>NC_089682.1:34044436-39044436 GCF_031753505.1 Anomalospiza imberbis
AGTGTGGAAAGAAATAGTCTGCTTTTATGTAGAAGGTATTGTTCAGGTGGAGAGTTTGCATATGTGAACAATTAAAACTCTGGTCAGTTGTAAAAAAAATTATCACCAACGTACTTTCAACTAGAGACTCTATGTAGGTGTGGGTTCTTTCCAAGATTATGATAACATTTCCTAATTTATTATATTGTTATTTAAGTTTTTGAGAAATTTTAAATATTTTAGTCTGATTTTAGATGTTTGTCATTTTTTTTTGTGTTAACTTATAGAAATACTGTGTTTTCTGTTACTATTGCCTATTGAGAAATTGCTTAAGCATAATGGATTTTGTGGTAATTTTGTAGGGCAAGCACAAAAAATCACGTGAATAAAGGAATAAGTTACATGTAAAATATGACATTTATATTGCCATTATTAATATATAAATAAGATACCAGAATGCTCAATTTCAGTTAATCTGGAGATTCTTAATTTTTGGAGGGTGTTGAGACCTGACTGGACAAATCCCAGAGCAGTGTTGTTTGAATTCACTAATGATCCTGGTTTGAGCTAGAGGTGACTGCAAAGTCTCTTCCAGCTTGGATGAGTCTATAATTAATACATCAAAAAGAAAAATATTTCTGCCTACATCCACTCATTTTAATTTGTTTAAGGACATTTCTTGTCTATTCTTCTCTATTCTTTTGCCTCCAGACTTAAAACAAAAAAAATAGGTGAAAGCACAGCATTTTTTATCAGCCTTTGTGTTACCACAGTAAAGGTTATTGAATTTATGTGATGTAGTGACATGCAGTGCTTAAAGGTGCACAGATACCTGAATGAATACACACAGTGATTGAAACATATTTTGACCCAGTGACCCAACAGCATTTGGGAACAAACAGCTCATTCTAACAAATAACAAGTTGCTTATTTTCCCCTTCTTTGTAACACATTTTCTAGCAAACATAATTGACCTCTTTGGGCTTCTTTTCTTCTCAAAATGACTTGATATAAAGCTTGTATTCATTATCTGTCATAAAAAGGAAGGCAAAAGATGCAAAGTCCAAGCATTGAAAAAAAAATAAAACCTGACACTATAAGGTTCTTCCTGCACTACAGGACTGAATCTGAAGGGTAAAGCTTTAGTGTCTCTGTCTTGATCAAGTTAAGATGCTTTTACAATTTTTGATTGTAAATAGCATCACAGAAGGGAATTTCTGACAAGAATGAATCCCAGATCAAGTGAATTTCTCTCTGTGCTCTATAACCTCATAACACTGATTTTTTTTTTCCTGGAATATAATCTCAAGTTTGGAGCTGTGACCCTTACCCTTTGGGCTTTGTTTCTGTATCAGAGCACCAGTTAGGAAGATTTTCTGTGGGATTATTATTACCTTTATTAATTTACTGAGTTTCTCCATCAGTTCTCCAGAGCAGGAAGAGGAGAACCTTGGTGCATCTGTAGTTGTCCTGGGAGATGCATTCCCCTCCTGTCTTCCACGGATTTCTCCTCTGTGACTCCAAAAGAGTTCAGTTTACCTGATATTTCTGTAAAGCAAACAGGTTTTACCCTTTCAGGCTTACTGAGGATAGTGCCAATGATATAATGGCAAATTCTTCCCATGAAAAAGATCAAATCTTAGTTGGGAAATGCAACAAAAAAGAAGTGGCTTATCTCACTCCAAGCTACCTCAGGGTCAGCCAGTAGTGGGCCCACAATTGGAATTAAGAAGCTCTTAAATCTTGGTTAAAGCTTTTTCCATTCTCACACCATTACATTGTATATAATGATCTGCCTTTCCACAGGAGCTGCAATCACTGATCCTACACTGGGGTTTCTAATCTGACATTTCAAAGTCAAGATTTTCTATAGTGAGAATTTACATGGGGACAATTTTTTCAGGGAAAACTCTGGAAAAATCTACAGGAAACCTGGTTTCACTGCAAGAGCTTAGAAAATTTAATCAAAACATCTGATCTATGGTAGTAGAGCCTTTTCTCTGTAGCTTAATTCCTTAGCTCAGTGGCACGTGAAAAGTTCTCTTTTTCACAGGATCAGAAAAGTTATTTTTTTCCCATACTTCACCTGAAACCTATATTCAAGTACAGAGCTCTGCACATTGATTCAGATCTCAGCAATTATTTGGTTTCATCTGAGCCCGAGGAAACTGAGGGAAAATATGCAGATAGGTGACAAGAATGACCACAGCAAAGAGCACATCCCGTGGAGCTCAGAACTGGAGCACTGGGATGGAGACTTTTTGGAATAATGGGCCAAGAGGGAAACGCGCAGATCACAACAGCTTTAAATTACAGCAGCTGCTTCCAGATTTCTTTCAGCCACAGCGAACAGCAGTCACAGCTCTACTCACAAGGAAAAAGAAATTCATTGCCAGGGAAAGGTGCTGAATTAATTTGAATTCTTTTCTATAAAGATTTCCCCTCTTCATCTGATTACTTGGAAGTCCAAACATATTTAGTAGACGAACATGAGTAAAATGTGATTGTTTACCAGGGGGTCTTTTCAAAACAAATGTTTCACATGAATATTTCTGACAGAAAGAAAATGTGGACGTAATTTGGCCCATGTAGGAAATATATATATATACATATATATTTGTATATAATTTATGAGAAATAGTGCTCCAGAATGGCTATGTAACAATATTTTAAGCTGGTTTAATGCTTTTGGGTGGAATAGATAGATTAGACACATAATCTAAGTTGCTATTTTTTCATTTTCTTTCCATTTTTTATTTCCAGGTATTGTTAAAGAACCACAAATGGGATAAACATGTAAATGGGGGGAAAAAAGGCTTTATTAAAAGCCTACTATTCCACAAAGAAGAGCATGCTTAAAGCTTCTCTGTTTTTTATAGATGATGACCCAAATCTTCTCAGGTTGAGCTCTGCAGTAAGTTGTAGGAAATGGAGTTCAGTAAAGGACAAAGCTTCCTATGAGGCTGCAGGTTACTAAAGGTCTGTGAAAACCTAAAGTGTGTTTAACCAGATCTTTCATGCTGCCTTTGATGTTCTAATTCCCATCCCATTGAAGGGAGGGTTAACACTGCATTTGTTTGGTTTTTTTTTTACATAATGAATGTTTTTCATATTAATAAAAACAGTATCATTAATGTGCAGTAAGAGTTGTACCAAAATCTGAATGCCCCATACTCAACTGCAGGTAAAATAATGAACATTTCTATTCACTGTAGATAAGGTGTTTGTAGTATGCAGACATAAATTAGACAAAGTTTGATAATAGAATTAATTTAATTCATTAGACTGCTTCAGCACACAATCTTCCATGCACAAAAGCTTTTCTTCTGGTCTGCTTGGGACAGACTTGAAAATTTCTGTGCTTTTTCCACAATACCAATTCATCTAGTAAAAAAAATAGCAACCACTCCACAAATCTTTAGTTATCTATGGAATAAAATAGTTTGTTTCAACATCTAAACTTGCAATCATCTAAACAATAAACAGAATGCAAATTTTGAACATGTGAAATCTCAATTATGGGAAATGCTTAAAATACAATAACTATTAAAATATTTATCTAGAGGAATTAGTTAAGCACTGGATAATTAAGAATACATCAGAAATATTGTTTTCAACCGTATTTTTATTCCTAATTTAATAGAATCTTCCAGATTTGCATCCTTTGATGGGAGTAAATAAAAATGCAAGTTTCAACAATGTGCAATGTGCAATTAAATGCATAAAATACACATTTTTAATAAAAATCTAGATCTCTGTGGGGTTTAACTCGGGCTAGTTGTAGATAATTAAATCTTTAGCCTGAATTCATTTATTTATATGAAGGTTTTATAGAAATAGCTGCATGTAAGAGATTCCTGTAAACAAATGTTCATAAATGCTTAACTGTTTGCTATATAAAGGCTTAAAAAATATTTGTTTCTAGAAAAACTGAGACATGGATTAAAAAGAATCAAGGAGTTGAAGCTATTTTTGTGTGGACAGCCCTCTAACTAATAAATTAGGCCAAATTTTCATTCAAATTTGTATGCTCCTTCTGTTATGTTTTATTGATCCTGCTCATATGCCAGTGTAGGGCATGGTGCTTAGACCTCTCAGTGATAAGGAGTGGATCTTATGTATCTCACATATAGGCTGAGTAAAGTAACTGTAAATTAAATATGTTTAGCCATTCTGTAGACTTGTAACTCTGTAATTTTATGAAAATTCAAGAAAATTCCACATTTCCAGTAACATTGTTCCTCTCCAGGTGTTTTTTTAGATAGTAGTTTAGGACCAGCTTACTTAAAAATTTGACTTCTGTCGTCAGTTCTGTAAATGTAAATGTCTCTGACCATCATGGCAAAGACTGTACCATTCCCATCCTAGTTCCTGATAAAGTCAGCAGGAAGAGAGGAGAAAAAAAATTGCTCTTTCTGTATCTTTCTGAGAGTGCTCTCTAGAATGAACTCAGTACCAGGTTTTATTTATTATGAAGGAAATTTATGTTCAGAACAGCACAGATGAAAAGATATACATACAAAGTAGAGAGTGTTTAGTCTCTGTGTTCCTAAAATTGATGGTTTATTTAAAAAGAAAAGCTACAGTGTATAGTCAGCTAAGAGGAAAGTGGGCCTGGCCATTAGTTTGGGAAAAGTTAATCCATATCCAGCCACAGCATTTCTTCAGAAGTTGCTCCCAAAAGGAAAAGTGGAATTCCTGACAGCAGCCTTCTATCTAATGCCTAAAACTGGCTGGAACAACACTCCAGGTGCATACCTGACAGTGGAACCCCAGAGCTGGGTTTGAGTTTTCTTCATGCCAGTGTTACACTAAATCAGGAGAATATGCCTTTAATGATACTGTTTTCTTTCCCAAAGAAGATGTCTTTCTTACCTGTCCTTGGAATACTCCATGGCACAAACAAATCACTTACTTAATGCCATTTTCAGTTTACTGATAAAATGAAGCTCTGTAATCAACTCTGCTTTGGGGAAAAAAATGAAAGAGGCTGATGAAAACACACCAGGCTCTCAACAGACTGCCTTGGAACCTGCTCTACTCAGCTGTGATGACGAATATCTTTTGTCATCACAGTGTAGTGCTAATGTCTCAAATCAGTGCATCCTATGCAGTAAAGCTTCCATCAGAGATCTAATCCTGCTCCTATTTAAGTCAGCAAGAAAAATAGAATAGGTTCGAAGCCAGTATATGCAGAGAACTGTAATCTCTCTAAATAAACAGACATTGTACTTGTAATCAATCACAGGGAGAGGAGCAGCAAATATTAGAGGGAAAATACAGATCATTTGCTTCCATTACTGTATTAAGCCAATGATTTTACTGGCTTAAGACTTTTAGTACATAACAGTAGATAATACTGCTGTTACCAGGACAGAAAATTGGTTTTTGTCTCTTGCAATGCTGCCTGTCCCTGAAGGATAGAATGTGGTAGGAAACCCTCTCTGGGGTTTGTGTTCAGTCCAATTCCCAGCCAGTAACTACCCACACTATTTATTTATTTGTCTGATAACTTGGAGCATCTATTCTTTTTTGACTCCTAAAAAAATTGGAAATATTTCCCCTGTCTGGTCTGGACTGGGAGGCTGCAGTTGGGCATCAGATTATCTCAGTAGGAGAGCTCAGCTACCCAGTCACAAACAGTTCTTCAGAAAAGCTAAGGAGAAAGTTGAAAGGAATTTTTTTTCAGCAATTTGCTGGTTCCCCTTACTTGTGTTTTTATGGGTTTTTAACACTAAGCATGAAAAATAAAGTGTATGGCCATGTCTTGGTACCCAGTTCTTTGACAGTTTTGTTATTCATAGGCATGAATGCCCACGTAGCAAAAATATCTAATGCAGGTATTTTATTTTATAGGAAACTAGATTCTAGAGAAATATTGACATGGCTAATGATGACGATGCTTTTATTTCCAAAATGAGGAAAACCATGTTAATTCTGTGTACAGCAATAAACTCTTTTTTTTTTTTTTTTAATCTTAGATGCTGAGATTTTGGGCTAAACCGAAAGAATAATAGTCCCCGGCATAAGCTGGTCGGAATGCAGATTCTTTCAAGTACATAAATGTGTAAAAGGGATAGCTACATCTTGTTTTCCTGCAAATAGGAAAAAAAAAAAAAAGGTGTGTAAGAAGATATAAAGCACAGTTTACAGGATGGGTAACTCAAGCTCTGGCAGCTTTTTCCTTCTTACTTTAAAGTCTCACTTTTTCTTTTTTTTTTTCCAATAAAGGCAAATGAGGCAGTGCTATTTAAATACCATTACAGGAGCTGAATTGATGTCATTTCAGTGCCTCTGAAATGCTGCTGTTAGGTGGCAGAGCTATCAATAAGATTGGCTGCACATAGTTTAATGGAGCAAAGGCAGCCTTGGATAAGGAATAAAAAACTACAAAAGTACCAGAAAAAAAAAAAAAGGGCCAAATGACAGAGCAGTACAAGTGGGAGTGGGGTGAATGCCGAGCTTAGAGATGTTTGTGTGAAATGTGGAATTTGTTTTCATATATGTTCTGTGATTTGTAAAGAAGGCATGAAAGAAAATGAAGTAAAACAAAAAATGTATATTTGAATATTTCAGTACATAGTGGGCCTACATCTCCCTCTTTGTAGGTACATGAATTTTTGGCTTCATCTGTAGAAGGCGATATCTAATCCAGAACATCTGTACACCCCTCAGGATACAATAATTTAATTTATTCCTTAGTGCAATTTCATATTGATGATCCTTTGTATCCCAGACCAGTTGTTTTTGACTGTTCAACATCTCACCACAGTTTATCCTCAGACTGTTACGCTTCTTCTACCAATAATTGATAATTGAACAGAATGTAATAGTTCAGAAAAATCAGTACTGGCTTCTTTTAAATTGTCTTCCAAAAATCAAGTACATTTCTTGTATATTGAGAATTTATCTTCAAATATATACTTTATGGAAGGCTAGACAAATGGTTATCTGTTTGCAAAGGCTGTAATTAGAAATAACAATCACAACATCTTTTTTAAACAGCAATTGGTTCAGTAGTTTGCCTTATGTAAATTACCAAGAATTTCTTCTTTCACATCTTGAAGATTCCTTTCTTCTGTGACCTTAACATCTGTGACAAGTCTAATAAAATCCAAAATACAGCTTGATGGATGAGAATATTTAAGAGACTGTTTTCACACTGTGGTGCCTCAGAGAGGGATCATCATAGAATCTTTTATAAACTACTTATTGTAAGTAAAAATTAGTAAGATTGATTAGATTAGATCGATTAATTAGACTTAAAGAACAAATTGTTTTAATATGCACAAGGACATATTTTCTGTCAAATGAATCATAGGAGCACTATATTTAATTTAGCCTTACAAAAAGGGTTACTGACATGGAATCATAATAAAAAAAACATCCTACAAGATAAGCAGTGTAGGTGATAGACTGCACAGCATTCTAAATAAATCATTGAGCCTCCACCAAGCATGCCAAGGATTGTTTTGGAAAGTAATCAGATAAATCCTGTTGGAAAACCTGAGTGGAGAAGAGGTTGTTTCAAGAATTTTCTCCTCACTGTACATAAATATTGATATTTATGTGTGTATGGTAGTAGGAAATGCCGTGGTAGTGGATCTCATTAAGTCATGGACATAAGTTTTATGTGCCATACTTAAATAAATAATACCAAACCAGCAGTTTCTGCTATTTTAGATTGACACATCTGTATATTTCTTGTTACTGTTGTTGTATTGAGGCAAGTAGAACCTTCCTTTTAGGCAGTTAATCACTTTTTCTCCATAGATTCATGTTCAGGTTTAGATAAAATACCTTGAAAAGTATTAATCTTCATATCCAAGCTGAACAGCACAACTACAACCAACTACAACCTTCGGTGGGTTTTTTTTGTTTTTTTTTTTTTTTTTTAAGAATGGGCATAAACAAAAAACTGGAAGAACACTTGCTGATTAAACCCATATAATGTCCCAGATAAAAACCCTTATAAAAACCCAAGCTGACTTGCTGTTGATGCTGCTCTGGAGTATATCTTTACATGGATTTTATCTTCCTGCATCAGCTGTATATCCCTAGAAGTTCCATGTCTCTCTGTTAATATATGATCCATTTCGTTTACTGTCTTCAATACCCTCTAATAAATCTAGTGAGGAACAGTCCTTCCTTTTGAAACACATTTGATTGGAATTTATTCAGGGGATAATTCCTCTGCCTACTCTAAGCAGCATTTCAGCCTTTGAAGCAGCACTTGTCCTTTTTTGAGACATCAGGGCTACTCGAAGGCTTGCAGGGGAATCCTTCCCACAGCCATGGCTGATCCACCATCCCACCTCCTTCCTGACCCTGTGCTCTTCCATCTTTTCTGATGAACTGCCCTCATGACTGACCTCTTCATTCTGTACCAATAGATGTGTTATCAAACAGACCTGATGAAAACATCATATTAGGATAGATCCTTTCACTGAAATCAGATACAGTGACAGCCAACAGCAATGGAGCAGGAGTGAAAAATCCCCGAAATTCATCTTTTGCACTGTTGGCAATAAAGCAGTTTTTAGAGATGGCTGTTTTAAGGGATCTGTTGCTTTGGGCAAACATGCTGTTTTATGTAAAAGGGCAAAACCTTCCCTCATTTACTTTGATGGTGAACGTGGGCAGAGTCCTCATTACAGACATTCCAGTGTTGTCCTCGACAAGCAGAAACACAGTGATAAAATACATGTTTTCCACTCCCTAACCTCTGTTCTTATCCTGCCAACATTATATGAGATATAAATAAATGGGAAAATGTGCATTAAAGTGCTTTGCAGCATTGATTTATAGAGACTTGTACTTCTCCTTCTGTAAACTGTCATCCTGCATGATGCGAAATGGATGCAGGCTTTTTTCTCCTCTTTTTCAAATTCTATATCTTAGATGAAAGCTACTGGATGTATTTTTAATTCAGAAAGTGCCTTTTTGAAGTCCTGTCTGTGTTTCGCTTTAATCTCTTCTTATATTATTTTGTCTGATTTTTCTATTTCAAATGTAAGTCAAAGTGAGGCAGTGTACATATTCTATACTTTTACATGCTTCCAGCCCCTTCCCTATAGCTGTCTTTTCTGCTACATTGATGAAGAATTTTTTTTCTTTACCTGCCCACATTTCTGCTCTTTTTAATCCTTGGATGTATCGGTATAACTCTTTTTTATCTTCAAAAATTCTTCTCTTGCCCAAATGCTGTCATGTACAGTAGGGCTCCTCTAAGTGTCCTCCCTTGGCTGCACATAGATATTTTCTTTTCTTATATTCTTTTCTGTCCTTTAACCTCTTCTTTTTACTATGTCTATTCCAACTTGATAGCTTACTGCTTTTAGCCGAAGTAACTCATCACACAGGACTTTTAATTAAAAAATTCCTACAAATGATATGAACTATGTTCTGCATACAGATATTTCATATTTTGGTGGTTACTCCTTCAGTAGTAGAGGATAAAAACTTTTGATTACTCTATCTGCTTTTATGATCTAATTTTCAAACTGGGGCTGCTGTAGTTTCCATGATTTTTCCTTTTTTCCACAAAGTAAATTTAGCTTTCTATTTTTTCATACCATCTGGACAAATTTTCCTTTTGGTTTAGCAGCCATGAAATGTACAGTGTGGCATAACTTTTTAATGCCTATTAAATATGTAAAATGGAACTGCCTTAAATAAAAATAAGTTTCACTGTACAATCTTATCTTTAAATCAGTAGCTTTCCTTCACTAACCTTGAACTTAGCTTGGGTAGTTCCCAATGCCAATGGGCAATGTTGTACTGCCATTATTAAATGAAAAAGTAATTTATTTAATAAGAACTGTTTCAGCACAAATACCCCATGGGCTGAGCTCTGGAACTCTGCAGTGAAAAGTTGCTGTATTGAAAATGTCATGAGCTTCTGAGCACCAAGGTGTTTGCTGCTTCATACTGTGAGGAATTTTGCAATTCAAGTTTGTTTGAACCCTTCTACTGAAACCAAACATTAAAGGTAAATGTAGGTAAATGTATAGCTCTCTTTTTCTTTTTTTTAATTTTTTTTTTTTAGTAGGTAAATATAAAAAGAATATTTTAATTTTTCACATCTTGTATATAAGATTCTACAGTAATTTATTTCACTGAAAACTAGGGTCACAAGTCTTACTAACACCCCAGTTGATGCTAAATTTAGTTGTTGTAGGACTAGGTAATACAGGTTGAGGATGCAAATTCATTCCAGAGAAGACAATGTGGGCATAGTTTATTAAACAAAGTAGATTTGCCATCAGCAGGCAAGCTTGACTCAGAGTGGAGGTTGTCTGAAAGCTGTGTTCTAGCAGGAGATGCTGATCCTCTGGCAAAGTACACAGCCCAGACTTACAAAGCTGGATGGAAATTAATGGCATAACAAGCCTGTCAATGTTGGAATTGCAGCAGACTGGTGTGGCCACAGTTTTATTCCCGTTAATGAACTATTAGGAATGAGTATATGATCAAAAGAGCAGTTGTCCTGGACAGAAACTATTCATTTGGTGTCTGCTTCTTGGTGGGAGCATCTGAGAGATAAAAAATAATTTATTAACTACCTTCCTCCCTTGTCAAAAAATAGTGTTCTAGTTCAGGCAACTGTGAATCTGTTGTTTACCTTGCCTTTCATGGCGTTTCTCCTAGGATAGAAGCAGGAGGAGGATTTAAAGAGTAAAGAATCATAGAATCCCAGAATCATTTGGGTCAGAAGGGACTTTTATATCTCCTCTGGTTCACCCCCTCTGCAGTGTGCAGGGGCATCTTCAACTGTTAGTTGACTCAGAGCTATGTCCAAGCCTGACCTTGAAAGTTTCCAGGGATGGGACAACTACAACCTCTCTGGACAACTTCCTCCATGGTTTCAGTGCCTTCAGTGTGAAAAATTTCTTCCTCAGAACAATCCTCTGCTTAAATAAAAAGCAGATAACTGGGAAAAAGATCAGGAAAAGATCACCACTCACTCCCCCATCAACCCATATCTGTTACCACACATGCACCCATCCAGGGGAATAGTGCTTGTAATGTCCAAAATAACTGCTTCTCTTTTGGAAAAGGTTTTATTTTCTGGCCAGAAATAAATTAATAAATAAATTTCTTCATTCAGCTCTAGTAAGCTAAAGTTGCTTTTAACCATATTCTTATTTAATTGTAATTATACTTCTGTGACTAAGAAAATAAGGAAGTTTCTCAATGAAAAGCAAAAGTGAAGACATAAAGTGGCTTAGCACAAATGATGACAATAGTGATAAAGAAGATAAGAGTACATAGTCTGGCCAGAGCCTTTTCTCAAAGGAAACCGGATGATTTTTAAAACCCAGCTAAGAACTGTCTAAATGAACAAATGAGTGAATGAAATGAGTATTCAAGTAAACCCAAAATCTGTTTCATTGTCCAGTTCTGAGGGATGCAGATATCTGGGAGTAGGATTGTCTCCAGTATCCTGTGTTCCTTGGAGAAAAGAGCTCTGTCAGTATGATGGATTTTTTAAGGCTCTCTTCTCCTGTTCCTTTCTCATTGGATTGCCCTTCAAGTTAAGGTTGTTAAAAAAATGTCCCTGTTTTGCCAACAACTTTGGCTGAACAAGGAGTAAATGCTTTGTCCATCTTAATAAACAAAGTACACATTAGGAGTGTGAAGTACAGGCAAATTGCCAGTGTCTGGAAGTTACTGATGCTAGTTTGTGTGTGTACCTCAAATGTCCTCTTTTATTACGTCAGCAGATTAATCTCTGAGAAAAATTTCCTAGGGTGAAATAGTTTATTTGTGAAAATGATGTCAAATGGATTGTTTGGGCAGATACATCAGGGATCTAAAAATGTGGCCATCAGCATAAACAGTTTGGAAGAGAAGGTGCAGCAAAAATATCTTTGCTTCCTCTTCCGACATTTACCTTGTTTGACTTGCTAATTTAATCATTGGTAGTGAAGCTAGGACTCAGATATTCGGTGGAAGAGGAGAGTGTTTCCCACTGATGTTGTTAGTTAAAATTTCTGCCTGATTTGAATGTAAATCATGAAGAAAAAGCCAACCAATCAAACAGGTTGGGGGCACTTCCTTCTCCAGTGGGGAAGGGAGTGCGTTCTACTCATCAGGGGTATGAGTTTAATTAAGAGCTGCTGCATTAAGCGCCCTTGTAATAAAGTTCTGGTTTTCACTGGCTAAAAAGGGGGTTTTACCAGTACTTCATGCATGGTTTTATAATGTGCACAATTATCTCAAGATAAAAACACTGTGGCATCCTTCCCACTTGGCTTATGCTTGCCCATCTTTGATTTGAGTTGCAGGCAAATTGATCTGTCTTGTTTACTCCAGAAAAAAATGCTTCTGAAGAGTGAAAAGGTGTTGTATGACTGTAGGCAGCAGTATCTGAACAGAGATAGCCACATTAAATATTTCCTAACTTACTCTGTTGCCTCAGAGATTAAAATCATATACCACTTGGCTGGAGTTATTTGGTAATAAATATAACAAAGCCATGAAGTAGTTCTGAATTCATGATGTGGACCTGCATTAATTTTCTTATTCATCAGTGTAGGAAGGAGTATTGAAATCACTGCACTTAGAAATACAATTTTTGTTGTTAAAGGGAGGGATGTAGATGTTGGGAAGTGAATTACTTTCATGTAGGGAAATCATATTTTGCCTTAGACTGAGAGAATCAGTAATTCACAATCCTTCTTTGCTATTCAGAAAGGCAAAGCTTACTGTTAGTCACTGAGTTATTATACCTTTAGAACTTCAGGCATTTTCTCAGGACTCAGATGTCATTTGTTAAACGTACTGGCCAAGATTTCTGATACAGGCAGATATGCAAAGTATATTAAAGTCTTAAGGAGCTGGTGTAGAAAGAGGAGCCTGTGATCTTTCAACTGTGTTCAATCTAAGTCTTCTCAAAATTCTCTTAGGAATCTCTCAATTTTTCTTTTTCAGAATTGAAATGTGAAAACTATAAATACTTGAAATGTTTGAGAACCTACAGTGACCCTGTATCTAGAACCTGCAAGCACAGTGATCTTCCATACACCCAATACAAACCTAATTACTGAGTAATTTTTTCCAAGAATAAACAGGCATGCAGTGGAACTTACTAATGTATAATTTAGACCAGTTAGCACACAATGTGTGTGAAATAATGAATGGACTTTTCTTATTCATACTGTGATGATACACATTTCCCTGGTGCTCATCCTGTCATTAATTCCAAAACTTCATACTAGGAAATGAATTTTAATTATACAATAACTTTTAAGATGGCAGTCCTGTTATTGGCATCCTAGCTTTTCTTTCTCTCTTCTCTTTCCTCTATTAAAAAATATAGAAAGAGAAAATTGTATAGCACAATATATTTTATCTAAAAATTTATATATTATGCTTAGAGAGAACTTGCTATTTTATTTCTCTGCTTATTTATTCCATCTATTAATCTTATTAGTAAAATATTAAATAATACATCTTTACTGACATACTTGGTTTCATTGTTTCACTGTTACTCCTATGGACTTGTATTTCAAATAATTGTCAAAACTGTTTAACATTGGCAAATCTTGTCCTATTCCAGTAGCTAAATAGTATCCTTTGGGTAAAATATCAAAGCTTCTGCCAGCTTTAAAGGCAAATTTAAAGGTTGATTTGCGTTCTGTGTCATCTTGGTAAAGGGAGGAAGGGAAGGGGCCTCAGCCTGGAGTTGCAGCCACTAGGATATTGCACAATCCTCATGGGAGAGGGTGTCCAAGTGCTCCCATTTAACAAATGCTGTGGCCTTATGATCCACGGGTGGCCCTACAGACATAGCTTCTGGGAATCACTGCTTTAAAGGCAGATTGCTGCCAGAAGTATTTGTTATCTGTGTTCCCAGAACAAGCTCTGCTTTCAAAGCCTTGAGCTGTCAGGCACAATGAGATCAGGATTAAGTCCACAATTTTTCTTTGTTGCATCCAAAACTTTGCCTTTCTGGTGCCTTTGCACCATGAAGGGTGTATGTTTTTGTGCACCTGGCCTCTCACTGCCTGTGTTTGTTTGTGCTTTCCCAGTAAGGAAGCAGGAGTTGCCTGCTAACGTCATGAAAATCCTTCACAAGAAGTTTCAATGTGGCTGCTTTAACCTGCTCCAGTGGTTCTTACTTACTGTCTTAAGTAATTGAAACTTAATGTGGATGAGTGTAATCTGGGTACTACTGCCAGTGAACCCTGAAAACTCCTTATTTTCTAATAAAATATTGAGAATACAGAACTTCTGACCATGTCACTCTGTAAGCACCAAGATGAGCTTTGCTTCCTGTCACAAGTCCAGTATGCACTTTTTCCTGTCCCATGAGCTTGAACTCCATACCCTTGTTCATGTGTTTTCCAAACCTCATTTCTCGCCTTGTTTTGTGTTTGAGTCTCACTGTTTGGAGAGTGGCTTGTTACCATGACACCTTATTTTGTACTTTCTAATTGGATCTGTAGTGATTTGCAAATGTTAATACTTCAGGTATCAACAGGCACATACTTCAAGGGGAGTATTAGGTTATTACTGGAGGCAAGCTTTTCCAGAACTGTGGATTTATGAATGTACAGAATAAGAGTTGCTTTTAATTTGTAGCTTGCATTATTTTGCCAATTCTGTAGCTCACATGACACCTGTAAGCCTTCAAAGCTTGGTTAGTGAGAAAAACTGTACTGATTTTGTCAGGATTTCAACAAACTCCAGTTAGCACCGTGGCAATTGTAGTGTTGAGAGGTGACAAACCACATAGAAAGAGAAGGGGCTCATTTCCCCTGTCAAAAGTACAACAGCCTTGTGGATCTGAAATCCCTAGGTCTCCTGAAAGCTGAGAATTACAGAGGAGCAATACAGGTTTGTAGCATCAGCACAGGGCTGCAGTGATACCTCCCCACTTTATGGGTCTGATTTGCTGACAAGCTGCAGCTGGGGAACCCTATCAGGATCATTGCTTGCAGCTGGCCATGCTGGAAAAACAGAAATGAGGAAACAAAGGAGACTGAAGATGTGTGTTGAATTCAGGGAGAAGTTTTTTATCTACTGAGAGGTGCATTTAGAACATATTTTTTATAAGAGGCAAAGCTGAGCTTTCATTCTTGGAGAATTTCTTCTGTTCACGTAAGTCCAATGATTGTTGTTCAGAGAGCATTGTGTTTGCAGGTATCTTTCTCCTAGGCTGTGTTTTGTGTTTTAACTTTTCTCTGTGTATAGGTAGCTTCCCAGCCTGGTTTTCAAGATGCTTCTATGAATTTTAATCTCAGTTTAGTTACATGACCCACTTGTGAGTCACATGAGCATTTTGCTGGTAAGCCTGGCCAGGTCAGGTTCCTTCAGAATTTATGTGTTTTTATATCCTGTGAAGATACAACAGCATCTAAATCTTTCCTGTGCTATTTTTGTTTTTATTAAGGATGTAGTAGTGGCTGTGTACTGCAGTTCAGTAGGTCAGAGTCTGGATCCATCCTGAATAAATTCCTGGTAGCATTCAGTCCTTGTTTAAAGAGTTTACAATCTAGTTGTGGCATAATTCTCCTATCCTACCTCCACAGAGAAGATTTTTTTTTTCCTCAGTCACTTAGTGACTAGGAGCTGGAAAAGCCCTTTTTTTGATGTGAAAGGCTAAATTCCTCAAGCAGTTGCTTTGACTGAAGACTGTGTGAAGTTCAGGTCGGAGTGGTTGATCTATTGTGTATGAATACAAGCAGGCGTTACCTCTGTTGTCGAAGCTCCTGAAATGATGTGAATGTCCCTATTTAATTAGTGCTCTCAGATTTTATTGCCTGTTCAACTTGTTTTTCTTAGCTAGATAGTTTGCTTTAGCTATTGTCAAAAGGCTTTTAGCTGGAGTAGACAATTCAGCCCTGAATTCAGTTGAACCACACTGTTGTACCTAGTTCTTGGAGTTTGAATTTTCCTTGTGCAATTTAGCAACTCCCTCCTGCCAAACCACACCGGTAGGTTTTAATTTACAAAGAAGGCTTTGTCAAAGCACCTCTGTACACCCCTCCTGCCCCTCAAAAAATTTCCCTCAACTCCCTCCTGCCAAATCATGCTGCTAGATTTTAATTTACAAAAACTTGGTAAAAGTACCTCTGTACACCTGTCCTGCCCCTCTGCCCATTTCTCCGTTATGACGGAGTACTTTCCAGCAATGCATTATTAAAATATTTTCTGTACAGGGTTAATTGAGGAAAGGTGTTTGCCTGTTTTGAGAGAAAGAAGGGGTAGAAATGCTGAGTTTTGCATTTGAAGACCTGAGATGGGTGCATTGAGGAGCACTCAGAGGTGTAGGGTTGGGTACCAGAATGAAAAATCAATTCTCATGCTTTTAATTCTTTAATTGTGAAGCAAAGGTCTCATGAAATTGTCTTCATCAGAACATTCCATGTAGGTTCTTTTGTTTTCTGGAAACTGTCTGAACTTCATAATACTTGTAAAATTTTGATATGCCATAGTATAAGTGGTTTGGTTTTTCAAATCTCATCACAAGCTGTGTTCCCACCATCCTGAAGAAGCCCAGTTGGGGAAATTGGGAAAATCCATCTTGTTTTGTGAACAATATTTCAGCAAGATGATTCTTTGCAAAGAAGTAATGAATTTCTAAAGCAGTGGTAACTGCTGAGTGTTTTTTTTGTGATTTACTGACTAAAAAGCTCTCACGGGGAGGAGATAGTTATTTTTCATGGTGGCAACTGAAAAATAATGTGTAGAAATTAATAAAATTTTTTTTTGCATCATTATAACATTTGGATAGCTGAAGTGAAAAGTAATATGTGGATAATTGGCAGAAAATAATGCAGGTAATGTAAATCAAACTCCAGTCCTGTAGTGTGTGAGTAAGAGATGTTTAAGAAATAGAATTTAAAACCAATGGGAAATTTGAGTAGTTGAGCTACCTAGCATATTAAAATCCTATAAAGGATGAAAAGACTGAGCAATGAATATTTTCACATAATTAAAGGTTTCCAAAAAAAGTAGCAAAACCTCTTTGCATTTATGTGTTTTAAATATTTAAGTATTTCTGCATAGTAATATAATTTTCCATAGTGGAAACAACATTTTCAAATGAAAATTATGCTTCATGTTCTTCAAATTTAATTTTTTTCAGAATCAACCTAAATAAGCAGGTTTGAATTGAATTATATTTTCTGAAAGTGACTTTTTTTGTTTAAGAATTTTTTTGCCCTCTTTCTAGCCTTATTTTAACATATACAGTGCCAATAGCTTCTTCTGCTAATGGCTCAATAATTATGGGACAAGTTTCTGAAGGAAACTTGACACCAAAAAATAAAAAACCTGAAATCAAACACTTCTCCTTTACGCAGTTGTAGGGAAAAATTGCATCAGAGTTATCTGTCTTTGCCTGTGTCTCAACTTTTCTTACAGTTCAAGTAGGGATCTTGTGCTCTTAGAAATCTAATTTGGTTTTTATGTCCCTAGGGATGACTTCTATGTGTTATAATGACATTCAGCACAATGAATGATACTGAAGTATTTTTTTGTATCAACACTTTTTTTTTAATTTGAAATGTGAGTAGCCATTCATTATTCTGTTTAGTCTGCATGCATAAGAGTTTGGGACACTTTCTGAAGGTTAAAGCAGAAACCTAAAGAAGTTGGGTGAGGCACACACCTTCCAAAATTCTCTTAAGTTTTGAAGACTTCCAGTGTTCAAGGGAACTCTGTATTCACTGCTGTGAGTTATTTACTCTTTAACACCATTGGGTTCTCAAAAATACTGTTAATAGATATTCCCAATGAATTGGCTCTAGGATGCACTGCCATAATAATCAGAAAAAACTGGTTTTCTTGGTAAAATAGGCAACAGCTTATGAATCCCCTGAAGGATTGCTTGAAGGAATAATCCTTCATCTACTTGCTGCTCTGGAATTTCACATTTGGTCCATGTTTATATGTTAACAAGTCCAATCTAAAAAGCACACTTCGGGGCAAATCTTTGTGCTATTGAAGTTATGACAAAATTTGCATTTACTCTCTTGGTGTGAGGGTGTGTTATTTCATCTAGAATTTTAGTGATCTGCATCCTGTTACAGAAACATAAATTATATTTCAAATAAACATCAACAGATAGATTTAATATCAGACTAATAAGAAAATAAATAGCTTCTTAGATATTTCCAACAGTGAAAATTGGCTCAGCATTGAGTTGAAAACTTTCTAGTCAGTACTTTACTTTTTTTTGCTGACAAACATACACTCAGTATTGGTACTGTGACTCACTCCCTGTGAAGTTAAAAGTGATTAGTATTTTATTTTCAACCCAAATGTGCTGTCTAGGATACTTTTCCATAGAGGGCTTTATGCTATTTTACTACAGAATTACAATGCTAAGTGTTTCTGAGTATTAGCTTATTCCATGTTTGAATTCAGTATTTCTTAGACATTCTAAATATGATAACCCATTTAGAACTGGACCCCAAAAGGCAGTTAGTGTTAAAATTGGCTTGTTGCATTTCTGTGTTTGCATTTGGGTGACTTGCAGGAGCTAAATCTTCTCTGTCCAGCAGCTAAATAACAAGGCCATGTAAATGTTCCTGGTATGGATTTTGATGCTCTCTTACCACCTCTTGAAAAGTTTGTATTGTCAGCTTTTCAAATCACTTTTATCTTCTAAACCTCATCAGCTACTCTGATAGTCAGGATTTCACTTCTCCATTTGTTAATGATTGGGATGAGGATTTCAGTGGCAGCTGGTAGGCATGAGGCAGCAATTACTGTTGCCAGTTGTCACCAATTTCAATGAGGGTTGCATGCTGTGGTGCTGTGATCTCCCAAAACTCCAGCACTAAGTCTCTGTTGGATTGTGCCCCACCTCCCTTGGGCTGCAAGCTACAGGTTAATGTTCAGATCCATTACCTGCAGAATATCAGGCTGCCCCAAGATCACTGTGTCAATCCTGCTACAGCTTTCTGTTGTATTAAAAAATTTAAACATGGAATACTTGAGCTGCCATTTATGGATGAGCCATTTAGGGCTTATTGAGTTTAAGTTATAAAGGATTCATAGCTTAATAAATTTCCATTTGCCTTACACTTTACAGTATGACATAAAGACAAGCTTTGAAGATGTACTGAACTACTCAAATCAATTGGGATTAAATGTAACAGAGTGATTCATCGATTCACAATGTCGTTTTCTTACCACCTAATAAACTTTAATTTGCTTTTCTGTTGTTTTGTCTGCAAATGATCAATATTGAGAATATCAGGGCAGCTGCGGGGCTTAGAAGATAGGTATTTCCTTGAGGGATTCAAAGCTTTTTTTGTAGTTTTCCTGCCATATTGTTCATTAGCCATTTGATTTGGTACATCTTTTTAAGGCCTATAATTAGCAGTTAAGTATGCATAATGACTTCTAAAGATACCTGGAGAACTGTTAAGTTCCTTTGGGAGACTGCTGTTAAAAACAAGTAATAAATTAGGGAAGAGAGGCCCAAAACAATATCAAAGTATCCTTTATGTGCAAGGGACATTTATGAAATACTGTGCTAGGTGTGAGATGTTGCTGCAAAGGGATGGCTCTTTTAGGACTTTGTCATTGGAGTTGTCTTCAATGGGGCTATTTGTAAAGAGACTAACTTCTTAAAAAGTAATGTTGAGATGGAAGATGATTGAGTATAAAAAAGTTGGAAGGATTTGATTGATGTCTATTCAGGACGGTTGCATTTGTGTATTGCTTTAAACCTGCCTAAATTTCATTCTCAAGGTTTGTTTTTTTTTTTGGAGAGAAAAGGAATCTGTGGTCAAACTCCGGTGTTGTTGTGTTACCACAAATACACCTCTTTCTGTAATAAATGTTTTTCAGCTCCTTTGTATTTCTGTAAAACATTTCTCTTTGTTTGGTCTATTAGGATAATAAGTGGGCTGTAGCTTTCTGGTTGTCTTTAACATATGAATTGGCTTTCTGTGTTGTTGTGTCCTATTATAACTTAGTTTCTCCAAATGAGCCAACAGGTAGGTCTAAATTTCTTGGGATTTTTATTATGGAGAAGTATTTTATTAATTATGTCAATTGATGTTCAAAAGAGCTTTAAAAATCTAGTAGTAGAAAAAGAGTGGACTGTATTGTAAAAGGAGAATGATCTGGAAGCACTTTTTTCAAACACTGGCCTTTCTTGTGTCTTGACTATAAACATTGATTTAAAATATTTTACTGTAAACTAATCAAAATTAATGTAGATCTCTAAGATAGTACTTATTAACTATTTCTTAGATATGTTGATTCTAAATCTGCAGATATCTCAGTAAAATTAAAAATAATTCTGTAGAAAGCTTGAATGTAAAAATACAAAAGACTGCATTAGCATGTTGCTTCAGTACTAATTACACTTTATTTACGGTTGCTGTAAATTACTGTTAATTTTCCTGTTTCAGGAAAAATAATTTTAAAAATAAAACTGCAGCTTTATCAGTATACAGCAGTGTAATAACTTTACAGGAATGAAAAATCCTAGTTGAATATTTACCTCTTAAATATGTGGACTCTAAGGGAAGGATTTTTGCTGTTGGATACTTTAATGTGAGCATTTGAACTGTAGTTCTTAGGTAAAATAATGATAAAAACTTACTTTGTTTTAAACCTTTTTGTGAAAAATAAAAATTATAATCCAAAAGAAGTCTCAGCTAGGGAGTTTATTTTTTCCAAGAAGCTGAAAAATTGATTTATTGCTAATAAAAGCCATGGGGAAGGCTTTCTACTATGGAGAAAAGAGTGCCACCTAAAATTTCTCTTGGATATACTTTTAATTATACTTCATTTGTTTCATGGTATTTGAGTTTTGAATTTTCTCATGATGGAATTTCAAAAAGAGAAGGGATCTTCCAACAGACATAATTTGAGAATAGTCTTTTTTACCAGTATCTCTTGTTAATTACATTGTCTTGGTATATTTACTGTGCATGCCATGTTTTTACCACAGCTCGAAGTAATATTCTTATTTCTCCTATACAGGGAAAATATTTGTATTTACCCTGAAAAACTGCTACAGAAAGAGAGTTTGAAATAAAAGATAGGATTTTGCTATTCCTGTGTGATGTATTGAGGATCAACAGTCAGGCACTGGAAGTCAATTCCCTGGTGGATATGTCAGAGGGCAAAATGGCACTGCTTGACTTCTACTGTGATTCTCCACTCCTCCCTGGTGAATTTAACTGGGTATTGAGACAGGTTGTTAGGGATATTACACAGCTGATGAGAGAAAAGGAGTGTTTTTATTCTTGGTTATCACAAAACATCAGCTATGAATGTGCATTTAATATTAACTACAGAGAGACAAGCAGGCTCTTTAGGTCCTGAAGAGGTAATGGCAGCATAGGAGATACCAGTAGATTAAATAGGCCTGGGGATGTTTATTGGAATAACTTGCAGCTATTTTGGAGTGTCTTGGCCTCTGGAAGAGGGTCACTGTGTGCACACTGCATATTAAAAAGGGCCTGTGGAAAGGTTTGATTTTTAACGCTGAAAACTGTGCCTGGTAGATACCTGGGGAGTTGTCCAGATCACAGAACATCCTGAGCTGGAAGGGAGTCACAAGGATGATGAGTCCAGCTCCTGGCCCTGCACAGGACATGCCAGGATTCGCACCCTGTGCCTGAGGGCCTTGCCCAAACACTGCTTGAACTCTGCCAGGTTGGTGCAAAATGTGCAAGGGACGATTACCTCACTATGGAATAGTACAATAGAACATTTTCTAAGACTATTAATAGACAGTAATGGCTCCATCATATACCAGTGCCTGGCCTTTTTCCTGGATGCTTCATTTTCCCATTTACTGGCTTTCTTGGGTATAGAAATGATGAACTGACTTTTAAGCTGAATTGAAGAAGCTGATTGTATTTCTAATTGATCAGGGGAAAATTTGCTGTCCTGGAAAATCCATGAAGCAGGTTAGACAATTAGTAGCCCAGCTGAAAGGCACCAGGAAAAGGGGCTGAAGCAATGATGTGTAAGGACCAGCTGGGGACCAGAGTGGGGCTTGTTCAGCTCCTCTCTGCCTGGAGAGGAAAAGCTCAGGGTACCCAGTTGCAGCAGGAAAGTGACCATGGGCCTGTGACACAGGAATTTTAATTGCACAGCAGTTTTTCACTGTCAACTCTAAATCAGGTGTCAAGGGGAGTTAGTTGGATGCCCATCCCCAGGGATGAGCTGAGAGAGGCTCCAGGCATCTTCTGTATTTGCTACATATTTGCTTTTATATCTGCTGGGTAGATAAGGTGGTAGTAGGCACATTCCAGATGTCCCTTTTTTTACTTTTTTTTTCCCTCCCCTTCTCTCTGTCTCCACATAGCCACTGCTTTTCTGCATCATGATGAACTTCCTAAAAAAAGTAGAAAAACTGTTGCTCAGTATACTGGGCTAGGTTGTAGAGAGAGGATAACTGTATTACATTAAAAAGTACTGCTTACTGTGATAAATAAACTGCTTGAGACTTGCTGAACTCATGCTGAGTAAGGCCTTTCAGGCAAGCAAAAAAGACAGTTTTCATCTGTAAAAGTAGATATTGTTAAATATTTCATTCTGGACTGTAGACTCTCATGTGTGCAAAGCTGGATCCCACTGTATTAAAATGAAAATTAAGGGGGAGCATGTTCTGCAACCTTCTTGTTTTGCAGTACTAACTCTGGGGTTTGAGTAACAAGATGATAGCAGTTCAGTCTTAGGATAAGGGAAAGGTGTTTCTGTAGCTTTGACAGTGTTTTATGAGCTGTTTGCTTGCAGTTGTGGTTATTTTAGTGCAAAGAAATCAATCACAAGGCACCGCTAATTGCACCTTTTAAAAACTTCATTGCATTTATAAAGTGCAGCTTGAATTACTTTCTGTCATTAATCCTGAAATAAAATTAGCTAGCTAAAATGAGATTTCTCTGAACCCCTATCAGCTGTAGAGTGTACCACATGTGTTTCTTTGGGGGGAGTGTGTTTACTCAAGTATTTGGCCATTCAGTTTTTCAGTGTCAAAGGAACAGAAGGGATTTGTTTTGTTCTCTTTTTTTTTGAACTTGTTTTGAGGAGGTTTGCTTTTAAACCATAAGCTTCACTCTCCTGTTTTATCACCAACATGTTTACTTTTAAAATGTTACTAGAATAAACCATCATTTAGTCCTAAACAGTAACTATTCCATAACTCGTTAGCAAATAACATGAACTCCTAAAAAGCACTGGGATGTTTTTGTTTTTGTTTTTTTTTGTGTTGGATAGCCAGATGATTTCAGCAGACATGTGACATAACAAATACTTAGATTAAAAGTGTATTTCATACATTCTTCCCTATCCCAGATTACTTGCACTGTAAACTCCTATTACGGTTTGCAGTATTTTTGTTGGATATTATTCTTTCTACACAGATAAATCACTATTGACTTGTAATGGTAATGAAAACTCTTGAAGTAGGATTTCAATAACTAAAAGGAAATGGTTCTAGATTTATTTCCTAAGGGCTTCCCTTGTGCATTTGCCTGAACTGGGGAATAAGGAATGCAAATTATGGATTTCTGTAACCATTTTACAATTTGACTGTCATTGCTAAAGACATATTTTGGTTTTCATTACTTACAAAATTTCCATAATTGGAGGAAGTAATTCCAGAATCAGTAGCTCTCTGTTAGCAGCAGCAGCTGAAGATGATTACTGGGGAGTAGAGAGATGTGAAATGGAGCAGGGAAATTCAAACAGCCATTGAGAAATTCTATTTGTGGCTCATCTTTTCTTCTATATTCTGTTCAGGAACATTTATTTTAAATAAAGGAGCGGTACAAACATTTTGTCATTCTGTGGAGATGTGGTTGATGCCTTACTTTGTAATATAAATCCTACACTAAATGTACCTTGAAAGTCCTATTTGTGTTTTGCCACTGGAAAGTACATTTTGAATGGACTAGAAATAAATAAGTAGCTGACATCTGAAGGTATTTTTGTTTAAAATGAACAGTAAGGAACAAATATACTTACTCCTGATATTGGAGAGTATTTTACTTGGGAGGGATGCAGGAGGTAAGAGACAGGCTATGGCCAGCAATTGAAATACATTTTTTTATATTTGAATACATTTTTGAAGGGTAAGGCACAGTTGTGAACTGCATCACTACAAAACATGAAAAATAACCTTTAAAAAAAAAAATTCTTATTAAGGGTTGTAATCTTTATCATGACTGTGTATGAGTCATGAATCTGGAAGCTGGGCTTGAGCTGACCACACTGCTTTTGTTAACACAGTAAAAGAGCTAATACAAGAGTAGTTTTTAGTGAAAGCTTTGTGACTGAAGACAGAGTTGTGGGACAAGCACCCCTTGATGAACACTGGGAAACTATTGCTCCATTAAAAAAATTCTGGTTTGTTTTCTGGTTTTCCACTTGAGTGGTAGAAAAGCCAATGAGGCTATCTGTATTTTATCTGCTTGGTTTGGTGCAGCAGTCCCAAAGCTACTTTAAATATGGGTTTTCTTTTTAATTTAGAGCAAAATCTACAAATACTGAAAAATATTTTGGCCTCATATTGTCAAAGGCTGCAAGGGCTTGATTTGCAGAGGGATTTGAAACGTCTCCATTTGAGCAAATTCTGCTCAAGTTTTGAGTTAAGCTTCACCACCCTTTTGAGATCTTCACTTGAATCTTCTGAAAATCTCTCTCAAAGTATGAATATTATCCCAGACTAATATGAGACTTTAGAACACTGCTGTTATTGTGTCCAATTTTGTAATTTTATGCACAAATGCATATTTTAATATGCCCTCAAAAGTAATGGCTTTTTTAAATCACGTGCTGTACATTTTCATGCTGACTGCTGTCACAGCAGTTCCCTCAGCATCCCATCAGTTTCAGAACGTACTTAACTTCATCTGCTTTTCTTGCCCAGTTTATTTAGCTTATATATGTGTAGAATTTAATTATAAAACTGGAATATGAGAAAAAAGCTTTCATAGTACTATCAAATTTTAATAATAAAATTAAAGTATCTTAAATATTTGATCATCTGTGTTGCGTAATTTGCTGCATGGAGAAAGTCATTAATGCCCAGTTGTGAATGTGGATGAAACACACAGTTCCGGAAAAGGCTTTATTAATCACTAAGACACACTCCAAATTAATTGGATTGTTAGATCACACCATAGTCGCCAGCTCTACTAAGCAGCCTTATCTTTGTGCCTGTGAGAAATGCAGAATATTCTTCACCACAGCTAATAAAATAGGATCCCCATTAGGAATCGGAGATTAATTAACATAAGAAAAGTCTGATGAATTTGGAAGGAAATCTCCTTTTCTTCAAAAGATAAAGGGAGAACAGAGTTCAAGAAATAAAAGGCAAACTGAGAATGGTGTTGGCTTTGAGACTGTAGGGTGATTTTATTTGGGGGAGGTGCATGCACACTATCACATGAAGACAGACCCCCATAGTTGCAGAAGGATATGTTTGTCTGTAGTGATTAAACTTAATACTGAGTTCAGCACAATTCATGTCTTCTGATTATCAAATTTGCTGTTTGTTTTTGTGATTTGTATGCTTAAGAAAAATTGAACTCTAGTAGATATATGGAAGCCTGATATGCCTAAATATTGTAAGACTTCTTTGAAAAACACCCCTAACTCTACATTGCTTGGGTTTTTCTGGCTTTCATGTTACTCTTGTATTTTTCTGTCTTTTAGTGCAGTGGTTTTGAATTCCTGCTACTTGAAATCCTAACATTTCAAGACTCCATCTTTCTCTCACAGTTTTTATGAAACTTAAGCAAATTAGTTTTTTATTAATAATGAAAAAGTTTAAAATACAAGAATGGTATAAGAAATAATATTATTTGTATGTTTCTTGGATTTTAAACATTTCTTAATCCTTGTAAATATGATCTTTACAGGTTGCAGTGCAGAGGATCCCATAATTTTGAACTGGGGGGAAATGTAGGTGAAAATCCAGGTAGATTCTGTGGGTGTTGAACACTAAAGAAAATTTCTGTAAATTCACTTTTGAGAGACATATTCCTTGCAGTCATAAGGAATAGCTGCAGGTATGACAGCCCTGTGGCCCAGGCAAATCCATCACAAGTAAGAGTGGTAAATAATGATTTTTAACAGTGTGATGAATTTTTTCTCTCAGTATGTTTTACATATGAATAAAGCATTTTTACTAAAAGACTGAACTGAAAAATATAACTTTTAAATAAAAGTATCTTTGCCTTTTTCCTCAGTCTGCATCAGAATACTGATTCCTCTGTTTAGTTTCATTATGCAGAATATCAATTGCAGTTTTCTTACACTGTCAGAATTTAAATTACCAGAGGTCTGCAAGATTAGTCCTCCCTGGTGTGCTGAAGTTCAGTATGCTCTATTTAGATGGCCTGCCTTAAATTTACATTTTTATAGGCACGCTTCTATTATGGAAACTAAGTAATGTTAATTTCTAAGGAGGGGGAAAAAAAGTAATCTTGTAATAAAATCTGTGATTGAGCTTGTGGAGCTCAGGGTGGAAGAATGTGCAGCCACAGGCTCCACAAAACAGAGCTGCAATGTTCTCATCACTAACCTTCCTCCTCACCTTCACAGATGGAGCTCAGCAAGTTAAAAACCACCCAAACTTTATTACCCGTGCCCAGCAGAGTAAAGGTTGTTTTCCTTTCTCTGGCTATATTAATGACTTTCAGCTGACTGCATTTTAATTAAAAACACCAGGTACCCTCTCTTGGCTCAGCACAGGGCAGTGCTGGCTTTCAGCATCTGCGGGTGCTACCTGTGCAGCCAGAGCGGGGGCCCCTTGTCCTTCACTTTTTGTATTTGGTTTTTTGGGTTTTTTTGGTGGGGATAATGTCAGACATCACTGGGAGGCTCTGATAGACATGAATTCTGGACCTTTTTGAGAACTGAGGGCAGAAGATGGGCAAGTTGCTGAAACAAGTGCTGTGTTGCATCCTTGGAATTCAGAAATTCTTGTTCAATTCTTTGTTCGTGCAAACTGTGCTTGTTTAGACAATTGCATGCCACCTATTTTCACCCTTTTCAACAGTGAAATGTTACAGGAAATGCTATTTATCATTTAATGTAGCTGTTCTTAATTTTGTGTGGAGATGCCTAGAAACTTTGTGCTCTGACACCTATGCCCAGAATGTTAAGGCCACAGCTGCATGATGCAAAACATGGTACAGAGAGGGAAGGCAAAAGCAGGACTTAGAAAAATCTGAAAATATTAATTAGATCTAGGTACACTACATGTTTTTTAAGCCTCCTCTGGCCTTGGATATGAGGATATTAGAAAACAAAAATATGATTGTGTTCTCTTTTGTACAGAAGAATAAGGACAGAATGCATCAGACTTCCTTTCCTTCCCACTATGCCTGGAGAACAACTCTGAATTAGACCATCCCTTTTTGGTTGTACTTGCTGTTTTGTAAAGAGTTTTTTTTTTTTTTTTTTTTTTCTGGAAATATGCATGGGAATACCATGACAATACAATACAGACAAGATGTTCCTGGGACAGTCATTCACTGCTATTCATCTTTGCTTTACTGGGCAGAATTGGAAAAACATGAGAATCAGCTATGCATGCATCTGTTTTTCCTATCCAGCCAAATCAAAGCACTTGTTTTCTGTTTTCCCTGTTTCCTTCTTTTTTTTTTTTTTTTTTTCCTCCCCTCATGTGTCTCTCCTGTTTTCCTCTCAAACTTTACTGTGGTTTCAGGTTGTAATTTTGGTTTGGCAGGGAAACCTGTGAAAAATTTATGAAGATAACAGCTTGGGCAGTATTCTGGATTAGTGGCCCTACCCAGTTCTTAAATTTCTCAATGACTTTCTCAGTGGTCACTGTTAGGAATAGGGTGTTGAGGCAGCTGGGGCTTTTCACTGTTTCTGCCTTTTCTCCACCCTCCAATCTCCCAGTTATTTTTCTCTTTCTTCTGTAATTATATGAAGAAGAAAATACTTAGATTTTAAAAAACCTCTCAACTATGAAAATGCTGTTGTGTAATACACTTTGCATTTGGTATAAAGAAACTTTAATGGCATAAATGCTCTTATGAAAAAGGTTAAAAATGGGTGAGCTTCCTAGATTTATATTTTTATTGCTACTGTGATTTTCTTAAGACTTTATTTGGGCTGAAGCCTGCCTAATCAATAATACCTGAGATTACTGGAGCGCTTTGTTTCTTTTAAGTATAACTGCCATTTAAAAAAAAATGTTGCAAGTAAGCAAAACTTGATGTTAAAAGCTAAAAGAGAAGGCCCAAGGGTCTTAGTTTTTATTAAATATTGCATGCAGTGCTATTGATTTGTGACACTATAACATAGTTGTTGGTGTTCTGGTACAGCTTTCTAGCAAAACAGCAATTTTAAAGGCCAAATATTCTTTGGGAAAATAAAATTGCAGGAAAAAGCAGGAATCTGTACAGTTTCTAACATAACTTTATTTGACAGCATCATTAAAATAGCATAATTTTACAGATAGATACTATCAGTATCTATATACTACAGATACTTTATAGATACATCACTTGGTTCCAAGTACCTGCTCATTTCAGCAAGGCAAGTCCTGTCAACAGAAAAAGCCCACAAGAAGTTTTTGCACACCAGAGCTTATGAGATTACTTTCTAGATAACCTGCTGAAATCTAAATGATGTTTTGTAAAGGTGTGGGAGAAAAAAAAGCATGGGCAAAGGCAAAAAAAAAAAAATACTTAAGTCCTTGATTTCAAAGATGCCAGAAGTGCAGTTCCCAATAAAATGGTTTTTTTTCTGCTCACTTTTTTTAGCCCTGCATTTATTTAAGCTTCCAACCAGAGCCTCTGAATCACTTGAGTCAAACAAGTATTACTCAAGAGCTGTTGTTTTACGTACAAGAGACTCATGTATTTATTTTACTCTTAGAATCACTACATTTTTAGCACACCTTTTTCTTGGCAGAAAAATGTTTGGGTATAACAGATGCTCTCCCCTATCAGGTAAAAGCTGCTTTAAGTGGCTTTCATCTGAAATTTTTAGTAATTTTTTTATTCTTTTCCAATCTTGGGTCTAAGTGCCTCTCCTGCATATATGAAGTTAATGCAAGTATACACACACAGGACAGAGAATGATGAAATTTGTGAAATTATAGTAAGGATTTATGTAGAATTTAAATAAATGGTTTCCACAGAAAGTTGGACTTGAAAATCTCAATTAATGGGTAAAATTTTATTTCATTTTTGAAGGGAACAAAAATATTAGACCCTACTCTTGAAGCTTTTACATTCTTTCACATGTATTTATTGTGGTTTTGTCAGCTTGAGGCTCTAGTATAGTTTTCCTTTTTCTGTTTCAGTAGCACAAGTGTTACATCAAAGCTGACAGTTCATTCTGTGCCTGTCTTTTTTTTTTTTTTTTTTTGGTTACTGATCTCCTGGTTTTGTATTTACAATGCTAAGAATAAGTATTTCTTGCTGTGCCAGAACAATGAGCAATGCAGCAACTCATCAGAGCATGAAAGAACTGATTGCTGTCAACTGTGGTGCTCTTCCCTCCCACATCAAAATCACAGGTGGTCCCAAAAACCCAATCTGATATTTCTAATCTCCAGCAACTCTGAAAGGTGAATTTGAGCATGCCAGATTACCTGAACTGTCTAATTGGCCTTTGTGAAAAGTCACCTGGTTATTTTCAGAAACCAATATTGAATAGTGGGACTGAAATAAAAGCGCAGATTGTGAGGTTCTGTGACTTGTGCTGTTACGCCCATTTTATTGCTTTCCTGTTGTTGGTGGCAAAGATTAATGAAACTTTTATAAAGTTGGATAGAAACGAGAAGGGAAGTACATTAAACTACCCCAGCTTGCTACACACTAATTATTGTGTCAGATCTCATTAGGGAACGGATGCACGCAGCAGACTCTGCTTGCTTATTTTAACACGTCTGCTTCAAGAAAGGACTCTGCAAATTGGAGAAGGGTTTGCAGGTCAATATTCTACATATGTCAGTTTACAAAAGACATTTTTTTTTGCTTCTAACTATCCTTCATCTCATGTTTCAGCAGAAGAGCAGAATAATTAGGGAAGAGTTGTACTGTGTTTGGGGCAGTGGTGGGTGGGAGAGGACTTGAATTCAGCACACTGTGCTCTATGAAAAGTCTCTTTTTTGCAGGCATATAATTTCAGTAAAAGTGATCATGAGACTGTGATTAGCAGATAATAGAATTTCATGGGTTTTCATATGCAAGCCTCTCAAATGTGATAAATAAGGGTAGAAATCTTGAGAGGTGTTTTCGTGAGAGTCAAAGCTTTGTATTGAAAAACAGGTATGTAAGAAAAATATGACCTTCATGTGGCTGTACATAACAAATGCAATGCAGCAAAAATAATACAACTATCTGTACATTAAATTGATAGAAATGGTTTGTTTCAGTCAGTCATATATGCTCATAGTCTGTCTACTCCAACCTGCATGGTTGGGATTGATGAAGAGGACAAAAATGTGGTTAAGGAATGAGTGATGGATCGGTGATATCTGTGATTATAAGGTTCTTTTCTGTCTCTTTTGGGCTGTGTCTTCCTTCTCGGGCAGCCTCAGTTCCTTGCTCCTTCGTATAGAACCATGAATCCTGCAGCTTTTTAGTTTTTCACAGGCTCCTATTTTTCTCTCCAGAATAATCAGGGATAGTAGGAGGACGATATATTCCAAGATTTTTCCCCAAATACAAAAATGTGAAAGGGTCCAAAAAGCTTTGAAGATTGCAAGGTCATGTCATAAAAAGGGAGAAGTGTTGCTCTTATATACTTTTCCATTCTGTTGTTAAGAGGGAGTTGCAGAACTCAGATATCTGATTTGATCATGGGCTAGTAAACAAATTTTCAGGGAATTGGGAGTATTGTGTTTCTCCATCATTAACATTCTGCAGTATCAAAAAATAAGTAATTTGGAAATGTCAGAAAACTACTAAATGGTTATCATATATTGAATCATTTGATTACAACAATTTATATCCCTGTGATAAATATTTGGTCTTTAAAAAATGGTAGCTAGATGTAGTCATTGCTCTGGTTCCCAGGACAGTTCTTGGACAAAGGGAGGAGTAGGAAGATAAAAACTGAATGTGAAGTTGACTTCTTCCTCCATTTTCCTGGAGTTTTGGTTCTTGTCTAACCTCCTAATTTTACAGGATTGACATTCTCTTCATAACTCTCAAAGCTAAATTGTGCTGCCATCTTCCCTGGCCCTGTGAATACTCCAACAATGACATTCTAGAAAACTGTGAGATCTGTTAAAAGCATAATTGTAGTAGCAAAAAAAAACCCCTAAGGAGTAGTTGTTTCCTAGCAAAAGTTTCTCATTCTACAGAAAAGAGGTTAAAGATTTTTAGTAATGTTCTTTAACTGTGGCCTGTGTTTGGTGTGCTTTGTTTCAATGATATTAAATCAACTCTTATGAAAGCTTTTTTTAGTTTTTCATACTTAGACCAGAAAGTCGTGGGACATATTTTAAATATATATATGAAGAGCTTCACTGATGTAGCACAGTTTGGTTAAAAAAAAAAAAAAAAAAGAAAAAACCAACAACAAAAACCAATGAACTTATACTGTCCTTCATCAAAAAAAAAAACCCTGTGAGGACATATGCCAAGAAACCTTTGTCTTTTTACTGCTCTGAAATGACAAACACAAATGGCTTTTCCTTTAAAAGGACATCCTGCTGGTAGGTGATATATTAACTAGAGGCACTGGACCAACATCTCAACAATTGTGTTCAGCTGTAACTTAATAAAGCATTGCTCTCTTAGGGTCAAGTTGGTTGTGACAGCAGTAAAAGTTCTGCAAGATATATGTGCAAAGTGTAATCTTTTGGTAAATTGCAAAAGAACCTGACATCTAATTTGACCTCTAGTTGACATTCCATGACCACCCCTGCCAGCTGCAGTGATTTTTATCTACAGGAGGTTCCAAATAAAGCTCTAGGTTTCAGCTGGGTGAAAAAAATCTTATTGCACTTAAACACTTAAGTCAGGTACAGCTGTTGCAATTGCAGTATCTGGAAAATAAAAGGATAAGTATTATCTATTAAAAAAAAAAAAAAAAAAAAAAAAAAAGCAAACAAACAAAAAATCCAGCAGTAAATTAAGCTAAAAATTGTCACCATGTATTTAGGTACCTCCTTGAAGAAGACATGCCCCAAGCACAGTGTGCCCACATGGTTCATGTTCCTTTGTGTTATGACCAAGGTCCTTTTGGAAAGCCAGAGCTTGTTCTACATATCTTGGGGAAATTGTGGTGTTCTAAGAAAAGTGTGAACTGAAAATAGAGTAAGCAAATGTATAAATCTCTCCACAGTGCGATAGGTTGTTTTCCTTCAGTAACCTGAAGAGCAGACCTGTGAAATGTATTTACTGAAGCTCTCCGTGTCTTGTCATAAGAAGTTCTTTGTTAAATACCTTTTAGCTGCTTTCTAATTTGGGTGAACCTAAAGGGATTGCAAACCTATATAAGATGTCCTGGCCTACCTACTAAGTAAACTGAAATACAGTCAAATGAAATTTTCACCTTTCTCCCATTAGCTCTGACAGAAGTTGATTCACAAAATTACTTTTAAGGTAGCTGATAATACGAGTAATGAGATGAGGGAGGTTGAAAGAGCATGGGAGTCATTATTATTGTTCACATCTTTTCACATACAGGACCATGCAGAAATGAGATGTCTGAGAGCTTGTTTTGATGATGCGCTCCTCTACTGTAGTAAATGGAGTGGGTTTAATGCCAGTTTATTTATAGTATAGGATAATAAGAGTTTGATACTCCCTCCATTTTGTGCACTCAGAAATGGGAGGAAAGGAAGGAGCACTGGGGAAGGGTAGCAAGTTGTTTTCTTCCAGGACATTTTAACAAGTATGTCTGAGCCTGAGCTCCCTGAGGAGTCAGTGCTACTTTGCAAGTCCTCAGTAAATAAGTAATTACATAGGAAGGATGAACAAACTGATATACTGGAAAACACTGGTAATTGTTTTATTTTCCTTTCTCTTCCCCTTTTTTTTTCCTCTGTTCCTTCCTTGGAGTTCACAGAATATAGATAAGATTCATATGGATTGCTTTTTATTTTTTTCCTTCTAAAAATACTCTAGGCTTCTTATTTTAGGTATTCATCTCTCAACACATTTTGGACACTTTGTTGAGGATGTTTGCAACCTGTAATAGAAGTTATACTTTGGAGTTTTCTGGCATGGTTCTGTTTAACCTAGAAAATGAGTAAGGTTGTAATGCATGTAGCTGAAATACAGAAGCTTATGAATTTACATGGAAATAAACTGAGTTGCTACTGATGTTGCTATTCAGCTTGCTCCACTTGTAATAATTGATTCTTCTGTTCACCTCTCAGATATTATTTCCAGAGGTTTTAGGCTCAGTTAAATGGCACTGTATGATAGCATTGCTTTTGGCTTTCACTGGAGTATATCAACATGATCCCTTGCAAGCCAATAAATATAAGTTTGTGCCTTTAATTAGTCACATAGCTCTAATCTTGGTTTTCCCCCTTTTGATGCCCTGCCTAGAAGGGATAAGTAGCTTGAGAAAAAAATGAAGTAATGAATTTGTTATTTGTAGATAGCAATAACACTTGCTAGGATGGTGGTGGGAGGCTGGAGGGGATTTATGAAAGGTGCAAGTGTTCAGTTCTCCAGCAGCGGTTTGGTCACAGGTTTTCCAGCCAGATGTGTGCTGTAGGAATGGGCTCCACTTCACCAGGCAGCACAACAGCTGGAGGGGAATGGAGAGTGGTTCTAAAGGAGCCCATTAGTAAATGCTCAAAGGAAGAGTTGTGCTGCAGGGGAGCTTTGCAGTGTCATCAGTTCAGCTCCTGTGGGTAGTGTCATATCAGGGCATCCACAGTGATACAGCTCCTGACACACTGCATGGTGGTAGAAATCACTGATCTGTCGCTTCACCTTCCTCTTAATACCTTTAGTTTTGCTTCTTTAGTTTTATGACTTAGGCTGAATTAATGCATTAGTGTTTATAAAGCACTCCACAGATGAAAAGCCTTACATAGCTGCTTTGTGTAATTATTATTTTTAATTGTTTCCATTTGTATAATTTCAATTAGAATCTCTGATGGACTAGTATGAGCTCAATAAGAAGTAGAAAAGGCAGGATTTTTTTTTTTTTTTTTTTTTAAAGAAAGACTTTAGAAGAAACTGGAGTGATATGGAAGAAGTGGACAGATAGTCTTCTGGGTTTCAGTTCATCCATATTAACCTCATTGACTGCTTGCTAATTGCAGGAATTTAAATATGCCAATGCCCACATAAAAACCTCTGAAATCCACTGCTTTTCAGTGAGAAAACCTGAAGCTTGAAAAGGTATTTATGCAATTTCTGCCATCAATGCTGTGGAAATGCTTTTTTCCTGGAGTGATTAGTCAGGAAATGAAAATGGGAAACTCTGAGTCATAGCCCTCTTTGTAGGTGCACATAGCCAGGACCACTGGTGTGCTGGGATTCTATGCTATTCATTAAAACTCCACTGCTTGGAATGGTAAAAGCAGAAAATCTTCCGTTGCTGAAGGGGAAATTCAAATATCCGAATTGTAGATTCAAGGCAGGGAAAGCAAGTAAAACAGAACTGATATTTGGAAATTTGTGCATTCAAGTCAGGTTTGTGATGTGATGCAATACACAATTTCTGAAGAGTTTAAGTGGTAAAAGCAGTCATTTGACTCAGTATGTGCATTATATCATGGGGCAGACAAGGTCAGCTCTCAAACTGAGGGCTGAGAAAATCTACCAAGTATCTCTGCCTACGTTTAAAGTTGTTCTGGCTTCCCAGCAGGCCAGCCCAATTGGCAGGGTTAAAGTTCATGGGAAGTGCAGGCCTGCCAGGAGGGGAGTTTATGGTCCAGCTTGGCTACCAAGGGGCTTGGTGAGTCAGAGCCAGCGCAGTGGTGACGTGACAGCCCAGGGCTGCTCACAAACACCTGAATAAGATTAACAGGCAAACTCTGAATTTGTAGAAATTTCTAAACTAGAAATGTAGAGCTTGCTCAAGGCTTGTTCTTTGGTTTTTTTGGGTTTTTTTTTTTTTTTTTTTTTTTGTTTGTTTGTTTTTGTTTTTGTTTTTTTTTAAAGCTTCCTCCACACTGTTTTTCTGTGATTCTAAATACCTGAGGACACACAAACATTTACCACGACATTATCTGTGCTATTTTGGAGATCCAGCAAGGTCCCCCAGGCCACATAGCTGATGCAGACAGCTATTGTGCAGCATTACCAAAGTACCCAGTGGCTTCACTGAGCAGTGTTGTAACATTCTGCTCCAGTTACTCCAAGTGTACGAGGTGCCGGGAAGGGCAGAGCCAGGACTGCTGCAGCTCCCCGTATTTAGGAAATAAAGCAACACAGCAGCAAATAAGTCTTCTACTATTAAACAGCTAATACTTTTTGGAGCTTAATTGGAATATATCTACAGTTTGATTTAGTTTTATTTTGTAGTTGTAATTTATTTCTCAGTCCTTGTCCATTCTTATTCCTAAGGAAGTATAAGCATTAACACTTATGTATTTTAAGTAATGCTATGTCATATTTACTAATTTACTACTACATTTAGTAATGTAGTGATAGGACAGGGGCTTTAAACTGAAAGAGGGCAGGTGTAGATTAGGTATTAGGAGGAAATGATTTCCTATGAGGGTGGTTAGGAACCAGAACAGGTTGCCCAGAGAAGTTGTGGATGCTGCAACCTGGCATAATGGAAGGAGTCCCTGCCCATGGATGAACGTTAAGTCCCTTTCAAACCAAGCCAGTCTGTGGTTCTGTTGAGTGACCAAAATTGATCCTTCCATCCACCCATTTGTTATTCCACAGCAGACCCCTGTGTTTCAACATATGTGTGTTGATGTTTAGAGCTGTCACATTCTTCACATCCCATAAATCTCACTAAGCCAAGTGAGGTTTGCCGGGCTCTTGTTATCCTTGCCCTGCCAGCATCAGCATTATTCTGTGTTTTATCACAGCAGACTCTGCAGCTGCTGGCAGCCAAATGTAGCACACAACTATTGTCATTAGCCAGACCCAGCTCTAGTCTAGTGAAAGATACCTGTAAAACCACTGGGTTATGTATTTTTTATTATTTCTTTTGTAAGACAGAGGTCAGCAGAGAAGGTCTCTGTCACAGGTCCTAGGGACAGTGCACTGACAAATTTTTGAAGGGCACACAGCAGGGTTAAGTGTTATGAACTGTAGTATCTTGAAAATGTGTAGGCTTTCTGCTCGCACTTTCCATTCAGTTCTGAATACATTGGAAGTGTTACATTACAAAGGGATAAGATGTCCTTGGAAAGGTGATCAGCAGCATTTTTTCACAACTGAATTGTGGCAGCTCTCACCACCTGCTGAGGTTTTACTAGTGTGTCTCATTTGTGGCACACCATCCTTGCAGATCCTTGGTGCAAGTCATTGAGTCTTTTATAGTCAATAATGCATTCAGGGAAACAATGGTCTTGTTCCAGAGTGCTGAGGGGAAAGGTGTTTTATATAGTAGTGGCTGGTTTCAATGATATTTCAGTTTATAATTAACAACCTTCATGTGTATGCATGTGTGTGTGAATTCTTTTGGGTTTTCCTCCCATTTTTCTGTAGATCTCTTTTCTGAATGTACTTTTTCATGATCTGTTAGGGAAGGAATTAGATATTATTTCCTCTGCCTTCTGTTTTATACTTTCTATGCCCTGCCCAGACAGTATGAACATCATTCTATGTATAACTTTTTCATTGGTGCATTATCATGCTCCTGTCTAAGTTCTGGTCAGTCAAATAAATGGATTGTCCCACTAGCCTGGGCCCTACATCAGAGTAGGTATTTTGATATCCAAATACTTTTCTTGTCGTCTTGATCTTTTCTAGTAGATGCACAAAGTTCTTTGTTCAAGACCTCTGATGCCCTTTCATTCTGGAATAGTCCCAATTCACTCTCCAAAGCTGGAGCAGTGCTCTCTTACTTTGCCTGCTGATCCCAGAGTCCTATGCTGGCTAATCCCCAAGTGAGAGTCAATTGTTTCATGTATCTGAAGTTGGTCTCTCGTGAATTCCAGGGTTCATCCCTCAAATCTCACCAAATTCAGGTCTTTCTTGCCTGTAGAAAACGTTTATATGAACCAGAAGATTTTTCAGAGCAGAGATGGATCACCTGGAACAGCTCATCTCTCAGTTGTTCAGTGCTTCATGTAGATAACAGAAAAGCAACTCACTTCTGGATTTCTGTTTTGAGTACATTAACAACTTTCTCTCCCATGTTCTCTTGTTTATATTGCCCTATTCTTTATTTATTCAATTCTGATATTGTTATTTCTTTTTAATCATGTTTACTTCCACAGATTTTGAGGGCTTTGCCCTCTTATTCTCATATTCTGTGCCTGTATAGAAAACAGATGTCACAATTTCCTCTAATCCTGCATTGTGATTGTCATTTTAGTTCTACAGAGCTAATAAAATTGTGCTACATATTGCTATTCATTCCCTAAGCAACTTTAAACCACCTCAACTTTAAATGTAAGAACATAAGTTGTTCAGTTGCTGTTTTATTTTGCCAGCTACATTGACTTGCACTTTCTAAGATATATACAAATAGCTGTGGAATTTTCTCTGCTTTTTTCAAATAGGCATATTTTGGGAGTTCAGTGTTATCACCCATCTTTGGGGATCTGAGCACCTGTTTTCTCATACAGAACTGTAGATCTGGGGAAGAGTGAAGGCAAAGAAAAATGAATTAATGGGAAAGGTGAAAATATTACCTTGATATCTTTAACTTAGAGCAATTCTGTAGTTCTTTTAAATATTCTTTAGTCTTGCTTGTTTTCAATGTCATTGTAAATGGCAACTGTGCCTTAAAATGTTCATTTCCTAAGCACATTACTTTGAGATAAGTTCCTTTTTCTTCAGTTCTGTTATGTAGTGTGTAGCTGGTTTTGCCTGAATGTCACTACAGAGATGTGTAAATGTGCATTGTCAGATGTCAGCTGCATGCCAACTGCAAGTGCTCCTCTGGTGTTCCCTCATTTGGGCCTTTCTGATCTCATTTTGTGAACATCATCTCACTGGAGATTAGTATAAGGGAATTTTAGAAAACTTTTAAAAATCTCTTAATTTTTACTGTTCTGCTTGTTTCCATGGAAATGGGATCTATAAGATTGTCAGTAGTGAACAGCTGAGAGTGTTCTACATGTATAGATTTCATTAGGTGACTCCCAGCTGAGATCTGGGATGACCTAAATAAGTAGTAAACCATTTAGTGGGGTAAAAAAGGAGCAATTTAGAGAAAACACTGTATGCACTCTTTTTGTCCTCATTGAATGTGGTAAGGTAAGAAAGAAAGCGCAGTATTTAAACGCTGCTTGGGTACATGAGTTGCATGGACACACTTGCAACTGTCTTCAGACTCTTTCTCAGGGTAGTAACAGTTCTGTACAACAAACACAGTCCATCCCTTTGATAGGATGGACTTTTTAACTGTGACCTGAACTCTCTCAAGTGGATGTTTGTGGGCAATGAGGGATATATATATCAGAAAATTGCATTCTACAGTTCGGGTTCACTGAATTTTCAAATGTCAGCCTATGTTTGCGTGTAAGAAATAGTTGGCAATTCAATTTCTGAAATTACTTCACTTGCTGAAGCCAAGAGAGTAAACCAGATCTTTTGAATATGAACCTTATATACTTGTTCCTCAGTTTAGAATAGAAACCTTCCTCTTGTTGCCAGGTAAGAATAAAACTTATCACCACTGAGGATTTGCCTTAACGGTTGTGTCTTTCTTAGCAGATGGTAAAACACAGAATGGCTGAAGTCAACAGGTTTTGCTCCCCGTTTTCCTATCTCATGTTATTTTGAAGCACTACTTCTTCCTTCGGTTCTCTGCATGGAAAGCCAGTGCTTATCCTCATGTGTTTTGCTCAACAAGGGATTTGTGTAGGATATTTTACCCAGGGGTGCCCTTGTGTGCCTGATACTCAAATGTTAAATCTACCACAACCTTCAGGAGTGAACTCAAACTGGTTAGGAATGTGCAGGTGCAGAATCCTTCATTTTCAGAGAATTATCCTTAGAGTAAAATGATAAGGATAAAAGGCGGGGGGGGGAACTTTCTTGCTTATAATACAAATGCTGCAAAATTAGAGCAGATGGTTTCTTCCATAAACTGGTGAGTGAGGGCATGTGCTTAAGTAACCAATGACCCCTCTTTTTTCTGAAAATGAGGTAAAATATCAATAAAGAATCTTGAAGGTGTGCAGGGTTCTAGAACTGCTATCCCAGGTTACCAAGCTACTGCTGGGCTCAGTGCCTCAATAACTGTTATCTGAGATTAAGAACCCAATATTAATCCATCAATCAGTGTGACAGGTTGTGGGAGAGGTGTCTTTCACTACATGTGAAGTTTACCTCGATATCAGCTCATTAGGAAGTAGGTATTTTCAACTGCTTGATATATCTACCCCATTAATTGGAACAGCTTTCAGTCATGATGTGTACTACTAAAAGGTTATTGCTGTTTTTTCTTAAATTTCCAGTGTTTTGTTTTAAAATAGAATTAGAAAATTTGGAATCCATGAAAATAGATTTCAGTATTATATAGCTTCAAGTTACATGATTTGCTCTTAATAGTGTTCTTTGTTGAGCTGTTGGAGATTAGTGAAGTTTAAGAATGAGAGGTTGTAAATAGTTTGTAGAGTAGTTTGTAAAGTAGTTTGTAGAGGTATGAGTCTTTATCTAACTAAAATCCCAGTGTGGTTTGTAACCTAATCTCATCTTTTGTACTTGGATGTATGAGTAATCTTGAAATCTTCTCTCCACCAATCTTCAAATTCTATGTTCTATTTTAGTGATATACTCCTCCTTTATGCTGCATGTAAAATGTAAGCTTTTCTTAGCTATGCTGTTGTTTATTCTATTGTTCAACTAGAATTTTGAAGTCTTTCCTCCAAACAATGCTTTTAACATGTCTTTTCCATAAATCCTGCAACTCCAGGTGTAAGAGTTAGTTTTATGCTGCTGCTGCTGTTTCCATCAACATTAGGGGAGGTTTTCCTCATTTGAAAGGACTGTAATCAAAAGGTTTTGAAGGTAAAGCAGCACATTGGGATGGGAAAAGTTTGAAGGTCGTCTGAACTGTCAGCTTGTCTAAGCCAGACAGCTCCTGCCAGCTTTTGTGAGTGTCAGGGATTTTTGAAAGAGCCACCACATTCCCGTGCAGACATCACCAGTGAGATGCTTCTGTTCATTTGGTTTTGAAGTTTTGCACAACTTAAAATTTGATTAAATGAGAGCTATAATATGAAATACACCCAAAAGAAAACCTGTGTCTGTTTGATAAATTGATTGGTTTTTTGTTGACTGCACTGAATTCAACTGCTGCCTTTCCTGACTGAGAATTCAGGTAAAATGAAAAGCTTTCATGCAGGGAGACTGTGTCCATGTCAGTGACTACCACAGAGTGAGTTCTGTCAGACTTTTCAGTCACTGAAAGTGACATGTTGCAATGGTGCAAGTCATCTTGTTTCCACTCAGTATCTAGGACTGGTACCTAAGAGCACATTCTCTATTTGTAACCATACTCACCCAGCATGGCCCAGTGCAATAGCTAGGTTGAGATGTTCAATGCTAACTTTTTTCCAAATATTTTGTATGTATGATGTTTAGATTAGTAGCTCTAGTAGTAGCTCTAGTAGCTCTATTAAAACATTTTGCAGATTTTAAACAGTTTTCTTGCCCAAAGGTGAATTCCTCTTAAATAAGAGGTCTCAGCAGGCTATCTGGGAGCACAGTGGAAAGGCACAGGCTCATAGTATGAGAGATATGCTTTGAATGGACTAAAGCCCTGTCCATGTTTGATCAACCATTTTGTTTTATTCTTTGAAACCATGTATTGAAGTGCTGAGCCTTTACTTTCCTACAGAAGTAATAAATTTATACTATTAACTGCATGGTTAACAGCTAACTTTAGAGCTTTAATTTCTAACAGCTAATTTTAGAGCTTTAATTTCTAAGTTCAAATTAAGATATTGATTCAGAGTGAAAATATAAGTATTTCTGAGGAGAATCCCGTGGTAAGAGGAGGATATTTTGGATATTTTTTCTTCTTTAATAATTTTAAGGAAGAAAAATAATATTGAGGTTTTTAAATTAAGCTGGCCTATGCCAGTTTGGAAAGCTCTTCTATATTTTAAAAACATTTTTTTTTTAAAACAGCTGACTACTTTTTAATTCTGTTTGGTGTGCTGGAGTTGTTTGGTGGTATTTTTAATTCTTTTTTTCTTTTTGAGACCTCTCTGAAGCATCCAGCATATCTTCCTTGTAATGTGACCTTAATGTTGGTTGGTTTTGGTTCTTATTTTGAATTTTTTTCCTACTGCTTCTACCCCAATGGGTCAGTACATCTAAAAGCTAAGCTAAAACTTCTGGTGGGATACAATATTTTTGGATACAAAACTATAAACAGTTCTGTGTTTTGATAAAAGAAATATATCTAGTGCTACATTGATATATTGACTGCTCAGTAGAAAGTTGATTCAGTTATATTGAAGCTATTTTTGGGAGGTTGGTAATCTTTTGGAGTAGCAGATTATGTAATAGGCATTTTGTGAGCCTTTGATATAAAGTATATGGAAATATATGTAAAAATATAAACATGGCCTGTATTTCCTTCTTTGCTTGGCCCCAGTCATGTTTTAAGGTTTTTATTAATAGAAATTTTTAATGGAGCTTCTGAAATCAAACTTGTGTGGTGTTCTGTAGTTTTCATCTTTTAACCACCATCTTTTCACTAAACATGAAGTAAGTATTCATAATTCAGCCACAGGTGCATATACATGGGGCATTTGTGTGTGTGTATGTGCATGATACATATTTTTCCTGGTTTTCAAACAGTTTTATTTTCTTTTCAGTGGGATGCCATAACTGAAATGGATGAACACAACCGTCCCATCCACACTTACCAGGTGTGCAATGTGATGGAACCCAACCAGAACAACTGGCTGCAAACCAACTGGGTCTCTCGTGACGCCGCACAGAAAATCTATGTGGAGATGAAGTTCACCCTGAGGGACTGCAACAGCATTCCCTGGGTGTTGGGGACCTGCAAGGAAACGTTCAATCTCTACTATGTGGAGTCAGATGAGCCTCATGGAGTAAAATTCAAGCCAAACCAGTACACCAAAATTGATACCATAGCTGCTGATGAGAGCTTTACCCAGATGGACTTGGGCGACCGCATCCTCAAGCTCAACACAGAAGTTCGTGAAGTTGGGCCGATCAACAAGAAGGGATTTTATCTTGCTTTCCAGGACATTGGAGCATGCATTGCCTTGGTGTCAGTCCGTGTCTATTACAAGAAATGCCCTTTCACGGTCCGTAATTTGGCCATGTTTCCCGACACCATTCCAAGGGTGGATTCTTCCTCGTTGGTGGAAGTACGGGGCTCCTGTGTGAAGAGCGCTGAGGAACGGGACACTCCAAAATTGTATTGTGGGGCAGATGGGGATTGGCTGGTGCCTCTGGGACGATGCATCTGCAGTGTGGGATATGAAGAGCTGGAGGGTTCCTGTCATGGTAAGTAAACAGTGTTTGATTGATTTTTTTTTTTTTTTTTTTTTTAATTTTTAAGAAGTCATATACTGTCATATTCTCTTCCACTGTCCATAATAGTTTCAAAAGGACTTGAGAATAAGGTGCTTTTTTCTGTAGTAATGGTTGTGAATAATGATATCTCAGTGGCTGCTAAGGCTGTCTGCCGTGATTCAACATTGGTTTTGTACAAAAAGGGGGAGAGAGAGAGAGTCCATACCCATCCCTTACAAAAATGACTTTGTTATTTTGCTCAAGAATTTCTCAGATTGGATGGTGCACAGCAACTTTGGATAATAGAGAGCATTAAAAGCACTATGCACTGTAATCAGAAAACAAAATTCACTTTGTTGTCTGATCTTGCTGGCATTAATTATAAAAATACACTCATCACAATGATACAATGTTGACAGTGCCATTATTGGGAGCCAGCATAATTTTGTACATAAGGTCAAAAGGTTTCAGTCTTAATGGGATAAGGATTTTCTCTGCAACTTTAATGCTGAATGAATTCCTGTCCATTATGCAAGTGAGTCATACACTAGATCTGTACATGAGCAATATAGGCAGCAGCCAAAGTCTACCAGAAATGTTTTCTGCAGTACATTGACTCCACTGGTTTATTCAATTTGCCATCTGATCTGCTGAACAGGGCCTTCAAAGTGAAATGGAGTACCCAAAGCCACGAGTTTTTGCGTATTCTTACCTATTTTCCCTACTTTAGAAAATTCTAATCTAATAGAGCTTCCAGATATTTTGAAATAATTTTCATAAGTTGATGTTGTCCATTTATCTTCTACAGTGAATCTGAATTTTTATGCTATTTTTTTTCCTGACAGTTTTTCAGAATACATTTGTCTTACATGGCTTTGTGAATATCATGCCCAAGGCAAGCCCAACTGCATGAGATGCTTTTATAACTAAAAAGCACAATTTAATTCCAGTAGTTCCCACTCTGCAGTGTGTAAACCACAAGTGGAAGGGTTCCTCCTGTTCAGGGTGGCCACATTTGTGCCAGAACTGATGGTGGAGATGCATATTTGGACAGCTGGGAATGCATTTGTACAATGGGATTTCATCAGTGTGACTGTGCAGGTTGTGAACTGAACCATGATGTGTGTTGATAGACACCTTTCAAACAGCCATAATGTTCTATTTTGAGACTTTGCTTCTTGGCTGAGACATGAAAAACAAATCCAGAATTTAAAAGAGCTGTTGCTTGTTAGTAAATCCTGAGCTTACTCTTAAATACCTATTAAATAAAAAAAAATACCTAAACATTACTAACTCTGAGGAGAACATTTTTTGAATTTACATTGAGCTTCTTTTCAGGGAAGCAGAGAGAGGGGGACTAGGTGGGGGAAGAGCAGAAGCCATGCTATTTTAGCCTGATAAGACCTGATCTATATTTATAAAATTTTCATATCTTTTTGTGTCCTTCTTCTAAACCCCAGCCCAAAGTTTTGCCCCTCCCATTCCTCTGCTGGAGTAGTTGCAAATCTGAGTCTTGAAAGTGCTTTGCACCATTCTGTCAGTGCTTTGTGCAAGCATAATCTGTGACATACTCAGGAGAGAACCATTTCTTTCTTCTGCATGGAAATAAACAGTCAGAATAATAATTTTGCATTTTGAAGTGTGTTCTGAAAAGTAATTGGGTTGTGGGTAATACTTGCTGATACTTGAATATGTTTTCCTACTTACACATGGTGTCGAACTTTTTATACCCTAACCTGTGGCTCAGTGGGGAATAAGCACTTCATGGCAAATATGGCTTATCTGTCACAGAATTTAAAGAATAGATTTTTGTTTTAATATTTGAGGAGATACAAACTCTCTATTCACAAAATACTATGTGGCATAAGGAAGGATATTCTGTCATTGTCATTGCTCATCATTTTGCAAAGCAGGAAGGATGGGAATAAAGCCAGTCTTTGATCAGTTTTAATGCTGCTTTTAAAAATCATAGGTTATTTTCAGCTGCCCAAATCTCATTTACCTGCTTTCCTAACTGGCAGCATTTCAATTATTTCAAGATATGTCAGATTTATGCATTTCTCTGTGGATCTCTCAGTATTCCCTATCCATTGCATTTTCTTCTAAAAGCATCATTTCAGAGCCAATGCATCTGAGAAGAATTCCCTATTGGATTGAAAATATCCGTACCTGTTAAATGTATACCCAAATGTCTCCAGTTAGTTCAGAGGCATATTAATAGGAAATTTTTCAGTAATTTGGGACTGTCTTCCTTTTCTGAAGTCAGTGCGGGGAAAAGTGGCATTGGCTGCAAGAGATTCCCAGGTATTTGTGTGTTCTGTACATTTTTAATTGGACTATCTGGAATATACCAATCTTCTCCAAGTTTATTACATAAACAGTCTTTCAGTCTTTGATTTGAATCTACTTTTCAAGATTTCCCCCTCAAAATCCTGAAATAGCAACTTCACATTTCTCTGTATCTTTAGGCATAATAAATAAATTAGAACTAGTAATTTGGCAGTGCAGATCAGAAATGGCTCTGATATGAGTTGCTGCCTTTGCCAATTCATTGACACCAGCCCCAGTACAAAGTTTCAGGTTAGAAGGAGGAAATGCTGCAGAGGATTCTGGTAATCAACAATTAAAAGTGGCATGTTCAATACTCTGTGTTTTCTGAATGTCAGCCCAAGATATGAGTTGTGCTAAATTTAGTGAATGTATAATATATACAGGTCATATCAGGATTTTGTGGTGGGGGTTTTTCACATAGGAGCAAACAATCATGACAAGGAACCTTTTATAAACTTAATCATAATGGTTCAATTCTGTTAAGGCATGATATAGAAATAATTGGATGACTGTTAACTGAAGTTTGACTTTTTAATGATTTACCAAAAATTATCTGAATTATTTAAGGTTAGGGATTAATTGCAAAGAAAAATTCAATTATATATAGCAAATACTAATTATTATGGTAATTTCAGATTTTACTTTAGTCTTAACCAACCAAACACAGTGCAAAAGTGTATTTTGCCAGCCATAAAAAGTTGATTCTTCTTGAGGAATATTCTTAGGAAGCCACCACTTCCAAAGCGGGATATATTTGGTATTGCTGAAGCAATGCTAAGTGTTAAAAATGTAAAACAACAGGCACTGACAGACTCATCTGGTTTATTTTAATTGAGACAAAAAGAATTAGAAGTGAAAATGTAAAATTCAAATTCTCTGACCTTGAGTTGAGTGAACAACACTTCTTTGGGATACTAATGCCTGAACACGTGGAGTTTTTAATTGAACAAACAATTCTTTCCATTATTCATCACTTGAATTTGTGGTAATGTTTCAGTGTTAGGATTTCTGCTTTGTCAGCTGATCTTTGTGTTCTTTAGTCCTTCCATCTGATCCAACTGGAAACTACTCTCATTTTTCAATTATTAATTAATCTTCTCCTCATATATATATCTGTAGTGTGGTTTTGTTTCTGGGAAACCAAGAAGTTCATGTTACAGTCATGCTTTAGTTACCTGTGTGCTGGCATCAAAATAGGAAGAGGGGGGAATAAGAGGGGGGAATAAACTATTTTGGAACTGCAAGTTAGAGATACAGCACTGTGTAAGGTTCTTTTTGGGTTTTCTTCTGTGTGTTTATTTGCTCATGAGATCGAATCTTTACCAGGCACTGAAGGAAGCAGCTTTAAAGGAAAACTATAGAAAGGTTTTTGGCTAAAGAAAAAGGACTATATGAGATTAAATATAAAATTTTCAATGGCTACAAATTATCTTTTTAAGGGAAAACCTTTCCACCACAGTCCTTCCTGCAGCAGTGCTGGGGCTGTTCCACAAGTGCTGGAGTAGATCCCTAAGATACAGGGTGTAAAATTCCAAATTCCTCTTTCCTGTCAACCAGAGACAGGAGTTTGTCAAAGAACCTGAATGAGTGGGGAACTCAGAGGATCCACAGACTTTTGTCTCAGTGATGGAATGGGGCAATCACAATCCCGTCTGCTTTGATATCTCACAGAGATAATTTAAATAGTTGTCTTTTAATTGATTGTGTTTTTCAAAAGTATCTGTGACTTATCAGATCAATTTTAAAAAATTGCATTTTTTTTCAAGTAAACAGCCATATATTTAATGAAATTTATAACACATGTTTAACTGTGACTTCTCTGAAAGGATTCCACACTTCTTTCCTGTGCTTAGGCAATGATGGTTTATTTTATATAACTTGTGAGTCTGCAGAGCTTTAGATTTCACCATTTCAATGGTAGTATTTGAAACCTTTGTGACTATTTGTGGCATATTTTTCACTGAAAAACCTCCTCTTTAGCCTGTCTAAGGCTACACATCTGTGAACACTCAACAAAATTTTAACTTGTAGTTCTGAATATGGATAAAGTTGCATTGTGATTTGTCAATTCCAGATTCACTTCTTAGGTGGAACTGCTAAATAGTTGGTTTTAGTCCAATGCGAGAAAAAGGACAGGAAAAAAAAATAGAAGTTGTGGATAATTGCAAATGTGTAGGTTAGAGTATGGAAAAGTAATTGATAATGACTGTTCAAAGCTTCTGAATGTATTTAGCCACATATAGCTGCTAGCATACGGAAAAATTCTGAAATCAAGGCCTGTATATATTAGAAAAAAAGAGTATTTACAGTAGACAAAAATTTTAATTACTTTCTGTTCTGAGGGGACATTGCAGATGCTACTGGCAGCATTTTAAGTTCCCATATCCTGGTTTTAATTTCTAAATGGCAGGTCATGTGCCAAGCTATTTCAGGCTGTATCTCTCATTTGTACTTTTTCCACTTGCATGACGAAAGCCATTTTGTCCTTAAGGCTTGCAATTAGTGTGAATTAAAAATAACATTGTTGCCTGGCTGAAATAGGAGGTAAATGAGGGATGGTGAGCTGTGGTATGGCTGGGATATTGCTTACTGTCGAAAGGATAAATTTTTGGTGAGCTCTGGTATGGATGGGATATTACTTACTGTCGAAAGGATAAATTTTTAGTGAGCTGTACTAATCTAGAGGGGTCTGACTTGGCTGGATTCAGTAATTTCACCTTTTTTCAACACTTTTAGGTTGTTTTGATGGCTGCTTCTGGTTTTGAGTCAGTTTGTTGTGTTTTCATTTGCTTGGACATTTCAATTGTAGCATTTTTGCATCATCTTTTCAGTGCCTTAAAAATGGGGATATTTAAGTTAGTTACCGATTTTGAGTTTTGAAGGGGGGGTTCTTTCTAGTTTTAGGTTTTTTGGGGTTTTTTTGTTTGGTTTTTTTTTTTTTTGTGTGTGTAACAAAGTTGTAGGAATTAAATAAGTACCTGAGGGCACCTGTCTTCAATGACTGCATGAGTTAACAGCCAGAAAAATCTCAATGCTCTATAAATTCACGTTGCAGCTCACAACCAACCCTTTTTTACTTAATCTACAGCCATCTAAAGATTGTTCAGCTGGATAAATTGCAACACAAAAAGTCTGATAAAACAGCTGGAAAGGGATGCTGCTTCAGAAGTAAGGATTTAAAGGACAAAAAACACCCTTTACACTTGATTTTACATAGAAAGGAAACTCCAGTGATAATAAATGCACAAAAGTTTTCTCATGCTTGTGATGTCATACTGCTTTATTTTGAGCAAATAAAGAACCTTACATTAGTTACTGTAACCTGGCTTCCACAATATGTCACTGTAAAAATTCAAGTCAAAGCCTTTAGTTTGTAACTGCACCTAAATAAATTATGCATGGATAGAAAACTTATTTGCAAACTGAATTAATGTGGGAAATTGCTGTTTTTCACTCTGATACTGAAATGTGCATTGAATAGAAACCTGCCTTGATAGCAGAACAAGGAAGCCAGCTGAGGTTAGATAGCGAGGTTCAAACTAAAAAACTTCAATATTTTCTGTTTGTACACACAGACATGAAATTTCAGCAACAAAAACTTGCTGATAACTCAAGTGTGTCTTGCCTCAGGTTTTGCATTAGTGAATATTGCTGGATATTGATCCTACCAGCTATCCTTGATAAACAGTAGACAAAAATTGTCCAAGGGACTGCAGGGATTGATTTTGCTCTTGTTGTGTGTGACTTGGTAACAGAGCTGCATGATTTGACATTAGCAGGAGCCCACAGTAAATTAGTTATTTGCTCTTGCTCTGCTGAAAGAAGTGTGGTGCAGTGATGGCCACATGGAAAAATTGTGGTACTAATGGGAACAAGCTGTTTAGCTTTTACAGAAAGTATAAATACAAGTGTATCTGAACATCTGTTCAACTGTATAAGTACATTGTAAGACTGTTGGCTATTTTTTACCTTGAAGTTTCTCCTGTGTTGCCAAAAAGCAAGAAGACTGACAGCTGGGATGCTGTAGTGTGTCAGGAGGGGAAGAAGGAATGCACGGACTCTGCTGTTGTCCTGTGTCCCTCACTGTCATAGGATTTGTCCTCAAACTGCATGTCACATCCTAGAGACACTATCAGAATCTGTGGCCTCTATTTTTTAGGTAATGCAACTTATGCAACTTTCCCTTGCTTGCCATGTTTTTGTTTTTGTTTTTTTTTTCTTCATCTGGGAGTCAGTAGCTAAAGCTTCAGCTCTAACATTTCACCTTAATTTGCCTTGGAAGATGTTCATTGCACTTTACCCATGATCAACCTTCACTGTTTCAACAATTAAATGTATTGAATGCGGGTGAGTTTTGTTTGAGTGAAACCCTTGGCCTGCTCTATTTACTGAATGTGAAATTTCAGCACTGGTTGCTTGCATCTTCCTGCAGCTGAGGAGGTTTTCCTGCACCTGGAAGAGAAGTGCGGTGGGGGTTTTTTTTACAGCTCAGTATATCACTAGCAGTGGGTTTCCTCAGTGTGTTGGAAATGTACATTTGAGTTTGGAGGACATCTAGTGTGACCAAAATGGAGGAGAGTAAAACCATAATGCTTCACTTACAAATCCCTGATAACACTTGTGGAATACAAAATGCCTTGTGTTACTCTTGGAAATTGTTAAAAGTCGTGACAGAGATATCCTTTGTGAGGAAGCTGTGACAAGCCCTGGCAACAAATTTACAAAAGAACACAACTGTGTGCACAGTACAATTGTGTTTTAAGGATTTCCATGGCCATTTCTTATAGGAGAATAGCAGTTTTGGCACAATAATAAGGGCTTGATATATTTGTCTTTGGAAATGCAGTTTCTAGAATTGCTGTTATTCCTATTTGAGCCCAGAAAATAGATATAAGCCAAGAGAAAACTTTTTAGTCATGTTGCTCAGTGAAAGTTTCCAAAGTTTTTACACTACAGTAGATTGTGGATTTTTTAAATCCTGATAAGAAATCTGACTCAATTTGTAGAATATATGTAATTCTAATTATGTAATTATATGTAATATAATGGCCCAGAAAATCTCAAAATCTAGGAATTAGATTTTTCGTTTTGAAGATTTTTTCCTTAGGCTTCAGAGCAAAAGCACTTAAGTTTGTGCTTTGAAATAACTGAAACATTTTAGAATATCATTATTATCTCAATATAGGTTATGTCCCCTTTGAGAACCCATAAAGTAGAGATCCAAAATCTGAAGATAATCAGCAGTACTTCCTTCGAAACAGGTTATTAATCAGTAACACATTCACAAATAAACCATAAAGCATGTTCTGTAATGAAACTGTTCCTGTAGAGGTTTAGCATAATTTCATTCAGTCAATTATTAAAGCATTTGTGCTGAGAAATATAATTTCAAAAGTGATCAATAAGAGGTTTTCTCTGTGGCCGAGGAATCACAAGCAGGAGTGAATGCACGGAGGGATTTCTGAGGATGTTTGTCTTGAATACAAAAGAATTTGTGTGGGTGTTTAAAAACTTGAACTATATTTGCTTTTTGCAAATCTCAGTAATAATGCAAATGAGACAAGATTCCCTTTAGCCAACACTCTCTGCCTTTTCTTTCTAAACCTTATAGTGGAGAATAATATTAAAAAATTTAGTATCACTTGTCTTAGAGACACTTACGTAGACTATAAGGTCATTCTGTGTCACAGACTAACTTAGATTTTAAGGGCAGTGGTATTCAAAATGTTCTCAGAAACTGCACCAACCAAAATATGCCTTCTGTGAGGCCTTTTTGGGCAAAGCAGTTTGCAGGCTACTTACAAGCTTAAGTTTTTGCTAAATGGGAAAAAACTAAAAGTTGGATGGCAAAGATAGTACTGTTAATGACAAAGTTTATAGCTGACACCTTTGTATAAGATAAAAGGGAAATGAAGAAAAACTCCTGTGAAAGTGGAGGCACAACTTGGAGATTTTTCAATGCTCAGTAGCTTCAAGAGAAGTCGTGAAGATGGATTGGCTTTTGAGCTGCACTGCTGTTGGAAGACTCTTGCAGGGCTCTTGGCAGGAGGAGAGGATCAGTACCTGGAACTCCAAAATGTCAGCTACCTTAGTTTTGGATGCCAAATTCTGAGAAAGACATTCTAGATCTAAATTAACAAAGATTTACTGTTTGACATGTCTCACAGTCCCATAGTGTTTTAGTAGATGTGCTGGAAGTTCTCTCTTAAAGGGTTTTGTGGGATTTTTTTGTTTGGATTAGCCTCCACCTTCCTTAATTTTACTTTTAGGAGTCCCATCAGATCCCAGGAGAATATTCTGCTGGGGAAAACCTTGAGTTTACTGAGGTTGCTGACCTGGAGATGATGGCCTATTGAGCAGGCATTTCTATGAAACCTTCTATTCTGCAAAGTAAATATCCCAACCTGGGAAGGTGATCCTTGGGAGCCAACCTGCTGCAGTGAGCCTGTGCTGTTCTAGCTGTGTATCTAGGGATGTGTATGTTAACAGCAGAATAAATTATGTAAAAGAGGTCTCGTACCTACCAGGGAAACATCTAACACAGTCAAGGACAGCACTTGAAATGTCTCTCTCTAAAGAAAAGTTGCTTCAAAGGGATACTGATCAAAGCTTGAATAAATTCCCAAAGGACATGGAAATGTATGCATAGAGAGATTGTACTCCAAATGCTAACAATGAATGTTTAGCTATTTGGTATCTGGCTATTATATAATAATAGTTATGGATGTGAAATATCTTAATTTTGCTGTGACAGCTTGACTCTATTCCCAGATGTTAAATATTGCAAAGCTTATCTTACATATATTCATAAACAAGATGAAAGTGTTAATTCTAATTAAAATGATGCACAGTTCAGTAGCAGCCCTAATAAAGTCCCTGTGGAACAGTGAATTTAATAGCAGGCTATCTTTTATGCAGAATCAAAATGTAGATTTCAATTTTACTGTAAACCAATCTTCAAGGAGAAACTGAGCAGTCAAGATGGAAGAACTGAAGAATCATATTAAAGAGTCATTTCAATATGTGCAGAATTTTACATACCAGTATCTGTGTGTAATGGTAGTTCAGAAAGAAGCTGGGGGAGGAGGGAGAGTACAGGCAGGCAACAACCCTTCCCAAATTTAAAGAGTATTCCTGTGTCCTGAAGTACATGTTTCACTGGGTGAATATTAATAGGTCATGCTTGTGGTAATATTCCTCATCATATTTACCTGTTAAAATTTTTCTTGCAATTATTTTTAATCAATATTTGAGAAACCACTGTTTTTTAATGTAATTTAATAATTACACAAGTGTATGTTCAGGATGCCTTCATAAGGATAGCAAGAACTTAAGTGTAGAATTATTGGGAGGTGAAAAACTGGAATGTAAAAGTATTATTTTTTAAGGCAGAACAAATTTTCCAAGACATTTAACAGAAAAAATAAAAGAAGGTAAAAAGGAGATGGTAAAGCTCTGGGGAGAGTCCAAGGGGAATGCCTGGAGACAGGCTTGGTTTGTAACATTTAGGGTACCAGGAAAGGCAAATCCCAGATTATGAGGAAATGTACATTTTTCTTTTCAAGATCTGAATAGGGATTCTTTGACATGCAGTAAATTATTAATGGGTTTAATTACTTCAGTGTATATTTCTTTATGTAAACTAGAAATTATTACTATTTTGCCTATTTATCTAAGTTTAGTATTATATACCCAGTTACTGCAATTAGCAGATCATGCTAAATCATGCTAGTAAGAGAAGTTCTATAAAGAAATTTCATTTTGCAAAAAGTCCTTTTCAGTTCTTAAGAAAGACCTGAATTCTCTTCAGAAGAAAGTTCTGGAGGACAATTTAGACTGATCAGAATTTTTTTTCCTTCTATGTTCTTTCCTTACAAAACATTAAGTAAACTGATAGTGAAAAAAAGTTTTAAGTTCTTACTGCAGTATAGAAAATTCAAAACTCCATTTTAGATAGCTTTTGGGTATGTTGGATTTTTTTTTTCTTGCTGCAATCACACAAAATGTTTAAATTTTGTCAGAAAATCGGATTCTAATCACAAGGGATTAGTATTTGGGGTTTGAGGCATTCATGTTTGTTTCAGTTTTTGTGGTTTTGTTTCTTTAAGTATTTCACTTACTTGTTTTGGATTGTGTGGGCTACATTGTTTTTTTTAACTGGAACTGGTAACTAAAAGTTTGAAATGAAATTTCGTGTTTGAAGCTTCTTAAAAATTGATGAAAATCCAAATATTTAGTGAAAAGTTGCCACATAATCTACAACGTTTAACTGAAAAACAGCTAAACAATTATAGCAGAAGAGGATGATATATTGTCAATATCCTAGAGGAAATGGTCACCACGTTGACAAAATCCCATTACAGAGATTTTTCACTTTGCACTGGTGGATGTCTCTGAATGGCTCCTTGTCAGTCTGTGAGGGCTGGCTGTGCTCCTCCTGCTGAACTTCCTTAGGTTTTCCCTTTGATCAGTGGCTCAGATTAGCTGGGGGAAAAAAGGTAATTTTTACCCTTCTTTTCTATGCAACTGATGTTTAACTGTTTATTAACTGTTGTGTCTTAACCTGTTCATAGCCACCACCAAATTTTGTAATCCTGTCTGGTCAGCTGGCATCACCAATTTAAGTGCAAGAAGAGGCAAGAAATCATTATTAATCAGGATTAATCTGTCAGCAGGAGTGAGGTGGTACAGGGCCTTATGAAAAAAATCATGCATTTCTCTCAAGTTAGACATGAGGTAGACTTGCAGATAATTATTGAAATATACTTCTTCTTCTGTAAATATACTTCTTCTGTTCTGTAGACTTTTAAGGGGTTGTTTAGAACTTCCAGTGATAAATCCCGATTTGTGCTCATGGAAACACTACACATTAAGCTCAGAATTTTCAATATCAAGCCATTTAATAATTTGCAGCTCTGGGTTCTGATCCTGGTGAGACTTCTCAAATTGATTTGAAGATAGGGTGATGGTGCAGTCTGAGGATAGTGAGTGAAAGGTCTATAGTTTCCAAAGGAAAATAGTGACTCATTTCTGTTAAGGTCATGGAAATCAGAAAAAAGTCAGTGCTTGGCTAAGTAATTGTTAATACATCAGGAAAAAAATCTAGTAATCAAATTTATAGCTCCATAATCCTCTGCTATTGTGATTTAATACTTATACAGCACTTCCTAGAGTTTGTTGGATGCTTTGTTTTAGGGTTTTGTTTGTTGGTTTGTTTTTAAGTATAAGTGTGCAATATATGAAGCAAAGTTGCCAGGAAAATCTACACTAGGAGTTCAGGCTGTTTTATGCTATGGATCTACCACATACAGACAGATTATTGTGGCATTTTTAAACTTAGAAATAACTTTGTGATGTATTTAAATCTAAAAATGCCATAATACAAACTCCTCTGAGTAGAGAAACCTTTCTTAGACTGAGTTCCTCCTCTAAGGGAGGAAGTGGCCCAACTAAATGAGAAAAAATTTTCCAGCAACCCACTCATGCTCAAGGTAGCTTTTGCAGTAGAAGTAATGACAATATAAATGTAAAAATCTGCAAGTAATTTTCAGATTGCTCTCTGTGGACATATTTTGTTGTTTTAAAAATACTGGTCATGCTATTCACCATAGCCTGTGGAGAGAAGTAATCTTTTTTTTAAACTGTAAAGTAAAAATGTGAGCAAGCTGTCCATGGATAAAATGATATGATTTCATGAAATACATTGCTGAGTCTAATGATCCCAAACTAACCTAATCATCTTAAAAGGCAGCCTTGAGATTGCTCTTATCCCACGAGCCTTGAATTAGAATTAATTTCCATGTGGCAGTATTGTAAGAGAAAAAGACCCACAGATGAAATACTGTTTGATATCTTACCAATCTTGTACCAGTGCCTAAGTCCTCTTACATTGTCTACATACTTTACTTTTTAAACATTTTCTTGTCTTTTCAACTCTTTTTACTGGTGCTGTAGTGTCCAAGCAAGGACTCCTAAATGAAGTACTGACTTTTTTTGCATATCTCTAGGAACTACTGCACTGTGTCTTGTGAAAGCTACAATTTTGTGATTGGAACGAAGTATTTTATCCACAATGTGAAAGTTCTCATTTCAATATTCTCAAATTTTCAAAGGGTTTTTCTTGCTATTCTTGTTTGTGAGTTGTGGTTGGTTGGTTTTGGTTTATTTTTTTCCCTGAAGTAGCATCCAGTCTTCTTAGCAATGAAAATAATATAATTTTTAAGAGGTAACAAGCAATGGTGGAATCTACTGGGCAGTAATACTTACAGTTAGTTAGAAAAGGAATTGTATAATGAAAGATTTTCCTTCAAGAGAAATGTGTAAAACTTATCTTTGCTTCTGATTTATGGACTTTGCTACACTTCAGGAATAAATTAGGTAAACCTGAAAGAACTGAAGGCTCAGTGGCTATAAAACAACCTATTGATTTTTGACTAAATCTGTCTTCGGTAGTTTTTACAGTTCCCTGCATCCAAAAAAGTCCACAGTGTAACTACTAGGGAAACAATTTAAGCAATTGGTATTTGATTGGCTCTTTATGCCTACACGTTATCCCTAAGTGTCAATAGCAGCAGCAATTTAACCTGAAAATCAAGGACAAGGGCACAATGAAACTCTTCTGTTAATGTAGAAGTGAGCGGTAGCAATAGGAAAGATACTCAAGTAGTGTTTATTTTTTTGCTTTAACTTTGAGAGCATCAGCACTTTTACTTTTCCACATAGATTCTCCTGGGTCTTTCTGCAGCTACTTTGTTTTCCCTTTCTGAAGGGACAGAGATTGTGCTTTCTTGTTGGCTTTTGGGGGGTTTATTTGATTGTTGGGGGTTGTTTTGTTTATCAAGAGAACTTCAGGAGAGGTACAAACCATGGGCATTCTGAGGAACAATCAAATGGTTACAATGGCTGTCATTCCTGAGAAAAGTCCATGTTAAAGCTACTGCAATAATTATACTGTCTTTCTCAAAAAGGACTTGTGCCTGAGAGAGTTGCATGATCTCAATTCTACTGTGAGCAATTAGCTGTGGCAGGTACCTTGAAAAGGGGATAACTTGAAAGAAGCCTTCAAGTATTTTTCTTCATTAGGCTTCTGTGCTAGTGACAGTGGGAAAATGCAGTGAATCCTTAAAAATATTTTAAAATCAGTAGACTGTGCAGTTTGCATATATTGAGTATACGGGAGGTCAGTGGTGTTGTTTTGAGCTTTACCATCTTAGTGATCTTGCTTAATATCCTGTTAAAATCATCAACTTAAAAATATTACTGTTTAACCCTTGCTACCTATCTTAAACTAGTTTTTATTTGGTCTGAAATGTTACTATACTGCTGTACTCTGACCTTTTTGGAGCACTCATTCTGCATCCAGACTGTGCTGTAGCAGGGTGGAAAGGGGACAAAACTGGTTTTTTATATGTGGAAAACAGGTTGTAAGTGTATTTGAAAACAGTTTTGGCTTCCCTGCAAAATTACAGCAGGCATATTTGTGAGATTTAAAAATAGGGACAAATGAGTGAATGTATTTTATTTATTAGCATCATCCTTGAGATATTTTACTCTTTATATTTAAATATTGTCAGGACATTATATTTCAAAACATAATAATTCCCCTGGGAGACTGTTGTGGCAGAGCTTGCCATAGTCAGTGCTTATAATGCATTTGCCAAGGAGTGTTTATCTCTGTCTTCTCCCTCAGGTTGTGATGCTCCTCTTCTGAGGGGATGTCTGCTGGTCAGTGAATTTCTCATTCTTTCAGAACAAGCATTTGCATATCAAAGGCCCGATAGGAGTAAACACAGTTTATACTTCCATCTGTCATTCTCTTTCCATTGACACACAAAATAAGAACAGTGGAGCAAGCAAGAGGTTTAATTTTTTGTTCTTTAATTCTATACCATTTTGCTTTGAAATACAGAGGATGCCTGGATACAGTTTTCCATAGATGTGTTTCTTTCTATTAAGGTCTCTTTACTGCAGCTACCCTAAAAATGAAATCAGTACTCCTTGGAAAAGTGGCACTTCTGAGATGAAAAAACAAAAAAAAAACCAAAAAAAACCCACATTTGTTCTTCATTTCTTAACTCTGTATTTTCTAATATTTAAAAATAAGCAAAAGAAATAATCTTAGAACATCTTCAGTTTTTGTCCATTAATTGAACTTGAACTCTACATATCTTTATCTTCTTGAAAATTAAAAATCAATTAACATTGTTTTCTAAAGCAGGCATAATTTTTCAGTGTCTATGGGAAATGTGATCAGGTTTTGTTTTCATTTCTCACTTCTCTTGCACTGGTTCCCAATATAAATTTTGCTTTGTAATTTCAAGGAATGAACTTGTTAATAAAGCAGGATTAGGGCTGTGTTAGGTGTTACCAGCACTGATCAAAGTGCCATTATTCTGAGTGTGTGTACTCAAGTTTATTTTGAAACCTGAACTCATTCATTGAGGGGGAGTTTAGGTGAGCATCCAGCTCACATCTCTGCCCAGCCCAAGCAACTCTGCTGCTAGCAGGGTGTCACTGGTGTGAGGAGCAGCTGCATATGGGGATCCCAAGGGAACAACAGTTCCACTGCTTATTAACCCCTTCTGGGATGGTCTCCACAGGCTCAGCAGGGAAAACACTACTGGGACTCTGCTCTCTCCCATCCTATCATGTGCTTCCATTGAAGCAACAGATCTCCCCCTTCAGTTTGCATCATGGAATTTTCAGATTGAAAAATCCAGATTCAGTGCTGAATTTTCTAGTCTCTTTTCCCTTTTCATCATTTCTGAAGCTCTGCTGTTCATCACTTGACAGGAGTTCATTATGTAAGACCAAAGAGAAAATCATCTGAAGTTTCTATTTATTGTAGCTTGAAACCAAATCTAGATTTGTTGCCAAAGAATTTTACTGTCTTTGATGGAGAGGATCACTTCACAAACTCTTTGGAGCATGGATCACATATTTTCACTTAAACTTGTATGGTACCAAGCCCACTAGGGTCACAATCTCTACTGGGTTCTTTGAGCAGTATTTTAAAGCTATGAACTTCTAAGGCATCTGCTTGGCAGTTCAGAATGCTGAATACAGCCAAAGGCCTCACTCTGTTGTCCTTAAAAGTCATCTTTCTGACAGAGGTTAGTGTAGGAAAAAATACTCAACTAAATCAATTAACTTTTGTGTTCAATAAAAAAAAAAAAAAACTGCTGTGAAAGACCTCTAAATGAAGCTGGAGGTTTCCCTTTTCCTCTCAGTAAAAGTTTCACAGGATAAATTAATCTGGCAAGAACCACAGTGCAACTGCATGGGCTCAGTCAGTGAACAGGTGTAGCTACTGAACTAAGTTATCTGCGGTCACGTGGGGATGCAACACAGCAAGTATTATTTTTAAATGCCAGGACAAAGATGTCAAAAATAAAGCTCTAATATGACAGAATGCACACAAGGAGAATATCTTAGAACATTTTACTGCTTTTCTTCATCATTTTACTTATATTTCTCATTCCTTATCAACAGCAGCACTGAAATTATTAGAAGAATATGTTCAATTTTTGGCATTTCTTTTCCTAGGCTTTGGTTTGTGGAGCTTTCTTCTGATGGACCTGTTCACAGTAGGATTTTGAAATTGAGGGGATTGTTGTTAAAAAAAGCAGATGCCTGTATTTCCTAAAGAGCGGAACTTGTTTCATAACTGGAGTTTTTGATCTTGGATATCATAAGTTGAAATTTGTCCTCTGCTTTGCTTGAAGGAGACACAAGTGACCCAGTATGAAGACTGCTTCATACAAATTGTGTTGTAAATTAGGACAGTGATGTAAAGTGGCATCCAGTTCTTACAAGGCTGCTTGAAAAACTGAGCTATTATTCAAGTTGAGTTTAAAAAGAGAATTTTATAAGACCCTGAGCTTTTTTATCATGACCAATAAGTCCAGTAGACTTTTCATAAAAGAGAGAGAAATCGTGGGAAGCTCTCCAAGGCCGTTGTCCCTTTCAGTGATAACTTGATATGTTGCTTTTCTTTCACTTAATCTGGTTGCATTCCACTTTGAAAGCCACAAATGATGGTCTTTGAGAAGGAGGAAACAAATCTTACTTTCTAATTGATGCCAGTGAAAATCACCCTAATGTTTGCACCATGTTTTTAATTTGTAGTGGTCATAATTTTTGTTCCAATTGAACTTGAGATATAAAACCCTCTATTATTATAAAGATTTTACCTGTGACTTCATGGTTAAAAAGACAGGTGTATCACTGGTATTTTTCAGAAGTACATATCTGGCAGTTGGACTAGATGAATGTTGTAGTTTTCATCTGTTTTAATTAGCAATATTTGAATAGGTCATCCAGCTAAGCATTTATTTTTAGTTTTGAACTGGATATTCAAAGATAGTGATAGCAACTTTATATTTGTTTCTGTAGAAAAGAGAAAAAAAAACACCACTTGCAAAATCACCCAAGAAATAAAGTCTTGAGTATTTTTTCCTTACCTTAAAAGAAACTTAAGCATGTAATACAACTCATTTGCGTTCTATTTATTAGTATTTAGAAATTTGGAAGGGGAAATGATGCTTTGAAAAGTCAAAATATGGTAGGTATAGATGTTTCAATTCTACATGATTTACATGATTTCAAGTCTTTTTTTGGTCTAATGAAATAAATGAGCGTATCAGTCTCCCTGTACATTCTTTTTTTTTTTTTTTTTTTTTTTTTCCACAAAGCATTTTAGCATTTTTGCTGGATCAGTTCTGAAGTGACCCTTTGCTATTACTTTATCATAAACTTTGAGTACATTTGGGTAATGAAGAGGGACTGGAAACAAATCATGCAAATGAGGACAGAAATATCTTAACTGGGCCTTCATTCTGTGTTTTGCTGCAGGTGGCAGCAAAGCCAAGAAACCTTATGCAAACAGACACATTGTCTGAACAACTTCAGAGCTGTGAAAAACATAACAAATTCTGATAAAATTTAATGTCACTTAAATAGCTTCCAACATGATTGATCAATTTGAAATTCTTTGCTGAGGCAGAAGAATGAGTAGTTGTTTGTACATTTGCTAAACTTTGGGGGAATTCTTGGTAACTGCAAAGTCAAAATCTATTTTTTCTTCAGAAATTTCACAGGGATTAGATTAAAATGCAGTCAGTGTTGCTACTTTTATGTTGTAAAGTAAGATTTTTCAAAAATATTTCTGTACATCCCTCCATATATTGGCAGGATAGCCCACAGAGTCTCTGGCAAGGCTGAAATCTTAATTAAAGGAGTTCCATATTTTACATTAAAAAGTCTTTAAGCAGTCATAGCCCCTCAGAAGACATTGAAATGATATTGTAGCAATAAGTAAAAAAGATCTGCCTGGATTATTCAAACAATGAAACAGTTCAAAGTGATCTTACCCATTGTGGCTGAACTTACCTTTACATAAATTGATAGCCTGGAGGTTAATGAGGGAAGATCATAAAATAATTCCAAGAATCTTGGGCTTTACAAGGTCAGCAGTGTTGTGGAACTGGGCTAGACAAAGAAGGAACCTAAACTGCCTTAAGCTGACTGCATTTGTTTGGCCAGTTGCAGTGTCAAAAGTGGAAAGCTTTATTTTAATGAGTACATATATTAGAGTATTGATTCAGCCAGCAGCTGAAGGGGGGAAAGGATTGAAAATTTCATATTTGGTGGGGGATTTCTGTGAGAAGATGTTCAGATCATACAAACTGATCAGTGCTGGAGGAATGAGGGCTTGTGTTAGCATGGTGGAGTAATCATAACACTAGTGAGAAGTTAGATGCTTTGTGTTTGTCAGGAAAAAAACAGTGATATTCTTTAAAGATATAACAATAATAAGGAAATATAATGTAATACCCTTGCCATATTTTGTCATTGTATCACTTATATTAGCTAAATGCTCTAAGTGGTAGAACAGAAACCTGTTCTATCTAAGTGCTGTTTAAAAGGTGCTTTAAGAACTTTCCTAAAAATACACTTACAGCCCGTTTTGGCTCCCGCACGTGAACACAGAGTAGATGAGTTGTTGCTGGGCAGTGCAATGTCTACAGTCTTAGCTCAGAATTGGCTTTTCAAAATCATTTGTGCAGGCTTGATGGCAACTGTGGGATTTTTTCAGTAGGAATAATGAAATTATTCTTCAGATGTTTATGAAGCAGGGAAGCACAAAAATGCCTGACTGGAAAGGTAGTAATGAGGGTTGGTGTTTGAGGCCAGCTAGGGAGAGGGGAGCTGGTAGAATGCCAAGGGAAGTGAGCTTGGGTAGACCAAAAGCAGCTCTCAGGAAGACAAGGGGCTTGTATTTGACAGTGTAAAGAAGGAAAAAGGAGAAAAAAAATGGGATGCAAAAACCTGTAAAGGTGATCTTTGCAGTAATATTCTGAACAGGGACATGAAGAGCAAAATGTGTTCTCAAGGCAAGAGAGAGGGTGTTACAGTAATTCAGTATTAATAAATGAACTTGAGTGTCTTGGGGATGTAATAAAAAAAACACAGCCAACATCTGTCTCCATGGAGGAGAAGGCAGCATTTTGATAGGAGTCTGGTCATTTAATCTACTGCCCAAGTGGCTAAGAACGATATTTATAAAGCTTTGCTTGAATTGAAGTTGATCAAAGTCCATTTGGAAAGAAGCCCTTGATTGCCTGGTGTGCTTATCAATAAATGCTTCCTTGGATCATCCAAAAGATGGTGATTGTTTATTTTTAATTAGTAGAATTAAGTAGCAAACTAAAAATTATGAATATATTGAATATTTAATGTAAGAACAGGAGTCTCCAGAAAGAGGGACTTCCAACCTTAGACACATTGTATATAATTGAAATACTGGATTTTAATTTGTTTGAATATGACTCCAGAGAAAAATTAATTTTTATGCTTTGTTCCTTTGTACTCTTTTACCTTACTATTTTGCGACATATGATAGGAACCCATGACAATCTATAATGATTTAATATTTTCTCTTATTTAGACACATATTTGTGAGTGTTTTGGTCCTCTTAAAGTATATTAAAAATGCATTTCCCATACACAGCTATAAAAGCACACATTTACTCTCTCCCACATACTGAGGCTATTCTTTATTTTTTCCAGAATTACTTTATGTGATGCAGCCCTGAATTCCTTCACAGATGGACTGTTCTTGTTGTTCCAGTATCTGAGGATAATTATCATAGCAATTAGATGATGAGATTGGTTTCCATTTACATGGAATGCTGGGTGATTTAGATTGATAGAGTAAAAACTGACATGATTTTGAGTCTGAGTCTTGTGTTTTGGGTTTTTTTTTTGCATAGTTCTATTTTCAAGTATTTGTGAAACCCCTGCCAAAGCATTCTCACTGTGTAATGCTCTCAGAACATATGCTTATGGTCTCCAGTGCTTTCCAAATACCTCCAGCATTGTCATTTTGTCTTAAGCCCAGACTGTTCATTTTGACAAATGTCTAGTAAATTTTAGAGGCTATTAAGCATTGTTGTAGTGCCAGTTATTTTTCAACTAAACTTATCACTTTTTGTGCAGATAAAACTTCCTTTTGCTTTCATACTGCTTGGAATAAAAGTAAAAAGAAGATATTTTCAATTATTCTACTAGAAGTTATTGCAGCATAGAATACTGCATTTAACTTATATATTTATTATTTTTATTAGTATTTTATGTATCTTTATCCAGGAGGATTAATTTCCTTCCAAAACATTTTTTCTGTCTTTTGCTAACTAAGGTAGAGCTGTTCCACACAAATGTGATTTGGATAGCAAAAACAATGAACATTTTTTCAAAATAAAGACATAACAGGAAGAAAATATTATTTCCTATTTTTGTTTTGCTGTATAACGCTTGGCCTTTTATTTGAAATTATGTGTTTTTCCAGGAATAAGCTGCACACTTTCAGGGAACTTAATTTGATTTGTCATCTGCTTCTATCTGCATCTCCAAAAACATCTTGTTATTTGATGAATTTAAATCTCAATATGAGAGCTGTTCCTGAAAGGCTCCATTCTGTGGTAGAGTTTCCTTTTATGACCTAAGGAATTAATATTTTAGCTTGCCTGTGTGCAGCAATGATCTGTGCTGCATTGACATTCATGCCCTGTATTCTGGAGCTGGGTAACCCTTCTGGGGTGTTTTATGGGTGTGCAGTCTGTGTCCTGCTGAAATGAAATGAGTGAAGCCTTTGCTCTCACATCACCAGTGACGATTCTGGCACCTAACAAGGCACACACAGAGTCCTTTTTAACAGAAGATTTCTGTGTGCTGTCCTTTGTTTTCAAGATAGGCTGTAACTACAGGAACTCAATCCCTTGAGGGAACATTGGCAAACCACATAAGAGTTTGTAGGGCATTATTTACCTCTAGCTATAAGTGAGGCCATTGACTGTAGATTATTTTAGTCCCCAGCATTTGTTTTGTGAGAAGAAATCATAAGTTTTGTTGGGGTTTTTAAAAGATGAGGGTGATGACTGATGCCATACAAAAATAACTCTGAGCCACAGAGGTGTTTGCCTGAGCATTTGTACTGTTACCAATCATCTGGTGCCTCAGCACCTTCCATTTTTAAATCATTACACAGAGACATTGCTGATAATTTTCATGGAAATGGAACAAGGCTGTTTGATTGGGAAAGCTTTGATTTTAAGTGTAATCTTCACCAGAATTCCTTGTTGCCAGTCAGGGAGAGCAGATCACAACACAGCCTTCCCTTGGGTTTAGGACAATATTTGTTAAACTGCTATCTTTGGTCCTCCTAAGATTACTCAAACTACTGCTTTTATTGGTACCAATTCAAAGGATTCAGAGCATATGAATTATGGCACCAAGCTACTGAAATCTCTTCCATTTTAACACTGACTATCAAAGTTAATCCAGTGCATCATCCAAAGGCAGCATTTTCAATATCCCCAAAGGAAGGCACAGCTGCTGCTCCAATTTGTGTTCTTCAGTGTGGCCTGGAAAAGTTGTAACTGAGTCTACCACAGTCTTGCTTTGCTAGTTGCCTTTTTCTCAGGTGCATCCATGCAGTCTGTAACATGCCTATAAATATGCAAGCTTCCAAAGCAGTGCACTGGACATTTACTTCCATGCATTAAAAATAAGTCAGGTTCATCTTGTCTCTATGACTGAACAATCTCAAATGGTTTGATTGCAAAGTCTTACTAACCGTGAATCTGCACAAAAGATATTTATAAAGAAAGAAAGATAAAGAAAGATACTTATATAAAATGTATATACTTATTTCCTTACCTTGTTAAGTATTTTTCATATTGTTCTCTTCTAAACAAGCACTTGAGATCCAAAGCAAAATAGAAAATCAAAGCAGTAATGTCCTAAAGTGTCATGAATTAAATTATTTAAAGGACCCTCAGTGTCCCCAGAAAACCTGTACACTCAGATCTTGACTGAAGATGTTGCTCTCAAAATGCCTCACATCATCAAATCCTTCAATACTTGGAAGCTTTAAGTGACACTTTCTGCAGAACTGCATCCCACACACCGTCTACTTCAAGCCCTGTAGAAATTCTGAGATTACGTTGACTAAAGGTTATCTTTATGCACCTGGTGTGAAGTGAAGAAGGGAAGCTACATGCTGGCTATAGAAAATATATAGGCCCCAAGCCTAAGAATATTTGAGTTTTACCATTTTGAATTGGTTTTGGGGTAAATCACCTGCAGCTAACTAGGGGTTCACAAGGAAAAGGGAAGACGGAGGAAAGGAAAGAGACTCTAGTGTCATTGACCTCATTGTCACTGGATGTGTGACTTGTGCTCTTCCAACCTCTGCACAGTTGGAGGCACAATATTTCCATGTTTTCCATCCGATAACCTGACTCAGAATTCACCCCAGTACAGAATAAGATGTTAGAGTGTTAGGGGTTTCTTGTAAAACCATCAAATGTCTGATGAATGGACCTTGCTGCAAAGTACCAGCTGGAATGGTACTAATATTTCAAGCAGAGCACAAAATCTATAACTAATTTGAACCTTAATTTGAGTAACACTTTTGAAAAATAGTCATCTATAGATGCATTAATTAAAGCATCGTGTGGAACATCCTGACCAGTACATAATTTGACATATAAAAGTCAATATAGTGAAGTCAAAGAGTAAACTAATGAGGTACTTAGTGATTTGAATTCCTAGGATCAGAGGGGCTTGACAGAATATTCTGGATATTGGAATCTTGTACTTACTGCAGCTTTCTTCTTTGCTAACTTTGGAAATTATATTATCACTTATCAATTCTAATTGATTTTAACCAATTTGTAGTAACCCAGATACACACAATTCTTTCTGTTGGGCTTGTGCTGGAGTGAGAATAATTTAATCCCACTTGTATTTGTCAGATCCTGCAGTGACAATATCATAATTTTTCACCTTATTCTAGAAGAAGGAGGCATTTCTTTACCACAAGGAGTAAGAAAGTGTAATTGAATTAACTGCTGATGAGCATCTTGAAAATGTTTTGCTTTTCACTTCTGTTACACTTTCCAGCATTGCCATCTGTATTCCCATTAAGCTAAATGAGAGATGTTGAGGATAAAAATAGGGGAAACAATAAATAAAACTTGCGCTAACCAGATACACCCAGATTTCAGATATGCTGTGCTCTTTTGTTTCTGTTTTAACTCTCTTTTATACAAAGCTGAGAATATATTTATAACTTTGCTGATGACCTTCCCTTATCCACTTGCCTCCTAACTCTTTAACTGTTGAACCAGTCACGTACATTGCTCTGGGTTTCAATCATTAAACAGCTTTACTTGTTAAAATTTTATCAGCTGACATGACTTTTGTTCCTAAACTGCCAATATTATGTGAAAAAACATAAAATGCAAGGTTTGGCTGAGGTTGACTGGCTTTGACTTGCATTTTAAGCAGTAAAAAGGGATATTGAAGCTCAGGAATTAAGATCTGTTATCCTGATTTATGCCCTTACTCCTACTCCAAAATAGCTGAATTATACAGAACAATTAGATGATTATAAATGAAGGTGCTCTATTTATTAATATACTTAAGTGGTTTAGCATCACACTGATGACAGAGAGCAGCTGTGAAACCCCCCTTACTGAGTTATTGTATTGTGGTTACTGCTTGTGAGTACTGATGATGCTTCTAAATTATTTCCCAGGTTTTTAATTCCTCTTTTTTTAGTTTTTTCACGTTCCTATGTAAATTATTTAGTTGTTAAAAAATTAAAGGAAAAGGAAGGAAAAAAAAAAAGAAACCAAACAAACAAAAACCCAAAAAAAAACCCCAAAAAACAAAAAACCACCCCCCAAAAACCAAACAAACCCCACACCAAAAAAAAACAGGAGCAAGGAATTAGCTTACACAGTAATTGGAGGTTTTTTGAAGTGTCTAGTGTTTAGTATTTTATTCCATGTAGGAATGAATTAAAGGGTGAATTCAGGGGATACCACACATCTCATTTAAAGCATGACAGAATTATACCATGAGTGGGCATATGGAAGCAAAAATTAGAGAATACTCACTAATAACACACATTAATGTTACTTTCACAAAATACAGAAATTATGTTATTTTGTTAAAAAGTAATTAAAAAAATACATACTGAAAACTGCATTAAAATAAAGTTTAAAAGTACAAACTGGTAATTTAATGGAGAAATTCAAAAGTAATTGTATTTAAACCATCAAAATTGCTTAGAGACTTAGAGTCATGATAATGCCAAAAAAAATTTAGTGGACATCAGAAAAACTTTGTATTTGCAGTGTCTTGTCCTCATCCCCAGGAGGGAGGAACTACCTCCCTGCTGCCAGAAAATGTTCATTTTGTGCTTAGGATTTCTTATTCTATATGTATCGTACAGGAAAGTACCTGTGACACCCAGGGCATTGTGTGTTTATGGCTCCAGAATTATCTTGATTCACGAACTTTCAGGATTTGCTGAGAAAACGGTGTGATCATTATTGTGCTAAGAACATGCACAGTGTAGTAGATAATGATGTGCCAAAGCTTTTCCATTAGTCTTCATTTTCTTATGATGACTTCATTCCTCATTTTCAATGTGGACTTTCTAAGTATGGCTGAAATTAATCTAATTAAGAACACCAGTATGTATTTAAATGTGTGTCCATGTCTGATTGTTTATATTTATATACATATATGAACAGGCACTTTTGTGTGTACACCTCACACTGCTTCGTTATTCTCAGGAAGAAATATTTAATACAACCAGAGAGCAGTTTAAAAGATTTATACTTCATGGGGTAGTCATTATCTCTGTCCTAGGCTTGAAGTATTTTTATTGTACTGGAATCAAAAGTTTTACATCAGTGGGATTTTATCAGATGTATTCCAGAGGTTTTATTAATCTCAAATTTTATGGCACGTGCAGTGATTTTTTTATCATTATTTTTAATGATTTGATTTTCTTCTGCCTCTTAATACTGCTTTCTTTAAAGCAAGGGAAAGATGCTTTTGTCAGTGTTGCTTATTATTTACTTAATTTTTGCACACTTATACCTCTTAAAGACTTTATTTCATTATAATGCCCACAAGGGAGCATTTATTTCTGTAGCATTAGGATAATATTACTGTACTATAGACTCATGGAATGGTTTGGCTGGGAGGGACCTTAAAGTTCATCCAGTGCCACTCTCTGCCATGGGCAGGGACACTTTCCACTATCTCAGGTTGCTCCAAGCCCTGTCCAGCCTGGCCTTGGACACTTCCAGGGATCAGCCACAATTGCTCTGGGCACCCTCTACCAGGGCCTGCCCACTCTCACAGTAAAGAATTTCTTTCCAATATCCAATCTATCCCTACCCTCTTTCAGTTTAAAGCCATTGCCCCTTGTCCTATAACTACATGTCCTGTTAAAAATCCGTCAGCTTTCTCATAGCACAGATGGAAATGAATTTTCACAACTGTGACAAAATTTTAAAAAAGAAAAAGATTTCTCATTTTTTTCTGATGTATCCTGAACATAACCTACTCCTGCACATTTCAAATCCATGGTTCATTGAATGGTTGCAATCTACCTGTGTAAAAATATTCTGAAGTAAAAATGCTGCTTTTGCTTGCTAAATAGAAAAGGGTTTGATATCTAAAGGAAAGGAATTTTTTAGCTTGAAAAAAAAAAAAAGGAAAACAAGAAATCCTGATTTCACTTTGCTGTTTCACAAGATATGAGTGAGCTGATCATGTCACTTCATTTCCCTCTGTATTGTGGAAAAGAGGACAGGGTTTTCACAGGTAAAGCTCCAAATTGCGTTTCCTTTGCTGTGCAACATCGAAACACAGTCTAGTCACCATATTCCTCTTCTTGGCTTTGTGTGTTTTGACCTCAAAATTACTTTAATTTAAAGTAATTAAAATTACCTTCATTCATACATAATGGCTTTGAGTGGCTCAAAAAACCCCAAAAAAAAAAAAAAAAGGCGCAGGGAAGTAGCTAGCTTACACAGTAATTTGGAGATTTTTTGAAGTGTCCAGTTCCACATTTTATTCCTTGTAGGAGTGAACTAAAAGGTGAATTCAGGAGATACCACACATCTCATTTAAAGCATGACAGAATTATACCATGAGTGGGCATATGGAAGCAAAAATTAGAGAATATTCATTAATAGCACACATTAATGTTACTTTTGCAAAAATATAGGAATTGTGTCAGTAATTTTGTTAGGGTGTTTCTTAATGAAGAAACTAAGAAAATATGTCTAAAATAATGCAGATTCTGGATTTTCTGTGCTTTCCCAGCTTCTGAATTTCCATATGGCAGAAAAGAATGGAGAAAATACTTTGGAACATCAAACCCCATGCCTCAAAATTGAGTTTTATTTAAAAAAAATAGGAGATGCATATCTGAAACCTTAATGCTCTGAAAACCATTAATTAAATCTCAAGCGTATTCTTTAAGTTAGGGTACAAAATTAGAGCATTTTTTTTATCAAAATCTTGTTAGAAGGATACTTCAGTGAACACTTCAGTACAAACCTGCTGCCTTAGATACAGAAAAATTACAATTAGGCTTGCATTGATTATTCACCACTTTGTTTCAGTTTCAAAGTTCTATTTCAGTGTTAGACTACAGCAGGAGAGAGCATAGTTTTTTATTCCATCTCCTATTTAATTTTTATATTGCCTAGGAAAAACAGTATTATAATCCTTCTGGGTAACAAGCTTTAAAATCTTATTACTTTACAACAGTGGGAAAGGTATAGAAGTCTCTTGTGATGCTGGGAGTTATGTGCAATTTTTTCAGTTAAATGCTTTTTTTGTTTCCCTAATTATTTCATAGGAGCCATTTATGTTAAATTCTTTCCCTGTAGCTATATAATAATTTAAAAGCAAGCAAATCTTGCCAGTTCTTGTCATAAAGATGGTCTTTTCATACTTTTGCCAAACTTAGTCTGCTTTCTGTAAGGTACATCTGTACAAATTCAGTGATCCTCTCAACAGGGAAGGACAGGAAAGGTGTTTGCTAAACCACCTTTCTGCACGAAATTTAAAAAATCTACTTTATTACATTTTTCAATATGTTAAACAAAACATTACTAGTTCTCCTGCACCAGTTCTTAGCCAGTATTTCATTTTTTCATCCCTTCATGTGTCTATCATTATTCTTCTCTTTATTCTGGTCAACATCTTTATCTTAGGCACAGTTAGCACACACCTTTTTTTTTTTTACCTATTGTTTTTTGAAGAGAAGAGCTCAGTGGCAGGAGTGCCCTTTTGCAGAGGGGCAAATTTTGGCCGGAGGCTGGCACACCTAAGAACTGTGAAGTGTAGCTTGGAATATAATAAAGGAGAAGATCTGCTCTGAATAAGCAGGCTGCCTCAAAATTAGTCATCTTTAGGAGAAGAATTGAAAATGAAAAATTCTTTGAGATTAAATCAGCGTGAGGTCAATGAATTTAGGGTCAGAGAAGTATTCTCCCTCTCCAATTAGGTTATGGAATCCTATCTAAAAGTCAAAGAGAATATTTTTGTTTTTTCTCTTTGTATAGCCCACACTCTGTGAGAACTTCAGAATTTAAAAATACGAAAATCAGCAAGCAGGATTTGTAGTTCATGAAACTGCCATTTATTCTCTGCAAATGCTTGGAGTAATGAAATTATCTGAAACTGAATGAGACAGCAGGCTTGACTTCTCTTACATTCTTGTAAAATTAATCTCTCTCAACTTGTTTTAGGAATTTACTTCTTGACTTGCCCAGACATAGTGAAAGAAGGATGTATACTGTTACTTATGCAGTTGAATATACTTAGTTTGAATACAAAACTTTAATTTTTTAGTTCTTTCCAACATCCAAAGAGTAAGCATCAGCTTTTAAAACTCTTGAATAAAATCTAGCTAGGCTGAGAGAATTTCTTTCTAGTTTTGCTAGAAATTTCCTGTTATAGCTGATGCTGCAGACCTTATAGACACATCAACAATTACTGATTTTGCAGAAGATGCACAGAGGATGCTTTTAGAAACAGCTAATGCATTTGAATTTGATAGTCTACATCAATTAATATCCACAAGCTCAAGTATCTTGCTTATAGAAAGACTTTTTGACTGGGTCATTAGGTTTTGGAAAGATTTGTAATGTTCCAGGAATTTGATTCCACTGTCAAATCACTGGGGGACGCCTCACTTTTAGTTGGATATACTTGAATTATGATGGCAGGAAGCGAGGATAAGCTGATTGTATTTTTGGCTCAGATGCTGTGGCCAATATTACTTGGGGGGGGTCTGCTCTCAAGAACTGAAACATCCTCATGAAAACAGCAGTGGTCACTGATTCTGATCTCTCATCTGTTTATACTCTTGACTGTTGTGTGTCAGAATTCCAAGGAGCAGCTTTCCCCCTTCACACCCCCCTCTTAATCTTGAGGTTTGTGCAGAGGGAACAAATGAATAGATAAAAGCTGATGCTACTTGGAGCCCTAAATTAAACTGCAAAGGAACCTAAAATTAGACCAGTTTCTGAGTAACACCTTTAAGATATCGAGACTTCAGTCAAAAAGTTGTATCACTTAGAGAATTCCTTGTGCTCTCATTAAGGGATGAAACATAACAGTAGAAATGTTGAAATTTTACACTTTTGCAGTGCCTTACCTCCATTATACTCTTAACTTGTGAAGTGTCTACTTAGCTAAGAGCTAGAAAGGAAAGTGTGTTTTGTTAACATAAATTCCAGGTACTGCTAGAATCTGTTAATTAATCCCATTGAAATAAAATCTTGTTGCAGCACTAGTACTTCATACTAAACCTAAATTATCCTACTGTTTATTCTATTGCACAGCTAGTGCTTGCCAAGTCAAGTCACACCAGGTTTTCCAAACAGCTTGAAGATTTCCAGAGATATATGGTGACTTGACCTGTCTTTGCTCATAATATGACAATCTTCTCTTTTGTCAGTGATAATGCACTTAAAGTGAATGTTCTCATGGTTTGGAGTTAGTGGATCTAGTCTGGAGTACTGGATGGAGTTCTTTTAAGAAAGGAATTATTTAAAAGGGATTATTAAAAAAAACCCAAACTCTCAAAATATTTTTCATATCTACATTTAAAAATAAATTGAGACGTTATTTAAAAATACTATAAATAAATAGATGTGATAATTGCTGGGTAAGTGAAAAATATGACAAAATCTTATTTTACATTGCATCTGGGTATCTTACACTTGAAATTTGCTGACAGCTGCACAGATTTTGTTTCTCTTATGTTTTTTTCTCACCTCTCTCACTCCTAAGTACATAACATCAACAGGGGAGCTTAAAAACTGCAACCACAGGCACCTTCAATGCCGTACCCAGCAAATTACCCCCGGGTTAGGAAAGCCCAGTAGTGCAGAGCCAGAAACTGTTCAGTAAATGCTAACTTGTTCCCTCCTGTTTTTTTATGCAAAATGAGATGCACACCCACACCACACTACTCACAGTCCCTGGAACCTGGTGTCTGAAGCACTTTCATTATTTTACACCACGTTTCATTTTATAGCAGAACAATCTGTTGGAGCAGATTGGCAGAGCTGTGACCGGGCTTAGAAACGACCGAGGGAGTGGAGGAGTCGTAAAGTTTAGCAGCCTTTTAGATGATGTTCAGGAGATGGTAGCAGATGTTGAGCAGTTTAGCAAATTCCTGCAGAAGGGCTCTTTGATTGTTAGGAAATGGAGCTAAATCTCGCTCAGGAGTGATTCAGATGCCTTAGGGAGGTAATTCTATCAAGCCAGAAAAGAAGTATTAATTTTACACAAATTATTGTTATTTTCATGTCTTCCTTTTCAGAATGTTTTATGAAATAGATCTGTAAGGCTCTGAACTACTTTTCTTGGCATTAATAATTACTTTTGTTACCAAATTTCAAAAGTCTTTTCATAGGGAAAATTAAAAAAAGTTTGGATGAATGTGTGTGTGCTTTTCTTCCCAAGTGTTGGAGATTATTTACACGGTGGTAGTTGTAAGAAGAATATGACAGTGTCTGAGTCAACCATGCTGTGCCTGCATAATCCCTACCTCATCCTTTCTCCTTAAATGGAACAGGCAGGGAAGAGTGCTCTGACACTTTTGAAGAGTGTAACTAGTAACTGAGCTTGTAAAAGAAATGAGAGGCGATATTTGATAAGCACAGCCTGGTCTTGAATGCTTGACAGGTTTCTGAAGGAAAGTTTGAGTGCCTGGAAGCCTTTACAGAAGAGCAGTCTTTTTTATTCCTCTCCCGCTTTTTCATCCCTGCTACAGATAGTGCCTCATCTTCTCAGTTCACACTCTTTTGAGGGAAATACTTATATCTTTTGCCATTAATTCATTAGCATTTTAGGTGTTACACTTGATAAAAGACATCTTTGAGAGGTACCTAATTGGACATGACTCTTAGAGGCTTGAGCTGTCTTGCAGGTGTTCCCTCTTCTTGGGGCATAGCTGCTTCATAGTGAAATTTCCATTTCCTTTGTTCAGTTACCTCCTGCTAAGGACCCTTCTGTGTCCTAGTCTGCATGCCCTTTGGGAGATAAAAGATTTTCCTTCATCACTGCTTATTACAGAATTTACAAGGAATAATTGAAACCAAGCACATTTCTGATGTCTCTACAAAAGCTCAAGTGATCCATATTCATATCACCAGTCCTGCTTTGAGGCTGCTGAAGATGCACCACACTTGATAGTTAAGTTGAGCAAACCTGACTTTTATGAAGGAAGGGACTTCAATCATTGTAGAGCTACAATTTTGCTCCCTTCTTACCTCAAACACAAGGTATTAAATGCATAAATGCTTTGCAAACACAGAATAGCTTCAAATATTGCGAGGAACTCTATCACAACTAAAGTTTTACAAAAGAAGCATGCAGTGCTCTGTAATATTCCTCACACAGCTGCTGTCTTTGATGGAGAAGTGGGAAGGTGAGGCTGAGCTCATGTTGTTTTGTCAGGCTTTTGGTTTGGGGTTTTTTTTCCTTTAAGTGCCATCAGAAACTAGCATTGATTATGCCAACTGTGCACTCTCCAGATGATGCTTGTCCTTCCAGATATATCAGGCTATATGGTTAAATTTATGATTTTTAACTAGAAGTCATTAGCACCAGCTCTTTGGATTCCATTTTGCATCCTCTCTCTCATTTCAACATACTTCTTCATCAATGCCACATTTTCCAATGATTGATGACATTTAAGGAGCAGCAAAGTTGGAATACAAAAAATGTTTCGTACCACACCAGCCTTGCATAATGCTGAATATACAAAACAGACCACTGGAAAAATAGCTTGTAATACAAGTCTGGAATGAACTGCAAGTCTTATTAATCATCCATAATTGTGCTCAGAAAGGAAAAGGGCAGTGTTTAATACTAATACTGCAAATGGTAGAATCTTGATTAAATATGAATATGAATATGAATGGAAATGAATCAGCTGAGCACTGTATCAGGAAAAAGATATTTTGAGTCTTCTGCTGCTTGTTTGTGAAGTGGAAAGAAAATAGCTCAAGAAGGATGGGAATATGTGAAGGAAAGGAGAGAAAATGAACAGAGTCGCTGGAACTGCATTTCTCAAAAGTGCTTCTATATAACTACATTTTCATTTAAAAGTTTTTATGAGATGTGTTCATAATAGAAAAGTATCTATGTCAGAAACACAGTTTACTAAATGTGATGCTGTGATTCTCTAAAAAGAGAAATTTATTTGAACCAACTGAAGTTTGTGGTTTAAATTTTTTTGGGGGGAACCTTTATTGTTTAAGTATGATTATATTTAAAATACTGGTGGATTTATGAGTGTTTCCAGAATTGTACTTGCTACACATTAATCAAATACTTTTTTGTTAATTACTGAGATGTAGCTTCCAGCATTTTTATCAGTTTGGTCGCTGCTTCTCCTGTAAAGAAGCATATGTTCTTTTCTTGTTTCAAAAGCATGTTTTTGTGCAGCCAGGTCATTTTTAATTTGGTGTCTGTTTAAAAAGGCTGATCACTTGCACAGAGTAAGGAAAACCTGCTCCACATGAAGAATAGCTTACTTTATGGAATTCTTTGTTGCATCAGTACAGCATTCACAGCTTTTTGCTTGGTGTCAGTCTTTTCTAGCCATAAATTTTATTTAAAATCAGATTTAAGGGCAAGTTCTCATGCATTCAATATCTGTAAAACAAAATATTTTACCCAGAAATATGATCTTTTTTCTCTCTTTAGTAGGTCATCAGTACCATTTGAGGTTTTTCAGCCTGTGACAAAGCTCTGCCACATACTATTAATTTTATTTAACATCCCCAATGCCAGCTCTTCAGGGTAGTTGGTCACACAGACTTGAAAATCCATCAGAAGTTCACCCAGAAAGGAAGGCTTTGTGACCGTTCTGTGCTTTAAGGGCTTTCAACCCTTCTCCCCTGTGTGGTGCTGGTGTGCACACAGAAGTGTGGTCTCCTGTGTTAGACCTAAATATCCCCTGGCTCTCAGAGACATAAAAATCTGTGAATTTATGTGTGGTGAGGAATTACTATCCAGTGATAAAAGTACAGAAACACAAATGAGGTAAAAGAAACATGAGAAAGCTTTTGTAACAGTCTAATTCTCTTAATATTCTTGTGATCAGGTGCTTGCTATGAACTGTAGGGTGACCTTTCTTCCCAGTTCTGTATGGAATCTGTCTTGACATCAGCCTGTCTACTGATTATGGCACTGGTGCACTGAGAAAAGCTGCCTGAGTCTAGAGGTATATATGGATTTATTTTCTGCCTCCCTCTGGAAGGAAGAACTGGGAATGCAGCACTTCTGTAGCACTGGGCCGGCACCAGAAGTGATTCCTGTTTCTGCAACAGCTGACTTGTGAAGTGATGTGGCAGAAAGGATGCATGTTTGTCATTTAGCATTATCCAAACCCTAGCTGCTGTGATGCACTGCCTTTAGATGTGCCTTAACTTTGAGAAGTGACTTCCCAAGGAAGGTCATGGAGTGTTCTGTGCAGGCTGCTCCAGTAAATCCTTAACTAAACCAGCTGGAGGGCTCCATCCTTCAGAGACAAATCACACCAAAATAACAGCAGGGACCCTTCAGTCTTCTTGCTGCATGCAGGCTTTGCTTTATTCTGTCAGAAAGTGGCCTGACTGATAGGGCTGAAGATATCTGACAGAGTGCCTAAGCGATTAGAACCTTCTGGGTCATAAAATTTACATCAGAGCCCAAGTAACGCTGCTATAAACGTGAAGTGACACGGCACACAGCCAACGCTCATGCAGAAGGAATCTCTGATGCAGTGATGGAGTGTGACCTTCCTTGAGGCAAGCTGCTTCCTTAGTGAAAGCTGAAAAGTACTGTCTGCTGCTCATGGTACATGGCTGGCCTTGGAGGAGCATGACATCAGCTTGTCAGCAGCTTGACTTGCAAAAAATACAGAGGTTTGGCTTTGGAAGATGACAGTTAAAAAAATGGAGAAACACATGGTTTCAGAAGGAAAATAGCAGGCATAATGTAATAATAAATATAATATTAAATACTTAATGTGTATCAATATAGACATTCCACAATATTTTATAATGCAAACAGATGATAATAGCACTAACTCAATAGGATAACATGAATTCATTCCTCTGTGTGTGTTATGCTTATTTTCTCTGGCATACACTTGCATTTCTATTAGCACACATTTGTTTGTGTGAAACTCTGAAGTGTGAATAAAGCCCAAAAGATCATGGAATATTTGCTGTATAGCCATATGTGCCCGTTGCCATATACACACAATGTTTAGATGCAGAAAAATGTCAGTTTTACTTGTTTTCCCATCCACTCACAAAAGCACAGTTTGAAGAGAGCAAAGTGTTGGAGATCTGAGAAGACACTGTTCTCCTCATGATGGTTTTGAACATGAAACAGGTGGTGATACACTTGTCTGTGTTTTATCTTAAACACAGTTTCCTAATCTGTCTATAAAAATAGCTCTTATATATTTAAAAGGAAATAAGTATATGGATTAGTTTACCAGCAAAATAAGGTCAAACTTTAACATTTATTAGGTCACTTCCCTCTTGTCTTAGAGCAGGCACAGTTCTGCAGTGAATGGAAACTGCACATACCAAGTTCCACAGCTTGTGCTTCACAATACAGAGTCACTTTTAATGTATTACCAAAAAATTTTAATGTTTGAAACCACATTCACAGCCAAGTTTAAAAAGGATTTTTTTTGTCAAATGAAGATTAAAAGCTATTGTTTTTGTTGTCTAGCTCACTTGAGAGTTTTGCTGAAGATTTTGCTCTGTTGTAATAAATAAGATTATACTGTAATTACAAATATGGCATTGGGCCTAAGGAGTAGATGTTAAGTTAATATATAGGACAGTGATATATTATCCTAGAATCAATAAATGGTCACGTAGTCACTCAAGTGTAGTAGATTCTTAAGCTTTTTTAACTAGAAAAAGGTTAAGAAATGTTAGTTCCAAATGGTTACTACCTTCTTTTTCACTTGTTACATTCAATCAGTTCCAAAATGTTCAGCTAGCATTTGCAGATACCAGAATGGAGTTACATGAATCTTAATTTGCTGGGCTAAAATGTCTTCGACAATAAAGAATAAAAACATATGAAATGAACACAAAACATTTTAAACCATTTTTTTTGTTTAGTTCAATTGCAAAATAGAAAATCTTTGCTATGAGAGAAAAATGTACTTCCCAGACTGAAATTAATATTTTTTTATCTTTTCTTTTTTGAATTTTTAAAAACTCCTTTGAAATTTACTGTTGTCCTCAGAATTTCATCAATTCATTCCCCTATGGCTGTCATTTAGAAATCTAATAAATAGAGTTTATCCCCATCACAGATTTTTTTAATGGAGAGGGATTCTTGAACTGGTGTTATCTCTGACTTCCCTGCTGGCTGGCAGTGGTAGCAGACAACCTGCTGGCTTGTTCTCATGGATATATAGTCAGCTAAATTCAAATGTCACAGCTAAATATGCTCACTTGCACTTTTAGGTTTCAAGAATGGGAATAAGATGCTCTTCTTTAGGATGAAATAGCTCTCTGAAGGCTATCTTCTATGAGCAACACAATATTTGGAAAATTTGTCTTGGTTAGCGTGGTTTTTAGAATATAGTGTTTGTGAGGGGCTTACTACTATGCAAGTTTAAAAAAAAAAGAAATGTGAAGTCATGGGCTATGAAACGTGCAGCTTTCATTTTAGTGTAAGAGGTGTGATTTCAGTTTTATTTCAGTGAGTACAGTCAAGCTGAACGAATAGTATCGTGGGCTGCCTAGAGCAGGTTGAGAGTTTTGTAAATGCTCTTATTTATTCTGTCCCTGTGAAAAATCAAGTTTCAGAAGCACGCAAGTTCAGTTCTATTCACCTGCACAAACATTGCAGCACTACAAGATGAAACTTCAGAGGCTTTCCCTTCTCTCTGCAGAGCTGTTCTTTAAAGGCTCTTTCTGGCCCAGGCTATTCCTGTAGTCTTCAGTCTCCTTTATCTACAGTAAATGGGCCTTTTGCATCAATATTTTTTTCTGATTGAAAAAAGGGACATTTCAATCACTCATTGTAACAAATGTGCAACAGAACTATCGATTTCTGAAGGAGCAGCTATTACTGCTGCTGCAGGAAGAAGGCTTGGTTAATATATGCAATTATGCATGAAAGCCCCCTGCTCGTTCAGCAGCACAGTCTGATACATTCCTGATTGTTTGTGCATTGCCTGCAGCCATCTCAGGCTGCAGATTATTTATATTTCTTCCCACTTGAAGCCCAGCCCCACAAAATATCTGTATATTACTATGCACACCCAGTGTCAGTAGCACTGATGATTTCAGCTTTAAGTCTGTGTTACTTTGCTGCAGGTGTGGGTTACAGGGTTAACACTTCTGTGGCTATGTTTTTTTCTCCACTTCCCACTCTCTTCAAGAATATTAGGGCTGTTGGCTGTCACCATAATCCAAGATTTGCTTTTTCCTGCCCTGCAGGCAGTGTTGTAAGTGGAACATGAAGTGGGATTAATAACATATTCTAATGTGTTACCTGCAGTGATCAGAGCACTCATGGAAATGTGAGCCTTGCAGGGACCTCCAGAGGTTATTTAATTCAGCTGCTGGCAGTAATGCAGGGTGTACTGTAATTCATGCACACCCTGGAAGCGGTGTTTAAAATCTCAAGTTTTTAAAAATTTCACTAAAGGAGACAACCAGCTTCCTGTTGCTGCCTTTCATCACTGCAAGACTGGGAGAGCCTTCCCTTTTATTCACCATGATTCCCTTTGCAGTTTAAACTGCATTTAGTGTCCTACAGCTTCATCTATAAAATAGCATCCTCTTTATCACACAGCAGGATGGAGGGGTTTATTCCTCTTCTGTCCCTCTCCTTTTTCTATCCTGCTAACCCCATTCCTTCAGTTTCATGGGGTTTTTTTTCTGTTTTTTAATTTCACCTCATTCTTCTTACCTCCTTTCAGGCTGGGGTTTTGTGGGGGGTTTTTTAGGTTAGTTTTTGGTTGTGGGTTTTTGTGGAGTTGGAGGTTTTTCTTTTGTTGGCTTTTTTTGCATACTTTTAGAAGCATACATTTATGCATTCTGAATTCTTTTAAACATAGTTCATGCACCTTACATTTTGTTCCAGTTACTGCACAGGCAAATGAAGAAGCTGAGTTGAAACTGTGCAATAAATGCCATTATCAAACAGCATTACCCAACAATAACATTGAAGTAAAATGTCCTCCCTCTTTTTTTTTTTTAATGAACTTTTATTTGAAAGATACACATATACATAAGATACTAAAGATGGCTTAATTTATTTTGGAGAGCAATATAAAGGTTTTGATTAATGGCACAGCCTGCAAGTATATGATTCATAAGTACCTATAGACAGGGACATGTAAAAACACGTCTTGGTAAGCAAATCATGCTGATTGACTTTGTTTATTTTATTCACATCTGTGTTTAGTATGACATGTGTGTGTATATGTCTGTATAAAATTATTTAAATTCCATCTGTGCCCTATTATGCCAATCAGTCAGAATTCCCCTGGATGTCTCTAAAGACTGTAGTTGTGGAGGGCAGAAATTGAATGTGATGCACAGAGAAACAACAGATAAAAGTTTAATAGTCCTTAAAATGCCTTTAAGTACTGCAACCCTTAAAAGCACAGGTCTGTAAATACTCCATTAGAAATGGGGTATGAACTGTAAATCATCTTAAAACAGTCCTGTGGTAAATGCTGCTGGAGTTTTTAAAGATGATGCAGAGTGGGACCAGGTGATGCTTTGGCTTCAAAAGGGCTTTCTGAAGTGAAGAGAATGAGAGTGCCAAGTGTGGGAATGGCTGTTTGTATGGCACAAGCTTGTGAATAACACAGGCATTTAGCCATTATTTAGAATGGATTTTCTTAACTAGACCACCAGATGTTAATCATTATTGAGTAGATTTAAAATGACTTGTAGAATTCATAATGCTGATAGTAAATACCTCATGAAGAGGCCAGGAAAATGACTTCACTTCTAATTTCTGTATTTCTGTCAGTGTAGCCATCTCAGCAGTGATGGTTGAAACTTTTTTTTCACATTATTTTTAATTTATTCTGTTTAGTCCAGTCATATCTGAATCAGAAATGCTGCATAATTATATTGTTTTACTTGTATTCACTCAGTCAAATCAGTCCAATGTCTCTATGTGGATCTGGCAAGATTGTTGTCATTTCTTATAAAATTGTTTGAGAGAAGACTCTACTTAAATTTTGGGCACATTATTACCTGCATTTGGAGCACTGGCAAGTAAATAATTTGTTTTGCCTATTATCCATACCTTGGCCTGGTTGGTTGATAGACAGGGAAAACCAAAGTTTAGTCTCTTTTCAAAGTCAAATCACTATCAGTAGTCTAAGATTTTATGCAGGAAAACAGGGATTTGCTCCAAAAATAGGATGGGGAGAGGTGTCTTTCCTTCAGCAAATCTGGAGAAACCATCTGTCACTAAGGTGGCTTTGACAATTACTTCTAGCCAAGTGTGTAAGAGGTCTCTCATTTCTCCCAGCTCTGAGCTCTTTAAGCCACACTCACTTGTTCAGAGACTCTTAGGAACCCCTCATGTTCTGTATCGTCTGTCAGTTGAATTTCACAGATCTCTAACAATAATGTTGGGCTTTTTTAGGTTTCTACCAAATGGCTACACTTTACAAGTGCTTAAGTGTGTTTTCCTATTAGATATGTGCAAACAGCCCAAGGGAATTCTCACAAGATGCTGGCACCCTGAAGGATTTCTAATGCTGCAGCCCATCAGTGATAAAACCTATTCAAAAGTCTGTTTACTCAGTTTGATTCTATCAGCCATTTTAATTGTGCTCAAATATCTCTAATGAGGAGAGCTCTATTAAAGTGAGATGGCTGATCCCTTTCATTCATGGTCTCATAAGTATATGTATTAAATGAAGTTACTTGAGTCTTTTGGGAAAAAGTCCAAATTTTAATGTTTTGGCAATTATGTCACCTCCGGTAGTACTTATTCTACTTAGATGATGATAGTGCCCATTAAAATGAGAGCACAGCACGCATGAAAAGAAAATATTCCCTACCATTTACTGTTTTGAATGAAGAGGAGAGCAATAAAAATTATGCTGAAATTTGGCCTGCTTTTAATTGTCGTGCAGTGCACAGCAATTGATAGCTAAAGTGCTAATTATTTTTAATGTAATTACATTTAATTATCATAATTGCTACTCATATCTCCTGTCCTAATAGAAAGATGTTAAGGGTCTTATTCACAGAACTCTTATGTTCCCATCATGCAGAGGAGAAATGAATAGGGAACGTTCTGTGGATTGTGAGACAAACAGTCCCAGTGATTGCTTCATTTGGGGACTCCAATATGCAATAGGTGTCCATTGCAGTGTGAAACTGAGATCAGCTATTCAGAGCTCTGCCCATGGCTCTTCCTTTTGGCCTGTGCAAATGGAAGTCCAGAAACTGGGAACAGACACCAGATAATCCTATTTCTGGTCTTAAATTTTATCCAAAAAAGTATCCTCCCCCACCCACCACCACTTCAAAAAAGAATCAGCAATTACACTCATGATTGCAATTATAGCAGTGATGAAACGCGCTCTGTGCTGATTGACTTGTATTATTCACCAAGATTTTTGCTAAATCAGTACACAGAGCAGGCAGTTAAGATATAATGTTCACTCTTTCTGGTGTTAGAGCAGATGTTCCATGTTTTATCATAAAACCTACAAAGTGGGACATATGTCAATGTTGTTCATATTCCACATGCTACATAAGGAATATTTTTTTCTCTTTAAAAAGCTAAATATTAAGAAGTGGTCACTGGGTTTTTGCTTGCCTATAGGCATAACTGCATTATTTTCTTCCTAGAAAGTTAAAAACTCGTAGAATGACATGTTGCTTGATGTGACTGAAATTCAGCACTGGATCATTATCACAGAATTTTGCACTTTGATGTTCATGATAACAAAATAGTAGGTACAGCATACTTTGGTGGGGGGGATCAAGGTTTTTTGTGGGAATACTGAAAACTATAAAATCAAGTGGATATTGACACGTAGCATTAAAACTTCCAAAAGCTTTAAAATCCAGCAGCAAAATGAGTGTGCATAACTGAATGTCAGATAGAAATAAGCTGTACTAAAGCTAGTGCTTGTGCTGGACAGAAGTGGTGCTTGTGCTTCACTGCTTCTGATAGATCTGCGATGTAAGAAAGTGCACAAGTGTATTAACTTTCTTTTCAACTCTTCCATCAAGTGAGCCAAATCCCTGTGAAACATCATCATCGCAAACCTTGTGATGTTTTGCTGTTAGTACTTCATCAATAACTAGAATGGGGTAGATTGATTTCATTTGCTCAAGCCTTGTACTAATTAAACTATTCTGAACTGAAGAACCATCAGAAAAGAACAGTTGTGTTTTAAAACCAGAGCACCAAATGCCGTGCGATGGGAACGTGGCCAGTTTGCAATGAGGGAAGCAGCCACAACAGATACAGAAAGTGTCATTTTGTATTTGTTGGCATGGAGAGGATGTGCTTAGCCGTGTGAGTCTAGACATGGTTTCTGGATTTATAATTGTGTTTGGAATATTTTAGTCGAGTTCAAAGCTACTCAAACTGAGTTTATGTGCAGGACCAAAATCTAATTTATGTTTGCATGCATTAAATTGGGTGTAACACTCAACGGTAACTTACATTCTTCAGTATAGGCACTGTGAGATTGTTTCTTTGTAAAGGCATAATTGCTACAAATTGGATACCTGGAGCTCTAATTGCACTCTGTGGCTTTATATTTATCTGTCATTGTTATATAGTGTAATTCCTGAAGTCTTCAAACCAGTTATATTTAGGAAGCTGATTTTATTTTAGTAGGATGGTTTGTTTTTTCTTCTGTGGTAAAATGCATATAGGCTGATAATGTATTTCTTTTATAGTCTTGAGATTATTCAAAAGGAAAGGACTGAGGAAAAGGGGGAAAGAAAACCATAATGAGTGAGACTGGGAGCAGGATATAATGGAAAAATGGGTGACATGTCTTTGAGGAAAATAAGGATGGTTGTAGGAGATACTTGTCTTTTCCAGGATGGGAATTTTGAGATGCAGGACTCCCAAAAGGAGCAATACTAACTGCAGAAAGACTGAGAAAGTCTTTTAATGTCTATTTCTGTAGATGTTATACCAATCTAATGAAAACCAATAATTTTTTTTCTCAGTGTTCTCTTAATGACAAACTGGAAGGAGCACAAGCTATCAGTTTCTGATTATGGTATTACAGTGAACAAGATCTCTCCTCAGTAAGTTGTATAAACACAGATATCAAATTATACTTTGCCAAGTGTTTTCCTTTTATCCTGAAATGGTTTTCCCCACTCTTATATTACTTTGCCTTTGTTTTCCAGTGTAAGGTCTTTGTCCAGTGTGGCAAGCACATTTCTCTCTCTCTCAGGATTTTTCATAGGGGTGCACAGAGAGAAAGAGAAAACAATTTCTATTTCTGCTCCTTGTTTTTCCTATGTGGAATGTGTTTGGAGAATTGTTTACCTCGGGTGATTGCTCGATTGGATTCTGGTGAGGATTGTTTGAGCCTGATGGCCAATCCAATCCACCTGTGTCTGGACTCTGGCGGGAAGGTCACGAGTTGTTAGATATGGTAGTTAGAAAAAGTAGGTTTGTAGTTTTAGTATCTTTCTTTATATAGTATATTAATGTATTATAGCATAGTTCTAGTAAAGAAATCATTCAGCCTTCTGACCTGGAGTTGGACATCATAATGTCTTCCTACGGGGTTCACCTGCATTTTACAATAGTACAGGCAAAGAGACAATTCAGTTTTGAATTGTGTTCCAGTCGTCCATCACCAAAATAAACTCTGAAGAGTCAGTCCTGTGAGGTTTCATCTGACTGCAAGTGCATCTCCTGGAGTTCTTGTATGATTTTGAAGTACCTTTTCTGATCAGCAGTGACTTTTCCAGTTCAGATTACTTACAATTCAGTTACTTTTTTTTTTGTGATTCTACAAGAGACCTGAGAGTCTCTGATTATACAAGAGATATGGAAGTAGTTTTTACCACTTTTGAAACAGCTATGAATTTTTGTAGTTCTACTTATTTCTTGTCTATTTTCTAACCTTTGAGCAGAAGTTATCTGCACATTGATATCCCCAAGATTTGCCTACGCTAGATATGTCTATAACAGTCATTTGCACGGTGTATAGTGATCTTTCAATATGTACCTAGTGGCTCTTGCAGCCCAGCTTGCATCCATCATTGAGTTCTTAGAATAAAATATGCAATTTTATTGCAGACACCTGGGACTTGTAGTCCTCCCAAGGAGAGAAGGTGCTGGGACTTGCATTTCAGCAGTTACAGATCTTCCATCTCCTGAAAATGGGTTTTTTGTAGGTGATATTTCAGCTGTGGCACTGCAATGCTGTTTCTGCCAAAGGAAAATCTGTAACAGGAAAGAGAGGAAATAATTGAAACTGGAGGAGGTTGGTAACAGATTTTACTTTCTGGGCATTCAGTAGTTATTGGAGATGGATATAAGTCTGTTTCAGAGATCTTTGCCACTTTGAAGGTGTGATTCTGAAAGTTCTTGGGCCAAAATGGGAATGGTTTTTCTTTTGTTTCTAATCAGAGGTAATCTCATGTATTCCTGCACAAGTATACACCAAGAGTGAGAGAGCAGCAGTTGAGCTGGGAGAGAGCAGAGTTAAAACACCCAAAGCAGTGCTGGTGCCTGGGCCAGTATGTCATAAATGCTGCAGCTGCATTCAAATCCTGGTGTTACATCCCAAATAAGACAGATTAGTAAATGTTTTTACTGTTCCTTGTTCACCTCCTTGCACCACGCTGTTATATTTCACTTGTTTTAATTAACTTCTTACTGAAATGAGTTTTCCAAATCCTAATGAGCACTCCCTGATTCACACTTTTTTTTTTCCAAGTGACAGGTTTAACATTTGGTCCAAAACCCCTCTCCCTCATAGATAAAAATATAAAAGGCTAATTTTTTTAATAGAAATTAGACTATTCTAAGTCGCTGGGAATAATTAACAATCTAGTGGACCTATGAATATTTATAAAAGTGTTAATTAAGGGATGTGTGAGTGAATCCACCTTGCTGCGTCACATAGTCATTAACCCTAGCAACTCCCAGATGTTCATTGTGTCAGTGTTTAGGACAAGCCACAATTCCACTGTATTTGACCAATTTGAGGAGGGCTTCCCAAGGTGGTGTTAAAATCTCTTTCAATTGCCAAAGGATGTAGGACAGGCTCAAAAGTGCTCCTCCAAGCCAAAGTTTCATGTCTGGGGCATTCACCAGTGTAGTTGTAGGGGTGGTGCTGTGAATCCAACCTTGAAGAAACAAAGCACTTTTCAAAATTGTATTTCTTAGTTAATTCTGTTTATCAGACTTGATTCAGTATTGTGCCTATTTTTAAATAAAAGCCCAATTACTGATACATGAGTGTAATAGGGGAGGGGCTTATTTTGTCTATTTTGTTACATTAATTTAAAACCCTGAGATTTTGTGCATGTTTTTCTGAAATTGCCCTATTAATAACTTTTAAGCATCTTAGTGAATTAAGATGCTTTCTGTAATGTAGCCCTTAATATGTGCGGGCTGAGGAATTGTCCTCAGACTTGCAAGTGTTCTGCTTCTCTCAATGTATGTCCCACTCTTCTGCCAAAGGACACATGGGATATGTGCAAGGCAAGAAAGGGTAGAAGAAAGGAGAATGGGGGAAGAAAAAGTTCTCAAAAAGGAGAAATTTTTTTTTTTTTTCAGTGCCAAGGCATAACATTGATTGTGGGTTTTTGTTTGTTTGGTTTTTTTGGTTTTGTTTTTGGTTTTTGTTTTTTTTTTGCTTTAGTCTGATCTTGGAATACACCTTGGACATATGTGAAAGGTGACAACTATTCTGTATTATTGAATAAGAGTTAGTAAAGTATATGTGTCTTCCCCATTGCATTACAATTCTGAATTAAAAGAAACTAATATTAGAATGCAGCATTTTTTCCTCTTTTTTTTTGGCTTTTTCTTAGAGTTCACATAACATAATTTTAAGAAAAGTTTTGACTGTAGAAGTATGCAAGACCTCTTAGAACAGTGGCAACCTAAGCCTCAGAGTACATGGAAATAGTGGAATTCGGAGATGAAAAAAGCCTTGTTAATTACATCACCTTGCATATCAGCAGTGGGAAACCTTGCTGCTTTCTGTATCTGCAAAACCTGGATTTAAAAGAGCTTAAATGGCACATGGCTGAGTTCTGAGCTGCCAGCATTAAATGTCACCTCTCAAGACACAGGAATTTGGCTGCAGTGCCATGCCAGCTGTGCTGGCTCCAAACGTGTCGCTGCCCAGCTGCTGCAGGTCAGGTCAGATCAACTGCCTCCCTGCCAGCTGCTCAACAGGTCCTGGAGGGTTGGATGAGCTGCTTTCAGAAACACCTGCAGGAACCTGCAGCTTTCACTGAGCAGCTGGACAGGGCTAATGAAGGAACTGTATTAATTAAGCAACCTCCTTCCTGTTTTATGCTTTATGGGGTGGCCAACAAGTGATGGGGTGTGCTGGGAATTGGCAGGGTTGAGGTGTGGGGTGTCCTAGGCTGGGATGTTTCCCCTCTCCTCCTTTTCCAAGTGTCTCCAAGGCTTTCCAGCAGCAGGAGGAGAAGGTGCAGCTTCCCTTGGTGGGGCTGGCTGGAGGGGGGAGTGCTGCTTGCTGAGATAAAGACAAGCACGGAGCCATCTGGACCAGGGTGAGATGAAAAATTCATGTCCTTATGTTAAAAACCAGACCTCACAACCCCTCCAGTCTCATACCAAATAGAACTTATTTCCCTCCTGAAACAACATATTTCTCAATTTTTGGCATTTTTTTCCCTTTATACTCAGCATTCTGTCCCTCCTGCCAAAAACCTGCATATTACACAATTTAAATTCAGGAGGCTTATTTAAATTAAAGTTTTTCTATTAAACTACCTTTCCTTCAGTGTTCGCTGACAGAGTGTTCCATACTATTCCAAGATAAATTGGAAGCAATGAAAGAAGCTTTATCAAAGGCAAAAGATCTACAAGTACTTAAATTTCATTAGGTTTTATTAAAATTAAGTATGGCTGGATCTGTTTTATTGACTTGCCTACATATTGAAAACCTAGGATTCTGCCCAGACTTGAGGAAAAGTATTTAAGTTCATAATCAGCTGTTTTCCCTTAAAGGCCATAAACAATTCAAAATTATTTAAACTGATATTTAAATGTCTGACTAATTATCCCACTGTGGTCATGCTCCCAGAGGAGAATGAACCTCTGCAAGGCAAAACCCAAAGCTTTTATGTCCATACAAATAGGTTTTTTTTCCCTTAAACTTATCTTGCAATAAACATTATTTTTCAAGTTAACAGATATTCTAAATCAGTATTTAAGAAATACTTTTTTGGTTGCAGGTATATCTTTGGCAGTAACCACCTGGAGCTATTTCTTTTCAAGTTATACTTTTGAAACAGAGTGGGTAGGGTGCGAAAATTAATTTCAAAATCGTTATCTTTTTTAGGTAAAACCCCATTAAAAAAATTCAAATAATATTCTCTGGGAGTTCCTATATTTTGTTTTATTTGCATATATATTTATTTTCTAGATCACAGAATAGTGAGCTTTTTAAATTTCAGAAAGGATACTTCTGAGTAGAAACACTGGGATGTTAAGCTTATCTCCGATGAAAGCAATGGGAAGTAGTTTCAGGAAAGGCATATAATGATCATCTGGTAGAGAATCAACATCTCAAATGAGAGAAACAGATAAACAAAAGGCAAATTAGTAGCTAATAACACTTAGTGCTGGCCAAATACTTTGTGGTTTTAAGTGTGTGGGGTTTTTTTCTGTCATTAGCATCAGAGCTTAACACATTTTAACAAAATTGCCTTCCTGGGGGTGTTTCTGTTTGTTTATTTTTAAGGTGTTGTTGGAAGAGCAGATCACTACGTGGCAAACTAGACCAGGATTTTTATGTAGCAATAATATTAGAAATAATCAGGTTAGAATGCAATGAGCTGTGTGCTTCTTGTTAAGATGGAATTCATTTTTAGTTGTTTCAGTAAGTGGCTTTTCAGAGGGACTCTGCTGACTTGTTGTGTTAATGGAGAGAAATGATGCCAGTGAATTGAAGACAGAAGTCAACAGGTGTAATCTTTAATGCAGAATATTCACTGTTAATATTGAGATACCTATTTTTAGGACACCACCACACAGCATCTTTGTTTGCCAAAATGACAGCTTCATTTTTGATAATGTTCCTAAAAATAAACATTATTCAAACTTTAGGGCTTTCATCTGAAGGCATTTTTCTAAAGTAATAGGAGTTTTTTAAAAGCATTTTGAACTGAGATTAACAATAGTGTTATTGAATCTGTTTCTGAAAAAGGCTGTGCTTCTAGTGCAGTCAATATAATGGGAATATGTTATAATACTTTATTCTTTTATAAACTACTTCATGTTATAATACTTTATTCTTTTATAAAATACTTCCCCTTGTAATTCTGTTGGACAGCTCATTAAATATCTTCTCACATCAATGTCTTTTATGTTTGTTTATGACAAGTTTTTGTCCAGCTTCATTGTTCAGGAGTTCTCCTTAAAGGGATCCAAAATCAGGGTTGTGCCTGTGAAAAACTGGAACAAATGTCTTTTCTCCTTAGAATTTAGCTTTTTTATATTAAAGACTCAAATTATCTGAATTGTCATTTACACATACTAATAAAATTGCATTTATTAATATTTTCAATGATCCCAGGCAGTTTAGAAGCTCAGTTATAAAAATTATCTCCAAAATACAGTGATTATCTAAGAAGTTGTTTTGATTCTCCTAAATTTAGCCAGAGAACTGGGTATTATTCCTCTGCATTAAATAATGCTGATGGCCAGCCTTGTGGTGTTAATTTTTGTTTTAAATGTGCAGTATTTTTGTACATGGGATGGTGAATTTTCTCTAAACTCTAAATTTAGCACATCTTAGGCTATCATAATTATTAGATTTTTTTGTTTGTTTAGGATTTTTAAATCTGCTTTTGAGATAAGCAGCTTCCCAGATGGGTAGAATGAGTATGAAGCCCCCATTTCCAGCATTTCTCATCACCTGGGTAATAACAGGGTCTTGCTTTCCCTTCAGCTGCAAGCTGAGCTGCACCTTGATTAAATAGAGAAATGAAACCACTACAAATATACATCAGTGACATGACCAAAGTCCCTGCCGCCCCAGGAACCCCAGGGCTCATTTCCAGCCTCGTTTTGTAGCCCTGATTTCCAGTTGTTCCTCACAGGGTGTCCACACTCAGAGAGGCTGAAGGAGATGCAGGTCCCTCCGTCAATTGCTGGAGGGGATAAAGGACTGTGGAGGTGTCTTTGCCAGTATTTCCACTGTTTTTCTGTTTAAAAAAGGAAAGAAATCCTTTCCCAGTGAAATTCTTTGAAATGGAGAGCTCAAGGTGTCACTGGACTGCACCAGCTGCTCATTTTGTGTCACTTGGTGACTTCTGAGCACGGTGGCAGCGGCTGGAATTGGTGAACTTTAAGCTCCTGCAGTCTTAAATCAAGAACCTGAGCTGTTTCCTATTTTCTCCCTGGAGTAATAAAGTGGCTTTAAAATTCTGTGGGCTTTTTGTCCCTGAAGATTACATCTCCATTATTCAAAAAGTTCCAAGTTATAGTCCATCTAGGTAACTAATGTTATCTTAGTTATGAATAAAAAAAACACATAAAACTTTCATAAATTGTACAAAACTCTTTTTTGAAGCTTAATATTTTATTTTAAAGGGTAGGAGTTTTTTTTTTTATTATTATTATTCAACAAAAAGCCATTTTCAGGAAATTCACCTTTTTTTATCAGTGAGATTTGCAAAAAAATTCATCTCTCAGTGCCAAATATTATTTATCAGATGAAAGTATTGGATTATTAAAACTTTCCCCCTGAGTATCCCTACTTCATGCTCTAGCTTTGAGGGGGAGAAAGTAGTTTAAGAGTCATTAAAATTTTCAGGCTACTTTGCTTTATTCACATAACTAAATATTTTTAATTTAAAGTAACAAATAAGACCCTCAGGCAGAAATCAGCAGCCATCCCTTCATGTGTAGATGCAAAATCAATCTTTCCTACCTTTTTGCTTCTCTAAGAAAAATCTTCCAAATGTTTCTCAACCTATAGATCATAAAATATTGCTCGGTAGTTTGCAAAAGTATTGGCAAGAAAGAAAAAGATTAACAATGTGGCAATTAAGATAAAAATTTAGCTGTTGCTTCTTTTACAAGTAAGGAAATGGTAACAGTGAAGCAAAGTTTAGTTCTGGATCTGCTGTAGTTTGTCCCTGAGGATTTTAATGCCCTCTGTTTTTTCATCGCTGTTCTTTTTAATGTTTAGGTGAGAATTATTTATGTACAATAGGTGATCTGCTTAAAGATTGTTTAATTTCATCCCTCTGCAGGTTCTCATGGGTACAGTTTGTCTGATATTCAGTATGAATGCTGTGTTGGGATGGCAGTAACTTACTAACTTCTCTCATTCTGTTTTTCTGTGGCTGAGATTGAGGGTTTGTCTCTTAAAAGAAAATAGCAAACTGATTGACGAGGACACCCTAAATTCAAAATCTGGAAAGCAGGGAACAGATTGCAAATCAAACAGCATTTTCTCTGTCAGTGGAAAAGAGTAACAGAAGGATTTTCAGTTGGAGAAAATCATATGAGTAATGTAAGCAGGATCTGAAATTGCCTGCTATTTAAAACAGAAAGAAAATTGCAAGTGCAGTTGGCAGAGCCCTCCTGGCAGCATTATTCCAGAAAGAAGGCCCGAAGAGGCAGATGGATAATGGTATATATATCATGATATATCAGCTACAAAACAGACCACTGGTTTGGGTTTTTGGGTTTTTTGGTTTTTGGTTTGTTTTTTTTTTTTTTTTTTTTTTTTTTTTGCTATGCATCTCTACTTCTAAATTTCGGAAAACTGTTGTTAAAAACTAATTCAGCCATATTCAGCAAATGGGTCAGCATTCCCCATATAAATAATTTGTTCATTAACAAAGGGTGTAGCTTTGAAGTGCTTGAAATGGAACCTCAGATAGAATTTTTTAAGTAAGCTTTGATCTAGTAGGTCACCAGGAATTGAGAGTGATGGAGATCTGCTTTTCCAGTGTTTCTTTGAATCCAAGCAGGGTACTCAGGAAAACCATACCCCAAAAGCTCATTATGAGCAGTGTTGTTTTGGGAACTTTTCAGAATGGTCCTAAGTACCAATATTTTCCTGTTTCTTCTTGGCTAAGAGGGCTGGTTCATTTCCAGCAGCTATATAAGTGAAGCAGTGTGGGATCCCAGCTGTTCCACAGTCATGTGACTGGATTGGAAAATGGGAGAAAGGAGCTGTAGAGAAAATGTAACTGAACACTGAGGTGGAAATAAGCAACACTATGAGTTAATTGCCTGTAAAATTTGTATTTTAAATATTATGTCAGTGATTTTTTTAAGCATGTATGTTACATTCTAAATATGCACACATAGCTAAAAGCAATAGAATTCAAAACAATAAAGGAAAAAAAGTAAATTGTAAATTTTTTTTCTCTGATGCTGAATTTCAGCCCTGAGAGGATTTTACCATTAAAATTACAAATTATTTGTGTTTTACTGTTATAAAATAAATGTGAATCATAATTTGACTTGTAGCTGCTGAAGGAACTAGATGATCTTGGATTATTAACATATTTTTATGTTCCCAAGCAGAACATTATTTCACGGTATTGACCAACTAGTTTTTTTCAGGATGTAACTTTTCCTATTGGTTTTAGCAGTAACTCTGATGCACACAGTTTGGCTTCCATCTCCTAAAGAGGGTGTAGTTTGATACAAATGGCCCTTATAATTCAGAGTTTTCCATAAAGAGGGAGAGATCCCTTCACTTTTCCCACAAAGGCATTTTTAGAGCCTTTTTATCTGTAATGTTGAGGACCAGTCTCTCCACATCACCATTAGTGGTGTCTGTGAGATGTTAAGACTCTCAAAAAATCACTTAACAATGTAGAAGCATGATATCCAAGAGCTGATTTTTACAGGTATGCCAAATTTTATTTTAAATCTGAATTTTTCTGTTTAATTTATTTAAGCATATATAAATAAAATACTTTATGAATGGACTTCCAAAATATTTCTATGTATAATAAATCTGAATTAATTTCTCATCTCCTGCTGTGCATGAAGCACTCACCTTATGTTAGTTTAGGTTCTTAACTTCTTTTTATGCTAAATGCAGATACTTTTTTACAGTATATGTACACCACACCAAGCACCTGTAACACTTTCTAAATATACAGATGGATAGCAATAACAAATTCTATAAGGACTAAATATAAAGTGAATAATAATAAAAATACTTTTGTGGAGGATGAGATCAGTGTCCTTTAGAAAAGCTTTTTTTTTTCTTTTCCTATTAGTGGCAATTTCCATTTTCATTTAGGATATTATTGGCAAAAGGAACAGGCTAGGATAGGCAGGATCTCATCTTACACAGTATGAGGAGTCACTTTACCCAAAAATTAGTTATACATTGTGTCTTGATGTATGAATGTATATTTAGTGTTATTCCAATATACTCAGCCCTGGTTTGGGTGTCAGGACAAATTCTTTTTAGGCAGTTTTTGAAGCTGCAGAGTGGCTGTGTGTGTACAGACGTAATTGGAACAGGGATCTTTGTAAAGCAGGGCAGCTCCTGGCTTGCTGATTGTTCTGATTCAGTCAGGCCAGAAAGTGTTGTTTTATTTTTTGGTTTTTTTATATACAAAGTAGGTGCGTTTAGTGGGCTTTAGAATCACTCCTGAATAATGGTAGCAATATATTCCATGTGAAGTGTGCAAGCAAGCATAGTGGCAGGTCGTTTTTCTTCTGTATTTGCTAAACAGCTGCATCAGATAAAAAAAAAAAACAACTCTGCAGCAGCAGCCCATGATATTTGCAGATCTTTGCTGTTGGATGTAGCAAAAAGTGTTTCCTCTTTCCATGCTCAATATTGAAAAGGTGAACACTGAAGGACAGTGAAATAATTGCCAAGGAAAGAATACAAACCATTTTAAGACAATAAGGTTTTTTTAAATTAATTATTTACTTGCTGCACCTGCACACTTATGGCTAGTGAACCACCAAAAGTGCCTTCACACTTCTGATAAGCTTTGTAGCAGTTGCTGTCGCTGGTGTTAGGAATTAGCTAAAATACTAGAGTCTTGTACAGAAATCCAGCTTTCCTTCAGTCTCAGGCCAATTACTGCAGTAGATCAGCAGTTTGAAACACTGATGTAACTACTTTGTTTATATCTATTGAATATGTATTTATATAAGAAATAAGTAATGTAGGAGCTCACATCTGGGGGTCTATAAATACATAACAGCATTTGGTGTTCTATGCCAGTGGGGCTGGATGAGAATTTTCCAAAAAGTCACCTTGTACTGTCTTCCCTTCTTCTGTCCTGTCCAGGATGGTTATTTTTAAAACCTTTGAAATCCAGCTCAGAAACAGATACTGGGGTGTTGCTTTGGTGGGGAGCAGCAAGAGCATTTTGGGGTTTTCCAGATATGGCAGCCAAGGGGAGGGCAGTGATCAGCACCAGTGGGGCCAGTAAGAGTGGATTTGACTGGGGTACAGAAGGATAAAGTTTAAAAACGGACAGAAAGCATGTTGGAGCTAATAGGATGTGATCTGAGGGAAGAAAATATGGAATTTCTAAGCAGAAGTTTTTCTTTGGGAGCATGAAGCCTCTAAGTACTCAGGTCTGCAAGGAGAAGCAAATTCGAGGATACCGGGAGGATGGAGAACTTTGGGGAAGGAAACCTTTGTGAAATGCACACTGAACAAGTGCCAGGGAACTCAGTGGCAGAAAATGCTGTAGGGTTTCAGCTGTGAGGTGAGGACTGGAGGATTAGTGGGAACAGCCTAACTCTGGCATGTCTGACTTGGTTTTGAGGCAATAATTCAGACAATACCATCAATACCAGATTCTGGCACCCCTTAAAAACAACCAAAAAGCAACAGAAAGGTCGTAGCCATACTAAATGTTTTCTGATTTTGACACAAGCCTGCTGTGAGGTTTCTCCCTGCTTTATGCACCAGTCATTGCTTTTAGGGCAATTCCAACTCTGTGGAGGTGCTGCAAGAACAGGAGGTGATTCTGCTGCAGAACGCTTGTGCCAATAAAGCTGAAACTTTCCTCATTCAGCAAAGTTGCCTTTGTAGCAGCACATGTGCAGGACAGGGCAGGGAATTTGGATTTCCTTGATGATTCTTGTCAGGTTCTAACCACAAAATCAGTTCTTGTTTCCCTTCTGCTGCCTTCTTAGGTTCTTACATAAATCCTCATTCTCCTCAGCTCCTTTTGTGTTGTAACATTCCTCACAAAGATGAGTCTTCCCTTCTATAGGCTGTTCCAGACTTCACTAACTGAATCTTCACCCACACAGTTGGCAAATTTGGCTGTATAGGTGTTGTCAAGTAGTTTCCATTAGCTTTACTTTTAACGTCTTTACTATACTTTTCTTCACACCAGGTTCATCTCTTCCTTTCTACACACAGGCAGCTTTTCTCTCTCCTTTTGAAGATGATGTTCACTCTTTCCTGCTTCACACAACCACAGACAGTGCCTTTCAACTTGATTTGCTGTCTTACTCAGTTACCAGTTTTTCTGTTGCCATACAGCACTAAATAGTATATTTCCCTGTGCTTTCCCTTCTCTCAAAAGAAATTTTCTGTATCTAGTCCTGTTTTATTGCAGATTTTGCAATAGCCATTATAAGATTAGTAAGCAACTACATGTCTGGCCATAAAAGGATAAAACTCCAACTTTCTGAATTTAAATAATGAAAATGGAATTTGTTCCCCATTACACTTTACAATTTGTGAAAACATGAATATATTTATTGGTTCTAACAGGGTAACATCTTTCTGGTCCCTGAAGCAGAAACCTAAACCTGAAGCACAGAGGTCGCTTAATGTGTCCTCAAAATGTGCAATTTAATGTGCCCCCTTCAAAATCTCTCTAAGAATGGGGATTTTATGGCTTTATCTTTACAAGCCACTACAATGTGGCTTTCTAAAATAATAATGAATAATAACAAAATCCTACATTTTTATTTGCAATAAATATTCCAAGGACTCATGGGTGTTTTTCATCTCTGCTTCATTACATTGTCAAAATAGCAGCATATGTTTTTTTACAGCCTACAAAGCAATACTTCAAAGCGTCAAGATGTTATTTTTCAAGATGCAGAAAATAAACCCCTCAAGTTGCCATTGACTAAATAGCTTGAATCGCAAACATAGTGACAGCCTGGTTTCCACACTGATCAGCAATTGTAACTTGCCATTTGTATTTATACCTTTATAAACAGAAAGCAAGACTCAATTTTGATATTTAGGCAGAACTCTGCAGTCTTGCTTAAAAAAAAAAAAGTAGTTCAGTTTATGCTTCAATGACAAAGTAAAAAACATTTTCGTTGTTAGAAATTCTGGTAGGAGCATAAAGTATCTGAAACCAACTGATGAAGCATTTCTTTCATTTTAGGATGCTGGGCTGTGTAAACTGCCTAGATGTGGAAATGAATTAATCTGAAAGGTCCATGTTTGAATGGATGTTTTATACTACTCAGTTTATCAGGATAAAGAAATAAAATTCTTAAGAATAAAATAAATAGCCTTCATGAGATCTACTTATACTCTTTTGATTAGGATGAGAAGCTGCATTCTCTAGGTCAGTAAAACCTAAACCTAAACTGAACCTAGAGTTCATTGCCTTTGTTGTCTCAATTTTACTGCATTTTCTGCTGCGTTAACACTTAGCTGTAAAATAATGTTCCTGCCCCTCAACATGCTTTTCATAAAATGGTGTTGACTAAGAAATGCTAATTCCAGGTAATGATTTAGTCCTGATTCTAGACAGTGTAATTTATTGAATAATCACCATCTTCTGCAGCATCAGGTCATCCTTGAATTGCTCGGGCACTAAGTATTAATTATATTAAAAGTAATTATAATAAGGAAGTAACTTTTGTTTGAGTGTATCTAGTAGAATACATTCTGACTTTTTCTGAAGTTTTGACTGAATAATCAATGAAGTGACTCCTAGTTGTCCCCCTTTATTTTTATCAGTTTTGATAAAAGCTTAATTCCAAATATGCTTTATGAAGCATAAAACCTAAATAGGAAGGTAAAGAATTTTTTTAAGACAATGATGTAGATTTTTTTTTAGAATGACAAAGATAAAGGCACAACAAGATCATGAAGTTGATTCTGATAATGACTTAGATATATGTCTTCACTTAGCATAAATCAGACTTCCTCTTAAGTACACAGGACTCATCCCGTTCTTTGCTTCTCCATTTTTGTTCCTGATAATTTAACTTTGCTAGAAAGACATTCACTCACTCTGCTGAGAATTTCTTAATATATTGCAATGTTACAACTGACAGTTTAGCAGAATGAAGTTTGAACATTTCTTGCCAATAATTATGCCGGTGTTTGAATCCAAAATTGAATTCATGAATAAAAACATGGCAACAGGAAACCATCTGTGTCTGTTTGCTCGTCAACACTTCAATTCACTTGGAGGTTGATTGCTACCTCACTAAAATAGACTTTTTTTTTTTCTCAAACTATTCTGTGACATGAGAGGAAGTTAGGCAAATTACACTCAAACTGCGCTTTCTTTTGTCTTTTCCCACAAAGGAAGCTCACTACAGAGTCAGGCATCTGTAGATGGCTGACACAAGAATGGAGCTTTTCTTGCACAGTGAATGTGGCCCAGCAAAAGCAGCACAAACTTATTAGGGTTTCCCACAGCACTTTCTGTCATTTCTACCTTTCTCTGCCCTGGTGTTCAAATATCTGCACTCTGCTGTGCTCAGCTCAGCATCCAACTTCAGCTCTCTTTGGAAAACTGGTCTTGTAAGGGTTGTTCAGACTTCTGTTTAGTGTAAAAGCATGACCCTTTCACCATACCTGAGCACATCTCTTGAAAACATCTAATTTATTTCTGAATTCTACCCTCTAGGAGACAAAGGTTTAAAAGTCATTTCAGGTGAAGGAATATGTACTAATGGGTGAAGATTTGGTAACAGTGGATTCATCAGATTGTTGTATAATGGTTGTTTTCTCTTCTTGCTTTTTCCTTTCTTACTTATTTGAAGATTTGATGTATCTTCTTTGGATTCCTCTCTATTTACCAGCCTCCCACACTGTGATGACTGAACAAAAGGAAGGGCAGAACAGTTTGAAATTATAATTTGAAATTATACTGGTGCTCAAGTCAGCTTTGTTTTGAATTAACACTGCTTTATCTAAAGACTATTCCTCAGGAACTTCATTTTACTGAAAAGAATGGGAACCCTAAAATCACTTGAATGAGAAAATGTCAACTGTATGTAAAAGGGAAATCTGAGCCTTATTATTAGTCAAATTCTGCTCTGGCTGTACAACCCTCAACCAAAATAAACTGAGAACAAACAAGGAAGTTCCCATATTGTTCTTTGTCCGGGCTCACTCCCTGATTGGGGTGACCCAGAAAGGTGGAAAACTCTCTCCTCCAAGCCGTGCCTCCAAAGAAAGACTCAGTAGTCTTCAGTCGTCCGGTCTCAAGGTAGTTTATTGTGTGTTATCTAAAAGATTTCTCCCTGAGCTGCTGCGGTCCGTTCAGCAGTCAGGCAAAGGCACACACTGACTCCCAGGGGGCTGGTGCCTTCTTTTATATCATACATTACGTGTTAAATGTTTATGTTTTTCCCCAATGCCTATTACCTATATTGAACAGTGACTTTCTACTCTAAACCAATCTGTGAGTGCCAGCATCACCAAGAACATGGAGGTTAGGAAGAAGAAAGAAAGAGGACAGGGCACACCCAAATCCCTCCATCTTAGAACTTCTGACTCCCATGTACAAAACTCAGACCCCTCTGTACAAGATGTAAAACCCCCCTGTACAGCACTCAAAAATTCTTCCTTTCACTTTGTGACTACTTCTACTATAATATCTAAACTTTTGTGATTTCTTGTTCTTCCTGCAAGGTTGGTAAATTGTTCCATGGATCAGGTTCAAAGCCACAGGGGTCTGTGGCTGCATTCCAGGGTCTCAGATGCTTCTGATCTGGGCCCGGAACATCCAAGAGTGTCCAAGGGACATTCTGGGTTCCGACACTTCTTGAGCACTTCTAATCAATGACTCTTGTCCATGAATTGAAAGAAACACTAAGATAATGTTACAGCAAAAGGCGCCAAGAAATAATTTGTGATTATATTTATACATAAACAGGCACCTTCCGGGCTATTACATCTGAATATTGAGCAAATGCACCACATGGTAACACTGCAGTAAATGTTCCACTGGTTTTAGGTAATGGCTTTTAAAGTCTTCCAAATGTACCCATTATACGGTGAAATTCTTCTAAAGGATTGGGTATTTTCTTAATTATTATGTTAAGTATGAAATCAACTATCCCATGTATTAGCTGGGCTACAGAAAAATGTTACTGCAAAATAGAACAGTGCAGGAATAATATACAGTGTTTTTTTAAGAATATGTAGCAAACTTTTTGAAACCCTTTTACCTGTTGTATTAGAAAAGCAATTTGTTTGAGTTGTTTCTAATCAGGTTGTTCTGAGCTGCTAAATTCGGGCATTTTAGCAGATTTTTCATACCATTAGATAATTTTCTCAGGACTCTTTGTGGCTTTGATCAATATTCTCAGATTGACATTCAGAGATTTGAATATATTTAAGTTTAGTTTGTAACATCTGCATTATATTATTATTAGAATAACATCAACAATTCTATTGTCTTGCATACATTATTTTTTTCTCACAGATTTTCTTTCAGCTGTATCCATCAGTCTAAAATGTGTAATGTCATTTGAATTTCATCATATTTTAAATAAAAAGCCTCACAGTCAAAAATGAAATAAGTGAAAATCTCAAAGCTCATGTATAACCTGCAGAGTAAGAATAACTTTTTGATTAAAGTTAGATGATCTTGTATTCAGGTTGTAAAACATTTTACTGCTTTTTGTAATTTATGTGACTGAAGTATTCCATATTAGTAACAGCATATTTGTTTTGTGCGGAAGAGTCCTGAGAGTTTTTTTAGTGCTCTAATATTGTTCATGTTAAGCAGATTATAGCCATCACTCCTTTTCTAGTTGCATAGCAAGGATTACACTTCACTTTTTACATGCAGGTAATAAATTAAGTGACTTTTGAGTGTTCAGAGTTCCTCTCTGCTCCTGCTGAAGTAAATGTGTGATGTCTGCATGTCATTTATTTTCTGTTCTGATGGGTTTGCAAACTGGAGTTCGGCTAAAATATAATAAATATGTCCATCTGCATTTTAAAGGCTGTTACTAAATGACAGAAAAATCAGGGGCAATCTTGATTTCTGGCACACTCTTTGAGGCTGTTTTGCATAGCATATGGAATTAAAGAAAGCAGTGTATATTACTGTGAGGACTGAAGGCAAGAGGGTTCATCTTAAGAAGCAAAAGCGTATTTTGATTGTTTATGGTCTTTCTTTACTTGATTTAAGAGACTCCTTTTCCTGTTCTATCAAGAAGTAATTCAGTTGATAAATCCCTGAGTGATCGCTGTGTTTTATGAAGAGGTTATTGCTCCTGAGTGCAGAGGTCAATGGCAAATTTCACCATGTGTGAAGGATCCATTTAAACGTCAGGGATTCTTAGAAGAGATGAAAATTTCTTGTCTTTTTCTAGGCCTCTAACGGGTGGTCCCCTCCCCTGATACTCAACAGAGCTTTAGGGAGGCTTCCCTCTTTCCTAAACCACAGTATCTTCTAAAGCATGTCCTAAAATTCGCAGTAGTTTTCTGATAAACAAGATTTGTGTCTGCTTGCAGTAAGTTCAGTACCTGCCCACCAGTTAGGTAAAGAGATATTTAGAAAGCTTTAAAAAACAGTCCACCTTTACAAATAGTCAGATGGAACAAAGAGTAACTTTAATCAACAAGGACTTCATCAAACTAAAGCTGAAACTGTGAAAATCAATACTGAGAATTTCAAGAGAGCGAGGAAGAGTTATTTATGCAGTAAATGCTACTATTAGTGTTTTTTTCAGACTACAAGTGACTAATGAAAAGATGCCATTAAATAAAAAAACCGAATACTTGGAAGGGTCTGTTAAGGAAAAAATAGTGAATTTGTTTGCATGAAGAAACCGAAGGCTTAAATTTCTTCCATTTTTTTCTATTGGATGACTGTTTTAGCTGTTATGGAAACTGTGACAGTTCTTAGCCTTTTTTTTTTGTGAGAAACAAAATCTTTATTACACATTCATTTTTTAAAGCATTTTAGTTGAAAATTGTCTTTATCTATAGTAATACTTTACTTACTTGATTTTTATATTACAGTACATGTCTTTTCTTCGTATCTGGGTCACAACATTTCACTTAATAGGAAAATAGGTGTTGCCCTCCTGACTCAGACAACTTCCAGCCACTCCAGCCTCCTTTCTTTGATAAAGCCAATACCAAACACTTCAGAGGGAAGTTAAGGTTCTCCACAGATGTGGTATCATCAGCCAGAGAGTAGCTGCTATCTGGATATCTAATAAGTAAATTGCTGTGAGCTTTTTGAACATGAAATTCTATATCTCAACATTTTTCTTATAAATTATTCTGAAAATTCTTGATACAAAGATATTATTTTATTAAAGTGTGACTAATGTACTTATTTTGGATCTCACAGCAGCAAGCATCATCTACATGCCACATGATTTTTGGAAAGAAGGCATCTCACTTTTTATACTCACTTGATGTCCAGTATTCACTGACTGTGACTGAGTTACAAAATAGAAAGAAATTAAATCTCTAAGATCTCTTACCCCTTAGTGTTCCTTACCTCATTAATTTTTATCATACCTTTACTGTGGTCTTCTGTGTTGCCTTGAACACTGCACAAAATTTTGATGGAGTAATTAGTGCAGATCGCTGTGGCATATATCAAATAGATTAAAGGTTGTCTAACGTGTGCAGGTACTTGTGTTTGGGCAATCAAAGTTGAAGTCTTAAAAAGAGCAGGAAAAGGATGCAAAGTAGAGTTTCCAAGCAGCTCAGTGACTTGTCATAAATGTTGGGCTACAATAAATAGGATGTGTTTGAGTACCATCCAGTATGGGGTCAGGTATCCCCTAGAAAGGATTGGTGGATCTAAATAAATGTTTGCAGAGGCTCTCAGGGAACAAAGACTGACTCTGATAAGCTTATACTGTGACATTAATGAGGAATTCCTTTGATTCAAGTTTAAGTCGAAATTCTGTATAGAACATCACATCTATTTGTAATTCATCCAAGACTTAAAGCATTTGCTTTTTGCACTTTTGGCACATTTTGTTGTCTATTTTGGTAAAGAGCAGCAGTAAATCCCATTGTTATTTTATACCTATACAAGTGTATATTCTTCCCTTTCAGTGCACTGTGGTTATAAAAAATTCTACAGCAGTGATTAACTGTAAAAAGCCAAATATGGGTTAGCAGGTGGTTCAATTTTTGAAGGAAATCAGTTGCTTTAAATTAAATATCCCATAATATTCAGGATTTCAATTTTCAAATTAAAATAATTTCTGAAAATGTTGTTGCTGGTTTTGCAATTTCACAGCACACATCATCGTGAGAAGGTATTGTCCATAGCATGCAGAAAGAAAAGTAGCAAATCTGTATGAAGCAGGCAGTTGGCATATGGATTTTATACAATTTTTGGGGTGTAGAAATCGGCATCAGAGTAAAATTACCAAAAGCACGCCAGTCTAATTTTTGAAGTTGCTTTGATGTGCATATATATATCATTCCAAAAGTCTTCAGGAAGCAGTTCTTGAGTACTCAGATTTTCATAAGTATGGATTGATGCTTGGCACAATTTTCAGGAGCACCAGGAGGAGCTGAACTTTCTCTGAAACCCGTAGGTTTATGTTTTCAGTACATGCTGCTGGTGCATTTTCCCTGCTCAGAATTTTCAAGGCTAATTATTACAGCAACCTGTTCTTTTTTCCCATCTGTGTGTTTACCTCTGAGCAGCTGAAAAGATCAGGACTGTGCAGGCACACTCCTGGGCTGATTATTTACCAAAAAAAAAAAAAAAAAAAAAAAAAAAACAAAAACATGTATCTGTTACAAGGAGCAATTCCCATTATTGGGATAATTACAAGATGATTATGAAACACTTTGGAGATGTTGTAGTTGAGAGGACAAGGTCATTTGGCTGAAGCCACCTGCAGAAAGGAGACTGAAGCCAGTTGCCCTGGAGCTCAGGGCTGGATATATTGGCCAGAAGATTTTGTAGCAAGAGAAATGTCACAGAAAAATGTTTTTCTTCGTAACATCCTTTAAGAATACACAGATACCAATAAGGATTTGTCTGTTTAACAAATGAGTGGGAATAAGCATGCCATCAACCTGATCATTTTTAATCAAGACTTGAATCAGGGGAAAAGAAGTCTTCAGAAAATCTCTTCTGAACACATTTTTAATATCACCAGGCTACTCTGCACTTTTGTCACGGGTTGTGCTGGCAAAATTTGCAGTCATACCAAAGTATCAACACAGGGCCTATACTAGCATGAACTTTAAAATAAGTCTCAGCCCCATGGATTTGTTGAGGGGGGGAAGCCAATTGTAGAGTATACTTTCCATTTGCTTGGTTTTCTTCAGCATTTAATACGTTAACTCCTGCAAACAACAAAGCAGGTACAGGGCTTGTTACAGCTATAGTGTATACTGATCTTATGAATGACTAAAAGTGAGAAAATTATTTTCTAAAAAAATTAAGATGTCTATCTTAAGCATTCTGTTGCATCCAAAACTTATGCTAAACCCCAAATCTTCTGTTTGAAGTCTATATCTAACACATTTTCATGTTCCCTGCTTCTTTTGTCTGGCTTGTGTAGTCGATGAACTAACTTAGGGGACCAAGCCAAAGCAAATAGAGAATCAATGGAAGGGCTCTCTTTGCCTTCAACAGGCATGAGATTAGTCCTGTGTGGTAAACCTGGTGCTTACAGCCCCAGTGCACTATTTTTGGACAAGCTTCATAGCTGAAGGAAGGTCCTGAATTCACTGCACACTGACTGTGGAAATTCCTGTTGCTTCATGGGCTGTGCCAGACACAGCTCAAGGGGAGAGAGCTTCCCCATGGAGCAGAATATCCCTGTGGCTCACTGGATTCTGTAGGTGTCTGAAGATATTGCTGGATTTAAATGGTTCAAACAGCCTGGAGATCTTTTCCCATTCCTTTCTGACTGTGTTTGGGAATGTGTTGATGTGAATTTGTGTTCAATGCATTTCAAATGAGTCTGGTTTTGCATGTTGCATTACTGGATAATTGCAACTCTCATTTACAGTTTCATGGGGAGTGAATGTATGGGGTACAGAAAATTTTCCCCTTTAATATGTACAGAGGAGACCAATAAACCCCTTAGATGTGTTGTTAGGTTTGTGTAACTAGAAATGTTATGTGTACAAAGTGTTCTGGATACTTAGGCTTATTACTTTGGCAGTCACAGTTTGCTTAATGAAATTTCAGAGTGTATGTAAAATCAGTGAGAAACCTTCCATTTATGTTGGCTTTCCTATGGATGAGCATAACTTGTTACAAGTTTTTTTTTTTTTTTGGTTGGCTGTGGCATTTGATTTCATCTCAGAATGAGAGACAATCTGGCTATATTTTATATAAAAACTTGATTTTTTTTCTTCTGCTTACTGAATATGTAATCTTTAAGTATGCATTTTTAACACAATGCAGGATCCTATTAATAATGCATTAGGTATATTTATTATTGAATTTAAATTTATATCAATATATGGGAGAAAACTTTTTTATTAACAATAAAGATGTCTAGTTAATTGGAGTTTAATTTATGTCAAGCAGAAAGACCCTCTGAGGCTCATTATCTACACTTAGGATATACAGAAGGCAAACTTTGACAGATTATATTGCCACTAATATTCAGTTGTTCTTCTTGTAATCAAAAATACAAGCAGGCTAAAGATTTTTTTTTTATTGATCCTATTAAGTCACCTTTCACCAGATCATAGTGCTGTTGCTGTTTTAAGTTTATTCCTCACTGATTTCCGTGTATATCTTGGAGGAAGCTGATTCTGGTGGAAAGCAAATTGAGGAGGGCAAAATGCCCATCTGGCTGTTCAGGTTCCTGATGTCACCAAGTCATGCTGTCCCCCCTGTGTCAGCTCTGCTCTGTCCTCCCTCCACCTCCTCTGGGAGTAATGGAGAGCAGTGGGGAATGCTTGGATCTCTAGGGATGTTCTCTTGGATATTCTGCTGAAATGAAAACAAGTAGCTTAGTGGTTTCCATCAGTTTGCTGAAACTAAAATAGGAGGGTTTGGATTTCTGAATGGCATCCTAATGGTTGTGGATAAGGAGGTGCACAGGTAGGTAGCATCCTTTATTCCCTGCCCACCTGCTCTGCTGCCTGGATCTCTTTGGCACCTGCCACCATCCTGCCTTTCCAACTGAGACCTTGGCTCTCTTCATTCCCAAACCCTGTCTCCATGCAGGAGGTCCCAGTGCCCATCTCCCATCTTAGGCTGTGTTATTTGAGTCCAGATCCCCCTTTGCACACTCCAGCTGTTCTCCTCCTCTGTCCCCCTCAGCGTTCCCTTCCTCCATGCCTCCATGCAATGCCCTGTTTCTGCATTCCTTTTCCACTGGCTCCCAGCCATGAGCAAATTGTTATTCAGCCACATTCTCCTCCACTTTCCTGATTTGCTTTTTGTCTTTGCCCTTTGAGCCCTAACTGTGCCCTCTCTACTTCAGCTGTGCTTTGGATCTGAGTCCACCCAGCTCCACAAATATCCTGGGTGGGATTTTCTGACCCCTTGCTCTTATTTCAGATATTTGGCACAGCTGTAGCCGGGTGCAGCCAGTACAAGGAGGATCCAGCTTGGGGCTGAACCCCTGGCCTGGCTCATGTTGATGCCTTCCCTGGGGATGATACCTGTGGTGACTCATGCACAGGAACTGTGTAGGTCAGAAAAATTCAAATTGCACTCCACAGCGCCCTTATTCCAGTCCAGCTGTGTGTCTGCCTAAAGCCATGGCCTGTCTCATCAGCCACATGCTCCTGTCCCAGCTTCACGGCAACCCGCAGTGCTAATTTGGCAACCACACAGCAAACGAGATCAGCCCTGCCATTGGCTGACACAAAATGAACCTGTCAAACCCCAGAGCTTTTCTCTTAACTCCTCAGGCTGATCCAACTCACTGTGTACTCATAATTGAATCTTACACAAGGAAGGAGGCTGCTCCAAGTGGCCAGGTTGAGAGAGGAAAGGAAAGAAACACAAGGACTTTCCCTCTTGGGCGGCATCCACCTTGTAAATCCGATCTTCAGGCTTTTGGAGTAGCTGCAAATGCCCTGAGCAGGATTGTTCTACATCCACGTGCAACGTCTTTTTCTTCTAGAAAATCCAGATTTTTCTAGCACTTTGCTTGTGCCATTAGAATCACTTGGCAAGAAAAAAAGCCAACCAAACAACAGCCTGTGTTTTTAAACTTTTTTTTTCCCCCTTTCTGCTTTCCAGTGTTTTAGAAATTATTTGGTTTCTCATCAAAGTGAGCAATTCTTTCGCTGTCTATTCTGTCTGGGAAGAACCAGGATCCTTTGTTCAAGATGTTTTGCATGTTTAACTCTTCCTGTTTCTTCTCCACTTTCCCAGTTTTTTCTTTATTTTTTTTTTTCATCATAAATTAAGTCAGCAACTTAAGTTCTTGCAATTTTTCATTTGTGAACTTTTTTTCTCATTCATTAGTTCAGTGCCTTGGGCATGGAGATTGTACTCAGAAGAAAACAAATGATCTTCTCTGTAATTGCTTTGCGCACACACAAACACACACAAAATGCTGAAGGGTGTTAAGGGCAGGGTTTTATCTAGGTAATCATAACCTGAAATTGATGCCATGACATGGAAAAGAGACAGATAAGGAGAAATGAAATTAGTACTTATTCAGGGTAGCTCATCCTTATCATCATTTTGCACACTTCATTATGAGCTATAGATCTGAAAAATGCTTTTCAAACTACATTTTCTAATGTTCTAAAATACATTTTATCATCAGTTCCTCTTCTGACTTGTACAGGAGGATAAATGAAAGAAGTGGTGCTGCCAGGTTTTTTTTCCCTATGGGGATAAGAAAAAAATATACACTTCAGAATAGAAGTATCCTGATGAATGTAGCTGAGTCCTCTCAGCTTTATGGTGCTGCAGCTCTGTAATGGATAGCACTGAACATCAGAGAACATATATTTACTTAAGTGGGTTTTCAAGGATGAGCAAAGAAATTTGGCTGCTAAAAGATTTTTTCTGCTAGTACATGTAATGCAGGGAAAGGCAAAAGAATAAAGTGAGATCTTTATTTATTTAGGCAGCTGCAAATTTTCAACCATCTATATGGGTGTAATTCCTGAGATCACAGAATTGATGGTTTGGGTTGCAGTGGACCGTAAAGATCATCCTGTTCCCATGGGCAGAGACAACTTTTACCAGACCAGGTTGCTCAGAGCTCCACCCAGCCTGTCTTTGAGCACCTCCAGAGATGCCCAGGAGTGCAGTTTCTGGATGAGGGCTCAGTGGTAGGAGACAGCACTGTGGGCTCTGCCTGAATTAGAATGGAATTTGAAAATACAATGCTGCTATCAGGGAAAAAGAATTTATTGGGTTTTTTCACTATTAGGATCAGAGGCAAGTGCAGACACTGCAGTAAATTTTTCTGGCCCTTAAACAATAGCCATGATCCTATAGCCAGTAGTTACTTGGCTCTTGAGTGCTGTATATTTCTGATCCTGGAACAGTTATTTATCAGGGGGGTGAACCGAGAGACCAGTTCTTCTTTCTAATCGAGCAGGGTGAGATTCATCATACCCGACTTTAGATGTCTGCATCTGAACCAGCAACTGAGCCTTTCTAGTTAGTAGAAAACATTGGTGATTTTGGTGCAAGGGCAGTATGTTGTATTTTAGAGATTTTCTTCACGCTTTTATACCTATATATATATATGTGTGTGTGTGTGTGTATTTTATTTTTCTACATTATTTGGCTAGCTTAGCTTAATTACTGTAGACTAAGCAGAGCAGATATTTTGCCCATGACTTGCTTTGTTTTTCTAATCCCCTTTATAAGGACTGAAGTAATTAGCATTATTGGAAAACATGTGCAAAATTACCAATTACTTCTGTATGTGGGTCACTGCCAGCTCTCAAGCCTGTTTCCTTATTCTCTGAGAACAGAATTTAAACTTCTGCAGCATCCTCAGGTGTCAAGTCAAGTGTCAAGACTTACTCTTGGCAAGCGTGGATTCAATTTAATGAACAGTTCTTATTGCTTTCTTTGGAAAACAAACAGAAAACCAAATACAAATAAAGGAAAACTATTCTGGGTTTGTTGGGGTTTTTTCTTTCTTTTTCCCTCAGCAAGTTTGAATCTTGCTAAGGAATTTAGATAGGATGTTTTACTGTAATTTTGGAAGTGGAGTTGTTTTAGATTCCTTGTGATTCCTTGGTAGGGAAAACAAACATTTTGTACTTTAATCAACTTTAACATGTGCTGGACACAAGTCAGAAGCATTTCTCACTGGGATTAATATAGTCAAGGAACTTCTCTCTTGGCAATGAACATTCATAATTCTATTTAAAAGTGATAGGGAGTTATGTACACATGTTCTTAAACTGGAAGTATAATTTAATATGAGGAAAGCAGTTGCTACAACCCAAAGCCATGCAGAGGAAATGAAAAATCCCATAAACTGCATTGATCCTAAGGACTTCTCTTACGTCTGTAATTTCAGAAGGGCCTGCTGAGTACAGAAAGTGGTAGCAAAGGTGCTAAAATATTTCCTATCAACAGATCTGCTGGAGACAGCAATGATTATTTGGGAAAGCAAAGCATAGTGTGTTCTACAGTCATTCTAAATTTCTCATGGTGAGGAAATTCCTTTGTCATATCTGATTCATTTTCTTATGTTTTAGTATTTCAAAATTAATATTTGACAGAGATTTACTGTCGTGAAATAGGCAAATTAATTTTGTTTGATCTGGGATGATACCAGGAACATGCCTTTGATGCTGTATGTTTTCTGGTTTTAGCACAAAAAAAAGAGCTCATGGTGCTTATTTGTACCTCCTTTGAAATTTATCATCACAAGCCCGATGCCATTTATGGAAAGTTGAATAACAACTGAAGAAATTCTATAGTGAAAGTTATCAAGACTGCCTAAAATCTGTTTCTTTTCTCAGTGTCTAGATTTAAGCTTATCACCTTTAGACATCTAAAAATTAGTTTTATTCGTATATTCCATAGGAATATGTATGTGGATTAAAAATCACAGACAACAGTTTTTATTTTCTAAGCATTTATCTAATGTGAAAATCTTGCAATATCAAGGCAAAAAAATAAATTGCTGTAGTAAAAAAGATGTCCTGGAATAAAACCCCCACTTATGGATTAGCTGAAAAATTATTTGATGCCACCTTGGAAGGGAGGAGCATGTCATTTCTGAGACAAAAATCTAGTCCTTCTCTTATATGTTGCTGTTTTACCTCATGCAGTAATATGTGTTTATAAGCCACCTTTAGGGGCAGAAAAAGCTCAATTTCTCCTGATCAAAGATCCCTTTTTCTGCACCTTGGGAGAGGAAAGCATAAGGCTGTTTCCTGCATTATTAACATGTTGCCTCAGGGCAAGTGGCAATATAATCCCTATCATTTTTACTTCCTGCTGCTCCTGTGGGAAAACACAACCCAGCCGGGCGTGTGTTTGTGGCTCTTCCTTTCATTCGTGTTTCCTGCTGTGCCTGTGCTAGAACAGGACAGCAGCAGGTGGCATAAATAAAGGAGAAATGTGGCAGAAAGCTCCAGACAGCTCCTGAGATTTCCAATTTGGCCATGGGTTAGAGTGCCATCTTCTCCAGGAGAAAAGAACAGGCGGTTTTGGTTTCATGGTTTGTTTGGTTTTTTTTTTTAATTAACTCCCCACCCTTTATCAGGAAGCAAAGATAAAGGTAATGCTTTCATTGCTCCCAAGAACATAACTTCATGATTAAATTATATTTGTTACTGTGTTGTCCATTGCTGGAATGCTTTCAAAATGGTTCAGAATTAAATCCAAACTCACCAGGAATCAGTGGGAAAGGAAGAAGTTAATTCCTGATGCCTGTACATGAAATACTCTTCTGTGCAAAGGCTTCAGTGGATCCATGTTAAATCTGTGAAATTTCTTAATAGAATACTAACAGACAAAATGTATTATAATCAAATAACTTCCCATTTTATACAATAATTGAAATTATTTTAAATTATTATAGGTTATCTTCATATTTGGTTTTTATATATACTTGGTTTATATACTTGGTTTTTATACTTGGTTGATTTTCTGAATCAAAGTTTTTCATGTGTTATTAATTTTGATATTTTATTTAGAACATCTCATATCAGAACATAAACCACAAAATTTTGTTTTGCAAAATGTGGGTTAAAGTATTTATAGTTGTTGTGGAGTTTTCATGACCAACATTATTTCCTCATGTTTCTTTTTTTCTGATTCTAAGAGGTAATTATGTGAATTTTAATTGTATCTCTGAATTTAAATTTATACTTTAAATAAAGGGTAGGGGATAATCTGTGTGTATTTTCAGGGCAGTGAATCTGTTTGGGTGGCAGATGTTACCTTTGCTTTACCAGAGGCAATAATTTGACTGGGAATTTAGAGGAATGAAATGCACAATTTGCTAGAAAAAGTGAAACCACTGAAAATAAATCTAAATAAGTAATTTTAAAAAAAGAAAAAAATTTGAAATCACAAATCCATCTATATGAATCTGAAGTGTATTGAGTGCTTCAGTTACTTCAGGAAGTTGATAATAGAAGACTACATATATATATATATATATATATATATATATATAAAACTTAGAGGAGCAAAATTGAGTGACAACAATTGCTCTCACAAAAATATGGCTGCAAATAATCAAAATTAAGAATGAAGTTTTTACAGTCTCTTGGATCAGCATGAAACTTTGTGGGCATTTAAAAAATTGGGTAATAAAAATGTTCTGCTTTGCATCCCACAGAAGATGGCTCAAGTTCAAGGAGCAGCAAAGTCACTTAAATGTGGGGCATAAACAGATGGATGTTGATGATTTTTGGTAAGATTAGACAAAGAAACTCAACCATAGAAAATCACACATTCTCCAGTGAAAGTACAGAGTAGAAAATTACCAGATTGGATAAGGGGATATCTCTGGCCTCTCTGTTGCTTGTAGTGAAGCAAATTATTAAAATTTAGCTCAGAGAATCTCAAACTTGGCATGTGTGACATACTTCCAAGTACTTATGAAAGCCATGTGTCCAAAGGGTTCAGAGCATGCAGACAGCTGAGGAGAGGTTGCTGCTGTTGTCAGTGCAGATGGTAGGTTGTGACCAAAATATTTATAGTCCAAACTGCCTTGAAAAACACAGGTTTTCAAGAAAAAGAACAACCTGGTTGCTAATGTTAGTCTGTGTCTTGCAGTGTTTGGTTAGGTAACAAATAATGGGTCACTTAATAGGATAGAAGGGGATTGGTTTTTGCTATTCATAGTGAATGAGAAATAAGGGGGAAAACTTAACAGTGGTAAAGCATTTAAGGTGCTTGGGGAGTGTCAGTGTAAGTCAGAGGGACTTGTGGAAGTCAGGTGGGATAGGAATATGAAAATATCATTATTACACAAAGATGAAAGAAAACAGTGGCAGATTTTTACTTTACTGGTCTTAGCTGGCACCATCTACTCTTTAGCCTCCCAAGTCCTTGAGCCTCAGTGGGAATGAATCATCCAAAGTATTGGAAAATGGAGCTAGGGAGCACTTAAACTCACTAGAGGCTGGCCCATGAGACCAGACTGGATGCATTCAGGGGAGCTGAGCAAAGTCCTGGTGAAGCTGCTGACACCTTTAAAGGTCACAGTGCTCCATGGAGGTTACTGGTGACTGGGAAAGAGGAAATGCCACACCCATCTTCAAGAGCGACAAGGTTAAGTGCATCCAGACCAGTCAGTATCACTTCAATCACCATGAATACTGTGGAGGAAATGCCCCTGAAAACCACATCTGGGCACATGAGAACAAGAAGTTGGTACAACCCTCATGAATTTATCAAGGGCAAATTGTATCTGATCAACCTGATTGATGACTGATAGATTACTCTTAACTTGAATTATTTGAGGATTCTATGAATCAGGAATTTTTTTTCCCAATTATTGACAGGCAATTGAACAGTCTTCCTCAAAGAACCAACAAAATTTAAAATATATTACTATAACTGAGTACACTTAGACTTTTCATGAAAATATAAAAGGACAGAAAGTAAGAGTGATTTTTATGCTCCCTGTGACTCTTTTGAAACATCAAATCTTATTTCAGATAATGAGTTTCTGGAGGATGTGGAACTAATAAAAGTTTTAACAGTATTCAACCCTGGGGTTGTGGTGTCTTAGCTGTAGTTCTCCCTCTCCTCTGTCCCTATAACCACTAATCTTTGTGGTCTGGAGCACACCTGCTCCTTTTCAAAGTACAGCAGAACAGCCACTCTTTCCTCTGGCCCTATTCACTGTAAAATAAAACTGAACATATTGGAAAACTGTAACCTCTAGCAGCTGACTGTGAAAAAACAAGGTGAAGATAATGAACTACAGTGCTTCCTGCTACTCAGAAACAGAATTAGGAATTATTCCTGCTTTGGTTTCTGGCATATAGGAAGAAGATATATTGACTTGGATTTGGGGGTTTTTAATTCTCGTTGGGAAGATGGCAGGGCATGGTAAAACAAGATATAATTTAATATATAAATTAATTTATACCTAATTTCTGAGGCCCAGTCATCCAGCTGTGCTTGAATCAAAACCTAAAACTGATCATTGAATATTGTTTGAGGAGAAAATCACATTATTTTGGTTTATACCCTTTTTTACCTTCTTTTCCATAGCACCTCTTCTATTCCATAGCACTTTGAACATGCTTAATAACATTCATCAACCATTAAATATCCCTAGGAAAGCCTAAAAAGATACATTGCATTGTTCTGTGTAAGTGAAATTCTGGTCTTGAGAACAGATGATTTTCTGTAGACTTCCTCAGTTATGTGGCATTTGCATATTAGTATAGAGAGGTTGGACTTACTGCGGTTATTTTTACATTCTAGAGAAGATTTACTACTTGTGACAGCACTTGAGAGTGTGAAGTATCTGCCAGCTTTATTTTAGAAATTTAATTGTGCTGAAGTGGAAGGAAATCAATTTAAAAGTGTAGGTTGAAAATGAGGAATGTTCATCCAATATTTGTGTGATAAGTAGGGAATAATTCAATTCAGCACAATCATACTTGAAATATAAACCCATTTAAAGCCTATTATTGTAATTGCATTAACTATTACAACAGAACTAGCCAGATTCTGAAAAGTATATATTGAAGTTACTGATTTCTATTGGAAGAAAATTTGTTGACCAGTTCTACTGCAAACTGTGTATTAAATTTAAATATCTAAAGTTTTAATTATTTGTTATGCTTCAGGTTTAGTTTCTAGACTCTTGTTTTTTCTATGCTGAAGAATCAGGTAGAGGAATCATCCTGTCCTAATCATCTCGGATGACACCGAGATGTCATCATAAATAAAATGATGATGTCATTTTATGACATCATCATCATCATTAGGACAGGAATCATCCTGTCCTAATCATCTCGGATGACACCGAGATGTCATCATAATAAAACTGACAGAACTCAGTTTCATTATTGGGATGAAGTGTTAGAAGATATAACATTATTTTACTCACCATTTTTTAGTAGGTAACCTAATGTTATATCTTCTTCAGACACAAAAGGTAGCAGTGACCAGTGCCTTTTTTTTTTTTTTTTTTGAAGAATGGGGGGAAAATTGGAATATATTGGTGTTAATAACCTATCCTGAGAAAGTTTAGTGTTCCAAGAGCCATAGAAGTGCATGTTCAATGTACAGCATCTACTACTTCATTTTACAGTCACATTGTTTATTTTCTTGTTGATGGCTCTGGGATCATCAAGGTTGAAGGCAGCTAAATAAACCTCTGTCTGATTTAATCACATCAGTGGAATTTACTGAATGTTTAATGGTTGCTCATGGTTGGTGTTGCTAAGGTAGATGTGCGAAAGGCTCAATCTTGCATCAAGTTGATGTCATTCAAGATCCTTAAAGATATCTAAAAAGAACAGCTCCTGCAGTGCAGAGCTTGAAACATCAACCGTTTTGTCTCGGAGTATTTAGGATTTGGCATGACTATTAGTTTTAGCCATCTCCATGTTAAGGTAGATTTCCACTGAAAAGGACAATACATTTAAATATATATAAAAGGGCAAAAATGGAATCATGACTAGGAAGGGGAATTGACTTTAAGCCCTGTGGAAAGCTGCTTTGATTATGTCACATTACCAACCTGTCACTGTCCCAGTACAAAATAATAATTGATTTAGATAGAAAAGTAGCAGATAGCTTTTAAATGTTTTTTTAATTAGTTTAAAATAATTTCAAGTGTTTCATCAATCCTGTATTCACTACTGAAGCCTATGAATAAGATATCTATTTTAGGGTTGTTTTTTTTTTTCCTTGTTCTCTTTGATCCATGCAGATTTGTCTGTGGATGTGGTGTGTGCACATCTACAGGAAAAACTATAACAGCAAGAGTTGATTTTTTGTAGTTCTGGTAATCAGTGTCTGCACTGCCTGTCTTTGAAGAGCAGCCTCATCCGTCTGTTCCTTGCTGTGCTGATGACCAGTTGCACAGTGTAGCTAAACATATTTGTTGTTCCATAGAATGAAGGATATTTACATTTTTATTGCACAGGCTGCACTCCATTCATAGCTTTGACCTTGGGTTACTTCTGTTGAGACTGAAACTTCATGGCCAGTGAATATTTGTATGTATATAGATTTCCTCAAGACTCACATTAATACTCACCCAAATATTCTGGGCCTTGACATTTTCTGTAATTTCACATCGTGTCCCTCTACAAACATGAAGCTTTCCCTGAATTTGGCCTGTCTATTGTGCTCTTTACCCATGTTCATGTTTGCAGCAATAGAGCCAACCTGTGTGGAATGGAAAATGGACCAAGTTCCTTTATCAAGGTGCTCTTGACTCAACAGTGATGTATTAATTCTCTGTAGCTTTTTATTTTCATTAGTGTTCTCAGCTGCTGGCATGGCATGCAAATGTTTTATTTCAAACTGTTGACTTGGCCACCCAGGAGACAGCTCTTTGAATTCTGGCACTATTAGCATGTTGTAGAATGGGAAGATGCTAATCTTTCCTATAGATCTTATACACCTTATAACAATGCTGCATAGATATATTACATGAAGAGTATAAACATTAGGTATAAGAAGAATAATCCAAGTCCTAAAGCAATCGTTAGTCCATGAGGAAAGCAAATAACTTTTGTGCGTTGAAGTTGTCTAGGGACTGTTCCCCCTATTTTCACACTTTCTGATTTAATTTTTGGAGGAGAAAACATACATCCTTGCTACTTTTCCCCTACAATTCTTTGTGCATCTCCTCTTTGTTGCAGTGCAACAAAGTTCAGAAAGACTGCAGTAAATTCATGAAACTCATTTAAACAGAAACTTGTGTTTCCCATCTAGTGCCTAAGAACCTTCCCCAGTAATCAAACACCATAGAAACTGCCTGTATGAGTAGAATGGTGCGTTTGGAATGCACTTTTCAGCTGTGGCAACAACAGATTTTTGGAGAAGTGTTTGAGCAGCAAAGGCCTGGCAATGTCAAGACTTCTGTTCACCTTTTCCTCAGAAAGCCCATGATAAAGCTTGAGTCCATCATGCATTGCTAGATTTTCTTCCATTTCTTATTCTGTTTTGTCAAGGTTTACTAATGCTACTCTACCCTTGTTTTTAAGTGTAAATGCAGCTGCCAGTGGGCATCTATGAGTGTCACTGAAGACTAAACTGAGCAATCACTGATGTAGCTAATTCTTTAAGGAAAAAAAAAAGCCAGCAGGAGACTGCTTTCCTCAAGAGTAATATTTCCTTTTTATCACATATGTTGATTATTTTAATTGTTATGTTGGTATGATGGGACCTCAGTTACAGTCCATAGAGAATTTTGCCTCTGAACAGCTTAAAGCTGTTGTCAGGTACCTCTGTCCTGGCAGCATTTGGAGCTGAAGTTGTTGATCCCCAGCAAGTTCTTCAGGAAGGCTGGCAGGAAAACAGGGCACGTTGATACAGATTTGTTACAACTTCTTCTTTCCCCTTCTCCCCAATACATCAATTTTCTGCAAGGAGCATTTTTCCAGGGGAAAATCTATTTCAGTGGTAAATTGCTGATCTGCTCTAAACACCATGGGCAGGAGAGGTCACTCTGTCACTTTGGCATTCCCATTACCCGGCCATTGCTGTGGCCCTCTGAGTTACCAGCGTTCATTTATGGGAATTGAATTAATGAAGAAACAAGGGCACCCTAATGGCAGTAATGCCTCAAGGAGGGAACGAGGCAGCAGATCCCAGTGCCAGGGATACAGATTGTGTATCTACTCAGAGCATGGTGTGTTTAGGCTGCGGATTCTCAGCCTAGTTGGAAATGCTCTTGACTGTTTCTTGAATAAAAGCTGGGAGCTGCACAGTGAAGGACTGGTGTGCATGGGGCTGTCTCAGGGAGAACCTGATCCTCAGTTAGAAGTTGCTACAAATTTCCTTGTAATAAGAATAGAATCTGTTCTTCTCTCCTAAAGATAATTTGATATTTTTCAAAGTAAATAGGAGCATTAAGAGTAGTAAAAGAGCTTTAATCACTAGTATTAGTAGATAGAAGACAAAGGGAGCAGATCTGCGGTTTTAAGATTACACATTTTTAATTGTGAGAGCTTTTTTTTACCAGGTCACATTTCTATTTAAAATCCTGTTTTAAGCAATCTGCCACATTGGAAATCTTTAATATTTTAAATCATGTGTGATTTTCTCATTTGACAGTGTTACCAGCTTAGTCTGGCAGCAGAGCTTATCAAAATCCTGTCTCCTCAGCACTGTGAATTTGTTCACATTCTATAAATTCATTTTTTATTAAATTAAGAAATCAATAGCTAAAAGGATCAATGGATTTGGTAGCAGCTGGCTTAATCTCAGCAGAAATGGATTGCTGCCAAACCCATGTTGCTGTTTAAATTGATTCAGCCAAACATCATCTGCACAAAAAGTCAATTGTGGTGAGAAAAACGCATTTTGTTTAAAAATGGCATATAATTGGTAGTCTTTTGTACATGTGTGCACATGGACACACTTTTTTTTTTCTTTTTTTTTTTTTTTTTTTTTTTTTTGAGATCCTAGGAAACAGAAATTGCTTTACTGAAGACACCCTCTCAGCATCTGCTTATAGGTCATTTTGTCCAAAGCTGGCACTGCTGTTTAGAAAAATGAAAGAGCATTTAAATTTTTTTCTGTTTATGTGTTGGTTTTCTGCTCTACATCTGTAAGCATTTGATACTGCTCTCTGTTTTCCCAGTCATTCAGCTTATACATACAATACAGATAATTTTTTTTGCCTCTGAGTGCCAACTAAAAGACAGCTAAGAACACAGTAGGCACTTTACAATCCTTATCACACACCATTAGACACTAATGTGCTACAATAATGATCTTGATAATTGCTCTCTCACCTCACAGCACACCTGCAACTCAGTTAATACGTTATTTGATCTTTTTCTTTTACATAAATGAAATCTCCTAATGAAAATTCTATAATGAACTTTCTATGATGAACATATAGAGCACCATATGTAGAACTGTGATTTAAATGGGTGTGAAATATTAGAAATTCCATCTCTTTCTTCCCTGTCCAGGTATTTAGGGCATTGGCTTGTTTTCAAATCCAGTATTGGAATCCCCCCCAAAAGGCTTCTGTATTTTGTTGGGTTTTATAAGGCAAACTGGTAGCTTGACCCAACTCAGGTAACTATAGAGAATAAAACAATTGTTGGGCTAACCCTGGAAACATAACAGGCAGTTCCCTAACTGAAACCTGGTTCTTGACGAGTTGCCCAAAGGCTGTTGGATTTCTCCCTGAATTTTTTTCCCTGTTCTTCTTCACACCCCAGTTTTGGCAGGATGAAGTGAAACAAGCTCAGTGCTTGGACTGTGCTGGGGTTGGGCCCCTGAGAAGAGGGTAAGACATCATGCCTTTTATTTTTCCAGCTGCTGTGTATCAGCAGCTGCCACAGTTTTACCTGACAAGCACATATTCCTTCTCAAATCCTCTTCTTTTGAGGATTTCTTTCAAGGGTAACATTTTGAACCTCACTTCAGAACACCTGTGCTTGAAGATCCATCCCAGTGCACACGGAGCAGCAGGGGCACAGACAACCTCTGTCCCATCTAATGACAAGCCAGCGGGTGTCAGAGACTCAGTAAGAAGGCCAGGCTGATGGAGGGGATGCAGGTTTTTTATGGAAGCATGCTGAATTCCCCAGAAATCTCCCAGTCTGATGAAAGATTCCCTTCCCATGACAGCCACCTCTGGTGATCTATCACCTCTTGTGATAGATCCCAGAGGTCTCAGGACTACCACTGCCAGCTCAGTTGCTTTGGGAATTCTGAATCACTTCTAATCAACTCCCTTCATAACAGTGGGCTGTGAAACAAAGGTTCTCTTCTCTTTTCTGTTTTCCCTCTCCCCCTTTGGGTTTTTTGGACAAGTTATCATGGTAACACACTACCTGAGGCCAGGCTGCATCATGGCCACTGATACTTCAGGAAAGCCATGACTCAATTTATACCTACACTGCCTGCCTGGCCAAGTACCTTTTCAGGTACCAGTTTTCAGAACAGCTCTGCTCATATGGCTCTAGATGTTTTCAGTAAATTTGGGGTGGTCGGTATCAAATGAAAGACCTTGCTACAGTTATTTCCTAGTGCTGTTGGGAATGCTTTCAGTCTTCAATTCCCTCTTAGTGTTTGACCTTAGAATACAGACTTTAAACTTCTCCAGAACTGAGTGTGAGAGATGCCCACAGTGTGAATGTACAGAGGAACAACACACCTTGAGGTGCCTCCAGTGACTGATGGGTTGTATTCCCTCCACAATAAGCTCAGCATGTTCTGGAGAGAGGCAGAGCATGGTGTGTTTCCTTCACCTCGTTGTTCAAATTGTCACTACCAGCACCTAGCAATTCTCTTCTGTCACCCTAATCCATCACAATATTTCAGTGGGATGGAGAATGGCAGGCAATAAAATGTCTCCTGGAATATAAATCAGCTCCTAATTTGTTTTTCTCTAAGCCATTATTTCTTGTGTGATGGTCTTCTCCCAGGTGTTTCAGGCCTGTCAATCAGTTGCTGCAGGCACTTGTTTTCCCTTCCCAGGTTGTGTTATCTCTGGACCTGGCAGTAACAGAGTGAAGCATCCAGCAGCTGTAATGCCATGTTAAACCCAAACAGAATTCAAAGCTTGTCACAACAGAATCTGAAACACAAACTGCATTAGCAGAAGGGCAAAGTGTTCTGCACCAGGACCTAGTTCAGTTCCCTGGGTGTTGTTGAAAGAGTGCTCTGAGCTTCCTGATCACTGGTGGAAAATTAGTTTCTGTGAGACATTGACTGATGGAATGGGAATGTCTGTGCTTTCCATGTCACAGCAGAGTATTTTGGGACAGTAACAAGAAATTCAGTGCTCTCTGTATCTATGTTACAGATACTTGCCTCACAGATGTGCTTTCTGTGCTACTTCTGCTGGAAGTTACATTTAGTCTTTGCTCATGTCCTGAAGGCCAACAGAACAAGCTCCCTGACTGACTGACTTCCAGATAATCAGCCTGTCCAAGAGGGATTTATTAGTTCTGCTTCGTTTGTGAGCATGTCTCAGAAGATCCTTTCTTAACAACACTGAGCATTCAGCCACCAATGCTCCTGCACTGACTTCAGTCATAGGGAATTCTGTGATACCATGGGCTAACTAATTATCGAATTGAGATGGACAGAACTGGACCGTAGTGCTTAAAAATATGAGTTATAAACCCCCAAAACCCACTAGGTTATGTAATAAAAATAAAATAAAAATACTGGCATACAGTGAAGAAAACAAAATCCGTCTGGTTGCCAATTTACCATATTAAATTCTAGTTGGCTGTTTTCTTAGCAATGCCCAGTTAAGATTCTGTGCAATGCTTACATGAGGTGTCTGGGTCACTATCTGTACTGACAACTCCAAATCATCTCTCTTTCTACTGTTTTCACTGCCCTTTGGTACAAGACTCCCATCAACTGGACCCTCCTCCCTGACCATGAATACCTAAGCCACAGGATGCACCTTTTCAAAGTGCATAATAAGTCAACAATCATTTACTAGAACAGTGAAAACAATTTCTAGTCAATCTTAGCAGGTTTCAAACTAGTTGCAAAATTAAGGCCTAGGGCTTCCTAAGGGTTAGGGTTAATATTTTATTATATATTTATTATTGTTTATACTTCTCATTTGATATATAGTGCATCACCATCTGAAAGGACCTCCTCTTCAATTTGACAGCTGGGCATTTTAATGTAAATATAAGTGTTCCTATAAATTGTCTCATACAAAGGAAATTCTGGTGGTTGCCAAGTGTTTTTCTCCAATTAGAAATACTCACAAATTCTGTTTCTTTCTATTCTGGGTAAAGCCTACAGTCAGTAAAAGGCTGCATTTTTCCTGTAACACCTTTTTGTTTTTGAAGCCCAAGAGAAACCGCCAGTCATTTGTTCAGGTCAGTTCTATTTCTGTGTGCTTTGCTTGAACTTAATGTGGCAGAGAAGTAGAGAAGCAAAGTAACTCCATGTCCCTTGAATTACTTTAGTGCACTGAGATGAGTGAAAGTAAGACAGAAGCCATGGCACATTGCATCTGATGAAATAATGTTGAATTTCTTACAGCATTTTAAACCCTGGCTGCTGCACTACCAACATGGACCCTGAGGGTACCCTGGTCAGCTTTGCCCTGCCACTAAGAAGACCATCATATTCTAGAAACATCAGTTTGATCCCATGTTTCTGGTTAGTGCATACCAGGCTCTCCCAGTTAGAATGATAATTTGGCACTTTAGCTGAAATCCTTCCCTTCAGCTTGATATTATGTAATAAAGGATATATTACATAAAATATAATACTTAATAAAACCCAGCGCTAACTTATCAAAAATTAGTCCAAATAACAGTTAGGAAGCAACAACCCACTGCTGTGAAACTGATCATTAGCTCTCCATCATTGCTTTGAATGTGTGGGCATCATAATTTTTATTTAAACAATGTGCCAGCAGCAGGCTGTGCTAAAATGCATAACCATCAGCTGCAACAGCTTGATGAATGCATAAATTAATTCCAGCTGCTTTCTTACTCCGTTGTGTATCAAACACCTCACCTTTGCTTCTGTATGTTTTAGAGAAAAGATGAGAGACAGATGATAGATACTGTTAGTGGTCATTGAAATTTTTTTGTAGGCAAACAGACATCCCCGCCTTGGGGATTATCTTGGAGATTTTTGAATTTTACTTTATCTGTGTAGAGATTAACACAAAAAAGTATCTCTTCACCTTTTTTACAGTTTCAGGCTGTTTTTATAAATCTAGGCAGACTTGCATATGTAGATTCAAGGAGCCATAAAGGGATTACTGTTGTTTGTGGTGTGAAGAGAATTCCTTCTTTTTACCTGTTTTTGAAAGGTCAAGTTACTTCTTTAACTCTAGTGCTTTGTTACTGGCTATGAGAGGGGATTATCCAGGATGATTTCTCCTATTTGTCACATTGTACTGAACCCCACTCTTCATCTTCATGGCCCACATCAAACGAGCACTTAGGAATTCAGATGAGCTCACTTCCATCTTGCTGGAGGTGAGTTGTGACTGCTGCTCATGAGGACTCAGGGACAATCTGTGTCTTTCCCCAGTGTCTTGAATGTTGATGCACCTGATGAGCATTAGCATCAAGGAGAGGAGGGTTGTTGCAGCTGTAATGCAATAAACATCAGCACAGCCCTAAACTCCAGTTTGTCACAACCACTACAGGAGTTCTTCCTTCTATCAGAGAACATCTTTTTAAAGCTCTTGCAGAAATATTTTCATTCTGAATTAAGGATGGAATTTAAAGTTCCCCCTGCTTTTGACTTTGACCAGATGAGTTTGCAGTGTTTCTGAGTTCTTGTGGGCTTCCCATGGAAACGTTTCCATTTTCAGCTCACTCCTTGGGAAAATACAGCTCCTGCTTCAGCCTGCTGGGCTGGCATGCTGAAAGCAGCACCAGCAACACAAGTGAGAGAGTAGAAGAGAAAGCACAAATGTTGCTGAGGTGGCTTACTTACTGTGACCAGTATGAACTTTGGGTATTTACATTAATGTTTACAATTAATTTTTTCTTAACCTTCTGCTCAGACCTTCAGGGGAAAGGCTGACGTTGCACTCTGGAAGCTGATACTGCTGAGTTTGATTAGATTATAGGGAAAGAAGATTTTCCATCTTCCCACACCTCTTGCCAATTAAGATTAGGAGTCTCATAGTTGATTCAAATCTCATTATTCCACAAACGTTGTTAAGATTGCATGTGCTTCAGTTTTGCAGTAGAAAGCAGTCTATAAACAAGCAGTTGTAATATTAGGCATGAAATTTTAAAGACTTAATTGGGATAATGAAGGAGATACTAGAGGCACTATGAAGGCTAACACTTAATGTACCTCTGAACAGAGGTTGCTTGTAATTTTATATTTCAGTAATATTATAACATAGTAACTCACAGGTATCCTCTTTGTATTGACTTCTTTTTGTTCTTCCAGCTTTTGATTGCTGTCTTAAGTCCTGTAAAAAAACTATCTGAGGTCACTGATTTCTTCCAAATATTATCAAAAGTGGCAGGGAACGTACCTGACAGGCCTCTTTGTGGGATGTTTGTATGCCTTGAATGCATGGCCTCAAGAACATAAAGAGACTGATCAGGATCCATTCTGCAAGTACAGAATTTCTAATATATGATGGAGGAACAGGGGATTAGGATAGAGAGAAGGTGTAATTAATTCCTAATTATTAGAAATATTATAGGTGTGTAGCCTGAGGTGATATCAAGAATAATAAGAGATGATGTATATGTTTTCCCAGACCAATGCTACTTGTAAATGAAATTACCTGTAGCTCCAGTCCTATGCCTTTCTTAATTGGACTGCCAGTCAGGCCCCTCTTTATCAGCGGTGCTAGGTTAGAAATGGATAGATGCAAATTAATAACTAAGATTAGATGTATTAATTTCATATTGATTTCCATTTTCAACCTAAGCTTCTGCTTCCATTGAACCCTAAAACGTTTATCATTTTAATAATTACAAATCAAAAAGATTGTTATTTACTGTCCTTAGGTAATATAAGATAATCTTTCTGTTTTAAGCAATGTTACATTTCATAACAAAAGTTCTTGCACCACATAAATGGCATTGAGCATCATTTAATGGAAAGATCTCCATTTCAGATTTTTTGGGTTGAATTAGCAAATTCATCTACCCATCACATTTTACGTGGGAGACCGATCCCCACCTTGCTACAACCTCCTTTCATGTGGTTCTGGAGAGTGAAAAGGTCTCCCCTGAGCCTCCTTTTCTCCAGGCTGAACACCCCCAGTTCCCTCAGCCACTTCTCATATGGCTGACTCTCTAGAAATACTTTTTTATTCCCAAATAAAATTAACGTAGTTTTGTGTATATATTTTTATATCGTGTATCTAGTTTTCTAAAACTAAACATCTGTGGCTATGTTGCTTTTTATTGTGATTGAAAGTGTTCATGTCAAGTGTAGTTCCATTATTGTAGCTGAGTTTACAGTGGCTGTTTGTCTCACTTGAGTTTTCTATTAAAAATTAGCCTATAAAATAAAAAATATGCCAAATGGTAATGGTCATTGTTACTCTTTAGATGAACACAGATACCTGAATTTTACAGTTTCAAATACTGAATGAAGGCACCAGTGTCTCATTTACTGTCAGAATTGTAGCTCCTGACCTTTGTCTCGCAGTCATTTTTCTCACAGTATGAGAAACGTGACTGTAAGTGAAGGAAAAAGGTGAAAATTGACCACATACAAGCAGTGTGCCACCCCCAGGTGTGAAATAATTGTAATGTTGACAGCTGGAAGACTGAGACACAACCAGAGCCCATAGATCAGTGTGTGAGCTGTAGCTCTCTTTATTCCTGTCATGTGTCCACACCTCAGCTAGAACAGAGATATTTATCAACTCAAAAGTTCTCTGTCCTGCACACTTCCTAATGAGTATTTAAAAACTGAAATGGAGTTAAACTTTACCAGAATTAAATTCATAATCTGATGAGAAATGGCAATGCAGTAGTTGTCAGTTTTGTGCAATCCTAATTCTGTATTTTATTTTTCCTTTGATTGAGGGATTATTCCAGACATGTCTAATCATTGGTCAAATATCTAAAATGATATATAAAATCTGTTGCCAGTTTTTTGGGGTTTTTTTAGTTGTATGATTAACCTGAAATGTTACCAAAACCACATATGCCTATTTAAAACTTCAAATATTTTTCTTTCAGAATGAAAACTGTCATGTGAATATACATACTTAAAAATAGCAGAATACCATATTCACAAAGTCCTACTGAGGTGATGCTAATAACTTCTAAAAAATAATTTTTTAGCTAAACACTCTGTAGTTAAGAGGTCAGTTTCATGCCGAATCTCTGTCTGATTGTATGTTTGCAGCTGTGAAGAAAAGTGGGAATAAAAGAATAAATAAATTCAGTTGTAAGATGACCTTATGGTGCTGTTTTGGGGTGTCTGGCTCCTCATTTAAACAGCTACAGCCCCACCTGGCCTGTGGCATGTGAGGGCCTGGCACCTGTAGTCAGGATAATTAACTGCTAGAAAATCTTGAAGAAATCACACTGACCTCTCCAAGCGTAAGGCTTTGGTTGGGGTTTTTCAGGATGGGGATAATGTTATTTTCTTCATTTGGAAAATACTTAACACTGCAGTGTGCATCCAGTAGAGTTGAAAACTAGAAATAAATCTGTCTGGTACTTCTTCAGCACTTTTAGGAAAGATTCAGCTTTTATGCAGATTTAATGTGTTTTTATAGTAATACTTACCTGTGTTCTTAAACTCAAATTTCTCTATCAATACGAAAAGTCTTACTGGAGGGAACATTTTTCATATCAACCTGATTATTTGAGAATTCATATTAAAGTCATGGTTCATCTCTGTGAGATTCCTGTGAAATATCAGTGTGTTCAGTAGAAATACTTAACTGTGATTCTTGTCATCAATCATGTGAAATATTCTAGACACAAGTATTGAAGATTTATCCCACATAACTACTTCAGTGAAACACAAATTAGAACCCTGTTCAGCTAAAGAGCACCTTCCTGATTTTTGCTTTATTTATATGGGGTTGGATTTGCATCATCAAAGGATTTATTCCTGTCCTAGAAGGCCAGTAGATGAATATTTGAGACAGTAGTCAGAGCTTTCCCTTGGGTTACCAAGGTTTTGCCTATACATTGAAATTCACATTAATCTGAATATGATAATGGGTTGGGAGAAGTTGGCAATGTTTGCTTATGGGAAAAAAAAAAGAAACCAAAAAGAACAATGAAAAAAAAAAACCAGGAATGTTGGTGTCATCTGTACCTGTGTAAATACAATTAAATAGTTGCTGTAATTTGGGGCTAAGTACTGCAAGTGATTCTATGTGGATGTGAGGAAAAGGAAAACTTGAATGAACTAATTACAGAACTTTATGTGTTGGTTCCTTGGCAAAATAGGTATTTGAATGCTGTGTTAGTTGCTGACATAAATCACAGAATTTTTGTTCACAAGTACCACATTGTGTTACTCTTATGCCTTAAAACAATGATAGAATAGAATAAGATTACATAAAATTGAGTGCAGTAATATAGAAGGCAAAAAGATAGGTTGAAAATAATTTTTAATAATCAAGATTATTTGCCCGTGAGTTTATGGGTAATTGAGAGATAATACAAAAGAAAATTGTATTTGCTTCTCACAGAGGCATGAGTATTTTCAATGGTAAGTCAGAACTGAAATAGTCTGGGAGTCACTCATCATGTTTGGTGTCTTTAAAAATCAAGCTTGTGGGCTTTTCTGCAAACACATCCAAAAGGACTCTATTTCAAAGGCCAAATGCCTGATTTTATAAGAACATTTCAGCTTTTTTTGCATATGAATTACCCAACTTTAGAATTACCTGTCTGGATTTGGGCATTTAAATATTCCCCGTGATTACAGTAATTTAGTCCGTGTGCCCAAACTCCTGACTTGTACCTGCAAATAAAGCAGGGCTTTAAATAAATCACACATTCAAAATCTGTACCTGGATGTGCAGTCTTGGTAACCATAATTAAAAATGCAAGCACGATTTTAAGCCTTTCCTTTTAAATACTGGCTTATTTAAAGTATTTTTAAAGTGGGTTAAATTGTTTTCTCATTGCTATTGCGTCTTGCTAATTACATTAATGTAAAAGAGACAGTTACACAGAGAAGAAAAAATTGCATCACTTTAGCTGATCTATTGTCAGAATAATTGCTGTAGTGAAAGCAGTGAACCCCCAAAAAATTAGTTTTAGATCTTGAGCCATTAAAAACTGCAATGTTATAATAAGGCCATAACAAGATACTATAACCTTGTAAATGGAGACTGCACTGGTGTTCAGATTTTTATTGTTAATAACTGCCTATAAGGATATTCCATTCCTTCAAGGTCTGCCTTCTCTAGAAAGCTTACCCAGTAGTAAGTCATGGCAGGGGGAGCTTTTGTAGGATTTCAGGGCACACCTTGAGTGTTTCTGAAGGCATGAAGCCAAGTGACATTAATTATTTGAGAATGACTCAAATTACTAAACGGTAAATTACTATTTTCACATAGAAAATCAGTCTGACATAAAGCCAGCCAATAAAACATCATTGCAACGACACTCGGGCTGGAAGTTTTGGTCTTTGTCAAAAGTGGAAACAGCCTCAGAAAAAAATTGGTTTCAAAAAAACCCCACGTGCCAAGCAAATTGAGTACTGGCTATCATAGGAATTAATTAACCCAGGCTAGCAGATTAATTTGTTGTGGATAGAGAAAAGTTCATCTGCAGATACCAAGGGGCAGTTGTTGCATAGGAAAAAGAGAAATCCATGACTAACTACTTATCATGTGTTCAGAGCTGAAAACAGAAAGGTTTCACATACTGGGGGGAAGAAGGAGGAAAAATGGGGAGAGGGACAACAGAAACAACAGTTTATGGGATATATAATAATATGTATTATTCTCCCTCTATGTCCCAATAAAAGGGACAGAGAGGGAGAATAACACGTATATGAGAGCATTTGATATAATATGATTGACACACTCCTCTCCATAGATGAGCAATTTTTGTCCATGTATCTGGTACGAAGGCACTTTAAATCTTTCTAATATTTGGAGGGACTTTTCTAGCATTTGGTGATTATGTTCAGGCCAGAAGGATGATTCTGTAACTAAGTTCACCAACAAATACAGGAGATAGATAATGTGCAAAGGAATTAGCCACAAAATGGATCTGATCTACTCAGACCATTTTTTCCTCTTGCAGAAAGAAATACTTGGTATGGTCTAATGGCTGTTTGCAGTGTCTTCTGATAGGTTAGTCCTCAGCTGTACACAGGAGCATGAAAGGTTCTATCAAAAGAGAAGCTGGACACTAATTCCTCTTGAAATAATACAGAGAAATTCCAACAAATACGGGTTCCTTCTGTAGTTAGAATAAATATTTCTTATTGCTGCATTCACTACAGTGTTGAGAAACTTACCACACTCCTGCCTTATCCCTTCCCCCCAAAAGTCCTTCCAGCTAATTTCAACAATGGAACAATGATTAAAAAGTAGAAAGGAACAATGAAATGAAGCATTACTGATATTCTTTAAAATAGAGTTTTCACAACTACTGTGGACAGATTTGAGGACACAGTGAGTAAGTTTTGCATTGCCCCGAAGTGTTCTCAGGGTTACATGTCTCCTTTTCTGTTTAAAGGTGATTGCTGGAGACGCTGGAGATGGCTGCTTGCAGCTGTAATGATCTTTTCCTTCCATTCTTTTCCTGCAGACCTTCCTGATCTCAGGTGTATGCACTGATATATGGCAGGAAATTACTTCCCTTCCCTTTCTCTGCTATCATGTTCCTCAATTACCATTTTGTATTGTGTGCCCTAATTACCCTGACTGATTTTTTTCATTCACTATCTTCCTAAAACACAGTAATGCTCCTTTAAAAATTATGCGGTGTAGAAAACAGTATTTTTACTGTCTCCTTTAAGAGTTTGTTAAATCTGTTTAATTGTGCAATTGGTTTTTCTATGGGGACTATCCATAAAATATCAACAGAAATAAAGACTAATTTGGGTGTGGAACAGTGCATTTGAGTATTTATAGTTCCCACCTCAACCAATTTATTGGACTTCAGGGATCTCCACCACAGAGTCAGCAGCACAAATCAGTGAAGGTGCATCCTGTTCGTTTTGTCTCTCTTCTTTCATCACTGATGAAACACCTCAGTCTTGCAGCCATTTTTGTCACTTGGCTGCTGTGAGACTTTAGAAAGAAGTATCTGAACTAAAACCACACAAAATTGCTGGAAGTTGCAATATAGCAAATTTTTGTTTAAAAAAAATCTCTTGACTCATGAATACACTTTAAGAAATATTTTTAAGGGGTAATTTGAAAAGGGTGCAGCCCCTCTTTGCAGCTGTGTAGCCTGAGTTATCAACAGGGGGTTTTATGCATATTGTCTTTATCTGGATTTCAGTGCTTGATATTTCAATGAAATGAACCTATTTTCAACTGTTTTTTTGCTGAATTTGTATTGATTTATTATATTCAATGGAACACTAATTTACTAATTATGTATTCAATGGAACACCCTTACATGCCATCTATCTGTTGTAGTAGTAAGTTTTATTTACTGTATTAGTCTGGAAAAAAATTAAAAACACCTAGTTCTAAGAACTAAGTGAATAAGGGTTTGTCAAGATTGAAAACATTTTCCATCTCTTTCTTTGAGTAGTATCTATACATTTAGAATCATATTCTTAAATTATAGTCTAGCATTTAGGGTGCTCATTTTTGTTTTGTTTAGGGGTTTTGTTTGTTTTTGTAGTACAAAAATGAGTATGTGCAGAAGAGGATTCACCTGGGCTGTGTAGCAGAGCCCCCAGCTCTTTGATGAGCTGTTGGATTGTACCTAGTATGACAGACAGTGATAAAATTAATGTAATTAATATCTTGTCTGTATGTATTTTTTGATAAACTTCAGATTATTTTAAAACATCCTATGTGACCTGAATAATTGTTCAAGTTATTGTGTTGAAACTAGTGTTTTATACATAGAAAAACTGCACTGATGTGAACTGAAAATACTGTTTGATAGGTGGAAATTATCTCCTTTGTCATTTCTTCCAATAATTTTCATTAAGAAACTTCCATAGGATATTGAAATGTGGAAATGACAGAAAAGTCACTGGAAAAAAAAACACAAAGAGGAAGAATATTTAATTTCATTTGCCTATTGTCATTATGCAGTCATATTTGAAGAAGCAGCCTTCTACCTGCCTCTTTTTGTCTCCTCTGCTTTGCTCCTCTCTAAAGTCAAGGGTTTGAGTAATGCTCCTATCAGTTCTCCAAATCTAAGACTAGAAATACTAGAGAGCCGAGATATTGGCAGGAGAAGAGATTGACTGCAGCATATGAACACAGATGCATTTAAGTGCAGACCATAGCACCCAGAAATATTAATTATCAACTTTATTGCAAATGAAAAAGGGAGATCAGTCTTTTGTCCCCCTAAAGTTGGGTCATTCTGCCATTAAGTTTGCTAGGGATGTCACCTGTCCTATCCTTACTTGTGTAGGAACTAAATTAAATTAGAGCTTTGCTTTCTCGATACCATGATGTCTCTTATTTTTGTAGTTTGAACTAACCAGCATGTTTGATAATTTATAATCTGTGACAGCTGGCCTTCCTCCACTGGATTCTTCCTCAGGTTTCTAGCAACTCACACTGCACAGTCCCACTATCAGTTTGAACACAACCCAAAGTGAATCCCCCTCACAGTCCATTCATGACCTGAATAAAGCAAGAATCATGTGAGAAAGATGAGATTATTTTACCAGATAGTGCTTTCAATAAAGGTTGCCCTCATAGCTTTGTTGTCCTAATTCTGTAATATCCTAATCTTGATTTTGTGATTGTATTCTGCCTTTTTTAATATAGAGCATCCAACTTTCATTGCATTATTTTTTAATGTTCTTTTCTATCTTTTCTAGACACTTCTACTAAAACATAAATTGGTTAAAGTAATATCATAGTTCCTTCTTTCTGCACAGTGGTAGAATAGAACCGGCCTTATTGGATTGCCCTTTTTTATAAAGTGAGCAGATAGAAGAGGGGTAAGAGGACTTTAAAATTGAAATAATTCATAATATAACAAATATGAAAGATGCCAGTCTCACAGGGTATTAGTGGGATCCAGTAAGAAAGGTTAAAAAATGTATGAGGTGGAAATGCATAGCAAAGTGTGTGATTCAGAAAGATTAAAACACCTCTTCCACAGCTACCAACGGTTGCCATTCATTGTAAATGACAACAGTCTTCTTTGATTTAATTTGATGATTTCTCAGCAAGCTATAAAAAATCCATTTTCATGACAAATACCTTCCCACCCACAGAGCAACAGTGTCAGACATGCCTAAAAGTTGTTCCTAAGTTTCCTTTGGACTCATCTTCAACTACAACTGTAGTGGTCAATTCAGCTGTTACGAAACTGAAACTACTGAAAACTGGAATCTTGGACAATGATGTGCTCCCACAGAACAGTGAAAATGCTGCTTTTTTTTTTTTAAGGAACAAGATTTTATGACTAGATGACTGCTGCGTTTTTATTTTCTGGGTTTTGAGTCTATATACTATACACCCATGAGGCTGGGGAAGAACTTAATGGCCGTAAGAGCCTCAATCAGTAAAGACTTTTCCACAAGAGAGCCCACAGCTGTGTTTTGGAGTGATGGAGCCATGGCCTTATTTACTGCGCTGGGCAATTCAAAAGACCCTCAGGTGGCCATGGAGTAAACAAACAAAACTAAATCCTATCTATTCAACATTAAATAAGGAAAATTAAATCAGTTACGAAACTTCTGTAGTTTCCAAAACTCACAGTCAAATCCTGGTGAAATGTGCAGCAAAGCACATTTATAGATGTGTTATCTTTTATGAAGCCAATTAAATTTTTAGTGTTTCTCTGCCTAGTCGCTCATATTTCATTGGAGAAACCTGTAGTGTCTTTGAATTGTTGATTCAGATACTCTGCTAATTACTGAACCTTTAAGACAATGTACTGTCTTTCCCCAGGCTTTACAAAAGTCAAATTTCTTACGGTTCCTATAATCATTAACTCACAAAGTCACCTCTGGTAGAAAACATTAGGGGAACAAGATGTCATCCAGTGATTTGGAAGGTAGAAAAAATACTCTGTAGTAACACGGATAAAAACAAACCCTTTTTTGGGGGGTGGGGTAGTCATCTAGAAATCATTTGCAGATTTTCTGTGGAAAATTGTAAATTTAGTAATTATTGTGGTTAATTTGCCACTGAAAGGCAATAATTGCTATCAGAGTCCAAGCTTAGATATGTATAGCAGCTGAAGTGCTGTATTTCAGACTGAGGTTGCATATTCCTTGACTTTGACACAGTAACAGTTTATTTTCTTTCACCACAAATGCTGGCAGTCAGCTCTGAGTTATCCAGAGGGATGAGTTTTCCCAAGCTTGTGATCATTTTAGGGCTTTCAGCTTATGTTATTGTATCTTGTTTATGAGGGGCTGTTTTTTATTTGGAAGTATCAATAATCATGATTTTGAGATTCTGCATTTGGGTGAGGAGTGGGTTGTTAATACCTTTGTAAACCTCTCAACTGAAAGCTTTCCTGGTATCCCTGTAGCTTCTCTGCCACAGAATTTGACACATACTTGACTTAAGGGATAGATGTATTTGATCTGACTTCAGAGGAAGTAAAATTATCTACTTTATTCCATTTATTTTTTCCCTCCACCTTCTCCATGAGTATGTATGTGCTTTCTTTAAAAGACCATGTCAATAACATAATTGCTTTAAATACAATAGAGATTACCATTTCAGAATAAAACATTTGCTTTTTGTTTTAATTGGAAATAAATCTTCTCCCTGAGTCTTATTTTGAAATAGTGAAGTTCTTGAATTTTATACAAAATATTGCTCTTGAAAGAGAAATCTGTGTTTCTTTTGATCCAAAGTAATTTGTTGTTTGGCAGACAGAAAGGAAGAAGGAATGATTTCAGAACTGACAGACATGAATTTCAGAAGTAATAAGGATTTTAAAGAGTGCTCATTTTGCTTTGAATGCAACTGTAATCTGGAATAGTCAGCCCTTTAGTCACAAAGGTCACATATGAAATAGAGCAAGAATTTAATATTTATCAGGGCAGGATTTGGGCATAAGAAGATAAGGAGGAGCAGGCAAGCACCCTTCTCCCAGTTTTGCCTTACCTCCTCTATTCCTTCCAGCAAAGCTGAGATGAGTCAGTGCCTACAGCCTGTGTCTACAGTGTTGCCTTCTTCCCTGCACCAAACCTGCTGCCTTTCTAATCAGTAGAAAATTGCCACTCACTATAATCACAATGGCATCAGACCAGTAGTCTACTTCCAAGAGGAAAATCCCTGCTGTTCCCACCCCTTTTATCTCTAACACCAGAAATCCTTTTTTTTTTCTTTCCCAGTCAGTGACAGCAGGGCAGGATACCTCCCTAATGTCTATTCAGCAAAGTCAGAACAGCACACTAGGAGGAGAACTGCTGAAATTGCTGGGTCAAAATTAAGCTCTTGAAATTGCATTTGAAAAATTGGCTCTTGGGTTCTGAGAGGCAATCAAGTGTTATCTTTTTCAGTGTCATCTTATTCCTTTTCATTCAGCTGCTGCTGAAACTGCTTTTATATCAAGAAAGGCTTTCGGAATCAGAAGAAAAACTGATCCTGTATATGTTATCTATGAGTTGATACTTTTTAATAACTCAGTTAATATGAACTGACACTGAATCCATTGCATGCATACTTTGAGGTACTTTTTAAAAACACCTTATTTTAAATCTTTTTGTATCATATTACAAGAAAAGGAAGTACTGCCTATTTCCTGTAGCAGTATAAAGAAAATAGTCTTGAATATGTCAAAGTGAGAAAAAGCCACATGGAACCTCAAAATTATATTTATAGTGCTGATTTCCATTGTACTGCTGAAGGAGTCAAGAGGAAAAGGAGCCTGTAAAATCTGCACATGTCTGAGTTGCTCTTTAATTTTTAATGTTTTCATATGGGGAAGCCAGAAAACAGAAGCTGCAACACATGGTTGGCATGTGCAAATGTGGTAGCTGGCAGGAAAAGAAAGAAATCTCTGTTTAAATGTGTGTGATGAAGTCTGAGGATGATTTTAAAATAATATCTCAGTATCCACGCCCAAGAGATCTGGGATAAGATTTATTTTAATAACTTGTTTCTGCCTTAAATACCAACAAAAACAAGGTTTGTGAGTTTGTGCTGTGGTTAAGAACAGCAGGGACCCCAGCTCCCAGTAACTGGGGAAGTGATGAGCTCTGAGCATCCCAATGTTCCCTGTCCAAGGCTGGCTGCTCTCCAGGTTGTTTCCCAACCCAATCAGGAGAGCCTCAGGCTTGTGCAGATTTGTGCTGGAGGCTGTCAGTGTCTCCTTCCTTCATCTCTTCCTTCATCTCTTCCTTCATCCCTTCCTCATCCTCCAGCCTCTGGTGCCAACAGGGACCAGCTGATGTGGCCCTGCTCTCAGAGGTTTCTTGGGGTGCTGTAGGCAAGTCAAACCAGCCATAAATATTTAGGGATGTCATCCTTGTCTCATCAAGGAGTTGTGGGGGTAAATATTTTAGGTATTGCAAGTTGTCCATTACTTCAGTAAGGAAGCCATATAAACAGCTCTGGCAGATATAGAAGTTATACTCAGTCTTTTTGGTTAATACATGTAGGTAAAACATAGATAATGTTTAGTGATAGTAGTGAAGTTGTTCAGAGACAATTTCAAGCAGCACTGAGGACTGACAAAAAATTGGGGAGTTATCTTTCTTAACAATTCCCCATTATATACCAAGAACAGATTCTTGGGTGTTTTTAAGTCCATATACCAAAATGAAAAATGCCAAAAATTGTATAATCAAAGCAGCTATATCAGAAAGGAAAGAAGCAGCATTATTATTGCTTGAAATAGATTTTATTTATGACCAAAATTTTCTTCTATTAATGAAACTTATCTTCTTACTTTGCAGCTTGCAGGCCTGGATTCTATAAAGCATTTGCTGGAAATGTGAAGTGCTCCAAGTGCCCTCCACACAGTTTGACTCACATAGAAGCAACTTCTGTCTGTCAGTGTGAGAAAGGTTATTTCAGAGCTGAGAAGGACCCACCAACTATGGCATGTACCCGTAAGTCTAATCATTACCAGTGTTGGCGATTCTCTTGCCTCCTTTATTTGGTTTTGTATTAAAAAAAAAAAAAACCCAAAACCTATGAGTTTGTGAAGAATTCCATTCCTGTTAATCAAGAGATTTTTTAAATCAAAATTCAAACATTACATTTCTGCTTGGCGTCTAGATAACCCTAAACATACCCAGATTTCTTAGTTTGGTGACTTTTGAACTTGTAATTCTGAGATATAATAGGAGGAGGAAGTGTAATCATTGTCATACTTGAAAATTTGCTGGTGCAAAAATTTTCAAAAAGCTGGAGTAATGTAAAGGAAAAAAACTGATATAACATGCTCTAATGTCCCCTAAGATTTAAATGAAAAGTATTGGACAAATATCCTCACACAATCAAATAAAAACTTAAAGCTCTAAAAAAGACAAGAAAATAATATTTAGAAAGGAAAAAAAATATCAAATCAGAATGAGATATCATTTAAACCTCTTGCATCATCACCTTCTTTTAACAGAGAGTTATTCCCTCTTATGCAACTGGGATAATGAAAATTCATTAGATTTTTTGAGCTTAATTTTAGAATACATAATTTTGTGATTTTTGTCTAACCTAAATTTGCCTTTAAGACAAACCTGATGTCCATCATTCTGGGGGCAGAAATTCTGAGAACATATTTTTATTACTTTGACCAATGGACTTATGTCTAGAAATACATAGAATAAGTTTTCTTACCACTTAATAAAATATTTTGTATAGATTTCCGTTCATGGTTCATTACCCACTGGGATTAATTTATTGATTGTAAAGCAACTATATCTGTTTAATCTCAAAACTGGAACAAACAGCAGTATTTGAAAAGCTGTGTGTAAAATACTATCTTTTAATAGGCCATTAAAATCACTTCTTTAGTAAAGGTGATTAAAGACTTTGCAGAATCCTCTAAGACACCCAGTTTTTGGTATAACACTGTATTAATTCTTTTGGTGGAGGATTTGATCTTGGTGCTTTTTGTGCCACCGATAAGAGAATTCTAAAAAACCAACACATTAAATTCTTAAAGTATTTTGACAGATTAAATTTACAAAATTTTTAAGAGATAAAGCCCTAAAGACAAAGTGCTGTTGTAATAGCCATCAGTGCATAGCTGTGTTTTGGGATGTTTTATGCAGCATCACGAAAAAATAACTGAGCTAACTGAATTGAGCTACCTCTTCTCATGCTGCTTTTTCCAATGATACTGGACTGGGCAAATTTGGAATAGACCTGATAATTTAAAGCTGATTTACAAATTCATAGGCACTGAGGTCATTACCAAAACCAAGACATTGTCCATCCACTTCATGTGGGTGATGGTCACTAAAAATGGCACTCCCCAGACCCAAGGCAGAAAAGTGTTAATCTAACCAGAGGATTTTCAGGGGGAAGGTAAGTCACAGCCTCTGGATACCGCAGGGGCTCAGGGTTCAGAGAGTGTCCCCCAGTCCCAGCTCACTCTGGAGCAGAACACATAGGCCTGGCATTTTGCATGAAGTATGTGAGGGAATAAACAGCATCCTTTCAGGCTTCCTACAGGAAAATGGTGATTACAAATAATTCCACTCAAATCAATGCCACAAGCACAGGCCATTAAAAGCTTACTCCCAGAGTCAAAACATCCCAGGTGTTCTTGACACTTTCATGCTTGGGAAGAGGGTTTCACTCATACATTATGCAGATGTGGCTCCATATTATTTCTAAGTCATTGATTTTTCATCGCCAAAAGCGAGTTCTTTGAAAAATTACTCAAATGTGGCATTATGATTCCATAATTATCTTTCAGGGCACAATTTTAAGCCCTGATACCCTGATTTGTTAATAAGGTAGGGAGGAGCATGAGAGCCCTGTGGCATCAGAGAGCAGTTACTTCAACACCCTGCTGATTTCTTAACAAATGTGAGTGCAGAGAGCTGCTTTGGGTGAAAATTGTAAGGAAAAACTTGGTGCCAGACCTCCACATTCCTGCTGAGGATGTCAGCCAAAATAACTGAGTGAGGTGAGGCAAGGCAAAAATCAACCACAACAGATGACAGTGCCTCATCTCACTTCAGCTTGGGAGAAGGAAAAATAAAGGAGACGGTGAAGCACATTCTGGTTTCTTGGTTCAGTGTCTTCCATTCAGCCTAGGCTGCAAAGTATCAGTACATCATTGATTGGCACAGCAGAAGTATTCATCTGACACCTACAATAATGATTATTTCACTAATTGTCAGCTCTGCTAATGACACTGAAGCTCTTGACAGGCAGACTGTGTTCTTACCTTGAACATCAGCAGTAATGGAGAGTCTTCAGGCTAAGTTATTCCCTAAGTGATATCTTCAGCCCCACTGTTTCAAATTAGTCTCTCAGTTATTAAAATTATGTTTCTGTCATAAATACAACCTCACTGCTTTTGGTAGATATGTGCAGAAGTGGCTAGTTTGAATTTAATAAACAAAGATACAGATATGAGTGGAATTTAGATTTTTCCTTCGAAACTGTAATGTTTTACTATAATAAAAGGAGTTGAAAAGTTTTAAGAAAATGAGGAATTTTGACTAAATAGACAGAAAATGCTGTGCAGAAATTAAATGCCATTTTTACATAACCATCTTTGGAAAAGATCTGCATTTTCTGTATTCATTTTCAGATTTCTGTCTTGACATGTGAGACATGACATAAGAAACAGAAATTTTTCTTGGGACCTTTGGAGGGAGAGATATTCATAAATGAAACTTAAAATGAACAGTGGATTCCCTTTACAAATTTCTTCATGTTCAAATATTTTGACTGACTTAATTGATGCCCATTTTATTTGCTTCCCCATGTCCTGCAAGGTTATATGCTTAAGATAGATATTTTTTCTCTTTTCATTCCTGTATAGGGCTAAGTATTATGGGGTTAGGCAGTATTCCTCACTCCAGAGCTCTTCCTCAGTATTGAGAAACTTGCATATGTAGCATTATGGAAAAAAACCCCACCTTGATTTAAGACAAGCATCCACTTCTTTTAGATGAGCTTCAAATCCACTTTGATTAATTCTGTGAAAATACTGTGTGCTTTTACAAAATTGTGCAGCTCTCATTTTTACTTTATGCAGCTGCATTTTGTAGAGGAGAGTGTTCACTTTGCGGAACATCGTAACAGAAATCTAATTTCAATAAGAGGAATGAAAATTACATTAGAATATATTGTTAATCTCCTTCTCCTAGGCTCTTTTCATTTGACTTACACTTCTTATCAATCTCTCACTGCTACTCTTCCTTCTTATTGTATTTCTTTGCCATACGCAAGTACTCTATCAGAAATCTCTGCATACACAGTGAGCAACAAATAGCATCATATCTAATCCCCTGTCTGATTACTCTGTACATAATGTCTAACATTTCCCACTATAAAGTAATTGGATGAATTGATCCATCATTTCAAGGTCAGGCAGACTTATATTGGTTGTCTGAGTTGTCTGAATTCCTCTCTTTTAATGTTATACTTAAACAATTTGAACCCAACACACTTATGCTCCATTCAATTACTTCTGCCACAAAGTGTATCCTCTATTTTTAAGTCAACACTGAATTTCAGCAGTGAAATCAGGCAACACATTTTAAGTCTTTATTGCCTCTACTGTGTGTGTGTGTGTGTGTGTATATATATATATATATATTATATATATATATATATACATGTAAATACATACACACTTTTTTAGCAATTTAACATTATGCTCAGACTTGGAATATTGGTTTGCAGTAACTAGCTTCCATTCTTCCTGCCTGCCTCACAGAAGAAGAATAAGTGAAAAGGGGAAAATGTAATTCTACATCAAGTGACACTAGTTATCTATGCTACATATAAAAATGCAATTATGAACTCAAGGGGCACAGCCAGATGCTGATTCTGAGTATCCTAAGGTGATGGTTAATCTTTGCCTTTCTGCTGTAACTTCAGTTGTCAAATGACATAAAATTCTAAGAGTCCAATAGAGTATAATGGACAGTTCTTACTTAAAAAGTAACAGTTTTCCAGACAGTCTTCACTCTCAAGTGTGTAAAAGACTTCATTGCCCTCACCAAACTTCTGCCGTGCTGGGTTTGCTCCTCTTCCTTCCATACACAAGAAAATGCACTTTGCCTACAGAGAGGAAGAGAATACATAAAACGAGATGAGGTGCAAAGCACTGCATGAGGCACAAACTCAGCTCTGTAGCTTTCAGAGTAGACCTGCTTCACCATAAGACATCCATGCCAGTTTCCTCCACAGAAAGTGTCAAAATACTTCCTCATTGTAATTTGTAAATGAAGCAAAAGACATTACTCATGCTCTGGCTGAGTTCCATCTCAGCAGAAGAGCTGCATGTTTTTATAATGCTCATCCATCTGAACTGTATTTTATTCTTTCGCATAAAACTCAAAGTCATGAATTTTGCTGTGAGGAAAGGATCCCTTATTTTCACCAATATACTTGTTTTTCTTAAAAGCCAATATAAGGAAAACCCCAAGAGCTTTGCATACAGATGTCTGCAGAAGGGTTATTGCTGCCAGCTTTTTCCAATGTGCCAAATAATCCTTGTATAATTTATAAATGATAACAAAGCAATCAGGCCACATTCATAAAAGCCCAGTGACACATAATTTAGCTGAATCTGAGGATTACAATTAATTGTCTCTCTTTGTTCCAAGTTCTAAATCTTAGTAAATGATTCACTGCATGTCATTACAGCTTAATATTTGCATGAAATCACAATTTAACTGGCATAATTTAACAGCAATTAAAAAGCTATTTAATCCTCATGCAAATTGGCATGAGGGGCCTTGAGTATGAAGTGTATTTGTGGGTTTTTCCTGCATTTGCAAGAGGACAGTCATATACTTTAATACACCTCTAACATAATTGATAGTTTTCCTTTTCACTGAAATGTGAATGCACAAGAATATGTGATTTTTCTTACAACTGAGAAATAAGTCACAAACCATAAGAACTTTCGCTCTCTAGTACAAAAGAAAAAAATATATTTTTAAAAGAGTATTTTATTTACTGTATTGATTCTTCTATAGATGCCATTCCATATAGTACAAAGAAAATCTGATAGAAAATCAAAATCCACAAAGCCAGACAAAACCCTCCTATTGCCCAGATTCATATTCATTCCAATTTTGGGCCTGCCAAAATTGATGAAATAATACCAAAACTACTTGAGCTGTAATGACCTGTTGTCATACTATCTATAGTTTATGTAAGATTAAATTTAAGCCAGTTTTAGAACACTGACTCCAATCCTTCAAGCAATTACACAGCTGCTTAGTTTTACGTGCATTAATATTACCAATTATTTCAAGGGGATTACTCATCTACTTAAAGTTATGCACATATGGAAGTGCGATTACGGCTCATCCTCCATATTCCTAAAACTCCTCCATGGTTTTAACAGTGGGAATTTGTTAAGATCCAGCCATTATTTAATTCTCACAGCATGGTTTTAGCGGAAACATAATTATTCCTGGCTTCTGAATATAAAGAATAAGAACTAAAGCTGAAGTAATGTGTTCTGGTTTTAGCTTATTCCGATCTCAGGACTGTTTTCTAGAGTAGCTAGAACTGTTATCCTCATGGTTATTTTATGGGAAGATTTGTGATCTATTAACCATAAACTCTGGACAGATAAATGTATTAATAAATGCTCATCCATTCAAAAGATTTTAAGCTTTCTTATTCACTAAAAAAATGCAAAGCAGCGTAACACTTCCATCTATTTTAAATATCAAGTGCTTGAAATCCAGCAGGTAACTCATCATTTATTTCAGGGCAAAGTTAATTACTCTCTTATTAAAAGTTACAAGTAAATACCAGAAATGAAAAAGTGGCTGAATTATAGTCCACAGAAAAGCTTAACGTTTATTATTCACATTAGAATTCCCACACAATACCAGCTTTTTTATTTACAAGCATTCCAGATTTTTTACCCATGCTTATGCCACATAAGTAAATAAAAGCCATCACTTAAAATTATGAATGTTACACTCTGTGTAAAAATTAGCTGGTGTCATTTGCAAACGATTCTTGTAGCCTTTCAGTCTGCTTAAGAAACTCTGAAATAAGAAAAAGCTCACTCAATATTTTGCCAGTGTCTCAATCAAAAATTTATGCCTAAGTCCTCTTGGCAGTTTTATAAATCATCAAAAGCTGCAAAGCAAGCTGAAAGTTTTCCAAGTTCTGCTAACCATTGGTGAAGCACTGTGATTTTATTGAGAGCTGGGAATATAATGCTTATTCAACTCATTCAGCCCAAAAACCCCAGAGGTCAGCAGTTGGGTTTACCACAGTCATCTCACATATATCAACACCAGGAGTATAAGGCTTCACATTTTTCCAAGTCCACATTTCTTATAATAATTTTTATTTTGGGATTACTTCCAAATTGGTTTTGAAAATCATACATCTGTAAGTGCTTGCTTGAAACATGTTAAGTGGAAGAAGAGTAATACAATAAGAAATTGAGATTATTCAGGTATCTTATAACAATCCTTTCCTTTCACCCCTTAATTCCTATCTAAACAATAATTAGGTGGTAAAGTTCTTCTGTTAGACTGTGGAATCTGATATAGAATCATAGAATTGTAGGATCGTTAAGGCTGGAAAGACCTCAAAGATCACCAAGTCCAACCTTAGACCAATCACCACCTTGTAAAGCAGACCACAGCACTAAGTGCCACATCCTGTGGTTTCTTCAACACCTCCAGGGAATTTGGTTTTACTGCCTCTGAGAGCAGTAAATTCTAATGCCTAACCACCCTTTCTGTGAAGAAATTCTTCTTGATGTCCAGCCTGAACCTCGTCCTGGCACAGTTTGAGGCCATTTCTTTTTTTCTATCACTTGTTGCCCAAGAGAAGACACCAACCCCCACCTGTACCCTCCTGTCATTGGAGAGCAATAAGGACTTCCCTGAGCCTCCTTTTTTCCAGGCTGAACACCCCCAGCTCCCTCAGCTTCTCCTCATCTGTCTTGTGCTCCAGACTCTTCTCCAGCTCCATTGCCCTTCTCTGGACATTCTCCAATCCCTCAATGACTTTCTTTAAGTGAGGGGCCCAGAACTGGACACAGGACTCGAGGTGCCTCACCACTGCTCAGTACAGGGGCAATCACTAGATAATGCTATATATTTATATATGATTTCCATGTCATCCTACACAGTAAGTCAGCAAGCAGCTTAAAGCTTGTTGGACAGTCCATGACTGTTGTGTGATGAGTGGGAAATTGGAAGTGAGTCACTTGTGGTTCTCTGGCAGTGCACAGACAGCTCTAACACCTGCTTGTTGTCTTTGCATTCCTCCTCATAGCTTTAAAGTACTTTTTCTTCTGCTTGCTGATCATCCTTTTAGACCTTTAAGTTGAAAAGCTGATGTCTTCACTGTTATCCTGATGCTGATGAGATGCCAGGTGGGAAAGAAAGAAAACTTGTAAACTGTTTCTTATGCCTAATAGTCTTGGACTGTTGCCACCTAACCCTGTTAATGAACAGCAACAAATAAATATCTGGCAGTGCAAAACTAATACAAACAATTTTACCTCTTGTCTTTATTCCAAAGCTGTTATTTATTTATTACTCAATTTGTCTCTTACAAAATATTAAAGATTTTAAGTCTCAGAAAGGCCTACATTGCTAGACATAAAATAAGGATATAAATTTTGTGGTTAGAGGTCTGCCTCAGTATCCCACAGCATCAAGAGCCATTTAGTGAAAATTTGTGTTATCTAGTCTAGGTTTGACATTCCTAAGTCTTTTTTGTGTTGCCTTAAATTCTTTCTGAGTTAATTCTAAGTTGTTTTGATTATTCAGCTTTTTATGATGTCACCGATTTATTGTTCTTTTTTCTCAAGGATTGTATGCAGACAACTTTTTGAATCTGTCATTGAAATGTAGCTCTTATTTGCAAATAATTGCCTCAAGGCAATTTTTATTCTCCAAAGCAGATAACACTGGCTTACCAGGCTTTCCCCTCCTTTTCTGCAGGGCCACCTTCTGCTCCGAGGAATGTGGTTTTTAACATCAACGAGACAGCTCTGATGCTGGAGTGGAGCCCCCCGAGTGACACGGGCGGGAGGAAGGACCTCACCTACAGCGTGGTCTGTAAGAAGTGCGGCTCGGATGCCAGCCAGTGCGAGATCTGCGGCGGCGGCATCCGCTTCATTCCCCGGCACACGGGGCTCACCAACTCCTCCGTGACCGTGCTCGACTTCGTGTCGAACGTCAACTACACCTTTGAGATCGAGGCCACCAACGGCGTCTCAGAGCTCAGCTTCTCCCCCAAGCAGTTCACAGCCATCACGGTCACCACGGACCAAGACGGTAAGTGCTAGCTCTGCGTGTCTGTCGCCATGTCCCTGACACCTGGGCACTCGCCGGGGGATCCTGCGTTTCTTGGAAGCCTGGGTCAGTGGTTGGGGGGTTTTGCAGATTGCTAACTGTTTTTAAGTTCCTTCTATGAGGACGTTCGGCTTCTGCTGATGAGGGAATGCATCATCATTAAATGCTTTTGGCAGGTGGCCCTTGACCCCGTCACACAGGCACAAAACCATACCTTTCTGTTTAAAATTAAGTGCAGGCCTTAGCCATCTGAGACCAGCTGTGTCAGTAGCTCATCAGAGCTGGAGTCTGTCTTGATGCTTTTGCATCTTCAGTTTTGCAAGAGTAAAACACCACAGGTTATCCATTACAGCTCCACAATTCGAAGGCAGAGAGAAAGTGAACTCACTTTCTTTGGTATCTGTGTTTCATAGCACGAATACAGCCTGCCTCACTGTAATATTCTTCTGCATCTGTATGAACTATTTCCTCAGGCGAGCTATCCTGATAGATTCTTTTTTATTCCTTTAATTGTAAACTTTGCATTATTGTTGTGAGCTTTTTCTTGCCCCCATTTCAGTTTGAATTCATGTCCAAGGTGAATCTTTGTGAGAAACATGGGGAAATAAAAGAGCTCTCAATTTTTTGTTTATTTCTGCAACTTTTTCTTCTTTAGAAATACTTACTGTGCCAGGAAAGAGCATCGTAGATTAGCAACAATGCAGTCCATATAGCACTCCTCTCTTCTGGCTTGTGTAACTGCAGACAAGAAGGTTATTTCAGAATTATCCCTTGCTGATATTTGTTCCAGAAATGTTTTTCACCTGCTGTGCAGTGACATTGCAACTGCAGCTGAAATGTTTAATGTAGAACAGGGACTGAGCTGGCAGAACTGCTGTTTGCAGTAGAACACATTTGATTATATGTTTCTGCTCAGTAAAAGTGCTAATGTTCAGGAGCATCCTATTATGTTCCACTTGTAGGGAAGGCCCTGGGTTCTTTCACTGATCAGCCTAGCAAAACTCTGCTTACCTGTGTATCTGGGATGAGTAGTTTTGTCGATGAGTAAGTAATGACTCGTTTGCCTTTGGGCATACAAAAAATGAACAGCTTGCTGTGATGATGATGATAACAATGACAGTGATGATAATACTAATAATATTCATGAAAATTGATTTGAAAAGGCACAAAACCCACTCGCTCACTGTCCATGATGGTAACAGAAGATAGAAGATGCCTAATGATATATAGGCCTTGAACTGAGACTTGCCTGAAGCACTGAGGCACTGTATCATGTTGGAAACCTGCATCGCCCTTTTCCTTTCTCACTAAAGGGAGAAAGTGAGGTGCCAGAAACTTCCCCTGTGGAAACTTCCTTTTGGATGTTTTGCTCCATGGTATTAAATGCAGTCACCAAGCTCACCCAGGTGGAGGTCACCTGAAATACAGTTCATTTTTAAAGTGGATAACAGCTGTGTGAACACAGCTTGTGATGTGTGTTTAAGTGGTAGGCTTTAAAAAAATTAAGTTTTTTGCTGTTGTCTGTCCCTGGTTTAAGGATATAGATTTTCTCTGCAGTTTACTAAAAACATGGAAAAGACCAATGCTTTGATAGTTTTTGACACACTGACAGTAAACTCTAGACTGTTTGCATTCTCTTTAATAATTCTTACATTACTAAAAATGCTATTGGAAAGGCTTCAGAGGATTTAAGACCAGATTTTCAGAATATCTGTCAGTTTATCTGGATATAAAAAGACAGCTTTGCGTGAGAAAGCGTTGTAATAAATGAAATGGAGTTGTATATAAAATGTAGTTTTAAAGAAAAAAACATCTCTGTAGGCTTACAGGCTGTGTAGTTGTATAAAACTATAAGCATGGTGCCTATATAGTTAAAAGGACAAGAAAAAAATGCAAACGTTGTATGAAATGTGGAAGAAAATTCATGGAATTTTTGTTGGTGGAAAGTATGGAGAGAAAAATGGACATATTTTTGAGTTATTTTAGTCATAAATAAGAAGGGTTATAGAAAAAGCTAGGGTATCCAACCTCAGAAAAGTAAGCTATAGAACTAAAGCTTTGGAACATTGCAGAGATTTTATTATAAACTCATTGTTGGCAGTCTTTCCTTATAATCTGAATTCTTATGCAATGGGTAGTAGTTATTGCATGATGCTGCAGGTTTGTGCACATATTCATAGAAAACAAAGATCCAAGATTAAACATATGACATGACAACAAAAATATATTCATTTTTACAAGGATTGCTTTTCCAGAAGTAGAAAGATATTGGTTTAAATCCTTTTTTTTTTTTTTTTTGCATTTGATGTCTAATGTGAAAGATACAGGTGTGCAATAAATTACACTCACACAACATATTTATTCCCTGTTGATACTACCTTTTTATATGCAATCTTTTCCTACATACTGTTTTAATGGTTTTGGTATGCACGTTGCATGAAGTGCAAGACCTCTTTATAAATACATTAATTGTTTTATTCAGGTGTCATATCTTTGTTAAGAATACACACCAAAATCTTCTGCTGTTGGAAGTCCACACCATTCTGTTAGTGACAATCATCTAGAGTAGGGGTTTTTTTTATTTTATTTGAGCATATTGGATTTACTTCCCTCTAGTGGCCTTTTCTTTTGAATGGTTTGTGTGAAATTAACAGATTCATCATTAAGCATGCAAAATTATTCACTTGTTCTTCAGGGGGTTTTCTTTTCTCTCTTTTTGGAGAACAATGTTGCTGAATAAAGTAATTTAGTGAAGAGTTCTGTGGGCATCCACAGAAACTGAAGAATTGTATTCTGCCATATTAGTGAAGAGAGCAGTCTGAGAGCATCAAAGAGGGGGAATATTTGCTGACAGGAGAAGTGAACTAATTCAAAAGTGATTAAAGCTGATTTTTATGCACAGAGCTCTACCACAACTAATACTAAAATCTTAACTGCCTCCTCATGCAGTCACAAGTATCAACAAGATTAAGTACAGTACTCAGCTTTAACAGTGACAAGGAGAAAACTGAAGGAAAGTAACACATTAAAAAGGCTTTGCAAACTGCATCCCTCAAACCTCTCTGTAATTTGATGTCTAAAGCATTACCAGACCAGATCAAATACTAAAAAAAAATTACTAACATTAATATGAGTAAGTCTTGTAAAATTCACTTGGTAATATTGATTACCTTTTGTTTTAATTTCATACAAGGACTCATAAATTTGACATCCATGGGTTTGGTTTTTTAACCCTTGGCTTCATTAGGAAACAAAATTTCTGTGGCCACATTGTCTGTCAGACACCACAAAGAAATATGAACCCATTAGCCAACATGAGTTTGATAACAGCAAAAAAAGGTTCAGCTGAATTGTGAAGAATGACCCTTCAGGCACCATGCCCTTGGTTAGGTGTGCAAGCTGAAAAGCAAAGTTCAGCTATGTGAGGGTTGCTCTCTGTATTTGGCACCAGCTGACTGACCACTCAGTCTGCCTGTTGACTGCCTAGCCAAGAAAATGTATCTATTTGTGATCTTGAGCAAGCAAATCATGTGCTGAGTCTTGTCCAGCCAGTATGGCAAACAAGGATAGGGCAGGGTGGGTTAGGAAGTATAAATGTTGCAGATGGAGAGATGAAGGAAGTGATCTGTATGCTACCCTTGAGTAGCTTTGTTTCAAAGTGTTTGGAGATACCAGAATAAATCCCCACTTTAAACTCAGATAAATGGACAGATAAACAAGTTTCTGCTCAGAAAAGCACTTAAGCAAAGTTCCTGCTCAAGAAGGAACATTAGTACATATTAAAGCACTTTCCCAAATCACTGCTAAAGTGATTTGTAAACAACTGAAAGATAAAACATGTTTTCACAAAAAGCCTCATCAAAAATGTTTAACAATGCTATTGTTCAGAAAATTGCCTGGATTCCCTTTCTTTATGTGAGGAAGTTTTATACAGCAGTAAATATGCTGAGTACAAAGTAATTGTGCTCAATCAATTTTATATCATTGTGTGAAGAAGCAGAGAATTGTATGCTAAATTGTGATTTATGTTTCCCTTATGACTAATGGAAGGAAGAGACATCTCAATATATAACTTTCTTAGCATGCCATAGTGTCTGCATTGCCTAAAGAAAATTCAGAAGTACTTGAGGTTTTTCATGCATAATTAAAGTAGTAAATCATGAATAATTAAGCAAAACAGAACTTAGACCAGTAGTTCCTATTTCCAAATAACAGTCCATGTATGCTTTCATTCACTCTGCATTCATACATTCTATTCCTTTAGAACAGAGGGGGTTTAACCTTTACACTACAAGGAGTGGAAGTATGAGACATATCCCAAGTGGTGGAAAGTTTACACTGGAGAAATCCCCGTTCTGCCACTGCATTCTGGAAGGTCGTCTCCTTGCTCAGTTCTGCTGTTTGTGGGTGACTCTGGTTTCTGTGACATCAAAGACCTGCTACCAGCTGGTAGACTCTTAGGCACAAGAGGCTTCACTCTGAGGGCACACACCCTACCACTGTATTAAACACTTGTCTCATTTTCTGTGTCTGTATAGTGTTGACAGCTGAGAGTTTCAGTCAGACCCCAAAAGGGCAAATCTGTCAGGGTTCTGTTGTGTAATACATCTTATTTTATGTGAGCCATTGGCAGATACATTCTAGGTGATGTTTCCTTATCTGATGGTAAAATCTTGCCAATGTTTGGAAGTGTTTAATCTAATTCCTTTCTCTAACTAAGTTAAGGTCTATTTCTAGTACAGGTGGCTCCTCAGACATATTTATAGCTCAGTGGACACAGTCTGTAGAATGAGGAACCTCTTATCACTCAATGCTGTTGGAATCGATGAATACCTGGAAGGATTTCGGTGTCTCTTCCAGGAATAAACATGACTGTATCACCATGAATTAAAGGCATGAAGTATTGTAAGCACTGTGGAGATGGTGTAAGTGGTAATGCTACGAGAACAGGTTATCAGTTTATCAAGATTAATCCTTGTGGCTGGTGACAGTAGGGTTTCAGGATCCTCACCAGGGTGGCACAGGAAATCCCTGTTCATTCATCCTAAATTGATTCCCATAGTAGCATCCAACATTCACCCTAATCAAAAGTCAACTTTCTTTTTTTCCCCCCGAGTCTCAAATCTCTGCAGAGAAGGTTGTTATGTGTGACTTTAAAGTCAAGAAGGCCTCTCTTTTCGTAATGACACGATGAAGCCCCTTTGAACCATCTTCCAAACTGTTTATGTTAATAGCTTATAAATCTAAAGGAACAGCTCTTTTTAATGGCTGATTATTGGAATAGCAGATCAAATAAAAGCCAGGTCTGAAACAGTGACAAAACCCTCCATCAGACATTGCTAGAGCTTAAGCCCACATGAAAGAACATGACATTTTCATAGATGACAATAAAAAAGAACTTTATGGCATTTGTTTACTGGACATCTACAGCTGCATTGAGAGTTCCACCCAACGCTGCACTATTATCATCATTACTGATGCTATTTTTGTGAAAAATTTGAAGAGAAATATCAACTTCTTGGTAACTGGCTAGGGACAGTCTGTAAACATGTATACTGAAGGTGATGTGAAGACAGCAAAAAGTACAATATTTTAAAAAAGCTTGAGATGCATGATAATACATTTAAACAATACATTTTTTTAAGGAATTCAGCATTATGTAAACAATATTCAGTATGTTTATGATAATGACTATATATGCATATTTATAGCAGTGTGTATATAAATTAAGCATTTTCAATTGGAAAGAAAACCACAAGAAAGAAATTCTGCATCTCAGTTCTCAAACTTGTACAGGTCTGCCAGAATTAAGAGTTTAAAGCCAAGGTCTTTGTGCAACATAGTTATTAATCACAGATTTTCATCTGCTGGTCATCTCTGTACAGCTACACTACTTGTAGCTGATGTTTCTTTGCACATGTGCCTGATTACTATACAGTATTCATAGGAGAAAAGTGCTTTTGAAGCAATCTTGATTTTTTTTTTTCTGAATGGGTTTTTTAATGCTTATAAATTTTTTAACAGATATGTTCTTTTTCTGCTGGAAAATTTGGATGACCAGTTCATTTTTTTAAGGTAGCAAAAGTCAACCTGGTTGCATTTACTTTCATCTCTCAAACACCAGAATTAGCCATAAATGAGTCAGCCAATGCATACATTTTAAGATACATTCCTCTCACTTGCACAATATGAGGAGAACAAAATTAAATTCTAGTTTGAATGAGAAGGGGAAAGGTTAATCAATGCTGTATTTTTTCTCACAATTTACTTACCAGTGTGGTCTTTCAGCTTCTGTAATCTTTTCTTTCATTGCAGAGTGCACCATTATTCATAACCATTAGCAATTTGTCCATAACATGCATTTTCAGCAGATTTCTGTTTTAAATGGTAGTCGCTAAAATGCAACACCCAAATGCTGCAACAATTTTATATTTAATAATAATAGTTTATTTCAATTTGTGAAAGAGGTATTTGTGGAGTAATATGTAAAATAGTAATTACAAAGAAACTGGCAGGCACACTGCACTAAGATAAGAAATATGCCTTGATTTTGTTTGTTCCTCTTGTAGTCAGTAGATGTGAAGGGCATTCAGCACATGATTAAAACCCCTAAGAATGAAATGTGCATTTATTGATTTTGGTGATTTTAACTAGAATGTCAAATAAGCTCATTGGTGCTATCTCCGCACTCACCTAAGAACCATGTTAAGATAATTAAGCACATTTCAGTTATCTGGAACCTCTCACAATGAATGATGCACAGTGGAAAGGATCACCATTGAGTATTCTAGTCAGGGTAGGGAACAAGGTATTTCAGGTATAAACTGAATTAGTGAATCAGAAATTTCTGCAACAAATGTTAATTGACCACCTCAGGAAAATCTTCAGAGTCACATCAAGAACCTTCTGTTTTCAAAGTTTACTGAAACATTTCTGAAATATATTTCATTAAAAAACAAAACCAGCCAACCAAACTAGAAAAACCAAGAGCAACACAAAACCAAAGGGAACTTTGGTGTTTACCGTGCATGATAAGTGAAATCATGATTTCTGTTGCATTCTTGGTAAAAGTCGTGATTTTGGATAAGTGTAGTAAAGGAAGACATTCTTCATGAATGGTCAATCTGAAAAAATTCATGTTTATACATCTCATGACTTTGACACAAATCTTTAGGGAGTGTGTTCAAAATGAAAGATACAGGAAATTACAAACCAATTCTGATAATGTTCAGGGTCTTTAAAGCAATAATGTTTCAACAGTTTGCCTGATTAATTTGCTTCCTAAAAGTAGTTTCTTCGTTACACTCAACAACTCTTGACTCTTCCCTATGCATTTGCCTTAGGCTCACATTTTGGAAATAGTTTTAATTTATACACAATAATGGCATTAAATTGTGCACTTTGGAATGAGAGCAGACTCAAATTTACATAGTTTCCTAAGCTTTAGAAGTTTATTTTACAGCTCTGTTAGCTTCAAGATATTTCTAATAACGTGCTTTTACCTTTTTCTGCCCTGACTAACAATGAGAGACATCTGTTTGCTCTCTTCATATCCATGTTGCATATTTAAATGTTTTCCTACTGTGGTAACATTTATTCTGTGGTCCTATGAATGAATAATAAAGATTGCTCCTCTGGAAAGTTTATAGTATCCAGAGTATGCACACCTAATATTTAATTTAGAAGTGCGTGTTGTATTTAAAAACACCCTTTCTTGAATTTTAAAAATGCCTACTTGAAGTGAGACTTCATATTAGAGTGTGAATACTCATCTGTCAGAGATGAGACAAGAAGTGTCAGGATTGGGGGATGCATTCCTGGCCAGGGACAAAAAAGAAAAAAGCCACTCTCATAATCTGCTAAAGCTTATTTCCATCTAGAATGCAATGTCTGGTTTCCAGTGAGAACTGGTTTTTGCATATTAAATATGCATATTTTTCTTTGTTTCTCATCTTTTAAGGCTTCCCTTAAAACCTTCAATTAAACAGGAATAATATCAGTTATTCAAGACAAGCCTAGAGGATCAAAAGTGGGCTTTTTCAATAAAACCATTTTAAATCCTTTTCATACTTCTTGACCTGGAGCAAGTGCAACTAATTCTGTGAAGGACTAGCTTTTCAGAGTATTTTGGTTTTTGTTGTTTTCACTTGCTAAAGTGACGTACATTGCATCAGATACAAGCATTTTATTTTGCCTGATGTGTAGAGTCAAGATAGCCACAAGGAGAATGAAGACACACAAAACCATTCCCATGGCAAATCTGAGTGAAAGAAAGAGCCGTGGTAATGAAATAATTTATAGTATGAAAAATAAACTAACAATTTTTAATAATTTTTTTAACAGGTATATTCAGCAAATTGGACTTATTTCATCACCATATTTCTTTCTTGAAATAAGTGTCATCTTTTACATTAAACCCCCAGTATTTTAAAACTGAAGTTTTAAAGCAAATATTTACAAGCAATCTCTAATTGCAAAATTAGATTTAATGTCCCAAAGCTGTTTTACTACCAGTCAGCTACAGATGTCCCACTGGATAAAAATGCAAGGCAGTCCTAGCTCTGCTCCTGTTCCCTGAATACTCCTCTGCTCTTGCTTAGTTCTTTGCCTTCATCCTCATTAATTGGATAATTAGTCACAACTTTTCTGCTGAATTAATGGCAAACCTTATAAATTGCTGCAATGTTAATTAAATCTAATTCTTTGAATGAATTTACATTTGCAAGAATTATCTTTTTGCTTATTCTATCTGAATATGTTGATTTTTTAAACTTTTATTTTCCATATTATTTTAAATAATGCATGCAACTGCTTTTAAATCATGAGCTTGATCTCTAATTGTATTGAAGTGTTTAGATATTAGTGAACATTTCCTAAGTGATTTATAAATTCTAACTTCTTACACATGGCAAACGGCTATTGCATGTTCCTGTAAACCACTGACAAGTTGTTCAGCCAGTTTCCAATACTGACTTTTACAGTTTAGAAGTGAATTACCATTATATTATATTAGCTCAAATTTGCCTGTAAAAAAAATTTGTCTGATTCCAGTAACTGGCTCATATATACTTTGTATCAAACTCCAAGCTCCATTTTTCAAAATTAGATTGTTCTTCTAAAATTTTCTAATAATTCTTTCTTTTATCCTGTAATTTAAGATCAATGAAGGCTAAAAAAATTTACAGGGTAGGGTAGGGGAGTATTGGGATTGAGGAAATTCAGTTCAAGGATGATGGGCTGCAGTCTATCATCAATAGAGAAAATATGAGTTTGTCTTTTCCCTCAATTCATACATTTTTCTGTCAAGATAGAAATATCACTAACTAGACATGAGATGAAATTTTGATGTCTCATTCATAGATAAAATTTATTCTAAAAGAGAAAATATTTTAATTAATGTTTCAGCATCTCTCTATACAAATTTACAGAAACTATTGATTTCAGTTTATAAGTAATACAGCTCTAACCTAGGAAGTCTTCAGAGAAAGTAAACAGAGGAAATAACATTTTTCTAATGTGGTGTTGAATAGCATTTAACTTTAAATATGCTTGCTTGAAATTGGAAGTGATTTTTTTTTTTGATCAAAGAAGCAGGTTAAGAGCATGGAAGATGAAAATCTGTACCTTTTCAGAGAACAAATGTGGCTGCAGAGCTGTATTAACTTACTTCCCTGATGTGTAATATTTTGGTGCTGGGAAATTATCTTGAGCAGAAGAGTAGAGTTTAATCTGCATTCATCTCCTTGACCTTTTCCTGAAACAATCAGGTTCAGTGGTGCCAGTGTCAGTGGTAACCTTTGCTGCATGAAACAGCACACTAACACTGAAAATTGATTCATCTCAGCTAAACAAAAAAAAGTTTGTGAGATTTATGAAGGTAAATTTCACTGAGAATAGCTTCTCATGGTGCAACCCATAGGAGCTGATGTAGAAGAAAGTTGTGTCCCAACACCTCCAGCCCTGCCCCAAACACACCAAGGCATCACCATGGGCTGTAAGGGTTTACCACCACATTCCAAAGTGTGTCTCAGTGCACTTCTCTGCAGGGTTAGGGACATGCTGCAGGAGGTTTTATCTATTGATCTGTTTAGCAGCTTATCCAATATCAAATTTGCTTCATTGTTGTCTCCTTTTATAATTATTCCTTTACTGTAGGAAGTAACTTTACTATAATTCTTCCTTTACTTCCTTTACCTACTTTGTAACAGAACTGGTTCATAAAGATGGCCTAACATTTCTAGCTAAGCATCAGGGATGTTACAGCGACAGTTCTGGGTGGTGAACAATTCCAAAAGAAAATCCATGCAGATATTGGTCTTCCATATTCATATCTATAGTAGAATTCTGGATAAACTTCCTAGATAATCTTTACATTCTCATAAGCATCATTAAGCTAAGCTCTTTTAAGCACCACTGTGAATAAAATTTGTTTGCCTTTCAAGATGATGGTTTTATTGTCAGACATTAAAAATGTGGCTTTCTAAGGCAGTTTAGGGAGGATAATCTTGACATCTTCAAAAAAACTGGAGTGGGTGGAATATATGTCAGTTTTTATGAGCACATCACTATTAGTCTCAGTTGATGGAAGATCAAAATTAATTAAAATATCAATATGATTTTTTCTATAATTAAAGATATTTGAAGGATAAAAAAGGCAAAATACTATATATAGTTTTGTTTCTGCATGCATCCATATATTATAAAAAGAAGTCTTTCAATATATGAATAAATAGTGTGAAATAATAGTTTATCACTGATCCATTAGTCTAGCTAAAACTAAATACAGGTTGATATTTTAACATCTCTGTATTTGCTATAAGAATATTTAAATTTGTGGAAATATTTTGTAATACTTATATATTTTCCATGGAACTTTTTCAGATTATTTGTTCTTTCTTCTTAGATATTTCTGCTTATCTATTGGGGTTTTTAGATACCCTTACAATAAATACAGATAGAAAGAATTAATAAGGGTAAATAGTATTATAGCATACTCTATGGACTTTAAAGTATGAAAATATTCCATTATTCTGAGTTACAGCAATATTTGATAGGCCTTGTAAAAACTGCAATATTTGCAACAGAAAACAAGAATGGCACAAATTTGTCTGCAGTAATATAAATTCTCCAGATTTCATTAAATCTTTGGTGACTTTCACAGCCATTTTATTCAAAACAAAATATATATGATCAATCCTTTAATGGGTACTGATTTTCTATGTGGTTTTATTTCATGAAGCTTATTTCCAGTCTGGGACATTTCATTACAAACTGCAGCAGGTTCCTTTTGGCTGCTTTACTGGATGATAAGCTGGGAAGGGAACCAACTCAGAGGAGTAGACTGGGGGTAGATAATCCTGTACATTTAAGGATTTACAGGGAGACCAATGAGAGAGAAAATGGCCCTCAAATCATCTTTGGCTATTTCATAGCCAAAATCTTTGGTGTTTGGATGACGCTAGTGATCTCAAAACAAAAAATAGTGATTTACCAAAAGATTAGGAATTATTTAGGAAATCGTGGCATCTCTTTCTCCATGGAAAATTATGGTCAAGGAAACGCTACTTAGAAAACAAAGCATTCCATCAAAATATCCACATTAAGTATATTTTAACATTTTTCAATTACTTCCCAGTTTACATAGAAAAAGATTTTTTATTATTGTGTAATATAGAATTGTATGGGATAATATGTGGACTGCTGTTTCTCTCCTTCACTCTCTATTTTTCTGACCTGGGTGTGTGAGTGTTTTTATGACACCACTATACACAGACATGTGGATGTCTCTCTATTCAGTCTTTATTTTAGTACATATTTTCACAAGTAATAAAAGTAAAAAAATATGTACCTGTGGCAGCAGCTCTCTGGCCACATGTACCTATCTATTTAACCTTTTAAAGTGATATCAAATAATTCTAAATCAAATTAACTTCTAATTGAGATATTGGACCAAATAATCCAGATTATTCACCTTCTAAGTGGTTCACAAATCTGACATTTATTTTCACAATAAAGTCATATGAAGTATGTTCTTCCATTTACTAATTCCTTTCAAGTTTTTTGCTACTACCTTCCAGCAGTGAAATAGTGCATCAAATGTCTGAAAAGAGAACAGTAGCAACAATCAGACAGTTCAGGGATCGACATTTGGTTATTAGTTCATGGTTCTTTAGGTTGGTGCACTCACCTTTATTTGCTTCACAATATTTCTTGAGAACACAACATCAATAGTCGGCATCTGTCCAGCAAGTGGTGGCTTAGTGCTGCAATAAAAAGTTCTTCTCACTTTAAAGTGGGAAAGGAACTGTTTGAAACATTAAATTCCTTCTGTCAGGCAGATGGGGATTTAACTGGGGCACTCTCAGTTATAAAACAAGTTTTCATTGATCTCAATGGTTGAATTCCTAACTGCAGCTTATTTTCCCTTTGATTTTGAAATCCATAAATGCCAGTCATAGCTTTAAGAATGAAAATCTTTGGCATGGGAGTTTAAATTAAAAGTGATAAATTGAGACTGCTGGTGACCACTGCCTCTGCCAAACACAAATGTCATGGCTCTGCCTCTAAACATTGCTACATGCTTCATTTTAAATTGTTACAAATTAGGCAGGGAGTTAATTGCTATTTTGGAATAAAAGTGATGATGCTGATGGGAAAAGCCATCCTAAACCAATTCTTTTATTTGCAGCAATGCCATATGACTGATCTAAAATAAAGAAATGCTAATAAAAATTACTCTGACTGTAAAAATGGGCATTTGTTATGGGAATAAGTGCGGCAATAGCTGTGTGTATGTGAAGGTGACTTCCCTTCAGAATGCATTTGCCAGCTTAAAAATGTAAGAGAAGACTGAAAGATGTAGGAGACATTGTTTTCCCTCAGCCCTAGGTTGTTGGGGGTTAGGGACATATATCTCTATCACTGCTGACTTGGTATTAGAGTTGCTATCAACTCTTTTAGTGGCAGCAAGTGCCAGGATGAACAATTACTCATTAAGAGAGTGTGACCTTAAAAAGCGAGCAGAGCTGTAAATCTTAACTAGTCTCTCATTTATTTTACTCTCTGTCCAGAAAATGCACAGCTGTAAAAGCACACACAACAACATTCAGGGATTCATCAGACAACAGTTTCCCTCTTCTGAAGTTCCAGATTTAGTGCTAGTTTCAGTATCAGTGGGACAATTTTACAACTAATCAGTTGTTTGTTCTTTCTAGCAATGCATTACTTCCTTATTAGCAGCATGAAAAGGCCCTTGATAGTACATCAAGTGGTGAAATATTTATCTGTTTGCCTCAGGTGAAAAGAAAAAAAAACCAAACCAACTACAAATGCTGCATCAATGCAAGGGAGTCTGCCTCCTAAACCAAGGACATAAGTATTTGAAGATAAACATTTATCATGAGTTAAGACAGAGCTCCCAGTGCGAGTGTGAAAGTATAAACAAAAACACTAAACTGAGCTCTTTGTTTTCCTCATTACTGAGCAGCCTGCTTGGTACTCACCTCTCCACCTTTCCACTTCCTTTCTGCTCTCCTGCTTGATTTGATTTGCCACTGCAAAGTTGGTGGTGTCATTTGTGGGTGTTGTTCTGCCTTGGAGTGACTTTTAATGCGTATATCCATCCATCCATACCTTACCAGTTGTCCTGGGAATTTTGCTACTTGTTGGTTGTTCTCAGAGGGCGCAGCCTGAAAGTTCTTTAACCCATAAGTGAATGCACAGCAGACTTTCTGTGTCCTCTGTGGTTTTGAGTCTTGTACTAGTTTGCTGATCATAAAGTAAGAAAACTGCTGTATGCTCTCAAAAAATGAAAGCTATCTTTATTTTGGGGAGTTTTTGATCAAATTTTGTTACTGTGCTATGTGGTTTTGCTTTTACAGTTTAGAGTTTTCCAATATTCCTACCAAACTTGTTTTCAAAACTTGAAGATTCCACCATAAATATTTATTTTCAAGTTACAGTTTTGTTGTAGAGCATCAGAGCAGGAGTTAAAGTTTAGTGAGCTGTTAAAAAAATTGTGGTAGGCTGGTGTCATGACGAGAAAAGATCCTTTCTCTTGAAAGAAACCTTTTCTTTCACAGCTAAAACTACCCTTGTGGCAGAAATAATGTTGCAAGATACTAGATAAAGACAGACCAGCTGATGCAGAAGAACTGAAAATTTTTAAAAATTAAAAAAAAACAATATGGATTTATATGGATTGCATAGAAAGTGGCAACTTCTGATTGGATTTTGGAGATGCAGCTTTCTGCTCTGTTTAAACTCTGGTGTTTTGTAATACCTGCCTGCTGCTTGAACACCAGTGCTAGGACTGAAACAAGGGAGCTTCAGACCTTGAAATTCAGAGTTTGAAATCCTTGTGCAGCTCACTTAAGCTCACAGAGCTGGGCATGAGCTTACTAGAGAAACATGAAGCTTTATTTTGAGAAAAAGGCATTACCTGAAATAGTTCTGCATTTGCTGCATTCAAAATCACCTTTTGAAATATATCTTTTATAGAATTATTTAAGTTGTATAACTACACTTAGATACAATCTGCTAATATCTCATTAGAGAATATGAAAAGGGCAGTTTGTAGTCAGTGTGTCTTGCAGTTCAAGTGTTTTAAATGTTGTTTAAAAGAGTTGGTTTCAGGCATTTGCTGCTTATATTCCTTTTCCTGATCTGCCTGCATAGTTCTATATAAACCACTATTTTTTGGGAGAAACATGTCTAGGAATAGATTATTTTTACATAATCTGAAGTTATCACAGATTCTGCTGTGGCATTTTCAGTGAGGTTTTGTGTGTAACCATTTACCAGCTTGCTTTTTAACAAAGAGATTTACCTACTCTGCAGTGATTTAGAACTGAGGCATCATCTTGGAGTCATGTCTTAAAAGACTGGTGTAAAAATCACAATACTTTCTTCTGGTTTTTTTTTTTTTTCTCTCCTTTTTTCTGGCAACAGAAGTCTCAATTCTAAAGAACATGATGCCTCCTAATAAAATTTGTTCCACTTAATTAATCTCTGGAAATTTTAATTATCTTTGTACCATGCCTTCATAAATACAGGTCCTTAACTTGAACTTTGTTAATTTAATAAGTTTTGGTTTCCTTTTTTAGGAAGTTTTAGAAACTACATTTTCTCATATCCAGAGATATCTCTGTCTGAATATAGGATATAAATAGATCAAGACATGTATAAAGTCTTTATCGAAAGCCATGCCTAGCAAATTTCAGCCTTTTGCTTCTTTTTAATATGTATTATCTCTGTTTTTGTAAAAAATATCTGTTTTTGTAAAAAATATTATTTTTTTTCCCTCTTTAAGACTTAATTATTTGTAGTGTGAGTAGCAGGATTGGCACTACTTAATTTCCTTCACATTGGTGCTTGAGGCTATTTCTTCTATTTCCTACTGATTTGGCTGAAAGGTAGAAATCACCAAAATTCATTCACAGTTACACATTTATTTTTGGGTCTGTCTTCATGCAGATATTGATTCTCATGAAAGTGACAGAGATAGATATTTTGGACTTCTCTATATTTGTCTGAAAACTGCCAGTTTTCTCCAAAGTTGTTTGTGAAGAGCTAGCAAAAAGATAAGCAAACAGCATGCTCCCTTGAAGTGCTTTTGCAGGAAGGAATCTTGTTTCATTTTAAAAGGCACCATTCCATTTTACTTAATTTAGTTTTGGGTTTTTTTTCCTTTGCTGAAGAGAAGTAAAGACAATGCCAGAATAAATTCATTAGGGTTTTTCATGCTTGTCAGGCCTGCATTATTTTATGCACAAACAGACATATGCATACAAGCATATCTATATATGTGCATATGTACATATATATATATATATATATATATATATTTGTATATATATATATATATGCGTGCTTGTATGCATATTTATGTACAGAGATAAAAAGAAAGAAATACGTCAAATAGTTTGGCACCTTTCAACCCATTCTGCATTCTGTTGCAGGCAACACTTGGCCAGCTCCAGCTTTGTTCTCTGAGCTGTGGCCAGGTGCCATTGCAAACCTCTCTGTACCTTGGCTGTTTCTGGAGTCCAGCTTAGGAAATAGAGACATTTCTGCAATTGAGACAATGAGTTCTTTGCTTTAGCGCATTGACACTCATCATGCCAAGCTCAGCATAGCCATGTCAGAGAATAAGCAGCAAGCCCTATTGTCCCCGGGCTGTCCCACAGAGCCACAGCAAGACAGTAAGAACAGGAGTTTGAGCCTAGAACTGAATGAAGGGGCCAAGCTCCAGCTTCGGTTGCAGCTCTGAGTTGAGGTGCCTGGGGTGGCTCCTGGTGCCCATTGCCAGCTGATGGCAGTCCCTTTTCTCCTCATCTGATGCCCTGGTGCCAGCCTTCAGTCCTTTCTGGAACAGAACTGCTTCTGACAGATTTTCTTCTTGTGTTTGATGGGTATCTTCAATCACTGTTAAAGCAGCATCACAGCAAACCTGCTGGATGTCACACCTCACAGGCCTGTAGGTGACAGAACTGTCATGTCATGTCAGACCTCACTGGAAATGTGGAGGCAGAGACCCTCCCTCACACAGTCACTGGGCTGGAAAGGGCTGTGCATTGATTGGGAAGCCAAGATTTCTGCCTGCCCTCTGACCTTTAGCAGTCAAAGCCTTGCAATGATGTACTCTGGGCAGCAACTGTTATTTTACTCACAAGTCCCCTGAAAAATTGGACAAGGTCATTTCTGGAAGGTCTGGCATCTTCAGTAAAACCTTTCTTTTGCCAAAATTAATTTTCTAACATTTATGACTTCTTGGGTAATCATCTTGGTTTGCACTAACTTAAGTTAGTGCAAAACTTCTGCTAGATATTAGGATAAGGTTCTTCACCTAGAGGGTGGTTGGGTAGTGGAAGAGGCTTCCCAGGGAAGTGATCACAGCCCCAACCCTGACAGGATTCAATAAGCATTTGGACAGTGCCCTCATGCACAGGGTATGATTCTTGGGGGGTTCTGTGCAGGGCCAGGAGTTGGATGATCCTTGTGGGTCCCTTCCAACCCAGCATATTCTGTGATTCTGTGATTATATTTGCTAGATTTTCAGAAAGGTCTGGTTTAAGATTTTTGCTTTAGGGTACATGTTTTTCTTTCAGCAAGAGTCTCAGTTTCTGTTTTGATACACAAATACTTTTTTTCTGCTTGTCACCAGTTGAAAAACAAGGTGAAATCCTGCAACCACAGAAGTCCTGAAAACTGTTAAGTCCCCAGGACTGAGCTAAAGCTTGAGAACATCCTATTGCAAATAGGAAAATCCTATCTTTTTGCTATACTTCACATAAACAGACAATTTCATGAAGCAGAGCTGGTAAGGTAGTCCCTTTCCCCATCACCAAATCCATGCCTGTGTTAAGTTCTGAAGCTTTCCACATATGTGATTGATGTGTAGCTATGCAAATTAAATTATTAAAGCCAAACATATCTGCTTGGAAAATTATCAGAACCCATTTTCTATACTCTTGAATTACAAAGGGGTCATTTGATGGGCAACTTGGAGCTCTGGAAACAATGCTGTGAGAATGGACACAGCCAGGGATGACACTGGATGACATCTTTGTACTCAAAAACACAGAGCAGAAATAGAAATACCCCAAAGAGCAAAGAGCTTAAGATAGTTTGATTTTTCACATATGCTACAGAGTGGAGACGATGACAGTTCTGGCATTTTCATGGTGATTTCTAGACCCATGATGTTCAGATCAGTTGTGAGGAAGCTCTCCAAATTATGGCTCAATAACAAAAGCCTCGGTAATGAGAATGCAGCACATCTATTCCTATTTTGTTCATTTTATTATCTCCTACTGTTAGTCCTGCTTGTACTGTTATTTTAAATATTGCCATCCCTCCTGTAGTCCTTATCTAGAGTCAGATGGTTGAGTGTAAAAGGAAAAGGGAGGAATTCTGGGTTGGGTTGTATTTTTTCACATCAGACTGCAAGGTGCTAACCTTATTTTTTATGGAACTCTTCAGCTCACGTAAAAAAACCAATTTCCATTTCAAATCAAGGTTTAAAAAAAAAAAAACATTTTTATTGCAGTTGCTAAATCCTAGTTTGAGAATGTCTTGTACAGGCATTTATTTTGTTATTTGGCTGACCTAATTACTTGAATCAACCAATATACTTTAGAGGGATTACAGGCTAGGGCACTTCAGAAAGAGGCCTTTGCTTGCCTGGAAAACATAATTTTGGTTGCTAGAACAGATTGCTACCAGTTTCCATCTTCATATGTTCTGCATTAATGCTCACTAGAATTCATTCAATTTTTATTTAATTTTAATTGCCTCACCAATGAAAGGGCAAAAAAAAAAAAAAGCAATTGAGGATAAGGGAAATAATCCTGTACAAATTGCTACCTTTTTAAATCTTCACAAATACTTTATTTGGCTTTACTCAACATGCCAAATATGTCTGGCAAGAATCTTACGAGAAGCAGCTTTTCTTAGTGGTATTACAGACCCAGCTACTGTATATAAATTTACACAGCAGTTCACTGGTTTCTGCTGTGCAAAGTGAAAATGTATTATTTTCTGAAAATCTGCTGTATTTTTTTACAAGTCAGTTTACTTGCAGTAGTTGTCTTCTGAAGTCCTGGTTATGACTTCCATAAATAATAGGAACTTCACTCCTTGACTGTGGCAGTTCTTAGTACCTTCTCAGGAACATTTTCAGAGCTCTGGGATGAACCAGGTGCTGAACAAGCAAATGGGATCTGTTGCTGCTGCTGGTGATTGTGTCCATGAAAGGAGGTTTTATCTCTCCTTTCCCCTCACTAAAATATTGAGATCTTTCTTGCAGTCCAGAGGAAAGCACTTCTCACCACCTTTGAAACCAGAAATGAGTGAGAGGGTGACCTGAGCATGGACCAAAAAATCACAGAATCACAGAATAGTTTGGGTTGGAAGGGACCTTAAAGGTCATCCAGCTTCAACAAAAAGCAGGGAGCTGTGGGCTGAGAAAGGCAGCAAACTTAAACAGTTGAAACCACATAAGATTCTAGGTGCTTATAGAAATAGAATACACAGAAAGGAATGTAGTCAGATTTTAAATTAAAAAAATAAACCCCATCATTTTGAGAGGATGTGTAAGTTCAGAATGTGTCCCACAGCCCAAGTAAATATGGAAGCCTTCAAAGTTTCTGCCAGTGTAAACGACAGCATTTTCATGGTTTCTATAATTTCCCAGCTCATCAGGTGTCCTGAGCAAAACTGTGTGACTAATTGATCTTTCATCTCACTGGTCATAATGAATATTTAAAAAAAAAATAAAACATAGGTTTAAGTTAAGCATGTGTAGGGTTCAAGACTTTATTCTTTCTTCAAATGCAATCAGTTTTTCAACATTCTAAATTCACCCCCCTCCTTGATAATTGTTTATATTTCTTGCCTGGCAAAACCATGTAGACAAGATAATTAGGTGTTAGACATGATGGAGGGTCCATTTAAAATTGCAGGGGTTTTAAATGACAGGTCTGAGAAGCTGTCTATAGCATAGCCATGATTCTGTCAAATGTCAGTAACAGGGACTCAGAATTCTGACTGATAAATAAATTGCTAGATGTGTTTGCTGTTAAAATGCAATGTTAGCCACAGCTATACCCTGTCATGATTACAGAGATGGTTACTCTTTGTTTACAGAGATTTTGGATCATTCTCTGATAAAGGAGCCTCATTTTTAGCAATATGAAATCTTTTAGTGTCAGTCATTAACTAAGTAAAAGATACAAGATGATTGATTTATGCTGCTTTGGAGGGTTTTTTCTTTTTAATATTATGGATTGATTCTCAAAGAGTAACATTGGAAATGGCTTTAGAAATGCAGAAAGAAATAACTGGCAGCATACAATGACACTAAAGGGTTGCTGAAGTCAGGAGCGATTTTGCCTTTTGATACCCTTGAAGTTGGTCCTAGAATTTCTTTCTTTTTTACAGTTTTTGGTGGCATTAGGTCCTGTCTATACTGAGAAATTAAGAAACCTGTATTTCTGTCTGGAAAATTCTCCTGATAAACATACTCTGTCTATATGATTAACAAAAGTAAATGTCTCATGACAGTAAATATGTATTTATAAAGCAGACATTTCTCTACTCAAAGTTCTGAACTTCATTACTTCAAGGACCTTTCTGATTGGAAATGGAAGGAATTATAATAATTATTAAAACAATAACATCATTTTTTACCTTTTTTCAATTTAGCATAGAAAATATGCTTTAGCAGATCACATCAATTATCCCCTTAAGTCATTATTTAATTTTTCTGACAGTTATCAATACCATAGAATTCAGAGTAAAATTCAAGAACCATTGACTAGTTACAAGGTAATCATCTGAAGTTAAATGCCATGTATTTCACAGTATTGGTTAGATTTTATCCCTTTCAAAATATTCATTTGCTTTAAAATAACTTCCTATTATCTCTCAACATCCAGTCAGTTTTAGATACATTTGGTTTAGAAAACACAAAATCCTCACTGCCACAAAACCAAAACTCTAGAGTTTTATTCTAGAAAGACTAATCCTTTATGCTGCAAGGATCTTCACATTGCCCTCCATTATTTGCAGTAGACTTAAAAAAAAAATAAATAAAAAAGCTGCAACATTTATGATTCTCAGAGGCTTAGCCAGGAATCTGCACAGTGTCATTAAAATTTGACATAAAGCTGTCCTTTGGGGACTGAAGGTATGTGTGACTTCCAGGGCTGGAGGCAGCTCACTGAGAAGGTCTTGCTTTGCTTTTTTTCTTGGAGAGCTCAAACCCAGACAGTTCCAAGAGTGCTGCACATGGAATAAAACCACTGTGGGATGATAACAGTGAAACACAAAGTTCTCCCTATGGTTGTGAAGCTGTTCTCAGTTTCTTGAGTATTTAAGAATATTTTTTCTTTTACTTTTCTACCTCCTTCACCACCTCTTTACTTATCATGTCCTACTTATTTATTATTTTTTTTTTAATTTTGCACTTTTTAATTGTATGGTATTTGAGCATATCATACATGATCTGCTGAAAAAGCTTTTTTAAAGGCTCGTCTATATTTCTCTGACTGGTGATATTATACACTAAAAGGAACAGCTGCCCGAGATGCCAATTTGTCACAATGGAGTAGAAATACCCATGGTGGTAGCACACTTTCCATTGAGAAGGAAAACAGTGGAAAATCACAAAATTACTTTATTTTCTACGTGATTTATCAAGTTACAGGACAAATTATCTGTCACTATTTGATTTTTCAGAATAGTTTTCAGAACAAGGAACTCTTCCCTTGGATTCAAATAATGCAAATATTTTTACTTGGTCCTATTATTTTGCCTATTTCTTAAATGTATTCTGTGCTGTTTTCTGCATTTTACCTGTACTGTTTGCAGTTTGAAATTTTCAGGTGATACTGTACTGGTACAGCCTAAGACAATTTAAATGTCAGCCTGATTAATGTGGCAATAATGGTATCTGATCGATTTATCAAGTGTTCTATACAATGCTTGTGAATATCTGTTCTTACCATGGTAGCACCCAGTGGCTCAGAATAAGAATAAAAGAAAACACAGGGACCAACATGGAACAGAACAGCAGAATAATTAAATCAAACTGACCATCTTGCTATTTTAGCTTTCCTTTGTGTCTTCTGAATGTAAGAACAAGGATGAAATAAAGGCATCATCCTTGGCATAAAAATATTACATAATTACATATTGTTTAGTAAGTCATACTGTTTGTATATAACTGTACAATAATGACATCATTGCATCAAAATACTGCTGGAAAATATTTGGTATTGATCCTTACTGACAAAAGTACTTGTCATAGTAAATTTTATAGATATGGAAAGAGCTAGAAGTGCCAAAATAAAATGCAGTTTTTGACCTGAAATTAAATCCACAAATTTCAAATTAAATACCTTAATGAAATTTAAGATCAATTTCGTCTATGTAAAACAAAAAGTGTTGATAAGTGAGGTAACACTATCAGGAATTATGCAGAATAAACCTAAACTCGCAATCAAAATAATTTCTAAATGTCAGTGAAACTGCTAGAATTAATATCTCATTAGTTGATAATTCCTAGTACCTGGCTTCTTATTGCCACCCAGTAACCAAATGATAGGGAATGCACTGCATCTCAACTGAATGCAAAAGTAAGCTTTAATTAGAACATAATTGAATTCAGAAGAATAAAAAAGATACAAGGGAGGTCAAGGAAAATGGAAGGGATTGGCAGATGTCTTCTCTACATTATTTATGAGGGTTAAAAGAGCCCTCCCTGCCTGTGCAAAACTCCACTGCAGGACAATGCCCTGATCCTGCTCAGGCAGCATCAGGTGATTGATACAAATCTGAGAAAGCATAAAATTCATGTTAGACAGAAAGTGAGACTGATTTTCAGAGATATGGGATGTCTTGGACTGCATATGATTTCCCAGGACTTGCTGTGCTTCCCTGGGTCTGTGCTGTGGGGAGTATGGAAGCAGATCCCCAATGCAGTTAATCTGACGAGGGAGAACAGATGAGTTCCTGACAGTTTTGTCACTCTTGTTTGAAATGCTCTGTCCTGTGGTGTATTCTAAGTAACTGTCACCACATCTGCAGGGATATTATCCCAGGTGTGGACAGAAAAGGATGTACTGACACATGGTTCAAAACTTTTGAATGCTAATTGGGAAGTAGGTGTTTAACTCCATGTATTCCTGTTTTAACGTGGAACTTCAGCCAGGCTAGCTGGCTTCCCTTAGGCCACTGGAACCTGCCATGCTTTATTGGTATTTCCTTACAGCTTCCATAGGTACAAACCATTAGCTGGCTTTTATTATTTAATTGGAATATCAAGACAGCTCATTTTGATGGGCTTTATTTTTCTGTATAAAGGAAAAATAATAAAGAACCATTGTGATTATCCAATTTGTATGCACATTGAATAGAAGTAAAAAAGTACTGGCAGTAGGGAAGCAGATAAAAAGAGCTCAAAACAGAAGACATGTCCTGTTCCCACAGAACAGGATTCATTAACTATAAAACACGTGTGAAAATAAATGTGCTATGTTTCAACATTCCTTATTTCATTTGTGCTACATTACAGCATTCATTGTTTTATTTAATGGCTCTATACTGGCAAATTTCATTACTGACGTTAGCATTTTTATTATTATTTTATCTATGCTGTGAAAGTATTCACTTAGGGAAACTCCTAAAAGTGTATTTGACAGGTTAAGATTTCTCTGTGGTGTTGCCCTCAGCAAAACATTTCAGTGAAAATTTCACTGGGTGCTTTCCTTCTTGTAAGTGACCAAACTGCTCTTGAAGTCGCCACCTCACAAATGCAGTACTTGATTTTTTTAATTAATTATTTAATTTTAAAATAGTAATTGAAAATTCAAGTTTTTAAATATCATAAATATCAATATATTTCTTCACCATGTAAGTGACCTCAAGAAAGAAAGAAAGAAGCAAACTGTTTTGTTTGTTCTCTAAACAACCCCCTTTTCTATAAATGACTCAATGTTATGCTTCAACTGCTGTGGTTATGGTGAAGAATAAAATAACTCTTAAAAGACTTATTGGATGAGTTTATAAACATCAGTGACTAAAGACAGGAAAATACAGAATCAATAAATACAATTCACAGCAGAAGTAATTTTCCCCAGAATTAGAGCATAGAATAATAAAAAGCAAAATAATGGGTAAAAGACAAGATAGTCTATCTGTGGAAATATTTGAATTGGCTTTAGTGCACAGTTCTTCACATTTATTGGGATGGGATTATTAGGTAGAAAGGATTAACAAAAGGAATCGTCAGTTCAGAAGACTGTATTTATTCAGCTGTATTACAGGGAAAAGTGTCAATCCCCTTGTCTCCTTTGACATTAAAGTTAGAAAATTGGCTTATGTATATGTCAATCATAGCATGTAAAGCCACCCATTCCAACAATCCACCAGTAATATGATGCATGCTTGAAATACTGATTTCTTCTTCATTTTCTCTCCAGACCAAATTAAATCACTTTCAAGGGAAAACTCAAATCTCTGATACTTGTAAAAATACACAGCTTTTCTTAGTGCCTGTGTTGTAAGCCCTACAGTCCTTTTAAACTTTATATATCAGGCTCAAACCCTGTGGTTCAGTGCTTGTGCACGATTTAGACGCGCACAGCTCGTGTGGCCTGTCCCATGCCCCACCTCCAGTCCTGCAGGAATTTCTGCAAGAAAATATCCTGCAGGGTGATGTTGGAATAGGAGGGGGAGAGATTTCGGCAGTCTTTCATGAATAACAAACTCTCCTTCCAGAATAACTCCCCTAAGAGTATTCTTCTCATGGCTTCATACCTAGGAGGAAATAAATAGCCAGCTAGAACAAAGGAAAGCAGAGACTTAGGAGAAAGGCCTTTGCTTTACTTTTTTTAGGGATGGATATCAGTAGGTGATGAGAGATCAGAAATCTCTAAGAAAGAGGCCATTTGACTTAGTATAAGAGGGAAATTAAAATTTACTCAATAATCTATACAGTATTACATTGCAAAATTAAGCTAAATTTTCAATGTTCAGAGGTCTGCTAGTGCAGAGCTTCACAATCAGCTTCAGAGTTGCTCTGTTTGGTGGTATAAAAAAGCACCGAACTCTTTATATATTATTTTTATCTGTTCTGTTACCAAGTTACTATGTTTTAAACATATTTACTTTGCTAATTAACATCCTAGAGTAGGATGTTAAGGCCTAGAGGAAAATCCTGCTTGCTTGGTTTTTTTTAAGCATTATCCTATGCAAAGTAGAAAATATTATTTGCATTTTCTTTCCATCTGAACGAAAGCCTCTTGGTAACAAATGGAACCTTCAATACAATAAAATTTGCATGAAACAAGCTGCCATTTGAGAGCTGTGTGGTTGGAATGATGCCAGTCAATATTAGATTGCATACCTCTGGTTAATTTATTAGCCACCTGTTCCAGAACCCATTACAAGAGCACATTAAGATGCTATCAGGTTGGGGGAGCATTTTGAGCTTCAGGCCTTTGAGGATGTTTTTTGTGTAGAAAGTCAAGCTAATAGAAAACTGAAATGAGCAATAGTACATACTTCCCTCCATGGAGAAGAAAGGGGAATATTCCACAGGTTGCTATTTCTGCCTGCATTCTCTTTGAGAAATAATAGAGGGGTTTATGAAAACTTCTTCTCAATTAAAATGGAAGCTAATAAAGGAAACCTAATAATGCAAAGATTGCAAGTGTTAGTGCAACTGATGGTCTTTACAGACATGGGAATATGACAAAATGATGAGGTATTATAGGCTAATTTGTTTACTGCTTTTCATGAGTGAGAAGGCATCATTTTCCATATGAATATTTCTGCAATTCAGAGCTTAATTTTTCATAACCCAGCTCATGAGAGTGTATCGATCTCACATGCACAGTTGGAAAATAGAGTTACAAAACCAGAAGCTGAGAAAATTGTAGGGTGGAGAAGCAGATTGCTAGAGGAATTAAGATTTTAAGAATATGCCTGGATAGAAAAGGTTTGGGTCCCTTCTGTGTGCTCATTCCGTCTGCACCACTGTGTATGGTGCACACACAAATGAGATAAGCAAATGACACAGGTTTGCTCTCAATCCTGAGGAGTAACAGTATGGCACTGAACAACAGGGATGTCATGGAAAAGATCCTAAAATATATCAAAGTTCATGCAGTAGGGTCCAGGTAGGAACTATTACACCCCTGCTTTTAGAAAATACAGAAGAATTAAAGAGGCAAAATGGGAATAACACACATTCTCGGATTCATTTTGAATAGTACTAATGGCAAATATTTATGTGAACTGAACAGCCCTGAGTGATTAGCAGCCTTTTATATATATCAGCTATTTATTTATCTCTTTTTATATACCTAAATATATATATATATTTATATGCCTCAGTTGGTGAGAGCATGATGCCAATAACACTAAAGTCATGGATCTGATCCTTGTACAGGCCATTTATTTAGAAGCTGAACTTGATGTTTCTTGTGGGTCTCTCCCAGCTTAGAATATTCTGTAATAAACAGCACACAGTAACTTTAGCCTTGATTGAGTACTGATTGCAGAGCAGTAACTACTGAGCAATCAGAAAAACATTCCTCCAGTATCTGAGTTTGTTATAGAGGTATCTTGTTCAGATCCTTACTGGGCTCATGTGAAACGAGGATAGCCAGAGGGCTATTGCTGTAGGCATGAAGGGAAAGAGGGAAGAGAAGAAGAGAAAAGGTGAAAACCCTAATTCAGCATCTCATCAGGATTGCCAGAATAAAAGCCACATTTGTGATTAATGCAGTATACCATCACTATCAGAATTACTACATCTGATTCTTTAAGCTTAGATGAGACAGCAAAAGTTTTCATGACCTATCAGCTCTCTAAGTGATAGAATTAAGTTTTTAACTGTAAGTTGCTTAATACTAAAGGAAGGATACAATATTAAGACAGGAATACATATTCTTGAAACAGCTTCAATGCAGCCACTTATTTCTGGGTATAAGATGGAGTCATACTGCTGAAAATGCCATTTTGGCTTGTTTAATGTATCTCTAATGCTAGTGCTGGATATTCTCGGCTGAGAGAGAATGATTCAGGTTCTGTGCTTACAGCTGCACTTGGTTTCAGCCAGAAGGAAAAGTAGCAATAAAACACATGGAAATGTGTGTGTGATCCTTTGAGACTTTTCATCTTGTGTGGACGTGTTCAGTTTTGCAAAGAGAAGGGAAATACTGTTATTCTGAGCTGATATCTTTTAGCCCTCATGCTGTATGAATGCAAGTACTTATAGAAGATACATTTCAATGAATAAGACTCAGTATCTCCTTAAGGAACATCCTCACTAATATGCCATTCTTTAAAAAAATGTTACAGATACCTGATAAAGGCTCTGCAAAGTCCTACACATTTCTCCAAGCTGTCCACGTGTGCAGCTTTTGTTCAAGCAAACTGATACTGAGAATTGCTAAATAAATAGATTTTTTAAATGAGTGATAGCATGGAGCAGAGTACTAAGTGGATCACAGTGTTGTAGTTCAGAGGATCCTCTGTTTGTATTACCAAAGCAGAATTTCTTTTAGTAACAAACTCTAATTAATGACCTCAAAGTGATATTTTGGTTGACTTTACTGTACAGTTTATAACTTAAGTCACCAACAGAGGTGGCATCTCTCTGTTAAATATAAATATAGAATGGCTGAGTCCTCTCATTCCTGTTCTCTATTCTGTTGCAGTATGCTATAAACAGAGCAATTCCTCTGGGACTCTCCTTTTTATTAAGGTGCTTTGTCCTGGAAGCTCTGTGACCACACTGTTCCTTGGCCCGGCAGCCACACTGAGCAGGCACAGGGTATCTGAGCCTGTGCCAAGCCTGAACAGCTTCTGTGATTGCTCTCAGCTCTTCTGAGGGCCAAACATCCTGCCCCAAACCACCTCAGTGGCATTAAGCCCATCTTTTTCTTCCACTGCCTGTGCTGACTTAGGCAGAAGAATAAATTCACTAAGACCAAGCAATTTTAAAAATAGCTCAAAAGTTAGTGCATATATTTTCATGTTCTTTAGAAATTTTATGCAATTTTATTCCATAATTTTAAGCCATTATTAAAGTGGCACCTGTCTTGCAAATGGCTGTTCATTTTAACATAGTCCTAAGTATTGAAAGCAGAACAAAAGATTAAAAGATCACTGCTGAGTAATTTTTATGAAAACATCTCATCATTCCTAGCAGATTTTGAATTAAACTAAATTGATTTTTAAGTAGCAGCACTGTACTATTCCCTCTAGTGAACTCTAAGATCAGTGGAGAAAAACCATGTTCCTATCAGATCAAGAATTTTGTATTTCAGACTCTGGAAAGAACTAAGTTCTGTCTCACTGTTCTTTATAAAACGTGCTACAATAGTCACCTTTAAGCAATACATAGGCCATATAAAGTCTGGACGAATTCAAGGAGTTTTGAAGCAATTATTCTTGACCTTTATATCTGTGAGCATTGGCTAGAAACAGAATGATTTGAAATTGGTTTAGGAGAACAGTTTATTTTAATGTTTAAAAATGCAGTTAGAAAGCTTTCTAAGGAAGTGGTATGCTCTAAGCTGGTTGGATTCCTAAAGCAGTGAAATTTCCACCACAGTGTGGGGAAGAGTAATTTTCTTCATTTGAACAGAATAAAAGGTAACATGTATGTCATCACAACAGAGATGTCTGCTGTGAAAAATTATTCAGAATTGTCTGAGGCTAGAAAGTGGCAAATGAAAATACAATTATTGAGAAACTGCTCTTCTAGTAGTGAGAACCTCGGGGTAGTCTGGCATAAAGGAGCCATCTAGAAGAGGCATAGAAACAAAGGGTTGAACAGCAGAGAAAGCCCCAAATGGCTGTTCAGAGGGAGGGTGAAGAACTGCATCAGCAGGGCATTTTCCTGAAGGCTTCCAGTGTGCTGGACCACTTGAGCTTTGAAAAGAAAGATAAAGGCTTTCACAGAACTACAGATCTATTCATAAGTTCCTGGTGCCTTATTCAGATTTATTTTGAATAGTTTTGTATATTCCACTTAATTTGCATGGAAATCAACTCTACCTGCAAAAAAATAATTTTGAATACTTTGGTGATGTGAAAATGAGCTTTCCTCACCTGTTTCCCTGCCATTCTTGGTCAATAGTACATTTCCTCTGAGGATAAGAGGATGTTGGTCCAGCCTCATGAGTAAGTCAGCATTTCAGCTGTGTGTCCAAAGGGGTGAAAGGAGGCATGACGTGAAACACTTTGGGTTCATTTAGTGGATAAAAGCCTTACTGACAGAATAGGAGGTGTTGATGTTCCCTGCCAAGAGTGAAGCCTGAATTCCAGAGACCCCAGTTTGTTAAATGTCTTTGTGAACATCCCGTGCAACAGGTATTGCATCAAAGCACTGAAAACAGGAAAATAGCAGGAAATCAGCAGAAGGAAAACAACAGCAGGAAAATAGCATTAACAAAGTATGTCCTAGTGACTAAAAATGGATATTACCAAAGGCCTGACTTTATGCTGGGACCACATGACTCTTCAGAGCTCTTTTGCCTCAGCAGCTGAAGAGCTGTGGGGACTCAGTATCACACTGACACTTCACTGTAGAGCAAAATCTGTAAGTCTGTAGTGTTAGAGAGTTTGGAGAGATCTCATCTTGTTCCCCTTTTCCTTTCTCTCTGTGTGACTGATGATTGTTGTATCCTTTCAGAAAGAGAGGAAATAGGGATTTTAAAAGTCTATGAGATGCACAGTAATATTGAGCATTGGCACAGGATGTGGAATGAGAGCTCTGAAGCCCTCACCTTGTCCATCACAGGACATTGCCATGGGAGGTCTGTGAGCACAAAGGATGCTGCTACAATTTCCAGGCTGTGTGCTGGTAGATTTGCTATAGCAGTCCTAAAGAAACCCAAGACACAATGTAGGCTGGCATTGTCCCTCTCAGAGCAATCTTCAGCTAGTAGGGTTTGTCCTCTGCCTCTTAAATGTTTGTGATGTTACAATTATGCAGGAGTGAATGTATGTGTGTCATGAATGGAGCGTGACTGGTTTTGGGAAAAAAAATCAAAATTATATTAAGGTATTAAATGGTGAAAAAGTGGGAGGAAGATAAGGGGAGATGGTAAAGGACTTCCCTAGAATGAGAATGATGAGAAAGAAGAGGGATTCATCTTGTTGGTGAGAGTTTTGTGTCATTGTAGCACCTGCTGGGAAAACTTCTTGAGTTTGATTTTCCAGTATTATGAAGATGTATCTAAACCATGTAAATTTTACAAAAGTGTTGAGGTAAGATGTATAAACTTACCCAGATATATAATTTTATTTTAATTGCTTTTATATGAATGCATTTCTACTCTTCTAATTATATGAATTGAAAGCCTCACACAAGGGGATGCTATTAGTATTATATAATCATTAGTCCAGAAATCATAACTCTTTAAATATTAAATATTTCCATTAAATTCCCTGCACATGTTCATTTAGACTCAGCTCAAGGAAATCTGTGATTCAGACCAAATATTACATGTTTAAATGCTGACTGTAGCTCTGTGTCTGTGTGCTACAAATTTCCATGCTCCACTTTACCAGGTAAGCAAAGAGGCTCTGCTCCTACAAGAGAAAAATAACAGCAGTGTCCTGTAGCTTTGTAAGTACTGAAAGCAGTGTGTTCTCTCCTGCCATTTAGGCTCAAATTATCCTGAATTTCAGATCTGAGTGTTTATAATCTTTGCAGAGGAGCTAAGGCTGAGAAAATCTCCCTTTGTTTGCCAAGACTGCAGCTGGTGTCTCTCCTGTGCTGAAATCCCTTTGATGTCTCATCTGGCCAACTGAATAATCAGTGCTGGGCAACAGCTCCTTGTTGTTTCCGAATCTGGTGAAGTGTCAGGGCATGATCAGAGTTGAGGGCATGCATGCTGTCTTTGAGCTGGCAGAGCAGTGAGGAACAGTGCAGAGTATGTGAAGGAAGCTGCCAGTTCACGTGCAGCAAACGAGCTCCTTCCTGGCGAGGCAGCGCCGCGGATAATGACGCACTTCGGAGAGCTGGCATCACGAGAAACTCTCTGGGCTGACAAATCCTTCTCAGGTAAAGCAACAAATGAGCAGCTCACAGGAAGGAAAGAAAGCGACAAGGCAAAAAGCAGCTCCCTGCGAGGGCTTACGAGGCAGCCTCCTTTCTCTCCTCCCTCACAAGATGCAAGTTACATAAATATTCAAAATAAACATCTGCCGTGGATGTACCCAACCTTGGCTATAAATTAAAAATAAAAACCAGAATAGAGCTGGTGGGGAATAAAGGGCCAACACAACACAGCTGGCACCATTTCCTTAAAATTGAGTAAATATTTGTCTAGGTGTATCCTTTTCTCTTTTGATCTCTGAGAAAATAGCACATTATAAAGCCCCTGAAATCAAACGTTCCAGGGAGGCCCATGGCAATTACTCCATCACTTGCTGTGAGGGTTCCTCAGCTTTCCTCTTGTAAGTGACGCAGGAAGGTTTGGGAGATAAGCAAGATGTGTCCTTGTCCTCCTAAAGGGAAGAGCATGCAGTAGCTTGTCTACATTTGGAAATTATCTGAATAGCTGTTGCACAATAAATTATTCCACAGTAGCTGACCTTATACAAGCATTATTGTGAAATATTTATTGCATTTTCTGACTAATTTTTCAAAGAAAAAACAATTTTTTTGAGGTAGAATAACCCCACAGGGAGTTAAAGAGCTAATTCTTTAGTAATCATTCCTGTGAGGTGACCTAGACAGACAGCTTCTTAGCAATGTTACAAGTGAAGGAAAAGGTTTCACTTTTATCTTCTTGTGAAAGGGCACAGTAAGTTATAATGATCCAGTTTCACATTCCTTTAGTGATCCAACACTGCATGAGATTTAATTTCTGTTGACAATTCAAGGAAATAAATATGTTTTGTGATCAGCACCAATGAGTTACTCAGAATAAAATATAAATGAAGCCTGTGTATTTAACACTGCATGCTCACTGAATAGATCATAGCCATCCTGTTCAATTGTGCAATTAATTTCATCTTTTCCCTTATAGCACATGTTTGTAGGTGGGAGGAAAGAAACTATCTTGCTTTGGAATTGCACATCATTCATACAGTTCTGTTTTACATGGGCAATACTGATGGATTTAATTGAGCTGCAACTTGTAATGGAGATAGAATTTTGCTATCCCAGTGTTTACTTTCCAGTTAACCTGTACTTCTCATTTATTAGTAATTTAGTTTAAAATCCATGTCTCTGCTTCTTTTCTATTCATATTAATTAAACAGATCCCTTGCAAGAAGAATTCTTTCAAGTCTAATAGTGTTGGCGTTCAAACTTATTTCTTTTTTGTGAGTTAAAATGTGAGGCTTTAAAAATACATTGGGGAAATTTAGTAGGGGCCAAATGAGTCATCAGAACTCATTCTGGTTCTCATTTACTAGTCTGCTTTCCTCAGGATGTGCTATAATGATGCTCAAATTGTTATCTGCATTTGCTAAGTTAAGAGAGGCTGTTCTGTAGGATGAAAAATAAATGCAGATTGGAAATATCTGAAGGGAAGGTGGAAAGAAGACAGAGCCAGGCTCTTTTCAGTGTTACGCAGTGACAAGAAGAGTTGATGGGCACACACCAGAACACAGGAGAGGCTGCCTGAACATTGGAAAACACTTCTTTGCTGTGAGCCTGACCAAGCACTGGCACAGGTTGCCCAGAGAAGGGGGGTCTCCATCCCTGGAGATAGAAGCAGGCAGACATCAGAGGATCCAGAGGGTTTCTCTGGGCACCTCAGTTCCCTGCTGACAAAATCTTTAGCTTGCAGGAATAATTATATGGCAGGTGCAAGGTTTGTTTATTAGATTTCATAAGGCAGCAGAATATCATGTTGCCAGAATTTGCTTTTCTCACTGCTGCTGGTTAATTTTCACCCTCTGTAGAAGGAGCTGATTTGCAGTTTCCCTTTGAGCATTAAAAGTCATCAGACCGAAGCAAAGTCAGGAAATTGTTCAACAGAGGCTCTTTACCAGGAGCTGAGGGAAAGAAAATATTAGGTCCACAGTTTGAAAGTACCTGAAATCTTTTCTAAAATGCATATTTTTTTTAATAACTTCGGGTTTCCAAACAGGTGAAACTGTACCATTGTAGATACAAAAACGTACTTACAATAGGAAAAAAATAAAAATCCTTTTTTTTTTTTAATTTTCCACCTTGCCATATCAATTTATAATATCTGTCTCCTTCAGGGATGTAAAGGAACATAAATTTTGATGCAATTTACTCTGGTTTGAGAGTCTACCTTTCCTCTTTCATTATTACTTCTTACCTAATTAGGTTTGTTTCTTGTAATCCTTTACAAGGAAGTATCCCAGTTGAGTTGATATTAAATTCCAACTATAAAAATCCATGTCCTTTCACAGTAAGAGAACTGTAGCTTTGATGGAGAATCTCCTTTTAGGCAATGAGAAAGTCATGCCTCTCTTATTAGAAAAAAAAAAAAAAAGAATGAATTAGTGGTTTATGTTTCTTCTGTGTAGTAAATGAATAATTGCTAATGTCTCTATTCAGATAAAAAAACTAGGTTAGCTATTGATGTCAGGGAAAGGAAAAAAATCAATAATTTAATTCATACTTGACTGTTTGACCCAACTCAATGTGCCTATATCTGCCACAAAATACACGTATCAGAAAAGAAAGTGAACTATTTCTGGAAATTAGGGCATGTTCACAGTGTTTTAGCAGCTCAACTGAGAAGTTTATTTACTGTCAGCTGCAGCAGGAATGGATAGTGGCACAACAAGCAAAGGCCAGGCCAGGCCACAAAAAAGGGTTTGTGTGGCACCAATTCTAGAGCATGTCTGACACCATTGAGAATTATTATTTTGGGGAAAGATATTCATGTCCTTTTAAAATGTGCTGTGGGTTATGGACCAGTCTGTGCAAAGAGAAGAATTCTCTGCTTTGGGCAGGATGACTGCTGGACAACTTCAGTCTGTCACAAGCAGCTGAGCAATTTTATATTACTTGACCTCAAATAATGTGTTTTTATAGGCAGAAGACAGAACTGGGGCTGACATGAGCTTCTGTTCTTTCAGACTGCATGAAAATCTGACCATATTTAACCTGCACAAATATCCAGGTACCTGTGAGCATCCCAGAAGTTATAAAAAGCTGATTATTTAGAGGACAGCATGAACCCTTCAGGGAAAAAAAAAAGCTTATGCACCACACTTGGAGACACAGAGTTCAATTATTTAGTTTTAAAATTGACAGAGCCAGTTTTCAAAACTGTGGGTCCCATTTCCAAAAAAGATTTTGTGCTGGGCTTTTTTTCTGCCCAGCTCCCTAGGGAATGCACCTGCAGCAGAAGCTATATGGTTGGTACATCCCCATGTTGTCCACTGATCAGTCTTCATTCACTTCTGAATCGTTGTGTTGCAAGCCGTGCTTGTCTTAGGTTTGCACATTAGTGGAAAAGCTGAGGACAGAGGCATGAGGCAGGAGAGATTTCACTTGCAGTGACACCACAAACCTCCAGAACCCCGTTTAAAATCTGACCCTGCATTATGCTCCCTTCCTTCTCTCTGGCAGCTAAGGCTGTACTTCAGAGCTGAACTAAAAGCTTTGAGTGGAGCAGTTACATTTTTACTCCTGTTTCTTTCTAAGTCCAATAAAGTACATGTTAAGAACTATTTAAAACAGTTAACAACTCATGAGTCTAAGTAGTTTTTTCAATATAGATGCATTTTAGGATTTTGGTATTAAAAAAAACCCCACAAAGCATTAGCCTAGAAACAGAATATAATATAGTCACAGATATGTGTGCAACATAGATTGAACTGTTTGGCATTGCCTAAAGAAATAAAACTTGATAAATAATTCTGCATTCCCATCCATATTTCCCTTTACTTTAGTAATAAAATGGATGGAGAGATCAGGATTAACTTCAGGAAGGAATTTCAGACACCCATCATCTGCTAAAGATGTGCCCAGATAGTACTGTGAAACACTTTGACCAAATTCCATTCCTATATAGGATTTAGGACTCCTATTCCTGTTTAGGATTTTTATTCTGCTGGACAAATTAATTCCTGACAAACTCCAGTCCTGGTGCCAGTGGGAAGCCTGACAAGGCAAAAGCATCAGTGTACTTTGAAACCCTCATGAGAAAAGAACATCGGACGGTCATTCTAATGTGGCTTGTTTATTTATTTCATATGTCACCTACAATAAGGTAAATAGGGTGGATTTTGCTGCTGCTAAATGACCTTTATTTTTATAAACACTTCAGTGCTGTTTTAGTAATCAGTAGCAGAGGCAAGTTATTGTTTTGTACATCGCTTCGCTGTTAAAGCCGTTCCCAAGACAATTTCTCAAGTATTTCTGATAAAGTAAAATGAAATCTTTGCTGCCATGCCCACAGAATGATACATACTGTAGATACAGAGCAAAAATAATGAGAAAAATGTCAAGAGCTAAATTGCCTAAGACAGAGGGCTAAATTGATAGAGTCTTTATGTTATGCCTCAACCACTTGAACAGAATTTTTAGTTTACATCTCCAAATGCTCCAGGAGGAAGGCATGGGGCTTTTTTGTTAAGTGCAGAGCTGGTGGTTCAGGATGATTGTCTCCAAGCATTACCTTGACTTTCAGATGTTTATTTTGATATGCTGTTAGTCAATATTGCAATCATGACATTTTATGGTGGAAGCTGCTATGTCAATAAGCCCCTTATTCTCTACAGGCAGTGCAGTGGCATTTGCTAACATTTTGTATAAGATCTTCATTGAGCTGTTACAGTGTGAATGTCACTAACTGAAGCAAATTTAAAATTAAAAAAAAAAAAAGGAAGGAAATGCCTGTGGTTTTGCTTCCTAATATATGACTTGAGATATCTCTGATTTCTATTAACTTATTTTCTTGATGCAATCTTCTTGTTCAAAATGTGTTCTTAATTAAATGCACACAAAATGCCATGCAAAGGTGAGATGCATGTAGGGCCATATCCTCTTTGACTTGCAAAGAATTTTTTTTATCTTTGGGGTTTGTGCTAGCTACAGAATATGTTTTTCTATCTTGAATTATGCAGTCTTAATCTTTGTTTAATACTTGAAGCAAAAGAAATGTTTAAGTGCATTTTTAATCTAGATCCTATTCTGACATGTCATCAAAATAGTACTTTTTATCCTTCTCATCCCATAGTTGATAAAAAATGATAACTCCCATCTTCAGATGCATTTGAGCTTCTTTTTTCCAATCAGCCAAAGCACCTATTCCCCATCCTCCAGCTCAGCTGGGTGCTATGTGCTTTCTGTTTGTTGTTTTCTGCTAATTTTCTCTTTGTGTGGAGCTTCCCTGCTCTTCCCCTTTCATCTCAGCATGTGATGTGTCAGCATTTCATACTTTTTAGCCCCAAACCTGCCTTCACACCCAGTGCCTAGGCCACCAGAGAATATGTCTGCCATGGCTCAGTTGCTGTTTAGGTCTTTTTTAGATCTGTGCTTCTGAACACTGGATCTGTTTCTCTTTCAGCAAAGGAAGGGGTTTATTAAGGCACACAAATGAGTATGAAAAAGCAGGGTATTCTGTTGCAATTCCCAGTATCAACTATTCCAATTCCACCCATTTCAGCAAGACTATATTGAGGCATGAAATAAGGCTCTGGTGTTAAAACTGGTATTTTCAGAATTTGGGAAGAATGGGTGATGTGTGGTACTGGTTTAGCATGCCATAAACACTTGGATTATGATTTTTTTTTCTATATTATGGAATGCAAACTTTAAGACACACTATCATATTGTAGATTTCTCTATGCCAAAGGCAGCATATGTTTCAAGAAACTTAACTTCTAAATCCTTGCCATTTTTTTTCTTTTCTTCTTTTAAATATAGAAAGTAATTCACCTCACAAAGACAATTTTGACACTCCATCTTGGTATTACATGTACAGATTCCTAGAATGGGAACGTGGCTTTTTAGAGCTAACAGCAAATATGATCTGGGACCACGTTTTTTCAAGATAAGATATTGAATTACTTCCTATTCACTGAATATGATTCATCCCATTCAGTAAATGAAGTGGTGGAATAATGGATTCATGCATGTAATTAAGGATAATATCACAGTTTAAATGCATAGTGTTTAATTGGTTAATAGCCATTCTAAACTCTTCTAAATTTTGAATGCTTTACTCTGAAATCTTACCTTCTAAACATAATTAAATACATTGTTACCTGTGATAGCAACGCATATATAACATTACCAGCTTATTAGGTTTTATCATAATTCTTCAAATAATATAATCACAGGATAATTGAGGTCAGATTAGATATCTATAAATCATCATCATAATCAAGCTCAAATCAAAACATTTATAATAAGATCAGGTTGCTCAAGGCCTTTCATATTTGAGTTTTGAATGTCTCCAAGAATTCTCCACAGTCCCTCCAGACAACCATTTAAATGACGAAAAAATATACTTCTTTATATCTTCCCAAAATGGTAGGGCTGCAACTTTTGCTTCTTGTCCTTTTGCTGTTCAGATCTGAGAATAGTCCAGCTCTAAACAATCCTATGTGGTACTTATAGATAGCAGTAACACCTCCCTCAGCCATCCCAGGCTTTAGCAGCTCTTTCTCCTCACATATCAGCCACTCCTGCAGATTTGGTAATGACCACAGAGTTGGTGAGAGTTTATGTCATACCATTGCCTGAATTGTTGATGAAGACATTAAGTCAACTTGGGCCCAAGCAATAAAATAACAGTTAGTAACAGACTGTGTGTGTATAAAACAGTGCCCTACACCACATCATCACACAGAGCCAAGCAAAAAGTGCTCCTGACACGTTTTCTGATCAGTAGAGGTTTTTAATCATACCTAGTTAATCAGCCAGAGGTCTCCTCCCACATAAGGATTAAATCTTTATTCTGGGCAACCTCTATGTGGTGAGAAATGTGCCATAAGGAAAGGGTTTGAGGCACCTCCATGACATCCAGGATGACACATGACCAGAAATTGAAACTCTCTAGGCTGTGCCTTCATGTCTTCACTCTCTCACTCTCAGGTCAAAGAAAGGCAAAGTTTCTGACATGAGGAGCACTTTGGAGAGAGGCTAGAACAGCCAACAGACTTGTAGATAGAAGTCAGTGCAAAAAACTTACCTGAATCAGTGAACACAGATGTAATCAAATCCCAGCACTGCTGCTTAAAAGATTTGGGGTTGTTTTTTTAAGAAATTACATGATTCCTAATCAATCTCTTTTTCCTGAAAGTTGATTTGTGGTTTCTTGGCTGATAGGTTTAGCAGTGCTTTAACTCACTTACTCAACTGGGCTGTCGAGCACTCAGCAAACTTTAGGACCAAATTAAAAGTTGTTGGGTGGCAGTTTTGGAGAGAAATGGGTCTGTAGATCACTTGATATTCTTATTGAGACTAAGATTTCTCTTAATCCAATTTGTTCAAATACTTTTCTTTACACCGAGAAACAGAATTAACAAAACATGGGCAAAGAGCCTAGCTCCAGATCGCGTGGCAAAATTTACCTCATAGTTTCAACTACTTAGCTGTTGTAAAACTTCTCTCTGTGAATAATGATGGAAAACTTAAGCTCATTACACATATTTTCTAGGCTAAGTCTGTGTTATACTTTCATTCACAATCAATAATCATTCACCTCTGTACTGACTAGATTAGCTAACATAATTTAGCATATTTAAGGGGATGATTTAGTGCTAATGTATTGTTACAATTGGATGTGATGTAGATTTTAGAAAGTTCTGTCAATTTTTTGTGAGTTTCTGTCCAGCAGAACACCTGGTTCTGAGAACAATAAACCTAGAGAAGCCCCATGTGCTGTGGTTTCAGGTCTCAGACACTCCTGTGTGGATTGTCTGGTGTTTCATAAAGGCTGACAGCAGTCTTTTGTTCAGTGAAGGATGGTAAAAAATGTTTTCTAATCTGATGAAATACTTAATACTTGTGGAAACTTGGCACACTGCAGACTTCTATCCTATCTTGGGAAATACTCAAAACTTGTTGAACAAAGCCCAAATCTAACTGGGTTCTGCTTTGAACCAAAGGTTGGACCAGGTGCCCTCCAAAGTCCTTTCCATCCCAAATTATTCTGTTTCTGTCTCCACCTTGATTGGGATTGACCATCAGATCAGAAGATCCTGAGGAGAGGCTGACAAGATATATATGGCAGACAATGGAGGTCTTTTCTTCCTAAAATCTGATGCTAACAATAATCCTAAAGAGGGTTATCCAAATACCCTAAATTTAGATAGAAGTAGCAAGCATCTGCAAGATGCATTTTTACCATAAAACAAGAAAGAACACCCTATTTGAATGGGCTATTTTGCTTTCATTTGACTTGTGGCTCATGTAAATAGCATTTGCAACTTGATTTTGCAGACCACTGATGAAATGCTAAAATATGGAATAAAATCTATGGGCTTAATTAGACTGATTACCAGATTTTTTTTTTCCACAAACATCTGGCTCATACTTATATACTATGCAGTAGGAGGGTCCCAAAACATTCTTGTCTATAAGCAGAAAAGGAACAAGTAGTTCTTAGTAACAGCATTTCTAGAGGTTTTTTGCTTTCAGACTTTGGTTTAAATAGAGAAGTTAAGATTTCCAAATAGGACAAATGTAAACCTGAGAACAATTTTAAAAATTACCGTAAGCTCCATACCTAAAAAATGTGCATTGCGGTAAATACAAGACCTCTGTGTAGAAAGGAAGAGCCCATCTAGGAGAGTAATTTGTAGCTGAGGTTGTTGAAACCATCACTTTTCTAGATTTGGTAGATTAAGAGGATTTCCTGGCTCTGACAGGAAATAAAAAATCATGCATAACATGATTCCAAGGCATTCTTCTGAGCTCTCGGAAAGAAAGCATCATTCCCCCTCCTTGGTCACTTTGTGATTTCCAAGCATCAGCGTTCACATGAGGGCAGAGCTAAATTATGTATTTTCTCCTGCAATGCACTGTGTTTGTAGATTTTTATCATGTGGCCGCCATGGTTTTGAAAAAAAGAAGTTCATATTTTTTTCCTATACCCTTGCTAGTGACAGAAAGAGAAACTGGGGCATTTCTCCATCCTCTTCAAAGTCATGAAGGTTTTTCAAGGTGTTGCCTTGGTAAATGCCAAGATTTTTGAAGAAGTTCTTTAACCAGCAGCTCATCAAAACCAGTAAGTATTCTATTATTTGCCTCTGTTGACCACATTCAGTTGAATAAGATTGCTGCCAGATTTGGAGAAACAAGAAACCATCAGTAGTCATGCTCTGAAATGCCCTTGTCTGGTTAGTAATTACAGAGAGAACTGAGACAGGCTGGTACAGTTCAACACCACACTGGATGGTGGAGTGAAAAAAATCTCATTTCAAAGGCTACCTGATTTTTTTTCCTAGCTGCAAAAAAGTTTTCAAATGAAAAAACATACTCATATTCTTCTTCAAAGGAAGGCTTTCCCCCAACTTCCTCTTTAAACAGCAATAGAAGATCATAAATATTGTAGGAAAATCTAAAAGAAAAGATTCAGAGACAGTTTTCCTTTACTAGCACTAACTGTATTTTATAGATTGAGTCTCCATTTTGTCTCCATCTTAAAGCTCTAAAACAGCTCAGGCTGTAAAAATATATGATTGTATATGGTCCTAGAAGGACTAGAGAGGTTTAGGGATGGTCTCTTGAATTAATGCCATTAATCTTTCAAGGCTAATCTCTAACATCAGTCATTATAAGTCTACTTTGTAATATCAGTTCAGACATACTCTTTTTCTGAAATGCCTTCCCTTTTTCTTCCTCCTCAAATCAACCTTCTTTTCCACTGATGAGATTAAATAAAAAAAAGAAAAGAAACAAAAAGATTCTCTCTTCTCACTCTCATCTTGAAGAATTATCCAGGAATTATCCAGTTCCACCACACTTTGTTTTATCTTTTTATGTGAGTAGTGCTGCAATAAAAACGGTTGTGCTAATATTCCATGGCTAGGCTATATTTTAATTAAGAAGGCTTTTAAACCTAAATAAAACCAGTGATTATAGGTTATAGGAAAATCATTAGATTCCCTAGAACAACAAGGGGTTTCCCACTTGGTGATTATCCTGTTTTACCTACAGGTACCTGTCAGTATTCAACAAGTCCCTCTGGCTAGTCCAAAGTGTTCCATTTCAGAAATAAATTGAGTAAAAAATTAACATTAAGTACATGAGAGAAAATTAAATGCCCTAGGTTTACTTTATGATGATGCACATTGAAATGTAATACAGGGGATACTCTTATTTTCTGCTTTTGGGCAGCTCTGTTCTGCCAGCCACCGTCAGCTTCCCACACAGCTTGGGAATGAGAAGGCAACTCTGTGAGGACATGCCCAAGTTAGGTCTGCCCAGTGTATTTATGCCACAACTGTGAATTTCACGGGAAAATACTCGGTTTTGTCACAAAAGGGTCAGCAGCTGGCTCAGGATGCATTTCAAAAGCAGTGATGATTTCTATGTCTTTTTTTTCCTCCTCTGATTAAAACTTCCAGTTACCTGGCAAGAAAAATATATCAAAATCAAAGGAAAATTTATATAACATGAAATTCTGAGGATAATCTTGATGGACTAATCCCAAGAATACAGTAAAAACTTTTCAGAAATGTGCCGTTTCATTATGCCTCTGCTTCAGTCTCTAAAAACAAGATATGTAATAACTTTATTGTTAAGAGGGAATTCGGTCTTGAAAATTAATCTCTAGTGTCTTTCATGTATTGTAGATTTTGAAAATCCTGCTATTAAAAAGACATGGGTGGCTGGCACTAGCAGTTCAGTGTGATTGACCTCACATTGCTTCATCTGCACAGCTATTGATTTTTCTTTTTCTCTTCATTTTGACATTTCACATGATTCAATCCAAGATTCATCATTTTGGAAATGTCAAGTTTTAAGGTAGTTTTTTTTTATTGTTTGGAAAGAGTGATCTTTGAAGTGTTTTGCTGCCTAACTTTTTTCAGACACATCAGCACTGAATCAACTTAGAGTTGAGTGGTTTGGTTTGGTTTTTTTTCTTTCCTAGTGTATTTCAATGCGCCTTTTCACTGCTTGTATCAAAGTCAAAGATAGCAGCACTGTTTTGGATAGATTTACAGTGTCTCAGCACTTTTCATGACAAAGCTCTCTGGGGATAAAAGCCTTTATGCAACACCATGCTGTGTGATGGGAAAGCAATAGAAAGCAATTGTGGCACATAGTAATGCAGTGTGTATTACAGAAATATCAGATAACATTTCATGACATTTATTCAGCACCTAATAATTAGAGTTATACTCACCAGTTTCATGGAGCATGAGAGCAGTGGGAACCTGAATGGAAACTGTAATTCTGAGCAGCACCATGAACTTGATGATGTGGAGCTGGTGCAGCTGCCTGGTTCTACTTCTCTCCTGTTTGCTCTCCAGATACAGCACTTGACTGAAAGTCAAAGAGTCTCCAAAACACGGTGCAGCCTTGAATGTCCTTCTAATGGGTGCTGCAGCACACATTTAAAGTGTTGAATGGCTGCTAAAAATAAAACTTAGGATGTTTGCTCACTGCATCAGTGTCCCATGAAACCTTGAGAGCCACAAACCAAACTGCATGACCGATCAGGACGCACGAGTCGTGTGCCACATGTCAGAGAGCAGAGAGGAGCTGGCCACCAGGAAATTACAGAGGCTCCCTCCAGGTTTTGGATTCCATTTTGACACAGGACGGGAATCAGAAGATACCTGGTTTCCAGGAGAGCCCAAGGAAATTGCCTGTAGGTGTCTCGCTTTCTCTGCATTGCTGTGGGTCCATGTTATCCAGCAGCCCTTGTGGTAGCCCTGCTCCTCTGCCAGGCTGGAAATGTAGCAGCCCGTGAACCATGGGGGAGCTGATTTCTGACTTTCTGAAAAGGCCTAAAAACCCTTTAGGGACTGGTCACTCCTCTGGAAATGTACATGTGCCCTGGTGCTGCTCCAGCTGTAGCAGGCTGTGGCTGATCACTGGCCCATGGAAATTTTCTCTCTGTACAGATCTGACCCAAAGAATTCTTTACATTTCTCCATCTTACCACTCCCTCTCTCATCTCTTTTTACTGACTTTTCTCCATCTGACAGAGTTTAATTGCTTAGTCTGCTTTCTCTTTACATCACAGATCCCAGTAGTGTAGACCACACATGCTTGTCTCTCCTTCCCAGTGTGTTCCTCCCTAATGGGTGCCATTATTTTTGCACTACTCAGAAAATTTCACCTTAGGGTTGGTGAGGGAGGAGCAATATGTCTCATGCAGAGCAGTCCTGAGTTTGAAATGTCCTGGTGGAATGTATCTAGGCAAGATGAAAACAAAATTTGGAAAAGGTCTTCTGAAACAGTGAAGTGCTGTGGGGTAGCTGAAATTAAGGTGATGATTTGTGCAAGCAGAAGCTGTCAAAAAAACCATGCTGAAACATTTGAAAGAAGGTATTATCTCAGTGAAGGTTGATTAATTAATTTTTGAAAGACTTCTCTGATCTTGGTCTCTTATGAATTTAGCATTACCTGGGCATGGTAGTAGCTGCATAAAGCTTTGTCTAATTCTATGTCCTCATCATCTTATTATTCAATGCACCTGCCAGGATCCAATTTTCTTCAGTGTTGGTGATTCAAAATTTCTTCTATTACCTTCTACTAACATTCTTATGATATTAAAGAGATGCCCCTAAGCAAATAAGAATTTGATATTCTGTAAAAGAAGTTAATCTAAATTTAAAATACCAGGTTTTATCAACTGTGGGCTCCAGTACACCTAACATCCAGCCCTTTGCTGAGTTATTGGATTTCTTACCTTGAAGTTTCACAGGTACAGAATGTTTTTCCCTATTCTTTGTAAAAAATCCCTTTCATTGTACTCAGAGTTGCATCCATTTTATTAAAGCTGTATAGTTTTTTATTTAGTGATTATCCATACACAAATTGAGCTACCTGTATCAATATTCCATTAATATTGGTAGTGTCCTCCAAATTCTGAGTATTATGTGGGTAAAAGTGGAAACAAAGTTATAAATAGCTGAATAATCTACATACACTTTTAAATAAAATAATATATTTATTGAAGACAATTCAGTAGTAGTAGTACCACTGCATTAGTAAAGGGTTCTTTGTAAAATCCCAGAAAAGCCTTTTCTCCTCCAACTCTTGTAAGTAGATGACAATAGCAAGTCCATTCAAAGTGACACTTTGAACATGATTTATTATTTCATAAACTATTGATATCTTCCTAAGTTGGAATTGACAAGGGAGAGTGGAAATTCAAGAGCATTATAAAAACTAATCGATAACCAGTAGAAATAATATTTCATTTACTCACTTGCTAATGTAGGAGAATTTTCCCTTTATAAAAATGTAGTTACTTTATTGCTTTTTTAAGATTGGCAGTATCAGAGTTTGAGGGTGAACTCATATCAAGGTGGAAGGCAAGGGCAGTGCAAAGGTCAGCACTTTGAGTTCCGACTGACCTGTCAGCACAGTTCGACTTCAATGCCAGTGAACCATTTCTGGAAGTGTTTTGTCTTCATCCATGGCATCCCACCTAATCTACTGGAAGGTGTCCCTGGGTAGGAGCTAAATGATCTTTAAAGGTCCCTCAATCCAAATCATTCTGGGGTTCTGTGATTTCTGACAGACCTGGTGCTTTATTGGTAATACTTAGGGTGTCTATCTATTAAAAATAAATTGAATTATAGTAGTACTGACATCTATAATTTTACTGTCCATTTTAAATTTGCAATAATTTCATAAATTCCCTTTAATCTTAGAAATTTAGAATGCCTTTTTGTGAAGTGCATGGGGTGTCCTCTCTGAAAAACAAAGAAAACAAAGAAGAAGTTTTTTGTCTTCTTAAATGATTCTAAGTCTTGTACAGGAACCTTATCAATGCTCATAGATTCCAGATATTTCCCGTTCAGATGGTTTCTTCATGCAGCATTTTGCTACCACTGTTTCTAGCCATTTCTTGAGCAGAGTGCTTCTTACAACCCAAAAGCTGGGTTGTACTGCTGTGTGAGCCACAGGAGCAGATGCCTTTTGAAATGATTGCAGGTTGGATTTATGGGGAGGGGAACAAAAAATACTTTGGCACTCTGAAATTAACATTTTTCAGAAAAACATGAACATTAGAAGTTGTATTTGTCAACTACAAAAACTAGGTGTTGCAAGAAAGAGATAAACAATGACAGAGAATGAGGGTAGAAAAACAGAATAAGGCTGGATTTGTCCAGCATTGAGGATCTCTTATCAGTTGTGACAGCTGTGCAGTCCATGCATTATGTGCCATTTGAAAAAACAATAAAACCTCCAGTGAGTGTCTCTGCTGACTGATTGATACTCCTGAAGGCTCTCTAACACTTGAATTTAGTAAAGGTGGGGCAGCACATGATGTGCACAGAACACTGATAAAAATAGTTTGTTAAACAAGCATGTTATCTCAGCACTTTAGGTTATAAGAAGCAGTTCTTATCATAAGATTTAGAGGTGACCACTCATAAATAAATATATTTTCTGCCAGATCTTGGAGAAACAGGAAGACAAGAGAATGAACAAGAGAATGAAGACATTTACTCTGCTCTGGGTGTTCTGCAGCCATTCAGAATAAGAGTTATCAGTTACCTTATTAAACATATCCAGTAAATAATTTTCTTACACTTTCTCTTTTGCATTTTGAAGTAAAAAGCTCTGTACTTTTTTTTTTATTTTTTGTATTTGCCAGGACAGTTAATGAGCATGTTTGAAAACTATTTCAATATTTCAAACTAGAGTGACTTGAATCAATTTTCTTGATGTATTCCTGACAAAAAGGTTGATATTTGCTGCTGATAGTGCTTGCAAATAACAACATTGCTACTGATCTCCAGTTCAGCTTTATCTTTTTCATTGCATGACATTTTTTTAGTTTAGCAGTTTTAAGACTGTATATTCAAGGTGATATGGAGTCATAGTTTTCCTATATGTAAATATGATATTTATTATATTCCTTTATCAGCAACTCTACACCAAATCCCAACACAAAAATACAAGGTGAAGGGCCCTAATGTACCTATTTTCTGAGATATTTCTTAACTAATACATTAAAATATAGTTAATATTTTTATTTTTATATATATATGTATTTATAGGGTTTTTTTTAACTATTGACAGTAACTTTCAGTGCAAAGAGGCCTAGAATTTCGAAGGGAGGCATGAAGGTGTCAGAAAAGCATCCTCTGAAGAGGTGACAGGAGGACATTTGGCCCTTCCTCCCTGTGAGAGTTCAGTGAGACAGGGCCATGGTGCAAGGCAGCCTTGCAGAAAGCTGAGCTAATTGCTGGCATTTTCTTCTGCTTTAGGCAGGAACTCTTTGGATAGGAAATCTGACTTTCTATTAAATGAAATTTGAAGAAGTCTTAGAATGAGCATTCCTTAATGAATACCTTGTTAACTCTATCTCACCCATGCCTTCTCTATAGGCAGGGCAATGCTTCCCTTCCAGCTCACTGGGAAATCACTTGAAAAGTGTGAAGGTTATGATGTTGGCTCTCTGGGAGGCAGCAGTCAATAAAAAAGATCATGAACTATCTGCAGTAAAATATTGCTGATTCCCAGAAGAATGAACAAAGTTGTGCTCCACTTAACTGTTTCCATCTAATACTTGTCTCTGTTTGTGAATGCCAGGAAAGATAATCAAGAAAAACCTCCAATGCTGCCAAATCCTATAAACTGTTAAGCAAGTTATGGGATAATTTTTCCTTGACAAATATTGTCAGACTGTAGCTCAACGAGGAGTTATGAAAGTGAAAGATAAATGAAAATCGAATGCAAATGTGATTTAAAATTAAACGAGGCATCTGTCTTTCATCACTCTGTCAAATGGGGCAGAAACACAGGTCTGTGAACAGACAAACTGTTGTGTGCAATTTGTAGCAATCACCTTTCTGAGAATGAATGGGAGCAGCAGGAGCAGACTCACATGTGTGAATTGCATTAGAGATGGCAATTGAGTCATTGTAACTTAAGGCAGCGGGTTCTAATTGAGAAATGCTATCCGTAAAGAAAACAAAGATGGCCTTTGGGATGAAACTGAAAGATGAGGTGTCAGGGAAAGAGCTCCATCCTGGCATATTCTGTAGATTCTCCTCATGGGTGGTAATTTGAAGTAATGAGTAGTCCTTGTTGAATGACCTTGTACAGCTGCTGTACGGCCTGTTCAATCTGTAACTCACTTTCCATCGATTGCACTTTTATTACAATTAAATGTGCCATCATAAAGCCCTAAAAATGAGCAGCACAATCTCTGCATATGTTCACAGCCATTTAGCTTGGGACTGGGAGGGTGGCAGAAGTCCATCCTCAACCTTTTGTTCATGCCAAAGTGCAATTTGTTGATTGAAAGATGCTGGGTGATGGAGCTGGAGAGGATGGCAGGCTTTGTTCAGCATGCACAGAAGCACTCACAAAACAATTTGGGATTGGAATGCCTGCTTGAGCCAACATGCTGCCAAGAGGCCACCTGGATTGGGGCATGAAGAACAAACTGCCCTTTACGTCCCCACCCTCAACACCCCATCCTAGGCAATACAAAACATGAACAAAAAATGTTCATGCACGTTGCCATTTTGACAGCAGAGACATTCCTGTTTTGTCAAGATAATGATAACCACAATTAATGTGGTTGACAGGTTTTGGTTCTACTTATAGAGGAGAAAAACTCATTCCAGTTTTTCACGCTACAATATTTAGACAATACGCTACTTTTAATTACTACTGAAGAGAGATGGAAGGAATGGATGTTGGTGGTTCCCAAGTTATTTTTAATATCTTTAAAGATTCAATTTAGGATTAGTTTCAGCATTTTGTTGACACAAATACTGCTTAACATCTGTGTTCAGAATTTTTAAAATGTGAAGTAGGTCATTGTGATTGTGTGAAGGCCAGATTCTTCTGTGTAACAACAGAGTTGCTTTATTTCATTTGCCTTTACACATTGAGACATCCTTTTCTGGATCAGTGAGTAAACAAATGCAATTGAGTGAAATATTTGTGCTGAATACAACGTACAGTGAAGAACTAACTGTATTAAAATTTCATCTAAATTATCTTTTCCTTTAGTGTGTTTTAATGTGGTTTGCTAAATTTGAAGCTGTTACAAATGGGGGTTTTTTTTCTTCATATTTGGTCAAAGCATAAAACCAACATTTTTGTGTCTATAAAACTTTCTTCATTGTGGTAGGAGAACATGGAGATTTTAAGTATGAATAAAAGATCTATTTCAAGTCATCTTTCAAAAGAATGACTGTTAGGATAAATTGTCCACTTTTGTAACAGAAGTCTTAGAATCGTAATATAGTTGTGTGAGCTGCTCTGGAACAATTAATTTAAAGATCATATGCATTTCTTTCTATAGGTAGCTCTAAAAAAAGCTGAATCCACATAGGCACTTTAACATTTCTGAAGCTGAATCACTCCAAAATGATTCCAACAGTAACCAGCACTGCTTATGCATTATTTAGGATACAAATGCTCTCAGATAATTTCAAGTAATTTGACTAAATTTGTTACATATTCCAGACATTGAGGCAGCCTGCTAGAAGTGACAGGAAAACACAATTTATGTCTTCATTTAGGAAATCATCTCTTACTTCCCCTTCTGTTTTGAATCCTTCATCTCTCATATTCAAGCCTTTGAGACAGGGACCTTTCCCTCCTACCCACAGTGTTCATGTTAGATCATAAATAATGGATCATAATCAAGCACTCTGAAGTACTTTTATTGGCTGCCAGTGTCATCTCCAGTATTTATCTTGTCTACACTCCACTTCAGTGTTTCCAAATGCAGTAAATCTGAGACTTCAGCCTGGTAACAGTCCTATCTCTTTATGATTTCATTGACTAGGAATTCACTTTTCCCATCTGTCGTATCTTAAGAGCTTTTACCACATTGTAAATTGTGCAAGACTAGATTCACTCTGTCTCAGGAATATGATTCTTAGCCTGGTCTGATTTTGAAAATTCCCCTCTTTCCTCCAATGTTTAATTTGCCCTGCTTGTGGTGAAGCCAGCCCATGGAGTTCTGGGATTAATTTGCATTCACCTGATCATTGTATAAATTCTGTAATATTTTAGTGCATCATTTTGATCAGAGGCATTTTTAATAAATGTACTCTGCCTATATCTCAGATATATATTTCCAGTGTGCTCCAGGATGAACCTATGTGCTCACTAGCATCCAAATTTTTTCTCATTTTGACATCTAAATATGTAAGTATACCCTACAGGGAGAAAGCGAAAAAGCTTAGAGATGTAAATATAGACCAGCTAGTTAATTTTTTTTTAATTTAATTTTTTTGCCTTTAAAATTTTCATTTTTGTTGTGCAATGTATTCTTTTATTTAAATGTTTTGCTTTCAGAAACAAAACTTTGAAAATTGAAGTTTGGCTTCAATTGAAGCCAAAAGTGGAGTTCAGGTGATCAGAGCTGTAATTTGCTCATGTCACCATCTTCTGCTGTCTCCTTGAGGCAGTTTCTCGCATCCATCATAATGGCCTGATGTCCCAAGGATCAGTTGCCTAAAAAAAGATCTAGTTACAACAAAGATCTAGCTACAACTAGAAGAGGAATGGTGTATATAGGAAATCTGGTAAAGGAACAAAGTCATGATGTACCTGAATAAAAACTCAAAATGAAACACACCCAGAATTCCCAGATTTAAGCATTCAGAGTTATGGACAGAATTATGTGACCTTTGCATTGTGTTTACACAAGTACTGAAATGGATAATTACAGTATAAACACTCTTTATTTTCTGCCAGGATTTTCTCTGGCTGGGAAAACACCCTTGTCTTCAGTTATAGGACAGAAAGGGAAGCAGGGTGGCTTCTAAATAGGAAGTCAAAATACAGAAGTGTTCTCTGTGTGTTTACTGACCACTTTGACAGCCTGTCTTCTTTAAACAGCATGCACTAAGAGCAGAAATAAGCCATGTGGAAAGAAAAATAACTAGAGTTTTATGTCTAAATCAGTTGCATTTCCTTTGGTTTCTCACCCTATTGATCCCAAGTAGCATATGTTTGCTCACAAGGCTAAGACATACAGTTGTGTACTGTAGATGGAAACTCTGAGATAAATAACCATTCGGTTTTGTATGCACTTATTTATCAAGTAAAAGATGTCTAGTGCAGTTACTAGATAATAATAAGAGCTTGTGATCTCTACTTGTTTTGTTTTATTTTAAACAATATTATTTATTCACAGAAAAATATGTTTGAAGGGGTAACTGAGTTACCATAATTGTTAGGGATAGATATGCTTCTAATACAAAATTACTTCTGAAAATGAAAGAAAAAGCAGGAAAAAACCTACTGTGGTGCTGCAAACTGAAGTGAAAATACATTCTTAACATGGACAACAAAAATGCTCTCTCTAAAAACATGTAAGGTTTGATATTTTTTGTGGGAAATCTGTTTTTCATCTTGTGTTTTTTCTTGCATCACTGTGATTGCTTCACACCTCCTAAGTAATGCATACAGACTTTCACAAGTATGCAGTGTATTTCAAGTTCAGAATATACATGTTCTCTGCCTAAAAACTTTTCAGTAAATTAGTAAAACCTGACTGAAGCCATCTGGCATATCTCTGTATTCATACTGTTGTTTCTTGCCACTGAAGAAGAAAACTCAGTTTAAACTTCCAAAGAAGTTTGTGTCTTTCCTTATTTTTCATTGCATGATAACAGCATAATCATGAGTAGAAAATGTGGGAGCAGAAGGGATGTTTTGGTTTGGTTTTTCACATGCTGAGGCATCTCTCCTTTCTAAAAGCAGTTTGCAGTGAATACATATGTAGAAACAATGACAGAAAATGTAATGCATTGTAAAGCCTCTCAGAAGCTGCCTGGTTTTATGCACATTTAGGTTCACATGCCAGGCAGACTTACAAACAATTCCTGCAGAGCTTTGCTTCCTGGACAGTTTAGATAAAAAGCCAATTCCTGTGCTGGTGATCCATTGGACTGGTGTGGGCACAGCATACAAATGTCTGCAGGCAATGACACGTCCATCAGGATGTGACTGTCAGCCTCAAGTGCCACCCTGGTCCCGGAGCCTGCAGATGCTCCTCCACCTGCAGCTGACGGGGCTGTGGGGGGCTTGCAGGGCACAGGCAGGGCAGGACTCAGCTCACGTCTCTGATTCAGACACAACATGCCTCAGCCCTTCTTCTGCCAGCACACAGATGGGGCAGCTTCAATCTCTACATATGTTCAGTTTGATCAGTAGCCAAAAGGTGCTTCTTATTTTTTGACCTGTGGAAGGGGAGTAGATATTCCTTATTTTATGTACTGCAGGATATAAGCATTGAACATCCAAGGTTTTATGAATTACATCCGGACTAAACATGCTATGCAAACTTTATGAAGTAATAAATCTCTCCACATGAGTTTTTCCATCCATTCCCATCTTTACTGAATTAAGTGGTTGCTATTTTGATAGTGATGATACTTAAGACAGTGCTTGAGTTCTTAAACCAAGAAATTTGTGTTAAGGAATAAAGCTCATACTTTAAAGAAATTAATGTCTCAGCCACTCTGAGGCTTATGAAAAAAGATCAATCCCGTGGTGTGTGAATTTCAGCACCAACTTTGTGTGGCTATACAAATCCACAGGCAATGCAGATGTCTCTTGGATAATCCACTCACAGATGGACTAATATTTCAGCATACCCCATTTTTGGTACCACTTACTCCCTGTAGATATTCCAGCAAGTTTCATTGCAGTGCTTCCCTGCAAAGGATCTTTCCTTCCTTTGCTGCTGCAGTAGATGTGATGTCTTGAAGTGTCTTTGCTGCTGCATTTCTCTACACTCAATTCATATCCTGCAGCCTTTGTTCATCTTCAGGCATGGATAGCAAATGGTGGTGCTGAGAGAACTCTTCCCATTCCTGACCATCCCAGAGGAGTTTGTCCTCTGATGAGTGTGCCCCAGGCCAAAGACACAAAATCTGTCTCCCCTAGAGAGTCAGCCAAATGCATGCACCTGTTATTAGGAAAGTCCCACGTTTCTCTGCCCTGTCTGCCTGGCAGATTCCCTTCTGGAAGACTGGCTGGCTGTCCAAAGAGCAGATGTGCAGGGTTTTGGGAACTGCCTGACTGTGGGGGTAGCACCCAGTGCCTCAGCCTCCAAATGAGCTGAAGAATTCCCTGGTGTGTTGTCCATAGGATCTTGTGGGAGATGAAAACACACAAAAAAAAAACCCCAAAAGCCCAAACAAACAAAATGGCTAAGACTCTTCATCAAGCTACTAAGTACCAAAACAGGCAGCAGCCCTGCTCTCCTCTTACATTCATTTTCTGCTCCTGTTGACTATACAAAAGAGCAGCTGTACTGGATCACACCGTTGCCTCATCTGGCTTCACATCCTGTCTGGCAGTAGCCAAAAATTGAAGATTGGAGCTGAGTGAGAGTACAGAAAAAGTTTACATGATGCATTTCCTGAGTACTCAACCAACAAGTTGTACTTTGGGGGGACATCCTTGCCCAATAGAGATTAACAATTTATTACTAAATACGTGTTAAAATCTACAGCATCCCTTGGCAAGGAATTCAAAAGCTTAATTTCACATTTTATTACGAATTACATCCTTTCAACTTCACTTGCCATGTCCAGATTTTGTGCTGCAAGAAGAAAGGATCACACTTTGTGTTCTTCATATCATTCCTGCTTCAACCTTTCATTGCATCCTCCTTTTCAGAGCCCACTTCTTTTCTTGAGTTAGCTGTGTGTAAGCCATTCCACAGCTTTAATTTACTAATTACTGTCGATCTTCTCTGTTCTAACATACCATTTTTGAGATGACAAACCAAAATTACACACAGTATTCAAAATGTGTTTCAGATGTGCACATATGCTGCCACAGTATGAAGGTCTGGTGGCTTTTCTTTTCCTTTGTGATCCCTAACATTTCATTTAATCTCTTTTTTTATTATATTGGAGCACAGAGCTGGCCTTTTCATAGATCTATTTATTAGAACTCAAAATTCTTGTTCCTGGGTGGAAATGGTGAGCTCAGAGCTCATTTTGCTTATGAAATTAGGGGTTCTTTTCCTGTGTGCATTACTCTCCTCTGAATTTCATCGGCCATTTTATTATCCAGTCAGCTGATCTCATGAAGCCCCTCCACATTTCTCCACAGTCCTCCCTTTTTACTACCCTGATTAAGTTTAGCAGACTTTCTCATCTCAGCAGATCATTCATGAGCATCTCAAACAGCACAGGATAAGCAAAATGTACAGCAGAAGGCTCTTGGTAGACTTGGTCAACTGTAAACAAAAAGCATATGTAGACTATGGACATATTTTTCAGACACTGAGAACAGTTTACATATGACCCTGGAAACAGAATTATGGTAGCTGAATATTTCAATTGTGGATTTATCATAACAATTGGGTCTTACAAATTATTATTCTGAATCATAGAAATCATTCTTAAAGAGATGAAATTTTCTTAATTATTTAATCAACTTCTGTAAGCATTGAAATATGGCAGCTATTGTCTTCCTTGCTAGTTCCAATTACTTGAGAGCACTAATAAATGTCTGCCTCTCAGCTGTTTCATATTTTGTATTCAGGATTGTGTGCTTACTGAAATGTCAGGTGATGATTATTATATCAGAATCTGAGGCTCCATGCTTGTATTTCTGTCTCTTAAAAGGAAGCAAACAACATCTTTGAACTTGGCAATATAGCAGGATTATACCTGAATAACTGATGGGAGGTTCAGAGACAAAAGATTGCATTATGAAGTGTTTAATACATAATTTAAAATATGTTTCATGGTGATACCAACATTTATAGAATGGAGTAGGGTTAGAGTGATTGTTATCTTAAAAACAAAACCATTTAGGTGGTTTTGTGAGTGTAGATTAAAGGTAACACATTTCACTGGTTGAGGAAAGAGAACTCAGTGTCTTTCCAGTGTAGGCACTGAGGAGAGATGCAGAGCATGGACCAGACAGGCTGAGGTAATAACATTTATAAGATGTGCCATCTTACAAACTTTAGATTAAATAGAATTGCTACATTTCTTCTGATAAATGGTTCCTGATGCTTCAAACTTTAGGTGTTCCCATGGAATTAGATGCTTTAAGTAACTGAGAGTAGATGGTGTAAATTTAATGGGACCTGACCAGCAAATGGAGACTGATAACAAAAACTGTCAGACTCAAGGAGTTCAAAGAGTTTGAAGAGTTCTTGTCAGCCAGAGCCACTGAATTAATTATCAAGATAGCCTTTCTTCCTCAAAACTTTATGCATTCACTTAATGTGGAATGTTTTGGAAGGACATTTCAGGGGAAGATCACCTTGCATAACATAAGCAGTTGCAAACCCAATCACGATATATCTGACCAACACTACAAATACTTTGTGATTATGATCACTAATGAAATACATAAAATTCTGATTTATTGCAGATTTAGCATGATGTCTCAGCAAATTCATGATATTGATGCAGGACCATCAAAATGATAACCAGTATATTTTAGAACAAAAAGTTGCAAATAGTCCTTTTGGTTCCAGTAATTATTTTCCACAAATTTATTGGCACAGAAATAATCTGTGCAAGCAGAATAGTATTTATTAGAAGCTATTACAAAGCTATCCTGTATTATTTATTTTGTTGGCATTTTTAAACTTCCTTTTTGACCAGATTTTACTAACCCTTATTTTTTGAACAGTACAGATAAAGAGCTAGAAGATCAGGAACTGACAAATTTGAGTGTGTCGGGACCCTTTCATAGCCATGGGAGGTTAGTGTCCTCTAGATGGCATTCAAGGAATTGCTGCCTGTGTGGAGGATTTTTTTCTTCCTGTATCAAAGATTTCCTTAGCTGCTGTTTTTTGGTGGGGTTTTCCTTGCCCAGGTTTCACCATATGTTTGAGTACAGAGGGATTTGAGATGATTGTCTGCTGTAGAAGTTTTAAGATGAAGGTCACACAAATGGAGATCACTGCCAAGCACTGAGATGTGGGTCTGAATTAGCAGGTCTTACTGTTCGGTTTTGTCTGTGTGCCAAAAAACTTTTTAAATATCCTGTGTGGACACACTGATTTCTCAGACCTTCCAAACTACAGACTCACAACTGAATCACCCATCAAAGTATGATATTGGGCAAAGAGAATTACTTAGAATACCTAAGGAGGATTCAAAGAGGGAAGATTTTCTCCATGATAAAAATAAAAGAGGCTGAGCAAAATCTTACTACTGAAATTATTTTGTGGGTTTTTCCAACATAACAATATTTCAGTAGTGCAATAGCAATATCTAACCTTGGTGTTTAACATGAGCTGTCAAACTGAAAGTTGTCTAAATTGTCAAGCTCCAGTTTTGTGCATGCTGTGATTTCTTCTGGGTTTGACAGTGTTAAGGAGCATGGACACAGAGCATAATTTAACTCTGAATATTATTTTGAGGATCAGGCACTTGAAAGTTAGACCCCAAAGCACTCAGCTGCATGTCAGTAATGTACTGTGTGGATATGAGCCATTAGTTCTTACAAGCAACTCCCAGAGCTGCAAGAGCAGGGTGTTTTCTCTCTCTAAAATTTCTGTAGTGCAGAAGGCTCTTTGGGGATAGATGAAAGCTTGTTCCAGAAGGAGGCTGTATGTAACTAGCTTGCCTTTGGACTGAGCTAAACAGAAAGCTTTGTAACCAGATACTGTATCTGAATTTCAGAAGGCTCATCTAGTCCATTATTTTTTTTCTCTGTCAATAAGCTATGGGGTACACTGATGGAAGAAGATCAGGAAAATATCAAAGAATTCTTCTCCATATGTGGTCTTCCAGTTCCCAGCAGCATTCAGAAGCATCTTAGTTAAAAAGGAATGTTTTCTGTTTCTTGCTTCAGTGTCTGTCAACTCCCTAGTTTTTTGGATGCCACAGAATTTTTATGGTCCTTTTTAGAAAACAACCAGTGCAAACTCTGCATGTGTCAGTAGGTACCCTAGACTTTTCCCTTGGGCAAGAAAAGCTTGTGGAGGACAGCAGTGCTCAGCTTTCCTCCTCAAACCTTCCTTTTTTTCTGTAGGAAGCACATTTGTTGTGCTACTGGAAATAGGAGATGAAAAATAGACCTGGGAAAAAATCTCCAAGGGCAGAGTTCAGCACACAGAATGTTGAAGAACACAAAAACTCATTAAGTGTCAAGAAAAAGAACAGAAATACCAAGGGGGCATAATGGAAGAGTTCTGACAATTCAAAGGCTCTTGCTAGGAGGGCAATGCTTGGATAATTAATTTCTTGGAAAGAAAAGGCAGGCTCCTTAAGCTAAGTGATGTACTGACCTGGAGGTGTGGATGCTCAGGTTTCCTTCTCACATGAGTGTCTGTCAGGAGATTGCCTCTCCATGAGCATGGATATGTGTAGTATTAAACCACAAGCTGCAGGGCATGAGCTAACTAGCAGCAAATAGCTGAAGAGGCTTCCTTTTTGAAAGGTTATTCCATAATTACCAGCCTTCCACAAACCTCTCTTGGAAATATATTTTACTGCCTATCATCTGATCTAATTTCTACGCTTCTCTTCTTTTTTGGTGTTTTAATTTGTATACAAGTCAGAAAGATGAAAACTCTTTAGATCCCAATGGTTTTTCAACTCTGTGGAGTTTTGTCTTTGTGAATAAAAGCAACTCAATCTTCTTGAAATACGAAAACACACAAAAAAAAGACATTTATTTTTCAAATACATTTAATAATACTGTAACAAGTTTTCAGAATATGAGTACTGCAGTCTAGAAAGAGCCACTGGCCTCTTCCAAAGCTCAGGTTTTAGACATAACAGAAGTTAAAGGCCAGCAGCTCTTTGCTTTTAGAGTGGATTTGCCCTGATACCATCAGGTGACATTGCTTCTATGCATCACCCTGAGAGCCTGCCCTCAGACTCAGGGGTGTATAAACATCCCCAATGAGCTAACTAAAAGAAAATATAAATGATCTTTCACTGCAGAGCATGTGCCTCGATATTTTGTCCATGTTTTTTTGATAACTTAAACAGGCTATTTCATGTAGAAGTATAGATACACCCAACTAAAAAGGAAAGAAAATAGAAAAAGTTTATTTAGCATCTTGATATATCTGAAATTACTCCTGCATTGCCCTAGAGGTAACCTTTAAAGAAGATCCATGACTGACTTTGCAATGAGCTTCTGTGCTGATGGTAGTGATGCATGTGTTGAATATTGTGGCTAAAACATTTGATCTACCAGCACCCAAAGCAGGTTCAGCATCTCATCTCCTGACTACAGAGGGATTTAAGACAACTTGCCAAAACAAATCCCCAGTTTTTTAACTTACTTGAGTCAAGTCAGATTCTACCCTACTTGACTAGAAATTGAACCCCCAACCTACATTTGACAGCAGCAGTGCTTTTCAGTGATTCGTGTGCATCAAGTACAAACCATCAACTTCCTGGCCTCCTAGAAGTGTTTCTTGTCTGTATGCCAGAGTTTAAAAGGGTCTGCTTTTCTGTGCAGAGGTTTCCACATTAAAGATTTAAAAGATACTTGACCCTCACTAAAAGGGAACTAGACTAAGCCTTTGGAATATTTTTAGCATTTATGAAGTATATAATAAGTTACATAGTTTTGTTTGTAACATCATTCTGGGAATTAATTTATGAGGCCATATTAATTTAGCATCACTGTGGTTTATAGAATGCTTTGTCAAAATCAACATTTTTGGGGAAATCATTTGAAGATGTACATTTGAAGTCAGTGTTGGATGTGTCTCTATGCACTTACACACATTCACTCAAAATATTGAACTACAGTAGCTCTGACATTCTCTGCACATGCCAACAAACACAGCTTTTACAGAAGGTTCAGAGATGTTCACATAAAATATTCATTATATTCTTGCTAAAAGAAAAACCTCTTTCAGACTTGTACTGTTTGACAGAAAATTCCTTACAACCTGATCTGGCCTCATACTTGGATATAAACAAGAGCAGGAAAGATTTGCTGAAATGAGTGTACATTTTATGTTTGCCTTTGTTACATCGCAGGACTAGTAGCAATTAATGGAGTGAAAAGATGGCAGATTTCCTAGTGCTTTTTAACCTGCTTATTTAATTTTCCAACTTCTGAGATCAATTTAGCAGCAGGAAGTTCTGCAGAGCAATTTGGTTGCAGTTGACCCTGGAGGGGTTGTTGCTGAATGAGACTTAGTTACAGCTCTGTTTCCGTAATGACACCTCGCTGTAATAAAAGACGCCTTCTTAACCTCAAGTTGTATTTCCAATCAATTTATAGCAATACCCAAGTTACACCAGGAGGCTGAAAACAAACTTCTCCAAAGAACTATGTCTCCACAGGTTGTCCCCATATCACAGGGCACCTAGCAGCGCTTGAATGATATTTTTAACTTATATAATACACGGGCTGGAACACATCTTTCTTCATGCTGATTAACATCATTATAGTAGCAATCTGAATCTGCTGACAAACCAATTTCTCCTGCCTCCTTCTCTTTTAGGACAGTTTTCCTTAAAAAGGAAGCCCCATAAGCCACTCTGCCTTCTTTTTTAGAGGAATCCTGTGTGTCAGGAATAGTAGCCCAGGAAAGCATACACACCAATTTCAAACGTGCCACCAGCCGACACTCAGCGGCTTGCCACAAGGTCTGAGTCAGGAGGAACAGTGAACAGCACAACAGAGAACATTTGAGGCTGTGAAAGCAGAAAATCTGCTGGTTAGGGACATAGTTACTTCTCCTCTAGGTACCACAGTAGGGTTTATAATTGTCATAAGGAGTGATAGGAAGGGAATGGACTAGCCTGGAGTGGCCTCTTGCCTGGCTTTTGATACAGAACAACATGCCCAGAAGAAGCCAATGAAGAGAAGGGCCTTTTTTACCCCAGTTATCATGTTTTTACTGCACCATTCAGCCACAGAAGTTGTTGCCATCTGTTGTGAGCTGAGGTACCAGTCCCACACAACCTCAGTTTTGCCTTCTGCCAAGCAAGCAGAGGGCAGCTCCGGTTTTCGGAGAGCTGTTCCCTCAGGAATCCCCGTGACCTATTAGGTCTTTAAGTCTCTCATTGCCTCCTGCTGCTCCAGCCCTAAAAGGCAGTGGAAAGAAGCCAAGAATCTGCTTATTCTGATGCAAATCTCTTTGGTTGCCAGAGGCCTGTTGATTTGACATTATTTCCATTTATGTGGTCAGCAACCTGGTTTAGTTTTGAAAATTTTTTTTTGTTTGCATCTGATTCCTGGACTCACACCCTCCATCTAAGCTTTCTTGAACTCAATTTATTCCTCTTGGTTCAGACACACAGAGCATGTAAAGTAACTCCTTAAAACATACATGTAGGTAAAGCATTTGTGTGATTTTTAAAGGGATACTATTTAAAAAAAAACAAACAAACAAACTTGTAACTAAGATATTTTTAATTGTTCATCATGCTATAAATTGTGTCAAATACCTCAGAATACTTTTTACCTTTGAGGTTTTGCACATCATCAGAGAGAGCAGAACAGCCACACAGTCTTACTGACAGATGAGAAGGTTTTATTTTATACTGTTGTTTTAAGTATCTTCTACTAAAATCTACTTTGAAGTATCAGAAGCTGAGTAGGTCCTGTAAGAAGTAAAGGTTTAGGAGTGCTTCTATCTGAAGCTCAAAAAAATGGCAGCATGTTCTGGAAGTGAAAGAAAATCTGTAGTGTTGCAAAATCGTGTGGATGAATAATTACTGTCTCCTTACATAAGATCAACAATAGATGAAAGAGAAATTAGGCAGCAAGGAAGAAAGAATTGCATTATGGAACACAAAAAAAAAGCCACGTTGAATCTACATTTACCCTGGAGGAAATCTGGGGGTTGTGTCTATCCTGACCTTTAGCCCACAACACTGTAAGCAGAATCCAGTTTTTGACAAGGGTATTGGGGTTCACTTGGCTTCCATCCACCATTTCTGAGCAAGCAAAGGAGATCTGCAAGGGGAAAGACTTTAAGATGGAGGGAGAGATGATAATTATAACTTGCTGGAGGCCTATTTTCGGTAAATGAAGTGCTTCAAAAGAAACACACTGCTCTGCTGTCTTTTGAGTGCAAACCTTTAGGGAACTGGTATAAGAAAATGAAGTAAAAAATACTTTTTTAAACCCCAAACTTGTAAATTTGCAAGGTGTAATGCTTTGTCAGGGAAACACCATGCTCAACTTTGAACTCCAAGGTTAGTGCCACTAATAGTATCGCCTCCAAGCATTGTAACTGTGAATTACTACTGAAATGATTAGGAAGATAAGAGACTCTATTATGGGAAGAATCAAATATCTACTCACTAATTGAAAGCAAGCTGGTGTGGTAAGAAAACAAATTCTTGCTGAATTCAGTATAAACCCAAAGATGTTTCATTCATGTGAACATCTTTAATATACAGAGGTCGGTTATGAACTGGGGATTTTTTTAAATAAAAATTTAATTTATGTTCATATTTCAGTGGTTTGTTTTCCATGTCAGCTTGTGCGTAGGTTTTAGTCTTTTATATTCACACACTCACACTTTTAACAAGAAAGTGCTCACGTATTGCAAATAATGGAACTTATTGACATTCACATTGTGTGTTAAGATAGCTCAGTCAAAAGATTAAAGAAAATCTCTAGAGCACAACCAGAAAAGAATATAAACAGAGGTCTCCTGGATCCCTATCACATCCCTTGTTCATAAGATACTCTTTCTTCCCTTATCCTACAAAGATAGGAACAGAAAAATGAACAAACAAACATGAAAGAAAGGATGAACTGCATCTCTGCTGGAGGATTAATAACCATACTGCAGGAGTGAAGACTGCTCTGGTTGACAGACAGCACAACTACATCCTTCAGGTGACAGATCATATGCTTCACACATGGCATTAGTAATGCAGGATTAAGGCTTCAGGCCTCTTAACTTCCCTGGAAAACCCTTGGCAAATAGCTCAAATGGGTAAAACACTGGAGGCACTATCATTGATCAGGAAATATTGTTTCATTGCTTCCAGTTCTGCTACTGGAGTAAAATGTCTTCTCTAAGAAAGCATCTTTCTACTGCTTATTACCTTTCTAATAGTCTTCCTAGAATCAGAAGTAAAAGTAATATTTTTCTTACCGTGCCCTGAAATAACAGCCCTTTTTTTTCCCCAAACATGGCATTGTGAATAAAAACTCAGTGCTCTTTTTATTGGTATTTATAATATAAAATCATACTCAGTGTCCAATAGTATAGGAACTGTAATACAGTTACAGAACATAGGCAGGTGAAACACTGTAAAATTATATTAGCATTTTCTGGTATAGAAAAAGTGCAAAGAGTGTTTTTACCTTCTGGAAGAACACTTCAGATTTAGACCTTGATACATCTCAGTTCTGTTTCATTGACTTCCTAACATTTTTGTTTAATGGGCTTGGAGCTATTAGATAGCAACAAACTGAATTAAACATGTGATCCCAAATGGCATTATTTTACATATTGAGACCCCCAATATTTTCCATACTGACACCCACAGCCTTCTCATGAGGATGCTGTCCGAAGGAATGAAGTTGCTCCCCACAGCATTGGTACAGTTCAGATCCCCCTTCCACTCTCTCCTCTCCAAATTCGTATCTGCTGGCACTTCATTGGTTTTGGGCAAAAGAGATACAGTTCAGGGGGAAGGAAGGAGGAGGACAAAACTGGTGCAACTGTTATTTGATGGTAGATTTTTTTAACAAGAAAGTGACAAGAAAGGGAGAGGCCTTTGAGCTGTCATGGTTTCTCTTTACCATAGAGAAATCTCATTTGAAATGAGATATGAGGGGGTGGAAGATTCCATGCATAAACAGGTATCAGCTGCCATAGGGTCTGAAGCTTCCTCACCATGAATGAGCATCCTTTAACAGCTGTTCAGTCCTGGAAACAGGAGACATTTCTTTGCCTACTTTTGGGAGCATGAAACAAGAAATAGCACAATTAGAAAATGCACTACAGGAAAAAAAGCTTCAGCAACCCTACAGATCACCTATTTTGAAGTCAGACAGTTACGGATAATGGAAGTCAGCCTCAGAAAAAGAAGTTTTCTAGGGAAAAGACACTTAGATCCAGTCATTGTTTAAAATACACATTTTCTTTCCTGTATGTACCGCATGAGAAGAAAAGGATTCTGAAAAAGAGAAGCCAAAGGAATTTAGAATAAAATCAGCTCACTCTGAATTAAAGAATAAACTTCCATTATTCAATAAAAATTTGAAAAGACCGAGAAGCTTATTGGACTAAATTAAATGAGGAGCTCATCACATTGTAGATAACTCATCGTAATTCAAGAAATTTACAACAGTGTAGAAGAAAACAGATGGTGCAAAGAATCCTCTATACAAAACACAGATCAGTGCTGACCTCAAGAGCCAGAAATCACCCTTCAGCCTAGGACCAATGGCAAGAAAATGCTGCCCTTAAAGTGATTAAAACCCAGGCTGCTCTTCTAAGCATTTCTTTTTTCATATGTTTTCACTGGGTAACCATATTAGAGCTCTTCTGCAGCTACTGGATTTGAAACAACTAATTAAAAGAACTTCCCATTGATTCATAGGGACATTACAGCAGCCTTTAGGAATGGGAAAATAGGATTTTCCTATCTTACAATCTTCTGGTTAAAAAGAGCTTTAACAATAAGTGGATAGGATCTCTGAGGTCTAATTTACTTCTGCTCTGGTGAGCAACAGTTATAAGGAGCTGAAATTTCTCCATAGAGCTGAGTGACTGAGTGCTCTTTAGTAGCACTTCACAACAAAAGAAATAGAAACTCATCTAGCTGTGCTTTTAATTACTTGGTTTTATTTGTCTGTTTCTTCCTACATTAAATTTCTGCCTGGAATCCTTTCTGGCAAAAACATACAGGAAATCAGGAAATGGTCAATGGTGATTCTTTGGTGCATTTTTGTTAAAAACCACTTTTTTTTTTTTTTTTTTTTTTTTTTTCTTTTACTGGATACAACCACAAATACTCTTCCCATATTCACAGCTTTATGTGCACATCTCTGCATTTGAATTTAGAGGATTCAGTGCTGGTACAGTGCCACAGGTGTGATGTGAGCCTTGCTGTATGGGCTTGTTGGTTTCAAGTGTAGGTCAAGCACAGATGGTTTAGGGGATATCTAAAGTAATTTTTTTCCATTAATTTCTGACTGAGTTCTTTCCCAGGAAATCATATACTGAATTATATAATATAATTAATATTTATATATTTAATATGCTGAAGTTTTGGGAGGATCTTCCAATGCACCACAACTGTGCTTTTGAAATGCACTTTGTCAAGTGGAAGAATTTCTGTGTTGAGCTCAGGCTGAAAACATGCATGAATTGTTGTATAAATTTAGAAGTTAGAACACAAAGAAAAATCCCCGTCATGCAGTACATATGAAAAGCTTGTAAAGTTTAGGCTGTAATTTGAAGACATGTTATATCAGCAGTGTCTTTTTCATGATACTAAAAGAGCCAAGAATATAGTTTTATCTACAGCTTAACCTGGTGTCTTCTGTCATCAGTCTTAATAATTTTGGATTGGATTGGATTGTCTGACCAGTGAACTCCCAGATGCTGTGGGATGAAGATGCAGTGTGCTGGGAAGGTGGCCCAGCTGAAGCTCACCACCTCTAAGCAGGCACACAGGGGATACCAGATGTATCTGACAGGTTTCTATAGCTCCCTCAGACCCACTTGTAAATCACAGCTCAATGCCAGTGAATGACTCAAAATAACAAATAGTAAAACTATTTATGTGAGCAGTGCCTTCCTAGGCCCTTGATCAGTGTTTAGCAATTACAAGTCCATGTTTGCTAGCTCCTGCTTTCCTTTAAACAGACCTGTCTTTGTATCTTGCTTGGAGAACTTGATTGTACCCCAGAGAAATATTGTGAGAGCTCAACTTCACCCTCAGTTTCAAGAGTAAAAATTTCATTTTAGCTGAGGGAGTAGTTATACCTGCCCAGGGATAACATTTTGGTTCAAATCCTGTGAATGCTTTTTATTTATTAGTTTGTGGTTTATTCTGTTCAGTTATTTACATTATGCTGTTTAAGGGCTTCCTGAAAACCAGGTTAATCCTTTATTCTGCATGGCAGGAAATTTTTTTTGCCTCTACACACTTGCATCAGGCCTGTGGTTAAAGTGGCAAAGGTGTAGAAGTTTCCTGTGTAAGCTCTTACACTCTGGTAGGGTTTTTTTCTGGTGTTATGTGTTGAGTCAGGGTTTTTTTTCACATCAGAGGGGACAAAACTATTATCCCACAGAACAGTTGCCCAAAGGTAAGACTGGATGGAAATTAATTTTCTCTCTCAGATAAATACATTATCACAGAGAAAAATGTGCATGTCTCTGTATAGAGTTTCTCTTTTTCCAGAGACAAACACACGCTTTTGTTTTCTTCAGTGTTTGTTTGCATTCTAGAATTTATTGTTTTCATTTCTTAAACCTCCTGAAATGTTTACAGGAAAGAGAGCTAAGGCGTGAAATTTTGTGACTAGAAGCAGATTCTCTTTTCATTTTCCTAGGGAGATTCTTTTGCTCAAAAGATAAAACCAGAAGTCATAAAAATGTGTTATTTTTAGGAGACAACTCCTTGGAAACTTGGAGGAAGTTAAGTAAGATTCAGAAGATAGATGAATGGGGGAGGGTGTGTAATAAACTAATATATTTTAGTGGAAAGACAAATAGTGAAATCCATGAACCACTTATGGGAGCTGGATTGTTGACCTTAGTTGTGTTCAAGACTGTTGAATAATATGACTGGGTTTGCTGTAACATTTGGGAAAGCTGCACATCAATACTATTAAAACCATATTAGTGTCTGGAGAATATTTTTACATGCTTGACGAGATTAATAAAATAAGCAAAGATTGTTCTCTAGAATATGATCTTTGCACCATTTGAAATCATTGCATAGATAACTGTGCACCTTCTCTTCCAAAAAGGCAGAAAAACTGATTTTTAAAACTGGTTAACCCCAGAGTGAGATAATTTGGCTCCTGGGTGCATCCATGCATGTTGGGCCCCTTCCAGAAGCTGCTTTTGCCCCCCAGTTTGCCCATACCCCAATCCCTTCCAGGGGCTCCTGAAGCAGCTGGTTCCTGGTGCGCACAGACACCTCACGGAGGGTGTGCCACAAAAGGGGTTCGTGGCATCTGTTTGGAGCTATGTCGCTTTGTTTTACCCCAAGGAGTAAAGCGAATGTACATCCTGAACAGTTGAGTCATAACATTTAATGAAGATTAACCTGCATGCAGAATTTGCTGCCTCTGCAATGTGGTTCTGCTCTGGACACGGTGTCCCTGGAGCCAGCAGCGCTGCCTGCTTAGGGCAGGGCCCAGCCCAGGCGTTTTTTCTGTAATTTTGCACAAAGCCGTTTTTCAGAAGCTGCTGTGCACTTCAGCAGAGGCGTTACCAGCGTGTACTTGAGATATTCATTCCAGGTTAAATGCTTTCCCTGAGAATTGCCATCTGTCATGCTTTTCTGTCTAGAGGTCACTCCAAGTTGCCTCGGGTTGGTATCCTCAGACAGGAGATTGGAAGGATAAACCGTGTGCTTCGTCTTTAACCCTTAGTTATCCTTTTCCCTTTCAGCACCCACCTTGATAGGTATGGTAAGGAAGGACTGGGCTTCCCAAAACAGCATTGCCCTCTCCTGGCAAGAGCCGGACTTTCCCCATGGAGCAATTCTGGACTACGAGATCAAGTACTATGAGAAAGTAGGTCTCACAGCATCACCCACACTCAGATCCTAAGAGCAATGTGTTTTGTATTTTTAATAGTATTTTTAAAACTTTTCACTTGACCCCACGTACAATGCTGTGTATGCCAGACATTTTATTTTGTGCTGATTTTTTGTTGTTTTGCTTCTAACTTGTTAATGACTGTCTTGTTTCACACCAGAATTGAGTAGAGCAGCAAACAGATTGTACATTTACTCATCTCATAGTAACTACATTTATAAACAGGGATAAACGGATCACATGCTTCAACATATTTTGATCTATGGACTGTAAAAACTTCACCTTAGAGTGACACTGACACAACAGAATTAAAGTGAATGGGAATGTGATTTCATTTTGAGGCAAAAGATGTATTTATTTATTATTGCTAAACAAATCAATAATATGTGCTTAAAGGATGGACTGTACCAGCCTTGTTTAAAGGGTTACAAAAGGTTACAAGAGGGAGAAACTGTTGGATTTCTGTTGCTCTGTCAAAATTAGGCAATTTCACACAGAAGAGCGCTACAACATGCATTACAAGTAAAGGTACAAGGTGTACATACAGCATGTGTTGGGAAAGCATAATTTTGAGCATAATTTGTGCTTCTCCATAAGCACAAAACATATTTGGTCATTTCCAGTTGCTACAGGGCCTGGTACCAGTAAAAAATTCTGTGCTGGCCAGTGCCTTCAATCCTGAAGACATAGGAAATTTTTGGTGTCTGTACCTTAAGTAGTTCCCTGCTAAGTCAGTTCTTGCTGTTTCCCTGCCTCCATCTGAAGTCACAGTGGAACTGATGTGCATGTATGAAGGTCACAAAGAACAGAAATACAAACCAAGTCATGAAAGAAAGTATTAGGGGTATTAGGCTCTGTAAATATCTGAGAATTTTATCCTTTGACTGCACTTCTCTGTTGAAATTATGCAGCCTTAATGATGCAGAAGAAAGGGTAAACTGGGAAAACAGTCTGAACCATTTAAATAGGACAGGTAGAAGAAGAAGAAGATGGATTGCTTAGAATATTTGGTAAGCTACAGCAAGGAATCCTATTTTCCTGCACTAATGGAAGTCCTTCAGGTTCTGATCCATTATCACAGTAAGCCCAATTATGACTTGAACTTCTTTTCATCATTGATATTAAAGAGGTGAGTTAAATATGACAAATTGTGAGATTTTATTCAGTCGAACAGGAACAGTTCCAAAGATCTGTAGCCGTTCATATGGATGTTAAATTATAAATCTTAGATATGTATTTAATAAAATCCTTTCTCAATGGATTATGTGCCAAGACCAGTCAGTGCTGAGTGACAAGGCAAATAATTTTTCGTAGAGGTCTACTTACTCCTTAGCCTTGACCATTGTGCAGCAAGACTACATGCACAGGCTTCAAGACTCTTTGCTAGATAAAAGTTTAAACCACTCTTATCTGTTTTTCCAAAAAAAAAAATGAGAGCAATTTTCTGTGTCCACCTTTTAAAATATATAAGGAGCATCTTCTATCTATAAACTCTTTCCTCTGAGGTCAGGGGAGATAAATGCACTGCTGGCATCTTCCAGTGCTGTGGCACAGGTGTAATTTGCAAGACCTCTCTTGGAGACCAGATTCTAGATCAGAGAGATTAATAATACAGTACTGAAAGTCAGTCTGCTTATTTACAGCATTAAATTGGAAAATGTTATTTCACACCACTTTAATAATATTTAAATCTTGCTTTAATCATATTTAAATCAAGAAGCATACATTGCAACACTGGCTAAGTGTGTAGTGACCAAATGCAAATGAAATTTTATATTGAGAAAGAAAAAGAGATGGTTCCTACCTCAAAGCCAGAAAATATTAATATGCACAATTAATTTAATTTAAGTTCCAGTTAATTTTTTCTTCTTCACTGTATATTAAAAAGCATAGTTTGTGTTATGACAGGGCTAGATGTAGCCAGTGACACTGTAATCTCTCAGCCTACCCAGGAGCTCTGAAACAGGGCAATATCAGCATTCCTGTTCTCAGCAGAAGTGACAAAATAGGGATGTTGTTGCATGCTCACAGGAAATATGATAAGACTGAAATAATTTTCTACTGGATCTAGTATGAATTTATCACAAAGACATCCCTCTAACACAGAGCAAAAAATGCAGGTAAAAAAGAACATGTTAAATATGAAAAGGTCAGAAATTTTAATAATGTCTTAGGCAGTCAAGAAAAAGGCAGAAAACAGTAGTCTTAGCTACTAATAAACACACTAGGTAGAAAAATGGAACAATTTTTGCAGTCCATCTTTATCCCTTTCTAGCCGTCATTTGCATTTAATAAAGAAAGGGTTTGTTCTGATAAACAATGTAAGAAATGGAATGTCTCCATCAAATACAACCACTCAATCCCTCAAATTCAGCTGATTATATCCATTTCTTTACTTCTTGAAGCTTTGAAGAATAATGCAATATTCTAAACTTTTACAAGTATTGCTGCTATTATTTTTAAGGTTCCTTGTTGGCATTTGAAAAATTGTCAGTACATCATTGGTGAGCACATTAGGGGAGCAGCCTGCTTTTAATTATCACCAGTAGCTCACAAATTCTGTGGCTCACAAATGGGAGTTGTATCTTCTCATGGGCTCCCAGCATTTCCTGGAAGATATGTAAACTTCAGAAATCAAATAGCTGCCCAGTAAACTGTAAGCACTCCACAAAATGGGGCAGTTTCCAACAACTTCATAAGGAAAACAAATTAATGATGATGAGCATGGAACATAAAGATCCATCTTTGCATGCATTTCCAGAAGAAGCACAAGAGGGGAAAGAGGCTACACTGTGCCAATTATGCAAGAAACTTATATTTATACTCTTGTAAAATAAAATTACAGAGAACTATCAAAAGATCAAGTCCTCTCTGTGAAAAATATTCTTCTGAGAAAGACTACCAAGTTATAAAGAAATAAAGTAGAGAAGGAGAGATACCCAGAGGTCTCAATAAGTTACAAATAGGGTTTCATACATTAATTTCAAAGTACAATAAAGCAGTGCAGTAATTTTTCTGCTTTAAAGTACTTTTTCCTATATGACCTTCATTTCTCCAGGTAATTGCTGTAATACACTCAGAACTTCATGAAATATTGTCTCTTAAAATGAAAATCTTGTGCCAATAACAAAATTTCATCGTGAGCCAGTTGTACAAATTTGTAGTTTCTTATTTAGGTGTGCACTTGTACATTTTTATATGGTTGTCTGACAAGAGGTCATTTTGTTCTGCAGCCTTTCAGCCAAAAAAGCAGTGAACAAAATTTGACCTAGGACATAATTGGAGAGCTGATTTGGCCTAGGAGAACAAAAATTCCTCGACATTCAGTCCAAGATTCTCTGAGTTCTGTTACACCAAAGAGAAAGGGTTTTCCACTGTTTGAATAGTTGTGTGATATAACCAGGTAGAGAATATTATAATCCTGAAATAATTGCCTTGTTGAGGCTTGGTAGCTGAAATACCTTTTTTCAGGTAGATTTTGAACATTCTGAAGTCTATGCCTTGGATAATAAGTGAGTCTTTACAGCAACACACAGAAGATCAGTTAAATGTTTGCCCTTGGAGATCTAAGATATGCTCAGAAAAGCTTTTCTTCATAGACATTTTTTGGGGTCTTGAGACCCCAAACATTGCAAATTTGCTAAACATTGCAAATTATCTCTGTTGATACAGGATGTCTGCCTTATTCTGCATTCTCTCCATTATATTTTGTGATCCCTTGATATCATCCACAAACACTATTTCTAAAAGAAAAAAAAATCTCTCATGGGCTATATTGTCTTTCCCTTTAAAAATCAAACTCTTTAACATAATCTCAGTGTCATTGCTAATTGCAATTAATTTTTCTTTTATACTTTTAAACTATTATTCAGTCACTGACCAAAGCTTGCACTATTTGCAAGATTCCAGGGCATCATAATCTCTTTACCTCTCATTAAAAGGGTTTTATGTTTGAGGCAGATGAAGGAGTGGGGCCTTGTTAGAGCCTTGTAGTGACACTGAATCCTCCTGTAGGAATTCCCCCATAGGAAAGGGAACACAGCACACAGTGGATATAAACCTCACCAGCTGCACTCCAAGTTGTGCAGCTGAAAACACTTATTCCTCCCCTTTCCTTCCAAACCCAGAAAGTTAATCGTCAAAAATTAATGCTCCCTAAGACCTGTATTAGGCATGCCAAGCTGTATTAAGGTGTTTTTTGTTCTCTTACGAGGCCCAAGCACACCAGCTGGATTACATTTCCTGTTACACAATAGATAACATATAATTGGCTAAGGAAGCCTGTCTGTAAAGAAGGGATTTTAATGGAATGTACCCAAACAGTAACCCAAGGCATTGCAGTGAAATCTCCAAATAGAGAAACCAGAGAATATCTTTAGAATTGGGATTTGGAGGAGAGGGCTGGTATTTCTTTGCTTTCTTCTCTTTTGATGAAATTTAAAGCCAAATGCTTTTGCCAAACTGCTTCATTTTGTTGGGAGACTGAATTTGCAGCTCACAGGCAGCATTCACATAAAAAAATTAACCCACCTCCATAGGACAGTGAGTGGACAGGATATGTAGGATGTCAGTTATTACTTTTCCTTCATCTCAGTATTATTTAGAGTTGAATTAATAAATAGAAGTGAGAGAATATCTGAGCAGTAGATGCAAGGGGGAAATTAGTTTTCCAATGAGATTTGAAAAAGAGATGAAGAGCTGATGAGGCGAGAGATAGAGAAAAGTACCAGATTCAAAGAATTAGAAAGCAGCATGACCTTGTTAATTTTTCTATCAGTCTACAGCTGTCTTCACTTAACTTATACAAGAAATTATGCTCAGTCTTAAAATCTAATATTAAACCAAAGACTGCTATTTCTTTGAGTAATCATTAATATGAATTAAAATGAGACATCCTGAATTTGAGTGACAGACCTTTAGGTAAATTATATTATAGGAATAATGGCAAATTTTAAGACTCTCAGTGCATAATGTTCTGAATGACAGAATTATTTTTATAAGAATTAATATGGAAAATTATAAACACCATGAGACTCATCCCAGTTTAGAGGACACCAGATGTTCCTGTGTGTCTTCTCCAGCTAAGAAGATATTGCATTATGATCTTCTCTCGTTAATAAACCTGACCATGCTTGAGTATGGGTTGGAATCAGCCTCAGTGAACAGGAGCCATACGTGTTCCCATTAGATAAAATGGGAACATTTCTCATAAGAAGCCACCTCATGTAGATCAGATTCAGTCCTCAGAATTTCTGGAAGGAATTTTGGAACCATGCAGTAAAATCAGTAATTTCTCTTGTAAAGCCCTCTGCCTTTCTGAGAGGTCTGCATGGAGTTCATTGACCCTCAACCTCCCTACAACTATAACAGCCAAACCTCTCCAGCTCTTTAGTCACCACTTTGCACAATGTTTAACTAAGTTAGAAGGAGCACATTTTTTCAGACATGGCTGTTACAACTGCCCTATTTCCTTTAAGCACCAGCTGTCACTTTTTTGGTTCAGATTTTTCTTTTATGGTAGATTTTTGTATCCTGAAGAGCAATGTATGCAGCGGCTCCCAGTGGCATGAGACTGAAGGGAGCCTGGTTGCGGTGTGACATTATCCATGGGCAGAGGTGTTTGTTTGGTGCTGGTGTGGCTCTTTCTCTGGGCATATTCCTTTATTGTTGCTATGCCTGTTGCTAAATTTTAAAGTCAACATTATTGATGGGATTGGGGAACAGGTACAGACTGACAACAGTAGGGATAAGCACCTGAGCACTTCAGGTATCTGCCCATTTATTGAGTATACACAGTATAAAAAGCTGTTTGCTTCAAAAGATCAGCTGGGCAATTTTTAAGTTCATGTTATTTTTTTTTTTTAATAAGCAGTTTTCTTCTGTAATATTTTTCAAATTATTCAAATCATTTAAGGCATAAGTAGCAATCTGCTGCCTGCAAGTAAAATGTTTCTAATATGACTGGAATCAAGAAACATAGGACTCATGCAATAATACATTTTCATTACATTTTCAATAATTCTCATCAAAAGAAATGTGCTGAGTATTTGGGATGTACAAGAGCTTTTGAACAGTAGTTTTAGGCTGCTCTTAGTGTTTGTTCATAGCATGTCACAGGGAGGCACCAGGGCACTGAGCAGCACCTCAGGCATTCTCGGCCCTTTGTAGCTCCTGGGAAATGAACCATGTCTGCTGAATGTTTTTAAAAAATAATCACTACAAATGTGCTTTGGGATATAATCATTAAAATGAAATCTCTTAGCTTATTTTAGCATAGTAAGTGGTGTTAAACAAGCTTCTCAGTTTTTCTGTTCTGCTGTTATTAACCCAGTTTCCCAAGGGGGAAAAAAAGTAAAAGCCTCAGATTCTAAAAAGAGGAAAAAAAATAGGTCTCAGAACTGTTGAAAATGAGAGTGACTAATTACCAGACTCTCTGACCAGGTATAATTTTTGCCTTGCAGGAAAGAACCTAAGGACCTTGCAGCAGCCATTATGAATGACACCAATGTAATTACTATTAGGAGAAAAAGAAATGTGGCGTCTAAACATCAATTACAGGCAGCAAAGGTTTAATCAAAGAAGTTCTAAGCTAGACCTCTATTAGATGCCTGGTTTGGCTTGTCTACTAATCATTGTTGTCAATTATTTAGAAACAGCTTCCAAACTTTTGTATTTAATAATAAAGTAGCTTATAGAGGTATTGCTGTTGTTCCTGCGGAACCAAAAACTCTCAGTGAGAAGTATAATAATGTTTAAGCAAGGCTGGTGGATTTGATACTAAAAAAAACCTCATACTTAAGTCTCTGCTGATTTTGTGTTCTTGCCTGTAGCCAATACCATTTTATCCAATGAAAATTATATGTGCAGTGCTTATTACAGTACTGCTAGAAGAGCTGCACAAATGCAGGAAGAGTGTATTAATGGTTTTGTATAAGTGGTTTTCAAATGCTTTCAAGGGCATAGGAATAAGCATAGGTATACAAACTCTTACAAGACACAAAACACAACTAGTTCCATACCTCAAATAAAGTTAAGAAAGTTAAATCCATTGATGACAAAGATTGGTTGCTAATAAAAGGAATTATTAAGTGTTTTTTCTATCCACTAAAGCATTTGGACCTCAGGAAAAATAGTTTTCAGAATTATGCACTGTCACAGCAATAATAATAATGATAATAATAATAATAATAATAATAATAATAATGTTAATCTCAGGAATCAGTGTTTATCTTAAGTATGTGTTTAGGTGGGGTCAAAAATCAGAAGCAGCTGATTTATAGAGCAGAAAGTTTCAGCTAAGGACAACATTTAGATTATTTTGATGAACATACTGTAAAAAAAAAAGAAATGTTTTCTTGTCAGAGATAATGTATCAGTTACACAAAAGGAAGTGGTAAGGAGTTTAACATGTTTAATCCTGAATTAACAAAATAGAGAATGTACTCCCAAAGCATTTTATTTTTATTGTTTCTTTTATTATTAACTGCCTGCAGTGTGTTCACCTTGGAGTTTAGGTGCAGTAAGTTTTAGTTGCATATGGTAATATAGTTGGATTTCCCTCAGATATCTTAACACAAATTCAGAAGTCAAAATTTGGGATTAAAAGTCTGACAGATTTTTACAAAAAAGAATGGTGAGTTTTGTGAGCAATGACCTAAATATAACAAGCATACCTGCCAAAAGACGGTTATCTAAATGAAAGTGATTTCCTTATTTGTAAATTAAATACAATGTCTATGTCTCCATTTCTCTAAAACCAGTTAGAATGTTTCCTTTAGACCCTCTCAAAATACAAAGTAGCTTTAAAAATCAAAAAAATCATTTGTGAGCCCAAACTCTTTTAAAAACTGAAGCTAGCACAGATTTTTTCATAATATACGAATGACTTACTGTTCATAAATTGTTGATTTGCAGCCATAAAGGTGGATTCACAGATTAAATCAAGATGCATACCTTGAGACATGAGTTTATATCTTTGTTTAAATAGAGTGTTCAGATATAATTTCATTTACAGTTTCTTCCTGCAATATTCAATGTATTCAAGAGATACCTGGAGAGGTACAAAGGTATGCATCATTTTGGAGAGTAAAACCAAAAAAGTTCCTTTATTTCTCTCACTCCTTTTTTCTAAGACTGCATTTCAGTTGTACTTTAAGCACAGAAAAGGACAGGATATTGGTTTTCCTCTTTGAATGGTCTCTTTTTTACATTAAATGAAGCCACTGACTGTGTAATCTTAGCAACATCTTTTTTATTAAGTAGCTGTGTCCCTAAAGTAGTCATTCTGGAAGAAGGGAGAAATATCCAAAGGGAAAGAGGAAGCTCCTTTAGGGAGAGCCCTTCCATCTTCATGCACTAAACCACTACTTTTCCGTTTAATAGCAGTATAATCACTTTTCTATGTATTAAACAAAAGCTGTGTGTTTGGCATGGGGATGTGGTTGTTGGAATCAAAATGAAGATTAACTTTTAATTTAAATTAATAATTTCATCAGACAACTTGAATTCATAAAAATTGTACCTCATTCAGTAACTCCTCTGTAGTTTTGCTAGCTTTGTACCCGAATAAACTCACATATGTTTATTTGATTAATTGAAACAAGTAAAATCTTACAATTTTCTCTTTTTCTTTTGAGTTTTTTCATGTATTTGCATTAATAGTTTCAAAGTGCCCTTTCTTGATGTGCTTGTTGGGATGGCTGAGTTAACAGCCTATTATTTTGTGCTCCTTACTGAGCTCTTAATAGCTTTAGAGTCTTTTGCAGGAATTCACCTGCTGCTCATAAACACATTTATGTTGCTGTAGGAACTTCACCAGGTTGATGCCTCTTGTATTTGCATTGACCTTGCACAAACTACCTGGTTTTCGTGCATATACAAGTATTCATATTATATTAACAAAATTCTTTAGTGGCTGGAGCAGCTCTTTTTGAAAAGGTATTGACATCTATCTGTGAATTTTGTTAACATTTTTTTTGTTGTTGTTTTTGTTTTTACCACCACCAGAAATGATATTTCTGCTCAAGTTAGCTACATCAGAAATGGGTACGTTCCAAAAAAAAATGAGCAAAAACTTGCTGTGTCGGTTTTGAAAGTGCAAAATCAGCTTTTTGATTTACTTGCTAGTTTGTTTACTTTGCCCTTGAAATTCATGTTCAATTAATTGGAAAAAAGATTGCTGTTTTTGCTTTACACCCCATTAACTCACCGAGGTGTTTGAAGAAAACATAAACTTGAGGAATATGCTGTGTTTATTGTTGATGTATTACCAAGTTCTACACTACAGTCATGACACTAGACGTGAATTCAGCCCTTCTGAGTTAGCATTACAAGATAGATGTTTGCTGTTTACCTGCAATGAGACTCAAATAGATGTTTGCATGTGCTCACAAATACACCAAAAATGTGATATTTCAGTGACTTTTCAGCAATTATTATATGTTTATATCTGAAGAGGCTTGCATAATGAAAAACAATACACAGTCTCTATATAGTCTCTATATAGAGAGATCAACAGGTTCCCTCTTGCCTCTGATTTATTATTTGTATTGTACTGATTAAAGCCAAACATTAGTTAGTGTCAGACTTTGCGTTTTAGGGCCAAAATTCTTCCTCCAAAATTGATTTTTGTTGGATGGTTGAAATCTATCTTAATATTGTCAACATTATTCTATGCTTATAAATCCCAATTTTCTTTGAAAAGGGAAGTATTTGTCCCAAAGACATGTATTCACAGTTAGCATATGAAAGACTTGTTACCATTTAACATTCATATGGTCTGGAATGAATCTTAATGACTTCAGTCATTTTTTTTCCAGAATAGAAAATCTGAATAGAAATCTGATTCAATTCAGTCTATAAAAGTACATATTTTGCTTACTTAAATAAAAGTGATAGCTTTATTAATACCACTGAATTTGTTTTCAAGCTGCTGTATATCAATAAGGATCTTTTCTGGATTTGCCAGGCAGGAAACATTCTGTAGCAAATGAAAAGAGCAAATTCTGCATTAATCTGCTCTTCTAATATTAAAAGTTATTTATGTAGAAGATTCAAACTAAGCTGAAACCAATCTTAAAATAAGCCCAAGGAGTCTGTCTGTCTTAACATCCTAAAAGGCTGCAACACATCTCAGGAAGGCATGATTCCACAGAGGTTTTTAGTACAGAATGTGGTTTTTACGAGGGTGTTTGTGGAGCTGCAAACATCCCACAGCAGTTAAAATTTCCCAGCAAGGTGCTACAAACCTGACAAAATACTCAGCACTGAAAGGAAGCCCTAATCCAAATCCTGGCCCTATCTGCCTGTGAATATTGTAGGGATTCTGAAGTTAAGTGAATTAAGGCAATTTGTCAGCAGCACTATTACAGCTGAGTTCTGCGTGGCTGACTCAGTGCCTTACTATATTTTTGGATTGGTAGAATCACTTGATTTTCACAGATTTCAACATATGTTGTGGGTTTTTGGAATTTCTGGGGGGAGGGGGAAGGGTTGTTTGGGGGTTTATTTTGTAGGGTTTTTGCTGGGGGGGTTGCAAAGTAGAGCACTGGCTGCTCTGTAGCACATCACCTCACTGTAGAAGTCTTCTGAAGAATTGGATTGCTCTTGCAGTGAAATTCCACTTCCCTTGTGAGATGCTTCTCTGCATTTAAGTTGCCTTCACACTTCAGTAGGAAATAGAATCACCACACTTTTGAGTTCTGCCACGAAGGGACCCAGCAGTTCTGTGTGCACAGCTGTGATATTGCCCATGCTGGTAGTGCTGGGTGTGAGAAGATTGCCTCCCCCATGGCTCAGCAACTTGGAGACCTTCAGGTATTTGGACTGTGACTTTTTTCACATCACACAAGTTCTCCCTTTTTGTTATCTTTCTTCCAGGGTATTGCATTTTCAATTTAAATATTTCATTATCCAGTGACCTACTTCCCATCTCTAACTAGAAGTACTATGATCTACACAGATATTTTGAAATTGGCTGAACATACTATTGATATTGATTGTTATTCACTATTTCTTGTAGACAAGAAAATAAAGTATATTCAATAAAATAGTCAGAAAGTGGATTTAAAACAAAAGCCCCACAGTGTTTTTTAAACACAGTTTGTAAATAAACTTGTTGCCTAGGGATGTTTTGGAAGCCACAGGCAAAACTGATTGAAGGAATAATTACAGAAATTCCTGGAAGAAAAGTCCATGAGCTGTAAAACAATGAAGCAAATTTACTTAATTCAGAAATCCACTAATCTGCAGATTGCTAGCCTCTGGGGGAGTGTTAAGGGTAAGAATGGGGAGAAGGAATCTGCAGTGGGACCAGGACCTTGTTCAGAATTGTGAACCATGAACCCCATACACTGAAGGAATGACTTGGGAATCAGCCCACTGTATGTCCAGAGTTCTCTGGGCTTGTTTCACAGCAGAGAAAGTCACAGAAGCCTTCCAATCGTCAAATGTTCAGGATTGCTTCTGTTTCCTGTTGCACTGTTTTTGTCAGCAGGTATATTACATCATTATGGAGTAAACCTCAGTGTTTGGTATCCCAGGAGAAACTCTGCTTTACTGTCCTAAGGTGAATTTTGAGTACTACTAGAGTTGAATTTTAACATTAGAAATTTAGTTTGCACTTGCAATAGCTTCCTGCTTCTTTCCAACTGGAAAACAAACTTAAAATGAGGGAAAAGATAAGAAAAATCTTTAAGGCAGCTAGAGAAGCTGGCACTTTTATATGCAGAAATTAGAGAGACTTCTGGAGGTCCTGGTGCAGAGGTTTTCACTGGTAAATATTTTTAATTAACAAACAACCATTATCACAGTACCTTATTACTGCCAGAAAGATGGAATTTAATATCTGTGCTCATCTGACAACCCAGGCCGTGTTCTCCGGCTGCCTTTGTTACATGCTAGATTGCACCCTGTTCCATCCCTAACTTAAGGCACTGGCCTGGTTTTATTTCATTCTGATCTCCTTGTCAGGACAATCAGCTCTGTCCTGTCTGCTGCCTTCACACCTGGCAGTCCCACTTGGCCCAGTGTGTGAACCACACAGCTTTTGCTCTGCCCAGCCCTCACCTCCCTGTGCTGCTGAGAATTTTAACACTGTTTTAGAGCCTCCCTGTCCTCATCTCTCTCCTCATTTAATTTTCTGCTTTTCATGGTTCACCTCACATCAACTCATTTCTGCCTTTCCAAGTATATAATCCAATTAAAATGCCTTTTGTGTGGGGTTTGACCTTTCTGTATTTTCTTTGTGATTGGTTATCTGTTCTTCCCCTTTTCACATTGACAGCTTCACTTTATATATGGAAAAAGTGATGAGCTGACTGACAAACAGTCAAAATATAAAATATTGAATGGCCAAACAGGTAAAGGACACTTGAGTGTTTCACTCCCCAAACCGTTACATCTCAGGTTAATCAGGAGGGAGGCCAAGGAGGGAAGGGACAGGGTTACAACCTGCAGGGGCTGATGCCTTTAAGTGCTGCAGATTTCTCCTCTGAAGCAAACACTAGAGCCACTGGCAATTTTCTCTCTGGTCCTGCTTTTTTGCTGGCACGGTTTTCTGCTTAGTTTAGATTAGTCCTCAGATCTTCGCAATCACTTTTCTAAATTTCCTTAAAGTTTGTGGTCCAGCTGAAAACCAGAGATACAGGGGTTTTTAGGAAGAGCATTTTTTAAAGCATCTTAATGGTATCTTTTAGCTCTCCTATTGTAATTTTTCCTACCACTCTATGTTGCCTTAAAAATTTACCTAGTCCTGTTGATCAGATTTTAATCAGTAATTAATGTTAGAAGCACATTTTTGAGCATTTAAGTATTTTCTAAAATCTTCAGCCAGCACTCCTGTTAATTGATGTACTATAGGTCAAAATAGTTTTCTAGGAGAAAAATCACATATGAAATTAGTAAATATAAAGAAACTTTCAAAGGCAGACACCAAGTTCCACAGGTGTAGTTAATTTTATTGCTTTCAGTGTAATTAGTCCTTATCTACAGCAATCTGTGTAAGGTGACAAAGGTGCTATGACCAGAGGTGACAGGCATTCAGAAACTGTATTATGAAAATATTTTACTGTAAAGAAAGAAAATACTTTTTGAGAATCATTGGGGGAAAATTAGTTGTGGGAGGGATATACTTTCTGTAAATCAGAGGCAGTTTCCATAAATTAGAGATATGGAGACTGCTTTTATTGATCACAGAGAGTAAGTACAAACCCCACAGTTTGATGTTATTTGTCTTTAACAGATTCTATTTGAACTGATTAATCAATTAATGACTATACCTAACAATTAACTACTGTGTTATCCTAATGGGTAGCACAGCATTAAAGCTCAGGTGACTAAGGAGTGCCAGCATAGCTGATCCCATGGGAAAAGTAAGGAAGAATTTGGAGATTTTGTTGCACAGTGGACTAGAGCTATGATCAGTAAACATTACAGTCTTCCAGAATCGTAGTCATTCCTTTAAAATAATGATGCTTCCTCTGTAGGTCACATTGCATGTGTTCCTCAGACTGATGTATCTAGGAAAGAGGAAAGATGTGACCAAATGGTCTCATAAAAAATTCTTTTTTATTATTGGTGCTTTTACTTAAACATTTATAGCGCCTGAATCATGAAACTCCAAATCTTCTTTACTTTAATGTGGTACTTACTCAGCTTTGACATTATGCTTCAGTGTACAGGAAAAAGACCTGGTCCCTGTGGTATATAGATTTAATCTCTATTAGTTCCTCTTTCAGTTAAATAACAGTGCTCTGAAAAGGCCAGGCAGGATTATGGGGCTTAATACAGAATTTTCATGTTGCAGGACAATAGATATAGACTAGAAAATGTGTTTGCAAGCAACTGATAGTAAATTCAGTTACTCTCCCAGGATTCTATCTGTACACACACTTTTGAAAGCTGTGGGTACAATAAGTCTCTTTTAGCTGGCAGAGGGTGGAAATCCCTTTCCCTAGGGTCAGTTTAAGAAGATTTTTGTTACTCGTGACACTCAATGAGCTGAATACCTCCATTGTAATTTATAAAATAAGCTAGACTAAGAGTATATAGCTCCCATTATATATTCTAAATCATAGCAAATTATATTTGGTTATCTTTTTAAATTGCTAAACGAAAGACTGATACTATTTTTATTAGAGCCATGTCTCTTTCAACCACTCAAATATTAATGCTGACAAGTCTTGTATGCCTGAAAGTTCCAGGATTTTATCAGTGCTTTACTGGTAAAGTTAATGTTTTAAAGGTTATTTCAGCACTACAAGCAAAATTCAGCATTTCAGCTTTAATTTCTATTGATTTATCTTCTTTTTTTTCACTAAAGGTTTTGAGATAAATAATCTTTCTCTCACCTATAACATCAGTATGTGAACTCTTTGATTGCCATAGGAGTCTAAAGTGATTAAAGGTCATCACATTTTGGTTTGCCTTTATCAATATTTTTCTTGTATGTGTCCACAAAGTCTTCATTTCTGTGCTCTTTTCCACTCTACTAAGGTGGGGATAAAATTAGAGAGTAATTTGTTCCCACAGGTGTGGCATGTGATAGTTTATTTATTTAATGTAGTTATCTATTTAGAGTTATCTACTTAGAGTTATTTCTTTATTTTAAATTGTTAATGTTATTGGGGGAATCCCCTTTCTTTTCAGTATATGAGAAAAATGGTGCTAATCATCACAATAATAGAACATCTGGATATTGACTGCTACTCTGCTGCACTGCAGAAGCAGAAAGCATTCCATTAATATTTGTCCTGTGATGGTGCTACTCCATTAAATGAGGTTGTCTAGTCCTAGACCATTAGCACCATTGTGCCTTCCACTCAGCCACTCTGTCTCTTTAGATATGAAAAAAATGCCTTATCTATAAAGCCAAGTATAAAATTAGGATAGATACAGATTCAGATAGGCAGAGGTGGCTGCAGGAAAGAATTTGATTCTGAAAGGTTTTCCTGTTCATGCACAGAGCAAACTGTCATGGATTTGTGAACACTGTCCCTCATAATCTGAACTGAATCCATTTACAAGAAGAATCACACAAACAATAAGAAAAATACAATTTCCTTAGAAACAGAGATAGCATTTTCAAAGTTCATAATATAATTCTGTTTAACTTGGCTAGATAGTCATAGACTTAGTATTACATTGTGTAATAATATTGGCATAGCTTGCATTTGGGTTATATTTATGTTTTAATTACAGATTTTCACCAAGATAAATTTACAGTAGGCTATGGAAGAGGTCTTATGAATTTTCTCATATCAGATTGTGTCTTGTAGTTATATACTATATTAGACTCCTTTAACTCATGTTTAACCCCTCAGCCCCTGTGTTCTCAGAACTGCTTTTTGTGAGTTCTTTGCCATCTTAAGATCACAAACGCTGCTCTGATACTGATGTAAAGCATCAGAGCATTTCTTGTGTCCCTTTTCTTTTTGTGAGCACTGAACTATACATAGTGGCCAATTATATATTATCTTACTTCTTATGTGCCATGGGAGGTACAGCCATATCAGTTAAACTTATGTTTCATTTTACAGATTTTGCAGTCTGTAGTTATCAAGTACAGAAAAAATGTAGTCCTTGGCCTTTCCCATTGATTCTGGCCCTGTCACTGTCTTGGTCAGAAATCTATCACTAGAGATAGATCCTTCTAGCACACAAAATCATGCTTCCTTTTTGCATGATAAGTGAGTTGATATATATCTATATTTTGCCACAGCATGAAAGCAGGATCTTGGAAAAGCATGCACTAACATCCAAGAAGTACATGTGGGCCCTTCAGTTTAAAATTGACTTTTTGAACACATAATCCCTGCAAAAGTGAGTGCATGTGGTCTATTTGCAAGAGTAATACAAAGCATCCCATACTTCTGTGCAGACTAGAATTGTATTTTTTATTCTGAGTCCATCTTCAGCCTTCCTGGGAAAGATCATGGCAGAAGGAGTGGCCAGCCTTGCATCTCTGTGGAAAGCTCTGGCTTTCCATGTAGGCTGCAGATCAGTTGTCAAGAGAGTGGAGTAATGGCAAAACATCCACTCTTTGGAGAATTCTCTGTATGAATCCAGTCCTAAAAGGCTAAATTCTTTGTGCAAAACACTCCAGCCCTGGGAAGTTTCTGGCTATGAATCATTTTGTCTTGAGTTTGAGCAACTTTTTCCTCAAGCTCCTGAAGCTTGCTCTCAAACCAAGGTGACAGGTTCCCTTTCCACTATTTCATGTGCAGTAACAAATCTTGCCCCCTTCCCCATATGACAGCACCATTGCTTTTAAGGTTGTGTACCCCCAGACATCATTTTTCAGTCTGTGGGTTGGATGGCATGAGAGGCTGCAGAAAGGACAGGGGAGGGCATGAAGTAGGGACGCTTCAGGGCTTCCCGCAGGCAAATCCAGGCAGGTGGGGAGGAACCAACAAGCTAGACAACCCCTGGAGGTAGCCCAAATACCTTCCAGAAGGGACAGGCAGAGATGGCTGCCCCTCAGGAGGTTGAAGGACCCATTTTGTTGATTAACTGTCACCATCACAGCCCTTGTCATGCCTATTGTCATTGACCAACTACAAATAATGAATTATATTTGCTGCCTGCCTGTCCACACCCCTGTCTATGCAGGCAGTCTGTCCCAAATGTATATTTTACACAAGCAGTACTTAGCCTGTAATAACATATAATTGATTGTTTCATTTTCAAAAGTCATTTTGGAAACAATTTGGAAAAGAAACAATCTTTCTCAGATTCTTTTCCAAAAGTCATTCCCACTTTTTGCTGCTGCTGGTTTTTTTTTTTCAGCAGGCTTCAGGGAGTAAATCTTGTCACTGGATCTTGGGGAATCTCCACTGATTTTTTCTGAAAAAACTTCAGTTTCCATCCTCCTTCTAAAGACCCTATTTCTTTTTACAATTCCATCAGTTATTTCTGCAGTCTCTCCAGCAGGTCAGAAGAAGCAGTACATTATTAAATGCTAGGACTTGATTTAAAGCAGTAAGCTAGTCTAGGGAAAAGAAACAGCTTGCAACTATTACATTGTACAGTGAAATCCCTTAGGTGCTGGTCTCTTCCTTGGCTTAAAGAGTCTAAATAAAAATTTCCAGAACATTCCAAAGTATAAAGTCTCTGCCCATCTGTGGGCCATAACAGAGCTCTTTGAATCATGCTAATACATGTATAAATCAAGCCTTTGCTGTTTACATAATCTACGGTGAAGATTTCCAAGTTGTTTCCTTCACAGGAAGTCATGTAAGCTTAATCAGAAAAAGAAACACCTATCACTCAAACAAGTAGGCTTTCTGTCAGAAGAAAATAGGTCGTTTCTGAAATGCATTAAAGTATGTCTAAAATCCACTATCCCTGATCAAAGTGAAGCTACAACATTTCAAGTAATTGGGAGAAGTCTTATATTTAAAGAAGTAATTAGATGGTGTATTAATAATAGTGTCTATCCATAAGATTACATGTACATTTTATCCTACTATTTCAATTTAAATAACTGCTCCTCACAGCTTCAAATTTTGGTTACAGACTATAGAAAAAATCAATACTTCCTCTTACTATAGTTTCTCAAATTATTTCCACTGTTTGAAGTGCAAGTTAAATGCAGTTATTTTTAATATTGTTCATTTTTGCCTTCCTCCTGTTTCTTCCCTTAGCAGAATCATGAAGTTGCTTCTGTGTGTTTATTTTTTATATCTGGTTTTCTCAGCCATCTCCCTGTATTCCTACTGGGGGAATAGTGATCCACCTGCTGCCCAGTGCTAATGTGATTTGTTACACATGGCTGAAGTTAACTCAGAGTGTTTTATAACTACTGTTTGTTTTATAAAAAAAGTGCATGCACATTGCTGAGAAGAGGTTAAAAGTCCAACAGAATTTGAAACCTAATCCTCTCCTGGTTATATCTCTTCTGTGAACTAGATTTCCTTCTGAACAGGCTGGAAGGAAGCACCCTTTGAATAATTTACACCTGCTCTAATATCTCTGCATGGTATAATAAACCTACATGGTGCCCTGTGGGTGTCACAGTTGGACTGTTAAGCACATGCCAAGGGCATTCCTGCTCAGTTTGGAGACAAATCCTGCTCCAAGGGAGCAAACCTAGCCTTAAGGCAGCACATAAAATATTATAGATTACTGGTTTATCAAGTAGCTAATGACAGGGAATAAATGTTCTTCTTCCAAGTCATCCTCTCATGTAAAAGCATCATCCAAGATCTGTCTAGCAAAGCAGCAATCAGTTAAAGCACAGAAATTTATGTTTCTGGTCTCCATACTGGAGCAGCTGGTCTGCAGGTGTAATTCCCAGACACCATAATTCTCAGGGAACTCTGTGAGACTCAGGAATCCTCAGCAGCTGCCTGGGATCAACTGCCAGGAGATTAACTTTTGCGCTGAGTATTTCTTCTTATAGAGTCTCAAAGTGAATTTCGTGTATGACTACATTACAGCTACCTGGAAAAAGACATTGAGCTCAGCAGCAGCGAAGCAGCTGAACCATGCTCAGAGTTGACAGGCTTTAAAGAAAAAGTTAATTCCTATTTTCTTTTACCCACAGGTCTACCCACGGATAGCGCCGGCATTTTGGCACTACCTGCGGGTAGAAGTGAGTAGCGGGTATTTGAATACTCCCACATCTTTATTTTACAGCTTGGTAGTGTTTACTGACCTCCTAGTTTGTCCATTGTGCAAAAATAATGAGCTACCATTCTACTTGCCATTCTTCTGTGAATGTAGTCTTGTAGTAATTCATGTTGGTTTGACTATGGTTGGGTTGGTTGCTAACCCAACTCACAAAAACATGTCTGTATGCGAGGTTAAAGACAAAAAACCTGAAATCTAAAAGTCAAGGCCATATCAAATATTCTGACTATAGCACAGACCCAAAGTACAGAAATCCATACCTGCACCTCCTTTTATAAACACATTTTACATTCATGAGAAGAATATGGAGCTTCAGTTCTGTTATATCATTTTTGCAAAGACTGTTCAACTCAACTTGATATCATTTCTTCCCTCTTTTGTCCCTCAGGAGCATGAGCAGCTCAGCTATTCCTCCACAAGGTCCAAGGCTCCAAGTGTTATCATCACAGGTCTCAAGCCAGCCACCAAGTATATATTTCATATCAGAGTCAGGACGGCAGCAGGATACAGCGGCTATAGCCAGAAGTTTGAATTTGAAACTGGAGATGAAAGTAAGTTTCACTAAAGGGAAAAAAAAAAAGTACAATAGAAGTAGCATCTAATTCTAAACCAGTGAGACACTGGGAGTTTGAATGGCTGAACCCCTACCATTTGTTTATCACAAAATGACCAGTGCTATGTGATAAAAAACAAGCCTCAGACTCACAGTTCTGGATTTGTAACAGCACATAGAAATGTTAGCCCAATGCTACAGCTGAAGGAATGTTCTCTTCCATAAAATTCCCTTATGGGTCCCTTCCAAGCTAAGATGCTCTAGGATTCTCTGATCCTTTTTTTCCTTATAGAAGTCCTGCCTCTTGACATCTAGAAATACCCTTAGCCATGCTTTCTCTAAGTCCAGCAGCTCCACGCAAGCTCCCAGTGATGGACTCTTCACCCTGTAGCTGTCAGTGCTCCCAGACTGCACAAATAAAAAACTGAAAACTTTCATATGCATTTCTGTCAACCAGTAAACCTACTGAATTTGGCACAAAGAAGCAAGAAGCCTTCCTATTCCTACAAAATAAGCAAAAAGGCTTCATGTGTGATGTTCACGCTCTAAACGATTTTATATTTGTCATGTGTTGCCCTCCATGTTCAAAGAAACATAGAAAAAGGTATTTACATGTATTTGAGAGGAAATTAGTGTAGTAGATACAAGACTAAAACACTCATTAATTAAATTACTTTAATTAGCCAATTATGTATACCATGTTTTCATTAGTGTTTTAGAATTCAAGTTGTTTAAGCTAATGTACAGACTCAAAACTATATAAGTGCTTCCAAGAGCACCCAGGGATTTGTGTTCCATTTTTATTGCTTCTTAACTTCTATTTCAAAAATCAATCAGGGATAGATTTCCAAGTGCTTAATGCCTAATTGGACTTTTTAAAATTTGCTGGGTACTTAAGCCAATTGGTTTGAATAGGAGTTGAGCATTTGGGTGCTTTCAAGAATTTCAGTAGATCTTGCCTGGTGCAATAAATACAAGGCTTAATTCATGTAAAAAGAAAATACTATTTAAACCTCTATGAGGTTGAACATTGTGAAAATGTCATTTGCCCATCTAAATTAGGAAGACTGTGGCTCCAGTGACATTTCCTTCATTGGTATTGAGGGAATCCCGTGGGAGTGACATTCCCCTTACTCTATCCTAGCCCCATCTTTCTCAGTGCACTGATGCAGCTGGCCCTTGGGCTGCATGGTAATCTTAATTTTAACATCCTTTCTGAAGTATATCATCAAAACTGAACCTGATACTGAAATAAACTGGAAAAATAAATCTGTTTATGATGCCACCAACAGACCTAACACAGTTTATCTCTCAATATTTCTGATGTCTTTTACTTTTGTGTCTAAGCACTTGCTGCCTACACTAGTGCATGGTTTCCCATAGCTGAATAAATAGAATAGATCAATGGTTTTGTCAGTATTTCAAGATACTGAGTAACATTTACACAGGGAGATTTGGGACAGTTGTGTTGAGATTTGGGCTACTTGGTTCTGTCAGTACCTATAAATGTTAATTTGTCCTTGCTGGCCTGCATCTGTCTTACAAACCAGTCCTGGTCCAGCTGTGTAGTAATCTCTCTTCATCATTTATTATTCTGGCAGTGTGCAGCTCAGCTGAAAATTTTCAGATTTTCCTAATATACATTTTTCTCAATTTTTTCTGAAGGATAGCAAGTAATAGTAGGCCAAGGCATCCTATTGCAACTCCCTCCAGCCCTCCTTACTTGTTTTCACCAAGAAACAAGTTACTTGTTGAAAATTCCACTTTTGCAATTACTTTTTGTGGACTTTCAATTAGATTTGAATTAACTCTAAAGTAGCATTTTCATGAGAAGGCTGGGAAGAATAGTGTTTTAAAAGTCTGTATTGTGAAAAGAAAATTTATCAAACAATACTCTCATGAAAATGACAAAAAATATTTTAAGTCATGTGTTTGATAAAAATCCTCTTTAATCAACCTTAGATTGTAACATCCTTCAGCTCTCTGCCAATGGAATATGGTACAGTAGAGAAGAATTCCCAAACCACTTGCAGTTAAACATCTAAGGTTTATCCTGCTTGAGTGTTGACAGAATTTGTTAGTAGATGGCAGTAAAGTGAGCAGTCAAAAATTACAGGTTTTCTTTAATAGACTAACTATAGAAAATTAATGATTCATCAGCTGTGGGATTTGTATGTCAGTGTCCTAAAATACAGTGTCCTTTGGCAGGGCAGTGTCCTGCCTTCTCTGATGTTCTGGGTGAAACACTACCTGTGTCATTTCACTTTTAAATTATTTAATTGGTTTTTGTTGCTTTTTTTTTTAATTTAATTGTTTAATTGTTAAATTTTTCAATTTAAATTTAAAGTGGGATTGCTAAAGGTGGTGCATGAGGGAGAGAGAAGACCATATCTGCAGTAGTAGTGGAAGTTAATTATTAATGTTGATGTGGTTTTTGGGAAGCACCACCCTCACTTACTGACACACAGACTGAGGCAGCCACAACTTGGGGAGCTCTGTTGTGAATTCTTCTCCCTGCTGCAAAGACAAACAAATGGAGCATCCAAAAGAGTGAAATTTGTATTTTCTTTGTGATAGGAAATGGATTTACCTAGGATATTCAGAAAAAAATCTCCTCAAGGAAGCAGGGATGGATGAATAGATGCTAACAGGCATTTCTCCGCCTTTTAAAGCCCAGAGGCTGCATCTGGGAAATGTGAAACCTTTCCAAAGCACAGCAACCACCACTTGTGACTGTGTTTCTTGTTGCCATTTTATTCAGTCTCTGTTTCATCACCTTACAGGCAAAACACTCGTAGCAAAGCTGGCAGGTTTTCATACACTCCAGCACACAAACAGCTGCCACTGCTGGGGCTTTAAATTGGAGCATAAACCTCACTGGTAGCTCCTGCTTTTATCTGTCAGAGTTACCAGAAGGACCAGAAAAATCAGAAAAACTCTGGTCCTTCCTAACAGAGAATAAAATGTGTTCTGACAATTAAGAAAAACATTTTTCCTAGGGCAGAGTTGCTTTAATCTCTGACTGTTACCCTCTCTGGGTTCCCCCCCCCCTCCTTCTAACCAGCTGGTTTTGGAATACCTTTTTTTGGTTGGTTGGTTTTGTTGTTTTGTTTTGTTTTTATTAATAATTCAAACCTTTTGGGGTTTCTTTTCTTTTCTTTTCTTTTTTCCCTAGAGAAGTGGTCATTACCTCAGCGGTCCTTCTGCCCAGAGGAATTAGTAAAATATTGAACAATTTGCAGCTTCCAGGCAGTTTTCATGCCAAAGCAGGGCTTGTTCTAAAACCAAAGGTATTTTCCTCCTTGGCCTTCCCATCATTAGGAAAAAATAATCTGCAAGTGGAATGGTTGGCTTGTTCTGGAAGGGACCTAAGGGACAAAGCAGCATTTATGCACTGTGTACTTGTGCTGAACAGAGTGATAAGTGTAAGCACAAAATTATATTTAATCCAAAAGCAATACAGACTTTGTATACTTTAAATTATTAACAATAAAAACCTAAACATTTCAGAAATGCTAATGGAATACCTGATTAGGTGTTTTATATAGTTGAAGACTGTGAAAAATAATTGGCTGAAACTCCATTCTTGATGGATCAATAACTTTAATTTCTTTACCATAGTCTCAGATGGTGTTTTTTGTGTATTGCCAGAAAATACTGCTGAACTTTCACATTCTTCTCCCTCTTCCTACATCCACAAAATCTATCTTTAACTTTTCATCCTCAAATCAAGCTATTTTGGGTTTTCCACCAGATGTGACTCCATTCTTTCCAGAACTCCAAAGCTCAAGCAAAGGGTCCTGAATCATTGATTCCAGTGCATGTCCACTACTTGTTTAAGCACATGCCCTGGTTCATGCCACGACAGAGAAGCCATCCCAAGGATTTTTAGAAAATCTATTGCATTACCAATGCAAAAATGAGATTTTTGGTTGGTTGGTTGGTTTTTTACAATGTTTTATGTTTCAACAATAGTAAATTGAATTCCTTGTTGAAACAAAACAAATCAGATGACATGTATCTCATATTTAGGAACTTCTTGTTGGATCTGTCTCCACCTCTGCCTCGTCCTACTGTTCATTCAATATTAGTCAGCTCTGGATACCAAATAATGTCTCATTTTGATCTTGAAGTATTTCCTTGCTGTGTTTAATACTTTCAGCAATTTCTTCTTCACATTTGACTTTGGTCTATCTGATTGCACGACTGCATGCGTCCAGAAAATCCAGACTTCGCTTCTCCTCTGCATTTCCTAAACAGGTGCAACATCCTCATTCAGATCTCGAACTGTTTGCACGGACTTTCCATGTATCCACTGGCCAGGAAGTGAATATTAGGGGAAAACACTAGGAAGAAAGCTTTTCAAGTGAATAGACACCAAAAAGTTTTACATTCTTATGCTAGTGACAGCCCCTTTTAAGTTCACCTTTCCTTTGCCTTCTCATTTCCCCTTTGAGTGGAGCCCATCAGCTCACTGTACCACAGGAACTGCACAGGAACTACATTTGCATTTGTGAAAATGTAAAGGTTGCCCTAATGAGACTTTGTGTTTTTCTTACCTATTGTTCTTAAGCACTGTTGTTTACAATGCCTTGTAAATCCCCCTGACAGCCTGTTAGAGCTCCAGTGCTCACTGTCCACACTTATCTGTGTTACAGCTGCTCACTGTTATCAGTCTGGCTGTCTTTCTGTCACTTTTTTTATCTTTCAGTCTGCTGGTGGGTCTGCTGCCTGATAGATGTCAAATTCAAGTAACCAAAGGATGTAGCTGAGAGACAGAAGTGAGCTGTCATTAGGGCTTCCAGCTCTTTTATACCAAATACACAAATTTGTAAAATCTTTTGGAGAAATTTGCTTAAAGAAAGAGCAGAGATGAAAGATTCTCTCTGGTTCTCAGCCTCTTGTACTGTGAATAAAACATCTGTACCATTTCTTCCAGTGTGCCCAGTGAGGAAAAGAGGAAGCCTCAGGGAATTTCCGTTCAGCCCAGAAGGGAGGGAAAGTGCAGCTCCTCCTCCATACATTTGGATGAAGAACCTAGAGAGAAGATGAGACAGGGCATGGATGTAAAAAGTGAATTGTTGGGGCAGAACTGACACCAGGCTGGTTGCAGAAGGGATTTCTGGGCATGGTGTTAAGCAAGGAAGCTGGAACTATGCAATTAGGAACTTCAAGCATCATTTTAGGCATATAGCATGAGTTAAGCATGAAGAGCAATGGCAGTGAGGAGTTTATCTGGATAAAAAGCTCCTGGGTTCATATATAATCCATGCTGCAGTTTTAAAATCACTTGGACTAATCACGTCAGTTGCAGATAAAATGTGCTTGACGAGTTTTGCCACCCATACATTGCAGTATACTACTGAAACATCTTGGCAAAGTCATAAATTCTCCCTTTTCCTTGTCTTAGCTACTCATTTTTAAGTGTTTTCTGTCCAAATGAACTTATTGAGTAGATAGGTAAAGAGAAGGAGACATAGTACCAGACTAAGCAGTCAGCCCAGTTAGAGGGCTGCTAAGCTCCCTTAGCTCTGCTCATGGTTTGTGATAAAGTTGAAGTGCCCTGGACAGTGTAGAGAAAACAAAATACTGATTTTAGCTATAGGAATGCTGGCCATGTTGTCCAACATGAGATTCTGGAAAAAAGTGCTGTGCACTTCTGTGATTAGATGCAGCACTCTCATATGTACGCACAAAGGGATGAAATGAGGTTGCAGGAACTTGCTTCGCTTTGCAACCTGACAAAGTTGGTTTTTAAACTGTTTTTCTTTCTTGCATAATCAAGAAGTTCTGAGGAGAAACACAGGGTCATAGACCAACATACACAGGAAGAAATAAGAAAGGAAAACCAGGAAGTGAAAAAACTATTCAAGAACATGAACAACAGAAACAAATAAAGCTCTTAGTATTTACAACCATAAGAGAAAGCTGGAGAAATGAGAAAAGAGCAGAGAGATTGAGAGACACATAGAATTTAATTTAGAATGTTAAAATGCTGTAAAAATTCTAGGTATTGAGAGTCCCTGATTACTGCCTTCTCACTGCCTAAATAGTTTTTTGTGGAATCTTTTACCTGTATGTGATAAGTCTGTGTATAAATATTTCCATCATTTTGCCTTACCAGACACTCTGTCAGATTTTAACAAATTTACATTTTCCATTTATTCTTGTCTGTCATTTGGCATTTTTAATCTGACAGGTAAATTAAGGTCATCTGGAAGTTTCAGGCTTGAAAACTCCTTGTAGTGATTTAGCTACATGAAAAAAAAAATCCTAATGTATTCAACTCTGGCCTCTAAAATACAAACAAGAGAAACAGAATTATCACTTTTCAAGTAGGTACAGTCTCAGCTAAAAATCTGTATTGTTTATGGGCAGAAAGAACATAAATCAGTGTGAATTTCTCCCTTTCATTAATGTGACTTTGGTTCCTGATAGAAAAATATATGTTATTGAATGGTTGGATTGGATTCTGTTTTAGCTAGGAACACAAAAAAATAGCAGTTCCATCCAGAAATTGTCCAGGACACATCTTCATTTTGATAACTGCAGGTGCTTCTTTAAGCCATGGAATCAGCCCCTACATTTGCACCAGGAAGGTTCCTGGTTGTTGCCTTGGCAGTGAATGTCTGTTGAAAAAAAATCACAGTTAATTTGTCTTCTGACAAATAAATTTTGCTGTTAATTTGAGCTTGTGTTTTGCTTTGCTCCTGCCAAATTCACTATTTTTGCATGCATCTTCTTCCTATTATAAACAAAAGGAGAGCTGCAGTTTGTCCTCCCCACTGAAGAGATGGGCAGGAAAGACTCCTCTGAAACCTGCTCCGTGAGCAGCTTCAAACCATGCCTGACTTTAATAATCTTTGCCACATTTAGCACAACCCCCACTAGACTGAAAATTGTATTCAGCATTTGCATTGTTACTTGTGTGGCATGATAGTTATGTTGCATTTTTCCAACTAAACCTGAGCCTGTGGAATGTAACACAGAGCTGGAATCCACTGCCATAACATCACTAAATATCATTTAACTATTCAGTCAATATTCGCTCCATCATTTCTTGGAAGGTGTAAATTTAACTTGTCTGGCCACAGGTACTGAATCCCTTGTAATTTACTGCTTGTGCATTCTTCCATCAAATTATTTGGACAGAAACCTAAAAAGTTTGTTCTGCTGACAATCTGACACAAGCTACTGCTGGTTTAACTTGCTTTGCTACTCTTACAAAGCTGGTTTGCACCACGAGTTTTCAAGCCACACACAAATATTGTTCAGAAGCCAAATGCCTTTCTAGGAAACAGTGTTTTATGAGGCTTTGGATTGGAATGTGTGCATTGCATTGAGTTTCATCTGCTGCAAAGTGAGAGAATATCACCTGCTGAGCTTTCTAGACAGCAGCCTAGGTGATTTCCCTAAGCTTTAATCACCTGATGCCTAATGAAAGCTGAAGATTTTGCTTATTGAACAGTTTGCAAGTTTATCATATCAAAGTTGCTTCCCTGATGTAAAAATTATTCCCTTTTCTGTATTTATGCCTGTTTTCAGAAGGCATTGAATAGAATTATTTCTTCTTCTTTCAAAACAATGTTTTATTTCCCATGGAAATAGTAAGAATTGGGTAAATGTCATGTGGTGTAAATGTTCAAGTGGAACAGAGTTTAACAAATAAAACTTCAGAGTCACAAGACAGGAGACAGAGAAAAAAAGGAGCCTAATTCTTTTCCAGCTCCTGTAGTATTTGTACAGTGAGGGCCACCTGGACTCTAAGTAGGTAAATTCTCAATGGAAAGATTTAATATTATACACAATAAATTAACAAAATTAGGAAGTGTCCAGCAACTGGATAATTTCAGGTGATCTCTTTTAACTTCTAAACATTCTACAAAAAGCAGAGAGAAAAACAAGAGGCATAAGAATGTTTTTCTTTTGATCAACTACGGAGTTGCTAATCACCAAAGCATGTTATGATAAACTATATATATATTTTATGACAATGGAACTGAACACCAGACATGCTGAAGAATGCGTGAAGCTGCACATTAGGTGTGGGGGTTTTGCTTTTTCTTCCTCCTGAACCCAGTTTAGTATCTTCATATACCCAGCACTGCTGCTGACTTCAGTGGGACAGGGGGATGGAGAGAACTTCTGAATTAGGTGCAGGATTAAGATAAATAAAGCTAAGGAAGAAAATAGAGTTTTGTGCCCAAAATCCTGTCATATTCAAACTTTAGTAAATTGCAAGTGTCTGATAGTGACAAATCCTCCTTTTATAAACCTGCAAACATCTTCTTCCCTCCATCCTAGTTGAGACATGGATTATGGTTTCTCACTTCACAGACATTTCCATCCGATGCCCTTGCTAAACACTCAGGAAAACATTAAAAACAAATTGCAACATTTGACCATTGAAATTATTTCAGCCATTCTGCAAAATCTCTGGGTGATGGATGGAGCATCAACCCCTTTTCTCTGTGCTTCTCTTTCAGCTTCTGATATGGCTGCAGAGCAGGGACAGATTCTTGTAATTGCCACTGCTGCTGTGGGTGGATTTACTCTGCTGGTCATCCTCACTTTGTTCTTCCTCATCACTGGCAGGTAATTAAAACACTGTTCTCGTGTAGTCCCATCTAAAATTAAGAACTTAAGAATGATATTCAAGTCATTAAACTACATTTTCAGAGCTAAAATTAGGGTTAGGCACAGTGGAATATCCTCTTTGTTCAGCAGTGGTCATACAGTTCTGTTGTAACTGTGGTTTTTCATAAAGACACAGTTTGGGGAGATAAGAAATTATGTGATATCAGGAAGTAGTTTGGATATTTAGAAATAAGTTTCTGGATTTCTTGCCTGCAAAGTGATAATTTAAAAATGCAGTATACCTGCTGCACCTTCAAGGCTCTGACATTACAAAGAAAAGAAAAAAAAAAAAAAAAAGAAGGAAAAAATCCCCACAGTGTATTTTACAAAATCTTACAACTGTCAATTGCAAAACTTTAGAGAGTGCACTGCTCAGATATCAAGAGAGGGTGCTGCACTTTTAGATTTGTAAAGATTTGTAATTACACATCAGTGTTGTTGGTTTAGCATTATCTCTAATTGGAACAGAAAGTGAAGTTCTATCAGTGCAGGCCAGAGGGTGTGTTTGCAATACTCTAAATATGTCACTGCAGCAGCTGCCATTATGTGAATTAATGCTCTCTCTGCTAAATAATAAAACCAGTTAAATCTAACATTCTGGTGAAGGTAACGAGAGCAGTTAACCTTGGAATATATTGTGGCCTTAGATAATCTTAGAGGCTAAGTAAATATTCCTGCAGTTACTACAGAAGGTGACAAACAGTAGCATCTTTCAGAAGAGAGAGGAATTATTTAGACAGAGACAAATTTCCAGAGAAAATGATTGTGTAGAATCCATATGTGAAATCCTGAAACAACTCAAGCACATCCTTTAGAAAAAAATCACTAAACTTGGGAATGAAAAAAAAATATGGAAATGGGTTTCCTTCTGTGTTTCTTCCTCCTGTTTAAGAATATCAGAGATTCTCTTACCTTTCTACTGCCTTACTCAATGGGACCATTTCAATTATGTAAGATAGGAAATAATTTTGAAGTGCTGCTTAAATGCAGTGATAAGAGCATGTTCCACAGAAGACAGAGCAAGAAAATTTTGAATAAATACTCAATTTACTCTAGGACTGGAGGCAAATTTCAGCATGAAAAATGGGACTGGTACCCTACAGATGTGCTCTGCTTCACTGTTTAGAATTAACAATTTGATGAGCTGTCGAGTCTCAGGGCTGCTGATGAGCCTATTCAGAGTGGAGAGGCTGGGGGAAACGAGCACCTGCCTCTGCACTTTGCTGGGTCATTATCCACCAGGAGCAAGCAGGAAGCAGGGCTGTCAATTGCAGATAGGAATATGAAAGCAAGTGATGCTTCAAGACGCAGGACTGGGGTCCTGGCTCAGTTTCAGGAAATGGGAGGCTAAAGCTCAGTCTGATTTAGCCTTATCTCCAATTGTTCTGCAGCCAACATGAGCAGGGAATGAGGAGACTCCTCTGCTGGTGATTAATCACTGGCTTCTGTAGTCAAACTTTGGGGCCACATGGATGTTTAGGAGGGTTGGGTAAGGTTAAGGTCTTGTTTCTTTGGCTGTTTCCTTGGGCAAGAACTTGAAGTGTAAGAACTTGTGCTTAGGGCTCTGGACAGGTGGCACCCTACAGACCACTTGTTCAGGTCCTAAAAATGGCACTGGCATCCTTAGGGAGTCACAGCAACTGGTGATTAATCTCAAGGTTTCCACAGAGTCTGAGAATCCACTGGTTTGCACTCCCTCCACAAGGACACACCAGCTTCAGGAGTTTCTACCCTTAATTTCCTCACCATCACCTGTGTAGCAGTGAATGAATTTGTGACTGTTCCTGCTGTGTTTCAGCAGTTTAAACAAACCCCTGAAATGAGGTGGGTGTGTTCACCTATTCCTCAAAGAGCCCCACTCTTAGTATGGATTTACTGACTGTAATTATTTTTATTTAATTTTATAATGCTGTTAATGTTCACACAGAGGACAGTTTGTTTGTTTTTTTTTTTCACGCTGGTCTTGGAACTGCATGTCTGTACTCCAGAGCACACATCCACAGGCATTGCTATTCTCCACAGGCATCAGAGCCTCAACAACCCTTTGCTATCCTTTAAACCAAAATATTTCCCTCTAAACAGTAATTTTTAGGCTGCTCAGTGAGCGAGAAAGAGCTTTAGGACCAAGAGCAAATATTTTGTTTTTTCTTGACTGAAACAGTTGGTCCTGCCATGTGACTCCCTAAATCAGCATTATCAGACCTGCAGGTAGGCAGTGTTCAGCAGCTCAGACTGCACAGAGCCAATCAGCAAAAGAGTGAAAAAATGTGATGTGAAAAAATATTTTCTTTTTTCATGAAACATGGTGAAGTCATTATAATTCTGTTATGAAGAAAATGAGAGTGTATTTTACCCACTGTGTAGGAAAGTTAATGGGATAAGATTTAATTACCACAGGCCTGTGGACACAAACAGGAATGCAGGAAAGTAATAATTTATTGAAGTATCAGAATTCTTTGGAGGAGTCAAACTGAAAAAAAGAGTATTACATCAAACTTAAACTCAGATAGTCATTGTCATGCTAATCATTCAACCATGATCTGTTTTTCTTTGTATATAATCTATTTGTAGTTCATCATGCATATTTCCATCTTTAGATTCATCAGTAAATATATATTCCAAATGCAAAGAATTTAGCTTTCATAAAATTGCAGATAAAACCCAGTGTACATCTGTTTTATTCATGGCAAGTATTTTATTTAAAACCTCACTTGTTTTTCTTGAAAGATGCCAGTGGTACATAAAGGCCAAAATGAAATCCGAGGAGAAAAGAAGGGCTCATTTGCAAAATGGACACTGTAAGTAGTTCAACACTGTATAATATCTATATTGTGTTTAAAATGAAGAAAGTCCACTGCTTCCTGAACAACTTTTGCCCTTGGTGTTTTAATCTAGTTATTTGAGTAGTTCCATATTGTCTGCATCACCAATGGTCTTTATTTTTGTTTGCAATTTCACTAAATCTATTCTAGTTATTAAAGGGGCTTTTGGTATTCAGCTAATAATATTTAGCAGGTTTTCAAGTATATTTCTTTGAATTCTCAGTTGTTCTGGGTACTGAATTGCTGCCTCAAAATTCCTCTCCTGGTGACTGTATGACTTATTTGTATCTAGTTCTCTTTGGATTTAGGGATCTACACTTCCAGCCACCCAAGAAATAAGAAGTGGAATGGGTTGTCTTCCCTCATGTTCCTGCTCACTGATCAGTACAGTGAGAGAAATTCCTGGTGATCTCTCATGGGCAGTAATTAGTTTATACAGCTTAGTTTACCTACCTACTTTAAATGAGTTGCCTTATTGTTTCTTGCTAGAGTAGCAATTAATTTAAATGTATTTTCTTATTCAAAGGATATTGCACAAAGGGTATCAGATTTTATTCTTTCATCATTTTGATAACATCTCTGGAAATGCTATGATCAATACAGAAGTTACCAGAAGTAAAATATTTTTTCAGGTGACACCACTATATCGAGCCAAGTGTCTCTTTCTGTCAAGGAAAAGGGCACAATTGCCCATAAAGTATACTGCCTAGAAAGATGGTTTTCTCATTTGTTTCTAGGCATGGCCAGAAATAAAAGAAGACAAAAACCCTCCTCCTGGAGAGTTTGATATATGCCTCTGAGACCATGACTGAATTTGAAAAAAGCCTCACTCAGTGTCTTTCAGGCCAGGGCAAATGATGACTGTATTTCATGTTGACACAAAGCTTCATCTCGGAGCCTTCCCATTCATTTGTAGTGATCTCAGCATCACACTAGAGGGGGTGAGTCTCTACTCTTATATGTGCTCCACAGAACCAAGAATAAAGAGGAATTACTGCTTTAGACTCAGCTATTAACTGACAGGAGAAAGAAGGCTGAGAAACGCTTCATTCTTTTTAAAGGGATTCTCCGAACCCAGCTGCAGATGCCTCTTTTTATCCTGATAAATTGATGGATTATTAGCATCAACTTCTGATAATGGATTGAAAGTTTTCCAGAACTTAACCATGGTATGGCAGCAGCCTAAAAGAATTCCCATCCAGATAGTCCAGAAGAAGCAACACAAGTTCTCGAATGTGCTATACTCAGGAGCACAAGGGGTATCAGCCATGCCAGAAAATGACAGCTTGTTGGAGCCTGCCAAAGCAATCTGGCACCAGCCCACTACTGCCATGGCCATCTCCAAGGAAACAGACAGAAATTATCTTGAAAATGGATTTGGATATTTTTGTTGTCATCATTGCACCTGGCTCTCTGGCTGTTCCAGCTGATCAGAAGAGAACAAAGCAGCACAGCCCTCCAGGGTTCATCCTGAGAGAAAAGGAACTCAAAGATTTGACCTGTTTGGCAAAGCAGGATGTTCAGGCATCCACTCCTAAATGAAAGGAGTGAACTAGAAACAACTGTTTTCAAAGCAAAGGACAGATTGCCTCAATTGCCCAAGGAGCAGCAAAGAGGAAGATAAACTGCTTTGGCAGTAATCACTGCTGTTTTGAGACCGTGCTTTTCCCCATATCATTGAGCCCTCACTTGGTGCCTCTGCAGACCCTTCTTCAAGTGACCAGCTCTTCTGGTGGCTTCTGAAATTTTAAACCTGGAAGATGTAATATATTATTTTCAGTCCTTTCAATTGCCTAGTCAAAAAAAAAAAAAATTGTAATTCATGAATGTCAAGAAGTTCCTGATTCCTATTATTCTCTATTTCTTGCAGTACATTTCCCAGGACTTAAAACATACATAGATCCAGACACTTATGAAGACCCATCTCTTGCTGTCCATGAGTTTGCCAAGGAGATTGATCCTTCAAGAATTCGTATTGAAAGAGTCATTGGGGCAGGTAAAACTATCCCTGCTGTAAAAAAAAAATCTCTAGGCATGGCAATACTACTTTTAATAAGCTTTGGGAAATTAATTCATTATCAGTTTTTGTGTTGGATTGATTTTTTGCCTGGTTTGTCAGGGATTTTTTTGTTTTGTTTTGTTTTGTTTTCCAGATGTATTCAAAACACTGTCACTCAGTATGTGCCATAGTTGTTGTCATGTATTCTCACTCACTGAGGGTGAAATTAGATCAGAATCTCTTTCTATGGGGATATAAATTCTGAATACAGAAGACTGAGAAAAACTTCTTCTCAAAGAGAAAACTGGAGGAGTGTGAGGGAGGAAAAGGAGAGGCTGGCTTGGGATAGGCTTTTCTTTCTAGAGAAGGATCACTGGCAGAGAGGGAAAAGAGGAAGATCTGTTGATAAGATGTAGACAGTATGAAAGATGATGCCCTGTAATCCTTCTTTTTTACATTTTTTCATGTATCTTAATCACTCCAGAAAGGAAGGGTATTTTTCAGTTTAAGCCCCTCATTTAATGAATATGTTACTACACTGATAACCATGGAAGTATCCCCAGTGTTGCTAAGAAGTGTTTCATGCACTAGAAAATGTTGTGCAATAATCCTACATAAATAAAACTAGGTCTGGTAGCAGACAGGAGAGAGAAAATAAAAGAGAAAATTCTGTTCCACATCATGTGCAGCTGGAGTTGTGCCCCTCTGGAATTATGAGCCTGGGAGAGCCCCCAGAGGGCTGACCTCTGCAGAGAACATTCAATTTGCTTTCTTCTATTTCTTCCCTTTCTTCAGACACACTGCAGATATTAATGTCTTAGACTATAAAGCAGATTGAGCTACATTCCACATCTGTGTAACTGCTGATTTCAGTTGAATACAACAGACAAGGATTATTTGTTTTAGTTTGGGTTAAAATTATGTCCTTAATATTAGTTTAATTCATTTATGAAATCTCTTGTCTCAGCTTCTCTCTCTGCTTTCTTGTATGCATGGAAGTGTATGCTTTGACATATTTTATTTCTATGGGTTTTAATTTTATGGTTTTTATTTTCTAAAATTACATGGATAATTTGTCAACTTCAAAAATACTCACCTAACAGGACTTGCAAACAGGTTGCAATGAAATTTAAGCCCATTTCCATGCATACAAGATACAGGTTAAATACCATGGCTGAGTCAGAGAAAGTACAAATTCCCACACAGTTCTTCAGTAGAGGCTCAGGAACATAACATATCAGTATAATTCTCAGCAGTCCTAAAGATTTCTGTGCATTCTCTCTAACTATGTATTACACATTTCAAGTGGATACAAAATGGATTTCTTATCACAAGATAATTACTTTTAAAAGATGTTTACAATTTTCCCCTAAGTGAAACCAAAAATCAACATCTTCTCTTTTAACAAGTCAATTAATAGATTCACTTCTAAATTTGTTCTGTTTTAAGATTTTATTTTGGCCACTAATTCTCTTTTTTAATTTCTGTAACTTTAATATTTCAAACAAATTTTTTTTTTCCATTCAAGAAACAAAATATTTCATTCTGAAACTGCCAAAGTGGAAAATCCCAAATACTTGAAAAAAAAAGTTTCTAGCATTTCTGGTCATGACATTTTTAAAACTGTTCTTGTCCTGAAAGCAGTTTCCAGTTTGTTTTTTCAATGGATAAAGTCATGTCCAAAAGTTCTTGATAATTCACTACTTGCAGTTCTGATGGCTGTGACACTCAAGGCAAGTATTTTTAGTTAGTTTCTTTTTTCAGCTTAACTCCAACTTAACTCTGTACCCAAGTTATACTTTAAAGTATTTGGTAATTTTTCTGCACTTTTTTCTGCCCCATCTCTCCTTGCTGTTTGGTTTAAGGATTCAGCACCTCTTCAAGGAATGAATTCCCCGAGGTACCTTGTCAAGTATGTCTTAAAATTTACAATTATCCTCCTATTTTCTTTGTTAAAATGTTGAAACTCGAGGAAGAGACCAACTCTTCAGTTTTTCCCGGAGCAGACAATATTCTTTGCATGACCTAAATCTCCTGCAAGTTCTCCCATAAGTGTAAAGATTGAAATGGGGAAGTGAGTTGAGCTGTATTAGGTGCTGTTACCTTTCAGTTCTATCAGCAGCCAGTGTCTGTGCTGTAAGACATTTGTTCTGATCCCATGCAGTAATACCAGGCTGCACATCAGACTTAAGTGACTGACTACTCTTGTTTCACTTCCAGTATCACATATGCCCTGCTGAATGCAAAAAGGGATGTGTGGTTTGCAGAGATTAAATTTCTAGACTGCCCAGTTAGCTCCTTTTTGTATAATATACAGTAAGGCGGGTGAGGTTTCTGTTATTAAAACAGACATTATTTACATTTTATTAGAACTGTACAGGCAGTGGACTCTATCTTTTCCTGTAGTTGTGATCAGCCTTTTCCCTGGAGCAAGGAAAAATCTTGACTTCATTGACATCTGGCTTTTATCTTCAACTTATTACACATGCAGTCATGAACCCCAGCTGCTGCAGGGTCAACATTTATCTTGTTTATCTTCAAACTTGAGCAGTGAGAATGAGATTCTTAGATTTAAGAAAACCCTTTGATTGAACCCATTCCCCTTTGACTTTAAAAACATTGAAAATTCTTTATCTGAACAGAAGTGTGGAAAAGCTACTGTGGGATGAAATCTTGTCAAAGTCTCAGTGTAAATAATTCAATGCTTTAAATTATATCATTGATGTCCATCTAGTCTAAAACAGAAGTAGAAGTTATTATACACCTTAGGTTTCTGTCTGTTCTGTAGCTGATGATCTCAAATTTGACATCATGTCACAAAAAACTGCTGGTAGTCTTTGTCTTCACCAGTTTATCAATCCCAAAATCCAAGGGGAGGGAACTTACTTTCTAACTTTCCAAATCAGACATCCAAAAAAAAGTAAAAAAATGGGGCTTCCTTCCCCTGCTTTGCATGTTGTACAGATAATAAATCTTGGAATTGCAAGTTGTTCAGCTGCCTCCTTCAGTTTAATTCATTTTAAAGCACTTGGTAACAGCCTTTTATAGTCCCTGAGGGATGAATGTCATTATTTATGAAATTCTGAAGCTGTAATATTGTTGTATAATCTTGCAGTAGCCAAATGGTTTATTCTATAACCTATGCTTTACTCATTAGTCTTAAAATGAGATTTTGCAATTCTGCATATTTATTGGCCACAGAATTTCTTTAAAAATCTAATATTAAGGCTCTAGTATTTTTGCTTTTCATTGCTTCATCAAGAGAAAGAATTGGAAAAGTTTCTCATTTTAGGCATTGAAGCTTGAAAAACCAGCAAGATGCAATAAGGACATGATTTTAGAGAAGGGTTCTGGTCCTGCTGAACATGTCACAGAACAGAAGATTGATAGACCATGTCTCCTGCAGAACATTCAGGTTTCATCACTTTCTTTTATGGGAGCACTGTACAAGTCCAAATTATCTACTGCTTTTTCAGTGCAAATAGTCAGGCAAGCAAACTTTTAAGTAGAGTCTTCTAAAGGTGAAAGGGGCAAAATCATGTAGGAAAATCCACACACAACTTCCCCTTTTGTCAAAAGATTTCCAGAGCATCACTCTAATGACATATATTTTCACATACCTTATATTTGCACACATCTTTAATTTATTTTTTAAAATTAAGTACAAATAAATTGGTGGGAGGAATTGTACCAGGAAGACCTAGGACCACTTGATTTTTTAGCTGTTTAGGAAGCTGCTAATTTATTCAGAGGTTATGTTCAGCATGTGTTAATTGTACTCCTGCACTTGATGATGCCTCTGTTATTGAAGTGAAAGACAAGCTATGAAATTGTTCTTTTAATCTCACTCTTTCTGGATCTAAAGATAGTAAAAAATTTGCTTTGTTTTAGTGGAAGCAACAGAACCTAATAAAACAAAAGTCTTGTGACAATATCCATTCTAATCCTGTAACATCAAGGAGTTACAATTTTCTGAAGTGAAGGTTGTGCCTTTAATGTACCTCACTTCTAGATTTGCTTCATATCTGAAGATGCATTGTTACAGAAGAGAGCTCCTTTATTTTGTTAACTTCTGTCCTTAAAGTTTAGGGAATACTAATACAGACAGCACTCAATGGAGTGTTAAATCCCCAGTTAAATATATATCTGTTCATTACTTGCTTTTTGGGTTTTAGCAGTTCTGATTCCAAAATGACTGGGGTAAAAATTTTAGATTTGCTGTGAAAGCAACCTGTAATGAGAAATGCTTTGAAATATTTCTGTGAACATTGTTCTTCATTTACTGAATTGTGACCCATTAAAAACTGACCTGCAGTCATCCAAGAGGATGTTTGGTAGGGGCTCTAAATAACTTCTAGGTGACTTCAAAATCAAAGGAAAGTTGTAATTTCCATACAAACTGAATTATTAAATGTGTAAGGAGAATTCAGGGAGACACATATCCTTAACAGGCCCTACATACACAAGGAAACATCAGGGGAAACAACTTTTGAGATTCCTCTCACTGCACAACTCCAGATTTGCTGGGACTTTTGGCCTTTGGCTGTGTGAACAGGGAAATATGTAATTAATTTCAAGTAGGTGTGGAAGTCCATTTAAATAAATCATATGCAAGTGCTTTTCTAGGTCATAACAGTATAAAGTACTTTTTAAATGCTTTCTGTAGCTGAAGGATAGTCAAGTGTTCTGATAGTCTCAGGGCTTTTGTTAATATGTAGGTCTTCGTGCATTTCACCCCTAGAGATAAATATTTTTATCAATAGATATTTTACATCAATATTTTGTCATCAGTGGAATAAAAATCCAAGTGTCATTGCATTCCTTCCTCAGTTATTTATCCCAAACATGTTGATACCAATGTTCAATCTCAGTGGGGAGGGCTGAAGGTTTGCCTTTTGCAGGCTCAGTACAAGGTCCTATGATCTCTGGTGTGGCAGAAAGGAAAGGTGCTGAATATTTTGATTTTCTGGGATGTGATGACACTCATAAATCTGAATATTCAATCAGTTTTTTCTCTATCAACTTCTCTGGAATGTGTGAGTTCCTTGAATATTCTCCTGTACAGGCAGTTCTGAGTTACTCAACAGATATTTTATCTGTTTCAGGGGAGTTTGGAGAAGTTTGCAGTGGACGTCTGAAGACACCAGGAAAAAGAGAGATCCCTGTTGCCATTAAAACTCTGAAGGGTGGCTATATGGACAGGCAGAGGAGAGATTTCCTGAGGGAGGCGAGTATTATGGGACAATTTGATCACCCAAATATCATTCGCCTTGAAGGAGTTGTTACAAAAAGTAAGTCACTAATACCTTTCTTTAATTGTTTTATGCTGTGTGCTGCCTTTCCCATTCTGTCTCATTTTTTATTGAAATTAAGCATTATTTCCTCATTCAGTATGGTTTACAGTTCTCAGAAATCTTCCAAATCATTGACAGTCAATACTGCAAAATTTGGGATCATAATAGGAAATGCATAGCCTGTCTGTTTTCAATGTGAAATGTTTCATTTTTATTTTTTAATATTAATTACCTTCATTCAAGAGAAGTCTTTACAGGTTCTTATGAAACAGAATGGAGAGTTTGCTTATAAGCAAGTGGAGAAAACCACATATGTAACTGAGCTGACAATGAAGTCAAGTCATCTTGTAAAATATCTCATTTCTGCAAAAGTGCTCATTATTTATTTGATTGAGATTTGATTTGGGTACCAGAAGAGATGAATTTTCTATTCTGAAGAAATAAAAAGTAAACTCTTTATAGCTTGTTTGTATACTGAAAATGATTGACTAAAATTTCAGAATAATCTTTGAACTGTTTTACTACTTATAATTGTTGCAGCTGCCAACAGAGATCCCTTGCCTCTGAAATCCAGCAGGTTTAGTGGTGTAATGGACTTTTCTGAAAGGCTGAAACATCTAGCTGTCACTTAACTATCAAGAAGTCTAATTAATGTGCATGTAATTTCCTCAATGACAACTTCTTGCAGTAATGAATTAAAAAGCTCATGGTATATTCTTTTCAAAATTAATCAGTCTCAACCAAGCCATGTTGTTTGCTTATTTGCAGAACTTATATTTTTCTTTTAAAGGGAAGCATTGTGTTTATAATGCAGTGTCCTCTTACCATCACAGTAAACAGAACAAATGTGTTATGAATATTTCCTGGTTTCACTTCATTACAACATCCAAAGCTATATTTGGAAAATTAGGATCAAAGAGAAAAGTTTAGCTCCTGAACTTGTGTTGTTGGAATGGAATTTCAGTAGATTTGTGGAATGACATGACCGTGTTCAAATCTGTCTCTCTGTAGTTCTAAATGAAGATGATATTTTTCTTTCCTCACACAGTATTGCAAGGATAAATTTATTGGTTTTTAGATATGTTAAGTTAGTAGACTAACAAAACCAATTGCATTGCAGGAAAGACACAGCTTAGTCTCTCCACTGCTCTCCTGTCAGTAACAGCTCTGTGACAACAAACAGGAACACCAGTAAATGCTGGCTGAGCAGCACTGAAGCATCTTGTCAGGAGATGTAAATGTGTAGGAACTTAAGTGAATTTTGCTCTTGCTTCACACTGAGCATATCAGCAATTAAATTCCACCAGTCTTCACCAGCAGGGGTGGTTTATGAATCACAGGTCTGGTTGGGATCTACATGGTGGATCTTGTAGGGTATGTCTCATCTGGAAAAGGCAAAATGTTGTGGTTTAGGAGCATTATTTAAATCCATTTAAATGGTGCACAGGGAGTACAGTATAATAATGTCCTTGGCAATGGCATGATTGTTTAATCTTTCCATTTGTAAAGAAGTTTTCTTTCTGTAATGCCTCGTCATCAGTCTAGAGAGAAATCAAAGTGGCATTCAGAAAAGAGAAACAAACATAAATCAGTGCTCCAAGGTTAGAGTATTAGGTGTTGTACAGGAAAGATTATAGAGAGCTATAAGCCAAAAATTCATTATTAGCAGTTCTGCTTTTCATCAAGGAGTCAAAAAACTTCATTAATATTTTGTAATGTTTGTTTGAAGGTAGTATAAAAATAGTGGGTGTTACTGATATAGTCACACTGTTGTCTAAAAATATGCATCTCTCAGATATAAAATAAGTAGTGGAACTTTGAAAGAAAATATTTTGGTATTAGGCAGGATTAAAAAAAAAACCAAAACAGTTATGCAGCCATAATTATAGAATGAAAATAGGCTATGTGAATTATGAGCAGAGTTCACCCCCAGGCACAGAAAGTGCAAGTCACATAAATTGAAAAGGACAGGGTTGTGCAGCACTGCTCTGCCACAGGGAAGGAGCCTGAAGCAGGCTGAGCCATGGACACATGCACTCTGCTTCCCATTTTGTCTTTAGGGTGTTGCCTTGCATTTATACTGCCCCATCTGGGGTATTTAGAGAATAATATGATTTCAGCTTGGAGGAGAGCAGTTGCCTTGCCAAAGTACTAAGTCCAGGATCGCAGAATCCAAATTTCATATTACTGAAAGGTGTGCTCTAAAAGTCAGACAAAACTTTGTCCTAGCCAAATTATTTATGTATTGATAGCATTATAAAAGGTGTTTTGTTCTAAGACCTTGATTAATAATAACAGAAACTATTTATCTGATGTGCATTGCAGTTCCACTAAGCTATAAAGGCACATCTGATGCAGTAAATTTGATTAATAGATGTGTACTGCTGTTCTTAGCACATGCTTTCCTCTGTGTAACCATTAGTCATTAACTTCTAGCTGTTGCTGATAGATATTGCATCAGTTTGTAAGCAGTGCCATCCATTACAGTGTTATTGACTATTGAACAAAAAAGAAAAAGGATTTGATTGTAATAAGCAGAAGTTCTGTACCAGGTCAATAGCTATTGACTGGGGCAATAACAAATTTGCCTGCTCACTGCAAATGAGAGCTTTTATCTGGTGCTACCAGCTAAGCAAATGTTAACTTTTAAATTATACTGTTTTCAAAATTACTGTGGAACATGTACTGTAGGGGAGGAAAGAAATGCTAAACTAAGCCTGCTCAGAAGTAGCTCTGAAACAGAGTTTTAATTCCCTTTTCTTATGGCTTCATGTCTCATTTGTCCTAGCTGCAGTCCCTAATCACAGAGAGCAGTAAGCAGAACAGTTGCTGTAGCCCAAGCTTTCTGTTAGCAAGGAGTTCATTTCAAGGGCAATTTGCTGGGCCAAGGCAAACACACCATGGCACAGAATCTGGTTCCACTTGTATTGCTAACCAGAAGTCACAGGGGAAACTTTATTCTTGCCTGGTTTTGTTACAGCAACACCATTCCTTGCATGGTTTGCCATAAAAGACTGCTTGAATGCCTCACAAATTTATCATAGATGCTTGGACACTTCATAAAAATATCCATGTTTCCTTTCAAGCCATGTTAGCACAGTGATAATTTTGGGTGTTCTTTTGGGTGTGCCAGGGCATGCTCAGGTGAGTTTTATGTCTGTGGCCAAGCTGCTGCTATTTCATAAATGGGTATAAGTACAATAATTTCCTTCTCCAGTGCAAACACATGTGACAACACTGAAAGCTGGGCTCTAGAGGAGTAAGATGTGTCTTCATTTCTACATCATGTTGAAGACTTTCCATGGAAAGTCTATAAATTAAATTAAAGCTATGCCTACAAAAAAAAAAAAAAATCAGGCTGCATAACTATATCTACAAAAGGCATGAAAAAGGGTCCCTGACTATTGTAACTGTACTGGAAGAAATCCAGACTGGAATCTTTAGTTACTTTTGCTTGACAGTGCCTTACACAATAGTTTAAAGCAAAACCTAATCAGTACTATGTAATACTGCTTTAATAAAAATATCAATGCATGCTAGGGGTTTATTACATTCATAATCTGAATGTAAATAACCTAAATACCCTAAACAACTTCCAATTCTTGGAAATTCTTTCTAAGGAATTGTTTCCGTTCCAAATTTTGATTGCTGAAGGATTCATACCAATCACGTGTACAAGAGGAATATTTTAAGGCATTAATTTTCTTTGACAGCATTATGTACATTTGTATTCTCCAGAAGGATTTTCAAAATAGTCCCTTCACAAAAGGAGGATAAATGAAGACAGCACCCAGACCTCTGGTTCTGTGTAAACTCACATCCTTGGACATCGAGCCTGGCTTTGGAATGATACTTATGACTCCCTTATTGTCTCCTCACTGTTTTGATTTCATGGCTTTCAAGTTGTAAAGAGTATTGCAGTTCTGAAATCTTCAGGCACTCATTTGCAGATCAAATTTAAAGCTTTAATCATTGATTTGCTTTTCAAATTACTGTATATAATCCATTCAGTGCAACAAAAGCCCTAAAATCAGTACACCTTACCTTGTCCATGAGGGAGTCAAAGCAGCAACATGATCCTTTCTCTGGAATTTACCATATATAATATCTGACCTTTTTTTTTCCCCTTTTTTTTTAACAAAAGTTCAGGACATAATGAATTCTTTTTTCAGCAAAGACATTGTGCTCTAGGCCTTTAAGCCTTTATTGTAATGAATTTACTGTTGCCCTTTTCTCTCACCTGTTAAATGGCATTCATGATCCATTTCAGAAGGTGACATATTTTGCAGTACATGTGTTTATTGTACACATAATATTGTATATTTCGTTGCTACACAAAAGGATTGAGTCACTTTTGTGGCAATATCGACAATATTCTTACCTTGGTCATGGATGGTAAAATTGTACTCCCAGGAAGCATGATTCTGAAAAGTTTTAAATGTTGTTTATGGACAATCCACTGTGGTGGTGAGAGTGTTTGTGTGTCATATTAGCCAGTGGACTTTACATGGCATTGAGCATAAAGCTGAATTTTTATGATAAAATATTATTGTAGTTGTGCACATAATGATAGACAAAACAGCAGGATCTCAGCTGTGTTATAAATTGTTCAGAAAGTGGAGCTGTAAATTTAAATTTGGCTCACTCCCTTTATTTTCCTTTGTATCCTTATTCATAGACAAATATTGCAACACATTACTGAATCCAGAGTTGGCATGGCCATCAAATTAACACAAAACCCACAGCCACCACCTGAATTGTTAGGCAAATTTATGAGCTCAGTTTATTGGAGCATCATCCAAAATACAGAGCTGAAAGTTAGAGCTGTGCACATAACACAGACAAAGTAGGTTACCCTTCCTGACTGGTACTGGAAGAAATGTAATTAATGTTGATAGTCCTGAGCTTTTTTTACACATGCATGCATCCATGTGGACATTTCAAATTACACATGCAAACCACCATGCACCCATGTGTCGAAGGCTGCTGGCAAAAGTTAAGAATCCACAATACTCAGTTCTCCTGAATGACATATACTTAGAAGAAATGAGCTTATAACCCTCTGAAAAAATATACATTTGTCTTTCATTCATTATATTCTGAGAATTTTGTTCCAAAACTCAAGGGGCCATTTTGTTTTCCTGCAGTTCAAATCAGGGACATTTCTGTGTTCTGCTTTTCCCTTTTTGCAGCTAGCAAGCCATACATCTTGACTGTCAATTCTGCTGCTGCATCTTTCACAGGACGATAAGCAGTGAAGAAAAAACACATTGTCAAACAGTCAAGCAGTAACATCCTGTTAACAGCAGCTTAATCTCACCAGGGTACACTATCAAACATAACTAAATTCCATAATTCTGCTTTCATAGGTTACAGCTGCGAAACAGGATTTCAGATTCTTCAGGGTCCTCTTCCTTCAGATGTCTGTGTTCAGACACACAGGACCTGACTTCTAAAGATATTCAGATGTTTTGACGTGAGATGTGGTTCTAGTAGAAAAATATGTGACAAAAATGATTCCTACTAACAGCTGTAAAAAGATAAAGTCCTGTAGATAAGATATGGCCAGACTATTTCTTTTTCTTTTGAAGGGGATGCATGGTCATCATTTTTCATAATTAGCATCGTTATTAACCACAAATGATTGCTTTTCCATCTGAAATATCTGAATACAATATGCAATTTCTTCCTCCACCCTGAAAATAAAGACGAATATGGTACAATAAGTTAAAGGGACAGATATTTAGAGTGTGCAGGAGATATATGAAGGGTTGGGGCTTTTTTAACAACAGCAACCAGAAGATCAATGAATATCAGGGGGAGACAAGATTGCACTGTGCTGACAGATTTGCTGCACAACATGGCTGATCTGTTGCCTGTGCAGGAAAACCATAAAAGCAACGATGAGAGCAATTATTAATGACAATGGCAATTGCAGCTGACAGCCAGAGGAGTGAGGGGGTTAAAGAGTGTATAGAAAGCAATCAATAATCCCAATTCACAGGTTGAATTTGGTTGATTTATTTTGATAAGTTTAGATTCATTTGTTCTTCTGTATGGAGGGAAAAACACACTAGTAAATGTACATGTGATTGAGCATGGGGAAAGGCTGGGAATAACTCTGCATACATAGGGTATAGTTCAAGCTGGTTTACCCCATTCCAGGAAGAGCATCCTGCTACACCTTCCATTGGAAAGCAGGAAATAACTGTTTTAAAATGTGAACTGTGTTACTCATCTTCAAAGATGTGTGGTTTTTCAATAGCAGCCATTATTGGGTTTTAGTATTATTTATAAATATTTTTGCTTATTATTACCCATAGACCCTCCAGGTCCAGTCTCTCCATACAAACCTCTGCTGCAAAAGTTTGCATTGTGATATTTCCTGCATCCTTAAGGATTACACCCAAATTTCTAATGCAAAGCAAAAAGCTTAAGTTATCTTTAACAGCAGATTCATATCAAGAAGAATTATTGAAAAATGGACTGGTGATTTTCTCATATAAATATCTGGTATTGCATTTTATGGAAACGTGAGAGTTAGATGTGAGGAAAAGAAACTATTTCACTGACTATAATTATCTTTCTGATTTTAATACATACATAGTTCATGTTCCAGAAGAATAAATAACTTAGATGCAGACAGTTTGGGATCCTTTCCAAACTCCTGGTTGGAAATTCAGTTTGCACAAAATAATACTTCATAAATGTTACATTTCTTCAGAGATAAACATAGTGCTTGTAAATCAGGAGAGAATGATAAAGCTGTTAAGGGAGATTGAAAGAGAGAAGCAACATGGGAAAGAAAAGAATATGATTTTAAAACATCGTAATAGATGGTGTGAAGTTACAGACTATTCAGTTTAAGTATGCTCTAAATAGAAGCACAAAACATTAATGACAATCCTGTAAACACATTTTCAAAAGCAAATCTATTCTTCCAGACATTCTCAAATAGATTCATAACAACATCCATCTGTAAATATTGTCATTTTTCAACTAAACTTTAACAAGGTAATTTCTCCTGAATAAAATTTGAAAGCAAGTAAGTTTAGCTGATAATGACTTCATTTCAATATTTTATCCAGAGAAGCATAGTACAGAATTTTTATAATAGTAAAAAACTGAAACAAATCACTGCACTGTTGCTAGAATTCACGTAATTGATTACCTTTCTTCCTGAAACAACAGAAACTTGTTAATATCTCCCTAGACTGACAAAAATTAATTTACCCACTTTAAAAAAGAGTCTGCCCTCTTTCTTTTCTCTGCTTTTTTTCCTCTCCGCTGTAGTTGAGCACATTCTTCAGCACACAAGTGTTTCAGGTAAGACTGGCAATTCACTTCCAGTTTTCAATGAATGCCTTTATAAGCATTGAAAAATGTGACTTTGTGAGCTAAGTAAACAAATGCTACCCAACATCCATCCTGGCAGAGTCACCATTGCTAAAACCAGCACAGGGAAGATGAGGTGAGAGAGGTTTTACCACATGGCATTCACTGAATACCAAGTGGTCTTTGAGCTGCAGGGAAAATCCTCTGAATACACTTGGTACCAACAAGGAGGCAATTAACAATTCTCTTTGGTCAGCAGCATTTTTCAAAAAAAGAAAGCAGAATTTCTGTCCATGTGCCTCAGGCCATCAGAGAGCAAACACAACCTGTCTTGGTTTACCAGGTGTGGGCTGGGACACCTTCACTGAGTAGTGGCAAAGAGGATTTTCTGTCTAACTTACAGATTTGTAAATCTAAACCAGCATTTAATCCACTTCTAATCAAAGAGTTCATTCCAAGTCACAATTCTGGTAATGACAGCGATTTTCCACTTCTAATCTTGGCATCTTTTATTTGAGGAAGTCAAGTGGTGTTTGTTACAAGGAAGGAAATCAAACCTGTGGGCTTAATTTCATTGATATTACTGCACAGTGAATTGTGAATGGATGAATGTGAAATAGCAAAAGGAATCCTCAATTTGTACCCTACATTTGTTCAACAGAAAATCACTCAGCCCCAAAGGGGTTTTTTCAACTGAACACAGTGAGGCTTTTTCAGTGATACTGATTATTGTCTACAAGTGGGGAGTGTCTGTCTCCTAGCCCTGGTTCATACTGTAGCAGGGAAACAAGGCTAAAAGAGGAGAAAATCAGAGCTTTAGCTGCAGAACTGCAGACTGCGCAGCAGGCTGCATGAACACATTTGTCTTCAGATGTCACCATGAAAAGCTATTTCACTCATTAAATTAAACCTTTCTGCAATTTCTAAACATAAACTACAACATTAATCCCCAAATCTCTGTTTTTATGGAAATGCCATGAAAATGGGCAATTGAAAATTTAAAAAGCCCCTGGAACTTCTTAACCATCCCAGTCACTCCACCAGCATTTCACATGGGAGTTTCCTGTCTTAAAGGACAAAGAGTTCCAAATGATAGGAATGCTTAGATTTTTCCTTCCAAAATAACAAAAAGTGGGTGATAAAAAGATAATTCAGCTAATTATTAATAGATTCATAATTCCCTGAAATAATGATGTATGCAAAATGAATCACAAAGGTTTTGGCTGATATTACAGGCTTTGTTTTCTTTTATCATGAAAAATGGAATTTTAAAGTATTTTGTTTTCATCTAATAATGAATGCCTGATAATGAAATCCAAATTTACAGCATACAGTACTTGTAGCAGTGTCCTGGGTATCATACATCCCTATAAACATATAAAGATTTCAGGTTCTTATTTAGCATTGTGCTAAAGCTATTTTTAAAGCAAGGACTGAAAATACTTATTTAGTAGACAGCTTAAGCATACACAGTTTTATTCCATAGAAGCTCAGTATTTCCCTTTCTATTCCATTAAGACTACAAAGATGATTCAACACAGCATTTTTTATGGCTGTTAAAAGCCTCAATCATATTAATGTTGTCACACCAATCTTCCCAGCAACGAGAACTTCACTGTGCATTGACATTTAACACATCACAAAATAAATGCCTGTAGTGTTTGTAGAACTCTTTTCAAGCAATTCCCTCATTTTTCCCCCTCAAATCACCTGTTTGTCTAGAAGCAGCAAGGGAAATTAAATTAGATGTTAATATTCTCCCCAAATATTCTGTAACTTACATCAGTTTCTCCTTAGGAACTGAAAGCTTCTTTCAGCATTTGCTTTTTGTCCCAGAGAAGTCTTAAGTAAAGCCAGAAGTTGTTATAATTGGGGTTTTCTAAAACAGTCTCACTCTGGGTAAATATTCCTACCTCTGGACTTATTCCCATCTGCCAGTCAAGAAATGAGAGTGCAGGTTTGTAGGGAAGCATTGTCTTCCACAAGCATCTCAAGATTAAACTCATCAGGGATGGAGGTCTGAACAGCAGCTTTGCCCTGCCCAGTGTTTGTCTTCTTCATGTTTCCAGAAAGACCCTGTAAATTTAAACCTGGAGCAGAAATTAGGGAACTTGATCTAGAAAAGCAGGACTTTGAAAATATGTTCCCCAAGAGCTGGGCTAGAAGGGTCTAGTCCTCAGAAATGAAGCCAAAGCACAGGAATGCTTCATTATTTTCAAACCAGTAAACTGCAGGAAATTCAGAGTTAAAACTTAACTGAAGAGTAAACCCAAAAAGCATGGAAACAAATAATCCAGACACCAGGAAAAGGCAGTCAAAGGACTCTGTGAGTTCTTGAAAGTTTATTGAGGGGTGACACAATTATTTGTGGGTATGATGTCAACTACTCTGGTGGAATCTGGGGAAACAAAATGGGACCACCCCTTTGAAAATCTGCTGCTGGACGTGTGACTATAAATTTCCCTCTGCACAGCACAATGCAGGTTTGGTTTTGCTGGTTTAGGTACCCTAGAGCAGAATTCAGCCTTCAGGAGTTTCACTGTGTTATTTGCAAGGTAATGAAAATCCTCACATGATTCACTTGGACTTGGTGGCCTCCAGAGCTCCTTTCCAACCTCAGCCATTCTGTGTTCTGTGATTTCAGCAGAGGTTAAGCACAGTAATTTTTGTCAATTCTTGTCATGCTCTAATATTTTGTGATATCTATTAAAGAATACTATTTAGTGATCTTAAAAATCAGATTTTTCTAAGAGATATGAATTATTTGGGTGAGCATTTAGGCATACCACTCTATCAGCCTTTGCTTTCATAAAAAAAAGCTCTGAAATAAATTAAGAGCATATTCTAAGTCTCTAGATTATTTCATTGAAAAAAGTAAAAAGTTTGTGTTTTCTTTATGTACTGAAAACATGATCCAACAAATTCATCACGGATAAATTTTTTCCCTGCTTCTGATTTTTTTTTCCATTGCAAGTCAAGCCTTTTGAGTGCTCTAAAAATTGTAATCTGACATCATAATTTCAAAGTTTTATAAAGCCATTCCTTATAAAAACCTTCCATATGTTCCCTCATAAAAGATTATGAAGTAATGTGCCATTCCTGGTGGTCTAGGAAGGATAAATCAATAAAATCATGTGAGAGAAAAGTCGACCATGTTTCAGTACTTTCCATAATGGATATATTTCAAATAATTTTGGAAAAAAATGCTCTAACCCTGTTTCTGACTTCCCCAAGGAAACACCCGCAACAATAAAAATAAGGTTTTATTTTAGAATGAAAAGTGCTCATAAAAGAAGCCAGTCTTCTCTCAGATATTAAGTGATAAAATTGAGTAATAACCCTATGCAGAAGTAGGAAAACTTTCTGCATTCTGTCCTCCAGTATTTTGTTACTAAATGGTCAGCCCACCCTGCCCGAAAATGCAGTTTGGAGTGAAAACAGCCAGTTTGCTTCCTGCCAAAGTGAATGCAAAAGCTCCTTACAGCCCTCACTTCCCCAAAGCCTTCATCTGCAGAGTTCCTGAGAACTTTCTCTTGCTGGGTTTTAACAATCCCTCATGGAAACAAAGAGCAATGGGGTTTTTTACGTTAAATACACCACACGTGCATTTTTCCTTTTTTTTCCCAAACCAAATCTGTGGGAAAGGAACAACAGCCTAAAGTCTTCTTTTGCTGGAGCCAATAAAGAGATGGTACTTCCTATGGATTTCCTTTGCCCAGCCACCTTCTCCTGCCCTTCTGCTCAGGTGGATAATATCCTACTTAAACCCATGCCACTCTAGGATACCGTACCAATCAAATTCCCTATCAAATTCCACAATTTGTGGGATGATATTCCCCCAGGAACAACAGCAGAAGGTGGAAAGCAGGCTAATTGATTCAGAACTCCCCCACTGCCTCTGAGCTCAGGCACTTAGCTGTAATTATTGTGAAACAGAAGAATTTACACTGAGTTATAAACTGGTATCACAGGGCTTAGAAACTGGTGGATATTTCATGAACTGTCAGCTATTCCATGTATTTCTACAGTTCAATACACTTTTGCAACTAATATTGTAACTTATGTGGTTTCCCATGTTAAGGTGACACAATGTCCATAGCGTGTAACTGTGGAGCAGGGAGAGGTTGGGGTTTTCTCCTCAATAAATCCATGGCTGTAAGCTGCTAAATAACAACAGCATTTGAGAGCACTGAGGAATCATGGCTTAATATTCTTGTCTCCTTTTCCCAGTTTAGGATCTTGTACTGAAAGACCTTTCCATCAGTGTGAGTGCACCCACTGCAAAAATGAGTGTTAGTTTTTGTAGAAAACAACAGAAGTGGTGGGAAGCACGAGTCTCTGTATGATGTGGGCTGACATAGTGGTATAATTTCTCAAGAAAGCTGACTACAGGGGTCCCTTCCAACCTTACACATTTTGTGATCCTGTGTCATTCATTAAAATATTTCATCAGTCTTTATATAAACAAGTAAATATTTGAGTAACTGCTAAATTATTGTAAATGCTCAAAGCTCTTATCAAAACTTTGTCCATTTGGTGGTGATTGATGTGGCTTAACAAGAATTAATTTGTTTTATCTGCAGTGATTATCACCTTCCCAATGCAAAATCACATAATCAAGTCTCAAACCCTTTTCACATTTGTGCACATGATGAAAAAAACCGCACCTGGGGCTGAAAAAAAGTTCATCCTGGGGCTGTATTTTAATTCAGAGCCATGCATGTTTAAAGATGAATGAACTTTTAATCTCTCATTTGTCTGCAGTTTTTTGTTGATGGATACTGGTCAGGGCTGAATGTCACCAACCTTGTCCTTTTCAGAAGGTCTTTTAGGACTTCTAGAAGAGAATAAATGAGGTCTTGTTCTAGTAACTCTGAGTTCTGCTTAGTCAGAGACATTTCTGAGGTGACAGGAGACAGGATGGGATTCAGTTGCCTAAAATGACACTCAGAGCCTACTCTTAAATATCCAACTGCTGCTTTGCCTCTTACAGCCACTTTCAAAGTGGAAATCTGCTGATTGTGTCATGTCTGCCACTCAGCTGGGAATGTCTCAGATTTTTTAGAGCATCTCAAATAATACAAACAATTTACACTTAAGCAACTGAACCCTGACTTTTGAGTGTGAGAGAAAAGTGATATTTATATGTATTCTTTTAGTTATTTGCTGCTTATAAAACCTCAATAATTTCAGCCATCTAGTTCTCCTGGTATTTATACACTTACTTGCTCTAAAATTCACTGCTTTGTTTTTTTTTTTTATTTCTGAATATGTAAGTGAAATAAATTTGGGGTTGTCTTCATTACTTTCTATAACAAAGTAACTTATTGTAAGACTGTTAGGAAACTGAAGTTATTTGCCATTTAACAGCATTTGAATAGAGGAAAATATCAATGGTGAAGCTGAAGCTGTTTGGCTTTTCTGAAGGTCTGTACATATGGTGTGTGACTCAGTGGCTGTACTTTATGATTGGTATCATTCATATTTTGAAACAGGAGCAATGTTCTATTTGGGAAGTCTTCGTCTGTTCATTGTTTAGCCTTTATGTTTTAAGATGCTGTTTAGTACCAAACATCTTGGAGTTAATGGAACAATTTCCATTTTAAAATTGATTTTTTGTGTATTGTATTCTGTACTGTCTGTCCAGGATCATTTCTGCAGATATTTTAAAGTGAAAGCCACGGAATATGGAAACTTTTATAAGAATGCCAAAGACTTCTCTTGAGTGTCCAGAGGGAAAACTTACCTTTAGCCATCGGATATAAAAGTACTGCATCTAGATTGCCAATTAAATTAATTATTTTTCCACAGACTGCAGCATGACTAACTAACAAATTTAAAGGACAGATGGATTGAGAGAAAACTTTAGAACTCTTGCTTGAAAATACAAGTAAAAAACTCAAAGCTTTCCTAGGCTACTTTAAATTCAGCAAGTGCACATGTGTTTTGAGGGTAAACCTTCCTCGATGTATTTTTATTAGTGGGAAAAAAGAGCTCAACTATTGAAGGCCATTTATTTTTCTCATTTTCTATAAAGATCAAGATGCTTTCTGTGTCTTAAGAGACAGAAAGATGAGGAAAACAAACTTGCCATTGCCTAACTTTTTGGATGGATGCTTACTTGATGCACTTGCAAAAATACCCAGATTATTCTGATTGTTTAGATTTATTGCCAGGTGGGAGAATCTTGACCCTGTGCTCTTAAGTTAGATGTTCAGATCTGTCATTTCAGATCCATCCTTGATGCTGGCACTCACTGAACACTAACATGAGGAAGTTGAAATTATGTCTGCAGACCTCTGTAAAAATGCTGAAAGCTGAAACAGTGAATCAAATGCTAAGGCATCTTCATTTCTCACCACTGCAGTAGATATGTCACAAATACTTGTTTTAAAAAAGGTGGATGAGATAATCATTGTTTCCAGGAATAGAACCATACATGTAGGCAATGAGAAGAATATACAGTTTATTACAGAGAAAGCATAAAATGTGTTGAGCTTCTGGTGACAGCAAAGCAGAAAGGGGCCATGTCCACGTTGCCTAAAATCAAAAACTTACAATTATATGAAAAATATATAAAAAAGCTAAAAATCTTTAGGCATCATCCATACTTCTGGTTTTTTCCTGTATCAGTACATTGACAGATGTTGGGAGGTGTGCCACAAGCTCTGACTGCTGGAGCTGCCTTGACATAGAATTCAGTATTTTAGCTGCAAATTCTGATTCCCCTTTGCCCCTTGCCTGATGTGACTTTTGTCAGGTGGCTTTAAAACACTGGTATAAAATAGCTTTGCTGGTATAGCCTCACCTCTACTGGTCTGTCTTTGATTTGAACACAAAATTGTAACATGCCTCTATGGTGGAGTCATTTGGAATGCATTATGAGTATCCCACAGGTGCAATTTGCTGTTGAAACACCAAATTTTTCTGTTGCTCCTACAAGTGCTGGAATTCTACATTTGCAAACTATGCAGAAAGCTTTTTTCTGGTTAAAGCTGTGTATTGTATGACTTGGTTAAAAAGCAAACAAAAGCTTTTAACTGCTTTCCATGAGATCTGTTCCCATGAAACCACTGTTAACTCTGCAGAGATTTGGTTGTTCTTTCTTTAAACAGTCAACTTCTTTTGTCAGCCAGAGAACAAGTCGTTTGATTAATGATCATTTTTATTTCTTTGAAAGGATCCTTTCCGACCATTGGGGTGAAGTCTCTTTCGAGATTCCTGAGGGCGGGATTTTTAAATAGCATCCTGGCCTCACATCCAGTGGCAGGGGGTGGATCTTTACCCCCCAGCATTTCCTCTGGTAGGTATTCCAGCCTGTTCCCACGCATCAGTTTTTTGTTCCTTCACTCTCTGCCCCATCTCTCCACACATCTCAGGGAAATAAAATGTGGTACTTGTCAGACAGGGAGATCAGATGTCCCTTCCAATAAAAAGCCAAACCAAAAGGAAATGGAAAAGACAATGACTTGTTGGGAACAAGCCATTTTCCTGAACTAATGTGTAGGAGAAATTGTGAGGGAAACTGTTTTGCAGTTAAGTGGCCAACCTAAATATTGGAAGAGAAGGCCTGGTATCCTCTAAATCATCCATTTCATGAAGCATGTCCATGTGCACCAAAGAAGGAGAACTTTAAACATGCCACTGAAAAATATCAGAATTTGTGTGACTCTGTAACTCTTCCCTAAAAATTTATATTCCCTTGCTAAAACATGGAAGCCAAAAAAAAAAAAAAAAAAAAAAAACCAGAAAGGGAAAACTTAATCATATATTAATTTGGTATTTGAAACCTTTGTGTGCTTTGGTAGCTGCAAGTTTATCTCATGAAAACCGCCCTTTTTTATTTTTTTTAATTACTTTTACCATTATTTGAACTCATGTAATTCTCTTTAAATGAGTGAGGACAGATTAGAGGCATCCTTTCCAAGACAGGCTCCTTGTGTTATCCTTTCTCTTCTGAAGCCATTAAACACCATCTTCCATCAAAAGTAATAAATGAAGAGTAAATACATATAACTATAGTTAAAACTGAATCAAAGTCCCTTTCCAAACCACATATTTCTGTGTAAAAATGGATCTGTGCATGGGCTAATGTCAGGCTGGTATCTTTTCTGGACATCCTGTGTTATCTTTAGTGTTACTTAAAAGTTTTTCTTGAAAGAGAAAAAAAAAATCTCTTCTGCTAAGAAAAGGGAGAAAATTGGAAAATTGCATAATGTTATTGACTTGCTATACAAAAGAAACTATTGTACTTCTCTGTGCCCCATTTTACCTACTGCAGTAATTCTAATTACAAGATGATTCTTACTTTTCTTTTTTATTTCAAGTGCTATTATTTCTTGCTTTGCTTTCTTTGAATAGAAGCATCTCAGCAGCTTTGATGTCTTTTCTTATGACTGTTTGGGTTTCTTTTGTCGGAAGTTTGTGAAATACTTTCCGTATTTTTTTTCTCCATGGGATATCTCAGAGTGTTTAATAGCCCTTAGGAATTGTGGCAGTCAGCATCACAATGAGGTGGTACCTGTAACTAAACAACTATTGAGCAGGAAATACTGCAGGCCCCATAAAATTCTGTTTTGAACACAGTGTTATGTAGAGCATCCCACTGATTCTGTTAAATTAGAAAAGGCCTCGAACTCACAAACTGGCTTCTCAACTACTTCCCAACCTACAAGTTAATTTTGTAAGATCCTCAGGACTGTTTTTTTCTGAATACTTGTAAACCTTTTGATCTTATGGACTTAAAACTCTTAAATGTAGTTTGTTTAATGAAACTCATTTATAATTCCTTGCTATTAAATGTCTTCTGCTAAGAATTCGGATTCAATCTGATGAAACATTGAAAATGGGAAAAGATGGAAATGCAACTGCATGATGTGAAACAGATATCCTTGCAAGGATAATGGAGATAAATGTTATTTGGAGATAATGGAGATATATAATGGAGATAAATGGTTTTTGATCATGTCAAAAGCAACAACAAAAAAAAAGTGGGCAAAGCAGCAACCCCAGAGAAAGGGAAGATTTTCAGGTAGTTGGGAGGCAATGAAGAACTGTGATAAATCCAGTGGATGAGATGTGTTCATCTGAGAAAGAATGCATGTTGGGGGACTGGTGGCATGAAGTTCTGCAGTGCAAGTCAGAAATTGCTGCTAACAGTTGCATCTCAACAGTCTTTCCTGTGGTGCTGCTATTTAACTCTTCTTTTTTTACTTTATCATATTTACATTTATATTAAGCACGGTATGAATTCTGAATAGCCTCTTTTTTCATCAGAGATGACATGGGGATGCCCTTTCCTTTTCTAAATTGCTAAAAGCGGCTTTGCTTTATTTATGAGAAAAAAAAATCCCACACATTAAAAAAGGAAAAAAAATACCATGAAAACAAATCTTGACAAGGTAGTGCTGATCTGGGATGTAAGAGACTCAAAATTGACTCTCTTGCTGTGCATGATTCAGTGGAGATGTTTGGGCTTGTGTTGGACAGTAGCTCTCATAAGCCTAACAGAGGTACTTAACATTTAATAACTGCAGAATTATAACCTAATTGTTTCACATATTGGTTATGGGTAAGATTCCAGTTAATTTAACTACATGAGAGACCTAAAATGCCAGCATTGTTCTGCTATTAGGGTCATTGGGAACAAATATCATAACATGCTTTTTATTTATCAAAACTTTTAACTCAAGCTAAGTGGCAGATTCCCTTCCAAAAACTCAGAAAATTTATTTCTAGCTGAAGACAAAATGCTTTTAGATCTTTTTTCTACAAAATTTGCCACAGATTTTTCAATGAAACACAGAACTAAACTAGAAAGCCTGCTATAAATAAGTGTCTGGAAAGCAGCTTGGCAAGGCCATGCAGCTGTTGGTTTCCTTTTTACTCTTTCTACTTTCATCTCAGTAGTTCAGAGGAGTGTATTTCTTTTACCATTGCGTTGATAGCTGATGTTCAGTTTTATGTAATTCATCTTTTACACTGTGCAGAGATTATCTTATGTAAAAGATATCCTCATTTAGCCAATTTAAAGATTAGTTTATGCGGCTGGGACGAGGCATTACGTCTTTCTGCATAAATAGATTGTCTTGAATATAGGTGTTTTTTAAGCCTAGACATAACTTCTAATGAAATAGTGCTTATATTTGATAGTTACATCAAAAGTCTGTCACTGCTGTACAGCAGTTTCACCAGAAGCAAAACTTAAAGTGGGCCTGCCAAACTTATCTTAGATTCTTGCAAAAACAAGCCCATTTGCAGGCAATAACTTCCTTTTTATTTAGCTATCATTTATGTCACAAATTGCTTCATTCCTTGTTATTCCACCTGTTAGCAGTACAAATTGACATGACTTAGCTGATGTAGGTCTGCACTGACAGATGGATTCACATGAGCAATAAGTACTTTTTCTCAAGTGATAGCCTTGCATATATTAAAAAGAATTCTTAATACACTTAGCATTTACACTCCTCATCACACTGACACTGGCACAAGCTGCTGAAGCTTCCTTCATGACACACGCACACCCCTTGTGAAAACCCAAATTATAAACTTGCCAGAGCTGCATCTCTCTTCACATTCTCTTCCAAACTACACACCCTGTTCTTTGCTCCACTTTAGGGAAGCTCTTAGCTTGCTCCTCTTGCAGCTCCTGATTGAAGTGTCGTGTGAAAGGTTTGTTGTGTAAACGCCCACAGAAGTTACAGGCAGGAAGCTTCATGGTGCTCTGCTGTCTTTGAAGAGCCAGAGATTGCTCAGCTTGCTGAGCTGAGAAGGAAGACATGGAAAATAAATACCTCTCCTACTGTTCCTTTCAAGCTAAACTCCTTCACTGAGTTTTTCTGTCAACAAGATCTAGAGATGGGTGCCAGGCTATGAGCTACCATGGAAATGTTCTGTTAGCCAAACCTCTCCTTCAGACTGTTCAGCATTCAAACTGCATTAGCAGGAGAGAACCATCAAAATTATTCTTGCCATAAACTCCTCTCTGTAAATATCATCTCCCCATCGTGCTGTGGTCAGCAGCTGGATTATTGTCCCCTGTTCCACTCACACAGCCCCTCTCTGGAGCTTCTGTGGAAGTATCCTGATGTGACTTTTTAAATGAAGTGTGACCATCAGTTATTTCCTGCCACTTAATTTGTGAGTGTTAACTATCCAGCCCCTTGACACTGTAGGAAAAATAGAAGCAAAGAAATTTGGCTTGATGAAAAAACCCACCTTTGTGAACCTCAAAAAATATATTCCATGCAAGAAATTGAGAATGCACTTACTTTCCAGAACTTGTGAGGGATATAGGATGGTTTGCTCACTGCTGTCCTGGATTCCACAAAAAAGAGATTCTACAGAGGATATCCCCTCTTTAGTGTTGTACTGCCTAGTTATTCATGGCTCTTTGTCTAACACACATTACAATGTTCACATTTATTCCACAGAGCTCCTCAAAAAAATCATGCATAATTGTAGAGTACTACACTAGATGATTAACAGTTTTCTTTTGCCCAAAATTAATATTTTATTACAATTTCCAAGTGCACCTGAGTGAGCCCATTATTCTTGATATTGTATAAACTGACATTTGAAAGCAAATTGTATTGACAAACCCTTACTGAACAAAATTACTCAACAAGAAACCATCAAGGAGCAATTGTACATAGTGAATTCAACTATGATTATAGTACTCCAATAATGAGAAAAGTAACTTTTTTTCCCCCCAGTTAATGCATTTTCCTCTACTCTGAATTCCAGCACCTACACTTCTGTATTTGTTGTTAAATGAAAACTGCTAATCCTTTCCCGGTGACTAACAAATTGATTTTTCTATTTCATATGCATTTCCTAGGATACCTGAGCCAAGTGGCTCTTCCAGTTTATTCTTTCCAGCCTCAGTGCTGTTCCACAGGAATGTTTACCTTATAGACCCTAGAACTAATACATCATGGCATGCATTTTCTGAGAACAGAAGTTCAAATGTAGATGGACTTTCCCATTAGATAGGCAGGGAGTACTTCAGAACCAAAATAAGGATGAGCAGCGAGTAGCATTAATACTGAAAGAAACATATTTTATGCTAGTTCATTAGGGTTAAGATTGAGCTGTAAAACTGGGGTTAAGCTCTGAGTGTAGGACATGGTAAAAGGAGGTTTTCATTCTTCACCCTTGCTAAATATCTTATTTCATGCTCAGGTGGTCATAGTAAACAATTCCAAACATTTAAATCCTAGAAGTTCAGAAAAAAAGTATTTGTATATGTGGTCATTTTTACATAATATACACTACTATTGCATATTTTAAAAAACCTGACTACAGAAAATGTGAAAATTTATTGTTACAAGCATGTTAGTTGAAGAAAGTTTCTGTTGCTTACTAACAGAAGCAGAAAGATATGAAGAGGAGAGCAGGAGGAGCTTGACAGATATACACAGAAGTATATTTGTAAATGAGATGCACACAGATTTTCTTTGTTTCAAGATTAAGGGAAAACTGAACTCCATTTTTTGCCAGTGGTAAAACACTGGATGTAAAAGCAGAATCAGAATTGGTTCATTTTTGTGAGATGGGAGGCAGGAGAAACAGCTAACTTGAATAATGTTTAAATAGTTTTGGTCTGTTTTAGGTAGGAAGCCAGTGTGCCTTGACCAAATTCAACTTGCTGCAGTAGTATTCCCAGGCCCAAGTATTGAGTATGGGAAATGATCTGCCTAAATATGAATTTTACACAGTGGTATTTTAAAAGCCCTTTTAGGTGGCTTGTGCAGTTGGTGAAGACTAGACAATCCTGCACAGACTCATATCACCTGTCTGTGACACACAGTTAGAATCAGAGCTGGAGGGAGAAGCTTGACACTGTGTGCCTTCACGTTCTGAAGGTAAAAACCCTCAAAGAGAAATGATGAAAAACCCCAGGAGATCACAAAAATATCACAATGTTAGGTCCAGGGCATCATGTATTTGTTGGAGCCCTGACTCATGATGTTTTGTTTTCTTAATTTTGGATTTGCAGCCCACATGTTCCAACCAAAAGCTCCTTTGTGGGTTCCAGAACCTTCAGGAGTGTTGATGTGTGACCTCCACTACTTCTGCACATGAGAAATGATGCCTTGCTCATAAAGGAAGAGTGGTGGATCATGAGTTTTTTATAGCTCAGTGGTGTCTCAGATATTTAATTTTTATGTAGACTAAAGGGAAATGGGGCAAAACAGCTCAAATGGTAAATGGAAAAATACACAAAGGATATCCTAAGGTCATGTCAGAATCTTATCAACTTCTCAGTTAGGTATAATATGAAATAAACAAAAAATGACATTTTAGAATAGGATTGAAATGATACCTTAACCACATCATTATGCTTATGAAAGCACAAAACACTGTTTCATTGTAACTTTATGTATGCTTTTTTAACATTTTTCTCCTTTTCAAATTTACATTGTAGCTTACAGCTTCTAAATATGATGCCCCTATGATAATAGGTAAATTCACAACAGAACTTAAGTAGGATTTGCTTCTTGTGCTCCCTAAGAACTTGTTATGAATCATGGTAGACTGAATATGAAGGGCAGAAGCCCCCAGGGTGGAGATTTCACATGGTTTAAACACCTTTACGTGCTCTGGGGTCAGCAGTTGGACTCTGTGGTCTAATTCTGAACCAAAGAACATCCCTTGCTCTTTCCACAGGAGGATGTGGGTTGCTATGAACCCTGAGGAGCTTCAGGGTGAGATGTCACTAGATTAAGTGAAACATGCTGAATTTCAGTTATAAAATAACTGAGGTGAATTGTTTTGGTTAATCCAACTGGGCAAAAGTCTCTCAAACTGAATCTGAACAGAATGCATTATCTGTTAGGATTTTTTCTCTTTGCTTCAGTGCTAAAGCAAAAGTGCCATTTTTTGTGTTTCTATAATATAATTTTAGCCATTATTTCTCTCTCACCTACCCAACCCCTAAGTATTGCCAAAAAACCCTATTTCTTCTGGTTTACCCTCTCCTGCATTCCACTTGCTTCTGTCATGAAAAGAAAAGGATCAGAAAATAAATAATGGAAACAACATAGCTGCTTTCTCTTTACAGTTCCACTTTCCTTTCCTCAAAATCTTCCAGAATATCTTTTGTAGGCACACTGGAGGCTTGATGTGGATTAGGGCACGCAGAAGCAGCAGGACTCCTCAAATTTCTCTTGTCCAAAGCACATTCTCCCTTTGTCATGTGAGGAACCAGGAGAGCCACTTGCAGAGCTACCTGCAACACGAGGTTGCAGGTTCTCAAACCAGAAGGTTTGAGAAGGTTTTTATAAGTACTTAGTATTTAATATTTAAAATATTTCATACATATACATACAGACCTTTCCTGGCTTCTGAAACACACCAACAGGCATAAATTCTTGCCAGTAGGTCACAGGGTAGTAAGTGGAAAAGCATTTAGTGTATGATTACAGGAAAACAGGTTTATGTTGTGAAATGTTTTCAGATTGTGTGGATACAATAAATCTTCAGGTAGCAGTGGTAGCTGTGTGGCCATACCTTACTAACATTTAAACAGTATCTTATGGTCATTCATGTGTTTTGAATTGCTATTAATTGATTTCGCAGAAGTATCTTCCCCTGACTAAACTAACTTAAGTAATGATATTTGGTATACAGACATGAGAAAATCCAAAGTGCTCTAGGAGCAAGATAAATAGGTTATATCTATGGGATCTCCTGTGGTAGCAGGATATAAATATGTTATCCCATCCTGTTTGCAAACTCTGGCTTCTAAACTCTCAAAAAGGAGTTTGGAACTGCAGCTTCTATTTTTTGATTTTGCTTGGACACAGGTCTTAGGGGCCTTCTGTCATGTGAGTCAAGAATTCAAGTGTGGTAGCTTGCAGTAAAATTCACATTGGCTTCATGTGAATTGATGTGGACTAACAGTGCAAAACCAAAAATGCAAAGTGGCAGAATTATTTTTAATTGCTTTTTTCATAATCTTTAGTTTTCCTTCTTTTTTCCTCTACCTGTTTTGTATTATGGAAATTTTATTTTTAATTCACTGAAATTAACTCTTTCTGGTGCATACAAATGCATTTTAGTGATGACAGGAGAGAAGCAGCTGCAGTGCCATGGCCAGTGGTTCTCTGATTTGGAGGGGTGTGTAATGAATGGAGCAGCTGTGAGCTCCAGGAGTGCCTGGGCATTCCCCTGGGCTTCCCCGGGAGCATGGAAGGCACAGCCCTCAGCCAGGGTGTGCCCCTGTGTTTGGGGCTGGTTTATCTCTGCTTTAGCAGGAGATAAATCCCTGGCAACCAACAGCAGAACATGGCTATGGAATGAAGAGATGCCTGATAGGGAGGTGATTTCCTGAGCCATCAGGATTCTGATCCACAGAAGTGGTGGAGCAATATTTTCTAATATGAACCAGGGAACAGGTGCCAATCTGGGCTGTTTTAAGTGAAAGAATGGGTATCATGTGTTTATGTTAACAAATCTATCCCCATAATTGGTATTAGAGATTTCATTGTAAGTCTGTGGAAAAAGAACACGTGCTAACTGTTCTTTTTGGAGGATTAATCTTACATAAAACATTCATTAAAGGAGGCTTTGCTGCATTATTTAAAATGACAACAAGAGACAACAAACTGAATATTTTGTCATTGATATGACACTTCAGATTCTTCTTCTTATTCATCACTCTGGCACTCAATTAAATTGCATGCTATCAAAATCTTGTGTTATGGAAAAAAAAAACTAAAAATATATACAATGTGAATTTCAGATTTAATCGGTATTTTACATTATTTGGCAATTTAGGTCCCTTTTTTTCTTTTTTTTTTTTTTTTTTTTTTTTTTTGCATTCCTGCTTATTAAAAAAATGACAAGCAGATTAATCGATGGAAAATACAAAATTGCAGCATATTCTGGGGTGGCATGACATCAATACAGGTTGTTTGTCATTTTCACTGGTTTTGTTTGAGTGGCACTGTAGTGCAGCTGAGTGGGAGAACTGCAGTGAAGAACTTTCTTAGGGAAAGTTGTCCAAAGCAGTCAGCCTCTTGTCACAAGGTGGGAGTTGCCTCAAACCAGTGAACAGCCCCTGCCCTTTCTATAAATTCATCTCAGTTGTGATAAATGGAATTGCTGTCCTTTTCCTGCATCATGCCAAGCCCCAGTGCTGCTCTTGTGTGGTCAGTGTGGCTTTCTGAGATGCTGGAACTCTGAATGGATCTTCCAGAGCCACAGTTACTCCACGTGCAAGGAGGGAAAACCGCTTTAGACAATATCCCACATGTGTCTGGGGCAGCAATATTTATGCTCTCCCAAAAATTCTGAGAACAGAGAATGTGAGGATGGTATCAGTGTGTGTGTGTGATGTATAAATACAGTTATTATTTCATGTTGTTATCTTAACTATGTAGTAAAATGATACACCTGTTATAATGTGCTGCAAATTATAAATGTGATATATGTAGTGTGTAAAATCTGTATTTAGGGTTCTCAGGACACTATAATTCCTCTGCTTTAAAAGGTCTGTTTTCAGACAGTACTCCCCACTCCAGCAGTGCTAAGCATCTAAAACTGCTGTGAGGCTGATTTGTTTGACTGATTTGATCACTGAACCAGCTTCAAACATTTTTATTTCATCCTCCCCCAGTTCAAGCAAGAAGCTGTGTGCTCTCCTCCAGCAACACCCACAGTTTTTATCTCCTGGGTTCCAAGCCCTCAGGTGAAACCTTTTTCAGTGTCCTTTTTCCATTCCTTCTCTTATGTGGCTCTTGACTGCAAAATTAACTCAGTTCTTCAGATCCTTCTCCTGTACCTGTTCCTGTATCCGTGTGGAAACACTTCCCTGAACTGGGCAATTCTTTGGACTGGAGATGGGTGTGCTCCTATCCCAGGAGGTTCAGCCATTTATGGAGGTCGTTGTCACTCCCAGGAGTGCCTTGGCTGCCATCTCTATCCCGCTGCTCTTTGTACTTAAACCTCTTTATTCTCCATTTTTTGTGCTGTAAGCAATCCTGGGAAAATAATTCAGTGCCTTCCAGCATTGCATTAGCCTACCCCTTGATAAAATAATCAAAGATTGTTCTGTTCTTGTTTTGAGGATGAAGACTTCTTAGTGCCATGAGAACAATATGAATTTTCATAGTCTAAGTAATAGCTTTTTTTAAAATTTATTCAGATACAAACACTACAGTAGATTGGAAATCTCCCAGTATTATTTTTTAAGTCAGTTTTGTAATCCTTTTTAAAACTAAAGAAGTAGTTTGTGTTTGTACAGCGGTCCAGCACATACAAGTTTTTCTGGACTCAAATTGCACTACACTGTAAAGGATAACATACTGGCAATAGAGCCAGTGTTGCTACTTTGGTGGTAAAAGTTCCCACTGGATTCTGCTGTGTTCCAGAGTTTTTTACTATGTCTTCAAGCCACCCTAACAACAGCTGAGACATTTTTAATCCACAGGTGCTCCAAAGACAAATACTGTGCTGACTAAAAATGTCACTGTCACAGTCTGGCTTAGAATACATAAATAGCTCCAGGGATACATTAAACTTACAGCCAAAATCAGGTGGCTTTTATCAAGTGCTGTCACACTAAAGACCAGATTATTTGAGAATTTAAGTTTGTGTCCAGATTAAAGATTTTTGCTGGAGGTAATCAAGTGATGGAGCCAGGTTTATTTTCATGGCGTCATGTCACATTATGGTGTCTTGACACAGTCCCACCTCAATTTCATTTGAAATTTAGGTAGCATGGCAAGTTGATAGAGACAGTGGGAAGCTATCAGCCTAAGCGACTAAATTTACTGATGATATGCTGATTTTGTGATATACAGCAACCTGTTAGAAGGAAAATGCTGCTTTTTTGGTGTGTTTAGTGCAATTCCTGTGCTGTCACTTGGAAGAGCTGGTTTTGTGTTAAGGCATGTCATTTCAAGTCATTCAAGTTGAGTGCTTTAAAACCTCATTGTCCAGTGAAAAAATACCAAAATATCTTCTTTAAATCCACAGATTAATGCATATAAATATATTTCATAGTCACTTTAACCTAACCTAGGAGCATAGGGTCTGAGCAAAAGGAAGTACAGGTGGGGTTTCTTTGGAGGGAGGAATATTTTGTGAGAGAATGTAGAAGAATTAATAGTTATGTTTAGCAAGTATGAAAATAATTTGTGTTGAAGGATATGAACCTAAGGAGCATAAAAGCTGCAATGAGAGCCTGTGAACCTCTAGAGAAAATTACAGCTTCTGGAAAGTCTAGAGTGCCAAAGGATTACCCACAGGAAACCAGGGGTTCTGTTTTAAAGCTCCATTTGTCCTTCCCTTCAAATGCAAATTTTCTGTACAGGTGTTTTAGTTGTTGATTTACCCAGAAAGAGAATTTTCTGACCAAATATGCCATCTGAAAGCCAGCTTTACACCCCTATTTATTGAAAAATGCTATTGTCTGCATCAGTTCAGAAATTACTACTTGCTCAAGAGGGTTTTGCACAGTGTAAGATTCTCTAGCATCAGGCTGCAGTTTGTTTACTTCCCTAGATTTCAGTATCTTCCCTTCATGTGGAGGTGTCAGCCCTGTGACAGTAAGGAAATGATAAAGGTAAGGGAATCTGGGGCATTCATGTGCTTGATACTAAAGAGAGTGGGTTGTACAACCAGTCATCATTAGCAAACTGAACTAAAGGAAACATGAATTTTTAAAATGCTCTGATCTCTAAGAGCTTAAAAGTGATGTATCTTTTAAGTTTTTAATGCAAAACCAGGGTATAAGCAATGGGTGCAGATAAATATAATTGATTTGGTGGCAGATGCATATCAGCATCTGAGACTAAACATTCCGTTAAAAAATAAAGAAGCTGGTTATTCTTCATACTTCCAAAGGCTATCCATAAAAACTATCAAGGCATCTGGGAATTTTCACACACACACACAAAAAAAAAAATAGTATTGTGACAACACTGTGAAATATTTTATTCATGGAAGATGTGAACATGAGAGAATAATCACAAATTTTGAAGAAATAATGAGAGAAATTATCACAAATTTTATTTGAGGAAATGAGGGAATATTGATAGGAACTACAAAAAGACCAGACTAAGCTCTGTGAATGGGCATTATCAGGAACCCAAAACTCTGGGTCAACATGCTGGAGCAAACACAGAAATGGATCATTCACTTTTTTAGATTGAAGGTAAACTGTAACAGCTCAGGAGAAATACCTGGCTGTGGCCTGTTGTACAGTGTGGACAGTTTAATAAACACTTCCACTACTACCAAACTGAACAGAAATGGACAATTGTGCTGGAACAATCAAAATATCCTTCTACACTTCATCAGCCTGAGCACTGTGGTTTTTTTCTCATCCCCTCATCCAAGAAAATCACAAACATAATTTGAGCAGAAGCGGGGGGTGGGGGAAGTGATGAAAGAGTCTTCTTTCGGGCTTGAAAAATATTAGCCCAGCTAGTGTGGAACTGAGGAAGTGAAATAGTGGACTCAGTGTCACCACTTGGAATAGCTCTGGTTTCCCACAAACCCCAGAAGAGGTGGGCATTCCCAGGAAAAGAAAAGGCTGCCATTTTTAAGCCCTTTCACCTCCTTCCTAATCTCTTTAACAGTCTTCATTATTTTTTTGTGTAGAATGGCTGCTTTGGGATATTAATAATTCTAAGAATTGCTGTGCAGCCTGGTTGGCAGCCTGATTGCCCCTCTCCTGTCAAGCACTTATAGAGGGTTTTATTGTTTTTAAAGGGTACCAGCAGTGAGCTGGTGTTTAAGTTAAGTACACACTTCAAAGTGTGTACTTCAGATTTGGATACCCTTTCAAGAAATAAATGTAATGTCTTGATCTGCTTCAATTTGGATATGGTGCCACCCTGGGATGTGCTGGTTGAGCAAAGCTGTGATTTGAGTAACACTGTGTATATTTTAGGTATTTACAAACATATGAATTCAGGGTTTTTCTGGATTATACACACCCAATGCACACAGCAGATCTAGGAGAACTTTTTTTGTGACACCCCATTCTATCTGTCTCCTATGTTCCTAAGTCACTGAGATATTTATTTTTTTTTTAAGAGGAAAATTATGACCCTCAGTTTGTAATTACTTGGACATGGCTTATGAATATTTGGATTTTGCCTTAATTTGGATACATTCCAAAATATTACATGGCAAGTTTTGCTATTTGGAGATAGCAGGCTCTTCTTTGATCATTTTTTTAAGGGAGGATGCACCAAACTTAATGATGTGCATTCAGCTAATCCAGTAAGAACAAAAGAAAAAAAAAAGTGCATAGAAAATACTTCTTAGGAGGAACACAGGGAATTGTGTTTGTGATATAAATGAGAATTTTGGAAATATTTTATATATTCAGCTACTGTGAATAACCTCTGCAGAACAGCTAGAATTGTAAAAGCCCCATAAAATGTCCATAATCCTGATGTGTCTCTTTGCTGTTTTGCAGGCAGACCAGTAATGATTGTAGTTGAATACATGGAGAACGGATCCCTTGACTCCTTCCTGCGGGTGAGGTGCCATTTTCTGATGACATTTGAATCAGAAACCATTCTAGGTTAAGATTTTAAATCATTTATCACAAATTAATTTCTACATAATGTTATTCATGGATTTCTGGTGAAGAATAGAAGCCTTTTCCCCAGGGTATGTTTCTGAGGTACAGTAATACATTAGAGCACGGCTGGAAAAAAAAAGATTTAAACTTCAGAATATAATTGATTTCTTCTACAAAAGTAGTTCCTGTATTTAGCAAAATGTATTTCAAATTGTTTTTGTGAAAGAAAAGATAAATTGAAGCATAAATGCCTGGCCTTATGGAAGTGGTTCATTTTTCTCAATCACCTTCAAAAATACTCTGTTATGATTTTTTTGGTTAGTGAAGCGTAGAATATACTCAGTAATTGATTTATAACATTTATGGCTACTTGCATTTAACAAATTGAATTAGAAAACAGTTCATGGGTGAAATGTCCTGGCATTAATTAACCCCCAAAGGTCCTTAGTAAACATTAAAGAAGGGCTACAGAAAATGGGATTAATATGCTAGCAAAACTGTATTTAATTCTTTTTAGAAATGTAAAAGGAAAGGATGACCCCCCTCTGTGAGCTAAACTTATCCTAAAATAGTCTCTTTTTTAACAGAACCCCTGAAAATGCTCCAGAGATTCACTGACGTAAGACCCTGTGGGAATAATTTTAATGTCAAGTATCTCAGATTTGTCTTAAAAAGTAAACACCAGCCCTCAGTAGCCCACTGCCTTGCCCTTTCCATCCTGCAGAATGGTAAATCTGGGCTTGTGGAATTCAGGGGCCTGTGGGTTTGGGAACTTGTTTGAAAGGGTATCCCAAAGGAGAGACATTCAACAGGAAGCTGTGGAAATATTGGTGTGAAAATCTTGGTGGTGGTGATTGAAGGCTCTTCTGTGGTAGCAGGAGGAAGGAACTGTTTAGAGAAAAAAAATGAATAAGCAAGAGGGAAAAGCAGCCAGCACTTCAGAAAGATTTACATGAGAGGGGAGAAAGTCATGCAGGCAGTACTTGTTGGGAAGAGGGGAAGCCACCAGAGAAGAGCATTTGGAGCAAGGGATACAGCCCTGAGAGTACAGCAGAGCCACTGACAGATACCTCCAGACCCTGATTCTCTTTGCCTTCTGGTTTGGATTATTCCACAGGAATATTTCTCTGATATTTCTTTGTTGTCCCCCTCTCTTACTCTTCCAAATAATTTTTTATTTTCCATTGTCAAGAAAAATGACAGATATCTGTTATGTTGTCAGAAACACACCAGCAGTTTCCCGTGAGAATTTGCTGATTTCTCAAAATCAAGTTATTTTTATGGAGCATTTGATATCATCCATGTCTTAGACATGGGTAGTTTTCAAAAATTACTCCCCTTTCCTTTCTGGCTCATCTCTCTGTCCATGTGCAGCACAGGAACTGCCCCTGATTTGAGTACCTGCAGCTTTCCTGCTCTGTGATTTTTCAGCAGGTCCCCAGGAAGATTTCTCTGGGCCTGAAACATTGTTCTGTGCGTGTGTGTGTGTGTGTGTGTGTGTGGAGAATTTCATAGAAGAGAATCGAACCAAGTCCTGAAATAATTCATGAGAGAGAATTACCTTTCTCTGAACTGCTCTGGTGTGATATCTATATCCCAGGTTTATTTCACATGCATTCATGTATCAGAGCTGTTACTACTTATTAGGATACTTTAATAGAAAGTGGCATCAGCAGAATTATGATGTTACTGTGGGGCAGTGCTTCTCACATTGCATCAGATATATTTGGAAGCAGAACTGCTGGGGGGAAATGTGAGCTAATAATTTCTGCAGCTGTTTTTCATGTATATTATTTTACAGCTTCAATTCACATTTCAGATAGGGGTTATTCTTCTAAAATGCTTTTTAAATGTACTTTAGATAATATTCAACATCCCAAAGCACTGTAGATATATGTCAGCATTTCTGTTTATAATTAGCAGAGCAAATGGCTGCAAAGTAACCTATTTAAAAAGAAATCCAGCTGCTTCATTAATAATAGTTGTTTCCTGCAGATATAAGTCCACATTTTTAAAAGCTTTTGTGAAGATACAAAGCAGCAGAGAGGCTTTATCTTTAGCAATCCTAATGAAAGGCGTTCAGTGACTATAACAAATGTTGTGGGATTTGGAAGGGCTTATCACACAGTCTGTCTTTCTTATTATTTAAAGGAATCAATTGTTCCAGTGCAAAGTGTTTTTACACAGAGGGGAAAAAAGTCCATTTCTGACCATAAGAAATATTTCCCCACATACCACAACCGGCAGAAACTCCCCAGCACATCCCTCCATCTGTTTTTCTCCAAAAGCCTCCAAAAATGGGTCAGTCTTACAAATTCAAAGGGAGATTCTGTGGTGAGCCACGTGAGGGTATTCCAGAAGAATAATTCCATTTGCCATCACCCTCCTCACAGCCGTGGTGGGATATTTGCTTTCATGCCAGTACAGGCTGAGCCACGAATCAGAAGCCTCACCCCACCCTTTAATCTCTCACCCCTAAAATCTAAATAGCCTTTCCTTCCTTGCTTTAGAGACAGCAGTTCCCACTTTCTGCCATTTGTATGGATTTAACAGCATGCTTAGCTGAATTATGTCTTCCCCACCCCACAAAGTATCCTGTGTGCCGGCTGCTAATGTTGAGTTTTTGGGTAAAAAACATTGGCATGGATTTACAACATGAAGCTGCTTCAGAGATATTCTGAAGTGGGAAGGCATCAGCTAATTAGAACCAATTTTGTAAGATGATGGTAATTAATTTCAGTGATTGTGCATCATCAGACATCCTAAATTGCTGGATACACTTGACATTGAATTTTCCTCAGAAATACTGCATTATTTTCGCAATTATATGAAACTCATTTACGAAAGATGAAACTTAGTTTTTTTGTAGTGTTGTTTGGAAGGTTTTCATCATATAAGATTGAGACATAGAGGTTATCATCCCACAAAAGCATACCTGAAATTTGCCATCAATGAAACAATTGTCTGACCAGAAATGAGGTTCATGTGGCTTCATTTCTGATAACACTTGCAGAGATTTCTCTGAAAAAGGATGTGGGTTTCCAGCTAAGTATTTCCTCAGGGGCTAGAAGCCTCTTCCAGCATTTCACCAACAGCTTCCAGACAGAGGAAATCTGTGCTTGGAAAGAAAGTGGCTAACCCTGGGAACTGAGGAGACCCAGGTAAATTTTCCTGTTACCAGTTTCACTCAGACTTTGGATGGGGCACATTGTCTTTATGTTTTAGTCACCTGCCTGTGTCATGGAGATCTCAGCAATCTTTTATTCTGCAGGCATATAAGGCAAATAATAAAGGCAAGAAGGGTTGAAAGGGCAGCTCTCTGTATTGATAGAAAGATGTTAGTGATCAGACAGGGCAGTTGCAGTCAGATGTGTTTGCTCGGGCTTGTGGATACAGGCTGCAGAAGAGACAAGACAACCAGGAGAGATGCATAATAACCACAAAGTAGAGGGGAAAAAAAGCTGAAAACCCACAAAACCTTTTTAGCAAGCAGTTAGGCAGTTTGCCCTGCTGTGGGTTGGAGATGGCTGTTGGAGCCAAGCCTATGAGATGATTGCAATAATTCCTACAAAAGTCCTTTCCCCAAGGTTGGTTTTTTCACCCCAGCACATCGTCCCCCACTCAGCCCACTCTCCAAGCCTGTGCCTCACAGATTCACGGGGCTATTCAGGTTAAAATCTCATCTGCTTTATTTTGTTTTCACAGCTCCATTTAAAGGTCATTCTTGGCTAAAATAATTGGATTAAGCATCACATGGAGAGGAACAGGGTGACTAGGAGGTGAGGTGGCTTCTTGGGAAGAATGATTCCTGGAGAGCTCTGAGCTGGCTGTGGTCTGTGCTCACCTCCTCGTGCACCAGGCAGTGTGGGCATGGATTCAAACACAGAAAAGGAACATGTCTGGAAGCTGCTTTTTCGAGGAGGTTTGTGGTTGGCTGAGACATCCTGGACCTAGGTCCTGTGGGGAAACCCGCCGGTGGCTGGTCTACAGGAGCCCCAGATGACTAGGAGTATGAATCCACCAACAGACGGGTCGGCACACAGAGCGCTGCAGTTCTCAAGGGTTTATTGTAGGTGCACCAAAGGCAGGAGAAGGCAGGAAAAGGCAAGGGAAGAAAAGGGAGGCAACCTCTCGAGAGGGGAGCTAACTCTGAGCACCTGAGATCTGCGTCCCGAGAGACCCCTCCTGAAGGAGGGGACAGGGGTTATAACAGAGAAAGAGGAGGCGAGGTTAGGGTACATGCAGACCAATGGGGTAAGGTCCCATGGGAGGGATAAGGACAATGCAAACCAATGGGAGACAGGGGAAAGAGTGGTTACAGGGAAGGAACCAATAACAGAACATAGAACAAAGAACTTTCCAGAACCTGGGATGGCATAACTGTTTAACAGACATTAACTGGGGAGGGCACATCTGATGATGGACATGGGAGAAGGTGGGAACTCTGCCACCATGCCCCTACACCACAGCAGCTTCCCATGGCATTCCCGACAGATCCCTTCCGAGACCTCCTCCCACAGTTGGCTCCCCAGAATCACATAAAATGAACAAAAGAATATCACCAGAATACTGAACTTCTTTCAGTATTTTTCTGCAGCTGCAGAGTACCAGAGCTTTGCTCCTGCTCAGTGTCCAAGGTGTGCTGGATAGACAGCAATATTTAGGTTTGAAAGATGCTCCAGTCTTCCCCAGTTTTGTGAATCTCAGAGCTGTAAAAAGAAGGGGTAATCACAGCACCACCTTGCTTTCTTCATTGTTGCTATATGCCATAGTAATTCTCCTCTTCCTACTCAAAACTGGGGCTGATGGATTTCCATTCACTTCAGAAAATTAAAATACTTGTGGAAAAACTTAGATTTATATACAGGCAAGCACAGTAAGTAAAAATGCTGCCACACTTTTTTTTTTCTTTATAAGAGTCTATAAGAAATATGCTTAATTGCCTTAGAGCACCAGCTGCAGCAGACTGTACAGCAAATGAAACCCTGGAATTCAGCTTTAATCCCTCAAGGCTGGCCTAGCAGAGGCTAAGATAAGTGTTACTAGACAGAGAAAATATTGTGATATATTGCTGTTTCTTGCAGTAATCGTTATGAAGTTATTCTCAGAGCAGCTTTGCCATCACACTCACCCTTTTTTCAGCTACAGTTTAGATGCTGTGGCAGACACATTTAGCAAGTTTGGGGGGAAAGTGAGAGAAGACTAAAATGAACACTTGCAGCAAATTCTGTGAAACAGTGTTGTAAAGTGTGTGTGGTATATCCATCTAACATGGCCTCAGCAGGCAGAGTAGGCTGTGGGGGAAAAAAGCCAGATGGCCTTTCCTAAGTTTAATGGTTCCTATTATTATTTATTTGCATTCAGAGAGGCAAAAACATAGGAGCTGATAACTAATATTCCTTCTTTTGCTTTCCCACGCAGCATTTATGTGCATTTTAATTTATTTGAGGCATGTTCCTTTCCCAGCAGGATAAAGGTGGCATTTTGCATTCAAAAATCAGTCTGAAAAACAGAAAACCTGCACTGGAAACCTGGAAACTGCTGATACTTTTTTTTTTTTTTAACAAAAATGAGATTGAGCAATTATAAAGTGAATTTGAAAGACTGCATTACCTTAACAGTGAAATTGTAAGCAGCATGTATTTAGGTGACCTAAGACTGCACTGAGAAGCTGTCACTGATGCTACAGAGCCGGCATTTGTTCTCAAGCAATGTTTTACCCTCCTAAAAGGATGTATAAAACAGCATTTCTGATGCTGCTGTGAGAATTTGATTTAGAAATACTGGGCATTTTTAATATGTAGATATTCTTACTTAGACATTAAATACCGTAGATATTCTTAGTACTGAGCAACAAGAAATTTATTACAAATGGTCTTGTATTTGAAGGCAAAAAGAATTTGAAAGGTAATGTGGACTCTCTCAGTGTGCTCGTTATGAATTCGTCAAGAATGAGAAATCAGAAGATCAGAACTGAGCTAATGTTTTAAATGAAAGGATTTTGAATGTTTTTTAGAAGAGATGAAAAAAGAAGCCAAGAAATTACAGGCCAGTCAGCTTAATGTCAACTGCTGTAAGATTTCTGGAACAAATTATCAAACAAAGTCTAAGCATCTTAAAGATAACTGTGAGATAAGTGTGAGCCCACATGGATTTGTCAAGAACTAATTCTGTCAAACAGTTCTGGTTTCCTTTTGTAACAGGGCTCAGGCTTTGTGGCTGTAGGAGAAGCAGTTGATCTATAAACTTTGGCTTCAGTAAGGCTTTAAAACTCTCACATGAGATGCTTGTAAGCAGCCAGAGAAATATGATCTTCATGAAATTTCTGCTACATCCTTTGTGGAGGGAATGGAATTTGGATGGGAAGAAGTATGGGGTAGTGCTGTTCTGCACTCTATGTAAGATCACTCATTAGCATTTAAAATGAACTAAAGTAATTAGTAATTGAATTAATAGAATCTATTAATAATAATTAAGTCTGCATGGAACTCAGTCAGCAGTTGAATGAAGAAGAAATCATCAGCTGACCTCATTTAGTACCAAAAAATAAAAACTTTAATGTGACACACGATAGTTTGAAGCATGAGTTACTCTTCCAGGAACTACAAAACTGCAACTTGAATTTTGGAAGATTTACCTTGAAAAAATTTCACCATTTACTTTGCACAGTAAAACTGTAACAATAAATGCATAGCAAAACTGCATATTTCACCCAGTGACCAGTGTTAGTGACCTAAGTTAGGCACAGACACACCATTTTCAGTGCTGTTCTCCATCTAAAATGAGATCTAAATAATCTGCAGTAAAATTTTTAGACCTGTAGTAAATCCTGCACAGAGGATAAAGGCCTAAATGTCTTCTGAGTCCTTTGGCACATGAGGAAGTGGGTTTCAGAATAGATGGAACTCCAGAAAAAATACAGAAAAATCCAGTGGCTATGCCTCCAAAAGATTACTGGGTAGTGAAATGGAAAAAACCTTCTGAAGAAGAAAAATTCCCCAGGCTTGTAGAAGAGTACTCAACTGGGCACTGGAGCTGAAAACGGGGAGGGCAAAATGCAATGAGAGAAATTCTGGATATCCTCCTTCTTCCCCTACAGTAACTGAACCTCTTCAGCAGCCCATTATAAGTTAGTGCTCTTGAAAGGTCTGTAACATGAGGAGAATATTTCACTTACATGAGGTTCTTAAAAGCAAACTGTAGCTGAATAAAGATCTTTTTTCAGGGCATTTTTAAGGGCTGCGTAAATGCAAGAGCAACTACTCAGATATTGCCTCTATACCCAGCTGTTGATAAAAGTTTATTTAGCAAAGCCATCAAAGCTTGATTAAAATTTAATGGGATGATAGGATAAATGTGGTAAGTCCACTGAGGTCTGAATTGCTGCCAGTATTGATTAACACCCTTAACAGCCCTGTGGGAATCCTATCAAAAACATATTTCAAATCTAAGCTATGAGAATCAGAATAAAGCCCTGAGTAACAACCATGCTATCAGTCAGATGAGTGTTTTATTTCCCTATATGCCAAGTGAATGAAACAAGATAGTGGAAAGTTGCCAAAGGATTGTACCTGGGGGCTTGAAAAACGCTGAAAATGTGAGGTCAGATTCTACCTGCTGTGAGAATTTCATCAATCTAGCTGAATTTTCCAAAGGTTAAATATAGCTCATAGTCTGTATCCCGATCAGCTTACATCAAAAATTGTTTGATCTATTGAATGATAAGTTTATAGATTGTAAGGGGATACAGCTGTAATGGAAACTGATGCAGAAGTGATTACAAAGAGACTTGACTGAGGAAAGACTGTTCTGCTGACAGTAAAAATGTAGTTGGTCCAACTGCAAGGCTGGCAGTGAAAAAAATATAAAACCAAGCATGAGAAAAGAGAGAGGAGAACAGGTGCAGTAGTGAATTCTGAGAAACATACAGAGGGAGAAGGAGGAGAGAATAAAATTGCAGCTGGTATATTAGCAAGTCTGTAATTTCTTAAACAGTGAAGATAAGAAGCTTTAACTTTTTGTGTCAAGGCAGAAGCCCAAAAAAGAAGGATGGAGAGAATGGCAAAACATGAGATTGTTTTAAATTCAGGCATTACAGCCATACTGGTAAGGCAAGTACTGAGATTTGGAAAGAGCAGACAAAAAGTTATGTTTTATGAAAAACCAGCCAAGCATGGTCTAGATTTGAAAGAAGAAAAATTTAAAAAGGAAGGAATGAATGCTTGCAATCCAAGAAGACAAAAGGTTAAGGGAGGTGCTGCAGATGACTCTGAGGTTTGCTGAAAAAATGGAGCTGTTAAGGAGGAGGTAAAATCTAGAGGTTTGAGGGGTTGGTTTAGTTTGGTGCTTCGTTGTGGGGGTAGAGAGGGGCTTGAATTGTCATTCTGCAAAAATCAGGTGCTGGCACTTTGTTCCAAATCCTAATTCTGCAGTTAGCTGAAGAAAAGTAATCCATACATGGTAAGTGTGAAGAGTACTAACTGTTGGCAACCAGCTTTGTAATTTTTTAATCAATTGAACAACTGGAATTATTAAGTAAAAGGCAAACCCAGAAATCCCATGTGGTCTCATTGCAAAAATACTGGCTAAAATTCCTGTCCTTCCTTTACAGGAAGCAGCTTAAAGTAGTTAAGAATATAATCTTTTGTCCCTCTTTTCTGAATTGCTGGATGGGATGAGTTTATTTGAAACATCTGTCACTGGTAGTCTGGGACTCCTTGTGTCTTGAGCCTCAGCTGAGTGTCCTCTGCAGAGCCAGCTGCTCATCGGTGGCCTTGATGGTGACAAGGAGGGAGGGTGTGGTCTGATTGCCTGGGGAGAGCTGCCTCCACTTCAGTGTGGAGATTTTAGAGACAGAAAACTTTACTGCCATGATATAAGACACTTTCAAGGGGAAAAAATTGTTCTAAATCAGTTGAAAATAGCTGTTTTCAAAGAAGTGTCATTAAATGTGCTTTCTTGGGAGGTGGCTGTGGTGTTTGGCATGGCTCCTTCAGTACAAATGTGGCTGAGAAGTATAATGAGGCAGTGAGGTCATCTGGCTGACAAGGTGTGTTGGTGTCTTCCTTTTACCATTTTCTTTCTGATTTTTGTGGTAGTCTTTAAATGTTCATATCCTGACTAGTTGGATATAGGCCCCAAATCGTTGAATCATTATGGGAATGCTGAAATACTTTGCTCACCAGGGATAAAGCTAAGCATAGTTCATCCTGTTGCTTTGCTGAATCTAATGAATTTGCTGAACTTCCTGTAAGCTTCTCCCCTATAAAAATCATCTTGCTTAAATGCATGAACTAAGCAATACAAGTGTCCTGAATGCTGATCAAACGTTATTTGTCTGTAGCCCAATGCTAAAAGTGTTGAAAGAGACAATGGAAAGTTAACTTTTTTGTGGGAGTTGGTTTCGTTTGGCTGTTCCTGTGAACATAAAAAGCCTTGGGTCACTGAATAATCTGTGAGAAGCTGAATGTCTGCCAGTTGAGGTCACAAAAATACTCCTGCAAGCAGTCTGCTGTGAATGGTAGATAGGGCAGGTCTAAATAAGGCAGAGAGCCTGCAATCACATTTCTGTGCATGTCCCCACTACCACATAATTCAGGAGCTATCTGATGCAGGACATAAAGAAGTGATTAACTTTGATGCTGCAGCTGGAGAAACTGAGGCCCAGCAAGGCTGCCCAGCTGGGCAAGCACAGTTAATGGCATAACTCTTATTTACATGTTCAACTCCAATAGATTTCAGAACGTGTCTAATGCATTCATGGATCTGAGTTTAACTTTAATCTGCCAGGAAAATTTTAGCAAACCTACATAATCCCTGAATTCTACCCCATTTCATCTAGCATTCAGAGATTCGGTGTTAGGTGCACAAGCAGCATGAGCTAAAGCCCCAGACTTTTTTCAGGTGATTTTGGGATTTTTTTTTTTTTTTTTTTTTTTTTTTTTTTTTACAAACAAACCCTCCCCAAAAAAGTACCATAAAAGTGAGGTAACAGCAGTACCTCAATGCAGACAATCAAAGCTGAGACAATAAAGAGAGGGTTCTTTGCTTCCTGAGGCTATAGGTGAAGAAATGTGTGTCCTTTCTCTTTGTTGTACTAAAAATAGCATTGGGGGAAGGTGTTCATAGTAACCAAGTATGAAAGCAATTAAATGTTGTCAGTAGGAAGACTGTGAAATGCGTGAAAATGTGGAGGAAAGGGGGATATGCTGCACAATGGGAGATGTGATGGGATGCACTGCCAAGCAACTCAAGTCCTTGAAAAAACAAGCTTGCAAGTGGGCAGCTTTGCTGGACAGGTGACAGAAGTGTTTTAAATAAGGGCTGTGGTTGACATCAGTGGCATGAAACAAAGGGGATGTAGCTGTGTTGTTTCTCGCCTTGCAGAAGCACGACGGGCACTTCACGGTGATCCAGCTGGTGGGAATGCTGCGGGGCATTGCCTCTGGCATGAAGTACCTGTCGGACATGGGCTACGTGCACCGCGACCTGGCGGCGCGCAACATCCTGGTCAACGGCAACCTCATGTGCAAGGTCTCCGACTTTGGCTTGTCACGGGTGCTGGAGGATGACCCCGAAGCTGCCTACACCACAAGTGTGAGTTTCTTATCTAGCTTGAACAGCTGATTGCCTGGCGCCTCTTCTATTGCAGTTTCAGATTTGTCTGTGCCATAGGAAGAGCAGTTGGAATTGGCGTTGTTCCCTTCTCAGTCATGTGATTCAGCAAACGCACTGGCAGTGCTAAGGGAAGTTGTTTTGATTTTTGGCTAAGGGATGTTTAATAAACTTTAGCAAAAGTTTATTTTAAGCAAATGTGCAAGTGTAAGTGGGAGACCTTTTTCATTCTTTGTGGTTTTGTTGGCTGTGGAGGCTCTTTTCCCATTTTGTTTCCTCTTCTGGCAGTTTGTGTTCATTTACAAGGATATGTTTGTGAAAGAGAGATGGGAGAGGAGGGAATCTTACCAGCTTCACTGTTGGAAGCACGCTGCCAATGCGAGCCTTGCATTCATAAATTAGAATTTTAATTTTATTTCACTGAAGTTTGTCTTCTAGCAGGACATGTAGGACCTTCTTTGCATGGTTTAGTTCTCAGTTTATTAATGCTTAATGTCGTGCAAATAAACTGGAAAAAATGGGATTTGGGTGAGGGGAGTTGGGGTGGGATTTTTGGTTTGTGGTGTTGTAGAGGGGCTCCAGTGAGGTGAAAAATTCTTAACGTGAAGAAGACAAATGACAAGTCCCAATACAACATTTTTCCTGATGCCAAACTACATTTCAGATGCAATTATTATCACAACAGTTAATTGCAAGCTGATTTTTGAGTAACTTTCATCTCTATCATTTAACTTAAAACTATTTCGGAGGCAGAGTGCGTTCTCATTGCTATTCTCACAAAATGTGCAGAATTTGTATAGTCCCATGATAGGGCACAGTGACAGAATTGTAATAGAGAAGATAAATGAACATCAAATAATTTATTTTACCTTTTTTTTTTCTATTCCACTTTAAAAAGTGATGTATGGCCAAAATAAGGAACTCATCTAATTTTTCTGTACTGCAGTAAGTATTATGGTACATCTACTGAATTCAATTTAGATGTTGTAATGGGATTTTAGATCTTGTATATTTATATATGTGGAATATATATTTACTTTTAGTTTAGGCCTAAAATAGAGGTGTGTTGATAATTTTGCTGAAACTCCCATTTCTTAGACATTCTATACAGAACTGCAAGCTGACCTAGAGGAAAACAAGTCACTTTGCAAGGTTTTCTATTGGTTTTAATATGCCAGCTGGGGGGGAAAAGACCCCAGATTTTACTTTATAGCAGAGATTTCCTTCATTTAGTTCTCAAAACCTGTTTTGCTTCACACTGCTTCTTAGTAAGAGGCTTGAAAGGGAAGATAAACATGGCTGCAGCTGAGCAGGTTCTCACATGAGGGTTGAGGCTGGCTAATGGCCCGTGTGAGGAGCTCAGCTGGCACCAAGTGCCCCAGTGACAGGAGTCAAGTGACAGTCTCAGCTCTGAGCCCAGGCTAATGGGCCCAGCTGGTGCCAGGCACTGGGAATGGCCAGGCAGCCCCTCTCCCAGTGAGGTACAGGAACAAGACCAAAAGAGAATTGGAGGCTTTCGGCTATTATTTGTCCTGTAATTTTCTGCTGGATACCGACACAGAACAATTTGTTTTATAAAGTAGTTAGTGCCTGTCCTGGTCATCATGGCTAGAGCTGCTTCTAATCAGGAAGTGCTATGCTGTGAAAAAAAACAAACAGTGCCATGACATATTCCATTTTCCCTTTATCTGTGCTGAAGGACTTCCCTGAAATGTAGAACAGGCTTTGTTGAAATGCTCCCTGTTTTCCTGTCAGTTCACCCAGCTGCTTAACATGAGAGCCTGGTGTAGGTGTAGGACTCAGAAGTGCCTCAGAGCCACTGCTCCACCCTGCCAAGGCTGCAGCCAGGTGCTCAACTACCTAATGCTGCTGAGCAGGTACCTGGAGCATGTCCAGCAGGAGGGGATGTCACAGAGGCTGATGGCCAGTGGCAGGTCCCTGTGTCAGCCAGGCGTCCAAGGTGAATCTGTTTTGACCATGAACCCCCCAAAGAAGATCAAAAAGCTTTGAAACTAAGGTGGGAAAATGCTGTGTACCCTTATGACATGAACTAAAAACTTTGTGAATGGGAAGAATTCAAAGCAACAGAGTCAGGAATAAGGGAAATGAAAAGCATTTCAAATCACTTATTCCCTCAACTCCAGCTTTCCTGTCCTTGCAAGTGGGTCCTCACACACTGACTGTTTTAGTCATTGTGGCAGAGCCTGCCCAGTTCTTCCTGTCACCTGTGGTCCTTAAGAAGTGTCCTTCCCTCATTCCTGAGGACAGACTGAGAACTGCAGCCAAGTTCTGTGTTGCACTCACTCTGTATGACCTGGGGACAGCCAGGTTTCCTGTGGGATGCTCTTGCCTTCCATGGGCTCCATCCCTGGGGTCTTGTTCCCCTTGAGCAAGTCCAGCAGATTTCTCTGTAGGAACACTCAGCAGTAAGTCAAAAACCCTGACAGTTTTTAAAAGGACTCAGCACAACTCTGACCAAAATAGGGTGGGGACACAAAGAAGGAAAGATTTGTCACAGTGGCTGTGGAGGACTCAGGGAAGGCTTTCATGGTAACAGAGGGCACTAGAAGCCCACACTGGGTGACAAATCCTCCTGCAGCTCTCACTGCCCATCATTTTGGCACTGACCTTTTTCTCCCTCGTGAACATCTTCCCAACAGCAGGCCACGTGTATTCCTAGAGGATTTTATAGCAACTCTTCAGTTCCATACTATGTTTTCAACATGCGAAAGTTAAACCCTCAGTGTTCTCTCCAAGATTCTGGTGATTTTAGAATTCATGTTTCCTCTCCACAGAGATTTTTATTGATAACAGCCCCATACCTGTACCTGCAAGAAATCCACAGAGTGGGTCTGTATACTGAATAGTGGTATTTTAGCCTCACATCTCCCCGTACAGCACTGTTAGTGCTCAGGGGAAACTGATTATTTTATCTTCCCCTTTTTGTCTCAGTCCTGGTGTCAGAAACTGAATGGTACAATTGGGTGTTTTCCTTGGAAATTATCTATGATACACTGTAAGCCAAAAATAGACTTTTACATCTATGATGCAGTGGTCAAGTATTGTGTAAATGTACTTTGTTGTTGTTGTTGTTTTCCAGCCTATTGTGACGAAGGATGTAAATATGTCATTGATGAGAGGCTTTTTAGGAAATAAAGTATTGATTCCTGTTTGTTACCTGGAATCAAAAAATCTACAGCAAGATAGCATTTTAGAATAGGAAGGAGGAATTAAAAGCCAGGAACATTTGACTGCAAATCTTTGTGTTCCAGATTGATCAGGAAAAGATAAGGCAAACTTCGGGATAAATGAGTACTATGTGGGTTTTGCCTTTGGAGACAAAACTTTCATCTTTAATAATGGTTTCCAAGGCAACAGTTAGCCATAAAAGGACATTTCTAGTATATAAACAAGCATTTCTGTCCATACAGAGGACATCTAGATTCTAGCATTCCTGCTTTTAGAAAGACTGTGCTAGATGTTGTACATTAATTTAGTTTAAAACATGGTCAGGGTTCACATGTATTTCAAAAGGAACCACGTGTGCCCAGATCAACACTTTACATATAGCAAAATATTTATAATCAAAACAGAATTTGTGGCGCTACTGCAAAAAGGACTGAACTGGTATCTCTCTTACAGGTGACACCTTAGTAGTCTGCATTACATCTGATTTTTAGCAAGGCAAAAAGCTGCTACAAACAGAATTATATGATAAAGAAATGTATTCTAGATTTCTTTTATCAGCTTTATTTCTGAATACATTCTGAATTCATTCATTCAGTCTTACCTTATGAAATATTGTCTTCTTTCCACGATAGTAGTTAGAGAATTGATTTATTGCATTGTATTTACTGAATCACTTTGTAAACTTTATGGGTCTGATTCTTCTCAAGCCTGTTGGGTGAAATAACCCATCCAGGAAGTTTTCAGACTTATTAGATTCATTAGAGGAGCAAAGATTGATGCCAGTAATCTTTATAAATACTAGCAAGTACCAAGTCTTCAGAGGGATCAGGATGAGACATTCATATTTTTTGACTTTATTATCTACACTTTCCACTTTGCAAGACACTTTCAGATTTCCCTGAGTGGTACACAAGTAACAGGTTTGGGGAGAGAAGGTTTAGTTTGCTGAAAAGAAAAACAAGATGTAAATTTTCCAGTTTATCTGGGATGTTAAGCAATAGTTTCTGAACAACCTCTGTGCTATTGCAAGTATATTGCCTAGGTATTTACTTTAAGGCTAGAATTAATCATGGACTGGAGAGTAATTTGGTTATTGGCAACCACTGTGAAAAAGAAGCTGCAAAGGTCTGCATTAACCTGTTTTCTTGAAAACTCATTGGTGATCTAAGGTTGAGCATAAATGGTGTTAACTCTTGTAACTCCTTGTGTGACACAACATGAAGGGTTTGGAGCACCAGCCTAATGAGGAGGGGCTGGGGGGGCTCAGCCTGGAGAAAAAGAGGCTCAGGGGGGACCTTACTGCTCTCTACAGCTCCCTGAAAGGAGCCAGGTGGGGTTCAGCTTCTGCTGCTGGTAATGAGTGAGGAAATGAGAGGAAATGTCACGTTGCTGCAGGGGAGGTTTAGATTGGATGTTAGAAAAATAAAATATCTTTCCAAGGCTACTGTGTGAGATTATAATATCATTTGCCAGACTAGAGCTACAGGCCTCAATGGGATCCCAAAGGGGTTGTCTTTGGATAGGTCACTTGGTGCCATCTTCTGCCAAGAATCATCAGGATTCCTGTGCTCTTGGGCAGGAATCCAGCTGCTGCTGCCAGTCCCCAGACACTGCAAGTGCCTGCTCTTAGCTGGGCACCACCCTGCTGAGGGCAAAGATTTGCTTTTAACTGCAGTGTAACAGTAGGAATTACTCTGCTGGGACTCTGGCACACACATCAATATTTTGAACAAGAGAGTAAATATCTCAGAATGTGGGCAGGAAGCAAGTTCACAAGAGCTGTGCTGATGGGCCCAGTTGTGAGAATTGCAGTAACTGGTTTTAAAGTGTGTGATGGGGGGTGTGTCCACTGGTGGTGAGATCAGCCACCCCATGAGTGCCAGCTTCAGCTGGATCCATTCCCTGCTCTCAGAGGATGCCTGGGGCTGGAAACCCTGCATGTGCCCTCTTCAAGCCTCTGTCATCTGCTGTGGTGACCTGGGCAGAGCATCCTCAAGGACAAGTAGCCAAAGGAAGGAGTGCCTTGAAAAAAAAAAAAAAGACTTTCTGGCTTTTGGGCTGTACCACTGTGAGGTGTGATGACTTTCAATTAGTAGCTGTGTGTTTAAAAGTAACAGAAATCCCAAACTGAGCCATACAGTGCAGGGTGTGGTGCTTGCTATTTATTTTATTTATTTTTATTGTTTGTAGTGGCCCCTGAAGATGAAAATACGTCTGTGACAACATTTAAACATTTGGAAACATTAATTTTCAAATTATCCCTTCAGCTTTTATCCAGCTGTGATCCCAAGTTCATCTAAGAGGTTTTCTGGTTTATTTAACCCTCCTTAAATTTAGTAATAGAAACAAACAGGCTATAAAATACCACAACAAAGGCAGACCCTTAGGAGGTAGGTCCCAGGACAGGAATGAGACATAAATGTAAAATTAAGCTCTCTCCATGTTTTGTCAAACTTTGTATTTCTGTGAGTACTCACTTCCACAGTCATTTGAGTTTTGAGAATGCATACAAAAAAGCATGCAAATTTGCATTTAGATGTGCAGAAATTTAAAAGGAGCTTAATGGTTGAATTTAATTATAAAACTTAATCTCATCCCTGCTTTTTTCTTCCACACCACTCCAAGTAGGAACTCCAAATATGGATTTGGCAGAGAAATACAGTTGGAAACTTGCATTTCACTTTTTCATTCCCAAAATTATGATGTTGATGAATTCAACGCAAGTTTGTTTTAAGCTTTTGGCTGTAAAAAAGGTGCTATTGTATACTTCTTTCCTAATGTGGCTTTCAAAGCAACAGCCATCATTCATTGTAATCCAATTTAATTTCAAATTAGAAGAATATATTGTAGTGTAATCAATCTAAAGGATGCTGCCTTTAAAGATTTGCAAGCTCTGCCTTTCTTTTAGCTTGGATTTCAGCTTTTTGTCTCTCTGGTTCCTCCCATTTTTATATTAACAAATTTGAGTTTTGAACTGTACATGCATGTGCTTTTGCTCTTTCTCAGGCTGACTCTCTGAACATCTCTCAGTGCTTTTATTTACAAATGTTTCATAAGATTGAGAATGAGCTGCTTCCAGATCTGTAGTGCTGGTGCTCTTGGGGATCTTTGCATCTTAGGAGATAATTGATGAATCTGTTTGTGACATTTAACCGTGAAGGTGACTGCATCTTTTCCCCTCAGAGTCACAAGTGTCAAGTCTGTCTTTGCTGTAAGATTCAAAACTTGCCAATATTCAGTCCATACAAAGATGCAATGTTACAGCTCTGAGCAAACCTTAAGTAGCAGTGCAAGGACAGAGGAGGTGGAAAAACTCAGTGCACTGGCAAATAATCTCTGAAGTAAGAGTTAAAAGAGGATTGTGAATCTCAGAAAGCTACACGTGGTGTTTTTGAAAAGACATGGGGCTGACCAAGGCACCAAAGTTACTGATCTCTCAGCTGAGCATGAAGACCATGAAAAATGGTCTGTGCACACTCTTCTTCTTGGAAAATAGCCCAATAAATGTAAGCAGTACACTTCTATGTGTGTGTATGCATGCACTGCATACTATGAGCAGTCATTTGGTTGTTAATTCCTCATACTGTTAATAGATTTTTTTTAAAGCTAACAATTTTCAGAATATTAATCTAATTTCAGACACAGCTGGGATTTGATTGCATGCATTTATAATTTTTAATAAGAATTATAATTTTCAAACTACAATTGAAGAAGCTATTGTAAACATGCAGAACATGCTTATACATTTTTAGTGAGATCTTTATTCACTCAGAACAATACTCTCCACACTTAGGAGTAAAAAAGTAGGTGTATTGGCATAAAACCAAAGTTATTGCTCTGTTGCTAATTCTGTGAATGAATGTAATCTTGAATGCCTGTTTTGTTTATTGCAAATGAAGGATCACAGTTCACCTAGGATTTTAGTATTCAATGTATTGACCAAGGTGCAGTAAATCATAAAATACTTTTCCTGTGCTGGAACACACCTGCGCTATGCACAGCTCCTGGTATACTGTTTAATGAGCTTCAAGGCAGACCATTAAGGTCAAAGCTGTTGCTTTCAGTAGCATGTTGGCTGACAGTAATCCCCATAGGTTATGGTATTTTGATCTATAGAACAAGCAGGACAATCTCTTGAAAGCCTTGAAAAAGAATGTATCTTATTCATGTAGGTGTTATTTTTTTTTCCATTAAAAACTACTGGTACCTTTCAAAGGTGAGTTAAGAAACTATTATAAAATTTGTTTACTGTGTGCTTACAAGAGGTAAGTAATTCACTGGGAAAAGAAAATCAGTTCCAGTGAGCCAAACACCTCAGCTCTAACTCCTTAATTTAGTTTTTGGTAGGTGAAAGGAAATAAGCTCTGGATGATTTTTCATTTTCATTTGTTGTACCACTCTCAATGGGAATTTATGAGCCACATTAAATACCACTGTAAAAAGTAACTACTCTGCATACAGGCATATAAAACTTCCAGGTAGAAAATTTGAAGCACTTGGCTTCACCAGGCTTTTGTAAAGCGTCATAATTAAATCTTGACATATTACACAGCAGGATGTGTTATGTCCATGATTATAATTAAATGAATTCTTGACTCTAGTCAAAGAAAAAAACAATAAACCAAAACCAACCAACTGTTGGACTCAGTTATTTAAAAGCAGTCAGTTGTTCAGGCACAGTTGAGGTGTATATTTCAAAGCTCACGTGGAAGGAACTTGGAGAGGAGAAGACTCATCCTGTGTCTTCAGCAGCTGTAGATCATTTATGGTTCTGTCTCATTTCCCCTGCTGTGCTGTGTGTTGCACTGAGCTGGCTGTGTCAGCTGGACAGCAAAGAGTTATGACCCTGGAAGAAATGGAAAATTCTCAGCAGTGCTGCTAGATTGTGATGAAATCCTGTTTATTTTTCAAAAGTTGGGAATTCCTGTGTGCTAAAGATCTGACATATGGTTGCGCTTTTTTTAAGGGGGTGGAGGGTTTTCTGACTGGTTTCTGAGGAATTACCCTACATTGTATTTGCATGTGACTGGCTAGGCCTGTGTTTCTTAATGACTGTCATGGATTTGAAATTTATCAAATGAAAAAGAGGCATTAAAATTTCAGAGACACTATCTATGTTCATGTTCCATGAAAATAAACGGTATCAAAGAAAGCAAATTCTGTTAATTTAGCAAGGACTTGACCCTAATTGATTTTAGCCTGGAATTCTGATATGCAGTCTTCAAAACACAAGTCTCGGGAAAACCAAGATTCCTTTTCTTCTTTTACTTATGTGAAGAGAGCAAGTGGGGACTTTTTGGGGGCAAATATCAGCATTATGGATATGCTGAATCACCATGTGGATGTGGTACTTAGGGATGTGTTTTAGTGATGAACACTGTGTTGATGGGGTTATGAGTGGACTTGGTGAACTTAAAAGGTGTTTTCCAAACTAAATGATTCTATGATTCTGCCTGCTTCTCTGGGTAATAATGCACACCTGGGAGGATTTAGGATACATTCATGATGGAAGAGCTCACAAATAATAAAGGAGTATCTTTCCATATTGCTCAACTACTCTTTGTATAAAAAATCTGCCAAAGGGTAGATCCAGTGGAATATGAAACAGGGTAGTTTTAGCCTAATACGATTTTTGCTTTTGTGTTTCATAATCTCTTCTGGGGGAACCTGTGGCCTGATTGCTGTTGTGTCGAGATTTTGGTATTCACTTCAGGAAGTCAAAAAAAAATGCAAGTCTCACATGCTGACTAATTTTTCTGCTCACTTTGACACCAATTCTAGTATTTCTCCTGTACATGATATCAAAGTTGTTGTAAATGGGATTCTGTGATTACAGAAGGATGTTTCTGAAGCAAGGAATACACATGTGTTAATCTACTTTCATATTTCTATAATAGAAATGTTAACTTGGGAACAAGATTGACATAATTATTCACCTAAATAAATCCCCAGTGAAATCAACCAGGAGAATTTCCACTGACCATGTAGGAATTGTGATTTGCCCTAAATCAAAAGGATAACTACAGTAAGAAGTTTTTCACTGTTGCCTGTTTGCTAACAAGAATGAAAGCTAGATTATCTTCAGTCATACACAAACCCTAGAGAATCTCGCTGGTGCGCTTTCCTTATCGATCAGATTTTCAAAACTTTGCAAGGGTAAACTTTTAGTTCCTTGCGTTCCTTTTTTAGTCTTTCTCTTTGGCAGACTTTCAGATAGCAGCTTCTTGCCCAGCTGTGAGTTCTTCCCTTCATTATAAGGGGGGGGAGTTGGGAGGGGAGGATGATTCACAGTTTGTGGTTTCTGGTTTTCCCTTTAAGCAGAATGTCACAGGAATATTGTGGCACGGTATTTCAGCTCATCTGGCTGAAAAACATGTTAGATTGGTGTGATTCTGGTAAATTTAGGTCAGACATCACAGTCTTTGCTCAGTACTCACCCAGGCCAAACTCCTGTTTAGGACAGTGGGAGTTTTGCCTGACTAAGCACTGTGGGATTTTGCCCTTAGTATCTAAAATATTTGATCTGTTCCTTGTGCTTTTGGAAGTGTTCTAGAGGCAAATCTGGTATCTTGTCCTTGACTGCCTCACTGTGGCTGTATCTTCCTCAGCCTAAAGGCTCTCAGATTCTTGTGCCTCCCAATATTAAGCATCTCTTCATTGACAGAATATTAAAAAAAAAACCTTCACAACTTCATATTTATTATATTTAAAGTAATTCCAAAATCTATGTGTGGTAACCGCGTGTATTAGTGCGTGAGAAGGAAATTATATTTTTTTTGTATTCTGGACTCCTTGTTCCACTTTTTTCTGCTCTAGAGCTACAGAATTTTGTTTTCAGTTGTGAGGGCTTGGTGTGGGGGGGAGGGCAAGAATCTTTACTCTTAAGAAATCTCATGGGTTTTTGTAGTCTCCTATAAAATATTTCACAGGTTCATATCACTGCCTGTCCCATAGAGGCTTTTGGTTCAGAGTTCAAATGTCAGAAATTCATTCAGTGAGGACTAGGGTCAGTTTTGTGGAGTAAAAGATGAGGCAAACGGAGTCATTAATAAACTCAAATTCACTGCTATCTCAAAACAGTTTTATTTGTAAGTAAGGCATTAGATGAACATGCTTAACTGCCCTCACAAGGAAATGTGTGCTATTTGGATATAAAGAGAAGCATATAAATATAAAGACTTGAACCCACGTAGAAGATTTCGTTTTCTTCTTAGTAATCTCACCATGCTTAATGCTAAGGTTTTTCACTGTTTTTCTAAAATTAGCTGAAGTGCACTTTGAGATGAGACTTATCATCCTCCCCCATAACACCACATCACTGACTGTGCTTTTATTTCTACCCTAATTTTTATCTGCCTCTGTCTTCACAGTACATTACCTATTAGTGCTTCCTCTGTTTCCTCTTTTCATTGTATCTTGTTTTATATCAGACCCTCTGGAACTGGAACTATCACTTTTTTTCCATCAGGCATTCTGCTTTTCATTTAAATTCCCTCTTGAAGATCCATATCTTAGGGTTTACTACAAACCCTTTTGAATAAAAATGCAGTCACCCTACTCTTTATTTAAAAAAAAAAAAAAAAAGCTCTAGGGTAAATTTCTTCATAAATGTGTTTCACAGCTCCTTAGAAGCTTGCTTATCCTTACTTAGGCTGAAGAAGTCCCAAATCTTCAGAACTTCTCCTGAAATAAATACTCATAAATGTGGATAAGGCGTTATCCAGCATGAACAATTACCCTGAGCTCTTTCTCCCACTGTAGCTGTCACAGCCGGTACAAAAGAACACTTGGTAAACAACCAGTTATAGCCTAAGAAAAACCTGCTAGAACCATTTCTCCAAAATGAGCAAGCTGGGAACAATTATTAAATATTTGCCTCTCTTTACACAGCCTCCCTTAAATTCATAATTATAACACACACAGTGAACTCCAAGAAAATATTAATTTCATGCCCAAATCCTGCAAGTCAACCACCACACTTAGCCATTCCTCTTATTTCAGCCTCTTTAGCAATGGCATGATTATAGATTAATTTATTTTATTTTTAATCACAGAGAGGCTTTTCAGTGCTGATACACTCCCTGAATTACAGGAGCAGTACTATTGTTTAAATATGTAGGCAGACATACTGTTCATAGTCATTTTTTCCTGGAGAAGCATGGGATGTCCATCAGCCTGGCCCTGGTTTCATTCTGTATCAGTGAATAAGCCTTGCACCGTCATTGTAGTGTCACTTTTGTATTATGCTTAATGTACTTAAACACATTTCTCTGAATTGATCCCTGAATTTTCAGCAAACCATTAATGAAATTGTTGGCTTAGTAAAAGTACCTAACATGAAGAGACACTCTTCAGCCTTTCATTAACAAGCTAGAATAATTAATTCAAGTTGCCAAATCATGTATTCAACAACATCTTTAAGTAAATGTTCTTGATATAAAGTCTAATTTGGTCTTTGTTACCTTGGTCTGATTTTTGATATAATTTTCTCAAGAATAGCTCTATGACTAATCTTTTCCTAATAAGTTTAGTGTAGTTCATTACAGGAGTGAAGTAATTCAAATGTGTTTTAAAAGTAAAGAGCTCCTGTTCTGGGGCTGTGGTTTACTCAGGATACTTTTCAAATGTGCAGAAGCTGATTAGGGATGAAAATGTATTCCCAGAAGTTGAGAGAGCTGGTGTGTATCTGTCTTGAGTAACAATGATTCAGTTGTGTTGTTCTAAATTGAAAGAATGTCATTTATTGGTCTATATTTACTTAGTAAACATTTGGAGTTGTTTAAAGGGGAGGAAGTCAATAAAGCACCCTACAAATCATCCTGGGAAATCAAGGATCCCTATTCCAGCATCTCTAATTAACACTGTGTAATTACACACATTCAGTTCTTTTATTCCTTTTTTTGTGCTCAACCACGTAGCCTTTTTTTTTTTTTCCAGAATTTCCAGTTTAATATGTCATGTAAAAAACATTCCTATAGCCAGCTCTTCTGGATATGAATGGAAGCAAGATTGCCACAGTCCCCCTTGGCTTTAGGATCAGAGATACTGAATTGCCCAGTTAAACTGGGGCTTTATTCCATGCGCTAATTGAAATAACTCTTGGCTTTCTCTTGTACTTGCACTAGAGTAAATCAGCAGCATTTCTGCTCATGTTTTTGTAGTGAGTCTGGCCTTGTGCATTTTCCAGTCTGCTTCTCAAGATTTCATCTCTGCACCTTGTTCCTTTGTACTGGAGACTGGCTGGTGCTGGGTATTGCCGCTGAAACAGGAAGGCATGCTTTGTACCATATAAATGAATTATTTCTTGTGAGCAATCACTTTCTTGGACTAGGACCTTTTTTTTATTCAGAAAGATTGAAAAACTTTCTGGGATTCCTTTAGTCTCTTGATCAAATTCTTTGGTTTTTTTCATGGTACAGAAATGTCACAATAAAGCAGGTATAGCAAAAAGGGAGCGAATAGAAAGATACACCTAACAGATGTGACTAATAAAAGGAATATACTTCATTGCATAGTATTTCTTCTGAAATTTGCTCAGTTTATAGAATAAAGGTGGAAAAAAGACCCACAGCACAATACACTGTAAATTATTCAATGAAATGAATGCACACTGTGTTTGCAAACTTTCTTTCCAGTCTTCTTTAAATGAGAGCTGCCAAAAATTCATTGAACTGTCATGCTCATAAATTGTTTAGGAGATCTGCTACACTCTTCTTGAAAGAAATATGCTGGGATCTATAGCTTCTGTATTTGTTGAGGTTTTAATATTTTTTTTTCCTTTCCAATTGCATATAGATCATTTGGCCTTTGTCAGAAATAGGACCATAAATAACATGTGCTTCTTAGTTAGGAGAGAACAGTGAGGGGGCTTGTATATATTTTTGGCAACAACCAATTCCACAGAATAGTAATATCCCATTGGTAGATGACAGAATCATCTAAAGAGTCATTTTGATATGCAGAAGATACAAGGTTTCATGGTTAAATATTTTAATTTCAGCAAGGCTTTAAGTCCCTATTGGAAATTGAGGAGAAAAGACTTGTGACAGGACCCTGTGTCAGCCAGAACTTTGGGAAAAAAAATGCAGATCTTGCTTGAAGGTTAGGTTTAGTCCGGAACTTAATGAATTGTGCCAGCCCCTTCTCATCTCCAGGAGGTGCTTCCTCTCCTCTCTGAAGTTTGGCTGCCAGATCATCACAAACTTCTCGAGGCTGTCTCTTGCCTGCCACATCTTCCCTTCTCCTGTGTCCCTCCCTGAGCAGAGTCAGTGGCAGCCCAAGCAAAGAGGCCTCAGAAGTAAAGCTGGAGGAAACCTGGAGCCTCCCCCGGGGCTTTCATCTAAGAACCCAAAGAGAAATGAAAATATCCATCTCACAGGACTGCTGCCTTTTTCCTGTTCTAAAAAGACCTATTGTTGCTCCATCTCCTGACTGGATGACTGACATAACAAGTAGCAAAAAGTATTTGTATTAGTCAGCTGTACATGATGAGATGTTCTTTGCTAATCTCTGCAGTAAAATAGAAATATCTAAAGCTCATAGAAAATTTTAAGTAAAGATTGATGTGGCATGCCAAATATTCATCAAAATAGAGATGACTACCTCAAGCTCTGAAAGTTCTGTCCAGAAGGTCTGTTCCATTAAGAGAAATAGCAACACTGCTATTTCATTGCTAGCTTCAATTTGTGTGCAAATTTAATTACAGCAGACACACAGGCTGGGCCCCAAAAACTGCTGGCATCTCACTTGTCAGAATGGGTGATTTTACTCTGAGTTATCTTTGTTTGGGAAGCATCAACTGCTGGAGCGAGCATGGCACTGAAATACTGGTGCTTTTCACAAAAAACCTTAAAGACGTGTCTCTTGAAAAGTCCCCCTCAAAGTACCTGTTCAAAATACAAATTCAAAATACAGTGAACATTCTCCAGTGGCCCATAATTTTTTTCATGGGAGATTAGGCTGGGATAGGCATTTATGAGGTACCTACCTCTCTACACCCAAGATCTTACCCTGGCACTAGAAAGATGTGTACTTTGATAGTTTTTGGTGGGAAAAAGCTATTTTTCATAGCTAATATGCACACAACTCTTGCTGCTGGTTGTGCAACATCAGTTTTATAGCCCATGTGAACAGCACCTCCCAGCTGCTCAGCGTTCCTGCAGGTTTCATTGGCATCACACACTTTTATTTGCAGTTGCTCTGTTGCTGGCATCTCCTTGGACCAAGCTGTTCATTGCTCATGAGCAATTCCTTCAGGTAGGCACATGTGTTGTTTTCTTTATGTCAGAGTCCTTCAAAATAGCAATTCCCAGTTTTCTGTCTTACTAAGTTTTTATAGGGCAGTATCTTTCAGGAGCACAACAGAAGTTGGTGAGGCCCCGTAAAGGATTCTGGGAGGGTTATTCACACGCTTATGAGCCATCATATTTCTACCCAGCTACTAAATATAATTTCACAGTTTTTCCTACTTATACCTGCCTTGTTGTTTGTAAGAAAATATGTATCTTGTCACCACAGGGAAAACTATAAATAAATCTTCAAAGAAGGAAATCTTCTGGGATGAGGCCTGAAAATCACATGGATTTTTTTCCCTTTTCCCTAATTTTGCCTCTTCCACTTTTGCTTCCTGCTTTGTGTCAGTTTATCAAAAGTACAGAGTAGGTGAGGGGACTTAGCTGATCTTGCTGCTTACTTATCCAGGGTCATGACAGTGTGGATAAAGCAAACTATGATGTTTATCCTAGAATTGGACCAAATGCTGTGTGTTCATTGGAACATCTGTGAGTTTGGCTCGATGACAAGTCCCAGAGCAACACAAGAAACCCAGCGTTTTCCTCCTGCAGCTTATTAGTGCTGATGTGTGTTTAATGAAATTAATGGCAAGAGGAATAAGACTTAACAGAAAACACACACAAAAAAACCTCAAAAACAAATCCAAGCCTAAAACATGAAACTTAATTTCCATTATGAAAGTTAGCATGCAAGTTGAATAACAGAGAAATTATCAGCGGATCTTTTGAGCTAAACTGGATAAAGAAAATAGAACAGCTTGTGTGATCTTAGACCTTGAATACCATTCTTCTGGTTTTGTAGTGTTTACAAAATCAGAGGTAGGAGATCAACACTGCTGTACTTTGGGACATGCAACACAATGTTGCACTGAAGAAAAGGCTTGATTTATTATAGTGAATATGATTCATTATTTAACAGCCTAGAGGTTTATATGTGTTTCTGTGACTTAACTTCAGCAACATTTCTACATTGCATGTGGAATATAATGCAGGACTGGTAAGCATTATAAAGATTGTTCCAAGGTGGAATTGTTAGAGGTAATACTTTTTTTTTGAGTCACATAGTTCATCCTTTCCTTGTTAGATGCATACTGAGAATAATTGTGATTTTCAATACCAAATTAGTACTTTGCCTGTAACTACTTCATTCTTTAAAATCTGTATGTGGATTTTTTACTGAAGTGAATACACTGCATTGCAGAAAGGTGCCCACGTAAGCATTCATAGCAGTTGACCATTATTTTGTTCTATTTTTATAAGTACAAAATCTATAATAAGTCATATGTGAGATGAAGGCACAGCCCAGGAACCCAGCAACTGCATAAGATGAAACTTTATTTCAGAGATTCTTCTCTTCTACCTTGCTGGTTTATCCATATAAATCATTTACAGCCCGCTTTCAGTAATAATGAGCATCCAGAAATCCAGTTATTGCCAGTGGGAGTTGCAGGTATTCAGAATATTTGATGGTACTCAACTTTTGTCTCTGTTTTTCTCAGTGTGAAATGGAGACAACAGCTTCTTCAGAGGGTTGCCATGAGAGTCGTTATTTGGGAGCTGTAAAAGATGCTGAGGAGCAAAATGGCTGAGCAGTGTTACTGCAACATTTTCATGTTTAATCATTTCAGCAAAATCACCTCTTGTTTTTGGAAATATATATAAAATATGTAGCGTGAAACACAACTCTGCAGATTTGGTTACAGTGCTTGGAAAAATCATTATTGGTCAGCAAACCTGGAAAAAAAAAACCTTTATAGGCTTTTAGGGAATTGTGAAGACAATTGAGCAACAAAACAAAAACAAGATTGTTTATCTGACTTGAGGTTTTTGCATGGTGCATTTGCTGTGATTATCATGAATCTAAAGAAGGCATTTTCAACACTGAGCTTTTCAACCCTCAAGTGCCAAAATAAACAAAATTATTTAAGTGTATTCATGCCTGGTTTTGCTATACATTTTTAATAAAGCAGCAATCGTCGGTATTCCACTGCTGAAAATCTTATACAACTGAAAGATTTTGAAGCACTAAAAAAGATCAAATGTGCAATAAAATGCTATGGCATTATGGCATTAGTCCATGGAAACACTGTGTCTATTGCAAAAAGCAATACACAGGAAAAATGGTTGTTCATTCCTTCCATTAACTCTTTTGTGATTGGGGATGGAGGGCATTACTTTGTTGTGGTTTTTTTTTTTTTTTTTTTTGTTTTGTTTTTTTTAATTAGGCTGAGTTATGCCAAAAGTGCAGGCTAATCTACCTTTCACTGGTTAGAAGAATACATGCCCCAGAGCTATTGATGCTGTAGTCATGGGAAAAGTCTCAGAGAGTATTCCAGAAGGTGTGGAAGTTTAAGGATAGAGGACTGATCTGTATCCATTTCCCAGAGCACATTCTTAAGGCTGTAATTAGTCAGCTCTGTGGTACCTGGAATAAATCAAGCAGTGTTCTGGGAGTTGATGATAAGGAATGGTGGCTTCTTTTCAGTGTTGTTTTTGGTGGTGTTAAATTTCTGGACACTGAGTTTACCTGAAAGTTTCTCATCCTGATAGAGCTGTTTTACTGGGTGAAAGTGTGATCCCCATCCTCTGAAAGATTCAAGTTCTTTCTTCCATTCTTTCACTGGATTTTTACTGGTTGTTAAGAATTACTGAGAATGATCACCAGGCTGATCCAGGAATTTCCCGTCTAAAGCAAATACAAGCAACTGAGAATGCATTTGTTATAAAATACACCCTACTTTGTTGTGAGTGTGAAAATAAGTATTTCTTGATTAGCATTCTGGATTGGTTTCTTTTCAAGTGATACAGATTTTGAAGATAAGGTTGAACTTTTAGCACTTCACACAAAAGACCTTAACAACAAGAAATCAAAACCATGCATTAGTATTCCATAACTTTTTTGATCTAAAAACCATTTGGCTTTAATTTCCTTAACTATACAAGATCATAATCCAGAAATCAAGTGGAAGCAAAAGAGTAGGTTGTTAACTCTCTAGAGACTGAGTAGAAAAATGCATTTTCCTAAAATGTCATTAAGTTCTGCTGAATGTTTTTGATTTATTCTACCTGAAAGAGTTTGCCTTCAGATGCTGCAGTACAGCTGTGCTAGAGCTTCCTGTTGCAATGCCTTTCTTTGTTTGTCCACCAGAGATTTGGAAATCCATTTCCTAACTTTATATTCATATATGCATATGTTCATTTTTCAGTATATAAATGTAGCTCAGATGATTGAAAAAGGAGAACTGTCAGTGCATATGATTTTGTAGCACAAAAAGATGCTTCCTGCAGAAGTTGCACCCATATATAATGCAAGTTTCCATGTAAGCATGGCTGCCATGCACCTGTGCCTGAATGCTGAAAATTATTTAAATGGCTGTCTCTCAGCAAATTTGGTCTTTAAGAAGCTTTGTCATTTGACAATCTACTTCTACTAAGTTAACGTTTCAAAATTAAAAATAATGATTTAAAAAACAAACCCATACTTGTTTTCCAAGATTCTGAGCTAGGTAGATTTTTTTATTAAATAAACATGCTGGATTTTTTTTTTTTTTTTTTTTTTTTTTTTTTTTTTTTTTTTTTTTTTTTTTTTTTGTAGAGACATTCTAAAAGGTCAATTTTCAGCTACTTTGATGAAACTTTGTGTAAATTTATGAAGGTAATGCAAGAGTTTCAGTTGCTTAGAGGATGTCATTATAAAATAAACCCCAGCTGGTCTAGCACCAGTGGCAAGTTTGATGTCACAGAATGGTTTGGGTTGGAAGGGACCTTAAAGATCTTGTAGTTCCAATCTCCCCTGCCATGGGCAGGGACACCTTCCACTATCCCAGGTTGTTGCAAGCCCCATCCAACCTGGCCTTGATATCCAAGTACTTCTTCATCAGAATGTTTCCTTCTGATGATGTCTTACTGTAATATGTCATGGCAGTGGCATATTATATGATAAAGTAAAATATCCCCTGAGCAAGGTACAGGAATGATAAATTATGTTAATATGTTATTCCCATTATATTATCATCAGTCAAATGATGATTTAGTGTGATGCACCATCAGAAAAATTAAAGTTGTAATGTCATCTGCAGATTACAAGGTGCAAACCCAGCTGACTTATGGAACAAAAGGTATTCCAGTGCCACAATTCACAAACAGCCTAAGTTAAAGTATGCCAAGATATAGGAAAAAGTACAAAAGTCTAGGAGGTGCAATACTAAGGAGTGTGCCTGTTGTAAAGGCCAGAAGCAGATCCTCAGCGTCTGTAAGCCAACATTACACCAGTATAAACACCAGGATGTGAAACTGGCCTTGCCACTGGTGTGACTGGAGCTGCCATCAGGCTCATCAGTCAGGGCTTTGCTCTGGTGAGTTGCAGATGAGCGTGACATAGAAACCAGCTTGATGTTCAGTGCCCTTTGCTCAGGCAGCTGGCAGAGATCTGGATGAATGTGGGTATCTGCAGGAAGGCTTGGCCACATTCCGGTGCCAAACTATTCATCATCCGACAGATGGTTATCCTATTATTCAACAATTTGCATACTGCCACACTGCAGTGATCTATGGCCACTGCCACTGTATCACTGCACCAAATAGAAACATCAGAGAAGCTTTGTTGTGAGGCAGCCCTTGCTTGGACTGAAAACTTCTCTTGTAGCCTGCATCATTGACCTCTTCTCCAGTGACACTGTTAACCATGTGCTTATATTTCACCTGCAAACAAACTGAGATGATGGGAAGAGATGAATGGCCTGAGACAGATGCAATGCTTGTGAGCTCCAAAGCATGAATCCAAAAGACAAACAAGCAGGAGATTTCAAGAAGGAATTCCAGATTCTCTGTAATAAGTGCACATGCTGTGCACACGATGCATTCTCAGTTCAGGTTATTGAGCTTTCAGCAGTCTGTGTCTCAAAGACTTCTTTAAATCAGAAGCAGGTCTTTGTGTGTAATACCCTTCACAAATATTTCTCCTATAAGTTTACCTAGTTGCTTTTGGAAAGGTTTTAATTTTTAGAGACTGTGACATCCTGTAGCAATGTGTTTTTAAAGAAAATTGTTTTATTAACACTTGTAATCTGCTGCTTGCCACTTATGTTTGATGTACTTTGGATCTATTCTCTCCATTATATTCAGGGTTTTATAGACCATTCTTGCTTTCTTTTATTCTGTACCTTTGTTCACCTATTCTGTCTGTTAGTTTTAATGTGTCCTTTTGGAATGAGGGATCAAGAGATCCTAGGTTTCAGCAGTGCTATGCTTCCTCCTTTTCCTGATTATTTTTACAATTTCATTCCATTTTTCCCTTTACTCTGGTTTTGAGCAGGGGGTTGATACTGTTATAGAGCCAACTCTCTGTTATAACTACAATATCCGTCTTGTGACAGCTTAGTACAGTTATCTGTTATGTAAAATTAGGAGCATTTTAATCTGAGTGCATAACTATAACACTGAATTTTGTAACATTTTATCAGTTTGCAATTCAGTATCATAAGGTTCTTCGGCAAATTTTTGTGGTAAATCCTCACAATCTTTACTGCCATGAATAACTTTGGATTTCTAGTACAATTTTAGATGTTCCTAGTTCAGCCTGTATTATAGATTCTGCATACACTGCCAGCAGGACATAAGCATTGATCTCTGGGGGATGCCACTCTAAAAACTGACCTTTTCTTCCTGACTGTTTGTTTCCTATCTTTTGACCAGCTACTTATCCATGAATTGACTGAAACTTAAATAACCAAACTCCTTCAGGATAAAATGAGAAGTGACCTCACAAGAATGTGAGCAGAAAATGTAATCCATCCGTTACTAAGCTATTAATGATGAAAACTAAAGCAGTGATACTTGCAGAGTAGCTCAACTTCATAATAATTCTGATCATCATCCATGTGTAGCACTGCAACTCTCAGAAGAAAAGCCTAATTTTCGTGGTGTTTCCAACTTGTTTCTGGAATAAATTTTGAAGAGGCCCTAGGTAAATAAAATCTCGTCTACCCCAGAGCAAGCTGTCTGTTAATTCAGTATCTAGGTTCCTACATTCTCTCTAGAACAGCTTCCCAAAGAATGGAATATTCAAATGCTTACTGCAGACAGTACTATAGCCTATATAGTGTTAATTTTACATTTAGATCCATTTCAGTTTGTTCTCACTTTCCGAGCTCCCAGATGCTTCTCAGTTTTTATTGGCCACTTCAAATTGTGTGGTATAGAAGGAATTATGGCAGGGTTCAGGGGCAGGGCAGAGGAATGAATTATCTGGGCATTATGGCAGCACAGGGAGAGGCCACTCGACTCCTGAAACTTGGGAAGTGTTTGCTGTGCATGTGAGCTAGATATGAGTGTGGAAATCACTAGCCATGAAATAATTAATGATAGATAATAACATCCAGTGTTCAGGCAGAGCATAGTAACAGTTTGGTTTTGATCCAGTAATACATACTTCATGAAGCCCTGGGCAAGGCAGGGGCATAATTTCTGAGATGATCCTTCCTTGATGCTTTTAAGAAAAGATAGTGTCTGGTAAGTTTTTTGTTTTCCACTTAAATTACTTGAGTTTAGAGAAATATTTGTGTTTGGTAACTCAGTCCTGTTGGAAGAATGGACCACGTGGCAAATTCCTTTGTGAAGAGTTGTGCAACGTAAGGCATCCTTCAAATAAGCATCTCAGAACAAAAAAAAAAAATCCTTTTCACCTTATCCATTGACTTTGGTAGGACTCCCTGTGTAAGCAAAGTGGATGGGCTGGATGTGCAGATTGAAGGACTCTGGAGGAGTAACTCTCAAGAAATTGGTTACGGCTGTAATGTGAGCTGTGCTGACACAGCTGGCAGATAGCTTGAAATTGATGCTCTTGAAAAGAGATAGATCTTTGCCAGAAATATTAGTTTCAAGGGAAAATGACATTTTTTCCTGTCATTACTGTCAAATAGTGATGTAGTTTCTAAACTGGATTTGGTAGAGATTCATGCTCCCGATATTTAATTTCAGAGGAGGAAAGGGTTTCTCTGTGATCGAGAGCCAAGCACACAATACTGCAAAATGCATTCTTAATCCTAAAGAAATGTGAAGTCCCACTCTCTAAAACAGACTCCTTGGCCCCTCTGGTCTCATCATTACCTTTCAAAAGACCAGTCTCAAAGAGGTTTTACAAAATACTTGTGTTTCTTTGTCTTGGTAAACTTGACTGGTCCTCACCAGGGCTCTGAGGATATCACCAATCCTCACTAGCCTGCCTGCCTGGAATTAATTCTAAAATTAAACAAATATTTTAAAACTAATATTTCTGGCAAAAAAAAATCTATCTAATTTCAATGAGCACATTGTAGATAAAGGCATCCTGTCTGACAGGAAAATATGTGTAATCCTGTTAGTTACATAGACAAGAGGCAATGGTATCAACCACTTGTATTTGAGAGTTCATTGTCACTGTATAAAGTTCCTCAAATTGCCCTGTCAAGAAAATAAGAAGGCAGGATAAATGTAAATGGTCAAAAATAATCTCTGCCATTTCACTTATGTGGATTTTGAGGATCAGAACTATGCTTTTTTTATTAGCCTTCTTACTATCTCTAAGGCCAAGGTAGGATCAGTGCCTCAGAGCAGGCGAGGAGCTGCTGAAGGGCTTTGTTTCAAAGGAAATGAATGCTGCTGCCACGCCTAATCAGAATCTCCACTGTATTAGAGAGTGTTTCTGATTTCACAATTCCTTGAATTTTAGCAAAATCATTTAATATTTTAATTCTTTGATATTTGAGCTAAAAGGTGACAGGGTAGAATATATCTGCCTTGCTGGAGGTTTGCATATGTGTGCAGTACTACTCAGTTCATGCATCTCATGGCCTTCAGGAAGAAAAAATGACAGGACGGTGTGGAGTATTTTGGAGTAGCACCCTGATTCACCTCTGCTGGTTAATGTGAAGTATTTCTGATGAACTCTGGACAGGCATTCTCTCTTGTCTGCTTTATTTCTGCCAGTATCTTCAGTGCTGATTCCTTCCATCCATCAAGAGCTTTCCCTCTTTTGGAAGACACAAATAGATGTGCAACGTAGGGGTTAACAGCCACTAAAATTAACATACTCTCAAAACCATAAATAAATTGTTCTGAAAATTTGAATAGCTAACTTAGAGTGGGAAATCAAGCTCCACATATTTAGCTTCAGCATTATTAATCAGGACATTTGAAAGAAAATTAATATTTTCCCAGAGATTAAAAGCAAATTCAGTATTTTTGAAAATCAGGGGGGTTTATTCATTTCAGTTCTGAGTGAAATGAGATTGGTAGAACTAACTGAAATTGGCATAATGAGTGCAAATTCTGAAATGCTTTTGCAGAGCAGTTTTGTTATCCCTCCATGTAGTTACTCTGATATTTCAATAGGCACAACAGAAGACTGTTGATAGTACTGAATAGTTCTAAATTATGACTGAGGATGTTAAATTCTGACTGCTTGTAGCATTGCACATGAAAAATTTGAGCATCAAATAAAAGCATCACTCTAGTGAAGTGGCAGAAGGTTTTTGTACAGAATGATGAATTATGTCCAACATTTAAAACTAGTCTCTTTCATTACTCGTGTCTCTCTTCACTCTGAAGTTGTTTTTTCCCCCCTATTTCTGTCACTGAGGTAAAGACAGGTACTCTACTCGTGTCTTGGAAAGTGACTGCACGATTCAGTGGCATTGCACATGAAGGAGCAGTAGCTGACAGGAATTCCTGTGCAAGATCAGACTAATGGTGCACACAGTTCAGCACCTTTTCTCCCAGAATCAGACAGTTCTAGATACCTGTGCATCTGGTTCTGATGGGTTTGCACCTCAGCATTTAGGAGACCTGCAGCCAGCGCTGTGACAGTCCCTCTGAAGTGTCTGTCATTTCAGGAAAATACAGAAGGGGCTTTTCCACAGAAACAGGCATTTTTCACACCTCTGGGGCACAGTGAGCCTAATGCACTCACTGGGTTTTCTGCTGGCTGCTCATACACACCTTGCCTTCAGTTTTGTACCTCAGGCTCTCAGTGCTACCACTCCTCACTTTAATCAGCTACCAGGACATGCCAGAAGTTCTGGGCATCTAAAAGGCTTCCTCCTTTGTTTCTTCATATCACACATTTTGGGCTTGCTGATGCATCCCCACCTTTTTTGGTAGAATCATGGGCTGTAGCTGCCAGCTACATTGTTCTGCTGTGTAAAAATATAAAAAGGTAAAAGACTTTAGAAAGTGCAGAAAGGCCCCTGAAAGTAGACATAAAGCTGAGAAAGGCTGAGAAATTTCTAAATCTTCTCATGGGAAGCTAGAAGTTAAGAACCAAGTGAATATATTTCTGTTTATCATAAGGAACAAGAAAGAACAAGAAATTATTGATAGTTCAAGATGTGAAAAGTCCTAGATATATGCTTTGCAAAGATAGAAAAAGTTTCAATCTTAAAGAATGAATTATTGTGTATTGTTTGAAGTTCATAGAAGTCCTTTTGTTAATGTTAAACCCACGTGGGTCCTTTTCTTATTGGTTAGAGTATAGTAACTTTACACCTTTTCTTTTAAGCTATTAGCTCAAAGAATATGTAGAAAAAGACTTTGCATAAGCTGCCATCTTGTCTCTGATCTGGATTTGCATGGATGTTGTTGTTTCTCTGTGTCTCTTGCTTTTTGCTTGTATGATAGGGACAGATAATAAATCCTACATCTGCAACCAGGCAGGGTCCCATCCCGTTTGTGAGACACGCACCGATCCAACAGACTGCTGGAATTTGGAAATATGGTTAGATTTTAATTAAAGGAACTGCTAATGCCTCCTGGTTTTAAAGAGATGTCTCACATGTAGAATAGGAAAAAAACCTAACTGGAGAAGGCAAAAACCCAGCTGTGGCCACACAAGACATCATAAGCACTTTTTGGTGGTGTAAGCTCAGAGATGGCACTTTGTGAAGACTCTCTCTCTTTCATGTGTGGCCTGAGGTAAAGAATGAGGTGTTCTGCACCACGGAGTTCCAGTCCTGCCTTTAAATGTGTGGCAGACAGTGCTGTTGCCAGTTCTGCAGGGAAAGCCAGAGTGTGTGTAGGTGTGACTGAGGGGGTAAATTTCATTTCAAGGGCTCATCTCTGAACAGTTCTATAAGCTAAGCAGTGTGAATCTAATATTGTAATTCCAAGGGGACTCTGATGCTGTGTGGTAAAATTGCTTATTAAATTACGATCAGAAAAAAAAATCAGAAGATAGGCACTGTTCAGCTGGCAACATACAGGGGAAAAAAAGGCTGAATTCTAATTATTTGAACAGTGGAGTTAGTGTTATTTCACTGTGTGAAAACAAAATTAGGTTATCAGTGATATCATTATTAATGTATGAGATGAAGCAGAAAAACAATTTGTTTCCTAACACACATTCTGCCCCTTCTCCCAGCTCCCCAGCCCCCCCAAAAAATAGACAATAACCTAACAGCAAAAAGGGCTTTCTAACACAGGCAACTCTGAAAGATCTCATTGCTATAGCAGCAAAATGTAGGTGATTTATAAATTATCTTAATTTGAAGGTGACGCATTGTGCAAACAGTAAGTATTACATTTATTATTTCCCCAGTTAGATTAAAATATAAAAAGGCAGATCCAATATCAGTAACACTGTTTATTACTCTAATCAGAAACAGGAAATATATTTTCAGCCACTCTAAACCTTAGATGTTCTTTTATTATGCATGAGCAGCTATTACTGCTGTTCAGTCATATATTTCCTTAAAGTACTCATATTGCAATCTCCACCTTTTGAATTGCTTTCAAATAAATAAAACAACTTTTTTGCATAAAATTATATTCTGCAATGATAATTAAGTGTTGAAATTCACATTTTCATGAATATAACAACTTCACACAAGATTAATCCATTGTAAAAATTTTAGAGTTTTTAAAGCCAGCACAAAAGTGTTTTATTTTACATTACAGCTCTGAACACATCTTATGCCCTTGAATGTGAACTGCCTTGAATTTTGTTAAGATTCTGTTCTTTATTCTCATTTTCACACTCAATGAGCCGCTACTGTTTCAGTCCAAAAGGGATCAGTCAGTGAAGCTGTCATGAAAGTAGTTATAGAGTCTGATAAGATTCTTTAAAACTCATTTTTATTTAGCCAGGAGTCACAAATCTAGCTGCAAAAACACTGCTCAAGATGTGCCCTCTCTTTTGAGTATAATTTGAGAATACAAAATCAGATTTAAGAAAAGGATACAGTGTAAAGATAGTCTTCTTGTTATGTCATCCATACTATGTTAATATATACATTAAAAGTAAAACTTATAAATATCCAAATTCCTTTGATTCACATGTATAATTTTGTCTTCTACCTACCACTAGATATTTAATTATTAACATAATTTCATTAAAATTGAAAAATAATACATTATTAATAAAACTCTCCAAAACAGGAATCTTTCTGAGGATGGAATTACAGAAGTTTAGTGATAAAATTGGTATAAGTAAAGAACTAAACCTGATCCAGTAGAAAGGACAAGGCCCACAACTCTGAGGTGTGAAGAGATATTTTTGAAGTATCTTTTACAGTTAGACCCTAAAACTCTCTGTTTCTCAGATGCATCATTTTGGTTTGTGTAAGGTACATATTTGTGGCATTCAATAGCTGATTTTTCCACTACCTCAGGGAGCCTGGCCTTGCATATTCCAGGAAAAGACCACTGAAACCAGACTGGGCAATCAAACACCCAGTGCTCTTAACCAATTTCTTTAGAAGGGATAAATAAATATTTCCTGGAGAAGAGACAAGAAATCAGCATGGCCTTTCCTTGAAGAATATCCTGTTACAACTCTCTTTTGTCCCTCTGTTTCTTCATTCCCATTCCCAAAAAGCATTTTTTTATTGCTTCTGAAGTGGAACAGCTGTACCAGAAGGGGACCAAGAGTATCACACACTACAGTGCTGGTGAGGGCAAGTGACAGCAGGTGAGGCACAAAGTCTTTTTTGTATCTGATGTGCCAGATGAGTGATCTGATTGCCAGGATAATGGATAAATAAAAGGCAGATAGTGGAGGTACTTAAGCAAAAATACAAAAAAATACCTTATTAGTGCTTAGATCAGTGAGTGATTTACCACATGTAAGGAAGCAAAGGCTTTGAAAAAGCAGCTGCAAAAGATGTAAAAATGTCCAAAGGACATCTTGGCCACTGTCATAGAACATAAATGTTAACCATGCATTTTCCATCAGCAAGGAGAGTGTGGCTGAGTGGCTCATCCCCACAGATACAGAGCCTGGATTTGGAACAATTTATTGGTTGAACAAACAGCTTCTCAACCAGCCAAAGTCAGGCCTCAACAAGTCTCAGATAATCTTTTATACATTCAAAGCAAATTAGCTGAGATTTACATACTTGTTTTTAACTGTGGCCTCTCTTCATTGCCAAATGGATGTTCTAGCTCATTTCTTCTTTTGTTTCAGTCAGAAATACAATTATAACACTGAGCAGAATCTATTACTGCTTGTTGAAAGCAACTACTGCTGAGTGAGCTCAGCTCTACTGACTGCCTCCTTCTACCATCTAGTGGCACCTTCACTATACTGCTTTTCTCTCTCCAAAGAGTTCCGTGAGAATGATAATAAATGTACACTCTTGAAAAGCAAAAAAATATACTTTTGAAATGAGCAATGTACCTGGAGAGGAAATATCTGAGATGGAAAAGTAGTTTTCACACAGAAACTATTTATGAGAGAGCAGAAGGGATTCAGTGGTGTAATGTACTAATGTCAAATTCTGCATCCTATGGTCTTGTAAACAGTAAGTTAGGTTTGTTGATTGATTTCTGACTTTTTTTTTTTTTTTTTTTTTTTTTTTTTTTTTGGTGGGAGAGCTTGGATTTTAAGTTGTAGGCTGCAGAATGACACTGTTGAATATCCTAAGGAAATGCCTATTTAGAAGCAGACTTCTTTGTTTTCTACCTGGATATTTAAAGAGCACAACAAAAACTAAAAGCTATCACCAAATGTAATGCTTTGAAGGCATATAAAACACATATAGTTTCTTTCCTGATTATACAATTTTCTTAAGAGCTTTCAGTGCTCCATTTTGCAATAGATGTTTCTGTTTCGTTTAGGGAAAAAGCTTAAATGTCAATGAACTAGGAATTTAAGACTTGGGATGTTTTCAATCAAAATGCATGTTCTGATTATTTATATGACTGAACAAACATTAATCATCTCAAATGCTTTCTGCTCTTTGAACTGGGTTGTTTTCACAGAGTGCAGGTATTGGTGAATTAGACTACATATGAAAGAATTTTTTTTCAAATTTCATATAAAAACACAAATTTCTTTATTTTCACTTGCAGCAAATTGACAAGGCAAATTGATGGAAGTCAGAATGTAGAATATCAGAATCCAGGGTTGTTTTTTGCTTTTTTTTTTTTTTTCCTTTTAAAACATATGTTATTCTGTATCCTAATCATCTTGACAAGTTTTCAACCTGTTTCCAGGGTGGGAAGATCCCCATCAGGTGGACTGCTCCCGAAGCCATCGCTTACCGCAAGTTCTCCTCAGCCAGCGACGCCTGGAGCTACGGAATTGTCATGTGGGAGGTGATGTCCTACGGAGAGAGGCCGTACTGGGAGATGTCCAACCAGGATGTGAGTGCCGCCCAGGATTCACCTGCATCTTTTTCAAATGTGCTTGAAAAGTTATTGCCACTCCCTGCCCTGCTTTGCTGCCTCATTCTCTTTCTAGGCTGGAATCTCAATTTAAAAAAAAAACAAATTTTCTTCTAGTATAATTGAAAGCTTGTTCTAGAAAGAGAAATATGGGAAATGGTGGGTTTTTTTTTCCTCTAGCACAATTTAAATTTTCACAAATTCTCTTGTTTGATGGATCCCTGTGACAGCTCAAACTGGTACTCTCAGTCTTCAAATCAACCATCAAGCTCTCTGTCAAAATGTGGAATATCAGCCAAGCCACCTTAACCTCTCTCATATATGTGCCTAGAATATTCCTGCATTGGTTCTGAAGAATTGACAAGACTTTCCCAGATGGCTGTTTTTACATTGTTGCTAAGTTATTCAGCTGTTCAAATCTGGTTGCTTGTTAAGGCTGATCGGTCATTTGGGGATAAGGATCTGAAAGAGATTTTAATTTTAAAAAATAATTTCACTGTTTCAGGAAGAAAAGGAAAGAAACAACCAAACCTGTCAGAAACAAATAAAAGACTATCACAAACCTCTCCATTTAGAATATATTAAATAATCAGCTACAGCATGAAGATAGCAACATTTAATTACTCCTACATCCAAAATAAAAGTGTCTGCTAATACAAAATGATGCTGCAGGCCCTGATGATGCCAGTTGCTGGGGGCTTTCCCTGAAGTTCAGCAGTTCCCAGCACAAAGGACTCCTTTTCCCCTACCCAGAGGATTTTAGTGCCAGAATGTGAGCAGTGAGCACCTGTGACCTTCTACATATGTTTAGTGACTTCAGTTGTCATTGGGAAATTTCAAGTTATTAGACATAATGTAAAGTTTATTTTACTGGATATTGGGACCATTCTTTTAGTACAGTAAGGTACTGTGAATTCACATGAGCTTATTTTGCAGAAATAATAGGTCTTTCAAAGGTCAGTGGTACTGTAGAGATGGCAGGGAAAACAACAGGGAGGGATGTGCACTAAACAGATTCATAAAAGACACAGGATGCAAACAACAGTTAATAAGGTCTTGCATGGGTATAGTCAGAGGCTCTGCTACATCAGAATGTCTGCTGACATTACCATTAAAACACTTACTGAGTTTTGATCATAATAAAGCCCCTCTCTAGATAGCAATTAAAATATTTCTTGAATTGGGTGTATTTTGGTAGATCACCAAGAGTTTTCCATATATAAACTCTGCAGAACTGGGTCTGTTTTGGGGTCTTTTTCTCATTCAATCTTAAACCAAGTGCTTTTCTAATTATATAGCTTTGGGATATGAAGTCACTTTTTTAGACCATGGCTAAGTAAGTGATGAACACAGCTGATGAGAGAAGTTTTAAACTGGTACAAGCCACCTAAATAAACCCACTCTGGTGCTAAGAGACTACAGATGCTCACAGGTATCCAGAATGACTCAACACCTCTGCAAATCCAGCATCCTCTATTTATATTCCCCAGCAAGGATTTGGAAGCTGAACTTAAGGAAACTGGGTTGCAAAATGTTTCTCATAAAATTAATACTGTACATGGCATAATGCAGAGGCTTAAAATATTGCTACGTTTGAGAACTGCTCTTGTTTAAGTAAATAACCATTTTATTATAGTGGTAAGTCACTTCCAAACTGTGTTGATGCTGATTAATGCACTTCTTAGATGTGTGGCAGGCACCAGAGGTGTCCATTAATTAGGGCTGCTGCACAGTCTGTCGTGTCTTATTGCTTAATTAATAAACATTAGCCAAGATATTGAACTTTCCAAGGAAACTAGTGTACTGATGAACAGATTGTGCTAAGAGTCTGGCTTGCTAATGCTCATGTGAGGGAAGGAAGATTTATATTCCATGCATTTGGTTTGTAGAACAGCTGTGAGTGAAGTCTACTGGGACACCTGTTAGAAGCCACCGTGTAAATTAATGTATGTTGCAGAGCTGCAGTATTCAAAAAGAAGGAAAAAAATGAAAAGAATATTTAATGGGTTGTAATTGGTATGCAAGGAAACTACTGTAGCAAACAGAATAAAAGTCCTTACACTCCTGAAAGTTTCTTGTAATATTTAAATAAACCAACTTATCCTAATATAGCTCTTTCAACTCACAGATATCAAAACACTTGGCAGGTGCCTGGGATTGGCTCTGTACCATTGAGGCAGCAGCAGCTGCCTCTCCCTCCTGGTGGATTTTTCAAATGTCAGGAGGACACAGGGACAATGTCCCTCTGGACTCACTTCTGTCTCAGTCTCATTAAAAAAGCTGTCAGTTAATTTTTGAAAGCAAGAATCCCTGTTACTATTAATAATGAAACTATCAGGAAGATTACAGCTTCATTTTCAGATGTCATTTTTGCCAGTTGCCAATTATTTTGAAATTGCATATGTATAAATTTTGTTTAGAAGTCCATAAAATATTGCTCAGACAATCATAAACAATATGTAATATTAACTCTGTTAATATTCAAACTTCACAGCTATGTCTAACCATCAAACAAGCTGTTACTGTACCCTTCCTGTAGATGCAGATTTCATGACTGATATGGTGCTTTTTCAGCCTTAAACTGACAGGGAAAAAGGCATTTGAGAGGAGTTAACGTGTAAAATCTTAACATGTTTTATAATATACCATTTTCTATTACTAAGAAAAACTTAGTACTTCTTCCCTTTTAGGTACATGGATATCTGATTTCTTTGAACGGAGAGATATGCGTACTATCCAAGTGGCATAGCAAGAGCTAAAATAAAAATATAAATAAATAAGGAACTAAAATGCTCTAATTCTTCCTTTGAGGCTTGATTCCCATTGCAGTATTAGACACTTTTCACATCTTTACTCTTGCTTCTTAGAATCTAAAAAATAATACTTGCCTCACAAGGGATACTAATGAGGCAATATTTCCAGTTTATTTTTTAAATGTGCTGGTATTAATGAGAAATTATAATTATCCCAGTACCAGCTGGCATTTCTCTTCATAATGAAATGTTCCTTTTGAACAAGAGAGGAAACAAAATTCACTGTGACTTCATTTTCAGAGATATGTTAAAATAAAGTGTGGCAGAGAAAATATGTCTGGAAAATTATGGTTGCTTTTGGGTTTTTCCTGAATAAATTACTTCAGCAAAACCTCATCAGCCCTCTATGGTTTTGTTGAGCAAATGCTATATGTCTCTGAAAAGTAAAGCTTTCCTGTTGCCTTAAAAACAAAATACATTTCATAAATTCTACATTTGCTATAGGCACAGTTAAATGTAAAAATTTCAACGTCTGCCTTTCTGGGCTGCAAAGGCTAGCCAGTACCAACTAAGCTCTGCCCCTGTCTGTCAGGATTGTTTTATTTACCCACTTCTGACAAACTGCTTGAGATACACTAATAATAAATGGAAAAATAAATGTGAATAAAATTCCATGCACATGGTTGAGTTTTGCCCATCCTGAGTCCATGGGGGCATTTTTATCACTGGGAGGCAAGGTTCTGAAGGAAATACTTCCCTGGCAATGGGAGGGTGGCATTTTTTCCTGTAACAGCAGAATGTACATTTACAGGACCAGATCACTTGTATTTCTAAAACAGACAAGCAGCTGTGAGCACCTACAAAAGGCTCATTCCATTTCCTGCCATGCCATCAAGGGGAGCTCAGGTCCTAACGTGGCTTCCTTACTCTTATTTTATTTACATAATGCTTGCAGCATAAGCATTAGGCATTGCTGAGCAGAGCCAGCATTAATTCAGAATTCAAATAGAGAATGGGAATATATTCCAGGATAATAAGATTGAATATATTGAAGCCAGTGCTGGTGCTGTAAAACACTGATTTGCTGTAAACAGTTTAATGTAACCCCTTCCAGCTGCATTAATACGTCTGCAGCATGTACATCCATCTGTGTGAAAATGATGAATGTCTCCTTGCAGCTCACTGGGTATCAGTGCAGCAGGTATGTTCCTCCTAAGTGCACTGTGTGGTTATAAATATTGTATGCAATCATTTATACATTAGAAAACATTTAGCATTGGCTGAATTTTTATGTGGGAGGGTTATGCATGTGTGGTAAGGCTGGTCTTTTTCCTAGCTTCGTTTTTGATCAGCCACTGACTAGTTTTGCATTTCTTTTTACACAAAAAAAAAATCCTGACTGTATAATTTGTAACATCATCCCCACTGCAACCACCACTCATTGCAGAACCTCCTGACCTTCCCTTGTATTTTTTAAAGCTTACATAGGATGAATCCATGTAAGCTGTTAAGAAGCCATGACGTTTTCCATGGAACTTACCTAGTTTTGCTAACTCCTATCAAGCCAGGCTGCTACTCTTCTTTTCAATCTATGTTTTTTGCTACCCGTGTTACTAAAAATAAGCTTTCCTTCGACTTGGGTCAACATGTGATTTACAAGATTTTCATACGTGTGATTTACCTGTGGCAGCAGACCTGTTTCTTTCTGAATCTTTACCAAACGCATTTTCCGTATTTGCTGTATCCGAAGGTCTCTCTCACTTTAGGGTAATACCATAATTTTATTAACTTTTGTTTAGTCACAAACATCTCAGACATTCAGGTTTCTGAGGGAGAATGTGCAAAATAGCATTGCTGTAACTTGGTGTGGGAGACATTGCCAGAATTAATCATACTCTAAGGATCAGCAGAAACATGTGAACACCAAGTAAATTGTCGGGTACCACAATGTGTATTTGTGGTGCTTGATTGAATTGGGGTATTGCTACACACAAACACTCTGTCAAAATGCAAATATTAGAGCATGGTGGGATGCATTGGCCACACCAGGTAAGTTTGTGGCCCCCTGAAGTGGAAAATGGTGGTGGTGTTGGTGAATTCTTTATTCCCCTCCTGCTTTCTTAGCTGTTTGAAGAGGATGACCAGTGACCCTAAAAAAGTTCCTACTGTGTTTCATATGCCTACAAATTATTTCCTGTCTCGTCTGGTCACACCCCTGCCAGTCCTGATTCCCCGAGTGAAGCCCCAGCAATGCATGAAGTGAGGGTGGCTGTGCCATGGATAATTTATCATCCCTGGTTTCTAATTATTAGTGTCACACTGTCCTTCCAGCATTTAATGCCTGGTAACCATACAGATTGTATTTCTGTAGGTTATACTGTCCATTGAAGAGGGCTACAGGCTTCCAGCTCCCATGGGCTGCCCAGCTTCTCTTCACCAGCTCATGCTTCACTGCTGGCAGAAGGAGAGGAACCACCGTCCCAAATTCAGTGACATTGTCAGCTTCCTGGACAAGCTGATCCGCAACCCCAGCACCCTTCACACCCTAGTGGAGGATGTCCTTGTGTAAGACCCTTTTGGTACATTCTGGTTTTTCATAACACATAGTGGCTATCATGTGGTTTAGGGTATTAAGTAGGGGTGGGAGAACCACAAAGTTATGAGTCCATAAAGTCATGCAGGTTCAAATAATTTAAGCCCCTTTTAAGGTTTGCTTTATTGTTAATATACTGTTGTACAAGGAGGTTTTTTCCTCAAGCCATGCAGATTATATTAGGCTCTTTTATTATTATTTTTGTCTGAATTCTGTTTGTGCATCATCTGTCCTTAATCTTTGTGAATCTCTTTGTTTTTTGTTGGGTTTTTTTTGTTTGGTTTTTTTGTTGTTGTTGTTTTTTGGAGTTTTTTTTGTGCATGTTTTTTTTCCTACGGGCTTGTTTTATCTTTGTATTTTTTTTTCTCCATTCAGCAGCCTGTCTCTCCATCTGACAGTGCTCAAGCAATTTCTGAATTGACTTGGAGTAATAACTTGCAGAAAGTAGCTGTGTCTTAGCTTGGTAAATCATTATTTGTCTGCAGCAGAATGGCAGAAGTGACCAAATAAGAGACTATGCTGTTACCACCCCACAACAAATTCTTGATAGTGTTGCCCAGGGATTTTTTATTTCATTAATAATATTTCAGAAATGAATGCAGCCACAGGATAAGCAAGGCTGAGGTGGAAGAATTTGTCAGTATTTGTAGGCATATTGATCCAAGCTGTCCCTGCATATATCAGTTGAAATCAGTAAAGGTCCAAGTGGCCTCACTCTCTTCAGTCACTAAGAGTCACCTTAAGATAAAGATGTTTTCATGGAGACCCCCTGGGCTTTTAAGGGGTTCCCAAGCCCTGAGTGAGGCTTGCTGAGAACCTTTCAATGTTTTTGAGAAGGGCTGAGCAAGAAGGCAAAATTGGGGCTGGTACCTTGCTGCGGGAAAGGCTGAATGGAGAAGTTGGTAGGAAAACCTGCAGAGAGGGCTACAGCCATTTCATCAACAGAGACTAGGGAGACTTTTGGGATTAAATATCCATGCCCTAGAGTTAGCAGCCTCTGTGTTTGTATACATATAAATATATATATATGAATTGCTAGTTGTACCGGATCACTTTATTTAGCATCAGAGTAATGTGTTTTTATCTCTTTTTATTTTTAGTCATAACTTAAGGTCTAAAAAACTTATGCTTTATTGAGCTATGACTGGCTTCACCTGCTTGTGAAAGTTTTTTTCCATTCGAGAGTGCTTGATGCAGTTGTTGGGTAACCTTCTATAGAATCATAGAGTAATTCAGATGGGAAGGTACCATGGGAGGTCTTTAATTACAGTTTGTACTTAACAGTGCTCTCCTGTCCTTCAGCTTCTCCCTCTGTCATTTTGATAATATGAATGAAAATCACTGTACTTACTGTATTTGAGTATGTGTGAGTGAAACTTGGTTCATTAAGATATGAGGCTGTGTTGCTTTCTATGTTACACATGAAGTCATGTTCCATCAGTAAATGTTGGCTGGCTTTTGCTGTCTAAATTGTCATTTACAATAAATTATGTCTTTCTCCTAAAGACTATCATAAAGGTTTTACAAACAGCAGTGTGCATTTTCTGCATTTTGTTCGTACAATTTTTCTACACAAAATGCATAAAGCCAGTGCAAATTGTGAACCCTCCCAAATGTGGCACATAACAGAAGACTGGAAATCATTGCCCCAATATTGCAATCTTTTTTTTTTTCCCCTTCTTTCTGTTTCAGTTGTGATAATATTAGGGGAGAGAAGTCAAAAAGAAATGTGACTAAATTAGCTCCTTCCACTTTATTTGCTACTCTATGTAATTCTATGTAAAAGCAAAGATAAGACATTTTATTCTTTTGGCTTCTTTTAGGGTGAGTTTTAGCTTTTGAGTACTGTAATCAAAGTGTTCCTGTAGCATAATGGTATCACAATAAGGAGCCATCTGGGGTGGCACGGTTGTAGATAAATGTAAAAATCATCTCATGGTGGTTTAATTTTTTAAATTGCACCTTATGCTAAATTTTCATTGTCCTCTACATTGACTACTGTATCAACAAATTATTATAATCCTGAACATCTCAATCTGCAAGGAAATATTCTGGGGAACAAAAACAAGTGCAGTGGGAGAGGCCCTTGTCTCAGAGTATTACTGAGCTGCAGTTCTTTAATAAAGACTGAAGTGATTTATATGTTTTAGACAAGAGGTTAAAGAGATCCTCGGTTAAGGTCTGACCTTTACAGCTCAGACTCCTCTCTTACTCCTTCTGCCTTTTAGTAAAAGCTATGTCTACCAGGGTAAATTGGGTGTCATATTTTGTATTACTTGGTAACATTTGCTTGTTTGTTTGTTTGTTTTTGTTTACAGAATGCCAGATTCACCTGGTGAAGTTCCAGAATATCCTTTGTTTGTTTCAGTCGGTGACTGGCTGGATTCCATAAAAATGGGTCAGTATAAAAATAACTTCATGGCAGCAGGTTTCACAACTTTGGATATGGTTTCAAGAATGAATATTGAGTAAGTATATAATCTGTTATCCCTACAGTGACTAATTAATCTGAATTTAGATGCTGCAGACACAAATATTGTGGAGTATGGAACAGTGTTTTCATTTTCTTTCCTCCTTCAGCTCACAAAAGACAAATATAGTTATTTAGCAAAACAAAACAAGAGTAATGTATGATGGAGAGACCCAGAATGGATAGATCCACTCTGTGACCACACCAAACACAACCAAAGGCCAAGGATGAGTGTGTTTCTTGGAGAACCAGTTTTGATCTAGACCACTGAAATCAGTGGCAAAAATATTTTATTACTTTGCTATGAATATCATCAAGACCGTATCAGTCCTAGTAACGAAGTTGTTCTAACCATCTCTGACACCACCCTGTGGTTTTTTAATGCAAACCCTGCACTCAATATAGAAGTGTTTGGGCAAAGTATGGATTCATAGGGTAGCATGATGATGGGATCTGTTTTGCTTTCTATTCCCTTCCCATAAATTCATAATCTTTTATTTGATGCCTGCCTAGTTTATGGGACTGTCTGTGTTAATGGTAGCTGTTAGTTAAGATTGAAAAATTTTACATGTAAAGTTAGGACTGATTTTCTCCCATGTGTATCATTTCATATTCACCTACATCTAATTCCATCTACTGCATTATGGCATAGTCACTTAGTCTTGTGAGATCCTTCCAAAACTCTGCACAGCTGCCCCTTTCCCTTCCTACCCTGAACAATTCAGCCTCACCAGCTGAGTTGTTCACCTCTTGCTCACCTGTTTTCCCAGACCATTTACTGACTTGTTGAACAATAATGTTCAACATTATCCCAGCAGAGGTCCCTGCAGATTTATATCAATAACTACATTGTAAAACCTGACAATTTACTGCTAACCTCCTGTATTTAAACCAGTTATTTAGTCATGCAAAGACCACACTATGCTACATATTATGTTATACCCTATATTACACAGAAGTTGCTCCTCATTTTCATTATAAAGCTTTTGTGAGGAATCTTCTCTAAAGCTTTTGGAAATCCAAGTGAGGTATATCAAATGGATCATCTCCATCCATTGGAAGCAAGTAATTTTATAAAACAGAACTTCTATTTGCAAAAGCCATGGTGACTCAAGTAGCTCATTTATCCAAGCATCCAGTAATTTTGTACTTTCCTGTAGTTTCTCTTACGCCCTGTAACGATCACAGACTCATGGGTCTGTGGTTCCCCAGATCTTCCCTGGAAACATTTTGTCTGGCACCATGCTCTATACTTCAGGCACCAAGAAATTTTTTAACATGTGTAGCACAGCTGGTAACTCCCTCTCTCACAACCCTGACAGTAACTCCATTATTTCATCTTCACTTCCTTTTGGAACTTTTGACTAAATATAATCTTCTCTGGACATGGGCTGTTGCTCTTTTTTTTTTTTTCAGTTTGTCCCATAACCTGTCCTGCAGTCACTTCAGACAGATACTCTGGCAAGTTCCCCAGAAAGGATCTGGCATTGGAGTAATTTCAATTTTTTCCACAGTGAATGTGAACTCAAATAGTTAAGTCTTCCAACAATGGCCAGTCCTTCAGTGCTCTTTTATGCCCAAATCATCGTTAGACTCTACACATTTTATGGCAGGTTTCTTGTACCCAGTGAGTTTGCAAAAATATTTATTATAAGTGTTATTTTTTCTATTTTACTGTTTGGGGTTTTTTTTCTGTTTGCTCCTCAAGTTCCTTTTTAGTCTGCCTTACTGTGCTTTTACAGCTAATCTAAGGTTATCATCCTTTCTACTTTCTTTAGATCCCATTTCACCTTTTTGAGTGGTTCTCTCTCTCTTCAAATAATTTGTGTTACACAAGACCTCCTGGCTTCTTTCTATGCTTTATCTAGGCCTTCCTTGATAAATGCTAAGCATCAGTCTTGCATTTCTAAAACCACTCTCCACTGTAAAGCTTTATTCTTTAAACTGACTCCTTTTAGCCTCTCAGATGCTCAATATTTTTGCTGACCTCAAGTGTTGTCTATCATGCCCCATGAGAATGTTAAGCCTAAGCACATAATAGTTGCAAGCTCTGCAGTGGTTCCTCAGCTGGAGAATACCAATCTGGAGATCAGATGCAGATATCTGGAAGTGCACATCTGAAACTCATGAAGGCAATGCCTTATCCCATAAGCTCCTTTACTGGTTGTATCATCATACAGTTTTTGAGGATAAACAGGAAATATCTGTCTATGTCCCAGTGTGGGATTTGCATAATTGACAAATCTGGCATATCTGAAGTTTTCTGTCCTCAGCACCTCTGTGATCTTTCTCAGATCTTGCAGCTGGAAATGTTTATAGAAAAACTAAGGTGGTGGACTGTGCTGAACTCTGGTGGCTGTTGACTTCATTCCTGCCAAAGAGTCAAGCCCTGCGAGTGACAAGAGCTACCCACTCTGGGGTACAGGGCTAGATGGGACAAAGGGGAACTGGGAGGGAAATCAGGGTCAGTCTGGAAGATTCACTGCTAGTTTGATCTTTAGACCATCTCTCATTACCTCACTACCATTCCCCAAATCATCAGAAGCACAACCTCAGTTATTCTGCCTCAGAACTGCAATGCTGAGTGTGTAAGCTCCAGTCCTTTTCAAGTATGAGTGGGAAACAGTTGTTGCAATCAAATTACTAAAAATGGGCTATTGGAACTCACCTGATTAGTCCTGGAGATTTGGAAAGATTAATTGACCATTAGTATCACTAATAAGCCCCAGTATCACTAATTTAGAGCACTAAGCCCCAGTTCTGTAAATACATCTTTTTATGATATTATTTTTCTTAAATGACTGTTTTTTTAAAAATTGAAATTGACAGATGCAGAAAAATTGAACATTTGCAGCTTGCTTATATTCCGTGGCCAGGAAGGTAAACTGTCCTGGAGAAGAAGTCATCATATAATTATATTCTTTTGTGCACCAGAGGCTTTATTATATTTGCATCCAAGATGAAACTTTTTATCTTGCAGTGACATTAGAAGAATTGGAGTTGCACTCATTGGACACCAGAGACGAATAGTCAGCAGTTTACAGACTTTGCGGTTACACATGATGCACATACAGGAGAAAGGATTTCATGTATGAAAGTAATAGAAGCGACTGTATTTTGTGCCTCAGCATTTCTAAAATGGAAAAATATTCTCATTCTTCCCTCCTGCTCTTCCCAACTTCAAGAACTGCAGTCTCCAGTTCAGACTATACAAGTACTTCTATGTTAATGCTTCCAAACTGGAATTTTTAATCACACTGCACAGCTCCTCCACCAGTTCTCTGCCAATAAAATCCTGGCCTACTGCAAGACTCTTGCTACACATTGATGAACAACTCAGCATGGATGTGTAACTTTGTATAACAGTATCTGGGAAACTTTCATGGACTTACTTGAAAGTAGTAATCTATTTGGCCTGGTGTGGCTTCTTTATCGATGTATTTAGAATTTGCTGGTAGATCAAAAAGTATTTGACTTCTTTCATGTTCTGTGACCATGTAACTTCCAACACCAAATGTGCAATCAAAAAGAAGTTTAACATAAATATTTATTTTATCTCTTAATTAAATCCAGATGTATGTGTCCTATCATTATATTACTTTCTAATAGTTTGAATGCTGTTAAGCTGGTGCCTCAAAACACAAGTATTGTTTGCAGAAATGACTGATGGTTTTATGTAGCAAGTTTTCATCGTGTGAATAATTGAAAGCATAGTAAGAGTAATCTGTTTGAAATCTTAAGGAAGGTTTTTGATTTTCAATTACTTTAGCACTCGACACTTTTTATGCTTTAAATTTTAGATTAGGTTGGAAAACGTGTTTATCCTTGGGATTCCTCACCACCCTACAACCCTTTTTTTTTTTTTTTTAATGTAATACTCAGCATTTGCTTCTACTGCTGGAAAACTGGTTATAACATTCCCATGACCACATGTAAAACATGGTTGTCAGCTCTGTTGCAGACACACAGATTTCAGAAGAGCTTTGTGTTTCAAACATGCAGATCTCTGCTGTTGGATAGGGAATCATCTCCAGCAGCAGCAGAGCTCAGAGGGCCAGCCATGGGTGGGGTGATGGGATCATTCCCATAGGAGCAGGCCAGCCAAATCCTCCTCCAGCCGAGGGCAGTGGTACAGCCCCACTGCTGCTGGAAGTGATGGGCTGCAGGATGCAGTGACCTTGCACAAAGGCAGAAAAGGAGATGCAGGACAGCAGTGTGGTAACATGTTGCCTTGAGCCTACTTCTAACTGCATTTAGAAGTTAAAAAGCAAACTCTGCTGAAATGGAGCTCTGGTCATTCCAGGCCAGATCTTCCTTTAGTACAGATCTCTGAAGGATATCCGAGGTATTACCTTTAGAGCCCTTCAATAGCCATATTTACATGCAAGAAAACGTCAGCAAAGGCCTAACATAATATTTGTACCTCTCTAAGACTTCCAGCTTCCATGTTTTGTTCAGACAACTGACACAGATGCGCTGGGCTACATTTCCAAACTCTTGCATGGGATATGCACTCCTGGGAGCAGGGGCAGGACCGCATGGCCGCGTGCTGTGGGAACCCCACGCAGATCTACAATGCATGTCACGTGTAACGCTGTGCAGATGCTTCTCTTCATTCCTGTGTCCTCTGGAGGGTGTTTTTGAGTTCCGTGGCATTCCAATGTACTCAAGCATTGCAGTTCTTCTGTTAAAACGTGCTTTTAGGTAATTAGTATAATCTATGTGTATATCAAAAGGAACTAACTACTTTGTGTAATCATAATAGTATTTACTGCTTCATTTACAGCTTGTAAATCACAAGGTATTTCCTAAGTCTTGGAAAAGGCTGCCACTGTATATCAGTGACAAAGAATGAAAATCAGAAAGCAACTCAGAAAAGATTATGCTTCCAACCAAATCACAGAGTAAGACACATGAGGCCTGATTCACTGTTGTCAATTTATGTTGGAATAATTGCATTAATTTAGGTGAGATAATAGTAACGCACTGAGTAAATTTTTCTTTCATTCATTAAAAAAAAGGGGCAGATGTAACTGAAGAACAAATTTTCTAAAGATCAAGAGTCACTGCTGTTCTACAATGCCAATTTGATGAGCTTGTTTAAAGAAGGGCAGCTTCAATCTTATTGTAGCTCCAAAAGTAATTTTGTCAGCAGGCGTATTCCCACTGAAGTCATCAGTCTGGCACAAGGACATGAGTTTTGCAGGATCACAGCTCTTTGGTGGGGAAAAAAACATTTGTTCTTTTCTGTGACTGTCACTTGAAAAAGTCTGCCTGAATTCCACATCTGTATAATTTTTTGGTAGAGGTGCTCTTACAGAAAGAAAACTATACTTACCTGAAGCCTTTCTAAAAATACTAACACACCACAGAGTAATTTAAAAGTGGATTTTGCTTCATCGTTTTATTATCCATTTTGCCTATCATTGCTTCCATGGCCAACTACAGGACATCTGTGGAGTGAGCCTTTCTCACAATTAAATCCATTACTGAGGAGGTACGAGTCTGTTATTTGTTAATGGGGTTTCAAAATCATTCATAGCTCACCCAAACCATATATGTGCACTTTTAGATTGTCTTTTGCCAGTTTTTTTCATTCCTGGTAGTGAGGATGCAGAACTGACATAGTTACATGCACACAACCTGGATATATTTAATGAAAATTAATTTCTAAATTTATCACACTACTGAAAATATTTTTTTTCAATAGGACAAAAATATAACAAAAGTAAAACATTTATTAATCAGATATATTTTTTATATAAACAAGAGTTTGGGTGACCAGAAAGGAAAGAACAGGGGATTCTTTCAGTGAGCACATTTGTTAATAACATTGTAAATCCAGGATTTTGTGGCTTTATACAGCTTGTTTTTCTGTTACTGTTGTGGTGCAGTATGACACTTTTCTAATAGTTATCTTGATGAAATTTACATTTTCCCCATTTTGGAAATGTTTTATTTGCTCTTGTGCTGATTCCTAGTCTATTCTTGCTTTAGTTTAGGGATTTTTTTAATATTTTTTTAATTTAAAAACAAAACAAAAAAACCCTAACAGTTATTATTTTTCAAATGTGAGCTTAAATCTGTACAGGCCACAAATGTATATGTGAAATTAGAGTAGACTTCTTTGTTACAGGAAATTCTTTCTTCAGGAGAAAATTAGCTCTAATTATCTTGCATACTGCAGTGTGCAGCTGGAGTTTAAATTTGATAAATTAAAGCAAATTTAATACGCTGGTTTTGAGAATCTGGCCACATTGCAGAGTGCTTTATGACTAAAAGTACCCATTGAAAGTTCACAAAATAAAGTGCGTGCAACACGCAAGCAACAAAAAAAAAAAAAAAGGTGTTCTAATGTGGAAGTCATAAAGAAATAATTCTTACCTGTTTCTCTGCATTCAGTGATAGCTCATCCATTCAAGTGTCTGTGCTTGGTCAGATGAACTTCATGCCTTAATTGTACCCAGTCGTTTTGGGGAACCTGTGAAACAGAGAGGGTCTTGTTCATGATGTTCATGGTGTTAAAACTGAACGAGGCACAGCAGAACGTTTAGCAGAATTTGCTCATGAGGTGTTTGCACATTGGAATTACTGAGAAACAACAGGAAGCCGTAAGGTGAAAGGAAGAGAATTGAGCCACATCATCTAAATTTTTCTCAAACAAAATTTACCCTTTTTGTTTCCTGTGAACTTAAATCCAGTGTCTGTCCAATAAAAGCTTAGAAACATGCCATGCTTCAGGACATCAGACAGCATAAAGCAATCCTTTACTTACAAATAGTGCACTCAACAATAAATTCAAATTAATTAGTTGTTCTGGCCAAACATTCTATGTCCAATATTGTATTAGGTATTACTTGGATTATTCTGACACAGAACTCGTATTCTGCAGTACTTTGATTTTTACATCACTTAAGACTGACTATCCACTTGCCATTTTTAATATGAGCCTAACACAGGGCTTCAATAATTTCTTTTTCAATGCAGATTCCTACAGGATCCAAAGATGGGTCATAAATAACAAGCAGACCCCCTTTATCCAGAATCAGTTGAGATTTACCATGAGGAATAGCTGGGACTGTGGAGGTGCCTAGTGAGACTGCATTACCCACAGCAATTTCCATGTCAGAATGACCCCATGGGACCACATCAGCCACCAAGGTAAAGCAGCTGAGAACATTCTTGTCTTTGTATTGAAGAGCAGCTCCTCATTTCCAGCTGGCCCTGTTGTAAACTGCAGCATTTATTGAACTTATTAAAGTTATTGAACTTTATTTATTGCAGCATTTATTGTTTTACCTCAGCTGATGGAATGGTTCTATGGGACACATTCTGGCAGCTCAGATTTTCTTAAGAACACAGGGTACCTGTAAGTACCTGTCATGGGTTCACTCTGTCTTGGAATATTCCTTCAGAGAGTGAAAAGCAGGACTTGCCTCTAATCCAGTCCAACATTTTTTCAGTTAAAATCATAATAAAAAGTCTGTCTTCCATTGCATCTTCCAGGAAAAGTACTAAAAATAGAGACATTTATGGCATTTGCACATGGATGAAGAAATCTGTATTCCGTTGAACAGTTTTCTTCCAGAATACCTTTGTTCACCAATTGTAATGAATCTTTCCTGAATAAATTGCAAAGATAATTTATTTTTTTAAATTAGTACTATAATTATTTTTTGAGAGTGAAGGAAAGATGTGTTGGGCTGGGCTAAATCTTAGTAGGATAATAATCTTGAAATCTCCTGGGGAGACAAATGAATCAGCTCTGAAAAGGAAAAAAAAAAAACTCTACAATAAGATAAAAAGGAAAGAACTGTCCATACTGTGCCAAGGAGCTCAAAAAAACCCAAGAGTTGCATAAGATAGTGCCAGGTACTTACAGCTGACAAAATTTTCCACCATCACATCCTTTATTTAGTAGTGCACACTACCCATCCATGAGTGTTTTATGTAATTCCTCAGATGATGGACCAAGATATGGTGAACATGTTGTGGTTCAAATATTTGTCTGTATGTACATAAAGAATTGTAAATAGGATGTATATCATAAAATCAGATTTTTCAAACCTACAGAATGAATTACCTATTATCAACAACACTAATGGGGTTTATTTGCTCCATTTGCTTTAAAAAATTTTAGTGGCATGCACTGTGTGTGTATAGTTCTTCCCAAAATTCCTTGACTTGTTAGCTGGAAATGGACAGCCTCTCTTTTCCTCCACTGGTAGAAAAGAACATTTTCAAACTGGCTCAGCGAAAGCTGCCTGCTCACCCTTCTGCTGCCACCTCACCCAACCACTTCCTGCTGATTCTCTTCAACTCAGCTAATTACTGTAGAAATTAGTGATCCCAAAGGGAAGCAAGGTACCCATGAGCCAGCAGAACTAGGAAGATTGAGTCCATGCTATAAAGAGTTTCATCTGCTGAAATCACCAAAGATGTTTACAGAGTACATAAATTATTTTCTTTTAAATGACCACTTATAGACACGTAGGAGGTTAAAATGAGGGAACTTTTCAAGGTGTATGAGGAGGGATATGCCAACATATAGCATAAAAAGATAAGCTGACTTTCAGAAGGGAAAAACAACAACAACAGTTGATGAAAATCCTAAGGTTAAAAAAATGGATTAAAGTATATTTCCATATTTTATATGTGAAATAAGGTGATACCAGTTCAGTGGAATCTATTTATGTGTATATTTCTTTAAATATCCTGCATGAGTATATCTTAATTTCCTTTTGTGAAAGAGATTTCCCAATTACCTATCTCTTCCAGAAGGGTTTAGCATATTATCTGATATTTTCATACCTGAATAATTTAACTGGAATAAAAAATGCAAGTTCTGACAGTGAAGATAGGGGGGGAACAACAGAATTAAAAATATCAGTCTCAAAGTAATTTAAAGTTTTCACATCTGTTCTACTTTGTTCCTGTCCAAAATTTTTACCTGTATCTATCTGAGAACTTTGACTAGTTCTGCACACATCTCAGTGCCACCTCAGAAACTCCTGAATCTGTAAACAGTTCTAAGTTTGTGCAGCTTAATTCATGTAAAAAGGCTGATTTGAAATTGGACTTTATACAAGACTAGAGATAGGCATAATCAAAAATCAAAATCCCTATAAAATATCTGTCAGACACCATGAGATAAGATATTTTGCCTTATTATATTAACACCTCTTCATTTCTGAGAATTCAGTGAAGAACTGGTCAGCAGCAGCATGTATGTAGAGTGGTAGGTAAACAAAACCCTGAGACTGAAAATCCACAAATCAAAGAGAAATCCAGGTCTCTGCATTCTGAACTATAGGATGTCAAAGAACTCTGGAGAAAGCAACCTTGAATCTAGAATCTGGAAAATCAGGTTTGGGAGAAATCCACTTTGGAACCCAAATATTCCTTTATTCCTTTCTGGTTGTGGGTGATGGAAAAGTGCCCAATGAAACTGTCTAGGGACTATTTTCATAGTATCATCACCACATAATGTTCTGAGTGATAAGGAAAAAAAAAATCTATTTTCTGACCTTTCAGGTTCTAGCCCAGGACAAAAAAAAAAAAAAAAAAAAAAAAAACCCACAAGTACAGTTGTCATAATTGATATTGGAAAGTCCAGAGGACAGAATTCTGAATTACTAATTGTTCTTATAGCTACATACTGACTTTCTTGAGAGAAACCTAAATAAATAATAAAGCATAGAAATCTCCAGTTAATATTGGCTTAGAAACTGAGTTTTCAGTTTTCTCTCATTCAGACTGGTCTTTAACTGAAAATTATTAATAGGAAAAAGGAAAAGCATAATAGGATTATTATTTTTTTCCTTTAAGAAGCTGGGTGCTCTGAGCTGTATAAATTACCATCACAGTCTCTTTGTGTAAAATAGGATTAGCTGAAAAAGACAAAGTGCAGCCAATGTTCCAAATCTGTAGATTATTTGTCATTAATTGTGAATTTGGGAAGTTCCATTTTTGACTTGGGCAAGTTCTGCTCTACCACACCCGGTACTTCCAAATCCTGCTGAATTATTTTAATTAACATCTCGATTAATTCCTGGGAGAGTGATGTGACTGTGAGGAATTAAAAGTTTCTGTGTCAACAGGCAATAATCTTGCTGTGATCTAAAATAATGAGAGTTTGTTACTGACTTCCATGGCAGTGGGATAAGCCCAATGTCCATATATTCTGTAGGTAAGCTCCAGCTCTGCAAACAGACTCTCCTTTCCTGCACCCCACTACTGTCATGGTTAATTTTTTGTTAGAGAACCAGCATTTATTGGGACACCAGCTGGCTTGTCGTTCAGATGGATTGCTAAAAGTTTTTGCTGGTTTTAATTGTTCTGTTGAAGTGTTTCAGGTTGAGATGTGGGTTGGTCCCTCAGGGCATGATCCAAAGTCAGCTGTATCCATAAGAAGTCAAGTGAATGAAACAGGTTTTGAATCAAAGGTTTCGACAGATTTTCCCGGAACAGATGGCCTCATTTAATGGGGAGAAGAGAGTGCACTGAGCCTAAAAGAAAAGGCTGCTACCTCAGGGATGTGATCAAGTAAGCTGTGGTTACCTTCAACACGGAAAAGGTAAAATGGAAGGTACAAAAGTTGGCTGCTGCAGTGTTTGTTGTTTTCTCTGGAATGGATAGTCAACTCTGACTTTGGAATTAGTTACCTAAATGACCTAAGAGGGTATCTAGCAGAAATGGTCTGGCTTTCTGGGGCTTTTTTCCCCAGATAATTTCCCAAACTTCTGGATTTAAATTCAGGATGAAACCACCAGCCCCGTCAAACAAACAGAACCTCCAAAACGAATACGACTTTTCTATCTTTCTTCTTTCCTAAACATAAATCAGGATGCAATATGATCTCCCTTTCATAATACAAGTCCTGGCTGAGGATTTGTCCCTTTGAACAAGCTGCTTCATACTCCTGGTGCACTGCAGTCTAAGTTTTCAGATTTGCCAGTTAATGAATAGCAAACAAAATAACAAATGCCCTCTTAGTGGTTCCATTTATTGGATTCTTTTACTAATTCCCTATCTGAAGAAAACCATCCCACTCCAAGATTCCTATTAAGGAAACCTGTAAGCATTTTACAGCTTGATGGCCTTGATTCCCTATCTGCCTCTCCCCAAGAAACAGTGAGCTTTGAATTGGCAGTATAGTGTTTTTACTACCATTTCTTCTGCAGCAATTTCTTCTCCCAACTCTTCTAAGTAAGGTTGAGAGGTCTGTTTCACACTAAAAGTGGAAAAAGTTGTTTCTTTGTTAATTCTGGTGTTGGGATTCAGTGTTTGTTGCTCTTATCCAGAGCCTTCCATCTGCTTCTGTTGAGGTCAATATCAACATTCTCTGGTGGTATCAGTTACATCACACGCAGCGCTGCCGTGACTGAAAACCCAGAGACATAAAAAGGGCTCATTCTTCTCTGGTGTGGTTAAATCCTTCTGACTTCGGGAACTTCTCTGCACTTCTCAGGATTGCGCGTGCAGTTTAGCAAGAAAAAAAAATCATTAAAAGAGCGTGTGAAACCCTGTTTACTGAAAGGCAATAGTTTATTTTCTAGCAAAGCAACATTCATTGATCTAGTTGGATTAACAGTTTTCATTTTGTCATCACATTTTAAAGAAAAACCACTTTGACTTTCAGAAAAAAAAATACAAAATTAATATTTTGCTACCTTCCAAACATTAGCTTTGATTTACTTTTGGAAGATAACGTGGTTGGTATGTTTTCTCAGGATAGCCTCTATCTATTTCTGTGTGTTGGTTTTAAATGTATCTGAATTTAAAGGGGTTTTAATCTCTGTCTCTTCTGTGAAATTAGATTGTACAAAACTAAATATGACTGCTCTTCATAGTTTGCTGTTCTAGCATAGCCATAAAATGTATCAATGTATGTGTATATATGAATAAATATTTGATGACAGACACTTTAGATTATATATTTAAGCAGCCATGTCAAAACTTCAGAGGTAGATGGCTTCAAGAGCAATGGTATAATCATAATACTTGCAAATTATTTTACAAAATCAAACCATGGCCTCAGCACAGATCTCATATCCTTACCAGTAGTCTGAAACCCACCTTTTCTTTAAAGACCCCTGCTAAGGTTTGTTTTGCCATTGCTTCTTTAACCAAGACGTATTTGAATAATGACAACTGCCCGTGGCTCAGTCTTCAGCACTCATCTCCCAGCAGAGCCGCCCTGGTGCTGCACTACCAGCAGCTCTGGGCTTCACCTCCATCGGTCTGAGCTCCTGTGGCTCTGGAGCCGCTCCTTCTGGGAGGTGAACACTGTGCAGCCAGTGTCGATGCTTCCCCCTGGGACTGCCTCACTCCCCAAAATTAGTTTTCTTCACCTAATACATCTCCCATACACGTCCCACTGCATTTTCTTTCTGCCTGTTTATAACGGTACTGTAGGAATATCCGTGGAATAAAAAGCTTACCCTACTGATTTGCAGTCCCAAGGGGAATTTACATTAGACGTGAAGTTGTTATTATTTACTGAAAAGTGGTGTTATCTTCTTTTCTTTATTATTATGATTCTATTCCTATGATACTATGATGTTTCATGTAAATTTTCATGTGCTGGCATGCCTACAAGTTAATAGTGTAATAGAATGCTCAGCTCTCAACATTAGAGTGTTTTTAAGGTGAATTGCATCACATATGCCATCTCTTTGCAGAAAGAATATGGGGTTTGGCAAAACTACCTGCTGAGCAACATAATGAGATTTTTGTACAAAGTACAAGTTATTGATTATTATTGTATTTTATTTTTCTATTATTTCCTAAGAGGCATTATCAGGTCTTACAGATGGGGTAAGCCTGTTTATTAAGATATTTATTAGCAAATAAAAGTTACAGTACTGGTGGTTATTTTTGAGTTAATGGTGTTTGTTTGGCCTAAAGTTACTAATATAGTGATCCACGGTGAAGCCATACATGATCATGCAAAAAAAAAAAAAAACCCAGCTGCTTAACACAGGGTGGTGTACTAATAAAGATGGACTGGCAATACTCTCCAACACTTGAGATGCTTCGGGGTGGTATTGTTTTCTTCAGCTAAAAAATGCTCTTCTGTGCTTACCACTGAGCTGGCACGCTCAAAAACCACACAAGGTTCACAGCATCAGGGGAAAAAAACTGTGCACATTAAAAGCTGCAGACAGCCATGCTCTCTCCTTCTTGGGAAACACTGTGAATCTGAATTTTAAATGGCTTTTAATGTGCTATTAAGATTCTACAGTACGGTTCACCCTCCTCATGGTGATTCACTGAGCCATGCAACTCCTCTAGAATTTGTCAAAGCTTTCACTGACAAAAGCAGTTTTAAAACTGATCTTATTATGTAAATAATGCCAGGGCAACACACGACGACTCACAGAGAAGTGAATGCAATATACAATAACCATACCCTACCTCAAAAAGCTTAAAGTTATAATGAGTTTTTCATTGCATAAAATCACATGCACGCAATGCGAGACTGAACAGAAGTACTGTAAAGTAAAAGGAAATGAGTGTCAGATGCCCACAGTCCATTACATCCTCTTTATTTTACATGGGAAGAGCTTTCTCACCGAGGACTGTCAGGTTTAACGCAGTGTACATAATGAAGAAGGAATATTTCATTTTAGATCTGGTTACAGAAATGCCTTTGCCATCCTGTGTTCTCCACTGAATTTGCAAGGACTCAACATACAGACTGATTTCAAATAGAAACACCCTCCTCTACCATCTATCCCTCACAACTTGACTAGAGTTTAGGAAGTGCTTCATCACCGAGTTTCACTGTGGGATTAATGCTACCTGCCTTTTCCTTTAGAAGCTCATAATGCCACTACAAGGGAATCTCATCTTTTGGTCGGAACCTTCCTCATATAGGAAATTAAGCAGACATTGAACCAATCTGACGGGAACTACGCTATGCAGAAAAAAAAAATAAAATAAAAATGAAATAAATTAATAAATAAATCGGAAGTGTATTTGCAGCCCTTGTGGCTGGCCTGGCCAGGCTGCCTTCCCCCCAAAGCCCTGCTGTTGCCACTGCCCCCGTGACGCGTGCACTTGAGATTTTCCAGACTCCGCCAACGCGCCCGCTTCGGAACGGGCGGTGCTGTCAACACCTGGGGTGGCCGTTCTTACTCGGGGGTTTCCTCCTGTGCTCATCGCAATCCTCAAGAGGATTTATCCAGGCACTCTCGTTGCTGCTACGCAAGGCACAGGAGCAGCGCTTAGAAACAAACACTCCCGAAGCGCTGCACATGGAGAGTGAAGGGCAAGCGCCCCGGCCCTGGCCCTGGCCCTGCCCCCTCAACCCCACTGCACCGGGGGCGCGGCCTCGGGCGGACCCCGCCCCAACGTCCTCCCCCCACTGGCCGGAAGAGGCGGAGCAGGTGGGGCGGCGGGCCGGGATTGGTGGGCTGCGGAGAGGGCGGGGCTTCGGTTTCCTCGGCAACGGCGGCGGCGGCGGCGGCGCGGGCCCGGCCGGCACCCCCCGGGCCCAGGTCGGTGCTGCGGCCGTGGGGACGCGGGGGCCGCGCCCGGGGAGGGGGGACCGGGGCCGGCCTTCTCTGAGGTCCCTGTGCCGCTCCGGGAGAGGAGACCCTGTCCTGGCCTGGGAGGAGGGACCCGCGGCCGCTGCCGGGGCGGCTCGAGGCGTTGCGGTGCTGACGGGAGGGAGGGAAGGCCGACCCTGGAAGCTGCGATCCCCCGCACCCAGGCGTTGTCCCGAATTAGGTCATTGCACCCAGTGTGCCAGAGGCCGAGCCACGCACAGAGCCGTGGTATTTGACTTATTACCGGTTCTACGCAGAAAGGGGCGCTGGGCGGCAAATCCACCAAGCCAGCACGGCCACCAGCAAAACTTTTCACTGTTTATACATTTTAGCAAACAAAGGCATTAATGTTCACTGACCCCAAGTCACCTGGTTCCCTTATCAGTTAGTATCCTGTCTTCTGTTGGCTAATTATTCTCTCGTTTCCCATGCTAATTAGTCCACATGCTCAGTCTTTCCCTTCTTTTGGGTCTTATACCATTGAAATATATCCAGCCCTAAACATAAACAAGGCAGTTCTACTGAAAAAATTCATTTGTCTTTCTACCTCCTGAACATCACTTAGAGCTTGTTTTTTGGCTGCTCTCTATTTCATGGATTAAATCTCCTTTGTTGTTGATTAGGCTTGAAAATGGACAAAGATCAGACATGAAAGAACAGCCTTTCTTAAGAAAAAAGCTTAAGAGAGTTTGCTGTTAAGCTTCTGGACCAGACTCTGGCTTAAATAATTTTCAGAGATGTCTGATGTATGCTTTGTAGTACTGTAGGCAAAATATCAGCTGACAAAAAAGAGGAGGAAAAAAGGCACCTGTGTTAGCTGTAACTCTTCACAGATGAGAAAAAACATGAAAATAGGGGCAGGGCAAGGAGTCAAGGGTACATTTCTTTCCCACTGTGTTCTTAAATAATCACTGTGCCAACTGGTAGGAAATTTTGCTAGAAAAACGTGGCTCTCATTAAAATGTTGCTAACAACTGTTGTGTGTTTAGGGTTTTGGATTTAAAAGTGAAGGCCTAGAAGTATTTTTAAGGGCTTGTATTTCTTCTTGTTTCATTTTAGGGGTGCCTACAATGTATTTTTTTGACCCTTTATTTTTTTGATCATCTACAATATATAGATGAAGCTCTTGATTGGGTGAGAAAGTAATGTGTCTTGGAGCAGGGTTTTGTCAAGTTAATTTCATAATAAACAGCTTTAATCTGCTTTCTGATTTGTATATATGGATTAGAAAAGGAGTGGGGCATAAAACAAAGGGAGTTAGAATGAGTGACTTGCTATAACTAATGTTGGGTTTTTTTAACCTGGTAATAATTCTGTATAGCTGTAATGTAGATTATGACCAGTCCTGAATCAAAGTGCACCAGAGAAAGCTCTGTGAAAGATCTGTATTTAAAAAGGAAAAAATCATCCTTTAGCCAGAATGGTTACTTGTGTGACTTTATTAAATGCAACGTTTTAAAATCATTAAAAAAGCGGTTAACCATCATTTTGTAATCAGTTAGTGAAGAAGTGTGATCAAAGATTTGTTATTGATGGTTTTTTTTTACCTTTTCCCCCTCGTGCTGTGATTTCCTCAGCTTGACTCAAGAGTTGTCCAGTGCTGTGTGTTTTTAATTTATTAAGAAAAAAAGTAGCCTTCACCACTCCAGAAATCCTCTGAAATGAATTAAATACTTTATTATTCAAGGCATCTCAAAGGTTTCAGTTTTCTGATTGCTGAAATCATTTCTAGTGGAATTCATTCAGGGCAGACAATGGTTATCCTCTTTGCCAAGTGCTTTTAGCCAGGTATTGCAGGGGAACACGTGATGTAAGCTCCTTTGAATGTGCCACTGCCAGGTAACCAGCCAGAGTCTGGGCAGCAGCAGAGGTTTGGCATCTCCTTGACATGTGGGTGAATGTTTTGGTGTCTGTTAGATCTATTTTAATCAGTTTCTATTTGTGGTGAATGAAGTGTTCTGTAATGTCTGTAATGGCACAGCCTGAGAATTAGAGTTTGAATTGAATCAACAGAGAGTGCTTTATTTAATGCAGGATTCAGTAAATTATGTAGCAGGTGCTGAAGAAGGGAAATACTGTTTTGTTGTCTGAATGGTGTACTGCTGACAATTTGAGGTAAAGATAATGACCCTCCATTCGTTTTTGCTCAGTTTGGTGGGAGCCCTGGTGGCGCTGCGTTGTGCCCCTGTTTGGGCTGCTCAGAGCGTTTTCTGCCCAGTGAATCAAGGGCATTGTGTGATATAGACAGGGCTATAAACAGCCAGTCTACTTTGGTATCGAGGCCTCCTGGCTGTAATCAGCTTACCCTCCATGTGCTTATGTGCAGAGTCAGCCCCTGGGACAGTGTTTGTGTAGGGTCCTGCTCACACCATCGCTCTCAGGTGTGAGGCTGCTCAGCCCCATGCCCACCCTCGGTGCCAGCGCTGCCCTGCCTGTAGCACTTTTCCAACAGCTCTGATTCCCTGAACAGCAGGTGATTTGCAGCCACAGCCATGGGATTGTTTGACAAGCTGGCAGGATGGCTAGGGCTGAAGAAAAAGGAGGTTCACGTCTTGTGCCTTGGCTTGGACAACAGCGGCAAAACAACGATCATCAATAAACTTAAACCCTCCAATGTAAGTAGCCTGCTTGGTTCACTGTGGGTGTTTGTTTGATCTGGGTTTGCATGCTGTTACAAAGGATGTGCCCATGGAAAAGATGTGCAGAGCTTGTGATTTAGCACAGTGGAACAAATATATTTTAAGATTTTCCAACTAACTAAAACCAAGGGTAAGCATTCACAAGCACATTATTTTCAAAATAAACCCTACTGTTAACATGGTAAACTTTTGTTGAGATCATCCAACAAGGAGGTATTTATGATGGCTGAAATCAGGATCTGAAACAGTCACTTTAATCACTTAAATAATTGTCACAAGATTGCAGTTACAAGTGATGTTGAACATTTAGGATTAATACAATTGTACTACTTCTCACGTTTATTTTAATCTCTTCCTGAAAAATAATAAATGGATAAGAGATAACAAAATAAGATATCAAAAGAAGATGCACATTTAAGAGTGACTTCACTATTTTTAAAGCAAAATAATTTTCAAAATAAGTACCATTAATACTCACTGTTCATTCATCCAGTGAAAAGTGTTTGAGGCCCCTAGGAGTGCCTAATATTCTGAAAGTAGGATCCTTATTTCTAAATATGTTTATGGACTAGAAATAGATGAATTTGGGTAGGCATGTTCAAAGCCAAAGGTTATGCATCTTGGTTATTTGCATCGGGGAAACTGATTTCTGCTGGTTATATCAGGACACAGCTTTATTTTTTTTTTTTTTTTTTCATTGAATTTTACCTGATAAGTCCACTGGACATTGTTTAAAAAGTGTGGCATAATGAACAGTCTGCTATTCTTCCCTTCCTGGCAATTATTCTTCCACTGAAAATTGAGTAGATTTATAAACAAAGACTATAAACTCCTTGCTATCTCCTGCCAGTTGTTTGGGAGAAAGGCTACAATGTGTACCAGGCAAATTGTACTTCATGTAATTACTGAGACCTTTTTTGTAGAGGGTTTTTATGTCATGCCTTAAGCAGTAAAGGATTCCTACCTACTATTGAACTCAGACTTGAAGATTTATCACAATAATGGGCATTCGAGAAGCTCTCAGTGGAATTACATGAGTAGAATAAATAGAATTTGTTTGTAATGAGAATTTATAGAAAGATAACTTTGCATCCAACTTGTGTAAGTCCTACCCTTGCAAGACATGCCAAATAATCTAGCATGCAACAAATGTCATTAGATCAAAGTTAATAAAACTATTTATTTTTAGTAAGTCCAATGGACAGGTGATTTTGAGCTGTGGGTCAACCCAGTCTTCTTAAGAACTGCCGCTTTACCCCAGGAGCAATATACTGGAGCTGGTAAATCCAAATCTTTTTCCATCTCTCTGCAGCTGTTTCTGCTGGACCTGCCTATGGATGGTGTTTGGAATAAGGGGCTCTAGGAGTCTGTGCAAGGATTGCATGTCACTTTCTCAGACAGCTCTGTAATCTATGGGATGTGACCTTTCTTCCTGCTCAATATTGATGCTTCTTAGAGGACCTGTTCTTTACCACCAACTTAACTGAGAGGTTCATTGACCAGCTCATTAGTGAATCAGTTATCAGACAGATCTCTTAATAATGCTTTGTGTTTTGGCATTTCCAGTAGTGTTTACTCTATTCCCCAGAAAATACAAAACCCTCGATTCTGCATTATTTTACTTTTCTGGGAACTTTTTTAATATTGCACAGTTTGTGGCAAAAATAGGTCTATAATGTATTCATGTTTCAAATATATTTCAGTATTTGCATTTTTTAATTTGATTGTAAAATCTGTGCTTTCTTTCCTTCAAAGGCTCAAACTCAGGACATCGTTCCAACAATAGGATTCAGTATAGAGAAATTCAAAACTTCAAGGTAGTACTTTCTTTCTTAAATAGCAGTAGTGATTTTTATACAATAGTTGGACTTAATTATCTCTTTCGGTGGGTTTCTCACTGAGTATCATGTGTGGTGGTGTAATGACATGACATTGCAGTTTGTTGAAATGTAGTACCTAATCATGATTCAGGACTGAGTGTGTTAGAATATAATGTGTGTTTTGTGCTGCTATAAAACCATTAAATTTTTTTTTTTAAATTTTAGGGGTTTTTTCAGTAGCATGTATAAACATCTCACTGTCTTTTGAGAGTTCCAGAATAGGGCACTGTTACAGACTGGAGGAGAGACAGCTGCTGAGGTGGGAGCTTAAATTCCACTCTCAATCTGGTAACCTAAATTAAGCACTCTCACTGGAGGTACTCTGAACAGATTGCAGTGTAATCTCATTAAATGCAAAAGGATGGCTACAGCATTAGCAATGTAAAGGTGGCAGGAGCAAAGGCCAGGAAACAGAGCAGTAAGTCATTAGTTGAGTGAAGACTAAGATTTAGATTAAGAATGTCATGACGTGAGGATATTTGAAGGATCAAACCAAGCAGTATGGCCTCACTGAGCAGGAGATGTGCAAGAAAATTGTTTGTTTTGTGAGCTGAGAAAATTGTTTATTCCTTTAGCTGATATGTTATACTGAGAGGTTTCATATTTCTCTAAGAGCTTCCACAGCTGAGCTCTGTCCCAGTAAAGTTCATCAGACAAGTTTGGGACTTCCTGTGTGAGAATGTAAATTAATTTATATAGTTGTTTTTATTCTGATCCTGTAGTAGGAGAGGAGAGGTGATGACCTGTAAATACAGCATGTAGAATGTTAAAAAAAAAAAAAAAAAAAAAAAAAAACCTCTAAAAAACCCACCCCAAAACCTCAAACTCTACAAACTGACAAACCCACAACTCTATGTCTGGACTTAGAGTGGGAAGGATGTCTGGAAAGCTTCCTTTTCCTAACCTCCTTGTTTTGTTGGCCTTCACTTGGGGAGATACTTGGGGCTACCCAAAAAAGGAGAGCCTAGTTCTGAACCAAAATGTACTCTTTTTTTTTTCCCCTAAAGGTGGAATTTATTTATTTTTTTTAAAACCTTTTATTTTTTCCCACATTTATAACTGTTTAGGGACAGAATTTAAGACAGGCCGTGGACTTTAAGTCATGGTTCATCTGAATTTCACTTACACATAAACAGTATTTTATACCAGCATGACAGAGAGTGAGACTGAATAGGAGTTTCTTTTGCATTTGATGTAACTTTAAATAATTGGTTTATTTCTTTTATTCTCCATTGTGAAATATTTCTATAATAAGACTGAAAAACTGAGTAGGATCATTTGAAGTCAGTGTAACCAGAGTTAATTTGGAAATTTTTCTCAGTTGATTGAGATTCAAATTGATCTGGTGCTTTTTTTTTTTTTTTTTTTTTTTTTTTTTTTTTTTTTTTTTTTTTTGCCAGAGTAGCAAAGAAAATGGATGTGATTTGGGTTTTGTTCTTTTCTCTGGGCCTCATGCACTTCTTTTCTTTGCAGTTTGTCTTTCACAGTGTTTGATATGTCAGGTCAAGGGAAATACAGAGACCTCTGGGAACACTACTACAAGTAAGCCTTATTTATTTTAAAGCATTGCTGTTCATATTAACTGTTGTGTAGGTTATTTAAACAGAAGATTGATAGTATCTAGTGGTTAGAATGATTCAGAGAAGGCTTATACCTTGTGTTTGACAGAAGGTTCACTCTGGATAAATAAAACTTTCTATTCTAACAAATGAAAATTTTTATCTGGTGTTACTCTGTGCTTTCAGGGACATCTTTGGGGAACATACTAGAGATGAGATTTAAATGTTGAAACCTGAAAACCAATCCTGTAAGAAAGCTCAAGATGAGTTAGGTTTTCAGCTTTTCAGTTCTTCTGTAGGTCAGCTACTTAAAACCTGCAAGATACTGGCTGATGGCTGAGATTTTTAGAGGTGAGGGAAATGAACCTCAGAGGATAAGGCACGTGTAACTAAGAATATGAATGAACATTCTTAATGTCTTTATTAAAATGGATTTTCTCTGATATTTTTCAGCACTCTGGTATTGCCTTTTGGTAATAGATGGACACCATTCTCTGGTTTTGGAGCTTTTAGTGAAACTTAATCTTTATTTGCATTGACTCATTGCTATTCTGTAATGCCTGATCCTGATCTAAATAACATGAACAATGCTAAACCTTGCAGAAGTATCTTAGAGAAATAGAAGGGAGAAATTCTGAAGATTATAATATTGATTAAATATTAATATCAGTTGCGGTAGAGCTTAAATTGTTTTTTAATTGAGGATTACTGCTTTCTCTCCTTCCTTTGCAAATTGTGTTAGCATTGAAAACATTTGGCCAGGGGATCTTCATTGTTCAAGAGTGTTAGATTTGCATTTCAGCAACTGATGCCCTCAGGCTGCTCTCAAAATTCTAGTAGAGTGCTTCATAAGCAAATAATTTTTGTGATTGCTGTATTTAATGCAGTAACTTATCCCTTGTGGGGCACAAATGGCTTTTTCATCTTAACAATAACTCCCTAACAGTAAGGGAGTTATGCTGTCAGTGAAATATGCACTTGTATCTACCTCTGGTCCTGATCCACTACCAGTAGGCAGTAGGCACATATTTAAGATCAGCTTCTAAGAAGAATATTAAAACAATAATTTCTATTAATTAAATTAAATATTAATAAAGTAATTATGTGCTGTTCAGTTTATAAAGTTAAGCAATATTTAATTTTGCAGGAAATTAAATCTGGGCAAGTGTCAAAGTAGTTGTCTTAGAGTCCTTCAAGTCTGGACTTTTCTTCTATGTAGCTTGAAAGTATCTTCTAGGTCATCCTCTAAGTACATTTCTCTTGAGTAATCCCAAAGTCATGTTGTGTCCCAATCCCTGTTACTTCTTTGTGAAGTTGTTTTTTTGGTGGTAAATACATGCCAGTACTCTTGATTCCTCTGGTAAAATTCTCTATGCTCAGGAAAATTGCTTAGGCATTTTCAGCTAATATGCAAAAGCTTTATTTACTAAAGGTTCTGTACACCAGAAAAGAATGGGCCTCCTGAGGTTATTGGGCTGCTCAGGTTATTTCTGGTTTCCAGCAGGTATAGAACTGTTTCTTATCAAAATACAAAGATAGATGGTGCTGGTGGGTAAAGAATGTATTCATAATGGTGCCTCAGAGAAATGTAAAATGAAGTAGAAGTGAATATTACATTAAAATATAAAGTAAATATACTTTCTGTGGGTATTTACAACAGGTGAATTATGAATTGGTGAGATTTTATTTGGTTTTCAAAACAAGATTCAATAAATGGAACATCAAGTCAAAATATCAGTAAATATCCTGAAATAATGAGTTGAATAGCTGCATTTATGTTACGACTGTGGTCACACTACCAGCAAAATGTCCCAATGATTTGAAATAGTTGAAAGTTTTTCCCTGTTATTTGAAAAAAAAAAAAAGTATCTTTTTTATGCAGGATATGTAAAGGTTAAAATAACCTGCATATGCCTAGCTGTGGACACAGGTTTTGTCTAAAAGGGTATTTGACCTTTCTCTAAATAAACTTTAGTACAGGAAATACAGAATTTCTGTAAAGATCTGTCTTTATGGGGTTTTTTCCTGCCTGACCACAATGTCAAAATAGCAGTAGGTTATATTTTGAGTTCATCTTTCAGTCTGGGTAGTAAAACCAAGCTTTTCTAGAAGGTGTGTGGAGACTGAAGCTTTTAGGGGCAGGCAACAACCTCATGTCAAAAAAAAATTATGCATGTCACCAAAATATTGAATTTCAGAAACAAGACTGGATTCAAATGTTAATGGTAAATAACAATGACAAAAATTAGAGAAAAAATCAGGTTTGTTTGGACTTTTTTCTTGGTGTTTCTTCTGAAGTCTTTTCTTATTCACAGAATACTCATTTCTTTGAGAACCTATAATTTGCCTCTTTGCTCTTTTTATGTTATGCAGAGAAGGCCAAGCCATTATTTTTGTCATTGATAGCAGTGACAAATTAAGAATGGTCGTGGCCAAAGAAGAACTTGACACCCTTCTGAATCATCCAGGTGAGGAGGCTTTTTTCCCCTTCTGTGTCCGTATTTTTATTGCCTTAAGAAAAGCCCTTATCTGACACATTTTTAATACTTTGCAAGTATCTTAATACTTGCAGGTATTTGCAATACTTTGCAAGTATTGTGCTCATGAATATTAGCACAATAATAGTCTTCAAAAACATGTTGGGTTTTTTTTTACCTATTCACATTTAGAAATTGGTCACACTTCAGCTTTCTACACTGAGTTGGGTTGGTCTCTTATTAATCAATATAGATCAAAAGTTACATTATTTTAAGAAAGAATAGACTTTGAGTTGGAAGCTGGAGAAGCTTCTTGAGATGACCAGGACAGACAAAACTGTGTCTCCCTGTCTGTTTTTTTCCAGGAAGACAGCTAATTCCTTTAATGTAACATTTAACTTTCTTTTGTCATCTTCATTATAACTTTTATAGCCAGAAATATGGAGAGATAATTACACCAGTCAGTTTTAATTCACTAGGAAGAGGATATGAGAGGATTTGTGATCAGGGTCTTGTTTTTAGGGGTTTGGCTTGGATTTTTTTTACATGAGACTGCACATTAATTAAGTTCTGATATCAATAAATTCTTTGCCTTTCCATGTATCCAGCATTACTGGGATATGTCTGTAAGCAATATGCAATTTTGACTTTCAGCACTTTTGGTAGTTGCTCTGACTGACCAAAATATTAAACTGCATCTAGGAAGTTTAAAAGTGAAATAATCCTGTGATTCCTTAATTACTTATTAAACTGATAGAGTCTTAACTTGTGAAATTCCCATGCTGAAAATAAGAAAGGAAAAGCTGAGATGTATTTCTAAGAAAAACAATGTGTGATAGGGACAAATATATTCCCATGTCTTTATTTTCTATGAAAATTATATGTAACACTGTAATTCATCAACAAAGGTGTTGGAGCTGACTGGACCTTCTTATTCTCATGCTCTAATTTCTCATTCAAGGGTATGGGCTACTTCAAATGCAGACACTGAAAAGACAGTTACAAAAGTCACGGGGAGGATGGGGTGAGCCAAAGGCTGCAGGTGGATTACACAGAGGCCAGGGCACTGTGTACCAAGTCAGGAATTAACTGCAGCAGTAAAACCCAATTCTGTTAGTAAAGTGGAACCACACAGGGTCAAGGGTGAGAGGTAAAGCTGCTGGAAGGAGTTACTGGTTTAACAGAGGGCAGAAGAATACAAATGTTTAGACAGAGTAGAAGCAACGTTAGGTAGGTCTTTTCATTTAGGCATTAATAGGTCACTAATGCTGACCTAGCAGGTCCGTGCTGTTCAGTTGTTCATGAATTTGTGTCTTCAAGTTCAAAAGACCAGGCTCTGGCCACTGGGTGCAGTCCTGAGAACCAGGAGACAGCAGTTGTGGATTTCTGCCTTGGAGTGGCTTAGCTCCAACACAGCAACAGTGTCACTGATTTATCAGTTTTGATATATCAAAGAGCTTAAAAAATTCTTCTAGGATAATGTTAAATAAAAGTAGCTGTTAGGTGAATCAATATACAACTGGTTTGCTATATCAGTACTTTTATTTGTATTAGTGTTCTGCCTTTCTTGCTGCATACCCTACTTTCTCCCAGTCTGTTCTTCTGTTGGTGTCATCCTCCTGGAGTGGTTTAAATGTATGTATTTACCTAAGTTTTACATGGAATTAAATCAATTCTTGTCTCTGAAAATCTTAGCAATCCCGCAGTAAAACAGTTCCCTGTCTTTTTGCCAGGCTTTGCCTGAGGGAAAGGGAAGGGAATGTGTCCTGTGAAGCATTTATGGGGTTAGAAGTTGTACTAGCTGTGACTCTTGTGTGAATCAGAGCTATAAATTATCTTTACCTACATTAATGGACAATGCACTCTTCAAATAGCATCTTATTTAATGATAACTGTATCATATTTTGTTTTTTTACTCAAATTTCATTCTTCAGCACTTTGAAAGATGGTAGCCATAGATTACCTGGATTAGATGATGACTCTTGGGTCACTTCACCTCCAGCACATGCTTCTAAATTAAACTGAAAATCTTGTGGACTTCAAATTATTTGTGTAAAATTGCACATCACACAACTAGTGTCTGGAATATTTTTAAATGTGTTAATTCATAACCACTTGCAGCTAGAAAATGTTTGCTTTCCATTAGTAACTGTGAAAAGTGTGAGAGGGAAATACTGCACTTAAGGAAATAATATAAATTTCTGTGACCATGACTTTATTTAGCAAATGTCTTTGGGTGTGCATTATGAGTCCAGGTGGGTAGGTTGTGCCCCTTTCTAATTGTTTAGGAAAACACTGGAAATTCCTTTATTAACTTGGCTGTTTGCATATATGATGTCAGCTAATTTATGTGGTTTTAATTTACCCATAACCTGCAACCTGTGGGTACCAGGGTTCATTTAATTATACTGTAAATTACTGTAAAAATTCAGTCAGGAGACTCAATAGGTGTTCAACTGTGGAATCAAAACAGAGATTTAATTATACTGTGCTTGTATTTTGAGGCCTTTGATTTGTGTTTATGGATATCAGAGGACAAAAGAGTTCCAGGAAGGGTAAATAGTTTGTGAAAATCGTCTGTGTTTTGATCAGCACTTACCATCTCTGAATGACTATGGGGAAGTAGTGTTATCTCCACTGATTCTGTGGAAAGGTTTAGTAGGATGGTGGAAAAGAACATAATTAGGAAAATTCAAACCATTTCAGCACTGACAGTTTGTTGGGATTTTGGGGGGTTTTATCATCCTCCTGCCCATCAGCAGGACTGGATGGTTTATGTTTGACATTTTAAAATAAATCTTTACCTAGTTTCCTGTATGACATAACCTTTTCTTTTTACTATTTTAAAAAGATCCTGTGTAGCAATTTTCATTGAGATGGTAGTGTGTAAGTTCTTTTCCTATCAAGCACTGATGGATAGACTAAAACCTATATTTTCTCTAATCCTGGATATCATTCTTTGTATAAATAATATGAAAAACTTTGAGAGTTAGTCTTGGTGCTGGTAATTTTTTTGACAGTGTTACATATGTAACTTTGAAGAGAGTATGTTTTGTTTCCTTTCAATCACCATGTAGCGTTTGGGGTAATCTGTGAGGTTTAAACTTGTCTATGTGTAAGTATCCCAGAAATTGCCAGAGTACTTTGCTTGGTCTGTAGTTCTCACTGCTAGCTGAAAGAGCTTCTGGAGAAAAAGCCCTTCTAGGGAAGGGAGAATAAAGGATGTCCACATGGGCATTTTTTTCCAATTGTATAAATTCTATGAAGTAATGGATGCTTTCCAGGACACTAAAGGATAATTCTGACTACCCTTCTGAACGTTGTGACGTTATGAATGAACACAAATTATTTTTTCCATCCATTTTATACATCCAGTCCTCACTAAGCAGAGATGTGCAGTGTTTGTAGGCAGTGGTTTGATCTCTTGTTCCTCAGCTTCACCAGCAATTCCTATCTCCAGCTTGAAGTGTGGGTATAAGGTAGGGGGATAGGGGGGTCGAAGATTCCAAAGCCTGCAAGGAACTTTGTGAGCATTTTGGAAGCATGCGGCAGAGGCCAGGTGACCCAACAGTGTGTGCATCTTGGTAGGATACAACCTTCAGAGAATTGCAGCTACAGGTGAGCAAAATACCTCCCTGTGTTGTTTGTACCTTGTTACATGCAGAGATTAATGAGTGTTGCCTCATGTCCTGAGTTCTGTCTCTGCTCATGCCTAGACATTAAGCACCGCCGGCTGCCTATTCTCTTCTTTGCTAACAAGATGGACCTCAGGGATGCAGTGTCATCTGTGAAAGTGTCTCAGTTGCTGTCCTTAGAAAACATCAAAGACAAGCCCTGGCATATCTGGTAAAGTTGTATTTTTCTATCCTTTTATTGGCATTACTTTGTGCATTCCTATTTTAGCCCTATCGTGCCACTCACTAATGTATAAAATAAATGGGGTAGATAAAAGACAGATTCCACATGTGAAACAGTAAATTTAAAACAGTAATATTAAAATACTTATCAAATATTAAAAAACTTATTTTAAATGTACAGTGCATTCATTTAGACTGTGACTTTAAAGTTTTCACAGCAGAACTGTTAGCTAAGTAATGGAATGGAGGATTTCCAATGAAATCAGAAAGCAGGGTTGATATAAGAACAGCTGACATTACATTTTACTGGGAAATTGAGTAGAATTGTTATCAGAGTGCTCCTGCTAGATTACCTTGCAGGTTTGAGAATATCAATAATAAAACCTTTGGAGTTTTTTTTTTTCATTCAGCAGGTCCTTCAGTAAACTGTTGTTGAAAGGCCATTTAGTTATGTTTGAGGGGATTTTTAGTTGTAGGAGCTAGTCTTTTGTTCCTGAAGGATGTAAGCTTTACTTAGTGCTGGTGTTCACAAGGAAAAAACTCTCCTTTTACCCAGAAGTGCTTTATAGAAGTTAGTTTTTTGTCCTATTAAAGTCCTCAGCTGTTATAAATAAAAGTGAAATCAGCAGCTAAATGCTGCTGAAAGCTACAATTTTTATTTTAGGCCCTTTAATGTTAAACTTGATTACCTGGACGTTGTTTTTGTCCAGAAATGACACTCATGAATTCCCGAGCTTCTTGGAAGATCATTTTATAGGGAACTGCAGTTACAGTCCAGATTCACTGCTGTGCTGGTTTTCATAAATTGAAGAATGAAGAGCATTTAAACAGTTATCCCCCAGTGATCCAGAAGGTGGATTTACACTGCTCTCAGTGGGCAAAATAGTTTTATACATTAACAGACACTCCTGGGGTTGCTGTCACAATGAAGTGTACACACACACACACACAATTCCTCCTTCCAGTACTCCAGCATTCTCACTGTGTGTAGGAACTGCGTGGAGGACATTTTGGCTCGAGCATCTTAAAGGTCTTTTCCAGCCTAAATGATTCCATGATTCACGGCTGCTGTTGGAGGGAGTAAACATCTTTCAGAGTGTTGTCTGAGGAGGGAGGTGCTGCAGAACAATGTGTCTGCCTCGTGTGGGAGCTCTCCCAGAGCCCCTCATGTTCTAGGAATGTTTCCTTGTACCTTGAAACTGGAATCAAAAAAGATCACATCATAAATGATGTTTCCCTGTGGGGACTGTACCCTATATTATTTGGGGAGCAGTTTTCTCTATAGGAAGGAAACTACCTGATGCTACTTTGCAATTATGTAAATTACAAGTTTGGTGATGACTCAACTAAAACTGGTATTTTTACAATGTTTTTGAAATTTGATTTGTTTCTTTCAGTGCCAGTGATGCTCTTAAAGGAGAAGGATTACAAGAAGGTGTGGATTGGCTCCAAGGTATATCATACGTAATTCTCTTGCTATATTTTCATTCTGTTAAACTCTTTCATTTTGTAAGGTTTTTTCTTTATTATTTCCTTTGTTTTCTTTCTGTCCATTTCTGCTGTCAGATCAAATTACACAGTGAGTACTAAAGCTCTATCTTATATTTGCCTTTCATTTACCTCCTTAATGTACACAAAACATAATGTGGGCTTCCCTGGTCAAAGTGTGTATTATGAAATACTAATGCACACTCTTGCAAACAGTGTAGCACTTTCATTTAAACAATACCAGCTCCCACACTTCAATTTCTTATTGTGGTAGTTCAGTTTCTTCTTTAATTTATTCTTAATGTCCTGTCCCTGTTTTACATAACTTAATGTTATGTATCAAGAAATGGTGAAGAAAATAAGCCGGGTACACAGACAAATACACTGGTTTTAATTATACGCTTTCAGCTCTTTAATCCAGAGCCAAAAGAAGAACTTCTTACACTATAACGATTATAGGACATGCAGACACTCATAACTGCATGGAAGAAAATATCAGATCCAGCTTGGATGATGACTGACATCCAGCATCTTTAATTACAAACTTGGTACAGATGTTATGTAATTAAAATCTTGGTACAGATGTTGTGTCTCCTTCTGTTGTGTGCTGCTAAGGCTCTGGTCTCTCTTGTCCTCCTGCTCAGTGTTTAGATTAGTAAAGTGTGGCATAGTTTTTGCAGACTGGTCCCAGTTTTAGCTCCCTGGCTGGCGTTGCTTGTGCTGTGAAGTGCTTCGGGTGGTGCAGGCTCAGCTGCGCTGCAGCACCTGCCTGTGCTGTGCCCCGCTGGCCGCCGGGTGTCAGCGCTGGTCCGGGGACAAAGCCTCCTTCCAGAAGGGTAATAGCCAGCCCTGGCCCGAGTTAACCCATCCCCACTGCTCTGGGGACACCTAACTGTCCTTTCTACTTAGACTCGTCCTGCTGACCAGAAAAAGATGGTTTGTTTTACTGAGTTACTGTAGAATACAAAACCGTTTGGTGATGTTTTCAGAGGGAGGGCTGCTCACCAAAAATAGTCTTTAGAAAGAGATTTACTGCCCTACAGAAGAGCAGTGATGTATCCTCCGCCAGCTAAAATAATTCTGGGGCAGGGAACCAGATTTTGATATTGGGTTTCCTCCTCTCCTGTATCCTATCATCATAGAAGCAGATTCCAAATCATAATTTTTCCTAAATTCAGGCATAGTTCTGGCTTAGTAATGTTTTCTTTCTGTGTTCAGAGTCTCTGCTTCTCTTGGGGGAACCTTTAGAGTTTCAATCCAAATTTTGTGTTTGTACCAAAATTGTACTTCATGCTACTTAAAAGGATCTCAAATGCTTGTGTAAATATTTTCTGAAAAAATATTTAAGTTATATGTGTAGATTTTTAAAGCACAGCAGCAGATGCTGTCACAGATGCTGCTGCTGTCACTCACATAGCTCTTCATAGCCATTCACTTCTTATGGAGTGTTAAACTTCTAATTTTTTGAGCTGACAATCCTCATGGATGGGCTCTATCTGAAAATTTCCTTTAACTCCCTGGTTCGGCAAACCCAAAAGCTTAAGAGTGGCTGAGTTTAAACTGTTACCTAAGCACATGCAGTGTGGCAATTATATGTTTAAAGGCTGAATACTTTGATATTTCAAGGACAATTTTTTACTCTTGATTCTCCTCATTCCTAGAGCACCAGATGGAAATATTTGGAACAACTCTGTAGTTATGGTAGTCCCTAAATCACAGCCTTTGGATGCCATAAAATTCAGACGACGACCTGACACCTGGTGAATTAGTGCACAGTTTTTGTCAGCAGCTAAGCTTTCTTTAGTTACCCTTTCCAGACCCCAGTTGGGGTGGCAGGAGCAGAAGGTTTTCTGTGTTTTTTCCCCTATTGAAGGCTGAGATTTCATTTCCTTGTTTTGTAATGGGGTTGCTTTTGCAACAGCACATCCTCCATAGGGTAAAACAAACCTGTCTCACAGCATTCCCCCTTAGTGGGGGAAATTGTGCTGATTTCCACATTTTGTAATGGGATGCTGTATACTTTTGGTAAGCAAGAAAACATTTGAAGTGAGTTGAGAAGTGACAATCAGGCAGCAATAGGGAGAAGTGTGGCTTCTGAGAGCAGAGTTTTCATGTGAGTTATTAGAAACCAAACTTTAAATCTTTTGCTATTGGGTGGTTTATGTTCAGTTAGGTGGAAGACAAAATGCCTACAAGGAATTGAAATGCTTACTTCATAAAACAAACTTCCAGGTCTTATGGTCATCAAAGTGATCTTACAAGCCTGATGAAGATAAAAATTGTATTAGATGGAAGAGTCTCCCTATTAAATTAGCAAGATTTGAGGAAAACAACTTGGCTGTACAGGAATTTCGGAAGTGGATGAGAGAGCAAGTTGAAAACAACTCCGCATTGTCCCCCATTCTTGTAACTACACCAAAATATCTGGATCTATTTTATGTTTTCAAAAAGCAAAATGCGGCAAGAATTCATATTGTGCTAAGACTAGATGTTTCTTTTTATTTACAGGTCAGATGCAAGCAATGAAGACATGAGAGATAAATAAAGGCTCTATGAGGTTCTTTAATGCCCTTTGTCAGTAGGTGAACAAGTTCCTTGGAAAGGAAGAATGATTTGAAGATGAACAGTTCAGCTAAAATATCCTGTATTGACTTGTTTCAGTTTAGTATCTCTTCCAGGAAAACTGAATGTAGACAACCTAGCACCTCAGGTATGCACATTGATGAATTAAAATTAATCTTGTGACTGGAGAGCATATGCAAAAAAAAAAAATTGTGTTAACAATAAACATCTGCATTCATTTGAGGTTTAGGTGATAATTAGCCATCAGTAAATGCCCCTCTGTTTTTTGGGGGGACACCTTTTGAGCAAATCAGAATATTTATTTTCCAGAGAAAGAATAATCAGCACTTCCTGAAATCCAGCTACATAAAATACCTACTGATTTTAGTTGCCCAGTTTTAAGCATTACTGCCATTTTTTTATATTAAAGTTTGATGTTGGGTTTTTATTATCCATCTCTAATATACTTCTATAAGAGTGTTTTGATTAAAGATATAAGGATTCAAATGTTCAGTGTATTTGCTATAGATGATTGCAGATGTTTTTAAGAAATTGATTTTAATGAAATGTTACTAATTGTTTTGTGATTATGCCATTGTTATATTTGCATTCCCATCAATAAAACTTCAAATATATGACATGCCCTGATTGGGTTTTTTAACTTCAATATGCTCATTAATGGTCTTTACATCCTAGAGATTTTTGGTTTTTTATTTGTTTCATTTGGAATTTGTTTATCCATGTTCAAGTGGATATCGCACTGTATATGTAATAAAATGGTATCTCTGTTGCCAAGGGTTTTTTTTTTTTATTAATTGCATATATTTTTTACACTACCTGATGCACTAGACTTCTATTCCCAATACTTAAGGAGCATATGAATCACAGGATGGCTCAGACTGGAAGGGACCACAGTGGGGTCATCTGGCCCGACTTCCCTGCTCAGGCAAGACCATCCCAGAGCACATGGCATACAATTGCATCCAGGTGGTTCTGGAATATCCCCAGTGAGGGGGACTCCACAGCCTCTCTGGACAATCTGTTCCAGTGCATGGTCACTGCACAGGAAAGTTCTTCTCATGTCCAGTGGAACTTCCTGTGCATCAGTTTCTTGCAAATTGTTCAAAAACACAGTTAAGGGACAGCTCACTGGTTTATTAGATCATTATTATGAAATGTGTTATATACTTCTGTTGTGTATAAAGACTGTTTTATTTCCAAAAATAAATTTCTGGCTCCAAAGTGTACCACAGGTAAAAAATTAAGAATTTTATTTTTGTTCTGCCTCTTCAGGAAAGAGCAGACTGGCCCTGGCAGTGCTGAAGACTCCATTTAACTCAGTGATTACCTGATCCCTGTGGGACATGTAATATGCATCTCTTGCAAAAGCTTTCCCCCACACCCATTAGCATATAAGACACAAAAATGTTCTGTCAGCATGCCTTCTAGGCCTCCTCTCATAGAGGAGGATTTGGAGCAAAGGGAGCTGAAATGGGAGAACAGTGTCATGTACTCTGTTATTAAATAGTTAAATTTAACTCCCCTGCTTTGCCAAAACAAAATCTCACTGTAAGAAATCTTTCTTACAGGATGCTGCGGTTCTTACAGTTCAGTTTGTCATGGAAGTATTTTCATTTATCTTTCTGTGACACTGTTGGCCTTTTGTCGACTCTGAATCTATCTATACAAAAATCAAATACAAAAGAGGAACAGTAATATATAATTCTGAGAAGTTTTCCTCTGAATTGTGAGCAGATAATTTATGGTTTTACTTTGCTTTGGATAATACAGTAATTAAAAGAATGGGTTGAAAGGGACATTAAAGATCAGTGAGTTCCAGCCCCCACCTTGCTTGGACAGGGGACACCGTCCACCAGACCAGGTTGCTCAGAGCTCCATCCAGCCTGGCCTTGAACAATTCCAAGGGTGGGAAGTCTGCAAATTCCTTGGGCAATCAATGCCAGTGCCTCACCATGCTCTCAGTAAAAAATTTCTTCCTAATACCTAATCTAAAGCTATTCTCTTGAAAGTAGTATTTGTAAAACTGTTTTGCTCTGTATAAGTATTTTGTAATTATTGTGATTCACTTATATGTCTTATTTAAATGAAACATTTAGTTTTAAGTTAACAGTTTCTTTCCTACCAAAGAAAATTTAAGTTCTTACATAGAATCCGTCTGCATTTCTGCCTTCCTTGAATGGTATGGATCTTGATGGTTTTCTGATAATTTTTTGTTTGTTTATTTTAAATTACATAAAGTGCTATATTTATCCCATGGATTGCCTTTACTGTCATGGGAAGCTGTTTGAACCTACTGCTTTGTTCTTGCATCCCCAGATCTGAGGGAAATACTCTAATATGTTGTATTTTTTGCTCTCTAATGTGGTTAGTTAGTGCTTTTTGAAAACAGCAGTTAGTTTTGTACTTTTATTATTGTTCCCCTTCTTGATTTTTTGGTGTTTGATTTTGTTCTGCAGCATTTCTTTCTGTTCCTCCCCTCTGAGGCGACTAGTCTGAATGAAGACCTGTTGAAAGGAATGGAAATAGGAACAGTTCTATTAGTAAAATGCTGGATTTTTATTCCCCCCCCCCCCCCCCCCATTACTGCTTCAACCATTAGTTATCTCCTACTTTTGGAACATTTGTGATCATTCTGTGAACATAAAACCTCCTGAGGGCATCTCTGCATGTTCACCTCTCCTTAGTGTACAGGAATAAGTCACTAACATTCACAGGTGCTGGAGCCCTGAGTTGCTCTAAAAATGTCAAATTTTGTTGGTACAAGGATGCTATATTGCACAAAATCCTCATGCATCTGTGCAAAAAGGCTGCTTTGGAGTTGGTTTTTGTGGCTGTCAGACTTTCATGCCATTCTCCCATTACATTTAGGATGCTAAAGTAATGAATGAATTCTATCTGAGTGCTCCAAGACAGTTTGCATTAACAAGTTCTTTGTGCCTGAGGAACAAAGCAAACAAGGGAATATTCCTTTTATTGATCCATGTTACTATAGGTGTGTGCATTAAGTGGTAACTGGAAGGGCAGCAGTGTGACCAAAAGAGACTCAGGGAATTTGGTCTTTACACCCCACTCAGTGTTTTGTGCTCAGTGTTTTGTGCTCTTGCTTCTATGCCTGCTGCCCACCTACATATTTATTAATTTCCTTTAAATATGCCAGGTCAGGCTTAAGACTAGCATTTTCAGCTGAAATATGGTGCATTGTTTTCACATACAATGTGTTGCCTTCTAGGTCTCTTCACTGAGGAGAGAGCTATCAGGTAAATGTGTAAATCCTGATTTTCCTAGCTGTACTGAGAGCACCAGTCCATGGGAACCTTGTGTTTAACTACTGCTTGCAGCTGTGCTGAGAGCCTGCGTGGCCTCAACACTCCTGGGCAATTTCACATGAAGCAAGGGCAGTTCTAAGTGTGAGGATGTAAATGTAATGGAGCCTCCTTTTAATCTCAGCCTTCTAACTGTAATTTCCTTGGGGTGTTTTATTTGCTAATATGAAAGATAAGCTGCTGTAAAAGACCAGACATAACAGCTCAGCTTAGTTGTCTGCAAACAGGCATTCTGATGTGGTAATAGTGGAATGGTAACGTTGCACTTTAGAGCTTCTGTAAAACAGCTGTGCAACTGTTTTAGAAAGCAGCTTATCTCTTAGGAGCTTTAAGTAGGAAATATTATTTTGTTGGTAATAAGAAGTAAAAGTAATGCTGATTCAAAATGCTTGTCCTTAAAAGCAAACATTTATTAAGCCAAGAAATGGTGTTTAATCTCAAAAGGGGTGGGGCTGGGGAGAGGTTTTGTTTGTTTGTTTAAAGTTTTATTTGTTTTTAAAGTTTTTCTTGGTTGGAAAAACACTCTTTTTATTATTAATTCCTGTCATCCATTTATTTCATTCTTTCTGGCCTGCCTCATTCCCGTTTTACAGAAATCCTTACAAATCTTAATCCTCAACTTTTTGGTCTGCTTCTTTTAAATTTAGCTGAGTATTCTGCTAGTGAAACTTTGCAGCTCCCTTCCCTGTTGTTTGGGTTTTAGGTGGGTTGTTTTTTTTTTTTTTTTTTTTTTTTTTTTTTTTTTTTTTTTTTTTTTTTGAGTAACAAAATAGATAATGGGAGAAGGTCACAGAAGCACTATAAAAGCAGAAAAGGTTACTACCAAGAAAGTCTCCAACGCTCCTCTTTCAGAAGGGTCAGGAAAGTTTGTTTTCAAAGGTTAATTTTTTATGCCCTGATCCTTTTTTATTATCTTTTTCACTACTTAAATTTAAAAATGCATTGTTACTATGCAAAACTAACATTGTGTGTAGTAGCTAATCTAAATTCGGAACTTTAAATGCTCTCTTGTAACAAATGCCAAGTGTTTTTAGTAATATTTTGTAACCATCCTTTAGTTCAAGATTCTGTAGCTCCTGTCACAGTAAGTTACATTAGGGAAGCATCTGTGTTTGTGTGAACCAGCATTTGGTAATTAATTTGCCACTGTTCAGTCAGTTGGATTTACCACTTAATTGGTTGAATTTTCCTGGCCATATGAAATTCTTGCTCTCACAAGTACAGCATGTATGTGATAATGTACTGTTCTCCTTCAGTGCATGTCAGGATCTCACCATGCAAATCAGCCGTGTTTGCTTTTCCTACTTTCCTAATGGCAGCATGAAACCCCCTCCCACTACTGTTTTTCAAAATAAATCCTTGAAATGAAAGCTAGGCTCTTAATGTCTGTCTACCATTAAATGATCTTGTGTTCCCCAAACTGTTTCCCAGGAGATGAACTTAATTGTATTACAGTCATATTACTCAGGCCACCAGCTCGAAAGGGGGTGTTTGTAATTTCTCTGGGATTCAGGGAGCACCTTTGAAGAACAGAGTAACTTGTGTAGTAAAGGAAGTGTAAATTTAGCAACTTCACACTAGGCAGTCTTTTGGCAAACAACGTTGTCTTTGAAGATTAGTAAGTAGATTGAAGGCCTAGCAAAATAGTTACTGAACCAAATTTAGTTTGCTGAAGAGTTGCCTAATAGTTCTCAATAAAGGGAAGGAAAGACAGTAAGGAAAGATTTTAAAAATCAAGGAAATTGGGATGTGTGGAGGAAATTTGTTTGGGATGGAGTCATGCTAGTGAATACTAAAGAAACTTAAGCCTCATGAGGCTCAGTGAGGTAACCATGATAAATGACTGAGGTGAATGCTTGGCAATAGAGACTATCAAACTGCTTTTACAGAGTAAAGAGAGCTGGTGCTGCGAGCCTGATATCCTAATCTGTGTGGCCTCAGTTTCCTTCAGCATGAGCCTTTCCAAGGGCTTCTTAGTCCTTGGAGCACGCTGTGCACTCTTGGCTTTGAGGTGTAATTTGATCCAAAAAAGAATTCAGTTTGTGTCCTCCCAGCCAACTCTGCCATGTAAACAAAAGTACAGTTAGTGAGGATTATCTTTAAAATACCCTCTTGACCTCAATTAATGCACAAGTGGAGGCATGCCTGTACAAACCTAAGAGGGAAAAAATCCTAAAGTTTGCAAACCATGGGATTAGAACCATGTGAAAGAACAGCAGAACTTGGCAAGAGGTCTCCACAAGCCAAGGTCCCCCAAGAATAATGCCAATTAAATATTTAGGGAAAAATACAAGTTTGTAGTGTGCTTCACTTGGAACTGGGAAAGTTTGTTGCACAAATACAGGATATAACGATTGGACAGGGATTAAGGGGTAACACTTACAACTTGAAGGAAATGGCATAATGTCACTTGTGAAAAACAGGCAGTCATGAGTAAATAATAATAAATATTAAAATCTTTATGTCAATAATAAAATAGTCTGTCAGGCATCACTGCTGTTCTTGGCATCTTCTGTATTTATGATCACACAGATTTAAAGATATTACAAGGAAAATAACTTTGCAATCTTTTTTTTTTCTTCTATCATTCTTTTTCTATCACTCTGTAAGTAAATCTCTCTTTGTTTTATTCTTATCCACCAACATTTATTAGTGTAAAGTAAAAAGGATAAAAGTGTCTAAAAATTGGTGTAATGAGTAACAAATGGAATCAATGAACCAGAAAGTGGATGTTGTTTTCAGTGATAGCAATATTCTGAGGAATTTGATCCTCATGTATTACATCATCAGTGGATTACATTAAAGCATCTTGGACCCAGTTGAACATTGAGGTGATGTTGTTGGCCAGTCATCAATTCTTGCTTCAGAGGAGTAAGGATTGGTGAAAGGTTTCTTTTCAAGGGTGGAATGTTTCTGCTGAGAAAGTGGTGCTTTTCTCTTGTAATCCGTTTTTTTATTCCCTCTTCAGCCTCCTTTTTCAAGGCGGTCTTTTACATCCTTAGGTAGTTTTCAACAGGGAAGTGTTACTCCATTTTTGAGATGCCTGGAACCTATGCATAATTGTTTTCTAAGTCCTCTGCTGAGCTTTAAAGCAAAAGCAAGTTGATGCTCAAAAAAAGTTTTGGCAGCAGTTTCAAAGCAGGCTAAATTGATCTATAAACTAATCCAATCTAGTGGTTAGAAAGTATTGCTGTATTTTTCAGTCTTGCTATTTCTTTCTTTGGTACCATTATAAAATAAGATCAATCACTATTATGTTAGAAAACAATTGCAGAACAGCCACTTCAGTGCTGATTTACCACTACTGTTATAGGTACATATACTACTAATATTATAAAGTTATGTTGTAGCTTTACAGTTCCTGGAAATTAAAAGACATATAGGTAAAATCAAATTGTTCAGGTTGTAGGAATATTTTTAAGTACCAAATTTCCTTTTTACCCATTCCATAACTGTTAAAGTACTACTTAGTTCTCTGTCTACTCTGTCATGAAATGATTAAAAAAAGCATTAAAACCCCCCTCTTTTTGTGGGTAATAAGTCTCATGTTTTCCTTGAGGTGTGTGTTCTGTCATCATGTCAGGTAATGCATTTAAGTAAGTCCTTAATTTATGAAGAATACAAATTGTCTGTGTGATTTCTTAAAGGCTGCAGCAATGCCTGACTTGTGAAGTGAATGACAGGTTGCTTGATACTGGCATCAGACTAAATAGGAATACTTCAATCAGTTCCTAATATAAAGAAAAATTACAGCTTTATCCAGAGAATTGATTTACCACAGAGATAACATGAGCCTTTATTTTCAGCAGCAGTTCAGCACACCCTGAAAACTGGAAAGCACAGAGTACCTCTACTATTTATGAACTACACTAAATGCATTCTCTAAATACCATCTTCCATTGTAGAGAAACCCCTTTCTCAGTCGTATTTTATTGGACCAGAGCTGTCCACTAAATACAGAAAATATTTCTAAAGAACAACATCAGATAAAAAGACTGTTGCAGACTCATATCCCCATTTGCCAGAATTTTCCTTGTGATGGTGTTGACTTTGCTAAAAAAGCTTTTCTGCCTTGACTTTAATCCATGTTTGAGTGAAGAAACATGGATTACTCAGAATTTTTGTTCTGGGGTATTAAAAGAAATCTTCTTTCCTTTATTAAAGGTTTTGTTGTGTTGGGCTTAAAAAGAAAAAAAAAAAAAAACACGAAACAAATGAGTGTGTGGGAGGGGTCAGTTCTGCTGTTACTTACCCAGCTAACCAGGCAAAGTCCAATCAACAGTCACTTGAATTCTTACAAACTTGTCCTTTGAGATTTCTTTGAGATTTCTTTCTTACCCTTTTTCTGTGTGTTACACAGACTGTTTACTGTTATGTGGAACTTGAGTGCCAAGAATTAGACTCTGTTTTTCTGTTTGTTCTGTAATAAGATTGAAGTATTTTCTCCATTTGGAATAACTTATGGATATAATTTGCATACATAAGAAAAGGTCTCTTCTTTGTTTTCTCTCTCTCTTTTTTTTTTTTTTTTTTTTAATTTATTTCTTACTGGGAGCTTAAATGGAGAGGAAAATAAGTTGTTTCATGAAACCAGATGGGATTCTGCAACATTAGCAGCCAAAAGCTTTTATGATCCTGTTTGGCTTAATCCATAAGAATTCTGCTTGTTAGAGACTGGTGTACTTAGAGTCATTTTTATATACAGAATATTTTGCAGCATATTTCTCCAGACACTAAAGATGATTCTCCTTTCAGAATATGCTTACACATCCACTCAGTATGAATGTGTTAAGGAGTTACTTTATATATACACATCCTAATTTTCAAACATTTTAAATTATATTTTATAAAGAGTCCAGAACATTGGGTTAAAAAATATTCTGTGTTGTGAAATCCAGCAGGAAAGACAAGGGGCAGCATTGGTGTGTCTGTAGTCAGTGGTTCTAGCAAGCCTTGGGGTCCAGGGACCTGTTTTAGGAAATCTTTGCAAGGTAGTTAAGAAAGGCAAGTCTGCTGTCCAGAGGCTTAAATTTACTGTACATAGACTTGTACCACAATTCAAAACTGCCTAGTAAGCTGCAAATTGAAAAATGTCCTTTTGTGGACATGCATGGAAATGTGGTAAGCCCATTAGAATAGTTATTTGATTTTATATTTGAAAGTGCGTATATTTGTAGGTGAAAAGGTGTGTAAAAGGTGTATTAGAAAGGGTGTGTATTCATTTTTAACCACACATCTGATATTCAAAAGACATTCTTGGTGGAAAAGTGTTAAATTAATTACAATGTATAAGTAGCTGGTAATGTATTTCATGGATTTTTTTATTTGCATGTAAGACACCTCTTTTGAAAGCTCATGCATTCTTATGAATACTGAATCATTTGTGCTGCTTTTTACACTATCTACAATATATGTTAGACTTACAGCTTACTGAAGCACTTTTTTTAACCACAGTGTTTTGTGGAAGGCTGATGGTGAATAGACAGATTGTCTTAGCAGGTGAGCAGACTCAGAGCAGGATGGTTTTACAGAGACCTCATTACGCTAAGTGCAGACTTTCCTGAGCTCCAGTTAGGGTAGGGTGGTTTGTAGTCATTAACTTGGTAAGAAGACAAGTGAGCTTAATCTTTATTTTGGATTCACACAAGTTGAATTGATAGGAGGTGCTGTCAAAAACATCTTGGGAGCTTCCCAGACAAGCTGTTCTAATCAGCTGAAAGTTGTCAAATCTTTTGGAATTAGGTACGTACATCCCACCGCAGTATGAGGCTTCTGAGTGCTTTTTGTTCCGTGGCCAGGTGCAGCGAAAGTCTGCTTTTAAAAAGATTCTGTAGGTGGGTTGGCAGTTTCTTGTTTTGTACTTCAGTTAGTTTCCCCTTTTAGCACTTTTGCTACTGGGTAGGTGTAGATGTCACAAATTTACAAGTGAAAACCAAAAAGAGTGGAAAACAAACAGAAGAAGCTTTCCAAAAAGATGATTTAAAGATTTTAATTCCTAGACTGAACTTTGGCCATAGGTAGCACTGTGTATAAATCTTAACCAAAATAATAAAGAACACAGTTACAGGTCTCAGAAGCTGCTGTTTAACCCCATGAGTAATTTCCAGCTGTCTTCTGCAGACATTAAGGCATTTGAACAATAGCAGTTGACCATGTGGCTGTCTTTTAAACCATTTTCAGTAAATCAAATGGAGGGACTGTGTGTTTACAGTTAAAGGATGAGGATTGCTGGAAGTTGCACAGCACATACTTTACAGCAGGAGGTCATGGCTAGATAGAAAATAATCCTAGAAATCCTTGCTAACATCCTTCATCTGTATAATAACATAGCCAAGACCAAACTCTTCCATTCTGTTGCTTGCCTTAATTTTAAAGTATAGATTAGAGATTTGAAAGTCATCTGTATTTGTTTCAACATCTGGACAACTAGCATTGTGAAAAATGGCTAGGAAATATTACATACCATGACTTCTATATGTGTATTTATTAATTCGTGGTCTCACGGCACTATTAAAAACCTTGCCATAATAGATTATAGACTGGAAAGGAAAAAGATATGTAAGGGCCTGTTCATTTTTAAAATACTGTTGCTATTTGTGCCACATCTACCTGCAGACATGATCTGTAAGAGCCTGGAAACTGGGAGTGCTTATTAGCAAGAAAAAGTAGTAGAGCTCTATAAAATATTTTGATAGATAAATGCATTAACATGTATGAAATGGAAAACTGAACTTTGCTTTTCCATAGCAGAGTTGCATCTCAAAGCTTATTATTGTTATGGTCCAGTTATTATTGTTGTGGTCCAACAATGGAAACAGTTTGAGGATATTGTTTTCATTTAATATTTGTGTGAACTGTGCTTGCGGGCAAAATGTTTCATTTGGAGGTTTTAAGACTACATTTCTCCCCTAGTTATTACTTTAATGTATCAGGAAAGTTTTAAAAGAAGGGTGTGAAAGGCGGGCTACTCCTAAACCAGCATGATGGAAATTTGCTTTCCTTTTGGGTATCCAAACAAAACAAAAGATTTGACTCAAGATTTTAAGAACCCATAAAAAGGAGGAAATACAAAAACCACAATTAAAATTTCACCATCTGCTCACTCCAAATCAGCAAGGAGAAGGGGAAGGTTTCACTTCTGCACAAGCATTATAATCAGAATTGGAGTAGAAAAATTAAGTGGATGTGGAATAGGCACAGCACCCTCCCCTCTCTTACTCGACATTCAAGTGACACTCTGGGCAAAATGAATTATGAAAAAAGTTATTGAGAGCCCCTGCTTGACATTTTCCTCTTCTGTGCAATTCTATCCCTCTGCAACTGTGTTTTAATGGTTTCTCCCTGCCTTTGGTGTTGCTGTATTACTTCATGTGGGCCACATGTGAGCACTTTAATCTGAGGCAGAAAGGAACCTGTTTGTCCCATCTGTTTTGACTTGCACATGTTGGTGCTGCTGTTAATGCTGGCAGCTGTGCTCATGTGTGAGGCCACCTGCCACATGGCAGATACTGCAGCTCTGGGTAAAAGCTTCCCTTTCCCCCCTTTGCTGGAAGTGTAGGTGGCTAAATTTGCCCTTTTATTATTTTAAATGTGTCAAAACTATTTACTCTTCGGTCATGTGATACTCAATTAGTCCAGAGTACAAAAAAAAAAGCCAGAAAGGGATTCTCTAACCTGTGCCATGTTCTTTTATCTTGATATAGTTTTAGTATGTTGATTAGTTTTTAATATTTTTGTTATTTGCCTGCAATAGAACTGTCCTTTGGTACATTCCTGTATTATCTGCTTTTAGATGCAGTGAAGAAAGGAGGAACAGATTTGAGCACAAAATGTTACTGTTTGGGATTAGCATTTCTGATTAGGTTGACTCTTTGTTCTTGGACAAGCAGAGCACTGGTAATGCTTCGTGCTGTCTTGTGATGCCCCTCTGGGCATGTGTGGACAGCCTTTGGATGCAGTAAGGTGTTCTGATCGCCTGTGTCTGTGTGCAAACCACTCACCATATTATACTTAACTACATCCTGAGGTGATTACGAGGATTAATTAATGCTTAAAGCCTTTGAAGACACAGGATGCTTTATAAATGCTAATTATTATATTCAGGTTTGCTACCTTGCTATTCAGGGATTAGATCTTAGGCAATAGGTAGGGAAGCTGTGAGATGTATGTGGCAAAGAATTAAAGTAATAAACAGTCACGGAGAGCCTAAGCCTCCCTGCAGCCTGTTAGTGCAGTCCTAATAAATTGCCACTTTTCTAATTTGGTTTTGGAGCCTAATTACTTCTATTTTGAATGTCAGAAGGAGTGTCTTCTCTATAATGCTCCATTGGGAGCTGCTGTTAGATTTTGCAGTTTTAACCCCCGCTGCCATTTTTGTGAGAAATGGCGACTATGTGTAGGTTCTCTCAAAATGTGGCTTCTTGTTTTCCTCTATACTGTTCTGGAATTAAACATTCCATGGCTTTGTGCAAAGCCTGAGACATCTGTATCACTGAGAGAATTGTCTGCTCTGTGTCTGGACAGAACCTTGTGTACTAAGTGCTGGTCCCCTGAATAAGGTTTGTGACTGGTTTCTATTCCGTGAGAAAGCTACTTTTTGTAACCTGTGATCCAACCAGCTAGTCCCAATTCTGACTGGTTAAAATTTTAAGTGCATGTCCAATATCCAGCTGTGTCTGTGTTTTTAACTTCCACATCAAAGCTGTATGAGACTTGGATTATACAAAGCAGAACTGTTTGCACATTTCTTAAAGATTTGTTCATAGCTGAGGACAGAAAAGCAGACAGTAAGGTTTTTTTAGGCTGCTTTATTGCTGCTGCTCTGCAGATGGGCCTAGAATACCAGCTTCGTATCTGCCTGTCACAATGACACAGTGGTTAAGAAAGAGGTTTGGATATGGACGAAAGTGAACAAATGGAAAACACTTTACAGAAGAGAGATCACTGGCACAGGTTACCCAGAGACCTTGGAGTTGGAGATATTCAAAAACCATCAGGACAGAGTCCAGGGCAATCTGCTCCACGTGGTCCTGGTTGAGTAGGGGATGGACCAGGTGACTTCCTAAGGTCCTTTCCAACCTCAACCATTCCACAGTTCTGAGAGATGGCACAAAACAAAAAGGAGCTGATAGAAAGGTGTAAGGTGGAAGCAGTCACAAAGAACAGCAGACATGCTCACAAAGATGATAAAGTGTGGTTCTGAATTTAAAATCCTTGCATCAAGGCTGTCTATTTTACCAGTAGCTCACACTCAGTGAATCATTAAGGTTTCGTGCATCACCTCGATCTATAAAATGAGGATAGTATTTGTCACTGTGCTGTTGCAATGGCAAGGTCATCTGTAGGTATAGTTTGATGTCAAGTCAAGAGTGGCCACAACTCTCAGAGGGAGAAAAATGAAGGGTTTGGTATTGAAAAGCCCAAAACCAAACAAATAAGTACCAAACTCCTTTCTAAGAAGTAAACTTTTTAAAAAACAGGGGAGCCCCTTTTTTCCAAGCCACTTTTCATCAGCAAGCGTGGTCTGAACTTACCCTCGAGTGGCAGAGAGAGGAAGAGCTGAAGCCGCAGCCGCTGCTGCCGCGTACCTTTGTTCGATGCCAATGTTTACAGCGCTCGGCAGCAGGCACAGATGCTGTGGCAGCCACGCTGTGCCCAGGACAGCGTGAAGCCAGTTCCTGACTTTGCATGGACAAACGAGTGCAGGATCTCCAAGCTGGCCCGACTTACAAAGCTGTAGGCTGGCGCTGGCGTTTGCAGTCAGTTGGGATTGTAGAGTCTCAAGGCTGCTTAACCTTTTTCTTCAGAGGTTTGTTCTTGGTTTGTTTTGGTGGTTTGTTCTTTTTGGGTTTTTTGTGGGTTTTCTTTTTTTTTTTTTTTTTTTTTTTTAACCTCTGATCTTTTCTCTTTGTTCGCACTAATTATGACCCATTAACTTAAAAAAAAAAAAAAAAAAAAGCAACAAACCCGAACCAAAGAACCAAAGACAACGCGCCAGCATCCCGGCGCGGGGACGGCGGGCCCTCCCCCTCCGCGACCTTCGCCTCCCTCCGCGGCCCCAGGCGCTCGGGAGGGCAGGGGCCGGGCCCTCCCGCCTGCCGGGGCGCGGAGGGGGCTCCCCGCTCTCCTCCTGCCGCCGCCACAGCCACCCCCCGCCTCCGAGCGCGGCTCTGCCGGCCCGCCCCGCCGGCAGCAGGGCAGGGGCGGGGGCGCGGAGCGGCGGCTCCTCCCCGGGGCGGAGGGACGCGCTCGCCGCCGCCGCAGCCGCGGGGACTCGGTGCCGGGCGGCTGCTGGCAGCGTCTCCCGTCCGGTCCGGTCCGGTCCGGTCCGGTCCCGGGGATGTCCGGCGGGGGCAGCCGGCGGCGGGCCGGCCCCTCCTGGCACAGCACTTTCTCTCGCTTTTTCTCAAGGAGCCCACCTGGCGACGCGGCGGCGAACAGGTATGCGAGGCACGGGGACGGCGCGGTGCCACCTGCGCGGCCGGGGGACACCGGGGGACGCGGCGGGCGCGGGGCTGAGCGGGGCCCCGGGCCGAGTTGCGACACTGCTGGGTGGCGGGGCAGCGGGAGGAAGCGAGCGTTCCCCGCGGGGAGCCCGCGCGTCCCGGGGGCGGCTCCTGGGACAGCGGCGAGGCGGCGGCGAGTCCGGGGGAGCTGCGGAGCGGGCTGGGTGCGCGGCTGACAGCTGCTGCCGCGGCCGGGAAGGGCGGGCTGTCCTGGGGCAGCGCTGCCGTGCGGGCACGGCTGCTGCCGGGCGCTGGAGCTGGGGGACTCGGGGGCTCCCCGGGAGGTGAATCGAGCACCCCCGGCCCCGCCAGGCTTGGCGGAGCCCCTGTGGAACCTGCTGGGAACGCCGCCGCGGTCAGCGTCCTGTGGCCCGGGTCGCTGCCCCTTCCTCGGAGACTGAAAGCGGGGCAGGGCGCTGAGGGCTTTGTTTGTTTGTTTTTCCTTTTCAGTTTTCACGCTGGAAGTTTTCTTTTGGACTGGTATAAGTCAGGCGTTAATGCAACATAAATATTACTGATGTGTTTAAGTCTCAATGCAAAATTTGTGGTTTATGGAAACTTCGTTATTAATAATTTTTTTAGCGCAGGGAGACTTTACAAGATGAAAAGGTTTGGAAACTTCTTGTGTATTTGTTCCTCTTCCTTTTTTTTTTTTTTTCATTCTGGTGGCTGATTTCTGTTTGTAACTAGGAAAGAAGTACAGATAAGTTTCCTTCAGTTTCTCAGGCAGCCTCATTGTCGGCCCAAGTTAATGAGCATATTTTTGTGGTGAAAAGGTGTTAACTGCCTAGTAACTTCCTCAGGTGTAGTATTTATCTTTTGAGTTTAACATGTTGTTTAATCTGAGTCATTCCCGATATAGGGCATAGGTTTGTGTTTAAACTGATAGTAAATGGTGTTTAATCAGATAGGTAGTGGCTATCACAGTAGTTCTTTCAGTGAAAAGCTGTAGGATCTTGCATTGCATATTCTCCGCAGTCATGGAAAATGGAAGAGCCTATTGCTCCTTTACACTGACCATCTTCGACAGTCTTGTAAATGCACCGTGAGGATTTTTAACTTTGTGGGCTTTGTTTCACTGTAAGCCTTTGATATGCCAGTACACCACCAATGATCCACTGGTCTTTTATGAGCAGAAAACGTTGCTTTTTTTTATTTCGTGGAAAAAAAGAAATTGGGAGCAGGGCTGCTGAATCAAGGACATCTTTACAATTGCTGGAAGAGCCTGGCTGTGTTGTCTGGTGGGGGTGGTTAAGATACGGGAGAAGGCGAAGTTTTGGATCTGGCTGAGGACCTGGAGAGGCAATGGGACGGGTTTCATCGGAGGACACCTTGCCAGGTCCCGACAGCTGTGGTTTGGGATAAGCAACAAAGCCTAGCGGTCAGCTTGGTAAGGAGGCAAGTGATGCCCCTTCAGTGGTTCGTGCACTATATGGCCGATCTGTAGGTAGCACTCATGGCAGACCTACTCCACTTAACCTGGGGCTGCAGTCTAATCTCTATCCCAATCTCAGTTTCATTTCCTGCAGCCAAGAGCCTTTTCTTTCTTCGGAAGCTGGGATATTCCGCGTAGATACGAGAAGGCTCTGGCCCCTTGGCCTCGTTGTTGAGCTCCTCACGAGGTTGGCTTGCAGGGTGGTGGCCGTGACTCCTTCCTGGAGCGGAGGCAAGCGAAAGCCCTCGCCATCCCAAGCCCCATTTGGTATGTTAAGGAGCTTTTCCTTGTTGTGCCGGGCTGCAGCGTGGCACGTTCGTCAGGAATGCTGACGTTCTCGTATTTGGTTTCCACTGGCAGCCTTGTTCGCAGATTAGCGTAATTGCATACATTACCCAGCGGCGGGCTGGGATGAGTGCCGCAGGTTTGCTCCTCGTGTTTATTTAGCGAGCTGAATGCAGCCGAATGGATCGCTGAACAAAGCCGGAGTGCGGGGAGGGGGGACCAGGGCTGCCCTGGGTGTCTGTTGTGAAGGTGTAGAGTGCGTGGGTGAGTTGGGGAATGCAGCTTTTGTGAAGGGCTAGGAGAATGGTATGCACCGGCATGGAATCCCCTTCAGCTCAATTGGTAGGATATATGTTGGAACCAGACCAAGTTTAAGATATATATATATCTTAAATATATATCTTAAGATATATATATATATACACACATATATATATATATGCATGTATGTAAATTTTTCTATGGAGGTATTTTACTTACTGATGGGTCTCAAAAAGTAGAAGCATTAAGTAGAGGGGGAGCAGTATATCACATGCACCCTGTGTGCCTGCACTGACCTCTGGAGACATGCATCACACTTGATGCCTCTGCAGAATATGATGGTTCCCTATGTTTTAAAAGCATGCAGAAATGAGCCTCTGTCCGTCCAAAAATCATTTTCCATCTGCTCCTGCAAATTAGGCAGTGGTGGGTGTTGGAAGCTGCCAGCTTTCCTACCCCCATGGGCAGAGCTGCCTTCTTGCTCCAGAGCCTGTTCAGATTTACCTGTAAAAGCCACAAGAACCAAAACCCAAACCTACTGTGACTCTGGTTTAAAACGGGAGGAAGGGGATGGGGGAAGTTACATAGTTTGTTAATCAGTGTCTTCGACTCTTCTGAGAACCTCATTTGACAAAAAGCTTATGTTAATAACTTGCCCTTACAGCAATTTGTAGCTCTGATGAACATGAGACTCGCTGGAGGCTGGCTTGCTTGCTTGTGGAAAAAATAAGCTGTGCAGGTTAGTTGCAAGTTTTGTGGCACAGCGCATGCCTGAAGAGTTCTCTTGGCTTTTACATAAAACGTAGCCAATGGAAAGCATCTCCCACCCAGTGCCTGCCTGCTGCTTAGGTGTCTCTTCAGAGTTGGGGCTGCTTTAAATGGCTTCAGTGCTCTGCATCTCACGTCTTTATCATGGACTTCCTTCAAAGGCAGTCATTCTGCTGTACTGGACTATTTGCTATTTTCAATAATACACAATTGGTTATTGGTTACCACAGTGTTTGTCATGGAGCAATCTAAATCTCCAGGGTGACAAAACCCAATTGCATTTTCACTATTCTAATAGGAGTCTTACAGTTTTAATTTTTTTTAAATTAATACATGTATCTTTAGTACATCTGGAAGAAGACACAGCTTTTACACTGTAAGTCTACACTGTGGATTCTTTCAGAAATAAGTGGCTTCTTTGGCTGAGCAGTTGTTCTTTTGCGAATAAATGTGACTTTTCAGGGAGGTGTGACACTTTTTCCTGAGGTACCATCAAAATATCCTTTAAACTATGGGTGCATTTTATTAGTTATTCTGTGCAGTGTTTTGCAGGTTCATTTCAGATTTCTTTTTTTCCCTCCAAGCACTTTTGGCTGGTCACTACCAGTGCAAGTTTGGTTTGTCACGATATTTTGTCTGCATTGCTGAAGTATACCAGAGAGACAAAACAGGGAAGAACAACCTTTTGTCTGGTTTAGAAGGATTTTGTGGGGCTGATTTGTTTGTTGGGCTGAGATTGTTCCATTCATCCATTAGTATCTTAGTGAGAGCTTTAAGAGATGAAGAACTTTGTTTATTCTGCCTGAGGAGAGATTAGAGAGTCTTTTTCTTCCTTTGGGACTGCCAGTCATTGTTCCTGTTTACAAAGAACATGTATTTTTGTAGTTGTAAAAACTGTGCATTTGAGTGACTGCTGGAAATTGATGGAAAAGGGAGTAATAAATTTCAAACCTAGCTCTTCTTCTGAAATTGCTGTCTCCTGGCTGGGTTTGTTTCAGATGCCATTGGCATCTTTGAAGAAATCCATTGTCTGCTGGAAAAATCAGTCTCTGCTTTCTAATAAAGAACCTTTTATTTTCAGAAGCCAGAGCAGGATTCTTTGTGTTGTTGTTAAAATTTAGCTTATTTATGAGTCTACATGAGGGATGGTGGTTTGTGGAACCAGCAAGGGCAATACCCCAACCATCCAGCAGAATTCAAATTAGACTTGCCTAAGTAAGGTGCATTCTGAAAATTTTTTGTACATTTGTTAATTTGGGGTTTCTTTCTTCCTTTTTGCTTCCTAGATTTTTCTATTATGGCTTCCATTGCAGGATAATTCAAAATAGAATGAAAGGCCCTGATTCAGCAGGGTACCAAAGTGGTTGCCTATAATTAAGCAGGTAAATAGTTCTATGCACTCTAGTGGGACTGCCTGCTTGATCAGAACACGTACTTGGATGTCTCGTGGGACTGAGATCAGGAGGAGCAGGGCCAGCAGCTGGCCATGTGTGTGAGAGACATTTCCTGAAGGAAATGTTACTAGAGCCTTAATTATAATAGAAGTGATCCTTGGAAGAAACAAAGCAACGTTTTTTCCACTATTTTAAATGTTAACAGTGTTCTCTCCTTTTCCAGTTATTGGTGTAAGTGCCAGAGTTAATGCAAAAGTATTTCCAAAACAGCTACAAGTCTGTGGTTTTAAGGAACAGTTTTGCAAAGATCAAAACTCCTTGGTCTTCTCCTCTGCTGAACAAAAGGCTCCCAGGTGGAAAAAAATTAAGATTCCAAAACAGGTTGCTGTGGGGATTGTATTTCTAATTATTGCAACTTCTTGAAAGGGTGGAAACCCAGCTACTGCTGGTAATTTCTGAGGGGCTTTTGGATTTTACACAGTTCAGTTAGTATATGCTATTATACTTGCAGACAGTAGCGCAGCACTGGGTTGCTCAGGCTTTAACTCAGTTCTTCTGGTATATTAATTTTCATTTCTAATATAATTTTTATCTGTTCTAACTGGCTTTGCAGTATCACTTTTGAAGACTTAAGGTCAGAAATGTTGCCTTCCTTACTCATTTCACTTTCTCATGTCAGTTTCCAGACACAAGATACAGTCTCCAATAGTGTTGTTTTTGTGATTTCATGACTTGCCTTATTTTGAAATAGAATGTTGTTTTTCTGACTGTTCCACTGCTTCTTAAGTTGATAAAATAGTTTTCCAAAGGCAGTAAATCTGCTAAAGGAGGTCTTGAGACCTAAGTGTATAAACACCTTGGGGATCTGCACTTCACCTATGGACAGTGTTGCATTGGGGAAAAAATGTAGCAAGAAGTTATTTCTTGTGAGCACACAAACAGAAAAGGCAGGAAGAATTGCAGTGATAATATACTTTTATTTTAATCATCAGTTACAGGCTTCAGATTTGGCCATAGAACTTATTTTGGTAAGAATGGAAGATGCATGCCTTCAAAAAAAAAAAAGAGTGTCTTTGATGTCTGTAGGATGCTTCCTGGTGTAGATTTTGTGAGTAAAAGATGGGAGTTCTGGAGAGTAATTTCTTGGGTTGAAATAGTAGCCCTCTGTACCGCTACCAAAAGTTTTCTCCTCCAGCCTAACTAGGAGAGCTTGCTGCATTTTACTGGTGACACCAGTCTCTCTTGCTTGTTTTTTTCTGGGGTACTTATCCTTAATGAATCTTTTTGAAATTCTGGTATGCTCTGTTTATCAGAGCAACAGTTGCTGCTCTTAAAAGCTGTCCTGGATTACTTTTTTTAAAATGGCTCCTATTTTTATGGCATTACAAAATGTTGATCCCCCACCCTGCAGACATACCCTTTTGCAAACAGTTCTATTCCCCATTAATTCGATAAATTTAACCTTAATAAATGGTTTTTAAATCTGTTTCTGATGTTCTACCAAGTGTTTGTGTTACCAGTAACATGTCTATGTCATAAGAATGTTGGAAACTGTCTAACCAATCAGACTGGCAAATAGGGAGCAGATTCCACAGCAGTGTTGGTTACTATGCCTGACAGATGCCAGAAGGAAAACCTTGATGTAATCTGCTATAATCACCCAACATTGGTGTAAGCTCTGCTCAGAAAGATTTATATTTCTTTCTCCAGCCTTTGTAGGGCTGTTCAGTTCCCTCGCATGTAAAATAGATTGTTATTTAGCAAGGGTTAATCATATTTATTTCCCTTAGTTCTAGCCTTTAAACTTAAAGGTACATGTTCAGTGTAACAACATGGTTAGGTTCTTGAATTTTTTTTTCTTGTAAACTTTCACTGTAAAATGTTGTCCAGCTGTGATTTTTCCGACATATTTACTTTCCATTATCGTTTTGGTTGCTTGTTTTAGTCTTCATTTAATACTAACACACTTTGTGTAGCTGAGACATAAACCATGCAACACAGCACTGCTATTGCAGAACATGATGCTGACCCAGCTTTGCTGCACAAGCAGAGAACAGTATGTAAATCAGCAGCAGAAACAGGTCTGAGAGGAAAAATTGTTTCAGTTAAAACAATCTAAATTGCTTATTGCTGTCTGTAAGCAAACCTGTTTCGAAATGGGGGCATTTGAATTGAATATAATACATTTTATGCTATTTCAACACTTAAATTAATCAGCAATTGTAACACTTCTTCTGCCTAAGTTCCTGCTTTCTCCTTCTCCTGGCTCCATTTTCTCCTACCTTATCTTTCTCTGCTTTCTCTTCCTTTTCCTCCATTTCCCTTCTGTATTTTTTTTTAAATAGCAGCTTTGCTTTCCTTTGACCCTCTAATTTCAAACTCAATAACTTGTTTTTATAATTACCATTTGTTTTCATGTCTTCAATTCATCTCCTCTATGTGTGTGGCCTAAGCTTAAGCACAGAAGCAGCAGCCAGAAACTTCACATTGAAATTTCTGTGCAAAATTCTCCCTCTCCAAGACAAGCCCCAACAGCCTTGCCAGAGACTAGAGGCAGATTTTGTCACTGCTGCTGCTATTTGGTTTCCCAAGAAGTGTACTAGCCTGGGAATCTTGCTGAGAAGTTCACTGGAAATTTCTAATGTATGAGCTTTTCAGAAAAGGGCAACATTGTGGTTTTGGGGGGAGGGAAACAGAGGAAAGAGGTTTTAATGAATTTAATTCATTGGGGTGTTTTTCTTCTAAAATGCTAGCATTTTTAATTTCTGTTAAACACTAACATATTTTAGCTGTCACTTGATGCACAAGCCAATTTTTTGCATTCAGTTGATTTCCTCATATCTTGTTGCCACTGAGCTTTACATTAATATTTTCCTTTCAGTTAATTTAACAAATATTACTATACCCTTGCTCATGTTCCTCAAGGTACATGCCAGAAGTTTGACTCTTTAAAAATTGACTTTTTAGATTAAGTTCTGATAGTTCTTCTGGCTGCACAGCACAAAAATAGCCTCATAAGTGTGATGATGGTGCCTAGAGGAAAGTGTTTCCCTTTAAAGTCTATTTTATTTAGTTGGATTAAAGGGGAAGGATAGAAAAATTGATTTACTAAGTCTCCCAGGCAACCTGAGAAGTTAATAAACATGGGATTGATTGTAACATCACTCAAAGATGGGAATTGTCAAGCTCAGTTTTGTTTATGAGATTACAGCTTCACTTGACAAACTGCTGAAATTCCATTCTTAGATGCTTAAGACTTTGCACTGATGCCCCACTTAAAATATTTGCAAGTGTAACAACTTGCAAGGCTAAAGCAGGCTAAAGCTCAACATACAGAGGAATATTTTAAAATGATGTAATAAATACATTTCTACTTGATCTGTTTGAAGAAAATGAAAAGGATATATTTTTGAATCAATTTAATATCTTCACAGATAATTTAAAAGAAGACAAAACTGTAGCATGTGAGGGTTGCAGATGATTTGACTGAAAAGTATGGAAATCACCATGTAGATGACTTTGGAAACGAACTGAGTTGCCATGGTTGGCAGCCAGTTAAACATGAGCTGCCAAAGTGGTGGCTCAGAGAAGAAAATTCGATTGTCAGGTGTATAAACAACAAACCACGTGTATTCTGTGGATGCTTTGGTTACCGCAGTACCAAGTCCCGTTTTGGTGTCCCATGATTTATCATGAAAAAGATGCTGGCACACTGAAAAGGGCGCTGGAAAGTTCTCCAGAACAATTTGATGTCTGGAAAAACCCCCTCACAGACTAAAGTGAAGTAGCTCAGTGGCGTTTAGTTTAGAAATGACAATGTTCAAGTTTGAAGAATGGCTCTGCCTCAAGGAATATAACTGGCAGGGAAATCAGATTTAAGTGCTTTATGTTATAGACCTGTGGCTTCAAGAGGTTATTTGAATCTGAGACCTTTATAATCTGTTCCACATAGATGTAGATTGATTGAGAGATGAGACTTGAATAGTTAAGCCTAATAAGTAGTGAATTTAGTAGTAGTTTATATGGAAAGGACTTATTTACAGATATGTTAGTTTTTCCATAGTTTGTTGTTTTTCAACCACAGCTCATAACTTCTTGTCACGTGTTAAAGGCTTGATGCAGGTCTCCCTTGGTGAAATTTCATAATCTAGATTATGCAGGAGGCCAGTTGCAGTAATCATAAGGGTCTGTATGGCAAGCAGGGTAACTGGTATATATATCTATATAAAAACATTAATTAAAAAGTCTGAATTTTTTTGCAGTCATCTTTTTAATTACCACTTGGAAACTGGGACAAAGAAGAAACTGATACTAAGCAACCTATGGCTCTTTGCAGATTTATAATAAAAATTTCATTACTACTGCTGGTTTGTCGATATGGTGTGAGAATTCCTGTAATGTGCTGAAACTTCATTGAGGTCTTGCACATCTATATTTGATGGTATTATTAGACTTTCTTCAGGGAGGCTCTTGCACAAATGGATTTTAGAGTACTAGGTGATGAAATCCTTGTTTCAGTGTTTCTCCATTGAAGTATCTTTCTGGAAGGTCAGCACTGCACGTGTAACTGTTGGCACAAAGTAAAATTGGAAAGAAGTAATGACATCAGAACCACATGAGTATATTTCCCAGAGAGGGCTGTTAGATTTGTTGAGAGAGAAAGGAGAGGCAGGGGTCGGGAGCTGGCATTACACCCCAGAATGCTGAAATAAAGAAAGTAAACCTAAAATACATCTTTGAGGTTGGGCATTGCTCATTCACTTACCATTACGAGTCATCACATTAAATTCCTGAGTTAATCTGAGAACACCAGTTAAAAGCAAACAATGCCTACTTTATGTGGTAGCAGGGTGGGTTTGGCTACTCAGGGAGTCATCTGTCCCTAAGAGAGACAAGATGGCAAAATGCTGGAGCACTCACCTGGCTGGTTACATGTGGACTGCAGGAAAATTAAATGCTGGAGCTGCATTGGAAGAGATTTGATTCTGAGCCCTGGGAGAAGTATATCCACATGTCAGCATGCACAAGTGCTGTGGTGGTGCTGAACTGAAGTTCGGCTTTAGTCAGCTGTCTCTGTTTCCTTAAGAGAGTAGCCATTAATTTCCCCCTTCCCAAACAGCACCAGGCCCTCTGTGCCTTCTGCTCCCAAAAGGAGCCTAAAATATCACAGCAATTACTTTCAGTTTGAAGAACTCTGCATGTCTCAGCCAAACTTGTGTGTTTGTGCTTTATTCCTTGTATGTTTCCTCTAGCTTATTTTTTTTGTCTGTCACAACACATTCACAATCTGCTGCGTGCATAACATGGGTGGGGTGGATTAATAAAGGAAGAAGGGGATGGGCTTTTAATTTGCAAGTTCTGAGGGATTGTTATGAAGGACAAGGGTGGAGAAAGCAGACTTCTCACACCATAGAGAGATGCTGTGAGGGCCTTTTGAAGATGTGATTGTTTGTAATTGTCTTGTTCTGTTTTTAGAGGCAGTTGCAAAAGACCTTGAAAGCAGTGTACTTAAATATGCTCAATTAAATTGCTTTTGTTGTTGTCGTTGACTGTAATCCCTCATGTAATCTCTTTGTGTGAGCAGCAATGCAGAATTTGAGCTGTCTTGCTCATAAGAATCTTTAACCTCTCCAGCCTCTCTTGCCAAAGTGTAATGATTAAAAACTTGGACCACAAACCTGCTTCTAGTTCAGACACCACCTGTCCAAGTAATACAGAAAGGTCAAAACAGGGGCAGCAGCAGAGGAACAAAAAGCAATAGAAAATGGCACAAAGAAAGGTTTGTTGAGAAGATACAAAAGATACCATTCTGTAACTTAAATTTAATCTTGATTAGTTAGAGAATAAAAGTGATGCTAATCAGGTTGGGCATGCTGGCAAGACAGTAGAAAGAGCAGCAAGACAGCTGAGGAGAGGAAATCCCTCTAACCTTCCTCTAAACCATCGCTAAAGATTAATCCATCTCTTTTGGATGCACTAATACGTAAGAAAAAAAGGAATGTCTAGCAGAAATAGCAACAGAAGGGCAGTAGATTACACGTCTGAGAGGCTTGGGTTTCTAGAATTAATTGTGACAGTGTCTTTTTATTTAGTATTTCCATCCTTTTTTTTTTCCTTCCTTTAAATCTATAAAATGAGAGTAGTATCTGTCTAAATATGTACACAAATGGTTGTGACAATTTGTAAATGGTTGCCTTGATAGGTAAGAAGCCCATGGAAGCACGTTGGTAGAGATGTTTCCTATCTTCAAAGATCACACTTTGCTCTTTTACTTTGTAAAAGCAAAGATGTGTCAATTCAAAACTTGGGTTAGAAGAGGGCTATTTCTGAGTGTATAACGTAACAACAGTAGTTTGTGAAGCACAGAGTTGAAAATTAATTCATCTTCCTGACTGGACCAGTGTGAAATGCTCTCCTGAGAGATAGCTGGCCTATCTGTGGGTGCTTAAGCACAAGCCAAAGTTTAGATGTGCTCAGCTGGAGATAACATTGGTTGTACCTGCCGTGGCAAAGTGCTCTGGAAAAGCTTAAAACTCTGTGTAGCCAAACTTTAAAAATACAGCTGTAGCCCTAGGTCACAGTGATGCCATGGATGCAATGATGAGAAGAGGGAAAGCCCTAAAATTTGTAGGGAGTCGTGGGGATTGCTAAGTTGCATTGTGTGAATGAAATGAGCAGTATCCAGCAGGTTCTCCAGTCCCAGGCACCGAGTGTGGCCCAGCCCCTGTGTCTGTGGTGTTTAGGCTGTAAAAGGTGACCTTGCCTCTTTGAGAGAAACAAAATCATTTTATCCTAAACTACCCATGAGGCCTTTGTGCAGCAAAGAAGCTTTTGTGCTGTAAAACTCAAACCATTTGGTTTCAGAGATCCATTTAGACCTGGGCCCTGGCTAAGGGGAGAAGAGGTTCACCCCAAGCAGCCTCTGGTGATGTGAGGGGCAGTGGTTTGTCCTGCCTGTTCTTGCTGAGGGACATTTGTTGCCCCTTCCTTGTGCTGTTGGAAATCATTGCACTATAAACTGGATTAGAGGCTGGATTTTTCCTCTAGCAAACTTCTACCCGCCTCTTGATTTTGTCAAAAAATGTCACCATACTGAGAGCCCTTCTTGGCTGAGTTAAGGATGTAGAGATAACTGAGGTTGAGGAGGAAGGAGTGGAGATTACTAAAGCTGGTTCTGCTGACAAAGTCAGCATGTTTGAGGAACTACACCCTAAAGCAAAATGTTAAGGAATGTAGAAACACTAGAATATAAACTGTGAAAGGGTGTGGGGAAATGCTTCCAGAGTTAGGGTTATTTTATGGTGGAAAGGAAAGTTTTGATACTTTTTTTTTACTTGTTGATTTTTAGATGCTTATCTGCTGAATTGCATTCTTTTAGTTTTGGTATGTATGCTATGGAATTTCTGTGGCTAGCTAGAAGAAAGTAATTCAGACATGTATTTCAAATATAAACAAGAAGTAGGAAATGAAAAAAGTTTGGGGGGAAAAAACACATGATGTAAAGGGAAGAATATGAGCAAAACAAAGTGATGCAATAATTCAACACTGGTGTAAAGTATGCTGGCAGGACTTCATGAAAGCAAGGATCTCATTTGTGGTCTGCAGACCAGGTCCATAAAGAGTGATACATTGAACTTAGGAAGAATGTCTGGTAGGCATCAACATCATTATTCCACGCTTAAGTTCAGGGAATTCTTGTTCATGTTGGATGTATCAACATCAGGAAAAGCCACGTAGATCTGAGAAGGGTGTTTTGATTTTTAGTTAGTTTTTTTTTTTAACCAACAGCAAAACAACAACTAGGAGAGAGAAAATAAGTTGTGTACAGAGAAACACTTTGATTAGTGTGCCAGACTGCCCAGAGCAATTGTGACATCTCCTTCATGAAACACATTAGCAGCAGAAGAAATTAATAGGTCAGAATATTAATTCATCTGCTCTGTCTTCCAGGGAGGCAAAGAACAGCCAAGACTTTCAGTCTGATGCTCTCCCTGGAAAAGCATCTTTGTGTTTCTGAATGTATTATGGGAGATTACCTAAGGTGATGTGGAAGTACATGGTTTTCAACTTGGAGATGATAAGTAAACAGGAGGAAGAAGTTTTGCTTTTAATGCCTCTGAAAAGATGCAAAAGAACTTAAAAATCTTAATAGCAGGAGAGTTCTACTGTCATTTTTATTCAGGGAATACTGTCTCTGAGCAGTTGAGAAGGAAACTTATATTTAGTCAGAATGGTTTTTGTGTTTTGTGTGTATATTACTGTATACTGAATGCAGATGTCTAATCAGCAACAGGAAGAAAACCTTTCATTTGGGAGTCTTACTGAGATGTGCTTACCTGTGGTTTACAATCAGAAGCAGTAGGAGTACAGCAGCACCTTAATTCCTTCTTCAAATCCTGGCAGAATTTCACCAAACTACTAATAATTGTTTTTTTATTTAACGAGCTTTCAGTTCATCTCTTCACATGAGTTTAGAAATAAGGGCTTGTGCATTTTTCAATAGCAAAGTTAAATGTTTAAGACTGGTGAAGAAGGGTATTCAAAGTGATTATGAATAAATTGAAATACTTACTCATATGATATATTAGCACAAAAGTTATTTTTCTTCATGTAATAGTTCACAGTTCAGGGACTGATATCTGTCATTAACATCACCTAATATTTTCCTTGATAGTGTTTTAGCTTTTAAATTGATTGTATCATAAAGGTTTTTATTAAAATATTCTCTGCTGGATTGTGTGTAAGGATTGTTCTAAGAGCTGGGGTTGAGGGCAGGGAGTTGGTTCTCTTCATTCCAAAGATGAACTCTCAAGAAAATTTGAGTGAATTTGGTGAATTCCCCATAAGGACACACATGATTTTGGACTTTTGACTTTTAAAATGGAACAGCAGGCATTGCCTTGGTAATAAACACGTGCCTCTTGTCCCCTTTCTAAAATTCCTTCTGTATTTGCATGGCCCATTGGGCATGTTCAGTGAAGAACAGCTCAATGTGGTGGCTGTGATTTGGGATGATTTCACCTGCCAGGAGTACATTCCCCTTGCTGACAGGCCTCAGAATGGGGTGTGCCTTGTAGCTACCAGGTGTGCCAGGTGGTCCTGTGGCAGTGAATGCTGCTGTGGTACATCATTGTTCAGTTACAGTTGAAAAATAATACACAGGCATGGAAATGTTGTTATTTTTCAGCTGGAAGAGCTGAAATGCTGTGTGCTGTTTCTGAATGCTTGAGTTCAAAAACCTCTCTATGAGGTGAAACAGTTATTATGGTTCTGTCTTCAGCTTTTTGGTGCTTGGTTTTTTCAGTTACTATATCTGCAGAGTATGTACTACAGTTTGGAAAATATGTTTTTCTGTCCTTCTAAGTTAAAGCTCTCTTGTGTTTAAATTGAATGTGTTGGCTCTTGGGAGGATTTGAATAATGCAAGTACTCAGCGTCACAAAATATTTTTGTTTTTCAGTTCTGAAAACAAAGGGAGTGAAGCCATAAATTCAAAGAGCAGCCAAAAGGAAAGCACAACTCTGCCTGCACTTTTGAAGGTAAAAATTTTATTGACTAATATTTATTTTAGGTAAAACCTGCCACCTCTGCTTGTGACTATTTGTTAGGGTTTTGATGTTGGATGCACTCCTGTACTGCAGCTTGGCACCTGATTGCCACCTTCTGGGTTAGGGTCCACTATGCCAGGGTTCTAATGTACATGCTGAAGACACAAAAACTATTTGTGCTTCACATTCTTTAAACAAAATCCACATATTTACTTACAGGAAAGAACTGAGGCTTCAGTGCATGTTTGCCAGTGAAGAAGAAAATTAATATTTTTATCAAACCATGTTTACAGGCATTGCTCTAAAGCACCATTTCTGTATAATTTATGAATATCTAACCAGCAAGCCTGTGCTTGCCTGAAGGTCTGCTGGTTGCCAGCCAGAGCACTGCAAGATCTTTGTGCTGAGATTTGTCTGTACGTCGGGTGCTCCTCACCAGTTACCCGTGTTAATCATGCTTGTCTTGTCCTGTAAGTGTTGTACTGCAAGAAAAGGACATGTTCTTCTGTGATCAGGGCTTTCTCCTGTGGCACTAGGCACACCTAAAATTGTGCTTAGATTTATCCAAATATCATAAATAATTATGTACAAGACAGGTGATAACAGCTGTCACATCTTGCCCTGCACTGAGCTGTTCTAGTGATCCAGTCACTAAGCAATTTTGCTTGAATTTTTGTTCCTTTTCTGAGTTGTCTCAGTGCAGTGCAGATAATATGGTGGCTACTTCCCCAAAAGGGGCTTGGCTAGTCTGCCAGATTTATTTATAGGCTTCTTAACACACTTAATCTGCGATTTCTGTCCCATGTTGTGTTTATTGAGCATTCATGGTGTATGGAAAAGGAAGTGCTCATCTTCTGTAGGGCCCACAGTCCCTGTGTAGTTGCATTCTCAGTATCTAGGGACCATTTATTTGGGCTTCACCAAAGTTGGAGACTTTGCAGTTGCCTCTACAAAGACCCCAGCAGAGTTATTTGCTCAATAAAATTCCGTTTTGACTGTGGTTTGTGTGCAGCAAGGTGGGAAACAATGTTTGTTCAGAAGCCAGGTGGATTTAGGCCAGCTCTGTCAGTTCAGAGCTCCTGGAAAATGCCACTGCGTGGCTTCCTATTACCATAAATCATTGATGTTATGCCTTGGAATGCAGGCAGGTTTCTGATAAACCGGAGAAGACACTATCTACTCTAATAGAAGAAAATTTTCTCAGTTTTCAAAAAATCTCATTTTTCTGTGTCAGATCAGTGAAAAATTCCAAACCAGATTTTCCTTTGGAGGAGAGTCCACCCGAGGACAGGACTGAGGAAGGGGAAGCGTTCCGGACTCAGCAGTAGGAGTTGCTTAAAAGGAAGTACGAACAGGGCTAGGTCTCAGGGAAAAAGCAGGATGTGTAGGTGGAGCAAAGCAAGCATAGCAAGTTTAAGTTACCTAAGAGTATTTCTTTCTTGCGAAAAACTGAATCTTTTTTTAATTTACAAAAGCCACAATTCAGAATCTCTCCTGCTGAATCTGTTTCAGTAGTCTTTTACTCAGTATTGTTATAATACTGTACTAAAAGCTGGTGCCAAAATTAGTGCTGTTTTTTTCCAAGTATCTGATCTCCTCTTTGTCTTGCCATAACTTTTAAAATTGTATTGTTTTAGACCTATGTTAAAAAGCCTAAAGCTTTTTAAAAGCTTTATATCTTTGAAATAATGTCTGGTGTTTGTATAGGCTTTAGGAAAAAGGTGTGGTTTTCATACTAGTAGAATGTGCTGGCTCTTGAGCTGTACTGAGAGCTTCCTGTCTAACTTTACTCTTTCTTAAGTTGATAAAAAACCTTGTGATACACTTGAACAGTTTCATATACATAGTAGTGAGTACTTTGAGCAGTCTATCTTGTGGGCACAGAAATTACAACTATATAGTAAAAACTTATTTAGAGGAAGTAGAGAACGTATTGGTTTTCTGATGCTCCCCTTGCTACATTTTCTGAGGAAAATATTTTGTTTTTTCCTCTCACTGCTGTCTCCAGTACACACTTGAAATTTAGTAACCCCACATTGGCCAAAATAAACTGTCTTCTGCAAAGATCACCAGACTGCACCTGAGCAGCTGGAGAGAAGTAACGCTGTCTTAATTGTGGTCTTGGGATAATCTTAAGAGTCTTTTCCAGCCTAAATGATTTTATGAAAGGTATGATCTGTGTTGTTTAAAGATGCTTCAGGTTTTTTTTGTCCGTTCATCAAGGGTACTGTAGGCTGACCAAAAAAAATGTTATGGAAAGTGTGCTTTGTGAAGAATGTCTGAATCTATATGTGGATCAGTTTGGAGCAGTTTTCCAAGCACGCCCATGTCTCTGAGCTGTGCTTCTTCCTCAGCATTTCAGGTAGATGGTGACTAAAAGTGAAACCATGTTCTATCTGTGTTAGCTGTCACCAAGTTAATGAGCCATCCTATTTCTGATAGACTTCCACGCTGTGATTTTGTATATTCGTTGGCCATCTTAGCAGGAGGCCAGGGGCAAAATAGCAGAGGAGCTGTAAGTCTCTGATTTAGCAGCAAAGGTCGAATGTCTAAATTATAACTGACTGGGAGAGTGGAGCTGGGAATTGTGCCGAGCTGTGGTAGTTCTTTGACTCTTCTGAGCACTTTAGACACAACTTCTGTACTTTACCCCTGTTATTTTTTCCCTACAGTGAAATATTTAGCTCATAAAGGGAGGAAAAGATATTTTAATATGCACCTTTTGAAAATATTAAGCCTAATTTTTCTGTGCGCCAGGGGGACTTTATCAGTCATTACTTGATCACTTTCAAGAAAATATTACTGAAACGTATTTGCTGTGTCTGTTAAGTGATTGCAGAAAGTACACCACCTCCTCCCAATATTTATTTACAGATTTTGTTTTGCTTCTCTTTCTTTGAATTAGGGCTGTAAAGGGTGTCCTTTCTGAGTAAATGCTCCATTTGAGCAGCGTGATCGTTGAGCAGATGGTTGTGTGGATGTAAACAGCTCTTGAACTTCATGTTTAGTGTGCTAAGTATCTGCACTACAGAGTGTCCAGTACACATTAGTATATCATTAACCTCACTTTTAGTGCTGCAGGGATTTTGTTTTCTAAGGGAATAATGCAGCAGTGCTCCCTGAAAAAGGGTGTTTCATGGTCCCTGGATATCCTTCCTGTAGCAGTGAGTGGAGAAAATGGCCCATTCTTACACAACCCATTAGGAAGGAATTTTTAAGCATCTCAGCACAGAAACCACCATGTGGGCTCTGTCAGGCAAACGCAAAAGTTCCAAAAAGTAAGTGCAAATCTGATACACCATATGTATAATTTAGGTTACAGTATTTCAGTAGCATCAAGTATTCTGTCCTTTGGCCCATAGGCTCAAGCCTGAGACAGTCTCAACCTTCATAGAAAACTCAGGGGCAGAAAGTACAGCAGAGATTATCAAGTCTGCTCCTGTGCCTCAAGGTGAGATCTCTGTATCTCTGTCATACCTGATAAAAGTTTGTCTGACTTGTTCTCAAAGACCTCCAGGGATGGAGATCTCTTAAGATCTCTCCAACCTCATCAGACAACTGTTCTACCAATTTCATAGACCTTATAATTAAAAACCCTTTTTCTTAACATGCCATCTAAAGCCTCTGTGCTACAAATTAAACCTGTAGCTAATTGTCCTCTGACAAGTACTCTTGTACACTGTGAACATGGAAAACAGAGATTATTCTGTAGCTCTGCTTTCTCACATGAATTTCATTTCAAGGTAACATAAAGATGGCTGTATTTAAGCAGGAGACATGGTATTAAATTTTGATGGCAAGGACTGCAATTATATGATAAGATGGAGCTAGCTTCTTTTTGGAGTTGGAATGGGTACAAGTTGGAACATGAGAAATTCCAGTCACCTATATAAATTTACTTTTTTTTTCCCTTTTGTCTTTAATATAAAAATGGTCTCATATTGGAATAGTTTGCCCAAGTGAGTTGGAGAATCTTTATGCTTGGAAATACTCAAAACAAAGCTGGATTAACCAGAGCTGCTTTGTGCAGGAGCACAGACTGCATGACCTTCCCAGCCACATTCCTTTCAGCCTAATTTGTGCTGTAATTCTATGTCACAAAATTTTTCATCCAGTGTGCCAATTTACACAAGACTTTTTAGGTCCCATGAACTTGCTGAATATAGGTTGCTGTTCCTACTGAATACGCCTTATTATGACTATAGTTTTAAATTTTACAAAAAAGTTAGAAATCAAAATTAAACCTAGAGTCTTAGTTAACTACATACTGTTTTCCATATAGCATGGGGTAGGGATTTATATTGTCATGGTTTTATTTTATATTGATTTTATTTTAAAAAATCTCATAAAATAAAATTTCATCATTAATTATCTAAGTAATGTCTGCTCAGGCTGTCTGTGAATTCCTGCTAAATTCCTGACTTACTGATTAGAAATCAGAGAGAGGGATGCTTTTTCTTTTGGGAGTCAAGGGAGATGGACTACTGCTGCCAACCATGAATTTTTGAAAAACCTAAGGGTTCCTTATAAAAACTTGCTGCTCACAGCAACAAATGAAAGATAAAACAAAAGTTGTTTTGGAGTTTGTACAATCAAGATTTCTCTTGTGAAAGCAGGTATTTTTCTCCTCAGCCATGATGTAGACTTTTGTTGAAATGGAATTTTATAGGTGGTACCTTTTGGCTTCCCAGGATACTTTGTTAAATTGATGGTTGATGTTAACAGCTATATGTGTTGAGGGGGATATTTCAAAATCATCCCATCTAAAGTTTTGGTAAATTCCCTTGCAATACTGAAGATTTTTAGAAAGAATGATCTTGAAATGTGCTTCCCTCTCTACTACTTTTGTTCTTCAAAGAAGGGATCATGAGTAGGGGACTTTATTTCAGGATGGGTGGGGGGAAAAAAGGCTTAAACCTTGGTCTTTTTAGCTCAGAAAACCAGCAGACAGAAGAAGCAGAGGTGTGATGCCAGGTGCTATAATCTGCCCATAGAATGTAAGTGCAGGTGGAAATCACACTGTCTCATCCCATTCCCAGTGTGCTTCACCTTCTCCATTGAAAAGGTAAATTTCACCTTTTTTTATTTTTTTACCCAAGCTTCATGAAATTGTCAAATAAAAGAGAAGAGACATTGTTTTATGTTTGTGAAAACATATTCATTAAAAGGCAGTGAACATGTAGTACTGGAAGACTTTGGGGGAAAGAACAGAAGTAAGGCAGACAATTTAATTCTGTTCTCTCTGGCTCCACAGTAGCCCTTGTAGTAATGAGGTGATGGTTACATACTCAGAAGTGAGTACCAGTTTTTAATCTTTGATCAGAGCTTTAAAATAATTTATGAGAAAATTCAGAAGGGAAAATTTTCGAACAGCTCTGCAAATGGTGTGAAGACAAACTTTTAAATTAAAAAGTTAATTTGGTCATTCTAGAGACTTTCACTGAGTTTAAAATTCCCTGTGAAGGGGACCCAGCAGACACTTCATTTCAAATTGTACCTCCTTTTTTCTACCTTTCCATTTGAAACGTTCACCTCAAACACTTTATCTGTTGTTCTCATCAGGGAATGTATTTCTGGATACTTCCTCACATTTTAGGAGAATACTATAAAGTTTCAGAGAATGCTCGTTTCATCTTTTCTTTCCTCATTTGACAAATTAAATATACATTAATGACTCTTTGCTGTTTCAAGAATTCAAATGGATAAACAAATTTTTAAAGTCCCAGTGCTGAACTTTGAACAGATGCTGTTGTCTTTCCAAATGTTAAATAGTCATTGACTTTAAATAGGTTTATTTTTTAAAATGCAAAACTGATACAGTTTAACTAAAAGTCTCTTCCTGTTGTTTAACTTTTACTCCTGATTATGAAAATGCCATGATTTCATTAGTTTTCTAGTTACTTTTGTCTTCTGGGGTTGCCACGACCTGATTTTTTTTTATATCAAACCAAGCAGAGAAATGAGGATGGGGAAGGAAAGCTTCCCAGTATTAAAAAGTATTCAGGTTAATTGGGTATTTGTAGAGGTACTGAATTCATCTTTAACTTAAATTCCCCCAAAACTCCAAGTCACTCTTTGTTTCTTTTGGGGGGTTTGTTGCTTTTTCTCATTAGTTAAAAGGTATGTTTTAGTAAAGACTAAATAGTTTTTACAATGATGGACCTCCCTTACATCTTCTACACCACCACTGTAATTACTGGCTTAAATAAGAAAAACCCACTTTAACCATGTATTTTTTCAATCCATTTGGCTCATGAACACTAGCAACAGTGGAGATTTTGGGGTTTTTATTGTGTATTTCATTGTCTGGTAGTACTTTTGCCTGAATTTTTCAATGCCATTCTAATTTCCTTAGACAGCTTTGTTCTTAATCTATGTTTCACTACGTCCAATAGTTATTCATTAGGTTTCCATATGTATTGTCTCCTGTTGGTTACAAAAGCCTAACAGATTTTCCTCACACTACTTGAAAAAACAAAGGCGTATTTCGCATTTGGATTTAAGGCACCTCAGTGTGTCCCACTCACTGAGAAAGAGTGGGAGATTACACCAAAGATTCTTTAACCTCCCAGAGAGAGAAAATCTGAAAAAAAACCTGCATTTCTGACTCACGGTGGGGATGACCTAGCGTGCCACCAGCCCCAGCTATGTCACTGTGCATTTTGCTTAGCACACAGAATTTATATACTGTGTCAGTGTTCTAACTGAATGAGATGCTCATAATTGTTAAATAAAATGCAGCCATCTCAGTGGTGTTGAAAGGTCAAAGCTAAGGCCAGAAACAAGATTAATTTTCCTGTACTATATGTGGAAATGCCTTCATGTGCTACTTTGTGCAGCCAGCACTTCAGCCTGAAGCTGTTAATTAATTTCTAAATGCCAGCAAACAGAAACTCAGGAGTAGTGCCGTGACCCGTTCTCAGATCAGGATGTTGGGGTTAAATGACTTGTTGGAAGTCCCTGGGGTGAATCAGGATGATCCTAAATTTCTGATGGCAGGCTATCTCCTCCCACAAGTGCAGGAGAGATGAGGTGGAGAAGGGTGTCTGCGCAGGAGGCGGGATGTTCTCCCAGTGCCACGGGACAGGCGGCCTGAGAGGTCCCTGTGCAGCTGTCTGGAGTTTCTGCTTCCTAATGAGCGTTCATTCATGGGGAGGGAAATCCCAAATGTCTGGCAGCTGTGGCTGGAAGCTAACGCTTTGTTCACGGAGATCTGTGTTTTAATGCTGGTAATGTTTTCATTTCCCTTGTTAGGGCAATAAAAGAGGTTGTATCTTTGGCAGATGGACGTAGCCTTTGCTGACTGAGAAGCTCTGTCGATTCAAACTTCAGCCACCCAGCTGCTGAGAAAAGATGGTTTACAAGGGTGGTCACGAGGGTTCCCTGCTGGGCAGGAGGTGAGGAAAGCTGAGGTGACCTGGCAGGTTACCCTCCTCAGGGTGCTGCTGTGCCACCTCGGGGGATTGTCCAGCGGGTGGCAAGCCCTGGGCCTGCCCGCCGAGGTGCAGCTAGGCCGAGGGCGGCTGTCTGCGCTGCGGCCTGCAGTGGATTACAGCCTGGAGAGCACACTCGGCGGCCGCTGGATCGACCAGCTGGCATAACAATCCTGCCGTGGTGGGCTTGTCCCCTGAGCCCCAGCTGGCAGGCTTCAGTGCAGCCAGGTGGGAGCACAGGGCCCAGACACAGCGTCACTTATCGCTGCGGTCTCCTCGGTCACCTGACTGGAGCCATAATCTTATTTCACACTCTGCCACACCAGCCTCATTGCACGTGAGGGCACGGGCCCATGGGATAATTCAGGTTGAAGGGACCCCAGAGTGTCATCCAGTCCAGCCTCAGTTCAGCTACAGGGTCAGGCCAGGTTACCCAGGGCTCGCTCAGTGAAACTCGGAGGAACGAGTTGCCAAAGGACTAAAAGCTAATTAAAGCTTCATGAAGCGTGTCACAAGCAGGAAAACTCACAGAGGGTGGGAAAGGGGAGGCCAGGGGAAGGCTGATGACAGTTCATTACAAGAGGAGCAGAAAGATAACATTATAGCAGGAAAATTTTTTTCCTTGCATCAGCAAGGATCTCAAAGGGGATCTGGCAGGTAGGTTTCCATCCAGAAACCACTGTTTTCGTGGGGAACCTGAGAAACTATTCAGACTGCTGTGACGCTGTAAGAGGACTTTTTAAATTTATTTTTCCTTGACTGATGCCATGAAATGTAAGTAAAACAAGAGTCACTGATATTTCTACAGTGTTGTGACTATCAAACTGCTCAAGTTTAATTGTGACACAGAATCAAATGCTATGTCAAGGTTGCTAGAGGCCCTGACTGTTGAAAACTGGTGGGATGTACCATGGAAAGGATTACTTTATATAAACCCTGTGCCCTTTTTTTTTTTTCCTGAGTGCTCACTAGGGGCTTCTGTCAGAGACAGACTGGGAGAGAGGCATAGGGAATGAAAGTGAAAGTTTCTGTGATACTGGCTCGTGGAATTGCCACCGTGCTGTGTGTTCATCAGGCACTCGTGCCTGAAGGCTCCTGCTGTGCTAGAGGCTTACTGGCTTTCGTATAGTAAAATCTTGTGCTTTCGTCTCCGTCATTTGAATATGGCACCATCTTAAAATACAAACTTCAAAATCTGCAGCAGGAACAGAGCTGTTTGCATAATGCTTCAGACTTTGAATTGAGATTTTGTGTGCAAATGATGAAATACCAATAGCTCAAGCTGTCTGTAATGGCAAAGTGGAGCAGGAGGGAGAATATATGGAGAGTAGGATTGATTATATTGAACGGAAGAAAGACGGATTTGCATAGTTTCTGTGTTAGGACTTAATATCCACATGTATCTTCAAATAAGCATAGTGTAAATGTTCTCGGTGGCTTTTTTTCATGCAAGACGCTATTTATGGTATGGAAGGACCCTTTCATATTAAAGCTTCCTGTTCTTTTGATTTACCAAAAGTTAAGTAAAGAAAGGAAGATTAAAGAGGAAGGAAAGTCTAAATAGATTTCTGTTTCTGGAAGCAGAGACTACAAAAAAGCTTTTCAAGCAGGGCATAAATTATGCTCACAAATAAGCAGCACAGTCTTTACAAGTGTTATGTCTCAGAGCTGCTCCGAGAAGACTTTCACATGTAGAGATTTAACTATATTTGATGTCTCAGCTCCTAATAGGAAAAAAAACCCCAAACCCTCCACTAGTTTCTGAATACAAATGGTTTTTAAAAATGGGCAAAACCACACCAAATAAAACAACAGCAACAAACAAAAACACTTATAAGACTAAACTGTTGTCAAGTTTTTAATGTGATAATTTCTTTTATAGTTAATGCATCTAGTTGTTAATGTCATAGATATTTTAATAGTTAATATAAATGTTTATGGCTTGAAAGGGTTGTGCCAAGAAAAGAATTAGATTTATGTGTATTTCCTGCACTGAGGTACTCTTTTAGATTAGACAAATCTGTGTGAATGGTACAAATCACAAAACTATGGAGAAATGCCCTCCTTCACTTAAAGTTGAATTAAAATCTGGCATTGAAGAATGCTGAGGTGTTAGTCAAAGTGAAGGAAGAAAATATGACAGTAGAACTTTGAAGCTGACGTGGTGAATCATTCACTCATCAAATATTGGAAATTATTTTGTTGTCTTGTTTCTGTTTTGTATTTCCTCATGCAAAGTACTCAGTTCCTCTGACATTAAGACAATTATTCAAGAGGTTCATTCCAGGCTCGTGTGTTACTTGTCTGATACTGAAGACAGCAGCCAGAGCTGTGGCACATCTCCAAGCTGCAATGTTGGCATCTTCATTTCCAGGGGTGGGTTTGGGTAGAGTTGACATGTAAAGTAGTAAATCCCTGATTCCACCCCTTTGTGACGCATCAGCTGTTGACCAGAACAGTATGTGGGGGAGCAGGCGGGGTTTGTCACAGGTGGGATGAAAAAAGGCCAGTTTGACTTAGCCCACTTCTAAAAGTTTACTTAGAAGTTCAGTGTGGTTGTACAAGTGTCTTGCCTGTACAAAGAAAATGGACGTCGTGTGGATTTCTCAAGGACAAATTAGTGCTGTTCAATTTCTATCCTCACAATTCCAATAAACAATTCTATTTTCAACACATGCATCTTTAAATATTAAGCAATTGCATCTGCTCTGTATTTAAAGGGCATAAAAGAATTGCTTGAAGTTTAAAGACCACTGCTTTGGTATCATTAAATATATCTTGAAAGTTCTTAAGAAATTGCTGTTCCCCAAGGATGGAGCTGAGTTCATTAAAACACTTTTTTCATCATTAACATGATCCTAGGTGGCCTATTAACAAATAAGCCTGCTGGCTTATTTAAGATTACTTCAAGTAGAAATAGGATTGGTCACCTAGTGGAAATAGTAGCTTTCTGTGTAGGTGTTGCCCAGTTTGAAACAATTACTCTTATCCAAATGTATTGTTGACACAACTAAAATTTGCATAGGACTTTTTGTTCATGTTCTTTCCCACTCCTGTTGAGCAGGATAGATTTCATCTGAGAAAAGCTTGGGGTAACTTTAATCTGTGTTAATGAACTGGTTGGAATCAGGAATTGAAATTACAGGGTTGTACTGTAAAGATAAAATAGGCAGCAATAGCCTATGGCACCCACTACAAAGGGTGGGGATGGGGGAGGGAGGTGCTTCCCAGAAAACTTTAGTCCAGGGAAGAAAACACATTTGCAGATTGTGAAGCTGAAAATGTGGCTATGTGTGGTGTTTGTGAAGCCTTCCAGTGAAGTTGCTCCACCCTTTTGGGCAGATGGTCTTGACAGAAGTAACATGAGCTTGGACAGTAGTCCTTGGATCTCTGAAAGGAGCTGACACAGAGGAAATTCAAGGGCATAAATTGGTGAGGAATAGAGCTTGCCTTGCCTCTGGGTGTAGATGCTCAGCTGAGTTGAGGAAAGAAATGAACATGTGGTTTGAATGAAGTGAAGCCCTGCCTTGGTGTTCATTCATTTCAGTTCACTGATAGGGCCGATAGGCAGTTCAGAAGGTTAGAGGTGCAGGGCTGGTGCTCTGTAGGACTTTGGCTGTGTGGAAAACCAGGCAAAGAGTGCTGGAGACTGTGGGAGACAACAAATCCATTTGCAAACAGCTGTGCAGTTGAAGGAGAGCTGGCCAGAGGGTTGAACTAAGGTAGTTCACCTCTGGGATGTGAGTGGAGTTTGTTTTATCCCAATTCTGTTTGTGATTCTCCTCGGTTTTTCAGAAGTGCAGAAGGCTGTGGGGTGTTTGTGTTTGGCTGTGGTATTCTTGCCTAGATTTGCAAGCTGAAAACTGTTCTCACAAGCACATGGAGGTTTGTTTGTGAAGCTATGCTTTCTGAGGGCATTAGTTGGAAGTGTGAAATAACTGTTCCTTGCTTCTTCCCCATGTTTTTGATGTCACTTGAAGCAATTGTTGCCATCTGTCCTGTATTTTTTTCCACTGCAGTTGCTTTGGGAATATTCTAGCCTGCGTTAGTCCTTTTTACTCTTTGTGGAATAAGGACCTCTGGTACAAAAAGAGAAGACATCAAGCAGTGAGCTTTAACCTTTTTAAATGACAGATCTGTTGAAAGGAGTACAATGCCAAGGTGCAAATTAAAATCAAGGAATTTGAGAATGTGTGAAAATGACAGGAACCATCATCTTTATGTGCTTTTTGTATTTACCTTAGGCTTGTCAAAATGAAGAGAAGAACCATTCCACAGAAGAACTTAGCAAGTCTGAAATCCAGGAGGAGCTGAAAAAGGCTAATAGCCTTCCTAGTTTGACTCCTAGAAGCAAAACATCAGATAAAGACAAGCAGCCCCGAGAAGGCTTTTTTCATTTCCTTGGAAGCTTATTTAATATTGCAACAAAATCTTCTTTGGTAGAATCTAAACCCTCTACCTTCCAAGATGAACCCAACAGATGTGAAAAGGATTTACAGAGCACAGATACCTTTCCAAAGGACATGCAGCCAAAGCACCTGAAAATTGAAGAGCCTACAACTAGAAAAACAGAGGATTCTGTAAATAAAGGTGATGCCATCTTAAATAATATTGGGAAAGATATCACAGGGGATCTTCAAGGAGGCTGGAAGCAATCCTCAGATACAGAAAAGTAAGTTTTGTAAGTTACTATTAAATATATTGATGTTTCTGTGTGTGTGTACGGAACTATGCTGACCAAGTTCTGATGATTGTATGAGAAATGTCTGTCATTTCTAAGGGTGGTTGGAGTGTCCTTGACTTGACTTTGTACAAAACTCCAGTAGCAACTGCCCTAAATTAATGAGAATGGGAGAAGTCAACTGCAACAAAATATAACTTTAAAGAAGTCTTTTAGAAGTCTCCTGATTAGATGTGGCATTTACATATTTGTTAAGAAAAAAAAAAGTGTAAAGAGCTTATTTCCATCCATATTATGGCCTATATAAATGTTTGGCTTGAATGGCTTGAATGTTTGTTCTTTTTATATCTCAGCAGTTCAATAATTTTACTTGTGCAAGTAAGGTTTTCTCACTTTCAAATTATCTTTTCTAGTCTGATTGGGTGATTTTTGCTTTTGTGATTTTTTTCCCCTAGTTCTGTGGGGTTATCCTGTGATGTAAAGAAGGTTATGTAAAACACTCAATTTCAATTAGCCAAAACATGGAACATTTTTCATACTTCTGTAATATTTTAAAAAGAAGATTAAAAAAAAAAGTGCTGGCAAAGGCACTGTTGTGTGTTTGAGAGTAGAAGAGTTAAAATACTGACTGTGTATTACAAAACCCTTTGTGACTGTCATAAACATAGATATTAGTTTTCCAAAATCATTTGTAGCTGTTACATTGAACATTTGGCTGCATGTGGGTCAGCACAGCATGGATTTGGAGTTAGGTGTGAATGTATGCCTGTGGTACCTGTCTAGTTTTTGATGGGTGTGTTGAACATGGACTAGTTTGTGGACAGTGGATTTGCACGTGATGATGACTCAGGCTTTCAGTATGGCCCAAAATATTTATTTCAAATTTAAGCAGAAAGTAGTGATTGAGAGTAACCAATAAGTCTATCACAGTGCTCCTGCTTGCATTGTAGAATGGGAGGATGGGCTCAGAAGAAACACCTTTTTTTCTTTTAATTTTTTTTTAATTAATTGAGCTGTGCTCAGTATGTTTATTGGTGGCATGTGAAATGTTTCATCTCCATGTAGGAGGTCAGAGACAGCTGAAATAGCTGCTTGTTGAATTCCATTTCCATACTGGGGATGTCTCCAGCACTCTGCCCTTACCTGTTATTTGGCAGAATAATTATTTGAAGCTTTATGTTATAAATGCAGTGCCTGATCAGGATATGAATAGGTGATGTGTTAACTGTTTAAGCGAAGTTAAAACTGTATTTCCACCTTCAAAATACAGTAATTAATAGTAATACTGGTTGTGTTCTCGTGAGCACTCTGGTTTGGTCGACTGTTTTTTTATCCCAGACTCTTATCATGGTATCACCCATCTGACTGTGCTTTTTCCAAACTGCAGCTCAGCACCACCTCTGCTTTGATCAATTCAGGAGAAAAGTTCTCCTCCCCTCAGTTGTTCCCAGGAGAGCCCAGGAGTGTGGTGTTATTTGGTCTGGTTCCTGAGCAAACTGTATTCCCTAAAACCTGTTGGACAGGCTGGGTTGCTGCATCAGTCTCTTGCTGCTATTTGCTGTTTCTGTAGTATATCCTTCACTGTCTATGCACAATTTACAGGGTAAGATGGATCTCATTCCCCTTTTTCTTCTTGTGAATTCTCCATAAAAATATAGATTAATAAAATAAGGCATTTATCAAAGTTAGCAGAGTTTGGAAAGTGTGGGTGTTAACTCACTGAAGTGACCTCTTTGCTCTGTGCAGAAATTTTTGAGTTATTTTTGTTTTCCTGAAGTCAAAGTTACAGTTGGATTTTTCAATTGACCATCCTTTGACATCCTGTATTGTTAGATAATCTTTACAAACCACTGTCGATTTTTTTCAGTATGGTTCATGTGTCTCATGGCTGGACAAGCATGAAAGAATGTGTGTTGCTAGTCTGGAGGTAAGGGTGAGTTGGCCTATGTACAGAATGAAGCTTTTCCATGGAAATACAATTTTTCTTCCATTTTAAAAAGTTGGGTTTTTTTATTCATTGTAGTTGTTGTAAATTAGGGCAAACATTAAACCATTCTATGTCCTTTTAAGCTCATTCTCAAAAGTACAGTGTACATACTTCCCTTTTTGGCTTGGGATACTAACAAGTTAGACAATCTCTGTGTAACTTTAATTATGTTTTTCTCTGCCTGACCACACAATGTGAACTGCTCTTCTTGAAGCAATTAGTAAAGAAAAATTGGAATGACTGCAGGGAAGCAGAGGCTTGCATTGTTTACCTTTCTAAAATGTTTGAATAACTGTTTTTTTTAGCAAGGAAAAGGTTTTTTTCTTTTATGGAAGTGGTTATGCTGGATTTGTTTTCTTTTAGTTTATAAAAGTTTAAAGGATGTAGAGTAGTTTATTCTTTCCAGTACTTGCTGGGTTTTCTACTAAATATTAACTAGCTGGTATTCAATTAGCATAGCTAAACTGTAAAAATACTCTTGGTTGCTGCCAGTTGGCTGGAGAGTCTTCTTGGGAGTGGATGCTACAAGCACATGAGCAATGATGGGGAGAAGGGATAAAGACATAGCACAAAGCAGCAGGAAGGTGTGGAAACCATGAAGAGCAAAGATGATGTGAACCTAAGAGTGATTGAGTTCTAAAAGTCGTGTGAGGTGTGCTAGTGAGCCATTTAAAGCCAAAGGGATTGGTTCCATTGATTGTTGCATTAAACTGCAGTTTCAGCATTTCCTGTAGAGGCAGGATGTAGCAGAGAGCTTTACAAATCCTTCTGACCACTGCATTATTAATCTTGCAGCAGTTTCCTTTGTCATGAGGAAGATGTAAATGAATTTCTTAATTCTAAACTGCAGTGAAATACTGCGTTAGGGACTGTCTGTGAGGGTTAGGGACTGGTTAGTGAGGAGGTTGCAATGATAAGTGGAAGAGGGATGGTTGTTAGATTGCATAATCCCCATTAGAGTTGCATAAAGAAAGAAAGTCTAAACCAAACAACCTTTTAGATTTCAAAAACCTAACAGATGGTCTTGGATGCCTCTACTCAGACAACCTCATTCTCCTCTTATCCTTAAAGCAATATTTAGTGAAATACAAGGATATCAGAGTGCTCTGACCTGTAAACTGAGGTTAATTTTTCCCTTAGTGGGAGGTCTGGCACTTGGTAAAGACTTGAGTTTCCAGGCCTTGGGCCAAGGAAAGTGGAATTCATGAGCTCAGTCTGTGGAGTACATGTTTTTGAGAGACAAAATGTGTAGGTCACATTATTTATTCCTCCATCACCCTGGCTGGTTGGCTCAGAGGTAATTTGTACCTCAAAGGCTTTTGCTCCTTTAATCCCAGCAGTGGCAAGTGGTAAAGGAGGAGCACAAAAGACGAAACCATGACACATTTGGCAAAGTCTCTAGACAGCAATTACTGTGGACAGTAATTGCAGCACAGAAGATGGGTGAGGAGAGTTGGGCTAAGTCTCCAGTTATTTCATCCCTTAGTCTTCCATTTCTCTGGGATGGTTGAAGGTTTCTTTGCCTTGAAGAAGTGAAAAGGAGCAAGCAATTGCAAAGTAGGGTATTTGCTACTTAGAGTAGAAAAACCCTCTTAGGTAGGATGGCAGCTTCTGGGTAGAATAGTCCCCTGTAGCAGAGTGGTAGGTGTAAAAGTGAAAACTTTGTGTTTATTCTTGGCCTTTGCACTCCTCAGTGATGTTAAAAGCCAACATTTAACTGATGAAATAAGCCCTAAAAATAAAACCATGGAACAGTAGGGGTGCACTTCCCCTCATTTCTCATTGCTGAAAGTCTACATGAGAGAGATGACAATTTCATAAAGTACATGACAAATACAAAACACAGATTTGCCCCATTATCTTTTTTTTCCTATAATGTAAAATTCTTTCACTTTTATATACATTGCCTGTCACTAAAAAGCAATGATTTCGCTTCAAAATTGAGAATGGACTTTCTGCAGTGAATAGCTGCCATCTTCTCAAGAATCCCAGTGGTAACAATGGGTGGTTCCTTGTGCAGGTGACTGAGGACAAAACTTCAGTGTTTTCCTTTGCTCCTGCCCCGAAGACTGATGACCCAGATCTGTTCTACTGACTACTTGCCATTTGTCTATTTTCCAGTAGATTTTTTTTTAATATCCAGTAACAGTAAGTGGATGTTACAAATAGTGGTGTGCAGAACAATAGTGCTTGTGAAACTGCACAGCTTGTTCTGGAGTTCAGCAAGGGGGAGCTTTATTGCAATGCTGAACATGGCTGAAGAGAAAAAAAATCAAAATTTTACTTACTCTAAATGTTTTGATTAAATTATCCTGCTTAAGATAGTAATACCTCAATTCAACAAAGTATTTTAAGATCCCATCTTCTTCCTTCTGTTATGAACCTTGTAGATATGGATGTGAGAAAAAACCCTGAAGTCCACAGCTGCAAGCATTTTCTTACTGTAGGTAGAAAAGGGAGTGAGGGTGATTTCCAAAGCAGATGCTCAAAATGTGCATTTAAATTTCGCACCCTACTAAAAGCCAGGTACCAGGAATAACTTAGTGAGAGCATTGTAAGCAATTTCATTCAGAAGGGAGGTAGCCCTAAGGAGAATGAAATTGTAGTCTGTTTACAGTTCTACTATGATACACTTTACTGGGTTCTGTGAGGGATTTTTTAAAATTATTATTTATTTTATTTTTAGGTCTAGTAAACCTGTTGCTATACATCTAATTGATGTATTTTAGTGTTAGCAATTAGTTATTTCCCACCTTGCTACTGTCAGCAAATCCTGCCCTTTTATTTTGATAGAAATACAGCTGATAAAATCCTTCAGGTTTACATAATTCTGGTTAATAGGTTTGTTCCAGAGCTTGTAATTCTCCTTTGTGTTGCTTGTCAGAGGCAGGCTTGTGGTGATAACAAAACACAGCATTAATTTGTCCAATGGATTGGTGTGTATTGTGGTTTTCATTTTGGTCAGTTGCAGCAACATTCATCTTTCCCTATAGATGCCTTTGGCAGAAAATCAAGAGTGAATGAACGGAAATTCATTACTTAATTCCAAGCAGTGGTCTCATCAGGTAATTTCTGAAGAAAAGTGGGGAAGCTGCTGCTCCTGCATGTGTTGATTTGTTGATCTTTTCATGGCTTTCTGGCCATGGAAATGCAGTGTTGTTCAGTTGCTGGTGCTCAGGTGGTCAGGGAGTCATTGCTGAGAGTGACCTGCTGCCACTTTAGGAGGGGCATAAACTACTGGGCAGCCAAATATCACCCAAAATTAGAAGGCTGTCCCAGGGAAGAAGCAGGATCATCCCACCCCTGATTTTCTGGGTGAACTGTGGAGAGTGGTCACTCTCAGGGCTGTGCTGTGGGGAGAAATGCAGACCTCAAAGCATTTTTCTACCTGCCAGAGAGGGGTGCCTACCCAGAGATGGGATGTGGTCCAAAGGAAAGGTTCTTGTTGGTGCCAAAGCAAAGATTTTTGTGTTTCTGAAGAATGAAATTTTATATTTTAAGAGTAATTCTTAACAGATGTGTGATGCAAAATTGAGCTAAATAAATTAAGTCAAAAACTAATTCACTAAATTCACGTTTTCTCCGCTGAACTTTTTTTTTGGTAGGGTTGTTCAGCTGTACAGTGTATTCAACTGAGTCAAGCCCTTTGCTTTTCCTACCACAGCTGAAGCTGCACTCTTGCTTAAAGAGAGTAAAAGAATGTCCTGGCTTTGATTCTTCATTACATCTCAGAAGAGGCCAAGAACAGTGGCTTTCTATAGCCTTAAGATGAGAAACTAAGGGGGAGACCTCACTGCTCTCCCCAGCTCTTGCACACCAGTGAGAAGCAGCAGTGGCTCTGCTTGTCCCTGATCCCTGGGAGGGGCAGGTCCTGGGCACCTGAATCTCTGAGTGGGACAGAGGAAAATGGAGGGGCAGCAGGTGAGGACAGTTCCCACAGGTATGAGGTAGGAAGGCTGGCTGCTGCCAGGTACTGTGGAAATAGGGCAAGGAAGGGCTGGGAGTGATCCCAAGCCCTTTGTGCTGGTCTTGGTCTCGCAACCTCTGGTGTTTTGGGTCAGCCTTGATGTGTACTCTCTTCCTTCAGACTCAAAGAATAGGTTTTCCCAGATGTGGGAGATAATGAAGAAGTACTACGCTAAAGGGCGAGGGGAAGGAAAAACATTCCTTCCAAGTTCACAGAGACTGTGTTTGCTTTTATTCAAATTGTTGTTGACTCTTAATTGCCCTTATGGAACATTAGCTTTGAAATTTCCTGCAGAATCAGCTGCGTGTAAATCACTTTGTTCAATCAAACTTTTGACCTTTTCAAACATAAATTGTGACATCCCAGGACACTAAGTATTTCAGACTGCAGATTTAAATCATGAAGCTATCCCCTCTGGCTAAAAAATTTTCTTTCATCTAAGTTGTGTATGGCAACGATTCAGTTAGCCCACAGAATCTTTTTTTCCAGCAAGTCTTTCGTTTTTCCCATTTATTAATACCTTACATGAGCATAGAAACCAGCTGGCTGAGTAAGCTGGATTCCACCAGAAGGTGTTTCAAAGTGACTTTAAGATAGTTGTTTGCAGATGAAGTACCTTAACATAATTTTTTTAAAAGCTGACAGTTAACTATACAGTGGAATAAAAGCTAAGTGGAAAAAAATTAAACAACAGTGTAATTTTAAGATGGTCATAGAGGGATAGCCAGGAGTCACAAGTACCAAATCTACATAAGCGATTTTCAGCCTGTAGCCTGCAGATCCCTCTGGTAACTCCCTCTGTGAGGTCTAGGAGAAGAGATTGGAGGAATTATGCATGGATATGCTTGTAAAAGCAGTAGACTGCTGCACTGGGGAGAAAATATCTGGAAGAGTGAGGTAAGAGGGGAAAATTCGCCATGGCATGTTTTGGGAGAAGCAGGCTAGGCAGCAATGCCCTGCTGTGCAGATGAACTGTGCTGCTGGGGGCCTGAGATGCTCTATCAGTCTGTGTGGTCTGCCTCCACCTTTTGGAAAATGTGTAGGGCTCTCTGCTTTCTGCATTACTGTGTGTTACAAACAGGGTTGGAGGGATTGCCACCTCAATGGCAAACACATGAAAAAATGCAGACAATGTGTTCTTTATGGGTGCACTGGAATGAGGCATTTAAGATAGCAGGTTTCCTCCTGCTTCTGGCCTTCCAAATCAACAGAACTGTTTTATAACCACTGCCACTTGGGCAAGTTACACAAGATGTCTGTCATATAAGATGTCAGAACAGGTTCTCCTCTCCTCCTTGAGGAACCTCCCTTTAACTTTTTATATCTTTTTCACAATAGAAGAAGTATCTACAAGCACCTACTTTTGACAAATTTAATGTAACTCATGTTGACATCCTCTCTTGTTGCTGTCAAAGTCTTTTGTGAAACTGATTTAAGGCTTTTTAGGGAATTGAATAGCTTCCTGTGAGGACAGGAAAGAAGGAATCTCCTACTATTTGAAATATGTGACAGAATGCACACTGGGTTCTTTGTATAATCAGGCTTTCATCTGCATCCTCACATGATCTGAAAAAATTTTGCAAGGAGTTTTTAAGGTAAATTTTGAACTGACTTTGTTTTGGTGATCAGAAATGAAACATGTCTCCAGTGACACTTTCAGAAAGCTTTTTTTTTTTTTTTGTGGCACAGCCTGCTTCTAAATTTGTTTCATAAGACTTACAGCTGAGTTGCTGGTGCTGCACAGGAACATGGGTTTTCATTTTTTTAATGTCTTCTTGTTGCATGGGAGCATTCAGAGTGAATATGCTTCTGTGTGCTCTGAAAGGAAATGCATTAGGACTAAGAGGTCTACTGATTTTTTTTTTTATAATATGCTGAGGAGCAAATTCTTTATCAAAGGTCAGGCACCCTGAAGTTGGCTTGTCTGTGGAGAGTAGGTTGGTTCTGGTTGAAAACAGAGCTCACTTGCTAAAGTCTTGGTAGAGTGAAGCCTGCAGGAGAGCAGAGCTGCATGTTGGGAGACACTGGCACAGGCTGGGGCTCTGTCACTGAAGAGGAGCTGGAGCCAGTGCTCCTCAGATTTGGGTTTGTGCACAATTCTCCAAGGGGCAAATGGCTTGGAGTCTTCTGACTTCATATTGGTCAATTGGAGTGTAAAGTCCCCTCAGAAGACAAACAGAGAGCAAAAAGAATTGGGAGAAATTATAAAGGATGCCACATAGGCAAAAAAAGCTTTGGAGTACTTTTTTTTGTCTGACCATTTGTAATAAATATTGGTTTAGGGTGATATGTAGCTCCAGTCAGTGTGGATACAGAACCCAATCATGCTGGCTTCTCATTGGCATCCCTTCTGTAGAATTTACCTATTCATTCCATATCTGGAGGCTTTGGGTTTCAGAATTTCTGAGTTTACATGAAGAATTCAAAGGCAAAGTTTGATAACTGAAAAGGCATGTTCCAGATTTCTTCTGGAGTACTGGTTCTCACCATGTTTGTGCATAAATCTGAATTCTCCTCACTGCATATCATACAAAAAATATCAACCATGAAATAAAAGACACTCAGTAAAAGCTAGTTCTTGTCAAGCTATTTATCCATTGTCTTGCCTTGATTTTGGTGGAAATGAGTATTTGGCATCTTGAAATACCATTTATATGCTCGCTTCAAACATGTCATTACAGTTGATCTGTACAAGAATCCATAAAACTTCTTTTTCTTTTTGAGAAATGGTGCCAGTATGTGTTCTGCTCATTCTCTTAAAAGAAATTTCATCTGGATTCAGGGCAGTTGTAGGCCAACTTTTATTTTTGAGGTTGACCAAAGTATAGAGGAGCTGCTGGAGTTTGTAAAAGCTTAATAGTGATTATTTAAAGTAGGAAAGGTTACTCAGTGAGGTTAATTCTGAATAAGAGCATGATCAGGTCTTACATTCTTAAGACTTATTTTTAGTATGACTGTGACTGATGCTGAATAAATATGCTGTGCTGCAGAACTCAACAGATCCTTCCATTCACATTTTTAGGATCTCTGGAGTTTTAGAAAATATTAGAATAAAATTTTCTGTGGAAAATAATGATGATGCAGGGTTTTTTTACTACCCTTTTTCTCCACCGTGTTTTGGTTTTTGTCACTCAGAAATGTTTATGTTTCTTTGGAGGGTTGTGAATTCTCAAGGCAGCCATTTTAACAAATGGAGTGTGTGATGTTTAACAGCTACCACTGCTGGTATCTCTGGAAACCAAACTGGTGCTATAGAAGACTAAATGTAGGCATCTAACATGGCAAGCTGGGAGATGTGCTATTTATACAGGACTTTCCTGTTTCCTCTGTGACTTAATATACCTGGCCAACAAACTATATTGAGCTTTTGCTCCATCAGAGATGGCAGTGAATTTAATCCCAATACAAACTGAATTTTCAAGTTCTCACAAAGTCTAAATGCCCATATTAATGTATTTTGGCATTAGCCTAAAGGTACCTGACAGTGTAAAACATGCATATAAATGGCTGTTTATATCTCTCTTTTAATGTTTATGGATTTGAATAATTCCACATTTAGTTCACTTGTACTCTGTGTGTATTCTTTACTTGTGATTTGAAATAGCATTAAGTTCTCTCTTCAAAATAAAATTAATACTGAAGTAAGAATCTTGGCCTCTAAAATCTTGCCACAAAATAGATTCTATTTTTAGATTGGTGAATCCATTCCATTTTTATATTCTTTATATATCTTTTGAGAGAATATATACTCAAAATCCATACAGATGAGAATTGAAGTTACAGTTACTCAATGATACTGAGATGTTTCACTTCCCTTAGTAAATTTATTTTTTATTTCTCACTTAAATTATTTCTTCTCAATAAATTCTCAGAGCTGTAACAACTTCTAAACAAACTGAATGAATGAGGGAAGGTGCAAAGAGCTTTAGAAGCTATTAAGCTATTTTTGTATATTGCAACACTTTTATATTAGAAATCAAAATCTTAGTCAACACCTTTTTATGTTGTTGTTTTTGCCCAAGAGAGTCTCCTGAAATGAGTAGGACAACTTTCCAGACAGCTGAATGGCTGATTCCAGCATTCACTGTGTTAGCAGATATAGGGCAGACTTTGAAAGGGTTTCTTCTTAGTTTAAGTGGAGGCTGAGGCAGAAGGGAGTTCAAGTCTAGTCTGAGCATCTACTTTGTCTTAAAGTGAAGAATGGAAAAGCTGACAGTGACTGATTTTTGCAAGAATTCTTTAACAGGCAGAAAAATAGGGGGGAAGAGGGAAGCATTTGAAAGAAAGGTGAGTATTTGTGATGTCTCAGTGTTAAGAAAGGAGAAAAACTGCTTCTTCAGAAAACTGAAAGTGACAGGCTCTGAACTTAGTATTATGAGAAAGAGCAGTGAAGGAGCAGGATCTCAGTTCTTCTGTGGTGACTCTAATTTCTTACTTTTTGCATTCACTGTTTTTTGCTGCTAAATTTTAGACTAATGAACTGCTAGATCTACCAATTCCTTGAAACATTTCTTGTTTTCTTATTTTGATATTCTCTTCAGCATTCCAAGAGTCTTCATTCTTACCCATTCTCCATTTAATCTCTTTCCTTACTACCCTGTGGTTCAAAAAAGCATCCTCTGTTATATACTTCCTTTTTTTCCCCACATGTTTTGTTTCTCCTAATCCTGTTTTTTGACAATAAGTTGAGAGTTTGGGTAAAAGTTTAAATTTCAATTCAATATTTTAATGAACATTAATACAGTAAATTTTCTTCAGTTTTAAAGTACAGGCCAGCTTTAGAAGGATCAAACATCTTCAAAACAGGACGATTATTTGTGTCTCTGCAAATTTTGCCTTGCAGTGACACTTGTCAGTAGTAATTCCTTTGGTAGAAAATAAATGAATGATAGAAGTTGATTAAGCCATCATCTACTTTTTAACTTATAGTTTAAGTTGTCTTTTTTGGTAAAAGGTGGTGTCCATATAATTTGTCACACAAACCTCTATTTAGCAGAAGAAGGAGAAAAATAGTGTTGAGTGCAATTTACAGTTTGTGCTAACCTGTGGAGTAAAACAGTATTTTACATCATCTACAGCTAGTGCTAAACTTTATTATTGTGCCAGCAATTCATTGTCTGTCCCTGCTGATATTGATGATCCTTGTTCCAGGCAGACACGACGGAAGCCAGAAGCACCTGCAGTCACGTATGCAACGTATCGGGGTTCTGCAAGGATCAGGCAGCTCCTGAGGAACCAATCAGAAACTGAAAAAGGAGAAAAAAGTCCTGAGAACAGAAATGCTTCAACAGTCAAAGAAAATGGAGGAGTCCAGACAACTCTGTCTGTGAAATCAGGATGCCTAATAGAAGAAAATGGAAGAGATGGGGGTAAAGATGACCAAGATGATGCCATGTTAAATTCTTCTGCAGTTAGAGTGGGAAGCAAACAGTCTGGTAAAGCTCAGCATTGCTTGGGTAGAAGTAAATGCGAAAGAATTGCAAAGGCCACAACTTCATCCTCTGAATCATGTCATGAGTTACACTTAAGAACAACGCCTGCTTTAGCTGCAATAAAAGTTAAAAGGACATATTCACTAGATTCATTATTGCCATTTAGTGGTAGAAAGAGTGGGATCCTAACCAATTCCACTTCCCAGAGTACTCATTCCCTTCAAGTCAGTTCTGCAAATGATTTGGTTGGAAAAGAAGATGGACTGCCAGGAGAAGCAGAAACTCTCTTTCAGACAGACAAAAATGCTACTTCTAACTTTGATAAAGAAAATTATTGTAGTAAAGCAGGTAATAAAGAATCCCCAAAAGAAATACAGGATAATTGTTTACATTCACCCAAGTCAAAAAGCAAGACTTTTAATGAAGAACTGCAGGTGGGGAAGGGAGAATTTTGCTGCAATCATCAAGTGAATAATCACTCAGAGCAAACATTGGATCTCCAGAGGCTTCATTTCAGTACCACTACATTTCAGCAGAAAACAGATCAGCACCCCAGGAGTGACAATAAAGATGGTGATCCAAGAAATGGTGATGCACAGAAAATTGTGACAGCTGTGGAAAGAGGGCAAAATCCACAGAACTTTGCTGCTACTGTTCTTTTTCCTTTTAATGAACAAATGCCTACTTCACTCAGCATGGAATCCAAAGGAGGAAAGTGCTTGGCCACAGGCAATCAAACTGATTCCGTGCCATTTATTGGACATGATGAAGACACAGTCATGGGCAGGGGGCCTTGTAATGAAGAACTGAGTGGGTCAGGGAAAGCAGTGCATGTACAAAATGGTCACAGGCTAATCCATGTGGAGAATCCTAAAAATACTGCCACACAGCAGACTGGTTTTCCTTGTCCAGGAATGGAGAGTGAGGAAGCAATGAAGGTTTTGTCTGAGACTGCAGTGGAAAACCTTACCAATGTGTCACCGTGTGCCCATGGGTGTCAAAGTGTGAAAACAAATTTTGATGAACTGACAGTGCTTCCAACCCACGAGTCTACCTCTAAGATTGTTCCTCATTCTGCCTTAAGATCTGAAGGAAAGCCTTTAACCAACCATTCTGCTTTCACCCATGAAAAAGATACAGACTTAATTTCTGAATCTCCACCTGTTTCTGAAAGCAGGTGTATTAATTTTTCTTCCAAGAAGGAAAACAGCAATAAACTTAGGCTATCACCCACAGTAATTGATTCTTCATCTGACAAACAAGGAAAAATGCTGCCTTCTGCCACTAACTCTGAAAATGGCCTGACTGCTGCTTCTGTAAAGGATGGCTTTATTTTTCCAGCTGCAGAGTCTGGGAGAATAATCCCTGTGAACAGGGTGACCGAGGGGCCACCTTGCTCAGGACACTTGAGAACTGTGTGCCCATCAAATTCTCGGGAACCTGAGATTACTCCTCCTATGCTTGATAGTTGTGCTGATGGAGTAGATGTAGAGGTTGTTTGCATCTCCAGGCCCACTTCTCCTCCTCTGGTATCCAGAGAAGCCCTCAACCTTCCTGTTTCTGCCTTGGAGATGTCCAGTACGGCTCAGGGGAGCAGTAATTCTTCCAGTCACAGAGCTAGTGATGGGGCAGATGAGGCCTTCTCCACACAACAGGCTGACAGCAGTGTCCTTGCAGAGGCAGTGCCATCACCCACCCGTCCCTTGATATCTTTGGAAACTGCATCTGAGTCAGCCCCTTCTAAGACCATGTACAGGGATGCTACGGGACAGATGATTCTTGGTGCTTCTGCTCCTTTGGAAGTCCCTTCTGGCCAAAAAGCTGCTGCACCTGCCCAGGCAAATGGTCTTTGTTCTGGGAAAGGACAACAATGTTCTTTTTTCCCAGATGCTGCTGTTTTGCTGAAGAAAGCTGAAGAAATAGTGGACTTGGTTTTACACTCGGCTACAGAAGAAATAATAGCAAAAGAAGGCTTTGGTGTCTGCCAGCTTTGTGGGAGCAAGGATGGTTTAATAAATATGGATATTGCAAATTATCAGAAGGCTGAAAATGTACAGCTGGCAGCAGGAGAAATCCAGTCAGCTGTGCAGTCATTGAAAGCTTTTAATGAGCCTGGTGGAGGAGGCTCATCTTCGTTTACAGGAAATGAAAGAGTGGATACAAATAATCAAGATGAAAAGATACTCTCTTGCATCCCTGATGAAATTGACCTACATAGGGCACTAGAACTAAAAGCAAAAGAAACAGTTGATGGGGTCATTAACTCAGCCATACAAAAGCTGGCATCCAATCAGCAGCAAGGCACCGAGAGGAAAAGTCTTTCTGGAAATGTTCAGCCTAAACCTGAGGCTGAAATGCCAAAGGCTTTAAGTTTGGATATGAGGTGTCCTGCCAACACTCAGGAACCAACAGAGATGGTTGAAACTCAGACTGTAGTTGTAAAGTGTGAAAAGGCAGATTGCTCAGGTCCTTCTTTACTTCCAAATTGTATGGAAAATGGCATAGGTTGGCTCCAAAGAGATGAAAAGGTAGCAAATAATGCAATTACTTGTCAAAAAAATGGATTTCTTTCCTCTGGCAGTTTAGCAAGGCTAGAATCAGATCTTCTGACACCAGCAAAAGAGAGGTACAATGGAAAGGTGTGTGACTATCTGGCTGCAGCAGAAATGCGTGACAAAGTATCAGCAATAAGTAGAAAATCTGATGGAACTTTACATTTTACAGATAGAGATGCTGCTGTGGCTGAAGAAACGCTTTTGCCATTGCAGTTAAAAGGTTCGTGCAATAATACAAATATGCCAGAGCGCACGCTACTGCCAGCTGTAAATGTTAATTTGTCATCTTTTATGTGTGGTGAAGAATGTATTGGCCTGCAGAATGACTCCAAAGGTAAAAGCAGCCCTCAGATGTCTCTAGAAAGCAATGCAGAGGACAGTCTGTATGAACACCGTGGGAAAGAGGCTGCAGAGGAAGTACCTGTACAAGTAAAAGCAACCCTACAAAATTCAAAGGCAGTGGAGAGCAAAGAGGAACAAGCAGAAGGGGCAAAAGAGGGAGCAGAGATTAATACTGGATTAGATACACAGTCCATGGTACCTGAACTGTCTATTCCTGGAGAGGGCAGTGAAGGGAAACACAGCTTCAAGACAGTCTCTGCCCAAAATAATGAGAATCTGAAGCTGGCGCAAATCAAGGGTCAAGACATGGAGAGAAATTATCAGCTTGAAGAAAATGGCCTGGACTGCAGCAATAACATGAAGGAACCAACAGAACTTTTGGCTTCTTCTCCACTAATTGAACAGTGGGAAAACAGTTCTTTTACCATCATTTACGAAGGTGCTCTTCAAACTGAGAACAAATCTGTCTCAACTGATGAGATGCAAGCTGGTTCTCTTTCTCCTTCTGATTTGTCTTCAAATAATACAGATCATCTAAGGCATGCTAGAGCAAGGAATAAGCAGGAGTCAGTCTGTCTTTATGGGCAGGACAGCAAGGCGAGCGAAGCAGCAGAGAGCCGAGGCTCACAGTCCTTCCTGAGTGTGGAGGCCAAGCGCTACAGAGTTTATCCTTTCTCTCTGTCTCCCATCTACGAGGACGACAGCTCCCAGGAAGATCTGCTGTCCACGGATGTGTCTCCAGAAAGCCGTCCTGGGGGAGTCTCCAAAGACAGCTCTGACCACACTTCTGTGCTTTCCCTCCTCCAGTCAGTGTCCGAGCGCTTGCAGTTCACTGCTCGCTTCAGCAGAGAGGAGGAGGACGAGGAGGAGGAAGAGGAGGAAGAACCTTCCTGTGAGGAAAATATTCTTGATGTTGAGAGAGAAGACAACTGCCTTTCCAGTCAGTGCAGAGAGAATTTTAAAGGAACCCCTCAATCAAATGACCAAAGTAGATCTTTTCTTGAACAATCATTTATTCTTTCAAAAGAACAGCTTCATGCACAGGAGCAACCAGAACAGTTTCCAGATGTGTCTTCTCCCAGTCAGACACCTTTTAAACCAGTTCCAGAGAAAGCTGATGCTGCTGTAACACAGCCTCCTACAAGTGTGTACTACCAGTACTTGAAATCTGCCAGAAAAGGCTCTTCTGAAAAAGGGATCAGGTTTGGAAGCATTCTCCAGGATATGCTGCAGCCAAAGATTCATTGGTTTCAAGACAATGCTGTGCCAAAACTGGGAGAACTGTCAGCGGTAAGATGTCATGTCACATTATATTTATAATCAAAGTGATTAGCCCAGATTCAAAATTGCTGCCTCCCTCTCCTCCTTGCTCCCTTTTATTTAAGTTTTTATTATAAAAGTAATCAGAAGTTTTTATCAGAAGTTATTAAGGTTTTTTATTTCATAGTTTAAAAAAACTCTTCTGATAAAATAAATTTTAAAAGATAAAAGTGTTCCTCAATTCAAGTCTTGGTTCAGCACACAGGTGAAAGTAATTTAACTGTAAAACAGAATATGTGAACAGAAGGTAAAATAGGGAAATATGCATAATAAAAAGTCTCTATAATAGCACAAGACAGACTTCTCCATGTTAATGACATTTCAACCTGGAGATGATGAAATTGCCTTTTATATGAAAATTATTCTTTTATTTCTTTCACTTCTGAGATTAATAGAGTTGTCTTGTCCAAAAAATGTATAAATATCAGCTTACTGGGCTCTTTGATTGTTTCATCACAGTCTTCTAAAAACTATAGCTAAGTTAGCAAGTAAATAGCATAGCTGCTTCCATAGATTAGGATTTCATTTTTTAGTTTGCTTAAAGCAATGGCAAATGAGGGTATGGAAAGAGTTCTTCTCATGTTTAGAATCTGAAAGTGCCACACAGACCAAGTGTGTAGCTGAAGAAGTCTTTCCACAATGTTTGGAATACTCCAGTCTGTGTTAGATGTATCTTCTGTTCTTTCCTCTGTTAAGAAATGCAGTTTATTGTTTGCTGGGAAGGGGTGATACATTTGTAAAGGTTATAACTTCCATAACAGCTCTTCCTTTCTAGCACATGCTGCTTTCTGCTGATTGACCCTGTAAATAATTTATACCAGCTCTGAATGGCAGTGAAACAAATATTGGTTTTATCTACTAAAGACAGTTGTGTACATGTACAGGAATAGTGGACCCAGAATAATCTGCCTGTGTTTTGTGCCACTGTTGTAGTTCTTAATAGTTGTTTGCCATGTCCTTTTATTTTCAGAACCTCATTGACAGGGCAAGTCTCAAATGCAACCCAAGACCAGGGAAGGTAAGCAGAGTTTGTGTCACATAAATCAATATGATACATGGAATAATTTGTCATACTGTAATTTTTGAATGGAAAGAGTCTGAAGATGTTAGTCTAATTTTCTCTATTTTATGTATTAATAGCATGTGCTTCCCCATGCTAATAGTGAGTATATATTGTTTAAAATCCTGCCACTAGTAATTTTGCTGTCTTTCTCAGCAATTGTTTTCATTGAGTAGAGTGTTTCATAAAGGAAGAAACTGTGTAGCCTCTCAGTTGGGTTGGCACAAATTGCAAGCAAAAAAATAACTGTCTGGGCTCTGTGTTGAAATGGGCCCTCATTTGCATGCACTGTGTATTGTTTCAGATTATTATTTATGATACTTGTGGCAACAGAAGTAAACAAGAAGTTCATTCTGATGTGCTAGATGCCTCATCGTGGATCTTTCCCATTGGAGCAATACTTAGGATAATTAGAGGATGGTAAGAAATCCAGGTCATATTTAAATAGAGTCTTTCCAAAAGACTGCCTGTGTGTTCCTCTTGTGTTTTTATTTCTTTTATTTATGACACATGTCCCATCTGCAGTAGTGTCTTTTTCTTGCTTTATAATTAGACTGATACCAGTGAAAAAGCATAAAACAAGGCTTTGAATACCACACTAAAAAAATATATTGTTTCTCCTGGGAGCTAGCTTCAAACAGAACATTTCTAATAGATTCACGAGTGGGTTTAGAGCTCTTGCCTGAAGTGCTGAGCCAGTACAGCCATAATCATGACTAGAAATATGTGTATTTAAAAAGTGGATTTTTACAGTTCAGTTTCATTATACAGTAGCTGTTGCAAAAGGACCATCAAATGAACATTCTCAGCTGCTAGTTTATATGTGGCATTGAAAGGAATGTGGATACAGAAGGATATATACAAGGACCTTTAAGTTTGCAAGTGTTCCTCAATTTGCTTTGGGAAGCTGGGGCCAGGTCTGTGTCAGTTGTTGCATTGGAATTTAATTGGTGAGGCTTACAGGGACTGTTTCTGACTGTCAGCCATGCATGTCACATTTATGCAGTTTTGAGGCACCCTTGTATGGTTTTGCATATATTTCTTTCACATCCTAAGAAATGCTGAATGCCATTATTAGTGTGTTTTGTGCCTTTTATAGTCTGCCTGAACAGGACACATTTTGATGTGACAGTTAATATATTTGTCCTGGTAAAATAAGTCTATTCATTCACATTGTAGTTTAGCTGCATTTTTATTTTATATTTTGTCCTGGAGAAGAACTGTGTATTTTACTTTTCAATACCAAAGTGAGTGTGACTACTGAGAGAGAGCATAAGAAAGATGTGATATTTTTATTGGTAAGAAGAACTTTTTCCTAGGCTTTCCATCAGATGTGCTCTACCAGCAACAACTCAGTTCTTTTTATCATTATTGCAGTTGGATTTTTTATGAGAAACCGAAGTTCCAGGGTCAAAAACATGTACTAGAAGAAGGAGAAACTGTGCTGGATCACCTTTGGGATCTCCCAGGCATAAAACATCATCGAAGAAACCTCACAGTTGGTTCCATCAGACACGTAACAAAGGTACAGACTTCCTCCACAATATTCTCACATGCATAATTGATTTGTTGGTCACAGTGGCATATTAGCAGCAATGGACAATGTGTGTGTAGTGTACCTGACTTTATTCAAATTTGCTGTGACTCAGTTTTTTCACTTTCTAGGTGGTAAATTCCAGGACTTTTACTGTGCTCAGTTTCCGTTTCTTCCTGAGTTATTGAGCAGGTGGATTATGTTTCTTTGTCACCACCCTCACATGACACAGGCTCCCATGCTTTTAGATGTTTACCTGTCCAGTCATTTGAAATTAAATGGAATCAATTCATATTTTTGAAGAAGTTTTTATCTTAAGCTGTCTGCTGTGTCTGTATGGCTTCTGCTTCAGTAGTGGCTGGGTTTCCAATCCTGTTTGTACAGTGTAGCCTCCAAAAACTGCTGCCATTCCCTCTACAGCTTTTGTGCCATCTGTAGGATCTCCACTTGGACCAGTGGTACACCTACATCATGTATCTCTGCCTATAGCCATCAGTTTAGAAGGCTTTTTTTTTAAAAGATAAGAATCAAATGTCTAAAACTAAATATAATGCATCCGTTGTTATTCAGTGAATGAGGAATATATTTTCCAGATCTTGTGATTTAAGAAGATTTAGTGGTCTCATTGTTCAGTGTAACATTCCAGTTACTCACAGGGCAGTGGCCCTTGCTGTGAATTAGCATTTGTATCACAATGTGAAAGATTTTCAGTAAAGTGGTTTTTCTGTTTTCTGCTGGTATAGAGGTCATTTTAAAATGATAACCTTTCTGTCATCAGTACAGTGGCATAATGTCGTAACAATTAGAAATACTTCTTCATTCTCTTAAAAAACTTAGAAATTCATTAATTCAGAAGAGGCTGACTGAAGGCAAGAATAATGAAGTTAATTTATTTGAGCTAAACATATTAAAAGCCTTTGACCAATATACAATATGAATGTTGATCAGTAATGTGGAAGACAACTAAATAAATGAAGGTATTCCACAATAACAGAATAACAGCCAAGGGAAGCTGGATGTGTCTTGGCTATGAAAGAAGACTCTTGGACAGGAAAGATACTTGTTTAACTTCATCATGCTTGATAAAAACCTTTGCAGTACAGCTAAATAGGTTTGACTTTTGTTCTTCTTCCAGTCTGTGGTTCATTTATGTAGAACGCAGATGGAAAGCTTTGTTACTGTACACTAGTTCAGTAATCAACACTTTCCTATTGTAAATTAAACCTCTAGCAGGTGTGGTTGGTGAGTTTAGTGCCCTCACCAGGCCAGGTTTTGTCCTCTACACCTTGATTCACGAAGGCATCCCTACTTTTTTTTGGTTGTTTTTTAGATGTGGTGGAACTGCTTTTGGAAGGTAGTTTCCTAAAGTGCTGTTTTATTTATTTATTTTTGTGAAAAATATAGGCTTTGTTTTTATTTGACAAATAGTGGATTCTTTTTCAGGCAGTTTGTGTGTGTGTATTTTACTGCCATTTTCTTTTTCATAGGCTGTCAGTATCTTTTCTCCGGGGTAGTTTGGCCATACTGGCTCTGTGTCCAGGTTGTCTGGCTTTTCTTCCAGTTTTTCAAGTAGTTTTTTTTAATGGTCTTTGTTTAATGGCTGCTTGAGTTAGCAGATTTGAACATTGACTAAATATTTGAGAGGAAAACAATTTGCCAAGAAGAGGAGAAACAGTTTTTTACTAAGGAAACTGTAGGAGGCACATTTAATATTATTTTTTTTACTAGCATATTGACTGAAGAATAGTCTGTCAGTAGCTTTGTGTTCTTGATTTGGCTTCAAACCTCCCCAAAAAGCAGAGATTCTGTTAACTTTTTGGTTATCTTGTGGCCTGGCTAATCATGGATATGCATTAGGTGTATCCAAGTGTATTTAATTTCAAGGAAACTGTGGGGAGGAGATTCCAATGAAACAGATTGTGCAACCAGTAAAATGAAGACCTGTCTGAAATCATATGGAGACCGATTTCCTCTAAGACACAAGCCAAAGCTAGCAAAGTCTGCCTGCACACCCAGGTTCAGTGCAGCTCCTGCAGCACAGTCTGTTTAGCCAGGTCATTTCTCTGGCCTATTGTAAATACATATTTTGACCTTTCTGCTCACATTGGGCTTTTTTCTATCTGTTTCTGGAAGCCCAAAGAGGATGCTAAATGTTATGTTCCCAAAAATAAGAGCTAAGAAGAGTTCCTGACACCTCCATTCTGGAATACTCTTATGAGCCGCTGTTTTGAAAGGTGACAAGGGATCTGAAACAGCAGTTTATAATCTCTGCAAGGTGGTTAGGCAGGGAATACCTGGACTCCTTGTGGAGTCTTCTTAAGCAAAGCTCTTTGTAATGGGATTGTTCACACTATTACATGAAGGGTGTGTTTCTTTTGTTTGTGTGGTTTGCCAGGTGAAAAGAAGCTAAATAATTTAAGCAGGGACTACTTTGTCAGATGCCATAGGAAGACACCCAGCAGCTTCAAATGGTCTCATTTGCTGGCTGGTTTTTACAGGACAGTAATAATTTATTTCCTTTATATTATTTTTTTTACCAGCCCTGTTGAGTTCTGTAGCTGGGTTTGGTGGTGGTGGGCAGTAGCAAGAGTGGTACAGTGCTGGAGCACTGGGAGCAAGAATTATGAATGGGTAAAAAAGCCTGGAGGACCAACAGGTCCAATAAAAAAAAAAAAAGTTCCAGAAGCAGATAGCATCCTAAAGACAAAATGTGTATCTAAAGTAAGATGGTAAGATGGTGTCTAGACTGTATTACAAAGCAATCATGTTAATACCAGAACTACTTAGGCCTGTTTTTCAATAGGCTCTTCTCTCATCCTTGTTTTGGCATTTCCCTTAAGAAGCCAGACTTTAGTCATTCTTTGTCCTGTTGTTGACACAAAACTACCCCAGTTAAACAGGCTAATTTGATCACTTCAGTCACCACAGTAGACAGGTCCAAGGAGAAGACCTAACAGTGCTGAGTTTATTTAGCCCTGCTGGAGCTGTTAGGGCTGTGATCCTAGATCCAGAAGAAGGATAAACAACCAAGACCACCTTGAGGGGGGTCAAAGGCTTTAGGTCTGTCACTTCTGCTGGACCTCTTGGTCAGGCTAGAAAAATGTCAGAGATGCCACTAAAGAAGAATATTTAGTGCTAAAGGCTTAAGGGTTATGTAAATGCTCTTCAGAAGGAGCTTTCAGCTTTCTGCTGAGGGCCATGTCACTCTTTTGGAGGTGGCTGTAAGTGTTCCTTGTGCTTTGTAAACATCCCAGCTCCCTAAAGACCAGGAGGGAAGCACAGGCATTCCAGGATGACTGCGTGGAGGTGGGAGGAGAATACCACAGAGTAAGGCAGGCAGAGAGGGATGTCTGGAGGCTGTGATCTACCTAAGCATTTGGTGGTTATGTATTATCACTGGAAATGAGCACAGCTGCCTAATCTGTTTGCCCTGCTTTTTATTCTGTTTTTGCCTGATGTGTCTGTAGGACAATGTATACCATGAGTTCGGACTGCTTGTGATGGGGTTTGGACTGCACAGTTTGAGGGGTGGGTTTAGGGAGGCAACCTTCCCATTTGGGATCTGGGCTGAAATACTGTGCTAGCAGTTTTGCATGATAATAGTTGTGCATGTGTGTATCTTATTTCCCAATCTTGACACCTTGCAGTTGTCAGGGCTTTGGACTGAAGGATCTCCACCTGACTGCTGTCATATTTGTGTGGTTTTAATTTTGTTTCTAAAGATGGTGGCTTCACTGGGAATGTTAAAGGACCCTCTGAAAGTAATGAGGGCTGTTAAATATACTCAGGCAAATATGAACATACTGGGGCCAATATTTACCAAGCTAAATTTGCATGCTTGAATTGTATAAATTAATGGCATGGCACAGAGTGTACATCTGCAAATGTATAGCATTCATCTCGTGCAGTAATAAGAAGTGTTACCATTTTCTGCATTTCAACCATGTTACCACCTTTAGAAATAAATATTTGAATTGGTTTTGATGAAAACCTCTGTTTATTGTGTGGCACTTTATGAAACAAATTTGTGGACTTAATCTAGAACACATACAAAAATACAATCACTAGGAGTAGAGGCTTTTTATTGCTTTCAAAATCTGGCCTGAGAGAGACAGTGATAAATAGGAGAGACTTTATTACGAGTGTTTGTGCTGTACCTACCCTGGTACATTTGTCATCTCTTGAGCTGGTGACTGCCTCATGAGCTTCAGAGTCAGGAGAGCAGACTTCAAAATAGCTTACAGACTGTTTTTTTTCCAATCTAAAATGAAAAACAAAAGCAAAAGCCTTGTACTGAATTAAAATTAAGCATACTCCATCTCATATTCTGTCTGAGCCCTCAGGCAGATACTTTTATTTTGTTCTTGTCTAGTCTTGTAGATACTTAGTTTCAGAATTTATCTGAAGCCATTAAGAGTCTGGCATCAATATTTGTGGAATTCCTCTAGGTGCAACTTCCAATTTTCTGGATCAAGCTTTATTGTTGGATTTATGAATTTCAGCCTTCTTACATATCAGATATTTTAAGGAAAAAAAACACAGACTTCAAGTATTTCTCAGCTTTGATTTAATAAGATACATACACATGTGAAAACTATGGGGAGATTTTTTTTTTTTAAATCTTGTCTAGCAATATGCTTAGAATTGAGAAATGATGGAGTTCCTTAGCATTTTCCCATGAAGCAACACTGTGCTAGAAAGTCTTTTTTCCTGGTTTTTCTGGGTTTGTTAATCTGAAAATAAAAATTCCGGTATTGCAGTTTTTGTTCTAAAAACAAAGCGTGAGCATTGTTTGCAAGGTACAATACAGAGGAAAAGTGATTGTGCAGGAGGGAGAGTTGCCAAAGCAGTTTTGCTGTGTTACCTCAGGTCTCAGGAGGAAAGTGAAACAATATCCTGAAGTGCATCCATTCTAATTGCCACACTTAATGCTGACAGTTCAGTAGCTAATGAAAAAGTTGTGCTAACCTAGAAGTGAGATGTTACCCCATGAAAACCCCACTAAAAATCCACATGCAAAACAAGAGCACTGCAGGTGCTGTCACGAGATGAGGTGCTGTAGCTTCCAGGGCTTTCGTGCCCGATTCCTGGGTTTCTCTGCAAGCTCTTGTGTTCTTCCTTTCAGAAGCCACGGTCCCTGCAGGATCTCTGTTATGGTGTGCCCCTCCTGGGTCCTCCCCAAATCCAGAAATCAGGTGCTTCCCTGGGGGCACCCTCAGAGACCGCTCCTCATCCCTCTTCTCTAGCACATATGCACGGGGCACCTTCCTCCAGCCACCTTTAGGATGTTGGGAATCTCTATATGCTGTCCAAGCCCTCTGTTCTAAAGCAAATGAGCCTGTGGGTCAGGAGGAGAAGGGGAAGTGTTCTGGGAGATTATGGCTGAGAAATGAAGTTTTTCAGCTGCGCACATGAGCTGCTTTCCTCTGGCCCGGAACACCCTGCTGAAGCAGGGACTTGCAGAATATCCTCATTGGTTCGTGATGTGTTTGAGTGCTGAGGAAGAAAGTGTTGGCAATGCATGTTATATAAATACTGCAAAATGAGGGTGGCTCAATAACATCCCTGCAAATGCTAGAGATGAGCATGCGGTCAACAAGTTTGTTCTCCAGCGTGGTATCTCTCACTAGTAAACCTCCAGTAAAGAAACAGAGGTTGTTGCTTTCTGGTAACAGGAAAATTGCTAAAGTGTCTACTTAACAGAGTAGATGTTTTCTAATACTGATTTTTTTTCCTTTCTTCATCTAAAATGCTGTAGATTTATTTAGCACAACAAAAATATTGAACTCGTATGGCTTGATACTGTAGTTGGATTCTGCATTACAGAACTTAATTGTCATGGAGGGGCAGAGTTGTGAATGTAATAGATATTTCTGGAAACTTTTGGTTAATGGATGCATCATGTGTGTGATGGAAGCATTGCCTTTTAAAAAAAGAAGTCAGTCTTAAAATGCTGTTCAGTCCTTTGGTTGGAGAATATTTAAACTGGCCTTTATGCAAGTAGCCCGACAGCTATAAATTTCTTCTTTGAAAATTGGTGGGAGCTGGAAATTTACCTCCCTTAGCTTTTCTAAAAATTCTTTTTAAAATAATAAAACCCTTCCATCATATGAAGGCCGGAGAGGGGTGAGAAGATGGGGCAAAAAAGGAAACATTTAGGGGCAGAGTCTGCAAGTGTGGATAAACATTACCCTTTGATTTGTTTCCACAGGACTGTGGCATTCCAGAGGTGGAGTTCTGCCTGGCAGCTGGTAGTACAGAGGGACTTCCCATCTGCATACAAGGTGCAGTTGCCAATTTAGAAGAACTGGATGTTGAGAAAAACCCTTATATAAGAGTCAGAGCAGGAGTGTAAGTACTGAACCTTTTTAACTGCATTTTGCCAACAAGTAGAAGAGTAATATCAGGTGATGAAATCCAGTAAGCAACATGAACAATACTTGGGAGATTTTGCCAGAAATCAGTAAACATACATTTAATATGTCAGCATTGTGCTCTGTAAGCTCCTACTTTGAAGGCATTTTTCCTAGTTGCTGGCAGAAGTCTTCAGTAATTCCATATTTGAGTAGCTTTATAAATAGAGGAAGCAACTCAGCTATAATTAGCTTTTATTGCATCGTAGAATAGATACTGTCTCCCAAGTCACCCACCCTGTTATAACCATAATACTGTGTCTGAACACCAGAAAATGAGTGTTACATCACCCAAGCATTTCTCAAGCTACAGCCAGATCCTGACATTCTGGAGGGAGGTGATTCTGTATGACACAGGTCCCTGGCTAACCCAGAACTTCCCGTATTGAGCAGAAAGGGCTGTTGTTCCCTGGACCAAAGCCTCATATTTCCTGAAGTTTAGTAGCTGTGTGGCTCTTCCCATAGATAATTGCAGAATGACAGTAGCTCTTCTATTACAAGAGTCCTGCCTTTCCATGTGAACCAAGTCTTCCTTCCCACTATCTCACTATATGTGAGAGGGAGTTAAAAACAGAGTCCTGTCTTAGTTTTGACAAAACTTGGTAGTTTTAAGAAAATCATTTTCCATATGGCTCCATGCCTCTTCTTTCATTCCTTCTGTGGTCTCCTAAACCTGTGTTCAGCTTCTACATTCAGCTCTTTTTTTTTTATTTAGGACAGTCTGAAGGACTCCCAGCACTTTTAATCCTCATGTTAGAACTACGATAGCTTTCTAAAGGATTGTTGTAAATAATCATACTTTAATAACTTCCACTGAAAAGAATTATATGGGACTGGTGTAAGAAACCTTTTAATTCAAAGGTGATAATCTTAGATAAAATTCAATGCAAATGTCTCATCTTCAGTACTGGCTTTTTTTTGTATACTCATAAAGTAGCAAGCTGGCTTTTTTAAGTGAGTGAACAAATTGTTAATTTTCTTCTCTTTCATTTATATTTAGCTTGGACTAAGAAAAAGTGTCTGAGATCTTCCTAGCAGTGATGTTGCCAGCATATTTAAATACAGCTTTGTTTTGATGTGCTGTCTCAAACATTATCTAGCTCTTATGCTAACAAAAAGGAAAATAATTTTAATAAGATCTTTGTATTTGGAATCTAGTTGATGAACTTATGAAGTCATTTATCCTTACTGTTCTAGATGGCTTGCTTATTCAGACTTGAATTACAAGGGAGAGATGACAGTTTTGGAAGAATGTGATTCACCACCTGAAATTCCTTCAGCAGATGTAAAATCTCTGCGTCCCCTAAGAATGGTGAGGACTTCACAATTCCCTGATAAGTTGTGTGCCTTCTTTTTTTGTTTATTGTTGCTTCCCCAAAGGTTTTGATCTAAATACAGCTTGGGCTCTGATGTTCATTCTGGGTTAATCCTCCATGGTGTGCTTGCTTTGGTCACTCAGACTTAAGCTTCTGCATCCCCCAGCATCTTCCTGGGAAACTGCTGTTGTTGGGAGGACGTCAAATAAGACAGAAAGGCTCAAAATTTTATTGCATCCAACACCAATTAATTAACCAAAAATCCCTTCTGAAGTGTTTTATTTTCCTTTTTTCAGTTAGGGTCTACTGGGGATGGAAGACCAGATAAGGACTTTATTACCCAGTAGTATTTCTCTGCACACAAATCTGGAGAGGTGCAGCTGGTTTTTTGTGTTGACAGACAGCACTTGGATCTGCATGTGAGAGAAATGGGAAGGGGTATAACACAAATTTTACTGTGTACATAGCAGGCCTACAGAAAGACAGTGTAAAAGCCATAAAGGAGTAAGACCTAATAGCTGTCTTTTTAGTCACTCAAGTGAGGTCAGTGTCTCTTATTCCCTCACAGAGCATCATTCACTCACATTTCCAGAGAAGATGCATTTGTTGTATTTGCTCTTTGACCATAAACATATGTCAGACTCTATTTTCTCTCTCTTTCCTGCTGTTTTCTCTCTCTTCTAGTGTTGCACCATTCGTGCTTTAGAAATTTTAAATGCATGCAATAAAGCTTTAAAAATTAATTTTAAATACTGTTCAGTATCAAGTAGTTTAAAAATGTGTAGTAAATATTTACTTTAGAATTCTAGACCATGAAGAAATACTTCTAAATTGCTTGCAGTCTTAGAGGTTTGTCAGTGCACTGATTTGTTTGTAGGTCAGGTTTATAGTGTGCCTGGCCTTTTGAAATCTATAGCCAGCACTGAAAGTGGTGAACAAAATTGCAAAGACTTCATGCTCTCATAGTACTGTAAAAGACATGTCAGAGGGGGCTTCAAGTTTCATATAAATAACTATTTTCCCCCTCATCTGTTTTTAGGGTGGACTAAAGGTGCAAATGCCAATGAATGTCAAGGTAAGCACAGAGGGCATTGAGAGTAAAATATAAGCACATTGGGAATATGAAATCTTTATGGAAGCTGCTTTCCTTTTTTTTTGGTGTGTGATCTTTGATAACTGTTCAATGCTTGCTGCTGCAGAAAAATTCCCTAATGCTGTCAAGTTCACTTAGTGTTTGATGAGGTGTAGAAGTACCAGTAGTTTGTTTTTCACATATTAGGAAAGTGTAAATTTTCTATAAAATGAGTTTTTCTGACTTGATACATTAATCACTCTAATGATAAAGGGATTGGGGGAGATTTTCCCATCTAACATACCAAGTTTAAAAAGAAAAGGAGAGGGAAGGGAGGAAGAGGACAGGAATAGAACCCTTCCATCCTAGCCCCTGTTCCAGTACAAGAGTTGTGAGTGAGACCATGATCCTTCTGTGATCTGAGGAGCTGAAAGCTGATCCAGAGCTATTGCTCCTTTTTTCCTTCTTTTTCTACAAAAATGCTAATGCTTTAGGTAACTTTTAATTATACAAATACTTACATGACTTGGGTGTTTTTCTAATAAATTCTGCAACAGATACAAATATTGTTAACAGCTGATCTGTGTGATTTAGCAGATAAGGAACTCCAAGGGGCTGGTAACTGCAGTCATGGAAATAACTTCAGCAAGGTACAGGGAGAGGCTTCTTGTCTACTTTTGAAGGATTAAGCTCAACATCATGTTTTCTAGATAATAATATATGAGAAAACCCACTTTGGAGGATGGTCCAAAGAGTTTTCAGAAAACATCACTTCTGTCCCAGCACTGTTTGGTAGTGAAGAGGAGTTTCAGGAAATTGGATCACTACGTGTAATTGGTGGAGTGTGAGTCTTATATTTATTTATTTTAAAATACAGAAGCTTAACTAAATGCTTAGAAGTGCTAACTAAGAGATTATTGGAGTCTTCCACAGGTGAAATGTTTTGAGAAGAAGGGAGTGTATATTTCTTTTATTATCAGCTTTTCAATTATCAACCTACCAAGCTAAATATGTGAAAGGTGTGAAGTCAGTATTTGCCATTTGGATGCCATTAAATTAGGCCACTTTGTTCACACAGAGCTTTAATTTGTATTGATTTATACTTCTGATAGTCTCTACTTAATTTGCTGAAATGACCTTGGGTAGGTGTGGTCAGTCTTCAGTTTGACATTTACCTCTGCAACCTACAAACTGTTATATTATCTTAATGGTTTTCCTCTGCCAGCTGTTGCATTTTATCTGGCATTGGGAATGTGCTGCTATTTTCATTAATTGAGGCACTGGATAGATTCTGTGTTGCCCTGCCCCTCCCTGTGTCACACACACACAGGATTGTGTCACACCTGTGTCACAGGTGGATGCTCTGAGGTAAACTCAGCACCGGCCACCAACCCCTCACGTTGTTCTTTCACCCTCTCCCAACAGGACAGGACTGTCTGAGAGCAGGCAGGGTGGTTGCCTCTGACAAACACTTCAGTAATAAAACAGTTTTCAGAAAATCTTGCTTTTGTTTCCTAAGGGATTTTCCACTTCAGCATAAAGATGGAATAACTTACATCCTTTCAGGCTGTTGTCAGAATTTTATGAGCACTAAATTCAAAGCAAACTTAATTGTTAATACTCAGATAATCTATTTATAAGTGCATTGTGTGTTTGCTATCTGGGAAGCCTCAGATTATTAAAAATCATTGTTCTGTCTGTTGTGGCAGCTTTTATTTTTAGTGCTGTGGTAACCTAAACAGCTGAATTAATGTAAACCAAATGGTACTAAAAGTAAAGCTATCCCTGCCTGCCAAATTTCACTGCCAACAGAATTTTTACAGCAGTTCTAATATTTACAAGGAGTTTTAATGAAAGAAATACTTAGAAGAAAAAAAGGAGGGAGAAGCACTTTTTAAAATTGACATCCATTAGGGATTTGAAGTTGATATGGAAACACCTTCTTTTAACTGAGCCTTATCTATTTATTCAAAATACTTTGAAAATTTATATTTGTTTACTGCTAAAACATATTCCATATACAATATGGTTTATATCTTCAATTTGCTTGTCTTTTATATGTATACATTTTTAGATTAAAGAAAAAAAAGCAGGGAAAATCTTGTTCTGCTGAAATCTGTTAATTTTGTCACCATCTCCAGCAAGGGTATGGTCTCATCATTTATTAACACACTGAAGAGATCCACTGCTTGTTTTTTTATCACTGAAAGTTTTGGCATCTAGCTGCATCCTGGGCCCTGTGGTACCAAATATTGCTGTTGGGAATGTGGCTGGCTGAGAGGAGGTACACGGAGAAGCATTACATAAATCAACTATTGTTGGATAAAGAATCACATGGCAGGATCTTGATCCACAAAGAACACTTCATGGGTGCCTGTTGTGATTCCAAACAAGCATTGCTTTGTTCATTGGCTTGGTTTGTGATACTCATTTTAGTGTTTTTGGGGGGTTCTCTTCTCTCTTTATTTGTTAGAGAAAATCATGCATGCAGTTGTTTTGCCTTTACTGATTTCTCTTTTTTTTGTTGTTGTGGGGATGCCACAGATGGGTTGCCTATGATAAGGAACGTTACAAAGGCCATCAGTTCTTGCTGGAGGAGGGAGAATATGAGGACAGATGCTCCTGGGGGGGAAGTGACAGTGCCCTGCTCTCCTTCCGCTTCCTTCAGGCTGTAAGTACTCACATGGATTTCTCACAAATTATGCACAGCTCTGTCCATAAAGAGCAAGCTTATTCTTTGTAATGGTACAGCTGCCTTGGGTTGGGGCATCTTTTGCCTGTGCTCATCCTCATTCTTTTCCTACTGGCTAAAATCTAGACTGCACTAAGAAAGAAGCAGGTTCTACACAGTCTTTGTGAAGTTTATACAAAAATTTTATCATGCAGAATTCCTTGTCTACCTGCCAGATTTTCCAAGTACCTCAGTCCTGCACCTCGAGCTATTTGAATCTCTCAAATGGAATTTTCTTAAAAGCACAATGTGTCTGAGTGTACAGAGTAGTTCTTGATTAAAACAAAAATAGCTTTTCAATGCAGCAGCTGTTGCAGGCCTCAAAACAGCATTACCCTCTATCTGTGATTTTTCTGCCAGAAAGTTTTGGCAGCAAAAATAATCATGGTAAAAAAAATCCCTGCTACTAAAATGTGTTTAGTGGAGGCAAGGATGAAGTAATAATGAAAACTAGTTACAAGAGTCCACTATTGGAAGGAAAGTTAGACATTTTAGCAGTGGAGAAACATGGGGTTAGAACTTCTTTATAATTTCCTTTGTTTTGGTTTGGGTTTTTTGTTTGTTTGTGCAAGTGTTTGAAGGATTTTTTATTATAATGGCAACTCTGTGAGCATTAAATACAGCTGCAAAGAGTAAATTCTTCTGAGAATAAGATTGTTCACTCTGATATTACCCAGTTTTGTAAACTTGGGTTACTCATCTCCTCATCTGAGGAGATGTGATATTCCTGAGCCAGGAATTTTGTGGAAATTGAAGATGAGGATTTAAAGCAAACTCACTTTCTCAACAGTCTTTTTTTTAATAAAAAGTTAATGTGAGCCCCAGAAGGCCATACTTAAATTCACAATTTGCAGGTTTGTTTTTCATGATAGGCACCTAGCAAAAGCTGTATTTATAATCAGAATCTATCAAAATAAAGATAGGAGACTTAATTGAATTCAAGAAAAATACCCTTCTCTAAATAATTTATTCTTAGGTTGCTGAGAAAAAAGTAGGTAGGAAATTTCTTCAGATTCCTCATTTTGAATGGGCAGAATCCTATTCAATTACTGAATAATCTTAGCTTTCCTCTCTTTTCCAGCTGTATATGGGTACTTGAGCAACTTAAATTGATCTTTTTAGATTTTTCTCTTGGCAAAGGACATAAATACAAGTTAAAATCATGCATGTGGGTAGCAAGAATGATCTTCCATGTCATGTATTTTATTTAACTTGCACCTAAAACAGTCAGAAGGCTCAAGTCATTAATGTTTTAAAAACATGTATAATTCACAGTCATATATCAACATATATCATTCCACTTGGCTTATCAATATGTATAAAGATTTACCTATTGATAATAGAAGTGAAAAGGAATAATTCCCCTCAAATTGTTGCATAACTAAAGGCAACCAGCTGCTTGCCAATGGAATGAGTAATGGCCCTGGCATTGTGTTGTTTGGCTTGACCAGCAGATTGCCTCCCTCTGGGCAATGGGCAGCACACAGGGCAGTGCCCAGGCTGGCCATATGCTCCCTTTGTGACTTTGTATACCATACTTAAGGTCAGGATTTTAAAAATATTTTAGTACCAAATGTTCAGTTTCAAGGGGACCCGGGCAAAAATCCAAACTCTGTGTGCTTGAGGCCCCTCACTGCACAGCAAATGTCCTGGTTCTTCTCCCTGGGCTCAGGAATTCTGTCAGGGGAAGGTAAGGGTTGCCATGGTCTCAGAATCCACAGGGATACTGTTGCACATCCCCCCTCCCCAGGCACTGGTGAAGAGGTGCACACATGTGGGCACACTGTAAGGGATCTCAGCTTTTGGCTGTCTTGAATATTCCTGCAGTGAACAGTCACAATGGCTGATGGGGCGTTCAGGGGGTGTTTGGGAAGCAGAGATAAAAAGGTCTTGTGGGATTGTTTTTCCCAGCTGCTGCCAGCTCCCAGTCAGCATCTGTATTGAACCCACGTGAGTCAAATGCAGAGCTCATTCCTGGGGGCAGGCAGCAGTCTGGACTCCGAGCTGCTTTGGGGGGCAGTGGCATTTGCTTCTATTCAGCAGTGTCAAATGCATTTCAAGCTGGGGTTCACCCAGGGCTCAGTGAAAGAGCAAAGTTTCTGAGTATGTTTCCTTCAGAGCTTTCCCACTAATCTTTTCAAGTCTAGAATGATCTGCCTTGGTCTGAAAGTCTTTTCTTAAAAGGTATTTTTTCCTGTTGCTTGTTGTAAGAGAAGTTGTACTAGAAGTTCAGGCAGAAAAGAATGATGGCTGAATTTGAAAGATGCTTTTACAAGTGTGGATACATTTCAGTATTTTAAACTTAGTTAAGGAAATTATGCGTAGATTTGATCTAAATTACTTTTTGGGTACTCTTTTGCTTTACAACTGTTAGAAGTAGCTGGTTTTCATTTGCACTAATACTGCACTAGTTTGGTTGTTCTTTCCTTTTTTTTTTTTTTTTTTTTTTTTTTTTTTTTTTTTTTTTTTTTTTTTTTTTAATAAAAAGTAGTCTGAAGCTGCAGTCGTTCATTATGATTTCTCCAGACCTGGCACTTTAATTTCTAGTGTATACCTGAAATAGTTGCAGCAGTTTAACAGTTTCAATAAATGAAGTGGTCAACACAGTAAGAGAACCAGTTTTACTAGAGAATTTGTTCCATCACCTTTTACTGTCCTGTAAACAGCGCAGAGAAATTGAGCCACATCAAGTTCTAAAATTGGTTTTCATTATTCATTGTGATTGTGTCCTGTAGAAAGACATGGTGTCCTCCAAAGAGCCTGTTTGATCAGGTTCACCTGACCAAATTAATCTGACTGCATGCTTGCTTTGGCCTTAATTTCTAGGTGTTTTTTGATAGTTGTAAATCTTTTTCTCAATTTTTAGTGTGATAATATCCATGATGGAGTCCTCATATGTTTGTGAGCCTCTGTCAACCACATTATTAGCTTGACAGCAATTGTTTCTTGTTTGCAAGACTCTTAGTTTCAGTTTATAACTGCTGAATGATTGAGAAACACTGAAATTGAGTTCCTGCTTTCTGTTAAAAGTTAAAGGAGTAAATTAAATGCATTGTTGTTTTCTGTTTTCCCAAACAGCAGCTGAACTGTGTGCTTAAAATTGCTAAGTGGTTAAAAAGCTGAAGATTTGAAACCCAAATTCAAATAATCTGAAGCTGTGCAAGTAATCTGGCCAAGAAACTAAGCTGGTTGAAAGCACAAAGCAGTGTCACACAGCTATGTAAGAGATAATGTGACAGTGTTAAGCAGGATTTATTTATAGCTATAGTGGATATATCCAAAAAGTACAAACCCCTTGTGCTGGAAAGGTGATCTTGCCCAGGCTTTTTCTTTCCATAATTATTGCCATGTTGCTGGAAAGGGATGAGGAAGGAGAAGTTTAGTAAAAAATTATAGTCGTGGTCATGCTTGCAGTAGTTATTTGTGAGGCTTTTGGAAGATCAGTGCTAAACTCTTTCCTTCTTAACTCTTCTCCTTCCCACACAGGCATCTTTGCACTCTGAGCCATCCTCAGAGGGGAAGGGATGGTGCTCAGGGGCAACAGGCTATTCCTCTCTTCAGTGCAAACCCCTGAAGGCCATTTCAGATTGCCAGGCTTCCAGTTATTCCAGAACTTCAATGCCAAAATAGCCCATAAAGATCCACACCAGGGAGCCAAGCCCCTTCAAGTTCTATAAAATGCTGTCTCTCTGGCTACAACTCTTTCCCAAAATGTTTTATGTTGTGAAGAGTCATTGAGCTGTGACTATCCTCTAACTCCTGTGCTACCTCTTAGGATTTCATAGAGTCTTCAGTGGCACTTTTCCAGTCTGATGATGAAGATGGGAAAGCATTTGACATCATCAATGAAGAAATCCCTGATTTGGAGCAGGCTGGATTTGGCCCTGAGACGAGGTCAATTCTTGTGAAAAGTGGAGTGTAAGTCTACTCAAATACATGGAACTGTTAAACATTTCTGTGCACGTTTGGGTGCATCTCTTGACGGACTATGTTCCACATGGTACACGTGGTAATTATTTGAAGGAGAAAAGTGTTTCTTTAAATTTCCTTGGGGAGTGGATGGGAAATAGTCATTTTAGTTTTCTGTAGCTCTCGCGTCTACATCTTGATTTGGATCTGAGCATTCTTGTTCATAGAAAAAGTTTGTGATGTCGCCTCAGAGGAGTCACATATTTCCATGGCAGTAATACTGAAAAGATATTTTAGATATATTAGGAACTGGTATAATTTTTGGGACAGGTAAAGCCTGTCCAGAAAGGATGAGATGTGCTGTGTAATAAATTTAGACTGATGACACTGAAAATTAAAAAACTTGTATAGAACTATAAAAATTAAAACATAAAAGACATTAAGGGCAAAGAGCACTGTGGAATCATGTGGGTTTCAGACATTCAGCAGTAATTTTTTAAATGCAATTTTAATATTGTCATAACTGCCCTAATGGTGATGGGGATCAGGAACTGTGAAGTGAGGGGCCTGAACTGCTTATGTAGGAATTGGTGATTAGTGTCTCATGAGGATTAGGTGCAAGAATGAAAGGCTGAGACTCAGTTTGGAGAGGAGGGATACAAATGAGAGCTGGAAAATCCTGAAGGTGGTAAGACAAGATTAATGCAGTTCACAGAATCTTGCATGACAACAGTTGGGGAAACACTTTACGGAACTGGAGATTGCATTAAAGCAGATTTTGATGTGGGAAGGAAAAAAGCTTTGCCTGCACCAGAGGCAGTGAGTTTCTGGAACTTGCTGCTGAAGGAACTGTGGTAGCAGAGAGCACCTGGAGGTTAAAAAAAAAGCATTGGATAAATTAATAGTAAACAGAGTCATCAATGGGTGACAGAAGTGAAATGGGTAAGGACATGCCCTGTTATATCCCTAATATAGCAGTCTCAGTGCTGGGTGAGTAAGAGAGAAATGCACCACCAAAAGTGGGTGATTTAGAGGTGTCTTTCAAACCAGCCCCAATCTGCTTCTGCCACTGTGCAGGGATAGAAAGACCCTCTAGTTGGAAATTTCTGTCTTCTTAAATTGCAGGAGAGAAAGCAGGGTGGGAGAAGCTTGAACCATCAGCTATTGTAGGCTTTTGCTTAATCACATCAAGCCTTCCTCAGTTACTTCTCTTCTTCTTGCACCATTTTTCCTAAATCCAACTGGAAAAGCTGTAAGAAAGCCCTTTCTGGGGGGGATGCCAAATGGGCAAAGATTCAGTTAAGAGACATTCAAAAAGTTGTCAGTTAAATGTCTTTCCTCTGAATTTCTGAGCAGGGTATCATCTCACAATGCATTTCCTTGGAAGGCAGACACCCAGAATCTCATGTTTGTTGAAGCAGGGAAAAGCAAAGTCAAGTGTGTGACAGTTTTGTGCCTCTCATCAGGTTTAATGTTGCACTGTCTGCCAGTAGACATTCTGTTGTGCTTGACTTGCTGTTATTGTTATCAAACTACTCAGAAAAATGTGATGTTTTCAGTTTAATGTTTGTGTCATTCTCCAGGTGGGTGGCCTATCAGCAGAAGTATTTCTGTGGAGAGCAGTATGTATTGGAGAAAGGAAAATACAAATGCTTCTTGGACTGGGGAGGATCTAGTAAAACCATCATGTCAATTCGACCTGTTAAGCTGGTGAGTTAACAGAATTTAAGGGAAACCCTTAAAAGAAATGAGACCTTTGGAGTTCAGAGTTTACCATAATAATTAAACAGGAAAGCCCACAACCTGTCTGTTTGCTTGGAAACAATTTAGAGACCCTCATGGAAGGCATAATGAGTCTGTTCAGGATGAATACTTAAATAGACAGATCTTTCTTGTCTTTTGAGAAAATTGTCAGGGAAATTTCGTAAGAAGAATCTCCCTTTGGAAGACTGCATACATGGAGAAAATAGCCTGGCCTGGAAAGATTAATTTGCCTTAAAACATAGTAATTGATAATGTATTTTTAAATACTTGAGAATTTATCTGGACTGTGTTGTTACATAATAGAATTCTCTTGGGTTTTTTCCCTTACTTTTATGCTAATATTTGTATTAGATACAGTGAATAAAGTGAGGAAATATTTTTAATCCATTATTCAATCCAAGGTAGTGCCAACACACCCAAGCAGATTAGTGCCAGCATTGTCAAAACCCTAATGCAAAATAAAGACAATCTACAGCCATAAGTATTAAATGATAATAAGTAATAAATTATTAATAAGTAATAAATTAGAGGAATGCAAAAGGAATACTTAACCTTATTTTGAAGAGCACATGTTGAGAGAGGTATCTTCTGTTGGTTTCATTTCTGTTTTTTTCAAGAAGCAGCCTCAAAAGTAAATGCAGAGACATTTACATGGACTCTAATGCACATTATGGGAACTAATTAATGCTGATGCAAGCTGTCTGTGTGAAAGGCATTGAACAATCAGGCAGGTAATTGTGAGCTTACAGGCAGCTCATGGCAGAAACTGGGGAAGAGAATTATGCCAAGAGCCTGGGAAGTTTTTTTTCCTCTGCTTCTGAGTTCATACTATACAAATTTCAGACAACTTGGCATGTCTCCTAGGAAGTTAATTGTAATTAATGTTGGGGTTTTCTAATTTATTGTTGCAGGAGCCCCTTGGGACAAATGAGCCTCCACATTTGGTAAGTTGGCATTACATAACAGTCTCTAGTGCTAAACTACACTTAACAATTAATGTTGAATGCCTTGCTTCAGTTGATATCTCAGAAATTTCAGGTGATACTTCCATATTGTCACCTTGCTACAGCAGATCAGTGATGCAGGAAACCAGTAGGTGGATAAAAGTAAAGTCTGCTAAGTGTTCTTCTCTTTGCTTTGTTTTGGATCATACCCTTTAGATTTCTATCCCAAAAAATACAAGCAGTCCTATAGGTTTTGAGTGACTTTGGATTGCTATAGCTATTGATTTTCCTCTTCTTTCCCTCTTGTTTCTGGAATCGCACCATTCCATCCATTCATCCTTCTCCCTTCTCTGTATGGCAGATTCTCTTTCCATTTTTTTCCATTGCATCCAGTTTGTCACTCCTGTGTTTATTTGTGAGGTGAAAATGAAAATATAAACTGCAGAAAACAGAACTGCACATTCAAACCTGCAAATGCATCAACACCTGGAAGTTGGCTTTTTTAGTCTTGGATGCTGGTAGTTCTGCTTTCCAAAGTCTTCCAAGCAGGTAGAGCAGTTCCTTAAGGTTCCCATTTGGTTACAATAACATCAGAGCTTAACTGGACACATCCTGATCATGATAAATCTGTGATAAATCTATGATACAATCTGACAGTTTCCCTAAAAGTTCTGTCTAACTTGGTGATAACTTATTAAGAGAAAGCAGTCCCTGTAATTCACTCTGAGTCTCAAAAATTAGTTTGTTTAGACCAGGGTCTTACACTCTGGTCCTTACCTTACAAGGTTATATTCCATTAATGGACCTTTGAGTTATGTTTCTGAAACACAAACCTGCTCTGTGTTCATCACCATGTGTGCTCTGTGTTCCCTGCAGTGTTCTGTCTCAGCAAGGCTCTTCCCTTGTCCAGCAGGAGTTGTTTGATTGATCTTTTTCTGCCCTTCTGGCATGGGTGATGATCTGAGTGATTTTATTGCTCTCTCTGGCATGCTTTTAATTAAGCAAATTTGGGAAAGTTTATTTTGAGAAACGTGACTTATTTCCAGACAAAAGATATTTTAGAGCTCTGTGGGTCTATTACAGCACACATAAGTATTTTGTCATCTGGACACAATTTCTCTCTCTCTTGCTTGGATGGGAAATGTTGTGCATTGTGTTACTTAGCAGGTGGGCCACACCCTCTTTTTTCTCCAATTCTACCATTTTATGATTAACCCAGGACTGCAGGAAATGTTTCCTGTCTGAAGACATAATTGGTGTATTATTTTAAACTTAAACACTGACTTCCTGCCCAGCCTATTCACATGGCACTTTGCAGCCAAAACCAAAGACTTGCAAGTATGTTCACCAGAGTGCCTTGGTAAATGATACCAGATAAAATAACTGACTCATATAAAACTGGTGGGGTCTAAACTGTAGAAGGTAATTTTATTTTCATCTCAAATTCTTATCTTTTTTCAGGATCTCCCAAAATCTATTCTTTGAGTTTGTTATTCCTGTGCTGCAGACCTTTAAGACCAGTTCAAACCTTTGAAGTTTCAATAAGTTGTGCTTTACAGGCTTTTTTATTTCCAGAAACATGAAAAAACCTCTGTGTGTGTGTATATGCACAGACACCTTTAAATATGGACGTGTACTGGATTGTATTTTGCCTCTTGTGGTCTTTAATAGCAGTCTTAACACCATTTGTGAAAAAATTACTATCCTAATTTACCACAATCCTGGTTTTCATAGGATTATGCCTTGAGGCTAGGGAGGAAATAACATATTTCATATCACTGCAGTTCTTATAGGAGCGGAGGTATTTTGAGTAATTTTTAGTGGGAAAACATTTAATCACTTAGGATAAGTAAAAGACAGGCCTTTAGATAAATATCAAGATTTTCACATTCAGAGTAAAAAGTGTTCTACATGAAAACCAGTCTCCTAGTTTGGAACTTCTAAGCATGGTGCATATGAGCTGACAAATCCTTAAACATCCTGACCCTTGAGTAAGTCATATATTGGTTATTTTGAATGATCATACATTTTTCCCACCTTTAATAAGCATATGTCAGAACTAAGGGAGCTGTTTGCACTATTAGAGTGTGTATTTTTTTCATTTGTGTTCTTATCAGAAAATGAAAAGCAGCAAAATTTTCTTGAATCTCTTAATAACTCCCCTGACCTTTTCTGCCTGCCAAGCTTCCTAATAAACAAAGTACATAGAGTGTAAGAAATCTCTGCAAAGAAAAACCAACTCTGCAAAGCCATTCATTTCATTTATTAAAATAAAGCTTTACCCAGAAAAAACAAAACCTCTTTGAACAGCAGGTGACTTGTAGAGATGATGTAGGAAACAGAGCTAATTGCTGTGCAACCCCGTGTTTGTACTTTAATATTCTGTCCTTTGGATTTTTGGGAAGCGAAACCTCACACATTAATGTCAGACCCTGACAAAGTGCATATGGCTGCAGTTGGAGACTAATTGCAGTGTTTGCACTGAGGAATCACTGCTCCACCCCAGCTTCCGTCAAATTAAGACCCTCATTCATTACCAGATAAATTCTGTGTTAAAGTGAGTTTGTGAATCTTTTTTAAAAGCGTTGCATAGCACGTGGCCTATGAAAGAGAGGCAGTGTGTATGTATATATATTCCCTTTTGTAAAGAGCTTGGAGATGAGTGGGTAGAAAATACAGTGTAATTACAGCTTAAATAGGTGCTTTGTGACATAGTAGTGCAGTTGTATTTACAGAAAAGTCAGTTACACTTTATTCTTTTTATTGTAGCTGATCCCTGCTCTCCAATTAGCGCCCATAGCCTGCAAGGCCAGCTTAAACCTTTCTTGTTCTTTCTAACAGGAAACATTCATTTCTTTTAAAAACATAGACTGAATTTTTCCTTAAAATCATTTAATGACACTTGTGTTTGGCCTTCTCACTCTGTGCTGGCAAAAGCACTTGATTTCTTTTCTTTGGCAGGAAGCTTGGCCAGTTTGGGGCATGGAGGGGGAAGTAGCTCTTGCAACAGCCATCGTGTTTTTCTTCCATTACAGAATATGAGCTGTTCTTTTGATACATTTAGATTTTTCATTCTTTTCCAGCCTGTCTTTCAGGCTTTCAAATGAAATTCATCTGAGTTACACAGTGGCAGCCCAAGGGTACAGAATTCTGGGTGTCTTCGCTATAGATCATCATACCAGGGTTTCTTTTTGTTTTGGTAGGGGCTTTAGGGGTTTTTTTGTGTGTGTTTTTTTAGTTTGGGGTTTTTTTTGGGGGGGCGGGGGGTTGTTCATTTGGGCTTTTTGTTTATTTGTTTGAGGGAAGTTGGTTTTTTGGGAGATTGGTTTTTGTCTGTTTGGTTTTTTCTATTTTACTATTACTGTAACATTTTGAGCCTTCTGGCTTTTTTGGGATGAACTGATCACATCTAACTGATGGAATGTGGTTCACTATGACTTGCAGTTCTTTAACATGACATAAAAAAGCAGCTTGGCTGAACCTCAGAGGTCCACAGTGGTACATTTCTGACTTCCCTGAGAAATCCTCCTGCTAGTTCTGAAATGAAAAGCCACCTGCAGCCACTGTGATCACAGAGAATTTCAGGGCACTTTGTCAATAGCAGCTCTGTATCTTTTGACCAGCATTTCCCCATCCTGCTTTGAGCACTGGATTGCTGAGCTGTAGTGAGAGTTAAGCTGCAGTTCAGGGGGACTTTGGGTGGATGGCAACAGCCTTGAGTCCTACTCTTCTCATTTTTGCCTGGGCCCCCTCCTGCTGCAGTTGAACTTATACTTGATAAATCTGCCTGCCTTAGCATCACTGGGAAGCCCCCTGTGCCAGCTCAGAGATGACAAAATACTTGATACATTTCTAAAAATAAAGCAACTGCAGAAAATGTAAAAGATTCTTTGAATGACAATTCATTAAATTAATTGTATCTTTGTGGATTGAATGGATACTTCTCTGAGAGTAACAGCTTTCTCTGTTTACATTAATGATAATGCATTCATTTTCCTTCTAGTCATTGTTTTTGTTTTGTTTTGTTCTTATAGCTCAAAGCTTTCAGTAATACACATTTCCAAGGAGCATGTGTAGATTTCACAGCAGAAGTTTCTGATTTTACATCATTCATACCATGTTCTTTTAAGGTTCTCCGGGGATGGTAAGTGTCCGTTGTTTTACATGCCATCATTTTCAGTGGTATGAATTTTTTTTTTAAATGTTACAAAATTTCAGACAGCAGAAAGCACATAACACATGCCCATCAACTTCCATCATGTCTTAGACCCTTTGTCCTGCAAGGCATCTCAGTAACTCTCATCATGTCCTTGGTTTGGGTACTGTGGATTTTGCTCTCCCTGGGGAAGGTTTGCACAGTTACTGTGACTCTTTTTTTAACTCCAGTTAAAATTTATTCCAGATTTTGAGAACTTTGGTACAGTGGAAGTGTCTGAATTCCATTCAGCATCGTTTGACTCTGGAACTGAGGTTTCTGTACCACACAGTTTGATTTTGCTGCTTTGGTTGCTTTGCTGCATAGCCTTTCAAGTCACCTTACTTAAAGCGTGACAAGAACAAAGAAAATTTTTTATTCCTTTTGTCCTTAGAAAGTATTAATATTGAAAGAAAATATACTGTAAATAAGCAGCTAGAGCAGCTTATCTTTTTTGTTCCATTATTCTTGCAGTTGGCTCCTGTGTTACAAAGGGGAAACCACTGACAATCACTGTGTGCTGGAAGAAGGCCTCTATGTTGACCTCAGTTCCTGTGGCTGCCCAACTGCTACAATCAAATCCCTCAAGCCTATTCAATATGTAAGACCTTATTTGGGGAAAAAAAAAATAGCATTTCGGAACTCTTTTCCCTGTCAGATGTCTGAAGTGAGTATTTGCCCTAAACAAACTCCCAGTTAGGGAAAAGAGTGAGGTTTGTTTTCTTGGCTCACGGGACTTTTTGGGTTGGGAACAGGTCAGGCTGTGTGCACACTTGCACGAGGTCACTTCTAGCTGCTCTTGGGTGTTCTGGGTTTCAAGTTGTTCCCTTACTTACAAGTGAGACATGAGATCCTCCATGGCCAGGGGGTTGCACAGGAATGCATTTTGCCCTCCAGAACAAGAGAGATACAACCTTTTATACATCCCATTGTAATCCTGCACAGAGGACACAAAAATCTGCAGTCTTGGTCTGATGTCTCTGCCTTTCTTCCACATCTTGGTGTGATCTTATGCTGGAGCATCAAAGATGAGCTGTAACACTGTTGGTAAAAGAGAAGCAAGTGGCTTCTCTGCCCCCTCCTCTCTAGAACTGGCCACCAGCTTCTCCAGAACTCTTGCTCCTTCCCTGATCACAGGACACAAACTCAGCCTATGTGTCATGTGTCCTTCAATGCAGCTCCTATGGAGCTAGACTTCTGGGATTATCAGTTCAGCTTTTTCATATAATGAAGTCCTTTTTACTACTTGTGAACAGTTTTTAAAAAGAAAAGCAAAGAAACCCAACCAACCAAATGAAAAAAAGCTCCCAAAAAAACCCCAAACCCCAAGCAAATGTAAACACCAAACCCATGGGCGTGGTGGGAAGGATGTACAGCTCAAATTTGAGAGCTGGACTTTTCACTAGACTATACAAATGCAGTGACTTCCCACCTGCTGAGAGCCTGGATTTTAGATTAAAGTTCTCCTTTTCAAGTCAGGCTTTTGGACTCTGCCGTGCCAAATCCAAGTGAAGTTTTGACATCAAATAATAGTAGGCCTCATCCAAATCCGCCTGTCTGTAATCTCACAGGGAAGGAAATATGAAGTTTGGCAAGGTAGGAGACTGCTGGCAGCCTGTGGCTCCCAAGGGCCAGGCCCTGGAAGAAGTGTGTTTGGCAGGCTATGTGTGGGGAGCTCGCACACATCTTCCTCTGCTTTTGCACCCCTTAATTTGGTTCTTCTCTTGCCAATAGTAGCCCTTGGATTTCACAGACTCAAAGCACTAAACAGCGTAAAATACCACTGATCTCTGCTTATTTGCCCTCAGAGCCCTCAGGGCAGTGCTAGGGACCCTGGTGTGGCACAGATGTGACCCAGAGCACACAGCAGGTCACGGCCAGGAGCGGCCACAGTTAATTCTGAGCATTGTCCACAGTTCTTGGAACAAAGCCCCTTCTATTACAGCATTTTTCTATTAGCTCATTCCAGAGAGGAGCAAGCCTGTTCCCAAGTGGAATTGTTGTGTAGCTGTATTGAATTCATCTGTGGTGTTGGGAACCCCTTCCATTATTCAGCTTTGAATACCAGCCTCATTTCAGAGCTAAGGTGTGTCCCCTGGTAGCTTACTTGTGAGAAGGAGAACTTTTAACCCTGACACCAAGCCCTGGATGTGCATTGTCTCCTGGTGTCCTTTCAGTGAGATGTAATTGCTTCAAGTGGAACTGTGGAGGAGTCCCACGTTGGGAACATTCCATTTGTTCTATAGAAAATGCAGCTTTAGTGAAAACAAGCTATTTGCAAACAGATATAACAACTACACTAATTGAAAAAAAAGTTCATTTTTTCTATTTAAAAAAGTAAACTTCTGATTTTTAGTTTGAGAACTCCCAGAAATTTAATTTGTTTGTCTAAGAGCTTAATTGCATAACAAAATGAAAATTTTTCTTCTAAATCACTGTCTTGGTCCAACTAAAATATAAGAAATAAACCCCAAAACTTTCAGAACAACACAAAATGATTTGGATAAGAAAATCGGGTCACACTACTGATAGTTAGATGATTTCACTATAGTGACAGTATTTTAGGTTGGCTAATTTTTATTCTAGTTCTTAGCCCTTGAATGGATGTTTTATGAGTTCTCTGGTGAAAGGTGAAGTTGTCAGCATTTAAGTACATTTTTAAAGTATGGCATGCTGTTCCCACACCCTCTGCACACACACACTCTCCCATTTCACAAGAAATTTAAATTAATATGATTCCACTTTGGTTATTTCCCCATATATTGTGCATCATGGAGGAATTCAGCACATCTTTGCAACCAATTTCCTCTGTTCCTGATGAAGTTTCCTCTCTCCCATCACACCTTATTCTCCAAAGTGTGTAATACTCAAACTAAATTTTTAGGAGGCCCTAGCTGTGCTTTTTTCCTGCTGTTCCATTTTGCTCAAATACAGGTTGGACTGTTTCATCATCCTCAGAACATTTAGGAAAAGCTGTGGAGTAACAGGAGGGTACAAAGAAGGAGCAATTGACACTGATGCCATTTGCCTCTCATCATCTCCTTTCATCTAAAAATCCCAAAGCACTCTTCCAGAAAGGCTTGTTGATGAAATGTGCTGTTGTATTGTTGTTAACAGCCCTCCTGCAGACAGGTGAAAGCCTAGCACAGGTTCAGAGTTGCTGCAGAGGTGCAGGTTTCTGTGCCTGCATCAGCAAGGACTTGCCTTTTGCTCTGCCATGAATTCATGGAAAGGAAATGTGGGCCCTTGTTCAGCTGCAAGAGCAGCTGGGCCATTTATAGGGCCACGTTTGCTTATTGGGGCATTTTTCCAGTGTTTGCTGCTTGAGGAGGTTAATCTTTTGTGACAGATAATCTTGCAGTGGGGAGTTCAACTCTGGTACTGCCTTTTCTCAGGCATGTTGTTTTGAGAAACTCCCTGTCGTATTTGGTGTGATTTACATGGACAAGGATACCCAGGATTCTTGAAATGAGCAATTAGCTTTCTTTCTAAAGTGTTACCTTCAACCTGTAATTTAAACCAGTCTCCTAGTTTCTAAAACCAAAAATGAGATCCAGATTGTAGGTTGTGCAATGCTTTTGTTTGATTGCAGTATTTTCTCTTTTCTTCTGAGGCATTCTTTATTCTTGCTCTGATCAATTGTAATAATCCTTGTATTTCTATATTATCTTCTCTAAGTTAAATACAGGTGTTAACTAATCTCCCCAGCATTCTTGTGAGGCAAATAAAGAAATCAGATACAAAAACTACCTGCAGTTTCCCAGGGCCAGGCACTGAGTCACTCTGTGTGGCTGGGACTGGACCGTGGGCCTTGCATCGTCCAGGCATCCATCCCACACTGAAGGGAGCAGCCAGGCAGGAGCAGCTCCAGCAAAGGCAGTTGTAAGTGATGAGCTGGCCAAGCCTGGAGAGTAAAGATTTTCCCAAGGATGGTGTAACACAGCTGTGGAGGCTCCCCAGCTTCAGACTCTGCTGAATGCTGGTCGCAAAGCAGCAGCTCTGCAGCAATGGGCACTGCATCATCTCTTGCCTTGGCTGGGTTACACTTGGCCTTTGGTCTGGCCCTTTGCATTCCTCCCTTTGTCTTTCTTAAGCTTTCCCATCAAAGTTTGCAAGACCTAAATCGCCCAAAAAAATAAATGTTTTGGGATGAGCCCTATTCAAAAGGGCTTTATTAGGAAAAATTCTCACAACTTTCATAATGAAAAATTATCCATAGCTAAAATTATGCTTTTTGCTCTAAGCATGTGTGCAAATTCACCTGTGCACTTGGCTTTCAGTTCTAGTGCCCTCTGGTCAGCTTCTTTGTGTTTGAGGAAGCCCATCTTGCACTGATCCTTGTTTCATCTCAAACACTTCATGCTTGCACTGTGGGTTTTTTTCCTGAACCGGTGAAGGATAAAAACCTGTTCTGAGTTGTGAAGAACTGTGTTGCACATCTTCACTAAAAGCAAAGCAAAAATCATTGAGGGGGAAGTCTGAGCTGAGTTGAACTGTGCAAGAGATTTTTAGTGTGTTGATTTTTAGTGTGTTGATTTTGCATGGTTTACCTGTGTCATTTGCATTGCACCATGTGCTATGTTAGCCACAGAACACCCCACCTGTTAAGTAAAGTATAGCAGTGTATTTAACAGTTCACAAGGCTGCTCATATCTTGACATGCTATATAAATATAGCTTTCCTTAATCACTGACCTCTTCAATATAATAAATGTCTTGAAGTTTCTCTCTGAATATATGCATGAAAAAAACAGGATAAGCAGAACCTCTTAAAATGTTATTGGTGCTGGTTTAAGCAAAGGCAGTCAGTTCCTTCACACATAAAAACTGTTAAGAAATTTCACGTTCAGAAATTCTGTAGTGCTTTGTTATTCTCACAATTGGTAAGCTTTTCCTAAAAACATGGCATTTCAGGTATTTTCCTTGAAATAAGTGTGAAAAGAAGCTAAAGTAATGCTGACCTAGACATGGTAAATACAGGTGTCTTTGGCACACCTTTCAGGTAAAAATGCTCCTCAGCATTCCGCAAGAAAGGCTGGAAACAAGATGCCTCCCAGCCTAACAGCATAGCCCCAAACCCTGTTTTTCACTGTTCCTAGTTTCCATGGAGCTGTGAAAACAAAGTCAGAGAAAAAAGCCAGGCCACAGTCACTGCTGCCAGCTGTTGGCCTAGAAGAGAATACAGAAGGTGAGGGATCAGTGCATTGCTCTATATATGGCTGTGGAACAGGAGAGCTCAGGGCTTGGCACAGCAGCCTGGTTTCTTTCTGGACTGCATCTCTGCTGAGGTCTCCCTGGGACAGAGGGATCAGGGCCATCAGTGGTGTGTGTGTCAGGGACTCTGAGCAGCTGGACAGGGAGTTCTCAGAGCTCTCAGTCCAAACAGTCACAACCACAGCAGAGCTGGAATCATTTTAATTGACTCCAGCAGTTTGCTGCTGTGGTTCCTGCTGCATAAATGGATATGCTGGGTCAGGTGACTTGTCCATCTGGTACAGCAGCCCTGTCTCTTAACAGCCTCAGTGTTGCAACAGCAGGATCAATATTTAGGATTGGGTAATACTGTCCAGCACCACAGATGCCAAGTGGTGTTTCTCATGGTTAGCACTGTACTTGGGAAAATTGTTGGCCCTGTTCTGGACATGACTTCTGGTGTCCACTCAGGTGAAAGGCAGTGCCAGGGCTCTTGCAGACAGGAGTGTGATGATTCTGCCTGGCTGAGCAAAGCAACCTCAGGAGTAGCTGCTTGCACTAGGCCTGCTGGTCTGGCTTTCAAAGTGAGCCTTTAGCCACCCACTGTAAATCTGATCCACCCCATCCAGAAGAGCTGATCCACCCCAGCAGAAGGCTCTTGAGAAGAGCTGACATTCCAAAATAAAAATGTTACAGGTTTTAATCCCTTTCTAGTGTGTAACATTAGATTTTGGGGGTACAGTAGGCTTTAAAAATCTCTCTGAGTGGATGATCCCAGGCTCTTCTTCAGAATGTCTCAGTGAGCTCTCTGTCCCTGCAGTGTTGCATGACTTGAGCTGTCCCTGCACTGGCTGGCAGAGGAAGGCAATCTCTGAGGCAGACTCTGACCAACCAGCTGCATACCAACTGCACTGAGTCAGTGTCAAGCAAATTCATATGTCCTGACACACCCCTGAGCTTTTCAGAGACACTTCCCTACACTACTTGTGCCTCTTCAAACATGAAAATTAATTTCCCTTAATTACTCAGTGCCTATGTCAACTTTAATTCAAGATTTTGTTTCATTTCTTTCACCTCAGGCCATGTCTTTGCTGCAAGAGAAATCCCAGATTTTGCCTGAGCCAGCTATCTTAGGGTAACATCTCCTAAAAGAAGTTGCCTTTCCTGGAGAGGCAGCTCACTGAGTTAGTCAGAGCTGTTCCCTCTTCCTTTCCAGGTGTAAACTGCAAGTACTTTTGCTTCTGGTTTTAAGTTAAAAATGCCGAAGCATTGGACAAGTGTTCCTTGTACTAGGGCATGGAATTTGTGTATTTAAATCTGCTTCCTCTGTTTTTCTGTTGGCCTTATAGCTGCACCACATTTTTATGCAAACTGATCATTTTATTTGCTTTCACAGGCAGTCAACTTTAGAAAAGGACATTAAGTGAAAAATGTTTCAATTCTACATGAGATTATAGAATTTCCTTATTATGCTCTTCCTTCAAGAATGACAGAAAAGAAATAGGAATGACTGTTAAAAACACTGAGAACTTTTTAGTTAACCTTTCTGACCTTTTACAATTTGTAGCTCCTTAAAATGTTTGCGGTGAACTACAGCTAATTGAAGTCTGTGGACGATAGACTTTGATTTGACTCACTATTTTAGGTGCATGTTCCATCAATAAGTAAATAAAGTGGATTTTTGAAAAGCAATCAAGGCCCTGATGATACAAATTGGCTCAAAATGAGTTTTTCCAAACAGAGGCCTCTGCATCACTTGGTGACTGTGCCTGGCCTGTGTCACTGGGCCACTAGACTGATGACAAAGCCACTGATAAATGAAGTTTGTTTCAGCTCTATGTGCTTTGGGGTTTTCCCTTGCTGAGGGAGCATAAGCTAACCCAAAAGCATTGTAGGAAATTCAGCTGAAGTGGGCCATCGTATGATGTCGGCATCATATCTAACACAGAAATTGAACTATTCCCACTAAAACTTTGTGCTTTTTTTCCTTCCTTCTTCCTCTCCCAGGTTTTTGCTGAGCCTTCCATCAGTCTGTTCAGCCTGGAATGCTGCAAGGGCAGAGAGCTGCACTTCAGTGAACCAGTCAATTCTGTTTTGAGTGAGGACCTTCATTTTTACACCCAGTCTCTGTGGGTGAGAAGTGGATTGTAAGTATGGATTAAATACCCCTATCAGTTTTGCACTGTAGGAGCCAACATTGTCTCACGATTATTGCCTTGTTCATGGAATGGTTTACATTCTAAACTTCTGTTCTGAGGCACAGACTTTACAAGGCAGGTAGTGTAAACTCGGAGTGCCTTTATTAACAGGCTGTAAAATGCCAGCTATAAACTGCAGTGATTTAAACTACTGCAGTGGCTCAGGGAAGCTTGATGGGCTGACTGGCTGCCAGAGAAGCAGCAGCTTCTGAGAGGAGCTCAGGGTGGATCTGTCAGCTGGAACAGTAATTTGCTTCTGTTATTTAACCTTCTCCAGGAGTGTGAATGTACACCCAGGTTCTTCTGTGAAAACCTTTTACATCTGCAGAAGTGACCTTCTAACCTCTTCCACATCTCTCCCTTTCTCCTTTTGGAAGAGCTCCCAAGTTTCAGCCAGGTTTTCAGCCTCCACACCCACAGCAGCAACAAATAACTTGTGGAGTCTCATCCTGCAACTGAGAGTGGCTGGAAACTGCTGTTCTCCTAATGGGACACACATTTCCTATGTTTATGTTTGACCTTCCCCCACCTTTTCCACATGGGCAAGGCTTTAATTTTCTTGAGAGAATAGAGAACATAAGTTTCCCCACAGAGCTTTCCCAGTTCACAACAGTTCCCAACATTTGTGCCACTTCCATCCTGAACCTTTGCTGAAAATACAGAAGTGTGCATTGTCTGGAAATTCAATTCCTTTGCCCCAGTAGTTGACAGAAGGAAGGGTGATGGCTTTGGGACCATGTGGCAAGAAAGCACAGGAGAGTGGGTGCAACAGGCCAGCCCCTCCTGCATCTTTCTGCTTCTTTTTGGGTGTCCAAGCCTGGTTGGGTGCCTCCCTGTCCCTGGGATGTTCAGGGCAGAAAGGCTGGTTTTCCTCTGAGCTCTTTTCGATGCTTCCTAGGAAAGAGAGTAAAGATTTTCCCAAGGATGGTGTAACACAGCTGTGGAGGCTCCCCAGCTTCAGACTCTGCTAAATGCTGGTTGCAAAGCAGCAGCTCTGCAGCAATGGGCACTGCATCATCTCTTGCCATGGCTGGGTTACACTCGGCCTTTGGTCTGGCCCTTTGCATTCCTCCCTTTGTCTTTCTTAAGCTTTCCCATCAAAGTTTGCAAGACCTAAGTTGCCCTAAAAAAATAAATGTTTTGGGATGGGCCCTATTCAAAAGGGCTTTATTAGGAAAAATTCTCACAACTTTCATAATGAAAAATTATCCATAGCTAAAATTATGCTTTTTGCTCTAAGCATGTGTGCAAATTCACCTGTGCACTTGGCTTTCAGTTCTAGTGCCCTCTGGTCAGCTTCTTTGTGTTTGAGGAAGCCCATCTTGCACTGATCCTTGTTTCATCTCAAACACTTCATGCTTGCACTGTGGGTTTTTTTCCTGAACCGGTGAAGGATAAAAACCTGTTCTGAGTTGTGAAGAACTGTGTTGCACATCTTCACTAAAAGCAAAGCAAAAATCATTGAGGGGGAAGTCTGAGCTGAGTTGAACTGTGCAAGAGATTTTTAGTGTGTTGATTTTTAGTGTGTTGATTTTGCATGGTTTACCTGTGTCATTTGCATTGCACCATGTGCTGTGTTAGCCACAGAACACCCCACCTGTTAAGTAAAGTATAGCAGTGTATTTAACAGTTCACAAGAGACTTCCACAGCCTGTCCCCCTCCCACACAGCAACAGGTAGCCTAAAGGCTGAGGGTGTCAATTGATTGTGGGATGTCCTAGAGGGTTTGTTTGCCTTATCTGGGATTCAGAGTTCAGGAAGGCAGACTTAGAGGTTTTTTTGGCTCCTGGTCCCAAAGCCTGCTGTCAGCTTTAGGCAAATAGCAAAGATTTATGTAAAAGGCTTCTTCCTGAGCCAATTGGCCATCTCAGTAAGGCACAAACCTGGAATCTGCCTTGGCAAAGGTTGCTGGGGTTCTCAGAGGTGTGGGAGAGGTGGCACAGCCTGTGTGAGAGCAGAGATGGCTTTTGCCTGTGTCACTGAATGCCAAGAGCCCAACCTGGCTTAAGATGGTGATCACTGTAAGTTTTTCCCCTCTCTGTTTCCTATAAATGTCTGCTTTGAAACTGCATTCCACGTGAGACTGTTCATGCTCCAAGAGCAGTGTTAACAGTGAATTCTCAGTGACTTGTCAGAAACCATTGCAAGGGGAAAAAAAGGCAGGAATGTGTTCAAAGTATAAGGAAGACACAGGGGCACTCAGGCTGCCCTGAATACCTGTTAGTCAGGAGGTGTGGACTTCGTTTGAAGAAAAAGGGACCCAGCCTCATTGCCAGGCAGCTCACAGCTGGCAGAGTTGAGCCTCCATGGAGCCCTGAGCACGGCTCAGTTTCTCTGAGTTGTGGGCACTGGGCAAAAGCAATTCCAGGTGCTGTGAGGCTGTGGGTGTTTCCTCAGTGACTCAGAGCACAGCTATCCCTCATGTTCTTGGCAGCTGACCTCTACAACAGGTAACCTGGGAAACCAGCTCTTCCTTTGTGCTCAGAGGAGTTAATGAGTCAGGCATTTAGGAGTCACTGTCCACACAGCAATGTGCTATTGATACAAACAGAAGGGATCTGTGCTCCTGAGGCTGCCTTTGTGAGCAGCATTTACTGAGCAGATGCCCAGATAACAAGGGGTCTGTATGAGCCAGTGCTTTAACTGGGTGTTACAGGACTCAGCCACATCGATGGTGTATTCATGACAGGAAAATCTGCTGGAGCAGGGTGTGGGGCTTGAAGTGAATACCTGTAATGTGTTTTCAGACAAGTGGAATTGTATGAAAAGCTTTAACTGTAACAAAAACATCAGATGAGATCCTCTCTTAATGTGCACAACCAGGCAAAGCTGCAAGTGTGGCTCCCTAGTTTCTTTACACGGGTCTGGCTGAAACCAGCATTATTCCCATCTGGGCTTGTGCAGAGGTTCTCCTTTTTGTGGGGAAAAAATGGAGGGGGAGAAGGGAGGTGGGAAGTGTAATCTGCAAGTTTTAGGCAGACAGACAGAAAACAGGTCTGAATTTCAACAGAAGGCAGTCATCCCACTGAAATGGATGGCATTTTGCAGCACAGGAAGAGGCATCACTGTGGAGAGCTTTGGGGGCTTCCAAGAGCACAGCTCTGACCTGCAGTTTAGTTTTGCTGTGGATAACAAATGCCCTTTCACGTTCTGTTTTGTGTATTCAGGTGGATTGCCTACGAGGGATGCAATTTTTTAGGCAAGCAGATTCTGCTGGAGCCCAGGGAGATTTCAAACTGGAGTGAACACAGTGGCTGGAAAGTGATTGGCTCCCTTCGTCCTGTGAAGCAGGTACTGTAAGACTGAGCGAGAAAAAGGGGGTTTTATGGACAGGGGTTTGTGCACAGGTATCAGTTCTACCACCAAGCACATTGGGGTGTGTTGTACTCCTTAAATCAGGCCTAATGATGACAGCCAGAAAGACCCACTGGAAGATTGCTGAAGGAGAAAATGCCTCTTGTAGCAGTTATTGAGATCTGTGTTAGGTTCCTAAAAGGAAATAATTTCCAGTATCTTGGTGCCAAGTTTTGTTTTTCTGAATTGCTCATTAGCATGTTCTGTGGATGCTCTATTTTTACATTTTTGCCATATAACAATATAATGAGGAAATCAGTTCCACACTGACTTGTTTCATAATTAACATAAATGGAAGCAAGAGCGAATTTTATTGTGCTGTAGCCTGAATTTCCAAAAGAGGCGAAGCTCATGCAGTTCCCATCAGGTTTTCCCTCTCTGTCTCACCCCAGGTAATTCCAATTTCAGTCTCATTCAAAGGTTGAGGTCTCTAAACCACAAAGAGTAACTAAACACTGTACTGATACAGGTTTTGTTTATGGATGCTTAGTGGGAGAGAGGTCTTATTGTCTGCAGCTCAGGGTTTGTTTTAATATGGAAAAAAAGGAGATTTAAATCTCCCAGAAAAAAAGCTGTGCTGGAGTTGGGCTTCCAACAGAGCTGCCCTTTATAACTCCCTGCTCTTTATTTGCATTGAAATTAGTGAATAACAGAGCAAAAGCTCAAACCCTGCAGTAGCCATGCAAAATCCTCTTTATTTTTTGAGTAAACCAATAAACAGGGATACCAGGTCAGTGCCCTGTTTTTCCATGTAAGTTCAAAAACAGTGGTGCGTTTCTCTGCCATGTATTCCAGTTAGTGAGGGCTGAGGTTGCTGGATATGTATCTCAGTAAGTTTTGTGTCCCAAGAATTAAAAGCTTACAGAGTACAGCCCTTTTACTGCCCTTGGAATGTGCTGAACTAGGCATATTTGCAGATCACAGGAATTAGTTCTATAGCCATAATTACATTATTTGAAAAAAGACCTATCTGCCATTGCTGTTTATAGCTGCCCATCTGCATGTGAAAAACCACTCACTGTTCTTCACATGCACGTTGGTTTCCAACCAAAAAATAACTGCGCATCCTCAACTGAGAACAAAAATGGAGCATAGATGGAGGGGAGGATGGGAGGCCCTCTCACTTCGACTGGCTTGATCTCTGTGTTGTAAATCTCTCCCCTCACCCCCTTGCAGCCAGCAGTGTACCTGAGGGTGAGGAACAGGGCCCATGGCAAGTACCTGACCGTGGCTGGGAGCCTGGCAGACATCCGGGCAACCTCAGTGTGCGCGGCCCCACGCAGCCGCAGCGACTCCCAGCTCTGGCACTACTGCCAGGGGCTCCTCAAGTCCAAGGTGAGTTTGAGTGGTTTTCTATTAATGCTCCCCTTGATGCTCTGTTATTTTTTTTTAAGCTGATGGTTTAATATTAAAAAAATGAAGTACCATAGACCAGCACATTTGATCAAGCAGCTAGTTGCGTGTTGAACACTCTCTTCCTTGCTTGCTTCCCAGGGTTTTACCAACTACAGCAGGATTTACTGCCACATGCTCAGTGCTTGCGACAAATCAGGCACAAAACTGAGCTCTGTGGCCTGGATCTCACTGCTCTCCCTGTTTCTTAGGCCAACAATACCTGTCTGGATGTCATTGGGGGCAGAGATGTGCCTGGCGCCAAAGTTGCCCTCTGGACAGAACATGGGAGGGACAGGCAAAAGTGGAGACTCAATGAGGATGGAACCATCAGTTCATACCTCAGTGAGCAACTGGTGCTTGATATTAAAGGTATTTAAAAACAAAAACTCTCAAACTCACAGGTTTTAAGTGTGTTTTTTGATTAAGGTTAACTTTCATAGTCCAGCACTTTTTTTTTCCCTTTGTACTTAAGGTCAGAAACTGAATCCTACCTTTCCTGTCCAGTTGCTTGACAGTGGGACAAGAAACAACAGGGCAGGGAGGAACCTTTCTCTTTTGATTCCAGAGGTTTATTTTGATCAGATGAACTGTTATGCTTTGGGGAGTTAACTAGTGCAGATGGGAAGGAGTGCAAGTTACAGAAGACAAAGTGGTGAAGGAAAATCAACCACAGATTAGCTCAAAAAGAGAAAACGAGTTTAAAAAAGAAGGCTGGTTAAAATTGTCATTGCTCAGTTGCAGACACCAGCCCCCTACCTCATGGAATTCCTATTTTTCAGCTGATTTTCCTACTTAGTCACGCTTCTCAAAGATTGTATATAATTTTTATGAGTATTTCTTTCAAAAGCTTTTCCTTCATGACTTCCTTTTGTTTTTAAGGAGGAAATTACTATGACAAGAATCACATCATTATGAATCAGCCAATAGAAAACAAACCTTCACAGAAATGGGATATTGAAATACTGTGAGTAAAATCCACCCCACTGATGGACTTCTTGTGGGCTACCAACATGTAGAGGGGAAGAAAGAACCCAACTACTGAAGTCACACACCACTGGAACCATAAGCAGCAACTCCTCTCTATTTTCCTTCATGCCAAGCACCAGCTCCTAAAAGAACTGAATTTTGCACAAATCGGGAAGATGGGAGGTTGATCCAATGTCTCTCTCTAGGGAAGCTGATCTGCAGAGGCTGTTCCTGTGAAAGTCACCATTACCCTTCTCCTGAAGTATGAAAGGTAACTGCAAAAGAGCAGGCAGAGGTTCTGCAGCACGGAAAGTGCAAGAGATAAGAGGGGAAAGGCTCTTCAGAAATGCTGTCTTTACCTCCCTCTCACACTGCTGGAAGCTCACCAAGGAGTGAATGCACGGATGAGCTTCAAGGAACTTGAGTTGGGCTTTTATGTCCCAAGTGAAACTGTTCAGGCTCCAAGCGATCCTGAATCATGTCTCTCATATAAATCAAATTTATTTTGTTCATAAGGACACCTTTGAACTGAACCAAGGAACACCTTGGAATTCCAGCTCAGCATGTGAAATGAGGTAATACAGGGGCCTTTCACCCCCTAAATGATACTGGTAAGCCATTGCCTTCTCTGCTTTTAACAGCACCAAAACCAACTCACCTTGGCATGTATTTCCAAAGGTGCCAGCAGCCTGCATTCCAGGGCTGCCTTCATGTTCCCAGAGCAGCGTGAATGCATGTCAGGGGCACCAAGGACAATTGATGGTCCAGAGCTTGGAGTCCCAGGGCTATCCTCAATTTCCACACTATGCAACCACAGCTATTGCTCCAACAGAGCCAGAAAAGCTTTTTCCTGGCTCAACCACAGCCCCTTGGAAGACTGTGAACACCTGACATGGAAGAGAAGTCCCTCAGCTCCCTGGCTTCAGCAGCACTAAATTAATCTTCATTGAAAATATTTTTTTCCAGCATTTGTACATTCAGGGTATGTATTTCTAGGACTATTTAAAGAGTTCAGGTTAGCTGAAGACAGATATTTGAGATTGCAAAAGCTATGCCAGCTGTGCACTCAAACAGGATCATCCCCAAACAAAGACATAACTCTTAAGTTTGCCATAGAAATAAAATATATGGATGTCTATTTTTGTATGAAATTGAGTTCTATCTAGTACTATTTAAAAAAAATCTACTTGCACTTACTATTTTACATTCTAAAATTATCATAAATCTGCTGTTTGAGTAAGATCCTCAAATGTATGTATATATTTTTTCAACTAAAGCACTTACTAAGCTTTTTTCCATATAAGTCAGTACATCAAGTGTTCTGCATGTGACTTTCCATATGAAATTTTAAAAGCCTGTGTAAAAAATTGTGTTTTTTTTAAATGAAGAATGACTAAATCATACTTGGTGTCTCAGTGTTACATAAGAAAGTAAAGCAGGCTTTTGTACTTAAGAGACCTTGAATGTAAAATGCTAAAGCATGTATATTTTAACTGTATAAAACTTTTTAGGAGAAACATTTTGCTGGTTGGTTTCATTTTAAACAAACTAAATAATAGTTTTCAGCAGATGTTGAGCACATTCCTATAAAAATATTTATTTTCCAATGGCCAAAAAAGGGGGATAAGTATATTGAATGTGTTGTCACATGAGATTGCACATTAAAAATCAATGAAGTATTAAAGTAACTGCACCAGACTCATCAAAACCCACTCAAGAGAATACTGAAGATATAGATTCCAGCTACAGGCTTTTGGGTTACTTTCACTTGAAATTGGTGCTGAGGGAGGTAGAGGATAAATATTATTGTTTGTTTATTCCAAGGATGGCAGCATCTGAGGGAAAAGGGGTTTTCTTGGGCAAAGTCTTCCCTGTGGGAACAGCATACACAGCTTTTACCAGGAAGCTTTTGTTCTGTCAGGGCAATCAAATAGCTTTTCCGGCTGATGAACTTTACAAATGAAAAAAAAAAAACAAAAAAAAACAGGTTAATGTTTTATGCCCAAGGTTTTGGAGCCTGTTCCATGTATAACTTTAGCTGTCCTCCACAGCCCAGCAGCTCCCCAGAGGGAAGGGGACACCACAGCACTGGGGGCACTCAGGAGTGACTTCATCCAGCCACAGACCTGAGCTGTGGCTCACTTACCTGTTTTTCCATGCCCAGTTTCCCAGAAGTGTGGAAAGACAGTTAACACTTGGCACCAGAAAGCAGCAAAGTACAGATACTGCAATGCTTTGTTAGCACTACAAACCAGAGGCTGGATGGATTAAAAAAACCTAATTTAATAAACCTTGGTCTGAAGAGATGCTTAATAGCCAGAAGCAGCTAATTCACAAAAGCATCAAAGAACTTCAATCAGACATTCAGTCCAGAGTGACAAGGCAAGGTTTTCTTTCTCTGCATCTGAGGTAAGGTTAAGCTCTTTAACATTAACACTGCTGCTACTCCAGATCTGCTTCAGTGCATCCAAGTATGACAAAGGGAACCGCAGCCCGTGAATCTGCTGGGAAGGAAGAGACAGAAAAAGCTCCTCAGCAAAGTGTAGTGACTTTATCACACACCAGTGTGAGGCTGTGGGGAGGGAGCAGCAGGAATGTGCTCCAGTCCCACAGCACACTCCTGTTGGTGACAGCATGCCTCAAAAGCTACAGTTTTACCTAGATCTATTTTACTTAGAAGTAACTCTTCCGTGCTGTAGCACACTTTACAAGGTAGGGATGTTATGGCACATGTGACATCTTCCTGTGGTTTCCACACAGAAGAAAAAAAATAATTTTAAATTTACCCTCTTGCTAACCCTTGCCATTATTTTAGCAAGGTCACAGAGCTTTACTTCTAGCTGACATCTGCAGTCTTTGGGCACAGAGAAGCACAGAGGACCTTCATTCCCAAACTCTTTTTTAAGGGCAGGAAGGAAGATCCTGGAGATATGTATGTGCAGCTCAGGTACCAGTGTCCAGCCTCAGCTCTAGAGGAGCAGTGGGATTTACCTCAAAAGGAAAATAACAGCCTTGTAGCAATGGCCAAGCCAAAGCCAGGCTGTGCTCTGTTCTGCCTCCTTGGTGGAGTCTGTGCAGACCTGAATTACATTTTAGAAGAGTGAGGTCTTTAGTCCCAGTGCTGACCTGCCCCAGGCTGAAGCAAGCAGCCCTACACAGGGTGTTGCAGTGCATACAGGAGCTAACACAGGTTTAACATGACAGAAATGAGGTGCGGTGATCCCCATGGAATGTGTGCTACACCTCCAGCAGCCTCAGACAGGACCTGCTGAAGGATACACAAGTAAGAGAAGCTTTTAGTTGCTCCAGCAGCTTTGCTAACTGGGCCACGGGGCATGCACAAAGACATCCCACTAGCATCTCAAATGGTTAATTAAGCATGAGATCACTTTACTTAGTTCTACTATTCACTGCCTGTGTTGCAGCTTCAGCTCATCCTGGTACTCTGGGAATGGGCTGTAAAACGCTGGGTGCTGAAGAACACAGCCAAAGCCACAGTGGTAAGATAAATTTTAGGTGTGTTTGCAGGAACAAACCTGTGCCAGGCCATCCTCACTGGCAGTGTCATCCTCTGTCCCCATCATGTGAGTTTCTCTCCTGTTCTTTAAGGAATGATACACATAAACCATCTCCCTCCGAATGTCATCCTAAAAGGCAGCAGGAAGAAAATGGTCACAGGTGTTCCACATCCTCACACCCACCTCACTCCAGTGCCAGCTCCTTAATTCCACAGGCCACTGTTAGAGCAAGGAAGGCAAGTCACCTCAATGGACTGACCCAAGAGCCACCTCCCACAGCAAGAAGGGACTCCCCAAAACACCTCTGAAAATCCATTTGCAACTTTCTGCCTTAAAACTGACCCTGCTGGAGTCACAGGACTGATGCTGTGTAGAAAACAGGCCATTTAAGGCACCTCTCCTGAAAAGTCTTAATGAACAGGGGTGCATCAATAAATCTCAGAGACTGATCTGTCTCTTAAAAATCACATGCCCATTATCAATCCTTGGTCAAGGCTGTGCAATAAAATTGGGAAAAGAGTTTCCAAACCCTACACAGTCTCACAGCAATATGGACACAAGTAAAATGGAGGAGAAAAATCAGAAAGTTCTGGTATGTTTTTCTTGGAGGGACACCTTCCACTCACACAAAGGAAAAAAAAAAAAACCAACCACAAAAAAACCCAAAAAAACTTTTACATGATAATCCATCCTCTGTATGTGTTTCCCCTCCCCCCATTTTTTTTAAACTAAGATAACAAAAAAGCACTTCTACAATTTCATACTAATAAACCCTCACAGATAAGCAGCAGAGTAAACACAGAATGATGCAAGGTGCCAGTATCTATGTTGTGGAACCATTACTAAGTTCCACTGTCACCCACCAGGTACAGAGATAACTCAGTAGTAAAGACTAAATGCAACCCAAAGAATTCCCTCTCTTCAGGAACCCTAATTTTATAATTTCTTCATGTTCTTAAATACAAAGAAATTAAAGAATAATCTATTATCAAGAGCCATTTTAGCTGCTGCAGTGACTTACCCCACGTGATCCAGATAAAAGCCATGCAGAATCACAGACAATATAATTCTGTACCTCCCTCCAGAAGGCTGGAATGTACTCAGCAAACAGCCCCAGGATCTCTTAACAGCAATAATGGGATGCAGGATCCAACCAAGCAGAACTGCACAACCCTTTTAGCACAACTGTGCAACAATTCACATGCCTCCCACTCCCCACCCCAGGCATACAAGGGGGGCTTCTTATACTTACAGCATTCTCTTGATCTGGTTCCACAGTGATGATAGCATGGTCTCTAAACTGCAGTCTGATTTTGCTATCTATTTTTGGCATTTTCCCACCTGGAAGAATAAATTCTCCCTTAGAAAAAAGGAAGAAAACCAGACATCATACAAATTGAGCCCCCCGTGCACTACCCATTCTCTCTTAGCCAGATTTTTTGTTAACCTGTGTTTCCACAGCCACAAGTTCTCAAACTTGTGGTGGAAGGAGCAATGAGAAAGATTTTTTAATTCTAGGATAACCTTTATTTCAGTCTAAGTGAAAGGGGTCATCTCTCCTGCCAGACACTGGGAATTGACCAAGACAGGTGTGCAAACACACACACAGCCAGGCACCACACAAAGCCTAGACTGTGATCTTGGCCTGCCATGAAATGCTACAAGTTTTAAGAGGCAGACTTGGCCACTACCATCACATCAGCCAGTTTTGGGAAGTTCAAACTCTACCTGGAGTCAAAGGATCAGAGTCACATCCCAAGCACGGCGGCAACCGGTGCATGATGAAATCCTTCTTCATGTCGGATGATCTCAGTTCCCTGGAGCTCTCCAGACTGTCTGCAAGCCTTCTCAGAAGGCTGCTCAGCTTTTTGGTGCAGTCAGCTGTGTTCACCTGCTAAACATCCACAGAGAATTCAAGCTGAACAGACCAGGCCTAAAGCAGTGCAGCAAAGCAGTGAAAATCTGGACACACCTCTTATCTTTCCTTAATCCCAAACCAAGCTTTGTTTTCCTTCACACATTCCCCACGAGCTGTTCTCATATCAAAGTTAAAGCAGCAGGACAGGACTTTAAGATGGCCCCACAACGATTCACAGCTTCACTGACTTAAAGATTCAGAAGCTTGGCCTGTCAGAACTTTTTCTGTCTGACAGATCACCTGGATGCACCATTATTCCCCGAGTCCCACCTACTAACCATGAGCAGTTGCCTTGGAATGCTTGTCCTCAGTGCCATGTCCTCTTTTGCTGTATCAAACACCAGGCCAGGAATTGCATCCAGTAAGAAATCTCCCCAAGAGCTGAAGGACAGGAAGAAGAAAAAATATTACTGAAATAGTTGCACTGAAATAAAATACACATCCTACTTTTTTTTCCTATATCTTAACTAGTGTTAAGATATAAAAGAATTATTACAGTCTCTTTTTTTTTTCCCATGTCTACTCAAATGTTTCACTGTCTGCTACCCAGTGGGAAGAAAGATCTCTGGACAGTAAAAGGAATTGGACATTTACTTCTTAGTGCTCCTCTTGCCCCCACCAGTTTCCATCTGCCAGCAAATGCCTTCAGCTACTCACTGCTTTTCCAAACTCTCCTGCTTATCCCACACGTGCTCGCCTCTCTGCCTGCTGGGATCTGGTCCACACAAACTCTGCTTCAACAGAGATGTCCCTTTTGTCTTAGTGCCTAAAAATACCTGCAAGTGCCACCTCCACAGCTATTTTCAAATTCTTCAATTTTCCAAGGAAATGTTTCCACATCATACTTCCATCTACAAGCCAAATCAAAACACCAGGAGTGCTGCTTATTTTACCTACACTTGCTGACAGCAGGAGCAGAGAAGGCTCTTACACTTCATTGCCAATAACCTTAATGGAAGATGATTCCACTTTTTAACCTTGGAAGAAGAGCAGTCTTGAAGCTTTTCCTACTCTTCTGCTCAGCCATGACAGACATCCCTGAGGAGTGTGCTCCTGACAAGTCACGCACTGGACTGGCCCTGGGCTGGTGCAGCCATGGAGAAACTGCACTGGCTCCACACAAGGCTGCAAATCTCCAGCAATCCCATTAGAAGGAGCTGAATCCTTGGCCTCCCAGCACTGCTTGGCCAATAAATCCAAACAGATCCAGTTGGACAAACCCTGCTGTGCACATTGGCCACAGGCAGAGTGACCAGCAGCACTGACTGGGCTTCCACAGTGGCACAGCTGGTGGTTAGAGATTTATCCCAGTTATCTAAAATATGCCCAGACTTGTTCTGCCCTGTTTTGCAGCTAACAGAAATCCTTCCCAATTCCCAAGTCAGGCCAGTAACTCCAAGCCCAGCACCTGAGAGCTGGTGACAGCAGCAGCAGTTTTCCCTGTGAGATAATGTTTCAATGGGGGGACAAGGACCTGACCTGTGTCAAAAGAAATCTGACTCTCATGCATAGGGTAGAAAATGAAAAACACAGATTAGCAGAGAATATTTGCATGGAAGAATTTGTCTGAAGAGGTGTGGGTGACCATGAAATACAGGAGGAAACCTGATGAAAGGAATAACCCATGGCTCTTTATCTGGATTATGAAACGAACAGCAACTTCAGCCACTGGTGAGGGTTTTTTTTTAAAGACAGCAGTGAGTTTGCAGTTGTAACATTATCTTCCACATTAAAGTCTCCAGCTGGTAAATAATAAATAAAGCAATTAAAAAGCAATCAAGCTTGCTGCATGAAAACCTGGCAAAGAGGCTGCTTCAAACAACAATGGTCTCCCTTCCCCTCCTTCCCCCAAACCTTCAATTACTGCTACCTCAACACTTAGATTCTGTCCCTAACAGCAGGGCACCTATGTAATAGTGGGGTAATCTACCTATATTCCATGTCACCACATCTCTGCCCTATCCCTGTGACACCCACAGGAAAACAAACCACACAAGGGCTGAATGGGATGAGCACAGGAAAGACCCAAGCAGAGCTCATTGCAAGGCTATTTTTTTTAAGAAATAGGACATCACTTCTTTGAAGCACCAGCTTCAGGTCTGTACAACTCACAAACATCATCTGGCAAAGGAAAGCCATACAAAACAAGAAATAAAGAGGAATTACTTGTTTTGGTAGGTGCTGATGGTCACGTGTGTTGAATAGGAGATCCCATGAGGAGTGTCAGCCTGGTGAATAGTCCCTCTTGGGAAGTACAGTAAGTCACCTGGCTGCAGGAAAGTGAAAAAGAATTGATACATTTAGGCCTCTTGGTCACACCTTACTGTAGTCCAGAGAAAATAACTCTGAGCAAACAGACTGACAATAAATATTCTTTAAAAATCACAAAACTGAGCAATTATCCAATGTACACTTTAATAACATAAAGCAACCTACTGTCAATATTTGCTCTGCACCTGTCTGCACACACGAGCTTTTAGCAAGCTAGAACATGCACAGTCCTGCTGAGCTGCATGAAGGGGACAAAGCAGCTAAGATGAATCTGCTGGTAATTCAGTGCCATGGGAATTTGGTCAGTGTTTCACAAGAAAAGTCAAATAGTCTGAAAATTTTAGTTAAAACACTTAAAAAAACAAGTAGAACCTCCCCTGTCTTCTCACCTATGTAAATTAAATAACTCCACAGAAAATAATACAGATCGGGGAAGTTGAAACAAGAAAGAAATGCAAATCACATGAAACTGCCTCCACAAAGGAAAAAAAATCAGTTTACTCATGCCTTTTCCTATAAACACCAGCACAAAGAGAAAGTTTGTAGAGCAATACTGATGAACTCTAATTCCATTTTAAACTTATGGTCTTTAAACTTGGTCTCATCAGCTACTTCTAAGAGCCTACCAAGCATGATTCTTGCTACCACAGCCCAGACCACCTGAAGCAATTAAATTATAATACCTTTAATATGAATTCATGTGTGGGACTCCCAATCCTATCTTCTGGCTCAACATTGTACTCCCGAGCCAAAGGCACCGTTGGTTTGTAGAGCCGCCAGTGCTTCTCTCCTTCCAGCTGGAGGATGAACACCTGCAAAAGACCATGAATCCAAATTTTTTGGGGTGGCCTACGGAAGCCCTGCTGCCCCTCACACATCCAGCTCATCAGGTATTTTAATTTATCTTCTGACTCACCAAGTCTGTGGAACCAAGCCAGAACCAGAGACAGAAATACTGGCAGAGGTTGCTTTCCTGACAAATACAGGTTTTCCCCTTCCCTGCTCCCAGCTACTCCCCAGCACAGCAAAGACAATTCCTTTCACATTTAGATATGTAAATGCAGAAATTAACATTCTAAATTCTTGTACTTGAACTAAATTCTTGTACTCTATTTAGAGACAACAGAGAGAAGAGTTGTGAAGTGTGATCTGTTTTATCCTGAATTTGGAAATCCCTGTTCCTCTCCAGTCACTTAAACTTAGCCATTACTATTAGCACACTTTCAGCAAAAATACATAAGGAAGCACTTGCAAATAATTACATTAAGTCTTCAGTGGAAAACCAGAACTCTTTCTAGAATGTTTATTGTGGGGAAGAGGTGGAAGCACAAACAGAGGCATCCACTGCCAGGAGCCCACAAAGGGTCCCACAGACAAGGTGGTGGTGTCCTACCTCGACATCATCGTAGTGAGGGGGAAGGCCCTGAGACCCCTGGGGAGTGATGTAAACATTGGAGCCCACCAGAGACCCAAAGTAACACTCCAGCTTCTCCTGAATCTTCCACAGCTCCTCCTATTAAAAAAAAAAAGAAAAAGAAAAAAGAGATGCTGTTACTACTGAAGGGCTCAGCCAAGCTCACCACTGAGGAAGAACAGTGACATCCCCACAGGAATACACAACCTGGGAAGCAGCTTCTCCTCCAGGCAAGCATTGCACTGGCAAAGAAGATCTGCCATGAAAGTAATGGGTAGGCCAAAAACTCTGGTGCCCCAACAGAACACTGATATTTGCTCTCTACCCTGTACTTCAGCATACAAAACCAGGCAAAAATGAGGCGAAACAGAGCAGAATAAATGACCCATCATCCCATCTGCATCAAAGAAAATAACACAAAGGTTAGACACCTTTTATAAGTGATTCCAATTGCTTGGGAATATTCGAGTACAAACTTTACTCATTCATACCCAACACGGGTATGAAACATCAGGAGATGCCAACAACTGAGATCAGTCAGTGGCACTACATGTGGGACTCAGCTGTGTATTTGGGTCCTTAGTTGGGCCCCCCTGACAATTAGACTGCCTAAAAAGGGACAAAAAAGGACTACCTAAATCAAAGTACCTCCAAGTATCCAAGTCCTTTACAAGAGTGCAGCACCACTGTCTCCTTCTCACACACAAAAACTGAGGACACTCAGCTAAAATGGGGGGGGTCACTTCCATGGTGCAATTCAATGTTAATCCATTGGCAAGAATGGTGGAGTGTTCTGGAAGTACTTAACATGTAGTCAAGTACTACTTGATTAAAGGGAAGGGGTACAAAATGCCCTGTTTGCACAAGGAAAAAGTGGGGCAGAAGAGATAATTTAAGCACAGAGATCTAATCATCAATCATATGCATTTAAAAAGCATACTAAATATTACAGAAAAACATTATAGCATGAATCACACTTTGTTCTTACTGCAGAGCACTGAAACATGATGGGCAGTGCAGAAGCATAAACTGTGTTTGAATACAGTTCATGTAAAGATTCCAGCAGGTCATCAATGCCGACCTCCCCTGGGGGCAGATATAAAGCCATGTCTAGTGCCACACAGCAAAAGCCACACCACATTACAAAACAGGCATTAATCACAAAGAAACAATCCCACCTTAAATCTCTGAGGTTGATGAAACTGTATTGTTGCCTTTTTCTGGTCAAAATCCTTCTTCAGCTGCATGTAATTCACTCTACCTTCTTTATTTAAAACCTTCTTTTTCCCATTGACACACCTGCAGACATTCACATCTCGCCCGTAGTACAGGCCCTGGCTGCACAGCTCCTTCAAGTGTGACAGCTGGAACAGGGACTGGTAGTAAGCAGCCGCTAGGGCATCATTCCTCTGAACAAGCAGTGGCTTCTGCTCCCAGTAGTCCCTGAAAAACTCCTCTTCTTCGATGGGAGAGATCAGGCTCCTGAAGAGGCTGTCTGGGCTCTCAAAACTCAGGACTGATGGAGAACCAGCTGTGTCCAACCTGGGCCGTTTGCACTGAGCCTGTGTTTCCTTTGCCGCATCTGCAATCTTCCCCCCCTTCTTGGGCATCTTCCTGTCCAAGGGGAGAGAAACCCAGAACAATCAGTAAAACACAACATGAAGAGGACACAGGCCCAGGGCAGCAGCTCTTGCCTTATCCAGGGGGATATCACAGTACACCGGGAACAGCTGTGGCTTCAGGGGCTCACTAATTGCTCCCAGCTGCCATGGAACCCAATGGATCATTACCGATACAGGAACCCACCCACACAAAGAACCTGTGGGCAAGTGGACATGTAGCAAGAGCTTCCAATTTTTTTATTTTTTTTTTTAATTAACTCAGCTTTAAGAGATTGAGTGGCAACACACAGAGGGAGGTGGAGAGAGGGAGCGGGATCAGAAACTTGTATTCTTATTACATTTCCTTCAACAGAAACAGTTTACAAAAGAGGGAACATTGTTAGGCCTTTCTGTTGATGCTATGTAATTACTAAATCTACAAGCTTAAAACTTGTAAAATGTACCAGTTTAAAAACCAAAATGCCAAGATTCTGCTTTGATTTCTGCCAAGCTGTCAAACTTTGGTTTATGTAGAATAAAAATAATTCTTTCATACAACTACAGACATTTAATTTTAAAGCTGAAAGTCATTTACTTTGTTTTTCCACAGTATGTCGTGTAGAATTATGCAAGAATAAAAAAGTCAATTCACAAATGGTTTAGCTGCCAAGTTCTCAGGAATGTTAAGGCATAAATTGAGTTAGCAGTAGGTCTAAACCATGTGCAGACAAACTTGCCTTGAGTCTGCTCCAGCATTTCCTCCCCCAGAGCAGCAGTAGAAGCCTGCCTGGGGAGCTGAGCTAAGCATCCTGAGGATGAGCCAGCCCCAACCCTGGAGCAGCAGAGCCTGGCAGCCAGCTCTGGGCTGGCCAACCCAAACTGACTCTGGGCACGTCTGAGCCACTCTGAGAAGCCAACCCATGAGGAGTCAGAACATGCTGATGCTTTCACTTCCGAGTAAAAATGGCACCTTTACTCCCAAAAGCAAATGCTATCAATGCACTGAGGTGCTTTTACTTGCACAGATCCCTTATCCTGAAACCTAAACTCCAGTTGTGGTATTTCCAAGCAGCAGGAAGTTCTCCAGTGTAGCAGGACACCCTTGCTGATCCCCCAGCTCCTGGGCAATGCTTCATCAGCAGTTCCTGGAGCAGCCTGTCCCTCAGTAGTAACCTGTGGTCACCTCAGTCCTGCAGGAGGGAACTCACATCACCACCTTCCCAGCAGGATGGACATTCCCAGCAGCAGGAAGCCACTGTTCTACATGAGGCAAGGGAATGCTTAAAAAAATTAAAGACTGAAAGTTAGTCCCTGGTTGGCAGCAAGATCTGAAGATGCTGCTGGCACTAGGATCTAAAACTGGCGTTGCCCAAATGTCAGGAACACAAATGCAACCAACCCTGAATTGATGGTTTTGAATTCCAGACCTAAAGCCATCATTTCAACCTCTCAGCTCGCTCAGATTCATCTAATGAAGTTAAATTCACATAGGTACTGCTCACAGAACTCTGCTTCATTTACACCACGTGCTTCTCTGTAGTGCTTTGTTATTTATCACAACTGCAAGCCAACTACTGGTTTGGGTTGGAAGAGATCACCTGGCACAAACCCCCTGCCACGGGCAGGGACATCTCCCACTCAATCTATTTGGTCAAAGCCTTACTCAACCTGGCCTTGAACACCTCCAGAAGATGGAGCAGCCACAACTCCTCTGGGCAAGCTGTCAGGGCCTCACTACCCTCACTGGAAAAAATCCTCCTTTATATCTAATCTAAACCTACCCCCTTACAATGTAAAACCTTTCCTCCCTGTCCTGTTGCTACAGGCCCCGGTAAAAAGCCTTTTCTCTGTCTGTCTTACAGCATTTAAGTACTGAAAGGCTGCAAAAACATCCCTGGAGAGCCTTCTCCGTGCTGAAGCAGCCCAGCCCTCTCAGCCTGTGTTCACAGCAGAGCTGCTGCAGCTCTCTGATCATTTTGGTGGCATCCTCTGGATTCGCTCCAGTAACTCCCGCTCCTTCCCGTGCTGGATACCGCATGGCTGGGTGCAGCTCTCCAGGCGGGGTCTCACGGGGCAGAATCCCCTCCCTGCCCCCCTGAGGCCCCGCTGCTTTGGGTGCAGCCCCGGCTGCCTGCGCTGCGAGCGCGCACGGCCGGCTCCGCTCCCATTCGTCACCTCCCCACACGCCCAGCTCCTTCTCGGCAGGGCTGGAGCAAGAACCGAGCAGCAGAAGGGGCCCGCTCCCGCCTCGCTCGGGGGCAGCTGTTGTCGCCAGTGTCACTCGCACAGGGACACAACGCGCGTTCCCGCACGGCCCGGCAGCTGCCGGGACTCGCTCCGTGGGAAGCAGCGGGAATACAGGCGGGCGCGGCGGCTCCGGGGACGCGCGGCCCCGCCGCCATCCCTCCCGTTCCTTCCCCTCCCGTTCCTTCCCCTCCCCTTCCCGCAGCCCGCACTCACCCTGCGGGAGGGCGGGAGGGGATGGCGGCGGGGCGGGGCGGGATGGATGGGATCGGATGGGACCGGACCGGGCCGGACCGGGCCGGGATGGGGCCGGACCGCCCCCTCCCAGCAGGATGTGCCCGGTGGAAGCGAGGGGCGGTCGCTGCCGCGCTGGGTGTCACGGGAGGAGACGCTTCCGGGCGGCCAGTAGGAAATACGGCGCTGTTCCAGTGTTATTCCTGTGTGTATTTCATCAGGAACGCAACAGTGTCTCGGCTGAAATTATTCAGAGGATTAAATTTTGCTTCGTACACACAACAGTGTCTGGGCTTTAGCTGCGCGATCTTTTCCTGGGCCAAAATCCTGTTCTAGAGTCCCTCTGAAGCTGCCTCAAAGAAATCTTCAGAATCATTACCGAGCGCATGAGAACTTCCAGAAGTATTTTTAATTACCTTTACTAAAGAGGCCTGCTAATGGTTTAGTTTACATTGGCTAATGACTTCAGAAAAAGATGTTAGGTAGGCGTTACTAAAGCTTTATTCTTGTGTACTGACAGTTTGACGAATTACAAAACTTTTAAGAATGAAGTTGTCCGGACTTAGAAGCTTGAATCACCTAAGCTAACTCCCACAGGATGTTTTCTTATTACAGATGGGTGTAGCAGCAGATGTTAAAAATAGCGAGACCACATCCTGCACCTCAGCTGGTTACAGAAATCATGACAAGCTGTTATTTCAGCTCCAAAACTCCACAAAGTACCCTCAGCACAACTGCCTGAGTGCCATCAGGATGAACATTCACCAAGTACGTATTTACATAATGCCTGTGGTGCTTTAACTCGCAGTAAATGTTGTGGGATATAAACCCGCGCATGGGACTGGCTGCAAAACTAGCAGGAATGGGAAATACTCGTGAATACCTTTTTAAAGACTTCCGTGCTGGTCTGCAGAGACAAATTGATTGAAGGTATTTATTACCATACCTGTCAGGAAGTTAACACACACTTCAGAGGGTCATGGGAGCTTAGGCAGTCCTCTAGCACCCCCTCTAGACAAGAAATAATTCGTTGAAATACTGTTTGTTATCTTACTATTTATCCAAGCAATAGATTTTTCTTATGCATAATTTATCCTGATTTAATCCCTGTCACTGCACTTAATGCAGATAAAAATTATAAGCTTTGCTGTAAAAGTTAAATGTCATCATCATTTACAAGAGCATGTAGTGACAGGACAAGGGGGAATGCCTTCAAACTGAAAGAGGGGAGGATTAGATTGGATATTAGAAAAAAAATTCTTTACTGTGAGTTGGCGAGGCCCTGGCACAGGTTGCCCAGAGAAGGATATCCCATCCCTGGAAGTGTTCAGGGTCAGGTCTGAGCATCCTGGTTTAATGAAAGGCATCCCTGCCCAGGGCAGGAAGGTAGAACTGGATGATCTGCTGTACTCTGGGTGGGAGAACCCCTGGCCAGTGGTTTCATTCACAGCTGAAAGTAACAACAGCTTTCTCCACCAAAAGCAAGCTCTGCAGCTCTCTGGCACCTGTACAGATGTGCCTGGTAGGTAAATGCAGGCAGGAATCTCTTTTCCTCCACACCTCCACGTGAGGACCAGTTTGCTTCAGCCTACACAGGGCTTTGGCATGCTGTGCTGCATAGCTTCTGCTGCTGCAAATCCTGCTGGGAATTTAGAAAAGGGAACTGATTTTGAGTCTTTTCTCCATTGGAGGCTGAGGCTTCACTGTTGGCTACACAACAAATACTTCCTCTTGTGGGGCAGATAAATATGTAAAAACAATGATGTTATATTAGTTAATGTGAAAACTTTAGAAGACACATTACACATCTGGAGCAACTAGATGGGATCTTCTCAGGCAATCTGGAACATCTGTGCAGGATGCCTCATAATGGCAGCGCAGGAGCAAGGCTGTGATGGTGTATTTTTATATACAGCTACACTATACATCTGCTCAGCTTGAGGTCTGGTGTGCTGTTACTCTTGCCTCTGTGTCCTTTGGCTTTGCATTCCCAGCATTGTCATTCCTGGTATGGTTCTGCTTTCCATGACAGGATTTCCTGGAAAAGTATCAAAGCTGTCTCAGCTCTGATACATTTGTTTGGCAGCGATCTGTCCCGCTCACTCTGTGAGATTTCAGTCACTCAGCAGGCACCGTGTCACCACTTCTCCAGCTCTGGAACTGGGAGCTTGACAAATGCAGCTCTTTGAAAATGTTAAGAGACGTCACCATGCTCTGAACAAACAAGATGGGAGCAAGAAAACAAGTAAATTGAACAAGAAAAAAAAAAAAGTAAGTAAATAAAGTAAATAAAGAAACCAGAGAGTGACTTAGGCTTCCAAATTTATTCCCACTTCCTTGATCAATAAACTTGACCAAGCATTTACCTTGTGACACTTTTTGTCACCAAATGATAATTTTGAACTTCAAAATTATCATTTTGATCTGACTTTGTAAATATAAACTCAGATCATTAAATGACAAACAAACCCAAGGAATTTAGTGGAAAATGCTCCTTATTTGGGAAAGTTACAAAAGTAATCTTGATTCTTTTCTGGAGCTGTGAAAACTGTCTGTGTTTATCCCTGAACATCCTTAATTCAGCCTCCTTAGCCTGAATCTAAGGATATTTCCATGCAGGATTCATCTGAGACTGGCAGGTTTCCTGTATGTGTCTCTGTTTTGGCACAGCTGTTTCCTTTTATTTCCTGGAACTGTGCTGGGGATCACTGCTGCAAGGGGCAGATGCAGCTTCTCCTCACTGGAACATTCAATCTCAAAAGCCAAAGCAAGAGGAAGGGAGGCAAAACCCCAAGTTCACATGCAACAGAAAGCAGAAGAACTGAAGGCGTGGTTGGTTTGTTCTCTTGACAAAGTTGTCTAAAATCTCTGTCTCAAAGCCTGTGTTTCTAAACCAAAGAGTTCTGCAGGAAGCAGGGGATTACAGCAGGTCGAGATGAGGCAGAGGTGAACTCGTGAAGGACACAGCTCATGCTGGGAATGCTGCTCATCCACCTGGGAAGTGGCTGCAAGTGCACAGGGTCTGGGACGTTGTTCCTGTGCTGCCTCAGGGACTGGTGAGCCAGATTCTTCAAAACATGGAGAGTCATGGACAGCTGACAAGGGTGAAGGGTTTTCTTGAAGTGTTGCTGATGCACAGTCAGCAACAGCCCCATCAGCCTGGCCTCCTGCTGGTCCCTACTGCACTGCTAAGCCATAATTTTTCCCCTGGTTCCCATACGAGGGCAGAGGCTGCTGAGGTGCACAGGGGTTGCCCAGGAAAATTGGAATGCAGGAAGTGAGACTAGGACAGGAGCTATCCCAAAGCTGTCCCAAAGCTGTTGGTGCCAACTGCCAACCAAAATGGAGCACAAGTCAAGAACAGGGAGGCTGATTCGAGAGGAAGGGTTGGAGGGCAGACAGAGACAGGACAATACCTCAGGTGGGAGCTGCTGTCTGTTCAGGGGGTGACAAAGGGCTCCCTTAGTGAGCACACAGCTCCTGTGCTACTGCAGTGGAACCTGTGCATGGGATCACCCCGGTGAAGTTCTGCATAGTCCAGTTGGAAAAGAACCCAGACATGTGAGAGTTTTTCATGAAGAATTTTGCCGCTAACCAAACCAGCCCAAGTTTAATGCAAAAGTCTCTTTTGGAAAATTGTAACATTTTCTTCTACTGCTGTTGCATTATTTTGAAGGATGATGCAACCCTCATAGACAAAATAAAGTCTAGCTTATAAGCATTTTTGTTCATATGTACAAACCCCAGTAAAAAAAGTTGAACACAATATATACACTGGGAAATATAATCCTGGAATATGTGTCAATAACATGATTGTTCTGTAAAATAATCCTGCCCACGTTTCCCTTCAGAGATCTCTTCCTCTTCAAGCGAGGTGTGTCAGCATTGGAGATGTTGGTTTGACTTGCCCTGGTCTCATTCTCCTCACAGGGCTCTGGGAAGGGACTCAGGTCCATGTCCTCATCCGTGTCATGGTAGCAGCCGTCGAAAGCCATGGCTTGCACTGCGTCCATGCTGTACATTCCTGAAGCCTGGCAACAAAGGAGAGTTACTGTGTGTCTAGCAGGAGCCATTGTGGCAAATCATAAATGAATAAAACAAAGATAAAGAAAGCTTTCCCCTCAGTGTTGTTCTCTCTGTGGAGAGCATGTGGAGAACAGGGCTGTCCCACAGTATGGGCTCTCTGTGGGGCCTGCCCCCTTGAGCGGGACATGAGCAAGGAAATGTCATCAAATGTCATCAAACACACTTGTCTGCCTGATTATTGCCAGCTGCTGGCTGGCAATTCGTGCCTCAGCTGCTGAAATAGAGGAATCTAACTCGCTCCTGTAGGTCTGTGTTGCTGGAGTTGTGGGAAATGACTTCAAACACTTCTGGGAGTAAGTTTTTGATGGGATTTTTGATGGGAATCATGTGAGCAACATATGCATTCTTTCTGTGCTATTCCCCTCATGATATTCCAGCAAATGAGTTTACAGAGGGGATATTCTTCAAGCAAAGGTTTTAAGTGAGAGTTTCACAGAAAGCAGATGTTTAACTTATGACTATTTCTACTTCAGGCACACTTGTCTAAAAATGACCTTGTCATTCATCTGGTCTTGGGACAAAAAAAGAAACAGGAAACAGAGAGGAATATCATATGAGAGCATGCTGAAGTCTATTTTAGAGACAGGAGAAATACCTTGATTGACAGGTATTTGAAAATAGAAGGAAGGTTATATTCCTCTGAGGGGGAAAAAAGGGGGCAAAAAATATCCCTAACCTCTGCCACAAGAAAAAGGAGAGAAAGCACAGATCTTTCAGGATCTCAGGGAGGAGGACACTTTGTCTCCCTTCACCCAGGTTAAAAAAAAAAAAAAAGTGAGATACAGAGAGGAGACAGAGATTATTACTGTTCTGTTATCACAGTGGTGTATCAGGACTACTCTGTGGCTTGCATGATGCTTTCAGAAGGCAACAAAACTCAGAAGGTTGTACCTTGCCCCTTTTTTTGAGTTGTTTTCTCTCTTCAATTGTGGTGAGATAGTTCACCGCTGCATACTCGATGACTGACAGGAAGACAAAAAGGAAGCTGATCCATAAATACACATCCACAGCCTTTATGTAAGACACTTGAGGCATTGAGGCACTTACTCCTGTCATGATGGTGGACATTGTCAGCACTGTAGTTATACCTGCCAGAGAGAAAAGAGGTTATCCCAGTTCTGGCCAGCTGGTTCTGTTTAGCTCATCACCACTGCTTGGACAGCAGAGCTTTGTGAGGGCATGTGATTGACACCCCCTTTAACTCCCTCACACAGGCTCTGAGAAGTGGAGTGAACCATGAAGGACCCATCACACACAATACTGAGAGCACTAAATCATTTCTCTGCTCAGAATGGAATAAGGAACACGTTTCTGTGACAGCTTTGGGCACTGCCACACACAGGTGAAGGCTGTGGTCATTCTTCACTTCCCAGAGCCAGGGCTGCCAATGCGTATTTTCTTGTCCAGGAAAATCACTAAAGAATCACCATTTTCTCTCCCAACCCTTTCTCAAATTGTACTTCTTGAGAAGAAATATCCGTCTCTATGTCCCTGTCATAACTCCAGAGCTCTCTAAAAACAATCTAGCATAAAAATGCTATAGCCACTGGAACTAAGAAAAAATTGTTGTTTGCCTCAGTGTGACCAAAATTTCACCCTCATCTTTTCAATCTCTGCTCTTACATCAGCTATTCATTTCATTTTGGTTTGCTCCAGCTCAGGAAAAAAAAACAACACCCAACTCAGGCTCTGCTTTTAAAGAAATCAATGCAACTCTGGAAGTGAAAACATCTTGACATCTGTGAGACAGCACTGTCAGCTGCAGCCCTTCTCCAGTTCTACTCCAGTTCAAGTCCACTGGAATATACAAGAATTTTCCCCCTACCACTCTGCAGCTTCTTTAGGTTGAAGGATGGAGCTTGAAATACACCATATAAGAGGAAATCAATTTACTTAATGTACATATACTCTAGGCCAAGGAGCTAGGCTTATTAAATTTTGTTGTTAAGGTTTCCTATAAATTATGTATGATTATGCTAATGAAATGTGCTTTATTCATGGAACGCCTGATGCATAACCTTCTGTAGAAATCCATACATAAAGAACATGATCAGCATAACCATCTTGACAACATTAAAAATTGCCTACTGAGAATTAAAAAGTTATTTTTAAAGATGACGTTAAATTTCTTCTAAATAAAAGGAATTCATAGATGCATTAATAAAAGCAGGTAGGAGGTACCATAATTTGTTTACAGATTAACAAAGAGATTTATATTTCATGTATTAATAGCTTTAGACTGTGCCAATAGAAAGGGACCTGAGTGGCTACCATCCTATTTTTTCTAGATTGATATAGTTAGAGAGAAAAACGAGGGCTTTTTCTCTTGTCTAAGAAATATGGCAACATACCGTTGGCTACTGGGACCAGCATCAGTGAGAAGAAAGAACAGGAGCTTCTTTATTTTAGCCTGACAGTTGCAGGACTCAGGTGCATTATGGTTGCATTAGATATCTTAACAAATTCCCATCAGATCTTCAGAGATCCTAATTTTTGAAAAAAATGTACTCACTCCAAGGCCATCGGCATTCCATTCACAACAAAGACTGCCCTGGAGTGGCATCCACTGATTCACCAGTGAGGGAGAAAAAAAAACCAAAAACTTCTATAAAAAACACTGTAATAGGTCCTTTTCTCCTGAGATGAGGTGTTCAGAACTTACTTTTTGGCTTCCACAGAAGACTGTGTGCCTTGCACAGCTAAGACACCACAGCAAACATTTCTAAGGTGTCCCACAATGAAAGGCTTTGCCACACAGGCAACTGTTTCCAAGTTGGTAGGAAGATAACAAATGTTTCCTGAGAAAAAGAAGAGCTGCAGATCTTTTCCATAGATTGGGCTACACCTAATGATCCATGGATTTGGGGAGGGATCTGACTGCCTGTTCCTACCTGTTACTTTGCTGGGAAGAGGGAAGGAAAACCCAGGTTTTGCAATTAAGTAAAATTCTATCAGGAAATCTGCAGAATCATCCCTTTTTGCTTTTGTGGTGTGCGAGCTGTTTCCAAAAATAGCAAAGCCAGTCTGAACAAACATCCCCTTTCCAAATGCAGAGACTGACTACAGGTAATGACAACAGAGGCAATAACAGTATTGTTCAGGCAATTATCTGATCTTTTTGCTCATGTCCTGTAAATAAGCTAAGGTAACTGCAAACCCTTCCCTCTTGATTCTATCCTTCTCAAAGAATATGCAGCAAAGATTTACCTAATGACACCCTGGCAGGAACAGCTCTTCTGTCAATCCAAAAGGAAACCCAAGACAGCATCACCATCAGCATGGCTGGGAAATAGGATTGTAGCACAAAAAAGAAAATATGTCTGCGGAGTGCAAAGTTGATAAAAAGTCGGTTGTACCAACCTATTGGGGAAAAAAAAAGGGAGAGGAACGGGTTGAGGGGAAGAGAAGAGAGCTGTGTTACTTGTGAGCTCTGTTTGCTGTCCTCTCCTTCTGGCAGGACTGGTGTATCCACAGCAGGAGCAGTAAATGCCTCAGAAACCTTGCCAGCACCTTAGTTTTACACAGTGCTTTACAAACTGCCCATCCTCCCTCATTTATGGGAGTTATGTCTAAAATACTCTGTTATAACTGAGGTTGGGAAATTGAAAAAAAATCAAATAGACTTGAAGTGAAACTGCCAGGAGAATACAGACAGGATACAATTGTCCAGTGATGCCAACACTCTGCCTTCCCTGAATTACCTGATAAGAAGCAGCCCTTCCTTCCTGGTTTTTGGTTTTTTTTTTTTTTTTTTTTGGTTTTTTTTTTTTTTTTTTCTGGTGGGAGCCACCTGCCTGCCAGCCCAGCACTCACTTTAGAGGACAGGGTGCCATCTAGTGAATTCTGGGGCGTGCTCTGCCTGTGCAGCACTGCGTTCATGCTGTACCTCCTGCCACGGCAGGGAAACCAGGTTACAGGGAGGTAAAAAGGCAGAAGTGGGTGGCTGCACAGCATCTGCCTGTCCAGGATAGACAGAGGCATCCGTGAGCCTGTGCTGGAGCAATCCTGCCATCACAACGAGTGACTCTGTAGAGAAGAACATCAAAATGAACCCCAAATAATATTAAATGTTCTGTTGTGTTTTCAGTTGTGGAGAAGGTTTTTTGCTTTAAAGATTATTGTCTCTAAAATGGATTTAAATTGTTACTCCTCTGGAGGTCTGGGAACTCTAAAAGCCTAAACACCACAGGTGTTGTTCACTGAGATTGACAAGAAAGGACATGCAGAATCTGAAATGCAGAAAGCTGCTTTGTGGGAATGATGACTCTCATTGGAGTGGTGCTGTTTGTTCTCCACTATCATTTACTTGGAGGGTAAATTTGCTTCCAACAAGAAACAAGGAAACAAGAGAAAGAGGAACCTCCTGAACAAAACAAAACCTCAAAGCCAAGTGTAAGCCCACAAAGGACAACATTCTGATTACCAGATATGCTACAAGCATTATTCAGGTATTTCCCAGTGGTCCCTGGGACTTAAAAAAAAGTCTTTGCTTTCACCTTTATGCTGCTGAATAAGCTCACCATCAGAACCTCTGCATGTTAAGTGTAAAGTTATACTCTGCAAAGTCAAAGATGCTGTGAGCTGCTGCAAAGCCCTGGGTGGAGGGGCTTTGTGAGGGTGCCCTGCTGTGCACAAGGCTCTATTTTCTTGCCTTGAGTGTTTTTTTATGAGAATAGCAAGGCAGAAAGAAGCCAGCTGAGCTCCTGGAACCCAGTCTGGTGGAAAATATCCCAGTCTTCTTCTGGCAACAAGGACAAATTTGATGTAGCTCTCAGCAAAGCACAGTTATCGTAGCAGGATATCCACATGACAGTAGCTCTTGAAAGATGGAGCTCTGTTCTTAGCTCATGCAGGAGCAGGAGATAAGGGTGAAGAACCTTATCAAGCTGTGAATTCCTCACTGCTGCATCCTAATTTAAACTGGGATTCCTGCATTCAGTAGCAGCCACCACAAATTTGAAGGGCCCTCTTTTGAAAGCAAAAAGAAAATAACCTGTAAATAAAATACACCAAATAAATCTGTCTTGTGCTTTCCTTAAATGCTTTTTTCCAAAGAGTTGTGCACTTCATCATAATAAATGGAGTAATTTCTCTCTTATTCATCTGTTTTGCTATAAAGGGCAATAACCAAACTGAAATGAATTTACTCAGACTGTAAAGTACAATAGCAAGAGTGCTGTTTCCTTTGGTTAAAAAAACTTATGGTTAGACTACTTACATAGAGAAGCGTTTCAAAATTTATGATTTCATTTAGAATACAAGGAAAATAAACTCCACCTTCAATGAAATCAAGACTACAATGAACTCCTAAAGCCTTGTGCAATTTGCCAGAAAGTATAGAGCAAGATCTACAGGGAGAAATAAAAACCTGTCTGGGGAAGATCAACCTGAATTTAAACTACGTTGTACTGACATAAAGGGATTTTTTCCCTGCAACTTTATGTATAAACAAGGAAAATTAAGCAAATCATGAATTAGAAAATCCTCCAGTTAGCAGACTTTTAGTGATGTTACACAGCTTCAAAAGTGAGGATATTTTAGCCAATAAATCACACTTGAATTCCTCTTGTTTGCTTTCTACTATCTGACCCTTTAGGATTTCCATTTTCAAGCTTTTCTGTATAGTCAGGACATAAAGATACCTGTAATTTCAATACTCCAATGGCTTTCAGAGAAGCACCACGATTTTGCAAGAGCTCATAACAGCACATTTTTGGTGGTTGTGCATTTTTTCCAGGTTCTTAATATGAAGTTACAAGTATTATTATGGCCTTTTTTTCCCTAAAATAAAGTTTTATATGGGAAGTGCAAAGAGAACCAAGGCCCCAGACTGACAAGACCTCATTTTAACTGATCTTGCAGCAGTCACTGTCATTTATTAGCAAAGAATTTGAAAGACATTCTGCATTATTTTATCCTGTGCTGCTCTCTTTGGAGGAGAGGGGCTTACTATACCAGTACTGCTGTAAAAAGCAAGTCCACTGGAAGCGCTGAATTCCTCAATGAAGAACTGGGAGAGGGAGATGTGCTCATCTGTGCTCAAGGATTTGTTGCCATGTTTCCAGTACAACATCAGATCATCTTCATTGTATGCATCTGAGAGAGAGCAGAAACTGAAGTTATAAAGTTACTGAAGTTAATCAATTCCTCTTTCCTTTCTTAGGGAGAGGAGACCACTCAACCAATCTGGGAAAACCCCAAAGAGACATTTTTTCACACCAATTTGTCAACTGGCATGGAAGAAGTTTGCAAAGACCACGTTCCATCTTGTTCCAAGTGCAGCCCAGCCTTGTGTCCTGCCAGCAACTTACAACTGAGGCAGGGGTGAAAAAGCAGGTGTTTCACAGTAACACAAGCACACATTTTCATTTTTCGAACAAGCCAAATATTGACATTTTATTTTACTTTAAATCTGCACTTCTTTTTTTTTCTCAGAGAAAACACCCTCATGCTTTTCGAGAGATTTTTAGATTTAGGCCTTGGAATAAATACCCAGTGGGAATAAAGCAGGGTGCATCATGGTTTTTCCACCTTCCCAAAGCTCAGTGAGGTCTGGAAAGATCCCAAATTGCTTACAGTTCAATATGTACATGCTGAAGGGTTCAGGTCACACATCAAAGTAAGGGAAAGAGGTATTATGCACAAGATGGGGTGCTGGTAAAAATGCACATATGAAGAATAATTAGGAATTAAACTTACAGCTTTCCAGTTCTAAAGAACAGTTCTGTGTGTCCAGAGGAAACCTACTGAAATCCATGAAGCACATAGCAGAAACTGTTATTCTGCAGAAAAGAAGAGAAAAACAGAAATAAAATGAAAAATTTCACACTTTCTTAGCTGTGCACACATCTTAGTACTAATCTGCTGTTAAAAACCTATTAATTGAGGTTTTCTGCCCTTTTAAAGCTTCTAAAATAGCTTCAAGGTGATGAAACAAAGTTAAATCGGTGAGAGATCTTTTTTTTAAAAAAAATCATATATAGTCTTTATTATTAAATACATTACCTTTGATTTTTAAACCCTATATTTGGCCTGATCCTTCATTAGCCTTTCACACATTTTAGTTTGAAGCTTTACACTTACAAAGATTAACACAGGGAGTTCACATTTCTTGACTTGATTTCTCATAGACTGAAGTAGATAATATTACAGATTAGAGCAAATAGTATTCCAAATGTTGTTTTCCCAGCTGGAATGATTATAATATTTAATTGTAAAAAGAGATTAGCTGCAATTTCTGGAAGCTTACTCTCCTCTTAAATGAAATGCTTTATATTGTAAAAAGCTTAAGGAAATCTAGGCAAAGCCTGTTGACATTCCACCTGCTTTTTCACAAATGTTTAGAGGACAAATATCCCTTTGTACTTAATAAAGAACAAAAAAAAAAAAAAAATTGAACTTGCTAGGGCCAGCAACTTAAATATGGTAAATATTGCCAAATTCTCCTTTCCTGTCACAGCTTGCATGTCATTTGATGTTCATTAGTCCCATTTTTCAGTTTTGCCCAAATGGAATCCTACAGGAATTTCAGTGAGGGTTATACAAGTGCCCTTTGAAAATCTGTGCTCAGTAACCACACTGTAGCTGAATCTTTACAACTATAAGACTTTACTGTCTTGAAATTAGATCCTAAGAGTGGGACATGCATAGGATTTCCAACTATGGACGTTGTTTCCATCCTTCAGCTATTGACTAAAGGACCAGGGGAACAAGAAGAAAAGAAAGACTATTTTAGCAACAGATGTGGATTTTGGTTTCACTTTGCTTGATTAAAGTCCTGGATGCCAGGCACTGAAGAAAAACTGTGATATATGCAGATTTATTGCATGTAAGTATTTGGAATATAATTTGCTTACTACAAGTAAAACTGGCAATACAAAAAAGGGTGTTTTAAGGCACATCTAAGGAACATTTCCTGCTTCTCACTTGGAGAATCACTGATATAAGCCTTAGTGGACGGGTATAGTTCCTCTGACCCCTCCTTCTCAAGAATTATGGAAATTAATACAGCAATAAAAAGCACACTTCACCTCAATGTTCCTTACTGTCAGTGTGACTCTTGAACACACACTACTTTAAAGTGGTGCACAGTTTTGTTGTGAGGATTTCTGCACGTCCTTATGACAGAGGAGATAAATTCATTAATTGTTGCAACAGTTATTACACAGTCACAATCTCAAATGCTTCCATAAATCTTCAAACTGTCCAGATTGGATGAAATATCACTTCTGTGCTCAGAGCTAATTAGTACCAAACTGAATTTCTGCAACACACAGGCCTCAGGTTCCTTACCCTAGGGGGAAAATTGCTCCATTGAAACTATTTCTGCCACATCATCCAAATCTCCTACATAAAGCAAAGCAATAACAGGAAAGGGAGACACATTAATGACCTTGCTATTCCAGTTCTGGAATCGCTGTTTCACTTTCCAGTTCTTTTTAGTCCCGCAACACTGGTGGTATAAGCACCAAAAATCTGCTCTTTGTGCCTATCTAGAGCCCTGGTTTGTATCACTGGCATGTTAACTGGTAAGCCAGGATGAAAACAGCTGAGACAGTTTTAAAAGACTAATGCAAAAAATAAAACAACTAAACCCATGTTTTTTTCTTTGTTAATAATTTTGGGCTTTACTGTACTCAGTAGCAATACTGCTAGAGCAAGGCAAGGAGCTAGCACTTGATAACTGCCTTGACAGGAAACAATATCTGAATGATAGAAAAAATACATTTTCAATCTTCAATTTATTTTTCTACTGGCACACCAGTTTGCCATTATGTGCTGCCAGGGGATTAATGGCAGCCCAGTATGAGAATCTTACCTGCAAGTATTTCCAGTCATTTCAATTACAGCCAATACATGACAATTGCAGTCATGGATTTTCTTAGGGAAGGGTATTTCCTCACCTCAGACTGAAGAGGACATTGCCATCGGGGTACACTCGGAGCATGATGTTTTCCACAGTTGTATCATGGATGAAAGATCTTTTGGAGTGCACAAAAAACACATCAGGCACCCAGATCTTTTTTATCAGCCGTCCATCGAAAGTCATACTTTTGTTTTTGTTGCTACGGAATGAGAGCCTCTCATCCTTCCAGTAGTGTCTGAGATATAAAGTCATTGTGAAGTCCTTTGTTTCATTAAAAATAAAAGGAGACAATACTTGTTTTAGTCATGTGCAGTAGAAAACACTACAAATTAATCAATTCAGTGCAAAGGATCAGTTTCTTCTCTGCACATTATCTGAAAGATCCTTAATGAGAGGAACCAAGCACCACTCAATGAGTTTGAATTTGGATATTGATGAGAATTTGGTTGTTAGTCTTGTCCCTGGTGTCTGAGGCTAAGACTTCATTTATTCTTAGATAAAACTTCAACATATTTCAGTGGTCTTCTGGATTGGGCCAGCTGTGCAGTGATAAAGAAGCTTTAAAACCAGACAAGGGTAAATGGAAAAAATGTTTCCTCTGGAAATCTTCACAACCTTCTCCAAGAGTGGACTGTGGCTCCTTTAAGGTTCCTTTACAAAGAGATTAATTGGAGTTCTTCATGAGCACTAGGTCAATTTTTAAAATCCACAAATCTGTTAATTTTGTACAAATATTGTACAGGGGCTAAATTAATACATTTATTAATTAAATGCATCATAAAGAAACAATTCAGTGAATATCATAAGAGTGAGCAGTCAGATTTTACAATAATTACAATAACTACACTATTCTTTTAACATAAAATGTTATTACAAATATTTTATGATCCTATTTACAGAAACATCATGACTGTACTTGTGGGAAGAGATGGAGAGGATGCTGCAAAGCCAGTGTGAGCTTCTGCACAGCCTGACTGCTCTGTGTTCACCTATACAAATTTTGTATTATTAGGCAGACACCATTTATCTCAGTAGAACAATTGCTTCTGGTAAGAATACTGTGAAGAGAGTTAGATCTTCTCCTGTAATATGATTTTATGGCCCTGTAATACGATTTTATGATTTGAGTAGGTTTGTGAAGGAGTGCAGGAGTTCTTACTGACTGATAATATTAGTGACAATTTGGGCTGAAGAATGAACAGCCTGCATTCCAGTACCACAGGCCCTAATTGCAGTGTCTCCTTCTCAGGACCATTTCTGGAACTGGTGCTTCTCTTTCCATTTGTTATGATCACAGCTCCACCCATGCCACAATTATGGAATATTCAGATTTGCATAGGCAAAAGAAGCAAAGGACATGAAGCCTCATCATGCAATGTGCAGAGTACTGAGAATTCCTGTGGAAGCCCAAGGTGTTTACTGAATAGTTAGAGTTTTCAAACCAGAGCACTGCTCACTCTGAGCTGTTCCTCCGGCCCAGGGAGAAATTCAACACTTAGTAGTTTAAATGCATGCTTCAAGGCAAGGATGTGCTCTTTAGGGCTTGCTTGCTTTAACTACATAATTCTGTATCATCCATCTGGATGTTTCTGAACCCCCTGTATTTTTACTGAAACACTTTATTCCAGTTCTACTCACCATGTCAACCTCAGATATGCTGTCAATACTCTCCACCTGCACATCAATGCCCACAGGTATTGGTGACCCTGCATGGGAACAGAAAGAGGCATGAGGAGCAAAACCAGCTATTTTTAAAGGGAAGACTGCAACACGAGCAGGATACAGAGAGTGCTCTATTCCAGCATTTACTGCAGTCTCTCCACCTTAAAACACTGAATGATAAAAGGCAACAAAGTAAAACCTGATGCTAAGCAGTTGTGAAAAAAAGCCCAAGATGTTCAGTGCTCTTTTTGCAGGCAGACCAGCTGGTTTTGGCACAGCAGTTTGGCCAGCAGTGGTGCCACAGCTAATGAACTCCTTGGAGTGTAATTCACAACCACCACAGGAAAAAGCTGAGTAAATACATGGAATACATCAAAGATTGCAAAGCTTTCTTACCACTTCCAATGCTTATTCACAAACAGCATACTTATTATGACTCTTATGATCTTTAGTTAGTGAATTGTTTAAGGTTTGGTATAGATGTTCATGAAAAAGCATTGCTTGCTTACTGCCTCACAAGGGAGAAGCTGTACACACACACATCATGTTCTGTCACTGTGTTGTGTATTTACTGAGTGCATTTTTAGGATGAAGTTACTCCAAATCAATGAAAAATTACAGCCAAATATGAAATTATTTCCACTCTTTTCTGTGTGAAATATCTAGAACGAAGGATCTAGTTTTACATAGGTTATGTCATTCTTCTAATTGATTAATCACTTCCTTACTGGGGAGGAAGAGAGGAGCATGCATATATGCATATACACACCGCCACCTCAAGAATATTCTGCTTTTGGCATGAAAATCAGTAGTAATTATTGTACATGGGATGCCAATCACTTTTGTCAAAAGCCAGCTAAAATATTTTTAAAGTACACATTCCAAATAACCAGTTAAAAACATGAATACAAGGAAGTCTGAACAGCAATAGCTTTTCTAACTTGTTTTTTTCTTGTCTTTTCCTTTTAGCCCTGTCAAGCCAAAACAGTCCAGAAACATCACTCTTGTAATAACCAGCCACAATATTGTGTCCCTTTTTGGAATTATCCTTAAAATAGCAGCCTTCGAGGATTACACAGCTGCCTCCAGTTCTTACCAGTAAAGATCTTAAACTATTTTAGAGGTATTTTTAAATCTGGCTCTGCAATCTCTTGATTTTACTTGTCTTTTTTTAATGGGGAGCCTGTCCCTGCACAGAACAGATGAAGATGCTTTGTGCATGGGAAAGCAAAGTGAGATGTGCTCAGACTTAGCAGGGCACACCAGAAGATATTTAGGCACTGACAAGAGCTGGGCTCTTTGGCTCAGAAATTGTGTCTCTCTCTGAGAGGAATGCCTCCCTCAGCCTCTTGGCCAAAGCCCAAAATAAGACTCAAGACTCTAGAGAACAAAGTTTGTTATTAAAACACCAGGCAGCACTTGGGAAAATGCTGCTTCTTCAGGAGAACAGAGCCAACAAAAGACAGTTGCTCCAGATGCTGATGCACAAGAGTATCAATGAATATATTCAGCCAGACTCCATACAAAACAACAGAAGTTTTTATACCTCTCCTAAACTAGTTTTGCCCACTTCTTGCTTTGTCTTGATCACAATACACAGTTTATTTACACTACATACCAACTTGTACCAAACACTGGTAGAAAAGTGCCTACTTGTAATATGAGTAATCTTTTCTGTATTCTACTGAAATCTTATAAACTAAAACGGGTTTATCCAAAGTAGAGGTCACTGTGGAATTTATACCTGATGTGAGCATCGTTTACAAAAGGCAATCATGCATCATTTAAATGCAAACAACAATTTATGTTGAATTACGTGGGTGGAACAGGAGGAGAGGGGGAGCAGCTCTCAATGTTAAGAAAGGTTTTACCAGTTCCTGAGTCAAGGACAAGTTTAAAGCAAATAAAGTTAAATGTCTCCCATCAACATTCTTCAGGCAAACAAGGAGCTAAACACAAATCAAATCCCAGAATCAGACATCAGACTTTCTAAGCCACGTCTCATGTGTAGTGAGCAAAAGGCTTTTCTTAGAGACTACTGCTCCAAGTGTGATGATAGCAGTTCTAATATTTTTTGGAATTTCAAAAATTACAGACAATTTCTTACCCAAACAAACATTATTCCAGTGTGGGCAAAATTTTCATCAACAATTCAGCTCCTCTGGGCAGATACAAAGGAACTGATCACAGAACTAGAAATCAGTGGCAACTTATGGTTATGTTGGTTGCATGCACTAAACCAAAGTGTCACTTATCCATAAATACACACAGGGACACTTGATTCTTTGAAAGGACAGCTTGTACTGCACTGGGAACTACTATGAAAACATGTTGGTGGTGACAATGAATAGCATAAAAGAAATCAAAACCTATGACCAGGAGAAATACAGTGAACAGTTCTAAAGTGAATTGAATAAAAAGGGAACTGTTACAATTAAATTCGCTCCTGATTAGGTAGAAATGTGAGAACTGTGAAACAGACTGCTTGAGAAGAGATTCCTCTTCTCTGTCTGAAGAAAGACAAAGACCTTACTCATGATGCCTAGTGAGGAAACACTGTCCAGTCTAGCATTCACAACAGAGAATTATAAAAGCACATCCCCTACCCCAGCCCTGATCCATTACTAACAGATCAGAGCATCTGCAAGTATTTCCTTCCTATTCTGACTCTACTTTGGCAACAAATGTAAGTAGATAATGAAGGCAGTAAACACTGCACATATATGCAGCCCTGATCACTGTGCTGTTCAATTTTCTAATCTGGAGCACTTCTATATCGTTGTCACTAACACATCCAACAAGAGACCTACTAGCCTCAGTCTGGTCTAATCCTTCATGGTTTTTGGGAACATTTCTGTGTGTGATTAAAAATCAACTCCACTAGAAACAAGAAAAATTAGCTATTGGGAACAGGCTGCTAGGAACTTTAATATCTTCATCCCTTAGATTTGTTTTGTCACAAGAGGATATTTTTATAAAAAAACATAATTACAGTAAGATATGAAAAGGTTCCTAAACCAGCCAAAATAGGAAAGCAATTCATCTACCTCTGTGTCTGCACCATAGCTTTCTCCCTGCTAGATTGAGAATTTCAATCTCTGCCTGACCACCAGACAACAGCATCAAATTCTCTTTAAAAAAAAAAAAAAGCAACCAGAGCAAAGCTGTGGTTTTTATTTCCCAGTTTGACAAAAGTGGGGATGGCAGAGAGGATTTTGTTATTAAATTGAGCAGCTTCGGTTGCTTCTGGAGGGTCACTACAAATCATTATTTTAGAGGGATTAGTGATTTTCACAATGGAGGCTCCACAGATTTACAGGATAATTACTCCTCAGCAGAAAAAAAGAGCATTGTTTTCAGACAGGTTTAACTTCATGCAAGCCACTTCCAGTCTTTTATTTTAAAGGTTTAAGCATAGCAAAAGAATTCCTTGATGAGCATGGAATTTTATTAATAGACAGTACATCAGGCAAATTCTGTAATACCCTTTCTAGAATGGATATTATGTAAAAAGGCTATCCTTTTAGCCTTTTTAGGATCAATTTCCACAGTAATAATGACTGGTTTAGTGAATGCTATAATATCTTTATAATAGCCAGACCTTTGGGCATGCAACAGATTGCACCTGAAGATCTATGGGATAAATATTGAATTTAGAAACAACTGTACCTAGATGGGTTAGTAAGAGTATATGCTGAAAAAAAAGGAAAGGTCTAGAGAAAACTGCCAGTAGGAGACAGAGACCAGGGGAGAACTAAGGTCTGTAGGTGGACTTTGTTCTAAAAAGAGGAAGAAAAGTGGATAGAAATGTAAACAAGCTCAAGGGAGGTGAAGCTTTGTGGGTTTATTTACTTTCTTCTGGCAATGACAGGAACAGGAGAATTATTGGCAATAGTATTTTCTTCCTGTTACTACCGTGTTTCTTTCTCATTTATGTAAGAAATGAAGGTGGCCTGGTATGAGCAGTAACCAGCTCTTGGAATGGAAGATTTAGCAATGTGAAAGAAAAAAATCCAGAGGAAGACTATTAGAGGTCTTGCAAATAATCAATATATTTCCCCTCCCCTCCTGTCCTGGACCCCCAGCTATTCTTTCCAGTAAGAGATGATAAAAAGCCATTCCGCTTTCACCCATGTGAGGCTTCACTAGGGGGAGAAGACATTTCTCATCTTTCAGGGAGAGTTGTGGTGCAAAAAAAGAAAAGAACTTGGTGGCAAAGAGCTGTTAGAATTGCAGCACTTTTTGAATATACACTGGGCCATATTTTCCTTCCTTTCCTCCCCCCCCCCCAGCTTTTATCTTCATATGAATGAAAATGTTACTAATTTATTTTGAAGAGGGAGGAAGCATAAAGAGGGAGTGATAGAATGGGATTTCCGATCCTCTGAAAATTCAGAATGAAGATTATATTTAATTGCAGATTGAGATGCAAATTTTCAGGAAAGACTGCTACCACTTCACCAGCTAAATGCTGCTAAATTATTTTCATCATTTCTAATACTTGCTTATGTTATTATCTTCTATATTGGTTGAAAAAGAAGAGATCATCAATTTTAAGACTTTAACTAACACACTTGTAGTGCAGGAAACTACAGGTCCTTAAGACACAATGTAAAAGAAAAACCAGTATATATACATATACATATACATACACACACACATGCATACACCACCATGTGTTATTTTGATCAGTACTTTGAAATAAGATAGTTCAGGAAATACAAGGATATAGATAAATAGATGTATAATAGGGGGGGAAAAAGTAGATTTAAAGCATTTCTAAGGACTTGCTCTAAGACCTCTCTCAACATGGAGTTTTGGCTTCTATGGCAGCCTGCATTGGGGCACTCAGATCTGAGCTTTACAAGTCAGGATATGCTGAGAAGTCTCATTCATTGTCTGCGCTCACCCTTTCTTGCTCAGTTGGGGATAATCATTCCAAGAAGTGCTGGCAGCATAATTTCATTTCTTATTTGTTCTCCACTCCCAGTTTAAGCTGCCTTCTCACTTCCAAACAAAACAGGACCATGACATTACACAGAAGGCAACAATCAAACAACAACCACAACAAAAAATTTAGGAAAGGAAAAAAACACCACCAACTTCCATCAACAACTCAAGAGCCTGGCTTAGGGAGTAAATACCATGCAACAATATCAAGTTTAGATTTTTAAAGTTTGGGTGCACTGAAATGTTGGTTTGCCTCACTTAACCTCACTGTATAATGAACTGCAAAGTAACATTTTTAAAGAGTAGGATCAGCTTGCCAGCAATTGCTGGGTTTGCTTCATCTCAGTGCTCTATGTTTCTCTGGCTTTGATCTCGAATCTACTAATAAACAGACAATGTCAGGACTAAATTTTAAAATTTAGAGTCAGAGAGTCAAATTCTGATTGTGCAGCTGCAATGGTACTGCAATCAACAGAAGAATGCCAAAATACACTCATGAATGGCAGCAGAGTTGTGTTCATTTGGTCAAAAATGGATCTCTCACCTCCACAATTATTTCTAGTAACATTGCAGCCAGTAGCATCAGTGTCCAACAGTTCTACATTTATTTCCCCCACGTTTTTCCCTGTGCATGTTTGCTCAGTTTACAAATCAAATTCAGCATGTGCTCCCTCTCTTTTTCCTTTGTATAGCTTAACTGTAAGTACTAAAAATTCTGGGTCCTGTGGTCTGCTCATTAATCTTGCATGTGTGGGGCTGAGTGAAATCAAACAAGGCAGACTTAGATTTGAGTTCCCTGAACTGAGGAATCTCCAACAGCATGAATTTTCCTGCAGCCTGTTCTCCTAAAATGATGCAAAGGGTGATTGTCCTTCTCAGGCAAAGGGGCACAGTGTAGCCAGATTAACAAAAAAATGACATACCCAGAAAATCACAATGGGGTATAGGAGAGGGGAAAAAACCCATCCCTCTTCTACAGGTAAATAATAAATACTTGTTTTTCATCCAGCTCTCCTGATCTGGTTTTTTGTTTTGTTTTGTTTTGGGGTTTTTTTGTTTTTTGGTTTTTTTTGTGTTTTTTTTTTTTGGTTTTTTTTTTGGTTGTTGCAAACTGATGCATTGTGCTGAGCTGAATAAATCATGTGATGTGACACGTCTCAGTGCAGTTCAGGGTTATGTTGTAACTGCTGTGGCAATGACTGCAGCAATGATATCTCTAATTTCTCCCTCTCCTCTAGGTAAGTTTCCTCCTGCTGCTCACTTAATCATCACTGTTCTTCAGAGAAACTCACTGTCATAAAATAATCCCAGGGATGTTATTCAGATTCATGTTTCAGTAGAGAAATTTGTCCACTGATGAGTTCACAATTGTGTGTTAAACCTCTGCTACTGCCTTATGAATGCCAAACTACTCCTTACTACTGCAACACCACTACAATCAATGGTAAAACAGGAACTCTGGAGTATAAATTTGGGGTTGACACTCATTTCACGGTGAATTTTTTCACTCTGTGCTATAAAAATGCCAGTGGATCTCTTTTAGTCTAAGAGAGAGTCACATTCCACATATTAAGAGAGTTCTGAAAATTTGGAATGTGTGAAGGAAAAGGTGCTTCCCGTGCCACTATGGCATGTGGGTGACAGAGGAGAAGCAGACCTGAGGCACTCTTCAGCTGAAAGCTATTTCTGAAAGACAGGAGTACAGCTGAAATCACACCCAGGGCAATGTGATGAGTGAGAGGCCTGTGCAGTGAAGTCAGTGGAAAAACTACAGCTGGCTTCAAGAGGAACTGAATGGGCTCTGTACAAATCATCTACAAAAAAAGAGGACAAGGAGAAAAATCCTGGGTGTGAAAAATCCTCACTGCCCATGGAAAATTAACAACTGCCAGATCACAGGGTGTGTTCTCAAAGCTGCTTTTATGCACATTATCAATACTGTTTTCTGGCATGATCCAGTGATAAAGAACATCCCAAACCACTGTCTGCTTTCATGGAAATGCTACCTCCTTTCTGAAGTTACGTTCTCAAAAATTTAAATTCCTTGTGAGATAACAAGAAGATATCCAGATTAACAGATATTAGAGAAGACAGGTATTAGGCAAGAGGAGGTAATCTGAATTTCTGATGCCAAGAAACAGACTGTATCTCAACTGTTTTTCAAAACCAGGCAAGGTTTTTGCTGTCTGGCAAGACATCATTTCTATGGTAACAAGAAACCTTTTCCCATTCTCCCAGTGCATCCAAAGATGCTTTCCTTACCCATTCTCCCTCTTGGCACGATCAGCAGGCCCCAGATCCCAGCAGCTGGTGTCAACAAGAGCAGCTCCCCATACCTCAGTTTGCCTCCCAAATCTGTGTTTGTCTACACAACCGATTATTTATTGGTCCTCATAGATTTTATTTTGGCCTCATAATCCAGAGCAGTTCAGTCTAATTTTCATGAATCATGACAAGGGAACTGGTGACGCAAAGGCTCAGACAATATTTATTAGTGGGGCAGCTTTCTCATTTTCCCTTCCATGAAGGAGAGTCAAAATTGAATCCAAACTGTGAACATCCCACTGAATACTCTCTTGATCCAGATGCAATTTAGTTAAATGAACAAATAATCATGATAGTGCCCAACAGGACAGAAACAACATCATAATAACCTGAAGGCCTATGGGTAGTTTTTTGGTTTCTTTTTTTTTTAATTTTGTACACAGCAAACAGATTTAGGAATTGATGGATCATTTCAATCTCTCAAAACAAATCTGATGACTAAGTAATTTGCTAATTGCTACAACTAGACTGTGCAGTTTACAGGGATACCTTAATCACTGTTCTCAAAGAACCTTATTCTAATACTATTTTTTTACTTAGTTCTGTAAAGCAGACAATTTTAACAGTTTCTCCTATTGATACATTAAACTTAGAGAAGCCCCTTGTCTTTGACTATTTCTGTATTTCTTCTTTATTTCCTGAAGTACAACAACTGAGGTGTGCTGCCATTAAGTTTGCCATTTGAAATTACAAAGTTCAAGTAAACTTCCAGAGAGAGGATATAGTCTTACCCAGCACAGTGCAGGCATGTGCTGCTTACCTCCAAATCCAGGTCTCAGTGCAAAATCATGGTCCTCTATGTGAAGAAGCTGCTCAGATTTGAGTGGTCGAACCTTTGTGCTGTCAAGTTTCCTCATTTTAATTTCTCGTTTGCTATGTTTAAAAAAAAAAAAAAAGTGAGAAATTTAATATATTTCTTCTGCCCTGACATTCATATTGCTAGTCAAATGAAATAGGGACCTGGGAATACTGGACAGCTGAATCTGGTATGTTAAGAGTAACAACTATGCTAATAAAGCTAGAGAAAGATATATTGGGAAAGGTTGGGAAATGAGGTATAAGGGTGCCCAGGTCCATGAAGAACACCAATTATTTATAAGAAGTCCCAGGAAGAACTACTAGATCCTCTTCTCTTCTCCTCAGAGACTGTAGCTATCATAATACAAGAGAACAGAGCTGTTTGAAGTTATTATTCACATAAACACTTGCAAATCAAACTTGGAAATAACATATCCATGGTTTAGCTACTTCATACATTATCTATACTACAGAGATGATTATTCCTTTTAATATAAATGTGGCTTTTTTCCTAGGAGCTCAAATGAGTGAAGAACTTTTTTAGAGGGACTGAGAAAGGATTTTCCTGGATCTAGGGACTTGCAGGGGGACTGGCTTTAAGTGGAAGGAGAGTAGGTTTAGATTGGCTATCAGGAAGAAATTCTTTTCTGTGAGGGTGGTGAGGCCCTGGCACAGGTTGCCCATCCCTGAAAGTGTTCAAGGTTGGATGGGGTTTTGAGAAACCTGGTCTAGTGGAAAGTGTCCCTGCCCATGGCAGGGAGGTTGGAATGAGATGATCTCATGATTTTATGTTCTACTGTACACATTAGGAACACCTTTCTCACAGAAGTGTTCTCATGGTGAGAACAGTGAAACATGGGAACATATTGCTTGGGCAGCTTTGGAGACTCCTTTCACTCAGGCTATTTTAGAATAGGTCAGACATTTATTTGCAGGAATGACTTGAATACAGCTGCTTTGCCACAGGCAAGGGACTCTCCCTAGACACAATTTCTTTCATGCCTTCTGTGATTCTCTGGGACTTTGCTGCAAGCAACTCTAATTATTACTTTTGACTGAACGATAGAAATGTGTTCTGAAGATTGTAGTCAAACACTGCTTAAGGTAAGGTATGGAATACCTTAGGATAAGGTGTATACCTCTATTTACTTATTTTTGTCCTCCCTCTCACTTTTTTCTTAATCAAGAAACCCAAGAAATTACTTTTGCGTTACAGGAATGATGAGGTGGCTGCTGGGCTACCCAGAATTGTTGGGCTTGAACAAATTCATTTACCTTAGTATTCTTGAATGTCTCTGGCAGTGCTTTCTGAATCAAATTACCAGGGCAATCAGAATGTCCATGAGGCATTTCAAATACAGAATTCAGTTTTCTCAGTATGAAGATCATGTGGATGGCGAAATGAAAGCCCACGCTTCAGAGAATTAAAATCACCACAGATCAAGCCTGCATCAGGGTAGAATGGGCAGCAGAACTGAACAGCTGCAATGTTCTACATGAGGAAATTCTGCTGCTTGGGATCCAGGAGAGGAGAAAATGATGAATTATGTTCAGAATGCCATGGCACAGCTAATACAGTTGGGAAGCACGAGGTTATTTGTCATTTGATGTGCCAAGGAAAATGCCTGTTTGATGCTCCGAGGATTTCACTGGAAGAAGCAGGCTGGAAATGGTTCATCTATCACAACTTCTCACTAGAACCGAGTCTGTGCCTGAGGAAGACTTTCCCTGGACAAGAAAGGCAAAACATAAGCTACCAGGGCAGGAATTGTCTACTTAATAAGCCACTGGGAAGACATCTTATGGGATTTTAAACCACAAAGCTATTTGGAAGGAACGTGGCCTGCTAACTGCTCAAGGTAATGAGCTTAAGCATGCTGAACAGATTCTTACACTCCTGCAAAGTATTTGGAGGCCTATGGAAGTAGCTATCATGCATTGCAGAGGTCATCAAAAAGGGAAAACAGCCCCTGAACTGGGAAATCACTTTGCTGATAAAGCAGCAAGAGAGGTTGCAGAAAAGGGTGTTCTTGCAGTGGTACCACAGAAAGAAATAGAGTTTAGCCCAAAATATGATCAGAGGGATCACAAATTAATTAAGTTTCTTACGGCTGAGATCAAAGAAAGTGGGTGGGCTGTTACCCTTGCAGGACAGGTTGTAGTTCCACCCCTGCTCCTTTAAGAAATAGACCAGCAGGAGCATGAGAGTACCCACTGGGGAGCAGAAAATCTTTTAAAACATCTAAAGAAAGTAGTAATAGGGAGAAGAATGATTGATATTGTACAGTCTATACCAAGCAAGTGTGAAAACCTGTAGTAAAAACAACCCTGACATGAGCAAAAGAGTTGTGTTAGGGGTAACGAAGACAGGAGATCGCCTGGGAAATTACTGGCAAATAAATTTTGCTGAGATGCCACGCAAGGAGGGATACAAATATACACTGGTACTGTTGGATGCCTTCAGTGGATGGCCTGAAGCTTATCCCTGTTGCACCAACACAGCAAGGGAAGTAGTGAAATCTTTGCTCAATTGTGTAATTCCAAAGTTTGGGGTTCCTTTGGGAATGTCATCAGATAAAAGACCATATTTAGTTGCGACGGTAGGTGGGGAAGCTAGCAGGATTCTGGGATTTACATGGGACCTGCACACACCATACAGGCCCCAGGCAAGCAGCAAAGTTGAATGTATGAATGGAACCCTAAAACCCCAGATTTGTAAGATTTGTCAAGAGACATCCATGACATTGGTTCAAGCCTTGCCTACAACCTTGCTGAGAGTCTGCATACAGCCAAGGCAGAGGGACAACACACGTCCCTGTGAGATATTATATGGCAGGCCATATCAGATTCCACATGTCCCAGGGGAAATTCATAGGAAAGGTAAAACTGATTTGCAGAAGTACTTAATGGCTCTGAGATCCATTTTGCAGAAGCTCCAGAGATTTGTCATGTTATCCAAACCAACAGGATTGGACACACCTGCTCATCCATTCCAACCCAGAGACTGGGTCTATACCAAGTGGTGGGACAGTGACCCCTTGCAAGCCAAGTGAAAGGGACCATTCCAAGTTTTACTGACCACCCTCACTGTGGTCAAGGTTGCTAGCAAAGGACTGGGGATACACTATTCCAGAGTGAAGAAAGCTTCTGCTTCCAAAACCATTAAGAAGACAGAGACCGGTACAAATCAGGAGGATGTGGTTTAAACTGTTTTTTACATGTCTGTTGTCTGCCCAACTGGTAATCATGATTCAGGGTTTGTCTCGTGATTTGCACAGGACTGTAGCCCAAAATGTGTCCTAAGTTCTTAATAAGAACAATTGCTGGATCTGTACCCATTTACCACCTCTAGATGGGGGTGGTCACTGGCCATTGATTGGCATTTGATTGGAAGAGAAATGTACTGAAAGGTGGGAACCAATTCATAATACCCTTCTGCCCCCTGGTACCCCTCAGCAGCCTGATAGAACATGGGAATTATACAGTTCCCTGTGTGGTTGAAAACACCACAGGAAAGGCCATTCTTCCTTCACTTTGTCATAAAACAAATTTCAGAGAAATAATCAACCCAAAAGTTGTGGCAAAGATGAAATTGACAGGGTGGAGACTAGCTCTACCATTTCAGACAGGGTTGTACTGGATATGTGATGATAAGGCCTGGAAAATCCTGCCTGTGAATAAAGATCAGGCTTGTGCCCTTGGGGCTGTGGTCCTGAATATAACAATATTTGATCATCTTGAAAAACCAAATGGGAGTAAGAAAAGATCTCTTAATCCTCTCATTGAACATCCCACACTTTTCCATAACATAGTCAGAGCTCTCCTTCCCTCTTACAGAGTGGTTGAACTGGAGAGAGCGATTGCAAACGTCTCAGCTGTCGTTGAACGTATTGAGCAGCATACTGCAGATGCAATTTCAGCCTTACAGGAGCAAGTTGACAGTCTGTCCTGTACAGTTATGCAGAACAGGATAGCTCTCAATTTCTTATTTGCTCTTACGTAGACCAAAGAGGGAAAGTTAAGAACGATGTGGATGAAATTTGGAAGGGGACTCAAATTTTACATGAAGTAGCTTCCAGAAACGACACCTTGAAATTTGGCCATATCTTCCACACCCTCGCCTCATGGTTACCAAACTGGGCTCGGATAAAAGAAACATTTATAATAGCTGTACTTATAGTTATCATCTGTGTCATAGCCTGTGGGTCAGCCGGTTGTGTAAACCAGTACTGTGGGTAATATAGAGTATAGACTAGACAAAGTAGAGCCTTGTTAGTCTCTAAAATGAAAAAAAAATTATGCCAAGATGATTTTTGCCTTTTCTCTTATATACCTTTTATATATCCTCAGTATTCTTAGCATGCGGGCTTGTAATTCCTTAAGTCTGATAACTCAGCATAGCCCTGGTATTTTGTTAGGCCAGGAGACCAAACATCCTAAAGGCCTTGTAGAAGGAGGCAGGAAAGCCCAATGCTATCTTGAGACACCAAGGCTGCCTCTAGAACATATCCTGTAAACTGGAGATTTGACCCATCCAGGGGGGAATTCCTCACATGGGGGGATATCACGCCATTTATCCAGGCCTCCCATTGGGGCATCCTTGTTAGATATGCTAATTTGTAAGGTCTATAAATTGTAGATGCGAGCTGTCATGTGTGTGCATTGCGGCACATCCCACCCCGGTGAAACGGTGCACCATAAGGATCCTTATTAAAATACTGAGGTAAAAACCCCATATCCCTTAACCATGTCTGACTCTCAGTTTTCTAAGACCAGAAAAAGGCATCAACAGAAGCACAGAAAAAAAACAGATTATATTTCAGTGGCCTATTGATTGTGCAGCTTTCAGCAGCACACCATGGTCTAGAGATCTGAATAGAGCCATGGATTCTGCACATTCATGGTATGGCAGATGTCAGGCTGAGAGGAAAAGCCCACACAGAATCCCAGAACCATTTAGGTTGGAAAAGACCTTTAAGATCATTGAGTCCAGCCATTAACCCAGCCGTGCCAAGTTCAGTGCTAAACCATGTCCCTAAGTGCCACATCTACACATCTCCTAAACACCTCTAGGAATGGTGGGTGAACCAATTCCTTCCAAGGACAGCCTGTTCCAGGACTTGATGGCCCTTTTAGTGAAGAAATTTTTGTGAAAACATTAGAAAACAGATGCACCTAAGGACAGGAAGTCTCTCTTTACCTAGCTGTGGCAGTAGTAACAAAGAGAACCCTGGTATTGGTGTATATCTGGGCAAAGATAAAAAGTTATTGGCTTCAGTGAGGCACATAATCAAGAATCTACTGCTTCCATTCATAGCTGTGCTTCCCACAGCTGTATTTCAGGCAAGGGTTTATATTATGTAAATTAAATGGCAATCTATAATTACATTCCAAAAGAGGCCATAAAAAGCACTTGAACTGTTTCAGATCACATAGGGAATTCACTCTTGTTAGTACTTCTATATTAAATAACTGAGAGCACTAACTTTTTGGCTGAAAAAGAGTGAGGAATACTGTTTTGACTTCCCCACCAATACTATTCCATGGGCCTTGGTATTTGCCAGAGATCTCAAAGAGCAGTTAGTCACTGCCTACATAACCAAAGCATTCATTAATTCAGAATTAATTAACAATGGACAAAGATGTGTCAGGCTTTTAAAGACAAATTTAGCTGCTCCTACCTAGCCTTGAAAACCATTAGCGAATGAAAGGTCAAAGGTCTGCTCAAGGGTACTTAGATAATTTTTGGTTAAAGCATTTAATCACTTAATGCCATCAGTGTAGCTCCATAAACCAATGGCATGAGTGGTTTGTGTCCCATCTAGCTGTCTTTAACTTACCAGGCTATCAAAAGTTTATGCTGGTTCAAGGAGGAACTGGACAAGTTCATGGAAAATAAATCCACTGAAGATCATTATATCTGTAGAAATTACATCCAACACAGGATGTCGCTGGAGGAAATCTGGTGACTTGGTACAGCTGCGAATATTAGGGGAAAATATCTTATTTGCCCTGTCCTTATTCATGCTTTGTGCTTGCAAGCCCTTGCTATAAACTCAGTATAGTACAGGGATCCTGGGAAGATCCTGCTTGGCTGTTCTTCTGTTTTAGAGCTCTGCTAATAATATGGTAAAAATTCTTGTAGGAAAATAGAGAAAGGGTTTTTTCCCCTACCATCCTTTCATATTCAGAATTTAACTAGGTAAGTTTATGAGAAGAATACTATTAAGGTGCCTTTTGTGGAAAGAATATGCTGGATGTCATGGCCATAAGTTTCTTTCCAGTGTTGTGTCCCCAAGATACTCTGGCTACTACTAAATCAAAAGTATCCAAAAGGTAGAAGTTACAGAAATCTTATTCCAAGGGGAGTCTGTGGGGTAATCCAGCAGTGTGACCTCTTAAATGTTTAAATACATTCATGAAGCCTTGAAGCCCAGATAAATGAAATAATCAAATTGCACAGTTCTCTCTTATACACATGAAAATGCGTTTCTAATTGTTCAGTAACATCAGCAATATAGACTAAGAAAAAACCTAATATTTTGGCCATCAAATGTTTTGTTCTTTGCTGTAGGAAATGGACCATGAGAATAATCACTTTCTCATGTACTTTTGGTTAATGCTTTAAAATCTTCTTTACAGGAGAATGCAGACAAACAGCTTTGGAGGGAGAATTGGGTTACTCTATTAAAACAGTGGAACTTGTAGGTTAAGTAACATTTTCACATGGGATTCTTTTTAGAAGGCCACCCATTTAACCAAGACCATCTGTCAGCTGTGTCCCTAATAACTCTAGTGCTGGCTGAAAGATTGTTCCCCAGAAAGAAAAAGATGCTGGTGGAAAGTCAGACCCTGATGCACTGTACTGGAGGATAATGCAGCCTTTAGAACAAAAGCAGAGAATGAAACAAAGAGAAATTAAACACACTTGGATACTTTGCAGAGAAAAGCTGATTTGCTGCTGTTAAGCTTTGGGATTCTCTCTGGCTCAGATTTTGCAGCCTTCTTCCAAGCTCAAAATCACCAGGACCTTGGAAATGAAGATGTGGGATGCCAAAGCTTGCCTTGTACAAAGAAAACTGCCACACCAGGCAGCAGCAGATGGATTCCTCCTTGTTCCTATTCTCTCTTTCTGATAACACACTTGTGCCTGTCTCACAGGATTGTCACATTGGTTTATTTGCATGTGCCAGTAAAGATCTGCAACAATGCAGAGAACACTGTGCTAACACTGGTGTTGCAAGAGGATTGTCATCAGGATGCCACAAAATTTCCTGTCTCCTACCACCAGGTTTCCCTCCTGCTTTGTGATTTTTTATGTCAACAATGGAGCAACTGCTCTCAGCTAAGGCAGAACAGGATAAATGCAAACAACAGCAGCATATGCTCCCCTCTTACCACAGACAAAAGTGTAGCAGCTGAGCTTAAAAGAGACCTTCCTTGCCACTGCCACTAACAAGGTATTTTACTCTGTTTCTATTTGATTCTTAACTGCTTCCTGAGACTGGCAAAGCACCAGATGAAATCCTATGTTGATACTGTTGATAATCAATCTTACGATGATTCTGTTTATTTTCCTTTGTTATTACAAATAATTGTGCACCAGCACTCAGACTGTTTGAAACAGCCTGCTGAATAGCCATTCTTTTCATGAGCTTTTGGCTTGCACCAAATTTGGACCCATAACTTTGAACAGAAACTCAAAAGTCCTGAGTAACACAGCACCTCAATTGTGCCATCTGTTACCTTGCATCGCTAAACAGGATTTTATCAAGACTTGGAGGGTTCCAGAGGTATTTCACTGCTGGATGATTGCATGGGGAGTGATACAGCAGGTTAACAGATGTACACCTGCTGCAAAGCATGCAACTTGAGGCGAAAAAAAGGAGGTAAAACACATCAGAGGAGTCCAGTTATGTTACTTTTCTTCAAAATGTGGTATCATACAAATAAACTACGAGCTCCCCTGCTCATTTTAGTAGGGGGTCGAGCACATTTTAAAATCTGACACTTGTATCCCCTTCTCCTTCCTTAAATGGAGCTAGTTATCCCCAAGAAAGAGGAATTCTTCTTGGATTATAACTGGCAGCCATTTGTCTGTTCACATAGTATTAGAGTAATCTAGAAACAGGTTGAGAGACTCACTTGGCAGATGTGAGCTGCCTTCCTGGGGGAAAGCACTGACACTTTGCCCAGAAATATATAGGTAAAAGCCTCTCAATCATTATTCATTTTCAACCAGCTACTTGATTGGAAGGCCAAGAATGAAGACAATTTCCAATGCCTAAAAGCATTAAATATATTCCAGAAAGGGAACATGCTGCGTCATCACTACAAATGAGGTGTCATTCACCTCATTTAGTGCCATAAAAAAGTCTTCTGTAGCTTTATAGTGTAGCTACTCTGCTGTTTAGGTAATGGAAGTCACTTTGTAACACTGGCATAGAACTTTGGAAGGCATTTCTGCTTCTTGTGATGGGAGTTAAGAGGGCAAGAATACTTGGAACATCACAGAAATAATCTGGCAGCCTTGTATCACACCAGGTAAAAGAGCTGTGTGTAGGTGTGGGTGGGTACACACCTGCATATGTATGAGAAATTCATAAAATCACTATGTGAAAGGTCTGGTTATGAAAAATTAATTAATACTTCACCATTTCTGTTTTGGGAACATCCTACCAACATTATGCAAACTATAAACATAGAAACGGGAAAAACAGGACAGTAAACCAAAGGGGTGTGCTGAAAGGTGGCTGACAGCATGAAGTTTACCAGATGAAAGAAACAGATAAAGTCTATTTCTTACCTGTTATGTTTTCTTGAGAATGACAATTGCTGCCGACGATGAAGACGGTGATGCTGACTGTGAGAACTGTGTAGCACTGCTGTTGGCCATAGGCAGGTGAGGAACAGAAGTTTCATGACCAGGACCATCTCTTCCAAAAGAGAAATGTGCCTGATCATCCAATCCACCTTGCTGACTTTTTATTTGTTAGTGTTTTTACCCTTTAGAAACAGCATAGCATACAAAAGATGCACATGAAGCAAGGCATCCCTGAATAGAGAAGACAGGGGCATCCCAGTTCTGATGTCCTCACCGAGTTCCTCTCGTATTTTGGCAAATCATAAATATTCCCTCAGCTCTACATCCCTGCAACATCTGCTGTCCAACCAGAAGCACCTTGTTTTCAGCACTGTGGTAGGTAGGGCAGTTTGCTTGGCCAGGCTGCTTTCCTCTGATCCATTGCTGCCTCTCTTTCAGCAAAGGCGCGGTTTTAAATTCTCCATCACCCGCTCAGTAACCTATTCAACATAGCCTGTGCAGGCAAAGTGATGTCAAACATTTAATCCCCCGTAAATCCCACAGAAAACCATACAAAAATCTGCTTTAATGACAAAGGTCTCTAAATTAATCTTGCTTTCTATATACGTGTGTATCTGCTCAAAATCATCTTCTGCACAGATCAAGCTCTTTCGTTAACTGGCTACATTGCTCTGTCTTCCCAACCATTAACATCAATTCTGGCTCCGTCAGCTGCCAGCACTTTGTCCGTACACACACACTTCCTTCTGAACAGAACAATATCACAGTACAAGCAGAACTCCTGTTCTGATATTCCCCAATACCAGAAAATACAATTTCCCCCCCTCTCCTTTTTCTTCTTCTTTTTACTAAGCTCTGCAGCTATTTAATTCACCCTAAATTTACAAGGTATGTGCATGTCTATGATCCAGTATCCTTCACCAACCCTAATTTTATCTTTATTCCATTTAGCCTGCCTTACCTGCTCAACAGAAGGTTGAATTGAAAAATATTTTATTAATAAAATGTTGCTTAAGCAATTACTTGTACCTGGCAGCTAGAAATGATGGTAAGATTTCTTAGGGGCTTAAAACTGGACAATACTGGGGACACATCTTCTTAGCTGACATGGTCAAATTTATCCTCCTCAAGCCATCAGCAAGTTCAGTTGTTATTAAAAGAGATGGCGTACATTTCTTTTTCTTTATCTAAAAATCAGATATTTGAGACTGAAAGTTTAGGAAATGGAAATACCCCACCCCCATCTAACAGCTGGAGGAGTAATTTGGGTCTCCTAGTAGGAGGCTTCTTCCTAAGTAAAACAAACCCAGGAATAAAACCAAGCCCAACACCGTGTCTGCTGAGACTATGAGCACCCACACACCCTGGGACAATAATCCTGTCATGTGGGCATCTGCCTCCTCAGAAGCTCCCTGAGATTTCCAACTGACTTCACCTGGGTCAAGAAATAATTCTCAGGTGTGGGTGATTTCCAGGTGGAGGTTACCAATGGACAGATAATTCCCACTGTTAGATTGAACTGGGTCTGAGATCAAAGGTTCCTAACCCTAATATCCACTTCATTCAGCTGGTTTATAGTCTAATCCTTTCCTCTTCAGCAAACTTAGGGAGGACCATTTGCAGCCTGGCCCAGGGACAGTCAGAGAGTGCTTCTGGTGTATTCCCAGGGTGGAGTTTCCACACATGGTAAACATGGGCTGCAGTTAATAAAACCTGTAACAGGTTCCATTAATTTACACTATCATTTGGGTGGGAAAAGGAAAATAAAACAATAACTCTAATGAGAATTTATTCCAGGTGGACATAAATGTAAGTTCCTGAGCCAGTCTGGTCAAGTTCCTTACTGTCACCCAGTCTACATATATCAAAGTATTAGCCCACTGATTAAATTACATGTAAGAAAAAATTCAAGAGCCTTTGGATCCTCTGCTTTCCCCACCCAAGCAGAGGCACAAGAGTAATAGCAAATGAAATAAAAAGCAAATGGCACTGCAGGCTGTGTGAAAAATATGTTACCACATTTCTGCATGTCTGGCTACCTGCACATCCATCAGAGTTAACTCATTTCCAACCATTTTTCTCAGCTATAAAAGAATACAACATTTATACCCCTGCTAATTCTAGTTCCCATTGTTTCCAGATACTGTGGAGAAAGCTGTGTTTTGGATGTTAACATAATCCCTAGCTGAAACCACTGGCTGTTATCCCCACTAAGCAGGAGACACGGAATGGGGAGAGAGAGGATGATCTGGGTGCTGAGGTTTATACCCCAAGAGCTCTGTAGGGTACCTGTGGTTACACCGCGTCATGCTAATGTAGAAACGTGATGATTTTGTGTGCTAACCTCAAGGAACTCAAAGGAGTCCATTAGAAATAACTAAGTAAAAATTGCTTTGTGGATTTATTTTCCATCTGGAAAAGGGAGCTCTTAGAAGTGCTGCTCCAGAGATCTGGCTTTGCAGAATGACTGGCATGTCCCTGGCCAAGCTGCACATGGATGTCTCTCCCCCAGGAGAGGGGAGTCTTTAACAGAGATACAGGAAATTAGAGCTGTTTTCATCGAGCTATCAGCACCCTGCTGCTTTATTACTCCTGGCTGTAGCAGCAACTTTACCATGAAGCTGTGCTGCTGAAAAGACTGCTCCATGGGGGATTTCCAAAACATGCCGAATGCTCCTTTGACTATCCCTGCTAAAATCAGTTTTAATTCAACAAACTAACTAACTAACTAAATAAATAAAAGGAGAAAGGCTGCATGCATTAACATATTCCACCACCTTCACCCATCTAATGTCATAAATATACCTTGGGAGGCCTTGCTTAAGCACACTGAAAATTTAAACACTACCCCTCTGTCCTATGGTGTATTTCAAGGAACAGTCTAGCCCACACACACGGTGCCTCTCCTGCAGAGAGGAATCAGAAACACTTCCACTGATGAGCATAAATATCAGTGAGGGAAAACCCACAGCAACAGGGTTTCTTCATGCTCGACCAGTTTTCACTTCCTCTCGGAAAGGGAGTATTATATACAGCAGATTATACCACCACTATAAATTACCATTAAGAAAACAGGTTAATCTCCTAAGCATTTGTCAGTAATAAATTCCAAAAAGATTCCTCTTTGGAGAAGAATAAAAACAAGATAATACACTTTGCTTATATTGGGCAAGTTGCTGATCAGTTCTTGTCTTTAGACACACAGCATTGTCACTTTGTTATCAGTAAAATTATTTCTTTAAAATAATCTATAAACTATTAAAAGTTTGCCATTCTTATCTTCCTGGGGCAAAACCTGGCACATGTTAACAGTGCATCAGCTCATTGAACAGTTTGCAAACAAGCAAGCAAGGAAAAGAAGCAAAGGTGAACACACCACCTGGTTTCAGAAAATGAGATGCCTTCTTTTAGTCAGCAAAATAAAACATTCCTTCTGGTAACTGCAATCTGGAGCTACAGACCCCTCTCCACCACGGATCACAGAGCAAAGCAGATTGACAACAGCTACTGTAAAAACAAGAACAGAAGAATACCAAGGATGAAGAAATGCTTCAGAGGCTTGAATTTTGCAGAAAATCCGATCTCACCTAAAGGCCATTTTAAACATATGGAGATGAAAGACCAAAGCACACTAGTACTTTTCAATCTGTAAATTAGCTGCAGTGAGAAGAGATGCAATGTGGAATGGGAAGTATAGGTTGACATGGCAAGTATTTTTTTACTCTCCTAATCAGAGAATGAAACACAAGGAAGAAAACATTAATAAGTCTCCTAAGAGGCACTCACTTCTTACAAACAACCAGCAAATCACAGAAAGCAGATTAACCACTTCTATGACTGAGAGTGTGAATGCAATACAGCAGCACAGGAATAGGCAGCATTTTGCTTTTCTGTGGTAACAGACTCAGTGCAGAACACTCACCATTTATATCATGGTGACTTACAAAATTAATGTTAGAATTAAGGACAGTTTGTCCTGCTTGTATCAACAGAAATGACAAACCATGTTTCAGGAATTAAGATATCCATTCACATTTCCCAACAGGATGAAGTAGGAGGAAAGCAGAGTGGGTATTATGATTCCAGTTTGCAGATCTCGGAACAGAGCCTTTTCTTCTCATTACGGAACAACCAGCTGCTATTTTTCACTCAGGTAAAGGGCAGTTCATTAAAAAGTAAAGGTCATCTAAACAACTTCCTGAACACAGCTGTCATGTGATATCATGTCTCTCTGGGTGTCCAAGAATCTAGTCACAAACAGGGCATGGGACCTGTAAAAACTCTGCAGCTGTGAGAGCAGAGCTGGACAGTTTCCACTAAAATGGCCAAAGACTGGAGACCAAATTCCATTCCTGAGACTTGACCAGTTTCTTATTGTCTCTGTCCACTGCCTATTCATCCAAAGGAGTGTTTTAAAACTGTAGTGTGGGATCCTCACACGACCATAATCCACCAAGGCAGGTATATATTTTCCCATATAAAACAGCCTCTAAATACCAGGCTTGAACAGATATTGACTCTGTTTGGCACAAGGGTCTTTTCTGCTTTTCCTTCGATTTACAAAACTCAGGTTTCTCTTTGCTCTGGAGCTGTGTTGGCTACACACTTTTTTTGTACAATCAGACATTTGGTTTGAAAGAGTAACAAGAAAAACAAAGAAAAACCACACACTTCCCCTAACTCTTTGCATTCCCCATTTTCAGAGTCTCTAAATCAGGGATTCTTTCCCTTTCCTCATTCTGCCCTGGACAGAACAATCACTGAATTAATTTTATCCCTAAATCCCTTTACTTAGCTTCTACAGCAACAACCCTGAAAGTAGAACAATCAGTTTTGCTGTCTCTGGTTAAGGAACATCTGCATATTGAGGGTGATCTCTGACAAAACAAGCAGCCACATTTTTCCCAGACTGACACTTCTCACAGCCTCAGTGGCAGAAAACTTTGCCTTTCTGCCACCTCATGCTGACCACAGGCATGGAATACAGCTACCCTACTCATGCATGTACGTCCATTTTTTTCCAGGAGCAGTTTCTAGAGTTTGTTTTTTATTTCTGTAGGATTTAAAAAAAAAAAAATCTTTTAGCCTCTTTCCCAAGTCAGAGAGGATCAAGAGGCTGACCCTTAAGCCTGAGCAATTCTCAGAAAGCAAGTGTTTGCAGCAGCACAGTGTATCCCCAAGAAGAAGGCTACTTTGCCATATGTATGGCCTCAACACTGTGCTTCAATCCCAAAAGCAATGTACACTGCATGAGATTATTTTTTTCCCCTGATTTCCTCGGCAGTCTGGTCAACAGCACAGTCTCTCATCAGTGCTTACCAGGGGGATCCTAACTGCTACCTGAAGTTCTTTTGGCTCATTTCCCCCCCACAGACCAAAACAAAACAATTCAGCAAGTGTGTTTACACTTTTCTTGCTGCCAAGCTGTTGTGTATTAAGCATTTTCTCCAGCATTGCCTGTTTGCTGTCCAGGAATCAGCAACATATCTCTGATGGGAACTAATTTATGAAATGTACTGCATCTCTACAAAGCTCCTTTTCTGTCACCAATGAGCATGAGGAGAAAAAAAAATTGTTGAATAGTGGGAAAAAAAAATGTGCCTTTCAGCTTTGGCACCGCAAACATTTTTCACCTTACACTGAAAACAGAGACAGATTTATTGATTAAAGTCTGATCTCTACAGGTCGCAAAACAGCTTCAAAAGCCATCAGGCACAGCTCTCAGTGGCTGTTTTCCAGGCTTTTCTTTCCCATTGATATCTTCCAGAGAAACATATGTTAACATCACAGAGCAGGTGTTCATTTCAAACTGGGAAGCCAATTTTTACTGTGTGAATTGTAGTCTTAAGTAAATATATACTTCAGTTTACATATATTTGAGATTTAAGAGGAGGTGAGTGCATTTGGGTTTTCTAAGGCTTTACAACTTCTGCTTTCCTAGTGGCTGACAAAATAATGTAGTTCTAAATCAATAAACATCTGAACAATTCATGTTAAAATCTTGAAGGAGAGAGAAGCTAAGTGATGGAACAGCAGCAGAGAACATTGGATGGAAATCTACTTATAGAATCACTGAATGATTTGGGTTGAAAGTGACCTTAATCTCATTCCAACCCCCCTGCCATGGGCAGGGACTCCTCCCACTAGAACATGTTTTCAAAACCCCATCCAACCTGGCCTTGAGCACTTCCAGGGATGGGGTATCAGTCCAGCATCTCTGGGAACACTGTTCCACTGTGGTGCCCATGCTCACAGGGAAGAATTTCTTCCTGAAGCTCTAGCACTTGGCCAAACTCTTGGGCTCCTGTTCATCATTTCCCTGTTAAGATAATTCCCTACAAATCTGGGCTGGGAGATACAATACAGGTATGCTGGCTATGCCATGTTCCATCCTTAAAAGATACGTAAAGTATGGCTGAGATCCCCAATAACATGGAGCACCTGCACTGCAAGATCACCCTTTTGTGATGCCTTCAGTGCAAAAGTCCTTATCTGGTAATTGCCTTCAGATGCAGGAAAAGCTAAGGGGGATTCTGGAATGTGTCAACATGGATTTCTGTAAGACAAAAAAAGTCACCCAGAGAAATCCAAAGTGACAGGTCTTCCAGCTCTGCCTCGTCAGCCCTGGGTGCTGACAAAGGACTCAAAACAGAGTAACTCTACTTATGTCCTCCTTTTATTTTTGTGGGGAAAAAGCCGCAGGGCTGCCCACTGTTTCACAAACCCCTATGTTATCCACAAAAATCAAGTTCATTTCCCGGTGTGCAACACACCAATGATTACACACTGTGAGACACTGGTCTTGACCTCTGGGCTATACAAGCCTGGCCGCTCCCAAGTATTCCACAAATCAGGCACCCAGACTATCAAAACTTTTCAGTATTTATGCGTATCAGCAAACAAAGGAATTAGTGTTCATTGGGTACAAGTTACATAGTTCTCTTATTAATTAGCATTTTATCTTCTTTTGGTTAATGATCTTCTCACTTCCAATGCTAATTAGTCCATATGCTCAGTCTTTCCCTTCTTTTAGGTCGGTGGTCCCAGAGTCAGTGGTCCCGGTCTGCCCCTGCTGGGATTACCTTTTACCCAGCACAATTGCTGAGTTGGCTTCATTGGTTTCTTCCTTATCTTGTGGGTTCTGCCAGGTGTCCATGTGGCCTGTAAATTCTGCATTCTCTGCATCCCCTATCAGCAGCACGTCCTTCTTCCCGAGCTTTGTTAACCTCCCGCTACATCTCAGAGCATTAAAACACGGCGAGCCCTAAACCCAAACAAGGCAATTCTACCGACGATTCATTTGTCTTTCTGACACCTGCGCACCACTCGGCGCTTGTTGGCTGCTCCGTTTCACGGATTAAATCTCATTTCTTGTTGAGTACGCTGGGAAGTATACAAAGATCAAACATCAACGAGCATCCCTTCGTAAAACAAAATTGACGTGTTCTACATTTCGCAACGCTTTTCCACTAAAACGCGGCTGAACCGCGGGCGTCTCCCCACGGGCGGCCCCAGCAGCGCCCTGAGGCAGCGCGTCCCCTCCCGCGCCGACATGGCGGCCGTTCCCTGCGAGCGGCCGCGAGATGGCAGCGCCCGCCGCCCCAGCCGCAGCCCCGCCGGCAGCCGCGGCCCGGGGCTCCCTCCGGGAGGGGAGGATGAGGGCGGAGGGGAGGCCCTGTCCCGCCCGCGGCTCCGGTGCGGACGGTGGTGAGCGGCGAGAAGGGCTGGGGAAGTGGAGAAGGAGAGAAAATGGCCGCCGCTGGAGGGGAGGGCGGCCCCGCAGCGCACCTGAGGGAGCGCGGCCGCGGGTGGAGGACGGTGCGGGGCGAAAGGCCAGCCGGCAGCAAGTACAAGATGATGAAAAGCGAAGGGGGCAGCAGCAGGAGGAAAAAATGTGATTGTGAGACTGGCCAAATATCCAAGATGATCCAAGAGGTTCCCGCTTCACGAGTCCAAGCCCAGCAGCCTGCTGTTCTTCACCGTAGCTTCCCTGATGTTCCTTACAGAGACGGGACTTCCAGCCCCTTAGCACGAGAACAAAACAGGCTCTGGTGGCTGGCATCTTAATTCCTTCAGTAATCCTCGCTGTATTTTCTGGTGTGAGAGCCCACTGGAAGTCATTTAAAATTGAAATAAAGATAGCAGCTTCATAAAGTATGACAAGAAGGTAGGGAAACCAATGGAGTTTAGTCGGACTTACTGGAAATGAGACCACTAGAAAAAGGTGGAGACGTTCATTAGTAAGAAATGAGCACACACCCACACACCCTCTCCCCACATAATTCAATATTGGAAATAGCCTGTTTCCATTAAGAATGTTTTAGTTCATAGCACACAGGAGGAGTCTGCTCAGGAATGGTGCTCCTGGCAGCCTGAAGCAGCAGCATTCACAGGAGCCTGCAGCTGGAGCTCCACAGCCTCCTTACCCAGTGCAGGGATCAACACCTCCCTCCTTGTACTTGTCCTGAACACACGGCTGCCACCACCTCTTACTGCCATTCTTTGTGCCTTGTTTTCATCCTTACTTAATTGAGGTTGCTTTAATTGGAGACCTTACATATTTTAATCTATTGACTGCAAGAGGTCCCAGTTTCTCCGAGTCCTTGTAATTCACGTTGCACGAAGGGTGACCGAGGCCCCAGCCCAGATGCTGGGTTGTGCCATCAGGCTCAAACACATCCTCCACAATTGTATAACCTGACCCAGACACGGTGTCCCTAGTACCATATGGCCCCAGCCAGGTTACATAAGGTGACACACCATCTGCAATGACATCTGTGACCTGCTGCAGGTGGCATCACTCTGCAGCACATGTTAAGAAGGGGAGGAGGCTCCTTACAGCCCAAGTTTGTTGGTTTTTGGTTTTTTTTCACTTTTAATCTGATTACTTTAGCACAAGGCATTCCTAGCAACTCAGCAATGGCCTTTGTCTGTCACCAATACTAAGAGGAGTGATATATATATATATATATGTAATAATTGTAATATATATGGTGGAAATAAACACTACATATTTGCAGATGTGGAAATAATTTGAGGGCCAACATAGTAGGCATTTTGCCCCCAGATTTCAGAAGTTGTCAAGTGCAAAAATTCTTCAGGTAAGAAATGCTATTTTGCATGCCTCCTGCTTTGTTAGTCCTGAGTGGTCATGTTTAAGATCTTCCACCAGAGTGGAAAAGTAAGAGTAAAAAAGCAAGAGTAAACAAAGTTTTGTTTTACAGGGAGTGTGGGTCTGCCAAGTATTACATTACAGCCTGTTCTAGACCCACAGTGTTCAGAAAGGAAGGTGGCAAATTTGCTAGCTATTCCTGTGGCAATCGCTATAGTGTGCGGACTTGGAGAATATGAAGAGAAAGAAAAAGAAATGCTTGGGAAATGCAGAGATGAGATGGCAGGAGTGTGATTAGTACTGTTCTGATGGAGGAATGTACATGCAAACTGTGGCTGAGGCATTTCCAGAAGTATGAGCTGATGGAGACTTGACCTCGAGTCCTAGTGAAAAATAAGGCTAATTTTTAAAGGCTGTTTTTGAATAAACACTGAGTTGATTAAAACCTGTAGCAAAGCCGTGGGTTTTACAGGCTCAGGGATTCGGCACCTAAGAAACCTCTCCAGTATTTCTGAAGTGGATTTTTTCCTTCCTGTAACAAAGGAGCTTCTCTCAGCACACGGAGGGAGGACAACGTGCAGCTGTTATCAATGCACACCACTGTGTACCTCACTTGATCAGCCCCAGGCAGCAGGAGATATCTCCCAGCCACAGGGCAGGCAGAATCTCCAACACATCCAGAGGTAAAATCAGCAGCCTCAATCCACACCCCGCTACTCCCAGCCCCGCCGGCATCTCACAAGCACACTCCTTGCACTGATGGATTATTGGGGGTGTGGGTGCCTCCCACCAGTGGTGACAACGAGGGGTTTTATTCCTACGTGTTTGTAAGACAAAAAAAATCACACTGAAAATGCATGTGGTGAGAGCATCCCCGTCTGCATCATGTGAGTCTCTCTCCGCTGCACCCCGAGAGCTCTGAGCAGGAGGCAAGAAACTCAGGGCTCCGTTTTGCAATTTGTGAAATGTCAGGGAAAACAGAAATTGATTCTGATTGTCTCACTGAAAAAAAAAAAATCTATTTCTCTCTTTTCTGCTTTTCACAATGCTGCTTCTACCTCTTTGTTTTTCAGGCTGCAGATCAAGGTGTTCAGCAGTAGAGAGAAGGGCAGCATAGAGAGTCCAGCATGTCACAATTCAACACAAGAGAGAGACAGGGTCAGTTATTAAACCCTGGGCAGCCTGCCGGGCTTTCAGCATTGGGTAAGGAAAGCTGTTTGAAAAGCTACTTTCTCTGCTGCAGCATTAAGTGAAAATGCATAATTTGTGGGTTTTTAGGGTATTTGTCATTGAGAGCATTGGGTAAACATTCACTGCTTGGTGTCCATAGAGTTTCCAGCCCTTCTGTTGTCAGTTCACTGATCCTGCAGGAACTTAACTCCAGCTTGTATAAAACCAGTGTAAAAAAGACATATATTAACACAAATATTACTACTACAGAGGGAGTGAGGAAGGCAGCTGTATCACTACTGCTAAATACTTTTCTTTACTAAACTCTAGTTCAGTTATGCTTTGATATGAATCCTTATCCACAGGAGGAAAATATAGGGTTTAGAAAGATTGTACATCACCTAAAGTCAGCCTGAAAGTGCAACTATGCAAATTGAAGTAAAAAGCAGTCATGAAGCTTAACATCCACTGGCAATGATTCACACTTCTGTTTACACTTTGAAAATCCTCTTTGCTTTAAATTTTCTCTTAGGGACATGTGTTTTTACAAGACAATTTCTCACTTTCATCTTCTCCTGCCCAGAACAGAGCTACTCAAGGAAAGGCTGTAACTCTCAGCAAACCCTACCAAGTAGAGAAAAGGATTAGGTAGGGGTGGTATTATTTGCCCTGTCATCACTGAAAATAATGCATTTTCATTACATTGGAATATCCTGCTTTTTTAAGATCTTACACAAGACAAAGGGATGATTTGTACCATGCAGGTAAGAGAATTCAAATTAAAATAGGCACTATAGGTCAAGATGCAACAATAGTCATGCTGAAGTAAAAGCTCATGAATCATCTCCAGTGTGTCTTACATAGTGTCAAAACAAAATATCTTTTCTTTCTCTCTCTCTTTTTTTTTATGAAGACGGAGTAGCTGTTATTCATGTAAAAATTCGAGAGAAGAAACAGAGGATCGTCAAAAATCCATTTTACCCTTTCGGGTTATGGTGGGAGACTTTAAAATGTCCTTAAAGAGCCAAAACAGTGGCTGCTGGCTGCTGGCTGCATTTCACAGCAGACATAAAATTCTTCTTTAGCCCAGTGGATTGAGTAACAGACTAACAGACTTGTAAGGAGAAAGGGAAGAGAACAAATGCAAACACACTTTGACTAAATAGGTACATACGTGCCCAGTAGAATCGAGTATTTCATGCCAAATCCATTTCTGTTTTCTTTAGTACTAAGTTTTAGAGATAAAACATAATGGCTCATGATTTTTGTTGGAGTAGAAGAAGGCAAGTGATTTTCTTCATGTCCTCAAAGCCCCTTTGTCTTAAAAGTCTTGATAAAAATTAGTCTTTTGAACCCAGGTAAGTTTCAAAAGACTTTAGCCAAGGACCAGCAGCAGATCAAGTTCAAAACCAGAAAATATAATTTTCATCAAAAGGAAAAGCTTTTCTGGAGACTAAACTGGGCTGATGGAAGAGGCTGTTCTCTCAGAAATACTTGATATTAAAGGATTTCCACCATGAAATGAGTTGTTAAATAAACACTCACCAAAAAATAACAATATCTTTTCTAAAGTTATTTGGCTGTAGGGATTAAAAAATAAAAAGAAAATAAAAGTGGTGTTCTACTGCAGATATCTGTTCAGCTGTGAAGGCCAGTCAGGAGAAATGTATCTCAAAAGCTAAACTTCTGATGGTTCTCCTGATAAATCGAGTAGTCTGTTTCATTCTGAATTTTTCCTAAACTTAGTCTGGCCTGCAACCAAGACACAATTTCTCCACCAACTTCATGAGGTTTCCTGCCAGTTAATATTACAGCACCACCTAATGAGCATTGAGAAGTCTGGGGCACAGTTCCCTGGAATTCTTCGGACTCCATGGTCATGCAAATACACCAAAACAACTCATGGTGATGAGATTAACTTCCACTGCAAGCTTTTGGTTCCAGTGGATTTCAGGAGGTGGAAGTGTGGGTGAAAACCCTGGGATGTCATCACTGTAGGAATCGCACTGATTACAAATCAGTTAAAAGACCCATTCTGTTTTTGAATGGGAATGGATTTTTTATGCTGGATGTTGCCTGGATCCACATGTCATTCCCTGTGGGCTGGGAGTACCTGAGACCACTTTCTCCATCCAGTAGCACCTCCACCTCTTCAGAACCTTGCAGGAGTCTCTGGGACAATCCTGTGACCAGACTTGCTGATAGAAAGCTGCATTTCATCTCTTTCTTGAATCTTAGCAGTTCCCTCTCCTGGTCCCATGGAAGACCATTACTATTCATCAAAAAAAATGCTATAATCAACCCAGCAAGGTTGAGAAAAGCCAGGATGCTTGGACAAAACTCCCAGAAGGGAGATGACAGGAATACTCTGCATCTGGACACCAGGCAGTCAGAAATGATGAGCCAACACCACAGAATGGTGGAACAGGGATCACCAGCTCAAATGCAAGGTACCAAGAGGATGGAAAAATTGAGTCCAGGTCTGCTTGTACCTGCAATAATTAGACTGAGTGGGGCTAGGAGAGGGAGAATTTGAGAGGGAAAGATATATTGTAGTCAAACAGATGGAATTGGCAGCTAATTGTAAGTGTTTTAAGAACACTTGAATTGCCTAGTTTGATGAAAGAAATTTAATTCCTCTTCCTTCCTTCCTTCCTTCCTTCCTTCTGTGCATCCACCAGCCCTGCCATCTCCCATGTGAGCGAGCATGGGGGGGCTGTTGCTCATTGCTGACCATGTGCTTCTGTCAGGTGTTTATTTGCACTAAATAAATACATAAAATTGGGCTAACAATCGTTCTGAGCATTTGAAAATCCATGGGAGGCCTGGCTGCTCCTCACTCCTACCTCATTCCTGGAGCCGTGGGCTGCCCTGCAGTCGAGGAGCAGGCGGCTCCCAGGCAGGCAGGGAGAAGGGACAAGACTCACAGGCCAGGCAGATGTGGGACATGGAGCAGCAGCCTTAAGCTCAGAAGGATGACACCCTGGAAGTAACATAACCCCTCAGCTGCTGCAGAAGCATCATTCACTCTAGAGAGGAAGATGTTCCTTTCAATGATGGAAAGCTGGTGAGAGGAAGGAGAGCCAGTCTGGCATCTCTGCCACTGCCCCTCTCTGTTAAACTATCACAGGACTTGTAAACCTCAGCTTGTATCCTCTTAGTACCATTATTCTTAGCCACAAGTGAGGCAAATGAAGCCTGAAGGCAATTTTTCAGTTTTATCTAGATCCTTCTTTTTAGATGTAGTTTTAATGTCCAGGTTACTTACTGGCAAGTTTGGATGTCCACAAGACCTTAACACAAAGAAATTCTGTCACAAGCAAAAGAGTTAAAGAAGTGCTCCTCAGAGAAAAGCTGATGAAAGGGACAGCTGTAACATAAAAATCTGGAGGATATCAGAGAATAAGATGTTCACTTTGGAGTGTATCCATGGTACAAGCTCTGTTGGTGATAGTGTTTGTTTTTTAAGGTGTGCTTAACTCCTGAAAGGAGCCTTGGTAGCTCTTATTTGATCAATGACTGGTCTTATGCCACAGCATCACCATGAAAAGGAGGCAGAATTTCTACTCCTTCTGAGAAAAACCACGTTTTTGTTTTCCTGTGTTGTGAAGAGAAGAGGATGTTCCAATGTCTCACAGTCTGGCCATCCCAGTGTCTATGCATGAGAGGATTGTTAGTTATTCTTGAAACCCCATAAAGCAGTTATTTTTTAGTATTTTGTGATCTGGTAGATGTTGTTCCCAGCTTTCAGGAGATTCAGTTTTCTACAAAGATGTCAGTTGTGCTGAGAGCTTGGTCTTTTCAACAGCTATGGGGAAGGTAATCCATTTTGCACTTAAACTGTCCCTCTACTTTTCCATATCCTAATGTGCCCTCCATGATTTTAAATTGCTTCGTTTTCTTTGCTTACAAGTGCTCTACTTCTCTAATCTTGGAAAAATTGCCCTTCCTCACTCTCTACCTTTCTGACTTGCAGTAAATTAGCTGGTGACTCCATGACAACAAAATTGATCACATCTCCTCAAGCTGTCTCCATATGTCTCAGGCAAATTCGTGGGACCTTGTCTTCTCTGACAGCTCATGTCCTGGTTTTCCTGCAGCACCCTCCAACAGTGACTGCTAAGTGAGACAGTTCTGGTGCTGCTTTACCTGATTGTTCTGCCAGTTTCATGAGCATTTGCTTCCCTGGCTGGCAATGATGGCTTTTTATCCTATTCACTTCACAACTTGACAAATTTAAACTTTTGCAACTTCCTGATTGTTACTTCAGTCAGTATCAGTGCTCCTACTTGCTTCTCATATTTCCCAAGAGCATTTATAGCCATTAACTGTTCCCTAACAGAGGTGAGTGTCTGGCTGCAAACCTGCAGTAAGGGTAGAAGAGCAGCCATTCCTAAAGTTCAGCTCTTCAGCCAAAACTGTATTTTAAGAGGGTTTTAAAAAGTATTATCATAGCCTGGATACTCTTACCTAGTAGGATCTAAAAAATACGAAGGTGAGTAGACTGCCAAAATTCCTGCTAATTAGCCCAAGCTGCCTGCAGTATGAGTGGAATACAGCCTGAAATAATTTGGCTTTGAGAGGCCTGTAAAACTTAATCAACTGTTTCATTAATTGCCTTGTCACTTTTTGACCCACAGGGATAGAGTTGCTATTTCTGCAGATAGCAGGAATCCAGCAGATATGTCAGGTCAGTAGCTTGGACTAAAATGAGGGATACTTGGGTAGAGACAAGGAGAACAAAGTTTGTACTGTCTGCATGTAGACCAGAGAACAATCAGGTTTTCTCAGAGGTAATAGGCTCAGCTCCTGCAAATTCAGGTGGAAAAAGTCTCTTGATTAGAATTAGAAAAGGAGCCATGGCCAGCAAGGTTCTGTCTCCTCACCCACTAAGGAGCAATAAATCCTCTAATCCCACAGAGGTAAAAAAACCCCAACTTTACCAGTGGTTTTAGTATGTACTTTCTTCTGAAGGGACTGTAACTTGTTCAAAATTCTGTTTGCAATCAGCTTAGCAATATTCTGCCTGCTCAACACACATGGAAATTCTCACCTACAGACACCCTGTGAATTCCCTGCCACTCGCTGTGCAGCTATCGGCTTCTTCGTGCTTGAAATAGCTCCCCTGCTCCCAGCTGACACTCCCAGCCCACAGAAATCTCAGTATTCCTGTGCAGCTCCTTGGTTTGGGAAATCTAGAAATAGCACAGAGTTTTACTATTATCTTTGCAAGTTTAGGTGAATCTTCTGGAGATAGTAAAACCAAGAGAAGACTCCTGCATGTGCAACACTGAAATTCAACAATACATGGCTGAGCTTTTTAGCTGGGCTCATTTGTCACCATGGGGTTAAGTCCCCAGGATAGTCGCTGCCTCTCGTAAGAGGAGCCTGGATAATTTGGTCATAGACTTAGAGAGGGGGCTCTAATTTCAACTAAAAATACATTTGCATTCCTTCTGCCTTATTCTTAACCACACAGCTTCCCTCTCAAAGGCACAACCCTTGTGCACTCCTTTCTCCCCTGCCCAGACTTTCTTTACACAGCCCTGTATATGCCTCTTTCCCAGCTCCCACTCTCAAGCCCCAAATTGCTCCCAGATTTAAGTCCTAAAAATCATCAAGAACTCAACTGATTTCTCCTTGCTTAAGCAAAGACTAATTTCTGAGAAGATTTCAGAATTTGAGGGTTGTATTATACGAAGTACCTTGGTGGGTAAGATGTTATATTAAAATAAAGTCACAGCAAGACAATTTTATTCCATTTGCGCTAAGGTTTACAAATTTTTTGCAATTCTTGTTTAACCAAGACAAGTTTCTTTCCCAAAAGTACTTAATTACATGAAATACTAAAGTACATTGTATTGAATCATACTAAATACAATGAAGTAAACCCTATTTATTACTAAGTTAATCACAAAGAGTTACTTTTACCCAGATTTAATCTGGACAGAATATTTTCAGATTCACTGTCTCAGAAGCTCAGTATAACACAGAATTTGCTAACTTCTTAACAAACAACCAAGAGTAAAAGGCTAGATAATCATGACCTTCTTGACATTCCTTTGTGTTTTACATCTTCTAGCAGAGATGTTTGGGATCAGTTCTTTTCCTTTAAATTAAAAATCAAAACAAACTAAACAACCACTTCCAGTGTTTGGTTTGGAAGGACTAACATAATTTGAAAAAGCTGCCTTAATATATTGTTTTGTTGATTTTTTGTTTTTTTTAAATGCTCTTGCCCTGTCAGTAATTAACAGATCCAAGTAGTTTTAACTGGATAAGTTTTTCTTTCTATTCTCTTTCTTCTATTGTACAGCAAATCTCATAGTTGGCTGCCAATTCATTCAGAGCTGTTCAGTATCTTTGTAAGCCTCTAACAAGAATAGGTTTTCTTCATGAATTATTTTTGAAGAAGGTAATTTATATTATTAAACGTTCTTCAGGTCTACTTTCTTGTGGTTTATGAGCTCTTGCTAGCTTCAGTCATCTGGAGAGAAATAAGACAAGTAAGTATCCAGAAAATAATATTTGGATTTACAACAAGCCACACAAGGGATAGCATTTTGAAACCAATAATTATAAAAGTTTTATGTTAAAATATTTCTGTAAATTTTAAGTAAAGTCCATTGGGATTTTTTAAGAACGAAAATATTTTTCCTGGAGAAAATATTAGTGAAAGAGCTGTGCATTGCCTCCGGGACCCATTTTACTGAAAGCAAAGATGGGGAGGTGACCAGCTGGCTCAGAATCATTGAACAGGATTAGAAAATCCTGCTCTTGATGTAGCTGATTTTGGCAGTAGCTTGAAAAGTCTTAGTGTGATCTGGTACCTTTTCTCACGGGCCAGCCATGACCACAGCATTTCCATTTCTCAGCTTTTTGGCAGCATTTGTAAAACTCTTGATATCTGAGAGTGCAGTTGCTGAAAGCTTGAATCAAATGCTGCAGGCACTGAAGAGTCTCCCAAGAGCACCATGTATAAAATGCAAAGTCATTATGTGTACATATCTATAAACCCAACGTGTGCTTCTTCTTGCTTTTCTCCTTGGTGTTCATCTGCATCCTTCAGTACATAATTATAATTTTTGAGTGTGCATTTCCTTACCTATCAAGGTGTACCAGCTTTGGCTCTCACAATACATTTCATATTAGCTGTCCTCTATGTTTGATACATCGTTTAAGGAATACAATTATTTTTGCTGATATCTCCACCACTTTGATTCATAAAATGAAATAAAACCATTACAACAGGAGGTAATGTATAAAACATTAAATAAGAAGCCCTCTCCCCACCCAAGAGCTGACTAAGACAAGAAAAAAAGGAATAATCATGGGTGATAATTGCATTGTCTCATTCCATTTTCTTCAGAAACCTTATTATAGCTGTCCCAAGAAAACATGCATTATCCAATCCAAGTAATGAAAGAGCAATTCTAAAAGCTAATTGTCTATAAAAATCTAGCGTTGTTCCTGTACTCCTTGGAAATAGGAAGGTAATTGCATTGGTGTGCCAATTCATGACCATCATCACTGGGTATCACATCCAGCCTCAGAGTACCAACTTCTCCCTTTCATAAGGTGTTGAAAGAAAAAAACCCATTCAAATATTGCAGTGAGACCATTCCAGCACAGATGTCATTTTCATTCTTCATGGGTCTATATCTGAAAGAAAAATGCATGCAAGATCCAGTGGCTAAAAACTGAAGAGAAATTCTGTGGCCTGGAGCAGGAGGATTATCCTGGTACCTTCAAGCTTTAAAATCCTTTAAACCACTACCCAAGTTAGGAAAACACTAACATCTCTTTAAGCATTTCTTCCAAGCCACAGGAAACTAGAATGAGAAGAGGAAACAAATTACAAGTGGTTCCATACATGTAATTTTTTGGTGCTCCACTGACCACATTTCATGGCACAGGAGTTACCTCAGATGGCAGTGATGGGGTTGCTTCAGAGGGTCTGATCAAAGACCAGACCTGGAAACTGTCTTCACTCAACAAGCCTTAGCTTTGCAGCTACTGCAAAGACAGCACAAGAAAGTGAGAAGAAGCATTGCTGTTCACCAAGGGGAATGAGGATACCAAAGATAAGGGCTGAAATGCTTTCTGACTGAAATGTAACCCTGGGAAAGAAAATGTATCAACTCTGCTGGGAGTAGATGAAAGAAAGACCTAAGAAAGGAACATGAAACAGTATCTCAAGTTATCCATTATTATTTTCACAAGCTTTGTTGGGGGTTTTGTTGTTTTTTTTCTTCAAGAAGAAATCATTAGGAGACTAAATTTGGACACCATTCTGCCACTTACTGCTGCTTCTGCTACTACCATGGCCCCAAGCTGATGGTACAACAGCAAGAGGCTGACAGCCAAAATGCATTAGGAACTCACCTGACATCATATCTCTGCTGAATGTCTTGTATCACATGAATGTCTTGGTGCAGATCAGCAGTACAGATATTTACCAGTGACTTTTCTGTGCAGACAATGTTTAACAGGCCAGAAACAATACACAGGCATGCAGTACCATAAACATGCATTTTACAGCATGAGAAAAAGAACCAACCAGGCTCATCTCATGAACAAGAGGAAAAACAACCCTGAATTCAGCTATTGTAAATATCCTAGTAGAAAAAGGCCATAATTATTCATCTTTACAAATAAAAATATGGACTGATAAGTATAATCTCCCCTTTGGATTCAAAGCAAACTCAAGTTTGCTTGGTGCTGAGGTGGAAGAGTTTCAATAAATATAGAAGTGTGTGAGAATTGTGTCTAGGAATTTCTCTTCCTTGATGATAGATCATTATGTATACGCAAATCATTGTACAGCAAATAGAAGTTAGAGATTATTTAAAATAAAAATATACATGCAGTTTCTCAGTGATTTAGTGAAATGCTGTACTCTGAGTATAAGGGCAAGTGATCCTTTTATGCAAAAGAGTAGCACATCTACTAGGCCCAAGAGATGAACAAGTCATACTCACAAAAATGACCAAAAACTGGGGATCCAAACTTGTCTTGATTAGGTGTGGGATTTTGATCCTGTGCCTTTAAAAGCTGGCAGTTTAGCAAAACCATCAAGCTGCATAATTTCCCACTGGCTAGAAAAATACTGCAGATGATCTCTCAAGTGGAACTGAGCAAAAAACCTTATCTCATGCAAACAGCGAGATGTATATTTTTGGGGATTTTTTTTTCTCTCTGTTATATAATAGGAAATCAGGTGTGTTCTTCACTTTCCATGGAAATACTGATTCCTCGTTTCAACTGCTGTTTTTTTAAGAGCTCCCTTCAATGCATATATTGGTTATAGGATTGAACATTAATCTATAAAAAAGGCCTAGAATTTGATAACTACACACTCAATGCAGATTAATGAATCTGCAGATTCAGCTACACAAGATCCCTGTGCTCATCCCTCAAGCAAGGATGTTGATAAGTGAAAAAACCTGGCACATTTATCCTGGACTTTTCAGGTTGTACTGCACAAACAGATCAAATGGAGCCCAGAACAAATGGAAGCATCCTAAACCCACCATCCCTTATAGCTGAAACCCACAGCCTTTCAAAGTCATGTATCTCTCAGCTGATAACTGCATTTTTTTGGCCATAACAAGACCATGTGTTGTTCACAATGGCAGAGCCCAAAGTGATGCACAGTGAATTATGTAGAGAACTAAGAAGCCTCCCTGTGCTGCTGCTATTAAGGGGTCATTTTTGTCCACTCACCTGGAGGAAGAGCTGCTTTTCACACTTCCCTTCTCTGCCCTCTCCTGTGCTCTCTCTGCTTTGTCCATTAGCAAAGGGACCTTCCTGGTTGTGCCATTTTGGAGCTGGCATTCTTAAAACCCCAGTTTGAAGATAAGAAATTTCAGGTAACACTTGGCAAATCCAGAGGACGCTGCAGAATCTGCTGATACAATCCCAGTGTTCATCCATCTACTGGATATGGAATATAAGGAAAAGGAGACAACTCAAATATTTCTGAACTTCATTATGGTTTTTTCCAAGTAAACAAAAAAGGTATTTTTTTTTTCCCTGAAGAGTGAATTAATTTCTTCATAGTCTAAATTCTTCAGCAAGTGAATTGAATCTGATGGGTTTTTAATATTCTTGTAAAGCCAGGAAAATGTATTAGAAATTGCTAACATTTATCATGTTCCTTGGTAGGATAGTTAAATACTTTGGTTAAAAAGAAACCCCACTCTGATTGTCTCTCTTGAATAAATACTTTTAAGTAAGTAACTGGGGCTGCTGAACAAATTAAAAATAAACAAAAGACAAATAAAATAATATTTCTGCAAGAAAATAGTGTCCAAATTTAGTCCCTGCAATTTTTGTCAGAAGAGAGAAGCTAAAATTATCTCCAGCTAAACCAAGGCTCTCATATACTTGTCATTTAGGAACTCTTTCAGTGACATGCAGGCAAAGACTAGAACTGACAATTATTCCAACAGAAAAAAAACTAACAAAACGGAGGTTAGAGGACACGTTATTTATTGTGCTCATCTGACAGCCCAAATGCAATGAGATGAGGCAGAAGTGCCCAGGCACTGTTTACAGGAAGAATCATCTCTTGAAATAGATTTTCATTTCCCTTTGCTCTGTCATAATTAGAAATGTCAAATCTCTTTGGGGAGGAAAAAAATAAAAAGGCATCGGAAAAATTTTCGCTTCCTCTTCTTCCACAGGAAATGAAAATATGAGTGAGAATTGAAATATCTGTCTGCAATAAATATTGCTCATAATCTAGTTAGTTCATCAAAAATATATTCAGATATGAATTCTTTACCTTCAAATGATGATGAATCTGTTATCCAATGAACTTAACCTGAGATACCAACAAATCAGGAAAAGCTTAGGAAGTGCTGCATGTAGAAAGCAACAGGGTACCTGAAAAGTTCAGGAAAACATGGCACACACAAGCTGTTCATAGATTTCAGATAACAAGGCATATTGTGTTTCTGGAAACAATCTTGGAAAACTAATTTATATAACAACACATCTATTTCAGTGGACTTAACCATTGCACACAGGATAAAGGAACCGCAACAAATGTGGTTCACAAAATCCCCCAACCCACAGCAGTAATTGGTAAAAACTAAGCTGACTTTTGCTGCACCTATGGTGCTGGTTATTTTGGTTTGGTTGGTTGGTTTGTTTTTCTCTTGATTTCTGCACTAAAATCCAGGAGGTTCCCAGATCCTCAGGTCCAGTTCACTCCAGCTGGCTGACAAACCCTTACAAGAAATGTTCTTGTTAAAACATGGTCCTGTGCCATGTTGGAACAGGATGTTTCTTCTCTCCTTTCTTCATTTCAAATTGTTTTGTGAACTGAAAATTCTAAGGACATTTCGTTTTCAAAACATTTCTGTAAGGAAATACTCTGCCTGTGTTTTGAGAGGGGTGCAGTGACTCCAACAACATCAATTCCAGCTTGCAGCTGCATTTGGATCTCAAGTCCTTGGCTCTGGGCATGTGTCAGGCTGCCAAACAGCTCAATTTCCCAGCAAAATGGGAATTCCTCCCTGTCTCTGCTGGCTGCTCATGAGAAAGGGCTGTGGCTTCATTGAGTCCCTTGCTCAGGGCAGTCCACAAGGCTTTCAGGCAGGCTTGGATTACACGGGAATTCAGCTAGCTCTGCATGTTTCACAGCTCAGTGAGCAAACCTGGGAACAAATTGATGGTTTAAATTGAATTTTGCTTCTGATGTGCCAAATGGACCACCTGGGTAGATTCCTAAATCTGAATGTCTGGCTGTGGAGTACCACCCTCTGAGGCAGCTGAATCCCATCCATCTGCCACCCTCCAGCCCACAGTTTAGCCCAGAAGTTGTGTTTTTCTGAAGTGCACCCCATCCTAGGGGGTTACCATGGCAACTGAGGGACGACTGGCAGATGCTGATCTTGCTGCAACTCCTCTTCTGTCAGGAGACAGCTAAATCACTAAAGCTCTATTTTATGGTCTTTATTGTAAGACCTAAGGTGATTAAAGAGCACAGGGCACACCTGCACAATCCCACCCCATTCAGAGCTGTTATTCCCCTGTCAGTGACAAGTAATTCCATTTTTTATACCAGCCTATTTTGAGAAAGCCCATGAAGCACTCAGCTTTGCCATCACACAGCTCACCAAGCAGTGCAGCAGCAATGCCACTAATGGTTTACCAAGAAACACACGTACTCCCTCTCCTCAAGAGGTTAATGTGAAGCTGGCCAGTGTGGGGGAACTTGTTAGAAACTGAGTCACCTCCTATTTTTAAGAGGCTGGTGCAAGGGGACTCGCCTCAGAAATGTTAAGGCTCCAAACCCTGCTTTTATTATTAGGCTGATAAGGGTTGATAGGCAAATTGTCTTCTCATTCATGCCAAATTTCTCAGTCTTTTGAAGAGGACTTTTGATGTTGTCTCTCTCTGTAAACTGGCTCTAACGCCATCTTAAAGCCAAGCTGTTAAAATGTGTAAATATGATCACCACTTACATCAGCACTGAGGCAATCACCGAGTACTGTCAGAGGAGGATGGCACCATTTGACTCAGAGCCTCATGTCTTGATGCTTGAGCATCCCGTTTGCTCTCTGGCTGCCAGAAGACTTGGTGATATGGCTTAAAACCCTGGTGGGCACAAACCTGGGGCTCTGTTGCCTGGCCGAAGAGATTCCCAGCCTCAATTTCCCATCTACTCTTCAGGAATATATCCTGGTGGATGTCCCTTATTTTTCAACCTGCAGTTTCACTCAGATGTCAGCTACCCTCTCACGGAAAGGAGAAGCCCGTTTCTCTTCTGCAGCACAGCAGTTTGTTATCCTGCATAGATCTGCAACTTGGAAATACTTTATTAGAGCCGTGCCATGTGCCCATTACCCAGCAACGCAGGAGGTCACATCCCTCTGACACCTTTAATGCAGGATACCCCCTGCCATATTGCAGGCACCTGGCATTGGAGCATTTCCCTGCAGCCCAGCTGCACTTCAGTCTTCTCTGTAACATCCCTCTGCTTTTAGACTGTCTCTCAGTGAACCAAAATATCATTGCTGCATTGAAAGTTCTTCACCTTCCTTGTGTCTAACTCAACTTTTCATTTATCCTCACATTGTTTGCTTTCAGCTGCTTTCTGCCTCCTAGGGAATGGGAGAAGGGAAGTAGAGACCTTTCTTCTGCTCCTCCTGTCTGCTCTCTGCCTGTCCACTGATGGGCCAAATCTGCATCTTGGGTTCACTTCCTTAAATCTTTGAGTCACTTCTCCAAACTGCTTCATCAAATGCCAGAAAACAGAGGGAAAAGACAGCATGAGAAGCAGGATGAGAGAAATTAAACGATGAAGCTCATTCCATTTCTCATTTCTGCCCCTCATGCCCAGCTCTCCTCTAGAAGAGTATGTAACAGTCCAAATTTAGAGCCTCCAGACTGCAGTCAAATCCATTCAGCACAGCAATGTGGCATTCAAGTGTTGTGAATGAAGCTGAGTTTCTGAGCCATCATGAGGATTTTCAGTGTGGTGGGGAAGTGTGTGACTGTCACCCTTGGTGGCACACATGGCCCCAGAGCAGGCACACACAGTGTGGTTGTGAAGGAGAGAGGGGCTGGGAATTGCGCCTGCCACATGGAAGGGGTGCTGATGGAGGTGCTGACTGTAACTCTGGGGGTGTGCCAGTCTCCCTGCTCTTGGGGTGAGCAAGAGCTCCTGCCACAGAAAGAATCCCCTTCTCCAGCATACTCATTGCACAACCTTTACATGCAATGGTAGCAGGTGCACAGTATGATTATATTTCAAAAGAAAAAAAAAATCGCTTGAGAAAAATTGGAAAGAATTTTGAAGTAGGTCTTCTATGTTACATCTTTGTGCCTGGAAAGCTGCTGTAATGCAACCAACATCCAAGCCAAACGGTTTTGTCACAGTGCCTAACACTATTTTTAAAGCCATGTTCATTTAAAGACTTATAGAACTCTTCTTTGCTCTTTCTAATCCTGGGTAAAATAACTATAAATTATTTTAAAGCAGGTATTTCCCATTTGAATGCTCATGGAATTAGACAGGTAACAGTTCCGAACACTTTTTCCCAGGAACAAAGTGCTGAATGAGCATCCTCAGAGCTGTCTACTGACAGCTATGACAACATTAAGTCAGCAAGAATTAAACCCCAACTCACCTTGCACAACTACTGAAAGGTCACTCTCAGGAATAGAAACCCCATCTTGCATCTTGAGAAGTGTCACATTCAACTCACCATTAAAAGTACCTTGTGTTAATTATCATTCCTTTAGATGACTTAACGGTTACAGGTTTGTTTTAAAGGTATGTGGTTTTTAACCAAATTTCTTAAGAAGTGAGGTAAGGAAGGAGAAAATATTGGAAACAGGGTCTGAGCATGGAGTCATCCTGTAGAGGGGAAGGAGAACTGCAGTAGTTTGAGAACAGCTGCAGATCCTCTGGGGTTTGTTTTCCAGTTAGTTACAAAGCCCGTTACCAAACTCTGTTTAGAGGGTTTTCCATTTAAGTGAGATTTTCCTAAATTAGTAGCCATCAGTTCTTATTTGGATAGAGAATCTGTCAAATTCCATGGACTATGCTAGTGTACAGCCATTCTCCTGCAAAAAAAGGGCAGCATGATAATATGGTAGAGTCATAATCAGAAGAAAAGGAGCTTGCTTTGAAGAGTAGCATATCCCTATTTTTCCTATCAAAACACCTTGCTGTGGGTTGTAGTAGTAGTTGTTTTTTGAACTTCAGTTTGCTCTGCCAGTAAAGGGAAATTAATCTAGAGGGGAGCATTGACAGAAAGTTCTTAAAAGGCACTAAGAAGGTGCCTTTCCATCAAAGAGAACAAAGAAAATGCAAATACTAAAAGGAACATTTAAACCTGTGGAAAACAAATTTCTATTACCTTAAATAACTCAGGCTCAGCAGTAGAGAATGTCACTGAGAAGACAAACTGGATGCTTACACAGATAAAGGTATTTGTGAATGTCATAATTCATGGAAAGAGCTTAAAATTGATTTCACCCCACATTTCAAAGACTAGTTCAATCTCTGTTTAGGCAGGGCAGTGACCTGACAGATGCCTCCTGTGTCATTCCCTGTGCTTCAGCTGAGGCTTTTGGGGTTGGCCTCTTGTTGAGTGTGTGACTGGATCAGGAGAAATATGGGCTGGGATCCAACTGCTGCTAATTGCAGCTCCTTCCTTAACAGTGCTGCCAGCTCTGCCCATGAAACACGACTATTCCCAAGGATTGTGAGTGATGGCCTGAGCCTGGCCCAGTGGAATCTTTCCATAAAAAACTGGCTTTCCATAGTAGAATGGCTCAGCTCTCCCAGGCAGCCCCTCTGAACATATTCATCCTCTGCACACAACCACACACACACACTCAGTGGTTATTTTGTTGGTGCAAGGCCAGTGAAACCCCCATTGAACATTTACTTCTGGAATTTCTTCCTCAAAAACATCATCTGGGATATTCTCAAAGAGCTAAAAATGTATACAATAGCCTACTGTAACATTTATCTACTGCTTAGGTAAGAAAAATTCACAATCCAAGTGATGCAAGATGCCTTTAACAAACCTTGTCCTGCCTCCATCAGGTGAGGCACAAAGAGCAGAACTCAGAGTGGTTTGAAGAAGCTCAGCATCTTTGTCATTTAAAGAAGAGATTGTGTCCTACAGGGACCATCTGCCCAGGCTTCAAGACACCAAATTATTTACCAGGAATTGTAGCAACATATCAGAGAAGTTGCTTTTGATCTTTGCAATGGTGTTAAGGAATAGCCTTCCTAGAAGTGAGCAGTGACACCTGAACCCTTGCTCTTCCCAGCACACAAGCAATGACAGTGCTGAAGTGCATGTGCAATCCTCAGCACACACAGCAGGAGAAGGTGTTCCCTGTGTCCTTATCACCATCCTGTCCATTCAATTTGGGCTGCTATTAGACAATAAACGTTTTGGATATCTCCAAGTGCAGCAGGAACGGGGCACTAGAGGGAGCTCCGGCAGCACCACCCACCTCTGAGCCCCAGCCTGAAACCAGACCCCGAGCACGAGATTTCCTTCTCAAATTGTGAGGCTTTGGGATGGCTTATTGTTTTGATTAACTTCTCTGCACATTTGAATAACATTTTCCTATATTCTTTTGCAGCTGCAAACTCTGAAATTGCCAGCATTCCCCATTTCTGCCGACAGCTTCTATTATTTTATGGTTCTAGGAATTCAGATTTAGCCCATTACATAAATGTTATTAAAAAAAAGTCAAGCCAAACACTGTAGATATCTTAGTTTTAGAAAAACTGCCTGAAAAGCTTCAGTGAACTTTGAAAAACCCTCCAGATACTAATTTTTTCCCTTATTGAGATTAAATCCTCCTTTTAATCAGTAAACCCGCAACTATGCATCAGGAATTAAAGCTAATATTTGGCCTTTGAATAAATAAGAGACATTTTGGGAATAATGTGGCTATTGGGGAACTGTTGGGAAAAAAAGACAAGATTATTGCTGTTGGTATGCTCTTTGCTGGCAATTGCTATAACTAAAGCAGAAGTGGCAGAAGCAGCTTTTTAATTTTAAAGAAAGATACCCACAGTGATTTAAACCTCTCTGGGGAAGACAAAAGCTAGGCTCTCCATATATTTACTTGAGGAAGAATTTATTTTCAAGGCAGAAAATTAATAATTCCTAAATAAGAAGAGTCAGGCTTCTGTAGAAACACCAGGGCTAATTTTGGAAGAAATTACCTCAAAAATCAACTACAGAGAACTCAGCTGCATTAAATATTGTGTTACTCTATTTCATTCACAAAATTGTTCAGGAGCCCCAGCAGTGGAGCAGACAATTCTATTTTATCTATAGACTAAACATCTTATATATTTCCTGTATAGTTCTTTAAAATCTAATGAGAGCAGAACCCATTATAAAAATTCAAGCTTAATTTACATGTGATAGAAAAACATTGCTCAGTGCAGTGCTATGAGCAGCAAGGTTTGAATAGTGCTAAACCCCTGTGTTCTCCCCTTTCCAAACAGATCCACCACAAAGTCGTAAAATATTCTTTCATTTCTTACTGATCTAAACATGCTTGACCAAAGCGTTATCTCATGAGAAAAAAACTACAGTTATGCTCCCTTCTCCCACAGAAGGACCACTTACTCCACCAGAAAAGGCAGATATCCATATTAGCTGTTCCTCTCACTCCATTTCCTTAACAAACATCTTACCTTGACATTTTCTCCTCTCTCTTGCTGATGTAAGATACTTTCTCAAACACTTAGCAGATCTCCATCCTCTGTTGCACCGACCTCCTTGGGATATGAAGGTTCCTGGGTTTCACAGTACTCCAGTGTTTGAAGTGTCCATTCTTCTCAGCACCCTCTGCCTCCAAAAACCTCTTTCCCCAACAGTTATTTTCTCCTTTGCACATTCCTCTTCACTGCATCACTTTCAATGATTTCTTAACTTCTTTAAAACAAACAAGGAAACCACCCAGCCACCCTTATCCATCTCCTCACATTTTTCCTCTCCCCTCATGTTATTCTTCCCTTGCCCAAGGGAGTATCTTCACTGTTACTGCCAGCTGAGTTCCATATAATTCCCACTTCTCCTCCCTCACAAATTTCTCTTTATCTCTCTCAGTTGTTTTAGTTTTCCCTTTCCCCTTTACATCCCTTCCCCATGTCCCTTCAGCCAGCCTGCACTGTGCACCAGGACATCAGAATGTTGTGTTAATGTTCCTTTTGATTTAGTGTGGGGAATTCCTTTTGTTGATGTCAGGAAAGTTTGTGCAGCTCATGTGATGACTGTGTATTTTAATGCCAGCAGGGTAATGAAGCCGCCAGTACCCTCATCCCCCTGATTTAGAATTCTTCCCAGCATTCTGTATTCCCCAATGGAGCCTCTCAGCATCTGCCATCCTTGGCAAGAACTGCCATTGAGCAAACAGCTCTTTCCACTGCTCCACCTTCCTTCCTCCACTTTCTCTTCCTCATTGCCATCCAAAAATCTGTGGAGGAAGGGTAAAGCCCATAAAACAGACTGAGCAGCCTTCCCAAATAATTACTCCTAGAAAACAATGCACAGGAATTTTTAAATTCATGTTCCCTAAATCCAGTGGAAATTAAGATGTACCTGCTGCTGTTGCAAAGAAGGCAAACTCACAGATCTATCAGTGAAATACAACTATTTCACCAGCATTACAGACTCAGGCACAGAGAATGGGAAGTGACATTATGCAACTGAAGGAGAGAGAATTTTTGCCTACATAAGTGTGGGAAATGCAAGAACCAAGAGACACAGGGTCTTAAAAGTCCCCAGTGCTCACTGCAAGAAATAGTTGTGTTTGTCACTTCACAAACACTGTAAGAAAGAATGCAAATACTGCAAAGACGGCAATGGGGCTGTAGTTACAAGGTGATAAACCAATTGCTGCACAAAGAAAAACCAGAAAACTACTTAAAACAACCAAATCTTTTAATTAGAAAGCAACAAACATGCAAACAGCAGGTATAGAAATTTATTTGAACCAACGTTTTTACTATCATGAAAGTTACTTTAAAACATTGATCCAAGCTCCCACATTTGCTGTTTAAGGAAAATATTGCACTTGGCATCTTCTAGCACCCCTCATACATGGCAAAACATTTTAAAAACATTTTTGTTTATTTTAACTTGCACACTCTCCCCAAGTCATGCACACAGTCATTCAAAAAAACAAAAGGTTAGGTTATCCAAAAGCAATACCTCAGAATTGCACTAAAGCTCTGTAAGGAAAAATATAATTAATGTCTTATACAAATTTCATTGACTTCCAGGTGCTCACACACAGTTGTTGGTTACTCTTCATCTTCGTTTTCATTCTCCTGGCCAGAACCTTCTGATCTGTCGCCTTCCAATCGGTCTGCAAAACAGATTTAGTAAACAGAACTTGTAAAATTTTCTTTTTCTGGTAAATATTTATTACATGCTGTCTCCCTGGGCTATTACACAATGGGATATAGCTGTGGGTTTTATGGTAGAAGAAAGTCTGTGTGGACTTACAGCAGAGAGTGGGTAGAAATGTTACCACAAGAAAGGAGAAAAGGAAAAATGCCCTTAAGGATTTCCAGGCATGAAAGCATAACCTGTGTACAAAAGGAAAAACCTTGTAGCTGCTGACTGGCTGTCAGCACAGAAAAGATGAATGCAATCATAACATTAAAATGAGATGGTGACTACAAGGGACAGAAGTGCTGTGCTGGGGAGCTGAAACTACAATAGCTACAGTTAGAAATGTGAATAGTCCAGAAAGTGGGGGATCACTGCCTGTCACTTCAATACAGAAAAAGTGCCTTTTCATGTAAATATTTAGAGAAGGGCAAATACAGAAATGTGTGAAGGAACATGACTGGCTCAAGAGCAATCACTCAAGCAGCATGCAAGTCAGGTTTAGAAACACTCTACCCAGCCATAACAAATTTTTTTCTGAAATTGTTGTAACTGAAGTGTTGGGCAGTTCTTTCAGCATTTCACTCCAAAGAGATAATGACAACCGAAGGAAACACAGGAGCATGGAGATGCAGCACTGGGCTGCACACATGGCACCCTCCTGGCTCCCAGGGCTCACAGAGCGGCCAGAGGTGAGAGAGGAGCAGCAGCTGCCACCAGGCACAGCTTCCTTCCCACCTCACCACTGCTCTGCTCAGCCAGAGTCCCCATATTCAGCATCCCCCATCACTTTCACCTTCATCTACAGGCCTGTTCGGTTTTTGCCCCATATGCCATGCCAGCCTCCCAAAACTTCATCTCCTTGCTTCCTACACAGCATGTGATGCCTCTCTACTGTCCTCCATCTACAGGGTCAATCCACTGCACTCAGCTTCTCCAGCACCAACATCCAGTTCCCAGTGAGGATTCCTCCATGCAACCCTCTTATCAGCAGTTCTTCCCATGGGAACTGGAGGTACATCCTGCTGCCCTGGGAACAGCTGCCAGCAGCCTCAGCAATGCCTCCCACAGTCCTGAATCTTCACACCCTCCTTCACCTCTAGACAACTCCCAGCCCACAATCCCAGCCAGTTTATCTTACAGTTCATTCCAGTCCTCCCCAATAGTTTTCCCATCACAGAGCACTCACTGAAAAGATCATTCCTGAAGAGACTATTTTTCAACATCTAAAAATATATTTTGCTCTTTGTTTTGAGATAAAAAAATAACAACTGCAAAGATGTTGCAAGTCTCACACCAAAGAAGCAATTCCTAAGTACTTCTATGAAGAGAACCTTGAACAACCCTTGAATCTTCTCACCATCCCCAAGTACAGCCACAGCCAGCTGCAGGTCTTGATGATTTCCCAATCAAGCTGCTATTTCATAGACCAGTGCTGTGGACAAGCTCTTCAGAAGTCTCTCACCTGCTCTTATGTGATTCAACGAAGCCAACATTCGAAGCATGAAGGAGGCTGGAACAGTGATGGTGTTTCTGGTCTCTTCCAGCATTAATTCATTACGAGTTATAACCTGGAGGCAGGGAAAGGATAAAAACAGCATCAGAAATAAACACAGAATTATACTGCAGCCATAGGGGCTTGTAGATAGAAAGTTTCTGTGCAAAAGCCATTTTACAGAGTCCAGAATTACCCTAAGGGAGCAATATTTTAATAATTGCTATTGAATACTGTTGTCTGGGGTAAGAAAAGTCAGACAGTGGACTCTGCCTGCAGGTGTCCAATTTTCTGTCTGAAGAATATTCTAGTAAGATCATGGTTCCACTGTCCACATGCATGGCAGATACTAAGATGAGTGACTAAGAAAAACTTTGGTTATCTTTCATGAAGTAAAGCAGATTGATGATAGAAAGTGCTGTTTCCAGATGGCAACTATTGTAGAGAACAAAGTTCTAGCACCAGTGCTGGCCAAGAATGTGGGAAGGAAAAGAGATGAGGTTACCCTCAACTCCTACCTTCATGCTGCTAGAAACTTTTGGAGAAAATCCAAGGAACACAAGCCATTTTCTATCCCACTTCAGGAACATTCTTTAGCTCCATAATTCTTCGTAAACAGAGCTACAGCTTGCCTCAAAATGACTTGAAAGAGCCAGTTCCTACTGTCTCATTTTCAAGTAAAAAAAAAAATCCACTAATGAATACTACTTTCTCTCTTCCCTCATTCCTTCCTCATGGTACTTCCTTGCCATCCTTCTTTCTTCCTCCATAAATTTCAATCCCACACTACAGGTTGTCTCAGCTTTTAGACTACATTATTTTGTTATCATGAAGCACAAAAATTTCTTTAGGTGGAGACAAGTTATGACCACTTTTCAGTCTTTGCTCCCAGATCAGCTGCTGTAAGACAGGAAAATAATGAAATTCTTGTTCTTTCCAAGACTCTTCAAGCCTGTTCCTCTTTTGAGGAACATGTTCTTGCAAATATTTGCAGTTTCTTCTCCCTTCCCGATCAAAGCACCTCTTTTCTGTCATTCTCACCTGTTTACCAGGCACTTGGCACAGCTGATCCCTCCCAAACAGAAGCAAACTGAGAAGACAGCAGGCTGCTCTTTATTCCTCTTTCACCCCATAACTCTCAAGTGCATCATCAACAACCCCCCTGACAACCTGGTGCTGAGGTTTTCTCCATTCAGAAGTTTATTCTCATCCCCACTGTCTTTTCCTATTCACTAAGGTCATGGCCTCTCTCCATTTTAAATACATTTCTTTATCTATATGGAGAGAGAACCAAGTGTTTTCTCCCCAGACCTTCTCCCTTCCATATTCAGTTCAGGTATGTTGGACACTTATTCCAGCCAAACTTAACATAGTAAGAACTATTTTATTACTATGAACATCTCCTGTCCCCTGCATAGGTATGTCAATACAGGGAATAAATTAAAAAACAAAAACCACATAAAATTACAAACAGCACTGCAGTCAATTCTTCTGTAAGTTTTACATTTTTTCTTAAAGAAAACACAACTAAAGATCTAAATAATTTGCAATTATTAGAAATAAAGGGAGAGAACTAAAGTACAACAATTACTTTGAGCACACATTTATGTTTAGCAATACTTCTAAACCCAAAGGCTCCAAAACATGTCACGACTAAAGCTGTCACACAATATGCAAGGAAGTGTCACTTCACTCAGTGCTAAAATAATGGGAAAGGTTCAAAACTCACGAGTGGATGGTTTGGGGTTTTTTCAAGGGATGTGGGGTGGTGGCTAAGGGTTGTGTGTTTCTTTTGTTTAAAATATATTTAGCACTACTACAGAGAAATAATGATTAAAAACCCCCAGTCTACTCTATCCATGCTGCCCAAGAGATTTCACAAAAAAGCCCCCAACCTGACCACCCCATAACCAAATCTGTCCTATAGTATTATTTACAGAAAGCCATATAACATTTTGATACATTGTGTTATGTAAATCACTCAAACATGATTATTCAGCAGTCAGCTGTATGGTCACCCCAGGCCACTTGCTATATCCAGTTATTGCTCTGAGGGCAACATGAAAATACTGAGTTACATAACTTCACATTGGACTTTTATAACTGATCGGGCTTGCAATGTTTGGTTTATTCTATGAAGTTCCCATGTGCAATCTTAACCTTTAAGTCCCTTTTATGCCACTGAATATTTAATAGGATTGATTTTTGTACTCTCTGTTGTTCTAGATATCCTTGTATTATCTTCAGTTCATTTCCTTCATCTTCCCTTAATTTATTTGTTTTGAGACAGGCACTATGTTCATTTATTAATTCCTGCCAGTTTTCCTTCTATATCTGAGTGTTCACATTTCTTCCAACTCCTTTTATGTACATAATAGCAGATCGTGTTACATAATTTCTAGGAGAGCTGAGGAAATGCAAAGTGCCAAGGATATTAAAGTCAGCTGTTCTGAAGGGCAGCTTTTTATTTGTAGCTCATTTGTTGAACATTAAATAACTCTGCTAATTCAATATCAATAATTTGTACCAAAGGCTTTTATAGAATTAAAGACACAACATTACCATGAAAAAGGAGGAAAGGGTCTTACCTCATCTGCAAGTTTCCTGTTAAAAATCTTGGATTCTTCCAGTGGTGACCAAATTTTTATATCATAATCAATACCCGAAGAGGCCAGAACTAGAAGTAAGTAACAGTAATTATAAATTAGATGTGTTATGTTTATTGGTATTTTCTGCTCTTAAATGCAAGAAAAATATTTCACTCGATGCATTTATTTGTAAATGTCAGATCTCATGCTGAACAGAGCTTGTAATTACCAAGTCTCCACATGAGATCTGCTCCATAGATTATTTGTTTTTGAATCTATCTATATAGATATGAAGAAAACAAGTACAAACATCAAGAGCCCCCTGTTTTAAATTTTAAAAAATCACCAAAATATACAAAAGACAGAAGCAAAAAGTAAGAGTAAACCCAGCCACTACTGATCCATTTCTGCTGATAAGTATATGCATTAATAACAAAGCTTTAGGATTTGTAGACCCAAGTACAAAGGCAGAACCAAGATAATTTCAAATGTACCTTTGATAATTTCAGTGAATTTCATGTAAATTTATTTGATATTTAAATATAAAGATGCAATGGATGCTGTTATAAATAAAGTACGAAAAATATGAAATGTTGCAGAACATTCGCTAGATCATTGCACAAAAACCAGTGTAGGAATTAAAATTTCATAGAAAACTCTCAGTAACTAGGAAGCTGAACAAGATTAACTGTCCTAGAAAGAGGATGAGCTCTCTTAATGACACCTTCAGAGTGTGACAGGGAGACAGTCACACTCCAACAAGACATCAGCAAAGCTACAGGGTACTTTGAAAGGTGCTTCCAAAGGGAGTATCCAACTCAGGACATTTACAAGAACTCAATTTCAATTAAAAAGCTAAAAGTTCGAGGCTTACCCTATGTAGGACAGTATTCCATGTTCCCCCAAACTGTTTGAAAAACCCCCAGCCTCTTCTAGTATTATTATAACAACTTTACTTGGTAATTTACTGATAGCTGACTCTTACTGTACAGCCAGGTAAGCTGTGAAAAAAAAACAGTAACACAAATACTTTCTCTGAATGTGCCAGAGGCTGGAGGATGGTTCAGATTTTCCAGCTGCATATGATTCCTTCTACTGCTTTGATCCATCTTTTCTATGAAGGATTTCCTCTAAACACAAATTATTAGGATTTCTATTAATTATATTAATTATTCTAATCTCACAATGCAAGTGAGAGGGAGACACCCACTTCCACTGCATTTTTTTGAATAGAGCCAAACAGAGACCAGATTCCAATATAATTTCTAAGTATTGCTGGCATTTCAGCAACCCTGTATTTCCCTCATTAGTGTCATAGAAAACATTTTATGTGTTGAGGGCAGCAAAAAATTGAGATTGTTCTTATTACATCAGACAGTATTTCTATAAATTCTGTGCCAGGAGAAGTTTGATTTCAAAAAATTTTTGAGTAAGGAGGGATTTAAGGGCCAAAGGTCATCAGTAAGAGGCACAATTAAAAGCAGTATTATCTAAATTATATAGGGGACCATGAACAACAGTTCATTAATCATTGCATTGCTCTGTTGAGACAGAGTTTTAGACTGAGCTTTAGAATGCTCAAGTGCAGATAAGCTGGACATGCAGAGTGGGAGAGTGCTGCACTTACTGGGGTCGAAGGGGTGAGGCTGCAGGCAGTTCACCACGTGGTTGTCAGCCTCCAGCAGCATGAGGTGCTCAGCAGTGTGGCGGTCCCAGATGAAAATGTGGCCACAATCTGAGCCACTCATGACAAAGTTGGATCCCCAAAAGTTGGCTTCCTTTATCTGCAAGAAAAACAAAACTTTGTAAGACCCAGCCAGTGAAAAGCCCATCCTGGGCACACTCTTGTGTCTACAGTAACAGTGCTGCTGAAGGAAAGCTCAGCCCATGCAGAAATGAGATTTAAGAAATTTTAAAGGAAGCATTTAAAGGAGAGTGATTAAAAAATGAAAGTTCAGAAAGTTTTAGATTTCCAGAGCAAAGTAGCTGCTAACAGGAAAAAAAAAAAAAAGAGAGAGAGAGAGGAGTTGGGGCAGACTGAACAGTATGAAAATAAATGTCAGCAGATCTGTCATCTTCTGAAGTCACAGAAATGATACTGGAGACAGGAGTAAGCAAAGGAGTTTTTAGGAAACGTTTGGCCAAGTTAAAGTTTGTGACAGGCTAATCCCTGGGAGGGGGATTTTCCATTACAGAGAAACAGGAGACAAGACAGAAGTTTGTGAAACCTTCCTCAGAAATCACTTCTGATTTTACTCAGCATAGGACCTCAAAATAACCATTGTTAAATGATATACATTTGCTACCCCATGTCCTCTGCTGGTGAGAGGTTTGATGGGATGGCAGAGGGAGAAGGGGCATTGCTTCAATGACACTCAGAAAACTCAGTCATGAGATGTGAGCTGAGAGCTCCACAACACTCTGGTGTTTGTGCTGCAGGAACAAGCCTAGAAGACTGCAGTGTAGCCTTGTGTGTAGAATTGTTATTTTGAGAGCCAGCAGTACCTCTTACAAACTCTTTTAATGGACACACAGTGGGCAACAGAGGTACCTGTGCAAGCAGGAGCTTCCTGTGCAGCAGCTTGTGGAGTTCACACAGACCATTTCCAATGCTGGAAGTTCAGTTTGGCATTTAGGAGTAACTCCAGCATAAGGGACAGAATTTTGAGTTTGAGACTATTTACACAGAATCCTGCTATGAATTATTTTCCAGGTAAGGCTCTGAAGAGGGCCGTGCCTGGATCCGTATCTTTCTTTTGGCAGACTTCTCTCAGAAAATGCCAAGAGAAGGGCAGAGATGTTGCCTTGCTTTGTGCTTTGCCTCAGCTACCTTGATACAGATTCATTGGTAAGTTGAACTCTTATGCTTAGAAATATGTGGTTTATTTCCAGCATAAATATGCCCAGTTTTAAATTTCAGGCTTGGCAGATCTTTGTCTATAGAATATGTCCCAATGACTGCAGTCAGTGCAATAAAGTCATCCTGATAGCTAAAAATAAACCAGAGAAACTGCATTCATGTAATGAATTCTAATGTATTAATCTTTCAGCAGCTTTTGTCTTACAGCTCCTTTTAATACATGTTTTCATTATCCTGTTACATCTAGATTATCTCTAATAATAAAAAAAAATTAATTTTATATTTTAATTTTCAATCATGATCTCTTCCTGTGTCCTTTGTATTCTCTTACTCATACTTCTTAACACTTATAAAATCTAATTTTATCACCACAAAAATGAACAGAACTGAAATTCACATTTTAAAATTTTGGTTTTCAAACATTTCTATAAGTCACTGTTTTAAAAGCAGGACTATAAAAATGTAAGACTGCCAAATTAAGTTTTCAAAAGTAAGGAAGAACGAGAATTATTCCATTTTCCTACATAAACTTAATTCACTATATATACACATATACACACACCCATATATATGTATGTATATGTCAAAATTATATACACATATATAAATGGTTCATGTAAATGACAACACAACTTTATCCCTGGGCTGCTCAGGTGTGTAGGAAACAAAGCTTTTTTAAGCTGTCTTCTTCATAAATTTGAAAGGGAAATATCACTAGCCCTTGCCTTGCAGGAATGAGGGTATTACTCAAACCAGCAGATCAAAATGAAGTTTGCAACCATAGAGACCAACAGGGAAAATAAAATTACATTTTCTTTCATTCTGTGCATTCCTTGCCATAGGTGCTTGTGTGAAACAAAAGCAAAAAGTTCAACCCACATCCCCAAGAAACCAAACAATAAAATCTGTTAAATAATCTATATAATAACAGCTATGCAGACAGAGACTGAATTAAGACTTAGATGAACCCACTTTTAGTACTTTTTAACCACAAAGTGCCTGATGCCAAGACCTTTAAACTAATGGGAGTTTGAACAATTTAAATTGATTTCTGAAATACCATGCAGAACTTGTCATTAATCAAAGTTTATTCTATACCCTGTTGCTTATGTAGACTGAAATATGTATTTACTCAAGCATTTTTCCCAGTGTAATCAAAGCTATTCACACAAACCCTAGAAAATGGCATTTTGGGGGTAAAGGGAACAACTCGTCAAATCAGCTGCAAAATAACACACCAGCTACTTCTGCAAAATACCACCTAGAACTCAGAACCTCACATCTTCAAAATATTGCAAAAACCAAAAAGAAGAAATAGCAAGGAAAGCAGCATCTGTTTTTAATGCACCACTGCTTTACAAACACAATAACTGCATTTTCCTGAAATACAGGATTTTGGGTGAAAAAGATGAGGCATCGAGTAGCTAAATTATAATTTAATAACTAGCACTCATTCCTTTTTTAATTCAGAGATGTCAAGGTTCTTCAAAACTCTGATTTAATCCTCACTTTCCCTTCCAAGCTCTTCAAAGTTAAAGATTAAATAATAATTTTGAACAGCTTAGAAGGGAAAGTGAGAATTAAATCATAATTTGGAAAGTAGGCATATTGTATGCCACATAAGCTGCGAGAGAAAATGAAAAAGAAAAATACCCCAAATTTTAATGGATGTTAAGGGAAAAGAGTCTTAAACTCAGGGGTATTGAAATGCCTCTCACAGAGACACGAGTCACGCTAATTTTAATGTTCATTTAGAGCAAATTCTGTGCCTTCCAAGTGAACACAGAAGCCAAAGTGCTTACAATGAATCCCAAGATCCTTTTTGGCAAGTGCAGCAGGGGCAGCTGCCCTGAGTAAGCCCATGAAGCCCCCAGCCCCCAAAGCCCCCAGAGGATGTACCATGGTCCGGGAGTTGCGGTGACCTTTATAAACCATCTTTATCAAGGGGCGCCTGATGTTCAGCGTCTCCAGCTCCTCCATCTCCTTCCTCTCCTTCCTCCTCCTGAAGAGCTCCTGGATGCGGGCGACAGCGGATCGTCTGTGAATGCAGAGAGAGCAGAACTGAAAGCCCCTCCCCAAACACTGCAAGGGGCTCCCAAAAATCATCATCAGGCACTCCACCACATTCTCCACGAGTTTGACACAGACATCAGCATAATCCCAACTGTAAAATTACAGACATGAATTTTTTCCATCCTGGCTTACAACAAGAATAGCATGCAAGACAGTGGAATGTCAAGAGATGCCAGGTTTTATTCCCCCTCTGTAGAACAAACTTCAGCTGCTGGCATAATTCACATGCTATTTTATTTTCATTCTCCACCCATACTGAGGTAGCAAAATTCTGAAGTGAAAAAAAAAAAAATTGTGCCAGAAGTTTTTATATTTTAAAAAGCCATTAAGGATCTAATGTGTCTCTCAGTGTGATTTGGCTTTTCATAAGATCAAAAAAAATTTTCAAAAAAATCTATGCCAGAACAGAAGTTTTTAACTTTTAAAAAGCCATTAAGGATCTAATGTGTCTCTCAGTATGATTTGGTTCCTCATAAGATTTTGTCCAATGTATTTCTTGTCAGTATTTCTCTATGACAAGACTCAAGATTTAGACAGCTTTTAAAAAGTCCCTACTAAGGCATAAGATGATTTGAGATCAATTATTGAAGAATCTATTCCACATGGGAGCAGTAAGGTTTACAGCTGGAGATTTCCTAAAATAACAGAGAGAAAAAAAAAGCCAAATTATGCAATTTGGTTTGTGAATGTTTAATTCCAGGAACTTATTTTTTTATTAATCTGTGAAAAGATCTTGATGTCAAATTTTTCCTGTTTAGCTCTTCAGTTTGCAGATCCCCATAATTCCAGCTATGACCAGACAGTCACATCTCAGTTCTTTTTCTTCTGTCATTCCTTGTCATTATTAGCTTTGAGGTCCTGAACACAGTTCAAGGGGAATGATACTCTCAAGAAGAAGCAGGTACAGATTTTAGCAGAATGCAAGGAGTGAAATTATGACAGCAATTTATATGATCTTAAAAATTAAACTGATCCAGGAACCTTACTACACTGCTGCCAGAAAGTAACCTGAATTTGGTTTTAAGTAATGTTTTCCATGGTTTTAGTCACTGATCCTGGAGACTCCAGCAACAAGTTCTCTACTCCAGAAAAAAAACCTAGCAGATCTATCTCATAACTAATTCTCTCAGCCAATTTTTGTCACATTTTTGCCACAGGAGAAAGTTGCACCAAAAAGTTAAGGTGAAATAAATGTTTTGCTACAGCTAAGCAAAGAAGAAGGAATGTAAGTCATTAATGCAAACTTATTTACTATAAAAACAAATAACATACCACACACTGTTTTACTAAGATCACCTAATACAGCTAAGCTTTCAAAATAAATTTTAATATTTTTTGTAGAAACCAGAAGAGTTTTGAAAGGACCAGCCAATAGATTCATTTAACAGTATGCTATTTATTATAATACACTTCTTAGATGTTTGCCTAGCAAACAGCACCAGAAAAAGTAGACTACTACTACTTCCTTGGTGAGAGTTTTCTATCCTTTCAATCCCTAGAAAATTTCTTGGTTCATCTTTTTTATACTACAGTAAATAAATACACTGTATTTTTAGTTAGTTGTTATAATATGCCAAGTTTCAACTTTAATCTTCAACAGATTTAAGAGGGTTCTTCACAACATCTTCATACAAGAGAGGGGAAAAAAAGAAGCCTATGTTCTTTATCTACTGTGCTTTAAAGATCACTGAGTTATTCTCCTCACCAGTTTGCTTCTACATAAAGGAAAAAGGGTGGCATGCACATGATATGCTGCATCAAACACTTAAACTTTAAAACATTATTTGTGCAGATTCAGATTTTACTTGCTTTAAAAAAAAGATGGGGTTTGTGTGAGAAAGTAAAAGCATCTGTCATTTACTGTGATTCCTTTTTGTAATTTTGGTGCATTTATTCACATTAATTAGAGATGTGCAGTGAAGAGGGTGGGAAGTTAAACATCATTAGGACTAACAGAGCAGTAGACTTGTCCAGCTGTTTCAGAAGGGCTGCTTGCTGGACAGCAGTAACAAATCTTGGGATTAGAATTAAAGTAGCTAATTGGGTAAAGCAAAGTAGTTTCTTTCACTATTCTTTATCCAAACATCTCTATGACAATTAATCTCCTCCTCTTCATTCTCCTAGACTGAAATGTGCAGACATTACAAAAAAAACCTCAATACTACTCAGCAATCAGAATCATGCACTTTTAAATAAGAGCAGAAGCACAGAAACAACTTTTGGTTTAAACTGTCTTTCAACTAAATGGAGCTCTGGATTTAACCTCCTCATTTGGGGCCTCATTTTAAAAGACAGGAATGGATTTCTATTTAGTTCTTGTGAAGTCAATGATCACCTTCACCAGGGAGAAGGCAGCCAAGCACACACAATTGTCATACTGGGATCGAACCCTGGAGAAAGCAAGAACATGGCAGAGGCAAGCCTGCTCCAGAAAATTTAAATATGAGCAAAATTTAGTGACATTTCAGAACAAAGAACATTACACGGAAAAGCCTTCTCTCTGAGAGGTATTACTTATTGATAACTACAGATTTTCTATAATTTTTTTTTAAATCATACACACACAAGAATTTTAAAATCTGCCATAGCTGTTTTCATTTGTATTTGTGATGAGCAATTCCTGCCTTTGCCAACACAAACACAGAAGCAAGCAGCCTCATCACTTGGAGCATCAGTGGGCACAGAAGTGAGCTGTGCAATTTGAACTGTTCTGAGGTCAGCTTGAGCTGAGCCTGGCTGAGAGCTGCTGCTTCCCTTCCAAACTGCTCTTCCAAGCACAAAATATCAGACAATGGAATTTATGCACATTGTGTCAGCACTCCTCAGGCAGCCCCATCAATGGGTACAGTTCTAGGAAGTATTCACAGAGCACTGCTTTTTCCCTTAAGATCAGCCAGGTTTGAAGACCTCAAAGTTAATTGCTGTAATTAATTATCAAAAGTCCATTTAAATTAAGCCTGAGATGAATGGAATAGGGATTCAGAAGTGAAGCCATATTTTTTTAGTTAAACATAGGTACAAGATAGGCAAACAAAAAAACAAACCCACAAAAAACCTGTGATGCAAACTGATCCACAGCTATGTATCATAAATGGAGAGAAATGGAAAATATGTATACACACAAGTTAAATCTTAAAATACAAAGTCGTCACATTGGGTGTTTTCTGTATATTTAGAAATTCTGAAGTGTAATGAGCATTTTTTAAAAAACATGAATCTCTACAATTTGCACAATTAAATACTTGGTTTGTTTGTTAAAGGACAATAATGTAGTGGCTGCCATAAAACTCATCTGGTACCTGAGATAACCCTGCTTCTTCCAAACACCAGCCTGGTAATGGTCAGTCTCCTGAGCTCAGCTGGGTGCAGAGCTCACATCTCCCTTCTTCCTTGCTCAATCCTTCTTGTCTCAGCTCTGCACCGAGTATTGAGCTCAGTATTATTGATTCCTTCAGTACTGAGGGTTTTTGTCATTTCTCAAGTTCCCAAATGTACTCACACACAGACAAACATGGTCTCTTTTTCACAGTAGAGCTTTGGGCTGGAAGGGACCTTAAAGATCATCCCCCAAGCCCCTGCCAGGGGTAGAGACATCTTCCACTGGACTAGTGCTGAGGACCACAAATCCTGATTCCTTCTCTTGAGCTCTCTGATGTTAACATCTTAATTTTTTATCCACTCTTGTTGCCATTTTCTCCTTTGAACTGTTTCCCTACCCAAAATAATTGCAGAGAACCTAAGGCTTATAACCATTGACTCAGATCTTATTTCTCCAGTGCCTTATGGTCATTTGGGCAATGCTCCCATGCACATGGTGGGATTCCTGGGGGTGTCCAATTGAGTTGGACTCAGTTGTGGGTCTCTTCCAACTCAGGGCATTCTGTGATTCTGATATTATTTGTGTCTGTATCTAAACCACTGCAGCAAACCTTGTTCCAGGTCTGTAATTTCTTCATTGATCCTGTAAAGGAATCCACATGCCAGCTACCACTGATCTGCCCAAGAATTCCAAAGGCTTGTCTTAACCATCATATTAAAATAGAGTCCTTGACTAAATGCCAACATTTGAGTATATTTCTGATATTGATTACTTCCTTTAGGAGCCTCTGAACCTGTGGAAGAGATTTACTGCTGCTGTCAAATTTCAAGCATTTAGACAGCTCAACACTAAAGGCAAAACCATCCTGTTAACAGCACACTGACACTACCCCTAAAGCCCAAGTTATTTCACTGTTGATCACACAAAACCAAATGTTTACTGTAATGCCCTCCTAGGTAATTTTCCAGCTTTCAAACACAGTCAATGTTTAAACTATTCTCAGTTACAAAACAGTTTAAAATTTTCACCTGATATGCTGATGAATGATGATGAAAAGCAGAGAAAAAAGACTGATAAAACATTCCATGCTGAATGCATCATTTATTTTATATTAAATTTAGAGCAATATGAAACTAATATTCCCCTGGGCTGTGCTGAAGAGCTAAAGAATTCCTTGGTAAGCACGCTGAATATAGCTATTGTAAAATTTCAAGTACAAACAGCGAAGATTCCTGAACCTCTAAGAAAGCTGACAAGTTAAACCCAGGTATTCCAATTGCAGCTAAGATGAAAATATAAGACAAAGAAATACAGATCTGCACTATTTTCCTGGAAGCACTTAAAACACAGGACTCACGCTAAGTCTTTTAAGGAACCTCATCCTGCACCTTTGCCTTTTCAGCCACAGAAAGCCAAGATGTTCATTTTCATCACTGTACACCTTTGGGCCATTTCCCCTCTAGATGGCCTCTGGCTGAAATCACAGCAGAGAGTTTCTCCCTCTTACAGCATGTGGCCAAACACAATTACCCAAATTGCCTTATATGTTCTCACAACTGCTTCCTCAAGTATTTCAATGAAGAATATGAGATCAAGTGATTTTTTAAATTTAATTTCACTGAAAGCAATATTGTGTAAAATTTAGCATCTATCTTTCTAAACATGTATTACCCAATATAGCTCTAATAATCATGCTTAGTTCCATAACCTTGTTCAGGCAAAAAAATATAAATGGGTTTTGATCCATGTAGTCTTATATTTTTGTCCAGAACTGGATGTTCTCTACTACCAGACAAAGCAAGTCAGCAGTAGCCCATGCAAATAGAACTCGTTCCTCAGCAGCTCAATTAAAAAAAATAAAAGGAATGTTTATTTTCACAAGCTACACACTTTTCAAATTCCATTAATTTCTATGGCACACGATAAAAATGTTAATAGGTTGTAAAATGTATACACTGCCATTTCTTTTCAATTTCCATGCAACACATGCAGCTAAATATAACTCAAGCAATATGCTCTGTAATTCATAACATTTGAAGTACAGCAATTCTTAAAATGCCAGTTAGATATGAAAAACAAGAACCTGATAAATCCAATATATGGCAATAAAAAGGAGGAGGGGAGGAATAAAATAATTAATTACCTCATTATTCTATCACCTATCGCTGTTCCTCTGATATTATATCTAGTAAAGGGAATAACAACTGAAGTCATTCACAAATGCTGGGTACCATGTTTTTCAAAGGTTAGCATCTCTTACAAAATGTGCTCTATGAATTCCAACTGAGAAGGCTCCTTCCCAGTGTATGAGTCAGTACATGAGACTACTTGCATTTCAGCAAAAATAGTATTCAGATTATGTAACAGTACACAAAGTAAAGTTATAAAATGCAGTAATTCTTCATAGATCACAGCACCTGTATCATCGTTTCCATTTTACATTCTTATTTCTTTAGATTTTAACCTACTAAGTTAAAGCTAGTTGTAGCTTTTTCCAGGCTTAGCCTCCACCCCCAGATCAAGTTGAAAGTCCAAACAAAATTAAGTCAGTCATTAAGTAGGATATCAGCCCTCAGAGAGCTGTTTTGACTAATTTGTGAAAATTAAGATCAATCCATTAAAAATTGCACTCTCTGTCTATGAAGAACATTTTGCACAGATTTTTTTTTCACCTCCCACAGATTACAAGGTACAATCCTCTGTTTGAACTAAACTTGCTGGACCAGAAAAGTTTTAAAGAAGAAATGTCCTTGCATACATCCAGACTGAAAGACCTGAACAAGTTCTCTTATTTGTGAGAGAAGGCACCTTTTCCTGGTGATTCCCTAAAATGCACAGAAGGTTATTTATTCTGGTGAGTATCTAGCTAAACTGCTCTGCTGTACAGAAGAGATTTTTTTTTAATTTTAAAATATTCTGTGTACTTCCTTGTCCAATTTGTTAAAAAGAGCATGCACTGACTAGCCCAACAACATGAAAAAATGAAATAACTGCTTAGCTTCTTTTAGTCACTTGTGAAGACCATTCCTACAGTGATACTCAGTGGCTACAGAAATGCTGCTGGAAAAAGTCAGATGTCACATTCTCAATTATTTCTTCTGAAGAAATGTTCTTCTGTGTCAAAACTCTTCCTAGCTGACTCCTAGCCAACATGCAGCTGACTTACCCAATCAAGCAAAGGACTGTGGTATTTCTCCACAATTTGCTGCTACTATTTAAAGTCTTTTTCAAAATACTAAGCTGGCGAGAAACCACCTATCCTCATTATGTTTTGAGATTTATAAGTATCCACAATATAAGATTGTGTCCCTTGTATCTATTCTTAGATTATTTGAGAAAAAGATCAAACCCTCAGCTTGAAAACATTACAACTTGAATCTGTACCCAAATAATATTCAAATAATGAAAGCCTTGTACAATTATATTTGCAAAATATAATTTATTCATAAATAAATTTTATTTCATAAATTTGAATTTTATTTCATAAATCTGAAATCTACATCCATCTTAGTAAAAATAAGGTGAGATGCAGGAGGTAGTTCTCAATTTATTTAGAACTCTGTTTAACAGAGCTATCAGAAGGGTATTTCTGCCACTTTTTTTTCTTAAGAGGAAGCTACAGATCATGATTTCAGAGTGCAGAATCAGAAATCTACCACTCTTTTTCAGTGGAGAAAGCTGTACTTCACAGTGGGAAAATGACTCAGACAGATTCCTTTATCTGAATTTCTCCACCTGTATTCTGCTCAGTGCAAACAGCAGCTATTTGGTTTTTAAGAAAACATAGCCTAAAGAAAAAGAAATTGATTGTAGACAAAGCCAGTAATGCTACATATTGGAAAAGGCTTATTAGTCAAACAGTTTTTGCATTCTGTCTCAGAAGGCTACAACAGCCTTTTTTAAAATTTTTTGTCCTATAGAAAAATGAAACTTTTTTTCTTCATTACATAAAATATGTTCACAAAAGGCAGATTATTGCAGGCTAGTCTCTCTTCTTCAGGGAAAAAAAAAAAAAAAAAAAAAAAAGAACCAAAAAACCACAACACAACCAAACCCAGAAAAAAAAAGACCAAAGCAGGTCCCCTTAAGTATTCTACAGAGAAAAAAAATCTATTCTATTACTCAGATATTAATGCCATTAATTATCTTATAAGATGACACCTTGGAAATTGAAGTATTAGATAAACTTGAAAAAATGAGATTTAGTAAAGGAATTGTTAGGTAACACAATTTACTGAGTGAGGAGAGAGAAAAGAAGCCTACCGAAAGCATCCTGGAGGAGTGAAGCCCCAGACTTGCAGGCAATTTTGTGCCATGTATTGCTACTGGTCCTTGAGAAGGGTGTAGGAATGGAATCATGCAGCACATTGAGGGTGGGGAACTTACTAACAGAGGGGATTGTAGGGCCTTGAGAAAAAGAAAATCAGCAGGATAAAATTGAGTTACACACCTCTGAGCTTCCTTCTGGTGAAAGGGAACACTCATTAATTAGGAATGACAAAGTGGGGAAGAGTGCAGGGTGCAGGGCTTGTGTCTGACCACGAGCCCCCACTGCAACAGCAACAGGCAAGAGAGGAGGAGGACTCAGCTCCAGCTCATTGTGCTTAAAAAATCCTCTCTAGACCAGGAGTAACAACCACAGAATTACTCCAGCAAAACCCAAACAGTGCAGGGGGCCGGGCTACCACATTCAGGCAAAAAGCGAAACATGAAGAGGAGACAGAAACCAGCATGATGGCAGGAAACCCATGAGTTTTTACTGCTAAGAGTGAGAAAAAGCTTGGCACTCAGTCTAAGGAGACAAAACCTGAAAATGGACAGGATGGACATCATTCAATGATGAGCACTGGGTGTGAAAAATTATTTCAATCAAAACAGAATGTTAACACAGAACAAAGTGACCAATTTTAGTTCATGTATACCCAAGGTAGCAGCAATGCTTTCAGTTAGCTTTCTACTTGTTAAGGGACATTGGGGATTTTATATAAATTTGATCAGTTTGTGAAAGGGATTTTAGGCTATAAAAACTGCCATGGTACTACTAGAGAGAACTTCCAGTTCCTTTCACTCGAATATGAGATATAAATACTAAGAGGGCTTAGAGCTGTAGCTTTTAGAACCATCAGTGTCTGCTTCCTTTCTGGAAATCCAAATTCCTTTGAGCACACACAGGATGTCTTACTTTTCCTTAGTATCTCAGAGTCCATTTGGAAACTCCTGAAACCTGAAGAATAGGAGGGAATGTAACGCTCAGCAGCTAAACTAGAACACTTCACTGCTTTCACACACACAAAAGCAGAACAAAATGATCTGGTCAGGCATTAAACCTGAGCAATGAAAGCCTGCAGGAAATCCTAAACGAACACTGAATACGAAGCAACTTTTTTTCAGATTTTATTTGGGGGAGAATAAGGGAGCAGGGGACTGCATAAAGGATTTTAATGGTATCATTCATTTAGCTGAATGATCTTTCCTAGGTGATAAATTTAAACTGTTACAGGAAAAAAAATCTCACTGCACAGAGAGGAAAGAAAGCATGTCAGATAAACTGTAACTTCATTTAGGATGTCCCCACTAGTGGGAAATGGTAACAGCTGCATGATACCTGGAAGTGTAATTCTTATCACATTACTACAGAAACTATTACATGGTAGAGACAACATGGTGCATGAAGAGAAGCTATGAATCCTGCTTGAAAATGGAGATGGGATTAAAATTGCAGGGCTTTTCACAGCTTGCTCTTCAATCACTGGATCATAATGAACATTGGCTCTCCAGGGGAAAATATTTCTGCCATTCCATAACTGCCTATAAATACTTAGTACTGCATAGAAAGTTAATGGGTTGAGACAGAATCTGTGTATATTGGCTTCTTCATAAAAACTGTCATTTAGTGAGCTGAATTACTTGTGCTTTGTAATAAACAACCACTGACTCTTCTTTTTGCCACTACTGACAATGTGCTGGCTCGTGATTTCTATTTTAACTGCAAATTATTCAAAACCTTTTCTAGAAACAACTATTACATTTTTCCTGATTTCCTAATGAATACATATTGTAAATTCCGGTGAAGAATTTGCATTGCTAGCATAAGAAATTAATAGCACTGTCTTTGAACAGGAGTAAAGCAAAGGTAGGTGACACAAGGTTAAATTACATCTAAAGCTAGTAAAAAAGGTATTATATGAAGTCTAACAACAGAAATGTTGCTTAAATAATTTAATGGTTTTGAAATTAGTGAACAAAAGTATTAAACCAACAAAAGCAAATTGAGGGTTCAGTTTACTGAATGATCAAATGAGTATGTACAGCTCTTCATACAAAAAAAGCACAAAGCTTACTAAATGCATCTTTTATTCATGGTAACAGCTAGCAGTCTACCTTTTTTTACTGACATACACAGTAATATTTAATAACCAACAAAAAGAAAAGGATTAGTTTCTCTTTCAGAGAAAAAGAAGAATGAAAAATTGAACATATCAATTTTAATATATGTACTACAAACACACCATTGCTGCACAAGAGCAGTTAAAAGCTCTTGCTTTGCCAGAATAAGAACAACTAAGGTACAGCTGAAAGAAAATGTACGTCCCTGTACCCAAATGAATGAACTTTCTATACTACTTATGACTAGAGGGAGAGTAATAAAAAATAAAATGCAAATATTTAGCACCGAGGTATTCAGCAGGCAAGAGATCAGCATAAACAGGCATTGGATCTGCAAGAGCCTTCCTGGCTTGCAGGGAAAATGCAGCTGTACCTATCTTACACACTGGCAAATTAGACTCAGCCATCAAGCTCAAAGAACAGCTTTAAGGATATGAGGCCTGAGTTTCTGGATCTTTCATTCAAAGAAATAAACAAGAAAAGAGAAAGGGAAAAAAAAAAAAGCAAGAAGCATTTTGCCGAGCAGAGACAGGTACTGCCCTCACCTGTGCCCAGGGCCTCCTCGATACCTGGCCCCCGGGATGAGGACGGGGTCGTCATCGCTGTCGTCGGTTTCCTGCAGGGCCGAGCTCCTGGAGGAGGCCTCCTCTGGGGCCACGAGCCTGAAGGATTCCAGCTGGGACTGAGGCTCCTTGCTCGCCAGCAGGGTGCTGGCAGTGGGCTCAGGGCTCTGACTGCAAATGTCTTGGTGTGCACCCTGTTCACAGGAGGCTTCTTCCTCTGCGTTCCCAGGGACAGCAGCAGCACCGGGGCCATTTTCTTCTGGTTGAATTCCAGAGTGCTCAGGAGCAGGTTTATCGGATACTGCTAAAAAGTAAATATTGGGGAAAATAAATAAGTCACACTATTAGTGATTATAGTCTATTTTAGAAATGGTCAGTGAAGTTAAATTATGCAAACTGAGTTAATTATTTCATTCTCTACTTCTTCCTATAACTATTTGAAAGAGTACAGGTACATACTTGCTTCTGTTGTCTCTACAACTTTATCTGCATTTTTCAGCTCTTCAGCACTTGCATCTTCCTTGAGAGATTCATCAGGAACCCCTAAATTAAGTAATTTAATGTTAAGCCACATGGTTTCAATTAGGTGCACATCTATAATGTAAGCAAGTCTAAATGACACCAGCACTCCTAGAAGAAACCAATCTAAGCAATCCACTCCAAAGCCAATGTCGCTACTGAAATCTCAGCTATCAGTCACATAAAATCAGTATATATAAACCTATCTAGGTGACCAGATCAACACACTAAGAAAAATGTAGCCATTTTTTGTTCCTTAATGTATTTAACAACCTATGCTATGAGAACTTTAGCAGCAAAAATAGCATTTATACTCTTGATACAGACACTTACTATTATCTCTGAAGACAAATGAAGTTATCAGTCTATTAAAAGGGATTTTTAAATATTTTTTTTAGTATTTCTCTGAAGCTAGTCATTTGACTTGACTGTCATTTTGGCAATGAACTGAGCAAGACAAACACATTTAATAAAACACAGTGAAAGCTTGAAAGAAATGTAACAAAATTCCAAGCACTCATTTACGACTGCAAAGTGCAATTATTCTATTTTTCTATACAAATCATGGCACAATATGCCCCTAAGAAGAATAATATTTCTAGAGCTAAAGACAAGGTAAGTTAATGTTTATATTTATTTGCAGCTATTTCAGGTTGGTGTCTTCTTTCCTAAAAAAATTCATGCTTTACTGTGGCTGTGTTCTGCCTTCATGTGCACATCTGAGACTCCCAGTGTGTACAATGGGAGTCAGGGACATAGGAGGGCAGAATTTTTGTCTTAGCATTAGAAATTCCAATGTTTCTTACTTGTTTCTTCCCCGTCAGGCCCCGATTCATCCAAAGCTTTTGTTTTTACAGAGTCTTCTTGGCCTTCAGTTTTGCAATGACTTCCACTCCCTCTAGAGCTTGAATTTGTGCTGCTCCTGGCAATGTAACATGGAAAAAGAAAATAATTTAGGATCATGTAATTACATAAATAAATAAATAAGATCATTGCAACAGCAAAACCTGCCCAACATTGTCTACCTCACTGCAGTAAAGTGAGAGCTCCTGGCAGCAGCTACAATCAATTCACAGCAATTTCAAAATGCTCTTTTATTGTGTCCATTGCCACTCATCCCACACAATTCCTCTGCATCACAGAACCCTGTTCTCTCCTTCCTATCTTTTTCGTTTGTGGGCATTGCTTTTCCAAATATTGTAAGAACTCCAAAGGATTTGCTTTATTTCACTATTTGCACACTTTTTAATGTATAAATATTCAGAGATCATCTTACTAGAGGTATGACAAGCTAACAACTGAGCACTAATAAATAATGTTGTCCCATTAAATTAAAAATTTTTATTCAGATAAAAGTCTCCAGGTCCTTCACCACTAATTATCATTCCTGTACCTTTTGAGGTATGGACTTTCAGTTCTCAAAGTTTTGTTATTTCTCAAGATTCACTGTAAGCTGATATTTGACATTTCCTCCCCATTCATGTTTAGATAATTATTGTGGGACACCAATTTCTCTTTACAATATGGAAAATGAGTCCTCTGGAAATATGTAAAATGCTGTCCTGAACGTCACTGAAATTCATGTATTTAGACTCTCTAGCAAAGACTTTTAGTAAATGAGGTCTTGTTGCTGAGCTTTCTTATCTGATGTGGCCTAAAACTCTGGCAAATCATTGGACAAAAGCAGAAAAAAAGGCAATTATAAGCATAATTCTCTATAATTTAGTCTCTTTACAAATATCTTCTGAGCTGTGTAAGTTATTATCAAATATTTTATATGATACATTGCTAGTAGCAGCACAGATTATTGTTAGTTGAGATTCTTGAGAATCCAGTCTAGACTTCAGAAATTTTGTCTTATGTTAAATCAGAGCTTTTACTCTTCTCGATGAGCAATATTCTGTGTATTCACTGCTGTACTGGATTTGGAAGCTGTAGGGAAATTTTTGTTAGCCCTTTCAGTATTTCTCCAAAATCCAGAATTTTCAGCATTGCTTCTGAATGGCCAGACAAGAAGGGTACTGCTAGACACCAGGTGGAGGATTTTTGCTACTTCTTGTCTCATCTCTCTATAAACCTAATCACAGCCTAAGCAGTAAAATATTTTTTTGACTCCTAGGAATCTACACTGTAGCTCAATGCTCAATTTACATGTCTTCCTCTATTTCATTTTCACAACTTCCAGTTCTCAGATTAGGGGGTTGCTATTTGTTCTCAACTACATCATTTTGTCCGATGGAATTGCATCCTGCTCCTGTTGCTCCACTCTTCAGCACAATGTTTTTAGTCAGCCTCTGAAGTGACAATAACTTGCAACTTTGTCCTACCGGAAAATGCTTCTTCCTCTCACTACCCACCACCAAACTCCATGGAAGTTGCTGACTAACTGCAGAATTAGGTAAAAGCATCATAGCCAAACTAATTTTTTTCAAAGTTTGCTGGATCTTGGAGGCAAGATCAGTGTTTCAAGTTTCCAAACTGTGAGCAAGGTGCATGTGTTGTGTCTAAAGCCACAGCACTTAAGAGTGGCTAAATGTGGCTGGGTTTTGTGGGTTTTTCCCCCCCTCGGTAACAATGAGCAAGCATTTCTCCTCACTGCCTCCTACAATAATTTTGAAAGCATAAGTTAGAGGAATAGAAATAAGATGAGCTAAAATAATGATGATGGTTGTTCTGGGAGATCCCAAGAGGCTCTACTGATAGACTTGAACACAAAGCCAAGTACACAAGGCCATTAGGCAGTGTGTGTTCCTTATTTGAAAATGATGTCACCACTGCAACACCTGAGCAGTCCACAAAGTTGCTATCTCAGCCTTATGCATTCATCAACACTCCTCAGACACAGAAATATTGATTTCAGTGTTTACAACTCAGGAACTGAGTCACAGAAAGAATCACTTGCAGAATACTACATGAGAAGTTTGTTAACCCCTGGACTACCATTCCATTCCTGTACTACCCTGCTTCATAATACCTTGATATTATGCCAGGGCTTGATGAAAATAGCATGTTTCAAGCCATGTTTGCACTATAGAGATTAACAGTAAGTACACAAAAAAGAAGTCTCTTGTATAAATTTCACGTTAAAGTACGTCTGTCTTATGTTCTGAATGCATTAAGGCTACAGCCATTTCAAATTGTGTAGATACACCTAAAAATAGACATAAACCACAGGAAAAATAATTTATAGCTATGCTAGACAAATGTTATTGATATGTGCTAATCATGAACTAGACAAAACCAAAATTACTTGTTCTTACCACTCATCAGTGAAGTCCAGTTTTATTGTGCTTGTAGTTGTTCCTTCTGTACTGTAGTGCAAACTTAAAACTGGTTCGCCTGTTCCTGTTCGTTGCTTATCAGTCTCTGTAAATATGGGGTTGATAAAGTTTGAACAGGCATTAGAAATGTACATAAAGTTGATATAATTCTGAAGATTAATTTAATTTTCAAATGTGGTAGTAACATATATAATGTCGGTTTAAGATCTCTTACAGCCCAAGCAAAAAGTTAAAAAGTTCCAGAGTAAACACACCAAATTTGCAATGCTTGAAAAATGGTCTAAAATTATATGTAATTATAAGAGCAAACAAAGGAGATGCTGTCCTTCAACATGCAAGTAAATAAAATTTCAGATAGATATGTGTACACAATATAATCATTAATAAGCAGATCCATTTTATAGTAAATATATTAATAGGATTATTTTTAAGTGGTATTCCGTCTTTTTGCCTTAGCAAATACACATGAAAAAAAGATTATGAGGTCCAGACATAATCAGCCTAGAAAAATCACCATCCTCTACTTTGTTGCCTACTTAGAACCCAGACGACTACCAGTACCCTTAGGCCTGCTGTAAATTGTCAGTCAGTTGTCATAAAAATACTCTAAATTCCTGTTTCGAGAGTTTTATGCTTAAAACCCTATTTTAAATGATGATAACTGCAAGCAGGAGGGAGCACTTGTAAAATGGGCTCACTCACAATGTCCAAAAGCAACAGAAGTGAATGGAACTAAAAACCACAGCATACTGGTCACTCCTCTGCTGCAGAGATGGTTCTAAGGATGTTAATGGGCTCCTTCAGAACAGAACTGCTCAATGACATCCATCCATCCCCTTTGAGTAAAGTTGATGGTCACCATCTATCCACAAATGGCAAGTTTGCCATCAGTCCTGAAGTTGGGCAATACTAAAAAGTTCATGGAAAGCAGCATCAGATGGAGCCTCGCTACAGAGGTGCCATTCTCTCAGAATTCAGAGGGAAGGTTTATTTAGTGCATTCAAATGGCCATTAAAAGCCTCTTGCAGTCTTGCTTTTCCTGACTACTGAGCCTTTTATCTCAGGATTATTTGGACAAAACCTTCTGTCCTTTCTTTAGTTTCTAGAATACAGAAATGGGACTATAAATATCCTTGCAGTATTGGCAGCACACTGACAAGTGTAATAAAGGAAAAGCTGCAGATCATCTTTGTGGAAGTAATTTAAAACCTAAGGTTCCATTCAAACACAAGCCTACAAATTTCCCCACTAAAAAGGCTGTTGTCATAACAGTAAGGGCTACAATTCTGGCACAGGATATTTAATTTTAAAGATAAAATTAAATTATAGCAACTATGAGATAGCACATCAGAATTTAACCTAACAATCAATGCTCATATTTTTAAACTGATGACAGGCAGAAGCCCACTCACAGGATCAGCTGTGCCACAGAACTTTAAATATGCACTTCTACATGTTCTGAAGAGAAATTTAAAACCCAAAAAATACCACAAGACCCCTGAAAGAACAAGCTAGAATACTTTTATAGGAAAGAGAATTAAGCAATTACAACCATGACCCTAATAATGCACAAGGTATGGGCCCCATTCAATGGAAAGAAAAACTTATAGCCCCTTTAAATTAAAAGTTCCAGCTACACTCTTGTTAGAGTGGAGCAAGGATAAAACTGATTAAAAGAAAGTTTATTTAAGGAACTGGAAACCTAATAAATGCAAGGAAATATTTTGTAGTGCTATATAGACAGTTTGAACAAAAGTGACATTCTTTCTTAACTAAAAGGATACTTCCTCTATTTTTTGAAAATCTATGATTTATAAAATCTCTTTTATAAATGTCTGTTCTGCCTTCAAACATCCCTTCCTCAGCAAGTAGAAATATTGATTGATCCCACATACTGCACAAGTCACCAGGAACTGACACTGAAAGCCAAAAGTGAGTGCTGGAGAATTCTTTAGCTTCCTTGTAACAGCTACAGACAAGACAGATCTTTGAGTTGGGAACCCAGCTAAAGACACGACAATTTCCTGCTGTGAATAATCCAAGACAACCACCAAATAATGACTTTACTCATGGACTTCCTACTGCTGTGCAAGGTTGGCTTCAGCACAAAACCACTTAATGCTGCCAATCAAAGTAATCAAACATTGCTACCTACAACAAGCCTAAATGAATACCAGGATTGTATTTCTTAAAATCTCAGCATCTGAAAATCTAACCAAGATGCATAAGGACTGGCTACACTTACTCTGGAAGTAATGCTCATGTATGCCCACACCCAAAAAGTTGGAAGAATTGCTGTAGACTTCACTAAAGAGAGCACTGACTGAGAAATTATTTTTACAAGTTCCTGGGAACAGATAGCTGTTAAACCATACTGGATAATAGCATTTTCCTAAATCTACAATAACACCAACTGCAATTTGGATGGGCTAAGTTTCTTATTTCAAGTAACTGTAGGGTATAACATAGACACTAATAAGAACAATAAACATTTTAAAAGACAGATGAATCTGGTAACAAACTGCAGAGAATTAGTTGTGTGGTTCAATATTTGATATTGAATTTACACTGCTAATGGAAGTTGACTGGGAACCTCTGTGAAGAAAATGCTTTGCCTCCTATATAACTGAACATTCTTTTGGTTATGAAGGAATAACATAAATCCTACAAATCTTGAACTCTGTTTTCTGGGAGAAATGTGATGGCTAAAGACTGCCCAGATTAGAATGAGGCTCTGTTCTCTTCCTCTACTATCCCATCAGGGCAGATCTACTTCACATTGATAATGAAGGGAAGGAGAGGAAAATGGTCCAAATTCTGTGATTTAGGTGATTCAGTTTATTAATCTGGTTGCCAACGCTAGCAGAGTAATCACTGCTACAAGAGAAAGCTGTAGCTTGTCAACACCTTACTAAATTTTATTCTAAATTCCTCAAAAATACCTTGAAATTTTACTTAATTTTACAGCCAAACACAAGATATTTTGAAGATACTATCAACAACTTACAGTTACTTCATAAACAACCCTGTCTAAAGCACACTCCCATGAAATTGTCCATTCTCCAGGTGCCTACAGGAAGAAGGCACTTTTAAACTACCACTCTTAAAACTGAAGACAAAATTTCATTCATAACCTGACATGAAAAACAAATCCACAAACCAAACTGCATAACTGACAGCTACAACATTCAGAGCCATTTTCACCCTTAGAAAATGAACCTGTGCAAGTGTAACTTCACAGACACTGGGGCTCTCAACCATAAAGAGGTACATGCATAAGGACAAGTTTACAGATTGCATTTCCTAATTAAACTAACACTAAGGAACTTCAAGCCAGTTTGCCACATCTCAAATGTTGCCCTGTTCACTCATCTATTGGCAACCTCATAAGAGGATAGATAACCTCTTATTAAAAAAAAAACAAAAATAATTTCTGTAATTTCTATATTCTGTGTGAATACCTAAAAGAAATACTTCTGGAAGGGAGAAAAATTGATCCAAAGAGGAGAAAATAAGTTGTGTATTTCAGAAGAACAGGAATGCTGTGAGAAGGCTTAACACATGAAATTTAATCAGGCCTCAGGTTCCCTCTTCACTCATTCCAACTCAGGCAGTACCTTAAAATCCTAACACTGCAATAGATCTAAAGGCCAGCCCTCCACTATTACAATCACAGTCCAAAACATTTTTTAAAAGTCAAATGTAGATGACTGTGATCCTTTTGAAACTGTTTTGTACACACAGCAATGACTTCTGGGTTCTACTGGACTGTCAGAATGCTGGCATTATAAATGTATGTGATTGCAATAAGAACCAAAAGATATTTAAACCCAAAACCAGCCTTAAAACATGAATGCCAACAAGAGAGACTGATCCAACAGAAGACAGCTGACTCAGTACTAAATTAGGAGAAGGCAGGAATAAGAAGGAAAGGTAATTCTGTATGAAAAGAACAGTTATGACTTCCTTCATTAACTACTTACACTATTTTGAGACTTCAAATAAAATTGAAACTAATGCAGGTAAACTTCAGAAATTCAACTGGATCTCAGCAAACTGTATCATTTGAACAAAAGATTTCCTAATAAATTTCCTCCTTTCTCAAATTCCTAGTTTTACACATTAGAAGTAACATCATCTGCTAACAAAGCAGAAAAACACTGCCTTAAAACAACTGGAGAGCTGGTGTACTGAAAAGCAAATGTATTTTGGGTTGATGCTTTTTTGCATATTAAAAAACCTGAAGTGATTTTATAAAAGGAAAATCTCTTAGTTCAAGTAACTTAATGTAGAAAAAAAACAGGTTTCCTAAATTTTTAGTTGTAAGAATCTTAGGAAACTTACAGACTTTCTATATTAGTTCTAGGTTATGGCATTCTGATCAAATAATGTTTTATTCTGAGTTCAGTACAGAGAGCATAACTTGGCCACTTGTTATAATCAAGGTTTCCAGCTAAACCTGATTGTTGGAATTATGTAGACTACTAAACCATTGATAATTAGCAAATTTACACATCAAGGTTTAAGGCTATTTCATCACAAAATGTATTTCCACAAAAAGAATTTATTTTGTCAAGGTGCAGCTTGATTTTTTTCCCCAACATTCTGGCATCCTAAAGTAAGCCATAATCTCAGTAGTTGCCAAACAGACCATTTTTCAGAAGTGGGATTTCAAAATGGCTTTCTAGTTTGGAATGTGAAAGAAGACAAAGCTGTTTTGTGGGATTTAAGCTACTAAATCTCTACAGACGCTTTGATATAGAAGCATAATGCAGAGTGTATGGCAATCTATTTTTAAATTAGCATCTATCACTCCTAAATTATTCAGCTATAAATATTCCCTACAGATGACATTGATGCAGCTGGAATAGGGTCACCTCTGGCCTACTTCAGTGCTCACAGTTTGGAGACTGATGCATAATGGGCACAGAGAAAGCTCCCAAGCATTCTGTCCACCCCCAGCCCACAGGGATCCTACAAGAAACACCAGTACTTGTTCAGCAGGAGGGGTGAAGGACAAGGGGATACAGAGGGAAGATGCACCTCAGTGCAATGGGTGCTCTGGAGTTACTCAAACTGTGCAGTAATCACAAAGCTGCACATCACTCATGGATAAGAGAAATTAATGTGGCATTATGAAATTAAAGGTTATTGCAATCTTGATATTTGCCCTTTGATCCAGAAAGAACCATTCAGATAAAACCCAACCTGTTTAAAAAATTAATTTTACTTTGCACGTTACAAAAATATTCCAGCTGTCTGCAGAATGCATGAGACATTTACTGTACCTATACTGAACCGTAGTAATTGCATGAAGAATCAAGCTTAGGATGGCTTTCAAAAACAACAATTAACCTCACTCTGTTAATCATATTGATCATTAAATAATGAGTTTCCAGCAGATCTGCTTACAGAATTCTACTATATGTGGATGAACAGCATTTTTAGACTGTTTCTCATCATGAAAAGCAACTTTAAAAGAAGCATTGCAATCAGCTATGGCTGGGTGTAGCGCTTTTCCTGTCACACGCACCCTGTGGCTCATCAAGTGACATGGATCCAAGCTGTTTGTTAACCACTGAAGAAGGAGAATCTGAAACAAAAACGAGATTTCAACTTAAAACATAAGCAGCAGAGAACTGCACAGCAATGTCACGATCATATGTTAGTTTAAAATAAAAAAAGCAGCAACATAAGGAAGCTTTGGGTTTGTTTAATGAGCAGCCAGCCATATTGCATTTTCTAGGCATGACAGAAGCAAAGCCACTTGTTTCAAACCATTATTTATTCACTGAACAGCCTGAAGCTTGCTGACATGTTGATAATGACAATGCCTGTCCATTACCAAATATTTTACTGTGTTCTTCACACTTCTGACATGTCAGGAAAAACACTGAAAGTCACGACTCCTAAAGCCTTTGCTCCAGCTACCAAATGGCACCAGTATTTCACATCATGTGCAAAACGTAAATTTCAGAATATTTATACTTCAGCATAAAATACTCCATGGTGTACCAGTACCTGCAGTATTTAAATACTGTTTAAATAATAATGTTTTAGAACATCAAAGCACCAAAATACATCCCACTTATATGACAGTTTGGTAGTTCTGCATTCCTAGATGCTGCACCTCTGATGACCGAGAACAAGTCTTGAGGAATTTATCACAGTACCACACCCATCAGTCTTACAAGCATCCCCATCAATCACATAAACAAATAGAATAATCATCCCCTTTCAGCAGATAAGTGCCTTTTTTTCCCCTGGACACTACCAGTTAATAACTATCACCAGCACCCATTCATTGCACAAACACAACAGATGCAATATTCAGTATTTTCTGTGAGTCTATTTCCCTTATCACCTCTGAAGACTAGACCTTACTTCTATATTATCTGAAGATGAGCTGGATGTGCAGCTCTGGTTTCCCAAAGGAATAGATTAAAAAATTAATGCAGTATTTCAGAGATACTGGGTAGAGTATTATATCTTGGTTCCACTTGATAATCATCTATTATAAACAAATTCATCCTAAACTAAAAGGATTTCATACCCTGTATTACAAACTGAGTCACAGTCTGCCAACATCACAGAATGCTAAGTGAATTTTAACATAAATGTACATCCTATATGAGGAAAGCAATGAAATAATACTCCCTCCTACAGGAAGCTCCCTTCCAGCTTTGAGCCAGAATCACCAGTGAGACTTATTTTGTAGTACAGCCATAAAACCTGCTAAATTGACCAAGCTGCTTTAAATACATCTATTGTCAAGCAGTCATTCACTCCCAGCTACTGGTGGAAGTCTGGTAGTGTGCTCCTTTGCGACACTGATATCCAGGTGCAGGGAAGGGGAGGAGGAGCAAAGGAGAGAGACCAGGAAAGTCTGAGGCAGTGTGTTCTGGAGGCTGCTTTGTTTTTGGAACTGGGCTTGCACAGCTTATTTCTGTAACTGAGGAACATTAAATTGGTTCTGGTTTGTCTTCCTTGCTCAACCATGCCCATGCTTGCACCAAGCACACGTAAGTCAGACCACAGAATTTATCATCTAGATTTATGGCAGGTAGCTATTAAGTAGAAGATTTGTAGCATTAATATATTTTACTTTTCAAAAGTGAAGTGTGCTTTATATATATCTAAATCAGAAGAGGAGGATTTACAGGGGAGTTTTTTCAATGGACTAATAAGCCACTTTTTAAAAGGTAAGTCAGAGAAAAAGCTGGTGTACAGATGCTCCACATCATGAGATTATCTCCTTCTGTTCCAGCTGACTTGGCACAGGAATCTGTGCCTCTTTCAATTCCTTTCAAGGAATTTGTGCCTCTTTGATCTTGGACTCACAAAGTCCATGGCTGAGATTAACTTGTATCAGAAGTGCTAAAGGGAGGGCAGGTCCTGGACTGCAAGCTAAGAAACCTAATGCATGACAGTGATCCCAGCCATGCTCTGCTCCTGCACTCCAATCCTTTCCAAAAGCTTATATGCCCTTGTTTGAAAGGTGTTTTGTGCTGCCAAATATTTCACTTGGCTGGAAAAGCTCATCTTGTCAACTCTGTAATTCAGACCTGTACGATCAGAAGACTGAACTAACATATATTAATTAGAAACATTAAGAAATTACATCTACTACCCTTACCAGCACTTCTGATTTTATTGAAGACCTCACACTATACAGCAGTAAGTAAAAAAGTAGGCATGTTTTGCCATTCAACCACAGTGAGTAAAAACGAAAAGGTTTCCAGGTAGAAGCCCATGGCAATGGAGGCTTAAACCTCCCACATCTCACTGTTACATCCAAGTCTCCATACAACATTGTGAATGCATTTCACTTTAATAAATGTATATTTAACCAACGTATAGGAAACATCCTAAATACCTCAATTAGCATGGTTAAGAATAAAGTTGTTTGTAGCAATTTGAAACCTCCTTGTTTCCTTTTCCAAGTACCCTGAAGCCACAGATCACCAGCACCCCCTGAAGTGGCTCTGCAGTCTGGAACCCCCACCTCAGGCAGGGGAATCAGCATGACCATGAAACCAGCCTAGAGAAGTTCAGGTAAATGCCTCTTTTTTTAATATATGGCTTTGTTTTGTAAAAAAATCTGAAAAAAATACTTTCATAATTTCTTATAAAGCTTTTGAAAAAAAGTATTACCAAAACTGTGCCATATAGTTAAAAAAACAAACAAAAATCCAAACTCTTACCTGAGCCTTCACAGGCTGGGTCTACATCCCAATGCAGTTCACCACTGGTTGTAATGTCACCAGTACATTCTAAACTGGAGCACCACTTAAAGAGGGAACTGGAGATTCATAAATTTGGGAAACCTCAAATAGAAAATAGAAGATAATTTTAAGGTCAGTTATATGCTGAAGGATCTTCCTATAGTTTGGGCAATCAGCACCTGACTTCACCAAAATATTAGCATGCCACCTCAGTTTTGGTCAAAAAAAAATCTTCCTTGCATCACCAGCTTCAGGGTGAGATCTAAAGCAGTGAGAACTGTTTTAAAAGTCCTAAGCTTGATACATGTAGAGGTATCTAAGAAATTAAATACTTGATTTAATAACTATGAATAATTGCTTTCCACAGTGAATAAGCTCTCACATATTGTGCACTTCAAATATTATTTGTACATCTTCAAATAAAATTTCTACATCTGAGTGTTAGCAAAGAACCTAATGACAAAAACTGCTGCCATTCCCTCATTCTTCTCCAAAAGCTTTAAGGCAGAAATGAAGGTCCAGTTTGCTCTGCTTTAAAGATTGACAGTATAGAGCAACCAAAAGTTGGAAAAAAAAAAGAAGTCAACTTGCAGCACAGGTTCTGCAATATGCCAGCATGCACATGTATGTATCTGCATTCCACAGCAAATGCAGTCTAAAGCAATTTTTTTTTCCTCAAGGAAAAACCTTTTTTCCTCAAGGAAAAAAAAAGGCTAATAATGATTAATGTTTTTGTGGGTAAGATTAGGTACAATGACCACAGCAGGAACATAATCTATAATAGGTTTTTTCTTTTTCACTTCATGATCAGCTGGTTCATGTTTCTTTTTCTGTTCTGGAATTCTGTTGGATTCCATCTCCTTAAAATTCTCAGAATGAGAAGTGATGTAGTATTGGTGATGCATATGTGGTATAGCAGCAATAACAGGTTAAAAAGGTTTACTTTCTTTGTTGTTTGCATATAGCACATAAATGCAGTTGTTTAAATACAGTACAGGATCTAAATGTTATGAAATGCCACAAAAATGCAAGTAAAAACTAGGATTTGAGGGAGAAACCATACAATAAATAAAAATCCAAACTAAACTGAAATATTTACCATAGTTTCCCTAATTAAACAAAGTGGCTACCAAAAAAAAAAATCTGAATCTATTCAATACCTAAGCAAAGGCTTGAAGACAAAATAGACCTGATCCATGCAGCATACACCGCTTCTAAAATTCAGCCAAATTCCAAATTTAGACAATACTTAAGAGGGGTATCCACTAAAACAAAATCCCTGTCATCTGAGACCTTTTGTCCCAGAGTCAAATAGTGAATCATTATTCATCTCCCTTTCACATTCAAAAATATCAACTTTTGAACATATTTTTCTAAATAGTGAAGGTTAACTACTACAGATTGATCTTACAAATCCTCATGTAACTGGCAGACAGAACAACTACCATACAGTCTAATTTTCTATTAAACCTGTAAAAGCTTTCAGCTCTTGACATTTTCTACTTGTAATTTCTTACATGGCTGGGTTATTTTTCTTCTGTGCCTGCAAAGATAAGGATTAATAATGAAGTACAAATCAGAAGAAGTGTCCCTAGTCTCACAGTGAATTCCCTCCAAAATCACAAATGCAAATTATACAGGTTTTATCAGAGCAGGGATTGAGAACTTGCAGGCACATTTTGCAATGTAATTTTTTTGTTTGAAAATTTACAAGTAGTATGTGCCTGAAAGTGGAATACCTGCCTCATGACAGGGCAGCAAAGACAACCTTTCAGGGAAAAAAAATAGACATGGTCTCTGTATAGGAATTGATTACTTTTAAAAGACTCCAAACAACTCAGAACTACTCATTTTTCTCCTACCATGTTTCTGAACAGCCAGCTAAGCACAGGGTTAGAAAACAACTGTTTCTATGGAGAAGCAAGAGACCAAAAATGTACAGCTGTGGTTTTCAAAAGGAATAGATTTTGAATAAGCAACTTGCAAAAATAAATCTTGGGAGGTCAGAAAAGGAAAACAAAACAAAGTAACTTTCCAAAAAAGAAATGAGCAAGTACAGAGAATCTCTCCATGCCCAGAGTGCAGAAGTCTTATGAAGGAAATAAAAAATGCAAAGGTGATCCCCAGTCAAAAGAAATGATCTTCCTTTTTTCCCTCCCAGAGCAGGGGAAGGAGGAATGCAATGAAAGAAGCTGATGAAGCACAACGGGAATGTATTATTTTTACACATTCAAATAGAAAGGAAAAGACAATGTAATCTTTTATCAAGTTTCTCTAGAACTAATTGACCAAACATATTAAATATCTTCAAATTTAAATCTCTCCTTTTATAACTTCCACTGCCTATACTGCTGAAGGCAACAATTCCACCCACCAGATCAAACCTCAAGAAGTTACATCCTAATGAGCTGGAGGTCAGCGAGAAAAGTGGTTCCCCTTTTGTCTCCCCAGAAATAAATGTTTCCACAGCACTGAGTAAATCTGTCTTTCAAAGCAATTATTTAGTAAGTAAAATGGTTAAATTTGCAAATTCATTGTCGTAACATGCAGAAAGAGATAAATATTTGAATATTAGTTTCCTCCAAGGTTGTGTATGTGGCTCCTGGTGATCCCAAACAAAAGGACTGGACATTTCCAATAGTTCCCTTAAAGTTTTAAGCATTTGGGAACTCAAAAATCTCCAAGAGGCAGTGTTGGGGGGGGGTCCAAACTATGTACAAGACCCTCTGCCTCCCAGTCAAATCAATTACTCAGCTTAAAACTTTGCATTTGTGGCACTATGGATCCTACAGTGTGCTGTAGGAACCCCACAGGCAGCAGGGAGTAAAAAAATTACACTGCATTCTTGAAGGAGCACTAAGGAAGAGACGGGAGAGATGTATCAAGCGAAACCCAGACCAACACACCCTTCAGAAGTAGTAAAATCTTCACAGATAAACCTCCAGACATGGCTGTAAACAAACTTTATTCCCTACTTCAATTCAGTGGGAAGCAATTTAGCAAAAAAAATTAAAAATTAAGCCATTCTGAAAAGGAAGTGAAAGACCAAGACTTTTTGACTGTTACAATTTTTCCTCTATCAATACTTATATTTGAGTTAATAATAAATTCTGATGTTCAGTTTGCTGAAAAAAAGAAAAGACAAAACCCAAATTGGTGGATTTTGGGGTGTTTTTTTGTGGTTTTTTTTTTTTTTTTTTTTTTTTTTTCCTGGCAGGAAATAGCAGTCCCCTACAAGGCCACCACTACCACTGCTGTTCTTGCTCTCCTCCTACAGTTAACAGGCACCCATGGTTGCCAGCCCTAAGACAGGCACACACCCTCCCAGGATGTACTGGTCTCCAAAACACTCTAAAACCTCACTGCAGTATTTTCTAGTGTAGAAAATTATTCAAAATTCAGTAACTGCATATTGTGACTAGAACATGAGCCACTGTTACATCAAAATGCTCTGTAGGGCTCCAGATTAAGGAATAGACTGAACCATGGCAAGACAGCTGTAAATGTGTGACAGAATCTTTAAAAGCAATTTAGCCACATTTCAACTGTCACAAGATTTATCCACAGTAGAGACACTGCTAGACATGACTTTGCAACACAAAATACACTGAATTCTCACACAGCATGCAGCTCACTCATTTTTACATGGTGCCACGACAAAGTTTGCTTCAAGTTTATGCTTTAGGGTTTGCCTCTTTATTCATATGCATGCTTCTGCCCTTTCTCAAATATGTTATTGCAAACATATTTGAGGCTTTCTTGTAATCATTTTTAATTTCAGTAAGACAAGAGAGAAGGAGGATGGTGAAATGAAAAGTTGCTCTGTTCAAAAAAAAGGAGAGCATATCTGGGGACTTTGGCTAGGTACAAGTACTTTTCACTACACTTATTGTAAAACCATAGCACTAAAGAGTGCCAAAACTCTGTTTTACCGAGTTGTTAACTCTGATTTAGAACACATGCTAACTCAAAATTGTAAATGTTACTGTTGGATACAAGTAGCACCAAATGCAATTTCAGTGTGCAATTCTCCTCCTACTCGGAACACAGCAATTTCTTGCTCAGCTGCTCTAATGACCATTGCACAAGCCTGATACCATGCACCTAGAAAACCATTTCCACATAGTGTCACTCAACCCAAACATGTTAGATCAATAAACCTGTCCATCCAACTGTTTCCCTGACCATGTGATGATAAACACCACCACATGCAAGGCAAGACAAGCAGCAAATGCAGGAAATGCCTTGTTCTGGAGGAGAAGCATCTCAGCAAACAACAGCAGCACAAACTACAGCTACATCATCTGCTGGAGAAACCTTGGCAAGCGACAACCTGCTGCCTGAGGGTCCTGTGAGGAGCCCTTAGGGGTGGCCTGCTCAGAAGAGGAGGACTGTGGTGCAGAACCCTCAGCCAGCTCTCGCTGTCTCTGCTGCTCTGCCTTCTTAAGCCTCAGTCGCTGCAGGCCCCTACGGATTATTGCTAACTCGGGTCCCATTAACTCTGACAAACAGGGAGGGGAGACAGAGAAAGAGGGAGAGAGAAGCATTGAGCAATCAATATCTACAACAGAGAGGAAGGGTGGGGGGACTGACCAAAGAGACAAGCAACAAGTACTAAGTGTCATTACAGTGAAAAAAAAATTACTAACAGCCAGAAATCATAAATAGAAATATTGAAATTGGTTCTCTATTCCTAAAGGCAGGAATCACAGGACTTAAATGTCCAGGATTTGTGCCATACAATACAGGCCCCTCCCCATCAATGAAACCATTAAACAATTATTTAAGGAAAATAGATACAGCCTGGTTAAATCAAAGCAAAGCACACAACAGATGTATTCATTTTGATGTTCCTAACACACAGAATAAATGAGAATATTTGGTGTAAAACTATGCAACTGTGGTCTACAGGTAAGGTTTCAAAATGAATGTAATAGCTTCCTGATGGTTCAAAAAAAAGGTACATTGTGATCAAACCAAACCAGTGCAAAAAGTAAACTGGAACTATGGAAAGGGGTGGCAGAACAACAGCTAAACCAAAAAATATGGTTTATTATATGAGTTCTTCTCTATGAACTCATTTTTAATTTCAGACATTCCCTGCAGTTCAGGATTCACAGTCTGAAATCCCTGTTAAGTGGTCCTACAGACAAAGTGATTTATAGGATCATAAGCAATTCTTAGTAGTATCCTCTTAATAGATTATTCTTTCAGTCCCATCTTTAGAGGCTTCACTGTTTTCATAATTTTGTCTTTGTTCATTTGCCAGGTAAACTATTTTTGCATGTTTAGTTCATTGCCTCATTCCCAGTACTTTTGCAAACTGCTATAAAATGAGGTGTCCAAGCAATTTTTTTATTCTTTCCATGCTCTTTGCAGATTTCCTCCACTTACACAAGTGCTGTGTGGCAAGTGCTCCTCTTTAAATGACACAGATTGTGTCTTTAACAGTGCCTGAATCACACTGAAATGTTAAAATAGTAGAGAGCATGACATTGGCATGGGGCCTTTCAGCCAGGCAAAAGCTTAACAAATATTTTGTAACACTTATCCACACAGTGAAACAAACAAATCTTAAATTTTCTTTTATGAAGAGAAACAAACCCAAAACCAAAATCCAGTGGCTGGAAAGATAGTGACAAGCACCAGTTAATACTGAATGGTCATGAGGTTTGATGTACTTAGTTTAAAATCATTTCTGGGAAAAACACATTCTCAGTTTATGGTCGATAAGGTGTAAGAAAAATAAAGATATAGTTCCTAAAAGGAATATAGCATCAAGGAGATTTGCTATGAATTGTTTTCATGTCCCAAAACCCTTTATGGAAAGAAAAACTCCAAATAGCCTAGGGAATACTTTTATGGGAATTTCAATGATGCCTAAAATTGCAGTTTTTAGTACTTGCTGCTGATTCAGTTCCACTGAGTTAAGAGACAGCCACAATTTAAGATGTAAAAAGAACTACAGTACCAAATGTAAAAGCTGCTATCCTGGATATGCTCAGTGACAACAAATCTTAATATATTCCAGAATGTCTAAGCAAATGTTTATTTTGCCAGCAAATGGAGTGAAGAAATATAAATAAATAAAACCTCCTCAGTTATTGTCACATTCCCATTCAAAATTTAAAAGCAGTTACCTTATATCAGAACATATATTAGGGTTAAGCTTTGTACTAATTAGCCAACTGGGCCCCTGCATCTCCTCCCAGAGCTACCAATGAGTATCTGGAATTTTATTTATGAAAAAAAAGGTGTTATATTTCACTGTTTGTTGTACCTGATGTTTACTAGTGGCCTAAAACATCACCATCTGATAACTAACACACAAAAATTAAAGTTTTATGCTAAATGGCCCAAGCAGGGCAAGAAAATAAATTTGTTGTATTTTTCCTTATTGACAAGTATGACAATCTCCACCAATTTTTCTCACTGTAAACATATATTAAAAAATTATTCCAATGTTCTGGCCGTAACAGGCTACTGAGATTTTGCACTGATTTTGTTGTTTAATTGTAACTTAAATGTTTAAACTTCTAGAATACACATTCTGCTAAAGAAATCTGTCCCACCAAGATCCAGCACTAAACCATTTCTGTACTGACTATTTTGAACAGGTACTTAATCTCTTAATACTTTAAAAAGTAATTCAGATATAGAAGCTCAAATGCTCACCACATGACACATTTTCTGGAACACCAAACCAACAATAAATTTGAACTGTGTATTTCTGCAAAGGTATTGCGATTTCAAACAAAGGATTACCATGAGTGCCTATGTTGAGTGTAAAAATGATTTATGGAAAGCTGTTTACAGGCCTGGGTTAGGAATTCATGCTTTGATTCTAAAGAAGTCATTTCCTGAAAACACATCCTTCATTTGCTGACTCTGCTACAACATTCAAACTTGTATCTGCCATGATTTTACACAGAACTGTGGTTGAAAACCTCTTTTTTCCTTCTTCCACCTTCCAAAATGCCTCCCCAGTCACCCATTTCTTACAACACACTTCTGTCTTCTGGGCTTCCTATTAAGCCCCACTGTATTTAAACTACTCCTATTAGCACCTTCCCTCTCCTGTCACCTTTAAATGCAGGTGAACAAGCTCAGGGAATCCTGTCCTTGATGCACAGAGGGCAGTGTTTGCAGATAGATGCTTCCCCTCTTCCTGAACTCAACCATGTTACCCAAAAACTTGTTCTACAGTCACTCCAGTGTCTCTTTTGCATTGCTTCTGAAACAGGATGCTTCTTAGGTGTGCAAATGCCTTGCACTACATTTATGCCTGCATGAGTCCCGTAGACAATTTTAAGCTGCCAATCTGACACCCTCCTTAGATATAGCCAAAGAATCTATCAAATATTATACAGCAAATTAGAAAGTATCCATTGTCTGTCAACCAGCCATCACTACCCCTTTAACAACAAAATATATTCTGAAGTCCAAAGTAACACAGAGAAAGAAGAACTCTTAGGAAAGAGCTGGATTAAGAAACAACTTCAGCTTCATGCTAGCAGAATAAACTTTTGCTTAGAAATTCAAGCAGATTCAGAGAAAAATATTTTTCTGGTCAGCACAGATTCCTTAAAATGCAGGCTAGAAAATACATCACAATTCCAGAAATCCTCTCTGGTGCATTATCTTTTAGAAACCCACAAAGTTCCAGTGACATAGCTTGAAGCAATTATATTTAATATGGTAGATAGTGACTCTGAAATGTTGAGGATGGAGGTTCCTCCTGAAGGAGACATCCCCTACCTCCCCTGATTTGAACAGGCAGAGGTTCTGCTATTCATTGCACTGAGGCTGCTACAGCCAAATCCCAGTAGAAGAGGGCAAGATGTCACTATACTCCATTAAGACAACAGTAAATTCAGAAAAAAATAAGCAAAAAAATTTTATTTCTACTTCAAAATACTGGTGATCCCCTTGCAAATTGCTTTTTCAGACAAACGTATAGAGTTGATGATTTTACTCTTTCTTTAAACCACAGCTACCACCACTAGGTAACTATAAAGCACCTAAGTCTCATTAAAGATGTGCAAGGAAGAAAACAAATGGAGATCAATTACCCAAAACATCCTAAAAGAGAATTGTTTCTTATTTTTCACAAACAATGACAAGATGGATTTCTTCTCACCAGACTGATGCAGCACAGGCTGAGTTGAGGCCCCAAAAGAAGGCCTTTGCTCATTATCAGGAGAGGACAGTAATGAAGTTGAAGGGGGACTTTCTGTCGAAGATGATGTTGAAGGAGCTTGAGCTGACATGGTAGAAGAGGAAGATGATGGAAGCTGTTCAGAACCATCTACTTCCATTGCAGTTTCTGATTCTCTACCAGGTGCCATGTTATTAGTAGCAGGAGCATCAGTCCGATTAGTCCCACCTTTTATTAAAAACAGAACAAAAAAGCAAGAAAAAGAGCTCAAAAGTAAACTTACTCTGCCTCTAAAGATCCCTTTGCACTATCATTCCTACGGCAAATAAATGTGCTCAGTTCTTCAGCGCACTAAAATTTCATTTACACCTAGGAAAGGCTGGTATTCCAAGCCTGCCCATCCACTATAAACACAACTTCTGTTGTTGAAAAGAAGGAAATCACCTCTGGACCGTGATCTTCCTCGTCCTCGATTGCTCTGTGCAACTTCACTGGCTTCTTCAAACCACCTTGACAGCATGTCTGACATCCTCTGCATCAAAGAGACATTTGGACTCTGCTCCCCTGTAGAACAAGTGGTGCTGAAGTTTTATCTACAAGTTTACCAAGAAGTTCCTTTCCCTTCCCTCATTTTTTCCAGGAATGGAGACCACCCCTCACCCCCCTTCTCCCACAAGAAACAGTTCCCTTCAGCCTGTTCCCAATGCCCCTGCCTATCCTCATTTCCACAGTACAGGTCTCTGACCCTCTGCTGGGATCCCTCATTTCCCTCCTGTACCTCAAGCAGAGCAGCTCTGACCTTAAAAAATGGAATTGGAACAGCCAAAGAAAACAGACTAAAGGTGGTTAAGGATGCCACAGGGAATATTATCATCATATTCAAAAAAAAGGATTCCAGAAGCCCACAGGCAACAGAACCACATGCAGATTGTAAAGGAGCAGATGGGATCACACCCCCCAGTGTTTCTAATCCAGTAATTCCAAACACTGGAGGAGCAAAAAGACACACTAAGGTAAGAGGACAGGCTCATGTTCTCCCCCTAAACAGCATCTCCTACTGCCTGTGTCAGGTACAGAATCCTAGACACTTCTATTCTAGTTTGGGGAAAGAACAACGGCACAGAAAATCTGGAAAGGGAAACTGTAGGCAGAAAAGGGAGGAAGATTTAAGTGAACTGGAGTCAAATACATGGAACACCACAGCTTGTCAGATTTAAACAGAAACACATTATTAGCTGAACGTTAAGATGAGTGACAAAAAAGGCTCTGTCCTGCTTTGGTATTCCAATTTTTGATACACAAGCATAGCTTTGGAAATGCTTTTTTTACTAAAATCTCAAGCAATTGAGTAATATATTATAAACATGAAAATATAAGCATAAAAATTAGCCACCCTGTGTTACTAAATGACATTATAAAAAGTATAATATTAGAATCCTATTGCTTTGAATTCCAGTCCCCTAATGTAACCATTAAAGGTCACTTCATATGTAATTGTGATTGCATATGAGGTGTGACTGGGAAAAAAAGAAATAAGTGCTGGTGTTAGTCCCTGAGCAATGACAATGAAAAAAAAGCTCTCCTATACTTACATCAGCCTAAATAAAACAATATAATTTTCCTGCTAAGAATATTTTCAACATTTTCAATTTTAAAAATCCTTGTACAAGAGCAGCTCTGTGCTAAACTCTAAGAAAACCATCTTAAGGCTTGGCTGGCTGTTAAAACAAGGACAATCTGAAGCCCGTATTTTGGGAATACATCAGAAAAACTGGAAAATAAAACCCAAACCAAATCAAGAAAAGAACCCAAACCGAAACAAAAACCCAACAAAACAGAGCAGCAAAGACAACAACCCCCCTTCAAAAGCAAATGCTTTTACCATCTCTCTCTCTCTCACTCTCAGGCCTTGCTCTTGGCCCAGTATCTGACCAATCCCCTCTGAGCCGCAGACGTTTAACGGGAGGCTGACGTAACTGGAGGAGAGAAAAAAAAAGATAAAAGTATCACACAGTTATTTGTGTTCTACAGTACAGGACTCTAAGCCTAAATATAAATCTCCATTTTCTTAAGTCACCTAAATTCCTATCTGTCACCAAAACACAGAATGTCAGCCTTATGTTCAGACCAACCATGAATAAGCACAACATTTACCAACAAAATGCACGAGTTTTAGCATTAACAGCCTGAATCAATGACTCCCAGAACAAATGCAGCTTTTATTTTACACTAACTTCATGTTAATTGAATCTTTCTACAGTGACCAATAATGATTAAGGTTTTCTTAAATGCAGCCTGAATTCTGCAGAAATATTCACCTCTTCATATTAAAAACTATATGAGTTTCAGTTTAATGAAATGTGGATTTGTTATTAAGCAAAAGGAAAAAAATCAGACATTCAAAAAAAAAAAAAGACATTTTATGCATATAAACTCCGGGTTATTTTTTAACCTAATTCCTTTTTAGTTTTTATAACACTTTTTTTACAGCAGGAAGTATAAAACAATCACTAAATGGGTGGTGTTATTTTCAGAAACTTCAAGAGAAACAGAGAGCGCTTTGCTCATTTAGAAAAGCAGGTCAGAGTTTGAAGTCAAGTGTATTTGGATATTTCTGGCCATAACAAAAATAAAGAAACCAACCAACCAAAAAAAAAAAAAAAAACACCACACAAACCCAAACAAACAAACAAAAAAATCCCAACCAACCAAGCCAGAAACTGCTGACAATTTTTAACTAAATGCCCTGTAGTGAAAGTACAAAGTTTTAACTTTCATGACTCCACCAGCAGATTTTGGAAGAAATCTTTACATTTCTTCTACTCTCTACAGATTAAAGCCAGGCTGAAATAAAAATACTCAAGGAATAATATTTTTAGGGGTAACAACAAGGACAAAGAATAAGCATTTAAAAGCAAAATTCTTGACTGTATTCCTGACTAAGAAAACACATAACGTAAAATGTGTTGGAAAACTTTTAAAAATGGATCCAAACAGATTCTAAGAAAAAGGAGGAAGGAAATGTCAACATCACACTTCTCACAGCAAAAAGGAAAGGAAAGAGAAATCATCATCATTATCATCACATTGCTCCTGCAGGTGAGGACAGCAGGATACTGACAACTCATTGAGAACTCCCTTGTGGCCTCGGACTAAAGATGAGGATCTCAGGATTCAATGATTGTGAAAGGGTGAGCAAAACAGAGGAAAAAGCAGTGGATGGTTGGGAGAGTGCACGGAGAGACAGCAACAACTTCACTGTAATTAAAGGCATTTTTAAAATATTGATCAGAAAATTTAGATTGGAAGGGTCAGCATCATTGTAACTGAGCTGATAACTAACAACTACTTAAGTCTCAAAAATTTTAATACTGCTCAGTAATAGTGGCTCACCTCCTTGATCTAAACATCTTGTACTCTCTCATATCTGCCAGGAAATTATAACTTTTACCAAGGAGTATTAACATTTGATTTCAGGAATATGCTTGCCATGGCATGAAAAGTAACAGAACACAGAGTGACTGCCACCCTTGCTGGTCTTATGCCCCAAGGTTCAGGCAGATGCCTTCTCATCTCCAAGAGAGGGAAATCAGATGAGAAAGAAAAACAGAGTGACAAAATATTGTAAATAAATACATAAATAAATATGTATTAAAAATACACCATTTTTGTGACAATCTACTTGCCACACCTCAGTCTGTGACCAGCAACGTTATTTTCAGATTAAAGGGGAACACAACTGATGGTATTTCTTGTGTGCTGCAAATCATAAAGCATAAAATATTAAAGGAGGGCATCAATCACTTGCCTCTTCCCTTCTCTCTTCTGCAGAAGGGACTTTAAGTTCTCGTGCTGTGTCATCCTTGGGATCAAACAAGTAAATGTAATCTGAGGAGTAGCTCACAAGGATCTCTTGGCCATCTTCACTGTAACACAGGGATGTTACCCTGCAGGATTTGTTGTTGAGATGAGGAGGGACAAAACGTGCCACCATTCCAACAGTGCCCCTGCCAGCATAATTCCCTTTATTAAAAAAAAAAATTAAAAAATAGTGAGGAAAGAGAGGAGGAAGAAAAGAATTACACGTTTACTATTGCAAATTTTCAACAACTTCAATAAACCCCTTATTTGGCATCCAACAAAAGATAATCAGGGAAAAACTAGGTATCCTGTAGTTTCTGCAATAATTTTGATCTGGAGAATGACATATATCAGATTTTACAGACTTTATAATTTTTGTTTACAAATTTTATGTACATTACAAAAAACAAAAGTTGAAAACACACACAGAGATATCTAAATGTCTCACATACCCACCACATGGTGTTGTATGGAAGCTCTCTGTCAAATGTGGCACAAATGCAATTTTTAGAACCAAAAACCACAAAACAATAATGCAAATCTGTATCTACACACAAATGGGAAAGGAATTACCTACATGAAACTTTGAAAATTTAGATCATACATCTCTTTTCTAGCCAATTTTTTTAAAAAATACAAATTTTTCTTTAAAACAGAATAACACTCTCACTTCAAAACTGCAGAAAGAGAGTAACACTGTCACTTTGAAACTGCAGAACTATACACTACATTGGATTTATCATGCTTTCCTGATCACTCACCTCCAATTCAAACACTAAAACAATCTTAAACTCTAGATTTACAAGTTTGTGAGCAGATGAAAGTTACCTATAAGAAGCTCTAACACTGAGAAAACCAGACTGTTCCAAAACCTCTTCATTTGGCATGTAACTATGAACTACATGGCAGAAATGACTGAATAAAAATCAAGTTTGCTCACTGGACACAGAATAATTGACCTATTAAAAAAGAAAAAAAAAAAAACAAAAAAAACCAGAAACTCCACACAACCCCAAACAAGCAACAGAACACTATACCACTATTTTTAAAAAGAACAGTCTTCAAAATCTTGATTTTTCTCTTTTGCTCTCCAGGCCAAATTCATGTTATTCCTGTACTCTACAATACTAAAACACACACAGAGGACATTTTAGTCAACCCCCAGAATCTGTTCCCAGGCACTTTTCACAGAATTTTGCTAACCACTGTGATGAAAGGGAGAAATCCTACAGAATGTCAACCTGATGAGAGAGATATTTTTATGTTTAGTGATCTTTACTGTTCCCTTTCTTCTCCACTGCAGTCCTCAACAGGAAAATGCTGCACAGATGACAGATTTTGTGCCACTGCTTATTGACATGAATGTCACAGCTGTATTATACATTCCTATGTGGCCCAACACTTACCATACATTATAACCAAGAGCTATGCTAAAGTGACATAACACATTTTTGTGCATATGAAATTTTTCAATAAAACCCTTAGGTAAGCATCTGAAGCATGCCAGCTTTCACGTGAGGAATTTGCAGCTTTTCAATGAAATCGTGTTAGATGCAGCAGTAACTACTGCAAAGGCAAGCACAATGCAGGATATTATGGAGTTCATAAGATCTCTTCCCATAAGAAGCATCAAGTTCCAGCATGGTAGAGTACAAGACAAAAAGTTAATTAAATTTCAGGTGGAGCACTGGAGGCTGCAATTCCTGGCTTTTTGGAATCCTAGAATCACATGATTCAAGACAAAATAAGAGACATTACAAAATGTCCTTTTCTGCACTCAGTACACAATGCATTCTGAGATGCATGAAGAGATTAGGTTTACTTTGAAGATTTCTGCATTAGCAAATATTAGAGTGAAATGACTCTATTATTACAAACCATAGTTCCCAGAGAAGGAAGCTATATTTCTGCAGTGTTACACTTGAGTCATTCACCACCTATTTTGAAAATAACCTGAATTTGGCACTGCCAGTGGGTAGAAATGTTCACTGCACAGTGTGGCTCCTACCTGTTGCCCTTGTGCCAAGCATTCTCCTGTCATAGATCCTCACAGAGCTGTCAGAACAGCCTACAGCCAGGTAGTAGGGGATGGGTGGACAGATAGCAACAGAGGTGGCAGCACGACGGCAGTTTATTAAAATATCCTGGAACACACAAAAATGCAGCATTGAAATAATAGCTCTGAACATTTGAAGTATAATTCTTTTTTTTTTGTTGTTCTTTTGTTTCACTACACTGGCCACTCCCTTAGTCAAGGAGATTTTGAGAAAACAGGTCTGGCCTGTGAAGACAGATCATAAATGTGTTATCAGAAAAGCCACTGCACAGAAATAAAACTATCAGAGAAAGGAAACTGGTAGCAGTACAACTGAAAAAGAAACTTAACCAAAACAAAAACACAGGAACATTTAAAAATAGATAAGCTAAAAACTACAGACTTATATACTACCTTGCACCTTGCATTTTCTTATGGAGACACAGTAACTGTGGAAGTGGAAGAGTACTAAATATGCAGAAACAGTTTAAATCAATTAAAGGATCAAAACAGGTTCCATCTACAGGCAGATAACTGGGTAAAGGGGAAAAAACGAAAGAAACCCCAAGGACTGGTAAACGTGCACAAGGCTGAACAAAATTAATCAAAACGAGCAATACATACTTTGGTAATTTTGTTCCAATTCAATATTAAAATTGCTGCTAAAATTCAAACACAGTGGACACTGGTAATACCAGTAACCTAATATAACTCATTACCAAATCTTTTCTTACAGAGGGACAAAGGATGCTCAAGAATACAAGGCTGCAGGTGATTCTCAAGGCTCATTTTTTGCCTCCAGTTTTGCACTCTATGTTATTAGTGTAAACCAGACTAAAAGATTCAATTTCAATGGACAATTTTTTCTACCACTTCTGAAGCCTCACAGCACAGCATTTTTATAAAATATTTTTTTAAATAAAATAAAAAATGCCAAAGGAGATATTAAAATTTAAAAAGAACAATGAAAAAAGACTCCCCAAACTTTATTGTTTCTTGGGAAACATACTGCCATTTCCACCAATGACCCTGAAATCTATTGTATCTAAAAGCTTGACCAGAATTCATATCATGTGTTTGTGCAATGCACAGCTCTACCATTTAGGTAATTGTTATTAAAAGATTTTTATTGTTATTTTATTTTACTTATTAGAGTTACAATTAATAAAATAATCTTTATTAAATGGTTTGATTCTTACATCTTTACAATCTTCCTTTGTGCAACTTGTTTTGATGCGAGTATCAAACCATCTCACGGTGCCATCCTCACCACAAGAGAGGAAAGTGTAGGGATCATTTGGTACTGTCATAACCTGCTCAAAAGACAAAAAATAAAATTATTAATACCTCCCAAAATAGCACGAATTTAAAAAGAAAAGCATCAATATTTGGAGCAGCAGTAAGGCAGTTAGGACTCAAGTCAAGCTGTCCAGAGAAATAATAAGAAAAATTGGAAAACTGATTATGTTTCTTCATTTTCAAGAAAAGGTCTGAACTCTTGAAGTCAAAGGAAACTTTGAAATGTCACATAAGATTAAATAACCATAGGTCAAGACTTACAGTTGTTTCTATTATCTTTTAATGCACAACATACATTTACTGCAATCACTTTTCAGATAACTTGTCAATGTGCTGCAACAATTCAACAAAAGCTCTGTTTACTCTCTATCAAGTAATAGGAGACAATTACAAAGTCCTTAGAAGTCTGAATGCCTTGAAAATACTAAATGCCTTTTATTCCCATTGGGCTATTCCTTTACATCCTAGGTAGTTCCCTGCAGCAAGTCTGCATTAAAGGCTGTTACCAAGCTACCTCCTCACTGCAATTTTTTAATTTTGAGAGAGCACTGTACTGAGCCATTTTTCTAAGCTCAGGCCTTCTCCGGCTAGGGACAGCTCAGATGGAGTCTCAAATGAATGGCTTCACTCAAAGCCTCCTCAAGACAAAATAAAAAAGCAAGTGACCATAATGTTAAATATGACCTGAATTCCACAGGCCAGTGAATGCACAGGAAATGCCAGTTTACTTACACTCTGTCCCTTAGAACAGAAAACAGAGACTGTTGTGGCAGTATTTTTCTTTTCTTACACTCCTGCTACTATCAATAGAAATTTATAAAGCAACAACAATGGTTAATAGTGTAACACATTCATGGAACACAGAGCATGAGTGATTCTTTAACATTTAAAATGAGATGAGTTATCACCCCCACTTCCCCAAATTCTTAATAAAAGGAACTTATGCAAATCTCTCTACCTGAAATGGGGTTAACAAAGGTAACAGCTGAAGGCTTCAGCCTCTCTTGTAAGGCTCAGCACAGTAACTAAGACAATGCTTGCTTTGCCAAATAAGAAGTCTAACTAGCAAAACAAAGCCATGGTTTGAATACCAACAGAACAATAAACTTCTGAGCTATGACCACTATTCCTCAATATATCAGTGTAACATATTGAAGACTGTTTTTCACTACATATTTAATTCAAATTAACTTTATTTGCATAGTTATGAAAGTTAGCAATTGTTCTTCAAGCCACTAAATTTTTCCAGCATTTAGCAGAGCTGTCAGTGAAAACATTTTGCTCCAATAATGTTGCTGAACATGACAAGCTCTTATTTCTAGAAGCTGTGTTTTATTTTTGTTCACACTGATGCTATTTCACCCTATACAAGTAATATAACTTGCACATGGCAACTTTTATGTCCAGTGTTCACAGACATCCTAAGTTCTTCATAAGCACTAAACCAGAGAAATGGAGAAGTGCAAGCTCCAATAATTGAGTCAATATTACTATATTTACGTTCAACAAGTGCACATTATAAATATATATATAATTGGTGTTTTACTAACTAAAAATTTGTTTGCTACTTAACTTTACAAGTGTATAGCTATATGATCACTTCACCGTATTTAAAACAAGAAAGTAAGAGGTGTTTATAAAAGTACATTCTTTTTCTGAAATGCAATTCACATGAAGGGCAATAAAGAAAAGATTTGGCTGAGGAAAAACAAACTTGTCAAGGTCTTGTACAAACAAAAAATTCTTCAGAAACATGTCTCAAGAGCCTCTCTCTCTACTTATTCTATTCTCATTCAGAACTATAAACAATTGTACAAATATCTCACGATTTACAAAAATCTACACCAATTTCCACATTCCTCTGTTTCATGTTTTTGCAATGTCTTGAACTGCCACAAACTCCAAGAGCTGTATAAATCCAAACCACATTCAAATTTAGAATTGGTACCTCAGGGGCAGCTTTTTGCTTTTGTTATTTAGAGAATCCAGTGAGTCAAAGTTCTATATTTAACATGATGATGTGGTTACATAGAGCTGGGCAGTACCATAACAATTTTTAGAAATTATCTCCCCACTCCAGGAACCTCTCAACCTCAGTGCAAAACAGGATAAGAAAAATAACTTCATAAAGAGACAGAGTTGTTAAAACAGCCAGTGTCATATAGAGGTTTTGATACTCCTTCCATGAACAGTGTTTAAAAGCAGCAAAACCAAGCAAAACTGTACCACACTCCTGTCATTCCAAACAACAATAATACCCTCTTGTTAACATTATTGCTGAATAAAAATCATCCCCAGTAAGACCATTTTGATGGTGCAGTATACCAGGGAAATGTAATTGGTGTAACTGCAACCATAAGGACACCTTTACTACAGGAACAAAAATTAACTCTGGAAGTACTTCAGCCACTTTCTTTTTTCACTTGCTCCAATTCTTTTTATGAGGAGTATTTAAAGATTTTGTTCATTTAACATGCAAAGAAAGAGATCTAAAAGCTTGCTATGAAATCTGAGCTGAATACATAAAAAAACAATGGATTTGGGATTTTTTCCTTGTGTGTGTACTGCAGTAGTATTTAAAAAGCCCAAACAAATAAACAGTGAAAGAAACAGGAACATTTATAACCTACCAAAAAAAAAAAAAACCTATTTTTTCTATTTTAAGCACAGTAAGCTTTGCAAGCAGCAGCTTCTGCTGTTATTTAAAAGAAGCAGATAAAACAATAAATCTTTCTATTTTCCTAACTTAAGTAACACTTGCTTCCTCACTTGCCTAATTTATATGAACAAAACTTCTAATGGAGGACTGAAAAGACTGTGGCTAAATTTACACCTAAAGGGTTAACTAGAATACACAATAGAAAAATTACCTACATCTGTAAACACATTTTTCAGATTAAGTTGTTCACACATGCTGAACTAAGCATTTCTTAGAAGGATTTAAATTGTGAAAAAGTCACAAAACTGTTGAAAAGTTCAGTGAAGAGGGAAGGGGCAGAGGGGGGGAAGAATAAAAATAAAAATGCAAAATCGTCACTTCTCCTTCCCCCCAACCCACTTCAGGAAGAAATTCAGAGCTCAATTTAAATCTGTTTTGCTCTGCAGAACATTCATTCAGTGAAGGTGAATTCATATTTGCAAAGTGGTCTTAACAGCACTTTTTGCAAAGTTCTCAATTTAATTTAGACAGCACATTTCTCTGTTCAAGACTACTTTTTAAAATGAAAAAAAAAACAATTCAAAAAAGACAGAAGAAAAGTTCTGTAACTCTCACTGCACTGAAACAAAGTTTTCAGCAGTCTGGTTAAAATCTTGGGACACAATTCAATAAGATATGCATTTTACCCATCTTAAAGTTTTCATTTACTTGACGAGGTACCTCGTAGGTAGTCCCATAGTGGCAGGTGTACTGGCATTGCCTGTTGGTCTCTGCATCCTGTTCAACATTCGTGTAGAAAATGACTCCGTCTCCGGAACAAGAAACAATCTGTTTGTCATTGGTGCATGGTAGGAACTTTGCACTGAAAATATTGGCCCTGTGTCCTGAGCGAATTGTTGTGAGAACCTGAAGAACAAAGAAAAAAAAGGAGGCTGCAAGTCAGTGTTTTCCAAGAAAATAAAAATGGAAAAAACTCAGACTGTGAAATACCAGTTATGCACAGGCTGACAGGGACCTACAGTTCAGTACAACAGAACAGAGAAACTGTCTTTACACCAAATTTATTCTAAGAACAACATGGTTCTACAAGAGACATTTGCTCAGGCACTTGCACGAAGTAGTCTGCAAAATACAAGGGCTGGAATGCAGCTGCAGCTTTGTTTTTGCAATGCTGGTTCCAGAGCATGGCAGGTTTCTCAAAGTGAAACATTAGTCAGGGTGATGGTGCAACCACTCAGCACGTCAGTGAGGAGAGACTTAGAAGATCTGGGATATTGTAAGCCAAGAAGAATAAGGCACTGCAATCCAAGCCAACTTTATAGACTTTAAAATTGATGTTACTCTTGAACTCACTCTAAAAAGGAAAAGTGATGTTTATAAGAGAGAATGTTTTGAAACTAGCCAAAAATAAATAAACATTTAAGAACTGATTATACAGGGCAATAAACCAGGACTTGACTTAGACTGTCATTCATTTACATTAAAGCAAGGAAACGTATGAATTATTTCACCATCGCAGCTGATTTTAAACACTTTGTGGGGACTCTTTATCCTTCCTTACATACTTAGTTCACCAAAACTGAAAAAACCTCCACATGCTTTCCTGTGAACAAGTAAACATTATATTCTTATTTCCCCCATCTGCAGCATTTGAACCAAACTGCATTTTCACCACACCCATTAGGAAAGAAATACTCACCAAGTTGTTTACAGTATGAAAATTACTTCCAAATTTCCACTCAATTAACTTAATCAAAGGAAGTGTTTTGCAAATGAAGTTTCTCTGTCAGTAGCAGCTCATGACTAACAGTTCAGAAATGCTATTTCACACCTTTTAAATAATTCCCACTAAAGAAGTTTAACAGTGTATCTGCATATTCTGAAAGTTACAAAATATTGATGCCTGAAATCTATTTTTGCTACTCTACCTAGATAATAACAGAAAATATGGTAATAAGGATATTTGCCAAAATGATAGAATTACAACACAGTTCTGATACCAATTTGCTGCCTTTTCCTGTACAGATCCTCTTACTCAAGCCAGAAAAAATTAAGCTAACATAATTGTAACACTCATTAAAAATCACATCTCTAGTACATTTCAGGAGTAACACTGATTATTGAGTCTTCTTGCTGGTACCTGCTGTTTTATAATTGCATTTGCATTGGGGAAAAAATAATTTTAAAAATCATCTTCTCCTCTGCTGTTACAAAAAATAAATAACTCCGCTAACTGTGAAAAATAAAAAAAGAAAACATATTCCTCATTAGGCTTAAGTAGAGAAGTGGTACACAAAAGGTGTGAAAAACTGTCCCATGAAAGCATAAAGCTTTAAATTGCAGCACCTTTTAAAATATTACAATATTTTAATTTAAAATTTTTATAATTACCAACTGTCCTATAACAGGATATTAAAATGAACTCTGCACAACAAATAACATTGAACATCCTTTATTTGCACAAAAAAATCTTCCTCTGCAAGTCACTCCACCAACACTCACTCTGGAATATATCCATTATCCACTTCACAGCTGCCTTGGATACCACTTTTCCAGCAGAACTCCCAGCCCAAGAGAAACCCTATCTAGTGATACTGATCTGAACTTTCAGGCTGACACCATAATAGAAAGGAAGAGATGAAGTTTGGAAGCTCTGGCTTATTTGGAGAGGTGAGCAAAAGGGTCTTACCTATAGGCACAGGCAATGCTCCAAACTACCACAACCCTTCAGGAAAGCAAACTATTATTTTCTACTCCAACTCTCTTCCACCATACCTTCCGTTTCTCCCACACATTTAACTTTTGAGCATATCCTCGGGGTTTAGTTGTCAGCCTCTGAGAGCACACAGCTCAGAGCATCTGTTCTAGCAAACTATCAGCAGTTCCTTCAAGACAAAGGTGTGGGACAGTGCCACTACCTGATGGATGCCAGCTGGCACTACTGGGAGTCTTTCAGTTGCATTGCAATCCTTATTTCAGTACAAATTATTCTCCATCCACTTGCAGGCACACACAAGGCAATGTAATTTTACATTGGAGTGAACTATTTTAATCAAGATTGGCACCCCAACAATATTACACAGAAAGACATGACATGCAGTACATTATACAGAGTAAAAAATAAAGTATTTTAAAACTGAAGTGAGAGGAAAACAGTTTATCTGGCTACAAGATTTCATGAGAATTACTGAATCCTATTTACTGGTCCTGACACTAATCTGTGGTGAGACCATGTTCCCTTTGTGCCCGGCCATGTACCGTAAAATGGGATAATACCAATGTCACAAAGGATTAGAACTTTCAAGTTTTAAAGCACTGTGAAGTTTTATTCCCATTTATATACATTAGGAAGTGCATGATATTATCTTTTTCACATAATAATGAATATCTGAAAACTGATATTTTGAAAAAACCTTTTAATGCCTTGGAAAATACTAACTTGCATCCTATTTGAAAATTAACAAGCAGCAAGAAACAAACTTACCTTTCTGCTGTAGGGGTTAGTAATGACCAGGTTAGTGTCATCTGAACCAGATAAGATATATTCCCCTGTATCATTCCAGCAAATTGTATTCACCTGCATGAATAAAAAAAATTGTTTAGACTTACATTGATTCAATTTTTACCATATTAAAACATCAATACTCATCCAACACTACAGAAATAGGAGTTAACAAATTAAACTGAAATTATATAATTTCTAAGTAGATAGCATAAAAAAAAATTGTGTTTTTAAAACAAATTGATAAGGGAATCACCTGCTTCACCTACAGCATCTCAATTACTCCCTCTGCTCCTCAAGAGTTCATCAGGTAAATTAAGCTTCCCACAGTAGCCACAATTTTACACACCCAGGTGCTTTAATGTACCAAATCTACTCCACAGAGAGTTCTCTGAATTTGAACTGGAGGGCATCACAGTGCTCTCGTTATTGTATCTTCACCATATCCAAATTCTGACCATCCATTTATTTGCATGCTTTTCAGTGACCACACCTTCTCAGGGAAAAGCACTGCAGAATCCATCCCAGATCCCTTTTGAAAAGTGTGAGTATGCTGGGAAAGAAGAATCCTACAGTGAAGTACAGAATTGTACTGTGAGAGCTTTGTAATATATTTCCTTATCAATTCTCCTTTTTACAAGACTGTGCTTAATAATGTGTCAGTGAAACAAAGCTGTGAAAGCACTCAAAATCCAGGAAGCTCAAAAGGTATCCTCCAAGCAGCAGCTCATGCACAAGCACCAAAGACTGCATGCAAGACCATTATTATGTCAAGTAAGCCTCTAAAATACCTTCAAGTGTCAAACTGCAGCCATCACCATTTTCTGCTGGCTAGATTCTGTTGGCAGAACAGCTGCCTTAGTGTGATGTACCAGACCGGATTACAGAATTGGTAAAAACCCCACTTTGTTCTGAATTATTTTCTTATGCCTTATTTTTTATTCAAATGTTTCACTCTGACCCCCACCCAATAAAAATAATTTTTGTTTAAAATAAATACACCCATTCTAGTTGCTTTTTTAATGGCAAGTTTAGTTGGGGTTAGTTGCAAAATCAGTGTTAGCAGTTTCAGGTGGATCACAGGGACAACAGCACCTTGATATTCTCAGGTGGAGGAACTTGAGGAGAGATCTTGGTGTTAAACAAACATGCCTATGCCAGGGCTAGCTCAGTGCTCGGCAGCAGTCAGATATTGTTAGGATTTATTAGGAAATCACAGAAGAGCAGGATATACATCCATGCATGGCAATCCCACGTGTTCCACACTATGCAGTTTGAGTTCATATCCTGCTCCCGTATTCTCCATTTCTATTACTGCCCACTTGGAAAGAGAAATTATGACAAGGAATTACTGGGGTGCTCACAGATATCGAACACTTTTTATTCTAAGAAGCAAATAACTTGTACTGCTCTAAAGAAGGGAAATGATAGAAGCCTATGAGAACATGAACAACATGGAAAAAGTAAAAAACAATTTTTCCTGGATCTTGACAGCATAGGAAATGGAAGGCCCAAAATGAAACAATCCAATGACACATGGCTTTTTAATGAAACTGGAAATCATTGTTATGGAACACCCTAAACAGGAGAAGTGGAAGGATATACATATTCATCAAAGACAAATGAAAAATGATCAGAAACAAAGGCACAACTTCCACCTCCATCTACCCAGTAAAGCATGATATCCAGAGCACCCATCAAATAGCATCTGCTTGTCCTGTCTCAACTTCCTTCAAAAATATGTGCTGGCCACTTTCAGGGCCAAGTTATCAGGCTCCACTGAGCTTTGGTATGACCTTGCATGGCTACTCTTATGATTTTATAACTCTGGCTGTCAATCCCCAAGAGCCACAATTTCAACTAGCCCCCAGAACCATCTATCATTGAAATAACCTGTCCTGACAATGACTGTACTCTAAAATGTTGTCAGACATTGCACAGTACTACAGCGAGGGCAAACACACAACCCAACCATGTTTATTTTCATCTACATTTCCTCTCAGGCAGAAAAGTATTATTATCATTGCCCTAAAGAAACTAAAATGTTAATGTAAGAACACAGGAATAGAAATAAGACCAAAACACTGAAGAAACAAGGAAGCTACTGAAAAATTTAGTCATGATATGAGAAAGAAAAGTTAGCACAAAAAATTAAACAAATTGAGGGGGTGGATGTGTATATTTATGTAGAAACCCAAAATCTGAAGGATAGCAAAGCAGAGAAACATTGAAGATGCAAAGGGGAGACGAGATTATCTAAACTGCAGCATCACAAGTCTACATAAGACATCAATTGTTCTCCCCCAAAATTCCAGTTTCATTGCAATAATTGCCTCAGTTGAGCAATTTCAATATACCCTGCCCAGACCAAAGTTGGTTCAAAAATAAGCCTGAAAGACATAACCAAATTACTAGAGGTCTGTAACTAAACAGGCTTTTTTATTCTGTACCCAGTCAGAATTCTCAGCATTGCTGGCAATAAATAACTCAAAATGTAACAAAGTCTTTCAGTGAAATAAGCTTGTTTTGGGTTTTTTTTCAGACTTTCCAGTCAATATACACAGTGTTCAGTACAACCTACTACCAACACTTGTTGTAGATGTCGGTGAACCCAATGGGAAGAATGATGATGTCTGACTTATTTCAGAAGGCTGGTTGAATTCTTTATTATAATTATGCTATGATACATTAATATACTATATAAAAGAGGATACTAACAACTACATGCTACTTTCTCTAACTACCATATCTAACTAACTCCCAACTCGTGACCCTGTTCTCCAGAATCCAGACACAGGTAGATCTGATTGGCCATCAGGCCCAAACAATCCACCGTGATCCAACCAAGCATTCGCTCTAGGTAAACAATTCTCCAAATACATTCCACAAGAGAAAAACAAGGAGCAGAAATAGAAATTGTTTTCTCTTTCACTTCTCTCTGTGCACCTTTATAAAAATCCCGAGAGAGAGATAAATGTGCTTGCCACAAACACTGAATAACCCAAATACATTTGCATACGGATCATTAAAAACAGATGCTCAAAAAAATACAGGTTTAAAAAAGGTTCTCTTCTCATTCCATGGTAGTAAACTACTAAAATATAGTGTAAAACAAGGAAGGGTTCGAAAATTGCTTTTTATTTTGAAAAAGCTACATGTTGTACTACCTGCACTGCCACTCAACACCCAACTACAAGTATAACGTAACAGTTACTATTCTGAGGGTTTGGAAACCTTGGGAAAGGGTGTTTGTTGGAGCCAGAAGAAAGGATCCATCAAACACAAATGACAGACAATTACTAACAAGGTAAGAAAAGCCAAAGGGTGTGAAATTAGCTTTTTTCTATTAAGTATTCCACATTATTAACTGTATCTAATTTTATCTGTCACTCATCTAGCCTTGCAAGGAGTCAGTGGGCACTTTTGATTCATTAGTCAATTAGTCAGATATAAATTTACTATCTCTGTTTTCCTCAAAGACACTGCAGGAGGCAGTGCAGCTAAATCCTTAAAAGCCAAAAAAGCAAACTGCTCACTTCCATGTAAAGTGGCATCAGAATCAACTCTTTTGTGAACAGAAGAGATTAACAGAATACAAAAATAGAAGAAAAGAAATAAAAATGGCTGGAGATTTCCAGAATATCAAGAATATCCCCCAAGCAAAGAAGGGGGTAAAAAAGGCAATGCTTTTCATCTGTGGAGTACAAGGTGAAAATTGTTTCTAACAAAACACAAACTCCCTACACTGGTTTAAGCCTGGCTTTGAGGAAGACATCTGAAAAGGACTTGTTGCCAAGTGCCATCCTGAAGGAGATGAATGCCATGAAGGATGCTGGTTTGTTATTGATGATCTGAAAGCCTGTACGTAGAAATGAGAAGTTACTCTTTCAGGTAATATTCTTTATTTCAAAATGCAGTATTTACTCATGCCAAATGCTTCATCTACACCCTGCATTTCAACCTTCCTCAGCTTTCACAGGACCAAACCAGGAAGAAAATAAGTTGTATTTTTACTGCAATTCAATATGGTTTAGTTTCTTTATCCTCTGCTTTCCTCACACTTCATTGCTGCTGGTCCAGATTGCTTCTCTTTCAACATTTTTCCTTTGGATTTAATTACTTCATATAGAACAGCTCACCTAACTCTGTATATTTCCTCATCTTCTTAAGCTCCCTTTACAGCTAACACAGAAAATGGCAAGTTCTGACATACAAATTATCTTACTGAATTTGACCATGTGAACCTTGTTTAAAGAGGCAAATCCTGCCCTGGAAGCATGATAACGCTACTGGTAGATGGCAATAATTCTTTAGAACCAATTCAATTACTTCACCCACTACTGCTAGAAACTGTCTCTTCAAACCAAGGGGAAAATGGGGCTGTTTCAAAGAGAATTGCCCCTGAACTCTGAGGTGAAATTGCTCAGATTTTAAACAAAAAGGTGTTATGGTAATATTACTGTTACAAGAGCGTGGATATGTGAAATAATTAATGGAATATTCCCTTCTTCACAGATATCCTGCCTGGGTATGATTATACACACAGTTGTATCTCCCACAGGATCTCTCTTCTGTGTAACAGGTAGGAACTTGGACTTTACTTCTATCCTCAATTAGTAAAAAAATTTCTTGCCTTAAGTAAGTTGTCCACTGTGTCCAATTACACAGCATGCTTTATATAGAAAATATAAGTCACAACTTATTCAACAGAACAATGAAAAAGTTCTGAAAAACACCAATCAACCAAACAGCAACTAAAGAAAACCCCAAACTCCTGCCATCTATCTTCATTAAAAAAACCCAACCACCCAAAAACCAAACCCAGAAACACCTTTTAATAGGACAATGTGGCATTCATTCCCTACATTTGAAATGCATGCTGAGTCAGCAGTGCAGAAGGACAGAAGGAAAAAAAAAAGAGCCTAATTACCACTGATGGTAATAAGGAGTTTAATCAGTACAAGCATTGTAATTTCATTGATTTCTATGTCACAGATTTTTTAAAAACAAATAGTAAGAAATTATACTGAGTTAGCCTTAAAAAGATTAGCCTTAAAAGATTATTCCTTGCAAAAGACCACAGAGTAAATGAGGTAAGAACTCCCATTAGCCCATTCCTTAAAGGTGGAGAGTTCTGAGCAAATTTAACTTCTAAAGACAGTATTTCAAACTGTAGTATTTCAATACTGTAGTATTTTAAACACCTGCAAATAATGCTGTAAGTTTACAATTAAATCATTTTCCACCCTCTAAAACAGACCATATGTTAAAGCATACTTTTAAAGCTAACACAATCAAATCAAAATTAGTTTTCAAATAAATATCCATCAGGAAGATTCAAGCAACATCAACATCAAGCAACAGCCAACACCAAATCTGCAATCTCTACTATGTAACACAGAGGCAGATAATTGAAATAGAGATCGGTCACGTAATTTTTAACAAGTGGTGAAGAAATATTGTTTTCTTGTATTCTAATTTAATAGTAAAAAATACTTTTTTTACAAGGAAATAAAGAAAAAATAAATAAAAATCCCTAATCAACTTCAGGAAAAGAAACTTTAAAAATTTAATCCTAAGTATTTGAGATGAAAAATCATTTAGAGAAGAAATTTGGAAGCAAAGTATCACTGTTACAATCCTGAATATAAAATTAATAAATACACATAGAATCATATAATTGTTTGGGTTGGAAGAGACCTTACAGCATCATTCTTGTAACATTTATTGAAAAAAAAATTGGAAATGTATATACTTGTGTCATTACACCACCACCGTTTGTACCAGAACATTCAACTTATAATGTAGTCAGCACAGGAAAAGTAGCTCACATTTTATATACAGCAATTCTAATCCTTGCCTTTCCCAGACTTTCCAACTCAGAAAAACACAGGCACATCAAAATCATACTTCTGATCTCAAGAAGGCTGGATGTTAACAACATTTGTTCCTTAAAACTACTACTGTGTTAGTTAACAATTATATTGCTCCTCAATTAATTAAAAGTCCAAGCAACTCAAGCTAAAATAATCCTTATGTTTGAGCAGCTTTAGAAATACACAAGTTGAAGTACAAAAGCTGCACTTACATTTTCATTTTTTTATAGAATAATTTTTCAGATACCTTGTACAACAAATACTTTAACAACCATGAATTTCTGCTCTAATCCTCAAAGGTAACATGGCAGCCTCTGTCCAGAACCTAGTTAAGGTAAAAGCTTTTATTTAAAAGAATATGTTTTAAAATACTTGGACTCCTTTCAAAATTAATATTAATACTAATATTTAAATAAGCCTTTCAGGAAGACTAATTTTTGTTTTCATTGTCTATAAATCAGCATGTAGCACCTGATTATTTGCTTTTTGAAATTGGAAAATAAATCACTCAAAACATGAATACATTTTTAATTCAACACAGTATAACAAAAAAAAAATTCTTCATTTCATTTTAAGGTTTAAGATGAGTCCTAATTGAAAAGGCAGGAATGTGTTTAAATGGCAGGAGAGATAAATTCAATCAGCAGTAGACACAACATCAAGATACAGGATTGGGATTTTGTTTTGCTTTGAAGATAAAAGTGTCAGATATTCAAGAAGAAACAAACAGCAAGAGAATTCAACACTCAACAAGCAGAGTAGTCCTGCTCAGCTTTAGTACACAAATATAAGATATTTGCCTTTTTAAGTTAAGGGACTATTACCATGACAACAAAATCACAATTTAACAATTTTTAACAAACAAAAAAGCAACAAGTGACTTACACATCCATCATGCACATTCAAGGTTGCTTCAAGTTTTAATCTTTGGATAAATTCTCTTCTCCCTGTGAGGAAAAATACCAATTACGTAACTTTTAAAAACTGAAATAGTTAAAGAGCCTGCTAATGACAGAATATTCACAGGTAAAAACCTAAACGGTAAAGAACCAGAACATAAATTTACATCTTGAAAGGATTCATATGGTTCTTATTTTACAAATCCTAAGAAAAGGAAGACATTTGCTGGTTCTTCCACCACCTTTAATAAGAGTGCAGAAATGGCAAAATGAATATTTCACAGGTTCACAGGCTGATGCTCCCTCTAAAACTAATAGCAAGAAATCAGAAATCAATCCTATGGTTATTTGGTTCACTTAGCGGAGAGGGAGCAAGTATAACATAGTTCAAGCAGTACAACTCTTGCATTTGGAAAATCAACATTTAAGACCAGTAACATTCCATTTTATAAAAATTATGTGAAAAGAAGAGATGAAGGATAAAGATGAAATCTATAAATGCATATGAAGACAAAGCCCCAGGAACTTTCATGTCCTTATACTCTATATACAAACCGATTTTACCACTGCACTCAAAACCACTACTGTATTAAACACATGAAGTGGGAAAACCAAAGTATACTGACAAAAATGTGGTCTTTTCCTGAACTAGATGCTTAAATACATGGCTCCAACTCTCAGGTTATACTGAACCTAATATTCCCCGGAAAGCATTCTCTGAAAAGAAAAATACTGATAAACCTAATATTTTTAACTTCAATCCCAAACTCTTAAACTCAAGGACCATTTCCCCTTTTTTTATTCTGTGTTAGGACATCTCCTAGAACAAAATTCCAGGTAAGAGCATCAGACTGTAGGCCTATGCCAGGCTGCACTGTTTCCAAATATGTAACTGTGAAATTCACTCAAAATTAACCTTAAAAACCTAGAACCAGGAAAAGAACAGCAACAGAATCCACATCTGAAAAATCCTACATTTCTGAACTTGCTTTGGTTCAGCTCAAAGCTCTCTGTTGTCTCTGGCAGTGTAACACATATCTGGAAAAGTAGTTTCTCCTCTCTCCACTTGCTTCCTCTGAATGATTTTAATTTCCCCCATAAAATCTCCAGCCCTGCAAAAGAACACCTGATATCCACACCTGGTCCCTCACAACCACCTGTGCCAGCAGGCACTGAGCATCCCTGCCCCACTCCCTCCTCCAAGGCCAGGACACCCTTCCAGCAGCAGCAACACCTGCACCCTATCCAGTGTTCATACAGCTTTGCCTCCATCAAAAGGTCTGGGCTAGATACCTCAGTTTTGCTGGAACTAGAAGCCACTTCCAAAATTCAAAAAATTGCTCATATCAATGCTCAAGTACCACATTAGATTAAGATCATACTTGGGCAAAATATTTTTTCTGTCTCAAGAGGAAGTACTTAGTGGGTGAAATGTTTATAAAGTGCTTGCACTTAAAGCATGCCTGAGCCAGATTTAAATAGATAAAGCTAGACTTCCCTCATGCCCCATTTTATAAGCACTGAAGTTGTGACATCTCAGGTGCTACAATTTCTGTTGACCAGGAATAACCATAATTAGAGAAAGATTAAAATAATGACATCTTAAGCACCATGCTCTACTAGCAAGAATGTATGCATTCTTTTATTAGGAATACATATCTACCTAGCTCACTATGCTTTCTTCACCACTTTTTATCCATTCTTCCCCCCTTCCAGGAAGACACTTTGACTGTAGATTCTTAATGGTTGGTTTATTGTACCTTTCACTGAAATCCTATTATTTTTTCAAATCAAATGATTTCTGTGTTTTCAATGAAGACTCCTACTTTGAGGTTAATTTGATTTCTTCAATTGCTTGTAAGTAAATGTGAATGCTGACGTAAGAAATATCACCTCCTGCATGTTTGGGTATTACTTTGCATAACAGAAACTTCAAAATTTGCTTCTGGGGTGCTCCTGTAATGCAAAATACAGAGCAGTAATACACGACCTCCAACAGGATAACTTCATTAAGAATTGCACACTCCATAGACCAACACAAAAATACAGTGTTTGCCAGACCCATCACACTTTCATTGAAGAACAGAAAAAAAATCAGATAGCAGTGGATGACTGTTGGGCATTGCATCACGTGCATAAAACACATCTGGAATGAGGTGATGTCTGCAGAGCAACAGACAGGTGCTTGCTGAGAATCCTCTGTACACACAAACACCAAACACGATTCAAACTACTTTTTAAAAACAAACAGAGCAACAGATTTTTGTCCTTTCTGTATGCTGTGGTTTTAATTCAAATCACTTAAACCAGCAAGTAAGAAACAATAACTGTGTTCTAATCACATTTTCAGTTTCAACTTTTACTTCCTTACAGAAATCTGTAGACAAAATAAGACATGAACAACTTATTGTTGTTAGATTAGGATTTTTTTGGTCCTAATAAGAACACAGTATCCATACAAGTTTCAGTAAACCCGAGATGCAGATGTAGGGTGTCTCATATACTCAACACTTGACCATTTAAAACATTTTTAAAAATTGTTAGGATTGCATATAAGATTTGTTATATGTGTTTAGTTATTTATCCTTTGATCATTTTTTATCTAAATATTTGAGAAAGGAATTAAATGCAAACAAAATTACAACTTAAATAGTTTCTATATTTCCTAAAGGAAAAAGGGGGCAAGGGAGAATGCAGTTAAAATGCTTTGCCTCCAAACCCCCTCTTATTTGATTAAGTACTAAATGCAGTAAGACAACTGAATGGATTGTTTGTAGTTTATCTGATCATTCAAAACTAGGACCACTAGATCCTAAGTGGTGCTTTTACTCTAAAATAAAAACCTAAACTACATGAATAAACTGATCTGAAGGAAATACTGCCTGTTTTTGCTGTTGTTAAAAGCTGAGCAAAGTCAGTGAATCTGTGTTCCTTGTACTTCACCAATGACTCCCGCAGGTTCACTTGGTTTGATAAAAAATGCTCAGCAGTAAGTATTAGAATTTGTCGCTTGAATATTTTTGTCACTGATCCACTTTTATGATGTCAAAACAAATTAAGAAGCAATAACTCTTGGTTTGTTTGTATTTACTCTTCAGCATCTCAGCTCTTATTTCTGGACTTCCTAACAGTCAGATTCTCCACGTCAGGGGCTCTGCTCTCCCAAGTGACAAGAATCTTCACAATCCTTAATTCCCATTCTCCTAATCCAAAGGCTGTCTGTTCCCTCCACCCTCCTACAAAGGCAGCCCTCCTGGCTCCCCTTTCAGCTGCAATGATGGATGAAACCCAACCTTTGAACAAAACCCCAAAAGTATTTTCCTCTTACAATATCAGCATCAAGACCTCTTTAGATTTGTCCCACCCCAATACTGAGAACAGGCTCTCAAGCCAGCAACTATTTCTTTTTCCCCTTAACTATGTAGTACCCCTAGAAAGGCAGTAATTTAATTCTGTGAAGGTGTTTCAATATATTGCTTCCTATATTCAAATAAGGCCTAGGACATGGATCAAGTTATCAAGCTGTCATCATCAAGATTATCTCACTGGACACATGGGGTTTGTTTCAAAACTGCTAAGGTGTATTTACCAACAAGAACATGATAAAGCAAAACAACAACAACAAAAAAGCCCTGTTAAATTTCAAATGGCTGTGATGACCTCCTTGTGTTTACATGGCTGAAATTTGGAAAGCGGTCAAGCTAATGCTTCACCCACCCATTTTCACTAGTTATGCACTAAGTGAAGCCTCAAGGTCCAGTGCTACTCTCAGTACAACGATCAATAATATTCTTAGTTTTTAGCCATCCACCTATGTTCACCAAACATTATGCACTACTGAAGCCTCAAGGTACAGTGAAACTCTCAGTGTAGTGATCAATATTTTTTTATGTTTATATTAAGCTGGAGACTTAGGGACCATTCTGTGTATGAAAGAAGCCCCACCTTGAGTCATTCATGATAAGAAATTAAATATGGGAATCAGGTGAAAGAGAAGCTACAGCTGTTTCTTTGTAACTTTATTTCTTCAAAACATCCACTGTGCACAAGGTCAAACCAAAAGCTGCCCTGCAACTCCCACCTGGAGAATTACCCAACCTGGGTGTCTGGGCAGAGCTCTAATCTCACTTCAGTGAGCAATACCAAAATAAAACAGCATCCCTTGTACTCCCGACTCACAGTCCTTACGACACCATTTAGGTCACAATCCTCAGTTTAAGATTTGCTGATCAGGTGTTTTCTATGGGCCTGCTTTGGCAGAGAGACACATACCTTTCTTTTGTAAGTAACTTAGTCAAAGCTGCTTCAGAAGTGATGACAGCAGACAAGTTAGATGCTTCGAGCATGCAAAACCTTCATATATTTAAATCCGGGCTCCAAAATTTCCCCTTGAAGAAGTACAGATCATTTCATCATGAAGGTTTAGCTTTAAAGCACACTTGTGCTCCACAGAATTTTAACTAAATTTTGATCCAAAGCAGCACCAACATAGTATAAGATGTTATAAGACAACCCTTATTGAGTAATAGACCCCATTTATCAAATGAACACTCATTTATATCAAGCTGGCTCTTCGCAAGGCCAAGTCCCTCAGCGCTGGCTCGCTGTGACATTTGGAATGCCCTAGTTTAAAGCTGAAATGGAGCCAGCATCTGTTCCCAATGCAGAGCACATGTTATCCTGCACTCTGAGTGCATTTCAAAACTTCTCTTGCTTTTCCAGGGTAGAGTTTAGGCATTTCTGAAGTAACTCCATTTGTATGTAGCTTATTTTGCTGGATTAACTACATCAAACTCTTCTGATCCACATCTAAACATGGTTTTTCCAGCAACCAGAATTCTTCATATACCATACAGTAAACAGGACTACATGTAATAAGCACTGAATTAACTTCCATCAAGGTAAGTTAAAATTCTTGAAGATTAATTACAACCTTAAAAATCACTTATTAGCTACATAGGCCAACACTGGCCCCACTTTATAGTCATTGTGACATGAGCTCAAGCAATATATCAAAGGAAAGAGTGAACCAGCAGTACTGTCAGAAACCAAATCCATGGGTGTGACCTCCAATCCTTTGAACAAGGCTACGTGTTATATTTCTTCACTCTTCTGCACTACTGTAAAACTGTCAAAAAATTATAACTCTTGGTTCTGTCAATGTTTAAAAGACTACCTTTCAAGAGACTATGATCAATTATTTAATTATGGATTAAGTTCAAAGCAGATAAATTATTTTTTGTTCTTAATGATGCATCACAAAGCTTGAAAGCATGAAGACTAAAAAGAAAACACAGAATATTTTTTATTGTCTACAAAGAGACTTCTTTGCCATTTTAATATACCAGAGCTTTGCTACTAACCAGCCAGCATCAAACAACTTGGTGCTAATCAAGCCTGTACTCAAATCACTCAAATCCTAAGATAGGCTTAAGTAACGAGCTTTAGGTATTAAGAAACACAAAACTTGTAGATATTATAACACCAAGACAGAAACTACAGAAGACAAGACTCTATGCCCTAAATTATAAATCAGCAAGCCTATAATATCTCATGGTGATTATATTAATACAAATCTGATCTCAAAAATCCCACAAACAAAAAAAAAAAAAAAGATCTGCTAAAGTTTTGGGAAAAAAAAAATGTAGTTCAGCAATGTTATACATTTTAGGGTAATAAATAAGCATTTTGGAAAATACTTCTCTTTAGTTTCTTCTACAGAATCTGCAAAAATAAGTTACTGTAGGTAAGAACACAGATGTGTTTGGCTAGTACCAATGGCTGTAATTAACTTTGAAACATCTTTTGGATACAGAAAGTATCCAATCCCAAATAGAAGCCTCCACTGGGCTCCATAACTGGTAAAGTTACAAGCATTTGGGCTTTAAACCAATGTCTTTAATTTCTGTTTGAAAGAATGGTTTTTACCATGGTTTATGCCTGAAAGATTACATAAAATTCAGCTGCATTAAGATAAAGTGTTTAAGGTGTTCTCAATGACAAAAAATGTGGGATAAAGTACAAGTACCTTTCTCAGAGAAGGCACTTTATCTGTGCTGTACTGACTGATGCTAAGTGGATTTCATTCACAAGTACACCACATTCTGACAGATATCTTTACACTTCCCCTTACTCTGCCCATACTTAAGTCTTCTGTATTGTTCCTGCCACAGACTGCAAGTGAAGTTTTGTGATGGGAGGAAAAATATGCCAGTTTTCAGCAATTTTGATATTTATTCAATCCTTTAAAGTAGTCTGATGATCAAATACAAACTACTCCTTAAGACAAAAGGCACTTGAAATTTTTCTATTATGCCACAAATATTTCTAATTTATATAGAGCAGGGGACAAAATTCATGTGACAAAACTAAGAGAAGCTCTATCTATGTAGAAGATAACACATACCACCTTACTCCTCTCAACAGAAAACTATCTGGCATAGCTTAAGTGATTAACTGGATGTAAGATTAACTACATCCAAAAGCCTTTGCTGTTTTCTCCATCAGCACTAAAATAGGACTCCCAAAGAAACACCTCGAAATTCTAAAACAGATACCAACACAAAAACAACAGTTATCAGATCAAGAAAAATATACTTGTGCCTTGCTTTCTTCTCCAAAGAAAAGTCAAAGGAGGCTTCTATTAACTGAAGGCAAAAAGAACTATTATGCAGATTGTTGCAAGTTGAAGCAAGCAGCATTACTGTAGGTTTCAATATGTCTTTGGAAATATTTCTGCTTTCCAGAATACTGCTTTCCTTTGACTTTGAAAAGTCCTCATCTGAAACTGCTATGTGGGCAGCAATGTTGAGTATTTTCTTATAAAAATGACATCAACATAATAACCCAGACAACCCTTAACAACACTTGGGGAAATATGCATCAGGAACTCTGCTTTATGTTCTCAGGTACTACTGACCACTGTGACACCCAAGGTTCACTAGGAGCTCCACCTCCCAGCAAGAAAAGATGGTGTCTAGGAAGCTGAAATGCAGTGTTGCTCCACCCCAGAGCAGAAGTTAGAACTGCTCATAGCAGAACCAGGGTCTTTCACCTCCAAGCACTCGGGCAGAATGAACACTGGAGCATACAGAATGGCTAGGAGAAGGAAAGAAAAAGTGGAATCTGCTTTTAAGAGAGCATTCCTAGAGGAATGTCCTCTTTCCTGCTGTGGAGGTGTGTGTCCTCACTGTCACCAGTCCTGCCATCACCTTCCAGTGCCTGCCAGGGGCTGCTGCATCTCCCACTCTGCCAGAAGGACTAACCCCAGCAATTCCAAACAAAGGCTCCGGACAAAATCAAAGCCTACTATTTAAAGTTGTTTAAGCTAACTCAATACTCATCTTTAAACAGATTAAGAAGTGATTATACAGAAGCTCAACAGTATATCTATAGCCACGTCTTGTAGCAAAAAACACCTCAGGGCCTGCCTGCCTTTCCCACAAGTGAAATTGCGAACTTGGACAGCGTGGAACTGAATTAAGGCATTAAACTTTCTGCAAACTTGCCTAATTTAACATACCATTAAATCCTGGGTAGTGTAGGAATTGTATACTGCTGGGTTTGTTTGGGGGAACTAGGGAAATAATACACAGATACCATAACAGATATGGGTCATAACCCCATAAGATTACAAATGTAAACACCAGGAAACTGCCCAGGATTAAAGACAGATTACATCAAAAGTTGAGCTCAAGTAGAAAGCTGAGTCTTGATGGTAGATGACTGTTAAGTTAACAGTGTACTGACATAGGTTAAATTATCACTGGGTATTTAAAAACAAATGGGGAAAAAAAACCCTTACTTTTAAAAACTACATTGCCTGTTGCATTAAACTATAGGTATTCATTCCAGGTAACAAAAACAACCTGTTTAACTCCAAAGACTCTTTTCTTACTGAAGCAAATTCTCAGGACTTAACAGTGCTTTTAAAATAAAACCAAAACAAAAAGGAATCAGATTTTTTCCTCATTTCCTAGAAAGGTAAATAACAGGAACACACTACAATAACTGTAACAAAGTAATGCAACCTAAATACAGAGGTGGGTTGGGTTTAACAGTTTAATTTTAACAGTTTTTTATTTTGGTGAAGTTTCAATAGTTCAAAAAGGTTCTGATGATTCAGAATCTGATGGCTCAAACACTGATGGTTCAGAACACAGATCACAGGGAAGAGAAGGGACAGATTCTCATCTTCCCTATGATATCTGTTAGAGAGCAGTCAGCATTAATGACACATTCAATCTTCCCGGAGGAAAGCCTGCAAATCCTTGAAGAACAAGATGAGGAAAATAAGAGGTTATTAAAATTCACTGATGTGACTCAGATTCCATCTCACAATATTCGCATTCAATATTTAGTGATTCAACACACACTAGAGCACTTGGGACACGTCTGAATCAGCAGCTCACTAAGCTCCAAAGACACAAAAAAGCCAAGACTTGCACTCAAACAGTGACAAATCCAGCTTTGTTCGAAGGCTGGCATAGTTTGTGTCTGAAATCATCCTTTTCCTTAGTGCCAGGACAGGACTGGTCTCAAGTGTCAACAGGTTCTTGATACACGATCAGTTATATCCCACTAAACTATTCTGGGGACACTCAAGGATAGAAGATCAGGAATCACATGCAAAGTCACAAGAACTCACAGAGTTGCAGTGCAACATCTTGGAAGTGACTGAACACAGGCAGGTTTAATGGTCTGCCCTAATGCAGTTAATGGAAACAATCCAACTGGAAAAAAGCTGGGGAGGGGGGGAATAAAGGGAAGAGATCTAAAGGATCTCTCACATCACTGCCTCATCCTGAAATACAAATCCAGTACATGCTGTACACGACTTGTTTTTGCAGCGAGAGACAGCTTTCATGTATCCAAAGCTCATTATTAGAAGATCAAGGTACAACTTAACTACGAAGCTGTCTGAAATGCTCAGCATCAAGGCACAGGCAGTTATTTACAAAGCAAACACATTTCCTGTACAAAGGCAGTCTGTAAAAGCACACAATGTAAATGCAATGAAATATTGTGATAAAAAATGAAAATATATTAGAAGTGCACACAGATGTCTGAAGTCTCCAGTTGTCTGCAGAAGAACACTGAGCCACCAAAGGATAAAAGCAAATACATTTGCATCCTAAGACTGAGTATATTTCAAATATTATAATACCTGCAAAGCCTTAGGACTACAACCCACTTACAAACACTCCTACTTCCTGGCAGCCATTAACACACATGATTAATGTTCTCTTAATCACAGATATTACACATAAGGTTAATCCCTTAAAATCAAAAAGTACATCTGCATAGTTCTGTCCATTTTTAGAAATGATGACAAATCTGCAGACAACTGGAAAGGCCTCCTGAATTTCTGAAGGACAGAAAATCAACTATCAATTTTAATTCATATGTCAAAATACAATAGCAGCAAAACAGTTGGTGGTTTAGAAAATTAAAACATCAGAACTCAGTAAGTAGGTTCATTGAGAAGTTCTGATCTAGGCAGTAGTATAAACATTTTTTAAAAAAGAAAATACAAAACCCAAAAAACAGCTTTATGCAAGGCGATCCAACCAAAGAACATAACAATACAATCCATAAGGGTCTACAGTTTTACACAAACTGGTGTTTGTACATAAAAAATCAGAAGCTGTGCTGCTATGAATCCCCAGCATCCTAAAAACAGCCATTGGAAATCATTCTCTTATTTCAGGACAGAGTGAGAGAAGGCACCAAGTAATCCCAAACCCTGCATGTAATTCTTCCTTTTTCTTTTTTTAAGAAAATACACAAAAATGATCAACATGTTCTTACTGAATAGAAGTAAAATGGGACAACATTGTGGAGAAAGAACAAACCATAACAATTAAACCACAAAGCACACAAGATGTAACTGAAAAAGGTCAATGATATCAACCATATGCAAAGATTTCTAAGACAACAGCAAAACAAGCTATCAAATTTATCTAGATTAATGCTACATGGCTGTACCACTTGCAGGTCCAAGTGGCTCCTGTCCTCCACTCCCACAGCTTAATTAGTCTATGCTTGAAATAAGCCCAAAGATAACAGAAGGCCGATTAGATTGAAATTAAAACTAAGCATTCAGCACTCAGGCCACAGAAATACTCATCTAACCTTAATCCTTCCTCCCAGTTCACATTTCTTTCTGTTTTTCTGATGTGTACCAAATGATTACCAGCCCATACTTTTTAATTTGTTGTTTTGTCCAGATGATTCTGTTACACTGTGCTTTTATTGTCCTTTACTGACATTAAAGGCTTTAAAATGGGTGTCTTTATCATCTGAGCTGATTTACTTTGAAGTAGGAAAAAAAATATCATTAATCCTGTATGCTAGGATCACCCCTCATTTTTTTTCCTACAAGCTGTTTTAGACATATATGTAGTGCCTTTCTGCTCTTTGGTACCAATTTAAATGAGATAGTATCAGGGAATTCACACTCTCTTTATTAAACTCCTCCAAATTCAATTTGTTACCAACAGGTCTCGATGCCACATTGTTCTTTGAATAGCCCATCTGTAATTTTTTAAGGACTGTAGTCACTAAGCCTTGATTTTATTAACAAAGGAAAAAAACTCCAAAGATATCCAGTTTAAGACAATACCTGATCACTGTTCTCTCTTGTGGACTTTTCAGTTAAAAAGTTACATCCCTTTTCTGCAATGCTCTTAGGCATCTCAAGCTTTTTTACACAACCAGCGAAGATCCAATGACTACACTAAATTTCCTGCCTTCCTAAGGCTTCCTGCCTCCTTCCAATATTAGACTGAGCATATAAAAACTGTTCCACACATGTGTTTTCATACAGCTCATTCATTACACAGTGAACTTCAATTCTGCCTCTGCCTATTTCTATTATTCAAAAAACATTTCTAATAAAAGATCTGGGGAGTTCACTTACATCTTTCTAAACACTTCAGGTGGTCAAGTTTCACAAAGTATTTGACATGTGATAGTATATATCACTACAAAACTGTGCTCTCATAATCAGACCATCAGGTACATTTATAATGCTTCTTTTTCAAGCAGCAGTTAATCTGTTCGACTTGAAGAAAAAATAACATAAAACACCTCTACCAGGTCTGGAGTTTAGCTGTGACAGATGAGTGTTTTTAACTCATAGTGAAAAAGAAAATTAATTCTAGAGGTTTAGGACATGAAATATAACAGTGTACCAGAAAACACAGTAACATCAAAAGTATAATGCAAAGAATTTAAGAAGAAAGGCTGATTAACTACTCTCTGCCCATCTCCAAGTTTGCAAGAGCACCAGCAACACAGCTATTCATGTTAAAGCTGTCTCACCCTTCTTACTCTGCATTATTTTCAAAGATCAAGATACCAAATGTTAAAACACAGCTGGAGCAAAAACTGGGGAAAATAATGCCTTTCTTTTTTGTTGTTCTCCTCAGCATTCAAGTTTCCATTCTGCTGGGTTTGGCTGGCTTGTTTGTCCAAGGCTAGCAAAAGAGAGAATGAAAGTTTACAGTATTTTAAGGAAGTATTTTAATTTCACTCTTGCACTCTGGGCAATGTATTTTAGGAAGTACCAAATGTTCAACAGCAACACCCAATTCTATCTTCATTCAACCAGCCACTACTAGTTTTATCAAGTGATATGAATGGAAGGCAGTCAATATCAAAACTAATCCGTTATAATATCTATTCTTGCCTGTTTTGCAACCCTACTTATGAGCAGGGCAATCAACTAACTTCAAAACTGTAATTAGCTCTGGGGTTACTGTGGTTCATCCCTATAAAGAGGGGAAACTATTGAAACTTAAGTAATTCAGTAAGTTCTCCCTACATTCAAATATTCACAGATCTCTTTTTAGTAAGAACTCCCGAAGCTTTACAAAATTCGATCACAATGAACCTAACTACTGGTTTCCTTACGGTGAGTTTTTTACAGACTTCAAACTTTTCCCGAATCTTAAAAACCAGGATGATAAAAACTTAGATACAAAACAATTTTTAAAGGAGGAGGAGTGAAAGCTCATGGGAAAGCACCACAATGCTATCTCTAAGATATATGCTAAGCTTAAAACAAAAAGAAGGAACGAAGACTTTAGAAAATAGTATCTGCATAAAGATACCAGAGACTGGGGAGAGCTGATTATTTTGATATTTGCTTCCATTGTATCAAGCACCACAGCTTCTAACAACCACTCTGAGCTAAAATACAGCATCAGTTCCTCTCCTTTTAAGCTGAGAGACTTTCTCTGGATAACCTGCTATGTCAGACAGCCAAAATAAACCTATCAAACAAAAACCCCAAAACAAATAAAAATAAAAAGGAAAAGTCTTCATTCTTCCTGCTGTCTAAACAGAGCCATTCTCAGCAGCAGGACCCTTCACAGAAAAGCAAATAAACCCATCACATTAAATACTTCAGAGGAATTACGGATCCCTCTTTCTTTCAAGAAACCCACACTGCCATTTCTCTAGGCAAATCGTTATATGCTGTATTTAATCCACACAGACGCCTTTATTGTGCTGGCACAGAACACTTTACCTGCCACCAGAACAGGTTCGTTCACTGGTGGCTGAAACATTGTCACAATGATACAAAATTGCGAGATTTGGAGATTCCTGTGAAAATATCCTGAGTAATTACACATGCCAGCTTCAGGGCAGAATTTAACTTGGATACTACAGTTTGCACCAATGTTTTTCAGGGTGAAAGCACCACTATGTGCTACTGAAAGCGGTCTGAAACCCGAAACTCAGCTTCCATCTGTGATCCAGCAGCAGGGCTCCTCCCACCAGCACGAGGCTAAGAGGATGCCTAAACTGAATTAAAGAAAAGAGAGTTACTGAGAGCCTCCCCCAGGCTTGCCTTCCTCCGGAGACCTCAAATACAAGAACTGTCTGAAATTGAGACTAATTAGCCTACAAATGCTGAAAGAAATGTAGCTTACAAATACACTGCTGAGACCCACATCTTCCCTCTCTCATCACAGCAGGAGCTCTCACCAAAGGATAACATCTGAAGGACACATCCCATGGCTGCACCTATGGCCCCATCTTCATGAGCTGCTTCTCTGGAACTCTGTTCAGAACTGACTGGGCTTCAAATCAATTATTTAGAGATCTTACAAAATCAGACAGAGTTTTTGCAAGGCCATAAATTCCAGGGGTGAGCTATCTGCATGGAAAGGTACATTACACAGATCCTTCCTGGAGCAGCTGTTTTCAGAAGCTGCGAGAGGCTATTTATAGAGTGCTACTTGATTGTCAGTTCATATGAAACTAAAACAGAGTAAATAGGAAACAGCAATTAGTTCTCAGATGTCTTACTTCAAAACATGGTCACTGTCGATATTTCTGATATTTTACACTGTAGCACAACACAACCACCCCAGTGAAGGGTTCATTAAGTACCATCCACACAGACACATCTTCCTCCCAACTGCATTGTTAGTCATGGACTTGCTGTAATGCTTTTCCTTTGATTTGGTGGCTGAAAAAGTGCAGCAAGCAAAGAAGAGATATATAACTTACTTCTTTTTGTATTCGAATCCATAACTGTTTAGACAAATTTGCAAAAAAATATTTGCCCAAACTAAAAAAAACTCCAAAAAATGCACATGGACAATGCCTCCAGTCTCCCACTACTCCTAAGTTACAATGAAATTCCTGCCCTCCATTTGTTCTGTCTGCCAGACTGTTGCAACACTACTGAAAAAAAGAAATTATAAATAGGAAGAAGCCTTACTTCCCACGCAGATCAGACCAGCAGTGACCAACGAGCAGTGGCACCCAGCTGACCAGAGAACAAAGCTCCTACACAGAGCTGCTGAAGTCTGAAAGAAAAAAGACCCACACCTACACTGCCCTCCACACAAAAAGGCACAACCACAGGTCTCTTCTCTGGGAAATCTGCACTTGAACAACCACACCTGACTAGCAGTCAAATCAGTGGGTTTATTAAGGCCATAAACGCTGTTTGGGGTAAAAGTGCAGTGGTTCCACAAGACAAGCACACCCTGTACCAACCCCCTGGTGAAAAGCAGGAGTCAGTAAGGACTGAGCATGTCTTGCCACCATCAATGGAGATCTCAGCATCAATTCCGTGGGAAGGCTCTCCCAGGTCCTATTTTTTCAAGGCTCTCAAGCAACTGAACTTGTTTAGGTGAAAGGAAGAACAGTAAATATGAGACCTTAAGCAAGGCACCAGAGTTTTGTTTTTAACTAAAGTTATGTGCATTTTATTGGAGCAGCATCCAGAAAAGACATCTTGGTAAGTCTGAGAAGATGATTTCTACCGTTCAAATCTTAGTACTTCAACTCTCAGAGACACAACCACAAAAAAGCAGAAGAAAAAAAAAACAACAAAGGTCTTCTTCAAAAAAAAAGGCGCTTCTTCAGAATCTGCACACTACAGTCCTAATTTTAACATTGAGCTTTTCTGCTCCAACTGGAGCAGACAAAAAGGAAAAAAAAATTCAGTCTGAAGGATTGATCACTAAAAGTTAGAACAATCCTCAGCTAAGGCTTAGCCAAGCACAACTTAAGACTAACCAAAATCAAAAGCAGCTAGAACGTTAGTTCTCAGTATTTTTTTTTTTTAGGACTCAAATTTTCTTTTCAAGGGACTTGTGCACTGCACACACACACACTCATCTCTGTAATCGGTAGAAACCTTGATTTCCTCGATTAACCTTTTGTGGATTACTGAGCGCTTAGGGACTACAGACAGAAAACTCCTGAGTTAGGCTCAGTAATGTGATATCCCACCACGAAAAAACCAAACGACAGACCATTACCACCGAGCACAGCCGGGAAAGCCTGGGAGGCACAGATCGACACTCGTTTTACAAAGCTGTAAATCAAGCTCCATCTCGAGTACTCGAGGTTTTCACTCCAAGGCAGGAACTGTTTTGCCACACGAGCACAAAAGAACACGTTCCCGACCCACCGAGTCATCTACCCCGGAGAGACAACCCCCAAATCCCCAGTGCCACTACGATGGATCGCCACACGTGAATAAACACCGGTGTTTAAAAATATTTTCTGGTAACGTTTTCTTACAGAACCTGCGCCATGACAAAAAATATCCATAGCTCCTTCACGCCACGGAAACCTTCCCGCGGTCTCGGAAAGGAAAAGTGGCGCTGGCTTTAACTTGGAAAGTGAAAACACGGGGCTCGGGCGTGGGGGCGAGGGCAGCCCGGGGCTGGGGCGCCGGCGGGGACCCCGCGGTGGCCGCGAGCACTTGGGGACACAAAGGGCGGGCGGATCGGCCCGCACCGAGCGCGTTCCAGCGGCTCGGCCTCTCCCAGAGCCCCGGCAACACGTCGAGGGCGCCGGGACAGCGGCCGCGCCATGATCCCGGAGGCGTCTACGTGCTTTGTTCCCAGCCTCCGGCAGCTCAGCGCCGGTAAATCCGGATCCTGCCCGGCGCCGGGCACGGAACGCCGACACCGGAGCTATTTTGAGCCGCCGCCCAACTTCCCAGCTGGGTCTCCGCGTGCAACAGTTCCTTCGGGAAGCAAGGGCGGCGAGCCAGCGGAGCCGCGCACCGGGGCACCGGGGGGTCCTGGCGGGCCCCGGGCCACCCCGGCAGCGCGGAGGGATGGGGCCGGGGTGTCCCGGACCACCCCTGAGGCCGCGGAGGGCCGGGGGGTGGATTTGGAGAAGGTGTCGCCGCCCCACACGGGGCACAGGAAAGTTCGGAGCTGCGGGACAGCGCGGCCGAGCGGGGGAGCGGCGGCGCCTGGAAGGGGCTCCGGGCCCCCTGCTCGCTTGGTGGGGCTCCAAGGACGGCCGGAGCTCGCCCGCACCGCCCGCCCCCACGAGCGCCGGTCCTTACCGAGGTAGTGCCTGCGCAGCAATCCGGGCTCCTCCAGCCCCAGGGTCCGCTTCCGCACGTCCCAGAGCAGGTGCGGGCAGCGCCCGCGGGACATGGCCCCGCGCGGGCGGGAAGAGGGCGCGCGCGGACCGGGGGGGGTGCGCCGGGACAGGCCGGGCGCGCGCGATCACCATGGGAACCGCCGAGCGGGCCCCGCGCCCGCCTCGCGCCGAGGCACCGACCGCGAGCCAGAGGCGCGGCGGGCTCGGGACACGCCCACCGCGCGCGGGGGCCACGCCCACCGGGCGGCCGCGGAGGGCCACGCCCACCGGGCGGCGGAGGGGGGGCACGGGGGCCCGAGATTAATGGGCGTCTCGCGCGAGCCCGTGACGTCGCCCCGCCCCGACTGAAGGGAGGGCGTGTGGTGGGCGGTGGGGGGGGGGTGACGCCAGCGCGCTCGGCTCCGCCGGGAACAAACCCGCCCTGTCCAGTGAAGCGGTGTGAAGCCGCAAAGCGGCCATCTTGGCTTTGGGCGCATTAGTCGTAGCGCAGGATTCCCCCGCGGCGGCCATCTTGCGGGGAGAGCGAAGCGGCGGCCGCCATCTCTGAGCCGGGCGCCCGTGCCCTTCCCGAGGGCGGCGGGCGCGCCAGCTCTCCCCAGGTGCCCGGGCCAGCGCGCTCAGCCAATAGCACCGCGCGCAGCTCTCCGCCCCGCCCCGCCCCCTGCGGCCGTGACCAATCAGAGTGCGACTGCCGGGTGGGCAGGCCCGGGGGCGGGGCGTGGGCGGAGGACGGACGGACGGACGGACGGACGGGACGCGGACCCCGCTCAGTCCCCGCTCGCCCCTCGCTCGCCCCGTGCCTCGCCATGGCGGCCGCCGTCGCGGGGCTCCGCGCCTCCTACCACCGCATGCTCGACCGCATCGAGCTCATGCTGCCGCCGCGGTTCCGGCCCTTCTACAACCACCCAGCGGGTAACGGGCGGGGGTCACCTTGGCCCCCGGTTGGACCCGCGGGGAGGGCGGAGCGGGGGATGCGTTCCGTACGGGTGGGGGCCGGGATCGGGGCAGCAGTGACGCGCTTTGGGTGCTTCTGGCGCGGGAAAGAGGCCCTGGAGCGGAGTCCTGCTCCGTAACGGGGGCTTGATTGTGTTCGCGAAGGGAGAGCAGGATAATCGGGCACGGCACGGGTGGTTCCGGGATGGATGCGCTGCTGTCACTGTCGCGGTACCGCGGGATGGGTCCAGGGATCGCCTGGGCTGCCAGAGCCTGGCCCAGGGGATGTCATGGGTCTAAAGGGGCCTGGAGGCCTCAGCAGCCGCTTCTTTCAAGACGATGTGCTGGAAAAATCACAGAATCGTGGAATGGTTTGGGATGGAAGGGATATTAGAGATCATCCAGTTCCACCCGCTGCTATGGGTAGAGACACCTTCCACCAGAGCAGGCTACTCAGAGCCCCATCCGGCCTGGCCTTGGGCACTTCCAGGGACGGGGGAGAGTGCTGCCAGGGTTTCTGATCTTGAAATGTGCCCTGGTCAAGTCAGGCAGCCTTTGGGTTTATTTCCTTTCTGCTGAATCCCACGCTTCTACGTAGCAAAGGCAGCTCCTGCCCCTGGTGAATTCGCTGGAGCACTCCTGTGGGTAAAGAATGAGCTCCCCTCACCTGACCTGCAGTTCACCTTTTCGTGGGCAAGCGTGGGGGGTTGTGTTATTAGGGAGAAACCTCCTGTAAAATGATCCCGTTCGGCGCCATCTACATGTGTTTGTCATGTAAACAAATTGCGTTGGTTGTTAAAACCAGCGCCCGATAAAATCCTGGCATTCCATAGGCTCCGTCCCCACTGTTTCCTGTCAGTGTCACAGGCATCCTTGACTCTTCACCTACCAGGAATATGCACTGTGAAAATGGACTTTGGTTTGCAGTCACTTGCTCTATCCTCTTACAATGGCCCTCTCTTGGAAGAGAAAATCATTGCTCTAAAGAAATCACAATGGGTGAAAACTGCAGTTCTCAAAATGTTTGATTTGTACTGAATTCACTAGACCAATATATTTAACATTAACGTATTGTTTTTATATATAAAGAGACAGTATGTCCAACACCGAGACACACATTCCACTGGTGTGAAATGTGGCAGCTTCTACTTGCTCTTACTGGATGCAAGGCACAGCAAGTACTGGGAACATCCATGTTCCCTCTTCAACAGAGCTGGAGTGGGAATTGGAGAAGGTTTTGGAGGTTCTCTTGCAGTGCTTTTTACAAAAGTGCCTGTGGGCCACTCTTGGTCATCACCATCATGCTGTCATTAATAAATCCATTTTTAGGGATTCTGTGTATATATATGTTATATATACACACACATCTACCTGTCATAATCCATACTGATGGTGTAAGTGAGAAAAGTCACAGCACAAGCAAGTATAGAAACTGAACCCCTGCAACTTCTATTTTAGCCTTGAAGATGTGTCTGTGGGAAAGTTATGCAATAGATGTCACTCTTCAGGAAAGAAAAGTGGGTTAAAAATGACAGACTTTCTTTTATCTCCAGTGACATCTAAATCTCTAGTCTAATTCAGGAATATAAGCGTCAATGTCATGAAATTATAAATCACTTGTGAGGCATGAAGCACTTTCTGGCATAAAGAAAGCTTCCAGCAAAATAATTGGTGCCTGTTAAAAACAGTTTCTTTGGCTGGCATTGCTGGAGGACCGTGGAGGGCTGGCACACCAACTCCCCAGGCTGCCATGGGAAAGCAAGGGCTGAGCTTGTGCTCCCTCTCCTTTGGCCTCTCTGGTTCACTTTGCCGGACTAAACTCAAGTTTTCAGCACAAAGACTTCTTATATTTAATAGAAGTCATAAATTCTATAAACTGCTCACATGTGATATCTAAATTAGCCTCTGGTGTCCCCCTGCTCTCATGTGCTGCTGTCATATTCATCCTTGAAAAATTCTGGATGTCAGGATCTGGGAAGAACTCACCCAGGCTGGGTGCTTGCTGGAGTGCTCCAAGGAGAGGTCTGACAGTCTTACCTAATTACAGACTTGGCTTGGTACCTTCCCTGTCTCCAATTCTTTCTTGGTTCTGCAGTCAGCAGTTTGAAATGGTCGAGTTTTTTATTACTAATAAAAATTAATGTCAGTCTTCTTGAAAACTCTGCTAGCTGTTTAGGGAATGTTAAATAATTTATACTCATCCCACATCCTCTAGTACTCCAAATCTGAATTTGTGTTTTAGAATAAGATAAATGTTATTGATTAAAGCTACTCTGTAAGACTGATTTATTTATAACAAGCTGTATTTGCAGCCTGATACTGACACACCAAGTAAGTGCCTAAGAGAAGAGCAGCTGAAGTTTTTCTCTTTAAAGGATGAACATTAAGCTGCTGTTATCTAATATTCAACAATATTAGACAAAAGGTAATGTGCTTGTAGTTATTAAATGCAGTTTGAAACTTGATCACAAGCCAGGTGGGTTAAAAAGGACTTTATGCAAGGCTGCCAAGCCAGTTTTTGTTTCCCAACTCATAGTTTTAAACTTGAGGGTGGTTAAAACTGGAAGTACAAGTAGTTAGTGCAAGGTCTTTTTAAGGCTGAATTATTAGTGAAGAACTTGCTCTCAAAAAAAGCAGGCAACCAAAGTCCTGCTGGTCACTCCTATGTAATATATTACGGTGAAAACTTGGCTTCATTTTGCATGTTAGCAGTGTGCTGAGAAGTGACCTAAATGTTAATTTCTGACTGTTTCACAGGGGGTTGGTACTTTGGATTGTGGTCTCTCATTTAAGACTTGGAGTAGAAGTCCCAGATTAAATATTTCTGGCATAGTTGTAGGTGTGGCTTTACAGGGCTTTGTTTTAACCAACCAGCTGCTGTTTTAGCACTGCTGAAAATTACATGTGTTCGTAAGAGAGTTGTTTTTTTCCCCAGGTCCCATGTCATTGGATTTTTCTCCCTTCCTTCTTGAGATTTCCTCCTCTTCCCCCATAATCCTCCTTTGCCTACTGGTAGATTTTTGGGGTGTTTTCCTTATTCCTAGGGCTTTTCCTAAGTCTTTCAATTAAAAATGCATTTTGCCTGCTCCGGTGTCCTCAGTTGCTTTAACATGGACATACAAAATCCCATCCAGCTGTTGCAGAAATGTGTGGAGTGATCACACAACTGAAGGGTGATGCACTGAGTTGATGAATTTTGAGTATTAGGTGCTAGAGCTTGTATAGCAGTAGAAACTGCTAATATAAACAATTCATTATTAAAAAAAAAACAACTAAAACAAAACAAACTTACTGTGGGTATTAAAACAGCCACACCTTACTAAATAATTTAACTTTTCTCCCATCCTCCCTCAGGTCCCAAAACAGTGTTTTTCTGGGCACCTATTATGAAATGGGTAAGTACAAGATGCCTGCTGGTGTCTGGGTGTCAAGCCCAGGGCAATCTGCAGCAACAACACTGAGCAAGCAAGAGATTCCCAGCAGATACTTGAGCCTGCAGAAAGATTAGAGGCTCTAATTCTTAATATATGGGGAGGAACAAAATTAGCCTTAATAACAGATAGCACAAAATGAAGGGGATACAGCATGGAGAAAATGCTTTGTGGAAGAATTGTGCTTTTCACTGGGTTTCACCAAGGCTTTCTCTTGTGAAACACCGCCTGTTGTTCAAGGTAGGCATGATGCAAAACTCATAAAGCGTGTGTCTCTTCTGAGATTGAGGAATTTGAGAAGTACCTTATATGGATAAGTATCTCATAAGGAAGCCAATTCCTAAGCCTCATAGCTTGAAGGCAGGCTGAAGCGTGTCAGAGTGCAAGGTGGTCTTGACCTAAAAGACAAAGACAGCTGCCATTGTGGCTGTCAGTGGTGCTCTGCCTCCTGTGAGGTTCTGCTTCCCACTGGCTACAGCCCTGGGCTGTGTTTGTGCCCAGGTGATGCAAATGCCACCTCCTTAATCACTGTGCTCCTCCGAGGTGTTGCACTGATAGAGATAAAACGAGATCTCCAAACCCACGAGGGTTTGGATGGAACCTGCTCTTACCACTGCCAGCTGCTTTGTAACTTTGCCATTGTGAACCCCAACATTGTACAGGCCACAGGCAACACTGTGCTCTAAGCTACAGCTTGGTTTCTTTGTCAGTTTCTGGACTGGAGCTGCAGGAACCATGGTTAACCTTCCCCTTCCTCCGAGGTTCTCCCTGGAAACACCCTCCCGAGCCTGAGCACACAGGCAGCTCTTCTGTGCCCAAGAAGTCCTGGGTGAAAGCGCTAGGACTGTCTTACTTAGGGGTTTAGTTTGGGCTTTTCTGTGAACTGGTGTAACAGGGACGTGAAAATGTATTTCCAGTAGAGGGCAATAACACAACAAACAAAGCAAGCAGAGTGTTTGCTGCTAATGTCAAGTAGATCAGCCAAGCTATTCCTCAGTTTGGCTGCAAGTTTTCTACTATTACTGAAATTATATTAAAAAAGCACTTTTACCCCCTCAGATGAAGCTGAGTGAAGACTATATGGAATGAAGTTTACCAGCAGTATCTTAGCCTGACCTGTAGGAAGAAGGCCCTTATTTAGATAAGCCTCTACTTCTCTACTCGTTGCATGAAAACAAGGGTGGATCTTTTTCAGCTGCTTTCTTAAGCAGCTGTGTTCAAAGTAACCTTGTTCTTGAATTAACACAAAACTGCCAGTGCCTGGGATTTTATTGCCACCCAGTTGTAGCTGCTATAACTGTGTTCTTTCTCCTACCACAAGGGACTGGAAATGGATAGTGTCCCCCAGAGTCTAATTGCTCACAGAATGCATCCCATCTCCTCCATAATGCAGTAGGATAAGCACTGAGCTGTGAAGCAGCTTCCCCTTGTAAAGCTCTTGATCTGTTACAGGAGTCCCAGACTGGTGCTCACTGAATTTCTCTTTGCAGGGCTTGGTGTGTGCTGGACTGGCTGACATGGCCAGACCAGCAGAAAAGCTCAGCACAGCACAGTCTGCAGTACTCATGGCCACAGGTAAAGCCACACTTACTCCATGTTTTCACACAGAATCTTCTATCAGTACTAATCCACTTTACAGAAAGCCTTAATTTTAACATGCTAGCTGTCACTATTGCTGTTGGATGCTGATTCTAGGACAGACCTCTACTTGTTTTTGAATCAGTAAATATTCTGTAACAGTTTTCTACACCTCTTAATTTGGAATTGGTTCAGCACAGCACAAGTTGCTACGAGTTAGGCATGAGTGTCATCCTTTAAGTTACCATGATACCATTCATTGCAGTGACCTCTTTTCCTTCAGATCAAGTAATTTTGAAATCAGTCCAGGATACAGTGACTTTTCTTAGAACAGACTTTAAGGGATTTAAGAATGGTAGGGTAATTACACTAACATAACTGGAAAGAATTTACAAGAAATCTGAAGCAGTGGCACATGGACTACTGCATTCCCGTCTGCCAAGAATTCTCACACTGGCAGAAACAATATTCTGTAATCCTAGGAAAAGGTTTGGAAGGTTCCCATTTAGGTTGGAAAAGACTTTTAAGATCATGGAGTCCAACCATTAACCCAGCACTTCCAAGTCCACCACTAAAATGTGCCTCTAAGTGAAACAACTACTCTTCTTATAAACAAATCCAGGGATGGTTCCGCACCACTTCCTGGGCAGCTTTTTCCAATGCTTTTCCTGTCTGAAAGGGTTCTCCAGACTTTGATACCTGATGCAGTCCTGTGCATTTTCCATACGTTTTGCATAATCTCCAGTGTAGTGCAGCAAGCTGGATATGAGCAAAATACCACTACACTGCAACGTTGCTGGAGAATTAAGGTCTAGGCTGCTGTAGACTACAGAGGATCTGTGATATTCAGACTATGATTTACCTTACTGTAGCTATTTTAGAAAAATGCAGTACATACCTGTAGGTGTCCCACCGGCACTTTTCACTGAGAAAAAGGTAGTTATAAGCAAACCAGTTGTCTGACATGAAGTTGTGAGATTTGTTTACTTCAACTGGCCCGTGAATCTGCCTCCAAATATCTGAATATTTAATTTGAAATTTCTTTACACTTTCCATTTTTTTTCAACAGGCCTTATTTGGTCAAGGTACTCTCTGGTGATTATCCCTAAAAACTGGAGTCTGTTTGCTGTGAACTTCTTTGTTGGCTGTGCTGGTGGTTCCCAGCTTTTCCGAATATGGAGGTATGCATTACTAAGGGTACAAGTACAGCTAAGCATTAACCAGGATATAAATGCTGCCAGTCTCTCTGTCAGTGCAACAGGCAAGAGGAACCGAACCATTCATGAAACATTACAGAATGTTTTTGCTACATTGTTAGTTTTACAGTTAAGTGGACTGAAGCTGTAAATATTCTCAGTCTAGCTAGAGCAGCATTGAATCGTGTCAGTTCCAGCTGGATCCAATGGCTTTTAAGCGGAGCAGCAGTTTTCAAAAAATTGTTTCTTGAAGGAAACTCTGGGCGTTTTCTGGCTTTAGTACTGGCCAGGAATGTGGCAACCTTAGCTACTTTGGAACTTCCTACAAGAATTAAGATATCCTATCCCGAGTTTCCACCCTCAAGTCCACTGTAATTTTAAACCTCCTCTGGTGAACAGATTGCTAGGAAAACACTGTTATTGTAACTGGTGTTCTATTCTATTCTTAGCCTGTGCTCTTTCTTTTTTATTCCTATAGGTATAATCAGGAGCTAAAAGCACAAAAGCAGGTGCAATAAAGAGATGCTTAACCCAACAGGTCAAATCCAGCAACGCACAAACCCAACCCCATGGGACCTAGCTTCACTAATTTTAATGTTTTTTTTTCTTCTCTGAGAAAATAAAAGAGAAAAATAAAGGAGATCAAATGTTTTCTAAGTGCAAATAACCAAGTATCTCCACACATTTGAATAAAGGGCAACCTTTTAAAACGAAGGCGGAATTGTTTGTCTTGTATTGTCTCTTTAAAGAAACTGGCTGGATTTTGCCTAAAAAGAGTTGCTGAGCCTCACCTTATCTGATTCCACTGAACATTGATGGGAGTGACAAAGTACTGGTGACAGCCAGAGCCTCAGACTGAAGTGATCTTTCCTGTCACAGACAGAAAACCACCTGGGTTTGCCATATTTCAGTAACCAACAGTAGCATTTGCATTTCATTTCCTGATGCTCTTCCTTCCCCAGTAGCATCAGGATATTTGTTCCAGCTTCAGCTGTGTGTGTCTTCATTTGTTCCCCAACTACCACTGTCCTGAAAAAAAAGACAGCAAACAAATGTGCCACTGGTGTTTTAGCTTCCTTCACAACTCCAGGCAGAAGAGGGGGGTGTTGAAGCCCCAGACTTAGACTCAGGAATTCACATGCAGGGGAAAAGATAACTGAGGCAAGGTAGGTTCTGATGAGTCTGTCAGCTCCCCTTTTTCAAAGGCTGTCCCACCAGGAAGTCAGTTCTCTGTTCTGCCATAGTTCCACTTGCGTGTCTTGGTCCTTGGTCCCAGGGTCTCAAGTGGGAAGTTCTCCAGCTGTGTTAGTCACCAAGTGGACAACAGTGACTGAAGAAGAACACTGCTAGGAAGAGAGGTGGTGTATTCCAGTCCCCCTCCCTTCCCAGTCCCCAGCCAGGTAAGACTCATCCAGCAAACCAGTAATGGGAAAAAAAAAAGTGTATTAAAATATTCACAAGATTACAATAGAAAACATTAAAGTCCATTCAAGAAAAAATATCCAAGATAACTGTTCCAGATGAGTCTGTAGAAGCAAAAGCACTAACAGTTGGTACACTGGCTCTTCATGTAATCAGGCCATGCAATGCATATCTAGCTCCCTCACACAGATTATACACCTGTCTTACAGGTGTTTGTTGTCTTGCACACCTCCAGGACAGAGGTTTATAAAAGAAAAGTACCCAGTCTATGTTTTCAATTACATTTACCACATAAGAACAGTTGGCATTGCAGGGAGACAGAAAACATTGCACAGCACACTGATCTCCAAAGGCATTGAACTTACATTTTAGAGTGCAAAAATACCTGTAAATGAAAGGGCTTATTAGCTTTAGGGCAGTGAAGAGAAAGAGAAACCTAAAGAAGAGAATAATTGCTGAGCCTTGTTAATATGATTTTGTAGTCTCCCATATAAAAATGTTACACTGCAGAGGTGTGGCCATAGCCCAGAAGACCCACTCACCTTCTCTCTTGGTGGTTTTATTGAGGAAATACTTCCATCACCTATGATACAATAAGAACTTTTTGTATTTGAGGTCCTTGGCAGATACACTAATAATGTAGAATTCCAAGACAAAATTCCAATACAGAGTGAAGGTGTTCTGGTCACAAATCAAGAACTCCATACCTGACCTCAGTGAATCCCCTTTAAGGCAATGCAGCTTTTAAGTTGCATGCACACCTTTACTGCAGTTACAAGACAGATGGTTATCTAGACAGTTCTCACAGGTTGAAAAACCTAATTACAGCTCTTCTAGTCATAAACCAAAATACCACTAAAGCTTTGAGAGAAAACAAAACCCTACAGGTCTCCAGTTATAAATGACACATCAGGAAATGAGTTGCAGGGACATACCTGCCCCTTGTAAAGGCTCTTAATGTTTTGTGAATGTCGTGAGCATCTTCCTCACAGAACAACTGCTGAAGTCAAAAGGGGTCACAGAAACCTGATGGACTGAGTACAGCTACCAATTTACTTAGCTTGATACCTTATTTCTAATTCTCTTGAAATTCATTTATGGTAATCAAAATTAAGGGAGATTTCAGATTGATCCCAGTTTTGTTTGAATGATGAATAAGAGAGAATTTATTGCAAGTCTTCCATCACACTGGCCCTCCCAGGTCCACTATCCAGGAGCAATGACCCCCCCTATTTTAGTCACTGGCTACTGCCTCAAGAGAGGTGCCTGCTCCTCCTCTGGGCTGCTGCAAGCCTGGCATGCAGCACTTGTTTTGAAAATAGATGATCCTAAAAAGAGCTGGCAGCAGTGCTACAACAGGACAAGGACAACACCCTTCATGTTCCTCAAAGTCCAAGCTGTTATTTTCTTCCTGCAAGGAACAGCATCAGAGAATTAAGAGAACAGCAGCAGCAGAGCAAACAGAGTTAAACTTCTGGTCACCAGAACATCAGGATATGATGCTCTTGTCTGACTTAAAATCCCTGCTTGCTCCACATATCAAGGAAGAGAAATCCTCTGTCTCCTGAGACTTTACTAAGTAAGCCAACTCAGTATCAGTCCCTTTCATCAGCACAGGTTAACATATCATTAAACCATCTCAGATAACTTGAGGAACAGAAAGTTCACAAGTGTTGTCTCACAATGCCTGAAGTTCTTTTGACTTCAGCATGAATACATTACTTAATAATTATACTGCTCACTTTTCCACGACCAAAAAAAACCAAAAAATACCAAAACAAAACAAAAAAAAACACCCCAAAAAAACAAAAAAAACCAAAAAAAAACCCAAAAAAATCCTTAAAAAATTCAACAGCTTTGGCACTGGAGTGGGATTCAGACAGATTTCTGCCATTCCTGGGGGAAGACTTTTGTTTCTTTCTAAAAAGATGTTTAGTGTTTTTAAAAAATACTTCCACGTTCATTCTGCCTTCATAAAGAGGACCCAAGAAGCCTTGCAGGGAGCCTCCTCAGTCTAGGCAATATGAACATACCTCTAGCTAGACAAAAGCCATGCAAGGAGATGTCTCCTTAAGTCAGCTAAAATCAGCCAGATCAGTGTGTCTCCTAAAGTTAGCACCAGATCAGTCCTAAAGTTAGCACCGGATTCATGTGCTTCCTGAAGTTAGCACCACATCAGAATTGTGCTCAGATTCTCCAGTACATTCCAGCAGGAAAAGAAGCAAACATTAGTAGCAGACTTCAGAGGCAAGGCCAGCCCCATCTTCTCATAGCAGCAAGTTTCTGATTGCCACATTCATCACAATTCTCCCTCTTACTCAAAAATGTTGGGGGAGAAAAGACGGTGATGCGTAGGGATGAACATAGGCAGATCAAAATCAAGTTTCCCCATCAACCACATCCAAAGCATTAGTGCTTTATTAAGTGTAAAATAAATGTTGGGAAGTAACAGCCTGATAGATAAGGAAAGCAGCAGCAGCAGCAGGATTCCTCCTGATCTTAATCATAATTTATACTGGGTTGGAAGGGACCCATCAGGATCATCAAGTCCAACTCCTGGCTCTTGGCAGGACACCCCAGGACTGACACCACGTGCCTGAGAGCAGTGTCCAAACACTTCCTGAACTCTGTCAGGCCTGGTGCTGTGACCACTTCCCTGGGGAGCCTGTTCAGTGCCCAGCCACCCTCTGGGCAAAAAACGTTTTCCTGACATCCCACCTAAACCTCCCCTGATTCATCTTCATGCCATTCCCTTGGGTCCTGTCACTGGTCACAGAGAGAAGAGAGCGGTGCCTGCCCCTCTGCTTCCCCTCATGGGGGTGCTGAAGACCACAATGAGGTCTCCTCTCAGTCTCCTCCAGGCTGAACAGATCGAGTGACCTCAGCCATTTGTCAGAAGGCTTCCCCTCCACTCCCTTCACCATCTTCGTGGCCTCCTTTGGACACTCTCCAACAGCTTCATGTCTTTTTTATATTGTGGCACCTAAAGCTGCCCCCAGCACTCGAGGTCAGGCCGCCCCAGCCCCGAGCAGAGCAGGACAATCCCCTCCCTTGCCCGGCTGGCCATGCTGGGCCTGGTGCCCTCCAGGACAGGGATGTCCCTCCTGGCTGCCAGGTGCAGAATTCAGCACTTCAGAAGATCCTATAGAACCACAGAATCACAGACTGGACTGGGTTGGGAAGGACCTTAAAGATCATCCAGTTCCAACCTCCCCCCACCATGGGCAAGGACATCTTCCATCAGACCAGGTTGCTCAGAGCCCCATCCAACCTGGCCTTGAACACTTCCAGGGATGGGGAATCCACAGCTTCTCTGGGCAATCTGTGCCAGGGCCTCACCATCCTCTAAGTAAAGAATTTCCTGACTGAGCACTGCAGCAACCAAGGCAGTGGATCTTATCAACAGATGGAAGCTTGAGTGGACAAACTACCCCTGAGTGTTTCTGGGGTGAGTAGGTCCCGCTCCATCAGCTTCCAGCACTGGGTACCATAGCCTTTCATGTGGAGTCTTGCTAAAAAACCCTGCTTAATTAATGAAGTAGAAGAACATATTTAAAGGTCTCCTGTGAATAAAAAAATTGTCCATTTTTCATCTTGTATATGTTATTGCCAAAAAATAAAATGCTAAAATATTTACAGAGCTATTAGTTAGCCTCAGCTCGGTGTCTCAGTTCCCTACAATACTTGGCAAATACCTGAAAACTGATGCTTTAAAACTGAAACATGCTTTTTTTTTTTTTGATACCAGCCAAGTCTTGGAAGAAGAATTACACAAATTCAGATATTGCAGGATTAGCAACTGACATATGGCAGAATAAATTAATCCATGGTTTCCTTCTGAGCCCCAGTTTTAAGAAGCTGGTTCTGGCTTTGAGGACAATGTCCTAAGATCTACCCAATGCATGCATACAAAAATAAAGCTGTTGATTTCTAATAAAGGCAGCTGTTGTCAGGAAACCAGTGAAGTCTGATCTTGATGAAAGATTATAGTGTTGGCATACCTAACTTTGTTGGGGACAAAACTCCCACTGTACACAAAATAGTTATTAAAAATTGCACTGTCATAATTAAAGGATTATCTAATGTGGTTGTGAAAGGGTCTGCCATTGGCCTGTAACTATTTTTCATGTGCTTGGTGTTAAGAGTCAAATGTGAGCTTGAGTTTGTTTGGAACAGGTTGCCTAGAGATGCTGTAGAGGTCCCACCTGTGGAGATGCTCAAAACTGGGCACAGTGCTGGGCAGCCTCCTCTGGCTGACCCTGCTGGAGGGAGACTGCATGATCCCCAGAGTTGGTCCCTCCAACCTCAACTATTCTGGGACTGATTCTGTGAAACATACTGAACTAGGAAATGGGTAAGAATCAGAGAAAAGAGGTTACCATAGACCAAACTAAAAATTATTTGCTGCCAAAAAAAAACCAACCCAAAACAAAACTACCACATTGGGATGTACAAAACAGAACTCCTTCTTCTATATGCCACCTTGAGAAGATCTCTGCTGGAAGGCCACTTCTAGTTTTGAGCACCAGATTTCAGGATACAACGGGTCAGCAGAAGAAATCCTCATCAGCAGAGATCCTTAACACTCTAGGAGTTGTTTAACCTAGAAACAAGAGGCTGGAGAATTGTATTCAAGCACTAGACTTGCAGAGATGAAAGCAATAAACTGCCCATCTGCATCCTCTGTGCAAATATTGGTCACACACACAAAAAAAAAAAAACAAAAAAAACCCCAAAAAACCACACACATCAAAAAACACAAAGTGCCCTAGATTTCCTCCAGAAGTTGTTCAGCCTCCACTACAGGCTTCTGAGAACAGATAAAGCACCTCCAAGGAGGTGACAGTGGCATAATGGAGCCATGGGAGAGAGGTGTGGGAGTACTACAGCTTCCAGATCCCTTGGAGCCCTTTTTAACGCTTGCATGAAATGACAGAGCTTTGAGGAATAAATATTTCACTGAAAGGTTCAAAAGAGTCTGAGGTAACCACCTACAGCTACAGCTTCCTATGCCTTTAACTCACTATATCCTTTGTTTTCACAGGTAAACTACCATTTCACAAAATTCATTAGATCAACACTATCCCTGCCCCTTAAAGGACTAAGCTTCAATAGCTGGGCTCATCGAGAAGTAAACAGTTTTGTGACCCACATTACACAGGTCAGGTAGGCCTAAAGGTTTCCTTCACTCACACTGCTAAGACGTACATTTCTGATAGCTAGGAGTCACAATTTGGCTTACAAGACCAAGTCAGAGGGTCTAGTTTACATGAGAAGGCAGCCTGTACTGAGAATCTGTCCAAGGAATGATAAATACCCTGTATACATAAAGAATTCTGAACATAAAGAAAATGTCTTCTTTATAATCACCTCAACTAAAGAAATTAGGCCCTATAAGCAAAGAAAAAAGAATCTCCAGGTCAATCTAGAATCTTCAGGCATCTTCCAGTTTCTCCATTAATAATCAAGATAAAAATATTTTAAAATTGTGATGCGAGTTTTCATTTTCTCTCTCGTCACACAAGATACAAAAAAAAAAAAAAAAAGAATATTGGCAATTTATAAGCAAAATTCTTACCGCATTTCAACATGCAACATTGGTCTCACTTCTGTACGATTAAATAGACTATTTACACACAATACATATATATCTCTCCCTCTGTATGCACATGCATTGGTCCTAGCCTAGGCATCAAAGGCCACATGTGAGTTCTCTGGGTCAAATCTTGCTCAAGCAATTCCAGTCTGAATGTGTGTTGTCCTTTGGATAGCTGAGGATCTCAGTTCTTCCGAATGTCGGCGTAGACCACAGACTCTGACTTGTTGATCTTGTCGCTGTGCTGTCCCCCGGAGTGATCTAACTGCGCGTAAATGACTGGGCCCTGGGGACACAAGGAACAGGCACAGTCAGGCTTTTTCAGAACTGCCCACGCTGCCCCTCACTTCCATGGGGGCTGCAGCAAGATGAAAGCTAAAGCAAGACCACAGAGCTCTTATGACTGCGAACGGCACTTGGAAGCAGGTGGAATGAACCCTCAGCTGCACGTGAGCTCTAGTCTGCCACCTTTCTCCTCTCAGGAGCATGCCAAACAGCACCCTTGCCTCCCTCCAAAACTGCCTGCTGTCACACAAAGCAAAATCTAGGATCCCTTGCTCTGAAAAGCAGCAATTCTTGTGTGCTATGTAGCAAAGACACCTGGCTCAGTCAGATGCATGCCAGATTTAATATTATTCAAGAGGAACCCTACTTGAGGTTTACCAGTCAACAGCAGAGTGTACTTCCCAAACTGCTACTCAGGTCCTGTAAATCTCAGCATGGCTGTGCCACTTGGATAAAGAAGCTGCAGCCACCCTGTGACTCAAGTCACTGCCCAAGCCAGAGATGGGGCCGAGACTTACACAGCAGTGAGCCAGAAGTGTTAAAATGGTGCAGCAATACAGAATTCTTACCTGTCCTCCGAGCCAGCCCAAGGCAGCAGCAGCTCACAGACGCCTTGGGCAGGCACGGCCTCACACCTTCGTGACATTTGCTGCGGTGCGGGGGAAGACATTACAGCCCTGTCCTTCAGCTGAATGTGTGAACACTCTCTAAAACACCACATCCTCTTAAACATAGCCCAGGGAAAGCCAACTGCAGCTACTGAGGACAGGACTGCAGCCTCCACGGAGCAGAGGTCCAGCAAGACAGGCGGGACCTTGATGGCAAGAGAGCTGCAGCTCCCATGCTGAACCCCCCAAGTGAGACAAGCACAGGGCTGCCACCTTCTCCCAGTGGGCTGCCACCACACACCCCATGCAGGAGGCAAAGACACTGTGCTATCTTGTGATGACTGGGGCGGGGGGAATAAAAAATAGAGAGCTTTTAGTTTGTTTGTGGCTTTTTCAGCAGTTTTTCCTTCAAAACTTTTCATCTATTTAACTGTTCTGGTGTCCCTGACATCCCAGGAAGAAGTAGCCTTCACTGGCACTTCTCTACCCCCTTCTTCCCAGTACTTCTGGAGTCCTGACGAATTAGGAAACATTTGTATAGACCTGACACAGAAATTTTTCCATCTATTTTCCAAAGCAATTATGAGACAGAGATGAAAACAGACCTTCTGTACAGAAAATTAAGGTCACACCTGATAAATACCTTGTTCTCTTTGAGAAGTGATTTAAATCCATATTTTATTCCTTCTGGGTAAAGTATTTCCAAAGTAATAAAGAATAGAGGAAGAAGATGGACTGAAGGGTAAAAACCTGCAAGTAAGTATAAAACCCTGAATATAAACAACACACTGAGAAATTGGGAAAAAAAAGGACACCGATGTCCTAGAAAACTCTGGATTTCAAATCTCATTCTAGCCACTTCTTAAACAAAAAATCTCTGCTATTTGCTTTCATGTTGTTCTGGTCTCCAACACTGTACTGAGATTTCTAATTCCAGTCAGATCACAGTGTCTATATAAAATTCAAGGCAAAGTAACCCTGAAGTTTAATTGCAAGCAATTTTGGAAAACTCATCTGCCTGAGGCCAGAGGTCAGGGTATGATAAATTCATTTTGAGAGCACTATCAGTTAAAAAAAAAAAAAATAAATAAATCTAACAGCAGAAAGTACTCACTGTGACATTCCAAATCTTGTTCAAGTAATTCTGATGGGTCAATTGTCTACCAGTGCAGTTCACTCAGTATCAGTTACCACTGTAGTGGATTTTTGCCAGTTTAAATATATTCACTGTGCTGCAAGCAGCATGTTAGTGGTGTGGAGAGACTGACTGCTGTGATCAGCTGATCCAAACCCAGCTATCATTGTCTCAATGTGTTCACTGTCAGTCACCTAAAAAAGGTGGTAGATAGCCAACACAGAGAAAAGGAGGGACCAAGGATTTATTACAGGGTTCATCTATTTGATTTGCTGCCAACTGATTCTCTAGCTGACTATAAGCATCCCCTGGACCATTTTAAAAACTGTCTAAACCATTCAGAACATTCACCTAATCCCAAGTAAGCTCATCCTGACTCTTCAGAACCAGAAGATAGACCAGCACTGCTATATACAACCAGCACTTCCTGAAGCCTTGCAATTTTTCCATTCAGAATTGAAGGGAAAAGAGCAGCAGGTGTAACTGCTAAGGGTTTGTCAGCAGAGTCATGAATTGCAAGTTACAAAAAAGAAAACGGAATTTTGAAGTTAGACCACCATGGTCCAACAGCAGTCTGCAGAATTTTCAAATTTCTCAGATTCTGAATGATGTTGCAACTACCACAGATTCAGGCTCTGGGAAAGTTATCTGAAATTTCAATCAAGATTCTTGGCATTGCAAACTGCTCCTTCTCAGGGTCCTGGGATCCAAACAAGAACATCCACGTGGGAAATCCATGTAGTTCTTGCCTGTACTGTAAATTGTTCCTTACCCACACAAATAACATTCCTGGTAGAACAGCAGTCACTAGAGAATGATGGCACGGACAAGAACCACCACAGACAAATCTGACAGGACAGAACATACCTGCTGAGAAGGAGGGCACAGTGAAAACAAGCAGAGCTGATTCAAGCTGCTGAACACTCACAGAATCAGATATGCAAACTCCAGAAAGCAAGGTCCACACCTGAGTAACTTGCACTCAAAACAAAGGAAGTGAAGTCTCAGTGCATTTTCAGCTGAGATGTGATGCAGACAAATATTCCATTACTGTTCTTGAACTGATACATAAATTAAAAAATGAATAAGCTTCATTTAATTAATTTAAATGCCACTCTAAGAGCAAACACCTCTGTTACTGTTTCTAACTAGCAGAGGCAGTTTTGCTGGTATTCACAGTTCTTTTCCACCAGTGAAGTACAAAGCATTCATTCACTTCCTACACATCCTACCTGGGAAAAAAAGCTACAAGGAAGACCACAGGCCTCTGCTGTTTGACCACAGCATTGACTGTGGGAGCCACTGGTCTAAAACTGCCAGGCATTCCAAGAGACAAGAGTGTGCCTGAATCAGCAAACAGCCTGCAACAGCTCTGGGAACTGCTAGGAATGAGTGTCTGCCTTTCACCTGCACAACACCTCAAAAGCTTGAATACTGTAACTCATTTTTTGATTACCAAGAAACACCAGATTTTACTTGTATGTGATGAAAGATTTCAAATATGTTGATTTGCATGCTGATATGACCCTTAAAGAAACCACCAAACAATGGCTAGAAGCTAACAATGTACATGTAATCAACTGAAATTTAGCTTCCTCACTTGTTTAAATATTCTGTTCAAAATCTGATCTACCCTGGTTTCACTGTGGATCTTCGTAAAGGAAAGTAAATATGTCTAGCTGTTCTGTAAAGATGGGGCAAATGCTCAACAGGAGGTAGAGGAATTACTTGCTGCTACAAATGTCTGCTACAAAAAGAAACTGTCTGACAAAAGGGATTAAAAATCTAAAAACTAAACTAAAACTGAATGACACAAAAGCCATTTGCAGTATTTTTCGGTTGAGGTCAGCAGAGTTCATGCTTGGTGTTTTCCTTTAGGAACTTACCTGCAGGGTGAGCTCTGTCAATGAAGAAACAGACTGGAGTGACTACAGAAGGGCAAAAGCACCCTGATTCTGAGTTAATAGCACAAAGTTTAGATTTACTCTGCTGCTCCTTCCAGCACACTCAGACTCAGAACCCTGGGGACATCAAAAGCTGAGGACACCGCAAGTTTTCACACCAAAACATTGGAGTATTTTTGCTTTCAAGATGCAAGCACAGAACAGCACCTGTGTGTAGCTCTCAGGGCACTTGCAAGTACTCCTTCATGCCATGACAATAATTAGATAAAACCTTTTGGGTTTTTCACCTATGGATGCTGACTCCAACAACTACTGTATCATAAATCTCACCATGCTGGTTTTGCCTGCTGCTACAAGAACTATTCAGGTCAAAATCTGACCATTTTTAAATCCTGATTATATAGCCTCTGTGAACAACTGATCTCTGAAGGCAGAAGGCAGCTTTGTGGGCCTGTGTGCTAAAACTCTGGAAATACTGCATGGCCCAGAACAAAATGCATTTCAAAACCAAACCAGAAGCCCACGAGAGTAGGAGCTTTGACTTTACTGAGCCGACTGTTAGCACGTTTGGTTTTTTCCTGTATTGTTAATACATTAACACACATCTCCATTATTTTGTCAGGAGAAATTAAGAAACCAGGTATTGACTTGCACACACTACACGGCAGCCACTTGCTAAAAGGTGGGTAATTAAGAAAAAGTCAATTTTGGACTTAAACTCTCTCAGGACCTGTATCTTCAGAGGAAAATTGCTAGGAATACTCAAATCAAGAGGGAAGAAACTTCCAAATAAGGAAATCCTGTACTACGAACGAGTCATGATCCGCTCCTGCTCTGTCCCTTCCCATGGGATGCTAAGCCTGGATAAAAGCCACTTTTCCCCTTCAAAGTCAGCAGAACTTACCAGCTGCAGCAAGCACAAAGACTGGCACTTTCAAGCCCACAAAAGTTGGGAGGCACAGCAGAAGAGAGCTCTTAGCAGCACAAATCATCTGCAAACTGGTCAGCACCTGGCTCCTCCCCTTGTGAAGGAAGTACTATGGAGCATGAGAGTGCAAGGCAAATCCCTCCCCATTACCATCCCAGAACAGACTAGGCAGCTTTATGGGGTGATCCATATCTGACAAACACTGTATTGTGTCTGTGTTAAACAGATACTCCTTGCATTTCACTACCACCTCTGTATGTTAATGCACAAGACCACAACCATGTTTTTTCATAATTTAGTATGAAAAGGGCATAAAACTCCATCTCAGCGAATAGGAAGATGCTGCTCTTTGAATTGCACCAAGCCTTCTACAGCAGAGCTCACCGGTCCCAGCTTCCTGCGCACCCCTTGAGCAGCGCATGCACTTTTACCAGCGACAGCCCCTAATATGCACGAATCCCACCCTGCCTGGATGTTCTCCACAGCAGCTGCCCCAGGCTGGGGGGAATCCTGCCTCGGGGGGCAGCAGGAGCAGTTTACCTGGTGTGATCTGGCAGGCACGCTGTTTACCAGGCCCTCTGTGTCGGAGGGCGCCTTCTGCGGAGCTTGCTTAACCGGAGACATCAAGCTCTCAGAGGTACTGCAGCTGACGAGGTGGCAGAGCAGAGTTTGCACGACAATGTTCAAGAGGCACACGAAAAACAAAACAAAACAAAAAGGAAAAAAGAAAAAAGAAACAAAAAACAAAAGACGAATGATGGCAAGATGAAATGTGGCAGGTTACGCCAAAGTAAAAAAATGAACATAATGGATTCTGAAATAAGCACACACAATTCTCCATCTCTCCCGAGACATTTCTCTGTCATTCCTCTGAGTTTCACTGGTAAGCAACAGGAAGGAGCAGCTATTAACATAGGACAGCAGCTCCTCCACAACCCCTGGTCCTTAGATACTCCCATTCAACTCAGCCTCTCTAAAATAATGTGTTCTCTTCTCAGTTAGCAGTGGTAAACAGCAATTATCTTCTAACTAGAAGCTAAACAATGCCAGTCACTAAGGCAAGTGTTGTACCACTGCTACAGTTAGAGCCAACACTTGCAAGAGCCACCAGCTCTCTCTATACCAGCAAGGTACTTCCTACCCAACTCTGTATTAGTTCCCTTGCTCTTACAGTTAGGCTGTGAGCCCAAAAGAATTCTCCCAGCAGACACCAGTCTGTGGAGCAACTACCTCAAGAGTCACACAGGACATTTATGCTATGTGCCCTCATATAGCTACTTGAATACCTAATCAGGCAAATCTTGGTTTTCAAACAAAACAGTCTTGTGGTGAGAACCAACACCCTAAAAGAAGGCTCAAGGTTCTCACCCTCTGATTGCTTCTTTTCATCAGCTTAAAGCAGGACTGAAAAGAAAACAAGCCTGTGACAGAAAAATTAATACCACAGAGCAAATGCCCTTGAAGTTGGTGACTTCTGGGCAATGCAGTGATAGGTCTCTCACTGCTAGGTCTACCTTCTTGCACCAAAGCACCCAGGAGAGTTAAGTAGCCACCTCCTTGGCAGCAGTGCCCTCTGCTACAACCCTCTGACCACTGGGCATTCTTTTCCCTCAGTCTTTGTAGACAATATATAAATTGAGTACAGAATCAAAAGAGGACAGTGACATTAAGCAGACCACCTCCTTGCAGGGCAAGCATTTTTCACCCTTTGGTAGGTCTTACCATAGCAGATTTTGCTCCATATACATGCAGCAGTTAGAATTAGAACAAAAATACTACTCCAGCCATCATGGCAAGGGATCGTGACTGTCTCAAAAACAATGCATCCCTTCTGTTACCAAAACTATGTAATCATTAATTGTTTTATTCACAAAACTCCTCAGATCTACACTATCTAAATGTAATCATTCAGGTTTAAGCAACTAATGTATTTAGATCCCTGTAAGTTTTCCAACACTTAAGCTGTCTGAGGCAGAGGAACACTTGCAGGGAATTTACTTTTATTTTGACACAGAAAGAGCTCTGAATTTCCTGTGCTTTAGTCAATGCACTGGCAAGTTCACTGTTGGAAGAGATGGAGGGACATCATCTGGGATAAACAACAACTCCACCCCAGTCAGACACGAGACAATGAAACCCAAGCACCCAGTGAAATGCATTATCCCTTTGCCAACAGATTCCAGCAAAATTTCAGTGATGTTAGTAGAGAGCTAGCTGGTTAGTCAGCAAAGGAAGAGGAAATGTGTACACACACACAGGTATTAACAGCAACCACCAACTTGATTAGTTACCATGGTGTCTAGTGGGACTGGAAGAGAAGACCCAGCCCTGTTACATTCCCAATCTGGCGTCTATATCAGGATCTCTGTAAGGAGAGGAAGGTAAGCAGGATCCGATCCCAGCACACCAAGGCAGAAAGAAAAAAACAAAACAAAACAAAACAAAAAAATCACCAAAGTCAGAGCATGAATGGAAACTGTGGCCATGCAGGGGTTCCAGACGCTACACAGGGCCCCAGCCCACCTAAGTTCAAGGCAGAATGGTTATCTAGGAGTAAGTGCTTCTCTCCACCACCACACACTGGGTTAACATCATGTAGAAGACAGTCCGTAAGTTTGGAGGGGGTCACAGCAGACGTGGTTTCTTTCTACACATCATGCAGTGCTGGCATGGTCAGTGAAAGCAGGATTTAAACCTCAGAGATTACTTTCCCAAGAGAGTAGTTAAATCTGCTACAAGAAATCACAGTGCATGAACTACTGCTCCAGGCTCAGCACCAACATGTGTCCTCCAGCAGGAAGACACTGGAGAGCAGGTCAGTGGGAAGCAGGGCAAGCAGGCCACCTCAGGCACACTGCTGGTGCATGACACTGCAGGGTTCTTTTCAGTTCATAGGGGAAGGACACATGCAGAAAGGGAAAACCAGGCTTTCCACACAATTCTGAGCACACACAGCCACCCTTGCTGTATTTAGCCTTACCATTGGGCAATAGCCAACTCACTTTGTCTAAGCTCTCCAACTGGGAAAAGGACAGGGCAAAGTTTAATTTGGAAATCCCCACAAGCTTATTTTTGGAGTTATTTTCTTTTGTCCCACAGGCAACCCAAAGAACCTGCAATAAGCAGGAATATTTGTTGGGCAAAGAACAGAAGAAACTTGTATGTTTTGGGCTTGTTTCTAAGACTACATACATAATTTTCATTCTTTCTTAGAGAAGCAAATTACCAGCTAATTAGAGAGGAGAAAAAAGGAAGCATCTCCTTCACCAGCAGCAAGTTTCATCACCACAGGACTCTCATCTGGCTTTGTCAGTTCTTGTTGCTTTTTCATATGCCCACTCAAAGAACTGTGCTTCACTTTGGAGTTATCCTCCTAACACTAAAAACCCTGCAGGGATGGTAACAGTTAACAAAAAACAGACGGTAAATGAGAATGGATGCAGAGTGGCTATTCCTTCCTTACTTTCAAGTGTGGTGATGAAGGGGTTTTTGGCAAATATTTTGGTCCAGGCTTAGGAGGCAGACACTGGTAACAGAAAAATCCAGTCCTGATCTCAATACACAGCATTCCTTAAAAGTGCACATGTGGTGCTTTTCCTTTGGAGGTGGTAAAGAAAGGAGAGCTGGAAGGAAGGGGAACAGACCAGAGCTAGGGCGTCTTGGATTAAATGCTCTGAGGGCATAGATCCTTGTGTCTGGGGATCAACTTCAACACCTAGTGATTTTCAGGTGCAACTCATGGTCAGTAGGTCTCTTCAAGCACAGTACAGAGGTAACCACTAAAGGTAGATGATCACAGTTCCACATGACCATACCTATCTCTAGCTGTGATTGCCAAGGCTTGGCAGGAACAACTCCTACCCCCCCCACACCTTTAAGCCCTCCCTCTGATCCTGCTGCTGTTCCTCACATCAGCCACGGGTGAGGAGGGAGATCTCTTACCCAGAGTATCGTTTTTTAGAGTTGTTCTTTCTGATGACAAGACACACGACAATAGAGATGAGCGATGAGAGACCTGTAACCGTACCGATGGCTATCCCTGCCACGGTGGCAATGGGGAACGCAGGAAGGCTGTCTGCGGAGAGAAGGGAGAAAACATTCAACTCTTCTGCATTCCCTGCTCAACAGAAGTGCAAACCACAAATGCCCTTGAGCCTGGATTAGTTTAGAGCAGGAGGCACTAGGGTAATGCCCAGAAATTACAGCATGCAGCCTAAGTGGCAGTGGCAGCAGGCAGCCAGCAGAGTAACATGAACAGAGCACACACCAGGAGTGCTCTTAGTGTCACCATCCTTCAGGAGAGAGTTCATGTTGAACCAAAAATTTCTACATAGCAGGGAACACAAGTGACAATGAGGACAACCCTGTCTCATATTGTATCTGAAGGGGAAAAAAAAACCATGTTACAGACATCTGGGAATTCCCAGCAAGGTCAACAGGAAAAGGCAGGCACGCTTGAAAGCAGATTTGGACACAGCACATTGCTAACCCACTAGGAGTGCTGAATGCTGGGTGTTCTCCAGGGAGCATGCAGCACACAACAGAGCTCCTACCCAGGATCACTCTTAGCAGTGTTTATACGTGATTCTGGTGTCTCTCAAAACACAGCCCTGTACATTTTTATAGACTCATTTTTTTCCCTTCTTAAGTCAGGATCATTGTACAATACCAGGAAAACACGTAGAAGAACACAGTATTGCTTTACTCACGTTTTCCCTAATATTATTTTGGGGGGAGAGTAGGCCAAAAAAGAGCAGCCAGAAACAAAAGCCAATCAGAGAATAAGTACAAAATACCTACAAGTCAAAGAATACACAGACTACCATTACAAATGAGAAACAAAGTCCTTTCCTTCCTCCCACATCATGGTTAACACAAGGAACATGTCAGGCCAGAGGGTTTTTTACAAGACTCCATAATACTCCAGCTACTTATACCAAATACAAATGAATCAGCAGAAGATCCAACAGGTAAAACCTATGTTGAGGAATGGTTGCAGGAACAGGGTCATGGATTGATGGACCAGTTATTCCAACAATTATTCCATCAGTTGTTCCCCAGACCTGAGCTCTGTGCCCGGGAGGAGCTCTGGCCTGGGAAACTGGACTGGGAAACAGCACTGGCCTGTGAACAGTACACTGTGCAATTACAGATAGCAAAAGGCAGAATATCCTTGAGATATGAGTTGTACAAGAACAGGATGTAAAACAAGATGTACTTAGCAAAGTAAAAAGCTAGCAGATGAAAAACTTAGCTACAGCTGAAACTGCATGTAGAAGAACATAAAACAATGAACCTTTATGAATTGACCAATGAGAGCTTGTTGCTAATATTGCTTGCAAAAGACTATATAAACTGACTGGATCTTTGAATAAACTGGAGCTTGCTTATCAATCATATTGGTTGCGTGCTTGTCTTCCCTAACTGCCCGCAGCAATAAACCTACACCTATATAGAAAAATCTGTCTCAGACACCTGCATCTGATCATCACAGAATTGTTGAGGTTGGAAGGGATGTCTTGAGATTGTCTAGCCCAAACCCCCTGCTTAAATTAAGCAGAGCCAAGTAGCAAAGTTTGCTCAGTACTCTGTCCGCTTCGGATTTGACTATCTCCAAGGATGGGGGACTCTTCAGGCAACCTAGCTGTCACAGTTTGACAGTGGCCCAACGCCAGGCACCCACAAAAGTCACGCGCTCACCCTCCCCTGCTGGGGGAAAGGAGGGAAAAGGAAAAAAAAAGTTAACAAAGGCTTCATGAGTGGGATAAGGAGCAGGAGAAGTATTTCAAGAGCAAAAGAGGCTCAACTGTAGTTGCAAAGTGAAATGTATCATTAAGAGAATCAGAGAAGGATAATGAGAAGTAAAAGAAGCCTTAACACACCTTCTCCTCCCCAGCCCCTCCCTCCTTCCCACTGACAGCACAGGGTGACTGGGTGTGGGGGTTTTGGTCAGTTCATCACCAAGATCATCTTCTGCTGCTCTGGGAGAGGAGTCCTTCCCCGGTGAGGCTGTGGGGTCCCTCCCATGGGAGACAGTTCTCCATTAACTTCTCCAGAGTGGGGCCATTCTCACAAGCAGCAGCCAAACCGCACCTGCTACAATGTGAATTCCCCCCACGGGCAGACAGTCCTCCCAAAACTGCTGCAACATGTATCTCTCTTTCTGCAGGGTGCAGTCCTCCAAGGACAGGCTGCTCCAGCCAGGAAGCAGGGCCCCCTCTCTCCACTGGGTCTTCCATTGGATCACAGCTCCCTCCAGGCATGCACCTGCTCTGGCATGGGCACCACCCACAGGGGCTCTGGGTAGATCTCTGCACCCCCTGTGGATCTCCATGGGCTGCAGGAGTACAGCTGCTTCACTACGGCCTGCACAGGCGTCTCAGTTCCGGCGTCTGGAGCACATCCTTCCCCTCCTTCTCCGCTGACCTCGGTGTCTCCATGTTGTTTTCCCTCACATATTCTCACCTCCTCCTCTTTGATTAGGAGCAAAAACCCCTGTGACCTTGTTTTGATTTTCTTCTTAAGTATGTCATCATAGAGGTGTTACCAGCCTCTCTCATTGGCCCAGTTTTGGCCAGCAGCTTGTCCATCTTCAGAGCCATCAGCCACTGGCTCTGCCAGACATGGTGGGAAGCTTCCAGCACCTTCTCACAGGAGATATCTTCGTGGTCCCCTGCTATATAAAAGCAGGCTGTGCCAAACCAATACACTAGTCCAGTGTTCAACTACAGTAAAATGTGGGGGTTTAAGTGCAGACAGAATTTCCTGTGTTTGAACTTATGCCGATTGTCTCTTGTCCTGTCACTAGGCACCACTGAAGATCCTGGCTCAGTCTTCTTTAGGTGCTAGCAATGTACATGAAGGCCTGGTGAGAGGATTCTCCAGAGTCTTTCTTCTCTTTTGCAGGCTAGATCACACCTTCTGCAGGCCAGACAATCCCAGCTGCCTCCATTTCTCCTCATATGAAAGCTGGAATACTCCCTTAACCATCTTTGTTGCCCTTTGCTGGACTCATTCCAGCAGGGACAACAGACCAGGAGCACCCTGAAGGAGGGGCATCATAATGAGAAAACAGGGCTTACATTTAGTCCTGTTCCTTTGGAATTCAGTGACTTTCAGCAGAAGGGCTACCTGACTTCTGGCTGTTCCACTGACCATAACATCACTCAGCCAAACATCACAGCACCAGCTTCTCTGGCTCTCCAGTGTGATATGCCAGTTCACAGCAATATGGCAATTCAGAGTTTTAGTAAGAAATTAAAAATGAAGATATGAGCACCACAACATAGAGGAAGACATTCTTTCCAGAACTTTTCAACAGCCCAGGGATCCATCTGCTATTAAGGAAGAGAGTCCTACAAGTGGTAATATTCAGATATGTATGATATGATTGCATTTGAGGCCCATGCAAAAATGCAGTAATTTATTTTGAGGCATATTAGAGTTCCCTAGTTTCTGTGCTTTTTCACCTTTCCAGAAGTGCAGGAATAACTGTCTGCAAAAATATCAAAACAGATATGCATTTCTGCATTAGCAGACCTGCTGCTGCCTTGTACACCAGAAAACACAGACATTTTATCAGAGCAAGGAAGCAAGTGACAATCCAAAACCATAGTGCAGAGTATCTGCTTAAAAATGAGGTTAGAACTGATCATTTTGACACTTCTTTGACTCATGAGGGTTTTTTTTGGTTGGTTGAATCTGAGTGATGGACAGCAGTTAGGTCCTGTTAGCAAACATTTTTAAGACTGTATAAAAAAAATGCTAGTGCTTGCTTCTGAAACTAAGAGTCTGGCTTTATTGCTTTTCAGAAAATGGTTCCTATATTTTCCAGTATTTCACAGTCACACAAATTCCTCATAAGCACTTCCAGAGCAGCCAATGACTTAATTATGAAAGACAGTCCCAGTTAAAGAACCGAACACCAGCTCTGAAAGCCAATATTTAAGTTAACAGCTCAACACAAACCAAAAATCCAGCCATTCAGAGAACACTTTTCACTGAGTATTACTGAAATTCAGAACAATTTCCATTTCACTGAGAGCATGTGAGTATCAATTTTTTATAAAAGAGGCAGGAAAATGAAGCTTCCATTGGTCCTAAGTGTAAAGATTTTCATACCATTCTAATTTTTTCCCCCATGTGTGTTCAGATCCAAGATCGACCACCTCCAGGTAACACAAGCTGTCTTGAACAGAGTTGCTTTTCCTGTTACAAGTAGGGTCAGTCTAATGTAAGAACTTGGAATTTCCTATGAATTTCTGTTGTTTAGGCTTTAAATGGTAGTCCTTTCCAGATTCAGATAGTCTATTGAAAAAACAGCCTCGCTTTTCACCCCTGCCAGTAGAATTGTTCCAACACACTTGATAGAGCTGTTTGTGCAAACACCATGTAGGTACTGCAGTGAAAATCAGCTCAGTTAGTTTGGCAATTTTTAAAAATTAGGCCACCATGGAACTTACTAAATGTTTAATCCAACACCTAAAGCTAACCTATCATCTATCAGATGATTTAAATGTGCAAAGAATGAACATGGCTTTGAACAGTTTATACCACCAGACGTACAATTCATAACCATTAGATGCATACATAGTAAAAAAACAATAAGCACAAGTGTCATCATGTATTTATTCCAATTGAAAAAATTGCTCCAGCTCAGCTCAGGATGAGTTACAACCTATTACAAGAGCTTGAAAATCCCTTTTCAGTCTTCCTAAGAATGCGAAGAGAACTCTTACAGAATTTTTCTGATGGTGAGAAGTGTTTCAAATACAGGGCTCCATTCAGAATCAGATTGTCCTCCAGATGCCCCACCTATGGGGAAGCCAGCATGCAAGTCTGTTGAAAAATATCAGCTGAATTAGTGTACTGAGGTCAGTCTTTAGTTGTTTAACCCGAGTTAAAATCTGAAAAGGCTTTTCCAAGACAGCCAAACCAGCAGCTGCTTTACTGCTTCTTCATAGTGACTATCATTGCGATAAAATAAAGAGACCCTATTTTATACAGGCTTCAAACTTCCAAGAAACAGAAAGTTCTAAGGGATGGTTGGACCTCCAGAGGTCCTGCTCAACCCAAACTGTTTCATGAAGAAAAAAATTTAGATAGAGACCTTGCCTACATAAGAACACGGAATGACCTCCTGAGCAGGGGCACACACCTGATCTAGCCTAGCAGCAGAATCATTCTAATTAGGACACACAGATAGGTATCTTCCCTAACCTATTAAAACTAATGGAATAGCTGCATCAGCACTACCATTTATGAATTCAACATTTATTCTTGTCCTTACTAAACTATAAATTTGGAAATGCAATTACTGTAACAATCATTTCTTTGTAGGAAAAATATCACGTTGTGGCTGACCTCCAGCTGAGGTAGAATGACCAAATGTTTTGGATGATAAAGGCAAAAAAAAGAGCCAAACTGACAAACAGAATCTTAGTGCTCTTGAACTGTGACAAATGTTACCAAATGCTAACCAGAAGCCTAATGTGACTGCAAGTAGCTAGTTTGAAGTTTGTAAGAGCCACCATGGATTCTTTAAGAACACCTGAGTAAAAGAGACTTGAATGCACATTCCACACAACCACCTTCGCATGGAACACAGTAGCATTTCACTTTCTGTATGTTTGGACCAGATTTATAGTTTTGCATTCTATTAAATATACCAGAAGGGTTTCCAAAACAACAGTCTGCTACTTTTTTCTCCTTGCTCACCAGATTTCATAAGTCACCCTAACCCTTGATGCAGCATAACGCAGGAAATATATTCACAGGACTTCAAAATGAGAAAATGTGTTTTCAAGCCTTCCATCAGCTTTTCCTAATAATTGTTTAAACCACAGGAATTAGTGGGAATAGAGGAAAAGGGTATGACATACAGTTTTTAAACAGCTGACAGATACTGGAAGAAGAGGATTATTAGGACCTGGAAGAAGAGAATTAAAAAAACAGGTGTTCCCTCCAGGCCACTCCCCCACCCCCAATAAAAGTGATTTAGACAAGGAATGGAGGGGAAAAAAAAAACAAGTGAGAAGTAAAAAAAATCATATAGGATGAATGAATACCTTTCTCCACAACTCTAACTCGGATTTCTCCTGGTTTGACAACAATGTCAGGTGGGTTCTTGACATCGCAAATGTACGTGCCGTTGTCCCGGAACTGCATGTTTGATATAGTGATAGAAGCATCTTTCTTGTTAAGATCTCCAGCCCAAGTGATCCTGTCTTTAAATGGTATGTCCTTTCCAGGGTATGACTTCCCATTAGAGTAATAGAAAAACTGCAGCCAAGGAAAAGAGGATATAAGAACAATCCAATTAGCAAGTACGGAGGCACCATGCTTCTCCCACTATAACAGCACTCTCCCAGAGCCAGCTGTGTTACAAACAGCCAGTAGCTGAGGTTTTTCTCCTCCTGCCTCACCACTTCAGTCTGCCTTGTTGCCTCTTGATAACATAACCATGCTTCTACCTCAACCATACCAGAACAAGAGACTGCAAGTTTCAGTTTTCTGTTGGTTTTGATTTGTTTTTTGGTGGATTGGCTGGGGTTTTTTTCCCTGTTTTGCAGGGGACAGAGTTTTACAGACAAGGAGGTAGAGGAAAGAAAAAAACCTGGTAACCTGGTAATAATTAAAGGACAGAACAGTCCTGGAACACAGCCATCTGTTTTTCAGGCACAGGAAGCCACCTGCATCCTAGCAGAAAAAGGATACCAAGTTTCTCATCTTCTATTTTGCTGTATGTTACTTGCAACTAAAGCACAGCTAAATTAACATGCAATACTCTCCCTTCCTTCCACCCCCTCAGAAAATCCCATGACTAATTTAGAGTATATCTAGCTGTTTTCCAGAAACCTTCAGGTAACTAAATATAACTGTTTCCCAGTTTTTAAGTGACTAAGCTGCACATTGGCTCTGCATTCCCTATACATGACCAAAAATCTTTAAAGAATAAACCTACTTAGTACAGACTAAGGAGGAACTGAGTATTTCCTAACTATACCTGCCCAAAATTGGAATTTACAGCAGTAGAAGTGCATAGACTTCTACAGGACAACTCTGCTTTCAAACACATGGGATACCCTAAGAGAGGCATCAAGGCTGCAGGAGAATTGCAAGAGAACATTCTTTCTTAATTGGATATCCTGCAGGACAGCAAGATAAATCTAATCAGGAATCAACCTGAACTCCCTTCAGTTCAGTCTCCAGAGAACAATGAAAGAAATTTAGGACAAAATTCCAGCTTCCTCTTCCTCCTGCCTTACTTACAAAGCAGTGGCTCTGCCATAGAACAGACTGCCTACAAGAGTCTTATTTCCATTCAAGTCACCTCCTATCCCTTTTCCTGCCCTTGATCTCACATTTGCTGTTCCAACACCCTATCAGACCTGCACTCTGAATATCAGGCCTTATCACGCGGCAGCACAAATCTTGTCCAGATCAGGTAGGTGTACATCATGCCCATCTGTCCTGCTGCAGTCAATCTTATTTGTTGTCTACAGATCAACATAAATTCAACAAAGTATTTCATGTGATAGAAAGCTGGCAAGCACAAAGCCAGCTGTCAACATTAGAGGGACTCTGCATCAGTCTGCAGCTTTTCCAGCTGGATTGTAACCTTTAACACAGCAGCACTGCATCACCACAACCCTGTGCACAGGGGAAGTCATCCCACTGAAGTCTAGAAGGCCAGAGGCAGATTCCTCAGCTCTCTAGATGTCCTTATCAGGAGGAGGAGAAATCCCAAAGTAAAATATATCCTGAAACACAAGCTAAGTGACTCAAGCCATCCCTTGCCTATGGTGGAGATGAGACTTCTTTGGAACATGTGGTGAGAGAAGGGGACAAGCAGGGGAAGCTCCCAGTCGAGTCAGCCTCACCACATGGCCAGAAGATTGCCAGTGTGATTCTAAAGGGACACAGGTCCACCCTTGTCAAGAGAAGCATGGGCTTACCTCAGACATAAGCTGATCATGAGATCGGTCTTTCAAATTCACACCCACCAAGCTATGCAATGCCATGACTCAGCTCATAAACAAACATCCCCTCTGCACCTTCCCCAGACTCCCAAAAGAAACAGGGAATTAACATCAAATTGTGCTGGGTCACTGCTGCTCAAAGATAATGTGCATTTCTTTCAGTTGTGCTGATAGCTACATCCAAGTGGAACATCTGAACTGACTTCAGTTCCAAAAACAATGCTATGTGCTGAAGCTGTATGCCTACAACTGAACAGTGATGTAGAAACAGAATGGCAAAACAGGATATAGGGGGAGCGGAAAACACATCAACAGATGGCTTCTCTTTACCCATCCTGTTCAGCACTGGCAGGAAATATGCCCTACTTCCTTAACTTCTCCCCAACTCCTGCTTTGGATTCCCAATGGGAAGAGCTCCCTCTTCAAAACTAAGTATTTATTTCACTGAGAATTCAGAAGCTTGTTCTTCAGAGCTCCATATACCGAGCAAGATGCTCACACACTGGTTTTGACCATCTCTGCTCTGAGCATTGCAGAGCTCCCAGAGTTTAAATGAGCTCACATCTGCAGCAGAGGGAAGGAGACAAACACAAACAGGCTGAGCAACCTGCTGTCCCCACATCTTCAAAGGTGTCCCAGAGTTCCTTGTTCTGCTTCCTCCAAATTCTCACTCAGGACAAGGAACAAGAAAGAAGCAGAAGTGTCTGAGGAAGAAGAGGAAGAAGACAGCTATCAACGTACCAAAGCCACTTCTTTGAAGATTTACAGCCAAAGGATCTGAGCCCCCTTGGGCCCAACATACAGGAACTGAGCAATGACAACTATTATTTGCCTAAGTTCCTTGCTAGCATTATTTTTCACTTGTCAAGTAACTATAATATGAGGATGTAACTGCTTATTTGAGCTATTCAATTCTGTTCTGAAACCAGGGAGACTGGTCTTACTTTAAACCCTTTCAAACAGAGGCTATACAGTACACAAGCAAAATAAACAACATGCACAATACACAATGTAACACTGCAATTACAGTGGTAATTCAAATTCTGTGACTGCTATATTCAGCCAAATGCAAAAGGAGAGGGTATTTACAAGATTCCTAGATGCTCATCTACTTCATACATACAGCTTCCATACCAACATCCCTCTTCTAAGACTAATAGAGTAATGTTACTAACTAATGTATTCTGTGGTCACTGTCCAGTCTTGGCAAAGATCCAGCAGACTGCAATAATTTCATACAGCACTAAAAAAGCCCACTAAAATCACAGTGATGGAGATAAGGCACACGAATGGGGGTGCAATCCATATTTGCTTGCTCCTTAGAACCAACTAGAAGACCACAGCTCAACTACACCAGTCTCCCCATCCAGGTCTGCTCCCCTCCAGCCATTGCTTACTGAGATACGAGTAGCTGCTCCCTCTGGCTGAAAGCTCCAGGAGACAGATGCTGCGCTGCTGATCACTTCTACAGATGTGAACGTGCATGGGAGCTTTGCGTCCGTCCCGTTCTCCACAAACATCTCCTCTGGGGTGTTGACCTCTACTGCTGATACTTGGACTGCATGGGAAAGGCAAAGAGAAGAAAGGAGAACAAGACACATCAGTGCTGCTTTGAGAATGAGGAAGTTCACATTACACTGCCTAGAAGGGCAGAAGAGAAGAGGCATCAATAACTCCTGCACTGGGTGACTGCACAGACATTGCATTATACCTCCAATCAAACAAGTATAGAGCAGGCCAAGTATATTCACTTCTCCTTCCTTGTATTATCTATGACAGGATGTTTTCCATTCACAGATGTTTCCTCTACAGCACTTTGTGGAAGGCAATTCTATGGTGCAAAGGATGAGTTTAATACTTTTTCGTACCAGCTGATAGCAGGCATTGTAATAATTAAGCCTAATAACTTGGCCCAGCTATTACTCAGTTTCCTCTCTGGCACACATCTTGTTTCATATCTCCAGATTTTCCTAGCTGTACGTAAAACAAAGGCTCGCCTCCAGTAAGCTGAGGAGCAAAGTTCTCTTGCTCTCAGCTGTGCCATCTACTCCTGCTCTCTGCCATGGCTCCAAGGTCTGTATGTGCAAGGCCTCACAGATAATCACTCCGTTATAGTTCAGAAGCATTACAGTAGTTTATTTTTTTTTCTATCTTATGCACAGTGAAAACAGCAAGAAGACCACAACCACCCCCACATTTAAAGCAATCAAGGTTAATGTTGTGCTTTTACTGGTAGTTTTCCTAACAAGTAACAGTCATCATGATTAGGAAAGTGTGTTGAAGATACTCCTTATCTGGAACCTTCTAAACTACCAATGCACTATCCCTCTCCAGATTTAAGCAGATACCTCTCTACATTCATTCAGATTTGTGTAGAATAACAAAGCATGATCTTGTGACATCACAAGAGAATGTCTGTCAGCATTCATGTCACAAGCACGTGAAAGCAAAAATCTTGTCAAGTCAGTGTGGGTGGGTGCACATGTGACGTATGTTCCTGATACCTCAAATATAAGTTTTTATTTTTATTAAACCACAATTTTCAGCATAGAGATGGTAACAGCAATCTATTTCTGTTCATAGGATTCTATGTTTCTAGGCTCCAGTACCTTAAATCCCCTTGTTAGAATGGGAGAACAAACCTTCGTGCTCCATCAGTACCTCAGCTGATTTGTTTCTCAGCTTTGAATAAAGTAGCTCGAAGTAGGTAGACAAAACAGAAAGATGCAAGTCAAAGACTGTTCAGACAAAAAGAAAGAAAAACCCACCTGTTGTACATTGGACCTGATTAGCATAAAAGATTTGATAATCAGGATGCCTTGGCAAGAACAAACAGAGCTTTGAAGACTACGAGAAGATTGAATCAAGAGAAGATTGAATCAAGACGGGCTGACAGGAAGATTGAATCAACTTCTGCAAGCAAGAGATGTTGCAAAATGTGTAAGTTCATTTAAGTGATGAATAACCCAATCTTTGTAATAAAAAATTACTAGCCTTCCTAGATACTATATAAGCATATGTAGCCCACAGTAAATTTGGATTTTGACCACCAGTCAGTCTCCCCATCTCTCTCATCATCACCAATACCCACTTACATTAGTCCTTAAATCGTGAGGTTTGAGTTTTCAGTCAGTGAGAGCAACCAGCTCAGCAGCCTTCAGAAGTTGGACAGCAAACATCTGACAACATGGGCATGCAAGCAGGGGTGGGAGAATTGAGTACATCACAGCAATTGCAATAACCAAAACCAGAAGAAACCACCATTCATAAATTCTGCTGTTCAGAGTCCACACTGATCACTTCCAAAATTCACTAACTTCTCAGTCCCATCAGGTTATGTCTTGATACCTCAGATTTTCCTGTCATCACTGCTCTCATTTCCAAGAGAAAAAGTGCCCCAAGGGGGGTGGGGAGTAAGGGTGGTGAATTTTCATCATGAGGTTCTATCAGAGCTTCCTTTCTCTTGTACATACTCTGACTATGGGCCAAAAACTATTCTTTTGTAAAACAACTACCAAATATTTATTTGGAATAAACAAAGACTTCTAGCAATCAAATTAAATGAACTGAGAGCTGCTGTGCTTTATGTATTTTTTCCAGCTAATGGTGTAGACAAGAAAAATAAAATCAAATAAAATCCATTGTAGTAAGCCCAAACCACAGAACAAACCTCCCTTTCAAGCATAAAACAAGCAAGATGCCCTCCATATTCATGTAGGAAGAAAAGAGTCTGCACAGACATTGTCTGCTTCTACATGGTACAGAGAACCCCTTGCCACACACAGGCAGTGGGTAGCACGGATCTGCCTAATCTAAAAAAGTCACTGTTCTAACTCACTAGAACAGTAGTGAAGCAAAAAATCAAAAGAAAAAAAGGACTTCTCCCTACTTCTTCCCTAGTCTGGGATGGAAGGAACTATGTAATCCTGTACAGATATTGCTATCAAGTTATCAAGTTTAATTTTCATCTGTCCTACTGTTGGCTCAATTTAATGTTCTTCTTTGCTGATTTTCTCCCCTCTTCAAAAATATTTTTCCTGCTTCTGTTGCCTTACAGCATGAGACACAGGCTCCTTAAATCATAACCTGTTTGGTAGAGAGGCCACACAATTTGTCAGTTGTTCACCCTCAGCCCTCTAATCCCATACTTTTACTCATACGGTGGCTGTTCCCACTACCTTGAACTCTTTAGCCTCCTCTGTCATAATAAAACCCACATGGATCATCTCCAGCTCTAGTTCTTTTCCTCCTCTTTCCACATTTACCAGGATTACATCCACCTTCCAGCTCCTACACCTATTTAAATATTCCAGTTGGAGAAAGTTGAATTTTGAGTCACATTTCAGTCACACTTACAAACTGCTCTATTCCTCAAGCTTACTCAGCCTTAGTTCCTCTCAAGAGGAAAAAATGATCACAGGAAACTGTCAGAGAGAAGAATGCTTTAGGAAGGGAAGGTCAGCAAGGTACATAGGGCAAAATTAAACATTTGCTCTTCTCCCATGCATCCTCCTTGATCCCATCACCCTGTCCTACTGCCTGTAGCTGCAGTATTTCCTTCTGAACATCTCATCAAGCCTTCAGCTGCTTTTATTCTTTTCTGCACAAAAATGGTTCTAATTTTCTCGCCTATCATCCAAACAATTTGAAAAAAAAAAAACCCACCTGTGCCTCTTCAGCCAATTCTTTCAAATCTCTAGTGTTGTTCGAGCAGTTTTGCTCCACCTACAGTAACTTTCTCCAGCTCCACTTTCAACCCCCACACTGCAATGAAAACTCTCCATCCACATCTTCCTTTCCAGACAATCCTCCTGCTCTTGAAATAGGATAAGACACTCATATTCTTACTAACTTACTAACTAATCTTTTCTTATTTTTCCATCATGGATCTTCATTCTTCATCAACGCTCTCTATTCTCAGGTCTCTCTTTCCTCAGTATCTCACCTCAGAGATCTCATCTGCAAAACAAGTTCAAGCTCCATCACTGCACTGACTGCTCAGATCTGCGTCTCTACTCAGGATCTGTCTCCTTATGTTCAAAGAACAGCCTCAGCATCGACAAAGTTGTCAGCTCACACTAAATGGGACTAAAGCAGAGCTTAGAGCCCTCCACTAATGCTTTTGCCACCATGGACCTGCCACGTGTCTGTCCAACTGAACACCGTGCAGCACCTCTGACTTTGAACTCTTCCCAGGTCAAGGCAGAGTATTTCAAATTTTCCAGTCACCTGTTCAGCTGACACCAGACTAAAACCTCCAGTTCATACCTTGGCCTTCATTATTGTGATGTCCTTTTGGCTCTGGACAGATGGACAGTTATCGGTGATGATAAGAGATGGGGAAGACTGACTGGTGATGAAAATCTGCATTTACTGTGGACTACATATGCTTAGATACTATTTTAGGAAGGCTAGTAATTTTTTACTACAATGATTGGGTTGATCATCCCATAAACTTATACATTTTGCAACATCTCTTGCTTGCAGAAGTTGATTCCCTCTTCTTTCTTGTCAGCCAGTCTCAATTCAGTCTTCAAAGCTCTGTTCTTGCCAAGGCATTCCCATAATCAGATCTCTTATGCTAATCAGGTCCAAAATATTCTCTGCCTCATGTGCCCCAACAGACAGTAACAGACCACTAAGTACTGCAGTCCCTGGTAACCAAGCTGCTCCAAAGGTGACACTGAGAAGAGGGGGACATCGCATATGCAAGACCACTGCTTCCTTCCATGAAGTGGAAATGACACCAAGCACCCACCCCTGTTTCAGTATGAAGAGTATTGGTCTCATCCAAAACTTTTCAAATCCAAACTGTAGCACCTCCTCCTAAATGCTACCCCTCAGACTTGGGAGGATCTGCTCAAAACCTGCAAAATTCTTTCACTTCCTTTGAGCCCTCCAAAGCATGTGGTAACTGCATCTGTATGAATCCAACAGTGCCCAAGCTGCCAGTGCTTGGATATCAACACCTTTTAAAATTGAAGTAATCTTTTTCTACTTTTATTTGTACCCCCTGGTTGATTACACTGGCCTAATAGTGATTTTTTTAAAAAATATTTTGGGCAAAAATTGTTTTTATTCTACATTTTTAATGTAGAAATATGGCTGACCATTTGGTTTGGTAGCATACCACAAAGATTCTTCTGTGCACTGAAGTTTTACACCAATTAACACAGAGATAATTAAAATTTCTTTGCAGACCACTGTTTCTACTGAGATCTTGGATCCAATGAAAACGTTCTGTTAATTAAGACTGTGAACACACCAAAATAAACTCAATTCCCCTGGATTCAACTCAGTTTGATCACCAGAAGACCTAACAAACCAAGAACGCAAACAGCTAACACCGTAATCACAGACATCTTATTTGCACCAGCACAAACACAGCCCACATGGAAACTTCCATCACACTCCTAAATACTGGATGCTTATAGCTGCTACCGTTCCCATCCTACACTAGGAAGAGTCTTACTCCCCTCTTCTTGAAATGGCTAATCATCAGTTTATTAATTAATACAAGCAACTTGCTTTGCGTATCTTAAAGACACCTGGTAGTACAGGCGTGTGTACAAGTTATAAACGAAGTCGCTTATACACGCAAGGTCTTGACAAAATGACAGAAAATTCAGTGTTTCATTATCTTCACTCTGGTCTCTCCAGCAGCCCAGAAGTTTCATCAGAAAGGAGGATGTGGTTTTTTCTAATGACTAAGGGTCTAAAGTTGCAAAAACAATATACACTTGAGAATCGGTGCTTTCATTAACAAATACTCTTACTCAATGTCAAGTGTCTTGTGAAACATCTCCTGTTGACAGCATTCTCAACTACTATTGCATGGCATTTAGCTCTTTCTCCCACAAAGCAGATGCCCTGTACAATCAGCATGAAACAATAGCAGCCAGACCCCTACAAAACATCCCAGAAAGCCAGAACAAAGTTATAGTCCCCAACTGCAACTACAGGCACTTATGTCCCCACAGACCATTTCTTCACTGTGGATAAAACACCTGGTGGAGAAACCTTAGCTTTCCTGCCTTAACAGACAGCAGACATGCCAAAATCGTTCCTGTGAAACTGCACAAGATCTGGTAAAGCACCCAGATGCTGGATAGAATTTCCACACAGACTTCCTTCACATCACTTAGCCTAAACAGAAAAGTAGAACCCACGGCAGCAGTTCCACCCAGGAGCAAACCATGGTGTACTTCATTAGGACAAAAACACACAGGTATTAAGAAGCCACACGTGTCCAGCCCCTCTTCCTGGAGACTGTCCCTGCAGCCCCCCTGTCACCACGACCTTTATGTCTGCACTCCATACATTTACACAGGACACAAAGCAACACCAGCTACAGAAATGATGACTAGACAGAGTCACATCAACCAATCCTGACATCTAAGTTTCAAAGCTACAAAAACTAAATTCCATCGCCTCGAAGGAGGACAGAAGAGTTAAATTTCACCCTCAAATGCCAATTCACCAGAACAGCCTTTAGCTGCTGCCACAGCATCTCCCCAGGTTGCCAATCTTGTCAAGAATCCCAGGCTGCTGAAGGAAAGAGGGCTTCCTGTCTGCAGTAACACAGCCGGTCCTGCAGCATCCTGCAGCTCCAGGAATCAGAAAGCACAGCTGTGACACCCAGCCCATGAACACCTACCACTTCCTGTCACCATGCTGCTGGAAACCTTCATCCCCCAAGCAGAGACAAGCATCTGCTAACACAACATTCACTTTCTCCTGGCCTCTTTGCACATTCAGTTAAGCTCTGCCTGACTCAACAATGAGGGAAAAAATAGCATCTTGTCACCCCAAGTGAAAGGAAAGCAGTTTCACTGAGAAGTCTTGTGCAAATCGTGGCTAAGCTGTCAAAGCAGACAATAACATCCATGTATCTCAGCCCTCCATACCTCCATGCACCTACTCTGACAGGACTTAAAAGACAAGTCTCCAGAGTCCCCAGACTTTGGTATCTCCTTCTCGTCCCACACTTTAGGGTCAGCTTTTGGCATGTTCTCCTCCATATGACGCAGAGCTGCTCATTGTTCTGCCAAGGAGCAGCAAAAAGAACCTATGCTGAGATTTACTTTCAAAGCCCATGCTTTAACCAGAAATGAAGAACAAGCAGGAGAAACAGCAAAAAATGACTGAGCTCCCTTGCCAGACAGGCCATAGTTGTGGCCTTGTGTTCCCTTGTTCATCTTGAGGAAATAATTTCACTGCTATATCACTCTCTCATCTCATAAAACAGAGATGCTTGTAAATGTGCTGAGAACTATGAACAAGCAGTGTAGCTGCACAGCTTCATGCTCCTATTACAGCATCAGTCATATGTCAGGTTTGGGCAGATACTTAGTCTTGAGGCAAGTAACTTCTAGTTACTTCTAGTACTTTTCCCTGGGGACCACAAAGCAACACTTCCCTGTCTATGCTGCAGGCTGGGACACCAACCAGCAGCTCAGGTACTTTCCAAACCACACATCACATTTTTCTGCTCAACAGCCCTGAAGTGGTTTTCCTTCCATGCCCAAGTAAGTTTAAGAGTGTTCAAATCCAAGTAAACAGTTCTTGTTGACAAAGCCAAACCAAAAGAGTGGAGAACCCAAAGGGAACGAGTTAAGTAAAGCTGTTCCAAGAGCAAAGGGTACCTGGAACAGCTGATGGCAGCTGCTCCACCTCTAATCTTGCAATACCAACAGAATCACTAACAAACATAGTAAATTATTTTCTGGGCACAAGGAAAGATGCCAGAAAACAGGAACTGAGATTACAGAAAGGCAAAAAAGACAGAAGAGTCTCCTTGAAATACACCAGGTTTTTCCCCACAAATAGGGAATGAAGCTTACTTAACTAAAGATCTGAGAGAAGCTGGGTAAACATCTCAACACATGGCAGAGGGAATAAAAAAAGCATCCCACCATCACAAGCATTTCCTAAAATTGCCATAGCAATCCACTAAAACTGTCACAACTACTAAGAAAATGAGAGTGTTAAGTATCAGAAGTTGTAGACTAAAAAACCACAACCAAACAACAGCAAAACCCAAATCCATGGAGTGGACAGTAGAGACTGACATATTGTTGGCTGGAACAAAAGCTTCCCTCCAAGCTTTTTTCTTTTTTTTTTTTTTTTTGTTATTAATACTATCTCAAGTGAAACTATGTTAAAAATACCAGTCATGTTGCCAACTGTTGATGGCATGCAGCATCTCTTTGACAAAATCCATCATTAGCAGCTTGGGAACTTCCAATTTCCTAAACAAACTAGGCAATAGAATTTAGGAGGTGGATACACAAATTTCATTAAGACACACAGTGCAAAGCCTACATATCAGACAAAGGAAACTGCCCTTTTCCTGACCCTTTAACAGTAATCAATCCACAAACCTGCAACCAACTCAGTCTATACACACCAAGAAACAAACATCTGCAAAAGCTGCACTTTGAACCATCCAAGGTATTAGTAGCATTCCATGAACAGTCACTCCCACCTGTCATCATTCCTGAACCAGAATCATGTCCAATATTCTTGCCAAGTATTGGTATTTCTACCAGCCTGAAAGGCGAGCACAGGATTTTTTCCTGTATAGAGAGAGACTCAATTAAAACCTGTTAAATAAAATCCTACCACTTAACTGAGCAAGAAGATACATGAAATTACATCATCTAAGTGATCACCCTTCTCAGCTGACAGGGTATTCATGCAGCCAATCTGTTCTGGTGTGACTAGAGACTTCAGCAGTTCAAGCCAATCCAAAGCCCTTGGAGGACCAGATTCCTTACTGATCCATGGACTGTTGAACACCTGCAGCCAGCTCTGGCACCAAGCTTGCAGCAATCTCACACTGACTTGCTAACTGAACTGCTGAACAAACTTGTAACCAGCTATAACCTGCAGCAGCACAACCACAAAACCTAAAGAAGAAGCCCAAGCTAAATATTTCAAAGCATTGTTCCACAAGAATTTGTCAGTGGTGGTGCCAATTTAAATAGCTTACATGCACACTCAGAACGAGATGAATTTGATCAGGAACTAATCTGTGTTCAAAACAGCCCTTTCACCATTGTTTTCTTTCAAACCAGACCAACACCCTAGCCCAGCCCACTGTATACTGTTTTGTACAATTGAGGAGAGTTAGCAAGCACCACGTAGGAGCTGATTCAGCTGGTTTCTCTCAGGAACACTTCTTTTGTGAAAAGTTTATGGCCTTCCTTGTAGCACACTACATCATTTTCCCAGTTTACACATGTGGTGATTTCCAGAGCCATCTCTTGGCTTGAAGCAGTGCCTTCCATCAACAAAGATCCTGCAAGACCTTGATCTGAACACTTCAAGACATAGAAACCAGTCAGATTTCAAAACTCCTGCTGCACATCCAGCTTTATGGAATTTGTTACCACGTGGGAGCCCTGTTCACCACCTTTCACTTGCACACATTACAAAAGCAAGTTACTGAATAACAGGTGGCTTGCAGCCAACTGTAAACGCCTCCAGCAATAGCCATTTCACCCACCTGGAGATGACCTGCCCTGATTTACCTCCATCTCATGAATTGAAAGTGCCACCAACCACTGACAACTGCTACACTGCCCAGAGTTTAACCCTCCCTTAAGGATCAGAATGTCAATCTGCTTTGAGTGTTTCCCGGCAAGTTCCCTTCGTGCCCCTTAACACCATGTGTGTAAAGCATCAGTGAATGTACCACAAAGCTTCTCCTGCAGGGTTGGAGGAAAGAGAGCTCACAAGAACAACCACAGCCTTCCAGTTTTCCTTATGCACTTTAAGCCAAAACCTAGCAGCAGCACCGAGTGGAAAGTGCCAACTCCACAGATACATAAAAATGCAGGAGCTGAAAGGCACAGCAACAATACACAAGGACTGTGGGCTAAGCCCAGCATGCAGCTCAGCCCTGCACAGCCCCTTGCTCGCACCCCCCGGAGTGATCAGGGAGAGAAATGGAAGTTAGAAAGTGAAAAAACTCAAGGGTTGAGATTAAAACAGTTTAAAAGGGAAAGCACGACCCATCACCCACTGATTCCATCAGCAGGCAGGTGTTCACCATCTCCAGGAAAGCAGGGCTCTGTCAGACATAACAGTGACTTGGAAGACAAATGCTGTAATTCCCTTCCTCCTTCTTTTCCCAGCTTTCACTGCTGACCATCACTTCTGTGGTGTCCTCCCAACTCCTCATGCACCTCCAGCCCATCTGCTGTCAGGGACGGGTGACAAACAAAAAAGGCCTCGGAGTGTGTAAGCCAGTGCAAAACAAGTAACCAGTGTAAAACATTGTTATGTTAAATCAATTCTGTCCCAGATTAGTATCAATGCATTTATATGATATAAACTTTTTCATTTTTTTTAAAAAAAGCTTATTCAGGACAAGTAACAGAATGTCCCTTTAAAGATAAAAGAGATTGTAAGGAAAAGCTTTCTTTCAACCTGCTCAGCAAAAAATACTGTTAACCCTGCCTTAGGATGCATTGCCACATCTTCTGTGCTATGGGTACTGCTTACTGCTAAACACTAATCTGAGTAAACACTTCCTTTTTCACTTGACTGCTGTTAGAGATAACAGTGAATCACAGCAGTTAAGAGTTCTCCAAGTCTCTTTGCTGGCAGTAAAGACAGTTCAAAAGTTCTTGTCCTCTCCTGGCACAGCCTTCTCTTATACAAGATATTCACATCCTCTCCATTGTGCTAATCACTTCTTGTGGGGTGCCACTAACCCAGACCTCTAAAATAATACAGCCAAGCAAACCACACACACAAAAAAAAAAAAAAAGATAAAAGATAAAAGGATATATGCCATAAGGATGTTAATGTTTTCACACACAGAGCTTCCAGCTTTCTGATGTATTCCTAGGATATCCTGAGTTAGCAATCGCTAGTTCAAAAAATGTACTTTCTTGCATACCAGGCTGTTTATTTTGTTAATTATATGCAGGCAGTAGAAAGAGCAAGGTATGCCATACATGATCAAACCACATCACATCATATCACAGTTGGAGAACTCCCACTACAGGTGCTAATAATAAACTTTGGATAGATGACCTGATGATTATCTATATGGCATGTCTCCAGAAAAATAGTAAGTCTTTAGAAACTACTCACACTAAAATCTTTCAAGACAAACAATACAAGACAATACTAGGTTTCATTTTTTTGGTCTTCCATCTCAATTCTGTATGGGACACAAGATATCAACCAGTCAGGACACCAGTCAGGACAAGATAGGTCCACAGACAGGCAGTGGAATTGCTGTTTAATACAATTAATTTTAACTAATTAATTTTAATTCAGATAACAAGCAACACAGCCATGCATGCTAGTACTCACTGAGCAGTGCAGGCAAGGCAGTTTTCCTACCTGCAGCATCAGTGGGCTGAGCTTAAAAGGACTAACAGCTTCTGACAAGGGTGACTACAGGAATTCTGACTAAACCTGGCACAGGCACAAAGTGAGCATTGCAACCCTGACTTACACTGTTATTTTCAGGAAACATTTCAAGCAGCAACTGAAATGGTGAGCTCAAAGCAGTAACAGGCACTTGAGCTATTTAACATCTCAATACTCTGCTTGTTACAGACCCACGTGTATGTGCCCACGTGCACTTGTACGAGTGTGTATAAAAGGGGTAGTAGGAGAAAATAAATTTCAAAAATGATCAAGCTTTGTTGGTATCAAAAAGAATAATAAAAAAAAAATCACCATTATTCTTTCCAGTAATATCTAAGCATTTTTTGAGACTATCAGAAGTAATCAGGCACCTCCCTCATGTCAAACACAGGCAGGATACCACTTTAAGTCATAATTACATGGCTTACAAATGCACAATTGCAAAATATTCCATTTTCTTGATACTCTTGGCTGGTTGTTCCAGGCTCACTCATGCACAGAAGAGATTATACGTAGATTAACTACTTATGCTACAAAATGTCCCCAGAATCACAGACAGCACATTTGACAATGATCCTTCATTCTTACAAGCAAACGAAGCAACGAGGTTTTCAGATGACTGAGCATAAAGAAGCAAGACGAACTCCTATCCCACACATGCAGGGGCACACATGAAAATAAGCCTAGAACTGTATTATCTGTGCTTAGCTGTGAAGCAACCAGGCTTGGCAGAGCAGGCTGTGGTGTTTAATGGGGCCTGCACAGCACAGCACCCTAAGCAATATTTCTGTCTCACTGCAGGTTATTGGCCACAGGAGCAGACCTGCCACGGAGCATATGAGCAGGCAGAAGAGCAGCCGCGTGTGCAGCACATCACCCGGCCCCATGCCACATCTGAGCGAGGGAGCAGCACAGCCCTCTGCAAACACCACTCCGGCCCTTGCCAAAAAAGGCAGGTTTTGATTCCCGAACCTCTCACGAGGGGAAAATCCAGCATGGGGAAAGGGGATGGGAAGAGGGCCCTTGAAAAAACATCAGGAGCCTGAATGACACAGGCAAGAAGAAATGCACAGCCCTGAACACCCAGGACTCCTTAGAACCCCAAACTCAGGGAAAGGTCATCTTTTCCTTCCCATAATCAAACTCCTTTGGGTATGCAAAAGAGGTGAAGAGCCTGCACTCTGATCACTTATTCCCATGTAGAGATGCAAACCTTGCTTTTCACAGCAGACAGGAGGATTAAGCATGTGGAAGTAGAGAAGAAGCCAACACAGGAATATATTCAGACCTTCAATAATCTACTATTCCCACCTACCCACAGCATTACTGTAGCTGTACCTTTTGTTGTGGTCAGGGGAAAGATGCTTCCTTCTTCTCTTGCCTCCATATGTATTTCCAAAGATCTCAGTTTCACTGTAATATATGCATATTTCACATCTACTTACTTAATCCCAAATACTAAGTCTGTCTCTGAAGATACACAGGAAGCCTTAGCAATCTTTACTTCTTTATTGCAAAATGCAGTCATCTTAAACAAATGCAAACAATGCTCTTTGGGAATAGATTTAGGGAGAGGATTAATAATAGGAATTAGATCTTAAGAGGAAGTTCTTTGCTGTGAGGGTAGGGAAGCACTGGAACAGGATGACCAGGGAACCTGTGGATGCTCCATCCCTGGAAGTGTTCAAGGTCAGGATGGATGGGGCTCTGAGCAATCTGGTCTAGTGGAATATGTCCCTGCCCATGGCAATGGGATTGGAACAAGATTATCTTTAAGATTTGTTCCAACCCAAACCATTCTAAAATTCTATGAAATAAAATTTGAGTTCCTTACCACTCAGCACAGTTTCTTAATAAACCTCTTTCCAGATAGAGTTATGGTTTTACACAGTTTTCCAGACAAATTAACTGAGGAGGTATTAGGCTTCTAAATGTCTCCTACTGAAATACTTCACAAAGTTTTACCCACTAAGCAAGTACTGCCAGCCAAAAGTATCCATCACTGGATATCTGGGGTGTATAATACTGGATATTCCCTCACTGTCCATGCCCAGCATCTACACACAGTGAGCTGGTGTGGGAAATGCATGTAACTTCTCGAGTCCAAGTGATGTGTGGAACCCTCTGAGAACATAAGCCACAGCAGAGTGAAGCACCACTCTTGCCATTCCTACAGCTCCATAGCCTTGTACTCCTCACTGGAAATCTTCCAGAACCATCTGGATGCAATCCTGTGCCATGTGCTCTGAGATGACCCTGCCCGAGCAGGGAGGTTGGACCAGATGACCCCACTGTGGTCCCTTCCAATTCGACCCATTCTGCGATTCTGCACTTACTCTCCACCTATATGAGCCATAAGCGCATCATCTGACTGACACGATTCCCCCTCCACCCAAATACTTCACCACTGACCGAATCTAGTCATTTACCACAACCCCAGCGTCCCCACTCCTCGGTTCCCCCGCGGCTCTCCCAACAAACGCCACCCGCGTCCCTGGAGCGAAGAACCCACGGCGGCGCTCGGTCCCAGCTCGGGCTCGATGATCTCGGGGACCTTTTCCAAGCTGATGGATTCTGTGCAAGCAGCGCTAACACGGGGCCGCCGCGCATCGCTGCCCTGGCACCGCGGCACCCCTGCCCTGCCCACGCCGGCTCCCAGGGGCTTTGTCCCCGGCGCACCGACCCTTCCCCCGGCGAGGACGGGCGTCCTCGGCCGCCGCCGACCCGGCTCCGAACCGGGTGGGCAGCGAGCGGCAGAGCCGAGCCGAGCCGAGCCCTGCCCTGCCCGCGGAACCGCCCTCAGCCCCGGGAGCGGCGTTAAAGGACAAACCGGCGGCCGGCCCTCCCCCGGTCCCTGACTCACCGGCGCTGAGGGCGGCGGCGGCGACCAGCAGCCACGCCGCGCAGGGCCGCCCCGCGCTGCCTCCGCCTGCCGCCATCTTCCAGCCGCCGCCGCCTCCCCGCGGCGCCCTCATTGTCCGCCCCCGGGCCCCGCGGGCCCGCCCCCCGCCCCCTGCCCCGCCCGCCCATTGGCTGCTGCTGCTGTCAATCACACACACCCTCCGCACCCCGCTGGCCCCGCCCGCGCCCTGCCCCGCTGCTCCACGGGGATTGGATAAGGGAGCCATCAGTCAAGTCCAGGTGACCTATGGACGCGGGGAACGAGCTGTCCCGCCCCCCAGCCGGGCGCGTCGCTGGCGCCCCCCCGCGGCCGGCCGGCGGTGCTGCGGAGGGCGCGGGCGCCGTGGGGCCGCTCCCGGCCGGTGCATCCCGGGGCTGACAGAAACGCTGAGTCACAGAATCGCCCAGTCAGCGGGGCTGGAAAAGACCTGTGAGATCATCGAGCCCAACCCATCACCCAACACCACCATGTCAGCTTGACCCCGGCACTGACTGCCACGTTCCGCCTTTCCTTAAGCACCTCTCCACAACATCCCTGGGTGGCCCATCCCAATGTCTGATCAACCTGTGAAGAAATTCCCCCGAGTGTCCAACCTCAACCTCCCCTGGTGCAGCTTGAGGCCATGTCCTCATAGCCTGTGGCTGCTTCCCTGGGAGAAGAGACCGAACCCCACCTGGCTCCTTTCAGATGGTTGTAGAGGGCAATAAGGTCACCCCTGAGCCTCCTTTTCTCCAGGCTGAACACCCCCTGCTCCCTCAGCCACTCCTCACAGGTCTGCCTCGAGCTCTGGCGCTGTCCAACAATTACCCTGCACTGCGGGAAGCTTAGCCAAGTGCCTTTGGTGGCATGCTACCAGCCTTTCCAGCTGGCACTGAACCTGTCTGGACAATCGCTGACAGCCACAAAACTGACAGTCACTCCAGTGGAGTTGTGCTTCCCATAGTCAAGAACACCCAGGACCTGTGGGGTGGCTGTGGCCCCTAGGGACCACAGCGGTTTCATCACTGTGGTGTGGTGTGGTGTGGTGTGGCATGGCCTGGCGTGGCGTGGCGTGGAAGTTGCGTGCTGTGCATCACTTTGCCCAGTTTCCAGCAGGGAAGCGACAGCAGGAGCAGATCCCGCTCCCAACCCCTCTGCCAGCCTCGAGCTCACCTGGGTGCACGCTATGGCGCCGGTTGTCCCAAGGGAAACGGGACAGCGCTGCTGCAAGCTCCGAGCACAGGCAGTGGTGCTTCCTCCTGCCTCCACAGAAATCCTGCCTGTTGTTCCCTGTTATCTCAGAGAGCCTGTTTCGGCGTGCACTGCCTGTAAGGACAAGCTCCTTCAGAAGCTCTCCTGCTGCACCAATTGCACAACCACCTTTGCCTTTCGCTTGAAAATACCTGCTTGGAATTTCCCTCGGCTTGCTGACTGGACTCCCAGCTGCTACACGCCCCCTGAGACCAAGCTTTTATCCTTCCCTCTTCCTCCTTGCTTCTGAGCACCTCTTTGTTGTGCCTTTTAAAGAAGTTGCACAAGCTGAGTCATATCTCAAGGCTATTGCTCACTGCATCCCTGAGCCTCCAGAAGCCTGGGGGTGCTCTGCTCATGCCCAGTGCTCCAAGGATGCTGGTCCTTGCCCAGATCCCTGTGCCACCAGTTTCTCTGCCACTCTCTGGACAGCTCATCACATCTGCAGGTGAAAGAGTCCACAGGAAAGGCCACCGTGTGCCATGCAGAGGAGGGCTGTGGCAAAGCAAGCCTGCAAAAACACAGGCAGATTATTTTCTTTCCAGCTGTGATGCCAGACACCACCTTAAAATTCTCCTGGGATTTAAAATGTAACAGCTTGTGCATCCATTATTTATACCCTAAGGGGAAGCTCTGGAGCACGTTCCTCATCTAACTGTTGTACATGTTTTCTAGAAACCCCGACTAGCAGAAATCCAGGGCACCTCTTGGGAATAAATATCAACAACACAGGCAACTCTTTGTATTACAGGGAAATAGCACCTTGTTTGGTTGGCACCTCATTTGACTTCCCTTGTGGGTGGGTCTTTAGCCAATTCATCAATACCCCTGCTTTCCAAATGGAGCAGAAACTGATATTCAGTGATAAGACTTTCATTCCAAGCCCTTTTTCCTCAATACTTCCTCTGAGCTCTTCCCTTCCACGGAAGCTCCGCCCAATCTTACAGCTCTCCTGGGCGGCTGGAAGTGCTCTTATGGGCATGGAAGCACCTCAGTACTCAGAGTTCACTGTTTACCTCCAGGTCCTTCAGTACTGCACAGTTTACAACTGTCCAGTCCTCTGAAGAGGCCAAGCCTCACCCTTCTGGGTAATTTTGGAAGATAGTAAACCTTTTTTTTTTTTTTTTTTAATTGCATTTTTCTTATTCTCAATTTGACTGTCCTTCACAGAGCTCACATGTTCCCTTTTTGTGTGCTAAACCTGATTTGGCCACACACAGCCCTTACCTACGCTGTCCCTTCCCTGACAGAGCTGAGATCACATTGCCACAGGAACAGCCCTGACTTCCCTGTTTGTTGTGTAGTAACACAGATGTTCAGTGCAGAGAACACCTGGGACAATATCTGGTCTACTTACAGCAGAAAATTCTTTATCCAGATAGATATGATCAAATTACTCTCGTCTGCTACTTCCAGAGAGGAAATAGGGTGCTGGGACAACCTAATTTGTCCCAAGGAACATATATTGCATCTTCTTCCCTCTTGCTGTGTATGTTAGAAATTCAGACCTTTGTTATCCTTTGTTTTGGAGAGATCTCTAGTAGCTTGCCACAGAGAGCAAGCAGAATTTTGGTGTTAAAAAAAGGGGTAATAACTTCTAGAAGGAGAAGAAAATATATTTAGGCTGATTTTACATTTATAATGGTTTTGATTGTTTTCTCTTTAGCCTGCATCTCTGTACATCCTAGAGGAATTGTACAGTATACACTGTTTAGTGTGCAAAGATATGCACTCCTGTAAAAAAAATATCCCACCGAACACACACACATTTTGAATTAGAAATAGAAGAACATGAGAGAAAAAGGAAAAACACAGGCTCTATTTGCACAAGAAAGCATTGTGTGTCCCTCACAGCAATATTTTTTCTTCTGCAAGTTGGGAGAAACTGTGACCAGCAGATAACGCCACATTCATGTTTATTTTGGTTAAATAGAAACACAGGGTTTTTTTTCAAAACGCAAGGGCTGGCAGCAGCACAGTAATTGCATACAGACTTCGAAGAGTTTGGGAACTATTTTTCACAAGAGTCAGTGTTGTTGAGGCTGGAAGGGGCACCCAGAGATCACCCAGCCCAACTCCTCTGCCAAGGCAGGGTCACCTTGAGCAGATTACACAGGGAAATGTCCAGGTGGGGTTTAAATGTCTCCAGAGAGGGGGAATCCATTACCTCCCTGGGCAGCCGTTCCAGTGCTCCGGCCCATTAGCACAAAGAAGTTCTACCTCGTGTTGAGGGGAACTTTTTGTGATTTAGTTTGTGGCCACTGCTCCTCATCCTGGCACTGGGCACAACTGAAAAGAGCCTGGCACCATGCTCTTGCCACCCACCTTTGAGGTATTTATACATATTGATGAGATCCCCTCTCAGTCTTGTCTTCCATAACTTGGCTTTTTCATCATTTGATTGAGAAGAGTGTCTTGGATCACCCACTATGCAAGGAAAACTTAGGACGGAAAAGGACAGGAGTGATGAGCTATTCCAGCACTGAACAGATGCTAAGGAACAACTTCAGTCATGATAACCTTTCCGGATAACCTTGATACATAAAAAAGCACATAAAATGGAAGCAATTTGTCTTCCTGTCTCTTCCTCCTACCTTTCATCCCGCTTCTTGGAATATATTGAACCATAGGCAAAATAGTTTTAGAGACTGTTACTGTAGAGGCAAAAGCCAAGGTAACAGTGACCTCCATCCTGACCAACACCAGCGTTCCAAGAATCTCTGTTTAAGCAGGTCTGCATAAAATTATCATCTGTAACTTAGGAAAGTAACGTTGCCTCTACTCGGCTGTGGTGCAGTTTGAAATTATGGCAATGAACCACGAGTCTCCCCTCACGCTCTGGGGTTTGTGGCCTGGCTGCCGCGGTCCATGGCTTGCCGCGTACGAGCAGCTTTCGCACCCGCAGGAAGACAGGGCTGCCGCGGTGTCCGTCAGGAACCCGGGGAGAGCCGGCAGCCACAGGGAAGCGCCTGTGCCCTCTCACCAACAGGGAAGACCGCGGGAACCGGGACGGCCTGGAGCTGTCCCGGGCAGGGGCTGCGCGGCGTCACCGCAGCATTCTTGTAGAGGAGAGAGAACTCTCTCCTCACGGCGGCTCGTTGGTCTAGGGGTATGATTCTCGCTTAGGGTGCGAGAGGTCCCGGGTTCAAATCCCGGACGAGCCCATTTTTCTCTTTTTTTTTTTAAAAACCTTTTCTTCCTTCCCTGCAGCAGCAGCGGCTCCCGCACACAGCGAAGGGACACGGCGGTGACTGACAATGAGATCCACTCGTTCCTCTTTAGTGCAAGAAAAAGCTTTAAGAACTCACCAACGACCGGCTGCTCCTCTTCGTCTGGCACCGGGCGTCGCTACTTTCATTTCTCCCAGGCAGACCCCCGCCTTCCTCCTCACCGAGAAAGCGCTGCGGGGCCGCTCCTGGCCCATCCGAGCGGCTCAACCTCGGCACACCGTACCGGCTGCAGCGCCGATCCCGCGGCCCCGGTGCCGCTGCGGGCGGGCCTGAGGCGCAAAAGCGCATGAGGACCCCGCGGCGGCAAAACATAGGAAGGGGGCTCACGCATCCCATCCCAGCGGGCTCGTCCGGGATTTGAACCCGGGACCTCTCGCACCCGAAGCGAGAATCATACCCCTAGACCAACGAGCCGCTCTGTTGGTCCTTTCCCAGCTCAGCATTTCACTACCATCCCGCCGCCTCCCGCCGCGGCCGCTTCCATCAACTCCTGTCTGAGTCCGCCCTTGCCGACCACCGGCGGCGGCTTCGCCCGGCGCTCCGGCACACATCGCTGCTTTCTCTCAGTGCATGGAACTGCGGGGGTCTGCGGCCATTTCTCCCTGCTCGCCCCCTCCGTTTCCTTTCCCAGGGTAATCCCTGGCATCGCCCTTCCCCCGACCCCAAGGCTCCGCTCGTTAGCGACGGCTCCGCGTCCCCGCGCGGGGGGCAGCGGCCCGCGCGGCGCTCCGCTGCTCTCCCCCGCGCAGACCCAGCTCCCGCGCTCATCCGAGGGGCGCAGGAACAACCCAGCCTTCCCATTGCCACTGCCACTCCCATTCCCACGCCCGCTCCGCGCGCGCGGTGGCGCTGGAAGGCGGGCGAGCTCGTTCCCCGGGAACGGGGAGGCGGAGGAATGGGACAACCCGACGCCCCCCACCCCCACCCCCAGCGGCTTTGGTTCGTCCCGGGCCGCGCCGCGCGCTGCGCCCCCTGGCGGTGCGGAGGGGTCGCACCGGGCCCCCGCGTGTCCCGGGCGCGCTCGGACCCTCCCGGGGCTCAGCCACGGGCAGGACAGGCGCCCACGGGAGCCACGGGCATCGCCCTGGCGTTCTGAGCCCACAGCACCCTCCCGGTTTGAATCCCGCTCGTCCCTGATGTGCTCTGTCCTGCTAATGCTTCCTGACATACTCATGTTTCCATGCCTCTGCATCCCAAACTTTCTGAAAAAAGTCCTATTCCTCCCTGTTCCTCATATTAAATTTAAATTTTGAAGTCCTAACGCCAGTGGGATTCTCACCCCTTTTTTTGCCTGCTGCTACCAGTTCTGCCCATTCTTCCTCAGGTTTCTTCATTTCTCCAGGAAGAAACAAAAGACACAGATTTTTGGTTTGCTTTGGTTTTATTCCACCATTTATTTATTCTGTTTCTCCCCCGGATTTCCATTCCCGTGCTCGGGACACACATACACGGTCTCTACACAGGCACACATATATCTGTACATACAGTAAGGCACAACACTCTGCTGAGAGAAGAAACAGGGGGCAGCCAGTGACAGCAGCCCGCCCTGCCATACATGCTAGAGCAAGCAGAAATAAAACGGATTCAAAGGCAACAATGCTCCACAGCATGGCTCAAAAGGATGTGGAGGTCGTGTTTGCCAACAAGCCCATGATGATTCAGGAGGGCAAGTGCTGCTGGCTCTCAGCAAGTGTGACCTCAGTCCACATCACAGTACGGACATTTTGTTGTGTGGCCAACACAGCTTCAGGCACTGCTGTCAGGAAACTGGTCAAGTGAGGGTCTGACATCCACCTTCCCCCAAATATTCTCCAGATTTAAATCATAGTGACTGCTAGCCCCTGACTTTTAGTAGCCCAAGAGTGAATGAAGATCTAGTACAGAGAATAAGTACTTTGGAGGAACTGGCTGCCTGAGCTTTGCCAAGTCAGCCAGGTAATGCCACTGGAAATTCAGCCAGCTAAGACTTCTTCTTTGACATGCACAAAATTAATTGGCTCTTTCCAGGAAGCTGGGATGCTTTCTGTAATGAGTGGCTCTTGGTGGACACACAACAGAAGTTTCAGAACAGACTGGGTAGGGTTTGGAAGTGAGAAGGACTGATGGACAAGCAGCCTTTCTAAATCTGGACTGGAGCCCAGAGCCAGATAAGAGAACCTGCCCTATTGACCTACTCAGCACATCTTTTCTTTGCATACAATCTGCTGGTTGTCATTTTCCACCGCACTAAAAGCACCCCAAAACTGAAGCACACAGGATCTATCAGCCTACCACAGGTGGCTGTTTCACAGATTAGCCCCACTTCAAAGGGATTTTATTTTTATATTTTATATTTATATATTTTTATGATCAGTGTTCTAGGAGTTTTCCCCATGTTCAGAGTTCACATTGTCTGCCATACAGCATGTATGGAGAAAACTTAACATTTTCCAATTTTTATAACATTATTTACTGAAGTTTTAAAACCCGAAGTCCTTGAAAAGAAGCTACCAAAAAGGCACCGTACACGTATGTATGTACATAACTGATGAACTTCATCTAAGACCAATGCAGGGGAGAAGAAAAAGACATTTTGGAGCAGGATGAAGAAGCAGAAGGCCCATGAGTGGTGGTGGCTGTTGCCTCCAGGACAGTGGCTACCAGGTCTCTTAGTCCCCAGATATCACCAAGGAACGCCAGCCAACACCTGAGTTTTGAACCCTGAAGAAATTGCAGTCTCCTCTTCCAGCTGTCCCAAAATACGATGGTGCAAAGCAGAGAGCCAGCGAGTGGCCACTCAGCTCTGTGATGAGTCTGGACCTCAGGAGATTTCTGCATTCTGCTCCTCTCCTGCCACTGAAGGTTTTCCAGTAGCTTCCATCTCGACTGGGTTAGATGGCTCCTGTCCACATGTTAAGTCTCCTCTGCCCTGACTGGGTGTGTCCTTTTGAGAGGGGAAAATAAGTAAGGAAATAATGAAAAATAATCATGGGTCTAAGCAAAGACAGTGCTGGGAAGTCCTGGGGGTACTTTGGTGGTTTCTGTGCTAGGAGGCAAAGGTGAGATGCAGCGTGACCACGGGAATCCTTCCTTCAGCTGCTCCTTGCCAAACCAAGGAAGCATTTGAAGAGGAGGTGGTCTAGGTGGAACAAGACACATCCTCAGGCATCTGTGGCTATGTTATCAGTGGTTACAGAACACACGAGAAGGTGCATGGAACAAGGCCTGCTTCAGGCAGTGGAAATCCCCTTTTATTTCAGTGGCAAAGGCCCATGCTTGCATGCTTTCAGAGCTGATCGTGAAACTGGTGTGCCCTGGGTTTGCTGGTAAAGCTAAACACATAGGGAATATATATATATATATATATGTACATGTATACATACAAGATGTGCACACATATAAATATTTATATGTAATGAGTCATAATATATATGTAAGGAGTCATATTGATACAGTTACTGCTGGGGAAATGTGTGTTTTACTGCAAGTACTTTCAGATTGCTTTCCAAACAGCTATGCAGGAGGGTGCCTGGGGAGCAGTGCCTCTCCTTTATACTGAATCCACAATCAGCTTTGCTTCTTTTCCATCCTCTCTGTAACACCACCCAGGAGGGCTGGTCGTTTTGAGTACCCTGCCTCACAGTCTCTGCAGGCCTGAGATCTGAGGCTTTTGACATGTGGGGAGCAGCAAAATTGTTGTTGTGTTCTGTCACAGTTGCCATTTTTGCTAACAGCAAAACCCTCAGGTGCCTTAGGAGCCGTCATCACGCTGGCCCATCTTACCTGTGTGTCACAGCCATGCTGTGCCCTGGTCCTGCGTGACTGACACTGAAGGCTCACTGGCAGTCCCTAATCCCACTGCACCCTGCAGTGGTTCAGGTGCCAGTGCTGTTTCTTCAGTGTCTGATGTTCTTTGTGTGTCTGTGCTCTCACTGCTCTCCTTTGTTTCAGCTTCAGCTTCCTCCTTCTCCTTGTCTCCCTTTCCTTGTTCACAGGCAGTGCTTTGCTGCTCTTCTCCCTGGGGACTGTCACACATCTCATTGTTTCCAGAGGGAGGCTGAGGAGAGTTCTCCTCTCCTGGGCCATCATGACACACTTCCTCCTCTTTTGTATTCCCTGTGTTACTCTTGCAAGGAGTAATTTCCTCTGCCTGTTTTTCCCCTTTTTCCCCATCTTCCGATCTACTGGATCCTCTCCTTGACGGGGGCTTCTCATCAGACTCTGCCTGTTTCTTCTGCTCTTTGCTCCCTTTTTCTTCATCCTCTGATCTGCTGGATCCTGTCCTTGATGCTGGCTTCTTATCAGACCCTGCCTGTTTCTTTTGCTCTTTGCTCCCTGTTTCTACTTCCTCTGTCTTGCCATTGGGCCCAAAGACCTCATCTTCCCTGGCGCCATTTTCCGGAGAGGACAAGTTGACCCCTAAATCTTCCCCGTCTCCGTACTCGGACAGAGATCTTCGGAACCTCCGGGAGGGAGGCCGGCGCTTGATCGATCCTCGCGTCCGCACCTGGGAGGCAGGAAAAGCAGACATTGAAGCAGTCAAGAGAGTGGTAATGGAAAGCAGGAAAGCACAACAGAGGAAAATGCCACTGGATGTACCGGCCTTTTCTACTCTTGGCAGCTTGAGGAAGGAGTCTGTACTCCAGCTGGTGATGATGAATGCAGGTTATAGCTCCTCACTTAAGTGCTGAGCGCTCTGGTGACACCTGAGAGACTGCCGTGCTCTGTGTGCCTCCCTAAACTGAGCCTCAGCCACCTCAGACATTTGCTGGCCATGTGGCACCACCTGCTCACAGCACTCCCTGGCACCAGCCACCCTGTTATTGCCGAGCTGAGGTGACTGCATCTCCCCCTCCATCCCTTCTTCACACACTGGGCCGGGAAGGCTGCTTGGCAGGCAGAGAGGAGACCCCACACAGATACACTGAAGGGCTGTTTGGAACCTGGTGCACAAACCCTCTCTTCTTGGCCACAAATACACACTCTTACAGCGGGACTGAGGGCTCAGCCTCCTCTTCCTCTTCATCCCCAAGCAATAAGTAAGCCTTGTGGAATGGACAAATCCTAGCACATACACCCTACCTTGTTGTAGAACTGCAGCTGAGTGCTTTCTGGGGGCTGATCAAAGCTGACTGGCGTCTCACTGGGCTGGGACTGAGTCCCTGGGCTGGTGGGCGTTGAGGGAGGCGTGCTGAACGGAGAAACCAGGACTTTCATCCCAGGGCTTTTGGGAGACACTCCCGGCAGCAGAGCAGCTGGAGCAAAAGCCAGATTGGCCTGCAATGAAAAACCCCCATTAGGGGCATGCGGGACAGCAGTGTGTGCTACACACGAAAGCCACACAGGGGAACCCCTGCCCTGCCACATCTCTCAGCTGTCACAAGCCACAGATCTGGTTGTGGGTTCCTCCTGGTGACACTGTCAACAAACAAGTCTGGGAAGAGAAGTTATGACTGGACATTTGTCTTTCCCTGGCAGCTGGAAATCAGGACATGTTCTTTTGTCATCCTGCAGCCTTTTGGGATTTTCCAGTGACCCAGCCAATACACCACAGTCTGCAGTGGCTAAGCCGGCAGAAAATCTGAACAAGCAGCCAGCAACCACTTCAAGATTTAAAACCCTCCTGCATGTGCCCAACCAGAGCTTGCATTTTCCAGCCTGATCTGCAGGTCTTGCAGACTGACCTGTGCAGTTGTGAGAAGACCATGGAAAGCAGTGAGCTTGTGATTAACTGTGGCAAAACACTTCCTGCTGGCCTCTCACTGAGAAGCTCCCCTAGGCAAATGTCCTTGGGTGCATCAGGAGGGACAGTGCTATGAATAGGCTCAGGGTTGTGTCAGGGTGGCCAGCAGGCTCTGGAGTGACACATGCTGCCAGGACAGGCGGCTGGCAGGGGCAGGGCACTCTGTCTTCAGGCCATCGAGTGCTGAGCTGCCCTCAGCAGCACAGATCGGGCACCACAGAAGCACAAAAAGGGCAGGAAGTGCTGGGTGTGTTTGTGTGTAGCTGCAGGAATCCAGATGAGGAAAGGGAAGGGCAGTGCAGAGCTTCCAGGCACACACATGGGACAGCCAGAGCCTGGAGCACATGCCCCACTGCCAGGATTGTCACTGCCTGTGCTTGAGGCCAGCTCCCCAGTGGAGTGCAGGGGACTCAAGTGAGTGACAGGGCTGTGAGGAAAGAGCTGAAGGAAGTCTCAGCCAGGGTTTCCCTCACTTTCTCTCAAGAGCTGCACTTAAACTGAGGCTCCTGCTGAAGCAGCTGTTGCTGCCACGCCCATGCTCAGCCACGTACTCCACAGATCCAAATGATTCTGATCCATGCACTGACATGCTTATGGACACACCTGGGGATCACTGGACTTCTTCTGGTGCCCATTACCATTGCCAGACCTGCTGTGCCTTCCTCTTTGTGTGTGGTGGGGCTGGTTCCTCCCCAGTGAGGCCCTGTTTACCTGGCTGTCACCCCTGGCTCCTGCATCCCCTTCCCCTCTGACTGCTCTGCAAGGGAAGCAGCTGTGACCAATGCCAATCAGCTTTAATTCGCTGGGGAAGCCATGTGGGCTCTGCCAGGACCTACCTGCAGCTTTTCAATCATGGGTGAACTTTTCACCTTGACCTTGGGAATGGGGCAAGCATTTGGCGACCGCTTCTGCAAAATAAAATGAAACAGGAGAATGTCACAGTATAGTAGGTGAAAAAGAGGAAATACAATAAAGGCAGAAAACTTGCAAGAGATAAGCAGAAACTGCTTGTAGGGAAGCAAATGAAGCTTCATGTAGTGTTCCAACACAGAAGTTTCTTTTTCTTCATTCCTGACCCCATTCTCCTTTTGCCATCCAGCCATCCTAGGGCTAGATACATGTACCCTCCTCTGGGCAAAAAGGGCTGCTGTCTGAAGTGTCTGAGTTAAGTGATGTGTGATGGCTCTGGTCCTACATTGCCTTCACTAAGGTATCAAGCCTGTGGCACAGTTTCCCCTGGTATTATTTCAGGACCAGGCAGATTAAAATTCTACCTCTTAAAGCCTTAATGTTGGCAAATATTGTGAACTTTCTGTAACAGAAAAGACTTTCTGCCTCCACTTGAGTAACCAAGTTAAAGGATGTCCAATTAGTATAAGCAGGAAGGGCCTAAATGGCAGGAAAGGTAGAGCTATGAAAAGGCTGGAAGCAGTTTGAGAAAGAGAGAGCATTGCTTTGAGAAGGGGCATATTGCTTTTTTCAGAAAAAGAAGGAATCTAACATTTTAAAACTTAACGTTCCTTTGGTATGGAGACAGCAGATAGATCTATGTAGCTCATAGATAAGAAGGACAAAGAACTGTTAAGGGCAGGTGACAATGTGAAAATTGATGGGTAGACCTCATACCCTGCAATACTGAAGGACAGAAGTGACCAAAGAGGGCCTGAGTGTAAAATTTCAGAAGTAGCAGCCAGCTTACTGGGACCTGCTCATTCAAGGGTCCTAAAGATCCTTTAGGACCTAAAGGGTCCTAAAGAAAATTCTGTGGGTATTGCCAACAAGCCCTCTCTTCACTCTGGATTAATTATTCCCTTTTTCTGAAGATGGAAAAATCTGATGAGCACAACTATTACCCCATTATGCTCAACAAACAGCATGGGTGCTCCCTGTTCAAATCTAATAAGTACCAGTGGTTCCTGAACACTGGTAACTGTATGGAACCATCAGTGTGCCAAGGGTGATAACAAAAGCAGTAGAAATGGGCTGTGCGTCCATGCTGCAGGAGCAGGGAACAGTATGGAGCTGACTCTGGGTCAGTACATGTGTGAGAGCAGGGGCAGGTTTGCTGCTGGGACAGGCGGCTTTGATGGCTTTGCACAGCCTGACCTCTCTGCCACCTCCAAACTTGTGTCTCTGGAGAGAATTGGCTGCAGAGAGGAAAGACCTTGTCCCCCTATTAAATTAATACTCACTTGCTCATCGTCACTTGTCTCAGTTTTGTGGGAATACAAGGGAAGGGAGCAGGGTGGTTTCCTCCGAGTTGGCTTATGTGGTGGTACCTAAGAGAAGAAAACAACCAACTCAGCAGCAGGGAAATCAGGTTTCTTAAAAAGGAAGTGAAATTCAAGCACCAAAGGGCATGCTGTGTGAGTGACCTGCTCATGAGGTAGGGCTCAGAAGGTGGTATTAGCACATGGCTGTGCTTATGGCATCTAGAGACCGAGTGTTGGAAGAGTGGTTTGTATCTTTTTCTTTGTGCAACAGACACTCTTCTAAGCTGTGGAGGGTGGAGAAGCCTTCCCAGAAACTTTGTCTGCAAAGCATCCTCCTGGAAACCCCTTCACATTGGAGAGGTTTTTACTGTTCTCTTTCCTGTCATTACCAGGATTTCCTTTAAATGAGTCTCAGCTGCCTGGTTCATGATTTCCTACTTTATGTCTGATATATTTTTGGGGCAAAAAGAGGAATTCTGACTTTCTCAGAATTTCAGCCCCATTCGTTTCTCTTGAAAGCATAAAGCAGTGCACAGGGACAAGGCCTCAGCTGCAACCTTAAATTTGACAAGAAACAAATTCTCCAGAGGAGAAGGAACAAGGCAACCTAATGGCAGGGACACTGATTCCTTCTGAATGTCCTTGGACTCTCAGAACTAAGAGAGAGTTCCCTAGGAAGGAAGGGATGCATAGCACATAACTATTGCTCTGGTCTTGCAGCCAAGCTGTCTCTATTTTTCTGCCAGGTTTGTAGTCTCCTGCCAAGCTGTTAACACACTTTTCATGTGTTAAAAGAAATAATCCAAAATAACTGGCTAATATCTGGAATCTTGGATAACATCCACAATAAATTATTTGCATAATTTTGTTACCTTCTCACAGGCTGGCATATGAAAAGTTGGATTATGGCATCATTGCCCTCTGTACAGTTGGCTGTCTAGGAGGACCTTTGGACCTGATGTCACTTAAACTCTGGAGGTGCTGCACCCAGCCAAGGCACTGCTGCATCTCTAAGGAGCCCAGGGCAGCCCTGCCCTTATCCTTGTGTCATGCCAGGAAACAATAATGTGTCTTGTGGAAACCCCACCATTCTGCAGCCGTGAAATGCTGCACTGTGCCACAGTGGATGTGTCAGAGGTTCTCTGGTTGACAGGATTCCCCTCTGCTGGCATGGGCCAAGCAAGGGTTAAAGAGCATCCCTTGGGTCATTAATCTGAAGCCAGCTTGAGAAAGCTGGTGGGGAAGTGACAGATGGCTTGGAGAGACAAGACAGGAAACTTTGTCCTCCTCTGTCTCTAGAGAAAATGAGTTTCTCCACACTGTGAGGCCCCTCCACGCTGCCCTAGCTTGGGAGCAGCAGAGGCCTGTAGATAACACAGGAGAGGTCTGGGAATTTTCTGCCTTCTGAAGGGTGGGGGACTTAGTGCAATTAAATCCCATACCTTCAAAAGAGGAAATTACTGTAATGGGACAGACGGAGTGGTGTGCTGGCAACTGGAGGGGAAAAAAAAGTAGTGCTTGGGAAAAGACTGGCTATTCCCATCCTGGGAGTGCTAAACTCTGATAGATGATGGCATGCCAGCCTGCAGGCAGAGGTCACCACTGAATCCAGCCAAAGACAGGAGGGGTGACAGGGAGGATACCCTTAGGCCAGGCTGGGATCCGGAACCGAGTGGCAGAAGGGAGCAGCTCACTTTCAAAAGGTGCCTGAAAAGGGCCACCAGCAAACATTTATGCTTCTAAAAGAAAAAGGCATAATGATATAGGAGGCCCTCTGAAAATGTCCTCTTTTCATAAAAACCCCTGACTTTTCTTTCTTCCTAAGAGAGGTATTCTAGTGTTCTGCTTAGCTGGAGAAAATCAGCATGTGAGGCAGTGCTTGGCATAGTGGGATTTCATTAAAATAGAGTTCGGCATGATAGAGTTAGGCACAGAGTCTGAAATATTGAGAAGAGGCAATGAAGGTGAGTAAAGAGGCAGTTTTCTCTCAGACCTACACAGAAGTAATAACCTGGAGGAAACTTTCTTTTGTGAACGAGGTGCTGATGACATGCCACTGGCTGCTACACTGCATCATCTGTTGCTTGTTTCTTTTCCCATCAAAATTGGCTATTTCATTATTCACTGCTGCTGTCTGCCTACAAAAGCCAGCCCTAATAGGACATGCTTGCACTGCTGTCTGCTGCTTTTGGTTAAACCTGTGCACCTTACCAAGCTCTGCAATGTCTCGGTTAGTGTCTCTCCCAAGACATGGCTCTAGCAAAACACTCATCCACCAATCAGCAATGCATGGAAGATACAGCCACAGCTTGCATTGCACAAGTAGATGAATCCTTTGTGCAGATCCAAAATCAATGTGGATTCATGCTCAGATCACTGATGTTCCAGCAGGAAGAGACAAGTGATTAACGTCCCACTCAATTTCCTACTGGTGGCTGCAGAGCACCTTACCTCTTTTCCAGGGATATTGGCTGCTTGCTCTTTGAACTTCCCTGCTAGCTGAGCCACTGAGGGTGATGCTGACTTGTCCACCTCCGAGTTGGTCTCTGCTGGCCTGTTCTGACAAACCAGGAACAAGAGGTTGTGAGTGAAGGTTGGGAAAAGCAAGCCTGTATATGTATGTGTTACAAAGTTCAAGAGTAAGCAAGGACTTGAAGCAGAGTTTCTCACATCTGGCATCAATCAGCCAGCCTGAGAGCAAGACGTTTTGGAAGGCAGGATTTAGCAGCATTTTCAAATATCCCAGAAAATCAGTAATTCATGCAGAGCCTTTCAGCTCCAGCTGAAGAGCCTACACTCAGTACTTTTCAATGGAAGCAAACCAGGTATCTTGGGCCAAGTGTCAGCTCCTTTTATCCTTGCAGTGAGCAGATGGAGCAGGCAGAAATGTACATTCCCATACACATCCTCAGCCCTCTCATACCCATTTTACTGCCCTGGTCACCATCAGCTTTGCTTTTCCAGTGGTTCTGCTGTGAGAAGCCATTCCCAGTCCTGACAGCAAGCCAACATGTGCTTGGAGATGTGTCCCTTGCTGTTCTGCTTTTTTCTCAGTGAAATACTGAGGCACGTGGGGGGGAGGAAGGAGGAAATACCATGGCTGAGAGAAGCTTCCCCTCCCCTGGGCCGACAGCAGGCTGAGAAGCAGAAGGCTTGTGCTGGAGTCTGGATGATGCAGCTCTTCCCACACCACACGGCCCTGGTGTCATCCCACATTCACCCTGTTTTCTTTGCTATGTGTCACTTGAGCAGTGTGAGTAGAAAGCCTTGAAATCAAAGCTGTTAAAGGAAACCTTTGCTCCTCATCTCTAGTATCTGATGCTGGGGAAACCAAACCAGAGGAACTGAAATAACTAACCAACAATTTCTATTCCAACCAGGAATAACAATCCTGATTCTGTTAGAGGCAGAGAGCTCAGAACAAGAAAGCAGACTACAAACCATCTGTAAGGAACCTCACACCTCACAGCTCCCTGTACCACCACCACGAACCCAGGACTAGTACCACACTTCTCACCCCACTACCTCAGTGCCCTTTCTGCTTCTCAGTTTTTGTTAACATCATGGAGAAAGGCCTTTCCCTTTCTCAGAGAGCTGTAAATAAATACTCCCAATAAATGTTATCTTCTTTTTCCCAGGCCCACAAGCCCCTGGAGGTATCTACCATTCCCTGTTAAATTTCCCATACACTTTGGAATAGCTTTCCAGAACCCAAGGAAGTCATATCAAGCTGTCTCATCCCAGTGACCTTCACACACCTTCCCCTCATCTTTTCACCTTTCAATGGAGCAATTACAGGCAGGGAAAGTGGCAGATAATGGAATGGAAGAAAGAGTGAGGTAAGCAGATCAGCAGGGCAACCTGCTGCACATGAAAAATGATGGCTGGGCTAAGTGGGGAAGGACACCAGTTCCAAGATGCAGGCTGTGTCTCCCTGCTGTGAAGGGAGGGCAGGCTGGAAAGAGGAAGGAGCAAAGAATGAACCTGGAGAATGCAGAATGGACTGGGAGGCTTGGCTCATCGTACCAGCTCCCAGGATACCTGGGCACAGCAGAATGGACACCTGAAGTAGGGACTCAGTTGAAAGTGAGCAGCTGCAAGTGCTCTGTCTGTGGCAGAAAGGCTGCCTCCCTCATAGTCCATTTTTCTCCAAGAGCTTCTTTCACAGCCCTTTGCTTTTTCCCAGAAAAGACACTGAACTTCCTCTTGGCCTCTCTGACCTCTTGTTTTCGGGGTGAATTTTTCCTTTCTTTTTTTTTCTTTTCACTTCAGTCTGAAAACACAGCTGCCTTTCTTTGATCAGAGTGGGGAGGCCAGCACAGTTCCATGGGTGTCTTGTGCTGGCGGCTCCTGCGGGCGCGGGGCGCGGGGCCGGGGCGCAGGAAGCACTGAACATGCCATTCTAAGATTAGCACCAGTAGCCCACGGGGCTATGTCCTCCAGAAACTGCCAGCTGCAGACTCTCCCATTATGGAAAATAAAGAACAGGAAAGGATCCTTACTCAGATCCCTTCTGGCAGTTACACTGCTGTGCTGTATCCAGCTTTTTTCCCAAGTTTTTTTTCTGCCCCAGGTGATATGCCAGGCTCTGTGTCTTCTGGTCAAGGGAAAATGTTGTATTTGGGTGCAAAAAGTTCCCTTCCTTTCACTGCAAGGAGAACATCATTCATTTGACTTCCAGGAGCTGGGCTGGCAGTCTCCCTCTCCTCCTTCCCACCACTGTGAGGAAGGTGGGAAGCCTTATTTTGCCACTTTCAACCCAGAGTGTGTACCAGGCCTCAGCCTCCTTCACACCTAAGACTAAGACATCTGCTTCTCTCACCCCAGAGCTCGGTGCTGGCTCTCTCCTGCCCCACGGTATTAATTATGTAATCTTTCCCAGTCCTGGTCATGCTGCCCATCTTGGTGAAATAACCCACCACTATTTTTCTAAATGGTCATGAGAAGTACCTCTGTTCGTTTTCTCTCTATTTTTTCTTTTTCTATAACAGTGAAATTACTCACACATGATTTTTGTGCTTTTTGCAGCCAAGTGCTGATTCTTTTCCTTTTCAAAAGAAAAACATGGTCAGCCTGCATGGGCTAAAACCACTGAGCTAAGGTTAAAGGCTTAGTCCATCAGTAATTTGATGACTGCTACTCTGAGGTCTTTTACTGTTTCATAAAAAGAAGTGTCTAAGCATTGTATGTTCTGAAAAATGTCAAACAGAGCTGTAAACAGGAATTTAATTATGCCATCAATGTAAGCATGGCACTGTCTGCAAAAAAAAAGAAGTGCAACTACTAAGTTCTCTGTAAAGGGTTTGTTTCACTTTTCTCTTCCAAATAAGTTTATAAAATTGAGTAAATTTGAAAACAGTTTTCAAAACCATGTTTCTTCATCTGCTTTTAAAACTGAGCCTAGTCCCTGTTAGCAGCACTGGGGAAGAAAGTTCTGCCTTTATCTGTGTCTGAAGTACGAATGTGTCAATTTGAGCCCCCCAAACCTCTCCTTCCTTATGCACTGGAGTTCTTGCCTCTATTGTGAAAGCAGAACTGCCCACTGACCCCTGACTTTGCAGACTGTGTGAAGGGAGTCACTGCTTTTTGGCACAGATTCTGCTCCTCTCACAGGTTGCCTGGGTCCACTGGATCCCCACAGAAATGACCTGCTCCACTAGGTCCCCACAGAAATGCCCCATCATGTGCCTGGTTTGACTCCTGAAGAGAGGCAAGTTCTACTGGCTGTCATACAGTGCAGCATGTGGCTAAATACCAGCCGAGTAACAGGAGAGATCCATACCTCCCTAACCTCCTTCCCTCCCCTACGAATCCTCTGACTCTCTGCTTTTGGCCACGCGGGTCACCTTTTATCTGAGAAGCAACACCTCCACAGCACTTTGCAAGGCTGGAATATTTAGCAGCTATGAAATCAGTGATGGTTACACAATTTTTTGGTACTGGTCTTGTGCAACTATCAGCCCATTTCTCATGTAGTTGCATCTAGACATGGTTTTGAGGCCAGTCCCTGATCTCCGTGTTTTGAAAACATCCCGTTTTCAAAAAAGCTTCACAGGAATGATTCCCTACAGCCTGTTCTCACACCAGCCCATCATGCCAGATCCTGTGCTTACACCAAGCGCTGCAAAGCTCCCCTGTGACTCTCCTAGGGATCTTTTCATTGCTGCACACACAATCTGCCTCAGCAACAGCAAATACAGCAAAAATAATGACCAATACAATGTCTCAGAGGCAGATACAATAAGGCATTCAAGGCTCAGGGCCAGAGTCTTGATTACAGATCCAGAAAGGGTGATATTCAGCACCCAATGCTACACCATGAGAAGGGAGTTGTCAGTATAGCTGGAGGAAAACAAGAGGGTGTCAATGTTTTTGGGGTGCAGTTTCATAAGCCCTGGGTTTCATACAGCTTATGTTTCCAACCACTCATTCTCCCCTGACCTTTCCTTTCCCCCTTCCCCCCTCCCCCCTCCCCTGCACCTGTGTGAGTTTGTGGGGCTGTGCTGTAAAATGGATCACTGAAATGATCTGAGCTTAAAATACACCCCTTAACTCTTTACACAGTTATTTTTAACCCGGATCATTTCAGCCTTGGAGTTCACAGCATGGCCCACCACGTGCTTGCCCTGCTGTAGTGGAAAGGGATGGAGGGGTGACAGGAACAGCCTCAAGCACACAGGAGAGGGCTTCCTTTTAACTGCTCCAGCCAGAGCCTGAGGAAATTACATCCCTATGATACGACATAAAAATCATATTTTTATGATACGACGGAAAAATCATATTTTTGCATGCCTGCTGGTAGAAGCTGGGCTGGTCTGTAGCACTGGTGTTTCACCCTGCAGTCTGTTGCAGCCAAGTCCAGGCCATGACCTGTGAGCCACCACAGGGAGACCATCATTGGTAAGAAGTTGCCATTAAGCACCCACAAGACACCCATAAATACCGTGTCAGCCACCCCCAGCAGCCCTGCTTCAAATAACAGCAACCACAAAATGTAAGCAGGTTCTCTATGCTGCATGGCAGAGGCCAAGCTCTACACCTGTAGGACATGCTCAGCTAAGGAAGGGATGGGGGATGCATCTGTAGGGAGGAAACTCCTGAAGTCAAAATAAACCATCACCACACTCTGCCTGGAGGCCAACAACTGGGAAGCAGTGCTGTGGTTTCGCTGGGATTAAAACATCAATCTTGACCAAGGCTGGATTTCAGGAGGGAATGAAGCCTCTTGCAGACCCTCGCTTCCCTGCCTGGCTCAGCTCTCCCAAGGCAAAGAATTCTGCACAAAGCCTTCCCAGGACTGACCCTTCTCATTTTTCAGTGAGGTAGCTGCAGGATTCGAGGAGCCAACCAGCCACAGCCCTGGTCTACACAGGAAAGCTTATACCAAACTGAGCTAACTCTCCCAGCTTGCAGGGCAAAACACAGCCTTAATCTGATTGAGGTGCTGCTCTTCTACCTAACTGAACTCATCAGTAATTGGCTTGGCTGAAAGGAGCTGTAGTCAAGCTCTCAAGTACCTGATTCTGACACAGAAAACAGCATTTGGGAATGACACTGTAAGCTGCATCAGGGAATACAGGTCCTTTCAGGGCTCCCCAGGGGTTGGAGGGGGTGAATGTCTCCTACTCCTGCAGTGAGGTGCTGCCTCTTTCCTGAGAAGGTTCCCCTGCAGAGCTGGGATTTGATGGACTGGAGATGTCCTGCACATCTCAGACCAAGCAATGGAGAAGTGATGACAGTACTGCTCCAATTTGGGGTGACGATTTCCATCGGCAAGAGCCAATCCCTTCTTCCTGACCCATCTTTTCTTCAACCACAGAGGCCAGCTGGAGGCAAAAGGTCACTGAATAGTCACACAAGGCATGATCTAAGGTATGCTTCCTGTTTATCTGCACAGGACATGAATTTATGCACTGGAAAAGGCACAACAAATGCATCTCAGTAATTTTGGCTTTCACATTTTTTAAGTGCAGATAAGATTAGATGGGCAGCTCATAAGGAACTCCTCTTTAAATCAACTAAAAAAACTCAAGAGTAGTTTTTAATTAGGATTGGACCCATGCTACTGAATGGAAAAACCTCTGTAATTTGTAGTTTCATTCAAAGTCATTTCTCTTTCTCTGACATTTAGATGAATCCCAGCTTGCACCCTCCTGCCAATGTAACCTGAACTGATTAGTTTATCTGTACCCATGCAAGCACATCAGTGGCATCAGGATCATACTGAAAGGGGAACATTGTTTGCACTGGGAAGGGAGAGGCAAGTAAGCAGGGTATGTTTAAAACACAAACTCCCCCAAAAGAGCAAGCTGAAAGATGAGAGGGTGGGAAAACACCTGAATCACAGCATGAGGAATCAGGCAGCACAAAGCAGGAGATGCTGCTACCCACAAGCTGAGCCTGCCTGTTCTCCCTGTGACCCACAAAAGCACAAACACAGGCTGAACAAAGATTGCCCAGGAAGTAGGTGGGCTCACACTGGCCTTGGCCCATGTTCCACATCCCTAGAAGGAAATCTCATGATGCTTGTTCTGACTGGAGCACAGCATCACGCTGAGCCCCTGGCTCAAGAAGGAACACATCCCAAGATGTAAGCCCTGAATAAACAAAACTCTTCTTGCTACACTGACCCCTCTTCAGCCCAGCAAAGCATCCTTCTTTGCATCTCTCTCTTTACTCTTCTTCACAAATCATTCTCACTGGAGACCTTCCAGCTCTCTGTTTCAGGCGGGATTTGGGTGATTTATTTACTCACTTGGCGTCTTATCTGGCAAGGAAGCTGCTCCTTGTCTCATTGTAGTAAACTTTAATTATTGGCAGAAGCCCCAGCTGGAAGTGGCTGCAGCTGTGGCTCTGTGATACCTCCTAGCCAGTCCTGTCCATCATTGTGTCAGTGTAGCCTGTAGCACCTTGGGAAGCAAGGCCAAGGCTCCTACCTGCCTTTCCTACCATCTACTGTACAGCAGGGGTGATATTTACTGTGCTGTGCTCCACCAAACCAAAAGCTACCCTGTGAGCCACCTCTGCACCATCCTCTGGTGGGGCTAGGCTAGCCCTGAGAACTTTGTGAGCATTTGGAGCACTACACAATTACTTTCCAGGAGAGGAGATGAGAAGAATATCTTGCAGGTCTTTCAAATGTATTCTAAACACTACAAAAAACAAACAAACAAAAAAAAAAACCAAACTTTTCTGCTTCTATCTCTCTGCATTATTTTCTTTGATCAGCCTTTATGAGACACTAAACACCTCCATTCCACAATCCCAATGCGAATTTTGTGAGCTTTATGAATGGCAGCATGCACAGTCCTCACCCTTCACCCCCAAGCTGCCATCAGATGGCTGAACAAAAAGGAGTAACTGGTCTCAGTGTGCCATCGGCCCCTCACTGCTACAATGCAGGAGTGAAACATAATAGAAAGCTGAGCAAAGAAAGTAAGATTTCCACTTCAAAAATACAAGAAGAACTCAGGAGCTGATGCCTGGCCATAAAATCCGGTTATGAAAGAGTGTAAGGGTTTGTTGAGGAGTATAATGATGACCCCAGCAGGCTCTGCAGAATCCTTGGCTGTTGTTTGCCAGGCTGGCATTTTGAAGGTTGCACAAACAGGTTTCTAGTTCGACTTGCAACAAAAAGAGTTAATGTCTCAAATGAGAGTGTGCACAACTGTGTAGAACCATTGCATGTCCAAGATAAAGCTTCATCTACATGGTGAAGCCTCAGCCAGGGCAGAGGAAGCCTCCACATCTGGTTGATGTCACAAGCAACAGACTCGTTCTTGCAGCTCTGGGGAAAGCAATCTGTGAATTATATTGTGAATGCTGGAGTTTGGGCTCCAGATTTCTGAATACTCTGCGAGGACAACAGGACCTCAGATTAGGTTTGGGACCAGTCTGAGCTCCTGGCCCCAAAGATGGGTTTTAGACTCCTCTGATCTAGTCACACATCTCTTCTGTACATATCTCTACATAGCTGTAGGTTGTGGTTTCACTGAGACGAGGGACTGCTTGTTAATTGAGATGTCAAAAAAGTAAAGAAATATTGGACATGGAAGTTTTGGAGGCAGTCAGGAAGAGGTAAGGAGTCCTGCTTACATGTGCTGCCTTCAAGGAAATCAGTGTTGTTAGAACCCAGAGATCCCTAGCAGCTCTAATCAGTTCCGTCTGAAAACAGGACCTCTCACAGCAGCCCTAACAAAGATTCAACTAAAACTCCTGAAATGCAAATGGCAGGAAAATACATCAGGTCTTCTCTTGAACTCTTTCTTTTTGAAACATTTTCAGTGGAGAGCAAGCTTCTTGCCTGAGGGTAAATCACTGCTGGCCTTGCTCTTAGAGTCTATTGAATAAGTTAGCCACAAGAACAACACAGAAGTATGACATTCCTTCTCAGAGTGGCACCCAGGTCAATGCTTATCCCATCACAGATAAGTGAGTATAGGATGAGTGTGTGCCTGGCCTCAACTGCAAGGCTTATTGCACAGCTATAATGAGGGTGATAACAAGGAAGGAGCTCTGACTATAACCCAGGGCAGAATAGTATGAGGAATGTGGACTACAAGGGATTGTTTGTTTTTAAGAGAAAGGGAAGAAAAATCCCACTTTACGTAAAATATGTAAAAATATGTAACACTTCCCTGAGCTTGGAAAGAGTTTGCTTTAGGGCAACATTCTTTTCAAGACTTCCAGTGATCTGGTCTTGATTTTCTCATTCTGAGAGTTCCCTTGTGAAGTGCTGCCATCTTGGCACTGGGGTCAAGCACTGCCCAAAGGGTAAGGTATGTGAGGATATTCCAGCTCAGCAGCTTTCATCCAGAAGACTGCAAGAAAGTCTCTCAATTGCCTCACTTGAAAACTACAGAGGGTTGGATCTGCCAAATTTAAAGGCTAAGCAAAGCAAGATTTGGGAATTGGGTAGAGGCTGATAAGTAGCCCGAAACTAGTCAAGGGACAAATGTTTCTCAAATTAAGGAAGCACTGTATTGAACTTGTCCACTACACTGTAAATAAATGGTTCGTGTACTCTCAGCCTTGCTTGCTAAAAGTAGAGGGGAAACTCCTGATGGTTTTCCATCCTTTAGTGGTTTGATGTACCCAGGTCTATTTTTACCTATGAGGTACCAATAGCCCAAGTGTGCTGGGCCATGGGGACCACTGGGTGGTGGCTGGAGTGAGATGCTATGGTGTCAGCAGAGCCAGGCAGTGCCAGGCAGGAGGAGACAAGCAGAGGAGAGCAGCCAGTGCCAGACACGCAAGAGAGGAGCTGTGTCCTTCACAAACAGAATTATAGGAAACATCTGCAGACACCGTGAAATTCAATGTGGTGAATAAGCTATCTACCTTCTGTTTCAGAGAGTGACTACAATGAAAATAAAATGAGATAATCATTATTTTAAGCATGTTGTTCTTTCCTTTGTGCCATGGTACGTAGCTGTCAGGAGTGCCTGGCCTGTGTTTGCCAAGCTCCGTCTGGCAAGATTAGCAAAGGCAGCAAGAGTCACTGTGAAAGGCACAAGTGAGATCTTGAGTATCCCTTTTGGCAATGAGAGTATTTGGCAATTGCCTGGTGCCTGCATGCTCCCAACACTGCATGGGCTGATTAATGTCAGCAGCATTACCTCAAATCACTATCAGGAGCATCTGCTGAGAGGGCAATGTATGGGCTTGTGCACTTTAATGCCTGTATAGCTACTGCTGCATGCCCCCCAGAATTGGTCCTCAGGTAAGCCAGGGTTTCAACTGTCAGGAGAGCACTCAGGTCACCAGGCAGGCGTGTGAGGTCTCCTCTGCCCCAGCAAACCTCGAATTCTTTGCTACATGTTGGCACAGCTTAAACAAGCAGGCTGGCAAGGGCTTGCCCTAAACCCTCAATTAAAACCCATCCCTTCCTGGGCAGACCAAAGAGTTTGAAGCCCACACTCTCAGAGAACGGAACAGAGCCCAGGCTTCCTGAGCAAGTGTCTTATTGCTTCTGGCAAAGGCTGCCAAGAGTGGTTTGATCCAGCACCACCATTACCAAAAGAGGCAGTGAACTGCAGCACCTGGTCCCTACCGGGCAGGGTGCCTGTGCAGGGGCAGCATGTGTGAAACCTCAGCCTGTACCCTACAGAGACACAGGCAGCTCTTGACTCTGCTGTGCCCTGAGCAGGAAAAGGCATCTGGCTGTTCAGCCACGACTCTCTGTGCAGGGGATGGCAAACCAGTTAAAATCTATCATTTAAATAAATTATTTTGTGTGTGTTCATAGTGGTTTGGGAATCCATGACTGAGGTGACCACAGAAACCTCCAGCAAAACATGGGTGTCACTGTTTCCTTTTCTGCAACAAGTGCTTTTTGTGAAATGCCTGATCCTGTTTGCCACACTCAGGGTATTCTAATGGGAAAAGGTGTGCTGGGAAGAGATGAGGATGTGGGATGGGGAATGTAATAGGGACCCAAGGACAGGTCAAGCAGGGCAAATCCAGGCTTGTGCAGAAGCAACATTCCAGGCACTCGTTAAATTTTAATGAAGAGCAGGTGGGTGCCCAGTGAACTGGAGGAACCTACAGGGTCAGGGAGTGACTGGAAGATGTGAGTTGCAGCCTTTCCATTTTGCATTAGTCCTGCAGTTGATCTACTACATGATAATTCCCCTCAACTGCTCAAAAATCCAGGAAAGAATTTTAGTCCAACAACTAAAATGAGATTTGATCCCAGAAATCAGAATGCTCAAGAGGAAAGATACAAAAGGTACTCAAGAAAGGACAAGGTGAATCCTATTGCAGGGAGAAGATAGGAGATTGGGATAGGAGGTAGGAAGGTAAAATAAAAGACTGTTAAGTACCAGTGAGACCTGTGGGGGAGAGGCTGTGGGACATACAGTAAAAAGAGATCATGATCATCGGGATTATTTGGTTTATAAGATACATAGCAACATTTGCCTCCAGGCAGTGACAAGGAAGAAACAGGAGGGCTAAGTGGAGAGGCAAAAATCTACATTGCCAGCCAGGCCAGCTGCCTACAGACAAGGTGACTGGGGTGTCCAAGAGAGCAGGGAAAACACAGAAGCTTCATTAAGGAGTCCAATGAATTAAAGGAGAAACAGCCTCCACCTTTCCTGTAGAAGGGCCCTGCGTCTGCAATTGCCTTACAACAAGCCCAGCACAGCTGCTAACAGACAGGCCGAGCAGCCAACATAGAAATAATTCCAGGCAGCAGGAAAAGGATCGTGGATAAAGTTGATATGTGGCTGGATGCAGTCATACCCAGCCACACAAGTGGAAAAAGAGGGAAAAGCTGAGGCTGTGCCCACACAGGCAGCATGGAAGCCTTTCCCTGGAGAGGCTCCATGCAAGGGGGGTTCTCCTGCTACCTGAAGCAGCACAACTTCAGAAATGCGCCCATACTAGGTTTTGAGCCCAGACATACCACACAGGGTTATCTCTTTGACTCGTTGTCTCTGTTCAGATGCTGAGGTATTTAAGATGATACAGCTTCAAGAAATAAAAAAGTACAGAACTATTGAAAAGCTGGTAGTTTACTGTGTGGCTACTGTAGGTGGAAACATATTGCAAACCATGTAACTACAACTCTACCACTGCAAACCAGAGCTCAGCCATCAGCAACCTTAAGCACTGAGACACAAAAACCAAGTAGCTGAACACAGATCTCTACAACTACTAAGTCTGACTACACTAGGAGACTAGACGAATACCCTTCTTCCCTTTATGAAGTCCTGGAAACTCAGTGTCTTGCTATTTCCTTCAAGTTAATATACTTATTTTAAAAATACTGGCTGTCTTTATCTGGAACAAATGGTTAAAAAAATAAAGTTTTTTTTTTTGGTTTTTTTTTTTTCTCATTTGGCCTTAAAAGAACAGTGTTGATGTTGCAGAGCTCTTCCCTTGCTCAAATGAACACCAGGGACACATCTGAAGCAATTGTCCATCAAGTTTACCATATCTCTAAGTCTCTTGAGGGAAACAGTTTGTGCTGCTTAAATGGGAATGCTATCAGTAAGCCAGAACCTTGCAGCAGATACCCTGAGCATTCCAATTATTTGAGGTTATGAAAATTCAGATTGGGATGCTGAAAATAAAGTCCCTTAGTCTGGTATGCCCTGTCACATACAGCCCTCAGCTCCTCACTTAAAGAAGACCAAAATGAAGGAGGCCAGTGGGGATATAACAAGAGGAAATGGCCTCAAGTTGCCCCCCAGGAGAGGTTTAGACAGGAAACATTTCTTCACTGAAAGAGTTGTTCAAGCACTGGAACAGGTTCCCAGGGAAGTGATGGAGCCACCACCCCAAAAGACACACATATGTAACACTAAGGGGTTTGTTTCAGTGGTGGGCTTTGCAGGGCTAGGTTAATTGTTGGACTTGATGATCTTACAGGTCTTTTCCAATCTAGATGATTCTGTGATTAACTTGGCAGCAGGACTTCAGTGTCATCTGAGAGCTAATGCACCACTTTCTTAAGTAACTGAAGATCCCCACTCTCCTTCAAGCAGCACTACTTTTCATTTCTCCAAAATTAAATTAGGTGAACACCTACACAGTTTTCAGCTTAGATCAGGAAGACATCTGGATTTTCTGGTATGTCAGGCAGGATATGGATATAAAGTCCTGTCATGAACTCCTTCTCTCCATCTGATGGGAGCCCTCTAGCAATAAATACTGTCTGAAAGCTTGGTGATACAATAGACATGAGCTATAGCAGATATCTGAACTGCAGATAATATGCTTGAAGAGGCAGGGGGGGAATGGGTTATTTCTCAGAAATTATCCATTGAATAAACAAGTTGATGAGGTTGTGTTGTTTTAAGAACCCACAGACACTCCCAGTGTGGAATTGCTCCATCGGAGCCAAGGGCTGATGTGTACCCTGGCAGGGTGATGCTGATGTCCTGATCTACAGCTGACAACAGCTGTTAGCAAGATGTTGGTCTGGCTGGCCTGGAGAGCATTGCTTCCTGTGTGTCTTCAGCAGCTTGTCCAGGCAGGCTCTGGGATGTGTCCTCAAGACTTCCAAAGGCTCCATGGCTGGAGGGGTGGGTTGGCAGCTCTGATGAAGAGCAGTGGTGGCCACTGTAGCTGCTTTCCTGGTGAGCTACTTCCAGCAGCTGCTTGTACAGAGCTCTGCTCCTAGCCAGAGCTTCCCTCAGGATCCTTCTCAGCTTCCCAGTGCTTCCCTTCCAGACATCTGTTTTTCTTAATGGTCTGGGAACTGTACACAGCTTGTCAAGTTCCCCCAAATTAATTGGTGCCTCTCTGTGTGTACTTCTAGGCCTTCTTCTGGGGAGCTCTTGCTGCTCTAGGAGAGTAAGGGGGGAGCTAATGGAGGAACAACCAGCAAAACCTCCCAGGCTGCCCACAGGAGACAGGAAATAGTGCAGTCTGTAGGGCAAGTGCTCTGCTCTCACGTGAGCAAGGAATTCTAGAACAAGATACAGAGTGGAGAGATGACCAGGAAGGCTGGATTTGCATGTGTATTACTTCAGTGGGGAAAGAAATGCACAAACCATGTTTATCATATTGTGCCTTGAAATAAATCATTATTTTATGCCATCACAACCACAGTGCTCCTTTAAGTGACTTACTGTAGCTTCAGACACAATGGGAGGCTACACTCTCCTCTCACCTGCAGACCCTTGGGCAGCTGCTCTGTAAGAAATGGGCTAAGCCAATGGAACAGCACCAGTAGCAGAAAAGGTCTCAACCCAATGGATCTTCTCCCTTGGTTGCCTTACAGGGGGTCAGGAAAAAAGCTCTGCTTTTAGCAGAGTCTCAAAAAAAAAAAAAAAGATGAATTTCAACATGAGGAGGCTCAGACTCAAGATGCTTCAGGTGGGACGAGGAAAGGATCACTTTTGGCCTAATGACTGGTTAAAGAGGATGAACTTTAGAAAGTGCATATACAAAGGCATAAATTATCTAATCTGAAGCTATTCAGAAGATTAAATTAGAAACTGAAGTCAGTGAACCGTCAAAGAAGGTGCATGGAGAATGCAAGATGCAGTGACAGATCAAAATATTTCTGATAAATGCTGTAAGTAGACTATGGTACCTCCCCATTTAAACTCAGAGACAGCCCAGTTGGAACAGCACAGGGATTCAAACTCCTCTTAATTTATCAGGCTGGGAACAGAAAATCAGAAGGGTAAATGAGCCTATGCAGAGCTTCCAACTGCAGCAGCTTCCAGGACTCATCAGTTAGGACTGTGCTATCTTTGTAACACATTGCTATAAAATTAGGTCTACGCTGGACACAGGCAAGTCAGAGAAGGAGGTTCATATTTATCTAAGCCTGGAATTTAGTCTAAAAAGGTACACAGATATGGAGTGGAGGAAAGTGATAGCAAGCACTCTGCTGGCAGCCAGCTTGAGGTGTGAATGCTGAGCTAGACCCACAGAGATGTCTTGTTAGTTGGACCCTGGAGGGCTCAGCGGCCCCAGTGGCACTGAGGACCTGTGTCTGCAAAGCTGCTTTCCCACCCTCTGGTTTCATCCAGAGTCTCCAGCCTGTAAAACTCCTGAAAACTGGGCCAAACACTGGGAAAATGTACCCAGGCAGCTGTAATTTGCTGTTATGTTTGAAAATGCCTGAGTTTTCAGCCCAGTCTGTATCAGCCATAATGATGCGTTGGGAATTTAGTCTTTTCCACTAGCAAACAACTCATCTATATACGCTGAGGGAAAATGCACACAAGCAACTCCTGAGCTGCAGCTTGGCCTTTGACACAGATTATTTTTTGGTGATGTGAAGAAGATATTGATCTCTGTTTCTGAGTAAAACTGCTCATAAAATTCTCCCCAAATGCTTTAACGGAGAAACCCAGTGTTCGTAAGAGCTTTGAAACACCCTACTTCAGTGCTCTATTTCTTTTACCTGCTGGATGACTGAAACCCGCTTACATGTTCTTTTTCTGGCAAGAAGAGGAACTAAAGTTCCTCCAAGCTCAGGCACAGTTTCCCCAGGTTCAAGCTGGGCCACCGGAACCAGGTGTCCAGGAAGTGTGGGCACAGTGCCTGCACAACACTTGCTCAGTGAGTAAATCAGCACTAGGAAGCTCTGACCAGCAAGGCCCTGAATTCACAGGTGTTGAGAAGAAAAATCAAATTCAACTTTTGATCTCTGGAATCACTGGAACGATCCAGTGATTTTTCAGTACCTTAGTTGACTATGACAGGATGACATTTAACAGGAGAATGAAGTCCTGATGTGAGTGGAAAAGGCAACTTTGAGCTGGGAGATGAAAGACACAGTGCTAAGATTGTTTCTTTTTTGCAGGAGTAACCAGTGTATTCAGAAATCCAACCATTTTCTTCCACTCTGTCCTCTACACAGGCACCTGCTGTCTGGAGTACCACATTTGTTTGCACAGAGAGCCCCTCTGCCTCTAACTGGGAATGAGTACTTTCAAACTGGGAATGGAAACCCTGGGTTCTCACAGAGGGACAGTGACGACAACTCCACACACCTTTTAAAGACTAAATGGGAAACCAAATTAGACTATGCACATTTCACAAGTTAAACAAGCCCTCACAGCAAAGCCCAAGGGGTGAAATTCCTGGGAAGCCTGGCACACCAGCTCAGGTGCGTATCTATGAAAACGGGGCATGTTTCATCTGAACTTACATCAGGAGGAACATGGCACTTAGCAGAAAGGTATTTCAAGATGACTGACTTGAGTATGCCATGACTGCTGTTGTAGTATGCAGTTTTAAAGGATAAAGAAACCCATTCTAAAACAGGAAGAAAGAATGAAAATAAAATCGATTTTGTGTTTTACACAGGCAATAAAATTACCATTCCCAGACTCTTGCAGATGTGATGCCAATTTATTTTGACCTGAGCTTCCCACAGGCAGAAGTTTGCTGGGCTTGAGCAATGCACTACAGCAGGGAGGAACCATAAACAATTTTGGGGCCTGATGCTGAATAGCCACTGGTTTCTCCCAGCAGCCCACACGTGGAAGAACTGCAGAAGCAGCATGGTGCTGCCCCTCTGGTGGCCCTATCAGTACCACTAACCTGAATACAACTGAAGATTGCTTCTTATCTGTCTACCACTCAGTCCAGCCTATTTCTGAATCATTCATGGGAAAAATATTTTCTACTACATTTGCTTTCCACTACGCTACTCCAAACCATGCCAGACCTCACTGTTAGAAATCCTTCCTGCTATTTGGTGAGATATAAATCTTTCCTTTAATTGGATCCCATTATTCCCAGGCATAACGCTTTTTCTCATGCACTAACAAATTCTGTTCCCTCTTTTTTCTAAAACAGTTTTACAGTACTGTCCTCAGACTCCCTGCAAAGCCACACTGACTTGTTAAACTCCAATCTTCTGAGGCAGAATTCCCTCTCCTTTGCATTTTTGTGCCTTTCTGTTCACAAGAAGTCACTTTTCTGAATCCTTTAGATATCCAGGCTTTCCAAACCACACACGTTAATTCTCTGTGAATTTGAGAAGCCTGGGATGAACAGGAGCTTTGTTGAAGCTGGCAGTGGTAAATCAATATCCTTTGCAGATTAGCCACACTGACCAAAATCCTGTGTGCATTTCATTAGAAAGGGTAAACAGGTGTATTTGCATATGCAAAAAAAAAACCAAAACAACAAACAGCTTACAACTTTGCTACCTGTTCTATAGCATTTGAACTCTTTTAAAATCTCGTGATGAATAATGAAGAAAAAGTCATGCATGTAAATATGCTGTAAATCTGGCAAGTGAGGTGTGGATCTTTGCAGAAGACTTCCAGAAACACCTTCAGCAAGTGATGCGCTTGAATCTGACAAGAATTTGGTCCAGCATATTTTCCTGTCTTTCCAAAAAGTGGCACTAATGGGGCAGATAAGGCTTATCCTCACCAGTACATTACCAGGACCCAGATACTGGTGGTGAGATATAAAGATACAACCTCCATCTGATGTAAAAGCATTTATGGCATGAGACTGCATAGCTGGATACACTGTGACCTGCATGAAGCGTGACTTAAATCCATGTCTGGTTGAGACTCTGTAGGAATGAAGTGCCCTGTGCCTCTGTCACAACGAGGTGTGAAGCAACTCTGCAGTGAGTGTGTAATAACAACTTCTCCTTACACAACAGCTCTGCTGTCCCTAGACCACATTCATCTTATGCCTGCTGTCCTGCAAACTGCTAAAGGCACATCCCTGTCTGCAAAGCACCAAGTCAAGGTCCTCCAAAGAGGTTTCCTTGCTGCTGGGTTCAGCTGCCAGCTCAGATCCAAAATTCAGGCTGTAGAGCTGCTGTTTTAGGAAAAGGAGCATCTGCCTCTCTAAAACACCTCTGTTAACAGACCAAAGTGGAAACAGAATGGAAAACCAACCCCAATTTATGTGGGCTGGTTCATTTCCATGATAAAAGCCAGCAAGTTTCCAAGCAGCATCTATTGATAAAGCGGTTCTGATGTTTTCCCGTTCTTCAGATAAGCAGCTCCCGGGAATGTTTGAGAAGGTATGCGTGATATGCTGCTCAACTGCAAAGCATCCTGCCAATTAGACTGTGCAGCACAGGACAGAAGGCATTTCCAAAATGCTGTCACCATGGCTTAGGAAACTCAGACAATCAAACTGGGGAGTGAGGAGAAGTTCAGAAGAATTCTCCCTCTCTGGTAACACAGGAAAAGCCTTAATTCCATTTATTCTGGGGTCTCTGCTAGGTGGAAGAAAGGGCTGCAGCACAGCCCATGGGGTTTGGTTTGGCTGTTTCCTGTCCTTTGAGAGGGAGGCCTCCAGTCACAGGGATGTGGAAGTCTGGCAAACAGGATCCTTTCCAGGACTCTTTGCTGCAGACATGCTATTCACTGGCAAGCAGGTTCCAAATCTGACCAGACCTGAGGAGTAAACTGGGATCCTCTCCCCATTTAAATATAAATATTAAATAAAATTAAGTATTATATAGTAAAATATACTACCTCTCTCAGTATATTTAAATACTCTTCCCTTTATTTTCACAGACACACTGCACAAACACGTCATTTTCATGGGTCTGGGAAGAAACACTGAAAACAAGTGTATTTGAGGTTGGACTGTTCTTTTAAGCAAAAAGAAAAAAAAGAAAAGAGGAAAAAGAACAATTTAACTTTTAGAATGAAAGCAAATCATCAGAGCTTCCTGAGAAAGGAATATTGCTTCCTGGCAGAGCTAACCATGGCATAATGCCTCTTCGTAATCTCGGCCCCACAGCTGCAAGGGTGCGCAGAGACGTCTCTCAGCCCAGCTCACCTCCTGTCCTGCTGCTTTGAGGACCAGGATGGTCACAGATTTCAGCCCCCTCATCTGCACAGTACCCATTCCTGCATCCCCTCCCATTCAGTCCCCTTGGGTGACCTTTCCTCAGTGCAGTTTCCCTAATGACAGGATGAGTGCTGCCCAGGAGGTTGCCCAGAAGGGTGAAGAGAGCAGAGAACTGCCCTCAGCCCTGGAAAAGCTTTCCCTCTGCTGAGTCAGTGCACCAACAGGAAAAATGGAGATCTAGCAGAAGTGGTTGCAGAAAAGAGACATGGCAATGGAGATGTCACAGAATTAAATGACATCCTCGTGTTGGTAGGCACAAAGAAGGGGGGAGCCTTCCCAAAATGCACCTGACTGCTGCACCTCTGCAGCTTAGGGAACCCATAACACCATAGGGATCCACTCAAGTGAAATTCAGTCTTGGATTGTTTCCCTTCACTGTGCAAGTAAAGTTCAAGTGTCTCTATGCTCCCAAGCCCCTACAGAGAGGCTGGGAAGAGGAATGCCATGACTGCTGTGGAATATGGGCTGCAGAAAGCCACAGGCACTTTCAGTGGATGCCTTAACTCACAACATCTGCAGCAAGGTTTGGGAAGCCACAAGCCATGGGAATTAGACAGCTTGGGCCAAATCTGAAGATGTAAACTAACAAACCAACACAAAAATTTCTAATATTTTCTGTACCATAAGTGCAAAGAATGTTTCATGGCTGCTTTTCTTCACAAGTGGCTTAGCTTTCCCCAGTGCAGTTTTACACATTTTTGATATGAACTAATGTTAGCAATCTGTGATATAAACTTCATGATTTCTTTTCATCTGCCATAACACTGGAAAGAAAACTGATTGTCAAATCTATTTTGCATCAAGAAGATGGGCCAAAAAAAACCCCAAACAACAAAACAAAACACCGAAGATCAACAGACACAAAATTACATGAACTGCAAGGGCAGGGTTTTGCTGTCTTTTTCTCCCTCTTTAGGTCTTAAATCGTTTCAGTTGCTGCTTTCAATGTGGCACATTCCTGACAGCAGGATGGCTAAGACCAGAGGTACTGGTGCCTAAGCAGCAGCAACTGAACTTAACCCCTTTAAGAAAGAGATCCCAAGTATCTTGCTTCTGTGGGTTTTTCAAAACTATGGTCTTCCTGCCAGGGACGTGAAGGAAATCAGCTGGCTAGGTCAGCCCTCTGCCCTTTTCCTCCTAATGCTGGAAATCCTCATGTGTCCCATTAGAGCAAAGAGCCTGCCAGTTATGCCAGCAGGAAAGCAGGGAGCAGCTCTGCCTGCCACTGATGAAGCAAACAGGAAAATGACAAGATTCCTCTCGTTCCTGCTGCACAGGACCATTAAATCTGGTTTTAAAGCAAAAAGACTGTGGTGAGCCTTAGTGTCCTGCCTGTGAAAAGCCCTCAGGAATAAATGGAGAAGATAATCAGCTGGTGAGAAATCAAGCTCTTGCTCTTGGCTCTATTTTAGACTAATATCTTCTTACCTTTGGGACATTAAACACCTTTTTGGAGGCCTGGGGCAGGAGCAAGCACACTACTTATAAAACAGCTTGGAAATTGAGATGTTTTATAAATAAGAACAGATTCAGCAATCTACAGATGACCAAAAGAACCAAGTAACAGGAGGGAAAAGGTGGGAAATAGAGGTAAAGGGACAGAATCAAGAGCAGGAAGCTCTTAGGTCAGATACTTCAGAGAAGCTTGCTGGCCACCAGACGTTCCACATGTGTCACATGTGTCTCCAAAGAGGAAATGGCAGGTGTGTTCCGTTCTACTCAACAGAGACAACAGAAAATACTCGAGGGGCGCAGTCCTCTGTGTGCGGAGAGGAGAGGAGGTGAGGGAGAGTGTCCTCAGTGTGCCAAAATACCTGTTTCAGCCCGAAATTATAACAAATTAGGAGCTCAATTCCCCCTCCCCTCTGAAACATTACAGGATACTACAGTGAAAAAGAATAAAACAAGTGTTAACAGGGAGTGACCTAGGCTCTGTCAAACCTGAAAACCCTTGTAAAGCCAAACATTTGTCATGTCACATAAGTAGTCTGTGCTGAGCTGGTTTCACCACTGCTTGATCCTTCTCCACCCCAAAATCTATTTAGATAATTCAGTTGAGGACATTTTTTATAACAAACACACCTGAACAGGCCAAATCTTTAACCCTTGCCTGTGGGGCAGGTCAGCACAGACAACAAGGATGGTGATGGTAGCACCTGGGTGTTATCACAATTGCCCAGCTGAGTTATGCACTGGAATTCTTCAAAGAAAAATTGAAGTGGTGCTTGAAGCACATTGTTCCCTGCCTCTGTTGTGTGTCCCCTGCTACTGGGGCTGCATCCACGCAGAAAAAGGCTTATCTGGGAAGATAATATAAAGTGTTTAGTAAGGTCGCTGTTTAGCAGAGAGAAATACCAAATGTCCTCTTTAATAATTTGAGGTTTTGCCAATGTTGTAATCACCTTTCTATTTCCTGTGCCCCTCCTAAAAATAAACATTCTTTTTCCCTTGCCACTTTAAAAAACTGTTTGAAAAACTCACAAATCCAGCCTGACATGACCAAAGCAAGCATCACCATTTCCATTTTCAATGAATGGGACGGGAGGCAGAGGGAGGTGAACTGCCTTGCCCAAGAGGGTGTTACACAGGAGAAGGCTTGAACATAAACCCCAGGGAAGACAGACTCCCGTCCACCAGCCATATGCCCACCCTGAGACATGAGATCCACTCTCCTGAAGCACATGGTGCATGGAGAAAAAGGGACAGAAAACCCTCTGGGGTGTGCTACTCATCCACCTCGCTCAAGCACAAGTTCTCAGGTCCCCTTCCCTGATCCAAAATGCTCTATTGATAAGGAAAATGAGACGTCCCAATCCACGTGCGACAGGGACTACACACAGCTAACGGTGTGAATCACAACTGCTGCTGCACGGGCTGGGAAGGAACCAACCCCAAGGAGCTTGGAAGGTTTGTTCTCTTATGTCCCCATTTTTAATGACTCCTTAAAAACACCTTTCAAAGTGATACTTTTAAAATCTAACACTCTAATCACACCTCGGAGACTAATAAGCAAAGGCAGTTCTTCCTCATTCCCCTTTCAAAGAGGTAATTTCTTCCCAAAACATCCCCCTGCTTTCCAAATCTGGACTAAAACCTGCAAAAGAGTCTGAGGTGCACGATAGGAGTTGGGGTGGAAAGAAAGAGACCTTTATCTGAACCCCAGCAAGAAGATATTTTGGAGCTGCCTTCAGGGAGAAACTGTTTGCAAGGTGGAGCTAAAGCAGATCACGGAACCAGTCACAAGCTAGTGGAAATAACAAAGTTTTCTTTACCTCCATGTCCCGCAAGAGAGAGGTGTCCTCGGGGCAATGTCTCTTCCCCACCCCTTTCCCTGTTATCTGTGGGAAGAGTTCAGCCGAGCAGAGCAGAGCCGTGCCGCCGTGCAGGGCTGGGAGATCCCAGCTGCTGCTCAGCCCCAACTGACAGAGCCCAGCCAGTGGCCCTGCACTACGAACAAGGAAGAAGGGCGGGTGGGTGAGAGGAAGGGAGGGAGGGAGGGGAGAGGAGGGGGAGGCAAGGCAATCAGGGTTTAAATTTAGACACAAATCTAAACAGATACTGTCCTTCCCGGAGCGCTGGGCTTCTGAGACAACAAGCAACAAGCTCTTCCTCCGCGCCCAAACTTGGGGACACCGCATGTGCATTTCCTCTCCCTTTTTCTCTCTCCCCCTTCCTATCACCTTATCTTTATTCCCCTCCCATCCCTCCGTTTAGTCTCTATTTCTCTTCACTGCTTGCAGTTCCTGCCCTGGTATCTCTGCTTCGATCTCTCCGCTGTCCACAATTCCCTCTCCCAGGCTCCAGGGTCTCTTGCCTGTGTGTTTGTGAGGAGGGAATCCCTTTCCTTCTAACAGCAGCTTTCCTTTCTCTTCCTTCTTTTCGGTAATTTCACTCAGCAACGAACTGTCTTTAGAAAGGCAGAATAGGAGGAGAGCGAGGGTGATTATTGGGCTTGAGCAGAATTTAAGGCGTTGTCCTGGTGTGCGGCTGGGACTCCCAGCTCCCAGGAGGACAAGTATCTACTGGGTGATCCCGCAGAGAGAAGACAGGGCTTAATTGTGGGCACTAGCAGAGGGTCCCCATGCAAGGTTGTCACTGTCCAGCTGTAAAGCAGGACCAGCTCTTTCCACCTTGAATTTGTGTCTCACACCACCAGGTCGGAAGGTGCAGGTTGTTCTCCCCTCCCTTCGCAGGGATGGCCAGACTTGTGCACTGGAAGTGAGAAGCTTCCGTGGTGGTAGAAAAATTCAGACGGGGAAAAACAAGGCTCCGAAATGTTTTTGCTGCAGTTTCTCTTTCCACGCTGATCACAGTGTTGTAAACCGGACATCTCTTTTAGCAACTGTTTGCATATGCTCCTTCTCAAAAAATTTCAGTCCCCACCTCTCGAGAGCAGGGTGGTGCAGAGGAATTTGGAAACGCTCCCTTTGTCTTCTGCTGACTTCCTCGCTTTGAGTGCAGCTGCAAAGTGACACAATGTCGTATCGTCATTTTGGCACGATACCTTGGGGGCAGAAGAGAGTTAAAGCATGTTTTCTAGAAGGGATGCATACTTCTCCTTTGCAGTGTTTCACAAGTCCCTGCTGGCTGTGGCTGAAAACGCTCCAGCATGGATTTAAATGTGAGCATCATGATATCCCAGCTCCCTGTTACCGATAGTGGTTCTTCCAGTGTAGTTAACTGTTGCTGTCCTGCATGCTGCAGGACTCCTGTGGAATTTGCAGATTTAAATCGTGATCCAATTATCTCCCAGATTCAATATACAATAGTCACTCTGTCCTTAGCCAAAAGAACGATAGGCTGAGTTGTTGCAATCCGGAGATTGGGCAAGAGGACTAATTAATCTTCTGTTGTTGAAACACTGGATTAGATGGATTAGATGAAACCCCTCTGCTGTAAGCAACCAGAAGATGCTGCAACTGTAGATATAAGAAAATAAAATCTCAAATAAATATGAAAATGAAACTACCACTTGCTTGCAAATCCTATTGATTTCTTCAAGTCCTGACAATGGTACATTAGGAGAGGGAATGAAAACTGAAGTGAGAAGTAGGGTTGAGGCAGGGAGGGCAAGATTCTTCTACTGTCCATGCTTTGCCTGCTGTGGGTACAGAAGGAGGATTTCAAGCTGAGGGGTTTCACTGGACATGGGTTGCAAGTGCTGTTTTCAAGATATCTGCCCTGTAACACACCGTCAAAGTCACACCTCCCATAACTGTTTCCTGCTGCTCGGGGGCTGTTTCAGTATTTTCTTTCTGCTTTCAGGGGTTCTGCTGTGCAGAGGAAACCATTTGCTTAGGTATACAGAAAAGGAAACTGCTAGGGAGAGGCAGTATCACTTCACCCATATTAGTAAAGAAAAGCTGTTGCAGCTGCCCCACCACAATTCTTCACTCCATTTATTTCTGCCTCCAAGTATCTTGCCACAAAAGCAAATCTTTTCTGCCTGCTGGATTCCCAAATGCCATTGCTCTGGGCATGGTACGCAGTACTTGGAGCACTTTTGTCATTTTGTCTGTACTTTTAACACTTTTTGATGCAAAATCTTCCTTCCTGAAGGAGCAAGGGGCAAATGCACAGAAATATGGTGTATGATTTTCTCCAGACAGGAAGACATGAGATGTGGATTTGTTCTCTCTCTTGTTTCTGGACTGAAAACCACCAGAAAATCTGAACAAACAACCCACATGCTTTAGCTGCAAGAACTTTGAAACAAACCTTATTAAGGGACGTTCTACAGAGAAAATAGTTGTTTTACATGATGTGCATTTGCAAGTATTTGGAGGTATCTTCGTGTATGACTCTTTGTATCCTTCTGTATATCCCTGCTTACAAACCTGGGAGGTAGCAGTGAATATTAGACTAACTTGTCCTCATATAAAAAAAAAAAATTCCACATCTGTTCTGCTCTGCAGGAAAAAAAAAATAGTCATCACTAGTGCCATTAAAACAGGCTCTGGGGGGAAATTTCATTTGACTGAGAAAATGATGCAGTTATGGCCCCCTGGATTTTGCAGCTTCCTGTCTGATTCTTTTCAAGACATGTGAGGCCAACACAGCAAGTTTGCTTCAGAAGAAATGACTGGCACTCCTGCTACAGGCAGGATGTGGGGGAGAGGTGCAAGGAACTCCTTCATCCTGGCATTCCTTCAGAACAGGTGGCGTAAGAGGTTCTGCCATGCTTGGAAACACCATGGGCAACATTTGCTGGCGTCTTGCATTTTGGCTATAAAGGATGGAGAGTGGAGCCTCCACAGAGTGCTCAGAGAGAGCAAAAAAAAAAAAAAAAAAAAAAAGAGATGCAGGGACATGGCTGTGCTTTATTCAAAAACCAGCCAGTTAAAAGTGCTTTGGAGGGCATCTGAAACTTTGTCTCTGGCATTTGTGTCTGTGCAGTTATCTCATTTGGGTGTGGCTGCCTAGCTGCCAAAGCTGGGAAGGTATGTTTGTTAGAGTGGTGGGAGAGTGAAGGGTGGAGGGAGCTGTGGGTTCCTGCAGGACAGATTGCAATTCTGAGCTTTGTAAGACATTTGTTGTGGTTTTAGTACAGCTCACCTGTCAGTGCCAGTATCTGAGGTCGTTCTGTCCACCTCTCTGCCTGGCCTTGGCTGTTGTTACCCACATCCTTTCCTGGAATTCACACCACTAACCAGCAGCTGTTACTATTATTGGGCTTTTGACCTCCTGAAAATGGGGTCTCAACTCTTTCTGTTCCCACTCAAGCAACTCAATTCTCAACTGAAAAAGAAAAAAAAAAGAAGGGGGGATAAGGTAACCACCAAAGAAACAACATTTGCATTTCAAAGATCAATCAACTCGAAAAGCCAACATCCTGTTTTGGGTTGGCTTTACACATCAGGTCTGGCACTTGGCAGCCCGACAGGAAGCGAACGTGAGCAGCGTTTTTCTGTGGGAAACTCAACTCGCTTTTTGAAAACCCACCGTTCTGCTAAGTGTGCCCCGAGCTGTCTGCCCGTGGCCCTCAGCACTAAACCAACGCCGTGGATGCTGAGCCTCACCTTCTTGTTCAGGGACTTATCAGCAGGAAATGAACTCAGCTGGAACACTTCGTACCATTGACATTTTTGTGCTTGGGTCCTGCAGCTGCAGCAAAGCGCTTCTGAGAGCACAGACACACAAACACACACGTGCCAGCACCCACAGAATTGGAATGTGAGTTTGTGTGTTTTTTGTAGTGGCCACGTAAAAAAGTAGGTGGTAGAGACTAACTGAAAAACTGAATAATTTCATGTGTTCTTGACTGCCAACTGGTGCCTGAGTGCTAACATCATGGTTCAGACTAACCAGGCTTCTTAATTAGGGCTTCCTAATTGCCAGGTTCTGGGCAAAAGCCTGTCCCAAAGCACTTTACTGCACTTTTTAAACTTTACTGTAAAAAATACACTTTACTGCACTTTTTACAGTAAAGTTAAAAAATGCTGTATGGCACAGGGAGCATTTCACCTCATAATAACGAGATTGCAGTGGGGTGGATCCCCCTGGTCCCACAGGGGCTGGTGGGTGGTCTTCAGATAACTGGTGTCATCTCTTGCAGCACCTGAATGTTTTTGGAGAGCTCTTCTTTCTCCTGATCTGCTTTACTTCAGAGAACAAACTGAGTTGGGGTGTTAAGAGGCATGGCTGCATCCCATTTTACTCATATAGTGGTGGGACAAATATTATCAGCATGAGCCACTGACAGCTTGCTTCCACACTGAGCAATTCCTCTATAGTTACTAGTTTTAGTACACCAGGCTTAATATAAACCAACAAAACCCGTCAGAACATGGCTGCTGACAGAATTCTGGGTATATGTCCTGGTTTTGATTACACTCTTCTCAGGCCAGTCCTACTGCCCATCTCTCAGTGTCCCAGAAAGCAGCTCCACAAGCAGTGGCCCTCGCCAGCAGCTTCCTCAGCATGCAGCCCAAGCTCTGACTGAACAGGATTTTCTAACTGAAAATGGAACAATATTTCTGTCCCTAGCAGGTTGTGCACAGAGGAAGCTTGCCTTGCTACTGCCTGTGTGGTGGCTGTTAAAAAAGTAAAAGGACTTTTGGCTCAACACCATGCCAGCGCTGTAATAACTCTACCTATCTTCAAAAAAATACACCAAGGAGAGAATCACAAGCTAAATTCCCAACCAAGGTAATTCATGAAGTTTGAGGGTGAGAACAAATGAATGTCTTATGCACAAGTATGCAACACGTCTCTGCTCAGCAAAGGTCTGTGCTGTGTGCCTCTTCGAGCACCAGCAGGGCTAATATCTCCTCAAGAGAGAATCTAACCAATATTTCTAGAAACAATTTGCATGGTGGGTCTCATGTGGCACCAAGCATTGGCACTTCAAAGCACTGAGCGCTTCAGCTTCTGCCAGAGCTGACTCACAGGTCAGTAGTCCCTTCTGTCACAGGCAGCGGCAAGTGACTTTAATCACCCCGGCAAGTGGCTTTAATCACCCTGGCTGTCATTTGGATGCGGAGAGCGGGCTTGGCTCAGGAATCAAGCGCTGCACACAGCGAGACTGCACAGCCCCCGAGTGTTATCTGCACACAGAAAGGTTTCTGTTCACGGACAGACTGCATGACCTAGACAGGAAGCCTGGACCAGAGCACAGCTAGGCTGTGTCTGAGGAGAAACCGTGCCCAGCCCATGCAGCAACCAGGCTGTCTGCAGAGAGAGCTGGCTCAGGGAAAACCAGCTCTGAAGAGGACAGGCAAAACATGACACAAGCCAGGATGGAAACCTTGCCCACTTTCTGACTAAAATACATGGACACAGCCTGAAGCCCATCACATATAAAACACACTGAAATTAAGATTGTTCCATGAACTCGACCTTGGAGGAAGTAAACTCGGCTCCATTTATGGTAAGATATTACTGTCTATTTACTGGATTTTAAATGTAGTGAAGCACATGATTTGGAAAGGAGAACTAGTAATGCCTACCAGTACTTTCTTGACCCTGTTATGCAAGGATGCTGAGAGCCCCTAGACAACATTGCAGCACAACAGAGAGAATCCTTCTCCTTTGTCTGAGATCTAACTGAGGAAGTGAGAGAGCCTCGTGGCTGCACATCAGGGGTTTAGAGCATCCTTTTTTCCTTTTTTTTTCCCCTATGAAAATTTCAGTTTCTCCTGAGCATCTCCAGGGGAAGGCAGCAGCAGAAGGCTCCATGTGTCCTGGAGAGGAGGCAGGGATCTCTAACCATGCTCTGCAGGCAAGAATACTGGAGGAAAAATTATTTTGTTCTGCCTGTACAGGACAGCAGATAAATAGCAGGGAATGGATGGGTGGTGTGTTTTCCTTGCTGGGATCAGCCCAACAGGATGATCCATCTGGCCTGCTATAAGCTGTGGATGCTATGGGGCACCTGGGGCAGATGGTGGTCACAGGGCAAGTTAATTTGGCTTTCTCAGTGCTACATTGCTATTTACATAGTGTGGACATACTTGGATCCAGGTGGAAATATGAAAACCCACCATCTTTTAGGACCTGTTGAACCAAGTCTCAGTATTACCCCAGTTTCAAGCATCTCTTTCTACAAATCTTTATAAGGTTACTGAGCACAAAGTGATGGATAAAATAAGCTAGCTCAGTGTTTATTTGGGTAAGTAATGCTTGGAAGAGCCTTCAGTGGAAGGTGGAATGGTGTTCAACTGACAAAACCAAGTCTTGCAGAGGCAAGGGCTCTGACATACATCCTGCAGTGTGCAAGAGGTTACACCTGAGCTCTGCCTAGTGGCAAATCATTCTGTGGGCTCTGTGGCCCAAAACAGATAGTCCCTGCTGCTGTGATTAAAGGATAAGGTTTTCCCAAGGGAAGGCTGGGCCCCAAACATGTATGATGACACAGAACCAGCCTTTGAGGCTGATTTAGCAGTGGACATGGATAGTGGGGCTGATGGTGCGACCCCTTGGATTTGTAGAATGACAGAATCATGGTTGGGAAAGAACTTTAGGATCTCCGAGTCCACCTGTTCACCCAGCTCCCCGTGCTCACCATTAAAGCATGTCCTCAAGTGCCATATCCCCGCGGTTTTTGGACACTTCCAGGATGCGACAGACTTCCCCAGGCACACAGGAGATGATGAGAGCAGGGGTGATGCCAGGGGACGGCTGCTGCCGGGCACCGCGCCATGGCCTATCCCGCGTCACTCTGACCCCGCAGAACGAGCCGGTTCCGACCCGGGGGGCGTCGGAGGGGGGCACTGGCTCGGCACAGGCGGGAGCCGCCGGGACATGGCGGGGACATCCCCAGGACATCGCCGGGAGCCGCGCACCGCCAGCGCCCCCCGCAGGCCAGCGGGAGCGCTGCCACCTCCTTCCCTTCGGCCCGCGCCTGGTGCTCCAGGGAAACGGGATTGCCCGGGAATTCTGTGGGACGGGGCCAGCGCGGTGAGGCCCGACCAGGCCAACAGTGGCACCCCGGCCTGGAGCAGGAATAGCGTGGCCAGCAGGAGCAGGGCAGGGATTGTCCCTCTGTACTCGGCCACACCGCCAATGCTGTGTCCAGCTCTGGGCCGCTCACTTCGGAAAAGGCCTTGAGGGACTGGAGCGAGTCAAGGGAAGGGTCTGGAGCACGAGTGTTGTGGGAAGCCGCTGAGGGAGCTGGGGGTGCTCAGTCCGGAGAGAAGGAGCCTCGGGGGGGACCTTACCGCTCTCTGCAGCCGCCTGAAAGCAGGCTGTGGCCAGGTGGGGTCTGGCCTCTGCTCCCAGGGAAGAGGGACAGGCTGAGAGGAAATGCCCTCAGGCTGAGCCAGGGAGGTTCAGGTTGGACATATAGAGGAATTTCTTCACAGAAAGGGTGCTCAGACACTGGAATGGGCTGCCCGGGGAGGCGTTGGAGGCGCCACCCCGGAGGAGTTCCGGGAAGGGCTGGCTGTGTCGCTCGGGGCCGCGCTCCGAGCCGCTCGGCGCTGCCGCCTCACAGCCCGGACTCGCCGCTTTCGGGGTCTTTCCCGCGCGTCCGGTGACGCCGCGCAGGGCTCCCATTGGCTGCCGGCCTGACGGTGACTCCGCCCCCTCCCGGGCCGCGCGCTAGGGGTTGTTTACATCGTCTGCGCGCATTGGCCCGCCCCCAGCGGCTCTCATTGGCTGAGGAGCGCGGACCTCGCAAGTCTATTGGCTGACAGCGGGCGTGGTCGCGCGTCACTACCAAGCTTGTCGCCCATTGGCTCGGGGGGGCGGGCAGCGCTGCTCCCATTGGTGAGGCAGGGCGAGGCTCCGCCCCTCCCGGCGGGTGGGCGGGCGGTACGGGCGGGCCGGGCAGTCGGTGGCCGGCGCCGTGCGGGGTGGGATGTCCGGGTCCGCGGCTGTGCGGGGAGCGATGTCCGCGTCCTCAGCTGGCCGGGGAGCGATGTCCGCGTCCTCAGCTGGCCGGGGAGCGGTGGCGCGGCTGCTGCTCCTGTGCGCCGCATCGGGGTTGCTGCTGGCGGCCGTCGCGGCCATCCCGCCGCCCGAGGAGGCGGCGCGCATGGCGCGCTACGTCCTGCACAGCTGCGACTGGGGCGCGCTGGCCACGCTGTCGGCGCAGGAGGGGCTGCGCGGCCGCCCCTTCGCCAACATCTTCTCCCTCAGCGACGGCCCGCCCGGGCCCTGCGGCGGCAGCGGCGTCCCCTACCTGTACCTGACCGACATGGAGATCTCCGTGCAGGACCTGGAGGTGAGCGGGGGCGGGCGGTGACACCGCGCCGTGCGGAGGACACTCGGAAAAGCACCCAGGTCACTCAGGCCTGCGCTCAGCAGCAGGTGGGGATGGCAAGGCAGTATGGCAGCGCTGGTTCACAGAGCCACGGAATTGCTGCGGCTGGGAGGGACCTCTCGAGATCCTTCAGCCCAGCCCCCTGCCACGGCAGGGTCACGTCGGGCAGGTGACACGGGAACGTGTCCTGGTAGGGCTCTCCAGAGAGGGAGACTCCACCGCCTCCGCGGGCAGCTGTTCCAGTACCCTGCCACCCTTAGCGTAACATTCTTCCTCATCTGTGCTCTAGTTTATGGCTGTTCATGGATGTCGCCCCGTTTGTCAGCCCTGGGGACAGTTATTAGTGCTTGAGCAGTGCTGTCTGTGGTGGCAGTCGGGACGTCTCCTGAGAAGTTGCTGCTGATCGTGGTCTTGAGAAAGAAAGGGCAGCACCAGACAGAGGAAGTGTCTGCAGCTTCCAGGAGCACTGAGCAAAGAAATGAGGCACCTCAGAATGTTTGAACAGCTAAAATTTCACACACAAAAGAGTCCAAAGGACTGGAACTTGTCAGTAAAGAGCAAAGAGAATTCTTACAGAGCCTGCTGAAGGAATAGTTATTAAATCTCTGGTGCTTACCGTAAAGGAAAGCACACATGGAAAGGCAGCGTTGGCATGCTGAGAATCTGAGTGTGTAATTGGCCTTGTCCCAGAGCTTTTGTGGCCAAGAGTTTGCTACAAACTTAATGAAATAGCAGTTGTATGCCTCCTTTATTGGATTTGATTGTTTGTTTTTGTAACTTACAATATTAGTCAGCACAAAATAATGGTAATTTTTCAGACTGTTTCATAATTTTTTGTTTATTCCCTGTCAGGTTTTAGTTTGTTACCTTAAAATAGTTTAATTATATGTCTGAGTACATATATCTGAGCGTCTAATTTATTTTTCTGATACCTTTCTTTTCCAGAGACAGCTGTGTGCTTTCAGAATAACATAAAACTCACAGAATAAACTGGTAGTGAATATTTCCTTCAGAAGGCTCCTCAACAGGTCCTTATTTTGCTGCTTCAGGGCAGAAACTCTCGACACGTGATAGTCACGGGCAAGGGAGAAGGTGCCGAATAATTATGAGTCAGCTTTTTGGGAGTTAAGCAACTTCCTGTCTCTCAAGTGGTTGCTTCTGTTTCGTGAGGTCACCGTAGTGTTCAAGTGACTGTGGAGGCTTTCTCTTGGACATGAGCCCGTCTAATTAAACTTCTCAAAGCAGGGGAATTTCCCTTACTGGGAGATAATGACCTTTAGTACGTGGCATTCTGCAATCCTGTTTGGCACCAGTGCTTTTCAAGCCATGATCACCAGATTAGTTTTTAGAAAAACACTCAGCTATGTGTTCTTTAATTCTTCAAGTTAGGTGTTTCACTTAAATACTCAGAATTTTTTTTAAAACCTAACTTCTAAAATTCACTTTAAACGCCAAAAGAGCTGTTTGGGAGAGCCAGGAGGCTTTTTTGAAGAGATGTTTTGTTGTTCTAAGTAATTTTACCAACAGTTGTGAAGCTGAGTTGGTTGCCTTCTCAATAACACTTTGCCCTTCCACCATAATTTATCTGATGAAGTTCACTGTATGTCCTTGTCTTCCATACTGTCCTTTGTGTCTGTAAATTGTAATATATTATAATTTGCTTGTGAAATAGGTAGGCTGAATTCAGAGTTTTAAGGAGTGTTGTTCTGTGTTGTTTGCATTTTATGTTAACAAGCTTCAGCACACCTCTGAACTGGGCTTTATTTCAGATTCAGAGCTCACTCAAGGAGCCTTTCAGATGTAGTTAGGAAAAGGTGGTGACAGCTCTGTTCTTTCTGCCAGTATTACTGAGCTGAATAAAGGACCAAGAGCTGAATAAAATACCAAGAGCTCAAAATGTGGTGGCTATGACATTTTTTTCACATAAGAAAAGCAAACATAAACCTGTTATGTTTCTTTTTGTATTTCAGTTCAATTCAAATGCCTCTTTGACTGTGTCTTTGGCACAGACTCCTTACTGCAGGAAGCACAGATATGATCCCCAGAACCCCCTCTGTGCCCACATCATCTTTGTTGGGAGTATTGTCAAGGTAAGCAGCTGAAAGCTGACACTGGGCAAGGTTGTATGCATCAAATACAGATTTGTTTAGTGGAGGGAGAGGAGAAAGGTGAGAAATTCTGTGCAGAAGCACATGCTGAGGTGTTCTCTGCTGTGGTACCCAAAGGCCAACTCGTAGTTTGTGGGAGGAAAAAAAGTTAACCTTTGACTTTTGCAGAAACTCTGTTGACATGCCTTTAGCAAGGAACTTGGGGAGACAATAATGCAGGAAATCTCCCTTATTCCTGTCAATGTGTTGTGGAACTAAGAAGTCCGAGGCCATTATTTTGGAAAAACCTTCATATTTCATTCACATCTCTCTTGCTCAGTTAAATTCTTTGGTTCAAGTAGTGTGACATGCCTTCTTCTGAAACTCTGCTGAAGTAAATACTAACCTGAGCTACAAAGTTGCAGGTACTACAGACAAAAAGTGTGCATTGTGTGATCTGGTGGTGTTGCTGCCAGGGCAGTGTTCTTTTGTTCACCAGTACTTTGGTGTCTCGTAGGAGGAATTGAGAGCTGCATGTGTTATTCACTGAAGATCCTAATCCCTTTATTGGGGATAATGATTGAGGATGAGAACTAGTCACCACTACTCTCTCTTACTTGATAGTCTCAATTCTTATTTGGTGTTTTCACAGCTCTGGTATTTGTACATTGCACTCAGCAGTCTTGTAGTTGCTTTCCTGAGTTTCTCATCAATAATGGAGTTGATTTTATTTAGGTGGTTCTTCTTGTACTATACCTAGAGCTCTAAATTGTTGATTTAACTCTTTAAACATCATATATTGTACATTGTATATTGCACATTGTATATTAAGTGCCATCACATTTTTCAGCTTCCCTTCTCTGTAGATTCTATTATACCATCCCATTTGTGTTTGTGCGTTTGCAGATGTCTGGGCAGAGTTGTATCTGTTTCTGCACCTGCTCATTCAAAGTGACAGAGGAGGTGAAATTACACCTAAGACACATCACACATCACATTATAATAATTCACCTAGCATCCATACTTCTCTGTTTTGTGGTTTGTTTAAAGATTTATTCTTATGTTGATGAAATACTTTTTTGCTCATGTTAACTCTAAAAGCAGCATTTTGATTAAATATTGAAATCCACTACTTTCTAAGTGTTGTCTGTCTCAGTTGCACACCACACTGAGGATGAGCAGACTCAGCCACAGTAATGAGCCCCTTGGGACAAGACATGGTGGGACTAAAAAAAGCACACTGCAGTCAGCACTGGCTTTTTAGCTAAAACTCATCTTTACATGACTATCTTATTGTAATATTTTCCTGGTTTTTGTTTAGGTGAATGATTCAGAAGCAGACTTGGCCAAAAAAGCATTATTCAGTCGCCACCCTGAAATGGAAAGTTGGCCCAAGGATCATAATTGGTTCTTTGCCAAATTCAACATCACCAATATTTGGGTCCTGGACTACTTTGGTGGATTGAAAATTGTGACACCAGAAGAGTACTACAGTGTCAAGCCTTAGTAAGTACTGAAGTTTTTCATGGCTAACTCTCATTATATTTCACACCTGTATAACTTCTTGTTGTTAACAGGGAGGAGTACCTCCTGTAGAATTGGCACTGTCACTGTTCTCTGTTTGAATTAATTGCAAGACTGATGATGTTTTGGTCTAATAATTAATAGTAGTGAGACTCTTCAGCATTTCTGAAGCTGTATTAATGGGATTGCAGCAATATTGCTGATACTTCCAAAAGAAAATTGCTGTTGAATCTGTCATTATGATATAGAAGTATCGAGAAATTATGTTCTATTGTCTACATAAAAACAAGTCTTCAAAACTTTAAAATATATTTTAGCACAGTCAACATGAATTATGCATTCATTTCATTCCTATTCTTACTCCTAGGTAAGAAGAAGATCCTTGGTGATGCTGATATGGAAATGAATGACTTTGGCTGTTTCATGAAAGAATTATTTTTTCTATGTAGTGTAGAACTGAATTAATAATATAATAAATCAAACACCTTGCATTGTTAATGAGCATGTATTAACCTTATGAAGGATATTTAACCTCTCACTAACTTGAATCATGTTACAATGAAAAACCTTTGTGCATAAGCAATAACTAAATTTTATTCACTGGATGTGAATTTGGAAAGGTATCTGACAGTGTGCATTCAGAAATGTTGTGTTTACTGGAATCTAAAGGATTAGTCCAGTTCTAAAGTGCCTTAGTTAAATAATGTTTCTGAGCACTTTCCAATATTATTTTATTTTTAATACCAGTTTAGTTTAGAATTTTATGCTGAAGTTCTACAGGATGGCTCAGCTGATGGAATGGAAAGCATTGCCTGTATTACAGTGGCAAATGATGTGCTGAGTTTCCAAATCCTGTTAAAAATTTTGTTTGCACACTGATAAACTCACTTTCTTGAGCCATTTTTCTGTTTTATTGAATGTGCTGTAGAATACAGTTGTGTTCATACCAGCTGTACCTATACCTCAGGATGAGTTCTTGGTAATTCCTCAGCTGATTACATGCCCTGACTCTGTAATAGAAGCAGATCAGTAGTACCTAAAATATCTGACTTAAGAAGAGTAGTGTCTTGTAAATTCAGTGAGAATGTTGTGAAGGATAAATCTTTTCTGACTGAGATTCTGAAATACTCAGCTTTGTTAATCTGATCAAATGGCAATTCATCAGCTTTTGTTCCCCTCAACAGCAGAACTGAGCAGATTTTGGGGTCTGGAAGCCTTAGACATCAATTTTGGATTAGTAACCCAGAAGTGAAAAATATGCAATAGAGTTTGACACAAATGATTCGTAGAGAATGAAAATTAATGAAAGGTGTGCTTAATTAATTCTGTGTTAAAGTCAGTTACACCCAAGCACAAAAACCACCTTTTTAACATCCTCACTGATCTGCTGTGTGCTGAATTCACCAACACTAAAAAGTGTTTATGAACAAACAAGTTGATTTTACAGTGAGCAAATATTACCTAGTTGACCTAGAGTAAAGAATTTAGACTCCTTAGAGGAGGTTGATATATAGAGCAGTGGGATTTGTCATTTAAGATCCCTGTATCTTAATGTTGTTGTTATATCACTCCTTTTCTCAGATACTGGGATTATTTGTGAAAGTATTTTTTATGTAATTTATTAAGAGTTCTTCATAAGGGGAAGGAAGGTATGTGGTACTGTTCTACTGTTTTGTTCTACTATTTTAAAACTAATTTAGGATAAACTTAAAATATAGAAACCATTTGTGTTGAATAGGTAACACTGATATTTAATTTGAAATTGGAAAAAAAAATTATGTAAGGTATGACAGTTGTGAAAACTCAGCTGAATCTCTGTCATGGACTCAATACTTTCTGTGGGGACACCTGAATGCATTATGTGTAACCCTGTAACTTCTGATGTGTGAGACCGATGATGCTGGGCTTTTGTTAAAATTAAAATACTTTTTTGACAAGTGGTGTCAAGCATTATTTATTGCATGTCCAAGAATTATTCTCCATACAAGCACTCTCTTTTCAGTGTTCTTGTTTTACTGTTTCTCTGATGTTTTTCATTCTTGCTAGAATTAATGGGGAAATGTCCCTACTTACACCTGCCTTCCCCTCCTTGGATTAAATCTGTGTCTTTGTACTTCACATGCTTTCCTGCATCTAATGCTGTAAAATGAAAAATTACAAAGGCAAAATTCCACACATCCCCAAATTCCTTCTTCCACCAGCTGCTTCTGCACCCCCAGATTCCTCACTGGTAGGGCAAGGTGAGAAGCAGGAAAGGTCTTGACATTGCAAAAACAAGAAAACATTGGTGTGTTATCAAGGCTGTTTTAAGCACAAATTCAAAACAGCCCCAAGTAAGCTAAGACAAAAAAGCCCCAACCACAAAACCCAAATCTCCATCCCAGCCAAAACCAGTATACCGCCTGAAAAAGTATTGCTTTCACTTGAGGGTTTGGTGCAGAATAAGGCTGGCTTTGTTTCTGGTTTTCTTCTCCTTTTACTATCAATTCCCAAGTATTTCCTCCTTGAAAGTGAAAGGGCCTTTTTTGGTAACAGTAAGATCTTAAAACAGTTTTGTAATGCGGCTGCAACAACTGTAGATCATCCAAATCTCTTTACCTTTCAAATTTGGGAGGACCCCAACCAAATGTTTCTTTGGGAAAATGGTGAACAGAAGGCTAGTTAAGCTACACGTACAGACCTGGATTTGAGGGTCAATTAGAGAAGAACTCTGGAGCTGTATCTGTAGATCTCACTGAATACTTTTTGGTGTGTCTTATATGTGGTAGTGGAATGTAAAGCAGTTCATGTTATCAGTCTTCTCCCTTAGTAATAGGTGTGTAAATGTTTATATCACCAACCCAAGAAAGTCATCAGCTGGTCCTGTTTTTCCTCACCTCTTTTCCCTGTGCTCACCTTCCTTCTGTTCAGCCCATTCAGGAATTTGTGAACATGTTTCCTTTTTTCCTGCCATCCAGGAGTAATACCGGGGCTTAGAACAGAAGAGGCTGAGTATAACCAATTGATACAGCTGTAAGCAATGAATCAGTGTTTTGATTTCTGTGAGTATCCTCTGCCAGGCCATGCTTGAGGTACCTAAGCATATTCTCAACAGCAATGAAATCAGCCTCCCCACCTGGGAGGCACCTGCACTCATGGGAATCTGACACAGGATAACTGCAGGCACCTCACTGAGCCACAGGATGTTTGTTAGCTGGGAATCTAATCAGGGTAATCACTACCTGTCATGTTCTACTTCCTACTACATGTTCTTCCTTCTATTGATCTTGCTTACTGACATGTTTGTGTTTCTACTTCTTGATTTTCAATTTGTTTCTTGTGTTTTAAATGTAGGACTTGTGCCCACTAGGCTCTTGCAACATGCAACACCATTACACAATAGATCTTAAGTGTATCAAGTTTTCATTTAATCCTTTATTCAGCTCTCTCTGGAATTAATTTCTTACCTATTTAATATTGTGCCTGTGATCTTCACAATAAAATAGAGGTAGGTCAATCAGAGTATCAGACTAACACAAAAAGTGTTAATCGTAACTTAATGGATTAATTTGTTTTCAAAAGGTTTTTCCTGAGCAAAACCATTGAATAGAGATAAAATCCAATCACCTGATATATTGTTGTTGAACACAAGAGGGTGCCACAGACTTAAATTCGGCGGGAGTGTTAGATGTGTAAAAAGTGGTTATTGAATTCATCATAACTCAAAGATGCTGGAAAAGCAAACGACGGGGGCATAATATGAACAAATTCCTTTTCTACAGTGCTTTACATTATGAATGCTTCCCTCCATAAACACAGCAGCCTGCTGGCTGCAAAAAAAAAAGGAGCATTCATCATGTTTTTGTGTTTTGTAATAATTTTGTGCTACGGAGAGCTCAGAAGTAATATCCATGAAAATGATTTAAAGGTTTTTAAATTACGTAACTCTAGTAAAGGAAATGGAGACAGGTATAGAATGCCTCGGAACATCGACTGGGAGCAGCCAGCTCTAGAACCAACGTTTATTTCTGTCACATTCAGAGACGGGGGGGGGGGGGGGGGGTCATTAGTGTGACCATGCTTTGGTTTAGGCTTATTATGAGCTGAATTAAACTACTTGACTCTGATTTGTAATTTCCAACAGCTAATTAATCTTGGGTTCTTCAAGTGCCCCCAAGCTGCTCTCCAGTGGTTTGGGTTGCCCTGATGATGTGCAGGTGTTTGGGTGATGAGGTAGAGCTGGGAAAAGCTTCCCTTTTTTTCATGGGGACTGTGTTAGAGTTCAGGCTCTGGTTGCTTGCTCAGTCCTACTGTCTTGGCCTTAAGCCTGACTCAAGTGTGTTTGACCCTGGTTGCTGTCACCCAACCTCTGCTCTTGTCCAGGTACTGTGGGACTGCTTATTTTGGGGTTGAGACCACTGTCCTTCCTGCCTTCCTTGCCAGCTTCTCTGCTTGAGTGGAGCAGTCCTTGGCTCTCTCTAATAGTTGTATTTTCTCTGCTGGGGAGCTCAGCCCTTGAATTTCTCATGCAAGCCTCTTGCAGTTGCTCCCTGGGCTTTTTGACTTGAGAGCTTCTGTGTTTAGAGGCTTCCTCAGAGTTTCTAAGTTGAATTGGTGTAAAAAGATTAGGCTGTAAGTCTTATTAATTCTGGGTGTAGGGGTTAATGTTCTTTACAGCCTGGTTTTCTATGGAAACAAAGCTTAGGTTACATTTCTAGGTACTTGCCTTTGTCAGATTTGTTTTTACTTTGTTGGATTCAGATTTGAAATGGGAAGTCTGACCTCAAAGCTAGCAAGTTCCTATAAATGTCATGACAACTGTGAGCTGGGGAGAGGAAACAAACCCCAGTTCACATATATTAAAGGTAAAAAAGTCATGTTTTGAAAATTTGAGTTTCATTAGTTGTGCTGATTGTAGAGCTGGAGTATTCTGGTTGAGTGTGATCAGGTATGCAGTTAATATCAGAAAGGGTGCAATTCTGTGTTGTTCAGGGGATGGTAGGCTTTAATCAAAGAACCTGATAGCTGTAATGATGATTCTGAGTTATTTTCTTCCTCTAGCTCTTAATATCCTACATTAAAAAGTCTCAAAAATTCCCCATTACTATTTGCTTGTGATTCCTGCAGCTGCTAGGCTTAGTTTTGCATAGAATTTCTCCAGTTTAAGCAAAAGAGATGCCACATTTCTGGTGGTGGGCCCAACAGCTGCTGTGGGGCTTGTGGAAAGAGGAGAGTCTCTCCCTTGACCTCAGTAGTATTGTCAGTGTATCCACACAGGTCTAGAAGCACTTCATGTTATTTTTGCTACTGTCATTGACTCAGATTGTAAATTTACTTTGCATCATTACTTTTCCCTTCCCCTTACCTGTAAAAATGTAGATACCAGTTTGTAGCACTCATGTAAAATACTTGCAGCTCATCTTAATACCCTTAGGTGACAGGAATGCTTTATTTGAAGAATAAGATGACTTGGTTTTAATTTGTGAGTAATTAATTTTAAGGCTTTTAAAATAAATCTGTGATTTGCTACAAGCACAGAGTAACTTGAGAAAACCAAACAGAGGGGGTGTGTGTTCAAAGGGGGAGAAAGACAGTGTCAAGAAATAGTGTGTAATTGCATTTCTATATGCATGTATATTTATGTGAAAACATCGAAGACAATTTGTGATTCTATAATGTTTTTTTGCCAGTGAAACCTGTAAAACATCTTCTAGTGTTAACAAGTAAATGTTTCTAGATTGAAAGGTGGCAATTGTTCAGAGATAAGAAAGAGAAATAGTTGCACAAACCCTGCATTACATGATTATAAGAACATTGCACACTAATTTCCTGTTGTCTTTTAGCAAAAAAAAAAAAAAAGTTGCCTAATCAAACACGAATTGGATTTTTGATTTGTTTTAAATGCTTAATTGAATTCTAGTTAATTTAATTAAGTTTTTCCTCAGGTGAGCATTTGAAACATGCAGAAGAGGTGTGTGTTAGGGGTAAGGAAGGGAGGAGAATAAAGGAAAAGATGATACTGTCACAGACCTTAAAATGTGGCTTCACTATATTTTTGTATTTATAAAAGGCATAACCTGATAATTCATATTCTGTACAGCCATGCAAGAAAATACTGAAGGTGTTCTATAATTAAAAAGAGCATTTCAAGAATATGTGTAGTGATAAAGTCACAGAATTTTTCTACATATGCTGCAATGTAATTGGGGAAATTCACCTGCAATTAACAGGGCTGTTGATGATGCCAGAGAGAGTAGCTTGAGTGGCCTAAAAGAAAAGAAGCACTGTTCCTTCTCCTTAAAATATGACATAAGCAGTGGTCTCTTGAGTGCATTAACAACAACAAAATCCAGAGCAGATCATAAAGGTGTCACTGGGGAGGGAAAAATTGGATATTACAGATTCAGTAGTCTCAAAATTGAGCATTCAAAGAGGGTGCATTTTAACTTTTTCCTAACAACGCCTTTATGGGTTTCCACAAACCCTGTCGTAACTAAAGATTTTTGAGACCATACCAGGAAAAAGGAAACTGCCAGTCACAAAATTCCATGAAATAATAAATAGAAATATGTTTTTGCATCATGTCAGGGCCTGTTTATAATCTCCCATAGGAAACATGCACTCCTGGCCATATTTGTCTTCGTGGTCCTGCACAGGTGTCCCTTTTTATCTTTGGGTTTTTTTGTTTTTTTTTTTTTTTTTTTTTTTTTGCACGTGTCAGGGTTTTTATCTGCTTGATGCAGCTGCAAGGAGTAGTGACAGACATGTGGGTTTTCCTTGGAAAAGCAGTATTTTCATACACAAAAGGGAGCAGTTGTAGAAAAAGCAACTTCTTCTGTTTCCCTGTTGGAAGCTGCAAAGCAAGACCTGTAGTTAGACACTGTCTTCTTTCCAGCTCTCCATTTGCTGGCAAAAGTGCAGGGCAGGGACTAATCCTCTTGGAATGCAGCCATTACCACTAAATAAGTATTAATTGCTGCATTCCAAGGGGATTAGCACAGTTGAACCCAATTATAGCAAATAGAAGCTGCACTGTAAGGCACTACAGTGCATTGAGATGCAGTGAAGCAGTGTAGGACTGTCAGTCTCCAACATTTTATCAATAAAAATTGTGGGCTTATACGTTATAAACAGCAGCCTATTTCTTTTCAGTGTCTTGGTCTGAATGGCATGCCTGGCTGGAAGCTACAGCTTGCTCACCAGTGAAAATAGTTGCTTTTTTAAACACCCATTATCTTTGTGTGAACATCTCAGAAACGTTTTTAATACTTGTTGAGTTAATTATGGCACTGCAAGCATCACTCCCTGCTGGAACAGGGGCAAGGCTCCGCAGTCTGTCTGGATTCTCACATCTCTGAAGTCGGCTAGCTCCTCCATCAGGTGATGTAGAAATTAATTTTGCCTGCAAGTGTTAACTGTATCAAATAGGTTTAGGAGAGCTCCTGATAACCGACCTGTTCTCAATCCCAGCAGTCTGCAGTGATGATTACAGGCATATCTCTGTGGTAGCAATACAGGAGCCAGAGGGCAGTGTGTAGTTATATATATTTTTTTAATCCTCAGCTTGACTGTGGTGTGGGTTTTTTTTTTTTTTTTTTTTTTTAGTTTTCATTTATTTCCTGTTAAAACTGCAAACCCTGCTGCTTTTTTTTATATAGTACCGTCAAAGCATAACCAGTAAGCGTGAAAAGGGAATGCTTCTGGGAATGAATCAGCCCCTTGCATTAGAGCTGTTCCGGGATTTTTTGTGTCCAGAGAAAGGATGGCATATGGATGCACAGAACCAGTTGAATGTAGGCCTTGACGATTTTATGAAAGATCTTATCCTTAAGGATAATGAGCTGCACCTTAACCAGCGTTAAACACACTGAGTTGTACTTGGGGACCACTTCAGTTCCCTGACCCATTCTGTTTCAGGAACCACAGATCAAATATTGCAGTCTTCCCTGTGCAGGTAATTCTTGAAAATGTATTTTCCTCCACCCATATGTTTAGATGAAGAGTCAAGTTTAGCTGAGAGCTTTTCTTAACACAGCAGGAAGGGTTTTATATTTCCGCTGTGTCCTTGTCTGTATTGAGAAAAATTGCTGCTGGTTCAGCTGAACGAGGGTTGGCATTCTTTTCTAGTCCAGGGTTAACAAAGTCCTTACAATCTGACTGAAGTGAGTAAAATGAAATGTCAGTATGGTTTAAACTGTTGGTAGAAGTGTATTTGCAAGATTGACCAATGCACAATGTGGGCAGGAAGTGCTGAAGTTGTTACAGTGCTGCATAGCTCCTGGAGATGCAAAGACTAGAAAGGCTGAAAAGAAGGTGACACTCTAAGCAAACCATTTCTCATGGTAGAACTGCAAGCCTTATGAACACGGAAAAACTTCTTCCTAGAGAGGAGACCACTTCCCCTTTATCTTTTCCTCTACTGCTTGTCTGCATGTGATTTGCATCTCTCCCATGCCATGCTTGTTGTGAGAATAATTCATAATACAAGCATGAGTACTCTTCTGTATACTTTGATTATATTTGGATAATGATAAGCTTGCCTTAGTTCAAAAGCTGAGGGATGGGGAGGTGGGAATTTCTAGGGCCACTGTCATGCAAAGCCTTTTTCTGACTCTACCCACACTTCCAAATGAAGTCCATATACTCAATTTCTCTGACCTTTCCCTATCTAGACATCAAAACACACTGGCCCAACTGCTGTTCTCCCAGTGTGCCTACTGTTGCTATTAATCTCTCTTTCTTACACAGCTCTTCATTTCTTTTCCTTACCTTTGGCCTCAGCTCTTTATTCAAAGTGATAATTTGCTGGCTTTCTGCCGGAGGGAGACACTATGATCAATAACAGGAGGAGACAGAGGTCAGTGGAATAGTGATGAGCAGTGCCATCTGCTTCTCTGGAAACACTGTTACCCAAAAATATCAATAACTAGGATGATATTTCAGCTTTTGGATAAGGCATCAGTGAGATTGAGGCAGCCAGCAGTGAGAGCATGGGTCTTTTTTCTGCTCACTAATTCCTTGTTTCAGCCAATCTTCTGTCACACAGAGATGTGGACAGAAAGGGCTTTATCCAGCTTGCACTGGAATATAGAGCATGTACCTGAGCACAGCCATTTCTGGGGCTAATGACACCTCGTTCAGGTTCAGTGCATGGCAGCTCTCCTGGGCTGTGCTCTGCTCTGGGTCAGAGCCCATTTCCAGCTTTTCCTTGGAGCTTTTGGGGTAGAAGAGCCACAAAGAAAACCTTCCCCAGGGCTGGGAGAGAGAATAGACTCAGCAGCACTGCCTGGATATGCTGCACTGTAACACCTGGTGCTAGACTACTACTAGTGTCTAGTACTTTTGGTATTGACTGGCACAATATATAATGATTCAATTAAAGGAAAAGACAGTTTTATCCATGTATTAGCTTTAATTACTCCAGACAGCAAGGTGATTAATTTCTTCCAGGAACTTCAATTTACTTTGCCTTCAAAAGCCTTACTTTTTGTGTGCACAATACCTCTCATCCCACCATACTATAGGGAAATTTTTATCATCTGTTTCTGTACCTCCTGGGGATGCATATTCCTCTTTCTTTTCTAAGAATTAGAGACAGGAGGAAAAAAAAAATGCGTTGAGATGCTTGTACTTCCTCCCAGCCTAAGCTCTGATCTTCAAGTGCATTATTAGTATTACTGTTGTAAACATTAAACGTTCAGTGATCAGTTGAGCCACATGTATTTTGATGGGAGTGAGGCTGAGCTTTAAGCCATTAGGTTTATCTAAGCTACGTTTTCAAGCTTTTCTAATTCACAGTTGTCTAAAGTGAACTTCCTTTTATAAATAAAAAAATGAAAATTTTTATTTGTCCGCATTTGAAAAGAGCACAATAATGTGAGATTTCTTACAAAGTGGGCATTAGAAATGAGTTTTATATCATTATGAGTTTAGACAACTATATTGTTCAAAAATGACTATAACTTAGAGTTTTAAATTTCTATTTATGCCCTGTGCTGCACGCTGGGACTAGTTGCATAAACCCCTTTTTGAAGTCAGGTCAAATTTGATACCAGAAACAGAGACCCGCAGTCGCTGAGTGGGGATGATCTAGGAACCATCAGACAAGGTGGAAAAAAAAAAACCCCAACTCGCAGAAAACCATCTTGCAGATAGGAAAAGGATGAAAAACAGAGGAAACCCCAAACGTGAGAAGGCAAACCCCAGCCCTCACTCAGAGGCTGTGAAGGCAGAGGAAGCCGGCAGGTGGACTCTGAAAGCCCTCATAGGAGGCGAGCTTCTTCCTGTGGCGGCTACACACCAGCACAGCCCGTGGAGGAGCCTCCTCTTCTTCTTTTTCTTCTTCTCCTCTCCTGTGGCCTCCGGTCCCCAGGACTGTCCAGCCTGGCAAGATGAAGTGGAGGAGGATCGCCATCCTTGCCAGCCTGCAGGCACAGCTCCCAGCCACAGGTAAAGGCAGCCTTTGGGTTTGCGAGGGGTTCTCGTAAAGCTCTTTGGAGGAAAGGGTGCCACGTTTCTGTGGTGGAGTCACCACCATTTTGGTAGCAGGAGGGCGTCTGTGTGAGCGCCTCAGCCACGTCTGTCCACCTGTGAAGGAGGAGCAGGAGCTGCCGTGTTGAACTGGCCTGGGATAAAGAGCCCCTCTGGAAGGATGGGATGAGGGGCCCTTCTCCTGCTGGAGCGATGCCACAGCTGAACAGTGACTAAACAAAGCTCTCAGCCCTCCCCTGGGCCGCTTTCCCTGCGATTTCAGAGGGGAGATTTGAGGCCGTGATGGAAAAATCATCACTTGAAATAAGCTGCATGGGAGAGGCTTCTCATGGATTTGGCCCACAGGTTTGTGTCCCACAGCAGAGCTGGCAGGTGGGAAATGGGGCACAGGTGGTGACAAAAGGGCAGGGCCCTTCCCCTCATGTCCCTGCCTTCGTGCTCCTCTCCGCCAGACCCAGCACAAAATGAAGCCATTTCTTCCTTGTGTTATTTATTTGTGTGGTGCACAGGCCGGCCCCGCCTGGGCACCGAGCGGAGCAGCTGCGGTGTGCACAGATCTTTCAAAGTCATGTGAAGTTTGAGAAGGAGGAATTTACTTTTTAGGAGCGTAGTAGATGAAAAGGGCAACAAAATTTACACCTGGAAAAGGCCTCAGGTGAGGCCTGAATGTGCCATAGGCCACATCTGAGCTTGCATTAGAGTCAAATCCTCCGGTAGATTTTCCTCCCCAGTGTACACCCTGGCTGTACTTAAATCCAGCAGCCTCAAGAGCTTGGGTGACTTCCACAGACATTTTTATTGGAAAGTTTTCTGGGGATGAGAGGAAGGTTTTGCAGCTGCTTTCCAATGCTGTGGAACCAGTCCTGGTGACTGGTGAGGTTTTTCTTTCAGGAGAGTTTTGAGCGAGGTTTTATGCTCTCTGGCAGGCCATGATTTGTGTTTGTCCTCCCTTCAACCCTTGTGGCCTCTGTCCTTTTCTGATGCCCAGATATGATCCTGTACTTAAGTATGCTTATCGTATTTTTTGCCTTGCTCTGTATCCACAGATGCATGTACGGCTACAAAAGTATGGAAGTTACTTTAGGTCAAAATCGATCTGCAAAACCATATTTTTACATTTCCTCCCTTTTAACCCATCACACAATGTCTATAGTTCAGGCTCCTATTTATGCGTTTTCAGCAGAAAACTTTGAAACATATGTAATGCAGCTTGCAGAGGTCTCTGGTGCAAAGCTCTTGGGGTATTCACACTCACAAAGAATGAATGGATCGAGTTTTGAACCAGATACTGTTGTCACTGGTTTGGAGGTGGCTGCCTGTGGATTTCATGGGAAGTATTTTTGATTGGATGCCTGTAATAGTTTGAAGCAGAGCAGCATTTAGCCAAAGAGTGTAGGTAAAATAGAAGAAATATCGATCAAAACTTGTGGAATTGTTGCCACATTATGGGTGCAGAATAGACGAAAACGAAAATGTGAGATCTGTCATGAATTTAGTTCAACGTTGAGACCAAACAGTTGGGTTTTTCAGCTCAGAGCTGTGAGCAGAAAGATTTTCTGCTGTCTGGAGTGTTTTTAAGTTTTCTCAGAGATCACTTCTAGAAGAACTTCTGGGGAAATGAACTTTTAATTTTTTCATGAAACCAGCTCAGACAGATTCAGTAAGCTGCATACCTCCTCACAGTGAGTTAATTCCACTTCACTATAAAGTGTTTGTGCTTATTCTTTAAAAGTGCAGCTGAAAGATGCCACCAAGATTAGCACTGAGGAACTTGCCAAGCTTTTCTTTTTGATCTTGAGTTCTGATGTAAATATATCAAGCGTGAGGAAAAAATGTTTTAAAGTACTTCTAGAGATGGGCCATGAATTCTGATGCAGACTTTGAATTTATGGACACCCGACCACAAATTTCAGAGTGCTCAAATTTGGCCTTCAAGCAATTACAGAGGAAAGGCCTCTCACATTTTCAAATACACATGTAGATATATATATATAGATTTAATTCTCTTTATTTCCCCTCTTCATAGGCACAGAAGTGTACATCTGGAAATCTAGCTGAGGTTCTCCTATAACCCCTCTGCTTAAAAGACCATGAAAAGTAATAATTTTAATTATGGGCAGATTACTTTGTCATCATGTTGTTTGTTGAGACAAGAATATTGGAAGTCTTGTATCTGAATATCACAACTAAAATGGCAAAAACCTTCATACAGTTGACCCAGCTTTTGTTCTGAAGTATGACAGGCTTTGATTGCAATAAAATAGTCCTGTGAGCAATACTGCAGATTTGCCCCCCTATTTTTTTAAGGGTGATGAGATGATGCTTTGATTTATACAAACATGCTACACGTGTGTATGTAAATGTATGTGCAAGAATTTAAGAACAGCCCTCCCCTTTTCTACATGTCTTTAGAGAGTCACTTTTCTCAGAATTGTCTGCTAAATGGAACTGGACAGTGCCTTGTTTTTAGCTAACTCTGTGGAAACTACAGCAATGTTGGTCTTTACCAGATGTTGCACAACTCATTTCCACACTGTTGTTCTGCTCTGCATATCTGTGTCTCCTGCCATTGGGTTGCCATGATGCCGTCAGCCTTTTTTTAGTCAATTCAGGGACAGGTAATAGGTCTTAGCATTAATTCTTTTCTTCCCTCTCATCAGATGATTTATCTGCTCTGCAAATGACAAGATTTGTAAACCAGGAGTTGTTTACAAGCTTGTCTGAGGAATTCAAACCAGTAAATTCAGATTTTTTTGATACCATCCCCATGTCCTTATGCACTGCCTTAGGTTCTTCTGAGCTGCGTTCTTGTAACACCTAGGGGGAAAAAATTTAAAGGCTTAATTTTACGTGTTTTATTTCTTTTATTTCTCCTGCCTGTTCACAATGATTCATAAATAATTCATGGAAAAAACCCTATGAACTGGCAGAATGGAACAAAATGTAGTCAATGTAGCCTTTCTTTGTAAAGGGACATTTGTTGAGCCCTTGCAGTGCTATGTTCAATTCTGTAATGCTTGTTACAGAGTAAGTGCTTTCTAGCTCAACCCTTCCAAGCCGAATTCCTAATCAGTGAAGTAACAAATTAATGATCACATTTCTTTTTGGTTTTTATCTGCAGTAGATGGGAAGGATATACAAAATACAGAAGGCTATCTGCAAAATATATTTCTATTTTTCCTCTGTGTGTCCTTCTTAAGTAAGACCATGTGGATAAAAAGCCGAAGTGGAGTTAAAAAAGGAGGTTCACTAGCAGCTTAAGGGGACAAGAATTTGATGTATAAATGAATGTTTGTGATGAATGTTTTTGACAACCATTTTCTGTTGTTCACGCAGACTTTGAATGGTGACTAGCATGAGAAGTAAATTTTTAATATTTTCTTTCCTTGCATATTTCCATTAGGAAATATGGATTGTTTCCTAACTCTTTCCAAATTCTAACCAAACTCTCTTTTAAAGAGAAAGAAAAAAATACTTTTTTTTTGCACAATTGCAGACAACCATCAACTTCTCCTCCCCGTTTCCCACTGATCATCTATTTGAGTGTCTATACTGTACATAGAAATGTAAGATGCATCAGCTATTCTGGCAAGAAAATAGAGGATATTTTTAGATGGCATGAATGGAAGGTGCAACTTCTTAAAAATACTTAACATATGTATTCTGCTAAAGGTATATATTTTTTCCGTGAGCATGTTAAACTCGTAAGCATATTGGTGACTTTTCACTCTTCTGCTGACTTTGCTCAACAGATAAATTTAAGTTTCACTGCTGATTTTTTTTAATGTTAAGAGAACAATTTATGCTATTCTAGAGTCTGTGAGAAGATGAAATTTTGCAGATTTTTCTGATTTGCGATGTTGTCTAAGGTAATATTTTGAGACTGGGACTGAATATAATTTTCATAATTAACTTAAGCTCTGGTCCTTTAAGTGTATAGTATTTTTAGCTTTTAAAGTATGACAGTCCAAAGCAGTTTTTTTTTTTCAGGAAAGCAATGAAAACATTTATCTCCACTCTGTCCTTTGATTTATAACTTCAAATATAACAGATAAAATGTGCAGGCAAATGAAAATCTTGGTTTGCAGTTCTTCGATCCATTCACCCAAACACACAAACCTTGGAAAATAGCAAAAAGCTTGTGTTCAGCCCTAAACAGTGGGTACATTAATCTTTGTGGAAGTTAGACTTTTTTCAGTCCTTTGCCAATATAACTAAAAAAAAATAGAAGTAGAAACCAACCAGTTTCTCAGCCTCAGCGGTCACAAGCACTGGTGAGTGCAAGTTCTGCTTAAGTGATAGAAGCCACCTCAGTTTTGAGCCAGGTAGAATGGAAATTTTTTAACTCCTACAAGTTCCCTAGGAATAAGCTATCAACCTTTGGAAGCCCATTGTGTATTTTCTTCTCAATCCTTTGTTATGTATCTGTTAAGTCTTACAACAACAGCAGCTCTGGAGTTTTCCATCTTTCTGTGCTTTTGGTATGTGACAGTATGTTAAACATGTGTTTGTGGAGCCTGATGAAATGCTTGTACTATCTGGCCTATTTCTTTTGTGAGATGTATCTGTAGTGAAAAACTTCCCCTTTATCCTGACTCTTTCTGAGTAGCAAACCATTCTTTTCAGTTGTATTTTTTAAGTGAAGGAGAAGCCATAATGATAACACAACTCTCTGAAAACTCAGATAATGCGGAGGTGAAATATATACCGAATTATAATTCAATGGAAGCTGACAGGGGAAAAAGATAGGAAAATTTTCAACAAATGATAGAAGAAACGGCAGCAGAACACACTGAATAAGTCTAGAGGGTGGCCAGTTGTCAATACTTGTGGGCTATTTTGTTTTGTGTGGTTTTCTTAGGAAATCTCCTGGTATATGATTTACCTACAATTCAACCTGCTGTCTTAGGTGAAAATCCCAACTTTCACTGCAAATAAACTTTTCTATTTTCCTGGTAACACTTTCTAGCTTGTAAGTTAACCTTGAAGCGCAAGCCTGCATGGCTCCAGAAAAAATAAAAGCGAAAACTAGCTATAAAATTTGTCACTTATAATATTTTTTTGAGGCAATTGCTATTTTGGGGGGGCGATAGCATGCTGCAATGCTCATGGTTGCAAATACTAAAAATAGTTTCCTTGTCAAAAAGAAAAGCACATGAAACGTTTTGACCCAGAGAACACTTAGAGAAGCTTTCCTAAGACCCCTTCAAGTTTGTATAATAAAAATGAATTAATAGATTTTATTTGCATCAGAGAAACAGTCTGAAGCACTTTTCAAATGGGATAAGATGCAATACCCAGGAAATTAATGAGGGAATACTAATGTGGGTGGTGTTTTACTTCAAGTAAGTGTACCCTGGCCATTGAATAAAGACTAATCTAACTAAAAAAAACCCTTTTCCTGGCTGTTCATCAAAATTTCATAATGAGTTTCTTCCAGACAAGAGCATGGGTGTTTTGCATTTATTTCACTTAGAGTGTTGCTGTAGTCTGTGTGACAGCCAAACGTGAAATAAACAGAGCCAAATATTTACAAAAACGCTTCCCAGATATTTAACGCATCAGCGTGTGTTGTAAATTCATTCCAATTCCCCATGGTGTGCATCTCCTCACAAAGCAAATAGAGGCTTGGGGGAAAGAGAACAGAAAAATCTCCAGGTGGTGACCACTGGATGGATGGGAGCAAATAGAGGCTTTTTGTGTGAGCATGTGGATTGTGGAGCAGGGCTCAAACTAATGAGTTACATTGTTTTCAAAGCATTTATTTTTAATTAGTTCATATAGAAATTCAGCTCAAACTAAAATTGAACATCCAGTATTTTACTTCTGAGCAGATCAATCTGAAGCAAGAGTTTGGTATAGTTTGACAATGTCACATTTTAAATACTCTCAGCAAACTCAACTTCCTAATGGTGAATGTTGTGCATTCCTAGGTATTAAATGTTCCTTTTTTCACTCTGAAATAGCTGAAAATTTAAAATTACTCCCTTAAAAAATATATATAAACTGGATTCCCGAGCTGGGATCTTGCAGCTCACAATTAATACATCAGAATTTTAAACCTTCGCCAAGAAAAATTGTAGTGCGTATAGTATTATATTGAGTTGTAAAATAAAATTGCTATGACATCTGGTCATTTCTTCAGTTGCATATCAGCAAGCTTCAGTCAGGGGACCCTGCATCAAGTCTTTGGGAGCAGAAATGATTTCTGGTTTTATCCACTATGTATTGTTGCCATTTATGTAGTTTCCCATCCAGCCATGTGAAGCCAACTCCTGGAAAGAAAGTGTTACCAGAATTTGGAGTCCTCTCCCTCTTTCCTTCTCTCACGGACCTTTTTCTCTCCATGATGCAGATTTGCACAATGTCATCACTTTGGGCTTTAATGTAACTAAAGTAATTTCAGCAGCACTTTGTGCAAGCATGCAGGTGCATTTCTGGAGGCGGCAAAAATAGCATAAGTCTTACAAGCTGGATTAATAATCATCCTCTAAGGGAAGGAAGATGGGATACAGACAGAGTTTAATAATATATTGTTGGTGTCTTGTAAAAAAAACTCTACTTAAAGACAGTTTCTTAGAAGCAAACAAATAATTCTTGTGAATTACTACAAGAACAGCTGTTTCATTCCTAAAATGTCATCCATGTAGCAAATTAGTATCTTTGCATAATTTCTGGAAGAATGCGGTTTAAATTCTACATATTTCTTTCTAACAACTTGCTGCTAACGTTCAGCATTCGTTTGTTGTTTTATGTTATTTTATGATTTGTTGCCAAGAGGTAAAATGCCTGAGTTAGTGTCCAGAGGGGAACTCATTCTGAAAGTCTAAGTCATTATAGGCTAGAAACTCTTAAGGCAATTTGTAATAAAAATATTTTCAAGAAAAGTATATGGAGGCAGTGCTGTATGAAGTAATGTAAGTGTACATTTTTCGGTTACATTTTTTGTTATGACTTTTAATTTTCATATTTCTCAGGAAATGAAAAAACTTCTTGCTATTAATATTGGTTCAGCACTTAATAGTCTGTTGGAATCTGAAGAGATATAAATGCAACACAACCAAAGTAACCCATGTGATAATTAACTGGAGACTTACGCTAGGGAAGAATTTGAATTCATCCTTGTTTGTTACCTGCTTTTTTTTTCCCTGCTTATTTGTCAGTCACATCTTCATTACTGAGGGACTCCTAGTTCTTTCTGTTGCTTTCAGGATCTGTAAATTCTGTGCCTAAATTTTTCTGAGGAGTTTCTCTGATGAGTGATGTGGAAGAACGAAATATATGCAGGTGGCAATCTCAAAGAGAATTAGTGAAAGCAAATGAGAAAACCTTTCAGAGAAGGGAAGGGGAATCACTATAACCCATCACTTGTTGCCTAATTTTTAACTTCTTGATACGATTGATCTTTTAAATGCAAAACTGAGCATTCATATGTTATGAGCATAACTATAGCCAGCAAGCCAAAGAAGATAAACCAGGTTAACCCATCTGGATTTCAAGCAGAAGGTCAAGCACCTTTCCAGTTACTTTTAAAAATATATGCCAGAAAGGCTTTCTAGAATTTACCCTCTCAGAATACACATTTAAAAAGGAAAGAAGAAAATATCACAAAGATCTCTTGGATAAAATTAGTTTTAATTATGCTTTCAGTAGGAGCCCTTCTCATTTTTATTGGAGCAGGGAGGTGGTGGAAGCTTTGCCTACCCACACCCCGTGTTCTAGATGAGCAGAGTGGTGCAGGGAGTGCTGATTCCCAAGGCACAGAGCTGCATCCTACTCCATCTGGGTCAGGCACAGATGGGTGGCTGTTCACTGCCGATGAGCCGTAAAATGCCCTCATTTGAAAGCCCAAACCATCCCCAGTTTTGGCAAATGGCCCGTTTTCTGCATCAGGCTCAGTACAGTTTGCCGACAATCCGTATTTCTTTTTCTCCAGAAAATTATTCCTCATTTTATTGGAAATAGCACAACATTGTCCGTTTTGTTGTTTTTTGGTTTTGGTTTTTTACAATTTTTTAAAATTATTTTTAATATAGCAAGTTTGCAAGAAAGAGTATTTTTTTTTGAGGCTGTCTTGATATGATCTAAAGTTCTGATGAAGATTGTTTGTAGCTTCAAAATTATGGTCTGCTCCCAAAAGTTTGGAAAGAACTACAGATGTTCAAGAGTTTTGCTTTTCTTTTTCCAAAGTGGTTTACCTAAAACATAATGAAATATTCAATGTTGTGCCAGCTGGGGTCATTAATTGACTTTTTTTTCATTTCCAAAACGTGATCCATTCTGATCACATCTCCAAGTGTTTCTTCTTGACTCAAACGTTTAAAAACCCCAAAATTCTCTCACAAAATCACTTCTTTCTAGAAGAAGCAGCTTTAATTTATCTTGTTTTCAATTCTCTCTTAAATTTCAGATGTCTCTAGTATTAATGTGAACTAGGCAGAAGTATTATTTTCCCTCTCCTATTCATGCAACTCAATTAATCTCATTTTTCCTAATAACTCAGATGGTATTTCAGTACTTGACTCAAAACCCAGCTGCCCTACAATGCATTTGTTGCTGCTGTTAGCTATGTCTCTCCTGATGGAAAAGGAGCACTGCTTATTTTCAGGCTTGACACAACTTTTTTTCTTCTTGTTATGACTCTCTTAAAAAAGTTACAGATATGAACCTTCAGCTCTATCTTGTGGTAACATCTTTTCCATAGTGATTTTCTCTGATTTTATCTTTCTCAGCTGCAAAGAAGTAGCTAACAAATTTGCCCCCTTTCTCTCTTGCTCTTCTTTTGACATCCTGAGCCAAATGTCTATTTTGTAGACATAATGGTTATAGTAGAACAAATATCAGGTTTAAAACAGAGCTTAAAGGGAAGGAATTTCTGCAAAACTTCAAAATACCTTAACACTCCCCCCACCCCGCCCCCCATTTTCTATTAGGTTAATCAGAACCCTTCCAAAGTATTTTTGTGAGACACCAAAAAGTCAGTGAGCAATTTGCGTTCTACATTGGGAAGAGGGAAATGCAGATTCAGCTCTTTATTCGGAATGATTTGAAGCAGGAGCTTGGATGGGGCTCCCACACGCTAAGCCATTTGAGAGACTCTTGCTGATTTTGGTGAGAAATTCAAACAGTCTAGAAAAATTCCTTAGTTAATGGGTCATCAGAATTTGTTCCTGATGAACTTGACAAACCTATTTTAAAAAATCTCAACCTCAATTGTAGTATTTTACAGAATCAGTTTAATCCTTCACAGTCAATTAATGGGGTAGGTGTCTCTAAGAGTTTCCCCATCCACCCTGGCAAAAATTGTTGTGCTCTGCTTAGTGGCAACTGTATTCCAGCACAACCAGGATCACTGAGCAGGTTCCTGTGTGAGAGACTCAGCAAAATGGTGCACGGAGGTGGGGCTGTTCCCTCATGCCTGGGTATATAAAAATAGCATTATAATAGCATTAATGTGAGGACTGATAATATATGATTTTATATTAATGGTTCTGCCACTGCTGAAACCACATGAAATTATACAGGACTGACTGAAAGATTTAGAATGTGGCTAGCAAATCTTAAAGGTATGCAGGGATCTGAGGGATTCAGCAACACCAAATTTGATCAGCAGAGGCAATCTAAGAAAGCCTAGCACATGTGCTGACCTTTCCTGAACAGAAGGATTATCTGGAGGTCTTCAGTTATTTGAAAAGATCTGGCAAGCAGTATCACCTCTAGATGTGCTGTGACTGTATTGTGGGGATGGTAATTAATTTCTGTCAAACTTTCCCCTCCTAATTAGTTCATGCCAGTGTTTTAGGAAGTGCCACTTATTTAAGCATAGCTAATTTAAAACTAATTTGGCTATCTTACTTAGGCAGCTGCCCAATAGTGTTAGCAGGAGTTTTACTTCAGATGAACTGCTTGGGCATTTACCCAGCTGCTCAGCCAGACTTTTGCAGCTCACACAAAGATCGGTGCTGAAGAAAAGGTGCTGTTATCAGATAGCTGAAAACCAATTTAGTGATGTTTTTTGTGAGCTGCTGCCACCTCCATAAAGACTGCAATGTACGCCAACCATTTGGAAAGGAGAAAGTTTCTCATTCTGTGCCTTTGGCTCAGTGGGGCCTTCACCTCTTTTGAAGCTTTAGGGTCACACTATAATAAAAACAGGATAGTGTTCAGCCTCATCCATAGTTAGAAGGTATCTTATGCACAAGGAAATGAGTGCCTATAAGTAGTCATATTATCTAGTATTTATTTGTCAATTTGCATTGACAAATTGACAAATGATTATATTTGTATAAATGATTATACAAAGCAGTTTTAATGACATCTGCAGTTAAAGAAGATATAATTCTTAAAGCAGTTTTGTTTTGAGGTTTTCATCTTTAACTCCTCATTATCTTGTTTTGTTGTAGTTCTGATTATTTTGAAAGTATCTTCTGGTGCTTTTTAATCCATCTGATTAGGAAGATAGCTATTAAGATACTGAGAAAAATCAATATGAATGAAATGTAACATTTTAAAATCAGGCAGTTTGGAATCTTTTTTTGAAGGATTTGTAGATAATTCTGACAATTCCAATCATCCCCAATGGTCTTTCTCCCCTTAATGAAACAGTGCTAGTTTTTAGATAAAGCAAGAAAATAGAAAAATGGGGTTGCAGGTTTTGTACTTTCACTTGCGGTTGATGATTTACTCTGCAACCTTTAGAAATCCACTGGAATGTGTGTAGGCTTTCCAATAAACTGGAACTGGATCGATCAATTCCAGCTTAATCAAAATGGGCCACACTTTGGCTTTTTTTGTTAACTGTGCATTACTTATCTGATTGTCAATACCCACAGAACACTTAGAAAGTGTTAACACACGTTTTCCTGAAGACTACATGGTACTTTAGAATTTGATTAATCAACACAGAGGTTTATTTGTCTATTTCATGATGGTGTTTTGAAAGCTGAGATCTATCAAGCATCCTTTGGATCCTCCAGAGCAATGTGTTATATAAATATGAAATTAAATAAGAAAATTATATATAGGAAATTTAAATAGTGCCTGCATCGAATTTGCTGCTACATTCACACACACAGTGACATATCCTGCTTACAGGACAGCCTTTAGTTGCCTTGGGAAAACGGCCAACTTTTTCCTTTCCCACTCTTTAAAAAGCCTTTGTAATTCCAAACGCAATTGAACTTTTGATATTTGATATTGAAATTGATGAGAGTAAAAAGTAAAATAAAGATCAAGAAAGTAAAGATTAGTTATGGGCATGCTGTTAGTCTTCCTCACGTGGGGATAGAGAGGAAAAAATAATGCCTGTGTGTTATTTCACAGATACAAAGAAGCTGGAGCTCTTTAGGAAATGTGCTCGAGAGCTGAAGAACATTTATTGCTCTCCACACAGCACATGCATCCGTCACAGCTCTTAACGTGATGGTGTTTAGCCTGGTTGGCAACCAAGTGTTGTTGTTTAGAGACAGCCTTTCTGTGATCACAAAAATCCAAACCCAGTTATTCTAGCTGCTTACTGCTTACTCCTGCAGGAGCATCTGTGTTAAGATCTGATGATTGTAATGTCTAAATATCTCATTTAGGCTAATTAAAATGTGATATTTTGGATGGGAGTAGTTCTTGCTGTTGCAGGGGATGTTGAAGCTCAGCTCTCAGCTGTCTGCTTTCTTCCCCCTGCAAGCTGCTTTCCTCCCAGGGAGTTAGTTCCTGGCTGCCGAGGATTTGCCCTATGCATTAACTATTAACCAGGCATCAAGGCAAGGCCCTCCTTTGGGGATTGGCTGCAGTTTATTTGCTCAGAGTGTGTAGAGCTCTGTTGCCTCAGGCACCAAACAGAGCACCTCGGTCTTGAACTCGCTGGTCTGGGGCTGCTGAGGAGTGAAGTCGCCTGCGGGGAGCTGTATTTCAGCAGAGCTCTTGTTCTGCCTGCTTTGGCTTATCCAGGGTAATACCTGTAACGGGGCTGGGAAAACGCTCCATGCCTGGCACTTCCCTATTTCTTGTGTCATGCGTGTGAACCAGACAGGCGTGAGTTTGAAAGCTACTTCAGGGTTTTTTCTTCCCCCAAGCCTTTCAGTCTTGGTGTCTTGACCTGAGAAGGAAAAGTGTGAAATATTTGGTGATAGAGCCCTTAAGCCAAGTGGCACTTTGAATGGAGTTTAAGTATAATTAGTCAAAACATTGCCTCTTCAACATCTGTATGGAGCATGTAAAAGAACACCCACTTAAGTATTCATGCAGGGCATGATTGCTGCCTAAAATACACTGGGGGACAGAAGATTAAATGAAAATGAGAATACATGTTATAAAAAAAAAAGCTATAAACTAATTGCTGAATTACCTCAGGAGGACCAGAAGAAGGATTCACACCATCCAGATAGCTTTGGCATAGAGGTCAAAAGTAAGGAGCCAAAGTTTGCCAGGGAGACCTTGCTCAGTCCTAGTTTGTTCTAATTTACACATTTGAGAGGTGCATAAGAAGAGCAATGTTTGCTCAATCCCATTACAGACATATTTATGTTAATTTAATGGTTAAGTTCGCATGCACTCTTTGGTGTATCAGCATGAAACTGTGTTCCATGTCTATTATCAAAACTATTTTTAAATGTAGATTTCACGAGGAACAAAGATGATCTTTAACATTTGTTTACTGCAGCCTGCAGACGTATTAAAATTACAAAATCTATTGATCACCTTTCATCCTTTATCAGATAAACAGCAGTTTTCTGTGAGTAAGTGAAGTTCTACTGTTAGATACATGCAGCCCAAGGTGGAGGGAATAATATTTTCTCAGCAGGTGCCAGGAATAATGGAATATTTTGCTTTTTAAGCTTAGCATTTCTGTATCAGAAACAATGAGAGCTATTGCTGCTGGGATCTCCTCTGTTTCATGGTGTGGCTATGTCATCCTAGTTATTTACCTCCCCACCATCTGAGATTTATTATCGTTTCTGTAATAGTAAATGGTTTGAAAAATGCAAACAGAAGTTGGGAAATCCAGAAATGTGAATTCATAAATATCTTGTTAATTTTCATTCTATTTGTCTTTCTCTGACCATACTATGTGTATATCCCTGGATGTTCTACTACACACACAGCTCCTGTATAAGCAAAAAAGGCTCTGTGTGTGTGCCTGTCATCTTTTAGAATTACATTATTGGAACTTTAGGGCTGGCAAATTTCCTGTCTTTAAAATACTGGATTTGTTGAACGACAGGAGTAACACCTTTGATATTATTTGAGAGATGTATAACCTCCCTGCTGCAAGAAAGATTTGGTTAAAACTGCTGCTGCTTCAAGAGAATTTAAAACTGTGAGTGGAGAAAAGAATAGTGCAGATCCTTTTAATGGAATTGTGAGACACAAGTTGTTTCTTTCCCCCCTGTGTAATCCTTTCATATAGAGGGTCTCTGAACTGTCAGCAGTGCAGGAAGAGCAATGGTTGTTGCAACTAAGTTTAACGAAAGGGGTTTTCAGCAGCCTTCTTGCTTGGGTTCATCAAACAGTGATGGACCTGAATATGTTTAATTCCTGAATTTTTGTTGCTGATGACCTTCTTAGCCAGCTTACAGGCATGAACATAATGCAGTTCTGTGACATGCAGGTTCTAAAATTTACATCAAGCTCCAGTTTTCTGAATAACGGGTCTGAAGCTTCTGGCATGGCATTAACTGGCTGCGCAGTTGCCATTAAATACAGTCAGCTTGCCTGTTGAACTCGAAATTTAAGAAAGAACATAATGTTTTATTTAGATTCTTCTTCAATAAAATGTCTGAGTTCATGACAGGAGATACCTAGAGAGCTGGCAGTTCTGTCAGCTCCAGAAAGGTATTGATGGCTTGTTCTCTTAGGGGAGAAATAAGTCAAGAGAGCAAACCATTAAACCAGCACCATACATCTAGGTGGCTGTGTGTATGAGAGTGAGACATACTGGAGTGCAAGGAGCAAACAAGTCTAAGTGTCTGTGCCCTCTCATAAGGGAAGAGTAGGGGTGATGCTCTGCCATAAGGAAATACACCTTTGATGTGTCTTTTCTGGTCAGAGAGGCCTGTTGATGTTGTTTATCCCAAGGTGTAGGTCATTGCCACGGTCATGTTCCTTCTCCGAGAGAGCCACTGCTGGTGGGTGGGGTGTGTGGACTCATGGAAGGACAGAGGCCTCAGTGCCCTGTTCAATATGTGAGATGTCACCTCCATGCCCAGCATCATGCATCAAAAAGTAGCTGTGTGTGTGCTGAAGGTAATCTAGGTTGGCTACACCAGACTTTTGGCCCCTATCAGCAGCTCAGCAGGTATCAGTGTTGCAGTATGAATGGAACGCCTTTCAAAAGCCATAAATGGACTCTTGTGAAAGCAGACAGAGAGAAGCCATGGTGCAAATTAGTCAAGCTATGCTAAAATTAGCTTCTTGATAGTTGACATTACAGTGAGTTTAACACATTTTGGTCTTGCAAGGCAGACAGGACTGTGATTTGTGTCTTTACCTCATCCCTGAATTATGTGATAGCCTTTGGTTTTGGCTGGGCTGTAACGTGATATGGGAATGTGGCTTGACATCATCTATGCTGCAGAATAAATTATGTTCCCAGCATGTCTGAGCAATTATCTGATGAGTACCTTATCCTCTTGCACTGAAGACTATTTTTAATCTTTTAATGAATCAGCACTTGCTACTCATCTCACTGCTTTCATCAATCTAAGGATTCCTTAGGAATTAGAAATTCTTCATAACCCATAATAGGTCCTCACCTTCCTCTCCTGAAGTATCATGGTCTTGTAATTTCTATTCTAATGGGGTAAATCAAAGTGCAGAATGGTTAATTGTTTTTCAGAAAGCCTCTGTCAAAGTCAGCAACAGAACTCCCAACTTCTTTATCCATTAAATAACCATATTTAATCTTTCCATGCTTGAATTCATGATGAACTAATAGAATGGAAAACCAGACTAGAGCAGGAAAGAAATGTTCTATGTAAACGTAGATCTCATGAGCTTTCAGCTAAAGCAAGGGGAAGTTGTTTCATGTTGCTGGTTTTGCACAAAAACTGCTATATAAGTAGAGACTCATATTAAGATAAGAAAAGTATCTCCACACAAGCTGTTGCATCAAGAATGAAAAGGAATGGAAGATAAATGCAGTGCTGAAGCATGTAGTAGGTGAGTTGTAAGATACTCTACATACCTTTACAACCACCAAATTGAAAGAAATTTAAAAATCATCAACCAAAGCCAACCTGATTGACAGAATTTAGATATGTCTAAGTGTCATGTCCAGGATGGAAAAGCCCAGACATAGCTTTTGACACAGAATATTATTAAAATCCATTTGGTGACTCACAACAGGATGCTGGGAATGCTGAATTTTTACTAAATAGTAGAGTCCAAAAGGACATGTGCAAATAAGATAAGGAGTAAATGAGATACTTCAGTGAGTATTTAGGTTAAGATAGAAAGGGCATTGGAAAAGCCTTAACTGATATTAGATACCAGGTTTGAGTGTGGTTGCTAAAGTGGTACACTCTGTGATACTATCCTTGTTACTGGCAATGCTAAAGATCTGCTGGAAACCACAAGGCAGCAGGATTTTGCTTAAGTGACCATCTGTTGGATGGAAACAGTGAAGCTGGCTTTGCCTTGGAGGAGGTGGACATCAACAGCTGACATTTGAAGGGGATCAAGATGAAAATAACCTCCAAAAAAATGCCATGGATGTGTTGTTCACATGTGTACACCATGTATAGTGAACTGACAGAAGGGTGTTATGGCCAGGAGGGAAATCTTGCTATGAGTCTGTTTTGTCTTGAAAGGGCAATACTACAACTGCTGCATTAAATTAGAGGCTTCAGTGGAGAAAGTGCATCCATCAGCCTTCTTGGTTTGAATCTTATTTCTAGCAACATGTAAATAGAGAAGTACTTTGTTGTTTCCAAGGAAAATATGCATGGAAAGCAGGAATAAAATCTTGAGTTCCCAGGGGATTGCTGCGAGACTGGATTGTGTGTCTGCATCAACCCAGATGTCTGTCCTAGGATTACTGCTGGGTAGCCAACCCTCAGGTGGGCTGCTACTGATCTTAGCAGAGCAGCAGGATGATGAACATTTGACTGCCTCAAAATGTTGGCATCTGTAACTGGAAAGGTTTCTAAATTTAAAACAGCAGGGGTTTTCCAAGGTGTTGAAAAGGAATGGGGAGAGTGGGTGGCAGAGGAGCCACCATAAATTTTCTTCAGATACAGAGGCTGAAAATGTTTTGAATTCTTTCCCTTCGGGCTTGCCTTAAGTTGAGGACCAGAATCGGAGGGTCTTTCAGGGAAGCCATGTGTGGGTGTAGAAAACGAAAGTATGGTAAGGCTACCATCTTCAAATTAATACAGAGAATAAGTTCAATAACGTCACGGGGTCTGAGGTTGTGATATCCATTTTTCTCTTGTACAGGAAAACCGTGGTGCCTCTTACAGTGCTGGTTGCCACTTGATGCTGTTACATGCCTTTCCCATTTGTGGCCCTTTTGGATCCAGGACTGTTGCTGATCTGCCATGTGAACATCAAATGGCCGTTGCCTGTTTCTGTGCCTGTACCCCTTTGTTACTTGTTTACTTGGGTTCTGATTGTGTTGCACCTTGTAGTGTATTAATTAATGCACTAATTGAAGCTAGGGTTAACCAGAAACACAAGTGTTTGCAGGGCCGAGGCACATGCAGTCTTTTGAGGACAGCTGCTGTATTTAAGCAGGTGCATGTGTAACACCATAAACAGTATAATCTAAAACTGCAGTGATTGATGGCTCGGCCTCAAGACTATTTAATGATTTACAATGGCAATCAACTCTTGCTGTTATCGTTTTATGGGCACTGAACATTCATCTATGAGAAATACAACCCTTACAGCAAAGCAGGCTGCTGTTGGGAGTTTCACGTGGAGGTCAACTGGATAGCTGAGTACCTCTGTCAAAAGCCTTTGGGTAATTTAAAGTGAGAGAGCTTTGTGGGTTTGGTTTGGGTTTTTTGTTTAAAATTTTCCATCAGTCTCCAGAGACAGTGCTGTTTTCTCACAAGAGCATCTTAGAGGCTGCATCTCTTCCACTGCTGACTTGTTTAGAGTCAGAGTTGCTTCAACACCAAGACCGTGACTCCTTTTGTTTTCAATGTTTTTGCGCGCTCCTTCTGAAATGCGCAAGTGCCAGGCTGCTTTCCCCTCAACTCAGCAGAAAACTCAGCTAGCACTGCTGATCTCTGTGACAGAGCAACGGGTGACAAACTGCCTTGTCATTTCAATCAAAGCCACCCACACTTGTCATTAGGTTTATCCAGGGTTAAACTGCTCATTATGTGCCAGCCCGGCTGCCAGGGGTGGCTGTTTTTCTTAATCTCGTGTCATAACTGTTGTAGGTTGGAGGCGGGGATGGAGGCACCTGCTGGCTCAAGTGACAGCTTTATTCTGGGAGCTGCAGACTCAGCTGAAAGAGAAAACAAATGGGGACACGAATTAGTAGGCCTGCAGTTCACAGGGATAATGTGTTTTGTCAAATTAAGAGTTTGTTTAAATGAAATTATACAGCAGTTCTCATCTCCTTCTGCTTCCTGTAAACCCTAATTTTGGACTTCTCTGGAAACTTAGGTTTTCAGTATTCCTCTTGTATCCTTCTCTCACATGAAACTGCTTTTGAGTGTTGCTTGGATTTTCTTTTTTTTTTTTTTTCCCTAACAGTTCTTGATGTTTTAATTGGAATGTATTCAGCAAAATTTGTTATGAATTCTTATTCAATTCTTATTCCAGGTTTTTGGTTAAAAAAGGCAAATATATAAGAAGAGATGATATGGACTCAGCTAGTGTAACCTATTTGACACTGTAACAGTATAAGACAAAGTACATATTGTTTTTGTCATGTTATGTCTCTGGATGATAAACTTAGTTTTTTTCATCTCGGCCCTGTAGTGTTAGGGCAATACTGTTCAGTGCCTTATCTCTCAGAAGTGGGAATCTTGCTTCGAGTCTGACACTGGCAGGCTTTGCCTACCACTTACTATAGCTAAGTGAAAATAAAGAGTACTTTTAAATTTTTCATTATGTACTGTGCTATTATTTGTAAAAAGCCAACCTGGACTCCTGGGAGACAGTGAATCCCTGAATAGCTAAGAGAAAATAGAATCATATTTAGATTTATTTTCGTCCCAACCACTGGAAAAAAAATGTCTACATTTGAGTTATTTTGAGTAAATATTCTATGATAGATTTTTTTATATGATAACATTTACAGGTGCATTAAAACTTTGATTTAATTTTCATAGTATGTTCAAGTACTGGGAATAGTGCATGTGTATTTTTTATAACTTAAACTACATAAATTCTGGCAATACTACAACTATTCATTGCTACTGGATAACATTAAATGATCCAAATATCCTAAGCAATTTCAGTAATTCAAGCTTTAAACCAATATAACCTATTACAGCCCATTTTCTTATGTGCTCCTGGTTTAATCAACCCAATATAGATAAAGAACCATTTAAGATAAATATATATAATTATGTGTTAGATCTATTTTATGTTATTTTTAATACAGCATTGATATATAAAATACCTCAATATGCTGCATGCTAAAAATAAGTGTATTCTAATAATGCTGAGGCTTTCCAAGAGAATATACAGCTCATGTCTCAAAGTTGGGCTCTGGGGCAAAATTTTATTATTATGGCCATTAAAATAAGGAGGTTTTTTCATACAGAAAAGCAACATCAGTCATCTGACCTGCATCTTTCCCTCAGCGCTCTGAACAAAAGGGATTTTATCAGCAAAGTTTCTCTCTGCTGGCCAAAATGCTGCAGAAGTAGACTGGGATAGTTTTTAGGAACTTCCTAAGATTTTTCAGTCAAGTACCTGATTTGTTCAGGTCCTTTTTTTATAAGGCAGAGCAGGAGAATCTTTTGGCCTGACACGTTGAGGGACACGGACTTAGACCTTCTATTTAGGATGGATAAGTGGAACCTCAGTGCTTGCACAGTCAGGCCCTCTGTTGTTACCTGGGATTATGTGGCTGCAGATGGTTTGAGTTAGGTTGGAATTTTTTACTGGGTGATTTTAAATTGGAGCTGTGGGATGCATGTGGAGTGGGGAGAAAGGATAAGATTAAAAGGAGGGGAGGAGAGAATGAGGCAAATGTTCTGTCAGGGTTAGGCTTCTTGCAGAGACAGCCAGATGAGAACAAAATGGGAAGCATCAGAGGGTAAGCAGCAAAGCACAGGGTTGAGGGGAGAATTGTAGGGATGATGGCCCAGTAACTTACCTTTATAGCACCCTTTTCATGTTAGAAATGATCCTGGGAAGCCAATCTGTGGTTCGGAGGCAAGATGATATTCAAACATTGCTTTGATGGTGATCCCTAAGGCAAAGGTAGTAATGACCTTCCTAAAGTTTTGCTTACACAGATGAGGACGAGCACGGAAACCCAGAGAGAGCTCTGGATTCATCTTATGAGCGTTGTGAGGTTGAATCTCACACAGCATGAAGCTGTGATAGCAGTACGTTCCTTGCAGGTTAGTACATAGGTTTGGATAAACATAGATGTTGTCCATCAGAACTGTCCACACCAGGGCTTGTTTTCCTACCTTTTAACACTTTGTGTCCACAGGTATTTCAGTTATTCATTGTTTGCACAAAAGTAATCCTTACTGTTCCTTCACTGGCTGGTAAAATTGGGATTGAACCATTACAGGGTCAGTTCTGTGCATGATACACAAAACCAGCAAATGTGCTGCTAATTCCCCAGGAACAGGAAAAGCAGGGATCAGATAGAAATCTGTTCATGCTGCACCTCAGTGGGCTGAAATGTTTCAGGATAAATTCTTTGGGAAATACACAAGAGAGGAATGTGGAAAAAAAGATAAAATGCAAAGTAGCTTTACCAAAGATTATAAGGTTAACTAAACTGATTACTTGGTAAATTGTTATTAATTATCTCCACAAAGGAATGGATGATGGATTTATCGGAATCATTTTTCCTGGTGCTACACAGAACAAAGAGGAGGGAGGTATTGTAACTAATGGAATATTTGTCCTGTAAAGGGCACAGTGAAGCTCACAAAGAAGTGTCAGTATGATGTGCAGGTGAAAATTTGGGTCTGAAGAGATGATTAGTGAGGATCTGTAAGAACTGATATGGATATTGCTATCTAATATCATGTTTAGTAACAATGGCAGAAAAATATTGGAGTATATTAATAAAACTTATAGATGACACAGGCTAGGAACATGTCTTCAACACAGAAGCAGCCTGTAATATCAGACAGAATTTCATGGACATATGATAGACATGCAATAAATCATCCAATATGTGCTATTTATATTTGTTTTTAAAATTCTAGAATATGACCACTTTATTTCCCTGCAGATTATGTCTTTAGAGTTAACCAAAAAATGGTAAACTGCTTAGCTCACGGGTTCCCTTCCCTCCTGTCAGAAGTACAAGAAAAAATTAGATGTAAGTTGGTATCTGAAATTCAGCCAAAGTTTGCACCAGCTTTAATGATGTTAGAATTCACTGACTGCTCTGTGAATTACATAATTCTTAAACTTTTTTTCATTGAATACAAGTGTTGCAGTGCTTAGTTTCCTTAGCTATGTTTACTCAATTACGAGGCATCAGATCAGTGTAATGTCAGAGACATGTCAGTGACATGTCAGAGATCTCATGTTTGCTGCTGTGCTGCCTTCTGCCTCAGTAAACAAGAGGAGATCACTGTTTCCTGTTTAAAACAAAAACAGAGAAATGTGTTCTAGTGTTTCCCCTACTTGAAGCCTGTTGCCAGTTTAACCTGGATTTCCGTGCCCTGCTCAGTGTTTCCCCTAGTGATTTTTATTTGGTGTATCACATATGCATTTACCTTCAATGTGTTTCAGTGCCTAGCAAAAGAAACTCAGTATCAAATATTAAATACTTAATTGTCATTAATATATCAACATTGGATCCTGTTCCTTGAATGTACTGTAAAACTTTGAGGGAGCAGGATGAGAATCTTAGTCTAATCCAACCTTTTTTTTTTTCTGTATTTTTAGTCAGTGCCAAAAGCATTACATGTTTGCAGGGAAATGTGTCTCTTGGAAGGAAGGTGGTAGATGAAAGATGGTGGCTTGGCTTTTTTGGAAGTATCCAAACTGGGCATTAATCCCTGCCTTACTGCATAACTAGACAGTCCCATGAAACAATTGCTCAGTTCTGTCTCTTACAGAACTGCCAATGTGTCATATTTTTCTCAAGTATCCTGTGCTTTTGTTTTCATTTACTTCTGAATGCAATCTAATTATTTATAGAACCGTGGCTTTTTTTTTTCTTTTAAAGCATATAGAGTTGACAGTTCAGTGGCTCTGCTGTTTCCACCACATCCTATCTAAATTTGCTGTTACCTTTTCAGTAGTCATGTGCTTGCCTGCCTCTACACATTTTTCTCTGTCCTTCTGTAGCTGGCACAGGAGCCCTTGCTGTGTTTGTAGCTTTGGGAGTTGCCGAATGCTTCTCAGTGATCTGTCTCAAATTTTTGATCTCACTGCCCCTCATGGATTTCAGTCTGAAATTTGAAGATGTGGAGATGAAAACTGGAAAGGTTTCTGCAGTGGGAAGGGGTGTAGAAGCAAGGAGGTTGACTTGGATGGGAGAAGGTTCTATAAACTCCACCAAGAGCCAGAGCATCCCCCAGCTGTGACTCTGGGGCACAGCTGGGCAGTGGAAATTCATCTTGGCACTGTAGGGACTGAAACCAAGCAGCAGAAAACCCCACGGAGAGTGAGAAAGACGATGACTTCTGTGAACTGGGGTGTTTCCGTGGGTGAGGCTGCCTCCCGTGGGGTCGCCTTTTATCGTAAACAGCAGCAAGCAGCTGGGCTGGGGCTTGCCAGGCAGAGCTGAGCCACACACAGCTCACTGCTGACTTTGTGCTGAACCAGCCGGCTCAAATCTGTACTCTGGGGGGCCTGTGCCACCTGCCCTTTGGATTGCAGGCTGGGGATATGGGTCGGTGCAGTAGAGATGAAGGTGGGAAATATCCCAGAGGAGATCCTGGGGCACTAAAAAAGGGAATGTTTTAAATAAATGGGTTTTTTGCCCTTCAGTAGTTGAATTTTCTCTATCAGAAATGGCGTAGACTAAATTAAAATCAGGATGCTACAAAGTTTCTTGTATAATTTGCAGTAAATTAAATAGAAAAGTTATGACCTTTCAATACCGGCACAGCAAAGAGACGTTACTAAATCATACCAGAACTTAGATCCCAAAACAGAAAAGCTTAAAAACTCTTTTCCAGAGTAATGTGGAAATCTCTTATCTGTTTAGTTCTGGGTTTTTAAAAATATATTTCTTATAACAACCAGAAGATTCTTTGATTTAAAAAAAAACATATTTTTTTATATTTAAAAATGAGACTTCATGAGACCTAAAAATGAAATATCGCATGAAAGTGTACATGGTTTTATCTTTCCTTTGCTGTTTCAGAAAAACAACCCCAAAAATTCAAAGTTTCAGTTTTTCAGAAAGAAAATGCTTGCAAATTGTAATCTCCTCCAAAGAGGTGCTCTGAGCTGTGGTGCTCCATTATGGGCCTTTCAGCAAAGACAGAGCGTTCCTTCTTTTTTAATATTACAATGAATGCAAGTCAGCAGCATGAAGTATTAAAACTGAATTTTTGCCACTCTTTAGTGCCACAAGATCTTGTTTTTTAGAAGAAAACCAACAGGAGCATTTGCAATGAAAACAACATTTTTATTTATAGCAAATTGATGAACGTAGCTTGAACTTCTTAGCATGCAAACTCAGCTAACAGTCAGGGGCACCAGAAGATATGAATTTTCATCACTGGAGTGTCTTAGAGCACACATACCAATTTCTGCACTGGGACAAAAATAAATCGAGCTTTTCAGCTTTTTTGGGCGAGTTATCAGGTTCATCTCATGGTTGAAAAGGATGTTCAAGCAGGCAATTAACCTACCAGTTTAAGTTAAAGCTTTGGTTTGCTGCTTTGAGGAGGATGTAATCTGGGCCCTGGGCAGTTACTTCTCCTTTAGCACAAATGAACACGTCAAGCATGAAATTTAATGTGTTCTTATTTTGCAAAGAAAAATGTTCTTGTAATGTGGTCTAAACACCAAATGCAACAATATTTACTCACAATTGACGACTTGGTGGTCAAAAGCAAGCGAGAAATAGCATGTTAATTTTTAAGAAATACTATTATTTTGAAGTCCTTTCTTTCTACTTCTGTTAACAATTTAGTCCTTTTTATTACAAACATTAACAGGCTCTGCTTAATGTAGTTTGTGTACTTTATCATGTGCCCTGTAACTTTTGATATTTGAGGCTCTGCTATCTTTTAGGCCCTCCTAGTGCAGTATTTTGAAGGAGAGATGCAGCATGCTCTTGCACAGACTTTTCTTTCAGCTTACTGATTAACTATTTAGCTTCTGTGACTGGTGGCTGCGCTTTGACAAATACCCAGTAGCTAGGAACATTATAAATAAATAGAGAAGGAAAGAAACATCTGATTTCATGGCTCTTTTGTCCATGCAGTTAAGGACACACTGTAAAGCACCACACAAACTCCCCAATAACCCAAGATACCACGTGCTGCACTCATTTATTACCCTGATTTTTCTATCCTCCAAAGACCACATCTCTGACCTGTCATTAATTTCTCACCTGTCTCAAAAAAGTGATAATCTTTCTTCAAACCTTGACTGCTGGGGTTCATGTGGTTGACCAGGTCTTTAGGGATATTTCTTCGAAAAATAAATGTATCCATTTCTTAACTTCTCAATGATAGAAAAATGTGGATGCGTGTATAGCAAAGAACCTGCTTAGAAAGAAAATAGAGGATGCAGCTCTTTTTTCATGATCTTGGGATGTGAGGTGTGAATGAATGTAGTCTGCAGCATTTTTGATTGCCTGTGATAACAGATGTCCCAGATAATAGATTGTTGATATAGATGATAGTGACTTAGGCAGAGCTAGCACATGGATGTGAGTACTAACAAGTGCATGTTATTTTAAGCTTCAGCACTGTTCCTGATGTAGTTGGCACTTCATGAGTGCCAAAGCCCAGACTGTATGCAGGAAAACATCACACTCTCACCCAGAAAACCAGATTTTGGCCAGGGAGAACAGGTTGTCTCTCTTTGTAAGATGTATCCTTGCTGTGTGCCTGGGGCATCAGCTGTTCCCTGGCTATACCAGCGTGTTCAGAGATGTTCCCTGAGCTGAAGCAGGGCTTGCCCACTGGTAGGACTGTTTACTTCTAGCAAAAACAGGACAGAAAATGCTGAACAGATAAAGTGTTTTAATTTTCCACTGTTTTGTCTGTATTGTTTAAGTCTCTTCCTTTAAATAGAGGAGTAAAATTATAAATGAATCTGTAGTTCCTCTCCACTCCAGTGGAAAGTATGTTATTGTCTGTTTTTATGAATCTATTCGAAGCTGCTTACTCTTCTTTTCCATAGACAGAAGAAATGGCTTGGGTGAGTGTATGTAGATATAGGCACACAAATAAAAATGTGTGAGGGTTATGTGGTGTATCCATGAATATAGATATATATAAATATATGTACATACACCCTTGGTCTATGCTATTGCACCTATGTTTATGTGGAAGGGAAAGACAGTGAGCACATTGCACCCAAATGAGACAAAATGGCAATGGGTGAACCCAAAAGTTTGACGTGCTCAATTAAACTGAAGAGCATCACTGATTTAGGCAAGTCCTGCAGGTCTGGAAGGTGGCAGGAAGGGAATCCTATTATATCTCTGTATTTCTTTCAGTCTGTCACTGGCTTATCAATAGTCACTTCAGGAGGAGAATGCTCTGAGGCTACATAAATGCAAAATAATGGAGCAAAGGCAATACCATCATTGTCAAATTGAAGATGTCTATCGAAAGTTCAGTATAGATTTTTATTTTGATTATTCCAACTGTTTATGTGTTTGGAATGAGGGGGCGAAATGTTCTTGAATAAGAAGTAAACCTTCACATACAGATATTTTGATGCTTTTGCATCTCTGGCAGCAGCTAATATCAGAAGTTCTAAAATACCACACCTCAGTGAGCAGCACTGTATTTTGTGATTACCTAGAATTTGTATTTCTTATGAGAAAGATATAGCCTAAGCTCATAAGACTTGAGTTTAAGCTTCTGAATGGCAAACAGTTTTGTTGCTTGCTCACAGGAGCCAATAGAGTATATTCCAGAGAGCACAAACAGGGCTTTTTTTTGCCTTTTGTCATAGTAAATTGACTTGTTTTTCCCTAAATCTATAAAGTCAGTTATTCAGATTGAAACTTTCCAGTTGCTCATTATGAAGGAGTGGGAGTTGGCAAGAAATATTCAGAAAATTCATGCTGCAATTCATGGTCCCGCTCATAAGAGAGGAGAGTTTGTTTATCAGTTGTTATTCTATATTGATGTGAATTTGGTTTTGTGTCTGGCAATTTTGAATCCAGAGTCAAAGCTGCCTTCTGAAAAAAAAAAAAACAAGGTATTTTGCCTTTAAAAAAAATGGAAGAAGAAGGAAAAACAACTTGTCACCTTCCCTTTCTGCTTTAGCCTGTCTGGCAGCATTTGGACTTACAGCCAAATGTACCCTGTTGCAGCCTTAGTCAGGCGCTACAACACAGGATCATTTAGTGTTGTCTTTTTCTTTTTTCTCCAAGCTCCCAGGATATGCTGAGAGCCAAATTTTCCAGCTGAGGCAGGAGAGGTGCAGGACATTCTGTGTTGAGGCATTGGGTCCTCTCTGCTGAGCTCTGCAGGCATGTCCCATTTCATGGATGAACGCAGTAACTCCCACAAAGACAGTCATGATTTGAAAACAAACATCTTTTTCCACCACCCTCTAACTTAAGAAGAAAAAAAAAAGCGTTGCTTTATAAGATTGTGTCATACACATATTGCCTGGAGGGTGTCAAAAGGGCTTTCTTTGGAGCCAGGTACTTCAAAGGAAAAGCAGTCCCTGCTCATGCTGCATCGTGGGGTTGGTGTGATGCCTCTTTGGCGGGTTGAAAGCCTGTGCAGTCTTCCTGCAGGGTCTGACACGGAGCAGAGCTGGGACACTGATCCCAGATGTTACTGCTGCTTCTTGCATCCATGGGGTCACCTGTCTGGCTGCTCATATGTTTCTCTGAGGATTGCTTGCTTGCTCAGTCCCCTTAAGGTCCCAAGTTTGGGAAAACTATATCTGTGACCCAGACTTAAGGTTCTGCCCTTTTTAAGTCAAGCTCTTTTTCGTTCATTTGGTCGGGGTTTTAATTCCTGCTGCAAAAAAAGAGAGGCTGAAGAGCCCTGAAATTATAAAGTCTGCTCCTACACTTACTTTATTTTGTGGTAAGAATTTCTATCTCAGTTAGAGGAGTTTTCAGCTGCTCTGAGCAAGTGCTTTCCCAGACACACCTGGCGTTGGCTGGCTGAGCTCAGGAGAGTCTCAGATGTGTTTTTGCTGGGGCGGTGTGTGGGGGGTAGATCCATATCTGTCAAAGGGAAGCGTCACATCGCGCTTTGAGGCTTTAAGGGGCCAGGGTGTGCATGAGTGAGGGACCAGGAGCTTGGCTTTGTTGCCACAGTTTATAAGTGAAAGGGACTCCGTGGGCATGGATCTTGTGGTTGCTGTCAGGCAGGTAAGCACAGCCCCCAAAGTGCCTCAGCAGGGGAAAAATCTGTATGAAGTGTTCAAGCCATTTCATAATCAGCTTCGTAGCCAGATCTTCAAAAGACTCAAAGGTCTCCCAGAAATCAGAAAGTTTGAAGGAAAGGAATAGGAAAAAATAAACATGATTATTGACATTAACCTGACCAAAGAGACAAAGAGGATGGAGATTTCTGATAAAAAAAGCCAGCCTGTGTTGTGGCAATGGGGCCCAGAGCCAATTTGTGCAATTCTGGAGAGGAACATCCAGGGAGAAAGGTTCCTTCTCCACTGAGCCCATGTCCTGCCCCATGGCAGGCCAGAATAAACCAGAAAAATCACAGGTGAGCTGCTGGGCAAACAGCTCCTGAGCAGTTCCCGATATGGCCTGGCTGGTTTTGTGCAGCTGCTCTGTGCACAAAAATGATGGGGGTAAATGATGGGGGATTTTCTGGGGCTGCACCAGGATGCAGCAGCAAGGTGTTGGAGCAAGAAAATGCGTTTCTTTTTCTGAGAGCGTGGCATCAAACCCCGATTTGTATGGTCCATGCTGAAACACAAACCTGACCTTTTCTGACCAAAGTACTGCACGTCCAGAATGTAAAAGAAAAGCAAAGGTAAGTCATATGGTGTCTGTGGTGTGGTTTGGACAAAGAGGAGTGCATCATTAACAAAACCTGATCAAAGGACAATTAGTAGTCAGGATGGAAAGCTGTAACACAGAGGTGAGCCAGTTGGGTAGGTGTAAGAAATGTGATTTATCTGTCTGCAAAGGATAATAAAGCAGTCATTCTCTCCTTAACTGTGGCTATAAAGCTATTATTAAAACCAGCCTGGAGAGTGTCTGGTGTGCAATGCCCAGGGGGGCAGCAAACATAAAACAGTGTCCTTGGCTGATGTCATGGCTCCGGGTTTTCTGCTCCTCCCTGAACTTTCCTGACAAGCATTGAGAACACCATTACACTGCAAGTACTTTTTCGTGGTCCAAGTTCTATTTTGTCTTACTTTTTACAGCACAGAGTGATTTTACAAATAGGACAGCACGGAACACTCTGGTAACTATAGAAAATAATTTGATGACATCACTTTGTTTTCTATCATTTCCCACCATTAAGATTGTCTGCATAAAAATGTACTTTCTTGGCCTTCTGACAAGTACTCAAGAAGTTTGTGCAGGAGTTGTTTGAGTGGGATCATTTGAATTCAACACCTTATAATCATCTCCGTGCTTGTGCTATAGATATTGATTCCTACGTGACCTAATAAGGTTAAAAAAGATGTTTTAAAATAAAGTCAGGAATTGTTTTGCAGAAACTACTGGGGTTCTCTTTTGACCTAGTGGTGCATTTGTGATTTGAGGAACTTGGACAAAAGCAACTGGGAGATTAATGCCAAATTCTCTGTAATAGTGCAAACAGCATGTGGAAATGGCTTTTTCACTTTTACACTTCTGCTCAGTAATAAAAATAAAATACAAATCTTGGCTGAAGACAAGGATATCAATTTTGCTTCTTCGGTTGTAAAGTGAGTAGTCATTGAGCAAAATGACTGTGTATTATTTCCATGAAAATGCTGGTGCCATCAGATTCCACCACAACAGAATAAGCACAAAACATTTCTGTGGAAATCAGTAGTCAGTCAGGGAGTCAAGAATTCACAAGTTGATCCATATGTGTTAATAACACTATTTAGAGTTTGTATTGTTGATTTCAGCACTGCTGGGTAACATTCTGGATGGTAAAATTTAAGATGTCCATCTGGCAGTTAGAGCTTGATCTTTCTGAGTTTGCAGAAGAAGATGTTTCTGATTAGAAGCAAGTCTGTATGCAAACAGACAAATGTACCCTCTTCACTCCAACTGTAGTATTCTGCTAAGAGAAATTCAAATGGCAGAATTTATTTTGTTTTTAAAACATGACTTACCGACACTTCCAAAAAACTGAAAGTACAACTAATTCTGAAATATAATCTTTGAAAAATCTTAATTATACAGTTGTGTCTTGAATTACAAATTGGTTGTGCATGACTTCAAACTATGCCCAATATCTGATATCAGGTTGTTCTGCAGACAGCATAACCAGCTGCAGAATTTTATCTCTTAAAATCTGCAGAAATACTAATCTCTGAACAGCCCACCAGGAGGGTGTTTCTGTGTCGTAGTCAGCTGAGAATTTTAAGTGAAGCAGTCTGTTAAGTGTTATACTTTATTTAGCTTTATCTAGATTATATAACAGCATAAAACTGTCACTCAATTTCTACTTCTAAAGAGTACATAATAATTTTGCATAGGATTTTACAAGTATTTTTTCACTTTTTATGCTGCCACCATTATGATAGTGTTAGAAATGTGACAGGGAAAAGAGAAGACATTGCTTTTATTGTTGTAAACTACTTCTGAAAACCGTAGTGTTTGGATCACCAATTGTTAGCATGGCAATAAAACAATTGAACAGATTTTCTGTCCCAGCTGGTCAGACTTTTTCTCTTTTAGGGACTTTTTTCTGATCATAAACTTACAAGAGTGAGATATTTAACAGTAGGACACTGGAGGAGGATGGGTCTTGCTAGCAGGGAAATCTGTCTTCAGGGGGTTTGTGGCACTAGTTTGGTAAAATAATATTGTCTAAGGTCTATGCAGATTTGCTTATTTTGCTGTTTAGGTTTCATTGCTTTTTTACAGCATATGAAATTAAAGGTATCTTTCTGAAATGAAATTTAATTAATTAAGATAATGTTTGCTGTGTAGCTGTATCTACATCTCTATGTAATTTAATTTAGATAAAAACCCACTATGTGACAGGGGATGCTGTTGTGTTCAATAAATTTCAGGTGCATGGAATCTGTTAGGAAATTACTTTTTTTGTCCTGTCCAAGCAGAAAATCGACTGACAGGAGAAATACATACTGATTTTATTTTTCCATCATTTTGGTGAATCAGTTTTATATCCTAAACAGTATCAGGTAGAGCAGGTTACAAAACCAGACTTATTTTGCTTTATGTGCATAGACTTTCTTCTTAGACCTTTGTATTTTGTGCATGTGTTGTGCTCTTTTTCAGTGGAAATGCAGAAATGTTTTCAGAGTTAAATATATAAATTTGGTGCTGTGCAATGAGCTGAACCATCCAGTCCTTCCTGCTCTTTTGTCTTATAGTTAATCATTCTAATGTAGCTCTTGCAATGGACTTGAAGTAAACCACTGATAATTTTTGTTGATAAACAGAAATACAGCTTTGGCATATATTTTTAGAAAAATAATACTTTTTAAATTAAAGGGTTCAGAGGCAATGTTTTCTCTTTTTTTTTTTTTTCCTGACTTCTAATGTGTAGGCATGTGAAAAAGAATTGCAGAAGAACAAACTGTCAGGTTACTCTGAAAACAGGGTACACTACAGCGAATTTAAAGAGTAACGAAAAATTTTATTTTCCAGAAAAAAATTGTGTAGAGTATACTCTCGAAATTTAAATTTGTTAGATTGAGTAAATATTTTTTTGTATAATGAAATGCAGTGTGTTAGAAAAAACATTTGCATTTATATTTTAATTATAGATGCATTTATATTTTAATTATATTTCTTGCGTATCTTTGAAGGTGTGCATGCATCTGCCCTGTGGCTAAACCTGTTCTCATTCAATTAAATGGCCTTTGCTAATTTGAAATCAATGGTGTGGGGAATGAATCCACCCCTTTTGGAATCTGCTCTTTACTGGGAAGAAAACCAGGACATTTTACATTCACTTGCGTTTCTTCCTCCGTTTTGATGTGATAAACCCCAGCACAGTCCTTGTGAGTGCTATTGGCTCCCACAGCTTCACTTTTTTGTCTGTAAAAACACGGCAGCTTCTTCAAATGGATTTCAATTAATGCACATCTAATGTCTAATTCTGTGGGATAACACTTTGCTTAATGGGATTAATTCCAGGCTTGCACATGCTAGAAACTCCCGGCGGCACAGATGAGGCCACCGCAAAGCACCTTGAAGTAGGTCCCTGGTACCTTCCCTCTTCCCCTCTGTCCTATTAGGAATACACACCAAGTCAGATGTGAATGATCAATGGATTCATCGCAACTAATCTCAGAAAAGCATTTGTATTAAGGGAGGGAGAGTGTTTTGTCCTGTACAAGCCCATGCATTGTCTGGTCACCCAGTTTTTTGTTAGGTATTTTAGGTAATACGACACACAATAAAGGGTTCCATGGCAAGGAAAACTTGTAATGGATAGAAGTTAGAAGAAAGATTTTTCTTACGGAGTACAAAAAGTAAATTAAACACTAAGGATCCTTTTAGGAGAAAATTTATTTTCTGTGGGCATTTGATCACTTGGCAATTTTTCACTCCATCCAGCAGTTCTGTGACTGCACTTTCCCAAACTGTGCTTTCAATAAAGCTGACCTAAGCTCCCAGTGCTATGAAAAATGGAGCTCATATAAATTTCCTTTGCATTCTAAATCCATCTCAGCTGCACACAGAAAGCAAACAAGTACAGTTTCTACACAGCCTTTTTATCTCTCTCCACATCCCAGAGGCTTCCCAGTCTGGCCTTTTGTGGGAGAGAGGGCCTGTTTAAAGTAAACATAATTTCAAAATTTTCATCCATTTTAGAAGCAGCATGAAAGATCTTAAAAGGAACATGTTTTATGAGGCTGACAAGCAATTAGGTGAATGCAGTGGCAGTACAAGTGCATGATTCTACACTTACAAAATTATTTGGAGTGAGAAAAATCAGAGACAACATAATATCCCATCTCAAGTGGCTGCTTCAGATAGGTGCTCTGAAACTTGAAGGTATGAACAGAATTGTTCTGTAAAATATATCTGGTAAGTGGCTGAGAGCTGCTTGTCTATGTTAAGATGGAAAGAATAAATACAAGGGATTTAAATCCTCTGAAACAGCTGTGCCGCTCCTCCAGGAAAACAAAACAAACTAAATCTAGTCATAAGCAACAGAATAGGATTTCTTTTTGTTAAATTTCTGGAAAATCTTTTAACAAAAAAATCTTGAAGAAAAACCAATAGAGTGAATTCAGTGCTGTGGATGAAATGAATTTAAATTATTTATGATAGCTCACCTTTCTAGATTTTCAGTGTATTCCCAAGTAATTTCTGGAATTAACTTGAGAAATTTTAATATTAGTTGCATGCAGTGGGTAAATCATAATTACTTCATCTCAGTTCCAAATACTGCCATACAATGGTTTGAACTCATAGTATAAATAAACAGGAAATTTTCTTTGTGATGAGAGATTGGGGTCCTTTTACTTGGGTTTTTGGATTTTTTTTTCCTACAAGTCTGTTTCCACAGAGAAGCAATTAAGAAGGTACCAGCTTCCAGTGCCTGAGCTTTTGAGAGCACTTCCGTATTTTTGACAGTTAATGTATTAGTTTTATCTTATAGTTGGTGAAATAATGTGTTACATAAAGTCATTAATGATAAGGACATTCTTTCCTCCTATTTCTCCCACCCCACACCAGAATGTATTGCTTTCTAACAGTCTTTATTCCAGTCAAAATTTATATATAAGCTCTTCATTCTTGCCATTTCCTACCTATGTGTGAGAAGGTGTGTTTCAAAATACAGCACTTTGCTTTCCCCTTATCCTGCAATGCCATTTGAGATAAGGTTTTCTAAAGTTGGGTGTAGTCCCTCAGGTGGCTCTTAACAAAATGCATTAGTGGAGATGTACCAGCCACAGTTTTGTCACCTGACAGAGGAGCACAGGCCTCAGCAGTGAGGTGTTAACAGGGATAAATAAATCTGTGCCTCACTTGCAGATCCATGACAAAGCCCTTTCTTTTCAGCGGTGCTTTGCTCTGCCATAAAATTTTAGCTGAATGCTCCCAAATCAGAGGAAGGGCATTTCAGAGGTGGAAGAAGCAATTCCTCTTTTTTTTTTTTTTTTTCCAAGTGGAATATGTGATTCCAAGGAGTTTGGGTTTGTTCTGAGCCCCTTTGCTGAAGAAGTCCATCGAGGACCCAGGCAGTTTGTTGTGATATTTCTATTTTGTGAGAGCTCATCCATTGGCTCTTTTTTATGAGGCCTGTGAAATGCTTCATGCGTTCTTTTCAGAGTGGAATATTCCCCAGTGGTCTTAATATTATTATTGCTAAGCTTTGTTGAGCAATGCTGCAAGAAAAATATGTAGGGAATTAATATTAACCCAAATCCTTAATTACCCTTTCTCTCTACTCTGTACATAACTTGCTGTTGCACAGGAGAAAGTTTTTTTGCCTGTGCATCCTCTGGCAGAGGCAAGACATGACACACACATCTCTCTCCTAAGTGGGTCAGTGGCAGGGCACTGCTCTGAAACCTCTCCCTCCCGGTGTGTGCACCACGGGGTTTAGAGCCTCAGCCGTTGGTGTAACCTCCTTCCTGCCCACTGCATCTGCAGATGATTTAACTATTTCCCTCCTTGACACCAAGCTTCACTAGGAATTTCTTCACCCTCAGAAGCCTCGTCGTTGCAAGTGGATGTTGCAGTGAAAACATCTTGAGGCTTTGCTAGCCTTAAAACAGTCTGCTCCTAGTTGTCCTGCTAAAGTAAGTCTTGCAGCCTTCCCACCACTTTTCTACCTTGTATGTCTACCTTGCCTGTGATTCAGTCATTTATCTGCTGAAAAACATTGTATGAGAAATGGTTTGAAAAACTTGAGTAACGGCTATCTGGGTTTTGAAAAGTGTTGCTTTGAACTTAACCTAGAAAAGTGGATGGCTTTTATTGCTGGGGGTTTGGTGTCCTTGCTTACCCTGGCTCTTTTGGCACTGGTTAGATCTGGTGTTGTCGGTGAGTTCAGGTGGAAATTGATCCCAGAAAAAGGAAAAAAACCCTGTTTGATTCCAGTATGATTAGCAGTGATGAGTGTCCAGGCATGGCTTTGACCCTACATCAGGGATGGCTCCTGTCATTGTCCCAGCTTTGGTGCATGTTGGCTACAGGGGAAGGAATTGCTCATGGGCTGGCTGTTCTCTGTAAATGGCCTCGCAGCTGCAATTCTCCCTCCAGCACCTCCACCCTTAGCTTGTGTTCTTGTGAGGGATTCTTTACTGCTCTGCTTGCAGCAAATCAAGGCGGTTGCAACCAAGCTCAGGCTGGACACCAGCCCTGGTGAGGCTCTTGCTCACCCTGTGCATCTCTGCATTCAGTTCCACCATTTCCCACCAGGTGGGACAGCCCACCTGGGCTTAATGACTTTTGGAAGTTTGAAACTAGGATGAAAATGACTGGGAATGCCTTATAAATCTCCTGGTTGGGAATTGTTCTTCATGTTATCAGTAGATTTGATTACTGGAGCCATGAGCTGTGAGCTAGCTGTAAAGTCTAACTTAAAAACGCCAATTTAAACAACTTAGGGAAATGTCTGCCACTCGAAGAAGTGCTCACTGAGCAGAGAAACAGATCTGTTTGTGATCAGCAGCATCTTGTGCCTGACTCAGTGTCTCTTCCTTCAGCCTTGCAGCTGTGAAGTCTCTTTGGGATTCCCGGGGAGACAAGGAGGCTCAATTCTTTTATGTGGTCCTCCATCATGTGCACAGGGTTGTAGGAGCTGGAATGAAAAGGCCACCTGATAGTAAATCAGTCTGGGGTGAGTTACTGCTGTGGGACAGAATTGGTAGGGCAAGGGAAAGGCTAAGTGACCTAGAAGCATTTGAATAATAATTCTTGCCTCTTTGTACACTTAACACCAGATTGAATTAGACACTAGAAAATTTACAGCAGGGAACACCTTTTGCATTAACTGGATTAAACTTTTGCTGTCCCTGATGAAGATGGGTCTAGTAAAAGCACTTGTGCCTAATCTAAACCCCCTACAAAAGCTGAAAGATCTGCACAGCTTTCAGCTGTGAGCCCAGCTTGTTGGATATCCACATCTCCAGCTGCCCTGTGCATGGTTTGCTGTCTCTAGGAGGCAACATCAGGCTTGCTTCAGGAAAGCCCTTTGCACCGAGTCCTTGCTAAAGTGAGAAGTGAAAGCAGTTGCTTTTTCTGAGAATGACTGACTGTTTTGATGAAGCAAGGAGTCCCCTTCCAGAGATGAGCAAGGCACTCCCCTCCTTTCTGTTTCTGATGAGGCTCTGGAAGGATTTGGAGGGTGAAAGGCTGCCTTATTATATATTCAAAGTTAATCTTCTTCCCCTTCAGATTGAAAAGGCAGATATGTTTCCTTTTCCCACATATCAAACAGCAGCTGGAGATCTACTTGTCTGGCTCCTGTTACAGTACCCTGGACTTCTTTATTAGAGTCTTTATTCCATGATGTGCTAGAAAATCATAGAATCATAGAAAAATTTGGGTTGGACAGGACTTTAAAGTTCATCTAGTTCCAAAGACCCTGCCGTGGGCAGGAAGACCAATGTTTAACCCTTTGTGGCATTATGATATTTTCCTTCTATTTCTTCCAAATTAATCAGAGGGAAACTTGAATTATTTGAACTTTGTGTTAGTGCCTCCCTGAAAGGGACCCTAAAAGGAGTACAAAGGGCTCACAAGAATCCCAAAGCATTTTACCTTGACTTTCCATAGGGCTGACATTCATTGGTGTAAAAAAATTAGAGGTTTAATGGCCTAAAATACTTTCTTTTTTAAATGTAATTATTTGGGCTGCCCAACATTTGGTCTTGTAACCTGAATCCTGATTGTGTCAGCAGTTTCCTCCGACTACTACTATGAGCTCTAATGCTGAACTTCAAGGGCATGAGCTTTGCTTTGGGCCATGCTGTGTTTCCCAAATATGTGACGGAATATTGATGACAAATTAATTGAGCCTCTACCTTCTGTAAGTTAAGGAGAATTGGCCTCTGCTTCTTCAGCCCTGGAGGGACACAGGTTTGTTTGTTGTTTCTATCTATGAGTAAATCCCATAGAAATATAGAAATATAAACAAACCCCATGACATACATTCTTTATGAACAGGATTATGTGTAATAATTTTAGCTGGTTAACCAGTAGGCATTTAGTCTGGGCTGTCCGTTCAGCTGCAGGCCTGTGTGCACTTGAAGTGAAGCATTATGCAGGGTACTCATCTCTCTCCTCGTTCTGCCCTGAGCCCAGGGAGCTCTCTTGGGTTCAAAATTTTGTTCCCAGACAGCAGCAGTGAGGCAAGACCCATCACACCCAGCATCATCCAAAATTACAGAGCTCTGGGCTGTTGGGAGAAGGCCCTGCAGGATCTGCCTTTAAACATCTTTGTGTGTAACTACAGTTGTATCAATAAATCCCTTGTGCTGGGATTGGTTTTCATGGGCCTCACTGAGAAACTCGGTTTCCAGGAAGATAAAAAGCTTCATTTACAGCTGTGTTACTGAATTTTGGTAACCCCTAAAAGTAAAACCCTTACATTAATCACTTAATAAGGCTCATGGGAGAGAAAAAAATTTATGGTAGACAGATGTGGTCTGGATTTACAAGTAATTCAGCTTTTACGGTCTGTATTTCTCAAACTATTATCAGGAATCATGGTCTAACCCAATCCAGATGCATACTAAAAACATTGGAGGAGGAAAATCCTATTTAAAATAAATGTTCTGGCACGTTTCAAGGGTCCAGGCCATGTTCCAGTGATTCAGTTCAGCTGGTCCCCATTGGTATTGGCTGCATTGGACCAGCCCTGTGGATAAGACCCCAGCCAGCTTTGGGGTGCAGCATCCCTCCTTCATGTCATGTTTTGGAGCAGTGTCTGGATGTGGTTCTGGGACTCCTTGTGTCTCTCCAGGACTGGAGCAGCAGGCAGTGTGGGCAGGTGGCTGAAGCTGAGCTTGCTGCCCTGTGCAGGAGAGCTGGTGCTGGGCCTGAGCCAGGGGCTTGAAAGTCTGTGAAACCACGCAGGGCTCTCGAGGCGGGCACCCGCAGCGCAGCCTCCCTCGCTGGCCCCAGGCTTCCTCTGCCTTGGCTCCTGGGGCTGCTCTTGGCCTCTCACCACTGGCTTTTTTTCACTTGCTTGTCCGCAGCAGTTCCAATTCTGAATTGCCTTTTTTTCTTTTTTTTTTTCTTTTTTTTTCTTTTTTTTTTTCTTTTTTTTTTTTCTTTTTTTTTTCTTTTTTTTTTTCTTTTCTTTTCTTTTTTTTTTCCTTCACCCGTGCTTCAGAAAGTAAAAGGCCAGAGGGAGTTGTTGCAGAGGTGCTGGCAGAGCTGCTCTGGGGGTGTGAGTGTGGAGCAGGATGAGGGAGATGCCCGCCTCGTGTCCAGATGTGGGAGTGCGAGGACCTGCAGCAGCAGGAGAGAGTGCCCAGGCACAAAGGAGAGCAGGGCTGCATTGCTGGGTGGGAGCAGAGAAAAGGGGGGAACAATAGTCCAGGCTTTGGAAGGAGGAGGTGCTGGGAAGAAACTTCTCAGGGGTAGAAGCACAGCTGCTGACAGAGCTCCAGGTGTAGGCAATTGGGATTGAGGAGGGCTGACAACCTGGGCAGTGCTCTACTCAGCGACTGTCTCCTCTCAGTTCTGGTATGTGAATATTGGAAAGACACTGTGCAACTCCCAGTAGGCACAGGTAACATGTGGGGTTAACAGAGTGGGACTCATCAGTGAAATATTTGCTATTTGTGCTTTGCTCTTTGTTTACTGTTTGTGCTTTGATCTGTGTGAGGCAGCTGAGTGTGTGACTGCTCCCTCAGGCCTGGCACATTTTCCTCTGCCCAGCTCCCATCATCAGCTCATCTGCTGTTATTGGCCTCAGCCCCCAGATCATGGCTGATGAGGGACAGAAAGTGCATTGGTGGTGCCCTAAGGGACTGGACTTCTGTTTTGAAGAGGCAAGAACCCCTCCTCTGGCAATTTAAAAAACCTAAACTGGTCCTGTTCACCTGAATGTTTGGTAACTGTTTTAACTGCCACTTGTTCATTGTGCTTCCTATCTCTTTGACCTTTCTTTCAATAGGCTTTGTACCTTCTATCTTTTTCTCTCTCTCACTTCCTAATCCAGAACCCTGTTTCAAAGGTTATTATTTAGAAAGTGCTTTGTACGTTTTGTTAATACGAAGTTAAACGTATTAAGGAAGGAAATAACACAAACTAACTGGTAGGACAAGGGCAAGTAGCTTCAAGCCACACTAGGTTGGATATGAGGAAATTTTTCTGCACTGAAAGAGTGGTTAAGCACTGAGACAGGCTCCCCAGGGAAATGGTGGAGTCACCATCCCTGGAAGTGTTCAAAAAATGACTAGATGTGACACTTCACAACGTGGTTTAGTGGGCATGGTTGTATTTGGATGAAGGGTGAACCTGATGGTATCGGAGGTCTTTTCCCACACTAGTAATTCTATTCATTTTATTGGGTTTTCTTCTAAACACTGGACTTTGTCATAGTCTCAAAACATGTTTTTCCAGGAACAATCACAGCCAGAGTAGCAGGCCTCCCCTCACTGAGCAGCTTTAATTCATCACCTGGGATGCTGGAGGCCGGGCTGCCCCACACAAGCGCCATGTGGGCACTTCGTTGGCTCTGCAGTCAGCCAAAGTTGACAACGGTTGGCACTTGCCACAGCTAAATCCCCTGCACTCTTGACATCCCCTTCACAGTCCTCTCTGTCTCCTGCTTTGTCTCCTCCTGGTCTGGGGATTTTATTAGTGCTGGAGAAATATTGGACTTGCGATGATTTTGTGAATGTGCCTGGCTTTGGCAGAAGAGGGGATTCAGGGCAAGGACACCCAAAGAGTACCAAAATTGCTGCCTTCAGCAGCATCTCAGATGCCTCCAGTCTGGTGTAAAATATTGTCCTGTGAAGTGTTTAGAAGAAAATCTCTGGGAAGGTAATCTCAGTTTGTTTGTTGGTTTTATATACAATGTTGGGCAAATAATGTAATCTTTCTGTCTCTGTTTACCCCATATATATGAAATTTTATAGTCCTGAGGAAATGTGGTAAAGGGTATTTTTCATAAAGTGCTTGAAACATATTTTTAAATGACAGAAAAAGAGGGGGAAGAAGGAAAACCATCTGGGATCTCAATTTATTTCCATGGATTTGTTTCTAAATGCATGATTTAGGAAAAAAATTAATGCAAACTCCTAGTTCAGACAAACAAACAAATCTACTCTGTGGTATTTCTTCTGGGTGTGTGAGGCTGTCAGAGGGAACAGTGATTGTTTATCTTCATCAAAGGGCTTTTCAGGTTATTGGCAATTTTTGTCTTTCTCTTTTGAACTCCCTCCAAATCTGCACAAAGCACAACTCAGATTAATTTTAAGGCGTTTGTTTGGGTTTTTATATAGCTGTGCAATACAGCTTTTCCTTGGGGGATGGACATGGAGCTGCATATTGGATCTCTAGTTACTTAGCCTTTGATTTCTTTAGCTATACTTTGTGAACTTTCTACATCCTTATTAACTGATACAGGGGCAGTTTGATCAGGTTTATCTGCTGAAACCCAACAGTATTAAGGTGTCCTGCTGGATGTGGTCAGTATATAAGTATTTAAATGGTGGCTGAAAAGATGGAGACTCCCTTTTTAGGAGTCACATGGAAAACATGAGAGGCAATGGGTTCAAGTTACTTACTCTTGGAGCATTGAATGTGATGGTGTCAACCTTTTACATTTAATGCAGAATTGAGAAGCCCTCCCCTAAAATTTTGTCCAAACAATGTATTTTCTCACACACACTTCATGAAGAAAGCCTTAACCAGGCCCAGTCACGAATCCCTGCAGGAAAAGTTGCTGGGTTTTCCCAGTAAACAAACATCCTATTTTGGCTGGGGGAGCGTGCAATCATTTCTGTCCATGGAGATACTCTCAGCTGGCTGAGGTCCTGGACAGTCTGGTTTACCTGAACCTGTTTAGAGAGAAGGCTGGACTTGCCATGGTCCTTTTTGACCAGATTAATCCTATAATTCTTATATTCAGAATTCCATCTCCTTTGCAAAGGGGCAATGTTGCCCTCACACTGGCTATTATTTTTCCATGGAGTGCTATGCAGCACTGCCACATTTATGCTGCCAAGCACCCAGTGACATAAATTACTTTGTTTGCTGACATATCTGATAATTTTGTGCAGATGCTGCATCAGTTCTTGGCCTCACAGATCCCAGGCTCTGCTATGTGCTGGATGGATTCCTCTTCATTTATGCAGTGGTCATGACAGCCCTTTTTGTGAAGGCAAAGGTCAGTCTAACCCAACACATGCATTTGGATTTGGTGGTGTCAGGTAGTTGGGCTGGGCTGGAAAGTGGGAGTGGAGGGGAACCATCTCTTAGAATGAGACCTTTCTTTTCTTTTGCTTTCTTTCTCTATCTCTCCCTCTTTTCTTTTTTTTTTTTTTTTTTTTTTTTTCCCTTCTATTTCTGGTGTCCACTTGAGCAACCTAAAGTAGTTCTTTCCAAAGGTTCATGAATGGAGGGGGAAAGAGTATATGAGGGAATTTTGATGTTGCACTTATGGATACATCAGAGATTCTGGATTTTGTAGATGGGAAGTGACTGATCAAGAGTAATGTGGATTTTTTTCCTCCTGCTTTGTCATTGGAAAGAGAGGAGGGGATACATAGAAAATACAGGGAAAATGGCAAGCTTGTGAAAAATGTAATAATATGTCTCAACAATTCAGACATCTTTGATACTATGAGTGTGATGATGCAAACAACCCAAACAACTACAGGAGAGGACTTGTGTAATTGCTGCAAACATGATTCTATGCCTAAATATAGACTGAGCTAGAAGGTTACTTTTAATAAAGAATTGAATGTGGTAATAACTCAAAAAGAGTAAATCAATACAGAATGTAGTTTGGCAGGGTTTTTGTTTAAACACTACAACACAAAGCAGCTGCTCTATTGACCCAAAACTGCCTTTTCACTCAAAATTTTGGCTTAGCAATTGATTTCTCATAAGTATTGTGAGCAGCTGAGCCAAAGAGCAGCTACAGAAGGGATAATCCTTTACCTCTTTGTTAGCTAACAAACACATCAACTTATTGGGGTGGCACCAGAGCCCTGCAAGCCAAGTGCTGCTCCTGAGAGGTGCAGGGATTCCCTGCAGGAAGCCCAAGAACCGAAGTCCCAGGGAGGCACAAGATTATGACAGGAAGAGAACGGAGAGACAAAATCTGAGGAGGGCAGGTGTGTAGGGAACAAACTCAGATGTTTCTGAGCTGGTGTTATGTAAAATAAAATGACTGAGGGCTGCTGAGGGCAGGCTGCTGTGTGGATAAAGGTGCTGCTGCAGCAGGGGTTTGCATTGCCTGTAGCCGCACAGGGAGCTGCTTGTGGGTTGCCCCATTTCTGATAGGAGTAACTGGTAGGAGAGAGGGAATGAAAGGACTGAGGGGAACCACTGTGTCTCTGCTCATGGAATGGTTTCTCTTCCAGCTCAGCCAGGCCTCTGAACCACAGCTGCGACCAGGCCAGGAGGACGTGTACAATGTGAGTAACTGCAGGTCTTTGTTTTCTAATCCACCATCCAGACAGACCTTTTGGGGCATCAGAGACAGTGAATTGCCTGCTGGTCAGAAAAGCTTTGGATGAGCCAGCTAATGAGTAGGCTGTACTGTGCAGCATGGCAGCTGTAAGTAGGAAAGGTAAAACCTCACAGGGACAGCTTCTGGTGTCACCACTCTGGCCACATCCTGGAGAGCTCTTTGGGCTGTTGGTTCCTGATTTGGCCCAGTGAGCTCTAGGTTGGCAGGAGCCCAGGCTGTTTGTTGTGCTGCCCCATGGAACAAACAGGCCTGTGAGAGCTCTGGGTGTGCAGCCAGTGCACCTGTTGCTGCTGCTGTTTGATGTGGGCTGGGCAATGCCAAGGAATGCTGTGGAGCTGACTTTGCACCTGCAGCTCTTCCACTCTCAAGTGTGTGGGCCTGAGCCATCACAGCCCCTGTGCCTCCATTCCCAAGCTTTCCTGTTGCCCCTGTTGTACCAGATCATAGCAGAGATGTGCCTTTTCCTGTGCCCTGACCATGGGTAGCATCTTTAGGCAGTGACAGAGAACAGAGGCAAGATCCTGCCTGAGTCGCCTCACTAAATTGCCCACTCATGGCAGCATTAAACTCTTGCTATTTTTGCTATGTCTAGCTGTCTTTTAATTTTTTTTTTCTCACGCTTTTGACCATAGCCACATCCTGTGATGAGTTCTGTTTAACTCTGTAATGTCTGAACACTAATGCAATTTCTTTTCAGTTTAAGTGTAGCCCATCAGCTTTCAAGTAGCATTCTGTCAGCTGTGTTATTTTGACCTGAAATGTCTCCTTTGCCCCTGTCCAAGGTAACCTTTCCCAGCTAAGAATTGTGTCGGGCATAAAATTTCTGTAGCTCCTTAATGCAAATTTAGATGAGCAGCTCTGCAAGAAAAACGAAGTTTGTGGATCTTCGCTGTCCAGTGGGAGAGAAGGCATGAAAGTCAGAGTCCCTCCTCCTCATGCTCTCTAGTTTTCAACTCATTTCCACTTAGGAAAGGTTCTTGATGTAACAGCTTGCAGTTTTGTGTCTTTTCCATGCCTTAAATGTAGATGTTGTTGACAGTTGCAATAGGGAGTAAAAATAATTTCTAGTTCAGTGATAGTCCTTGTGAACTGAGCTGGGTTCCCGTTTTTCTGGGTTAAGATCTATTATTATCTGGGTTAAAATCTATTATTATCTCATTATCACGGTGCTTTCGCTCTCCCATTTCAGAAACTCTCCCGCACGCACAGAGACGATTACGATGTTCTGGGAGGAAAGCGAGGAGCAGACCCCGAGCTGGGGGGGAGACACCAGGTAACCTCCACGCACATGTGCACCTCTGCCCTTTGATCCGGTGCCTCCCACGCCGTGTCACAGCGCTGCTCACACAGGCAGCCACCCGAGCGCCTTCCCGGGGAGGGAACGACGCGATTTGTGTCGTAACCCGGGCGGCGCAGGGGGCAGGAGCGAAGCTCCCCCTCCCCTTTGATCTCTGCCCCCCTGCTCGGCTGGGAGCTCGCAGCCACCCGGGGTGGGAAGTGACACCCGGGCCCGGGGCGGATGCGGAGGAGGCCCGGCAGCAGTGGGCGTTTCACAGAGCTCGCTGCCTCTGATGCCATCAAACAAGTGCCCACAAAGCAGAGCAGCAGCCAAAACAACTCTTTCTGCTGCAGAGCCCATCACTTTCAAAGGAAAAGGGAGGAAAAACCTCCTGCATCAGCAGGTGACAGGTGTAGGGGGTGAGCAGAGAAGAACTAAGTTCTACCAACTGCTAAAGTGAAATAAATTTCCCCCAGAACAAGCTGTCTGAACAGAGCCTTAAAGGTGGAGGCAGGATGGACTGGAATGGGCAGGGAAAGCCCATAGAGCCGCAGCTGTGCCATGGAGCAAATGCATAAGCACATAAAAAAGGTGGTGGAGGATGCTGGTAGTGCAATGTATGGCCAACTTTTTTCTTCTGTTTTACAGCAGAGGAGAAAGAACCCTCAGGACACTGTCTACACTGTGAGTAGAGCGTTCTGGAGGGAGGAAAGAGGGAGGGATGGCTGGGAACAGGAGATTCTGTTTCATAGGAGACTTTCCCCCCTGCCACCCAATTTCAGCTCTGGTTCAAAACTCAACAGCTGCTTCTCCAGACTTCCTCTTCCCTTCCACCCAACTCTTTCCCCTAGACTTTCTGTTTTTGCTAGAAAATTTCTGCTCACTTCTGAGTGACAGGAGAAAAATACTGGGGAGATGTGGAAAAGAACTTGGATCAAGATACCTACTAATGCCTAGTGCTAGTGACTAACCAACCTTCATCCCATGTGATTACTGCTGCAATATTTCCTGTGCATGGACTCCAACCCCTGTGCCTGCTCTCTGGCAAAGGCCAAATACCAGTGCATCTAAGAGGGGCTGCTTAGGAACCTCTTGGCAGAGTGGATTTGACTCTGGCTCCAAAGCACAGATACAGGAATGTTGAGTCTCATGTCTTAACTTGGGTCTTTCTGGGTCTTCCATGTTTGAGAAATGAGTTTGTTTCCAAGACCTTTACTGCTACTGAATGAGACACTCTGAGTTCAGTTGGTTTTAAATGTGGCTACCCAGGGGCTGCCTTGGCTTTTCTATTGTCACACTGACTCTTTCTCCCTCTCTACCTGCAGTCACTGCAGAAGGACAAGATGGGTGAGGCATACAGTGAGATTGGAATGAAGGGAGAGGTGAGTCTTACTTTCCTTCCTGGTGAAAACATGGCAACAGAAAACATTTCAGTTTTTGGCCAGAAAACCCCTGATGGCTGCCCTGGCTGGGGGGGCTGAGGGCGTGAGATGAGTGAGGAACAGATGAAGGAAGGTCTGGTGTCAAGTGCTGCAATGGTCCAGCAGCACTGGAAGATTTTGGGGCATGTTTCTCCAGAGCAGTTTGGAGCTGCAGGTTTATGGTTTCCCCTCCATGGGCTGCTGAGGCTGGCTGGTGTTCCAGGATCAGGAGAGCAAGTGCCAGCCCTTCTTTGTGCCTGACTTCAGACAAGGAATAGGGAAAACCTCCTCCTTCCCATGGCTCTGCTCTCAAATGTTGAAGAAGGCACACATCAGTCACATCTCCAGCTACAGCAGAAGGAGTTTTTAGCTCTGTGCACAAACTGCTGGGGGAGAAGGGCTTGTGTCAAAAACAAACCATCTGGGGACACTTGTTTATGGCAAAATGAAAAATTGCTCTGACCTACACAGGTTCTATTTTATGTCAAAGTGTCATATATATATATATATATATATATATATATATAACCTTTCATTTCCTTCTGACACATGAAAAAAGGGGCATTTCAAAACAAAGTTTAGTGTTGAGAAATGCTGCAGCAACACCAACGTTTAATCTCTTCCCCTTTTTTATTCTAATGCTCCTCTGCCAGAGTCAAGCTCTGTCTATGAACTATGGGGCTATAAAGTTGCACCGTGTTTTTTGAATGTTTCTGGAGGGACAAGAACACCAAAGCCCTTGTCCCATTTCAAATATATGATCATTTAATAGCTTGCTGCAATTTTAACTGTAACAAGCACTACTCCTTGACACATTTGTGATACAATCTAATGCTGAATAATCAGTGTCTACAGAAATGCTGCCAAATCTCTATATATACAGTGAATCAAAGAAATAGCAACATTCTAAAAATATGTCAGCAAACGAATCCAATTTGCTTTTATTTCCTATCCTCTCTATTTTCTCCTTAACAGCCCTTGCAGCATGTCTGGGCTGGTCCAGACTTACCAGGTGCTTTCCTGTGCAGAGTCTAGGCCATGCACAGCCGGTACATCCTGTACACCCTCAGCACAGCATGGGGGAACTCAGGGTCTTCTTTCTTTTTGCATAATCAGGAAAGCACCCATTAATCAGTCTTTGCTTGTTTTATTTTCCCAAAGCAGCAGAGGCGGCGAGGCAAAGGCAATGAAGGTCTCTACCAGGTAGGCACCACCTCCCACAGCTGCTGCCCTCACCTGTCGTCCTGGGGGGTTGGATATCCAATGGCACTGTTGGGGAGGCACAGAGAAGTGAAAGGCAGCTGGAAGTTTCCCGAGCAGGCACCAGGTGTCTCAGTAACTCTTCACTCTCGGAAGCTCCAGCTACCCCTGCTCTGGGATCCACAACACAGGGCACAGCTGCCTTACCTGAGCAGGCTGTCAGGGTAAGGACTGGGCACCACTGCAAGAGCTGTCAGGGGATGCTTCCCAGGATTCAAAACCACCTCAGGTCCCACTGCCAACTTACTAACCTAGAGCTACACCTGATTTCCCTTCCAAATTGAAGAGGAGAAGTCCAGAGAAGAAAGTTCATTATTTGATGTCTGTTCATTTAATTATCGATGCTCATTCTAGCATCAGTTAGCTCTTAATAATACACAAATAAAATGTTCACTCAAAGATCTGCAGAACCAGTTAGGATGATTTGCTGTAGTCATATTTTCATAACCATTGTTCAGGATGTACCTTGCCTTCAAGTAAGTAATAGCTATTTGCACCACACAAAGACTAAAGAATCACTCAGGAGTAAAAACCTCTGTAGGGGGGAAAAAAAAGTCAGACTTAAGCTCCTGACTGAGCCCCTGCCATCCTGCTGCTGCCAGTCAGCCAGGAGGAAGTAAGCACTCACACTCATCCCTCACCTGTTTCTCTGGTTTTCTCTTTTCCAGGGGCTCAGTGCAGCAACCAAGGACACTTACGATGCTCTCCAAATGCAGCCTTTGCCTCCCCGCTAAGTGGGAGCCTCAGAGGGGATGGGCAAGAGTGAGAGATGCCCACCTGCTTTGGGGAGGAGAGGGGGGAAAGCCTTTTTCATCCAACACAAGCACTGTGTGTTTTCTGTGTGCAAGAACCTCCTGGGGTTGGTGCATAGAATCTGGACCTGGCCTTTTCCTTCTCTCTCTCCTCCTGAATCATGTAACTGCTTCTGCTATTAGAATGTACATATCTGTAAAGTTTTTTCCAATTACAGTGGGTATTAGGCTGATTTTTTTTTTTTTGGTCAGGTTTGTGTTGTGGGAACTAGACCACACCTTCTAACAAACACAGCTATTTCCATAGCTCTTCCTTGTCTTCCAGAATAGTAAGACATAGAATTAAGGCTTTATTGCATTTAAACAATTTGCAAAGATAGGGTTGTATTTACTTCCTGCAGTATTTATCTTAAGGCTATTTCACCCTTTTTGCTTTAAATTTGCCTTAAAAAAACTGCTTCAGTGGAGGGCAACTTTTTTTTTTTTTAATTATAAAGAGTGACATGATGTTACAGTAGTGAAGCAGAGAGGCTGAATGTCAACTTTCCAGTAGGAAGAAAATGAGCAACAATATCCAAAAAAAGATCAAGCAATGGCACTGCCACTCATGAGCCAGGTAAGCTGAGTGAGAGACTTCTCTGAAGGCAGAAAAACAAAGAAAACAAAGAGATGAGTTCCCCTATTATCACTTCCAGACAACAAACTGTACAAAAGCCAACATAAATGCAGTTTCCAAACCAGTCTCTCATGAGGCTGCCTCTAAAAGGTGCAGGTATCATTCCAAGGAGGTACCAGCTCAATAATGTCATGTGTTTTTGATGAATTAATAAAATAGTGCCACAGTCCCATGTGTGTGTAGGGAGCAGCAGTGGGAATGGCACGAGCTCCTTACCTGAAGCATTCAGCCCGTCTGAACCAGCCTGCACCCAGCAGCACCATCTCCCAGGGAAGCTGAGGAGGACAGGATTCCAGCAGAAGCTCCTACACATGTCCCGGAAGCTGGGATGGGCTGTTGGGAAAATACCCCAAACCCAGGTATCAAAGGGACACTCACCTCCTGCTGCTGCAGCCTCAGTTTTGCCCGTGCCTCGCAGGGCTGCACAGGGAAGCCTGGAGGAATTCAGCATGGACAAATCCAGCCCAGCAACATCAGGGGTGTTTCACCTCAACCCAGGAGCTGACCAAGCCATCTCACCAGTCATCACAGAAGAAGCAGAGCTAAAGCAAGGCTGTGGAAACAAGAGCTGCTGCTGCTCTGGGTGCTGGCCAAATGAGGTTATGTCATCTTTCCAGGGACTGGGTGGGTTTTCAGCAGAAAAACTTGCTGAAATGGGTGCTATGCAAGTTCCAAGTAAAACTGTACCTGCAGTAGGTGCTTGTAGCTTTTAAAAAATATTTGCAATAAATTAGAGCAAAAAAAAAAGTAAACTGAGACATGGTAATGAATGCTTCTTGCAAAAAAAAAAAAAAAACCTCCTAGATCGTTTACTGTTCTGTAGTGACAAGAAAAATTGAGAGAAGTGGGTGATAACTGAGACAGCTGAGCTGAAAATTACAGGAAAGTTATGCTGCAAAGCACTCGATGCAAGAACAAAGAGTGCTGAAAACAGCTTTCTCTTTTTAAATCACCATAACTAGATCTGCAAGATGTAGAAGTCACAAGCTTTGGCGCGTGAAATACCAACCACCAAACAATAGGAATGAAATTCTTTGCGGGGGGAAAAAATCACCTTTATGCTTTTTATATATCAATGGATAGACTTTGGTTTCAAAAAGCATCCAATGCTGGTTTTGGGGCCACTCGCTGTGGGATTGAGCTGAGTCTCCTCTTTGCCTTCAGGAAGCGACTGAAGCTGTTTCTGCTTTTAGGAGAGGAACTGATAAATACAGAATTAGAACCAAAGCTTCAAGCAGAGTGCATAAAACCCGGGCTCTCCTCCAGTTTGACAAGACAAAAGGCGTCACAGATCAATCTTCTGGCCCAGTTTGATGCAAGGGGACACATTTAAAAACTACAAACAAGTGCATACATGTTAAAACACTTGGAAAATGGTTTAATGATGTTTACAACAGAAATGAACTGTACAATTACAGTAAGTTTAATATATATAAAAAATTACAGCAGACAAATGCATCTACACAAAATCTACCTTTTCATTCTGATTTACTGTAATCTACACAATCTCTCAATGCCTACAGCTATCTGTAGGCAACCACTGGGAAAATAATAATAATAATATAATAATAATAATAATAAAGGACATCTTTAAAGAGACAGCATTTCGCCTTCCTCCTCACCCTTAGTGTGATCAGCAAGGTTTTGAAATGTGTGGGACTCTCACATTTCAGTCTCAAGAAAAGCTTGGGTTGCGTTTGGGTAGGGTACTCCCATAATGGCCCTTGATTTCAAGTTTTCTGCTGACCTCAAGTGTATAAATGCAGTGTATGAGGAAGGCCAAGAGAAAAAAAACCTCCCAGCCAGTGTAAGCAGGCAGTTGCACAGAGCAGTGAAACCATTAGGACCAAAAACTTGACTTATTTAGAAGAAAAAAAGCAAAAAGGAACTGCCCAGACACTACAGACATTCACAAATCCTCATTTCTTTGAAAGTTATGATCAGATTTAGAAGAAACGGCTTGGTTTTCCACTCCCAATTCTTCATACAAAGGGGTAGTTTTCAAACTAACACGGTAAATACTTTTTTATAACAAAATTTAAGCTACTTGCTCTTTGGCCCACCCCTTAAAAACAGTGAAACCCCCTTTGCACTGAGAAAGAACCTCAGGTCAGTGGGGAAAACAAAAGAACATGCTGTCTCTTTAAAAAGAAAGAAAGAATCCCAGTTGGGAGCGGCCATCAGTGAAAATGCAATCCAAATTGGCGGTCTGGTGGAAATTCCTCACGGAATATTATGTACAGTTTAAAAACCCTTTGTAGTTGGTTTTTATTATTATTTATGAACACCTAGGCAGTGAAAACCGTTATGTTAATACATACATAGACACACCCAAAACATACAAAAATACTATTATTTCAAACTACTAAGAATAGGACAAGTTCAGTTATCTCCATGCTATGACTTTAAGAGCATTACACTGAAACAAACAAGAATTTAAACGACAATTTTTTAATATCCCAGAAATATACCAAAATATACATCTAAGCTTTGGAATTACTGAGGTTAGACTAATGCAAGTGCTGGGTAATCGTACTTAATACACAAGTCTAAGGTTCTGCAGGAAAGAAATTATCTTTGGTATCTGCATCAGGCTAATAATATTAACATTTGGATTTTGCTTTGGGATAGAGCTTGTCTGACCCTAGAACCAAACACCCCCCAATCAACTGAGATTAAAAAGATCCATGTAAAAAGTTCCTCCATTTGCAATCCCCCCCCAAAAGTTAAAAAGTCACAGGCATCTACCTAGCATAAAAGGTTGAGAAATACAATGCATAGTTGCACAGTGGTGCTGCAAAAATAAAAGAAATCTAGAAAAAAGGAACTAGAGGAGAAATGAAAAGCTGCTTCTTCTTCTTTCAGGGATTTCTCACAACAGGACAGCCTCTTCCAAGCAGTGAAGGGGGGGGAAGCTCAGAAGTGCACCTCAGCGTGTATTAATCAACATCACCCAGCCCCCAGAGGGTTAAAGCACCCAGCAGAGCAGCCAATCCTGCACCCAAGTCTTCAGCTCCTCAACCCACCTGCGAAGCCCTGGCCTCCCTTCCCAGCGCCTGTGCCCCAGATTTCACCCTGGAGCCGGGAGTTGCTGCCCGGGGCGTTCTGGAGCCCCGGGCTGGCCCCCAGGCCGGCAGCGACCCTCGCCCAGCCAGCCCAGGCCAGGCCGGCCTCACAGGTGGGCTTGGTGCTGAAGACGCCCTTTGTCTTTGGTTTGTTTGTTTGTTTTGAGTTTATACAATCATTAGGAAATCTTTGGTTTTGGCTGGAAATTTTAAAAGAACAAAACAAAACAAAGAAACCGCCCCCTCCCGACTTATAGCAGCCACCGTGACCTGACAAAGCTTCTCTTTCCCATGGGGGTAGGGGAACTACATTCAAATAAAGATGGACCGGGTTAAGGATGCAGCTTCTGGCCAGGTTGGGGAGTGGGGAAGGGATACAGGATTGTCAAATAATAAAGAAGAAAATTAAGTATTTGGAGATTTCCATTTTTTTTTCCCTTTTTTTTTTTTTGGTCATGTTAAAAAGTGAGTAGCATGAACACAGCACTGGGCTGAGAGCGCCTCCAGGCCCTGGAGCTCAGCATGGCTCTGGGGTGGGAAAAGGCAGCGTGGGTGGCCCTTTTCCATGGAGAGTGGAGGGGAGGGGGTGGATATTCACAGACTAATCAAGAGGACCCCTTGTGACCAAAGGAAATAAGATAAGATTGCAATTTGCCCTCACTTTGCAGTAGCTTTTAAGCAGCGACATTCAGAGGCGTTAGGGGGTCACTCCCCGGGTTGCAGGTCACGGGGTGCTATAGGCCAGAGTTCAGTGTTAATCAAAGGAGGGAGGGCAGACTTGGCAACTCTGTGGGGTTTGGAGAAAGTTAAAGCAAGTTACTCAGTTACGAGTTAGAAATGAGGTATACGACAGCTCCTGTACCTGTGGCGGATAAACACCCCACACCTACTCACACCTAGCCTTAGATACTACCACAGAGGAAGGAAATGGAACAACGGCACTGGCGGGGACGAAGGAGCTCCTGCCCGGGCCCTGCACACGGAGCGCGGGCACACGGGGGCACACGGGGGCACACGGGGCTGGTGCTGCCCCAGCCCTCCCGAGCCACCCGCGGGCAGCCCCGCAGCGCTGCCTTCCCTTCCCCGCGCTGTGGGGAGGCGCGGCCCGGCTCCCGGGAACTCGGGGGGAGCGGCCCTGAGCTCCAGGTCTTTCTCTTTGCGTTCTCCCCTCGGACTCGCTCAGGCGCAGGGAGCACCAGGGTCACAGAGGCCGATACGTGGAGAGTGAATGGGGGAAGAACTAAAGATTTTGTCTCAACTGCCTTGTTCTCAGGACACTGTCACGGGTGCTCTTGTTCCTAAATCGTTTCTCAAGGGGGTTGTGCGATCTCCACGAGTTGCCCCTTGGCATGCCATTCCCTAAGGTCTTAGGATTCCTACTGTTAAATAATTTCAGGGTTTTATAGCACCGCAATGTGCCGGCTTGGAACGCACACGAAGTTATGACATTCAGGGAATAGGGCTTCTGTAGCTGCTGCCACAGAATTCCTCAAAGGCAGTGTGAATCCTGAAGTGGGGCCTACAACAGATAAGACAATTTTGGGAGGGAAGGGGAAGCTAATGTGATAAATTAAGTATCTTACGGTATTATGTAAAGCTCTGCCGGAGAATATTCCCCAGCAGACCGACACAGTTTTAAGACAGATCAGCATTTTGGTCTGAGCTACTTGACAATGTCCTGTTTGGTAGAGAGATGAAATAAGGCAGAGGGGGTATGTTCCAGTTCTGGGGCTGAGCCTCAGCAGCACTAAGGAACGCCAAAGGTATCATCTTCCCTCGCCTCCCACAAGCTGTTTCATTTCCTTCCTCAGATTTGTTTTCCATAAAGCACACCTTGTTTTCCACTTCTTTTGTTCCAAGTGCTCTTTTCTTTGAGAAGTCATTTCTTCAATATCCCTATTACCTATCTATAAATCTAACTAGCTCTTTGAAAAGTCACACAATATTAATACCACTTTTACATAATGTCAGAACAACAATTCTATTAGTAAAGCTTTCAGTGAAGTTCTGCAACCCGATTGGTGTCCGGAGGAAGAGTAGCTGGACAACCCGCTCTCCCCCTTCCTCCCTCCCTTTCTTCACAAGAGCTCACCAAGTTCACTGATAAAACAGCTCAGCCCAATAGCACGATACATGAACATGTACAAGGCTACTTTGGGGAGCAAAGAAAGGAGTCTTCAAGGTCCCTCCCTTAAGAGAAAGACCATCTGCAAAAGCTGTCGAACAGACTCTGACCTTGGACTACACTGCTTCCACATTTGAAGGAAAGAAACAGTTTTCCCTGACTGTATCCCAACATCAGCCTAAGACCTGCAGCACTGGGCAAACCCCAGACACCGTTTGTCTTCACAGAGCCGATGCAACTCCATGCAGAAAAGGTGGGAGTACCCGCAAGAGATGAGGTCCTTAGAGGAAGGGACACTGACCCAAAGCTCAAAAAACCCCCACCCAGCTTTTCCTCTTACCCGCTCTGAGAACAGCAGAGCTGACAACTTATCAGTGCCTTTGGTTCCCTATGAGGCCACTGGGAATTCTCCCTCCCCAGTGGAGTCGAGCTCCTTTAGAAACCCAGCTCTCGCTCCCCGCACGCAGCCGGCGCCGGCTGGCGCTCACACGCACTCGCACACACACACCCACCCACCCACCCACGCATGCACACCTTGCCCTCTTCCCCCGCTCCAGCAGCCTCAGGGGAAATGGGAAGGGAGCCTTGGAGCCCACACGGAGCTGGCTGCAACACCCTCCCAAGGCAAGAACCACTCGCTCTTCTGCTACTGCCACCACAACACCGAGACATCGGCCAGGAGGACGACCTGGTCCCTCACCAACAACACCTCAAAGCTCCTCTCCCACAGCTGTCTCACAGTATTTCAACCCTTTCAGGCAGACCAGCTAGGGGTTAGGAGTAGGTTAGCTTTCACCTCTCTCAGTTTGGTTTTTTCTTTCATAGTTTTTGGTCTAGACAGGATTAGCATTGCTATTAGAAAAGGAAGTGTTTAAAAAGTTTTCCACCTATTATCAAGCACTACAAGCCCTACATTCAGTAACAAGACAAGGGGGATAAAAGGAACCTGTTTCACTTTTGCTCTCCCAGATAGATTAAGATGCGACAACCATTCTTGTCCCTCCCTGGAGTTAAACACAGCGGACCCAGTTCAGCTCTGGAGCAACTCAACTCAACTGAAACGGATTTACAGCCCCGAGGTCGATCCTAGCCCAGTACAGCCATCTCTCCCCCGAGCCTCCTCGATATTTGTTGCCTCATCTTCAGATCCCAGCGAGGGGCAAGGAAAGGCCAAGAGGGAGGGAAGTGTGCGCACACTCGAGAGGACCCTGAACAGCAACCCCATCAGTAACCTGCATGCCACCACGTGCTGTGCTGCAGATTAGACCACAGATAAACCAACCAAACAACAATCCCAAACCCAGGAGCGACAAAATGTTTCCTTTGGCAAGACAGATACAAGGAAAAAAATTTATGAGCAAACATTTTCCTTCTAACACAGTCAAACCCCCTTCTCTGCCCCCAACATCCACCCACCCCCACCCGACCCTATAAAGTTGTAACCTATAAACAGGATCTCAAATACATACAGCATAATCATGTTTATCAATCATAATAAACCATCAGTTCAACTAAACTCTACAGCTAGAATTATCTCCACTATTTATAAAGTTTGCTTTTCTCTTCTGATTTTTTCAGTTTAAAACCAGTTCTGCGACAATGCTAAGCTATGCTGAGGTATTTTATGAAGGTGCCAGAAGCCAGCTGCTACCCACAAGTATTGTTCTCAGAGCTGTATGGTGCTACCTTTTGCTGGGGGAAGATGGGGAAGGAGGAAGGAGGGAAAGAGGCAGAGGGACGGAGACAGGCAGGGAGAAAGGGGGCCCAGATTATTCCAGTTATGGACGGTTCTTAGCAGGGCCTCACTGATGGACCTGAAAGCAGCCCCAAGACAAAGCTCAGCAGCTGCTTCATGTTCAGGAATTTGGTCAGAAAAGAAGTACTTGATACGTTCTACATGCTGACCTTATTTGTCTAAGTGAGTAAAAGATGTCTTTTCTCCTACAGTTAAACTATTTGTAATTTCAGTGCAATCTCCCTAACACCCTCCTAACAGCAATCCAACAGGGGTAAAAATTCAGAGCATGTCCCCACTTGGAGTATCCTGGGAGAAGTGGCAGACAGATCAAATGCAGATAGGTAAGTTGAAAAAAATCAAAATTTTTCCCGTGCATTACTGTGTCCATGTGTGAAGATATGCAAATAGAGGAATTGCTTTTCATCGTTCCAAAAGCACTGAAACTACTTGCACTGACACAGGGGGAACCCGGGACCACTCACATCATGGAGACAAAGATACGAGCATCTTAAGAAACTGTGAATTGTGAGCCAACAACGTTTTGACAAAATCTTCCCTGTCAAATATCTTTAAAGTATTTTAGGGGACTCCTCTCTGGAAAGAAGAAAGAAACTCACAAGCAGCAACAAGAGATTTAATGAGTGAGAAGAGCAGAACTTGTGCAAGGTAGGTATATTGAATTCTATATTGCTATAGTACTTTGGGAGGGAGAGGGCAGATGTACTGGTTGCAAAAATAGGGAAGGGATTTGAGTTGGCTGCGTGAGAACTGACAAACATAAATGCAGTGGGGGGCAGCAGGCCAGCTTATTCCTTTGGTAATACTCCACCCTAGGCAACATCCAACAGGGACAGACAGGCCCTGCTGGGCTACAGGGTATGGAGAAACAGCATTTAACCATTTCAGGCAGAACGGGAATAGGGCATAGTGACTCTTTGTAAAGTTAATGTGGCAATAAAAACATCTACATTTTGAACTTCCAGTTGAAAACCAAGTATCATTGAAAGTTTGGACCATGCATTATTTTATCCATCCTAAAACACTCCGATGACCATGAGAAGCTACCTGTCTCTTTAAGATAATTTTGTACTTTTATATATTTCTTTATCTAAGAAAATATGAATTAATATTTAAAGTAAATTAGATGTTGCTTTGGTTTAGTATCTGTGGTATGGCTCCAGCTGTAATGGTTGTGCTGCTCCATTTGCAACAACAAAAAAAGAGGGAATTCCTGTTTTAAGGAACGCTGCTTTTCAGGAATGTGCTCAGAGTTAAGGAATTAACTCTCTTGTGTCCTTCACTAACTCAACTGCAGAAATGTGTCAAAGCACCCCATGTGAGGCTTACAGAGGTGGCATTTGAACATTAGGTCATAGTTCTAAGAGATGTCACATCCACACCACCTCACAGTGACTGACAGAAATGTACTTCAACTAACAGATGTTGTACAGCATCTGAGAAACAAAATAAATGGTGTGTAGGCAATCTAAGCAGATGTTACAATTGTAAGCAGCCACACCTGTATGTACTTTCTTTGGGCTGTTCGTGAATCCTTCCACTGTGCCTGTGGAGAGTGGGTTCTAAGGAGACCAAGTGTGCTAAAGCAAAACATGTTTTTCTTAAGATCAGAAAAAAAATGTCACCACCAAGCTACAAGACCAACTCCTGAAGCCATTCTCTAAATTGTTTTTGACCTTCCGGGCATATCTGTGTTTGTGTTCCTGGAAATTTCTCGCTTTTTGAACTAGCCCTGTCTGCAGGGAGAGCTTTTCACCTTATCTTTTCTTACCTGGGTACTGTGACATGCTTGCAACTATGAAAAGCAACCCTCTCACCTTTAAACACAGAGACATGGAAGTCTGAAAAAGAGATGCTATTTTCCTTTTCCAACACACCACCAAACTTCCTGTGATCATATTTACTGGGTCTGTACCCAATTGTTATTGTTTCTTTTCAGATGCATCAATTTCTGCTGCCAGCACGATGATGATTTAAAAAAGAAACTTCTGCTAAATTCTAGTACATGATCTCATATTCTTTTCATTCTCTGAAGGAGCACATGCACTCTTAACTTGGCAGATGTACACCCACTGCCAGTCTGATTTCTGTCTGTCACCTAAACACTGGAGGTAGCCAGCATCCATGAGGAAAAACACTGATAGGGATGAAAGGTAGGCTCCAGGAACAACAGCCAGTCAGTCACAGGGATGTTTTAGGGGACAACGAATCAGAGCACACTGGCAATGGATGCCATGGGGTATGTGCTGTTTGGGTATTATGTCAGTTTCTGCAAACAAAACCAAGTTTTTTGGATATGTGGCTACTCTGAGTTTCCAGTTTCTCTCAGAAAAAAACTCGCTAAGAAATTCCCTGGAATCTGGGCCCCAGATAGGGTGATGGGGTAGAGAAGAGGAGGGTAAAGAAAGGGGTATAAGGTGCTCACACCAAAGCCATGTGACCAATGCAAAGGTAGTCAGGAAAAAAAGCAGATTTTTATAATAAATAAACCATCCAAGCTGCATTAGTGTTCCAGATATGTACTCAATAAGACCCTCTCCCTACCACAAACCAGCAAGAATGGGACATGAAAACTCATTCAGACAGCTAATGGCACAGTCTCCTGGAACTGTGGAGAGAGGATTTTCCATTGATTTAAGGCCCACCTTTCTTTGTGTTTCCTAGATATCTGCAAGGAGCATGCCCCCCACCCCACCACAAAACCCTTGGGGAGGAGGGAATCCATCGGAGACGAGCCCGGTGGTCTACCCCCACTAACAGAAAAGCTTCCTGATAAATTGTACTTTTGCACAGGCGTGGAAGTAAGCAGGGACTTTCAGAGTCAGGAACAAACGCTACAGCTGCGGTTTTCCCCATCCTCTTACTTCACTCAGAACAAGTCCAAGGACTTGCATTCCTTTGGTAGAAACTATAGACCGTGTTGTGGCCTCCAGACCAGCACAGTGGGTACCAATATCTTCTCTTCTACTTTTTCCCTACCTCCCTGAAGCTCACCCAGCTGTACCTGTTGCTGCTCTGAAGCTTTTACTGTGGGCCACTGCCATTTTTGCAGTATTATTCATAGCCCTAAAAATCTCCTGCACAGCCTGAAGACGTAGAGACATATCAAAAATACAGAGATTCATCCATACTGGGGGGATAAAGGTGGGACCTCTTAGATTAACAATCCTCTGACATTGCCATTCTATTTACATATCAAATAAAAGAAAACAAAGTCAAGTTAAGAGTCTGCCCCAAGGATAACACAAATTACCAACCAAAAAAAAAAAAGATTAAAAACAAGCAGCAACTTTTATATAAAATTAATAAAAACAAAAGACAAATGAAAAAGAAATTGTCAGTAGCATCTATCGCCTCTCTGCATCTGAACTGCACTTACACAAACTAGTCCATTAGTACAGCAGCTTGCTAGAAATTGACTTTGGTTCAAGCTTAGTTTTAAAAAAATAAAACATAAAAAAATCAAAAACACATAAGAAAAGGTGGACGGACATTTGTTAGTTTCCCTGCTTGCAGTTCACTATTTTTGAAGTTTTAGGGGTAATTGGTTTAAATATCAGTAAAACAGGAAGGTGGAGAGTTAGAGATGAACAGAGCAAAACCATGGTAGTGGGGGGAGAGATAAGGGGTTCTGCCACTTGAGTGCAAACACAACTCCCACATGCTCAGGCAAACCAAAGCATGTGTAGAGTTTAAAGTTGCTGCCTTGCGGATCTTGGATGAGAAGCTCCAGGATCCCCCTGAATCATCAATAAAACGAACATAGCTGCATCAGCTCATTATTTTAGGACACTCTGGTGACAAAAGAAAAGGGGGTGGGTGGGAAAGGGACTCTTCTAATATCCTCACTAGCTAAAAGTAATTTAGTTTTATACACATGGCAGAAACCTTTAAATCCATCAGGAATGGAAAGTTTAACGTGAACTGCATTGCAGTGATCCAGTCTTCTCTCTTTAAAAATCTTATTTCTTTTTTTGGTTCAGATACTGGATTGTATATTTAAGAATATACAGATCTAACTTCTGTACAGTTCATTACTCCTTCCTCATCCACAAAAATATCCTTTGCTCCACAGATCAGAATCAACCTTAAAAAGTGAGTTCCAGTGCCAGGCCAGCCCCGGCTGCTGGCCAGAGGCGCCGATTGCTGCACTCACCCCGCGAGCAGCCCCGCATCAGAGGCCACACGAGATCAGCCCGGGGTGTGCAAAGCCCCAGAGTGGCTCTGTTGTGTTGGCATTAACAATGGCACCTTCTGTTCCCATATTCCTGGCTTCTGTCTTTTGCAGCCAGAAGCATTTTTGTTTTTTTTTAACTAGGAAGCTCTTCTAAATAGTGTTGGAAGCATCAGAAAAGGAATATTGCTATGAATGGGGAGAATGTGACCTTCTGAAATCCGGTACCAACTCACCTAGAGGGTATCTAGGACTCTAAATGCTGTTTTACGTGGTGCCAATTAGCCTGGGTCATGACGGTTTTTAAATATTTGTGTGTGCTTTTGCACAGCAAAACAAAATCACTGGAACAGAAGAGCCATCGGTATTGTCACACAATCCACACTCGGGAGGTCACATCCCACTCTCTGAAGTAAAAGGAACCAAGCACACGAAGCTAAGAGCAGAATTTGGCTGCTTTGTAAAAATATTTGAGAGGAGAAGAATGGCAGTTTGGAGCAAATTCCTACCTCTGCTTACAAAGCAGAGACCAGCCTGGAAGTTTGCACACAGTGATCTCCACTACTGCACTGAGCTTCCTGCACAGATGATGAACATAAATTCTTCTGACCCCTACAAGTAGGCATTAGACAAATTCCAGGATGAGGAAACTGTTCAGAACATTTCCAGAAGATTAGGATAGAAAGTCTATTTGTGCTCCATTCTTCCTCTCCACCCCCCCACCCTCCCCCCATGGTGTGGGAGCTCGCTGAAAATAATCCAGGAGCAAAAGACAAATGCGTCCAAACTATATATATAAAAATAATAATAATAATAATCATAATAATAATAATAGAGATACACCAGTAATACAGGCCTGCCTAAATTGTACCAGTTAAGAAAGGAACCCCCAACATGATTGATACGATTATAAACACCTTGTATGACATAATGGCCTGTACAACAGACCTATAAAATGATAATTAAAAAAGAAAGATATTTAGACCAAAAAAACCAAGAAATCCCCTTCCTATGTTTGAACTGATAACCCACCTTAACTTGTCATTGTGACTGCTGGAAATGATAAGTAGTCCTTTCACTTTTTTTGTGTTTTTGCGGTTTTTAGTTTTTTTGTGGTTTTTTTTTTTTTTTTTTACATTTTTGGTTAGAAAGTTCTCCGATCCATGAAGCGATCCTGAAAAGACAGTGTTTATTATAAAATTAGGCAAATGTCTGTCCCAGCTTTAAATCCTTCCTGTTTTGCTTTTGTTTTTTTTTTCTCCTTTTTTTTTGGTTTTTTTGTTTTGTTTTGTTTTTTTTAAATATTTTTCCTTCTCGCTCTCTCTTTCTCTCTCTCTCGCTTGTCCCCAGCAACACGGTGAGAGGATGCCCATGGCATTTTCAGTTCATCGACCGGGCTGGCAGCCGATCCCAGCGCACAGTGACCCAGGCTGCTGGAGCACAGCCCAGCCCGGCTCACTGTGCCTTGGAGGCAGTAGTGGTGGTGGACGTGGCCCCGCTGGCAGAGGCCACTGTGAGGAGAGAGTTCTGGATGGACTCGGCTGAGGTGGAGGTGGCGTGAAGGCTGGCGACTGGTCCAGAGGCCCCTGCGGAGGCTGCAGCTGCAGAGACCAAGCTAACTGGGTTGCTGGTGAGCAGAGAAAGGTTCTGAGGGTTCAGGAACAGAGGGGCAGTGACGATGTTAGGGGTACCTCCAGCATTGGCAAACACCAAGTTTCCAGTTGCATCCAGTGATGTTATTGGAAGAGAGCCACCGGATGCAAGAGCTAAAAATAAGGAAAGTTGAGTAGGGTGGAGATAACATTAGCAGTAAGCAACAATGCAAAATGTGCCTAAAAGCAAGGGGTCTCTGCATTTGCCTTTTTCTGATATGTGTGCTCTCTAAATCGCTGAGGGCAGCTGTCTCATCATAGGCTGGTTTGGTTTTTTTTTTTCCAAATAACCATCAGACAAGATCTTGCAGATACTAAAACACTTCTTTCATTTGCTGCTAGACTAATTCCACTGTGCCTTTCTTCAGCTCTTTTAGCACAATACTGGTCTATGTTTTCTGCCACAGAGAGCCTGTGCATCCAAGGCAACTTGCACTGGGAGGGGCTGAGATGAGGGTTCATGTGAAATGACAGCTATCACAAGATGGAGAAGGTCATGTAACCTTAAGCGTAACATTTAAAATGTTGACATATAACCAACCACTGTTACAACTTACTCTCACGAGTGTACAGTGTTCAGTCTGCCTTAGATTATGATCTCCTAAATTTATCTGTGACACTTTATGACTTTGCAACTTAGAAATAAGATTTGTTCAGCTAGTTTAGAGGATATTTGGACACACAGGTTACCTAGCTCTTTAGACACTTGTACCACCCAGTTTTTACGGGTGGCAAACTACGAACTCAAAACAACTCTTGGTGAAGCCAGTGGTAACTTCTGGCTTTGTGCTACTTCCAAAACAAATAAATATTTACTCTTCTGAATGTGGATTTATCTATTTCAAGTTCTACATAAGGATTTTAGGAGGCAGGACGCTTGTTGCAGGTTCTTTCCAAATACATATGAAGACAAGAATTCGGGATCAAGACTTGCTCAGAACTGCCCTTCCAAGAGACCTCAGAATGGTGCAAGTCTGCTCAAGCAGACTATAAAAGAGCTATAAAAAGCAAATCTCTAACCTGCTAGAGATACAGGCCAATGAGGCAAGGACAACAAAATAAATTACAGATTATATTCAGCATCTTAAATGCCTCCTTTAAATCATACACAGCTCTTATTCCCTATCTGAAGTTGTACCTGCTCGTATCTCTGTGACCCACAAAATGTATTTGCACATTTGATTTTGTAAAGCCTTTACTCCTACACAATTTATGCCCAGTGCTGAGGAGTCAGTGCTCTCTGGTAGACAAAACCAGAGTGCATAAACTGAAGTTGTGTGACAGAGATGCATTAAAAGGAACACTACTGACCTTGAATAGTTGCCAGTGTACTGTTGCTCATCAGGGCCGGGCTGAGAGCACCACCTAATGTCCCTGGATTGAGACTGAGTAAGGCACCTCTGCAGCAAGATCATGAAAGAAGTGGGAAAGAGAAAGAGCGTTATTGTTAAGAAAAGGTTGTCACTGTTCAAAAGTACACCATCATATTTTTAAAAAAGGGTGAAGGAGGGAGGAAAGACCAGAGAGTAAGGGCTAGTTTTGGATTATTTTACTTTTAACTCCATGAGGGATTCATGACACACCTGAAGTACAAGCACAGTAAATAACATGACTTGCATTGATTGTTGGTGTAAAATATTCTTGTGAAGTATTTTGGGAAAACTGTTAATTGTTAGAGAACTATCATCCTCTCCCAAATGCAGATAAGAAATATGTAAATCAAGAGAAATAAAAGAAACATCTGTCTGAGCAACATTTCTAAACCGTAACTTCAACAATACATCATACAGCATCTTTGAGAATTTCTTGCACATGATGGAGAAATGAATACAGAGGTGTGAAGTGGGTCTAGGCTATCTCTCCATTTTACAATTAAAAGGACAGATTCTATGGTTCAGTGGTAAGTTGCAGTTTTTAAGTCAAGCTCTGCAGTGGGATGAATGATTTATCAAACAACATCATCACTGCAACACAGCTTTTTCACCTTTAAAATGAACACAGTATTTGTGTACTGTGATGGGAATGGTCCATTGCCATCTATGAGCAAACCTTCAGAATCTGAGATAAATGACAGTGATACATAAAAGCAATTTATCCCAAGCATTTTCCTTCACTCTTCTGTCACCTCACCTAAAAGGGTGTGCAAAACAGATCCTTACCCAGCTGCAAACTGCGAGGATGCCATCAAGCCTGGGTTTAGTCCTGCTGCAGCAGCCATGGCAGCAAGACTTGCATTTGCAGGCAACTGTGCAGCTCCTTGTAACGCGGCCGCTGCCGCCGTTTGCAACCCTGATGCCGTTACCATCACCTGGCTGGTCCCGAGAGGGGAGGACAAGGGAGTGGAGGTTGTCTGTGTTGTGCTGGTCTCACTGGCACTGGAGGCCTCTGAAGTGGAGGCTGAGGCAGAAGGGGAAGGGCTCGGGGAGGGTGATGTCACCGCTGAAGAAGCTGGAGGTGCTGTTGAAATCACTGTTGCCGTGTTGTTGGAGGTGGTTTCTGTTGTGCCTGGAAGAATGGTTCTGGTCAGATCAGTACAAAACATGGATACCAGACAGCAGAAACCCCTGCCCACCTGATCCCAACTGCATGTCCAGCTGAAAGGGGCACAAGCACACATTTCTGTAGTACCAAGAAGCACCAAGAGCTCAAATGAAAAAATGAAATGACACTTCCCAATGGGAGGCTGAGGAGCTCCAGAAGCCAGCAATGAAATACAGTATATTTTGTTTCAGCACCACCTGTGATTTTATTCCTGGAAAAGTCAATTCAGTGGTCACAAAAACTGAAGCTTGCTAGTGCAGCAACAAGAAACGATGACAAGAATGTCCTGGGATCCCAGTGACCAATAGTGAATGACTCTTTTAGGAATTCAAAAGGGACAAACGGTAGGGGTTGATGCGGTGGCAGCAGAGATCAGCCCTTACCTGTGACTGACAGACTGGTGACAGCAGGACTGGCCAGAGGGAGCACGGGGTTGACAGTCAGGGTTGTAGCTGCACTGCTAGTCACAAGGCTTGGCGTGGTTGCCACCTGGAGGTCAAAAACGAATAAAACTGCTCAGCTGCTCAGAGTTACACTCTAGTCCTGGATTTCTTTCTTTCCACCCTCAGCTGAGGAAGTTATCAGCAAAAATTCTGCATATAAATTAATTTTTTTTGTAATTTGGTTACTTTATCATTCAAAATGAAACAAACACAGGATCTTCTCTAATTGCCAGCAATATCTTTATTCCTAATAATTCAGTATTTGCAAGCAGATACACCCCTATGCATATCGTCTCAAGACTGCAAGTTAGCCCTCTCTGCCACCCCACAAAGACAGCACCTCGTTTTAATAGAGACACTCTTACAGAAAGAGTAACAAAATATATTATTTCTATTCTTTTTTTTTTTCTTGTTTAAACATCTTTTCAGCTCCAAATCTCTTTTTCTGATAAAGTTATGCAAATGTCCCAGCATTAACAAAGGTATTTAGAGTAATGTGTTTATATGGAGAAGCAGCATAACATTTCACTTTTATTCAACCAAACTATAAACTTTACTTTGATAAGCTTCCTTGTGCCAGAGGAAGGATCTCTGAATTTTAAAACATACAAATGGAGTTTTCAATTGTGGATGGCTTATTACAAGAAAACTACAATAAACTGAAGACATTACAGATAAACACCAAAGATTTAAGGCTGGAGAAACTAGCTTATGAGGAAAAATGAAATATAAGGAAGGGACGTTTTATGGACAAGAAATGGTGTCCAACAGTAATATTTGAAGGCTGTTATACATCAATGAGAGAAATGAATCCTTCAGAATTGCCCAAGAGAACATAGCCAAGGATACAGGCTAAACATTCCTCCTTTCCACTCTCTTACCTTATGTCTATTATCAAAGAAATATCTCTCCTGCCTCTTAGAGGGAGTCAAATGCTTCACGCATTTTAAACAAGACTGGGGCAACTGGGACAGATCTGAAAGCTTTCTGCCCATCTCAAATAGTGTATGAAATTAAGAGGAGCTGGATGCACAGTACACCTCCCACTAATGCAGCCTAGCCACCACATCTGTCATCTGTCCAGCAAGCAGTTAAGGCCAAGGTCACCATCCCTATTTCAGGGCAGAAAATGACCTGGAATTAATATAGCTCACCTCTGTGGTTACAGTGACTGACTCCAGCCAATGCAAAAGGAGGCTGCCCCCAAAAGGAGCCTTCCCCTCCAATCCTGCTGCAGAGCCCTCGCCCTCGTGCAGCCAGGCTGCAAGTCACACTGGTTATCTAACCATACTGAAAATTCATCATTGCTCCTCACATGGCTAATTTGCAGTCAAACTACTAAAGTAAGCCCAAGCATCCTATGGGCACAATCTCCAGAGCTGACACAAGGAATCAACAAAGCACACAGGCAGTGAAGGCTGGTGGCAGCAGGGCTGGAACATCCATTTGAGCAGCAGCACAGTCTTAAGAGAAGCTTAGAATGAGTGAAAGCACTAGTGAAACTTCACTGATGAAAGGGAGACTGTGGTTAACACCTCAATTTCTTCTATACAGTGGCAGATTATAGCAACAGGAAAATTTCCCTAGGAAAGCTCCTTTAAGTTGCAGTCTGAAGGAACTTGCACAGTTACTAAAACATACTATCATAAATCTCACTATATTCTGCTTTGGTAGCAAGGTATGCAACCTTGCTTTGCAACTGGGCAAAAAAAAAAAAAAACCCAAACCAATAATAATAATAAAAAAGACTAAGCACACTTAACACAGCCCTTCCCCTGAAACAAAAGGTTGCATGCACACACACCCTGAGACAAGGATGAGGGGAGAGAATAACACGTCACCAAAATTAATGGTTTAATGAAGTACTGGAAGATATTAGCTACTACGGTGATGAGGGTGGAATAAATACTACAAAAGGACAGCTACAGGCTACATAAATTCCACCACATTCCTATTAGCATAGCTACTATGAAATCTAATAGCTACTGTTTCTATTTATGAAAACAGACCTCCATGGACATTGGTAGCAAAGGTGCTGAAGGAACCTTGATGCATGTGTTTTGTTACTCTTATTTTCATGAAGTTTGTGTTTACCTGAGGTAAATACAAGTGTGGGAAATTAATTACATGAGTATTAGCTAAACTGTTCTTCTGTTCCATGCCTTTCTTTTACATAAATCATTTCTGACTAGAAGTAACAACAACGGTATCACTGGATTTGTGTGACCTAAGTCTCCAAATGATGCAGAATCAAAGGATGGGTAAGATTGGAAGGGACCACAGTGGGTCCTTTGGTCCAACCTCCCTGCAGGTTCAGTCCTAGAGCACATGGCACAGAACTGAGTCCAGATGGCTCTCGAGTATCTCCAGCGAGGGAGATTCCACAGCCTCTCTGGGCAACCTGTTCCAGTGCATGACACATTTTACTGCTGCCCATTTACTGACCAGAGCTGCTAAAATAAGAGTTGATGGGGAGAGCTATTAAGCTCTTTAAAAAAAATAATATTATTTTATTTTTTTAAAATGGGCAAAAGAAGGAAAGTCCATATATAAACTGGATGTATTATCTGAAGTAAGTTCAAAGCAATAACCCCAAGTGCAAATTTGGTAGCCAGAATATTTGCTCATGAGCTGACTAAATAAAACACTCTCACTGAAGGCCTGACTAGTGCCTGATTTGTAAGCATTATCTCTCTTAGACAGTACCCAGGTGGAACACTCAAAATTCCAGTAAAACATAAATACGTGAAAACAAATCTGCTGTACAAAGAAGGTGCAGCATGTGTAGCTTCCACAGTGAGCACAACAGAACCACCTCCACCAGTGATCTTTGTCAACACCATTCTTGAGTCTTACCAGTGAGGTTGGACAAGGGAAAATTGCTTTGATGGGCGAGCTGCTGGTTCCACCACTGCTGGGTGGGTTGATCCTTTTCTCCTTCTGGCGCCGGTTACAGAACCAAACGCGGATCACCTCCTTCTCCATGTTTAGCTGGTCAGCTATCATGGCGATCTCATCCGAGGTAGGCTTTTGGTTCTGACAAAAGAAAATGGTATTTGAAAAGCTCTGAAATTACCTCCTGAAGTTTTGCATCATAGCTGCTTCTCCAGCAGGCCAAAATCTGAATTGGTGATTTAGATCCAGAATCTGGTCAGTGGCACCATAGAGACAAACCACAGCAGATGCTTCTGCCCTCCACCTAAAAACCTCAAATTATGTGTGCTTAGACTATTCCTTCATTTATCCATCCTCATGAAGGGTAATATTTAAAGCTATGTCTGAGTATACTGGAATGCAAAATCACATAGTCAGTGAACTGCAAGAACCAGTGAGTTTTTCTGAGGGGGTTTGTGTTTGTTTTTAAAGCGAGACAGATGTTGATGCACGTTTCTTGGCACGGCTTTTGTATTCCCCTTGTTTAGTACTAGCACTTTCCTAAATAGCACAGTAACAGGTTCACTCTAACACATATAATTGTTAAGTGAAGTTTCTCCATTTCTTCATAGGCTGAGCTCAGCACCAGGACCACTGACCTCCAGGAAACTCTTCTCTAAGGCCACACGTATGTTGGTCTCTATGCTGGTGCGTTTCTTCCTCCTACGGTTCAAGCCTTCGATCCCTTGCCCTGGAGAATTCAGGGCACTTGGGCTGGACAGAGTTGAATCAGATGAGAGGTTTTCTGAAAAAGAAGAAAGTAATACAGGAGATCAGGAGATTTCATCTGAATGCAGTGCAGTCTAATGGAAGTGTTCTTCACCTGTGCAAGGTATGTTAAGACCTGCTCTGCATCTATTCCAAATACATAGAGGTTTATGAAGATCCCATGCATTAATCACTGTTATTTACAAATGACAACATATACCTGAAACTCAAAAGCTACAAATAAACCCAGAGGATGCCCTCTGCTCCTGTATGCTACCACAGTATCCCTTTTATAATACCTATATACAGAGTTTGTCTCCCACATCTCATTCTACTCCCTACTGACTCACTGCAAGCCCCAGTTAAAAGGAAAAAGGAGCACTTGATATCCATGAGCCATAGCTGAAAGTCACAGGCAGTTATGAAAAAAATCTGAGCAGCCTGAAATTTCTTTTACCCACTCAACAAAACACTCGAGGAAGAGAAGTTCATAACCATCTCCACAGTGTTCAATCTCTTCTCTCTGGACATCTTAGCAGATACTCAGGGCTACCAACCACTCCACACAGTGAGCAGCTTCCCCTTCTGAACTTCACCAGGGCTCTTAACACCTAATCCTGTCTTTCTGGCTTCACAGAGGAGCAAAGAGAGAACATTTAACCCCACTCTGCAGCAGGAAGAGCAATCTAACCAAATGGCAAGTTTCCGCAGAAAATTTAAACAAAACCATTAATTGTGGCTGGAGTTCCTTCACTACCCTGGGGTTTGTGGGTGATAAGCAGGTGTCAAAGTTCACAATGCCCACCATTATTCTGATTCAGAACCAAATGGGCAAGTTTTTTCTAGATTTTTTTAAAAATAGTAATGGCACCTGTAAATATGTGGAAACCCTTCCTCATACTGAAAACTCCAGTGAGAACCAGCTGAGTTCCATGGCAATATATTCTGGAACCACTGGTATGCTTCTCCTGCCTACTTTTACCTAAAACAGTAGCCTCTAAAGTCACCTGAATCTTTCTTCCAAAGATTTTCATAAAACTGAGTCAGAGCCAAACACAATGGTTCCCCACTTGCAGGATGTGAAGAACCCCGACACTGTTCACAGTCTTCAACTTTACAGAGACAAGGATTTCTTCAGGTTAGCAGGAAAAAGAGCCCCTATGACATTCCTTGCAGCACTGGATCCACCCAATGTTGCTGGAAGGTTTGGGGACTGCTGTCCTGTGGACTTGAGCACTCAGTGTGGAGGTATTTATGTTTCCTATCACAGACCTACAACAGCTAATGATAACCCCTGTCAGCACAACAGAATGACACTTCCTCTTCTCAATGCAGACAAATTTTCAACACTGCATGAAATTACTTTCAAAATTTCAGAGAATGTTGTAGATGCCAGCATAAAGCTCCCTCCACTTTGGTAAAAATAGGAAGGCACACACCAACCCTGCCATCTGTTTAACATATCCATCAGTTTTATACTATGTACAATTGCATACTTGGAAGAAAAAACTGGCTGACAGCACTCTCAAACACTTTCTCTCCTAACACCTAGCACTACCACATAAGCTCCTTTTGCTGGTGGGAAATAAAAAAAAAAATAAAAGAACACTACCAACACTGGCATAGTGAATAACTTGTATCCCAGAAAAAAAATTAATATGGGAGGGAAAAAGTAAAACCTAACCCACAAAAAACTCTTCCTACAGGGAAAAATATTCTTTATCTGAACCCTTGGAGAGAGATAAAAGGAATGCACACAGGGGTATGGAAGGAGATGGATGCAATAAGCTCTGCCTACTGAAATAACAAATCATGCAACTCTCTCTCTACTACACATCTGAAAAAGAAAGCTAGAAGAGGATTAGAAGTTATATGCATTAACATACGCGAAGGAGGAAAACCACAACACATATTGTACCTCATCCCATGCAATGGTTCAGGTGTCTAGAGAACACAGTTCTGAAAGTTCATACTAGAACTATTTTGGATGCATATAGGCACATGGAAAGGGAACTATGGACCCCTATTTCTACACCTTCATTTGTCCCCTGGGCAGCTACAAAGGCTGGTAGCTTCATAAAACCATAAGGGCACAAACGAAGCAGCTTTTCAGAATCCTACTGATTTTGGTAGGCTGGTGAAGAAATACACAGACTCATTCACCTGCATCATTGAGCCACTTTTCCAGAAGTGGCTTTAACTTGCACATGTTCTTAAAGCTGAGGTTCAAGGCTTCAAAGCGAGAGATGGTAGTTTGGCTGAAGTCATTTCCATAGAGTTTGCCCATAGCGAGCCCAACATCACCCTGGACAAAGAAAGAGAAAAAAGGGATTCACTGACATAGGCACTTCCAAAGCAAGGAATCCTGTCACATTCTGGTGTTCTCTTAGTGACTCCACTGCTGCGTGGGATTTCAGTCTCACAGAGGCTTTCTCAGTGCTACCAAGATTCATGCTAAAGCAATAATCATAAAGAAATGTCAAACCTCGGTCAGTTTAACCTTGCAACTCTTTCCAGGAAATCCCTGATGCTTTGTCTTCTTAGCATTATCACTGAGCAGCACATTCCACTGAATGTTAACTCCTAATTTTTTCTTAAGTTTTATAAATAAGTAAAGGCCAAGCTCTCTTTAGGAGCAGATTTAAGTTTTTCTGCATATTTCACATTGAAGAAGGAAAGTTCAAATAAGCAGAAATGCAATGAATTTACTTTTCCAAATTTGTAGAAAATAGTCAGGACAAGATGTTTGCAGACATACATCACATTTAAATAGATGCAGAAATATTCTTATCTGAACTGTTAGTATCTTCTGAGGTTCAAACCAAATTTCTCCCCAATAGATACAAATTTCAAAGCATACAAGAAGTTGAACCATTTCAAGTAATGATTAACTGCAGTCTTGACTATCATTACCCATCTGCCAGAAAGCCATCCAGGAGATTTACAGGCAGATTATCATCTCTTTACATCTGTTATTGCTTTTTAATCTCAGTTTTAGCCAACTATTCTGCTAGCAGACATTCTGCTTATCCTAATATTTATGTATATATTATACAGCTATGTAAGCATACACTTGGAAAGTGGTGTTTAAAAAAAAAATCAATCCATTCTTGATTGTGGCCATGAAAAACACCATAATATTTTCATGCTTTGCTTTAAAGCTGGAAGGTCCTGCCCTTTGAAAAAAAATGCACTTATATTTCAAGTATACTATTTGGTCTAAAGTAGCTTTATTTAGATTTTTATTTTTTTAAGCGCAAAACAAAGTATGAAAAGTGTGGAAGAAGAGGCTGAAAAGCTGGAGCACAGTTAGTGGAGTTTAATTGCAAATGGGTTAGTTGGGCTGGGCATAAAGCTCGCTTTTCTCTGAGGTCAGCTCCACAACCACAGCTGGGTATGAGTACACTGACAGCATGCAGAGTGGCCACACACAAGCCAGGAAGAAAACAATCTTTGGGAAGCTTAGTAAATTGTGCAGGTTGAGCAAAGAAAACAATTTCCTTCCTAGAAGAGGACCAGAACAATTGGTTTGTGTGCCCTTCAATCAGAGGAAACACGTGGGAACTCACATTTTTGCCTCTACGTATATGCCAGGATTCTGTGCATTTTAAAACTCATAAATCATTCCAAGAGGAGTAGCGTGGATGCTCTTCTGGGTTTATGAAGAAGAAAACCTGGCTATGTAAACCATTTTAGAGATAACTTGATTTATGTCTTGGCAGGAAAGCGTTATGAAATTTGCTCCAGTCCCCCAACTAAATTTAATTCTACATTTATGTTGTTCTTACAAACATTTGCCATCTGATTTAAAATGAATAGTTAACCATTTCTTTGTCAATGCCAAAAGGTGGCAGCATTTCAGCTGTAGGCAAAGGAATTTACATATTGGAATGAGACTTTTATATATTGGGATGGCCCAGAGATATGATGGAACAGAGTAAAAAAGGCACTGTATACACATCTGATCTACTCTAGGTTTTCTGAAGCTCTGGTAATGAACTGCAACTGATTATAAGGTACATCACTGTTGTGTGTACTGGTCTGTTAAGAAGCTCAGATGGTCTAGCAGAGGCAATACCTTTCACAGAATAAAAACAACACTGTCTAAAATGTTCACTCACGTTGCTTGAATCGGTACTGAGCAATTAGTCCCAGGCCTGCAAGGATGCTAAGGTGCAGTTTGCTCATTGTGTCCCTGTATGTCAAATATGGAGGTATTTTTAAGGAAAACAAACAAAGGGATTTAAATGCATCACCCACATTTCAGGGTGGGAGAAGAGGCAGAACTGCTGAAATTCAAAACCTGTTTTATTGTTCACACGACAGAATGTAGTAAGTGATTAGTTTGCAATGCAAACTAAATCTTACAATTATTTTTGAAAGGCAGGGGTGGGGTGAGTCTGAAAAAGCTTACAGTACTGCTGGAAATGAATTTCTTTTATCCTCTGAAAGGCAGTCTATTTATCCAACTATAGGAAACCAAAGTAATCGGGGTCTCTAATTATCATCCAATTATGCAATTAGGTTAAAGTTATTAGAACAGCCTAATTACAGACATACAGACTCAGAGTAGGATAGGAATGACCGAATGTAATTTTATCACATTCTCAAGATTCCCCTTTTTTAATCTGAAAAGCAAATACTGAAATGCAAGCCTGAGCAGTTGTGTTCATTTTTCCTCACCATGAAAATTCATAACCAGGTCAATAAAGAAAGGTTAACATGTAGCTTAAAAAGTCTAGTTGAGCTTTTATAATCATCTCACAGCAGGGCAGATTAAACATAATAATGAGAGATCTACACGAACCTCCTCTGTCAGACTATAGGGAAGCTATTGTATTTTCCTCTATTCTGTGCTGCTCTATTCGAGCTTTTGTGTGTGTCCATCGCTTGTATTTCTGTGCCTCCCTCTAGTGGAAAGAAGGGAGGGAAGGAGACACACGTGACAGCAAAATGGACTTCATTTAACTAAGAACATTCTGTTCTTGACTTATAATTAAGATGCTGCCAGGAACTCTCATTATGAACTTTGATTTTTCAATTTAGGACTTTGCCAGAAAAATAAATCTGACTACAGCACATACTTTCAGCTAGAGTAGATTTACTTATTCTATTCCATCACATATGTTGGACTAACTGCTCTAAGCTCAGACTTTGATTTTTGCATGCTCTTTCTTCTAGTAAAAACACGCTTACGCTTAACCATAGACTCCTGTCAAAACTAATTGTTTACCTGGGGAGATACTTTAATTTTGCAGGGGGGAAAATAATTTTTATATTAATAAGAAAGGACTCTTGGAACCCAGTTCTTTTCAACAGAATAATGGAACATATAAATGCACTTTGTACTTTTAATTGTCGTCTTCATTCAACCATCTTCACTATGTTTAAAATTATTTTTCTTCTTCTCTCCGGGTATTTCAGAGATTTTAAACAAACCAAAACAAACCACAACTCCAGTTCACCCTTGTAAGGAGAAAACTTCAAAGGTGACAGTCCTTTCAGGTTTTGTTTAGGAACCTTAGCAAAAGCATTAAATACAGAAATCATTGATGTTTAATAGGAAAATACGCTTGAGAGATAAAAACCCTTTGACATCCAAAGCAACTGCACAGATGTGATACACTTTTTAAACACACAGAGCAGTTAATTGTACTGTATGATTTTTGGAACTTTGTACTTCTGAAGGCAGCTTTAAAGTGCTTTGTCCCATTCATGTCACATCCCATAGAATGAATAGTGCACATGCAATGACATCTGGAGCTGGTAAATGCACGCTTTCCCCTGCTGGGAAAATGGCTATGCTTTAAAACCAACAGGGAAGTAAGATGGATGTATGGCTTTTTCTGTTATTTCTTAGAAATCCCCCACATAAAGGCCAGAGCATAACCCTATTTAAGCAGGTTCTCCTAGGAAATGATGGAATTGTAGTCTCCCCCCAGACTTGAAAGATGAGACCTCAGGTTCCACACTGGCAGGCACTAAGGTACGCAGTCTCACCTGAGTGAATCCAAGTTTGATCCGTCTTTGTTTGAAAGTCTTGGCAAACTGCTCAAGCTCCTCAAGGTCACTGGGCTCCTCCAAGCTGGGAGTGTCGATTCGCTTTGGTGTTGACTGGCTCTGTGGAAGTGGCTGAATGGGGGTCGCTGCTATTGTGCGTGTTGGGGTTGCTGGCTATTGGACAGCAAGGAAGGGATGAAAATCAGGCTTAAGAGGATAATCAACAGAAATTAAATTCCTAAAAGGTATGTGACGTTCTTGTGAGAGAGGTCAGTGGATTGGACATTTCCTGAAATCTGCGAGTTCCTCCAATTTATTAACATTTCTCTCCAGAACAAGCAAACACAATCCAGAAAACTACAATAGAATGACAGGCTTTTAACGGTTTTGTCGTAACCAGTTGAAGAAAAGTAAGAGATGTTCAGTGGTAACCAACAACTTTTACTTGCTGCATAAACTGCTCAAAGAAAGGCTGAACACACTCTACTTGGTATACTTCTATCACTTATAAACACCTTGGCATTCATTCCTTTGGAAAAAAATTAAAATTGAATCTACTGGTCTCGTGAGGTGGCAGATTGTCATCAGCCCAAAAGACTGAAATCTCCTATTTAATCCTGGAAGAGTGAGCACATATAGATGCAGCAAACATGGCAAATTTCCTCTAATGCCATCTCTTGTGACTGACACAACTGTTCAGGAAGAAAAGACTAGATTTACATCTAGCCCTTCCGCTGACAGTTGCAACAATAAAATGAGCATACTGGTGACACAAGAAATTAAGCAAAGGCAATCTGCAGAAAATGATTCATTTTAGGACACACTTTTCTTCTACATAAAGGGTAATTTTCTAGGAAGTCTGTGGAAGGTTCACTATTCCTGAACATTGGCATACCAAAGCATTTTGCGATGCAACTACAATAAATATCTGAAAAAAATTATCATCTTGGAAAATGTTCACAGGTGAACAAAATCTATTTAGATCTTGTATTGCACAACAGTTCAGGCTTTATGTGCAACAAGAACACTGGAAACATGTTTTGAGTGCATAGCTCTACCTCCTTACATGCCATGATCAGGTGAGATGCAGAGACAAATCATCTACTCCAGTTAAATTCTAGTCAGTTTAGCTGGGGCTCTTCAGTAAAGGTGATTTCATGCCTCTGTGTCCTATGCCCAGTTCTGAAACTCTGGACTCCTTCAGGGCAAACAAGAACAGCCTCAAGTCCAGGCAGCACTAGAGTATTATGCAAAGTCTATGCAAAGGTTCAGAAAAGGCTCTTTTAAAAGAAATGGCCTACATATAGCTCAGTCTTTACATAACTCCTTATAACATGTTTTCCTCCTGGGTTAGTGTAGTGTTTTGCAGTGTACAGCAGATGGTAGAGGGAGGTCAAGATCTATAATTCCATTACTTGAGAAATAATGTAATCATATATGATCTTTCTAGGATTGCAGATACATGTGTCACACTTAAAGGTTCTTAATATTTTTTAATTTACATTAATCATAGTGGGTAATTACTGCAATATGTCTTTACTGATTTCACCCACTTTACATGATTTACTCTTTCTTAGTGGTTTTAATGTTTTTTTTTAAACTAAGAATAATCTTTAGTGTGGAATCATGCTGCTAGCTGAGGTATGAACTAGAGGTGAGACAAATTCCATTTCCCACATGGTGCATGAAAAATACTAGAGATGGTATAATAGAAAATGTAGTTTTCTAAGACTCTGATAGACTCAGGCACCTTATTGTAGACTAGAAAATTCTTGTATGTAACCGAGGTGGCAGGAAGATACTGTGTGATATTACATGGTATTTGAGAAACAGCATGAAGCCATGAAACTAAACTGCACAGTAAAACCCAGAGCCAAGCACAACTAAATTTGCAGGCACATGCAACCTTAAAATTGCTTTTCTTATAGTCTGAAAACTTAATCACAGAGCTCTAATATTTTAATAGACATCTATCAGAATATTCAAATATTTAATTTCTAACAATCTCTTCAGTTTCACAGATGCTAACTAGTAGGACTGGCAATGACTTAGCAGTGATTGCAAAATAACTACACTAAAATAAAGATAGATTACCACTGCAATCTTCAGAAAGAGGCTTGTCAGTGAACCCCTTTTGGAGCTTTTAAGGGAGCTCACACCTTGCTCCTCTGAATTTTCAAGAAAACCTTACAGGAAATCAAACGATGCTCTAGTGCCATTAACTCAAGGTATCAATCATGAAAATTTCCAGTTAAAAACCCACTTTAGAATGTTAAAGCCTGGAAAAGGGCACATTGGGGTGGGAGCTACAAACCTGAACTATCTAGAAAGACAAATTCATTGTTACAGCTACAACATCTATTCAGGTAACTAATACAAAGTCCATTCACTTGCCATTGTTTAAATCCCCTCAAAGCAAGTCATGAAGTGTAGGAAAAAGCCTGACCTGCGAGGCAAGGGTGATGCTTGGCTGAGACTGCAGGAGGTTGGCTTGGCTTTGCTGAGGTAGTTGCGTTAAGAGATTCTGCGCTTGCAGGAGACCTGGAGAGAGAAAAGTGAGTGTTTGGTTTGTCAGTCAAAACCACTAAAACATGAAATGTGGTAAAACAAGGCTCTTACCAAATGGTGGAAAGTTAAAAAAAAAAATGGAGATATGAGCTTTTGTTTCAGCCTTGCATAGATATGTTCAGACTTTGGAGTTTTCAGCCCAAAATCCCCTTGCATTTCCCTGAGGTGTAAGTGGTGACGGAAGGGTAAGAGGGAGAAGTGTGTGTAAGTGTCCTCTGCAGAAAGAGTTGGTAGTGATCTAGGTCATCCCAGTTCCATGTGCAGGAATCATTTACTCTCAGCATGCAGAGTTTGGATACACCTCTTCTGGTGTATCCAGAACCAAGAGCTGACCAAGAATTGCGGAGACATATAAAAATACTGAGCACTAATGAGATAAAATTCAAAATCCTAAGCAAAACCACAAGTTTCACTCCTTGATCACCTATGCCAGCTGCCTAACAAGAAGGAAACTTTCTGGCAGACTTAAGCAGACCACACCAGAAGACACAACAAGCCTAGATAACTCCCTCCTGGGTCAAATAAAGTAGGAATCTTTTGGAAAAGTAATTGGAATTAAAGTTCAGGTAAGATACTGAACACTGCTCAATTTTAACAAATAGAACAAACACTACACTGAATATAGGAAAACCCTGCTACTATGAAAAGGTGACAACATCAAAGAACAGTTGCAACTTTAAGAATCAATATGTCTAACATGCTGTCAATCTACAAATAAATTCCCTTACAGCTCACTATTTGTACAGTTTATTAAATCTCTGAGGAAATTGAGTTACATGCCTGCATCTCTAAATTAACTAGAAACTGTCAATTTTTTTTCATTTCTAATGCAAAAACATATCTATTTTTAAGGGACAGAATCTTGACAAAAATATACTTACAGTTAGTCAAATCCCTCAATTTTACTGTGAAAAATGTTAACTGTTATTTTTTAGGTACCTCCTGGCTACAACTATCAATTTCCACTATAATAATTAAGAACCCAACTAATTAAACTTACACTTCAATATACCTAGTCCCTAAAACCCAGGGGCAACAACAGATGGATGGACTGCTATACCACCATCAACTATGTACCACTTAAATTCAACATCATCAGCTGCCTGATCTACCTCTTAGCAGAATAAAGGCAGGGGAAATAGAATTTAGGACTTGATAAATACTGAGTGAGGAACTGGATGTTTTATGCAAGGTTGAGGCCAAAAGAGACATGGAAAGAGGGATTAACTATGGTTAAGAAGGAGAAAATGTATCCTCAGTAAGGGATACACAAGCACAGAATTATCATCTGACAGCAATACTTGATTTTTGTTTAATGAAGAGCTGAATGTGTATTTTAAACAGAATGTGTTGCTATTGAGATGCTCAGGACCTATAGAATACAGACAGCTGTTTATGTAATATAATAGCACAGCACAGACAATGATGTAAATTTTCTTTGCACCACATAATCAATGTGTTCCAGCTGTGTTTTTGAAAAACCACGGTGAGGGAACAGAGCTGCTCAAGGAACTTCCAAGACAGCCACCTACTACAGCTACACATTGCTTTTTACAATGCAAATATTTGTTCACTTGAAAGATGATTTTAGCTGCCCAAATACAAATATTAATTAGTAAACAGTCACTCTAAGTGCAGTTTTTTACCTTAATTCAGTGATAGTGAATTTTAAACTGACAGCTTGAAAGAGAAAGGGGCAAACCCATCACACTATCACTACAGAGTGGCTGTAAACAAACAAATAAAAACCAGGCAGCTGACAGTGATGACATTTGAGTTCTAGTCCACTGGTAACACCATTGATTACAAGTTACTGACTTTTCCTATGACTGCAATCAGAGTAATTAGGACTGGCCTTTTGTGACTTTCTGTCCCCAGAGAAATCCCAGAGGACGTTTTTCTGGCATTAACAATTCTGCTAAAGAGCACAAGATGACTAGACTCTTCCTAATTTTATTCTCACTCATATGGTCTGAAGTAATTATAATGGAATTATCAGTACAAAATAATCTGATAATCTGAACATGTTTAATCTACTCTGCTTTTACATAATTTTATCCTATGTAAGAGATACTGACACAAGGTGTCACAGGCAGAAACTGGAGACAGAACAAGTCAATTCAACCTCCAGCTGACTGAAGGGGATGGGGAAAGCAGCTGGACCATTTTGGAAATGTGTCTCTCCCCCTGATCACAGCCTTTTCAGGCAGTTGCCATGCACACACTTTGGGCACTCCTTGGCTGTCGTGGGTGGGCAGCTGCAGTTCTGCTCTTTTAAGACATGACTTGAACCAGTCTAAGCTTCTCCTTCTAGGTACCTACTGAGATCCTGGCATTTCAAACACCGCTGTTTCCTTAAAAACTCATACTGGCACCAATACTGCTTAATATCTTTACTACCAAGAAGGCTGATGGGACAAAATATATTCTCAGCAGGTCTGTGGACAAACCAAAGATAGGGAAGTGGTCAACAGGCCACAAGCCAGAGCCTAGATCAGCTGGACAAATGAAACCTCATGAAGACTGATGCAGGAAAATACAATGTTCTGCATGGGGGCTGGAATAACCCTGTGCAGCAATACAGGGTGGGCACTGGCTGGCTGGAATGCAATCCCACAGGGGTTCCTGGAGGACAATCTGATGAACATGAATTGGCAGCGTGTCCTTTCAAGACAGCCAACCACATCCTGGGCTGTACTCACAGGAGTGCAGCCAGCAAGTCAAGGGTTGAGCTTCTGCCCCTTCACTCCATAGCTGGAGTCCTGCTCTCAGCCTTGGGCTTCCCAGCACAAGGCACAAGGCCATCCTGGATTTTTTATATCCAAGGCCCACCAGGATGGAACAGGTAAATGAGCTTTTTTTTAGTCTGAGGAGAAGGTGAGATCCTACTACCTTCTTCAAAGACAGAAATGGACTCTGCTCAAGGGTACACTGTAACGAGATGCAATGGATATCGGAACATGGAAAACTCCAACTAGATATAGGAAAACTATTTTTATATTTTAACATTATAGCAATCAACTCTTAGGGCAGGTACTTGAGAATGTTGCAGAAACCTCATTCTTGGACATGTTCAATTCAACTGGCTGAGGCACTGAATAGCTGCTGTAATTGGACCTGCTTTGAACAATTCTACCTGGTCTCCAGAGGTCCCTTCCAACCCACATGATTTTTTTGAACCTATAAAAGCTGCTATTGTACTTGCATACTTTACAGAGGTCGTATTCCTAACCCTCTGCCCTCAGTTTTAAGAGTCCAGTGGTATTACTGCATTAAATATGGCAAACAAATCACCTATGTGGCACTCTAAAAGAATGACTGCATGGAGGCAGATAAGGATCTATGCAGAAGTATGATAGTTTAGAGTATTTTTTATAATAGTTATAGTAAATAGATTTATTGTCATTCAAGATTTTTCCTGTAATGTTTAAGAGTAGCATGAATAATGGTCCAAGTCAAAAAACTCTTCCTGCCAGCCAAGAGTCCCCTAGGACTGATCTGGGGTTCAGTTCTATCTAAAATTAAACAAAAGATAAAACAAACATTCAAGAACAGACTTTTTCAGCATAATTTAAAAAAAGTTGGCCCAGAAGCATAATGCATAATTCATCCCAAACTGATCTCTCAAAAGAGTGAATTTTTTCATGTAAGAACTTGACTGCTTTATCTCTGCCAAAGCTGTTCATCCTCTCACTGGAAGTTAGCTTGCAAGACAAAGCCATTACAAGGACTTCCACATGAGTGAGGTCTCAAAGTCTGTATAACACATAGGAAAGAAGAAAACAGGATAGGATTTGGCCCAGGCAACTTTACAATTAAAAAAAAAAAATCATAAAGGCAGTCTTTAATAATAAATAGCAAAAACTTGAGACTAGGTAGATCCAGTTTCAATGTTTATAGTTAATTAGTAGCTTGTCTTGCACATTTTCCTTTATGGATATTTTCTTTGTAAGTACTATTTCTAAATCTCACTGTGATACAATCTTTGCTTAGATCTCAACAACTCCTGTTTGCAAGGTTAATTTATATTAAACACAGCACCATTTCCCCCTCTGTTCAGAATTTTCCTGATACGATTTGTATTAGCAATATCTCACGAGTAAAAAGCTGAACAGTCACCTGATGAGGGTAATATTTTTAAGAAGCAGCTCTAATTGTAGCAAGGGATGTTAAATTGATTACTTTAGAGACAGCTCTATTAGATACAAGAACAGATACAAGAGATATAAAGGTATTACAAGGTGCTACATTCCTGCTGGTGACTTTAACAATAATATGAACAACAGTTGCGCTGAATAAGAAAATGTTCCAAATTTCTATTTCCATTCAATCTTCTCCATATCTGCTGAGGCTTGAAACAATTCTTTCAGTTATGATGTTATCAATTATCAGCCATGAAAAATGGGAACTTAAAAATTTGTTTCATGTAAGCCCCTAAATAGCCAGAAATCGTGTGGAAAAGGAAGGTGACTACATTAGACATACAGCAGTGGATTTATGGGGAAAATTTCCTATCTGCTGCTGGGAGCTACAGTGTGTGTGTTGAAGAAAGATAGTAGAATAACATCATGATTATTGATTAATATTTTAGGTATTGAATTTCCTAATTTTTTTCAAAAGTTGGATCTCGGCTCATGATGTTCAACCCTTTCAAGAATCAAAATACAATTGCTGATGACTGCATTTCTCTGTACCCCTTCGCCTCTTCAAGTAAAACGTTTTTCTTCACCAAATGTTTACATCTTTTACAATCCTGTTTAGATACACTATTCTTCACTTATTTCTCTCAAAGCTCTTCTCCTTTAAAAGCAGTGTTTCTCATTTACATGACTACATGGCATACACAAAATATGTAGTGTAGTCTGTAAAACAAGAAATTTCTTCCAGAATACATAATCTATACACAAATCTGAATTTTTATGTTCGTTATTAAATGTGTACATATATAAAGCTCCATGCAGTACCAATGAAGCATAAAAAAAAAAAAAAAAAAAAAAAAAAGAATGCCACTGGTTTTGAAGAAAACTCTATGCTAGTTTCTTTAGACTATTTATTATTTTATTAAGTTGACTAATGGAGCAATAGGACATGAACAACATGGAAAAGTCAGATGCAACAGCAAATAACAAAATGAAAATACACACTTTCTCAACCTTTCTCATAAATAATAATGTGCTATTTGAAATCTTCTAACAATAACCATGAAACACTGCAAAAAAGCACATCAAAAAGTGATATAAGGGGTATTATGACATACATGTTGCTTTATCATTGAGTGCTCATAAAGAAAATGAGATCTATTCAAGTATTTCAGTTTGGAAGGTTGTCACACGCTAATGGCCTATGGTCAGAATTCAGCATATAAATCTTCCCACATTTCTGAGCTATTCAGTTGTCCAGGCTGCACATTACCAGTAAAACATGATGTCTCTACCTACACTGCGTCACTGATGACAGCAATATGCAGGTCTTAAATTGTAGTGAAGAAATGATTTTTCAAGGATGGCCTCTGGAAAAGGTACTATGAAAATCTCATCTAGTACTTATTCTACTTCAGAAGATTTTAAGCAAACAAGAAAGCCTTCACTTCTATAATGCAAACAACTCATTTTGGGGGATGAATACAATTTGCTTCTCTTAGTTTTTCTTTCTGTAAAGCATCTTCAAAGGTATATTAGAAAACCAGCAGAATTTAGCTAAAAATGTAGGCAGACATCAATACCAATGAGTTTTTCAAAACAATGCTTTTGTGCTTCTCTTTTCTTAAAATAATTTTTAAAAAACCCAAAAAACAACCAAGCACCTACTTTGTAGAATTCTTGAGATAATTTTAGTAGTTTGATTTCTTTTAGTAAAGTATGTTAAGTTTACAAGTTCTGCTTCATTTTAAGAAAGCAGTACATCACTAAATGCTTTCATGAATAAGTCTTTCAGCCATTTTCTTCCAGTGCTGGTATAAAATCTCTCCTAAATCAAGTCCTATTAAAAGGAAGGTAATTTTGACTAACCCTTTATTCAAATGTGAGAGCATTCAGACAGTAAGAGCCCTTCAGCATAATGGAAAGCCAGTTCTATCCAAGTCATAGTATGTAAGAAGGAATGATGCATGAAAAAATTGAAAGGAACAGAAAAAAATGAGGTGCAAAGAGCTGCTTTATAGGACAGCCAGGCTCTGCAGGACTCTTCAAGCATAACAGGATTTGCCTTCTGAGCAAGAATCTTTGGATTACCAGACCTGAACAACTGAGTAGAGTTCATGTAGAAGAGAAAGGAGGGAAAAAAGGCCATTGGAGTATATCAGCATAAGAAGCCATGGCTAAATGCAGTTTTCCGTGGGCATCAGCAAATGGGGTGCAATCAGCACCGTGATGCATTGCAGCCTGAACACATCAGTCCTCAGAACAAAGCTGCTGTACAACAACTTAACTGCTCTGACACAGCACCACCTACCACTGCCCTGTCTTTGGCATGGAAGTCGTACCCAGTGCACTGCCAAAATATTATAGTAAGAGCTGGTACACAAATCCAGCATTCTAGCTCATTTCCCAAGGTGTTAATTATTAGTTCAGTTTATGGCAAAATTCACTGTACCCTCTTTAGGCTTAAGTACTTTTCCAAACTCCCACAAGGACTTTTGATTTTGTATTCTTTTTCCAGTCTGTCCTGCATTTGACTGAGATAGAGTTAATTTTCTTAACTGCTGGTACTGTGCTGTGATTTGGATTTTGGATGAGAACAGTGTTGATTCCACACTGATGTTTTAGTAATTGCCAAGCACTATTTAGAGTCAAGGAGGAATTTTCAGCTTCTCACACATCCCACCAGCAAGCAGGCTGGGAGGCACAAGAAGCGTGGCAGGGGACAGAGCCATGACAGCTGACCCAAACTGGCCAAAGGGATATTCCACACCATGTGGTCTCATACTCAGGCTATAAGCCCAGGGGAGAAAAGCTAGCTGGGAGTCACTGCTTGGGAGAGGGCTGGGCATTGATATGAACCACCTGAATTTCACTTTCTCCCCTAAAAAATGCTATGTATGATCTGTTTTTGTGGCAAGGAGCACTTACCCTGCTGCCCCTGCGGCGTTTGTGAGATGATGAACTGTGCTGGCTGCAAGTTGGTTGTTGGATGCACCAACACAAACTGTTGCAGGTTGAGATTCTGCTGCTGAAGCTGCTGCAAGTGCTGTAAATCCTTAAGGAAATGGGAAGGGGAAAAAAAAAGAAAAAAAAAAGAAAAAAAAAAAAGAAGACAAAAAAAAAAGAAAAAAAAAGAAAAAAAAGAGAAGACAAAAAAAAAAAAAAAAAAAGAAGAAAAAGAAAAAAGAAAAGAAAGAGCTGTGTGTTAGACATGTAAGTCAGCAATTATTCCCAATACAAGATTTCCTATCAACCAGGCTGATATTTAGGGATAAAAGTGGATGTCAAACACAGCAGAAGTCCTGCTATTGAATATCCTTTAGAATGGCAATTTGAATTTCACTTTCATTCTTAAAACGAGAGTTATTTACTAAATAACCCAGCAAAGTATATCCAGAACTGTTCTGCTTTATAAACAAAACAAATACACTAATCAATCTCCCTTCCCCCACAAATTCAGGAGTTTTCAAATACATTAAACTTATCAGCACAAAGATCTCTCAAACTTATTTTTTGAGGATGGAACTCTGCTACAAATCAAGCATATTAGCTGGGAGCTATTTTTTTTTTTGTAACAACACTCTACAATTACCATCTGAATCCACAACAGGAAAGCAAAATATTACAGATTCCTTGTTAGCACTCTGGTTCTTCAGTTCAAATTTCAGAAAGTAGCTAACTCAATTAGTAAATATATTTCATTTGTTCTGAAACAAATTACAGCTTAATAGATATGACTATAATGAAAGGTTAAAAGGAATAATCCAAAACACTACATTATTGTAGAACCCCACTTTTATGTATTTAAACCATTCAGGACTATTAATTTTCTATAATTAAATGACAAGTCTCAATGTAAAATGTTAATCTCTGAGAAACTGAGTTTTCAAGAAAAATGCTTCAACCTGACATTTAGCCGGAGAATGAAAACACAGAGAACTGCTTAAAAATATTGTTCCCTCTAAATAACCTTTTATCTTTCAGGTCCAAACAGCACAATAGCAAGAGCAACTGAAATTTAAAAAACACACTGTGAAGTCAGCCAACATAACAGTGGTAATCCATGAAAACTATCTAAACACACTTATTGGATTTTTTCCATCTTTCCAGGAAGAATCTATTTCAAAATACTCACCAAACAGGTGGAAAAAAGCCTGAATGAAAAAATTCCCACACTTGCAACCTCCCATTACACAAAGCAAACCAAGCAGACAAGAAGACTCCCCCAAAGTTCTGTTTCAGGGAAGTCATTCAGGTCCCTGTTTGCAGAGAAACTGTGTTCAGGTGCAGCAGTGCCCAGTGTGGCTGCTTGGAGCTGCTCACTTTCACACAGCCCCAAACACACCTGAGTTCAAGTGAACCAGAGGAACAAAGAGCTGCTCCTTGGGCTGATGCAGGTTACTGAGCACTCCCACAACCTGCTCAGCCAGAGAATGGGACAGGCCATTCACTGCCAGCAGTGGATTTGGAGATGGGAAGTCAAGACAGACTGACAAGGAGAACTTCTTTCTTACACAATGCTGCTATCTGTGACCTTACATTATTTTAAACCTGTTAAAACTGTAACTTGAAACTTGCAACAATCTCCTTCTGGAGATGAGGGGTGGGGGATGTCAGAAAGGAAGACTAGGGAGGGGAAAAAATAGGGAGTCCACTGATTTATGAGACAATAGACAGGCTTTATAAGAAAACGACTACTTAACCTGCATTACACAGACACTGGTCATCAATCACTTGGGCTACTTAGCCCTGTTAAGTCAAAAGCACGCAGTGTAATAATATGGTAGACAGACACCAGATGGACTGATCAAGCAATGGTCTTCAAGAAATGGAAACTTCCATTTTATAAGAGAATGGTAAAATTTTAAAAAGCGCCCACGAGCAAAAAAGTGGTTTTAAAGTCAATGGTATTGTTTGCTTTCAGAAAATTGCAGAAATAATGCAACCATTCCTATGAAATCAAGGCAAAGTTCCTTCCTGAAAGAGACCAATAATTACTCCAGCTCTATCCTGGAACTCTATGTTTTTTATGACTTCTTATCCTAATATCACATTGGTCAGAACCGCAACCAAAACCTCTTACTTCTTGAGCTCAACACAACATGGATCTCCACTCATTTATTCACTGATTTTCAATGCTCAGCTGGTTGCCTCTGCAGATAGTACTGACCCTCCAGCTCAGAGGGGGCTCATACTGGAATGGATGTGAGGAATGGATGCAGAATTGAAAACAGAAATGGAAAGAGCTAGGCAAGCTGACTGAGGTTGTGAACACTGGGCAGAAGGAAAGGAAATCAAGAGAGGCTGCAGGATGAAAATAGAGGTAGATAAGAGAAAAAAAACATAAACACAAAAGGAAGAGTTGGGAAGACACTGTGGAAAAAAAAAAAGTATTAATGGAAAAACAGATAGGTTAAGGACCTCTCCCAATCAAAAGCAAACAAATGAAATCACCCCAGATGACCACGGAGATCTCAGATGATTTGAAGCACCCCCACAGGAGATGGAGTTACATGCAAGAAAGAATACAAAGAAACAGTGACAGTGTATCTGTAAGACCAAAGGAGGAGAGCTTTTTGTTTAAGACTATATATTCATAACACTGGCTACCCAGCCAAGACATGACAGCTCTTATCATCAGGCTCTTACACTTTAATATGAGAAAACTGTTTTTAAATTGAGGCCTCAGGGAGAACTGATATAAGCAATCTTATTCTGTGCATCTGCCTTGGTAAACGGTATGTTGGCTAAGTCTTGTTTAAATACAGAAATATCATTCTGCAATGCAAAATGAAAATGATACCTCCAAGGCTAATCACTCCTAAATAGCCCTACCAGCCCCTCAAATGCATTTGAAATCCAACTTTATTTCCACCTTGGGAAAGTTTTATTATTTAGTTAATTATACCATTACAATATATCTCCCAATAGCAAACACACAAACAAACCTGACACTGTTTTCCTATACTGATCTTTTTTTCCTCAGTGTTAAAATCTGTATGCTAGCACAAGCACATGGAAAGAGATGGAAAGACTTTCAGGGAGACATGCATGTCTTCTCATGCTGCCTAGCAATTTAAAAAGATCAAAACAATCCAAATCCTACCTCAGCAGAATAATCTGTCAAGTGCTATGTCTTGCTGTGAGGAAGATTTTTTTTGTTAAAAAAAAAAATCTAAATTTCTAAATTCAATGCCATTATTTCCAATTACAGCTTCAGCACAAACTTAAGCATCTGACTCATTTTGAGATTTACATCATATAAATACAGATCACAGATCCTGAAAACAAGGAAGTTTATAAAGAACCCCAAAAGTTGATACACAACTGTTTAATGTCAAATCAGGAGCAGCATGAGCTCCTCACCAGGCTGCTGCAGCAGATACCTTACATGAACTGCAGTGCACATTAAAGAAGTCATGCTTTTGCAATTAGTTAATTAAAATAAATATGGTAATCCTCCTGCTGCGGAGACCTGCCAGTTAATCAATTATTCAAAACCCATCAATTAAAACAAACATTAAGCTATTTGTATAATCAGCTATATATTTACAATAGCAACACAAACAAAGCTGAGCACTGCTTACAAATCTTTGCCAAGATGGATCAAAAAGCATGGTGCTATCTACCTATGAACCTAGATGGTAGATGTTTTCCATAAGTACCTCAAATTATATCCAACACCTGCACAATTTATGCCCTGCACTTTCATCATAAGGAGCAGTTAACAAGATTCAACCAAGCTCATTTATGTATCAAAATAATCTATCCTAAAAGACATTAATTGTAAAGTCAAGCATTTAAGTAATTAAAAACATCAGAAAACAAGTACAACTTTAATTTGTTCTGCACATGGCAACTATAAGATCACATGCTATTTTTCAGAGAGCCTTTAGCTCACTCACGTGCATAAATCAGACAATGCTGCCTTCAGAAACTCTTATTTGATAGCACATGCCTGATCTTTTCCATTCCCTTCAAACACTTCTCTGAAGATTTTCTAAGTTCTGGAGAAAAAGCCAGTACAAAACTAATAATTGTAAATGCTTCACACATTTTCAGAGCTTTGCACTGAGGTAGGAGAGCAGGATTAGAAACATCTCACATGCATCACCACTGGTATCCAGTGCTTTGGTGGCCTATTTGACAAACCTAAGGCCAGACAGTTCAAGGTACAATAGGAAATTTTAGGCCACCACACTTAAGTAAAGCAGACCTTGCTATCTTAAGCTGCACACCTGGAAGAGGAGAGGCACACACCTGTGGATTGCTTACATATATGTTAAAAGACTCACATGCCATCAAATGGGAACTCTGTGACAGGTGCATGGAAAGATGTCAGAAGCTATAACCAACAACTTCCTTGACATGGACATTCCCCATTCTCTTCTTGAAATCTGTCTGTATTATTGCCTACAGACAGTCTTAACAAAATTAAGATATGTTCTTGAGAATTACAAGTTTCCTTGAATGCTACATCCTTCAGTCATCTCTACATCAAGCCAGTGAGGTGGAATCCTTTGCTAAAAAAGGTGTTATTTGCTGATGTGACTTCTCACAGTGCAACAAGAGCTTCAGTGGGAGGAATCTCATCAACACAGCAACATCAGCACTCGCCTTTTAAAAACAGGATGGCACCACTCTGGCCTCCCTAAGGACAGCCAGAGAGGTCAGAACTTCTAGACCAACACCACAAAAGTTTGTCACTTCAGCTAATGAAAACCTGATAGCACAGCCAGGCTGTTGTTATTCAGCTAGTGGACCAGCACAGTAAAGGATTGAACATTTCACCAGCGGACTTCACAGACAATTGCAACATTTCCATTCTTGTCCTTAATCAGACCTTATGTTCACTTTTTAGACACTTCATTCCAGTTGAATGCAAGAGAAAAGAGCCTGAACAGAAAGCATCAGAGTCTTAAAGAACTTGCTGACTCTATGAAGCAGTGACTTTGAAGATTATATACCCCACACACTTTGCAGAGCTAGACTAAGAAAACTGTTGTTATGTACCAAGAGCTTTAATCTATGGAAAGATGGACCTCAGCATGAGCAAGACAATCACAGTACTCAAGATGTCTAACTCATAGTACACAAGATGTCTAAGCTGCACATTTGATTATCCTCATCCACATGTCTAAGGATTTTCCACACTACATACACTAAGCACAGAGTTAGTGCCACTGTAATCTCCACACTGAATTAAGCCAGTCCTGGAAGACCCAGGAGGTTCCTTACTGCTTCTAGCAAGCAGAACATCTACAGCAAGCAGGTCTTCCGAACTGACAAGTCTTTAGCACCAGACCATGAGACTGGGCAGATTCCAATACCTGACTCATTCTCCAAGTTTTTCTCCAGACACACAGGAATGGCCATTCTTTGTCTTGAAATGCACAGCATTAAACACCAAGCCAAAATAGCACACAAATGGGTCAAGTCAAACTGGCGTTCTTCAGCTCTATCACTTTGCTTCTAACAAGCACCATTTGGGTCTGACAAGCATCCTTTTTGATACACAGCCATCACTTCCCATCCATGCAGGTCTCAACAAGTGCAACTTCTGTGGACATCTTTCCATACCCGTTTTTCTCCTTTCTCACGCTAACTACAAGAAGGAAAATTCAGAAAACATAGCATCTACTCAGATTCTGGTACAAACTCAGAAGCCCAGTGGAACTGAGGAGCAGCTGGCACACATTCCTTGCTAAGACTATCAAACTTCAACCTCATCATCCAAGGATGCACGAGGAAAGACTAACAATACTCGAGGACTCTAGCAACTCACTGAGTGAGGAACAACGAATTTTATTCGAATGGTGCAATCAGTCAAAAACCTCTTTTGTTTTCCACCCTCTCAAGCCTCAAGGCTCACCTGTGCAATCTGTATTGGCTGAGATAGAGGGATCTGCGTCATCGGCGTTGCAGCAGAGGCCGAGATGGTGGCACCAGCAGCGCTGTGCTGCTGACTGGCTGAGTGCTGCACTGCAGCCGCCAGCAACTGGGCCTGCGCCTGTTGGAGCAATAACTGTTGCTGGGCTGGCGTCAACGTGAGCTATAAACAATTAGAAAACACAGCCATTAATAATGGGAAGAGCCACTTCAGCTACAAAGTCATTAGATAGCTTGGTACTAGTTATGCTAACCAGGCAATCCTAGGGCTATTCCACTAACTGGCCAAGGGCTCTGGCCTTAAGGAAGGACAGCTGGCTACTTGATACACTGTGGGAACCAACCTACCACAGGCCTGACACAAACCAAACTGCACCACCACCAACATTCGCACTTATTGGAACCTACAGAACCTAACTCTGCTCCTAAATTTTCCTCACAACTCTACCAGGAGTTTCAGGGAAAAAGCAATTAAGCAGCAAGCAAAAGAAAAGAATCAGTATTGCCAGAATCTGAAAGGAAATTTACACCCAGTAGAACAGCAAGTGATTAGCCAGATGAATGTGAAGCAGGAATCCTGGCTATGGCTACTGAACAAACTGATAACGCCCCAGCTGCTTCACATTAGCATGAATCCCTGCCATATTCCATCATTTCCATTATGCCCTAAGATATAAGTAAAGAACATGAGCTCCATTTGTTTCTCTCCAAGTCTCCCCATCTGGCTTTTTTTTTTTTTTTAATAGAATAGAGTTGGCAACTTTACATCCCTTCCCTTTCCCAAACACGCATTATCTCTGTGAAACAGGTGGCAGCAGTCTCTCCTTTACATGTAAATGAATCTTGATGCCCTTATTTACTACAACCCGTATCTGCATAGGCCTGGAGTTTTGAATGTTTCACTACAGCAGACAATCATGCATTAAAACAAACCAGTAGTTTCTGAGAATACAAAAAATAATAAAATATGCCAGGTTTTTACAACACATTGAAACAGTCTCACTTTTAAAACTTTCAGTGCTTATCTCAAAACTAAATAGGATGTTTATTTACATAGTAACATAGGAGAAGATTTAACAATTGAGCCTGAGATTAAGAAGTCATTTCATGTAAGTGTAGGGATGATCTAACCTAACACTTCAAATCATAAATATATTGTTGGAGCAACTGCCCTAAGCTTATTAACACACAAACTCTTATGCTGCAAAGCTGATTATGTGGAAGCAAATTCTTTAACCAGCCCATTCACAAACTTGCTCTTTTTTGAAATGACTGAAAGCCTTTATAACAATTCAGAAACACCAGAAAGCCTAAAACAACAATTATCCCATATATTCTCCCAAAGCTTTGCAATTAAAAACCCCTCAAAATCAGTAGGTTAAAAAAAATGGGTTCAACAGGCTTAAGGAAAGTACTAATAAAGTTACTTAAAAAGAAATGTGTTTGAGAAGAGGAAAAATTTAACAATTCCTATAATTTTTGTTCTTCACCCAGCTAAAAGATTCTGTCTTGTTCTCCCATGCCTCATTTTAATCTTGAAAAAAAATAAAAATTCCTCTTTATCACATCAGTGAGTGTCTCATTTGTAACTGTTGTAAAACAACAGGTTTTGATTTCATTGCAGGGTCAGAAGGGATACTGAGAACAGAGAGAGAATTCTTTGTTGCTGTTGTTCGGAAGCAAATACTTAGTGACAAACCCCAAATATAACAGTCTGCTTATTTTTCTAGGAAAATACTTTCTGTTGCTACTTCCACTGAAGTTCCTCCTACGTTAAAGGAAGTTGCAGTGACACCTGTGTGGGACTGCAGCATCCCTGGGTAACTCTTACCCCGGTGATCTGTCCTCCGGCCAGCATGAGCTGGGTCTGGGGTATGGCCGCCTGCACTGAAGGCTGCTGGGAAGGCTGGCTTGGCTGCTGAGAGTCCCCAGATTCTTCATTAGATTTAGACTAGTCAAAAAAAAATACAACTCTTTATAGTGTAAAACAGATGTTAATGTATGACGCTGCTATCTCAACACTGCACAATAAGAATCTTTCATCTGCATAAGAAAAGCCCTTGGGTTTATTTTAAGAGTGTGTTTAAGCAATGGCTCTGTGTGCCCACCATCTCAGCTACAATTGCTGAAACATGTCTGTAGGTAATGCAGCTTAAACAAAACAAAGAGACTCTCTGGTCTCCTGTAACTCTCTGACATTATTTTCAGGTCTTACTTCATTTTACACCATGCAACTGAAGCTGATGCTACCTTTCACCATGAAGAAAGGGAAGGTTGTTAAAATTATTCATTGCCTAAAATCCTGAACAATGGAACGAGGGAAAGGGGATTGTGTTTCCATTTTCTCTATCTCCATCCTGTACCTCTAAGTCATCATACTGTTGGCTTATACAGAACCTTTTTGAAAAATCCTCACAGGTTTCTTTACCTACAGCAAGATATATAATATATACAGTGCTTTTAAATACTCAACGCATTTATTTAATTGAATACTGCTTTATTTTAAAAGATTCAAGTTTGTTTTGATTTATTTTTGTGGTTTGCTTGTTTGTTTTTTTAAAAAGAAGAAATTGTGAAGACATGAAGGAGGAAATGCAAGTGCATGAAGAGGGAGAGAGAATTTTATGATAATTAAAACTGGTTATGCAGAACATTACAATTCTGCATAGATTTGCATATTTTCCACCACCTGTTTTGGGGACTGCAGAGCAGGCTAATTAACATAAAGGCTCTGATTAATTCTGCCAGTCATTGAGCGATAATTACAGCACAGGACTGTAAACATTCTGCACTGGAGATACAGCCTGTTTGCCAACATCTCTCTCAGGGATGGAAGTTTACCATGGCAACCAAGGCAATTTTCTGCCTCCTTCCTCTTAGAAAGGAAGGTCAGTATACCTCCTCTTCTTTCCAAATTGTTATTATGTATAAGTGGGTCCACATTCTATTGCATTTCATGTAATGCACTACCTACATTCTTTAATAACATGCAATACTGAAACCAGTTGTCAATAAAACTGCATCCCTTGCCCCTTAATATAGTACAGAGACGAAGTAGGATGTTAACAGATAAACTGAAGTGTTCAGCATCATAGGAAAGTTTGAAAGCTTTGTTGTCTCACGTACAATATTAAACAACAATTGCTCTGATATCACTGTGTGTTATTTACACAAGCAGTCTGAACTAGGCACATTATATAGTCAATGCTAGGTTATATTCCTATATTCAGTTACCAGAAGTAAGGACAAATTGCAAAGTAATACTCACTACGTGTTTAAAGCAAGTTAATAAACAGAAGAACATGAAATATTCCTGAAGTTTTAAGGATTGCATGATACCACACCTGACTAAAATTCAGCATTAAGTTATGGTCACTCCATGTTTTAAACAACTCCAGAGCCTGATTACTTACAAATCCTGAACCTGATTTACAGTTGTAGAAGTGTTAGTCCTTCATACCTATAACTTGCAAAACCAGTCAGACTGAAAAAACTGAGTAATGTATCATAGGTTAAGAACTATCTCTACTGATGCTGTTTGGAGTGAGAGAAGGACGAGCAGCAGAAGGTAACTGTCTTTACCTGTACATTTAAGGACTGAGCAGCAGCCTGTAAACTTGTTCCAGCGAGCTGGACCTACAACAGTGCAAAAATGGAAATGAAATAATGTAGAATCCACAGAAATCTAATAATGTAAAAAGAACAATCTCCCCACCCGCATTCCAAAAAAACTCCCCCGGGAACAGAGCATGCCCCTATAACACCTGAATCAGTGGAATAGGGGCTGCACTCCAGGCTGAAACAGATGTGTGAAGACTCTTTCACAGTGCTGTTTATCTACCTCTTACAAAAAGTACCCTGCCTAAGGATGCAGATATTACCATGGATGGAGTTGAAACAGAGCATATTGGTGTGGACACGCCAACTAGTCCTATTCCTGCTGGAAAAATTCAGGCTCCAGGGCAAGGCATTAAGCTCTACTCACTGTCATTCTACTCCCATTTCAGAATGGGTCACCCCAACACTGCACTCATCAGCTTTCTGATATGAACAAGCACGTGCACAGCACAGAACCTAGAGCATAACCACTCTCCCTCAAATTAACCCATTCAAGTATTTGCAGCCCTCAGCCACTGAAAAGAAGATCTCAACACAGAGCACTGGAGACATTTTACAAAGGCTGTATTGATTCAGGTATACTTCAAACTTGAATTCGATCTTTGTAATTAACAGGCCCAAAGGTGGTTTTGTGGGTGAGCAGCAAGGAAAAATGGATGATTCAGAAGGTGAGATTTTTGGAGTGCTTTTTTATCTCTAATGAGGAGTTCTTCTGTACAAAAAATGCTGTATTTTCATTTACTGAAACCTATTTGAATCAGTCTCGCATCAGTCTCGCCTTGTTTCTACCAGCACCCCTAGTTACAAAGAAGGAATGCTCTGTAATTAATTACCAACACTTTCAAAGGTCAGAGTAACAGCCTGTAGAGGATTCCATCTCTGGACATGTTTGAAAACCACTGCTCATTTGAAAACCAGGTGACATGTAAGAATACAATAAAGCAAAGCAAAATGTAGCACTCTTGCCTCTAGATGGAGGACCTCTATATGGTCCCCACAAAGAAAAGTCCACATATTTTCAGGCACAGGAAAAAACTGCAGTACATGAAATTAATAACTGAATATTTTGAACAGGAAACCTTGGAAGAGTCCCCTTGGAAATACTTCCTACTGCTTTAGATGAAGGTACTAGACATACTAAGCATAATCTACATCAAAGCAAATGCTCCCAGAAAAGCCCCTCCTCATCAGAAGCAAAATACAGTTTGACACAGTCGTGACACAGTCGATGTAATCTGTGCTTTTACCATGGATTAACAGCAGAGAATAGCCTAAATAACACCACCCTGCTATCCAAACGATATACTCAAAATAATACTTTAACATTACACAAACACCACATAAAGGACTACAAATACATACTGATTGCTCAGGTACAGCCAGCACATTCCTGAAAATCTCTGTGAATGCAATTTGGACATCCCTTTCACCACACACCCAACATTTCCAAATTAGAAATTAAAATGTAACTGAATACTGCCTACAGCTCAGTATTTTGCATTAGTCTAGAGCAAAGCACTGTGTGTTAAGGTTGAATAACATCCTACTAACAGCAGCCTCACAAGCAGAGGACAGTTTGACAATAGATTCCCACACACCTGCAGCTGAATAAAAGAATAACTGAGATTTTCCTTTGAACCAGTTTCAAGAAATGAATCACACTTTATCAAACATGAAGTTATAAAGATCCTGACAACTTTTTAAATAAATAAATTTCCAAAGCAGGATAAAGCACTGTGCAAAACCCAACTACCGTTCTGGGGCAATCTATATAAAAAAACGAAGACTAAAACAAACACACAGAATTCTGCAGAACAGCTGTATCTGTCTCCATGTTAAACACACACTGGCAAGCCATAAAAACTAGTCAGCCTCTCTCCACATAAAGGCAGCCTACAACAGCCTATTGGTTCAGCACATTCAAACAGTGGCACTCCCTCAGTCCTATATAAACCAATCTGCTAGGAAAATTGCAATTATGTGACAAGATGTGTGGAACGTTCCATACAATATAACGGCAGTTCAGAGCTCTTAAAAGAGGGCATAAAAGCTTCAATACTTCAATTATACCACAATAACTGTGCAACCTCAGACCTCAAACATTCAAGGTCATCCAATTAGGTACAGTATTTTAAAGTTTAACTTGGTGCAGAGGAAGGGAAAGAAATTAGGACATTTGTTTTCATACATCAAGTGCGAACAGATAAAAAAACTACAAAAAAATGCCCCTTATACTTCTCTTCACCTAGGGATGCCCCATTTTGCTTCAGCCTGCATCTGAAGTTCAGCTTTGATTCCCTAAACACAGCAGCAGCAGAACAGAGGGATAGTATTAGAAGTCTGAATATCATCTGACAAACAGTTCACTGAAATAACTTTTTTTGTAAAAGAAGAAAACCTCACAAGCCATATATGCTTAGTAAGTACAATCAACTTTCTTTCTAGTTAATCTCTAAGAGTGTTTTTAACTAGACAGTGAAGGTTTTGGAACCTTGGCAGCTCTCGGGCCAATACAATCCTTTCCTAAAAAATTTAAATTTTTTTCTTGCCTTTCAATGTGGTATCTCTATTAAGGTTAAAACAACAACAACAAAGCAAACGAACAAAAAACCTACTCAAAAACACACCACAACATTTAGGCATCCTCAAGTCCCCAGAAATGTGATTTGTAATTCTCCCAGAGAGGTCTCACCCTATCTTGACACATTCTGCAGCCAATGCAATGAAGTGAGTGCCACAAATAGGACTTTATCTCATCCACGCTTGGTAACCAGGTGATATACCCATATTTATGTTCTAATAAATGACTCCCCATCATTCACAGAAAGAGAGAACATGGAACACACCAGGGCAGCTGAGTCTCCTCTGTTTGAAACGTCTCTTCTCTTACCTGATGAAGGTGCCCAAGGAAGGCCTGGGCCTGGGCTGTAGAGATTGCTCCTCCGACAGGCACAGGCTGCTTTTGAAAGTCCAGGCCGTTTGTTTGCGTGCCTGGAGAAAGAGAGATATTGGAAACTATTAATCACTACTTCTAGTAAGTGGAATAAGAATTAACACTCCAACTTTCCTGGTATTCTCTCAACATTGTATAGTAAAAAAACACTCTGAGAGTAACAAGAATAACATTTTTTTTTTAGCAAAAGGGAGGTGGGAAGCAGAGTCGAGGCTTTGGTAATAGAGCATTTGTCAGCTGAACAAAATCAACATCATATTGTCTTTAGCTTCCATCATCTATATGCTTACCCTGAAGATATTTAAAAAATGTGCAGATGTGGAACTTAGGGACATTGTATAATGGGGGACTTGGCAGCATTAACAGTTGGGCTTGATGATCTTAAAGGTCTTCTCCAACCTAAACAATTCTATGACCTGTGTTTTTCTATCCCATCACTCGCTACTCAGTTTGAGAACCAAATGGGTGCTTGCTGCTATGATTAAACTGTGTTTCCATTTTGCATGCACCCTCAATCCAACTGCTGAAGACTAACTTCAAGTTCAGAAAGTGCCAACAGCAAGGTACATATAAAAGGCACCTTCCCTAAAAGACAGGTAAAATAACACTTGATGTAAACAGAAATCCCATCTATATGGAGCAGTTATGGGCCACAGTTTTACTCTTTCCAGAAATGACTCCTCTACATCTCTGTAAAAGTTTGTTCAGAGGTCCCATTAGATAAGATACCTGCCCAGGTTTGCTTCTGCTTCTTCACTTACTCTCATGTAACTAAAACCTGGTTATTTTCCTACATTTTTGCAATCTTTTCCTAAACTGCTCAGAAGACATGAAAACCCCCCAATTATCACAAAATAATTTGGGTGTGAGAAGAAAAAGAAAAAAAAGTGGGTTTTTTTTGTTACTACACACAGGAAGGGAGACTCCCAAGTGTGTTGGGCTGCAGGGAATTTCTAGAACAGATGATGCAATCTTTAAAATTGCGTGACTGAAATGAAGCAAAACCAGCTTTAGACTTGCATGTTTATTCATCATGACAATCAGATTTTGTTCAGTGCCCACAGGCAGGTGTGCATAGCAACTCCTACTTCAAAATTCCTTCCATCATCTACATTCTCTGCCATAAAAACCTAGGTTATCTACCGAGCAAGAGTCACAGTTGTTGAACAACAACAGGTGGTTGCTATTCCTTGGAAATATCTGCAACAGCAAGCAGGCATAAAATGTGATTAGTAAAATAAACTGTCCGATACCACACACTGTGATTTTGACCTGCAAACACCTTACACATATAACATTTCCAAAGATTGAGCCACAGTTCAATTAAACACTGACATAATATCAAACTTTCTACCATCCATGTAAAGTATACCTAAGGTGGTCCTCTGATGCATTTTTGGTGGGGGTTGTTTGTGGGAAGATTTGGTTGACTCCCAAGTTTTCAATTCTATGCTTTGGGCCAAGGTTTACAAACTTAAGAGACATACATGCAGCCAAAGATCCACAGATGTGTTAAAAATATTCAATTTTTAAACTACATCAAATTATTTTGCTTTATTAGTCTAAAATTACAATTCAAAGTGAATATAAGGACTCTCACTGGTCTGAATTGCTCCTGAAGGAATGCAACTTGGTTGCCTTTCTCCAAAGAATGGTATATAAGAAGGTCTGCTGGAAAGAACCAGAAGAATTTTATCTATCTTCATTCTTTCCAGTAAACTTCAGAATTCTCTCCATGTAGAAATACAAAAGGAATGAAAAAGTAGTTGGCTAAATATATAAAAATAATTCCTGACAAATAGCTACCATAAGTCAAAGGAAACAACCTACCACCTCCTCATTTAATCAAAGGTTTTGAATTACTTTTCAATGGTCAGGGAGTAAAAAAAAAATACAGATAAGAAAACCTACTGGAGGGCAAATACTCCTCATTCCAATAGGAAACTTGTGGGGGTTAAAAAAATTATCTGTTTCTGAGAGAACCAGCTGCAGGCCTCACCTTAGGTAAACAGGTGATGATGTTCTAGTTAACTATCTTCCAAAAAGAGCCTCAAAAAACATGACACCATGTTAAAATAGCATTACTGTGCAAGTGTGCAGATGAAATGCTCCAGTTAGCAGTTCTGCTGACTCTTAATATCAAAATCTGAAACAAGCCTTCTACGTGATCTACAAAGCAAGCTCCAAGACTGAGCTTAAAATCTTCATGGCTCCCAACAAATAACTTAGGCCCTGAGAGAAAACAACATTTTCTTTAAATTCAGTCTTGAAAGACATCAACTCACTCTCCCCAGGCCTCCCAAAACTAAACTCTGGGCGAAAAAATCCACATCACACCTGTTTACTCTCTGTTCTACTATTTGCATCTTAAACTCTCTTTGGTGTTTGGAGGCACAATGTCTCTTCCCCTCTGGATGCAGCCTAATTTTGGAAAGAATGCTACCCTGGCTGCTTGCATTTATCACACAATGTCCATGTCTTTTGAGGAAGAGCAAGGAAAATGACGTGAGTCCAGCATATGAAAGAACTTGCTTTTAAGGTGCTCAGAAGGATGTGGCACCACTCCCAAGGAATCCAAGAAATCTGATACAGAGCTGGAAAATGGAGCTGTCAGAAGCAGAAGGTCAGCACCTTCTAAGGACAGAAAGGACTGGAATGCCACTTTTGCTCAAGGTAAGAGTTAAATACAAAACCCTGTGATGATTAACAGACATGGCAGATACAATCACATGTATCATTATTTTAACAGTCCAGGGTATTCATCTATTTTCTATCCTCATCCCAACTTCCATAACTGCTAGAGCTCATCAACACCAAAAACAGCCCAAAAAGAGTGGGAACTCTCCATGTCCCATCTGTCCTTTCTTCTTGGTTGCAGCTCCATCCTCCCTGTCCTGCCCCTCCTGGTAGTTCACCAGCAGTTTGTTTTGGTCTGGGTGTTCCACCCCCAGCCAGCTATGGGATGGAATTTCACCCTTACAGTCGAGGTCCAGTGTAATCCAAGCATGTTTAAATTCTGGCATTAATTCAGCCATGTGCTCAGGTACTTCACAGAGCTGGTTTGGACGAAGACTAATAGAATACTACTCCAGGAAAAGGAACAGAACAGAAGATACTGAACATGGATTATTTTATGGCATTTTGGAATTGCACCTGCAGAGGGGAAAGGCATGACAAAGCAGAGTAGGCAAGATAACACTGCACCTGCAGTCAGGGGAACAATTTACTCTCAAAATTCCAGATTATAATCATCAGACTTCAGCCTGAGTTTGTAAACTGCATTAGAAAGGAAGAGAAGTGAGGAACTCCAGATCAGGGGAGATGTGGAGTAAGGTGCAAGAAAGAACTCATGAAGGGAAGGCAACCAAGGAGAAGGAAAATTTCAAAACCAGCTGGAGTGGGTATCTGCACTTTGCTCTGGAAGACATCTCCTAGGACCATATTTTCCCAGGTCACCTCTTTCTCCCTCTCTCTGCTGAAAGACAGAGAGATACCCCCAATACTCAGAAATTGGTATTAGGAAATGTGGATAGGGAAACAACAACTTCAGCATTGGTAACTGCCCGATTTTAGCAGTTGAAGAACAGTTCATGGTGTCTCTCCTAAGAACTTCCTTCTTACGGAAATTGGAAAATCAGTCTTTGGAAATGAAGCAATGCAAACAAATATCCTTAGAATCCTTCCAAATACTACACTTACAATAATTACTATTTTGCTGCTATGTCAACAAATGTCATAATAGTACAGTTTCCATAGTCATTATAACCTTGGCTTTCACAGTTCTGCATTCACACAGCTCTTACAACAGAAGATGCATTAAACAAACAAGAAAGCTGAGCTGTTTTGGAAAATTTTACGCTGCCTATAAAAAGGAGATCAAATGGGCTGTCCATTTACTGTAAGGTAAGATGTTTTTCTTACTTCTCCTTTCTCCAGCAGATACTATGTAGACTGTCTGCCCACAACTGAAGCTTGGCAAAGATTCCTCTAACTGTGCAATACTGATGACCAGTTGGTCAATACATGTTCTTAAGGAAACAGCCATCCAACAGCTCCTGCACTCATATGTTTTGGTTGTTGTTTTTAATTGGTCTGAAACACGGGTTGGTTTTTCAGATATTTAAAAGGGAAATCCAGTTAGCACAAAAAATTTAAAGTCATAACATATTTCAGGCACTGTATGGTGACCAATATAACTAGGGGACTTTACAATGTTTCTTAAATAGTCAGAGCTCAAAATAAAAAACCCAAGTTTGTTAACTTCCATGAAACTTAGCTGATAGCTCAGAAAACTGCTGATGTTGTCATCTTTAACCAGTGGTAACTGTTGGGGTTTTCTTCCTAAGAACACCAGCTCTGCCAAATGTAAATTCACGCTCCACAGTAATTTCTCTTAACATTTTCAATTCACATTATCTCACTACAGTTTAAAAACAGGAATGACCCAAAACAGCATCCACTGAAGTTTAAAAGATAGACTATTAGTGTTTACACAGCAGACTCAAGTGATTTACAAATGTCACTGGAAAGCAGACAGTTAGAGGAAGTTACAAAAATAAGAACTCTGAGTGTTTATAAAAATCATCATCAGGCATTATCTGGGGAGCACAGGCACTGACAGAAAATCAATGGCACTTCCAGTTCCTCAGCATCTGAGCTGAAAGCTGACTTCTTTTCACTCAAGTATGCACTGAGCCCAGAACCATAATCTAAGTACCCCGATCAGAAGCCTAAAATTACATTCTGTGAGTATTCCTTTCAGAGCCTAACATCTGCCAAGTTGACTAATACAACTGATGCTTGAGTTCCCAAAGAACATCACAAATGCCATCAATCACTATCTCCAGGGGTTTAGGAGCACTACATTTTAAAACAAAGCAGTGACTGCAGAACAGAGAGTCCTCAAAAATTCTAGATTACTTTAGTTCATGTAATTTAAAAATCAGGATACAAAATGGGAAGGAAAGACTGGAAGCATTTAAATTAAAGAAGCAAAATTCCAAAAGTTTTAAACACCAGTCAAACTTTTATAATAACTAACTTTAATGTTAGACTATAAAAAAATATGGTCATTGTATCCACTTTTAACATGAAAGGACCTACATGCAGCTTTACAATCCATCCATTTTATGTCATGACCCCCACCTTCACAATGATGAAATATTTGCCTAAGAGAGCCGAGTTCTGCTGAAGCAGATGCAATGCTCCTGTGATAATTGACTGATTACCTTTGAATAAAACAAATCCTCCTCCTCACCAGCTCAGCTGAGGTGAAACTGCTAAAGTTGCACTGGGTGAAGTGTGTTGGGAATGCACTCTGGAGAAAGCACACGCAGGGAACTGTGGTCACACAGGGGAGGAAATCTGAATTTTCTCAGAAGTTTACACACATCCTCCAGCCACAAGGCGTCCACAGGGATACTTAAAACCATTGTTCCCTTGATGCTGTTTATGATAATGAAATATTTACGGCCCATATGTTTTTGAAATAATGTTTTATATAATCTTAAACCCTTAAATACATAATAAAACACTTCCGTGCAGAAAAATAATTGATACCTCTCCCATTAAAATACAATGACGATTATAAAACCCGAAATGCCAGCAACAAAACACACATTAATAAGCAGGAAGAATTCCTTTTCACTGAACCCATATATTGGCAGAAAAAAAAATCCAACCTCTCAGAAAAATAAAATTAAATAGTGTTAACTTCATCACAACTCCAGAGTTTAAAAAAAAACTCTTATTATCAAACCATTAAGAAGAAAACTTGTTTTCCTCATGCAAGGTAACCAGACTCCTCTCAAAGCAACAAGTTCCCTCTCATCAGAATTTTATCTTCCCAAACGCTATTCTGAGCTGAGAAAAGATTCTAAGCTAGGTTAAACTACTTACTTTCCATTCAGAACTGTCATTTCTCTTGCTTTCAGAATGAGCATTGTATTACCTCCAGAAAGGAATTAAAGCATGAGATAGCATGATTAAGTTATAGTGGCTCAACGAGCTTCTTCAATGGCTTAGAATTTGGTCACATCCTAAGAGTGTGCCAAAAGGCAGACTGGCCCTGACAAAATCTGCTTCCCCACCAAATTTCAAGGTTCTGTTCTAACACACTAAGAAATTACATAAAAGCTGGCTATTTTTTTTTTTTGATTTTGATATATTATGCTTTCTCCATTTGACTTGCTCTTGAGAACTGTTGTGACAATTTGAATGAAATCTAAAACGGAAACAGGATCAGGCAGTGGCCCACATCTGCCAGGGAAAATTTCAACCCAAAAATAAACGATGAAGTTAGAAGTGCCAAAGGTATGCTCTGCCAGGAAAAAATGAGACTATTTATGGAGAGCTAGTGCCACCAGAGCTTCCGTAGTATCAGAAACATTACAGATAGAAAAAATGAGGAAGGGAAATCTTATATAAAAAGTGTGGATAGTGCTCCAATAAAGTAGGTATGAATAATGCCCTGTATGCAGTAGGGTTAATAACAAAAGTATTCCCTGGTCTCTAAAATCAAAGGGTGTATGTTTTTATTTGTTTGGTTTTGTGGGTTTTTGAAATCCCACTAAATAGGTAAAGAAATTTTGCTTTTAATATCCATTCAATTCCACCAGAATATATCTGTGCACCAATTGATCATTTCCTACCTGTGTTCCCGTCCCCACTCTCCATCGATGGTTTACTGGTTTCTGACGGATTGTTCATTCTTGAGTCTGCATGAAAACAGAAAGAAAGATAAAACGATACAGCAAAAAATCCCCAAATCTATTCATACCTTTTTATTCAAGGGTAGTATAGAACAGCAGAAATTTGCTATGTACTTTACCCTAAATCAGATTTATAACACAAAAAAAAGAACAACCAAAACCAGAACACAATGCTGAATCTTCCAGATAAATATTATTTCAAAATTTTCTATGACATTATTCCCATATGTGAAAACATGGTATTAAGGGAATAAAACACAGCATGCTGGAGGGCAATGATAGGTAGGAACTTAATTTTCAATACAATGAAAGTCATAGAAGAAAAAGAAGAAGGGGGGGAAGAAGGAACAATGATTACACCAAGATTCAAACACATTAAGTCTCACCATCATGGCCTATATTATTCTTGTGTTTATTCCCCCTGCCCCACCCCAACAAAAGAAAGGAAATTCAGTCATTATAATTAAATGGATGCCATTTTCCTAACACTGCATTTCTATTTTACTGGAATATCACTGACATTAAGTTATTTTATATTTCCTATATATTCAGGCAAAACCATACAACTATAAAATAATTCCTCTTCTTTCTCCCTCTGGATGAATGTATTGAAAAGTCTGCTCCTGGTTTCAAAGCCTGTCAGCTGAATACAGTGCAATGCAGAGGGCCTCTCCAGATGGCAGACAGAGAATATAGTTTCCTTATATAGGAATCTATACAGATGTTCTGTGTACAGATCAGCTCTCCAGCTTATTACCTCCTCATGCCTTGCCACCGACCCCAGTGTGCCACATTATCACAAACCAAAATTACAAAAAGAATCTCAAGACAGAACAGCTCGTAAAGTGAAGTGTAAGCAAATCCTTGAGCACTCTCTTCCATTCCCATAATGAGCTAAAAGCAAGTTCAATGAGCTTAAAATGAACCCTTTACTCCAGGATATTCTCACGCTAGGTGCTTAAAAGGTTACCTCTGTCATGTACTTTCATCAAAGCAGTGATTTCCAAAATACCAATAGGCTGAAGAAGAATACAGGAGCAACATTAACTGTGCTGCATCTTTCCCCCAGACAGTACCAAGACTGCTTGGCAGTCCATGAAAGCTGGAAATGAGAAGATGGACTACTGCCATGTGCCATCACGTGCTACTACCAGTGCACAGGAAAGACAGGGACCTGTTGGACTGAGTTCAGAGGCCACCAAGATGATCAGAAGGGCTGCAGCACCTCAGCCATGTGGGAAAGGCTGAGAGAGTTGGGGTTGTAGAGCCTGGAGAAGACTCCATGGCGGCTTTACAACAGCCTCCCAGTACCTAAAGAAGCCTGCAAGAGAGCTGGAGAGAATTTTTAGAAGGGCATGAAGGGACAGGGAAGAATGGCTTTAAACTGAAAAAGGGCAAGTTTGGACTGGATATCAGTAAGAAATTCTTATTGTGAGGGTGGTGAGGCACTGGAACAGGCTGCCCAGAGATGTGGTGGATGCCCCATCCTTTAAGTTTTTAAGGCCAGTTTGGATGGAGTTCTGAGCAACCTGATCTAGAGCAAGGTATCCCTGCCCATGGCAGGGGGGTTGGAGGGGTGAAACTGGATAATCTTTAAGGTCCCTCCCAAACCAAATCATTCTATGATTCTGTGATCAATATTTTTAAAACTAATATAATTTTCCACATAAACAATTGTGGCAGTTGAACCCAATAGAGCCTTGAAAATCCAGAGGATTGTAACAACCACAGAAACTTCCCCTGACAAGCTAATATAACATCTCCAGAGGCTCAACTCTTCTCAGAAAGCTCCCATCCCTATTCTTAAAACTTTTAAATGTTCAGCCACGTGTAAAAGAGATCTGGACTATCAGTGGTACCCTTGGTATAAAGGCAGATGTGTTAAACTGCTTTTTGAAAGGGGGAGGGAATGAGGAGAGTGCAGCTGAGTGCTGTTGGCCCACACTTCAGCAAGTTTGGCCCCATTTTTCACAACCTCTGCTTAGCACATTCAAGCTACAAATTCAGAGTCTTGAAAAACAAGAATTCTGCTAAGGTTGCAGGTACAGAACCTATTGCTTCCAAGCTCCTTATTTTGTCATTTTCCACATCTGGATAGCATAATTCACACCCTAGAAACAGAACATGCGTTCCACCGACTATACAGAAATGTCTGCTCTTGACTTGGCCCTCTCTGCTGAGAGATCTGTGTTTCTATCTAGACATCACATATATCTTAAATTGAGTTTATTGTTGTGGCAACAGCACACTTAGAGTGATTTGAGGCAACAAAATGTGATTTGATGTTTAGAGTGATTATAGGCAACATGCATTTGATAAGCAGTATTCATTCATTCCTTTACTCACAGATGGCTACTGAAATTTCACTTTAGAGAACACCAAATGGGAGTCCTTTGCTTTGGACACAAATATGAAGAGTCCACCTAACAGTAAAATGAGCAAAGAGTTCTTACAAGTCAAATACATTTGGTTGTGGAAACCAGGCTAACTCATAAGGCTACTGGACACAGGATGCAATTTTAAGCCCAGAGCAGAAGAATAGCTTGAACTCAAGATACAACTCACCACAAAAGGGAAGAGCACAGGCTGAGAAAGTTGTCTCTCAGAAATGGAACATGGAATCCATTTGCTGAAACACTTCAGAAAATTCATGGTAGAAAAACAACAGAGGGCCTCTTGCTGCTAGTTGGTTGCAGGAATTGAAGTATTAGAGCCAAGGTGCAGGCTACTAATGATAGAATAAGCAAAGCAAACTAAACCCAGAGGGGGGACACAGCTGTCCCGTGCCCAGAACTCAAGCAGGACAGTCACTGTTCTGTCCTATGAGGAAGCTCACACAAGAAGCCTTCCTACATGATGAGCAAGTTTGCTCAGTCACACGAAGTTATAACTGTACAGACCTCTTTCCAAAAAGCCAGGACACGTTTTTCTGTCAGGCTATGCTGCAAAATACATCCTTCTAGAATAGGTTTTTTAGTACTAGACATACACAAAGTTTACTTAACCACCAAAAGCCTGTCTAAATGAAGAATATTTTATTGTAAAGGTCCATCCTTAACAAAGACCTCATACATTGCTATTGAAAAAAGCAGCAAGTTAGAAGAAGAAATATCTTTCTGGTAGTGCTCAGGTTCAAGTGAAGGATAGCATCCATTATTTCACCAGCTGACTATTTCTTGTTCAATCTGTGGGCCTTCTGCATGTAAAGCATCAAGAACAATGCAGCTATTTCCATTGCAAATGGTACGACATCCATCTGAAGCACAAAACTGCTACCAGCAAAACAGGCTCATATCCGCAGGATACTCAACCTACCAATTCATTCTGTGTCGAATAAAAAGGCTACTTGGTTTATACGTGCTCGTGCAATTTCTGCTTCAAACTTAAAAGAATAAACAAATGAAGTGGGCTAAAAAAACCGCAAGCCTTAATGCCTTCACCTTTTTTCCTTCCTTTAGATCTTCCTTGGGTTTTAAATAAAGGCCCTGGGCTACAACTTCTGCCAACATTATCTAAAAACAAACTCCCCAGAAGGAAGGATCGAAAGCAGCAGGTGCATGATTGAAATCAAACTCTCAGGAGTGAATACATTCCATGCTGCTACTCTGCTAGCAGGGCTGAGGTGTCGCCAGGCAGTGCTGTGCCAGCCTTTCACACACCCTCAGGAATATTTCCAAAGGCATTCAGGAGAAAGAAGCAGTGGACACCGGACCAACCTGAAGTGTTATAAAGACTGCACACAGCTGGCAAAGCAAAGAAAATCTTAACATGGTATAGAACATTAACTGTTTCCTTTCACCCCAAGTTAAAATGGAACTGCCTAATATTCCATTTGCACCAGCAAAAATGATTTATTTATGTGCATGGGAAAAACAAAGTTTAATGTGAGTGAAAACATGACAAGAATTATTTAGAAATTAATTTTCAAAAACCACATCATATTCAGAAACAAACATACTCAAACGTCTGCTTTAAAATTTACCATTCAAAAAAACATCCTTTTACTTAGAGATATAAGTTCTTATATGAACTTATATGATGGAATAAAAAGAATAATTTTATATATATATATATATATACACATTGAGCTTCAGGGGGGAAAAGCCTTGAAAAAAAAATAAAACCTATTGTAAAATTGAGATGATCCATTACTATAAATAACTTTAAAAGACACGAAGAAGGAATTATGGCATGTCTGTTCCGCAGTCCTGATGGAATCTCAGCACAGGAAATATATTATCCCAGTAACCTTAAGCACAGCTTGCAACGGTATCAATGGCAACCACTGTGCACTCCCCCTTATTTTCTATTACACACGAAGAACCTTGCTATATTAAAAATACACACATATAACATACATTCTGTTGTGGAATGGCTCAATACAGTTACTAAATTCTTTCAACACTTATGCTCCCTCTCATTCATTTTAATGCTTTAAAATGCATAACACACAGATCTGCAAGTCAAGCCCAGTGTTTGCTAGAAGGAAAATGCTTCTCAGACTGAAATCCTAAAAGCAAAAGGTCTGTATTAATATCACCCAAGTCTGTGCAGAGGAAACGAATTCTCCTGGAGCGAGGGAAAAGAGGGAAAACAAACAAACAAACAAACCAACCAAAGCATCTATTTCCCTGGTACAGATCGAGCTATCCATCTAGCAGGCAGCTATTTGCTGCTGATTCACTGGTGAGCTTCAGCCCCACAAATACCTTCTGCATATGTGATTAAGCCACTATGCATAGTCAATATGCCAGCCTCGCTGCCCATAAGAAAGAGCTGAGCTGGTACCCACCTAGAACGTAGTCGCTGCAGTCCAGCATTGCTGTGGTATCCTCTACAGGTTCAGATAGTCCAAGGAACGGGAGAATGGCAATTTCTATCAAATCTACACTACTGCTCTGACTGAACATGAAAGGGAGTGGGGAGGTGGGGGGAGAAATACAACTTCAGTTACACCATAGCAATCTTCAACTGAACAGGGAAACTTCAGTTGCTGTGTGGAGTTTTAGTCTCTCCTACTAGCTGTGTCTGACATTGTCAAGGCGACTGAAGCGTGAAAAGTTCCCCTTTTTGTAATAAAATAGAAACAAAGATTGCAGCTGGCAGTTTCCATAATGAAGCTTAATCAGTATGCGCCTGATTAGGGCCTTATGCAAATCTCCTCTCGTTAGCACAGCAGCCAGCACTTTGAAGTCCATGAACAATTCATTTGCAGAGTACACTGAAAGCGCTCCCTGCATAATTTAAATCACGGTATAAATATTTATCAGCTCATTTGCATATTAATTGGCAGTGCATGAAGGGAAAAATTATCTCCCGAGTGCCAGCATAATAATTAGGGAACAAAATGAATTTTCTTCCAATAGCTTGGCTTCTCAGCCCTAACTCAAGCACAGTACCACAGGGGATCAGGGAGGGGAAGAGACAGAGTTCTGTTCAAATGCCACTGAAATGACACGTACAAATTAGAAACAACTCTACAGACTTAAGCACCTTTAATCTTATTCCTGCTGGCAACAATAACATCAGTAATAAAGGGGATTTGGAAAAAGCTTTCCACACAATCCAAATAATCCCACGAAAACAATTAGCAAGGTAGAAGCTGAACACAAAGCTGTCAAGCCGGTGCTTGCACATCTGCGTGGAGTTTTCCACATGCGAACACGCACTGTCTCAGCAAGGTCCCGGGCAGGGAAGAGAGTCCTGCCAGGGCAAGGAAGTGGCACAATTCCCTTTAAACGGCTGAAGAGCTTGGTGATTCATTATCAGGTAATCCCTTTGCCACGGCCAACTTAGCAGCAGTGGATATGTCAAGTATTGTGTAACATTTGACACCCATTAATCTATCCCGAGTGAAATCAAAATAGATTTAGTCTTTTGCTTTCCAGTGACTTCCAAGAAAAAAACCAAAAATCTATTACTAATCCCTTCAAGCATGCACACAATATGGCTAAAGAAAGCTTATTTGCAGAGCTATGGTTTTTCAAAGAGGCACGTCACACCCACGCTGCATCTTTGAACCACTCGGTGATAACCAGAACGTGCTTGTTGCTGTGACCACAAAGTACACTGGAGCACTGGAGAACTGAGAAGAGGCTTTGGTCTATGGAGAAATCAATCTTCTTTTCCAAAAGTGGTCCACAGAAGTAAGTGGACTAACTATGACACTCTATTAAACCATTTCAAATAGTTTGTTTGCCACTCAAAAACTCATGTCCTAAACAGCAAGAACATTTATATAAAAATTCAAGCATGATGCGGCCATCACAAAATTTATTACTCCACATTCTGATCAGGAAAAAGTAGTATGATGAGGCAGATGATTACAGGGTTGAGCCACCCACTTCCAGGTGCTAATGTGAATTTAAAGAGTAAGTTGTTTTTCCTTTAAAAATACCATAGCTGTACTTTTCTTCTCCTCATTTCTCAAGTGAATTCAAGCACCACCTCTACAAAAAAGAGGGAGTGAGAGAAAAGGGACTTCTCAATCATCCAGTACTGACTGGAATTTATTTCCACGCTTGACCTCTTCTTCTGTTCAGGTTCATATCTCTACTTAACACAAGATGTTCCCAGCTATATATTTAACATGAGTGATCTACACTTGAAAAAGATTGCAAGAAGAGAAGGGAGAAGGTGCTCCCTACTACAAGGAGACAACTGCACGTGCTGAATAGGTTTTCCTAATACCTTGTTTCCAACCTGTTTTTCTACTCACTCACATGTCCCACTGAGACCTCTGAGGCACACATTCATGGTTCACAGACCTTCAGTAAACTTCACTCCTGCATACGTACTTTTGGAGTGCGCTGGGAGATAATCCACTTGCTGTATCGGAAGAGCCTGGACAGCAATGGTGCAACAAACCAAGCACTTGACAAAGCAAGTGGCTGAGCTGAGGCAGCAGCAGAGCAGGACAGCAGTGGTCTCTTCAAACCAGAGGGTGTTGGGCTGGTGGAACACAGGTGCAGCCCCGAGGGTGCAGGAAATGACCGTTAGAATCTGGCACGCGTGTGGCCATGGCTGATCTGCCTCACAACCATCAACCCCCACACAAACCTTCACTGGAGCTGAAACGTCCACTAACAGCCTAATTGAAGTAAAAAAATTATGTGATGACCTGTCAAACTAACAACTGGCCAAAAAAAAGAAGACAAACAAAAATGCTCCCCAAACCAACCAAAACCAAACACCACAAAAAACCCAAACCAAATGGTTCTTTCAATGATCACTTCATTCTTTGACAATTTTATTATCTTACCTTTTAGCTAAGCTCATAGAATCATAGAATGGTTTGAGTTGGAAGGGACCTTAATGATCACACAGGTCCAGCCCCCTACCCTGGTCAGGGACACCTTTCACTAGACCAGGTTGCTCGAAGCCCCATCCGTCCTGGCCATGAACACTTCCAGGGATGGGGCAGCCACTTTTTGTTTTGCTCTGTTTTGTTTTTTTTTTTTTTTTTTTTGTGTTTGTTTGTTTAAATTCACCATTGACAATCCTTTAATCTCTGCTGTAGTAGAGAAGGAAAATGTCTGGGGAAGAACAGTGACTATCACTCTTGCTCCAAAACCAGTGGTGGAATACATTTGTTTAATGTTTTCTTTAGGTTCTGCCACAACACTGCCCATTCTTTTCTTTATGGCTACTTATTAAAAGTTACTTAACACCCTGAACCAAGGACACACTTCTAGTACTCATGTTTAAGCAAAACAGCACTCTGGGTTTTGGTCACAGTTTCATTTTTCCTCCAAAGGCACCTCTCCGAAGAGAAAATGCCGCACCTTGTGATAAGTAAAAAGCTTGCCATATCCCATGAAACTACAGATATCTCAAAAAATGTGTCTCTCCTCTTCAGCCAATTCTACAGTTTTTACATTAATGATTTTTCCCCCCATATTCCTATTCAAACTCTTCCTTAAAACCAAAGGAACTATCACAGAGCCAGGCATGACAAAGGTAGGTTTTCTTTAGCCAGACACTTCGGAACCTGAAGATAACATTTCAGGAGACTCTTTCTAACCCATTCACTTATTTTTATCACTTTCTATGTATTTTCCACACCATACCACTTCAAATGAATGTCTTCTTTTGCAGTCTGCCCCATGAATATATCCGTTTCTTTATTCAGTTATAATGACAGTACCTGATTCCTTAATAACTGTTTTTGGAAAGGGAACATCATTTTTACCTGTAGACTATGCAACTCTTGGGTTTTTTTTTGTATGGATGTGTTTCTATATATTACTAAAATGTCATTTACTACATGCCCTCCATGACAGCTAAGAAATTTCTGCCCCTATCCAGCTCAGTGACAAGCATGACCTTTGCAAACTTCAGGGCTGCACTTTCTGATGAGATTACCCAATAAGCCAACTCATTATTTCCCTTTTAAAGTGTACTTGGAGTGGAGTGCAAAGGAATACATACAAATGGAATACAAAATACAGGGAAAGGAAATACGGTATTAGCTGCAACATTAGCATGCTGCCTTCATTAGTGTATCAATGCCTAGGACATTTTACCTTGAAGGTACTACATTTTAACTCAAGACATTTCCAAGTCTCCATCCCACCACCCAAATGAAACCTAACAAAAATTTCAACAAACAGAACTCCAATGTGTTATCAAAAAAATTCTAAAAATCACATACTTCAACAAAATAAACTGTTATTAAAGTTGGCACAATCCTCTTAGAGTAATTATGGACAGACAGCAGTCTGTTCATAGCTAGGGCTGCAAGCTAACTCTAATTTTAGCCACCACCTTTGACTATGGCTAACAGAATTGATTTTATCTGAAAATTGGTAAGTTTGCTCCGAAAGCCAAAAAGAGCAGTTGTCTGGAAAAGTCAAATAAAATTGGCCTGGTTTAGACTTACGGTCATTAGGCAATTGCTATGAATTGGAATTTTAATCTATATCTAATTTCACTTCTCACAAACTCTAATCATAACTATCCTTTAAAACTTTCAACAACACAAAATGCCTTTCAAAATTCCTTTGTGTACATTTTGGAAGGAAATTAAGTTTGTGGAGAGCTAAGCAGGAATGCTAATTTATCTTATCAGTGCAGGACAGCAGATACTTGTTAGCACCTGATACATTAATATAAAAGGGTTTGTTTGTGGGTTTGGTTTTTTTATGCAACTTATTTTTGTTCACAGAAGGTAGCAACTACCATGGATTAAGTCTTTTTTTAATAAAAAGAAAACTGTGTTCATGACAAATTTACAATACCACCACACAAGGAGGGAAGAAAAAAGGAGGGCTGTGATACAATGAGAGAAAATAAAATAAATACCCTTATTCAAAAAATACAGAATTATAACTTCCACAAGCAAACAACCTTATTTGAAACTCACAGCTAATTCTGCCACTCAGGTGTATCATCTGAACACTTTGCCCTACCCTTACTGCCTACAACCCATAGCACATAAGAAAGCATCCATATGATATTTACATAAAAGTTTTTTTTCCATCCTGTTGAATGTTTTCTTTTCAATAGCAAAGGCTACAAATTCAGTGCAGTCAGCTCTTGTTGTCTAAGTAAATATTATTGTCATAACATTTACTTAGAAATGATGGAACATTTTAAAGAGCAGCAAACATTAGGTCTTTACATGTCCTGAATTAAGCTCTTCTGTCCCACTCATTATGTTTTCATGACGGCTTGAGACTTTTTATTTTGTGTTGTTTTTAGTGGTTTTTGTTTATTTACATGCATTATAAGCACTGACTCCAGGAACTCAATTCAAAAACAAACATGAAGTGTCACACCTTTGAAAACCAGTTTGTGTTCAACTACCATGTTCTACCTGCCACAGAGCTGTTGCACATTAGGACATTTTTTTGTCTTCAGGGCATTCACCTCCTTCCAATTTAACTTGAAGTTAGCATAGAAAATGAACAAATCATGCTGATTCCACCACACTTCAGGTATGGTTCAATACCATTACATATCCATTGTTCTAGTAAATTTGTATATGAAAAGTGATATGCAAACTTAAGCAGGAGTTTTAAAAAACACACACACAAAAATGTCTTAAAATGTGGCTATGGGAAACACCTGTTTTGAATTTTTGTCCACTTATATGGGTCTCATTCTCCTTTAAAATTATTGGATTGCCAAATCCAAAAATACTGCACACTGACAAGTACTGAGCACCTTGGGTAGATGTGTTTTATCTATTAGTTAACACCTCTTGTATTTTATTACATTTACAGGGTTTGCATGTCTCACATTGCTTTTCAAAAAAGGACTGCAGGACAAAATAAAGTCTGAAAAGAAGACTGATGTGAAGTTACATGAACAAAACACAAGGGAGGGCTGGAGAACAAGATCAGTAAAACTTCAACATTTATCAGAATTAGGAAAAAAGGGATTTAAGGGTGCATGTCTATGTTATAATAGCACTGAGGAAAAAAAAGGCCATATTACTTCCCCTCCTCCCCTTCCCCCAAAGAAAACTCAAAAACAATGTCATGAAAAGCGTGCAAGCTTTTATGGATGCTGTATCTTGGGGCAGCTGAAGAACCTGGAGCACCACCAGGCACCAGCCCCATGAGGAATGGAGGAATGGGGTGACTCCAAATTTCCCCTGGCAGGGAACACCAGCCAATACTCATGTAACTCCTGCACCTAAAGTGGGGTCATTTGTTCCCACAAATGACATTTATGGGAATGTGTCTTCCCCACTATGCTACTGAAATTGTAGCACACCTTTGAATGGGAAAGTTAAATGCAGTTCATACTGCCAAAAAACCAAGCAAGGAAGGTAGTTTCAAATTGTTATTGCAATACACACTAAAAATACCAAATATTTCAGAAAAAGAACTATTATCTAATATGCAAATCACAACACAATTGACTTGCCTTGACATAGAGGAGTACTTATGCCAAGCTCAAATATTGAACAGAAATATTTATTTTAGCAGCTGTATGAATTATTACAGCCTGGAAGCATCACTGTATGTACATTCCAAAAGCATTAATTTTGCCTCCTTGTGTCCACTCACATAACAGAGACAGGCCCTCAAAGCTTAAAAATGTTATTTTCAAACTCACCTGTAAATCAAAACATAATGCCTTATGCCAACATGCTGTTTCCCTGTTCTCCACTTTGCCAAAGTAGCAATTACTAGTCCAGCTTGATGAACAGGGGCTCTACAAAGATGAAACTAATTCAGTGTATGACTTAACCACACAGCACTGCTCAAATCCCAGAGCCTCCACACCACTTGTCATTAACTACAGTACAGGCCACTCTCAAAACACATAAATCAAAGTCACGGGTTTAAGCTTACAATGAGTCCTGCTGGAGCCAACTGGATTCATCAATATCAACAGCACTGATAGTATTTAGCTCACTAGAGCTAATTAGAGTGTTTGACAAACAAATTAATAGCAAAAAGCACATGCAAAATCTCTGCAGTTCATCCTATGAATTGAAGTTGCAGGGCTGTTGTGCCCACGCTTTGCAGGAACTGCTTTTGCTCTCTCTACCTTAATAACTATCTCAAATCCAAGGAAGGATATTGCTTTAATGCCCTCAGCACACTGATCCAGACACTATTAACACCTGTAGGAACCACAAGACATGTCATGAGAATGCTTCTTTCTGAAGCTTAAATTATTTGATCTCAAAAGAGGAAAAGGCCAAATTCCAGACAAGCTGCTTTGTATGTTACAAATTGAACAAAAAATTGCCAGATGCAAGATCTGAAGAAAGAAACAGAGTTATTCACACTGCAGACACTGATTCCATCCATCAGCACGCGTATCCAAGAATCTATCATTTTGGCTGCTCAGAGCTAACATAAGACTGTATTTGCTATCAGCCAGGGGAAAAAAATAATACGGAGTGCTTGGGCACCTGAGTCTTTAATTTACAATAAATTAGGAACAGCGGAAAGTGAGAACCACAGCAGAACTACACATATAAAGTATAACCTACGCGAGCTTTTCCACGAGATGTTCACAAGCCTGGTTTTGCCTGTTTTAGCACCTATGCTGTGCTAAAGCAGAAAAGGCATTGATCAGCTTTTCCAGGAAATAACCACTAGAAGGGGTTTACTAGAAACAGTGCTGAAGGGCAGCATGACTGACACCTGTGGCTGTGTTTGCAGAGGATTTACTGGGAAGACATGCACATTGTATTTGCAGGCCCATGGACACACCACTGAAGACTGGAATGTCGTTTAGTTCTCCAGCAAATCAGAGAAGAGGTAAACTTTTCCACACTGCCTCACTTTTTGTAACTTATTTTGACTGGAACTATTCGCTTGACAGGTGCAGACTCCTCTCAAAAAAGAAAAAAAGTCACAATCTACTTAAAAATTACAGAGTAAAAGAAGACAATTGAAAAAATTAGGTCAAAAGGCCTAACTAAAAATTTTCAAAAGTGATGCCCAGAATACTTAAATTCTTGCCCATTCCTCAATGAAACCCAAGTCTCACATATGCGTATTTGATATTTTTTCCACAGAGAAGTCAAAAACTAAAACCAGGACACTTAATTTAGGTCCACTGTCAGGACCACAACCATGGGCCATGAATGCTGAGGCAGCAAAAAGCAGCACTGCTGCCCTGTTGCCTCTTACACAACTCCACAAAAGAGCTGGTCTGCCTTAAACTACTCCAACTGACAGGAGAAATACTAACCCAAAGCTGTTTTTTAATCCGAGAGGGAGAAATGTTTACCCTGGTGAAACACAAAGGTAGCAAGGACACAGAAACAAATGGGAAAGATGGTTCCAGCAGGAATATTGCCTTAAAACTTTCACTGCCTACACTTTCAATCCACTCCTGTGTTTCACATCCATCTTATGAATTCTGTCACGCAAATTGTGTGACAAACAGAAGAAATTAAAATCTCACAACAACTATTTCTTTCCTCTTTGGGATACTGACTCTCAGCACTAACACTGACAACTTTTATCAAGTATATTTACATATGTACATACCCCAACAATGCCACACTGGAGAATACTCTGATTTCTGGTCTCACACAGGCCATTTCCATGCTCAAACATGGAAATGTGATTCCTACACCATAAAATTTAACTACAGAATCACTTCCTTTCATCAGATGCATTGAAGAAGGCATTATAATTGCAAGGTTTTGAAAGTAAACAAAATGGGGAGTTGTTGACTGACAGCAGCAGCAGCAGAGAAACAAATACAATTATACAAGTAAGTTGTTTAGCACAGACCCAGCTTAGAGCACTAAACCCCAAATTCAAGGAACTGCTCACATAAGAATTTTAAAATAACTGCTAATAACCCTAAGATGTCACAGTAGACCAATCTACAGACATTAAACAAGTACACCTCATAAATGTCTGAAACCTCCGTATAAAACCTCTGTAGGCTGATCTAAAGTATCAAGCCAGGCTGAAAACTGGAACTCTCAAGGGACACCACAGCTCTGGTGACATTAATAACATCAGAACTGAAGCTGTTTACAAGCAACCACCAATTAAGCCTCAGAATTTTTCATATATACACACACACACATATATATAGTTGATATATAAACATATATACTTTATATACTAAATATAACATATACATTTATGCATATTTTATGTTTTATATAGGACATGTACACTATATTATAAACAGTGTATATATAATATGTTTATTTTTTTTAGAATAAGGTAGTGATCTCAGAATTCTCAAAGCTTTAAGCCTACTGTTCTGAAAACAGTTTACATGTTCCGTTTTCCTGCAGAAAGGTACCACAACAGTGCCAACCCAGTGGAAGAAATAACATAAAAAGCAAGTCAGCATACAGTGCTGTTTTCATCACTTTTGTCCAATCTTGATCAAAAGGCAAGTTTCTGTAGTGAGAATGAACAAGTAAGAAAAAAAGTAAAGCCCTTAAGTGCCAGAATACCATCATCCCCAAAAATCCAGCCACAAGCAGCCCAAGAGCTGCCAACTGACCACCGCTGCTGACTTGAATGAAAATCATTCCCCAGCCTTCTTAGGAAGTCAGTCACCACTGAAAGAAGAGCAATTCAGTATTCAGAAAAACCCCCTCAAGCTAAGCTCTCCAGCAACACTCAATATTGCACTGACATTTTAATACTGCACTGAGTTGATCTAACATGCCATTTCAAAAGAAGGACCTGTATTCCACATTGCTTTCACCATCTCTCATCACAGAGAGATTATTCATTTAAAATGCAGAGAAAGTTAGCAAATTCTATGGGATTTAACTAAGTCAGAGGCAATTAAAAAAGCATCCTTTGTGACATTCCATTTCCAACAAGCCTCACAACACTGGTGAAATGCATGTAAAAAGGTTACAAAATTCAGAGCCCTGCATGAGCCTGCAAGAAGCGTGAATACGAGCATCTTTTCCATCCAATGTCACAGTCTCAAAACGACAAGCCCTTTTTTGCCTGCCTACTGGCAAGTCTACACTCCTCTTTTCTTCTTTTGAATTTTCCCCAACTTAAATTGAATGCAAATAAGCCAGGTGTGGTCCCCAGAGCAGTAATCTGCAGATAGTCCCCACCGAGTTCCCATAGCAACTTGCACAGCTGGCCACGAGAAAGAGGTCGTATCTGCTTCATATTGGCTAAAGAGTTTAAACACTCAGCAAGTGAAACACCAATTACTGCATCTTGTAAAGGAAACGTCTACTAAAAAGCACATCCATTTTTCCTTGATTAACACAGGAAAATAAACCTCTGGATATATTCCTAGACTAGCAATTGCTCAGCATGTAAAGTGAATATTTGTTATTTAGAAGAGGTGATGCCTGTGAAGGAAATGGCTTCTCTTTTCTGCCACAAGGAACTGAAGTTTAAGAAAAAACACAGCATTTGGAAAATGCTTGTCATTCTGTACCTTGCCATCAAGAAAAAACATAGCTGGAAGAGAAAAGTCAGAAACTCAAATACTTCCGGACAAGTTATAAGACTTCCACAAGACAGTACCTCTCTGACAAGTGCTTTGTAATATTTCAAGTTTTTACTGTACTCTTTCTGTATCAGCTTTCTAAGTCTCAGTGTAAAAGTCCAAAGTTACTGTGACTGACAAACAGCTGTTCATTCCGTACAAAACCTGCCCTTTGTTCCTAAATTACAAACACAAATCCCTCCTTCGATAAATTCCATGCCTTTCTGCATCCTGCATGCACAGCTCATTACTTTAGCCTGCAGCCCTTCACCCCAGCCTTCTCACTGTTTCCATACCATTTCCATACCATTTCTCACCAATTCCATACCAGCTGGCTAAACAACCATGGACAAGGCATTGGGGCTGCTTTGGAACCTGGGGAGGACTGACTTAGCCCCATATATGTACTGGATAGTCAACCCACCAGAAAAGCCATACAGATAAGGACCAGCCTTTCTTTGCTTTTCCTTTGGCACAGCCACAAGAAAACTCTCCTCATACCGAGGTTTCAGGTAAGAGTAGCCCCTACAGGCTTAGGGGAAAGGATGGACCCAAGTATCCCTGCTAATATCCTATGGCTCTTGGGAAGCAGGAACACAGATGGTACCTAAGACACTGCCCACCCTCTCCCATCCCCAATTACAAATCAAAGACTTTTTGGGGCAGAGGATGTTGCTAAACATGAAGTAACCTCAACAGATTTTTCTTTGCCATGAATCTGCACTAACATCCTGTCGAAGCCCTGCAAACTTTGAGGAACCAGCCTGCAGCAAGGAGTCCTACAGTCTAACCACACAATAAAGAACATTCTTCTCCATTTTGCTTTGAATCTATCTTCTTCTGTAGCAGCACTTTAATGTCCCCTACTTCTTGCACAATAAGAACTCATGACCTGTAAGCTTCTATTCCCCCTCCATGACACTTCACTGCCATATCCCCCCTTAGCTCCATCTTCTAGGATGATAACAGTCTACACAGTTGTCCATTAAAAGTGTGAATGGATTCCATAAAATATTTCCTAATGCTGCTTTTCTATGTATTTTTTTTCATGTCTGAGGAGAAGAGCTGCACAGCCTAGTACCTAAGAGAAAGAAGAACTAATGGATTGTGGCACAATGCTATTTTTTCTTATATTGCTTTGCACTCTGATCTTTTCTTGTTAAGTCCTAGCATTTGATTGGCTTTTTGACTACTTCTTGAACATGAAAATACAGCAGCTATTTCCATGAAAAATTGTAACATACAAGATCTCTTACATGAAGCATTAGGAATCCATATATTAACTGCACATAAACTCAGGACCTTATCTCTTGTTCAGTAGGAACTTTGTATCATTGAAACATCTGTTCAATTTGGTTAAAATTGGACAACTGTTTTTTGAGGGAGAGTGGAAAGGAAAAGTCAGAAAGACATAACACAAACCTCTCTTTCCTTTGGAAATCTGGTTAAGTAAAAATAACAACATGATGCTTATCAGTCCCCAAAAGAGCAGGAGGCTGATAAGAAACAGACTCAGTATCAGTCACTCCTGTTTGTGCTGGCTTTATAAAATATCTGTCCTTGTACCCGGCATAACCATCTCCCAGTGATCCTTATTCTTCAAGGAGGGCATGGCAAGCTTACCCAGGAACATTCAGCCTGTAACTTCACAAGAGGCCACCATTATGCCAGTTGTCCCATATGAGAATGTACATTTTAGGAGAGGGGAAATATAAACAAACAGGAGCAGTTCAATGTGCATATTGGACATTAGCTATAAATTTTGTTCCTTCATAACATATACAACACACTGTACACCTGTGAGCTCTTCCTATTATCCTACCTGTGGTAACTAACTTGAATCCATTACTAACTTGAAAGCTTCTCATTTGCTTAAGTACTTTTGGTTTTCTTCTCTACCTTTTCTGCCTTCCAGATTTCTTTTCTTTTTCTAATCAGCAGCATTTTAAAGAAACAGCTGAGCTGGTGGCATTAAAATGACCAGGGAAACACATAAAGCTTTATCAGGGCACAACCACTGAGCAAGAGAAACATGCCATTTAATGTAAAAATCACAATTCATTAGAAGGAAGAAAAAAAAATAGCATTCCCCTATACACCTGGCATAATTTACCCTTTAAGAACCACACCATATTAACATTGACAGTCCACTGCACATTAATAAAAGCCAAAGATTTCAAAACTGAAGGCACTCAGTCTGTATTGCAAGCCAGTAAATTTGCACATTTTACAGGAAGAAATAAAAGGTGCATACAACTGGCAGAGTCTGGAACCTGAGAGGCTGAAAAATTTTACACTGGAAGTGAACATGCAATTTTGAAAGAATTAGTAGTAATACCAGCTAATACTGGTATAACAAATAAATATTTAATGTCAGGTGTTAAGGAGGAGACACTCTAAATGCAAATTTACCCAAGCACATACACACATGCTCTCTGCTCTCACTCACATGTATTCCTTACACCAACAAAGAGGCAAGTTTTGTACATCTCAAAAACATAGAAGATTTAAGTAGATATTGATTCTGTCCTCTACAGCTCTTATATCTGCTGTGGTTCCTTTCATTATATTTGTTGCATGCTGAGGACAAACTTGCACTGAAATTGCCCATATGCAATTCAAATGTCATTTGACCAACTCTCCATGGTACTTGCTTATGAACAGCTTAAATAGGGGACAGAGGGGAAAGGAGAAGCTAATAGGGAGGAGTGAAGGTTTTGCCTTCTGATGAGATCTGGAGACAACATTTCTGTAATAAAAGGAGGCCATCGAGCACCTCCTGTGTAACTTCAGCCTCAACTTCCAGGTGATGGATGAGATTAAGAAGAGTCTCATTAACACACTCTAATAGACAGAGCTATAAACCATTTTCTTAGCTTCAACTGTTAGCTGGCAGTTCATTTTTTATAAGGCATGCCCTAAAACTGAAACCACCAGCATCAGTTTCCAGCAACTGGATCTTCCTGTGCACGTTGGGCTGGTTAAGGAGGCTCCCTCAAGCATAAGACCCCTTAGACTCAGTGAGCAAGTCACTGTTCACTAGGTCAAACTTGGTGTAACCAAAAATTCTGAATTTTAAATTCAGTTTGGCAAGCTTTTCACATTCTGAATCCATCACATCTCTGGCTTTGTTAGCAACTGTCCTGATGTTACAAAATTTCCTAGCAGCACCATAAGGTTAGACTCAACCATATTTGTAACTCAAGTATTGTGTTATCATAGGTATTGCCTCACTCCAAAAGCCATTTCCTGACTCTAATTCATCACAATTCAACTCATTTTTAGAGTGCACGTGTTTCAGAGCACAAGTTCCTCTATCAAAAGTGAAACCTACATCTTTTTTTTGCTAGGTGTTTAGCAGACACTATACAGCTGAATTAAAATACATGGGTAAGTTCCCAGAAAAAAAATTGGTGGCTAAGACCCCTTTGAAGTAATGGACCTGATAGCAGCAACTCCACCAATATTTGCATCCAATGAAATCTTCACTACTAAAGCTTCCATACTTCTTCCTCATCCCTGGCAGATACGGAAAGCACTTGCTGAAGAAAAAGACAGCCAGTAGATTTTGACTTTCCATTAACAACTGTATTGAAATTTTTCAGTTGTCCTGTCCTTAATCCTTTTAGTATGTGTTACTATTGATTTTGTATCACTTTAATTTGGCAATCAATGAAGTAAGCCATTCTAAATCAGATACATTATAAAAGAGTGCATTTTATCAATACAATTACAAAACAGAGCTTTAATCTTAACAAGAACTGAAAAGGCTTACAGCAAATTCACCTGAAAAGACTTTGTCTTCTACCCCAGAAAATTGTATGAATTGACATTAGATTATTTTTATTGACCAAAAATTGTCTATCAGCAAATAAAATTATCTAGTTACTCAAGCGACTGCAACTGACCTCCAGCTTTTAAAATAAAACTGCCCCATTTTTTGACATTATTTTATTGACTCACTCATTTTTCCACCCCCTCTCTGCAGCTTCCTTGGTCACTTAAGATTTACCAACATCAACAAACACATAAAATCAACAAATTAGAGAAGTTTCTTTGCAGTCAGTCTAAATTACTAAATGCAAGCTGCCTTGTCTCGCAGATTTTAGAAATCCAACTCATACGGTCTCTCCAGCATTCCTCTTCTTCCCCACTCCCACTTACTTTGAGAACAGCATTTTCTCTCAATTTTTAGGAAACACTTAAGGCCACTCAAAAGCAGGTGAGCAGGTAGTGATGTGTACAAGAACAGAGGTCCTCATCCTTCTGCACATTTCAGAAAGTGTCCAGCGACTACAACTCCCCAGGCTGGTCAGTCAGCCTAACAATTGTCTTTCATCAAAGAGGGGAGTGGAAATTCCATTATTTCCTCTATTTTGTGGGCTTGCTGTGGCTTTTTGGCACTGTTTTATCAGGCCAGAAAGGTGTCTAAATAGTGCACAAGTTGATAAATGGGGAGAAGGGGGAGGGAGAGGTGCTGCTGTGGTGGCTCACTTTGGCTCATGAAGTCCGACCTGCAGTGACATTCATCCTATATCATGCAATCACAGCAAGTGTTGTATGCAAATTTTGAAATAAAGGCATTCACTGGTATTACTTGAGCTTTATCAGCTTGCTAAACACCATCAGGAAAAACAGATCAGGGTATTCCAAACAATTCCTTGTGTGCTTGTATTTCATTAGCTTGAGAAAGGTAATTCCACATGATTACATCAGACAGTGCTTCCCAAGCCATGCCACTGCCTCTCCTCCTTATTTGCTAACCAGGACATGATCACTGTGAAGAGAAAAAACCACAGACTGCTATTTCAGAAGGAGAGTACAGAGAGCAAACTGACAAAGCTGGAGCTGGAATCCTCCTAAGCCAGCAGAAAGACATTCAAGACCAGAGCTCCCTTTGGACTCCTCTTTGTTTCATCAGGAGGGGGGAAGCCATATAAGGTATTTATTATGATTATTCTTCAATAAACTTTTTTTTTTTTTTTTTTTTTTTTTTTTTTTTTTTTTTTTTTTTTTTTTTTTTTTTAGAATCTAAAAATCTGTAGCATCCTTCTAAATAGCAGAGCATGGACAACTACTTGTCTGTCAAGCAGCTTTTGCTGATGGATAGTAGATACCCAGTAGCAGAGGTACAATTTTAAGTAAGTCATCTGAGTTTATTCTTTCATTTCCCTCATTTTTGTATTAAAATATCAGCTATCAGTACTTGTGCATTCACCATGAGCTGCTCTCTCAGAGATCATTTCGCTGCAAGAGTCAACAGGCAGATTAGAACACCAGGAAGTCTCTTCAAACAGCATTCCTCACAATTCCTCTTTCATATATTACTTCACTATGCAAGTTCAAAATCCTACAGTATTACTCCAGTTGACAACTAATCTACCCTATGTGTGCAATGAATCGTCAGTTTGCCTATTAAATTAACAATCAAATGAATGATTAATTTATTAGGGGTTTTGTCCTGCTAATTACAGAAGCATATGTATCATACTATAAAGACCCTTTTTATTGCTGCTGAGATCACCTTATTTGATTTGAGCACCAATTTTTACTAATATTTTTTTTAATTATCACACTTGAAATCAGACATACATTCAGTTCTCAATCACAGGCCCACTATTTTAGCTGAATTTTTAAACCTCCCAGTTTGATGTTCCACATACTCCTCACTTGCAAATTTCACCACACACCCCTACTGTAAATAATCACCCTTGCTATTTCTTTGTCAAGTTTCTGGTTACACTTTGATGGTGGCAGACCCTGGCCTTTCTCCAGAGGCTGTCTCTCCTGGAAAGAGATCTCGTGCACAACTAAATTTAAACTTGGCTTCCCTAAGCAGTCTTTCCAACTACACATTTCTATTCAAATCAACAGCATCTGTTTAAATGGACATAAGAATTGTTGCAAAGAGATGAACTGCTGAACCTAAAACTTGGCTGATGTATGGTTAATATGAGGTACAAGAAACCTCACAGTGGACATCCATGGAATAGCCCACTTACCAGAGAAGTTTCTTCCTAATCCCCTTTGGTTAGCACTTTATTTGTTCCCTGTTGTATAATGGTTTTTCAATTCTTTACAAAGGCTTTACAAAGCTTTCATTTAACCTAGCATAATGTACTGTAAATGAATAATCCCCTTTCTTTCCTGATCCTGTTAATCTTTTGGCCTTGGTTACATCTCACAGCAGTGAGATGCAAATGTTAATTATGCAAGAAGTATAAGATCTGTATTTTGATTTCCATCTGTCCAATACAAGTCCAGAACAAGACACAGATAACTGAGTGCTTTCCTATCACCATGGGAACATGATTGCCAGGAACATACCAAGAACGTCTCATATTGACTTCCAGAAGCCACAGTCAAGTACCTTCTATCCATCAGAGCCTCCTTTATCTCCTTTGTTGATTGATATTTTTCACAAACCCCTGATTATTCTCACTGTAACTCAATCTTCCTCAGGGCTGCAGAAACATTGTCTTATTCACACATCTCCCTCTCATTTGCATCATGTATGTCAATTATCTCATCTACAAAACACATGTAGATGCAGAAGTAGTTGAAACATTTTATTAATGTAATAGTGAAAATAACCAAAGTTGATAAAGTTGTAGGGCACCCCCCTTTTCCCCTGGCCATCCCTCCCATGGGTTCACACCAGCATTGAGCTCACCCCATGGCTGGCACGATTAGCCCGCAGAACTGGGCATCAGAAAATTAAAAAACAATTCTGGCAGCTCATCTCCTTCTAAAAAACAATTCTGGCAGCTCAGCTCCCAACCTGGATGCCCGCAAAATCAGACAGGCCCAGCAGAGCAAATTCAGTTGAGGGTGGGACCAAGCAGAATCAATCTGGTTTGGTTTGTACTGTTTAAACCACAGCCTCACAATACTCTTAGATTTTATAACAAAGCCAATCTTATGACTGTCCAGCACTGAAAAAGAAAAGCTTCATTTTCTTTCTATTCCCCAGTCACAGTAAGTTGGCTCTCCCTCTTCTCTCACATTGCCCTCCCTGTTGCGCACCTAACCAGAGGGGGAGATAATTTTTATTGGCAGTCCAGAAGAAAACTAACTTCATAAAAAACTAACAGAAAATTTGTTTTCTTTCAAGTTAAATCAGCTGTGTGTGGTAGCCAAAGACTGAAAACAGATACAAGGGTAGAGGCTGAATCATGAAGGAATGGGAAAGGAAGGAGAACTGCCCTGTCCTTCTGGTGGCAGGAAACTTTAAAAGTTTTGTCACAGCTTCAGCATGAGTGTAGAGAGCAAGGGTACAGCAATGTGATGGCTTAGCAGTGTTGGAAGGAGGCCACCCTCCACCCTTGGATTTCCCACCATTTTTGGCTACACTGTGCCGGCTTTGTCACTACACCCCTCCAGAAGGGTACATAACTTGTTAGAACAGTACAAGACTTTCCAAAGGAAGAAGAGCAAAGACAAGATAATGAAGCTGAAGGTAAGGAGCAAGGGCAGTCCCATTTCAGCTTCAGAGAGCTGCTAAGTTGGCTTAGCCAAGCTTGGAACCACAACTTAAGTACAGATACTTCTGTTTCAGAAAGAGATGTATTGTTATACTGTAAAGTACCTTAAAAAAGAGTTGTAATTAGATACACATATAGAGAAGTCACTCAGGTCACAATCATTGCTGGTCTTCTCCAGTACATTAGTAACTGTAACATATTAGCTTTCCCTTTAAATAAAGCATTCCACTGTGACCACCCAAAAGTCTTACACTGCCAAATACATTTGCACCTTTAAGCTTCCTTCAAATACAAAGCAATGTACAAAATGCAACACATCAGGCAATGTCAAGAGAAACCTACTGAAGCTGTAGCCACAGAACTGGGACACGTTTTAGTCAACAGTGACTCAAAACATCCGATGCAATTCTCATCTCTTAGAATTACTAGTTAGATTTTGTTCAACTGTTCATAGTTAAGCCCGTTAAAAATTAGTTTATAGACTGCTCTGACTGAAAAAGAGTAAGGCTGGATTCTATCAACTCTCTTACCAGCAACAGAGAATGAAAAGATATCCATAAACCCTTATTTTTTTTCCAGGTGCTTCTAATACTTGCCGTGGTAATGAAGAACAAGACAGAGCCCACCATACCATAAACAAAATTATTTTATTAGAACACAGAGAGTGGCAATGTAATTCACTGGGCATTAAAACCACTAAAGGTTCTTTCCTGAATTGTTTGCATCTTGCAATTGCTATATTTTTGAGATTTTTTAACCTGATTATGATTAAAGCAAGAGTTTGCCCCTTTTGGTAGGTACATCAGAGACTCAAACTACAAAAACCGGTTCTGCACAGTCATTTCCAGAAAAGCTAAAAATCTGTTTTACCTCAGAACAAGAATTCACGTGGCAGCAAATCTACCTTTTTGGCAAGGACTTCTTTTGGCAACCATGTCCTCTGAACCCAATTCTGTGTCTGCCCTGTTCCAGCCCTACCCTACACTCTCAGTTTCACCAGTACGATCATTTGTACAGTGTCCCACAAATGGAGTCAAAGAATTGACAGATATTAAAAATATCTCTACAGTTCACCATACAAAAGACTTGTCTACCTTAAGGGCATTTTATAGATACATATATATAGGATAGATTAAAGATGGGTTTCTCTGATTTACTGAACTCCTGCAATAAGCATGTTTATAAAGATCTATTCTCTGCATTAATTTTCCAAAAATTGATGCATCTCATGTTCTTACTGAATTCCTTCTTTTCATGCAAATGGTAGCAGTTTCCTGTACCTGCCCATTTACTGGGGAATCCCTAAGAAACCAGTCTCCTTGAGACTTCCGTGCCCCTGAAAAATGTAACCAACTGGACAACAGATGCAAAAAAATGACAAAAAATGAAATTAACAGCATAACCTAATAATCTCAATGTTCTTTGAAAAACAGGAATAAACATACCCCTCCCCAAAAACTCCTGCCACCCTTTGAGGTTTAATAAAGCTCAGAGAATTTTTGTATAAAAAACTAATGTAGAGTTTGTAAACAGGTTAACAAACAACAAAAATGTATTACCAAAGAAAGAAAAGATCACCTTTTGTCAGTACATCATCTTTTTCCCTGCCACCTAGAAAGTATGTAAAAGTGTATTTAATCTCCTCTTAAATATCTCTTTCTGCTCTCTTCCATTCTGTAGCACGCTGTGTTTATTTCCTAGCCTCTCACCCTTAACTTGAGGGACAGGCTATTCTCTTAAATCCACCTTATTAGCTTCACAAATGCACGGTACACCAAGGTCAAGGTATAAGGCAAAAAATCCTAGGGCTCAAAGCAGGTACAAAGAGTGGAAATGCTTGAAATAAGGATTGAAACAGTACATGCTCTAGGAGGGCATACCTCAAAGAGCCAGATTCACACAAAGGGGAAAAGAAAATGTTGCGCTCCAATTTAATCAAAATCCACTGGACACAACAGCTGACTCTGCAGCCCTGGTGACCTGAAGAGTAATTTTATTAGTTATACAGAAATATCCATTTTCAAGTTCCAACTGCTGCTCATCTCTACTTCCCCAGCTTGCCCATGAAGAGGAGAAAATTCACACAAGCAGCATTTTTACAGGTTCCTCCTCAAGGAACACTCTGAAATAGAATAAGGGAGTTCCCTCCCTTTATTTGGAACTACACTCTTTTAAAATAGCACATGCTGAAATGCAAAAGATTTATTTTAACTTCAAAGCAGCACTGGCACTTGGAAATTCTATGCCCATAAAACAAGCTCAAAACACCTGAAAAAGCAATACTGGAAACTTAAGCACACGTATTTTCTTAAAATACAGATTTTGGTACAGTTTTCATAAATTTATAGCAGGCACAGAGTAGGCAAAGCTGTCCCAATAATGCTTTAAGTATCTGCTGAACAACAGTTTAGTTGTGTTCCATTTTCACCATAAAAAATAAAGTTATCTCCGAGAGTAGACATTGCACTGCATATTTTGCACACCAATAAATGTTAAAAAACCTTTCTGTTATTTTAATAACATTTTGCCATTTCCAGAATTTCAACTTCTGTCTTTAGTTGTGGCTTCCCTAGGAAGAAAAACAAGAACATGAATGTGATGTTGCTTTTGTGTTTAAGACCTGAAGAGGTTCTGCTACCTGCAAGTCCTATTAGCTTTACTCAGCTACTGACCAGTAAAGCTGTTCAGCAGCAAAGGCACTTCACAGCTGACTAGTGCCAAAGCAATACAAACACCGTATAATACACATTTGTTTTGTATTTGGAAAATAATTTGCCATTACTTGAGTTTGCTTCTTGTATTACAAAGAACTTCAGTTTTACAGCTATGAATAGCATAAACCACTATGCCAGCCAAAAAGACCTTGATTTCTTAAAAATTAAGCATGAAAAAAAAAAAGAAAATTTAAAGTTCTCCCCTTCCTAATGAAAATATTGCAACAGAAAACAATTGAATAACTCATACAGCAAAAACACAGCCACATTTTCTTCATGAAACAAAAGAGAACTGAGTACCCCAGCCTTCACTAGATTAATTATTTCTCTACACTTGCCTTTTGCAAACTCCAGCTTGCTTTGAACCCAAGACCTTTATGGCTCAAGTCCCAGGAGATGCTGAGAAGGTGTTCTCAGTGGAGCAAACTTTTCCAGAGAAATCACATTCTGATTCGAGAGAATTCATTTCTTTTGGCCTTTGGGGGAACACTGCAGGTCCCATGTATTTGTTCAAGTCTTTACCTAGCGAGAGCAGAATCCCTTCTAGGCTTTGTCAGGCTCATGCTGATCTTGCAACATCTGGCTGTGTACAGCCACACTGTTCACATATTTTTAATTCTGTACAAGTAATTTTAACCCAATCTTTAAAAGAACAATGTTTTCCAGATCTTTAAAACAGGCATTTAAGAGAAACCTTCAAGTAATACTGTGTCAATAACACACAGTTAAACTATAATACGTTGAACAACAGTTGATTAGTATTAAACAAGCATTTAGAACTAGAAAATTACAGTAAGATAAAGCTTAGGAGATGGGAGTGAAGTGCTGTGTAGGCATATCATACTATTGAGAATAAAATCACAGGACAGGAAAGGCATTCTAAGTGGCATAAACCTAACTTTTATACATACGAAATATGAAATATTATCTTTCAGGATTTTTTTTTTAAGAGTAAAGTAAAAACAACCCAAAAAAGGCTCCAGAGGATGACAAAGAAATTCATTTAAGAGCAGCTCTTCCATTCTGAACAGACACAAACATTTCCAGCACCTACACCATAACTGCTCACATAATTAATTCAGCGTAGCAGTCAGAAACAGGGGCACTGAGACAGCCACAGTTCAGCAGCCCACACTTGGCTGTAAGGAAATTTTTCCTGAAGACAGATGCCACCCGGAGGAACCAAACCAGAAAAACAATCGGCTGCCTGACCAGAGGCAAGGCAAGGAGAGATTACAACTGCGAGTCTCTCTCCTCCCGAGACCCCCAGCCTGTGTCCGCAGAACAAACCCGCACAGCCAACAGCAGCAGCAATGTTCCCGAGGAAGACCAAGCAAAGCTGCACTCTGGCTACGAGGCAAGCAAAAGGAAAAGCAGATTGGCCTCAGCAAGAGCTTCTGTGCTTCTCCTAATGCCAAGCACAACCATGGACACCTCTTATCAGCTGCTGAGGATCACCTGAGCGTTCAGCATGCACTCTTAAAAGAGACTCAAGAGCTGATAAGCAGCCACACACATGACAAATTCATTTCCTTTCTACTTTCCTAAACTCCATGTTAATTTGCACTGGGACATGTAGATCTATCTGGAATAGTAATTAGTTCTGTTAATTAAGCTCTCCAAGTATGGATATGGAAGACATCCACAAGACTTTAATGTAGAATTGAGTATTGCAGAGCTGCTCTCCTCCAGTGTGGGTACTCTGCCCAGAATCTGGGATCAGAGTGCTTAATCCTAGATGGCAAATTTCATACAACAGCTCTGAAGTGAAAAAGCCATTTGCACAACTCTCTAGACCTCATCAAGAATACTGACAGCTGCTTCTACACAATATTACAATATAAGCTCATTAAAGTTTGTAGGTATCTCAGGAAAAAAACCAGGGGGGTGGTCCCTAAATCTAAACCATGGAGAACGAGTAAGTGTAGATACCTCACATCTCTCTAGGTGACATCTCAGGGCTACATTTTAAGAAGTCCTCCATATCTAAAATCTTCACGTGAGAATGGATCTTCCCAAAGTTGAATGCTACACACATATCCAAAAATCAACGCAACAGACTTCTTATCAAAAAATTATATGAAAAAAAAAAAAAAAAAGCCAGGTCTCCAGCAGCACAAGTTACAGTGTGCCAGTAACCTGTGCTGGGTGCTTGCAGCTGTACAAAATAATTCAGAATCATTTAGATTAGTTTTGCCCTTAATAAAAGCAAATTATAGTGAAAAAGGTGTTGACTTTTGTATACGTGGACAGCTCCTGTATGCCCTTCAGAGCAAGTGGTTACCACAAGGTCACTTGCATGTAAATTCGAATTTTCTAATGGCCAGTCAAGGTAAGCCACACCATCATAGCAAAACAGGTCATCATTTCCTAAACAACTACAGCCTGAGAAATTCACCCACCACAGAAGATTCTTTACTGAATGTGGTTGAATGGATTTTGTTACACCAATTTCTAAATTTTTTTAACATTTTGTTTAGCCCCTAGAAAAGAAAACATCAAATGTCAGTACACAAAATCTCCTCCTGCAGAGGAAGGGTAATAAATTTTGAAAGTTTTACTCAGTGTTCAAAATTCAACATGCAACACAATCTTTTTTGCACAAGTTTCCATTTTATGTTGCTGCCTGAAAAAAATGCTAAATACAAGAAACAAGCAAAGTAAACACAGAAAGAAAAATCTCTGTATTATAACCTAAAGCAAGCTAGTGAAAAAGAGCATGTGCCAGTGGCAGAGAACTCAGAATGCAAGCTACAATCTGAATTACAAGGCATCTTGCTTACTGTTGTCTGCAAATGAAAGAATATAAGAGCAGAAAATTTTATTTACCTCAAGAGATTTTACATTTTTTGTGATGAAGATGAGAGTAGTTACACAACTTCAAGGCTCTACTAAGAATCTAATAAATAATATTAGTCCTTTGGGAAGAAACAGATGATGTACTGAACCCCTTATCCTGGATTTACACTGTCAATACGACTATTCAATGACTACTATAACCAACCTCACATTTCAGAGCTCTGCTAAGCCTTTCTTCAAAGTCTAGGAGTTCAAAATTAAGACAAACCTGATAAAATTCAAGCAGCATCAGTGCTAAAGAAATAAAAAAAAAATCTGAAGACATCATCATTTCTTTAAAATGTTCAGCTTATTTTAAGAGTTGCAATCTAAGTGTTTTTCATTGTGCAGTGTTTCCAAGGCACTAGGTACTATTCTCACAAATTTGCAGTTCCTATGTAAGGAAGGAACAGAGTTTTGAATAATTAAAACTAAGCTTCTTGCCAACACATTCTTTCATTACTTATTTCAACAAGTCTTCAATGGAAGCCACCAAATTTTTATGTCTACTATGTCACTGGTCTTTATACAGAAATTGACAAGTAAAACTCAAAATTCAGGCTGTGAGTCTGTTTTGTGCAGGCATACAATTGAAAATTCCCAATGTTCTCTTTCAGGTGTATATTACATATTCTTAAAGAAAAAGTATAAGGAAGAATAATCTGATGGAATTCAATAAAAGTTACCTACAAGACATGCCTGGGAAATCATTTTACTGCTGCTGAAAGGAATACTCAGAAGCTGACACTCACTTTTTATTGTGTTGGTAAAGTTGATTTATATTTTAGTTCTTATTCATCATCATAGAAATTCCAGGTAGTATTAAAATCACATTACTTAATTGCATGACATTGTTTTCTTCTCCCAGAAAACCAGCGACCAGACTAGGGGACACAGCCTCGAGCTGCACCAGGAGGAGTTCAGGCTGGACATAACAAAGAAGTTCCTGACGGAAAGAGGGACTGGGCATTGGAATGGGCTGCCCAGGGAGGTGTTGGGAGTCACCAACCCTGGAGGTACTGAAGAAAAGACTGGATGTGGCACTCAGTGCCATGAGGGTGTTAGGCCATAGGTGGGACTCAATGATCTCAAAGGTTTTTCCAACCTCGTTAATTTTGTGATTCTGTACAACACAGCCCCACCTCCCTCAGAAAGTCTTCCTCTTACTCTTTGAATCCAGCGGTTCCCAGCCTTGTCCCAGCTCCCCACAAAAGCACTGCAGTGCTCTTGGTCGGTAGGTAACACAAACTAGCTGATGCTGTGGCTGAACTGTGGCTGCAGCAGCCGTGCCTCCTCTCCCTCGGCTCGATTTCCAGCCATGAACGTCCTGGCACAGCCTGGTCCTGCCTCTGCTGCTCAGGAGTGGGATGAGCATCTGCTCTGACCTGTGAGCAGAACCACACCCGCAGGCAGAGGGGAAGGGAGGGGCTGGCACAGATTTGTGAGGCTGGGGAAGATGAGTGCAGGTACAGCTCCACGGAGCAAGGGGACATAGGTTAAACGACAACAGGAGAGGCTACATGACAAATGGGGCATGGCAAAGAGGGAGGGGGAAGGTAGAACAAAGGTTCATCTTCCATACTCAGGCAGCTGTAGCCACTGCCATTAATCACAGCACCCACATCCACCACAAGCAGATGCACCACTGCTACCTATGGGGCGTTCTACCAGAACACCTGAAGGTGCAGATGCCATTAGACGACCGATCCTTGCATGAAATATGGATCAAAATATGCCAATTACACACTGAAAGTTCACTAAGTGCCAGCATCACCTCCCCCTACACACACACACACAGCAGGAAGCTAAGTAGGCCAATTACAAGGGGATGGGGAAGCAAATTTAATTCCTTTGCAGAGATGTGTATGTAAAACCTTGCTCACACAGAGTGAGGAAATATTCAACTGATTACAACCAATAATGCATTTCAAAATTTATTATGCAACATGGGGAAAAAAAAAAGAAACTTAAAAAAATAAAACTTGCCATGAAAAGTCAGATTTCAAGGTGGATTTTCCTTGCCTTGTAATCTACAAAATAGACTGATAAGAGTCCTTGTTATTTCTTTAAGTAGCCTTGTTGACATTTTCTCTGGAATTACTATGTTCATAACAGCAGATGCTCATAAAAGCATATACTCCAGGAGGTGAGGTGGTAGCAGTAAGAAGCAGTGCCAAAAATAAAAACAGTTACATGTTCTGTTAATCATTACATATTAAATTGTGTTACACGATCTAATGAAACTACTTCATGTCACTCAAAATGCAGAACCAGAAGATGAAACCAAGTACAAATAACAAAACAGATAGCTCTGAAAACAATTTATTTGGGAAGAACATAATTTCAAATTCCAAGAAATACTTGTATACTTTACGATTTCCAGACAACTTCAGCATGAATTATGCTATTCACAGCAATAATTCTCACCTTTCAGGATTCTGCCTAAAGAAGTCTTTGAAACCATTAGCAAATTTTGCCATTCAAGTACTAAAAAGTTCCGTTGCAATTTTAGGTTTAAGATAGCATTTTAAACTGGTTCCAGTTTTTTATATGCATGCATACATTTCAGTGCTATTTTAAAAATTTCTCTTCAGTAGGAAGGGCCTAACTGATTTATTTTTAAAAGGCATGCACTGCACATTCACATTTTGAAATCCACCACAGTCTGAACCTTAGCTGCTACTTTTCAGCAGAGCTCTGAAACAGAGAGCTGTCCAAACCAAAGAAAAATAAATAATCAAGAAGGCTTAAGAGAAGGTTCCTATCACTTTAAAGTCTTGTGGCATGCATTTTCTCCTAATTCTGACTTAGCCCCATTTCCTTGTTTCTTTTTGAAACACACAGGAAGAAATGATGAACTTCCCTGGGAAATATAAGTGCAAAGAGGGGCAAAGAGGCAACACGTTGAAAAGAAAACATCTGTATTTCCTTCCCATTCTCTTCCACCTGAAATAAATTCTTTGGCTGCAGTTTGTCTTCTTTTCTGGAAGCATTTACACAGTATCTAATGCCATCCACCACCATGACTACCCCTGGGGCTTTTATGAGGGTGGGAACAATCAGTATAAGAATTACTAGGGACATCAAAGAGACAAAAAACATTTATTGAAGGGGGAAGAGGAAGAGAGAGTGTGAGGTAACGAGGGTCCTACTGTATTTACCTTATGTGCCAAGCATGTGGACAGCAATAAAAACCATGTAGGGAGCAATTTTGGTCAGAGAAAGAACACGGCAGCCTAATGGGAGGCCTTTGTTCTTCAAAAGGGTCTCCTTTTCCCCTTTTGTGCTTCACTTAATTCATGGCATCTGAGCTGCTCTTGAACTTGACAGACAGAGAGAAAGAGGGGGGAGAGATGGAGAAAGGGGGAGACAGAGACACAAAGAAAGAAAAAAGAAAAAAGGACTTCAAAGAGTTTTCTTTTGAAAATTCAGTTGTGCTGTATGCATTGCTGAAGGTTTTAGATTCAAAAAAAAAAGGGCAAAAAACATTTCATATAATTTCATCGTGGGGATAAATTGCCCAATGCTCTTATTAAGAAGGCTAGAAGAAAGGAACGGAACAAAAATTTTAAAAAATAAATCTATCCGAGCTAAGGAATAATAAATAAAATAGAATTACTCCCCTGGGTGCTTTTTATTTATTTTCATGTTAAATCTTATTCTCAGTGGATCCCAATACATTTATCAAAATCTTATCAAAAACATCTGGTTTCCAGCAGTCACCTGAAGGGCACGCGTTGTGCACGGAGCCCATCAGCATTCCCGGCACAGCGATTCCTGCCCGGACAGCGCCGGGAGAGCGGCGCCGGGGCCAGCGCCATCTGCGGGGCTGCGCCCGAGCCGTGCCCGCAGCCCCCGGGCCTGAGCGACTCTGCACCGCCGAGGAAGGCACGCGTTCTCATTCTTCACCACACGGAGCCCTGAGGATTTGATCAGCTGAAGACAAAACATTCGGCTGTATCTGAGGCTCCCAAGTTGCGTCCCTCCTCTCGGAATCGCTCCCAGAGCTCGCCCACAGCGGCTGATATGAGTTGCGTGTAATATATTCGGCTTTTCGCCCCCTTTAAATACCCATGCCATAGGCAATATTTATATGAAATAATTCATAACTGCAGACTGTGCTTCTCTCAAGCATTTTTTTGTCCTCTAGACCACTTCCTCCCCTTGATAATGTGCATCAACTACTTACACATAATTTATATATTCCTTTGTGGGTTTTTAGCTGTGATGTATATGCTGAAAATGTTTGCCAATAGTATTTCTAATAAAGGATGAGATTGGAAAATGTACAGATTTGTGTCAATACCACGATAAATTATTAATACTGAATAGTTTTAACTTAATTCAATAATTGATTTTTAATGCATAATGATCTTAAGTTGTCCCTTATCAACAATTAACCCATCTCCATCCTGATTTACATCTTCTGACAACCATAAGCATCTCCTAGAGCACGCTATCTCCAGAGTGCAGAAAGGAACATTAAATAATCTAACTTTGCTACGTGATAATGCTCTCTTGACTATTCTGAGGACAGATCTTTTCTTCATCTGAACAAAAACAGTACCCAAAATCGAAAGTTTTAAATTAATTCTGTAACTTATCTTTCTTTTACAAACAGGGGTATAAAGTACACACAGTGTAAAGGTATGAATCTTCATTAGCCTGCAGGTTAATTTTCTTTAGAAGTCCAATGCACAGTTAAGACTATGAAAATTCTACCAAAAAATGCAAGGTCATAAACTGACAGACAAATACATCTCCAGCAGATTGGCACTGACACAGCAGATTTCAGTTGTTGTTGTGTTTTTAAGGGAGGTTTCTGTCTCACATTGGCAGCATATTTATATTCTGTTACACCACCTGTAAGGTAACCTGGGAAACACCGTGAAATAAAATTGGCAAAAACATTCCTTTTTCACGGCCTTGTTTACCATTATTAAGAACTATATTCCCAAAGTAATTATGTGGGTTTTGTTTGGGTTTTTAATAATAATAAATAGGGGGAATTCCACTAGAAAGAACTACAGAACCTGCATCTATTATGTCAGTTTTACAAACCAGACTGAATGTATTTCACATTATATATACTGAACAGAAGCCAAAAATGCTGGAAGTAGAGAACTTACAGAGCAATTAAAATAACTGAAAAAAATCTCCATCTGTTTTGTGTACAGGAGTGTCTGAGATTATTAAATTTATAAAACACCTTGAATACTGACAGTGTTACAGCCACATGAAGCAGACAGAAGAGGAATATTTCTAAGGTACTCATTGTAGAAATGCAAAATACTTGAGACAACCACTAACATAACTTTGCATAAAATAGTTGAATTCAAAGATTCTACTGTCTTCTCTTGGAACACCTACCTGAACAGAAATGCAGACACAAATCCCTGGTGATACTGGACAGCACCTAAGCTCCTACAGCTGGCAAAGCAAATACATGAATGACTACAGAGGCTTACTGCTGCTAAGGAGAATTCTCATGTATTTTTTAAAGACCCCACAAAAACCTATTAGAATTACTTTTATTTTGGCAAAATCCAGAGCTTTGACCACCTCAACATCTCATTCTGAGAATGCTGGCTCGAATGCTAGATTTTCATATATTACGTTTGATCACAGCTTATCTTTGGGACATTTTTAAAGATGGATTTATTGATGTTAACTCTTCCATGCCTGTAACACAAGTCCATTTCACTGTCTTCTCCGAGCATTCCTATCCCTCTCCTGCCCCAACTCAGTTTCATGGACCTTACAGAAAAAGCACATCTGCCTTTTTGACAAATTGCTCAAAATCAACCAAAATTAGAAAGTTAATCAGGGAACTGGAAACACACACCACCACTAATTTTCTAAATTAGAAAATTAATTGTTTCCTGTAAAAAGAGATTCAATTTGTACAAAACCTTCCCTCTGGCTGAAGCCTAATAGTTCCAACAACTGACTTCTGACAATTCTCAACCAAAAGATTGAAAAACAAGTTTTAGGCAGCAGAAGATTTCAAGTAAATGGAAAGAAAATACCAAATATTTGCAACACTTATCATGGGTACTGACTGACATAAGAGTCATCACTCCTTCACTAGCCAGGTCCTGAATAATTTTTTTTGTATGCACACAGGAGAACAAGGTGTTAAGCACAGTTTCTTAAGAAATGACTTCTAGAATACAGCTATCCCATAATATTTGGGGTAACAAGCAGCATATAGTCATATACCACAGTTGAACCAGTCATTAAGAAATAGTTCAGAAAGCAACCCAAATAAAATATACTGCATTAATCCAGCATACAGATGACAAAAGAGAAGTCATTCACCCTCACGCTGACTGGAGGCAGCAGTATTGTATTATTTTAAAGTTAAAAAGAAATCTCATCTGTTTGTTTTGTTATTGCAGCTCCCAGGCATAGGCTCACTTAGCTTTCAGACAGGGAATATGTATATTGCATAAATAGCTTTCATTCAGTCCTCCTTCTCCTGTGATGCACAGAGTAATCACCTGTCTACTTAGAGGCTTTCTATTCTAGAAGTCACTATGTAGATTATATATTCTATCCCAGACTACTTACTTCCCTTAATTGTGCATATCCACTGGGAATACTTCAGAGAATCTCTCCAGAAATGTTGCCATGCTACCAAAACCAGGTAATTGCTCTCACTTTTATATTTTACTTTAAGACATCAGATTTCAGGGCTATACTAGACTCACAGCAAGAAGCAAAAATAAACTTAATAATAATCATAACAATCATCATCCCTCCACATTCTCATCATCTTTTTACTTTTCTGGCATTCTTCCCTAGTCAGACCACAGCCCCACATCCTATAGGTGTCTGTAGAAAAAGCACGACTACAAAATCAAACCAGAACTGAAAGCAATCAGGCAAAAGCATTTCTTTGTTGCAAAGAGACTTTACTTATATCAGATTGCTTCTTTACAGAGAACCTCACACAGGCCAGAAGCAGCACCATTTTAAACTGAAGTACAAATAGGTTATTACACAGAGTTCCTGACTTTCCATGCTCCCTCGGTCTCTGCACACTTGACCTCAGCACTGCACTTGCCTCCCAGTGGCAGCAGGAATTTGCCTAGCAGAAGCCTGGCGGTAGGCGTGTGGCAACACAAATAACAGGAAAGAAGGGTATGGAAACATGAGATCCTTTCTGTCCAGCAGCAATCCACTCTTGTGTCAGTACTACAAAAAAAAAAACAAAAACAAAAAAAAAAAAAAAAAAAACAAAAACAAAAACAAAAAAAAACAGACCCAAAAAAAGGCAAAAAAAGCAAAAACCACACAGAGCTGGCCATCACACTGCTGCCACAGCTCCCCAAAACAGGTAAAGCAGGGTGTGGTTGCACCAAAGTGAAGGGTCAAGATTATCCCAAAGAGCAAATGCTCCCACTGCTTCCCTCTGTCCAACAGTTCGTATGAGGCACCACAAGATACAGTGAAAAATAAACCCTGAAATGAGGGACAGATTTTCACTTAATTAACAAATTAAACAGCTATATCTTTACTGTTAAATTACAAAATAAAATATTCAGGGTGGAAAGGTATAAAAGCTAACAGTCAAAAAGGCATGGGGATCTGCTTTATCAAGGGCCAGACATCAGATAAAGTAACATGAAACTGCACTAGAGATAACTTTTATTCAGAATTTAGGGCCAATGTGATTATAGGAGCACAGTAGGTAAAAAAGAGTATAAGAGCAAAAAAAAAGGCAACACTGTCATCAAATTCCAAAATACAAACCCCTCAATTTGGTTGGTACAAGACCCTTTAACATAACAAATTCTGTCCCTGACACTGTGAGGTAGCAAGTCCTGAATGATCATGAGGTTCTGCAGCAATATTAAACCAGTTTAGTTATTTTAGTTCAAAAGTCAACATAAAGCCAGTATGGTGGAAGAAATGCTCAAAAGCTATTGCCACTGTTTCAAGAATGTTTCTTAAAGAAGGAAACACTGTCCAGGCAGCTGAGTTTTTCTTGTATGAATACTCTTAACCTGAGACTGACTTGTTCCTGACACTAAGGAAGTAGAAAAAACTGTGGAATTGCTGCATGGTTTTTCCCTAAGCCAAAACTGCCACACATCCTCAGATCTGTGAGAGCTGTAAGCATGACCTTTTATTTGGCCTCTGCATCCTTCTCTCAACAGCAGCTGTGGCTGCTGGGAAAAGAGAAGCTATTGTTTGAATGATGGAGATGGACACACTACTGCTTACACATATATAGAAATAGATAGAGCTTGTCTCCCAAATCAGTAAGGTTTGGTCCATACAGACTACAACTTGTGAAGTAGTCTCATGCTCTGAGAAGGAGTTTGTGCAAGTGATAACACAGAGAACAGACATCTTCAGTTGCCCTGAGGTTGCTAGATAGATCTGAAAGACCCAAGCAGGAAAAAGAAAAAGAAAGTATGCACACAGGATGATAAACATAGCTGGAACCAGTGGATAAACAGATAATGAGGAATATAGTGGAGGTTTTGTCAAATTTTGTAACAAGAAGCAACAGCACATGCCCAAAGATGTTCAAGGAAAAGTCACCTTTAATATTGAAGAACTCATTGAGTACAACCACCAGAGATACCTTTAGATGACCCTCCAGGACCATAAAGGACTTCCCATGGAGGTGGAGGCATGGAAATTAGTGCTAGGAGAAAATGATGTTTATGTATTAGCTAGGAAATATGTTGTGAAGAATGTTTGATCAGGATGGAATAAAAATCCTGTTGCAAAACCTCACCATACACATCTGGTTAGAGAAGGTATCCTCTGGATGTGTCCATAATAAAGAATGCCTGCTTTCTAATACTTCAGATTGTGTTAGACAGTTTATTTCCTGGCCGGTTTTGGTATCACAAGCTTCCCAAATCTGGTAAGGCAGAAAGCCAAATAACCTCATCCTTATCACAAACAGTCAAATGAAGCTTATAAAAGCAGTAACTCTGATACCTATGGCTTTAATATAATTCAAAGGCTTCAGTTAAGTTAAATGGTGCTCTAACAACTCTATGTTGGTTTATTACCAGTGGTTGGTCTTGATAACACCACAATCTATCTTTTGCACCAGAAGAATGTTATCTCCCTCATATCTTGATTAAAATTACTTTGCCAGAAGAGTTCTTCCTCTTGCCTTGGCACAAGACTCCTATGGCAACTAAAAACACCCATCATGCTTCTTTTAGAGAAGCCAGGAGACTCATCAAGGAAACCAGAGTAGAGGAAACAGCTTCCCTCACGACAAGGCTTTGTGCACCACACACTCAAGAGTTTTAAGCAAAGACTAGTTCATTTCCTCTCAATTTATTCAACCTTCTTTTACCATACTGAAATGACAACAGCAAACATTTGACATCACCTTCATTTTAACAGCAACTGGTTAAGATATCACAGGTACCTGGTTACTGCTTCACCACAGCAGTAGCTCATACCACGCCACTTAGGAAGAGCATTCTTTAAGTCCTTTTAACAATTACCTTCTTCAGTGCACTGCTGGTGACTCCTCACTCAGCTGTCCCATGTATTAGTAACTGCTTTGGGTTAATAATGAAGGCTGCTTTTAGAAGAGCATTCACTACTAATTCAATCAGAAAAGCTACTACAATTGCTTTTCTATCTCAAAAGCTTTTCTTTTTCAGAATCCGATGTAACAGAGCCAAAGCTTCCTTGGAAACCATACTTTTCTATTCTTACAAATTCTTATTTTTGAGAATGTAAATTTTTTTTATCAGTGCTAGATTACTACATCTATGACTTTTTAAGTGTAAGTGAGCTCCAAAATATCCAACAGACCTATCCCAAAGCTAACCAAATAACACAATGCAGATATTTGACAGCAATCAGAAGACTAAAACCTGAACAGACAGTGGAAAATGAGCCAACTGCTGCAAAGGGTTGTAGCTTGAATAACACCCTGAAAACTACAAACTGAATATTGAGTAACATAAAGCAGACAGGATTTCAAGGAAAAAGAACCTGAATCTGAAAAGTGCAATCACGCTACTTGCCATTTCTTGGGCAGGAAAAGTAAAAGAACATACCTTTGTCCCTGGTACTTTATCTGGTCTGAAGTACCTTTTATCAGTGGGGCAACATTAGGGATTATTTACTCCAGCAATACTTAAATGAAAGTTGGAAGAAGGGAATGTATATTTTACCCAATGATCACAAAATACATGCCAAATGTTACCTACCTCAAGCACCCAACAAGGCAGGTCATTTAGGATTTTGGTCTGGGGGTGGTTTTTTGCTTGGTTTCTGCTTGTTTGACATTTTCTTTGTTTGGGTTTTTTAAATTTGAAAGAAACAAAGGCAAATAAACACTAACTTGAGAAACTGAAGAAGATGTAAGCAAGGAAACTTGCTTAAAATACCATTTGGAGGCAGTATAAACCAGTGAAAATCTCTCAAGTCCTAACCTCAATTGTCTGAATTTAGTCACAGTAGCATATTGAAAAGCAGCATCCTAATATTTAACTTGGCAATCATCCCTTATTTTAAGGATTGTATTTCATTTTGTTTTGCTTTGTTATGGAACCTAGTAACTCAAATTTTCTCTGTCAAGATAATAGTTCATTGCACAAACAATACTGCAAACTCTTTCTTTTACTACATATTCTGTATCTGCTTTCTTTGCTCCTCAGTTAACAACATGGTAGTTTTTATTTCCTAGGTAGTCCTATTTCCTATCTCACAACATCCAAAACCTTAAATAGGAAGTACATTATGGATATGAAATATCTTGAGCTGAATATGTTAAAAGTAAATGCACACAACCTTAATGTAGGGAAGAAACAGCAACACCTCAGGGCAGAATTATGTTCAAGGGAAACAGGGAAGATCTGCTAATACTTATGAAACAACACCCCTCAAGGAATTGCAGTTGAGACAAAAGAATCCCTAACCAACAATAAAGTTAAAATTTGGTGATGGTGCCAAGAGTTGCAATGATCCTGCAATAGGCAGCGCCTCTCAATGCTGGCTCCAAGATCAAAGCTCAGAGACCTGGAAGTCTCTGACTTGAAATGCAGAAAGACAATGCTTAGACCTTTGGTTTATTATGTCCCTTTGAAAAGCTGAACTTTACAACAAATTTCCACAAGCACATCAAATTACGTGTTTAAAGAAGGTAACATCCTGCCTATTTTCCTGGCTAGAAGTGCTGTACAGTGCAACAAAGGAATTTCTAAATATCCCTATTCATCCCTCCACCAGCTCTTATTCTTTCATCCTTACAGATCTGCAAGTTTTACCAGAATCCTGATGAATGGACATGCTGTGCCCCAAGATCTACATGCAAAAATGAGTTCTTAACTATGACTGAATTATAATAGCATGAATTATATGACTGAATTATAATAGCATTCCTAGACCCTCTGTTACTGGTACAATGTCATTAAATTAATTAGAGCTACTATAGCTAGAAATACTTTCTCCTCTTACATGAAGATTAAGTGTGTACTCCACATTTCTGCAGGATTCTGCATAGTCATAGCATGGTGCTGAAGGAAGACAAAGCTAATCCTAGATTTTATAATGACAAGATCCTTATTCTAAAATGAAACAAAGTAATTGAAACTCTTGCTTCTTCATAAAAGGACCAGTCTTCACCCTGTCATATAATTTCCCCTCAGTTGTTGTTAAACAGCACAATTAATAAGATATTTGTTGCATAAGAGCAAGCAGTCTTTCCATAAAACAGCTAAAACTCCACCAAATGAGAGAGAAGTTCAGAGAGAGTCCTCATTTCTTCTCTGCATTTGAAGAACATGCATTATGGTAGCCTTGAGACAGAAAAGCAGGCACTGAGAGCTGGCTTCTCAGGAAGAAAGCCTGGAAGTGTCATATAAATCCTGAGTATTTGTCCATTCACTTTTACCTTGAATTAAAGTCCAGCCTACTGATAAGACTATTCTAACAAGCAGAGCACATTCTTGCAGCATTAACTTCTCATTCAAGACTTCAGGAAGGAAGAGGGTGCCTTCAAATTGCTACTCAAGTGAAAAGTGATCCAACTGCCATCCTCCGAAAACCCAGGGAAGGCATTTCAAATTTAAATATCAGAATACATCATTTTGCAGCAGAGGCCTATGAAAATCTGTTTCTACTACAAATGCAAGTTCTGGCACTCAACTGCAACTTTGCACTGTGCTGTCAGTTTACAGACACAACTTGTAATGCATTAACAGACTCTCTAGTCCTACAGGGGCTTTCTAAGGGCAAAAAAACTTCCTTCCTAGAACACTATAAATATAAAATAGGCTTTTATTACTGTAAACTTGGACTATCTTTTGAAATCAAACAGTCATAATAGTTTTTATGCCAAACATTTGTTTCTGCTCACTGGAAGCATCAATGCTACAAACAGCCTGAATAACACTTTTCCTCCCACACTTGAGTCTCTAACAGTACCAAATATCCTCACCTGACCAACCTGTGTCTGCAGAACCCGTGCGTGTGTCTCAAAATCACACCCAATTATTATGCAGCTTCCTGTCCCAATTCCCACTTCAAAATACTTCTTACTCAGCACTCATCAGTGCTGCTGCTCAAAGTCATCAAAACCAATGGCTTTAGGAAGAAGAAACTAGTTACATAAAGACATCATCTGCCTCAACCACTCAACTGCATAAAAATCAAGAGCTGCCTAGCAGAAATGTTATATTCCAGTGTTGTCGAAGTGGACCCCAATAAAGCCTAGGATGTCATTCCAAACAGGATACAAGTATCCTGCATAAAGGAAAAAAAAAGCTCTTATGACCAATGAGCAAGGTCAGAAGCCAGTCATATCAGGTAGCACAGTATTTCATCTATGATCTGGCAAGCCTGGATGGTGAAGGACTTCCTCATTTCTGTCTTCTGGGTTTGGGGATGGGGAAAGGAAAAAAAAAATCTATTGACTCTCCTTGTAGAAACATCTTCACAAAAAAAAAAAAAAAAAAAAAAAAAAAAAGGAGAAAAGGAGTCCACCCCAAAATATTATTTAAATGTGGTTAATCCCACTTCCATTGCCAAGAGAAAACAGAAACTGGAGCCTAGAAATACGTGTCCCACTCAAGTTTTTTATTTACAAGATGGGGTGGAGTGCTCTTGTGCAGACACTACTCTGTCCTAAGCACCCTGAAACCACTTGGAATGGCTTTTTTTGCTTTCAACTTACTCGGGCTTCAGAAAAAAAAAAAACCTGAAATAAAAGAAAGAATTTCTCTAAAAAGATCATTAAAATTAATTGACCAAAAATAACGTGAGACATGATGGAAAAAAAAGAGCAGAACTGAACAGAATCAGAGATTGTGTCAACTGAACTAAGTCTGCGTCACAGAGGACAAACCTCAGAGGAAAGACATCAGAAGAGGAATTAAATTTCTAGGATAAAGACGAGGGGTGAACATGAGAGAAAAATGAGAGGAAAACTGTGTAAGGTTGCACATACACGAGCCAAAAAAAAAAAAAAACCCACCTCTATTCTTTCCCTTCTGAAAGGCCATAAAGAATAATACTCCAGCTGTTAATTTTAAGATGGCTTTGCTTTCTTTTTTCTTTTTGGACCTTGAAAAGTGATTTCAAACCAGTTCTTACTGTTTCCTCCCCTCATTAGAAAATTCTGATCCCACAACTAAAAGCACTGACACCTGGATGAACTGAACTGTTTGCCAGTGTTACAGCAGGAAAAAAAGAGGAAGAGAATTCATCAATTGCACTACTGAATATGAGTTCATTTATACAGAAAAAAATGCGCATCTTATTGAATGAAAGCAATATGAAAGTAAAACGCCTCTGCAGTGGCACATCACTCCAGTATTTAAACAGCTGAGTGTTCAGGATAGCTTTTATAAATCTAAAAGGGAAATAAATCCAATGCAGCTTCTCAAGCAAAGCTTCTGGAACAGGAAGTATCAAACATCCACGTCCTTCCTAAGAAGTCTATATGTCTTTTCCCCATCGTAGACATTGCCCAAATTAAAATACAAACCCTCCAACAGAGCACTACCAGTTGAGTTGTACAGTCTCTAGATTTTCATTTAATTCTGTGTCAAAGCACAAAACTATTATAATGCATGTGTTTAGCAAAACATGATGGCAAATTCCTTTAGCTTGGAAGAGGTATGTCCCACATATAATGCTCTACATGCTCTCAAAACTGAAATCATCCCTAGAAATCCTACATGGAACCTTGTGATCCCCTCAGAGCCCAAAGAATGCTGCCCTCTCCGCTGTAAGAGCTGTGGACAACTGCTCTTATTAAGACAACATCTCAATGAAACTCTTCACCAGCCAGACTAGGTACCAACTTTATTTATCATCAACTTTGTTTATTATCCTCATCCTATAATCCATTGTGCCTACAATTAATGATAGTGCTCACAAAGACTATATGAAAGGTAGTATTTATTGTAAACATCTTTTTTTTCCTACTGAATCAATGCTATCTGAGAAGCAGAAGCCAATGCAAACACCACAAATCTGGGGAGCCAGATGAAATGCCAATCTCTGCCTAAACTCTGAGGTTGCATGACTTCAACACTACTCTTATTCCAACTGCTCTTTTTTAATTACAGGTACTAATAAATAACTGAATGACAAAAGAAAAAGTTCACTGATCCTAAGACTTATCCTTCACAGTTTGTGACTTTTCTCTCATTTACTCCAACAACACTTGGCATCTACAACTAGGCAAGTATCTCTATTTGCTACACCACAGATGCAGACATGAAGCTCACCCACATGATGCATTATTTATTAAGAATATGCAGAGTATTCTTTTCCTACAGAGCTGCTTTCTTCCTGTTATATCTTTCTCCAAACTATTTCCAAAGGCTTATTTCTCTGCCTTTGTGTTTCCTCTTCCTTTGCCCCAAATCTTTCCTCTACCACTGCAGAAAAGCAAGAATGTGTGTATTTGGTAATCAAGGAGAGAAACTTAAACAAGACATCAAAAAGAAAAGTGTCTAAACAATATCACCTTTCCTGAGTTCCCAATTATCAAAATTATCTAGAAGAACCAAAACTAGAAACCAGATCAGAACCAGAAACTAGGCTAATATTCCAAAGTTCATGAATACTTATTATGCAGGATGATCTGGATACACAAGGAGCACTGTTTCATGGCTATTTGGAAGTAAAGACCAACTTCACCATCTGAACCATCAGCTACACTGAATGCAGAGGGAACTTCAGTAGGCAAGACCCAGTAGGTTAAAGTTAGATACACACATTCATGGAGCTCTCTAAAATAAGAAGATACACAATTAACTTGTCCCTTTTTTTCTTATGTATACAGTCAACTCTATAAAACTTTTTCCTGTTAACCATGTATATATTTTACATTTAAAATGTAATTTGTGTGTTAAAGGTTATTTCCCAAAATTTAAATTTGTTTTAAAGAGAAATTCAGGACTCAAACCTGTTCATCCTGACACCACTTATATTTGAGTTGATGTCTCTAATTTAATGATTACCGTTGAGACAAAATTTTGTTATTGATCCATCTAACACCAATATAGCAAGCAAGAAGAAACAATAGTTGAGGTCACCATGAAGAAACCCTCATGTAGCACAGATACTGGCATTTAATAGAGCACTGAAAAGTTTTGTGCTTAAGTACAACCAGGTTATCACATCTGATGATTAAACTCAAAGAATGTCAGAGAACGCTCTGGCAGTAATACATGAAACGAGGAAATGTCAGTCAATTTTTTTGCTTTCACAACAAGAGAAAAAAAAAAAAAAGGCATTTTTATTGTCATAGCACTTCCAGCAAGTTGATTTTAAAAAAGAGATTTCATGCCAAAGTCGGCTGTTTAATCAGATAAAGAAGGCTTTCCTATTTCCCATTGTATAGATCAAGTTGGCTACAGGAGCCACACAGAGCTTTGAGTAGCACATTTTTCCGTGAGGGCTGTATCGTTTGATCATAGCAAAGCACGGGGACTGCTGGGTAATCTGAATCAGAGCTGCAGCAAAAGGGAACCAGGCAGCCTGCTGAGGCCAAGACAACCATGTCACCCCCATCCCACCACACTCTCAGTTACGGACCTGGCTGTTGGGGGAAGCACCCATCTCCATTTACAAATTTGTCATGGAGGTTTTCACATGCTCCTAATTAATGCAAATTTTTAATTCAAAGCTCACCTACAATGATTTTAACAAATGCTTGCCAAGACCAGCCCCTCTGTACTGATCAAGATTATCCCAACTGCTTTCCAAACAATAAATTTCAAACCTGCTTTGAAGGTGGTATGTAGAATTTTCTATGCAAGTCTTTGCAAGAGATGTAGCAATTTATGAACTCAATAAAACCCTGTCCTCTAAAGAGGACAGAGTTCTTGTTAGAAGACAGGACACATCTACCTGTGATGCCTCCAGCCTCCTAACTTCTCTACAGCAGGAAGCAGCCCTTCAAGTCTCCACCTTCTTCTGTTGACTTGTCTTTCACACTCCAAATCTGAACCAAATTTGGTTCTGGACTATGAAGAAGGCACTGCAAGAAGATCCATCCAAGCATTTTAATGCTTTTCACTGAAATCCTCTTGAAACTGAGGAAAGGTTTCCTTCTTGCTGACCTGGAGGAAAGGTCTTCAAAGCTGCAACCAAGAAAGTGCCAAACTAAAAACATTAGAGACTGATTAAACACAAACTCAAGCCACTGTCCCTGTATCCTGAAATGCAAGACAAATACTTTTCCATACTTTTACAAATATTGCCATTATTCCATGCACTAGCAGTACTGGTAATAACCAAACAGGTCAGTTTCAGCATCCCTGTATAAACAACATGTGAAAGCCTGTAATGTGAAACTGGAGCCAATGCTCTACATTGGGTTTATGTTGTATGTTTAAGTAGAAGCAGAGCACTAACTGAGGCAATTCCAATTTGCTTATTTATTTTCTTAGTCCCAGTGGGCAAGAACATAACTGGTTCTCATAGAAGCATTTGGTGTGGAATAAAAGAGAGCACTGTAAGTTTACATTGTTACATTTAATAATTCTAAAAGAAAATTATGGGGTGGGTGTTTTCTTCTTGTCATTCCCCATCACATCATCATCCCAGTCTCTCAAATATTGAGTTTGAGAAAATGCAGCGGGCTCCTTTCTGCTCCATTTAGTACAGACAGGCCATGTGCCCATCCACTCACAAAACAGAACAAGGGATACACGCAGTAAACCTTGGTTTTGCTTTTTCCATTTCAAGTTTCCTTTCATTTTCACATACTGAAGCAGTGTAGATGTGATCACTTTTCCCAAGTACTCCAAAACCTTTTACACTTCCCTTGCCCTTACATTTCCCTTCAGAGAAAGTGCCATTGCCAACAGTCCAGAGCTTTAAATTCTATATATACTCAGTCTGGTATTAACTGCCATAATACTATTTCTAAATGCAACATTCATTCAGCCAAATGCTGCTGAGAACTGAATGATCTCATCTCCATCTCATCACTACAAAGCTCATTTTGAGTTAGCAAATTTTTCACACACTGTTATATCAGTTTACCATAAAGAAAGATGTTCTTACTTCTATCAGTTCAATCCTAGAATCCTAGACTAGCCCAGCTTGGAAGTAATGTCAAGAAATCACCTGGTCCAACCTTTTGTGGGAAGGAAAGCCTAGATAAGATTCTCTAGTTCCATGTCCAACCACATCTTGAAAACATACATGTTTAGAAAAGAAATTAACAGAAAGAAACAACCCAAAAAAACTCCAATACCTAAATGACAAAGGGTTAGACTAAGGAGTCAAAAAACTTCAACAGATCAAATCATGGCACATTCTTTAATTAAGTAAACCCCTCCATGTGCACAGACATTATAACGAGACAATAATTTTGAAAGAGTATTTAGAGAATTTAATACAAGTTACCCCATCACCAGCACATTTACGTTGATTAAAGAAAATTTAAGCACAGCTATTAGCAACAAAACCAGCAAATTTTCAAGTACAAGACCTCTGCATTTAGGTGATGAGAACAACAGTACCTGTGACACTACTTTGTAGTTTGTTCTGTCAGTAGCTCATTAACAAAAACATCTCAATCGCATATTCTTAACTGCAGTTGCAGCATGTCACAACTCAACTCCCATGACATGTTTATCATAAATGACAGGCCATACAGGGTACTATTTCTCTTCTGCAGAAAAACAACTGCAACTTTGTTTTTCTCAGTATGTTTTTCATCTTCTTTATGTGCTGTCCATGACACCCTCCCAGTGGAAGTATCCTTCCTACTGGGTGCTTTTCAAATCTTCATCTTTCTTCAGAGGAAGAAAAATGTGAAGAGGCCATTTAATTCTAACCCTGGCTTAACAGCTTTATGCTCAATATCATTTACTGCAAATTAGTGCTACAGCAAGAAGCCATGGGAAGAAATTAGCATATCCTACATTTTCTCCTGTTACTAGAAAGGCTTTCCAGGACACTTAAAACATAGTGAGGCTTCACCTATTTGAAGAAACTATCTTTGTCAAACTAAGCCAAAGGTGAAGAACTTTTTACATACCAAGGGAAAAAAAAAGTACAAAAAATACCTGGCATACCATTTTAACACACTCTGCATTACTCACTGATAATGTAAAGTCAGATGGCCCAGAAGTCTCAGGCAACCTTTGAGTTAAGCCAATAAGTCAGCTCTAAACAGACACACAGTTATGTCAACAAAAGAAATGCAGGCTAGCCAAACTCAGTGTTTTTACTGGGGCTAAATTTGGAAATTGTATCATTTTCAGAAATAGGAAAAAATGCTAAATACTTCTCTTTGACTATCAGGAAGCAATAGAGGACAGAATATGCACGCAACAGTTAGCTCTGCTACCTGTGAAATGGAGGTACACAGCCTGGTGATAAATGGAGTGCTCAGAAGGCTGAAAGCAGCTGACCATTTCCAAAAGCTGATGGGCAGGAAGTTTCCAGCTACAATTTGCGGGTCAACAAACCTATGGAAAGAGACTAAGAAAACATTTCACCTGTTTCTATAGAATACAGGAGTAAGAAAGGCAAGCCAGGATTGAACAAGTAATTCTGGTAGAAGAGACATAACAGGACACTGCTACTCTTATGTTTTCAGTTTTTAAAATACATTTCTCTCAGATGAAAGCCACATTTGAGTGATTAAAAAATGTATTCTCCTCTTCCTGCCTATCAGCAAACCTTTTGGGCAGAATCACATCACAAACAAGTCACACTATGACATGTAGGTGCTTTTTGGTTTGCTAGAAAGATCTGAAGAAAACTGAGAATAGAGATAAAATACACTGCAGTGAAGTCACTGTACTGAATTCATGACATCATAATTGTTGCCATGGCAACTAGCTAGTATCAAGCACAGACTACTGCCTTCACTGCAGAATCAAGGAGTAACCGAGCTGCTACAAAAATAAATGTTCTTATTTGAACAAAAATCCAGTCAACAACACAGGGAATAAGATATTACTGCGAGTGGACTGCTTTTTCTATACCTCTTGTTTTGTTCACCTGGTGTGAGACTTTTTTAACATGGTGGCACATATAAAGAGGTCTGATATATATGATAAAAAGAGTTTAATTGAAAAAACTATAGTTTTTTTCCAGTGTTCTTCAATTTTTCTAGAACAGTAGTCCTTGTGTTTTCCTCTCGTATGCATATGACTGCAGTCATATACAACAAAACTCAGTTTAGACATGAAACAGAAGGAAAAAAGAATCAAAAATCCTCCAGTAAACAACATTTTCCATTTCTTATTTCAACAAGCCAGAGACAGTCAAACTGGAACTGTCACACAGCAGCAGAACTAACTGATAAAGAACATATTCCACCTTTGGAGTCCATGGTTCCCTTTGTTTAAGGAGTGCACCAGCAGTGCCTTCGAAGCCCAGTCACGGTTTTTCACGCACTGACTAAACACAGAGCTTCAAATCTGCAGGGCTCCCACAACAGCTTCCTTGTAAATAAAAAACCTCAACCCTTTTCCTCTGAACACTCCTATTTCACATGAGGCAGATCTGCTATTTCCAGCTCCTCCTCATTCACAAATATAAAAGCTCCAAAAACTAAAAAGAAGCAGTTGCCAATTTATCAGGTCACAATTGTGTTTGTGAGTGGCACTTAGGTATAAAATGCATAAGAGCCTCATTTGATGCTGCAAGCCAAAATATCAGTGGGAATAAATCGGTATTAAAGAGGCACGTGAAGGAAAGCACATCTGAAAATTAACTTCTTCAAATTAACTTGCTGAATACAAAAGTCAAGAGCTGCAGGTCAGTAATGAAGATAGTGTTTCACAGTTCAACCTTATGGCTGATTAGCCCAAACAAATTTTAACAAACTGACCATGTATATACTAAAGTATACTTATTTACTCAATGGCTCTTAAAGAGCAATCTAATAAATTGTTGCTGGACCAAAGAACACTTACACATAACTACAAGTAATTAGTCCATGTGTCTAAACAGTTTCAATACACACTGATGGGGTTTTCTTAGCTTCTAAGAAAACAAAACTGCCCTAGTTTTCGATTAACAGCACATTTCCACACTGGCTTGGTGCCTTTGTAGGACACCTTCTCTACTGGTATCAAGCACATTGATGACAACAAAAAAGAAAGGCCAGAAGTACTGCAGTAACCTGCTCTCTCCAGCCTCTTTATAAAGACTGTCTCCACAAATGAGCACTGGACAAAGAGAATACAAACAATAAAATCAGGAGTTTCAGATACTGAGGATTAGTAGACAGCTGTATCCCATACGCCTCTGTCCTCAGTGTTCTCTTAATATTACTTCACGCAACCAAGAATGATGACTAGTGCTTGAATGATGACTCCAAAGAAATCCCAAGTTTAGGGTTTTCACCACAGTAGGAAGTGTACTTGGGAAATTATTAGAGTTGACAACACATTCTAAGGAAATCATGGAGTGTGCCAATGTACTCCCTCCCACAGAAATGTAAGGAAATGAACAGTCTTTCATAGGTTTTTAAAAATCTTAGGAACAGATGCTGCCTTTGGTGAATACAACTGTGATTCCAACCATATATCTTAATACACCAAATTCAGTTAAAACAACTGCCACAAATGCAGAAAACTAAGGAAATTGGTAAAACCTCAAGCAAGGTACATCACAAATGCAGAATCCTCTTCTCTGCAACTGAATATAAATTTAAGTGTCCATATTATACAATTCACAAACCTATCTGTGATATAACACAGGACAAATGGCAATGACATTCCCTTCCTCATTAGTACACACTGCATTTCCAGCTCTTACACAATATGAAATCACTGCTTAATAAGTAATAAAAAACCCCACCATGTCTGCAGCTGATTTTTCTGTTTGAAAGATTGACAGATTAATTGATCCCTTAAGCAACTAACGTGTCTTCTCTGAGTGCACACAGAAAATTATGGATTATCTCAAGACTTTACAAAGCTTTTTATATGACTTTGAAATGAACTTGTTAAATTAGGTCTTCCCCAACAGTCCTTCTGTTAAGTCTAACTTTTATGTTAATACTAGATAGGGAAATGCAGAGATGTAGGTGCTGGCCCACCTCTGCAATTTTTTCTAGTATTATTCATGTATCACTAGTATAACAGAAGCAACAACTAAAAATGTTCTGCTAGGATCTGTAGAGATGGCCAAGCCACTTGCAAACATAACTAGTGACACCACAATACAAAGAAACACCACCTGTCCCTCCTCTCTCCCCTGGCAAATCAAGTTGAGAAAGGCTAGGGGATTTAAGATACGAAACAACTATTACAACTCCTTTATTCAAACTTCCATATAGCAAATTCTTTCCACTGTTGGGAGTCCACCATCCACAGTTACAGGAAACTTGAGTGTAAAAGCACTTAAATATAATGCTATATACACTAAATTTAGCTGGTAGTTTAGAAATAGTTATCTTTCTCTAGATACCATTAAAATGGGTTACAACATGTGCCTGGATCCATTTTCAATTTTAACTGTGCTGAGAATGATATTAATGAATTTTTTTTTTCCCTAACCAGGCACAGCTAAAGCATGATCTCAGCAAGTTTTGAGGCACTGGGCTTTATTCACACATTAGTATATTTAGAACCAGTGCCTTATGCACCACTGAACTGAACCACATAAGATGCACCCACATTAAAACTGGGTTCCAAACCAAACAATCACAGAATGATAAAACACAGCATTTTAATTTCTTAGAACTGAGAGGAGATATTCTTTACAATGCCACTATCTCCCAGTGTAATGAGTAAAGGAATAGTCTGGAAATAAAAATAACTCAAATTCTACAGGTTTCTGCAGTCCCCATCTGTAGGATAATTCTCATACTCAACTCATTCTCAACTTATCTTAAGGAGTTGAGAATCTGCTCAGTTGTGGATCTCTTTCTTACATGAAGTAGTAACAGAGGCACTGAATTTTTAACACGCATCCTCTTATATGCACAAACTTTGAGAGCAAAAGGAGCTGCCAGTTCTCCAACTCCCTGGTAGGGAATCAAAAATTATTAGGAAAGCCCTTGGAGCAACCTCACACTTGTTCCCCAGAGCTGAAAATGTGCAGAGCAGACAAGGAACATCATCTTGCTTAAACTCTTTTCCAGTGCTCCTTAACCATTTGGAAAAGGAGTCAGGTACAAAATTTAGGATGCACTGGGAAATAAATGGAAAGGCATTTTCTTTTTGTTTGGAAGAGAACAAAAATCACCATCCTGGCTCTGACCAGTGATATATCTACCTGACTTTCCTCCAACAACAGGCAACTACAAAAGACTATAAAAACAGGACAAGCACAGGGATAGTTCCTTTGATTACATTCCCAAATGCCAAGCTGCAGCCGAGCACATGACTGAGACAGAGGTAAAGAATAATATGCTTAGCCCTTCTTTGTACCTCCTTGCACAAAGTGAAAAAAGAAGAAGGGTGAACAGATACATGAAACATTTGTGCAACTTTAGGAGACTCACTCTGTGCAAAACTGAGTAAAAACAATCAGGTTTCCAGTTTACATTCTTCCACCTGATGTGTTCTCATATGAGAACTTTACTAGAAGCCTGTCTTACAATCATGGCTACTTGGCCATTTTTGTCTAGGGCAGTGGTTGCCCAGGGTTCATGGGCAGCTGTGTGGCCTGGCAGATGTATTCTCTACCTTACCTTGGCACACCCATCCCGACCAAATCAAAGCCATCCTGGCAAGAAACCAGGAGCTGAATTAAGGTTAGTGATGAAGAGATTCAAGCTGGGATGTGTGACACACTGTGACTGATTTGAAGTCAGAAGCTACTAAACCTCAGACTAAATACACAGAAGTTCTCCATTGTTCCAAAAGATACTCCTGAACTCCCAAGTTTAGCTACCTTGGCTGCCATAAGCTGTCTAAAATATCTGTAATGGGACTGAAATGGAACAGTAGGTAAAGATGTTCTTATTATAAAGTCCATTTAAGGGAAATTACTTTTAAGTTGCATGCTTCACTTGGGATACTGGAAATACAACAATTCAAATTGCGTAGTTCAGACCAACACAAATTCATTAAAAACAGGAAAGTATCATTGCAAAGTCAACAGTATCCTAAAAAAGCCACATATTTCCAACACTGCCAACAGACACCTTCATTCAAAAAAAAACAAATGTTACAAGTGGAAAGCTACTGTTCCTTCTGCTCTCCTACCTCCAGTCTCCTCATACAATCCCAACACATTTCTGCAAGAAGCCTTGCAGAAGAAGTCCTGAAGAAGAAGGACTGAGTTTTACAGAGTCTCTATCAAAAGGGACAACAGTCCACAGAGTCATGGCCCAATACTTACCATGCTTATGCTCCCTCTTTTTTTTTGAGCAGCAGCCCACCCTTCAGTTGGATTAAGTTTAACATGAACTGTACCCTCAGGTGTGATGACAAAGCAACTCCAAGCATCCTTCATAGGTTGCAATCTGAATAATCTGGGCTACTTCAGGCAATTCAGATCACAGCCTTTAATAACTCAGCTGATTTTAATTGAAATGGATTGAAGAGTAGCCAAATGGAAATACCTACTAACAGGCGCAGCAGAACAGGAAACACCAACAAACAGAAACAGTAAAGTCTTCTACTACTCCAGTCAGAGCTAGAAGAAGCTATCCCCAGCCCAAGCTTTCTGTTACCTTTTCCAAAGCATATGTGCATGCAGGTGTGTGTACATGCATCGGAGGATGGGGTGGGAAATGCTCCAATGCTCCCAGAAGAGCTGGTAGGGAGGGGAGGCAGCATTTACTGACATATCCATCTCTCTGCAGCCTTAGAAAAATTCAAGTATCTATTTAAACTCACATTTGAAAATTCAAATAAAAGCAATAACCTACTAAAGATCAGCAGGTAAGAAACAAAATTATGAATACTTAGGAATGAATCTTTGCCAACAGAATTCCTGAAATAAACTTGAATCTCATTTCCCATTCAGTAGACTGTATTAACTAATAATGTAGAAACGAGTGATTCAAACGTGAATCATTTCTACCTGTATTCACTGTACACTCCTCTCCCTCTGCTGCAGCCAAGTAGTATAAAACCACAACTTCACACTGGTATGGTCAGGCACAAATTACTAAGTCACATGGTATTTTTCAAATAAAACTGAATCATCGAAAGGACAAAGAGAACAAACAGCAAAGGAGCTCACTGCAAAAAAGATGGTGACTTCCTAGCAGCCCTCAACAAAAAGGAGGAGGAAAAAGAAGCAAGCTACACATCCAGCCTGATTCAACAGGTTTTTCTACGCTTATTTTTAAGTCTTCAACTGTATTTACTATTTTAGTAACTCAGATGTTCATATCTTCCTTTTCCAAAGCTTCATGCCCTGTCATACAGTGTCAAACATGCTATATATGCTACTTCATCTCTATACAGCCAAATCAGATTTCTGGGAAGAAAAAAATAAAAGGAATGATGAGCAAAAGGTTTCTTGTCACAATATTACAATTTATAGAAAAGATAAATCTGCCTCAGAGTGATCACATTAAATGGCTGAAGCACTTATGCTTGGGTTTGGTGGGGTTTTTTTTTAAGGATGCTTTACAAGGATGTCAGTCCAAAATTTAGCAGAAGTAATGGGGTCTGTAATTTCCCAAGTACTTTTGTCAATATGTCCTTTAAAGCCACAGTGCTTTCTAGAGATGTGTCTCACTACAAGCAGCACTAAAATAATGGGAACTACTTAACAGTCTCATCCACTATTTTTATTGGAGTTTCTGCCCTTGCTACCATTAATGCAATCATACCTATGACAGTACAAACCACACCAAATTTTCAGCATTTATTGGTTTCCAAGCTGCTATTCTACTTAGATGCAATTCCATCTCTGGCTTCCACAATCTATATACAGCCTACTGCTAAAAGAGAAGGTCCAGCATAGTGCCCACAGCTGTACATTCCTACCACTTCCCTTTAGCCAGTACCATTTTAAATCAAGTGCAGCTCATCAACTCAATCAACTGTGGTTTTACAGTGGTTCATATCAATCTAAAAGCAAAGCTATATAACTAAGCCAACCAGAATACTGCTGCTTTTGAAAGGATGAAGCTTCCTTTCCCTTCTTTCTTTCCCTTCCCTCCACTTTCACTCAATAGTTCTTCCTACCCCCCTGCTTGCACTTAAAGGTCTTTGTGGAGCCAATTTCATAAACCAAAGACATAAAATGATCTGGAGCTAGTTTTCCACCAGGTTAGCAAGGTAACCTGGAGCATCCTGGAATCCAGTTAAGTCTTAGGATAGGTGCCAAGTAAATGGTAGGATCACATGGCTGAGAACATGAGTCCCCATTTATGCCAACAGGAAAGCCATCTGAGAGAATGAAAGTATGAGAAGACTTGTGTCAACACATGTGCTTCTTGCTCCCTTCCTTGATTGGTACTGCTATTTGTCTAATCTCACTGTAAGCCAGTTCAAAGAGCTAAACCATCAAAAAACCTATTCATTATTTTTGGCGAGGCTTGTTTTCTGCCAATTTAATTCCCCGAACTAGCTCAGCAAAGGAATCCAGCAAGCATCTGCACCAGTGCAAGGAAGGAGGCAGGAACACACAAGGAGATGAGGACAGGCTGGGCCTGATTTAAGCTGTCACTGAACTGCATACCCTGGAGCAGATCTGCATCACACCATAGTTAGAACTGACAGTAATCTGTGCCTGTACAACGGGAGGCCTCCATCGCTGACACGAGTGTGCCAACAGTGCCAGCACTGAAACATCCTCGGCAAAGTTCGACCTGGGCATCAGCCTGGATGATTGCATGTAAAAGCAGAAGAATCAAAGCCCTCTTACCCTCAGAGACACCAGGAAACATTAGCTAATTTTTCCCCCAGCAACACCCCTGTGAAAATGTGCTCTATAATTCCCATTACACAGATTTAGCCCAGAACAGCAAAGCAATCAAAATTGGTGACAAACTCCGGATTGGAACCCAGTAAATCCTCTACACCAAACCAACATTTCATCACTCAACTGTGTTATTAACCCTAAAAGAATTCAATTAGTCAGTAGCAGTCCATAAAAAACTCCTTTTGCAAAGACTTTCTAATGCACTATAAAGCTCACATATATAATACAGTTAACAAATGTAGGTATTTCCTAGATAGTTTTGTAATAAGAAACTAGGGAAAGGAATAATACTGAGATCTTAATTATTTCCTTTTCTATAGAGAAAAATAAGTGCATATGAAGCAGCATGAGGGCCTATTCACACAATTCAAGAAATTTAATGCAAAGAGCTACAGAAAGGAAAATACATCTACGGATTCTTTTTCCCTTAGATTTCCATTGTAAAACCATTTCATGTGAAATGCTGGCAATTATTTAATACACCCTAACCAAGACCGGTATCTTCCCTTAAATTTATCTCCTACACTTAGCCCAACAATTCCCACACTTAACTTGCTCTGTGTAACAATGAAGCACATTTGGAAAAGGAGGGGGATTTGTTAACACAAGCAAATCTCTGCAGTAGTGAACAGCCAGCACTGTAAGTCTATCCAGCAACCCGAGATAGTCTTTCATTCACATTCCAGCTTAAGCACAGCCAAGCCCATCACATTTGGAACGCTCAAGTCATACTCAATTTTGTTCAACACCTTCTTTTGACAACAGCTTTGTCACCAAGACTCAAAATACGCATGTCAAAAAAGACAGTCATTTGCCAGGACTGTCACTGATTCTCTCAAGATAAAAATAATAAAGCTGTAAGTGCAAGGAGCAGAGGCTGCCTAATTGTCAGCTGTATAAAGTAGAAATATCAAGATTATTGTCCTGAGGGCAACAAGAGTTTAAGAGGAATAGAAGATGATACTGCAACCTGTTTTTAAATCTTGAACTCCACAGGAATCAAAATTTAAGGAAAGCAAATGAAAACTCAATGCATGCTACAAAAAAACACTGCTAATTTGCCAGAGAAACAGGAGAGTAAACAAACCTGCCTAAGAGGGACTTACACCCTATTTAACAGCAAGAAACTGGATGACAGATCAACCCAACAAAAACATCATGGGCATCCTCACACATCTGAATATAAAGAAAACAGCACAAGTGTGCTACTCTAAATGTGGAATTTACTGCTTGAAATCTGACAACTATTATTTCAGTGACAATATTATTCCAAACCTCATTTTTCTGGGCAATAAATTATTATGATCATGCCCAAGTAGGAACAGCACTTCTTCACACACAAGGGACTCCCAACACAGAGTATGCTGGTGCTTCCTTGGGCTTAACAGACAGACCAAGGTGAAAGCAACCTCACCAATCCAGTCCAATGAGGCACATCCGGACATCACCACCGTGTTTTGCCAAGACAAGCATTCACAAGGTATCCAGATCCAGCATCAGGGAGCCAGTATTAACATCTACTGCTTGAATTACAGCTGCAGGCTAATCTCAGAGAAATTGATAGTGACAGCAAACCTGAGATTTTTTTTTTCCTATTTAAATAACAGGGTGGGAAGCTTAGATTTCTCCCCCTTCGTTCTGGAAAGCAAGAGGGAAGCTCTAGCTTCTCCTGTTTTAAAACCATCCTGACACACACCTTCCCAATTCTGCTTCACATGCAGCAGCATGGCTAAGGGCATAGCTTAGCCTGTTTCCCAACCAGCTGCTAAGTCTTGGTCAGTTTTCAAAAATAGAAAAAAAAAGACAAAAAAATGCAGCATCACCTCAATAAATAAGTAGATGTAATCAGGCGGCGGAACTATTTCACAGGAGGACACTTCCTTCTGTCTCTAATATATTAAAAGCTGAAAAGACAGCCAAAATAGAGTATATTCTCCTGATAAAAATTAGGAAGCACTGTAACAGTAGGACAAGCCTCCAGTCTCACAACAGCCAGATGGACAACAGTGAAGAAAAAGTTTATTTTATTCTCTGACCCCAAACATACAAAGATGGTCCAAGGAGCAGCTTAAAATTTGACACCTACCTGTGACAAATTAACACAGAAGTCTGAGACTCAGACAAACACTCAAGACTGAGCAGTAATACCCACACAGCAGTCAGGGCACCTTCTGACAAGTGAAGGTGATGCCAAGGTTTGGGAAAAGGTGCATTATGCTAACATGTTACCTATGGGCTTCACTGGTGAAGACACATTTCTATCCCCAGCACATTCCAGTAAAATTTTAAGCCGCAAAACAGGCACACAGATACATGTTTGAGAGAAATACATCTGTATTTTGGCATGTAAATACCTGAATTCAGCGTTACAAACCCCAGCTCAGCCATAAGACTGCACAAGGCCACTGTCCAGTATGCCATTCTATAAAAATTACTAAAACGTCAGTGACAAAGAAATTTTGCTCGCAAGATGCAATGTACATTTTTATCATGCTGGATAAAATATCTACAGTCTCAGCAGTGGTTAAATTGCTGCTATAAAGGAAATTGTCCTCAGATAAATGGTTTCCCTATGAGAAGGTTTCAGTGCTACACCTCACCCCAGGTCAATAAATCAAATTAACTGCACCTTGTCCTCTGGCCAATGACATCATCGGCTTGACCACATCTTGTGAAGCGAGTGCAAAAACATATGCTATTTAAGGCATGAAATCATATTACTGCTTTTTGTCCAGCCAGCCTTGTGCTGTTGGTCTGTGAAACAGTCAGTCACCTGAACAGTCTCATTACAGCTTCTACAGCTTTTTTTTTCCTTCTTGTATTCAAGGCCTGTCTTTGCCGAGGTTGAAGAAAAAAGGATAAATAATCTGAGTCGTTATTTTTTAAATCAAAATGCTTTTCATTAGCTGCAGTGCAGTATTTTGTGACAAATTAAATTTAGAACCAAACTACAAAATACACCATCTGCACTTGCACGTGAACGCTCTTCCTAGTGGTGTTTCAAAGATGTTTACATGCTAATCTGGCACTGCTACTCTGAAGTACCCTGCTGTTAGGTCCTTTTTCTCCACAGGGTGAAAACAATGGTCACTAATGAAAACCTACAGTTTTATTTGAAACCCATCCCTGCATAAATATTTTCTGTTTTAAATTACTGCCGCCCCCCAATCAAGTAGCCCATTTGTTTTATTTCTAAGTAGACTAATATCTGGTTTAAAACTGAATTACTCCAGACAATTTAAGAGGATTAAATTCAATTTTCACTTGGCGTTCTTATGACACAATCACAGAAAACTTATCTTCCTTTCTATACCCTGTACTGCCTAGTGGTATCTTCTGTCTTGAAAGCAAAATCTAAATGAAAGAGAGAAAAAAAAAAAAAACCTCAACCCAGAACAGTCAAAGATACAAGCAGTGACAAAAGCATCTGACACAGTGCACTGTTAGACCTCATCCACATTAAGCAAAAAGAAGGTGAATAAGATTATCTTCAATGTATTCAATTCTGTTTGTGTTCAGAGGGAGGAGGAAAGCTGTTTAGATTTTGAGTGTGTCTTCTATAGCCCTCTCAGTGCCAGGAAACGTAAATTAGAAGCAACTCTCCTTTAAGGAAAAGAATCAAGGACAAAGGGACCAAAAATGCCCAAGCCTCTGAAAAGCTGATATGAAAGGAACAGCTTTACAGTCTTGAGTTGCTATAAATTAAAAATAAGCTCCTTATTTAAAAGACATGAGTGTTTGAGAATCTGTGAGCAGATCTGATGCTGCTCAAGCCCCAGGAGGGTTTTGTTTTTGCTGGCAGGGGTGGAGTGGAGATGGGGGGGTCATTTTGGTTATTAGTAAATAAATCAAGCAGCAGAGTGAGGCCTAGGCGCTTGCCAGAGGAGCCGGGGCCTGGCTCTCCCCCTCCTCTCCTCACACAGCCTGGGTTTGATCTCGGGGCCCTGTGGGTTTGCCAAGAAAATTTAAAAAAAAAAGCGAGAGAGCGAGAAAGAAGAATCATATTGAACCACAAAAGCACATGGGGCGAATGTAAAATATAAACACGGCGTTGGGCTCTGAGTGGCTGTTATTAAAGGTCTGAATTACTAAACATGAGAGGCGGGGAAAGCCGGGCGGCCATTTCAATAATATAAACCTCCCCGAATTAGACATTATTCAAATGAGAAGGAGAGAGAGGGAAGAGAGGGAGAGCGCGGCGGAGAGGGACGGGACCAGCACCGTCGTGCCCTGGGGCAAAGGGGGAGCGGGGCAAACACCGCGGGGGCAGAACCGGCCCTCGGGGCGTGCGGACCCGGCCCTCGGGGCGTGCGGACCCGGCCCTCGGGGCTGGGGGGCAAAGCCAGCCCTCGGGGGGTCCCTCTCCCGCCGCAGAAAGGCTCGGGAGGGCTCTGCCCGTGCACCCCGCAGTCACCCCCCACCGAACCCGCCCCTTGCGAGGAGAGGGGGGGAGCTTTAAATGAAAAAGCCGAACCACGCTCTGCTCCTGCCCCCCTCCCCGCACCCACCCACCCCACGCTGCAAGGCCCAGGCTCTGGGGAAATAAACCCCGGCTTGGCGGGGGGGAGGGTGTTGCGGGGAAGGGGGGCAACGACGGGAGCGATAAGGAAACCGAGTCTATCTGCCTCCCCAGGCCCCAGCCAGGGGCCAGCACTCCCGGCCCCCTCCGCCCCGCCGCCGGGGGGACCCTGCCCCACTCGGGCGACCGGCCGGGATCGCTCCTCCAGCATCCCCCCCTTCCCCCCCCGCCATGAATATGTAAAGCGGGTTTATTGTGGGCGTGCGGGCCGGGTGGCGGCCAAGCCACCCCCGAACGCTTTTGGGTGTGGGGCTGCCTCCCCGCTCCCTCCCGGCGTGTGTGTCCCCCCTCCCTCCCGCCCCGACCCCTCCGCCTCGCCGCGCCGCCGCCGCCCATCGCCCCCATGGCCGGTGCCCCGGCGTGCGGGCTCCGTGTGCGGGAGAGACGGTGTGTGCGTGTGCGTGTGTGTGTGTATCTCCCCAGCGCGGGGAGGCTGCTCTGCTTCTCCTTCTCCTTCCCCCCCCCGCTCCCTCCTGTGCCGTTAATTATAATAATCCTGAGTACTAATAAATTATGCTAAGCGGGGCCGGGCGGGCGGGCGGGGGGGGGTGCGCCCCGCGCGCGCGAGTATGAATATGAATATGTAAAACGCAGTAATGATTACCTGCCGCCGCCGCCACCGCCGCCGCCGAACTCTCATCTTGACTCGCTGCTCCTCCGTCCGCCATTTTGAATATTTTAACCAAAAATCGGCCGCGCGATAAACCCTCCCCCCTCCCCTTCCCCTCCCTCTCTCCTCCCTCCCTGCCCGCGCCGCCGCCGCTGCTCCGCGCATGCGCCCCGGCCTCTGCGCTCCCCCCTCCCCTCCCTTCTCCTCGGCCGCTTTCCCGGCGAGGGCGCGGAGCGGCGCCGCGCATGCGCGGCGCGGTCGGACCGGCTCGCTCCCCCCCCCAGCTGCCGGCGGGCGATGGGGGGAGGCGCGTGCGCACTGAGGCGCCCCCCGCGCGCCCCCTCAGGGCACGGGGCGGTCCGACCCCCCCACCCCCGAAAAGATCCTCCCCGTGGTCATTAGGGGTTTGTTTTTTTTTGTGGTTGTAAAATCCAGGTAATTTACAGGGGACAAAATGAATGTTTAGGTGGGAAAAATCTAAGGGGTGGAGAGGAGGCAGAGAATGGATGTGTTAGGGTAAAAACAAGGTTATCCGCAGTGGGCAGGAAAGAAGGGTTTTGGGGATAAAACTGGAGGGGAGAGAACAAACATTTTGAGGTAAAATTGAGGTAATCAGGAGTGGGCAGGAAGAGGAAATTTTGTGGGTAAAATCTGAGTTAATCAGTAGGGGTGGGAAGTGACATATTGAGGTAAAACCAAAGCTGTCTGTCAGTAGTGGATGGGAAGGGAAAATTGTGGGGCTAAAACTTGAGATGATCTCTAGTGGAGAGAATGGACATATTGAGGTAAAAATGAGGTAATTACTAGTGACGGGAAAATCTGGGGGGAAAACTTGAGGTCATCTCTAAGGAAAAATAAGTATTTTGCAGGAAAAATCTGATTGAATCTTTAGGGCCAGAATGAATAATTTGAGGATAACGTAAATGTAGCCATTGGATTTTCATGCTGGGTCATCTAGGTAATGATCAGGGACAAAATTCATATTTTTGAGGTAAAATCTGAGGTAATCTATAGGGAAGAAAAGGAAGATTTTGAGGTAAACTGAGGTAATCACTAGTGGGCAGGTAGGGAGATTTTTGAGGGGTTAAAGCTTGGAATAATCTGTGTGGGACAGGTGCCTGTCAGGAGCCTCCCGGTGAACGGCCGCTCCAAAGGCGCTGTGTCTGTGAGGGGTGTTGTGGAAATACCCGTCTGGACTGCACCTGCACCCAGGTACTGCCTGAGCCCTGGGCAGGACTAAGCCCCTGTGAATAAAGAGGAATTGCATCCATGGGCAGGACTAAGCCCCTGTGAATAAAGAGGAATTGCATCCAGGAAAAATGGAATCGCAGAACCTGTGGTTCTCATGGAGGAGGGTGCCTGAGCGAGGGTCTGGTTTTCCTCTGGAAAAGAGTGATTGCACGGGAGCGATTCTCCTCTGTTCAAAAAACCCCACCCGAACATTCCCTTGTTCTGGGCAACCCAATGCTCCTGGGATGCTTTTCTCAAATACTTTATCCTCTTACACTTCCCGCGTCAAATTGTCCTGGAAGGGGAGTCAGGTTTCATGCCTCCCTCGTTAAAGGGGAGTAAATATGAGACCAGGGGGACCAACAAATAAAATTAGCTTGAGATTCAAAGCTTCCAAATCAGGACGAACAATTAGCCAGAGTGGCAAAACTTCGTTAATTCCTGACAGATTTGGCAGAGTAAAAATAAAACTTACTCACATTGTACTATTGCGTAAATACACATTATCCCTGAGCTTTGTAATGTACTTCCAGAAAAAGAAGAAAGGGAGGCTGGTATAGAATGGCATTCATTAAGGACTTGGTCTCAACGTTTTCCAAGAGTCATTAACTCAGATGGGTCAGAGTCCAAGCTGGATTTTCTTCTGGGGTGCAAAACATTGTGGTGTAAGAGGAGCTGTTGGGGATCTGTTCTTGCATGTTGTTGCTGAAGAAATTAGAAGTCGTATCAGAGACAGCCACTAGTTTTTTTTCATTGGTAAGAGAGAGCCAAAAAGGAAAGGCTGAATGAGGGAGACAGCAGGGTGTATCTCCAAGGGGTGAATCAGAAAGGTAATTTTGTCATTTTTTTTTTTAAATAAGGTCCTCTGGTAGTGGGATTTTTTTTCTTGCCATCCTATAAAATAACCTCTTGTTATTGCAGAAAACACTAGCAGAAATGGACTGCACTGTGAGAGAGCAAAAAGCTTCCCCTAACACCAGTCCTACTCATGCACATTCATTTGCTGACACCCTAAACCAGCAATTAAGCACTTTGTCTCCTGAAGATCTGTGTTGCACTCACAGGAGCGAACATGTAAACAAAGGCATATTGTCGTGCTCCTCTTCAGTTCAGCCATGATCCTCGCGGGCCAGTTAATCCAGTTTTATGGCCAGGTTATACCAGCACTGCAGCACGCAGGGGCTGCACCAGGACAGATAAACGTGGAGAGAAAGGGCTGCCTAGATTAAGACTCTGCACAGCTCTAATCCTGCCTACGCTGAATATTCTCTCCCGTATCTCCCTATCTCACCCAAAGACTCTTCTCAGTCCGGCATGCCACTTCCCAGTAACCTCTTCCCTGATCCCAGCAGCTTCTTGCTGGGGAGAATTTGCTCCCATTACCACACCTGATTTAGCCTTTGCTCTCGCTCAGCTTCTGCACACTTAGCTGGAACCCACAGCTACCACAGGAAAGATGTCTGAAAACAAGTAGTTGCTAGTGGTTTGGTGTTTTTATTTTTGGTGGGATTTTTGTTTGTTTGTTTGTTTGTGGCTTTTTTGTCATTTTCTGGTAGTTATTAACCTGCTCTGTGTTTTCTAATTGACCACCTATAAAGAGAACTTAATTCAGTCGAGCCACATAGGTGCTCTCCCTCTACCTGTAAAGGTTAGTCTGGATCTATGTCTGCATCCTCTCCTCTAGTTTTCTTTGAATGCATCTCTATCTGATGCCTTCCCCAAGGTGTCATACATCCCTGTGGCTATATATCCAGGAAAGCTGGCCAAATCATTAGTGATGAATAATTTATCAGATAAATTTTACCTCTCTTTCAATTGTGAATGCCACATAGTGCCTGATTGGTGTCTTACTCATGAGCAACTTGCTGGAAATACTTGAAATTTAAGATAATTGGACACAAAGATGATACAAGGTTTAGTCCTACGAGGAGCTGAGCACACTGGATTCATTTCACAAAACAACATTAGTAAGAAAGTTGGTTGTTCAGCTGCAGTCAGTGAGACTGGGCTCACACTGGTGGTGAAGTATGTGCTGAAACAGAGCCCAAAGCAGCGAGCAGCGAGCAGCAAGCAGGACCCTGTGATTCTGTTTTCTGGCTGGGCTTGTCAGCCACACAGAATTGCCTCTCACAGGGATTTTGCTTTAAAAAGATTTTCTGGTGGTGAAAAACAACACAGTGTTCAAAATCAACACCACATGTAAAGGGGAGAAATGGTATCTGAGGATCTTTTAAAGCTCTGCAGCATATCTGCGTCCATTGTTTGATGTTGAACCAGATACCTTTTAATTTCTAACCCTAATTGGCCTGCTTGACTTGTGCCCATAACCCCAAATTTTCTATGATTGCTATGTGACCTTCTGAATTTTCTATCTCCTGCTAGAATTAATTCAGTAGTGTTTCACAGACAATTTTTTTTTTTTTTAAGGTAGGGAGGCAGAGGACAAAAGAAGCATGAGGTGGGAAGGCAGGGAGCAAAAGAAACACAAATCACAGTATTTAACAAAAAGCACATTGGGAAGGAAATTATCCTTTTCATGAAACAGCTCTAGTGTATAGCGAAATTAAGAGCAAACTTATCTGCTCTGCTCCAATTCCACCGTGCCACTCAGATGTGAATCCCAGATGCTGCTTTTCTCACACGATGTCCCCCTTCTTTCTAGCCTGTTTTCTTCACATGAGATTTCTCTCCTACAGAAGGGCCTGTTACTAAAATCACGTTTACTTCTGCTTTCCCTTTGGTCATCCAGATAATTAGACGCTTCTGCCTCAAAACAGTCTTTCTTTGCCCCTTGTGTTTTCATACATACATCCTCAGAAACCTCTGTATTCCTTTCACTTGGGGACTGCACAGATCGTCTCACATTTAATTAAACTTATCTGTGTGTTTCTGTCTGTTTCCTATTTCTCATCCTCATACGCAACCTGACAGAGGAACCGGCAGCTTCCCTGCTACAATGTTATTTTTTGAACATGCTATCGATAGCAAAAGACACTGCTTCTCAAAAAGCTTGCAATTTAGAGAGCTGGTAGGGAAAAAAGGAGGGAAAAATAGGATTAGTACCTTCTTGACTGCGGAGGAGAAGTGAAGAAAAGCAACGCAAAGACTATGCATAGTCCCTCCAGTGTCACAACCGACATTAGTGGGACACAGACTTGCACCTAGGTGCTTGGAGGCTGTGCAGTTCAGTACCACAAAGCTGTTTTTCCTTTTTCTCCTGTGTTGCTCCCCGCCCTCCTCCTGTTCCCAAGCATGGGAAAGAGTCCACCCTTATCCCCAAGGCTTGGGACCCACCAGTAGTATCTCTTTCCATTATTATACTTTTCCCCCTCTTCAAATCCCCTTCCTACGCACCTTGTGAGTGCTGAGCACGAACAGCAGAAGAGAAATGGAGACTGTCCACTGCATATATTGGCTGATTTTTTTCCCCTTGCACACTCCTCTGGCTGCCTTTGACCAGATTGCTTTCTGCCTTCGGTTCTGACCCTATTCTATTGTCTCTGGACTGGAGAAAGGATGACCCTGAATCTGTTATTTCTGAGAGTTGTTGCCACTCCTCTGAATTTTAAAGATAATAAAATTATAGCAGGAAAGTTGTACCATCTCATAATACTCTGCCCCTCCCAAGTGCAGCTAACTGCTTTTTTGGAGATAAGAAATGGAGCATGGACAAAAAGAAGCATATTTTTCATTTTCATATTTTTTTAAAAACCCTGTAATTCAGAACCTTCACACATCCTCAGGAAAGGGAGAGGTAATTACTAAAAGGACACTTATCTTTTCAGGTGGGTTTTTCAATCTGTTTCTCACTCTCTGCTGCTTTGCCTGCACTTACTTTAGCTCTAGCTCAGTTTTTTGTATGCATTTCAATAGTTGTCATCAATGCAGCTTCTGAACCTCCCCATTTTAACCAGTTACATCTTACAAATCACCAGCTTTGAAAATTTAGGAAATTATTGCTGTGCTTTTTTTAGCAATGGTAAACTAAAGCAGAGAAATTAAGAAACTTGTCTTTGGTTGCATGTGTAGCTGGGCAGCCCAAGAAGAAGAGCCCCCAGTTCTCTCGGTTGTGCATTGATTGAAGGACCCTATTCAGCAGTTATTGTTCCTCTCCCAGAGACCCACAAGGCTGGCTGCATCTTTACCTGTTTCTCTGCTCTGAGAGGGACAACAATGAGGTCCTACAACTTGATTCAGATCTCTAAGGAGTGGGATTTGCAATTGCCTGATTCAAGTTGCCACTCAAAACTGTCACAGATCTGCTTTCAGCGTTTTTCTCTTCCTCCCCTTTCTACAGCAAAACCCTTAAAAATACCTGGTTTTTGTTAGGATGATTACTAACTTAAGACTTGGGAAAAGCTCAGATACTAAAGCAAGAGTGCCAGCAGTGTGAAAAACTCGGGCAGAAGGGCAAATTCTGGTTTGTACCTATAAGAAAACCAGGGCTGAACTCCTTTTTTTGACCAGTTGTACAGCACGCTTTCTGCTGTAGACCTTGGGAATGCTTTGGTGCTGCTTACATGAGGAACCAAATTGTTTTTGACCTCAGTGAAGAGGGGGCCAAGAGGGACACATCTGATGCCTTTTAGCAACCGCAAGGTTTTCTGTAGAATAGACGTAGCCTATGAAACAAACACACAGCTGGAGTTAGGGTGCTTTTGAAAACATTGTCTTTATTCTCTACCTCCCTTTCTTCCAGGACAGCTCTTTGCTTATTCCCTCTTCAGAAAGGGACTTTTCTGTCACACAGCCTAGCCTGGCTGGAGATTAGGGATTCTCTCTGCCCCTTCATCCTTGAATATTTCCTTTTAATTTCACAGTTTAAATTCCAATTGTGTAATTACATTCTGCCTACCCCAAATTCCTCTGTAATTTCAATTGGACACGGTGTCCTTCACTGTCTAGGCAGAACTCTTGCAATGCTGTGGGGCACTGTTAATAGGCTGCCACACTCCACTCTAGTCCCATTTCATGTAAATGGGGAAAGAGAATGGACCTGGATCCCTTTGAACTAAAACTGCTGCTCCATATAGGCGAGACAGGGGTTGCTACAAAGTGACAAGGCAGTCTTGCCCCATGGCAATACACCGGGCAGTTTTTACAATGCCTCAGTCTGAACAGATTTTTGGAGTAAAAGTCTAAATCTGTCTGGAAGTATTTCTCCCCCACAACACCATACCCTTTGATCACAAATAAAGCTGTATAGGGACACCCAAAACACTACTTCACTGAATTTATGTGGCCTGAGAGTACCTGCTCGGACCGTTTAACATGGCAGAAGTGCCATAGTGATTTAATTTAGGTCCAGGGAGTTGTGTAGCAATGAGAGGGCACACAGCACAGATGCCTAGTTCAGTAAAATGCTTTACAAGAACTGGCAAGTCCCATGCATTTTATGACCCAACCCTCATACTGCCTACAGATTTTGCTGCGTCAGCATTTCCCTTCAATCCTTATGCTGGTGGTGATCACCTGAGTCCCACATCCCACCTCATTTTATCATAACGTTTCCTTTTTGTGTGTTGGTATCTGCTTTACATCAGTGTGAAAAAATTTCTAATTCTCCTGCCTCCTTCTTGCTTTCAACTTCCTTCTTCACTGTGGCACAGGTGCTTACTTAGTGTGCCTGTGTGCAGCCCTTCAGGTATCAGAGACATTCATCTTTTGGATTTTTCACCACCTTCTGCTGTGGTCTTCTGTGGAAACTCAGGGAAGAGAAGGGAGGGAGCATGTGCGGGTTGGGAGAATGCTCCTCTGCCTTGTCTCATAGAACTTTGTCTCTCTGTACACATTCTCTGGCGAGCTCAGGGAAAGGAGTTCACCAGGTTTAGAGTGATGTTCTACACAGGTCAGCCAAAGGAATTAGTTTACTTTAGAAACTGGAATTATTTTATGTTTGATCATCTTCAGCCACAAGTCATACTCTTTTCATCACGTGTACACCATTGTCAGAGGAACATGGGGCTGATTCCATAACTGGTGACAGAGTTTTTTAACAAAGTTTATTTCCTTTCACTGCAAGACTACCCTAGGTAGTCCTCCTACCACAGAATGATAAATCTTAACTTGAAATAAACATCCCGCTCCTTGCTGGCAGTGCTGTATCTACACGGAACCCAGTTACTTTGAATTTTGATGGGACTTCTTCTTTATATATTCCAGACGTTTGGTCCTGCTCCCAAAGGATGTCTTTATGCCTGCTCCCGTGTTGGCAGACCTGAGGCTGCTGTTTGCATCTCTAGCAGCAGATAGATCAGGTGAGATCAAGGAGACCATATTTCCATGTTTCCTTGCTTAGCTTACACTGTTAAAAGTGAGCTGTTGTTAGGAGGAAACAGAGCATGTAATAACTTGAGTTGGGTTTTATTTGGCTTTAAGTCATAAATCTTAAAGGAAAGGAAAGAGCCATCATGTTCATCCCCAAGTTTGTCATACAATCAGCAAGGGGCAAAGCAGTAGTGTGGGCAAGAAAATGAAACATGTGAAGGTACAAGTGCCAGCGGGGGGAAGTCACTGTTGCTTATTGTCAGTTTTGGTGTGACACAGAAAGTTCAGCTAATCCTCTTAGTTACAGAGACACACGGGTGGGGGGAGATTGTTATCTCAAGCAATTTGCTGGCTCTACTCCTTTTTTCCTTCGAGTTTCTTTTCGCCTAATTGAGCAGCATTTCTTCCTGGGACTCGTTTGCAATAATCCTGGGGCCTCATCTGGGAAAACACTGAAAAATATAGAAAGGAGAAGCAGCCCGAGCAAGGCAGCTTGTATCACCGTGAGCTTCTCTCTTCAGAAAGGCATCAGGTTTGGCTCCAAGTGCTGAGGATTAAAAATAAGATAAATATTCAAAGTGAAACAGAACAGTCTGTTAATCAGGGCAAGTGATCTCTCTGAAAGTTGTAGCTCATCCACGTGCTTAGAAGGACAGGTAATTAACTGCCATTCAGAAAACGAGGACCTTGATGGTCTGAGGGTGGAGCAGGGGCTGAGAATTCCACTGGAGTGCATCAGAAATGTGTTGATTCTATTTTCATTGCCAAAGGGATGTATCTGCAGTAAATCTAATCAAGAGTCAAAAGGTGAACGAGAACAATAACTGGGGGGTTTGTTTTTATTTATCCAGGAGATAAGGATTCAACAACAGGAATAGAATGAGAAAAAGGCACCTCTTTCGAGCAGACAATTATTCCACCCACGTTAACTTGCTCAAAGTTTAGTATTCTATTACTAAGGCTATTTAAAAGTTTCTCAGCCTCAAGGCTGATAATGTTCGTGCAGGTACTCTGCCAGTTGCCAGTTGCCAGGTGTCTTTTTACAAGAGACCTGATTAATTAACATGGGATAGTCCTGAAGATGGCAGTAGCCAAGAGCCATTCTTCAGTAAACTCACACCTTCTTCCTGGTGCTGGAGCAAGGTTGGTATTACTAGCATTCGAATACATTTGAAAACTCGATTTCCATATTCAGACAGAGCCTTAGTCCTTGAAGGCTCGGATTGTTTCTAGGGTAGTAAAGGGCTCTGGTTCCCAAGCCATAGTGATTCCCCCTGGAGAAGTTTGATATCACTGTTCAGCTGGCTGCATTAGTAAGGTGCTGGAAGTAGTTATCCCAAAGAAGAGATGGCTGAACGAGTGGTGTGGCCAGTGCAAACTGTTCAGCTCATACCCTGATACATTTACTAATGTAAATCTGATTTCAGCTGATACCAATTTACTGTAATATCCTAGACTGAGAACTGCAGACATGAGTGATTAATTCAAGATCATATCAATGAACTTTGTTGTGGTGGCTAAAGAATTTATTACTTCTAGCTGTGGAGGTGGGTTACCTTTTCAGCTGGGATGGCTACATCAAGCAGGGACTGCCAGAGCCATCAGATGAGAGAGAAAGGGCCAGAGTGGATATCAATCACAAAACAGTTGTAAAACAACTACTATAGTGCTTTTAAGAGAAAATACGTTCTGCTGATGTCCTGCTAGCACAGGACAAGGAAGTGAGGAGCTTGGCATGTATGTTGTATCTAGACATTCTTTTTGACTTTGTCTTAAGTTCTTCAGTCTCTCTCTAGTGTTGCTAGTCTGGGCCTCTGGAATGCCTCTGAGTTCACAGGTCCAGAGGCCATGCCTGGACCTGGCCTGTGACACAAACATGGTGCCTGTTGCTGGTTTCCAAACAAAGGAAACCCCAAGGCTGGATCAAACAAGACTCACAGTGTGTTTCACCAGGTTTTTGATTCAGGTACTCAGAGAATAAGGGCGCCAGCACGTGCTGTGTCTTGTGCCTTGGGGTTGCTTTGGTGTGTTTCTATGCACACCATAGATAATTAACTGCATTTCCTTATTTCACACCCATATTGTGAAAATAAGTGCATTAAGAAGTGTCATTGCCAGAAGGTACAGAGGTGAGAGCACTTTTGGTGGATTTACTTCCTTTGTTTCTTAAAATACATTGGTAGAATTTGATCAAAACTAGTATTTGCTTTTTCAAACTGTACTAATTTATGGTTAGATTGTGTGTGGGAGCAGGTAGAAGGGAACATGTACCTGTGCTATGCACAAAGCCCTTGGACCATGAGAAATGCAGGGAATGCTCTGTGATGAGTTATCTGGGAGTCTGCAGTGCTTCAAAAACACAAGGAGGAATAAGAACAAGGCAGGAATTGCTGGATTCATGGATCTGTCCCTTCCTTCTGCAGGTTTGCACAGCTAGCTAGTTACATGCAGGACTATACCATGTTCTTTAACCCTCTCAGTGAGCATTTCAGTTTGTAACACTGAAAATATATGGCAAAGTCATGTTTTTAAGCCACAGATAATGCTTTCTGAATCCACCTCTGTAGTATTAGACTGCAGCTCTGACAGTGAGATAGCATTCACAGTTGCGCAGACTGTGCAGAAACTAGACATTTATAAAATGCATACATAATGAGTTAAAAAAATATGGTTAATAAATATTCTTGAAGTTATATGTCAGATAGATGAGTGTTAGATTAATAAGAAAATGAATGCCTAAAACCACTGAAGAAAAAGATAGAATTGCAGTGGAATATCATGAATGAAAAAACATTTACCACTCTGAATAGGACCATCATATTTCCCAACAGCAGAACCCCATCCTCCCCTAATTCCCCCCTCCCTTTCCCCTCCCTCCTCAAACACATTCGCATACACTATGGGAGGAATGACAGCTGTTCTTCATGGAATGACAGCCAAGGGATATTGCATCCTCCCTTAAAAAAAAAAAAACAGGCAAGGTACAGAATAAGGTCAGTGAAGGGAGACAAAGGGGTCTCCCATAGATGGCAAAGGGTAATTTATTGACAGATGAGATAGACGTTACTACAGAAAAATATTAAATGGATTCTTTTCCCCTGTCTTTAGAAGGAAAGAAACGTGGGAAGGGTTAGGAAGGACAGATGCCAGAAATAGAGACAAATTTCCCAGGAGAGGAAGAAGAAATCCTGCAGGAAATTAGGATCACAACACAGAAAAAAAAAAATTAAAAAATCAGAGCATCTAAAAAGCTACAAAATTCTGTCCTAGAATTCTGTATGGAAACAACAAAAAAGGGCAGTGGAGAAGGAACCCCACCAGTGTTGGCAGCCTTGCTTCAAAGGCGTTCAGTGAGAGAAGGAAGTGCTGGTAAAACACAGCACCTGATTAAAAGGCAGTGTTTGAAAAAGGCTGTCAGGAAATTACAGAGCTGTGCACGCTCCCGACGTCAGCAGCGAGGAAGACTCTGGGAGCACGAATCAAAGGGAGGCTGAGGGAGCATGTGAAGCATGGAGATTTTATTAGGGGCAGGAGTGAGAAAAGGTTCATATAATGGGAGCAGCCAAGCTCTGCAGATGGGAGGAAAGGAAAAGCCAGGTCTTCTGGTGCAATAAACTGGCATAGCGCTGTCAACATTGACAGTATGTCAGTTCTCACTGCAAGGCGAGAATCCAAGTGAGAGGCTTAAATAGTGGATGTTATGAATATAGTTTCTCTGGCCTAGAGAACTTTCCCCCAAATAATTGCACAGAGGAGGGCAGGAAAAACCAGTGTACCAGTGCACTCTGATTTGGGTTCTGTAACTCCATGTTGCCTCTAGGACATGTTCCTAGAGCTTGTAACTTCAAAAGGGTTCATGATTTTCACCTTTAAGGGCGAGGAACAACAGAGGAATCACCAAAGAAAACTTCCACAAAGATAAAAGCAGCAGAACAAAAGAAATTTGAAGGAGAACAGATTTAATTTACATTCACAAGCAGGAACTGGTTTAAGCCAAACAGTATTTTATTCTGCCCCTTCGTGCAGGGAACATGATTTTCACAGTAACTCAGTCTGTATGATAGAATAGGGGAATAGGAAGACTTTTAGTGTGTCCATTGTAATGTGCCACATGCAGCACCTTTCTGATGCCACTGCCTGCATGAATCTTGGCAAGACCTTTCCCTCAGAGCAGATTCTTCTGCCCATTCAGTAATCTCACCTAAACCCCTCCCATTCCAGCAAGAACACACGATGGTCTTCTTACTATGTGCAAGTCCAGCAGAAGCCCGGGGCATTGCATCGTCCTGTGTTGTCAGCTGCCTGCTTTCCAAACTGACAGAATTAATGCTAAACACGGGTTTAAAAGTATCTAGATGGGGAGCATTCACCCCATCTCTGTAGCTGCCCATGCTGAAGGAATAATAGCCAGGCTACACTGGATTTGAAGCTTTGGTACTCCAGAGGCATTTGCAATCTTTTGAGCCTTGGGAGCCTTTGAGCCTAGGACAAAGCAAAAGTAAAAGCTGACGTTTTGCTGAGTTTCACTGTTCAATGCTAAGGAAGTGTTAAATGCTAAAGCAAGCTTGTACTTCCAGTGGGTGATTTAGCCCAGGTTTTTGCTGGCTAGGAGGCTGCTGCATGCTCAAGTGCAATCTGCCACACAGAGCCAGAACCAATCTGATTGTTTCTGAATCACTTCTCAAACAGGAAAACATAGGTAAAGCTCTCGGTTTTGCCAGGAGTGTATGTCCCATCCATGTGATGGCCTGTATTTCTATTTGAAACCACCTGTACCATCAGTATGACCGAGATCTGAAAGACGATTGAAGCACTGCAAAATTCAGTGCAGCATGTTTTAGGGACAGTCTGCAATTACACTGGGTTATGGTGGATAAACATTAAACTGCAATGAGGAATTTCTCCCCAGCCTGTGCTCACAGACATGAAGTTACCTTCAGTTCTAATGCCAACGTTATCCACAAACAAGACGCAGCACATAAGCAGCAGGTGACTAAAAGCAGAGAGGGGCCTTTTTCAATTCAGTAGCTCAGTGTTCAGGCCATCTCAGAAGACATCATTTTAGCTCACTCAGAGAACCTGAATCTGGGTCCAAGGAAGCATCAGGCTCTTTTCCAGTGCTGCTGATTATTCTGTTAACTAGTCCCACATTAACTATTTCCTTTTGAAATGGTTATTTAAGTATGCTATGGGCCAAAAAGGCACAGCACTGCTGCTTTGCAAGGTAGCAGCCAGCCGCCATGACTTGGGAGGGGAAAAGCCTGCACTGATAAATGCTTTACTCTTTCACATCACACACTCTGTGGAAAAAGGCCAGAAACATATGTCTGCCCCTCACAGACAAAGGCCTTAATCACCAGTTCAGAAAGTTGTGCTTGTGCTCTCTGGAGGCCAGAGAGTGTTTAATTGAGCCACAGAGAGATGAGTGATTGCTCATGGAGAATGTTTGTTAGCAAGATGAATTTAGCCCTATCTTTTGAAATTTCCTGCAGACTTCTGCTGCTGCAGTATCCATGTACAATGCCATGCTCAGTTTCTGGGTCTCAAACACACTTACAGATGCAATCTCTTTCTCCCAGACTGTGTTTATTTCATTCATTTAACTTGCAAGTCTTTTAAGGCAAGAACATCCAGAATTGTGCTGCATGCTGTATGTGCTGCAGTGGGGTCCTGGTGCTAGTTAAGACCTCTGGATATTAATGTAGTGACAGTAAATATCTATATCCTTAGCTATCTATCAGCCCAAAAGGATGCTGAGAAATAACAGGTCATAAAGGTGAAAGATTTTAAAGTGTTGAGTATGGGCATGGATATAAGATGAAAAAGATTCTCACCACAAAGGGCAGGAAAAGCACAGCATCTCCCTGCAAGGTTTTGGAACGATTCTCTGGCAGAGCTCTTCTGTAGCATTGTGACAGGCAGAGGTAGCCATGCTGCTTGTAAAGAAGGGTTGTGGTGTTAAAGGTAAGCTACACCACCCATTTAAAATGCCAGTTCTGTGTGTGGCACGGAAAGTGCAACAGTTCTTAGGGAAAAGTGAAAAAATGAGCTGAAGACAAATCTCTGTTCCTGTTTCCCCATGTATAAAGTGGACATTATGCTCCCTATTAACTTCAGCAAGCAACACTGAAATTCTCTGGCATCTTCACATAGAACATGCCTATTTTTGAAATTCAACATTTGTACTTTTTCCTTAATTGGACAAATTTTTTTTTTAAGACATGGAATTGTCTTGTCAGAAAGATTTCTGATGGTCTCTGCCTTTTTTCTTAGTGCTTTTGCAGTGAATAGCTATGCTTTTTCTTTTGCAAAATACAGACTATTTCACTGAAAATTTCGAGGATAAAAATCATTTCTACTTAGCAGTAGCATTAAAGCCCTTGAATTGGGCCACATTCTGCTGCCAATGCAGTTTTGAGGACACTTGGAAAATATTTTGAACAGCAGGGAAGAATAGCGATTACCACCTCACAGTTTCTCAAAGGTGTGAATATTGTGGGTTATTTTCCCTTTGACTGTTTATGGCCTATTTACAGTATAATCACACCAAATCAGGGTTATAACATGTCTTTCTTTTTTTCTTTTAGTGAAAATAGAATCCAGCATAATTTTTTTTATTTACTGTAGCTCCCCCTAGAACCTAAGGCATTTTCAGGCACTAAGAATGATCTCTTCTCCAAAGCATTCATAACTGAAGGAGAGCCAAGGAGAAAGGTGGCTAGGAAAAATATTAGGTAAGTTATTTACATGTGCTATACATTTGTAATAGCTATGTTGCTGTAAACATTGCCAAAAAATGGAATTATAAAGGGTACTTTATTGTCGACACAAGAGAGATTTGCCACAGAAATAAGGGATTATTTTACAGTGTGTAAGTATCATCAGACCAAGCTGTGGACACATGTATAAGGTCAGTTCAGTGAAATAATATTATCAGCCTCTACATACCAGGCAGTGGCACTGTGTAAGTGGATTAGAAGAAAACAGTCATAGAACCATAGAATGTTTTGGGTTAGATACAGCCGTAAGGATCATCCAGTTCCAACACTCCCGCCATAGGCAGGGAAACTTTCTATCAGACCAGGTTGGTCAGAGCCCCATCCAACCTGGCCTTGAACACTTCCATATATGGGGCATCCACAACTTCCCTGGGCAATCTGTGCCAGGGCCTCACCACCCTCACAGTAAGGAATTTTTTCCCAATATTTCATATAAATCTACCCCACTATTTAATATAAATCTGTGATAAATTCCTGATAAATAATAATAATAAAAACAAGCCCTTTTGCTTGTATTTGTGTGTTTGTTTAAGACCCTGGCCTTTCTGTGACTCAGGCTCCTGCTTTGGCCAACCCAGCTCATGCTAAGGCCTCATGTGTGCTGGAAGCAGCAGCATTGGATTGAAGCAGAGCCTGGTAGGCAGGAGAGTTGGCCAGGAAGAACTAAAGGGCCTTTATGCAGCCATGGTGAAAACAGTGATTTTAGCTGAATTAGAAAGACCAGCACTCCTTGCCCCAGGAGCTTGACAACTCCTCCCAGCAGAACTGCATCCCTGGGAGGTGATTTGGGAGTCTGCACACTTCTGATGTGTGTCTAATGGAAGCTGAGGGGGTGTCGGAATCTTTAGCATTGGCCATTAAGACAAGCTTAAATGGCATTACTCTTCAAGATGTCCTTCAGTGTAGGCTGGCAGATATACCACTGTACATCCCAGAGGGTAAAAACCAAGGGAGATCCTCAGCTAGAAAAAATGTAAAAGAGTGAGCCCATCTCCATGTGAAAGACAAAAGGGGAAACTGAGAAACGTTGTCAGTTACTACTGAGTGTAAAAGATGATGGAAAATATGTTTAGAGAAGGAGCTGTCTCTGAGATGCTAACTTTCCTTTTGTGGCAATGGACAAGTTTTCCTCATTTACTTCTCCTAACCTTCTGGGATCTGTGTTTGGAGACGGGGTGACACCATATGGTTCAAAGAGATAGAGCATGCAAGTGCTGTAAGCTCAGGAATATATCCAAACATACCAGCACAAAACCTAGAGTGGATATTTAGGAAACTAGGGGGGTGCTACTCCCACTGCTGAGGATCTCAGTCCCAAGATGATGGTTCCAAGTTAATGATCCATCCCTACCTTACAACATTTCTCACTGACACAGGAATCCAGATACCCATGGTACGTAAGGACACTTACAAAGGGCAGCCTCTGCTTTGCAAGCAGTCAAGTTTCTCTGGCAGGCCATAATGGGAAACCCACCAATCACCCTCTGGTCAGGGTAGAGCTGATTCTGTCTAAGGGACAGACAATCCACCTGACCTTACTTTTGGGTGCCCCTTAACATACTGGGCATGGATGTATTGATGGGTCAGTAGTGGGGAAAATGGGAAATAGGGACATCACTGTTACACTACGACACGAAATAACTGACAGAAGCAAGTTAGATGTAAAAGGAAAGAAAACTCAAAAAAGCAAACTTTATTTTCTGACTCCACTATATATATAATAGCAAGAATGTCAGTGGATTGGGTGGGTGAAACTGCCACCTCTCCAACCATACCGGTTAAACCAACAGTCTATCAATTCTCTCCACCCACAAAGAAGAATGCAGAACAATCATTATTTACATGAACATGCGTAAGAAAACTCAGTTGAAATATGTAAATATCATAAGGCATAGTAACTTTTAGAAGAACTTTAAAACTCTCAAAAGAGCAGGGTGACACATCACCCTTTCTGCCCCCGAGTTTATCTCCTACAGATGCATCTCTGACTGCTAATCTGTTGCAAACAGCTGCTCCTTTACCCCATAGTAAGGCAGTTAATATTCCACAATACACATTACCTTCTGGTGCTATTTGTCCTGTTACTGAATTGATAAAGGAGCCTGAAGAACAGGGAATTATCGTCACGTCTCATTTCCCCTACAATTCTCCTTTATGGCCAGTAAAAAAATCTAATGGCAAGTGGCAACTAACAGGAGATTACAGAGCCTTGAACACTGCCACTGAGCTGCTCACTGCAGCTGTGCCCAGTATGAATGATACAGTCATTTTTCTTAATGAACAATCTCCTGTGCTCAGCCAACACCAGCAGGATGCTTTAAACACCTCAGCGTGGCATCCAAGAGATTGGGTGTGATTTCAACACCCATCACTTGGAAAATTCCAGATCCCTTTGACACACTTTTGAGGGAAAGGAATATGGGAAACAGTGGATACTGTGGGAGTGAAATTAATCATTACTGAGACTTGGATATGATCCAAAACCTAGCTCTTTCCCTCTCCCTAGGAATTGTTGAGCTCCTGGACAAATAAGTGAAAGCTGTCATTCAACCTGCATACAACTGGAAAGTGTCCATCTAGAAAGTACATTCAAGCAATCCCTGGAACTTTGTTAATGCTTTTTGTGGTATAGTGCTATCACCTGTGATAATGTTGATAATGTCTAAAAAGTCAAGAGCCTTCATGTGCTGGACAATTCTAATCCTTACTTTGGGGCATCTGGCATTATGTCACATAAATTTTGATGCCCTATGCGATCGCCAAACAAACCCACAGAAGCTGGGCTTTGCTCGACTCGGGATTATGAGCAGCCATCTCTGTATGATAGGGATAAGGACCTAGGCAGGAATATCTAACTTTGGATTCCTAAATATTTTTTGGGCAGTAGATAAATAGCCTGAATTTCATCCATGTTCAGTGTCTAAGAGCCCCACATTATGCCAGTACCTTTTCAGAAATGAGTAGTGAACTTCAGTAGAAGAAAAAGCTCCCTTAGACTATAATGGAATTGTTTTCTCAGGACTACTGTCACACTTCTACTGCTTCAAAAATAAAAAATATATATTAAAAAAGGGGAAATATTGATGAACAGTAGTTTCAACCAAGAGTTGTGCTTTCCTAGTGTGCTCCAGACTGAAATCTCTGAAAACCAAAAATGCTCACTTGCAAGCTATCTCCACAGCCCAGATCAGCAGGCAGCAATTAGTTTCCCAGGCACTCACTCTTCTTTCCACCTTCCTGATGGATATTTCATCTGAGTTTATGCTCTCCTCCCTCACCTTCTCTTCAGCCTCTCTGCCTCTCTTTCCAATAAGGCTATGATCTGTCACAGACTCTCAGTGGACAAGACCTATACATCCCATCACTGTCATAAGCAGTTACATGAGACAGGCCAGGATGAAAAGCAGTTTGGAAGGGAGAGAAGCCGTCATGCTTCAGGGCATAGAGTTGAACTCTAACCAAGGAGAAGAGATGAAGGAGGGCTTTGGGCCAGAAGGGGAGAAAATTTTACTCGGGGCAGATTATTCCATAATTACCCACTTAAACTTCCTTTATATCTTCTGAGGTGAATCTGGTTCTGGCCAACATCAGAGACACAAAGGGTGGATCACTGGTCTGATCCAAGAGGGGAATGAGTTTCTTCATTCTTTCTGCCACTACACTGAGTTTATAATGTTTTCTGAAACCACAATGAAATCCCTTTCCAAGCATGACCCTTGCTCTGCCAGTGATAGCCAAAACTCCTTCCCCTAGCCCCGTCCTTCACACTTCCACAAGCAATACAGAGAGAAGCCAGTACAAAGCCAGGTCAAGATGATAAGAACAAAGCCTTGAAGGCTGCTTTTAGATACCAGTTTTACTTCGACAGAGGAGGAAATTTTCAAAGAGGTGAACTCTTTCTGTCTCTCTCGCAGGCAGGAGTCTCCTGGGAGAAGAAGAAAACAGCTTTCATTTTAGCGAGTCATGATATTTATGGCCCTTTTATGGGTTTTGTTTGAAAATATAAAAGTAGATGGACTTAAATCTGTTTCAAAAGAAAGGAGATAGGAAGGGGAGAGACAGAGCATATGAAGGGCACGTGGGTCTGAATCATCTGCCCACGTTCAAAAGGAAATCAAACACCTTCTTTGTTTTAATATGGACCTCTTCTGCCACTCATGAGGATAATATCTGACCTTATCTAGCACAGACCCTTTTATCCCTAATGACATACAAATTTTTTATGTACACTACCACCAAGAACACTCACCTTGGAATGAAACATGACAAGTATTAAATTATGCAACTGCAGCACCATGCAACAGTTCAGGTGAGATTGCTTCCAGGAAGCAGACTTTCAGATCACATCTCCTGCAGAACTGAAAGCTTTATACTCTATTCCTGAGGGGCAACTGTCAGCTTCTGCTTGCTCACATACCAGTCTCATGTGGGCTTTTATCCATCCTATTTGTGGTGTCTGTTCAGCAACTGAGGTTGCACCTTTTTGAGGGCCTCCTGTTTTTCATAAGTGGAATCTCCTCTGACCCTTTGCCTCTAGGCAATATTTTTGATCCAATTCACAGACTGAGGAGCACATGCCTCGACATTATTGAGGGAGGGAAGTTTAAGTTGAAGAACTGGGGTTTGCTTTTAGTTTTGAACGTAGTTAGGCCTGTGGTCATTTTATGTGCTTTGGGAATGAACCTCCATAGGTTGTGACAGCTACTGGGATATTTCTATGAGCAAAATGTACAAAGCTCCCCATTAATTGGCAGTTTCATAAAAGGTATGGCAGTTTCATAAAGCTCTCCTCTCAAGCAAGGAGGGAGAAATGTTCTGCCCAACTAATGGATGACTTCTGACTGGATCTGAGTTCAGCATGGAGTCATTGCAAAGATCAAATTGCTGGGATGGTCCATGAAGACAGAGCAGTCATACTGTGGTTACTGCCAGCTGCATCTTTCTTTAATATGGTGCCCCGCAATAATCAAATGGAGAGATCACAAATAGGCAAATCTTTAAAATTAGGGAAGAGGTGCCCTGAAGTGTACAGCTGTAAAAAGTTTTAACAAGTTCTCGCCACCATTGTTATTTTCATGTATCACTCAGAAACCTGAAAATACTCTTAAGACATTAAGCTGCATGTTGATGCTGTTGACAGCTGGGTGATGCTACAAAAATTACAGTTCCTTTAAATGTTTCTGTCTTCTAATTAGTATTACCTAAGTCTTGTTTCAGTTTTATGCCCACACACATGCCCTCCTGACTGAGTTATCCTTTCTGTCATGGTTACTTGTGCAGAGTCCTTGGTAAGTTTGAATCAGGTTTTAAGATTTATTGATCTAGCCTTGTCCATTCTGTGGTGTGTTCTTTGATTTAATTTAATGACCATAAAGCATTCAGGCATGTTGGCATGAAGGGTGCACTGGAAAAAAATAAGTGATTGATTGATTGACTGATTGATTGATTGATTATGTAGAGACAACGTTCTCTTCATAGTTAACAATGAAGCTAGTTTTCTGTTACACACATTTGTGTCTTCCTGGGCAAACATATCTTAACTAAAAGCAAACTGCTCTACTACCTGCAGATATGAATCAGATGTGGAAGCAGTTATGCTCTTGTGTAAGGATTAAAATTGTCTGTTTTAAAGATACATGCAAATAAAAATGAAATGCAATCCAGAGGGGAAGGTTCAAAGCACAAACAGGATGTCCCTTCTCCAGCTCTCTAAGACAGTTTTCACATCACCACACTTGGATAGTCCTGGGAAGAACTGAATTCATATTGTTGCCTGCTTTTATAAGTCACAAATAATCTTTTCTCTTTATATCTGTGTGTGTTTTTGTGTGTGTGTGCACCCTGTAGCAGATGTACAGCAGTCACAGGAAAACACCAAGCTCAGAAGCGACTGAGTGGTTGTAACAGGAGGATAGATAGAAACAACATGAAATCAGCTCCTGAATATGTTGAAATGTACCGAAGAACAAAAGGCAGACGAAGCAAAAAAAAAAAAAAACAAACCAAAAAAACCCCAAAAACCCAACAGAAAACAAAACCAACCACAATGACAGGGTGCTCATTCAAGCAGATTTTACTTGTATTGGCAATACACAAGCTAAATACATGCACTTTGAACCTTTCTCAATTTATTACATGAAATACAGGGTGACAAATATTATTGGCATTTAAATTATTACTTCTGGGCAAATAAGTTAGAACCTTGCTGGAATGACCAGGGCAATCCACATACCATTTAGACCTGTGCTCTCACGTCTCTAGAGAACAGTTTATTTGTTACGCATACTTCCCATTCTGGAAGTTTTCTTCACAATTAGAACAGCCAGAGATCTGACCCACTTTCATTTTTCTACATGACAAGTGAAATTCCAGAGAATAGGTAGGTAGCTCTCAAAGAGATTTTGCTGGATTATGTGAATATGCAGTGTCTGTTTCCAAGCCCTAGACTATATTAATCGCATGCTTTCAGTACCTTTGTTGGATTGTCTATAAATTTAGGAAGGTCATGGATATTGTGTTTTCACATTATAATGTCTATACTGAATGCATTCCAGCTACACCCTTTAAGGAATGGCAGGCAATGCAACATAACCTCCCCAAATAAAACTTTTTGTCTCATAATTCACCTAGCTCTTCACCACAGCTAATGTGTAAGCATTTCTGAAGGAGCTGTAAAGGAAGGAAATGGTGCTAAACTCCTTTTAAAATTATCCAGTCTAAGCTAGTGCTGCACGCAATAAGTCACATTGTCCTGAAATTCCTAGATGGGGGAAATGGGCCATGGCCCCACAGCTATCAGTATTACGAAGCAAAATGCAGCTCTTACCGTAGGAATAACATGTTTCTGGCACATTTCTGCTTCCTTCAAACTTGCTGGTACCACACTGAATTCCCAACCCAGCACCGATGTCATTTTATCATCGGTGTCCCACCAATGTCTCTCACTCTTTCCATTTCTCCCAGTCCCCTTCACATTTCTCACAGACCTGTAACTTCTTTTTATCTCCTTTCTTCCCACAGATGTTGCCTCTTCCCTTTTCCCAGACACTGATACATCTAAACAAATGAGTATTTTGCATTGGCCTCTTTGGCTTACATTTGTACCATCCTGTCTCTGACCACTGTAGGTCCCATTCTCAATTTGCCTATTGTCTTCAGATCCCCTTTTGAACATTAATCTCCTAGCTCTCTGACTTTCATCACTTTCTTATTTCTTACTTCAAGCAGATCAACATCAAATGGGTTTCTCTCTCATCTATCCCTCCTTAACTTCTTTGCTTCCCACATCCTCTGAGCTTCTACCTTGTTCAAAGGACGTTAAGGAAACAGAGAAGTAGAAATGGGAGGATGGCTATGGAAAAAAGCAAGAATTAATGTGACAGAGAGACTGAGAACTAAGATGGCAGATGAAATTCAAGGCTAATAAATGTAAAACATTACAAATAAGAAAACTTAACATATAAAATGATGACCTCAGAGCTGCCCATTGCCATCCAACAGGATCTGGTGTATATAATAAATAGTTCTACGAAAACATCACTCTGGTGTTCAGCAACAGCCAAAGAAACATGCAGACTGTTAGGAGTCAATAGGGAAGGAACAGAAAAGGGAAAAAAGGTCAATATGCCATGGGATAAATCCATGCCACACCTGCACCCTGGATACTGCATGAGGATTTGGTCCCTCATCTCAAACATGACAAAGCAAAACTAGAAAGGGTTCAGAGAAGAATGGCCAGGACAATGAAGAGACATGGGGCAGGCCCTATATGAAGAATATCTCAGGTGAAAAACCAGAGAATTAAGGATGGGACAGAACGACTGAAGTGGGGGGTAAAATCTCGTGGGACATGTAGATACTAAACAGATACTACATTGGCATTGAAGGCTAGTGGGCAGAGGATTCAGAACAGGCAGAAAGAAGATGGCTTAGTGTTTTGTGTACAGTAACTTGTGGGACTTCTTGCTACAAGAGGTCACAGAGGCTAGTGGGTATGAGGCTATAGTGGGTATAAGGCTATAGTGGTTATAACTCAAAAATTACTAGGCACTTCCATAGGAGGAAAACCTATTAAGGGCTATTAAATACAAAAATATCACACCTGGCTTAGGAAGTCCTTGAGTTGCAAATGATTAGAAGCTGGAAGATCATGCTGGGGAAATAACACTTTTATCACTGTATATATTCTTCCCTAGGTATTCGCTGTTGTTCTCTATCAGAGACAGGATATTGAGCCAGATGGACCTTTGGTCTGACCCCATACACCCTTTCTTATGTTCTTGTGTTTATATTCTTAACTGACCGTAAGGATGCTTCTTTCACTTTCACCTTCCACTATACAATGCCAAAAAACCCCTCCTCCCTACAGCAGCAAACTGAGAGGGAGAAAAAATATCAGTCCCAGCACATCTTTGCTGAAAAATCCTTCCTAGATAAATTTGGGTACTTATTTCTCTTTTAATCTACTGTCAGACTGGTGTCATTGCTGAAAAACCATTCACTCTGCAGCTCTGGTCACCTGAAACAATCTGTGCAGACCTCTCCCCTTTCAGCAATTCCTTATCTCCTTCTAAATTCTCATCTTAAAACCTGACTTTCTAGCCTGCCTTCAACCCCTCCATTTCTGTCTCTCCTGGTTATTGGTCTTATGACTGAATGCTTTAATATTTTCACCATGCAAGGTCTTTATGTCACTGTTTCATGTAATTTATACCTGTGAGCTGGAGCCTTTCCCATCTTGCTTTCAAGCACTGGCCATATACTGCATGGAGTCCAAAATGATCCCCACCCCCTTATTGCTTTGGGGGTTTGGCTTTATTAACAAGGATATAAGCAATAAGAAAATAAAGTTCAGCTATTTCTAAGGCTTCTCCCTCATGGCTGCTCAGCCAGCATCTTAGATGGCCTCTCCCCAGCAAACCATTTTTATCTCCCTTTTACACAAGTGAACTAATAAGCCACCTACCTCAATGAGTCAGCAGAACCCACTTAACCCTTTCTCACAAGGGTCAAAACTCACTATCAGGACGGTCTGGCTCAGACTTTTTACAGAACCATATTCTGCCCCTGGTCTTGAATAATTTATTTCTGCAGCAGACCTAGATTAGTGTTTAAATCAAAATGCTGCCCAAACAAAGGCTGTGCTGTACAGTGCAAAATGAAACCAATTACTACATCATCTACTGCTCGTCTTTTACAGCGCGAGATGCCCCCTACTGTACTGCAGAGGACAGGCTTGTCTGCTGGGAACATCCAGGCACAGAAAGCAGGAGAGGGATTTTTCAGAGGGAATCAGCCTATGATAAAAAAGGAAATTCAGTGCCAGAAGTTATTGCACACTTCCACTTTGATCCATCAAAACTTAAGACCTTTTCTAGGATGAAATTAAAGCAAGCTCCAAATATGTCTATGCAGAGCTGTTTTCTGTGGAGCAACTTTACCAGGGATGAAGGAAAGAGGAGAATGCCTATCCTAACACGCACTGCAGAAATGCAATATAAATTCTCAGAATGTGGCTCAAGGCCTGGAATTTCACTACTTTAAAAATAACAACTGACAGAAATATGCAGAATTATATATGTATTATATATTATTTTATAGTGGAAGAGCATTATAAACCATAGAGCATCTCTGCATGCCTGAAACATTAGCACAACCATGTTCCTTATGTATTTCAGAAATGTAATCTGAGTTTACTAAAAAAACCCCCAAAATTCCAAAACAACCCACACAAGTAAGTGATTTCTCTTATTTTTTCTACCTTTGTTACTGGTTAATCACCTGATTGTGAGACTCCATTCACCTGACAATAAGTAGCTATCATTTACCCCAGTCCTGGCTGTCAGAAAGAATCACCTTTATCTTCAGAGAAGCAGGGATAATGTCTGATCAGTGAGTTACAGTTGAGAGAAATGATTCTAAGTTTAGGAAAATTGCCAGCTGCATTTTGTTATCAGTAACCATTATTTAGATAGCATTGCTGATGTGTGGAGCACCATACAGACAGGGACAAAGAGCAGACCCTTGCCCTGTGGAGCTTGCTGTCTGCATTACATAATTAAAATAGGGAGAGGTACTAGCATAATGGTAATGGTGAGCTCTAAGCATCACAGTGGGAGGGAAAAGAGATTACAAGAAAAAGACAAACTTCCTGTGAAAGAGCACTACTGCATCATCCCTCCATTGTTGTTTTAGATTCAGCTCTGCCAGAGGGCTTTGTTGGTTCAAAATACAGTCTGTACAGAAGAAGGAACTGATAATTCCAGAGTCAAAGTCAGTAGAAACCGGCCTATGTGCTTATAAGAGAGAGGTGGAGGGTGTTGACTGGTGAGGGTTGGGTGCTGTGGTGTGGAAAGACACACAGGTGATGCTGTGGCAAGCTGGTGGGTTGTGTCAGACAAGTTCACAAGGCTCTGCAGGGCATGGAAAGACCCGAGGCTCTTAACCTGGAGTACTCAGTTACCATGGAGGCTGGACTTCTTCCTGTGTGGCTCAGGATACAAAGAACACATTAACTGTAAGGTGCCATTTGAACCTACCACCGCCTCCTAAAAACAAGCTTCCAGGTGCCACCTTCACAGACACACAATTTCTCCTTAGGTGCACGATGCCTTACACCTACAATTTTATTATGAGGTCAGTTCGTGTATTGCTCCTCTTTTTCAAGGCAATCATGTTGAAAATTAATCTGACTATAAACACAAAAGCACCGACTTAGCTGAGCTGCATACATAAACCAAAGTGAAGTCAATACTCAGAAACCCAGCCTACATTAGCACTAATCCTAACTCTATCTCTTTAACTACGTCAAAAAATGATTTTTGGATGGCTGTTCATATTACTGCGTTTTTCCTTTGTTGACCTGAAGTTATTAGGAGAAACCAACCATACTGGAGCAGAGATGACTCCATCTAATAGAAAACAATGAATACATTCATTACTGCACTGAACTTCTAAACAGGAGGCATCTTCTTTTTTCTAGTATTCCACTTTGCTTCTGCTACTTAGTAAAGTAAAACAGAACATGTATTTCCCTGAACTGTCTTATTTCTGTAGACATTCAGAAGGCTGGTGCAGAAAATGGAGCCTACCTGGTAATATCTTCTCAGTCGTATAAGGTAAAACTGATTAAGAGAAAAACATTCTTTAAGTTCCTAGAAAAGGCTGTTGGCTTCTTCCATTTATGATCAAAAAGATCCTAGAAAAAACATGTCCAGTCTTTAATGACACAAGGAAATTGAAATAACCAAAATGGGATGTGATTGGTCTTTTGACTTGAGGTGTCACCGTTACCTGCTTTTGCTGCTGAAACATCGTCTGACTCCTAATGGCTTCTAACATTGTGTTCCTACCTACATTGATCATTTAATACCAGCATCTTCTTTCCGACAAACCACAAACACTTGCAGAACTTGACCTCTTCCCTTCATCGCTTTTGATTAAGAAGAGAACTATCTGCAGGAAATGCCCTACAAGCCACAAAGGATTATCAAAAATATAATGATGAGTGAGTGATTCAGGGACTCTGTAGCTCTGCTTGTGTTCCTGTAGTCTGATCTTGGTCACTCTTCCCTTCTCCGCTGGAGCTTTGCTGTAGTTTCTTCTAGTCGGCTTCTCCAAGCAGCAATAATGGCATCATCATCCATCTCTTCTTCCTCTTCTTTACGTGTGCTTCGCCTGTACTGAGAGACCTGTCTAGATGCAAACCTTTCTTCACTTTGCTCCACTTTTGCCTCCTTCTTTCCATCCTCTTCAGACTTTGAAAAGCTCTGGGTGAACTTTCTCTTTGCTCCACATTCTGACACGTCTGACCTGGCCTCCTCTTCACATGCCTCCACATGATGAGCTCTAACTCGGCTCTGTGTAGATGGTTCAGGGGATTCAGAGTCAAAGGGTGGTTCAGGTGACTGTCTGAAAACATGCAGCTCTGGGCTGTTTCCTCTGGAACTTGTCTCACTGACCCTGGACCTTGTGAATTTGTACATCTTTTTGTCCTCTTTTGCAGAAGCAGAGGAAAATCTTGACATGGTTCTCAGTGAATCTCCTGTTGACTCATAGGAAGAACAGCTATCTTGCTCTTTTCTTTGGGATCTGCAGAATCTGTAACTGGATGTCTCAGAATCCATCTGTCTAACTTTGGAGGATCTGCTGTATTTCTCTCTAGCTTTCTCAGTCTGATCATAATATGATGGTGGTTCTCTTTCTGCTTTCAGGCCATTGAGCCACTTGGTAATATCAGTATCTACCTCTGACTTCGGTGCACCTGAGGTTGCATGTTGACTGGACAGATCAAAGACTGCATCAGTTCTGTCAAAATCTGCCTGCAAGGGATGCCTGTGGCTGTTTGTTGTACTCTCTCTGTCATCTTCTGTTTCATTTTCCTCTGCTTTGGTCACCTTTTTTTTGAATAAAGTGCTGCGTTTATTGTCTCTGATCACCTTTTCAATTTGATAGTCTGACATTTTTTCTCTCATTTCCATTTGCATCTCCTTCTCCTTCCTCCTGAGTTTCTTTAGGTCAACATCATCAACAAAGAGGCTGTACAGTGGTTTGCTTGTCTGGGTCATCTTCATGTTTGAAGTAGCCCCTTCTGTCCTTGCGCTCACGGAGGTGTTGCAAGACAGCACAGACTGAGACTCAGCCCTGCGCAGGTCCTGCTGGTGGAGCTGAGAGGCAGCGAGGGATGAGCCACTCTGAGCACTGAGAAGAGAAGCCTTGTCATCATCTGCACGCCTGCCAAGGTCTCCTGACAGGGAGGCCATGGCGGACGATGGTCGGGACAGCATCAGGATCTCATTTTGCTTTTGAGCAATGGTTTCACTGACCACGTTAGCGATCCAGTTCTGAATGCTTGCCATGGATATTGTGTCACCTGGGCCAACTGGGAGATTGGGAAGGGGTATATTTGGCATTTGCAGCTGCATTGCTCCAGTACAACTCCTGGCCTGTGACAAAGATGAATGATTTGTCTGCATGCTCAGGGCAGAAGCTGCATCGTCAGCACCGCTTGCAGAAGGTGCTGAAGGCCAGAAAGCTGACAGGGGAATACTCCCACTCATTGTACTCTCTGTCTCCCAGCTGCACATGGACTGGCTTTCTTCTAAAATTTTCTTTGAACGTTCAAGGAGCTCTACACGCCTCTGCTTCTTTTTAGCTGAAGCAGAATCCTCAGTTTTGGCAAATTCCACAAATTCCTCCTTGCTGCTTTCACTGCCCACCTTCTTCTGCCGCTTCATTTTCCAAGCCTGGTAAGCAGTCAGATCAATATCTGACAAACTCTTCCCTTGTGTTTCCTCCTGACCTGCCTGGCTGCCATCCTCTGCTGGAGATGGTGCAGATGATGGTTCTAAATCCTTCTTGTGAAAGCCAAACTGGATCCTCTTGACCTTCCACCTTTCTAGAGGAGTCAACTTGTCCTTGTTCTTTTGGCAGAAATTGTAGAAGGAGCTACAGGAGGAGTCTGAAAACACACTCTCCTCATCCACATCTCTCTCCTTTCTTCCCGTTTCTGGGGACTGTCTCTCCCCACAGGTTTTATTCCTAGAATGATACCTCTGAGCAGCTTCTTTTTCAATCTCCAGAAGCCTCTGATTCCACATATCCCAAGTGCTCTCAGAAGACGTAGAGCCTGTGCGGCTCCTCCTCATCCTGCTAAAACTACTGGCTTCCAGCTGTTTTTTTAGGGTTCGAATCTCAAAACTGCTCACACTCTCAACATCACTAAATTCACCTGATGGGTAAGGTCTTCCTCCCATGCTGCATTCACCATCCTCCTCCCTGGCTGTACCCGCCATCTGGTATTTCTCATTTCTGCGCTGCCAATCATGGATCCTCCATTCCACATCCTCATCCGATTGCTCCTCTTCCTGATCCAGATGCTTTGGAGATGTTCTTCTTTCATGGTGAACTCCTGCTTCCTTTTCAGATAGGCCTTGTTTCCTCCTCCATTCCTTATACAATTGTTCCTCTTCCTCCTCAGTGATCAGGGTGGAGTGTTTGGAAACCCAGCTAGTTTTTTCCACTGATGAAGAGCTCATAAAACTACCCAGAATGCTGCTGGTGTCCTCTTCTTCTACTGTGATGGAGTGAGCTTTGGCTCCCTTGATGCTCCCTGAGTCCCCAGCTCCAGACAGCTGTGAAGAAGTCCCTGCGTAGGCAAGAGGACTTTGGCTTGGAGTCACATCCTCATCTCCAGAATGCTCCAGCTCTCGCTCCTCCAACAGCTGCTCATTGAGCTCCCGCAGCTGCTTCAGGAAGCCGTCGTTGGGGTAGATGGCACGTTTCTTCCTCAGGGTCATCAGAGCCTCCAGAATGGTCATGTGGTGGTAGATCATCAGGTAGGCAGCCACCAGCACAGCTGAGCGGCTGATCCCCATCTCACTGCTGACAAGGATTCTGCCTACAAATAGTGAATATGAAAGGCATCAGCTATTTCCAATAACAGACAGGATGCTCTGGTATGTAGCACAAAAGCATTCTCTGCATAGTGTTAAAAACTACACCAATTATATGTTTCAGTGACTGAAACCAACACTAAATATTCACTAGCTTTACCTTAATAAAAATCTGGATACATATGAATAAAAAGCACATTAGTTTCAAAAACTGTGGGCAGGCACATTTCCAAACAATCTAAATAGTATTTGTATTTTCGCCTGTACACTTCACTTACTCAAATAGTCAAAAAGCTTATAATAGGTATTAGAAAGGCAAGTGAGATATTCTTGACTTGCTGGCTGACATAGGGTCAGACATTTAAGCTTTCCATGCTTGTTTCTCAATATGTAAAAAGTGAGATGTTAGTATTAGCCTTCAGGAAAGTATTCGGAGGAGAAGCAAGTAACTTATTTTTTCTATAAGAGACATTATAGGACTTAATAACAATATTATGTTAATTTAATTGCATTTTTGCCAGAATCTAGATCAGTTTTGAAGGTACCCTGAAACAATTACATTGAAGACTGACTGGAGGCCAAAGTCCTGTTATAGCTTAAAAAACCAGAACCAAGCAACTATCAGAAAAGAGCTGATTTTGACTCTGACAAACTGATCCAGATGCTTCAAACTACTGGGACCCATTGTCCTGCACCAGTAACTGTATGAGCAAGAATCAAAACTGAGGATCTGCTTTATTTTATAGCATTTACTACCTCTTGCAGAAAACCAAGCTTTGGCACAGACAAATTGTTTGGAGTTTACTTGTATGGCAAATTACAGCTAAAGAAAAGCTTGTAAATACGAAGAGAGTGTAAATGAGGCTTTGCTAGCTTGCAAGCAACTGAAATTACTGTTTCTAAATGTGTGATAAACTCCAGTTTAATCAATCTGTTTGCACTGAAACTTAATGAAGCCAATTGAAGCACCATCTTTCTAACTGCTGATATGTTACCACAAGAGGTTTACCTAATGAACCTCTTCCTACAAATCCTGAAATCTCTTTAATACCTTACCATCAAAAGTCTTGGTTGCCTTCCAAGAGTTTTACCAGCCAGCTAAGCCAATCTAAAAGCTCACCAAGACGGGGAGATCTCCTTCCTTTCATTTCTTCCAAGGCTCGTCTGCTTTGGTGCATCCTCTTTGTGTTGTTGAGCTATTAAAACTGGCTGCATGTTCCTTGCATACTAAAAAAACTTTACACCTTTCTTACTGTCACTACTGCTAGGAGGTAATCTGTTGCTTCTCTACAGAAATTAGATTAATTGACAATTTATATGAAGAATATCAGTGATATCACAGACCCTGGTGCTTCTTTCAATACTGAAGTGCAAAAAGATATTTCTAACTGTCCACTGAATTTGCAACAAAATGACCAGTGTGCACTGGAGGTCCACAGAATAACAGTTGCCATGGAATTGAAGTCCAGCAAATCCAGCAGCAGCCTGGGTGTAGACACCCAGAGGTTCAACTCAGCCACTTGGATTGTTCTAGTAAATCAGCCTGGCTTTTTGCATCATGGCGAAACTGAAACGTGCAGAGTACAGGAATATATCTATATATCTATACATATATATATAAAGAGAGTATTATAGAATATCAATATTTTTAGAAAATGTATTAGAGCAGGGATTCTACTCTTTGCTATAGTCAGGTTCTTTCAAATCAGCTGCAGGAGCTGACTTGCAGCCACTTTGAACCTGAAGCCATGGGGCTGCTGGGCTGCCTCCCCTTACCAGTTTGCTCCCTCCTGTTTTGAATGAGACCGGGCAGAAACGAGCAGGAGGTGTTCACTGTCATGTAGAGGGCAAAGGCTCTGCCTTCTACCCGACTACAAATGTGGCATATCAGCTGTTTATCAGAGTAAGGTTTCTCCCTGTTAATTCCCAAGCAACCTGGAACCACTTCAATCTTCTCCTCTTACCTCTGTAAGTCAGCAGGGCTTCATCAAGGAACTCTGCAGCTGGGCGGAAGTGTTTGGAGATATCTGTATCTGGAAAGTCATCCACTTCAATGCCCAGGTACTGGATATTGAGACCATTGTAGAAACTTGGACCTGTGTAGACACCTGTGCCATGAGCTGCATTCAGGACATGGGTGATGCCTAGTCTCTTCAAACGGCTTTTGTTCACTGCAACACTTCTGCAGGAAAGGAAAAAACATGTTAGATATCAGTGCTCCTATTTTAGGTGGGGAAAAAAGCTGCATGCTACAAAGTCTACATAATTCTCAGTCCATGTTACTCATTCAGCATGAGGCACCACTTAGACCTTAATGTCCTTCGAGAGTTCTACAGGTATTTCTTTCCAATACTCCCTGGGAAAAGAAAACAAGAAGCCTGCATTCACCTGTAGAACCATTTGCTCTGTTTCCACTCCAGCTTGGTTTGAAACTCATACTGCCATCCTAGGTTCAGGCTATGTATTTATTTATCAATTTTTATCACTCCATAATTGATGCTTTACTCTATATCCCCTTCTAATTCTGTCTGTTCACTTACACAGGTATCTCAGACAGCTGAACCATGGTAAAGGAGACCTAATCACGTTTACTTGACGTTTGCTTTGGCATTACCTTTTAAACTCCCTTTTATATAACAAAGACTTTAGTTCCAATTTTAGGTCCTAAATTCCAATCAGAACTGTGGAATTTGGGCTTATTTGTCTTTTCTTCTCTTAAACTGTTGAAGCATCTAAACAGCATAGGAAAGCTGCTGATTCTATTCCAGAAGTATTTACTTTCCAGTGCATAGAGATTTCTATGAGCACAGTCTGAAAAACACTTTAGGGCTCTCTAGGGATGCAAGGTATTAGATGCATGTAATACATGTTATGTCTTCAATGGTTCCATTTGACCCTTTACTGGGAATCTCATGCAACTTGATGACAGAAGCTGACACTCACTTTTCTGCTATGAAGACATTAGGCCAGACTTCATCCACAGCGTCCCTGGGGGTCTCCAGCCTGTCCTTCACAAGTGCCCTCTGCAAGTCCATCACACACGGCGTGTTAAACAAGCTGGTGTCATCAATCTTTTCCTTAACTCGGTTGTACAGGTCTTCCACCATCAGCTGCTGCGCAGACTCCAACATCCTGGGACACACTGAGTCTACCCTGACGTCCTTTGTCTTCAGCTCTGGAATAAACTGACATGGTAACTAAAAGCACGCAAACACAATGCAAATGTATGAGCTATCATTACTTGTGCCTGGGACAAGCCTTGTGGCTTTTCTTCCCCAGAAATATCACCCTGTTCTGTTTGCAATGTGGGCAGGTACATGCTCACCTAGGAACTGCCTCAGGGTAATTAGCAACGAGAAGGGCAAATTGCACTCAGCCCCACACTGGCCAAAGGCCTGGGAGTTAAAGGCACCTTTATTCCAGGCCCAGAAGAATGCAGCTGCTGCCTACGCCTTCCTGAAGAGGGGAAGTGGAGAGGGAGCTGCTGAGCTCTTCTCCCTGGTATCCAGTGATCAGACATGTGGGAATGGTCCAAAACTGAGCTGGAGAGATTGAGACTGGACATTGAGAAGCACTTTATCTCTGAGAGAGTGGTCAAACACTGGAACAGGCTTCCTAGGGAGATGGTTAATGCCCCATCCCTGACAGTGTTTAAGAGGTGTTGGACAGTGCCTTAATAATATGATTTAACTTTTGGTCAGCCATGATAGTTGGACTTAGATGATCACATATATCCTTTAATCTGAAATACTCCATTTTGCTCTGTTCTATTCCATTCTACTCTAATTTAGTTTGTTGCAGCAAACAACCAGCACTCAAAATTTACCCCTGCAGTACACAAATCTGCCACAGATTCATTGCACAGCTTCAAAGGAAGTCACCAAACCTTTCTGTAAGTTGTTATTTCTTTCTCTACTTCAGATGGAGTTTTCTCAAAAAGGCTTTTTTATCATTTAGGATCTGTAGATGAGAAAGGCAAAACAAGTGCAACTTCAGGTCTCTGTAACTTACATAGTCTCTTACCTTCACTGATGATTTGTTTGGCAGCCACAGCAGATGACAGATGGATTGGCTCCATGAAGATACTCTCTGTGTCAGTGTCTGATACCACTGAATACCTGCCAACCAACCACACTGCCAGTTAGGCTTCCACTGGGATCCCATCCCCAGGACTTTAGCCCTCTTCACCCATTCCAGAGGGGAACAGCAGGGAACTGGAGCAGAGAGGATTCTTTGATTGTAGAAGGGAAGTCCCAGCTCTTCTCCCACATCTCATTCCCACCCCAATCTCTAGCATGGCACTACAGGCTTCACAGATGCCTTGGCATCCAGTGTTTGCAGGATGTAGACAGGTGCCATGGGGAGAAGCTGCAGTGGGCTGGGAGTGCAATCAAATTGCCTGGTGGAGGAGTTTATGGGTAGAGAAGATCAGTGTCTGCTTTGAAACTGGGAGGGGGATGGATCACAAGAAATAGTCTCACAGGTAACTGCCACTTAGACAGACAGACATAAACATGATTCTAACTAGAATTTATGGAGTAATTCAAAACAGATTGTACTAGAAAACTGTTGGGTTTTCTTTCTGCCAGGTAACTGCCTGCAAGCATCCTTTGAGCTACCACAAGCTGCAGTGCAAGCACTGAGATTGAAGCCCGTGAATCTCTCCCTCAGTACTTTGTACCTTGGGCACTTCAGAGCATGAGCCTGTGGTCAGTCTCTCCACTTGCTCAGTGTTGTGTAACTGTGGTCAGAAACCACTATGACACCCACAAACACCTTTGAAGTGAGTTATTTAACATAGTGCAATATATTTTTGTTAAGCAAAAAAGGCCACAGCCTTTAAAACAAGCATATTTCCCTCTGGATCCACCTATACAGTCCAAGAAAATTCAGTCTCTCAGTTAGACCATCTTAACAAAATATTTTGCAAAGCTTTATCCCTGATCTATACCCTCTACACTGCCTTCCAAATAGATGGTACGAATCACTAGGACAAGTCTGCTGCCATCACAGAAGCTCTCTGGCAATACAAGGCCTGCAGATTTGCAATACACTGTTTGTTTTTGTTTAATTAAATCAGGAGAGGGAGGGTGATTAATATGCAGTCAGGGTGTCTGGAGAGCTGAACTGCTTTCAGGCTCCAGAATCAAAACAGAGGGCACAGCCATCAGAAACCACTTAACACGCTCATCCAGGTAATTTAGTTGAGTTTCCAGCACTTGTCAATCGTGACTGAAAGTAATCCTTTCCTAGTTCTTCCAAGGAGTTTATGAGATGAGCAAGGGGAGTCTCAGCCTCATTTACAGGAGCTGACACAAATTTGCAGCTATGCCCCGCCTTCGATTCCTTTTGCTGTAATGTTTGCCTCCAAGCTCAATAAAAAGGTAACAGCTGGCAATAATCTGCCACCATAGCCTCAACACATTTTACCTGTAGCTGCCCTGAGCACCTGTGAAACACAGATCTGCCCAAGCTTGGGTCTTTCAAGGACCCTCTTCTGGCTGGGAAGGATCTTGCCATTTTCATCACTGTGTTTTGCCACTGACAGGAAGAAAAAAAGGGGGGGAAAAGGAGAAGGGAAGGGAAGGGAAGGGAAGGGAAGGGAAGGGAAGGGAAGGGAAGGGAAGGGAAGGGAAGGGAAGGGAAGGGAAGGGAAGGGAAGGGAAGGGAAGGGAAGGGAAGGGAAGGGAAGGGAAGGGAAGGGAAGGGAAGGGAAGGGAAGGGAAGGGAAGGGAAGGGAAGGCAAGGCAAGGCAAGGCAAGGCAAGGCAAGGCAAGGCAAGGCAAGGCAAGGCAAGGCAAGGCAAGGCAAGGCAAGGCAAGGCAAGGCAAGGCAAGGCAAGGCAAGGCAAGGCAAGGCAAGGCAAGGCAAGGCAAGGCAAGGCAAGGCAAGGCAAGGCAAGGCAAGGCAAGGGAAGGGAAGGGAAGGGAAGGGAAGGGAAGGGAATAAACTGGAGAGGTGTTTCTGTTCATTTTGAGTGACCGATGAGCAGCAGGAGAGAGCTCAAGACATAATTTTACAATACATAATGTTACAATATATAATGTTACTTTATGTGAGCACAGTGATCTTCCCAAACAATTTTGAAATACATATGGTTAAATGAAATAGGTATTCAATTTTTCTGCAGTGTCCCACAGTTAGCAGGAAACCTTTCATAACCTCCTACTTGTTGAGGGACACTGGGGAAGGTTCCTTTCAAACTCTATCCCTACTCCTTGCTTTCAGCTAAAGCATCTCAAAGGTTACAGAAAGCCCTGCAGAGCATTTTACTTTAGGAAAAGAGAACAAAGGGGTGTATTTTTACTTGTATTAGGAGAAAACACATCTAATCATCCTTGTTTTGCTTGAGGTAACTCAATTTCTGCTTGTGCTGTGACAGCCTCCTGTTCAGTGCCTGAAGCCTGTAACTGAAGTTGGTTCCAAATCAGACCCAAATACCAAGACCTTTGGTCTTTCTGGGGCTGGCAAAGCCTAATATCAACATTCAATAAATCCACAAGTCCTTATAATGGACATAAAGATGAAGCTGAATTTGCAAAGAGTTGAAATTGGATCAGAAGTTTCAGTATAGGGGTATGAGAGGGTGAGACAGGGAAGAGGATACCACCAGCCCACAGTAATCCTTCCTGCAGTTTATCCCTGCTGTGCACTCTCCCAGCAGGGTGGATTAATTAGTGCAGGAGTCCTGTCTCTGCCGGCTCTGTCTGAGCTGCCACACTGACCCCACCTCAGGGAGGGCAGGGAATCCCCGGGCTCAGCCTGGCCCAAGTGCCAGTGTGGAGGAGAGGAAGGAAGGGAAGCAGGGAAGGGCAGCAGCTGCCACGTGCTGCCAGGAGCCGTGGCAGTGCCTGTGGACTCACCGGCTGGGCGAGGGGCTGCGCAGGTAATGGGCCTGCACGGCCTTCACGTCCGGGCCCTCCTCCTCCTCCTCCTCCCTGGGCACTGCCGGCTCGCTGTCCGAATCTCTGCCGCTGGCCATGGCGGCTGCTGGGGATCCGCTACAAGGAGCAGGGCAGCAGGGAGAGCCATTACACAGGGCTGCACAGGAGGCCATTCCCCGGCTCTGGGGCACAAGTGGCAGGGGGGTACAGCAGAAGGGCCTCCCACACTTTGCTCCTGTGAGGAGCCCTTTCCACAGGGGCTGCACTGGCTCCTCTTCCAGACCACCTGCCATTCCCAGGGCCTCATGCAGTTCCCTGGCTGCTGCCCAGGGAGTGCCAATGCTCTTTTGCCTGTGAGTAAGGGAGCTGGAAGGCCAGGAAGGAAGGGGTGGCAGGGCAGAAACTCTATACTCGCCTGACCGTGCATGGTGGCTGGAAGGAGCTGTACACAGCCAGAGCCGGGCTGGAAGGAGGGCCGGGGCAAGAAACATGAGACCTTGTGTCCCCAAAATGAAATGCTCCTAAAGCTTAAGGCCAAAGGAGCTTGAAGGCTTGGGACTTTGTCCTTGTAATCCTTTGTGTGGAGGCTGCTGTTCTCACCCTGGGTGTGGGAGAGCGAGGGCACCACAGCTCAGCTATGAACGTGGAAACACAGCAGCCAACACTCGCCCTGGCCCAGGCAGAGGGACTCTAGCCTCGGTGCCACAAGAGCCAGCGGCAGCTCCCACGGACCCGGCAGCCAGGCTCAGGCTGGAGGATGGCGGCCGCGTGGTCACTCACGGGGCAGCGAGCAGGGAGAAGAGTGAGCAAGGAAAGGGAACTTACCCCTGTGCCTGATGGCTCCACTGGGGGTCCCTGCTGGTGGCACAGCAAAGGAGTCCACTGAAGACAGCAAGGAACGTACCGGGGGGGAAAGCAACCAGCTGCCCCCCTCTCACTCTCTCTACCGCTTCTGCATCGAGGGGCAGGACAACTGTTGGCACCAAACCTTTATCAGCTATCTAAATATAGCTGTCCTGACACTGGCTGCTGGATTGCACGGGGAAGGAATTCAGTGCCTCACAGACAGCAGCTGGTCAAGCACTTAACTCCTTCCCTGCTGTGGGTTGGATCCTCATTTCTCAGTTGCAGGAAAGAGTCCAGAGCCAGTGAGGCTGGACCTCGCCTGCAGAGAGCCTCCAGGCAAGGGGGATCCCACCAGGCACAAACTGAAATGCAGGTATGACCTCTGATATCCTTGGGAAATGCGGTGCAGGCTGAACCCACTCCAACCTAATGGAAAGTAAGCTACCTGTCAACTACCTGGATTTCTGTATTGACTTTGGCATGGTCCTACACAACAGTCTTACCTCTAATTTGCAGAGAGGTGGATTTGATTGATGGACTATTTGATGGATAAAGGAGTGGCTGGATGGGATCCAAATACAGTCAATGGCTCAGCATCCCAATGGGGATTGTCAACAAGTGGTGTCCTTCAGGATCCTGCACTGGGACCAGTACTGCTCAGTATCTTTAATATGAGTCACACTCAGGAATTCCACAGAGGACACCAGGCTGAGTGGTGCCCTGCATTCAGCAGGGGCAGGAATGCCATACACAGGAGAAGTGGGCCCATGTGTACCTCACAAAATTCAACAGGGCCAAGTGCAAGATCCTACATTTGGGTTGGGGCAGTCCTCAATATCAGTACAGGCTGGGGATGAATGGATCCAGACCAGCCTGGAGGAGAGGGATTTGGGAGTATTGGTGTGTGAACAATTGGATGTGACCCAGCTGCACCTGCAGCCCATAATGCCAGCCATATGCATCAGAAGTGCATCAGAAGTGTGACCAGCAGGTCAGGGGAGGGGATTGTCCCACTCTGCTCCTGTGAAACCCCACCTGGAGTACAACATTCAGCTCTGGAGCCCCTAGCACAAAACACAGACCTCTTGAAGAGGGTCCACAGGAGGGCTAAAAGTTGATCAGAAGGCTGGAACATTTCTATGGAGAAAGGCTGAGAGAGTCAGGTCTGTTCATCCTGGAGAAGGCTCTAGGGAGACCTTATTGCAGCCTTTCTGTACTTAAAGGGGATTTTGTAACAAAGAGGGAGAGAGACATTTTACCCAGGCCTGTAGTGATGGAACAAAGGGCAGTGAATTTAAACTAAGAAGGTAGATTTAGATAAAATAAAAGGAAGAAATTCTTCATGAGGATGGTGAGGCACTGTAACAGATTTCCCAGAGAAGTTCTGGATGCCCCATCCCTCAAGTGTCCAAGGCCAGGTTGGGTGGGGTGTTGAGAAACCTGGTCTGGTGAAAAATGTTCCTGCTTGTGGCAGGGAGGTTCAACTGGATGATCTTTAAAGGTCTCTTCAGACCCAAATGATTCTGTGGTTCTATGGTTGTAAGACCAGCTGATTTTTGTTCATAGAAGAGCTAGAACTGAGCCACACTGCAGCTTCTCTGATGTCTTTTCAAAAAGGAAGCCTCTAGTTCCCACCTCCTGACCCCTCAGGAACACTCATGGGTCAGGCTGACCCAGGACAGAACCAGATGAAAGTCTGGTTCTGTTTATCTGTACTGGGGGCTCCAGTTGTGTGTCATGCAAAAACATCCCACTGTCAATTCCCTTTGCAAACAAACAAACAAACTAGAAAGGAAGTGGAAAATGAAAGTCACCTACCTCATACCACAGATACCTTTGGTGCTGTATCATGCTGGGCAGGACCTGCACACCCCCTTCCTTCTTGCTTGAGTGCTGCATCCCCGCGTGAGGATGGGAGCTGTGTCTGTAGGGATGCCACATCATGGCAAGGAAGAGCTGGGACACAGCCACTCAAGTCTTGGTGTGCTCACAGCCCAGACTTGTGGTAATGCAGCTACAAGGGTGAGCGAGCAGGGAAAAGAGAAGATGGTATACTGAATTGTGGGTGTCACGGCAAGGGGAGGAAGGGATGGCTAATTATGGGCTTGAAGAGATCCTAACAGTTTCATGCACAAAAAGAGGATGAATTGTGATGATCCTGCAGATGACTCCTCTGAGCAATGCAATTTCTAGCTGCTTCTGCAATGCAGTGACCATGTGTTCTTGTTAATTACTGCTAATTGCGGCAAGAAGTGGTCTCAAGATATTTGCTTATAGACTGCCTTATATTGGAGAACAGAGCTTTCAAAAGACCTAAATGCTTTCAAATGTTGTGGGAGCACTTATACCACTGGCATCCAATAAAAACAGATGCTTTTAAAAGTCATTGAGCTGCTTCTGAAAATCCTATTTCTGAATCTTCAGGATACAAGTGCAGCCAAGGATGGTGAAGGCCCTGCCATGTCCACTGCAACCCCTCAGATGCAGAGATGTCGAGAGGACCCTGTAGGTTACAGACTTGTGGAGACTACTCAAAGCAGGCAGCCTAGCAGCTGCTCCTCACTGCTGGCCACAGGTTGTTGGGTTTTGGGATCAAGGTCACCATACAGAGCAGAGGCAGGGATGACAGAAATCTTTGCTAATGACTGTACGTGCAAACATAGCAAAAAGAGCTGTAAGTGGTTGGGCATCTGTCACTGGTGATTAATGTATTCATTCATAGATGAACCTGAACTGAACACAAACAGATGCTGTCCTCTTAAGAGGGAAAGGTGGGATCTTGATGTTGCTCCTCCTCTTTACTGGCAGAAGTTGCAAAGATTTATAGTGTTAGCATGCTGCTACCTATGCATATTCCTCATTGGCTTTCACAGGCAGGTCTTATCAGAGTGTGTATTTTTGTCAACACAATGAAATCACCCTGGTTTCATTCTAAAGCTTTTCATGTCCATGGCAGTTTTGTTTAAATAACATAATAATATCCCCTAAAAATCCTATATATCAGCAAAAAGATTCCCCAGAGCTGCAGCCATCAGCAAAAATAATACTTCAAAGGTGTGCATTGCCCACAGGTGAGGGATGAAGAAGCTGATATTGAAAGCTTTGGCAGTGTTGCTGGTACCTATGGCAGCTCTTTTAGCTGTGGTGCCAATGCTTGTGAGCTCTGGCAGCTCCTGCTAGACAGGGAAAGAAAATCAACCCAGAAACAAATAAAAAATCTCTTAAAATTGCCCACATTAAAGCAGTCTGCTCCTGAGACCCCCAATGAAAGTTGTCAGGGAAAAGTGACAGGATAAAAGTGCCTAAATATCTTTCCCAATCTAGGCTTTAATAACTAAAAAAAGCTAAAAATATAGAGCATCTAAAACAAGCATCTTAATATCAGATTTATATAAGTATCAGGTGCTGAAGCATATGCTCTCCACGATACCTAGGAAACCAGTCTTAGCCAAGTCTCCAAAACAAAAGAATTTAATCCATCTCAGTGCCAACTTACTTACTTGTGATGCATCAGAGTGGCTGACAGAGGAGGGTAAAAATCTCCCCACCAGTGAATCACTTTCATGCCAACATGAGATGAAGCAGTCTCTGTGACTACTCACTCTACCATATTTCCCTGTCTGCCTGGCTGCACAAAAGGTGAGACCCATCACGTTGTGAAACCACAGATTCTTGGAATGGAAGACAAGTACTAATGCCTAAGAGGTACCATTTAGATTTCTCTCTTATCCCAGCAGATTTGGATTACTGATTTTTATGACATTGAAAGAACTTCCCATCTTTAAGATTGCCAGCTGTCCATCAAATTCAACTGAAATCAGTCAAGTGGGTTTTGAAGTTACTGGGAAGAAGGGAGGAAAGAGAGGTTGTATAAAGGATCCTGTGAAGAAGATAACAGCAAGTTGACCAAGCTGGTTTTAATCATTGCACTTTACTAACTTCCTCTGGTTATGTGAAGCTGTTATATGAAGAACTAACACTGGAAGTGTGGGCAGATGGTGTACAGTGATAGCATTTCTGTCACTACCTCTGTTCATCAGACTCAAAATATTAAATGGGAGCAAAATCAAAAGTGGAAGCTGCATGTCTCTTTCTGCAGTCTTTAATGGAGGTAAACACTTAAGAAACTCATCCTTGTGAGGAACCTCATCCTTGTGGGCTCCAAAGACAAGAGACTACTGAGCTTGCTCCAGATTTGTTTACACCTCAAGTAATTTACAGTTAACATTTTGAGGTTAGTTAACAAACTGTTTTTGGAAAATGTCTCCCCTTCTCTTTGCAGGTTCCTTGCCATCTCCTGCAGATGGTCAAAGATGAGACACAACAGGATGAATTTTCCTACTGGCTGTCCTCTTTTGGAATAGTCCTGAAGGATAAAGTTTCTGTACTTTTATGTGCTTTATTTTGCTTTGTGCTAACAGTCTGAAGAGAACTGAGGTTATGCATAAAGCACAGAAGTACAGATAGATGGTCCTTACTATCAGAGGGATTGGATTTCCAGTCACTCCTAAATTTCCTTGTCTTGGAGGTATTTTGAACAACTGCCATATAGACCAAAAGGCAAATCTTCAGCATGGCTTCTGGCAGATTTACCACACAAGCCTGAAGTCAGCACAAGAGCAAGATACTGATCTGCTTTACTGCACTAAACACAGGTATCCAGTGTAGACAACTACTTTTGAGCAAGCCTCCTTCAAAATCCTCAACAAAGTTCATCAATAATATACTGCATTATATGATTAATTTAATCTCAAAATGATGTCTAAGAACATGATGTCCCCTTCTAGATGCCTGAAATGATCACTCACACCATAAAATCGACTTTGTCCCTCAAATGGCTAGAAATAGAGCATAGATGACTATCCCACATGGACACATCCCTTGCTGCCTAGTGGCAGTGAAGTGTTTAGAAGACACACTGCCCTCAGTTAAACCTAATGCCAGATGTTTGCATCAGCTGCCATCAGTCCCCCTTTTACTCTTCAGTCAATTATAGCAGCGGTTCTTTGTGATTTCCAAATGCCCACCCAGAGCATTTGAGCAGTGTTGGCTGTGCAGTGCCCATGCCTCGACAGACCTGTCAGCAGAGTGCTGCAAGCCACGGGCCGGGTGATCTATCCAGCCTTCTGCAGCAGAGAGGGAGAAGAACCTTTGGTACCTGTGGCTGCTGTGCAAGCCACACACTGGGCAGTGGAACAGTGGCCATGAGAGAGTAAGAACCTGGCTGAGATGCATCTCACTTATATTTGCATAACCCATTAATCATCCAACTCCCATAAACTCCGTATTTGTATGAGTCTTTAGAGTAAATGGAGTTTGGCCCCTCAGGTCCTTAAAGCCTGGATGTGGGCTGCAGCCTGCATTGTGAAACACTTTAATAACTTTTAACTCTGTTCCTTAATAAATATTTAAGACAAATGAGGTTTATCCTCCCCTAGTTGCCTGTCATCACATGCATGACTTCAGCTGCACTGCACACTCCACCCCCAGTCCCACCACACCCTTCCCTTGCTCCACGCACCTGCATGTTGAGAGAAAAGGGGAAAGGCCATTTAATTGTGGGAGAAAGTTCACAACTTGGGAAGGAGCTCACAAGTTTACAGAGAGCAGTAAGTGATGTCAAAGCCTACTGGTGATACGGCTTGTCATTCTGGATGGGGGGGAGGGGCAGGCTGGGGAAGAAGCACTTTAAAAGAGATTGAGGAAGTAAACCTGCCATGCCACTGCAAAGCAGACCTTCAGGGAAAGCCAATTACCTACCCAGCCTCCTGGAGATTACAAGGAAGAGCACTTTGAGGTGAAACAAAGGAGAGATGAGGGGGACAGCAATGAAAGGACTTGGGCTGCTCATTTTCAGTGCAAGTGAGTACTAATTTGGTTATGTCCTCAAGGGTTGGGTGGAAGGAAACAGCACTACAAAGTACAAGGACTGCACTGCACTTTGTATGTCTCTTTTTTGTTTAGTGAAGGTTCCTTTGTGTTTATGGCCAGACAAGTGTGTGTACCATCTCTGTGCTGAATGTCCACACACACAGGCTTCTCCCAAAACTGTTAGGGGTGGGAGAAAATGCTGTTCTTCATGAAGCTGGGAAGTATTTCTCATAAAGAGTTTTCTTAGTTTCTGTTAATAAGATATTTATCTCTGAAGGAGGAACTTCCTCCTCTGGAAGTCTCAGTTCCACTGCTTTTTATCCTGTCTCACACTCTTATGTCAATGTTCCTACACCTTATTCCAGGCTTCAGACCAAGCTACGCACATGGGAATTGCTGGGGTTTTTTTAACTAAAAATCCTGAAAACCTCACTTCAACAATAAGACCCAAAAAAAGGAAATTCACAAAGTTCAAAGTGATCAGAAAAAGTGGATGGGCTTCACATGCAACAAATGTGACTTGGGTCATGGTTTGATGATCATTATGTAATTTGTGCAATGCCACTGATATTCAGTCTCCTTTTTCATTATTCTCACCTTCCATGCTATGCAAATTAAGTATGGGGAATTTTTCAGAGAGAAATAAGTACGTAAAATGAAGAAAATAAAGCTCTGGTTTTTTTGGTTTTTTTTTGCTTGATCAGAATCTCAATTTATTTCAGTAAACAAAATATTCCTGTAATTGTATTAATTGCCCTTCACTCTGTTAATTACTCAGTAAGGAATGTGAAAGTAGAAATGTCACTTTGGTTTTCTTCTTCCTTTGTACGCATCTCTAAGCAGAGGGAGATAAAACCTTTTTCATTTTTTTAACAATGTTATAAATATCCAAAATGTCTCTCACATTTTTTAAAATACTATAAACACACAAAGTGATAACACACAAAAAAAGCAACTCTAGGGCTTAAATCTAGACATTGTCTCTCTAGTAGTATGTAGGCTATTTGTCCTCTCTCCTTTTTTGGAGTTCTTTCAGAATTTGCTTCCCTTCCCTTCAGCCACATTTTCAACAGCTTCTGTTTCCACTCAGAAAAAAACCCCAACCTTTGAAGAATAAACCACAACTTTCAAATGTGCTGACTATGGAGTGAAACAGTGGGAAGGAGGAAATCAGCCTGGATCAGTGACATCCCAGAATGAAACTATTGCTTCCCTGAGAGAGGGAAGCTCTTTCTGGGATGCAGAAAGAGATGTGGGTGACAAATGAAAAGCACCAGAAGCAGTGGGATGTGAGGGTGACAGCAACAGATGAATAAGTGTGTTACAGGCTGTGCCTCACATGCAGTGTTGGGTTCAGCTGATCCCCAACTCTGTAACAAATATGCCTGGAAGGAAAAGATCTCATTTATTGTAGGATTTGACTCATCCAGTTGGAAGAAGGAAAAGAAGTCTTAGGGTTGGGTGGTCTCTTCTCTGCCTCAGGGCTGAATTTATGACCTGTCAGTGAACCCCAGCCCAGTGGAAGCAGTTTCTGAGTGACAAAAAGATCAGGAAATGGGTTTTGCTCCATCTCTTAGTACAGAAAGTGGTGATTTTCTCCTAAATGCAGGAAAGCATCTCTATCCAGTCACAACAAGCAAGGAGAAAGCTTTCACAGGTGTCTCTCATATGGAGGGCACATGAAAACAGCAGTCAGAAAGAGCCCCGGGGCTATGCAAACATGGGCCTTGCCCTGGGTGCTCCAGAGCAGGGAAAGATCTGGGAGTGGCTGCAATAAAAGCATGTTAGAAATACTTTGCCCTGGTTTCCTTCTCATAACTGTCAGCAGTTGTAAATGAAATAATCCCCAAGAGAACAGAAGCCACCCCTGCCATGTCACAGAGGAAGAGGTGAAAACACCTCACTAAGGAACTGTGGGAGCCCATAGAACAACCCGGTTGTTGAGAGCATACAGAAAGGTGGAAATTTAGACTAAAAGAAGGTCCCTGTGCCAACTGTCCCATGGCACCCTGTGTAATTATCTGAATTGTCACCCCAGGTTCTTAGGGCAGTGACAACACAACCTTTTGAATCCTAACACAGTTATTTTCTAAGGGACTCTTGTTCACTCCTAGTCAAGGATGTGGTAATGCTCAGCTTCCAACCTAGTGGGGGCTGTGTGCTCTTCCTGTCTATAAAAGTGGGTATTCAAAACCAGTTTGCAACTGCAGGTACAATCTAGAAATCCTTTGCTCTCTCCCTTATACATTACACTTCCTTATAGATCTGACCGCCAAACGCAGAACCCACACCAACTGTTAGGAGAAAGCAGGTGTTTTTAACCATGGATTCCTGCAGACATGAAGGTCACCTATCGCAGGGCAGACATAAATGTCCAGCTCAATTCTGAGAATAACAAAGACCTGCCCACCAGGCAATGATAAGATATGATGAATTAAGAGCAAGTCAGAGGGAATTCCGTGCAAAAAGAAACACCTGCCCTGTGCCCTGCATGCTTCCCCAGGGCACAGAAGGATTTCTGTTTTATTCAACTCTCAGCTATTCCTGTGCTCCAGAGGCAGGAGCTGGAGTTCTTGAAAAAAGGTGACTACTACTTTACTCATTTTTAAAAAATACTAAGAGCTTTTCTTCCTTTGTTTCTTTCAACCACTGTTTGCTTTTCTAGGTTTTTCTATTTTCAGGGATGAAAAACACGAACAGGTTTTGATTCCCTAGCACAAAATGTCACTTTTCTATGGATTTGGATCGAGGCAAGTTATTTGACAGTTTTCCTGATCCTTGAAATTTGACAATATCAGTTTGTTAGTTTAGCCTGAATCCTTAAGACTGCTGATGCACTTGTAGTATCTGTTTATCTGTCTCCCTCGTGCATTCTGAACTGTCAAAGGGTGTCAGTCACACTGAAGGAGGGCTCAGGAAAAAAAAATAAAGCATCTTTCTAAATTCCATGGCAATATATGAGTAGGTGAAGAAGAGGGAAGCAAGGAACAGAGAGCAGAGTTTAGCTCTAAGCCATCCTGTGCAGCAGCTTCCCAGAGCCAATCAGCTCCAGCACACATCACTTCTTGCTCAGTGGGGAATGTCCTGGATGACAGGGAATGAGGGGTTATTGTGGCATGTCAGGAAGCCAAAGAGACTACCATGGGATCCAGATGTTGTTATTTTTGCCGAGTGCAGCGATTATTCTCTTCCTAGTTCTGGTGTCTGCTCACGCCCTCACTGTGGAAGCACCTGAGAAGCAAATCCAAGTGGCAAGAGGAAGAAATGCTACCCTGCACTGTAATTTTAAAACAAACTCAGCTGCTGACAGAGGAGACCTGGTTGTCTGGAAGAAAATCAATAGCAAGGTAAACTGAGCTGCATAAAGAAACAGATGAGAGGGCATCCAAGAAGGGGCAGGAGATGGAAGCTGTGAGTGGGAATGGACGTTGGAAGAAAAAGACTTCTTCCAGACTTTTTTAAATTCCAGAACTGTGCAAACAGAAATGCTGAGTCTAGAGGCAATTTATCTCAAATCTATTGCACAACACTAGGCAAGCCCCCCCCCGCTTCCTCCTCTCTCTTAGTCTTACAGCTGTTTACTGAGGATACATCATTGTATGTACTGTGGGGTTTACATCTATTAAAACATGTGAAACACTCAGATAATTTCTAAAACCACATGTATATATATAAATGTGTATGTCTAATACACGTATCTTTGATACTATTTAAAAAGTTTGAAGTTGATGATAACAGTACATGGAGAGATTCTTGAGGTCTCCTACATCCATTTGAAGTATTGGAAGGTTAAGAAACTTTTAAAGTTCTCCTTGATTGCTTGGGAATTACTGAGAGGGGAAGCAGCCTTTGGAGAGCTCCTTGCAAGAACTGCCAAGGGTTTCTTCTCTGGATATCTTTGCTGGGAGAGTCTGTGTGACCATAGGGCAGTTTGACTGACATGGGTCTCAGACAAGTCTCATACTGTCCTCTCCTCGTGGTGAGGAAAGGTGAATAAACCCCAGCAAAAGAAATCAGTTGTCTCTGATTTCAGATAAGGTGTGAGAAGGGGATTCCAGATAGAAACAGAGAACCTTTAGAATTTCTACGTTTCTCTCGGGTTTTTCCCAAACTGCTGCAGTTTAAGGTCCTCTTTTCCAAGTTGTTCCTTAAGAGTGGGCTGTTTAATGGAGTTAGAAGGCCAACTCACACAGAAGAAACCGAGGCTGATGCTGTCCCCTCGCTCTGTGCCAGGTTGACGCTGTATCGCGGTACTTCGATGGGCTCGTGCAGTATGGGGAGGGCTACGACCACCGCATCCGGTTCATCGGCGACGTTGCCAGCGGGGACATCAGCATCACCATCAGTGCCGTGACCATGGAGGACAACGGGACCTATGTCTGCAGCGTCCGCCTCCGGGACGACCCCCCCCGCCAGTCCGCGCTCCTGGATCTCTTCGTCCTCGGTGAGGTGACACAAGCAGTGCCACACCCCTGCCAGACACACCTACCCTTCCTATAATGTCCACATTGGTTTAAACAACAGATTTTCTAATAGCAAAAAAAAAAAAAAAAATTGTCATCCCCAATTCCACCTTTGGTGTTTTCCTACTCCTATGGAAGGACGCTGGGATGCGTAGAGCACGTAACTCCCTCAGACAGCTGGCTGTAGAAAACAGCCTTTAGAGCTGTACAGCTCACTTTCCTAATAACCCAGGCGTCATTACAGGGCTTTCCTCATCCCCCCTGTGGCCTGTCATACTCCAGTTATCAAAGGATGGGTCACCTAACACGATCAGGCATATCCCAAAAAGCATCTTGCAATTCCTTCTTGGCTTTCCAGTGCCAAAAAGGGAGAAATAGATTAGATCCAAACTCACTTTTAGTTCCTTTAAGAAGGTGGCAGGTGAAGACCAGCCTCTGCTCGCAAGAATAAAACCCACAGATGCAAATGGGCTGAAAGAAGAAACTGCTTCTGATTAATACAATTCCTCTTTTTTTTCCTTCAGTTGCACCATCGAAGCCCGAATGCAAGATTCTGGGGACACCAGAATATGGACAGACAATCAACCTGACCTGTGCTTCTCACGAGGGCTCCCCAACACCCAGATACACCTGGAAAAGCTTCAATGTGCAAAACGAGCCCCGTTTGCTACCATACACAGAAGGTATGGGAAATCTAAAGGCATCAAGGCATTGAGATCTCTGCAGTTGAGGGATGGAAAGATTTTAAAATGCAAATACAAAAACACTCTTAAGGCTTATTCTAGGATGTTCTCTGAACAGGAGTTTGAAAAGTTGTCCTTTTGATACAAGACATGCTCAGGAGTAACTTAGCAGGGGGAAAAGGACTCTTACCTGAAGTAAGAATGGTCAGAAAGACTTAAACTTCATCTCTCCCCTAGTGAGAAAGCTGCATGGCTCTGGAAGCAGCCAGAAACAATTATTTCTCAATTGCTGGGATTAAGGCATAACATGAGGAACAACACTGAGTTTCTAACTGTCTTTACATCCCAGCTTGCTTGACAAGAAGCAGATCTGTTTCTAAACTGAAGGAAACAAAAGCTGGCTCTGGAAGCTTTCTTCCAGAGATGACCCCTCACCTGGAGGAAGGGGGTATGAGAAAGTTACACCATTGCTACTTTGAGCATGAAAAAGGCTTCTGGTTCTTTAGGACTGACACACATGCCCTAATATTTTATTTGTTTTCATTTCAAGTTAGAATCTAGAAGGAAAAAGGAGCTGAATTTCCACCTTTACAGGTGTCCTGTCCTCTGACAGGACCTTGACAGAACTATTTATACAGAAATGAGGGTTTAATACTCTCTTAAGTGTATCAATGACAGAGGACTCAGATATATTTCATTAATTTTTTTTCCTGGCCTGTCCAGCTTCAGGAAAGACTAAGTGTCTGTACCTACCCTTCCTGGTTTAAGGGAAGAAAACTAAAGATGATGAGACTCCACAGGATATTCCACACTCACAGCTGATTCTTGCATAAAATATGTATCACCAGGGGCAGGAACTTTATTCATTTCATTGGCCACTAAGTGGTGCCAGCGCATCACACACAGCCCTGAGCACAGCGGAACTTGTCATAGCAGCAACTTCTGCTGTCACCCTGTTCTTCCCTGGGACAGGAATCTCTGTCGGCCCATTCCCACCTCATTTCTGCTTTCATCGGAGCATCCATGGCCAAGCTCTGTGCTGACTGTCCCCAGGTGCCCCAGGCTGGCTGGGTGCCCTGCTGTCACTACAGGTAATTTCCTTCTGTGCTAAGCAAGTCCCACAGCTGCAAAGCATGCAGAACTACCTCAGGAGACACTTCAGAGCTCACAGTACCTGACCCACATTTTTCCCCATTCCACTCACTTCTGCTTTATCAGAAGCATTTAAATTCCACTTCTAGACTGAGATTTTGAGAGCTACAAACATCACATACACCCCCCACCAAAAAAAAAAAAAAACCACACAAAAAACTAGGAGGGAGACAAGTAAATACAAGGAGTAGTATGTAGAGACTGAAAGAAAATAAAAACTAAAAATCAAGCAAGCATATGGCCTGTCATTTCTCAGTTTGCATGCTCTTCTACTATCTGGCACTAGGTGCCAGCAAATCCTAAATATAAAAAAGTGAGATCCCCGGGAAACAGGAAAGTCATTAGAAAGTATCCAGTCTTTTGCTTTCAGAGCAGGGATCTGGACCTCTCTCACAAACAAAAAGCATGGACTACACATACCCATATCAGCTGGAGATGTAACAAACAAACTGACTGCCTAAGCAGACAGAGCTGAGCCTGTGGTTCTGAGCTGTGTGAAGCTGGACAGAAAGCATCAGCATCACTGCCATCCTGTCACTAGGGATCTTCTTTGTTTATTTACACAGCCTGTGTGGCTTCTCCCAGACTAGAAAACTTTTCTCCCCACTGCTAAATAATTGATATCTGAACTCCTAAGAGCTGCAGGACTGAAGAGCTTTCTGTTGTTGAACAAGTTAATTCATCAAGATGGCCACTTCTCAGAGCCAGGTCCTGATTTGGGCATCTGACAGGTCTCAAAATCCAATGCCAAAAAAAAAAAAAAAAAAAAAAAAAGCTTTCCCTAAGCACTGACACTTCTCTACCATCCACCTACAATTTTCTTTCTAAAAGGAATGTTCAAATACCACACGTTCCCTGTAATCAAAACAGCACACTTCTGTTTATCCTCCCACAAATCACTCTAAAACCGAGGGATGAGCATGGCAGCTCCCAAGCAAGACAGAGCAATCCATCAGCTTTAATAACCTCTCATCACTCCAGCCACCCTGGGCTGGAAGTGGAGGGTTGCTGTTACCACTTCCTTCCTTACTTTAATTCTTATCTTTTTTGGCCTGATTTGTGTTTCACAACAGGGCAACAAATAACTCTGAAGAACATCTCAGCAGACACCTCTGGCTTTTACATCTGCACTGCAACAAACGTTGTGGGAACGGAGTTTTGCAACATGACAGTCAGCGTTGTGCCACGTAAGAGATGGGGCTGCCCTGGGGAAGAGAAGTACCAGAGAGAACATCCTAGCTCAGAGTCAAAGCATTAAAGGAGGGGAATGTTATCATCTGGTTTCTGCACACCTTTAAGAGAGACCCTCTCCAGTGGTTTACATGCTGGTAGAGCATTTACTAACTCATTGGGTTAGTCCAAAAATTACACAAAAGCTCTGTAGAGTCAGACAGCACTGAATTTGCAATGTCTGAAACTAAACTTTATAGACAAAGAAGAGCATGTGTTCAGATCCAGGGGCTCCTCCCTGTCAGTAGCTAACTGCTCCTGTACTACCCAGTAGAGAATTATTTCCAGTTGCTGTAGTCGAACAAACGTGGCTTCCACATTTGTTTGGTGGGGGGGGTTTGAAGTGCAGCGATTGTGCTGATCCCCTTAGACATCATTGCCCCTGCTAACTCCTCCCTTCCCACGCAGCATCCATGAACATAGCTCTGTATGCTGGCATCATTGGGGGAGTTGTTGCTGCCATTGTGGTGATTGGGATCATTGCCTATTGCTGCTGCTGCCGGGAAAGCAAGGACACTGACTATGAGATGACGTGAGTATCTCTCCCTACAGCAGTGAACGGAACAGATGAAGGGCTCTCCTTTTCCCTCCAGCATCAACAGATGGAGTGGAAAGCTAGGGAGAAAAAAATCTGGGAAAGCATGCACTGCTTTCTCCTTTCAGTGTCCACCCCAGTGGTTCCCATCTCTCCTCATGGGAGATGCTCAGGAGTCCCAGACACCTTTGTGTCTCTGGGTAGAACCAAATTATTCAAACCTTGGATGTGAATTAGCACACACACTATGAAAAAACACCAAGTACCTCCCACACCTCTTGCATCACCAGCAAGACTGAAGTCATGGACTTCAGCTGGGTGCAGTTCTAGATCAGCTTAGAGCAGTTTAAAAGCACCCTAACACAAAATCTCTTCAGCGAGAATTCTGGCTGATTTTGATTAACATCTCTACTCCTGAACAATGTTCTAGGGTGCAAGAAGACAGAAATGAACCCTCCAGGCAGATGCCAACAAGGCATGAGAGCACAGGGGAGAATATGGAGAATGAATGAATGAAGAAACCACTGCCATCTCCAGGATCTGCTGAGGCACAGACTTAAGTGTAGAAAAGAAATCAATCCCTCTTTCTTACTGCAAGAAGTTGAATTATAAAATGAAAGCCAAAGGCTCTGCCTTCAAGTTCTGAGAACATTCTTGCTTGCCTGGAAATAAGTGCTTGATGTACAGTGAGCACTAACACACACTCTCATAACAGAAAAATGCATGAGGAGCACTGCTGCACCCAGTCATCCAAAAATAAGCAGTCTTCCAGACTTCCAACTTTCTGAAAAAAGAAACCAGTCAGGTCTATTTGGACAACAGAGGAACAGAGCTGCTGATGCATCCCCAGAGCCACAAAAGGTTTGAAAGTCACCAACTGCATTTCATCAAGGAAGGGTGTTCCTGTTTACTGAGTCATGCAAATGTCACAGCTTTCACCATTGTCCAATACAGAAACTGGTTTTATGGAGGTTGAAACAAGATGATTTTAAAGACATTTTATTAAATGTGGTTTTTGTATGTATTATACATGCACATATAAATAAATATATGGAAAAAAAAAAACCATTGATGACCAGTGAGTCTCCTATTTGGGAGAACAGTGCATAATAATGTCACAGATAAGGTAAGAACTTAGATGGGCAGCTGATAAGAACTAGAAACACTCTAGTAGCCTATTTACTGTCAGACTCCTGAATTTCTGATTTCTAGCTCCCAGAGCTCCTAATTTTCATTACATTACTTTTTCCTGTTGACTGTTGCATGGGCAAGTCAGAAATAGTCCACTGCTCCTGCTGCTTCTGAAAAAATGACAACGTGAGAGCATGTACATGGCAAGTACATCCTTAATTTAAAAAGCTTTTTTTTTTTTAAAGATACTTTAGCAGTAAAATATTTATCCTTTCAAAACTCCTTACTGCATCTTCAACTTTGGGAGTTTCAGCAATGCCTCCCACATACACTTTACCCCCAAACAGTTACTGTAATAAATATCTAAAATTTAGCTTTAAAGAAAAAACAGCCATACTCCCACACATGACCAATATTTTCTAGATATCAAACTATGAAAACCACCCTACCAGAACTGTAATTCTGGCTTGCTTTCTGGCTGCCCTTGTTTTACATAATACTTAAAATACAATTACTCATTTGTAGTAATAACAACTGCAAAGACCAGCAACAGGAGTTCTTTACAAAGAACACACAAATCCAAATCTCTCTGGCAATGGATAACCTGAAATGCAAGACATTCTGAGAACCTTTTCTCATGATACATGAGAAAACTTTGCAAAAATGGATGGCTAAAAAAACCCACTGCACAGAGAAGCTGAAGGCAGATTTAAAAAATCGGTGCATAGCTCAGAAGCAGAGCTGCTATGTATTCCAGTCTCATTGTAACAAGCAAGGATAGTGTGAATTATCTAATTACCATTGTAGCACATTTCTACTGTGAAACAAAAGCTATTTCTTTTATAAATGTTACAGACATTAGTCAGCACAACCTGTTTCCTCCACCAGGAATAACAGAGAGGAATAACAGTATGGATTCTCAAAGATCTTAACTGGAAAGTCCAGCAAAAGGACCTGAAAGTTATCAGCAGAATAACACCAGAATATAGCCAGAAACTGGCAGCAGCCACTAAACAAACCATTGTAACACTCTGCTACCTGTCCCACACTCTTCACTTTTAGGATAAGTGAAGCTGAATTGCTGTTTGTCAGCGGAAGTCTTCAACACTTGCTCAATGGTCATTTTAGGAATGAAGGAAAATACAGATCAGCAGTAAGCAACTACACTAAGTTGTCTAAAGAAACTAGCCACAGAATACAGAAGAGTTTACAAAATGACCCCCAAACAGAATTTAATTCTCTGCAAGCAGATTCCCTAAGAACTAGCAGAGGAAAAGCAAGAGTGTCCAACTTGACAACATTTAAAACAGAACTACTTCAAGCTCTGCAATGCTAAGCTCACTTCTGCACTGAGAAATCAACTAAGCGATAGCACATGGCTGAGATAATTCATTGCTGTATCATTTTTTACCTTTTTTAAAATACCTTGGAAGTAGTGCATTTATCAGAATGCTTTATGTGTTTTTCCTCAACCAATTTGTTCTACTCCGTCAGCCAGGAATACACATATTCTAACTCATGCCTTATTCCAGGGTTTTCCTGTGACTGAATTAATTTCTTGCCTGTCTTGTATGTCTTTTGAAAACGGATTAACTCCAAGAGTTACCTCTCGTATAGCCACAACCTTATGCAAAATTAAACCAGCATTAATGAATTTGGAGGGAAGATAAATTAAGCTAGTGATACTTATCTAATTCCAAAGATTTAATGTATCTATACTGAACTTCAATAACCACTTCCCTCAAAATGCAGGAAGGAGGGAGAAAATGTATGACCAGGGAGAAAAGTAAATTCCTACTTTATTCTGTACACAGCAAATAGCAAACTACTATTTAGTTATGTTCAACTTTATTCACAAACTTATCACACAGAGCTCAAACAGGCTGGTCAGGCATGATTTAGCATCGGCAAATCCATGCTGCCTCTTTCCAGTCCCCCACTTCTCCTTCATGTACCCAAGAACACATTCCAAGAGGGCTTACTCCATGATTTTTCCAAGGAGTGCAATGGAACTGAGCAGCCCAGGCTCTCCTAGATCACCCTTCAGACAGATGGGTGCAGTGTTTGCATCCCAGTGCTGTGGACTCCCTGTGCTCTGTGACCTTCCAAAGGCGAGCGAACAGCCTCGAAATGTGTCAGTCAGCCTCCTCAGCATCCTGGGATGCAGTACATCCGGCTCTGGAACTCCCACTGCTGCTGGTCTCCTCCCTGAACCCTTCCTGAGAACAGATCTGCTTTCCAAACAACATCCCTACAGCCCTGGCCAGTATTTATGGATTCTTCCTTCGTAGCCCACACCTGCTTCTCCCTCCCTTAACCTGCACCAGGATGCAGCCACAAGATCCCTGAGAAGACGAGAGTCTTCCCAATCAACCTCCCTGCATTCCTCTTGTGTTTGGGAGACACTGTCCTTAATGAACTGCCAGCCTTAAAGCTCCTTTACCCCAGAGAGCTGGCACCAGGAATTCTACCCCTCCCCATTTCCCACACAACCACCAAGATCTGCTCTCACTGCCTTCTCCACTCCTCTTAGGATCTTGGGAAGTATTTCCAGTATTACAGACACACAAAGGCTGGTGCTGCCACAGCCCACTTCAAGATTCAGCACAGTGCACAATTCACAACTTGTCAGGAAGACAGGAGTTAATTATCTCACCATCCTTGTTGCTAGAGCAACTGCACTCCTTTTCTGTTTATTTCTACCAACTGTTCCAGGAAAGACACCAAGGCAATGTTCTGGCTGATAAGGTTCACAATACAATGATCAAACCTCCAAGATTAATTCTGGATGTGTTGGAGCTACTACTGAATTTATTGCAGCCCAAAATAAGGGAATTTGTAACTTCTGCTGTGCTTCACCTGTTCACTAGGGATTGAAGGGAATTATTTGAAAATGGCAGAGAAGTTTAATGGGAGCCTCTAAGACAGAACCGTGGAAAAGTGAGGGAACAGAGATAATACAGGGTTAGATTAATAGAAGTGTTTGCCAATTTCTTCATTTTACTAAATCATTGCAATAAAATTTACTGGCTGGCCACTCTGGGGTGACAGTGAGGGATGATAATCCTGCAGAAGTCATCAGGAGGGCAGAAACTAGATAACAAACTTGTTTTTCTCCTGCTCCACCACAGTACATTTACTCTGCCAAAAGGAATTATGTTGTTAAAGTCTTTGCAGTCAGCTGCAGCTACTTCTATCTATCAAACAGAAAATAAACACGGTTTCACACATATACTTGAGTGACTTCACTTTTGGGCAAAGTTTGAAATTCTTGCTAGCAGAAAGGGTTAGAACTTTTAAATTCAACCAACAGGTCCAAAAGCACAGTCTCTCTTTGAAAATTATGCAATTTTTAAAAAAACTTCTCAAAAAAGAAAAAACACAACTTGTTTACAAGAAAATCCAAACAGGGTTTCCTAGAATAGAGGTTTTCATTCACTCAAAACAAGAACTTATTCAGAAGAATCTGACCTTCAGCACACCACCACTTGACTCTGACAGCTCGAGACCCAGAATCCCTGAAATGGCAGCAAGTTTCCTAATAGGGAATGACTCAGCCTGGACCTCACTCTAGGCAGCTGGCACAGGACACACCCCATGGACTGACTATCAGCTGCTGCTGTTTGATCCAGGATCACAGCACTGCTTCCTCCAGAGTGACACCTGACAGAGCCTCCACACAGAAAATCCCCCAAATTGCTGCCTTGCTTCTTTTAGGATTTGGACAAGTGACATATTGCTAAGGACACAATAAAGATCCATCCTACCTTAGATACAGCAAACACTCTCTGATAACATAACAGTTATAATGAAAGTTAGTGTACTCATTCTAATGGCATGGATCTTATGCTTTTCACTACCAAAAAACCCCTCTAGAGTTGTTGGTTATTACTGTAAGACACTTTCTGCCCCAGTTAACAACCCACTCCCTACAGCCCATAATTAGATCTTCTCCTTCTTAAGTGCTATTTTAATTTACAGGTAGTAAGGTACAGATATGTCACGGAATCCTAACGGCATTTTCCCACTTCCGTTCACATTCTTTATCTCAGTCCTGATATGTAATACATTAAGCTTAGTAAAACATGTTCTGAGGTTTATGTACTTAACACTGAATAAGTGTTTTAACAATTATTTTTAATGAATTCTCTCTTACATAAGAACCAAAACAAACTTTTATTGCAACAGTAAACTCTGAAAATACTTAAAAAAAAAACAATAGTTCTGTACATTATGAAATATCAATGCAGTAATGGCAGCCAGTTAAGGAACGTGGACAACTCCATACAAATGCAGAAAAGCCTTTAGTACTACTTGATAGACACTGTCAGACTGTTACAACATTCCCGGGTGCTTCACTGGTAAATTTCAGCCTTAGAGATTAAATGTCCCTTATTTGGTGAAAATCTGCAGGTAGGACAGCAGCCTCCAAGGAAGGAAATACAGAACCAATTGGGGAAATTCAGTGATAAAGGTGAACAGTTAGGTAAGAATAGAAATGCTTCAGTGATCCTAAAACGCTGGAAGAAAGGGTTCAACTGGACTTACAACAGCTCTAACAGGTTTCCAACTAAACCAGCACTTGGCCTTTTCTGACACACTGATCAGCATGTTCAAATAAACCTCTTATTTTGGCTGCATTTTGGGTTTTGCTTGCATTTGTTTTGTTGGATTTTTTCCTTATTCAAGAGAACGAACCACCTCATCTTGAGTTTCAGTACCTACAAGGAATGAAATCTTCACACAGTTAGTTGCTATGGAAATAGTGTTTCAAAACTGGACATCTGTTGGTACAAAATCTAGGAACAACTCAACAAAAAAAGCTCTTATTTCTCAGAATCACTTGCTTAGGAGACTCATGGACTAAGCACAAGGCTCAGACAATGTTTTGGGGATTAATCCAAGCACTACCTCCATAAAAAGGAACATCTAAGTTCCCTAGAAAATACCAAGACAGCGTCCCACTTTCTTATGTGCTTTCAAATAATTATGACTGGTATCTACCCAGCCGGGCTAAACTCTTGTGAAATGTATCAGTTTGAATTTGATACTCTTTCCAAAAAAAACCAAAAAAAAAAAAAAAAAAAAAAAAAAAAAACACACAAAAAAAAAAAAAAAAAAAAAAAAAAAAAAAAAAAAAACAACAAAAAAACAAACAAAAAAAAACCAAAAAAAAAAAACTAACAAACAACCCCTACACTTCTCTTCAGTCTCTAAGGTTGAGGGACATGCATTTCTTAAAAAGAAAACTGATGCAAATTTAAAAAAAAAAATCTCTGCTGTACTTGTCCCTGACGTATATAATACAGCCTGTCCCTCTAAGAACATGAACAGATAGATAAATTTGCCACAATATTTCTTCCAAGACATTTTATACAAAATCTGCTTTTTTGCCTGAAAAGACCACTCAAATTTTTCATGGCTAAAACTGATATATTACAGCAAACTTTTGGGACTACTGACTTTTAATTAATTCCCCTAGGGCAGCCCTTCACACCTTCAATGCTTTCTCCCCTGCATCAGTTTTTGAAGCAAGACTTACACACTGAAATTCCATCTTCCACATGCAGGACATGGGAAGGTTATTATAAACAGAAATAAAGCAAAAAGTTTAAGTTGCTTACACACTGGTCACTAAAGAATTGTTCTAATTCAATTATATTGATTAATCAATCTTCAATTTGCACTCTATTCATTAAGAAATACAACTAGTACAGCAGGCAGTTTTAAAGATGTGACTGTCAGGTCCCTTCAAAGTAAGTCTTCCTGTAGATAATGAACAAGATTCTTTAAATCCACCCAATAGTTTTATCATTCTAACAAGAACTTCAACTGTCAAGGTTTGCACAGAAGATGAAAAACTGCAGTCTGGAGAAACTACTAGTTATCTTAGGGAAACAAAGAAAATTAGAATTTACAGCTGTCCTGGATGTGAAAGAGATTTTCAATTACTGAAAGACTTGGATAGAACAGATGCACTTCTCAGCAATCGAATAACTCCTCTTCCTTGTACAACACTTGCTCCACAAGGGGAGGTCTTCACACCACATGGAGCATCACCTATTAAATTAAATACAGTTTGCACATCAAATCAGCTTTAAATCTCACCTAAATTAATGGAATTGCTCTTCATGCTGTGGAGCTGAACCTATTCAACAGCTCTGATACAAAAAGTCAGGCAGGTTGTGTCCTCCACAAGCACCAAGACCACAAGATCATGATTTCCAGGTGGAACAGAGTTTAACCCGGCATGAATCTTATGCCTAAGATATCAAGCTGCAAACTCAGAATTCTTATTTATTTTGCAAACCTGTTTCTGTTCCTCTGAAAGTTAGCCACAAAATGCCCAGATGAACTGAGCTCAGAGGCCTTCTAGTTAAAAAAAAATCCTTCCTGCAAAAAGTGACTTTAAAGAGAAGACTTTTAACTGAGTTGTGACAGAACATTAGCAACAAGGACCAGCTCAGTCTGTACATACAATGATTTAAGACTATGGACAGTATTTTAAAAATGGCCCTGCCTCAAAGCACCTGGGCATGGGAATGGCTCCATGTAACAGAAAAGCATAAGTCAGAGAGCAACATTTCTAAGAAAAATTGAATTTTGAGAGATGTTTTTGACCCTAAGACTATGGCCAGTAAGAAAAGGCCAGCTCTTCCCGCTTGAGCCTTCAGAAATTCAGTGAAATCCACACACAAATAATAAGCACAGCTCACACAGAGCTGTACACCCCTTACAGGCAACATCTAAGCCCAGAAACTTGAAAAAGTAATAACTGGATTAAGCTTAAAGAGCTCTTTCTGCTTAAAAAATGTGAGAGTTTCAAACTCACAATTAGAAGGGAGAAAGAATCGATCCTCTCTTAGAGAACCCGAAGGTTTGTCGCATTCAGAACTCTCAGCTTTCATTTTCTGTATGAAAAAATGAATATTCAAAATAAAGTACATATATCTGCTAACATGAAACATACACCATTATCCACCAAACCCATGAATCATGGTCAAAATCCTGCAAGTTCACCAGTCTGCCCAACATATGTCACAAAGGACCGCATCCACAGACGAAACAGCTCATGTGAAATTGGCAACTGGAAATAAATCAGGGTATCAATTGAAAAAAATCTGACCTGGGTATGTCCAGCACCCTGTTTCACAATCCTGGTATTTGTGCTTTGATCACAGTCACAGTCTTGCAGAGGGAGGTGAGCTGCTGTTAGTGGGACTCCATACACACTAGTGAACAATTTACTGATGCAGTAACTAGACCAAGAAAAAAATGAAAACAAGAAAGGTCTGGCTAAGAGAGCTGGAATGCTGATGTGTGGAAGCACAGCATTTTATGCTCTTCAGCTGGCAAATGGAAGTAGCCAAAGCCTGAGATGCATGGAACAGCTACCAGAGGGCAGAAGGACTTTATGCCAGCATCCCTGCATCCTTCCAAGACCACCAGTCTGCTGTATAACTACATATGAAATAAAAACAAACTGCTTCCCCATATTATCAAATGCAGCGCTTAGAAGTGTGAAAAGCAACTTTTTTTTGGGGGGCATAGCAGTCCATGATGAGGTTTTTGAATGAAAGACTATTTATTAGTGTCTCTCTAAGTGCTACTACTGCCAACAGAGATCATAAATGGCATTTCCTTGTTTCCAAACCATTTACTTTTCCTTTCTCCCCACTAAAAAAGATTACAGAATCTTATGTATCTACATTATATGTCAGGCAGTATAGAAGTTTCCAAAGTACATATATGCCAGAGCATACTGAGAATACCTCTGAAGTCAAACAGTGAATTCTAATGTCATTAACACTTTTGTCACCATTGAAGTGCTAACAAAACAAAAGCCATCATTCTGGAGTCAACTCCACAAGCAATACTCACCTCATTTTCTTACAGGATGCCAGAGCACAGCAGATGATATCATTCTCCTCATGCCACTTGCACCTACATGAAATGAAGCTCAGGCTTACTTCAGAAGCACCTACACTGTTAATCAACAAGAACAGTTGGTCTGGCCAGATGAACAGGAACAAATATTAAAAATGGTATCTTTTTGTTGCAGTGACCATGCAGTACCTTTAAAATTTCACATAGTTCAATAGCTTTGCCCTAAGTAGTTTATGCAGAGCTTAAAGGTCTGCTTATCAGGCAATCTGCTTCATGCTGAGATGGGGGGCAGGGAGAAAAGAGAACCCTAAGAGACAAATGGAATTTAAACCATTTGAACCATTTCAAGCTTCCCATTAATGTGAAATAGCTCCTCATAGCATAAACATCCTCACTTTCCTGTCCAAACGAACCCAATGGATCTTAAAATCCACATTCCAAGCAGACTTCCAGGAATAATTTACATAGTTTTTTTTTTTAAATCTACTGAAATTTAAGACAGAATGATTGGCTGTTTTCTTAAATTAGTAGAAGAAGCACTAGGGTCTATTTCTAAATTAACTGCATACTCGCCCAATATGCTCCTGCAGTACTGCAAGCAAATATCACTTTTTGTACCAACACAGAAGAATCTGAAAGCAGGCACATTTACACAAAGAGCCACCCAACACACCTGGTATTACTGGAGAAATCCCACAGGCAGACATCCAGTTTTCTGTACACCCAGATCTTGGATGGCTCCTTTTGGTATTTCTTCTGGTACAGTTTCATTATCAGGTCTTCTACTGCAAAAAGCTCCCAGTGGCTCTCAATGCCTACAGTTAAGTGAAAATCCAGGCCAGGAGAACAGGAGTCACTGAATATCCTGCTCAGCTCATTTCTCAGTCAGTCCCTGTTCACTGCCCAGCCTCTTATCATAGCATCAAAGCACAAAGATATTCCACCAGTGGTTTTAATAAAACCTGGCTTCCTAGAAAGTGGTGGGAGAAAGGAAGAGGAAGGAGCATGCAAAGGAGTTCTAGCTATCAGAACCAGCTTTTATGAAAACTTTCAGATATGCTTTTCAGACAAATACAGCTGTCAATGATTATACAGCCCTTATTTCTGGGGGTAGGAGAGGAAAAGGATGGACAAAAATGATCCATTTTCTACCTGTTTTGCTGGCCATTCGACCAAGACACCAGTTAATTCGGAATCTGTCATTAGACTGGAGGAAAAAAGATTTCTGTCATCTCAAAGGAGTACAGTATAGAATTCTGACACCTCCATGACTTCTGTCCAGGTCTGAAAAAGTCACCTCCATACCAAAATTGTTTGTGGCACTGAATGCAATCTCCCTAATGACTATCTTGAAGAGGACCCAAATGCAAACTTCTTCAGAGACCTGTATTTATAGGTGGAGCCCAGTATCTTGTCCCTCCCTACTTTTTAAGGATTAAGATTAGGTTTGAATTGAATTGAAACATAATAAACTTGTTATGAAATTTAAACACCTCTGAATCCTAACATTTTGTTCTGTTGCCTGGAAAATGAAAGTTGAGACATGTGTTATTCTCATGGGGAAAAGACTAATGAAAACGTAAAAATATCCTTTCAAAAAAGCAGGATTTATGACTATTATTGAGCACATCCAATTTAAGTCAAATCTTAGGAGCCCTTAACCAAAGTCATAACAATGTCAGAGAACAAAAGACCCTGTTCATCAGTAGATTAGAGCCAGAAGTGCAGGCTGAAAATAAAAAGGCAGAAAATTAGGTCTCTGCTTTATAAAAAGGTTGGCTTCTAGAGGCCATTTCTTCCTGCATGGAACTGGGACACTTTGGCAAAAAGTGTCTTTCCCCACTTATATGCACACTGATTAGGTTTTAGAGTGAACTGTCGCCTTAATCATCCAACAGGGGTGAAAGCAGAAGTGGAGATTTAGAGCTTTGACCTTGGCCATACCCTGCAGAAGAAGCGAGGCTGAGCACCTCTGGCTGGCTGGGCAAACTCAGCGAGTTCCTGTAGGACAACTGCATAACAAGAACGAGGAAGGTGGAATCCAGATATAGGGATCTTATGGGTTTCATCACCTAATGGAGGGGGGAAGGGGGACAGGGAAAAAAAGAACAACAAAACAACAAAAAAAACACAAAATTGTGAGAAGTCCAGTTTCCTTAAGAGATACAGTTCCCTCCTCCTTTTTATCTTTCTGTGTATATATATGCATGCACACACACATACACTCCTCTCCACAGACAGGGTCTGTGTTTAAGCTACCAAAACCTTGCTTCTGTCAGCAGCTCTGGGCTGTGAGCAAACACTCACACTCCTGCCCCTTTTAAAAGGCCATTATCCAAGTATTAGACATAGGAAAACACGGGCCAAGTTTGTTCCCTCTGTACACAAGGAGAGGAAGTGTCCTAATAGAAGCAAACTGCAGTCTATAAACATTACTGAGAGTCAGAAAGGAAACAGGCAGGCCAAGCCAGACAAAACAATGGTGTAGATATTTTAATTTTGTTAGTATATGCCAAGCTGCTAAACATAACTTTTAAATATGAAGTAGTATCTTCGAGTTACCTTGTTGTTAATTAGCACTTCATGCTGAAGATACACACAAAGACCATCAAGACTTACAAAATATTTGGACAGAGGTCAGATATGCTGAGTCTAAAACTGCACACCTTTGCACACCATTCTTTTTCTCCATTAATACTCACTGGCAGCCTGGCAGTGGTACCGAAAACCACGTGGTGGTACTTCTGCAAAAAAGAGGAGAAAGCACAATCATCATCTAACACCACCAAGGAGAGACCCTTAACTCTCCACTATACACCACGGCTTCACATACAGAAAGGAACAGCCTCATCTTCCCTTGTAAAAGTGCCACAACTGTTTTTGGAAAAGTTCTTTTCAGTTCTATGCATTTAAAAAAAAACAAAGTACATTGTAGAGTGTGTTTAGGTTCAGCTAAGAGAAACATGCATTGACATGAAATATAAAGCACAAACACATGCAGGTCCTCCTGGATTTAGCCTACCCTTTTTGGAGTTACATGAAGTTCTGACACTAGATCTCTTCAGAAACAACTCAGCACAGCTCTGATATTTTAAGAAATCTGACCATTTATAATTTATAAAGAATTTAACTTGGCTTAATACCAGAAGTCTAACCTGGGCAGCAGTGGCCCCAGAAAGCCTCCCTCTCACCCCAGTACTTCTGACTTTCTTGGAACTCACCTGGATCTATGAAGTGGTGGAAATCAGCCATGATGCCATCTTGTAGGGAGTATCTGACACACCCAATCTCACAGGGAAGGAAGCGCTGCTCACAGTGGGGTGGCAGCTTCCCATAGCTGTAAATGTCCAAGAAGTAGAAGATGTCTGCAACCATATCTGAAAGAAAAAGAACAAAACCATCTTCAGACAAGGCACCAGAGGTTACAGAAGCCATGCTGGTCTCCCCTCATCCAGGGAAAGCTTTGGTGAACTTTCTCCTATGACTGGGTGAAGAAGGGTAACAACCAAGCAAAACACACAGCTCTTCCTCTGCATCCAAGATGACAAGATAACAACACTTATGCAGAATTCAGGCACACTGGACACCTTCCAGAGATCCTACTGTGTGCAGAGATGGGGCAAAAACCCCAACAAATACAAACAACTAAAAAAAGCCAACATCCAAACCCACACGATGTTAAGAGGCCTGCAATCCAACAGGAGCCATTATTCTTTTTCAAGATAGGTCTCTTTGCACTTTCAGAAAATAAGGTTAGGGAAAAAACAAATCAGTAGCTGCAAAACAGCCTCACAAGCTAAATTTGGCAGCTTACACCACTTAAACGAGTTGGTAGTAATCCTGTGGGGCAAGAAGATGAGAAGTCTGCTAATTAAAAGGATTGCTTCTCCTCCACCAAATGAGCTCCCGAAGAAAGTGGCAAGAATACCCAACACGCATGTTAAGGAACAGATTTATGATTTACTAATTAAAGTATCCAACTATGACAAATATTTTACAACACACCTTAATCCTTCTATTCATGACCATCACAATGTCCTCAGTGAAGTTTAACAGAGCTATTTAATCCTTACTCTTAACTATTGCCCCTCATCAAAAAAGTCCTACTTGCTCTACTAGAGATGTGTAACTGTCTTTACACATAAATAATTTTGTATGCCAGACTTTAGGACATTTAACACCAGCTGCCCTAAGCCTGAATGGTCATGCTCCCTTATGTGGATCTTAAACTGTACGAGCTCAGGGGTCATAGGAAAGATGCCTCTCCTACCTTATGAAAAAATGGATATAGCTCCAGGGAACCATACAGAAATTTAACTGAGAAATATTAAGAGCAGCATCGTGAAATGTATCTCAATTATCCTTTATCATTCAGCTAAAAGAAGAAATGTGCCATCTCAAGCCAGCCAGCATGATCAGCCCAATCAAATCTGCATCACAATGACAAGGGAGCATGACCGCAGGCACAGAGGGCACTAATAAGCATTTCACTTTTTATGGAGCTACTGTTTCTTGATCCCCCATAACCATGACAACATGAAAACAGTTCAAGAGACTGAGGTAAAAAGCTGGAGCTGAGACTTCACCACACAGGAGATACAGCTTATATGAACTGGCTTCCTGACTTACCTTGTAAGCACTACCTTTTATCATTTTTCAGAATAACTTCATATTCATTGGGTAGAAGATTACAAATGTGTTAACTACCCAACTCTAATTAAAACAACCATTTGAAGACAGGGTACAGGTCAGAAAGGTTTAGTTTTCTAGAGTTCTTCCAATAAGGAAGCAAGTCAGGATGTTATAAAGGCACTGACAGAGTGCATATTCCCTCTTTTATTCTCCCAATGAGGCCAGACCCTTGTTTTATTTAATACCTCTATCATACAATTTTGGAACGTTGATATCTAGCAATTCTTAACCCTTTGAAATCAGTATAAGTATTCTTGTATGCTGAACTTGGATTAGACCTTGTCAAATCATAAATGTAGGACTTGAAAAATTACCTTTTCCTTAAAAACTTCAAAATAACTGTTAAGAAACTGTTAGTGGCTATACTCCCACTGAGCTAAAAAACAGAGAATAGAATTCTTGGAGGTTGGAGGGGGGAACACCATTTTCCCTAATGTCCCTCTGCCTTTTACAGCAGTAGCCCAGTAGTGTAAAACATCTGGCACAAATGGCTTTTAGCAAAATGCAAACACTCTTTGTACAGGTACCACTGAGAGAACATCCTCAAAGGGCAAGCTCTCATCTACCAGGATCAACTGCTTTAAAATCACCATACCCTGATCATTCTTCCAAGACAGAGCAGAGGCATCTGGCAAAGGAGTAGCACTGGGCAGCTTTGTGGTCAGAGGAGCAGGAACTGGATCAGGCACATTACAAGTCTAGAAAAGATGAGAAAGTTAAAAAAAAAAAAAAAACACAACAAGTCTTCTCCTCCCAAATAAAGTCCTTCAGCTCCTTATATCAGAGGAAAATGCAATATCCACTAATAGCTGTGGTTAGGGGGAAAAGTTTATTATATTAAAGTGACTGCATACTTGCAGGCCAGGAAAGCAAGATTTCTCTTCAGTACCTTTGTCAAACCATTACTGCTTTAAAGAACTACAGCTAAATTTACAAAATGTAATACAAAAAACCCAAAAAGGAGTATTTTCCTATTATTCAACCACCAGGCAAGGAACTCTCCAAACTGGAATTTAAAACTTTTCTCCATGAGTTTTATGAAAAAAAGCACCTGGCACATGTGTTAGGTGTCTTTGACTGGGAAACAGGTTCATTAAAAGCTGATAAAGCCTTAAGGAAGTCACTGGATTCCTCTGAAAATCCATTCATGAACAATAAGCTTTTAATAGGAAAAGAAACCTGGCAGCCTTACAGAATCTGATCACTCAAACACAAATTGGGAATAATATCCACACCCAGGTACCCAGACTGCAGATAACCATCTCAGCCAAAGTTAATTGATTATCAGTTTGAACTATTTAAAACAAAATGAGGAATTATTCCCATCTAAGCAAGCTTTGGCCACCTCCAAAAGAGGAACGTGGGCTTTCACTAAACAAAGTGACTGTGGCTGTCTGTGTACTGGGCTGGGATTAATAAAATGAGAGCACATAATCTCATATATCCATATTTGCCTACTTCCACTGATACAGTAAGGATGGTGATCTTTGTTCTGGTAAAGCAATTATTCATTCCTCTCCCTGATTACAATCTTCTAAAATGCTACAGCCTGTGGAAGGAAACACAGAAGCCTCCATTTGTGACTTACCTTCCATTTCACTTAGTTCTCTCTGACATATAAAAACGGAGTTTCACTAATTACACACGCTCAGCCTGCTAAACCACACAAGATTTAAACAGCTTCTTCCCAGACACACAGGCCCTCAAAACCAGAAAACATTGCTAACACCTCCCTTCTAGTCTAGACTGACTAATTTAACTAATCCATTTTTACTAGTTACTCCAAACTACGACCATCCTGTCATTCCCTCTATCACCACATAAGTGTTTTGAAGTCCTGGAATTTACTCTCACCATTAATTCATTGTCTACAGTCACTATCTAGTAATAGAGCATTAAGAAGTAAATGCAGTATTATTCATTTACTCAGACAGTAAATGTGACTTTCTTTCCTTGGACACACAAGTTTTTACACTACCAACAAAGACCGAAATGAAATAAAATTAGCTGACACCCCACATAATTCAAACTCTTAAGTAACTCTGCTTCAGAGAAGTGCTGGAGAGGAAGAGAGACAGAAACAAACAAAAGGGACAAGCACCTTTTCAAAGCAGTAAATAGCAGAAATCATCTGTTTTGCACCATTTCAGACACAACCACACACACTCAACCCAACTGCCAACTTCTATATTGTTCTCCACAACATTATTACTACTCCCTCCCATATCCGACCAACCTAAAAATAATGGCAGGGTGTAATTATTCTATTTGTGCATAGGCCACAACACTTCATTGACCTGGTTCACTACACAGCTCCTCCAGAACAACAAATCAGCTGCCTCTAAGTCGTGCTTTCAGGCCACCAGACAAGAACTGCCTAAACCAATGACACCCACAAAGCAAAACCAACACGAACCTATAACAAGAAGTAACACCAATTTACAGTATATATATTTTTAATTAAGCCAGGCACTGCAAAATACTGTTAAACATAAAGCTAGGGTGTTAGAGAACTACATTTTACTTGGTAAATGAGCCAAAAGGAACAAGCTGTGATGGTTTGAAGAGGTATAAAGTATCTTCACCTTCAATTCAAACCAGAACAATTACCTGCATAACCCGCATAATGGTATGTGCCAGTACTGCAGCCATACCCTCCAGAGGCTGGAGGATGTGGAGAGCAGCTGGAACATCCTATGGAACTGAGCACACAGAGCCCGGTATCGTTTACTCCGCCTTCTTACTGAGGGTGTTCCATTGTCAGCATTTACCTCCTTTACTGTCTTCTGAGAGCGTTTCTTGCCATTCCATTTACGAGCCTTCTCTGCATACACTGCCTTCTCTTCCTCTGTCAGGGACTTCAAGGAAAATCAGCTCTTATAAAAAGGTTCGTACGGCTTCCCTCTAGCAGTCCCACAAACCAACAAACTCCACGTGTAAGAAATCACTCCTGCACGTCCAAAGGACATTATCGATGGCTGCCAAGACTGACTCAAACACTCCCAGGCGCTTTTTTCCTAATAACGCCGGAAGCCTGGATTACAAACACCCAGCACGGCGAAGGTGAAGTACCTCCGAGTGAGGGCAAGCCACAAACAAGAGACCTCCTGGAACTACTCCTGCCAGCCGGGTGCCACCACCCCGCCACGGCACACGAACCTGAGCTGTCCCCGCGCTGAGGGGAGGACGGCACAGCCGCCTGAGGCCACACCTGAAACGGCGCCGAGCCCACCCTCCAGGAAAGGCCCCGCCGGCATTCCGCCCTCACCTCCCAGGCCTGGGAGCAGTAGGGGACGGCGTCCGCCACATGGGCCACGGGCAGCCCGCGCCGCTCCAGCTCGGGCAGCTGGTCGCGCCCGAACCACGACAAGGCGCTGCAGCAGCAGCAGCCGCCGCGCACAGCCATGGCCTCGCCGCAGCGCGCTGCCCGCACGCGGCCGCGGCGCGGCGCCTCATGAGGGGCGGGCTGGGCGGCGGCCGCGCCTCCCGGCGGCGAGCGCGGGCGGCCAGGGCGGCGCCCTGCGGCCCAGCCGAGCCTGCGCCCTGCTCCCGGGTTTGAGCTTTGCCTGCTCCTTACCAGCCACGAAGGAGAGTTCCCAGTGGGACAGATAGTGGCCAACAAGCCCCAAGGATCACAGAACCATAGAGTGTTAAGGGGTTGGAGTGGGCCTTAGAGATGATGTAGTTCCAGGGACGCCTTCTGCCAGGCCAGGTTGCTCAGAGCTCCGTCCAGCCTGGCCTTGAACGCTTTCCAGGGATGGGCAACCTGTTCCTGTGCCTCACCATCCTCGCAGTAGGGAATTCCTTTCTAATATCCAAGCTAGGTTTCCTGTCTTTCATAAAATAAAACAAGATACTGTATGTCAGGAGAACCCGGTAAGTGGTTAGCACCACTTAGTCAAGGACATTCTGTAGCAAACAAGCTCTATGGATGAAGTAAATCGAGGTGTTGATGTATATATTGCCAACTTGGCAAAAGGTTTAAAGCCCATGCATCCTGTAGAATCCTAAAATCAGGGTTGGAAGAGACCTTTAAGATGAGCCAGTCTAACTCAGCACTATCACCGTAACCCCTAAACCACAAAACCACCTCATCCAGTGTCAGATCCAGATGCCTCTTAAACATACCTGGATATAGGTGAACTACCTTCATTGCAAGACTAAGAATCACACCTCCAGGTCAAAAAGATCCCAGCCTAGGTGAAGGCCCTTCCCCTGAGCACGCATAGGAGTCAGGTGGGGCTATGTAACTATGGTAATTATTACCAATCATACTTGGGAGGTTAACAACACAGCGTTTTTGTGTCTAAGTAATGGCATGGAAAGCCCAGTGGGCTATGCTTGATTTGTGAAATACCACCAAGCACCCAGGCTTGTGCAACTCCAAAATAAGTAAATCATCAATGTCTCTCTCAAGTGTGTAATTATTGGCTTGTTGCACACCACGTAGGTGAATCTGAATTTTGTGGACAACAACCTCACAGCAGGTCCTGATGAGAGTGTGGTGTGGCTGCTTTTCTTAAATTATTTTTTTTAATGTTCTTTGGGTGCTGAGGGATAAGAAATACCCCATGGGAGCAGGAGCTTGCACCAGGGTCAGGAAGGAAAAGGGGAAAAAGTGGAGACCAACTTCAGGTGAGAGCCCTGGGTTTAGTTTTGAGATATATGGCAGGAAAGTGGAGGAGGTAAGTGGGCATGTGTGCACTTGGAAGGGCAAACTCGTTTATTAAAAATTATTTTGGGAGCTCATGTTACACAAAACTGAGGCTGCTGTTCACACTCTCTTTTTGTGGTTTTGGGTTGCTTTTTGTAGTTGTTGGGGTTTTTTTTCCCTTCATCTATCTTGTTGACATAACTGACACTTCCTTCACGGAAAGTGCATAGGGAACCACAGTTCAGATGAAATAAAAGCTGGAAATAATCTGATCTGCATCATCTTGATTATTGGCACAGAATTGCTTCCTGCCTCAAGGTTTCTATTGATCTCTCTCAAAAATCAAATGATCTTCACTGGCCATAGTAAAAAAAAAAAAAAAATAAAGAGAAGCTAGCAGGGCAATAATCACAATTGGCTTTAAATCTAAGTTTAATCAGTTTGCAGAAATCTGATTGCCTAGAACAGAGGACCCTACATTTGATATGAGACAGGGTTACTGAAGTGGTAATATTGGCATAGGCCCTGATTAACTTCTGGCCTGTTTTTTCTTGGCCAGGGCATGTGATATCTCCCACACTCCTTGCTGTTCTCCTGTCTTTTGGGGAATCTCCTTCAGCATCCATCTGCTTCTCATGCAGCCATCTTCAGTGGAGTTATCCAGTCTCCATGAAAATAAATGGTACAGCGCTGACATGGAAGATTCTTTGCAATTCTCCATCCCAGAATCTTCTTGAATTTACTATAAACTTAGACATGAGGATAAAAACAGCGATGAAACACATCGATGCATTTCCAAATCATTGGAAAAATCTGCCTCTTTTCCTCAATCTAGCCATTTTTTTTCATCTTTTATCAGTCTGCTCAGCTCTAAAGGAGGTTCAGGCTTAAACCTTTGACTTAGCTAATTATGTTTGTCAATGCTGGAACTGCTGTCAGGTAAGACCAGATGCTCTTGCATCTCCCTGGTGGCTGGTTTCTCTGAGGGTTAAAAAATGCTGGCTCATTCTGGAGGCAGTTCTGTCTTGCTCAAATCTTGTGAAACTGTTTGGTTTGTGTTCCACTTAGGAAATTTGCTGTTAAACATACAGAAGGAGTCAATCACATTGTTAAAAATGTAGAAAATCATGATGTAACCTCACGGTAAGCATTTTTAAAGTCACTTTTACTGCTGTGGAAAATAATTTATATTCCAGTCTAGTTCCAGATACATTAATGCTAAGTCTCTGAGGAAAGACTGCAAGAAAGGACTTGTATCTTGTAAATATAAACATCTGCACAGAGCCTAGTTCTTTCAGGCAGAAAGGCAAGTGTTTGCTGTTATATTACTGTAAGAGTGGTTGCTAGGAGTGCATCTGTGCACTTGTGTTTTATTTTTCTTCACATCATATTCTTTTCTCTCATGTGCAGCTTTCGGACCCACCCTTCAGCAGCCCTTCCTTTTAAAGAAATTCAGATAATGTGTGCATCAACTGTTTGAAAAACACAAGGCTCCAGTGATAGCCCTCCTAGGGCTAGAGGTGTGGTTGGAAAATAAAATTCATAAGCAGTAGAGAGAGAAAGGATTTTCCTGTGTGGGGTGGGGGTCAGATTAAAAAAACAGATCATTTTCAGAGCATCATACCATCAGTATTCTTCCCTAGGGCCCTGAGGAGAGCCCAGTGCCTCTGAAGAAACTCATGTTTTAAATCTTCATTTGTCTGCCATTTAACTTAGCAGGCAAAGGACTATTCTGGACCATTTACACTGATTTGAAAATAACATTTGTACCACTGGAGCCCTTCCAGCAGATAACAAATGTTGTGCCAGTTACTTGGAGTTTTTTTTGTTGTTTCTTTTAAGCACTTAATTTAGTTAATTGATATGCCAACACGTTAAGTCCTCTGTACCTGGCTTTAGAAACACAGCTCCGGAATTTACAAAATAAATCAGTATGAATGGTCCAGAGAACTCTTCTGCCAGCCTGTGCTTTTCCATCAATGCATGGAGTTTGCCAGTATCTCAAAATAGGGTCTATATACCCTGGTACTGTATGGACAGAAAAACTATCTGGAACTTTTCTGCCAGTAAGGTATTTTCATTCATTTGGGATTCAAGGCTATAATCTTTCCTTGAAGTTTTTTTTTTTTTTTTTTTTTTTTTTTTTGTCAGAATGAATGAGCAAAGTTATTCTACAAAGCATGGCAGTGACTACATCTGCTGTTCCCCACTTACCTGCTGGTCTGGGGCTACAGCACTCCCCCACAAAGGGAAATATTTGGTGTTTATGTTGAAGGAATCAGGCCAGATCCATCAGCCCAGGAGAGGCGAGGCTGATGCAACTCCACACTCCCAAGTCCAAGTGAAGGGAGGTCAAGTATGTATTCCCAGCCTAACCCAGCTCCTCCTGTGGTTTTCCCTCTAGAGATGAGCCATCCTCTACCCCTCCCTGGCTCTCAGGGTACACCACCTTCCCACAGAGAAGTCCAGCTGGATTGAAACTGTCATGGTCCCTCCCTCCTAGCACCGCTGACATGAGGGCTTCTGGCTGCTGGTCTGCTTTAGGGGACAGTAATCCTGGTCACTCCCTCGGGGCTCTCCAGCTGCTGGCACCCAGCCACACCAGTGCCTGCAGTCCAGGCCCAGCTGGTGGCACCCAGACAGTCACTCATTCCAGCTCCTGGCCCCAGGGACACATAGGGGCCCTATCTACCTGCAGTCCCACTCCAGGTGCTGGCATTTAGTCGGCTTACTCCTGTCTGCCCAGTCACTGCCCAGGCACATGGACTCTCCCACCCATGGCAAGACTAGAGGCTGGCACCAGACCCCCATACACATGGACACTCCCAAAACAGAGTTGCTTACTTAGAAAATAAGTTATAAGGGATTTGATAAGAAGACAGGAACACAGTGTGCATGACGGAAAAGCACATCACTCAGAAAACTCTTCACACACAACTGGCTCTTTCTATCCCCTTTTCCATCTATTTCTCTTACTTGTTCCTTCCCAAATCACCTAGATCTCTCTCTTTCTTTGCCTTGGATTTTTTCCTTAAGCATCCCACAGGAGTCCTATGCAATCCTGAAATGCTCTTCCCTTGCATCCCCTAATGAGTCCTAAATCTGTAGGATACAGTCCCCCTCAGTCCTAAAGTTGCTGTGGTATTGACTCATCTTGACAGGCTCCAGTCCGCACTCTGGGGCCGAGGATTTCCTGGGACAGCCCTAGGAAGAGCCTGGAATGGTTTTCCTTTATTGAGTTCCTGTCTGAGGGTTCCCATCAGCCATTGTGTCCCTGTACTTCTTTGGACTTGTGAAAATGGGCCACTGATGAGCTTTTGTGGTGGGTGTTGGTGGGCTCCTCCCAGGGCAGGGTGTTAGTTGGGCTACCAACCACTGAAGTGCCATTGTCCCTCTGCACTCCTTTGTGTGCTTTGGAGACTAGCTTTTTTCTCATAATCTCACGGCTGATTTCTTTCTCAGCCTGGTAATGGAGATTTTATAACATACAAATTCTCTGGAGGATGATACAAAATATAGACCAGTAATTATTATTGTTTCACATGTAATGCATAAACATCTCAGGGATGAGAGCCTGCAGGCCTCCCTTCCCCAGGTGAATGATTTAGCCAGTCAGCTGCAGCTGCCAGCTTTCTTTTTTGACCTTTTGACTTAGTGAATCTTGGGTTTCTTTTTGAACAGTGCCACCACGACTGCAAGAGTGCAGGGTAGCTTATACCTCACCTATGTGATCAAGGATATAACTTAGTACACCTAGGAGTCAGGAGGTCTTTTTACAAGAACTCACCTTGCCTTGTTCCCATGCAGGGTTTCCTGAGTTTGCTGTTGAGAATGTCCTGGACCAGGCCTTATGGGTGGTATCAGCACCTTTCTTCCAGGTTTCTCAGGGAACTCAAATGAGAGCTGATAATGCTTCTGTCTTCTCTCCAGAAATGGTAGCATTTGTGTTGGGGGTTGCAGTGCAGCAGGTCATGGAATTGCGGGATGCACGGGACCTGCTGGGCAAGTGCTGTAACCCTGCTGATCAGCAAGTTGCAGGACCACTAAACCTGGTACATGGCAACCAGCTACCCAGGTGTGCTACACCTGCATCCCCTCTATGCCATCAGTTTCAAACACCTTTAATGCCAGGGCTCCATTGAAATCACACATTGTTCCAAGTATCCTGGACAAAGTCTGGGAAATCCTTAACATCAAATCAGACCAGGTTTTTAGGTAGGAAACAAGGACCTGGCTGTGACATCCCAAATGTATTAAAGTCTTGCCTTGGGTGTTTATTAGACATCTCTGTGCTCAGGACTGTCTGGGTATGCAGAGAAGGAAAACTGTAAGCCTTTAGGCAACTTTGACAGTTCATGTGTGCTTTCAGTCTCAATCTGCTGCTGAATGAGGTTTTTTTTTTTTAGATTTGAGTACTAAATGTTAGGTACCAAAATTTTTACAAAGTCTTGTTTTGGATCTGGCCCTGAGAAGGATGACCTGAGTAATTACAGACCTGTTAGACTGACAAGGATCCCAGGCAAAAGTATAGAATCACTGGTACAGGATTTGCTTCAATAATGAATGAAAGAAAAGTAATGTAATTAATGCCAATCAACATGGGTTTGCAGCAAATACATTCTGTCACATTGGTTTGTAATTGCATCAAATAGATATTAAGTGTGGTTACTAAAGGTAATGCATTCAGACACACGAGGCATGTGACTCGACCACACAACACTGAATCAAGCATATAGATTTATGATACAAAGACCATCCATTCCCTGGTTAAAGCATTACCTTAAGGCATCTCAAAATGTAATTTTAAATGAGGAATTGTAAACACACTTTTTATTAAGATCTTTCTTAGGTTGTTTCTTGGCTGCATACTACTAAATACTTGTTGGCAGCTTTCAACAAAACATGTAGTCATCACAGTTATTTGCAAAAAATACAAAGATTGAAGGAATACTTAATAAGGTAGGTGAGAGAGTGGAATATGAACCAAAGAGGAGCTCTCTAAGTGATGCTACATCAAAAAGACTACCAGCATTATCCCTGGAAGGATAAATAAATATTAAGGAGGGATGATGACGCTGCAATACTTCTGCTTTCATGCTTTTAACAACTGGGCCTGGGATGCTTTCTCCAGTTCTGTTGTTAGCTCAAGAATATAACAAACTAACAATCTGTTGAACTTCCTGAGAGGATGTTAAGGGTGCTTTGGTCACAGCCTGCCATTACCTCTTCAGCAGTGCCTTAAGAATGCCTTGCCCTCTGACTTGGCACTACTAGAAAGTGAAGTTAGATTAAATTCAGGGCAGGGTGAGGTCCCTTCCCACCCAAAGTAATCTGTTTTTGTAACATACAGGCTGTAGTTCAAACTAATCGATGTACTGTGGTGAAGTGATGTGGCCTATTTTATTGGAAAAGCTGGATTGAACAATCTCTAAACTCCAGGTTGTGAACTCCAAGTCCCTGGAGGTATTTGTGCTGCCCACAGTTCCTCTACAGCCAAAAACTTAGAGGACTTAACAGCTTGTTACCTCCTAGGTTATCTGTAGATATGCAAGCAGAATTTGTCCTATTGTGTTTTTTTGCCTATAATGACATACAAAAGATGGGGAGCTGGGGTGACTCACTTGTGATCCTTTATCTATGTGATAACTTCACAAAACATTATTGCTGACATGCCATTAGTGTTTTAAATGAAAATTTCAGGTTCACTCTGTAACGAAGGCATGCTGTGATTTTTGGTGTCTAAAAAAGAGTCAGGAGCAGCATAGGAAATTTATACAGAGGAGTAAATACTATAGGAGGGTGCTGTTTTCTTGGGCTCTTCCTAATGCTGAATTTATATTACAGACCTGAAGGTTCATTGTAGTGAGAAAGCCAAATTTCTCCATTAAATATTCTAAACATTTATTGGCACAAACATAATGATTAAAAAACAATAGCAGTTTATATATACATATCACTCACTCCTGATGCTAATGGGACGTGAAAGCTCTGTATTATTGCGCTATCAAATGTAACCAGGCAGCTGGGAAAAAAACAACATAGAGAGTAAATATATTTCAACTGTGTCTTGCTGTGAAGCTATCAAGGATTAATAGGGGATTCTAGTGTAACACAGCAAACGAGGAAAAGTTTTACTCAGTCGCTACCTGAAGAGACTCACTAAACGCTATGAACGGATGGTGGGTCACCCAGTAAGTTCTGCGACGTGCTGATCTCAGTACTAAACCAAGAGAGCAGTGTCTAATGGCTGAGTCTATTATGGCATCCCAGAAAAGCTGTGGAAATCACTGTTTCTATGGAAATTTCTACAAGGGAAATCCAGGGGGCTGAACGGCATGAAAATCTTCATGCAGCACAGCGGGTTTTCAGGGATGTTGCCGAGATGGGCCGTTCTGACTGAGGGTGCTGGTGTAAATCGTTCCACGTGGTGGTAACTTAAAAAGCTGACTCTGCGTATCAGCAGAGGAAACGACCATAAAAAATTGGTACGGGAAGATGGGACGAGGGAGGGAGGAATGAAATACTTGGCAAGGAGAGAAAAGAGCCAGCAGCTGCTACAGCATGAGTAAAAATTTGTTTGTTTGTTTCCCCATTGTTCAGCTGAATTTGTTCATGATCCCACGGCTTAGAGAACTCCCTCAGGTGGAGTCACGGGATCAGCAGTGAAATCAGTTGTAGCAGTGTGCTATTCCTCCGATTCTGCCTGGGACTAAATTACGCAGGGCAAACACTGGGAATTTGCTCATCCGACGTCAAGGTTGTCAAGTGACTGAGGGAGATGGAGGTTTAAGTCCAGTGTGTTGTTTTTTTAAAGGACAGAGAATCCCTGCTGGGCTGTGGCCTGAAGCCATCTGCCTAATTGCATAGGAATTTCCCCGCCGTTTGAAGGTGAAGTGGGGCTAACTGCAGCCATGCAGCTTTCTGTCTTGGGCTAAAAGGAAAGACAACATCCCAACATTAACTATTAAGCCAGCTCGGATGTTGCAATCAGGAGATCAAAGGTCTACAGAGATCTGGAACATCTCTTCAGGGCCTGGGCATCCATTTTAGGTGGATATATACAAATGACAGCTCACATTAAGTAAGAAAGGACCCTACAATAACTTTATGAGAATTTCAAAGCAGATATAAATCCAACGTTACATGCGAAACAATGGTGCTTCCTTCTATTGAAAATCTTTCCTTCCTTTGTCCTGAGTCAAAAGTTTAGCAAAAGTGATGCATGCCAAATTTATTTGCAAAAGCTGGAGTATATTAAAAAAAAAAAAAAAACAACAAAAACAAGTAACAAAAAACCCCAGTAGTAGCTAACAATAGTGACGCATAAGGGATTGTACCGCTCCCAGTGTTAAACAGATGAGATAATATCAATATCAGCATTGTCTCAGGAAACTCTGGCTCCGAATCCTGGCCAGCTAAGTTACAAAAAGGCAAGGAAGCAGGATTTCACTTGAAATTTTGGGGATATCAGGAAAAATGGTTAGGGGAAGGAGAAAAAAAAAAGCTTTGTATTTACCTTTTAGGAGTCTTACTTCAACCCATACAAACTTTCATGGATTATATCCTATAGAGAGGTAACAGTGGTGAGGCAGGCTCTGTGCTGATGCAAAGTCCTATAGTTCCATCTGAATTTTCTGGAACCACACATTGCTGGAGGCTGAATTTGTGCCCCTAATGAGAGTTTCTACTTGTCTTCCACCTGCAAGTATGCACGAAGGCAGTGAAGTGTCAGATGTGTGCTGAAGGAGAACAGCACTGCTGCACATGTATACATTATTTAGTGTAACAGGGACTTCTTAATAATAACTTTTAGCTAGTACTGCATAACAGTTAAATTCATAATATATCCTGTCAGAGGAACATCAGGACACTAATTGGGGTGGGGGTGTATTTTTTTAAAGCAATGTTGAATAAAAATAAACTTCCATGTGAAAAATATTTTTAAATAACATTGAATGGCTCCAAATAAAACACTTAAAACCAGATCATCTGCCTAAGGATCGTCTCCTTGCTTAATTCCATTTTAGCTGTAGTAACAGAGGGACTGCACCTGTCTGAAAACAACCAAAGATGTTTCAACACATCTTTTATCACAGCAAACATGCTGGTTTGGTTTTTCCTTCAGAAATTATTGATCTTTTTTTATTTGCACTTTTAAAGAAAAGCTTATCTTGCCTGTAGAGAAGTTCAGTCAGAAAGATGAAATGATGAGGAATCTACAAGCAGCTGAAGAACACTTGCTAGAATGTACACAGCTTGTGCAGATTTACTGCAGGTGTCCCTGTGTACCCTGCCTTCAGCAGCAGGATAAACCAAGCACTTTGCTTTAGAAAAATCACAATCGTTTATTTTTTTTTTGGCAGATTCCAGATGAGACCAAGTTGGAGACTAGTCCCATCTCTCATGTGGATCACTGATGCCTGCAGCATCTCAGCTTTGGTTACAAACACCAGCCAAACCCCGTAAGAAAAGTGCCTGAGGATGAGCAACACTCAAAGGGAAGCTGTGCTGGATGCTGTGAATGGGGAGTGCCATTTTGCACTCTGTGCCTCTCTCCGGTGCTGAGCCACAAAAGAAAGCACGATGCTATTTTAGCCAGCTATTTAGGCCCATGAATAATTCCACGGACTTATTATGTTTTCACAGAAACTTTAAAAGTTTTAAGTACAGTTAATGTGTATCCAACTGGGTTTGCTGCGGCCAGGACCATTTAATTTCTAAGCAACATCCATATTCTAAAATGTCATTTAAGGCTGTATGTGACCCCTTTCTCACAAAAAAAAATCCAAACAAACAAACAAACAAAACCCACCTCAACAAACCAAAACCAAACAAAATTCCTATCCCTTTCCAGTATCGTGTTAGCACGAAAACTTTACACCCCGCAACTCGGCTGCCCATTGTTAAGAGACAGAACACCTCCTCATCTAAAATTATACTCCTTTATCTAAAATTACAATAATTAGTTGCTGTGCCCGTGCTGGAAGTGGAAACCCCAGGGAAATTTAGAACAGGAACCGTCTACGCTCATTTCCCAAGGTGTACATTTGGCTAATGTGGGGAGGACAGATGATCGGCGGGGACATTTTCAAGCGCTTACTAGAGAAGTTGTAAGAACCCCGCTAAGAAGCGGCAATGCCGGGGGCTGAAGGAGTTGCAGAGGGACGTGCCGGGGTGCCCGTAGGCTGAGGAGCGGCAGAGGCAACCGAAACGCGCCTTTGCCGGAGGGAGGGAGGGCGGGAAGACAAGCAGTTTCGGGAAGGCGCGTCCCCCTCCCCTCTCCGCCGCCGCCCCCCGCCCGAGCCCGGACAGCGGCGGGGGCGGCCTCGGGGAGCCGGCCCGGGGGAGGAGCGGAGCGGAGCGGAGCCACACGGCGCGCCCGCTCCGCCAGCCCGGCCGGCTCTGCGGGGAGGCGGCTGCCCGAGCGGGGCCGCCCCCGCGCCTCTCCCGCCGCCCCGCGCCGCCTGGACCACTGGGAAGATGGATGGGCACGTCCTGGGATGGATCGTCCTGCTGTGGATCGCAGGTAGGGCCGCGGGCGGGGGCACGGGTGGCTCGGTGGCCCCGACGTCCCCACGCTGTGCCCAGCCCGCCGGGCTCCGCGGCTTTTTCTGAGGGCGAAAACTGGGGGGGGTGGGGGGGTGGTGGTTTGGGGAGATGCTTCGGAGGGAGCCGGCCTGGGGCCGGCAGCTGCTCGGGGGCGTCCCGCGGTGCAGTTTGCGGAGACTTCGCGGAGAGGGCTGGGAATGGGGGTGGGGGGCAGCCGGTGCCTCCGGCCCGGCCGGGGCGCGGGGCAGGTCCGAGCGGCCCCCGGCGCTTCTCTTCTCTTCTCTCCGCGTGGTCCCGGCGGCGCTTGGGCCCCCGCTCGCCGCGGGGGAGAGAGAGCGCTCGTCTCGGGCAAGGGGCAGCCGGCCCGGGGCTATTCGAGTGTCCTTGGCCGCGGTGCGGGAGGGATGGCGACGAACCCCCGGCTCCCCCCGCCCGCCCGTGCCGTGCCGGGAACAATTGCAGGAACTTCTCCTTTACCCGGTGTCCTGCCCGCACATGCCGTCTCAACAGAGGTGTGAGAGGAGGGGGCTGCCCTGCTTCTGCCCCGTCTTCCAGAGGGCAGAATTCTAGGGGGGCCTTCCTCGTGACGGTGCAGTTGCGCCCAGGCCTTCGCGAGCGCAGGACGGGATTGCCCCCCAGCCCAGCTCGCCGCCCACCCCTCACCTCGCCGGCTCCCGAAAAGGTCGGGCAAGTCCTCCCCCCAGGGCAGGGGGAGGGGAGCCGGAGAGACGAGCAGAGAGGGCTCAGTGGTGGGGAGAGGGCAGGGGGGACAAGCTGAAAAGGGGCTGGGTCTGAGAGCTGGGCAGCGAGGAAAGGAGAGGGAATGGATTACAGCAGGGTAAGAGCGGCGGGGCAGCCGGGAACCGGAGAGAAAGAGAAAGCCGTGTCAGGTCAGGAGCAAGATCTGCCTCCTGTGAGCCGGTGCAGCAACCAAGCACAGGCAGGAGCAGCAGGCTATAGGAAAAGCTGCAGTAGGATGACTTAGCCAAGGATCCTTGTTAGCCAGGCAGGCTGGTTACAGGCTGAAAGAAGAAACAGACATACTTGGGTTGACATATATTTCCCACTGTCACCTATGTATCCCACAAGAAAGACCTCAGCCTCTTCCCTCTTCCTATTCAGATTTAGGATTCACAAGCAGTAAATTCGGCTTTTTAGTCATAACACCTCTCTCCCACCACCCACCCACCCCTTTCCTTGCATTTTCACTCTGAGTCATCCTCAACACCGGTGCCTGCCTACTGCTCCCTTCCAGGGTTTCACGGCCTCATCTGGGGCTTCAGCAGCTTCCAGCTCATTCTCCCTTCTTTCTCTCCCTTCCTCCTTCCCTGTCATTTGGCTGCTTCCAAATGTATCCCACTTCAGTGAGTTGGTCTGGAGTGCCAGCGCACCCACAGCTGCCCCTCCTTTCGTACTATCTACAGTAGTGTGCTGATAAATAGCATCCAAGGACCAGCAAAGGAGAACAGGGTGTAGCTAATGTACATGTAATGTAATGACATTACATTCCTCCCTCTTTTTAAAGAGCTTCTTTATCTGGACACGTCAGGCTAATCAGGACTTTTTTATCGAGCTAAAAGACCGGGCTGTTAACACTTTTCTCCTTCCACTGAGGGCAGTTCACGATTCTTGGCAGCGAGCACTGTTTGGAGCATGCAGGGTCAATGCAGAGAGAGAGGTAGGGCTGCAGTGGGAAGACCTTCCAGTTTCCTCTAGCCCTGTGGTTTTGTGACAGGACTGCGTGCTGCTGGTGCTGTGGAGAGCTGGCAGGCACAGGCTTCTGGCAGGCAACAGGTTATCCATAGCTGTGTGCTGAGGGATGGAGGCAGTCAGTGCTCGCCTGCTCCCCTCCAGCCTCCTCCAGCCACTGCTGCCAGCCATAAATCAGGTGCTGATGTCCTTTTTCACAGCCGACAGAAAGCAAATATGCAAAGGTGGGTGAGTGTGTGTTGTATGCACAGAAAAGGAAGAGGGGGCTAGCTAGCAAACATGGATTCAAGATTTTCCTCTCCCCAGTGGCTGTGCAAAGGAATGAAAGGTCTGCATCAAGGTAAGGAGCCCTAATCCAGCCAGAGTGGTACACTCCACTCTGGGGAAGAGTAGTGGGGGTTGGGAGGTGGAGGGGCCAGGGGACAGAGTGCAAGATGGGGAAGAAGCAGGGAGACAAAAGGGAGCACGAAAGAGAAGGCTCTCATTCCCTTCCCTCCCCTCCTCCCTCCTCAAAGTCGGCTGAGAAATTTCTAATCAGCACTTCCAGTCCCTTTCCTCACAGCAGTAATTCATCTCTGTCCTTTGTTTGTCTTTAATTTTTGGCTCTTGCATTTATCTTTTGTTTGGTTTTGCCCGTTGTGAGTTCTTACAGAAATTTCAAAAAATCCTGTGTGAGGTACAATGGATTTAGTTTGGCTTCTCCCCCTCCTGTCTTGCTCTCCCACGTGCCTGAAGCGAGTGTTTTAATAACAACAGCAAATGGATGAAGAGCAGGTCGTTCTTTATTCCTTCCTGTGAGGTCACACAGGTTAAGATATGTGTGGGACCGTGCTCTCATTCTATAAAAAGAAGATACAATTTGCCAAGTATACTTAGTCTCTGTGTAAAGCCTGTTCTTGTAAATTACCATGTGCAGTTGATTCTGGAATGAATCCTCCCCTTGTGTTTACCATTTTCTTATTAATACTGTAATTTCTAATGCATTTGAAACAAGAGCATAGTGCTGTGCTGGTGACTGAACTCCAGTTTTAGTACAGAACAAGCAGATCAAATTTTTCCAGCCTCACAGCTTGGACTAAGCATGGAAAAAATACAATTAGAAGACTGTCCATGTTAAAATGGGATCTTCCTGATAAGTGCTTTTCCACCAGTAATTCAGTACTCAGTCCCTGCATACTTTTGCTGTACCTGTTCTTTCCCAGCCACAGGTCAGGAGGGCAGGCAGAGGGGGCATGCTGGAGCACAGCTGTGTCTTTGCTGTTTCTGGCCAGCTGACCACACTTCTTGGGAAGGCAGGGAAATGGTCGGACTCTTTTACTTGTCTTGATTTAAAGTGTTCATCTGACTTCCCTTGCCTGGCTTCACAGAGCATAGCAAGTGTAGCATAACTGGGAAGAAATCTCATGTTTTTCTTACTTTTTATTCCTGTGAGGTCACCTTGAGTGAGACTGGCAGCAGTGGAAATCCCAATGCCATCCCAAGGACGGGTATTATGGCTTGGTGTTACAAGGCTTGGAGGGATTCTTCACATTTCTTTTGCTTTGTTCTCAGGCTTCTGATGAGCGATATTTCTGGGAATGATTTCTGGGATGCTGAACCAGGTCTAGATCAGTAGGCATCTGACAACTGTAGCAGGTTTCAGACAGCAGTAAGACAGGGTGGGTTTGATCTGGTGGCCAGAGCTGAGATAATTCACCTGAGAACATCAAGGGTGACTGTTGTATATGTGTGAAAGGGGCTGTGGTAAAGGAGTGTAAGGAGCACAGGGAAGCTGATGAAGAGAATGAAGTGAGGAGCAAGGGGTGCCTGGGAAGAACACCACAGAGAATGGGTAAGAGCAAGGAATAATCCAATGCCTACTGTAGTCATTTTGCACAGCCTGGGATGTCCTATATGGAGTGTTTTTGTGTCGAGGCTCTGTGCTGTGAGTGCTGGCTGTGCAGGGCCAAGCTCTTCTGCAGCTGCTTTGGGTTTTCCCCTTTCCAGGTTAAGTAGTTGGAGAGCTGAAATTCTTGGTTTTGCTATGGAGCTGTTGAAAACAGAACCATGCTTTCAGCTCAGCTGCAGCTGGCTTGTTCAGGCATTGGTTTCTTGCTTCCAAAAAAAGTTGACAATTAGTGGTCAATTGCTAAGAACACAAGTCTGATCGGAACCAGACCAAGGCGTCCAATTAATTTCCCATAAACACTAGCCATAATCTGATGGTGATGGCTTTTGCTGATAAACTGCATGGATTGGATGTAGTCCAACATGAGTAGGCAAAAACCTGTTCAATACAATCTCAGTGATCCACTGGCTTGCCATTCATCTGTTTGCACATCTCTTTATAATTTCTGACCTTCTGGTCTCAAAGCCCATAGCTTCCTGATTCAAGCTTGATCCACATATGAAAGTATGAATGGTGTACCAGTATTCAGCAGTGGGGGAGAGAGAGGACTTTGAAATGATACATAATATCCAAGATGCCAAAACCAACGATACTTTTGCCCAACAGTTTATTTTATTTGGAAAGTGGTGTAAGTTACCCTAAGGGCACTGTCGCTTACCAGTGAACAGATGCTTTTCTGCCAAAGCCCGGAGGTGAAGTCTAGGAGTAGCTTTCCTGAGGTGCCTGGTTCAGGGCCCAGTGATTTCCATTCTCCTGTGTGCACAACTGCCATTCCTGTGGCATTCCATGTAAAGGTACATGAAAATGGAGGATGCAATTTTTGTAGTTTTGTAGAATCAGCTGTACTACCTCAGGCAAGCAGTAGCATGAGCCAAATAATTGCAAAGAAAGAGAAGAGATACATGCACAGATAGGGAGACCCATGTGACTTGAAGAATAATGTGTGCTGCCTTCCTTCTCTTGGACGTGAGTCTTGTGTATTCCAGAAGGATGCAGCCTGAGACATGTTCTACTGAACAACAGTATTTGGCTTTGCCATTACTTCCAGGGTTTGGTGCTTCAGATCAATTTTATTCTAACTACATGATATTTAAGGTCCCCTCCAACCCAAACCATTCTGTGATTCTGTTCCTGGAGGCTGTGTAATGAAGTTAAATCTTCCTGGGATTCGTTTCATCTCAGGGAGGCATAGGCTTCTCTGGATGTCAGTGGCAAACCAAAAGCCTCAGTTATCACCTCTCAATTGCCTTCTCTCTTGCTCAGGGAAGGCGCTTAGGAAGATCAGGCACACAAGGCTCAAACCCGCCCTTACAAATATCCCCTCTGTAATCGCTTCCTGGAATTTTCTTTAATCACCAGTGAAAAGTATTAGTGGTAGCTTGTGTGTAGTGTTGATTGCATAGTTTGAATGCATAATCTGAGGATAGCTCAGGAAAGGAATCAGAGCAAGGAGACAAATGCACATTGCCAATTAAAACAGACAAACCCCATACAATTATGTTTCGGAAGTGTGATTATTTTTAAGCTCTTTCTCCGGGAGGGTGTGTGTGTATATATTTGTACAGACCCACAAAACCATGGATTCTTTTTATTTTCTAAGAGAAAGGATAACAGTGTTTATAAGATGCAATTGATTAATATTTTCAGACCTTTTTCTTTGGGTTTAGGAGAGCAAGAAGGGAGGAAAGCAAAACAGTCATGTAGTCATGAAATTCCCAGGAGCTAGATTTTATTCTTGTTGAACTTGAAACATTGTGAAATTCACAATGAACAGGTTCCTTCTCTAGAGTGCAGGAATTGCATTTCCGTCATGACTTTGAAGTAAAGGCTAATTTTGCTCTGTCTGCATCAGTCAAAACATAGCACAACACAATTCAGTTTCTTTTTAGTCCTATTTGTATTAAACTAGGGAGCTACCATAGTGCTGTCACTAAGCTTCTCATAATCTTTCACATATTTCACTATTTTTTTTTCTCTGCTGTATTAACAACTCGGAGTTCTGCCCTGTGATACATCTGAGGCTTTTCTTGTGTTGGCTACACTATATTTTGAGGTCAGCGGTTTCTTCTTGAAGTTTAGGAAGTCTTATAATTCCTGTGCCTGGACGTGACTGATCAGTATAAAGCCACCATCTTGTCTTCAGGCAGTCAGACATCCTGGTGGCCTTTTTGGTGGACACTCTTACAGCAGTGACCTACTACATGAATCAATTCCAGCAATTCTTTTTTGGCAGAGGAAATAACAGGTGTATAATTTCCCAATTCAGCCATATATAATTATATATAATTTGACTTAAATAGATCTAAAGTTTCCTCTGTTCCAGTCTCCCAATCTGAGGCACTGTGTTGCTCTTAAATGCTATTCCTGGAAGGAATCCGAAAATAATACTTAAGAAGTTAATAAAGAGCTTGGGATAGGATATAGAAGATGTCAGATAATTTTCTGCGCATCTCCAAAATGCTTTTTGGTAGAAAAATAATTCCTGTATTTTCCCAAAAGCTGCTTTTCTTTTCTTGATATAGACATTCACATGGGGGTAGGGTGGGGAAAGTTAGTCAGATGAGAATTTTCTAAAGCTCAGCTAATCATTTATTAAAGCAGTCCGTGGCTTGCCAAACTCACTAATCTCATTAACAGGGAAGGAGGGCTGTGGTGCATGGTTAGCTGAGAGCACTGTGTTAACTAAGCATCATACTTGGTTCACAAGGGAAAGATGGAAATATTCAGTGTGTCACTGCTTTATCCCTGAAGCTGAGGTAATGTGATGAGTCACTTGATCAGCTCATGCCACATGCTTGGCTTTGGCCTCAGACTCTGAGGGGTCATGGAGCTGCCAGACACAGGTCTGACTGGACCCATTGGTTTTTCAAGGTGTTCTTCATGTTTCCCAGAAAGTGTGAATCTCTGGAGAGGAGAGGATTAGGCATCACCACTTGGTTCACCTTGAGAAGCAAGTGGTGGCGTTCCCTTAGTGCCACATGGCCCCTATGCTTGGTCCCTGGGTAAAGGAAGCTTGGCAGAAATGTGCCAGCTGCCACTTCCTGAATAATCTCTTTGCCTGTGTCTCGGGAAAGTGCAGGAGCTGCCTCATTCCCTGCCTGTCCTGTGGGAGACCTTAGCTGTGCTTGGTGGTACTCTGGAGAACAGCCACACTTCAGTGTTTAGAGTTGGGTCCAGGCACTTCTGGCAAAACTGATAACCTCCTGTGCCACTTCCACATGGCACAAGGACAATGTGCACGGTGTCCTGCATTCATTATATGAATAATATAGCATTTGCCAGAGCACCCTTGTGCTCATAGTAGTCCCCAAGGTCCAATCCTGCCTAGATCAGTAACTGTTAGTATCAGTGACCACCTTGCCTCTCTGAAATAAGCATTTCCCTAGGTTCTGTCCATGCTGTCTTTTCCTCTCCAACTGGGATTTATAGACTTCATTGTGCTTTACAGTTCACTGCAGACAGTGTATCACTGCAGACAGTGATAACTTGTTGAATTTAATATTCACTGTTTTATTAGCCTCTTCACTTTCCTTTGGTTCTGAATCCTGAACATGCAATCTCTGCTCACTCTTGCTTTTCAGGTCTCCAGCTGTCTCCAGCTTGACCTTGTCTCTTCATGCCTGCTGTTATACAGTTGATGCATTTATTGCTCTCTGCTTCAAGCTCCAGTGCTTTAGTCTATGCCTTTCCCCCCTCCATTCTAAAGATATCTCCTGTCATTTCACTTTCTTTTGCCAATTTCCATCTCCTTTTCATCTCTGCTTTCTGGAGTAGGTGGGTTATTTTTGCTGACTCCATTTCCTCTCTTCTCTACATTATTTCTGAATCTCCTGCAACCTGACTGCAGCCCTTTGTACTCATTTTGACCTGGGCTGAGACTCCTCCAGCTTCTTCCAACTGAATGCAAGCTTCCTGATTGTCATCCTCCTTATCATCCTGCTTCTTATATTTGCTCTGATACTTTATCCTTACTCTTTTTTTCCCTCTTTCTTGCATTTTCTCTTCTTTTCTACTGCTTCTTGATATCTCTTTGTCCTCAGTCTTTTCATTCCTCACTAACCTTCTCCAAGTCCACCAGTCCCTTCTGCAGATGTGTACGCTTTCTCTTCTCCTTTGTTGTCTTGAATGTTTCCTTGTATTTCCTCTTTTTCCCTGTTTCCCTGTGTATTCCCTCTTTTCCACCTGCTCTGGGTGAGGTGTGTGGTAGCACCAGCATTTTCCATACTGAACCTGATTCCCTTTTTCCAGTTTTAATGTGAGTGCTCTCAGACATTGCTGCCTGCAGCACAAGGAGGGAAGCAACGAAGGGCATGCGGGGGAGTTTTGGCCATATCCCTGTGGCTAGATGGAGTGCCTCACTCTCTAGAAGGTTGACATTGCTCACTGACTTTTTCTCAGCTACACAGGGCTGTAACAGCAGTCCCCTGCATCTTCTTAATGCATCAGGTCTTAATGCATCAGGTCCAGGCTGCAGCTCTCCTGTCAGCTGCTAGATAAACATTACATGTTGAGATCCCTCTCCTCCCTGGGAATGTGTAAAACTTGAGAGTTTGGGCCCTTTTTCTCCACACCTCCCACATGGACCAATTTGTCTCAGTGCTACTTGCCAGCCCTGGGAAGAGCTCTGTGATTTGGATCCACTCCTTTGTGCATCTCTGGAGTTTGGCAAAGCAGGCAGCACTAACTGGGCACCAGTGCAGAATGTGCTGGTCCACGCACTGTGTGTTGCCTGACTTGTAAAGAGGAGGTGTGATGCCACTGAAATGGGGAGGGAGGTGACTTATTCTGCAGTGGGATTGTCATGAACTCAGGATCTGGCCTCTTGGCTGACCTGCTGTACAAGTGGAGCATGGCCATCCCTAAAATACCTCTTCCTTATGTTTGAACCTGCCTCAGAAGCTGTGAATCATCACACCATTGTGTTAGGGCTTCTATAGCATAAGGATGCTACCTTTGAGCCTTCAGCCCCATAATTCTGTATTTTTCTTTGTGACTTTAAGCTATGAAAAAGCAAACTTATTTTTGCTGCCAACATCCGTGCTTACATACATTAAGGAGTGTTGCACCCTAGCACCTGAAACAGATGGACAATTTTATCTATGTGGGGAGAAAGATGCTGTGATAAAATGCAGTAGCTCCCTCTTCAAGCAGTGCCAAGGCATATGATACTCATGTTTTTGTCTTCTAGCTGAGGTGGAAGGCTTGCAGGTCACTGTGCCAGAGAAGAAGAAGGTGGCCATGTTATTTCAGCCTGCTCTGCTTCGCTGCCATTTCTCTACTTCTTCCACCCAACCAGCTGTGGTACAGTGGAGGTACAAATCCTACTGCCAGGACCGGATGGGAGAAGCTCTGGGTATGGTGACTTCTGGTTTGCAAACAATGAGCAAGAGGAACCTGGACTGGGATCCCTACCTGGACTGTGTGGACAGCAGGAGGACAGTCCGTGTCGTGGCCTCCAAGCAGGGATCTGCCGTCACCATAGGAGACTTCTATAAGGAAAGAGACGTCAGCATTGTGCATGGTAACTCTCCTACCCCGGTGATGCTTGGTGGGGGCTGGAATGGACCCTCAGCAATTTGGGATATTGGAGTCTGGCAGTAATTGTTCACTTGACTCCCTCAGAAAAGGCTGTGGGAAGGGAACTGTTGTAAGTCAGACATTTAGGATTCAGCCAACCAATCCTAGATCCAAATGTAATTTACTTTGGCACTTCCCTTTAATTTACTCCATGTAGGTCTTCAAATACAGTATCCTTCTTTCCCTTCCATGAAGTGGAAGCTTTTTTTACTGACTTCTGCATATTGCTGTGTATATAGATTTTCCTTAGCAAAGTGGTGGCAGCAAGAGATACAAATTCAGTCTCTGCGGGATAGGTTTTTCTTCCTTGTAAATGCCACTGATGTTTTCCTAATTCTGAAATACCAAGATTATCCTACACCTCATGTTTGTTCAGCCACAGACTTCACCAGCTTACTCTGTCATGAACCTAAAACTACACAGCTTTGGGCAGAGTGAAAGGAAGAGATTTCTGTGGGTTGAAGTCAGGTTGGGTGGAGATGAGGGATGGCAAGGTCCTTAACATTTTTGTCTGGAAGGCTGTGTGAGAGACCTTGTCCCTCGGAAGTACAAGGTGTCTGATTGACTGGGGAGACCACCTAGCCAGAAGTGGAGACTCCTTGGTGTGAAAAGCGTGTGATCAGCCTCACAAGAGGAAGTGTTTTCCTTTGTCTCTGTATAACCTCTTCGCAAATGACTGAGGTGCTGTAGAGGACACACTGTCTAAGCCCTTCTTCCATGACATGAATAGTGTTGGGACCTTGCCCTAGGTGACAGGAAGGACAGAGAGACATTCATGACCCCTTCTGCTCTGGGCACTTGCAGGGTGAGCTGCCTCTGCAGCATTATCTGTTTTCCCACCTACAGCCAGAAGTCCTGACTGCTTGTTTTTTTTCCTGAATATTGTGATATTCTGGATAAGGTTAACCCTTCTTCTTAGAAAGGAAATGGATTTGGGACACAGAGATGGACCCAGTGCATTCAACACTCCATTCTTCCTGTAAGTGTTGGAGAGAAAACCTGACTTTTCTTTTTTGCCTTCCAGATGCAGACCTGCAAATCGGGAAGTTGATGTGGGGAGACAGTGGCCTCTATTACTGCCTTATTATCACACCTGATGATGTGGAGGGCAAGAATGAAGAATCAGTGGAGCTGCTTGTTCTTGGTGAGGCCTCTTGTTGGGCTGCTTTTTCAGCAGATACCTGATGCATCTTTCCTCCTTGCCGTCTCTCCATCCCCATGCACTGTATTACTATGGGTGTAAGAGCTATGTAAAACAGTCCCTGCAGCACTGTCACCATTGCCTTGCACCTTGTGCAGTCATTCACACCTAGGCAAAGTGGGTGGCAAATGCTACCAAACCAGAATAGTAATGTTTACACCCACACTGCTCACACATTACACAGGCGTAAATGACTGCAGAGAATGTGGGGCTATGGAAAGGCAGAACCCTTGTTTTTAAGGGATAAAACAAAAAACCTGCCGCAAAATGAGCACTTGAGACAGAGTCTTTTAACAGCAGACACCCAGAAGACATCAGATCCTGTGATTTTTGCAGTCCTCATCCCACTCTTCTGACCTGTGAGGCTGTCAAGAAGCACTGTGTTGAATGTGTCAGTTTGGGAGATTTTTTTTTGTGCCAGATGACACTTGTCCAGTTAGAGGTGCAGTTTCACAGTCATCCTAATCAGGCCTGACCTGGTACTGCCACTAATAGGACCTACCCTCTCTGTGGTGCGTGTGCTTGGCTCTTTTTCTGTTAAGTTCCTTTGAGCAGTGTGCTGAGCAGGATCGGTTTCTTCCCTATTTGCAGGGTTTGCTTTCAGTGGTGGCTTCCATGATACAGCTCACTGTAAAGATCAGAAAAGCAGCCATTCCAGCTAGAGGAGAAAAGCAGAGTGGAATGGGCCTTTCAGGGGCTTTTGTTGACATGCCTGGAGCCAGCTGTAGAACTTCAACCCTAGATGCCCCAGGAGACCAAGCTGAGTTTTTCCCAACTTACCTTAAGACCTCACCATGGCTCTTGTGTGTGAAGATCTGTGCCTCCTGTGATGGAAATATGAAAAAGCTTGGGTTGCTAGTGTGTAGGTGATCTGTGGAGGTGTACAATAGAACACATCTGTCAAGCGTTCCCTTGATGTCCTGCCAAAGGTCAGAGTTTAATTGGTGTTTATATTTGGAGCTGTAGTTGTCATCACCAAGTAAACCAGACTGAATGGGTGAGTGGCTGTCACAGTGCCATTGCCTCTCCTCACCCCTTTAATGTCAGCCAAACAATGGACAGTTGGAGTGGAAGGTCAGTCTGGTCACTCCAGAAAACAGTGTCACACGCCTGTGTAAATCCACAGTGTGACTTTGTTATCATCTGCCACTTAGTAACATGCCCAGGATCAACCTGTGTGAGTTCAGGTGAGGTTATCTTTAGCAGGTGGCAGTGGTAGCTGTTAAAATCCTCTTCTGAGGTTCTGTGTCTCTGTAGTGATGAGCTGCTGAATTTTTATCCCTTTTTCACCTTCCTGTCTAGGATTTGGTGTCTTCCTCTTGTGTAGCTACAACTGTGCTCAGACACCAGTGATGAAATAGTACCATGGTAACAGGAAGAATTGGTTTTTCAGTGTGTACAGAAGACTGTGGGGAGAAAACACAGAAATCCCCTCCTCTGGAGCTGGTTTGATGTCTCTGCCCCCAATTCCTTGTGGTTATGTTGGGGGACACATGTAGTTTAGGCTGCATCACCCTTGAGCAGATCTGCTTTTCTGTTCCGCCTCAGGGTCTGACCTTGCCCTTTATGCAGTTCTCTGCCAAGTTTGGCAGCAGCATGAAAGCAGACTTGTCGTGGGCTTCCTTCTGCCTCATGCTGTTAGGCAGCTTCTGTATATTGCATTTCCTGTGTAGAGGCTACATTCCAGCTTTTGGTGCAATTCCAGGGTTACCTACCTGTTTTCCTCCTTCCCTCTCTTCCCCTTCCCACCTTTTTCTTTTCCTTCTGCCTTTGCTGTTATTTTTTCTTTGTTTTCCTTTATCTCTCCCTATTGATGGCTAAACGATGAAGCAGCCAGTGATGAAAATACCATTCCTTAATACTCTGCATATTCTGGGATATTTTTTGTACCCATTGCTTGGAGGGAGACACTGAATACAGATATAGGTTGTATCAATTTTACAGTCCTAGGGGACGTGTGGTAAAAGGGTTTTGTTTGCTGTTCTGCTGCTCTTTAGGTGGAACCCAGACTCCCTGTTAGAGAGGTTGGAGCAGCAGAGGGATAGTGTGTGAGAGAAGTTACAATTCCCAGAGCACAATGCTGTTTGCTCCTTGTTGACAGTGGTCTCTCAGATACAACTTACATTGCTTATTTTGGGGTTGCTGCCTGATTTCAGCATAAATTAGAATTTTGAATAGAGCAGAGGTTCTACCACTCACGTTATCTTGGGGTGACAGAAAATTCACAATGGAAACGGAAATAGGAAAATATCCATTCTATTGGTTTCATATTAATGCCAGGATGAATGGGCAGTTTAATATCATGTTGAAATCATGAAAGGACTGAGAAGCAAAAATGGTAGCTATCATACTAATAGCATCAATAAATTAATGGAAGTTTGTTTAGCTAAAAGTGCAGGGTCCTGCTTTTATACAGCGAATCATACCATGAAAAAATGATCAAAAGGCACTTTATCACGACTTAGAGCAAAATCTAAAACCTGGGCAAATTACAAAGTATTTCCTTTTTTCTTAGGGAAGTGATCGAAGAGATCTTCAGTGGCCTCTTAAGTAGCCAGGGAGCTTGGGTCATGATGGGATTGCATGTGGGGTTTTGTTACCTGGATGTGTCATGTTGACACACTGAATTGCTGGTCAACTCTGGGTAGCATCAGAGAATCCCATGTGCTGTCCTCATGTCACGCTTATTTTAGAAAAACAAAATAGCATTTATTTATATCAATTTGTGCTCAGCAAAGCTGATAGGATTTGGAAAGCATACCTGATGTTAGGCATGTGCTTATTATGTTCTTTGCTGAAAAGACCTTTCAGTGTCTTTTGCTTAGTCAGGGACTTTAATCTTCTCTAAGGGAATCAGTACCGGTGAGGGAAGAGAAGTGGCAACCTCTGTCTCAGAAACACAACAGATTGGTGGTGAACCTCCTCTAGAGTAAGGAGAGAATTTAAATTAAAAAAAATACTATTACACATATATTATATTTTAAAAATATATTTGAGACCTTATCCTTTGCAACTGTCTGAAAGGAGGTTGTAGCGAGGTGGGGGCTCATCCTCAAGCTGTGCTGGGAGGGGTTCAGGTTGGACATGAGAAGGAATTTCTTCACAGAAAGGTTGGTTAAACATTGGAATGCACTGCCCAGGGAGGTGTTGAAATCACTGTCTCTAAGGTGCTTAAGGAAAGACTGGATGTGGCACTCTGTTCTATGGTCTGGTGGTGTTTGGTCACAGGTTGGGCTTGATGATCTCAGAGGTCTTTTCCAACCTAAAATTTTCTGTGATTCTCTGGTATATGTGAATTTTGATGGCATTTGGAATCTCCAAACAGGATGTAGTGTGCTGGAAACTGTATGAACTGTGCTTCTGCTGCAGACTAGTGCAGAACTTAAAATTCCACAGCAGGAATCAAGTAATACTCCTGGCACTCCTGTGTTTTTTTAGAAAAGGAGAACCTTTGCTGCACTAATGAATCCCTTTGAAACTTTATTTTTTAAACTTTTTAATGTGATTGGATCTAAAAGACTGAATCCTTAATTGAAGAAAAGTCTACATTTCTGTCATAGTAGCTGGCAGCTAATGTCCTGCTTGAAACACAGACAGTGCTATTAATCATATTGTTATTTGTAGCCCCTGTGTATTGCTTTTTTATATGAGAATGTCAATGCGCTTCAGTAAAATAATTCATTGCAGCCTTTCTGAAGGGAACTGCACGTGTACCAGTGCAGGGATGCAGTGTGCCTGGAGTAACCTTCAAACCAGAAGTACAGTGCAGTGTCAGTGTCATTCTGGCTTTGTGTCACCAGCTCACATCAGGAAGCAGTCCAGCTTCATTGCATGGCCTTGCATATACCCCAATAAGCCTTCCCAAGAGCCAGAATTTACTAACCGGGTGCAGGGACCTATGGAAGCTGCCACACTGCTCCCTTCCCAAGCTGGAATGGCTACAGAGCAGTGCCTGTACATAGAGTTCAGCACAACTGGGCACCCTGGAACACATAGGTCTGTGCAAGCTTGGTGATGTTTGCATTCTGAGATTTTACATAGCTTAGACATTCTTTCACAAAACTCCATTCCCCAGGAGTTTCTGGAAGAGGCCAGAAAGTACTCCACTAATGCCAGTTGTTGGTTTGATGCTTTGGTTAGTGATCCGTGCACTTTGCTAGACAGATATTGCCAGCTTTCTTTTCCATCCAGTTCAGCAGCTAATTTTACATAAACCGCGTATCAGTGAAATATTATTTGATGGTTAATCACAGAATCATAGAATCATTAAGGTTGGAGAAGACCTTCAAGGTCACTGAGTTCAACTTTTGATTGAAGACTACAATCTCAATGAAACAGTAGCACGAAGTACCAGATCCAGTTGTTTCTTGAACACTTCCAGGGATGATGACTCCAACACTTTCCTGAGCAGCCCAGGGAGCCCATTCCAGTGCTTAACCACCCTTTCAGTGACAAAATTCTTCCTGATGTCCAACCTGAAGCTGTCCTGGCACAGCTTGAGGCCATTTCCTCTCATCCTGTCACTTCTTCCCTGGGAGCAGACATCAACCCATCTTTCCACACCCTCCTTTCAGGCAGTTGTAGAGAGTGGTAAGGTCCCTGCTGAGCCTCCTTTACTCCAGGTTAAATACCCTCAGTCACTCCTGATCAGACTTGTGCTCCAGACCCTTCCCCAGCTCTGTTCCCTTATCTGGACTCACTCCAACCCCTCAATGCCTTCCTCAGAGTGAGGGGCCCAAACATAAACACAGGGCTTGAGGGGCCTCACCAATGCTGAGTACAGGGGACAATCACTGCCCTGCTCCTGCTGGTCACACTATTCCTGATCCAAACCAGGATGCCATTGGCCTCCTTCCCCACCTGGGCACACTCTAGCTGATGTTCAGCTGCTGTTGACCAGCACCCCAGGTCTTCTTTCATTGCACAGTTTTCCAGCCACTCTTCCCCAGCCTGTGGCACTTGCAGCTCCTCCAGGAAAATGCTCTGGGAGACACTCCCAAAGGCTTTATTAGGTCCAGGAAGACACATCCACAGTCCTTCTCTCATCCTCTGAGAGGGTCACCTGGTCCTAAAAGGAGGTCAGCTTGGTCAAGGAGGACCTGCTTTTCCTAAACCCATGCTGGATCCTTCTGATCCTCTGGTTGTCCTGTATGTGCCGTGTGGTCACGCTCAAGATCATCTATTCTGTAACCTTCCTGAGCACCAAGGTCAGTCTGACAGACCTGAAATTCCCCAAGTAAGAAGCTGAAGCTTCTCCCATTGTTATGTTTTAAATAACAACAATTAGTACTTGAGGTTTGTGTTAATTTATGGAGACAGTCGGCAACTAACATTGGTAAACTGACATCTTCTGCAGTTTATATAATCAGCCAGTATCCATATAGCCTAAACCCAAAATTTAAAAAGTCTCACACCCATAGTAATAGTAGTAAAGAATGTAAAGTAAAGAATGTAGATACATATACACACAGCATATTGTACAGTAATTAATGTACTAATAGAGACATGTGTTGACTTTCAGAGAGGATAAATCTCCACTGGGACACTTGTGTATGGTGTGCAATGCTAATAAGGCAGTTCTTACTCAGCAAAGTGACTCAATAGCTGGTATAAATATAGCCAGGTTTGGAGTCTCTTCTATGCCAGGAGAGACTGTATAATAAAATTTGACATGATTTCAGAGATTGAAAAGTTCTTGGCAGAATTTTCCCTTGCATGATGTTGGTTTTAGGATTTTGCTCTGATTTGCTGAAAAGCTGCCAGTAGCATCTGAGCCAGTGCTCGGTCACAGGAGTTGGCAGAGTTGTGCTGGTGGCCTTGTGTTGGGGATGTGTTGGCCCACATCTCAGCTGGGAAAATGTCTGTGAGCAGCTCCACAGAGAGGGCTCACTGACCTCCAGCTGTGACCAAAGGTGGGTAGTGCCAGCAGGCGAAGGAAGTGATTGGCACACTTCCTCTTAAAAATCCTGGAAAAGTGTTGATGCACTGCCCCAGACCACTGTGCTGCCGCCTTTGCAACCTGCTTCCAGTCCCCCTCATCCTAGCCCAGCCTACTCCTGGTTGTTTATTTCACACTGATTAGAAGTGCTACTTGTTGCCAAGGTTTTTTACCCCTGTTTTCCTCTTTATTTGCCAGCGACAGCCACACGCTGGCTGCTCACAAAGGAGACCGGTGTGATTAAAAGACCGTGGTTACTAAGGTAGCCATGGCAACAAGCCTCCTTGGAGGTCTTTGTTGCCTGCTAAAACTTTGATCTCCGAAAGGGACTGCTGCTATTTCTCTGTCCAATTGAAGAGAAGGACGGGAAGAAAGGATAAAGTTTACTCCAAGCAGAGGGAGCACAGAGGAACACTTTGCAGAGCCATGCTCCCCCAATAAATCTCACAGCAGCTGCCTTGGAAAAGTGTCTGATTTACAAGGGCCACACTTCCTCTCCTGTGCTTTCCAGCCTCTCCTCAGGCCAGTGTCCCTTGCCAGGGGCCTCTTGCTGTGGCATGGCTTGGCAAAGTTTTCCACCACTGAGAAGGAAATAATTCCCGCTGTAGTTGCTGTGTCCTGTGATCCCACTGCAGCAGGTTGGGCTGTGGAAGCAGCCTTCAAACAGGAAAACACTTCAGCAGTTACTGCCATAGTTACCCAATATTTATCACATTTGTGCAACTGCCAGTATTTGCCATGTTCCCGTATTTACCCAATTGCCATGTTTCTGACTGCATCTGCACCTACTTTATTCATGCCACCAGTTCTTTTCAGCTGCACCACTTACCCTAATTATTTTTGTGTCTCTTCTCTGCAGACTCTCTGCTAATTGTGTGCTTGACTCCAGGTCTTCCCTGCTCCGCTGCTATTTGCTCACTGCTCTGTCGTCTGCCTGCCTCCCTGTGTATTAACTCCTGTCCTCGCTGGCCTCTGCTGTGTGTCTGCACCTCTTGGAGCTGCTCTGCATCCCCTCAGCTTTTCCTCTCCCATTCCTCCTCCTGTGCTCTGCCAGTGCAGATGGGGTGCTTGCAAGCTCCATTGCATTTCAAGGCTGGCTGTGGCCTGGGGCGTGTGAGGTGCCTGGTGAGAGGCCACTGTGGGCAGGTAAAACCCTTCAGCAGCATGGTGGGAATAGCGATGGCACATGTCCCAGATCCTTGCAGAATGAGGACAAGCTCCTAGCTCTGACACAGTCACCCAGAACAACCCTGGAAAACAGGGCCATTGTCTATTCCCTCTATTCCCTCTATCCCCTCGGTGGTGGGAGCTTGCACAGAGGACACAAAGCTCTTGCAGGTGGGGACACAGATCTGTGACTCAACAGTGGTGCCCAGCCATGGCTTGGAGTGCCTGCAGCCCTTTCCCAGGTTGGGCAGAGCTGCTGTGCAGATGTGGTGTGGCCAGATGGTCTCTTGGCAGGATGTTTTACTGAATTGTTTCTTCTCCAATTGCTATTTAGCCCCAGCATCCACTTTAAAACTTTCTTGAAAGAAATGAGAGAGAAGGAGGTGAGTTTAAAGCCCATGGAAGGAGCATCCTAGGCATGGAGAGATGGGTGGATGCTGGCCATGGCTGTTCTGACTGCCTTCTGCCTGCTCATACAGCCATGGGTCCAAAAGGACACCTTGCTCTCTGTTTCAGGCAGTGTGTGACCCACCAGGGCACTGCCCTGGGATCCCCTTTGTGGCCACCACCTGGCTCTGAGCTGTGCCCATGTGTGGGCCAGGCTTGCAGAGGGTGGGAGGTGATAGCCAGTGGCAGCGCTGCCCCCCCTGAGCTGCCCTGTCCCTGTGTCCCTGTGCCCGCTGGCAGGACAGGGGGATTTTTGCTCCACTTGTTGCTGGCAGCAGCAGCAGAGGGGAAAAAGTCACCCTCAATGAGGGACAGTGGTGGGAGCCTCCTGTTGCTGGGGCAACCATGGGCAGCCTCAGCCTGTTGTCTTCCCTGAAGGAATGGTGTGGGGAAGGGTTAATCAGGGGATTTATCCAGCCCGGGGCTGGGAGGGGCTGAGCAGTGGAAAGCTGCTGGGGGATGGCAGTCCAGGGGTGGGCATTGTGCTCGCTGGCTGCCAGCTGGGCTGGGCGAGGCAGGCAGAGTTCAGGCTGAGCTGTGGTGGGGTTTGCTGCTGCCTTGGGTCTTTCCAGGCTTTGTGCATCCCTGCTGGGGGCTCTGGGGCCCCCAGGGCTTTGTGAGTCCCCTTGGCAAGGCACGGATGCAAATTCCCCAGGCAAATACTCTGACAAGCCAAGTGAGGCTGCACAAGCAGGGAAGTACTGGCTGCTTGTGGGTAGCACAGAGGAGCTGCTTTGGTTGTCTTTGTTTTTACCAAGTTCTCAGGCACTGTTATATTAAGGGATGCTTTTTCCTTGTTGGACATGTTATTTTTCTTGGAGATCAGAAGGTACTCAGCACTAGCAGGGTTCAAAGCTTTCCAGGTAGGTTCAAAATAAAGCAGGCACCCATTTGTCAATGACCATTTGAGAAGGAGTTTCTGCCGTTTAATGGTGTCATTTCCTTGCCTTTTTTACCACAAATAGAAGCCCTAAATTAGCTATGTACCTCCAGCAATTTGTACAGTGGCATCTGCTCTCACACTAGGACTGCATGTGAGCTTGTGCAGAGGTAATAACACATGGGAGATGAGCTACATGCTCATGTCTGCCCATATTCTGCATGCATGTGGTTCATGTGGGTGCTGTTCACATATGCACAAAAGGCCTGCAAAAGAATTGCATATTGTTTAATCAAAATAAGGGATATACTTAATATGCACGTGGAACATAACATGCTAGTTGTGAGCGGCTTGGACACTGGATCATTCCAGGAAATGGACTGCAAGGGATGTCATGAAACTCTTTGTAAATGTAGATGAAAATGTTGCAGCAAACTGGTGGCAAGAGTCCTCCCTCAAAGTGGTAAATGGGGAGCAGTTATGTGAAGCATCACCATGCTATCTTTTTCTAAGGATTCTGGACCACTTCATCAGGATGGGCGTTCCTGTGAGTACTAGTCAGCTCTGATGAGTTGCAACTGGCTGCAAAGCACTGCCTGTAGCCATGGTATACTCATTATGGCTCCAGCAGGCTTCCTTGTGGATTTTTGATCTCTACAGAGTCTCTGCTGAAGCACTGAGAAAAAACGGATGGTGGGAATTTGATTGTAATAACCTTCAAGGACAGACTAGAGGCCGAGGAACTTGGGATCCAGTTCATCACTGTGTCTGAGTGCTGCGTAGTGCAGGACATGGAGGGCATGTGGGGAGGTTAAAGGTAGCTTTCTACCACTTCTGCTTTGGCTTACCCTTAGCTGCTCCTGTTGTAATGCCCACAATGTGTGTCTCTCTTCAGAGTGCAGCTCTCCCACCATCTGCATGTCTTTTAAAATCCCAGCATGATCCTGGGGCTCTATGGGAGAGTCCACAGCACAGCTGCACTTAGGGCTGTTCTGCCAATGCACAGGTGTGTGTAAATTACAGCTGAGCACTGTGCAGGATGTTGGCTGTGTGCTGGAAATATCCCAGACATTCTGTGCCAAAACAAACAGGCACCAAGCTGCCTTTGGGCTTGGAGTTTGTTAGTTAGTTTGTTTGTATTTGGTTGTAAATTATAAATTGGAAGTAGACTTGCCTTTTTTTTTTTTGTTTGTTTGGGGTTTTTTTTTGTTTTGTTTTGTTTGTTTTATTTGTTTCCTTTTTCTTTTGCAAACTGATCGCACAAATTTTGTACAAATCCTTCCCTGGCTGGTTTGCTTCCATTGGGTGTTGGCCTTTGTCACACAGTCTCACCAAGATGCTCGTGCATCTCTAAATAATTAGCACATATGCACAGCATTCTTTCAAGGCTCCTTTCCTGGAGTTGTCAGTGCACTCACAGAGCCTTACATGGAGAGCAGGATCCACGAGTTTTGGAAGCACATGGCTGATTTATCAATAGCCTTGGGTTAAAGATGTTTCATATCCGTAGAAATGACATCAGTGCATTTCAAAAATAAACTGTGTCCTTTTGTTTAAGGGCTGTTGTGCATTTCCAGGAGCTTTTGCATGTGTAGAGCATAACTCCAGGAAGATGTTACCATGTAACCATGCTAAAGGGACTCCTTTTTCTTGTCATTTTGTGCCTAGATTGAAGAAGCTCTGATCCAGATTCTTTCCCCCCAGCTCTGCTGATAAAGATAAAATGCAAGGACACAGAAATGGCAGAAGTGCAGAGGCAGACACCAGGCATCGAGCAGGATGACATCTGTGGTTGATAGGAATTCACATAACGCAGAGTGCAAGTGGGCTGATGAGGAAGGGAACTGGAGGCTAAGGCAGGGGCTGGGGAGTGTGTTTTTCTTGCAGTAACCTCTCTTCTTCTTCTCCTCCTTCTGTCTTTTCTAGGCAGGACAGGGCTGCTTGCTGATCTCTTGCCCAGTTTTGCTGTGGAGATTATGCCAGGTATTCAGTCATTTCACCCTTAATCATCCATTCCTCTGTCATCTTGTCTGTTTATCCTTCTGCACCATCTTTATGTGGTGTATGTTTCACTTGTACGTGTGTTTTATCTGGGGATTTAAAGAGAAAAACCTATCACTTCCTGGGAAAGTGCTGGGTTTGGACCTGAGAGAGCTGATTCTGGGCCATGCTGGGAGCCAGCACAGAGAGATGGCTGATGTCATGCCAGGATCAGTGTGAGAGCAGAAATGCCAGAGCTGTTCTGGGGACATTTTCTATCAAGCTCTCTGCTTCCCCCCTGCTAGCACAGAGGAAAGTGTGCTTCAGCCTAGGAGATCCCACAGCCCTGCGTGGCTCTGTGTGCAGTCACTCAGCTCCCCAGACCTGGCCTGTGCTACTGCTCCACCATCACCACAGATGGTAGCACAGGAAGTGCTGGGAACAGAGCAATTGCTAGCACCCCATCAGTGCCACAGCTCCTCTTGTGCTGCATGGCCAGGCCATGTTCTTGGTAACACCAGGTGGCTGGGCCTGACGTGAGAGCTCCGTGCCCATGATAAATCCCTTGCTAGCCAAAACTAGTGAGAGCCACCAGTTCTGGCACTCCTTGTAGAGGAGACAGAGGCTGTGCAACAGATTGTTCTTGAAAGGGAAAAGCTGTGAGAATATTTAGCCCTCGAGTCATCTGATCATTCCCTGGTGGTGCCCGAGGAGCATTTCTTTCACACGTTTGTGCAAAAATGCAACTCCACATAAATGTGTGAAGCTATTTCTGAGCCTGTCCCAGAGATGCAAATGGAGAGAAGGCAGACACTCACCCACCTCCTGTGTAACCCAAAGCTCCCTAGAATTCCTGCATGGCAGGAGAGGGATTGGTCTTTTCAGCATAGATAGATAACAGTTGATTCTCTATTGCCTGACACTTCCCCCCCCTGTTATTTAGAATCTTATTGAATGAGTATAAAATTATGGTGTGTAGGCCAGTTATCTTTCTGGTACCCTCACTGCATAGGTAGACAAGAAGAAAGTGTAAGATGCAGCAGCAAACCACATCTCACACCACAGCTGTTGGTGTTGCCTGTTACCTGAGTAAAGCAAAGCAGATACTTCTGCGAGCACAAACCAGTTGTTTCCAGACAGTGAGGACACAGAGCATGTCAGCTTGGTAGTCATGTGAATCTCAGCATTACACAGTTGTATTGGGAACTGGTAGAATCCCAGGGGTTTTTTTGTGTTAAAGGAAGAGCCAGCAGGCTCTTTTTGCTGTTATCCTAACCTCATCAGAAAAGGAAATGGTCTAACTTCCTGTGAAGTAAAATCCTGACTCACAGGTCCCTATGGTTGGGACACTGATTTCAAACATCCACTTTATATGCTGAGTGAGTATCCTGCAATGTGCAATGTACACACTAATCTGACCCCTTTTGTACTCCTAGGATATTTTCAGGGAGACTACAGATACACTTCTAATGAACTTGCTGTCTGTTTTTTCCTCTACCAGGCTTTTATCCTTTATGTAGTGGTTGTGAATTGTTCATTATTAGCTCTGGAGATCTGACATCTAAGTTTCACTGGATAGCTATGGCTGGCTTCTTGTGTCAAGCAGTACAGTTTCACCTCCTTCTCTGTGTCCATGATGGCTGCAGAAAACAAGATGAGAACACAACAAAGAAAAAGCCACTACGATGTTGCTTAGATTGGCATAGATTAGGAAGTACAGGACTGGAAAGGATAGTCTGGCTCTCTACCTTGCATTCTCTCCCCAGCACTATGTAATTTCATCTTTCTGTAAGCATAGCAAGCTTAGGAGTGACCTAAGGTTTGGTCTTTCTCTTTCCCATTGGCTCACTTTCTTTGATGGGCTTCTTTTAGCTTCTCTCTACATCACTGATCATCTATTTCTGTCCATTTATGTAAGATCTTTAACTATAATACCTGCTTTTCCTCCTGCATTTATCCTCCTACCATATTTACAGGCAGGAGCTACATCTTCTCTCAGCCTCCTGCTTAATAGAGTAACTCAGCAGGCTTCAGCTCCCCTGCTGCCAGGCAGGCTCCAGAGTCCCTTCATCCCTCAAATAAATCCCTGCTTTCCATAGGCTCTGGCCTAAATTTGTCTTTTCTGCTGCAAAAGTGACCAGAGCTATATAACATCAGTAACTTCAGACGAAGTCAAGTGCAGAGAAGGCCTTGTGTGATGGCATTGATATTTTCTTAATACTACTGGACATTCTTCCCTTATTGGGCCTAGGATTGCATTTGCCATTTTTGGTGGCTGTATTGCATGAGTGGTGACAGTAATGCTATGTAGACTGGATCATTTCTTTTGTTTTTCAGTTCTTTTCAACCCGTGAAGTCCTGTTCAGAACAGAAATTGTTCTTATCTTTGAACCTGTGACACTGAAAGTATTGCTGCATACTTTGAAATTCAGGACAATACTGCATTTCACATTTCTTATTTTAGACCCAAGGACAACTGGCCCTTTGTATAACATGTCCCAGCCTTCAGTGACAATGCATCCCTACTGCTTACTGTCATGCTATTTTAGCACATTCTTATTTTCTATATCAAGGTAATTTATTAAAATATTAAGCAAAACAGCTGCTAGACACAGAACTTGAGGGACTGGGTCAGTAATCTCTCAGCTCTTGCTTTCCCATTCATGAATGCTTCCCTTCTGCATTTTCCTTACTTGTCAGCTGAATTTTTCCCAGCATATAGTGAGTTCAACCCCAAAATATTATTCCATAGGAACCAAAATTAAATGCAAATTTAAATGAAATTCATGTGTGTCAGCCAAAAAATAAATAAAGGATTAAAAAAAATTCACTTCACACTTCTGAAGTGTTGATTTGTAGATGCCAGATCTTTGACTGACATTTTTCAAAGGAAATTTTAAATTCTAGATTTAAAATGGCATTTTTTAAAATGGGGAATTGTTTGTAAAAGAATTAAGGAAAACTCCAGCAAAGTAAAGAATCATACTTTTGTTCAAACAGAACACTGTGGATGGATAAAAAATGACACTTCTAATTTTTGCATTGTATTAAGAACTTAGGAAAAATTCTATTTTGAATGGTCCAAGTGAAACATTTTTCCTTGACATTTTAGCTTAGCAACACAGGTGAGGAGTGCACTGTTTTTTCCAGTGTGATTCTTCATGCACATTGCAATCCTTGTGTCAATACTTCTTCATCTCAAATAATACTGTACCAGGAGACTCTTTAGCGAATGCTGGACTTCTGCTTGGAAATAATGGTCTGCTTCTTTTTTTCCTCTAAAGTGGGGATAAACCCTTTCCCACTGCAGCCCCACCATGTCTTTATTTGCTTTTTGCCATTTTTCCAAGGTGGTTGAATAACCACCTGGGTACACCTGAAGTCTTTTCCCCACCAGCAGTCTTGCTTTGAGATAGCTTGGTGCATTTCTCTGACTTAAAACCGACTCCAGGCCTCCTGTATGCTCAGAGTCTTGTAATTTCTTGGTCCGTATCTGTTCACTGATCATTCCCTTAGTCTGTGCAACTCCTGTGTAGCAGTAGGCGCTGCCCTGGCACAGGCTGAGCTCTGCTCCCACCACATTTTCCAGCAGCAAAGTTGGAGAAACCTTTTCTCCCTCCCCTTCCCCTTTAAGCCCCATCCTGGTTTTTGTGGGCCAGCTGCTGCGTGCTTTCACTTGTAGGGTGTTTTTCAGCGGCTCCCTTTTGGGGCCTGGCACACATCAATCTGAGGCTTCAATGGGGGAGGAAAAAAGTGGTTGTTAGGTTTCCTGGCTGGCTGTGGTGCCTGAATAGGATGCGCGTTCGGCACATTCAAAAGAATAATTGTGCGCGTAGGCCTCGCTGCGAAGGGGCAGGCCTGGCTCGTTTACTGGGCTATTTATAGCCTGCTTTTCACCATCGTTCGTCCCATTAAAACCAGAATGTGGGTAGGGAACAAACACATAAGCTGGGCATGAACATGGCCAAGAAGAATGAGTCTTTGATGAGGTCCAAACACTAATGGAGCACGTCCTGTGGCCTTGGCGCAGGTCTGCTGTGGGGTGAAGGGTTTCTGGCTGGGGAGCCAGGGCTCCTGCCTCTGTGCTGCTCGCCTCTCAGCTAGCCAGAGATGCTGCTGGAAGGGACCACGTTTTGGTAGCTTATTTCTCACTGTCATGTGCCATTTCTGCTTTGACACAAGAGGAGGAGTAGACCTAGTCCTAGACCCACAGGGAGTCTGTTCACTTCCGTTATTCACCTGTGTGTTTTGTCCCCATGCTCTCCGCTGGGAGGATGTTGCTGACGTTCTCTTCCACAGCAATGTGCAGTCCTGTAAGTATCTCCCTTTCTCCCCTTGTTTTCCAGAGTGGGTCTTTGTGGGCTTGGTGATCCTGGGGGCGTTCCTGTTCTTCCTCCTGGTGGGGATCTGCTGGTGCCAGTGCTGCCCACACAGCTGCTGCTGTTACGTCCGCTGCCCCTGCTGTCCTGAGTCCTGCTGCTGTCCCCGGGCGCGTGAGTGACCCTGTCCAAGCCTGGTGCAAATCTGCCCTGCTACTTCTGCTTCCTGGCAGAACAGGAGGAGAATCTGCTAATATTGCTTCCTTTGCCCTGAGCACTTAGCTTGGCTAAAGAACTGGTTCTTAGGGAGTGAAGCATCTGACCTATTACTCAATGGTTGAATGCTCAAAGTTAATTACGAATGTAATTCCCCAAGCCCTCCCTGCCTTGGCAGCTGTGTCTGCTTTTCCAAAGTGTCATGCTCCCATTCCAAAGTTGTTGTTGTGTCAGTGAATGTTGCGGGTCAGAGCTAAGAGCATCTTGGGAGGTTTCTTCCTGGCAATGCAAATCAGCTGTCCTCTACAACAGTGCAAAATCCTTGCAACCCAGCAAGGTTCCTGGTCAGGCTCAGTTAGATCTGTCAAGTTCCATGAGCCTCATCCTGCTGCTTAAGTCATCAGTTATTTTTCAAGCTGAACTGCCACTAAATCATGGCAGCAGTAATGCTGGCTATAACACCCTGAGTGTCTTTCTGGGCATCTCACAGTGCCATTATTATTACACACCCTATTATTATATGCAGTGCATATTTTAAACCCCCCTTAGTACCCTTTGAGGCTTAGAGAAATTCAGGTTGGTCCTTGTTAATTTATTTGTCTGATTGTCTTCCGTGGGGCTGATGGTGCAGGTTTTGTCCATGTGTCCAATGGGTCTGTGGCGAGCTGGTGTGTGATGGTGACTCTTGTTCTTTTTCTTTTTCAGTGTATATAGCAGGCAAAGCAGCAAAAGCTGGGTACCCTCCTGCAGTCTCTGCCATGCCAGGTCCATACTACATTCCCAGTGTTCCTGTAGCTGGTGTCCCATCTCCTGCTGTGCTGATGGATAAGTCACACCCTCCTCCATTAGCCCCAAGTGAGGCCAGTGGAGGAAGCCAAAATGGTAATTTGCAGTGCCAGGCACAACATTCAGTCCTCTTACTGGGAGTAGGGCTGGGAAGGGGAGGAACAATTGTCACTGATTTAGTGCTGTGAAGAGAAGAAACACAGGGAAACTGCATTATAATCCTGTCTCTGACAATGACATTTGCAGCAGGGCCACGTGGTCTAACTTTTCTAGGGCCATCAACACAGAGTCAGTTTGTGGGTGCCTAATTAGGTCAGCATGGAATGGGAGGCCAAGTTCCTGTACAGGACCCCTCTCATTACTGCTGCCGATGTTCACTTGCAGAGGACAAAAGGATGAAGATGATTTCAGGAGAGCAGAGGCAGGGGCAATTTTCCCCTTAGAGCTGATGCCTTGCAAGCTTCTTTCTCTTTGTAAACTGTCCTTCCAACCCTCTGTAGGGCACTGCTTGGACTCTGGCAGCAGTTTTTGCTGCAGCATGTTTTGCTGTCCCTGTGGCATTTTGGGCAAAGTAACCTATTCCTTTGGTATTTCTGCCCAAGATCTTTTGGGGCTGGACCCTATTCTCTACTTTACAGAAGTCAGTAGGTCACTTTTTTTGTTCAGCCTTTGCAATTGTGAAATGTGAGTGATGAAAGGCTTCTGACTAGAAAAGAGATGTGGATCAGTGTCAGACCTAGAGCCTCAGTGTGATGCCTCTTGTCTCAGGGAGGGTCACTTTGCTGCTGCAAAGGAAGCTGCCATCAAGGAGAAGAGAGGGCAGCTATTTAGCCACATGCATTTCAGGATCAGAGTAGCTGTCTAAATTCAAATATTCTGCAGCAGAAATTATTCTCACCAATGTAGAGTCATCACTGACCCAGCTACATGTCTGATTTCAAAGCACCACACTAAGTATCAGTTGTTAAATTAACTCATGACAGTGTGTTGATAAAACATATCTGAAAAGACAAGATTAAGTAGCATAATTAGTTAAGCTTCTGGAACAACCCTACACATGCTTCTGCTGCCCCAGTCAGTATATCAACCTTTTTGGAATTACAAAAAGTATTTTCTTTCAACAATCATACTTTTTTTTGGTCACTGAAATCAAAACAGAGCTATGGAATAGAGCATTTTGAAATAGGAAATAAATCAATCACTGATCCAACACAGAATGTATCCAATTCAAAAACCTTTGTCAGAAAATGATGAATGACACCCCAATGCTTCAGTTTTTTTCTCCTGTGAGAAATGTCATTGCACAGAGAGTGTGGTGTTGGTTGTGGGAACTCCAGGGATTTTTTAAGAGTCAGATCACAGCTCCTAGTCTTGTCTCTGCTAGCAGAGCACAAGTTCAGAATAAAAAACAGAGGATACATTTGGTAGCCAAATTGAATGGCTCGTAGGATCCCATGATCCTTACACAGAAGGATGCATTTAATATATAATGCAGCTAAATCAGGTGTCTGGACTCAATCCCTCACGTCAGGACTTGACAGGAAATAGTATATATGGCAAATAAAAACATTATCACAGAGCTTTAACCTTTGTAGCAAGACAACAGAGATTTTAAAAAATTTTTAAAAATTTAAAAGCTTTTAAAAAAATTGATCTTTTTTTGCAATAATATAGACAAACCCTTAGTCTGGATCATGGACCTATTGTTCAAGGTGTTTGAACTGTGGAGCTGAATGTTATAGCCTGTACTCTGTTCTTTTAAGGTCTTCCACAATGCCAGAATATCCCCTAATGACAGGCTGTAGAAGAGAAAACATTGTGTGGCCTTTCCAAGCTACTTATTTGCTTGTTGGCCAGGCAGCAAGCTAAACAAAACAGGTAATGGTTGAGTTTATAATAAAAGCCTTTCTCAGAAGGAGAATAAAAAGGCTCTGTGTCCTCCAAACAGCTGGTGTAGGTCTGATCTGAAACTGTGTATCTTTGGGACTTCCACCTTTCTGTCAAGTCCATTTAAAAATGGGATTGGAAGTGCTGGAGGTCAGAGACTGGAGGATTCTGTAATTCTGGCTTAAAGTTATATTTTGCCCTAGATAGATTCTGTGCTTATAAATGACCCCTGTGAGGGGATCTAGTGAGCAAACTCAGGCCTGAGGATATTTAGAAAATTTGCCTGGGGTTATGTAAAAGCCATGTGACAAAGCTCAGATTAAGCCTAGGAACTCTATCCTAAATTTAGGGCTGAATGGAGGAAAAAAGCTCCCAAAACATTCAGCTCTCTTACTTAGAAGAGTGTTGACAACACATAAGTTAGGATTTATGCTCTATTTTAAATGCAGTGGTTACCTAGAAGCTCTTGCATAGATCCTTTAAACTCTGCACACAGGGAAGCTTTTGGTCCTAGATCTTTAACATGAAAAAGTATAAGGATGAGACATCATTTACTTCCTAAACATACTTGTCTGAAAAAAGAGTAGTGCTGCCCTTTCTGGGGAGGGAGACGGCTTACAGTTCTGGCTGAGTTGATTCCACCCACAGAAGAATAAAAATAGTGTCCAGTTAAATACAAATTAAACATTAGAAATTTATGAACTGTTCAAGAGAAGAAAATATGAAAGAATGTTCCATTCTCTTTGACTTCGGTGAGTGGTTCTGGACATGTGGTCAACATCTCTGCATCTTTATTTCTTTATAATTAAAATGGGCTTAAAATTATTCAGACCCGATTAAAGGATTATGACAATATACAGATGAAGAATGTGAGGAAGAAACAATAATATCTTTGGTTCTCAGCTGAAGGAATAATGAAGAAATTTAGTAAGTTGAACATTTAGTATCATTATGAGAAGTATTTGATAAACAAACACAGAGACAAAACTGCTTCCTCTGTAGTGGAAAATACTTTTTATGAGCTGTTCACAATAATTTCTGCAGATTTAAATCAAAATTAATTTCTAGATGCTTGCAGAATTAACCAAGAAATTAATTTGCCTTTTGATACACAGCTGCAATAGCAAGTTTAGTATGATGCTAGCATGAAGCCTAGCTAATTCTCCATCAGATCCAGGAGCTATAAAGGTTGCCTAAAGAGATGTTTGGCACAGCCTCAGTGTGAGCAGTGGCTCTGGGGAAACAGAGTCTGGGAGCTGCCTGTTCAAGTTCCCCAAAGGTTATGAGAAGGTCAGAGTGGTTTGCTGGCCTGTGTATAAATGAGGTAGCAGCTTAGCTGAGCTCCCAGTCCACACATTAGAAGAAAGAATAGCGAGAGGCCTCTTTCCTGGCACAGTACCAGACAGAAGTGAGGTACCAGCCATGATGGTGAAATGGAGAACTGCCCTTGCTGCTCATGCAGTGCAGCCAGAGCTGTCATTTCTGAGGGCAGTCAGTGCAGCCTCACTTGAGGAGACCTGCTGTGCTTCCACTTTGGGAGGCAGAGGCAGGATTCCTTGTGTTCTGTAAACCACTGTCTGCATTTCCACCACTGTGCTCTCACTCACTCACAGGGATAATAAAGCACACACTGCTGTCAGCTGAGCTGTCTGGAGGCATGTTAAAAGAAGGACCCTGATAGACCTCTACTATATTTTTACATCCTATACCATTCTCAAGTGCAGACACACAAGGTAATATCGCAAGATATAATCACTTATTTTACAGGTGTGCAGTCCAAACCTGCAGTAAAGCACTTTGCTTCTGAAGTCTACCCATGGCACAGCCATTCCTGAAGCACAGCATGGTTATTTCCTAGTGCACAGAGACATATGCACAGCAGTTTGGGACAAGAGGTGCCTAAGAATACCTCTGCCAAGTCCGTGCTCAGCCCACACAGCACATACTATGCGACATACTACCAAACCCATATGTTAATAGCCTAATGTGTTGTGGTGGTGAGGGATAAAACAGAAGGAACAGGTTGGCTCATAACCACTGTCCAAGTGTTGAAATTGTTCTCCAGCAGGAGCATTCATGCAACACTGCAGTATTCCTGCAAGGGAACATGTTAGCCCCATGTAAGGCAGGCAGGTTCCATTTTGTAGTGCTAAGTGAATTGTCCTTATGATGGTTCTCTAATAAGGCTGCATTAGAGGGTTGTAGTCCTCTCTTGTACCTAGACCTGCATTTCTGTCAATGCTGAAATAGTTCCAGGCTGACACCTTTCTTAAATAATCTGCTATAAAACCCTTATTTTCTTCAAAGAAGGAGTGGAAGGGTGGAGTTCTCTGCTTGCTGATCATAGACCTGCCTTAAGGTAGTCAGGCTGTTTGTAGCTGTTGTTAGTAGGTAAAGTGTGCCTGGAGCTAACCTGCCAGAGTTAAATCTACTTTGGCTCCATGTGTATAGGGCCTTCTTTTTCACACACAGTCACATGGACAGGTCAAAAAGCTGTCCAGACTTCCCAGAAGTCAAGCATTTCATGTATGTCTAAGATATATACCTTTCTGTAAAGTAAAGCTTGTAAAAAATCACAGAGCAGACAGTTTCACAGCTGCCAGTGACCTGGTTGGCCTCATCCTTGGAGTCAGTATAAATCTCAAAGCAGCGTGGTGTGCTTTGTGGGACTTTGTGTTTCATTGTATATTCTCTGGAGCTTCTGGCACATGCTCTTCAACCTGTGTGAGGAGAATTCATGGGGGTGGGAGGATGGAGTGGTCTTGCACAGTGACAGCTCCCAAATGCTCAGCCACCTGCTTCTCCTGCAGACTGAGAGCTTAGAGGAAGCCTGATCTGCTGGGACTGCTTCTCCCATACCATGATGAATATTTTCAGTAGTGCTGAGGAAGGAAAAATGAGTTCTGCTTTTCTCTCTGCCATCATCTGTGGGAGTTGGAAGTTGAAATCACTCTGTGGCAATGAGGGGGTTGCTTTTGTTTTAGCTGGGCAAAGCAGAGCAAGGCTGTCTCACAGGAGGGAGGGTGAGGTGCTGTGAGGATGTCCCACCATGCTCAGTGTCCATCGCTGGATGCACTGGGTTGTACAAATTGGGCATTTCCAAACCATTTTTGCTGTTCCTGCAAACTTCTAAAATGATGCAAGTTCTTACAACTTCACATCCCACACTATAGACGAATTTCTTGTGAAGCAGCGACTGACTCAGTGTGTTTTGACGCAGCCTACCTGCCTGCAGACGTGAGCTCAACTATAGAAGCAGTGTTGTGGGAAAGGCTCCTTGTTCTTACATGGGTTTTCCTCTAATGTTTTCTTTTTCTCTCCCTAGCAGTGCGCAAAGGTTACAGGATCCAGACTGACAAGGACAGGGACTCCATGAAGGTGCTGTACTATGTCGAGAAAGAATTGGCTCAGTTTGACCCGGCTAGGAGGATGCGAGACCGATGTGAGAAACAAGCATGGTTTGATTTTTTTCTTTTTCCACTGACCTAAGCAAGACTGGGAAATTCATAGTTAAATTTTCACTTGGTTTGCCTCAGGGTCAGCCCCTAGAATATGATATCCAGGATAAGCTAGTTGGGACAGATAAAGTCTAGATTTTAGGTATCTACAGGTATGTTCAAATTTTAAAGGTCTGATGCTTACCTAATCATTCTTAGAGCAAAGTGAGGGATACTGAAAAGCTCATGAAAATTGTCCACTCATAATTAAATTTTGGGATCATCAGCATCTGAAAAGCCAAGTCCCACTCATACCTTCTACAGCCTGTGATGTGATAATAGATGGGATATTGTTTTTACAATTTCTTCGGAGTGTGGTGTCAGTAAATTCCCAGCATGGCAAAATAGGAGAGGGATGATTTTATTGAAAGTGTCTTTTGTGGGCTGCAGTGACCACAGTGTGGCTTGAAGGAAGCAGGAAGTTTGTTTGGAGTGGCTGATGCCCTGCAGAAGGAGTAGGGCGCTGAATAGGGACATGGTGCAAACTCAGAACTGAGCTTCTGTAAGAAACTCTTCACTGTCTTCCCATAGCCTCTTGTAAACTTTATTTCCTTAAAGGCTGAGGCTGCACTTAAAGTGCGTCAGAATACAAACCCAAGTGAGGATCTTTCCACATTAGGATGCAGAGGTGCAGAAGGGAACAAGGTGTGTGGGGAGGGCTGGCAGTGCTGCTCCTTGTCCTGTGGCTGCTGTGTGCAGAGGACAGTGGCAGGCTGGGGGCTCAGCTCCTGTGGGCAGCACATGGAGCTAGCCCATGTTAGGCACTGCTAGAGGCTCACTTCAACCAGACATGTGGGATCCTGAAAATCATTGAAGGAAAGGGCTTTAAGGAATGACACTATATCAAAGCTCTGTACAGATTAGGCATAACGAACAAATTATATATATTTCTAAAACAGTCACTGCTGAGCACACTGTCTTCTCCACCCACAAGATTTACTATAAAAAGACCTCTGCAGATTGGTATGTCAGGCCTACAGATGTCAGTGTGCTTGATGGGGTAGAGACTGACAGTGATTCAGATAGACTTTTACTTTTTCCTTAATCTTTTTTTGAGGGGGTTGCTTTTGTTTTAGCTGGGCAAGTCAGGCCAATTCCAGAGCCAGCGTGTCTCATACCAAGAAAAGGGGAGGTGGCACAACTTCTGTGCTATAGTGGTGTCCCACCAAGCTTGGTGACCACCTTGCAAGGGCAGGGAGCTCACAGGTGGAAAGCTCTTCCTGAAGGCTGAAGTCAGTTATCTGGAACACAGGCATCTCACGCCGTTTGTGATACCCTCAGAATCCCCGCCTGGCTGCCATCAGGCGATGCCCATCTCATTTCTTTCCTGCATCCTCCCCTGCAGATAACAACACTGTCTCTGAGCTGAGCTCGCTGCACGAGGAGGACCTGAACTTCCGCCAGCCCTACCGGCAGGCGCGGAGGAAGCCTCTGCCCCCCGCGGGGGACATGGACGGTGACGCCGAGTACTGGGCAGGAGTCGTGGGCGGCGGCAGCACCTCCAGAGCACAGGCCGTGTCTGATTACAGGGATGAACGGGACAGCTACTGGCACAGGTGAGGGACACCACATCAGGGGGCACCTCTATCTGGCAAAGTGGTAAAGAAAGCAGAAGGGACAGATGGACTGGTAGCTCTCCCCTATTTCCTGCTGCCCTTGCTCTGCTTAGCAGGAGAGAGGGGCTAGAGAGAAATAGGAAATCTGGACATGTCATTAGATGAGGTCAGAATGAAGCTGATTGCCACAAGCCTGATGAAGCTTACCCAGCTGGGTAAAGCTAGGTACAAGCCCCAGTCCCAGTGGGATGTAAAAGTGAGAGCAATAGGGAACCAAGCCAGCCTTCCCATAGTGGGAAAGTGCAAATCTCTCTCTTGAGCTTTGTACCTGACGCCTCCAGCACTTCCCAGTGCTGGTGTGCTTTATTATATAGGAGTCACACCCTCCTGCTTTGGTGCAGCTAGACAGGTGCTCCAGGCCTAAGGACTCGCACTCTGGTGCCTAGAAGAGAGATAGCACAACCTTCCCTCAAGCAGCCCAGTATTCCAAAAGCAATGGCAGGGATTTTCTTCCTTCAGTGTTGGGCTATTGTACCAGCTTACTGTCTTTAAACCTGCTTCAAAACTGCCCTGCTGTGAGCTTCTATAGCTGGGCTCTTGGGTTTTTCAGCAGGATATACACCTACAAGCTCTAGGATGAAGGAGAAGCAGGTCCAGCCCTGCATATTGGAGGACAGGGCAGGTGCACCCTGGGGATAACCTCAGGTAACATTAGACACGAAGAACCTGAGCTGTCTGCACTAAGCTGCCTTTACAGTCAGCAAAGAGAACCCAGGGTTTCAAGGATGTGATAGATTCTTTTCCTATGGAAGATGATGAAAACAGCTCAGATGATTCATGCCCCCAGGAGGGCCTGTTTCCCTCCATTGTCTGTGCAGGCAGCCGAGGGGATAAGTGCAGCTGGATCCTGCCCTTTAACTCTACCTCCTCCCTCTTCCAGCCAGCAGAGATCCAAGTCGGAGATGCTGTCCCGTAAGAGTTTCTCCGTGGGAGTGCCGGCCGTGTCCATGGATGAGCTGGCAGCCTTTGCAGAGTCCTACAGCCAGCGGCCGCGGCGGGCGGACAGCCAGGAGATGCGGCGCTTTGAGCGCTCCGAGTCTCACGGCGGGCGTGGCGGGGGGCTGCCCCACCAGGACAGCTCCCTGGAGGAATACTACACAAAGCGCTGCAGGGGCAATCGGGAGCCGCTGACGGACTCGGATCGGGGCTGGTCCTACAGCCCGCCCCGGAGACGGGCCCACGAGGAGAAGCTCCTTCCCAGGCTGGTGAGCCGGACGCCCGGAGGGAGCCAGAAATACGATCACTCCTACCTCAGCAGTGTCTTGGAGAGGAAATCCCGGAGCTATGACGAGAGTGGTGACCACTGTGCCACCCCCTCGAAGCTGAGCTCGCAGCCCAGCCAGAGAGGAGGCAGCACATACTACGCCTGGTCACCACCCTCCACCTACAAAGCCGAGAAGTCGCAGCCGCCGCCGCAGCAGTCGTCGTCCCCCGAGCAGGACGAGGAGGAGGAGGAGGACAGCCTGCCTCCCTACAGCGAGAGGGAGCTGAGCCGAGGCCCTTCCTACAGGGCCAGGGAACAGGCCTACCTCAATGCCTCTGACAAGAAGAGGAAAAAGGACCCCAAGAAAACAGTGAGGCCATGTCTGGTGGTCCTGGTCCAAATAGGCTGAGCAGAGAGCCACCAGGCAGGGGTTACTAACCAGAGTTGATGGGCAAGGGGGTTTTCCAGGAGGGGGTGACACCTAGAGTCTGGGTGTCACTCCCTGTGGGAAGCGGGGAAAGAATTGAGGGGGGGTAAGAAGCCAGAAAGGATAATAGCTCCTACACATGAATCCATGATGGAGGGGAAAGCCAGATATGTCAGGGACTGGGGAGGTAAGGGATGTCTTTGGCATCTGTGGCCTGGTAATCCAAGGTGGTGGGAGTTTATCTAGAGTTCAGGAGGATTGTGGTAGGGAAATTACACAGGCTTTACAGAAATTATAGGGCTTTGCTTTGGCCTTGGTCCTTGTTAAGGAAGGGTTGAGAGGCTCTTGTTCTTCTGGACTGGGACAGGGCTGGTAGCAGGGGATGATGTAAGAGACATCTTTCTGAAAGGGGTGAGATCACAGACTCCCATGGCTGTATGGGCCCATGGGCTCCTGTGGGGGCCATTCATGCCAAAGGCATTCCTCCCCACAGGATACCAGCAAGTGCAAAACATCCTGCCACAGTCCAAGCTAGTGAGGCCTGATAAATTCATGGTTGCTGGGGAAGGGGATCTTCCCCATCTCACTCATCTGGGGAAGGCTGCACCATGAGGGAGACCTTAACATTAGAGTAGCTTGGCTGTGGGAGAGAGGACTGGATTGTGAGTGGACAAAGCTATTGCTGTTTAGCTGTGTCTCTGTCAAAGCCTTGTCTGTCCCTTTGTCTGTTCCAATTAGAGCTTTTCTGTTGACATTTAATCTTCTCTCTTTCCTCTCAGAATGATTTTCCAACAAGGATGTCCCTTGTGGTGTGAACTTGTTGTGGACCTGTCATTTTGATGGGCTGGATGTCATGAAGTGACTGCAGTGGAGAAGATGCAGAGCAACAAGCAAGACATGCCTCTGTGAACCTTTGCAGCCATCAGCCATGGACTGTTTCAATTTTTTGTTTCATCCAGGGGAGCTGAGGCTTTTGTAAGAGACAGACTCCCATGGACAGCACTCGATCTCAGAGGCTCTGGGACTCTGCCAGGGAAATGAGGCTAGGGCTCTCTTTGGCACCCTGTTTTCCAGTGCCCTCCATTCTGCACTGGACGGCAGCCACACCCCTACTGCCCCTGCAGCCCTCCCTGCAGCCCTGAACTACAAGTGAGGCTGCCTTTGTGCCTCTTGCCCTGTCCCATGTGCAGAGGGAGGCCTGTGTACCTCTTGCTCTCTGTCTGCTCAGTTCTCTGGATCAAAATTGTCTTCACACTTAAAGCCTTTTCTGTATCACCTCTGTGCTGGGAGGAGGCCTTGTTCTTACAACTGCAGACTGCCTCCAGCTGATCAGGCCCTAAATCACGAAAGAAAATCCACATCCTTTCAGACACTGTAAGAAAATGACTGATGTTACCTTGATAAGGGCTGAATGGGGAAAGAGACAATTATGAGTTGGTTTGTTCAATATATTTAGTTCTGTTCGTTGTGTGATGAGAGTTGAAGGTGAGATTGGTGTATTGTTTTGAAAGTGGGTCAAAGTAGCTTTTATTGTGATGAGAGCATGATTTGTTTCCCCCCTGCCCCCAAGTGTGTTTTGTTTTGATGCTGTTATATTTCCTTGCAGCTCAACTGTGCCCCTGTAGAGCTTCAAGCTGGAGTACCTACTCTACTGTTTTAAAAGCAGTGCTCTAGCCTTCCCAGTGCTCTGCTTCCAGCACCACCAGACACTTCTGCCACTCTAGTGAGTGGCCTTTTTGTTTCAAGGAAGCAAAAAGGGGACAGTCTCAGTGAGAGGGCAGCTGCAGACCTTCATCCTGTGCCTCTGGTATCACTCCTTTCTGGGAATAGTTTCCCAGAAGAAACTACTACTGAAGAGAGCAGTAACAGCAGTGGGAAAAGAACAAGCACTGTGGATGGATACCAGCCTTGAAAGTCACCCTTTTCACTTAAAACTATTCCATTCACTTTGGTTGGGATGTGGTTTTAGTGGCTGTTGTCTCAGGAATAGCTTTATTTAGAAGTGAGTGCTTCACACAATTTGGAAGCCTGACATTCTGGTTTTCATACGGTATTATGCAGTCATTTATTTAGCTGCTAAAAATCATCATGTGAGGGAAGACGATGGGATCATCTTAAGGTCCAGTATCTTGATCCCTACTGCACCTAGAAACAACTTAGTGCCCTGTTGTGTTACGGACATTATCAGCCTCTGAAATGACATCTTTGTTGTTCCTCTGGGAATCTGGGAAGCTATCTGGCCTCAGATGCTCATACTGGCAGTACTGTTTGGAACAAAAGGTATATTAACATCACTGCAGTTCTCCATAAAAAGAATAGATTAATTTCTTTGTTACTCCTTTGCCAGATAGTTTACCACTAGGAATGGTCAGGGGAGAGGAAAAATAATCTCCATAGATTTGATGACAGTTTTCATGTGAGAAGGTGAGTTGATGAAAAGATGACATTCTTCTCCCACACTCCTCTAGTGATGACTGTAGTTTTGGAAATGCCAGTCCTGGGTTTTTCATGGCCAGAGAGAAATTAGCCAGCAGGAACATACGATTGTGGAATTGCAGAATTCTTTGTGCAGGAGGTAGCCTTTAAAGATTTAAAGTTTCAATCATCTGCCATGGGAAGGGACATCTTCCACATACGAGGTTGTTTAAAGCCCCATCCAGCTGGACCTTCAACACTTTCAGGGATGGGACATTCACAGCTTCTCTGGGCAACCTGTTCCAGTGTCTCATCACCTTCACAGTAAAGAATTTCTTCCTTGTATGTAATCTAAAATTACCCTCTTTTACTTGAAAATCAATGCCCTGGTAAAAAGTCCATCTCCAGCTTTCTTGTAGATCCCTATAGGCACTGGAAGGTTCTAAGGTCTTCACAGAATCTTCTCTTCTCCAGGCTTAACAGTCCTGACCTCTGCCTGTCTCTAAACAAGAGGTATTCCAGCCCCTCAGACCATTTTTGTCTCCCTCCTCTGGACCTGCTCTAACAGGTCCATGTCTTTGTGTGGGCAGCCCCAGAGTTGAATACAGTACTTTGTGTGGGGTCTCAAGAGAATGGAGCAGAGAGAAATTCCCCTCCTTGGCCTGCTGGTCACTCAGCTGATGCAGCCCAGGATATGGTTGGCTTTCTGGGCTGTAAGACCACGTGGCTGGCTCATGTCCAATCTTCATCCACCACTGTAAAATCATAGAATTGTAGCATGGTTTGGAAGAGACCTTAAAGATCATCTAGTTCCCCAAGTCCTTCTCAGGGCTCCCAGTCCATTCTTCCCCCAGTGTGCATCAATACCAGGGGTTGCCCTGACTCAGGTGTAGCACCCCACACTTGTCTGTGTTGAACTTCATGAGTTTCTCGTGGGCCTGCTCCTCAAGCCTGTCCCAGGGCCACTCTGGATGGCATCCCTGGCATCATCCAGCTTGGTGTCACCCACAGACTGCTGAGATGGCACTCAGTCCCACTGTCTGTGCCATTAAGGAAGGTTGAACAGTGTCAGGCTTGGTGCAGGCCCTTGAGGGACACCACTTGTTACTGATGTCCTTTTGGACACTGAGCCATTGACTGATGCTCTGGATGTGGCCATCCAGCCAATTCCTTGTCCATCAAGTAGTCCATCCATCAAACCCATCTCTCTTCAGTTTAGAAATGAAATGTTGTGTGGGACTGTGTTAAAGGCCAGAAGTCAAGGTGCATGACATCAGATGGATTTTCCTTACCCATCAGCACAATCACTCTGTCATAGAAGGTCTCCAAGAAAGCAGGTGTGATTTGTCCCTGGTGAAGCCATGCCAGCTTTAATTACTTCTCTCCCATCCATATGCCTTGAGATGGCTCTCAGGAGGATCTTTCAGGGCACAGAGGTGAGGCTGATTGGTCAAGAGTTCCCAGGGCCCTGTTCTTTTATCCCTTTAAAACAGGTCTGATGTTTCCCTTCTACCAGCACTGGGGATCTGACTGCCTGAGTGTCTTGACTTTTCAAACAGGGAGAGCAACTTAGCAACTGCATTTACTATCTAGCTGTATTATGGCTGGAGAGACTTAACATTTTAAGTATTTTCATCTTTTTTTTACCATTAATTTTGTGTTCTTAGGAAAATTGTAGCACAGTTAGCAAGAGGTGGGCAGGTGTCTGCCATCTGAGGTCTCTGAGGCCTTGGGAAGTATACAGAGCTACACTACATGCTGTTTTAAATCAAACATTTAATTCCTGACATATGAGGATTCTAGTAAGTTGATATTTTGTTAGTCTGAAAACCTTGGCAATCCCTGTGCCATGAATTCCAAGGCAGCTTAGCCTGCTATAATTTCCCTTAGACCCAGGAAACACTTGACATAGAAATTTGAAAGTGCATCTGACTATGCCAGAAAGGGGCCAAAGCAGAGGTTTGACAGTCTCTGAATACCTCTATATTTTAAATCATACTGAAAGCCTGAGCATTACAATCTTCTCATTTCAGTTATGTTCTGTCCCTTATCTCAGTCACTGTAGTTTATTTGGTCAAGCCCTCAGGAATGAGCTCTGTGCATTAAAAATACAAGTATTCATTTATTTGAGTCAGTTTTGTTTTTTCAGTGCTGGTACTTTAGGGCATCTGTACACTGTGTGTAAGAAGTTGCCATTTGTGTATCTAGATTATAAGTAAGTAGTTGCAAGCTAATTCTTTTAAGAAAACTGTTTTAATTGTACAAACAACTGTTTGTGAGAATTTGGAAACATCTCTTGAATCCAAGTACCTGGAAGAGTACTGAAGATTTTATGACTAGTGATTCTGTGAGTTTTACCAGATGATAAAAGTTTCAGCTGCAGAAAAAAAGGAGGTCTTAATTCCCTGAAGTCAGATCTGAGCAGCAGCAACCTTGCTCTACTATTTTGGATTTTGTATCTCTCTGTACAAATCTGCAGGAATTTTCAGTTACTGATCATGTCTGTCCTCAGGCCACCTTTATTTTTCCCATTAGAAATGTGTCTGCAGCAGCAGCAGCAAATGGACCAAATCAAGAAGTGAGGGATGAATAGAGTCTCTGCACAGCTACGCAACCCTAATGACCTGTGACTCCTGCAGCAGAGGAGCAGGGGACCAGAGACTGACAGAGAGCTTGAGAGGAGCTTCCTGTTTCAGGAGAGGAGTAATGGTTTGTGTCTGTGCCATCTTTCAGAACACCTGCAGAATGCTGGCACTGGGAAATAATGAGCCTGCTTAATATGAGGTCTTAAATTATAAGTTTTCCAGGGATGAATTTTTATTGCTGGCATAAAATTAAAATCCTTTTCTTACTAGATACAAATGTCTGGATCATGTCAAGGACATGGAGAGGTTTGTGGTCTTAAAATGACAGCATCACAACAGAGATTTGCTAAGAAAACAGATAATGAGAGACAATCCTGTAAAAATTTAAAAGAGCCCCTAGAGCAAAAGCAGGATCAAGCTTTAGCAGTAGATTTGGCTGTACTGTCAAAAAAAGTGATCTTGGCTACTGGAGAAAAAAAAAGGTTTTGACATAATGGAATGGGAAAATAAATATCAATGGTAATGACTTCTCATCAATCCCATTATTCCTTTAAAGTACATTGTAAAAGTTCCAATGGGTGGCTTCAGTGTGAACATCCTCAGAACACTCCATTTCCACTGAAATGGAAAATTAACAAAACTAGCACTCTGAATACTTTAAATTTTTGAGAAACCCTCAACATTTATGAGCTGAAACAGGCAGCCAGGATTGCTCAGGTCTTTGTGCTGGCATATGGTACAGAGAACTGGAGTTGTAACTTTCCCCATCTTTGTTACTGGAGTTGGGTCAGGGGTGGCCATCAGCACCCCAGAGCTGCATCTCTGAGAGATAAAGGACAGCTGCTGGGAGAGATCCCTGAGAAGGAGCAATCACAAAATATTTCAGCTGTCAAACCTTGCCACAAACTGTTCCAGGTACATAAATGCAGCATCACGGTTTTTATCATGCCTGGGCTATTCTGAAAATGATATTAATGATGTGGAGATCATTGAGAAACTGCATGGAGCTGTCTTTTTCTCCAGGTAGCTTTCACACAAGATGTGGGTGAGGATCCATTCTTCGTCACCAAGTACAGCGTTTGGCACATGTGGAAATAAAAGCTAAAAGGGGCTTTTTTTACTGGAGCAAAGTAGAATCCAGGAGCAAAGATGTCTTTGGCATCTACCAGGTGTGGCAGATTTGCCCCTACAATTCCAGAAACCTCTGTGATGAAGCATCTCCATCAGGCTTTGCTGGCTGCTTTCTACAAAAGCTGTGATGTTGAAACCACCCTCATGTCACCTGGGGCTTGTAAAGTCCCTTTCTCATTTTCTGGAAGATCAGAGAAGGTGTCTACTGCATAATGTAAAGGAACAGCTATCATTTTGATGTGATCTCAAAAATGCCAGCTGGATTTACCAGCATTAGAAACAGCAGAAATCTAAAGTTAGCTAATACTAAAGGAAGGAACCTGCCATGATTGCCATATAAATTCTCTTGTGACCTTTATAATTCTTTCTGACGTTCACCCCTGCCTGCACAGGGGCCTTTGCCAGGAGAGGCCATCACCTCCTCTCCCTTTTGCCTGTCATTTTTTGTCATGCTTGTAATGCCTCTCTGACCCCTCTGCTTTCCTTTGGCTATTTCCAGTCAGCCTTTAGTGTGGTGCCTTGGGATTCCAACCGGTTTGGATGTAGAATGAGTGGCATTTTGTAAAAAGGCACTTTTACTTCCTATAAAAACAAAAAATACACAATGCCCACAACAAAACCCCAAGCCCTCCAGGTAGTCTCTCAAGGCCAAGCAGGGGTGTTACTGGAAACATTTTAAAAATTAAGGCTGAACATAATTTCAAAATGGGTCAGTATTGTTTTTAACCCCAGGGCAGCTGCAGTCAGAGTTGTGGAGTGCAAACAGCAGGAGCAAATGCATTCAGGTTTCATTGTCCTTAGTGAGAGCAGTGGCAGAGAGGAGCAGCATTTAATGAGTCAGAAAGCAAATGGAGTTCCAAGGTGCTATTACTTGCATGTGAGTTAGAAGTGTGAACTAGAAGTTGACAGGCTTGGCTTAAAAGCAAAATTCAGTCCAGGGAAACTTGAGCCGGGGCCCAGGAGTACAGTTCTCTTGCTGTTTACAGATGGGTTGGGCTTTTTTCCTGCCTCTGTTGCTGCCTACCACAGCCATTTCCCAGCCATCACACACTGAGTGAGTGCCTTTGTTTGCTGCTGTTATTTTACTTAGATTGTCCTTCCCTGTAATGAACTTTTTCAATATGAGGGGGAGAAGGATGTAACAATACTCTATAATGAAAATGTAACACTTTTATAGCTTTTTGGTAGACATCCACATCCCCAATTACCAAGCATTATACATTTGCCATGCATACAGCATTGAAGTCATTGCCTTTGAGTTGTCACCATGGAGAATAAAAGCAGGAAAAGCTCCCACCAATCTGCCTTTTTATTATCCTGCAGGCAAATAATTTGCCCAATTTTTGCTAAGATGTGAGCAGTTTACATGAGTAGTTTTCAACCCATTTTTTTGATTACTGGGCAATAAACCAAATTATTTTCCAGTGGAGCAGCAGACCCTCTATAAATATCGTACCATTCACAGGATAACATCGAAAATACATTCTGCCCAGCATTTTCATTAAAAAATCCATGCAGGTACCCTATGGAGCCACACTCCTTCAGAGAAAGGATAAACTCTCCTCTGCTCTTGCAAATGTAAAACCTTTTTTTTTTTCAAATTCAGAAAACGTATCTTTTTATTACAGACATGTTCTTTTCTTTTGGCCTCTTTGTCCTTAGGTCTGCAGTACTCTGGACTGATTATTTTTGTGTCATAAACAATCAACTTCATTCGGATCCTTGTCTCAGTGTTGTAAACAATGGATTAAGACTCACATTGTTTGTAAGTGTAACCTAAACAGCATTTACATGTTAAGATCGTGTCTGATAGCTGTTATCAGCAGTCAGGTGCAGGAGAAGCAGCTCCCAGCTCTGCCCTGTGTTTCCCTGTGCAAGGCACAGCATCCCTTTGCTCTGAAAATTGTCACTCATCCTCTATTTTCCCACCTAAAAAAGTGCTCAGTGCTCTCAGTAAAAGTGCTCAGTGTTTCTTCAGGCTTTTTTATCACTCCTCTGTCCGACCCTCAATGCTCCCCCTCTGCAGAAGTCTCCAAGCCAACATGGAGCAGGAAAGGTGTCCATCCATAGCTTAAAGCCTAATGAAGGTGAGGAATAGCTGACAGCAGAAACACTGAGAGGTCACCCAGCTCAGAGCTCTGCAGGAAGTCACTTCTGGGTGGGAAAGTGTCTGTGCCAGCCAAGGAGAGGTGCCCTGCAGCTCTCACAGTAATTCCTGGTTGCAACTTGCACACTTATCCATGAGCACTTGGCTGTAGGTACAGGTTTGTGATTCAGGGCCATTTCTGAATTAGAGAAAGGAGTCTGAAAAAAATTGCCTCAAATAGCACAGGAGCACTTATTACAGCAGGTGAAGTGTTTTCATTTAGTCCTTGCTGTGTGACAGAAATCCTTTCTGCTTACATGTCATGTTGGTTTCCATCAGCCTCTCCAGAGCAGGTGGGAGTGATTTCCATGTCCCAGTTATCAGATCTTCTCTTTGAGCAACAAATCACTCCGTGCACTTGTCTCTGAATAGGTACTCCAGGGTAGTGAGAGGCAGAGCTCCAACTGGTTGCATTTTACACTCAAGAGCCTGCTACATCATTAATTAATTTAGTCTCTCCAAGTTCTCTGCTTCCTGGCAAAACCAGAATGTGTCTTTCTACAGGCCTCAGGCCTGCTCACCTTGGAATTACAAGTTTTGGCAAGGAGTTTTAACATCCAGTAGGGTGGAGATCAGGTAAAGCAGTAGCACAAAAAGCTACAATCTTTACCTTATGTAAAGTGTGTAAAAAGTGTAAAGATACACTGCCCAGTGTTGTGTCCTTCCTAAGGACCAGTATGTCTATTAGTCATTATTTAATTTATGTGCAGTGACAGAAAAAACACCTATGGTCCTTGCAAATGGACCTCTGACAGGAGCATGTAGGGGCAAATATGGGTTAAAGCAAGACAGCCAAGTGAGAATGCCCAGAGGCCTCTGGCCCCTAGGACTGTGCCCTGTTGGGAAGGACATAATCCAGCAGGATCTACTGTTGCTGGCTCTTGGCTGCCCTCAGGGAACAGCCCTGCTGCTGACAGCATCCCTGACAAGGGGTTTGCAATCCCTCTCTCATCTTCACATCACTGATTCTGTAAGGAGGATGAGGTCACTAAAATGAAGGCTATCTTAGCTATGTAAACACCCCCTGGATTTCTCTTTCAGATTTTTGGCAATCTTAGACTTTGAAGAGTAGGCCTATGCAGTTAAAGTTTGAGCAATACCTGTCTAAAATGCAGGTCCTACAAATCTTCATGCATGAACTTGGCCACAATTACTGAGTGCATACAGAAAGGGTGTCTGGACCTGGTACCTGGAATGCTTTTCTTTATAACTTGGAGTCCCAGCTTCTTGAGCTGAAGCTTTCAGCACAATCAAGTGCTCAGGATTTCTGAGAGAGTAAAACGACTCAAATTGGTAAAACCACAGTGCACACCACACCCCAGTGCAGCCAATTTACAGAGACAGCAATGTGCAACCCTGGCAGCCAGAACCAACTGATGCAACTTGGAACTGCATCTTTGTGGAGCTTGAGCTGCCAAGGCTTGGAGAGTACTTGGTCCCATGCACTGAAAGGCCTTCACCCCATGCACAGAGTGGCAGAATTTGTGTGGGTAGTAGCCTCTGAGCCTAAGGTATGCTTCAATTAGTACTGGGGGAAGGAAATTATGAAATGTGTTTGGGGTTTGGGTGGGGTTTTTTTTTTTTTCTTTTTTTTTCCCTCTTTAAATAGAAATATATATTTTTATATATATAAGTTTTTGTCTTTGCTCCTCAGAAGAGAGATCCGAGGCTGCCTTCTGTTCAGGCCAGTATGGTGTCTGAATGAAAAATTTCTCTCCCCAGTTTCAGTAAAATGCAACCTAGGCTGGTTCTTGTGAATAACTGTAAAAGGAAAGTTACTGTAGCAGAGCTCTGTAATCAAGAGGTCTCCATGGACAGCCTGTCATCCTGATGAGAGACACTTCTTAATTAAGAGAAGATGCTGCATTGTAGATGAAACAATTCCTAAGAGTCCCAACTTCTCTCATCATATCAATGAGCCTGGGGTTACAGAGCTCCCAAAAACAAGGGGCTTTAGAGGATTTCAAGAGAATTCTAAGTCTATATAAAAGTTCAACACTCAAGCATGTGCAGCATGCAGAGAACACATTTCAAAATGTGTTTGAAGAGCAGAAGCCTAGTTTTGTATTACTTCAAAGATCTTTGAAAGGCAGTGTGGATAGCATCCCAAGTATTGCTGGGAACATCTGAGATCCACACACTTCTGTGAAAAGCTCAAACCTTACTTGCAAGAAAATCAATTAGAAAGCTGCCCTTGCAGCTAAGCTTAACTGATTTCCTGTTTGAGCATCTAAATTACACCTGATTTTATGATTAAACTAGTTCAGATTAATAGGAAAACAAAAAAGTAATGGTCAAAATACTGGACAAACTGTTTAGGTGAGTGAGGGAGAACACTGGTGTTTGTGAAGCAGCCAGTAGGGAGAGTCTGGAAGAGGAAAACAGCTGCCTGCAGATTAACTAAATTCAAGCAAAGGGAAGGGTAACATGCTGGTGTGCTTCAGCACATCAAGTGGCAACACAAAAGTGCTCCATGAGCATCGATCATCTTACTCAGTTGATAAGGACTCTTATGTTGTTTCACCCTTGGGTAATACAGCCCCAGGGAGTCAACCTGGGTGCTGTCCCTGCCCATCTGCTCTGCATAAGGTATTAGTGTCCTATATTCTCTCTATATAGTATATTTTGGAGTAAAATTGTTTGCCACAGCCCACATTCAGTCACTCTCACTGCCAGATGAACAAGGCTGTCCATGGGGGCACTTGCAGCAAGAGCTACAAGTCTAGAAGACCAGGGCATAAGATAAACCAAAACCAACATACTGTCCAGGCCACAACTAGTTAGGTGGCAACCTGGCATTTTTAGAACATGACAGCCAGCTCTCTGAGAAGTCATGCAGTCAGGCAAGTCCTCACAGCAGTTTTGTTTGCCATCTCTAGAAAGAGGCTGATCCCAAAATGGCCCGCTGCCCATTCTTCCTGTACCTCAATGAATGACTAACAGAGAATAAGAAAATGTCCTCAGATGTTCATAGTTCTCCCACTCTGCCTGGCTCCCAGCTAAGAGAACTGAATTAACATGTAAAGAAGCTGAACTGGGTGCTGTGGGCTCTGAACCAGGGGATTTGTAATGACTGAACAGAGAGAGCACAAAGTGCCCTGGCTTGTCAGGCAGGAGTGGAGAGTGAGTGCACAGCAGCAGTGCCTGTGTGAGGACTTACTGGGTGCAGATAATGCCCATCAGCAACTTCTCCACGTGCCTAGTTTGAAAAACTAACAGAAACAGTATTAGAGCAGAAGAGTTACCTGGGTTAATAGTGCTTGGCTTCTGTGCTCCTGGCACCTTTTACTCTGTAAATGTCACCCCCCTGGGCTTGCTTTGTCCATTCCACAAATGTACACAACTGGCTGCAACTCCAACTCTGAGGCAAGAGACATCTTTCCAGCCACTTTATGGGGGCAGAATTACCATTCAGAATAAATAAATGCTTTGGTAACAGCATGTGCACTAAGGACAACACCAAAATTAATAGTAGTTTCCATCCTCTGGTGGCAATGGACTTTCTGATGGGGCTGGGAATGCAGAAACAACAAAGGCAATGTGTCAGGCCTTTTCAGGTCTAGCCCTTCTTAGAAACATTAAAAAAAAAAAGAGGAAGAAAAGCAACAAACCTCTTAATTGATGTCTTTTTTGGGAGCTAACTGCAATACTGGCCATATGATTTCTTTACTTTTTTTTGGCCTGTCTTTTCTTTGACCCCAAGCCTCTCAGTGGTACATACCCTACTCCTCATGAGCCTGTGGTCTAGATTGGACTAATCGAGTTTGGAATGAACTCTGAGAAGTCTGTCAATTAAAAAGCATGGATCATCTCATGGATCTTAAGAGCACAGCCATGTGAATACTTACTCAGCACAACTGTATTAGTTCAGGCTCTCAGGGAGAAGGTAGGAGTAGAGACCAAATGACTTAAACCAGATCTGCTGCCAATGGAGCAAGAAGCTGTGCCCTTTGTGGCAGCAGTTGGTGGCTAAGGGAGGCACAGATGTATCCACATTACTCAGACACTAATTCCAGCCATATTCTGGTCACAGCTTGCTTGTTTCCTAGGGATCCTGTGCTGTTCATGCTGGGCATTCTCTCTTCCCTAAGTGATCTCCCCCATTTGGGAGCTCACCCCTGTGTGAAAGCTCATTGTTTGCACCAGACCCATGTGTGGTGCTGAAAATAAAAATTCTGTAGCACAATAGATCTGACGGCTTCGTTTTCTTGCCTGAAGCACACAGTGATTTCTTCCCATTTGTCTTCGTGGGTGGAACAGGCATTTCAGTATATACTGCCACACTCATTACAGGGAGTTCTTCCATGCTAGAGATATTAACATCTTTGTTATTACTGCCAGTTCCCTCCTCCTCCCCCGTAACAAGCAGTCGCCTGAACTAGAATTCCTACTAAGGACAGACTTCCAGTAGTAGTATTCTCCTCCTCAAAGTGAAGAAGACCTCTTCAGAGGTCAGATCCTTCTGCTTTCTCAAAATCCTGCATCCCTCATGTTCCTTCGAAAGTAATTATTAAAACTGTCAAAACCACTCACAAAAACTTCACAGAAATTCTCGGAATCAGTCAAGAAATCGTAATTACCTTTTTGTAATCATTAACAATGCATAACCATGGTATTTGAATTCAAAAGTTTTATGCAAGAAAAAAATGTTTAACATTTAATATAAAATCAGTTTGACACAGCTTATTTTTCAAGTGCCATCATTTTTCTGTTCATCATTTTCCTGTTCATTTTCAGTTCATCAGACAATTAAAAGACCACAATTGAAAAAGTCATCCTAAATACTTTTTAAAGCCTTATAAAAACATTCATAAAGTGCCACCCACAAAAGCACCTAAACAAGACTCTGAGAGAAACACCTATTAGGATGTTAGTTTAGTTAACTGCTGCTTAGGACTAAGCTGTCAGACAGCAGCATGATTTGTGGAATTGTCAATTTAACAATGATACAACCCAGCTAACACACTGTTCCATAGACATGGTCCCAGAACAGCATCAGCTGGGCCCACAATATGCACACAGAGGCTCCCAGCACAGCGTTGCGGGGGTTTCAAATAAATAGATGCAAACACCATCTAAAACCAAGACTGCTGGCACGTGGGAGACGTGGATTCTCTGGGAAGCAATGATCCCAGGCTGCGACCTTACTGTGAGGGAAAACACAGGCAGCTTATTCAGAAAACAGGTACAATTTTTAGCTGTTTTTTTCTGGGATAAAAATCACTCCTCTCTAGACATAGCAAAAAAAGACACTGATCCTTGGAACATCTCTAGGTTCTCTCTGTCCTTGAATGTACCATACTGTGTAAGTACGTTTATGTTCTTCATCCCCGAAAGAGAGGCTCACAACAACTACTGCACCACAGTGATTGTGCTCTAGTTCATTTAATTCATTCAGCAGTGGCTGGTGTCCCTGCTTGAGTGTTTGGGCAGTGCTCACTAACAGATTTGGATAAATCCAATAACAACAACAAAAAAGTAATATCGGTGCTGTGATGCCTGATGTGGGAAGAATGATGCACAGAACTCCATGATACAAGAAGGCTAATTAATTACTTTATTATACTGTAATATACTATAACTATATTACACTAACAAGAACTATCACCAACTAACTAGAAAAACCTGTGACTCTCTCCACCGAGTCCCTACACAGCTGTGACCTAATTGGTCAATCAATCACCCTCACCAGTGTCCAATTAAGAAATCACCTTGGATAAACAATCTCTCTAACACATTCCACATGTGCACAACAATGAGCAGCAGCAAGTGAGATACGAATTGTTTTGATCATTCTTTTCTCTGCTTCTCTCACAGCTTCTCTCAGGAAAAATCCTGAGAAAGCTAAGTCTCTCTCTGTCCAGAGGACGTGTGAATACCACAAAGTAAAAAAAAAAATTTAAAAGCGAAAAAAAAAAGGGACAGGCTCTGAGGGCTTCCTCCACCAAAATTCATGCCCAAGATGTCCAGGGAGCAGCTTTATGTCTTCCCAACACCAGCCAGCTTCCTATGATCCATGGAGCCTTCTCCTCTCCACCAACTACTCTGTGTGGTGCTTCTGGTGCCGCACCAGCTGAAGCTGGAGGCAAAAGCTCTCCCTGCACCGGCAGCAGCAGTGGGGCTGCTGCCTGCTGTGGATGCGGGTGTGTTTGGTGAGGCTGGAGCTGCCGCTGAAGCCGCGGCCGCACTGCCTACACTTGTACGGCTTCTCCCTGGTGTGGGTGAGAATCGGAGTCCAGGACATCCCTCTGGCTGCCCTGGCTGTCTCCAGACCCTGGCAGGGGGCTTGGAGACCTTGGCACGGTGTCAAGAACACCTGTGGCTTCAATTTTAACCTGTGGAAAAAGCTGCCAACTTTGTATGAGGAATTACAAGCCACAAGGGTTTGAGTAATGTGATAGTTGAGTTAACACAGGGTGAAAAAGTAGAATTTTGGGGTTTTTAGAATGGGGCTGAGAGGGTACCAGATGGAGGGATTTGGGCGTGTCCTGGCCTTCTCCTTCTTCTTGCCCTCCATGTCTTGCTGTGATGGTGACACTTTTCTATTGGTTTAAGGTAGAGACACACTCTCTAATATAAGTGATAGATATTGGCACATTATTGTAAACATAGCACATGTAGTTTTGAGTATAAAATGTAAATGCCGCCTGAGATTGGGGACAGAATGCCATGGCTGACTTGCTAGACAGAGCTCAGCAGGTCAGAGAAAGAATGTTAGAGATAAGGAAAAATAAACAACCTTGAGAAGCCAATCCTACGCATTCAGTCTCCTTCTTTGGCTGCACACGCTGGGAGAACAAGGACTTTTACAACCCTGGGGTCATCCCAACACCCAGACCCCGAGAGGTGCGCGTGTGGTTGATGAGGTCAGAGCTCTGCCCGAAGCGTTTCCTGCACTGCCTGCAGCCATAGGGCCGCACGCCAGCCGGTGTGGGCCCGCTGGTGCTGTGGGAGGCGGTGGTGCCGGCCAAAGCCCTTCCTGCAGGCCGCGCGCTTGTAGGGCCGCTGGCCCGTGTGCATGCGCTAGTGCTTGATGCAGGTGGTGTGGATTTCTTCTCTCTCAGGGTTCCTATAGGTCAGAGTGATCCCAAGAGAGATCCGAAAAGAGTCTTTGCTTCCTTAGCCCGAACGTCGCTGCAGAAGCGGTCTTGGAATGCTTCCAGTTGCTTTTTCAAGGTGGTTTATTATTTCTTATCTACAATATTTTCTCTCTGACCTGCCGAGATCCTCTCAGCAAGGCAGCCATGGCATTCTGCTCTGCCCTGTTGGGCGGTGTTTACCTTTTATATCAAAAGTTATGTACACTATGTTTACAATTTATTACCAATACCTAACATTTATGTTGGACAGTGTGTCCCTATCTTAAACCAATAGAAAAGTGTCACTATCACAGCAAGACATGGAGGACAAGAAGAACAAGAAGAAGGTCAGGACATGCCCAAATCCCTCCATCTTGTCCCCTGAACCCCTTATCTTAAAAACCCCAAAATTCTATTTTTCCACCCTGTGTTAGTTTAAATATCACACTACTAAAACCCTTGTGACTTGTAATTCCTCATCCAGAGCTGGCAGTTTTCCACAGGCTAAAATTGAAGCCACAGGTGTTTTTGACTTCATGCCAGGGTCTCCGAGACCCCTGCCAGGGTCTGGAGACAGCCAGGGCAGCCAGAGGGATTCTTGGACTCCGACAGGAGGAGATGCCGCTGAAGAACTTCCCGCACTCGCTGCACGTGTACGGCTTGAGGAGCTTGGAGCTCTGGTTGAAGGCCTTGCCGCACTCAGCGCAGGTGCTGGATGAGGTGGGAGCTCTGGCTGAAGCCCTTGCCACACTCGGAGCAGATGGTGGGATGCTCCACGTGAGGGGCTCACCGTGAAGCTGCCGCCCTTCTCGCCCGCCTTTTCACCGGGCTGATGTCAGAGCAGGGCAGCTTAACCTCCTCTTCCTCCTCACAGCCACCTTGCCGGGCATCTGAGCAGCCACACTGACTTCCATGGCTGTCCCCAAACTGTTCCTCTCCTCCTCTGGAGCCCGCTGCCAACACGTCCTGCAGATACGCGCTTTCAAGGTGATCTGGAAGGGGCCCCAGCTCACCACCTGGGAAAAAAAGTATGGCTGTGATTCCCACTGGGATTTGGCACAGCAAACAGGCAAGCTGTTACCTTAGGGAGCCTTGTTTGAACCATGTAGGAGAAGCAGTAAAGGGAAGACTGGGAGCAAATGGAAACCCAGCTGGAGAGGCTCTACAGCCTCATCACACGACCCTGAGCAGATGTGCCATGAACAGCAGAGCCAAGGGCAATGCTACAGGTGTCTCCTTATCCCCAAAAAACCTTCACACATTCCTAATATTCCCTTTTCCTACACACCCTTACCTGCAAGCTGACATAGGCAAGCAGGCTGTCTTCCCTGAGGGGGAAAGAGCAAGTCTCAATGTGACCTGCATAAAATAGAGTGGCTCAAATAGCACTGAGGCAGCCCAAAGAGCATTTTGCTTGCTCTGTGTCTATAAACTTAACATAATTTGCTCCTCACCCATGTGTGTCTCCTCCAAGGCTTTGTATTCTCGCTCTTCTCCCTGGTCCATCTGTGCAGTGACATCAGATTCAGCAACCAGGAACTCTTCCTGCAGGAGCAAACAAAAGCAATCTTAGTTGAATATTCAGCAAGAGGTCTTAAAATCTACTGCCCCTGCTGAATATTAGGAACAAACAGAGTGGTCACTTAAAGAAATGGAGTCAACCGAGCAACAAACATTTATGGACATCTTGTGTACTACTGAGGCATCTGGTGTCAGATATTTTTCCTGAAGGAGACTCAAGGTTGCCCCTTTTCTGATAAGTGATACACATCAGGACATGGCACCAGACGTGCTGGGCTTAGAACTGGATGAGAGTAATCATAGATACAGGTGTCAGAAAAGAGCAAAACCCAGCCACACTTACACCTATTTCTTCAATAATGACAGCCAAAAGTCTAATTACTCTCCTAAAAGTATTTTAAATAGAAGATTACTTCTTAGACACCATAACCTGATTTTTGTATTTGCTATCTCTTCTTTCTCCCCCAAGACTCTGAGGCTGAGGCGGACAAACCCAACAAAAAACCAACTTGATGTCTTGTCTACTCTAGCTGGATTCTGTCACTTCCCAGCCTGGCATCCCTGCTGAGCTCCAACAACCACCATGAATGCAACTGTTGGGCAGGCTGCCCTTACAAATGCCACCAACACCCAAGACAAGAATTTTTCTGTCAGTATCTACTGTTTTGAGGCCAAAACCAGCCAAACAGTAAGCAATAGAAGTTAGCATCAAGAGGGCTGGCATTAGCAGTTGCTGCAGAAAAAAAGCAGAAGAAGAAGGAAAATATAATGGTAATAAAGATCCCATTTTATTTTAAAAGGTAAGAATCAAAGATAGCAGGGAAGGGATACTGGGGGGATAAATCTAGGAGCAGGGAGTGACATGTACCACAGCTAAAGCTGAGAGCACTCATGGGAATATTTTTAAAGCTTTAAAGACATTACTTCCCCCCAGCCTGCTTTTAATCTTTAGGGTTATTTTTTTTCTTCACTTCAAAGATGCTGCACAACCACTCAAGCTCCAGATGGAGCTGACTTACTGGACAGATGGGCAAAACACTGCAAACTGATGGGTGCTCAGACCACTTCATCCACCAGCAGCTATTTAACGATGGGAATAAGGGATTGGATAGTGTCAGAATCAAGGAGACAGCTCAGGTGAACAGGACAGTTTTGTACCTCAGATGCCAGGGATTAAAAAACCACCAGTCTTGAAATCTTTCATTCTCCGTGGCAAAGCTGAACAGAAGGAAGTGAGCAAGCAAAAGAGAAAGGCTGCAATTGTGAGCTGCAGAATCATGAAGGAAAACATAAACAGATGAGCAAAATGAAAGCTTTAGCAAAAATAATAATTAAAAAACCACCTCAATCTGAGTCCCTACTTCAAGTATTTGCTGAATGCTGAAGTGGACCACCTGTGCAGACAGATTGTCTCCAGCAGTTCCAAGCTGATATATAAAGAGAAGTTGCTTTCTGCAGCCCTGGAGCTCTCAGGATTTTGCCACTCCAAGCTATTTACAGCCAGCCCAAGTTATTTACATGCTGCAAGGTGCACCAGATGGGCAGCCCCCGCTCCAGAGCTGCAGTCAGAACCGTGTCCACACACAGATATTCCCCCCTGGGCAGCTCACCACAAACAGAAGGGTTTTGCTCTGAAAGCTGTCAACAAACAGGAACTTTGGAGGAGCAAATCCATCAGCATTTCAGAGGTGGTACCAGCACCTGACAAATGCCCAACAACCACTGCACTGGGGAGCATCTCAGCAGGCAGACAGGGTAGAAAGAAGAGTTCCCTTCTGATCCTGCAAAAATTCCTAGTTCAGGTTGTCACAGACACACTGCTGCTATGCTCAGATTTGCTATGGCAGGAAGCAGGTAACTTCTATACGACAGGGTAGTCAGGAGGAAGAAAGAACTTCCTCCTTTCCCAGGGTCCCAGTCATGTCCCCATGAAAGGAGGGCACAAACTGCATCAACAGAAGGGACACTCCTGCAGGGATTTCATCTGTTACTAGCAGAAGAATAGCCTTGGGTGTACTGAGTTATTGCTTGAATGTGAAAACCAAAACAGGAAGATCATCTGTGTGCGTGAAGTTCCTGTCCACAGCTTTACTAAGACAAGGTATGAAGGGTACCCAATTTGGACCTCCATCGAGGGCTTTGCAAACACATCACATTTTTCCCAGGGCTTTGGCTTTATTGTTGCCACAGCTCGTTTTTGCATCTGGGTCCTACAATGGATGCTCTTTACCTTGGCTACTCAATTTCTCTTCCGACCCCTCAGCCCTGTATTCCTGCCATGGCTGGAGCGAGGTGTGGGGGTCATGGGCCTCATCCTAGTGCAGAGCTCCACCCTTTCAGCTTCCCGTGCTCCTGATGTGCCACCAGCAGCCAAGTGCTCTCCCCATGGTCGTGCCGGGCACGTCCAAATCTTCCTATCCCCAGCTACTTTTTGGGACAGATGATGCTTGCAGTACAATCAAAAGGTGACGACTTTTTTTTTTTTTTTTTTTTTTTTAATCACAGAAGGCTGTTAATTATGCAGCTGCACCCATCGGTGTGGTGGGAGCCCCCTTCCCTGCGCTGTCAGACTCGGTTATACACTTGATCATACACTAGGGCTGGGGAACAGGAGGCAGAACGGCAAGGCCATGACAAGTGGCGGGGGGGACAAGGATTTCCCACCGAGCCGGGGAGCGGAGCTGGTGCCATCAGAAGCACTGGCTGGGCGCTGGGAAGGGCGAGGCGTTTGCTGTGCGGCGGATGGGAACGGGGGAACTGCGCTCTCGGCAAGGGACGCAAGCGGGCAGGGATGGCAGCGGCAGAAGGAACAAGCTGCTCCTCCTCTGTCTTCTGCCTCAGAAGGAACAAGCTGCTCCTCCTCTGTCTCCTGCCTCCTTGCTCCGCAGGGCCGGCACACAAAGGCTCTGCGCTGGGAGGTGTTCAAAGCCTGGCCTCGGCTCTCCCGGCCCCGACCCCGATCCCGGCGGGCGGGGACAGCGCCCAGCCTACCTGCAGGGCTGCTCCCGGATCCTGCTCCGCGGGCAAAGGGCGCTTCCTGGGCGGGGCGGGAACCGGGGAGTCCTGGGGGGCTTCTCCTCTGCACCGGGATACCACCCCCCAGCCCCGGGATAACCTCCCGCATCCCCGGGATAAGCCCCCGCTGCCCCGGGTATCCCCCCGCATTGCCGGGATAACCCCGCCCCGCAGCCCCACCACCCGGATTCAGCGTGACAAATAATGTTGATGGCACACTGGTGCTTTGGTTTCTGCTAAGTCGTCTTTATCCCAAGTCAAGGAATTTCCCCCACCCCCCCCCCTTTTTTTTTCCCTTTTTTGACGTGTGTGTGTGATGTTCTGCCAGTGAGGGGCTGCACGAAAGCAAAGTGGGAGGGGGCATAGCCGGGATGGGTGACTGGAACTGGCTGAAGGGATATTCCGCACCATAGAACTCATGCCCAGCGTATAAGCTTGGTTACTTGGAAGGTTACTTGGAAGTGGGACCAATCTGGTTTCAGGAAGGGGGTGAACAAGTGCTCACTCTTTTTTTTTTTTTTTTTTCCTTTCCCTTTATATTATGATTATTATTTACCATAATTATTACATTTGACTGCGTTTTCAATCATGAAACTGTTCTTATCTCAATCTAAAAGTTTTACTTTTGATTCTCCTCCCCATTCCCCCGGGCTGAAGAGGAGTGAGGGGGATTGAGCGAGAGGTTGTGTGGTGTTTCATTTCCAACTGGATTTAAACCACGGAACAAGCAGGAGCTGTGACATCTTACTGCCAGGCTTAACTTCAGGGCAGAAAGGAAAGCAGCTGATCTGGGGGGGCATAGTACTTAATCAGTGGTAGAAAACAGGACACACAGGAGCTCCTTGTGAGGACACCATGCTGTGCAAGGTGGGAGAAGATATAGCAAGTCATTGTTCTGGAATTATTTGCCTTATATTTGCCACTGTTTCCTCAGTGGAAGGAAATGTACACATGTGTTATAAACGCCAATCACTTGGTTTTTAAAATTTATAAAGGTTTAATAAAAATAAATTGGAAAAAAAAATTAATACAAGTAAAGTAATAAAGATTAAACAATTAGAGTTAGGACATTTAAAGAGACAATAACAGCAAAAAGTTACAGCCCGGGCTGGGTACCTCTCTCTGGACAAAAGTGAGCCAGGAGAAGGACCCCGATAAAAAAGAATTCCCTCCTTAAGAGGGGTAACCTGTTGCATACACAAATCACTTCATGAATATGCATATATTTATTTAAAACAAGAAGTTCGTCCGGTACTTGTTGAGGAATTCCTGTTAATCCCAGGCGCCTTGAAGTCTAAGTCGAGTTTGGAGAAGTTTGGTTTTTTGTTGATAAAGAAAGCCATAAATTCCTTTCCTCTGGAAGATTTAGGGGTTTTTGTAATTGTTATCTCTGTGTGAAGAATTTCTTGATTATCTTCTCCTTCTCTTGAGCAAAAAGAATACCACACACACCTATTTTCTATTTTAACTACTAAAGCTTAATTTCAATTACAAAACTACATTTACTATATTATTAAAATGTTACTACAGCATAACTTTCCAACCTAGCATAATACATATAGTAAATATCTGCGTAGAGCCATATAATCTGCATTTTTCACACATGTTTTTACATTGTGGTGCCTGCTCTTCTTGATTTCTCCAGGTAACACATACCTGGAGGGAAGAAAGAATTTGACTCTGCGAATTTCCATGAAATGTGGTGGAAAATGTGAGAGCTTGGGTGCGTTTGCTTGAGTTCTTCCCACGCTGATGCTGAAGTTGTTCTCCCTACACGGGAGGTGACGTGGGAAAGGGTTTGCTTAGGCATGGTAACACTTGGGTTTCCCTGCCACCTTACCCGAGGACCGTGAGCAGGTTTGCAGACAGAGGAAGCCACCCTGTGGCCACAGGCATGAGGCAGCAGCCGGGTTTCCCAAAGCTGTAAAAAAACAAGCCGTTTTTCACCTTGACCTCGGTGTCCCAGCTGATGAATACACTGCGTTTATGGGTGATGGTTTTGCTCCCAGGTTATAATACAGAAAATTACCCAGCCTTTCTAGGAGCTAAAACACGCAGGTGCATTGTTTGTGCTTAGCAGGGGTACAAAACAGGCTGGCTATGAGTTGAGGCCCCACAGGATGACAAAAAAAAAAAAAAAAAAAAGGTGTTTTTTCAGGAATCTGAAAATCTTTCCTGGTAACAAAGAGAAAAATATTCAGAAGCCTCCAGATTCCCTTTTCACTTCAAGCTATTGTTAGCAGGGCATGAGCGATGTGAATTAGTCAGCAACCTTAGTCACTGTGTACCCTGAAGTGTATGGGAACTGCAGTAAGAGACAAATGGACAGGGTTCAGTGTTGTCCTGCTGAGGCTTTGTTTGTTAAGGTTAAAATATCAATTTGCATTAAAGACCTGTTCTGTTGGAGAAGTGATGACTGATACAGGCTCATTAGATGCCATGGCTGTGTGCAGATGGAGAAACAGTCATCAACAAAATAAGATGGGAATACTGAAATAGAATGAAAGGGAAAACATAACCCCATCAATTTACAAAACACTACAACTGACAGGCACATTGCTGTATCCTCTTTGTGCTTGTGCCATACAGCACATTTACTTAGAAGTGTGGAGGGTTGGAGATCACTGTGTTCACAGACAAAGTATGGATATATGCAAAAGGACAAGAGGGGAAGCTGGCTCGTTACTGGATCTACATCACTGGAGGTTTTTGGAGTGTGGCCTTGCCTAATCTGATCTGGTGCTGGTGATAGTCCTGCTTTGAGCAGGAGTTTGGATTCCAGAGGTTTCTTCCAATCAGCATTCTGTGTATTATTTCAGCAGTTTCTGAACAATTCCAGATATTTTGAAATGTGAGAACTTTTTTTATACCATACTGTCTCCGTCCTGCAGACAGTGCAGTAATTAAAAGTTGGTAATTTGGGAGAAATCTTCAGAAAAAGATTTGGCTGTCTTGAAAATGTGTAAAGCAATGAAGTGTATCAAATGGGTAATGTGACTCTACTTCAAGGAAAAGGGAAAGAAACAAAGTAACTCTTGGTTGGTATAAATGACAAGCCAGCATTTACTACATCACTACTAAAATAAAACTGCCTGAATCTAGACAGAAGGAATACAAAACCATCTTGCATTTCAAAATACCTGTAATAGTTCAGAAACACCACCATATCAAGCCTTGGCTCCATTTTTTTACAACATCAGAGCAATTTCAGTCTTTGATTACTTTGAACTTCAGCTGGCTAGTGATTTAACAATCACCTTTCTTTTATTTTTGGTTTTGTTTTGACAAGGCCAATATATCAGTTTTAAAAATCTCTATGCTTTTATTGTTAAAAGTATTTTGTCTCTAAAAAGTTCACGATGCTTAAATAATTGAAATGACTGAACTCCAATGTTGGAGAAAAGCAATGAAAAAACTCTGGTGGGAATGACAGAGTAAGGAGAAGTACTGAACTGTTTTTCCATTTTGCAGCAAGCTCTAGCTAGTCTTAGCCTTTGCATTTCTCTTGGTATTGTAGCACTGAAAGGAACACCGTACCTACCCAGCAGCTTTTATAGAAATTCATTTACACTGAACAAAACTGCCATCTAAATAGAAAGAAGTAAGTTTAATAAAGACATTTGAAGAATTGTGGCTGCCCAATGAAGATTGTTTCTTAAACTTAGGTATTGATCAACCGTTTTCACCTGCACTGGAAAAACTTTTGGCATGGAGTGATACATCAATCACTTATATGCAGAGAGCACCAACTCTCTGAAGAGCTGCTAAAAGAGAAATAAACAAGGAGAGCAGTTTGCTGTCTTACTCTTCTTCAAGCCTGTTTGACAGGAAACTCCATTCCAAGCATTTCGGCTCCATCAACACGTGCAGTTTTTCGTAGCCTGGAGAAGATTGCTTGTTAACACTGCAGAAAGTTAAGTGCTTTCCAAGCAGGTAATGGCAGCCCTTGGTTTGGATGTGAAGTATTAAATCTTCCCCCTCTCCCAGTAGTTTATGATATTGGAGTTACAGACTCACAGGTTGGAAGGCAGTCCTGGAGACCACCTAGTCGAACTCCCTGTTGAAGCAGGGTCAGCCAGAGCAGGCTGCTGAGGGCCATGACCAGTCAGGTTCTGAGGATCTCCACATCTCCATGGCATTTAAGGGGAAAAAAAATGGCAGAAAGCAAACTGACACCAGACTGATTGAAAAACCAGAAAGCAAACAGTTGATGTATCAATGCTAAAATGCAACTACCCTAACCTAGACATATGCTTGTGGAAGAAATAAGTGAACAAGCAAACCACCAAATGCTTGGCAGCATCACCACTTCATGTTCCATTTTTGTTGTAGTTCAGGGCCCCTTCCCTATTTTTCAAGGTGTACATTCCTCACGCTGAAATAGGTGCCAGTACTGTGAGAGGATTCCATCTTAAGGTGTTCATATTGTGTTTGATTAAGAACTGCTGCTTTGAGCTTCCTTCTTACATTGAGGTGAATCTACTAGCAGCCTTAAAAATGGGTGCAGAAAGAAGAGCTTTCTGTCAGGACACTCAAGGACACCCATGACAGACTATGACTGAGATGGCCATCAAAGTGATTACAGACACATGGTGAGGGCAACAAAGGGGTGCCACAAATGTCTTGCTAGGTTTGATTCAAGCTTACCCAGACTGGATAAATTGCAGATTTTCCAAATAAAAACAGATGAAAATGTGTGCACATCCATGGACCTGCTGTTTTTAATGTCCTGTTTCGTTTCCAAATGATGATGTGAGCTCCATTTGTGAAGAAACTGAACTCTGCGTTTGGCCAATTACATATGAAAGGCAAAATCAAAGTTATGTTTGTGCACCGGGTTCACCACTTTGGCAAGTGACATGAACCTGAGGAGATTTATCACTGGGAGATTTCCTAGGTACACACTTGTGTACCAGCAGTCTGTAGCTGACATGTGTGAAGGTTAATGTAAGGAATCTGAGAGGGACCCTTCCCTCACCCAGAACAGGGAGTAGCTGTCCTTGTGTGATTTTTAAGACCCCCTAAGTAAAATTCAAGGAATAAATATCCTTTGTAGACATAAATGAGTGTAACAGCTAGGGGAGGAGAATCAACCGGAGGCAGCAAAGGCATTCCCAGTTTTGAGTAACTGGAAAAAAATATTAAAGAGAACAAAGAACAAGTGAGCACACCTGTGTGAATTCATCAGAGCCAGCTCCCAAGACTCCTGGGACCACTGGCCAACACACTGGTGCATCTTGTCAGAAGAGGCTGTGTTTGTATCCCCAGAAAAGCTTGTCTGTTACAGGAGTGACTCCCTTATCTCGGTTCCTGATTGCCTAATTACCCATTACCTGGATTTATGGCTTTGGTCATGCACTTGCAAAACCAGCTAAGGGCTGAAAGCTGGAGAAACCCCAGAAAAGCAGCCAGGGAAACTGCATTGAGAAGTCTTTCAACAGGTGCTCAGTTTTGTTACATCTTTAGAAGACAGACGAGGTGTAAATAGTTTGCTGGTTAAATGGGCCCCAAGTTGCATCAGGGGAGGCTCAGATTGGATATTAGTAGAAATTCTTCACTGAAAGCATGGTTAGCTACTGAAAGGACTGTCATACTGAGTCCCACTGAAGGCCATCCTGAAGGTCAAGGCCTGCCCATAAGAAAGGCAAGTTGTTGAGTGATGCTTCCTTTTTGAGACCTTTCTAAGGGGTTAGCTGTGCCCTGACGGCTTTGCCCAAAGGTTGTGCCCCCCAGCTTTGTGTCCGTGTGGTTGCAGCAGCAGGGCTCTCTTATGTTGTAACTTACATTGTCATTTACATCACAGTTTTACATATTTGTTTTTAAGAGTGTTTTCCTTGTAAATATCTGAACATGATATAGTAAGCTTCTTTCTCGAGCTTTCTGTATCTGGAGATGATACTACCTACTGATTTCTTAGTTTTAAATAAGCTCAAAATGTAATCTTAGAGGTCTAGAGGGAGAACTCAACATATAACGGGTAAAGTGCCCTTAAAAATGTGTAAGTTTTGCAGTAAAACACTGTGGTTGTCAGTCTTGTTTTTCACTGAGGCATTTCAGACTGCTTGAAGTATAATGTGGTCTCCCTTACTTAACTGACACTTGCCTGTGGGAGGAAAAAAGGCTTGTTTAAGGAATGTGGATGAAACACCCTCTAGTAGAAGGCAAACATCATAGATCATGGCCTGCAATTGTCCCTTGAGTCTGGCTTTGATGAAGTTTGCTGTTGTCTGCCAGTGTATTTGTAATACCCAGACAGATTTCAGTATTGTACTTGCTGATTTGTGAGTCAGTTCTCTCATTCTTTTCTCTTTGTGCTAAATGAATCAGGAAATCAGTTTCATTGGGGATGCACAGTCTGTGTCAGAGCATCGATTAGGTATTTAGAAGAAAACATTCAAAAAGGTCATGCTGAGCAGCAGAAGTTAGGCAAAAGGAAGTGACGGGTATGCATGCATTTTTCCAGCAGTTTTTGGGGAAGTAGCGAAGCACTTCTGATGTAGTCCTGTGTATGGAAAGACATCAGGCAGATAACTGCATTGGGAAGCCTGTCAGAATGGGTGAAGGGAAACGTTGTGTGCAATTGTGAGAGACTTGGAAGGAGAAGCACGAATGAAGTGCTTGTTATCTGTATCTGAAAGCTTGTTTTTCACCAGAGAGAACTTGAAACTTGTTTTTAATCGCTTTAACTCTGCTTTGTTCATTTTTAAAAGGACATAGATGTCCTGGGGTGTGCTAAGAAAGCTGTATGATATCTGCGGAATAAGACGTTCTTGTACTGAAGGGGTCAGTCTTTCCCCATTTTTTTCCTCAGGCAGTGTGTTGTTCAATGACTTCATTTTAGGTTATGGCTGATCCAGGGACTAAGCTATATTAGCATGGTTATTTGTTTAAATATTTATTTTCCCGGCCTCATCAGGGTAATCGTGTTATGCAAAGTAAAATGAGAGCGGCCTCGGGTCCCGTTGGAGCTCCATTTCACTTGGAGCCCATGGGCTGACAAGTTCCAAGTGCATCTGTGCACCTGAAATTGCCTGCACCAGCCTAATCTGCCCAAAGGTAACAGCACATGCAAATTACCTGGCCTCCAGTGGTCTGTGGGTGCTGAGAAGAAACGATTAACAGTGATTATGAGACTACTGGAGGCCACTGCTCTGGGAAGGTTTTGCACAGCAGAGGCTGTCAAGGGAGGCTGGAGTTACTCAGCTGGTTTTCTCCTGAGCCTTCTCTAATCACAATGCCTGCCTGAGGATCCAACCAGCAAGACAAAGCTTAAAACAGGAAGCTTGGACGTGGTTGCCTGCAAACATCTGCACGGGTACAGGCACGCAGTTCTTCAGAGCATGACAGTAATGAAGGGCACAGTGGTTTTAGCAAGACTGGTGCTGCAAGGCAGCATCTTTCCACTTTGAACCTGGTGTAAAGCTGGAGCCAAAACCCCAGCTAGCACTGCTCAACAGGTCTTGCTGATAGTTTGCTTTGTTATCCACCCCCAGTTTAGTGTGGCAGGAAGGCAGAGGAGCTGTGCCATTGCCAGCAGATCTGCAGGAGGGGGAATGGATTGGTGCCTCTGGAGATATGCACTGCTTGTGGAGGTCATTTCATGAGCCTTTGTGTAGATTGTTGTGCAAGGATTGACACTGGGGAAGGTGCCTCTGAGGCTGCACTCTGTCCATCCTTGTTAACAGCAAAATATGTTAATTATTGGTGTAGCTGCTCTCCTTCAGAGAGCTTGGGAAGCTGAATGACATTTGCTGCCAATGGCACTGACAGACATACAGCTTTTATCTGGTTTCATTAAACTGCCCTGTTCATTTAGATCTCTGCAGTTGCTGCACATGGTTTAGACTTCTTGCATTTGCTGGCTTTTTGTCTTGTTTCTTGCTATTTTAATATTCTATTTCATTTCTTTTGTGTTGAAAGGAGCTGGTTTGTGGTTTTTCCCTCCTTTTCTTATGAATATGTAATCATAGGTGGTTTGTTTTCCAAGTGCTGTGGTTTTCACAACAGTCTCCATGTTTGCAGAAATCAGGCAGTAAAGAGACCCACAAAGCTGTGGTCAAACACATCCCATGAAGGTAGCAATGAAAGTTATGGAGGCTGTGGTGAAGTCAGCATGTGAGAGGTGCTTGACTTGTTGATTGGATTGTAACACATATTTTTAGTCAGGCTGAAATCTTTCAGATGGTTGCCTTTGAGATTTGTCTCTCATTTCTCCGTGTCTGTAAACAACAGTAAGTAGGTTTTTTTGGATAGTCACTGTGACGCAGCTGATATTTGTTTCATTTTAAGGCTTTTGTAAGTGTGCTCTTCTCTGACCATGAACATGCTGGATTGGTGTTCAATGCATTGCTTGACAAGCAGAGAGACAGCCTGTTCTCCTCCTCAGGAGTTCTGTCTGTTTTGGTGCTCATCCTGAGTGCCAGCCCTGCCCTGCGTGCAGTTTGCCTTGTTCCTTGTTGAAGGTAGTGATTTGTGCAAAACCAGGAGGCAGCAAAGGCGGGTTCAATCAATAATTTGCTGCTCAAGTTGCAGTCTTGGTGCAGTGCATGTACTACAAAGGGAAACTTCTTCCTGCAAGGCTGCCTGTCAGGCTGGGGAATCAGATTCTGTGAACTCCAGAAATAAATTTACTTCCTGAGGTGACTGCTCAGCTGGCAGAGAGGCGTTGGAACCACGGGCTTCTCTAGAGACTTGCAAGAGTTTGGCTTCTTCACATATGCTCCCTTGGCATATCAGGGAGTGCAAAGCACTGTCTCCTGTGGCTTCACATGGCTTGTCACATCCGGAGGCAAAACTGGAAGCTGAGGAGGATGCATGGCACTGCTTTGGGTTTGTGAGGTTACACTGTTTACATAAATTTAGTTTCCTTGGGGGAAGCTCTGATGCTGCAGGTAGCTGTAATGTAGGGTTTTTTGAGACATCTCCATGCTTTTGATGCTAAAGACCCGACACAAACAGGAGCTTTGGCAGTGTTGGAGGATTTTTGCTGAGGGCCAGAGGAGCAGTTGCCAGTCCAGACATGCAAGTCCATCTCCAGCAATTAATCTTACTTGGCTGACCTGCAGCTACACCTTTGGTTTTCTTTTGGCTCTGAAAAATTGCCTGACGATGCGAATCTCCAATGTCACACTTGTGGCCTGGAAAAAAGGGAAACTCATCCACAAGTTCATAGTAGACACTGCTGGCAATTGATGAAACTGCAGGTGTTTTTTTTTTTAATGAAAGCTATTCTATCTAAAAATTAAGCTATTCTATCTAAAAATTCTCTGCTCAGATGATAGTAAGGAAATAATTAGCATGCAAGAATACGGGATCTAAGTTAATGAGATTTGAAGGTTACCTGATGAACAAGCCCATGAAGAAATGTATACAAAATTGCAAATAAAAGGTCACTTTTGAAGTGTTACCTATTTTAAAATGATTTCATAATTATTCATATATTATAATAATTATTAAAATATTAAATATTATTCATTACAGGCTGCATTGTGTGCACTTGTTATTTTTGACAGTAAGCAAATTTATGTAATTCCCTAGTAGCAGCATGTTTTTATACTAATCTGGTTTGGAATATCTCGTTTGGCGTGGATGTGTTCTTAGAGGTTTAGGTTTGTGGGTTTATTAGCTGCAGGACCAGAACAACATTTTAGTGCTGGGTTGAAACAAAATTATGTTCCTAAAGTGTTTAAGCATGCTGCACTTGCTGTTGTTAAGCAGCTTCTGCTTGAAATGAATTCCACTGGGAAATAAAAGACCTCAGCTAATGGAATTACGTCAGTATTTGGAATATGAAAAAGGCAAGCAATTAAAAATAGAATATTAATTAATTAAGCTTACAGCTTCCTCTTAAAGATTTAATGTTTGAAGGAGCACTGTAATAAACTCTAGCAAGATAATAATAATAAACCAAATATAATTTGACAGAGTTGGCTTATTAGATATTATTAATTGAGTATGAGTTGAGAGCTGTGTCTTAGCATTTACAGGGAATAGAAATAGCTGGTTCATTAGCTGTCAGTAATACCTTTTAGCATCAGTTTATGCCTTTTGTGGCTTTATTTCATAAAAAATCTTGACAGGAGTTAAAAGAAATTTCTCATTTAAGTTTTATGAAACTGCTAAGGAGGAAGACTGGTACAAAGCCTTCTGTGCATAATGCGTGGCACTTGGACAAGCCAGGCTTTAGTGGTTATTTAGAGACCATACACTTCAGTAGCTGGGTTTGGAAGGGAATCCCAGTTCTCACTTTTAAGTCCCCGCTCCCAGGTGACGTTCTCACCCCCCATCATCACCAGAGTTTCAGCCTGATGCCTATAATTGTGTTGAACTGTTTGTTAGTGACTTTTTCCATGTGCTGTGTTTTCAACTCACAGTGATGTGTCCATGATAGATGGGAGAGCATGTGGCTGTTATTTTTTGACCTTGGAGCAGCATTTTTGGATCAGCTGTCACCAAAAACTAGGTCCTCACAGTGCTGGATGCACAGGAACACCAAGCTTGGCCAGAACATTCCTGCCTTCCCTAATGGGGCACAAGGGCTCCGTGTGCTTGGGAAAGAGGATGGAGAATGGCACATGGCCACGGTGTGCAGCAGCTCTCACAACTTTGTCTCTTCCAAGGCAAGTTCCAGGTGTGTGTGTGGGTGGAAATTCTCACTCTAAAGTCCTTGTCTTTCTGTGTTGGGCTGCGTGGATCAGACACTTGTTTGTGTTATGATGTAGAGATTATATGTTGAGGTTGGCAGCTGCTGCCTCTGTTTTCCAAAAAATCATCGGGGTTGGAAGAGATCTTTGAGATCATCCAGTCCAACTCTCAACCCAGCACCAGCCATAATCACTCCTAAACCATATTCCCACGTGCCACATCCAGATGCCTCTAACACTTCCAGAGATGACAACTCCATCACCTCCCTGGGCAGCTTTTTCCAATACCTGTCCACTCTTTTGGTGTAATTTTTTTTTTTTTAATATTTAATGTGACCCTCCCCTGGCAAGAGTTCATGTCAGTTCATTTTGAGCTCATGTGATAATTTAAATGAGACTCTTGCATGTTATATTCTTGATTTAAGGTTTGTTATCCTTCCAATTAGCATTTATACTTCTGCTACAAGACTGAAAACAAGATGTTACAGTTAGACTATTAAACCCAGCCATTTAAGCTCCTAAATGTGCTGAGCTCTTACTGAGCTTCCTTGTTTAATTGTTGGGTGCTAATTTTAAATTCTTTCACATCACATCTTGTTGTATTTTTTTTTTTTGTCTTTATACAGTGCTTGACTTTGCCAGCTAGAAATTTTTAAAATATTTGTTAACACAGATACTGAGGTCAACCCAGGCCAGCAAGGCTTATTGAAAACTGCCTTAGCCTTCATGAGGTCTGACCCACAGTGGGATAATGTGGAGATTTTGGGACCTACAAAATACTGATTAGGACTCTCCTCCCTATTCTGAGCATCCTGGCCTGTGAGGTGTTACTGGTTTTTACCTGGCACAGAAGTTTGAGTGTTATTCCTTGTTCTGCCTTCCTGCTTCCCTGTCTCAACACCCCCCTCTGTTTGTGGTTTCAGGGCTGTGGTTTCCTGGAGATGGGACCCAGGGAATTTTTTTCGTTCTACTTTGGATGAGAAGACAGAACAGACCAATAGGAAGCTGTTTGAAATGTGTCCTATCTTATTTTGAAATAGCTAAAAGACTCCAGTATCTTATGGCAGGTGGTTTCAATGTGGGCAGAATCTTTGCTAGTCAGAACAAAATAATCTTGGCCCAGAAGCAGTTAGATTTTTAGAAGCAAGCAATTATAATTTGTATGGGAGTTATTTTCATTCAGATTGCAGTAATTGTATAACTCAGACATGCCAAATTCAACTTATGACAAAAGGATAGTGCTTGTTTCTGCTTCTGACATAGCAGCTGTTGCAAATGTCAGGATCCAGTTTTGTAGGGAAGCTGTTAAAAATGACTGGTTTAGTTTTTTGCAGTGTCAAAGACAATATTCTAGATGTGTCCCTAGGCATTAATATATTTGATGGACACTGATTCAAAACACACTCTTGCTATGACTTGTGACCTCCCAGTAGAATTCTCTCTTTCTAAATCAAATCCAACTAAAATGCTTCCTCAGCCTGACAAGGAAATGGACCTTCTTATGGTGGGGGAACTGTTCAGGGACCTCATTTGTTACCTGCTGCCTTCTCAACAGCAAGCCCTGGCTGTGTGCAGGCTCCCAGTGGATAATTTGTAAAACTGTGTGGCAGTGCTTCCAAGGTAGTAGGAGATTTCAGAAAGCAAATATATATATGGTTTCCTGAACATCCCTCCTGCACATCTTGTTGTGGTGAGGAACATCTGTGTAAGCATGTGAGATGGAAAAAAGCTGTTAAAATGAAAAAAACTATTTTATTACAAGGTAAGATATTAAAGCACTCACAGTAAATCTCTCTGTATTGGTTTCAGGCTAGTATTTCAAATATAGTAAAGGAAGAACATTTCCAATTAACAAGAGATAAAAGGAATAATCCTGCTTGTGGTCACTCTCTGTGGAATGTATCCCAATAATGAGCAGATATGTTTTTCTTCCCTCGGGAGCATAAACATTTAAAGGAATTACACAACTTATTGGTGAATCCACATTCTTGAATCTAACAGAGACAAAGCTGAAACACTTCTTTCAGATGGTCTTGAAAAAAGAAAACACAGAAATAGCTTGGATGAATACTTCATGCTTTTGATACCACAAGGGATATGGGAAGAGTTCTGAGACTGTTCTAGACCATCTCAGACTAGGCAGGATGCAGGAACATGCCACTGGCAGATACTCTACAGAGGTAAATGACCTCATATCTGCCACTGGCAGATACCTCAGAGGTAAAAGAGCCTCCCCCTTCAGCCCCAGGATGTGATCTGCAGGAAGCAAAGGGAGCAGGCCCTGGTGGCACCCTCGGGTGGCTGTGTGAGGTGTGGGCAGAAGAGATTCCTGCATGGGAGTGCTGAGCACTGCAACACTAGAGCATCACGTGTGAGCTGGGCTGTCTAGGGAACAGATGTGTCCTCTTGGGCTCCTTTCCTGCTGTGTTTTGTAGTCCTAGGAAGTGATGGAGGTAGTGGGTAAAGTGAAGTGAAATTCAGATGTTCTGCTTGAGAGACGTGGCAAAGACTGAGGTTTCAATTTACACTTTTTCTGAGTTTTCAGTAAATAGACAAAGCTAGTAACTGTGGAAACTTGGCTTCAGCTGTGAACAGACATTTTTGTTTGCTTTCTGCTTTAAACAACATACTTCCTCATGGAGGATGTTACTCAGCTCAGATTTCCATAATTACTTATGGAGCATCCTGTAGCTAGTCCCTACAATCATGTAAGTCCCCATACTGATTATTTTCCTGCCAACACCAGACTGATCAATGAGGACCCGAGGAAAACAAGTTAGACTCTTATGGGAATGCTTTGCAGGGGGAGTTGTAATGATGTTTGGGTGAAAATGCTTTAGAACTGCAGGTACTGGTTACAAACTGTCCTTGCTGGTGTTTGATGGCTGTTCTCCTGCAGAATTCAGTTACTGCGGTCCTCCAGGATTTGAGGATTTGGAGGGTGACTGTGTTATTTTGAGATTTCTTACCTTTTGAGCTTTTCAAAACTGACCACAATATCCTTGCTGAATTTTGAGGTAGTAACAGCCATGAGTTGGAATGTTGGCAGGTTGCTCTAAAGAGAGGGATTAATAAAGAACAACTTGTGTTGGGCAGTTGAAGGGGAAGGTCTGGAGCTGTGCCTGTGTTAACCACAGGGTGGCAAAGGCAGTGCAGAACTGCATGTCTGAAAGTGCTGTAAAGTTCCTGAGCATGAGGGGAGAGGGCAAAAGTGTGTGTGCTGTCAGATGACCATGCTTAGTCTTTCTTTTCTAGTTGTTTATAAAGTCCTTAAAAATCCCTTCTGATGAAGGAGGGGGTCTTATGATAATGAAATAAAAACTTTGTAGTTCTGTTCTTGTGTCCCTTTCTTCCTCAGCTGACAAACATCTCAAATCAAATTTGCAGCAGAATTTTTAACCCAGATGGAACCCCCTCATCCCCTGTTTGACTGTGGCATCTCATGGGGAGTGTCTGATCTGTGGGACAGGTGAGTTCATCTACTTCAGTCACAGGAAGTGTGCTGGGACTCAACTAGAAAGAGGTGAGGTGGTGGCAAGTTGAATTTCTGAAATTCTATATAATTCATTCAATTTGGAAATGAGACAAGGCTTAATGAGAGGTACTTAATTATTAGAGAGCTGAAGTAATTGTAGCAAAATTGGTGGGTACCCATGGGTTGTCAAGAAAAAGGACTCTGGATTTGTGTCGAGACACCTGTCTGGCTGTGGCTGCATTTGTGAGCAGAGACCAAAAGGGACCATCAGTGGGCAGTTTTAACTGTGACCGCATAACCTGTTTAATGCTAATATTGAAGACCATTTCCCAGCTCAGACTGATTTTTGGCATGTTTGGGGTAATTGGTGACATGATGGATCTTATGGCCATTATACAAGCTGGTCTTACAAGGTAAGGTAAAGAATGAGAACAAAACCAAGGCGTCTCCTTAGTCACTGCTATGCATACAAGCTCAGACAGCTGCTGCAGCTGCAGATGTGTCTCTGTTTCCTTTGCTTCCCATTTGCTCTATCACTCCTTCTGTTCTTCTTTCTGCACCTTCTGCTTTCCCTTCAGCAGCTGTGCAAGTCCCCCATTCCTTCTGCAGCAGTGGGGGCAGAAGCAATGGTGCCATTTGGTCTGGCAGATTTGGTGGTTTGGCAGCAGCAAATGCCCAGGCTCCAGGAAGGAGTGTGGAGTGAAAGGCTCAGTAAGCATTTGGGGGAATTTTTACTGCATGTGACCCTTCTTGTTCAGATGTTTGATGGTTTCTGGAAACTCTATTTACCCCATAAAGAGAAAGTGTTGATTATGCAGGAAAATAGAGAACAGTCTGCTGGATGGGCAGACTCTGTGTGGGCAGAGCCAGACAGTTCCTATTACCAGACCAAGGCAGGATCAGATGCCTTAAAGTTTTGCTGAAGAGGATTAAAGAAATGGTTAATGAGACAAAGGGAAAATAATGCTGGCAAGGCATTCATTTGGTGGTGAAATTAACCCAGAAGCCCTGCAGAATGGGTCTTTGCTTGTCTCCTTATTTGTAGCTCAAGTGATCCCAGATGTTAATCATTTTAACCAATGTTTTCTGGGCTGGCATGGGAAGCTCATGGAGGAGACATTAATTATTGAAACATTTGTGTGTGATGTAAGGGATGAGTTTAAGATAAGGCAGAAGAGAAAACAGCAGGAAGAGGAGGCTGGCTTGTTAGGAGCTGCTTTGCAAGGCAGGAATTTCACAGGACAAAGGGGTAATAATTGAAATAAGGGAAATGGAAATTTAAATAGGAGAAGTCCAAAGGATTACTGCAATAAAACCAAGACACTGGAAAGAGAATGTCCTGTGATCCTGAGACAGGAACGATGAGAGCAACAAAGCGAAAATCAAATCAATCGGGAGCTGAATGAAAGCAATGAACAACGATCAGACCAGACCCCCAAGCCCTAGCAGTGGAAGGAGATACAAAAGTAATCACCTTGGGGGACTTTAGTGAACCAGTTATAGATTAAAAAATTGGAGATGAAAGTTAAGGCATGTCTGTTAGATACCAGCACAGTTCATGTGACATTAACAAGCCCCCACGAAGGATCAACAATTAAGGGTAAAGTAAATGTTGTATGAATAGAAGGTAAAGGTACCTTTGTACCCAGGACACGATGGCACAGATACATCCACACTCTGATAATCATTCCTTTCCTGCTGTTGGAATCAGCACCAGCAGACTTGGTGAGGAGGTATTTGTTACGCAATTTCAGGCACAGTTGCAGTGCTCACCACAAGGAATTTGTGCGTTCACATCCTGACTCTCAGTGGGTAATGTACCAAAACATGATGGTTATGTGACTGAAGGGGGAAAGAAATACCCCAGGAACTCAGAGGTGTCCTGTGGGTTATTAAGGTCAGCTAATCCAGTACAGCTCAAAATGCAGGGAGGCAAACCTCTCTCCTTAAAATAGTACCTGTTATCTTGGGAAGTAATGGAAAGCATAAGACAAATAATTGAGGATTTTCTCCCATGTGAGTCTCCTTGTAATACTCCTGTCTTGCTGATTAAAAAAACCCTAAATTAAGCCCAGATGGAAGATCACTTTATAGATTTGTCCTTGACTCTAGTTCCTGATACTTCAACAACTATAAACATGATACTGGCTAATGCAAAATGTTTACAGTCATTGATTTGTGCCCAGCTTGTTTCAGTATAATGGTGCATCCAGAATCTGTTTAATTTTGTCTTCACCTGGGAAGGAAAACAGTAAAAGTCTGCCTGATTTCCTCAAGGGTTTGCAGGATGGTCAACTTTATTTTTGAAAATCCTAGGCAGATTGAGAGGAGAGTTTACCAATAACTTTGTATTAATGCAGTGTGTGGATGATGTGCTAATGGCAAGTACAAATAGGGAAAATTGGAATACACATGTCATGCCAGTTGCTTTGACAGCTAAAGGCTATCAAGCCTGCCCAACCAAATTACAATTCTGTAAAGAAAAGGGAGGGTATTTGGGAGATTGTTTTTTGTCAGGAGAAGGCAGGAAGGCACTACATGACTGAACAAAACCTCTCCAAGATATGTCTAAGCCTACAACTTACAAATAGAGAAAACTTGTGTTCTCTGTACCACCCTCAATCATTAGGGAAAGTAGAAAGAATGAATTGAAGCATTAAAGACAACAAAGATTTGTGCAGAGACTTAAATGACCAGATGCTGTACCTGTAGTCCTGTTGCTTTAATGCATATGAGGTGTAAAGGCCAAATAAATTGAGACTGGCCGAGCACAAGTGTTATGTGGCTGGAATATTCACAATTATGAACATAATCTTGGCTGCAAAAGCATTCCAGTTTGTTGCCTTTTTTTAATGACTTGTGTTACTGGGGAGACCCTGAGATCCAAATGTTTGATAAAGACACACGGATTTCAGTCTCTAAGGAGGTAAAAAGAAATATGTATTCAGAAGGGTTCTAGAGGAAAGAACCAGGGGTGAGTGTCAGCTGGATCTGTGGGTCCAGGGGTTGCTCTCAGAGCATGGTCAGACATTCATTTCATGCCTCCATGCTTGCACTTTCTGAAAATCTTACTCATTTCACAATATCAGGGTATGCAAAAATTTAATCTAGTCATAAAAGGCCTCAATTATTTGCTGTTTTGGCCCCAGCCAGAGCTACCTTGTTAAAAAGTATCATGACCAAGAACTTTTCAATCTCTCTTTTAAGTCCTACTTGGCATGCTGAAGCTGTGTTTCCAGCTTTGATCCTATAAAACACTATTTTTCAGCCTCTTTCAGTTTATGGATCTCCTAAATTTTTTTTTCAGTGCTGTTCTGGTGCCTTTACAATGAATTTCAGTCTGTTGTCACGACAGCCATTATCCCACATGTCTGCATTTTCTAAGCACTTCTAGAATGCAATACAAAGTTAAATGACCCGGGGGTTTTGGTTGTTTTTTTTTTTTTTAACCAAAGAATATTCTCTGCTGCTTAAAGGAGACTTTTAAAAGCTCTTGAATGCTTTAATTTGCTGCAGGTATCAGTGGCTGCAGTTTCTTGTGTGTGGTAGCAAAGCTTCAGGAAAAGGCACAAAGTGTGTTTTTTGCTGCTTTTTCAAGTCTTCTGACTGTCACATTGGGTTATTCATGTGCTAGAATGTGACAGATAGGGAATCCTTGTCACAACTACCTGCAATCTTGTGGTTTTAAAGCTATTCTGGTGGCTTTTGTCCCCATTTTGCACTGTATTTGAAGATTTTTTTTTTTAAATGAGCCTGGCGTTAATCTTCTCCTAACCACAGCAGATGTAATGCTCAGACTGTTCAGTGAATCTTGCAGAGAATTTTAACCTGTGAAATCTCTTTGCCTTTGTAAATAATGCTCATATGATTAGTTTGAAGGTGGCAACATTAGTGAAATTTCCCAAGTTCATCTTCCAAGCTGGGGTTTAGCAAGGTCTGCTTTCCCCTCAAAATGAGACAAGACAAAGCAGGGAGGAAGAGGAATGTGCTCCATGTGCTCCTGCAGTTAAGTGTTGATCATGTAGTGACAGGATTGAACACATATGTCTGAATAGCTCTGAAATAATAAACCATTTGGTTTGGGTCTTTTTTTTTCCTTTCTTTTTTCAAGCAAATGCAAAGCATTTCACCCTGCACACAGCTAAATATAAATTGTCTCATTTCTAGAAGTTTTTCCATATATGGGCTCTTCTTTTTCACTTGTCATTGTGGGGCAGGCTGGGAGAACCATGTCAGAGGAGCTGTATGTGTTTGTAGGATATTGGACATTCCTTCCATCTCTTAGCAAGAGAAGGATGAATATATCCATGGGTGCTCTGAAGAAGAGAGTGCATTCCTATTGGCCCTGACTCTTGCAAGTGTTGGACTGTGCCTTCCCCAGAGGTACTACAGGATGGAGAAAACCACATGTACCTTGTCTGTAATTAGGTCTGGAGCCTTTCTGATCTCAGTATGTTTCTGCAATGTCACTTTTCTTAATTTGTGGGTTTCTTAAGATGTCCCTGTCATGGAGATACCATCTGTAGTTGAGGCTCTGACATTAGCATTTACTTTTATTTTTGCTTGCTATCTCTATTGCTATGATCAAGAAAGATCTTTAAACTAGCCAGAGAGCTATGCTTATTTTCATGTAACAAAGGAAGAGTTCATATGAATCTTCATCAGTCTCTGGGGTCCTGCTGCCCCACACAGAAGCATTTCTCAGGTGTGTGCCCCATTCCTGCCTTGGATGGATGGACAGAAGGTCCACTGCTGAAGCTGCAGGCCTATTTTCTGTTTGCATGTGTTGAGTTTCTGGGCTGAGCTCTGCTGGCTACCTCTGAGTGAATCTGGGCTTGTGTGTTTCCCCAGTGAGCACTGACACACATTAATGACAGTAAAAATAGGTGTGCTGCCTCTGCTTACCAGCCTGTGGAAAGGGAGATGTGCAGAGTTGATATGTACAGATTTCACCATAATATTTCACGGGTTATTTCCTGCTTTACTTGCTAGCTCAGGTTTTCCCATCTCCCATGTTCCATCAAGGCCTCATGCCATCTATGGAATGAATCTCCATTGCCCTTCATTGAAGCCTTCAGCATGAAGGGGCAAAACGACCCTGTGAGCTTGCAGCTGACCAAGTAAAAAAGGTTTTAGTTCACCTTCTAACTACAAATTCCTGGGGTTTTTATTTGGTTCACCTTCCCTTCCCCCTTTTCCTACTTGTGATTTCTGTTAAGCATTACAAGGTGTTTTTTGTCTGCAGTAATCACACAAAACTCTGTGTCTTTATATAAAAAGGGGAACTGAATTCTCTGCCTAGCCAAGGGTGCTGCGAGCACTCATTAGCCAATGCTAGAAATTAATGCCAGATCTCATCTAACAGTTTCATTATATGTGAAATTTGAGAGTGTTGCTCTTATAAGAGACTGCTGATTGATGACAACACAGACTGTGTGTGTGCTGTCATCTTTATCTTGGCTGTGATTCCTTTTGGGTTTTTTTTTAGCTAGTGAGGATGTGAGGGACAGAAGAAGCCTAATGGGACTTCATATACTGTGTGATGTATGGGGCACTTGCAGTCAGGAATATTGAACTCATAAATGTACTCATTTGCCCTGGAGTCACTGAGAAGGAGACAAAATGCAGGACACTGCAATGTCACAGTCATGCAGAGTCACTTCTGTGACAACAGAGCAGCAGCAGAAAGGCTGTATTTTCCTGGGATTTTACTGCAAATGTGCAAATGGGCTCTGCTCTCGCTGGCTGGAAGTGAAGGTGAACTTTTGCTGGCCTAGTCTTTATGCAGACCCCTTTTGCATCTTGTTTTGCTGAGATTCGGGACATTTTGGGGTGCTGTTCAGAAGTGACCCTGCATGTGCTCTCTGTTCTGTCTCGTGTCTCCACCACAGCACTGCAACCCTAAGCTCTACCAGCTTGCCCTTCAAGCATGAAGGTGAAATGAAGTTGAATGTGCACATCCGAGGCAGATGGTTAGCCCCAGTCTTGCAGTGGTATTTGAGAGAGATTTTCTTTGTGTTATTTCAGCAGCACAGAAGGAAATGAAAGTGTTTCTTACTGTAAATACTTTTTTCTCTCTCCCTTCCTCTGCACTGTGAGTGTCTGAAGACTCAGTTCACTGCTTTTCTCAGAAAAGTCTATTTCTGTGTCATCTTAGATCAATTTAGGCTTGTCCTGTGCACATAGGATAAAGACAGCATATTGCTGTGATAGCCTTGAACCAGATTTGTAAGTTTGGGACACTGAGAGCAGGAGGTGAGGTGCAGCTGTCATTGATAAGAAGCAAGAGTGGCCAAACCAGTGGCTAAAATGTGGAATTTTTCAAGCATAGCCGGGTTGTTTGAAAAATAGTGCAGACCACAATGCAAGGGGTTTACCCACGTCTAAGGAATGTGTGTGTACATGTGAACCCACTGTGTGGAGCTTCCTCAAGGGGCTGTGTCTATATCTGTGTCCAGAGAAACAAAAATATGAGGTTCCCAGCTGCATCCTGAACCCAGCTGTTGTAGTTATTCCCCAGCACATCTGCTAAGCATCTGAAAGCATCCAGATGTTGGCTCTAATGCCATACCAATGTACTTCCTCCAGTGAGTGAGACAGTTCCTGCTGTTCCTGTGTTGTTTGTGTAACCCATCGTGGCGCTTGCTGCAATGCCCAGTGCGCTTTAAGCCATCTCAAAAAGTGCCAAGTGTCTGGCCCTACCTGGCTCTCCAGTTAACTGGCTCACAGTGTTTCTTCAGGATTGGCTTTTCGGTCTCATCTCTGAGATCTGCACTCCAAACAGAGCTGGGGTGGCTTCTGGGCTACATTCAGTTTAGTTTTGCAATGCAACTTAATTTCCCATAAGCTTTACTCTGCCTGAGATGGCTGTATGGAGCCTTTCCTGCATGGCAGGTACCACTCAATTGTTAAAAGAGCCTGGCAAAGTTCACTTTGGCAACACAGCCTTTGGGAACAGAGGGAGAGCCTTGTTCCACACCTCCTTCCTGCTGGTGAGATGTCAAGGAGTGATCATTTTTAGTATTTCAGAAAATCAGCTGGTTTTCATGTCCAGTGCTTTATCTGACTGGACTAATTTCTTCTCTGTGGGTGGGGATGCTGTACTGTGATAAACTAGAAAAGGATGAAAGAAGTAGATGTTTCTCCTTTGCGTGCTCTTGGCATTAGCATCTTCCTAAATGGGGTGAGCTGACCAGGAGATATTTTTGTTTCCCCTCATCTCTCAGCCCTATTCTTACGCTCATAGCTACCTTTGAGCTGCGGGACTCTGCAGAGCACATTGTGGCTTGCATTGGCTCAGCCCGAGTTCAGTCACCCAAAACCTTGCAGGTCTATTTTGAAACATCATTCAATCTGTCCACTATGGAGTTTCTTTTCTTTTTTTTTTTTTTTTTTTTTTACTCTTGCTTCTGACATCATTTCCCGAACACTATATTCACTGAGCTCTGTAGCCAGATCGTCTCCTCAGCATATGATGCAAGGAGCTCTTTGAAATGGATTTCAGCTCTCCTTTTGCTCTGCTCTGCCTGCTAGTGATAATAACTGTTACTCAAGGTAAGTAGGATTTTTCTTTATTGGGGTTGGCACAGATTTGCCCAGATGAACAGACACCCTAATTTTGCTCCAAGATCTTTTAAGGACGCTACCAGATTTGGGGTGACATCAAATGATGTAGCTGCTAATACATGAAAGGGGAAGTCAGACCAAAGTAAGACAGATAATTTTGCAAGTAAATGAACAATAACTAACAATGTTGTACTTTCTGAGTGTCCTGTGTCTGGAGAAGCTTTTCAGTGAGGAATGTGTGGTCCTTGTATGCAGAGTGCTGATTGGAGAGTGACGTGGTCCAGCTCCCAACACTCGGTGTGACCTTGGGTTAGCCCCCAAGCTGCTGTCACCCTGCCGTTTACTCATCTCTGATTTACACACAGCATCTTAATAATGTGCTAGTGTACTGCGAGACCTGTTTGAGTTAAAACTGTGACCTTACTCTTTGGGTGAAAGCAGCTGTGCACTTGCAGCTGTTGTTTCTGCTACCCTCTGTGCAAGGTCCATGGCACTGATGCCCTGAGGACCTTTCTTTGCACAGTCTCTCATCTCTGATGGGTGCTAGTAGATGGTCATCTTAAATTTAGGGAGAGAAAAGACCAGCTGTTCAGCCTTTTGTTTCCCTGTGTGCATGGTGTGCACACCATTCCTGTGCTGTTGAGGTGGGGGAAGTTGGACCTTAAAGGAGGCGTCCCACTCCTCTAATTTTCCATCACTGGTGATCCAACCTGTCCCTAGGGTTGGGTCTGCCCCTCTTTGTCTCACCTGGGCATTTTCCTTCCTGGGGGGCAGCCAGGAGGGGATGGATGGACATGGCAAGCTTGCTCTCCTTCCAGGCTCTGTCATCTGGACTGGTGCACTCAGTGGTGATTCAGCAGTCTTTTCTTTGGAAATCCAAAGCCTGCAGAACTTCTCCAGCATGAGTAAGGAGGATAAGAAATGCTCTACAACTGTCCTAAATGATACCTTGTTGGCCAAGTGTGGCACTTCTGCCAGTAGATGGCTGAACTTGGAGAACGGCTCCCTAGTGCTGAGGAGTGTGGAGAAAGATGATGAAGGAAAATACGGATTTGTTTTTCAGAACACCATCAGAAATTTTACACTGGAAGTATTTGGTAAGTGGCCTTCTTGGCAACAAAAAGCTTTTGAACTTGTGAACCTGGTTGGAAGGCTGATGCCTTGAAATTTTTCCAAAGAAGCTGCTTGAGCTTGCAGGAGCTATAGGTGCCTCTGGGAGCCGAGCCAGTCTCCCTCCTGTCCCTTGTAGCCTCAGAATTTCTGCTCCCTTTTGTGTGCCTGCTCATCCATCTGCAGGCAGCAAAGACAGAGACAAAGTCACTTCTGTACAGGATCCAGCTCATTGCTTGGGTTAATATGGAGAAGGCTTAGGAGGGTTTGTCCTCCTGCTGAATAGTGCTCCAGGCAGACAGAGCCTTGCTCTGGTCCTCATCACCACCGTTCCTTTTGCAGGGCTTTCACTTACACAGGCATCTAAGATAAATTGAAGCGCACGAAACTGTAATGAAAATGTCTGAGCAAACTGGTCTCAGTGAAGACAAATGAACCCTTGCACCTTTTGGGTGCAAACAGGCGGAACTGCTGTGCACAGTAGGTCAAAGATGTGACTCCTTGGTATGAAGAACAGGGGCTTAGACTGGAAGTAGTCAAAAACTGCAGAAGTGTCCTGGGTTTAACCTCCATTTCAGTGGCTTTACTTTGGGAACATTTGCCTCCTCCTTCTGTTCTGTTGCCTCCTCCTTCTTGCCACCCCTAAGGTAGGGAAAAACTTCCACAGCCAACATGTTCCTGGAGGCAGGGAATTTTAACTGAAGATGATGTCCTAGCACAAGACAGTGATTTCTGAGCTTATTTCCATGGTTACATGTTCTCAGTGTTACTCCTGCTGTCCTAAAACCATACCAGTTCTCTATCTAGTATGTACATGCAAAGCGGCAAGTGTAGGAAATAGGTTTGCTCCTTGTAGTAGACTGAAAGTGAGAAATTCAGGGAAATGTAGCAAGAGTAATGATAAATAGATTTATTTGAAAATGTCCTAGTCTGGGTATCGTATCTAACTGCAGGTGTCTTGTGTTCATATCCATGTTGGCCGTGATTTGCACCAGTTCCTCTCTAAAAAAGGAAGAAGAGGCAGAGTGACAGCAAAAGTACAAACCTCTGGTGGAGGGGAGGACTGAGTCTCCTCCAAAGCTGTGATTATCTGCTGATTACAGAGGAGGGCTCTGGCTGGCACACATCCTCTCAGACCAGGGGCTTTTAAAATTTTTTTTTCAGTGTCAGTTAGGAAAATGAAAATATGCCAGATATCCCATAACAGGGATCAAGAGTCACTAGCAGGGCTGGGGTAGGCACTGTTAAGCATTTCAGGGCAAAGTGCAGGCACTCAAGAGTGTGGTTATTTGTTTCTGTGCTCCCTTCATACAGTAAATGTGGTATTGCTGGGATTGCTGTTCTGTTCAGTTCGTGTTCACTGCTGAGTCCTCTCCTCACCTCTCTCTTTCCTCCCTGTTTCCCTTGCCCCATGCTGTGTGTGACCAGAGCCGACCATCGGTATCCAGTGCTTCCCTGATGGAACTGCAGAGCTGTCCTGCAACATGGCCAGCAACGAGATCCTGGTCTTTCGGTGGCTGCTGAATGGCACCCACCTGAAAGCCGAGGGTGCTTGCATTAAGGATGCTGGGAAGAAAGTTCACCTGGGCAGAACTGAGCCTGGGGAGTTTGTGTGTGAAATTTTGAAGGGGAACAGTGTCACGAGGACCAGACCCATTACACTGTCTTGCAGCTACGGTGAGTAATGGCATCTCCAGAAAATCTTCCTTTGGATCTCTTGCAGCAGCAAACTGAAGAGCTGTTGGTGTCCTCAAAATATCAAACTCTTCTGTCCTCCTCTGGCATCTCCCTTCCAGAGTTACCAAATCTTGCCTTTAGAAATCAAGACCCCTTGATTTCCTTCTCCCTCTTGTGCTTTGGACTGATACAGCCTACAACCACAGATGGGATAAGTTTGTTGAGGAGGTCCTTTTACCCAGCTTTGCAGCAAGGATGGATCTCCATCTGTCTCTTTTCCTACTTTTTGGTGACGGAGATTTGCAACCCCCCATGCACCAATCCTCTATGCTACTTTAGAAACACAGGCTGCTTCCTACTCTGACGTGCATCCATGACCCAGCTGCCTTCCAGTTTCTGTGCATCCCCATAAAAAACCTTCCACTAGTTCAGCCCTGTTGCTTCTGGACTCAGTTGAGGTGTTTTGCCTAATCTCTTTTCCTCTTATCTAGGCCAGAAGCACAAAAGATTTTCTGATCTATGCAAATGCCTCTCCATCAGCCCCATCCATCAGAAGTGGGTAAAGACACAAGTCATTTACTTCTGGAATGTAGGGTTTTTTCCCCTCCATATTCTTGTTCAGACATATAAGTCTCTGAGAAGGCTGAGACTTTATCCATTTGCAACATATTCATAAATGCTGAGTATTCTGCTTGAATAAGGCCAGAGCCTAATGAGACAGAAAATCTGGATCCTTGGGTATCATTTAATTTGCACCTCCAGCAGTGAAGGTTCTTCTACTCTCTGGCAGCAAAGATGGTTATTAAAACTACAGGCATAACTTATATAAGGTTTTTGACAAATTTTGCTGTAATTAATTTAATCACTTTTGCTACTAGCGAACCTATACAGTAGCATTTTAGAAATTGTCTGGGACACTCCAGCTCCACGATAGATAGTGTCTTTTCTTCTGTGGCTGGCATGCAGTTGATGTGAGAGCACCCCTCCTGACCACTCCCCGTGTCCTGTGTGGTGGCATTTGGCAGAGGTGCTGTGGGCTGTCCATTCCTGGTCCCTCTGGCACCGCTGGCCAATCTGTGCAGATCTGGCACTTGTGGCTGTGGAGCAGTGATCTGGATTTTGCCCAGTTAAATTGGTTGGAGGCTGTTCTATGTAGTCAGAGCCAAGCTGGCTGAGGCACTGTTGGAATGAGGCTCTCCACATCCATGTGAACATCCGTGAGCTGTTTAGTCAAGCCCTCTGATAAATCACACAAGTGCTCTCAGATTCCATGGTTGATCCTGGGTGGCTGCCCAGTCCCCTGGGTGTGATATCTGTTCCCCATTTCCCCTTGCAAAGCTCATGAAGGAATTTAGTGACATCTCTTTAGGGATGGACACGCACATAAACACACATTTGAAAGGGTCTGAATTAAAGAAAGTGGCAGCGATTCCACTTTTTAGTCACCAAATGCAACCACATTTGTAAAAAGTAAAAGCAATTCTGGGTATGAGTAAAATGAATTGATGAGGGAAATGGGTTCATTTAATTTAATTGAAGATTAATTTTTTTTGTGGGTTATTATTTGCTCCAGGCAAAGGGCTGAATTTACTTTTTCCACTGTAGGTATACAATCTATGTAAAAACATCCATTTGGGCAACCTGTTGGCTGATTAAATTAATTTTGAATAACCAAAAAACAATTTGGTAGAAATGCCGTAAACTTACCAGGCAACACAGGGCTCTGAGCACACAGGATTCAGAAATTAAGAAGTCAACATATATAAAAGACTTTTATTGATTAATTACTTGTTCATTGCTTATTTTTAACACAATATTTTATCCCCAAAAGACCTTATTAACAAGTGGCAAATTTTTAGGAAAAAGATTCAGGAAAAATATTTCCAACTTGTATTTATACTTTTCACAATATTCTCTAAGCGATCATCAACTAAAATAATTAGGGAAATTATTTCTGAGTTTCTGCTGAAAGTTTTTCATTTTGAATATGGATTTTTTTGAACTTGGTAATTATTCTTAAAAAGACTGGAACAAGCACTCTGAAAATACCACAAGCACCTGTGTGCAGTTATCTTTACTGTCCCGGTGAGTAGGTGGAGTATGATGGCGTGTAGTATATCCTGGAACATTTAAAATTCTTCCTAGTCTCTGGAGAGATGGAGCAATTAGTGCTTTTGAGGGCTTGGAAATATGCTCCAAATGAGCCTGTTGGTTGCTGCTGTGCAGGCATGTGTGCTGCTGAAAAGCAGTTAAATTATTCAAAAAGGGATGGCACAGGCTTACCTAAGGAATTGATGTTGTCATTAAAGTGGAGCTGTATGTTTATTTTTTCTTTTTTTTTTTTTTTTTTTCTTTTTTTTTTTGCATATGCCAAGAAGAGTTTTCCTAGAGGCTGCCCCAAGTTGGAGGAGATTAGCTCAGTGAAGGAGCAAGCCTGCATGGGTCTCTCTTGTGCAAGTCTCCATGCCCTGTACCAGCTGCCTGCTCAGCAGCAGTGAACGTGCGGTCTGCCCCGTCACAGCAACCCTGAACAAGGGCTGCTGAGCTGGGAAATAATCACCAGTGACTTGTGCTGCCCTTCTGCTCAGCCATCTGCAGCCCTTGCTCCTGCTGTGTGTTCTGTGCTCCTGGCCAGGCAGGGGAGAACAGGGTGGAATCTTTCCCCGAGCAGCAGCGGAGCTTGGGAAGGGCTTTTCCCCTGCAGCTCGAGTGGCCACAGTCTTTGGTGCCTGAGGCAGTGCATGCTCTGATGAGACTTGCTCTGAGGTTGCTACAGTCATTACAAGACTGTCCTGAGTGGATTCTCTGATGCCAGCTCTGAGGGTAGACTCGGCAGCTTTTCCTTCAGCAGGAGGTGCTTCCTTAGGTCTCCCTCCTCAGCTGCCCATTTTCATACAACTTGTTGAAATGTAATATCTTTCAAACCACCACCTTCTCTGTTAAATTTGATTAAAACTTACAGATTACCTTAGATGTCAGTGATCAGGGCAGGCAGAAGTGAATGCACACAGCTTAGGCACACAGGCCTCTCCTCTAAATGAAAAATTCCGTGCCATAATTAAATGATGTGAAATAAATCCCAAAGTGCCACAGCTCAGTGTCAGCTGCCCTGATCCAAGCTAAAGCAACAATGATGTCAACAAGCTCTAATGTGGCTGCATGGTTTCTCCCACTGGGAGAAAGGAATTTGTCCACTATGGTAGCTAACAATGTTGTGTCCTTCCTGCAGACCTGCTGCGGTACCCGGGGTTCATTTACATCCTGGCAGGGTGTGCAGCGGGTGTGCTTATCCTGGTGGTGGCTTTGCCTGCAGCCATATGTTGCTGCATGAAGAGGAGACACAAGTTCATCCCAGTGCCTTCAGGTGAGTGGGGAATGCTGTGGCCCTCCTGTTATGAATTTTTGAGAGGACTGTGTTTGTACAGGCTGGGGTTGACATGGCCTTAGAGTAACCTGGTCTCAGCTGAGTGGCTGCTTATCCTGCAGCCTGTCCTCCCTTGACCTGCTGGAGCAGAAGTCTGCTTGCTGATAGGCAGCCTCTATGGGTCTTGAATTAAACCTCACTTTTCCTTTATTCACCTCACACTTGTGTCCTCACCCTGTGCTCCTGGCCAGAAGAAAAACCCACAGCAAAATCTCTCCTATGGGCAATAAAATGGAACCTTATTCAGGTGTGATCCCGAAAAGACCTGAAGGTTTCTGATGGCAGTCCTCTGTCAGCAGCAGTCCCTGAGGTAGCAATCTGCCCGTGCCACCTCAAGCTGTGATCCTGCTAGCACGGCCAGGCTGGTCTCTGGCAGGCTGGCAGTGACCCTCCGTTCTCGGCATCTGTCCGCTCCGGGAGCGGAGCCAGCGCCGCGTGAGGAGCGGACGCAAACGCGTGTTGGGGGTCTGGCCTCACAGCACACCTGCCAGGGCTGGGGGTGTGGAGACCTTCCTCCAAATCTCTGGGTTTGGTTTCACAGAGGAGGAGAAGGATGACGTGTTAACAATGTCAGTGGTGTCCGGTGAAGGCACGAAGAGCCCCCCCAATGGAGACCGTGTCGAGGCTCAAGCTGCCCAGACTGACCGTCCCCCGAAACCTGGTGAGTCCAGCGACCTGTCTGAGGTCAGACAGGGTACCTTGGTTAGGAGGGGCACAGTGTGGCTGGTGGGGGTGGAGGTGACAGTAGAGAGGCGCCTGGGACATGCCAGCACGGGGAAGGTGCTGCAGCTTCTCCAGGAGTTGCAGCAGGGCATTTTTAAGTACATTACTCATGCCATGAGAGGCAGAGGCAGCCATCCCACAAGCATCCCACAGAGGGTGCTGCCAGCAGGCTGCAGGCTGTCTGCTCCAGTATCTCCTGTGCGAAAACACATACCTCAGAAACAGCAATCCCCCCAAAACTCAGCAGTTTTCCTGCAATTTTCTCACCCTTCTCTCCTTTTCATCAGTAACGTTTTATGAAAATCTGCATTGTTTTTTTAAGCAGTCATCTTCAGGACAGCAGGAACCAATATGCTGAGCTGTAAACACAGCTAAATCCCATCAAAGCCAGAGGCTTGTGTATTTTCTTAAATAGAGGCTAGAGTGGGAATATGGTCACATTTTAAATTTTTCAAAGAAATTGAGCATAAACCCCCACAGCCTTAGCACAATATGGTCAAGAGAGTGCGGTGATAAAGACCCTCCAGAGATGTCCTGTTCTCTAAGTGCTTGATATTAGTACTCCACTTTTTGCATTATGTTTCCCTCAGTTTTTCTTCCCAAACACAAATGCTGGCAACACCTTGCCTAGTAATGCACCATCATCAGCTGGAGTAGGTTTAGCAGAGACATCATGAACTGGAGTACCTTTACATAGGTCATAGCCTGGTCTCAGCACTGCTGTCTCCATTTCTGGTGGCCTTCACTGTACCCATGCACAGCCTCCTGTAGCTCTGCTGTGCCTTATATCTAACCTTGGATGCTCTTTGCTCTGCTTTCAAAATATTATATGCTACTCATGAACATAGAGCAAGAAAGAGAAAAAAAAAGGCTTTCAGGTCATTGTTTAATATTAATATACTTCAAGTGTAGTGCTTTTAATAAAAAATACAAACATTATAAGTTTGACTAAAAAGTAGTCCATATTTAAATTTTTTACAATTTAGTAAAAAGCAGAGATGCATGTGGAAAGTAGGTGAGAACTAAATGTATGCTGTTAGCCACCTTTAATTATTCAGATGTAAGTGAATAGATTTGGCTTTAGTATTTTGGTACTAAAGGTTTGGTACTAACAGTACTGAAGTACTTTGGTACTAAGAAGCCAGATAGCTTCAGTACCAAAGTGCCCTGAGGCACGATGAATGGCTCAATAAATAAGTAGTTACAGAGAAAATTGAAATTTGACTTGCAGATACCTGGGGCGAGGGGACTGAGCGGATTAGGCAGCCTGCAGCATTAGGGACCAGGGGGTGAATTTCCATGAGGGTGAGCCATTGTATGGGCACTTATAAACCATTTCTCCCTTTTCCAGATGCTGCCCAGATTGGTCAAGGTGTTGAGCCCCAGCCACTGGCAGGAGAAAGCTTACCAGTGCAGATAGAAGCTGAGGAAATGCCAGATGCTGAGGTCCTGGTTGATATGGGAAGCCAGGAAGATGCCTCAGACTGCTTCCCGGATCCAACTGATGACTGATCTCACATGCTTGCTGTTTCACCCTGAAGCCTGTGACACTTGTCCTTCGCATCCCATAGTCTCACTGTGTCTGGAAAAATTTAGCAGGCGAAAGACGTGAGGTGTCAGACCTTCTGACCTCATTTTAAAAGAAAAAATAAAACGCAGAGAAAAGCACACACTTGGTTTCAAGGCCCACTGCCGTGGCCTGACAGGTTCTCCAACAAACAAAAGGGGCAGCTCTTTGATGCTTTGCCTGATAACAAAGCTGCAGCTAAACTGAGGAGCCCAGGGGACAGCCTGGGATGAGAGGGCTCCTCCTGCTCCCTGCCCACCCCATGCCTTGCCATGTCTGCCAGCCAGGGGCAGGCACTACAGGCAGGTTGAGGTGGCCTGCCAGTCCCAGGCAGAAGCCAACGACTTGCCAGAAATTTCCTGAGAAAGCCTCTTCTCGGGAGACTTCGGGGCAATTTTTTCACAGGCTCTGCCAAGGAAACTCAAAGGAGGTCTCAGCTTGGTATCTGCTGTCCTGGATGCTTATCTGAGCCGCTCCTCTGAGCTCCAGATTTGGCCCTCACCTCTTGCTGCCTGGAGCAGGAGCAGTGGTGGGGCTTGAAATTTGACTTGCAGGTGCTGTGTGCAGACCCGGGGTGATGCTGGCTTTGCTCACCTCTTGGTGCCCCAAATGACAGAGGGTACAAGTTACCTTTCACCAGAACCCGACTGCTTGGGCTGTCCCCGAGCCAAGCCAGCGCTGTCACTCGCTTGCTTGCCTGCAGCAGGCGGGGGCCTGGGGCTTGGGACTGCAATTTTGGCAGAAACCTTGATTTTAAGGCTGAGATTGTTTATCAATGCAAGCATTAGTGCCTTTAGTGTAGTAGTTTAGCTGCTGCAAGCTGATGAAGCTGGCCATCTGCCTGTGCATGTAGGCTTGTTTGCGGCTGTGTTATTTGCACAGACAGCAGCAATTTATAGAATCTCTTAGGTAAGTCGTGCTGCTACACATGTCCTGTTCTGCTCAGGGGAGCTGTGCCTGTGGAGCAGCTGGGCTAGACCTGCAGGGAAGAAGAATGTGGTGAGGAGAGGGCAAGGATTCTGTCCTCAGGCAGCTGAGTCCCAGCAAAGCTGCCAGGGACTGCAAGGAGTGCTTCAGGATGTGCTGCCAGAGCAAGGTATTTAATGTATAAGACAATTTTAGTAGTCCAACTGAGGTGGTAAATTGGTTGTTAGTGTTAAAATAGCCTGTTGGGCTAGAAGGGCATGGTAGTAAAAGCAGAGATGGTACAGACTGGGACCAAAAGGGATGGGTAGGTGGGTACTGCGTTCCTCTCCTCCCTTGACATTTCATCCCTGTTTTATATTGTGCTAACACTGTGAATCCCTTGGAAATGGATTTAAGGTATGCCTGGTGAAAGCCATCCAACGAGGGCTGCGAGCACCCCAGCAGAATCCAAACTAAACTGAGGATTTCTCTCCCAGGGGAAGGAGCTGGTGGGATGGCTGCACGTTTACCTGGGAGTCCTTCATCTCTGTGTACTTGCCAAGGCTCTGCATCAGTGACACCCAGCCATAGGTGATTGTTTTCGTTGTTTCCTTGTCCTGTGACTCTCTTTGGAAGATGTTTGGATCTTGTGTGCTGTGTTGGTGGTGATTCAGCCTGTCTCTGCTTTTAAAGGCTGCTGTAGGAATCAGGCTTTCCACGGTAAAGAGGGAGGTGATAATTCTTTTCCTTACGGTGCTGTTCTAACTCCTTTCAGTATAAACATTCCTCAAAGGCTGTGAGTTGAATGACAAAAAAAGTGACACGGAGTTCTTGGGGTGGCAGAAGCGCAGAAGCAGCAATGCTGGGTGAATGTCACCAGGCCAGTGTCACCAAAATGGGGGGACACAGTCAGCATTGCTTCACTTCTGCACTTTCTGGCAGGGGCAGGAGGGGACAGTCGACTCCAGCACATGCTTCAGAGGCTGATCACTGTTCTGAGCTGCACTGGAGGCGACAGCAGTGTTTCAGTGCTGAGGGTGAGAGAGCAGGGCCAGCCTTGTCCTGCTGGGCTGGGGCATCCCAGCTCTAGCTTATCCTAGTGCTGCCTTCCTGCTGCCAGTCCTGGGAGGGCTGTGAACATCACCACTATTATGATCCCAGTCCTGGAAGGATTTTTGCCATAGAGATGTGAGAGGTCTTTGTGAGACAGATTGAACCACGGCTGGTTTTCTGTCCTTTACCACTGAAAGTGCCATTCAGCAACGGGGCAAAAGTTTCTGTTACTGTCAGGTCAGGAGAGAAGTAATGCAGCCTGTGCTCTTCCTTTAACTGTATGTATTCATGCCCAGCTATTGTTCTCTTTTTGGTGGTTTTTACCTTTTTCCTTTCCCCCCCTGATTCATTTTGTTCCAAATAAAAAGATCTGTTTTCTACCTTGTTTCAGAACTCCTTAAGTTTTGTTATTTAATAATTGTTTCTTTCTGGTTTTTACAGGAAGTACAGACTTATTTTCAAATTAATGCACCGCCAAATAAAGGAAAGGTGATAATAAGTTATTGCTGACTTGGGTGTTAAAGGGCACAGAGATCATGAGGACATTCATCTGTAAGTCACCCCAGGAGAGGCTGTAGGACAGTGGCACAAGCTTGTCCCTGTTAGAATGTGTGTTAATGTGTAAGAACATCCATGAGCACCAGCAGCTCACCAAGCCCTGCTCTGGTGCCTGACCTGTGAGCTGCAGGGCAGGGATGCAGGGCGATGGCCTGGTTTTTACCCATCTTTACCCACCTGTAATTTTTGTGACACCTAAGTCACCTTAGCTGTGAGAGAGGATGCTGGACTGCGTTGTACCTTTTGCAAGGAGGAGGTGGCTCGTTCTCACCCTTAGACAAGTGGGCTCAGATTGTGGGTAAAAGCAATGTCCTGATATGATCCTATCAAACCCCTGGAACTGATCATAACAGGTTTATCACTGGAACACTGGTGTGACTGGCATGGGTGATCCTGCCCTGCAGTCTATGAACCCAGCACTCTGAGGAGCCATCTGCCTGAATTTCCAGGTGTTTTCCAGTCTGGCTATGGTGCTGCATCTCCCAGGAAAGAGCAAGGACACTTTCCAGCCTGGGTCTGACAGGAGAACAGGGTATGGATGTGGGTGGTGCTATCAGGAATTTGACCAGAAACAGAGGTGCCTGTGCTGCCTCTTTGGGGCTTCTGGTGCCTTTGGTGAGGCTGTGTCATGCCAGCCCTGCCTTCTCTGAGTTGCTGAGGGAGTTCTTGGTGCCAGGGTGCCTCCAGGTGGCTTCCTCTGGGGAGCTGGTGCTTTCCAGGTGATGGGAACTGACCACCACATCATTCCCTCTGGCCACTGGTCATGACTGGGCAAGGCTGGGAGTAGTGCAGCTTCCACCCCTCTGCTAATCAAGTGCTGGCAGGACGAGGGGAGCTCTGCTCTGTGGGAAATGTGGGTGTTTTGGGATGTGATATCCTCCCACCAGTGGTTTGTAGCACTGTACAGAATAGAGGTTTTGATTTGTATCCATGTCAGTCTTTCATGCTGGGAAGAGAGGAGTTTGCTTGCGGCATGTGCTAAGCAGCAACTGACATGAAATGCAATATGTAATCTTTTCATAATGTAATTAATTTATGAATATAAAAGGGGAGCAGAGAATGAACTTACTTGACTTAAGATCAAAGTGAAAGCAAAAGCAAGCAAGAAGTGTGTAGTAGAATGGTGAGCAGAGAAAATGGAAGGATCCCTTTAGACTTCTTTAAGCACTCAGGATGAACTCATCCCCACAAAACTATCATGTCAGAAAAGCTCCCACATCCCAGTAATGAAACAGTGCTTTGTTTCTCAACCTCAACCACAGGCTTCTGGCCTGATGTCCCTGTGGTTGTGTAGGTAGCCCTTGGGGTGCTGCCTCAGAGCCCAGCACAGAAGCAGAGACACCAGGACAAGAGTCAGCTTGTGACTGGGGAGCTGCAGGACCAGCCCTCCCTGTCACACTCAACTCTATAGAAACAAGATTAGAGGCTGGTGAGTCTGAGAGCAGATAGACAAAACTGATAATGGTCAGTGGTTGTGTGAACTTCTGATAGAAATCTCTGTGTAGTTGAAAAAAAAACCCTGCTAGATTTTAGGCATGTACATGGTAAGTTCATGTCACTTTTTATGAATTATTACAGCTCATTTCAAAACAAGCAAACAAGAGGTTCATGTGTAATGAACCTGTAGCAGGCAGTGTCATGGAGAGATATCTTTAAAGCCATTTCTTAAAATGAAACAGCAAATTCTGGTGGTGCTGTAAAATCCAAACTGGTATTATCACCACCAGGCAGGCAGGAGTGAGATGCCCCACAGATTCCCATAGGTAAACACACAGAACTGGTAACAGAAGTGGGCAAGAATGGCAGCATCACCATTTCTGTCTGAGGTGGAAGCAGAATTCCGTGATGTGTCATTGCAGAATCTTGGATTAGTCTTTGGATACTGTTTTTGCCTTCTGCCAGGCTGCTCAGTGCCTGGGACCTTTGACAACCACTGTGCCCTGCATTGGTTTTGTTCAGAGTAAATGTTGCATTTCCTCTCTGCGAGATTACATGACTCATCTCCTCAGGCAGAGGATGTGGCTGGAGACAGCAGGGCTGTCTTTACTGAGAAGGGACCTTGGGTTGGAAGGGTTGGAAGGGACCTTAGAGTTCATTTAATTCCAACACCCCTGCTGTGGGCAGGGACACCTTCCACTAGACCAGGTTGCTCAGATCCCTGTCCTGGCCTTGAACATTTCCAGGGATGGGACAGCCACAGCTTCCCTGGGCCACCTGTGCCTCAGCACCCTCACAGAAAATAATTTCTCCCTGATACCCAATATGAACCTACTCTATTTCAGTTTGAAGCCTTTGCCCCATGTCCTATCACTGCATGTCCTTGCTGGCAGGTGTTGTATTAATTATAACAAGATTAATTTTGCTTTGGTGTGATTAGCAGATTTCTTTGGGTTGTGCAGGACCACGGGGAAATGCAGCAGTCTTTCTGCTTATGCATGCTGATGGCATCATTGTCACCTTCATGAAGATATTCCCTGCCTGAGGTGGGTTTTCAACCCCAAGCAGCAGAGGTTCCCCCACTCTCCCATCAGCCATGAGGTCAGCAGGAACCTGACTGTATAAAATAATTCATTACACTTCCAAGTTAATGTACAGCTGTGGTCTGCTCATTGTGCCAAACACTAACATAAATAAAGTTCCCATCTGCAGAGGTAGAAAATATGGGTGGCCAATGTCAGCTTATTTTTAAATTGATCTATATTTCTGGTTAGGATATTCTGTGTCACACTTAGCCAATATCCATGATAAAATACTGAATGGGACTATAGTCTCAAGTGTGTGTTTTATAGCTAATATAAATATAGTTACTATTGGAAATTCTATGCAGAATTTTTAAAACTGATGATGGCTACTGGTAGCTTCAGTATTATCTAACACCACAGAAACTAGATGCATTACAGGCCAAGAATTACTTGGAGGCAGTTTTCAGCAAATCTTTTGGAATTGCAAATGCAGTGCGTTGGACAGAATGATTGTCTACTCCCGTATCATATGCAAATGGAATAAAGAAATACAGCTGGGTGCCTATCCTCCAGCCAGCACTGCTGTCTCATCTTTGGTTTATACAACTTCCTCTTTGAGGGTAAATGAGGGTAAAACATATTTTCCCTAAACTAAGGAGTGAAGCAGTTTTAAATGCTTTTTTTTTTTTTAATCCTAAAAAGTCATGCAACAAGGTATCTTCAAACAAACAAAAAAAAAAAAAAAAAAAAAGGAAAAAGAACTTGTGATGGTGTTTTTGTCTGCGTGAAGAGAATTGCAGTAGTGCCATTGACAGCATGACTTGAAGCAAAGAGCACTAGGAGTTTGTGTTGCAGTCCTGTGAAAGCTTTCAATCACAGCGCAATAGGCATCAGATTTCTCCTCTGAAACAACCGGCAAACCAATGGCGAGGAAATTTGGGACAGCAGGGGTGGGATTCAGGGATGTGTCAGGTGACTCATTCAGGAAAGTGTGTGAGTGTCAGCTCAATTCACCTGGAGCCAACTGGAGACGCTGGTGGAGGCTCTCCCGAGGGGGCACACGGAGTCTGGAGCAGGAGCACTGCTGGCTGGGACAGTCTGAGCCTGGAGCAGGAGCACTGCTGGCTGGGACAGTCTGAGCCTGGAGAAGCAGCACTGCTGGCTGGGACAGTCTGAGCCTGGAGAAGCAGCACTGCTGGCTGGGACAGTCTGAGCCTGGAGCAGGAGCACTGCTGGCTGGGACAGTCTGAGCCTGGAGAAGCAGCACTGCTGGCTGGGACAGTCTGAGCCTGGAGAAGCAGCACTGCTGGCTGGGACAGCCTCTTGGGGCTGTGTCTCTGCTGTGTCAGAATGAACGGTGACAGGACACAAGAGAGGAAGGGAGTGATGACAGATTCAGTGACTGCTGTGCAGGATCCAAAGGGAAGAAAGAGCACGGGCTTAATGACTGAGGGTACAGAAGTGCTGGTGAGTAATGGTAGACAGATGCTTTTTCTTCCCTTAAATGGGTGGGGAAGGCTGCAGGGGTCTCAGGCAAGGTCTGTCCTTCATCATCCTGCAAGCTCTTCAGGCAGTATAAAATGTTTTTCTCCAGAAAGCTGCAGCTGCTTTCTCCTCACCCCTGCTCTGCCTGGCATTTGTCATGGATGGTGTTCCCCAGACAGATGCACTCCTCTGCTGGTGGTAGATCACAGCCCCACTGAGCCCCTCGGGTGATGCTTTGCCTGGGGCTGCAGAGACTCCTCACTCCTCTCTTTCTCCTGAGCCATTTGCAGGGAATGTGCTGTGCTAATTTTGATAAGCCCAAGAAGGGGAGTAAACCCAAATCTGATAGCAGCAAACAGGAAATAACCTTTCTTCTTCCTCCGCCTCCTCATTCTAGCAAACCCTTTCCAGCATTTTTATCTTGATGACATTTTCTGGAATGGGTTTTGCTAGATGAGGTGGGAGAAGGGTGATGGAAAGGCAGGACTCCAGCCAGCCTTTTGGGTACCCTGAACAGGGTGAGAATTTGCTAGCTCTCTTTCCTTCCTGTGCACAAGTTGGGCCAGGAATCCTTTTGCTGCCATAGGAGGTCATGGGGAAAGCTGTGCAACTTCAGCTTCTCTTTGTACACATTTCTGCTCAGCTATTGAGAGTTTGGGACTTTTTTCCTTCAGATGATTTGGTGTCTGATAAGTTTTGTTTCCTTACCTTTTGTTGAGTGTTTAAAGCTTTGTTATTTGGCGTACAAAGATCTGTTTGTAGCTTTCTCTGGAGAACCAGACTGCAGATGAAAAGTCCTTTCTTTGCTGGAGAGAAAATCAGGAGGAGTCAACACCACCATGAATTTTACCTCATCTATCTTAAAAAGTCCCAATGGTTAAACAGACTCAGCATAAGAGGAAAGTAGATGCCTGTTTTTTTACTGAATTACTGATGCTGAAGAGCTTAAAGGAATATCAATATGACACAAATAACCATGGCAGCTGTGGTTCTAAGCCAGTGCATCCTATCTGTGAGGGCACAAGGCATGCCCAGTAACTTTCCATTGAGGCTGCACAGGAAACTTCCTGCTCTGCAAAGTGCCTGCTGAAGTTCAGCAAATTTTTACTGAGCTGCTGAAAGCCGTGTATGTAGGGAACACGAGACAGATTAATTAACAAAAATGTTGCTCTCCCATGATGGAAATGTAAAGGGATGGCTGAAAAGAATGGTGACACTACCTGACTGTCAGGAGTGCAACAGAAGGGCTGCAAGTACTGCCCTAGTAGAAATACTGTGAAAAGCCACAAGTTGCCACCAGTGCAGCACACAGAACAGGTGCTCATCTGCATCTCACAGAACATCCTGCACCTGCCTTACTGAGATCTTAAAGAGCAGAAATTCTCAGAAATGCAATGACTTAGCACTTAGCCATTACTCTTCCTGGCAGGCAACAGCAGCTCTGGGATGTAAATGTTTAGAAAGATGGCAGCTTTGTGCCTGTGCTTTCCCTTGCTGTAGAAAAAGCTCTTTACCAATACTGGTGTGGCTCCTGCTGCAGATGTGGGGTGTTGGCCCCAGAGCTGAGCCCATCCTGCCCCTCTGTTGTCCCTGCACACTGATGTTGCTACCTGGCAGGACTAGGTGAGGTGATGCATTTAAATGTAGGAACAAACCTCAGAGAGGCCAAAGCCAGGTTCACAGGGCACAGGAAACTTGCAGGATGAGAGAAGAAGCGGGGGAAACTGAACTGATGTCAGGATTGGCTCTGAGGAGGAAAGGACTTAAATTTTCATTGCATCTCATGGCTCCAGGTATAGATGGTGCAAAGGGCATCTTCAGGGTACTTTTCTTGCTTCAGAGAGCAGCAGCAAGACTGTGCTAACAGGTCATTCAGATGTTTCTGAGACATTTGCATCTTAATTTCCCAACAATAAGAGCCAAACCTCCTTATATGTATGAATAAGGCTACATAATGGGCCTTCTGTTTTGCTATCACAAGTCCACTGGTCCACTGTCTAATAAATAAACTACAGGCACTTGTAAGATCCAAAGTGATGTTCAGAGAGGCTTATGCAAGGTCTTCTAGGAGGAGGGAAATTTTATGCCCACATACATGCCCCCCAGGGGCTGCACCAGTAGGAGAAATGCCAACAGTGTCTTGCATTTGAAGGGAAGACTTTCCTTTGTTTGTGGGAACTATATAAAGGCCACTCCTAGGAATAAATGCACTTACTACTGAAATATATTATCCAGTTGTTTGTGCTTGTCTCCTGCATCACTTCTCAGCCTCCCACCTGCCCATTTCCATCTGTCCCTCACTCCTCTCTGAATTTATAGTACTGTAGTAGAATAAAATACTGTGCAAAACATCAGGTATGCAAGCATTTATTAAGCTGATGGTTTCTGGGGAGTGTCAGATCTTGTCCACAAGATTACTTAGATGGTAGCAACAACTTGTCTTTCCTGGATATATTTCTAGGAGCAGCTGTTCTTCTATTATCCTTCTTGGGTAGCTAGTCCATCCACTCTCTTGTGATGAAGGGGCACATTGTAGTTAATACAGGTCTTTGTGTATTTACCACTGCCAAGACTAGAAGATGCTTTTATGGTCATTTTTCTGGCTTCTTGTATCAGACAAATTGATTGCAGCATGCCAGCAAGCCAACACCTTTTGCAGCTTTAGTAATGTCACTGAATTTACTAGAACAAGATGCTGAAAGTTAGATCCTAAATCTAGGGCCTTTATAGATGATGGAAATCATCAACAAGACTGAAATGCACCATCTGCAGGAATAACTGATGGGATGCTGCCATCTGCTCTAGCCTCAGTCATTGCTGTGAACCACAGACTGCTTGGTCTAAGGGGGTTATGTTCCTTCAGACCAGAAATAAAGGGTATTTTTTGTGAGGTTTGGCTGTTAATACAGGCTTACAGCTTAAAAAGAAGAAAATGTGTCTGAGAGAGAACACCTGGGGCTAAAGGTTTAATGGCATGAAGCTGTGTTGGGGTGGGGGGGTTTAGATTAGCTATCAGGAAAAGGCCCTTCTCCCAGGGGCTTTTGGGGCACTGGGATGGACTCAGCAGGGAAGTGGTCACAACTCCAAGTCTGTCTGAGCTGAAGAATTGTTTGGGCAATGCTTTTAGGCTCAGGGTGTGATTCTTGGGGCTGTCCTACTCAGGGACAGGAACTTGGTAATCTTTGTGGATCCCTTCCACCTCAGAATATTCTATGTGGCATTATGGACATCACAGGGGAATCGTGTCTCTTCAAATAATCAGGTGAGGACAATTCTGCATGATTCATGGTTTGAAAATGTTAATTTACTTTTCTTGAGAGACGGATGGAAAAAGTTTGTGCAGACAACTTTTTCAGTAGCAGTAGCATGTGCATGTGTGTGTGTGTGTGTGTGTGTCACTATTTCTGGAAGATTTCCATTGTGTACAGGCAACTCAGGGCTCTCAGCTCTGAGACACTGAGTCAGCATCCCTGCCAACCCCTTAGCTAAAGCTCTATTTTGAGTTATTGATCTTTATATTTCCACCACTTGATTCAAGCTGGAGTTTTTCCTTTCTTGGCTCTGTGTAAGGCGGAAGTGAAGAGGAGGCAGGATGTGTCCTTCATCAACCAAATGGCTGAAATTCTACGTGGGAGCCAGCAGTTCCTTGGCATTTCATAGTGCAGGGCAATGCCCCTTGCTAGGGCTCACTTTGCTTCTTCCTTGCTCCAGCCACTGCCCAAAATTCCTCCTGCTTCGTAAAAAGCTGCAGTAAGGGGAATGTGCCATCAGGAAGCTCTTAGCTGCCATCCAGGGCAACCCAGATGGAGCTCAGTCTTGCAGGCCAGGGTGCAAACTCAGGAGAGCTCCCAAAAGTAAAGTTACCCTTCCCCAAAGCTTCCCCTCCACATATTACCTATCTGACACTCCAATTAAAATCACATTTGCTTTTCTCCTTACACAGTCTGCCTCATCAACGACCTGGTGAGAGATTTAGAGGGGTGAACGTCTTGGGAGATGCTCAGTGCAGGGTGTCTGACTCACATGCAAGTACCACTTACTATAATTAAAGTTTCATGCGAGAGAAGATGGTACAAACTATCAGGCTGCAAATCTACTTTTTGTAGTCTTCCTTTTCTAGTAGATCAAATAACAATATTTTTAATATATTTTTTTAAAATAAGCCTCAGGCATGAATGTTTATTGGCTCATCACTAAGCTAAGAACTTAGAGCTGGGAACAGCTGCATATTGTCTCTTGAGATGTTGCCTTCAGATGTGGGGGACTCTGTCACCTCTACAAGGAAATGTGAGTATGATACTTACATTCCCTGTGAGGAAACTCTGTGCTGTCTTACAAAGAGCAGAAGTGTAAAGGAAAGAGCAAGCCACAAAAGCAAATGTACGAGTGCAGCGCTTTGTGGTTTCTGCAGTGGAAACAATGCTGCAGAGAGAGCTGTGCAAAGACACAGGCCATTGTTGTGGCTGTGCTCAGTCCTCTGCTCCCCTGTGTGTCAGAAGATGGGGATGTGCAGCAATGCAATGGGCTAAACAGGGCTCCAGCATCCTTAGCTTGATGCTAAGGACAGGCCTAACTGAACCAGGCCTAGCAGCGCTGTGCTGGGAGACGTCTACTTTTCTGTCACTGCCCGGGTTTTCTTGCTGGCTTTATTTAATCCAGTGGGGTTATTTCCTGTGTGAAGAGAGGAGGTGTCTGCAGTGAGAAGAAAAGTGTGAGAGCACTCTATCTACAGCTCACCTTGTCCAGCCCAGCACAGCTTGGGCCAGTGTCTGGGCTGTGGCCACACAGAGCTGCAGCCACAGCTCTCTCTGTGCCACTCCCTCCACCTTGGAGGGCATTTCTGGCTGGTGCAGGGGCTGCTCTGCCAGTACTCTCTGCTGTAGCTGTTCTCAGGATGTTTATGCCATGCCACATCTCTGAAGGTACATGCTGGCTTCTAGAGCTCCTCTGTGGCAGCAGCCCAGAGCTGCTGTGCTTCCCAGAGACACCTTCAGGCTCCTTCTCCTCAATGCCTTCTCCTGGGGCTCTCCTTGATGGGAAAACAGAGACATCAGTGCAACAACTTAGAGTGCTTCCTTCCAAGTAACATGCAAAAAATCCTGCTTCTAAAATGGGGATTAAAGCCCAGTCAGGACCGCAGCATGATGTTGCCTTGCTTTTCAAGAGGGGAAGGCTAAAGCTGGCAGCATATTGACATCTCCCTACTTGTCATCTGGCAGGAAGACTGAGCTTAGAGACATGGGCTACTTTGTCTTTCTCCAGCTGGGTCTGATGGTACAGGAGGGTTCAGGGGCTGCTTTTGGGACAGACCATGCACGTGCCAGGATCTCATGGGGAATTCTTGCTGCAGGTGAGTGATGCAGGTTTGGCTGTGCTTTTGGCTTTCGTTACTCAAAGTCTTGCAAGTGGATTTTGTGCGCATGCACCAAGCACTCAGGAATACCAAGGCCCGGGGTCGCTTCTGTGGTGTCCAGTGACCATGGGACATCAGCCATTGAGCTCTCAGCCTTTCTCTCATGTGCTTCTTCACTGCTCACAGTAAGGTCATTTTTGAGCAGACACTTTATATCCTTTACAAATGGGTTCTTGCTCCTGCCTACCTGTTGCTCCAACAGCAACCAGGATGTTTGGTGAGCTGCACCATAGGGGCTTTTGGTGTGACCCATTTCAGCTGTGAGTTTAGGAGATTGTGTGTGGCACGTGGGCATGCCAAACTGGTTAAATGGAAGTAGTGGCCTTCATGATGAATACAGGGAATACTTTTACACCTGGTTCTACCACTAAGGAGCTTTACCTGTCTTCTGTCTCTCACACTCACACAGGCACACATCTTTCCATTTGCATTTCATTTTTACCATGACAATTCCCACCCCAGTGTGCTGGCAGTGTGAACATGCCAACAAACAGACAATGTGCAGGGGTACCCTGGAAGCAGGAGGTGGCTTTGAGGGATGTTTCCCTGAAGAAGAAGGGAGACAGTTGAGCAGAGCATGGACAGTGGTTTCAGCATGCTGGGCCTCCCTCTGCTCTGCTTGATGGATCCAGCAAAAAAACCTCCAAAAAAACTGAGGAGAAATAAGTGTTGCTGCCTTTGCCCAAATTTCTTTAGGTGCTGGGGCTGGAAGCAGATGTGTCCAAGAGTTTGACACAGTTTGCTTGGCTGAGGAGATACCTGAGTGTGGCAGTCCCTGCCCTCAGCTTGTTTCTTGCCACAGAGGGTGGAGGTCAGGCACAGAATTGTGATCTTGCTGCTGTTGCTTCCTCTCTCCTTTTGTGTATGTCTCCTTTGTGTGTTCTTTGGAAGGAAACAATAGCAGAAAGAAGGAAGAAAAACTAGGTTTTCCTGCAAGGAGTGTTTTTTTTACCTCATTAATACCAGTAAAAAATTATTAAGCTGGAGAAGAGGAGATGTCTTACAAGACCTTCCTTTAACCTCAAGGAAGAGGAATGACATGAACGAACAAGCAAGATTTATCTACTATTGTACATTTCTAGTGCCACAGATTTTCTTTTGTCTTCTTTCTTCGCCTACATCTGTGACAAAAAGCTGGAAGATTTCAGTGGCTGCTGAAGCAGAGGAATTATGCTGGTGAGGATAAGATTCAAAATCCTCACTACTCCATCTGTTTCGTATTGGAATCAGGAATAAGGACTTTATTAGCTTCTCACATGTTTTTGGACCTAGCTCCTCACAGCTTCTTTCCCACATCAGCCAGCTTCAGGGCTGGTTTGTGCTTGATCAAGGCAGTGTTCTCACCCCCTTCCATGCTCATCCCTCTCACAGCTTGCTGGAGTGGTTGGCCCTGCCTGAAGGGAGCGTTTGTGCCTCTGGCCAGCCCCTCATACACCAGATGTTGATGCCAAGCTGATCCTGATGGTTTCCAAGGGAAGTGTGTCTCCTTTCAAGTGTTGTCCAACAGCCACCTGCTCCTCACTGGGGCTCCTGGGCTTGCTCTCCCCTTGGTGCTGCTGAGGCTGTGGGGGAGAATTAGGATTCCTATCACACCCCCACCCAAAAACTGCATCCCTCCCACTAGGATGGTGGCATGTGGGTGCTGGAACTGAGCTCTTCAGGTGAGCATTGAGGAGGACAAGGGCCCCATCTGTCCCTCCAGCTGGGTGGACAAACCTCCAGAGCATTCCTGCATTTTTGTGCCCATTTTTAGTGTCTCCATGTTGCCTTCATGGAGACAAAACACTCTGTTGAGGCTTATTTCCGCCTCTGCTAGAAATGAGAAGTGCTGGAGGAGAGGAGGAGGGCACAAAGGCTGCGCCGACATGTCCCATCTCTGCTTGCTCACAGTAGAAAACCTTTTCACCTGCCAGGAGCTATCACTAATCAAGGCAACACTGGATGTTTTTTGACCCTGAAAATGAACTTTAGAAGGATTTTCCTAGTCAAGTGCTTGCTGCTTTTATTTCCCACTGTAAAATGTGAGTTTTTCTTACAGTTTTTTTGCTCTTTTGGGCCAATGTTGAAATTGTATTTTAAAGCATTTACAACTTGGTGGGCTGCTACTGATAAGAAACTTGTTCCACTTTTCCAATGAGTGAAGACATCTGGGTTATTGCTATTATTATTTGATTTAATTTTCAGCCGGGGGAGGGCAGGACCTGAGTTTCCTATTCCAGTTATAATAATAAGCTGTAAAGAGTTTTGGTTTTAAGTTAATGAGTCTTAATTTGACACGTGTGTAATGAGAAATGTCAGCATACAGTTTGCTTTCTGCCCTCGAGGCAGCTTGTGCTACATTAGAGATCCAGTTCACTGTGCATTATCGTGTGTAATTTCCTTTTCTTATCAAAGATGTGCAAATCTTTTGAAAGTACAATTTATATTCTTCCATAAATATTAAAAGAGTGATATATTTCAGTGTCTTCAGTGGAGCTGAAGTTTAAGATGTGAAAACACCAAGCAACTACATATATTTTTTATATTTTCCATATTATTGTTTTCATTATTTTTTTAAATATTAATCTAAAAACTTAATTAAGGTGTTAACTCATAGATTAGAGAAGGTTTTAAGAGATGGAGGCAATACAAGCCTGCATAATTTTTTCCCCTCTGTTTCATTCCACTAAGTTTGCATGTATGGCTGTTTAATGCTTTGCTTTTCCTTTAGAACAAAATTAATAGATAAATAAGGATTTCTTCTTTTTATGTACACAATCTATAAAACATCTTCCCCCAGCAGAAATAAGGATTATTCCCTTGAATGGAAAATTGTTTCAGAGAGTTCCTTCCTTCTCTAAAATTACTACGGGAGCTTTTTCTTTTAACTCTTTCTTGTGACTGTGAGTGAGCTGTAGTCTCTCAGTTAAAGCCTTTCTGCCCTTTGGAGCACATTTTAGTTGGCATTTTTATCAGAAGTGTTGTTTCATTAGCTAAACAGATTTTTAGTATCATACGTGTGGGATACTCAGCTTTCCACCAGAAAGACTGCGGAGATCAGATCAATATCTAGAGATGCCGCTGGTCCACAGAGATGCCATTGAATTATCCTTGAAAACTCAGATTGCTTTTTTTCTTTACTTCCATAGAGAAAATCTAAGTATTGTCTGTTATGCAAAGAAATCCTATTACTGGCTTTAAATACTTGTTCATGACTGAGCAGAAGCAAGAATCAGAATTCAAATATTTGGGTACAACGCATAGTGTTATTTGTGTGGGGCATAGCTGCTTCCAAGGCTGTTTAGTTGATAGCTTTATTTCAGGACATTTCATTAGATATATCAAATACCTTGCAAGAAAGGCAGTGCTGAAAGAACAACCTCTCTTTAGAGGTGGTGAATTGCCAGAAGCACTACAGCATTAATGTTCTTGTTGCAGAGGCATGCTATTTTAGTTCTCTGATTATCTCTAATATTGTTAGTTTAATGAAATAGCCACTGGGTTTCAGTTTCCCCTCTGTGGTGCCATTTATCATTATCCTAGATACAAGGAGTGAAGGACTGTAATAAAAATATGCATAAACACAGGTTTTTCTCTCTGTGGGGAAAAAAGTACTTAAAATACATAAAATTAAGGCAGAATCAGCTCTGTGTGGTGATGGGAAGGGAAATCTCCTCCTGCTGATTGGCTTCACCCTGTAAATTGAGGAGGAATGAGCACAAGAAAATGACAAACTAAATAAGCTGTGGCTCTGAGCACATGCCTTCAGGTCTCGGTGAGCTTATCCCACCTGACACTTGCACGCAGATTTCACCCTCCTCCTGCAGGTTTGTCCACCTGTCACGGGGGTGGGGACAGTTCCTCACTTGAAATGACCTCCCAGCAAAGTTTCCCAAGTCCTGGCTCACCAGAAATGGGGCCTGCAAGGACAGTGCCTGAAAGCAGCCTGGAGCAGAGTGGGCAGAGCACCCGGGCACTGCTCCAGGAGTTCATCATTCCCACTGCTGGAAACATGGAGGATGTTTAGTGAATATCCCCTTTGGCAGCCCCATGCTCAGGTGCTTCTCAGTCCGGACATTACCTTTGGGAAGCTCCTACTCTTCGCTGTTCTGGAGAAGGGACCTGGAATCAAAGGAAGAGAAAAGATTTTTTTTTTTTCCAATAGCTTTTCTTGTAATGACTCCTGTAGCCCCTCAGTTCACAGGATGCTGGTGGCTGTGTCTTCCTGCCTTACTTGCCCCATCAGGATCCTATGCTAGAAAAATCAAGTGGATACATTCCAGTGGGGCACAGTAACTGGGATGTGAGAGTGGGGGGGGGCACTGCTGTGGGGGTGCCTCCAGTTCAGTGCCTTACACTCACTCACAGCTTTACATGGGCTACCATTATTATCATCATTGCTGTCACTGAGGTGGCTGAAATGATTCTGCTGTTCAGGGATGTGACTATTTTTGCTGTCTGTAGTAATGTTTGCAGTGATGGGCGCTCTGGGTACCAGCCTGTGCCATGTGCAAAACACAGAAGTGATCTTCTTTTCAGGAAGGGCTAAGTTCATGTTAAACTGAATGGGAGGCCATGAATCTTGGCATCTAGAGTCATTCCAAGTAAGTCAGCCAGGGTATAGATTCAGCTTTTGAAAGCTGAGCTCTTAGCTTTCTTGCCTCTCAGAATTAAATTGGATGCTGGCATTTATCTAATGAACAATCAAGAAATATTTTGGAGCAGGGGAAGAAGATGGCATCAGTAAAGCAGAGAGGCTTAGGCAGCTCAGGAAGGGGGTGGCATAGCAAATGACAACCTTTAGGGGGGCTGCTGGAGACATCTGAGGGGCTGGCTGTGCTTCCCTCAACAGGCTCCAGCACCAGCTGGATTTACAAGGCGGTGAATGAGACAGCTCTTCTCAGCATCACTGCTCCTGGGGACGTCTACGAGGCAACATGGAGGAGAAGGGGACAAAGGCTGATTCAGATCAAAGATAACAAAGCTAAGCACTTTGTGAACAAGGACCAGTGCAGGTGTGCCATATTCCGAAATGGTACTCTGAAAATCCAGCCCCTGGAAAAAGAGGACGGTGGAAATTACACGGTGTTGGTTTATCAGAAGGATGGAAAACTGAAGGCAGAAGAAAATATAATGTTCTTTGTTCAGGGTGAGTTTTTTCTTTTCCCATACCATGCCCAGGACAGCTGAACAAGACTTGGTATTGTCTGCTCTCTCCCACAGCCTTTCCTGCTGAGTGCCCTTCTTTCTGATTAGGAGTGGGGTGACTTCTGTAGGACATACCTTTTTCTTCCTGCCACTGACAGCAGCCTGCCTCTCTACTCCCTTCTCTTGCTCTGATTGATGGCCTCAAAGCCCCGGCTTCTTTCTGGCTCCCCCGTTTGTCAGCCAGCAGGTTTCTAGCTGTGCCCAAGAAAGCAGCTGGGAGCACGTTCACACTGACAGCAGGGTGAGGGTGGTCAGTCCTACTGCAGCACCACAAACAGTGCTAAGACCCTAAGCTGGGGTGGGACCCTGAGAGGAGACTGGGCTCCCAGCAGCATCCTGCTTCCAGAAACCTTTGTTAGGACCACAGCAGCCTATGTGGGGTACAGCTGTGGCTGATGCACTGTGGGTTTCGGGTATTTCCAGTGCCATTTTATGGGTACTGAGTTATGACTTTTGTTCTCTGGCCACTGGTCCAGCAAGCTGAGCAACTTGTGTTGCCAGCCCCTTGTGGAGAGCTCAGGAGTCTAGATGACACTAAATGCTTGCATTTGGCAATGGAATCCCACTCCATTTTTGCTCTAACATACAAAAAATCCAGCAGTCACCTCCCCTGAGATAAACCACAACAGGAGCTGAATTTGCAGTGGAAGAAGACTTCTGCACCCTATCATTGCATAGCACAACACAACAAATATGAAGACTGCGCTCTTTGAAGCACAGTTAAGCACACACCTGGGGATTTCAGCTGCTTGGGCTCAAAGCATGAGGGCAGCCTCCATTTCTGTGCTGTATCTTGTTCTAAGAGATCAGAGCAGTAGCAGCCCAAAGGTTTTGGGGTGAGTAGGGATGATGGAGCTGGCTATTCTGCTCTTTAATAACTGCTGTGACATCTCCAGACCTCTAAGCTGTAGGACAGCGTGGGCTTTTTCCCCAGTAAGGGGATGGCTTTGTTCTGTCCTTCATCAGTCATCATGCACACCTTTGCCAACATCTTGAGTTTGTGGCACCAGCTGGGATTACAGAAATGATGCCTTATTGAGGCAGCAGTGACAGCTGGAATGGTTTTAGCAGGGTTTCTGTGCAATGGGAGGCCCTGTGTCTAACAGCTGCTGAGCAGTGAGGGTGCTTTGGGAGCTATTATTGTAAACAGATGCAGGAAGTCATCAGGGCCTGATGCTTCTTGCTCGTGTTTGAAGCCACTCTGCTGTCATTGGGGTGTCCTCATTTCAGGTCAAGGTTAATGTTCCAGCCCAGCTGTGTGCTGCATCATTTCCTCCGCAGCAGAGAGGTTGCATTACCTCTGACACATGGTTTTGGAAGTCCTGTAGTAACTATTGGGTCCTAGAATAATTTGTCAGCCAGGCTGGCCCTTTGTTACTAGGGCTGGACAAACCGTTGTTAAAAAAAATAAAATTGTCCCAATGATATCCTCACACAACTCCAGCACCTGGACTCCAATGTTTCCCACTGGGATGTTTTCCTGAATAATAGGTTCCAGTTTGCAGAGGAGGAGTGGGCTTACCAAAGAAAGGCTGGCTGTGGATGTCGTGGTGTGAGCCTTGACTGCATGTGCTATGAGCAGTCCTTATTTGCTTTAGAACTTATGAGCTCCATAATTTACTCAGCCTGTAACTAGAGGTGGCACTGGCATGTTTTTTTTTATCTGGTCTTAGAGGTAGAAATAATTAGTTTTCATTTGCTGTTCCAACCAGTTGCCCTTACTTGAGGAAAACCCTGCAGGCTTTTCTGCCTCTTTCAGTGCCACCAGTGATAGAGAAACTGGAACCAAAAGGAGCAAGTTGTTTGCAGGGCATAAGCAGAGACAGTTTTTTCTGTCATAACCTCTGTTTTGTGCTCTCCATTCTGGGTTGATGGCCTTCCATGCTGTGCTGTTGTGCCTGCTGAGTGCTGTTGGTAGAACACAGTTCCTCAAAAGGAGCTTTTCATAGTTTTTCCTGCTTTAGAGAAAATCTCTCCCTGACGGGCACAGGTGGAGCAGGATCAACTTCATTTGCACCAAAATACAGGGTCCAGAGGTGGAGGGGGCTGTGGCTCTGAGTCCCTTCCACCCACCTGAAGACTCAGCTTCCTCCCCTCACCTGCCTGGTGTCCAGCTCTGCTTTACTGGGCCAACTATGTAGGCTACTGCTCTGCATTTTCTTTATTATTGCCTTGTTACTTCTGCAGTAGAGATCTAATTTGCTTTTCATTCTTCTGTGATCTCATTAGCTGGTGATTTGGGGTTAATTCTCTGTTCTGCTTAATAGTAGAGCCTTTCAAGAGGAGAAACTCTCTCAGACATGCCTGTGCCTTCCCTTCTTTTTCAGAACCTGTCCCTCAGCCAATCCTCAATGCTGAATGCAGGAATAAAAGTGTATCTGTCAAGTGTGAAGCAAAACAGAAGGCTAAGGATGAAGCATTTATAATAGAACTGACTCGACCCAATGGCATAAAAATCCGAAAGAATGCAACAGTGCTGGAATGGCACGGGTGGAATTCTGGGACGTTCCGATGCATTGTTAAGAACCAAGTCAGTGAAAAAATGGCTGAGAAAGTAATTAACTGCTCAGGTGAGAAATCTCTTTTGTCAGAATGTGCTAGGGTGGATCACTGCCGAGGGCAGTGGGATGTGAAAGGGGTTTTGCTCCTTCTCTTCTCCTGTGGGGAAATCCGTTGTGTTTTTCTCCTCTCCATAATCACAACTATCGATGTGGTGGTGGTTGCCTGCTAGCCATGGGTGTGGATGAGTTCTCTCACAAGGGGAAAAAATAAGCTGCTTGGACTCTTCAGCTTGGCCTAGAAATCAGGAGGGAAGTTATGGAGGATTTTTCTTCGGGGTTACACAGGTCAGATAAGCATGGCTCAAATGTATCATGGTTTTCCTATTCACTTCAGATGCAGCAAAAGGAATGAAAGGATTGCATTTTAAATGGGGAGAGTCATGATGAAAATGGTTCAGTAGGCAAAAGAAGTCATTGCAGTTGTCATCCTCCCACGTAAAATTTTGCAAGCTAAGGCACAAAGGACAGATCACACTGGTTTGACACTGGGTGTGGTGCTCAGTTCAAAGTCCAGAATTCCAGTGCAGTGCTAGGGAAAAGTCCTTGAATTTGCCAGACTTGGGTTCATCCCACCTATCCATGTGTGCTCTGCTTGAAGCATTCTCTTACTCTACATTCCTGCTGGAGCTGGTGGAGAGTTGGGGGCGGGGCTCACAAGAGCTGGCTCAGTATTTCCAATTTTTACCTATTTCCGCCACAGTGAATTTAGGGAAAGCCCAAGTCTGAAGGACAGCCCATGTGAGAAGGGAGGGAGCAAGCCTTAAGGCATAAAGGCTTTACTGAAGTGATCCCAGGTCTGTTGATTCTGACTGAAGGGCAAAGAGCTGAGGGACAGGATGGCCACTGCTCTCCTGTGCAGCTGCTGCCTCCTGAATAATCCTCCTGATTTCAAAAATAGCCAAGAAATGTATTTTTTTTTTTGCTGCTGCCTGACCTGATGGACTGCACAGTCCCGTTGATGTTAACATTGGGAAGAGGCAAGCAGGATGTGGCATGGACTTTGGAACTAGGTATGAAATCATGCTGTTGGATTAGGTCTGTTTAAGACAGGGCAAACTATCCCAAACACCTTGTCTGGATGAAGAAATGCTGGCTGAAGCTGCCCATGCCAGGACACAAGCCAGGCAAGCACAGGTCTGCCTGCACTGCTGCTATGGGCAGGCATCAGCCATCGTCTAGACAATTTTGATTTCACTTTTTCTCGCCCTTAAGAAACGCTCTTTTTTCACAGGGTGAATTGAGTTGGAGAGTTTGAGTTTGGTTTTTTTTTGGTCACATCATTAACAGAGAAATACCAACAATCTTTAAAGTACAAACATAGCATTTCTCAGACATCAAAAACCCCCTAAGAGCATGGAGCACTACACTTCCTACCCAAACTAAATACCTCTCAAATTTTCTGTGTAGTGGCAGGACTCTGCCAGCTCCACAGTAGATTAAAATCCCTCATCTTGCAGACAAACCTCCTTCTAACCCTGCTGCCCTCTGTGAACACTTGGTCCTGCATTTGGGGCCAATCACCTTGAATTTTGACCTTTACAGGCAAGGTACATTTCAGGTGGGCTTTAGCTCAGCCAGCTTTTCATGGAAGTGTAATTATATGTGAATCTGTCCGGGCTCCTCTTGCACTCTTCTTGGGAAAAAAGGCACAGAAAAAGCAAAAGACACCTTGGTGTAATGCTGGCAACTAAAACAAGTGGCAATTTAAATACAGTGAGCTGGCATGCATGAATGCTCTGGTTTCAATTTTCTGCAGAACTTGAATCTTGGCATTTCAATTTTCTGCCGAACTTGAATCAGGGAGCAATTAAATTCTCAACAATGAGGAACAGCAACTTTCTGCTGTATACAAGTAAAAAGCAAAGGGTGGGATGTCTACTGGTCTGCCTTTATGGTCAATAGAAGAAAATACAGAATTCTAAGTAGATGTTGTGCAAGTTATTTCTTTCCATCTAACATCCTCTTTCATCCCCTTAACTAGGCAAGATGGACTTTTATCTCATCTTATGCATAGCAGGAGGTGCAGTCTTCTTTGTCATCTTTGTCATTTGTCTTATTTATTGTATCAGAAGGAAGAAAACAAAAAGGAATGAAATTTATGGTAAGTGTTTAGGAGGCTTTGTTTTGCTATCCAGCAACCTAAAATATTAGAGCTTCCCACTGACAGCAGCCCTGTGGTCAGGAGCATTCTCTCTGTCCTGACATGAGCAATAACCTGGTGAGCATATGGTGAATCTATGTAGATCAGCTGGCATTGCCAGTCTCACTTTCTGATATGTGCTTTGAGAAAGCCACCTGAGCGTTATTTTACATTATGGCTGTTTTCTTTTGAGTGGTACAGACCACTGCATCAGCTGTACAGTGACACCATGTCCTCAGTTCTTGGGCCTGGCTTCAGGAGGAATTAAGAAAATGAGTCTGAGAAAATGAGAACTAATATTTTAGTGATTATTTTACGGTGACTAACTTCTCTGAAACACTTTGCTGTGACTTTAAGGCCACCTCAGTGTCTCAAGAGGTAAATCCCTCAATCCCTAAGTTAAGATGAGTGATATTTCAGAAATGATGAGTCAGTGATCAGAAGTCAGTCGGTATGAATTTACTTCTTTGTGTGTGACAATTAATGCTGGCAAAAGGGATCTCTGGCTGCCAGGAGTCTGGAAATCCCAGCACAGACAAAGGCAGGGCAGAGTGCTTTGGTGTTGCTTCCTGGGTCAGACCTCACTTTCCCTTCAGTAGTCTCCAAAAGGGGACAGAGCAGCTCAGGCTGGGGGTATCCATTGATGTCTACTGGGGCCTCCCTGATAAAGCTGGTTCCCCCAACAGACAGGGCAGAGCTGCCCCAAATGCTCCAGGTACCTTGACCTCTGCCAGGCTGCCAAAAGCATTTATGTTGGCCTGGGAGGTGCAGGCAGAGGTGAATTTGCTGTTCACTGGGACAGCGGGAACACCTGAGAGTGTGCAGGTTAAAAACCAATATTTGGCTTTTTCTTGCTTGGGCCAAGGACATTTCTGTGTGTTTTTGGCTTCTTGGTGCATGCGTGACTGTGGGGTCCTTGTGTTGTTGCAGAGGAGGAGCGAGCGATGCAGACTCTGCCCATGGACTGTGAGAGGGGGATGCGGGAGCTGCCTCAGACTCCATCCAGGCCCACCCCAAAGCAGCTGCGAGTGCAGCAGCGGCCGCTGCCCCCGCAGCCTCAGGAGCTGCAGCAGCCGCGGCCCCAGCCACGGCCCCGCACGCAGCCACGGACTCCAAACCTCCCGAGACAAAGGCCCTGAGCAGACGTCCTGGGAGGAGGGATGCTGGTCTCTGTGCTCCACCGTGCACTGGGAAAAGAAAGTTTCTGACAGCCAGGAGCCCCTCCTGCCCAGCCCTGCGTAACGCTCAGCTATGAAAAGGCAGCTTTCATTGCAGAAAATTAGAGACAGCATCAAATGGAGATGAGGAGACTCAAGGTGATGGGCATTCATCCCTGTGGCCATTCTTCCATGGGTGTCTTCATGATAGGATATGGATATGGAGCATTCAGCCCTGAAACTGTGTCTTTCTGTGGTTCACTTGCTTTTACTGCACCTTGTTGTCTTCGTGGTTTTTGGATGGTTTTCACCAAGAAGAAGCTAAAGCTCTACTGAGACAAAATGGACCTATGGATTTTACAGGGTTTCATCTCCTGCTACAGATTAGGACAGCTCTCTGGCTTCAGCATCAAATACATGGCCTCCTGGACCAAAAAATGGTTGTACGTAATTAAATATTTGTAAGAAGTTGAAAGGATTTGTGTCGTATAATGCGGAGAAGAAAATATTGAAAGAACATGTGAGAACGTTGAAGGACCTGTGTCAGAAAAGCACAAATGGGAAAGGGAGAACTTTTCCCTTTTCTCCCTTTCCCTTTCTCCACTGTGTTTAGAAAAGAAACTGTAGACTTGAATTGCAGCAGTTAGGTCAGTATTTTACTTTTGTTTTTAATGAAACACTGAGAGAGATTTGTTGGAGAGGTTCTCCAGCACTGGGGTTTCAAAGGATGGGTGAGATAACATTCTGTGAAGCCTTTTTGTTCTGACAAGGGCCAGGAGAATGTGCTACACAGCTTCTTCAGGGATCGTTTCAACTCAGTTTTGTGACTTTTAGGCAAATAAAGCAAACCTTTATTCTCAGCATAAGTCTGTGTGGCTATACAGACTTTTTTTTTTTTTTTTGTTAGAAGAGGTCTGGTCTCCTTTGGCTTTTGAAACAAAGCATTATAAACTGCCAGCCAGTAGGATTACTGGTGGCACTGTCTGAATTGTCAGGGGTTCACATCTCAGGGCCTCCTGCTGAGGGCGAGGGACCACGTCTCTTGATTTTGCTGGTAACATCTCAGGTATAACCAAAGGATGATAAGAGCTGCTGAGAGATCTGCAAATCCAAGGGAGAAGTTGGACTGCAATAAGTGCACCTGCACCACCTTCCACATGATGGACACTGCTTGCTCCTCTGGGCCTTGGGGGTGTCTGTAACTGCCTCTGCAGGACAGCTGAGGAGCTGAGAGCACAGGCCTGGTTTAGAGCAGTGTCTGCATGGGTGCACTGACCCATCTGGGGTAAAAGGCAGGGCAGGTGAAGGAAGAGAGAGCTACAAGAGCCACAGAGCATGAGACATCCAGCCAGCTAGCTGATGTGTCAGGCAGAAGAACACCCAATACCTCTTTCAGGCTGGCCTATCCCACAGGTGATGGGGGAGATAAAACACCCATGCTTTGTTTCTCCTGGGAAATATGACTATTTTTATCTTCTGGTGTAAGGGCAAGGAGGCAACTTGTCAGGAAAAGGAAGCCTCTGCCTCCTCCAGAGTTCTGTCACTTCACTTGAACTCAAACAGCGGGAACAGCCCTGAGAGTGCCACTTGCTCTCTTGCCTTAGCTTTCTGCAGCTGATTTTTGGGCTTTTGCTATTTAAAATTGCATTTGGTAAATGTTTCATGGTTTATTTTGTAACATACCATATGCTATATCCCCGTACTGAATAAATAAAGAGAAGACTGGGTGCAGAGTAGCTTAGCTCACAGCTGTGCTGGTACTTCAGTATCTCACTTTGATACAAAGGAGGCAACAAATCATTTTGGTCCCTGAGCCACAGAAGCAGGGATGCAGGAGGTGTCACACCATCCCTGGGAGGTGCTGGGGTGCCAGGAGCTGATGGGCTCAGGCTGGTGTGGGTGAACACAGCTGCTCTGCCTGTCCTGTGCTGCCAGAGGTTTACTGGTGCTGCTCTGTGGTTACAGGTGTGGGGGTCCTTTCTAGGAGAGAGGGAGGGTTACTGGGGCCTGAGAAAGAAGATTTATCCCTATTTGGTCTATTTACCCCAAAACACAGTCCTTGGCAGGCAAGAAAATGCTACTAGCACAGAGCATACATGTGCAATGGAAAGCTCACCAGGGCAAAACTTATTTTTTATTTGCTCCTTTTCTTTTGATAATCACCATTGTTTTTGTGATGTCTCATTGTACAAGTATTGTACACTGCAGCACGTCAGGAACAAACGTGAGACATCACAAAAACAATGATGACTATCAATGCTCCATGACACATTCAGAAAAAATGCTGACTTATCAAACAAGCACCAAGCAGAACTTCATTTTTCTGAATGCATGTCATGGGGCATTCAAATCTCGGGCTTTTATGCTGTAGTGGATGTTTCAGTTCTGGAAAATGAGCTGACATTGGGAACTAAGACATAACAGGATGTGCTTGGCTCTGGTGGTTCTTGCTGTAACATTTCTTGGTTCTTCTTTTGTAGATGCATCTACCATTGAATCATGAGATGAAGAGTTTTTTCCTACTCTTCTTAAGGGGGATGAGATGAGATGAGATGATCAATGCTGGTCTTCTCCTTTTCTGTCTGCTGCCTTGTCCCCCTGTTTGAGAGCTGCAGTTTCTGCTGCATGGGTATTAGCTGGCATCAGTTTTGCTTGGTGATGTGCTCCAGAGCCAGTGCTGGAGGAATGGGAGGGAGGCTCAGCTTTGTGATCAAAGCAGGTCTGTAGCTGTGCTCTGGTCCTGTAGCACTCACGAGATGGGCAGGCTGAGCAGGCACCCAAAAGGGCAGAGGCTGGTTCTGTGGAAGATACAAATCTTCTATCCCAGCATTAGTTCATGTGAAAACAGCAGCACTTGCAGCCCAAATTTGGCCTTTCTAGTAAAGTAGCCAGAACCTGCTTGTATCTCTGTTGGCTATTAGCCTGTCCAGAGGGAGGTTCTCAGGCTTCTGCCACAGACAGTGTGGGACACAGCTAGATAATTTAATTTCTAAACTAAAACTCTGATTTAAAAGGTCAAGTAGAAAACCATAGTTGGTACAAGCCTTTCTTGAGATGTTTGCCAAAGTGATGCCATGGGGAAAAGACACTGATTTTGTCCTTATTCTGCAACAGATATTCAGGTGCTGCAGCTAATGATGTAAAAGATCTGGCCTCAGGATTTTGGATAAGATCAGTTTGTTGTAGCTATCAAGCTCCTGAGATACTGCTGCTGGGCATTCCTATCTCATGCTGTGGGAAGAAAGATAAGGGTTAATTGAAGGAGAGCACAGTAAGAGGCCCTGTGCCAATGAACTGGCCTCCTGGTCTCCTCTGCCAGCCTCAGCTCAGAAGAGGAGTTCCAAACCCAACCTTTTCACTGTCTTCTCCAGCAAAGTGCTTCTCCCCTCCCTGGGAGGGAGTTTAACACAGGACCTTTTCTCATCCTTCCAGCCTGGCTGCCTTGAGCAGCAGAAGCGTGGGAGCCTTTCCCTCCCTCAGTGGTGCAGCTTCAGCCTTTACCCTTTCAGAGAGGTGCCAGATCGGCTCTTGAGGGCCTCTGGTGCTTGCCCCAAACTGAAATTCCCCTCAGCTCTGCTCCAGCCCCCTCACCAGAACTGCTCTTCCTTTGTGAGGGGGAAGTTGCTTTCTCCCTAGGAACAGCAGGGACACAGGTGAAGGAGCTTTCCCAAAGCATGACATGGCTGCTGCTCCCCTGGACATTCTGGTGGAGCCAGGAAGGTGTGAAAAGGAGCTGTGAGCAGAAAAGAGCAGGCATGTGAGGAGCTACCTCACACAGTGATCAGTAAAGCATCTGCCAGCTCCTGTCTAGGGCTTCCAGGCTGGGGTTCAGGGGCAGAGAAGGAGGACAGGGATCAGCTGAGCTGGCCCAGTGAATAAGCCAGGCTCTGTGCATGGGGCATACAGGGCAACAGGGCAGGTGAAGAAAATGGGCAGGCACAGAAATGGCTCCTTGAAAAGATGTGCTGGATGATCAGTAAGCACGATTTGAGTCACATAACTTTGTCACACTCTCGGTCCTGGGTTGTGGCTTTTCTTTCTGTGCAAAGCTCCCATCTGAAGTGTGATTTACCCTTTGGGCAGGGGCATGAGTTGCCTGCCTTGCTGGGCCTCTTGCTTCCCCCTCCTTTTTTCATCTGAGGACCAGCTGCCTTGTTCTCACCTCCTGTGACACTTCTCTCCATTACTGTCTATTCTAGTTTTCCTTTCCTACAAAATGCCCACTCTGGATGGTTTATTCTTCCTCTTTGAATGACACTTCAGGACTCCACCTATGCCCGTCAGCCTAAGGGAGGAGAGGGGACTTCCAAGGTGTCCTCATGGTTTCAGAACATGGTTCCTCATGATCATGCCTACTCTGAGAAACCCCTCTCCGGGTTGCTTTGCTGTTGGCCTCCTTTGCCAGTGCTGTCAGGAACAATTCCTGGCTCTAGAAGGAACCTCTTGGCTGCCTTCTGCCATGGAAAGTGCACAGCCTGGGCCTCCTCCCCTTTCTGAGTCTCACTGAGCGCATGGTGAACCCTGGGCATGGAGCCCATGGTGCTGTGAGGCCCGGCTGAGGCGGTGTTTGATCCTGCCCACCTGCCTGTCACCAGCATTGACCCCAGTGAGGTGCCAGAGCCTCGCCTGCCTTTGCTTTGGGTGCTATTATTCGACAGTTTCTGCCTCGGGTGCGTTGAGATAGCAGGAAGAGATAACGCACAACGGAGCTGCTCATTGGTTGTGTTTCCCACACACTCTTTCTGCCTACATAAAAACAGCAGGCAAGTGTTTTGGGCTGCTGCCCGGCCTCCCACACGAATGCCTGCTTTCATTTCCAGCCCTTTGGTGTGGTATGGGGCAGGCGAGCGAGCACGGTGCAGAGGCAGAGGCGTGCGAGGAGAGACGCGCTTGGCGTGGTCACTGCTGTCCAGCGAGGGGAGCAGCTCTGAAACAGCACGGCCTGCAGGCAGCCCCAGGCTGCATTTCCCCGTGTGCCACTCCCTGGCTCAACAGCGGTGAAATGGGGACAGGCAGTAAGGCTGGTGCATTTGGACAGCCGGCCCACAGGATGAAATGTCTGGGACTGCTGGTCTTAGCAGCTGGGATTAGGCAAACCCCTCTTCCTCCGTTAAAGCCAGAGTGAGCTTTCCCATGAATAATGGCAATGAAGTAAAGGCAGGCTTGTTTGCCAAAAAGTTCCTATGGAAGGGTGCCCTGGTCTCCAGCTTTTCTTTCATAAAACATGCATGCACATTGTGTGCTTCCACGATGGGCTCTTTGCAAAGCCTGCGTCAGTCCCTTCCCCATTTGGCTGGCTGCCCCAGAGCCCCCTGTGCTTGTTTTCTGGAGGATCCTGCTGGGCAGCTCCTAGAAAGGGCACTGGGGGCTTGCCCTGCTCTGCCTTGGCTCTGTTCTTACTCCTGACTTATCTCACAGTGACTGACGTGTCCTGTCTCTAGAGACTTGCCCTGCCCTGAGCAGTAGGCACATGGCAAACGAGGGAGAGCAAGGGCAGTCTGTAGGCTTGGGATGCCCCTTTGATGCTCCTGTTTATATTCCTGCTGGGAATGGGATTTCTCCTCTTGTATGAGAAGGGAGTAGCTATCAGTTTGTGCTGGCACTGCTGTTTTCCTCCATCTCTGCTTTCCTGGAAGTTTTCCAGCTGTTAAAGGCACCACCTGAGGGAGCTGTGTCTCCGGGAATGGCTGTACTGAGGGAACTGTGTCTCCGGGAATGGCTGTACAGCACCAGGCTGCACCAGCAGCGAGGGCGACTGTGAGGCCCTGTGCTGCAGACACACCGGTCACTGTAGTGACCAATTCTAGCTGGCTTCAGTGATTTCAGCAGCCAGGGCCACTGTAGTACGTGGCAGAATGAGGATGTGGTTCCTGCTGCTCGTAGGAAGTGCTGGTATTTCAAACCCAAAATTCAGCTAGGAAAACCTCCAATGCTCTTCTGCTGACCTTACAGTTTCTACAGACTCTATTTTTCTTTTAGCCATTTATAAATTACAAAGCTTAAGACAAGACAAGCTTAGCCTAAAGCTATCCACTGCAAAAGAGGAACCAAGCAACATGGAGATTTTTAAAAAGCACTGTCAAGAAGGAAACTTGTCTGCACAGCAAGTGACTTGTAGGAGCCTTTAGGCCCTGTAGTGGAAATAAAATACCAAGTGTTGAAGGAGTTGATCAGAATCCAAAGTTTTCCAAAGGAGGGTGTGTTTAATAAGGAAGAAGGGGTGGAAATAAAAGGTGTCCCCACCCTGTTTCTTTCAGACATCTTGTCTTGCCTAGAAATTCAGGTCACAGGTGGACTGCCTTGTCTGATGCTGCAGAAAACAGCAAACATGTCCCTGACTGTTGCTGCCAAACTGCACTCTCTTATCAGTTTCATTCTTGTCCTTCTCGCCCCTCATCCTTGGCACAGGTACAGTTTGGCCGGGCTATGTTCTAGGGAAAAGAGGTTGGACATATATGTCCCTGAATATCAAATGTTACCTGCAGTAGGCCTCCCTGTTGATGTTGGGAACATCGCATCAGGAAAACTGGATTTCCCTTAAATTGGAAAACCTCCAAACTGCATCTCTGAAGAGCCACAGGTGCCAGGGTTAGAGGCAATGTCAACAACATGAGGAGAGGCATTTCAGGATTGCAACCACAGAAGAATCAGCTGTGAATCTCCTTTGTCTCAAAGCATCTGTGCTAGGGAAGAGCATCTGTGACAGAGCACCTTAGGCAAATGCAGGCGTGATGTCTTATCTAGAGATGAAAAAGTGCACCACGACCTGTAGGCACTAAAGCAGCTGTCTCAACTGACTCAACACATGCACACACATGCTAAGCAGCGGGAACTGCTGGTCCTCTCCCTCTCCTGTAGTTTTGAGGGACACGTGCTTCTGAAGGCCTCATGAGAAATGCTACAGAAGAAGGGTTTACAGGCCTAAATTGACCAGAAGGGAAGCAAAAGCTCTGCTTCTCCAAGGTGTGAAAGGAAGATGCCGCATCCTTTTGGAAGAAAATTGCTGCAGGAAGCCGGGATGGAAGAAGTGGTACAGATGATACTTCTCTGTGGGACAGGTGAGGCTTAGCCCAGCTCTGCAGACTGCACTGCAGGCGCTGAACCTCTGTGGGCTGAGTCTGGGGATGGGCATGGCTGCCTGGGCCTGGACACTTGGCCCATGTCCCACGTGGAGCCCGGCTGCTCTGCTCCTTCTCCCAGCTCCCAGTGTCATGTGGCTGCGTGGAGAGCAAGCGGGTGGTGTCACAGGGCAGTCGTGTCTTGGAAGCAGAAACTTGTCTGCAGATGGTGTGGTGGCACCCGGCCAGGAGCCCAGGCCATGGATCTCTGCCATGGGTCTCTTGGCAGCTTCGCAGGCTGAACACCTACCTGCTGCCACTTTAGGGTCAGCCTTTTGGTCAGGGACAGCCCAGAGTGCGCTAGGATGGATGCCCTACCTCAAATGCACCGCTGAAGACATTTCCTGGGGAGAATTGTACACACAAGGAATTCATGCTATGTCCATTTAACACCCAGAGCTGTGGGTTCTGGGCTACAGTCTCTTCCTTGGTTGGTGAACAGCATGGCTGGAGTGGGGGGGGACACAAGGCTGGACTCATGCTCAAGGGGCAGCTGGACCAGGGAACTGCTCAGACTCACTGGAGGAGAAGGGGAATTTGTGGGCTGGCCATACAATGAAGACAAGAGTTTGGGGATGCAGCACTTGTTAGCCAGTTTGTGGAGCACACCTCTAGGCAGGGAGGGCAGTTTACAGCACAGAACAATCTAGCAGCTTCAGAACAATGCCCTGTCCTGCAGGATTTGGCCCGGGTGCTTCATTCAGCAGGGCTCTCAGCTGTCTCCAGGGTTCAGAAGGGGAGGCTGCAGGAGCCCTGCCTGCAGCAGCCTGCTCGGTGCTGGTGTGAGTGTGGGGTGCACAAGAACGTGTTGGTGCTGTCATCTAGTGGGACCACATGAGCAAAACTCAGCCACGGCTCTGTGCCCTTCCTCCCATGCTTTTTACTCCTCCCTTGCACTAATTCACATCATGACTATTAGGGCTGTATTTTGTGGCCATAAAGCTTTTCCTTAAAATAGGCAATGTGAAAGCTGTTATTGTTACAGGCTTCACACACAGTTTATGTCAGGCTTGTTTATCACAGGCCAGGATTAAAGGGAGCTCATCCAAACTCTTGAACTCTGATGGCCCTCACATACTTACCCTCAGTAGAGTGTATTTTGTAGAAGAGAAGAGATCAGCCCAATGCACAAACAGTAATAGTTAACTGCCCATCTAATTTAGATCTCATTTTGCACCCAGAGAGATACAAGTGATCAAGACTAGAGACTTCTCTTAAGCCCTTGACTCCTGTTATTTGTATTTGAGACACAAATCACTATTTTCTGCTCGTGATCTTCACTACAATCAGTTTCAGGTTTTGGTTCCTCCGGCAGCTGCTCAGACATGTTCTAACCACTTCCACAACACATGGCAAACCTCCCTGTCTGCTCCCTCGAAATTTCCCAGAGGGTGCATTGAGAAAACTTGTTTTCTGGAAGACAAAAACCAATGTCAGAGGCTCAGAATTTGGGATGTGTTCAAGGTTGAATGGCAATGGAAGACTAGGGCCATGCAGCTCATTTTAGGTCTCTCCTGGCCTGTAATGGCTTTGTCCTGTATGTGTCTCCTTGTTCCTCACAAAGCAGAAGGAATCCTGGAACATCTGACACTGCTAATTCTGGTGGAGGAACTGGAACGGGGACCACAGTTGAGCAAGGGGCAACAAGGAAGTGAAAGCACTCTCCTCAAATAACCAGCACTGTCATGTTTTTGTTTTTAAAGATGCAGGGATTTCTTAACCTTATTTTAAACAGAATCGTAGAACAACCCACATGCTATTGTTCTCTACCCTTCCTTCTTACCCTCCTTTTTTGGTAAGCACGTTAATCTGCAGGTTATGTCTGTGTAAATAGAGAGAGTTTATTTTCTGAAGTATTCCTAACTTTATTTCTCTTACTCTGTTCTGCTGTGTAAATCACTCCTTACCCCCTGGCTAATTATTCCAACTCATGGTGTCAAGTGTGGAGGCTGCAGAAACTCAATGGTGCAAGCTGATGAAGCTGATGGTGAGTAGAGGAAGGTCTTGATGGGATTCTGTTTCCACACATGGGGATGGTGTGGAGGTCATGCTAAGGACCAAAAAAAAAAAAAAAAAAAAAAAAAAAAGCCCATAAATCTTTGGACTCATAGAATCATTTAGCTTGGGAAAGACCTCTAAGGCCATCGAGTCCAACTGTTAATCCAGCACTGCCAAATCAGCCTCAGCCGCTAAATAATGTCCGTAAGTGCCACACCTACACATCTTTAAAATACCTCTAGGGAGAGTGACTCCACCACATCTCTGGGCAGCCTGTTCTAGTGCCTGACCACCCTTTCGGCGAAGAAATTGTTCGTAATATCCAATCTGAACCTCCCCTGGCACAACTGGAGGTTGTTTCCTATCACTTGTCACCTGGGGAGAAGAGCCCGACCCCCACCTGGCTCCACCCTCCTTTCAGGCAGCTGGAGAGGGCGAGAAGCCCCGAGGAGAAAGTTCCGCAAGGCCAGGAGAGGGCACCTGGAAACAGCTGTTCCGTGCACGGCTCTGCTGTGGGCTCTTCCCTTTCCCCTTTTATTTTATTTTCGCCTCCCCCTCGCCCCACCTTTTTTTACACAAACCCTTGTGAGCCGTTTTCATCTTCCTGGGAGCTCGCAGCTCTGTGCCATCAAAGAGGAGCACAAAGCAACGCTCGGTGTGCGGGGCGCAGCGGGCTGCGCCTCTCCCGCCTGCATCCGCTCTCCTCCTGCCCCAAATTCTCTCCACGACTCTGCGTGTACGCCCATGCTCGCCCCCGTGTAAAACACAGGGGCACATGCAAGTGTATTGTCACCACGCAGCAATTCAGGGGCCAAAACTTGATCCTTTCCCCTGCACCGAAAAGCTCTCCCCCAAAACCTGCGGACTTCAGTAAAAGAGCACCTGCGCTCAAACCACGGTAGCGTTTGGAGGAAGGAGAAAAACGCCCCACCTCACTAAGCAAGAACATCAGGTTGGAAGCAGTGCCGGGCTTGGATGTCATTTTGAGCTGCCACTACACCCTGGCTTTTGGAACACTCGTTGGAACAGGCTGCTCGGGGAAGGGGTTGAATCATCATCCCTGGAGGCATTTAAAAGACCTGTAGATGTGGAGCTTAGGGAGCTGATTTAGTGGTGGGCTTGGCAGTGCTGAGCTAATGGTTGGACTCGATGATCTCAGAGGTCTTTTCCAGCTTAGATGATTCTGTGACTCTTATTCTTTGTGTTCATAATGGTTGAATGTTGCTCCCTGAAAATACAAGTTTTCTGAAGGCTGAAAACACTGAGCCATCAGACTTCAAATCAAAGGTGTCAAGCTGGAGAAATGTTCAGAGCCCTGCTGCACTGTGGGATGGCTGGGAGCAACACCAATTTCAGACAGATTATAAAGCTCCCGGCCATTTGTTTGGAGTGAATTTCGACACATGCAGTCACATTGCAACATCCTCACCTTGCTTTCCTCCTGGGACCATGAGCATCCCATGGTGTTTCCCTTTCTCACGCATGCAGAGATGGACTCTTCTCCTCCCCAGTCACCAAACGTGAGCTGTTTCCTCCTCACTTCTCATGAGTGCTTGCAGATTCAGGCACGTAATCTCTACCAACAAATGCTTTTCACACGCTCTGCTGTGTGGCTTTGTTGTGTACACTTACGCCCTAATTGTGTCACTTCCCTGCAACTGCCTTCCTCACGTGAGCACCCCCTCTTAGTCAATGCAGGACACAGTAAACATTTCATGTGCCCAGATAGTGCTCATATGACTCACATTACGTGTACATCTTCACTTATTAAGCACAAAGGCACTGCCTGCTCTGTGTTAAATTCGTGCTACAGACTGTGTGTATACAGGCACCTTGTCCATACAACTTCAAGTTTAAAAAAAAAAAGATTCGTTTTCTTTGCACAGGCACACACGTACTTTCCTCTCTCTGGAAAAGACAAGCCTTTGTTGTTAGGCTGTCTTTGCTCCTCTGGTCTTTCTTTCCCCCCTTGTTTCTGATTCTGTTTTCTCTAATGCCTGTCTCTCCTGCTTGTTCAGGCTGTCAACTAAAGCTGCAAGGTGCTGCAGATGTGCCACTCGAAATCATGTTTTGTCCGAGGCGTTTTCCTGGGGTGATGTGTGGCTTGTTAAAATGGGCTCTGTGTGTGCTTCCTCAGTGAATCCCCCTGCCCTGTTTTAAGGGTACAAATGCAGCATTTTGACAAAAACACTTTCCTCTTGGGGGATGCTCTGTGCTGTGCTCCAGTGGGAGCTCCCCTCAAGGAGGTGCATTATCCATCCGTGTAAGAGCTAAAACCTGGCAACTGCTTTTGCAGATCCCTGCTGTTGCCAGGATGGACTGGGTGGCTGTACCCAGCCTGCCTAAGCACACCTGTGCCCTGAGTGAGGTGTTGTATGGGTGAGGGGGTGTTGCTCATATGCAGGAGCTGAGGGAGAAGCAGAAAGATGGGATGCAACAAGCGGCAGCGACGATGGCGAGTGATGTGCGTGGCTTGAGTGGCCAGGAGGGGTTTCAGGGTGGCTTGCTGGCATCAGCAAAGGTTTGTGGCTTTTAGGAGGCCATGGCTTGTGGTAGGGGCTCCCTGTTGATGGAATGGGAGCAGGCAACCAGGCTGTGCTGCGCTGGAGCACCAGGGAAGGGGAGGTCATGGGGGTATCCCCTCACTCCCATGCTGTGTGCTCAGCACTGCCCACCAGCCATTCCTGGGAGGTCTCTTGCACCTCGCTGCTGCCTGGTTTGCCCAGGGCTCTCAAGGACCAGCCTTTCTGGGGCTCTTGCAAGTGATGGAGTGTCCCTGCCCACAGCTGCCAGTCTCTGCAGAGGGGCAGGGCCTGAGCCCTGGGCAAAGGGCATCAGCTCCACCCAGAGCTCAGCTACTTCCCCAGCTGTGCTCTGCATTTGAATAACAGCCTCCTGCTGCTCAGAGTGAATTGCCTCTGACTGAGAGACCAGAACTGTGAGGAGGTATGTGGATGACACTGAGAAGTGTTGGCTTTATGGGATTTGACTTGTGCAAAACCAGCTTATGGCTTTGCATACTTGAACAGCAGTGGTGACCTGTCCCACTGCCAAGGCAGCATGCAGCAAAAAGAGCTGTGCCAAGTGTCTCCATCCCTCTTCCCAGTCTGCACTGACCCCAAATGCATCCATGTGTTGTGAGAGGCTCCACTGAAGCAGATGAACAGATATTAACTCACCTGAAAGGGATGTGGTGCAATGTGATGTGGTGTGGGAGGGAGTCCTGAGTTTGAGGATGTCTCTGACTCCTCTGGGGAAGGCATGGCTAGGCTCTGTGGTGCCCCTAAGGGTGGCAGCATCTTGTGCCATGAGAGTGACAGTGGGGGTGAACCTTTGAGTAAAATGCATTCAAAGGTACTGGCTTGTCCCTGCAGTGCTGTGGCAGCAGCACCCTTGATACTCAACCCAATTTCCTCCTCTACTGGTCTCAGCCTGCTGGGTGTCTCACTGGGGTTAGGGTTCTAAATTGGTCATGTGCTCCTCAACTTTTTTGCTGTTTTGAATTTATTCTTTTCTCTTCATAACAGACATGAGGCAAGAAGCAATGTCCAGCAGATGTACTGTGCATCCTTCATGGTCTCCTTGGGACAGCTTCCTCAGAGAAGGGACACCAGTGCTACTTCCAGTTCTATCCCTGTTTTCATGCCTTTGTCCCAGCCTTATGGTGAGTCACAACAGTTAGTTATATTTATGTCTAACAGAGCCAGGTTTTGCATAAGCTGTTTTATTTTTTAGTGAGCGCTCTCATCTGCTCAGGTGATGGCAGCTGGCGCTACCACGATGGGGAGTATCTTCAGCTCGCTTTGCTCTGCCTCTCTTTTCTTGTGTACACTAAAACAATGGCTCTGGCTCCCCACCCCCAGCAGCTTGCTGACCTGGAGACCTCTGGGCATAAACAAAGCGCAGTGTTAGTGGAAAATCGGTGCAGCCCCCAGAAGGTCCTTAGGAAACACGTGAGCCCGGATGGAGCCAGCTGTTCTGTGTGGGAAGGCTAAAGGCTAGCCCAGATGATGCAGAGCAGAAAGGCGAGCCAGAGCTGGAGCACAGTATTTGTCTTGTGGCCGAGAAGATGAGTGGCTTGGGCTGGATGGGGGTCAATGATGCTCGGCTGTGTTTTGTGGAGAGACCTTCAAGGCAAACTGAAAGAGCTGTAGATGTCAGGTCTTGGCAAAAGGACGTTGGAAACCACACAGCCCCAGGAGGCTCATAGGGCAACATGTTGCTGTTTTAACCATTAGCTGAGTCTTTGCACAAGTTTCCTGCCACCTGCAGTTTTATGTTCAGCGGGAAAGGTACAAACCCAGTACACGGGCAGTTGCAATTGCTGTCTGGTATACAGCTTCTCCCTTTGCTTCTGGACTGGCATTGTGGGACAGAAAAGCATTCAGGTTACCCAAGGAGAGAAAATCTCTTCTGTACAGCCTGAGGAGGTGACTCAGATTTGAAAGGTTGTTTTTAACATAATCTTTCTTCTAGGGTCCCGCTTGGCTGTGACTGTGGGTACTGTGAAACACATGTGTTAAGCAGGGTGATTTGTTCGTGCTAACGGGGAGGCCACAGCTTTTTAGCCTCCTTAGGAAATCCAGTTAGGCTCTGCATGAGTGTTTTGGGGGTAATCTGGCTCACACACTGAAAGCCCTCCCTCATACCACTGCCATGGCTCTGAGGCTCAAAGCAGAGGGTGAGGCAGCATCCTCTTTGTGAAGTGAGTTGAAATGGTTCAGCTTTCCTTCAGAAGTTTCTGGGTGACCAGCCATGTTAACACAGCTGCAGCTGTGTCTCCACAGGGATGTTGTTTTTACAAGCTGAAACCAAGAACAATTCCCTCAAAGATGCACCGAGGATAAAAGTGATTATGCGGTAAAGACCAGTGTTGTCGCTTGAGCAGTGCTTTGGCTCAGACCTCTTCCCTCAAAATTGGAGAGCTGTAGGATCAAAGCTTAATTTAGGCTGAAAGGGACCCCCTGGAGGTGATTTAGTCCAATCCCCAATGAACCCCAAATGCAATGAATAGACTGTAAGGCATCATCATGTTTCTGAGTAGAGAAACTTTGAGAATAAATCTTGTCTTATTGGGGTTAAGTGGGACTTTTGTAGTAATATAAGAGGGGCCAGAGGTTTGGCTGGCTGAGGATCACATCCAGACTCTTGTAGGCCCAAGTCATCCTCCAGAACTGTGGTGGTGCTGGTCCAAGCATGATCCCTCAGTTCATTATGAATAATTCTGCTGCCTTCACCACTCTCAGCTATGTCTGTCTGGGACAGTGTGCTCTGTGCCCATCATCATGGTTGTGCTCTTCTGGCTTGGGCTGGATAAATAATGGCCTTTTTGCCCCTCTGCAGTGACTGTGTGGCAGTGCAGTGGAGGAGGCACAAGAGCTGGTTTGACCTCCTGGTGAAAGGGTGGTGGGAATGTGGTGTGTGGGGCAGGCATATATGGACATGGAAGCTGTGAGGAGGCCACCATTGATGTTCCATGGCTTTGCATGGGTGGTGGTTTTGCCTTGCTGTTGCTGCTCCCTTCTCCTGATGGTGTCCTGGCACCTCCCCTCCCACCCTTTTGCAGCCAGGGGAGGAAAGGAGAGTGCTTAGAAACCTGCCTCTTTGCAAAGAAAACGCTCCAGCTAGCTAGAAACAGTTGTGTCCTGTCTGACCCTTGGTAGGAGGTGCATCTCATTGCAGAGAAGGTTAATGCATCTGGCATTTCTGCTCTCTGGATCCCAGAGCACATATTCTTGGAGCCCAAACCCTTCCCCAGACCTCCCAGGTTTCCATGAGTTTGCAACTGTGCTTCCTGCTACTGGTTGGTGTGGACGTATGAAAGGAACAAATGTTAGATGTTATTTAGCACTTCAGTCAGGTCGTGCTGCAGCCAGGAAGCGCCATGGCCTGTAATGGAGAACATATGGGATCCCACACAAACACCCTCACTCGCTCCGTCCTTGTTTCCCTGCCTGTAAAATGGAAATAATAATTCAGTACCTCAGAGAAGAGCAGCGGGCCTTTCTTAATGAATTGGTTTGCATAATGCTCACAGGCTTTCATCCAGGAGGGGTGGCAGGAGAGCGTTGTGTTTTTAGTGGCAGCAGCGTTGCCAGTCTGTCTTCTTCCCTTGCTCCTAGTGGGAAGGAGATGCTGGGTGGCCTGTTTGGATGGCAGGCATTGGAGCACAGTGGCCCCTGACCACACAGGGACCTCTGGGGGCCCTGCTGTACCAGATGGGGACATCGCAGCAGAGTGACCCATGTGTGCCCATCTGCACAGTGGCTACCCCAGAGCCCTTGTGGTAACACTTCTCGGGGCAAGATCAGTCTCACCCAGAGGGGTGTTGGATGGTTTCTCTATCCCTGTAGCCAGCTGTGTCTGCTTCTTAGTGGTTGTGAGGAAAACTGGGTCCCTCCCATGCAGCTGTCCTTGCACATGCGTGCTCTACATCAAATGCTTGCTCCAAGAGATATGAGTAGCATGGAAAAAAAGTAATCTTGGAAGACAGGAATATTTCCCCAGATAGTAACATAAAGTAAAAGCCAAGAATCTCTTTGTTTATTTTTTCCTCTTCCTCCTCCTTTTTTTTTTTATGTGAGAGTTTTTATTTTGCCAAACTTATCTTTATCTTAGAGCCAGTTTTAAAAATTATTTTCCTTTTCCACATTGACCTTTCTGAGGCAGATGAAAGGAACAGCCATTAGAGAAGAGAGCTGGTTAAGCCAAAAACCCCTTCTGCTGTCTCTTTTTCCTCCTCATCCAAGCCACTGTGTCTTTATTTCCTCCATCCTTCACTCCCAGTGTTGATTTCTAGAGAAGGAGATGGGCTTCTTTCTGCTTCCTGGTTGACAGGCTCTAACACATACACACACACACACACACACACAAACACACACACACTTCCTCCCTGTGTTGATATTTCCTTGGTCTCTTTACTCCTGCTGAGTCCAACACACTGATGAAATGAGCTTCAGGTTCAAGACCTTTCAGGAATGAAAGTCTGGGCTCCTGTAACACAGGAAGTTCTCTCCAGTCTTCAGTGGTAGGGGTTGTAAGAAGCCCTCCTGGTGCCCAAATCCACCTGAAAAGCAGGGTGGCTGAGCTGGACTGTGACCAGTGGTGTGTGCATTTGGTCAGAGACTGTGTCTCCCACTATTTCAGCATGGCCTGAAATGCTGGAAGTGTGAGCACTCCACACAGAAATTTCCATAAAACCCCAGCTACTGCTGCTACCTAGCCAGGGAAAAGAAATGTCTGGGAGAGCTTCTGGGGCCAAGAGAGCAAAAGAGGGTCCCCAGCAATGCCCAGGAGGCAAGGATGGGGTCGGCATTGTGGCTGAACTCATCCTGCAACGCTGTGCTGTAGCTGGTGAAAATCTGTCAAAGCTGAGATGCACTGAACAAACCATCTCACCAGTAAATGAAGTGGCATTTTGCCAGAGAAATTTTTGCTCAGCAGAAACCGTGTGGCTGCATCTGATACGGACTCTGTAAATGGCCATTAGACTGTTGCAGATGAGAGTGATATAATTGAATTTAGGGAAAAGGTTTAGAAGGGAGTAAACTTTTTTTTTTTTGCATAGTTTCTGAGAATGACTTTTTTTTTTCTCCTTCAGTTGATAGCTGAAAATGTCAATAGGATGTAGTTAATACCTGGGGACAAAAATAAGAACTAAGGGAGGGCAAATGAGAAGGAAAACTAGAGATGTCCATCTTCACTAGAACTGGGCGTATGTAGCAATAAATGTTCACAAAATGTGCTTGTGAATAAAACATGCAGCCTGTCTTCCTTAGCGATTGTGACCCATTTTATTCCCAAACACTCTGCTGAAAAAGAATTTTCTACCCACAAAGATGTTCACGAAAGCAAGCTATCTTTTGGAGTAATGTGAATAAATATAATTAAATTCTCAGGCTGGTGTTTATTCTCAAAGCCAGGCTGAAGAGCCTTATCAGTTGCATAATAGGCTCGTGGAACAATCCGGCATGATTGCAAATAACTCGTGATGAGGAGGGCATGTCACCTAACCAGAAGCGACTTAGGATGAATTACATGACCAATGGCACAACATAAATGCTGAGTGAGGAGTAGGGTATTTTCAGCAGAAGGGTCTCATCTCAGCCATATGTTAAAATGCCTTCACACAAAGCACTTGTCACAGCCACTGGAGCAGCGAGCCCGCCCGTGAGCAGCCAGGCTGCCGGCTGATAACACAGGGACAGATAGCGGCGCTGAGTTTGTCAGAGGATTTATCTGCAGTGAGCAACTTGATCAGCTTTAATCATATGTGACAGCAATGTGAGGTCTGAAGTTGTGGTCAATCAGTTTGAATTAATCCCTCCATCAATGCCACTGAACTGAAGATCGGGGCAAGTTGGTGTTGTTTTCTCACTTAGCCCATTGCCAGCAGGAATGGCTCTCCCTGCCTGCAGGTGATCCCACCTTTCCTGTGCTGGCCTACATTTCTCTTTGTGAGCCTTCCCTGGCCATGGTATCAGGGGTGGAGATTGAAGTGAACTACTGGTTCACACAGAGTTTGTTCACCCCTGGCTATTGCAAAGTCCTCTCCAGTGGGTTTTTCATTTTTTTTCCATGTGCAGCAGCAAGTTGCATTTCCATACGCCCAAAATGCCTGGGCTTTCCCAGCATCTCCCTGATGGCTATTACACATTAAACTATAATTGCACTGTCAGGGAGTTTTCCTTTCTGATGGTCTGCCAATGCGTTCCTTTTCAAAAAATTATATCTATTGAGGTTAGCAGCTCGGGCAGGAAACAATCCAGACAAATGCAGGCTGCCCCATCTTCGGGCCAATTAATCTGAACCAGATATCCAGTGAGAGGGTGACGGCGGAAATGCTGAATGAGAACTGTGGGGAGCACAGGGCAATTTAGCCAGGCTGTAAACTTGCAATTGAGATGCTTGGCAGCATCAGTCAGTGATTATGGGCTCTGGAGAGGGCACAGGAGGACTCTGCTGCAGTGGGCAAGCGAAGATGGGGTTTACGGGCAGCAACTACAGCGCTGTTGTCCTTCGGGCATGCCAAAGCCAGTTCCATATTGACAAACTACTGAGCATTTCTGGAGGGAAGGCCAGTGAAGTGCTAGGTTGGAATAGCATTCCAGTGGGAATAACCTGTTGGCAAAGTGCAGGAGAGGAGCCTGCATTGCTCAGACCCAGGAAGCAGTTTGCTATGCAGCACAGCACTGGCTAAAGGTGCTTGGTGATGCAGAGAGCACCTGCATGGAGAAATTGATGGAATATTAAGAGCACCTCTTTTAAGGCAGAAACACTTCTAGGGAGCTAGGTGGCTGCCTGGATAGGGCAGTGGGGACTGCAGTGGAGCCCATGGGTAGGGAAGTTGTGAGCAGTTCATTCCTCTGGTCTGGAAACTCAGCAGTATGTACTGACTGGCAATTCCTGGCAACCCCATGGCAGGACAATAAATTAAGAAAACATAGTCTAACTTAAAACGTGGCAAAGCAAAGAGGCAAAGCCATGTATTTAATTTTCTTTCTTCCATCTATGAGGATTTAAGACCTTCTGGCTTAGAAGGAAATGAAAAATTGTTCTGAATGTTTCATTTTGACAATACTGAAATGAAATCTTTTGGCTGCCTGAAGAGTTGCCTGGTCATCCTCCCCCCAATTTTTTAATTTCCTTTTTTTTTTTTTTTTTTTTTTAAATAGCAAAACCTATCCAGGCTGTGACAAGCCCGTGAAGATTTTGGTGCCATCAGCTCTGCATATGTGTCAGAAAAAGCATTGTCAGTTGTATTCAAGTGCAAAGTCAGATGATCAAGGACATGTCATGGGATGGGGGCGTGAATTTCTCCAAGGAGCACCATGAAGTCTGTGATTAGGCTCATAGAATGTTAACCAAGTGGGGAGGAATGTGTATAGGAAAAGTTTGATAGAGAGGTCTAAGAGAAGGAGACTACCCTGAAATAACAATTGCCTTTTCACTACAAGCTGATTTGGAAAAAAAAGAAGGGTTTTTACTCATTCTCTCTCCCTCTATCCTACTCTCCTCTGTTTGATTTGTAGTATAATACAAATAGTGCAATATCTATAAACCCTCTCTCAGTAGTGCCATTCCTGACCCTACATGAGAAAAAAACCTCAAAGTAACAGAAAACCTTAGGCAAAAACGTTCAGGAATGGATAGCATGTGATATTTTGTATAGATTTTAGTCCTTCTAGATGAGTTATATGAAAATGAATTGGATGCAGCAGAGAGGTCAGCAAAAGCTGTTGTTAAAAGGTACTCTCTTTCAAGATACATATAAAACCCTCCATACAGATTCTCTTTATGAAATATACAGCTGAAATGATAGGAGCTGCTATCCAAATTGCAAAGGGTGCACACAGTGGGTCAGGAGAGGTGTGACCACAGGAGAGAGTAACTGAGTGCAAGCACAGGAGGCCACTGCAGAGCACGGGAGGGAGCTGCATCATTCTGTGCAGAAAAGCCACAAAAGTGTCAAAGAAGCAGATAAAGGAGGATGTAAGCAAACATCAAAGAAGGGCTTGTAGCACTGCTTTAGAGAGTTTTAGGGGAAGCAGTCCTGAAAGAGTGACTGGGAAATCTCTTTGTTTCCCTTCTGTTTTAAGGGAAAACAGGCTTTGCCGCTGCTTGCATCCACAGTTCTGCCAAGGAGAGAGGGAAGTGCCCTGCTGCAGGACAGGCAGGCTGTGAGGACACAGCACCAGGCGTGGGGGTTGCTGAGGGGCAGCCAGGGCGCTCGTTTTCTCTCTAATCCCCTGTTCCCCAGTTGCTCAAAATGCTTGTCTTTCAAGCAGTGGTCATTATTCCAGCCTGGGTCTGTGCGGGAAGGAGGCTTTCTCTGGAAAAGAAATGTGGTTTGACCAATTAGGAAGAAAGTAGTGATGTTCTTAGCAGATTTTTGGCCAAAACTCCAGAGAATGAAAGTCTGAAATTAGTCAGGGAAGTAACCTTTGCAATGAAGACCTCTCTCAGCTTATGTCTGCAAAGTTGACTTTTTCTTGAGCACATTTTGATTGCTTTAAAGTCATGTACTGTGTGTGCACTGTACTTTTTTCTGTGGCTTAGCTCTCAAAGTGAGCGTCTGAACAAGGCTTTGCAGTCTGCATGAGTGACTGATTTCCCTGCACAGTGACAAGTCTGGTTAAATGTATCATGGGCTGAGCAAAATGCAGACAGACCCAGAGCCTGACCCCCTGCCAAGGTTAGAGAGGGGCAGAAGACCCTGCACTGAAGCTCCTTGGTGGAGCTCCCAGGGTTGGGGCAACCACAACTTCTCTGGGTGACCTGTTCCAGAGCTTCACCACCCTCACAGTAAAGAACTGCTTTCAATATCTAATGTAAACCTGCCTTTTTTCAGTTTGAATCCATTCCCCCTTGTACATGCTCTTGTACAAAGTTCCTCTCCATCTTTCTTGTGGGGTCCCTTTAGGTATTGGAAGGAAGGATGTGGGGTGGACAAGAGATACAAAAGCCAGAACTCTGGGAGGTGGTGAAATACGAGGGGTATTCTGCTCCTTGGGCAAACAGACATGATGTCCACAGCTACTTCTGGTATGCAGCAGTGCTTCAGAGATATGCAGACCAAAATTCCTACTTTCCTTATGTTTTTCTTTGAAATAGATAATCAACAAAATTAAAACAAGCCTTCCGTTCTTTGCAAACTAGAGATGAAATGTTGATTGCAGCTCCCCACAGACAGCAGTTTTGTGCAGGTGGCCATCACCAGCCCCTGGGCAAGAGGGAGAAGGGTCTCAAGCCCCACAGAGGGATTTCTGGGTATGATAGGGGGGGCTGCCACAATCTCAGCCTGCTCTTGGGCTGTATGCAGAGGCGTGTGGGGAGGGAAGGTGGGTGCCCTCAGTGCCCCCCAAGAACCAGGGCAGGCTGCTTCACATTTTTCCTGCCCAATAAGTCAGCAGAGAAATCCCTACTAGGGCCAGTCTTTCTGGATTTCTTGACCTCTTCCCTTCCACAGCCCACTGCATCCTCCTTCCCCTGTGGGAAGGGGTACAGCATCCTCAGAGGGCTGGGTAGCACCTCAGGACCTGTGGGAGGTCAGCCTGGGGGCCTCTGTCACGTGCTGCAGTCCTGCTCTGGCTGCAGAAGAGAAAGGGTAACGGGAGCAGGCCGTGCCGTGTCTGTCATCCCGTGGGATGGGAAGCTCAGCCTGAACCAAAGGGGCCATTTAGCATTGTGAATTATTGAGTGCTTTGCAATGTGGAGGAGCTGAGTGAGTCAGCTGAGGTCGGGCAACCTGTGCTCCATTTTTAGAAACACGGGCTGACCAGGGACAAAAACACCCCTGCAGCCCAACAAAGCTGCTCTGTGAGGCTGGAGCCCCTTGCAGCCAGGTGGAGATGATGTGGGGGTAGATGGGAGGTGATGCTGGGGGTCTCACTGGTGGCAAAGGGGGAAGGGATGCACTCTCCCTCCAGGGATGGAGAGAGGAGACTGGGCAGTGAGCTGTGAGCACACTGCTGGTGCTTAATATTTATTAATGACTTGGAAAAGTGGGGGAAGCAGTGAAGCAGCAAGTTTTGCAGATGGCATGAAATAATTTAGGATAGAGAAGACTGTGCAGGCACCCAGAGGGACTTACCCAAGGTAAGGGGCAGGTGACCCTCGCTGCTGACACACACGGTGGGGAAGGCTGCCTCAACAGCACTGCTGCCTCTCTGGGTTCTCAATCAACCACAGCTGCCTGGGTGATGGTGGGGGGAGGCTGGGTGTCACCAAACACAGCTCACTGGGAACATCTGCTCAGTCTGCAGCAGCTGGCTGAGAAAAGAACAAAATGGCTGGCTATATAAAGAACAGCATTAAAGAAAAAAAAAAAAGCTATGCTGAAAATACCACCTTTCTGCTGTCTAGGCAGAGCAGGTGAATTATGGACTGGAGACATTCTCTTGTTGCATGAGTAACTGATGAAGAATGTAGAGCAAAATTGAGCAGAGAAAGTGATGGATGCATAAAGGCTGAAAATAGCGACTGTCTTGTTCCACCTGTATCAGGAGAATTGAGGTGAAGTGTTTGAAAAACAAAGACAAATCAGTTTATCCCCCTAAATGAGCCACAATCAAAGAGACATCCATGGACACTGATGGCCAAAATGGCTAATGTGGGCAAAAGGATGAATTCTTTTCTGCTGTGTAGCATCAGCCTGGGGGATGAGAGTGCAAGATACATTGTGCACACCAAGAGTCCAGCATGATTCAGGGTAGGGCTGTACATGTAGGTGAATCACAAACATTCCTGTTTTGTGCTGGGGTCAGGATTTGGCAGGGCAGGTTGACTGGGCTGTAGCTCCAGAGGGTTGCCCTCAAGGCTTCCTGCAGCTCTTCCCTGAGGCATGGCAGTGGTCACAGTGCAAAGGTGATGCTGAGCTGGGAGGGAAGGTGAGTGGTCCCCCCAGCAGGGTGAAACCATCAGCCAGCATGTGGGACCCATCTGATTTCTTCACATAAGAGGGCTGAGGTGCTGGGCTGTGCCACCCAGCAGTGGGGGAAAGAGGCAGAGGAGATTTGGGTTTACATTGAAATGTCTGCTAATTCTTACCTCTCCACCTATTCATTGGCACCCAGGACTGAGGTTTGGTCTTCCACCTGCACATGGGGTGCAGAATCTCTTTGCTCCATAGTTTTTGCTGCTTAGTGCCATTGTCTGCAAGATAAAGGCAATGTACAAAAGTTGTGCCTTGGCAGCTAATGGGGTAAAAGGTGGAAGGTGGAAATAGCTTGTCTCAGAGACATACATGTTCATACTGCTGGAAAGGAGCTGCTTCTCCCCTAGGATCTTAAAGCAGTGGGACTGTAAACAGCATTTGGTCTCTTGCACAGGTTGTCTTCACTCCTCCAGAGCAAGGCAGGGGGAGTCATCTCTCATCATGGACACTCGTGGCACCACTCGGTAAAATCCTTCCAGGGTGGTTAGCTAAATCGCTCAAGCAAGACAAGCCTCTGCCTCTGATACAGTTAGGAAATGTGACCTAGTTAAGCCCAGACGTTTTTGAGTGCGATGAAATGGAAGTGACTTGTGCTCGCTGAAAATTGACACCAGAAATAGAGCGCTTGCTGCTCGCCCGGCCAGCGAAGCACCGAGCCCACACCGTGTTTGGTGGGTCCTGCACGAGGCAGGACCCTGCCACAGCAACCCTGTCCTTCTCCGCACTGTGACAGTCCCACCGGGCACCAGGGATCCCCGCAGCCCCGGCCATTCCCCCTCTGCGCCTCGCTCTCCTCCATGAAATCCAATTAAAGGGTGAAATGAATTTTGGAGTCACTGCTACAGGCTGTGCATGTCTGTGCATGGAGGAGGGGGTGGAAAAGGCCTGTCTGCCGGTGCTGGAGCAGCAGAGAGCTGGCTCTGGTCTCGTTTTAAGCCCAGCCCCACTGAAAAGCTGCTGCTGCAGCTGCAAGGGAACTATAAACGTACCATGCAGTAACGTTATCGCTTTGATGGATGCTGGAGAGGGTTTGAATGCCTTTTTTTTTTCTTTTATGGTGTGGCCTTGTACCTTTGCAGCTTCCCTTGCTGTAACATGCCGGTTTCTTTTGTAACTCAAATACTGCCCCCTCCTCTCTTTTAAATGACATAATACCTTCGTTTGCTGCCCCTTTCCTGGAGGAAAAAAGAATTGCTTTACTATTTGGGGAAAAAAAAAAGCCTTTGTCCTATCCTCTTGCTGTGCCTAGAGCAAGTTTGTCTCTCTAACACAGACTGGCACAGAGGTGTCCAGAAAGGAACACCAGTGCACGCAGTCCAAGTGCCTGGAGCTCCTCTCTTGAAGAGGAACTGGCCTTGTGGGGACTGCAGGCTCCTTGGGAGGGAAAACAAACTTCTTGGTGCTGAAAGTCATTGGTTTTGGCATTTTCTTTCTCAGAAACAGTTTCCTTTTTGACAGAGCTACGCTTGGGGCAGTCCACTCAAATGCACTGCTGATGTCTTGGACCCTCCAAGGGGCTGACATGAGAGTTTTAGGAGTGCACCACAATGATGTGACCTCAATTTGCCATTTTAGAAGGGTTCTGCAAATGGCTGGACGGGCTGATGCAATGGATCCTTTCCCAGAAGGTTCCCCTCCACCCTCCCTCCAGCTTTCCTCCATCCCACCCTTTCTCCCCTGTGTTTTCCCCTCTGCACCCTCAGGCTGTGGAGTTCACTCCTGCCAATTCAGACAGAGTCCAAAAGCACAGAGGGGATTGCAAAGCCATCAGGTTCAGAGGAGAAAACTCCCTGAAGACTGTGAACGTTGCAGGCACAGCCTCTGGCTCGGGGAGTTGCTACGCTGTGGAGTGCCAGAGGCTGGGAGGGTCCTCTGGGGAAAGTCACGCTCCACGCCTTGTGGCTTTTCTGCACTTTTTCCCTGGACATCTGCTCCTGGCCACTGCTGCAGACAGTGTACCAAGCTGGATGCCCACCAGTCTGGTGAGGGGCGCTCCTTATTACACCCTACACTTCTGAAGTTCTCTGATTTTGTTTGTCCTCCTTATTCCATCTCTCTGGCTGTTTCCCTGATAGGAAGACTTCTTCTCTTTCCCACTTGGCTCTGGCCCTGTTCTCATCTTAGACAGTTTGTTTCAACGCTCAGGCCTTGCTTGGCTTCAGCTGTGGGTGACTCATTCCCTGTGCCTTGCCTCAGTCCCACCTCTTGGCTGTCTCTTGGACATCTGCTGTGCGCTGCATCATTCAAATACAGCCTGCCTGCCGACACAGCTCTGTGCCCTCACACAGCCCCTTGACAGCAGAAATTTGCCTTCCAGGGCACAGTGGGCTCTCCCGTGGAGAGCATCAACAGCTAGGCATTAGTGCAGTCCTCTCCTCAGCCTAAAGATAACTTTATCTCCCAACCAGCCTGGAGTCGCAAGTGCAGGAGAGGGATGGAGCAGCACAAGCTCCCGTTGTGCTCACCAGGCTGTCCCTGGGTACTCAGTTAAAGGATTTTTGAGCTCATTGGGTGTTAAAAGCCAGTATGCAGCCAGAGAACTGCTTGCATTGCTGCCCCACAGCTCCCTCCCTACTCTTGCACCCATGTCTGGAACGTGCCTCGCTCAGCATGCTCTGCCTGCCTCTCTTTCCTCATCGCCTGCCCTGCTGCAGGGCAGCACAACTTTTGTGATGAATTCCCTTCTCATGGGAGAAGAAGGAGGAGGAGAGCTGTTTTGCACAACCTGAGGCCCTGTGGAGAAGGGCTGCTTCATCCAAGCTTGTTTCACAAACTGGGTTCCCCGGAGACCCCAGTTCCTCAGGGGCATAGAGACCTCATTGTAGAGAGATGCATTTGTGCCGAAAAAGATGGATTAAGACTATGATTTCTTTTAGTCTTACTTCCAAGTTTGCTTCCATGCAGGGTTTAGGAGTAAGGTGTGCTGGTTATCAAGGCTATAAAATGTAACAAAAGTAGAAGGTTGACTTTCAGGCCAGTATCATTAGCCTAGACAAAATTTGATTAATGTGTTCTCTTTGTTCCCTCCTCTCCTAAAATGAACTCAGACCAGGCCAGTGCTTCCTTCATGGTGAGGGATTTCTGAGGTTCTGACTCCATGGAAAGTTTGACTGGCGTGGGTGTGTGGCCAGTTTTTGAAGACAGCGTTTGTTGAGGGTTTACTCAGCGCTTGGAATATAAAACTGAGCAAACTGAGCATATACATTCACTTGCTGAGCTAAGAGTAAGGGCTTTATGTGTGTGCTGTTCAGACTCCTAGGAGGTTCTCTGCTGGTGCAAACCCAAACCACCTGGCTGAGTTAAATACAAAGATATGCACTTAAGAAACTCCTGTGCAGATCTGCAGTTGAATAACAACTGTGCTGAGAAGAGACAAAACCCAGGTGCATTTCCAAGTGAAAACTTCCTCAGCTACTTAATGTCAACAATATTAATTCCTGTTATAGGTGCCTTTCACCTTGAAGCCTCTACAAATGCTTTGTAGGTCTGTGTGTACATTTGATCGTTTGCCCAGCAATGAAGAGGAGGCTCTGGTGTGGGATGTAGGAGCCATATTCTGTTATCTACAGTGTCCTTGGGCTCCTTCTCACTTCTGAGCACACAAAAGCAGTGTTGTTAGCTCTCTAATTTTTTCCTCCAACCTCCTTCCCCTGCATTTCTCCTCCACATCCCTCCTTGCATCCCTTGCTCCCACTCTTGCCCTTCTGTGCTGCATTTCCTGTTCCTGGACATTCCTCCCTCCTCTCATCTATGACTGCACTATCGCTCTGCCTTGGCAGTTCTCTGCAAAACTATCCTCCTAAAGCACTCCAGCACTCCCCCTTCTTTCCTCTCCACCAGGCTCCTCTGAACTTGAACTCTTGAATTTTGGTTGGATTTGCTTACCATGCCTGTTTTAACTTGCATGCAGCCTGAGACAGCAAAGATGTTTTATCCACGGTGACAAATTGCTGTGTAAAGCTACAGTGCTACATGAAGAGAACAATCACCCTAATGGTACTGCAATCTGAGAGACATTATATGCCAGGGAGAAGAGGTAAAGAAAACAAAGGTCAGTGGTGTTTCATTAAGTCTGAAAGCAAAGAAATGTACATAAAAGGTGTCTTTATCTAATGCTTTGCATCCAGACACTTTCTGAGATCATCTGCCCGGAGCCTCAAGCTCCGGAAGCAAGCAGAGGAAGGACAAACTTCCTTGTCCCTCAGGGGTGCTTAGAGCATACTGATTGTAAGAGCCACCTAGCAAACTTCCTCCAGGCTGAGGCTGAGGTTCCCACCTGCCAATTCCACCCATGGTTACATTTAAGCTGCTTTAAGTGAGGACTTCAATGTCCCATGCCTAACCTCACCCAGCTGATCCTCTGCCATACCTGCTCACTTTAATTTTTGTTTCTGGGCTGGGCTTCTTCATATTTCAGATGACCTTACAAAAGTGAGTACTGCATGAAGTGCTGGGCAGGTAGCAAGCAAGCTGCCCCGAGCTGCTGCTCGTCACCTACCTGACACTTGCACATCATGGTTTTCCACCCTTCTCCAAGCCCAAGCTTCATCTCTAGCTCTTCAACACAGAGAAGAGTCACAAAAAGACACCAAAAATGTAATTTATGATGTGTTCATGCAGCACCTTGCATTGCAGGAGTGAAGTCTTTATGTGCAATGCCTCACTTCTGCATTAAAACATTTGGATAATGTGTGATCTCTCTCCACCCCGGGCAGGAGCAGAGCTGATCTCAGTGCAGAGGGCAGCTTGGAGACTTTGGCCCATTTCTCCACAGACATGCTGGATGGTCTGACTCATGTGGCATGTGTCCATTAGAAACAGGCTTGGGATTGACCTCACCAATTTATTCAACAAAACGGGCCAGAAAGTACCCAGGGGGACAGCACCAGGCCTTGGCTGTGAGATCTTCTATTCAGCAAAATAAGGAAAACCAATTTTTTTGGTTATTCAGCTACTTAAAGGTAGCTGAATATCATCAGTGTGAAACCTTAGATTGTTGAACAAGATAGGCACATGAGGACAGTGGAAAATAGGGACCAAAAGGGACCTTTTGGACCATATTGTCCAATCCCCTGCTGCTTGGGGTAGCTGTGGTAAAGAGCTGCCTCATTTCTGCATTAAAACAAGTTGGGTTTTTTGTCCCCATATAATCTCCTGGAAGTCAATCCCAGAGATGTCCCAGAGACTTCTTGGACAGTCAGGTCCTTCATGTAATTTCCAGCTGAAATGTATTCCTGGCAAATTTATAGGCACTTGTTCTTCTGCCAGCACTGCCCTTTCACTCAAATAGCTCTTCTCTCTTACTGGTACTTCTGTCCAGGGTATTTGTAAGCAACAAATATATCTTTTTCCAGCCTGCATTTTGCTAGACTCAAGAAACCAAGCTCGTTTAGTCTCTTCTTGTAGAAGAAAGCTCTCTCCTCCCAGGTCATGGCAAGAGAGAGAAAGGCACAAAAAAAAGGCAATTTTAAATTAATTCATCTTTTATGTGGACATACAATATTCTGTACTTCTGTGATGACATTAAAATCTTGCTATTTCTATTAGAAATCCTTCATTTGACATGTCTTAGGCTCGCATTTGTCTTTCTCACATCTGCATGCTACTGCCAGCTTACAGACATTTGATCAGCTCGTGCGCTCAGGTCTTTCTCCTCCTCTGTCACTTCCAACTGATGAGCTCCCAGCTGGTAGCAGAAATTCTCATTATTACTCCCTCGGGGCATGACCTTGCATTTTGTACTATTAAATCTGATGCCATCTCTATTGCTTCTGTCCCTTTTTTGCAGGAAAACTGCTCTGATTAGTCACCATATAATGCCTTAGAGACGTAAAGACATATTCACTATATTTTTATTTTTAGAAACTGTTTGCTGTTTCAGTATTTTCATTCAAGCAATGATGCTGATGTCTCTCTGTATTACCACTTCTCTCTAACAGAAACTCCAGGCTGATGTGCAGAAGGGCAGGAAAAAATTGCCTTCCAGATGAAATATATGGCAAGAAGAGCTATATTTCCAAACAATTTCAGGGAAATAATTTTGTAAGTTATTTGTCACTCTGCTGCACAAAATGATCAGACACACTGTCCAATCAACAGCAAACCAGAAACTAACAGGTATGAAAATGTTCTGTTTTATCTAACTATTTTTCCAGTGATCCAGATTTACTGTGAGTAAATTTACTGCATCTTGCTGCTGGGATGCAGCTCTCATCTACAGAGCTGTCACAGTGATGGCTCCCAGCACTTTGGGTTTTAACCATTAAAACTATTTTTATGATGTTCAAAATACTTCAGAAACAACTGCTGTTATTGCCTAATTTTTGTGCCTAATTACTGTGGCAGTGGGCAGCTTATGAAGATCTGTGATGGTGATTAGAATTCATTTACTCTAACCTCTCATTTTCAATTACAAATAATGCTGTGTGGAGATCATTTTACCCAGAGAAGGTCTGGTGTAATTCAAAACACCCCCCACATCCTTAGGATGCTGCAGCCACTCTGAAGTGTCTGACACTGCTGGTGCTTTATGGAAAAATGTATTTCAGAAAATAGCTGGGGAGAGGTGCCCACAGAGGTACTGCAGAATTTTATTTTCCCACATCCAGGTTGTCTGGTGGATGTTTGTGAGGTGTTTCACAGGGCTGTGAGCTCTTTGATGGCTTTGAAGGTGTTTGAGCAGCACCCAAAGCCATGGGGCTTCCTGGCCTGAGGGGACCTCTGCAAAGTCCAGCTCTGTAAGTGAGTATCAAGAATAGTTTGATTGTTTGTAAACCAGAGAAGTCTGGTGTGTCTAGAGAGCTGTACTCCTGACAGGGTATTAAAATCAAAAGCATTTTCAATTTGTTCTTCTCACACAAATGAGGCGCATTCCAGAGGCACATGATGATTTGCCAGGGAGGTTTTCAGATGGCCAAAATTTGTTTCTCTTGAAAGAACCAAATTTCTTTTCCACACTGTGTTCTGCATGTGCTCTGAGGATGCCTCCTGTGTTGGGATGCTGTGGGGAAGAGGTGTCTGGAGGGGACTCTCACTGTGTGTCCATGTTACAGGCTTTGGTGGCATCTGCATGACCTGCTCAAAGCATCAGAACCTCTGTGCACCCTTTCAAGCTGTGCATCATGGGTTTGTGCCAGCAAAGATTGTATTTCTTGCCTTGTCCAGACATGCTAATGAGGCATTCTGACAGGGCTTACCTTTGGAGATGTGAAAGAAAATAGCAGAGGGAGATGGAAGGCAAAGCATCTTTTTGGAAGCACGAGAACTTCTGAAACATTAATCTGGTGAATAACTCCCTGCCAACAGAATTTCACTAAACCACTGATCTGAATCATGTCACAGATGGCATCGTCTTCCAGAGTGTTAGCAAAACACAGGGCTCAACCTTCAGTGCCCCTGCATCGCTATTTCTGATCCAGCACAACAACACGCCTGCAAAAGACAGAGCTTTTAGTAACTGCAAGTCAGGAAAAAAATAACCAGCTCTGTTTGGGATCTGAATAGCTGCCTTGCAGAAGGAGAATTGCCCATTTTGCTCAGTGCAGCAGTGAAGATGGGCTCACAGCATACAGAGCACCACATGCTCTGATAGACTGCTAGATCCGCTACGATGCGTTTTTATAAATGTAAAATCTTGACTGGCATTTCCGAGTGGAAGGTGTTAGGCTTGATAAAGTAGGACCAGCCATGGCACAAATGAAGGAGGAGGAATGGATTGCATGTCAGCCAGCAGCCTCCATTTATGGCATTTCATGGCTGCAAGAAGAATTTAGGCTTGAAACATTGTTTTAACTACTAAAACCAGCAAGACCTGATGCCAGGATGGATAAAGAGTAGTACTCCAGGGCATGTAATCTCTGGTGCCAGAAGCTACATATTATGTCAGCTAATGACGTTTTTGGCACCTGAATTTAGATGCTCATCCTGGCTGTGTATCACCTGCTCAGTCAGAAGAGATTAGTTGTCTCCACCTCCCTACACTTGATTTCTATGCAGGAGGACATGCCAGCTGCAGGTCAAATCCATGGGTGGGAGCTCATTTGGGTGACCAGGACCCTGAGGAGAGCCACAGCACACATCCAAGGCATGCAGCACCTCTCCCAGGCACCTGGAGCCTGGCAGCCTGACCTCAGCTTGAGTTTCACAGGAAGACGAGCTGAGATTTCCTCACCCTGCTTTCCCAAGGAGGCCTCCCAAGGGACTGGTACATGTCTCTGGGGCTTTGCCCCGTCATCTCCTGAGCTACCACTGAGAAATCCTTACAAAAGATGGTCAGCCTCTGTTAGACATCTTTCTAACTACCGCCACCCCCTCAAGGAAAAATATGTTAAAAGCACAATGCTAAAGATTGCAAAAGCAAGCCCTCCTCAAGCAGGAAGGTGGTGGAGGAGAGATAGAATGATGGACGCCTTGTGCAATCTAATTTTTGGGCCCCATGAGTGTCCAACTTGCCTGCTCCTTTAGGCCCTGGAGCCCTGCCTCTCTTAGTGCACAGACTGCAGCTGTGGAGGGGCTGAACAGCGAAGCATGAGGACAGAGGAGGTTCTTGCCAGTTGACCTATGCTCCTTTCTTTGGAGAAAATGGAAAGTGTGTAACAGTTGATATGGAGGCTGAAAGAAGACACTGTCTCACTGAGAAGACACCAGAGTTCTGTCCCAGAGAACTGGACTTTCTCCCTGCCTGTGGTGCCATGTACCTGTGGGTTATCATGGACATCACTTCATCAAGCATTTGTAGGTAATCACTGCCTCTGTGTGCTCTCATTGCCCAGTGCCCATCTTGAAATCAAAGGGGTGCAGTGACAGAAATCAGTGAGAGTCCTGCTCTGAACCTCCATGCATTGTGCCAGTGTGCTGGTCCCTCGGTGGGCAGACCCTGGGCAGCTCAAAGGAGGTGTCAGAAATAGCTGCTTTTTCTCACCAGGTGAGCTGGTGATTATAAATGCAGGAGCTGCTGTAAGCACTCCAGCGTTACAATGGTATTATAGAAGAACCTAAGAGGAAATTAATAGGACCAGAGTAACCAGATTTGAATAGCATGTCTTACAAAAGGCTGAGGAATCCATCAGCCCTAGGCAAGACCTCTCACAGAAGATGTCAGCCCAGCCAGTTAAAGTCAGGCAGCATTAGAAGAAACTGAAGATAATGCCAACCTGCATAACAGACACTGCTGCCACCTATCACAGTAATGAGATTTCATACAGAAAAGCCCATTTCAGTGGCTTCCAGAAGGATTTTCTTTAGCAGACAGCTGGGCACCTGGGCTGATTAAACACAGATACAAGTTTGAACAACTAGAACAGCCTATCACGTTTCGTTGCACCCAGGCAGTTCAAGATGCAGCAAACACATCCAGTCCATTTTAGCTCAGCTCTGAATGTATGCACCCTGTGAGATAACTAAACATTTAGTCCCTGCAATGAACACAGTGCAGCACACACATCAGAAGTCCTTCCATGGGAATGGACACCCCACTCAGGCCCCAGGGGTGGGAACAGCATCCTGCAACCTCTGCCATGAGACAGCAAGAGACAGTATGCATAGATTGGCTGTCACCCCATCCTGCAGGCTGATGGAGAAAAGCAGGACAGTGTCACTTGCTCTTGGTTAGAAGATAGGAGCTGCCATAGGGTTCGTTCTGTACTGAAGGAGTACGTGAAACCAGGACTTGGCCATGAGTGTGTCTACACTTGGATCTGAATTGTAGCACAGCTGTGATGCTTCCTGGCTGCCCAGAGCCTCAAGCACAGCCCTGTCCCTCCCAGCAATACGTTGGTGAGGTTCTTCTACCTTTTCACTGGTTTGAAAATCAGCCACTGCCAGTCTCAATTAAGGCACTGCCAGATGGAGCTGGGGCTGAGTTTGTGATTTTGATCTGCAATTGCCTGGTGACTTGTCAAAAGCAGTAAGGGTCACCAGGAAAAGAGCTGGAGTGAAACCTTGCAGACACTGGACTTGTAGGCAGGGAGCTCTTCAGACCTCACTTCTGCCCACAAAAAGATTTTGTCCGGCTCTCAGAGTGATCTGGGTCCCAGTTTCCTCCTTCTCCACACACTGCCACCCTGACTAATCATGTCAATCTCAGCAAAACTGGCTTCTAGCACCAAGCTTTTTATAATGTCCGACTTTACAGGGCTCAAGCAACAGTGGGACAATCTAGAGAAAAGAAAGGGACAGTGCAATTAATGAAGGGATACCAGAGACAGGGAAGGTTTAAACTTCTCTCCTTGTGAATCTTTGTAAAGCTGGAACTGAGACAAAGCCCTGATTCCTCAAATCTGCCAACACCTGGAAGTCACTGGCAGGCTCACAGCACAGGCAAAATGATTGCACTTTTGCTGTATTATCATCACCAATCCTACCAAGTAAGCAGTGATGGAAGAAAAGCATCATCCAAGGAACGGTGTCCGCCATGCATCTGTACGCAATATGGCTTTAATTGCACTCAAAGGCTGAAAATAAAGGCCAAGTAAATATCCTTTGAAGTCAATACAAAGATATCTGTTGACTTGAGTGGGCACTGGTTGAGGACCACAAGCTGCAGGAGGAAATCTGAATCACTGTGGTCCCATACAGAACTCTATTAAGGAATGGCTTTGTCTCCTTGAGAAGCCACTGGTGTCAGAGCCAGCAGAACTGGGAGCTCATGGCTGCCAAATCAGAAGCATGGATTTAGCAAAACCCCTATGCTGTGGTGTTCCCATTAATTTCTGATCTGCAGAGGAGTTGCATGCTGGTCCATAACTCTCGCCACTTACCCACACCATCCTGTCCCATTTGTAGGGAGTCACCCTTTTAGAACTACGATTTTCCTACTTCTAAAATGGGACCAGGTCATCAGCTGGGGCACCAGCTCAGAATCTGGCCTCTTTTAGATTTTTTCCTCTCCTTTATCTTGAAGAAATGGCAATCCACACTATTTTTTAAAACTGGAAAAACTATCAGATGAGATTCAATTAGCCTCTTTCCACCCCTTGCACATGCATGAAATAAAGCTTCTGTTATTGGAGTTTAGCTGACAATGCTTTTGTGCAAGGAAGGAAAGGCTCCAGTTAGTTTTTCTGTAACTGAAGCCATATGGAATTGAAACTTGTTGAATCAATAATGAAACATGTCTGTGTCACAGAGCAGTTTTGATTCCAAGACATACAATGGACTGTTTGCAAAGTCACATTGCTGGTTAAAAATACATTTACTTTTAATGGACAAATAATATAGGGACTCAGCTACTTAGGAGGATATGGTCTAGTTGATTGCCTGAGAAAGTTAAAAAAATTCCCAACCAGCCTGAGGTTCTCCGTTGACTCATTTTCATAAGACATTTAAGCACTGTGGCAAATGCTTGCCAGCCATTTAGGCAAGTAGCTTAAGATACATCAAGAAACACAAGGCAAAAATCATTTCAGTGTCCTAATTTCCCATCCATCCTTCCCAATACATGCACAGTAGCTGCACTGAGAAGCAGGTGAGTTGCTAATGCAGATTAAGTTGTCCTTTGAGAAGCCACTGCAATTAATCCACCCAGTAACCCCTGAACAAAGAAATACTTCCGTGACACATCAGTGTTTCCAGATTTGGAAAGGATTTAACCAATGCCAAACTGAACTTGCACAGCAAGTGAACTGTGGTGGAGAAAAGAGTGTGCAGCCTCCAAAGGAGGGCATGGAGTACCTAAGAGGGTAAATAACCTACTTGCTCAGTGGTAACTGGTTTTATTTTTAATTTTATTTAGATGCTTGGCAGTAAAGAAGGGTGTTGGAGGATGTCAGAGGTACTTCAGAAAAGCCTGCAGGTGACTAGAAATATCTTCACTTCCTGTTAGCATGCAGGTAGCATGCCCACAGCCACCTGAATTCTGATTATATTACGATACGAGGTATTCCCCCTCGTTTTGGTTCTTGGCCTCAGTGTCACATAGTTTTGTAATGTGAATGTAAAGTAGCATTTTGTGGAACTCAAAAAGCTTTGGTAATTCTTTTCAAAATGCTGAGCTTTTCTGAATGTCCTTTCTTGGCAGTGCTGGGCTGAGTCTGCCCTGACAACATCACATTTCATAATCTCTTGCTTCCTATGAGCTCTGGGTATGAGGCAAACATAAGACCCCTGTGCTCTCTGAGCAGGAGGAATGTTCCATGGTGGTGGGCTCTGGGCTGGCAGCTCAGGTTTCCTCCTCAGGGACTGAGGGAGCATATGCCTGGAGCTGGTTTTCTTTCTTTCCTCTCTGATTCAGTGTTGGGTAATTAAGGACTGAAAGGTTGCCTTAAGTGCAGCTTTGGGAATTGTATTTTTCTGCAGTGGTGTTCCCTCTTATCAGTTATTGCATTGCAATAGGGCCAAAAAATACGATGCAGATATGATCCTTTCTTGGAAAGGTTTAGTATTGCAACACAATAACCATGGAGGCAGATAAGAAGATACTTGGGATTGTGGTGCACTGTGGCACTGTAAATGGAAGTAACCTGAGCCAGAGTGCACTGGAAAGAGGCAGGCACTGGTGGCAAGTAATTCAAATCCCAGCCCAGTGCCTCCAGCACAGAATTTGAGTCCTGTAGCAAGGGAATCAAAACACCACAGGGGACAAAATCATTACTAACCAAAATAGCTGACATCATCCGTGGTGTATGGGAACCTGCCTGTTGGTAGGAGTATATATATATATACATATATAAAAATTTCCTGGTGTGGATTTTCCATAGCAATTTATCACTTTGGCAAAAATAAAAACCTCAACAAAACCCAAACAAATGAAGTGAAAAAACAAAAGCGTGCAATGTCTCATAATAAGTTCTTTCTGTTGTGGCAGCAGCTGCAGTTTCTCCTCTCAGATTTCTTTTCTGTTATTACCCAGAAAGAATCAGCAGCTGCTTAGGAAATATTCCAGAAAGATTCATTGAGAAGTTCCTGGCTGTTTTTCACACATTAATCTGACAGAAGTAATGTCTTCAAGGAAAGGAGTAACTCTCCTGGTCTTTGCTCTTCAGAAATTAGTGGGTTCTGATAATGTGGTTATCTAAAAGGAAATAACAGGAGGAAAAAAAAAAGAAATCACATGTCCTGGTGATGGGAGACAAGTAGGTTTTTTATGTCACAGAGGGGTGTGGGAATTGCTTAGGTTATTTTAATGGTCATGTTTGCATCTCTTCAAAAACTTTTGCACAACCAGACTGCTTCCTTAATGGGCGTATCCGGGGGCAACACCCATAAGAGGGATCGTTTGGAAGAGATGTAACACATGCTCCTCTGAAAGTAGGAGACCTTCAGGACATATTAACTCTGGAGTTATTTCGGTGCTGTCGTGCTCTGTGCTTTAGGACTGGAGCGTGCAGCCACCAGAGTCTGGATGGGGAAGCTGCTGGGGTGGAGCTCAGTGGCACAGTCCAGATCAGGGGCTCTGAGCAGGCACTCTCAGGGCTGAACTTCCCTTTTCTTTCTTGCGTGGCTTCTTTTAGCTGGCATGCCTCGTCGACAGGAATGTTCCTCCCCTAATGTGGATGCTGCAGGAGAGACAGTGCTGGTGCCTGACCCCATTCAGGGATCTCACAACTGGTTCTTATTAAACAGGTCAAGGGATAGAGATGGGCAATCGTGTCAATGCTCAGCATTCCCTGAAAATTTGGCTGGAAGCTGTCACCCTGAGCCTTTTCCCTGCCATTGCCCCGGATACAGGGCAAATCACATTCCCATTCCCTGGTCTCTGGTGCATGAGGGCGCAATTCAAATGTCATCTTTTGAACGATGTTTGCCCATCATTCAACATCAAAGTGTCTTTGCCCTTCCCCTGTCTTTCTGTGTCACAGGCAGCTCTGCCTCTGAACTCACTCCTGGCAAAAATCCAAAACTCCTGTCAGCATCCAGAAGTGGAGACATGGATCTTCACAGAGCATTATGGAGTCTCCAAAGAGCATGGATCTTGCTTCATGGAAAACTTAATGAAAAAGTTGCTCCTTCTTCTTCTGCTGTCATTAGTGACTAGGGGGGAAAAAACTCCCTACAAACCCCAAAAAGTAGCATATGATTCTTCCCAGAAGAAGGACTGAGTGAAAGCAGTTTGTATCTGCAATGTCCAGCACTGCAAAACACTGTCCACTGCAGTATACAAACTCTTGGGAATGTGGGAGAGATAATTGGAGGTTAATAGAGCTTTTACTGCTGGCTGCCTGGCCGATTATTTCTATGAAAAAATCCTGACATTTTTCCCCTTATTGAAGTGAGTTCATGATCATCTATATAAAAGAAAGCTGTATTCTGAGAACACATATGCATTTGCATATGGATGGTGTTCTCTTGGAAATTATTTGAATAAAAATAAAAGAAGAATGAAAACAGGAGTTTTCACTCAAGGGAAAAGTTAATGAACTCACTTCTCTTTCTTTCACTCCCTGATTAAATATTATGTTACCATTTTATCTTTGTGCATGAAGAGTAAAGCCCAATTCTGTATTTTGCCAGCTTCATTCATGAAGCTTTGTATTATTTTTACTGCAATAAAAAACTAAAAATTACTCTTTCCACACGAGAAGCAGAATGGAGAAGAGCAGTAATTCCCCACAGTATGAAGGAAGGAGAAAGCAAAAGACGAGACATCCTCTTTTGTTTGTTTGAATAGGCATGAGATGTGCTCCAACATGTGCTGGCAGGAGCAGCTGGAGAAGACTGGCTACAGAAGCTCATCAAGAAATGCAAAAGGCATGACCTGCTATCTAAGGTATCAGTGAGACCTTCCTTTCTGAAGAGTTTCTTTTCCTTTAATGCTCATTATTTCTGAGAGCCTGTGGGCTCAGTAGCAGATTGTACCAATGTTTTAAAGTTGACTACTTGATCATTCTAATTAGGATCCCGTGGATTTTCAGTGTTGCTAGCTAAGTGAATTTCAGTGCATTTTCAGTCAGATCAGCTGAGTATCACTGGACTTCTTGTTGTGCAGTGGCCAGTTAGCTCAGCTGAGCCAGTGTTACTCACAGGGGGTACCACCTCCTTTTAGCTGGCAGCAGAAGTATCACAACATTTGATAAATAAGCCCATATTTGTATGCCAGTGTATGATTCCAGATTTGGCTTGGCATTTTATTAGCAATTCAGAAGGCTATTGCCATGGATTTGCCAGTCTCTGGATTAATGAAATTTGCTAGGAGTTCCTATCTGAGACAGGAGAACACCTGAAAACTAGTGCTATGTCAGAGCAACTTTGTGGGGAGTGCCCATCACCTGCTAAACATGGCTGGTTTTCAAGCGTTCTTGAGAATAAACAGTGTTGATTTTAATCTAGAAATGGATGCTTTACTGAGGCTTAGTGCCTGAATGCCTTGCAGTCTTGTTTGATTGGTGCTGAGAAGTAAGCAGAGGTACGTGAAATCTCAGAAGTGATATTCACATGCAAACCTCATAATACACAGTGTTCTCAGGGCAGGGTGGGGGAATGTAAATTCCAAGTACGTGAAAATGAAAAACAAACAAACAGGAGAATGGGGAAAGGAGATTTGAAATTTAGAAGTGGACTCCTCTGTTCAAGGATTTCGTCTGTGCTGCTGCTACTGGCCCATTGCTCTAGGTAGCAGAAGAAAGGCTTCTAGCTGCCAGTCAACCATTTTCTTTTTGATAATTATTCACATTGCTGTAGAAATGGAAATTATCTCTATTTTCTCACTTCCCAATTGAAAACTGTAATTGCAGCTGCTCCCTCCTCCTTGTTTGGAAGTTTTGCATGCAGAGAGTCATCAGCCAGACTTCCCTTAAATCAAATCTTCCCATGCAGCCTGGGTTATAATCTAGTGAGCACAGCAGCTGCCTATTTGCAGCAAGGAGAAAAGCAGCACATTTCTCCAGCCACTGGCTAGGAAATTCTTGCTAAAAGAAAGGGGCTATGCCTTGTCTGATGCCTTTATGGAAATGTAAAGGAGTCAGCTTCCTGAGGGCTTTCACAGATATTGCTAATCATCTTAAATTGAAACAGGACTTCCAAAACCAGCATGTAAATCCCCGTAACACACCTTCAATTTCTGTCTCCAAGGCTACCCAGCTGTCCTGATCCTCCGTGACAAGCTCTGGAAATGCAGTGATACTTCCTTTTGCACTACTCCTTCCCTGCTCCTCAATCCCCCCTGCTCTGAAGTCATCTTGCTTGCATGAAACACCACTCCACAGCATGGTGGTGGGTGAGGAGCTGGCCTGAAAGCCCATGGGAAGTCTGAGTGGCAGGGAATGTACCGTCTCTCATCCCTTCCACCAAAGGGAAATGCTGTTTCCCTCAGGGATACAAGAAAATAGACAGAGCCCCTGTGCAGACTTGCCCAGCTTTGCTCACTCTTCTGTACAAGGGCTGGAGTGGAGGTCTCCTTAAAACAATGCTAATAGGATTTATTCATGCTGTTTTTATCAACCCTTCTATAAGACATGCAATTCATGAATAACAGCCACTACTCCCCAGTCACAGAAGTGTATTTTGTGGGACACAGTATGTGTAGGTTCATTGAACATTTTCCAGTGACTTTATATGCACACACTGTGCTCTCACAGAGAGCCAAAATCTGCCCTCTTCTGAAGTCCCTTGGGTCTAAATTAGTGAGACTTTCATATATCGTGATTTGAATCTGAATGTGTTTCCTTGCTTGCAGTCCCTGTGGTCACAGAGCAGGCAAAGGGACTTTGTGCTGTGGTTTACCTTGTGACTTCTGGGGTTTTTGGGACGTTCTGAAGAACCACATGATCAGCAGACACATTCCCTGTTCTGCCAACACAGGAGCACCTTCTAACAGTGCCCATCTTCCAGGATGCAAGATTTGCCAAGGCACAGGTGTATGGAGTGTCCTAGCAGAGAACAGGAGCCCTCAGCTGCCAGCCCAGTTGAAGGTCTGGGGTGAGATACAGCTTCTCTGAGTTACTTCTCTGACCATTATCCAAGACTCACAGAAGATGTGCTGGATGAGCTGATGAGCCTTTTGTACTGCAGATCTCCTCAAAACGCTGCAGGGTCAACAGCACAGTGCCAAACTAGAATCAATGAGGCCTTACGCAGACACTCAAGAATAACAAGTCAACCAGTGGATTTGCAGGCAGACTGTAACAGCTTGTTATCTGATGTCCCCTGGGCACAAACACTGAGACATCTGCAGTTTTTGACCTTTTTTTTTTGTCTCTGCTTGCTCAATAGCTAGTTAGCTGGTCATTCGATGTGAAAACAAAACAGAGGAAAGGAGAGCAAATTACAATAGGCAGGAGATGCTGGACTATTAGGATGTCAAAAGGACTGAAAATATATAAGTACAGAGGTTGCTTTGCTCTCCTTTATTATTAGTGCATTAAGCTCTCTGAGTTGGTTTTTGGAACTCTGTTAAAAGCAGGGTTTTCAATATGCCAGTTGTCACTGAACTTTTATGTTGGTTTTATTTTGCATGTATTTTGCATCTCTATTCTCTTTGCTTGGCACTGCAAGTTAGAAATTAACCTGAAAAATACACTTTGAGACTTCACTGACTTTCCCAGATTTTTTCTTTGTCTGAGAACACAAAGCTCTCTTCATAGCATCTCCTCTAGTCCCATCAAGGGGAGGGAAGTTCCCTAGAAGACTGACTTCTGGATCATGCTTTGTACTGAGATCTCAGTTCCTTGGAATGCAGTGACTGCACTAGCTTATATGTATGGGGGTGTGGAGCCTCCTTCCTGTTTCTAGGCCCTTGTTAATAAAGAGTGTGCCCACATTCTCAGACAGGGGCCTAATCACCAGCCTTAGCCTAATCTCTTAATTAATTCCTGTTAATGTAAATGGACACGAAAAGATTCTTTTAGCTGTAGTGTTCAAGAAATTAGAAGTCCTTTTTTGAATAGACAGTGTGTTTCTTCTTTCGTGGTGTGGTATAATGACAGCACTGTCATGCTGTATGAGAAGGATTTGCCACATCCTATGGCGCTCACTTCTCATCCCTGGACTATAGATTATTTTGAATCAACTCAGGATAATAGGTGACAGCTCAGTGTATATTATGTGTAGCATTTCAGTCTAGCACAGGCAGAGACCTCTTGGCCTCTTGTTTCCATAATTTCTGTGTCTCAGAATGGCCTAAAGTCAAGGTTGGGTTACACACCTGGTATAATAGAAGGCAACAATATGTGAAGTTCTGGGACCTGCCAAAGAAATGCACTGTTCCCGCTTCTGATTTAATCTGATTTATTCTCATCACATGGATGTCCTATTCATTGCAATCAAGGTCAGAAAAGGATTTGAGCCTGTTTCTGATGTGGGAAGACAGCAGTCCCACAGGTAAAAAACACAAAGAAGAGCTAAGTTCAGATTGACCTTACTGAAAAAAAGCAAGATCCCAAAATGGAGTGCAACTGGTCAGTATCGAGAGAGTGAATCTGGAGCAGAGTAAGAATTGTAGAATTATACCTGCCCATGTTATAAACAGAGACTCCCCTCTCTCGTGACTTCAATTTTGCCTTGGAGAATCCATATAAAAACAAATAAATGCCAAGAGAAATGTTTCTATTGTTTTCCTTCTCTGTATCTAATGAAATCTGTTCCTTTAAAACAGAGCAATATCCTCCCCTATGATTTTTTGCAGTCACATCGCAGAGAGAAAACCTGAAAGCAAAATTGACTCCTTTTGATTTTTCCTAGTTCAAGAGAAGAGACATGCCAGTGGGAAGGAGAATAAAAATCACACTGAGTAAATCTGGATTTTAAACTTCCTCTAATGATCAACAGCAATCATACAAATATTTATTTCTGGTTTTATAGTTTATTTGTGTTAAGGCTGACAGCAGATTTTTAATTTGATATTCAGTCTTCCTTATTAAAAAAATTGTATATTTTAGACTGGTTATTTAATTATTTACTTCTGCAGGAGTTCAGAGTGGAAGTTGTTGGGGAGATAATTTCGTCATGTACTGCTTTAGAATGTATTTTCTGCTCCCTAATTCTTTGGTTGTTGAGGTACTAGAGATCAAATCCTGTCTGCACTCAAGTTGACAAGAAGATGTCCAGTAGTTTGAATAGGGTGTTGATTTTATCCTTACTGTTCCTGCCATAGTGGGAGCTGCCATAACATCTAACATCAGATCTTTAACATCTCTCCAGCGCTTTGAAGTGCAGCCCCTCATATTTCATTCACCATTTCAAGCAAGAAGCAACAGAGGGACTGCAGCCCTGCTGCTGTAAGTGCAAGAGGGAGGCAGGAGGTAGGAGGATGTGTAATTTATTGCTTAACAGGTTGGATAACCTTTTTGCATGTGGTTTGCTCATGTGGCGACAGTGACATGATGTGCAACCCACAGCCGCAGGCAGCTTTTTGCAACCTGCCTGTTTTGCAGCTATTATGGCTCTAGCCTGTGAGACCATCAGTCATCTGGAGATATGCTGGTAAATCTGTACATATGCATGGAAATATCATGACACATGGGGGTTTTCCTTGTGTATTTAGTCCAACAAATTTCAACAAGAGCTCAGCACATAGCGTATTTATGAGTGCTTAAGTAGTTAGGAACCCAAGTTCAGGCAGTCAGATTTGAAAAATCTAGTCAGTCTTAGAAAGATGTGCTCTGTTGAAAGGAATCTAGCCTAAAGATGCTCACAAAGCTCGAGAGTTTATGTTGTAAAGAAACCTGTAGCATGTGGTGTTCTTTCTACTTTTCCTGGGTTTCATTATGCCTTCCTGCCTCACAGAACAGCTGTAACATTAAACCCATTGAAATTTGTAAAGTGCTTAGAAATCCACTGAAGGGAGGCTGTAGAGAAGTAAAAGGTACTCAATTTTCATTGCTGTTCTATCAAGCAAGAGAGTTTCCAGTGTGTTTTAATAATAAATAAGAATAAATACCTGCAAATGTAGAATCTGTTCTATGCTCATTAATAGGTACCTTTGGGTCTGTGGTTGAGGAGAATCTCTTTTAAGGAGAAGGTGAGTATAGATTTGAAGATCTGAATTCAGATTTCAATATCTTCTTTATGGCCTTGGCTTGAAGCATTGGGGTGTAGCTTTAGTAGCGTGTGAACATTATCCAGGTCTACCAGAATTTGAATAATAGTGGCAGATTGTTTGACCATTTTCTCCTGTCAGATTTCAACTAGATTTTCAAATAAATCATTCACCAATATTTTTTTCCTCATGGTTGGGTTAGCTCAAGAGCCAGCTGAACAATATTCATCAAATAAATTACTCACTTTTTCCTCATCAATCTGCAAATAATTTATTCACAAATACTTTTACATGAGGCAGCCAGCTCTAGCCAGGACAAATCAAGGTAATTTCCTACGCTTTTGATCACATGCCAGTAGGACTTTATCTTGGACAGCTCAATAGAGACAGGTTTTAATGCATAATACATAAATGGCTAAGCTGAGTTTTTCACAGTTCTTTGTGAGCTTTCTACTATTGCCCATATTTCTGTTCAGCTGCTAAAGGGGAATGACAGGGGGGCATATATTTTCTATCCAGGTATGCTCAGAAACATTTCACAAAACCGAGCGTGGGGCTCATGTCAGCCACAACCATGATGGGGCAGCCCGTTGGCTGGAACACGCACTCTGTTCACTGGAGCAAGGCAAAATTTAACAAGACTTGAGAAGAGGAAATGAAGACGAGTATTGTGCCTGCTTGGAAACACAAAGGGGACCTAGGGGCGGAGTGAAACCAAGCAAAGTGGAATTTCGCCAGCACGCTGGCGATAAAGTCCCTAGCTCTTGAGAAGAAGGTCCTTAAATGAGATGGCACATCCCTGCACAGATGTGTTCAGGACAACATTTGTGCTGTGGCTCCCTTTCCCCAGGGTTCTCGTGTAAACAGCTTGGAAGCCACTGAGAGCCCTCTTCCTGCCTTAGAGGCTGCTGTGTTGCTGACAGGGCAGTGGAGCATGGCCTTACCTGTCTGCCTGCCTACGCCTCTCGTTTGTTGTGGAGAGCTCCTGGCTGCCACATGCCAGGCAATGGCACCAAAAGATTTCTCCCCTGGTTAAGGTTTGCAGCCTGCAATCTGCACTGCATGAGAGGAGCACTTTTGCACCTCTGGCCCTAAGCAGGTTGCTGGGTCCTCATCAGGCTGGGTCCTTCTGCTGTTGATCAGCCCTTCTAAATGTGCTTTACTCTTGCACTCTGTGTTGGATGTGGGCCTTGTACATAGACATTTCACCCCATCCTCTGCTGCTCAGGCAACAAGGTGGGGAGAAAAAAAGTTGTTTATCCATGTTTGCCAAGAGAGAAACTGCAAAAGCTAGCAAGTGTATTTTGGGGGAGTGGTGCAAGCAGGGAGTGGTTGCGTGTGGGCTTCTTTAGGATCAGGGTGTGTTCATGTTTCATGAATATGTGCACGCATAATAGTGTGTTTAATGTAACATTCCAATCTTGATCCTTCCCCGAAATTCTGCTGGCTAACCTAGTTACCCCCAAATGAGAGACACTTTCAGCCTATACATTATGCAGAAGTGTAGGTATGAAGAAACATAAGCAAGCATTTTTACAGCATCATCAATAAATAAATATGTGCTATCTACTCAAATCAACAACATGCTAAACACTGAAAGTCAAATGGGATGCCTTCCTGAGAAACAAACAACTGACCATGTATTTACTCTGCAGCTCATGAATAAACATGGCAAATGCACAAAAACAGAGGAAGATATTTGTCTCAACTTGGAGAAAGCTTCTGGCTCAGACTGGCTCTCATAGCTGAATGATACAAAATGGAATTGGCAAGGAGGAAAAATGACATAATCACATACATGTAACAATCCATTGAAAGTAGGACACACAAAAAGGAGAAGAAAACAAGCTTTGAAGGAGAAGGTAGACTAACACAGCGGTCAGCTTCAGACCTGCTCCTTCTGGCATCTGTGCTGGCGATTTACCAGCCTTGGACAAACGGCTCTCAAATTGAATGAGAATCTCAGACACCTGCTTAAATTGCCACAATGTTCCAGAATGTATTTTAACACACCCTGCTGCAAGGCCATGTTCTGAGGAGAGAAGAGCATAGTGATGAATGGCAGGATAAAGATGCTTTCAGGAAAAACACAGATGCAGAAAGAGATTTGGAGACTCAACATGGGTAATGAACTCCACAGGCTTTTTGTACAGCCCAAGAAATGGTCTACTTCCATTTTTAGTTATGAGAGAAGGGAGAAAACAATGACTGAGAAATTGCTTTTACTCTGTGCACAGCATGTGTGTATAGACCACAATGACATTGTACCCACGTTGGGTGTCTGCAAGTCAAAAAAAAACACTTAGAAACACTTCAGTCCAAAAAATCTGCAGTGACCAAAACGAAATCTTACAATGTGAGGCTTCAAAGAAAACAATCTATTCAGTTAAACAAGAAGTGATAGAAGCACCATGTACAGTTACTTATCCATGAAAATGGGATGGGTGTGCAGTTTTGTAGGCAAAGGCATAACAAGTTCTGATGTCTCAAAGTTGAAGTTAGACAAATTCAACCTTGAAAGAAGCAATTTCCTAGCAGCAAGGATAATTAAACATTGGAATAAATTAGTAGGTGGAAGAAAGCAGTTGCCATTACTTGGAGTCTTTAAGACGTGTTGTATTTCTAACTCACTTTGATCCAGCTGCTGAGGAAAAAATCTATGGTTTTTGTATATGGGTCAGATTAATGGGTTATAGTGGCCCTTCACTCTGGAAGTCTGACTATATGTGGGGGAAAAGCAGTCCTTACTGAAGTAAAAGAGTGAGAGGTACTTGAGAACACAACCCAGGACTCAGGATAGCAGGGTTTCAGGACTAAAGCTTGATGAAGGATCAGGAGTTTAACCAGTGTGGTGGAAGCTGACTGGTAAGGGTGAGACATCTGACCTGCTTTCTGAATTTGATGTAAGGGATGCCTCTTGGTTTATGGAAGTGACATTTTCCAGTGAAGAAAAAGTGTGCTTAAATGCTAGCTAAAGGAGGAGAGCAGAATGACGGAAAACAGGCAGCAAGAACAAGCAGGGATATGAGGGAATTTTGGACATATTTGAAGACAGCCTTGTTTTGATTGGGCAGATTTTTCTCAGTCAAATTTGTGGATTCAGCCTCATTTGCTGTCTGGGAGCTGGGAGAACTTCAGTTGTGCACAGGACCAAGTGTCCTCGGGACAGCTCGTGGCTTCAGCTCTGCAAAGAGGTTGATCTACTCCTTGCAGGAGCTCAGGTAACTGTGGTTGGAGGGTGAAAGTTTTCCTCATCAGTTTTAGGAGGGTCTCATTTCATTCCTATCAGACAACACCCTCTTTCCCGTAAAGCATAATGGAAGGAATAACAAAGTCCAGCCGAAAATCCAGTCTGATAATCATGCTCAGTCAAGAACACAGCACACACTTCCTGAACCTTGCCCAAGCCAAGTCATGCTCAAGTGCAAGGTGCACTGAAGATGCTAGAATAAAACCTAAACCAGCCATCTCGTGCAGGAACAGCTGCCCCAAACCATGCATAGGCTCCAGAGATTCCCCAGAGGAAAATGTGTAACACGGATCCCTTTCTACCATGGAGCCTGGATAACAGACAGCAAGATGTGCCCAAGGAGAGCACAGATTTCACAGAGAACGTGGCAAGGGGACTAAAAGAGCAAATAACTGTCCGAGTTACTAGAGAGCCGCCCAGTGCCTCCACTCTTTGTTTTTACAAACAAACAGGAAATTAAATCCCTGAGCAAAAAAAAAAAAAAAAAATCTCTGAGCAGGCTGGGAAGGAAGGTGGTGGAGTTGGTAGCACAAATGCCATGCTGTAGCAGCCCCTTATTGAGTAAACTGGGATCTCAGGCAGGGGAAAAGAAACTGAGTCTCAAAAAAGGGCAGTGCTGCTTGTGGGGCTGCCTGGCACCGGACGGGGAGGGAGTGGTGACCTTGTCCACGAAGTACTTGGGGCACAGACACACTTGAGAGTGTCTGTGCCCTCCTGCTCCTAACCCAGGCCATGGGCAGGGAGGGCAACATCGCAGGAGCACGGGCAGGCCCACTGCTGCCGTGATGCCCGTGGAAGGGCAGGGGACACGATGGGCACAGCCGGCGCTGGCTTTTGAGGCTACACATGCATGGCAGGGGGCACGAGTGCCCCCCGTTCCTGGGGCGGTCCGCAGCCCAGCAGGCAGCCCCCGGCTGGGGCTGTGCTTGGGGACAGGGCCAGCAGGGACTGCACAGGTGTGCGGTGGCCCCGTGCGCAGGGATGTGACGAGAGGGGGCACAGGGGGCACAGGGGGCACAGGGGGCCCCGCGCCGCGGGAGCGGACACGAGGGGACGCCGCCGCCGTGAGGCGGGGCCGGACGGGCTCCGCAGCCGGGGCAGGAACGAGTGACCAAACAGTGCCCCGGCCCCCAGTGGTCGCTCCCGAGGGTCCAGGGGACACTCCAGCAGGGCGAGCCCGCCCTCCCCGCACCGGGGCTCTCCCAAGCCACGTGTGCGCGGCGGCGGCGGCCCCGGGAGGGAAGAAGGGAGGGAGGCGGCGAGGGCAGCGCCGTCCTCCGCCGGGCCCTGCTCGGCGAGGCGCTTCCCCGCGCCCCGGGGCCCGCGGCCCCGCTCCCCTCCCTCCCTCTCCCGCCTGAGGGGAAGGGGCCGGGCCGGGCCGGGCCGGACCCCGCGCCGCCCCCGCTACCTGCGGGCGGGGGCGGGCGCTGGGAAAGTTTGTCTCTGTGGTTGGCTGCGCCGCGCGGCGCGGCCGGTCGGGGCGGGCGGGCGGCTCCGTGCGCTCGCAGGGCAGCGAGCGGCCGGCCGAGGAGCGCTGCCGCCGCCGGTCCCCCCGGGCCAGCCCAGCCTGCGCGCCCGCGGTCCCGCTCGCCGAGGGAAAGGCGCCGCGCAGCCCTGCCAGCATGGGGCACCGCGGGGAGAAGGCGTCCTGCCTGCCTCTCCTCCTCCTCGTCCTGCTGCTGCTCGGTGAGCCGGGGGTGCGCGGCCGGGAGCGGCGGGGGTGCTCAGCCACCTTGCCCGCAGGTAGCGCGGCGGGGCCGGGAGGGAGCCGCCCGCCGGGCCGTGCCCGCCCGGGGAGCGGCGGAGCCCGGCCGGGCGCTGCCCTCGGCGGGGCCGGGCTGTGCCGCCTGCCCGCCGGGCTGTGCCGGGCCCTGGCCGCGGGCGGAATCGGCCGGCGCAGATCCCCCGGTGCCCGCTGCTCTCTGCAGGGGATCGCTGCCGGGAATTTCCCCGAAACTTTAGGGGGCCTCCCCGGAGCGGCGGTGGGTCCCGGGGTGCTGCCCGGGGGCTCCCCGCCGAGAGGGGCTCCCGCAGGCTCCGGGGTCCCGCGGCGCCCCGGCCGCGGAACGTGGCGATAGAGCCGTAGTTGCTCGTAAAGGAGCCGGTGCGGGGGCTGTGGTCGCGGTGAGGTGAGCGCGCTCTTTCGCTCTGAGACCTCACCTGGCGAAGGTAAAGCCGCTCGTTCGGGCGGGGACCCTCCTTCTGCCTGTCCCCCGCGGTGCCGCCGGCACCCTGCTCGGGTTCTCCGAGCACACGGGGTGCGGTGGAAGCAGCGCTTCCCCTGCGCCCTCCCCGCCGGGCTCCCGGGGTTTGCGGGGTTTGCTGCCTCTGCCGGGAAGTTCTCCCGCTAGGCGATAGCGTGTAATTGTGTAGGTGATGGTTTACGCTGCGTTCAGGTAATTGTGTAGCTGTCGTTAGTGTGACATGTGGCATTGTTCCTTACTGGTGTCAGTGCCAGCCCGGCAGCGTGCAGGAATAAAGACGAGCAAGCTCTACACAAAAGGGTGGGTGGTAGACTGTCGTGGGATTTTTTTTTTCCCTTTTCTTTTTTTTTTTTTTTTTTTTTTTTCCATTTTTTTCCCCGCAACGTTGTACTTGTAGCATTGTTGCTAACCCTGTTACAGAAGTAGCAATGAATGTAAAAGTAGAGAACCAGACGGCTGTTCGTGTTAGATAGCTCTGTCTAGTAGTGTTAGAGGGGCTTTGTGTCAGCTCTGGGCAGCCAGAAGGACATCAGGTGAGCAAGCATGTCCCACAAGTCACTCTACGTAGTTCATGATTCAGAACACTTGATTAATTGTAGGTAATAAGTGGGAGCCTTTTCCAGATTTCAGGTGGAAGACGTAACTAAACAGTGCCCCAGCCCCACACTGCCAACACTCTTCTTTAAACAAAACTCTGTTCGCTGGCTTAGTGTTTGCTTGTACTTTTGACTGCTGTGACTTTTTTTTTCCTTAAGTCTGCCAGAGCACTTTTCTCATTGTTTGGATGTTGAATCTTTCATAGCCAGGTCTGCAGAGCTGAGAGTTGCAGTTGAAAAGTCAGCTTCCTAAACCTGGTCTTGTCTCAGTCTTTTTCCTGAGGCTGCTTGCAGGCTATTGGGGCAGAGGGTGTTCTGTCTAGAAGATCCTACCAGACAGAAGTGTCCACTGTGCTTTCTCTTACTTGCAGCTGACGTTAGTCATCTCGTTTATCTTTACAATATAGGCATGCTGCCAGCTGGGGAAACAGTCATGAGCTGGAGAGCTCACCTTCAGTTTTTCTGTTTAGAAACAGAAAGGGAATAAGATTTTTCAAGAGAATGGTTTAATAGGACAAGCGGAAAATCAAGAGACTCAGATGCTCAAGGTCATGCAGCAAAAAGTAAAAACTATTAAGGATGACGCATGACAGGAAAGTTGTTTCCTTCTTAATTCAAGATGAAATAATTAGAAGAATTTAAAAGTATGCATGCAGAGATATATGGCCATTGTTCATGATCTGGTTTGTCTAGATGCTCTGAGTTGTCTTTTGGGGATTTTTTTTTTTTTTTTGGTAATTGGAATGGTGCTTTTAAAATTGAAAGTGTTTTTGTGTGCAGAAAAATCTCTCAACTGTATTCGTATTTGTAGTGTGTGTTGTAGAGTGCCTATCTTCTGATACCATTACTTGGTCACTTCTATGAAATATTCCAAAGGTTAAGAGGTTTGGAAAGTAGTCATTCTCTCACTCTGGATGGGAGAAGTACGCTTCTGTGTACCATTTCTAGCAGCTCTTTAATGTAGAGATAGGTTGGAGCTTTTGCTGCAAATATTGAGGAATTCTTGTGTAAGGGAGGTGGAGGGAAGGAGCTGAAGCATACACAAGTTTATCCCTTGTGAGTACTTAGACTTGACTGTTTTCTTCAGATATTTACAAAATAATCCAGCAAAAGGATGCAAATGGCTGAAGATTTTGGCTGTGACAAATGAGAATGTTTTATCATCCTTTCTTTTTGATCCAGTACAGTTATAATCTGTTTGGTAAGGAGATTGTGGGATCCTGATAGTAAGGCTTGATCGAGTCTCTCTTTTCTTCCCTCCTCTGGTGTGGTTATGTCCTGAGAAAGGAGGGCACTATAAGAGCATTTTGCTCTGTTTCATGTGTGATTTCACTCTGCAGCCAATCTACCTAATCAACCTGTGAAATGCTCTGGAAACCAAAACATCTCTCCTAGGACAAGACAGCCAAAAACCAAAACAAATATCTGATTGTTACCAGGGCTCCGACAATAAAATAAACAATAAGCATTCCACCTCCTGGATTTTTTTCCTGGTTCTTGTTTGAGGTTCAAGGTAATCATTTCAGTGGATCTGGAAAAAAAATGTTTTTGTTAAAATGCTATGGGGCATTTTAAGTGAGGAGAGCATGTACTCAGTAGATCCTGGGGGAAAACCACTGATAATGGGTTTCCCAGAGATGGCCTTTTTCTTTCTCACCTTTTAGACCTGTGTGGCACTCAGTGTCTGCTATGATGAAAGTCAGTTCCAGCATGCCAGAACCCCAGGAGCTGTGTGTTTAGATGAATGGAGTTGTTTCCTGCATCTCGTGTCTGAAATTATTTTTGTTTCTTTTCCTCAGAAGCTACAACAATTAGTCATTTGAATCAAGGTTTAATTCAAGCTCTGCAATAGAAGGCTTTTGGTAATTAGTGTAAGTTATTGTGATCATGCACTTCAAGGAAAAGCGCGCTTTAATCTTTTCCTGCATTTGCAGCTAAAGTGGGAGCATTAGAAACTGGGAGAGCCTCAAGGTTTAGGGCAGGGAGGCAATGAAAGAATGATTGCCTACGGAGTGTTCAAGGTATGCTTGAGTGGAATCTGCTCCCTCTTCCCTTGCTGGTGCCTGCTCACCTGCGGGTGAGCCCAAGGCTGGCCCTGGTGGCTTTTGCCTGCCTGTTCTTGGAAGGAGGCAGGCTCAGATCCTCACTGGTACTCACAGAAGGCTTACAGCTAGACCTGCCTATCTCTTGTGACTTAGGAGGTGGCTAAAAAGGCTTCCAAAGGGGAATTGCAGCCTGCTGATGCACTAGAAGCACGTAGTGAGTGTTGGAACTGGGTTGGTGGGGCCCTGAATGGCAGGTGGTGGTGCTGAGGAGGAAGTGCTTTCCCTGTGGCTTTGTCATGCTGATGTATTTTCTTGGTGTGTAGGCTGCGGGAACGTGTGGGAATCGAGGGGTGAGCAGTGTAGTGAGTGTTTGTTCCTTTACATCTTGTGTTCTTTAGGATTGGCAGATGATAGCTTAGTCACCTTCTCTGGCTCTCTTGCGTCTTTGTAGGTGCCTGTCTGGGGCTGCTTTTTAGGGAGTGTAGGTGCTTTTTCTGAAATTCTTCGACCTTGTTCCCCAGGTTTCTTGATGGCTACATTTCAGCCTAGCAACAGCTTGCTCTCTTTAGGTAGCCTCTGTTGTATTTGGCTCTAATCCCCAAACTGAGGTATAAACCTGCCTGAACAGGATTTGAAGTAAGCAGTAGGGGTCATTTAAAAATGCAGCCACATGCTTGATTAGAGGGGAATGTGCTTAAGAAATAACATATATCCATCCATCTAGTTATATAAACAAACATTCAGGGACATTTGAGATTTCAGCTTTCACCTTTAATGTATGCATGGGTTGATTTGTTTCTGTGTGGTTGTTTCTTCTTGTTGTGTGTTGGGGTTTTTTTTCCCCCATCTCCATAATCCTTGTCAAATACTAAGCTGCAAAACAGAAATGTATATTTTTTTTAGAAGGGAAATGGGTACATATCTGAATAAGGTATTTTTAGAAAGTGAGCATTTCAGTTGTTTGGTTTTAGTTGCCTTTCAGTGATATATTTTATGGTGTGTGAAGTTCTGTGTTTCAGAAGGAAGGGAAAGGGGACACATTGTCTGAAAATGTGAATTCTTTCAGATTATGTATAGGAGTCGATTGAAAGTTAAATTGGAAAGAACTGGAGGAAGACATTACTAACATGAGCTAGGTCAAAGTAGTGGTTATGTCCGTGTCTATAAAAGCTTCTAGTACTTTCAAAAGAAATATATTAGATGGAGTATAGAGTCAGTCTGTATATTGTAATGCAAATAAAAATATCTGTTTAATACCTTGTTTTTTACTTTTATTGGAGATGTTACCAGGCCTCTGATGTTTGTTCTGCTTTCTCAGATCTGTGATAGTAAGTGATAAAGTCTTATAGACTTTAAAGTTTTATAGAGACCTGTGAGGTGAAATTGTGTAGGCATACCGATGTTTCCATTTCTGTCCAAGAATAATAAGCAGTTTCCAGCATAACCCCAGTTCCTAACCTGCACAAGGTACCTCAAAACGGGATTGAACAAGGCAGGGAGAGACTGTTATAAGCAGGTTTGAAGTTGTTAGAGTTTCCTGTGCTAAAGAAGAAATGAGCTTGCAGAGAAATACTAGCTTCTCAATGGTTCTCAATTTTTCCTTTTTTTTTTTTTTTTCTTGTCAATTGATTCTCCAGAAAACCTCAAATTTCAGTTGTCTTTCACGTCTCAAATATCTACTGAGAGGAGGCTTTAAAAATAATGAGAAACTTTTAATACACCTTGTATTTTGCAAGGGGCAAAGGTGTAAAATCAGTTTCAGACCAAACTGCTTTTGGACAAACTGACAGGTAGCTGCTAAGGTGTCAAAAGTCTTGAATAATGTCTTTCCACATGATCAGCATATGTAAAATAGGATAAGAAGCAAGACAGAAATTAAGGAACTTAAAGTTTCTTAGGTTTTTTGAGTTTCATATCAGAAGCTGGCTTATTCATATATATGTAAGATGTCATAATTGTAAAGCATAACTGATTTCTTCTTAATGAAGTCTGAGACAGAAAAAAAGGGTTGGATTATTTTTTTCCCTCCGTTCCTTCCAGAGTTGGAAGTGGTTTCAAAGCTGGGTTTCCAGTGGAATCTGTAATCAACTTTGGCATTCTGACCGAGTTTAAAGTGAGTTAGGTAGAAGGTAGAACTGGTGTTGCTAAATGCCTTTGTTGAGTCTTGGAAAAGTTATAAAGCAGTGTAGTAATGCTTGTAGATTTGTGCTGATGTGACTGCCATGGGGACTGCTTGAAACCAGTGCTGGAGTATTGCAGTTTGTGCTCCTGTTCATTACCCTGGAATAGGCAAGTTGTGAGGAAAGAGGGGCTGAAGAAGCAGCCTGGGGAACAGTATCTGTTGTGTGCAGCAGTGGCAAAATACTGCTGCAGAAATATGAAGAATTGCTGAAGCAAGCTGAAGTATTTGACTAGTGATAATCTCCACGGCCAGATGGAATTTGCATGGATGCTCTAAACGATCTGAACTGTTAGCTGAGCTGTGGGAAGAAGAGGTAAGAAAGGCAGAGAATCCTGGGCAGGATTTCCTTTAAAAAAGAATCTGAGGGTGGTTTTTAGAATTAATTGACTTGTGAACTTCAGGAATGAGAACTAATTAAAGACTGGAGCTCCCAGGCAATCTGTCACAGCTGCCAATAAGCAGGGCTGGCAGCAATGCCTGTAGTATATCTGTGTGTTACTGTTTGTTATGAGTGCCATCTCTTAAGTGGTTTATTATTCTGCAGGAATTCAGGCATTCATGCTGAAATTTTCTGGGCTGGATGTCTACCACAGGTTGACTTTTTTTTTCCCCAGGAAACACTGCACCTCTCACTCTCTCTTTCCTTAAAATCCTCCAGTATTTCCAATAGTTCCACTTGGGAAGGCACCAGGGAGAATGCTTTTTTTCCTTTTTGATTCTTGCAGGTTCTAGCTATTTCTTCCTTGCCACTCTTGAACCAATAATAATCTCAGCTGCCAAGTTTAGAAGTTGTAGCACAACCATGGTTTAGAACAAGAACTGGAAATTTGGCTGGAGTGTTAACTCTGCATCAAGAATGTGGCTTTTGCTGTTCTTAGGAAAATGTCCAAATTTGGCCACATTGTAGACTTGGAAAAGCATCAGTTTGTAAAAGCTTAATAGGGAATTAGTCTCAGGTCCCTAGAGAAAGCATTCTGTCATTGCTTGTAAGGTGTCAAAGGATTACAACTGCAGTTGGGGATGGAGAAATGGAGCCCTCATTTTTATTCCGGTTTCAGACTTCTGTAAATGTGTGTGAAGGCCTTTCCCCCTGCTCCCCCGCCCTCCACTTCTGTTCTTTTTTTTCTTTCCTTTTGCCAAGTTGGCCAATGCTGGATTGATGTACTGGTCTGTGAGGATCACTGATCAGAGCTGCTGTAAGAGTCTGCTGCTTGTAGCACACAAAATATATATATCATCTTTCTTATATGTAGCTTGGAAAAAAAAAATCAATGTAAACTTTGTGTTGCTTTTAACTTTTGTTCTCTGGCTTCAGTTGTTCTCTTAGGCTTTTTTTCTCAGATATCCATCACCATTCTTTACTTCACACTGGCTGTAAAACAACTCCTGCTGCTGTAGCTGCTCTTATTCCACTCTTTCTGTTTAACAGGCTTGATTAGTCTGGACTTGCCTTTCTGCCTTTCTTAAAGACTGGTTTAGCTGTGCTGCTCAGTGCTTGCTTCGTGAGTGCAATTTGTGTGCTCTCATGCTCTTTGAGTCACTCTTTTCTCACCATATCAGTAGCCTTTGAAAAGAGTTTGGTGGAACCATTGCTGCGGGTCGTGTTGGTTAGCAAGAGTCCAGTTCCGACATAAAGCTGGCTCTGCTTAGGTTTGCCAGTCCTAAAAAGAATAATTGCCAGTGTAAAGGACTTTGTTTCCGTGCATGTTGCACTGCTGGCTCCGAGTGCAGAAATGTAGTGTCGTGTTTCGGTCGGCCTTTGATGCAGTGTGGCTGTGGGGAATCTTTGAGCGGGCTGTAACGCATTGTTCTCCTACACGCATTAAAATGATTGTTGCAAGAGAGGCATCCACAGGGACCTCTGCCAGCTCCTTATTGATGTGTGCAGTTTCATCTATTGACACGCTACCCTTCATTATTACACAGTGAATCCTGTGGCAGTGGAATTCGCTATTAAATCTGCCCCGCAAAAGAGAATTGGCAGAAGCTGCTTTAAAAGCAGTGTGGCTCCTGCATTTGCAAAGAATAGCTTCTAAATATGAAACAGATGCTGAACTGATGGAGGATGCTTCCTAGGTTTTCAGGGTACCAAACTTATTCATTTTGAGCAAAAATTCAGAGTTTGCTTGATTTGTGAATGGTAATTTAAGTTTCAATGCCCATTTTCCCCCTCAGAAATGCATGTCTAATCAGTACATGTATTTGTGCTTGAATGCAACTAGTAATACTGAGGTGAAAATAGGCAATTATTTGTTAATGGAAACTGTTAGAATAAGCAGTGAGGTGTTAGTCTTTCTGTCTGCACTGAAATCCTCTTCCTAGAGGGTGGTAGAGGTGATGTATCTACCTTTCACTTTTGCCTTTGCCACAGACTATTTCGTGCTTTCAGATCACCACCCGTAATATTTAGCCAGATAACATCCACCTTCCCCCAAAAGAGATGTTATGTTGTTTAGAAGCCCAGCAACACACTGTGTGTTGGGGAGGTGGTGTCAGTGGGTGATGTTTGTCTGTATGAAGAGCCTTGATGGTGTCCATGCAGTGTTCTTGCTCCCATCCAGTTAATACGGAGGTTTAAATTAATGCTGAGTAAGAAGTGTGTTGCCATCAGCCTTGTTCCTGTTTGATCTCAGGGCTTGGATCTAGACAAGGCATGCTGTACCTTTTGGCAAACAGAGCTTAAGTGCTTGGAGGTGGCCTCATCAGTGAGAAAATAAAGAGCATGACAGCTTATTGGAGACAAAATCATTCGGTGTTTGGAAGTGGGAAGTAACACTAGGCTGGGTCTTATCACAAAGCTGGGTTGAATGGTCACTAAAGCTATTGACTGAGCCCTGTCTGCTGGCAGCTGTATTGATGGGCACCTGTCAATAGTTGCAAATTTGCTGACATCCCTAGATCTGTGGGTTCATCTATTAAAAAAAGAAAAAGTTGAGAAAATAGCATGTATACCTGGGGTCACTGGGAACAGAAGTATGGCTGTTGCTTGAAATTAGAAGTGGGAGAAGGAAGGGGAGGAGAGATAACTGGAGCAGGGCATGCTTTCCACAGAGAAAGTGAAGTGGGGGAATAGCTTGTTTAAAATGGAAGAATTGGTTAAAGGTATGTCTGCATGAGATGGTGGTGCTGGGGCAGTTATCACAAAACAGCCTTGGTAAAAAACTGCCGGTTTCTCAAAGCTCTGCAGTTGAATCTTGAAATACCTTGGTTTTCTAAGCAAAGTTTTCTGCTCACCACTGGCAGGTAAATGGAATATCTAATTGTAGACTCCTGCAGAGTTTAAAACAAGTACTGAAGTATGATGCATGTGGCTGCAGGGTATGCTGTGGCATCTGAGTTGTTGCTGGTGTCTGCCTTTTAAGTCTGAAAGGGAGGGTTGAGGGGGAGGGTGCAGTTCTGTGAATAGAGTTACTGGGTGGGGATGTCCTTCCAAAATAGCCTAAGAACAAATGAGACTTCACATAGTATTCTTGTTCCTGCTTAGGACCAGAGGCCGCAGGCCATGTGCCTATTCCAGACTTTGCCTTATGAACCTCTAAGGATCAACAGAGATTGGCCAAACCTACTTAGAAAGTAGCTGTTAAATGTGTTTTGAAGTATTTTTCACTGATCCCCCTCTTGATGTGAGCTGTCAGCTTTTAGTTTGTATGTATATAGAGAGATTTTTCACCCTGTCTGATGCTGTAGAGAGACACTTAAACCTCTTTGTGCATCTGGGCTAGGGTAGTAACCTACAGGTGGATGCAGGGCAGTGCATGGGGCACTTGTGTACTCAAACTTGTAAGGTGGGTCCTTTCTTCGCTTTAACAATTCCTACCCCAGAATAAGAAATGAGTCCCCTCACCTGGACTTTGATGGAACATGCATTTGTCATCAAAGTAATGTGCTGGCTTTCTTCTGTATTTTATTTTTTTGGTTGCACTTCTGGTATTGGTGCATTGGGGTGAGAACACACTTTGCATGTGTGGGTTTGGCCCAAGTCCAGCATGAGTTCTGCTCTCACCTGAGTGGCAGTCTGGGCTCAGCACTAATCCTCCAGTGTCAGGGTTGCCTTGTTGCTGTGGGATCTTGATTGCAGTCCGAAGCGGGGCTTTGGTCAGGTGACTCTCATGAGTACACTGATGTTTCTTGGAATTAAAACTCTGCAACCAAGGTTGGCTCTTGAGTGAGCTCGGAATCCGGTTTCTGATACAAAACAGATATGTGCTGGCTGTGGCTGACACATGCACAAGGAGGGACAGCCCTGTCTGCCCTGCTTCTGACTGTTCTGTTTATCTGGGTGAGTGAAGAACTTCGACCTTTGAAGTTATTTGAATGTTTCTTGGCACTAGTTAACACCACCAATTCCTTCTGCCCCTCCCCAGCAATTTCTATTTTCATATTCATTAGAAACTTGAAAGGCTCATGAAGTGACATTTGTTTTCAATACATGAAGTCCAAGGAGATTTTTAACTTACGGTAATTAATGCCCTACCTGTAAGACCTCTGTATTGTCCTGAATGTATGTCACGAGATGATGACAGGAAATGATTGTTTCTGTGTCTTTGCAAGATCTCTAAATTCCTCACAAGCAATTTCATGTACCCTTCTCTTGTAATTTGATATAAAATTTGCTTCTGGTACATTTACCATGTTTCAGACACATCTTCAGTACTTCTTTAGAGGCAGTGATGTGTCTGGGTAAGTCAGGCTGGGTTTGGACTCTCTCTAAAGATGTGCAAAGGGGAGCAAACATGGCTTGCCTGTGTTCTTGTTCTGCTGTGGCATTTCTTGGAGACACCTGGTTCATGCACTGAGCGTAGCTGGGAAGGCTGGTGGGAGCTTCAGGGGACCTCTGGGTCTGCTTCAGCAGCCTGTGCCACAGGAGCCTGAGACTGTCTCCTAACTAGCCTGCCTGTACTGAGGAGGTTCTACTTTTCCTTGGAAAAGATGGCATGTGTGCTTTTATTGAAGTAGGTGAAGGGCAGTGAGTACCTGCTGGGAAACCTGAATAGCACTTGGACAGAATTCTGCTCATCTGGTGGTATACATTGTTGGCATTCTTAGGAGAATAGAATCTCTCTCTTGCCCTCTTTCACAACATCTGTTTCTGTGCATGAAGTCATCTTTTGCCTGCCTTTTTTTCTTCCATTTGAATCCACTTCTACCTAAATAGTCTTCTTTGCAGCATCAGAAGTGTGAATACCAGCAAGGATTTTGTCAGGTCATCTTGGGTATTTTGTTCTGCAGGGAAGTCAGTGTGAGTAGAAGCACTGGAGTGTACACTTGTGATGGGCAGAACTGTGAGAGGCTGTGGGATGTGAGCTGAGCTGTGTTTGAGCTCATTGAAGCAGAATGATAGCAAAAGTATAACAGTAGAGGATTTTTTTCTATAGGATCTTGGTGCTTGTGAAATTTTATAGAAGTTTCTTACTGTATCTGTTTCAGAAAAAGGGCATGTATGCCATCTCTTCTTCCTGTAACAGCTGGTCTAATGAAAGATCTCTAAAGAATATTGCCTTGTATTACTGTGGTTACATAAATACTGCTACTCTGCTACACAGTTATTCTGTGACTTGTAATTTTGAAGCTCTTGTCACAAGTCCCAAGTAATAATAAAACTGAGTTTAAAACCGAATGAGCTCTAAAAATGAAATAGTTGGCAGAACATTCTTTGAATTTATGGTGGGGGTCATGTCGGAATTCCACTGTCCATTTCTGTATTCCCCCTCCTTAGCATCATCTACCTCTGACTGTTACAGAAATTTTTTTTTTATTGAGATAGAATCTAATTGGAATTAGAGCTATGAAGATGGTGAAAGGACTGATGAGGAAGCTATACAAGCGCAGCTGAGGTCACTTGTTCTGTTCAGCCTGGAGAAGAGGGGACTGAGGGGAGATCTCATTGTGGTCTTCAACACCTTCATGAGGGGAAGAGGAGAGGCAGGCACTGATCTCTGCCCTGTGGTGACCGGTGACAGGACTCAAGGGATTGGCCTGAAGGTGTCGGGGGGGGTTTAGGTTGGATATTGGGAAAAGGCCACCCAAGAGGGTGGTTGGGCACTGGAAGAGGCTCCCCACAGAAGTGGTCACAGTGCCCAGAATCACAGAGTTCAAGAAGTGTTTGGCCAATACTCTCAGGTACATGGTGTGACTCCTGGGGTGTCCTGCCTAGGGCCAGGAGTTGGACTTGGTGATCCTCGTGTGTCTTTCCCACTTGGGACACTCTGCGACTCTGTGAATGTTTTCTTTCCTTGTCATTTGACATTTTTGGCATTTAAGGATGAAATAGGAACAAACATTTAATTGACTGACATCCAGGAGCCTGTGAAGTTAGGTTGTTAAAGTCTGTTCTCTTTTACTGACAGAAACTAGGGAGCCTCATTTTAAGCTTTTCCTGCAGGATGCTTCTTGTAACCCCAGTACTACCTCATGGACTTAGACTGACTGTGATAACTGCAATTGAACATTCAACTCTTGTGCATTTCCATAAAAATGCATAAATCCTGAAACAGTCCACAGTAATGATGTTAAATTTGTTATTGGCTTCTAGTGTTGACATTAAAGGATGCAGCTTTTGCCTCTGCTGTTGTTTCAGGCTCTCTGCAGATAACTTACAGCCTTGGCTTACAATACTCTGGGTAGGTTTCACTCAAAGTTTGAGCTGTAGAAATGTGTATCCTTCCTGCAGAAAATAGGGTTCTGCTTATTGAGTTCTGCTGCTTATTGAGTTCTGCTGCTTGTTTCAGGGATAACCAGTTGACTGACCATGCCTGTGACTCTTCCCTAGCAGTCAGCTGTGTACGTATCTTTTCTTTAAGCCAGTATCAGCTAGGAGTAAGAAGTGGTTTTGATGATTTACAGCACCATGCCCAAGAGCTTTCTTTTCCCAGAGAATTTGTAATCTGAATAATGTGATGTGAGTACAGCTTTGTTAGATTTGTAAACTCACATAATGATTAGAAGGGAAGAATGCATCTGCCAGGTGGATTAATGAAGATGGTTCTTTTCATCAGTAGAGAGATTTTTTTCAATAGGATCTCAGAGAATTCTGGGAGAACACACTGATTGTACTGAGCAATTGTAGGTGATGGACAGGTAGTGAATTTCTTGCATTGAATTGCTAAGAGATGAAAGTGAAGTTTGAGCAGGGTAGGCAGAAATATGAATACCTTAAAACTGCCCAGGGAAGATAATTACTCAAATATAAAACTGATTTTTTTTTTAAACACAATTCTCTGTGGTAAAGAGGATATCCTTTAACAATAAAGGCAAAGAGTGCTGCTTTTCCATCTAGGGACAGACTGGACTTCTTTACTTTAAGATTTGCTGGCAATCCCTTGTCCAAGGCTTGCTTATTCTTTGTGAAAGGAATAAAGATCTTGAAATAATCTGTGTTTTGTCTGGGGGAAGGCAAAACATGATCTAGTTGTGTGCTTTGTGCCCTGCGTTTTGACTCCAGGAAGGCTTAGGCTATAAAACTACAGACCGTGGAGGCATTTGTAGGCTGCTCTTACATTCCATTAAGGCAGGTGCTCTTCTGCTTGAATTCTTTGAAACGTCATAATTCAGTGTTGTGGATTTGAACAGGTTTAAGCTCCTGGGAAATGCTCTTCAGTTTATTAATCTCAAAAAACTTGTTATTTTTTCTGAAAAATTAAGTGGGGAGGCAGAAGGTGAGAGCAGAGTTGTATAGTTAACTAGAGCCCTGTAAATTCTGTGTGTACCTTCTATCTAGATCTTCACTAGCAACAGGAGTGCCTTTTAGGCACTTTATTTTCTTGTAACAGTAGTAATACTGATTGCTCTCTAATAATAAACAAATTTTCTATAGGATAGTGGTGCTGTTAGCATGACTTATGACTGTCATTCCAGCAAGACAGAAACCCAGTTGGTTATGTGGTGTAGTAAAATAAAAATTGAGCAGGGCATGTAAGTAGTACTTAGAAGTTTAATGTGTGAATTTATAAACAGTGAAGAAATTAAAAGGGAAATAAACAGTTTTGTTGTATTTATTTATGAAAGGCTTGTCAGGCTTATTGGTATGTATTGCTGACATTGGACATGGCTAGGTGCAGACCCGGGAGGAGGATACTTTATTTTTAAACCATCCATTGAGAAATCTGCGTACATGCATACCATGCTTCTTTCTGAAGGCATAACTACTTTTCTTTTGCCCAAGGGGGCTTAGATATAGCACTGACTTTTTAAACAATGCTATCTTTTCAGATATTATCATGAAGTATATGAGCAAGGAGAAATTATTGGTGCTGCAGAGGATTCAGTCTCTTTCTTTCTTATATTTTTATTTGTTTGGGTTTTTTTAATTTGTTTGTTTGGTTTGGGTTTTTTGGTTTTTTTTTTTTTGTTGTTAATACTTGTGTGATCAAGCTTTCAGTTGTATTTTTTTTTTTTTTTTACAGCCTGAATTAAGGGCTTAGGTGCAAAATGAACATCTCTCCAGTTTAGGTTGGTGTTGTAGAAATACATGTCACATTTCTGTTTTCTTATATATGGGTCTGTGTTTTGTGCTTGCACTTGGAGGGATATGTCAGTTCATGTGGTCTCTAGTGCTAAGGCTGGTGAACAGGTCTTTTTGGCTTGGCATGGCTTCCAGGATGTGTTCTGACACAGGGATCAGGGCTTGCTCTGCTTGTTGAACAGGAGTGTTTCATGCTTTGGCTTTGTGGGCCCAGTCAGAAGTACCTCTGGGGAGCATGGGCTCTCTGTGCAGTGAGTACATCCTTTGTTACCCGAGGGCTCTTTGCCCTCAAGTGGAGGGGACAATTCAGGGAGACAGCTTTCACTAGAAATCCCAGAGGTACTTAAAAGCTGCTACTAAGGCTCTTCCCTGATGCTTTAAAAGCATGGACTGCTAATGCCAGTGTTCCTGGCCAAATCCCTCTACAGCTCTCCAGGTGAATTTTAGCACCCTTGACTTTCTAAATTGGTGGTGTACCTTCCCCTTCTGTTCTTATGGCGTCAGACAGCTACTAGACATAATTTCAACTGATATTAATTAATTTTGTTTGCATCGACACAGGGGTTGGTGGAGACTTCTGTGGCTTAGTCAGCACTGCACTGTTGCTTTTGCAATGTGTACTTGAGGTGTTGTCCGTAGCTGTCGTGCTACACCTGGGCACCAGTGCAGGATCCACAAAATGGCTGCCATGCTGTCCATTGGGATGCAGAGTCTTTTGTTCTGCTGAACAATGTAGTGTGGGACAGAACTGTTCTTCCCAACGCAGCAAATGTGAGGATGCCTGGGGTGCATGCAATCTGCTGTCTGTTTCAGTGTAAGCTGATTATAAGTGTTAGTTACCGAATAATTTCAGCATATCCCAAGTTTCACCCAAATATTAACAGCTACTTATTTTGTGCGTAGGTTGTCTTGTTAAATAGTGTAACCTAGAATAGTTCTGCATGGAGACTGGAGCAGAAAAGAAACAATTAAGCGTTTTCCCTCTGGGTGTCTTTCAAAAATTGTATTCTCCTCCTCCTGCTATTTTAATGTCATGTTGGTTCTCTACCCGCCTTTCACTCTTGTTTCATGCTCAAAAGGATTCCCTCACTTCTGATTTTGGAGTTACTTGAAAATTCAGTGTTCTTTCATTCTTTTTTTGTCTCTGTTCTCACTGCTGGGCCCAGCCAAGTCACCAGCCCAGCCTCCACTGAGGAGCAGCAGTGATAAAAGGGTAGTGCCTCCAAGCTCCTGTTTCCTGAGGCTGTGGAAGAGCAGGGAAGGCTGACACCAAAGACGTATTTAGCCTCAGGTCTTGCCTCTGACAGGTGGCCACGAGTGGAAGCCTAGGGAAGAGCGAACACATTCATGGTCATGTGTAGCTTGGAAGCTTCCTAAATTAGAGGTGGTATCCTCATAGAATCATAGGATGGTTTGGGTTGGAAGGGACCTTACAGATCATCTATTTCCAACACCCCTGCCATGGAGAGGAACAGTTTCCACTGGGCCAGATTTTTCAGAGCTCCATCCAACCTGTCCTTAACGTGCTTGACCTTGGCTAATTCCTCCAAGAATTTGCTGGCTCATGGGTGTTACATCTGGCTACCTCTGAAGTTGGCTTCTGAAATGTTCTGGGTGTTGACACCTTTTAGGTAATCTTGTTGTGTTCCCTTTCATTTATCACCTCTGGTGTTAACTGTCCAATGCATAGCATGCCAATGACAGCAGCCATGCATCTACTCAGGGGAGATACATTTCTTGAGAGCAGGAATAACAGGAAGCATTTTAAGATGTGTATTTGGGCATGCTTAAGTGAAAGTGGGTAGCTAAAGGCTGAACCCCAAACTTTGCTAAGGCTCGAAGTGGTGCTATGCTGTGATAGTCTTTCATTACATATGCGTTTTCTCATGTCTAATGGCATCAAATTCTACCCAGAAGCTTAGATGTGTGTGGCATTCTGCAGTGCTACCTGTTCCTGTGTGTACCAGGGAGGCTTTTCAGGATTGATTGTTGAGACAAAAGACGATACTGCGGCAAATGCTGCAAGTTAATCAAAGCAGATAACAGTGATAACTTGTTGGCATATAATCTAAAGGGAGAAAAGACTTAAAATTTGTGATGGGGAACATGAAAAGACTGCTGGTCTTCTTTGGCCAGGTGCTGAATTGATGAACCTTGCTATTCTGCTTCTGGAGGTAATAAAATGCCTGCATTGAATTCAGGGCAGGGTTTTCAGAGGTGATGGAAGGCTTGGGACTGCTGTGAGCCTGGAACTTTAGAAAGGAGGCTTGGTTCTCCAGGAAATTAATGCTCAGGCATTTTTGATAATTCAGCCTCTTCATTTCAAGAACTACCTAACTTTTTTTTTTTTTTTTTTTTTTTTTTTTGCTTACTCTATAAGTCACAAGTAGAACTGTTTGTTTTTCTCCAGGATTGGGTAATTTGGAGTGGAATTTCACCAGGTGCTTGCTCAATGCTTTGCTGGTTTCTGGATCTATTTTGTGTTGCCCACATGCACATACCTGCCCACCTGTTCCAGAAAATCTCTTCTTCTGTCCAGTAAAATTAATCTTCCAGGAAATTAAACATCAGCCACATGCAATACTGTTTCCTTTCACATGTGAGAACAGCTTTCTAGAGGTAAGATTCAGGGCCACAGACAGCTAATTACACAGCTAATTTGCCTTCAAACTCTTAGAGGCACTGAATGCCAGGAAATTTTTGACTCTTGCATGCTTTTTTTTGGAAATTTTGGCTGTTAAATTTGTTGAGCAGGCATAAGCAATGCTGCAAAGTGTGGATGGATTTCAAATTCTGGCCACACATGTATTCATGGCTTTGGCTCACATTTGTGATTTAGGGAAGAGCTTCTATTTCCACACTGAAGTTCAAATGTAAACAGTCCTTTAAGCATCCTTTATGAGACACAGGTTCCATCTTCATTATCATTTTGATTGTTGACGACTGAATTTCTGAGGTGAGTCCCAGCTTCTGCACTTTGCTTTTTCCTGGGAAGCAATCTGAGTGTGCAGGTAGTATTCCTTGGGATGTAACTGACGCAGAAGTGTCACTCCAGGAGCATATCTGCTGTGCTTCAGGTGTCTTGGATCTTTGGTAGACTGCAAGCCCTGCCAAAGATGCAGTGTGATTTTTGGGGGCTTAGCACCAGCTGCCCTCTGCAGCCTTTTCTGTTTTTAAGACTGTGCTGGTGCCAAAGTAGACAGTTGTGCTAGTCTTAATTTTCTTTGTGATGCAGATTTTTTTTTCTGTTTAAATATTAGTGATGTAAATAAGGAGGCCATCTTGAGTTCCATCTACTAACCTAAAACTATTCTGAATTTTCAGAAGTCTTAATGAAACCAGCAATATTGATTTGAATGCTGTTTGTGAGGCTTTTTCCTGTGTTTCCAGAAGTGTCTTGTGTTGGTATTTGTCCCTTTCAAATAATGAAGAGTGCTGTGGCATGCCTGTTTTCAAAGCCAGCTGTTTTGCAGAGCCATCTGGGGGTAATTTTATTTAATAGTCTGTGTGGGGGTTGCACAGAGACCTTGACTGGAATCCCTGTGTGCCTTCTAGATGTTGTTTTATGTCCCTGACCTCTCATCTTTTTTCTTATCCAGACCTCTTTTCTTCTCTTGCTCCCACTGAACTGCTGACCCTCTGCTTTGGAAGATAGAAATGATTCTGTAATGGAAAATATCTCTTCCTGAGATGGGTAATTTCATGTGTCTCCTTTTTTTTTTTTTTTAATGCTGCAGATGAGACTACCTATCTTTTCTGGGGCAAGAGAGTCTCTCATTGTCTTTCCCATAGCAAATAATAAAAGCTCAGCAGCATCAAGTACTGTAAATACCTTGCAGTCCTGTTCTCAATTACAGAATTAGTTATGTAAATCTTATCTTAAAGGAGGAAGAGCCCTGATGTCTCTTAAATCATACTCTGTGTGCACGCATGTGTGCAATTCCTTGTTGTCCAGGAGAAAAATACCATGCAGGCTCCACAGAGATTAACATACTAAACACTGTTGCTCTGCATGACCTGAAATTGGCTTTTGGGTGCTAATTGGATCTGTAGGCTTTGAGAGAAGGGCTTGGAAAACACTGGCCTCCAGTTTTCCAGCTTTCAGGCAGCAGTATGGATACGGTGGCTGTGTAGGGGCCCAAGTGAAGTCCTCTGGGGGCACCAGTTGCTAGTGCACAAGTTGGGTAACTGTTCTCTGTTGGTTTCTGTCATCTTTGCCTGGCTGTGTATATCTTTGCATTCATCTTTATGTAAAGAAACTGTGATACAGTGAGCACTAAGCCTGAAACCAGGAATGCCTGTTATCTGTTCCTAGCTGATCCTGGTTTTTTAATTTGGTCTAGTGGGTTAATCTGTCCAAGTAGATCTGCTGCAAAAAGACCTGGCAAAAGCTGTGCTACTCCACTTACCTACACAGTCCTACAAGGCACAGGCACTCATTTCCATGCCATAACACCCATTCTGTGTGCATCTGCTGTTGGCATTTTTAATGTTGCTGCTTGCTTGGAGATTATTTACAGTGAAGATGAGACAGTTAGAAAATTAAATTACAGGCAAAAAGGATTGCTCTAAAACACTGAGCTCCATCCCCTGACTGGCTCCTGTGGCTGCAAATCAGTTGTCAAGCGTGGAGCCAAGGTGGGCCAGTGCCATATGCTGCCTTGTTCAGCAGTTCCAGCAGCCTGGCTGCCTAGCCACCTCGTTCCATAATTTCTCACAACAGCAGATGCAGGCAGAGTGAAGCTGCCCTTCAGGATCCCAACTGGAGAGCCTAGGAGCCCAAGAGTGTGTGTGTGGTGTGTCATTTGGAGTTGTGGCTGCTGACTTCTGTGATGGGCTCTGTTGCTGCTTTTGCTGAAGCCTCCAGGATGCCTTTGCTCATCTGGTGAAATACTTGTTAGGAAAAGAGTGCCTGTGTGTGGAGATTTGAAGTGAACCCCAAAATAATTCTTGGGGAGGTGGAGGTTAAGACTAGTAAAATCAGGATTATGAAAGTATTTGGCTTTTTAAATTTCATTTCCAAATCCCCTTTTGATTTAACTTGGCTTTAGACAGGACCTTGTCTGGTATGAGTGGGGTGTTGGGTTAAATTGCAGTGGACAAATGCCACCAAATTTAAGCAGGTAAAGAACACAAAAAACCACCAACAAAAACCTCCTGCAGCCTGCCCCCCTTCATCCCAAACACCAAATAAAAAGCTCACATCTAAAAGCAAGGCAAAACAATCACTCAAGATAACCATCCCCCCCACCAAAAAAAAAAAAAAAAACAACCAAACCTCCAAACACTGGTTTGTTCTTTTTCTTGCTTTGCTTTTTGCTTTTAGTATAATTGTTAACTAAAAGACTTTACATTGGTTTCAGCACTTCTTATATTTGTTAGCATTTTTAAAGTTTTTTTTTTTTTTGTATATTACCTAGCATTAACAATGACTTGGAAAACAAATGATTACTTCATGCTAATAAAAATCAATGCTTTCTGCTTTGGGAAAAAAATGGATGATAGTAATGGAAATTATTTTGGGGAGAGAAGGGAGTGTTTCAGGATTTCCTTTTTAAAATATATATACATTATATGAATTACAGACTTATGAAACACATGGATATTGCTATTCATGCATCTTTTAAAAAAGTCTTTTGACAAATGCTTTTTCTTAGCTTTCCAGCTTTATCAGCTCTGTTGTGTGCTATGTCCTGTTGAAAGACATGCTGGTAAAAAACATAGTAGCTTATGGAGTTCTTATGTGATCTTTCTAGGATTTAGAACTTTTTTTGTCTTAGGTTTTCACTCATTGTATGATTTTTAGTTAATGTAGATGCAGATTTAGAAATTATCTATTCTGATTGTTTACTCCAGTTAAATCCCCCAAAAGTTCAGTTTAATCCTAGTAGTATGCTGCATTCCACACAGAGCAAAGAAAATGGTTTGTCTCTGCCCAGAAGAAATTGCAGTATAGAACAAATGGATTTGGACTGCTATGCTCAGTTCCAACTGCTTTGGGAAAGATTTAAGATAAGAGATAAGTGCAAGTTAATGATGTTGCAGAACAGCACTGATTTTAATTCTGTATATTCCAGTTTGGGGACTTTGTCTTGCTCAAGTTGGCATTAGTAGTAGGTATTTGTTAACCTGTGTCCTTCCTCCCCACTAAAGGAAATGTGAAGATACTGTAGATACAGCATTTCTGGAAATATTTGCAGCCTGGTTTCCAGCTGTGCTCTTAAGCCTTGACTTGTGGGCCTTACTGCTTTGTCAACTGTTTTCTTTAGAATGCAACATATTGAACTTCTCCTCTGCAACACAAATTGCTTCTGAGGAAGAACAACAGAAAATCACCTGTCTTGTGTGGCAGACTAAATACCACTTCCAGAATCCCTGGACTTTTTGGGTCAGATGTCACCAGGTAACCTAAATGGGCTGCTCTGTCAGAGTAGGATAAAAATGGAGATCTGTGAGACAATTTGGAGGACAGTAAATGAAGGCCGTTAGCAGGGGCAGGTTTGTCTGGTGAGACCCAGGAATAAGTGGCATGTTAATTCTGGCATTTCATGGGGATTTTTCCCATTCCCTTTCTCTTTTGCTCCCAGATGCATTTTAGAGACTTGTCAGAAGTAGTTCTTAGATACAGCTTTTTATCTTGAACTGTCAGTCAGTGATAGGAAAAGGGAATAGAGATTATATGTGTTGGCATTGTTTGACATCTAGGGAATCTAAAACATGATCTTTAGTGTTATCTTTGCCTGCTAGGTGGTTTGGTGGTTGGTGTTTTTGGGGTTTTTTTTTGTTTGGCTTTATTTTTTTTTTTTTTTTTTTGGACTGCTGGTACCACAGTTCTCTCTGCCTGCCAAGAGCTCTCTGTTTTACAAGGTAGCTTCCTGTTTTGCACTCTTGGGAAAGGTTTGTATGGCTTCTCCTTTCCCTTCTGCCTGCCATATGCCTTAGTCTACCTTCCAGTATCAAATCTCTCCCCATGGCCAGGACTCAGTGGTGTACAGAGGGATCTGTGCTGTCTGCAGCCAGTGGTAGTGTTTTAAGCTCTATCTGCACATGCAACCTGGTTTCTGCCTCACAGCTTCCTCTGCAGTTTAATGGTCTCTTCTCCTTGTACTGTAGCATAAGTAATCCACAGAAGCACTTGCAGCAAATTCCTGTAGCTTGTTTTGGTACAGGATTGAGATGGGTGTTGTGCTGGAGTGAAAGATGCCAGTCAGCTTGTCCTCAAAAGAAAGGAGCTGTACAGGTGAGCAGTGCTTCATTCCCAAAAGCCCGAGATGGCAGGAGAGGCAATGCTGCCTGTTGCAGCTGCCTTAGGACTGAGACAAAAGGTGGCTTTCATTTTTGTGAGATGGTTCAGTGATTTTTTTTTTCCCGAAATTAATATTTTTGGGCAGTGATCAGATGAACTGCTGACTGTGTGCAGTGATTCAGTGTAATTCATATGTTGAAGTCTTGTTCTCTTGTTGTCCCTGGCTTTTTAGACAGTAAGATCTTCTGACTGCTGTCAGGGCTGGAACTCCTTTCCTATGGAGAAAGGCTGAGAGAATTGGGGGTATTAAGTCTAGAGAAGAGGACTCCAGGGAGATCATATTGTGGCCTTTCAGTACTTAAAGGGGGCTTGTAAGAAAGATGGAGAGAGACATTTGGCCAAGGCATGTAGTGATAGGACAAGGGATAGTGGCTTTAAACTGAAAGAGGGCAGGTTTTGATTGGATATTAAGAAGAAATTCTTTATGATGAGGGTGGAAAGACACCAGAGCAGGTTGTCCAGAAAAGCTGTGGATGTCCCATTATTTGAATGTTCAAGGTCAGGTTGGCTGAAACTTCCAGCACCTTGGTCTAGTGCAACATGTCCCTGCCCATGGCAGGGTGTTGGAACTAGATGATCTTTAGAAGTCCATTCCAACCCAAACCATTCTGTGGTTCTGTGATAACTGAGAACTGTGCCCTAGTGAAAGCCTCATGATTTGTTCAGGTGCTTTTGTAATCCCATAGCTTGGTGGCAGAGGGTGAGGAGATGAGTGGTGAAGAAAGCAGGTTGTTCCTGTGCTGCAAAGTTAACATTCACGTGCTTTTATGTGAATGTTAGTCCACATGGTATACACAGAGTTTAGCCGGGAAGGTACTTGCTTTTTCTCCCTGTGCTGGAGATGTGGCTTTTCTGAGATCTCAGATGGTATGGAGATAAGAGCAATCCAGCAGCCTTGCAGTTTGATAGCTTTTCTGAGGCTCCACTTAAGATGCAGTATGCGTTTCTTCATCCTGATAGAGATAATGGGTTTTAAGCAATTACACCCAGGCTAATTCCTTTTGATAAGAGCTCTACATTATCTAAAAAAAGAATCCTAGCCGCCTGGGAAAGAACAATGTAAATGTGTCTCTCACGGACTCTTTCATTTGCTCTTCTCTGATGTCTTCAGATGATAGGCTGCAGATCTTTCAAGCCATAAAAATCTGTCAGACTTTTTTTTAGGTAAGGGGGTATTGCAGTCAGAGAGGTGTAACACAACTGTTTTCTTGCAAGGTATGGAGGGAGCCCTGTGTGCCTCAGATGATCCCAGGCTAGTGTGGTGATTACAGCTTTGACATAAAGAATCACATTTGGTCGCTTTTAAAGGAGCCCCTTGTTTCTTCCCTGTGAAGGCTGGCTGGTTGTAAAGTCTGGGTTGCTTCTGCTGGTTAAGGCAATCTGAATTTTGTAAAGAACAGGAATAGCCTACCACTTAATTTAGCATGCATCCCAATCCCTGCTGTGTGTGTCTGCACTGGAAAGAAGGGTATGATGATGTCATGTGTTAAGCAGGAATGGTAAGGGATCTCACTTTACTTAGTTCTGGTTTTTTACTTCTCTTTTTGAGACTAATATGGAAATTTTGATAGTTAGCCGCCTTTCTGGAACTTCAAGAACTTTCCTTTTCTGCTTAATCTCTGATTTTTCCTCTCAGACTACACAGTGTAGCATAGAAAATTTAATTGACTGCATTTAAAAAGCAGAGGAAATACCAAAGTAAAATGTTTGCTTAATTGTGCCTCTTCTAGAAAAATCATGTGATTTATATTAAAAAAAAAAATCTGTAACAGTATTGAAATATTTTCAAACATTGTAGGTGTGATTGGTACAACTTACTCTTTCTCTCCCAGACAGTCTTGATGACATTCTTGATGTGTAGCTGCCTGATTATAATTGAAGCTGGGAGGACAGGCCAGGGGAAGAGGGGCAGATTGGAGATAAGGATTATAATCTCCTGTGCTGATATGCTTTGGCTCTCCTTCCCAAGAGGAGAGCCTGTGAATGTGTGGCATGCTGCCTGTCCCTTCACCTGCCTGCTCACTAGGGAGAGTTGCTGAATGCTTTCTATCAGGAGCCTGATAATTTCTTTTTTTGAAAATGGAGGAAGAGTATTAGAGTGGACATGACTCTGATGGGCTAAAAAAAAAAATAGGCAAAAATAACTTTTTTCTTCAGTTTGGAAAATGGCTTTACACATCACAAACACTGTAGTTAAGCAGTTCAGTACAGAAGTGAGAGGTCTGGGATTTTGCTAGAAATATCTTTAATGGTAGGGGATCCATTGCTCACACTCCAGTGTGGCACAGGAAAGCTTGCCCCTGCTCAGCCCATTCACTCCCACAGTGCTGCAGCAAGTGTTGCTTCGACTGGAAATAGATGGAGGAGTTCAGGGAGGGAGGACTGTTGCCACCATTTGCAAAGTTGGCTGCAGTATTTCTTTTCCCTGTCATAAACTGTTGTGAATTTGAAAGGGCTGCTGGGTATTTCCTTCCCAGACATGGTAATGTTCAGTTGGCAAATGAAACAACCTTTTGTTCGGAAAGCTCTTTTGAGATGAAAAGCGTCAGCAAAGTTGTCGCTGTGTCTCCCGTGACTGCCTTGGTTGAGGAGCTGGACTGTGTGTTCTAAGTCTTTCTGATGCAGAGGCTCGAGTGCTTAGTCTGAGCCAATTTACTCATTCGTTAGCTCTTACTTTTTTGACTTTAATTGGCTTCCTACTGCATGTCAGATTGCATTTTCCTTCAGCTGGCGGATGTGGAGGCGACCTTCTTCTCTGGGCTGCTATGAGAACATGTTTTCTTATTAGATAGATCTGTCTAGTGCAGGCTGGAGAAAGCACCTTGTGAAAGAGAGGGCTGAAGCACAAGTGTGTTCTTTGCAACAATAATACCTTGTCAGCCTTGTGGACGACTCCACAGGTTATTTTTCATCTTGTTCCTTCATAAGTGATACATAGATGCAAAATGTATATGGAAATGAAGCTCCTGGAAGATTTTTCCACGTCCCCAGCGCAAGGGGAAACCCTTAACCAGGCCTTTCCTTGGGGAGTTTTACAGCTTGTTGAGAGTTTAAACAGACTACCTGTTCTGTAGGTCCTGCACAATTTTGCTGCCTTGTTTTCTTAGTTATCCTAAAAATGACAGGTTACTATTTATAGTCTGATTGACTTCACAATCCATCTATTCAATCATCTGCTTTCCTTGTTCTCCTTTTTGGAAGGATTTCATTTAATGCCAGCAGTGTGTGCATGTGGGTGGTGGGACAAATTTATAAACCATTGCTAGGGAAAAAGTGCTAGCCCAAAGCTGCCTTGATTATATCTGAACTGTCTTGTCCCTGTCTTACTAACATGGCAGACCCCAGTGTATTATTATTCTACCTTGAGCCACACTTTGTCTGTGTTTCTGGTGGAGTATTTCTTGCATTCCCGTGGGAGAATCCTCTAATCAAGTGCTTGATAAATACCCGTGTGGGCTGTGTGGTTGTCTTACATTTGTTTCTGGTCCAGTCCTGTGAAAGGACCAGTGTTGCCTGGTGGTGCTGTCACCTGTTTCATGAACCCAAGGAATACATTCCATGCCTTGTGTTTGTGTGCTGCCCTCCTTACGGGGGCTCCTTTACATTTTGTTTTGGAAAACAGTTCATTGCAATTTCATCTGCTGGTCTGGTAACTCAATAAAATTTTGTATTTAACAGTTAACCTTGTGCTTAGGCAAATTTGATGTCCAGCACTAACTCAGATCCAGTTATTGAGTTCTTAGTAAATACACACCTTTGGTGGGATCAGTGATACCGAGAAATACAGAATTGTCAAAGTTCTGTTGTTTTCTGTCACTAGTGTATACATTGTTTTGTCCTCTTCCATCTGTTTCTGTAGTTAAATGGGATTCAGATGAATTCATTAAGAACCTGTCACCTTATATTAGCAGTGAAATATATTGGGTGTCATGAAAAATAAATGTTTCCAACAAATTTACATAGTTTTAAGCTCTTGTATCATGATTGCTCTGGGAGGGTGAGAGGGTGTATGCAAGTAACACGGGGCTCTGTAAGAATAAAATATTTGCAAAAGCTCCTCACTTATCTACCACAGTAATCTGGAGTTCACCTTTTGCTAAGAATGGTGTCTGTAGCACTGTCTGTAGCTACTTCTGCCACAGTTACATGAAATGTTAATCCCTAATGCACGGCAAAGAACACCTTGTTTAGTCTCTAGGGGTAGCCTTGCTGCAGGACTAGAGGCAGAACCTTGAATTCACAGCCTGCTGGGTCACTTGGAAATGCAGCTTACCCTTGGAGTGCCTGGCCTGTGCACACTCCTCCTCGCTTATGGGGAGGGCAGAGCAGCTGCTCTGCAGGAAGTTCTCATTCTCTCGTTTGGTGATGTTGCCTCTGCTCCTGCCTTACCAGAATCCTGGATTATTTTAGCAATAACAAATGTTATTGTTTGGAAAGTGTAAAATTCTGTTACACCTCATCCCTCTTCTCTCCTGCAGTCTGTTCCACTGCCTTCCTTCCAGCCCTGGGTTAAGCAGGAATTGCTTGTGGGACTGTGGTGTGGGGAGGGGGATAGTCCTTGGCTTTACAGATCTTTTACAGATCTGGTGAGGACTCCCTGTGCTCCTGTCTTTCACTTTGGTTTGCCTTTTCGTAGGAAGGTGCTAATCACCCCCTACCTTCATTTAGTGTCAAAGGGTCTTTAGTGACCTTGGGAGAAACTGAGCTGTCGGTGCTAATCTCAAACACAAATGTGCAGCCTTGCCACATTAGTCATGCCTTTGTCACCTCTAGATTGGATTAGTGCAGTGAACAGTATGTGGGTCTACAGCTGAAGACAGATGCAGAACAGTGTTGTCTGCTTGTTTTAGTGTCACCAGAGAGTATTTTCTAGAGAGATGTCAGTGCTTGAAGAGTGCCCTCAGTCAGGATCCTGAGCTGACTTCTCACAGTGGTTTGCTGGAAGCTGGTTTGACTGTCAGGCTTTAAAGCTTACCTGCTGCTGTTACTGCTTTCTCTAAGAGGATAAGTTGAAGGATTGAATGCAACTTAAGACTTTGGGAGGAAGTATATCAGAGCCCTGTAGCTTGCTTTATTTTTTGTTGATTGTTTTTCTGTATGGATGATTTTATGATTTTAGGGTGGTGCTTGTGTTAGGAGATGTGTCCTTGAAGACATCTGTCTGTGGAGCAGTACGTTGTCAGTGGAGGTTTTCCTCTCCAAGGCACATGTGAATGGTGCAGCAAAGTCCAGCTTCCTTATTAGGACTAGTCAATCACTTGACCAGGTGTACAATAACAGTCTTCTGGAAGGCACAGAAGGGGTAGGAGATTAACCCCAGTCTGCATTACAAATAAGTTTAATGAAGTACTAATGTTGAATTAGTAGGTCATGGCAGTGAGGAAATTGGACTATTATGACTGAGCCTGTACACGTGAACAGCCTGCAAAGCAAAGAGCATGGTAAGAATTCTGAACTGGGGAGGTAAAGGCAGTTTTAGTCCTTGGTTCAACTGTTTGCTGAACTGTAACTGCAAATAAAATTATGCTTTTTCTCTTGCAGTTATGGTCAGTGTGTACAGTACAGCTGCTTGTGTAGTTTTTAAATGCCCACAGAAATCTTATTCTTTAACACGTCCTTCTCCACACTGCTCTGGAGTGGACAAGCTGTGCTTTATAGCAGATTCCCCAGTGAAGGGTTTCTGTTCACAAGACTCTTCTGCCCACACTTGGACACCCATTGGCATGATGGGCCTAAGCCAGCAAATGGAGTCCTAATCTACAGCAAGAAGATGTGCACAGTGGTAGGAGAGAAAGGCTCAGCAAATATATTGGTGTTCATGTCACTAGCTGGTGGCTTTTCCAGTGGACTTGGTGAATTGTAGCAGATGTTAGATGCTGTACTTTGTGTGTTGGGGGGTTGTTTGTTTAAATTTGTCTTTTCCTCTGTGGTATCTCAGATCAATTTTTTGGCCCAATTGCTTTTGGTGTTGTTAGATGTCTTCTTGGTTGTGTCAAGATGTGTCTTTCAGTGTTCTGGCTTCTGTTCTACCTGGCTGTTAAAATATTTTGCTATGGATATGGTGGTGGTAGATTGCAGTAAGCTGTTTGGAGGCTGAGTTTAGGTAGTACCCATCTCTTAAGAGATTTCTCTGGCTGGAACTATGAATCAAAGCAGTTTGCTCTTTGGAGAAGTAAGGACCTGCCAAAATCCATGTGCAGCTGCCGGGGTTATTCTCTGGACTACAGAGCCAAATCAACCAGAAGAGTCTCTTGCTGTGTCTTTGCCAGGTCCTCTGGCTTGTTTAAGTGGTTCACACTTCTGCCTGGAGCATAACACATTGCTTTGCCAGCTTCTGCAGAAAACTGCTGTTGTCCTTTCCTTCTGGTGAGCCAGTCTCAGAAAACATGTTCTGAGCACTGTGCGTTCCTCTCCTTTGGAGGGAGCCATCTCTGCTCACGCTCCCAGCTTCTGGGCCCTCACCAAAGAGGAAACTTGTGGTTGCAGAAATTCACTCAAGCAAACTGTGTCCGTTATATACAGTTCTTCCTTTTAAATCAATTTGGAGGGCAAGGAATCACACCTGTGTCTGAGAAGCCAGGATCCTTTAGGGCAGCTGTGACTATGCTCATTTTTGGAGAACGTCAACTTAAAATTCTCATGACCCTCAGTCTAGGGGAGAATTGATTTCCTACGTCAGACTCTCTAGTGGTATCAGCAGAAGTCTTATAAAAATTCCTAATTAGGTTATGCCCTCATTGCAGTAATGAAAACCACTTATTAATGTTGTTTAAACATCTTACGTAGCACTTGCCTTGTAGTAGAGAAACTGTTATCCATTGGATCTATGGCTAATTATCTTCTTTTTTTTCTCTTTACAATTTTCTCTCAGTTAGTATTGTGTTACCTCATGTGGTATTAGGTAAGCAGCTAAAGAAAGATTGCCCATACTAAAAATGGTGTGTTTAGAGGCTCCTGCTTCAGTGAGATTAAATGTTAATGGGAAATACTGCTCGTAATAGCTCTTGCTTTCTGCAGAGTGGGACGCCCAAACTTGGCATATTTAATTTTTGGTGTTTTCCTGGTTGAAGCCTATCCTTAACTGTGTGCTGTTCTTCATTCTCCTGCCTAGCTTTCTGCAGAGGGCGCATTGTGAGAGTGCCCAAAGGTCCCCTCATTCGAGTGGTGGGCACGGAGGTGGCGATCCCTTGCAGCGTTAGTGACTATGATGGACCCAGTGAACAGAACTTTGACTGGGAGTTCTCCCGGGAGACTGACTTCGTGCGGATAGTGAGTACCTGGGATTCTACCTTCACCTCTGAGGAGTACCAAAAACGCGTGGGCCGCGGGGATATCAAACTGAGACGGAGCAGCAACGATGCTGTGGAACTTGTGATTAGGAACATCCAGCCAGCTGACCAAGGGAGATACAAATGTTCCACGCCCAGCACTGATGCCACCGTTCAGGGAAATTATGATGCAGAGGTCCAAGTGAAAGGTATTTCTGAAGAGTGAGGTGTGCTTTAAATTTGTTTTTGATATTGATTATAGTTGTACCCTTAAGAATGTTGGCTTTCTGTTGTTTATGATCATTGTGATTTTTTGTTTCTTTTCTTCTTATTATTATTCCTCTTTAATTCTCCTAAAGCCAGAATTTAAAATTTGGAAATATGATAGCAAAGGCAAGTGAGGTGAAGAAGTGAAGAGAGGCTGTTTATAGTAAACACCACTTTTTTTTTTTTTTTTTTCTGTCTAGTAAATATGTAAATAAAACACTAAGTGGTGGGTTTTCTGAAGATGTCTGAAAATATTTCATGTCCCTAAACCTCTGGGTAGAGAAGCTAAGTTCAGGTAAAAACCATAGACTGTCTTCTCTCTCAGTTTTAGTGTCATTCTGGGATCTTTCTGTATGAAGGAGGTAATCTACCTTTTCTCCTTTAGCATGCTGATACTATGGTCTTGTCCTAGCTTTGCTCTATCCCTTAACATTTTTCAGTATAAAATTTGGACACTATTTCTTTTCCCATGTCTTATCGTTTACTCATATGAATATCAAGTTTAATTTTGTATGGAAATAGTCAAAATGATGATGTTTGGATGAGAAAATAAAGTGAGTGGAAGGATAAATGAATTCTTGTCTTGGCTTGTTTAAAGCAGAGCACTTCCTTTAGTGCTTTTTCAGCTGAATTTCCTTCTTCCTGGAATATATTTGTGTGTGGGAGAAGGAATGATTGGCAAGGTGTTGCTCTGTGGTGGTTTTATTGCCTCACATCTGAACAGCTCACTGTGGGTGTTCTCTACTTGATTCTGTTTTATGATGCTTGCATTGTTTGGTTTTTTTTTTTTTCCCCTAATAGTTATTTCTGACGGTTTGTCCGTGAGTGGTTCCAAAGCTCGTTCCTCAACGTCTCTCCGGCTGTCTGAGGGCGACTCCTTCAAGCTGCGCTGCTCAGCGACCACCACCTCACCGGAGCACACTCACCTGCACGTGACCTGGCAGGTCAAGAGCGGGTCCTCTTGGCGGGACATCCTATCTTTGACTCACGAGGGCAAGTTCCAACCGGGCCCTGGCTACGAGGAGCGCTACCGCAGCGGGGACATCCGCCTGGACACGGGAGCCAACGACACGTACCGGTTATCCGTGTCCCAGGCTTCCTCCGCGGACGGCGGGGCCTACCGATGCCTCGTGAGCGAGTGGGTGAGAGGGGTGGATGGCTCGTGGCAGAAGATCCAGGAGAAGAGCGTGGAGATCGCCACTGTGTCCATCCAGAGGACCGGTGAGTGTTCCTGGTGGGCTGCGGTCACGGTGCTGGGCTGCGTCCAGGCTCTGGTGCTTTGGGGTCAGCTGAACGAAGCGAGGGTGCGTTCCAGCAGAACCTGGAGTGCTGTTGGGATAGCTGGCCTGTTTGCATCCATGACATAATTTTTCTAGCTTTATTTTGGATAAAAGGGGATTGATGGCATGGAAGGATTGCCTGGAACCTCTTAGATGCCTAGACACAGATTTTATCTCATCCTTCATTCACTTCAGAGGACTCATGGTTTTTATATTTCTTAAATAAACATTATATTTAACGGTTGGTCACCCACAGTCTTCCCTCTGCTCTCTTATTAACACAGGGTTCTATAGTGCTAAACAGCTGCCCCTCCCCTGTGAAAGTGGCTTGTGGTTAGTGATAGATGTGAAGCTTTTCTGTATGCTGTTTATTAAAATAGCGTGGAAAGATCAAGAGAAGGGAGGAAGGCAGTGATAATTTAACAGGGCAAATTACCCAATGATTTTTATCACTGGTCTGATTGCTTTGCTGTGTTGGCAGGGGTCTAGGACAGTAATGGTTCTGTTAAACACATCATTGCATGCTTGGCTAAGGAAACAAAAATACATGCAGCGCTGTGCTGAGGATATCCAGATATCCCTGCCCATACAGATTTCAGGACTAGATGCACTAAGCACTTGATTGCATTAGCATTATCACTGCTGGTTGGGGGAGGGAGAGCAGGGGTGATGCACCTTATCACTCAATAGGTGGAAAAACAGGCAGTGATGGTCCTTCAGAAATATGAGATTATCACAGTATTTTAGAATTGTTCAGACAGGAAGGGTATCTTTTCATTTTTGTAATCCTTAAATCACTATAGGGAGGACCCAAAAGTCTGGGTTTTGTTGTTTGGCTCATTTTGATGTAATTTTAGTGTCTGGGTGGTACTTAGCCTGTGAAATTTTACAGGATCAATCTGTCCCCTCTTTTTCAGGGTGTCTGTTGCACAGCTAAGCTTGCAGGTGCTCTCTGCTGACATAGGACTTGCCTAATTAAGAACTGTAATTCTTGATTTTGTCACACTTTTGCAGTGTTTGGTTCAAGTAGGTGGGGTTTAATCAGTGGCTGAAAAGAAGCATGAGGCTGGCCAAGACTAGTAGTGGTACAGGTTTTTGATGTGGTTTGGGTGTGTGGTTTGCTTGTTGTGGGGGTTTTTGTTTTTCATCGGGTGTTTTCGCCTTCATTTTAAGCTCAGTCATTAGCAGAATTGGCACTTTGTCAGGGGCATGAAGGCTTTTTAAAAGTTATGCTAAAGGGGATAGGTTATCCTCCAGCAAAATGCTTTATACGCATCCTGTAGAAGGACTTGAAGAGCATCTTGTGCTGACATCTGAAATCTCTGCACTTGCATGCTAAAAGAACTTGAGATGTAAATTATTATATGCCTATGGGTAAACTCTCTCCAAGTCCCTCTATGTGCATATATTGCCAGATTGTGAATGCCCATCACTTTCATGAAGACAGAAATGTTGCTTGGAGAATTGCTACTCTTAACCTTGCAGATGAGCCTTAGTTTGTATTCTGCTATCAGTCTGTTAAATTAGCTAGGCTTTCCTACTGATTCCAATCCCATGATAAGGCAGTGAGGCAAGTCCCAGTGAGGGGTTCATCTGGACTTGGTTTCAGCACTCAGGTGGGGCCTGCTACCCTCTGTCCAGTTTGACTGCTCTGTGTTATCAGGTGGTGAGGGGTGAGAATGAGCATTGCTTGGTTTTATTGGCAATAGTTCTGACTACTCAGTTTGGCTCTAGCCTTCATGTGTTGTGTCTCATTCCAGATGATAGTCTGAGGAAGTTTATGCAGATGGGAAACTATTCTGTAGTAGAACATGGTTTTACATAGAAGTCACTAATCTCAACAGAGACACAGCTGCTGGTTTAAAGCAGCAGGTTTATTCTTGCTTGTGCTGAGAAGAGCCACTGCTGTAGCAGCCCTGTCCACTGGCCTCAGTGGAGACTTTAGGAGCAGCTGCATTATACACTGTGGGAATGGTGCTGGACTGAGACAGATCTAATCTTCAGGCAGTGTAGAACGAGTGAATGAGCAAGTGAAGACATGTGGTAGCCTGGTCTTGACACTGTGATTCCATTGGTTTTCTTTTAATATTCTGGATCTGGTCCTGTTTGAATGCTGGCTATGACCATATGTGATATATATATTAGAAATATTCACAGGCCAGTGGTTGCTAAGTGTGTTTGGAGTGGCTGTTGGTGTTGCTTTGAAGTCCCCAGTGTGTGTTGTTCTGAGCAGTAACGGAAGAAATCACCAGTACAGGGAGTTAATGCTGCCTTTTGTTTGCTTCCATTTCATGTTTTTGCAGCACACCTGATGTTGGTCAGGACTCCAACGTGTGGCCATGGCTGCTTCTCATCTAAATCTGCTCTGTTCAAGGAGCTCAAAAATGTCAGCAGAAGCTATGTTGAGTTCCAATGTAATTCCTAGTGATTTCTGTAGATGCTTGGTCTTCTGAGGCATAGTCCCAAAACACTTTGACCCTCCTGTGAGACTGAAAAATCCTGTACACGTTTTCCTGCTGTGCAAAGGTGATGTGCAGTCTGTGGACAAGACAAAGCCTTCATGGACCAGTTGCTGTTGGGTTATAAAAATGCTGTTCTCCCTCCCTTTCTCCCCTCTGCCCTCATCATACATCCCTTGCTTGACTGATAATGTGTATTGCCCTTGTAATAGATCACTCAGCTCAATTTCCAATAGGCATTTGAAGGTTGGGCTACTGAGCCTGTTCAGAAGCTCCTGTTATAGAATGTGAAGTCCTGGATAACTTTGAGTGAACTATGTTTATTAAAAGTAACAAATAGAAAAATATTTTTTGTTTGAATTTTTGTGCCTCTCTTTCCAAGCTCTAGATGTGGTCATCTCAACCAGCAATGTGTCTGTGACCGAAAGAGACTCCCTGGATCTTACATGCAACATCACAACAGACAGAAGTGGTATTTTCCAAGCAGAGGTGATGTGGTATTTTTCTGCATCACCTGATGACACCTTGTCAGATGCTCAGCTCTTGCTGAGCATGGACCACGATTCTGTTGTCAGTGATTCAACTCTTATCAGCCTCAGCCATGTGGACAGGAACTCCTATCGCCTCTTGGTGCGTGATGTGGATGTGGAGGACTCCGGCTACTACTTCTGTGAAGCTGCTATCTGGGTGCCACTGCACAATGGGAGCTGGCATAAGGTGGTGGAGAGGACCTCTGCACCAGTCAGTGTGGTGGTGACAGCACTGGGTGAGTGACTGTGCTGTCAGACTTCATGGGTAATGTATCCCTCAATCCTTGGCCCCGTCAGAAAAGGGAGAGGACCTTGCAGAATCTCGTCTGCACAAATGTTTGTCTTGTTTGCATCTATTATCTATATGTAGGGATCTCTCTCTCACATATATTTCTCTTCATGCAAATACCCTTAGAAGTAAAGTTACCTGGGAGAATTTCTAAAAATTAAACTCTGGTAAAACTTCTTAAAAAGCCTATTGTTTTACAGATAGGTCTAGATATGTCAGCCTACCCAATCTGTTCTCTAGTTTATTCTTGAGGAGATAATAGCTTCAATTTAAAGGCAGTGAAACTCAGGATGTTGTTGCAGAATGGTGTAGGTAAGTTATGTGCACCTGCTAAATTGTACAGGGTATTGGTGGTATTGGAAGCATGAATGCAGCTGAATGTGAACTGGCAGAGCTGGAGTGCTTGGTGCCTGTTCCCATCTCTGACTGGATGCAAACATCCAGGCCCAAACCCTTTCAATGTACCCTTTTAGATCCTCCTGTCATGAGAAACTGGTGGTACTATCCAGTTACAAAGGCAGAGCTCCTCCAACATTAAAGTGCTGAATGAGGCTAGCATATAGAGAGCCTGTTTTCCAGCAATAAATAGCTGTGCCATAAGGTTAAATCCCATCAACAATGACTTTAAATGTTGCATTTTAGCATTGTGCAGAGCAGTTGAGCCGTGGCCGTCTCCAAGTACACTTGTAATGTGTACTGAAGTGCACAAGTGATTAATGTCATCATTTCTTGTCCTCATTCAGCCATTCACATTGCACATTTAACTTGTGAGTGTTCCCTCCTTTTCCCATTTGTGTGCATGTGTGTCCATGTGTGTACAGATGCACACTCATGTGCTCTCTTGTCGTGCCTGTACCTGTAGGACTTCTCTTTACTCTTTCCATTCTAATTTAGCATCATTATTATTGGGAACAGGAGAAAATAATATCTGCTTTTCAGCAGATGCAGATGCTTGGTTGCTAGGGAGAGGGAAAGCAGAATAAATTTTCAGTGTTTGAGGTTTTCAACTGCATCCAGAATTCACCAACTCCTCCTCCTTAATGGAACTTAAGAGCTCCTGGAGTATTAAGTCATTGAATTGTCAGTGAGGCTGTTCTTTGACAGCTGACAGAGTGGAGGAATGAGGTTTATCCAGCCAGCCTTTTATTCTTTCTAAATCCTCTGTTTGAGTGTCTGTCAGGGTGAAGCGCCTATCTGGAGTGGTGCTATCAAAGAGAAACTCTCTTCTTAGGGTCCTTCCCCTGCCCACAAATAAAACAAACTTAAAGCAATTTTCTAAGAACTTGGGATTCTTGTGGCTTTTTGCTTCTTGTGCCCCTGCCTAGACAAGTGCATCTGGTTTCATAGTCTTTGTTGCTGTGGAAATATTAGTTGGTCTTGAATGCCTTCTTTTTGAGGGGAAGGCGTGGCAAAGGGGGAATGGTAAGGGAGTTGTAGAGTGTGAACAATACATCATGAGGCCCTGGAGTAAACTACTCTTTTGTGAATGAGAAAGGAAGAGCAGTGTAGCTGTAGGATCTAAGGGGCCTTATACCAAAAGTGGGGTTTGGCCATCATTAATAATCTGTGCTTTGATTGTAGCAAAATTCTGTGCATTTTATTTTTATTTTGCCTTAATTACCCTGAAAATGTGCAGAAATCTCCACATGCTCACTGGTAGTAGGTACCACAGACTTTGCAAGCAGTGCTTTTATGATTTATGTTGCCTAATGTCACAGAAACTCACCACCAGTATTACCAGATTCTCTGGGGTCTGGGGAGTATTGCTGCCCTTGTTCTTGCTAGATGCAAGGACACTGGTGAGAGATCTTTTCTGCAGGCTGACAGAGAAGCAGCCCAGCTTGTTTGCTACAATTGTTTTTATCCTTTGCATCTCAAGTCCAAAAGTGCATATGCACACAGAGTTTCCACGGCAGTTCTATTAAGATGCTTTATTATCTTGGCTTGTTGGTGAGCTAAGCCTAAGTTTTAGCCTTGGATTGCCTTCTTTGTCCCAATTATAGCCTCGGTTAATTGTTTCTAGGAGGGCAAAATGCCAAGTAAAACATAAAGCAGGAAATAAATACGGAGTGCTGAATACAGTTAGGCTGTAAAAGCCGTGTGATGAGTATTGGCCAAACAGTTGGGAAGCTGGTCATTTTTCTGAATTATAGTAGACAGCAAGACAAAAATATTCTAATACTAGTAAATAAATATGTATTTCCTCTGTGGTGTGAGATTCTTGCTGTAATCTTTTTCCTTTACTATCTCTGTAGTCTGAGAGAAAATAGTCATGCGGCTCCCTTATCGCTTTTAGGCTTTGGGCAGCCAGCTATTTCAGATTTAAATACAACAGCCCCATTCTTAACCCGTGAAACTCAGGCACTGATTTTCCAGCGTGAGATATTCCAGCCTCACAGCTGCACAGCACATACTTCTCTATGCAGACTGAAGTTTTTTCTAATCTACACATCTTCAACTCTTCTCCTACTTAGTATTTATTGACCTAGGTAGTATTTAAACTGCTGACCTCTGAAATATACTGTGCTCAGCTCTTGGTGCTGCCTCTGGGCAGTACCAGTGGTGTTCCGTGTCCCCTGGTTTGGGTGTCTGGGTGGGTGAACTGTTTGGCTGTTTTTTACCATTCTTAAACTGTTGTAGAGACATGATATGATGGTTAAGTGTGGAAAAAGAAGGCTTTTCAGGATGGGAGATGGCCTCTTATCCTGGAGAGATATTGGGAAAATGGAATGTCTCTGGTCAGTCCAAAGCTAGAGGATGACCAGTGTCCTGCTGCAGGCTGCCACAGGTATTTGACAAGTGCAAAAAATGGCTGGCTGGGCTGAAATTGAGCCCAGAGGCGGGTTCTTGGGGCAGGCCTAAAGGAGGGAATTACTTTGCTCAACAAGATCTATTAGTCCTGATTTTTCTGAAATGGTCTGACTAGACCTATGAAATGGAATGTCTTGTTTGGAAATGCAGACCTAGGAGTACCTGTGTCAGACTGGTGCAAGTCTGAGAACCAGAGTCCAAGTTCCAAGGTCTTGTAAGAAAAATGCATATCGTGGCACTTGGCTTCTTAGCTCAGATGCTAAAACTGGATGTTAGAAATTAGTGTATCTTTTAATTTAGGCTGACATTTTCTCCCTTCTTGTAGCTCCTAACCTGTTTTCTTCTGTGTTTCCTCTCCTGCAGAGCCAGACTATGACGTGTTCCTGAATGCCTCTAAAACACCCAAGTTTTCAGATGACCCCACAGAGCTCAATTGCAGGATCACAAACATTCAGGACACGGAGGCAAACATCCGCTTCACTGTTTCCTGGTACTACAGGCAGCGCCTGCCCGGCGACAACGTGGTGGCAGAGGAGCTCCTGGCTTCGATGGATGCCGACTGGACTCTGCTGCTTGGGAACAGGGGCAGAGAGCGGATTCAGAATGGGGAAATAATCTTGTCTAAAAAGTCTGCTGACACCTTCAGTTTGAGAATCCAGTGGACTTCAGAGAGTGACAGAGGGGATTATTTCTGTGTCATCTCAGCGTGGAGTAGGCACCGCAACAACAGCTGGGTGAAGAGCAAAGATGTGTCTTCTGCATCTGTCAATATTTTCTGGGCTACACAAGGTAGGAACTTTACACCTAGGTGGCTGAGAGCAGGCTTGTCAGCCAGAAAGCCTGCTAATGGGCTTTGGTGTTGATGAAGGTTTAAAAGCATTGTCAACTTGTCCAAAGGCCTTTTATCTGTGGAGGGGAATAACTGCTTTACTTCACTCCTTTATTTTACATCACTACTTTACCTACTTTACCAGTTTTATGCAACAGTTTGGAGTGGAAGTGCAAAGGAAGAGACACCATCAAAGGAGAGTTTCCATCAAACTGCTGAGACTTCCAGGAGCTGGGCTGCAAGTGGCAGGGGTGGCATCCAGCAGCGTTGCTGTGGTCATTGCCCACTTTTGTGGCTTGGAGTACTTCGGTCCCTTTAGGGTGCATCTTGCTGCTAACAGCAGGGTTGTACCGAGGTGAAAAGAGGAATGTCACTTTGTCTTCTCTGTCTGACATTTTGGGAGCTGTGGTTTTATTTTTCTCTTCTACCAGCCCATGTTTAAAAGGCACTTTTGAGGAAGTTCATGGGCATAGTACTACCAGCGTATCAAAAAATAAGTGGGTAGCTGATAAAAGTAATTCAGTGGTTTGCTTGGATCTTGACCTTTTTTAGGGAAAAGTGAGCTAGCTCTAGTCAGTATTTAACTTACTTTGGGGGCATTTTTAGAAGATTAATAGTTACCTGAAGTTGCTTACGTCTGGTTAAAATGGGATCTGTGTTTCCTGCATGTGCTGTAGAGTGATACTGTTTTGGCTCAGAGTGAAGTCATGCAAGAGGGTCTGTTGGAAAGCATCAGAAAGGTTAGGATAACTTAGGACGTAATGTCTTTGTCAAAAATCTGTGTTTAGCTAAGCTGCATTTATCTTGATAGACTAGTTTAACAGTCCAGCTTAGGTATCCACAGGTAGAGAACTATATTTCAGAGACAAGCAATTTAAAATAATTTGAAGTTGTTTAGGGATAATCCCTGAACAGCAAATTGGAAATCTTCTGCTGTGACTGCTTCAGTGGAGAGAAAAGTGGTGGGCTGCTTGCTCAGTTACTCCAAGTGTGTGGTCCAGGGAAAGGTTTGGGGGCTTTTTTTGTTTGTATTTTTTTTTTTTACCCCTGAAGCTGACTTCTCCAGCAGGACTGAGAAGTCTCATTAATGCTGGATGTTGGTCACAATTAGTTCAGTGTTATGCCACAACACGGAGTGTGTGTATGTGCATGCCAGTGTAATGGATTGTTGCCTTCGGAGCAGCTACAGAGACCAGCTGGAGTTGAAAAGTCTCAGCCTGTGTTGACATTTCTGAGGGAAAACAAACTGTGACAGGTGTGAACATTCCCTTGTTTCTGGTTTTGTTCCAGAAACTCTGCTAATTTTGCAGCACAAATGTAAACGTTACAGTCCCTGTGCTGAAAAGTACGTTCTGTTGGCAAAGCTTGGGGTTGGGGGATTTATTATGTGAAAGTGAGCTCTCCCCCTCCTGAAAAAGAATGTTATATGTATATGAGGTGGGGAGGGTGAAATACAGGTTTGATTTTCCCTTCTCTTTCACCCATCAACTCCCCCTTCAGCAGTGCAGCCCCAGATGCCTCTCCTGTGTGCCCTGTCCCCTGCCATATCCTATTCCTGTGAGCTCCAGACTCGGCTGGGAGCCCAGTGCTGTAGCCAGCAACTATGAAAGAGTTAATCTGCTGCTGCCTGTGCTCTCTGACTGTTGTTTTGACAAGTATCTCTGGTGATTTGAGTCCCTAACTGCTCCCAGTGCTTATAAAAGCCAGCAGCCAGGCTCCCACGTGTTTGCCTAAGGAGAGAACAGAAATTTGCCTCTGCCGTGCACAGCTTATGCCTATACGGAGACTTTTCTTCCATCTATTTCATTGCTTGCATCTTCTTTGTTGATTTTAGAGCGCTGCTTTGGGGGAGGACGTTGGAGAAATCTCACTTTGAAAACAATTGTTCTGAGTTCTTGAGAAAGGAGAAATAGTTTTAAATTGTATCTGCGGGTCTCTCAGCAAAGAGGGGTGTTCAGAGCCTTTATTCAAAATGTAAACATCATCTAAACATGTAAAAAACTCTTTTTTTGTGCATTGTATAATAAGTTGTGTATTTGCCCATTTGAACTTGGGGGTTTATTGTCTTTGTTTTCTATTTTATTCTATGGGGGCCAATAATGCTCACACATCTTTCTGCTTACTCAGCTTTGCAAATGCAGCCAATTGCTATCATAGATCACCATTGTTTTTGACATAGCCTGCCTGATATGTTTCTTCCCTTCTTCTACTTTCTCCCCTGCCAAGGTGACAAAGAAGTCATCTCTGTTTCATCTCAGAAATTAAAAACATCAGTTGTATTATGTTTTGCTTACTTAGAGTGCAAATTCCAGTCAGTGAAAATGGGTAAAGGAAGGGAGGAAACCTTTTTTTTACTAGCTCTATAAATGATCTTCAACCCCAAAAAAAAGTTTTATATTCTAAAAGATAATTTTATTTATTTATTTGAATTTCAGTTACATTTAAAACACAGATACTGTTTGCATTGAAAAAAATCAATGCTTTTTTCCTAAACCAGTGTTGTCAACTTCGGATCTGCATGGAGTACTTAGCAGAAGAAAACATTATCTCTTAATTGAAATTCCAAATCCCAAAGGTACTATTATTTGGGGTTTTGTTAATACTTCTGTCTTTAATTTGCAAAATAATTATATTTAACATAATGTTACTTGTCCTAAATGTTTGCCTAGGCCGTCCCATCACACTTAATTGGGAGCAAGGGTGCCCTAATCTTTCAGACAGTCCTGTAAATAGAGAACAGATAATATTTCTGCCACCTACTTTTCTTTATCATTGCTGATGTATCACAGACACACAGTTTCCCTTAGGCACAGAAATCCCCATGGCACTAAGCTGGAGTGTGCATGTGGCAGTTTGGCTGTAGGGACAGGAGTTCCTGCAGTCAGGTGTGTGTTCCTGTGTTCGGGTGTAGGCTGCAGTGCAGCCTTTGGTGTGCCTGCTGTGCTTCCAGAGCTGCTGGGGCTGCACTTGTGCCTTGGGGTGTTGTAGCCACCTCCTACCACAGCAAAGCTGTCACTGCCTTAATGCCTGCTGCATTCCCTGCTCTTGCAGCCTTGTCAGTGCACTGGGGGATGAAGGGCCTTTATGAACACTGAGATTCTGGTCAGCAGCCTCAAGTAGGGCTGTGAGGCTCCAAGGTTGCTGTCAGCCCTGGCCATTGTGCTGCTTTTCCAGCTGGAGTCAGAGCAGTGCAGGGAAGGTATTTGCCGTTTATTCTAAAGCCTCCTTGCCCTTGTAGCTGTTGGGCTTCTCTAGAAATTTGCCTGGAATAGATTAGGTGAAAACTGGTTTTGGTCACTACCCAGGAAATACTCTTGAAGCTGAGCACACACTTTGTGGTAGAAGAGCAACAGGAGAATTACAGTGTGGCTTAACCACTTGGACTGGCCAGTGATGGAAGGCAGAAGCTTGCACTGCCAGGCTCCAAAGTACAGTTGACTCAAATTTTATTTGAGTCATTTGGCTAGGATTTCTTCTGTTGCTAGCCCTCTGTCTTGGAGTAGTGCCCAAGCTTTGGGTATGGTTTACTTAGGAACTCTTCCCCTACTGCTTTCCAGAGTAAACTGCAGATTGCAGCCTCCTGTATATGACCAAGCAGGGTGTGTTTTATTGTGCTTTTCATTCATGGAGCTTTACAAGAAAGAGATGAGACTCCATATGGGACTGGAGGCGTGTATGCAGACAGGCAAGTGTGTGGATTAGTGGTCAAGACACGCATTGCTTCCTTGGCAATTCCCAAAATATTAGAAATGAGACCATAGGCTGCAGTTCTTGGAAGAAAACATTCATTTGACCTCTCTGGCTCATCTTATGCTGCAAGATCTGATGAGTAATTTCTGCAAACATAGGAAATATGAAGAGACTTTCCTTTCCCTCTTAAATTTCTGTGCAGATTACTGTTATTTCTAAGATAAGTGCCAAATTTTTGGGGTACCTTCTTTTTCATAGTGTGCACTCTTATATACACAGATAGCTACATGTATTTCTAGGTGGGGGTGAAGGAGTGCTAATTACATTTCATCTGCTGCTACTGAAGGAGAACAATATTGGCACAGAATCAGAATATTAAGAATAGCGATCCAGGTTTTTCTAGTTGATAGGATATGGAGTCTTTTTGTTGTTGTTGTTTTACTTTGCTACATATGCAGGTCTCTAATATTATGGCACGTACAGAAACATCCCTTTGATCTTTTTTTGACTTTGTTGCAAAAAGAAACATTCAGCACTTGTAGGTGATGGGTTGTGTGTCCCCTGCTCTAGTCTGTTCTAGATTTTTTTATGGTCTAACAGAAGAGGGGGTGCTTCTGCCTTGTGTGTTCATCCTAACTAAGGATCTCTTGGGTTTTTAAAGGTAGAAAAATGCTTTGAAAGAACTTTCATAAGAATGTATCTGCTTGTTCTTCATTCAGCATCTTAATTTCTAACCCCTTTGAACTCTATCACTGTTCTCTACCTGCATCTCTGGCGCTCAGTTGTTCTCTTCCACATTCTACCAATGGCATTTCTGTTGTTGTCCCATGCTACCACCACTCCTTTCTCCTTTTCCTCTAGCAGAAATTCTTAGTAAAATCATTTGCTATTGCCTTCAAATGGAAAACCATTAAAGGATGTCTAAGGACAAAATTTGCTCTGTCCTTTTTGGGGACAAGACACTGCCGTTTCTGCTGCTGCCTGACCTGTGGCTCAGGGAGTAGTGGAAGTTAAGGTGTTTGAAGCCCAGGTAGTAGGGAGAGTTATCTCAGCTGTAGCTGAACTGCTCTGAACGTGTGAGGGTGTTTAATCTTAAGCACATATACCAGAGACCAAATGTACGATTTCCTTTCTGGTGTCTAGGACCCAGTGCTCTGATGTAAAGAACATTTAAATAAGGAGGGATTTTTGCCCAGAGCCGCCTCATATGGCCTAGAAGGCAACAATATGTGCCAGAAAAGTATAACTAGCTGTTTGTGCTTCTGCTTTTGGGACAAAATATAACTGCCTACTGTATTCCTAAAAATATGTGGAAAGCTGATCTATGCTGGGCTCCTAAATACTGCAGCTGTATGAAGAAGGAAATATCAGAGTCTCATAGACACAGAATGAGGACAAAAAAAATGGATTTGAAGTCTGGAATCTGATATCTAATGAGTCTTTTCACAAGGGAGAGGAGAATGACTCTGATGCTATACAACTTCATTTGTGATTGTACCCTAAGTGCCTAAATGTGCAAGTCTTGTATTGTCACTTGCTTAGTGGGTGGAAGTGTGAGGGGGGTTTGGTGTGGAGTATCAAATAATTCTGTGCTCAGCTAGACCACTAGAAGCATCTCAGCCTTCACTGCTCCTGCTGTTTCTTTATATAGTTTTGTACTGTGATCTGCTTTATACAGTGCTGATTTAAAGTTGTCATACCGTGTTTCTCATCTTGTGGGCTGTGTTTACTCATTGTGAAAACTGCTGCTTGAAGGCAAAACACTCCAAAATGTAATCTTGACAAGTATCTTGTTGCTCTTGTGGGGAGGACATAAATATTACTGCATTTAAGTTCAGTTTTGGGAAATGTATTTCAATCTCAACATTGCTTATTTCCCTTTTCCTGAGAAGTTTTGTCTTGCATAAAGAGGTTCTGTGGAGCTCTTGAACAGGCCTACAATCTTTTTTTTTTTTTTTTTTTTTTTTTATTAAAGGAGGGAAGGGAGAATATGGTGCAGCAAAGTAAGTCTACAGAGTTGGATTGGCTGTATTTTTGCAATACTTGTTACTTCTACGTATTCTGCCCCAGCCCCCGCTTCCTTAAGAAGAACCATGATGTACAGGGTGTCTTTTCATTACAATGCCAGGAAACTAGCAGCTCCCTTTCCTTTTATCTGATTCTGATTTCAGTCACTCCTCATTTTCTGAGTTTCTCACTGTGAGCTTATATTTTGTGTGTCTTGGAGCTGTTCTCTGAGAGGTATAATTTTCCCAAACCCTGTAATTAAGGAATTCTTGGGATTGAGGAGCCAGTAGAAAATGGAAGGAAGTTAAGCAGTAAGTGTTGCTGGAATTCCTGCTGTCACATGGGAAATGTCAAGATTTCTGGTAGGCTTGTATGAAAGTAAATGTATGAGAACCAAGGGAAGGAAAGGCTGACATGGAGGCAGAGGTGTGTGTAAATCTATATGGGGATGCCTGTGGTGGAGACTTCTGTTACCACCAACTTTTGTCATGTGTTTTCAGCTGAATGTGTCTGGATTGCCATTAGGAATGTCGTTACTGTGGATTTTCAAGGGAAATAAAAGATGCTAGACTTAGTGATGCCAATTCAGCGAGTGGCAGCTTTTGTCATTAGTCATGAGTATTTTAGCAGTGCCCTTGTTACCCTGTCACTGAGGGTGCTCTTCCAGATCCAGTATAAAACTGTGACTCTGAATCTTGTCTAATATCTGTATTCCTGAATAAAGCAATCCTGGGGATCCTGTCTTGTTACAACCTGTGTATTTTATTATCTGTTCAGTATTTGGTGTTTGTTTGAATTTGTGCATCTTGACCCAAACTGTTGTGTACTTGTTTGTGTGTGCACTGTTGAGTAGCATTCTGGGCTGTCCACATGTTTAGATAAATGTGCTGGGATTTGTTCCTCCAAAGGAGAAACTTTGCCTGTCTGTAATCTTCTAGGTTGAATAGTGCTGTAGAAATACCCGTACCCGTTTGTTAACCCTCTCTTGCTGCTCATTTCCTTCCCTCTTCAGATTACACACTTACAGTGGAGGCGGTGAAATTGAAGCCGTTCTTTGTAGCAGGCCACACCTTTGAGATGACATGCAAAGTGTCCTCCAAAAACATCAAGACGCCGCGCTATTCCGTCCTCATCACAGCTGAGAAGCCCCTCACGGACCAGTCGAATCCCAACGGAACCACTCGCATCATCTCCTTGAACCAGGATTCAGTGGTGCGGCTGGAAGACTGGACGGACCAGACCCGCGTGGATGGGGTGGTCCTGGAGAAGGTCCAGGAGAACGAATTCCGCTACAGGATGTATCAGACCCAGATCTCTGATGCCGGGCTGTACCGCTGCGTGGTGACCGCCTGGTCTCCGGGTGGCGGTGGCATGTGGCGTGAAGCAGTGAATGGCTTATCCAACCCTATCCAGATAGACTTCCAGACATCAGGTTGGTACAGAACCTGGCAGCCATGTGTCTAAGCCAGAGAGGGAGAGAAGTCTGTGATGCTTTCCCATTGATTTACCTGTGTCTCAGAAATACCTACTCTTTGGAACAAATGGTATGATGGCTGAGAGCTGTGCTTGTCTTCTTTGGTGGTACTTGTGTCCTTTGTGCTATTGATTGTTTACAGAAAGATGTTTAATGAATTGGCTGTAATCATAACCCCTGGGTTTTTCTCTACTAATGCAGCTTTTATGGTCCTGCAGGCTCAGAGCTCGTTCTCAGTATGGAGCAACTGCTGCTGCATTTGCCAGCTGTATCACTAGATTGTTAGTAGCGGCTGCTCTGGAAGAACATTAATATAAACTGGATTTCTGTTCCAAAACAGACTCTATTAGCATAGCATTAAATTCCCTGAGCACACCTCACTGTTGATGTAATTGCAGAAAATGATCAGGTCAGGGTAACATTTCAGCCATCTCAGTAAGTGTATCCTGCCACTGCAAGACCTTAGAGGTCCCTCGTGGCTGAACTACAAAGGTCCACAAATTGGGAGGAATTTCAGTACCCAGGAGGAAATCCTATTCCTCAGTTGCTTGCTGAAACCCTTACCTTCAGCTGTAACTAAGCCTGCCTTTTGAGACTTTTCTATAGAAACGTGCCTGTCCTGATACTATGTTGGAGGGAGGGAAAGATGGATGGCTTTGATTTGGATCATCAGAGATGCATATTAACTCTGACTTCTGTCATGTTATATTGTTGGGAAGTGCAGTGGGAGCTGTTTTTATAACACTGGTGCACATATGAGTGAAGGGCTCCTCTCATGATTTGATAACCAAGCTGGTGGGGTTTTGAGCTGGTGGGGCTTTCATACTCATATTCTGCTGGTAGTAGGAGGCTGCAGCATATTTAGGGGATGTGTCTGTATCTAGGCAAGAGCAGCCTGACTTCTGGCTGCATCCACAGCTAAGGTAATTATTCTAGATGATGTGGTTCCTAAGGTCTGAACTTGCTTATATGGCACACTGGGAAAAGGACAAGGGCTGATCATAGGAGGACAGCCTGGCAATGAGGACATCACTTCGGAGGAAGCTTTGAGATGTAGATTTGACAGAGGACATTGACTTAGCTTCTTTGAGTTTTAGGTAATTTCTCAAGATGGTTTAGTGGGCTGCAGTTTTAGCCTTATTACTCTTCATATCTAGGTCAGGCACAGTGGGAGAGTAGTATTTGCGGGGGGGGGGTGATAAAAGAAACCAGCAAGAATGAAATCTGCACAAAACCCCACCCTTCCCCTCCAAGCTCTTATGCAGAGGCTTTCCTGCATAAAAGTGGTGGTTTGTGCCTCTCCCTATATTGCTGATCTTGTGTCACTTTGAACTCCCATCCAAAAAGTTTGTTGGGATGCTTTGACACCCAGGGTTCAGAGGGAAACCTGTAAGCAATGCAAGGGAGGGAAGCGTGCGTGTTGTTGTCTTGACTTCTTTTTGCTGTCAGCCTCTCCTCCCAGCCCCTTCACCCAGATAGGATTTCTGGAGCGTGGGGTGAAGAAAGGGAGGCAGTGTGTAGTAGTGCCCTGGGAATGTGTGAATTCCAGGAGCAGGGGGAGGGATGGTCCTTAAGCTCTGTCAGCCTTCCATTCTTCACAAAAGAATGAAGAAAGAAATGAGATCCCAGGCACAATTTACTGGAGTGCTATTTTCCAAAATAATCTTGGCATGTAGCAAAATCTGTTCTGAAATACCTGCAATTTTCTTTAATTGATGGATGAACTTTGTGTCCTTCAGTTGTTACTCAGATATCCCTGCTGGATATTCACCTCTGGGCACAATGAGAACATATGATGAGCACAGGTAGAATGGACTAACTGTGGAATTATTATTTGGGAAATCATCTGGAATTAAGTATACAAGCCAGAAGATGTTTGGTGGGTGTGTTACTTTGGTTTTGTTTGCTGAAACCTTCTGTCTTTGATGCAGACTGAGTCAGGGAGCCAGAGGTAAATGGCAAAGCTGTGGAGCAGCTATGAAAGCATAGCTCAGATATCACACCCTTCTCTTGCATCCTGTGGCACAAGCAGCTGTCAAACTTGTTCTTCAGAAAAAATAAGTTGGTGCCAGAAATTCCCTAATGGGCATGGTGCAAGAGAGATCTGCTGTGGAAGCTAGTTATTTGTCGGGAAAATTTCCTCAAAATTGGAGGGAAGATATTAACAGGAAAGGTGCAGGAAAAAAGAGGGGCATGCAGCTTTCCAGGCAACTGGAAAAAAAACCCAAAACCTGGGGAGCACCAGTGTGATAAATCCTGAGTTGTCGGGAGGGTGGGGTGTGGTATCTTATGAGTGTTTGTCCCTGATAGGAAAACTGTTAAGGAGTCAATTGTACTGATTTCTCAAAGTGTAACAGAAAGACAACTTATCTATAACTGCTGGAGGGAATATAATACAGCAGTGTAATTTTGAAAAATAGGATGTGTTCCAGTCTCCTCTGAACTTTGAAATCTTGGGCTTGGGCAGCATTTTCAGCTTCCATCCTGGTTGTTGGAGTGGGAAAGGGATCAATAAGGAAGCAGCATTTTCAGCAAAAGGAAGCCCTTAAAGGGTTTTATGTGAAGCTTTTAGTCCTAGGAGGAATTTCTTTCTCAGTTGTTTTTATTGATTCCCCTTTGATGGGGGATGGTGAGGCTTGCTGGGACTGGAAATCCTTCTCTCTCATTTGACTCTCTCCCAGATCTCTCCGAGCTGAGTGATGTTTCAAAGAGGAGTTTTTAAGCGTGCATACACGTTGTGCAATGTGATCTCTCTGAGTGGCAGGGGCCTGTGAGCTTTTCATATATGAGCTGGGGACTACACATGTGAAACTTCAGTTTTTCCTGCCACAATAGGCTTGAAATGTGGCAGTGCTCTGAAATGTTTTTCTGTGAACATCTGTGGAAAATGTCTTGCTCAGATTCTTTCCATTCAAGGCAGAGCTTGCTGGCTGCAAGCAAAGATCTCTCTTCTTTCTCTACCTGCTGTTGCTGAGGGATGTATTTATTCAATTTGGTAATGATCTGAAATGTTAATGTAGAGGCATTTGTTTGAAACACCCTGAACTAAAAAAATAGGAAACATGGATTTTATCTACTGGACCATATGACCTGGAAGTGAGGGTGGGGGAGTGTGGTGAGGAGGAGCCTACTAGGCCATTAGTTTTCAAATACTCAATCAATGGCAGATTGTTCTCTGCTGGATATATTTAAGGACCAGAGAGGATCTTGTGAATCTTCTGGTATGACCTCATGGATAACATGGATCGCTAGACCAGTTTTGTAAAATGAATGCCTTTTGTATGTCCAGCTGCTGTATGCAAAATAAGCTTATCTGGTGGGCAAGGAAAGCTGTCCCATAGGAAGAAATTAATATTCCTCAGTGCTTTTTTTGTTTGTCTTCCCAGTGTAGGACAGAGAGGTTCTGCCATGTATTTTTTAAAAGGTTGCCCAGTGATGTGAGGAACAAGAGCAGCTGCCAGTGCCTGTCTTGAAATGTTCTCTTAATTTCATTGCACATTTTCTACTCCAATGCATCCTCTCTCCTCCCAAGCTATTGGTTGATGCATGTGTACAGAGCCTTTCTTTCAGCCTGGAACACACCAGTCTTCTGTCCCTTGTGTTCTTCTCAAGCTAGTGTATGAAGACAGCTTCATAAACTCTGTTTTGGCATATGTCCTTTAATCTTCAAACCCTTTCATCATGAACTGGGCTACCCAGGTTAGTGTTTAGAATGTCTTTACCTGGTACACACTCTCAGGGATTTCCACAGAAGTGTCTTATTTTCCTTTCCCTTGAAGGAAGCAGGGAGAAGGAAGCTTTTAGTCTCATGTTGAGAAGTGTGTTATGAGAGAGATCCATTTGGAGCTTGGCTGTGTTCTGAACTGTCTCTGCTCTGTGCCATTCAGCAGAGGGTAGAAAGTTCTGGAGAGGCAAAAATAAAAGAACTTGTAAGGGAAATATCTCAGTGAAATCTTCAATCTAGATTACATCTGCATGTGAGCTCATTGCACAGCAATGTATTATCGTTCACTTTGGAAGAAGCTGAGATAAACCAAGAGCTGCTGAAATATGAGCTGAGTATTGATGTTGAACTTGCAATTAAAAAGAAATGATGCCCTGCAATGACCCCGAGAGATACTCAATTTCAAGAAGGGCGAATAGAAAGATTCTTAAAGGAAAGAAAGCTTAATCACGGAAATGAATGAAAAGCAGTGCAGCAGAAACTCTTTGGCAAGAAAGGCTGGTATTTTCCAGCCACTGTTAATGGGCAGGAACATGCTTTGTCATTGTGTGCCTTTGTGCCTGTGTGCATTAATTTGTAGCTGGAAGTAGAAACCACAGACTAAATACTGAGGGCTGCTTCCAGTAACAGCCATTATGAGGCTCGGGGTAAAGCTTGTTAGGGAACAGCTTCACAAAGAAACTGGGAAAGGGCAGGGGTCTGGAAAAGTGAAGGTGAAGAAGCTTATTATCTGGAGAAAAGCAGGTCATGGAATTCTCAGTTAAAGAGTGAATGATTTGGTGCCAGGGCAGAGATGAGTAATATTTTGGATGATGCAGAACTCGTGGGTTGCATCAGTTGTTTTTTCCCCGTTGTGGTCTGTGGTGCTGTCTGATTGGAAGCAGGAAGCTGTGTGCAGGAATTCCAGCCCCCTGTCAGTAATGGACTGGGCATGGGCTTCTTGGGGGGAACAGCCTACCCCAGGGCTCTGTCGTCATCAGATTACTTGACCTTTCTCTTCTCTACTTGGCTGGGAAATAAAGGTAGCTTGTGTCTGTGGGGAGACTACCTTATTTCTGCAGAGAAGTACAGGGTAAAATGATAATCAAAGAAGACAAAACATCACCTAGGACCCTAGATAATTAGGACCTCTTCTGTTACAGAACTGGATTTTAACTGGCTCTTAGTTGTTCTCTTTCATTTCCCCATTTTTCTTGTAGATTTAAAGTGCTTGGATTACTGAGCAGGGAAGGAAAGCAGGGACAAAATGGGGTGACATCAGGTGAAGAGGGCTTAGAATTTGTCTCCAATTTGTCAATCCTTAAGTTGAATAAATTAACTCAATCAACTTGAACTCCTCTTTTCCACCCTGCAGCCCCTTCAGTGTGAATCTTATTGAGCACAAAATATTAAACAAATCTTGGTTCAGCTTGCAAACACTTTTTCCTTTCATTTTTATGTGTAGAAGAATAAGCATAGCACTTTTTAGCTGAAAACTGTATCACTATAGGGTCTGGCTCCTGGAGTGACCTTCCTGGTGACATGAGATCAACAGTTTGAGCATTGAGATCTATTATAAAAGGGAGCATTCAGAAAAAAGTACACTGAAGAAGTCCTGATTCTGGAACCTGGTTTCTCTTTAAGCACTTCTGGATTTGTACTTGTAAACTTCTAACCTCAATTTCTTCACTTTCTGTTTAAAGTTGTGTAGTGTTTTTCAAGTTCAGGAATCAAGAAATGCTCTGAAAACTCTTACCATCCTGACTGCAGATGCTTTTTAATATAAAATTGTTATTACTTTAATAAAGAAGAAAAGTTCTTTTAGGTGTTTTATCTAAGCTTACATAAGACCTTATTTATAGTGAGGAACATATATTTTGGATGATTTTAAATCAAAGTTCTCAGCAGAATATGGCAATTTATGATGCTTAGCTCTTAGAATTGGGAATGCTGGTTTGTTTTGTAAATCTGTGCTCTTAGCTTCCAAATTATCTGAGGGAATAACACTTATCTTCAAATCTGAAGTTATTAAAATCCAGTTATTTCTCAGCTTTCAAGCTCATGAACAGCTTTTCAGCATTTACCTTTGCTTTGTTCTTGATGAGTTTTACAGGTCATGCTTGATCTGTCAGCCTGCAATTGAAACTAAACTCTGGTTTGTTTATTCTCCCGAGTGACCAGTAGGTGCCAATTACAGTATTTCAAACTGTTGAATGCAGGTGGCAAAGATGGCCAAAGCCACATCATCTGTTATCTGCAGAGTTCTGTTTTTCTCGGTGTTAATGTAGCATGAACTCATACCTCCCTGAAGGAGAGAGTTCCTGTCACCTCCCCAACCCTTCCAGTGACACTGAGTGCTCGAGCTTGACGGTGCTGAGACCCTGAGCCAGTGTCACCAGCCTCTGCTGGCAGTTGCCTGTTTTACCATGTGCCTGTATCTGTAATCTTGGCAGTGAGATGTTTGGCCTCTTTTTTGTGTGTTTTGTTTTTTTGGTTTGTTTTGTCTTGGAGGGCAAAAACTTGTGAAAAGTACTTGGGTTTTGTGTTCTGAGCCTTGCTTGGTGTGGTCCAGATCCAGGGCTTCTTGAACATTGGATGGGGGAATGGGGCACTCAGACAGTCTCCTGCCTTTTCAGGTATTTTTAAGGGAAGAGTAAATCTCTGAAGGTGCTTTATTCTGTCCTTTCATGCCTGAGGGGAGCCTGAGCCCCAGAGCATGGGTCATGTGGGCAGAAAGCCTGAGATACACCCAAAGAAGACATAAAACCCTAGGAAGTTGCAGCCACACAGTTTTCAAGACTGAACTGAGAAACTTTCACTGTAATCAATCTTGCTTTGGTTAAAAAAATAATTAAATGTTGTTTTCCTTCTTCAGCTGAAGAGGGAAGAGCACAACCCCCAACACCCCAACACATCTCTTGACTCTTTATTGATATCCAGTTCTAGCACAGGACAGTGATTTCTCCCTGAAGGTAGAAAAGTTAATTTGCAAGAGATGTTACCTGCTAGGGAAATACCTAAAGGGAAAGAACTGTTTGTGTCTTACTAAGGGGAAAGCACAATCCTGAAATGCCAATGCAGCTGATGCCTTGGAGCCTTCCTGCCTAGGAAGTTTTGGCTCTTCATGTGGGAGGCCCAGTGGAGAAGTGCTTGGTGACCCAAACTGAGGAGTGTGTTGGGAGTGCTGCATGTCCATGATCCACAGCCTTTCCTGGCTGAGTGACCAGCCAAACTCAGCTTTTACCCTTGTGATATCCAGTGGCCAGGAATGCTCTGACTCTGCTCCACATTCGTGGTTTGTTGGTTTGCCAAGGTTTGAAGGCAGTGTCTGTTCAATGTAGGAGGTACCTGGACTTTCAGCCTAGAAATAAGGCCTGAAAAATCCCGTGTGTCCTCTGTCTTTCCTTGTTTAACCTTCCAGGGCAGGGGTAAGGCCTGACAGAGTTGGAATCACGCAGTTCATCTCTCTTGCTGAGCCCCTCCCAGCATCCAGCCTGTTTGCATGCCCGTATTCCTGATGTGATGTCACCTCACATGCTGCAGGATATATTTAGGATAGACTCTGGGTTATGGACAGTACCAGGATTATTATGGTGCTGTTGTGCCTTCGATCAGTGACTGTGCTGGGAATGCAGGGACGTTCCTAGCAGATTTTGACAGTCTCTTTGTTTCTTTTCTCTGACAGTTCACACACAGCTCGAGACTTTCCTGCTTTTAGTTGGCTGGAGTGCCCTGGTCCATGCTGCCTTTAATCCCCTAGGACCTTGAACTTCTGTCTGCCCAACTCTGAACAAAAGGATGGAAAATGTCTTGATTTATCTGAGGACAAATAATCAAACAGGCTGCAAGGGGAATATAGTTAGGGGTGTGTGTGAATGTCAGGAAGCAAATTGAATTCACACAAAACCAGTTTAGACTGATGCTGAGGAAGCATTCAGATTAATCTTTGTTCATCTCCTAGGAAAAGAATCCCATCATTCTGAGCTTAAGTTAGAGCTGCAGCCTGCTTGTGAAGTCACTACCTGAGCAGCCAATCTCAGTATTCTGGGTCTCTTGTTTCCTTAAAAGTGTTCTAGCATAAACATGTAGGAGTCTTGGTTGGTAATCCATGTATAACCTCTACTGTATCTCTACCACCCTTTTATCCTTATTGGGGGGGTAATTTGCAGTGTTAATTTTAAGAAAGATCTTCTAGTGTCAAAATGGGTATCAAACTCTCAGATTGTATGTCTGCATACTACCCTTGTGTACAAAAGTACACCTGCTTCTGGGGCAGAGGAGAGGGCTGGTGGAAACTGGAGGAGGGGGGATTTCAGAAGCTGGAGAAGTAATTATTGTGTTGTAGTTGGAATTAATTTCTTAGCGTGCTGTGTGTTTTCTGTTGACCAAAACAAAGCAGGCCCTTACAGTCTAGAGAAGTTGGACCAAAAATTATAGCTCTAGCTTCATGATACATCCAGAACCCCAGTTTGGTTTCTTTCCAGAATCTCAGTTTGGGAATGATGTGTTAAGTGTGTGCCATGTGGTGAGCTATCAGTTTAGAAACCTGTTGAGAGGGCAAGGTATAAGTGGGTTGTTTTGGATGATTTCCCGATGTGTTCTTCATTAAAAGCATTGTTTGCCACTGGTCTTCAGTGGATTTGAAATGTAGGGTTCTTGTACTAAAAGAGTAGCAGGTAAGAGAGGAGGAGAGCAAATAAACAGCTTTTTCTTTCCTCCCAAGCCACCCTTCTCTGCTTGTTGTTGCTGCTGCTGTGCCAGAAGTAGGTGAGCCAGGTAACAATGGGAGTCTAGGGAGCGTAAAAAGAGTCTTAATCTGAGTCCCAAGAGTTCTTAATCTGAGTCCCAAGTTTCTTCTTGGGTTCCCTGGCTCTTTCCCCCAGAGTGATCCTGGAGGTCACTGTTGGGATCAGCTTTCCTTGATTAGTAAGAGAAATCACAGAGGTATTTTGGTACACTCTACAGTTTCTGCCCTGTGAAATAGAGAGCATTAACAATGCCGGCATATCTGAGGAGTAGTGATTTTGTTACTTTTGCACTAGAGATGCAGCTGTTGTCAAAATTCGGGGAAGTTTCGGTTTCTTAACCGATGTATGTCAGAAATCTTTCAAAACATCACAGTGTTGTCATGGTATCTGAGTATTTCAAAACAGCCTAATGGTTTTCATTGATATCATCACCACTTTGCAGCTGAAGGAGTTACTGTACCCTTGGGCTTTGAGACATCTAGAGAAAAAGCTATCTGTGGCAGAGCCTGAAGGAAAACCCTCAGAAAAGTATTATCAGATGCACTACTTGAATTGTCTCTTCCAGTGTAGAACCATTGGTATTGTTAGGATACTGTTTTGCTTTAACTTGAATTCCTGTTGACAGCCTCAACAAAAAGATGCATTCTGGATTAGCCTGAAGATCTTAACTCCCATGCTCTTAAAGGAGTCACCAGTGGAAGACCAGCTCCTTTTGTGCTGAAGAGTAGAAGGCAGATTTGGGCAGCAGCTTCTGTGTTGGGTAAAAGGTCTGATGGTTTGGGTACTTTGTCTTAGTACAGGATTAAATGGCTAAAAATGAAAAACTATTTTACAACAAACTTAAATGGTTGTTTATCCCTACTTCAGAGATCTGTCTCCACAAACTAGGAGAGAATACTTCAAAAATGTTCAAGAAAGGTGTTGGACGGTGAAGTAAAGCCTGTCATGAATAATTGTGGTTACTCTTTTCCAGGTCCTGTGTTCAATGTCTCGGTGCATTCTGACAGCCCAACGATTTACCAGGGTGAGGTGGCAGATTTGCTGTGTATCATCACAACGGAAGGAATGCCACTTGAGCCAGGTATTGCAGCAAAATTATTTCACCTGTACATCATTTGCCTTCAGAAGTTACAACCCTATATCTTTAGAGTGAGGCTGGAGAGTTGAGAACCAACAATTCTGTAGAACTAGATAAAAACAGGACAGTGTGCTTGCTTTTACATGCTTCAATTTAAAGCAAGGTTTGTTTGTTTGTTTGTTTGTTTGTTTGTTTTTCATTTTACCTCCTGAGGGGAGAGGGGAAAAATGTTCTTACCATCAAATCCCGCTCTGCTGTCCTCATCAACTGACCCCACTGCAGGTAATCTCAACCTACAATCATCAGATAGGCCATGAAAACCATTCCTATTCCCTTTAAATAGAAAGGAGGTCCATTGGCTAAACCATTTAGAAGAAAATGTTTGTCTGTAAAGAAATCTTGGACTACTGGCCAGTCAGCTTCTCACTTCAGAGTGAATTTGAGGCTTAAGGTAAATCTAAAAATCATAATAATTGACTGCTGCAGCCTAAATGCCAAAATGAATGTTCATTGCCTTCAGAGTTGAGCATCCTTTCTTATGTGGAAGAAAGAAATACAGTACCTAGTTCCTGTGAGAAGGGTAACAGACACAAAAGCAAATTTTTATGGAGAGCTGAAAAGTTCAGAGAATTGCTCAAAACCTAGCTGCTTGCCAAGCATTGTCTGAGCTGCTTTTCATCAAAATGCTGTGAGAGTAACTCTCTCTCTTATACCCAAAATTTGGGTTTGGAGTCATTATGTATATGGATATAAGCATCTCTTTAAAATAAATCTACTAATATATATGTAAATATAAAAATATGTGAATATATCTAAATATAAAGTTTTCATGATTTATGCCAAACTTAAAAGCCTACACATAAACCACTACAAAAGAGGTGCTGTGCAGAAAATATTACTTATGGTGTAGTGGCTGATGAGATGAGGTACCAGGCTTAGTAAAGACCCATCACTTTGAAATTACAAGATGTCTGTTCTACATTAAATCTGAGCGTGGCAGGGAAGCAATTTGCTAGATTACAGTCGTGTGCTGCCTGTGAAAAAATGATAGAAGTCTGTAGATTGGATTATTGAAATGCTTGGTAGGGAGGAAAAGCTTGAGTAGACTTTATTGCTGTCAAAAGACTCATACCCTGGGATATTGGGCACAGCAAGCAGCAACGTGTGCCTGTGCATCCACCTCAGCCTGTCCTGTGGCTTCTGCTCAGCAGGAAGCCTCTTCCACATTGAGGTGTGCTCAAACTCTTACAGGTATTGTTGTGAGGCAGTACCCAGAGCATCTGCCTTCCTTTTCAAAGCAATAATTGCTGACAGGGAGCAGCTGCTGCTTCTGCTGGTGCTCGACAGCCTAAATAAGCTCGGTGTTGCCTTGTGAAAGAGGCTTCAGCATCCCTGGCTCACTTAAAACTTGAAAACTGGAACACAAATTCCACCTGAATATGAGGAGGAACTTCTTTACTGTGAGGTCTGCCACACACTGGAACAGGTTGCCCAGAGATGTTGTGGGGGCTCCTTCTCTGAAGAGATTCAAAAGCCCTCTGCACAGAATCCTGTGTCATGTGCTCAAGGATAACTCTTGAGCAGGGAAGTTGGATCAGATGACCTCCAGTGGTCCCTTCCAGCCTTACCCATGCTGTGAAAAGAGGCCACTTAGTAGCAGTGGGGCTCTCCTGTCAGTGCTTTGCTGCAGCTGGGTTTGGGATGGGTTTGTGTGTGTTTGGTACCTTGAGACTGGGAGGAACATGGACTGTATAAGGATAATCAAAAAAATTGAAGTAAAAAAGTGTTGTCTTTTGAGGAGCTGATCATCAGCACAGTTAAGTTTTAACTTGGCAATTTCCCAAGGGTTTGTGGGTGTCTGTTGAATTGATAGATTATCCCTGGAGCTGGAGATGATGCTGTTTCCAGCAGTCATGGGCAACCAGAGTCTTAAATGTCAGCACTGTAATCTGTTCCATAACTGGGTAATGTCATCTTGGACATGGCAGACCTCTGTGGTGGTTTTTTATCTTGTTTCTTTCATGTTGGTGGTTTGTTTGGTTTTTCTTTTTCAGTCTATAATGGAGCAGATGAGACACAGACAAGTAAACCTAGAGTGGAGTAAAATGTGGCATTGTGGCAGGCTTTGAGAGGGCTTTTCAGTCCATGCTCTGAGCCTCCAGTTGCAGGATGAGCAGGATTTGGGGCCTAAGAAGTCATGCTGTGTGATGAAACACAGTCCTTGCTGGTCCTCTGGATGAGACTGGCAGAAGAACTGCAGGGAACAGCTGGAATTGATGCAGGGTGTGCAGACTTCCCTCATTCATCTGCCTTCTTGGCCTTGGGAGCTGGAGGGGGCTAATGGAGCAGGTTAGAGGAAGGGTTTAAGGGCTCGTATGGTAGCAAACATGTAGTTCCTCACTGGTAACCTTATTCCTCTGGGTCCCATCTCTGATCTGTCTTTATGCTGCGTCAGTATCACAGTTTAATTCACAACCAGGATGGAGGACTTGGTTTTTAAATTAGTGCCAAATGTTAGACAGACTGTGAAAATAACAGGGCTGTCTCATCCCCCTGGGACATGAGGCACACTGTTAGGGAAAGCCTACACCTGGCATTTAGAGAAACAAGGCAAGAGTTATCAGTATCTTCTGGAAGAAAACAGATGACTGCAGTCCAGACATGGTCATTCCATTTGGGAATGTGATGAGAAAGGAGAAAAGAGCAAATGCATTTGACTCCCTTCTGAGGGGCGTGGTGGCTTTCAAGGCCATCTGTACTTCTTGTGTCTGACCTGCTGCAGGGCTGTGGTGTGGGATCCCCTGTGAGCAGAGGAGCAGAATGTTTCCTAAGATGTCCTATTAGATGCACATCCTTTGAATGTATTTGGCGTGCCAGCCTGCTCTGCTCTTGTGCACATAGACACTCAACTTTGCAGGCATGCATGTGGATTAGTATGTATGCCTCCTGTAGTACACTGGTGTCAGGTGCCACCTCTTCTCCCCCTTTGTATGCACAATTAGAAATATAAAGTACTTCCAAGAAGCTGAAGAAAAGCTAAATGACCAGTTATCTTCATCAGTGCCATTTGCTAGTTAGATTGATCCTTTTTTCTTTTTTTTCTAGAGGCTTCACTTATGGTTTGAACCTTTTTCTGGTAGAGGCAGCTCACAATGCTTTCAGTGTGTGTTTTGTGTATCCACCCTGTGGGAAATTTTCAAAAGGGTAGAAAAGATTTTGGCGTGACTGCTACATGCTTTAATTTCCTCTGCTTCTTTGAGACCCTGCTGAAATCGACTAAGCAGGGTCGACTGTGTTACTAAGCCCAGTACATGGCAGCAACTGCTCCATCTAAAGAAGTGCTCCTTTGGTTTGGCAGCTGTGGTTGGTGTTTTGAATTGATACGAGGGGAATATATGTGTGTGTCAGTGGGGAATAGTAGTTCTTCTGTGCCCTGAAGATATAAAAGCTGCTTCTGATACTTCTGTTGAATACACATTTTCACAAATGATCTCTGTAGACTTCCCAGATCACCCATTCTTGGGCTGTGTGCTTAGGGATTTAAAAGTATTACTTACTGTGTCTGAAAGGAGATGTGGGGCTTTTTTATCTGCTCCAGCCAGACCCAATGGGCACTCTGGAGAATTTAACAAAACCAGCTTGTTTATGGCTTGAAGTGGTTTGCTCAGCTCTCTAGGAAGCCCTATTCAACCTCATTTAAATGTAGTAAACAAAAAGGGTCTCAAAATTGTGATTCAACACTGTAACAGGATGCTGAGAGAGCTCCATTCTAAGCAGTGGAAGTGTATGGTTCCTAAGAAGCTGGTCTAGAAATAGGATTCCCTCTTTTGAGGAGTGATTGGTCAGGGAAGTAGCTAAGACCCAGACAGCTTAGCCCTGTGTGTCAAATCGAAATGAGCATAAAGATGTGCTTTACATGTTGATGATCCTCACTGGCTGAGGAGGGGAGGAAGCACAGCACCACTGTTAACTCTGCTCACAGGGCCCTAAAGTGGCCAGCTCCCACTGCCCTCTGTTCCTTTAGGGTTGCATGTCCTGGTGGCACTGAGGTCCTTGATGCCCTTGTGGGCACTGGGATGTTACGCTTCACTGTGGGGTACCTTGGCCAGGTGTCCCACATGACTGACTGTGGCACAGAAAGAACTAGGGAAAGAAACATTTGTTGAGTGTGAGTGTGGTTCTTGAGTGGAGTTTTTGTAGATTTGGGTCAAAAATTGAGAGTGACTCGTCAACGTTGATGCAAGATGTGTGGAATGGGGCAGATGCCTAGTGTGTGACCTGTTTTATGTCAGTTAATCTACATATTTATTAGCACTTGGGAGCTGCTAGGCATGTTCATCTCTGATATTTAGAGAGCACCTGATTTATGTCCTGGCTTTGCTAAATTTGCTTGTGTTTTTATTGCACGAAACCCAGAGATATATAGAAATGAATCAGATGACTTTGCTGTATTAAGCTATTTCAAGGAGGATAGTGACAGAGTGCTCAGAGCCAAATCCTCCCTCTGACTGCCTGTAGTGAGTCACTAATTGCAAACTGTATACTGGCTAATAAAATATGTTGGCATAATAATGTTGTCCCACGTTGTAATTACAGAAGATAGATTCAAATATTTCAAAATGACAGCAAGTGCCTGTACTCATGTGAAGGAAGGGAACCTCAAATTATCTGAGATGCAAAAGAAGGAGTTCTTCAAAGCTGCCTGAAGATCTGAAGACTAGATTATTATTATTATTATTATTATTATTATTATTATATCTGAATTTATTGCTTAATACCTTTCCAGCAAGGTCAGTGATATGTTAAGTATAATTTGACTTAGCCTGAAAGGTGTCCACATGCTCCTACAGCACCTGGAAACACAAGAGCAAGTGTCAGCCTTGGATCTTTGGAAGGAATTGGTCATTCCCAGCGTGACTGCCTGTGGACCAGTGCTATTACCGTATTTGGCATAAACAGACAGCAGGGATGAAGAGTGGTTTCTGTAAACAGAGCTCTCTCCAGCAGAGGCCCTGTTTCCCATACACACTTGGATGAGTGCACAAAGCAGAGGTCAAAGTTTGGTCTCTTTGACTGAACATGTGTTTATGGTAATTTTTATTAACTTTGGTTTCAAGGGAAGTGGTCCGAGTGCTTTGCCAAGTAACTCATAGTAGCATTTGTAGGATGAGAGGCAAGAGGGGTTTGTCTGAGGGCTGCTGGTCCATGTGACCTATGCTGAACCCCATGTAGGGCTGGGACACTTGCTCCTGCTGTAGGGCTGCAAAGCAGGCCAGGTGCTGTCCCGAGGTTTTGTGCATTGCCCAGAACACCAGGCTGTGGCAGGCAGGGCAGGAAACTGCCTGGTTTGGTCAGACACTGTCTCTGGTAGGAACATGTGCTTTCTCATATTTTTGTTTTGTTTCTGTAGATGTGTGTAAAACCAGTGCACCTTAGGAAGGAGTTAATTATACCCCAAATACTGGTTTGTCTGGAGTTTTTTTCTGCAGTAAGGAGGACTGTACCACATGGGCAGCTGATAATATACTTCAAGTAAAAGAGCTGAGGCTGTCCCTTTACTTCCCTTTACTTTACAATATGGAGGTTCCCTTCTTTTCCAAAGTGCTAGCTTGCCTGATGGACTTAAAAATCATCTTCACTTAGATCTATAAACAATTTCAGTACAACAGCAGACTTAGGACTTCAGTTATTCCATTAGCCTGGAGGTCAAATGTGAAAGTTTAAGAGAAAATCAAACTCAGCTAGCCAAAAGATCAGTTTCAAATTTCAGATTGCTAGTATTGTATTTTTCAGAGCTCTCAATACTAGAAAATGGAGGTTTGATACATTCCCAAGAATCACTGGGACTGCATTAGGTGTGCACACACTGTACCAGTACTCCAAACTCAGGACAGAAATAGTAATTTCTGTTTCCACTTTGGGCCCATAGGTTTGCTGATGTGCCAGGAAGGAAGACCTGTGAGGAAACAAGTGAGCAGGCTTTCTTGTCTGTGCTGTGGGTCATGCCAGGTTTCAGACTCTGACAGGTATTGCTGGGCTTATGACAGCAAAGAATAGTGGTGATTTTGAAAGTAGATACTCAGCTACATCTGCCTAATGGGCTTAAGACTGAGATCTACTAATGAGATCAATAGGACCCTGCATGAGCACACAGTGAGCTAGATGTGCTGGCAGACTCTGACTACCTGTCAGCTGTGTTAAAAGTGTAAGTTCCTGCAAATCCATATTATAGACTGTGTCTTTGGGTGGTGAATCTTGTACAAGGCATCATGTCTGATGTGTCACAGTAACCCACAACTCTGGGAAACATGTATAAAAGCAGCACAGTCAGGCTTTGCTCCTGAATGTTTTGTGTTGTTGCAGGTAATTTTTTGTGCACTGTGCAGAATCTGTGTTCATTTAGGCAAACTCTAAATGTAAGGAAGGGGCCTTCAGGATAGAGCCTTCTGATCTTGTGGTTGTATAGGCCCTCATGAAGACAGGGACTGCAAATCACTCTCTGCTAGCAAATATCTAGCACTCCCACTCCCTTTCACTATAGGAGCAGCATAACTGTAGAACTTCTTATGATACTAAGCCTGCTTGGTAAAAACTAAGATCAGAGTTAAATACAAATTTCAGGATTGCAGGCAGAAAGACAAGAAATCAATTCTGTGTCATCCCTGTGGTAAGTCACCCTTTCTGTACAGCTCCATTCTTCCTGTCAATGCATTTCATTGCAGTTCACTGCTTGAATCTTCCTAGAAAGGACATGTTCAGGGGACTCTCTCTTTTTCTTTGTTTTCTTTTTTTTTTTTTTTTTCCCTCTGCTGTCAGACCAGTGCTGGCTGTGCTGCTTACAGATTAACCTTTCTGCTGAGAAATGGCACTATGAATGCTTTTCAGGACTCACCATCACGTCTGAATTCTTCTTTGTCCACAAACACAGATGATATGTCCTTTGATGTCTTCTGGTTTGCTGTGCGCTCCTTTGCCCTGGACAGAGAGCCCATCTTGCTGGCCTCGCTGGACCGGAGGGGGATTGTGACACAGAGCAGGAGGAATGGGAGCAGTGATCTCAGCCTGGAGAGGATCAGCCCTCTGGAATTCCGGCTCCGCGTGCATGGCTGCGAGGACCATGACTTTGGGAACCACTACTGCGTAGTGACCCCGTGGGTGCGATCTGCCACGGGCGTGTGGCAGCGGGAGCCTGACATCAAAGCCAAACCCATCTTTCTGTCTGTGAAAATGGATGGTGAGAGACTGAAACATGTGTTACTCAATTTAGGTTTTAACACCTTATTATGTCTTTTTGTGGCAAACATTCCCCAGAGCTACTTTTAAAGGTGCCTCTGGTAATCTCATTAGATTTTGTCATCTTTTTTTATGGTTAGCAATTTCTGATTCAAGATTCTTTAGAGTAGAAGAATCTGTTCTGCCTAAACAATTGATAGATATAAGATTGGAGCATTTTCTTTCCTGATCACCTCTTGGTGATGTTTTCCATAGCTGAGGCATCTTCCAGTCAAGGGCGCAGTACTCTCTCCAAGTGTTAACCCCTCTGCTGCCTGCTGGAGGAAGCCTTGGTTTGCAGATGGGGTGCGTGAATTAGTCACTTTGTGGTTAGTGTCAAAGCTGATAAGAGAAAAATCAGAGCTGTGACTACTTCCTCCCTCTCTAATGACAAGACATGTTGCTCCCTGCACTTTATGCCTTGTCTGCTTTCCACCCAGAGTTGCAAGTGTTGCTAGACTTCATGAGCAGGAAGTTGCACACTAGATGCTGCATTCAGAATTCAACTAAGGAGTAAAATGAATACAGGAGAGGTTTTGAACTAGTTGCTTTCTTGATATTTCCAGGAGAGGTCATTTTTGGAAATTCCATGAACTTGAAATGAACAAGAAGCTTTTGTTCTCCCCACTGCGCTGATCACTATTATAACTGTACTTTCCAAACCCTTTTCAGTTCTTACTGCCTTTTAACTGAGCAGTAGGTACTTCAAAATCAATTTTTTTTTGTTTAGGCACCAGCTTTGAAGGTTGATTAGATAGGGTAAATATATAGTAATTCTAATAATTCAAAGCACAAAGGAGTCCACTCCTTGCTTTTTGGAAATGTATTGCAAAGAATGCAGCCACACTCTGCCTCTGATGGGGAAACAATCTAATATTTCGTTTGGAGAAATGTGAGAGGATAACTCTTGAAATAAACTCCACTTTGCTATCTCACTCCAAGGCTTTTCTAGTGCTTCCAGCCTCTTCAAGGCTTTGAAATTATAGAGGAAGAATTAGGGTGAAGAGGAAAGGGAGAGACTAAAAGACCAATTTTTCAAATATGGGAAGATGAAAATCAAGAAGGAAAATTAGTGTAATTTCTTTCTGAAATAATTAATCTGCCCTGACTGAATAATGTGGAATTTTCTCCTTTTTCAGGCAAGAAGAAATAAAGGGGATGTCTGAATTTCTCAGTGATATCTAATGACTCTGCCTTCCTTTTTCAGTTCTGAATGCTTTCAAGTACCCCCTGTTGATTGGCATTGGTCTGGCTACTGCCATTGGACTCCTATCCTGCCTTATTGGCTACTGCAGCTCCCGTTGGTGCTGCAAGAAGGAAGTGCAGGAAACGAGACGAGAGCGTCGCCGGCTAATGTCGATGGAGATGGACTGAGCGCTGAGCTGGACACATTTGCATTTCGGGAGTGACTCACAGGGCTCTTGGATTGTGTTGAGACACTTGCTCACAGCCCAGACAAGACAGTGTGTTTGCTCTCTGATTTCAGCCTGGACCTCAAGCTTCTCCTTGTTACACGTCATGTCCTGAGAGCAATCAGGCCATATTTAGCAACTTGGGAGTTCTCCTTTTCCAGCAGCACTTTCCGCATATGGATCATGTCCTTCTAATGTGCAAACTGTTGAGCCTTCTTTCACCAGGACCCTGTGACAAAATTCATTAATGTTTTGTTTGTTTGTTCATTGGTTTTATTCCCCCTGTTGTGGTTTTGGAAAGATGTCCCTGGATGAAAGCAAGGTGGGCAGGATGATGAATGGGAAAGAGGCTAGTAAAAAGAAAGTGTTAGACTTTCATTGTATTAACCAATCTACCTTTCCCCTCTATCCCCATCACACCATCCTGTTCACTTTCACTTTCCACTTTGGTATCTCAGAAACTTCTCTGTGTTGGGTTGAAGGCTGGGGAGGGTTCCTGTGCTGGAGCCATCATGAGGTTGTTCTGGCAAAGAATTGTTTTATGGTTGTCAGCATGCCTTCTCTTCCCTGGCTTTCCAAGAGATTGCAGTTAATCCTGACATGTAACTTACCTGGTGTAGGTCCTTGAAGCACTTTTTTAAACCTTTTATTTTCAGTGCTCAAATCTCTTAGCTGTGGTGAGTAGGGACTAACTTGGCAACCCCAAAGAGTCAATCCTCAGACAAGCTTTTGATGGATGTCTGCCTATGGCCACCTTCTCCTCCACCCTTCCACCTTCTCTTCTCCCCACTACAGCTGCTCACATTGTGCCTGAGACCCTGTTCTGCTTGTGGCAGGGGGGCACGTGGTATCTAGGGACAAGGCTCAGCCTTCTGCTGGCCTCAGCAGGGAGGTTGGAGACCTTGCTCCCCGGGTGATGGAGTGATTTATGAAAATAGTAAGACATGGATCTTCATCTGCAGTTGGCCAACTGATCATGTTTAGAGACTTGTAAACTATGTATTACCAAATGCACAGACCAGACTTCAGTGCTGCTTCTGCCAGTCTCTCACTGGTAGCCCTCGAACCTGTGAGCAGAATCTGAGATCTGCAGTAGCTGCAGTGCAGCTCAGGGTAGGAATAAGAGCAAGCCCAAGAAGGCAGCAAGAATCCTCCAGGTTCCTAGGGCCCTGGTCTTGAGCATGGGCCTGCAGCAGGGCTTTCCCCATGGGCTTGAGACCTATTCCTCGGTGCTATAGTATGGAACTCCTGCTTTGGTCTTCCAAATACACTGACCTGGCTCCTGAGAGGGAGCAGCATCTTTGCCAGGCAGTTCTGTCTTCCCAGCACAGCTGGTGTTCTAAGCAATAAAGGTCAGAATAAAGATACTGTGTACAAACAAACCAACGAGGAAGTAGGACTTCACCACAGTCTGATGTTGCAGCTGTGTTTTGGCTTGCATCAAGAAGGGTGAGAAATGCAGAGATGAGGCCAGGGCTCAATCCTTACCATGGTTTTTAAAAGATGGTAAAGAAGAGCATTCATGGCAGGTAGTGGCTGTGGTGTGCTGTTGCCTGATTAGACATTAGTTATGTCCTAGACAATCTACTCTAATAGCTCATCCCACTGCATATTCCAGGGGAGCTGCAGGTCTGCTATCTGGCCTATGAAGGTTTTTTGTGGTAAGTTTTCTTAGTGTGGATTCATTTTTTTCTGTCTTGCATTGTGACCTTTGATCTGAGGCCGATGTGAAGGGGTTTTCCAGAAGGCTGCTCTGTGTCCTGTGTGTGAACATGCATGTAGTCACATCTGTATGCATAGAGGTGGCCAGGGATTTTTGGAAGATGAGTATGAAACATCTTCAAAATGGGCTTAATTTGCAGAGTTGGGGCTTGCAGGTTGTTATTTAAGACATTTCATGCAGTATTCTGGAACTGGGAGCCCCAGACCTATGAACCTCTGAAAGACTTTGGCCTGAAGGTACATAACTAGTTTTCTTTCTAGCCTGATGTTTTTCTTTCTGGAAGAGCTCTGAAAAGGCCTCTGTTGCAGGAAGACTTACCTGCCTTTCCTAAAGAACAGGGCAGAAACAGTCTCCAGCTTCCACTGTGAAAGCCCAGAAATCTGTAGCAAGGGAAGGGAGTTCAGGAAAGGATTCACTCAGATACTATTTTGACAGCAAGAATTTTTCTTCCTCTCCTGTCTCCACTGTAGTGAAATCTTGCTTTTTCCTGGGATGTTATGAAACACTATTCTAATGTTTGGGATGCTGGCTGATCTAGCAGCTTCTTTCCTGCATTAACATCTACTTTCTTCTCAGAAGGCTTGTGGCATTGGGGCATCTTGGGAGGGTGGAAGTGGTGGTGAAGTTCTAAGCACAGCATCAGTCACTTTTTGTCCTGGCAGACTGACTCCTTGTCTATCTATGCCCTTGGTTAAGTTTTAGGGAGAGAGGATCATGACTGTAATGCAATAATTAGGGAATAGATGAGCAGGGAACCGCCAGCTCTTCCCAAACATACAATATAGCACACTTCCTCCCTGCTGGAAAAAAAACTCAGGGTTATTTTGGTCAGGGCTCCCTTCTTCTCTAGTGAAAGGTCCCCATGTCCTTATCTAATACTAACCTTCCTCCACAGCCCATAACAAACCATCTTTGTCACTCCAAGTGAAGGAAGTTTGCCACTAGCTTGTACTGCTGACAGCCCCTTGGAAGGCAATGCTGCATCCCATCCCACCTTGTATTTGCTGTAGTTGGAAGGCTAGAAGCTGATGGGCTAGACCTAGCCCCCAGGTTTCCTTCTACTTGTGCCAATTTTGTATTATCCCCTTTTTTAAAAATAGAGTGTGAATCTTCTCTCTAAGGGAAAAAAAAAATTCTAGGTAACTTTTCATGTTTTTTATTATTATTATTATTATTTTGTGTGTGACCAGGGTTTGTGTGAGTGGAGGTGTGTGTGCATCTGGTTGTGTATTAAACCTGCAGAGTATCAGAAGAGTAAGCTGCCTGTGGTGCAGTACAAGCATCCATATCCTCCCTGCTGCAACCTGTGGTATTGTCAAAGTATCCTAAGGGCTCACATTGATCTTCCTCTGTTTGCATTGCCACGTCTCATGGTTAAGCTGGTAAATTCCTCCAGGCACTTGGAATTTCGATCCAGGGCAACCTTGAACATCATACAGCAGAAGGGCAAGATATTTTCTTTCTTTTGTTTTAATTTCAAAGTTATAAAATAAACTTTTGGGCACAATTCTGGAATGCAGGTACTGAATAGTTCTAACAGTGCTGTGTCAAATGTTTCTTTTTATGTTTAAAATAAAGAGCGAGCCTTTTTGATTATGTCTGTGCTGTGGGTCTGGATGTTTGAGCTATGGGTAGTTCTTTCCTTGTTCCCTGCATGTATGCAGACACTATTGTTGAAGGTATAAAATGTAAACCTCACAGTCCTGTTTCCAGCACTGTTTACCCTGTAAAATAAGCATGAGCCCTATTTTTACAGAAAGTTTTAAATATTTGTCTATGTTTCTGGCATGAATTGGGAAGCATAGTTATTTTCTGAGTCTATTGTGTTTCTACCCCACTGTAAGTCACCCTTTTTGTTGGGAGTTTTATTTTGATTAGCTAAGGACAGGAGTCACAGGTGGGAGTGTATATTTAATATCTGCTGTAAAACTTGTTGTTAGATGTTGAGTCTTCCTTGACCCCTTCATGAGGATTCTCATTTCCAAGGTACCAGGAGAAAAATCAATAGTGTTGGAAGAAAACTTCCTTCTTTCTTTGCCAATAGCTGAATTTAGGATGTTTTTTTTTTTTTTCCCCCAGTAGCCCTGCAAAGACACTGAAATTATACAGTAAGGAGGTGACTTGCTGCCATGGTTTAATCCCAGCTAGCCGTCAAGCCCCACACAGCCACTTGCTCACTCCCCTACCAGTGGGATGAAGGAGAGAATTGGAAGGGTAAAAGTGAGAAAAATACATGTGTTGAGATAAAGACATTTTAATAGGGAAAGAAAAAGCCATAGATGGAAACAAAGGAATTCCTTCCCTGCTTCCCATGGGCAGGCAGGTGTTCAGCCATTCCCAGGAGAGCAGGGCTCTTGTCATGCATAGTGGTGACTTGGGAAGACAAACACCTTCATTCTGATTGTTCCACCTTGCTCCTCCTCCACCAGTTTTATATGCCCAGCATGGCAGTGTCTGCTCTGGGGTATCCCTGGGGTCAGTTGGGGTCACCTATCCTGGCTGTGTCCCCTCCCACCTCATTGTGCCTCCCCAGCCTACTTGCTGCTGGGGTGGGGTGAGAGGCAGAAAAGGCCCTGGCTGTGTGCAAGCTCTGCCCAGCAGTAAGGAAAACATCCCTGCATTATAAGCACTGCTTCCAGCACAAATCCAAAACACTGCCCCATGCGAGCTACTGTGAAGGAAATGAACTTTATTCCAGCCAAAACCAGCACATTTGCTTTCCAGCAGGAAGTTGTTTGAGGCAGCAGTGGTTTTGTGAGACCAAGGCAGGCTTTGGCAAGGTGAGTTTGTGTTTAGAGTGGTGTATGCTCTGTCTGAGCAGGCTGCAGTGCAGGCCAGGTGACAGCAAATTGTGTACCTTTGGCTTCTTTCTAGATGGAAAGATGTGCTCTGCAGAGTCTGCTTGCAGGAAGCTGGGAGGTGGCACCAAGCTCTAAATCCTTAAGGAGCGACAGGAGCCATCAGCTGAGATCCAGGAATGTCATGAATGGTCCCTCAGCAGAGCCTGTGACAGCTGCAGGTGCCCAGCACACACAGGTACAGCAGGAAGGAGTGGTGTGCTTGTGGGAGGGACAGCAGTCCTTGGCCTCCAGCAGGTTACAGCTCACAGGTAAGTTTGGATTAGCTTTTATGAAATTCACTTGCCTCCCCCATCCCCTGGGGTGACCTGGGTCCTTAATACCATTCTTGTAAATGTGCTCGGATTTTGTCCTAAGAAAGAAAGCTGAAAAACATAAGTCTGGAAATGCAAGGGGGTACTGGCAAGTAAGTGCCTGGGTGTTGCAGTGAATGATGGGAGGTGTCAGTCTCTAACAGTGCTTTGTACCTGCTCTGGGCTCAGCTCAGCCAGCTGCTGATAAAGGTATGGCCTGCTGCCATAGGGGCAGTCTGAAAAGCACTTTTGTGCCAGCGCCTGAGAGTTTAGCTGCCTTCATAACACCAGGCTCAGGCAACATGCTTGGCTATCCTTTTTCTCTGACAGACCCTAGTGGTGCTGGTATGGCTCTGGCTGGCTGCCCTGCTCGGGTCAGGGTCAGTCCAAAAACCCTCTCTGGGCTGGAGCTGACTGGTGTCAGCAGGATGCATGAGAAGACCTGTCTCCACTTTGTCATGTGAAGCTGAAGCCCTGTCATGCAAATCTTCCAAGGAAATGTGTGGCTTTAGCCTTTCCTGTGGGACTTCCCACACTTCTGTGACTGCAGGGAGCTGAGCTCTGCACAGCAGGTATCAGGACAAATGGTGTTTCAAGAGAGAGTCTTTAGTGACTGATTGAAGCTGTGGGATGTGCTAGCTGAAGGAAAAGCCACTTCTCATTCTTGTGCCAAATACACCTTAAATGCCACGTGTAGCTTTCAGTCAGACAGCCTTTTGCCAGGGGTCTCCTTCTGCTACTGAGGGAAATGGCATTGTGTTGTAGCCAGCAGATGACTGATCCTGAGTTATGGAGGAAACCAGGCCCTGTGGATTTTCAAGTCCCTCAGGAGAGCTGCCATAGACACAAGCTGTTCTCCTCTCCCTGGCAGCAGAGTTGCATTCCATGAAGTGCCAGAAGCGTAAGAGCATGTCTGCTTCCACTTCTGCCAAGGGGGTAGAAAGGCAGGGCTTTGCAATACAGGCTTTGTGAAAGCAAGTGATCATTATATATATATATGTAATAATTATATGGTATAATTATATATATAAAAATATATATGTATACATGTATATATATATATATATATATATATATATATATATATATATATATATATATATTTGCTCATCTAGGAGTTTATAATCTCCAGTGTGTGCTGGGCTTTAGACCAGACCACAGACTTAGTCTGAGCACACCTCTGTTGTCATCAGAGGCGGGTGATGAAGCTGCAGACAAATGGGCACAAAATTCTGTTTCTTCTTGGCAACTTACCCTAGGTTATGCCCTCTAGTTCCTGGCTTCTATGATCCTGGCAATAGTTTGACATACTTAATGGATGGTTAGGAATGCCAAAGACACTAAGTTCCTAAAAGTTTCCTAAAGGGTGGAGCTAGGAGAGAAGGGAGGATGAGCTTCCAGAGCTCCTGCAGCAGAGCTGGCAATATGAACATACCAGTTACTGGGCATCTGAGAGCCCAAAGATGTCTGAGAGTACAGCACTGGTGTTGCCTTTGTAGCTCTTGTTGCCTCCATGCTGACTTCAGCTCTACAAAGGCCCTGTCTGGGATGCTAGGACTGTGGCAAACAGAGAAAATATCCATGCTGCTTAGCATCTGCTGGGATGTATGAAATCTGTGTGGTTACAGCCAAATGCATGTTCTGAATGCAAGTGCAGTAGTTGTAGCCTCCCCTTCAGTGTTCAGGTACATCCTTTTGCTGTCCTGAAACTTGTTTGCTGATTTAATCTGTGCTTTCTTCCCTCCGCCTTATCTCTCCTGTTTTTCATGCTTCCCTTCAGGAGCCTTTTCTTGCCTTTGTCTCTCTGCATCTAAAGGAGGATGGCCTTTTGTGCTTCTCTCTCTGGAGGAGAGCAGGGGTACATTGTTATAGTGTGTTCTTGAATCATCTGCTGAGAGCTCAGGCTGTAGAACTCCAGCCCAGTGCCCACTGCAGAATCACCTGTAAGGCTGGCACCCTGTGCACATACACACAAATATTTTGTAGCCGCTTTCTTTATGAGGACTCCAGGCAATATGCAAGGAAAGTAAGCTTTTCTGATGGGGAAGTGACTCCAAATAGAGATTTATATTCCCTTTGCCAAAGCAGAAGGGACAGTTTTTCTTTTTAAGAAAGATGGTTTAGCCTTTTTTCTCCATCTGCTTGCTATCATAACACAAATTCTGCTCAGTGTCTAGGAGCTCCAGACAAGCGACCACTGTGCTGAACATTTTCATTTTTCAGGATAACGACGACGTGATTCATTGTTAACACCCAGGATAGCTACCCTGGACTTGAGAAACAGGTAATTAAAGAATGTAATTTATCTGAGCTACTCGAGATACGCATCTCAGAATAAGAACTGAAGGCACTTGTTTCTCACTATTGCTGTAGAGGAAAGCACAGCTCACCCAAGACATGAGAATTAGGCAAGATACTTGTATAAAAGTATTGGGCAGACAGGTAGGGGCTGAAAGAAATGAGGTAATAGCAGCTCCATCTAGTGATGGACTGGGGAGGAGGGAAGAAGTCCCAGCAGGGAGCAATGGTCCTTATTCAACCCACAGACAGGTGCTGGGTCCTCAAGTTCTCTCAAAACATAGCTTATCCATCCATGAAAACACTTGCAGGATGGATTCTGGTCTCCATTTTGTTATTTGTATAACACCTCTGCATTTGTGCAAGAGCCCTTGGATGATGGTTCTCAGGATGAATCCAGTCTACTCTGTGTTTTTTATCCTTTTGCAGGCTCCTAGACTTCAGCCAGGCAGCTTCTCTGCTGTGTGGCTACTGGAGTCAACCATGCCTCATACTGAGGTCCCTGGTGTATTATCCACGGTGTCCAGTCCCTCTGCAGGTGTCTTTCCTCATTCCTCATGGCTGTGCCCAGTGAGTGACCAGGCTTCTTGGAGTATTTAGAGCAAAATCATTGCCATAAGGTGAGTCTTCTAGTTAAAGAAAAAAAAAAAAAAAAAAAAAAGATAATGTGTCTTTCTACTTCATTGCGGTTTTAGCCTTCTTCTGCAGGGACAGACCTTACTAGCTGGTTTTTGTCACTGTCCACTCTCTCCCCTGCCCCCATCCCTGTAGGCTGACAAAAGCGTGGCCTCTTCCTCTGGCTCAGAAATGTCCATCTCTGGTTTTTCAGGGAGAGCCCATTCAGCTCAGACTGGTAGAATTATCAATTTCATTAGAAATAAGATGTTAAAGTCCTTTTGAAGTTGATGGCTTTTCCTGTAGCCTTTCAGGTCCGTGCTGAGATGTCTTTGCCTTGTGCCATTATCTTTTTTTTCCCCCCTCTCTTCTTTCTGTCTCCTACAGTTCCCTGCATGGATGAATACAGAAAAGGTCTTTTCAGAAAAGGTCTATAAAGGTCTTTTGTGAGTTGCTATTCATTAAATTCCCTTTCCTCGACCCGACTGTGTACAGTGTTAACAAGACAGCTCTCAGGACCCTTGGGCATGGCACTGCTGTCTTTAAACCTTCCCTTACCTCATGTCAGTGGTGGCAGCAGCGTGTTGCCAGCGTGTCACCTCTTCCCAGCTCGACTGAGACACACATTTCAGTGGTGAGAGGTGTTCTCCAAGTCCCTGCGAGGAGCAGGGGAGTACTGCAGTCTGTCTTGTGTGGAAGGTGTCAGGCAAAAGGAAGATAGCTGCTGCTGTGTTGCAGTCCTGAGCACATCCTTTATCAAGCCCTTCAGTGGCAACATTGAAGGGGGAGTTGCTTGCACACTGAGGCTGACAATCCGAGCACAAACAAGTGAGATGCACTGTGTACATTTGCAACTCTTCCTGACAGCTCTCTTTAATCAACACAGTGTACCCTGCAGGCTTTCCCTGGAGTTCACTGCAGCTCCTGCCTTTTGTTTGAAGGGAATTTGTTTGTCCCAGAGTAAATATAACTTAGCCTTTCTGCACCGTTCTGTAGTGCAAATGGAGGATGGCAGCAGCAACAGCCTCAGTATTGCCTACAATGTGCTCTGCTCCTGTGGTGCCAGTGTGACAGTGAGGGCACTGTGGGGTGGTGCTGTTCAGGGTGCTCTTCCTGAACCTAAGGAGGATGAAAAGGTGACATATAGGAACCAGAGCATCTACTGCATGACCAGGTAGCTAAACACACCCAGCCCATCATGTTAATACTGCATTGGGAGGCAAAGTTCCCCTGGCAACCCCTCAGGCCCCAAGCTGACTTTCTTTGGACACCTGCATGTGGATGCTTGAAGAGAAGAGAGAAAAGATGCTTTTGGAGCTTCAAGAGGAACGGAAGCTGGCAGTTCTGGGATTTTAAAAAGGGCCACTCTGGCTCTGCTGTTGGGCATTGAAAAGCCACTGCTATTCCTGTGATCTCAGATGAGTGGGAAAGAGAGAGTTCTTTCAGGCAGATGAGCAAAGCCTTTGATGGTAGGTGAGGTTTAAGTGTAGTTCCACCATGGCTCCCTCACTTTGTCATTTCAGGAGCACAGCTGTGAAATGGTCCCGCGTTGTGGGCAGTGCTGGGCTGGCCCCACTCCTCTGGTGCAGAAAACACTCCAGTGTCCTGGCTGGTAAGGATGGAACTTTCTGTCTACATAGATGGTGGGGTTTTATGTGGTGAGGTTTCCTCTGTCAGCCCCAGTGCTGCTCCGTGGGACCTCCAGCTCCTCCCTCTTCAGCCCCAGTCCTGCAGTTGCCTGCCTACAGCTCCTGGATGCTCTGCTCACTGCAGTAGCCTTAGGGCAGGGAAAAATCCATGCACTTCCCAATTCACACACTGACACTGGAGAGGCATGTGCTTCCTGAAGTGCCTTGGAACCCTCTGCCTACCTCTAGGGCTGGGAAACATGGTTTTGTGCATATTCCACTTGGGTTTGTTAGGAGAGCACCTCCCTCCTGGCAGGCACTGGTGCAGTGGATTTTGGGAATTGGAGTTGTCATTTTCCCAGCCTAGATGTATTTAACAATTGGTTGCAGCAATGGGTGTTTAATTCTCTTGCTAGCATTTCCAGGCCAGCTATTTAATTTTTTTTTTTCAAACCCCTTTGCTTCTGGAAATCCTGTAATCGAATCCAAGCTCTGTCAATCTAATTAGTTTTGAAGAGCAGAATCTCCATAACTTAAAGACCTAAATAAGCAGCTTAATATGAAAACCTAGTTTCTCTCCCAACACGTAACACCGTCCTGTACTCCCCCCCAGAAATTCTTCCTGAACAACAGCCCACTGTGGCTGCTCTCCTATCCCTCTGTTAACCTCCCTCCTCTCTTCCCCGGCCTCTGCCTGGGCTGTGTCCATCGGGAGCTGAAACAACCAGGCTCATCCCTCTGCTGCTCTTCTTCAAAGAGCCTTTCATGATGCTGCTTGCGTAAAAGATGCTGATGCTGCTTCAAATGCCAGCATGGAGCAGGCCGGGGGCGGCGCAGAGCAGCTCCTGGTGCTGCACAGGAGCCAGGTTGGGCAGGGGAGCTGCACTTGGAGATTTCACCATGACGTGATCAGGCCCTGCGTGTGCTGCACAGGGGGATCACTGGGATTTATGGAGGGCAGGTTGTACTCTGATTTGATTTGATTTTTTTTTTCCAGTAGAAATGATGGTGCAAATAAGAGCAAACACCAGTTCATTGAAAAAGAGTTGTGTTCCCTCTTGGCTGTTTGCTACTCAGCGTGGCCAGAGTTCTTAGAAGCTGCAACTGTACAAGACAGTAGTTTCTTGGCTTCTCAGCCACTTCTGCTCTTAGATTTCAATTTCTCTTGTTTTGTTTGTGGTTTTAATTATTTGTTTTCAGTTGCTGTAGGGTATTGTGTTTTTTTCAGTGCAAACTGACCCCAACATCCTTTCTGTGCTGCTGTGGGGTTTTGCTCCTGAAGACCCTGACCTTGCCCTGTGTTGGAGCCATGTCCCATGAGGGTCATGCAAGATTTGACTAAAGGAAGCAAACCTTCCCACCACTATGAGAAAAGGTTGTTATTTTATTCTCTTGTGTTAGTCTTCCCCTTTTTTTTTTTTTTTTTTTTTTGTGGCTGTCTGGTTTTCCTGGGACTGACAGGCTCCACAGCACATCAGTGGGGAGATCTGTATCCACCGGGTTCTCACTTGGCTCCCACAGCCCAAGGTGAAAGCCACGTGGCAGCCAGGTGAGCTCCCAGCAAAGTGAGCCTAGCTCCAGCAGGAGCTGGAGGGAATTTGGGCATTTATGCTTTGTCAGGAGGTTTCTGGCTGTGAGAGTGTGCCCAGGGGAGCGCGGCTGAGCCGCCGGCCTTGGGGAAGGCAGGCAGCAGGCCGGCTTGCTCTGTAATTGGGGGCAGTAACCAGCTGCCTTTGATGTCTGAGCCGGGCTGAGAAAACCTGATGGCAGACTTCAAAGTCTGTTGCTCCAGCTCCCCTGATTATCTATAGGCTTCTGGTACGTCCCCCAAGACTGCCAGATTATCCTGGCTAATGCTGTGCTCTTCCCTGTGCCCCCCCCACCCTGCCTGGCGCCAGCCTCTTGCTTTCAAGGCTGCAGCTTCCATTGCTCCCTGTCCTCCTGCCTCTCCACATCACTGTGGGCATACGGCAATGGCATTTCTGGGCAAGAGACAGAGCTCCTGACACCTGTGAGGCAGAGGCAGCATTTTTGGAGAGCTTGCCTATAGCCTGCACCTCTGGGCTGTATTCCCCCTCCCCATTTGGTCACAAGAGCAAACTGAAATGTGGGGAGCTCTCTGCAGCTGCTCTTTGCAAGGCACAGAGGTGTTTACAGGCACACAGGCTGAAAACCCTTCCTGTGCAAAGCTGGATTTGCCTCAAATATGGTTTGAGGTCTGATTTCCTTTGGATGGTGGCATTTGTTGTGACTTTTCAGTGGAAGCCAGCAATGAATGTGATGGCTGCAGGCGCAGGAAACCACAGCTTCCCTAACCCCAGTCGCCCAAATGGGGTGAGGGAACTCATGGGAGCCATATAGCCAGACTGGGATCTGGGTTTCAGCCTTTCCTCTGTGCTTGCCTAATTGCTTTTGGGTGTCAACAGATTCCTCCTCCTAAAATAAACACTGATTACTGGGTCACCTCCTTCATTCTCAACAGCTTCCTCTGCAGCCTTTCTACCCTGATGTGGGGCTGACCCTGCCTTATTTCCATCTCTCCCCAGGCTCCCTGCAGTGTGTGAGTGTCAGCACTTGTCTGGCCCAGAGGTTTCCAAGTCACTGTGGATGTTGCTGATGGCTGCTCTGCTCTTTTACGCAGAGCCTCCACCTTGCTGCACTGGGTTTGGTAAAACTTTCCATGCTGCATTTTTCTGGAAAGCTTTGACCCAAAGTGGCTGAGCAACATCCAAAAAGGGCACCTTTGAAGGTATCCAGGGAGAGGCAGGAGGAAGGAGAATAAGTATGGAGGCATGCAATTAAAGATGGTCATCACCAGTGTAAAAGACAAAGCCAGTGGTCTGGGCAACCCAATCTCCAGCTTTATGCTCTGGAGGGGGAGGTAGCTGTACCCTGCTGAGGTGTACGGAGAGGTGGCCCTGCTGTGGTGCTGGCAGTAGCCAGGCTGTTCCAGGAGCTAGAGACCATGAGTGCTTAATCCCTATGGGCCTGTGCAGCACTTCAGTTCACCAGGTGGGGTCCTGAGCACATGCACCTGGCTCAGAGGAGGAAAGTCCTCTGCTCTGTGTAGGTACAGGCAGGGATCCTCTGTGCTATCCAAGAAGCTTATTTCCCTGTCGTTTCTGTCTGGTGTCATGCCTGGGAAAACAGGGCAAGGGAATCTTTCTCCCCATGGATTTTGACTCACTGATGCAGCTTTTAATGGCAATTCTGTCTCTGTAAAGAATTCTCTGATCCCCTTCCTTCACTCTGCCCTGCTGTATGTCTGGTTGCACTGATTTCCCAGGGAGGAGGAGTGTGAGTTTTAGACTGTGCAGTCCCAGGAAGAGGGAGCTGTTGGTTTTGTCCACAGAGCATCATTATTGCCAGGGAAAGGGTTGGGCCAGGCAATCCCATTCTCCCCAGTTTCTCTACTGCAAATGTAAGCTGCGACTCATGCATCATTAGAGTTGCAAGCTTGGAGTTAAACTGTCCCCGAGTGTGTGTTTATCTGCACACTCACTGTCGGAAGCTCACTGAGGTTGAACTCCAAGTTTCCTTTCCATTTACTCTGTCACTGTAGCAGAGATGTTTTCATGCTTTTCCCTCCTCCAAAGTGGTAAGTGGGTTGGCTTGCTGTCAACAGGATGATCCCCCAGGGCAGTGCTGGCAGTGGGTTGCTCTTGGAAAGCAAACCTCTCCATCCCTTTCCTTCTGAAATGGGAAGGTTTAATCCTGCAGCATGGAATGTAAGCCTACCACACAGTTGTGGCTCTGTGCATGGCTGTGTCCTGCTGCCACAGGGCACAGACCCTCCTCAGGGTACAGGTGGGATCCTGCAGGGACCTCTGCCTGCTGCCACAGCCTGTCCCCTGGTCTGGATTTGGTTTTCTGAGGAGCTGATGAGGAGCTGGCTGATGGAGGGTCGAGCCTTGCAGCAAGAGGCCTCTGCCTCCACCCCCCAGCCTGTCATAGGAATTGGTTTTATAAATGGGGAAAGGAGGGGCCTCGTGTTTGTTTTGGGTCGTTACATGAATCTCATTCCCTCTGGAAGCCCCCTGGGATCTAGCAAGAGGAGTTGTTTTATGGTTGGTTTTTGCTTGTGGATCCCTAAGCTAATTAAGTCATTCAGTCAATCCCTCTGGCAGCAGCAGGAGCAGCATGGCTCAGGGATAAATGCTTTGTGCCACCTGGGGGAAAAAAAGCCCAACAACCCCAGAACAAAGAAAACAACCCCACCCCAAAAATCCCCAAAACCAAAAAAAAAAAAAAAAAAAAAAAAAAAAAAAAAATCCCAACCAAACTAAAAACCCCAAACAAATAATTTCAACCGTGTCTCTGAACCTAGCTCTAGTGTTTTGGTTACATGCCTCAGGGACTGGGTTTTCCCTGCCCAGGACGTGCCCTGGATGACCAACCATATGCCAGAACACCCCTGGCACCTGCCAGCAGGAGCAGCAGCGTGTCCCAGGCGATGCAGCCACAGCACTTATCTCTGGGAATGTGCCAGAGCCCCTGGGACTGTGCTGGAGCCTCCTGCCCTCAGCCCTCCAGTGCAGCTCCCTGTGGTCTCATTGCTCCTGCCAGAAGTGTTGGGCCAGGATCTCTCACATCCATGGGATGTGCATACAGGATAGAGTTCCTGGCCAATTCCTGGCTCTGTGGATTCTCCTGACCGTGTAGTGGATGGGCTGGTGGGGGTGCTGTGGGAGGGATGCCCCACTGTACCCTGAGGCAGAGCTTGGTCAGCCATCTTCAAAGAGCACTGTGCCACCCTAGCCTGCACCTAAGGCATCATGCTGCTGTCTGCAGCCATGGGAAATAAATAGCTGGAGCAACCTTCATCCCTAGAAATCTGCTTCCACCCCTCTCTGGAATCCAGCCCCTTGTCCCCTCCTTGCTGTTAGCAGGGAGCAAGCTACTCCATGCAATAAAGGGGAAGGAGTGAGACAGAGGTTTAGCCCATGAGCTGCTGTTGGACAGCAAAGCCACTGCCAGTAGGTGCCCACAGGTGGGAATCTGGCATGGACACAGTGGCAGAAGGGGCTTTGGGCATTGTCACACTTGCCCAGGTGGCCTGGGGACAGGGTGCAGGCTGTCACCTCCCAGAGGGTGTTACTTTGCTGATGCACCCCGCTCCGTAACTTCTCCCTGTCATTCTAAGCAGAGGAAACCACCACTGACAGACAGTTTCCTCCCAGCCACTTTCTAAATAGCGGCGTGGCTGTCGCCATTGCCCGTGAGAACCCATCACTGCCCCTCTGGGAGAGGATCCAAGCAGAGCAGATTCCCATGGGGCTGGCACAGTTCCTGGCAGCTGCCCTCCTCTTCCTCCTCCTCCTGGGTAAGTGCCTTGCCCAGTGGCTGGAGCTTTTTTGGAAGTGTTGTGGGGAAAGCAGGGCATAGGGGGCTCAGCCAGCGCTGCTTTGGCTCAGTTGCCATGGGAAGAGATGCATCAGCATGTGCTCCTTTTGCACTGTGTTTTCGCTCCAAAATGAGAGCCCAAACCCTAAGAGGGTTTCAGTGAGGGGACATACTTGTCCCCATTGAGTGGCTGATTGCAGTGTGGAGGGCATTAACTCACTCCCTCTCCCATTGGGAGGGAATTTCTGAAGGTTTCCCAGGCAGCCGGGTCACCAGCTCTCTTCCCTAGCCACCACGGTTGTTTTTTGACTCAGGACCCATGTCCTGTGAGCATTCTGCTTGGTGTGCATGCTGAGCACCAGACAGAGCAAATGTCACCGCTGGGAACTATATGGAAGGAGGGGGGGTCTGTGAGTGGCAATCCCCAGACCCTCTGCAAGCAGGAATGGAAGGAGCTCTCTTGATGCTTCCTGGTGTCCCCTGCCTTCAGAGGAGTTCTTGCTGACACCCTCTCCTGTCCTTTCCTCTGTTTCTGCCTATGGAGCATCTCTGCAGCAGCCAGCCCACTGCTGACCTCCACTGCCCCGTATGCCTCAGCTTCTGCATTGCATCTCCTCCTCTGGCAGTGATCAGCTCTGCACCCCTGCTTCCTGTCCCCCACACTTTGTGCAGGACCTGAGAGCTTGGCCCTCTTCATTTTAAGACACCACAAGTTTCCTCCAGTGATCTCAGCCTGGTTGCTGCTTCCTCTGCAATGCTGCCTGAGAGAGGCTCTTCAGGCAAGAACGGGCTCGGCAGCCCTCTGGCCACGATGCTCTGGTTTCTGTCGTGTGTCCCCCAGTGTGGCAGGAGAGAAGAAAGTTCAGGGCTCTGTTGTCACAGGGCTTGTTCTTGTAACTGCACACCGTGTGTGCTGACAGGTCTGACCGCTGGCCAGCGGGTGGTGACTGTCCAGAGGGGACCCCTCTACCGCGTGAGGGGGTCCCACATCACCCTGTGGTGCAAGGTGAGCGGCCACCAGGGCCCGGCGGAGCAGAACTTCCAGTGGTCCATCTACCTGCCCTCGGCCCCTGAGCGGGAGGTGCAGATCGTCAGCACCGTGGACCCCTCGTTCCCCTACGCCATCTACACCCAGCGCGTGCGCAGCCGCGGCATCTTCGTGGAGCGGCTGCAGGGGGACGCTGTGCTGCTGCACATCACCGAGCTGCAGGACCGCGACGCCGGCCAGTACGAGTGCCACACGCCCAACACGGACGAGAGGTACTTCGGCAGCTACAGCGCCAAGACCAACCTCACAGGTGGGTCCTGCATGAGAACCCTGCTCCCTGTGCGTCAGGTCTCCATTGTCCCCACAGGGACATCTCATCTGTCAGAGGGACATCTGGGGAAAGGGATGATGAGTGGGGCTGAGGTAGGCATGCCCAGATATCCCCTTGCATGTTCCCTGGTTATTGCCTTCCAGCCAGAGCAAGGGGAGGGAAAGGAAGCCTCTGCTCTCCCATGGGGAGGAAGGAGTTTCCATGCTCTGTGCAGTAACTGTTGTTGTCTTCTCAGGTCAGGGTGTGGGAATTGACCCAAGTGGGATACCCACAGAGGGAGGGAGGTAGCAGCTCTTGCAGACCACTGGGGAGGGAAGGCAATAGGGTGGAGATACAGAGGGAAAGGCCCAACTGTGAGCACACTGAATCTACATGGTGATTTGGTACTTCCATTTGGTGTTCAGCCGTGTTTTCTCCTTCATCTTGGTGTTGCACCAGTCTACATTTGGGATAGTGAGGGGATAGATTCTAATCTCCTTGGGGTTGCCTGATTAATACTGACTGTAGTTTGAAGAGGGCACTGTAAAGAGATTCACAGTTTTTCTTGTTTGCTGAGATTTTAGTCACTTCACACCTCAACACAAGGAAGCCTTGTCAGTCAGCTACAGAAGATTTTTCTCCTGTGCTGTCAGATCCCTTAGGCTCTGGTTGCAGTTTCTTGGGAGTTGTCCTATGCAGGGACATGAGCTGGACTCAGTGATTCTTGTGGGTCCCTTTCAACTTGGGATATTCTATGATTCTGTGTTTCTCCCCATGCTCAGTGATTCCAGACACACTCTCGGCTTCCATGGCACCCCAGGACCTCAGTCGCATGGAAGGGGATGTGGTGGAGCTGACCTGTGAGGTGTCCAAGTCCACTGCCCAGCACACCCATCTCTCAGTTGGCTGGTACCTTCTTCAGGGAGCAGGAGAGCACCATCCCAAGGAGATCCTCACCCTCTCCAAGGACTTCATCCTGAAGCCAGGGCCCTCTTATGAGCAGAGGTTTCTGGAGGGGGATGTGCAGCTGAACAAGGTTGGGAACACCACGTACAAGCTCATCATCAGGGGAGTGAAGCCATCTGACCAGGGGCAGCTGTACTGTGAGGCAGCCGAGTGGATTGAGGATCCTGACAAGACATGGAAGGACATCTCCTGCAACCAAACAGAGAGGACTCGGCTGGCAGTTTTGAGCCAGGGTAAGGCCTTTGCAAACTCATGTGTTGGCTCCAACTCCCCTGTGTGTTCCAGGCTCTACAGCAGCAGATTTCAGTGCCCCTTCACCTGCCTCTGCCAAAGCCCAGGGACACACTGGTGAGTCTGGCTGGACACTGAGGGGGTGAGCTGGGCTGGGCTGAGCTCAGGGTCATGGCAGCCCCTGGTTCAGGAGCTGTTGGTGCTTTGGCTGTTCATTCAGACGAATCCCCGATGGCAGCAGCAAGCCCACAGCCTCAGAGACCCGTGCGAGGTGTTAGCAGGGGGCGCAGCGTGTGCCCACAGCAGCCTGGATCCTTGGCAGTGCTAAACTCCAGAGTGGAAATCAGGGTCGTCACACTGCCCTGAGGCTCCCGTGGCCTTAAAAAAGTCAGCTGCTCTTCACTGTGCCTCAGCACAGGCACAGAGGGACACAGGGATGGCCTGTGTGTGCTGCACGGCTCTTGTTGGGGGTGGCTTGTCTGTCCCTGCTGCCACCAGCCCGCTGTTTCCAGAGCAACTGGTGCTGCTGTTTATTGGGCCTTTCCTCTGAGCACCCTGTCTGCCCTGCCTCCTGCCTCAAGCTTTTGCTGGCTGCGGTCCCTCACCCTGCTCTTCCCCCAGATGCATGTGGGTAGCTGTGCCCAGGAGAAGGGAGACTCTCTCAGCAGTAAGCTTTAGCTCAAAGCTGCCAAGAGAAGGTTGTGGCTAGTTGGTGTCCTTTAACATAGTGTGCAGTAAATTGGAGCAAGTGTCCCACTGAAACCCTGCCCGTGGAGGTGGTGTACCCTGTCCCCACACCTCAGGGTGTGTGGAGGAGGCTAGAGAGCAGAGCTGGGGCAGTGAGGGGAACTGATGTCTCGTGGGAGGGTGGTGAGTCAGAGCAGGAAACCAAAGAAACAGATGGGTGAGAACTAAGCACTCTGTACGTGGCTCAGGGGAGCAAGGTACCAGGAGGAGAGGGAAGGAAGTGTGGTCTCTTGTCACTTTATTTCCTGAAACCTGTCTGACTGGCAAAGCTTTATTCCCCTCCTTGTGCACTGTTTGCAGCAAAGGCTTTCCAAGTCTGCTGCTGCTTGGGGAGCAATGGCAGTCAGTGCACTTCTGTGCATCCTTTTGTTGAAGAGGGCTTGTCATGACTGGTAGTGCATGGATTCAGGCACCAGTGCCATGGATCATTTAGAAACCTTGTCAGAGTTTGGTATTTGTCCTGTGGTAACTGTTAAAGGTAGAAGGGAGGTGATGGTGGTGAGAGGACTTTATGGTGGCAGTGTTGTTGCTCCTGGTATTGCCATGGTGGGACAGCAGTGGGTGTGCAAGCCCTCCATCAAATTTGCAGGGCTGGTTTCTTCCTCTGGCACCCAGTGGGGGAACCCAGGGCTGAGCACCCTGTCACTCTGAGAGCCGTTGACCACTCTGACCATGGCTAACTGCTCCAGCGGTTTCTATAAACTCTGCAGCAAATATTTAGGAATGCCAAACATATCTGCAGCAGCTGGGATTCCTGTTCACAAACTGTTTATGAACCAGTGTTTAAATTCACAGGGTACTGTGCTTTCAATATATTATTTGAGCCCTTCCAGTTGTGGTCTGGGAGCTGCTCTGTCTTACTTCCAAACTACAGCATGTAACCTTTCCCTTGTTTTGAGACTCAGGGGGCACTGCAGTGACCCAGGGACACAGTGGTGTGAGCCAGGGAATGAGGGCTCAGTCCTTCCTCCAGGTTTTTGGCCAAGCCAGTGCTTTGTGGGGTCATGGCACAGAGTTTTGGGGTACTCAGTGGGTCTTCTGCTTGCAGCCACTGTCCAGTCAGGCTGATGCCAGGAATCAGGGGTGTTGAATCCCAGCAAGGAAGGTGAATGGTATCATAGCACCCAGAGGTGGGGTCCCTACCTCAGACACAGCTGACTGACTGCCCAAGAGGGTCTGCTAAGGGGAAGATCATTTTAGGCTCCCCCTGTCACTGCCTTCTTTGCTCAGCACCTCCTGCTAATTGGTATGGGGGGCAGGATCTACCTTCTCTTTCTTCCTTCCTACCTCCCCATAATGTGACAAGTCTTGACATTTCTGCTTTCTATAGGAACTTAACCCAAATCCTCTCCAGCTTGGAGAGCATCTCTTGACCACAACCCACAGTAGCCACTGGGGATTTCAACATGCAGGAACAGCCACAGTAAATTCAGACAAGCCACTTGATTGCCAGGCCTTCGTGCACCTTTGTCTACCACAAACAGCAGAGTTAAAACCACCACTATGATAAAACCCCTTTGTGCCCCTTTTTGGCTTACAGGATAGGCGTTCCATGAGGTAAAACAGCTCCAGGAGGTGAGACAGAGCAGCACCTGCAAAAGCTGATGCCTCTGTGTTAGGGCAGCCCTGAGTTTGGATGCCTGAGCTGAGCAGGGGGAGGCTGTGGCCAAAGGCTGCCCCAGTGAATGCTCTGCTCTTTTGGGTTTATCTGCTTTTAAGGGGGGAGCTCAGCTCCCCAGGGCTCTGGCACTTCCTCCACCTAAAATTGCTGTTTAGTGCCTAGAGCTGGCAACCCTCTCCCCAGGGTCAAAGTTTTCCATCATGACCACTTTTCTTATGAAAAAAAAAAAAAAAAAAAAAAAAGTTTTAACAGAATTCCCTCCTTTTGCCCTCTGCAAGGCCACTGGTGCTGCCAGGCAGGAGGGCAGCATGGGTAGGGCCACCTACCGCCCTCCTTGTTTTGTTTGCCCACAGGCAGAGACCTCTCCGTGGACATCGCTGCTGCTGAACCCTCCCTTTCTGAAGGAGACACCTTGCAGCTCAGTTGTGTGGTGGGAGCCCCAAAGAGCAGCAACTTTAAAGTGATCTGGCTCCTCAATGACATGGAAGTGGCCAGGGTTGACCCCCATGGGGTATTGATTTGGGAGGAAGAATACGAGGAGAGAGCCAAGCTGGGGCAGCTCCGAGCATTCAAGCCAAGCAACACGGTTTATGTCCTCACCATCTCTGAGGTGGGGCTAAAGGACAAGGGTACATACCAGTGCTCTGTGTCAGAAATGAAGACTCCTGGGGACTTGCACAGCATCCAGACCATTGTGTCATCAGGCATACAAGTCAACGTGAAGCCAATAGGTTAGTAAATCCTAATAGCTGCTCTTCTGGGTAAAGTCTGCAGGATCCTTGACTGGGGAATGCTTTAGGTCTGGCCTCTTCTTGACAAGGACAGGAAGAGTGCAAATATGCCACAGTTTTTAAAAGATAATGGGAAAAGCATTTGCTTTAGCACATATTAGCATGATAGACTCAGTAGCTGTCAACAAAGTGTAAACCTTTAGTCCAGTCTCTTCTCAGTAAATTTTGGGGCACATAGGTAGGATTCTGAGGAGTCTGGGTCCTTCTGTGTGTTTGGTACTGAAAACTGTGAGCAACATCTGCTGCTACTCCTGAAAATCATAGGAAAACCCAGCAGAACAGGTACATCTGGGGAGGGGGATCATTGCCATTTCCATCAGGGTACTATCACTGTTTTGGATGGATGATTTGTGAGAAACCACTCTAAGAAAAGTGTGTAGGAGGCTCTTGGTTTCCTTGTCATAGCTAGATAATGGTTATTCTGATGTAGCAGGACCTGCCTGCTGGGACTCTGTTTTTAAACTAATTCTTTATGTATCATGTCCCAAGAAAGACATAAAACAGAAAAAACTCCCAAAACAAAACAAAAAACTGCAACCACAAAGCCTTCTCCAAATGTATAGGGAAAGTCTGGTTGAAAATTTCAGGCAATTCCCCAACTCCTTTCCTTTTCCAACATCAAGATTTATCCAGTCTTTCCATTTAATGCTACAGTATCTCTGGCTTTTCCTAAGGAGCCCAGCATCCTAAGGTGGTAATTGTCGTTTGCAGAGAGCCGCGTGCGCCTGTCTGTGTCCACCAGCACTCCACGGGTGATGGCGGGAGACCCCCTGATCCTGCACTGTGAGGTGCAGGACGCCACCGGCCCCGTGTCCCTGCGGTGGTGGCACCTGCCACCACAGCACCCGGGGCACGGGGTGCTGGTGGCCACCATGGAGCAGGACGGCACCCTGAGCCTGGGCAGCACCTACCAGGAGGGGAGGGCTCGGGGGAGCCTTCGGCTGCAGAAAGAGAGCTCCAGCATGTTCACCCTGGTGATCCCCAGCACGCTGGACGAGGATGACGGCGGGGAGTACAGGTGTGAAGCAACGCACTGGGCCCGAGGCCGGAGCTGGACAGGGAACGGGGAGACAGCAGTGACGGTCAGCTCCATGGGTGAGTGCAGCCATCCCTGTTCCTGGGCTGGAGGCTGTGCTGGAGAAGCAGGTGGACACATCAGTGGGATACAGGCCTGCTGTGCTCTGAGCTCTGCTGCTGCTGCAGGGTGACCTAGGCCCTGCAGTGCTTCAGTTTCCCCATTTTTACCAGGATGCCAGAGTCCTCCATGGTGTGCTTTGGGAGAGAGCAGTGGGAGACAATGGCTAAAACGCTTGGAGACCTGAAGGGCAGTATCTTGCTCAGCAGGCCTGTCTCCTTAAACTGGAATACAAAATATCTGTTATAGTAGCATAATTACTTGTAGTAATTAAGTTCCACAAAGCTACTTGCTGAATTGTCTGGTGGTATTTATCAGAGATACACCCTGGTGCTGGCCTCTGATTGCTTCTCCTACCCTCTTCTCTGAGTGCAGAGCTGCTAATCTCCCGGGTGTGCGGTGACCATGTCCTTCCTTCTTGGGTACCTTTATGGAGAGGCAGCTTTTGGCTGTGATTTAGGGTGATTTTCCTTTCTTGTTGCTGGGCTGGGTGCCTGAGAGCACCGGTGAGACTGCAGGAATTGTTAAGCTTTTGTGGAGGGTGGAGGGAAGCAGCAAACAGGACAGCAGCATCAGCAGAGGATCCCTGGCTCCTCTGGTGTGGGTCTGGGGCCCCTGGAAAAGAAGGTACTCAGAGTTTTCTGGGAAATTGGGGGTGGGAAAGTGGCAGGTAGGAGAGGGCCAGGGGCTGCATGGGGTTGGCAGAGCACAGTGCAACTAAATGGAGAGTGGTACTGGCAGAGGAGCAGCAGCACTGCTGGTGCCTGGGGCTGCAGGGATGGGGCTGCATGGGAAGGGTGGTGGTGGGGTGGCACAGGGCAGGACTTATGTCCCTGTGCCAAGGGCAGGACTTGTGTCCCTGTGCCAAGGGCTCTCTCCTCCCGAGCAGGTCTCGGTCTGCACGCCATGCTGAGAAGCCGAATTGCCACCGTCAGTTACGGGCAGAGTTTTGAACTCTTCTGCCAGGTGGACGCCAGCTACTCCCTGGAGGAGGTGCCGCTGTCTGTGCGGTGGCTTTTCCAGCCCAGCCCGCCCACGGGTCTCTCGCACGAGCTGGTCCAGGCCTTTCCCAATGGCACTGTGCTCTGGGGGACAGCACAGCCACACTTCCAGGGGAAAGCCCAGCTGTCAAAGACTGACACCTCCTTCAGGCTGCACATCCACAGTGTCTTGCCTGCCAATGAGGGGACATACCAGTGTGAGGTGGAGGTCTGGAGGAGGAGCATCCTGCCCCTGGGGCAGCCAGCAGCCAGCACCAGCTCCAATGCTGTGGGAATAAAAGTGGTGCTGCCAGGTAAGCAGAGCCTTCAGCAGAGGTCTCTCCTGCAACTTTAAATTCATCAAATGTGACCAGGGGCAACCAGGGCCACTGATGTCTGGGGTGTCCCCAGCAGGGTCACCTCCCAGGGTTCCAGGAGATGGTGCTGCCTGTTCTGGTGTTTCCTCAGCATCTGACAAAACCTTGGAGGCAAATTTGGTGTTGGCAAGTGGCAGTACCTATTTGTTGGCAGATTACACCAAGCATATATGGATCAGCCTTGCCACTAGGATTTTAAGCCTGGTTGCTGGAAAGAAGCAGTGCCCCCCTCCAAGAAGCCCAGCTGAATGTTTGGGGTGCGAGGTACACCCCATGGTGTGGGCTTCTGGGAGGCAGTGGAGAGAGAGCAGCCCCTGAAGCTGATGCTGGGATATGCCTGTGTTCCCTGACCAGAATATTGAAGGTCTGCTGAGAGAGCACCAGGCCTCTCTGCCGGGCTGGCAGCCAGCACTGAGCCTCAGGGTGCCAGGGGCTCCATGGGGAGGTGTCTCCTGCCGGGCACAGCTGGGCTGTGCCCTGCCCGGGCCTCCCTTTTATGGGCAGCCCTGCAGGCAAGGTCTGCGCTGCCATCCCTCCTGCCAACATCCGCTGGGAGCTGTGTCCTCTTATGGAAGAGAGATGCTTCAAGCAGACCCCGGCCCCCCAAGCCACCCTGCCGTGCTTCCAGCAGCACCCCGGTGTCAGCGTGCCCTGCTCCCAGCTGGGGTTGCTGCAGGAACTGCAGGGTTTGTCCTGGCCAAAGCCCCTGGGCCTCTGCAGGCAGGCGTGAGAATATGGGCTGGTTTGGTTTTGCTGCCCTCGTGCCTGTTCTGTCAGCAAAGGACAGTTCTTGCACTTTTTTTTTCCCTTGCAGTAAGTGCTCCTTCCTCTAAAATCCTCGGATTCTCGGAATCACAACCCAGCAAACTGAAATGATGCATTTTTCATGTATTTTAACTGATGGGTTTGCTGTGGTGTAAGCTAATACATTTCCTACCCTGTCTGGGCTCTTTTCTCTGGTGGTCTCTCCTGTTCCACTGATTCCTCACCCCTGTGGAGCTGACTGCTGGGATGCTCTGTTGAACACTGGAGCTACCACCAGCTGGGGCAAGGTGGCCAGGAGGCGAAGGGGTGACAATAATCAGCATCTTTGAGTGCACATCTCTAGTGGAAATGGCATTAAGATGAGCAGGTGTAATTGCAGAGCATCTATACAGAGGAGAGATGGTAGCAGCATGAGGCTACAACCTTTGGCTCCAAATGTGTAGCAGCTGCCGCTGGAGACTGCAACACTATAAAGAAGGTGGGAACTGGGAGAGGGTGATGCACGGTGGGAGGTTCCTGCTGGCTCTAGTGCCACCTCTCTTGGAAAGGCAGCATGAGCCAGTAGAGGATATTTGGGAAGGCAGGGAAGTCTGGGGAGGAAGCTGACTCAGGCAGCAACAGGGTTGAGGGGAAGCTGCAGAAAATGAAGCTGCAAATCATGAACATCACCAGCCTGCTTTTCCTCATATAAAATCTTATAGTTGGAGCCTGCAGAGATACTGGAATTCTTGAATTTTTGCTTCAGCATTTTGTTTACTAGATGTCAGTTGGTGCTTTAGGAGTTTACATGATGCTGTGGTCTACGGACCATCTTCAGATGGGAGGTACATCCATGAAAGATTATTTTGCTTTGACCAGTCTCAAGAGAGACAGTGAAGACCTCTGAAGTGGATTGCTTGAGTTTTGAGAAGAAATGCTTGAAGGAAGGGGAAATGTGCAAGCTTTTTGCTGCAGTGTCCCCCTTCCCCCTCAGCCCCAGTGGGAGAAGCTGCAGCTCCCTCCTGTCCCAAAGCCCTCTCCACAACCTGCTGCCATCACATCCCTTGGGAGAGGACTGGAAAGGAGAGCGCCCTGCTGAGCCTGTGGCCAAGGGCAGGGGTCTGAGACATTCTGAGGGACCATCTCAGTGTGTCCTCTGCTGCTTGTCCCCAAACCAGCACTGAGGGACTGAGCCTTAAGGGAGCTCCGTTGTCCCCAGCCTCTGTGGTAGAGGGTGTTCTGCTGCTCAGCTCATATGCAAGGAAAGTGCTAAGAATGGAAACAGCCTACAGTCCCTTAAAGGCCTGATGGTGTCTCCTGCTGAGTAATTTCTCCCTTCCCAAGAGTGCATACCTGTGTGTATTCCTTCCCCTGACTGCTGAGCATGGAGGGGAGGGTGGAGGGGAAATGCAGGTGGTTGGAGGACCTTTAAAGATATGGATTTGCAGCCTTTTCACTGCTGGAGGAGAGGTTCCAGCAACGGGTGATGTGCTGTGGGAAGAGGTTCCCTCAAAGCAGGAGCAGCACAGACATCTCAGGATCAGAATTTCCCTCTGCCGAGGGCAGAGCTGCAGGCAGCACCATCCCTCTGCTCTCCTCAACTGCACAGCATTGAACAGTCACTGGGTGTGATCACAGAGGGTGTGCAGGCCTCTGTCGTGGGGTTTTGGATTAATAACCACAGCAAACACCTGAGACAGCAACTGTTAGTGAAACCCACAGAGGCTCTGTAGTCTCTCTGCGATAAAAGACACTTGTTCACAGTCTGCAAAGCTGTGGGCTGGTTTTGTCACATATGTGTGAGCCTGCTGATGAGAGCAGTGATAGACAGAAACATCTGCTTCAGACAGAGGCTTTGCCTCTAAGCTTCAGCACAATGGCTGCCTCCATCCCCCATTCCTGCTCTGTGGTCTCCAAGGCACCTCCTCTGCTGCTCTCCTGCCCAGTGACACCCAGCTGTGATTCCCTGCTATCGTTTGAACAAGGGTATGTGGATTTGCTCTTTCCCTCCTTCCTCCACCCTCTGCTCCAGCATCCCCTAATGAGCCTTTGTCCTCTATGCACCCTCTTCCTTACTCCTGTTCCAGTGTGTTTCTCTCAGGACAGCTTTATTCCTCTCCTTGTCAGTATCCCTGTAGTGGCAGCTGCATCTGGCATGATTGTTTTGTTTCTCCATTTTAGAAAGCAAGCTTCAGGTTGCTACGGCAGACAGTTCTGTGGAAATTGCCAGCGGTAACGCAGCCATTGAGTGCAGGATTGTGTTTGCCCAGAATAATTCACAGTTTGCTGTTTCCTGGTACCTCCTGCCTCCTCTGGCAGATGCAACACCCCTGCAAATCGTCAGGGCCAACTACAGTGGCATACTGAAATACGGGTCTGAATTCAGCTCTCCTGCACAAAAGTCCCGGTTCCTGAGCCACAGGGTGTCCAGCAACATATTCCAGCTGCAGATTCTGTCCGCAAACCCTGGGGATCGGGGCAGGTACTACTGTGTGGTAGAGGAATGGCTCTGGCTGGTGGATGGCTGGTACAAGCTTGGAGAGGGAACATCGGGAAGGACCACGCTGAAGTTCAAACTCTCAGGTGAGCAGGTGTTATCCCTTGTATAGGTGCTGCTGGAGAAGGTTGGATCAACTTATGACAGGCCCCTGCCAGGCGTCTCCTAAGCTGGCAGGGCTTAGGAAAAGCAGCAGCTCCTGTGTTGGATCAGAGGCTTAGGGATGCAGGAGTTGTCAGTGCCTCTCAAAGGGAAATAGGGAATTAGGAAGATTTACCACATCCTCTCAAACCAACTGAGCTGCTATTTTTGCTACTGGCAGATGTAGTCGAATGCTTCATAACAAAGTGAATTGTGACCTTTTACTTTTCCCTCCAACACCTGGTGCACTTGGGTGGTTGTACAATACTGTGAATAGAGAAATTGCCCTTACCTCGTGCTCGTGAGCATCCTGAAGGAAAACATTTGGTTTGCCTTACCCTGCAGCACATTGCTGCTAAGGAACAAGACTGGAGGTTCAGCTTCTCTCACCTTAATCACCGCACCTCTGGGGTGCATAATGGGTCTCCCTGGCTCAGTTGTTCCCTCTCTCAGCTTCACTCCAGCCATAAATAAAGTGCATCAGAGAATTACAGCTTCCTAAATAGCTTTTGGTGCAAAAGATGCCTTTATCACTTATTTGGACGGGGTAGGAATTATTACTGTGCAGGGGAGCAGAGATGATGGGCAAGGTGGGGACACAACGCCCCAGGGAGAATGAGTCCACAGGAGCAAGGGGCCTGTGGGAGGCTACTCCAATCCCTCACACTTTGCTCCAGAAGGCTCCTATCAGCCTGTGGGTGCAGGCAGAAGTATTTTCACAGCTGTACAACACCGCAACATCTCTTTCTGCTTGCACTCTCCCCCAGAGCGTGAGCTGCAGATGGACAAAAGCAACCACAGCATCTCTGCGAGGGAGGGCGAGGAGGCGACGCTGCCCTGCCGGCTGCAGGGTGCCCTCCTGCCCAGCTCACGCCTCTCGGTCACCTGGTTCCAGGTGATGAGCAGTGGCCGTGACAGTGCCCTGCTGTCCCTCCAGCACGATGGCACCATAGAGTACCCTGAGCAGCGCCTGGCAGCGAGGCTGTACCTCCGCCGCCCCTCCGCTGGCGACTTCAGCCTGACGCTGAGCAGCGTGGAGAGGGAAGATGCTGGGGCATATTACTGCCAGCTGCAGGAATGGCAGCAGCAGAGCGAGGGGAAGTACTGGGCTGTGCAAGCCTTGGCATGCTCAGGGTACACCCAGCTCACCACCATGCCTCCAGGTAATGCTGCTGGGTGCCAGGGGCTGGTCACCCTGCATGGCTCGTCTCCCCATAGCCATGCTGGGGCCAGAACCTACATGTTTTGGAGGGGAAAATTCTTGGTGTGATTTCTCTGGCAAGTTTGTCTAGACTGAGGTCTCTAAAAACAGCCTCTGTTTGCTTTGGGGTGAGTGGGGGTGCATGCTGGGTGCAAAGGTAGGACTGCATTCTGCATGCAGAAGTTTAAGTAAATAAAAGCAAAGGTTTCAGTCAGGTGCACGCAGTGTTTTTAGGAAGGTAATAGGCAGGAGTTGTTGCTGCTTTGGGAAAATAGGAGGCTCAGATAACCCATGTGGAGGAAAAAATATAAACTGTGAAATCAATCATGATGCACCATCTGAGAGGATCTTGCACTTGTACTTGCCTGCAGCTCTGGAGCTATCATGCCTGAAGCCAGCCTGGGTGCCTACATGAGTTATGGCTTCTTTAGCAGTTCCCAGAGCTGACCAGCATGGAAAGAGTGACCCTGCAGAGCCCTCCCCTGTGCCTGCTACTCCCACATCCAGGCACAGGGCCTCCTCTCATGATTTTGCACCTACAGCACAGCTAATCTGGATTTAATTGCACAGAGAGGGACTGACAGCACTTCATCCCCCCTGCTGTTGTGTTACTGCTGTTATCCATCACAGCTCTCTAGCACGCAAGATTTCTCCTTCATCAGCTCCCTCTATCTCTTGTTACCCATTACTGGATGGAGTAACCATTGCTAAAATTGCTTAGTAACTGGTAGTCAATTCTCCTCTGATTTTTGAATAAGTGTTTTGCCAAGTGGCTTTCATGGTTTTCACAAAAGGCAAAAGATTAGCTGGGTGTTTTTTCTTTCTCCCTCTCTTCTTAATTTTTTTTTTTTTGAGGGTTGGCCATGTGTGTGCATGCGTGTTCCTCCAGTGATGCAAGTTATCTTGGAAGTACCCAGCAGCCTCCACCTCAGCTGGGGAGCTGTTTTGCAGGAGCTGCCAGGGATGAGGATGGTGCTCACAGCTGCCTGCAGCTCAGCAGGGATGAAATACGATAGCAGATCAGCAGTAACAAGGAGGGGCAGGTGTTTAGGGGGGACAGGGACCTCTTGATCTGGTTTCCTTAGCTTTCCTCTTATCCCATCTTGCTTAGTGGTGCAGCTTCTGACAGACTTCTACCTCATCCCACTGTCACTGGTGTCAGGCAGGGTGTGTTGCTTTTCCTTACTGAGCCCAGTCTGGAATGGGTTTGCAGAACTGGGCTGTTTCTGTTGGGATGTTTCAGATGAACAAGGCAGGGCCTTATCTGACCTCCCCAGACAAGAAATTGAGGCAAATTACCTGGTTTCTCTCCCTCTTCTCCTCAGGTAGCCTGTATGAATTCTTAAAAATTGGTAGCTGTTGAAGATGGAGGGAAAAGTGTTAAGAAAATAGCACCTAGGAGTGAGAAACTCAAACTAGCTTGAGGCCTCACTTTTTCTTTCTTTTTTCCTTCAGAGTCAACTGTTGTGTCTAGGATCTGCTCATCCCCACCACTGCTGAACTTCATCTTATACTTACCACTGGTTCTGATCCTTCTCCTGGCCCTTGCTCTCTTCTGCTGGTACTGCAAATCCAGGAAAAACAAGAAGGGCAACATCACAGGGTGGATGATGGAACTGGAAGGGAGTGAAGAGGCCAAGAAAACTTAGCTGGTCTGTAGAGGCAGATGTAACTTGGAGGAGCAGAGCTGGACAGATGATGAGGACTGAGTACTTGCAGAGGGGCTTTTTATTGCTTTGTAGTAGCTCTTGCAATAAATCCTTGAAATTGTGTGTTTGCTTTTGATGGAATGAAGCGTCTTTGGAATTGCTAAGCAAATAGTGTTTTCATAACAAGTGTTTCAGTCTTTTAGGTTAGGTACTCACCCATTTCCTGCTCTGTTTGTTGTGGTACATTTTGAGGTCCTTGCAGTATGCACCTCCCACTGTGGATAGAAGTGATGATATTCCTCTGCAGGAATAAGGGAAAAACCAGCTCTTTCTGTGCTGTGACAAAAAAGCACCACATTACTACTAATTTTAGGTGTCTTGACAAAATCTATGTGGTATCCAGGCTAAAAACCAGTGGTAGAACTGGAAGTGGAATATTAGTGTCCCATTTAAGTCATTGCCCTTGCCTTTGCCCACTCTTTGCTGGGGAAGCTCTTGGACACTGCTGTTTTCACAGTCTGAGAGTGCCTTTGGCCAAAGAGCATCACCTCTCCAAAATTAAATGGGTCTTCATCACAAAACCTGTCACAGAACTTGAGGACTGAGCAAGGCTGGCTGGGCCTGAAGAAAGTCCAGAGCAGAGGAATTGCAGCCGTCCGCAAAAAACCAAATCCTGTTAACCCAGTAAAGGACTGGCAAGGAGTTTTGGATCCCAGAAGGAAGATGTGGACACCAAACCATCTCAGAGATGGGCCTACAAAGTTTCCATCTCCTTTCTTTGCTTCTGCTGTAGAAGAAGCATCCAGCCCCTGGCTTCTGGGCTGTCTGTGGGTCAGGAAGCTGCACAGCTGGAACCTGCTATGAGACACATCCAGGTTGTCCCACGTAATAAAAAAGCCATGTGTGTGCTTGTGGGGCAGCTCCTCTATACTCTGGAATCCAGCTCGGGCTCACCTTTTCAAGGCTGAGGAGCTCTGCTACCTGAAGAGTGTCTGGCTGATGCATAGAAGAAAGCAAATTTCTATCCAGTCCTGATAAGCCAAGGGATATTTCACCCCTAATTGTACAAAATGGGATGTGGTCCCAGGGAGTTGTAAGGTCAGGTATCAGGCAACACTCTAAGTGCAGTCCTCAGACCAAAGTAGCTTTATAGAAACCACAGCAGACACTTACAAACCTGCTTCCTGTGACCACAGGGAGATTTGGAGACACCACAGCCCCTCTAGATGATCTGTTCTTTCACTTTCTTTGCAATTAGGAAAGCTGCCTGACTTCATCCTGAAGAACTTGCAGGTGCTTTAGTCCCTTGAAAATTCAGGTTTTGCACACATCTGCTCCTGTTTCCCTGTTCAGCCACCTCTGTCTGTGCTGGCTGGTTCCAGCTTGCTCAGTCTTTCCCTGCAGGATGTTTTCTGGACCCCATGCAGCTTTTCCCTTTGCTGCCCTGACCCCAGCTGTCTCTCCCACAGTGTGAGTGCTCAGAGCTGCATGTGGGGCTCTCTGCAGAGGTTTCCCCCCCACCTTGTGGGTTATGTCCCGTTTACACATCCCAGTGGGATGTTTGATTTTCTCTTTGCGTGTGACGGCGCGGCGCTGTTTGTGCTTGGCTCGTGATCGTCAGGCTCCTCTCCTGCAGATTTGCTGTCTAGCAAGTTGTGTCTCCACTGTGTGTTCAGGCTGTTGACTTCTCCTACCTAACTGAAGCCCCGTTTTCATGGGGGTGTTGAACAGCTTTCGGCACCAGTTTGTGGAAGATCCTGCTGTCTCTCTTGATAAAGCTTTAACTCATGGGCCGGTTTCCATCTGTTTCACAGAGAAGCAGATGCTCCTGGGATATTAAACTCCTACAGGTTTCATGGAAAGTGGTAGGTGGATGAAGGAGAAGGAGGCAGGCCACCAAGGGAAGGCTGCAGTGTGAGTTGGCCACCTGGTGCCTGGCTTGTGTTTAGGGGATATGGAAAGGAGATGTGGATGTGCTAGGGCATGGGAAAAGAAAGAAGGAACTGCTTTTCACTATCAACTGTTAACAATAAATCTATGCAGGTAGCTTACCTGCTAATTTTGTGCTGTTTACCCGGTTTTCATTTGGATTGTTTCCTTAGTTTGCCCAAGAATACCTTGGGAGCCTACTCCACAAACCTTGGTGAAGTCAAGAGTATATGATGCCTGCTGCTTATCCCTTCCAACAAGGTTTTCAGTCTTATTGCAAGGGAGATAGGTAGGTCTGCTTTGGTTTTGTTCAAAACAAACAAAAAAGTAGGGGGTTGGATTTTTTCTTGCATTCTTTTTAGTACTTTTAAGTACTTTGTCCCTGTATCTCCCTGGGGATTATAGTTAAAAAGATGGTGTTCAGTTTCCACTTCTTTTTAAATATAATTTTGCCCTATTTGCCTTACTTGGTGTTTCACACCTCCTCAGATATTACCACAGCAAACTGCTAATAGATGGCTTGACAGCCCATTCTTTATGTGGCTTAGGATGAACCTCATCAAGACCATCTTTCTAGTCAAAAATCTGAATTATTTAGGTTGCTACTCATTACCAGAGTGCTGGGGACAGCCCCTACCCTACTGTAGCAGTCACATGTGTGGGTCAATCTCCAAAAGCTCTGTAAGCTCTTTGAGTGACCTGCGTTTGGTGCACCCCCCAGAACTGTGCTGTCTCCCTCACTCAGCCACCTCAGGAGCCCATGGCAGGTCTGTGGAGGCATTTTTATGCTATCTGATCTGCACACAAAAAGCTGCAGCCTGCTGCAAGATGAGATTTTTGTCTGGTGGACTAGGAGAAAAAGGTGGGCAGAGAGAGGGAGGTTTCTCCATCAACAGGGCACTTTCTTCTTCTGTGCCATTTTTGCTCAGTTAACCAGAGCTCCATAAGCAGCAGCTTTCCATTCATGCAGGTGTAGAGGTTTTAATTTAAGTTTGTAAATGTGCCTAGGGCCTTGATGGGAGGGTCTGCAAGGAGAATGTGTGTTTTTGCAGCAGTGGGCTTTTTACCCTATTTTTTCTTCTGGTTTTGCTGGGTCACTGCCAAACCTTTCAGCTTGGCTGAATGTTTAAGATGTATTTTTTTCCATGAGTGAACTTAGAGTTGGAACTTATTATAGCAAAACCTCCAAAACTATCCTGTTTTTAAAGAGAACAATTCTGTCAGCTGAGGTAAATGTATGAGAAGGGAGAGGGTTGTGTGTGCTTGATGGGACAAGGGGAGGGTGTTGATTTTGTTACTGAGGCTCTTGACCACTTTTACCCACCCCCATCAACACCTTTTGCTCAAATTCAGCTTGTGATATAAATTAGAACAGCTGATAAAATATATATTCAGCTGTTATATTCCCCACCTGAAGGGGAGAAAACAGTGCAGCATCACAGCAGTGCCCGTGCTGCACCCTGTCCCCCACACATGTCCTTGCCCAGGGAATGAATGTCCTGTGTGAGGGCAGCCTGTGGCAGGGAGAACCACGGTTTTTTCACAGGTTTTAAAGCAGTTTAAAAGGGTTACAGGGCAATGCAGGGCTTGGTCCATGAGGAATTACTCCACTGGGAAGTGGTTGCATGGGGCTATTAAAACAGAAGTGTTGTGCTGTGTGTGGAAGGTTTTTAGGAAGGTATGGAAACTGTAAGGCAAGGGGAGAGCAACACACTGCTGCAGCTTGGATGGATGGGAATATAACCCCTGGAATGCTTCATTGGGCAGGAAAAAAGCCCACACTCAGTGATTTATACGACATGCAGTGGGACAAAGGATCATACCAGTGACTCCCCTGCACTGAGGACCTTTTTTGGCAAGAAGGAGGGTGATGAGCTGCACAAGAGTGGAGGGAAGTGGTTTGCAAGCAAGGAGATAAGTTTGTGGCTGATGGCTCAGGGTTTCCTGGCCTGCCCTGCTGCTCTGGAGCAGAGGGCACAAGAGCAGAATGCTGTCCTGGACTGCCAGGGCAAGGCTGCTGAGGAAGGTTGCCAAACTTTTGATAAATTATTCCAAACAAATGACCTGGAGTTTTCCTGGGATGCCCTCTCTCAAGCAGCATCTGTTCATTACTTCCTATTAACTCTGAGTTGTTTTTCACATCTGACATTCAGTTTTCTTCCTGTGATAAAATGTTTAAACCTGGAAATAAAAGAAGCAGTTTTTACTATGTGCTTTGGTCTCACTTGATGCTGTTTTGTATTCCAGGTGTTTTCCTGCAGCCCCTGCCTGTTTTGTGTATGCTTTGGCCTTGGTCTTGGGCAATTAGACAAAGCAGAACCACTCATAGAACTCTGAACCTTCCTTAGCCATTAAGAAACTGCTGCACTGGATCTGCCTGCTGCTGGGTTTTTTGGTCCTTTTCAAATCACTTGCTCCTCCCTCTTTCCTTCCAGCAGATAATATGGCATTATGTAATTATTGTTATAGTTGCAGTTGCACAGGGCAGGAAAGGAGTAATGTTTTGCAGGGCAGAAGCAGTACAGCTGTCAGGCTCAAGGTGTGAAGGATAGGCGAGAGGTGGTAGGGTGGAATCTGGCTCAGTTTGCTGCCACAGCAGGCAGGAGGAACCAGCTCAGTGTCCTTTCGGACAGCCGCACTCCTCAGAAAAGATGCTGGTTGTGGTGGTGTGGGACTGACAAGACTAATGCGTGTACCTGTGCTGTACTTACTCCTTGTAGGGGTGAGAGGAACATTCCTTTCTAGGGCTGTCGACTAAGTGTGAAAATTGACCTGCTGGAGGGAGAACACTGGTTTTATCGTTATTTTAAGCATGAGGGAATTAATGGGTGAATGCTGGAAGCAGTATGGCATACCAGGAGGGGCTGTGACTCCTCCCAGCCCCCTCGTGGGATGCTAATAGGGAGGAGAGGTCCACTGTCCCATTTGAAAGAGAAGGGCCATGACCAATCGATGTTAAATGTGGCGGCAATGCCTCACGCGGTGGCCGCGGGATAAAAAGGCAGAGGCAGCCCTGAACTGTAAAGGCATTTCATTTCCCTGGTAATGAGGGAGACACACTGTGGCAATGAAACCAGGGAGAGAGAGGCTGCGAGATGCTAATTTCTGCTCCTGCTGCCGCTGCTGCTTTGATCTGAAGCAAATGCCCGTTTTAAATTGCAAACGGATGCAAGTCAGATATCATCCAGCCAGTGGCTTACAGGCTTAATGAAGTGGGACGTACGCTGCTGCCTGGTAATGTCAGGAGAGGCAGGCAATTCAGAGAGGAACTACCGAAGGTCTAAAGAGACTGGGAGCAAGGATGGGGAGGTGTCACAGGCTTACTCTCAGTGTGGCACAGTGTCCCCTGCTTTCTGTCCTTGGGAAGCCGTGCCTGTGGCTAAGCCCCCTCCAGCCCCTCTGTGCTTGGCTGTCCTGGTGTCACATGCCACATTTTAAGGCACACATCCTGTGCAAGCAAGGCAAGGTCATCCTGCTCTTTGGTCTCAGAGCATGAACGTCAATTTGGGGCATTCTCCAGGCGAGGCAAAGGTATGGGGAGTTAGGTGTTGTTCATTTTCTGCTATCATTTGGACATTTAATTGAACTCGAGCAAGACAACTGACAAAGATATTCTGGGACAGACACAGGGGCTACTTGGGATGGAGTCATTAATCCAGAAGCAGTGACCTGGGAGCCTGGGAGCTGATACTGGACAATGGCATCTTCTTGAGATTCTTTTGGGGAAAGATCTGAATTGTCTTGAAGAACGAATGTCTAAAGGGATATTTATTATACTCTTCACTAACACAAGGCTTTTGGGTCCTAGGATGAGGCTGGAGTTTGTTGTATGCCTCCTGTGGGTATTCAGAGGTTTGGATGTCTCTGTGAGATGCTGCACTTGACCAGGCAGACATGAGAAATCCCAGGGACCTGCAGGCACCTGCAGGGAGCATTGACCTCTGCACTAAGCGAAGAAATGGTCTGGCTATTGAAAAAGGCTCAAAAATCTGCTAGGTCCTTTGAAGGAGTCAGCATGTGAATGGGAAAATTCTCATGGCTGTAGTGTGTGTGGAGCCAAAAGAGGCTCCACAATGGCCATGGTTATTACAGAAACTGAGTGATGATAGGACAAAACTGGCAGCTCCTCGCAGGGCTAAGCTATTTGTTAAAAATACCAGGCAGAAAAGAAACTAAGTGGTTCTGACAGAAAAGGGAGGTCAGCAGTGATGAGACCTGTGCTGCTCAAGGAACACAGAAATGGTCTGGAAAAGAGGATGATTGCTAAACAAAGAAAGATAATATTAAGTTAATCAAGGTCTTAGCAGCAAGGGCTGACTCTGATGAAATTCACAGGGTGTTATGAGACTGAGTGGCTGGGTAACGAAACAGGAGATGACATTTGTCTTGGTGAGTGTAAAGTGAGACATGGTGGCTAAAATTAACCAGTCTTAGCTTCACATATGAAACGATGGGGTCTGAGCTGACCACTGTCATTCAGAAGCAAAACCTTCATGTGGGAATAGCCTGGTGTATGTAACAGCTGCATGATGATCAGAGCAGCCAAGACAGCAAAAAAAGAAAAAAAAAAAAAAAGGAGTGGGTTATCAGGAAATAAAGCAAAAACATAATTTTGCTGCTGTGTATACCTGGGGAGCATTCACACCTTCCATGAAGGGCTATTCCTCCTACCCCACAAAGGACAGCACACCTAGCCAGGGCACAGGGAGGGCTGGCAAACAGTTTTGGATTTTTTCCTAAATATGCTTTTAAAAGCATTAGAATTCCCTTTCAGTGCAGTAAATCATGCTAATCTGTAGGCCACTAGGCAAGATGAAGCTTTTAGATTATCCATTATCCTTTCTTTTTCTACAGCATTCAAGGACTTCACACTATCACAATAAGATAGTTGAGAATTTTTTCTGCTTAACAAATGAGGGAACTTAGAGATACTGGTTTGCTGTGAAACAGGCAAAGAAATAGGAAATCTGTTTTTTTAGAATATCTCTAGAGAAAGAGACAAGAGAAAAGACTGACTCTAATAGTGAGAATCAAAGGGGAAAATATCTCTGCTGGATCCAAAATAAGTTTCCATAGAAACGGATTTTTCAGCTAATGAATTACTACAGTATGAAATTAAGATTGTGGCTCTAATTCTGCAAAATATTTAAGAATGTTCTTTGCTCATCCCTATTCAGCTCAAGATGCAAGCATGTGATTTCCATGGAGGCTTATGTGCTTTATTTGATGGAGGTAGAAATAAGGATAAGCTGCACTGAAGTGGGATCCAGGTTTTCTTGTGCTTCCTTGTCACTGACAAACTTGCAACTTATTTTTTATGACAGCATGTGTTTCTTTGCTGCCAAAAGTGTAGGCCCCAGTGCCTCAATTTGAGAGTTCAGCACAAAGTTCCATCAGACTCTTGCCACTGCTGGGGAGTGGAGTTGGCAGAGTTTTTACATTGCTGGGTACTTTATTGTTTTGTTAATGAACTTTTTTTTTTTCTATTTACGTGCAGGTTTAATTTTAAATGGGATTCTTATTCTGTAAATGAATGTCATGGTGATTATCAGATAATTAATTTGAGAAGTGATGGTATAAGAGGTTGAGATTTGCTCATAATCTTCTGTGCACCTCTATTTGTGGCCCATAGATATTTTAATGACAGGATGGATTCTTAATATTTTGCTTGCTAATTGCTTTTATTGTGTGTTCTGCTAAATGATTTGGTTTAATTTAAGCTATTAAAACTGTTTTGTATATCTTTTTCTCCTCTTTCTGTTGTGACTTAATTCTTAGCTGAATTAACAGGACAAATAAGGTTTGATTCAGTTTTATTTCCATTTACTATACTTGGAATAGATGAAGCTCTTGTGTAGCCAAGCTGCAGCTACTCTTCTTCACGCAAACTTTCCATGTTCTTATTCCCTCTTTATTTCACATCGTCTCCCAGCTTTTTATCTGGGGAGGTGTATATTTTTAGAGCCCCTTCCAAGCATTTCCCACCAGCATCACAGAGCCCAAAAAATGAACTTAAGCCTAGTGCTAATAGTGCTTTGGGACTCTGTTGAGATGATGCAGAACAAATAATCCTCATGGAAATTGTATGTAGTTTTTTTGTTCCCTTCTCTGAGCCCTTGTGCTTGTCCCAGCCAAAATAAACTCTCAAGGCATTTAAACAATCCATCTTCATGTAATGTTCATGTCAGTGTTCCATCTTAACGTGGAAGCTCTTGACTTGCTTGGGTCCAGATGAACTATTTCCCCCTGCTTGTCACCCACCAGGCCAGCTGTGGCTGCAGGGGGTTCTTGCCTGCCCCTGGGGCGGTGATGGTCACAGATGGTGAACCTGGTGCTGGAGCCCAAATCCTTAGTAGGGGAACACCAGCTGAAACTGTCCCCTAGCACTACTGAGCTTCAATGTTCCCTTACAGCTGGAAAGTATTCTTTCTCAAAATTTCCCCTGACAGGGAGATGGAAGACACACTTCATCTCCCAGAGACTCAGTTGTTCCTTGTGCTTGCTGAGAGCCACGTCTGCTTTGCTGGCATCCTCCCGTCCTCCTCCCCCCCCCTGCTTTGGGACAGATTTTTTGTTTAGTCAGTGCCTGCCACGCTGGCGCCATCAAAAGGGCACATCAGTGGTGGCAGAAGTTATGCCTCTCCTTTGGTGGTGGTTTTCAGCTCCAAGCTTTTCAAGGTGTGAGGAAAGGATGCTGTCAAAGGATATTACATTCCTGCAGCAAAACCACTGAGGGGAGCCTAGTGGACAGCTTTTCTTCTCAGATAATTTCAAATCCCTGAGGAGGCCATGACCTATGTCAGAGACCAAATTGTTGAACAGATTTGCATGGGAAAAGCAACTTTTACCCCCTTTTTGCTGCCTCCTCAGACCTCTGCCCCCACATGCCCAGCACCCAGTTCACAAGCCAACCCCGCCCACTCTCCAGCCAGGCTTGCCCCGGTGCCCCCTGCGAGGCATCCCAGGGCCACGACACAAACTGTGGAGCTGTACACACCTTCCTCTGTGCTTCAGACCTGAGCCAGGTGAGTACATCCCCACACAGACCAGCTTTGCTGGCCCCCAAGCCAGACACATTTCCCCTTTGAACTTGCAAAGCCTGCAGTTTGCATACTCACTTGAAGCAATGAGAATGGATAAAACCAATCTATTTTTAATCCAGTGCAAGATCTCTTATTTGGCTATTTTTTTTTTTTCATAATTGGTTCTGTTTTCTGCTAATGATCTGAAATTTAGCATCTATTTCTGCCTCAGATATTTTGATAACTGGTGTTGAGGAAGAAGATTAAGACTGTTTTTAGCACTGAAGGCTGCAGGACATATGGATGCTGCAGACCTGTTAGTGACAGACAGAAAGTTGTTTGGAGGCAACAGGACAGATTGTCTGGGATTCCTGGCTTAGTCCCAATGAAAGGCTGATGAGGTAAGTAGTGCTGGGAAAATCCTGTTAGGGAAGGAAAAGAGCTGAGAGATCGCTGGATGTGCTGTACTGAATATGCAGTTTCTCTACAAAATTGAATTCACTTTTGGCACAAAAATGGGACTCATATTTCTCTCCTTGGTGCACTTGCTTCGTTAGCAGTCTGGTAAGGCACTCTGGACTGTCCAGCTTTTAGTTTTTGGATTAAAACCAAAAACTTGTTCTGAACTATTGAGGCAGTTGGTTCAGGTTTGGATCAGACATTTCTGTCTCCATCCCCTTTAATGATGCCATAGTGTGGGATGAAGAATCTGGAACAATATCCCCAGATCTGGTGCCTGTTGATATGACAGAGATCAGAAGTTCCAGTGTAGAAATGTTCCTTGCTGAGCTGGGGGGGAGCTGTTTCCTAATTCGGGTAGGGCATTTTGGGCAGTGGGAATGTGTACACACACATTTGGTAACCACCAACACCATCCCTCCATTCCTGGGAGCTGCCCTGTAGCTGCAGTCTGTGTTTCCGTGTTGGGCATGTTTTACACTTCCCTGGTCCCTTTGGTGTATGGGTGATTTGTGCCCCTTCCTCTGCAATGAGTAGATTAGCTGTGATTTATTTGGGACAGGCTTGGGACTGGTGATTTGTGTGCTGCTGTGGGTGTAGGAGTTGTGTGATCTCATGCAAAGGGTGATTGCTGTGAAGTGCAAAGGCACAGATTAGGATAAATGACACTCTGGATCCAAGAGCTGAATGGGGATGTGGGTGGGATATCCAAAATCCTTCATGTGCATTCTTAAATACATCCTCTTCCACTCCCTGCACCCTTCTGATTATGGACAACAAAGTGGCAGGTTTGTCTCCCCTTTTATTCTCTGCTCTTTCAGGAGGAGGTGAGAGGAGAAGCAAAGGACCAAATTCTTCTGCAGAAGAAAAGAAGCAGAAAAGGGGTCTGCAAGCAGAGACAAGGTTTCTCCTGTCAAGGGCATGTGCTGTCTGGTCAAGGCACAGCCATGATTCCCTCTAGTAGGAGGCAGGGGAGGGAATTTTGGGAGGGAGGGATGGAGGCAATGTCCCTGAGTAGCAGGAGAAATGCACGGGAGGGGGCCTGCACAGGGGTCAGGAGGGGCAAGGAGCTGGAAGGAAGCTGGGGTCTGGAGATGGGACCAGTCTCAGAAGCACAGAACAGTCCAGGCTGGAAGAGACCTTGACAGATCATTTGGTTCAACCTTTCATGGGAAAGAGAGAGTGTAGATGAGATTCTCTGGCACCCTATCCAGTCACATCTTGAAAACTTCCAGCGATGAAGCTCCACCATATCCCTGGGGAGTCATTCCAGAGATTGATTGTTCTCACTGTAAAAAATGTATTTGTTATATCAAAAAGAAATCTCTCCTCCTACAACTTGTACCCAACTTGTACCCTCTCCATGTGGCTCCCTCTGAAGAGAGAACCTCTGTCTAAATTGTAGTGACCCTTTAGGTCCTGGAAAACTGTGATGATGTTCCTCCCTGAGCCTTCTCCAGGAAGAAAATACCTAATTACTTCCGTTTTTCCTCATACTGAAGGATCTCCAGCCCTTTGATCATCTTTGTGGCCCTCCTTTGGCCCCTTTCCACTCTATCAACATATTTTTTTTTTTGTGTTGTGGGGACCAGAAGAAGATACAGGATGACAGGTGTGATCTGGAAAAGCACTGAGGCGAATGGGACAATCACATCTGTATTTCTGCTGGCCGTGTCCCTGTGGATGCAGCCCCTGGTCTGATTTGCCTTTGTCACTGCAGTGCTGCACTCCCAACTTGTGTTGAGCCTGTCCAGTGGGACCCCCTGGCCCTCTGTGTCCCCTCATGCCGCCAAAGCCAGGAGAACCCCAGGGAGCAGCTGGTTTGTGTCACTGCAGGGTTTGTGTCACTGCAGGGGCACTGCCACGCTGCAGGCCTTGACATCCCTCTGCAGAGAGGGGAGTTGGCCACTGGCCATGGCTGCCAGGGCTTGTTTGCACACTGAAGGTGGGCAAAGCAATTGCAACATGGGTCAGGAAGACTTTGATGCAGCAGGAACCCCAAGGCGCCGTGATGTGTCACCTCCCAGCCCTGCAGAGAAGGAGCTTCTCCTTTCCCATGAGAAGTGGGGGGGCTGGGGGAGGCCAACAACACCCAGAAGCTGTGGCTTCTGCCTTGCAAATCTGCTGCCTGCTGCTGCAGGCCCTGTATCTACACATCTTCCAGGCAAGGCTCTGTCCAGCTGGCATGGGCACTTGGAAAGCATTTTCCTGATGCTTGTAAAATGCCATTTTTCTTTTCAAAATCCCCATCTTCCACGTCTCTGAGTGGCAGAGCTGACCCCTGGCATCCTAAACCTCCATATGGAGCCATCATTTTCTTGCCTGCCTGGCTTTTTCTTAGATTTTCATGCATCATGGGAGTGAGTGGGACAAGAGCCTTCCTGTTTCCCTTGCTGCAGCTCAGCATCCTGCCAGCAACAGCAAACCTCCAAGAGGCTTGTCAACTTTTTGCTACAAATCCATATGAAAATCTGGCACCTGCATGAGGTGCAGACTCAGCAAGGTAAGCAACATCTGGCAATAGATAAATCTGACTGTAAAGACAACATGGAAAATGAGAAGTGCCGTCGGGAATGTAGGGACATCCCACAGCATCCAGTAGGCTGTGGTTGAATTGGGAGCTATCCTGCTTCTCTTCTGCAGACAGAGGGGAAGCAGAGTGCATTGGACACCTATCGCCTGGGGGAAGTAATGCTTGGACTCTGCAGTGAGATTTTGGGGAATGCAACCTGTGCCATCCTCCCCTCAGAGAGGTAGGATGGTGGGCAGGGAGGAGTGCCAGGCTTCCACCTGAAGTCCACTAGCTGTTACCAGCTCAGTTGGCTCTTGAATCCCATCTTTTCCTTTGAAATGAAAGAGGATGAACCTCTGGTTTTGAATCTTGTTCAAGAGGAAGTGAAGAAAGGTGGCTTGGAGACCTGTGGCAGAGGCCCCAGAGCCATGACCCACAAAGGAATAAGGAGTGATCCAAGGAAATGCGGGTCTTTTTGTGGTGTCTGGTTAAGAAATGGAGAGGAAAGCTGCAGACCGATCTAGAAGAAACTCAAATTAAAACCGTGGTTTGTTGCTTCAAGATGCTGAGAATCACCAAACCATGGCAGAACTAGAAGAAATCACCATCTGAAAGAGTCAATGGGCTTTTGGTCTGGTGGTCAAAACCAACATTATTATCAGCAGGAACCTGACAGTCTGAAGGGGTTTATATCTGAAAATAAGTATTGCCTCCAGCCTCATGAGCAATCACAAGAGTGAAGTATTTTGTTGGCCTTGGGCAGGGCTCTGTCTAAGCCTGGAAGAGCTTCTGCTCAACCCAGAGCTCAGAGGAAGTTCCACTAGGTCAGGGGGGGGCACAGTGTGAGGCACAGTCTCTGTCCCGCAGCGCAGCCCCTGGCTCTCACATGTCACATCTCTCTTGGTCACCTTTTAAGAGTTTTTACTGAGAGCTCGCAGATTTGGGTCTTGGTTAGCCTTGCAAAGCTGCCAGAATGATCTGGCTCTTCACTTGTATACCTTGTGTTAGGTCTCAATAACGTTGCAGTGATGGAGAAGTTAAGATGGAGAGTCTCCAGCCCTCCTCTTGGAGTGAACTACAGTGGGTAATTACCTTCCCCAGCTATGAGCACATGGCTTTTCTGACAGTCACTGAATCTTCTTTTACTTTTCTCCACTGAATCCTTTAATTGTTCTGAAAGCACTTTCTCAAAACATCTCACAACTTGTTTTGGACAACTCAGACTAAGCTTTTCATGCCCTTCACTGGACAACATTTTTTACCAGTCTTAGAAGATCAAAATGAGTTTAAGCATGCAGAAACTTAGAGGTGTAAAAACACTGATTTCCCAAGTAACCCAGATACTGGGAAGTCTGCTTAAATATTTGAGGATTGAGTCACCTGTAGAGGGCAATTAAGGAAACTAAATATGTTCTTGAAGAGCTGAATAATTCCTTCACATCAGTACCCACTATGAGGATGGCTCTGGATGTGCTTACTCAGATCTTGCCCTTTGCTGCACCAGGAGCAAATAGCATCAGAGACTGAGAGAGGAGGAGCTGTAGCAACCAGTAAGTATCATTAAGCTTCCAGGTCATGATGGTGTACAGCCAAGAGGTCTCGGGGAACCTGAGGATGAAAGGGCCATATTTCAAAAAGAAATATTTCTCTCATTGAAGAAAAAAGAGCCTCACACGCACTTAAAAAAAAAAAAAAAAAGAAAGAAAGAAAAGAAAGGAGAATGTTTTACTCATATTTTTATCAGCTCTTGGGCTGATCTGGAGAATTACAGGCCTCTTGGACATGTATGCAAATGAATGCAATGCCTAGCAAATTAGGAGAATTGGCCATGAAGCTTACATGAGTAAGACTGCTTAGAGGTGCAACCTGCAGAGATTCTGCAAAAGGAAACCACATTTCCTGCATTTATGCAAGTCTTTGAACAAACCAGTGAAAAGAAGAACTGCTTGATATAACTTAGTTAGCTTTTTTTGGCAGGCTTTTTACAAGTACACATTCAAGATGTGGCTGCTGACATCTCACCAACATCAGAGGAAGTAGCTTATCACTGTGGCTCTGACACTGGCCAGGACATAGGAGAGCAGGTGGTCAGTGCTGGTGTGGGATGAGGTGTCAGTGACATGCCTTGATCAGCCATGGCAACCTCTGGGGACAGGGAGAAACACGCCAAAGCTGTAGCAAAGGTCAAGAAGGTCACTCAAGAAAAAGGAGAGGTAGGTGGAAGACCTGAAGGAGGAAGCAATGGATCAAAGGGGTACCTATGCCCAGGATGGTGCTATAAAGAGGTACTGAGGGGTGAATGTTGTCTCAGCATTGTGTGTTTATGTCCCCGATGCTGAAGATCAGGGTGTGTGGGACACCAGCAGGCTGGATGTGAGGACAAGACTGCTTTGCCAGGCAATTTCAGGGCTAGACCAGTCCCAGGAGAAATGCTGAAAAAAAATCCAGATTAGGAGACAACCCAAAAAAGTAGTATGTAGGGGGAAGAGAGTACCCTCTTCCTGGTAACATCTGAGTCGATAACCTCCAAGCATAGAGGACCGGGTTCTTGCTGAGCCACTGAAGCACAGCTGATCAATAACTCAAAGTCCCGACTTGCACATTAGCAGAGTCAATTATCAGCTCTGCCCTCTGCTTCCTTGATTATTATTTCAGCATGTAGCAGCTGCTTCACAAGCGTTATGGCCCATCACACTCTGAAGGCACTGAGTTAAATGCAGATTATTGACCGATGAGGCCATAAGAATGTACTGTAAAATATACAGTCATGTTCACCCATAAATCCCCAGCGAGAGTGCTTTCCAAAGCAATTCCTCTTGTGGTGGGACTCTGGGTCACTGTCAAGGCCATGAAAAATGTTTTTTTCCACCTTATTCCCGCCATCTCTGCTGTGGTGGTGTTGTCACTCTTGGCTTTACACCAGCATGTGAATGTGGGCTTCTCCCCACCTTGAGCTGCTCATCAGGACCCCTGGGCTTCTGCTCTTGGGGTATGGCTGACTTTACACATAGGCAAGGTGAACTGTATGTACTGTTTCTGTTCTGAACCCAGGTTTTCTGCTGCTCCCGAGTTTCCCAAGTTCCTTCAAATCCCTCCATTTTTGGCTGAGGTTGTGGGTTTATGCTTTGCAGCAGACTGAATTCAGGCGAGCACAAGCAAGTAAAATCATGACCTGTTTGAATATCAGGTAATGACAGCTTTCAGTTCTCTGCCAGTCTGACATGCTGCTGGCCATCAGCCACGTGCTTCACCAAGGCCAGAGGTGCCCTGCTTGTTTTGGTTTGCAAAGCTCCTCAGCTTCAGCATACAAATCTGTTTCAAGGAAAGGGATGAATGTCTGTGGTTGTGAACTGGGAAAGCTGTGTGTCTGTACAGAAACTCTCTCTCCACTGAAGACACTGGTAGCTGGGCCAGCAGTGATGAGGTGCTCAGCAGCTCGTTAGCTCGGTGGTGCCCTTCACGTGGAACCTGAGAGGAGCCTGGACTCATCCTGGGCAGATTGATGGTTGTTGTTTTGCTTTTTTAAAGAGTTTTAATGTATTTTTAAGTTTTTTATGCTTTCTGATGTTTACATATTTTTAATGAATTTTCTTATGCTGTTCTTGAAATAATGATTGTTTTGCATTCTTCTTTGTAAGTAAAGAAAATTGATAAACTGTTAGTTTAACCAGTATAGTGGGAGAAGTAGCAATTTCATCCTCCAATCCACTGTCACTTTTAATATTCTATATATAGTAGAGTCAGAACATAAAATCTCTTTTTAAGTTCTTTTCTTTCCCCTTTTACATCTAGCATCCATGTGTGAGTTATTTTGTGTCATAGTGTAACAGATGGTCATGGCAAGCATAGCACACACTGACAGCTCACGTCCTTCTTCTGGGCTTCAGAGAACATTGCTCATTTTGACCACTGCCCCCAGGCTGAGACCTGCTGGTTTACCCCAGGCAGTAAAGTTTTGTGCCCTTGAAGGTAGATACCTCCTGAGGCTTCCTTAGTGCTTCTAAGGATTTCTTGATCTGCTTCTCCCTGGAGTGCTCCCCTTCCAAGAACAGGAGAGGATTTCACATGCTTTGAGCTGGAGAGATGGCTAATTTGGAGCTTGACATGTTACAAAATGTTGGAAGTTCTTAATATAATTTTAATGTGACTCTGGGATGTTTTTTTCCCAAGTTCTGACCACAGTTCTGGCTGCAAGTGTTTTAAAAACCTTTCACTGTTGGAGCCACTCAGATCCTCAGGACCAGGCCTCACTAATTCCCAAGGAGGTCTGAATCCACCGGGATGGTGCCAGCAGGTGTAGGGGGATTCTGCTGGCCACAACTCCTGGAACCTGGTGCTGAGTCGCAGCTAGTGCAGCACCTTCATGTCACACAGATAAAAGCACTGCAAGAAGCAAGGGAATGTGGGGTGTTCCCTGTTACGGCAGGTTTGTCCCAGCACACAGCACACCACAGACAGCGGAGCAGTTCTGTGGGATCACACCATGTCTTTGAGGGCTGTCAGCTCCCTGGTGTTTATATTCTTTAGCTCACTTTTCGTCTCATTTTGTGTTCCTCTTTGTCTGTTAACACACAAGCTTGCCTTCAGCTGTGTCATGCACATTTACTTTTCACTGCCAGGGTAAATCTCTCTTACCAGCCCTGCACAAGCACCTCTTCTTGTCCCCTCTGCTTCTCTTCCACACCCTGCATACACATGAAACACCTTTAAATGTTTAAATATCAGCCTGGAAAAAGAGGTTTCCTGGTGATAGAGTTGTCTCCTTATCAAGGATATCATTGCAGCAGGGCTAAACTCATCAAGGAGGGACAAAATCTTTGGAAGATTGTCCAGGAAAGGACCACTGTGAAGTGCCCTCTGTCCCTTCAAAGGCCTGAGGTGCAGGGAAAAGCCAACAAGCTACTGGATTTTTTTCTTGCTTGTCATTGTCATAGAGGTCTAGCCAGCTCAGAGTTTCTTAATTTCCTCATGTAACCCATCTGGAGATCCAGACAATATCTCCAGCATGTTATGTATGCATTAATGTTCACTGCTGCCTTTGCCTGCTCTAGAAATGTCAGGCCACATGCCATGAGAGAGCCCTGTGATGTGATATGAAACCTCGACACAAACTGCAAGCAACTGAAACCGCGCTGCACCAGCACAAGCTGTTCATGCCACGCTTCCAGCCTTGCAGCAGTGTTCAGAATGGCTTTATCTCACTTCTTTCAAAACCTTCTATGTCCTCGCAGTCAAAGACTCATGTGCTAGACCTAGAGCTGTCTCCTGGCTAACGCTGATGGGGGCATGCCAGACCTACACCAGTTTATACAGTGACTTTCAAGCTGAGTCCTCTCACATCTCCACAGATGTTTCTCATTGGTCACCTTGGATATGTTCTTTGCCTTCAACCTGGGGCCACTACCTGAATACTAAGGCAAGGGTAGGGAATTAGATATGGTTATATTGGCACTTTCAGGGATGCAGTTTAGGCTCACATAACCCCAGCTGTGTCCTTTGAAAGCTGAGGGATGTGAAAACACTTCAGTTTTTGAAGAGGAGGAGGCTGTCAAAGAATACAAACGAGGTTTGCTAAGCCCACAGGCAGCAAACAGGGAGTTGTTCACCCAACCCTGCAGCACAGCCACTGTGAGACACTCACTGAAACTCCTACACTTCTTTTGAAGAATCTAGAAGAGGAAGCACATCTTCATGCAGCAGGTCATGGACACCTGGCCCTCTGCTCCTTGGAGGCAGGAAGCCCCAGCAGGTTTGGGCAGGGTAAGAGGTATTTGAGGACAACTGGGGTACTCCAAGGTATGGGAAGTGCCCTCTCACACCTGTGGCTTTGAGAGGATGGGAGCAGTGGGAGGATGGTGGGGACAGAACCCAGGAGTGGTCGACCCTGTGTGCTCTTTCCCATGGCTACAGTGGGAGGTCAGACTAGACAGCCTATCCGTGTGACCTGGACAGGCATTTCCTAGGAACCTAATCCCAAGATTTAAAGCCTTGAGAGACATCTCCCTCTCTCTGAGCAAAACTGAGGATTTGGAAGCTGAGAGGTAATAGAGACAGAGGGAATTATCAGGTTAAATATTTGAAATCACACTGGTGTCCTCAATTTTTCTGCTCTTGATTCTTCTGCTGTGGCAACGTTCAAGCTTGAGCGTTTTCCTGCTGGATGATGTCTCACCTTTTCTCACTGCAACATGGAGGTCGTGGTTTGTGGTTGAGGGCCCCGCTGGTGGCAGTGACCCAGAGAGAAATGAACAAGCTGAAGCCTCTGATTAAAAATGCCCCTGTGGGGAGGGAGGACGTACTTAACTGTGCCCTGGAGAGCCGTAGCTGCCTGGTAGCAGCTGAGCAAAGGCCAGTGTGATGGTGGGGGTCTCAACCCTCTATCTGCTTACTCACATTTGTGAAAATACAGGATATAAGTCGGGGGGACCTTAATATAGCTGAGACTGCAACCCTTTCTATCAAATTTCATTGCAACTTGAAGAAAGGGCAGTGAGAACACATCCATGGGGAGGGGCAAAATGCTCTCTCAGGCCTCCTTACAGATGAAACCAGCCTGGAAATAAACCTTGTCTGGAGCAAGGCTTCATCTAGGGCTGCTTTCGAGGCTGGCAGCTGCAGGGTGGCTGCAAACACCTCACAGCACTGCTGGGGGGGCACTGCCTGCCTGCTGCCAGCCAGGCTGGTGCCTGCACTGACACACAAACGTGCACAGGCTGCAACTGCCAAGGACTTGATCAGATGTGCCAGCCAGGAGGGGCTGAAGGGGAGGGAGAAACCCCAGCCATGGGGCAGAGACCCTGGCAGCCAGAGGCACCACTGGCCCAACCTCATGAAGAGGCAGGGATGTTTATGAAGCAAGGCTGAAGCACCTGCATTCCCCCAAAAAACAGGAAAGCATAATGGATGCTCATGCCCTGTAGAGTGCAAGGCAGGGGAGAGGTAAGGTAGTTGCATCCTGAGGTCAAGGCCGGAGGGACTGGAGACAGAGCTGAGATGCCTGCTGGAGGAGAGGGCTGGGATGGTGCTGCTTGGGAGAGTGTACAGAGAGAAGAGAGGCTCCTGTGTGTGAGAGGGCTGGGGCTGTTGTGCTCCTTGGCCGTTCTGGCAGCAGCAGTTTGGTTGTCAGACTGGGAAAGGTCCTCAGCATGCAAAGGCAGCTGCTCCAGCTGGCAGGTTTGGGACTAGCCCTCAGGGTTTGGTGATACAATTCCCTGCATGAGGAGTGCAGGGGAAGCTGAGGGCACTTGCCAGGCAAAGCAAAGCTGGGCAGGCAGCTTTCTGCCTGACAGCTCCCACATTCAGGCTCCAGCACTAAGGCCCCTCCTGGAGCATTGGCTCTTGCTCCCAACCCTGCTTTCCAAGGGGGTTCTGCTCACACAGCTCTCCCAGGCTCCTGGTCACAGGGGTGTGCTTGGAACCATGGTGTCATGGTTTTAATAACACGTGGGTGAGCTTAGCTGTTGGGTGTAGATGAGGAATGGGTGGGCTCTCTGCTCTATAATTTAAAAGCTGACTTTTGTTTAGCTGTGACTGCATCACCACCAGCTGGGAGCCCCAAAGCCCATGTGGGTGCTTGAGGTCAGCAGTTTTCCATCCCTGGTGTGCAGTTCCCTGGGGACACATCCTGATTTTTGGGGTCTGAGGCCCATGAGTTCGCTGTCTGCTGGCAGTCCTGCCAGACCAGTGCTGGCTATTGAGGCACTCCCTCTGGCTGTCCCTGAAACACCCCTGTGTGGCTTCCCAGGCTGCTGGTCCTTGAGATGGTACAGCTTCCTGCATCTTCACCAGCCTCTGGCACAGCCCTGCTCACAGAGAGGTTTGGGAAAGCATCATTGCTGTGAGAGTCTGAGGTACCTCTAAAAGGCCTGGGGAGCCCTGTGGTTAGCAGGAAGGGCCTGTTGTTCCCATGCCTGAGCACAGGGGAAAATCTCTGAACTGCCTTAGCAATGAAACTCTCCTTCCTCTGCTGGCATTTGACATGGAAATGATCCTGATTTATTCTGGAATAATAGGATGAAATGGTGCAAAGGAAAATTTTACACTGAGGATTGAGATAAATTGCCCAAAGCAAAGTCAGCCAAGAGAAGGGAGGGGGGAATTGCATTGCTCTGGTCGTTCCGAGGAGCAAACATCGCAGTGGAAAATAAAAACGTTGGAAACAACGAGATGCTGGCCAAGGAGTGCTGGCTGAAGTGAGGGAGGTGGATGCCGATCCTCTCACAGCCTCCGAGGAATTCCTACCGCTTGGTGCAGGGCCTCCCAAAATCTCGCACCCCTCCTTGCCCGTCGCAGCCCCGCCGGCAGGCAGGGCCGGCGGGCGGCAGCTCCCGGCAGAGCCGGGCCGGGCTCCCGGAGGGTTTCTGACAGTCTGGCACCATCTGCTGGGGCTTCCCGGGACACGGAGCGGGCTCAGGGAGCCGCGGCTCCCGGGGCTGCACCCCTGCTGGCTCTGCCGGCGTGCCAGAGATCCTAAAATCACCGAGTCCTTTGGGCTGGGAAGGACCGATAAGGTCACCGAGCCCAGCCGCCGAGTTAAACCGAGTGCCACATTCTCACGCCTTTCGAACGGTTCCAGGGATGGCGGTTCCGCCATTCCCGGGAAGCCCGTTCCAATGTCTAATCACCCTTCCAGGGAAGAGGGCTCTCCTGGTACCCAGTCCGAGGGGAGCCGCCGCTGGAGGCCGGGCACAGCCGCAGCCCAGCGGGGCAGTCCCGGCTGCTGCTCCCCGGGCCGGAGCCGGCTCCGCTCGCTCGGTTCCCGCTGCCCGGGATGGGCCCGAGCGCCGCTGGGGCACCAGCGGCCAACCGAGCCGTGGTGACACCGGGATCACCATGCGACTGGCATGTGCTCGGCATGGGATCGACGTCTGGTGGGCACGGCACGATGGACAGGCGATCGCCGTGTGGTGACCAGGCAGGTAATGCACGATCGATGCAATGGGCGCACGATCGCCTCAGGATCGTTACATGATTTTGGCCTGGTCCTCTTGTGATCGCCACGTGAATGGCTCACGATTGACACATGGTGGGTGAATGATCTCACCTGATCAGGGCGTGATTGGCACCTGCTCTGCACACGACTGGCTCGTGATCATCCCGTGATCGACTCATGATTGTCAGATGACTGGGGCTTGATAAGTCTCCGATTAGTGTGCGATTGCCACATGATGGTTGTGTTATTGCTGTGTGGTGGGTGCGAGATTGGCCTGGCACAGGTGCCTTCCCTGGCACTCGCCATGTTTTGTGCCTGGATTTGTCCATAGAATGAATTCACTCCTCTTAGCCAGGCTTTTCCTCGCCACCCAGGTAAGTCTTTTTAGTCTTCCTGACTCTCTCACTAAAGCTGGCCCCCACGCAACTTGAGGCCATTTCCTTTTGTCCTGTCACTTGTTACTTCACCCTCTCCTCCTTCTGGTCACTGCCTTGCAGTCAGTGTGTCCTCAGTAGCACAGTGGCAAAGGGGAATGATGGCCCAATTTATGACCAACTTCCAGCCTGGTGACCCCTCACCGGTTCACTTGGTTTAGCCAAGGGGCTGGGGCCGTTCACATTTGGAGAGGGTGCCTGCCTTTTCTTGGGCCTGACAAGGTCAACCTTCCTGCTGCTGGGTTTCCTTCGTACCCTTTCCCTTTCTCTCGTCTCTCCTTGCCCAAAGGTGGTGGCCACTCCTGTCCCAGTCCCTGGTTTGCTGCCCAAGAAGCCTTGATCTATGCTCTGAAGCTACTTTAACAATGGGAAGGCATCCCAGGGCCACTGGGATAGGGAGGGTCCTGGGAATGATGGAGTGAACTGAAGTAAGTGCTTCCTCTGCCAGATGGGCCCCTGCTGGGGGGCTGTCCTGGGGTTGGCACTGCTCCCTTGGGGAGGTCTGGGCAAGAGCAGCAGCAAGGTGAGCACACACTGAGGAGCACATCCCTGACTTGTGATCTGGCAGCAGGGGCTGGGCATGGCTGTGCTTGCAGAAACCACCATCCTCTCTACTGCCTGTACCCTAGCTGGGCAGCAAGAACACCTCCCAGTTACAGCTACACTGCCCCTTCCTGAATTTGTCCACATCTGCTGGATGAGGCTGTGCCTGGCCCCAGCCTCTGCCCCACACGAACAGCAGGCAAGAGATATCCCGGATTCACACACACTTGTCCTTATTAGAGGCTCCAGTGAAGCAGGGAGGAAGGGAAATGGAGAAAGGCAGAAGTCTGCCTCCAGCAAGACGGTCTGCACAAATGGACTGGCTTATAAATGAATTTATAAGTTGAAATTGGCCTATAATGAGAGAGTTACTGAGAAAAAAGAACTGTGCACTGCAAACCACTTAGGAATCTGAGATCTCAGTGCATTACACGGAGCCAGAGGGGAAATGCTGGGTCCTGTGAGCAAAGGCATCACAGATTGCTGTGAGCAGTGACAGGCAAGCTAAGGCCAGTTATGCTATCTACCCTGGAGCCCTTTGCTGGCCCTGAATGCCTTCCCCAAAAATGCATTCCCCTCTGATTAAATTGCAAGAGTACTGGGCTCTTGAAACTGCTGCTAAATGCCGTCATTAGAAACGGTTTTATTTCAAGGCAGCTTTTACTAGTAATGGTTCTAGAGTCAGTTCTCCAGAGGAATATGGTTGTTTTAAGTTTTTAGGGTCTTTTTTCTAAAAATAAAGCAGTCTCCCAAGCCCACTGCTGTGGTTGAGCTTTGTGCTTACAGGCTTCTGTCGACAGCTTGCTTGATGAATGAAGATGTGAGGGAAGGGAGCTTTTCAGTGAGGAGGCTGTGTGCTTCCCAGGGCTGGAATGGTAAACAAGACGTAAGCAGTGATTGAAAACACATCCTGCACTCACTACTCCCCCACATATGCAGCATCAATTTCACCTTTTGAATTCCTTGAAACCAGAGAAGAAGTTGCTGTGCTTCCATGCATGTAACCCTTGGATTATCTGATTGGGAAGTCTGTGAAGATTCAGGTTTCTCTGAATTACGTACAGCCAGGAGGTGTGGGGAAAGTTCAGCCTACAATTTTTCTTCTCCCAACAGCCATCTGACCCCCAAAGCTGTCCAGAAACCTCCTGTCTGATTTCACCCTCCCCCAGCAGCTAATCTCCACCTCAGTGCTGCCTTTCTGAGGTGCAGGGAATAAGCATTTCTCTCCTTTGAGTCTGAAATTATGTCAGGTGCCATCCCCAGCTCTGCACGTGAGGCATTCACACTGTCCTGTCACTGGAGCTGTGTCTCACTCCGGCGCCTACAGCCACAGGAGATGGAGACCAAGCAAGCTCACCAGGAGGGTTTGTTGTACCCTCATGCCATCACACTTATTCCATGATAAACCCACTCTTTGCACGAGGGAAAGCCACACTTGAAAGCTCAGCAAGCCTGGCCCGCTCCTAGCCAGGTGTGCCACCAGCATGATGGTGACCTGCTTTCCTTGCCTGTGCAAAGCTGCTTCTCCTTGCAGGGCTGCTGCCTTTCCCATAGCCTGACCTGGCATTTCTCTTCCCGTGCTGGGAATGTATTAGCATATTTTCTCTCCTTACTGTCACATGCAGCTATAAAATCTGCTCTCAAACAATTGGCCTGGGAGCTTCCAGAGACCACTAATAGGAAGAGAAAAATAGCATCTCTATAAAGAAAATCAGCCTCGATATTCAGCTGGCATTGCTCAAAGCTGAAGGGCTTCAAACCTCCTCTGCAACAGGGAGGTCTTAGGCCATGGGAAGAAATGCCAAGCAAGGAGTAAAAGCCAGGAGCAGCAGCAAACCTCCTGGGTATGTCTGCTGAGTCCCATTTTCCCAGGGGGTACAGAGTGCAGATACACATCAGCTTTCTCGAGTCATTTTTAAATGAGTTCTGCCATCAGAAGTGGTTTTCTGGCTCCTGCAGGATGAAAGGGGACCTGGAGGATGTTGGTGTGCATTGACCCAAAAGTGCACATCAAAGAGGATGCATTTGGTATCAGCCAGCAACCCAACAGAAATGTCTTTGTGGGCGCAAACCTCCTGTGGATACGTGTGAACAACCAAATTTCTCTGGCTATGACCTCTCCTGGGAATAGCTAGGCTAACACAGAGGTGTGATTTTTTTTCTTTAAAGTGCAGCATCTGTGTTTTCTGCTGAGGTCAATTAGAGCTGTGGGAGATCAGAGGCTGATGAAAGATGAGTGCCTTGCTATTGCCTTGCCTTCAGAAGTAGTGATCTTTTGTTTTCTGAGTTCTAGTAAAGCACTTACTTGGGGAGGCACGTGAAGAACTCTTGGCTGCTCCTGCCTCTTCCCCAGGGCAAGGAGGCAACCAGCTAAAGGAAGACAAAAGGATGGCAGCTGGTTTGGGTTGGCCACCTCTCCTCCACCCCATTCCCAGTGCAGCAGCATGTCCTAGAGGGCATGATCCTGTCAGTTGCTGGGACTTGCTTGCCTCAGGGTTGCTTGCCCCTTGCTTCCTGGTTTCTCAGCATCTGCAGATGCTGTGGGAGTTCCTCAGCCTTGGAAGAGGCACTGGTGCAGGAAGCACTGGGGCTGCTCTGGTATTTCCACTCTTGTTTTTCAGTAGAGGAGCTGATGCCCAAGCTCACTCTCTCCTTAGGTGGTGTGACCCCCGGGATTGCTGCCTTTGTCTCTCCTGGCTGGGAGAGACAAGGAGCCTCGCAAAAGCTGCCTTCCTCTCTGCATGGCTCCTCAGAGCCCTGGCAGGGCACGAGGGAGGGAGGGAGGGAGGGATTTGCCTTGGCACTGATGTGACTCTGCTCTTGGACATTCACCTGGGGGTACAGAAGCACCTGGAAGAGCACAGTACTCCCTCCAAACACCAAGGACCAAGCAATGCTTGCTTGTTGCTTGGCTCACACTGCATCCTCCTATTCCCTGTGCCAAGGCTGCTGTGTTTTTGTCACTTGGGGAGAGCCAGGCAGCTGTTTGCTCTATGACAGTTGACTGGCTGACATCCCAAAATGTTTTGCTGCTTTCTTTCCTCTCCTGACAGACAGATGAGTGGGATTATTTGGCTGAAGGAGGTTTTTTCTAGCACCAGCCTCTCTGGTGGCAGCCTTAGAACAGGGTCATCCATTTGGCAGTGAAAGAAAGGCACTGCCTTCGCTAGCACTGACACATCCAACACGGCAGTCCCTTGGCTGGCATCAACCTCCTGAACTCCACCAAAATTGGAGAGACCCCTGGACTGATGTCAAGGTTGGAAGTTGCTATCTTTTTTTTCAAGGATACATGAGGGAAGCCCCTGGCAGCCAGGGGCAGGTGGAGCCCAGAACTTCTGGGGCACCTAGGAGAGGCAGATCCCCTGCTGCTGTGCCTAGGCTCTGCCTGGGGTGAGAAAACAAGGATCACTCAAACCTCGATGGGAAAGAGGTCCCCAGCAGTGCCAGAGTCAAGTGTGGAGGAACTTAACACTTGCAATGCATTTCTGAGAAGTCCCTCTACTTGCTAACCATTCAAGGAAAGAGTCTGGAGGTCTGGCTTTGGCTAGAGCCATGTATGGAAATCTGGAGCTACAGCTGCTACTGTAGAACCTAAGAGACAGGAGAGAATGTCTGTGTAGTTTAGGAGCATTTTAGGCAGGTTTATCCTATTCTGTCCACAAGTTTAGTAACTGTGGTAGCTGCAGGCACAGAGGGAGGGCAAAGCCTTTTTCTTGCACACACAGCACTGGTAGGGGCTGTGCTCCTCTTCACTGGCCCTGGGATGTGTGCCCCTGGGAGATGGGGGCCCTGCAAGCCAAGGAAGAGCTGACTGCAGCTGTGAGCCATCCGTGGTGCACGGCAGGGAATGCCAGAAGGAAATTTAACTAATGACTCTGCCCTGAGCTGGCTTTTGTCACCTCAGCCTCCTGGCACAGGGGACTGCAGGGCTCCAGGCCTTGGCACCTCCCTCCTGCTTTTGCTTGCGGCAGCTGGAGGACAATGCCAGGGTGTCACAAGCCGATCCAAATGGCCAGAGACTGGACAGGCTTTAACACATGTTTTTAATGCTTTGTAAAGCCTCCCCTTCCCCGTGCTCTAGCCACAGCTGCCTGAGAGGCTTCCCTTCTGCAGCTCCACAGAGACTTGCCCGTCTTGTGTTTGCCTGAGGAGCCCAAAGCATGTGAGCAGAACGAGCAGCAGAACAGCCCAGAGTTTTTGGTCTCAATGCAAGTGGAAAGCAGCAACACTAATAGTAGCAGGCAGACTCTCTGCAGCTTAGCTCCCCCTCACATCCCTGCAGATGATGCATGAGGTGAGCCTCCAGCCAGGAATTCTAGAAGGTGGACACCAGGTTGGCCCTGCTGCAACCTTTCCCTTGCACCACTGCTCTGTGGCTGGCACTCAGAAATGGCCATAAAATTGGAAAGGATGTATTGTTTCTCTGCTTGGAGCAAGAGGCAGGGCCCTTTCTAGGGAACACATGGCTGTCTGCCCGTGATATGCTAACTGTGTGCCAGCCTGGCTTTCCTCTGAATGACAATGCTCAGACAGCAGAAATCCAGAGGAGAATTTCACCTGCTGACAGGGTCTTTCTGGAGCTTCTTGCACAGGGTTTAGGAGCTGTGGCTGCTCCTGACTGGCCTGAGAGCCTGTTAATTTCTGGAGATGTGCCCCCTTTTGCTGTGCCCTGGTGGCACGGTGGCAGTGTGGCTGTGCTGCGAGATAAAGGCTGTGCTTTGTGTTTGCAACTGGGGTAAAAGCAGGAGAAGGCAGAAAACCCCAGCTCTCATAAAATACTGATAGGTAGGTAGGACAAATGAATCTCTACCTCACATGTGTGTGCTGGGTGTGGCAGTACTGACAGGTGAGGGCACTAACCAATATAAAGCCTTTAATTAATAAAAAGGGCATGTGGGCTTGTAGCTTGGTTGGGAGTAGAGTGTGTGCCTGCTAGGGGCTCAAAGCTGTACCAGGGGAAATTTAAACTGGGCCTTGGGAAGTATTTTTTTAAAGAGGGGGCAGCCAAGCACTGCAATAGGCTCCTTTGAGTGGTTGATGCCCCATCCCTGTCTGTGTCTAAGAGGAATTTAGACAAGGCCCTTGGTAGCATGCTTTGACCTGAAATGGTCAGGCAGTTGACCAGGTGATCCTCTTATGTGTCTTACAACTGAAATGCTCTATTCTAATGTGCTCAGGCTCCCTCCTGGCAGAAGACACACATTTTCTGCAGTGGTCTTGTGTGCCTGATAATCAAAACAGCACCTCTGGGCTGGTGCAAGGATTTGCTTGCTGGCCATCCCACCTGGCATCCACCCCTCTCTGTGGGACAATGCCGGAGCTGGTGCAGAAGCAGGGCTGTGACAAGGTAAATCATGTGGGTGATGGGACCTTTATGGGCTGTTTGTGTTCAGGTACTGGAGAAAGTAAAGCTGGCGATGAAGATTAGAGACAGGAATAGGAAACACTGCCCTGGACTAGCAACAAATCAGCCTGGAGTCAGCTTCCAGTTCAGGGACTGCCTTCTCTACCAAACCACAGCAGGTAATGTCCCCCTGGAAAGCAGAACTGTGTGGTGGGAAAGGGATTTTTGCCAACTGGAGGTAACACTGTAGTAGAGACAGAGAACAAGAATTTTGGGGAAGGGATGGATGAAGTTAAAGGATAGCTGCTGGCACTGCTTTTGGCTCAGCAGTGCTGGAGCTCATCCTCACCCCTTTTTGTTGCTAGGCCCTGTGGTTGCTAAATGCTTGCTGTGGGTGCCTGGAAAGGTATTTTGCTCACTCCAACAGGTCTGGAGCGAGGAGGAAGATGCTTAAGGGAGAGAAAGAAAGCTTTAGATGGTCAAGTGCATCTGCCCTAAAAAAAGAGCAGGTACTCTTTGAATACCACATAATGGGTGTCAACAGGGTGAGGAGGGGAAGAGGACCTCTCTTACATTTGTCTCTCGGGTATTATAAATGTTTCCTACTGCCCTGTGGCTCAGGCAGATCATGGGATGCTCTAAGCCAGGCAGTCAGTGTTGTGCCTGCCCTCCTTGTGCCAGGTGAGCTGCTTGTCAGCCTCAGCTACCTCTTATCCTTCTTGTATTACTGTTTCTTCCCCACCCCTTTTCTTTTGAAGCAGACCAGAATTAAGGGTGGGGTTTATGACAGCCTGCCTTTGGGAATGGTAGATTTGTAGGGCAAAGACTCCTTGTGCTCTGAAAGGTAATCACACCAAAAGAGAGAAGGAAGAAGCTTTAGTTCTTCCTGGCAGGGTGAGGTCTAGAAGAGCTGGCAGTCTGGAGAGAGAAAGGTGTGGAGAGGAAGAGAAGGCTCCTGGAGGGAGGCATGGCCCCCTGTCTGTTTCTGCATGGCTGTTATGCTAATCTAGAAGAACAGCCCTCAGGCCCTGGAGTCCTAAATCTTGAGCTTGTTATTAAACCCTAATGTACACAGCACTCCACAAAATAAGAGGATGCCTAGGCTGCCTTGTCCGGGATGAGTTTGGGAGGCTCCTGTAGTGCTGCTCTCAGGGGAGGGGTGTGTCTGTGCTTCTCTTTTCTCCTGTCACCTGCTGAGCCCCAGCAAAAAACCCTTCCAGCAGTGGGGGAAGGCTTTTCTTCCAACAATCCTTATCCGTGGAGACCAGGATTAAGCTACAGTACTCCACGACTCATTTACCACACTCCACCAAACAGCCTTCGGTCGGTAATAATTTTCACTCACTGCAGTTTTGTGTTTGGAGAATTAATTGCTTTAATAAGGAGCTTAATTAGAAGTGCAAAAGTAGAATAAGCAGCAGAAATGTTGGCTAAGAGCTGAAGACCGTTTCCATAAAGAGAAATGCTGTCCGCCTGGTAGGAAGGGGTGTTGGGTCAAGAGATTGTATGGCTGTGTCCTGCAGCTGGGCTTCACACCTGGCTGCTGCTTCTCCTGACAAAGCCACCCAGCAATGGTGTGGTGCAGGGGTCTGTGCTGAGGGGAGCTCTGATGAGCTGCTCTGTTTGGAAAAAATATGCTTTTTGCAGCCCATGTGGCCAAACAGCATTTCCAGGCTGCCAGAGGCTTTTCCAACAGGTGTCTACGTGCAATCCCAATTTTTTTAATGTCCTGGGATGTTAGGATACCACAACAAAAGCAGGGACTGCAGCCTTCCTGATGCTAAAGCACAGAGCAGTGCACCTTTGCCACCCCTCGCCTGCAGGCTGTTTGCATGGCCTGGCCATTCCCACAGCGAAGATGAACATTTCTGACTCCAGCTGAGTTAAAGAGCTTCAGGAACAAATGAACTCCAAGGCAGAAATAGGCTATTTTCCCTCCTCCCCCCTGAAGCAGCTATCAGCAAGGAAAAAAACCCTCAATTTTCAGGGCAACTGAATCCATTTGCAAATGCATGTCAAGTGCGACAAATAGTTTGGGCTTAAATAATGGAGGGTGGCTTTTTTTCAATCTAAATGTTTTATTCCCACAGTTCCTAAACAAAACATTTCCCTTTTTCATTTTGAAATAATGTTTTGTTTTGAAACACGATTTTTTAAAAAAAAGCATAAAACAAAACATAAGCCCTCAAAATGAAGTTAATGGCACTGCATTTCTCTGTCAAAAGCAAGGATTTAGCCAACTCAGTGTGTTTATTTTTTTTTCCATGGTAGGTGTCAGCAAGCAAACTGGAAAATCTGCATTTCTGGACAACCTGAAATTTTTCTTCTTTTACACTCCTAACAGAGAGCTCAGAAATCAATTTTCACAGGTTCATTTTCTGAGCAATCTCATCGCTGCTGTCAAAATGATCTCTCTACTCTTATTTGTACTCAAAATGGGCAGTTAAAGAATATTCTTGACGAAGAGGTGCAATTCCTCTTCCTGTGTCAGCCAAGCCCATTGGCATTGCTCTGATCTAAATAAGATGGATCTTTTCCCCCGCTTTCTCCCCAGAGCAGCTCACGTTTCAGGAGGTCACAAGATCAGTGCCATCACCGTGCTCTCCCATAGCACCTGAACTTCCCGGGGCCCTTATTGTTTAATTAAGCCTGGCAATGATGCTGTGAGATACACAAAGCACGCACAGCGATTGCTGCCAATGTCTGTCAGTGGTGCAGTCTTTTCTCTGTTTTAAAATTTTTTCCCCTCTCTCAGCCTCACTTTGCGCTTGGGCTTTTCCAGCTGTTGCTGCCTGGTTCCTTTCTGACTCAGTGGGTAAATTGGCTGATGGCATATCTGTCCCGTGCAGTCAGACAAATCACGCTGCTGCGAACTATTTATGGTCCCCTAAGCATTGCTTGATTAACTTACTTGGCTGGCGTGCAGGGCTGGCTTGCCAGCTGACACAGGGAGCCGATGACACAAGGTACTTTCATTTGTTGTATCCCTTACAAGCCTGGGGGAGGCAGAGGGCTGCCCAGGAAAAATCACAGATGAAGCCCAGCCAGCAGTGAGGTGCCCTGCAGCTCTTGAGCCAGGGGCTGGCATGTCCCAGGCCAGGGCTTGGCTTGGGCAGCCTGGGGTTTTAATTGTAGCCTGCAGACTGTTCCGGCAGTACCTGCCAGCCAGTACCACGGTGCTTTAGCTCTGCTTCACAGGGGAAGTAGCTTAGGAAACCCCTGATTTCAGGAAGAGAAGGCTTCCCCTTTCTAGATGTTTCCCTCTGAGGCTCCTGAGCCAGCTGGGAGGGTCTGGTCCTTCGCTGTCAAGCACTCGCTGCCCAGCTCCTCTGCCTGCTGCGGGTGGGTGTCTGGTGTCCTGCGTCCTGTACGGGTGCGAGTGTCCCGTTCCACACTCACACAGGGGAAATGCAGGAACGTGTCCTCTCCTCTTTGTTGCTGACACACACCCGTCAGCTGACAGAAAAGGGTCCCCTATCTTTCCACGCTCTGCATGGCCGGTTTCACGCTTGTTTCTGCGCTTTTCTGCGGCCCCCGCTGCAGGTCCCGGCCGGCATCCCCGGCCGTCTCTCGCTGCAGGAGCTCTGGTGGCTGCTGCAGTAGAGGACATGCACATGCAGCTGCCAAGAGATGGCGCAGAGGCACTGTCACTGCGAGGCGGGCTGGGGACCGGCCCCAGGGGCTCCGCCACCAGCGCAGGGGACAGAGCTGCTCCGCCACACGGGGCTGGTGCTTCTGTTGTGCCTCTCGTCTGTGTTTGCAGACACGGGGAAAGGGCTGGTGCCATTGGGAAGGGCCGAGCAGTGCTTTGTGGCTGCACAGCCCGGCCTGCTCCAGCGCCTGCCTGTGCCTGCAGTGATGGAGCAGCACGTGCTCTCTTTCTCCATGCATCCCAAACATTTGTGGGCACGTGTGTGTGGAGCAGGCTGCTGCTGAAGGGGCCAGAAGAGTGGTTTTTCTCCCATGCTCCCTGGTGGCTTTCTTACCCGTGCGGGAGTGGCATTTGGGGACATCAGACCGCGTTTTGTGTAGTTTGATGATGACAGGGCAGGGCTCTCCTTTGCTTTTCTCTCCCCCAGCCTCAGAGACAGGCGATGTCTCTGTCCTAAACTGCCCTCTGGTCATAAGCCATGGCTGGAAATGTCCAAACCAGCTTCCTCTCTGTGGAGGTGAGCCCTGTGCCAGCTCCACCTGCACCTTCAAGGGGCAAGGCAGGGACTGTCACCAACCAAAGCACCCACCCACCCTCTAGGCTTGCATCAGCCACGCTGGTGTTGCTCCCTGATGGAGCAAACCAGCCAACTGCTCTTTAAACAGCTGTCTGCACCGCTGAGACGAACAGCAACATTTATGGAAATGTATATATTATTTAAGGTGAAGCCAGGGTCAGTGTGTACCTCGGAGGAGAATCTCAGCCAGAGCATGAAAAGGATTTTGTGTTGATTTCTAAAATATTTTAGTGTCTTTTCCTTGAGAGAGAATACTGTGTTTGAAAGTGAATGTTCAAAAGCAGAAGGCGAGGCTTTGCATTTGGGTAAAACCAACACAGGGCTTGTGACACCAGCTCATTCTGCATCCCCCAGAAAGCCACTGAGCTTGGGGGCCTCTGCTCTCCTCTTTGGTAAGGGGTGACATTAATACTGACCTGGGAAGTGCTAGGGAAGGCAGATCTCTGGACTTAGTCTAGCAGACCACAATAGGCAGTGTTATGGCAATAAAATTCCAAATGCTAAAACACAGGATTTATGTAGGGAAAACTGTTCTGAGGCCATCCTTTGGATGTAAGCGCTTGCTGGCTTGTAAATGGGTTTTTGACTGTGGCTTGATATTCCTCGTGTTTATGTGACAGCATCTGGATGTACATTTGCCTGGCAAAAATTCACTGCTTTGATTTTAGGTCTGGGCTTCACATTTTGGAGGCCATGGATGCCTGTGGAATGGAGGGAGAGAAATGTGGGCTTGATCAGTGCAATGAGGAAGGAGTCAAAACACCAAGGCAGCTGTATTTGCTGCAAAGAAAATGGATGGAGGCTGCAGAAAGCAATCACTGTTAGGCGCAGGAGAGTGATGGTATCCAATCAGGAGACAAGGAAAGAGTTCATTTTGGAGCAGTAACTGGTGTTAGCTTCCCGTTAACAGTAATAATAACTATATCCTGGAGTGATGGCTGAGTTCATTTGGACCAGATACAATTACTGCTTTGTGTGCAACAAGCACCCTCAATTTGCTGTGCAATATTAAGCTGGAGTCAGCTTCCTTACAGGCTCTGGTTTCCAGAGGCTGGGCTGCTAACAAAGTGCCCTCTTGCTTTCACACACCATCACTAACCACACGTTCACACACATCTATAGTCTCTGATAAAATCAGGGTCTTTGCAGCTAAATGCCAGGTAGTATTTCTTTCAGAAAAATCCCTGTCTTCCTGGCAGGAGTCTGGGAGTCCCTTGCTGTTGACTCAGAGCACTCTGTGCTTTGCTAAAAAGCAGCCTGCTTGTCCAGTCCCCAAATCCCTGCCCCCCAGTTTGGGACTGGGGCAGTTGGGCTCTGTTGCAAGCACATTTTGGGTGGAGAGTCTGGGAAGGCAGGGCACTCACCTGCCCCTGGGAATGCTCTCATTAACCTTGGCAGCCTCGGTGCCTCCCCTGCCAAACTCAACAGAAGCCCTTGGGAATAATAAGACTGACACAGCCCAAGTTTAAACTTGGACAAGCTTTTTAATACCCAGATGAAGAGATTACAGGAATGACCTACTTGTTTATACGTGGCAGATCTGTGAAATGTGCAGAAGGCTTTCTCATTAGAGGAGGTCTGCAGGGTGGAGTTGCCCCACCAGCGCCAGAGCTCCAGCCAAGCAGCAGATTAGATGGTGCCTCCAAGGAGCTGGGCTCTTTCATGTGTTTGGAAATTCCCCATGCCACCCCTAATTCCTAGACAAAATGCGTGGTGTTGTGAGGCAGGAGTGACTAATCTCAGCCTCTAAAGCCAGCAGAGGTTTCCAAGCATTTCAGGCTTATCTGCACAGCCAGTGCTGCCTTGTGCAGTGGGCTTGGGATGTGCAGGTCCATCAGTGGCATGCTGTGCCCTGCAAGGCCAAGTAGGTTTTGTGAGTGCCAAGGCATGCCATGGTGGAATCTGGGATCCACCACTCCCACAACCTGATCTTCCATATTGGCATTAATTAAAAGCCTTTTGGGCACATGCAACATCCTCTCTTTTCTTCAGTAGCTTCCATGTGCCCTGACTGATGCCCAAGATGCTCAATTTCTGAACAATTGAATTCCTGCCTAGCAGATGGCTCTTTAGGAGATTGCAAAATGCAAACAGGCACAAAAACAGTCTCCTTAAGAGTAGAGGTTGTTTTCTGCTGGCAGAAAGTACAAAGACCGCAGGAGCATTACTACTACCCAGGGACTTACCCTGATCTGGATTTTGAGGACTTTCTGAGATGGGATCTACTGAAGGAGCCAGAACATGGGTTATAACTTGATAAGTACAATAACTTGGGTGTTCTGTGTGATGATCAACCTCTCCCACAGCATGCCAGGCTGGGAGGTGCAGGAAAAAGGCTTCTGTGGTTCAGGTGATGAGAGAAAGGCACCCAGCTTATCCTCTGAGGGCCTTGAATACCCAGAGCCTCTGTGAGGAGCAGTGTTATAAGCCTGACTTCCTGTACATTCACCATTTGCTGGGGTGTTCCAAAGTGCTGCTGCAGTGACTCTCCAACAGCTCATGGTCTTGTGACTTTAAGGAGGATGGACACATAGAGCTGGGACCTATCTGGAGGTGCAAGTGCTGAGCTTGGTGAGTCTCTCAGCAGGGAAGGAGGGTCAGTGAGAACCTTCCATGCTGTGAATCACCCAGAGCAAGCAAGCATCTGCACCACTAAACTGCCAGACTTGGTCTTGGTGTGATCTGGGATGTGATTCCTGTGCTGTTCCCATTTGGGTCTACCTGAGCCCAAATTCCTCTGTGCCTGCTGCCTGCCTGGGAGGGACTCCAGGCTGGTACCACTGTGTGGGAAGGCAGGACAGGCCTGCTGGGGTATAGGTGGGACCTACAGGGGTTCTTATCCCCTTGCTGCTCCTCCTGCATCCCAGCCAATGAACCCAAAGCCTCCTGGCCAGCACTTAGCAGGCAGGCAGGCGGCACGGGCAGCAACAGCCATGGGGTCACAGCAGTGCAAGTACAGCTGCCGAGTCCTTGGGCCAGCAACAAGGAGAAAAAGTGTGTTGTTATAAATCTACAACCTGCTCTTAATGGCTTGGGGCTACAGGCATATAGATTAAATTCCAGTCCTATATTTCATAGAAGTCACACAGTGGCATGTCAAGGTGCTGCAAGTGAGCAGCCCTCTGATGGTGTTCTGGGCGTCTGGTGGGGGACTAACTAGAGCAGTGAAATAAAGCATAACAACATGTTATGCTAGACTGAAGAATGGGAGAATTTCATAGTGGTGAGATCAGGGCTGTAAAATGGCTTCTGGAGAAACTAATGGAAGCTTCTCCATGATTGGGTTATTAAAAAAAAAAAAAAAAAGATTGGACAAACCTTAGGTGGTGTATATTAGCCTAGTGATGTGAAATTCATGGCAATTCTGTCAGAAAAAGGATGACAGAAGGGTATGCTGTTCCATTTTCAGCAGTGTTACTCTGAATGCTGTTTACTTTTATTTGGAGAGTTGGGAAGCAGGTTGTTTCATTATTTTGTGTTTGGGAACAGCAGGTTTCTTCAGCTGTCAATCTCAGAGAAAAAACAGATATTTTAATTCTGAAGTATTTAGCTTGTGCACTTTCTTGTGGAGTCGAGGGGGACTGGAGGAAGGTAACTTGCACCCCACTGGCACAACCTCCCCCCACAGAGGTTTGTACACAGTCCCTGTTGGTTGTACTGAAGGATGCCTCTCTGCAGCTGTCAGATGCAGGAATGGGAGGGGGAGACTGGCACAGACTGGATACCCATCGGGGGGTGCATGGCACAAGGGTGATGCCACCCTGCTGGATGCTGCTCTGTGGCAGCTTCCTTTCGGGCTGCCCAGTTTTCTCTGCGCACGGATGTACAGGAAAGCTGCAGCACAGCAGACAAGGGGAGCAACAACCCAGTAATTTCCCAGCCGTGTTCCCTTGTGAAACCATCCCTGAGCACATCCTTACCCTTCCTACCTGTCCCTGCTTCTCAGATAGTCCCAGCATGGCTTTTCCCAGCCTGTGCACGGTGCTGCCAGCTGGTGTCAGCTCAGCCAGGAGGAGAGGCCAGCAGGAAACATTTGGCCAGAGAGCAAAAGCAGCCCTTCCTCTAGTGCTTGAAGTGAAAGGTTTTCCTCTCCAGCAATAGCCTCCTTCAGCCCACAGCCAGTTCCTGACTCTCCTCTCCTGTGTACACAGCAGCAAGCCCCTTTATTTTTGGACACCGTGCCACAGAAGCCAGCTCTACCAAGGCCAGCAGTGACACTGTGCCCTTGGAGGGCTGCAGGGACCAGCCCATGGGGCCACCACAGAGCAGAGGAAGGTGCCCCTCACCCCAGGAAGCCTGTCTGGGTGCGCGTGCTGGGGGAAGCTCAGTCCTCGGTATAAAGTGACGAGCTGGTAATAAATATTCAATTTATTTATAATTGCAAATACCAGGGGAGGAAACCAGTAAACAAAAGAAGCCGCAGTCGGCATCGTGGCTAAAATTCTGGAATGTTGGGCTGCATTGATGGATACAGGAGGAACAGAGGGCAGTGAGTGGTCAGCCAGCCTGTGTGCTAGCAATTAAAACAAATTCAAGTTTAAGAAAGCAGAAACTCATAAAGGAAGCTGCTTAAGTTAGGCTCTTCTTAATGAGAGACAAATACACTAGAAAATATTGCCTGCTAACAGTATTCATAAGCTGCTCCCAAGATGTTTTGATTAAACCACAGTTGTCTTTCTAGTGTACTAATGGTTTTTAATCTCTCTTGATGCCTAGGGGCAAAGGGGTCTACTGATTCACAGCAGCTTGGTGAGCTGAAACTTGTCCCTGGTGAATGCATCTCTCATGCCAGAATCACGGCTTTTAATTTTTAAAAATGTAAGTTTTTAGCAAAGGGAGAATCCTTAGCATGTGAGTGGGGCGTTAGTGCCGCGTGCCTGGATATGAAGGGAGCTCCTCTGGGAGAAAGATTCATGCTTCTCCCCCTTCTCCTGGGGGTGCACTGAATTATAATTCTGGCACTATTTCACTGCTGGGCAAAATCTAATTGCAGTTTCCTGCCTGGCTGGTGTGGAGGGGAAGAGGACAGTGCCATGAATCCTGCAGCTCCCGTGCCGACCTGCCAGCAGTGGGCAAGAACAGGGGTTGCACAAGGCAAAGAAGGTCAAGGCTCCTCTCAGGGGGCTTCCCACCTCTCCAAAAGCCATAGGGAATGTACTGGAGTGATGGGTAATGCTGGGGGACCGCCAATACCTCTTTCTTCGTGGGAGGCCTCTCCTAAGCAGAGGGGGTCTGCTGTGTTTGCCAAAGCATTGGAGGCAGAGGCACCACATGGGGAAGTGTGAGAGCGCAGCCATATCTCAGCCAGAATTGCTGTGGGAGTGAGCTACAGGTGCTCAGCATGGAGCATTTGCACCAATCCCTCCCCTTTACACTTCCCTTCTTGCCAGCAGTTACGGGATGGCCCCAAGACTTGACAGGGCTTCTCACAGCTTGGAAATTTGGCATCATCTGATTATGCCACCTAGCTGGTTCATGGACAGTGTTCTGACTACAGAATTTTTTAATTAAGAGATGGAACATGAGAGTACTGATTTCTGGTGTTCCGTGTCCCTCACATCACACGGAATGCTGGGAGATGAGGGCAGTGAGTTGGGCTTGATTTCTGGGCAATATGGGAAAGTAACCCTTTTTGTGCCCTAAAGCCATGCTCTGGGCTTATACCAAATTGGAAGCATACCCACCTGTCTGCCAGCAGGCTGTGTCTGTTTGGTGCTCAGCCTCCTACAGAGATGTCCATACCTCCCTCCTTTTTACAGCCTCCCTGTTTATTCAGCATTCCTGGCCACCTTCCCTGACATGTGACCCTACCATGGGTGAGCAGCCAGTGCTCACCACCAGCCATGACCCCCTCTTTCCCAACTCGTCCCAAAGCCCACAGCCAGCAACCCCTTCCCCTTCCATGCAATTTTGTCCCCTCAGTTTCTTCCCCCAGCCTCATCTTAGCAGCTTTCACAGAAAAACAGCTGGGAAGGGAGGAAAGGCTTTTCTGTCAGCAGGTATGAGGGGAAAGCTCTGCCTGCCAGGGGCTTGCATGGCACATGGCATGGGCCTGCCTCCCACCTCCTGTCTGGGCTGGGCACCAGGGAGCATCCCTGATGAGAGCAGACAGTTCCTCTGTCCTCTGGGTACAGTAGCTGCTTGTTGCTCACAGAGAATGAAAACATATTAAAGTACAAAACTGCTGCACTAGTCATTTTCCAATTCCCCACTTGAAGAACTGGCTTCCCAGGAAAATAGGTCACTTACATAAAAAGCACCTTATTATCACACCACAGCAGTGAAGGAAAGAGATGGCTCAAGAGACACTTTCATTTTGAGCCCCTGTTCCTGGGTACTTAGATATTTCTGGAAAATTGACCCTTTGGGCTGCAATTTCTCATGCTCGGTTTCAGCCCATAAGGTGAATTTCAGGACCTCATTCCCTCCATTGAGATAGATGAAGTTAGGGAGGGAAATGTTTTATATCTTAACCCTTGGGAGAGCTGTGCATCCAAACTCACCACTCTCCATAGGGGTTGGAGTGAGCCACCATCTGATTTTTTTATCAAGGGTGAGGAAGACTCCCAGAGACTGTAGACTTGTGTCCTTCCACTTCCTCCTGCAGTAACCTCCTGCCTCCCACGCTCCCCAGAGATTCATCTGCTTTTCCCCTCTAAGCCCATAGTTCATGCTGATCCTGAGGGCAGTGGAAATGTGGAAGGCAGCAAAGTGACCGTGCCCTTGTGAGGAAGGTGGAAGTTATCTAGTTTTCATTAAATTACTGGAGCTGAAAGAGGGAAAATGGGTGGGTGGAGAGAAAGGAAGGACCAGTGTGGTTGGCCTTGGAGTGAGGTCTTCTTGAGTGGGAAAGAGGAAGTCTCTGTTGAACAGCTTTGCCTTGGCTCACTTCAAAGCAGTGACATTGGCAAAGTGCTTAGTTGTATTTCTCAAAAAAAAGAAGCTCTGACTTTGGTAAACAGGCTTCCTGAGAGACTCCAAAAAAAAAAAAAAAAAAAAAAACATTCACCTCCTTGGTCCTGGTCTGGGTGCTGTGTTCTAACCCCATTTCAGCTGGGCGATTCAAGTGCTGTAAGCCTGACAAGGGCCAGCAGGGAGTTTCCTCAGCCTCTCCATTCTAATGATTCTGGCCCCAGCCTTGGCCAGCATGCGCTTGCCCCCACTGTGCTGGTCAGGCTGTGAAGGAAGTCACCTTTCTGGCAGCCCTGTGCCCAGCTGGGCAGGCAGAAAGGGGCCAGGGTGGGAGGGAGCCCCAGAAGAAGACAATGAGGAGCAGGAAGTGGGAGTAGGATGGGAAGGAGTGAATACAATAATGTGCACAGATGGGATGGCAGGTCTGAGAGTCACAGCACAGTGAGAAAGCTGTGGAGAAACTTGGAAGCCAGGGAGGGCAGATGGAGGATGGGCCAACCAAAGAGCAGCTTGCCAGCCTTCCCTGGAGCCCCATCTTCAGGAGGAGCTCACTGCCCTGGCACATGGTGGGGAACATCCCTGCCGCCAACACCTCCACGAGAGCAGGGCACAAGGCCTGATGTCTTGGCATGGAGGACGTGCTTCCAAAAAACATCAGCAATTACCTCTGCAGCAGCGGCAGCCAGTGAGCAGGAGTAATTTACATAGTAAGAGCCGGGAGATAGATGGCTCTTTAAACCAGATCTGTCATCCCCAGCTCTCTCTCCGTCTCTGACGCTTTGATGTTCCTCTTTGAAGAGCTCTCCTCGCTTGCTGTTCCCCGCTCCCTTGGTGCCGCTCCAGCTCTCCAAATGCCTTTCCCCATCTCTCTGCCCATGTGCCTGCACTGCTGCGCCCGCATCCCGGCGGGAAGGATGCAGAGCAGGCCACAGCTGGCACCCTGAAAGCCAGCGCTGGCAGGGGGCTGTGTGGAGGGGAGAAAGCCAGCACTGGCAGGGGGCTGTGTGGAGGGGAGGCACCGGAGCGTCTGTTCTGCACGAGGTCTGAGGTGCCAGCAAACAGGGGAACGTGAGACAATGACAGCAACGATGCCAAGCAGCTTTCGATCGCTGTGTTGCCATCTGATGGAGGAACCCAAGTGTTCAGCCCAAAGGTACAAAAACTGAAGGTGAGAAGGGGGTTAGAGACCATGAATTCCTGGTTCTCCAACCCTTCAAGGGTGCTGGGGGCTTCCCAGTATTCCAGCATGTGCGGCATCTCTCACTTCCCCTGTGTCTCTGGTAGGTTCAAGTCCCTGGGTAAGGAAGGGAGAAGGAAGATCAGATTCATGTGAGAAATATGCTTTGGTGTGGTTGAAGTGATAGGACACTTGGTGAAACAGTGGCCAGAGGCTCTTGTGAGCAGCAGCAGACATCGAGAAGCCTGTCACAGCAGCAAAGACCAGATCAGAGGACTCTGTGTGAAGGAGGCACAGGGAAACAGCGAGGGGAAGGTGGGTTGGAGGAGGTAAGTCTGCCTGCTGCAACCCACCTCCTGCCCTGAGCTCTTCCATTCTGAGGTGCCAGTGACTGAGGGCTTGGTTTCCTCAGCTTAGCAAAAATCCCTTCACTAGCTGCATAATCAAAATAATAACAACAACAACAACAACAACAAAAAAGGCACTCCAATACCAGAATTACTGTCTCTTCAAGTTCTTAGTAAGGGATAAAAGCTGAAAGACATAAAAGCAGTGCACTTCCATTGGTGAAGGGGTAAACGGGCCTCAATATAACTCTTTATTACATAAAGGAGATCCCTTGCGTGTGAACTTCATAGCCCAGTGGTGTGTTACATGTGAGGATCACCTAATGGGTAGAGCTGGAGAACAAACTACTGTCACAGAAGCATGGACATACAAATGTCCTGTTGCTGGATATTTCACCTCTAAGATACTTTGAAAGGTCTGTGCTTAGGCAATAAAAATCATCACGGTGTAGGCACTGTGCATGCAGAAATCCTAATTTGGTCTACTACTTTTAGAGGTACTTGGGTACTTGTTGCCCTTGAGAGCTGCACTTGAATTTTGGCTCAAGGTCCCAGGGCTAAGAGGTGTGAAGCAGATGTTTTGACTGCAGGCACCAAGCAAGAGTTTCTATTTCTGGTGCCAATTGGATGATGCCAATTAAGCCCAAATATCCACCTGCCTGGGAGAGAGTGTGTCTCCTTGCATCCCTATGAAGAGCCTCAGTCTTTTTGGCAATACAGCCCAAATTTCCGAAAGTGAGCTCCGTCTTTCTAGGGCACTCTAAAGATCTAAGTTGTTTTAGTTCCTCAGACAGGAGAGAGAGTTGTTTGGTAGCTCTTTGAAAATTCATCTGCATCCTTTGCAGATGAATTGCCCTGATCCAGAGACTGTCTTTGGACACACTGGGCAGTGTCAGGAAATGTTTTGAACAGCCTGGAGTTTTAAAGCAAGGATCTCAGCCTTGTGCAGGGAACTTGTGAACACAGATCATTGTGAACAGAGCCAAGTGGAGGCAGTCCATGTCTCATCTGCCTCTCTAACCACTCTTGCAAGCAGGATTTTTGTTTCTGCTCTCTGCTGTAAGCAGCTTCCCTGGTGGCAGTACAGCCCTGAGTTCACCAGCTTGGAGGGATAAAACCCCAGCTGTGTTCTGGATGCTCTGGCTGTATTGCCTGCTGTTAGCCATGCTGCAGGGGGCCATTGCTATTTCTCAGCCCCAGGTTTGCTGGCTAATCTGTGCTTGCAAATGCATCAGAAGGGCTGATTCCCCTTCTGAATTGTTCTTCTGGCACAAAAAAGTGCTGCCTGACCACACGTGGTTAGGCACAGCACAGCCAGTCACTGTGGAGGTCAGGCACAGATGTGGGTGAGGAGCACAGGCACTAACTATCAGCAGGCTCTGAGCTCTTCGGGTTTCCTTTTTATTTTCTAAATAAGGATTGTTGCAAGAAAAGGGGTGGCAGTTGTTCAGGTGTGTGGCTGTCATCATTAGCACACAACCCTGCCATGCTCAGAGACTGCTTTAATGAAAAACCATGTCAGGTTTCACCTGTGGGTTAGGGACCCTCCGTCTGCTGCCAGCTCTGCAAATTAACTCCAGCCTGTCCCACAGGTAACCTGCTCTCCAGCAGGACAGCTATCCACGTGGCAGAGCAGGCAGGAGCGGGGAAGTAGACTTGGTTTCTCTTGCACAAGTCAGGAGCTTGATTTTCTCTGTTGTGGTCTTGGGGCATGATGAGGGCAGAGTCTGGCCTTGGAGAGCAAAGGCAAGCTGCAGCACCATAACACAGCAACTCTTACTCCTACCAAGATGCCTCAGGGCCAAATGACACCACCTGTGTGCAGGTTTGTGTTAGCAGCAGTACCCTGGTGGGGAGGACCCTGGGGACACTATTTCTCACAAATTCCTCCCCAGGTAGCCTAGCAAGGGTCTCCCTGGAGAGGGGTTTGTGGCAGCGTGTCCAACGAGCTTGCAGCAGTAAGAGGGAGCCACAATGCTGCTGCCTCCTTGCTTTTCTTATGTTTTCATCCTCTCTTTCCTTTGGGTTGCAGAAGATTGGGAAGTTGGGCCCCCAAGGGAAATGAACCTCTGTTACCTGAGCCTCTGGTGTCACCTGTGAAGCAGAAGCATTGTCCTTTCCTGATGTGTGTCCGACACATCTTGTGACCCGAGCCACTCCAGCTGAGGTTAGAGAAGGGAAATGACTTGGTGTAAACTGGTTGGTGAAGGAAACAAAGGATTATACTTTCTCTTGTGAGTACTAGTAAACAAACAGGCTGTGAGCACTGCCAAGAAAATCTATAATTTGTAGAAAAAGAGCACTCTGACATTGTCACATCACTTTAATCTCCTCTTGCCTTTAGTGATTATTTTCTCCTTGGCCATTGGAGACTATCTGGCTAGCAATAAGTACAGCTTACTCTCCTGTTCTGGTTCAACACTAACAGTTAATGATGTCAAGCTGTATTAAGCTTGAGCCACTCTGATCATCTCATTCTAAACATCCCTTGAATGCCATGGAGCAATTTTCTCTGTAAGAAGCTGTTGGTCAGTGGATTAATGCCTGCTTTGTCTTGCTGTTCTTGTCTTGAAAGGAAATTTTTGTGCTAAAAAATGTAGTTGTATATGTGTTGCAGGAATAGAAAATGCCTAAGATGCACACTGACCTTCACTACATAAAGTGTTTTTATAAGGTTTTCCAAACATAAACTTTAGGGGTCATCCTGCATTTTCAGAAAGGCTAGAGGGCCAAGACCTCAGCTGCTGTAAATCAGTGTAGTCTGCCTGAGAAGGGCTGAATTCTTCAGCTGAGAACTTGCTGAGTAGTTTTTGCTAGGGGTCTGTAAAAATCAGAAACAGCATCAGCAAGAGGGCAAGCAAGGAACACCATTGCCTAGTTGACGTCCTAGAAGAATAAAGGGGCACCAGCTAAAGCTGGCATGCTGGATCGTTCAAAACAACAGGGAAAAATTTCCCAAACAAGGCACTGTTCATCTGGGGACTCCTTGCCACAGTATGCTATGGGCTTGTGTTTACATGGTTCAGAAAGCATTTAGACAAATTCATGGATAAAAACCTCCTAAGGCTATTAAAAACCAGAACATACCTTCTTGATCTGAAAGGTATTTCAGCTCAGGGCTTTCTGAGCTGCAAGTTATGAGAAACCAGGGAGAAATACATTAAAGGGGGCTTCTTGAGCTAGCTAGACCTTAGAAAAGCAGGTTAGAAAAACCATTGAGGGCTTTTCAGAGTGTGGTAGAAGATGATATAGTAGAATGACCTCCCTGCTCATTCAAATTTTAGGCTGATTTTAAGGAAACACTTAGGGCACTGCACAACTAAAGCAGCCAGAAATTTCTTTCTCATTCTCTGAGATGGGCTGCTCAGGCAAAGACCAGCCATGTTATATGGGGCTGGTCCATTGCCACAGAGCTGGGAGAGCATTTCTGGCCAAGATTTCTTGCAGGTTTGACGAGAAGGAGATGAGGTTCAATCCATCCAGACTCCCCCACTTCCTTCTGGGAGAGGATGGCAGGAGAGAATGTTGATACAACAGGGAGGAGAGAGGAAGGGGAAGGCAATGGTAAGGGAAAGTCCTCCTAGGCAGGAATTGCAAGCAGGAATGAGCCTCTGGCTAACTCATGATCTCAGCCTTCTCCTGAGAGAGGTGTTGAGAAATTTTAGCACCTAGAGGGCTGGAAATCAGCAGCCTGATGTTAAGGGTTGAAGAGTAAGGGCTGTGTGAAAGGACAGACAGTTCCCTGTCGTGAACTGTCCAGAAATGAAACTTCTCCTGGGGCAAAAGAAATGTGAGAAAAACAGAGGTGTTCTCCCTCCCTGAGTGAGTCTGACAGCCATATGGTGTAAGAATTGTTGTCATCACAATTAATTCCTATTTGACATTGCTCTGGCAGATGTCCACAGGTCTGCAGGAGCAGGGCTGTCTTCTTAGCAGCTGCAAAGAAGTGGAGTGAGAAATAAGTGGTAGGGAGGGTTGGTTCCTTTTGTTTTGCAGGCTAGCTGGGCTTGCATGAGATAGGATCATCTCTGAGGCTGAACAGATTCTTCTGTCTCTGGCTCTGCAGGCTATCAGAGGGACAGGGACTCCATTTTCTCACACTGTCTCTCCAGCCCTGGGTTGCACCAATGTTGCTGAAGCTGACGCTTTAATATAAAGCAACTTGTGCATTGCAACAAGGAAACGAAGCCAAATCAGAGCACCTATCTCAGGTAAACATAACCTTCATGTCCAGCAGTCATTTGACACTCTCTGCTAACACCTCTACCTCCAATTAAAATCACCTGAAGTGAGGGTTTTGAACTGCTGTGCACTAAGATTACAGCTCCAGAGGGACTAGTAAATGCATATGGGTTCCCCCTCTTCCTGCCTTTTGTGTCCCCTATAAAGAAGGGTTCTTCATGAAATTGAAGGGGGAGAAGAAAGGCACTTTCAGATAGTCTAACCTTTCTGTTTCTAGTGTATCCTAACCATTAATGCCCATCTCTGGATTTCTGCCATGGTCCTTGCTCCCTGTGTTGTGTAGTAAAGAGCAGCCAGGGAGGCATATAGGTGGTGATTATAGACATTTCTGCTGTGCTTTCCATGCCACGGCTCTGGTGTGTCCTGGGGACATGGCCTGCAATTGTGTGTTGGTTTGGGGTGGGTTTCAGCTACATCCCAGGCTTGAGACAGCTGCTATAGTCTTGGAAATCCTGAGTGCATATAGAGAACTCGCCCCTTGAGGGCACACACAGGGGACCAATAGCAGTTTTGCCTTGGCTGAGCTACCATTACATAGGGTTTTTTAAAAATTATAGAAGAGATGGATTAGTGATGATTTTTAAAAGTGGCTGGTTTTTCAAAAGAGTCCAGTTTTCTACCTTTCATAGTGAGGATTTCCCTTTTGTGACTTGAAGCGAGGATTTTATTTTTCCTTCCCTTTGTGTAATTCCTGTTTATTACACAACCCCTCCTTATTGACATAGCATCTCTGGCTTATGCATCATTTATTGGTATCTGAACAGTTACTGGAAAGTGTTCCTGGGTAAGCTCTAGGGAGGCACAGTTGCCTCACTAATGGAGGAAAAGCCTAACTACTTCCTAAATCAATTAGCCTGAAAGGCCAGAAGGCACGTCAGGCTGCTCTCCCCACGCTGGTGTTCACACACCACAGTGGTCTGTGCTGTGGTGGTGGCACGGTACCCACAGACACACTCACTGCTCCCCACGTGGTCCCAGCCACGCTGGCAGCCAGAATGACATTTCCTCCTCAGAAATGTGTATTCCTATGTATCCACTCATTCCATACATCCCTGCTGCTGCACATGCACTCGTAACTCACGGCTCAGCAGCTGCTGGTCCCCTGCCTGCCGCTGACCCATGGGGGACGTGTGCCTGTTCTCTAGCAGGCAGCCCAGCTCACAGGCTCCAGCCATAAAAATTCCTGTTGTGTGACTCTGGAAGCCCTCAAGGTAATGGTCACCTCGTGTGCACACATATCCATATAAAGTCCCTTTGTTCCTGCTGGCTGTACGCAGGAAAGGGCTGCCTGCCTGCTGACAGACATCGCTGGCAGGGAAAGGGGAATTTGGCAGAAGTCATTAGTGCTAATTATTGGCATGAATCCTGGGGTGAGACAGGGGTTTTGGGCTGCAGGGGAGCACACCTGATTGCAGTGCTGCCCTCAGCAAGCCAGGAGAGCCTCCAGCACTGAGCACAGGCAGAGGCCACCACAACACCTCCGCTCTTCGGCAAGAAGTGGGGCAGGACATTTGTCCCCCAAGGCCCTTGTACCTCCTGGGAGGGGGAGAGAGAGCATGGGTGCTGTGGTGGGAGGGGTTGAGAAATGCCAACAGGCTGCAAATGGAGAAGATGCAAAGGAGGAAATGGACTGGTGAGTGTTGTGAAGTACAAAAGAAGGTTTGGAGCACAGGTATGGACAAATGCACAGTAGGAAGGTGCAAGCATTGAGTGGAAAGGCAAGAGAAAGGGCTGAGCAGAGAAGCAGGTGGGATAGAAGGGGGAAAAATGAAGCCAAAACAACGCTCATCTAGAAAGCATGAAGACAGCAGGGATTACTGGTTGTAGCTGGACTGCCTGCACATGCTTCATCCAGGAGAGTGTCAACACTGTGACTCCAAAACTGGGATACCTGGAAGCTGGTGAATTAAAAGAACAAAGAGTTGGCGGCACAAGAATTTGTCTGTTTGGGAGGAGGAACATTGTTTAGAAGGAAGGAAAGAAAAAAGTGTAGAGCAAGACTGGGATGGTGGCCGAGAGGATGTTTGGCAGATGTTTCTTTCATAGACCATGCAGAATTGGTGGGAAGGGGGATGTGGTTAACTGGATCTGGTTGAGCTAGGAATAAGAGTGTGAGGTCTCTGAAGTAGGGAGTAGAAGTGTAAAAGCCAAAAGAAAGAGGACCAGGGCAGGGCAGAGGGGGAAAGATGCCAGAGAGCAGCTGTGAGCTTCATGGAAACAAGAAGGATATTTCCTGATGAGTTTAAGCTCAGCAGTTCAGCTACTAAGAAGGAAATGGAGACTGTGACCAGTATGTAACCTACAGAGACTCTGATCCAGGAGGGAAGAGCTATTCAGGGAACAGACCTAGGCATCAATTTTGGGTGAGTCCCATCCCTGAAACAGCCACTGTGCAAGGGACAGGGCAGGGATGGAAAGGGAAGGTTAAGGCAAAGGAAGAGAAGGGAGTGCTGTGACTCCAGCTGGCACATTCCCAGGCAATATCAAATACCCTCAGAAAATCCACATGTAGATGCCTGGCAAAGAGTAACATGCTCTGGACATGGTGCATGGTATCCCATGGCTGCACAGTGGTCCGTGGTCAACCCCAGGAGCTCCTGGGCAAGTTCCTCTCCTTGCCACCTGCCACAGGGAGAAGATCCTCAGCCTCAAGGTGCAGCCCAGGCTGAGGAGACCAGTAAACCCTATTTTCAGGGTTGTGCCACTGACTCTTGGCAGACATGAAAGGAAGCTGAATCACTGTATTATAATTTCAAGCTCCATTAAAAAACATGGGGATAGCAGAGGGAAGGAGAGGGCAGGAGGGATGAAGAGAAAATTGAACAAAGCAGAGTAGCACTTGAAGGAGAAAGAAATGTTGCTCATAGGCTCAGAAGGGGGAATTTCAAACAGACACGAGATTAAAAGGGAACCCTTGAGACTGTCTCTTTAAATACAGCAAGATTCACTTACTCCATGCTGAGCCAGGCTTGTTGAATGCTGGAGGCACGGTCCCACTGAGGTTTGCCAGCTGATGGAGCAGTGGAAATCTGTCTCTCCCACTATACCACCAACTTACCCTCTTCCACCTATGTTATTCAGGAAGTCCCATTGCTAATAAATTTACTGCAGAGTGAGCCTAGTGGGGAAGCAGTTTTACTTGACTGCCCATCAGCACTGAGCATGTTAAATGATCTTTTTATCTAGAGGCATACAGGCACATCAGACTTGGTACCATGTGTCTGGGAGTGCAGAGTGGGGTGTCTGGGTGCAGCTTCTTGTTTGTTGAGAGTGTTCCCTTGCTGGTCCCAAAGGCAGGGAGGGAACCTACAGGTGCAAGAGGAAAAAGCAGAATGTGTAAGCATTACCTGTGGCAGATATCACAGAAGATTATTTTCAGAGCCAGGGGAAGGAGTGCTTTGGTGCAAAGGGGAGTGAGGTGTCCAAGCCCTCTAGTTAGACCCCCGACCACTTCATTCTGCTTCAGGGCAGCTGCAGGATGTTCACAGTGCAAACATTGATCTGTCTGTGACTTGGGACCAGGCTGGAAAGTCTTTGCCTGGTTTGGCCTCTTACCTCCTGTAGGCATAATTTCAGCAGGTTTTTTTAATAGCTCACAGGGGTTGGCCAGGCCCAGCATTTGGGTGGGAGGCAGATGTCAAGTTCCTTGTAGCTGTAGTTGTCCCACACGGGCTACAGGCTTCTTTTTCCTGCTCTGTACCCAGCAAAGGTCCTCCCTGTGAAGAGTGGCAGTGCTGCTAACCAAATGAAGGGTGTGATGATGTAAAGAAACAATGAACTGAATGAGACCTGGTCATCTGAGCTGGTCTTGTCGATGTGCAAAGCACAGTGGTGTCCAGCCTGATGTCCTGGTCAGATTGAATGTCTGTAGTGGCATTCATGTTGTACTGAATCTCCTCAGCCCCTGAGCTGAGATTTCAGCTCTTATCCCCACATCCCATGCCCTGAATTTTTATGGCTTTGACAATTGAAAGAGGCTGAATTCCTTGGGATAGTAGCTGGTTTCCATTTGCTCTGACAAATGCTAATAGCGCTAAATAAATAGCAAAAACTGGTTATAATGTAACAGGGTGCTCATTGCTGCATTTCCTAAGCTGTTGCCTGGTGCTGCTGTGTGCCATTAGGTGTTTGCTAAATTATGTCTTGGGAGCTCCTGGGTCTTAGGGGTGTTTGCTTTGCAGAAATGAGAACGACTGGCAAGCTCTCCTGGCTTCGGTTTTGTCCGTGCGGCTCAGGCAGAGGCTCAGGAGACGGGCAGCAGCCAGCACGGATCGTGTTCCAGCCACACTGCTCTCCTTCCCCACGGCCCTGCTGAGAGCTGAGCAGCTTGGAGGAGCAGGAGCTCAGGGGCTGACCTGCAAGAGGAGAGCTGTTCCTCCCCAACACCCTCCTTCAGGAGTGCCAGGGCAGAGAGGGGCTGCAAACCAAACACAGGTGAGGCTCTTCTTTGTGCTTGGGGGTCCTGGCAGACTTCATGATGTGTCTCCTTGTTTTCTGGACTTCCTTTTGATTTTGTGGGTGGTGATGGAATGGCCAGGATCCTCCATTAATCAGAAATAAAAGCAGTCCTGCTACGGCCCTAAGCCTTTCCAAAGGCTGGTGGATCTGAAAAGGAGCAGTGCTCAGCAGTGGTAGTGTTAAGGCGCTAGGAAAGACTAAAACCCACTGGGCTAGAGACTCTTTTGTATTCACAACAATGCTTTTCCAAGGGAGTTTAAGCACACACCTTGTTCCCAGCTGTGAGTCTCCAGCTAAATATTCCCCACACCCAGGACAACTGCATCCTAATCCTAACAGAGGCCCCAGGGCACCATTGTAATGCAAATAATGATAAATAACGGCAATAATAAAACTCCACCAGCACTTGCACCAGCTCCCTAGCAATCCCAAACCAGCCATAGCAAGCTTCATATCACCCAGGTTATGTAAAGGAGTGTGAGCAATATGAGTGGGGCTGTCAGGCAGGTGACCAATTAGCTGGTGTAGCTGCCTCCTGCAGGCAGCAGATCTGCCTGTGGCATGTGGGCTGCCACTGGGGCCGGGATGTGCTCAGGCACAGGGCTCCTGACTGGCTCCCAGGGCTGCCCTGCAGGTGTGGGGTGATAGCTCAGCCCAGCACTCGGGATCGTGTTCAAGTGGATGCCCCCCACCACCACGGGGAGGGGATTCTGGGGACAGCATGGGGGTTATTTTTTTTTTACAGCCAGCTCTTCATGAGGAATGTGAAGGCTGGTGTCAGCAGGCAGACTGGCACAGGAGCTGTGGGTGCTGTGACCCGTGCTGCACACCCAGGCTGTCCCTGGGCTGTGCACAAGCGCTGCTACCATTCCTTGGGCTCTTTGTTGGGCTGGTTGCACCTGCAGAAGGAAGTTCAGTGCAGCAGCTGACTGAGGTTAGAGGTGCTGGAAGAGCCACCTCCCATCTATTCTCAGGAGCTCATGGCTGTCAGTGGAAGCATCCCTCTGTGATGCCTTTTCTTCCCTGGAGCCACAGACCCTGATCCTGTGCTCTTCAGACCCAGTCTTTCACACTGAGCTGATGAGTGTACAGAGGTAAGAGTTTTTGTTTGGTAGCATTGTTGTGCTCCACTTATCTCTGCTTTTAGCAGTTACTCTGTCTTGGCTGTCAAGTATAAAGTAATAAGAAATCATGCTCTGGTGTCTGGGTGCTTCTCACAGGAGTTTCTCTCCTTGAGAGAAATGGTTAGATTAAGAGAAATTAGCATTCTAAAATTCTGCCCTTTGGCCACTGAAATCTACTGCTACAGTTTGGTCAGCTTTCTTCCACCTATCCAGTGGAGAGCAGCAGGAGGGAGCAGGCAGGCACAGACAATTAGTAATAGTAATAACCACACTTCTCCTTCCTGCTTGCAGTTTGTTACAGCCCCACTTTAAAGAACATGCAAATGGGCAGCCTGGGACCCACTGAACTATTATCCTGCACTAGCTGTGGTGTGGTGTCAGAGAATGATAGGAATTGCTTAGAGAAGGAACATACTGAGAGGGTTAAAGCAGGCTGATGTGTCCTCGGGCAAACCTTCATGTTTCCAGGTTCAAACGCTTCCCAAACAAAGGGACGTGCCTAGACTCCCTGCTGGAACAGCCACATCCAGGCCCAGATTCTGTGCCATTGCCTCTGAGCCTGTTTGGGTTTCAGAACGTGAAACTGGATTATTTCTGCCAGGTGCTCAAAATCTGAGGGGTTTCTGCCACCGTGTGCTCTCGCAGTATATGGGAGGACTCCAGGTAGAGAGGACTCCAGGTAGAGAAGAGCAGCACAAGAGGGCAAGGGGACTGTAGTGGTCACCAGGAATTGTGGTAGCCTCGGCACAGCAGCAGCCTGTGCTGTAGCAGGGGTATAGAGGAGAAGGGGGGGACAGTTTTTCAGATGTTTATGGGAAGTCTTCTCCAGTGTGAGGGACAACAAGGCAGAAAGCACCAGTGAGTGTGTCTGAAAATACAACACGTGAGCTGTAGAGTGAAAGAGATGAGACATAGGAGCAGAGGAGGTGTAGAGTCCCTCTTATCTCAGATACCCAGGGGAAAGCTTTTTGGAAACTGTGTGGATGCAAGTGTTTATCCCCCCTGGAAAAGAACCAAGTGCTTTGGGGAGAGGATAGGAGGGAACTAGAAAATGAAATTGCATCTCCTTCCACCAGCACCCAAACCCACACATCAAGGCCCCCCAGCAAAGGCAAGTAGGCTTCCTCTGTATTTCACACAATTAAAAGGGACCCTTTAAGTCTGAAATCAGGTTGAGGTGTGAAGCTCATTTAGATAAATCACAAAGGAGGCATCTCATTTGGAGTAACCACATGGCAGGGCTGAGGCACTGAGGTGGTGTGGTGGCAGGTTCAGGCTGGGTGTCTGGGAAGACAGGAGAGGTGTGAGCTGGGTGCACCTACTGGGATTTGGCTGATTCCCAGTCCTTTGGGGCTGCTCTGACTCAGCCCCAGCTCAGTCATGGCTTTGTTTGAGGTCTTCTCTTGCCCCCAAGCTGGGGATTTCAGTCCTGGGACCTATCAGTGCTATCAGGAGCCATGAAGTAACATGATAGGGTAAAATACATCTCAGCCATCTTCCCATTCAAATAGGGAAAACACAGAGAGACACAAGCAATTTCTCCTTAGAGACCTGCTGTTACCAAGACTCTGGAAACGAGGTGCCCTTGCACCAACCAAGTGTAATCAAGACTGGGAGGGTTAGAGGCACTGGGGAAAGGCTTTGAAGTCTCCTTTTTGATGGTGTCTTCTCCCTAAGGGCAGCCCCACTTACTGTGCTTGGCTCTAGCACGGGCTGAGGTAGCTGTGCCTTTAGGATAAGGTAAGAGAAGACTGTCAGCTGTTGGGATGGTTCAGTGTGGTAGCCCAGGGCTGCCTGGGCACCCACAGAGTGCACAGAGCAGCAGAGACCTTGGGGCTCTTCAGTCCCTATGGTCCCTCCTTCCTAACAGCATTATTTAATTCTTCCTAGGGGCTAAAGTCCCTCTGCTAAATAGGTCAGCCTTGCAGGGAATGCAGGTACTCAAAATGCACCTTTTATAACATCATTCCCAGGATTTTTGTTCTCTTATTTACCTTGGCCAAACAGTTCAGGCCCCAGATATAGGTGCCACTCAGTTGCCACATCTTTGCATCGCCCCCCAGTTGGATTTTTTCTGTTTGGTGAACAGCATTTTTGGGTCCCACCAGACAAGCACGACTTTTGGAGACCTCATGGGCTCAGGTACATGTTTGTGCCTGGAAATGTGTCAACCCTAGTGAGGGTCCTCCTGGGAGTTATGGAGGCTGTGAGAAGAGTGGGCAGCCTTACAGTCATGGGGCTCCTGTCATACACTGAAGCTAAAATGCCTGGAAGGACAGCTTAGCTGTACCATTTCTTTCTTTTCCCCCTTTTGCCACACTTCAAATAATTTGATGTTGAATATTTAAGACTGTTTTGTTGTCTTCAGTTCACCTCATTTGACCTCACGATCTTCAGGGTAATAGCAGATGATGATGATAATACTCGGCTGTTTCACAGTGCCACTTCCTGAGACTCCGCGAGCCCTTCAGCAACATTTACTTGTTAAGGCCTGCAAGCCATCTAAAGTAGGTTAATTTATTATTCCTGCTCTGTGTATCGGGAGAAGCTGTGACCTGTTCAAGTGAGCTGGAACGACTTGTGGGCTTGAACCGTGGGGCAGGAAAGACCCTGAGTGCTCTCAGCTCAGCTCCGTGTCTCGAGGAAGGGCTTTTCCTGGAGCAACTGGCATGAGGGCATGCAGGAGTTGAGGCTAACCAGAGAGAAGGGAAGGTCCCTGAGGAGCTGAACAAAAAAGCTACACGTGTAACAGTAGATAACAAGCTCCCAGACTTTATCAACTGGAGATTTGTATTGACTGCTGCAAAAAGGATGGTGATGGAGCAGTAGAATATGGATTGGAGATGAGGATGGTAGGTGAGAGGCTGGGTGAGCTACCAGGGCTCACATACTGGGGGGCAAAATCCTCCATTCCTAAAATTAATGAGGCCTTCCATTTTCCAGCCTGGCCACCCCTCCAGTGCAGCCCAGCTCATGTTGGCTACAAACCTTCAACCCCAAGAGCCCCATCTCTGCGTGGGGTAGAGAGGCAGGGATCAGGCAGGAGAGGGTCCCCCTGGCTCTTGGCAGCCAGAAGAGAATGCGAGGCTGTGGGAAGAGGGCAGGTCACTCCTGTTTTCTCTGGCATGCTGGAGGCAAGAGGCACTGTGGATGGGAAGGGAAGAGCAGCACAATGGACGCTCTGATGGAGCAGGGAGTGCTCGGTTTGTGCCCCAGCTGCCTGACAGGGATGCCTGTGTAGAGGCTGCTGGTGGGGATGGGAGGGCTGCCAGCCATGTGGCCCTCCGGGGGGCTGTATACTTGTTTTTCTTCTCTGTGACATTACATAATGCGAGGTAGAAAATGTTTGCACGGTAGCTGTATCGGTCCTTGGGGCCAGGGGAGAAAGGAAGGAGGCGGCAGATAATTTGAGGCTCTTTATTAGACCAATAAATCATTTATAATGCACCAGCTTTCAGGCTGGGCTCTTATTGCTCATGTCAGCCACAGGATGCTACCTGGTGACTGAAGCAGGCACAGCATGGGCTGGCTCCCCTAAATCAGAGGGGCAGAGCCGAGCTGCACAGGGCAGGCACGGCAAGGACTCAGGGGGAGAGGAGACCTTGTCCTTCACAGGCTCTGGGGACAAACCCCATGCAGCTCATGGCAGGCATTTGGCCTTGCATGAAGCTTCTTGCAGCCAGAGTGAAGACAAAGCATCAGGAGCAAGTCATAAGTGAGGGATCAGGTGGGCACCTGAGGGTGGGTGGGTCACCTGCCCTCCCCACATCACCTGCAAGCAGAGGTAGCAGAGATGGATATCACCCCTATGGGTGATACACCCTAATGCCTCTGAGCTTGGCTGGTGGGGAGCAGGGGGCAAGACAGGTATTACTGGTGGCATTACATCACAAAAGAGCATACAGTGTCTCTTATCTTTGTGTTTTGGTGGAGCTTAGTGGGGCCTAAGACTTGTCAGGCAAATATCTCTTGGATTTCTTGTGTGCTCAGGGTGCCTGTGAGGTTGCTGAGGAGGAATGTCACCCATGTGGGAAGGGTTGTGCTCGCCTAGGCATCAGCTTGTGGTTTGCCACATTTCACAGCTGTGTCTTGTTCAGGTTGAAGTCATCAAGTCCTGAAAAACTACACCTTTCAATAGCCTTCCTGTATTCTCAAGTGCTTCAGACAGCAGGAGTTGGCTTAATGTTTTGACAAATGATATCCATATTGATTTCCCTCCTCCTCCTCCTTTCCTCCTCTCCCTCCTTCCACAGCAAAGAAACCACTTTTGATAACTCATCTCTGGAGCTAGGCAAACACAGCAGAGGAGACAGATGAACTCTCCTTTTAGGAGAGTTCACACCAGGGTGGGCTCCCCGGTCATCTGAACAAAAATCCTTCCCTGTTGAGCAACCAAATGCTTTAGGAAGGGGAACCACTAAATTGGCAGAGCATGTGCTCTTGCTCGTGTGCTGGGAGTTAAAGCCACTCCCCTGCCCAAAAAATGCTGAGCAGCTTCAAAGAAACCTAAAGGAGTTCCTAATGGGGAGCAGTAAATGTAAAATATCCTAATAAATACCATTCCCTCTTACGAAATGCACATTTGGGGTTGGGGGAGTTGCACGGCACGCCTGTTTCTGTGGGATCTGATTTAACCGTAAGCTCTTTAATATGTTCTTTGTGTCCTCATGGACAGCCTGATGGAAGCAGCAGCTAAAAGCAAATCACAGGGTGAGAAGGTGAGTCTTGCTGGTGAGAATTAGCAGTGTCAGGAGGGAAATATCACACACCTCGCCGTCTGAATTATGCATTATGCTGCAAAATCCCTGATGTCAATACGCAAATGCTGTTCCTGTTGTTTTGCCTGTGATGATTGGCAGCAAAGGAATTCAAATCACATCCACACAGCAATTGTCCTTCTGTAACTAAGTCTCTCCTATTCAGGGGGGTATGCTTATGCAGGCAAAATCTATGCAGCATAGTGGGTGCTTTAGGAGGAGGTTTGGAAAAGGGTGGTGAGAACATTTTCATACTGTTAACAATAGAAGTGTTGTCAGGTTAGCATGTACTGGATGTGGCACCTTCTCTTTTTTATTCTCATGGGCATTAAACTCTAGGTATTACCTCAGACCTTGGGAGGAAAAGGAGAAGTCCATACCCAGGCATTGATAGTGATTTGAGGCACAAGCCTCCATGGAAGGACTTCTCTCTCGCCAAAAAAGGTAGGAGGATGGGAAGTAAAGCTAACCAAGATGTCATCCCCAATAAAAGCAGTTGTGGGGTCATCAGTGTCCCTTCTCCATGTGGCTGGACTAAAAGCATTGTGAAATTAAATGTAACAAATGGTAAGAAAATTATTCTTTTCATGAACACAAGAGTGTTAAAATTCCCTGCTATTAGATCTTGCTAGTGTGTTTGAAGAAGAGCAGATAACAAAGCTAGAAAACAGAATCTGCTTTTATTTGCTGCTTAAGTTGCTTTTGCTCTGCTACCAGAAGACACAAATCAATTACTAATTGCATTCCTAGTTTGAGGTGCTGTGAGCATTCATATGTTTAATCTGTCCCAGATGCTTTTAGAAACAATTACACTAAGGTGAGAATGTGAGTTGCACAGAATTTTCTTGCTCCTGTTAATATCTTACCTTTCACAGAATAAGGCTGTGTTATTTTTTTTTCTGCTTGGTGACAAAATGAAAAATTTGGAATGAAGAAAAACAGACATCTGGGGTTTAAAATAACATTTTGTTTGCATTCTTTGGATGACACTCTCTTTCAGAACATAACTTCATCTTGAACCACCACTTCAAGATGTTTGGGAAACAACTAAACAAATCCAAAAAATATTTTACCAATAAGCTGCTGCATTAGAATAGCTGCTGCAAAATGGAATTCTATTGCCTCCCCCACCCTCTCCAAGTGGAATAACCCATCTGCCTAAGGAATGTAGCCCTTCCCATGTTATGAGCTCCTGAGAAGATTGTGTGATAGAAAAGAAAACATGGATTTGATTAGATGGAGACTGAGACCTCAGCCCACTGTGGCACCATCACTGCCTGCCTTCCCTGGCCCCTGAGCAAGAGGGAACAGGGAGGCAGGGGCTCAGCAGGGAGCTGGGAGAAAATGTGGCAGGCATTCTCTCTGGGCTGGTGGGTCTGCCTGCTGTCATCCCCACGGGGCTGGGCAGGACCCTCGGTCACTCCCACCCACCTGGGTGTCAGCCCTGCTCTCTCTGTGGGGCTGGGGCTGCAGGGAGGGGGCATGAGCTGGCCCCTGGTGCGGGTCTGGGGTGGAGACAACTGGGAGGGAGGGAAAAGTGAGGGAAAGGAGGACTGTAGGTCTGAAGAGTAAACCAAATTAAGAGGACAGGGAAAGTGGAAAAGGAATCTGGAAGTGCTGGAGGAGCCAAGCTAACAGAGGGCAGGAGAGGCTGTGTGCCTTCTAGGAGAGATTGGATACCATCAGCACTGTCACACAGGCAACTTAAAATGAGCCTCCTGTTGGGAAGAAAGAGTTAAAACAATTTTGAGCCTTGCAAGGCTCACAATCTCAAACTATAACTGGTGAAGCCTGGCAGCCGAGGATTATAAAGATAAGAGCAAGGGTAATGCACAAGAAGGAACTGGTGGAGGATCAGACCACAGAGTACTAATGACAGCTTCTCACAGGGCAAAAAACGTCGGATATAATCCCTGGTCCAAGGAGCATGGAAATCATCCCAACGCCTTTGCTCGGACAGAGACCATCACCAGTCTCTTCTCCTTGAAGCTATAAGTGTCAGCCTTTAGGATGCTGCTGGAGATGGGAGAAGCCCCTAGGTGCCTGCCCTCGCAGGGTTCAGGCCCCTGGCACGGGGCAGCAGGTCACTGTGGGCGCTCTGTGGCATGGGCACTGCCTGCAGTGCCAGCAGCTGTGACCTGGCAGCCTCCCCCATGCCCACGTGCTCCTCAGCTGCTCCAGGTCAGAGCTGTCTCCTCTCATTTCAGCTGCTTCACTGCACATCAGGCATGCTGGGGAGCCAGGAGAAGATGGGGTAATCCAGGTCCACCTACTGGTTTCCCACCTCAAATGCTCCCACAGGTCCTCAGCTGTCATTGCTTCTGCAAGTGGTCTGCCACATCCCTGCCACCTGGCTGTCCTGCAACTACCTGAGGGCTCCTGGTGGCCTGCAGGTCCTCCAGGTGGGCAGTGATGGGCTGAGGGCATGCTTCAGGTCTGTGTTGTAAGCAGCAGCCCTGGACATGATTGTTCCAGGGCAAGGAGACCATGCTGGTTTCTTCCAAAAGTGCTGGTGCTGCAGGTGTGCCAACCTGAAATTAGTGTATCCTAATTTCTTGAACTGTACCCTTTTGCAAGGCAGTTTTTGACTCTGGCAGCAGCCTGAGCTCTCTGTAAAGATTTGTGTGAGGAGTCCTGTGGCTTAGATAGACCTGCAAAAATGATGGATTACGTCCATCCAGTCTATTTCAGGATCTGATTTCTGCTGTTAAAAGCTACGGCAGTATGTGGACGTTCACATGGCTCAGCAAGAGATGTCAGGCTTTTCTTACAATCTGGACTGACTTTCCTGTACCTTTCAGACACAACACTAAAGACTCCATTATGGAAAGCTTGGAAGATGGCTCTGAGCAGAGGCAAACCTGCAGGTCTCCCACAGTTGCAGTAAGGTGGAATTGCTTGGCATTTCCCAAGGATCTGAAAAGTTTGTGACTTTGATTAGCACCTGCAAAGTAAAGGAAAGCCAGAGTCAGGCCTGTTCTCACAGGCAGAGGAAGAAATGAGCAGAGCCGGGGTTTAGGCAGTTCAAGGATGGAGTGGAATAAGCTGCCTTCTTTTGCAGATCACATGCTTACACAGGCTATCCCATCCCCAAATTGCTGGGTGCTTGGCCCCCTTGTTTTCTCACCAGGAAAGACAAACCCAAAGAGAGTGAGGCTTGCAAAATGTGGGCTCCTGTCAACAGTGGAGACTTGTGAGATCTGCTGAGTCTGGGCAAGGAAGAGGGCAGGCACTCTGGAAAGAAGCTGCCTCATCCCTACATCACTCACCAGGAACAGCACGGGGTTTGTGCTCCAGCCCTACAGCTTCCAAGCAAGCTTAGGGCAACAGGCATTTACCTCTCTGTTGTCTACTATGTCCTACTGCAGAGAAAATATGTCAAAATTGTGGGGCAAACCCATGGATTTCAGACTCCATTGCTTCTTGACAGGAACACTGTCACTCCAGTGACAGTCACACAGCACTCAGAAATGCCTGTGGTGTGGATGAGTCAGGGTCATGGCAATACTGAAAGGGGCAATGTGGATGTGTTTGGGAAAATCTGGAAAGACCAGAACTGTGGACATAGCTGGGATGCTTTGCTCCAGGCTCTTAGTGGAGCAGCCCTCAGGGACCATCACACAAAATAGCCCAGAACACAGATGCCTATCAAGAGTCTTTTCTAGCAGTCCCTTTATGGAAAGGCCAAAACCATAAAATACTTCTCAATGACTGTGATCTTGGAGCAAGGATTTGCTCTACACCACTTCCCTTTTGCAATGTGCTTTTTTCGTCTTCACAAAGGCTTTCTTGGCAAAAGGGAGCTGCCAGCTGGCCAGATCTGGCCAAGAGGCTAACAAAAGTATTCAGCTCTACACAGTTAATGCCAGCAAAATTGTCTATTCAAAGAAAAGTCATAGTTTTGACTCTGTTTTTTCATCAGGGTTTATTACTCCAGGACCACTGCCAATATAATTTTTTTTTAAAGCTAAAAAAGTAATTAAAAAAATCCAAGCATGTTGAAGCCATAAACTTTGAAAGCATCTCTCATGCTGACTGATACCACTGCTGATTCCCATCCATGCTCCTTTTGATCCAAGTGGTCAATGCCTTTGCAATGCCACTTTCTTTCATCCCAGAAGTGGAGAGAAATGGTGACTTACCCCATTTCATTGAATTCCTATTTTAAATGTTAAAAACAATTTAATTCCTGATGTCTATAATGACGTCCCTCCCTCCCTTTCTCCTTCCCTTTTTAAACCACCTATAAACCTAGGGGATGGAACTGGCTGACAGGATTCCTTTAATTATCCCTGCTCCCAACACTCATGTCTTCCATGGTGCCTTCCAGGGACACCACTATGAAAAGTTCTCTACACACAAGCACTACATCCACATCGAAGCAGAGAACAAAAAATGTCAGAAAAGCCACCCTTATAGAAATTAATAACAAATACAAGCAGGCACGTTCCATCCGCCCCATTAGTCAGTAGTGCTCAGATACCATGGTGATGAGCCTCCCTATAAATATTCCCACAGCAGCAAAACTGCCTTAAAGGGGCCGCACAGCCTCTCCCATGCACCTGGGCAGATCCCATCTCCAGAGGCACCGCTGTGCTTCCCAGACTGCGTGGCTGGCACCTGAGCTGCGTGCCCAAGGAGGGAGCCAACACCATCTGCTTTTCCTTTTCCTGTCACAAGCATCAGGAGCTGCACAGCCCTGGCGCTGAGCCCGTCACCCTGCAATCCAACCCCAACCTATTGCTGGGGAGGAGGGTGGTCTGCACTTTGCTGTGGAGCAGTTTCTCAAAGCCAAGGAGCCAGGCAAGCACAGCATTCCTTATCTGCACATCCTCAGCATCTCCAGCCTGAGCCCTCACGCAGCACAACCACAGACAGCAGCTTCAAGAGTGGAGCCAGACCTGTGCTTGTTTGTCCTCCCAGAGGCAAATGTTTGTGGGGCAGAACAAACCTGATCAGGTTGTTGGACGTTTGGGAGCTCCTGTTCACTGATTCTCCAGAACAAAAAAGAGCCAAGCAAGAGGGGCAGGGAGGGGAGGGGAAAGAAATATGTGCTCAGATGTTTAGGTTGCTGCAGCCAACTTCTGCCCACACTGGAAGAGAGCTTTGAGCTTCTTGCCCTTGATGTAACCACCACCAGAAGTTTGTTTTCACAAAACCTTGTATTGAAAGCTACAACTCACACCTCAGTACCTCTTCTGAGAAGAGATGAGTAACCCTGTTATTAAGCTGTGGGCAGCATCACCTGGAGGGTGGTTCTTCACACACCTGCCGCTCTTCAGAAATAGATGGGAAACTTTGTACTGCAAAATAATTTCAAAGGGCAGTAGCTCCAGTGGAATATGGGGCATAAAAACAGAGAGAAACGATCATGTGAAGAAAAGCTGACCTAGCCTTGATGCAGAAGATCTAGTGCCTGTATAAACAAGGCAGAAACTACTTGAACCTGCTAACTTCCACATAATTCCAGCAGAAAGACTAGGAGAAGGAAGAAGAAAGAAAAGAAATGCTTTTCCTATAACTTAGTGAATTCCTTGCAGCAATGGGAAGGAATGGGAACCTAAGTTGATTGGGCTTGTGCCCTTGTTGGGCCCCCTCCCACAACAGCTGTAACCAGTCACAAGGTATGATAGAGCAGGGCAAGGTAAAGGCTGTGTGCAAATGCCTCACTGAGCTTGCTGGGGGGGGTCCTACAAGAGCACGTGGGGGTGAGGACTGAACTGTTTTGGTAAAAACAAGATATTAAATGGTTGGACTAACTGCAGAGTGGGAGGAGATGTAGAAACCTACAGTCCTAACCAAGAAACTGCTGCTCCCTCACTCCATCACTGCAGGCAAGTCTCCTCTCTCCCCTCTTTTCTCCCCCACTGCATCTCGCACCCTTCCTGGATTTCTAGCTTGGTGTTTGTACAGTAGTTCCCAAGCACATCCTGGATGTATTTTGTTTCCCTTAATTGCACTTTTTAAATGATACCTGGAGGTTCTCAGTAAATGGTAGCTGAGTGTGTGAGCAGTATGGAAGCACAGTGCCTGCCAGCCCCCGGGTGCTGGGGTATGTTGTTGAGTTGCTTGTCTGCCCTATTTACATGGAGACTAATCAGCTCTCCATGGAATTTCTGTTTGATCCTTTGGCCTGTCTAAAGGGAAACACAACACTAACTGACAAAATATGTATATTTTGGCTTTCAAAAACTATTACACTTTGCAAATGTCACCCAGACATTGAGCTTTGTGGTTGCCAGGGAAACATCATGGGAGATAACCTGATCGCAGCTGTGAACAGCATCCTTTCCTCTCCTGGTGTGAAACCTGCACTTCCAGAAATGCCTGCTCTTGTCTTGGGGTGTTTCATCTTTAGAAAACAGAGCTTTGAAAAATAAGGATATTTGCAGTCCAGAAGATATTTCCTTCTGAAATGGAGCTGTCTGGGGGGAGTTGTTCCTTGGGCTCAAAGGCAATGGCTCAGCAGCAGAGGGTTTGTTGTGCCCCGATAATATCAGTGTCTACTGGAAGAGCCACAACCTTGTTCAGATAATGTGGGATAGAATCAGTGGTGGGGGGAGTTGTACAGTGTCAGTCTAGGGTTTGAAAAACTCTGTCTCTCTGGAGCTATCAGCTCAGAGAATCACAGTCTGGAGTCAATGCTGGAGCTCCAGATAAGATAGATGGAGGCTCCTGTCTATGACCTGGTATAAAAAGGGCTGTGCTGCGTCATCCCAGAGGCTGTCAGGGATTGAGTGCCTCTTGCAGTGAGGGAACCTCAAACTGTTGTTCCCAACAGAAACGTTCCTGTTCTCCCCTTAAATATTGTGCTATGTGCTGTCAGGTGGAGGTGGGATATCAGGGATCTACTCTGATCTTCCCTCTGTGCCAGGCAGGGCCAATCCGCTTGGGAAGGCAAAACTGCATCCTGCCTTGTAAGTGATAATAGCCCCAAACATCTCTGCCTGTTTCTCCAACCCTTGAAGAGGTGCAGCAGCCCTGGACACAGATGGTGGTGAGCTCTGGGCTGGGGCTGGTGGGACACAGGCCATGGGTGTGCCACATGTGCTGGCAGCAGCTCTGGTGAGGGAGAAGTGGGGATGAACACGTGGCCCCAGGGAAGCCTGATGTGTGTCTTCCCTTTCTGGTGTGACAGAAAGGCACTTTAAAGACGTGAGATGCAGCTCTTTTCCCTGACACTCAAAGAGCCAGTTGACAAGCTGCTGTCAGGGTAATGTTGTCTAACTCCCTTTCCCCCAATAATTTCTCTGGTAAAACTGCAGTGCAGTGGAATCAAATGGTGACAGAAACCAGTGGGGGAATATACGTGTTTTCTTTCTTTCTTTATTTCTTTCTATTTTTTTTCCAAGTGTGCGCCTGTATTGGGAGCTATGTGCACATCGGTAAATCTCGCCAGTTCAAAGAAATGTTTTTAGTGTTCATATTCAAACTTTAGCTCTTCCCCCTCTGCTAAAGAAACAACAAGCCTTGAAGACGCTCCCAGCTTGCATGGGATTAAAAAGACATTGTGGCTGAAGTGGAAAACAGCATCTCATGTTTTTCCTTTGAGTTACATGTGCAGAAAGCCCCTCTTCTGCTCTTCTAGCTGGTGCTGTGAAAAGTCTTCTCTGATGAGAAAAGACAAATTGTAGGTGGAGGAGGGAGAAAAGGGCTATGGTTATAAAACTACCTTGCAGGCAGACAGCTCGTGCCCTGGGTCATGCCAGAATTACTGTGAGCAAACCTGGGAGTGGGACTAGCAGTGCTGGAGAGCTGCTGTGCACTTGGGCACAAGAGTGAAGCCTGGCCCTTGATGGCGTAATTACCATTAACACCTCCTGTTTGCCCCAGTCATTTTCCTAAGGTGGTTGGCTGTGGTTCATTGGTGGTTCCTCTCCTCATTTCCACAAAGAGATGAGAATTTCCTGGGTGTACAAGGAGAGGGAAGGAGCAAGAAGGCTGCAGCTTCCCATCAGCTTTGTGCAGTGCAGCTGGTGCTTTTCATCACCTGATGCTGGAGTAGAAGTGTGGCTACAGGGCTCCTCCTCTCAGGCAGCGTCTTTCCTCTCTAAGGAAAGTCTCTGTTATTCAATTTTGTTAGAGGCTTTTACTCTAAGAACCCCTCTTTGCCATCCTAACTCCTGTCAGGCTTCACTAAGGGTTTTTAGAAGGGTCTTTCTTTACTTTTTAGTCTTTCCTCTAAGCTTAGCAGAGCAGAGAAGACCTGATCGTGTCCCTCAGAACTCTAACTGTGACAGGCTGGTCAGCCCTCTCTTAGTATTCAAAGTAGGGTGTTTTACTCTTAGGATGGATGTAATTTGTTTTAAGGCAAATCCTTGGGGTTTCATTTTGCTTCCCAAAGTGTAACAGCTGCTTAGGCTACATTTGCTTGAGAGCTGAAAACCCTGCAAGGGTTTGTCCATGAGCGCTGCCTTGGGTCATTAGGATTAATCTAAGCAATTGCCTTGCCCTTTCCTTCAAAGGGCTTAGGCCCATTTCACTCAGTGATGAATTTGGCCCCAGAATTTAAGTATCTACTTCTTTTGTACTTCCCATCCTCAAAAAACCCTAAAAAAATCAGATATCCTTTGGTAAAAGGGCACCATAGTTTCTGCATAGAGCAAATAAGGCAGAGGGATGTGAAAATCATGAAATGCTGATTTTTGCCCTTTTTTTTGTTTTGTTTTGTTTTAAATAAGCTACATCAACTTCCTTATCACTCAGTCCTTAGGAACTGCCTTGGCACAGTGGAAGAACTGATTGCATAAATGCCAGCTGTAACTCTCTTATTTTGGTAACAAGGCATTACTAAAGGCAGAAAGGCAGATTAATTCAGTGCCACGCTCCCGTGAGGTCAGTGTCCTTTTGTCCGAGCCTGGCTTAGGAACCCTCTGCTACCTGGTTTTTGCTTTCAGCCTTGGATGGGGGGACTGTAGTAGTGGTTCAAAATACACATCTGTTTTTGCAGCAAGTCATGAAGAGTGTGCACATATAGGTTAATTGTCAAGGGAAACCGACTTCAAGTACCATCAGACTGTTTTCAAATGTAATCGTGACATCTAAGAGGATGATCTTTGAGAGATCAGAGAGTGGAAATTATTCTCTTGCTTTGCACATCTGAGTGCAGTTTGGCTACAGTCAAAATAGCTGTTTCAGCCTACACTGTCAGTTTGCTCTTATCTCCCTTTCCTCTTGTTGTATTATTAATAATAATGAAAAAAGTTAAAGACGGCGGTAAAGACCAATCTGCGTGGGGCAGGGCTGGAGCCAGCCACTGCCTCTGAGTCATTGTGGATGGTGACCAGCGTTTGAGTGCCCCTCAAAGGGACGTGCTGGCCCCGGCGATGGCAGGAAGCTCTTTGCCACGCTGCCTGCGGGTGTTTGAAAGGCAGGACTGCTGGATTTGAGCTCGCTCGTTTGCTTCATCTTCCCTCCCTCTCTCCCCTTGCACAGCTGCACTTAGTAATGAAGCTGGCAGCCTTAGAAAGTCACTAGAAGTAACCCAGCTGCCTCTGCGGGTTCACGGGGAGAACGACTTTGTAGCTGCTCTCAGTCAGTCCATTAATTGCACATAATAAGGCGTTTAGTGACAGAAGGATGGTTGCTGAGCCTTAGCTGAAATAACAAGGGCCTGCCAAGAGCTGTGTTTCTTTGTCAGGGAGGGTTGTGGAGGGTCCTGGCGCTGAAGTGCGGAGCTGGAGCCGTGCAGGGATGAGAGCAGCGGGAACCTGCTGCTCCCTGATGTGGAGGGCGCACAGCTGGCCCGGCACTGAGCAGGGAAGCACATCCATGCTGAAGGACCAGCAGGGCTGATCCGCTCTGGGGACAGCAGGTCCCTGCATTTCCAGCAGTGTCTGCCTGATGAAAGCCATGGGGAGCTGCCCCACTGCCAGAGGGACACCTGGTGGCTGCTGGCTGCACCACCAAGCACCTCGTGAGAGATGAGTCGTTCTAAATGGCCTGGACATGGGACCTCCATCCCTGTGAGAAAGAGCAGGGCAGATTGCATGGAAAACCAGGGTGGACTGGGAAACTTGGGCTCTCTAGATACCAAGCTGGCCCTCTTGGTTTTTATGGGAAAATGAGTAATGGGTTGAGGTGGGTGCTTGCCTCAGCTGTCTGACAGATTCTTTGTGAGCTGGCATGGGCCCAGAGAAGAGGAGGACAATGACATGGCAAGGGGATGCACTGGCAGCTGTTTCTGCAGGGAGGAGTGTGAGGGGTCCATGCAATGCAGCCAGGCTTGCTTGGAGCAGCTCACTCCCTTATTAATAAAGCAGCTGCTCCCACAGCACCAAGCATTTCACTGGCATCAGCCCCTGGTGTTGTGGGGCTCCCTACCCCTCATTCCCAGCTCAGCTCTGTGGGGAAGCAAGCCCAGGAGCTGTCACATCAGAGCCATGGAGCTCCTGTCCATCTCGGTGGGGAAACAGATAGTGACATCCTCCATGCTGGGAGAACCCAGCCCAGGATGACCCCACAGCTGGAGGGTGAGAAGGCTATGCATGTCTGTGCACGCAGGCTGCTGCTGCAGCGCCTGGCTGGCCCACAGTGAGGGTCACCCTGCAAGGGAAGGGCTGTACCTCCCAGGAATAGCCAGCTACACTTGCAGTGGGCACATGCAGGTGGTCCCTGGAGCCCACAGCTGGAACATCTGCCTCGGTTTTGGTCTGTGCAGCTGCCTGGCTGGTTGGCATATCCCTCACCTGGGAGAAGGTCTGTGCTAGCAGTTGGCAGGAGGTGTTCCTTTGTCTGAATGAGCACTTGGGAATGTCAACATTTCTCCAGGCTAGTTTACTGCTCTCCTTACATATTTATTTTAATATCTCTGTCATGTGCAGCACTACTTCTTCTAGAGGGCCAGGATGTTTCACAAAGAGACATAAATATTACCCCTGCATGGTGAAACAGGGGTACAGCACAAATGGTTGCTTTGAGCATAGGTTTTCCAGCCCTGAACTCTCACTCCATCATGCAAGGTCCAGAAGGAACAGGAGGCAGGTCTGGCACAGAAACCTGCAAGAGAGTGAACAACAGCTTTCCAGGTCAGATTACAGAGGTGAATTATGGCTTGTATGAAAGGTCTTAGGAAATGTGGGGGATTGGCAGCCCTGCTGGTTGTGACACCTCTGAGGATCTTTCATGCACCCCTTTACCATGGTAGAAGAGGACATGACCTGTCCCTCTGCTCAGATGGGAACATTCTGGGGGAGCTGTCCCACAGCTGAGTGATGCCATCCACTCTGAGCAGTGGGTGTTAATGCTGCCACCTTTATTACTATTTTTAATTAACACCCTGTCATGACTTGGCAACATTCCCTGTGCCTCAGGACGTCTGGACAAGGTCTGGCTACCTTCCTCCCCAGGGCATTCCTGACAGCAAGCCCAGGGCTTGGAGGCAGACAGCTCCTTGGTGACATGATATCAAAACATACAGTTAAACAGCTGCTCCTGCCTGTGCTTTCTCCAGTGCTGTCCTTGTCCTCTTCCATGTCCTTCCAAGGAGAGAGGCAAGGACCTGGCACAGCTGGCCTGTCCCACTGATGGCAGCAAGCCTTGTGCTGATGTTTTGGGCAGCCCTGCTTTGCTGGTGGGCCTTATTTGTTGTACAGCTGAAGTGGAGAGGACACAGGCTGATGTCAGATCCTAATCACCTACCTACAGCTTCCATTCATTGCTCTACTTCTCTCCATCTTCTCTTCCTCTCTCCCTAAAGACTTCAGCCTCCTTATTCTACTCACCTAGTCTAGACAGCCTTGCTTTTATAAAGTTTTTGAGGTTTTGGCTTGAGCTTTTCAAAACCTGGAGACCCGAGGCATACACTGCTCATAGGAGTGTGAAACTCTGTGGCCAGAAACGAACCCATGACTTTTGTTTGCTTTTCAACAGGGGAAACACATCTGCAAATCCTCACATCAGAAGTCCTGGGTAGATCATAACAGATCTTTGGTAAGATGCAGAGAAGCGGAATGCGTTTATTCACAGAAAATTGCAACTTCAGCTGGCAAATTATTTCGATTTATTCCAAAACAAAGTGTTACAGCTGGAATGGAGGTTTAGGGTTTTTTTTTTTTTTTTTTTTTTTTTTTTTTCCTTTATAAGTCTGTTGAAAGAGGGAGATTTGTCACACTTGTGCAAGCTAGATTTGGAGGGCAAGGTCTTGACCTTGCTTCCAAAATGGGAAAAATAGAAGCATCAGGGCTGGCTTCTCCTGTTGTCTCACTTGACCTCCTTGACATCCTGTCTCATCCAGATGCAGCACATGTAGAGACACCAGCTATGTTGCAGACAGGTGCTTGGAGGCTTTGGCTCAGGAGGCAGCAATTCAGATGAGTTTCTGGGCATGTACTGCCCTCCTGCTGTTCCCACCTCTGCTGAGTAGAGGAAGAGCTCCCTCAAACACAGCAGTGGCTGAATGAAGCTCTTGATCTCCAAGCTTTGACCAAAAGCACCTCCCAAAAGGGAGACCAGGCATGACTCTGAGTCACAACCACGTGAATTATTAAAAAAACAAAGCAGCATCTGCCTTGGAAATCTTTCCGAAAGGGCTCTGCCATTCCTGCCCCCAGCAGCAGAGACTGCTGAGCAAATGGCTGCCCCTGGGCATGCACAAGTGACCTCGTGTCTCCCAAACCTCCTGCATGCCCAGGAGACAGTCAGGAGAGTGCTGCTCCTGGGCTGCCACAGCTGTGTGCAGCATCCTTGACCTCGGTGTGCTGGGGCAGCGTGCTCTGCCCTGCTGCTCTGAAGTCTGAGCTAAAACAGGGAAGCCTGCCCAGAAGAGCTCACACTCCAGAAATTCAGATCCTGGTGGTTGTGCCAGGAGCTGAGAGGTTCTTGGTGGGAGGCCCTCGCTGTAGGACAGGTCCATTATGGAGAGCTAGCTCATGGGCAGGGATTGCTGGAGCAAACTCCTCTAGGAAACAGCCTTAATTCAATAAGTAGTTCTCACCTCCCAATCAATGCCAGACCTCTGGCCCCTCCCAGCCCTGTTGCTGGAAGTGCCATTATTCTGGCAGAAGGCAACACTGACTCTCTGATAGCTCTGGCTTCAGCAAAGAGCACAGTAGAGCCACTGAGCCTCTGGGCTTGTGGTGTCCACGCAGTTCTGGTGGCACTGAGCTGCTCCTCTGGGCAGGTCTGAGGGTGCCTCCATTTACACCAGTCAGACACTGCTGACTGAGGCCTTCCTCTCAGTTGCTTATTGTTCTGCCAGACCCCAAGTGCTGCAGCTGAATATTTCAATGCCAAGTGTCCGCCCCAGGCTGATTAATCTTTTTTCCTTTAAACAGAAGCTTCAGCAATAATTGGATCTGTTGTTTCTCAGAGCGAGACTAAGGGAAAATATGTTCACAAAAAATGCTGCTGTGCTGAAGAAATGCAATGCCTCTGGCCTCAGTGGACATCTGCAGTCCCCACTCCTCTTACTTCCCACATGGAGTCATGAAGGGATGCCCAGCTGGCCACCTCTGTTCCACATGCTTTTCCTCATGTTCTGGGTACTGGAGTCTCCTTTGGAGAGGTACAGAGCTGGCAGAGCATATCGAGGCAACCAAACTCATTACCTCTTCATTTTGTACTGCCAGGACTAGTGGGTATCTCTGTGTCTTAGTCTCACCCCTCTTTCTCTCTGCTCTGCAGGGCTTCAGTGAAAAATCAACTCATTTTAACATACGACACGAACCCTGGTGCTGAAAGCATGACCTCAGGAGAACAGCCTATAAAGAGAGCTGTCACTGGGGAGACTGCTGGGCAGCACACAGATGGCAAGGGGTACAGCCTCACTCCAAAGAGCAAGGCTAAACCCGTGTAAGGCCATACCTGTGCTTGTCAGGCAGTCCCATCCAGCCCAGCACTAAGTCAGATAGGAAACCAGCAGAGAAAAGCATGCTGAAGAACCTGAGTTTCTTTTTTTCTACCTCCAGTTCCAGCTGTTATTCTTTTAGTGAGTGAGAGGAATTCAAGCTATTTGTTCCTGGCTGTCAGACCTTAGCTTCTGGGCTGTTGCCTCTTATTTGTTTTTAGTTGCCTGGCTCCTCACAGTGATCTATTTCTTCCTGTGTATTTCAGTATTCCACCCTATGGGCAGTGATTTCCCCTTTGTCACCAAAATATTGCATTACCATTCATCTGTTTTTGTCTGTGCTAAGTTTGTTTAGAAAGCCAAGGAACAAGAAAACCAGCAGACTGAAAGGAGTTTCATCCCATCCTCTTTTCAGTGCTGCCTGCTACCAGCTCCTTTCTAGTCAGGTTGCTACTCATCTTCCAGTGCTCACACTAATCCTCAGCTTTGCTGGCTTAACTGTTAATTTTCTGATAGCAAGCATTTTCTGTGGAGTCCAGGCAGATGAAATCTGCTGCCATGCCTTTGTCTAAGGATTCTCTTTGTTTTAGGGTTTTGTCTAGGGATGTATTTCACCAAAGCAGTGCCATCTGTGTAGAACATGACTCACCTGTTGTAAAACCCACCTTGCCTCTGAATTTTGTTTACCTTTACCTTCCATGTAGGCCTTCCCTTCTCAGGAGATCTGCAAGGCTTATGTCCTGCCTGAGTGCTCAGGTCTGTGTATCCATCACATGCTGTTCTTCAGTCTTCTAGTACCACATTTCCTCTTCCTGCCCTGCTTGTTACATACTTTAGAAACCCCTGCTACTAGCCCTTTGCTTTATTCTGGTATCTCCCTCTGAGTTTGGATTTGGAGTTTGTGTCATTGTCTCCTTCACTCAGTTAAAGCATATCAATCTTTTACTGGAAATGTCCATATCCAAGTCCTCCTCCCTATCAACGTTCATACCTTTCCTCTTTTATTCCTGATCCTCCTCCTCGCTGAGAACTTGACCTGATATTTCTTTCCTTTAAGGTCAACTCTCAATTTTCTTTTTGACAAACAAAATAATTTGAGTGCTTTACATGCCTGCTGGAAAGCTTGTGGGGGATTTTCCCCCTGGACCACTGAGATCATTTGGCTCCTTTCTAGATCCTCTTCTTCCAGCAATACTCTGAGTGTTGTTACCACACTGGAGGCAGTGGGCTGGGATTCATGTTACCAGCATGGATCACGGGTGTATTTGACTTGCTTCCTCATTATTCCCGGTGGAATGCCCATTACCTCTTGTCACAGCTTTATGCAGTTAGCTCATGTGCTGTCATGAGCTCCAAAACCCCTTCCAGAGCCTCTGCTTTCCAGTCACAGCACCCTAGGAGTCCGCCTGGAATTTCTTATTCCAGGAACAACTTTGAGTAGTAAAATGCAGTTTAAGCGGGCTTTGCTCACTGAACTGTGGAGACTGCTTTGCATGGTTGCCCTGTGCTCCTCATTATTCATCACTTTGAATCTCTTTGTCATTTATGCACTGTAACAGCACTGAGATTTGCATCTGCTTTCCAGCCATGGAAATGCTGCAAAGTGTCAGGCCTCAAGCAGCTCCCCAAAGAGCCCTGCTTGAAACACTCCCATCTGTAGATGATTCACCACTGACAATTTCTTGTTGAGATCTGTCAGCCAGCTCTTAATGTAGTAAACGTGTGGTTTATTGATATTATATACTGCTGATTTTTTAATCAGAGTGTTGTACAGTTGAATGTCAAATGCCTTACAACAGTCCTCCCTAAAGCTGACTTGGAGCCAGCCTTGGAGTCAAGTGGTAGGTGTGATATGTGTCAAATAATTGTGTCATCTCATCAGGGAAAGCCCACAAATCTAGCTGAGCCAGCTGTTAAATAATATTCCCATCCTCTGCCATCACTTACCACCACAAAACTCTTGGGAAATTCATTCCAGTCTCTCCAAGCTTATTGCTGCCTCACTGTGTGCCCCCACATCCTCTGGAGCAGGAGTTTTGCTGCATCTTTCTTCCACACAACATCAGCGTGGGCCTCTCCTCGGCCAGGCAGTGTACCTGATGCTCAGCACTGGGAAGGCCCCGAGGAAAATGGGAAGTGCAGTGGATGCTCCTCAATTTCCTCTGTCTCCAAAGGCAGTTGAAAGTGTAATTATTCCTCTACTCCCCCTGCTCCTTCTGGTGTGCACAAGCTGGAAACCTGGATTCTGGGGAAAGCAGGGAGGATGCTGAAGAGGACCCAGTCCTACAAGAGATGTTCACTCATCCCAGAGCTAAACCCGAGACCGATGGGCCCAACCAAACATTTTCCTGCAGAAAAGACCAGTGATGCCATGTTCTTCCAAGGCCCTTGGTGGAGGCTGGAGAGACCATGTCCTGGGGGCTCTGGAGGAGCAGAGGGGGACAGGGGACAGGTGATGCTCTGTCCCCCCTCTGCACTGCATTGTAACTCTGATGCACTTGGTTTAAGTCAGCTGGTAATCGTATGTGGTGATAAATAGTGAGAGACAGGAGTTCGTTGCAAACAAATGAGCCTCAACTAACCTAATTTCTTCTTTTGACAGGATAACAAGCTTAGAGGATAAATTCTCCCCTGCCAGAATTTGTTTCTCTGCTGCCAGCCACCTCAGCATTTAGCAAAACCCCATTCTTTGCTCAATTCCAGGCTGCTTAAAGCAAAGGCGGGTTCAGACCACCCTCCTCAAGTTTTGGATTCAGTCCCACAAGTTTTTTCCTGCAGGCTGCTGTACTTGTTCCCAATCCCCTCACCTCTGGAGATGCTCAAGCCTCCTCACTGCCTGCAGCTGGCAGGAGCACTCTGGGGCACTGCTGGGGCAGGATGGCAGAGCCCACATTGACCTAAGACCCCGTGGCAGAACTGCTGTGGGAAAAACCAGCTGGGTGCATCAGCAGCAAGGACATTTCTTCTCAGCAGCCCTTGCAGTGTACCTGAAGAGGCTGTTCCCAGGCAGCTCAGCAGCACTGGTAAGTAAATTGGCAAGAACTTGGGATTTTCCTTGGGTGTCTGTCAGGTGTCGCTTGGTTTTGAGACTTTGCTGGTGTTGGACACTTTGGAAGTGCCTTTCCTGCCCCTCTGGAAATCATGAAGGCTCTCAGCTGTGTGCTGTGCCTCTTGTTTGCAGAAATCTGGGAAGACCACTCAGAGGCTGAGTAGTTTGGGGTTCTCTGCCTGTGACTCAGGGTTTTGGAGTGCTCTGGTTATCCAGCACCTCTAAAAAACCCAGTTGTGAGATGCAGAGCAGCAGGTACATGAGTGAAAGGCTTCAGTAACTGGAGCACCCTGAAAGGACCTTGAAAAGGTCCTTACACCCTGAAAATGCGGCCCTTTTCAGAGTTCCTTTGATGCAAATAAGAGCCTGGACCCTTATGTTCTCTTAGGCAAAGGTACTGGCTAAGAGGATGTGTTTAAATAATTAAAACGTGCTTTTCTCCACTCATGGTGATTGCGTCACATCCTCGCTGAGCACAGCTCTGTATGCAGTGCTAAACAGAGCCCTTTGCCAATTTCTCCCAATTGGTCAAGGCCTTGAAGAGTGAAATCAGCAGCATTCAAAATGAAGCAAAACTCTGCCAGCATTAGGTTTTGTTACAAAGTGAAATTTGCCCATGGTTAATTTTGAGGATTTGTTAAGGGGCGCAACCTGGGCCCCAGTCCAAGCGGTGCTGGCAAGATAAAAATCCTCCCCACACCACCAAGGCAGACATTTCAGGGGCACCATTTGCAGCGTGGTGGTCCCCCTGTGCAAAGAAAATACCTGTCCATTTCAACACAGGCTGACCTACTGCCTGCTCAGGGACTTGCATGGCCTGTCTGTCTTTCTCCAGAAGTGTTGAGCATGTACAATTCCCACTGACTTCTTTGTGGGTAAGCTGTGGGTTTGGCAGGTTAGATCCATAGTTTGGGGGATTTTTATCACATCTGGTGACATCTAAAAAATTAAAATAGATTAAAATACAGTTCAATCTTAACCCTGCCTGCAGATTAGCATTTTAACCAAGTTCCCACCGTGCTGGATGAAGTGCATCAGGGCGCCTTTCCTTATGAGAAACTACTGCTTGAGTGCAACTGTGATGCAAGAGCAGATCAATCTGCCCCCTTAGATTGCAGCTGCTCTGAAGTTTTGCACTTGTCCTGAATACAGAATTCAAAACAAAGCTTGAGAGCCTGCATTGACTGAGAATAAAATTTGTGCAAACCCCTGCCAAGTGATAAGGCAGCTCCCCCTGGCTCTGAGAATGGAGCTTTCATCGCCAGCCATGCTCAGGTGCGAGGGGAAGCTGGAGCTCCTGTGAGAACACCCAATCCTGCAGCTCTGGGGTATGTGGAGGCTCTTGAAAAGTGCAGACTGGGCGTCTTTCACCTGTGGTTTACCAGGGAGGCAAATCAACAATTTGCTTAAGAAAATATCTTTACAATCCAGCACATCAATTATCAAATGGGTAACGAATAGATGCTTGAAAGGTGCCTTGGATTTGCATATCTCTGTTCGAATTTGTCTCCACAGAGACAAAATGGTTTTCCCAAAGCTGCTTCCTGCTGTGTGTTTGCCTCAGGCTTAGATTGGTCACTGGGGCTCCAGACTGCAAAAATCAGGTGGGATGCACCTATCTTTGTTTTCAACAAAGGGACAAACTTTGCCCTTTGCAGTGCCTGCAGAGCAGTGAGCAATGAGTGTTTGTGGGTAGCTGGGCTAATAACCTGCCCGACCTTGCTGGGGAGAATCCCTGCTGCCCTTGCAAGACAGAAGTGAGTCTCCCTCTGCAGCTGGGAGTCACCTGCCTTCAGGGAGTTTCACAGCAGAGGGCATGGGGAGATACTGTGGGTGGGGGAGGCTCTCCCTGCCTGCCTCTGTGCCCTCTGAAGGTGCAGAATTGCAAGCTCTGCTGTGAGTATAGGCATGAACAGTCCACAGCCATTCAAAACTTTATCTTAAAACAGAGACATTTCCTGATACAGCTGGAAAAAAGCTGTGCTCTGTTCTGCTGCAACACTACCCAAGCTAACTGCTTTCAAACATCCCCCCTATCTGGTGTCTGTTTTGGTGCTCCTTCTGCTCCCTTTTTTCTGCTGAATGCTTCCCCTCTCCTGGCTTTGGTGGTGTTGTCCCTTCCGCAGCAAAATGCCTCTTGTCCAAAGAGGACTCTCGAGGCCCTCAGCTTTTGGGGACAGGTGCTGCCCTACGGGGTGAGCTTCTACAGCACCCTTCTGTTCTCAGGGTGGGTACATCAGCGTATCTTCAGAGACTCTTGGGAGGTTTCTGTAGGAGGAGAGGGTTTGCACCTGCACCCCGGGTTCTCATTTTGGACTGCTCAACGCCTTCCTGCTGGCAGAGAAGGTAGGAACTGGTTTCAGAGACTAACCCTGGGATTTAACTTCAGGATTCCCTTCAGGTGACTGGCTTTGCCTGGCCACCTCCCCAGGAGAGTGTCACACTGCACCAGAGCAAGATCTGTGGCAACAGAGCTGGTGACCTCTCTTGCAGAGTCCCAGATACTGAGCTATCAAAAAGAAGTTAATGAGATAATCAGAGCTGACATGGAAACAAAATATTGCCCTCCAAAACTCTTCCTCTTGTCGTTTTCCTGCACGTCTCAGTGCATTTTGTGGTTTTCTGCGCTGCTTGTGCACAGCAGCCCTGATAGATGAGTACACACCTCCTGATGTGGCTTGTCCTCTTCCATTCTTCTTGCTCAGCCCTCCCTCATCGAATCCGATTGACTCTGAGGCCATTGATTTTAAATAAGGTCTTGGGGAAAGGTCTGAGGGTTTTGCTCTGGTTGTGTGCAGCAGGCTTTGAGTTCTGGTTGGGAGCCACTGAGCACTGCTGCTATATTAAATGATGGTCAGCGATAAGAACGCAGTCATCGCTTTAATACCCCAAATTGCCGCTTTTAAGCGGGCAGGGTTTGGCTTCTGGCCAGATCTCTGTGCTCCTGGCAGAATGATTCATTACCTTGTTCTGGCAAATGTATTTTCATCTGCTAGTTTAAATCTGATTTCTAGTACTCGGTGTGGTTCTCACAGCTGAGGAATTTCCTGCCCTTTATCCACCTGTTTTCTTCCAATCTAGGCTAAAATCAATACACTTAAATAAATAAAGCCATTGGGCTTGCGCATACCTCCTGCTGTGTCAGCGGCAGAAGTAAAGCTGGGTGACCAAAGATTAGTTAAGCCATTTTCCTCTTCTTTAAGTAAATTTGCTGTTGTTGAGGCATGCTAGACCTCAGCAGGGTGTGTTTGCCAGCCAGCAGATCCAGCAGCATGTCTTGGCGTCCCATCAGTGGCAGCTGCTTCTGTGGGGAAGAGTCCCTGTGCCGGTCTGTGGCCACCCCTGCCCACCAGGGCTTGAGTTCAGCATGGTTTTCTGGCATTTTTTTAAGCTTTGTGATGGGAATGTTCTGCCACTGAGCTCAAGAGGATAGGGGCCACACGGTGTCCTTTTAAAGCACTTCCCAGGTGTGGCTTTCACTTCTGCTCTTCCCTGGCAGACATGATTTTCAGGTCTGCTTCTTCTGAGAGGGTTATACACTGCATGGCAGGGATTTGTTCCCACAGCTCCTGTCTGCCCTGCAGATGGGGATGCTGGCAGAAGCATCCCACACCAGGATTCACGCATCCATTTCTTCTGGAGCCAGGGAAAAAGGGAAGGGTGGCATGAAATGAGGTCTTCTCTTTCTTCCCAAATGCCAGGAATTACCCCTGAAGCACTGAGTTCAAGGAGCAAAAAAACCACACTTAGGATTTCTAGACCAAGCCTTAGGGTTTCTGCAGCCCTGCCCTCGTGTGTGGGGAGTGGAAAAAACAGGGCTTTGTTGGTGAGCTATTAAGTGTATTCCCTGCCCTGGGTTGAGTTCACTGCTGTATGCTGGGCAGAGAAAACATTAGTGCAGTGGAAAACAGATCCTCTCCTGCCTTCCTGGGCAGTGCCCTCAGTTCCCCACAGAGCCCAGTAACTCAGCTTTGCATTCATGTGAAGAACAGAAATTGTGCTCCTGGGCCTCAGTCTGGTGTCAGCTTCCAAATTACAGTGTAAGCCCTGCTCCAAAGGTCTCCCCTTGACTCAGGGCAATCGTTTAGAGATGTCTCTGTGCAGCAGCTGCAAGGATGGAAGGAAACTGCCTTTTTAACATTCTCTGTTTGTGCTGAGGTTTGGGTGTTTGTCCTTTTTTTTGGGGTCGGGGGGGGGAAAGAAAAGTTATTTTTGACTAAATTGAAAATAGTGACAAACACAAATGTTTTTATCAATAGAATCATAGAGTGGCTTGGTTTGGGAAGGACCTTTAAAGGTCATCTACACTCCAATCTCCCTGCCATCTGCAGGGACAGCTTCAATTTGATCAGGTTGCACAGAGCCCTGTCCAACCTGGCCATGAATATTTCCAGGGATAAGGCATCTAACTATCTGGGCAACCTGTTCTTATGTTTTACCACACTCATTGTAAAAACTTTCTTCCTTCAATCTAATTTGAACTGGCACTCCTCAGAGTAAAACCCCTTGTTCTATCACTACAGGGCCTGCTAAAGTTTGTCTTCATCTTCCTTGGAGGTGCCCTGTAAGTACTGAAAGGCTGCAATAAGGTCTCTCCAGAGCCTTCTCTTCTCCAGGCTGAACCACCCCAGTTCTCTCAGCCTGTGCTCACAGGAGAGGTGTTTCAACCCTCTGATCCTCTTTGTGACATCCTCTGGACTCGCTCCCACAGGTCCCTGTCCTCCTTATGCTGGGGACCCCGAGTTGGATGCAGGACTTCAGATGGAATCTCAGGAGAGCAAAGGGGCAGAATCCCCTCCCTCAACCCCCTGCCACGCTGCTCTGGATGCAGCCCAGGATGTGTTTGGCTTTCTGGGCTGCCAGTGCACCTGGCTGGCTCGTGTCCAGCCTCTCAGCCACCAGTACCCCCAAGTGATCCTCAGTGGGGCTGTTGATCCATCCCTTCATGCCCCAGCCTGTGTTGATTCCAGGAATCAGTACAACCCAGGTGCAGCACCAGCACCTTGCCTTGTTGAAGATCGTGAGATTCCCATGGGGCCACTTCTCCAGGTCCCTCTGGGTGGCATCTTTGACACACCCCTTCAGGTGTGTCAGGTACACCACACAGCTTGGTGTCAACTGCAGACTTGCTGAGGGTGCACTCGATCCCTTTGTCTATGTCATTGATGAGACATTAAACAGTACCTGTCCCAGTGTGGCCCTCTTAGGGACACCACAGGTCACTGATGTCCATCAGGACTCTGAGCCACTGACCACCACCTTCTGGACGTGATCTGCCCTTGCTATTTGTTGCATGATGAAGAACAGTTTCATAAAACAACTTCCCACTTTTTTTTCTGTTATCATCTACGCAGCTCTGGCTGCAGCTCACTCTTGGGAGCAGCTAGGATGTGTTACAGCTCAGCAGCCCAGCACAGGCAGGGAATGAAAGTGCAATGCCTTCCCTCCTTCCTTGCCCATAATTGCAGGGCCAGGAGATGAAAGCACCCGGGGGTTGCAGCATCAGGCTCGTGGCACAGAGGTAAGTGGGATGCCACATCATCACTGCAACCTTGCAATTCCTTGACAGTGGGTGGGATTTCCAGAGCCTGCCATCCCATGGTCTCTCTGGGTTGAGATGGGATGCCCTCAGATGCCCAAGTTGGTGAGGTCACCGTGCAGCAAGTTGTGCTGTGTGTGACAGGGCTGCCCCAGGAGTTCCTCTGAAGGTGAGTACAGGTATCACAAGCTGTGCCTCGATCTGGAGAGATGCAATGGAGTGGAAAGGAGACAGGCTCTGTTTACACACAGATACCTGTGCAGCCAGCAGTGTCAGTGAGAGAAAACAGAAAAGGACATGACAGTTACACTGAGTTTTCATTAAATATTAAATGGAGTGAAGTTTCCTAGAGTGTGTCTGGGCTGTTTGGCTGTTTTCAATTGTCTGTCTGATGGCATGAGAAGCCAAGTGAGTGAACCCTGGGCCTGGAGGTGCAGGGTTTCCTGATCAGGAGCTGTGCTGACAGGAAGCATTTGTGTGCAGCCTGCCCCAGGAGCTCATTTCACCCAGAGCAGCAAACCTCCTCCAGCTGTCCAGCTGCTGGTACGGCCCAGAGAGAGGAGTTAACTCTTGCAGGTGTCCCCAGCAAGAGGTCTGGGAAGGGAGGCAACTGATGCAGAGCTGGCCCAGGCTGGAGCAGCAATGTCAAGCAGCAAACACTTGCCTGGTTGCTGGCTGGGGATGGGGAATTAACCACCCATGTTCCCCCTTTCCACCAGGTTTAACACAGAGCAAATTCCCCGTATGTAGGGAGTACTGAACAACTGCTATAGCTTCTTTGGGGTTTTTTGGGGGTGTTTTTGTGCTTTCTTTTCCCCACTTTTCCCCTGCCCCAGGAGCTGTAATCAGCCTGGGCACAGTCCACCCATCCCACTCCATCTCCTCAGCAGCCTCGCCTTTCCTTGTGCAGGAGCTTAGCAGGGCAGCAAGAAGGAATCTCCTAACTTGGATTGGGTTAATAAGGTAAAATGCAGAGCCTTAATCCCTGCTGCTAAATCAGAATGTAATTCAGCTTATAACCACAGCCCAATCCATGTGAATTACAATCACTTTAAATACAGCCAGGACTAGCTGGGATTTAACATCCTCCCAAGAGATCCTGAAAATGAAAACTGGGACACTGCACTGCTCTGGGTGAACCTGCCATCAGAGGGAGCCCAGGCAGGGGGGCAGAGGGATTTTGTTACCTCCCAGGCCCCTGAAGAGAGGGAACCTTGGGTGCAACCCTTGGCCAGGGCACGTGGCTGTAAGATGCATGTGAGCCTCCTGCAAGGGCTTATCCCTGGGAAGGGGGACAGAGGCTGCCAGCAAACCCACAGCACTTTTATCTTTAATTTAGAATGTTTATCTCAAGAGATTCTTCCAGCTTTAAAACAAACATAAGGAGATCTTCATCTGCCTGGCAGCATCTGGCCTCTGAAAGGAGGCACATACAGTACAGTCCTGGCAGCAGGGCTGATAGGGAGGCTTGTTCTCTGCCTCCTTTCTCCCAACTTTAACCTCTGGCAGGATGAACCTTGCCCCCCCTCTTCCTGTTTCAGGAAACCACTAGAGAAAAAGGGTCTTTCCAGAGCTCAAAACAACAGTGAGCACCTGGCAAGTGGTCCCATAAGTGCCTAGGAAGATCTTTCACAGCTTTTACTGTTATTTGATGAAGTCCTGGCTTTCACAGCTTTGATGGGGAAAGAACAATTGGTCATGGTCTTCCTGCACCACCTCAGCCTGGGAAATGGGAGCAGCCAAGTCCTTTTGCCACCACTGACCCACAAGCTTCCCAGGGAGCCTCAGGCAGTGTCTGGGAGCATGCAAATTCAAGGGTTCCACAGAAACTGAGGTTCTTAATGGATGCTCTTCCAAGCATTGAACTGGAAATTCCCTGTGGGAACAAGGCATGACTTTTGTGCGCTGCCAGGCACAGATAAAGAGTTCAAGGCATCCAAGTTACTACTTAAATTAGTGGGTAGAGGTTAGAAAATAAGATCTTCTGTTCAGACTGGTGCCTATGTTTGAACCTTTTTAGGAAGAAACTGATGGTGTTTTTTTTTTTCCACATCACTCTTTTCTGTGGTTTCCTTATATTTCTCTTTTTCCATTGGTGAAAGGCTAGTGCTGTTGTGCTATCACCTAGCCAAAATGAGAATACATGGCAATTTCTCAAAGCCTGGCACGTAAAGTGCCTGGTGCACTGGGATGGAGAGCTTGTGAGTTTTCTGTGGGTGTGATGAGGGAATGGAAATTATCTGAGTTCTTGGGTGCTTTCCCAAACCCAAGCTAGCCAGTTTTCTATGTTTAGATACGGTTTACTTAGCAGCACTGCTAGAGTGGAGAGGAGAGCAGAGGATTTTCAGGCACCAACAATGCCTCCTGATGCAGCCTGAGACTGTTCCCTGCCCCAGCCTGTGCAGGGCTAGAACAGGGGGAACTTCCCAGCTCCTCACACAAACAGCACCCAAAGCTCCCAACATACTGCTCTTGGCTCTTTACAGAAATACGCAATCAGCTGATCAGTCTCCTCCCAGGCAGCTGGGCCAGCTTGGCCCCCTCGTTGTTCTGACATCCTCCCTGTGTCCTCCAAGATGTGCCTCAGGGCCATTGTCCCTCTCAGCAGCTGCCTGGGCGTTTACCAGACTTAAGGGCAAGGGCTTTTTTTCTTTCCCCCTGAAGTCATCAGAAGATTTTGAATTTTTGCAGGGCTTCACATTCACATCGTTAGTTTCCCCCGAGCTCTCAGAGAGAGCTGTGAGCAATGCTTCCCCTACTTCTGCTGGTCTAACTGCAAAAAAGAGAGATCCTCATCTGAGTGTGACCAGGATGGCTTAGCCTTTATTCCTGAGACAGGGGAACCCCACCACTTCCCATATATGTGCACTGCATGTTGCAAAGGGCGGTCTCATCTTTCTATGGATGACCACAAAAGGTGCTTTGAAATGAGGGTGGTCCCAAGAACTTGTACTGCAGGAAGAGGCCAAGCTGACCCTGGAGATGGATTCTTGGCTTTGCCCCACTGGTGCCACCAGCAAGGATCTGTCTGTGTCAGGGTGAGAAGTATGACAGAGTCCCAGGTGGCAGGCTGATCCATGCAGCCATCGTGGCTCAGGGCATGAGGATGTCACCTCTCTGCTGGTGACAGAGCAGGGGCACCTCCTGCAGAGCAGCTGGCTGCTGTGCTGGGTGCCCACAGTAATTCAGGTAGAGCATCTGCCCACCTTGGAGAGGAAAGCTGTCCTCCCACAGACCCACCCCAATGGGTGATGTCCCTGCAGCTGAGCTGGGAAGTGTGGCTGTTTCCACCTTCCAGGCCTGAATGTGGGAGGTCTGGAGATGCTCACTTCTCCAGGGGATGGTGGTGGATTTGATCTCACTCAGCCAAATAATTTGCTTTTAATGGGCATGCTGTCCTAGCTGGAGGTTCACACTTCCTGGGGAACATCTGTGTACAAGCTCTGGCCCTTCTTTGAGATTGCTGCTTCTATGCATGCCCAAGGATGCCTGGCTACAGAACAGCCTGCAGCTGCCAAAGGGCAGTTTGGGGAAGGGGGGGGGGGCTTGTTTTCTTGGTTTTGTGTGGGGGGTTATAGGCTGTTTTGCAAGGTTGCTTTTGAAGACTTGAAGTCTCTTCCTATTAGGCTTTTTCTCAGGGTGAATGTTAAAGGGCACTTCCATCAGGAGACTCCAGAGCTCTCAGACTGGCAGCGGGCAGGCTGTCCTTGGAGAGGCCACAGTGCTGTATCCCTGTCATGCATCATGAAATTATCCCTTAGCCCACGCGCTGCCACACACAGGTGGACATTGACAAAATAATGCTTGCAAGTGACTCAAACCGGGAATTACAACATCTGCTCCCTCCTTCATATGGGCTGCAATACTGGAAGGACTAAGCAATTTCATCTGAGTCTGGCCCCAGCTGCAGTTACTCCTGTGCTGGTAGAGATGTGAAGGCCACAGTGAAAGCTTCAGGGAGACCATCCTAAAATGGGGGGAGACTGGAGATAGCAGGACCACTGTGTGCTGATCCCCGCTCCCTGCAGTGGAGTGAATGTAGAGAGGATAATGCCAGGACAGGCTGACCCCTACTCTTGCCTTCTCCAAAGATGACCTCGGGACCAGAGCACTCTCATCAGCAATCAGACTGGTCCCTGCTGATGCTGAGACAGGGCAGGGTCCCAGACAGGCACAGGACTTGATTTCTCTCCTCTGTTCTGGATGTGCCTCTTGGCTCGGCCACTGCTCAGCACCGGGATGCCTCTTGCGAATAACAAATAACCAAAATGCTTTGTCAGCGTGGAAGCCCATCACACCAGCAGAGGCTGTGTCTGAAATACAGAAGCAGTGCAGTTTTTGCTAAGGAACTCCCCCAGAGACAGACAGCTCCTGCATTATTAACAAGGGTGCTGATGAATCCCTGTTAATGAGACGTGCTCGCTCAGCCAGCCGGCCAAGAGGCCGTGGCCATGCTGTTCTCAGCTCCACACTGCAGCCTGTGCCTTGGGGAGCAAGAGATGATTGCTCTGGGGAGCAGTTGGCAAGGCTGTGCTGTAAGATTTGGCTACTCTCCCTAAAACTTGCACATGTCCTGCCAGACTTGAGCTAGGTAGACACAGAAATCCAATGCTGGTTCTTTGGTGGCTGTAAAAAGCCAGGTAAAATGCTGCCATCCCCATGGGCTTGTGACTAAAGAGAAAGATCTGTGTCTTGGTGTGTACTCTCTGCTCTAGAGAGCAATGTAGGCCATATTCTCTGGTCTATTCTTAAATGGCTCAACCAGGGGAGCTTCCTTCTTCTCTCGCTCAACAGATTTCCATGTTAGGAAAAATCTTTTTTTTTTTTTTTTTTTTTTTTTTTTAAGTCAATTTCATCCTGCTCCATTTATCAATTCTCCTTTTGGCTTCTGGATGCAATTACTCTCCCACTGTGGTCATTATACCTCCTAGGATACTTGTAGAAGAGGATTTTAAACAGCCTTTGCTGAAGTTTGGCCAGGAAAGACATCTTAAACTCTTTCAGTTTTTGCTAAGTCAAGCCTCCTCTGAGCTTCCCTAGCTGCATAATACCTTTTTTGACAGTATAGCACTGGGGATGGTATTTAGGAGCCTCTGTGTATACAGAAAGACTGGTCAACCTCCAGTGCATCACATAATGCCTCTCAGTCCAGCACGCTGTTGCCTGTTCTGATCAGACTGCAATCTGTGTTAATTCCCCAGCAGTGCTGCCAAGATACTTCACTCTGCACTGCAGACACTCTGATGCCTTCCAGATGCCACAGATGATGTCACATTCCCGATGTCATTGTTGCCTTATGCAGAACAAATCTGATAACCCAATCTGTGCTACACCCCTCTGTCTGTTGGTGGGTTTCTGTAATGTGGACGGTGTTGATCTCCAAAGTTTGTCTGTGCAAGTGGGGGGTAGAGCAAACCCTGCAGGAGCAAAGAGGGCTGGTTAAGATTGCCCAGGAATAATTTGAGTTGCACTTTTTCTGTTGGTGGGTTTTTTTTTTTAATATATATATTTTGAAGCAGAACTTCCTGCAAATCTTGAAGGAGTCTGTGGAGTAAGGGCAATTTGGAGCCTGCAGAGTTGGGCAATGAAATGAAAGGAGCAGTGCTGGAAGAGCACCAAATCTCCCAACAAGATTGTGCAACACCAAAATGATTGGTAAATTAAAAATATTGAAGTTATCTCTTCTATGCTTTCAGATTTTAGGTGTGTGACAAGAAGGGATGCTAAAGTAGCCTTGAGGCCCTGGTTTTGGCAGCAGAGTTTTGCAATGTCCCTCTAAGCTCACGTGAAACACCAAGAAACCCTAACAAGACCTTGGAGAAGCCTGCAGCAACTGACAGCCAAACCCAGAGGTGCTTTGGACTGAACCAGAGGGAGGTGAGATGGTTTGTTTTGGAATCAAGGAAGGCAGAGCTGAACCTTTGGAAGGGATCACAAAAGGAGAGGTACACCGAATGGGCTCTCTGCCGCCTGAGAGGCAAAGTCTTATCTGTATGCAAAGTGGTGCAGTCCTGGGTAAAACATGACTGGTGTAGGAGTTGAACAGATCAGACGTGTAACAATGCAGAAACAGCACTGCTAATGCTCAGGCTGCAAGAACAGCACTGCACAGACCCTCCTGTGCTCACCCCGTGTCTCCCGAGCAGAGGTGAGTTCTTCTGCAGTGCAGCCTTGGGCAGTGCAGGGGAAACAGAGCCTGAAAAGGAGCCAGGAAGTCCCCGAGGGTGGGATGGGGAATGGGATTGAGGCAGTCTCCCCTGAGCAAAAGACCAGCTTTCCTTCTTGCCTGCAGAAGCTGTAACTGCACTGACAGTCTGTGCCACGTGTTGAGTCCTCTGCAGGACTGAAATATCTTACTTAATTGGTGGCAGCAGGTTATGCTACCTAAGTTTTGCAAGCCTATTGATCGTGCTCTAATCATCTTCCAAAAGGAACAGGTTAAAACGAGGCCTGCCACTGATCCCAGAGGTGCCCCACCACCCACCTCCTCAGTGCCCTGCCTCTCCAATTACCATCCCCTCGTGCTGCAGTCCTCCCACTGCCTTTCTGTCACTGTGGAAAAGCACCTGGAAAAGCCCCACTAAATCCTCCTCGTGAAAGCACTGTTTCACCAGAGGGAACATTAGCACAGAGCCTGACCTAGGAGAGCTGGGATGTACTCCCAGGGGGTGGTCTGCAATTTGGATATTGCTACTTGTGCTTCCTGTGCAGTGGGACTGCTGCCTGCCAAGGGTCACTGTTCCTCCATCATCCTCCCCACCTCTTGGCACTATTTCCCCGGCTTTGTGCTAGGAGGGCCCTCTCTGCAGGGCCAGGTGATGCTGTGGTCAAGCAAGCCCGGTCCCCAGCACATCAGCTGCGAGGATGCTGCGAGGCTGCCTGGGCTGTGGGGAGGTTTTGGGGCCCAGGAGGCCCAGTGGTGCTGCTCAGGGAGCTCCAGCTGTGCCTTGCCCCTCGCACCGTGAGCCTGCTAGAGCAAACCCGGGGGTGAGAGCGTGGAGCCCCTGTTTTCAATAGCGCCGCTGTTTCGGGAGGGAGTATCTTCGTCGCCGATGTAACCCATGGCAACCATCTGTGGAACCGGCGTTCCTGCCGGCTGGGGAGAGGGAGCGGGGCTGAGATGGGGGCCAGGGCAGGGCGGGGGGAACCTCGCAAGATTTAGGAAGGCAGCATCTCCTCGCTGCGGGTGCCTCTCCTGCCCGCGCTGGCGCAGGAGCGGCGGTCGGTGTCGGTGAGCCCATTCGCATGCCACGCAGCTGGATAATTTATGGGCAGCGGCAGCAGCTCACCGTCACTTTGTTTGCAATTTGCCTCTAAATATAGCTGTGCTCTAAGGGGGGAGGGCGAGCTCCTGCCCGCCGTCTCCCGCGTCTCCTCCTCGCCTCTGCGGGGTCTCTCCGCACCGCGGGGAGAAGGCGCCGTGCGGATGGGCCGCCCGTGTGGCACCTTTTCCATCCCACACCCCACACACGCCCTGCCTCACTCGGGAAGGGCAGTGACGAGACACAGACCTCTTGGGCTGGTGGTTAAACACTGGCGACAGTGTCCTGCCCGGCTGAGACTGGCAGCTTGCCTGGGTGCGCTGAGCCCGACCACTTCCCAGAGAACGAGCTCCCATGGGAGGGTTTCTGGCCGTGCTTTCTTTCCTTCCAGCAAAAAGTGCAGTAATTGCATTAGTCCTGACAGAGGTATAGCGCCAAGACTGGAGTAAAAGATTGCCTGTGGATATCACCTCAGCTAATTCCCACGCTAAAACCAAATCTGCTCTTGTTTGTCCCCCTGCTGCAGGTGCCAGCCTTGCCAGTGAGCACAGCGTGCTCCTGCCGACATGGGGACAGCACCCCAGTGGTGACAGCACCCCAGTGGTGACACCTCCCAGCCTGGGACAGGGACCCTGCAGCAGCCCTGGGGCCAGGTAAGGAGGCATTCCGTGGCCTGGCATTCCTCATCCGCACTTGTGTAGGTAAATGCAATGCTCTCCCTTCCAGGTTGTGAGCTACCCCCAGCCCTGTGCTACAGCTGCTGGTGCTGCAAACCACAGTTCTGACCAGGGTGACACATCAGGAGTTGAACCCAGCTCTGAGGCTGATGGGAAAGGAGAGGCACTGAAGTGCTGACGAGGCATTATAATAAGTACCGAGCAGAAATAAGAACCTACTTATGTTTTAAACATAACATTAATTAATAAAGAAAAGGGTACACCGTAGATACTAAAAGCCCTCAGATACTGAGGAGAAAAAAATCTCTTTTGCCAGTAATTTAGAAACTGCCAGAGCATGGTTCCCTAGACTTAGATGACAGCATGGTTACATCTGGGGAGGGGATCCCTCTGCAGTGGCACACACACACACACTTGCTCTGCCCCACAGAAGAAGAGCTCTCAGAAAAGAGTGTGAGGCTAAAGGAAAAGGTCATTTTCAGACCGCACCACTCCGTCACATCAACATTAATTCCTGTTGGTCCGTTGCTTTGGATGTAACCGAATGCAGTGAAAAATGACTCTGTCCCAGTCTGGCAGTACACTTCAGCAAACCTATCTAATAGGTTTATTATAGTTTATTGAGCAAGTGTTAGCCCAGAGTAGATCAGAGCAACCGCCAAAATGCTAAATGGTCTCAGGAATGATGGCATTCCGGGAAGAATTATTGTGGCAGGATGGGTAACTCAGTGTCTAGGGCCCCATGCTACCTCCATCACTGTCAGAAGAAATAATGGCCAAATTTCCCTCTGAGCCTCATGGCCCATTGGACTAATCTGTAGGGGCCAGCCTGTCCAGCACTTACAGTACCTTCAGGTCCACCAGCCTGGAGGATTCTTTACAGTCCCTTTCTGTGAACAGATTATTCTCAGCATGAGAATCCATGATCCTGCTTCTCCTGCTACACACTGAATGGAAATTCCCTTCCCATGGTGAAGCAGTGAGTTACTGGGCCACAACCCCTGTGGCGAAAATGTGAAACTTGTGTCTCAGCTCTTGGTAATGACACAATTAACTCTGTCTGGGAAAGATTTAAAAAACACTTTACTCTTTCTGGAAAAAAAAAAAAAAATCTCTAAGCCTTGTAAAAAAAATTGTCTTGAAAATCCTCTTTATAGAGAGACCATATTTTATTACCAGACAGAGTTAATGGCAAGGTTAGTTTACTACACCAACATAAAAGTTAAATGTCCATTTACTGTCTCTGGAAACAATGTTAGGGAGAGAGAAAACAGCAGAAGGCTCCACCAGCATCTGCCTGCAACCTTAACACCATCCTGCCCACCAGATCCAGATTTCTTTCATTCAGTGTCCAAACCGAGGGTTTATTCTAGGAACACTCTCCCTGCAGAGGGAAGTTGCAAGAAGCCACCCCTCCTTTCCTTACAGTCCATTATTTATGTCCCTATCTTTTCAGGAGAGTTGTAGAGTGAAAATAGAGTGCTGAATGGCATCCTGGGGATTTTACAGCAGCTTGTGACGTTTCAGTGCAGGTCTCCAGAATCCCCTTATTTAATGCCAATATAGGGTCTCTATAGAGGGCTGTGGCTCCAGCCACACAGAATCTGTGAGACTCCTAATGCAGTGCTTGCAATCTTATCTGAGAACAGAGAGCTCTGCTGAGAAGAGGGACTCTGTAATCCTGATTCTCCAGCCTCTGCAGTCCTTATTCTCCAGCCTCTGCTTCCATCTCTTCTCAGTCAGTTGATAAACTTCCATTGCACCAGTCTCCCAATTACTGAGTATATGAGTTCTCCAGCATCCCACAGCAGTTTCTCTTTTGGATGCTCTGTTTCTCAGCAGAATGACTTGCAACATGCTCTCTTAAGTGATTTCATAACAACCTGCAGAAAAATCCTGTACTTTTTTTTTCTGATTACAACCCCCACCTCCCCATAACTAATGCACTATTTCTGACACCCACAACCTGAATTACCCTAGTGCACTCCCACAGAGACTGCATCAGATGTATTAATGATGCCTCCGACTGATTCAGCCCCTGGCATAGAACCATCTTTCCCACTGTCAGGTTATAAGGAACAGAGGTTTCTCTCACATTGGACCAACTGTCAGCATCAGTCTGGTCTGAATTTTAAGCTCACAGCCCCTTTCTGGTGTGCATGTGCTACCCAGGAGTACCTTGAGAAGTTTCCACTTGAAATACACCAGGACCAGGCATGGTTGTACAGAAGGAGTGCAGAGGGGGGCAGTACCATGTACATATTCAAATAGATATAAAAATCCCAGATAACAAATTGACAGGACAAACTCAACTGAGTTTTGTGCTTAATGATGTTTCTAAGGAGTACTGCTTCTGCTGCTTGCAGAACTGGGGGTGCCAATGGCGCGTATAATTGAGGTCTCTACTTGGTGTGCCTTGGTGAGTTATTCCAGGGAACTGGAGGAGAAGGAAGAAGGCCAGAAGACATCAAACGTGACCACATATGACCATAATTGTTAATGCTACTTGAGTGATAGCACAGGGCCTGATGGCTTCTGGTGCTGCTCTGTATTAACAACCAAAGAGGAACTCTGAGGCAACTTATCCTCAAGCCTTGTCTTGTTATCCCTCATGTCAGCAGCTAAGGCTATCCTGACCCTCATCCCCATTTTTTTTTCCTTCGGGTAAGCAGAGAAATTGCCTTTTTCCACCCTGTTTTAATTACAGGAGCCATGTGACCCTTCCTGGAGCAGCTGCCAGAGACCATACCTAGTGCAAGATCACCAGGCCAGCAGACTCACAGAAAATATGTAAGTAGGTTACAGGGGGGTGAGGGAGGCTGTTCAACACAGCAGGATCCACTTAACAGAGCACCTGTTAGGGGAGCAGGCAGACACAGCAATACCTGCACAGCTTTCCTCTTTCCAACAAAGCCTGGCTAGGCTCAAGCAGGACTGTGGGAAGCTGGGCAATGTGGGAGGCTGGCAGGGAAGGAGTTGAGGGTGTTTGGATGCTCTGGGCTGGGTTCACAGAGCTAACAAACATCTCTGTGCTGCTGGTGGAGAGCTTTTGCTCCAGGTGAGCAGGGAGCGGCTTGCCCTGACCCCATTCCTTCTGTGGGCACAGGGGTGTTGTGACCTGTCCCCAGGGCAGGGGACAGCAGCAGTGAGGGCAGAGCCAGCACCCTGGCTTTAGACCTGGACTCCTTTGTAAAGGCTTTTGGGGAGTTCAGGCAGATTTTCCTCATAAAATGCATTTAAATTCAAAGTTTTTAAAGGTGGTGTTTTGACATTGCCCTAAATAGCTTAAGGACTGTCTTGTCTTTTGGAGAGAGGTTCCTCTGGCCACCTGGAGAGCATCTCTGGCATTTGACTAGCTGGGTGATGTTTTCCTTCTCCTTACCAAGGTAAAACTGCTCTTAGTTACATGCAGCATGAAGAATTTTTTCCCTTCAAATCTTGTATTTATATAATCCATCTGCTGACAGATATAGCTAAATCAAACATCTAAATAGGATTAATGCAGGCAGCTTATTACTGGCTCTTGAGGAAGGCCAGGAATTATGGTTATCAACCATAACAGTGAAGTTGGGGTGTCTGACCTCAACAACTTATATGTGAAAAATACTATACAAATATCTTCTGAACTGGTGAAAAGTAATTTCATATTCATTGAATAACAGAGAAGAGTGCAAACTAAAATAGCTAGATCTGAATATCAGAGTATATTTTGGTTTTTTTCTTGGTGACAGGAGGATGAACATAATTGTAAGTGAAATAAGTTTTGAGCCATATTTAACCCTCTCAACACCCCATCAAGACCAAACATAACTGTGTCAATCTTTCCAAACATAAAAAATTGCCTGACCACAGAAAACTACACGCTCTGTTTAGTTTTGGTTCCGCTCTGCTATTGCAAGGGAAATATTCAGTGATGTCTCCTGCCCTTAGATGGGATTTAGCTGCAAAACCTGTGGAAAAGCTGCCTAGATGCCTTCTGGTTTACAGGGAGCCAGGTGGGGTGAGGTGTCCAGGACACTCCACATCAGGCTTATGGCTGGATGTGATGGTCCTGCACAGTTTTGTGCTGGGGACTGTAGTGCACAAGGGCATGGTAACGAATGTACATTTTTCCCACTCCAGATGGCTTACTCAAATTAATCCTGCAGTCACTGAGACTGGAAGTACAGTTCTTACCTCCTGATGGTTACCAGCAGCCTGTTTGAACAGAGTTGATGACTCCCAGTGGTGTTCTTGATGGACAATGTCTCCATCTTTTAAAATCATCCTTACAGACAGGTGATTAGTTCCCTTATTGGCATTTTCACCTGCAGAAATGAGAACTGAATGGGCTGAATGATCATTTTGCACAGTAATTTATACATGTAGTCCAATATAGCACATACTGAGGATCTATTCCTCTGTTATAATTGGGACAAATTCCATCTCTAGAAGCACTTCTTCCAAGAGAGGATGAAATATCTAAGCCATCACCTGTCTAACACCACTCAGCTGGTATTTATTTCTGACATGTTCGTGTCAGTAGAAGGCTTTCCAAGCTCACAGAGACATTGGAAGGTTTCATTTATACAATACTGTGAGATTGCCTGATCAAAGGCAAACAAGTGGAAATCATTACTGTTATTTTCAGACACGTCTTTAATCACAGCCTCTCCCTATTCATTGCAATCATTGCAATTGTAAATCAGAAGTGAGTTCCCTCACCACCTGGCCACTTGGTGCTCTTTTAATTTCTGCCTGTTGCCTGTACAGTGAAATTTCTCCTGCACCCCCCTCCACCTCTCTGTGACACAAACACATGCACTAAAATTTGCTATGATAGCTCCACTTTACGTGGATTTGTTTCTGCAAAGAGAGGTGATATTGAACTTTCTGAATCTCTCCCACTAGGAAATGGGGATAATGCTTGGAGCTGTCAATGCAGGGACCATTCACCAGTGCCAGGAAACCTTGCTGAAGTGACTGAATTATATTCCTATCAACAGAAAGTAGGAAAATAGTTACAGTGCTTTAAACATGGGACTAGAGGAATGTGACTTTCTTATTACAAAAAGAAATAAGCATGTTAACACCCTGTTTTCTTGATGATGTATATACTTTTTGTCTGATCATGCACTAAGCCCCAGTGCTGTGGTATCTTCTGGCCAGGAGAACTGAACTTTCTCGTTTCTGTTATTTCTATGGGATTTGTGCACCTGATATTGTGGTAGAGCTGGTCTGTAGTCTCTCCCAAAATCAATGGGCCCCTCACTTCAAGAAAGGCACTGAAGTGTTGGAGTGAGCCCAAAGAAAATCAGTGGAGCTGGGGGAGGATCTGGAGCACAAGTCTGAGGAGCAGCTGAGAGATCTGGGGGTGTTCAGCCTGGAGAGGAAGAGGCTCAGGAGAGATATTTTCACTCTCTACTACCTGAAAGAAGGTTATAGCCAGGTGGGGTTTGGCCTCTTTTCCCAGGCTGCAAGTGACAGGACAAGAGGACATGGCCTTAAGCTGTACCAGAGGAGGTTCAGGCTGGATATCAGGAAGAATTTATTAATGGCAAGAGTGGTTAACCATTGGAATGGGCTGCCTGGGAAGATGGGAAAGTTACCATCCCTAGACGTGTTCAAGAAATGACTGGATGTGCACTTGGTGCTATGGTGTAGTTGAGTTTAGGTGCTTTAGGTGGTGATTGGTCAAAGGTTGGACTTTATGATCTTGGAGGTCTTTTCCAATGTTAATGGCTCTATCTTTCAATGCACAGCCACTTCTTTTTTTCCTCTTTTCTCTGTCATCTCAGAGACTTTGGGAAGTGTGGCAGGTGAGGGTGGAGAACCTGCAGAAAGGCCTATGTGAAAGTGCCCATTAGAATAATCTGACAACTGTGCTGGAGATCCACTAGGGCCAAAGAAGACCGTCTACTGAACTCCTGAGGCTTTTTTCAGAAGCTGGATCTTTTATTTCCAAAAAGTTACAAGCACACAGAGCGGGGTATCTTTGCCCAGCAGCTCAGGCCAATCCAGCTTGACGATGACAGTGGAAATCTGGTTTGGTGTTGAGCCTGGCTTTGATTTGGGGCACTGGAAACCACGAGAGTGGCAAAAATATGTTGATGTTGCTGACGACTGCCTCGGATGACAGCAAATCTCATACATCCTGACCAGGGAAGTGCCTCCCTTCCAGCAGCTGCAAGTACCGACTGTTTCCATATGTTTGTCTCACTTGCCTGAAGTCCTCTGTGCCTCTTTTATAAAGGCTAAGGTGTTTCCCAGCTCCCATAAGCAGAGATCAATGTCTCAGGAGGACAGGAATGGGAGGTGGAACCTTCCCATCTGAAATCACAAATTCTAGTCTGGGCCTAGGTCATCTGAAAGTTGTCATCACTTAGGATTTCAGCCTACTTGTATTTGCCCTGCATGATTAAATATTCATGATGGGATATTGTGCCATGCATGATGAGAATGTTCAATGTAACCTCACTGGAAAAACTATTCTGCAGATGTAGTCCATGTCCTGCTGCTTTCTGAAATGAATTCTACATTTGTCCATTCTCTAGCTTCTCTCTGATGAATGTCAGACTAGTCCCAAATGTCCACATGATCATCCCATTCTGAGAGACTGATTTTTTTACAGGCAAACACAAACACCCTCCTTTCCTTGCCTGATAAGACAAAGGGGGTAACATGCTAAATATCCTTCTCATTCTCAGAGGTGGGTGATCCATCTGAGAATGAAGAGACTGCTGGGGAGCAAACCCTTTGCTCAGGATCACAGCAGAACAGCTTCTAGTGCAACTAGCTGATGGCTAATTTGCTTGGGGCTGGCAGCCTGGTGCTTTCAACTGCCTGAACTTCACTTAAAAAAATTATAGTGATTAAGTAAACACAGCTATAATGGAAATCTTTACTCTGCATATTACAAACCAAAATGGCCATGAAGGGAGCAATTATGAAATCTCAGGACTGTGGTGAGGGGAGGAATCGTTTGAGCTGTGCTGTTGTTTGTTTTTGTTCATCATTTATTTCCCCTGGGAAACTTGGCTCTGAAGCAGTCTCTGCTGCATTGAGAGATTCCTTACATTTTTGTAAACCCAATATCCCATCCAGTCTTAAGCAAGATGGGAGGAAATATAAGGGTTTTACATGAAATCACAAGACATGATGAGCTACCTTGGGGAAGAATTCCTAGATCCAGCTTCCAATTCCTATCCTAAACCCCCATCACAAGTTGCACACCAATTGCCCTCTCTCTTTTTCTGTTAGTCATCACAGTGACATGACTGATTTTACAGAGACTTAAGGGAGTGGTGAAGATAATGCAGGAGTGGCAGCGTTAAAGCTGTACTAGTGGGAATTGCAGTGATGATTCAGATGTGGTGGTCTCCTACCCTTTCTGGGGATTTATGATTGGTCCTACTGGGACTTTGTACTTGCCTGATTCAGGAAAATTATAGTGTAAAGCTGCACCAGGCTTTCAGCTTCAGCTGAGTTTTGCTGATATTTGTTCAAGACCAGAGAGAAATTAGCTGGTGGACTAGTCAGCTGTTAGTAGAAAATTGACTGAGAAATAGAGAACACAGCAGAGAAATAACTGGCAAATGATGGGATGAGTGGTAATTCCTAGGTAGCAAAAAGATTGATGCAATCCAAAAGCCCAACATACTTCCCAAATGTGTATAATAATAGAAGTTAAAGAGCTGCTTCAAGGGCATAAACCAACTTGGAGACCTTTTCCTTGACTCAACAGGCTTAAACAAAGAAAGAGGGTCCGGCATTTCCATTTGAGCCCTACTTAAAGCTGCAGATCTATCAGCACAGGTGCTCAGTGTGGTATACAAATATGACAGCTAAGCAAAGCCTCAGGCTACCAACTGCTAATGGTCCAAGATCTCCATATGAGGGCAAACATTCCCAGGTAAGGACTGAGTGTGCTTCAGGAATGGAGAGCAACCCACCCAGGCTTGAAAGAAGAGACCAGAAATGTCTGGCAATTCCCATCACATGGCTGTGTGTTAGCTAAGGAAGAAAACTGCCCAGGTAACCATCCAGACTTTCCCCTGGCATCTTGGTGAGCACATCCCAGAGGTGGTATGTGAAATAAGAGAACAAACCATCCAGACTTTCCCCTGGCATCTTGGTGAGCACATCCCAGAGGTGGTGTGTGAAATAAGGGAACAAACTTTCTCCTTCTCAGGCAAAACACACTCACTTCAGGTACAGGGCTTCAGAGCTGAGCTAGCTGGTTGCCAAGGCAGTCTGGAGCAGCAGCAAAGTGGGTGGTGTCTAGGGAATAAGGGACTGAGTTTGGTGGGAGAGGGACTGAGGGGTAAAAGAAAGGACTTGATTTTTAGGGATGGGAGTAAATACAGCAGGATTTTGACAGCAGGCTATGGCTCTTGCCTCAGCAAACCAAGCAAATAAAAGTAATCACAGCACACACACACACATACTAAAGGACTTGTTACTATTACTTCTATTCCAGTGCAATAATAAAACACATACCTGCAGGTTGGTCTGAAACCTCCTCCCCTGCTCACTCTCACTTCTTCTGGAAGCCAATTAAGTCCTTCCTGAAGAGATGCTACATGAAACAGAGGTTTTCTGAGATTGGTAATGGCTGTCACCCCAGCAATAATCATAATGAATCACGCTTGGGCTCCTGTTGAGCTCATATTTTCAAAGAGATGCTGGTTCTCGATCCATTCATTAATATTCATTAGCATGAAGTCACGTTTCATTTCCCACTTATGTGCCCAACCTGCAGCATCCTTGTGTGTCCTGTGCTAAAGAACCAGATGTCATTTACGGCTGGCACAAAATAATTAGCTAATAGTTGAAGAATACGTATCTCAAGTTAGTTAAATATTTATGCCAGACTTTTTACATTTTGGCTCCCAGCCCTCATCTGGGGGTTGCAATGCAATTTAGGGAGAATATGAGAAAGTTTTCACAGTTGTCTGCAGATAGCTTTAATTATACATTCTCCATATGGATGCAAATGTTTGATGTTATACAGATGTTGGCACCAAGCTGACCACCAGGTACCAGAGTAGAAATGGCAAACTTCAGCAAGTAGATAAAAATCTAACTCCCTTGTTGGGACTGGATGCTGCATAATGCAACAGTCACTCTTTCACCTTCTGATCCACCCTCTTTTGCTCAGAGACCTCTTCTGCCAAATACTTCCAGCCAAACCCTGCTCCTGTGGACCTCTGGAGGAGGCTGGGACCACAGAGATGTTATCGGTGAGAGCAAGGACATCCAGAACTCAGAGGAGCTGATATTCCTGGTGTTTTGAGAAATTCAGGAGCATATCCCCCCTTCTGACTCACAGTGTCATGCAGGGATGTTTGTGTGTGTAATTCCTGTTGTGCCTCCCACTGAGGGAGCAGAGAAGGAGGCTGGCAGACAGGGATGACACAGGGCTGTTAGCTGGGTTTCTCCTTGAGGATATGCACAGAACATCTCTGTTTACTACTTTATATGTGAATGACGTTGATATATGAGGTCCCACTGAAGGCTGATTTTTGTTTAACTCGCCTACCTCTTCTGTGTTCTGACCTTCCACTCTTAGCAGTGCAGAGATTATTTGCTTTTTTATAGTCAGAAGCTCAGAAACCCCAAATTATCTGTTATGTCTTGAGCACACGATTATATTGAGCTTATCGCTGTGATTCCTTGGCACTTTCACCTTACTGTGCCCTCAGTGAGGCACAGCCCCTGAACCAGCTCTTGTGGAGATCCAGTTCTGCTGAAGCTTTTATTTTTTGGAGCAGGTTTGGGCAGGGAAATGGTGGGAGGTGGGAAGGGGAAATGTTGGTTAATGCATATGTTAGATGTGATACCAGGAGAAAAAGTGTTTGTGATCAGTTCTCACATGAGTATCACACCCTCTGATCAGGTAAGACGAGATGGCTGCTGTGTGAGGTGCATCTGGGTCTTGTGAAGGAGCAGTGCCCCACACCTTTCCTGTTTCACCTGCAGCCCTGGTGCTCCTGCCTCTGAGATTGCCCATTTTCACAAGTAAGCAGAAATGGGCTTACTCACTAGGTGGATGAAAGGACTTCTAAGGAATATGTGGGTGCTCTAGTAGGTAGTGTTGCACTTCACTGAACAGAGCCCTTCCCTTTGAATCAGTCTCTGCTTTAGCAATTCAGCCTTTACAGGCAGCTCTTTTTTTTTTTTTTTTTTCTTGGGCTAAGTTATGAAAACCGTGAAGGATTTCTCAAGGTTCCAGTTAAATTGCAGTTTTTGCCATTCCAATCCGCTGTTCCATCTCTGCAGGCAAAAACAACTGCATTTTCCCTGCCACTCCTTCTGTGCTGTGAAATAGCTGTCAAGCTTTACCCTAGAGTTAGCTGCATTGTTGCGGGGGAAGAAATGTTTTTTTTCTGTCCATGCACGAAAGTGAATAGATAAATCTCTTTAGATGAAGAGGCAGTTATTTTGTCTTAAAGAGTGGGAAGTGAATAGAGGAAACAGTGAGAAGACGACAGCACGCTACAGCTCAAGAATCAGTTCAAGATATTTATTCCTTGCAGAGGCAAAGGAGAGCAATCGAACAATTTTTCTTCTCTTAGGTCAGGAACACAGGAGTGACACCACAGTAACTCACTTCTTCCCTCTTGAGGGATGGCTGTAAAGGCAGTGGTTTTAACTTATTGTATTTAATAAGGAGCTGAGAGACAATAAAGCAACAAAATGAAACTTCTGCCCACCACGTAGCAAGAAAGGGAAAGAGGTTAGACAAAAGTCAAAATGCCAAGTCTGAAAAGTGGAAAGCAGGGATGTACTGGTTACAAATCACTTACTCCACAGAGCTGGCCCTGAACACGATGGATGCACTCTCTTTTTGGTTGCCTACAGCTAACATCACTCCCATCAACGTTTTCTGCCATGCCAGAAGATCTGTGCCCTTTGCATTGCAATGCAGAACTGCAGGCACTAGGAAGAAGGAAAGCAAAGTAGTCTTGGCTGAGGGGTGGGACAGCCCTGCAGGGTTTAGTTCTTAAGGACTGGTTTGTGTACTTTAATATGTCCACACTAATTTGTAGTGCCTTGCTGGAAAGGATGCTTGTGCTGCAGCACTCACCAGGGCACCAAAGCAATGCACAGGAGAGGCTCCTCAAGCCAGCCTTGAGAGCTGTTCTCTGGATAAGGAGGTAGTCAGAGACACCTGGGAATGCTGTAAGGCAGCTGCTTCTTTTTTCATTGCTCTATAAACTTCTGTAAAGGTGCAATATAGGCATTAGCCACACTGCCCATGGCATGAGAGGCCATGTTCTCAGGTGCAGAGAGGCTGACTGGAGGCCTGTGCATGTTTCTGCTATCCGTGATCTGCACTCGAGGGCAGAATAGCTGATCTGCACCCCCAGGATGCTAAGCAAGAGCTAGGAGGAGGATTTCGGTTGGAAATATTCCCCTTGCCCTGGGTTTCCACAGGCATGTGCTTTCTCTCCTCTTCTGGAGACTGCCTCCTCTGCTCTTGGTTGAGTTGGAAAGAAGGGAGGGCCAAAACCAGGGAGTTGACCGAACAGTTCTGTAGGAGAAGTTCCTAAGTAAAGGAAAAATCCTCTCTCTCAGTCTGGTGAGAATAACACACGGTGCTCTAGTTACTGGGGGCACGGGTGAAGGAGCTAGTGAGGATGCCAGAAAAAGAGTGCAGCAGGCGTCATTGCATGGTGGTGATCTACTTTTAAGTGATACCAGAAAAACCTATTAAATATATAACCTCAGCGCCCAGAAAAATGTGTTAAGAGGTTTATTCGTGTAGGAAAAGCTTCATCTTATAAATATAGATAAGGGCTTCTTTTTTTTTTCCCCTTCTTCTTTTGGATTTCCTATACAGAAAACGTATTTGGACTGTAATTTCCCTTCTGGGAAGCTCTACCTAGTTATGCTGCTTTCTGTCTGGCAGGACTGTGAGGTCCATGCTGCAAATGGGAGAGCTCAGTGTGATGAGTTCTTCCTAATATGTATCCCACTAGATCCCGTTCCAAGCCCCACCCTACAAAGCTTTATGCATGTGCTGCCCTGCAAGAGGGCTGGTAGTTTCACCAAGCAGATGTAAGACTGCTGTGTGCTGAGGGTGATGAATAGCTGCTGTTCTTTTCAGGATGTATCTGCTGCAAGGCTGCTCCTGACACCCCTGAAAGAGAGGGAAAGATCCATAAAATTGAAGACACAGATCCCATTCCTAGTTTCTCCTCCTCTCTCTCAGCATAGGCCCTGCAGAGTACATCAGGTGGAAATACTGTTGTGAAGATTAAGTAAACCTACTATCCTTCAGGTTGCCCCTTCCTTCCTCAACAGTTCTCTTTCCTCTTTGAGAGGAAACAGGACCTCTTGAGGTACCCAGCCTAATCTACCAACAAAAGTCCAATCACTATCTTTATGCTGAACACAAATCAACCTGTGTCTCACCTTTAAATCCATGTTCTCCAGTCCAAATTAAAATTTAATTCTGTTTCTTTATTGTTTCTTTATGGAGGGCTCCCAAAAGCTCAAGCTCAGCAATGTTAATGCTCTTGTTCACAATCCCCACTGCTTGTGGGGGATTGTGGTCTCCCCACATGGCCTACACTCAGGGCTACCAGGCAACAGGTCCTTCCACCCTGGCTGCCTTGCTGTCTTCCCCATCCCCACAATCTTGTCCTGTCTTGCTGATATGCAGTCTTGTCTCATCCAGACACCTGACATCTCATAATACCCCATACCCTTTCCTCTGTCTCTACAGGAGAGTTTTGAAGAAACTCCTCAAAATTATGCTGGTCATCATGAGAGTCATCCTCCTCATGCTTGGTTTTTTGGCTTCCTCTCATTTGCCTTGACTTCCCACGCTCCTCAGATGTTCTGGGTTTCCCTGTTCCAAGTGACCTGGGAGGCACGGAGGCCTGTGCCAGACGTCCCTTTGCAGTTGCTCAGACAAGCACGGTTGGGCCGTACCTGTACGACCGCTCTTGCCAGGGAGGAGCCTGGAGGACATCCACAATCATCTGCTGTCATCCCTTTTCACATCGCTTCTAAGTTCCTGAAATGTGTGTCTACAAACAAGTAAACTAAATATCTGCCAGTGTAGACACTCTTGGGGCTGAATCACGGTGACTAACATTGCCTTATGGCTCCTTCATGCTCTTCTATCCACAACCATCTGCTGTTGCTTTGCTTACCAATCCATAACTCTGAATCAGGGCATTTCCTCTTCCCTTTTCCACCCCACCCCAAGCTGCCTCTTTCTCCTAGGGGCTATGACAGCTTCCACAATCACCCCATTATCACAGGCAGGGCAACTCACGTCCTGTTGGTACAAGGAAGCTTCCTTTTATGAACGTTAAGGACCATCCCTCCATGTGAGTTGTGAAACAACAAGATGACACCATGCTTGCGTTACTATGCCATTGTATTTGGCATTATATTGGCTGAGGTGAAAGTGGAACTAGCTTATAACCAGATTGCAAAACTCTTGCCTTGCTCCTTCTCAGGCACTGTCACTGGTCTGTGACATACTCCCAGAAGTCCCATTTCTGGTAGAGTGTTTTGGATATTTTTTTCTGGTTAGTTCTTTTGGGGGTTGGGGGTCTTTGTGTGTGGTTTATTTTGTTGCTTTTTTAAAATTTTTGTCTTGGGAATATGAAGATATCAAATCTGGTCTTTCATGGCTTTGTCCAGACTTCTGAGGTGGTGAGGCCTCTCTCTGCATCCATGCATCCCAGATCAAGTGCTAGTACAGGTGCTGACAGCTCTTCCCCTTCTGGCAGGGGTGCTTGCCAGAAAATCCATGAGACACTGCAGAGAGCATTACTTTTTCCTACTGGGGTGGAAACCCAAGGGAAAGAGGGATACAGTATCCAGCTGATTATCCTTAAAGCAAGACAGGAGGAAAGGTAAGGTTAGAGTACAGGGATCGGGCTGACCTCTTTCCACATGCTTGGGCTCTTCCCACTGCTGCCATATCTGCTGTGCCCCCTGGGATGGGGGCTGGTGCTGGTGGACAGGCAGCAGATGACCTTCTTTCCTCAGCCCCAACTGCCCACTGTGGCATTAGCTCTGCCTGGCACAGTGTGTCTGCAGAGGAATTCAAACAGTACTTGAAAGAAAGCAAAGCAGAGCAAACGACTCTTCTTGAAAAGCAGCTGGTGAACTCCTCTGGCTGGAGCCAGAAGCCCTTTTAGGGCAAGTGGCAGCTCCCCTTCTCCCTCAGTGAGGAAGGATCTGCTACAACATAGGCTCCTCTGTAATGGGAGGTTAGCAAAGGAATCTGGCGTATGTTTAACTGGAGTAACAATTCAGATTTTGGGTTTACGGTGGCCCTGCTGTAAATCACATTTCCATGTGGGTGGGATGATCTAGGCAGCTCCAGCACTGCAAAAGAAAACCTGTCCGTGCTGGCTGGCCAAGGCGATTTGGCCGATAGCAAGCCAAAGTCGGCATCCCTTGGGTGTTTGTGAGGGGGCCGTGACTAGGTCCTGCCTCAGGGGAACCCATGACCTCAGTTCTCTCCTGCTGTGTCCCCTGATCTGTCTTTCCCATCAAGGTAAAGTGGGAGTAAGATAATATCCCTAGGATTTGGTAACCATCTGTGTTGGGGCCAGCTTTCGTCACAGCAGTTGCTTTCAGGCAGGAAATTGCTGAGGACAGCAAATCATCCTGACAATAACCATCCTGCAAACCTGTTGCCTCTTCCCCCAGCTTTGCCCTGCGCCTGCTTCATCTCCATTTATGCAGCTGATGCAGGAGGCAGAGTGCTGAGAGGGCAGCAGCAGAGGGCTTCCCTGGACTCCCTCCTCCCCCACCAGGGCCTCCGTGAAGAAGTGACAGGGTGCAGAGAGGGGGATCACACCAAAGAATCTTCCATGCTCAGGAAGTTATTTTCTCCACATTCTTGAGAAGCAAATATCACATGACCTGTGTGATGGAAGAGCTCTTCTCAGCATACGTCGAACAGCATTGAGAAGTGAAGAGTCGGCACAAAACCGTGTTGGCAGTTGACATTTCATGAGCACATTGCCATCAGGCTCAGCTGAGAGAGCTGAGGAAACCCTGGAGCAGGATGGCCCCTTTGCCTCCCCCAGCATGGTGCCTCTGAGGGTGCAAGATATTGTCATGTGGGCAAGACACAAAGCTGTGAACCAAGGTCACCCCTGCTCCACACTGAAACTGGTGCCTTGTCCCCAGCGTGGCTTCTTGTTTGCACAAAATTTAAGGAGGTGACACTGAAATGTAGGGGGTAAAAGGTATTCCTGGTCCTCTGGAGAGAGTTTTTGACTACATTTTGTTGTGGAAGTGTAAGTGTGCTTTTCCATCCACAGCCTGCCCTCCTCTAACTTTGTAAGGATGACACAGGGATGCCTGGACGAGCTCCCACCATAGCTGACAGCAAGGAGAAGGGGCAGTGCTTACTCTGCACTAATTTAAACTACCTGGCTGCAGCACTAATGCACAAAACCTGTTGCCTCCTTTGGGAGACTCTGGGAGCTGAGAAGTTGGAGGCAATGAGTCATTTGCAGTGTAGTAGAGAAGCCATTCATTGCCTGCCTGCACTGCAAGATATCTGTCTGCCTCTGCTGTGTGCTTTCAGCCCAGGTTGGAAGGGAAATAGCAAAGCCTACTGTGTTTGGGAATGGCAGCTTCTTGGAGTGGGAGATTAAATGCTAAGGGAGGAAAAGAAGAAGGTGGTGGAGGGATAAACAGGGGACCAAGTCTCGTAATGTAACATTCAGGAACCTCAGTAGAAAGTGAGACTCCTGGGCTTTCATTCCTGCTGTCATGAATATTTCAAGGTTTCTATAATGATTCTTGAATGTAAAATGCAAAACAGTCATGGGAGTAAGGGCATGGTGTCCTGGACTTCTCCCTCTTAGATGAATCCCAGACCATTTCTTTATTACATAAAGGTGACCAACACCCACAGCAAAATGCAAGCAGAATTGCTATCTTCCAGTATCAGCTGCTACCTTGCTGTCAGGCCAATACTGAGAGAGGTAAGAATTGGCTGCAGTCACAGAAATGAAGGTGTGGAGTCTGAAACCTAATGATAACATATTTCTTCCAGCGTAACAATGAAAGTGCTTATCATAGCTAACTGGATGAAAGAAGTGTTTTAAGATAAATGACAGGAGCTGAGAGATTGCTTTTTTTTTTCTTTTTCTTTTCTTTTTTTTTTTTGTACAGATGCCCAGAACTGTTTAGAAAGAATTCAGACACACCCAAAGAGTCTCACATTGTTAGATTGGGCCAAGAAATTTAGATTTTCTTTCCTAAAAATGATTCTATGGAAAAATGGGAAGTGCAACCAGGAGCTGAAAGTCTTGTGAGATGAGAGGCTGAAAGTGTACTTGGCAAAGGTGATTTCTTCTTTCAATGTTTACTGCTGAAACACTCATTTTTTTTGCTGGTTGCCAGTGAAGAAATTGACAATTGAAATGTCCATTTGCCCCTTTTTCTACGTCACTTTTCTTCCCAGAGTGGAAAGAAAACAAAGATAAATCCCTGCTCCATCAGTGATCATGAGGTTTGGAGTCAACCTTTTATTCACACCCCTTATTTTGGCACTCACTCTAAGCGTGGGGAGGTCTGAATTAACTGGCAAAACAGCACAAAAGTGGGACCTGAGCTTGATTTTGGTAGGTAGGATTAGCAAACAGAAAAGCAGTGTGTTCATTCCTGCGTGCACTCCAGGCAGAGCCTACAGAGGCTTGGAAGGTCCCAGCAGCAGCTGCAGGTCTGGCTGGCCATGGAGCAGAGCTTACAGCAGCTTGCCAAGGGGTACCTCGGGCCTTGCCTCTGTCATTTGTGCCTAATGAGCCCAGCCTTCTTGACCCTGAAGGGCTCTGCCCCTGTAATTTGTGCATGCCCATGTCAGGACCAAGACATTTTAGCACTGCAGCAAAGAAGAACAGCCTTATGGGCTGCTTTCTGCCTGTCCTCAGAGATGAAGGATGCAACAGCTGAATGCTGCAGAACACAGCATCTGTGAGTTAAATCAGGAACAGGAGAAGCTTTGCCTCGTAGCTTTTTGCTCTCACAGAGGGCTCACCAAGCTGCACTAATGCTCTAGCTGTGTCTGGAGGGGATGGGTGGGAGGACTCCTGCAGCTGTCCAAGCAGGGCTTTGAAACCAGAGCTGACCATCAGCCCAGCTGGGCAGCACCAGCCCTCTCCCCTGCACTGCCTTGGCTCAGCCCGGGAGGGATCCAGGAGTGTTGGAGAACTGCAGGTATGTAGTCAGGTAGCCACCTTGCCTCTGGCCTTCTTCATCTTCAGGAAACATCTTTCACTCTGCACATACTCCAAAGCTTGGAGCCACTGCGTGTTTCTCAGAGAGATGTTTCCCTGATGTTATTTCCCAAGGTGGTAGTATAATGTTTTTCCTCGCAGATAGATCATAACCTCAGGCTGAGTGCAACATCAGACGTGGGTACATTTATGAAAAAAATTAGCATACTCTTCTGTCAAGCAACAGTTAAAAGAAAATCTGCAAAGGGATTAGCTGCCATACACTCTGGGGCTTGCTGACAGATGTCCTGAAAATCTGGAAATGTGTCGATCTATCTTTACACAGGGTTTTTGGTTTCTTTCTCATTCTTTCTCCTTCTCCCTCTCCTCATCCATCTTCCCAGGGCACACAAATGGGAATTCCTTCCAATCCACGGGGCTTCCTGGGAACTGCCTTGATGCCATCCACAGATTGCCATATGGGTCCTAGGGTGCAATCTGGGCTGAGTTAAACCCAAAACCTCAGTCTTGTTAGATGCCAGCTTCCCTGCAATGGCAGCAGTGCTGCTTTGTGCCAGGGCAGTTAGGGTTTTCTTTCTGTTCCAACTGCAACCCCTCAGCTCATTTTAAAGGAGCTTAAATGTTGGCCATTAAATGCAAATATCTTTTTTTTCCTCTGGGTGAAACTGATGTTCAAAACTTCACAGTGTAAATAAGTTCTGGAGAAAATGTTTTAGGCAATGATTCTGTCAAAATTAATGGCTCTGGCTGTTCCTCCCCATTTCAGACCAGAACTCTGGGTGTATCTCCTCTCCCTTTCACAATGTGGCAGAGGAGCTTTGACCTGATTGTGATGTTCCCCCAAGCACATCTTCAGACTTGAGACCCTGAGTTCCGTGGATTGTGTTGCGTGATCTTGGGCAAATCACATAGGACAATTTTTTTTTAAGTGCTTTCTGTTTCTGGATGGTTTGACTCTGCTCAATCTGAATTGCTCAGGTGGCCTCTGAGAGGAAGGGGATGTAGATACAGCCCCCTGTCTTCTAGCCATGCAGTCTTTTCTGTTCTCCAGCTCTGGCCCAAGTCATTGCCTTCAGGGAGAGAGTCAGTCCTGCAACTGTGGGTAAATCTCCCCCTCCTCTTCTCCCCCCATGATCTCTTTGCCTCCCCTACAGGAAGGAAATAATTTCTGCTGATTTATGGAGGAGTCTCCTGCCTTGCTGAAAACAAGACAGGAGCCTGCCTTGCTCTGTTGAGTCCAGCCCCTCTTTTTGCTATAGTTTGTTACCATTAGCACCCAGGTTACTGCCTGCTCTAAAATTTAAGGATTGCAAATCTGTCCTGTGCCTTGTTCCCTCTCCTACCTGCTAATCAGAGCAGTGGGGTAAATCCCAACTGGGTCTAAACTTGAGGGTGTGCAGTGTTTTGTCCTGAAAAAGGACCAGCATTCTTATTTCATAACGTACGTAAGTTGCATTTCTGCCAAACCTCTTTTCTCTGAGGGCCAGACAATAGTTTAATTTCACTGTTCATCTGTGGGCCATGGGAAGCCTGTGCTCATCAGGCAAGCAGCATGTTCAGAGTCTGGATGTTGATGTCACTCTGCTTCCCACAGGCAAAGGACACAGCTCTTGTCACAGCTGCTGTACTACAGCAGCCTCTGGCAATCCAGAGTTTGGGATCCATCTACCCTGATGGCCCTCGGCCACACAGCAGCCACCCAGTCTTGCGTCTCACTCAGGCACTCGTTGGTTGTGCTTCTGCTAGGAAAGGCAGGAGCATGGGTGTTGGAAAATCCCAGCTTTGCAGAGACGGGGCAACTGAGAGGCATTTTAAAAGATTTATTCCATTATCAGTCTCACTGAAGGGTGAGACACATGAGGTGTAAAACTGAACACCATTCTATCAGAAGCCAACCTATTTCCTGGTTACAATACCTGATAAATGTTTTTCAGCCTATTATCTTTTGCCACACAATGCTGCTAATACTTATAAAACCATCACCTATATTTTTACCCCACGTGGTCTTGCTACAATGCATTTTTCACTGTTCTAATTCTCTAAAATATCTGGTCTTTTTAGAAGGCCATAATTTGTAACTTGTTTCTAGTTCAATCTCTCTCTCAACAATGTCATCTCTATTCCATGGCCTTCCTAAGTCAGCACAACTTATCTCATTGTTTGCATACAAATGTACAAGACTGTGTGAGCTTTCAGCCAGGTTTTGAGAATCCCTTACAAATCCATTTCTCACACACGGGAAGTCCTTGTGACTTGGTATGAGCACTAAGCAGCCCAGCAAATGGCACCACGTGGGATCATTTCCCCTTCTCCTGCTGCCCAGTCTCAAGCCCTGCCTGCCAAGGCAAGCCGTGGGGAAGGAAGCAAGTCCCAGCACACTGCTGGCAGTGATCGAGCACTGAGAAAGATGCTGGTGTGGGTTGTGACCTAATGAGTGTATCATCAGCATGGCTTGAGTCACGCCTGTCTGCCTCCAGCTCTTTCAGCTTCCCCGCTGCCAAAGAGCAACCGCGTGGCCCGACCAAAATGATCCGGCTGCTGCTGAGGATGGCGCTCCTGAATGACTCAGTTGTGCTGGGAGAACAAGGCAGCCCAGATCTGTCTTCCTGGAAAGCTGCTTCACGGTAACCTTGTGCTTGAAAGGGTTTTGTCTTTGAGGTGACTGTGATGCTCATTTCCATTCAGCCGCGTGAGTGAACCACACGGACAGACAGACGTCCACAGGGACCCAGAGCCCCACCACGTGAGCCTGAAACGCCGGAGCCAAGCCTGAGGGAGGACTGCCTGCGTCTCTGGGCTAGAAAAAGCTGCCATGCCCGAGCCTCGGTTTCTCCACTGATGCAGAAGTGAGGCCAGTGTTTTCCCCAAAAGACCAGAAGGTGTTTGTGAAGTCCTCTGAAGAGGGGCTCTCTCGTGAACAGAAAGCTATTTTTATTATTGGGGTCAGGGAGGAGAGCACGCGCAAAGGTGATGAATCTCTTGAAACACAGGTTCCCATTAATAGTCTTCAGCGCACACAGTTCTTATTATAATCTAATTTGACTGGAATTGGATTAATCTTATAATGCTATAATGTCATTTTCATGGTCTTTTTATATTTTTATTGTTACTATGCATTAATGCAATACTCTGCAAGAGCTCTGAGAAGAGGATGTGAGTTTAGTGAACCTCTGATAACATTTTTGCAGGGCATTTTTATGCTCCTGTTAGACTTGTATGCTATAAAGTCACATAGTGCCTGGAAAATAGCAAGAATTCATATAAAATCATCTTGAATTATCTTCCAACAGGCTCCACTGGCAAAAGCAATGTATTCAGAGCCAAGACATCAGGCTTGTCCCTGACCTGTCCTGGGAAATCACCTGAATCATGCCAGGATTTTCATCTCTGTCTCTTCATCTGAGGATGGAAATAATATGTCCACATAGGAATGTCATGAATCTGAGGTCTATATCCCTTGCCACCTATAAAAACTATCTTGTGTATCACGAAGCTTTAATACTTCCTTTTTTATTGAGTTTATCTTGCCTGTGCCCTGTATTTCTTAATTTGCCTTTTTTTCTTTTGCTTATTATTTCTCTAGTTATACATCTTTTGAAGCAAAAGAGTAAATTATCTTTATCCTGCATGAGTAAATGATCTTTATCCTGCACCAATTTAAAGATGTTGGATGTTTACTTCAAATAGCTCCACCATTCTTGCTCTGAAGACTCATAGACTTGTCCATGATGACTTACAATAGGACAAATGTGACAAATATTGGGTAAGCTGAGCAATATTACAGTGGATGACATTTCAGTCCTCAAAGCTGAGGACCTAAGAGAAAAGCAAAATAGACTGGTATTTTCCATGAACTCTTATCAACACTTCTGTTCCTTTTCCAAGTCTCACTTGAAGGCAGTCTCGATGCAATTAAAGCTTGATGGCCAAAGTATGAGCTTCATTTTCAGTGCAAGTACAACACTAACCCTTTCTCTCACAGATCTCTGGTTATTCTGTTCTTTGGTTCCTCTGCTCAGAGAGCGTGGAAAAGCTTCAAATTAAACCTCCCACTCTGAAAACAGCACGCTTAACATTATTAGCCTGCAGAAACAGAATTTGCTGGGTCACAAGGAACTGGCTACCAACGCATCTGCCACGACAGCCACGTTGGGAAGCAAGTCCATATGGTAATCCAGACAGCTTCTGACTTCTGCTGGGTACAGCTTCTAAGGACTTGGCATCTTTTATTAGACAGTTTGGGTTTGTGCTGCTTTCTGCCTTTCTGTGGCATAAAAGGGTTGGGTTCCTACATTTGCATCACCAACACTGCACTGGGGACACTCCATACGTAGGCAGAAAGGTCTCCTGTAGAGGATCCTTGCAGGATGGGAGCACCAGGAAGGTACCTCATTCTGCTATTGCTGTGACTTCTGGCCTCTTTTTTTTGTAAGCAAACAAGCAACTAGGAATTTCATTTGGAAGGAAATTTGAGCGTCTGCACCCTTGAGAAGGGCTTTCTCGTTTTATTTACAAACAACCTCAGCCCCAGTGCCTAGTGTTGCCATATTTATGCATTTCAGTGTTTCGTGGATGTATTTTCAACGCACTTCTGCCATTGACACACTGTGGTGTTGATTGACTGGGCAGCATCCCAAGTGCAGCAGTGCCCGCACATGGGGAGGGCTCACATCTGGCAACCCGGCATTAACGCCAGCCCTGGATTCGGGTCTCGGCAGCAGCGCATCGCAGCGGGACGGTCGCGAGTTGATCGAAACTTGGAAAGCCCGGCTGCTATTTCTGGTTTGCATGGAAACAAAAGGGAGCATTTATACCATGTCGCAAGACGCCGGCTTTCCGATGAGCGCCCGAGGACTTTTTTTTTTTTTTTTTTCCCTTAAAACAAAGGAACCCGGTTTATCCCTGCAGCTCCTTCACGACCCTACCCTACGCCACAACCTTCCCGAAGCCACGGCGCTCCGCAGCGCCGTCCCAGCAGCGCCGCTCGCCGGGGCAGCCGCGGCCCGGGCGGGCCGGGCCGGGGGAGCGGGCGGGCAGGGGCGGGCCGGGGGCGGGGTCTGGCGGCGCGGAGGAAGCGCCGGGCACCCGGCGGCGGCGGCGGCAGCGCTGAACGGGCGGGTGGGCGGGCAGGTGAGGGCGGCGGGCCGGGGCGAGCTGGCGGCCGCGGCGCCCCGCTTATTTTTGTAACTTTCCGGGGTGGGGTCTTTTTGTTGTCCCTCGTGCCTGTCTCCCGCCTCCTCTCCCCCGCACCTTCCCCGTCCTCTCTCTCTCCTTTTTTTTTTTTTTTTTTTTTTTTTTTCCCGCCCCTTGGAGGAGACGTTTGTTCCTCGCTGTCCTCCTGCCTCTCCCGCGGGAGCCGTCGAGCGCGGAGGGGAGGCGCGGCGGCCGCCCCGCTGCGGGGGCGATGCCCCCGCCTGCCTTGGCGCCTCCCCGTGCCGGCCCCGCCGCCTTCCCTTTGTGCCGCCGGGCCCGGAGCGACGCCTGCCCCGGGAGCCGGCGCCCCGCGGCGCCCCGCGGCGGGAGGTAAGGGGCGGCCGCCGCCCCGCGCCCCGGCAGCCATGCGGACCCTGCGGCCGCAGCTCGCCTCCCTGCTGCTCCTCGGTAAGTGCCCCTCGCCGGCGGGGAGGGGCGGGACGGGACAGCGCGGGGGTCCCCCGGTGGGGCGGGACGGGACGGGACCCCCGGTGGGCGCAGTCCCTCGCAAGGCGTGCCGGAGGATCACCCCTTGTCAGTGCCAAGCGCCTGTCCCCAGGAGTTGTCACTGCCCGCGCTGCTCCGGCGGTCGGAGGGGGGAGTGGCAGAAAAAAAATAGCCCTGTAAATATGTGTATATGTACATATATACGTACAAAATAAATCAGAGTTTCATCTCCAGCCGCACCAACCCGGTGACCATTCCTCGCCGTGCCCCGGGGCGCGGCGCGGGGTCCGGCCGGGGCGTGGGAGCGGTGGGAGCTGGGGACGGGCAGCTCCGGCTCCGGGCGGGCTCCGGCTGCAACTTGGGAAGGCAAGCAGCCGTCCAGGGGCTGCTGCTGGGGTCGGGGGCTGTCTCGGAGGGGAACTGTAAGGGTAGGGAGTTACACGGGTCTGTGCTGAGCTTGCACAATGAAAGCGGAGAAAATGCCTGGGGTAAGGTAGGCTGCAGAAACAAAGTGCTCTGCTTGGCTCTGGAAGAGCGCGTTGAAATGTAGAGGGAAGGCAGTCCTCGCTGCCGTGAAATGCAATTTGATTGCTTTGTGCTGCCTCTCAAAGTCCTCCTGTAGTCCGTTCTCTCTGCCGGCGTTTTGTACCCCGTGAACCGTTAAACGTGTGGTTTTGTCCCGTCCCACAAGTGCCTGCCCCAGGGATGACTGTATGCAGTTCTGTAAAGTCCTTCGGGATCCCAGTGCTGGGTGAGAGATGCTGTGGGAATGCGAGATTCCTTCCTACCAATGTGGGAAAAGCAGAATACAACACAGTTAAAACGCCTCTACGCTTCTTGCTTGCAGACCGATGTGCGAGGCTTAAGTACTGATGAGTTGATAGGAACATTTGTGGGAAATACATCAGGGCACCCTCACGCTGCTTTCTGCCTGTGTATGTGCAGAACAACCTCGGAGCTGTTTTGATTTGCCTTTTCATTGGTATGATTTTCTGCTGGCATTAATGCTATTGAGGGAAGAAGCGGCAGGGCTGGCAATTTTACTGTCTTAAGAATTGTCACATACATACCTGCTCTGCCAATTTGGAAACAAGATCTCTGCTAGGATTGCAGTCATGCTTCATGTCGGTAATTTGGGGTGGAGGGGGGGTTTGGTGTGCTCTGCCTGTCTATAGCAAAGAGAGAGAGTGAACTCTTTGAAATGGTTTTGGAGATGGTTCAAACTTCCCCTAACCACTAGCTTGCTTCCTTGGGTTCCCTGGAAAAACAGCCATCTCCGAGCTAAGTTTATCCAGGGTGCCTTTGCTCCGTGGGTGCGGGGAGGCTGTCATAGCCCGCAAGATGGGTGTAGGCGAAGGGCACAGCGCTTGCTGCCTTGGCTTCGCACGCTCCATCTCTGCTGTTGAAGAACAATAGCACCATTCTGGATTAGGGATTCCTAATATGGAGCGCTTGGGTCTGTGGGTCGGTGCGCGCTCCCTCCGGAGCACGCCCAGCTGCTGCGGCGGAGGAGCAGCAGAGGGCATCCCTCCCCCTGCCGAGGGCTCCCCGCCGCTGGGACCCGCCAGCCCTGCGCTCCACACCCCGTGCTGGTGCTCACCCGGAGCCCTGCCCGCTAACGAGGCCGCCCCGACCCCCTCTTTGCGGGAATTAGCTTTCTGCGTTTGACCTAAAAGTGGCTCTAACCTGCCTTGGTCCTCCCCGAGGGACGAGCTGCGAGGTGTCATCTGTCGCTTTGGAGGATAGCTTGCTTTTCAGTGGTCCCCAAATGCCATGGAGGTGTCTAGTTTGTAAAAACATCATGCTGGACTCCCTGTGCTGAACGTGAGGCTATTTTTAAGGGTAGGATGTGTACCACGTGTGTGCCTGGAGTTACTTTTCGTTCTTTTCACCTGTACTTCTTTAAGCTGGTTTGTGCCCAGTTTGCCCAGCTGCCAGTTTTAATAAAGCTGGGGATGTGTGGCAGTGCCTCAAAGCCACAAGTCACACAGAAGTGCTTTTGGTTGCCCCTTGTAAAACTGAGACATCATTTGACTTGGTCGAGTAAAAATGCATGTTTTGTAACGTAAATGTGACTGACTAGAAAAGGACTGTTGCTTTCCAAACAAGTGATGTTAATGCTAGAATATGGGGATAAGATACTATGGGTCAAATATGCAGAAAAAGAAATGCAACTCATTCTTTCCTTCCCGTCCTGCAAACTCATTGAAATAACTGAAGGAGGAATTGTAGTTATGGAAAGAGATGGTGGGTGATTTAATATAATATGTCAAGCATTAACTACGTACCAAAATCCAAGTAACTGTGAAACCAGGGTCTGAAAACCCACATCTGGCATGTGGGTGTAACATTTGTAGATCTCTGCTGTTTTTTCCCCCTTCTTGCTGCAGTGTTTGTTACAGGGTTCTTTAAACAAGTGGCACTTCATCACAACAAGTACAAAATGGGAAAATAGAGCAAGTGCTGTAAATAATCCTCATGCAGCAATGAGACCATTAATACTTGTGCCAGCCAGTGCTAATCCTATGTGTAGTTGCAAGATTTACCTCTTTTTTTTTTTGCAGGGAGGGATGCAAAGTCTGGTACTCCTCATATTTATAGTGTAATATATAGGAAACACAATAGGCTTCTGGGAACGCTGAACTCATTCATGTCAGTGACTGGTTTATGAATAGTTCTGCTTTTGAGTCTCTTGCAGTCTCCAGAATACCACCTGTGAATGCAATTTACGGCTCTTTGTGTTCAAACATTGCATATGTATATATGTACATAGACTCATTACCCTCTTCCTCTCTCTATTCATGCATAGTAATTGGTGATTTATTTGCGATTCCTAGAGGGGAGCAGAGCATGCGTAAGGTCTTGAAAACTCACTCGCAGCTTGCTTGGAATTGGCATGTAGGAATGAAATACCCATGCTGAGGTGACTCTTGGAGAATGGAGGGGTGATCTTCCAGGCCTGTCTCCCGGAGGGGAAGGAATGCTGGCTGGGAAGCAGCAGCATTTGGCTGCCGCTCAAGAGTTCTGCTCCTGCACCCTCCTGCTCTTCTGCTGCCTGCCCAGGCACACAAGTCTAGGTGCAATCGACCTGGGGATTGCTTGGCTGGAGGGGAACACATGGAGAAAAGAGCGTAGTGGGTGTTTGCACACAGGGGGTTTGGGGGTGCTTTTGTTTACCACAGCTCGAGGCCCAGGAACGTTGCTGGCGCCTCATCTGCTCCTCGATGCATTGTCAGCAGCAGTGGCCAAGATCGTGCTTTCTCCATCTGCGTCTGCCCCGAGTCCTGCGCCGCAGGCTTCGTTCTGCCAGCCAATTCCGCTGCCCTCGCGCCTGTGGTGTGCAGTGCCGGACCTGGACTGATCCCGAGCCTGCTGGGGTGGGCTGTGACTCTGCTTTATTTGGGGAGCATCTTCTGGAACATGCTCTGCAGCTGGCTCTGGCCATTGCCTCATTCATGAGGTGGCTCTCTGGGTGTCCCTAAGGTGGGAGACTGCCGCAGCCATCGGGGCCGGGCTGGCAGGCTCCTCTCCTGCGCATCCCCAGGTGGAATTCTTCATGGGCAGACTCCCTCCCTGCAGTCTTGGCCAGACTGACTGACATCCTGAGGCTCCTGCAGATCCTGTTTATTTACACAGGAGGCTTTGGTTTATGCGAGTTGTTGTCTTTTAGTTGACCTTCCGTCAAGTTAGATGTCTTTATTAAAGCAGTTTTTATTGCAAATCGAATATGTACTTAGAACACTTCTACCAGACCCATTATATAAAGTGAAAGGGAAAATAAACAGTGCTGCAGACCACAGAGAAGGGGGTGGGAGAGAGAGGGTCATAGGGAGAGCATCACTTCAGTGTTGGGAGGATTGTTGAGTTGTTTTTTTTTTTAAACAGGAAATTGCCTTTAAAAAAAAAAAAAAATCTTTTAAAGTTTTTTCTTTTGGTCTTTCTTGGTTTCTTTCTTATCAGTACGAAACTGGTCATGCGTTCTGTCATTGATTTAAAGGTTATACAGTCTAGTTTGAAGCCAGAGGTGTTTTCATTGGTTTACCTTGGGTGAATCAGAGTGCTGTAGCCTGAAAGAGTGCTCTTTACTGTCCAATAGTTAGCAATCTGCAGGATTGCTGCAGGATTCCTCCTGCCCAGGAACTTAAAGCACCAAGAAAATCACCTGAAAGACAGGAAATTTTTCTAGCACAATAGGGTTTTCTTGTTGCTGCCAGGGTTCCTCAGCTCATGATTTGACCTGTCTACTGGTATCAAAGGTGTTTAGGCCCTCCAGCCAGGAAAACTGCCTGGAAAACTGCTGTATTGTGATTTGCCTCTGGCTTTGAAGTTCCTAAATACTTCTTAATGATAACCTGTTAAATGGGTTTTGACTCCATTTTTATACTGGTATTTCTTTCCTAGTCATATAAAATCTTCTTAAGGAATAATTCTCTGTGGTAGAATGTCAGGAGATGTTTAGCATCTGTTTCTTATCAGCCACGGAGAGGCTAAAATGGAGCCTTTCCTGACAAAGCTGTGTTTGATCACATTGCAAGGCAAAGAAATTGAGTCTGCAGCTGCTTTTGGTGGGTCTGGTCTCTGTGCATGTGTGTCATGTCCAGCTCTAACCTGTTGCTCACCCTGTCTCCATCAGAAGGAACATTTCAAATGATGTAAGTCGGTAAGCTTTTTCTTGTTAGATTTAATTAGCAAGTGGCAATGAGACAAGAGGAAGTCTTGCCTTTCTGACTGTTGCTAAAGCCACATTTCAGTAAGTAATTGGACACGAGCACAAAACCAGACCATCTCAGCAAAGTGATGGGAAGTCTTTCTTGGAAAGAGAAAGGCTTTGACACTCAGGACTCATACCATTGCTGCACTGTACAAATACCAAAAAGCAGGGACGCTCCTGAAAGGAGATGTTCCAGCCTGGTTCCTGCCTGGTGTGGCAGGCAGGGCAGGGTGCAGGTCAGGGTGCTGATATGAGGACCAGTTGGAGGGACTTGATTGATCTCAAAGCTAACTTGGCAAACACAGTAAATATGTAGAGGGACTCTGTGTGTGTGTGCCATGAAAGTAGATCTGTTTTTCACATTGTCCTGCAGATGTTTGTGGGATCCCAAGGGAAGGGGGTGCTGCAGAGGCATGTGGCTGCTGGAGGGCATGGCAAGTTCTTAAATCTTACCAGCCCCTGACACAGGCTGCCTGTTCTGTCCTGCTTAGCATTTACAATCTGGCTGAAACAGCTGCCTGAGCCCTCCTATGGCTCCTCTTGCCTCATTTTACTCCTGTGCTGGTAGTTCCTTGGTGTTTCTAGGTCCATTTTCTGCTCTTACTGGGCAGTGATCCACAGGGAGGGAAAAGGTGGTGCACTGCAAAGTGAACGAGTGGGAACAGGATCACAGACTGATGGAATGATTTGGGCTGGAAGGGACCTAAAAGATCATCTAATTCCGCACCCTCTCCCTGCCATGGGCAGGGATGCCACCCACTACACCAGGTTGCTCAGGGCCCATCCAGCTGGGTCTTGAGCACTTCCAGGAATGGGGCATCCACAGCTTCTCTAGGCAGCCCGTTCCAGTGCCTCAGCACTCTCTGAGTAAAGGATTTCCTCCTAACATCTAATCTAAACGTCTCCTTTTTTTTCATTTAAAACTGTTCCCCCTTGTCCTATCACAATCTGGCCATCTATAAAGTTGTTCTCCATCTTTTTTATAAGCCCCCTTTGAATACTGAAGGGCTTCAATGATGTTTCCCTGGAGGCTTCTCTTCTCCAGGCTGTAAAAAAAAAAGATGAGCCAAGGGAAAGCATTAGGGGGAGAAGGAAGGTGAAGAACCCAGCTGGTAAGAAAGATAGAGGAGAACAGGCTCTGAAGGATGGATCTTGCCAAATGCCAGGCCTTACAGCATGCCCATAGCATTTCAAGTGTCAAAGACTCCTGAGTACAAAAGAGACTCACAGAGTGAGGATCTGTCTGTATTTGGTATTTGTCCTGTTCCTGAGCAGTGTACTTACCACTCCTCTTAGCTGACTTCTTTCCAAACAAGATATTGATTCCATCTGGGACTTGAAAAATCATCTAGCACTTCCCCTGTCTCTTCTGATTTTGGCAGACTTAAGACTTTGCTGGTCAGGAGGGGATGAGCTTGCTGCTGAAGTGCAGGAATTAAGAGATTCCAGTGCAGTTTCTGGTGACAAAGTTGTCCCAGTTGGGATCCAGAGCAGCATCTGGGGCAGCTGCACAGCCATTAAAACTGTCAGGCATTTCACTAATGCCAGTTGTTTGCTTTGCTGTTCTGGATATTGTTTTTCTGCCCCTTGCAAAACAGCTCATTAGGCTCTGATGTGTTTGGAGGTGATTTTTAATAGCTGTTGGGGCACTGCTAAGTTTTGGGGGGTTTTTAACTACTGGTATGAGTCTGGAATTGCTGTCATTTTCCTGGTGTTGCCTGCTCTGTTCACAGAAGCTGATAGTTTTGCTTCCCCGCAAATATGTTCCCTTTTAGAGTCATTGTGATTACAGGGGGAATAACAGGGAATGATGGTGCATCGGGGGGATTTTTGGGGTGGTTTTTTTGGTTGTTCCTCCCACACTGCATTCCTGATGTGTCTGCCTGAGGCCTGCTGTCACTTTTATGGCTTTAGGGCTTTGTGTGGAAGTTGATAAGCTTGTCAAAGGGAGATGGAAGCAGGGGGTGAGGTAGATCTATTTTACAACAGACTCTACAGTGCTTTGAGAGGAGCTCAGCACTGACCCAGGCTGCTGTGAAATGGGTGGTTTCTGAAGCTTTTAGAGAAATGGAGGCTTGAAGGTGAGATACTGAGCCCCAAAATAGCAGAACTTTTGGTTGTTTCTTTGGGAAAGAAGGGCTCTGATCTCTCATGACAGCAAGGTTATTAAGATTTGGCTGCTTAGATAAATTGGGCTTTTTTTAATCTTGGCTTAATCATTTCATCTCCATTCAGCATCAGTACCGTGAATATAGGAATCTGCCCAGATTCCTTCAAATCCCACTGAAAGGGAAGCTGGATCTTGAGTATAAGAAGGCAGTTGTTTCTTGCCAGAAGTCATGCAGAAGCTCAATACTCTGGAAAATCCTACTGCTGGAATCTGGCACTTATTAACTCGAGTTACCCAGTACCTAGGATCCAGCCAAAGGGCTCTGGCTGGCTGCCAAGCTGAAATTACCAACCTGGGTGTCAGGCCTTGTTGGTTCCTTCTTGATAGCTTGAAATAGGATCTTCTCAACTAGCATTTGTGTGTGCCAGCCTCTTTTCTAGTCCTATTTCTTCTTACAGCTTTGTAAAGTGTTGGAGGTAATTATAGTACTTCCTAATATTTATTCTGCTCTGAGCAATTACCTGAATCCATTTATCTCCGTGTGCTTTCAAAGTGCTCTGCCCCTCTCACCATATCATCTCATCTCACCTCCCTGACTCAGTGCTTTCTGCTCCTTCCCCTCTCATACACAGTCCTGGGCCCTCAGCTTCTTCCACCCTCCTGAATACGCTGTCAAGCTTTCTCTCCTCTCCTGGAGGTTCCTGGATCCTGTTTTCCTGCTCCACTGTCTAATCCCATTACAGAGGAGGGATGTTTGCTCCGTCTTGCGGGGGGATGAGTGCTTAACCGCCCTGCCAGGTGCTAAGGCGTTTTCCAAGGAAGGACATGGATACCAGGGGAAACTGGGCTGGCATTGTGCCACCTCCCAGCTTTCTGCTGGCTGCTCGTGGCCCGCAGACAATATCTTGAGAGCTCCTGCTGAAGGGTTTGACCTTTATGCCTGCGGTGTTACGCGGCGCCTACAGCGGGAGTCACAGCGTGCAAATTCCAGTGCTTTCTTCTGACTTGTGATACAATTGTAGGCAAGTCACTCTGTCTCTGTTCTTGGCTGCTTGAAGTAGAGAGAGAGTGGCTTAAAAGGTGTCATGGGATTTTTTGGGGAGGAGATACACAGCGTTAGGGCTGAGGTCTCTTTGCTGTCTGTAAGTAAACAGGCTGCTTTTTTTCTTAGGCGTGGAAGAGATTGTTACGGCCTGACTGATTTCACTCTTGGTGCTGGAAAAAGAAGAAAATTGATTTTTACTTTGAGCTCTGTGGTGTTACTTACCTGCACAAGCTCTCTTGCCTGTCCTACCTGGAGGAGAGCTCTCCTCGCCGCCCCATGAGGCTGGTGGGGCACAGCCCATGTGGCTGTAACGTGGAGCTGCTGTGATTCATCCCAGGCATCAGTGTTACAGCAGCACAGTTAATCTGGGGGTCACTGGCACCTCAGGAGCTGTTACGCCTAATCAGTCCCATGCCATGAGCTGATTGGCAGTTAAATCTAATCTAGAGTGTGTAGCTGCCAAATGCTTGAAGTTTGCCAAGCACTTACTCCTTTCTGCTGTGAATGGGTTGGACTTGAGCAAGATCAGCTTCTGGTGCTTTTCCTGTGACTAGGACTCAGAGTCCAGCCTCAGATACCTGTGCTGCAGAGGGGCAAAAGTTGTGCAGAGTCCAAAGGGCTACGAGGAGCGTGGAAATCTACCTGCTCATCTTCATATTTAGATATCAAAGCATGCTCTTCTCATCTCACGTTGCTTGTTATCCCACCTCTTCCTCTTGCTTACATGTGAGGAAAGGTGTATTCAGAGGTGATCTTTCAGATACTGCCATCATCATTAGAGCATAGAGGGACCTCATCTTGCATCTTGTATATGCATAAGCCTTGCCTGAGATGTCTAGTTTTTGGTTTTATTTGTTGTACTACATTTATTTCATATTTTCTGTTGCTCTTACACCTCATCCACTCGTCTGGAATTGTCCAGTTGTGCCTGCAGGGTCCCTCTGCAGATGCTACCCTATGGCTGCCAAGCAAAGGAAGGGCAGCACTTAGAGGTTATTGTGATTTGTGCCTGGCTCTGGTGTTTGGGCTAATTTTTTTGTCTTTCAGTCTTTGCAGGGAAGAATGTGGCTGCAAATATGTGGTGGGAAGGAGGTTTGTTTCCTCCTGGAGCAGTGGGGAAAGCTGTCTGAGACTGCCCTGAGCAGCATGGGGTAGTGTAGGGGAGGCAAGGGGGTCATCTCAAAGAGGTTTGTCACCTCTTCTCACAAGCCTGACCCTGTTAAGCTATTGTCACCCTTCTTCTGGCTTTCATCTGCATCCCCTTGTTTTTTTAGGCTGGCTTGTTTTGGGGGAGGGTGTAGGGAGAAGGGAGGTGAATGTGAGGAATGATTTTGCTGTGTGTCAAATGCCTAATAGCTGCTGTAGCAGATCCACTGGGATACATTACTGAATGCATCCTTATGATCTCAGTGTAATGGATTTGAGCCTTGGAAGCCCGCTTGCTAGGAAGGGGATCCCAGAGCTTTGTGCTTAGCTCCTGGAGGTTGAGGCTCCTGTCTCCTGGCAGCAGACAGGGCAGGCAGCAGGAGCTGCCTCGGAGTCACAGAATCAGGCTGGAGAAGCCCTCTGAGGTCATTGAGTCCAGCCTATGACTGAACACCACCATATCAACCAGACCATGGCACTGAGTGCCGTGTCCAGTGGCACCTTCAGGTGTGGTGACTCCATCACCTCCCTGGGCAGCCCATTTCAGTGTTTCATCACCCTCTGTAGGGTATCCATCCCTCCATGAGGAAGTGTCAGAGAGGAGCCATATGCAGGGCTTTGGCGTGGCAGAAAAATGACTCAGTGGGAGGCTTGGCCAAGCACCAACTCCTGCTGTTACCTCAGAAATGTAGATTACCAGAGGCTGCAGTTGTGTGGGTGCCAGCTAAGTCCCTGAAGAGATAAAATCGGAGGAAAGGGTAATTTTCCTTACAGAGATATCTGGGTGTTGGTGGAAGAGGGAGATGTGCAGAGGAGCATGACCATAACTGATACCAGCAGCCTCTAAACCTGGCTGCTGGCAGCACATGTGGGAGAGAGGTGCTGGGGAATGTGGCTCCCACCCCAGCTGCAGGAGCAGCACCTGGTTCTGCTGCTCCCATTCCTGTAACCACTGCTGTTCCTGAGGTGGCACCAAGTAGCCTTCTCCTCCTGGTACTGGTGGTGGCCTGGGAAAGAGGTGGGCTGTTTCTTACCTCCAAAAATGATAGGATCAAGGGTCACATGAGAAAGGAAGGCTGATCAGTCCTGCAAGGTACTGGTGGAGCCATGAAGACCCCTGCAATAGAGGTGGGGATGATGAAGAGGGGGTAGAAATGAGGGTGGGAGACAGCAGGAGTAGAGTTTTCCAGCGGATGGACAGATGTAAAAGAAAATGCATGTACGTGATCTTAAAAGTGCTGCAGTAGAGATTCTCCATAGTTGCTGGGGTGATCAGCATCATTTTCTAAATCATCCTCCGTATGTGGATGCGAATCTTGAGTGTGGGTAGGGTGAAGTGAGGCTTCTGGGGAAGTATGTTAGTGGGAGGCTAAAAATAATTTATCAAAAGAAAGAATTGAGAAATTAACAAAGCTAAACGGATGTATGCAGCTCTAAGAAAAGGGTGTCATATTTGAAAGCATATTTTTGAAAATCCATTTGCTTAGTCATCTTACAGATAACTTAGCTATTTTTGCCTTCTTTGCTCTGATGACACTTCACTGTCTATATAATAGGTTTAGCATCTGCATTATTTTCTAGTGTAAAGGGAAAATATATCTACTAATTTTGAGTTGCCTTTGTAGAATTGCTTTACCTCTTGGCTGTGAAATAAATAAGATACTGGTCCTAAAACTATTTTAAAGAGAATAGTTGGCATTATTTTCCTTCTAACTGATCTTTTTAACCCATCTGCCTTGTCTGCAATCGAATTTGAATAAAGAATATATACCCTTGCTATTTCATGTGCAATAATAATTGTGCCCTCAACTGCTCCAGACATTAAAGTGATGATGTTTGGGTTCAGCACAGTAATCTACTGGGGAATGAATGCAAGATCAAGGACATTTGCAGGTTTTTTATTTCTTTGTGTTTGCAGGGGCTGTGGCACTGCTAGTGGGTTGCTCACAAATGGTGTCTTAGATTACCTCTTTCGCAGGCAGCAAGATTTGCATCTTGCCATTCCTATTTGATCTGCAAGTGGTGATGAGAGCTGTATACTTGAATTCAGATTTTTCTGAGTAGCAGTCTGCAGTCATTAGGGCAGCACTTAGACCCCAGAGGCTTTTTCCATGTTTTCATCCTGTTTCAGTAACCGTGTCTCTTGTTATCTTGTTCCTGAATATTTTCTCTAGTAAGAGGATGCTGTTTGTTGCAGCTGTTAAACCTCAAATGTCTTGAATCTCCCTTAGGGAAGAGAGAGGAGAGTTCCTGAGGTTTCTGTGTAAGCAGACTATAGAAACACCTACATGTCTTTCCCAAATATACAGCCAGGAGGTATTATTGGTGCTGTCCTAACCAGCTGATGGAATCTGGCTGGTTCAGCCTGTGATTCCTCCCTCTTGCTGGCTCACTGTGTTGAATAGGTTTAGTGAGGAAACAGGGATAACAGGGATTCTTTGGGTTTTTAAACTTGTGCTTTGGTTTTTTTTGGGGGTTTTTTTGTTTGTTTTTGTTTTTTTTTGGGGGGGGAGGGGGTTTTGGCATGCTGTGGTACTGAATGGCTCTGGTTGCTTTTGTCAGAACACTGTAGCTAGGAGGTGTCAAAGGAAATTATGGATGTTTGTTCGGTTTCCTGGCTGGATGTACCATGTGGGTTTTGGAGAAATGTGCATTGAATAAACATTGGGTAAATCTCCTAGGACTAGCACTGCCTGGGAGTGGTGTTGGGAGCTGTGCTTATCTTCATGGCAGGATTTAAAAAGAAACGTTTGTGTGAGAAGAGTTTTACGCCCTGTGTTTGGTTCCCATCGGTTCAGTGATTTGTGATGTTGCTCCGTCTGTTCCCTTTAAAGCCAGCTGGCCAACCTTAGGAGAGGATTATCTGAGTAAAATTCTCCAAAGCCTATACTGCTGTCAGAATTCTTTCTTTCCTCCTCTTTCACAGTGCCAGAGGCCAACCCGAGCCCTGGTGTGACCACTGCCACGTTTGAAATGTTGGGGTCAACCCTTGGGATTTCTGAGCCCCTTGGGAGACAGGTTGTGCCCTATTTGTGCCCCTTCACTGGGTGGCCTTGGGTGAGTGAGCATGGTCTGGGCAGAGCCGGTGGGGATGGACACTGCCAAGAGGGGTGGGAGCTCTGTCCCAGGTGGTGACAGCTTGGTGCCTTTGCCAGGAGTGGCCTGTCCTGAGATGGGAATCCAAAGCAGTGTGTGCCACGGTCCTCTTGTCCCTGCTGCCCCCACAGGCCATGCTCCCTCCTCACCAGGGGACCCGGGGGATGCTTAGTGGCAGGAAGAAGCCCTGACCTAGTGCCAGGTGCCCCAGAGCCTGGCAGGGAACAGGTGGCTGTGTGGGCATGGGGGCACCTTCCCAGCCAGGGACAGCCTGGCTTGGGCAAGGGGCTGGCTCCTGTGTTCTTTGGGACATTGGCCAGGAGCAGCCAAGTGCCTGTGGTGCCCAAGCCTTGCCTCACGAGCTTGTGCAGTACATTTAATTTTGCCTTCATCTTGAGAGGTGACATTTCACAGCTGTGCTAGTGAGTGCAACCCTCGCCACCAGTCTGCTGCTGCTGTGAGGTGAGGAGGGGCATGGCCTCAGCAGCTCCTTTGGGGTTGCAGTCCCAGCTTCCTGGCCCTGCAGCCCTCCCTTCTCCCTGTCTTTTTGCTGGTCTCCTCCAGCTGTGTCAGTCCCCGACAGATCTGGAGCGTGTGTGGTGTTTTGGTGCAGCTGCTGAATCTGTTCAACTTGCATCAATCGGTCGCTGTTAAGGCTTATAATCAGTGTAAAATCTCTGGGGTGCAGCTATTTGCAGAAGAAAAACAACCCCCTACACCCTTCCAGACTTGCATCAAACAAGAGTTTTATTCTCATTAATTGAATTCCTCTAGAGTCTGATAACTTGGGCATGTTGAAATCAGATAAATAAAACCCTCACTCCCTGGTAGCTGTGTAAGCCTTTCCTTAACTCCCTCATCAGAGGGGACTAGCTTAGCTAAGTAAGTAGCTGAAGATGAAAACTTCTGCATACGTCTGCTCATTGGGGAGTGTAGGCAGGAGGATGCTCAGAGTGGTGTATTTAGGAAAGGTTTACCTCATCCCCCACCCTTCCTTTTCTCAGTTGATTAGGAAAGGTTTTTTTGTTTAGTGACAAATGCTGTTTAGTTAGTCACGCTCAAACACATCGTCTGTGTCAAGAAGCTGGGACCCTGCTTTCTTTCAGACCTTCAGATAAACGTGCAGACCTACAAAGTGGCAAGTCTGCTCTTGCTGAAGTCAGGGTGTATGGCCTTTGGAGCATCTCTCAGGCCGTGCTATCCCGTCTCGTCTCGTGGATGCCGAGATGGGTTGCTCTGGGAGCAGAAGGGCGTTTGGATTGGTGCCCGAGGTGTGGTGTGGCTGAGCTGATTCTGTAATCCTGAAAAAATCCAACTTGCAGCTTTTCCCAGGCTCCATACATCAAATGAGACTTGCAGTCATTAAGGTCATGTCCCTTTCTGTGTTGCATCTCTCGTGTGTAGTTCTTGTCTTGGTGCTGAAGGCTGGGGCCCCTCTTGATCAGCAGATGCTCTTGGTTAGTCCAGAGTCATTCCTCCCTGTGCCTGGCTCACCCATGCCATAAGGAGGTACCTGGCTTGCCAGCCAGTCTTGATTTTCAGTCAGCACTGCTCCTCCCCCTCAGGGTCTTTCTGTTTTTCTCCTCCTCTGCCACTCCTGCTGCTGCTTTTTTAGTGCACCCTGGATTTGGATTTCCCCCCACTCCTCTTTTTTTAGCATTTCTCCCTTATAGCTGTTTACACCACCAATGCAGTGGCATCTCTCCTCATCCCCAGGAGACTTTCTCTGCCCTCGCCCATCTCCAGCCCCACCATCTGCTACTTCTGCTCCTGCTGTTGTGCAGTGGCAGGAGGCTGGCATGAGTCCTCTGACCACGCTGACCTCCCCATCTCAGAGCTTGGCCTCTTCCCTCTCTGCCTTGTCTCTTGTCAACTCTTTTAATTTTTGCTTTACTGAATGCTGATGGTGGTATTGCCCCCCAGGCTTGGATAAGCCCTTCTCCACCTTCAGATTTGCTTCTCAAACTATAGCAACTTTATGAAGGGAACTACAAATACAAATGATGGTCTGTCTTCACCTGTTGGTTTTCTCTGTCCTGCTTTCCTTCTCCATGCTTTTCACAAAGGTAGAATTTCTAACCTTTCTGCTTGTCTTAAGGGTCCCAACTAATTTTCCCCTGTCTCTGTCACTTGTTTTCCTGCTCATAGCCTCTCTCCTTCAATGCAAAGCTGCTTTATCCCCTCCTCCTCCAGCAGCTGCTGTGTCCTCTGCAACCCCCATGGGATGCTGTGTCTGGAGCTTTTGCCTCCCAGCTCTCTGCCAGTTTAGTCTGTCTCTGTGATTTACTTCGCAAGGGCTTTCCTAATAGCCCCCACTGCTCTACATCTTGGTTGTGATCAACTATAACCTTTCTTGACATTGCAATTGACCTGGCACTAACCAGTTTTGATCTCTTCCTGGAGAGATTTCCTCTAAGTTCTATTGTCTTTGCCTCTTCCTGCCTCTGACAGAGCTTTTCTTATGACCTCATGAGTTTACTGTGTATACCAGCTCCAGGGTTTGTTTTCGTGTGACTACAAGGGGTCTATTCTATGACCCTGTCCAGATCTTCCTACAGTCCCTGCCTCTTTGTAATTTTGTCCACTCCTAAAAACTGGAGTGGCCTCTCTCTGCTGGCAAATTCTAACCTCTGTCTCTGGTGCTTACTTGCATGCATATGCACACACCTGGGTCTTTCTGCTTAAGGAATGTAAGCTGCAGCATTTTCTATCCATCTCTGCCTCTGAAATTCGTTCAGGGTTTTTTTTTTTTTTTTTTTGTTGTTGTCTGCTGGTTCCCCTGAACTCTCAAATTAGTTCCTCCTCCTCCTCTGCTGTGCCAAATGCAAGATGCGTGTCTTCTCTTTTAAAGCCCTTCTTAGCCTTGCTCTACCTTTTCTTTCTAGTGCTTCTTCCCTCTGTGGTTTTTGATTCCCAGCCTCTGCCTCTCATTGTGTTTCCTCAGGCTGGGTTCTCAGAGAAGGAGGGCTTATCTGATCATGCTGCCTCTGCCACCCCTTTCCAGATAACCCGGAAGCCCTTCGGCCAATTTTACGCAAATGTGACAGGAGTAGAGAGCTCAGAAATAAACAGGTTCCTGCAAGCCTTGTGAAGTGTAGGTGGCTGAGTCAGGGCAGTGACAGGGGACTGAAGGAGACCCTTTTCTTCAGGGGCCTCAGCAGTGCTTCCAAATGGAGGTGCCAGCTGTAGGAGAAGCTCCAGCTGGAGCTTGCAGTCCAGTCATTAGTCTCGGAGACAGCCTCCCTGCCGAAGGCACGGGAAGCTGGGTTTCATTAAGTCTGCTGCTCTTAGGGTTGTTTGCTGAAAGTGGTGGCTTGGAACCCTTTTATTTTACTCTGTGTGATGGGGAGTAACCTGCAGCACTTCTTCACTTGCTGCCTTTGCATAAGGCCTGCTAGAGATCTGCCATCAGGCTCTCCCAGCAGAGAGAGACCTTGGCACTTGCTGCCACTCTGCCCTGCTCTCCTTCCCTGCCCTCTCTTGACCCACCTGCTGGCTGAAGGCGCTGTCTCAGTGTGGCTGAGCTGGTGCAGTGTCCCAGCTGCTAATGAAAAGGGCTGTTTGCCTCTGTTCCCCAAAGAAAAAGGTGTTCCTGTTCTCTTGGTGAAAACCCTTTCCTTGGGTCATTCCTTTTTCAGCTCGTGTAGAGGTCAAGCATGGGGAGAGGAGTGTGTGTGTTTTGCTAGGAATAAAGTGAGTCGGAAAGCAAGACTGCTTTTTTGCTGTGGCAGCTGGTACCAAGATCAGCTTAACTGCATTGTGAAAGCACATTTTTAAACTGACTCTCCTGGGATGAGGGTGTTTTTACCACCTTTTCGCTGTAGCTGGTGCAGTGAGGTTGCTCTGTGTAGGTGCTTGGTGCTGAGCTAAGGTAACTGAGTCTACAGCAGTGGTGAAAATGCAGTTTTGGAGGGTCCTTCACAGAGTAGTTGAGGTTGGAAGGGACCTTTGGAGATCATCAGGTCTGAGCCCCTTGCAGGTTGCTCATGTCCAGATAACTTTGAATACCTCCAGGGTGGAGACTTCACAATCTCTTGAAGCAGCCTGTGCCAGTGTGCACTTACCCCTCACTGTTGTGTGTTGGTTTTGTTTGTTTGTTTAGTATAAAAAGGGTTTTCCTGTGCCTTCCAGCTGGTCAGTTGCCCCTGGTGCATGGGCTTTTTCCTCCTCAGGGAGGAGAATTGCATGATTGTCTTTACTCACTGATAGTAGTACTGTGCTTAGAAGGAATCATTGTACCTTTCTCCCTCCCAGCCTGGAAGAAACAGTAACATAAACGCTTCTGCATCCCTTTCTTTTGTTTTGTTTTGTTCTGTTTTCCTTTCCAAATGCCAGAAAGCTACTGTCGTCCCATTTGAAATGAGAGCCTTGGTAGTTTGGTGACAACTGCTGATAGTCTGTGTAGCATGTCAAACTAATAAATTACAGTGTATGCAGACAAGGAGTTCTAACATCTTAATTAGCAGTAAAAGGGAGCAGGTAGCTGAAGAATCTCCCTGGATCTTTGTCTGTCTTTCAGGGATGCTGTCTGACTGAATCGCAGAAGTTTTGAGAGGCAGCATCTTGCTGCTGCTTAGTGTACAGGGAAGAATCCAGATGAATATTTTAGGGAGAAAATGGAAACTAACTGCTGCTATATGGCTATACTTCATATTCCTGTGATCCTTTATGGTGGGGTGGGAAAACTATCTTGGAGAAATGTGTGATTTTAGCCAGTACACTTTGACTTTGGGGATAAGTCAATCAATTTGCTGTTTACCTGAAAGCCCTTTCTGCTGAAGGAGTACAAGATGGCAGCTTTGCCTTGCAAATTTAATGTTCTCTCCTTCTGATGGTCATGGCTGAGGGGCATAAATGTTTCTTTAGCATGCCAGAATGAAGAGGGAGAGATTGCCCCAGATTGCCCCGGCTGCATTCTTTTCTAGATATTACATTTTAGGGTTTTTTGGGGTTTTTTTGGTGGTTCTTTTGGGTTTTTTTGGGTTTTTTTTTTTTTTTTTTTTTTTTTTTTTTGTGTTATTTCTACAGAGCTGTAGAAAAGAGGTGGGGAGCAGGTGCAGACCCGTGCCTGAGGATACAGCTGGAGTGCTGGAGGAATGGTGTGCCCTGGGAGGTAGGAAGGAATGTGCAGCAGGGCACTTTGTCATCAGCTCTTCCAGCCTGTCAATATTTAACCGATTGTTGTGAAGTTTCTCTCTCTGGAAGATAATCAATTCAGGGTTAAGCAATTAATAAATGGCTGCCTGAGGTGTCCAGCTTAGAGGTTGAAAAGGAGATGCTCCAGCCCTGCCCAGAAGAACAAAGATGCAAGTAAAGGTTATAGAGAAAAATAAGGGTGCTGAACTCCTAAGTGTCATCCTTACCAAAGTAAGAGAAAATCTGGAGTCACTTTGAGAAACAGGAAGGGCAGGAAACCAAATAAGCAACTTCAAGGAGTATGGAAAGATGGGCCAAAACACTGGTGTTTCTCTTAGGAGATGAAGGGAGGCTCTAGTATGACTGTCCTTCCTCCCTGTGTTTTAAGAAAAGAGAACAAGAAGCTTTGTTTTTCTTTAGGAAAAATAAATTTGAGGGAAGGTAAGAAACCAGGCTCTCCATGCATCAGATATATTTTAAGAGATCTCATGAAAGAGAGGGAATTCCTTTAATGAAAGCCTGGGTAATAAATGCTGTTTCCTTTTGGCAAGGATAATGTGAAGGTGAGATTTGGGACTCCACACTCTTTTCTCCTGGGAGAGTATTTAAGCATCTAGGATGTTATGAGGTGAATTACAGCAATAATAGGGACATTCTGTTGTTTAATATTGGAAGGGATTGCAGAGCATGCAGGAAAACAAAAAAAGAAGTGACATTAAAGTGTTATTGACTGTGAAACAAAATGAAGTTTCTTATTGTCTGAGAGTGAGTGATAGCACAGGGAATAATGTTTGACAATTCTTCAAGTGACCCTAGACGTTGAACATGTAGGACTTGAAGACTAAAGAAGGATAATAAAAAGAAATACAGGAGCTGGAGGGCATAATGAACTAAGTCAGAAATTTCCTGCCTAGCTTTGATGCTCAAAACAATTTCATTTCACCCCCTCCTCTTGATAGGCTGGGAGCACATACCAGCCAAGGGTTCAGCAGTCCAAAATGCTTCGTAGTGTTGGTGCTTCATAGCATTGGTACTAAAATGGCAGTGCTGAATCTTTTAGAGGTCTGGGAGCAGTACTAGAGACACCAGGGTAAATGGTGTGTCCTTACATGTATTTTAAGAGCTAGCTACAAGAACAGGAGGAAAAGCACACATAGAAATCTTAGGAGACTTCACTTTTTGTGCAGGTCTGCACTAAATCTTACAGGGAGTACGTATGGTGACAGCTTCAGAACTCAGGCTGGGGATATACTAATGAAGCCATCACTGCTTTCCATTGGAAAATATGAAAGTAGGCATTGCCTTGGGCATTCCAGCAGGCTGCTGTAAATGCTGCTTTGTATTGTAGTGCTTAACCAGACCTGGAACCAGCAGCAGTGATACAAGAAGTCACCGGGGCATGGATTCAGTGGGCTGTGAGGAAGAAGATACTCCTAAGGATAAGGCACGAGGAGCAGTGCAAGTCAGAAGTACTGCGTGGGCAATCCAACACTTCCTGCCTGCATACTCCCAATATAAGCATAATCTGCCAGGGAGCTTCTGCTCTGTTCTTCCCATAGTGATAAGGGTAACAGTGGTGCATGTGAAGAACATGCTGATCTGGGAGATGGAAAAGGGCTGCAAAGGTCGTGTGCTGACCTTGAAGGAAGAGAAACAGTTGACTAAATGTTTCCCAGGACAAGCTCTACCTTAGGTACAGAAAAGAGCTGGCATTCTGTGGAGTTAGTCAAAACTTTGGTGAATACAAGAATTGCAGGTTATAAGGGATTCTTTTTTCTCTACATCTTTGCAGGAAAGTAATAAAACTCTGCAGTAAGCAGTAGGTGTGTTGCACAAAGATATTTGGGTCCTCAGCAGTCATTTACCATTATGACTCTGAAGCAGCAGGGCAGCCAGCTCAGTCTGTCCCTTGTGCCACCAGCATGTGTTGTTACCTTTTGCATCCAGGTACATCTTGTGCCACCAAGTGCTTCAAAGCCCTTGTGAAGTAAGGAGGCTGAGCACCACGAGCTCCAGAGCTCAGGGATCTGTGTGCAGAAGGACTGCCCAGCCATCCTCCTTCCTTTGGTTATTATGGGTATTGCTCTTTTTTCTGACCACAGGTGTGTCTGGCTGGCTTCTGGATGATGAGTACTTTGACTTCTTAAAGTAAAGCTATACTAGACTAAAGAGTAGTCTCAGGCTTCTGTGCAGCAAAGTAACTTTAAATATACCTTCTGGTGGGATGACTGAGAATGATAGAGATGTAAAGCAGGGAGATCTTGTGTTATGTATCCCTTGGGGCAGGTTCATCTGTGCCTTATGGTATCCTTGAAGAAAGGGTCTGTTAGAGGAAGCTATAGTGTGAGATGCCTCATGCAGGAGTCTCTCACAGAGCAGTCTCTCTGGTGCCTCCCTTTCCTAGCTTCTGGGAAATTGAGCATTTAGCTTGCTTCCATGACCAGTCTGAATTTCCACTTTTCAAGTCCAAGCCTATTGTTTCTTGTCTTTGCACTGTCCAACGTAGATAATGAATTATTATTTCATCCTTTCAGCATTTTTAGAAGTTTAAAGGTTGTAGTAATACAGTAACCTTGATCTGTGGCTCAAGAATCTGCTGTTCTAAGGTGGTGTTAAAACTAGCATATATTAATATGCCTAATTGTAGAACAGGGAAGGACCAGTTAGAGGAATGTGACATCCATATAGGATGTAGTTTGCTTAAAAAAGGGAGGGAAAGAAATCACAAGGGCAGATCACATTTCACACTGTGCGTCTGCAGAATACCAGTGCCATACTGGGGAAAATAAGGAAATCTTCTGTCAATATAAGGGCCAAATCTGAGAAGAACCAAAGGATGTAAAATGGCTCTGATCTTGGCGAGGGGGTTGGATGTCTGACTGGATGCATATTTATAGCAGAGGTACAAGACCTCTTTTACAGTCAGAACTTGGGAAGCTAGTCACAGGCCACAACAATCTGTGGTGATTAAAAGAAATGCCATCTCTTTCATATTTATTGAAAACATTTTTCTTAAAAGACAGTAAACATCTGCTGTGGAAGTGAGTGGCTGTGAGACGGAGCAGCGAGCAGAGACTAGGGAAGGCAGTGGGGTGGGAAGAACAAAGAGCTTCATTGGCAACTCCTGTCTGGTTTGCCCATGCTTTGATATTTCCCCACTGATTCTGATATTTCCATACCAATTATTGTATAAATTGCTCCTGGCTGACCTCGCCACTTAGCCATCCTTAGTTGGCTCAGCAGTGGGAAGAATTCAAATGAGGAATGAATAGCTTTATGGGTTGGTTTAGGAAAGATGGTCCATGTGCTGGGAGTGGTGGGGTGGTGGCAGGAGTGGAGGAAGGGGAGGATAGGGGATCAGGCATCCTTTTGGTTGCATCATTTGAACATTAAAGCAAAAGGGTGGAGGATAGGGACAGAGTTGTTGTGCAGGTGGCTCCAGCCGGCCTTTTAGTACACTGTGCTCTCTTAGCACGGGAAAAAATACCCCAAGAAAACACTGTATTTTCCCAGAATGAGGCTTTACTGTACTGGGGGAATGGTGGGGGCTTACCACATGTTTTCTTCTGATAGCATTGTTTTTATCCATCTGGCAGCAGGTTGCAGTGTATGGAGATTGTTCCTGCTGTGACTCATTTATGCAAAAATTAAGCTCAAACCTAATTTTTGGTTGTGTGCCTTAACAGGAGACTTCACAGAATAGCAGGTGTGTGTTGCTAAAAGATTGTCTCTGCTTTGGTGTTGCCTGATGGAGCAGAGTGTCTCCCTTGGAGATTTTTTTAGTCTTCAGCCCATGGCAAAAAAATTATGGTTGCTTGGGTAAGTGTTCTTAGTGGCTTGGAAGAGCCTTCTTGAAATGTATCACTGTTTTGTGAGCATCAGCCCTGCTGTGGAGTCCAGAGAAAAAGCAGGGACTAAGTGATGGGCTGGGTTTGGCAAGAGGTGTCTGCATGCTCTGTGGGTGACAGGAGGGAGAGAGGAAGGGCCATCTCCTGGGAAGCCTCGTGCATAAGTGAGACTGACAAATTAATCTGATTTAAGAGGGAACATGAGCTCGGAGTATGCTAACTGTCCCTGAGTAATTCACTGGCAGCAGAGGCCTGGGCAGAGCTCAGTGCTGCTGCTTTGGGGCAAGGCAGTCAGGGCACTGAGGAGAGGTGATGCCACAGCCCGCAGCTCCTGGGCAGGCAGCAGGACACGGGGAGCAGTAGGAGGAAGTCTGCTGGCTCTTGCCTCACCTTAGACGGCACCATGCCATGCATTGGAGCGCAGTGGCCAGCTGGGTGGTCAGCCTGAGCTCCTGCAGGTCCCTGCAGGAGGGCAGCAGTGGCCACAGCTTGTGGTGCACTTGCACCTGCTCTTGGGTTGAGCTTGCCCGGAGCATCTCTGCAGCTCAGAATTAGATGCTTTAGCATAACTGCCCTTTAGCACTTATGTCTGAATTGTCTTCATTACTGGGGACTTTCTGCCAGGTCCTGTGGTCTGCTGCAGATGCTAATTTGTCATAGCCAAGTAGGATTTATGCACACTCCCCTTCCCTCTCCTTCCCTGCATAGGGGCATAAGCTCCCATGTCAGTTCTAAGGATGTTTTGAGGTAACCAATTAGGGTGTTCTGAGCAGAAACAGTCATGCTCTTAGAGAAGAAGCCAAAATAATACGTTTTTAGCTTCTGTTGTAGTATAACCAAGGCATAGTCTGCAGACCCACATTGTTGAAGACTACAGACTGCAGAGACATGGGTTGTGAAGGGGCACAAGGACAGCTGTACCAGTTCAGAGTAAATCCTGCACCTTGCTCAGCATCATGCCTCAAAAAGCTGTAGGCAGGTAGCTGTGCAACTGTAGCTTGTTTTGGGAACCTCACGAACCTGATGTGATTTACTTGTTTAGTTGCCCTCTTTCATGTGCTTATCCCACTCATATTTTGACCCATGTAAACTTTTTCCGTACTCACAGTATCCTTTGGCAAGGGTGTCCACAGGTCTGCTGTGTTCAGCTGTAGAAACTGCCTTACTTGTTACAAATCTGGATCTGACCAGTTTCTGTTGATGGCCCTTGGTATTTAAACTAGAAGAGATGGTAAAGGGTCAAATTCTTGACCATCCGTAACATGGTGTATATATTTGTGAAAAAACCTTTACCAGATCCCCTTCAAGTCACCTTTTATTTTCCTCCAGACTCCATTATTTCTGACTAGAGAAGCTATTCCATAGTGTTCATCATCATTGTTGTTCTTCTCTTGACAGTTTCTCAGGAGCACCTGCAAGTTGAACAAACGATAGCGACAACAACAAAACCCAGATGTGTGCTGTATATTTGTGAAAGGGAGAGGGATCTCCTTGGAAATGTTTTCTGTCTAATAACTGTAGTCAAAGGCACAAAGTAATTTTTAAAGGAAATTTAGGATTAGTACTGTCAGTTATTGACAAATAGTACTTTACAGAAGTTTTCCTTCACTGAGAATCTCTAAAGGTGCAGGGGTAGAAATATCCCCTCAAACCATGTAATCCATTTGGTGTTCATCACTGTTAGCCCTGGTGCTTATACAAGATATCTATACCAAGAAGATATGTGTATCATGGCTTTTTTAGTTGCTGCCTTGTGATTAGAGACCCAGGATAATATTCATAAGAGCTCAAGTTTCTCCTTCAGCTTAAATGACTACTGGCAGTGATTATTGATATAGAAGATAACTTGGTACAACTGCTGCAGTGCTTTTGGATGTGGTGCAGACATAACCCATATGGTCTGAGATGGGGAGAATATTTGTGTAAGAGGCTCTTCATCATTCTGTCATGAGTTTTTATTAATTCTTTTGAGCTATCAGTGCTGTGGCAGAGTTTTTGTGTGCTCAGGCATCCTTTTATTACACCCACCTGTCCTTTGCAATAAGCCTTGAGTCAGTGTTCTCAGCTAAAATTTTGCACACATGTTCTTCTGAAAGGGACCTGAAGGTCCACTTCCTTCCCAGAAGGTAAATGGCACTTTCTGAAATGGGGCATCTTCAAAGTACTTCAGATCAGGCACCTGAAATGACCAGTTGTGTGTGGAAAACCTGAGTTCTGAGCTCTGCGTGTGTCTCCGTGGAAAGGTCAGATCTTGCCAAAATCATCTGAGGTTGCTGTGGGGGTACAGATTTTGCAAAGACACAGTGTACTCAGAAGCTGAGCTGCAGCACTGCTGGGGGAGATGCCTGGCTGGCAGGGATGCTTGATGCTCCTTCCTTTCTTGGAGAGGCATTGAAATCCTGGCTGTGATGCGACAAGGGAGACTTGAATGACTGTGTGACTGACATAGCATTTTTCTCTTGCCTTGTGCTTTTCAGAGCTGTTTCCCATGACATTTGCAGTGGTCCTGCTGGGAGAGTTGGCATAGGGCAGGTGCAGGGACTGGGCATCTGGGGTTCCTGGGTCCTGCACTGTCCCTTGCTGCTTCAGCCTAATCACCTGGCTGCACTGCCCCCTCTTGCCACTGCTGTTATCCCCTGTGCACCTCCAGGGACTGGGAGATGGGTAAGCTGAGAGCTGCCTGGCTGTTGTTTGGCCTGCTCCTGGCTCAAAAGGCTGGCAACAATAGCCCTGATCCATAGGGGATGAGGATCGGGGGATGGCTTCCTCCTTATTGCATGGGATTTGCTGTCGTTTGGAAAAAAACAGATGCGCAAACCTGCAATTTCTTATTAATTTTAAAGTAGCACTTGGCTCACTACCTCCTCCCTATCAGCCCTTGTGTTGTCAGTAAATTATATTGGATTTGCAATTAAAAGCCAGCTGTGCCTGTGCAGTACCAGCCAAATGCCACCATCACTGTCTCCTGGGTGTCCTAGGGAAGGTGTGGAGCACACAGCTCCTCCTGTAGTGAGCTCTTCTCTCACTTCAAGAGGGAATGATAAGAGTTTAAATGGGATCTCAGACATGTTATTTTTGTTAATCAGAGCAGTTGCTCACTAAGAAATGCAGTTCTCTTCTTAATACTGTGTGTGGTGGATAAAGCAGTTCTCAGAGCTTGCAAAATGCCAAACATCATGCAAAAGGTAACTGTTTGAGCACAACATGTACTGGTGGATGTCTGCCTCAGGCTGATTGTTTTTCTTCTTTCCTTTCTTGATTAAAATAGTTTTGGAGAAATACTCCTGCTTCTGCTGTTTGGGATTTTTTAAAGTGTTGAAAAGCATTTGTGCCCACCTGTGTTGGAGCAGGAGCTTGCAGCCTGGCACTGCAGCCTCTGGAGATCCAGCCTGTTCATCCAACTTCTGAGCCTTTGTGTCTTACCTCTGGGAAAGCAACCTGCTGCAAGTTGTAGCAAAAGCCTGACTGTTTTGTCTTCTATCCATACTGGAGCTGGGCAGGACTCTTCTTCTTCTGACCCTCAGCTTCTTAGGCTCGTGGAGCCAGAACAGGATGCAAGGAGCCCTTAGGCTCTTAACTCTCTCACTTTTGGCTGCTTTAGGAAGGTGCAGCAATCCAGTGCAAGGGGAAATAGAAGAGGAGGAATGTAGAAAGTGAGTCTCTTCAGAACCTGGAGGAGAACTCCAGGTTAGAGTTACAGTGAAGGTAAAAAACACTGGCCAGGGAAGAAGGAAGCCCACATCAGTGCTGGCTGTGAGGGTGATGAGATTTGACATCTACCAAGAATCTGTACTGTGGGTCCCCAGGGTTGTGGTCTTCCAGTGAGCTTTGGAAAGTTCAATACCCATCTCTGATAACTATTTTTTAACTAGATAACTGGAAAACTCCTATGCAAAAAATCTAGCATCATGTTAAGAGCCAGATAAACTAAATTGTGCACTTAACTGAGAAATACCTGATGGAGTGTTGTGTGTGAACTTTTAATTCCTACCACTGCCTGTTTGCCTCGTGGTGCAATTTTAATTGTCATTGCAGGTGGGATACGTGTATGCTGTAGCAAGGCTACATGTGCATACAGAAATTGGATTATGAGCTGTCTTTAGGTGTGTAATAAAGATCTTGTCCTTCCTGCTGCTTTGAAAACAGTTCACTTCAAAGGCTGTAATATTTGCTTTGTCCTTTGGCCTTTGTGGAGTGAGAGAAGAGGCTGCATGCACCGTAGATGTGTTAGTTGTCTCTAGCAGTATCTATCCCCAGGATGAAGAGATTGGTACAGCAAACAATGGGGGAGTGTTTGCCTCTGTTGTTACTCTCCCTGTTTGTTTCAAATGTGCTAGCTTTCCTCGTCCTCCCCTTAAATCACATTATTTCATAAAGAGTAAAAAGAAACATAATTTGGAGCAGCAGCAAGCTGAGCCCAAGTTAATAGTTTGAATTGCACTCCATCTGTTCAGCTGCATGCCCTGATGGATGTGCTGAACCCATTTTTCACAATTTGTTTTAAGCTGCTAAGAACCGTCTCTCCTGGCTCCAGTCCAGGTTGGCTGTGGAGAAAAACTTCGTTTCTGGACATCGATGTTCAGAGGGCGAGATTGAATCAATAAACCCCAGATTCAAGGCTACCTCTTCACCTGCAAGATGCCAGTTTTTGAAAGCTTAAAATCTTCTCTGGACTTGAGCATTGTTATTGAAAATTAGAGGAGTGGGGGGAACTCTGTACAGACGCACAGAGATGAAATTTGCAAACGTGATTATGCAGGACCTGCTTTAAATCGGCTTATTGCTGTTTTATGATGGCAAGCAAGCAGGCACAGAAGCCAGGGTGATTGGCCTTGCCATGTGTGCATGCTGCTGGTAACTCAATAACCGATGAACACCCACCGTGGTCTCCAGACCTCCAGCCTTTGATGTAGCAACAAACAAGATAGATTACTGTAATTTATCTGGCCCCTGGAGGGCTGTGCTGGTAATGTGCCACGAGCCCAAGGGCCAGCCATCCATAATCTGTGTAAAAATACGGCGGATCGCGGTCACCGTGCTGCGGGGCTGTCTTTGTTTTGTGCTGCGTGCGTTTGCGTGTGTACAGCACAGGGCACTGGGCCCTGACTTCAGCAGCCACAGGCACTGAGCTTTAAAAGTGTAATGTGCCCGCTCCCTTCGTTAACTTTATTAGTTTTGTTATGTGCTAAATGCACACCTTTCAAATAGGCTTGGGAAGGCAGTGCTGGAAACCTGATATTTCTCTGTGGGCCTTTACAAGCATAAGGGAGAATGTAGAAGGTGTGCTGGCTTTGGGGAAGAAGAAGGGGGTTTTGTACCAGCTGAAGCCTCTGGCAGGTTTGCTGATGGAGGACTAGTGCCTGGGGCGTTGGAGTTGGGTGGCCCAGCAACCAAAGGACAGGGAGTGTTAGCCCCCGGCCTCTCTCCATGGGTTGCTAAGAGTTGGAAATTAAAAGTACTGAAAACAAAGACCTGTCACCTTGAGTTTCTGATTTGTTACTGCGTGGTGCATTGCCCTTTCACGCCTGGGTTCTTAAAGCTTCCAAACAAGGGGTTTATGTTACCTCAAAGCTGCTTCTTTTGCGGGGTGTTTTTTAAAACACTTCCATTGAGTCAGCAAGAATTCTGCAGTGTGACTCGGGGGTGCTGTGCCAGAGCCTGATGTGCCAGATGTAAAACGGGGTGTGAGGCCTTGCAAGGGTGGGGATATATCAGGGTGCAGGTGTGGGCATTGTCTGCGGGTCAGTAACGCTGGGCTCCTCTCCTCCCACAGGCATGGCACTGGCCCAGCGGCAAGTGACGGTGCAGGAGGGACCCCTTTACCGCACGGAGGGGTCCCACGTCACCCTGTGGTGCAAGGTGAGCGGCTACCAGGGCCCAGCAGAGCAGAACTTCCAGTGGTCCATCTACCTGCCCTCGGCCCCCGAGCGGGAGGTGCAGATCGTCAGCACCGTGGACCCCTCGTTCCCCTACGCCATCTACACCCAGCGCGTGCGCAGCCGCGGCATCTTTGTGGAGCGGCTGCAGGGGGACGCCGTGCTGCTGCACATCACCGAGCTGCAGGACCGCGATGCTGGCCAGTACGAGTGCCACACGCCCAACACCGACGAGAGGTACTTCGGCAGCTACAGCGCCAAGATGAACCTCGTGGGTAAGCTGTCCTGCTCGCGGCGTGGCTGGCCCGGTGGGGTGTCAGACCCTTCAACAGCACGTGTGCAGCGTGGTCTGCGTAGGCTGTCAGATAAAAATCCGGTGAGCAGGTGGCACAGTGGTGTGAATTGCAGGAAATCATGGTATAGAGGCACAGGAAATAGTGAGCTTTCTTCCCAAATAAGGCCCTTATAAAAATGAGACACCGGGCAGCACGGCTGGGCAGAGGAGCGTTTGAAGCCATGGCTGAAAGCAAGACGGACGTGGGACTGATTTACGCAGAGGGAAAGGGGCAGGGAGGCTGTGTCAGATGGCACAAGTCACAGACCAAAGAGCTGCTTGCCAAAGGTGGTGAAATAACTGAGCAGGGAAGAGAGGAGTAGTAATGAGCAGCACATAAAAGGGAACAGGGGAGATGGTCATCTTCAGGCTCTTACAGCAGTGCTCAATACATCCTGAAACCACTGAGCAGATTGAGCTGTCTGTAGATGAGTGTGGAGAAGCTGGTTTGGGATTTTTTTTTTGGTTTGTGTTAGAAACATCAAAAACAGGTACTTTTAAAACCTGGAGTATTTCCACAGCACCTCTTCAACTAGAAGATTTGACCTTTTCAAGCTTCAGCTTGCTTTCTGTATCTCAAAGCAGTATTTGAAGTGTCTAACTCAGCTAACAGCAGTCAAATAGCTTCCATCCATCCAACTCTTTGGCTGAAGGATCCCTAAAAGAGCTCCTTTGCAACACAGACCCCTCTCTAGCAAATTCAAGCCCACAGACAGCAAGCAGGCTTGCTTTCCTTAGGACGTGTTTATGAGGCTGCAGCTTGGAACCACTTTGACGTTATCCAGCCCGTGGTGGTGTTGCTGGTTCAGGCTGTGTTGACACAAGAAATCCAGTGTGAAAGGAGCCAGGATATGATTTCAATCACAATAGCCTTCCTTTGGGTTGAGCTTCTTGCCTCCAGCTTGCATGGCCTTGGCCTCTTTCCTTCAGAGGTGCAAGCCCAGCCACTCTCCCAGGTGAAGCTCCACAGCATGGGTGTAGGTACTTATGTAGGTGCCTTTTTTGCCATCTGGTGTCCATGAGTGGTTGGGGGATAGATGCCTGAGTATTCTGTTTTTTATTTGTAGGTCTGTAATTTGCTTTAGGTGTCTGGATTTGCTGTTCCCACTGCAGTTTAAACAAGACTGAGTCAGCGCTGCTTTTGTTAAGTCATCTTGGAGAGTGAAACCCATTGGAACCAACACCCACTGAAAAAAGTGCCTAGGGGCAGGGTGGGGTTGGATGGATTCTGGGTGGCTCTGCCAAAGAGCTGGAGCTGAGCACAGTCAGCATATCCACTGGCTGGGCAGTGGGAAGCTCCTCCACTGCTCTCCCAAGAGTCTGGCGAGCCAAAGCTGGGTTGATCTGTTTTTCCTCTGTCCTTCCCTTTCCACAGCTACAAACTAGTAAGATTTGGGAGTCTGTAGACACGCATGATCAGTGCTTGGAGGACATTGGCTTTGGGGCTTACATGTGTCAGAGATACTCAAGAAAATTGATCTAAAGTAACTTCTAGTGGATTAGTTAAATCACATCCCCTTCATCTATGCTTGCGCTCAGGATTTTGGGCCCTAATTTGGTTTAGCTTAATTCATTTCTGAAAATTCACTTTGGAAATGACTTAGGGTCACTTGCATTTTGAACATGTGCATCTATGTAGGTTCCTTTCTGTGGGGTTAGCCAAACTCTTGACAGAAACTGAATTTTTCAGAGTGCTCCCATCAATGACCTGTAGACAGCAGGCCCTTACAGAGAACCTTCCTTCTGCCTCTCATTCATGGGAAGTGGTGCTGACTTCAACTTTGTTGGACCCTGAAGTCCTTCTGGGGAAATGGGCTCCTCTCTGCAGAGCTGGGCAGATCACAGGTCCTTTCTGTTTTCCTGTTACTTTTGTTCTCAACTATAGGTTGGCGTTTTTCAGGCTGGTTTTGTTTCTGCAGACAATATGCAAGAAGAGGTACAGAAAAGAGTTACTGTTCTCATTTTCTCAGAAAAAGAACCAAACTTTTTTTTTTTTTCATTCATCCAGTTATGAATTTTTAATTGACTCGTTAGATTGAGTGGCTCTTTTCTGGCAGCAGCAAAGCCTGAAGGGAGACAGGTTTGTTAGCATCTCTATTCTCTGCACTTATGTGTGAAGTGGATGGCTTTGAAGCAGTGTTGATTTTAGGCTTGCTGCTCTGGGACCTTGGAATTGTTGTGTCCTGTGGTTTGAGGAAAGAGCTAAAGGAGGAGTTTCTCCTCTTTTCTACCTTCATGATTCAGCCCTGTGGCGGTGGAGCTGCATGGGACACTGGTGCAGCAGCACATGGGGCTGCTGTCTGCACCAGGGCATTTCAGCTTGCAGCAGAGCAGCTGGGATGTGTTCTGCTCCTGCCATCTGAGCATTGTTGAAGGCTGTGTCTCCAGGGCTCTGAGGCTGCTAAAAAATAATCTTGTCAGCTTCAGAGACATGCCAGTTTGGCTTGAAAGTACACTTATCTATACCTCATGAACAGCAAGCATGGTCCCTCTCCCATTATTAATGTTGCCACTCCAGATTCCTTTTCCCTCACTGAGACTTTGGCCACAGTCTAGTACTGCTTTGAGGACCTGATGTCTGTGATGGCTTGGAGTAAGAAGTGCTCCCCAGGCACTCTGTGGGACTCTTATCTGAATTTTAGGCATGCAACACAAGTGCTAATCTCACTGAAGCTAGGAATGAGGCCAGTCATGTGGTTCAAAGGCCTTCTGCCATGTGGGCATGTGTATCAAGGCTTAATCTTCTTCACCAGTCTTCAAAAATTGCTTCAAAAACAAGCCTTTTTGTATCTTACTGCTCCTCTTCTCATCCCCCCCCTGAGCTGCACCTTTGTGACGATGGAGTTATGCCTGGGCTGTGAAAAGTGTTAGGAGAAGAATGTAGGACATCTCAGACTGAGTTTTAGGTGCTGAGGGAGGTGGGGTAAAAAAAAAAAAAGAAGGGGTGCAGCTCTTTAGGATGTTGTAGAACCATGGCCTTGTGACTGATTTATGAGAAAGGATTAGCCCATGTACAAAGTCTGCAACTCTGTTGTTTGCCTTCAGATTTCAGTTGCCTGAGGCTGACACAGAATTGCTGAGGCTAGTTCATGCTCTTTACTCAGGGTGGCAGGAAAATATTTTGGACAATTTCATGAGTTGTCTGCCACCCGTTTAATACCAGACTCGCTGCCTAAGGTAGATATCCAGGCAATATCTGCCATCAGAAGATAGAAAAAGACAAATCTGGAGAGCAGTCCATCTTTGTTTAAATTCAGTGCATCGTTCTCTGTGTTGACTTAAGAGAGATCCTTCATGTTAGACTCAAGCTAGACACTAGTGGCTATAAACTTGGCTGCTTTTGGAGACTTGCCCAATCAGGCTTCTAAGCAGCTGGTGGGAATTTTGACTTTGTGGTTGAATTGGGAAGACAACTTGGGTGTACTGAAGAGGGGAGTTACAAAATTTAAATTGGGGTGATTAAATCATGGGTCAGGGGACAATGCACACAGTTGTATTGGGGTCCTGCTTGTTGCTGGCTGGGATAATTATGTGGACTGTCCCTTTGCTTTTTTTAGAAGTTAAGGGACAGCAAAGGATTTGCAGGTGAAGGAAAGCAGCATCCCAGAAGCACAGCATCACCACTGACAAGACAACAGTATTTTCCAGATTGCTATTGGAATTATCCCTTTTCTTAACTCCTGAAATATGGGCAGAAGAGGAGAGGAGGAGATTTCTGTGCAGCAACTCAGTTGGTGAAGCTGCAGGAGTGCTATGCAAATTGAGGTGCTGGTTTGTGCTTCTGCTGTTGATGGGTAAACTTGTGTTTTGCTGCAGGGTAGAACTGAGCACATGGCAATTCCTTCAAAGAGCCTGAGTCACTGCAAATTTGTACTCCACTATATCTCTGCAATGAATTGTTTGTGTGCCTGTACCCTTACTTAGATAACAGTGAAGAGGCCCAGGTCTAACCTCTTCAGAAGTTTCAGACTTTTATCTCAGTGTTTTTTTCATCTGTGCTCCCAAAAACGCTGAGATCTTTTTCAGAGTAAGTGATTTGAGGGAAGAAATCAAGCTTTGAGGTTTTTCTTAAACAGGTAGTGATAGAGCGGGAGGAAAGGTTTCAAAGCACTTGAGGAGGTGGCAGGTCTTTTAGTCTTTATTTTGGGGGAAGCAGCTGTACAGCATCAATCCTAAACAAGGTAAAGCAAAAAAATGAAAGGGGTTTGGATGGGAGGAGACCACAGTCCCCACGGTACCACAGACTGGGAAGAAGCAATGTCAGTGAAGACTTGAGAAACAAGGAGCACTCAAACACACAGCTGCCTTTGCAGTGGGCAGGGGCTGCTGTGGAGCTGGTGGTAGTGCCTGCAGGGATGGTCACCAGGACCTTCTTCCAGCTAGGCTTAGGTCACAGAGGGCAGAGAGGCTTTGTGCTGCCTAGGTGCTATTCAGTGGCTGCCCTGTCAACCTGGTCACACTTTTGCTCTCTTGCTATTTATCACTGGTCTTATTCTGCCTGGGTAGGTTGGTGCCTTGGCCTCTGTCCTGTTCTCCTGTGTCCTGTGTTACCTGTGATGGCTTCCAGGGAATCTGTGTGGTTTTTTGGCTGGTAGCCCCATTGTGGTGAAGCTTCTACACCGTGCCAAGCTTGGGAGTGGTGGTGGGCAAGGACATTGATGGGGTGAAGAGCCATCTGCCTCTCTGCCTGAGGTCAGGGCTGGCTATGGCTCTGCATGGTGGGGTCTTGTCTCCTAATGCTGAGCTGCCCAAGGCACTTGCAGCTCTCTGCACAGAGTCCATGGGCACTTAAACCATGCCTTTAGGAGTTTGCCTTCAGGATCCTCTGTGCCCTGCAGCTGTGGTCTGTAACGGTGTGGCCACTTGCAAGCCTGTGGCTGGGACAGGGAGGACAAGTGTAGGGTGCGTCTGAGAGGCTTTGGTGGCATGGGAGATGGAAGAAAGATTTATGCAGGCCAGACACTTAGTACTAGAAAGGAGGGAGCTGCATGTGTCTCAGACAAGCCTTCAAGAGAAAAAAGCAGGTCTGTTTTGTTGAACTTGACACCAAAAACCTCCAGGAACTCTCTGCTGAGCGAAAGAGTGTTAGCAAGCAAGAAAAAAAAAAAAAGAACTTTTATTATCCCATACCAGCTGCTGCTGCTTGTTGCCAGCAGCTTCCCTTGTTCTTCGTCAAGTGCTGCCATACGTGATCTGTCTGAGCACAGAGTAGAGGGAGAAAGTCACGTCACAGTTTGGATTTGGGAGAGCACAGTCTGCTCCTGGCAGCCTGCATGAGAGCAGTCACTTCTCTCCATGTGGGGCACATGGACCTTGGTGGCTGCTGGTTTATTCCAGCTGTCAGCAGGGCTGAAGGTGGCTTTGCTTGAGGCAGGTGTCGAGGAGAGAGATGGCAACCTCAGAGACAAGGACCTACCAGTTTTGATAGAAGTCTTTGGGGGCTCTTCTTTCTGTGCTGCATTTTTTTTTTCTTTGTCTTCACCTGAGAGACAGGGAAAAGTGTTTGTCACTGTACTTGAATGAGCAGCTTGTGTCCTGGGGAGACCAGGCTTTTTGCAGATAAGCTACAATAGGGCAAAAATCAAAATAAGCAGTTCAGCCTGTCCTGAAAGGTTGCAAAGGCTTCATCTCTGGAGGCTTTCAGGACCTGACAAGATCAAGCTCTGACTGGCCTTGGCTGACCCTATAGCTGACTCTGCTTGACCCTGTAGCTGCACTACAGACCCCCAAGGTCCCTTCCACCCTGAATTGTCCTGTGATGAGCTACTTGGCTGCACTGCAGAAAGGAACCACTGTTAGGCAGCATTTTGGACGCTTAATGCTAAATAAAGGAGTTTGGAGGGTCAGAGCTAAATAATGCCATAACATTGATGATCTCAACCAGGTGAGAACACCAAGGACCTATTTTACATCCCCAAATTATTTTTTTTCTGGCATATTTTTTTATATTTCATATTATTCTTTTTTCTCTAGTGAGGTTGCTGGAGTTTGTCTCTATTGCTCTACTCTGGTGTATGAAGGTGGAACTTGGAAATCCTAAGCACAGATGTCCTAATCTCTCTTAGTCTGTCTTGGCAGCTTGGCTACCTCCATGAAACATGTGTGTGCCTTATCTGGCCAAGCTGTGTGAGTTAAACAAAGTGAGCTGCAGGAATGGTGTTGTGCTGTGTGAGTTACATTCATCTTCGCCTGTTTGGGCTGTGCTTGTTGCAGTAATTAGCTCCCCAGAGGAGTAAAATGTCCTTCACTTTCAAATTACCCTTTAGCTGGCATTAAAAAGGGATTTAAAAAAAAAATCAAATGCCTTCTTATAGGTGGTCCTTTGCAGCTAGACACAGGTTATTTTGTTCTTATTGTCCTCCTTTACATGCCCAATTCTCTCTGTAGTAACCTTCACAAAAAATATTGACCTATGCTCCTCTGCTTTTTCTTTCTGTTCCTGCTATGGATGGAAGGGAAGTATTTGTCTGTTAATGGGGGAGGAGTGGGGAGGGATAAACATATTTACCTCTTGCAGTTCCTGTGGCCAGAGCCTGGGGAATTGCACCTGGTTTGAGATGCTACAGGCATTCAGCCCTGTTATGCTGCCAACTTGCTGCATATCCCTGGATATGGTGCAATCCATCTCTCTCACCATTTTTCAGCTGGTAAAATTAGGGATAATAGCACACAAGCCTTTCACAAAGTCTATGCTAAATAATTGTGATGGGCTTTGAGCTCCTCACATAGCGGGAGTTAAAAACAAAGGCTTTTATTTCAGCTCTGCCTGGTAATAATGCTGAATAGGATTCATCTCCTGTCCTGCTTAGTCATTTTTGCTATCTTGAAAGTGTAGCTGCCTAAGCTCACCCAGTTTTCCCCTGGCAGAAACTGTGAGGCTGATAGGCACTGCCAGACTGGGGGGCCGGTGATCTGCAGTGCCGTGGGCAGGTACGTGGGAGCCCGGCACAGGCAACCCTGAGCTTTAGTCATGTACAATCTGGCAGTGAATTCCACGGGCTGCTTATTCCTTGTGCTTCCTAAACCACTCTTTTGTAGATACCAGTCAGGTTAGAGCTGGTGGCTTAAAACAGGAATCTGTGTGTGTGTCCTCGCATAGTGGGACAGGGCTCACTCATTTTGTGTGTCTTTTTCTCATCCCATGTTATTGTGTTTTTCTGCTAAACACTTCCAGTTATTCCTGTTTTGTTGCAGTATGCAATCTCCTATTCTTTCCTGTTGGAATTGCTTGCCTGGCTTTTTCTTTCTTATTGTTGTATTACATTGCATCACTTCTGTACCTCTGAATGTGCAGGAGAAATGGAACAAATGGTGGGCAGACTATGCCTAAAAAATAGGTAATCCATTGTATCCACTCTTTTGTTTCTCTCTTCAGTTTCTTCTTCCCCTCCCTCGCCTTTCTGCCCTGTCCTTCAAAACCTCAAGCAACTTGGTGGCATGACATGCTTTGTGGGAAGGACTCTCAGTTGGGGATCTGATTCTTTCTTTCTTTTTTTATGCCATCCACCTACCCATTTCTCAAAAACCTGGCATTAGACACATTTGGAACACATCACTGTATTCCATATGTTTTTCCTATACTGTCCCCTTTGAGGCAGAGGTACTTTTTTAAATTTAGCTAGCATGTGGAGAACAATTACAATGACAATATGTGTCCTTTTTTGGACATACCTATACACTTGCACCGATGCATTGTAAGAAAAAAATGTATTCTAAAAGCCATTTCTAAAAATGTAAATTAATACAGCCTCAGGCAATTGCACGGCCCTCTGCTCACAGATCTAGGCTTGTCTTTAAAATGAGCCCTCTTGCTTCCAGACTTTCTACATCCCTTCCTTTTCAGGAAGGCAGGCGTGGAACCCCGAATGCTGACTTGCCCTCAGACTGTAAAGAGCTGCAGTGTTTTGCTTGGGTGGGTTTCTGTGCAGCGCCGAGCCGAATCGTAGCATCAGGGCAGTCAGCTAAAATGATTTTGAAAACTAAGCAGCCTTTCCTGGAAAAGCCTCTTTTCTGAAGGCTCAGAGTCGTGCCCTCCAGTCTGCTCTCCAGCCGTGTCTGGCTCCTCTCAGGCGTCCCTCAGGGTGATGGGAATGTGGCACTTGCTCTTTGCTGAGCCCTGTGCCTCCTCAGTCTCAGTGAGGCTGCAGGGCCTGGGGTCCTGTGCTGCCCTGAAAGGAATTGCTGAAAACACAACCCTGCTCAGACCATGTCTTGTTTTTGCTTCTCATGCTGACTCTTCCCATGTGCTTTGCCAGTTCCTGGTAAAATGAGGTGTTTGGTAATCATAATTGCCATGTTTTGTAGAATGCCTTTCAGTCCGTCCCCCTGAGTAGAGAGACTGGTGGCATAGGCTAGTTGTGTATATTGACATGATGTGCTGGGAAGAGGTAAAGGATACAAAGGTGTTTAAGTAGGATAGAAGAATCTTTAGTCAGAGATCCTGGTGCATTTGAAAACCAGCTCTACCACCAGTGGGTTACTCAGCATCCTAGGTTCAAGCCCAGGGCAAAAGGTTGTCTGGTGTTGAAACAGTTTAATGCTATCTCCCATCCTGAATTCAACATTTCCTCCTAATGTTGTGTGGGCACTTCCAAATCCTTTTTTGTCCCCCACAAATGATTACTTTCTCACTATATGCAGAACTAAGAGAAGCTCCAAAATATAAGAAAAGAATTACTGCGCACAAAAGGAGAGCCAGAAGGAGCTGGGCTGGGTTGGGTGAGCAGGTGGTGGAGCCAGCAGGCTGCAAAGTGGGACGGGCAGAGCCTGGTACCTGCCTCCTACCTCCTGTGCACTCGGCAGCTTTCCAGGGGCTGGAGAGGAGCTCAGGGACACCCATCTCTTCTTCCACCTGCACCTCCCTGCCGGTGCTGGGCACTGAGCAGCCAGCACGGCCTGGTGGCTCCCTGGCACGGGGACCCTCTCCCACTGTCACTGGCAGAGCCTGTTGGCATTTCTGGCGGCCTTTTTGGAGTGCCGGGTGGCGGGGAAGAGGCTCAAAGTGTGCAGGTTTCCGTGCTCGTGTGCCTCCAAAGAGTCTCCCAGCGTTAAACGGGGACAGCGACGACTGTGAGCGCAGCTGGTGACATATGGCACCCGTCCCCTGCCTTAGCAATTGCTCAGTGAACTCTGAAAGTGGAATACGGTCCCCGTGGCTCCAGCCAGCTGCAGCACTGAGAAATCCTGCAATGGAGCGGCCCCTTATTCGATTAGCACCAAAAACTTCGCATTCCACGTTTCCTATTTTTCCTGCTGCGCTTTCCTCGGGAGGTTTTTGCTGTTCATACTCTTCCTCTCACTCTTCTTTTTTTTTTTTTTTTTCTTAATTTGTTTTCCCTGGAGGATTGTTTTATTTGTTCTTTAATTCCAGTGCCTCAGCTTTGGTTGCTCTGCACTTCTGAGAGGCAGGGGCAGCTGTTTCTGCTGTTGATGTGATGCTTTCCTTGAGTTCTCTTGGAGAACAAGTAGGTCTGGTGATGAACAGTGGAGTCTCCACATAGCAGAGGATGAGTGCAGTACCCATTGCTCAGCTCTGTGCCACAAAATGCTCCCTGTGGTGTGGATGTACATCTTGTTGAAAAATTGCAAAACCAACGAAGTGAAACTGGTGGCCAGTGCTCAAGCAAACCACAGAGCAGCACAAGTTTCTCCTAGGAGCATTACCAATCTACATCAGATCTTTTCTGTCATCTCAGATAAGATAGCACTAAACTTGAAATCCTACTGCTGCTGTCCCACTCCTAGCTCCCATGATTTGCAATCCTTATCTCTAATTAGAGATGTTGCTATTGAGCATCTGGAGAAGAGTTGGGGGAAGGGGGAGATGGGGGAATTTCTTTAGGTTTAAAGCTCCAGAGGGTTTCTGCCCTGCTTATGCTACTCACAGGAGAGATGGGAAAGGGAAGACAATTCTTTGGTGCTTTAGAGTCCCACAGCAGCCTATTCCTCCTCCCTCAGCCCAAAGCCCTGGCAGGAGTGGCCTTCCTCCCCTCTCCCTTTAGCTCCAGGTGGTGCAGGGCTTTGCTTTATGTGCTGAGAAGGAAAGCTGACCTGCACTGGGACAGAGCTGGCCCTTGGTAAGGAGAAGTTGGGGAGAGAAATTTTCCATCTTGATTGTGTGTCTGCCCTGTCAGTTTAGCCCCCTAACAGTTTTACAATCTTTATCTGATATAGGTTTAAGAGGATTTCCCTGGGCGCAGTGGGATTATTATAAGTCAGAGAGCAGTCTCCAGCTGATATTCCTTCAGCAAGTATTTATTTTAAGTGGGTTTACCAGTATTTAATTTTAAAAAAACACCCAACTTTCCGGGTTGTTTTTTTTTCATGGGTTGCAAGTAAATTGTTTGTGCTATCAGAACAGTAGAGCCTGAATAAAATGAAGAAATGTATTATTGCTTTCCAGGCTGGGGGTGGTGGAAGGAAAGCAGCAGCTGGAGGTGGGGAGGATAGAAGATAACATAGTGTGGTGGGAAAAGTAACATTATTCCATGCAGCACTGATTAGTAATACTGCCAAACAGCTGTTTATAAATGGGAAATGTAATGGAGAGGAGGGCTGCAAGGATCATGAGAGTGCTGCAGGCACTGCTGGGTCATCATGAGGAGGGGGATGGCTTCTGTCAGCCTTTTATCTGCCCCCTGGGGTATCAGGGGCTGTGCTGCTGCAGCCCCCAGGAGCATGGGGGGCTGGGGGTGTCCCATCCGCCCTCCCTGGCCTTTGTGGGATGGTGCTCAGTTGTTTTTATACATAACATGCTCCCCCAATTTAGGAGTTTTTGTGTCACCTTCAGAAAAGAGGAGCAGTGACGACCTTTGGCTTTGGGAAAGCTGTGGCGGTAGGAGAAAAATCTCCTTTCCAGCCACATGTGGGCTGTTTCTTTATCCTCTTCCCCCCTCTAGCAGGCTTTATTGATGGCAGACTGCTCAGGGGCTGGATGTGTGTGCACGCATCCAGAAGTCGTGCTGCCTTAGTGAGAGCCGCCTTCTGGCCACCTGCACCCAGGCAGCATCCTAGTCCTTGGAGTATTTCAGAGGATGCTAATGGAGTGGGATTAGCCGCCCCACTTGCCCTTGCCATCAACAAGAGATGTTTCTGGAGAGCCTACAAAGAAAAGCCAGAGCTAACAGGGCAAACCCGAACAAAGGCGCTTTAGAATACAGAGACAAGCGTGGTTTTTACCCTGAGGAGGCAAGAGGTGGGGCTGCTCTGCTCCCCATTTGAAGTCTGAATGAGCCTCTGCCTTAAGGGATCCAAGATGACTGAGTTGGTGCTAATGGGCTGGATGCCCTTCAGTGTCCCGGCTCTGCCCTGCTCCGGTTCCTTGACATTGTGGTTCAACATATTGCGCCCTTCAGGGCTTTATTCCTTGCTGCTTGAGAGTTAAAATGATAACTTAGGGCTCTCCAAAGAAATGCAGAGCTAGGGATGCCTGCCCTGGGGAAGTGTGTCATGGCAGGCAGGGTTTTCTGGACAGGAACGCCTCTATGTGCTAGGCACGATGTGCTCTGAGCACTTAACTTTCTCAGACCCTGTCATCCTTCATTTTTAGCTGCCTATTCAAGAGAGCAGTATTTTTATAAAGCCATTTCTTACCAAAAGCATTTCCTGATTGTAACTTGTAATGCCAAACGTACTGAGGGTGAGAAGGTTTAGAGAGATCAGTTTTCTTTATGGCATTGTGCTGCTGCATGGAAGTGAAGAGATCCAAAAGCAGCAGGTTACTTATCAGAGGGTTAATGTTGGGCTCTGTGTCCACTGAAAAACTGCAAAATAATTGCATCAGCGTGCCACAGATGACCATAGGTGCTCTGGCAGTCTGTTGTCACCTTTTGAGCTCTCTCAGGTGTACTGATGCCACCTGTCCACTGACAGGAGTCCTTGCAGAACTGCAGGTGATGGTTGTGCCCGATGGGTGGCCCACCTGGCACTGTGGCTGGAAGGGGGGAGCACTGGTACAGCGATGCTTACCTGTGGGGAAGGGAAGGTGGGTGGAGAGGTGGCCTTATCAGGGGCATGAGTCCATAATTTGGCGAGATTCTGTGCTTCGAAGGTGCTCCTTTGTTGTGGGTGCAGGCCAGAAGGGCTGCCCTGAGAGGGGCAGGTGCTCTGGGACAGAGTGAAAGGTCTGCTATAGTCACGGGGGTGCTTCCAGTGTCTTCCCTTCTGCAGAAGCTAGGAGCTCAGCCCCTCTCAAGTGCAACAGCCAGATGAGTGAATAAGCATATCCAGAGGAGTGGTGCAGGGAAAGGCATCCCTTTGCATGAGAGGTTCCTGCCTCCAGGCAGAGTCCTGGGGCGCAGGGTAAACTGAGCCAAAGATGGAGCCCTTTGGCTGCTGTGGGATAGGAGATTATGACAGTCCTGCCCTTACTGAGGAAGGGGAAGGTTGTGGTCATCCCAGTGCTGGGCAGCGTGAAGGAGAGCAAAGGAAGGCATGCAAAGCAGAGAGTGAGTGGGCTGAGGGAGATGGAGGTGAGGGGCTTAAAAACCAAGCAAAAGGTGAGAGGAGGGGAGAAAGGGATCAGGAAGGAAAGCAGGAACAGCAGCACTGGGAAGGCAAGAGGAGGAGGGAGTGTACAAGTGGCAGATGGAAGACCTTGGATGGGAGTTTTTGTGCTGCTAAGAGCAGTGGGGTGTGTAGGTTGGCATCTTGGAGGTACTGAAGCAGGGAGAGCTGAAATGGGGATGACCAGAGAGGGACTGTGGTTGGGGTGAAAGGAGTGTCCCTGCTCCCTCCTGCAATGGCAGGAGGCCCCTGAATTGCCAGAGACATGAGTCCCTCTCCATCTGGCCTCCTTCTGCAGGGCTTTGTGGGGACTCTTCCCCTACCCTTTCCATGTGTCCTTTGAGTGCCCTAGATGCTGTTTCAGGCTTTTGACTCTGGAGCAGACAATGGGGGTTTCAGTGCTGTCTTCCATCAGGGCTGTCAGGATGCAGTAATTACCTTTGCACTGCTGCCTCCTACCCTTTATTCCTCTCCCTTTGTGACTGGGATGTCAGAGGCAGTGATGGTGCTTTGAGGAGCTCCTTTTGAAGTGACTTTGTGAGTCACAGGACTGGTGAGCAGTGGGGAGTGAGACGCTGGTGCCCGGCACTCTCTGATCCTTTCAGCTCCCTCTGTCTGTGGCCAGAGCAGTGTGTCCTGTGTGCCCATCCTCGGAGACACTGGGCTCCTCAGATCTCATCTGCTTAGAGAGCCTCTTGGTGAGGGTTTGGTGTGGATGGAGGGAAGGGGAGAGAAGGGGCAGGACACCAGAGGCATGCTGGGCTGGGCAGCAGTGCTGTGGTTTTGGGTTGTGCCCATGGAGCTGGGCTTAGCTGGAGCCTGTTGCTGTGAAAAGTGCAGCACTAGCTCAGGGTGCTGCATGGGTGCTGAGCTGCCCCTGGCAGAACTGGGATGAGTTTCTGCAGGCAGCCCTGTCACAGACCATCAGAGCAGCAAGATGGACTTGCTGTGTCCTGTGGTATGTTCGGGCCACAGGATGCTCTGGTTGGGCTAAGTTCAGCCGGATAACTGTGGGCAGTTGGCACGAATGAGATGTTTGAGATGACACGTGTGCCCCCAGGAGCCACTGTAGAACCCTCCCCTCCTCGAATCTCTCACTTAAAGGCTAGAAGGTGCTTTCCATCACTGCTAAAGTGTCATGAGTTAGAGCCAGGCACCACAGTCCCAGCCCTGTTATTGGTCCACTGAGCTGATGCCCACAGGGCCACCCACCCTGTCCCTTACTATCTTCTGGTTGAAGTTGACAAGACTGAAATGTGAGTCCTCTCGTTGGCTGCCAGGGCTTAGCACTGCTGTTGAGCGTTCAGGGATGCTGTGTGGAGCAGCAGGACGGCCAGCCAGCCTGTCTGTGAAACCCCTGTACGCCAGCCAGAGCAGAGCCTGATTAAGCTTATGAAACCTGACAAGATCACAGCCCAAGGTGGTATTGCTGGAGGCTGCTTGACTGGGAACCATGTTCCTGTTGCAGCGGCACGAGCATTAGGGATGTGTCTCTTGAAGCCTGTCATGACACACAGCTAGCCCCTGAGTAAGGAGCACGTCTCTCACAGCTTTATCCTGCCAGCAGAGTGCAGGAAGAGCCTGCTCCCAAAAGGAGCCCTGGCAGCATCTGCTTGCAAATGAGGAGCAGTTCCTCCTTCTCTGCCATCTTGGCTTGGAATGGATGGTCCCCTGAACACGTAAATGCTGACCAGGGCACTGCTCTTTTGGCCCTGCAGGTACAGCAACCTCTCCAGCTTGGCTGGTGTGTGTGTCCCCAAAACAATCAGGCTTTGTGACCTGTGAAGGGAATCCCCATAGCCTGGCTGCTCCATCAGTGGCCTGTGTGTCACTTTGACTCCAGATGAGGAGCTGTTTCTCATCTGTCAGGGCACAGCAGTCAGTGCTCAAAGGTGCTGTGTGCTGCCTGCTGTAGGTCTGGGAGCTGGCAGAGCAGGAACTGCTGCAGGACGCTCTGTGCTCTGCTCACCGTCAGCTAAAATAAGCTCTGAAGCTCCATGCATCCTGTGGTACAACCTGGGTGGGAGACTACCTGACTCACCGCCTCTGCCTAGCAGCTATTGCAGGGATCTTCGTGCCACTTGTTGTAGATCTGCTTGAAATCAGAGGCTTATATTTCTTAGCAATCAGTATTTCTTATGCAGGCACTGCCCTCAGATTCCTCCTGGTCAGATTTGTGTTCATCTGGGAGAAGCAGCAGCAGCAACTTCTTAAACAGACTGGCTCTTACGCCTTTGTTTCCTCCAGCCCCACAGGGTTAATCTCCTTCTTGGCACCTGATTATTTGCTGCTGCAGGGTGTGTGTTTGAAATTCTCATTTAGCTGGCTTTAATCCCCATCTGGGAGCTGTGTCCAGGTCCCAGGGGCTGGGGGCAGGTTAATACCTGAGCCCCCCCTGAGCAGCTCAGTCGCCTCTGCCTCTCCCTGCAGCTGGTGGCTCTCGGGTATCCCCGAGGGAGGTATTGAGGTGAATGGACCACTTCCCAAATGGTTACTAAGCATTTTGTGTTCCTTTGTGAGGCTGGTGAGCATTGGTGTTGCTGGCTTAGCAGCAGGCCCGATGAGAGGCAGGGATGGAGGCTTGCAGGGCTGCATGGTCAGGTGAGAGATGGAGCTCCCCTTCTCCTCTTGCCATGAGCTCCTCTTCTTCACCTCTGAAGCACATCAGACATTGGCACAGCTGGCAAACATCACTATATTCCCACAAGCCACTAGCTTCTCTCACCCTCCTGCAGCTCCAGCTTTTTGCCTGGCACTTCTGCAGGTAATGGCACCCAATACTTTTCAAACCGTTGCTCCATCTTGCTGCCTTCTCCTTCCATGCCACAGATGGCCACAATTACCTTTTCAGAGTTCCTCTGCCACCCACTCGCCTTGATGCCTGGTCCAGGCTGTCAGCCTGCCACCTTTTCCTCTTCCAGTGTCCTTGCTCCTTTGAGGCAAGACCATTCCCAGTGGAGCTCAGGGTGCTCTCTCTCCCTTCCCATGTGCCACCCCTTCTCCCCCAACCCCATGGGGAAGCGGGTCTGGTCTCCCTAACTCCTGCCGTGAGTGGTTTTTTAGGACGCTTGGTTTCCTCTCCCGATCGCTTTCCCCCCTCCAGGTGCTTGTGTCGGCGTGTAATGAGCTGGCACAGCAGAGAGGAGAGGCTCCCCGGGGTGCTCTCTGGCTGACACGAGCAGCAGACGGTGACTAGAGCAGAGACAGCTCCGCGCGCGCCTCTCGTACTCCTCTGAAGGGATCGCAGATGGGGAATGAACGGGAGCGCTTTCAACGAGTGGCACTGTAATCCCTCCCTGCCCCCGCCCCTCTGCCCCCCTTTTTGCAGACATTAGTTTGATTAAAATTGCATGAGCCCACACACGGGTGTGTTTTATTTTATTTATTTATCTCCTCCTAGTGAGAGACTGGTTTGAGGTCTGCTTTGAGGGAAAGCAGCCAGAGGGATGCCAGGGAATTCAGGGTGTTTTGAAAAACTTTCCCTCTGCGGGGCTCACAGCTGGCTGCTGTGGAGCTGGTTGTGCTGGTGAGACCTGCTTTTCCTGTGGGATGCTAAACACAAGCACCTTCTTCCCAGCAGAGCCTGAGGTCCTTGCTGGTGGTGCCTGGGTGTGTGCTGGGCAGGCAGGAGCCCCTTCCAGCGCTGCTGTGAGGCAGCAGCATCTGGAAGGGTGCAGTAGAATTGCTCCAGCAAAACTTCACCCAAGGCTTGCCACATTACTGAGGGCATCTCGATGGCTGAGGGTGGGTGTAAAGAGCCAGTTAATCCCTAAAACATAGGGATTAACTCACAGTGTAGGTAAAACAAAAAAATAGATGCATTCTCTTTCAGCCAGGTTTGTGCACCCAGATTGGCCACAAGTGAAGTCTACATTACCATTTGTAGCAGCCTTCTGTCTCCTCTAGAAATGGGGAGAAGGCATGAAGAGTTAGATTGCTTTTTTTGCAGCCCTATTCCACTCTGTAAATGCAGTATTTTTGCCAATGCTATGGCAGTGCTACGTCAAAACTCCTTGGTGGGCATTAATAGTATAGGCTGTCTTACTTCCTCACCAAGGGGCATGTGTGGTTCAGCTTTTGCATATTTTCTCCTGTTTTGGAAAAGAAAGATGCTATTTTCTTCCCTTCAGGAGGGTTTACTTTTAATGAAATGTTGCAAAGTGCAGTATGACTCCTGTGAGGGCTCTGTTAACACTCCAGGGTTGGTTTCCTTGTCTGTATTTTTGCCGTGCCCTCTGCATTTTTCCCCAGGCAGAGCAGTGAGCGAAAGGGGCCTGCAGCTCCCACATGTGCTCATCCCAGGGCATTGTGAGCTGCCTGGAGGTTTCATCTTTTCTTCTCAGACACCACTGTGCAGCACAGGGCTCTGGGGAGATGGGCTGGGGTAGCTGGCATCCCAGCTGGCTGCTCAGCCCTGAACTCCTCCAGCTCAGCCTCTCTCAGGTCCGCAGGTCCGTGCACTTTTTTGAAGGTGGAAATTCAGTGGGAGCTGTATTTGCCAGTAGGAGATGACTTCCTCTCCTCCTTGCCCACAGGGATGAAATGGTTGTGTAGTGTTTAAAGGATAGCAAGGTTTCATGCAATAGCAGTGCAGGACCCTGATGGGTGCTCTGTGCAAGGGGTTCAGAACTCCACAAGGTCCTGCCCCTCTAAGGCACAAGGAGCCCCACAAAGCCCTTGCCGTTATCTGGTGCAAGATGTGGCCTTCACCTGGTGTCCCCTGGCAGGGAGTGCCTTTAGTGACACCCCAATGTGATACCTTAGTGATACCTTCCTTTAGGAGGAGTGGCTCCTCTGTTGGGCAGTGGGACCCTACAAGAGTCCCAGTCAATGCCACAGGTCTCACTGCAGGATGCAACTCCCTGGTTTGATGGGAGTGTCACCTGCAGGACACTATTCCCTGGGCTTCTTGGGAGTGTGGCCGCTTGCCTTCCACATGCACTGGAAATCTTTGCTGGCTGGTAGGGGTTAGCATAACAAAGCGTCAGGTGAGAGGGAGGCATTGAATTTCAATAAACCAGCAACTGGGGAATGAAATCTCCGTGCTTCTAATTTGAGCCCAGGTGTCCCTCTTGCTTAGCTTGGAGCAAATCTGCTGTAATGCATAGGAAACAGCTCAGCAACTGCAGCTCTGGCTGTCATCGAGGTGCAGGCTGAGGTTTATTAAAGACCTGCAGAGGTCTGTAAAAAAAATTTATGATCTTCTTGGGCTTAGTCATTGCAAGTTAAATATTTGAATAGGTAGGGGCAAGCATTTTGCTGAAATTGGATGATCCCTTTCATATTTATGTTTGGTTACGCTTGCTCCGCATGTATTTGGATGCTTGGCCAGGGGCGGAGAGGGAGGTGAGGGATGAAAGGGACTTAGTACAGAGAGGGGAAAACAGGAGCAGGGAGTGATTAGAATGGAGAAGAAAGCAAAGGAAACTACCGAAGGTTAAAAATAATAACAATTAGGCTGGGGGGGGACCAAGAAGAGGCAGCAAAATAAATCAGGGCCTTTGAAGAAAAAGGGATAGACAGTGAAGCCTTTTATTAAATCTAAATGGCTGACTCTGAAGATAAATTAGGTTGCAGGGAAACAATGAAAATAATAAAAAGTGGAAGACAGGAAGGAGGGAAATATTTAAAAGGAAAATGAGAGGTTTTCACAGGTGTAGGCGATTGAGCATGTCAGCAGAGATGCTCTGTAATCTTCCCTAATAATGTGACAGCCACTGGGGGCTTTGGAAAAACAAACATAGCCCAACCCTTGCAATTATTTTCCCATTGAGGTGAAGTTTCCTGAGTGTGTAAAGCTGATGGCGTCCTCCTTTTGTGTATCTCTGGGGTTGCAGATTACAATCCAGCCTTTCCTTTCTGGGATGTGTTGGGAGCTGCTGCACAAACAGTAAGCAAAGCCTCTCCCAGGGCACTGCTGGCTTTTGTTCCAGATGCAGGGAGGCTGGAGAGGCAATGATGCAGTGCTTACGTGGGGTTGCACAGCCGTTTGATCACACCTTAGGAAAATCCTGCCATTTTCCACCCAAAAGTGTAGTGCTGCAGGGGGCTGTCTGCCTTGTTTTGGTCTGTTGTGCTGTGTCAGTGGAAGTGGTTAGTGGTTTTGGGAAAGTAGAATCAGGGCATCCCGCTTGCTGAGGAGAAGCCAACCTCCTGTTGGGCTGCTGAGAGGATTTGTAAGGTGGTCACCTGGTTTTGTGTAGGTCCTTGGCACTATGGGAGGTTTCTTGGCTCAGTAGGACATGGGTCTGGTGGATGAAGATGTCGGACTCTGCTCTGGAGAGGTGTGATGATGTTTGCATTTCTGGGAGGTCAGGTCTGACCCATGGACAGGCAGGTGGAGGAATGTGGTTGCTCCAAACCAGGCTGGGGTCTTCAGTGCTGTAGCTGTGCACTGCAGAATGGGGAAGGACTGAGTTGATTGACCTTGCTTTTTCTCCTTTCCCAGTGGAGCAATTTCTTTAAAGTGTGCCTGACTCCCAGCAGGGACAGTCCTGCTGCCATCCACCAGCCATGCATGCGTCAGTCCTTCTGTGGAAAGAACATTTCCAGGAGGGAGCCAGTGCTTCATAGTTCGGTGGAAAGCCCTGTCTCAAAATCTCTCTCAGCAGCGTATTGGTCTGCACCTAGCGCAAAACCATAGCAGTCACCACCCTAGAGGTGGAAAACAGATACATGACTCTTTTCCTTAAAGGAAAAACATTGAATCACAGGGACTTAATTGCTTAAAATAAATGCAAGAAAAAAAAAGGTAGGAGGAGACTGGTGGAGGTGAAACTCAGCAAGCCAGTGCTGGTAGCCCCTGTTAACCTGCACATCCACCCACTCTGTCTCTACTGCTGTGTTCAGGGTGAACATGACATATTTCTTGGGAATGAGGCTTCCTCTTACCCACTCTCAGCCCGTGTTTCCACAGGCAAACATCTTGTGGGCCATAAGAAAGAGTTCCCAAGCCGGGCTTGCCCAAAGCCACTGGAAGGCTGTGCTCTCAATGTTCTCAGTGTGGTAGTGTGTACCTCAGCAGCTCTGGATAAAGGAGGAGCATTTGTCAGCCTCCTAGGAATTTAATCTTCATGTTTTCCTCATACTGTTTCTGGGTACTCTTGGGGGCTGAATTTGCATTGGTGGCATGAAAGGAATTGGCTTTTCACTTGCAACGTGTGAGGTAGTGAGTTCTGCACTTTGCCTGTGTATCTTTTCCACAGTCTTATTACCCGCACCCCTTTGTGGATACCCTTAAATTCCTGAAATTATCAAGGTGAGCTACATGGATTAAAATCTGCTACAAATACCTGTTTAACAGCAAGGATAAGAGGCTGCATTAATTTAACTGAAATCACTTTGTGTGGATTTCTCTGGCATAAACCAGACCTTAATAGATCCAGAATGTCTGAGGATGATGGAGTACTCAAATAAACTTGCAATGAATTTTATGTGAAAATAGCTTTCTGTCTCTTTTGTGTTGTGGTTTTTGTTGTTGGTTTGTTTTTTGTTTTTTTTTTTCCCAGTGATGGCTAGAAGAATTAACATTTTTCTTAAAAAAGGATGTTTGCTTTGTTTGGGTTTTTTAAAATATTTTCCCTGCTTATTTTAGGGCAGCAGTGTACAATGTTACTATATAGTCTATTATGCTGTAGAGAGATGGCATTTCAAAGAACCAGGCTAAAAGAGCTGTTTGGAGCCTCAGGTGTGGCCATCTCTGCTAACAGGCCACAGGTAAGAGGGTGTTTCCCAAGGAATTTCTTTCCCAAGTGTGCCTGTTAATGGGAGCTGTAAGAGTCTGGCTGAAGCTCCCTTCCCTTACGTATTGATTTCCCCACTCTCCCATCTGAGCTGTCATGATTCCACTAGTTCTTCAGTCACCCTTGAGTTTGCCAGGGCACAGGAGACTTGAATACCTAATGTGCTCAAGCAAAGGTTGTAGAACATAAAAAAACCCCACCAGAGTAATTACGTGGAAAAAGGAAAAAAAAAACCCCTTTGTACCATTATAATGTAACAGAAGAAAAGGAACAGTCTAAAGCTCTTCCCTTCCTTTTTGAAGGCTGTGTTTATAGGAATTTAGCTGTGATCTGAAATATGATAGCCTTTAAAACTGTCCTGCTTTGTTACAGGGAACAAAACAGTGATAAGCAAGAAGGGAAGACGTGTCCTAGCTATGCCACAAAACAAGGCTCTTGAGTCTACCTTCAATGGGTTTTTTTGTTTGAGTGGGTCCCTTGCTTTAGACAGGACAGAATGCTGATACCATTGCTAACTTTGGAGATCTTTATAAAAGAAAGAAGAATAAATGTGGGCAAAAGAGCTACCGAAGTTTGGTTTCCAGTGGGTTTTGCTTCATGGTTGAATTTGCTAATCACCGCTTTTCCCTGATTGCCATACCCATGGTTATTTACCAGGTGACTTCTTTGGTGTCTGAGGGTTGACCAAACATTTCACTGTTTTCCAAAGAGAAATATTAGTATGTGGTGGATATCTCTTCTGCTTCTCCAGCTATTTAATGAAATCTGCACAACTTATTCTTGAACTGCTATCTTCCCTCTTATTTTGAGATCTTTAGCCATTCTCAAAGTAGTGGCCACTTGCTGAAGTTAGGTGGGAGGCAGGTGCAAACACTACGCTGCCAGGTGGTGCTGTCTCCTCTGGAAGCCTAAATATCTGTAGGAAGAGGTCAGCCTGAGAACATTTATCGGCCAGAGGCTGGTACAAAAGGTGAAGATGGAAAAAAGTACTGTCCCAGAGTCTTGCGGTGCTGAGGAGCACCTCCTGAAGACTCTTGATTTTCAGCAGTCTTAAAAGGATTGCCTTCTGTCTTGCTCCCTTCTTTTTCTTTCATAGCAGCCCAGCACATTTAGAGATCCCTCTTCATGTAACTGCTTAGTACTTCCCTCGCCCTCCTTCTGCTCCAGAGTCATCTCAGGCTGATGTGAGTTGGTGGTGTTTCCATTATGCTGTGCTTTCCTCCTTCTGCTGAGCTGACAGCAACCAGCAGAGTGTCTGCTGCTGTTCCCAGGCTTTTCTCCCTGGGTGCCTCAGCCAGTTAAACTCCAGAGCCTACTTCTGCCCAGGACATTCCTGGGGAGCAGCCTAAGTGAGGTGCTTCATGCTGGCCATTTTGCCATTTACCTGTAGGGTAGGGAGCAGTAGCTGGGAATCTGGCAGCTTGCAGAGCCTTTTGCACTCGGATGCAATGGTGAAACAAGCACAGAGTGGGAAAACTGTGGGAGCTGTATGTGGATCTGGGGACAGGAGTGTCAACTGTACTTGGCTCTCATTCAGTAGAGGCTTTACCAGTAGAAGGGCTGGAGGCCCTATAAATAAAATGCGGAATTCTGCTGGAGTCAGTGCTATTGATCCTGCACTGGAGACATCATGGAAACTTCCTATTTACTAGTTTATTTCGTGACTTATTTTCTTTACTGTTTTGAGTGGGTTTCTTAATGCACTGCGTGCCTTTGGGTTAATGATAGGTGCACCAGAAGCATCTTCTCCTTATTTTAAGGAGAGATTTATTTCCTGTACAGTTATTTTTAAATGCCCACAGTCTCCTGCAAAGGATTTGGGGTGTCCTGAAAAACTTGGAGCACTGTGGTGTAGGAGACCTACCTGTATTTTGAAAGACTGAGCTTTCCCTTCTGACTGTAACCATCAGTGGCCTGTCTGTGCTGCTGAGATCAGTGCATATAAAAATAAACTCATTTATTAAAAGGTACTAATGCAGAGGTGCCAGACACTCTCATGCAGGAAGTCAGCCGATTGTACATGCCACATTAGCTTTTCCAGATTAGTTCATTGCTAGACAGTTACACTTTTTGCAGTCTGGAAAGCCCAAAGATTTCAAGCAGAGCCATATCACCTCCCTTTTACTTATCCTCTATCCCTCAAATTACCACCACCTGAACTAGACAAAGCTTGGAGAGGAGAAATTATCATAGCCATGTGAATAAGAGGCCAAACTGCAGAAGTACAATAGAAAATAAACTCCTCAAGAAAACAGATTTGCAGAAGTGGATGTTACCTTGCTTTATCCATGTTACCTTGACCAGATGGCAGAAGGCTGTCAACTGTTTGGCTGAATTTGCTTTATTCATCTTAATTTTGCTTTCCTCAGTTTCTAGTAAAGGAGAAGAGCAGGTGGTCCTTGTGGCTGGGGAACTTGGACTCCATCCTGCGAGAGCCAGACTGTGCCTTTTATTCATTATGAGGATGCCAGCTTCAGAGTAACAGTTCTGACCTGCCAAAACCTTGTTGGAAGAAAGTAGCTTGGAAATATGCAAAAGAGCCACCACCCTTCCTTCCAGCTTCCAGAAATCCCTCCAGCTCCTGCTGACTTTGTGGCTCACTAGATGGTTATTGTCTGGTGAAGATATATGTTTGTATAATATGTTACAAATAATTTCCATGCTTTAAACAGAACTGATAGATGAAGAAAAGATTTCCACTGTCTTAGTTTGTATGAGTTTGGTTTTTGCCTTAGATTTCAAAACTTCTTCTCATCTACCTGTTAACTATCCTATGTTTCTCAGTAATCTGCATGTGAAGGGTGTGATTCTCTCCTTCTCTGTCTGTGCAACAAGATGCCAGTGTTCTCTCTTTGTCTTTCCTTGGGAACTTGAGACCCAGACCTGGGCTGAGCAGGAAATTTAGCTGTAATAATAGAGAGTAAAGCCTAATTCTATGCTTTCTTTGGTACTTTGCTTGTGAGGGTTGAAATGTTCCATTCTTGTGTGTTCAGCAGAAAAGTGGGCTTTGCAGGGGACAGACTCAGATTCTGCTTGCAAAAACCATCTCCGAACTGTGCCTTTGTCTGTGTTGTCTTGCCCTGGAGGCAAAATTAAAGCACTGCTGAGCCTGAGGAGTAGGACAGAAGGGGATACTGGAAGTTGAGATCGTGGGCTTTGCACCTCTAGGGACAGGTTAGGTGCCCAAAGGCAGATGGGAGAGAGGTGCTTGCTGGTCTCAAAAGCTTCATTATTGAATAAGTGAAGGAAAAACAGCTCTCACGTGCACACCTTGACCTCCTGTGTGATCTCTGCCAAGCTCTTGAAGCGGGGGCACTAATCTCTGAAAGCAGCTCTTGCACTCTTATCTCCTGGTGTTGCTTGTACAGCCGAGGTAGAGGAGAATGAATCCTCCTTGAAAATTGATTTTTGAGAAGGGTGACTTACCTGACTATAAAGCACCACAAACATTATTATAGTCCGGGGGGAATGTGGCCTGGGATGTGTTGTGAAATGATACTACATGACTCTCCTCGTTCAGCTGTTCGTATTGCCTGCCTGCCTAAGTGCACTAGGTTGAATGGAATCAGGCTTTTCAAAAAATTGGGGAAAAGAGGATTTTCTAAGCTTCCTATTTCTGTCATTTCTTAACTTCAGCTTCAGAGGTGTAAAGCATTAAGACAGTGTTGCCTGCACAGCTTCAGAGGAGCCCAGGCTGCATCAGCTCTGTGTTTGCTCCTTTTCTGCTTTCCCTGCCTGTCCTGCAGGCTCCGGGAGGCTGTGGCTTCGCAGGTTGCCCTGTGCTGGTTTAAGCCACAGCAAATTCCCACATCCCTGCTCTTAGCTCACAAGTGCTGTTAAGTAAAACACATCAGCTTAACCCTCGGTGGAAGAGTTGCGTGCTGACGCGCTCTGCCCTTGTGTTTGCAGTGGCTTAGGCTTGCCTTAAGCTGCAGTAGCTGCTGGTGCTCAGGATCAGCGGAAGAGCTAAACCCTCACAGAGATGAGATTGTGGAAGAGGGAAAGGGAGGCAGAGGAGGGATTTGTGGTCTGTCTCACCTTGGCTTGCTGCTGGAGGTTATTGCCTCCACAGGTGAGAGGCCGGTGTGGCACTTGGTGGTCTGCTGCCCACCCTGGGTGTTTCCCCTAGGCTTTGTTTTGGAGGGGTCTGTGGGGCGCTTAGTGGGGCTGAGCTGGGCTGACAGCCCGGCCAGGTGTCACTGAGCACAGCAGCTGGGGCAGGGACAAGTCCCAGGGCCAGCATCACCCCGAGCAGAGCCAGGGTGTGAGCGTTACCTTTGGGAGAGCTGTGAGAGCAGGGCATAGTGTGCCTGGATCATGCCTGGGGGTTCTGTGACCACAGAGCCTAGTCAGGAACCACCTCCTGCCAAGTGCTGGGTAGTTGAGAAGGGAAATCCAGCCTTTTACCAAGCACAAGTTTCCTTGTTGCAGAGAAGCAAACATCCATGTCCTTTTGGGTGTCATCTCTGCCACCTCCTCAAGGCTATTTTTTACTTGCAGGCTGATTTGCACAGTCCCTGCAGAGCGCATCTACCTCTCAGAGCAGGATTGCAAAAACAAGTGTGCATGTGTGAGGGAATAAAGGTTTTCCTCCCTGAGCTGGCTGGGAGATGGAAGCAGGGATGAATTCCTGTGCTCTCTGCCACACACCCAGCTCATGGCACTTCTTGGCTGCCTCTCTGTCCTCAATGTCTTTGCCCTTTGGGCTGCTGTCATCAGGGTTCGTTCCGCTGACGCTCCAGATAATTTTTGCTTAATGAACAAATGATGACTCTCACTGCTGGGTGCTGCCTTGTCTTTTTACCACCCCTTTCTGGTTTCTCCTCTTTTCTGTAATTTTAATGAGGTTGCTTGAACTTTTCCACCTAAATTAGCTGTCCTAATAACCAGATGCTCCTTGGGATGCTTTGGGACAGGGGTGGATAGAGGAGAAGGAGCTTGTTAGCAGGAGCCTGGCTTCTGCTGTTCCCAAAAGCAGCATTAGCTGAAGGTAAGGGCTGTGAGTGTGCCCCCATCACCTGCCACACTGCACCCAAAGCAGTCAGGGGAAGGAGGCTAGCATTTTTGGAGAAGCATCCACTCAAAGGATTGATCTGAACAGTGGGGCTGGTGGGGCTGGAGCCCCAGAGTAAAGCCCAAGGGAAAAGGGGTGGGCAAGTGTCCTTTTTCCTGGAGCTGAAGCACTTGTGGGAAATTCAGAAAGTATCAACTCTCCCAGGTCCATCAAGGACAAGCCAGAACTGGGGCTGAGCACATCTGCTCCCCTTGCACACCTGCCCTGGGTGCACAGGGAGGGGGTTTCTGGTAGGGTTTTGGGGTACCTGCTGCCAATCCCTGTGGGTTTGTGTGGGGCTGGGGAAGCTGCAGGAGAGCACTGCTGTCCTGTGTGCCTGCGGTGGGTGTGCTGCCTTCTGTCCATGACGTCTGAGGGGTCTCACAGAGCTCAGATGTGTGGGAAGCACCTCTTGCAAGGGGCATTGTGGAGACGTGGATCAGGTTGTGCAGCGGAGCCCTCTGCCACTGCCTGGGAGGGAGCACAGCCACAGCCTCAGACGGGTAGGCTGGATGCATGACTAGCAGAGCCCTCGACAGGCATTGAGAAGTTCAGGCCCTGAGTCAGAAAGCTGACCTGATTTCCACTTTTTGCATCTTCTGTCAGATTCTCTTCTCCCCTTTCTCCTACATTAGTTACTTCTGTTTGGCTTTTTTTTTCCTGTGCCCTTTCTCACTTGCTGCCTGAACTCACCCAGTTGCATTGGGAGATGCATTTCTATTGGCAAAATCATTCCAGGCAGTCGTTAATGTAGCAACAAGGATACCATTGTAATAGGAGGATTTATTACTGCTGCCGTGAAACAACTGCCATGCTGTCTCACTTAACTCTTCAGCTCCCCTCCTGTCTTCTGCCAGCAGCTCAATCAGTAGCAAACTTCCCTTTTAAAAAAGCTGCATGCATGCAATGCAACCTGGGGATGTGTTATTTTATTCTGTTTTTTCCCTGCTCTTACCATAGAATGCTGCAGTGATATGAGAGAGAGTGAGTTCAGTGCTTCACTATCCGTTTCTGGATTGAGTTGCGGCTGAAAGTGACTTTGTTGTTAAACTTCTCATTTAGAATAAGATTTAAATAGTTCCATGAAGATGAAAAATATATTTTGACTGCTTTTCTTTAGGCCATAGCAGTAGTGTGGCCTAAAGAATCTTGCAGGACCTTGAAAGGAATTTGCTATTTCAGAGAAGTGTATGACTTCTTTTTTAGTTTTGTTAAACAATTGCTAGTATTTATCTGCCTTTAACTTATCCTTATTTTACAGAAGGGGCTTTGCTGAAGGAAAGTAATCCCCAGACAACCAGGCTATTAGTACTTGTTTTTCCCTGTGGTAGCCAGAGCCTGTGGCTATATGTTGGTAGGCAAGGAAGAGAAGAGGGAAAGTTCTGCACAGAGACCCTGCACCCTCAGTCACAGTGAAAATACGTCTTGGGGTGGTAGGTGTGACTTCTCAAATTCTGGTCCACAGGTAGGACCTTGGGCAGTGGAGTGAACTTATAACCAACAACAACAGAAACAAAGCTTTCCTCTGCCTGCAGCCACCTGAGAGTTTCTAGCTGGTACTTAAAATTAAGACAAGCTAAAGAGATGCTACCAGGGGTGTGATCAGCTCAGATTTTTTCCCTCTTGCAGAGGTGACATTGAGGGTCTTCATCAGTTTTGCAGCGTGACAGGGTGTGTGTTTGCTCCCTGCTGAAGGCGCTGCACGTGCTCCTGACTGACAGGGAGGAGTGCCTGGTGCTGCAGCAGGTATGGATTAGCATGTACAGCTAATTGCCAGGCAGGAGGGCTCCAGAGGATCATACTGCTAATCTAGATACCGCTCCTGCCTTACCACCACCCCCTCCCTCCCACTGCACGCCTGCACTCATACTTGGATCCTGTACGGAGTAGGAATCAATAGTGCTGTGGAGGAGGGATGTAAGGAACATGGATCCCTGAGAGCTTCCAGTGACTGGGAGGCAGCAGGTCCCTTCCAGCTGCTCCTGTGTCTCTGTTGGCAGACCCTCCCTCCTTCCCTGGGATGGCGTGGGTGGCCACAGAAGGGTTAGCAGATTTTGCAGAGTCTGATAACAAAGTGCTGTGTTCCTGTTCCTCATATTCCCACCCTCATTGCCATTCAGGTGCCTCCCAGTGATCACCTCTGGGTTGACCAGGGTAGCTCTGACATTGCTGTTCCCCTTGAGCATCTTGTTTTGGAAGGTTTGTTGGTGCTGAGCTGTGATCCTTATGGGGTAACAAGATGTTGTGGGGCTGATGGAAACATATCTTTTGCACTAATTCCCTGCAAAATCCAGGGTGTACGTCTTAGCCAGAAACAGCTTCTTAGGTGTAGGGAATACCTGTATTTGCTCTTCCTAAATAGTTCACACCTGATACTTGGTAAGCTTAGCTCTGTCCAGATGGCAAGAAGCAGGCAGCTTTGGGCACAGGGGAGCACCATAGAGGGTCTCTAAAGTGTATCAGTGGGTAAAAGCTGTAAGGAAATCAAAGGCAAGAAGAGATTGCTGGGTTTTGCTTGTTCTGCAGTGGCCCTGGGATGGTCCAGCTGTATTGGGTAGCCTAAGTTGTTTTACTCCCGAAGAGCCTGAAGTGTAAGGCTGCTGTGGTGCTATGTGATTTTCACAGCATTGTTTCACCAGCCTCTGGCTCCCAGCCTGATGCTCCTCCTGCATCGCTTAGCAAGGAAAGGGAATCTCAGGCAGGTTTGCTGCCTTGCCTGGGAGTAGAGAAAACATTGGTAGATCTCTGCTTTGTGTTGGCTCATAAAAGCTTTCATAACCTACCCCTTGGAGATGTTTGGGGTTTGGGAGACCCAAGGATGAACCAGAGCCAGGCTGGGGAAAAGTGAGACACCTGGATCATCCTTGTTTGCATGGGCAGAGTTCAGCGTGGCACTGGGAGCTGCTGGAAGCCTGGAGCCTGTCCTGGAGCTTTGAGAAAAGTGTGTTGAGATGTTCACCAAGTGCACACCTGGGAACTCCAGTCTCTGCTCCCTACCTGTTTTCTGGGAGACTGTAAGCCAGTTCCTTGTCCTGAAATTAGCCGTAATTAGCTCACTGCGTTCTCATTGATCATGTGTTACTGAGGTGTGTGCATTTGAGGTGGGTTTGACTGGACCTGGGTTGCTGAAGAGAGCTGCCCTGGCCAGTGGGGAGCAGCTCTGAGCTCCTCCTCCTGGGACTCTCCCTGGCTGAGTCCCTGACACCCTCTAGTGGAAATATTTATATTTAATATTTCCGGAGCTTTCAGAACTTGGTGGTGGTTGTGAGCACCCTGTTCTCAGCAGCCCATCCAGCGCCCTCTGCAGTGACCCGTGGCCTGGGGACTCATAAGAGATGCTGTATTCCTCGCTCTTAAGAAGCTGGAAGCTGTCAGCTGTGACTAGCTCAGGGATGATAGCACAGTAGATTTACTGCCAGGAATTGCTTTTCAGTCACTCCTCTCCTTGTCCAGCTGCTTGCTGCCAAACCTAAACTTGATGCTGGAGAGAAGGGAGTTCTGCTGACACTTGCAGAGGGTCATGACAGCTGCAGGAATGGGTTTGTGTTTGGGGACAAGGAGGAAGCAAGGCTGGATGCTGGGGGAAGTGAAGAGAACGCTGCCTGGATGGCACATTGAGAAGAGAGGAGAAACAGGCAGGAGCTGGGTGAGAAAGAGCAAAAGGATGTGTCCTGCAGCATCCCACTTGGCTCTGATTCAGGTGTGGCTCTGCTCCCTTTCACACAGGGAGGTGACTCTCATCTAAGCTTGTCCTTGCTTTCAAGTGGAGCTCAGTTTGCAGAGTGTCCCCAGAAGCTCTGGTGCTTCCTTTGGCAGGTGGCTGCAGGGTGAGTGTGGGCGGCTGGCAGCAGAGCCAGGGCTCCCAGGTGATCGCTGTGCTAAGACTCACTCATGTCCTGATATGCAAGCTGATGTCTGTGACACCTGAGCAGGGTGACTGGCTTGGGAGGAACTGCTCTTCCAAGAATACACATCCTGCATGCTCTCTCCTGCCCTGGTGAGCACCTTCCTGGTGTTCCCTTTTTTCTCTGTGACTTGCAGCCCTAGTCAGCCTGATGGGCTGAGCCATGCCTGTGGCTCTTTTGTCACACAGAGTCAGAGAACAGGTGAGATTGGTAGGGATCATTGAGGGTTATCTAGTCCAGTCTCCCTGCTTGAGCAGGGTCCCCCAAAGCACATTACTCAGGATTGTGTTCAGAAGGCTTTTGAGTATCTCCAGAGAAGGAGCCTCCATGGCCTCTCTGGGCAGCCTGTTTCAGTGCTCTTGTCATCCTCACAGAATTTCCTCATGTTTCTCTTCTCCTACTGCTCAGCACCACCTGGCTGCACCCTCTTGATGCCTGCCCTTCTGACACTTGCATACATTGATGAGGTCCTCTCTCAGTCGCCCCTTTTTGGTGCAGGCCAGTGGGGTCTGTGCCTTAGGAATAGCATTTTCTCTTCTCCTACTACCTTCCCCCCTGACTGAACACAGCACCGAGGCACATCTTACAGTGTGAATAAAACAGCTGTTTGTGCATCACTGGCCGAGAATGAGAGTGATGGTGTGAAGCACAGAGCCTCCCCACTGTCCCAGCCACCTCAGGGCTCTGGCTTGTTCCTCTCTGATCATCTGATCCTTGGAAAACGGGGCTTTCATTTATCAACAAGTGTCAAGTCCTCCTGGTTAGGGAGGTGGCACTGACTGAAAATACGTCCCTGCCATGCTGATGTAAGACAACAGCCTGAAGGCTGTGTGCAACCCAAAAGGTCTTACCAGTTCCTCTAACCAGGAGGATCTTGGTTGGCTTTTTTAAGTAAAGTAGCAGGAGGAGTGCAGCATAGTGTGTCAAGTGTCACCACAGTTAAATTACAGAGTTAACCACGCGCTGACACCTCCCGATTTTTTTCCAGGAGTGCACTTTTCAAAAACTTGCCTATCTGGGATAAAGGATGCTAACCTTCCAGCCAGGTTATGACCTGGAAATACAAAGTCATGGTTCCAGCTGGCAAATTTATGTCTGTGCTAGCCTTCAGCATGCTCAGGGAATGGTGTGGCAAGTGCTTGCCTGAGACCCAGCCTTCAGACAGGCTTGCCATTGTATTACTCCTGGGAAGTGGGCGGCTCCACGTCTGGCAGGCCAAGTGCCTGTCCCCTCTTAGAGCGTGACCTGGCTTGTCCTGCAAAGCCAGACAGGCTCCTGGGGACAGCAGCTTCCTGTGCTTACCCAGAGAGCAGCTGTGCTGCTGAGCAGGGCTGGGGGCACACTGGGAACTGGTGGGGTACACAGGGCTCTGAGATCAGGGGAGGACAGGCACATTTCCTTCACAGGTACCTGCCTTCACCCCGTAAACTGTTGCACAGAGGCTCTGCATTTAAAGCATCTCCTCAGGAAAGTCATTCCAGCAAGATGATGATGATGAGGCTTAGTTTATTTAAATAACACAAGAGAAGTTGTAAGAGCCCATGGCTGGGGGGTGAAGAGAAGGGAGCCGTGCATCTGTGAAAATTACTCAGTAAGGTTCGAAATGAGAAGTTTAAAGCTTGTTGTGCAGGCATCGTGAACTGGAAAGGTTAGTTGTTGCTGTCACCACTGTTTGGGAGTCAGAGATAAGGGGAAAGGTGAAGTAAGAAGGATCCTGGCCAGAAACTATTGCCAGCGAGCAGGGGATGGGGGTTCCAGTGAGAGGGATGAGGGGAAGGGAGGGAGTAGAAGATGTGTGGTGGTCACAGGGACAGAGATAATGACCTGCGGTGTAAGCAGCCTTACAAGGTACTTTTCCTGTTAGGCAGTAACTTGGGTGGTGAACATGTAGTAAAAGAAAATGCTCCCATCTGGACTGGATGTGGGAAGATTTCTCTCTCATTTACTCCCAACTTGTTCCTTTTTTTTATTTGCCCTCTTCTGATTTTGACTTTTCTGCCATAAATAATCCCAGTGGTTGTCTTCACTGCAGCTCATTGCAATGACTGAATGAAACAGATGCAGCTTCTGGCAGCTCAGCTAATTTTGTCAAACCATCTAGTGCTGTCAATGAAACCAAACTGAGATATGTTAATTATATTCCACTGGCATGTGGCAAAACCGTGGGCATTAACAGGCTCACTAACACTGCCTTGCCTGCAGAGCTGAGGAGAAGGTTTACATTCTTCTTTCCACGTGATGTTTCTTGAGACAGCAAGGTCTGGAAAGGCTTCTTTATTAAAAAGTCTTATCTGCTGGTGGTAAAACCTCTCTCTAAATCCAAACAAGGTTGGAGGGGTGCAGTTTTTGGTTTTCATCCTGATTTTAGCAGCTATACTTCCTTTCCTCTGGTTAATCAAGTGGAAAAGTAGCCAGCAGTTTTACTACCAAGTGCCTTGACATGCTGGTCAGGATGCAATTGTAGTGCTGCCCTTAGAGGAGCCAGTTCGCTCTGAATGCAGAAACCCCTTCCTTTGGCCTGAGGGGGTCATTAAAAGAGGAAACAGTATAAACTGTGGAGAAGGGAATTTGATCTCCTGACTTTTTTTATAAGGGAAAATTAAAGGGACTGAATAAGTTTGGTTTGGCCCCACCAGTGACTGACGAAGGATGAAGACCATGCCTGAGGAGTGGCTGAAGGATGTGGGCAAGGGGGGGGTGTCACAGAATATGCTGCTGGGCACATGATTAAGGAGAGGCTCCTCGTGACACAATGCCTTGATGGGAAATGGATGCAATAAACTGCATGCTCTGCAGCATGGCAGAAAACCTTGTTCAGTTACTGGGGCCCACTGGGCAGGAATTTAAGCACCATGCCTGGAGTTTGTGCTGCACGTCATGGTCTTTCCCAGCCAAGGGCTTTGGGGACAATTCTCCTCTTCTTAGGGGCTAAAGGTGAGTTAACACAGCCTTGCTAATACTTAATGTTTAATTGCAACTGTAAAAAGAAACTTCTCCCCCAGCTCTCTTAAGGTGTTTGGCCTTTACCCTCAGCATTTTGGCATTGCTAACTCTGTGCTGTTTCTGTCCTGCTCTGCTGCAGTGATCCCGGACTCGCTGCGGGTGACAGCCATCCCGCAGACGCTGAACAAGGTGGAGCACGACTCCCTGGAGCTGAAGTGTGAGGTGTCCAAGAGCACAGTCCAGCACAGCCACGTCTCCATCGCGTGGTACCGGCAGCGAGGCAGCGAGGCGCCCGTCGAGATCATCTCCCTCAGCCGCGACTTCGTCCTGCGGGCAGGCAGCGCCTACGCCCAGCGACAGGCCACGGGTGACGTGCGCTTGGACAAAGTTGGGGAGACCACCTCCAAGCTCACCATCTACAACCTCCACCCGTCAGACCAGGGCGAGTTTTACTGCGAGGCAGCAGAGTGGATCCAGGACCCGGACGATTCTTGGTATGCCATGACCCGCAAGCGCTCCCAGGGCACCATCGTCAACGTGCAAGCCACTGGTCAGTGTCTCCTCTGCCTCTTCTCCCTTGGCTGGGCAGTGGGAGGAGATGGAAAATGGGACTGTGCCGTGTTAGGTGGCTGGGGTTCAGCTCCCTGCTTTGCCATGTGCCCCACTTGGGGGGCTGCTGGCAGGGTGAAACAGGGCAAAGGAGGGCCCAGGCACTGCCTGAAGCCAAGGGAAGTGTCAGCAAAGGGCACCAAGGGGGCTTGGATGGCAGACCCTGTCTCCTGACATGGTCAGGGATGTGGGGCTGGCACAGAAGCCAAAACATACATCTTAAGCACTTCATGCTAGCTCAAACAGTGAGGATTTTGGTGAGTTAGGAGGTAAGAGTGATACAGCAGGGAATAAAACTAAAAATTTCAGCAAGCGCTTTCGTATCACAGAAGGTCCATTTACAAGTCAAAATTATTCTCCTAGCACCTAGGACAGGTTCCTGCTAAGGATCTAAAGACCCAGCTGAGCTCTTTGTTCCTGTCAGATGTCCCCAAAGGTTCTGCCTCTTGACTCTGGCTGAGCAGGGTGGGAGTAGGACTGAGGAAGCCTTTGCTTGCTCTTTGCTTGATGGGCAAGAAGGTGCCTCTATGGCAGCACAACCCATCTGGTCTCCCACAGCAAAAACAAGTCCCTAACCTTTTTACCTCTGGATGTACTTGTCTGAGGGATATTGGCTATGCAGGGAGTAGCAAGTTGTGAATACCTGACATGGAGTATACTGACTCTCCTGATGGGCTTTGCCATCCTGACATGAATCTCTCTCCCCAGACAAGGAGTTCAGTGTCCGGCTGGAGACGGAGAAGCGGATATACATCGTGGGCGAGCCGGTGGAGTTCCGCTGCATCCTGGAGGCACAGAACGTCCCCGACCGCTACTTCTCCATCTCCTGGGCCTTCAACAGCTCCCTCATCGCCAGTCTGGGACCCAACGCTGTGCCGGTGCTCAACAACGAGTTTGCTCAGCGTGAGGCCCTGGGCCAGCTCAAGGTGGCCAAAGAAAGCGACAACGTTTTTGTGCTGAAGATCTACCGCCTGCGCCTGGAGGACAGCGGCAAGTACAACTGCCGTGTGACCGAGCGGGAGAAGACCGTGACAGGAGACTTCATCGACAAGGAGAGCAAGCGGCCAAAGAACATCCCCATCACTGTCATGCCACTCAGTAAGTAGAGGCGTGCCCATTCCCTCCTGAGGGCATTGCTGTACTGGGCAGGTAGCTGGGAAAGATGTGATGTGCCCAGACCACAGCAGTACAGGAGAGGGAGGATAGGAGTTCACATGCTCTTCGGGCTTGGAATCCCAACTGGCAAGAGGTATTTCTGTTGTTGGGAAGGGGATGAAGAGGAGGGATGTGTGTCAGGTTCATAGGTGGGGAGTCATGCCCCCACCTTGGTAATGACACCAAGCTGGCCATTCGTTCTTGAGCTGAAGGTACATGTGACAGCCTCTGACTTGCTCCTCACGCCTCGATCTTGGCCTTGCTCTGTAGGGAGCTGGGTGCTCTGTAAAGTACTCAGCAGGCATAGCAGGAAAACCAGCTTGGCCTTGGTTTATCATAGGAGCTGCTAGGTTCCTGCAGGCTGTTATGAGATGGTGATGCAGTTGTCTTGCAAGACAGCTGTACTGGAAGAATCCAGGTGTGCTCCTTGAGCCCCAGTGTTCTTCAGCATGGAGCTCTGTCCTGGTCACTATGTGTCAGCTAGCTCTGGTGAAAACAACTGGAGGCTTGCCTTAGATGTCTTTTATATTTGTGAGATAAACATGGTAAATACAGAAATAACAGGTTGAGAGGAGAGATTCCACTGACTGATTCCTTGTTTTGATCTCTGAAACCCTGGTAGCCATGACATGGTGAACCTTGCATGGGTTGCCCAGGCTACCATGGCATTGGGCTTGGACCAAGCAGAGGGTAGCTGTAAGAGGATTTTGTGCTATATTGGCCTCTTATCTCCTAGATTTGTAGGGAAATGCAGCCCTTTCCTCTAGCTTTTTTCCCCCTCCTCATTTCTCCAAAAGAAATTCTATTTCTTTTTTCTCCTACTGATATTTGGTCTCATTTGTTTGGCTTTGAAAACCTCTCTAGCTAGAAATCTTGCACTGGACAAATTTCTAAAATGTATTGTTTCTAGATCCAGCCACCTTTCAGACAGATTTGATTCTTGCCTTTGATAAATCACCAGCTGTAGGAACAAATGGGATGATTTTTTTTAAGGGTGCTAAGTGTCCATAACTGTGATGGAAGGCAGCAGGAGTAACCTCAGTACCCCAGCACTCCATATCTCTGAAAAACCAGCCACAAAGCCTTACACCTCTGGGAAGCTCAAGATACCAGATTTTTTTTTGAACGTTACCAAAGAGTGATAGCTACCTATAGTGTCATGAACAGTGGGAGTTTGGGAGAGCTTCTCCCAGAAGGTGTTGGCAGGAATGGATGTGGCAAGATGGTGATCAGGATGACGTGAATTGAAAAAGCCACAGGGTGCTGGAAGCTTTTTTTTTTTGGCAGAGCCAGTCGCACGCAGTGCATATTTTAGCAACAGAAATACCCTCAAGTTTTGCTGAGATCCCATCCCGGACCTGTGACCAGAAGACACGGCAATGTCTCCTGAGCCGTAGGCAGAGATTTCTCCCAGCTTTGGCCTACACCTGCCTTGAGTGTGCAAGTCACCAGGAGCAGCTCGCTGCCCACCAGCTGTTTTTGGATGTGGTCACGCATGAGGTTAAGACGTGCCTGGACCCAAATGTGTGGGCAGTTTCCTGCACCTGGTGGAAAGCGTCTCTGGCCAGCAGCATCCTTCTTGCAGCCCAAGCAGTGGCGAGTGTGTATCATCTCCCCTGTGTGTATGCGTTTCTCTCCTTAGAGACCAGCATCTCCTTGGAGATAATCAACAACGCCACCAATGTCTTGGAGGGGGAGAGCCTGCGTTTTGGCTGCAACGTGCGCTCGGGATTCGGGCCCCAGAGCCGCCTCTCGGTCGCCTGGCAGCTGGTGGACAAGCTGAACCGGCGCAGCGAAATTGTGCGTCTGGACCGGGAGGGCACCCTGCACCCCGGCCCCGCCTACGCGGAGCGCAGCAGCTATGGGGGCATCCAGGTGGAGCAGGTGCGGCCCGGCTCCTTCACCCTGGAGATCTTCAACAGCGTCAAGGCGGACGAAGGCCACTATGAGTGCCGGGTGGCCGAGTGGACACGGACACTGGATGGGGAGTGGCAGATGGTTGGGGAGCGGCACACGAGCACCCCGGTGTCCATCACTGCTCTGGGTGAGTACTTGAGGCGTGGGGGGCCCTGGGGCCACGGTCCCCCATGTGCCTGGCCGTCCCCCAGGAGGTCACCTGCAGATCACTGAGGCTGTTCTCAGCGCTCCTGCCTTTGCTTGCCAGCAAAATGGAAGCACCCAGCAGCCTGCCCACAGCTCCTCGTAGGTTGGTGCAAAATGCCTGCATGCGCCCTTGTGTGTGGGGGCAAAGTCTGAGGGGTGGCTGTGGCAGGAGCAGAGCAGGGAATGGCTGAGAGGAATAGGCCTTCCAGTGTCCTTCAGAGGAGAGACGCTGCCAGTTCCATGATGTGTGCTTCCAGTACTGGAGCTGGGTTTTGGTCAGAGTAGTGGTGGTGCTCCACTGGCAACCCATGGACATCGAAGCCTCCTTGTCTGCCCTACGTAAACCTTACTTCTGCCTACACCAGATCAGGAGTGTAGAATGCTGGGCATCTGTTGGCCCAAAAAGCAGAAATGGTGGGCATCTCTGACAGAAAGTGTGAGTCAGGAATGGTCCTCGCTGCTTCTGCAGGGAGGCACTGAGGTGCTGGCCCAGAACCACAATGTTGTCCATGACCAAAGTAAACCAGTACCTTGGATCATTTGCAGCTGGTGCTCTGCTCTGCCAAGGGGTTCCTCTGTTCCAACACAGTGAAACCACATCAGTTTAGGAGAGGGCAGGTAGGGAGTTTGACATTGTGCATGGATTGTGAGTTACTTTGGTCCTCTTGGGCTGGTTCCAAAAGTGATCTGCAGAAGGCTGAAGAAGGGATGACTGCTTCTCTGAGGCCACTGATTTTCAGAATGCCAAGGCTAAGATAATCAGGGAGCTCTATTGAAAGGTTGAGATAGGAATTTTGGCAGGAGGGTGGGGATTGTGTGGCTCTTATTGGTACTCTGAATATTAATCTTAAGCTTTGACAAGATGTGTGTGAGACCAGACTTCAAAGTCGTATTGTATTCTGATGAAAATCTTGCCTTTTTCCTCCTTTCCTCTCCTTTACTTTTGACCTCCTTTCAGAGTCTGTTTTGTCTGGAGTTAGAAATCTTTTCTGTGTGGCTTCCAAAAGCAGGCGAGGGTGTTCTTTTGTAAAGAACGAAAGGAAGATTCTCATCTAGTTTCAATGGTGTCTTCCTCATGAGGTCAGCAGCATTTGGCCTGCTACAAGTCCCAGGTGTCAGCCCTTCCCTTTACTCTGCCACTTCTAAAAGTCTTGAGATTAAGCAATGAGATTTTAAAATGTGTCACTTCTACTCTTCTTAAAATTTAAGACACTCAGAAGTGCACAGCAGTTCCAGAAGATTTGATGGAAAGGTTGTCCCACCTCCTCCGCTCCTCAGTCACCGGCTGTTGAGCATGTTCTGTCTGGTCTTAAGAGATTCCTAGGTCTCTTTAACTAGCAAAGCTGAAGTACCTCATAAAAATACAGTAGAGAAACTATTGAGTATTGTTTTGCTTCTGAATCTGGTAATTTTTTTGTTCAGCTTCATGTTTTTGAAATATCCGAGAAACTCAAATTCAGGGTACTAAGAAAAAGCAGGAGAGGTTTATGGCTTCAGAAACTGCTGTTCTAAAAAAAATGCAAAAATTTAGTGACACATTTCAAGTTAAGGTCTCACTGTTTGCCAGCCTGCCAGGGTAAGAAACTCTTTAGCTGATGATGTTCAAACCCATAAATCTAACCACAGGGTGGTTCAGAAACAACAGCCAGAAGAGAGAGATGTGCTGGCAGAAGAGACCAGATGTTCCTGAACTTCTGAGGCTCTTGAGTGCGTGGCATGGATTTAAATCTCAGTCTGGCCACGGAAGGAGGGGTTGAGGGAGTGGTGTATTTTTGTAGGGAGGTTTTACAGAAAATCAGTCCACTTTTATGCTTTTTGTACCAAGTCCCAAAGGAAGAAGGGCTTGTGTTTGTTAACTTAAGTGCCATGACCATGTTGACGGAGTTGAATACCTTAGAAACACACCTGGCTTCTGCATGACTTCATGAAGCTTCCTTGCTCAGACCAACTGGAGGGTAAACTTGATGAAATCAGCTGGTCTTGGTGGAATTAAGTTGGCTTTCTAGGGCCTTCTCTGGTTCAGTTTCTCTGAGCTGGGCCCGGTAACACACTTACTGGTGCAGGAGGGCTGCTGCAGGGTCTGAAGGTCAGGGCTTATATGGGGCTGAGATGCAGCAGCTCTGCAGGGAGGCAGCCTGTGTCTCACACTGCCCTCCTGGGTAATCACTGAACATGCTGTGAGAGGCTTTAATCCTGAAGATTGACCTGTTTTCTCAGTAATTACACATCCCGGAGCTCTGGCATGGTGACGCCATGGGCTTGTGGAGGCACTTGCTGGAAGTGTGCACATTTGGAGGGCTCCATGCTGTGCCTGGTCTGCCTGCAGCAGCAGGGAGCTCCTGGCTCATCTTTTTGAGCCAGTGGCAGGCTGAAGCTCCATGCTGATCCAGAAGATGTTCCTTTTTTGACTGGGCACTGTCTGGGGTCTCCTCAAGCAGTGGCAGCTCTGCTGTGAGCTGGGGTGGTCAGCACTGCAGGGAGAGGGGGAAGTGTCAGCCCATATGGGACACCCCGTGCAGCTTCTGAGGCGGGGAGCGCTTCTTGGAGACGTTGGCAAAAGAAAACAAGGTCCCTGCTAAGTCTGCTGGCCACACTGAAGTGATTGGAAGAGAAGAAAATGTTTCTCTCTGCAGCTTGGAGCAAATGAGCAGTGGAAATACTCTGCCTGAATATTTAAGCCTGACTGGCTAACTGGAATATGTTACCTTTTAATTACTAATAGACTGCTGATTTCAGCTCCTCTAAACAAACAGAGTGCTGGGGATAGACAAGTCAAAACGTATTGACCAGCTTGCAGAGTGGCAGACACATGAGAATAACTGCATAAAGCTGTCCTGGAATTGTGATCTGGAAGAGACCAAAAGCTGTGTGAAGAACAGGAGCAACCAGCTTCTCTTTCAGTTTGCTTCCATCCTTGGGTTTTGTAACCATTGCCACCTCTACGATGCATGTTTTGAAGGCTGCTACCTCTTGCTTTCTTGATTCTTCCTCAAGCTGCAGCAGCCAGATGCAGACCTGGGTTGGGGGACAGGGTGGGACGCCCTGCCCAAGAGGTGGATGTGAATCCCAGGGCGCTGGTAGCTGCTCTGCCAGGTGCTGCTCCCTTGCCATTGTGCTGCTGCATTTCCATACAGGGTTTTGGCAGCCTGCAGAGGCTGTGTCTCAGGGGATCTCGCTCCTCTGGGCAAAAATCAAGGGCAATCCTGCTATGGCTGCAGCCCGTGCTCACTCAGGCAGTCACTGCTGCTCAGGCAGTCACCACTTGTGTGTTTTTGCCTCTGCTTTTCGCCTCACTTAGCCATACCAAATGAGAAGCTGACACAACTCGAGTGGCTGATCACACCACTGGATGACCCCTCTGGCTTTTGCATGCTGACAGCAGGGCTCCATAGACAGGTGTCTCAAAGCCCTCTCCTCTCTTCCCACAGAGGCCGGATTTGCTGTCACCGCCATCTCCCGCACCCCGGGGGTGACCTACAATGAGTCCTTCGACCTCCAGTGCATCATCAAGCCCCACTACCCGTCGTGGGTGCCGGTGTCGGTGACGTGGCGCTTCCAGCCGGCGGGCAGCACCGAGTTCCACGATCTGGTCACCTTCACGCGCGACGGCGGGGTCCAGTGGGGCGACCGGGCCGCTGCCTTCCGGACCCGCACCGCCATCGAGAAGGCCGAGTCCAGCAACAACGTGCGCCTGAGCATCAGCAGGGCCAGCGACACCGAGGCTGGCAAGTACCAGTGCGTGGCCGAGCTCTGGAGGAAGAACTACAACAGCAGCTGGACGAGGCTGGCGGACAGGACCTCCAACCTGCTGGAAATCAGGGTCCTGCGGCCAGGTGAGTGCCAAGGGCGTGTGGTGGGGCTTGAGGGGCGTGTTGGGGGTGCGGGGTATATGCTGGTGCTGCAGAGGTCTCCCCTGAGGTAAGACTGCTCTTGTGGCAGTGACTGATGTTTCTCACTTGTAAGCTGGGTCAGCTCTTCCACTGTGATTATGCTGGAGCTCCTTTATCCACCTTTGGGGAAGTGGGTCCTCTCTTTGCCTCTTGTATGCTGTTCCTGGGGTTTTCTTCTGGGAAGTGAGGTGGCTGAGCTCAGTCCAGTCTCTGGAGTGTTCCTGTGAGACAGAGGTGGTATTCAGATTGCCACCTCCATTTGTCAGGACAGACTCTGAAAAGAGAGGAGAAGAATGGGGCAAACAGGATCAAAGAGGGAGATGTGTTCCCACCAAAGCTGCATGTGTGCCATAGGTGGGGTGCTGCATCTCTCATTCTGCTGGAGGCACCTTCAAAAACAGATGGTGATCAAAGAACCTGATTTTTATCCTCACCAGAAATTGAGCCCTTTTGGTTGAAAGTCTCCATGGCCATGGGTGCCCACACAGAGTGTGCAGCAGATAAGCAGCAGGGACCTGGTGTGGCAGGGGCAATCAGAAAACCTACAAGGTGCTGTCCCTGTACAGCCACTGGAGTGAGTGAGGGGCCCTCTGTAAGCCTTGTCACTGATATTTTGGTGGTATCCCTATTGTGCATGAACAGTGCAAATATGTGGCCATGGTAGCTGTGGGCTGTTGCTGAGCTGAATGGTGTATTGCTGTCTTGGCCTTAGGGATGGAATTGGTGTTTGGAGTGAAGCTTTTAACACCTTCAAGACTGTTGGCTCAGGTTCTTGCTGCATGTGAGTTCTCCTTTTGTGTTCCTGTGCAGAAGGACTCCTTCCTAGGGTCTCTACTGGTTGGGCTTTATGTTTTCCCCATCAATATCCCTCTTCATACTCCTTCCACCTTCCCCAACCCTGTCTTTAGACAACTCAGGGGATGCTGTGAGCTCGAGCCACCTTATGAGCTTTTCATCATTTTTCTTCCTTCTCTCTCCCTTGCCTTCATCTCCAGGTTAATCTTCTCCATTTATCTTGATTATGCTGCCTTGTAATACATGTTTTACTGCTTGCAAGGTCGAGTTGGTGATGTTCATCATTTTAGCTTACTTCCTTAGGAAGCAGTGTTGAATGGACGTGGTCCCTGGAGTAGCATGCTTCTTCACAGCCCTGTGTATGCATATCTGTGTGTGCGACAGAGAGGGAAAGAGAAATCCTTGATAACAGCTTCAGGAAGAGAGCCTGTGTGTCACAGCTCAGGGTGGCAGGCAGCTCAGTTAAACCATGCTCTGGCAGCCTGTTCTTTACTGGAGCAGTAACACTCAAGTGATGCCTTAACAGAACAAGTTGTCCAGGTCTCCATGGTTTTTACCTCTCCTTGTCTCCCAGCTGCTCAGCAAACAACTGCAAAATAAATCTTAGCTGTCAGTTCAGTGAGCCCTGCATAATGTTTGAGGCTTTATGGCTCACAAGTGGGGATGGAAGAGAAGAGGAACTCCTCAGAGCTCTCCCAGCACCATGGCTGTACCCTCTCTGTGTTTTGTTACTGTGTCCCAGGCAGCCTCTGGGAGCGGGTACTTGATGTTCTCCATGAATGAAATGTTGGCAGTCAGACCAGGGACTGCTCTGGTTCTCTCTGGTTTTGCAGGTGGCAGAGGGTTGTATTGTGTCATTCCTGGATGATCTCCAGAGATGATCCAGGATGATATGGGAGACACCTTCCCCAGACACTTCTGAATGAATGTCCTAGGGCCCTCCCAGTCAAACCTGCGCTGATGAAGTGGGTGCTGGTTTTCAGATAAATATCCAAGGCTTCTCCAAAAGGGGTCATTCGGGACCCCAAAACGATTAAACAGCTGAGAGAGCTGTCTGTCTACTTCTGTTCCACTAGTCACTAGTTATCTGAGGTGAGTTCAGTTTGCTGTTTGGTGTCTCAGTCCTAGCCTTTGCCATTAGCCATGGCTGTCTGCCTTGACCCATATGCTTGGGGTGACCTATCTCCACTACCAGTCCACTAAGGGACATCATAAAGAAGGCTTGTCTGGAGGTGTTTTGGCAAATGGAGCCAGCATGTGTTTCTAGACTGTAAGTTAATGTGGGGATTCTAGTTCCCTCTACAGCCCCTGCTCCCTGTTTGAGTGACCTTTCTATTTGACAGGTTCCAGGTGCAGACATGGAAGTCAGTATATGTCAGCCTTTGAAGTGTGTTGAGGAGAGAAAGGTAAATTAGTGGCAGCCTCCTTGCTTTGTGAAATCTGAGAAGAAATGAGCAGTATTTTGAGAAATGAAACATGTAGGGGCTGAAGGAGGGAGCAAGGAAGGCAGGCAACGGCAGCATTAACCCAATACAAGGATTAATTACCTCTGAGTACAAGGCCTGCAGGCACAATGGCACAAGTCTCCTGCGTGGCAGCTGAGCCAGATTTGGCCTTTGAGAGTGACATTCCTGATCCCTTGGGATCTTTTTTGTTCTAAAGACTGGCAGTGTGAGGAAATTCCCTATTAAGGGTGCTGGCTGTGTGTGTGAGACGTTATAGAGAATTTAGGTATCATGTAAGTTCACCAGCAGTAGCACTGGGATCCACAGCTGCCTTTCCTGGCCTGCTGCTCAGTGTCATGCAAGCCTGCACACCTTGGGTTGAGAGCTCATGTGTGCTTTACAGGGACAGAGACCTGCACTGCTTTAGGGCCACTGCTGAGTTTTAATCTATAGGCTGGGGCAGAAATCCAGGCTGGTGTGGAGGGCTGTTAGACAGGACTGGAGACCAGACTGACTCTTTAATTTCCCTACAATGCAGTGCTCTCCTTTTTACTTCCATCTCTCAAGATGCCTGTTGTTTGTTTCTTGGTGAGCCCTTGTTGCAGCAGAGGGAGAAGAATAATAAAAGTACATCTCAGTTCCCACCAGCTGCTTCCCTGAAGCCAAAGCTGGCAGGAGACCATGCACAGTAGTGCAGCCTGAACTAGAAGTGAGCCTCGAGTGCAGGAGTGGAGATTTCTTTTGTGTTTGGGGCTCCCCTTCTGCTGCAGTATCTGGCCTGCGTCTGGAAACCTGGGTCTTTCATCCCCAAGGCCATCATCCCTTTCCCCTGAGGGTTCACCACCTTTTTCCCATCTAGAGACACTGCTTTGCCTTGCCCCTTTCCAGGTTGAGAAGAGCAGCCATCATGCAAGACTTAGTGGGCTGATATTTGAGAGATCCATCAGGATTAGCTGTGTCCTGTCCTTGGAGAGGACATGTGTGGTGGTTCCCTGGCACTTACAGTTTCCTTGGGTTTTAGGGGAGGCAGAGGTACCTTTTAGGGGAAGCAGGTGGTTCCTTTTGAATCCAAGTGACCCTGGAAGCCTTTGGATTCAGGCTGAGCTCTCAGTGCTCACACTGAGATGCCAGCTGACCTCACTGTTCCCTGCCTCGCACAGCATGGAGGGAAAACAGCACTTGGGCTCTGGGACCTGCCTGAGGGAAGGAAGGTGGTAGATAGGTTCAGACAGGTCAAGGGGAAGACCCAAGGGCTGTCAGGCAGGCTCTGTTCCCGTCTCCTCCTTGGATCTTGCTTCTCCCTGCCAGGTGTCCAGGGATGAGACAGCAGGCGCTGTCTGGGAGCAGTGCGTGTCCGTGTGGTCTGCAGGACTCAGACAAGGGCAGCAGACAATGCACCACGGGGGCCGTGCTGCAATCTGGGCAGGCTTGGGTGTCTGCAGAGTGCTCTCTCTTTTGGCAAGGAGGCTTGGGGCAGATTTGTGCTCGTGTATTAAATTGCCATTGTCATTGTGTGTGTTACTGCACTTACCATTCTCCTGCAGCGCAGATCAGGGGGTGATTCAGAAAAGTCCTGGGCTCTGAGTGCTGGAGAGTGTATCTGGCAACAGCAGAATAAGAAAGCAGGGCTTTCACACAACACCCCCACCCTCAGAGCACCTTCTCACCCCTTTCATACTCATGCACTTCCCCATTCAGCTCCCCACCCCTCCATCCTTGTGTTGTTCTTTGTCCTGTTCCTTTGTGACTAAATCTGGACCGGGTGCTCAGGGAGAAGCTGCATTCACCTCTATAAATCTGTCCTCTTGCTGCTGGGATTTTGACAGTAATGAACATGGGAGGAGGGATAGCAGGGGATGATAACTGAGCAGATGCCAGGGGTGCTGGGCTCCTCACTGCTTTTTTGCAAGCCGGTCTACAGCAGATTGATTGACCTGGGAGCCGTCGAGCAAACAAGGCAGTCATGTTCTTCATTAGAACATTAATTAGCTTCCAGAGGCTTTCCAGGGGCTGCTTCTTAAAGTTTGCTTTATTAGAAGCTGTCAGGTTGAAACCATCATGGAGGAGGAGGATGGAGGCTCGTCACTGGCCTTAGAGGAGCTGGAGGTGGCTTCTTCCTGAACCTTACTTTAGGAGTGGAGTGAGCCAGAGCTGTGCTATCCCTGAAGCCCTGCATTCAGGTGGGTGCAGAGCCCTCTGCTACTTTTCTGCTCTCCACAGGAAACCAGAGAGTGTCTGTGCTGGGCTAGCAGTGGCCAGAGAAACCTAATTAGTGGAGAATGAAGGACTCTTACCTCTTTGTCCAAGCCCATCCATGGCAGCCACAGAGAGACTATTCAGTCTCATGCCCCTCCTTCTCTCTGAAGGCTCATTGAGCAGCCAAGCAGTGGATGGTTGTGACTGTGCAGGCTTAGGATGCTGGGAAGATAAGGAGGGCATGAGGCAGAGGAGAACTGGAAAAGGAGGCTGCTTTATAGCACACTTAATGCTGGGAGAGGAGGACTGATTTTCAAATAATTAACTACCAAGACATTTGTGGAGTATAGTGAGAAGGTTTCCTTAACTCAGATATTTCTGTCAATGCCTTTATTCCATCTCATCTTAATTATTTTTAGTAATTTCAGTGTTTAAGGAATCCTCTCATGGATGGATGTAAAAGATGCCTTTTCTACTACAAGTGTCCAGTGGGATACTGACCACGCTCTTGAGTGGAGGCTCAAACAAGTGTTTTCAAAGGCCACAAAGTCTCTGCTTTAACCTGAAACTTCTTGCTTCTGCCAGCATCCAGCAATAAAATTAAGCAAGGAAAGTTAATGAGCTGGAAACTTCCTTACAGAAGTGAAGTCTGGAAACTGAAGTTTGCTGCTTGCTTGATCCCAGAGTGGTTTTGCTCTGTAGAACAGCACTGCTTCCCTGCTTACAGCTGCCTGCTCCATCTGGCAAATGGTTGTACTCCTCCTTGAGTGCTGAAGAGTTCCAGAAGAGCTCAGAAGAGAGGAGCCTGTTCCTCAGCAGCAGTGGCTGTGGTGCAGAGCAGCCTTCTCTTCCCTGTGTGCTCAGGGACTTGCTCCTTTCCCTTCACTGCCAGTGGGGTAAGACCTGCTGTTCTTCCTCAGAGCTGCTGCTCCTTCCTTCCAGCACACTGAACACATGAAATGAAGGGGCTCAGTGTTGCATGACCCAGAGCGGTCCCCTTTGCCCTGGGGAGCTCTGTTGCCCCACTTGCCAGGTCCTCTGGGACAGATTCTCCACTGAGACTTGCTGTCACCTCCTTGGCACAGTTATTTATCCCAGGCCAGCACCCCAGGTGCTTTTTCTCCATGATTAGCCATCACTCCCTCCTCCAAACATCCCTGTCCTCCTGGGTGTAAGCAGCAGGGGAGGGAGCTCATGCTGGAGGTGCTGCTGCATTTGTGATGCTGTACTGGGGATGGTGACACTGGCCTTGTGGGGTCAGAGCTGTGATTCATCTCTCCCTGCATTTGGTTTTCCTTCTGGGAGCGGTGCTGCTTGGCTCCTCTGCAGGTTTGCCTGTGAGAGCCTTCTGTAAGAGCCAGGTATGTTGAGCTGATTGCAGCCAGTAATGTTCAGGTTTTGTCTTGGGACTCCAGCCTGGAAAATACACCCAGGAGTGTGACCTGAGAAGTTGAACTTTAATTGGATGAAGCATCTTGGATGCATTTCACAAGGGTGAAGAGTGTGGGAATGCATCCTTGTACCTAGTGGGACCTGACTCAGCCTGCTCTGTGTGTGCCCACTGATCTTAGTGCAGGCAGTCTTTTTTTTCAGCCCTCCAACAAGACTGACAGTGCCAGGAGACCTGGGCCATATCCAGGATATGCTGCACTCTTCAGATTAGCTCTCTCCATGGTTACCTTTTAGGTCCAAATTTTTCACTTCCATTTCAGAGAACTCTCTGCTTCCTCTCTTTGATATCTCCTGAGCAGTTTTCCACTCCTGTTTGCAGCATGGATATACAAAACCACAGTGTCAGCCTGTTCACAGTCTGTGCACATGCACCTTCTTTGATGTTTTCGTGAACAGCTTCTCTCTCCCCACACAGTTTAGCTTCTCATTGATTCCCTGTTTGCTTTCCTTGGACTAAAATACTCTGCTGTGAGCAGTACTTAAGATGGTGTTCAGCTCTAAAGCTTTGTACCTCCTCCTGTCCTTGAAGATCTCAAAAGCAGAGTCAGCAGGGGCAGACCTTGAGGAAGAGGGAGACTGGTGATGAGCAGCTCTGCAGCAGGTTGACCACTCTTCTCCTTTCCCAGTCTCTGCATGGAGCCCCGGCTCCCCTTGAGGTGAGTGGCCTTGGGACCAGCAGGCTCAGTGCTGAAGCAGCACAATATTTCTCCTGCTGCATTCTCAGCCCTCCAGTCAGAGCACTGCCCAGCCCAGGGGTCCCTCCCTGTATGCCCCAGCAGCACCTTTGGCAGTCCACCCCTGTGCACGGCACCTACACCATTTTTCTGTGTTCTGTATCCTGAGGAATGCTTCTCCTGGCATGAGAAACTGCATGTTCTGACATTGGTCAAAGACTGATTCCTGGGTTCTCTGAACCTGAGATATGCTTCCTTACAGCAAAACGGCTACAAACATGCTGAACCTGTGGCTCAGGTTCTTTTATTTTAACATATGTATGTATACATAAAAGTTTTCTCTCAAGACCATCTTACTTTCTTAAATAGTCATTTGGGATGCTGCTACAGAAAATTACTGTAGCTTTCCTTGTCCCAATTAACAGAGAAGCAGGGAGTTCAGATGATAATGGATCTGTAGCCCATTATGCTGAAATATGTTCTCACTCCTTAAGAAGTTCAAGAATACCATTCCTTAAGAAATGACAGATGGCTCATTTCACTTGGTTGTTCTTCCAGCAGTAGTTGTATTCACTAGTTACAGAAGCAGCATCATCCATGAGCGTTTAGTTTTGGGGAAATGGTATCTTCAGCTGCAATTAAATGTTGCCATTCCCAGGACTTGGTAAAGTGGCTCCCAGGTGGGAAGTAAACCCCTGCAGGTGGAGCTGATCTGGCACTTTGCTGCACAGAAGGAGGTGATCCACATCCCCGATGTGGGCTGCTGGCTGCATGGTCCTGTCCCATTCCTTGTGCTGGCACAGGTGCTGCTGTGCACCAGCTCAGTTTAGTACACCTGCAGAAAGCTAGCCCAGTGGAAGGGAACAGGTAAAGGTGAGTGGAGTGAGCTAATGCTTGGATGAATTCAGCTGTGTCCTTCTCAGGGATCTTCTCTTTTCATGGAGAGCAGCACCTGACACTGGCAGGGCCGGTGCGGTCAGTATCCAAAAGATCTCCTGATCCTGCCTGAGGTCTGTCTGGAGAGCTTGCTCTCTGGATGGCAAGAAAATGACATTTCACACCACCCTAAGCAGCTCATCTCTGTCTGCCCAGCACTCAGATTTTCAGCAGGAGCTGCCAAAAATGCCCAAGTCAAGCACAGCATGTGTGGAAGTCAGCCCAGCACTACAGGGTGCAGTTGTGCTCTGAGTGTGCAACTGCACAAAACTGCCAAGTTGTTTTGTGAGGGAAGAAATATCTCAGGACATCCAGCCTCCAGCACGGCATGGGAGTTGGTGTGTGGTGCTGCTGTGTGTGTTACAACTTGCTCTTCAGGTGCATTTAATTACTTTTTTTTCCTAATTGACGGAGCACTCCTTTGTTTGAAATCTTCCTGACGAGGAGTTGATTAAATATTTCTGTATGTTATTTTTTTATTTCTTTATCCTCAGTGGCTGTAGCTTAGTACTGAATTTATCTTCCAGTGATCCTATCTCCATATTTTAATTTACAAGTGATCAGTGAGCTGTATATTGTTTTCTGACAGCAGGCACAACTCATGCTGGGAATCTTTTATTCCTCCCTCCCCTTCTCTCTCTCGTGCAGAACTTTTTATGTGCATTGCAGGGTTTTGCAGGAAAGTTTCTGGTTTTAGGTTTGTGAGGCATTTTGCTTTGGGGTACATTTGTTTTTTGCTGTTCTTTACACTGACATGGTTTCTGTTTCTTGGGGAAAGTCCTGTTTTCTCCAGGCCAGTGGTACATCCCAGCTGGTGGTCTCTGCCTTCGCCTTGGCTGGACCTGGGAGGCTGTGAGCTTCCCAGCTTTTTCCATCCTTGTCTTTTCTGTATGTGCTGACAGATGTATGGCTTCTGGGCTTTAAAGAGCCTTTCTGGGTCACACATGCATTCCTCCCTGAGGCCCCACTTGGTTACCTGCTGGTTTGTTAGCTGCTCCACAGGCTCCGGCATGGCTGCTAATGCCAGGCTGTTCCCTGGCCAAGCACATGTCCTTGTCACTGCCTGCAGTCTTCACATGCAGAGATGGACTTGACCCGCTCCCCCAGTGTTTGGTGGGTCTGCAGTCTGACTGTGCTGCTTTGAGGGAGGGGCAGGCCATGGGGCCACTTGTAGGTACTTTGGGATGATCAGACTTCTTGGGGCTGGAGCTGGTGGGGGTGCGGATGAGCAAGCGGAGCCACCATAGGGTTTGAGGAGAGGTGCCTGTTCTGCTTTGCCACAGCACCCTCTGGCACCATTTTGAGAGCATCAAACTCCACTCCCCAGGCTGCAGTAGCACAGTGTCCTTCAGTCCTGTGCCTGTGCGTGGGGCTGGGCGCTGGGCAGGGCTGTTGGACACGTAATGGCCAGCATGGACGTGCACAGCTACTTAAGTACCCGGCTGGTCTTGCTGCAGCAGCAGCAGCAGCTGTGTGGCTGGGGAGTGTCTGGGCTGCCTGCTGGGCCGTGGACTTTGCAGCAACTTGCTGAAAATGTTAAAATGCAGGTCACTTGGTGGTGTTCAGAGTCACAGGCTCAGCTCTTTTGTCCGACCACATGGGAGGGGGCTGAAGCTGGAAAGGGTTAACCCTCAGGAAAGGGTTAATGCTGCCTTTCCTTCCCACAGAGCTGCTCTCCTAGTAATTCAATCATGTCAGCCTGTTTGCAGGCAATAATTCATTGTTATAGGAACACTACAGTAAAGTGACAAGTTAATAATGGCAGTAATAATGGCAGGCAAAGTCTAATGCTATTTCCCTTTCTGCTGCTCCTGTTGCACCAGCAGCCTCCCATGTTGGCTAATGCAATTTGCAACCTCACTAATCCAGTTTCAGGAGGAATTGTGTTCAGTTAAAACAGAATAGCCCGAGTTGGGAGCTGTGCTTCGGTGTTCCTGCCTTCTCTGGGGAGGTTGCCCCAGTGCTGAAAGCCTTTGTCTTTACTTTGCTGTGATTTCTGTGCTGTGGTTAAGCTTACTGAGCACAGTCCTCCTAGGAGCATCTCATTTTCTTCCCTTCTGCAAATGCCTTTCTTCTGATGCCTCCTCTCCAAAAGGGCTTGCACATCTTTCCCTTTTGAACGTTGGTTTGATTTCAACTAATCTAATAAACGTGAGTCACCCAGCTCTCGCCATGCTGAATCAGTAGGCTGGCATGTACTTGCTTGACTCTGTTCAGTCATTAAAGCAGGAGTCCTTGCAGTGTCTGGGGAGGTGGAGGAGGATACTCAGCCCTGCTTTGTGGAAGGGAGAAAACCTGGCAGAGGTCTGAATGTTAGTACATGCCTAAGCCTGTGGCAGTAACCTGCACACTGGTCTCTTGAATCCCAGGCAAACGCCTTCCTGGAGGAATTCAGGTATGAAGTGCTTTTCAGGCCCTAGTGAGGGAAATGATGAAGCACTTCTGGGATGTGACCCCAGGCTGAGGGGATGGCTGAGTTTGTGCCAATGGCCTGGCCAGTGCCCTTCAGGGTTGTACGCTGAGCCTGCTGGGGAGAGAGGGCTTCCGTGTAGAAGTCACCGTGGGGCTGTGCTCCTGGAAAAGAATCTCTCCTGACTGGCCTGCTAAACTCACTGTATGGTGTTAAACCAGGGCTGGGCTCAGGTTGGGCTGGCCTCATTTCTGCTCCCCCTGCACACACACCTCAGCACAGTGAAATCTCGGTGGAAGCTTTTAAAATTAGGACATTTCTCTGGAAAACTTTTTGCAACATTTCATCAGTTCTTTCCAAGCAAAAGGGTTCTCTGGAGGAACTCTCCCCAGTGAGCAGCAGCCTCCAAAGTGGGACACTGCCTCCCTGCTGTGGTGACAGGGCTTTCTGGGGACTCTCTGGGATGGTGGTGGCCATCCTCCTGCCCACCCTTCTGTGCCACAGCTGGTGGTTGTTGCAGAGCTGGCTCCTTGCCCAGCAGATAGCCCCCTTCTCCTTTGCTGCAGGAGCAACATTCTGGGGTTTTGTATGGGGCTGTTTTGGGGAAACGGTATCTTCAGCTGCAATTAAACATTGCCATTCCCAGGACTTGGAAACAGTGGCTCCCAGGTGGGAAATAAACTCCTGCTGTTGTGTTTTCTTGCTGGCTACAAGGCAAAATGATGTAAGGTGTTTGAGAGGGAGTATCTTCTTATCACAGCATTTTTAGGTACAGGTTGCAAAGTGCTTTGCTAAAGGTAAGTGTTGTAACCCCAGCTTCATGATGATGAAACAGAGGGGAGGGAGCCAAGAGGCAGCAAGTCAGCAGAAAAACTGTGAATCACTTCACTGTCTCTGTCCTTCTCTGATGACTGCTCTCCCTTCCCCCATATTTTTGTATAAGTGTGCTTACCCCATGCACAGCTTGAGGAGATGGATTGCCTGCTTGATGGTGTGGAGAAAACATCTACTACTTATCAGCTTGTAGAGGATCAGGCTGTGTCATAGCCTGCTGTGGTTTTAAGGTGTGTCTGACCCAAGCTCCCAGCCAGAGGTGCAAGCTTTGAGGACCAAAAGCTGCCACAGGCATCTTGAGATAATGATAAAAAAACCTAAGAGATTTCTAACCATGACTTGTTGCCAGTGTAAATTGAAAGCCTTAATAGCATATGTAGGGCCAATTACAGTACATTAAGGTACAATATCCTCTTTACTGGCACTCTCCAGGGAGCCAGGAGACATTGTGGCAACAGGATTATGGTTTGCAGATGATATGCACGATAACTTCACCTAGACACAGGCACCTGTTCCTCTCACAGAGCAGATGTTCAGGAGGCTGTTAAGACAACATCAGCCTTTTGACAGCCAGCAGAAAATGCTGGGTAACTGTGTCTGTTCACACTTCTGTGCCCACCACCTCTGCTGTCTGACACAGGACTGGAGCAGCAGCCCTGCCCTGCCTCACCAAAACCCTAGCCCCTGGGGCACACCGGATCAACTCAGCTTTTGAAGGCCAAGCCCTTTCCTGGCTCTCTGCCCAGGCAAATGCTCAAGCCAGGAAAGGGAGTTTCCCCCTTGTCAGTTGGGCGAGGTTTCACTGGCTGGGTGCCTGGGGTGTCAGACTTCTTGCAACCTCACTGGTGCACCAGCAGCTACAGACATTTCCATATCATGGCAGCATCTTTAAACATGACCTGGCAAGGTGCACGTGGCATGGAGAGACTCAGTTTGCACTGGAATAGGCTTACCACCAGAATGGGAAGAGATGGATGAACTCCCTGGCATTGTATTGTACCATTCCCATTACCCTGGACCACCAACTTCAATATTATCTTTCCCCTTTTTAAATAATTTTTCCCAAATGCAAAAAAAGAGCTTTGTGGGTTTGTTTGCATATCTGTGAACAGCGGCTGATGGTCAGCCCCATGGGAGAGCAGAAGTGTGAGTTACCCCACAAGGCTTCCCATGTCTTAACCAGGATCTTTCCCCTGCATGGACAAGCAAACCAGCCTGAGGGTGAAGCTGCCCCAAGGTGACCTGTGTGCCACAGCATTTCCAACTTAGCTGTTATCAGCCTGGGGTCCATAAAAGCCTGGAATCACTACTGTAGGATCTGCAAAAGGTAATGAAGAAGAGATGGGTGCCTGGTACTATGCAGGAACCAGCACCAGGACATGGAAGCATTTGGCATTCACAGAATTGGAAAAGACTGAGAATGTCCTCTCTAATTCTGTGGGAGGGAAACAGAATCTGCACTTGCATCTTCTGCGGTGTCCTCCCTTAGGAAAATAATTCATGTTTGATGAAAAGTGCATTGGCAGGGATGTCATTACATATCACTGATACCTCTAATCTAGACGAAACGTTGTGCACAGTTATGAACCTCTGCAAGAGTGCAGTCTGGCAAAGAGAAGACCTGTGATTCCCTGCCAGGGCTTGCTGCTCCAGCTGGTAGCAGCTGTAGAAGCGCTACCTCATCAATATCTTGGGGACTCAGCGCAAATGTGGGCAAATTCCTGACTGCTGGCTGCAGTGGCTGCGAAGGATGGGGGTGGGGGGTGTGGTGTGTGTGTGAAAATTAAGATCTTGTTTTTGCCAGAGTTAATAAGATTGCTTCCCCATTGCTCTCAAAAAGATTTCTTCACAAAGCTTGCATGGGAGCAGGGGAAGCTGCTGAAGGGCCATCTAAGTCCTTGGATGACCTCAGGGGTCCGTGCTGTCTGTACACAGTGACAATTACTGTGATTATGGTCTGGGAACAAGCCCTCACTGCTTCAGTGGAATACATCTGTCATGTACAGGGTGGGTCTGTTGCCCCAAACACTAAGATTAGAATTACTCAGTGTCAGCCATCCTCATTTCAGCTCCTGGAGGTGTCACAATGTGGGAAGAGCACTGAGAGAGGTAGTTGCCTCTCAGCAGCTCTGGTCTGTGTGTACCCCTGCTTTGTGTGTGTGTGCGTGTGTTGATATTGAGCAACCCACCAGACACAGCGTGTGTGTATATACTGCATTTTAATAGATATAGGGCTACTGACTTAACATACACAGTTGCTATAGTAACAAAGGTTTCCGTAGTAACGGTTGCAGAAAATAATCCAGTACCAATTAAAAATAAACTGTTTGGAAAGGGGGCTGGGGGAGAAAGGAAACTGCTGAGAACCACCTTCTCCTTTATTGGTTCATCTCCTAGGGACTAGGAAGATTGATTAATTCTCGAAATAGCTGTTCTTAACCAATGGTGAGCCAAAAAGGTGGGATGAGGGTGGGTGTGGTGGCTAAGGCTGTTGTCCTGAAATGAAACAAAGGGGAGGGAATGTGTCTCTGGGGTATGGCAGAAATACAAGAGGTTGGTGCTGACTCTTTCCATTAGGTTGAAATCCCTAGGGAAGCAAAACAAGGACAGTTTCCCTCCTTTCCTTCCTCCAGTGTCTGCATGCCATACCACAGGCACGGAGTCTTTATTAGCATACTGATTAAAGCCACAGGCAGTGCAGGCTCCAGGGGAACTTCGGATGCAATACCAGGATGCCTATCTCAGATGTGATAGCACAGAAAGCATTGTTGTGTTGGGAGTTCCTCCCATTTGAAGTTGTCTATGCCCATCCTCTCCCTGGGCACTGTCACTCGTCACTTGTGCTGACAGGCATCCGAGGCTCTGGTGCCCAAGGGAAGCTGGAAGCAAAGCATGATGCAAAGCAAGGAGCCCGTGCCTTGGTGAGAGAGAGAAGACAACATTGCTTCCTCACAAACACAGGATGCCTGAGATGTGTTTCCAGGGTGTGGATGGGCACAGGTCCCCTGGCAGCCTTCAGTTGTTTGTGCCTGTGGTGCCACACTTTCATCGTGCCACTTTGCACCCATGCACTCTTCAAGTTTTATTTCAGAGATTTGCAGCTTGTCAGCAGCAAGGCAGCATTCCCCCCTTCAGAGGGGAACGGGGATGTAAGGAGAGGTGAAGGAGGGGAGGCCCATGGTGGAGAGCTGCTGGGAGGAGTGCTGTGTCTGGCTGGGTGGGAGCTGCCTCTCTCCCCATCTGTAGCTGGCAGGGACTCCAGGGCACACCGAGCACAAATGTCACAGGAGGGCGCCTTGTGTCCTTCCCTGCCGACAGAATGCCCTGGCTCAGGGCTCAGTGCTGGGGTGGCAAGCACAGCGTGAGCACACTCTGCAGTGTAGACTGTCTTGTGGTTGTACAGGGAGAGAGGAATTGGGAATCTGTGTGTCTCTCCTTACAGGAGCTAGAGCTAATGATTCTGCTTTGATGTCCTCAACACCGTGGGACTGCTTAGCTGCAGTGTGGGAACTGCACTTGTGCTTGGGAAGCCAAGAGAGGTGATGGGCCTGTGGCTTGTCCTAGGCCGTGGAGTTTGTGGTGGACTTGGAGCCAGACCTCCTGGCAGTGGGAGCAGAGCTTGCTCCCTGCTGATCCCTTCCAGTCTGGTCCTCTTTCTCCTTTTCCAGCTGTGCCTGCACTTCCTCCCCTAGCTATTGCGTGTCTGTGGGATGCATCTCACTGAGATGGCTGGCATGTGACAGCAGTGGGGTCTCCTTTAATTCACTTTCTCAGAAGTGGTTTTCTCTGGAACTGGTCAACAGCTCATTACTCTGAGGTGCAAGTGGTATGATTTCACCATGAGAAAAACCACTTGAGTTTGGGTGTAGTCATCTTACTAAGTCTGGTGCCTTAGACCACTATGAATTAAAAAGAGTCTTTTAAAGGTCAGACTGTGAAAAAGCACTGGGAGGATCCAATAGATAGGGGTTGAAAGGAGAGATTTGGTAGAATATCTAAATGCCTTAAAGGCATATGGGACCCAAGCAAGAGGGGACTCTCTGGTCCACCCCAAATGCGCTGAGTTTCTTTCCTGTGTTAATGACCCATCTCTCTTCATCCTTCTCCATTCCCCCTGGCAGTGACCAAGCTGCAGGTGAGCAAGTCGAAGCGCAGCATCACTCTAGTGGAGAACCGGCCCATCCCCCTGAACTGCTCGGTGAAATCCCAGACCAGCCCCGACTCCCACTTCGCCGTGCTGTGGTACGTGCACAAGCCCTTGGATGCTGATGGAAAGCTCATCCTGAAGACCACGCACAGCTCGGCCTTCGAGTACGGCACCTACGCGGAGGAGGAGGGGCTGCGGGGCCGGCTGCAGTTTGAGCGCTCCGCCTCGGGCGGACTCTTCAGCCTGACGGTGCAGCGGGCAGAGGTGCGGGACAGCGGCAGCTACTACTGCCACGTGGAGGAGTGGCTGCTCAGCCCCAACCACGCCTGGTACAAGCTGGCAGAGGAGGTGTCGGGGCGGACCGAGGTCACCGTCAAGCAGCCAGGTGGGGTCCTCTTGGCACTGGCTCCTGTGAGATTGAAACCCTGTCCTTGCATCCTCATGCCTGCACATCCCTGCGTGGAAGGAGGGTTTCCCCTCCTTTGATGTGACTCTTGTCACTTCAGGCTGAGCTTTTGTGCCTTTCAGTGTCCCCACATGAAGGTTGTCCATCCCACATAGTCTATAGGGCCACTGCATCCAGCCAAGTTTCATTATCCTTGACAGCATCATGTAGCAAGAGTGTCAACTAGTGACTTACTGAGAGAGAAACCCTGTATGTGTGCCTGCCTGGGAAAGCATTTTTATGTCTGGCACACAGTTTAATTTTACTCTGTGCCTGTATCCTGGCAGGCACAGGGAGCCTTGTGTCTTTTCCCTTTGCACATGAGATGGGAATAACGTTTAATGAGGTGGGGAGCTGGCTGCCAGGAAAGGAGAAATCTGCTCTGTGGGTGGTTTCCGTGGCAGTGGATGACACTGATAAAGGTGAGCTGGTGGAGGAGCTAAATATAGCCCCCACAAGCTGGGGCAAAGGGGAGAGGCAGGAAGGCAAGTACTGTCCAGAGCATTAGTACTTCATGAGGAAGCCTGCCTTGTCCTTGCTTGCTCCAGCTGCCTGTGTCTGGAAGATAAAATCCCTCAGGCAGGATGGCTGCAGCTGGATATCAGGGCTGGAGTTGGGTGCTTAGTGCATTTTCTCTGTCTGGATTTGGCTGGCTAGACACAAGCTCTGTGGACAAGGGTGCAAGAAGGATGTGGGATATGGTCCCCAGTGCAGCTTTGCCTGGTCACACACGCAGGAAGCACAGCAGGGCATGGCTTGCTGCCAGTGCCAGCTCCTCATTTCTGTCTGCAGAGTTCCAAGATGGCTGAGGGGTGGTCAGGGACAGGGGAGGTGTGACTGTCCCCTCCTTTGCATTGCCCAACTCTCTCTGGGAAGTACGGTGCTTGTTGCTTGCTGCAGCAGTGGTACCAGGAAAGTCCAGGCTGGCCCTGGAAAGAATTGTGAGGGATTTAGGAGCGTTCCACACGTCATTTCGCATAAAAGAGCTGATTCCAGTCACCCTCCCATGTATCAATGAAGTTGTGGAGCAAAAACCAGGGACATTCCCGAGGCAGCAAAACACTGCGTGTGACTTTGCCCTCATGCCACTTCTTGTTTTGCAGTGGGGGTTCCCTGTAATCAGCTGTCTGTTCTCTGCCTTGCTGGTTTTTTTCTTTTTTCCACAACAGGGAGGCTTACTGGTTGGGGTGTGATGAGGCTACTGCCTCGTCCTAGGAGGAGAACAAGAAAAGAGTGAGGTGTGATCTCCCTTCATTAGGTGTCTGTGCACTTAGGACCTCCCAGGTCCTGCTGGGAGATTGTGGGTTTCCATTTCCCTCCACTGAATGGGTTATTGTTGGTGACTAGCCTGAGATGTTGAGAAGACCCTAAAAACCACAAGCCTTATTTTCTTTTCGTCCTCTAGTTTTTTGTCCTTTCCTTTCTCTGTCATTTTTTCCTCTACTTCCTTATTTATTTCATCACACCCCAGGATTGTGGCCATGCAGGAAGGGCTCATAGGGAGACAAAGGACCCTTGCAGCCCTTGGTCACGTTGCATTTCTAACGGGCTTTTCCTATAGATAACCGCCTGCAGGTCAACCAGACCCACAGAAACATCACGGTGCTGGAGAACGAGTGGGTGACCCTGGAGTGCCTGGTGAAGAACCGGACCAGCCCCTCATCCCAGCTCGTGGTGGAGTGGTCCGTGTGGCGGCCGGGCCGTGCCGAGAAGGAGGTGGTGGCCTGGCTGAGCCGGCAGAGCACGCTGCACTACGGGGAGCCGGCGGCGCTGGGCGACCTGCGGAGCCGGCTGCACCTGGAGAGCCCAGCCCCGGGCCTCTTCCTGCTCTCCATCCAGAACTCCACCGTGCGGGACAGCGGGGCCTATGGCTGCCGTGTGGAGGAGTGGCTGCTGGACCCCAGTGACCGCTGGTACAAGCGGGCAGAGGACCTCTCCGGGCTCACCACCCTCACAGTCAAGCAGCCAGGTGAGTGGGATCTGCTGCCACCTGCCTTGAGCAGCCTTGTGCCCTCTTGGGCAAACACAAATCACCATCTGTCTGTCAGAGACAGTGGGTCCAGGCACAGGGCAGGACCACAGGACAGACCACGCTGATTCCTTTTCCCATGTCTTCTTGATTGCGTTCTTGCTTTTCTGGAAAGAGTGTAGAGCAGGTTCTGCAAATACAGCTAGATGGGCTTGGCATTTTGTCATTGCATCTACAATTTTTTTTCAGCCCTTTTGGCAGATTAAATAGGGTAGGCTCCTGATTTTACTCACATTTTGATTGAGAATCGGATGGAAGAAGCTACCTGTGCTTCCCAGGTGTGTGCCTCAGAGGCAAGGTCCTTTCATGAGAAGAGGGCAGTGGAGGCAGACTGCTGAGTCTTACTGAGCTTGCTGTCAACCAGTACCCCCAGATCCCTTTCTGCAGGGCTGCTCTCTAGATACTCCTCTCCCAGTTCTACTTGTGCATGGTGTTACTTGGACCTAGGTGTAAAATCCAGGCAGTTCAACTTGTTAAATTCCATTCCATTCATTAAAGTCCAGAGCTCCAGTCTATCTAGATCACTTTGTAAGGCCTCTTGTCCCTCAAGAGAATCAGCAGCACCTCCCAGTCTGGTATTGTCAGCAAATTTGCTAATGGTGCATTCAACTCCTGTATCCAGATCTTTGATAAATATATTGAACAGCACTGGCCCTAAAATTGAACCCTGAGGAACACTACTGGTGACCAGTTACCAGCCAGAAGTAGCACCATTCACTGTATCCCTTTGAACTCTGGCCTTCAGCCAGTTCTGCACCTGGTGCACCATGAACCCCCCCCTCATCCCACAGCTGGAAGGGTGCTGTGAGGGACAATATGAAAAACCTTACTGAAATTGGAAAACTGTATCCACTGCCTTCCCTTCATCCACTGACAGAGCAGGTGACACAAGGATATTGAATTATTTAACCAGACTTCCCCTTTTTGAAGCCATGTTGGCTGCGTCTGATGGCTGTGTTTTTCTTTGAATGCCTTTCAGTTGTACCCAGCTTAATCTTCTCCATAGTTTTTCCAGGAACTGAGGTCAGACTAACAGGTCTGTGGTTTCCTGTGTCTTCCCTCATGTTCTTCTTATAAATTGGAATATATACTGGCCAGCTTCCAGCCAAAGAGCATTTCCCCAGACTCTTCTAAAGCAACCACTTTCTGCATGTTCTGCAGTGCTTCATGCCTGCCCATTCCAGCAAGATATCAGCCTTGTAGCTGTACAGCAGAGCTGGCAAAAGTTGAGGTTCTGGAAAGATTTCAGTGGTCATTCCTGGCAGAATTTGTACTGTGGAGGAGGAGCAGGGGACAGCAGAGCTCTTATCTGCCATGTCTTTGCTTGGGAAGTTTTCCTGGCCAGAGTGGCTTGAGCAGAGAGCCCTCCCCAGACAAACCCTGTGCCGTGCTGGGTTGTCAGTACAGCTCTCCATCCAGTGTGATAATTGCCAGCCCTGATGGAGGGGATAATGAGCAGCAGGAAAAATCTCTGAGGCTCCTCTTGAATTGCAGAAGACTGTGGAGTTGGAAGAAGAGAGGGAGTTGGGAGTTCACTAATTGAAGATTTATTTTTTCTAAATGTGCTTTGTTGTTGTTTGTTTTTGTTTCATAGCAGTCAGTACTTAAGAAAATGACTAATCGTGCTTGTGACTCATATCTCATTAGTGAGGAACTCCAGCCTCATCTGTCAGGGCTATAATCATCAGCAAGGGGGGAAAAAACCTCTCAGCACCTTCAGACATCAGTTCTCCTCTTTCTGCTTAACCTGCTAGAGGTGAGGGAGGCTTTGTGTTAGTTTTGACAAGCCATTTCCTTCCCTTCCTCCTTCTTACCTTACTAGTCCCCAAAATTTATTACTTAACTCATTTCTGTTTCTGCTCAGTAGTCTTCTTTAGGAAGATGTGAACTGCAAATACTCGCTTATGGCCTGAAGAGCTCTGGCCTTAATGAAAGTTTTCCTCACAGGACCATTTAAAAAGTGTTGGGCAGGTGCTGTAATGAGAAGCCCACTGGGTACAGCAGCCCTGTGACTGACGAGAGCTGAGGATCAGCAGCCCCCTCCTGAGAGATACCCAGTGTCTGCACAAGGGAGGGCTTGCCCAGCTCTCCTCACTGGGGAAGAAAGTGCCTCTCTCTTTGGTGAGCTATCGACTTGCCCTTCCTGCTCAGCTCCCGCTTTGGAAAGGGCTTTTTAATCTTCAAATGAAAGCTTAGATCCAGACTGATTGTGATCCCTGGAGTATGTGCTCCCTGGCAAGATGACTAAACCAAATGTTAATTGCTCTTGAAGTCAGCCTTTAATCAACTCATTGTGGATTCTGGCCACTGTGTCTCAGTTAGGTAAAAACATCTCTTTAGCCTTGCAGCAAGCACTAGAGGAAAAAAAATGAGGAAGACTTTTGGAGCATCCTTGCTGCATTAGTGTTGAGACCATCTTTATGGAGGAACCTCTTACCTAAATGACTTTTCAAACTGCTGGAAAAGGCCTTCTTCTCTTCTGTCATAATGATTTTCAAGTCCTTTGAGCACTCTCAAAGAAATAAAAAGCAGGGAGTGCAATGTTCTGTGCAGCAGTAGTTGGGGAGGAATAGCACATGGCTCCTCAGCACATGCACCAAACCTTGGTATCCTAACATGTAGCATGTCGGAATGAGCTGCACCAGCTTTCTCCTCTTGTCCCTTCATTGGGGTGAGGATGGGCAGGGGTAGGATGGTGCTTGCAGCCAGCATCTGTTTGCCCCTGTGTGAGATGGTGTGTGGTGAGGTGAGGATGCTGTGCCTGCAGGGTTGGCTTCTGAGGTCCCTGTGAGTCTTGGCAGGCTGCATCAAAATTTGGGTTTTGCTTGGATCGTGCCCAGCACCAGCCATGACAGTTTGTGTTGAGACAGGATGGTTTTGATCATAGCTCAGCACTCACCTCTTGATTTTTGTCATCTCAGATCCCACCCTGCAGGTGGACACAGCCACTGCCAACCTCACGGTGCAGGAGAAGGAGTCCTTCCCACTGGACTGCAGCATCCTGTCCCGTTCCAGCCCCGAGTCCCACTTTGCAGTGACGTGGTACAACCTGCGGGCCAAGGAGGCGGGCGACCACGTGGAGGAGGGGGAGGAGGAGGAGGAAGAGAGGGAGGCGGTGCTGAGTGTGGGCCCTGATGCCATCTTCAGCCCCGAGGCTGGTCGCTGGGAGGGCCGCCTGCGCTTCCAGAGGCTCTCAGCAGTGCTTTTCCGGCTGACGGTGCTGCAGGCTGGCGGTGCCGACACGGGCAACTACTCGTGCCGAGTGGAGGAGTGGCTGGCAGATCCCAATGGCGTCTGGTACCGGCTGGCCGAGGAGGAGTCGGGGATGGTCGCTGTGCACGTGCAGGATGCAGGTGAGAAGAGGTGACAACTGTCTGGGGCCATGGCCCTGGCATCCTCTGCATCTTTGGTTCAACCAAGATGAAAAGAACAAGGCGTGAGTGGGACTGGGACAAGTCTGTGGTGCTGGTACTTTTCCAATCAGCTCAAAGGTTTATAAGATACTATAAAATCTCCTCCAGGGAGGACTCTTATCACTCATTAAACTCTTTAGGGGATAAAGCTGAAACATGCCCTGTTACAACTTTCTTCTGTTCTAACACTGTTACTTTTCCCAGAGCTCCACCTCCTGCTTTGACATAGAATAATGAGCATCTGTTTTTCTATGTTTTTGAGGAAGTTTGCATGCCCTGATTACAGAGAAACCATGAAATGTGACCACACTGTGTCTCTTTCCAGGTTCCACGCTGCAGTCTGTCATCTGCTCCAATGATGCTCTCTTCTACTTTGTGTTCTTCTACCCCTTCCCCATCTTTGGCATCTTGATCATCACCATCCTCCTGGTGCGGTTCAAGAGCCGAAACTCCAGCAAGAACTCGGAGGGCAAGAATGGGGTTCCCTTGCTGTGGATCAAAGAGCCTCACCTCAACTACTCTCCCACTTGCCTTGAGCCACCAGTCCTCAGCATCCACCCGGGAACCATGGACTAAAGAGGCAGAAAGACTGTAGGGACGCACAGAGGGAGAGAAGTAGAGATACACCGTGAACTCTGAGGACCACAGTGGGGTTTGTTGTTCTTGTTTCAGTTTCAGTGTCTGTGCTCTGACACAGTGGCTGAGCTCTGCCCAGCCAGCAGGAGCAGGAGGGTCCAAGGCTTCTTCCAGCACCTGTGGGAACATATCCCCTCACCCCAATGGACAGAGGTACTTGCTGTACATAGCAGATGTTCCTCTCGGACTAATTTGACTCACATCACTTGCTGTCTTTTGGGCTGTTGCTTTTTTATCATTTATTTTTTGGTCACTCAAAAAACTGTAGACTTTCCCTGCCCTCCACACAGTGTGGAGTTCCCAGGGGGTATTGGTCCTACAATGACCTCTTTGGAAGTAAACATATATGTTTTCCAAAACGGACTGTTTTTCCTTCTCAGACTCAGTGCCACAGTGAAGATCTTTTCCCAATGTGCACTGAGTTAGCTCCTCCCTCTTCCAAAACAGACAAAGCCAGGTCTGTCCCTAGAGGGGCTAATTGGGCTGTCAAGAGGTCCATTTCAAAGACTGGCTGTAGCCTCAGCATCTTCTTGCCTCCATCTTACTCATTTTCTCAGGAGGGAGCAATTCACCTTTTGGGAGTGTTCCCAGGTCTTGGAGAGACTGAATATTGAGCGTGCTTGCAGTCAGGACAAAAGCAGTTTAGTTTGTTTCATGGAACTGAAAGGGGGAAAGGAAGGACACCTGAAAGCCCTGACTGTGTTGTAGCAAAGAGGGTCCTTGTACGGTCTCACCAGAGTCATGCTCCTCCCTGGTGTCCCTGCTGCCACCTCTGATGAAGCAGATCTCCTCTGTGCCCCAGTCATTTGGGAATGGGAGGCTTAATCCAGTCTCTCTGAAGGCTTCAACATGACCAAAGTAAAGAGTCTAGGAAGGAGGAAAGGAGAAGCTCCACAGGTCAGGTTCACAGTCCCTGGATGGTTCAGCCAAGGAGCCCAGTAGCAAACATGCCACGTAGCGGGGACGTGCAGTTAACCACCACGTGTCACGAGTTCTCCTGTGGCTGCACTACTCCCCAGTGTGGGCCTGGACAGAGCAAGGGGCCTGCAGCGCATCAGCACCCTGGGGACTTCCCTATCCCCTTGGCCAAGAGAAATCTTCCCCTGCGTGTATGTGTGCATCTTCTGTTAGTTTCTGAAACTTTAGGAAGAAAATCCATTCCTCCATAAGCTCCCCCTCCTGGCAACATCACCTGCTCTTGTAAGAATCACTGTGGCAGGAAATGCTGTTCTTTCTGTGAAAGATATGGCTCTTGTGAACCAAACCAGGGCTCTTGCCCGCGTGCGGCACCTGACCTCCTGCACCCCCTAATGCCAAGAACCCCTGCCCTGTCCTGTGGAGGAAGCCGCCTCCTCCCTCGTGTTACGTCTGGCGGAAGAAAATGTTTGCCAAAAATGGCCTTTTGTTGTCTTCCTTGATGTCTTCCTGGCAAATCCGGCCATTTGTTTTTTTGCAGCATGGCTGAAGCCAACCGGGGGCGGAGGGGTGCAGCCACAAGACCCCCCTGCCTCATGTGCGAGAGGTGCCATACCCACCGCCGTTGTCCTCTCCAGAGGGTCGGACTGCTCTTTGGGAGCAGAGGGGACCTCAGCAGATGCTCTGTAGCACTAAGTCAGTTAGACCCTGATGCCTTGACGTTTCAGAGGTGGTGAAGCTTCAGGTAGGAGATTTGCACCATGAAGCCTCGCTCTTGTCTGGGAGAGGACCCACATGGCTGCAGATCATCCCATGCAAAGGCGTTCGAAGTTGGCCACCTCTGCACCTCCACCAGAACAGCAATGGTTTCTTCTTCTGCTGGGAAGCCCCAGTTTCACTCATCCCTCTGTGAAGTCTGCCTCCTCGAGAAGTAACTGCTTACTGGCCCCAGCATATGCATAAAATCACATTCTTATTATCTGTATGTATCGCACACCCGCACACTTGTCTTCCCTTTCTGGCTAAGACGTCAGCAAAGAGAGGAGTGGGATGAGAAGTGAATGGAAATGAAGAATCGAGGTGCAAACAACTGCAGCTGCAAGCCAGTGGTTATTGCTTCCTAACTGTACTATCTCCTGTAGGTACTGCTCCTAGGCAGGAACCACGACTCACTTCAGCTTTAAGGAAGAAGAGAGAATGAAGTCAGCGGGAGCTGTTCTTTCCTGGGAGAGCTCTGCTCTGCACCTGAGCCACGCTTCTCCTCGCCAACCTGTCTGCCCCGGAGCAGGGCTCTCCTGGAGGCCTGCCACAGAGCCCAGGCTTTCCTGGGAAGTGGCTCCCACAGTGGTCCCTGAATGTACCTTGCTGGTGACATTTCTCCACTGCTCTGGCAGTGTGATCCCCAGTCTCAAACTTCTCTCAGTTTTTATAAGGCAGCCTCTTCCTGTAATGAGTTTTAACACAAAGCTTTTCAAACCACTCCCTCTGCAGTAACTTTCTGTAACGAACCCAAGAAGAAAGAGAGGGATCCTGTCCATGCATGATGTGGAAAAATGTTTGGGATTTTTAAAAAAAGAAAAAAGTGAAAAAAAACCCAACAAAAACTTTGTACTATGTTGCACTAAAACATGTTTTATACAACACATCCGAGAGCTGTAGTAAACCGTGTTGAAATTGTGAATCCTATTGCTGCTGGTTTTTGTCAGATCTGGGCTTTTATTATGCCTTTATGTGCACTCACAGTATAAAGGTGTGCTGAGGCCCTCCTCTTGGGAACCCTCTCCCTCTGCCCCTAATCCTTGATGCAATAACTTCTCTCCCTACCACTGGTAGCACATCTCTCTCTTGCAGCTGGAGCTTGCAGACACCTGGCACCTCTGATTTCATAACCCATCCAACTCTCAACCCATGCCATAATAGAACACAACATTTAACAGAGGCTTGTCAAGTCTTTTTATTGAATGGGATAAACTGGTTTTGAAATTGTTCTGAAAACAGTTTTAGTACTTTCCTGTGCCATCTGGATTTGAAGAAAAACCTTACTTTAATAGAATTATGCATAGCAAATGTTAAGCAAATTACCTTTAGTAACCTTGACAAAAGCAGGACATAGTTCACTACAGAAGCTGATGTACAATGCAACCTGTTAATTCTCCTTATCCACTTTTGCCTTAAGTAAGGATTTCATCAAGAGTCTTGAATTCTCCTACATTCACTGAAATAGGAAAGTAGCCTGGTGCATTCCTACCTGTATTGCAGAAGTGGTGTGGAATTGGGTCCAATGCACTGCTCATACAGCTTTAAGGTCAGGTTTGGGGTTTTTTTCCACATTCATTTGAAACAAAAAACATTCTCTGCTAAAATAATTTTATAAGAAAGCTCTGTTGTCCCCAGACACAATGGGCTGCTTGTGCTCCCTGCTCCCCTTGGAGGGGGAGGATGCTGGTTTGGGGCAGCCTGAGTGGGGTTTGCTGCCTGTCCTGCTGCTTCAGCAGGACCAGCAGGGCTGCTGTGGGTCCTCCTGCTCCTCTTGAGGACCAGGTGATGTGCAGCCACCCTGCAGTGCAGGAGGGATGTCTCGGAGGACCATTGTGTGTTCCCGTCAAAACACCAGCCCCAAACTAGCACCAATGTGGTCTCCCCACTGAAGCCAGCACACCAAGAAGAGGCAGGTCTGGCTCTGGCTTACATTCTCAAGATTTAACTGGCAGGTTTGCAAACCAAGCGAGAGAGCACGGGACAGCCGCTGGGTAAGTGTGCCTGTGGGGTGCCCTGCCGTCTCCTGCCTAAATGATGTTGTACAAGCCCTTGGCTACCTTCTCCAGGCGGTCCTTGTACTCCAGGTGGACGTAGAGGGAGGGGGGAACCCCCTTGAAGGCATGAATGACACCCCACCAGCTGGCGGCGATGGCAGCCGTGGAGTCACTGTCACCCCCGTGGAAGAAGGCGCGGTGAGCCAGCTCCGTCCAGGAGTCCCCCGCGCCCAGCAGGGCGTCGTAGGCGATCATGGGCGCGTCATGCCCGCTGCTGCCTCCCCAGCCGCTGTAGCTGAGGGAGGTGTAGAACGAGTCTCTCTCTTCCACACCGTACTTGGCTGGGAATTTGGGTGACGAGACCCCGTCTAAGATGCCTCTCGCCACCAGGTATTTTTTCCACTGCTCTTCAAAGTAATACCTGCCAAACAGGACAGGATGGAGTGGCTGTAAGTTGTCCCAGGGCAGCAGCACACAGCTGAGCACCACACAGGCGCCAGCGGAAAATGCGCCACGTCAAGAGCCCGGAGCAAGGGCTCAGCAAAATGGCAGGCGGCCCCCATTTGTCAAAACTAGGGACGTGATTTACAGTAAGAGGCACAAGGACGAGTTTCAGTGAGTTAGATTTCCCCTCCCTCCCGTCACATGGGAGAAGGCAGCCCAGCACCTGCAGGATTCAAAGGCTCAGAGTGAGAACTGAGTCATCCTCCCAAATTCAGAGCAGCTCTACCTCTGTGTGTGCCCTTGCACACAGAGGTGCAGTGAATATGCAGTTAGATTTGGTTATAACTTTCAAACTGAGCTCAGCCCTAAGCTTGATGCTGTTCCCCAGCCCTGCTTGCCATCTTTCTTAAGATCACAGTTGCTTGAGATGACAAGTCTACCTACTTCATATTGGATCCAAAAAATGGCCACAAGTACATGACCCAAACACGACCCGCTTTTTTTTTTTTCCTTCAAGTTAAGGTATTCTGAATTGATTTGATCCTATGGCAGGTGTGTGCTGCCCTAGAAGTTTGCCATAATGTGATTACTGAAACTTAATTACGAGCAGAGCTTGCTTTGTCGTACAAGGGCTTTACGAAATGGCGGCACAGGGAGTGCAGCTCACCATTGCTCCATGTTCTCCTTCACGAAGAAGCCGGACTCTTGCACATAGGCTTTTGCCTGTGGCAGCACCTCCATCAGCCCCTTCCCCCAGGCCACAGGGGGGACGCTGTTCACTGCATAAGCCGTGAAGAGGGCTGAGGCCAGGGCCCCCAGGTAGCCAGTGGGGTGGTGGTGGGTCATGCGGCCACTCTCGATGCTGACTTTGACCAGGGTGTCCAGCTGGGTGGGCTGGTAGAAGCGCAGCCCGATGCTCATGGCGCGCATGGCGGCCCCGCAGCCTCCTGCCCGTGGGCTGAACGGGATCCGCCAGCCGTTCGGCTGCCCCGGATCCAGCTTCATGGTGCTTTCCAGAGACATGGCACCTGGAGACAGGAGCCGCAGAGCCCAAGAGAAGAAAGAAACATCAGCAGGAGGTAGCTTGGGAACAAGGGGAAGACAGGCAGGGCAGTAGGGAAGAAAGCATCACTCTGTATAAGGGATTTGAGCTTCCTCTTAAAAACATAAGTTGTCTGCTCACATACATATCCTGCCTTAAACTGCTGGAACAACCTTCATCCTCTGCAGCAGACCTGACAATTTTTGTTTGTGAAAACAATTAAAAGGTCTAGGGGTAGGAAACACTTCACTGCTCAGTTACTGACATGGTTTATATTTAGATTTTGTGTTAGCCAAAAAAAATATACACTAATAGGTAGATACACACATACCTAGATATATCTCTCTCTGTAAACAGAAGGGTTTGTAGGATCTCTGACACAAGGCTAGTCTGGGTAACTGCTTTTTCACAGGACTTCTAAAGGCAGGGACCCCACAAGCTCCTCATTTGCCTTACTAATAGAAAATGTACTGACAGAAAATGTTTTCCAGATCTTCCTTGCTGCATTTTAAGTTTGCCAGAAAGCCTTGAGTGTAGCACGTCTCTCACTTCAACACAGTCTACATAACTGCTTTTATTGTACTCCTCTCTCATAAGCTGAAGAGCAACTTCAGCTTATGAAAGAGGAGTACCAAAGGTTTGTCCAGCTCACTAGTTCATCTCCAAACACTGCCACTAAAGGGTAACTACAGAAAGACTGTAAGGAATGAGGCAAGGCCACCTCCATCTCTTTCATATTTCTTCTATTTACTTTTTAAAGAAATTACTCTGCTTCTTCCAGTGCTGCTTCTTCAGATGAACACTTGTTAGTCCAACACATTCATAGGACAAAGAAAACATTATAATTTCAGAGCCCAGCCAGCTTCCTCAGCCAAGACAGTGAAATGTTTTGAGAGCTAAGCCCAAATGCTTGTGTGTAAAGAAGAAACAGGTTTGGAAGACTGAATTATCTTTGATTCTCTACCTTGCTTTTTTTTTTTCCTCCTAGTCTTCTCTTCTGGCCCAATTGTAAATACTTCTTTTCCAGCAGGAAGGTAAATCAAGGCAGGTTTCAAGCAGCTTCATTTAAGTTTTAATGTGCTGGACAATGGCAAAGGTGGACTCAACAGACCCAGTGTGCTGAGTCCTCTCTCAGACACAGGGCAACAGCAGCAGCTGGCTGTTAACACACCCCCAAAACTAGACTGTTGCTCGTACACTTTGTTCCCTTACTGGGACGGGTAGCTGATGAACTTGCAGGTGGTCTGTTACTTGGGAAGTCAAACAAAATAGAATAGCAAGGAAGAAGCCTGGTCAAGAAAATTCACCTCACTTTGGTGTAACTCAGTCACCATGATCTGTGACTTTGCTCATCACATCCAGGTACTGCACTAAGTCCCCTGCAGAGCTCTTGGCTTCTGCAATTCCATGTACATGTTTGGCAGTAGGGTTTGGTTTATGGCAGCCTGTTTTACCTGCATGTACAGCACCCTTGTAACTGAAATACCTCCAAAACCATGCACAGCTTTAAGACTGGCTTCTGGACATATGCTAAAAATAACTAACAGCTGTCCACCGTTATCCTCGGGGAATGATGTCACATACTGGGCCAAGCATCTTTAGCTCTACTGGGACCGGTCACAACCAGCCTCTAACTGAAGTATCTGTGAGTTTGCTTTTAGGATGTCTCAGTGTGGGAACATGTTCAGGCCTCTAAATTTCATGTAGTTTACTAATTCAGTGCTGGCTGCCGTGTATCAAAATTGTTAAGAGGGATATCAGCATAATTTCCAACTTTGTGATGACTAACAGAAAATTGAGGCATTTTTCTAAAAATCTCACCATACCAAGCACTGTACCCAATGACCTGTAACAGGACATTAAAATGAACCTGTCAAACAAAGCCACATTTTTTAAAAAGCTGTGCCAACTATTCTGGTAAAAGAGAACTTCTTCCAGGAAAGCAAGGGGGAAGGGAGGGAGCACAGGGACTAGGGTAACTTAAAATCAAAATCTGCATAACAAAAGCAAAGATTACTCTTGCTGAAACTTCGAGAAAAAAACATTTCTTCAAGACCTGCCTGGGCAGGCTGAGACCACACACCTCAGTCCTTGATAAAAAGTGAGATTGTTCTTGCACTAATTGTAGCTAAAATAAAAAGGAAAATGACAAGGCTTTTAATGGAAAGGAAGACTGGTTATTTTGCAATACAATTTGCTTGCAGCTTTAAGCCTGTGCATATTATTTTAGGAAATGACTACTGATAACTTGCAAGTGGAAAAAATTGTGTAAAACAAACCAGTGGATGACAGCTAAGACTTACAATTTATGAAGTATTACAAGTAGTATCCCTCACACTTTTAAAGAGTTAAAATATTAAAACATTAGCAAGCTGATTTAGGAAGGCTAAGATGGAATCACATCAGGTCTTTTTTTTTTTTTTTAATAGATTTTAAAAAAACTGCTGTAGGGAGTTTTTGAATTAGAAAATTGTTTTGGAAATCCTTTACTGTACTAACAACAGGAAATTAAAAGTAACCTAAACATGGTACTGGTCTAAGGAAAAAAGAAATACAAGGAAAAAATAGTGTGTGAATTAGGGCAACCTGAAAAAGTTTCAAGAACAGCTGGACTCAAGTTTTGGGATAGGCCTTCATTCCACTTACCTAGACTCTTCATGTAACAGTCGTTTGGGGTTGATCAGTACACATAAAAAAAGGTGAGTTACACAAACCACACTGTGGTAAATAATTCGAAAGGGAGAGGACCAGGACCAAAAGGCAATTTTGAAGCAGAAGGTTTCCTGAAGAAATGCTTTAGTTGTACAGTGAAAAAAGAAGTATGTCTATGCTTGTGTTGCTTAATTCATTGGCTTAGTAAACTGCAAGGAACAATGAAATTGGGGCTGTGGCACATCACAAACAGCAATAGTGGATGAAGGGATTACCTTGTCATTGAATTACTACCCCCAGAGTTCTCTCCTGGGGCTGCGTCCCTGAGGGACCCTGCTGTGGCTGTCCTATGACTCAGAACGTTGTGGGAATCCCTTTGTTACTGCAGCTTAGGGTTTTCAGGTCTGGACTGCCTCATGTGAGCCATCAATGTGACTTTCCCCCACTGTTCTAAGGAAATCTCTTCTGTGTTGGGCAAAAGTTCCAACAGCAACTTCCCATTCTCAGCCTTCAGGGCTGCAATTCCCTGGTGAGTACTTAGGCCAGAAGAGCACCACCTTGGGTTATGTTCTCAGTTAAAATCCATTTATTCTGAACTGCCAAAAGAGGTTATTGACGTGCAGCTTTTATCATTAGGACTTATCAATATGGCATGGAGAATCCAGACGGCTTTTCAGGGTATGGATTAGGTATTCACTTCAGTGGGAATTAAACTGCTAAGGGTCAGGATTTAAACTCTCAGAGCTGAATGCCTTTCCTTTACCTGCAGCAGGAGCAATTCTGATTGCAAAATTTTTAATTTTTTGTCTTTGGACCCACTAAAAAATGTATATTTCTTTTTTTACCTAGATAATCTGACCTTTCCTTGGCACTCCTCTTAATGTCCATAGCAAGTTTGCTTTCAAATTCATCACTTCCAGGAAGAGGAACTTCTTTTGGGCATATTGCAGCTCAGTTTAGTCACAGGAGGAATGCAGTAGGTGTCCTTTTGTTCTTAGATATTATTTAAATTTTAACATTTAAATTTTAGGTTCTTCTCCTTTTCATCTTAGGTTTTAGTCACCAAGGTTAGAGAGTGAAAATCCTTCCAGGTGCTGTCTCACTGGCAGCTGTGGTTAGTCCATCTTTGCTAGGGGAACTAAACTATGCTGCTTCACCAAAACTGCCATGAATCTCTTGGAAGTTTGATCTGCCAACTTCAGCTGTCCTGACAAGCATCATTACCCCTTCCTAAATGTTTTACTAATTAGGCCACTCCAACAACTGGGAATATGGGTGTTAAAAGAAGACTGATAATTTAGTTCTTTACACAAGGATAGTAGCCCACTGTGGAAATGTAAGCAGAATAAATTTCTGTTCAGGTTTCCAACCTGGTTTATTTTGGAAATGCACAGCTCTGAAACACTATGCTCAGTGGCATGATTTGGCCTTTCCCATGTTTAATGTCAAGACAGAACACTCTTGACATACTCTGGCCACTCCAAATAAGCACATCTAAGCATACATACAATTTCAATGTATAAACTTTGCACAGGACTGCTGAATTTGAGTGTTTCCTGGATACTTCACACCTCCTGTGCTGGTCAAATTAGAGGCCCAGCCTAAGCAGCTCCAATTTAAATGTAATCCAAGCATCCAGAAGAACCTGGGCTATGAGCACAGAAAGGGATGGAATCCTCGGGGAAGAGCTGGGTCAGGAGGGCTGGGTGAACTAGGAACCACAGGGATTTGTTGTACATGTCTTGGCTACTGTAGCCTGTCACGGTGCTCTTCCTGAATACTGCCCGGCCCACTGCTTGTGACACAAACTCAGCACTGCTTTGTCTATGCAGAGAAAAGAGAGCTGTGGAAGTACAAGGTTCAGAAAAGAAGATTGGCCTGGCTGTCCTGGTGCAGAAATCAGGCATGCAGAGCTAGCCACAAGTAGACTTTGGGTTTAGTAAGTGTAATTATTCCAAGCAAGGATGTTTGTGCCTTTAAATATATTTTACATGTAATTTGTTGCATTTATGATGAGAAGTTCTGTATTAATTATCTGTTTAAATGTGTTGCTTTAACACAGCATATCTGGGTGTGCATTACAGTAGCTGAATGTGAATTTTTTATCCACTGAATGTAGGAATCCAAAGTGCAAAAGCCATCACCCTTCCTGATGTGAGGCAGGGCCTCAAACACACCCGTAAGAATGTTTTGTAATTGTGAACGAAACAGTATCTTTTTCATCTAGTTCAGAGAAGCCCAAACCACTTCAGCTTGCCTTACTCTGTTCTCTTTAGCTCATCCTGAAACAGGTACTGAGTGTGGAACACTTTTGCCTTTACGTGAAATACCGTTAACACACTAAACAGCCAAAAGCAGAGCTGGGGCCAGCCCCAGCTCCAAGCTGCAAGAGCGACATGAGCAACAGCACAGCTCTACCCAGACAGTAGGATGGAGGGGTTACCTGGAGCTCTGCCCTCCATGTCATTCATGCACTCCTTGTAGTTCCTTGCAAGCAAAGTGTAGAGATGTGGTAAGCTTGGGTTTTTCCCGGCTGCTACCAGGGCTTCGGCCGTGGCCAAGTGCATCACGGTATCATCGCTGACTATCCAACCCTGGAGGCTAATGTTGGTCAGTCCCCCCATCTCTGCCAGCTCCTTGTGGATGACTGGGCCACTCTTCTGGAACTCCCATCTCCCATTGTAATATCCCAGCGTGTCACCAACTGCACTCAGCACTATGGATGCCACATAGTTTTCCACCCCCTTAGGACACATTTTTTGTCCCATGAGTACTTCAATGTAGAAGACACTGTGAGAAAGAAAAAAAAGAGAAGGAGAATGAGAATTAAATCTTTCCCAGTTCAGTATGGGCTTGTCCTGCTAAGCTCCAGCAGGCTGGATACCCAGCAGGCTGGATACCCTGCCTGGCACATGAGTCTCACCCAGATGATGTATTTCTTCACAGCACATGGACCCTGTGCACCAACCGTGGGTAAGTGTGTGGCAGCCCAGCCCTGGGCCAGGGACACCTGGTGATGTCCTGCTAGGACGCTGGCAGGATAACGCTGTATATCCTACCCAGCTCAAAGACCAAAAACGAAGGGCAGGAGTGCTGAACCATGTGCAGGGTATGTCACCACAACCATGTTCTCCACCTTTCTGAGTGCATGAGCAAGCTCACATCAGAACCCAGTGGCTTTTGTACCCTGGGGTAAGGCGAGGCTGACCCTCAGGGGTACAAAAATAAGGGGTAAGGGGTAAGGTTTGGCCTGCTCAGCTTTGGCAGGGCCAGGCAATGGCAGTGACACCTGGCCCTGCTCCTCGGGCAGGCTACAACAGCGGGTGCTCACACAGGCAGCACCCCCACCCCGCGGGTACTTCAGACAAGAAATACCAACCACGCCTTCCCCCAGAAACCCTCCGCAACTCAGGCACTGCTTCTCCTTTTCGCTTGTGAGAAGCAGAAGCGGCGAAAGCCGGCGGCGCCGCCTGAGCCGGGCCCCGCGAGTACTCACATAGCGAGCCCCCCGATCGCCGCCAGCCCGGCCAGCACGGCCACCGCTTCCAGCGGACTTCCAGGAGCCCACGGGAACCCGGCCCGGCCCATGGGGCGCGGCGCGGCCTCCGCAGCCCTAGGCGCGGCCTGCTTCACCCGGCCCGGGCCGCCCCCCGAGGCCCGTCCCTCCGCGGCCACCCGGGGCGGTGTCACCGGGCCCGGCTCCTCCTCGGCAGCCCCGCCGGGCCGTCCCTGGCAGCCCCCCGGGCCCGGCTCCTCCTCGGCAGCCCCGCCGGGCCGTCCCTGGCAGCCCCCCGGGCCCGGCTCCTCCTCGGCAGCCCCGCCGGGCCGTCCCTGGCAGCCCCCCGGGCCCGGCTCCTCCTCGGCAGCCCCGCCGGGCCGTCCCTGGCAGCCCCCCGGGCCCGGCTCGGCTGCCCCGCCGGCCGCGGCAGGCTCGGTTCGGCGCAGGCGGAGGGACCGGCTGGCTTTCATTCTCGGGGCTGCCCTCAGGAGAGCCGGGCTGAACCCTCGGAATCGAAACCGGCACAAGGGCAATGAAACGAACTGTTTAGCTTTTTTAAAAAAAGCGCTGACAGCATTTCCCGAGGACGAACAGCCCCTCCCTCCTCCTGGCTGAGCCGCCCCTCCCTGATCCTGGCTGGATCTCGCTCTGTGTCTGCCCTGGGGAAAGATTTTGGGAGGGCTTTCCTCACCTTTGGGTTATGATTTGGGTTGTGTTTCCCCTCCTTGCTGCAGCCTGAGCAGAGCCTCGAGCCTTTGCCAGGAATCTTTGCCCCTGTGCCTGCCCCCTTATAGAACCACAGAATTGCTGCTGAAACTGCGGAAAAAACAGGAACTCTCTGACAACATCTTTTCAGTGTTAGAAAATCACAGCATTACTTTATTCTGGCCAGATGTGCAGCAGAAATGATCATCCACGCATGTCCGGGTTGCACACTGAAAATCATTCCACCATATATGGTTCTTTGCTAGACTTTTCACCTGTTTATACATAAAAAAACTTGAAAGACATTCATGTTCATTGGTCCTAAATTACACAGTTCTTAGTATTCAATCTCCTGTTGGTTATCGATCCCTTTGCCTTTGATGCTGATTAGATCTTAATTCTTTGGTTCTCTTATCGATCTTTTCCCAGACCATGTGTTTCTGACCCCACCCTGTGTAATATTCATTAATGTTTATTAACCTCCTGTGTATTTTCTGGCTTCCCCAATCTAGACGTTAAACTCATCAGACCTCACCCAACTCTTTGAACAGAATCTTTTTAAAGAGAAACTTCAATTCCCCTCCCCTGGGCAAAGGTGAACAAACCTAAAGTTACATAAAAGAGTTTTTAAAGTTGCATCATTTCCAGCAGAATCGTCAGGGTTGGAAGAGACCTTCAAGATCACCAAGTCCAACCATCCACCCAGCACAACATTTTAACCCCTTAACCACAAAACCATCATCCAGCACCACATCCAGACATCCCTTGAACATCGCCGGGATGGTGACTCCACCACCTCCCTGGGCAACCTATTCCAATGCCTGACCATCCTAACAGTGAAAAACCCTTTCTAATACGTAGTCTGAATCTCCCCTGTCCCAGATTAAGGCCATTTTCTGTAGGCATGGTAGAAGAGACTGTAGAAGAAGTAGTTGTAGAGACCAGTGAGGTCACCCCTGAGCCTCTTCTCTAGACAACCTCCTTTAGCTTGAGTATTTGGAGGCAACACTTTCCCCACAACCCCAGCGTGGCCCAGACCAGCTCCCTGGTGACCCCAACCCCTCCCAAACCAGGGCTGATCTTTGCTATGTCTAGCAGTGATGTTTTATGTAGTGTCCTGAGGCACCTTGTGATCCCATTGCCTTGCTTTTTCCTTTGTTTTTATTTTTGGTAGTGGTTAGGCAGCTGAAGGAGTCTGGTCAGTGAGTGAGGAAGGGATAGGAGCACAACACAGGAGCAAGAAACAGGACTGTGCAAGGCTGGAATTGCACTTTGTAGAAGCTGAACATTTTTAGCAGCTGGCAATCACCTCCACACCAGGTCTCCAGAGTCCTTGTTCACCCCAGAAGGTACCAGCACCTCTCACATGGAGGGAAAACAAAAATTTCCCCCTTGGTGCCTATGGGAAAAAGCGGTGGTAGTTTTTGAGCTGCAGCCCTGGGGGATTTCAGGGCAATCACAAATGTAGTGCTGGGTCAGAGCAGAGTCCCTGGGGAATTTGGGGGCAAGTCAGAGTGGGGGGCTTGGAGGGGGCCGGAGGGGACTTCAGGTCTGCATGGGAGCATCAGCCCTGGTGGCCTCAATGCTTCATCATGCCATGTTCATTCCTAGATCTACTCCTGCTTTGCACCCTGCTGCAAATGCAGAGTTTGAGAAGCATCTAGCAGAAGAAATAGTAACAGAAAAGGAAGTGGGAAAAAAAGCTGCCAATGTTCCAGCACTGCCAATAGTGCCTGATGACCTTTTCTGCTTCTTTGGTTCATTTTGTTTTCTCTAGAACAGCTCTGAATTTACCCAGGTTGGTGCAGTGCTCAAAAGCAAAGTGGGGGTTTTTGCTCCTAAGTTTTGGGTCTGTGAGAGGGAAAACCCCTTGTGTTTTTGTTTTGTGGAATGGCTGTCTGTGAGAAATGGCTTCTGCTCCAGCCTCAAGGACAGAGGAGTGGAGAGGAAAGTCACAGGGCTCTACAAACAGAGAAGGAAGATGGGACAACATCTCTACATTGGCAAAAAATTGCCTGCGGCACGAGGTGTTTGGTTTTCATAATTGCCTCCAGCTTCCTGAATTCTCAGCTTCCTAAAAAATGAAAATATGATGTGCAGTGCAGTTAAGTGACATCCAAGAGATGTCAGAGAAAAGTGCTGAAGACTCCTCATAGACAGGTGGTGGATAATGATCCAGCAGCAGGAACCATCAGCAGGAGCCTGCAAACCTAGGGTGAGGAGAACAGCAGTCTTCAAGCTCAAAGGGATGCACTGATCCCAAAGGGATCTCCGTGTGTGAGTCCCATGGGATGTCCACAAGTGGGTGAGGAGAGCATTCTCCATCAGGAAGCACCTCCATCTCCAAGACGTTGCAGGGAAGCATTGCCCTGGTTCAGACTGTGGTGTGGGGAAGTGGGCATGATTCTTCCCTTTGCAAAGATGGCCTTCTGATGCTGAGCACTGCAAAGAGTTAGACTCACCAGGTTGCACCATTCTGGGGAGTTTGTTGTATGTTTTATTAATGAAAATTTAGGCTTCTGTGCACCAGTGGCCAGGATATGCCTTCTGGAAAATTCCATGTTGGAGCAGCTTGCCAACCTGCCCCTGCCATGTGTTGAACACTGTGGTTAGCGCTCACTTAGACTTAGAATTTTCCGTCTGGGAAAAAAAGGGTAATTCTTTCTGACTAAAAAAATATGCCTTTCTAAATGAGCAAAGGGTTGAGGACTCCAGTTTGAGGGGGCTGTGAAGGGCAGCACTGCAGCACTGGAGCTACAAACTGGTTGAGACCCTGTAGGACCAGAACTACACAAGGCCTTCAGACCAGGAGTTATAAAGAAGTTGAACATTAAAAATGTATGGTGAACTTAAGCACATCAGCATCCCTGTTCTAGATCCTACAGCTGTCCCCAAAATGGGACTGCAAAGGCACATCTGGAATTCTCATTTTTCACCTCCCCTATCCATCTTCTCTTTTTTCCCCCCAGACTTTCCACAGAATCTTTTTGGGCCCTAAAAATATCTTCATTTTGGACCAGTGCCTAACTCTTACCAGTCTCTCATTCTTTTAATAGCACCTTTTTCTCTGTAACAACAGCAGGCGAGTATTTAGTTTTTTGGGTTTTTTTTGTTTGTTTTTTTGTGTTTTTTTTTTTTTTTTTTTTTTTTGGTTTTGGTTTTTTTTTTTTTTTGTTGGTTGGGTTTTTTTTCCTTTTTGTTTTTGAGTGGGGAATATTTCTGGGCTTAACCCAGCTCTCAGTACCCAAGTATGTGTCTGCTGTTACTTGTCAGTAAATAACAATGCTCTGCAGCAGTGGCATTCCAAGCAGGGGCAGCAAGTGGCACGTGAGGTCTGGATCTCTGCAGTGAGGCTGGGCAGAGTCCTGGTGGGGCAGCAGTGCCTGCCTGTGCGAGGGAAGCACTCGCCTTTGCAGGATGCCCATGCAGGACCAGAGGTGCCTTTGGGCAATTGGCTTACAGGGAATACTGCACTTTGGTCTCTTACTGAAGAAAACATAGTTGTTGCAGAAATATCAGCCTCGTTCTTTGCAGGTTTGTCTTCTACAAATTGTCCAAGAGCAGGCCCGACTCACTCTCCAGGGCAAAAGGGAAAATCAGTGTGTTCTCCTCTTTGTGGCACTTATTGCTCTCCTCATTATGCTTTCAGAAGTTGTCTGTAACACAGATTTTAAAGCAAAAATGTAAAAAAATACAACAGAGTCTAACTGTTTCAAATAACTATAATTCTGCAGAAGATAAGCAGGGTAATTGCCTTAGCACAGAGAGAGGCACTGTAATGCCAGCTTGGGGCAACCTGGAAGGTCAGGGACACTCAGAGAACATCTCCTGAACTGTGATCACCTTTCCCTTGTCCACATCTATAACTGGAATTGCAAACTCATCTTTATTGCCCTTCATCAGGTTTACAACTGACATGTTGGTAAAGGGGAGAGTGTGGGCAGGGACCTCCCCAGTACACTCCAAATCCTGCTTTTGAGCCTGGGAACATCAGTGAAGCAATCCCAGGGAGCTCTACTGGAGCTGATATCTGGCTCCAGTGGTGGATCTGAAGCTCCAGGGCTGACAGGCTGGTTGCTCCTCGCTGTGAATCAAGTGACATTTTCATTCTGGATTGTGTGCTGGCACTGTGTTCCCTGCTTGCATGGTGGCAGTGTCTGAGGGTCTGTGTTGTTGTCCCTTCAGGTGCTTCCTTTGCAGGAGCTGCTGGCCTTGAGTCCCTATCCTTTCAGAGAGTATCAGGGTGGAGGGGGAGCCCATCAGAGGTGTGTCATGCCTGCAAGCAGAGGGGCCCATCAATCCTGCCTTTCAACCGCTCTCAACTCACCCTACAGCACCAGCAGGCTAAACTTGGAGGTCCTTGGCACTTGCCAATGAAAATGACCCCTAATGGAAATGTGGTGCTTAGTGATGGGAGGGGAGAAGGTTTCATCATGCTGTAGGTTTTGAAACAGTGATGCTCCCCCTGCATTGTGCAAGCAGTGATGTGTGAAGTCTTAGATGTGCTTTTTGCTTTGAGACCAGGTTTCTCCTTTCTGTGGGAAAAGAGAGTCTGGGGAACATGACTGCAGCCCACAGTGTAGAAAACATGTTCCAGGTGTGAGGAAAATGAAGAACAGCTGCAGGAGAAGGAGCTCAGTCTTCTGGGACAGAAAACCCTCCAATCCCAGACAAAGCTCTGCTGAGGCTTCTGGTTTTGCAAGGATAGAAGTAGTGTAAAAATAAGAATGAGAAATGAGCGAGGCTGATAAGTAAGGGCTTCTCTTTCTTCTGCCACCAAGGTGCAAATGTGTTCAAGGTGTCTGAGGAAATCATGGGTTGTGTACAGGCACAAGAGCTAAGCTTGAGGGAGAGAGAGTTGGAGGCAGTAGTTGAAATTTAGGAAAGCAGGTGGATGGGAATGATAGTCAGAAATTCCTATTAGCTTACTGGGGAGAGCTTATAGTACCATGACCTGGCAGGGTGAAGGGTGACTTTCCTCAGCTTGAATGACTTAAACTTGAGAGTAGGCGAAATTGTAGGTATGATAGTTTAGGAAAAGCCCTGTGGTGGCTTTGAGTTACTTGACTGGGTGGTTATATTCCACCACAGGGATTTCTTTGATGCTGGTCTGTGACCAGGGCCTTCTTTCTTGTTTCTCTCTTGTGGCTATTTCTTCACCAGCTCCCTCTGTAATAGTGCTGTTCTTGGGAATGACTCCTGCTTTTGAACATGTACTAGAAGAACAAAAGGACATGAGAATTCATGAGAAAGGGCTTAGGAACACCAAAAAGCTCAACATTTGAAAAGTTACTTCTGCATTTGATTCTTCATGAATTGAATTTCAGAGAATTGGGAAGTGCTGGTTTGTGACGAAAGAGGAACATGTGAGCAACATCACTGAATGCTCTATTTTATCCATTGGTCTGACAAGGCTTAAAAATATCTGCCTATGTTTCCATTATCTATTTACGTGCTGTGTGTGATGCAATTCAGTGGTGACATTGTTTTGATGCATGGAAAAGTCCTCCTGCAAGGAGGAGCAAGAACATTGACAGCGGCATCTGCTCTTCCAGTTTAACCCTCACCCTGTGCATGTACCCAAACTCACAGGGCAATGCAGGCTTTAGAGGGGTCACCAAAGACACTGATGCTGTGTCAGTCCCCTGGTGTGTTCCCAGGATGAGCCTGGTCCAGCAGAAAGGACAGGCAAGCTCCTGACAGCAATCACTAGGCAAAGGAAGCTGCTAACTGTGAAACCTTTTGCTCTTAAAACTGAGACAGCACTTGAGGTCTAGGAGGACATGGCCACTGATCTACCAGGTATGTGGCTGCACAAAGCTGCAAGACAGTGTAAGAGAATCTGGTTTGGAGGGGAAAAAACTAAGCATATTTGATGTGATGTCAGACCTCATGTTGTTGAAAGTTAAGCAAATAACTCCAAGAGACAGAGAAGCACAGGAATAAGGATGCTGCCCTTCTCTTATGTTTAGAATTGCTGTGATCCATACCCCTCTGATGACAGTGGCTCTGCACTGCCTCCGAGCAGTCATTTCTGATTGGAGCAGAGGAGAAAATCACACTTGTGCTTTCATCCTGTATCAGAGACCCCATCCCTGTGCTCTACCCCAGCCCCACAGCAGCAGGAGCACAGGACAGCTCCTTGTTTGACATGGATATGACAAGAGCATGAGCCCAGGGCTCCGGCTTCGTGTCAGCACAGACATTTGCTGAGTGTGGGAAGTGTCTCCGGTCTGTCAGCGCCGCCGCCGTGCTGGAGTAGCTGGGGAGCTGTAAGAGGCAGAGGAGTGTGAGATCTTGGTGCATGCTGTTCATGCTGTTCAGTCCCCTGCTTGCACTGGGACCAGTGCTAGGAAAGTGAAATGTTGCTTTTCCTGCCCTCAGTCCCCAGAGCCTTCTCATTTTCTTCCACTGAGCATCCCTGACATGCCAGCCGCTTTGATGTAACCTGCTCATGCGTGGCTTGAGTTGTTTTGGCTGTGATAGTGAAACCTGCTGGGACTGACATTACTGTGTCCAGCCATGAACAAGGCTGGGTATGAGGAACCCCTCAGAGCCTTGGGCTGTGGCCGGGAGGAAGCAAACCGGAAGAGCTGCTTGCACTCCTTGCTGAAAAGGGTGTGGGTGGTGGTAAGGGGAAATGAGGGGCAACATAACTGCCCCGTTCAGGAACTGGCATCTGAAAACACAGTCCAGTGGTGAGACTTTCTACCAGTAGCAAAGGTCATTGCTATCATTAAGAAACTAAGGCTGAAGAGCTGTGTAAGCTGGGATCCCCAAGCAACCAACTAGGCTGACCTCAGTAAACGGGAAATGAGATCAAGTGCAAAGTGAGTTTACCAAGGCTATCTCAGGCCTGGCTATCTTAGTAGGTTTATTTTGATGAGATAATTGACTATGTAGAAGGTGGACTTCAGTAAGGCAGCACTTACAGTGCTACAGGCAAAACCATTAAGCTGGAGAACCAGGGGATTAATGTGAGCATTGTAAGGATTTACCTAAAGAAAGGATGTCAGGAGGTTGTGCCTCAAGGGAAGCGAGCTAGGTAGAAAGGGGTTATTAATGATGCTCCTCAAAGGGGTGATCCTGTTTAGCCAACAGGAAAACAAGCTGTAATCAGATTTGGTCAGATTTGAAGGGCTAAGTCACTGCAAAGATTTCTCAGGCTACAGGAAGAGAAGAACTGATGGCATTGAGGATGGGAATAGGGAAAACATGGTAAAAAGCAGCAGCACAAAGTGCAAGCTTTCCTATGCAGACAGTAGCTATAAGATGTTTTGCTCCCAGCTTGTCCTCTGCCATTTGAAAAATACAGAGTAAGCGGAGTTTGACTGAGGATGAGTTCTCACCATAGTGTAGCCAAGAAAAAGAGGAAGGTGAGAACATCTGGTGAAGAAGCCAAACACAGCGCCTGGGCTGTGGCATTGCTTTGTCTCTCCTGGCAGATTTTCACAGAACTTCACAGAATTTTTTCTAGGTTGGAAGAGACCTTTAAGATCATCGAGTCCAACCCATGTTCTAACACCTCAACTAGATCATGGCACCAAGCGCCACATCCAGTCTTTTTTTAAACACATCCAGGGATGGTGACTCCACCACCTCCCTGGGCGGATGATTCCAGTATTTGACCACTCTTTCTGTGAAAAACTTCTTCCTTAAGTCCAGCCTGTATCTCCCTTGGCGCAGCTTGAGACTGTGTCCTCTTGTTCTATCTGTTGTTGCCCGGAGAAAGAGACCGACCCCCAGCTCACCACAGCCACCCTTCAGGAAGTTGAAGAGAGCGATAAGGTCACCCCTGAGTCTCCTTTTCTCCAGGCTAAACAATCCCAGCTCCCTCAGTTGTTGCTCATATGGCTAGTGTTCCAAGCCCCTCACCAGTCTCGTTGCTCTCCTTTGGACACGCTCAAGCATCTCAATGTCCCTCCTAAACTGAGGGGCCCAGAACTGGACACAGCACTCGAGGTGTGGCCTCACCAGTACCGAGTACAGGGGAAGAATGACCTCCCTGCTCCTGCTGGCCACACTATTCCTGATACAGGCCAGGATGCCATTGGCCTTCTTGGCCACCTGGGCACACTGGTGGCTTATGTTCAGCTGGCTGTCAACCAGCACCCCCAGGTCCCTTTCCACCTGAGCACTGTCCAGCCACACCGTCCCCAGCCTAATAACGTTGCAGGGGGTTATTGTGGCCAAAGTGCAGGACTCGGCACTTGGACTTATTGAACTTCATCCCATTAGATTCTGCCCATCCATCCAACCGTTCCAAGTCCCTCTGCAAAGCCCTCCGTACCTCTAACAGATCGACACACGCTCCCAGCTTAGTGTCATCTGCAAAAAATGTGTCATTTTCATGGGCACATTTAGATCTCAGGCCTCCCCTCAGTCTTTACCCTAAGTGGAAGACAAGATACATTGATGGAGGACCTGTATTGTCTAGACAGCCTCACCTGAGCCTCACAGATAGTGGATGTGGCCTCTGAAGAAAGGCAGATCCAAGCCAAAGGCACCCATGTCCCAGCAGCCTGAGGATTTCCATTTAAAAAATTGTGATACCCATTTAAAAGGGGAAACCCCACAGCTCACACTTACAGAAATTACTCTCTTTATGTTCAAATGGAAAAGAAACAAACCAAAGCTGGACACCACATTTAGGTTTGAGGTTCTGAATGTTTTCAGGTTTGGTTCTTGTTTTAGGTTTTGGGGGCTTTTGCCTTTGTTTGTTTTCTCCTGAACTCCCCCTCCCACCTCCAAATGTCAAGCTGGCAGGTTTCTGGAATTGAGTCCTTCTGAGCTTTGCTTCCTGAAAGCCCTGAATTTGCACTTCCCATGTTGCTGTCTGATCAGTGTACACTACAGTGAGCTATGTCTGCTGATGCATCAGATACATTGCTGTCTCTAAGAAAGCAAATCTGCCAAGAAATGTTGTGTTTGGCAAGAAAACTGCTCCAACATGAAGACTGGCCAGTCTGTGGGTTGCCAGCACAACCTTGCTGCAGATGGAGGTTTTGGAGGTTTTCTATACTGATCCCTCTCCTGAGCACATGCAAAATGAAACCAGCTAATGTTTACTAACACACATATGGGCATAATTTTTCAAAGGGTTGGAAAAAACAGGGGTCCTGACAATGCTCTTCTGACCATTGAATTTCTTCTTCCAAGACAGAAACAAGCCAGAGCCCAATAAAGATATCACAATCACAGCCTCAGGAAAAGGAAAAAAAAACCTTTTATTTTCTCACTATTAGTGGTAGAAATACATGTTTCTTTTCTTCTTTTTTGGTGGATTTTAAATAGATCTGTCTAAACCGTATCTGATGTAAAAAAAAAAAAAAAAAAATCATCCCAGCAGGTTAAATTTTTTAAATGAAGCCTAACCACAGCCATAGCAGACAACAACAATGCATAGCAGCGTTGATTACAGGTAGTGCTTTCAGCTCTGCTTTTACCAGAGCGTATAATTCTGCTTTTTGGGCATGATTTCCATTGAAAACAGTGTTGCATTTTTATATATAAATCTGTGTCAGAATGGCATTCACACTTACAAATATAGTGCTTGTTCATATGGGCAAATTGTAGGTAGGAAGCTGGGCTGCAAGATAGCAGCATGCTCATTGGTTCTAATTAATTCCTTGATTACATGCTCCTGTGGGCACCAGGGGTGATTTACTTTGCTTCACTCTTAAAGGCAGGACAGGTTTGAACACAGTGATTTGGGTGAAAATATATATAACATTTGGAGCTGATTTAATGCCCATGTTTTGTCAACAGTCCCTTCTCTCTTTCACAGTCCACCACGTCCTGCTGCTGATGCTGGTTCCAGTAAATCAATGCAACTCACAAAGATGGCCAAGAAAAGCAAGTTTGTTTAATTTTTTTTTCTTTGCAGGGTTAGCGTGTTGAACCAAATTCCAAGGGGACACTGAGGGATAAATGTTCAGGGGTGAGATTTGTCCCTGCCTCTGATCAACGGTATGGAAGTAATTCTTGGGATTTTTGTAAGCCTGCATCTTAGAAACCAAGCATCATGGGAATCAACTGTGGATTACTAAAATCAAAAACAATGTTCTGATGAGCAAAACACACAGTTTGCCAGTCCTTAATCACATTGACAGATTCCTAAGATGGCAGGACAAATGCCCAGCAGACCTCACAAAGAAGGCAGATCCAAAGTGCTGCTTCTCCAACACGGATTGAATCAACATGAATCAACATGAATCAACACCTTGATTCATATTCCTTTTGCAGGTGCATTTTCATATCCACATGTCGTCATCTTGGAACACAGGCTTAAATATTTACTTGTTTGTGTTTTCACTGTGTCAGTTTCTCATTGCCACTGTGGTTTCATGATTAGGACAGTGTGAATTTCTGTGGATCTCTGCAAAACCTCTAGGACCAAGGTCCTCAGATTTTGCCTCTGTGTGACCCACTCTGAAGCCAACTCGGAACCTTACACTTTTTTACCCAGTGAATGCAAGGGTAACACAGGGAAATACAGTCCTGGATAGGAAACAGCCTAAAAAATCACCTCCCCCTTGATGCAGTCACTTGTGCCAAATAGCAAAATGCCTGATTAGGCAGGCTTTCCAGGGATCTGGCTGTCCTCAGCTGCACCCCGGCGCTGCTGGCGCCCGGAGCAGGGAGTGCAGGTGCCCTGCCTGCAGGGAGAGGCAGGGCTCCAGCAGCCCTCCGAGGTGGGGGAACAGGGCAGGGAGTGTGCTCTGAATGTGCACCCCATGCAATGCTTGCTCCTGGTTGCATTTACATTTTTCCATGTAACAGCACAAAAAAAAAAAAAAAAAAAAAAAAAGGTAGTCAGGATTCAGGATAAGGCAATCTCAGCCACAGAGCTGCCAGCCTAAACGGCTTGTGAAAACAGGATGAAGGCTCACAGCCCCTTATGAGCCAGCAAAGCCTGCAATGCACCCAGCACAAACAGTAATTTAAGTCACAGCACAGCCAGACAATGTTTGAGCTGCCCATGTGCTGAAATAGTTGGTGGGAATACTAAAACCAGCCTGTGTCTTCTTCCCAGCCTGGTGCTGCCAAGGACTGTGACTCCCTGGCCCAACCATTGCAGGCAGCCCATCCTGCTTTTGTGAGGGAAACCAGTGTGTTTGCAGCTCTGTCATCACTCCCAGGGGTGGAAACCACAGCAGATTGCATCCTCTTTCAAGAGCATCTCTGCTCCAAGGGAAGAGCTTGCAGGAGCTGCCCTGGAGGCAAGGAGTGGATGAGGGCAGCTGTGAGTGCCATCCTGCATGCACAGACCTGTCACTCTTTCCTGCATGGACTGTGTGAGCACCATGGTTGCACAAGCAGGGATGTCTCACTACAGCAAAGGACAGCAATCCAGTGGGTTCCTTTCAATAGTTTGCTGTGAGGTAATTGAGGAAGGTTAATCCCAGATTATTAAAGAATTTTGTCAAGAAGCCTTGGTGCTTTGTGCAGTAAAAATCAAATATCCACCCATGCAGAAATCGGGTCAAAGTTAAGCTTGTCAAACAATGTTGGTGCATTTTGCATTTGCATTGCTGGAATTAATTTCCCACATTTTCACCTTATCTGTTTCTGAGTTCAGAAGATTTTTAAAACTTTATTGGTCACTCCTGATTTACCATGGCACACCAGACATGCTAACTGTGCTTTCAAATGTACCATGTCACCAAAGCACACTAGCTGTTCGTTTTCTTTTTTTTTCCTTTCTTTCCTTCTTTCCTTCTTTCTTTCTTTCTTTCTTTCTTTCTTTCTTTCTTTCTTTCTTTCTTTCTTTCTTTCTTTCTTTTTTTCTTTTCTTTTCTTTTCTTTTCTTTTCTTTCTTTTTCTTTTCTTTTCTTTTCTTTTCTTTTCTTTTCTTTTCTTTTCTTTTCTTTTCTTTTCTTTTCTTTTCTTTTCTTTTCTTTTCTTTTCTTTTCTTTTCTTTTCTTTTCTTTTCTTTTCTTTTCTTTTCTTTTCTTTTCTTTCCTTTCCTTTTCTTTTCTTTTCTTTTTTCTTTTCCCTTCCTTTCCCTTCCCTTCCCTTCCCTTCCCTTCCCTTCCCTTCCCTTCCCTTCCCTTCCCTTCCCTTCCCTTCCCTTCCCTTCCCTTCCCTTCCCTTCCCTTCCCTTCCCTTCCCTTCCCTTCCCTTCCCTTTCCCTTTCCCTTTCCCTTTCCCTTTCCCTTTCCCTTTCCCTTTCCCTTTCCCTTTCCCTTTCCCTTTCCCTTTCCCTTTCCCTTTCCCTTCCCTTCCCTTCCCTTCCCTTCTTCCCTTGCAATCTGTAAACAAGATGATACTTGTGCTCCAATCTGTGCCAAGACAAAGACTTTCCTTCTTAAATTCTTGACAGTTTTAGAGTCTGAAGGTTGGGGACAGCTAGGGGGGAAACAAGAACAAGAAGTCTCTGAAGCTGTAAGAATTTTGTTATTGTTATTTTCCTTTGTAAGATGAAAGGGATTTTCTGTAACCTGAAACCGTTGGATTTTCCTCTTAGATCACAAAGTTATTTTATTTTTTTATTGATATTGTGTGGGAGACCATCAGTCTTTGTGTGGAAGGCCTAAATTCTCAGGATGCTGGGACCACTTTGGTAAGGTTGCTGTCTGCCCTCTCTTACAGGAAAAGAAAAAAATGTCACATAATTCCACTGAGAAACAGATGAGTATTACCAGCTGAATTCAATTCATTCTCCACATACCCTGTAGTCCATGTGCTGGTATTGGAACCATCAAATGCTGACAGGACAAGAGGAAATGGCCTCAAGTGGTGCCAAGGGAGGTTTAGATTGCATATCAGAAAAAAATTCTTCACCAAAAGGGTTTTCCAGCCCTGGAACAGGCTGCCCAGGGTATGAGTTTCCATCCCTGGAGGTATTTAAAAGACATGTAGACATGGTTTAGTGGTGGACTAAACCAAGCAGTGGTGGATTAACAGTTAGACTAATTGATCTTAAAGGTCTTTTCCAACCTAATTTTATGATTTTATGAAAAACGTATCCCAGAAAATGTTATTCTGCTTTGCAATGGGATCATTTCTCTGACAAAGATGTTTTTAAGGCATTTGCACAACCATCGTTTGGTGATGTACATCTCTGGAAACATATCTTGAGTACTTCCCTTTCAACCTGGACACTCCAGTATTAAAAGCAGGCAGATGTGCTTTTAGTTCAGATTAACACAGACTGGAATGGCTGTTCTCCTTGAAAACAGTGAAGGGTATCCCAGTCCTGTAGGAGGGAATGTGGTTATGAATCCTCAGTGGAGCATAGGTGCTGTGTTTTGGTTTAGTGTTTACCCAGTTCTGACCTTTCTGAGAGTTCTCTGAGATGTCGATTGAGAAAGAGAGGGAGGTTGGGGTTTTTTTGCATGTTCTTGAAAATCAATAAATGTTCAAAGTAATGATGTTCGACTGCTCTGGAAGTGCATCTCTGCAGAGGTAGAAAAAGTTAGTGATGTCAGTGGGTCTACAGGAGAACTCTAGCAGCAATGTATTTGAAAAGACTTCCCTTTGAGTGCAAAGGATTTCTACCACAAGTGCTGATTACTGAAATTAATTTCCCCTACACAGCATATATGCTGCAAATTTTCACTTGTCTTTTCTGCTTTTTCCCTAATGGTTTCCTGTGAAAGCAATGGAACAATGTAGTTGTTGATGCTTTCACATCTTCCCCTTTTCTACAGTAAATGTTTTTAGCAGAATTTAACCATCCTTTCATATTAAATCTTAGCTTCTCTTCTGCAATACTTCTACCTATTTAAAGCTGTTTCTGGAGCACATAGAGGTGAAATGCTGAAGGCCTAATCAGGTGCACAAGAAACCTTATTTCTATGGGGATTTTGCTGTGAATTGGTGGGCTTATATTATTCTCTGCAGTGCTCAAAAAAGCAGTGTCTTTGCTACTGTGACTTCAGTATGTATGAGTCCTTCAACTTTGTTAACATCCTAAAGATGCATGACACTTCTTCCCTTGAACTGATGGATTCCATGAATCAAGGATATGATACGTGCTTAGGGAAGCTTTAAGTGATGGAAAAATTATGACTTCTGCCTCTGATCAAAGCATAGCAAAGCACTTGGCTGCTCCTCTCTCTCTGTTACTTCAGTCTCCTTGCAATCAGGGAGATCTCCGGAGGAGAAGGTACCAAGAACTGTAATACCTAGGAAAAGAGAAGGAGCCCTGAGTGAGAATAACACCCTTGAGTTCAGCTGTCTAAAGTTTAGGCAGCCTTCGCTGGGCCAGGTTCTTCTGTGTGTAATAAGGGGTTGTGGTACTTCCTTACTACAGTCTGGCAGCTGATGAGCTCAGTTTCTTTCCCTGGGACTGCTCATCCAAAAACAGGATTAAGTCCTGAGGAAGAAATGCAGACGCAAACGTAACAGGCTGGAGTTTCCTTCTAGTTGTAATATGCTAATGGCTGAAATCTGTATTTTAAAAAGGCTTGAATTTAAAATGAAAGTGAAGTGATGAACCATACAGCTGTAGCAGGGTTGCCAGTAACTCTGTAATGATAAGGATCCGTGATTGGACTAGCAGAGAAAGTTTATTCCATCTGACTCAGAGAGGCAGTCCCTGCCTGGGAGCTGGGGCTGTGACTTAGGGAAGCAGTGTATGGCTGGCTGTGTTAATGATATTTTCTTCTTCTCTGAGCACCATGGAAACACTTCTGCGTAAACACATGGTGCTACTGTCATCTGCATTTGCAAACCATGCTGGTGGAAAATGCATGGATGGAGTACAAATGTACAGGATTTAGATCATAGCCCAAAACACAAAACACAGGCACTCAAAACACTGCAGTGAAGAAAGTGCCAGTCTGACTCAATAACAGACTCCTCTCAGCCATTTCATATACAATGATTTTCTCTCTACAGAAATGTTATAACCTGTATTTGATTTCTCTATGGAGTACCATTGTTTTAATTATGTCAAAATAAAATTCTGATTTGTAATTCAACCCAGTCCATCTAATCTATCTAATTCAAGGAACTGTACTGAAGAAAAACTGGAGCAATGTAGTGGCAAATAATTTCTGATAAAAAGGATGCATTTCATTTAAATCAAAATCATTTAAACCAGCAAACCAGAAGTCTGCATTTAAATAAATTATTTTACTCTTGATTTGTATTTGCTCTTTTTTCTCCTTGAAGAATACCCAGTTTTCATTGGTGTGCAACCCTCTTGTTGTGATTACTACAGCTAAATAAAACCCCTTACACGGTAACTGCTTTCACTATACCAGGGCTTATTTTATTTTGCAAGAGGGTGTGCAGTATCTGTACAAATCTACATCACTTAGCATGCATTTACTCCCTCGGGCTCTTATTCACTAAGTGGTTTGTTTTTCTGCCTAGAATTTGCTCTGGACTGGCTTGGGTTGGTGATGGCCCTGCCCTTCCAGGCTTCAGAGCAGGGATTGTCTACAGGGATTGTCCATGCCTCTCCCCTTGGGGCCTTGGGTGAGCAGTGGGTGCCTTCTGGAGAAGGCAGGACACGATGCTGGGGAGGCAAGTGCTCCCTCCACTTCCACAGGCCTGGTGGATGCTCTCTGGTGACACCACGACCATCCACACTTGGCCCTGCTGTCACATCCTACTCCCTCTCCAGGTGCTCAGCCATCACATCCATCACATGCAGCCCAAGCAACCCTTCTTAAATTTTCTTTGGAAAATCCATTTCCTGATGGATTACATCCTGCTGAGCCTGAAACGGTGGCACAGGCATTGTGATTATTTTCAAACATAATTTTATACAGCTTTTCCCAAAGCAGCATCAGGGTTTCACTTAGCTGCGTTTTAACCTCCAGAGCACCCAGCACTGCCCGACACTGACATTCACAGGCAGGGTCCTTCTGCCTGACGCCCTCCTGGCTGGAGGAGCACCCGGAGCATCCCCGAGGGATGAAGGCAGCCCCGTGCCCGTGCCCGTGGCGGGGGCGGCGGGCGCCGCATCCTGGCACACGCCCCGCGAGGAAGCCGTGGGCGGTGTGAGGTGACTTATGAAGCTGAGCAGCCTCCCGGCGCCACGACTTCCCCTTGCAGCCGGCCAGGGAGTGTTTCCGCAGCCTGTGACAGCAGCCGGGCCCCCATGGCCTGGCCCTGAGCCCCCTGCATCCTCCCTGCCTCCGGGCTGGCCTCGGTGCTGCTCCGCCCGGGAAACGCCAGGTACCGGGGCAGGGAAGCGGGCACGCTGGGCTTGCGCTCGGGGCTTTTGGCGGCGGCAGCAGGCAGGGAGGAGAGGGACACAGCGGAGGGTGCTGTGACTCCCCAGGCTCCGTTCCCATAACCTTATTCCCCTCTCCCCCCAGCCCGGGAGCTGCAGGAAGATGATGTGCCTGCCCGCCTCCCCACCGGCGCTGAGGACGTGCCTGGGGCTCGGGCTCCTGGTGCTGCTCTGCCTTGGGCTAGGTAAGCAGGGGCCAGGATGGGAGCGTGGGAAGGGGCTGGGAACCAGCAGCAGCACCCACGTCATGGTCAACAGGGGATGGTGGCCCTCAGGACACTCCTGGAGCCTTCTGCCCGGGCTGAGCCCCGGGTTTGGGGTAGCTTTGGCACTTCACTGAGGAGCCCTCAGCTCTCAGCTTCCCCTTGCACCAGGCTGCTGGCTCCCAGAGAGGCAGGGTGATCTCCCATCCCAGCCAGGGTGAGAGAAACGAGGGTGTTTTGGGTCAGCTGATGTCTGTGGGGAGCACATGGCACAGCCCTCTGGGCTTCGGTTTCAGTGGTGGCGTGGTTTCTGCAGCTTTTTGGCTGGTTCAAAGTGGGTGTGTGGTGGAAAAGATTGGCAAAGGTGGCAGCTCGGAGTGCTCTGCACCTCCTGGGCAGCTCAGCACAGAGCAGAGTTCTTTCTCCAACACCACAAATCCCCACTGAGTCCTGCCTGGGCTGTCCCCTGTCCTTTTCTGAGGACTTGCCACAAAGCTCACACAGATCTCGCCTCATCTCAACAGGCTTGGAATGAGTTTTCTCAGATGTGTGAAATGTTAACCTGGAAACCACACAAAATTCACTTCTGAGCTGGAGTTCGTTGTGGATGCAAAATAAGTTGTGCTTATTGGCATTTTAGTGTTTCATTGCAGCTAACAGTACTCTAGGGCAAACCTGGGCTGAACTGAGGCGTTCATTAAAAATCAAGCAATGCAAAATTAGGAGCTTGTCATGCTGCTATTGTGAAACTGGGAGGTATTTGATGCCGGGTTTCATTTTGAGTTTCAGTCTCAGAATTTTAGGATACAACTTGAAGAATTTAGCAGGGAGTGAATTGCAGAGCTCACCTGTAAAGAAAGCAATGACCTCAAATGTCGCTCTGGGATCTTTGCTCTTCTGTCTTCCCCTCACTCCTTCCCCTGCCTCTGTGCTTGCAAAGCATCTGTCAAGCACAAATATATTTTGCTTGTATTTGCATCAGGCAGACAATCTATCATGAGCAGAATTGTTTCTGTCTCAGATCTTTAAGAGCTTGTGATATGTTAATAATGTAATTACGATAATATGGTAATTTGCCAGTCCTGTAATTTCTCTGAAAACAATTCTGGTTCCTTGACTAAAGGATGTATAGTTGGATGTATAGTTTGATGCATGCTAATATCCACTACTAGAAACAGGAGCTTGATAAGAAAACTAAGTGTTCCTCCAGTTTTACTTTTGGGGCACAATTTTTAGATGCTTCTCAAGCAACAAGTCAGTGGAAGTCCTGGTGCCTCAGGAGCAGGTGCTTGGCAGACTGATAACAGCAGGACAGCCGATGCACTTATTTTTCTCTCTGTATGCACTCACACACACTCTGAACCCTTTCTCTCCGAAGATCAGCATTCCTACATCACTGCTCCTGGAAAATACTGGTGCAGTACCCACAAAGGACTGGGTTTTAAAAGCTTTACTGGTGCTTGTGGGCAATGCCTTCCCAAGGTTGCCCACAGGGACCACAAGGACCAAGTTCTGATCTTGTTGTGGCAAAATCGTGGAGCCCTGGGTGTCTGCCATCACCCTGGCACTGACTTTCCATGCAGTACCGAGTGAGTCACCACGTTTACAGGACTGACCCCACATGGGACTGCTCATGACCTCATCGAGGCACGATCAGGGCTGGCTACCAGAGCCCGTATCCTTGGTTTGGCCCAGGTGTCCTGATGCTGGCACACCTCCCTGATGTAGCACTGCAAAAGGTCAGGTAGCATTCTGGGGTGGAAACAGGTGCCCTCTGTAAAGCCCATGTGGATGAAATAGTAACAGAAGGGATGCCAGGCTGAATTTTCATGTTGTAGCAGTGGAAGGCATTATTGGGGGGGGGGGTTAATTAAATGGGATTTGAAGGTTGTCTTTCATAGGAAAGGTTGAAGGTTGATTTGAAGGTTGTCTCTCATAGGAATTTCATGTATGTGCAAGCTATGTAGATCCATTTATTTTCCTTTGAATTGAATTTTGCTACTCTGACATTCACCTGAAATGCCAGTGTAATTTAGAGCTGCTTCTGGGATGTCATCTGCTGCTGGAGACACTGATGTCCATGAACAACACCCCCTTTTCTCAGCACAAAGTGGCAGAACAGCCTTGGTTACAGCACAAACTTTTTTATTTATGATCTGAATGCACTGTTGGCATCCCCATGGGCTTGGTTTTGTCCTGCCATTGCACCTTCACATCTACCTACAAATTGTAGGATATTCTCAGTCCCAGTTTGTTGTCCTAGAAAAATATATCTTGGAGTCCCTCAGTATGACCTTTCCCTGCCCTGTGTGCAAACAAAGCGTAGGCCCTGACTTCAGGGACCCAGCAAGCCCAACTTCATGTCCATGGAGTATTTTTAAACTTCCCTGGAGTCTTTTCTTCCAGCTGGGGACCACTTAGCTCTTGGTTTCTTCCCAGGGGTGAAATTTTTTGAGAAGTTTTGAAGAAAATTCCCTACAGCTTTTCTAAGTTACTGGAGAGTTGGGAAGGGAGGGGGAATATCCGCTTCTGTCGGCGAGCAGTGGCTCACAAGTAACTCATTCCGGGAATCCCCTTCCCTTGTGTTACTCCCAGTAAAGAGCTCGGAGTGGAGCCAGGTCTCAGAAGGGGACAATGAGGGCTGAGAAAGATTCCCTGTTTTGTGGCCACCCCTAAATATTGAAGTGTCTATCAATGAGCTTTAGGTGCTTGGTGTCTGATTTCCATGCCAGCTCTGGTATGGGTTGGGCTGGGGCAGATTTCACAGTAGAGATGGCAGAAATTTTTCTTTACATACCGGATTTGCCCACTTGATCAGTGGATGCAAATTGAGTTTCTGACTTATTCCTCTTCATGCCTTCAGCTGTTGTTTTAATTTCTTTTTTCGGATGAGTTTCTGTCTCCTGTTCCAGACATGTGGGAAAAGTCTTTCGAAACCAAGGGCAGCGGATCTAAGGAACTCCTTTTTCTGTTTGTCAGTCAATCCAGAGTGAAACCTGCTGTAAGAGCTTGTCTGAAGAAACAGAAACCCAGCTAAAGCCTACTGCTTTCTGCTTATAGAGACTGTTTTACTTCTTCTGTTGAGTGCTTCTTAAATTAAAGAATTCTTTAGAAAAAAAAAACCACAGAAGATTAAACTTAGACAAGCTACATTTTTACACAAAATAGAGTTAAAAGTTAAATTAGAGTTAGAGTTAAATGCCAAGTTTGTAAGGCTAAGGGTCAAATGTTCCTTTCACCCACATAATTTCCTTTTTCCAGTTAGATCGGAATGAACCCAGATAGCTCTAGTGACCTCATGTTGCTCTGACTGCAACAGCTTTTTTGCATTTCTTGGCTCACTGAGACATTTGTATCCTTTTTGCCGTGTGCATGTTGGACATTCCTGCATTTAAACATGCAAAGTTTGGAGTGGACACTTTTATTAATTGTGGCAGATTACCAGCAGAAGATGCCACCCTTACGCCCTCACACCTTTCCTGCTCATCACGGCCTTGATTCTGAGTTCCAGCTGTGGTTTAATGGGGGTAATTAATCTCATATAAATGACTGATGCTATCCTGCTGTCTCTCCTGCGGTGAGTTAGTTTTTTCCAGAGCCAGTTTGCTTTAACACCTATGCTGTGCACCCCAGAGGGGGACGGATGCAGACAGGAGTCACAGTTGAGGGGTACAAACAGGTCGTTGCCACCAAGAGTTGCAATCCTGCTCCTCTCTGGCTGTGTGATCCTCCTCTTCTTTGCACACGTCTGATCCCTGGATTATCTACTTCACCTTCCAGCTTAGCAGAAAGTTTCCTTTTTTCATTTTTTTTTAAGACTGGTATATTCAGCCAGACTCCAGAGAGCCCTGCAAGGGGGGACATGTGGGATTGGAAGGGAAAGGGGAGCCAGAGCCCCTCTGCTTGCATGGGGAAGGCATGAGATCATTATGAGTTTTTTGTCTGGCTGCATCCCAAGGTCGTGCTAGTCTGGGGGAGAATTTCCATATTCTGAGAAATTCTCACAGAATTACAGAGTTTGTGTTGGAAAGGATCTTAAAGCTTAATTTGTTTTAACCTCCCTGCCATGGATGCTTCCACTAGACCAGGTGGCTCAGAGTCTTACCCAAACTGGCCTTGAACACCTTCAGGGCTGGGACGTCCACAACTTCCCTGGGCAACCTGAGCCAGCACCTCACCCCCACCACAATAAATCCTTTCTTCCTAATATCTGATCTAAACCTTCCCTCCTTCACCTTGAGGCCATTCTCCCTTGTCCTGTTGCTACATGCCCTTGTGAAAAGTTCCTCTCCAGCCTTCTTTAAGGCTCCTTTTAAGCACTCTCTAGGAAGGCTGCTCTAATGTCTCTGTGGAACCTTCTCTTCTCCAGGCTGAAGGCTTCTCCTTCCTTTTAAGCACGTGTTTCCCAGTATAATTGCTGCGTTCATGCAGATGTGGTCTTCCATAGGGTAACAAGGCAGGTGTGCTGGATGCAGTGAAGTCTGTTCACTTGGCAGAAGGAGGTCAGTTTTGCTTTAAAATAGATGAACTTTTATGTTTGATTGTAGCTGTTCTGTCCCCTTTGGAGGGGCATCACCATTGGGAGTCTCAGGAGTTCATTTGAGAATATGTAAATCTTTCCCAACTCGGAAATGCCACAGGCTTTGCTTCTGCCTTTTCACTGTTATGCTTTTAAAATACCATTGGTCCCAGGGGAGTCCCTGACTGAAAAGAAAGTGCTGACTGATGGCTAATGGTGGCATTTCTACCTACCCTGAGCTAAAAGGACACCCACCTTTTGGCGAGCTCCAGTTCCTATCTATCACATAAAAAGTTGTTAGAAAAGACGATTGAAGGCAGTCTCTCTGCACACCGCTGCTCTCGCCCTAGCAGGTACCCTCTGGTGTCGCTCTAAATGCCCTGCGGACAGGGATTTGATCCCTGTGGAAGCGCTTCAGAGAGAGCAGAGCTCGCTGTCGGCCACCGGCTCCTAAACGCCGAGAGAGCCCTTCCCTGCCCCGCCCTGCCCTCCCTGCTCCCGGACGGTGCCTCCAGCAGCGCCGGGCCGAGCCTCTCCTTCCACTGCCTCTGCGGCTTCTGGAGCTTACAGACCCTTCTGGGCTGCTCTGCTTACCTGAGGGCTCTCCGCTTAATGACCATTCTCCACGCCGTGCTCTTATCTGGGGCTGTGTAATCTCTCCTCCCGCTGCGGGGTGACTGCCGGGGCTGTCTGCAGAGCATCCTGAGTCAGAGCCTGAGCACAGACCGGTTTTTCTAACAAGATAATGGCTGGCAGGCCTGCAGCGTGTTTGGCTGCACTGGTTAGTGTTGCTATGGCAGGAAAAAAAAATTAAAATTTGTAATTTTTCGACTTTGAAGTGGCTTATGTGAGAGGTATCATAGTTGATTTTCCTAGTTACTGGCTACTTTCACCTCCTATCAGTTTCAAGAGAGGGCTGGCTGCTTAGGGAGCATGTGAGACAGAGATTTAGTAAGCACTGAAGAAAACTACAGCCTTAAGCAGTGGGGAGGACCTCAATTTCAGAAACTGCTGTGAGGACATAGCATGCGTGGCAGTGGTACTGCAGGAATTAGGAAAATTATCTGAGAACATCTTCAGCTGGGAGATAAATATAGAGGAAGTACAAAGTGATCCTGTCAGCAAGAGACAGAGACTGCAGGGGAAAAAATTAACAAATTTATTTTTGTCTGTCTTTGTGGCAAATCTCCCGCACCAGCCCCTCTTACAAAAATGCCACATCTAGTTTCTGCTCCCAAACTGGGAAATCAAAAGAGTGCTGAGCAAGATGTAGGAATTTGAGCTCTAAAGGAACTAAAATATGCAAATTTTCTGAGGACATCCAGATTTAGGGGCCCTCCTAGCCCTTTTTTATTCTAGCAGGGTCACACGGGCTGGGAATGGAGAAAGGGAGAAGGTTCAGAAAGTCTCTTCTTTTGCTCGTTTCTCCGAGTCAAAGACGTCCTTCTGTCCCCACGGCCGTGTGTCCCTGCTGGTTCGCAGGGGACAAAGTGAGCTCTCCATCCTCTCCTCCCTGAGCAGCGCCCACGTGGTGCACTCTGCAGCGGGGGGAAAGATCTAAGACAAGATCTAGTCCCCATCTCCAAGCAACTCTGGCTCCATATCCGGCTCCTTGCTTGGATCGGACCGCCTGCCTGGTGCCAAGATGAGAAAATTGCCGGTGATTTGTGCAGAGTCGCGATTTTACTCAGGTAACACAGCAGACTGGACATACCCGGGCAGCGGGCTTGTCCCAGGCTGACTCAGAAAGCAGGAGATTTTTATCTCCGCGAGTACCGAAACCTGTATTGCAGCTGACTGGAGCAGCCCCAGCGCTGCAGCGAGCCCCTCTGCCAAAGTATTTCAGATTCCCTTTTGTCTTCTCAGATGCTAATTGCAGATCACCCTCTGGTTTTCACAGCCACGTCATGGCTCCAAGGATTTCTTCACTAAAAGTGAAGATGTGCAAACACACCCAAAATAAAACAGCGTTACAATGGAATGAAGGCTGTTGATGGAGTGGGGACACCAAAACACCCTGGGAGTGTTATAATAATTGCCAAATCAACAGCATAGAGCTGGGCAAACCAGGGTTACTCTTTTGTTTAGAAGGAATGTGGCAGTATAAAGATGGGAAGTGCATAAAACCATGTATGGGGTACCCCAAGGTTACAGCACAGAAGCAAGCGAAGATTTTTAGAAACTTTTAGAACTTTTAGAAAAACCTATTCAGACCATTTCCCTCCCTCAGAGCTGCCATGCCATCATCATGCACTAGGATTAATCCTATCACTTAACTGCTGCAGGCACACTTGAGTAGTGTGAGCGGGTACAGGGAACTGAGGGGAATCCCTGTAAACAAAGTCCATTGCTGGTTCTATTTGGGATGCCTTCTTTTCTGCTCCCTTCTCTAACCACATTTGGGATGAGGAAGGGAACTTGACCTGAGCAAAGCATCTGGATTTGCAGCTGCTTTGCTTCACCAAAGCAGCCCAGAGCAGCAGCAGGCCCGTGGTTTGTGATGAGAGGTTGGCATTGGGGTTGTGCAAGGTTAAAGGGTTACTCCTTTTCATGTCTGTCATGTCCTCTCTTTGCGTGCCTGAACTTGCTGGAGTGGAGTCTGTGAAGAAGGAGCCTCAAAGGCTTGTCAGGCACTCGTGCCTGGGTTAATCTGCAGTCATGGACTCCTTAAAGAGGACAGGCAGCAGGGCCTTAGAGCACCCACTTTTCTCTGTTTCATCCATTTTTCTAAGTGCACAGGGTCTTTTCAGTGAAACACAGAGGAAGGCACTGTTTTTATGCACTTCTGAACCAGTGTCTCCACATAGAGGTTATCTGTCCATCTTGCAGGGACTTTCTGTCACCAGTGTGTTCACAGGAGTCACTGATTTAAACACAAAGCATTTCACGTGTAGCAGAGGACATTTGCTGGCTTTTGGCTCTGTGAAAAGCCTGGGAAGAATCTCATTCCTCATTGGTAAAATTGCCTGGGATAAAGACAAGATCAAGGGGGAGTGTCTAGTCTTGTAAAGATTCAGCTTTTCAAAATGTCTTGATTTTTTGACTTGTTGTTTGTTTTGCTTGGAAATCCCTGTAAAATACTGCATTGCCCTCAAAGATAAACCATGCAAGTTTGGGTTGAATGTGCTATTCACAGAAAATGAGGGTCTGAGCTGCAGAGTGGGAATCCCAGGTGCATGGTCCTAGGCAAAGTCAGTGATACTATTAATTTACGCGTAGAGGTACCAGCTGCTGTTGCAAAAACAAATAGGGAACCAGAAGGGAAAAAAGCAAAGCAAGGCTCAGAAGGGCAGAGAAATGGGGAATGCTGGGGAAAGAGAATGGTTTTTGAGCTTCTGTTCACCAGGACTTATCTGGAGGTTTCCAACAGTTTGAGGCAGCTTCTCTAGGGCATTGCTAGGTCTTTAGCTGCCTTTTACTGTCAATTGTCTCTGCATGACTTCTATGCCAGAGGAAATGTGCTCTCACGTGCTGTCTGACTGCATGAGTGGTCAGGATAACAAAGCTCTCTGTGGTTGGGGAGTTTCTGAGTCCAGGCTTGGGCAAAGAGTGCAGGAAATAAGGATACAGGCTCAACAGCTCTCCTGACTCTCGGAGCAGGACAAGAAGGAACAATTCTCCTCTATACTCCTTTCTGTTCCAGTTAGCCCTGCTGTATGGGGCATCTGCAGCACAGGCATACTTTGAATGAAGCAGGCTTTTCTGCCTAGGGAAGAGAAAGTCAGCCCTTCCATCAGTTCAGCATTGCCACATGCCATCGGCTTCCAATGATGGAGTGATATGTGTGCACAGCAGGAGAGTGGTTGGGCTTCAGAGGAGTGGGAAGAAGAGGGATCTTTTTCTAGAAAAGTAATTTAAAAATTATTTCCATGATGAATACCTTTCCAACAGCCTGGCTGCAGAGTGCATTCAGCACAGAAACGGCACAAAACTGGATTTTCATTTTTGCTTTGCAGCTCACCTCTAAAGTGAAAGGGGACTTTTGTAGGGCTGAATGACTCTTCATGGACTTTGGTTCCTTCAGGCTAGCAGCATTCAGGTTGCAGTTTCAAGGGTGCAGAGCCTTTTAAGGGTAGTCATGACATCAGCAGGAGTTTCCAGCCCCTGCACATGTACTCCCAAGAAAGTTTTTGTTCTCCTTTTGGTTGCAAAGGAGACTCTGAGGGGCAAAGTAGGGACAACCTCATGCAACTCATGATGTGATGCCACCCTGACATTTACTGTACACCTACTCTTCCCCTATTGCTGCAAAAGGAAATAGAAAATGATCTTTATCAATCCCAAAGTTTGAGTGGATGTTTGACTGGCTGCTATTTCGAGTCTCTCCAATAATAGTAAGAGCTGTACTGTGAGAACAAGCGAAGATACGGTCAAAGATAAAAACACACGTACACACAAACACACACAGAGGTGCAGGAAAAGCAACTTCAACAATCACAGCCTGAAGTGGGCTGCTTTTAAGGTGAACAGAAGGAAATTCTTTCTCACACAGCATGTAATCAAACTGCACAACTCATTGCCAGAGGATGTTGTGAATGCCAAAAATATATGTGCATTCCTGAAAGGGCATTGCTGAAAGGGCATTCCTGAAAGGGCAAGAACTCTTCCTGCAAGGTAGGTCTAGTAGTAGCAATTTAAATGCTGATGTCAAGAAATCCTGAATTTCAGGCTGCAAAGGTTGGCAAGACTAAGGAGATTTTCTCCTTTGTGGAAGAATTCGTTTTTCTCTCATTTTGCTACCAGTTGATGGCTGACAGAGGTCAGTCTGCTGAGCAGCTCCTGGCCTGCCCCAGCTTGGTTGCTCAGGATCTGCAATGCATTAGAAGGGAAAGTACAGGAAGTGGGGGGAAAATAATGAAACTTTCCCTTTGGAAGACCAGTGGAGTGGCTGAGTAGAGGGAAACCAGTTAAATAAGAAGTTGCTAATTTAATTACATGTTCTATTTTATTCAACTAATATTAAAACATTCCGTAGTATCGCCAGGACCTCTACGGTATTTTTGTGTGTTTCCTACAGAAACAGGGGAGGGGAGTGAAATTTATTTCACAGAATCACAGAATCATTTAGGTTGGAAAAGACCTTTAAGATCTTTGGTCCCAACCTTTAACTTAGCCCCGCCAATTCCATCAACAAACCATGTCCCTAAGTGCCACATCTATATGTCTGTTAAATATTCTGTCCCAGCCTGACTTTGCTAGGGTGGTGGCAGTTCTGAGGCTCAGCTTTGTGCATTACTCAGCTCACAGTTCAGGCAGAGGCTTTGCACGTGGGCCCTCCCCTAAACTGATGGGCGATGCTGCACTGTGCCCATCAGTGACACGCCGCCTGTCAGGACTTTCCAGCTTCCTTTCTCAGGTATGTTTACTGAGGTGTGTTCTGCAGGGAAAGAAGAGGGAATCTGAATCTTTTCTGTCCTGAAGACAGCTATTTCCTTGTTTTTGTGCTCTCAGTCAGTGGAGTGTAACAGATTGATATCCCACTTCCATCACTGGAGATGAGTGCTAAGGCAGCAGGACAGAGAGCAACCTGATCTTCTGGACTAACAAAGGCGGGTGCACATCATCTCCAGGCTCGCACTAACTCAGGTGAAAGCCCCGCCATCTGCCCTGTGGTGCAGCACAGGGCTGTGTGTCCATGCTGGGTCACCTTTCAGCAGCAGCAGGAACTCCTTGCTGGGCTGCCCCCTCGGATGTCAGGACGGTGAATCTTTACTGACTGGAAAGAGGAAGGAGTGGGAAAGCAAGGCGGATCATGAGAGTGGGGTTCTTAGTAGGGGAATTACTTCTCACAGAGTTGTACCTAATTTCACCCTGCAAGGGTCTCAACTTATTGTTGTCAGCACATGGCTGTACTCCAGGTATGGCACCAGCACAGTCACTGGCCAGGAGTTGGGGAACATCTTTGCTGGTGCCAAGTCATCCCATGAGCTTTCACAAAGATAAATTCGTTCTAGCTAGACTAGGCAAAATTGTTCATTTGCTAATGCTGGAAGACTGATAACAGTGTGGCTGCAACCTTCGTGTATCATTGTAGGGTTGATTCTAGTTTCTGGGATCTTTAAAGTTTTGGGGTTTTTTTCTTTTACAAAAAAACAACTACCAAAAATCCCCCAGCCCCCCTGAACAAATAGTCCACTGTGGCCCTGTTAGGCATGCAGAGAACCCAGTGGAGAGTGGCGCAGATTTTCCAAACACCAGGCTCTGAAAAGGGAGAGCAGAGGAGACAGCAGTTTGTGCATGTGTGTTTCTGTCCCTGTTTTTAAAGGGGCCAGCAAAATTTCTGTTCAGGCAAGCAACTCTCCTGCCTTTGCCTTCAGCAATCCATGCAGCAATCCTTGTGTGCCCGCTGGGTCATGATCCTGAGTAGGAGTGGAGCGTGATGTACAAGGCAATGCCCAAGGATGGCTCCCCTCAGTGCAGAGCTGAAGCTGTAAAACAGCTCAGTGGGTGATGAGGGATGTGAACAGTCAGAGCCAAAAGGGGTGAGCTTTAGGCAACAGGTCCTGGCACAAGGCTGTACCACTGACACACTGACTTCTGTTTGCCCCTCACCTGCAGGCCAAGCACTGGAAAATAAAGTAGTCAAAAGCAAAGTGGGGGAAAAGGTCAGCCTGCCTTGTTGTCATGAAATTCCCAGCTCAGAAAGCCTACACAATTACCGGGTCTACTGGCAGAAGAACATTACGGACGTGGTGCTGGCCTACCCAGAGGAGAATATGATCTTCCAGCATGAGCGGTACCAGAACCGGACAGAGATGGACCCCTGGAACCTCACCCTGTGGATCTCCCCCATGGAAATCCTGGACAATGGCTCTTACCAGTGTGTAGTTCAGCGCAACTCTGTTCTCGTGTGTAGAGAGTCTGTCATCCTCTTTGTGACAGGTAGGTGGGTTGCCTCCTGACACCTGAGGCTCTCCAGTGCCAGCTTCTAGGGGTGAAGGATGCTCTTCCAGCCTTATTCATACTGTAGCAGATAGACTTTCATCAGGAATGCTGAAAGAGTGCTGGAAGGTGTGTTAACTGCTTCCATTCTAGCAGCCTCCCTTCTTACCTTTCTAAAGCTACCCCAGGTATAGAAATTTTTTTTCCCACCACCAACCCAACCTCCTCCCCTTGATGTCTTCCTTTTGTGAAAGGATCCCTCCTGAAGCCCTCCCCAGGTACCACTGGTGACTTCCTCCTACCTTTGCCCCAAAGACAGGGAACCAAGCCCTTAGTCTTGCCCTTAGCAAGACCAAACTGAAAGAGAAATAGGGTGGCCATGGCAGCATCCCAGCCCTGCATCCAAACCCTTGTGGAACTAGCTGCACTGCAGCTCCACAGCAGCTTTGCAGCTCCAAAGGCTGAATTCATCATGGAGCTTTGAGGCTTTTTACATTAAAGAAACCGAGTTCCTTTGTTCTAAATGAATCTGAATCTTTTCTTAGAGGCCACAAAAAGTTCCACTGACATTTTCCATTTCCACCTGTGTTTTTGTGGCAGTTGATCTCAAACAAAGACAGAGATACTGGTGACATATATAAATACATACATGTATTTGAATACCTTCATGTAACAGAGAGTTACATGAATCTTCCAGACAAGTCAGTGAAGGAGCATTCCTCATCTGGAAGGAGATTTGGCAAGAAAAAAAGACAAGCTCCTGAGGTTTGACCATTTCCTGCTGGTCTGAGGGCATGTGTGCAAGGAGACAAATTTAGTGATCTTTCTGGGAACTGGCATGAAAAAAGGGAAGTGTACTGCCAGCACCCTTTTTTAACCATGAGGGTTGAGGACTTAACTGCATAAAAACCATAAAATGATGGATCTCTTTTCCTGTCCGCAAATACTCCAGTTTCTTTCTGGCCAGAAATCCCCTTGCTGTCTTTACAGGCCAGCTGAAATAATTATGGTAGACTTCTGCTCTCTTTGGTGAAGTGGGATCAAGTTATTGTGGGGATCAGGAAAGGGAAATGCTGGAATCAGGCTGGGATGTCTGAAGGGATTTTCCAGGCTGGGTGGCAGTGCGGTATTGCTCAACAGAGAGCAGGACTGGAAGGAAAACTCTCTCTCCTTGCTTGCCACTGCTCAGCCACACAGTGTTGAGCAAGTTTCTTTCACTAGTGACTGGTTGCTTGGTATCCTAGCCCATAGGCAGAAAAAACTTCCCGTGGTGAATGCCCTGTTGGGGAGTCTTTGCTTTGACCGTGGGTTTTGGGGGCTGCAAACCTCGCTGTGGCCTGACAGAATGGTAACCAAATCCCTCTTGCTTCAGCTGACTTCAGCAAGCCCAACATAACGGCAGAGGTGTCCACCGATTCTTGCGAGTCGACTGAGATGGTGATAACATGTTCTTCTCACGGAGGTTTCCCCAAGCCCAAAATCTCTGGAGCCCTCAACAACATGTCCGTGGAGTGGAATGCCAGCTGGGTGTCCGAGTCCAGCCTCAGCCCATACAATGTCACTGGAAAACTGGTGCTCAATGTGACCAAAGACATCAACATCACTTGCTCCGTTGAATACAGTGGCTTTGCCAAGTCCACCAGTTTGCCTCTGAGTATGTTTTATTAATGTTTTTGTAACAAAACCATTTTGTTGAGTCTGCTGAGTTGCCTCTCTGAGAATGCAGCAGATTTTGTGCAAGTGTTCATGCAAGGATTACCCAATGATCCCACTTGTGAACTACACACCAAAATATTTTAGAGGCTGGAAGATAGCAGGGGTAGGAAAGGGAGAGTTACAACAGTGACTAACAAACAGAAGCAGTTCTGTCTTCCTGCTGCTCTGCTACAGCTGGACTGAGAGCTGAACTGGATCCTGTTGTGATCTGGCAATGTCACGTTTGGTGGCTCCCACAGGCTGTGGCTGCCACCATCCCGTGCCACTCCATACCAGCATGGTCTTGCTGCCCGCTGTGTGACACAGACCTGGTATTTGAACGGAGGGACCAGAGAAACGTGTGTGCTCTAAAAGCCACAGGCTGCACTTTAGAAGATTTTCCTCATTTAACAAGCATGTTTGTCCCTGCTTCAGTGAAAGAAACTGTCAGCTGGGGTCTAGACAAAATTCTGCTTTCAAATGTAACATAGGGTTAACTCATACGAAAAGAATTCCATCAGTGAGCATGGCTTAGAAGTGATGGCATAATAGATAAGTCTGTCCTTTGAAAAGCTTGAGGCACAAGTGGAAACAGCATGAGGGAAGGCAGCATACTACAATCCAGATGTTTTGCAGTAGAAGGGGATTTGCTAGAAAATTTGTAAAACCAAAAGGATTTTTTTTTCATGTTGTTACCAAATAAGTATTCTGAAATGTCTCTGGGCCTGATGTTTTTACTGTGGAGATAAGGGCACCTTCAAGGGAAGATAGAGAAGCAGTATTTTTCCTAGGGAATTGTACCTTATTCATCAAGGTAGCTTATTCATCTATCTTACTAAAATCAAAGGTTGCTTGTGGGGAGAGGTGCCATTCAGCTTCAGAACAAATGCCAGGAACTAGTGCTTTATGAATATTGGCTGTTGCTGGATGTAGAGCATAATGTCCCTAATGAAGGGAGAATAAGGTTATGAATAGCTCAATACATAGAAACAAAAAGCAACCAAAAAAAAAAAAAAAAAAAAAAAAAGCAGTAATCAGAGGAGAGTGCAGTCAACAGTGACACAGCCACAGCAGTCACAAACCCCCCACTTTTTGACTAATAGGATGTGGAACCACTCCCATTTTGGTATGGTGTAAATGGTCCTCCAAACAATCCTTTCATGAACACTGAGTTACAGACAGAACAGAGCCTCTGGTAAATGTAGAAGGCAACCCCTGCAGAGTTGGAGGTTTGCATCCCCTCCTGAGGGGAGGACTGAACAGCAGATCAGGCTAATTAATGCCTTAGGAGGGGAATGATGCTTACCTGTGCCAGATGCAGGTGGTGGAAGAACTGAAGGTCTGTGCACATAAGTCTGCAGACCTATGGACATGCAGCAAGCCCTGTCCTATACAAGAATGGCTCAGTATTTACTCTAAAATCCCAGTGGTAGAATGGGATTTTCCACCATATCCAATGGTGAAAAGCCAAAGGCTCCAGACACACTGAAACTGAACTCTGCCACAACACTGTTCCTGCCATGCAGAAAAAAATCTATTCTAGACTGTTAAATTCATCATCCTCCTTCACATGTGAATCCAAAGGCAAAAAAATTAGGCTTAAATCTGATGAAAACAGTAAGGAAAACTGGAGAGTACCTTTGAGAGCAGAATTTTTTTAGCTGTGAACTCAGACTTTTCCACCAAGCCTAGCTATTTTCCCTGAAACAGTTCGTGTGTTTTTAAATATTTCTTGTCTCAGTCCTGTTCTGGATGAAGACCCAGCTTTTTACATTCTGTGAATGTGTTAAAAATTTCAGCCCATAGCAAATGTGGGTGAATGGAAGAAATTTAGGTGAAATTTCAGCTTTGTTTGCTTGTTGTTTGAGTAAGTCCATTTTCAGGCTGAATAGCTGAGTTAGAATTTGGCCAGAACCCCTGAAATTCACATACCTGCTTTTCCATGAAAATGCCAATATCCTGTTGGGCCGTTTATTTATGTTTTATTTCTCCTGTCTCAGAAAAAACAAACAACTGCGTTGTTCCTCCTGTACCTCCACCTTATAATGTCATTACTGCTTCAATTATCATCGTTATCACCTTCATTCTGGCTATCACCCTGGCAGCAAGATACCTCCCAAGGCATGGTGAGTGCAGCTTCTTTTTCAAAAAGGTGTCTCTTAGTGCTGATGGAGTTTCTGTGTAGGATACACATTTATAGAAACTTTACTGTCACACTAGGTATTTCTGTATCATCTTCTCATTTTTCTCATTTTATTTTTTTTTCCTTTTAGCATCCACTGTCACAAAATCTAAGTTTAGCTCATGATTTTCCTACATTTTGTGTGCAGGCAACATTTGAGTTCAGGTTTGAGAGTGAAGAGGTGACAGGGAGTTTTGACAGCAGATCAAAATATTTCCAAAATCAGGGGTAATGAGGAGGTTCACAAAGGTTCATTTTTATGTATTAAGATGCTTTAAGATTCTTTAAGATGCCAAGAATCTTGGTGATCATAATATAGATATGAGCTGAGCACTGAGAACTTCAAAATTGGATCTCACTCCACACCCTACTTAATCCCTCAGAAAGTCACTGAGCCAGAGTAACAAAAATACCTAGTGTTAGGGCCACAGGAAAGACTTCAGCAAAGCAATGTCCTACTTTTATGAGAACACCAACCAGGAAAGTTAGATTTGTATTCTTTGTATGGCCAAAAATGGCACAGATGAAGTGTCTGGTCCCATCTTACAAAGTCTTCAGTGACTCCAGAGAAGTCTCCAAGAGTTTTTCAATGGCAAAGGGGACCTCAAATATCTCAGGGTTAGTGGACAGCTGAGTAATTTACTTTTTTATCTTCAGAAAAATCCTATCTGTCAGCTGCTGCTCCTAATCGTGTCTAAGCTGACCTTGCCAGAAAGTCCCCGAAGATGTGGGCAGGCATTTAATAGATTTATGAAGGCAGGTAGGAGTGAAAGTCAACAGCAGTAGGTGCCCTGTGAGCAGCTTTGCAGAGCAGTCCTGGGAAATGATAGCAGGCCTTGCAACACATCAGGATAAATAACACCCAGCTGAGGTCTGTCAGGTCACTCGGGAAGCCACATCTGGGGACAAGAATCTCACACTGAGGGCTCTATGCTCAGGCCACTTATACCACCTGGCCGTGGTACTCCCTGGTGGGAAAGGTCGTTTTCTGGGCAAGGACTCAGCCCACTTACAGCCACCTTAAAGTTTGCCATGCTTGTGTCTTCTGATACCTCTACTTCGATTTTAGACAAATTCACTCCCAAGTCAGATGTGTGGAGGTCTCGTTACTATTTTTCTTTTCCCCTCCTCATCAACCACATCCCTTCCAAAACCACTGTAACCATTGAGTCAAGCTGGGCTAATTTCCTTTTAGTGTTTTATCACAAAGAAAGGAAGCTTCTGGAAGGCAGTGACTCCGGGTCACACCTGTGCACCTCCTCATTTTCCACCTCTGTGCCCTTATGACACCAGTGCCAGTTCTTCTCCCCTGCTGTTCCCTGGGGCTGTGTCAACAGGAAAGCAACAAGCAGGCTGAAACCAAGAAAATCACAGTTGATCAGAGCCTGTGCTGTTAGCTGCATGTATAATGAACTTCTAATTATAGGAGAAAATGAACTGGAATCAAAAGGTTTGGCTCTAACAAATACAGGCTGGAAATTAAAAGGTTCCTTACCATTAAATTAGCAAGATCCTGGAGCACTCTGAAATAGCCTTTTCTATAGGAACTGAGTTGCTTTTAAAGCAGATGTAAAAAGCATACCCATGTGGTAGAATGCAATCACCTGCAAACAGCGTGGCACACGGCCAAATTAACTGGAATTTCCCTTTTAGTCCCACTCCATAATATGCACAAGGAGTAGATTTGCTGAGTCAGGTGGTGCTATTTGGTTCAGCCAATTTCCAGACCAGGCTTGGAAGAAACTGTAAAAGAAACTGTAAGAAGTGTAAGAAACTGAAGCCAGAGCTTCCATCTAGCTTTCCAGTTTGTGTAGTTGTCCCATTTCAGTGCTGCTGTGCATGGCCACCTGTCTGGGAAGGGAAGTATCTGCCCGAAGATGCTTCCTGTGGGTGCTGCTGCAGGTCACCTCTCAAGAGCTCTCGTAGGAGCTCAGAATAGGTCTGAGAGTACCTCTGTTGTTCTGGGCTATGGAAAGCTGAGTCAGGAGTTGCTAAGAGTGGTTTCTGAGCTCGAAAAGCCATGCTTCAAAGAGCTGAAGTGTGGGAGGGAAGAATAGAAAGGCAGAGCAAAAGAAAACGGAAGAGTTCTCAGATACGTGATTGTTGTGGTGGCCAAAACAATCAGGTGCTATGTTGAGGTTCACAACCACCTACTCTGAGGAACTCACAGCCTGTTTTGCAGTAATTTAAGAATGAAAACACAAAGCGCCAAGATTAGAGGTCACCAAGATTAAAGAATAGTTTAGGATTCATGTTGCATAATTTGTGCTAGCACATTTGCACAAGATTCAACTTGAACTACTAAAATTCAGTCATAGATGGTGAGATACTAAGGGGATCTGCTTAATATGAGATCCTCTTAAAGCACTGAAAGTTTGGTGGTTTTAACACAGGAATTCTTTCACTCAATAGGTAAAGTGCAATTAGTGACATGTAACTTCCATCCGTATTTCCCTTCTGACCTTATCTCAGCATGTAGCAACCTGTTCTTGTGCCAGGCTGAGGTTCTAGCCCTGTGCTAATGAGAGCAGCTTTAACCATATGACACTATATAGGTAATATTTAATTGTAACAGAGCTTTCTCTCAGATCAGACTATGACCATATTCATATACTAACAAGGAATCTTCTTTTCCAGTTTGTTCTCACTGCTGTAAGCGCCAGGATTCAGTGGAAGAGGCTGTGAAAGAATATACAAAGGCACCCATGAGCTCTAAAGTGACAGCTGAAACATCATCTGTATAACCAGATAGCATTTGCAGGTAGTTTTCTTCACTCTTCTCTTGGCAAAACAGTTTCTCAAATACCATTACATGCTTGTGCAATGTTAGCTCAAAACACCACGTGTCATCCAGCTGTCAGGATCTGCAGTGACATCCCCTGCCATTGCCCCTGTGCTCATTTTATGTGTCTCCCCACTAAACACTGGGCTGTCTTTTAGTGCCTGTCCTGTTGGGCTCATTTGTGAGTTCCTGATCCCTACCTCAGGTGTCACGTGTGGCTTCACCCATAGAGTTTCTGGCTGATTCCCTGTGAGCTTGATCTGATGCCTCAACATGGGAACATCACTGATGCTAGAAATTGAGGATTGACCAAATGGTGATAAGGGAGGGGGAACAAAATAACAACTCGAGCTTTCCCAGTATGATCAGACATGCCAGTCCACTTCTGAAATATGTCCATTCCCTTCAGCAGCTGGAGGAAGAGAGAAGGAAAAGTTTCCTTCCTCAAACTTGCCCAGAAAGCACTCCTATTTTAAAAGGAGTTACTTTTGATAATGGGGTGTTACAGAAGATGGGCTAGGGAAGTCTGGCTTGCCAAGGTTTTATGATTACAAAAGATTATATTTGCTTTGGTTTGAAAGCTCAGCAGTTTTCAGGGCTGTGTCCTCCAAAAAGACACTTAAGTAAAGATTAGCAGTTAACTGTTCTTATTCACATCATTAGCCAGGTGACTGCATTTGCTGCTCTCGCCACAGCATTGCAGAATTGCCAGGGTAATGCCCTAGAGCAACAGCTGTGGGGTCCTGGAAGTCACGACTTTGTCAAAATGTGCACTGCAGAATCTAAAAGTTTAATAGTTTGGAGATGGAAAGGAGGGGAAACTCTCATTCAGGCTACTTGTCTCATTTCCAAACCTGACCACCCACTCATGTTTTCCTCCGGGGAAGGCCCTGTCTGGAACAGATACTAGAGCCTTGGTTATCATGAATTTTGGGGAGTTTTGTGATGGGAGTGGCAGGAGTTCACCTACAAAATAAACCCATTCTCTTTTGTTATAGAAGTTTGTCAGGATTTTCCTCTAGGTGGCTGGTGCTTCCCAACTCCAGCGCCTGGGACAGCTGCAGTCTGGGGACTGGGATGGAAGCTGTGCTTCCTTAGTGGCTGCCTGCCATCTCGTGATGCACTGAACCATGTCCTACCGCTGCTTAAATAGGGAAGCACGTTCAGTCATCCTCACTCTGTTCCCAAGGTTTTTGCAGGGAGCGCTGGGCCAGGCTGCAGCTCGCTGCACTGCCCGCTCAGAACAGCTCCGAGTTTAGGGACCAGGAGCCCTCTTGTGGAGGCCTCTCGCAGGTGATACCTGTTTGTCGGCTCCGCAGCATTACTGGGGTACATTTAAGGCGTGAAAAACAAAAAATCAGTGAAATCTTTTCCTCGGGTCCCTCAGGCTCTTCAAGCTGTGCATCCCGCACTGCAGACTCCACTGTTCGTTGTACAGCGATGCTTGCTGCATGGCCCCTTTGGCTCTCTGCAAGGGGGTGGCAGCAGCAGAAAACTCTGCTCACCACGGCTGAAACACGACCTGCTGAGGACGAATGCAAACCCTCGCCCACGCCACAGAAGCTGTGCAGTGGCCTCGTTACAAGGAGGCCGCTGGGATTCCAGCTGAGAGGACCCTCCGTGTTCCTGCAGCGGGGCTGAAGGATGTCATCAGTGGCACACCAGGTCAAGGCTTCAGCTTTGATGCTGCCTCTGTGAGAATCAGGGGCCCGCAGAGCCCTGGCAGGGAGCCCATGCCCACCTACCCCTCCAGTAACACGGAGCTGCCCTTTGGGACACCCCAAATCCTGACATGCAGTCTTGTCCGTTTGTGCCTCCATGCCGCGAGTGGGAGCAGCCAAAACTTTTATATTCAGCCTCACACAAATATCTGTTCTTCCTGCTGGAGGACTTTGGATTTGGACTCGACCATTACAGATACACATCCCTTCTGCCCTGAAGAGGAAATAGTGAACACATTTTTCATGAAAAAAAGACACCTTGGAAGTGAGTCTTTGTGCCTCATGCTTATTTGCAGCGCTATGAGACTTTTTAGGGAATGATACACACTGACAGCACTCCTAAGAGCTAATTAATATTGCTTGCCTACTGCAATGGCACAAGTTCTCATAACCTTTCTCTCCTGAAAGGACAGCCTTGCCAACCCAAGCACTGAGGTACAGCTCCTCCATTCCGTTGCTGTGTGAGGGCACACCACCTGTGCACACACATGGCCAATTCCTTCCCAGCCACACCTGTAAAGCCCCATTGGAACTTGTGTGACAGCCAGTGGTGATCTCGTGTGTATCTGCTGTAATCAAATGTAACTCGGGGCCTTGCTTCATAAACATGGGTCTGCTTCTGTGTGTACATCTGCCATGGGATACTTGTTAGGGAAAGCTCTGCAGATTTCTGGGAGTTTCTCACAGCAGTATGAGGATATTTACTTTGCACTGAACATTGCCGCTTTCTGCCAATGTTCTCTCTACCCAGCCAGGACCAGAAGGAATTTCCCTACCGGATGATAACATTGAACAGGACTCATCTGATCCAGGTGACATTCTTGCCTACTGTGTAGGAAAAATGGCTTCTCATTTTGAGGGGAAAGGAGGAAAATGCCCCAACCCCCATTAAGCTTCCTAAGCAACTCTGCCCTGAGTTTGACTGGAACGTTTTTCCCTTTTGCTCTGCAAGCTGTACCCATTCCCTCACTGTTCTATCCATGTTATCAGGGCACACCAAAGTCTGAAAGCACAGTGCCATCCTCTTTGTGGAACGTGTTGTTACTTGAGCCGCTTATCTTCCTAGCACACAGCAAAGACATAGTCCATCCATTTCACTTTTTTTCCAGTTGGTACATATTGAGAAACTGCTGGAGAAAATAGGAGGATTAGAAGTGGTTTATAGGATACTGAGCTCTGGGATTAAGTAAAAAATAAGACAATGCTCCCTTCCTACTCCTGCAGCGTCACGCTGTGCCATCATCTTTTTACTGCCTTCCCATTGCACCAAGTGTAATGGGAACATCAGAACATCCTTACAGAGTTTTTGACAGAGAAAAGCTGGTAAGCTGGGGGTTAAGGGAACAATTGCACTTGTGTGTTCTGGCTGCAAACAGAACACAAATGACAGAAATCAGGGTGTTTTCAAAAGGCAGCCTGACCCTATTGCAGGACTTGGTGCATGAGCGTGTCTCTCACTTTTCAGGTTTCCTGTTCTTTCAGCCTATGCTTGCTCCAGTACAAACCACCATCTCCTTGCAGGCTGATCACCCTCTCTTGGCATTCACTTCCAGCTTTGCTGATTTCCAACAGTGTTCTTCCCTATAAGCACACTGCAGCTGCACCTTGCCAGCCATACCACAGCTCTGCCAGTTGTTACCAGCATGTTTTCCCTCTCACTATGCCATGCTCTCTTCTTCTGCTCCTGACCAGAGATTGCGCAGCCTCCCGGAGAAGGGTTTGTCTTTTGCTCTGTGCCAAACCTTTCCACATCACCGCAGACTCCAGTAACACTTCCAGTAACTCCTTCTAAAGGAATCCAGAAATTTCACTGATAAATATTTCTAGCATCAGGTTATTTGGTTTCTTTTTCATGAAGCACTAATACTCTGGATCATGTCTTCTCTTGCCTTATGCTGTATTCAGTGAATTGCACACAAATGGTTTCTGTGAGACCTTCTCATATCTGTGAGCTTTATATCTGTGTCATTGTAGACAGTGAGCTGCTCTGTTTACCATGGGTGTTTTGTATATAATGTTGTTTCCTGGGGTTCCTCCTTTAATTATATTAAAAAATAAATTGTAAATTCTGTTTCCTTTCCTTAGTAATAAAAGATGTCTGTCTGTGCACTGGGTAGAACCTCTGTTATTCATGTTAGCCACCATTTCACAGCATCCAGGCAGGTGATGCAGGTGTTGACAAAGCTGTACCAGGTACAGCTGCTATCAAGCTACAGCTCTGTCCAGTGTGCTGACAGCAATGACAAAATGACACTCAGGTAACAACTTGTGACTTCCACACCCCTCACATATCTCAGTTTGCCAGGGGTTAGCTGAGCAGTGTAGCCACAGATCATCCTTCTCCCTCCAAACAGGAGGTTCGCTGCAAAAGCAAAACCCAGCATAAGGTGTTGTCACTGTGCCCTTGCTACTTGGGTTACCTACTCTGAAAGTGGAGGGTCAATAATGCTGTGCTTTTGCTGGGGGTGGAGGGAGTGAGGATGCGAAGAATCCTTTACAGGTATGAAAGAAACAAACTCTGAACCAATTCTTCACTCCCCATTCGGGAGCCTAAGAAATAAGGAAGTGCAGGAAACTAAATTCAGCAGAAAACTGAGAAACAAATGGCTGCTAATCTTGAGTGTAGCTGGAAGTCTCTGCTTCCCCTTAAGAACGGGTAGCAGCCCTCCCTTACACAGAGAAAAAATCCACACAACTGCAACACCTTGGCTCAGCCTTCCCTCTCATGGAAGAACATCCCTGCATCAATGGTCAGGCACAGGAAAATTAGTATTCTGTAGGCATCACATCAAATACCACCAAACAGGAATAGAGAGAGCAATGAATGACACAGCTAAATGTCATCAGAGCTGCTGTACAGATAAAAGTGCGGGATATTGGGTGGGGATGTAATAGCAAGAAGAAAGAAGATAAAAAAGATGAAGATAAGACATTGCTGTATATGCACGATGGCAAAAATCTGACTTAGAAAAAGGCCTCTTTTCTTTTTTTGGAGGGTGCAAAGGACAGCTCCATTGCTGTCACCAACACATACAGCTTAAAACAGGAAGAGAGAAAGATATATCCATACCTCTGCTTATGCAGATCCTTCACTTACACAAAGAAAAGGAAAATCAGAGCTGGTTGATGACAACCCTGAAATACACATTTCTTCAATGGAAAAAATGAGCTACACTGGAGTGTTTAGAAAATTAAATGCTCACTTCAGGAGTAAGAAAACACAACACCTTCTTGAAAGCAAACTGTGCCAAAATCTGCTTTGGGTGGGTGGAATACACTCTGTGGGATTGACTGTTCATATTTCAATCAACACTAATTATGTGGAAAAGCATTCAACCAGAACAGATTATTTTCTTATGAGAAGAACACCCAAAAATCCTGCCTGGATGCAATTCCTTTTAGTAGTAGAACAAAGAAAGGGAACAGGAATTCTGAGCTCCTGCTTTGGGGGAACAGTGATGGGCCACATCACCCTTCTAAGTACAGACCATTTTACAGTAACTCCAGCACCACCCACAGGTATCAGCTCTGACTGAACAATTCATCTCTGGAACAAAATAATAGAGCTGGCACTCTCGTGGCTCTTGCCTTTGTTACTGCCTGGGTACAGGAATGTCTGGTGGGATCTTCGAGCTCTTCTCAAGGAATACCACTCCAGGATGCTTCTCTAGTACCAACACTGTAGGAGCATAAAGTACCAGCTGTACTGGCATAAAGAGCTTATGGACACAGTCACCACTGCTGGATGGCTTTATTGAGTGTCTTGAACTACATTTCCCCCAAAAGTCATCCCCTGATTTCCAACTTGCAAAAGAAATTAGAGGCCTTCTTATTGTTAAAACTGTCCACAGCACCAAGGCTTCCACCATCACCACCAGAAATAAGTCGTTTTCTGTGGCACCCTCAGGCCTCTATTGAAGAACCCAAAACATGCCCTTTTCAGGGTATTTCCATGTATTTCCCAGCTCCTCCACCCTTCTTCCACACTGACTGCAAAATACCCCAAGTACTGTAGCAGCCAAGTAAGAAACCACCATCAGCAAGTTCTTCAGGCACTGTCTGAAGAGCAGCTTTCACCAGGGCATAATTAACTTTTGGATTCAGGGCACCTTTAGCACACAAACCATTCACAGGTGGTTTGGACATTTTCAGCAGTGAAATGGGTTCTAGATGAGGCTCTGGAACCCTCACTTCCTCCCAAAGCTACATGACACTTCCTGGTCTGTAAAGTCTGTATTTCCACCTGAGAAGGTGGAACAGGTTTGGCCCTTCCAAGCTCTTTGTGCAGTGATATCCACCCCTGAACAATGTTTTCAGCAAAACACGTTTTCGCGGCATTCACGGACAACTTCCATGATCCCTCAACTGAAGGCTTTTACAAGCAGGATCAAAATGCTACGTAGCTTCTTACAACACAGAGATCTGGGGAAGACTCAGTAGCTCTTCAGTTCTCTTGTTCTCTCCATCTCTGGTCTTCCCTGGGCATTGCTTTCTGCTTGGCCTAAGATTTCAGTCATACTGAGCCTGGATTGCCTAAGGAGAGAAGAGAGAGTGCAAAGCAATTTTATGCCTGTATTCTCCTAACAGAGACATGACTGCAGAATCCAAGTTCTTGAAAATTTCTTCTAGAACTAGTGAGTAAGTTTCAGTAATTCACATGACCAGTGTCATGGCCTTTTTTCTCACAAGCCTCCAGCTATCCTCCTTCTTTGCTGTCTTTAATAGGGATGGAAAGAAGGCAGCAATGAAGGAAAGACTGGGAAGACTAAATCAGCATTTCTAAGACTGGTATGTGAACAACACCAACAACCAAGAGAAGAACTGAGCTTTAGAAAACCTAGTGTGTCATGGTTTCTCTAAATGTTTGAACCCACAGGCCCAGACACCCTCCTAGTCCATGACTGGAAGGGACAGAGCTGTTCCTCACCACTCTGCCAGCTTCTGTTCGTACAGCTCCCTGCGCTCACGACTCCTCTTCTCCTGCAAGGTCTCACCAGCCAAGCCATACATGGCCATTAGGAGGCCTCCTGCAGGAACCCTGAAGGAGGAAGCAGAGAAGTCACCAGTCACCCAGGGCACACACAACAGTAATAACTTACTGGCATCAGCAAAAGGAACATACAGGGGCCCAAAACTCACATCACACCACAGACTAAGGTATTCCTGTTCTACTGTTACCCACCAACCACAGCCTCTCTTCAGCTGTGACTCACTGGAGCCCCAGTGATAACATATTTTAAATTTACTTATTGACAGGCCCACACGGGACAAAGGACTGGAAGGATTTATGGTGCCTAATGAAGACCCCATAGAAACCCCACCTAAACCATATCTCAGACAGTGACACCCCTGCTCAGCTTCCATCCAATTCTGGAAGTACTTGTGTTTTCACTGGTAAAGCTCCCTAGGCTGCTTCCAGGCATGCTCACAGCTGACACCATCCTGATGGTGCCAAGCAGCACAAATAAAGCTCATTCTCTTTTTCAGGTAGGATCCTCAGATTCCCTTGTGAGACAGCAGCAAATAAGATGGTCTACTGAAAGCACTGAGCTCTCACTACTGAGACAGCAGCAAAACACAAAACAAGAAACAAAGAAGAAAAGAAAAAAACAAGTTTAAAGGTTGGAAGAAAAGTGATCATCATGAAGGATACAGAAAATCCCTCAAGGCAAGAGAGGAAGGGAAGCTCCTGTAGCCCCACCTGTGATTCCAGGCTCGGTGTGTGCAGCAGTCACAACTCACCCAAATGCCGTTCCAAACATGATGCCGCCCACCAGGCCCTGCAGGCCCAAGTGCATTCTGAACAGGGCTCCTGTGAAGGCTAAAAAAAGAGCAAACCCACTGAAACTAGAAACAGCCCTGCCACAGACATCTCACACCAACATAGGAAGTTGCTTTGTTGCATTTCTCTTCTCCATGAGCTGACATTTGTTTTTAACAGAGCAGAAACCAAGTGCCATGGCCAGTGAGACAGACCTTCACCACACAGTCACCATGGTCTCTGCACTGAAACACTGCACCAAGTTCCTTCTGCTTCAGAAAAACTGCCCAAGTTTTTCCTGTATCATAGATGTATCCATGAAAGTAAAACCAAGCTCTCTCTAGGCTGGAGCTTGATCTCCCTCACCCTTTTTTCTGTTCAACAACAGCTAATAATAGTAGCTTCCATGTAAGGCAGAAAGGATCAGTAAAAAGTATCCAACTGTAAGGGCAATAAAGCCTGTAAAACTGAACAAGCAGATCACTTACCCAGAGACTTGTTGCCAAAAGTGGGCATGCAAAACATAGCATAAAAAGGGCAGCCTAAAAACAGTGTGCTAAATTGTTACCAAGAGTGGAAATAAAAAATGTTTTCCCTGTTAAATAGGTGCTTATGAGAACAGGTCATGCACCAAGTGTTGCCTTTACCCCACAGAAGCATTTTTCACCCAAAATACTCCAGCAAGTATCTTGAAGATGAACTAATAACCACAAAACTCCCCAATGGTTTCAGCAGCGCATCTCTGTTACAAATCTCTGTTACAAATAAAGGCATGCAGCAGGCAAACAATGGAGCAAAGTCAGTGGAACAAGAAGCAAAACCCAGGAACAAAGAAGCTGCTCAATCCCAAGGGATGTGGATACTTGCTTATGCTTTCCTGCTACAACCCTTGCTAACAAACAGAAGCACACAAGGTTACAGCACTCTTACCTCCTGCTGCAGCAAAATTACTGATGGTGGTTTTATCGCGGTACGCAGACAGGCCCGTGCTCATCACGCTGCAAAGGCAAGGCACAGAAGTCAGCAGTTGCACATGGAAAAAAAGAGGTAGCAAAACACAGCCTGAAATAAAGCTGGATTTCATTAAGCCAGCCCTCAGGTTGCCTCTAACTGCCTGGTTGCCCATCTGTTCAGAGCACACACACTCCAGCCATGACTTCTGTGACTTTACTGCGGGCAGCTGCACAGACACAGGCCAGGGAATACCAGAGTTCCTGAACTGCATCTGAGATACTCTTTCTTTTTTTTTAATCGAAGATTTTTCTTTCCTATCATATAGAATCAAAGAATCAGAATGGTTTAGGTTGGAAGTGATGTTAAAGATCATCCAGTTCCAAGCCCTCACTGCAGGCAGGGGCACCTTCCACTGGACCATGTTGCTCAGAGCTCCATTCAGCCTGGCCTTGAATACCTCCAGGGATGGGGCATCCACAGCTTCTCTGAACTACCTGTTCTAGTGCCTAGGAACATGTAATACAGTCAAGGAGAAAAGAATTTGAGCAATGAAAAGGTCCCATCCGTCAGCCAGTCCTGATGTAGGACATTTACCGCAGAAGCTGATCCATGTGTCAGTAAGATCCTGCCTTGTGAACAGTCCCCAGTACAACAGCCTAAGTCACACTCATGACATCAGCAGGGTCACCTACTCTTGTGGCATCAGATTTCCCTCTGGGGTAGGTAAACCAACTCCTCCTAAACATCAGCTAAGCCCCAAAACACTCTGTTCTCAGTTCAGCAGCCCATACTCCCCAGCCTCCTGCATGACATTGACAAGCCAACAGCAATCCTCCTCTCCTTCCCAACACAGAAAAACCCAAACAATTTGGGTTTTAATTGTGAAACCTAAAGCTTTCACAACTGCAGGATGGAATTTTCAACTTGGATTTTACAGAAACGATGTTGAGCAGCAAAATAACTTTGTTCAGAACCTTTTCCAAAGGGCTGGTGAAAAAGGGGCTGATCTGACTGCAGGGGAGACACCTGGTGGAAGACGACGAGGTTACATGTCAAACCCAAAGAAATCCAGAAAAACCCAAAGAAATCAAAAGCTCCAGGAGAGAAAGCAAACAGCACGCGCTAAGTAAGCCTAAAAACAGGTATTGAACTAAAAGGACACACAGACACCAAGAGACAGTGAGGAAGAAGTTCAGAAAGGAACAAAAAAATTAGGGAGACAGAAATATAAAATAATGCCAGTCAAAATTGTGGGATCTTAAAAGCAAAAGAACTCAAACAGAACGTATCTGCAGAGAGAGTCAATGCAGGTTTAAATTTACAAATTTAGCAGTCTGAACAACAGGGAAGGAGATTTTTCTAGTTTAATAGGGCTTTGCTCAGAAGACATTTGCATGCTTAGTATGACGTTCTATTGCCAGAAATGCACTGAACCACCCAAGAAAGAAAATCAGGGAAGCAGAACACTGTCTGCACTGGTTTTGTGTATGTAGGAAAAATCTGAAGGCCTGAACAGGTACATGGAAGTGGTAGGTCTGATATTCAGCAACTGCTCAAGAACAAGACAATCCCCTGCAAGCGTCTGAGGACAAGAACAGAGAATTGTGAGTAACACCAGTGTATACAAAGTAGGAGTAGTGACAATTGTGAGTACCACCAGTGTATACAAACCAGGAGTAATGAGACATAGCAGAAAGGACAAAAATCAGTGTGGGTTAGAAAGCACTTCCAAAAACTGCCAACACACTTTAACACTTCCTCAGAGAAAAAGCACAAAAAGAGATGAAGGAAAAGCAGAAAGCAGCTGTCAAGAAAGAACAGTATTCAGCTCAGTAACAGATGTACAAACAGGGCTTTTCCACATTTAGGGTTTGTGCTGATTCATTAGAAGATGAGAATTCTGGGGCAATTCTAGAAGGTTAAACCCTCTTGATGCTCCTGCCTGATCACCCAGACTCAGGTCAAGGCAACACCAGGAGCCTCAATCAATGGCCAGAGCTGTGGGCACTGCTGGCAAGGACAAGCACCAGCACAGGGCAGCTCTGCTGCCCCTGCCATCAGGGAGCACTTACTTGAACACAGTGGTGAAAGCCGCGACCCTCCAGCTCCAGCGCCAGCCGTAGCGGATGAAGCTCCGGAGACCAGCGCGGTGTGCAGATTGCTGAGGGGACAGACAGGACATGTCACAGCTCACAGCCCCCTCCTCCTGCCAGCACCCAGCAGGCCAGGTCAGCAGACTCATGTCCCTTGCGACTGGTACCCCAACTCTGACCAAGCCAGCCACCTCTGGAGGAAAAGCTGCTCCCAGCCACCAACGGGAAAACCAAGAATCAGTTCCAGTTTGGAATGTCAACTGGTCCTTCTAATCCTGCGGCTGAAACACATCTGGGTGGACTGGGAGGGCTTGTCGAGGACAGGACAGGAAAGCAGTAGAGGAGAAGGGAGGAAAACTAGAAACTACCTCATTATTATGAGTTCATAAGTATTAATAAATAATAATCATCAATAAATAATAGTAAGTAAATAATAACCATCTGCCTGAAATGTTAAGATACCATCAAGCTCTGCAGTTTAACACTGGCACTTAAAAGTTTGAAAAGAAGAGGTTTTTTAAAATAAGTGGTAAACAGAGGCTTCACAAAAATTAAAAATGTTGCAGTTAATACCATGAAAGTAAATAAATTTTCTCTTCCAGTGTTTGTGGTGTAGGTGCTTAGCCTGGGTTCAGATATACCACAGTCACAAGAATGAAGCCAGGCAGTGGTAATTTGCAGGTCACCACATCAGAGGCCAAATCTACTGGTAAGTAATACAAAATTTACATCAGGCAGATTTTTAAAGGGGTTTTCTTCCTCATAATCCACGTAACCAACACTTTAATTGAATAACAAACACCTAGAAGTTCAAATACATCTATAAAATGTCACAAATGTTCTTTGTTGTGCTGTTGTTCTAAAAGAATTTTAAATGGTCTAAAAACGACTCGCATTAATAAGACAAGAGTACAATCCCAGTTTGATACTATGAAGTCTCCTGTCAGCACACTAAAACTTAAAAGCAGAAAGCCTTTTCGAGATATGTTAATTAGTCACTTAAGAGAACGGTAAACTTTGTTACCAACGTTCCCTGTAACGAAGGACACCTTTGTGAAGCTGACCGCGCGCAGTTTGGGTAACGGGGAACCGCTAATTCCCGCAGCAGCTGACCGGCACGCACTTAAACACTCCCCGCAAACTTTTTGTCCCACAACCGGGCAAACACACGCGTCCCACCAACACGAGGCCACCCGGCCTCCTTCGGGCTCCGGTGCCACCCCGATCCGCGCCTCCAAGGGCAACTTCCACGGCCGGCGCCTGCCCAGGGCCGAGGCCTCCCGGGGCCGCCGCGGGCCCCGGCGGCGGGCGCTGCCCCGCGCTGCCCCCGGGGCCCGTACCACGGCTTCGGCGCGGCTCTGGAACATCTCGCCGTGGCTGCTCTCCACGAAGGCCTTGCGGGCGCTGACGAAGGCGGGCAGCCCCCCGTACAGCCAGCCCACCACGCCCGCCGTGAACGCCGACTTGGCGATATTCACCGTCTCCTCCGGGAACTGCTGCTGCTCGCTGCAAGGCAAGGGCAGCGATGGGCGCGGGGTCGGCACGGCGGGACCGCCACGACCCAGCCCCGCCCGGCCCATCCCACCCCGTCCCACCCGAGCCCGGCCCGGCGCTCACTCTCGCCGCCAGAGCTCGCGGAGCCGCTCCCAGCCCGTCTGCGGCAGCGGCGCGGGGCGGCCGAAGCCCGCCTGAGCACCGGGGAGCTCCGCCATGGCCGAGCCCGCGGCAGCGGCGGCACCGCGCGGGCGCCACAGCGCCCCCTGCGCCCCGGAGGGGCACGGCGCGGAGCGGAGCGGAGCCGCTCGGCCCGGCTCGGCTCTGCGTTAATTACTGACTAATTACTCCAAATATTTGCCCGTTTGTGCAGGGCCGGGTTTGTTCCCCCGCGAGAGAGGAGCTGAGTTTTGGGGGCTGTGATGCATAGGACAGAGGGGGAGCAGCCCCCGGGCTTTGAAGCCGGTAAGAGGCAAATCCTGCGCGGCGAGATGGTGCCTCTCGTGGGGCTCGTTGCCTTCCCTAAAACAACTCCCTCTGTTGTGAATTCCTCCTGTCACCAAAGCAGTGAAAGCTCCCCACCAGGGGAGGTGTCTGGGCCTTGCCACCGAGCCTGTGCATATTTTAACCCATGGGACTTCAATTCCCGGGATTTTTCCCCCACTCCTGAAGAATCATCACTTTGGCCAAGGGCCACCCTAAGCTGCAACAATCAAGTCTCATCGCAAGATCTATGTGTGGAAAAGGTGGGGGTCTGCAGACCTCTTATTACTCTTCTGGTGAAGAAACATGCATCCAGCAAAACTTCATTATTTTTTGTTTTATTCCAAAAAGCCCTTCATTACAAATGGTTTTAAAATATCATACAGAGCTGTTCAGTTTCTTGGAGTGCTGTCTCTCCGTTGGCTAAAAACAGAAAACCAGAAAACCCTTTCCACTCTGGCACAGTTTTCCTGGGAAACCAGGTTCTTTTAATGCCCCATTCTGTTTCCTTTGCTGGATGGGATAACCCCAGCGCTGGTCCCAAAACCAACACACTGCCCCAGCAACCAGCACTAGATCAATAAGGCCAGCTGCTGTGTCCCTGTACCAGGGCTGCAAGGCCTCTGCGAGGGCACACATGCACTTAAATGTTATTGTTCCATGCAATTTCCTTCTTCCCTGATACACACTGACTGCAGACGGCCTGAAAGCTGCTGCTATCATTCTCTTCCATTATAATGTGCTGCTCTCTCAGCCTTGAGGCTGCTTTACCAACAAGGAGGCTCCCCTGGGAGGCTCCTGTGTCCCTCCTGCCACCCCACACTCTTTCTGTCTGGGTGCCAGAGAAGATGCTGCTGCCTCTCACCTTAGGGGGCACAGAGCATTTCAGGAATTGCAGTCCTTCTTAGTCAAGAGGCTGTGGTGGGCACAAACACAGTGAGGACAAGCAGCCTGTGACCAACTCAAAATGGGTAATGTGAGCAGAATGTGTGACTGAGTGACTGAAGACATTCCCTCAACCAGGCTAAAGCAGATGAAAAAAGAAGTGGCACAGCTGTGGGGAAGAAAAGCAAGTCCTGAAGTGAGCAGATGTATAAGTCTCAAAAAAAAAAAAAAAACCAAAAAAACCCAAAAACAAAACCAAAAAATCCTCAAAATAATCCTAGAAAGATTACAGAAGGGAATCAGAGCAGACTACGCACTTTTGGAAAAAGGAAGTGCTGAATCTAGCTCTGTGAATACTTTCTCTGGGTTCGTAAGGATGACATGCCAGCATGTCTGGCCAGGCAGCTGGTGAGACATCATTAACAGGGGCTCTGTTGTGCAGGGCTGTGCAGGCACCCAGCTCATCTGCTGGAGGATGAATCTCTGTCTCAGTTGCCAAGCACTGATAATGGCCCCATCACCACCATATGCTGATCCCCTATGAGGTAGGTAGGGTAACTCTGCAAGGATCAGTTATCCTCCAAGGGCATGTCAAAACCTTACCATCAACCTCTAAAACCTGACATAAAGATAAACTCTAAGCTATCCAGAAAGGTATATACCCCCAAATCCCAGTACCTGCTTCTGTCAGGGAACACGTAATACCCCTAGTGCTATCACCCAGCTGAGAAAACATTTGCCAAACAAAGGGGCAAGTATTTACTAGCTGAGTGCAGCTCACAGTCTGTGTCCTTTGCCATGACCTTTAGTAAAAAGTCCAGTAGGGCTTCTCATCGACTGAATGGGATTTAGGATCATTTTGAGACAGGTACTAACTAAGTCCTAAATGCTAACATCCCTCCTCTAGGCATGACTGACTACCCCATTAAATAGCCTTAATCCAATATGCTGCTTAACATCCTTGTGGTGACACTATAACCAGGTCCCAGTGCCTGGAAGCAATGATCAAGTCAGCCTACTGATGTTCTCTGTAGTTCTATTGTGAAAGGTAAGTCTGAGAGAGGAAGAAATAAGTTAATACTGATCTTCAGATTTCCATAGTGATCAGTTTGAGCCAAAGAGAAAAAGAGAAACGTCTCTACAGTTCTGTTTTCAGCTGTCCAGAAGTGATCTCGCTGTAGCTCTTCCTCCTTTTCACTTTGTAAGTCAAGTTTTGGGAATATTCAGACAGCAGATGCTCCCAGTAGCAAGAGATGTCCTCCATCTCCAAGTGCTCAGTGATGAACTGACGTCCCCTAGAGACACACAAGTCACAGTCAGGACTGTTTTCCAGTTCCTACAAGAGTCATTAGTTTTGGTTTGGATGTATATCAACTTTCACACTTCCTTGTTTCAAATGAGAAACAACACACACTGCTCTATACTGTCTGTTTTAATTTTACAATTTTCATTCATGCTCACAGCTCTGATGGCTGCAGTGCTTTTGCTATCCTCAGGACGGTATTTGCTGGGATAATAAATATCAGATTTCACTTATCACATGCAGCTAGAGCAGCACAGATGCATGCTGCTTCGGACCAGCCAGATAACGTTTACAGTGCCGACACAGCTCCCAGGAGCCAGCTTGTCTCATACTGAGACGAAAGCTCCCAAGCTCTGCCAGCTTTCCATGGGGTTCCTGACATGGGTCACATGTGAACCAAAGAGCTAAGCACAGCATCCTGCTCTCTGCTTCCCTCTGCTTGCTATCACTGCTCCAGCCCTCCTGCTGTTATTGCAGAAGATCAGTTATACTGCACCCTGCTAATACTGGGTTGTCTTTGATGGGCAACCCCTTCAAAAGCAGAGTAAGACAATGTTTTGGAAGAAGACTGCCTAATAGCCAGGAAGGACATACTGCTTACCTCTCTGAAATTTCTTGTGCTACGGCATCATTTTCCTTTACAAACTGCAAGAGCTCCCTAAAATGAAGACACACACAAAAAAACAAATGAAACAACTGGCTCAGTGGAGAACATCACCCCTTAGCTAAATTGTTGGAGAGGGTGAGGTTAAGAGTCTACAGGTGAGTGAAGGTGCTGCTCACCTCAGAGCACAGAAGCAACTTCTCTTCTTGATTGTTTCACATCAGTTCTGGACAACATCCTGAAATCTGGGAGCTAACATATTTTTGGCCCACTGATTAGTTCTTCGTCCCCCTTATCTCTGCTGCCCACTTGCAAATGTAAGTGTCTAGTGCCTGCTGATTTCAGTGAGAGCGAAAGACTTACTCCAGTGAGACTGTACTCCCCAGCTAATATCAGCAAAGGATTCTCTGGGGGTAGTGATGAAGAGAAAAGACCATGACCTCCAAGAATCTTTGCCTGATGCCTCAGAGTGGAAGCACTTCGTGGCCTAACACAAACCATCCCACCTTCCCAAAGGCTTCCCCATGGTATGGAATGCTCCATGGAGTGGCCTCAGGCCCCACACCTGACGTCAGAGAGGTCTGACCGCACCGGGATGTAGTGGACCCAAGGCTTCAGCTGGGGATAGAAGAACTCCAACCACTCCTCTCCGACATGAAAGACGAGTGAGCCGCACAGGAAAAGGTGCTTCAAGCGGAAACTGGCCGCCACTCCCCGGAAATTAAACAGGTACCTTTAAAAGGAAGAGCAAAGAGAGGGACCTGATGACACATCTTGTGTGAGGAAATGCACTAAGGTATGCTGGTCTCCAAGCAGCAATGAACCCTCCCTGACAGGCAGCAGCTGAGCAGCACACCAGTCACTAAAACAGAGGAAAGGCATTTATTTGAAGCTGCTCACAGGAAAGGTGAGCTGAAGTTAAGGGTGTGCTGGGTGAGTTTCTGTTGTCAAAACTCAGTGAGAAATTCAAGGTGTGAGGCTTTACCTCTGATAAGGGCACCTGCCTGTGACAAACCAACGAGGCCTTGTGGACAATTGCCAGCGAAGCATGGAAGGTCAAAATATGGATTCCGTGACCCTATGGGGTCACCCAGAGGCTTTGTCAACCACAAGGAAATTTTTTCCAATTCTCTCTTGCCTTGCAGTGAAGCTTTTCTGTTCATCATTGTGCTCTGCCACATCTATCTCAGGTTATTTTTTCCTCTGGGATTCTGCTTTAATCTGAATGTAATTGTTTCATATTAACTTGGGAATGCAACCCTAGGAGGTTAAATGGGCCAGCACACAACAGATGGACTTTGCAGATAACAAAGAATCCACAATTTTGTTTTCAGTATTTTCTGCCAAGTTAGAAAAGTGGGCTTGACTGTGGCAAGGGGGTATTTCTCTTAGCAAACTGTATCTCATAAGGATGTTTGTTTGCTTACTTGTTTTCTTTATCAAACCCACATTTCTCCTATTATATGGAAAGCTGTTTTTCCTACGGGTAAACCTCCCCAGAACTTTGAAGTTAAACATTTTGAGCTGGGGGAAGAGAGTTCTTCCTTTAATTAAGCTTTTTTGGGTGTAGCTTATATATTATATATATTTAGGGCAAGATGGGAATTACAGCAGTAAATAGCAAGGAGTAAATCTGAGATTACTTTGCATCCTTTGTACTACCTAGGATCTCAAGGCAGGGACGAGGAGCTCACTGTATTAGGAACTCAACAAATACATGTAGAGATGCAACAAGAATGATGTTCTGGAAGCAAGCAGATACCTTTGCCCAATTCCAGACACAGCTCCAACCATCCATGACCTCAGCCAAGCCAGCCTGCTGTAACACCTACACTGAAAGGAGCAGACAAAAGTTCCTGTTGACCCTACGAGCCTGAGCTACAACAAAAGTGTGTGAGAAGGTCTCTGCCTACACCATATGATGGGCTAGGGAGCATCAGAGTTGGGCAGTGTATATGTAACAGAAGGGAGAAATCTGTGCCACAGTCTAGTGAAATACAAAATGAGACAAGTCAATCACATTTGTACAAAAACACAGATTCAGCCAAATGACTGAGCTCTTATATCAGCAGATTCTGGCTGGCAGAATGACAACTAGCAGAAGAAAAAGCAAAACATCTTACACACAAGTGCATACACACTAAGAGTTTATATTGTACATAGAAACCTGTGAGAGTGTTACACTAAAAAGCCCTCATTAAGTAGTTAAAGAATAAAAACCTTTGTAAATCATAACCACATATGAATTAATACTAGGTCTGCTCAATCATATTTCAGGTTCTCTCTTTTACTACATACACCCAGTGGCAGCACTTCTTATGCTAAGCTCCCAAATTTTCAACTGTCTTATATCTGCTCACAAGCTTTCATATCTACATGAAGCTGGTTGTTGAATTAGACCTTAAAATAAAATGAGACCCTACACCATGCAAGGAAAGACTAACCCACAGCCCTTGAACAGCTTTACTAATCAAAACTCTTACTTGTATTTGCAGTGATCAACCAGTGGAATTTCCTTTGCAGGAGGCTTTCCTAAGGTATCCTTAAAATAAAGAGAATTTAAAACCAAAACAAAACAGTAAGCTTCAAATGATGATTTAACTTGTTTTCCTTCTCAGTTAGAAACAAAGGTGATGTGTCAAAACCTTCTATTCCCACTTCTGAGAAAACCTTTTCTGGTGGGCTGTTAGAAGGATTATAAAGAATTCCCAGCCCTTCAAACATGAAAAAAAGCTCAGTAAATTACACACTGCCTGTAAGTGAATGCCAGCACAAAAACATTAAATGATAATGTTTTGCTGGCAGCTACAGAGTGGAAAACAGCTTGGGACAATGGACTGTGTGAAGCCAAGTGTAACTGGATTAGCCAAGACTGTCTGGAGAGAGCTGGACTGTAGACTAAGTACGAAACTAAAAAGTTATCAGCAACAGTTATCAGAAAGTTATCCACAATGGGATCAGACATGGAGAAAACAGAAAAAGACTTGAAGACTGACAACACCAGAGAGGCAGCTCAGAGACAGAAGGGGAAGGGTTGGCCAATTTTCTTGTTGTGGGAGAGGAGATTGGCAGAGATTCATTTTCTTATGTGTTCTCCTTTCCTTGAACAACAAGCGTGGAAGGAAGAAAAGTGTTTGGCCTACCAGGCTCTAGAGACTCCTTCCTTTCATCTGTCAGAGAGGTGCGGCCATCAAGGGAACTACAAACCTCGCCCACTCTAAAGGATCACCCACAACTCTCCAACAAGATGTTTGTCTCCCATCAAAGCCATCTTGCAATGCCACCTTTTCTGGCCTTCACACTCAGAAGACAGACAAACACCCACACACCTTTTCAGATTTCCAAGCCTGGTTTTTAGTGTACTCGGCATCAACAAGTTCCGGGTTTTCTCGGGACAGCAGGATGAGGGGATCTCTCTCAGGGCTTGTTCTGAAAAAGAAATGTTGTCACTAATTGCCAATCCCCATGACTCAACACAGCCAGCAGACTACAGGACTTGAGGCACTGGTTCTTTCTAAGGCTGACCTCCCTGTGTGCCCCCAAAACACTATGAAGTGTGTACCACAGTGTATTTCTGTCCAAGGGTATTTTAACAGAAGAGAATGAGTTATGGGTACCAAAATTATTTGACTGACTACATATTTAACAGTATTATTTAAACAATTCCCAGGACAAATCCTGCTTCCTTTATCCTGAAGGGTGCCAAATGCTCTGACTCCCACCTTAGTCAGAGAGAGTTAAGAGATGCTCAGTATCTTCAGCAGTGATCCCTCTGACAGGACTTTAAAACACTGCTGATAAACAAGGTTATGACATACCTGAGAGACATTCCTCATCACCTGCTGAGCCTACCTAGTAAGCCACCAAATCCTTCCCTACTGGGGAAGGGGAAGAAACAAAGTGTGGGGTTTAGCATTGTTTCAAATTGTCACTGGAGAGAGGCCAAAAAAAATCTTCTCTTAATCTCCCACCACTCAGGTAACTTAAGGCCAGAATACTTTTCATTCAGTGTGGAGCACTTGCACAGCAAATAAAGCATTCACATTGGCAGGATGTATGAACAGCAATATTAAATCTTTAAATTTGTATCAAGCACCTGCAGTTCCCTTCACGGAACAAAACAAGCGGGCTCCTGAGGTGACAGTTTTAGTCATCAAGAAATAATGTGGCAAATCCATCACGACTTCTGTTTCCAGTATTAGGTGATTATAATAAACTAGTTGCAAATGGCAGTTCTTGTGGAGAATAACTAATAATAGTGCAATGTTGTACAACATGTCTCACTTTCCTTACTTTTGGAAAATACACTCTGAGGTACTCTTAATTAGGGTTTAGGTCTAGGAGACATGGAAATTTCTACATACAGAGAGCTGTCACAGCCCCTTTTGGTAGAATCTTCTGTTGCAGGAAAAAATGCTCACCTGGATCCTCGGAAATATCCCTTAGAGATTTTTTTCTTCCATGGCCATTTTTCTGCAGATCTGAAAATATTTTTATACACGGCAATAAATGATTTAATATAACCATGAAACAACACTCTCATCGGCTTTCACAGCATGATGTCTTTTTCTATTCTTCATTTTTGATGGAAATCGCTTTCTTCATTATAGCATAAAAAAAACTCTCAGCCAGGTCCAATGAAACAGGTTTTCCTGTAAATATTGTGTTTAAGGCAACATAATATAGGCTACTTTCCAGAACACCTTTCAGGCAAAACAATGTATTACACACAGTTCCTTACCAAACCTTGAAGGGTATTAAAAGTTTACCTAATCCACTTCTTGTGCTGTGGCTTTATTTTGCTGTAGTTCACTGAATACGGATAGTGAAAAAACGACTACAGAGTTTCTAATCAGTCATTTCCCACTATAAAACAAAAACTACCAATCAAGAAACAAAAAACACACCTAGTGTTTTGCACTTAAAACACAAGAGTTCAATGTTTTTATTAATCACTTTCATTTTAGACCCAATCAAGTCCTTCAAAATAGCTGTTCACCCGGGGTTTTTTTTCTGCCCACGCAGTCACCTGCCTCACCACTTCTCAGGGGAACTCTGCCATATTTTTCTACTGCACCTGGTGGAACATGCAGGTCCTGACCCCCAAGCTGATCTACCTGTGCAGGTCAAGCTTTGCTTCTCCTTGTAGTGAAAACACCATGATGAGCTTTGCACCTCCATTACACTACAACACATTAAGCTTTAGCTATGAATAATCACGTGGATCTTCAGATTTCAAAGAGTGAAAGATTCAACCTTACATTTGGATGTCAATTACATAGGAATGGTTTTTGTTATTTTGTTTCTGTGTTCACTCACTGTTGCACACTTGGTTTGTCACTCTCCATGGGAAGTAGCCCCTTAGTCTGCTAATAAATCAAAATATCCTGCCAAAAGGAAGACTCCCAGCCAAAAGGAAGACTCCCAGCCAGATATGTCTTCTGTTTAGCCCAGTAGTGGCTCTTGATTCCTAGGAATGATTCCAGGTTTTTCTATTGCACAATGACACTCAAGTAAAAGCAGATCTAAAGAAGGCTTTCCTTTAGCCTTCCAGTAGCTTATACAAACATCCTGGATCATCCCTGCAGTGAAAAAAACACAGCTCCTAGAGAAGTAGTTGAAAAGAAAGAAAAATATTTCTGTATGTCAGGGGAGATTTCTGCAGGCAAAAGATAACTGCTACTTTATTGACAAACCTGCTCTCCCCAAACCTGATAGTAATCTGGCCCTGACAGCATGAAGGATGTGCATAGTTTGTCCTCTGCATTCCTTACTAAAGGGTTGCAAACAGAGGAGCTAATTATAACTTCCAGTGACATCATGCAAGGTTTCCATGGAGAATTCCTATACAGCAGTTAGGCTGTAGGTAGTTAATGTGAGGCAGCAGGACAGATCACAGGCCAACAGACTTATGGTCTCAGACATCAACAGTGGCCCAGAGCAAGATGGATTTTTGTTTTCCATGACACATTCCCCCATACATAACCATTTCCAAAACATACCTTCTGAGGTCCTCTCTCATGAGGTCCCAGCGCCCTAAACCTGTTGGGTAAATTGGCCAAACAGCTGGTCCTCCTTCCCAAAATGTCCAGGCAGGATACATGATATCATTGTATTCAGATGTCTTGAGAAAAAGGAGAGTAATGCAAGAATGAGAGTAATATCTACTTTGGTTTACTGACTGAGCCCACCAGTAAATGTTCCTTCTGGGAGCTCTGTTGGCTTTCTCCATTATGTGTCCAAAAGAGCTTTGCAGTCACCATTTGCTGGGCTTACAGAATCACAGAATAATTAAGGTTGGAAGGGACCTCTGGAGATCATCCAGTCCAACCCCCCTGCCATGGCAGGGTCACCTAGAGCAGGTTACACAGAAACACGTCCAGGTGGGTTCTGGGTCTCCAGACAGGGAGACTCCACAACCTCCCTGGGCAGGGTTCATATGAAGACAGCTTGATGCTGAAATGCTTCAATTATTTTTAAAAGGCTTTGTCTTGCTGTGTGATGACACAGGACTTTAATGTAGAAAACAGCAAAAGAGATCCATGATGCAGTTGATTAGTAAATAGCAGAAGACCTGAGCTCAACTCACCTTTCTAAAGGCTTGTGCCTATGTGTAGCTACAAATGCTTTCTTCTGATGATAAGTCAAGAGGCATTATTACCTCCTCAGAGATAGAGGCACTTAGAGACACTTTGACATTAAGGTTTCCAACACTTCAGTTCATTCCAGACTTCCCAGAGATCACTTAACAATTCACTGTAACAAATATCCAGGTCATGTAAGAATTCCAGTTCCTCTCTCCTGTTTGGTTGCTTAAGTCCCCATATATTATCAGAGGGAAGACCAGCACTTAAGAGTAAACCCTTCCATGAAATCAGACTATAGGCAACTTCCTTGCCCTAGTAGTAAACTTCCTACATAATTATCCATCTATCTGTCACCTGGAGATACTGGAGAGTGCAAGGCCACTGAGGTAGTTAGGAAGTTAGTGCACACGACTTATGAACAGGGGCTGAGGAATGGGTTTGTCCGTGCACAGGAAGGAGAGGCTTGGGGGAAGTAAATGCCATCTCCTACTGCCTAATGGGAGAGTTCAGGAGGAGGCACACTCTTTTCTGTATTGCAGAGCCAGAATGAGTGGCAGCAGGCTTTGATTACAAGAGGAGAAATTCCATTTAGATAGTGGGAAATGTGTTTTCATTCTGACAACAGGTCAAACTCTGTGAGTGCCCTGTCCCCAGGGATGCTCAGATCTGAGCAGGATGGAGCCCAGAGCTGTTCCTACTCTGAGCAAAGGTGCTAGACTGGGTGACCTTGTGTGGTCCCTTCCAACTTGAATGAGTGTGTGCTTCTCTACCTTCCCAGTCCTGCTACAACCAGGCACTGGTTAGAGACTATGACAGCTCCATGATCAACTTTCTGAGACGCAGAACAGGACAATACTTCAATCCTTTATGCTTTCAGCTTTAGAAAGCACATGGGATCAGCACCCTGAAGTCTTCCTAACACTGGCTGCTGAAATGTGAGCTGTGCCTGGGTCACTGGGTTTCAGTTAAAATAGGGATGAGGTTACAGTTCATGTGCTGGACAACAGTGAGTGCAGAGCTCAGTTTCTTGCAGGGCACTCAGGGGCAGAATGATGAGCACAGCTGCAAAGATTAAACTCCTGCAACCTGAGTTGCAGAGTTAAGGTTGTTCAATTGTCAAGGGGCAAGACAGCTTGGCTTTACTGGTGCATCCAGCAGCGAACATGGTTACTGCCTGTACTGAAAATCTAGAGATAATGTTAGGATTGCTGGGGAGTAGGCAATAGTTATGGATCATATTATGGTTCAGACTGCATGAGCTGAAGACTTAGGTTCAGAGTTAAGATGCTGCAAGTTAGCAGAAACAGAGCTGGGTTTGAACTAGCAAGACCAAAGAGTTCATTGCTTCTCCTTGCATCTTAGTGTCTGCTGGACTTCAGCCAAGAATAGGATTTGTCATGAAAGTGCAGGATTTGGGCATACAGGGCATACACTAAGGCAAAGCAAGATTAGCCAAATCTTGAGGTGTAAGAACATTTTGTTGAAAAGGATGAGGCACTATGCTACAGTGAGGTTTAGCAGTGGGAGGCTGGAAAACATGCAGGAGGGCTCTTGAGTCTGGGAACAGAGAAGCAAAGAGTGGTTGTCTCCATGCATGTGTGCACCTCTGTGTATGTGTGCACATTTGCAGGTGGAAAAGGGAATCCAGGAGAAAAGGGTCCACAGAAGGTGACAAGATTATAAAAATACCCATTTGTGGCACCACATAAAAAAGACTGAAATATTTACATTAAATGATATTACTGTATGACCACTATGTGATCAAAAATCCTTAATATTGCTGATAAACTATGGCTACAATTTTAACAGAGGTATTGTAGCAAATAGGAGGAATACTGGCACATATCCCACCCAGGTGTGTATCATTACACTGCAGCAGAGGTATACTTTTGACCTGGAAGAGGAGCTAATGAGGGGAAAAGCTGACCTATCAAATTGATCTGCAAATCTGTCTGTCAGAAAACTGGAAGCGGAAGGAAACAAAGGGCAAGAAAGAGCAAGTAATTTTGATGCACAGAAAATCTGCAGAGAACCATCCTCAAAAATATGTTCCCAAGATAAAGAAGGACATGCACGTCTTGGAAATGCTCAGCTTTTAAAGGTGTGTATACCTTGCTGAAGGAGAAGACTGGGATAATGGGTTTCATCCACTTGGGAACCTGGGGGTAGTCTCGCACATTGATCACCATTTCCATGTCAGGGAGGCGGTGGATGATCCCCAGAATGAAGTGCTCAACTCCACTGCATCTGTGGAGAAATGACACATGACAAAAGAGCTATAAGGAGGCAGATTCCTGCAGTCTCTTGCAGGCCTTCCTCTGCACAGAGGCAGAAGGGATGGCGAGCCTAAGCCATGCCATGACGCAAACTGGGAACTGCCTACAGCAGCCTCCAAGTCCCACTGCAGTAGGGACACCAATGAGGCAACACATCCTATGAAATCTGGCCTGATCTGAATTTCTCTGGGATTCCACAACCAATCAACCCTTTGTGCACTGTAGTGCAACAGTGACACTTTCCTATTGATGCATATAAGCCCAATAGTTTATTTTCCAGGCTCCTGCTCTGAAATATTGTTGTACACAGTAACTGCCAACTTGGCAGTGTTGGAAGTACTCTTCTGTCCCAGCTAGGGAGAGCAGATCCTCTGCACAACTCTTACCTTGCAGGGAACATGCAGTCCTGCTCACGATACAGTTTGTTTTTAATTATTTGGTAGTGGGTCCCAAGCTTCCGGCTCACCACGTCTGACATTGTCTCCTTGGAAATGCCACCTCGAAAAGGAGCCAGGTCCTGCTTCCAGACACTGAAACAAAACCATCAGCCATTATTATGTACCACAGGGAGGATACTGTGCATTAAATACTGCAGTGTGCAGAACAGGCTTCTAACTAAAAGAAGCTCCACGTAGCTTCTAGGAGCTCTGGTGGGAGAATTTAAGTCACTTAGAAGTTCCTCAGAGACTCATAGGTCCAAGCTTCACACTTTTACCTATGTGCTGTTTGCCTGAACACAAAGCCCAGCACAGGACACCTCTAGACACTCTCTTACAAAAGTACCTGACATACCCTGGCATGTTTTGGGTAAAACCCTCCAGATCACTTCACCCTTGCACTCTGGCTCTCCAAAAATAATGGGGCACACCAAGACTAAATTCCTCACACAATGTCATGCTATGTAGATATTAAAAATGTAGGTAACAGTCTAGTTGCATGAAATACCATCACCCAGGAACACTGGGTGAGTGAAAGCTGGCCCAGGAGGACAAGCCTATGCAGCACATGTCCTGTGACTTCTGCACACCACCAGCGAGCTCCAGGAATACAGTATGGAAGCACAAACCTAGTGAATATAAGAAAACACAGAAGGAGGATGCAACTCACATAAAATTAGTCTAAAAGTCCTGCGATCTAACTGCTTGGAGCACGTTAAACAGTGTCAGATTGTAACAGCCAAAGAAACATTCTTTCCTTTTAGGTAGACATTGCATCAATGTTTCAGTTTAAAAAAACACTGTCAGAGCGATCCCACTGTGTGAGTGGTCGAACACTGGTACAGGTTGCAGAGAGAGGCTGTAGAGTTTCTTTGGCAAATTAATGTTGATTTTCAAAACCTGACTGGTGACAGTCCTGGCAATCCTACTGGAGCAGAGGGGGTGGACTTGACGATCTCAAGAGGCTGGACTTGATGATCTCAAGAGGTCCCCTCCAACCTCCACAATTCTGCTATTTCTTAATTGGATAGAGAGCAGTAAAACTATGTCAGGAATTGCCATTGTGCAGATAGTCTGACCACAACAGCATGAGCAGTGTGGTAGGGATGCAAACAGGATGAGCTTGAGAACAGGAAGAGAGTTGCAGTGCCATGGCACACTCACAGCCATCCTCACTTCATGTTACTACTGCCTGTCATGTTCTGCAGCAGATTTTTGGAGGTTGTAACCACTTCGGAAGGTGTTTGGCCCAAAGATGGGCAGGAGCTGGTGGGGTGTATGTTTAAAGATTAGGATATGTCTTTAGGCTGTATCTGGATTGGAACTTAGGAAAGACTAGAAAGCTCAGCTAGAAGAGACCTTCCCTCATCAATATTTCAAGAGGAATGAATATCAAAAACTCCAAACAGAGCGTACAAATAGTAGGCCAATATGACTCATCTGATTTTAAAAGCCAATATAGCACTCAAACCCCAAAATGAGTGAGCACATCTGATACTTTTAAATAGGAGGCTTCAAGTTGGGCATCTGTGTTTCTGCATCTGAAATCCTAATCCTAAAGGCAGGAGGATCCTAAATTCCTTTTCCTCCTTTAAACAAAAATGCTGATTAAAGGTATCAGCGACCCCCCGCCCCCTCCAGCCCTACTGAGTGAGAAGGCAGAAGTGGGTTGTTAAGAGAAATGCCACCAGCTACGTGTATGGTTTATTGCGTGGTCTAAATGAAAGGCCAACACACTGTGTGCTCAGTTGCAGAGGGTAACAAGGTGTGTGGCCAGCGGCGGTCCCATAGCTGCAGATGTTACACCTCTGGGCCAAAATATTCCCTGGCTTATCCCAATCCACCAGGGCTGCCGAAAGTATTCCCCCCTATGTCCGGACACCTGCGCAGTCGAAAGGAAACCAGTCTCTCACCTTTGGTGGCAGCTGCAATTTTCCTTTACACACGGCTCATAGGCTTCCACAGCTTTCTTAATTTGGCCAGTAATCGTTTTCCACTTGGCATCTAGAACACACAGGGAGGAAAAGCCAAAGGGTTCGATCCATCCGCCAGCAGAACAAGCGGCGGGGCGGCGAGGCGGGGAACGGGCAGCGGGTCGGGCGTGCCTTCCAGCCCGCCGCCCGCCGCGGGACGCTGGGGGAGCCGCCCTCCCGGCCCGCCGACCCCGTTCCGCGCTCCCAGCCCGCCGGCCCGCCGCTCACCTGCCGCCAGGGCGGGCTGCGGGCGGCACAGCGCGGCCGCCATGGCCCACAGCGCCAGCGCCGCCCGCCCCGCGGCCATGGCCGCCCCGCCGCCCGGCCCAAGATGGCGGCGCGCCCGCCCCGCGCGGCCATGGGAGCTGTAGTTCCCGCCCGAGCGCTGAGGGGCGGGCGGGTGGACGGACATTGCCGTATCGCGGTGTCGCGGTGTCGCGATAGATGGGGCCGTGCTGCACGGGCAGCCGCTGCCCGGAGTTGCTCTGAGTGCGCAGCTGGGATAGCCCCTCCAAGTTTCCTCCTAGCTCCGCCCTCAGGAGTCCCGCCAGCCTCGCACCGGTCTGGGTGCCTGCGTGCCGGCCTTCGCTCCCTTCGGGCGTTTTTGGGGGAGAACTTCCCCAAATGAATCTGACACTGTTTACCGTGATTTGGGGGAGAACTTCCCCCAAAACGCCTGGATTCATCAAGCAGTTGGTTCAGCCTGTAAGAGGCTCTTTCTTCTACCCCGACCACTCGCTGTTGCCAAGGCCTGATTCAATTTGAACATCTAAAGTCACAAATCTCATCGTTACTATGTAAAGGTTCAGACTGATTTGTATAAATTTCTTTGCAACTTCAGGGCTGTGGACGGCAAGGAGTCATGGAATCTTCAAATGGTTTGTGTTGAAAGGGACTTTAAACATTATTTAGTTCCTGCCATCGGCAGGGATGTTTTTAACTAGACCAGGCTGCTCAGAGCTCCATCCAACCTGGCCTTGAACAGTTCCAGGGATGGGGCATCCACAACTTTAGGCAACCTGTTCCAGTGGCTTACCACCCTCACAGTAAAGAATTTTTTACCTGACGTCTAATCTAAACCCATGCTCTTTTGGTTTTAATCCATTCCTCCTTGTCCTGTCACTACATGTTCTTGTAAAAAGTCCTTCTCCATCTTCAGGTACTGGAGAGCTGCAATTAGGTCACCCCTAAGCTGTCTTTTTTCCAGGCTGGACAAACCCAATTCTCTCAGCCTTTCCTTGTAGGAGAGCTCCTCCAGCCCCATAGTTGTTTGTCTTGGTGACCCTCCTTTGGACTCATTCCAACAGGTTGATGTCCTTCAAGGATTAGATGATCTTTAAAGATCCCTTCCAACTCAAGCTATTCCATGGCTCTATGAAAGAAGAGAACTGAGAATCGGTGGTTGAGCACCATCAACATAATGTGTAGGACTTTCACTTTGCAAAATGGTTTGTAAGAATGCAGTATTTAAAGCTACCCTCCTCTTAGTGTCTGGTAATTGAGTTTGGGTCAGCTCAGTCATGTTTGGCCATCCTTCAAGAGACAGGCTTATCAGCTGGGTGCTAGATGCAATACCCATGCTGATAAGCCACCCAAATCAACGTAGGTCAGAGGGGCTGGGGATAAGCAGATACCATCCAAACATGAATCCAGACCAGTCAATCCATGTTTCTTCCCGAGGCTGAATGCAGGAAGGTCTGTCCCATCTTCATAGGGTCTGTATATTCAAATGTGAACACTAAACATTCATTTTTCCTAGCTTGGTGGCTTCGGACTTCAGGAAGAAGAGCAGTGGTTGCTCATTAATAGGAAAGACCCACATTTATACTACGTTTCTATAGAGTGAACTCTGATTAGCCACAGCAGCCTCCAACTCCACTAGTCATAAAGGCCTCTTTTGTGTGAAACTGAATTGGTCCTGTAAGGATTTGTAGATTTGGGTGGAGAAACAATTACCAAAAAACAGACCAAAGAGGAAAAGCATGTGCTGACAAGGAGAGTGAAGGTTTCTCAAGAACTGCTAAATTCCAGAGACCAGTAGTTCTACTGAATTTGCAAGAGCTGATAAAATCCAGGCACCAAGTCTGCTCACTCTGTGCAAGGCCCCAAGTGAATACTGGATCAACCCCTGGCTGTGTGACCGGAGGGCAGCAGCTCCTACAGGCAAAGTCTGCGGGATCCTGTGTGCACCCATTGAAATAAGTCATTTCGAGGGACTTTCTGAACACCTGCTTGGAAGGTGCTAGTGCCAGCACAGCACTCTACTGGGGTTGTCCCTGTGAGGGAAAAAGTGAATCTTTGTGTATTATCTGCTATTAATAGTAACAACTTCCTAGAGTGAAAGCCTTGAGTATTTCTGGCTGTCTCATCCTAAATCCTTGTTGCATGGCCAAACATTTTTTAAGCAAATCAGGAAAATGAATCCCTTCTTTTCATCTTCTCCTCAAGATCCTCTGTCTTCCTTTTAATTTCTGTATAGGTGTCTGCTTTCTTTCTTTTCCTCTACAGTCCTTCTTAGAACTTCAGTGGCCACAGATCCAACTAGAGGCTGGTCTGAAGACTCCCCCAGAAGTGTGACCCTTAGTAAGGTAAAACCAAAAAAATTGTCAATACTTTTAAATATCTATATTTGCCTCCACTGGTCTCACTCAGTCTTTTCTACATCACTAATCCACCCATTAGTTCTAGCAAAGTTTTCTGTCTTCCCTCTCAGGTTCCAGACCAGATTTTCCTGCTTCTTTCCTGGCTGACTGAATAGAGACATCAACACACTCTTCCAACACCATTTCTGTTTGTTTCTCACAGCTCTCTGCTAAGTCTCCTACTCAGCCAGTAGAGCTGTAGTAGTTCACTCTGTAGCAAAGGTTATTTCGGGTGCTTTCTCTGAAGCAAATAGTAGGAGTGGTAGTCAGCATAAATGTTTAATAGGCCCTGAGAGCTAAGACTTTAAGATGAAGCTTCTTTTGAAGCTACATTTACAGCCTCTGCTCTCCCAGGCTTTGTATAATGAAAGCACCCCAGGCCACTGTGGTGTGGTTTTGGCATGTGCTGTAGTTCCCCCCAAGCACCTTGGATGGTTGTAAGCCTCAGAACCCCTTGACTCTCACTTCAAACACAGCCTTTGCCTCACCTTCTCTACCTTCTTAATTTCCTGTAAATCCAGAGCTCTATGCAGGAGCATCTGGCTCTGATCTTTGATACCCTCCCTCAAACACAGCCCCTCCCTCATTTTTTTTTTCTCTGCCAAATCAAGCATAAACACCCACAAATTTACTTTCATCCTGTTCCATGTGCCCGGAGTGGAAAATCTCTTGGCTGTAAATCTGGTGTCCTTGCTTTACATATTCAACATAGGTTAGAAGAAGGGTGCTCGGGAAAGACTTTGGTTCTCCAAGCTGCTTTTAATATTGAGTTGAAGAAAACATACTTCCTACATGTTCTCTCAGAGCTGTGGTCTGGCTTTTCTTTGCTGCTATCTGCTTGAGCAGGATTGGCAGTGGGGGCTATTCTCCTTTAATTCATCCTTTTGTGCCAAATGGAAGTCCTAGGCTTCCTGAATTCCTCAAATAATGGTGAATATTTCCTGTGGAGAATGGCCATCTCAGCAGAGGGAAGAAAGAAGATGTACAGGCTGCTGAGCTTCAAAACCTGCGATTGACATTACCAAGGCTTCTGGGGATGGGTCCAGTCTTTCTCATAAGAAGCCACACAGCTTCTGGAGAGTCAAAATTGTTTCCTGTTGGTGAGATCTTTGTGGAGCTTCTTTTCCCCTGGCTCTGAGCTGTGTCTCATAACATGCAGCCCTGTGGAGGTGTTGGACTGTGGCTGTCAGGATTCAGGGCTGGCCACAGCTGCAGTACATGGCTTGGGGATGTTTGGTATTGAATATTCAATTATTTTATGCAAAGGAGGGGAATTATAAAAGCGTTACAGCAACTGGAGCACTGCAGAGAAGTGTAGTGCCAGAACAGACACCCAGTAATGAAGGCTCAGACTAAGACTCTGCAGGGTCTGCAGAACCTCAGGTTTGGACTGGGCAAAACAATGCTGGAGACCCCAGAGTTCGGTTTTGACGAAATCCCATCAGAGTGTGCCAGTGAAGGAAGTCAGTATCCCAGCCCTCAACCCAGCCTGAGGATTTGTCAAGGCAAAGGAAACAATGGAGCTTCCAAGAAACAGTGGGAAAGGCATCTGTAGCTCAAGCTCAAGGTCAAAGTTTAAGTAGTTGTGCATGCTGTGTGAGCAACACAAACCAACTACATCTGGTGCTTGGGAGAAGATGCAAGAACTGCACTGGTTTCATCCCTTGAGGGATTTGTATGTTTCAGAGGATTCCTGTGCTCATGACAGTGATGACAGTGTCACAATTTTTTTTTTTTTTTCATATTGGCAGCCCCAAAGAGGAAGAAGGGCACCTATTTAGTGTGAATTGAGTATGTAAATACACTTATAAACATTGGGCCAGGAATATATCTAAGGCTTTTTATTTGTAACCCTTAAAAACAGTACAGATAAATCCATCTTTCTTGGAAGAATTAAGAAAACCTAGGACTCCTGCACAGAAGGATGAACTGAGTTCTGGTTTCTCCTAAAGACATAGCACTTGTCACTACCACTGTCATTGCTGCAGCTACTATTTTTCCTGAAGACCACCATCACTGGAGATTTCCTATATGTTTGTGACTCCATAGACATTAAGTCACTGGAGTTGTTAAATTATCAAAGCATGAACTGTAATTGTGAGCATCTTGTGAACTGAGGGACTAAAGTCACCAGCACCCCTGCACAAACCAAAAACTGGAAAAGGCAAATTTGTAGTGGTGGAGCATGGTGGGGGGGGGGGGGTGATATTTGGAAAGTAAAAAGCCCTTTGTCTCATCAAGAGGATATATTCAATATTTGTACCCATTTGCTTTTGCATTTGAGTCACAGGACATCATCACAAGCTGAAATTGAGCACATTCCTATAGAAAAAGCATTGGCATTAGGCCATGGCTGTAAAGACTTTTAAAAATCTGTTTGAGAGGCCATGTTAACTAAAACTGATCATAAATCACTTTTTGCCATTGCCATTGGGGATCTGGCAAACACCTTCCTGCAAACAGAACGTCTCTTTCTTTAGCTACAGATGTATAACTTGCAAATTGAATGCGAACCTGAGAAAGATTTAGTAGTTGCAGGCACACTCTCTAGAGCCTTTGACAAAAATTCTGTGGAACAAAGTCCCAGGCTAGATTATGGATATGTCAAATGGGGAAAACAAAATAGAAAAATCCAGCCTTGTCGGTTTTAAAATGAAATGCAGAATTTTATTGCTGGTGGTTTGCTCAGGACGAGACACTGCAGGATGTAATTAAGGTTCTACTAGAAAATGATTTGCACAGCTTATTCTGTCCCTGTTTCAGTTTAAAACGATTTAGATGCCACTTCTCTGAGGCATGAAGAAAACTGATCCTTGAAGTGTTGCAGGAAAATAAAGACACGGAAAGCCATTTAGAGCCTGAAGGCAGCGTGAGACATCTCTGCCTCCCTCAATAGTCAGAAATACAAGCAATGTGAAATGGAGGAGTGTGTGCTGGTGGAAAACACTCACCCTCTGGAAGGGAGTTAGAGAAGCAGGCTGGCATCAGCTTGATGTGGGAATCCTGAGCAGCCATTTTCATATTGCAGGGTAGTCTCTGAGGGAAGACACTACAGGTTTGTAAGGGAGCAGGTCCCTGGTATCTCTTAACAGTGGATTTTATATTCATAACAACATGTCTGTCAATGGACTGCAAGTCAGTGCCACCTTATGTGTATCCCAGCTAATCCCCGGTGCCTAAACTTACCACAGCAGTGGAAACAGACGCCGAAACTCTGCCAGGAAGGGGGCCGTGTCAATCTGTTGCACTCCTGGCACTACTCAGTTGCAGTGGATTGTCACATCTGTGCTAGCAGAAACAGATATCGCAGTGAGGGTGGGTTTGTTGAGATAAGCAAACAGGAAAAGTGGAACAAAAACATGGTGTGATTTTGTAGCCTGGGATTGGCAGTGTTTCACGAGTGATAGAGATGCACAGTAACAGGGAGACTCAACAACTGAAGATGGGGTGTGCTCTGTGGAGACTTTATGATCACGTGAAGGGGGTTGTTGTAGGCAGTGCATGCTATGGAGGAATAGAGTCATGTTTCCCAAATTCCACAGGCCATTGGGAAAGTGTAAATCGCTGCCTTCCACGTTGGTGGTGTTGGCTTAGAGTGGCTGTAGTCTAGAAAAGTAAGCAGCATTTTAATGGGCTTTTTGCTAACCATGGGATGGGTTCTCCAGAGGACATGGGTTGGAACAGAGGACATCTGTGGCAACAGGACATTTCTTAGGGGAACAGACACCTTGTATGTACTTGTGGTGTCTGTTATCTGGTTGTAGTTGAACCTGTGTCCCTAGGGAAGCTTTGGGGAGCTGTACCTTTCAGAAGCTCTTGGAGGAGGTGCCATTGTGCAGAGGCTTGTGTGAACAGCACCGATCAGAGCTCAGACAATGATCCATGCACAGCTCCTTGGGGTTCCTGGTTAGAGACATTCCTGAACAACATGGTACATGGGAGTTTTTCCATGCTGTTTCAGCCAGCAACAAAAGGCGTGTTCAGGTACAATGTGCTGAGCATTGAGAGGGCTTTGTTTCCTCCTAAAGTCCCAGTGCTTGTCACTGCCACTGTCATTGCTGCAGCTGCTTTGCTTCCTGAAGACCATCATCGCTGGAGAATTCCTAGATGTTTGTGACTCCACAGACATAAAGTCATTGAAGTTGTTAAATCATTGAAGCATGGAATTGTAATTGTGAGCATCTTTGTTACAACTTTTTTTGCAGAGCTGCACAAAATTCGTGCTTTTCTCTGTCCTAGCATTGCTTGAATGTAATAGAATTTCCTTCTGCTAATAAACTGAGGCATTAAGTTTCTAATTTAGGGATGGGATAAAATGAGTTGTGCTGTGATTTCTAATCATGGGAGAACTCTTCTAATGTGCACGCATTCAGTGTTTGTTGTATAAAAATGGTTCCTTAACAATGCCCATTGCAGCTAATTTGTAACTACACAGTGTAAACATTGATTTCTAAAGTTTTTAAATAGATCCCCAAGCTACTTAATTATCACTTACTGACCCTTGTTTTCTAATGGTGATTAGTTTAGTTTCCTCAAACTTTATAAGAGCTGGGTCTCAAGTGGCAGTAATATGGACAATTTCCTATTCCATATTTAATAGGATAGAGGGTCTCCAAAGCATTACTAGATCATGTCTTCCCAAAATTAGGCTTTACCCTCACAGTGATAGCCCTCTTAGCTGGACATTTTGAATGTTCTATCTGGTTCAGCTAAAGTTTGAATTTAAATCAGGGAGAAGCAAATTCAAACCACAACTCTGGGATTTAAAAAAATGTGGTTTAAAAAAATCACAAAGTCTTGCTTATAGTAGTTTCTTTTCAGGTCTGGCACAGTTTTTGGTCTATAAACCTGTTGGATTATTCAGCACTCATGTCTATATGAGTTGAGGAAAGAGACCAACCTGGTTTCTGAGAACAATTTGCCATGAAGAAAGTGTATAGGTTAACTTAATCCCTATGGCAGTTTCATTGACTTGAAGAGTTAGCAGAGCTGAATTTCTCTTTTACACTTAGTCTTCCACTGCACTCTGCATCTCCCTACACTCTTTAAATGACGTTGGCTGTAAGGTCAAGAGAAAAACTGCTTTTGAATCCCTTGAGGTAGAAAATTGGAGAAATGCTTTTGCTGATAAGAGAGCAGAGCTTCTGGAAGAGACTTCCAAAAGCAGAAGTTGTTTTTTTTTTGTCACTTCCTATCATCAGAGAACTAAGTCAATTTTAAAAGGGGTACAGGTTCAGAGACCCACCAGTCTGAAACAAGCAGTGAAACTTTTCTTCTTATCAAATATAATATCACTGAAAAATCAGAAAACAGCACTGAAGGGTGCTTTGGGATGTCTTCTAGTCCGTTCCTCTACCCGATAGCATGGGTGCCCCTGTTTGCCATTCTTGACCAACATTTGCCCTTTTCTTAAAGACATGCTGTGATGGAGCCTGCTCTGACTTGTAACAGTGTTGGGCCCATTTTGGGCTTGCTTTCCTTGAGTTCAAGTCCTGCCTTCCAATGTTGACACGGTAACTGCCATGTAGCCAATCCTGCCCCTGTCTACTACATTTGAATAGCTGATTTTTCCTAAGCAACTGTAGCATTTTAGATGTCTTTTTTGAGTTCCATCCTTTTTTTCTTCACAGACTTTCTCAGAAAATCAAAGGTGTTTTGAATACTACGTCTGTTTTCCAGCATATTTGCAGCCTCTCCCAACAAGGTGACATCTAAAAGTTTAATAAGCTCAGCCTCTGTTTCTTCATTCTTGTCATTAATGAAAATATTGACCAATACAAGTTCTGAGAGAGTTCTTTACAAAAATCTTGCTTGATGCATGTTTCCTGTTTGATGGAGAAGGAGCAGTAACTTCCCTGGATATGAAATTTCCCTCTTCTCCAACTGACAGTCAAGAACAATAATTTTTCATATTTTGAAACATTCCAAGTTTCCAATATTTTACTAAGAAAAGTCTCCAAAGGCTGGGCAAGCACAGAATGCCTAACAGCAGAATTTATTCACAGACTGTAGAGAATCTGTGCTCTAGCCATAAAGTCCATAAACATTTAAAGGGAGATGATCTGCTCGAGGAAATTCTTTAAGTATTTATGGTACCCTGCTAGACACCTAGCAGGACAAGACACCTCCTGGCCTTAAAGCTGGAGTGTTACAGAAATAGTCTCAGCAGACTGTTGAAGAGAAGGGAAAAACAAACAAACAAACAAACAAACAAACAACAACAACAACAAAATCCCACAAAACTGTGGATTCAAGCCTTTTGGAACAGGCATGACCTCTATAGAATGCTTGGAAACTCCTTTAAGGTTTTATTACTTTGCAAAAAGCTCTCATGGTTTGGTTCTTCTGACTTTTGGGTTGCACAGTGATCTTGTACTGGTGGCACTGTGCTTTGCATGTAGTTAAGTCCTTTTCAAACATACTTCTAAGGGTGCTTAGACATTTAAATGGCCAACAGGAAGGCTTGAATTTTTCAAGATGGTGATGCCTTGTACCTTCCAGATTTAAGCCAGCCTCCAACTGTTTGGTATCAGGAAGACACTGTGTAGAAGGCAGATTATCCCAAAAGGTTCTGCTGCAGTTCAAAGGCACCTAAACAACTTGGAGAAATGGGCCAGAGGGAATCTCATTAAGTTCTAAGCAAAATGCCAATGCTACTGGAAAATACTGGAACATGAACTGTTCCAGCAGAGGACCAGGAAAATAATTACAGGCTTGGAGCACTTCTTAGGTGGGGAAAGGCTGAGAGAGCTGGGACTGTCCAGATTGGAGATGGGTGTGATCTTATCCATGTGCATAAATGCCTGATGGAAAGAAGACAAGAGACGGACTCTCCTCCGTGGTATATAGTGAAAGGACAACAGGCACAAGATGAAACACAAGAAGTTTTATCTGAAAAACAGTTGTTTTTTTTTACTGTGATGGTGGGTTGAATACTGGAACAGGTTGTCCAGAGAGGTTACCAAGTCTCTTCACATAAAAATATTAAAGATCTGACTGGATATAGGCCTAAGCAAGCTGCTCTAATTGAAGCATCTTTGATCAGGGTTGAACCAATTTTCAGAGGTCCCTTCCCATCTCAGCGATTTTGTGTGTCTTGGGGACACTCTTACATATTCCTCTTGAGCATCCATATGTAGCATCATCAGGAACAGTGCACTGACTTCAGCCCCAGTTTGCACAGAAGTCCAACGAAGGGAATTCACATTTTGATGTAAGGGAATGAGAGAAAAGTGTCTGTTCTTTGTGTCTCTCAGACTTACCGAGACACCTCTGCATGTGCCAGCTGATGCCAAATTTGCATTTTACACATAACTGAGTCTGGAAAGGCAAAAGGAGGCCGTGAAGAAAGCCCTGTGTGATGTAAGTGCACACCTTTCCATGTGTACAGGTCTGGATCCATGATCAAGAAACCTCTCACTCTGTTAGACACTTCATCCTCTATTATCATAGTTAGTGTTTTCCTATCATTATGTTTTTAATTACAGGCATAGATGGATATATAAATCATCCCTCATCTGAACTAATGAAAAAGCAATTTCATTTTCTTTCCCATAGTGGGAGAGGACACTAATGAAGCCACAGCCCTGACACAAGGTACCATTAGTTCAAATGACCTGTTTGAAAATATGTGATAGGGAGCTGTGGAGCTGCCACCTGGAAAGTCCATGGGAAGATCTGGGAGCATTGCCTAGCAAGGAACAAGAGCTTGCTCCAGAGGCAGACTCCAATTTCTGTACAGGGAAACCACATTCTTTGTGCATTTCTACGGGGTGTAGGGAAATGGGACTGGAACAGAAGACAGAGGCTGTGTATCAAGAAAAGCTTTGCTGCTGCACTGATGTCTTCTCCACATAGAGACAACCCAGCAGAGCCTGGAAAGCTGGGCAGTAAGCAAGCAGCATACAGGATTTTATGTAAGGTGCATTAACAGTGTGTATTTTTCTCGTCTTCTCAGGTCAAATATTTCCTGTTCTGTCTTGTATCTTATTTCAACATTCTTTTTCCCCAAGTTGTACAGTCTTGGTGGGCACTGCAGTGACACTTCTGTGGATATAGGATATCCTGTGGATATTCTGTCTAATAGGCCCTGATATGCAGTTAATGCTGCTTTCTGAAGGCATCTATAGGATCCTGAGAAAGAAATCATTCTTCAGTGCACAAGTAGGTCAGAGGGCATTATTTATTGCTTAAATATGAGATTCCTCTCCTACTGTGGAGTACAGAAATTAGTGCTCCTACTTCAGGATGTTTTGTGACAGAGCTGCTTGAGTTATCCTATAATAAAAGAAGGCAAAGATTGTGAAAAGGCCAGTTTAATTGTACCTAAAGTCTAATTGATATTTCCATACCGCTTCTCTATATCCCAGAGCATCAGTGGTCCAACCTTTCTACACTGACACAAAAATTCTGGACTGGATTTGAGGGCTGGCCTGTTACTGGAGTGTAACTGGTGCTGTGCGAGGGAGTGCAGCAGAAGAGGCATCACTGCATCTGGATGCCACAGAAAGTTCCTGCTGTCAACAGCTGCCTCTGTAACCAGGCAGTTTGGACTGGAGCTGCAAATTATGTTGGTATCAGCATGTTCTGACTGCAGAGGCATCAGCCCCTGAGTGCCACCTTGTATGGAGCAGAACTGGCTTTCTCTGAGGGCATTTCCAACAGGATCCAAGATGCAGTGAACAACAGCTGTCTGCCACTGTGACACACAGCCAGCTCTCCGTGGTGTTCTCTCTCCCTGGCACAGCTGGCTGCTGAGCTCTCCAAATCCCAGCCCTGCCATCCCCATAGGACCTCTGCAGTAAAACAAAATGGCCTGCAGGTCTGGGGTGAGGCTGCTGAAGCTTCTATTATCCCAGATCTGAGACTCCAGGAAGAAGGAAGAATTTCTCCTTTCCAGAACAGTGTTTCTAATTAGTTTTAGTTTCAGGCAAATAATTTTTGGATGAACTGGCATCCTTCAGCAGGACGATAATACTTAAATGTGCTCCTTTTGGGGCCCTGTACATTGTGCATTAGTCTCTCCTGCCTTGAAAGAAGAGATGTCTGTATTTACAGTTTTATCTAGACAACATTGTATCCACGTGGAGTAGCATACACTGAAACTTTAAAATGTGCCAGACTCCCTGTTGGGATTTTTTTTGTTTTTACCTTTAAGCCGTAGGGTGTTTCTGATTTGTTCTTTACTGTGCCCTCTTTGAAAGGGGGGAAATGTTGTCTTGCAGCCTTGGGCAAATGTGGTGTGTTACTCCTCTCACCAGCTCTGAGGTTCAGTGCCAGCACCGGTGTACTTTACCTTGCTCTCCCCTCCTGTCCCTTCTTCCCTCCCGAGGAGCAGGGAGGAAATGCTGCCCCTGCCATTAACCTGTATCCATTCAGGAGCTCCTGCCTCGGTCTCCCAGCAGAAGTGGCAGCAGCCCCTGCTGCTGGAGCATCTTCAGCTGCAGCCCCGCTGAGGTGCCCCTCCTGCTGCTGGAGTGTAAATCCCCAGCAGCTCTTTTAACCACCCTTCTCATGCTACTTGAAAAATAACTTTCTCTTGTCATTAACGCTGATCTATAGCCGCATTAATGTGTGAAATCACTGGGTGTGAAAATAGTGTACTAACCACTACTTAATGTAATATTACCACAGTAATGTCTCTAAAAATATCTTGTCCACTTGATTGCTTTCATTGTGAACTAGAGATAATGTACCACTTACAGCTGATGATTAAAATTCATAAAGCTTTGGTTCTTAATTACAGCAACTTGCAATCAAAGTGAAATGTCAGATCCTGAATGTTGTTTATCTGTATACAAATTCTCAAAACCAAGAAAATATGAGGATCGTCTACACAACAAAGCTGAGCTGCTTTGCTTTAAGGTTAAGTGAAATAAATACATATGTGAGTATATATTGAGACAGGCTGGAATCAGTGAGCATGAGATCTTTGACAAGGCAGAACTCACCTCGTATGAAATGCACATCTTTGGAAAAGGTGTTGATGAAGATGAAAATGTAAACTTCATAGAAAACTGTTGTGGATGGATGGAAGTAACTGTTTGATGTGCTGTGAATAGAAAATTTGCAAGTCAGGCTCAAGGTTAAACCAAAGATGCAGATATCTGAAAATGCAGAGATGGATTCCCACTGCCACTGGGAATTACTATGGTGGCTGGCAGGAGAGGGAAGTGTCCTTGGTTTCCAATGTCAGAATGACCGAACTATAATCATGCTCTTGGTCAGCAGTGGCACTGCATGACAAAAATCACTTTTTTTTTGGGTGCCCTTAGCACTGCATTTCCAGAGATATGGTAATTTTTTTCAAGTTAATGCTAAGCCCCGAGGGTTTGCAGTGCTCTGAGATGTATCTTACCCTAAATTTACTAACACAAGAACACAAGCCCTAACTCCATAACTCCCTCCCCCTTTTTTTTTTTGGTTCTGGTATGTGAGATACAGGCATAGCGGAGTGTAGGAACTACAGTTCTATTCCATTTATAGTCCTACTGGCGTTCTTCATTTGTTGCATCTGTCCTGTGCCAGTCTGGAAAAATCCAAACCAGAGGGAGCCAATTTGTCATCATCTTCCAACATCATTAAAATAAAATCACATTAAAACAATAGGATCGCTTCCTTACCAAATCTGAGTAGCTCCATTTATTTCTTCTGATTCAATGGCAATTTGAAGGAGATCTGAACAATTATTTGTAAACTCCTTTAGAAAACTGCTTTGTTTTTTTCCACAGGGTATTCCCACTGACTCCACACTGATTATTTTTTGCCAGTAGATTAAAAAAAAAAAATCTTTGCATGAATGGGAAATCAAAGCTTGACAATGATACTCATTTTCTGAGGGTTTCCATACCACGTCTCCCTTCAGGTGTTACTCTTCCTAGCAGTTTTGGGTATCCTTGCAATGACCCTGATGAGGAAAATGCTCAGTTTTAGAGCTGCCTCAGTGTACCCAAGTGTTATTACCTTGGCAATTTGTTCCACAGGCATTCACTATTTGCCTCCCTCTGTTCCAGCTGCACCTGCGAAGGTTTTTGAAACACGGGAACCATTCCCTCCACTGGCATCATGCAGCTCTGATTCACTGGGTTTCACCCTGGCACAGAGTGGCCCTGCTGGCTGTCATGGCTTGTGATGGTTTGGTAGCTGTCTGCTGGTGTTTACAGCACTTGCATATCTTGAACAGCACAGTGAGTTTGCAGTGAGGAAGGATTTGTCTGGCTATGTGGCTTGGAGCTCCTTGCTCTCTAATGCCAGGCTTAGCCACCAACAATTCCTGGCAGCTCCACACTTCTGCTGCTGCTGCTGGAGCTCTCCTGCTCAGACAGCTTTTCTCCACAGGGATCCTGCTTCAGTTGGAGTGAACCTGTTCCTGGTTGCCCTTCTGTACCTGTTTCATGGGTGCCATCCAGAATACATGCCCAGCCACAAAAGAAGCAGAAGCCTCTGAGCAAGCAGAGACAAAGTAAATCACCTTCTCTCCCCAGTTCTGCCCCTTCCCAACTTCAGGCTAGCTCCTTGCTCATCTTACAGGGTCCTGCTTGAAGCTTTTCTCTACTTAGTACCTGATCCCTGTTGTAGCGTGTAAGGTGTATGTGGCACAGTCCAGGCCATAAATGAACATTCTCATAATTAAAAAATACTGTGTCATTCCTCCTCCTGACATTCCAGACAGAAAACTAGCAGGAAATTTGATGCAAAGGTCCTGTTCATCTTTTATCTTGCAGATAACTTGTTCCCTCACATCTGAAGCAACAAGTTTGCAATATATTTTCTGCAGAATTTGTAAGACCCATACTTTCCACTGCCAGTGTGTAGTGGCTTATGTCAAGTAGTTTGCAGCTGCAACCAGCATCTGTATGTATGTTTTAGTCAGCTCCCAGAGCTCCTAGTCTTCTTCCAGAGCATCCACAAGCTCATTTACAGGTATCTCAGGTATCCCTTCTGTGGCACTGTATTCCTCTCAGCTTCCTTTCCAGTCCCACTCTTGGGACTCTTCATGGTCCCTGGGAGGTTTAGGTGCTTCTCTTGGGAGCTCACAGTTGCGGCAAGGATGTGAAAGGAGATGTCCTTAGCTAAACTGTCTATGTGGAGCACAGAGGTACAGATAAATGCCCCAATTTTCATGGTACAGTTGCAGCAGGCAGAATGTGGCACAGCAGTGCACACACAGGCAACCAGGAGCTGTCTGGCTTGGGGGAGGAATGCAGGATTTTCTGAGCAGTCCAAGCCCACGGAGGGACGTGTCCTCTAGAGGCAATGTCTGACAGTATTCCCACTCGCACTAAACACCGCATGTTGAGAAATTTAATGTGAGCACAGTGGACTAGGTTTGCATTTTGCCCGTTGCCTCCTCACACTTCCCAAATGATGCAAAAAGGTCCAGGCATCAAAGGGAAGGCAGCCCCTGGCAGTCATGCTCTGTGCCACTGGAAATCCTGCAGGTTCCTGCTGCCATATGCTGCAGGTTGCTTGGGGAGGGAAGGCTGTCTTGTGCCTCTCAGCTTAGCCTTTTATTCCTCATAACAAGTTTGGGACTGGTGATGATAGCTTTGCTCCCAAGGGTGAGACAGTTAATTTAGATTGGGTACCTGTTGCTTCCTTGTCCTCTCTGGCTGAGGATACATCTCCTTTAAATACTTTATCTGTTAACTACTCAGTGCACAAGAAATCAGACTGTGCAAAGGAGGTGAAGAGGTACAACATGTAAAAAACATGTCCTCCCACTCTCCCTTTTCCACAGGATAGGCAATGTTTGACTTCGCACTCCAGGAAGCAGCTGAGAAATCCTTCAGATGGTTAAACATTTCAAATGGTTTGGATGGCTAAATGTCCTAGATTTTTAAAATTTCACAGAAGTACTTGAGTTACAAAGTGGACCGTGAAACGTTTATGGAGATGTTCTTACGCTCCCACTACTGACATCAGAACAAATAATGGAGTAAGGAACAGGAGGTGGGAATTTTAGGGTAACAGGATAGTAAATGAGTGATGCTAGGTTTCAAAATTAATTTCCTGTCCTTATAAAGGAAAAGCTACACTTGTCCAGTTTTAGTTTCCTTTGTTTCAGAGAATATTTTAGTTCTGTGAAATTTTGTCCTTTTGATTTAATAGCATTTGTATTTTGAGTGAAGCTTTCTTTCTTAGAGGGCTGAGGTTCTGGTGACCCTGGGCTGAGGCTTGGACTAATCAACAGTCACCAGGGGATCCAAAAGGGAATATTGCCAGTGCTGGTAAATTACCATTTACTAAGAGGCAAATGTGTATTCTGGAAATAGAGCTTCTCATTCGGCAGCATGAAGTGAGTGATTTTTCTTTCACTCTGCAGTGAATATGATGTTGGTGAAAGGTCCTGGCCTGAGCACCCTGGGAATCGAGCCCTGTGTAAGCCCTCAGCAGAGAGGCAAAGGATCCTGGCTACAGGCTGCTCTTCTCATCCGGTTTCAATGATGGAAGAGGAAACTGAGTTTATACAAAACCTAGCCCAACCCCCAGAAACATCTCGCTTTGTTTATGTTCGGAGCTAAGCCTGCGACTCTCACTGTTTCGAAGAGCTATCCAGACATTTCTCCATCTGACTGACTTCACATCTATTCCTTGATCTCATCGAGAGATCTGGCTTTTAGCTCCTGCTCATGACGTCCCACTTTTCTCTTTCTCTCTTTCTTTCTCCCTCTCTCTCTCTCTGCTCTCCAGAGTCTGAAAGATCCCGGTATAACGTGATTATGCAACCATGCAAATGGACACGGTTCTTTTCATTTACTGCAAACCCTGCTCCGTGTCTCCCGTTAGGAAAATAAAATCCTCTGTGAGAGACGCGCCGCAGAAGGTAGCAGGAAGGGAGTTTTGTGTGTCTGGGTCTGAATGCTTGAAGGTGGTATTAGAGATGGAAACAGACTATTTGAAGTAAACCGGTGTGCCACCATCTCTCCACAGGAACCAGCATCAGTTAATAGACTCAGACAGTTCTCCTCTGAATCCTTTCCCCCTAGGAAATGGCAGATACTCGCCTTCCTGGTTGTTTTCCTCAGCTGGAGGTCTCCCCCCGCTCCCGCCCAAGCCGAGCTGCAGGGAAATGCGCGCTGCGGCTCTCCCCGAAGGCCAATTTGCACCCTCCCACTGTAAACAGGCAGCTGCTTCTCCACTTTGCGCCCAGGCGAGAGGGCCCCGGGGGGCACTTAAACACTCCCCGCTGCCGCCGCTGCTGCGGCGCCCGGCTCTCGGCCAAGGGCTCCCAGCGCCCGGCCCAGGCTGACGGAGGACGAGGAGGAATGTGGCAGTCCCTTGCACACGGGGGGAAGGAAAAAAAGGCACGAAGCTTGTACTACTTGGTTAAAGATTCAAGACACCTCCATGGCCACCCCATGATATCCTCAGAAGTGAGGATGTCCCTCTCCACAAGCTGATCAGTTCTGGTGGCCTTTCGCAGCACAGTGCCCCAGTCCCTTTGCCAGGGTTTTGCGACCCTTATCCCACGGGAGGATCCCATGGGTTGTGCTTGGATTACATGTGCTAAGAGCAAAGGTACGGGGGCAGGCTGAGGTCTGCCACTGCTGTGGGCTGCAAGCTTGTGCCCGTCTTTCTCCGGCAGCATCTTCCTCACTGCCTGGCGGTGGTGCAGGGGACATAGCTCTCCCCGAGTCTCTCCTCAAAAGCTGCTTCTCCATCTCACTGCCACTCGAGGAGGGTCTCATCTACCCAGAAAGCTCCTCTTATGGAGGAGACAGGGCTCCCTCGCAGACTGGGGCAGCAGCTAGCAGCTACAGCGTTCTGACAAGCGGCGGGAGGGAGGGAGGAAGGAAAGGTTGCAGGAGCGGGGCCGCCAGGCTCAGAGAACGCACTGAGCAGCGGTCCCCGGCAGGGCGGGGCGGCAGGCTCGGAGAGACCCCCGGAATGGGGAGGGCTCGGAGGGACCCCCGGAATGGGGAGGGCTCGGAGGGACCCCCGGAATGGGAAGGGTTCGGACGGACCCCGGGCTGGGGGGCTCGGAGGGACCCCCGGGCTGGGGGGGCTCGGAGGGACCCCCGGGTAGGGGAGGGCTCGGAGGGACCCCCGGAATGGGGAGGGTTCGGACGGACCCCGGGCTGGGGGGCTCGGAGGGACCCCCGGGCTGGGGGGACTCGGCATTGCCGCCCTGCAGGGGGCTCCCGCCCGCAGTTCCGCGCCCGGCCCGCAGGGGGCGATGGCGGGCCGGGGCTCCCGCGCCGCCCGAGCGCGCATCCCTCGCCTTCCCTTCCTTCCCTTCCCTCCCTCCTACCTTTTTCCGCCTTTCCCCCTTTATTTTCATTCCAATTACACCCACTCCCTTTTTTTTTTTTTTTTTCCTTCGTTTCCTTCGGGGGTGCGTGCCGTTGTTGCTGTCTCTCCCCTCGAGTTGCATGCGTCTCTCGCTGCCCTGCTCTCCCTCTCGTCCTGCTGCCTCTGTCAGCTCTGTGTAGCCTGGCGTGTTTCTCTGTTCCTCTCCCCGGCACTCAGCCCTCCCCCTGTGCAGCTCTCTCCATGAAATGGAGCTGAACAATTGCACCGGAGCAGCTTTTTCTGTTCCTGCCATATGTCCGTGTGCCGAGGCACCATTGCTCTTGTGGTATTTTGGATGCATTCGTGCTGGAAATACTAGGACAATAACAAAACGGTGGATTTCTGCCTGTGCCGTTTTGGATCATAATGAGATTTGAAATCCAGCGTGAATGAAATGTGATGGATGGCTGTACTGATATTTTGAGCCGGTTTAGTTCAGAGTCATCTGAGATGCCCAGGCTGGATAAAGGGGAGCATGGCCCTGGAGGTTAGCTGCCATCCAAGCAACAAGAGGACAAACCAAGTCGCTGAAGTGACATTATCCTTTCTCTTTTTTTTTCCCCCTTTTTCTTTTGGAGATAAATATGGTTCTGCCATATTTATCAAAGAACTAATCAAAGAACCTATAGTAATTGCCCAATTCCTTAAATATGAAAAGATGATGCCTGAAATGACAGTCTCTGCCATCAGTGCACGCTGCCCCATTCACCTGAACACGCTGTTAGCTGAGGTTGCCTCTGTAGCACCAGACTGTCTCCCCTTGTCCCCTGATCTTCCCCCTTGAAATCAATCCTTCCTGGAGCACCTCATAGTTCCGACCCCTCTCACACACTGGGAAGGACAGCCTTGGCTCCTTCTTCTGTTCAAAAAGGAACTTTGAGGCTGGGAGCTGTGCTGCCCTGTAATTAATGTACACTCAGCCTCAAATATGCAGTGACAACAACTTAAATGTCAACATTCCTAGTTAATCCCTTGCTAACAAAATGTGCCTGGAAAGAGGATGCTTCTGCATAATCTCCACTGAACAAGATCTTATTTTAGCAGTACAAGCACTTGGGAGATTTCCCCAGTTTGACCAATGAGACCAAAAGATTGGCTTTGATAATCACAGCTGTAAATGATGTGTTTGATCCTCTCAAGAAAGGGAAGGGCTGCATGTGGCAGAGCACACAAACCCTGCTCTGCCCAAGCCCTCCTCCAGAGCAGCGGCAGGCTGGCCTTCCTGGGTGGTGTCTGTATGACAAGGGATGTGATTCCTGTTCTCTGATGTTCACTGCTCTGCCCTTATGTTCAGGGAGATGTCCACAGCCTCTTCCTGAGTCACGTTTTCCAGGCTGAGCAGCCAGCAGTGTTAAAAGGGAAGCTACAGGGAAAATCTTATTTTAATACATAAAATGCTCCTTGTAAGAGCATTGAAGCAGGGACCACAACCACAGATACAGTGTTTGGATTCCTCTCTGTGTGCTGAGACCAGCCTCCCGTTTATCCTGGGGAGCCCAGGCAGTCCCTGAGAGTGTTGGTGTTGTCTCCCTGTGGCTATTTTAAGCCTTCAGTGTAGGAAAAGGCAGAGTACCCAATGTGAGGAGATGAACCTCCTTATTGTACAAAGCAGCCTGATGTTTCCAGCACCCTGGCTCCCTGCAGGCAGGATTCCTGGGCTTCCAAGGCTGGCATCCCCAGACACAGATCAGTAGGTTCCTCCCCAGCAGGCTGTGGAAGCAGGGGGACACTGACACAGGATTTCTTGCCTGGGGTGGATTGCTGCCTGAGCTCTAGGCCCAGCCCAGAAACACAGTAGGAAAGGTGGTGGGCCATTCTTCTGGGCATCAGCCCAATTTAACAGGCAGTCCTGGCATCCCCAGGTTATCTGTGCCTGTGGTGTGCAAGCACACATAGAGGAGTTTGCCATTCTGCCTGTGCTTTACAATCACTGGGTTCCTGCACACCAGCCATCACCTCATGCTCAGTGATAAAATACCCACTTCTTCCCTTTGCATTTTACGGGTTTTGTTTTTCCTTTTTCACTTTGTCACCTCCTTTCTGAAGGGTGTCTGAGGGGTGCTCTCCCCACCATTATTTCAGTCTCTCATTTCAGCCTGACTGTGTTCACGCTCTCTTCCTTACACCGCCTCTCTTTTATTCTGCTTTGTTCTTCCACCACCACCTGTCACCAAAGCCTCTTCCTTCGCTACTGTGTTATCTTCTAGAGACCTAACCATTCCCTTTTGCTCCATTCCTCATCAATCCCCTCCATTATTTTCTAAAGTATCTTCATTGTCTCCCTCTTTTCCACTGCCTGGCACTTGCCAGTGACTTTGCCACCCCTCCCCAGCTCCCCTCCATGGAAACACTGCTCACCAAAGTCGCAGCTCCCCTGTGCCTCTTGTACACCACAACTGTGCAGCAGCACTGCCTTCCACAGCCCTGCTCGTGCCCACTTGGTGCTCTTCGTGGACAGGCTGTGCACCCACTGCCACCCCTGTTCTGGCAAGCTCAGCCCAGGATAGGAGGATTGTCCTTGGGAAGGCTGCTCTTGTCCTCCAGCATCTCCTCCCGTGGCACTTGGAGACAGGTTAGAGGGCTGCCCAGAGCTTTGAGCTGGCCCAGCACAGCTGTGCTTATGGGTGGAGCTGCCCTTTTTTCTGAGTGCCCCCCCATCACCTCCCTTTCCCTAAAAGGAATCCTTCCCCAAGGATATATTTGCCCTGGTGTTCCTCATCCCTCCTCCACAGGGGCTCTGGGGGCTGCAGCTGTTGTCCCTCTGCACTGGCCCTGCTCGAAGCTGCCTCCCTCTGCCTTGTCTGTTCCTCACCTCTGGGGCCCTGAGCACTGGTAAGGCCACCACGCTGCTGGTCCCCCTGATCCCAGTGGGATGATCCCACAAGGGCCTCGTTCAGCTTCAGCCAATGTGGCATGATGTGACTTCTAGGCTAGGATGGGCTCCCTAATTATTGAGTAATGAGTCTAAGGTGTTTGAATCCCAGTAACTGTTAGAGATGGCTTTGTGTAGCCCTGAGCCACACTCTTTACCATCTTGCTGAAACAAGTGTGCTGCAGGCAGATTCTGGAGATAATTGGACATTTTCGAAACCTCCGTTCTTCTGCAAAACTTGTAGTGCTTCCATCTTTCCCTGCCCTTGCCTTATTCTTGTCTCTTTCCATCTACTGTGACTGTTTTCTGTTTTTACTCTTGACAAAGGGTTGTGGGCTTAGAGGCTGCTCTTGTAGCTGTAGATGTAAAATGCCTGCTGTGTGGTGTTTGTCATGAAAGAACCGCTCCTGGAAATTAACTAATTCACAGACCTAACTCATTAACTCTGCAGCTCCACAGAGCTGTGGAGGAGCGTCTGTGTGGTTTCTGTACCAAGGGCACTGGGCTGGGGGAGAGGGACAGAAGGGAGCTGGAGAAACCCATGTCTGTGATCCCAGCTCTTGTCCCGGCCTGTGCCATGGTTAGCAAGTCATTTCCCACCTCTGTCCCCCTTTCCCGTGCCCTTAGTCTCTTCTGCAGTTCAGCTGATCAGGGCAGGAGCTGTTTCTCATTGAGCCTGCCCGGTGCCTCGTACAGGGAGGCCTTGACCTTGGTGGGGGCACTAATCACTCCTGTCGTAGAAACAATAAGTACTGGAGAGACAGAGAGTTATGGAGGCAGATAGCTCCAGATGTCAGTTTGTTCCTGTCTGGATGTCCTCCCTTTACTACCCCTGCCTCCAGGAGGATGGCTGCACGGCTTTGAGAAGCGCAGGTTGATTCCTCCTCTATCTCCTCTCCTTCCCTCAGGCCCAAACCCAGTCCCACCTGGAGAAAGTGGCAATATTCCTAGAATATTCCAGAAACATACTGGAAGCGGACCAGGTTTTCCTACCCTAAGCAGCATAGTTTTAGCATCAACCCACGTGCTTGGAGTACACTGGGAGCCATATGAGGTCACTCAGACTATTTCAGGCTAGATGTTTGATAGGAGAGGTTTCCCTCTGTGCATCGTCCCACAGAGTGCACACTGCCTGCCCTGGCCACTCGTCCCTCCATGCATGTCACTGGATCTCCCTTGGGAGCTCTGCTGGCCATCTCTGCACCTGTGGATGGGACGAGTCCTCTGCCCAGGGGCCTGCTGAGAGACTGCCAGGAGCTTCCCTGAGCCATAGAAGGGTCACCCCTCCTTCTGCCAGCAGCCTGTCCCCAGGCAGGCAGCACGGTGACCACAGCTGCTCCTTGCTGGGATGGTGGTTTGGACTGGGGCTTGCTGGGCAATGCACAGCATTACTGGGTGGGTTTCTGAGGCTTGGGGCTGGCAGAATGTGCACACTAGCAATACCCCATTCCGCCGAGTCCCAGAGGGCTGAGGTGGTGACAGCTGGTGCTGTTTGGGATCAGGGATCACGCCTGATGTTGTGGCTGCGTGCGCTCCCAGCTGACACTCGGGGCTGAGCGCTGCTGGGAGCGCATCCAGTGTGCGCTGAGGCAGAGGCACTCAGGCTGGGGACCTGGAACGAGGAAAGGAAGCAGAATAATTGCTGGATGAGGAAGGAGATATATTCAGCTCCTCTATTTAAGCATGCCTTCCCGCAGGATTGCTGGGCTCTGCTTGCCAAATGTGAGCTCTGGCCACCAGGGACAAAAGAGAGGGAGCTTTTCTGGCAGCTGATGGAAACTCAAGGAGAAGGCTCCGAGCCAGGCAGTGCCCACTGAGAGGAGGGTGATGATGGCTGCTGGGCTGGGGCTATGGGGGTGTGAGTACTGAGGCATAGCTGGCACCGGGGCAGGTGACAAAGCACACCTGAGAGCACCTTGGGATGAACTCTCTGGATTCCCCAGCCAGAGGCAGATCTCCTGATGTCACTCATCCTCCTTTTGCTCCCCCTGGATACTGCAAACATCTTCACACAGCGAAAGGGGGTGCGAGGATGTCCTGCCAGTGAAGACCCAAATCACTGTGCCCATGCAGCACCAGGGAGCCCTGCAGACTTCAAAGCTCTGGCCTTGATCCCATCAAGTCATGGCACCTTTTTGGAGCCATGCACAAAGTAATAAGGGCAAGGCTTGTTGCAGAAGGCACACTGCTGAACCGAGGAAGCAGGACTAGTACTGGACCCAAGCCAGCTCATGTCCCATGAGCTCTGCTATGCCTGCATGCTCTGGTACAGAATTAGCAGCAGCAGAACCCCAGGCTCTGTACTGCATAGGTGTCAGGGTCACCAAGGTGGCAAACACTGTGGGATCATGCAGACTGGCTCTGCAGGGAAGTAGCTGACCTGCCAGATGCGTGAGGTGCTTTCATAAGGACAGCCTTGTTGCCAGATGTCATCCCCATCACTGTAGAGATAGAGGTGGATCCAACTGTGATTCCCAAGTACCTTCAGATCTGACCCTGCTTTTGGCAACTCTGCCTTGCTTCATAAGGATCACTCTGGTTATTGCTGTAGCTGGTGACTGTGAACCTGTAGAGAACCCAATGACAAATGAAAGTTATTGAGGTGTTGAAAGTCTCCTCTTTGTAACTTCATCCTGCAAGAATTTAGGGTTCAGTTAGAGCAGATGGTCAGATGTCAACTGTGAGGCAGAGCCAGGCCCAGAGATGAGAAGATGTAAGGATTAACCTGGCAAAACCACTATCTGTGGTTCAAGACTTGTGCTTTCAAGTCCTGCCAGGCTACCTCCAAGGCTGGAGGTGATGTCTGTCTCCTGTACATAGCTGGCACATGACCTGGAGGCTGCACTCCTCTGCACACCGGATCTGCCAGAGGTCTGGAGAACCAGCTATGCCCTGGTCCTTCCCATGCCCACTCAGGCAAGCTCTTTCTTTTGTCCAGTGCTCACAACTGTGCATTATGTCAGTCTGAGCTTGCCCCACAGCACCTCTGCAGTCACCCAGATGGTCTGGATACAGCTCATGCTCAGTCTGGAACAGGTAGTTCAGAAGCACAACAGCAGAGAGCCTTTACTGCAGCAGAGGTTTTTTTTCCAGCAGCTGCAGTTGTTAATTTGCCTGATACTTGGGCAGAAAAAAGTGAGCAAACACCAATTAGCAGGAAAACCAGTAGCTATAACCTTTTTGGACTTCAGCATAGCTTTTGATAGTGCTTCTCACAGTCTCCTTCTGGACAAAATGTCTGGCGCACAGATGGATAACTGTGTTACACAGTGGGTGAACAACTGGCTCATGGGTTGGGGACAAGTTATAGTGAATGGGGGGGACATCAGGCTGGTTCCATCCTGGGACCAGTGATCTTCAATATTGTCATTAACAACTTGGACATGGCAGGACTGGCAGGAATACTGAATAAATTCACTGACAACACTTAATTGGGAGGAGCTGTTGACTCCCTCAAGTGTATACAGGGCCTGCAGAGAGACCTTGAGAAATTAGAGATGGGTGATCACCAGCTGTATGAAGATTTACAAGGGCAAGGGCCAGACTGTGCGCCTGGGACAGGACAGGACAGCCCTTGCTGTGTGTGTAGCCTGGGGAATGAGAGGCTGGGGAGCAGTGCCATGGATAGGGCCCTGGGGGTCCTGGTGCTGGGGGCAGCTTTAGGTGCCACAATATAAAAAAGACATGAAGCTGTTGGAGAGTGTCCAAAGGAGGCCACGAAGATGGTGAAGGGAGTGGAGGGGAAGCCTTCTGACAAATGGCTGAGGTCACTCGGTGTGTTCAGCCTGGAGGAGACTGAGAGGAGACCTCATTGTGGTCTTCAGCACCCCCATGAGGGGAAGCAGAGGGGCAGGCACCACTCTCTTCTCTCTGTGACCAGTGACAGGACCCAAGGGAATGGCATGAAGATGAATCAGGGGAGGTTTAGGTGGGATGTCAGGAAAACGTTTTTTGCCCAGAGGGTGGCTGGGCACTGAACAGGCTCCCCAGGGAAGTGGTCACAGCACCAGGCCTGACAGAGTTCAGGAAGCGTTTGGACACTGCTCTCAGGCACGTGGTGTCACTCCTGGGGTGTCCTGCCAAGAGCCAGGAGTTGGACTTGATGATCCTGATGGGTCCCTTCCAATCCAGCATTTTCTATGGTTCTTTGATTCTGTGATTCTGTGAAGTTTCGATTCCCACACTGTCCCCACTTGTGGCACCCAGGCTCTATGCCCTCTGACTCTGGGTCCTATCTGAATGCTCCAGGTTTCTGTGGACCAACACACATTCGTACACACCATTCCCCTGCCTCTTCCCAGTCTCTGATCTGTTTTGCTGGCTTGATGTGTGCCCTTGAGCTTGCTCTGCAGCACTGTAGCTTCTTTGGAGCTTCTGGGTGCAGGCAGGGGAAGGCTGTGTCCCTGGAGATGAGGGCTGGGAGCCGGAGCACTCTCAGCTCCAGGCTCCAGCCCTGGCTCCACCGGCGGCGAGAGGGGCGGGTGGGTGGGTGTGTGTGCAGCTGCAGCATTGGGCAAGAGATGCTAATGGGAAACAGAATCAATTCAAACTGCCTGCTGGTGGGAGAAACACTAACAACATTATGGCTTGGAGCTTGTAACAGTCCTGCTAGTGAAACAACTGCCGGTGAAATTACGGGGTTTTTTTTCCATTTCTTTTTTCATTAGGACACAGAAGTTTTCCAGCTCGTTATACCAGGGCCGGCAATATTCTTCAGTGTCAACAGGGGCTCGGGTGAGCCAACATTTTTTCTGCTAAGGAAGAAGAGCAGTACGTTGTATCCCTTTCCAATGTGCTAGTCACTAGGAGCACTTCATGCCTCCTCAGGGCATGGGCAGGCAGAGGTGCAGGGGTGTCCCTGGCAGGGCACCAGCGGCTCTCAGGGGCGTGTTGTCCCCCTTTCCCAGCAGATGCCTGCAAGGCAAGCACATTGCAAATGCCACCCTTTGGAGAGAGAGGCTGTGAGGGCTGGGCCGAGTCCTTTTTCTCCTCTGGGAGGTGGCAGAGCACATTCTGGATAATCATTTCATGCTGCTTGGGAGTGGTGCATAGTTTGGTTTCTCTTTGGTTGTGTTAATTGTGTGGTAAGGTGCCTAGAGCCTTCTATTGGCATCTTTATTTATTTAAATACAAATGAAGAAGGCATTAAATCAATTGTTCTTTTTTCTTCCTTCTCTCTTGCCTTATCATTGTTTCTATCACGTACACTTAGCTGTATAGGGCTTTTGCTTTTTCAGCTGAATCAGTGAGATCATTAAGTGAAAGTCCCGGGCTGAATTTCCTGCAGACTCAGGGAGGCTGCCCTGAGGAAGCACACCTTACATCCCTGTCTTTCCTCTACTGCTATTTCAACTACATTACAGGGCACTTTACTTGCTGGCCAAGGCTTCATTCTGTGACCCCCTGCAAGCCCTAGCCGTCCTGCAATGCAAAAGTGAAGTAAAAAGCTGCACAGTATGGCAACAGTTGAGACTAGAATACATTTCTCTTACTCCTTCAGCTACCCTGCCTTTCATCTGGATGGGCCAATTTACATGATTGGATCGACCCCTTTACTGTTTTAACCTCTAGTTCCTATAGCTAGGAGCAGAACCCAGTATTCCTGGATTTGATAATTCTCCTGCTATTTAGCAAGTAGTTTGTAACCAAATGGTAAACTATGAGTTGAGGCCCTCTCTTCTCGCCAAACTCCATAAAATTTAATTACTCCTGGATTTCAAGTGGTGGCATGTTTTGTGAGAGATCTGGAAGCCTAGTATGCAGCTTTCAGATAGACATTGAAATTGAGCTCCTGATGTTTTCCCCTCCTTTTTTGTTCCAAACAATTTATTAAATTCACACATTGCAACCTTGCTGGAAAACTATTGTGTATGTCAGCAATCTGCTCATCATGGTCTGCCAGAGATTAAAATACCTGTATGCTGGTTTGAGGGCATTTGTCATGAGTACGGACTGGTGAAATCAGAAGTGTGGGGTCCTGAGGTGTCTGCCTCTCTGGTTACATGGCAGGAGCAGGATGAAGGCAACCTTGGTCCTTCCCAAAAATCCAATTCAGTCTGCACCATGCAGAGGTCAGAGCAAGGGAGGCTCTTCATTAAGGACTGAGCTCCCTCTGCTTGGAGTCTTGCTTGCTTTTAAACTTTGACTCTTCTTTGTCTCTGGCCAAATCTACTGCAGAGGGATGCTGGCCTCATTGCTTGCCCTAAATTCTGTTGTACTTACCTCATTACTCTCCTAATGACAAGCTGACAAATGCCTTTGCTTGATTTACTGGCAGTGTTACAGGTGTGTGGAACACTTGTCAGTACCTTGCTACTACATGCCTAATTTTTCAAACGGCTGGGTGTGCTAGCTTCCTTTGCAAGCTGTCTCTGCACACTTACCTGGTATAATTCCCCTGCCATGGCTTTATCACATACTTGCACCCAAAGCTTCCAGAGCTATGCCCTAAGATTTCACAGAATTGTTTGGCTTGGAAGAGACCTTAAAGATCATCCATTTCCAAACCTTCTTTCCATGGTTCCAAAGCCTCCTTTCCACTAGACCAGATTGCTCAAAGCCCCATCCAACCTGGCCTTGAACACTTCCAGGGATGAGATATCCACAGCTGCTTTGAACAATTTGTTTCAGTGCCTCACCAGCCTCACTTCACACATCCAAGAAAATAAATCAGACCCTACGTGCAGGTTTTGATGTAACTGGCCTTATGGCAAGAAATGAACAGTGAAATGGCACAGTGCAGCAGCCCTCCAGCTGCTTGTGGGTATTGATGGGTGTGCTGGATCAAGGAGGGTTCAGCACCCACCCTGGGACAGGCAGCAGGGCAGAGGTGTCCCTGCTCATACTCTTCCCAGGATGTCCCAGCTGCGGCAGCCCAAGGGCACAGGTTTGCACTCCACCTTTTCACCCTCATCTCCTGGTCGTTTTAAACCAGGCAAGGACATTTTCACTGATGAAACCCCAGGGAACGGAGCTGGCCACCACCTGCACGAGACCAAACCGAGGTTTTGGAGCGAGGGAGAGCGGCCTGGAGAGGAGCTCCAGGCCCCGCACAGCGATGGAGCGGCTACTGCTCGGGAAGGGAAGAACACCAACGTTTCGCACACACATTTCTCCACCAGCTGGGCAGAGCTCTCCTGCTCTTCTCCTGGCTGTGTTGCTAGGAGAGGAGCGCTCTGCCCTCCTCATGGCTATGAATAGCGCTCGCTTGTTTATCCAGCCCAGCTCCGCCTGCTGGTTACAACCACAGCCGGCACCACCTCGCGGCATGACACCACCGGCAAACAATGCACTGCCAGGGAACGGCCCCCTCCGGCCCAGGACGCTTCGGGATACCTCTGCTGCAGCCACCCTTCTCCTCCTCTCACCACACTCCTGGGCGCATCCTCTGCCTCCAGCAGAACGGGCTCAACCCGGCCCAGCTGCGCAGTCACCTCCGAGAGCAACGCTGAGAGCCAGGACCTGAAAATCAGGGCATCGGCTCAGAAACCTGGCTTGAAAACACACGCGCATGATCACTTCAAGGGTCCTTTTCTGCTATTCCAGTGTCAGAGCCTTTCACGAGCTACAAAAGTTACTTTTCATTTTTTTTTTAGTGAAGGCTGGTCTTCTTGCATAAGCCCATGAATTGAAGACCGCGGACTTCAAGAAAAGTAACAGATGGCTTGAAAATTGGCAATAATGGGATTCCTGAGATTTTCTTGAGAATATTTTGTCTGAGGTCTGACCAGGAATGAAACATCTCTAGCAGTGATATTAGATGGTCTGTATTGACAAGGGGAAATGCTGATGGGGTTGAGCAAAAGACTCTCCAGAGTGCTGCAAAATGTCACTTCAGGACATTTACTCCAAGGGATGGAGGGACAGGCAGCAAATACGAGCAATCTGCACATTATGAGACGGGATGTGTATGCACAGGCAACCACAGAAAGCCGTGCAAGTTCAGGGTAGCAGAGCAGACACAAAACTGTAGCTTTTGGAACAGCCTGGGAACTCAATGAAAAGTGCTGGGCAAGGCAGAGCAGCATAGATCAGAAGATATATGGATGTTGGCTGCACAGGTACAGGTGAACCACCCCTTCTTTTTCAGCATTTTGAGTTTCCACATGTGCCTATTTCCTTGGACATCTCGTCTTTCTCCACCTGGGAATTTGCTTGGGATGAAATCTCAATACTGCATATGCTAATCCAGAATTTCCACATGCCCATCAGGCCTTTCAGATAGTTGGACTGCTGAACATCCAGAAATTCAGGATAGGTTGACTGCACGTTGGGGAGGTGAACTGTACAGCATTCACACACTATGTCTAATGAATCCAAAAATTGTCAGACCTGCTGTGCATGTGCTGTGCCGATGATCTGCATACGTACAGTTTGCCCAGCGTGCTCTGAAGGTGTCTGCTCTACCCTGTACGCACAGAACATCTACACGGTGCAGGTGTATGTATTCCTGCTTGGAAAACAGGACAAACATAGGGGGTTTTTACACATCCTTCAGTGCAGCAGGCAAGGAAACTTAGGTATATTCCCTGTGTGTGGGGGTCAGACTCTCCTATGCCATGCTGCTTGTTTTACAGCAGTCACCCATACAGAGCTGGGGTTGGGGTCCTGTTTTTTAAGACATTGTACATGCACACAGTGAAAAGGGGTTATTTTTCCTGCTGGCCCCCCAGATCTTCCACCATGATCTAAACTTATAGATGTGCAAGAAAGAGACATCACAATTCTTTCTTGAGAGATCAAATAAAGGGAAGCTCCTAGTCTAGCTCCTAGTCTCCTAAAGCAGGACCCAAGTGGAGTTTAGACACCTCAGTGCAAAATGTGATCCTGTAAATCCTTGTTTAGCTCATGCCATGTGCTGGGGATGCCCAGACCCCTCATATCCACCTGATTTGACAATGAAACCCCATGGCTCTGCTCTGCACCTACCTGGGAAAGGCTCCCACCTGACGAGGCTAAGCACCACAGCAGCAGTAGGAAAAGGCCAGACATGAAATTCCTCTTTGCATAGGGGACCATAACTCCACCATTAGCTCTCTGTGAGCCCTCAGAGAGGCTGACCCTTCTTTTTATGGTGCAGTGTCCAAAGCATCCTCCTCACAGAGGATATATGGAAGACCCAGCCTGCTCTTCCTTCTCTCCTGCAGGGCTTTCCTGTCTGCATGTCCCATGGATGTGCTCCAGCTCCCAAGGTGCTGGCTGTTTTGGAGAGGGCATGCTCACCTCTTCTGCCACAGGCATTATGATTTTCCTAAAAGCGTTGTGGCTTCCCTAGGCACACACACACCTGGGAGAGGAAGCACCTCCAGGAATCAGCAGCCTGGCTGTTTGAACTTTCAGCAGAGAGGAGGGGGAAGCCCATGCTCCAGTCCACCCTTGGGTGAACACTTCTAATTTTTTAACAAAAAATTCATAAGCAGGAGCTGGGCAAAGGGACCCGCATTTTCCTTCGTACATGGAGTGCCACGAGATCAATGAGATTAAACATGTGCTTACATGCTGTCCTGAATTGTGGCCATGAGGAGAGCAATGGGAAAGTAAACAGAAGGGAAACGTTAGGGAAATGAAGGAAGAGGGAAAATCCACCCTGCCAAGAGCAGCAGCTCTCAGCGAGAGGGCTGAAGATACGGCCTCACTCAGAGCTGATTAGGCATTAGGAAGTCCAGGGACTGGAGAGGAAGACCAAGTCATCTTCATCAAGGTTGAAAGGTGACTCAAAAGAGTGAGATTTGGAGCAGTGGAGAAAGGCTATCCACTGGGTGAAACCATTTCCAGAGAAGGTAAACTTAGCTTAAGTTGTTTCACCCCATTAGCAGAATGTGGATTCTTGAAACAATCAGGCTTCAACCTGTGACAATACAGGGAGGCTTTTTAAAGACTCCAAAACCTGGAGATGAATGTCGGGCTCTGCAGAAGCCTGTGCACCAGCGGGCACAGCTGCTGCCCCGTGTCCTGCTGTGGAGACTGGGAGATGAAGCTGGACATGATGACTACTCTGTCCATACTCTGGCTGTGCTCCCAACAGGCTGAGTGTGGCAGCTATCCTCTCTGGAGGATCTGCAGTGCCAGCTCCCAGCACCTGCCAAGGCAAGAGTGCTTGAGCAGCCTGTTTGGGGCTGACACCTTGGCCTGTTTCACTGATACCTTGGCCAAGGCTTTGGTGTGAGTGCACCCTACCAACTCTCAAGTGCCCGACTGCAAGTGGTTGATTTGGTTTTCCTGCAGGTCAGATTCCAGACTCTGCGTTCTTCCACCTTTTTGTACTCTTCACATAGTCTTCGAACCTTTCACCCAGATCTCTTGGAGCTATCCTGCTCTTCCAGCTGGGAAATTTGTAGGTTTGTCTGTGATTTTCCAGCCTTCTCTTCTGGCTTTGCTCTTCCCCTTCTCCTTTCTCCTCAGTCAACCTTGGTTGTAGTCTTCCTTCACCACTTGACCTCTATTTCTCTTTCCTGGGAAGAAACTCATTTGCATCTGCCCCAGTATCCAAGCTACAAATTAGACCTGGTTAAAATTTCTTTCAGCAAAACTGCGAATCGAATAAAACTTTTTTGAGTTTTGGGGGAATTGTAGGAGCTCTGTTTTTGGGAAGTATCTTTTCTGTTGAGCACTTGAGTTCAAAAATTCTCCCTTCTGTTGCAGGTTCAGAAGATGACCTTGTGTAGGTCACTTCATCTGCCCAAATGTTTTACCACTTGTTAAATTTAGATAAAAATACTTGTCTGGGTTAGTAAAATGTCTTTGAGATCATGGGACAACAAAAGCTACCCAACTGGTGATTATTATGATTATTATAATTACTTTTATTAAATGAAACCAGCTGATTCTTGTGCAACACTCTTCTGGGCTCCACCAGACCTTTACTGGTGAAACTTGGAGAAAAAAAAAATCTTTTGTTATCCCTGGACAGGGATGTGTTTTTTGAGATTGAGTTTTGTGGCTTTGTTACGAAACTTATGACAGTCGGTCATGTGGTTTGCTTTCTGGGCGGACTGAACCCTGCTGAACCCGTACGCAAGGCAGCAGAGTTTAATGATTCACAGGGGCTATGTTTTGGGTTGGCTTTTGCTGGACGGAAGCCGTGCAAACCTGCATGGCCAGGGAACTCTCTCGGCTGAAGTCACTGAAAAAACTTAGCTCAAATCTCCGCAAGCCTGCACCCAACATGGCCTCGCCATTGGGCCAGGCCTTTTTTGGGTCTCTTAGGTTCTAAGAGCCGGCCGTGCCTTGTGACACCGAGACTTTCTCCCTGAAAAAATGGGCTTTCCCTCTGTTTACAGTAATGGGCAGCTGCAAAAATTTTTGGGAGTCCACGAGGGCTTGGTTTTTGTGATTTCTTCCTCGCTTTTTCCCCTTGCCTCCCACCCCCGCGCTGCTGCGGGATGAAATTGACCCCGCGGCCCTTGGCGTTGGGTCTCCGCCGTTTGGCGTGCCCGGTTATTCGCACGACCTTGGAAGGGGGAAAGCGGGGCGAATTCCTGGCCGGCTCCTCGGCAGATCCTCGAGGAGCCGGAGCACTGGGAGCCATGGTTCGAGGCGGCGCTGCCGAGGGTGAGACGCGGCGGACCTGTGCTCTTTACTCGGCGGGTTTAGCGCTGCCTTTGCTGCCGGAGGGAGCCTTGAATGCCCCGATCCCTCCCGGCCAGGGGGAAAAGCGGGCTCCTGCCATGTTCGCGGGGAGGCGGCGGGCGCCCTTCTCCCTGCCCCGCGCCTGTCACCGGAGTTGGACTTCCCATGGAGGAGGCCGGCGGAGGAGGAGGAGGGAGGCGGGAGGAGGAGGAGGAGGAGGAGGGAGGGGGCCGCCTTGTTTGTGGCTTGTCAGCAGCCGCTGGAGACAAGCCTCCATGTGTGAAAGCCGCTTGGCATGAATGCCTGGGCCGTACCAAGCGCCGCGGCGCCCGCGGGGGGAGGCGGCCCCGCCGCCCCGCCGCCCCGCGCAGACAAAAGGCCCGGCACGGCTTCCCCGTGAGTTGCCCCGATGCTGCCCTAGCGCCCGCCCGGCGCAGCGCCCGCTCCCCGCCGCCCCCGCCATGCCGCCCCGCGCCCTGGCCGCCTGAGACAGGTAAGCGCCGGCCGCGGGCGGGGGTTCCGAGCCGGCGCCGCCGCCCCCGGGGCCGCTCCCCGCCCGCCGTCGCCGCTCCCCCGGCGCGGCCGCCGGCGGCGCGGGGCGGCCGCGTGTGCCGCAGTCAGCCCCCGGCCGCTGCCCGGCGCCCCCGGCTCGGCGGAGGAAAGTTTTGCGGCGGCCGTGGCCGCGGCGCCGTGCCTCAGTTTCCCCCCAGCCTCGGTTTGCCCCCGCCGGCGGGGCGCGGGGTGGGACCGCGCCGGCCGGGGGGATCCCGGGACCGGGCGCGGAAGGGACAAAAAGCGCCTTCCACCTGTTGGCTTCTGTCCCGGCGGCTTTTATGGGGGCGGCGAGCCGAGGAAGGGCCGGGGGGAGAAGCCCGGGGCGGCCGCCGGCCCCGCTGCCCCGCGCCGGGGAGAAGCCCCGCGGGGGAGGGTGGAAAGCGGGGTCTTTTGTCAGCCCTCCATCCCGCTGCCTCCGGAGCCAGGCAGATCGCCGCGGGGATGGGAGATGTTTTTTTCCCTCCTGGATGTCGGGAGATTAGATGAGATGTATTTACAGTTGCCGTTTATCAGCAAGTAAATACCGAGCTCGGCGTGAGAGCAGAAACGTGAAGCCTGCTTGCTTGCTCTCTTGCCGGAGGTTTTGTAGCTGTTATCCTACTGTTGGTGAGGTGATAACGTGCAAGAGCCAAAAAAAACCCCACCAAAAAACAGCAAAGGGGAGAGAATCCCTGCTCCTCACACCCGGGCTTATCACAGTATCTGTACCGGCTTTGGTTAAATTTGGAGGGATATTTTTCTCATTGTGGCATGCGACCCAGGAAGCCTCCTGAAATGCTAGGTGCATCCTCACGAGGTCATTTAAGTTTGTCGTGTGCCATCGTTCAGGTTTCATTAATTCTAGTTGTTTTGTTAAAAAATAACCGACAAGATTCTGAGCTGCACAAATGTTCGTCATCCTAATGTCCTGGCACAACCTATGCGAGGCAGGAACTGGAAGAGGGGGAGAGAGTGAGGATATGTGCTTTCCCAGTCAACGCTGGGAGGAGAGCATCATGTGCTGAAGAATATGAGCAGGAATGGGAGATGGGGGAGGGAGTCTAAATTGTCCTGAGACCCTATTCAATCCAGCAAGGAAGATGGAGGATCTTGCTGCTGCAAAAAAATGTACGGCAGAAATCTCAGCCAGATTCTCTCTGACTTGTTACCTCCCTTCAAAAAATAAATAAATAAGCGGGAAAAGAATCAAAGCAAAACCCTGTGATTTGCTGTAACGTTTTCCACGATACCTTTATCCCACATGCTTTACAGTCAGTCCAGTGATGGAGGTATTTGAGAAGCAGGGAGAGAGACTCTGAGGCTTATCGTCACAGGAGGGGGAGAAGTATCAGATCATGTTTGAAAGGAGACTTGTCAGGCAATGAGGTAGGGAGGAAAAATGCCTGTTCTAGGCAGCTGGACCTGGGGAGAAGAAGGAGGCGGCTCCAGCACCTATGGTCCTGAAGCTGGGTGGAAAATCCATGGAGAGGGGATGTAGGCAGATGGGAGAGAGGGGAGGAGGGATGTCTAAGGAAGACCTTGGACCGTCTTATTGGAGGGCTTTAAAAAGAGGGGAAATTTTGAACTGAATCAGGGCACAGGCAAGGCTAAAGCGCAGCTAAGCTAAGTGTGATGTAGCAGGACTTTCCAGTGTGGAAGAACACAGAGGCTGAGTTTTCTAACTTGGCAGAGTTTGGGGCTTTTGGTGAGGGGAAGAGATTTTTGTAGCTGGAGTGATTGTGACTTGGGCAAAAATTACATTTGAGAGAATGAGTGAGAGCATGTGGCTTGCCTTTTTCATAGGTGGCTTATCTGGTAGAGAGGCCTTCTGTTAAAATATCTTTGTAAATTTCTGTTTATTTTGCTGGAATCTGACAGTAGCAAGGAGAAAGTAATCTGTCCCTTGTGAAATGTGGGGATGAAATAAACCTTTATTGCTTTATCTATGTTTCCACACACCCTGCCCCTCCACACACATGGAAACAACAAGTTTGTGCAAACACACCTGCTTGTGTTGCACATCCTTCCTCTTGAGGGGCAATGTGCACATGTTGTGAGCGCGGTTCCTGCACAGACATGGCCCAGCTCTCGTGTTTTCCTCGGTATACAGGATAGCTTATTCCCTCAGCCTGGTAGCAGTAGTATATGACAGCCGACTTTGCGATAGCACCAACTGCACGTGAGGTGGCTGAGACTTAAAACCAGTATGTGACATGTTTTAGCTTTTCCATTCATGGCAGCATTCCCATGATGGTGCAGGGACATGCCACAGGCGTCTCGCATGCACAACTGAAATGTCACACACATGCACATGCAGAGGACACATCTCAGGTCACATGTACCCCAAGTCACTCTCTTTGAGAAGAAGCTGAAGCAGCAGCAGCTTATTGCAGGCAGAGCTCACACGCTGCTCCCACACATTCAGATCGCACGCCTGCACGCTCCACCTTTCCTCTCCAGGATCACCTGTTTGAATTCCAGCTGGGCTGGCAGCACAGGGAAGTTTTGCACCCTCCTGGATGGGGATTTGATGGCCTTTCTTTTCCAGCTTGGTGCTGGACAGGCTTGAACTGCAAAAGCTTAACAACAAGGAACACTAATGAGCCCCTGCTTGGCATGCTGAGAAGAAAGGCCAAGGGCTGAGTGGGCATAAAAACAGTGGCATGGAGCCCCTTGGCCAGAGTCTGAGCCTCGGCATGAAGGCTGGGGAGGGAGCAGAGTCGGGAACAAGACGGTAGCGCTGCAGCAAAGGCAGGAGAGGAGACCATGTTGGGGGGAGGAGAGCAGGCTGCTGTTTCCACATCATCTGAAAACTCAACCTGCTGTCAGGACAGAAGGAAGGCTTGTGCATATTTTATGTCACTTTTCTCCTTCTAGGACAAGCTGCTGATCTGATCAGCTATGCACTTTAAAATCCTTGACGCGCCAATCAGCAAGTATGACTCGAGGCCAATAACCAGGCTTGGCCTCCTGCCTCCGCTCCTTTGTGGACATCCCATGCCGCCCTTCCCCGGAGAACGTGTGCACAATTAAACCCTGCACGGCGTTCCTCAACTGCGGCATGGGATGTGACTGGCTGCATGGAGACGGGGACAGAAAATGGCAACGTGTCAGGGCTGGGGGGGGTGGAGGCGGGGAGGGGAGTTGGCCATTTCTTATGCTGTTTGCTGATGTCTGGAAGGAGACTAAATGGGTAAATCGGTTTTCCTTTGAACTGGTGGTGTGCTGTTCCAGTCAGCTGCTCTTGCTTCAGAGGTCTTCAGTGGCAGCTCAGGAGTTGGTGGGGCTGGCAGTAAACAAAATGTGTTTCCCTCCTTCAGCATGAATTTTGTTAGGCTGTCAGACAAGAGATTTCTCCTCAGCAATTAGTTTTTCAGTGCTGCTTCTGCATGGCAGAGCCACTTGAGCCACTGGAGATGGGAGCACCACCGGTGCTCCCTGCCCTATGCCTAAGGGTGCAGGGAGCCCAGGCACCGTAGTTTTGACAGCAGTCTCTCACACACAAACATGTAACTCCAGTGTCCCATAAGCCAACTCACTGCCCTAAACACCATTTTGGGACATGTGGGGAAGCATATATTTTTAATATGTGATGCTGAGCTGTGACCCTAACTGAGGCCCTGCTTTATCCTTCACTTGTCCCGTGTGAGAAATGGCCATCGGATGTGGAGGTCTCACAGAACTTGAGGTCCTGGCACTGGTCTAATGGGCAGCCTTAGGCAAATTGCCTTAAAGCTGGCGTGGAGCCTCCTGCTGCAATCTGTGAGATGGGGTGATGCTTGCCCAGCACCCCAAAGGACTGTGTGTGCCTGTGCAGACACCGTGGCGGGCTCGCACACCAGCCCAGGGACCGAGTGTGTGGTTTTGCACCGAGCATGACTCACGCGACGGTAACTTCTCCTCGAAGTATGCGCACACTCTGTTGGACGGTGAATTCTGTTTTGTCCTTCCAGCAGAAAGCAGCACAACTTGCCAGTGACATGGACTGGACATGTATTCCCATAACAACAATATTATAAACATATGGTAAACCTGGTGTAACAACTGCTGTCCGTGTCTCCACGCGAAACAAGGAGCCGGTTAACAAAATCTTGAGGCTGGCTGAGGCTGTATCTCCCCAGACTGTGATCTCATCAGCTTTCCCAAGCTAACCTCAACCTGGTCACTGCTGGGATTGTAAACTTGGGATGGGTGGGGGGGTGAGAGCAGTTAGCAGGAATGGCTATTTGTGATTCAGTCCCCTTCCCTGTGACTCAGAACTGAACCATCCCTCGGCAGAGTATTTGGGGTTAGTACTCTTCAGATGTTGAACATCAGTCTAGTTCTTAGAAGTTCTGCAGTACCCGGGCTTGCCTGCTTGCTTGCAGCTGGGTTTTTCACAGCATCTTTTGTGAAAACAAAACCCTAAAAACTACTTCTGACTATTAAAGACGCCATGGTAATTTTTGCCAAAAGAAGAAGGGGGAGTGGTCTTAGCCCTGGGCACTTTGCCAGATTTGAGCTCAGGAAATTGCAGTCTATCTAGGTAAAACTCCCTATAGTTTAAATGAAAAAAAGTATTCATCTCTTACTGTCTTAAAGGGTAAGCACTGTGTTCTCTGGAGCCTTAAACAGACAGTACATTCTGGCTGAAGAGGTGGTTACAGTTGCTTGCTGGGAGAAGAATTTTTTATGCAAAAACTGGGGCCTTTTTTTGCATTTTTGGGATGCTTCTAATTGCAAAATGGTGTATACATTTTAGGTTATTGCAAAGCTTGAATGAATATGTGGCTCAACATACAAATGCAAGAAAATATGCTGGTGTGCTGTTTGCACAGGGAGCAGGCACAGCCAGCAAATACACGTCTTTTCTGTGGCAGAAAAATAAGGACCAGTTTTTTAGTCTTGCGCGTGTGCATCTGGGGGCTGGATTTTGTATGTTTAGCAGCAATTGCTTTTGTAAGCTGCTGCTAAGGCACGTAACTGGCTGTGTGCAATTGCAGTAATGGAATGTGAAAATGCAACTACACACAGACCTGTAATCTTGCATGCAAAATACTGCTGGTCTAGTTCTCCAGGTACCAAAAATGGTCTGAGATTGTACTTGCCTTTGCATTTAACTGTGTTCACCTGCATTTTTCAGGTGACAGCTGTGTGTATGGAGTGCTGAATTATTATCCTTTCTATTTTTGCTCCAAGAAGAAGGAAATTAAATCTTTACTAGTGATCATGGCAGTGCACGTGTCCTGATAAGTCCAGGATGGAGGTGGCTTGGGGGTTGAAATGAAAATTCCATAACGCTTTGAAATCCTGGGGAAATACATGGGTGAAGGAGAGCAGAGTGAGCTCTTGTTCCTCCTATAGATGAGGAGTATTGAACTGCCGAGTTTGTCAGTGCTGTCAGGATCTGACCTTACCTTCTGCCAAATCCAGTACTTTCAGGGCCCCCCAAAACAGAATGTGCATTCGGGCACAGCTGGATGCAAGGCTGAATATCCATGCTGGGAAGCATCCATATCCTTGGATATTCCAGCCCAGGACCCCCAAAGTGTGAAGCAGATCTCTTCCTCCTCACTCAGTGATGTGTCTCATCCCTGCTCCAGTGAGATGCAGGCGGCTGGGGGGAACGACACAGTAGAACAGCTCACTTTCTCTGCACTTCACTCTCCAGCTTCTCTGGTGACAGTGATAACAAAGGGCTGCTCAGCATTAGGTGATATGGATCTCTCTCAGCCCACTAAACTTGAGTCTTGTAGGCTTCTCACTAACCCTCAGGGCTTGGGTGTCACTGCACCCTCCCAGCCTGGGGTGGCCTGGGACAGTACCCCTGGGGACTGACAGCTGAACTTTATTCACGAGTTCTGGAAGCATGGATTTCTCCTTACTGAAACCCGTGATTTTATTTTGAGGTTATTTCTTGCCATCCTGGGTCGTTGACTGCAATCACTTCCATTTTGCATGCTGCTCTTTGTAATTGAATCTATCGATGTATATTTAATCCACTTGGCACCGTGGTTGGTAACTAGGCACTGCTTCCCAGCCTTCTGTCACTTGTTTTCACAATTACTGTCTGAAGTTGGGGTGGGTGCCTGTCGCTCAGCTCTTTGCCCAATTGCTAGACTGCCTGGGAAGAGCTGTGCTTGACAGTCAGGTCCACAGCTGGTACAGCTCCTGTCCTTCCATCTGGATGTCAGCCAGGTGTGTAGGACTTGGGTCATGGAAGCTAAGCCTGTTGGGTTTAATTCTCTTCTCTGCCGCTGATTTGCTTTGTGTGATCATGGGCAAGTCCTTTAACCTTAGATGGCCTCAACTGGGTTATCTACTTCAGAAAGGTGTTGTAATGCTTAATTATTGCCAGCTCTTCAGAAACCCCTGGTGGGAAAAAAATGCATTTTATTCAGAAATATCGCTGACCTTCCTGGCCTTTCTGAGCCACCTTGGTGGTGCTAGGAGATACTATTTTTCCAACCTCAATAATGTTTCAATTTTTCATCTGTACATTCACCCACTCTCTCAGCTGCATGTAAAAATGCCAAGCCGTCTGAAGCCATGGAAATATTTTTATAAACTTGACAGCCACGGCAAACATTCCTCCTTGGCAATAAACAAACAAGGTACACAGCCTGCCATTAACATCAATTTATAGCAGAGAGACCTTTGTCACTCACTGATGAGGGAATCCTAGACAATTCTTGTGCTAGTAAGCCATAAAGTAGTATTGTCTGAGATTAGGAAAATGCTGGATCCTTTGGGTTCCTGTGTGCTAGGAGTAACTGGGAAGCTCTGTTTGCCCAAGTGCATGTGGGAGTTCAAGCAGGCACCAGGTATTTGGTTTATTCAAGGCTCTTACAAACTCTCTTTGGCTCGGGTGTATGTGTGCTTGGGGGCTTGGTGTCTGTTTGTAGGCAAAAAAAGCCTGTTTTCCATAGTGGCAGCTGAAACACAAAGGTGGTACAAATTAAACTGGATAAATTTTAGACACCTAAAAAAAAACCCCTGCAAACAAAGGACATCAGTCAGCACGCAGGAGCAGAGCCCCTGCCATGCAGCCTCCCGTGCACCCTCCTTCCATTTTCCTTGCAGCCGGCTGTGGGCTGGGAGGGTTGGCAAGTACCTGAAGCCACAAGCCACACTGCAACATCTCCCTGTGGCAGCTCCCCACGTAAGCACTCAGACAGTGCTCATTTTGGTGTGTTCTAGGTTAATTTACCCTGAATACATCTAAACACAGATCTTCAGAGACGTTGGTGGTGCTGGCAAAAAAAAAAAAAAAGCAGGTACCCCTCTTTTTCTCTCATTAATTTGGGCTTTCTCTTACTTTTCTAGCAGGCTCTCTTCCTGCCATCTTTGAGTAGTGGATTCTCTGTGGTGTGCTCAGGAGAAGAAAGTCTAGACTGTTCTTCACCTGTGTCTTTGATGGAAGACTTAAAGTAGGGAGCCAAGCTTCTTTCTACCACCTCACTCATTCACTGCCTCTCTGTCTCTGTGCCGTAGTTCTTCCCTTCTTCAAATGAGGATGACAAGTCTTCACTCTGCTTCCACAAAACCTTTGAAAACTAAGGAGAAAAACATGCAGGGCATTTGTCTTCCCTCTCCAGGAAATCATAAATCCCTCCCCTCTCCCCTCACCCCTCTCCCTTCTCCTTTCTACCTTTTTTCCTCTCTCCCCTTTTCCTCTCATTTTAAGAGTTGTTATTATTATATTCTGTCCCTTTAGGTCTCCTCTACTTCCACTGCTCTTGCAATCTGTCTCTCTCTGCTGTTTCCATATCCCCTTCTATTTGCAGCTCTCTTCCTTCTGTTCATGTCATTTTCTTCTCTCACCCTGTATCTCCTACCCTCCCCCACTATTCATGCGCCGCACACTCCTATCGCTTCCCTCTAGTTTATCCTCCAAATTCCTCCCTTATGTGTGTCTCCACCACGGACCCCTTTTTGTTGCTGCTGGCTGTGTGTCCCTGCGGCCTGGGTGCCTGGGAGCTGCGGGCAGGGCTGGCTGGCCAGGCCTGAGGGACAAGGACAGGGTGTGGGATCAGCTGGACAGCCCCCTGTTGCAGCCCTGGCCAGCCAGGCAGGGTGGGGGTTACCCTCTGAGGGAGCAAGGTGAAACTCCCTCCATGTGTGTGCTGCTGGCTCTGGATGGAGCTGCCTCAAGTCTCGTTCTTAACTGCAGCATGCTTGTCACTTTAATGTCTGAGCACTTTGTTTCTGCCTGGAAGCTTGATGAAGTCTGTACTCTCAAATGTTGTTTCCTTATGTCACCTTACCTCCTTGGACATGACCTTGTGACTTTCGCTGGTCCCATTGTCCTATTCCCATTCCCCTGACTTCTCCCTGGCTCTAGACACTCTGTCCTGAAAACATGGTTTGTGTTGTGCCTGGCTGCCTATTGACGTCTCTGGTTGTTGAGAGGATGACTGTCCCATGTGTCACTTCCAGCTGAGTTCAGGGCCCTATGCTCTGCCAGGAAAAACCATGATGGAGGACGGAGAGGATGAGCACCAAAGGTCTGGGAAGCCCTGTGCATCTTGATGGAGAGTTGCATTGAGCCCACAAGCCAGTGCTCAGCAGGTCAAGACAACTGTGCTATGTTCCTGGGAGACCTGTGCTTAGTGTCCTGCTCTTGCAACAGGACAGGAGCAACAGGGTCACTGCGTTAGGGAGAACCCCTCTCCCATCTGCATGAGAGAGCCACCTGATCCCAAGAGGAGGCTATCCCCACTATCTGATGTGGGAGGGAGTTTCCTCCAAGTCAGCCAGGGTGGTGGGGGTGTATTTAACCACCTCTCTTCAGGGACAGGATTTTGGCTGCAAGGATCAAGTCCAGCGGCAGCAATTAGAAAGTGGTGGGTTCTTTATATTCCCTCATGGACTCTGTTTTCTTCCCACAATAGGGGACATACAGCATGGAGAAGTCCCTTTCTCAGGGCAGGGGGAGAGGTGGCTGCACCTAGGCTGATGGGAGAGACAGCCAAATCAGGACTCGTGAGGTGTTCCTGACAGCAAGGCACAAAGAGGTCAAGGAGATGGCCACGTGCTGAAGTTCATCCAGTGTCCTATAGGACAGGGCATGGTGACTTTTTGGCCTCCAGTGGAGTTTAGCTCTACTCCTGGGTAGCACATTTCCCCCTGTTAGGTGTCAGTCCCAGGCTCATTAACGTCATGAGCCTCAGTTTCCCTGACCAGACAGTTCCTGATTTCTCCCTTCTGTCTCTGCAACACTCAGACCCTTCCTTAACGTGCTGGGTGATCTCCCTCGTGCTTCATGTGAGGTGCTGTGCACCTTTTCCCGTTTTTCCCACAGCCGTTTTTCTCCCTCTCCATACCTGCTTCACCTGCTTTACCTGCTTTTTCCCTCCTGCTCTGCCTCTGGGCTAGGTCTCTCTCCAGACTGTGTCTAAAACCCTCTACCTCATTTGCCTTCCGATCTGACTTCCTTGTCTCTGTGGTCATGCCCTGAGCTGTCAGAAGCCAGGGGAGGAGGACCATTGCAAGAGCAGGGCAGAGACTGGAGGGTGTGAGGGAGAGCAGAGCAGGAAGGCAGATTTCTAAACCAGAGTCCATCATTTGCTGGTCTTTGGCCTCTCCCAGGTATGTGCTCTTAGCTACACGGCAGAAGTCCCCTTTTCCCAGAAGTGTGATTTTCCCATTGCTTCTACTTCACTATTGGCAAGCTCCTGAAAGGTTAATGAAGTCATTCACTGCAAAAGGAAAAAGCACATCTTCCCATGTTTTGCATAAATTAATCTTGGAGATTATGGAGCAGCCGGTGCACAGGGCACAGGATATGCAGCTATGTCCTTGAATCTTGTCACCCAAAATGCAGCTCTGGGAGTATCACATAGGTGATACTGTGCTCTCCAGTCCTTGATATCAGCTGAGGCTAAAATGTAGGTAAAAAGCTGTGGCCTCCTCAGTCATCTTTATTCATGTTTCATTGTGTATAACGGAGACTGGGGAGGAGGTACCCAGGAATGCCCACAAGCCCTTCCTCCCATTGCGCTGGATCCTTGTTTCCCACAGATCCTCTTTAGAAAATGCCCTGTATCAGGTTTCATTCCCCCTGGATTTTTTTTTCTGCCTGAGAAGTATGCAGAAAATCATTCAATTGGTTTTGAACCACATGAGTGGGAGCAGGAACCAACCCCAGAAGATAAGTGTTCTGACCTTTACCGCACTCAGATAACTGAAAATAATAACAAATAAATACATCTTGTTTCTAAACCTCAGACTTAGGTATGTGTCCCTGCCATATTCAACAAGAACCTGAGCTCCTGGGAGGGCTGAGGTTATGAACCTGGTAGCTGCCTGCAGTAAGCAGCAGCCCCTTTGCTTTCCTTTTGTAAAAGGAGCTGGAACCAGTCCAAATATTCAGGATGTAAGGGGACAGGGCCAACATCCCCACACTCCTGCCATCTTGCTGCTGGGACCCTGCATGTTTTCCCATGGTTAGTGTGCTGGGAGAATGAGAATTTGTTTATTTCTTGCCAGTGTGTGTTTCTTTGTGCATTTTGCCTCTTGTTTTCAAATATAGGGTTGAACCATTTAGGGCCATGCAGGGCTGGCTACCAACTCTGCATGTATGCAGACACTGGATAAGATTATGGGATTTGCTCAGGAAAAAAAAAAAAGTGCTAAAACCTCCAAATCAGCGAGTGTTTGGAAAAAAGGGAACCTGTCTAGAAGGAGGACATGCTGAGCTGTTACTTGCAGCGACCTCCCCAGGTCTGGGTCTTAGGTCACTGACTCAGACTTCCATCATCTCCGCAGATGTCCCTGGGGAGGTCCATCTGAGACAGCCTCTCTCTGCAGGCCGCTGGTGACAGTAAATATTTGTACACTGCATGCTGAAGTGCTGATATGGGGCTGGCGTCCCATCGTGCAGTGTGCTGTCCAGACCCTGGAAAGAGACAGTCCGTGTCCTGAAAGATTTACTGCAGTCCCAAAGCAGAGCTGGAAAACGGCCTTTTTGTGCCTACAAACAGACACCAAGCACCAAATTCATGGTGCTTTCTGTCATGGCTGTGGCTTGATGTTCCTTCAGCAGGATGTTGCTTCCCTTCCCTCCTCTGCGACATGGGAAGGTTGTTTGCTTGGTTTCTGCCATCCAAACCACCAGCGACTGTAGAGATGCCTGTATGCAGACTGTGGGGAGGATGTAGGGAGGTTTCTGGCATTCAGTCAGTGTAAAGCACCTTATTTATTAGAGTCTAATGCCCGTTTGGGATGTACTTCTGATCTGAAGCTCCTGAATTTCCTCCCTTTTAACGTTAAAGAAGCCATTCAGAAGCCCCCTGGGCCCAATGTGTGCTTCTGCTAAAGACTGCCCTGATCATATATCTACCTACCACTGTCTTGCCCAGACTTTGGGTTCAGTGATTTTGTTTTCATTAGAAGATCTCCTCCAACTCACCTCTTCCTTCAGGGGTTCCAGTGGATACCCAAATAAATAGGATATTCAGTGGGTTGTGCACGTGTTTCCATACAGTACTGCAGTGTATGGAAACGTGCATTTTCAACATGCAACCTGAGACGTGCCCGGATGTTTGCATTTGTGTTGTGTGGACGCTTGCATTCATGTCTGCCAGTGTATTTGGGCTGGAGGAGGTAGCAGCGAAGCCTCTGGCAGCTGGAAAGAAAGGAATGACAGGCTTGCTAGGGGAGGGAGGGGAGAGTTTGGTAGCTAGGATGAGGATTGGGTAACAACTGGAGGGGGAGATCAGATTTAGGATCCATGTTGCTCACTTCAGAAAATAGGAGAAGAAGCAGTACATTGTTTATTGGGGATTGTGTTATTCCTGTGCATTATTTATTAGACTTCTGCTAATGGTACTGCATAAAGAAGTGGCACTTCTACAGAAATTTCACAGACAGCTGGAGGATCAGTTCCAGGAGGTATTGTAACCAGGTCAGGTTGGTGTAGGGAATCCTGCTGGGCTCAGTTTTGACAGGCTTTGGAAAAAAGAAGATTGTTCAGGAGGCATTTGGAGGGGAGAAAGGGGGGGTGTCTGTGACTCACCAGGGAACAATGATTGCTGTGAGGATAAAGGGGCAGGCTGGAAGAAGACCTGGAGACAATGGTGAATTCCTGGGTTCAGCAGCTTCAGGATTCCAGCCTGAGGTACAAGAAAGCGTGAGAAAATTATGTGTTTAGGAGGAAGCTTTAGGAGTAATAAAGGCAGTTGGTGAGAAAAGCCAGAAGTAAGGAGGCAGCAATGCTGCACCTTGAAGTGGGTCCTGTAAGGCTTGATTTTGAGGCAGGAGTTGGAAGAATGGATGTGCACTGACTGTAACTGAACCCTTCCTGAGTTACCTGTAGTGTCTGTTAGCACAGACCTGCTGGTTTGCAGCCTCTGCAGATGCAACAGGCAAAGCAGAGGTGTTGAGGTACCCAGGGAAAGGAGACTATGTAGGTTTGTGAGTTCATTGTGCAGACAGATGGGTGCCAGGATGGGTGCCCACAGCCAGTTTTTGGATACTGGTCCTTCTTTTCATTTGCAAGATGTCCGGTCACTTAGAGAGGTGGGACTGGTGTTCTGATAGGTGGCATTCTTCTTTCCCTCAGCCATGAATCTGAAATCAGCCAATACTGGAGGAGGAAATCGTGCCATTGGTGCAAACTGTCCTTGGGTGAGAAGCTAACTCATGGTTACCAAAATACCCAGACAAAATGTAAATGTTTTATTTTTAAGGTTTGTTTTACCCCACCACGTTCAACCATTGGGCGGGGAACACCCTCCTCACTGCTTGTGACTTGTTTCCATGAGCCAAGAACAGGTCTAAATGGAAGTTGCCTTGGTGACACTTCAACCTGAGAATCTCGGTGCTGAGCTGGTGCAGAATTTTGGTGCTGGAGGGGAGGAGGAGAAACTGCAACATAAACACAGTTTCATGGGCTGTCCTTTATTTTTCTGACTGCAGTATGAAGCCTACTTTGTTAGATACAGTCGCCCTGTGAACATGGGAAGTCCAGTAGCACAAACAGTAACTCCATTAGCCAGAGTCAGCCCCTGCCCTCAGCCATCACTTACAGCGGTACAGGGCAGCTGAGCTACCATTACTGCGTGGTATTTTATCTAATTTTAAGCAGGATTGATGCAAATCGTTCAACGAGTACCTGTGACTGTGGGCGTGTTTAAGAGTTGTTTTGGGTTTTATTTTTCAGTTATTGTCTTAACACTGCACTGCACCCTACAGCAAACCTCCTTATTGTGTGCAGCTATCCTGGAGGTGTGGGTAGTGCTAAGTGCACTGAGAACTGTAACCATAACTGTGTGAGAGTGGCCTGGAGGTTTGGAATTCACCAGGCCATTATGGGACACGATTCTGTTAAGCTACTGTGTCGTTTAGAATGAAAGGTGACTTGGGCCAACCAACTGAAATGCCTTCAGAGAGTGTTTCTTCACCTTGGGAGAATGTGTCATCATCTGAGATCTGGGACTTAAGTTCTAGAGGGGATTATCTATTGGGAAAGGACAGTCCATTTTGAAAGTGAAGTGCTGATGGGTCCAGGAATGATAAAATCACCCTTGGACTTTTTTTTTTTTTGTGTGTGTGAACTCCTAGAAGTCATCTATGTTGGTATAAATGAGATCATTTGGCCTAATTAGTTCCAAGCTTAATTAGCAGTAATTATCCCAACATGGGAGTAATACTCGAGTAGGAAGTACTGAGTCCTCGATTAGATAGATCTCTAATTGGTGTTACAATATTGTAATTAAAGCATGCTTGTACGCCTCTGCCTCTGCAAGTGATTTGTTTTATGTCTGATTAAGCAGGGAGTCCGGCAGCCTCAAGGAGGCCAGGACATCACCACTGATTGAAACAGTGTATTATTCTTTGTTATAGGAAAGAAATGATGAATCACATGTAATAGGAAACACTGTGGGCCAAATTAGTCCTTTGAGTAATTGCTACTGGAGTTAGGGAAATTACAACAGGGGTAAATTTGGCCTCAAGTGTATCAGCTCTATCTGTGTATCACACAGTTAAACAAATACTCATTTGAATGTGCAGTCTGGCAATTACACCATCAGACAAATGCAAGTGAGTTAATCTGCATTTGCGATCACTGGGTTGCAGGGGTGAGTTTACTGCTAGGTGATGGTTATTAGGTTGCACATTTTGCTCAGATTTTGTGGGAAGTGGCGCTGTACGTCCCAGGATACAGCTGGCGTAGTTTCAGATGGCCGCTGCTGGCTGCAGTGTCCTCTCCTTGTTGAGGTGAGACCTGGAAGGTACTGCTAGGGCCACCAGGAGCACCTGGCAACTGGAGGAGATGGACAGACAAGAGTCCTCTTCCAGCAGTGTTATCTTCAGACTGGCTGGTCTGATCTTCCCTAGCAGAAGACCCTTCAGAATATCAGGTAAACATGTTTTTTAAGAAGTTTAAAATGAAGAGAGTGATAATGGGAACTTTCTGAAATTAGTCAGCATCAAAACATGAAAGCTTCCTATGTCTTTTTAAGAAACCACCTCCTTAGGATTTGGCAAGTGTGCTGCTTTATTACTTATCTGTTCGCTACATGAGTGGGCGACTGTACTTCCTGATTTGGTTCTCCAACATAGAGAGATCATCAGCATAGGTCTGTAGAGGACAGTAACTCCTCGCCTACAGAAAGTAACAAATAGGAATGCATGTATCCTCTGGCTGTCACAAAGGATTTCTAAGCACATTGGAGTCACATCCGAAGTAACACGTCATCTTATTTCCATTTTACAGCTGCAGAAACTGAGGCACAGATCAGTTACTTCTCTTGCTGCAGCTCATGGAGTTGGTGTATGTGGCAGCACCAGGTCTCATCACCTTCTGCTTCACCCACAAAAACATCTTTCTTTTCCAGGAGGGAGAGTCCTCCCAGAAGGAAGGAGATGACTTGAGAGAATAAAGTACACAGAATTCTCTTAAAGCAATATTAGGGATAAGAATTTAAGCACCCCATACACGGGAATTCAAAGCAAGGGTTTCCATAGCAGCGTTGCTTGGCCATATTGTATATACACTGTTTTGCATTGTGCTGGTGATGTCAAAGGCATATTCTAATATCTGTGTGTGCAATATGTCTGAATCAGAGTTGCTATGAAACTTAAGGGAGAATTACACCATGGAGGCATATTCTTGTGTGATGTTGGGAGGAAATAACAGAACTAGGTTTTGCTAGGATTTTTCTCTAGAGATATTTTTTCTTAGAAAATTGCTGATTAGCCAGAATTGTTGCTATTTTCAGGAAAAGTTGACTCCAGTTTTGTGTTTCATCTTGGAAAAAAAAATGGAGAAAAATTTTAAAGCTGTCAAAATGGAACATTTCAAGAAGGTAAAGTGAAGGCTTGCATTTAATTCATTTAATCAGTTTCTAGGTAGAAATTTTGAAAACTACTTTTTTTTTTTTTTTTTTTTTTTTTTTTTTTTTAACCTGATCAGATGTAGAGCAGTTATTTGAAATTTCTGAAAATCTGGAAGGAATAAAAAGCTTGTTTTTTCACACTACATAGTCCTGAACTGTCCTGGGAGTGGCAGGTGGCAAGGGAGTGACTGCATCACCCAGCACCGTGTGTGCCTGCCCGGTTTTGTGTTGCAATGGGAGCTGTGGGAGAGGTTTCCCACTGAATACCTCTCTAACTACCTGGTAAAGGCACGTAGCAAAAAATGCCTGCTCCAAAAACTGCTCCAATCTTTCACAAGGCTTGAGTGTCTCTAAAAACCCCGGTATCACCTGGGTATCATAAGGTTAAGCCTCTGGACCGGGAGTGTTTTGGGTGGGAGCCACTGTTTGTCACATCGTTAAACCTCGATTCAGCAGATGATGGGATCTCCGAGGGGGAGCTGCCGCCTTTCCCTGCCCCACACTGGGGATCATGGGGTTCTTCTCACCTCCCTGTGCGTGGACAAAGAGCGGGTCTCCAGAGTGGCACCACAGCTCTTCCCTGTGCTCATCCCTCTCTGCCCTTCCATGCTCTGAAGCTCTCCTGGGAAGCAGGAGGGATGTTGCACCCTGAGCTGGGAAGGCGTGCTTGCACTCATGGAAAAGCCCTGTGAGTTATTTTGGCATCATTCTTCCTGCTGGCAGCAATGTTTCCTCACTGCCAGCATTCCCAAATGTTGGTGTAGCCTGTATGCCAACGTCTCCTTTCTCCCTGCCCCCTCATGTTGCAATTGCTAATTTCTGTGCCTGTGCCTGAAGAGCTGTAGTTTAGACTTGCTTTCCCATGCATTGAAGCCATTCTTGTTTAGGGAAGAAACTGCAAAAGGGGTGTGGGAGAGAGAAAAAAATGAGAGAGCTGGGTTTTTTTTTCCTATGTGGCAGTGACGAATGCTGGGTATTAGAGAGACAAGCTGACAAACATCTGAATGAGTGGAAGAGACTTCTAACCCAAAGGGAGGAGTTGTGGTTTAGGTTAAAGCCACAAAGGAAGTGAAGGAGGTTACCACTTTCCTGTCTGTGGGCAGGAGGTTCTCCTTGTACTCGTTTGAAGGCTTAGCTATAGCTCATTCTTCCCTAGGAACATGCTCATCTGTGTACTTCTTGAAAGGCATTCGAGCTAGCGTCTGATCTTGGGAGTGACAAACATCCCCTTTATACTCAGAAATCAGCAGGAGCTGGGAGCTAAAGATCTGGGAATCACAGTCTAATTTGTGGAGCCAGATATTCTAAAGCGTCTTGTTAGGCCATGTGTCTTGGTTGGTGCTAGATCATGTAGTGTTTTTCTCTGTGCTTCTTCCTCTTGCTGATTCCACTTGGATTTTTTGTTGTAAATATCTGTATGTACCTCTGGGGCTTGTTGGCTTCCCACAGGCCTCACTTGTCTTATGTTCCTGAATGATTGGCAAATTGTGTCTCCATTCTGCCTGGATCCAGCAGTCTAGCATGCTGATACAGGACAGATTCTGAATGTCATTGGGTTCCTACCAGCATTGCCTGTGATCGGGATTTTCCTTGATTTTTCTGAGCTTGCTTTTCTTTTAACGGTGCAGAGGCTTTAGCTGTATGTGGTTGCAAAGTTTGTTGTCTCAGCTCTGCAGCTTCACTCTTCATCTGAGAGAAGAGAGTGAGTGGTTAACCCTGGTGTGCTGCAGAAGGCATGCCAGGAGGGAGATGAAAGAATACAGGATTGCTCTTACAAGAGCATGAGCCTTCTCCTGAGTCAGAGGAGCATGGGCACATGAGCCGGCAATCTTAATCCGAGCTATCAAGTGGTGACTGCCCAGTTAGAACCACTGTCAGTGACAGTGACTTCAGTGTGTGCTGCCACTGCCTTCTGATTACTGTGCACTGCTGTACATGAAAAGAGCATCTGAAAGGTGCTCCCTGAAGAGCTGTTTTGTGGTCTCTAACCTTCCATTAACAGCTCACCTTAGGCCCTAACCCTGGCCTTGGGATGCAGCAGAGTTATTTCATTTACCAGGTGTGAAAATCATATTTTGCCATGTGAGGATGGTTGCTCTCTCAGGTGTATTACAGCAACTGGTTTTTTTTTTGTTTGTTTGTTTGGGTTTTTTTGTTTGTTTGGATTTTTTAATGCTTTGTTAAAACTACAAGATATCATTAAATATTTATATGTGGCAAATGTGCCATTTTTTTGCAGTGTTTCCTTTTAGAGACCTTCACGGTATTGATTTCAAGTAGATTTTCCTCCTCTGTTTTAGAACATTTCCTTTGCCTATGGATTTTCAGCATTACTCACTGGAGCTGTGTGCAGTACATTCCCCAGACTATACTGTCAAGCCAGAGTCCCTTACTGCTGCTCTTGAGGGACCACTTCTGAAGCTGGAAAGACCATACAATTGCTGTGTTCACTCAGTCCTGCGCCACTATCCCACAATCACATCCTTATTACTCCAGGATGTGCATTGTCATCTAACTGAGCCACGGGTCTGCTTTCACCATGTGCCAGTGGATCCTACACCTAATCTGGCAAGAGCCTTGAGCTGGCCCTTCCTTGGACTGAGCGGTGTTTGTTTGGATGTTTTAGATGTAAAGGGAAAACAAGCTGTATGATGGGGAGATGAAGTGACCGGAGTGGTAAGCAGCTGATATTGTAAGATCATTTGTTTTTGGTGTCAGCATTTAATTTCTCAAACTCATCCTTGTGGCCACTAGAGTGGGGAACAGGGATTTTTGTTTGGAGAGGACAGAGGACTCAGCAGGAAGGCTGAGAGTGCTGGCCCAGCACAGATCCTAGAGGAGCAAGGTACCACTGCCTTTTCGTGGAGTGGGGTGATGTCCACCAGCCATTTCTGTGCCCCAGGATAAGGCCTCAGGATCCGTGTTCTGCTGGTGGCTGAAACATCTCAGTGAGAGCCAGATGATGGTGTGGGTTCAGCCATCTTTTGGTGGATGGTATCTGTAAGATGTTGAAGACTTGGATTCAGACCTTAAAGCATCTGGCTTATGGAATTTGGCTTTGTTTACAGTAGTGTTATAGCCTTAGGGCCACAGAAAGTGCAGCTTTATTGACATCGTTGAGTTGTGCTTGCTTATGGCAGCAAGGAGCTGGGGACACGTTTTTTTGGAACATGTTGCCAGGAACATAAACCCTTTTCCTTGGGAGATGCTTTTTAAGGATGACTCAAGTAAATGCCTGGGAAACGTCCTAATGGAAACAAGACGTTGGAGTGATCAGGTCTCAGAACAACTCTTATTTTCTTCCTCACATCTGTGACTTTCAGAAGCCACCATCCTAAGGCTCAGTTCTTCTCTCCTTCCTCATTATCATCTTAGTTTTGAATATCATATACACCACCAAGAACAGGAACACCCAGGGGAGACTCCAGTCTCTGCACATGGGGGAAATAAGGACTTGGAAGAGGAAGCCAGCTGACTTGCATGGGTTCCAGGCAGGCTGAAGTTGTGTCACTGGACAGAGCAGCAGCAATCTGTGATTGGATTCTAAAGTGGAAGGTATCTGTGTTTCAGCATTTAAATATTTATAGGAGATTCTTGCTGCACTCTTTGATGCTGGATGCTCAAATAAATGCAATTACCAAAAGTACAAGTGATTTCTAAGGACAGTGCACACAGTATTACCTGCATTTCTTGCATGCTGGATGGACTGCTGGCATTAATTTTGTCTTGGTTTGACAGAGAGGAAAGGCAAAAGATGCAGGTTGTGTGTAGGAACAGCCCATGCTGTAAGCAAGTCGAGGCACAGGGAGTGTCCTGTCAGAGTTCCTTTACCAAGGCAGGTCCCTTGTGCAGCACCAGCTCACATGTTAAATGGATGCTCTGAAATAAAAGGGCATATATAGGTGGAAAGAAGCATGCTGTCCTAGGTGTCTCTCAGGATCTGCAAGGCAGGTATTGTCAGCAGATGTATTCCTGCTGGGGAATAGCCCAGTATGATTTAAAATAAGCTGGCAGATTTTGTGCTCAGATGGACGAGGAACATTCACGCAGTCTGTTATTGCAGTTCAGCTGTGAGAGGCCGGCACCACTAGCGGAGAGGGACTAGCAAAATGTTTGGGCAGAAGTATGTCCAGTCATGACATCTGTTGCTAAAGTGGTCCACAGTTTGCACCATAAAAGTGCATAAGTAAAAATGGAAAAGAAAAAAAGTGAAGCATTTATATAACTTAGCCAAAACTCTCGAGTGCCCTCTAATAATGAAGAGTCTTGGGTTTGTTGGTGTTGTCCTCTATCATCTAAGACCTTGCAGATCTGAAAGTTGATGATTACTGCAGGAGAAAGTCAGCACCATACTGATGATAAGCCAATATCTGATCTAAAGAGCAAGGGGGGAAATCTTTGTGTTTTCTTTGGCGGCATCTCTCTGTTTCATATAATTTTGGTACAACACCTGAAAATCAGTGGCTGGTACTTTTGAAATGTATTTCTTTCATCAAAAGCTATTTGAAACAACAGGTTGCACCTATCCATTAAGTCTAAGCTCCCTTGACATTTTTAAATGACAGATAATGAAAACTATCTTCATTATAACTCATGCAATTTCATCAGACTGTCACAAGCAAACAATGGCAAACTAAAGACTGAACAACCCTCAACTCTACTCTCCTAGGTACCTGTGTTAGAGTACCTGGTGTCTTTTCAGCTTCTAGGAAATATAAGAGGTGATATGTCTGCTGGGAAGGGTTCTGTGTTGTGAGGCATTAGAGGTCAACAGGAACATGTTAAAATCTGTCTGGGAGCCAGCGGTCAGATGGCATTAAAATGGAGCACAAATGTGAGAATGATCGTGGGTGAGAGACATGGCTTATCTAACTGAGCGCTGAATTCTGCACTGCCTTCAGTTTATGAATGGATTTAAAGCATGGTGCCAAACAGACCATATTGCAGTTGTCTAATCCTTAGGTGACAGAGGCAGGCATGATTGTAGGCAGAGCTGCATCCAAGAGGACTCATCAGAACAGCCCAGTCAGCCTGGCATTATTGCTACCTGATCGGTGGGAATCGGTCCAGGCCCTGGATCTGAACTGCCGCAGGGAAACCTGGTTGAAGGAGCAGCTGTTGAGGTATGGTACTGGCTTATCTTCCCCTGCCTGTCTCCCCAGCCAACAATGCTGCAGGCTTGCCTGGGCTGAGCATCAGTCACCCAGGTCCTTCCCCCCTTGCCCAACTCCCCATTCCCCAAATGTATAAACTTAACCAAGCTACCCCCCACAGTTAGATTAGAGGGAGAGTGAGAGCAGAAAGGGCATTGCACAGTAAAACATAATTTCTACAAGATGGCCACAGTACAGGAGAGGCTAGGACCAGGGAGTGAATTATAGGGGTCCGGAGAAGAAAGAGGCTGTGGCAGAAAGAGGATTGTTTTTGGAGGACATAGGGAGGAAAATGACAGAGATAGAGGGTGTAGATAAATAGTTAGAAATGGCTGCAGCAGTGTGATTTGGAAGGAAAGTCAGTCACTACTTCAGTCACCATTGGTGATCAGTTTAGGGAGCTGAGTGGTAAATTACAGGCAGGTTAGGACTCCAAGAACACCCGTGACCCTATGAAATGCTGGAGAGAAAAAAAGTTGCAGTAACAGTGAGTAAGACTCATATCTCATCTAACTGAGCATGAGTATCTCAAGGTGAAATAGCAGAAGGAGAGGAGGCGGGAATATTGATTTCTGCCTTGCAAAACAGACAACAACGCCTACTTTTTCATAGCAAGAATTTAACCATTCGCTTTAATGGGCCAGTCTGCAGTACAGTGGGGGCTTGGTTTCTTTGTGCACAGTCTAGAGGGGAATTCACGCTGAAGTTTTTATTTTTTTGTAGCCTTGAAGGAGAGACATGAGCAAAATTTTACCCTCAAACAACTCTGTGCTGCCTATAAGGGCAGCCTGAGTGGAATCTGTCCATGTTGCTGGCCTGTTGTGCAGCAGGCGGGTACCCTGAGCAGCTGGATGCTGGAGGAGCAGTGCTGGAAGGCACAAAAAGCCCGTTATTTCAGGAGAGCTGTTGTATGTGTTGGCGACAGATGACTTCTTCTGTCTGTCTGAGGGCAGACTTAGCCTCCTATTTATCCTGTGAGAAGGATGCTTCTAATGAGGGGTGCTTTCTTCATCTGGCCATGGCTTTCTCAGAAATGTTGCTTTGGGAATGAAATTTTGTTTGCTCGGTTTTACACCACAGAGGTGCACATGCATGCCCCAGTGCTGTGGGCAGGCAGCGCAGAGAACGTGGCTGTGTGGCTGTGTAAGGGGGCTTGGTGGCTTGTACCAGGCTCAGCAGGTGGCTGAAAGGAAGTAGGAGGTGAGTTTGGCAATTTTGTGAGCTGCTGCCATGTCTGTTCTCATTGATGTCAAAGATGGCCATACACATACAAAGGGAGTGTAAAGTCATGGCTGAGAATCTTAAAAGGCTCAAGGGTCAGGCAATTCCAAAGGCAAATTCTGGCAGCACCACAGCACTCAGTGTGTGTTAGCAGTTCCCTGTAAAGCATGGAGACCATGTGGTGGAAGCAGTATTCCTGTGCAGTCATTGGTTCTGAAGTCTTCTCTGTGCCAAAATTTCCCACCTTTGTTTGGTATGAATTCATATTTTTCATGTGTTGCAGGAGCATATGCTTCCCCAGATTCTGTTTACCTGATTTCCCTTCTGAATCAGTATCTGTTCTCTCCCTCGTTTTCTTCTACCTGTTTTTCTTTAATCATAGGAGATAGAGCTGAGCATTTATCTCTATGGCTGCATGATATTTGCCTCATACCTGCTTATTGACTTGAGAAAAGTCTTTCTAAATAGGGCAAGACCGTCCTGCAACTGGGATCTTTTAATACATGGGATTTGTTCATCACATCAGAGTTTTTGATGGGAGATAATGTCTTCAATAGGGGCACATCAACTATAAGTCTCTGTGGATGTCCAGAAGAATATTTTAACCACAGGCACAGTCCTATGTTCCAGCCCAAACCTGATTAAGGCTCAGATTGTTTGGGTGTTCGCATGAACAGGAAAACACGGCATCAACTGTTTCTCTCTTTTCAGTGCAGACAGGAAAGCGAGAGCAGGGCCTTTCTTGCCCAGGTGAATTTGCCTTCATCTGCACACTGTTGCCTTGGGGTGATGTGCAGCCAGTGCTGGTCAAATCCATCAGCCAGTCTCGTTCCCAGCTCAGCTTCATGCCCTGTGCAGCCAGCTGGATAGTAGTCATTGCTGTAGGTGACTTACAGGTAGTTTTTTCACCAGCACTGGGGACAGAGGGGGTTTGCATATGTGTGTGTTTTGGGGGGATGTGTGTGGCTGTGTCTGAATATTGACCTTGGTATGGGTAGAGAGGCATTTCCCTCCTCTGGGAGGCTGTGAAGTCCCACCCACGATGGGATGCAGAGGGACTGTTCACACGAAGTATGTTAAAAATATTCTCTGGTGGTTTGCAGGATGGAGGCTCAGCAAAACTGAGGAGACTCGGGTTAATGTCTAATACTAAAAGAAACTGAACAAGAAAGAAAGCCAAAACAATCTCTCCCCCTCCCCCAGGCCTGATTTCCTAATCTTTTAGGAATGATTTACAATAAATAAAAGATTTTCTGAAAGAAGGTTTTTTTTCCAAGTTAACAATAGATGTTAAAGTACCCCTCCCTGTGGTCCTTTCCCATTTCTTTCACACTGTCCAGCTTTAGACTTCATCCTGCAGCAAGATTCATGAAGGCAACTCCCCTGTGCCCATGCAGGGAGATCACGGCGGTATGCAAACCATAATCACCTGGATTCCTTACAGAAATGGGTTGTTTCCTTTCGAGAAAGCTCATTAGAGCATGCAGCAGTGTAAACCTGAAAGCTTGTGAGAAAATGGTTTCATAGAGAATGATCTCTCTTGTCCCACAGCTCCTCTGATCATTTACACGGGAGCACAAAAGAGGGCAAAAAACCGCCAAACCTAAAGCAAACAAACAAAGCAAAACATCCACCTAATGGTGTGTGTTCTTAATTTCCAACAGTGATGGTGTTTTACACCCACTTTGTGCAGGTGTACACGAATTCGGGTCGGGAATCACTTTAGAGAGTGGAGCTTTTAAGGAGTTAGTGGAGCTTCCCTGCTGGAAGGTTATAATCACACTGAAAGAGGGAAATCTTGCTTCAGCAGACAGGAAATATGTGATGCAATTTCAGCACAGAGTTGCTAGAGATAAATTAGCCCATAAACAAAAAAAAAAAAAAAAAAAAAAAAATTGTAGGGAACACGTTGCTTGGCCCAAGTGTGCCATGTCGAAGCTAATAGCAAGGGATCCCATGACTGCAGGAGCAGCAATGTACTGGCTACATGGTACATACTTTGCCTGCAAGGAGAAGTGCCCATCCGTGATCCTGGGTGTAGGGACTGTTGGCAGATTCTTCTTACTGCTGACAGCTTTCCTTGAGGCACGGTTTTTTTAAACATTATGGATTGAAAAGGCACAATCTACTGTTGTGTTTGAGGTGGAAGTGTTTCCCGTGGAATGACTGTGTGTGTGGTTGGAGAAGGCTCCACTTCGGAGAGTTGATGGTCATGAGCAGGGTGTGACTTCAGAAAAGGCTAATGTCTCCAGCCTTGACATGCTGAGGATCCATGTCTCCATTTCACCTTCCCTCAGTCCCATCTTCAAAAGTTCCTGTTTCTCAGATGTTTCCACCTCCTCCAGTTGTGCCAGTTCAGCTGCTTGTGGGGATGAAATCTACATCAGGGCTGGTCTGGTGTTAAGGTTTTGTTCTTGTTAGTAGGGCTTTTAAAAAAAAGTTGGATAATTTAAACAGCTCACCTATGCATGTAGCTACATAAATAGTTTAACTGGCACAAGTGAGCGGCAATAACTGAGAGAGCATGGCAGGATCCTCTAAAACTGGGTCTGCTGCAGATGGAACAGTGAAACAGAGCCACAGCCCTACATGCTCTCAATGTTATTTGCATGAGTAGCTCCATTGTGCTTCAGTGGGACTCTACTTACACATGTAAAATTAAGTGTTTGCAGGGCCAGGCCCTTGAAGAGAATAAAAGCCGTGATCGGGGTGTGCCATGCTCTGAACCATGTACAGAAAGTGTCATGCAAATGTATTTTGCTGGCTGGGCTATCTCGTCTGATCTGTCTGCTCTGAAGAACCAGAGCTCCTGTGGCAACTTTCCTTAGGCTTGGTTTGCTCTAATGGAAGAGGGCCCTGCTTTTGAATAGACGGGCTGATCTCCTGCCCTCGCTGCAGACAGGGAGTTGTGAGGAAAGCGTACACAGTGTGGTGAGAGCTGTAATGCTTCCAAGATGTTCTTGGATTTGCCGGAGTGCTCTAAAAAGTCGGGACAGCTGGTTTCTCTGGGGCAGCTTTTATGAGCTTCACCAAGGGAGGGCAAGGCCCCAATACAGGGGGCTGTTCTCGAGGCTGATGGGGACGGTCCCACCATCTGGGGCTCTGCTACCTGAAATCCCGACTTACAACCAGTTAGGATCGTTTTGGAGCCTGTTGTTGTCAGTTCCCATGATAAAACCCTTCAAGGACAGCCTTGGGAATTCACTGCTGTAGCTGATTCCCAAAGGTGGTGGGTGAAGCTGCAACTTAACTCTTGCGAGTGAAGCAAATCACCTTGATCGCTGCTCTCTGGAGCCCCAAAGAGAGGAAGGAAGAGACTTAAAGCCGTTGAAGGGGAGAGGCTTGGTGTGGTTATTTGAGACCGCTGCCTGCAGAGTTGCACAGTCATTTATAACTGTTTGAAATGTGGGGGGATGGGGTCGGGGGGATGGGAGGGGAGTCGGAGGAACCACAGCATCTGCAAACTAGTAGCATTTTGTGCTCGTTTTCCCCGGTCTAACTCCTAAAGGGACCAGACAGCGAAGTACTGGGTCGGAGGAGGGAGGAGAACAAAAAAGGCAGTTCGCTAACTCCTTGTATTTTATCACTGCTGTTGCATGTGTCGGGTTTGAGGCACAGGGTAGGATTTTCAAAAGTACCTTTGGAAAACGGAAGTTGGGTGCCTGGCTTCCTTAGGCTCCTTAGAAAAATCCCAGCCTCTACTGCCCAGGGCAAACAACATCCTTTTAAGCAAACCACGGTGGGTTCCTGGTGTCGGTGAGAGTGGGACTGGGTCTTCTGTCGGAAGCACTGTGAGGTACATTCTCTTCCTTGCACCGTGCTGGGCTGCCTGGCCAGCATGGTAGGATGCATGAAGGACAGGAGGAATTGCAGGTGTTGCATTAAAAGAGACCCGTATCAATGTAAAAATGCGAAGTTTAAGCATCACTTAAAGGAGCATGTGGAACCGATGGCGGCAAAGGTGGTGGTTCCAGTTTCACGGACACTTCAGCTGTAGAAGGTGCTGGCCGCGATCACTGGAAAGATGCAGGTGGGGCTGCCGTCAGTGGGTGGAAGGACTTGTCAAAGACCAGATTTCCACCTTCGGGTCGTGGATCCTGGGAACTTGTAGCCCCAGGGACTTGTCTAGAAAAGGTGTCCGTGGGCTGAAAGTCTGTCCAGCGGGAAATGCTTCGGATCTCGGGTCTGCAAACCAGAAGGGACTGAAACCCCACTGTTAAGAAGGAAGAGTGTCTATTTGGGGTAAGAGGTGATAATTAGCTACTGTTGCACTGCTCAGGAAGCTGTGAAGAGTTCTTCAGCAGTGTTTGCGAGTGGCCAAGGACAAGGGGAGGAGAAGAGAGGGACAAAAAGAGAAAAAGGGATTGAGGGCTGAGCAAAGAGAGGAGGTGGTTTTATCTGCCAAGAGCAACGCCCAGCGTGAATGTTGCGCTAAAAGGGTCTTCTTCCAAAGACTTGAGTTACTTAAAAGTGGGAGTTGGACAAAGAATGGGTCGTTTGAGGATAAAGGGGGAGGGAGGACACTGCATTTCTGTTCCCTGATGTTGTATTGGCTAAACAGGTTATTCAGGCAGTGCGGATAAGCAAAACTGATCCGCTGACTTTTTCTGTTCGGCTGAATCTGTGTGCCACCGGTGGCTTGGAAACCTCTTCCTTTATAGCCACGAGATCGCCCATTTTAAGAACATTTTGTGGAAGGTGAAGGAGAAGGATTAGTGGATGTTGAAAGCCGTCTTTTCACAGAGTAAGTCTCAGACTGAAAAGGGCGGGGGATAGCTAAAAATTTTCAAAACTCTTCACTGCCAGTTTGAAACCAAACTACATTGGTGTCTAATCCCCCAAACACGGAGCATTTGTCCAGGATGGGGCCCTTGAGCATTTTTAGGAGTTGATAGGTTGTGTCTGTTTGCCATTACTGCCTGGTCCCTCCCTGTTCAGTTCCAGGCTTCTGCTTATCCCGACGCTGTCTCTCATCAGAAGAAAGCCCTCAGGTCACTCGGCGGGTGGGCAGTCGGGGTGCTCACCCCCCGGGGAGGAGGGACGCTCTTCTTCTCCACAAATTCCCTCCGCTCTCATCCCGCATTCTTCAGAAACGTGCGGAAGGGACACGTGCCAGCGGGCCGGGCCGCTCCACGATGGTCCAGCGGCTCCCCCCGCCGTGCCATCGGGCTGCCGGCGATTCCCGGGGGCCGCCTCGGGTTCCCAGGGCGCGTGGATTCCCCCTCGCGGGAAGGTGGGGGGGGCAGCGAGGCTGAGGCGGGGATACCACGGCACCGGGGTGGGCCTGGGCAGGCCGGTGCCGAGGAGGGCGGGCAAGGCACCAGACTGGGGCCGGGCGGCGCCATCCCGTATCCCGTATTCCGCATCCCTCAGGGGCCCCGCGCGCCGTTTCCGTTAAGGGGGTGCCGCCGTTGCGGGGGGCAGGGTGAGGGCGGGCCCCCGCGCGCGCCGCCTCAGGGGGAGCGGCAGGGCCCCTCCCCGGCCCCACCGGGGGCGCCTCCCCTGCGGTACCTGGCGGGCACCCGGGAGCACGGGGAGAGCCCTTCCCGCAGCCCGGGGAACCGGGGGAATGAGGGTGACTATCGGTTCCCGACTCATCAGGGGAGTTTGGGGTGGAGGGAGGGGGGTGGCGGGGGAGGCGGCCCCTTTAAGAAGAGCCCCGGGCGCGCGGTCTCTTTAAAAGGGGAGAAGGGGGCGCGGCCGCCGCGGGGCGGGGGCCGGGCTATGTTAATGAAGGGCGGGGCCGCGAGGGCGAGGGGAGCCTGTCTCTTTAAGAGCCCGGCTGGTACCACCGTGCGGCTAAGGGGGAAGGGCCGCCGTCCCCTCCCTCCGGCCGGGGAGAGGAGAGGCGGGGCGGGGCGGGCGAGACCACTGCGCTGCGCGGGGAGCGAGAGGCGGTCCCGCCGCCGGCCGAGTGAGTAGTGGACGGTACCATTGCCGGGGCGGGGCGCGCGCGACGGGCGGTACCATTCCCCTCTCCGCGGGTTGCGGGACGCGGCGGGAGGGGGGCGCGGGGTGGGGGGGGAAAGAACCGGTGTGGGGAAAAGGCGGTGGGGGCGGGGGAGCGGGCGGGGGGAGCGGGCGCGAGGGGCTGCGCTGGGCGGTACCATGTGCGCGGGGAGCGGGGGGGGGGGGGGGAGGCGCCGGCGGACAATGGAGCCTGTGTGTGTGTGCGGGAGGGGGACGGAGCCGCCGCGCCGCCCCCGCCGGCCCCGGGCTGAGCGCGGTGAGTGCGGGGCGGGCACCGGGCGCCGGCACCCCGCACCGCCCGCCCCAAGTTCGGGAGGTGGGGGTGCCCCGGGGGGTGCCCCAAAGGAGGCGGCGAGGGGAGCCCGGGGGTTGCATGGGGTGCCTGGGGGGGCTGTGTTCCATGGAGGGATGTGTGGGGAGCAGGGGATGCTCTGGGAACTGTGCTTCGTTGAGGGATGTGTGGGGAGCAGGGGATGCTCTGGGAACTGTGCTCCATGGAATGTGTGGGGAGCAGGGGATGCTCCGGGAGCTGTGCTCCATGGAGGGAGGTGTGGGGCATGGGGATATTCTGGAAGCTGTGCTCCGTGGGGAGCAGGGGATGCCTGGAGGATGTGCTCCGTGGGGGGACGTGTTGGGAGCAGGGGATGCTCCAGGAGCTGTGCTCCATGGAAGGAAGTGTGGGGCATAGGGAGCTGAGCTCCTTGGGATGTGTGGGGTGCTTTGGGGTGCACTGGGAGCCCTGGAGGTTGTGCTGTGTGGAGCGGCACATGGAATGCCGTGACTCGCGCCCTGGTGCAGGGGATGCCCCGGGGGCTGTGATATATAGAGGAATGTATGGGATGCCACAGGGGATGTGCTGGGAGGAGGCATGTGTGGGCTGTCCTGGGCCGCAGTGTGGTGCATGGGATGCTCCAAGAGCTGTGCTTGGTGGAGGGATGTGTGGGATGCTCGGTGGTGCGGGGGATGCGCTGGGGCTCTCTGCCGTGGGGAGGCGTGTGTGGGGTACTCGGGGCTCTGCTGGGTGGGGGGCTGTGGGGTGCACCACTGGGGTGGGTGATCTGTGCTGCCCCGAGGTGTGTGGAAGTGCCTTCGGGCCGTGCTGTGGCAGAGGACAGTGTTGGGTGGACTAGAGAGGTGGTGGTGAGATTCCAATCTCAGTGAGGGGCTGGGACACAGGATGGGAGGGGCTGTTGGACTGGGAGCGAAGACTGTCCTAGGAGAAAGAAGCTGCTGTAAAAGTGGGGCGGGAGCTGTGTGTGTGAACTCTCTGGTTGAGCTGAAGTGAGAGGCTGGGGCACAGGGATCCACAGTAGGGATGTAGGGAATGGGATACCCGGTGAGACATGCAGTGAGAGGGTGGGAAATGGTGTGTGGGATATTGGATCACCTGGGACGTGCCGTGAGGAAGGGATGGGAGGCTGTGGTGCAGGAAGTACTGAACTGTGGGAGACTAGAGGAAAAAATGTCGAGAGCTGGGTGAAGAAATGAGTATGAGGTTGGCTGGGGAGAGTGGTACATGAAGGGAAGCATGTGAGGAGTTGGGACTTGAGTCATTGTAGGAAAGACATGCGGGAGTGGGATTGGGGAAGCACTGGGAGCCAGAATATGAGTTGCTTTCAATAGGATGGAGGTGGTGCACATGGTCATGAGGGAAATTTTAGGGCTCCTGAGCTGGGAAGCAGTGTAGATAGATGAGGGGAACAGGAATCCAGGGAAGCTAAGCCTGTAGTATCAAACTAGTAGGTGGGATACTAAGTGTGGGAGGGGATCTTGTGTATGGGGATTGAGGGGAAGAGCAGTATCTGTCAAGGCAGGGGAAATGTGTTTATTTGGAAGTATTCCTACTAGGTAGAGGAGAGGCTCTGCGTGTGCATGCATGAGAGGGAGTCTGTGCTCTGGCTGGCTGCATAGGGGGATGAGAGGCTAAATCTGAAGTTTCATGAGGTAAAAGGTTAGATGATGAGGAGAAAAAATGAATAGTGGAGACCCCAAATGCTTAGAGAAGTGGTGGGACAGATGGATGCATGCAGGCAGCAAGGCTCCACTTCTAGGATGAGAAAGTACCCTGTATTTCTGTGTTGTCCAGCCCCCTGTCCCTGTTCTCTGGAGGTGGTGGGTCTAAAAAGGCCTCTGAAGGTGGAGTGTTAGGGATGTGGAAGGTGGATTTTGCTCAGGGAGGGTAGACAAAGCATGAGGAGACAGATGGGAAGAATCTGATGTGACAGTCAATTGTGGGTTGCTATTTGGGTGTAAAATATTAAGGTGGGATGATTACACAATTAGTGCTTTAATAGTAAACTACATGAGAAACCAGAAAATTATCATGTAGCAAAGAAAGAATGAAGTAAGTGTCAGATGGGAACTGGTTGTGGAGTGATTCAAAGCCCACCAAGGTGAAAGGAAAGATGCTTTTATTCTTCAGATGTCAGACATAACATGGACTCTGAGGCTGGGCTGGAAATAACCACGAACCTCATTTCTGGGAGAGTGACATCAAGTCTTGTAGCCCTTACCTGGTAAAGTAACACCTTCTCCTTGGTCTGGGCAGAGAAGAAAGGGTTGTGCCAAGTCAAGTTTGTCTCCATAAGCCTCGTTGTTTGTGACTGGTTGCTTTTCTGTCAAAACACATTTGGAGGAAGCGGGGGAGACAGCTCTCTCTGTTTTTAGGGGTTCCAGTGACATTTTTATTTTCCTTGAAAGTATTTTGTCCTTGGTTTCTCTGTGAAAAGCCCACACAGACATTGGATGCTCTGAAGGATCCTTAAATGTATCAAGCTTTAAAAGCATGAGGAAAAAAAGTGATGCAGATTTTTTTTTTCTGTTTTGTTGGAGTATTTGATCAGTGATTGCTCGAGATATTACAATAACAACTGATGGAAAACTAGGCAAGGCATTATATGAAATCAAATGAAAGAATTAACATACTTAAACAGCTGTATTCCCACTTCTTTTTGTTTACCTCTCTCCTGCTTTCTATGAGGTCTGTCATGGCCAGTTTCTGGCTGAAGTGGGGTGTTACAGGTGTGGAGCCGGGAAGTTGATCGGGGCACACACACAGAGTCGTTTTGTGTCCATCCCGCGGCAGAGGAGCTGTGCTTGCAGGAGTGCACAGTCCTGCATCCCATGGCACAGGGATCTGCTTTCTTGCCTGAACTGCAGGGGTTGTTTTCCTGAGGTTTTATAGCCATTTTGGACAAGTTGGCATGATGGCTCTGTTACGCGGTGTGGATTTTTTCTTCTTTTAACAGTGATCTCCAAAGAGATTATTTTTAATGAATGTGTCCTTTTTTTCTTACTCAGTGCATAAAAATGGCTCAAGGGCTCATATTCTTTCGCTGTCTCCCTTGCTGGCCTCTCCTCAAACAACAAAAGAAAGGCATCTTTCTTTTTTTTGACTTGGAGTTAGCAACGATGTTAGTTTTGGGATTTTGGAATTTTCTCAGTGGGGCAAGTGCGTTTTTGTTTTGTTTTTTTTTTTTTTTTTTTTAATCTGTTTTTTTTTGGGTCGGGGTTTTATTGTGGAGAGGGGTCTGGGGATCTTGGGTCTCACTGCACTTGTGTGAACTCTTAACACCTTAATTGAAGGGGTGGAGATGCTGAATCACTAACAAAGACCTCCTTTATCCAAAATGTTAATCAATCATTGACGTTAAATAAGTGTGAACAAAACCAAGCAAAAAAAAAAAAACCCCATCCTAAACAAGTTTTTGTGTAAGTCCCCCTCCCATTCAGCTGCTCATCTTTGGTCAGGTTAACGTGATAAATTATTTTGGAGATGTATTTTTTGCCTGTGCACTTGGTTTTTGCAGTGTTTGGTAAAAGTTGTGTTTATGACTTCCCAGTGTAGTTTTCCCAATACAGATTATTTAGCTCCTAGATGTCTAAAGATGTTCTGGGAGAAATTGTGATTTGCTCTGGTGTGGGGGAGTAGCTGGACTATGATAGTAGTGTTGTGACCATCTTTTTGTACGCTAGGTTTTTTTTCCCCCTTGTTTGTTTTGGGGAGGTATTTTGGTTTTCTCTTTTGCGATGAGTCAATTTGTTTATTGGTCAACACAATCTTCTAAGCTAGGCAGGACCTGAAGTTTAATGTGGAAGAAAATAAATAGGTTCCTGGTCCTACAACCAGAAACTTTGTAGATTTCTTCTGGATATTATGAATACAAAGGGTGTGGACTCTTTCTTCCCTGTGCTTTCCCCCTCCTTCCCCCCCCATCTTACATTTCATCTTTACAGTTCATGTGCTTGGATTGTTTTCAGTTAGGGTTAGTCCACAGCCAAACTGCGTTTGTCACCAAATATCCAAATATAGAAACTGAGGCGACTGTAAGCCACAGGGCTAAAATATTCATATACTAGAGCTTTTCTGAGCAGTTTATATGTTTGATGTGGATAAGAATGGAGTACCTTTGATCCATATTTCCCAGCTATTCAAAGGCTTGCTACACTGCAGCACATTGACTTCCCATACCTATTTCTACATGTTTCTTCCTAGATGCTGTTTTTTCCTCTGAGTTCTTGAGATGTTGTGTCAATCTCTTGCCTCACAAACTCTGCCTATGGTTTAGGAATTTTGCTGGTCTTTCATAAATTCAATAGGAAAAATCCCAATCCCAAACAGCAACAACAGCTTTATCCTGTGAAGCAATTACAGTCGAATGAGTATTCAAAGTAATTCCTATCTTAAATGTGAGCTGTGCTACCTTGCAGGGCTTTTTCTCTTCTGTTTTGTAGAAGTTTGTCAGAATTTCTTCACAGCAATGCAGGCAGCCTTCATAAAATCCTTCTAACTCGTTTGTGTGGCCTTGGACTTCACAGAAATCTCTGTGCCTCCCTGAGGTCTCTGGTCTGTTTACATAGATATGAAGTCCTTTAACCCAGCAAGTTTTGCTGTGGGCTTGGATTTCCTGCTTACATGCTCTGCTCGAGTCCCTCTAGTCTTTCTGCTGGCAAAATAAAGGTGTTAACTCAGTTTTTCAGAGCAATTTCTGAATGGAATGAGATTTCATTGCCGAATTTTTGTTCAAGCACTGCTCTGCCTATTATATTGAATTTAAAAGAGCTTTCCCCTACGAACCCTTACTTGTCTGTTATTTTGTTGGTTTTTTTTTTTTTTTTTTTTTTTACTGCTTTAAAAGTTTAATTGTTTTGGAGCTTGACCTCCTTTGTAGTAGGGACGATACAAGTCCAGAAGAACAGGAACTTTATTCATAATTAGGAAGTCCAGATAATCTTGAAGAACTTGAACAAAAAAAAAAAAAAAAAATCAGTCTGATGGGAAATTTCTGAAGGGTTGCCTTTAAGACCATGCAGGCTCATAAACGCTGGTTAGCAACAATAGGTGACATTTAATGTGCTGAATCCAAGTGAATTGTTCCATTCTTACCTTTTGATTTATATTTTTGAAGAAGCAGGGGTGTGCTTTGTGACTGCACCCTTACCTGCAGACCGAGCTGCCCTCTGTTCCTATTCCTGTGAGCACTTCCTTCAGTGCTAGAGCTGGGTTTTGAGGAGTCCTTGGTGCTCATCTGTTTTGACTCTGCACCACCCTCCTTTGTGTGCCGGTGCTGCTGTTTTGGAGCAGCTGGATGCTGGAATGGATCAGGGAGCTGATCTGGATTAGAAGTAGCCTGGCAAAGAAATGATGATACTTAGCCTGCATCAGTTTGCCAAACTGGTTTGCTGTTTGGCCACGGGCACATCAGACAGTGTGGTGCAGGGGTGGGAGTAAATATTGGTACCAGCAGTTCTCTGAGCTGGCATTGCTGCCAAAAGGAATGCTCGTCTAACTATATCCCTAAGAGTCTGCTAAACTTGCTAAATGTTTTTTACACCTGTTTGTTACAGCTTCCCTTGCTTGAGAACAGTTCCTCCAGCTTACCTTGTTCTTTTTGCCAAAAATCATCTCTGAACGTATATGCAAGGTATCAAAAGAGAAGCCCTCTTTGAGAAGCTTTAAGCAGGGCCAACAGAAGAGTGTGGTGGCTTTGCTATCGAAGAGTTTCTGCTGCCTCAAGACTTTCTGATGATACAGAACATGTACTGTAAATTGACGATAGACTATTTAGTATGGTTGCAATTAAGCAGTGAAACTCATGCTGTGAGAATCTTGCTGAGGAGCAAGAATTCAACAAGAGTTAAAAAGCATCAGATGTCTTTAAGAATATGAAGAATATTCGTAATCAGTGGCAGTAGAAATTCTGGAAGAGGTATTAAGCCTGTGGTCTAAACCTTCTTTTTTACTCTGCTCTAGCAGTTGTGCTTCTATATTGGGAAAGGGAGGAATAGAATAGCCTGTTATGCCTGGATTTGCTGCAGGGTTCTCACACTCCTCTCTGGAAACTTAATTGAGAACCAGTGTATGAGATGTGCCATAGGCTTCTGGTTGGATCCTGGTGAACCATCCTGAAATCTGGTCTGAGTTACTAAATTCTGGCTATCATAAAGTGAACTACTGCTTCGCAACTTTTTGCATTTTCTTTATTCCTACTTTTATGGGTTGTTCTTACTTATTCTTTTGCAGAGTTGAATCTGAGCACTCTGGTTTTGATCTACTTTGACAACAGTAATTGAATTTGTTTTAAATACTGTTATGAAATTGCAGTTAACTATATGTGAGGAATGAATGTTATCTCTTTAGAGAGATCCCCTTTTTTTCAGACAAACTTAAAAGCAGAAGTGGGGTTTTCCTTGTTTGGCCTCCAAGAAGATGCTTGTGGAATAGGGAAGGGAGATGAACAGTGCACCTGTAAGGTGTTTGGCCTGTTTGTTTTTTAAAGCCTAGGCAGAAGCAATGAAATCCTTTTGAAGGAAGGAAAAAGTGCCTTTTACCACTGACATGCTTTCTTTCAACAAAGAAAGATGGAGCAATGTCCTCTGAGATTTCACTGAAAATTGGGTGCTGTAGTCTTGAAAACAATGCTGGTTTTACGTGCTCCTTAGTGGTACAGTCAATGGCATAAGGAGTGGATGATATACACAATAATTAGGCTGCATATGGAATCGAGGGAGAGCTTGCTGTTTTCTGCATTGAGTTCAGAGCAGTTGTTGTTCAGGCACAGATAGCCACACAGCTGCCTGTTCAGCTCCTAGCACTGGCAATTACTCTGAGCTGGGTGTCTTGTTTTCATGGCTGTTTGGCCTCTTAAGAAAGCAGTGTCTCTGTGTTTTTCCTCCTTGGCTTTCTGGTGAGGCTCTGTCTGCCTAGTAGCAGAGCAAGAGAGCTTTAAATCACTGACCCACCTTGTCAGTGGATGGTCTCTGTGTGCCTGTGGTTGTCCTCTCTGCCTTCTGAACAAAGGGTGCAGATATCTGTTTTACCTTATCAGCAGGGTGGCTGGGGCCCATGGGCTCTTTTAAACCCAGGGTTGCTTGGATTTGGTGGGGAACTTGGGAACAGAGCTTGGCTCTTAATGTGCCTGTGATTTATCTACTCGACCATGTTACTTACGCTCTACAAATTGCTTTAAGTCTGTGAGTCTGCCTCTGTATGTTGTGTCAAGCTATCTTTGCCACCTTTGCATTGTGTACAGAGTTGTGAAGACCTGAACAAAAATTTGGTTTAGTGGTTCACTAATAAAAACACTGGGTAAGATCAAGCAGTGCAGACCTTTTTTCAGGTTGCTCAGAGCTCTGCTTTCTGCATTTTGCTAAACTGACTTCTTCAGGTGTCTTTTATCACTGTTCCACTGCCTGTGAAATGGCAATGTTTTATCTATGTACCAATCTGGATTTGTTTGAGGATTGATTAGAAATGTATTTGCAGTGTAATATAAAACCAAGTTGTAGCTGTTGAGGTGAGCAGCCACAGCCTCAACAGGAACAGCTGGTACAATGGACAGTTGATAGTCCTATGTATGGAGAAACTCTTTTCAGGACTTCTGGTGGTGGAATGGAAGTTTTCAACCACATTTTATATGTATGTATGAGAAAAAAAGTAAAAAACTTCAGGTCAAAATGATTTGACAGCTCGTTAGCAAGAAAACGCTTTCTTCTGCCTCTTGAAAATAATAATTTTATATATATTGCATATATACAAAAAATATTTAACCTTCTTGTAGTTGGGGGATAGAAGGTTGAAACTGTCAGGCAAATAGCCACCATCCAGCAGAAATGCTTCTGATTGCTTTAGTGAAAGCCAGCTTTGATTTGACAGTTATGAGGCTTTGAAAATAGCGCTGTGTTTATACAGCACAGTAAATACTTTGAAGTGCGTTAGGCTGTGCTGTACATGCGTGGCTAACTAGAGGAATATTAAATGCCTACATCTTGTGTTGAGTGAGGGAGGATCCTGCAGCAATTGGAATTGCATGCTCCTCATACTTTTATAAGATCGTGTCAAAGCAGTAGATTTGATAATAGACCTGATTATACAATTGCTTAATTTCTTGTCAAAATAACATTTTTACATGCAGTGTTCTGAGATATTTGAGGTGACCTCGTGTTATTTATCAAATGTCAGTTTTTCATCCCAGCAGCTTTGATATAATCATGTAGCATCGTGGAGTACTGTGTACATGCAGTTTTTGCTTGCTGGAGTTCTTTGAAGTGCCTTACTCCTGAGAAGAGTCATTGCTGTGTGGAAGATCCTGCATTTAATAACTGGGAAGCCAGTATGGAACCACTGCGCTGTGTCACTGAGGGTCGTGCTGCCTCTCACATGCCTAATGTGGGTCCAAAAGCAAAGGAATGAGAGATTCAGTGCACCAGGGACAAGCACACCCTGGCACACATTTTACTCAGCAGTAAGCTGCAGGGGATGTAGTAACTCTTCAGCTCTGCTCCCGTGGGAATGCTGGGTTTGTGGTGTTGAGCTCCCCAGGTGCCTGAGAACAGCAGGAGGGCTCCTGTAAAAGGAGCAGAGCAGAGGGATGGTTGGTGGTGACAGTCCTGAATGAAAACGGGTCTGGCAGGCACTGCTGGAAGGTAGTGATGCTCAGGGGAGCCTTGGAAAAGGGTTCGTTTGGTGGGAGAGAGACCAGAGAGCTGTAAAGGTGAAGGTTAGCACGAAGGAAGGTGTATGACTTGCCCCCAGCAATTCCGACTGGTGTCCTGTGTCATGTCCCCTTGCAGCAGGGTGGGGAATTACTGCTTGCTGTAGCACTGGGTTTTTCTCAGAGGAGCTCTGTCCTGTACTGACCCATCCCAGCCCCACTTAGCTTATGAAAACTGACAAGATTGCAGCCCAAGGAGTTACACCTGAGAATTGCTTCTTATCTTTCATTCTGGAAGCCTGTTGAAGGGATGCCGAAAGGGAAGGAAAAAGCACTTGGGTTTTTTTCTGTGCTGAACTGATTAGTGACTTGTTTTTCCTAAGCCTTTTGTTTAAGCAGTGTGGTGTTAATACTTGTAGAAGAACAAACTGCTGTCTCCTCCTCCTGTCTCCCCATCCAGTATTTCAGCATATTTTCCCCCAGCCCCTTTCAGCAGAATAGCTTGTAGAGAATGGTCTGCTGGCAAGCTTGATACAGGTGTCTTTTACCTGTGGTTGTTCATGCTGGTGTCCCAATTTAAATTTTTGAAAAAATAAACCCAGAGAAGTAAGGGGAAGGAGATTGCCTGTGGCTTCTCCTAACTCCTGAAAGGTAAATGAAGTTTTGACAGCAGCCAAAGCTATGAAAGCAGACCATAGAGAGCTCTCATTACCCACTGGACTCCTGCATGCAATGCTGACTGATGCTAAGGCTATTAACTGCTAACATGATAATATGCAGAAGCCTGTCATATATTAGGGAAATACTGTTAAAATGTTTCTTGAAAAATGCCTTATTGCTCGAGCTTTTGATCTTTATCAGTGTTTACAATAGCTGGGACTCCATGGCAGCCCGGCTGCTGCTCAGGTAAGCGACGCTCCACGTAGGGAGCTCCAAACTCTACTTGTAAAGTACATAGGCTGCTCCCAGCACTGCTAACAGAGGTGGAGCTGAAGTGATGTTGGCAGCTGCACTGGAGTGCACCAGGGCTGAGCTGAGGTCAGCACGATGTCGTGACAGGGTGCGCGACGGCGTCCCCGACGCCCCGGTTGACCCGCACCTGCCAGTGCCACTGCTGCTGGTGAAGCTGAAATGGCAGGAACACTGAGGGGAAGTGTTCATAATGTTCCTGTACAGAAGCAGATAGCTGTAGCTTAGGCTTTGAGGTTTTTTTTTAAAGAATTTTTCTTTTGGCTTTTTCCCCAGACTGGTTTCTGGAACTGTGTCAGAATCTGCCAAGAGCTTGTTCCAGTCCCAAGTGAACCAAGTAGTTCAAGTGTTTTTTACATAATAGCAGATGGGAAATTGAAAAGCTCTCAGTGTTTCTCTGTGTACACCTTAAATTTGATCACCGGTGTCCGTAAGTGTCTGTCTCCTCCACTGCTTTAGGAAAGGACAGAGTACAGAGTCAGAAGCTGTCTAGGACAGCCGTGCATCCCCACGGGATTAATAATGCACTGAAGTGTTGTTAAAGACATTAAAAATAAAGTTTAAGGGACATATAGTTGTCTGTTTGACAAGAAGTGTTAGTGTTATTCACAACTCTTGAAAGTTTCGCTTGTGAGAGTAGCGGGCAACATGTCTGTTGCAAAAGACTGTTTTAGAATGATTTTTAAAAGTATCTAAAAAGAGTGATTACTTATACAGCCTTTTTATCATGGCTACTGTTGGGTATCCATGTACTTGTCAGAAGGAAGAGAATAGTTGCTAGAGATACCATTTTCTCAGAAAAGGGGATGGTGACATGAGAAACGCACAAAACACTTAATTCTCCGAGCCTTTGAGTTTGTATTGTGCTTTGTCAGTGATTGTCTTCATTGCACATTTTAAGGATGTGGAGCAAAAGGTTGGATTTTCTGTGGCCTTTGTTGTTTTGAGTGGACTTAAGGAGAGATGTGTTCTTTGGGAAAGGTCCATGTGTGTGGTGATAGGGTGTGGGGGGAAGTATGGGAGGAAGGGTGTCTGTACTGTCTTATTTGAGAGGTGTGGATGGGCAGACTCAGGTAGGCTCAGCAGAGCTGCATTGTGTGACCACACTGTACTGCATTTGCATGGGCATCATGAAATATTCTTAGAGTTTCTGGGAGGCTTATCCTGTGGTCCTAAATTCTTACATTAAATGAAGCAACTCAAGGGAGCTTCTCTCCATGTAATGGCATAGAATCTTGCATGCATAGATTTTCCCTATCTGTGTCTGTTGGTCTTCAAGGTGCTAATTTTAGGTGAGTCTATCTTTGGTTAGCCCCTTTCTCTGTGCTTCAGGGCTGGGGGTAGTTGCGGGCAATAACCTACTATTTAGAGTTCAACAGAGATGCTTACATACCACATATGCGGGAGAAGGTACTTTCCCTGTGGAGGTTGCAATCCTGCCTGATAGAGATTGTGTAGCCCTCACATTCATGTCACCTAAACTTACTTTGCTACAAGTTCTTGATTATTCTGTTTATTGAGAGTAATTTCTGGTATAAAACTGTGAGCAGTGAGATAATGCTGTGCAGGCTTGGGAATAGCAGTGATTTGTCTGATGTGGTAAGATGGAATTTTCTGGGAGACTGTGAGAACTTTGTGTATCATTTTTTATGTTATGACATAAACATAGGAAAGTCCATACTGTTTCAGGATAAGTTAGGACCATCTAGAAACTGATGACTGGCTGTGAGTTGCTATCTAATCACCTTAGATGAACAACTTATCTCTACCTACCCTTAGGTATCCAAGTTACGTGTCTGAAGGTACCTGAGGTATTTTCTGCCCTTGTTTAAGAAAAAGGGCAGAGGGACCTGGCAGAAGACGGGCACAAATGTATTTCAATAAGCATATGTCTAACTATGCCTTTGCCATCAGTCAGCGCTGCCTCCTTTGTGCCAGTGAGCACATGGACACCTTGTGGGATGAAACAGGAAAGTTGTCTCCTGAATATTGTTCATATCTTATCTGGAGTTTGTTTTCAGCTGTATCACAAGTGCTGGAAGGGATAGTGTTGGATAGGCTTACACTGGTTGAAGTTGCTTTCCTGGGTCCAGTACAGAGCTGGTGTGCAGAAGGTAAGGTTGCATTTTTGACAGACCTACTTGAATGATAATGGGGGTCAGTCCTAGTAGTGTGACAGGCATGTGCTTTATCCATTCCTGGGAAAGGATGAGTAGGACGGTTTTTGCTAGGAGGCAGAGACAGATTTAAAAGTGTATTTATTAGGGCAGGGAGCCCTGTCTAAAAATTAGGACTGCTTCAAGGGATTGAAGTGTCTTGTGTCCATATATCCTCAAGTGTCATAGGGAGATGTATGGGGTGTAGAATATTCATGTCATTTTATCTATTTGCTTTTACATGTTCTTAAGGAAGTTGCACAGCTCAATAAAAGCTTTGAATAACACTTCTTGTGTCCTCCTTGTTTGCCAGTCACTCTCCTTATCAATGAGGTGTGTAATCAAGTACTTTATTAACCAGCAGCTTATTAAAAAGTAATGTGCAGCTCAGCTGCAAGTGTGGACAATAAGTAAATGCTCAACAAAACTGGTAAGTGCAGCACGTGATGAAAACCAGTGGTAGCTCTTGGGTGTAGTGGAGTCACCTTTTGCCAGTGCAGCTATTCTCCCTCTCATGTGGTTGAATGAGGGTCGGAGAAATTGGAGGTGCCCTTCCCAGTAAAAATGTGCTGAAGGAGCGCGTTGGCTGATTCATTGCCTTGCCCCACCTCTCAGGTCACACAGGGAATCCACTGGTGGATGCACTTGCAGAAGTTTGTTTCCTGGTGGCTGTCAGGATCAGCAGTTGCTCATATACCTCCTGCTGCTGCTATTCTTGGTTCCTTCTAAAGCTTCTCTTCTTCCCTCCTTGAGAAATCTCTTATTCCACTCTCTCTCCTTCCTTACCCACTCCACTGTCACAGATACAATTCAGGGTGCAGGCTCAGCTTGCATTCAAAGTTATCATTTGTTTTCTGCAGCAGCAGGTCTCCAGCCTTTTTTCTTTTTCCATGCTGATTTTGAGCTCTCACCACCCTCAGTCCAGCACAGACTGACAGTCTCAGAAAGGCCAAGGGGAAAATAGCAGTGTGTTCTTTCTTGTATGCAGAGAAAGATTTCTTGCCTTTAATGCTTCATGTCACAGTCAGGCCACAAGTCTGATACTTTTATCTACTTGGTATGCCTTTATTTCATCTCTCCACATTCTCTTCCTCAAAGAGGGAGAAAAGACTGAAGTGAATCAGTGATAACTACAGCTGTTCCTGCTGGAATAGCCATAATGCTGTATACCTCCAAGTATCTGACCACTTTTCACTATCGAGCTTCTTCAGCTTAAGGCCATAAAGTAGGAATTAGCCATTTTGAATTTTTTTAAACCTCCTGTTTGCAGTACAGTAATATGGTGGCTGGTTTGTGGAAGTAGAGGGGTGGTAAAAATATTTAACTGAAAGGTAAACTAAGATGTGCATTTGCATCTTTTTAGTTACTCTGTGGTAGCTGCTTTGTGTGCATGCTCTCAGCCTTTTGCTCTTAAATTCGCTGTGAAGCAAACTGCCTTGTGCTGACAGGGCTAAGACCGTGCAGGTGAGCAGCAGAGATGGGACACTAGGGAATGAATGGAATTACAGTGCAGTAACTGGGTAGCCTAAAAGATGGATAGTGCCCCTCTTGCAGTCCTCAGCTATGGTCTGCAAGGCTGTCCTTCTCTGCCAAGCTGGGATTGAATGTTTCAAGGAATAGAGCTCCGAGCAGTGTTTGTGATAGATTCTCTCCATCCTGATGTGTGCTGGTGTTCACACACTTTCCTCTTCAAGGGAAAAGGTGATTTCTGTCCCTGCTCTGGTAGAGGTGTGTCAGTATTGGCACTGGCATGGCTTAGCCAGTATTGTTTCGTTGGGTGGGGTGGGGGAAAGGGGAGAGGAGATATAACTGGGTAATTGGATTCAGAGATGATAGTGCTGCTGTGGTGAGTTTTACTGGATGGAGCAGCTTGTTGCTATAGGTGTTTCAGCTTCTGTCTGCAGGTGTGACTTGGCTAGATAAGGATGGTCTATCACATTGATGATTTCATTGTTTGATTTGGCTGGACTGGGTGGAGAATGTAGCTGCATTGTTTAGGACTAGCTTTGTAGTTTGGTTTTGTAAAGTGGATTACATGGCAGCACATTGCTACATTATTAAGGTGAAGCTGCAATAGATAATAGTTGGAGAATGTTGGAGGGAAGAGAATATGCACAGGCTTTCACAATGCATAACTAGTTGAGCCTTCAGCTCCTGTGTTTCTGTTAGGAGATCTGGTCAGCAGAATGCATTGGGATTACACAGAAAAAATTTGGTAGTGATTTCAATATGCAATTGTACTTTTAACTGCAAGGCTGTCCATGCTGTGTAAATAGCTGAGAGTGCTCTGAGAAGACTACACTGGCCCTGACAGTGTGAATGTTATCTGGATTCATACTGTCTTGCAGCCTCTACAGTTTTCACAGTGGGTGAGGGAGAAGCTGGCAGGTCACTGCTGGTTTTTTTACTAACCTCAAATTTACCAGTAAGCCAGGTTTCAGAGCCTGTGTTTCCTTGTATTGCTGAAATGTCAGGCACTTAAACTTGCTTTGGATTCCCTTCCTCCTATAGGGTATGCAATGATGTGAAGTAGGAGCTGCCAGAGCAATAGATAGTGCTTCTTCCTTGTAAAACCTACCTGGTTTTCCCCTAGATGTGATTGCCTGGCTTTACCTGATACTTGATGTTTCTGTTTATACATTGTCTGACTGTGGAGGAGGTTGCATATATGAAGCAGAAGGTTTGGCAGGAGTTGCTGGGCACATTGTGAGGGGAAGGTGAGCCTTTGAAGAGAGATGGGTGCAGAGAAGGGAAAGTGACATATCCAAGCTTTGTGCCAGCTTCTATAAGCACAGATGAGCTCATGGGAATCCAGCTGGCTAAACTTGGGAGTGCTAAAGCAGGTCTGCCCTATTTCCCCTCCATGGGCAGTCTGGATCTTCAGAGTCTTCCAGTCTGATGGTGGCTTCTTGGGTGCTGATAAATCTTTCCAGGCTGAGCAGAGGCTTCCCCTTGGTGGTTTAGAGCAACTTTTGATTCCTCTGCTTCTGTGGTTGAATGCGTGGAAGGGGTGCACATCTTGGCTGTGAGTTCTTGTTGGTGAAACTTTTTCTCTCCTTTTTCCAGGTGACTGTTTTTTGTGAGACAAGTGGTTTGCAACTCATGGCCTCCATGATGAGTACTGCAGTGTCGTGACACCAGGGGTCTTGGTAAGCTACTTGTTGGAAAAACAAGGATTTATAATATCTCCACAAATGCAGATCCATATGTTTTGTCTCTGCAGTTAAAGTTTGAATTAATTTAAAGCCATGTAAATTGTAGGCTGCAAGCAAGTGGGATTTTCACCTGTTCTCACCTCCTCTTCTGAGCTTGTAATGATAGTGATGTGGTTACATGATCAACGCGGTCAAGGTGAAAATCCAGCTGAATAGAAATTTCTGTTGTTCCCCTTGGATTTGTTCCCATTAAGATCTTTCCCTGATGTGGTGAGAATGAGTAGCCAGCTGAACCATCCCATTTCTCTGCAACCTTTGCCTGCCATACCTTAAAGCCATCCTGAAAATACAGCCTTGGATGTAGCTTTCCAGAGTGTCTTGAAAAGTGGTTTGACCATTCACTGTCACTGACCCTACCTCTAATTTTAAAGCAATGATACAGGCTTTGCTGTGGCAGGCAGACTCCAGCTGCAAAAATACATTTCCCTAGAGCTTTTCCATTACTGAACCCTAGATTCCCAGGCATATATGTGTTAGAAGTGCATTGAGAAAAATCATGAGACTTTCCATTTCACGTTATAGAAGATGGTACATTCCCTGTGTGCAGAAATAAGAAGCTGAGAAAGTTGAGTTGCTGTTGTTCCTCCAGTGAATATATTGATGTATCCTTTATAGCTCTCTCTAGTAAGAATAAATTTAAACTGAGATTGGAAAACACAGTTCCCTTGCACAGTGCATCACTTTTAATATATGGAAGATGTGTGTATAGAATAATAAAAAAGTAAGGTTAAAAAATTGCAGCATTCTCCTCCCACCCCTGGATGAAGTACTTGAAAGTTTGGTGATGTCAGGAATACCGTGTAGCAAGTGTGATTGTGATTCTTCATGTTTTCTCATTGCACTGTGCAAGACTGGGACCCTTGAGACAATTCTCATCTTGTAATAAAAGGTTATATAATGTATAAATATCCAAATGGAAAAGCAGAGGATTAAACAACCAGAATACTTAAGTTCATCATGCAGGCATCTACATCCTGCTGTATGCATCAAGCTTTGCTCACTTTTATGCTGTTACTCCTGTTCTCATTTTTTTAAAGCTGGAAGTCACTATATTTTCAGTCACACCTTCACCTTAAGTGAGGGTGCAGAAATTTCAGAGTCCCACTGACTTTTACAGATGTGTCAATCTCTTGGAAAGCAGAGTTGGGTGCTGTTGATAATGTTACAGTTTTATTTAACAAAACAGACATAGGAGCCAAATTTGCATGCAAAGATGATGCAATTTAGATATGTGTGAAGGGGTTCTCTCTCCTCTTGAATCTATCTGTGTAGTACCAGCTGTAATTGCAACATGATAGTAGGAGCAACAGGGATAGGGTAACTCCAACATTGTTCCCAAAATCAGTGGGATAGCCAACTTATAGCCCCAGAGAGGCATGTGGGTCCTCTGGAGTGTGTGGCTCAGACTGGAGTTCATCTGACTATGACTGATAAGAAGCCTTTAAAATGAGACATTTGCTGCAGAAACATTCCCCACATTAATAGGTTTGTGCAGCACAGTGGAGGTGAGAATAGGCAGTAGGATGACTTCTGGCTTATGAAGGAGATGTGTGGTAAAGGACAATTTTTCTAGGGATGCAGAACTTCACGTGACTACAGCAGTGTGGATCACTGTCATATTAAAGTAGAGCAGTGCAAAGTCACTAAAATGTGTAACAGCACCTCACAACTGTACAGATTTGGGGAACTGAAAAACCGTGGTGCTCAATACTACAAGTTGCTGATAACTCTCCTTGGCCAGAGGTGGTCATAGAGTGCCCATGTCTTTTAATCCTCTGGTGTCATCACCACATAAGCCAATTTTTTGTTTTGAAATGCAGCTTGAGTCATAGTTTCTTCATAAAATTCAAGACACTCCCATCCTAGTAATATTTATTTTGTTTCATTTGGTATATATAGGAAGAAACTACTTCTTTGGTCCTAAAAAGGAATATTGGGAATATTTACATTTGAATAATATTTAGCTGGCAATGCTTAATACATTAACAATAAATCTTGGTTAGATTCTAAATTAAGTGGATTTGCATCTGAGTAGGTGAGATGAACAGGAGAGATTTTGTTGAAACATAAACAAGACAGAAATTTGTTCCAAAGTAATTTAGCCCAAAGCACGTAAACAGTAATGTTCAATAGTTTCCACCTCCAGAAACAGCTTTATGTGCCTTATTGCCTGCGTCATGCATATTGTTTCTTAGAAAGAAGCTGAAAAAGCAGCTGCTTTTCTTGTGCTTTTTTTTTTTTAAACCTCAATAATGTGTAGTGTTGCTGAGCAAATTTAGATGGGTACTACTCCAGTGCTTTTTTTGACCTTTCTAATAGATATGGTGAGTGACTAACCCCTCATGTTTTCAGAGTAATCACACAGAGCAGTAACTTACAGGTGGTCAGGAAGGCATTTTATTTTATTTTTTTCCCTTTGTTTAACCCTTAGCACACATCATTGATCTAGGTATATTGGGCCAAAGAGACAAAAGATTTAAGCAGAGTTTGTGTTCTTAAGAAATATCAGATCACGGCCATTCACAGGGGAATTTTGGATAGCTAAGTCATGTTGGGTATTTGTACTTTTGGCTTCCTACTGACTGCTGTGAGGTGTCTTTAAGTTGAGCACGGATGCAGAATCTAAGTGGTTGGATACAAGGTGCTTCCCTGTTTTGTTGACTCCAGAATGATTTGCTTTGGACAAAGGGAAGATGGCCTCACTGCCTGTAAACTGAATGGCCGTCCAAGGCTGCCTGAGGTCTGAAATTCACATCTGTCTGAAAGCTCTTCTCCTCTGTCTTCTTGGGAATGGGGGAAGAATTGCCATGCATTGCTTCACACCAGACACATCTGCTTGGGAAGTTCTTCATTGGTTTTCTCTTCTCTCCTTGTGGGGTGGTTTGCAGTGTGCCCTGGAGATGCGAGACTTCCCCTGGGCAGCAGGAGGCACGCATCTAGAGAATGCTGCAGCTGCAGGAGGGAAGTGCCCAGTGCAAAAGCAGCGAGGAGCAAAGAGAAAAAAGGCAAGCAGGCAGCCAGCACTGAGAGAAGCGGGTGGCAGAAAGTCCTTCGACGCTGCCTCTGGCGGCACGCTCCCCAGAGGAACTTGACGAGAGCCCATCTGCGTGTGTGTGAGACTGTGAGCTCAGGATTTCTGTCAATGCATTCCAGTAACCCCAAAGTGAGGAACTCCCCGTCAGGCAACACACAGAGGTAAGGAGAAGAGCCTGCAGTCAGCTGCTGTGGGTTGGTGCACATTGCACCCTGCTCTGCTGCTGCATTAGCCCAAGGACAGTGGAAATGTGGCTTCCTGGTGCCTCTGTGTTCCCATTGGACCTGCTGAGGCTGAACAGTAGCTGCACAGTGCTGGTGGTCTCCATGTTTGCAAGGCTCAGGATGAGTTGAAAGCTGTAAACCCATGAGGTGTGGATTCTCAGTTCCTTGTGCTCTCCTCCCTTCTACCAGGTGCCTGGATAGGCTATAGGAGAGTAAACCTGCTGTTTCTATCTTGGCTTTTTTCCCCTTCCTCCTCTTCTAATTATCTATTTCCCAAGGGGTAGTTGGGCAGCAGAAGGTCTTCCTGTCTGTACTTTCACACAAAATACTTTCTCCATATTATTGGCTTGAACAGCCTGGAGAACTGACCAGCTGAGCACTGAGATCCTCTGTGTCAGTCACCTGCCGGTGCAGCAGGTCAGCATTTCTTCTCCACTAATTTGGAAAGGGAAAAATATGAAAGAAAAAAAGTGTCCAGAGACTTAGGTTGGTTCTGATTGACAGCATACTTGAGTTTGATTATTTACTCCTAGAGGTCATCTGGAACTTAACAGTATTTCAGAGGGAATGCTTCTGAGTCCGATGTCTGTCCAAAGGAAGAAACAGCTTGTGTGAGTCCCACAGTGAGGATGCTAGCAAGCACTGCCTGTTGGAAGTGGTAGTGAGGATGGCAAAAGACAATGCAGAAGATCTGATAGCAATGGAGTAAGTGGAGGGTGAGGAGGGGAAGGGGTGCCTAATATCCATAGAACCCAGAGGAGCAAAATACTTTCAGGATGCAATTTGCTGGATGGAAGAGGAATGAAAGACTCTGAGTCTCCTTTGGCAAATTGAGAAGGAGTCATCTGCCCCATTTTGCAGGAGTGTTCTTGGAGATGGTATCCTTCTCTTTCCTTATTCAGGGGCAGGTTGTAGCTGGTTTAATTGTTTTCACGGTCAGAGGTTTGTGTTTCTCTGGCAGCTCGCCCCAATGGATGACAAATGCTGCAGTAATGCTGGGTTTTCCTTGTGCTCCCTGTAGAACTGGATAGGGAGGTGCAAGGGAGGGGGTGTGTGTGGGGGGGTCTGCTCTGACCAGAGCTGCAGCCTAGTTGGGGTCCAGGGGAATGGTGAGGGGAACTTTCCTGTGCCTTGTTTGTTTACTCTGAGCTAGTCTTGGTGTGAGGTGCTTCTCTGTGCACATAGAAACCGTTGTCTTTATTGACAGGCGCCAGAGGTGGGTCCTCATGTGACAGTAGTTTCTGGGATCTGGCAGGGTCCTCATGTGACAGTAGTTTCTGGGATCTGGCAGGTCTGTGGTTTGCCCTGGTGCCTTCTTGAGCAATGAGATCCCATCTTGGATAATAACCCTTTCAGGGCATGTTCAAAAATGCACCTGCATGACTCTAAGCTTGCAGGCATTTTTTATTTGTTAGCAATTGTCTTAGCTTGTAAAGGTGACAGTTGTTGTTTCTGCTTCACTCTAATCTGTTCCTACAGGGCTGAATGAATCAATGGTGTGATTTGTCACTTTTTCCTTTTCTTTTTCTTTTTTTTTTTTTTTTTTTCCTCTCTCCCCAGTAGCCCCAAATCAAAGCAGGAGGTGATGGTCCGTCCCCCTACAGTGATGTCCCCGTCTGGCAACCCTCAGCTGGATTCCAAATTTTCCAGCCAAGGCAAACAAGGGGGCTCCACCAGCCAATCCCAGCCCTCTCCCTGTGACCCCAAAAGTGGAGGTCACACCCCCAAAGTGCTCCCAGGCCCGGGTGGGAGTATGGGGCTGAAGAATGGGGCTGGAAATGGTGCCAAGGGGAAGGGGAAGAGAGAGAGGAGCATTTCGGCAGACTCCTTTGAACAGAGGGAAGCTGGGACTCCTAATGATGACCCGGAAATCAAAGGTATGTTGCTAGGTTTCATGTGCAAGTGCAGACAATCAGTCTGAATCCTCTGTGAGATGGAGAATTGCTCTGCAAGTATTAGTGAAACATTTGTTTGTCTGGGGTTCTGCAAGTTCCAGCCAATGAAGTGTAAAGGTCTTGAAAGCAGGCAAAGAGGAGAGGTTGTCATAGATGGCATTGGTAAATGCCTTGTTCACGCTCAGTTAGAGCCCAGACCTGACTCTGGTGGGAAAAGTTCCTTTGTAACTCTTAAACTCCCCCAGAGGATTTAAAAGTACAAATGCAACCTGTTGGTCTCCTTTTGACCTTTGGCCTTTCAGGAACTGTTCTATTGTAACTGGGGTTTTAACAATATTCAGGTCTGTTTTGTCAACACAGATACATAACCCCTGTAGCACCCTGACTGGTAACACAAACCAGAGAGTTAGTTGGGATTTCTGTGTTCTCTTCCTTGCTCCAACATTGCCTCTGTGAGGCAATGCAAAACCAGACCACATGTTTAGTTCTCCATCTTTGTTGTCCATTTGCAAGGTCACCTAGCTAAGGTGGCTGATCAGAAGAAAAAATAAAGTTTTGCAGGAGTGTTTTCTTGAGGCAGACATATTTATCTGTGTTCCTACATGAAAGTGTAGTTTTCCTGCTTTTTTATGTGGTCATTAGAGAATTCAAAGAGATCAGTTGTGGGAACTGCCACTTTCCTTGGAAAGGGACACAAGAGGAGCTTTCTCCCAGTGTTACTTGAAGGACACCAAGGCTTTAGAGGAAAGATGTGTGGTGTAATAGAAGAATTGCCTTTAGTGGTGCTTGAGGAAGACACAGGAAATTTCAGAGGAAAAAAAGCTCTGATCAGTTTCCAGAATTGATTTCCAAAGAGATCCCAAGATTGTGATTCCCTTCTTTACCCCTCTGTCCCTTTCCAGACTGCAATTCTGCTGATCATGTGAAGTCCCAGGAGTCTCAGCACACACCACACTCCATGACTCCTTCAAATGCTTCAGCCCCAAGGTCTTCCACACCTTCCCATGGTCTGACTGCCACTTTGGAGCCAGCAAGTGGGCAGAAGACTCCATCCAAAGTGGTTTACGTCTTTTCTACTGAGATGGCCAACAAGTAAGTAGGTAGCTGCTTGAATGTCTTCTGGGAGCAGGAATTACATTTGTGCTCATCTTTTAAGAGATTATCAAAGGCACTTTCTGCATCAAGTAGCAAAAAGTCATTGCTTGTTTTGGGCATGCTGAAGAGGTTGGAGTGGACCATGTCCCTAACTTCTGTGCTCTGGGGAATAATTTTTTACTTCTCTGCGGTATGGGTTTTTTTGGCAAATGCTGGTGGATATTGTTTTGCAATCCATGCAGTGAATAGCAGCCAGGATGGCTTAAACTGAGACATGAACCCTGAATGCTGATGAGTTTGTAGACATAAGCATTTTTCTTTTGCTACTCATCTAGAATGAAATGTGTGGCTGAGTCTTTCTCCCTTTTGCCAACTGAAAGATAGAAAGGAGGCCAGTTAAGAAAAATTGATTCTTAGTTTCAACTGGATATGTGCATCTGCCTGTCTGTCTTTGCAGGGCTGCAGAAGCTGTGCTGAAGGGACAGGTGGAAACCATCGTGTCCTTTCATATCCAGAACATCTCAAACAGCAAGGCGGAACGAAACACTGTACCCTTGGTAGGGAATACCTGCATGGGGGTGAGAAGGGGAAATGGTAAATGTGCCTCTGTGTGGTTCAGAGAGATGGATGATTATTTACACTCTGAAGTAAGTTTTAGGAAGACAGACAATTGTCATTCAGACCATCTGCAAATAAATGGCTTGGGTCATCCAAAAAAGAGTTAGTCTTGCAATATTTGGGTAGTATATTTCCAACCTGTAGGTCATATAGAGCTAGCACAGACAAAAAGGGTCCCTGCAGTAATGCCTTGAGCAAAGTAGGTTTCTGCATCGTCAAGAAGCCACTGTGTAATTGCTGCATGAAGGCTACCCTTCCCTGCAAATTTTGGGCTGGTGGAATTGAGATTGTTTTGTTTGCACTGCTGCTTATGTGACATGGCTGTACGAAGAGCAAGTGATTGAGTGTGGCTTTCTCTTGCAGAATCCTCAGATCACTGCACTTCGGACTGAACCCAAGCCCCTGCCACAGCCCCAGCCCCCTGCTGCCCAGGACCAGAACCCTCCCCAGAACGCCAAAATGCAGCCGACTCCACCCGTGTCAGCGCCAGTATCCAAACCCACTGGCCCCCCGTGTCCCATAGATCAGGACAGTCCCAGTGTGGAAAGCAAAGTGATGTCTGTGGGCAGCCCTGCCAACTCTACCCCGTTGCAGACAGAAGGATTTGGGCAGAGTTCAACCCCCAATAATCGAGCAGTTAGCCCAGTTTCCCAAGGTAGCAATAGCTCTGCTGCGGACCCCAAAGGTCCTCCCCAGCAGGGGTCTGGTGGGGACCCATCCAGTTTGGGTGAGAATCCCGATGGACTGTCACAGGAGCAGCTGGAGCACCGAGAGCGCTCGTTGCAGACTCTGAGAGACATCCAGCGCATGCTCTTCCCTGATGAGAAGGAGTTTGCAGGAGGGCAAAGTGGAGGGCCACCCCCAAATGCTGGGGTGCTGGATGGTCCCCAAAAGAAACCTGAAGGGCCAATACAGGCTATGATGGCTCAATCCCAAAGTTTAGGCAAAGGGTCGGGGTCTCGGACAGATGGAGGGGCTCCGTTTGGCCCTCAAGGACACAGGGACATGCCTTTTTCCCCAGATGAAATGGGGCCACCACCAATGAACTCCCAGTCAGGAGCCATGGGCCCAGACCACCTGGACCATATGACTCCTGAGCAGGTGGCTTGGCTCAAGCTGCAGCAGGAATTTTATGAGGAGAAGAGAAGGAAGCAAGAGCAGGTGGTTGTGCAGCAGTGTTCCCTGCAGGACATGATGGTCCACCAGCATGGGCCTCGTGGGGTGGTCCGAGGTCCTCCCCCTCCCTACCAGATGACCCCTGGTGAGGGCTGGGGGCCTGGGGGTCCAGAGCCCTTTCCTGAAGGCATGAACATGTCACACTCTCTGCCCCCCAGGGGCATGGCCCCTCATCCCAATGTGCCCGGGAGCCAGATGCGCCTGCCTGGTTTTGCAGGAATGATGAACCCTGACATGGAAGGCCCCAATGTCCCGAATCCCGCCTCACGGCCTGGGCTTTCAGGAGTTAGTTGGCCAGATGATGTGCCAAAAATCCCAGATGGGCGAAACTTCCCTCCTGGTCAGGGTGTCTTCAGTGGCCCTGGCCGAGGGGAGCGGTTCCCAAACCCGCAGGGCCTGCCTGAAGAGCTCTATCAGCAGCAGCTGGCTGCTGAGAAACAGATGGGCCTCCCTCCTGGTCTGAACATGGAAGGCATCAGGCCCGGCATGGAGATCAACAGAATGATGCCCTCCCAGAGACACATGGAGCCTGGGAACAACCCCATCTTCCCTCGCATGCCAGTAGAAGGACCGATGAGCCCCTCTAGGGGGGACTTCCCAAAAGGAATACCCCCACAAATGGCGTCCAGCAGGGAGCTGGAGTTTGGGATGGGCCCTGGCAGCATGAAGGGGGACATGGGCATGAATGTCAGCATGGGCTCCAACCCACCCCTGGTCCCTCAGAAGCTGAGGGAGGCAGGAGTCGGGCCGGAAGAGATGATGAAGCTGCGCCCTGGTGTCTCGGAGATGCTCTCCTCTCAGCAGAAAATGGTGCCGCTGCCGTTTGGGGAGCACCCGCAGCAAGAGTATGGCATGGGTCCCAGGCCCTTCCTTCCCATGTCTCAGGGCCCAGGAGTCGGTCTCCGGAATCTCAGAGAACAGATCGGGCCTGACCAAAGGACTAACAACCGGCTCAGCCACATGCCGCCACTACCTCTAAATCCCACCAGTAATCCGAATAGCCTCAACACTGCTCCCCCTGCACAGCGCAGCCTCGGCCGCAAGCCCTTGGATATCTCTGCAGCCGGTCAGGTGCATTCGCCAGGAATCAACCCCCTGAAGTCCCCCACGATGCGCCAGGTCCAGTCTCCCATGATGGGGTCTCCCTCGGGGAACCTCAAGTCCCCTCAGACGCCCTCCCAGCTGGCAGGAATGCTCGCGGGCCCCACTGCTGCAGCTGCTGCTGCCTCCATTAAATCCCCCCCTGTCTTGGGGTCTGCTGCTGCTTCTCCTGTCCACCTCAAGTCTCCGTCTCTCCCCGCACCTTCTCCCGGATGGACTTCATCTCCAAAGCCTCCTTTGCAGAGCCCTGGGATTCCCCCGAACCACAAGGCGTCTCTAACCATGTCCTCCCCAGCCATGCTGGGGAACGTGGAGTCGGGTGAGTGCTGCTTCTGCTAGCCAGATTTGGTGCTTTGGTTCGTGTCGGGTCATCCAAGACGTGCAGCAAGGGGAGGGAAGAGGGTTCCTGCAGCAGGATGGGAGATGGATGGCCCTTTCCCTGTTTGAGGGGGGCTGTGCCAAGGGTCTGGTGGGTGGCCGTCCAAGTGGAGGGTGAGGGCTTCTCCTCCTCCTGTTGTATTTGTGGGTTTGCCTTCTGCCTCCCACGTGTTGAGCTGAGGGCTGATCACTCTGAGGATGTAAAAGCAAAAGGATGGGTTTTAGAGGTGTGAAAAAGTGTGGAGGATTGATGGGAGAAATCTCTCCTTGGACGGGTCTTGTGCTGTTGTTCCATAGCTCATTGTAGCTTTTATAATCATTGTAGCTTAACAGAGAAGATCCATTGATGTTATTAAAGCACTTTGGTATAAAAGGCTCCTACAAAGACATGCTGAGCAGTTGACCAGCTGTATATCTAGGCATGGGTCAGGAATGGTTGGTCCTTTCTAGGTTTACATTGCAGATAGGAAGTTGTGATTCAGTTGTTCAGGCTTCAAGCATTTTGGAGCAATCTAACCACCACTGTACATAACATTTGGTTGCGTGTGAGCCGTGTTGTGCCTGGGACCTCGGGGTCCGGCTGCTGCCTCACTTCTGCTCTCACCTTCTCAAAGCTCGCCTGCCCTTCAGTCCAGGCTCCTGTAGCTCTGGGCAGCTTTCTCGCCCACCTGGGAAATTCTCCTGGCTGGGAAAGCGGAGCCCTTTGGCCACGTTGCCCTCTAGTGCTGCCGCGGGTAACAGCGGGGACCAGAACCGGGATGTGCCTTTGGGGTCGGCGGCTCGGGAGGGCACCCAAGTGCTTCAGTCTGTGCCTTACTTAGTGCTTAATGAATGCTTTGACATGCAGCTCTTCCAAAGCATGCATCTTTTGGCATTGCAGTAGTTTTTATATTCCCTATTCTCATTTCCTCTTTTGGTTGGGAGGGGTCTAAGGAACGTGCAGTGAATTTTCAGTGAGAGTACAGCTTCAGTTTAGCATCTGCACATTGTTCTGGGTGGCATAAAGTTCATCAGTGAAGAACAAAGAAGATTGGAAGTGCAGTTAAGTTACTTCTAATTTTGTGAGAGCAAAGGATGACATTAAGCTAATAGATGCAGAAAATTCTTTGCGTGGAATAAGCAGCTAATATCTCTATATGAAACAAGAAATGCAATGTAAACAGGGAGTTTTACTTGTAGCTCCTGATGAAGCTTGTCAGAAATGTGCTTGCATGTCTCAGCATAATATCTGCTACAGCTTTCCTTGTGCTGCCTGTGTCTTTTTTGATTTTAGATTTTGATTTTTATGGCGAGCTCTGGTACCTAAGTCTGTCTTCAGTGTATGGACATTGAATAGTAAGATTTTCAGACTAAACTGGTAATTCTTCATGTGGATTTGTGGAGGCTCAAGATAGTTCTAGTTAGAAGTGTTATGCAGTAGGATAACAGATATTAATCAACTTGACCAATAGGCTTATTTTTCTGGTTACCTTTCATAGTCATTGACTGCATTAGTCATGTAAAGTCTTGCAAGAGAAAACATTTCCAGTTTTTGAGATTTCTAGGGGAAAAGAGTTTGATGTAAAGAAAACAGTAAAAAGGAGAAAAATTAAATTCTTTCTCTCTCTCTTTTTTTTTTCCCCTAAGGCGGTCCACCTCCTTCCACCGTCAGCCAGTCTGCTCCTGCAACTCTCCCTGGAAATCTTCCCTCTAGCAGTCCTTACACAATGCCTCCAGAGCCAACCCTCTCCCAGAATCCCCTCTCCATTATGATGTCCAGGATGTCCAAATTTGCCATGCCCAGCTCTACACCACTCTATCATGATGCCATCAAAACTGTGGCCAGCTCGGATGACGACTCCCCTCCAGCACGCTCCCCCAATTTGCCACCAATGAACAGTGTACCAGGTGAGCAAAGGAACATAAGCACAAGGTATCAGGGTGGTTTTATAGAAGTGTCGTGAAATGAAGACAGTGAGATGGGAAAAAAACTTGAGGAATATGTAGCCATGGGGATTTTTTTGAGGAAGAAATTGCCATTCTCTGAAATGTGGAGATGGAAATTCTCCTCGCAACTGGTTTTTTCTGTCCAGAAAGTGTGTGTTCTTCAGAAGGTGTCTAACATGGAAAACACTTGTGTATGGGAGAGATTGCCCCTCAGGCAGACTGGAATTGTTTGTGTGAATGAAGGTTGCTCATGGGATTAAGGGTTGGACCGACAATGTGTAATCTAGAGGAAACTTTACCTCTCCTGTCTCAAGGCAGTGCCATAGAAGCTTCACTGTTTTTTGGGGGTTTTTTTTTGTTGTTTTTTTTTTTTTTTTTTTTTGACACTGAATCATCAAAAATGCAAAAGTAGACTGTAGCACCTCCACCCTCTTGAATTAATAGCTGAAAAAGGGGATGAGCAGATGTTTCAAGAGAATGGCAATTGGTAATGAATTCTTGATGTGTTTACCTGTAGCTTTGCAGTGTGTTTCACACAGTAATGGCTGAATATATCTGGGAAAAGCTGGCTAATTGAATAAGTTCATGATGGTAACTCATTAACCTCATTGATCACTGCCTCTTAGTCTTATGAGGGTTGCCTGATTTATCACTGCTGAGGTTTGAAAGGAGTTCCGGTCGCTTCCCAGTGGGCAAATGCCCATATGTTGATAATCTGTCATAGACATGTTTGCTACTGCCTGTGTCATCCAGACTGCCAGGGAGGTAGTAAAAGTATGGTTTGGATTGAAATCCTACTTATGAGCAGGCTTTAGTCACCGCTTCATAGGGCAGTGACAAGCTTTGGGCAGCGACTGTTCGAGTGACATCAAATTCCTGGTTAACATAACACTTTTCAAAGCCACCGCTGATGGTTTTTTTACTAGCACTGTTTTTTTGTGTGTGTGCGAACTTGGTAACCTTGCAGAAAGCTCTCTGACAGCTTTATTGATTGTTACTGGTTGTTGTCTAAATGTGATTCCTTGTTTCTTCCCTAGGAATGGGCATTAATTCTCAGAATCCTCGAATTTCAGGTCCAAACCCAGTGGGTCCAATGCCAACCCTTAGCCCAATGGGAATGACCCAGCCTCTTTCCCATAACAACCAGATGCCCTCTCCAAATGCTATGGGACCCAATATACCTCCTCACGGGGTCCCCGTGGGACCCGGCCTGATGTCACACAACCCAATGATGGGGCATGGTTCCCAGGAGTCTCCAATGGTACCTCAAGGACGCCTGGGCTTCCCGCAGGGGTTCCCTCCCGTACAGTCCCCTCCACAGCAGGTGCCATTTCCACACAACGGACCCAGCGGTGGACAAGGCAACTTCCCAGCGGGAATGGGCTTCCACGGAGAAGGACCTCTGGGGCGTCCTACCAACCTGCCCCAAAGTTCGACAGATCCAGCACTTTGCAAGACTGGAGGCCCTGGAGGTCCAGACTCCTTCACTGTTCTTGGAAACAACATGCCTTCGGTTTTCACCGATCCAGAGCTGCAGGAGGTGATCCGTCCTGGAGCCACGGGAATACCTGAGTTTGACCTGTCCAGGATTATCCCATCGGAGAAGCCCAGCCAGACACTACAGTATTTCCCTCGTGGGGAGGTGCCAGGCCGCAAGCAGCCACAGGGTCCCGGGCCTGGCTTCTCCCACATGCAGGGGATGATAGGAGAGCAGACTCCGAGGATGGGACTAACATTGCCCGGCATGGGGGGCCCCGGGCCGGTGGGAACTCCGGATATCCCTCTTGGCACGGCTCCGTCCATGCCCGGTCACAACCCGATGAGGCCGCCGGCCTTCCTGCAGCAGGGCATGATGGGGCCGCACCACCGCATGATGTCACCAGCACAGCCTGCCATGCCCGGCCAGCCCGCGCTCATGAGCAACCCTGTGGCCGCTGTGGGCATGATCCCGGGCAAGGACCGAGCCCCCGCCGGGCTGTACAGCCACCCGGGCCCTGTGGGGTCACCTGGGATGATGATGTCAATGCAGGGCATGATGGGACCCCAACAAAACATCATGATTCCCCCCCAGATGAGGCCCCGAGGTATGGCTGCTGATGTTGGCATGGGAGGATTTAGCCAAGGCCCTGGAAACCCAGGGAACATGATGTTTTAAGCTGCTACCATAAGACTGGATGTTCTGATCCTTGTCAAGATGAGATTCCAAGTCCTGAGGGCTTTTTTGGGAGCTTCAGGAGTACAGTTTGGCCATGCAATAGGTGAAAAGAGACCAGAGGATGCTTTGGGAAATCTCGAATGTATGGAATTACCTGAAAAAAAATATTCATTTTAACAGGTTGTTTTTTTTTTTAAGATTTATTTTTTAAAAATTATTTTTGTGGACTTGGGTATCCCGTGACGGCACCTGCTTTGAGAATCTGTAGCTGTATTTTGAGAATTGCCATTTGTCACAAGTTGCACCATTCTCTGTATGTTTACGTCCTTCGGACTGGCTTCTCCCAGGACTCTCGGTTATTTTTGGGGTTTTTTGTGTACTGTACTATATTGTAAAAGGGATTTTAGCAGAGACTTTAGTCTTTGGGGTGAGAGGAGAATGGGATTCTAGGCTGTTTACTTTAGGTGGAGAATCCATCTTCAGAACTTCGGACTATTTTCCTTCAACTCCAATGTATAGAAAAACCAAACTACGACCTCAGAGCAGAGTATTAATGAAAAGCACAAAAAGGAACTTAAGTTCAGTGAGGGGAATCTTTTAAAAGAAATAAATAATAAGTTAAGGACATATTTTTCAAATTATGGTGTGCTGTCCAGCACCTTCTGTCTCTCCCTCCCACTCTTTATTAAATAGGCTTCTCTCTCTCTCTCCGTCCCCTTCTGTCTCCTCCTATGGCAGCTGCAATACATTGTGTTATTTTGGGGAGTAAATCTAGGAGAGCCTCTCCTCCTGTGGGGACTCTTCCCACTTTTAGGAAGGGGCTGGACTTGGACACTGTTACATCCTACAGTAGTCTCTCTCACTGTTTCCTATTCTCCTTTTCTTAGAAACCCCAAGTGATTTTATTAATGTGGGAGTGGAACAGACACTAAAAGTTATCCAGGATTTTTTTTTGTGGTTATTTTTTTTTCCTCCCCAGCGTAAAACGTTCTGTGTAACCTTCATTAAATTTGGTACAAAACCACTCGCCAGGGCTGTGGTGTCAGAAAAATAAAATATATTGTTTCTTACAAAAATGAAGTGTCTCCTTTATCCAGTCCAGTTGTTTCTGTGTAGATCAAACAGCTGGCCAGATGACTGTTTGCTCTTCCTTGTGGTCACAGCCAGCCTAGAGACCAGGTGGGCTAAACTTTTACAGCTCCTAAAAGTCTGGTCAATAGGCAGCTGTGTGCTCCTTTTGAGGCAATTCTGTTAACTTAATCCTGAACTGAGCTTGTTTTCCCTTGGAGTGAGGTCTTATTTCAGAACACCCCAGGAACTATACTTAGAGACTTCCTCAATTTGTTGAGGGTCAAGGAACAGATGAAACTTGTCTCCGTCACTTCCTCCTGGAGAGTGTTTGCAGCACTGCAAGGTACGTGGGTTTGAGCTCCCCCTGAGCAGCAGTGTCAGTCTGCAGAGGCACTGGGATTGTGTCCCTCTCTGGGGACTGTGGATTGGGTCATTGCTGGCTCTGACTGCCAGCACTGAGAGCCTGAGATGGTGGGGAACGGATGAACTTTAATATCAAAGGTGAGACAGAAATTGTCAGTGAGCAGATTTTTATCAAGACAGCCCTGCTGAGTAAATTGTTGCTTTGCCACAGTTCTCATCGATTGCTTCCTAATCCCCTGTCTTTTCAAACTTGCCTTTTGAGAGGATTTCAGCAAGGAGGTTTTATGGTCCTGCCTATGAGGAGTGAAAGGCTGGATGACAAAACATGGATTGGGAGTTGAGCCCTGCTCCTGGAGAATACCAGCGTGAGGCAGATATGGATCTGTAGGCCAGGATGTGGGCTCTGTGGCTGGCTGTTCTCTGGTCCCCCAGCACTGTATATGGAGTGGGTAATCTGTTCTTTCTTCCACTTACTGCTACTTAAAATGATTTCAATGAGCAGTTTCTTCAGAGGGCTGGCCATCAGTGTGAAAATTCGTGTGGAGAATGAGTATTTTTAACATGCTTGTGTGTGAGAATATTTTAGAGTTAACTGATCCTTAACAGGTGGAAAAAGAATTCCTCTTGGTGACTGATTTACTAAACTTTTGTTGCTGGTGTTATGAAATGAGTGAAGCCATGCACTGTTGGAGGCACACAAACTTCAGAGCCTTCTGTTGTCTGCTTCCAAATTCACCTTTGTGCTGTCATGCAAATTTACGATGATTTTGGGTGAGAATTACTCTTTTGACAAAGTGTAGGATGTCTGTTGTGGTGCTTCCCTCTGACAAGACAGGCAGCGTGAAGCACAGGCTTGTCAAGATTTTGGAAGGAGATGACAATGACACAGTAAGTGTTATTTCTGTGGAGCGGAATTACCTCTTCTTTAAGTGGTTGCACAGCTCCCTTTTTGAGGACCTTGCATGGGAATTGTTACAATGCAACCTTTTTAAGTGTTGCCACTTCTGCCATCACTCCTGACTGTTTTTAGCATGTTGAACAAAGCAAAGTTCTTGATCGACACAAAAATGAGCTGGAGGTTTTGGGATTTTTTTAAACTGTCGTGGGGCCTCCTATGCCTCTTAAGATTTTGAATAGGAAAGGATTTGAGGTGGCTGTGACTTATTCTAGGAAAATTAGCATAGGAAATTCACTGTTTCAAAGCCACTGAACAGTGAGAGGATACATTTTAAACATGCTATATAATTAAAGTTCCTTCTGTGTCTAATTTATGATGCTGGCATTTGGTATCTTAATGAGATTTTTCCTACAGAAAGTGCAGAAGATGCAGATTCTCCTGAGTCCACATAGGTGCATTTAACCTCAGTGTTTGCACCAGCAAATGGACAAGAGTTGCTAAGGTCTTAGCTGGCTCCAGTTGTGAAAATTACTCTGTAGATGTGCATAGATGAACTTATTTGTTTTGCTCTGTTTCTACTTCTTCCCTTTTTGCATTGCAAATGGAAAAGCTTTCTAGCTTTCAGCCTTGCAGATTCACCTGAGGATCTGTAAGTCAGGCTCTGTTCCCTCCTGCTTATCAATAGTAACTGTGACTCAGCTTTGGTAGTCATGGTACAGTTGAAGATGGAAAGTGGGTTGCCATTTTTAGTTTTCTTCCCCCCTCCCCACCCCCTGCACCCTTTTTTTTTAAGCTTTCAAATCATCCTCCTCCACCTTTGTTTGAAAGAATGAAATAGACTTTATTCATACATGCTTGGCTGCTCTTCCTCTCTAGTAACATGGGAGGAAACAGTCTGCTGTTCAAATTATCTCATCCCAGATGGCTGCGCAGCCGGAGTGTGGAGAGACTTAAAAGGTAAACCCAGCAGATGGTGAACTTCTGAAACGCGAAGTAATGTGCCTGCTAAATCAAAAGTTTAAAATATTTGAAATCTGTTTGTTTTAAATTAGTAGACTTGCACTCAGGTCATCTGTGAAGTACGCTGGCAGTTTTAAGCACCGTCCAAATAAACGCAAGATTTGTACCTGTATCATGGGCTATCTAATCTGCCAAAGAAGTTGACAGCAAGGAGCCAGCGTTAGGAGTTTAGTCCTGACATCCTTGAGGTGTCTAATGGGTCACATTTCGGAAGACAGACCAGTGTGGAGATCTGATCTGCATCAGTCTTGGTTGGGATTTGAATGCTGGCAGTGCATTTGGCACATGTGTCCTGGATCAGAGTAGATGTGGGTACCCATATCTTTCTGAGGGTAAGTTGAAACGCCCCATTTTTTTGTTCCCCCAGAGTGTTGGGACTATTACAAATACGGTATATGCAGGGCTTAATTTTGAGGTGCTCTGTGTGCTCTCTGCTATGCTGGTTTTCACTCAAGTGGCAGGACAGCCTACATTTTATTGGTGGTGTCATTCTGCACTCATGATGGTGAATGCTTTCCTTGTGCAGCCTCACCAGGCTGCTGGCTGCAACCTGTTCCCTAATGTGACACTTCTCGAGGAAAAGTGATCCATGTTTGATAAAGACTTGTATCTACTAAAATGTACTTCACTTTGTCGGTGGGTAGTAATTCTTAACCTAAAAATAGTTAATGACGCAGGAAAAAAAAGCGATGCTGTTTTGTTTGCAATACTGGGAAATTGTTGATTTCTGAGAATTTTTATTCCACATTCTCAGGAATGCCTCAGCTCTTCCATACTGTGTTGACAATACAGTAGCTCCCACTTACCTTGTCTTTTGATATTTAAACTCTTCCACTGTCCAACCAATCTTCTTCTGAAATGATCATTTACACTAGTTGTGGTCAGAAATAACTCCTCCTCCATCCTGTGGCCCACAGCTACCATGGAAGTGCTCAGTGGGATGGACCATTGCATGGCCTGACCACTTTGAAACTGAGGGGAAGGGTAAGGCTAGAACAGGGCAGAGAGGCCACTGCAGAAACCCTGCAAGAGACAATGTTCCCAGTGGTGTCTTTCTCCAAGCCACTGCCAAGAAGATGGCCTGCTTTTCTGATGTCTTCTGCTGTTACTAAAATTTGTGTTCCCCTGCCTAGAGTGATAGGAGGATCTTACTTGTGTAAAAGCAGTGCCCTTTAGAAATCTTACCTGCTCTTGAACAACTTGTGCTGCTGAGTGCTCTGGCTTTTGGCTGTGTTGCAATTTTTTACCTGGCTTCAGGTCAGTTTTGTTGGGGATGCTCCTAGTTAATATTTAAGAGTAGGTATGTGAATTCCCCTTTTGTATGGCCGAAGTTCCTGATGCCTTTTTCCAAGCAGTCCATGCCTCACAAATAACTTGTAATCGTAGACCTAATATTTTCATCACTGTTCCCCAAATACTTGAAACTCTGTATAAGAGAGAGCTTGATTAAAGCAGAACACATTGTTCTTAAGGAGGGGTAGGCATTGATTTTTATATGGTGGCATTATGGTTTCAGGCTGTACAAAAACTTGATGGAAAATAACAATGTTTTGTTTGCTTCTTTGACAGCTTCTAATAGCAGTTCAGTGAGACCTCCAGCAATGTATTTAGTAGTCAAATTATTCTGTTCACTGAGTGTGGTGTCAACATGTAATTGTGGTGGGGACAGGCTAATGAAAGAGTAGGGGTAAATCCAGCCCATTCTTCTTCGGGAAAAGGTGCTGTAGTGCCTCCATAAGATATCTGTCAATTGCTTACATTAAATGATTTTTCCACTAAGCAAGAAGAGGTAACACAGAACCTAAATTGCAGGGTCATTTTATAAATGGTCCCCCTATTTTAATCTCTGCCTATCCCAAAGGAAGTAGGGACCACGTTTTATTTACTTATTGAAAAGTGGAGATCTCTTTCAATGAAATAGTCAGTGAGATCAAGTGCACCCTCAGCAAGTTTGCAGAGGACACAAAGTCAAGTGGTGCCGTTGACACAAGAGAAGGACGTGGACAAACTTGAGAAGTGAGCGTGTGAGAACCTAGTGAGGTTCAACAAGTCCCAGTACATGGTGCTAGGCCTGCGTCAGGGCAATCCCAGACATGAGACCTAGTCTAGGAGAACTCACTGAGAGCAGCCCTTCGGAGAAGCACTTGGGAGCTGTGGTGGATGAAAAGCTGGACATGAGCCAGCACCGTGTGCTCACAGCCCAAAAAGCCAACCATGTTCTGGGCTGCATCCAAAGCCCTGTGGGCAGCAGGTCAGGGAGGGGATTCTGCCCCCCTGCTCTGCTCTGGTGAGACCCCACTGCAGTGCTGCATCCAGCACTGGGGCACCCAGCACAAGAAAGATGTGGATGTGTACAAATCAGTTCAGAGGAAGCCACAAAGATTATCAGAGGACTGGAAAACTTCTGTTATGAAAACAGACTGAGAGAGTTGGGGCTGCAAAGCCTGGAAAAAAGGCTCTAGGACTTTAGAGCAGCCTTCTAGTGCCTAATGGGGGGCTTGTAAGAAGGAGGAAGAGTGACTTTTTACATGGGCAGACAGTGATAGGACAAGGGAGAACAGTTTTAAACTGGAGAGATTTAGGTTAAATTCTTTACTGTGAGAGTGGTGAGGCACTGGCACAAATTGCTCAGAGAAGCTGTGGATGCCCCATCCCTGAAAGTGTTTAAGGCCAGGTGGGATGAAGCTTTGAGCTGCTTAAGTGGATAGCATCCCCTCCACGGCAAGGGGTTGGAACTATATAATCTTTAAGATCCCTTTCAACCCAAAACATTCTACGGTTCTGTACCTTTGGCAACATTGTGATTCCTAGTACTGTCTTACGGGAAAAGTTGTCATCTCAGCCAGAAGTACTGCTGTTGGCTAGTGCTGTATTCCTCTTTCAGCAAGGGCAAAATAAATCACTGCTGCCCAAAGCTGAAGTCAACAGCAGCTCCCCAGACTTTCTTGTTTAAAGCACATTAAGCAGAGTTCACCAAGATTGTGTGTTCTTGTACTTGGCATCCTCTAGTTGTTCTGCGTGTTCACGGCAGAATTTCCATTATTAGAGGAATGCAGGGAACAGGTTTGGAGGCTTTTTGTCCCTTTGGAGATGTTTTCCGTGCACGAAAATTCCCTCAAGAAGATGGGGTAGCTAAATGCTATGCAATTAGGGAGGCTCATCTGTCTGCAGAGAGCAACCCTCCAACATGTCAAAAGAAAGGGAAAGGCACAATGGCTTCTGCAATTTATTAAACAAAAAATCAGTATTATGTCAAAGCTTCAAGTCTGGTAGCACAAGCTGGGCTTCATCCCACAGTCCCAGCATATGAGGAAGAGGTATGTTTTGTCACATATTCCTGATACCGATGGGCAACTTTAAATGGTTTGTTTTCGACCTTGCTGTTTTCAGCCTCTCCCTGCTTTTGTGTGGTCACCTCAGAAGTAAACTTGAGCCATTCAGTCACGTGGCTTCTTTCAGCTTGCTGCTAACAGTGTAAAGTGACACTGTGCCATCCTGTGTGTGGTAGGAAAATGTCCCCTCATCTAAAATACATTTGGAATAGAGAAAGCTAGCAAGGACATAAAGAAAAATAGTCAAAGATTGTGACAATAAACTAATTTTAATTTATGACAGCTTAATTAGAAGTTAGTTTTCCTATTCCTGTCCACTTTGGAGCATAGGTTATTGTACTCCTCTGGAGTGACTGAGTGCTGTGAAAGAGCTTCCAGAAATTCTTCAAGTGGGCAGAGACCTGCTTTACAGCCTTTCACCACTTGCTCCTGCCAGGCAAAGAGACAGAATCACAGATAATATGCACTGCCAAAGTCCTTTTTTGCTGCATGGTGGAACCACAAGCCCAAGATTTGTAGGAGGGACTTCCCACGGGATCTCACCTCTCCACGGTAAGCCACACGCACAAACCACTCCTTGGAGTGCTGGTGCTGGTACAGTTCCAGGGTCACATCAGCAGCATAAGGTGGCCACTTGTGATCAAAGGTGCCCAGTGCCAGCAGGAGAGGAATAAGAGTGGAGTCATGAGCAGCATAGAGGAAGAGCTTTCTGGAAAAAATAGAAGGAAAAAGAAGAAAACAGACCTGGAATGTCAGCTGTGTTCCTCCATGGCTAGGCAGCAGCACTCATGCTTTTTCCAGCAGGTGAGCACTCCTTTTTATCTCACACATTCAATGTCTTTCTGAACCAGTTTTTCACAGTGCCATCAAGTTAGAATTTATAATGATTAGAGGAGGAGTTCCGTGCTGTACCTGGCCTTTTCAGTTGGATTTGAGGGATTTACTGCTGCTTTAATGTTCTTCTCTAAGGTATTGAACAGAAGGCCAATATTCATCTGAAGAATTTCTCTGGAAAAGAAGCAGAAATAAATTAACTGGTTTTAAAACTTTCACACAATTATACACAAAAACTTGAGAACTTGCTTTTTTTTCTTATGATTTGATAACCTGCACTGAGTGTAGCTAAGAACTATTAAGTGCAATTAATATGGCCAGTTTTTAGTTCAGCTGGGGTGCAGTCACCACTCTAATGTGACTGCAGAATGGGAGGAGAGAGGTGTTAACAAGCAGTCTCATGAGGTGTGGCCATGTAAAATAGCAATCTAGAAACTCTTTGATTGTTCTCTAGGCTATTTGGTTTCCCTGGTATGGTTTTTGAGTGCATGGGTTTCAGCTAGGGAAGATGACTGCTGAAAACAGCAGCTGAAGTGGTTGGGGTTTTTGGTGAGGAAGTGCAGGATTCAATTAAGTGGTTGTTATATTTAAAAAGTAGTTTTTATCCTCTTATTAAACAAAGAGATGATCTTTATACAATATCTGGTGGGAAGAAACTCCCTCTACCTAATGAATACATCAGTGGAAATGGAAGATAAGTGTGACCAACTCTCCTGGGTGTTGTGGGAATGGGGTAAATCAGTCTTTCGTTACCTGAGATCTCCAATATATCATAAAGAAAAGACAGTCCTGTACTACCACCTGAGAAGAGCTGGTGAATGCGGCAGCTGCAAATGAATCTGAAAGGAAAATGACTGCTAGGCTAGCAACTCAGCCAGCCTTTACAAACAACTGTGGAGGAGGTAATTAGCTGCACGTAGCAGCAGATTCTCTTTGCAAGTAGTTACATGTGTGCAGGACCTGGCATCACTTTTTCTGCTAGTGCCAGCGCTTCTTAGCTGAGCTGTGCAGGTGCCATCCCTGGGATAAGCTTCCCAGGCTGGAATTTGGACTGCACTTGTCTACAAGGGCAGCCTCAGGGCATGGGCTGGAAGCATCTCCTCTTTTCCTCTGCCACTGGTTCACTTAAACCCCTGTGGCAGCTAAGGCCTTCACTGCCTACCTCAGTGTGCATTCCTTTTTCCTAGGACTCAAGGTGCTGAACTTTACACTGAGATGGCTGAGGCACAAACCTCATGAGTGGGCTTTGGTGAGGGAATGCAGCAGATGGGAAAGCATTTCTGTCTGCTGAAGTAAGCTGGTTTAGCATATCCACCCCGGGTAAGACAGCGCTGAGGCCAGAGGCATGGACACAGGCAATCACCTGGAACTGTCATCCAGAAGGAAAAGCATGGAGTCAACACATCGGCGCTCCACTGTCTGCTGGAAGCTCTTCAGCACAGGGCAGCTTGGCATATTGTGCACCTGGAAGGAGGAGATGCAGCAGAGTGGTAGGGTTTGACCCTTTCTGAACCCACCCTGGAGACTCATGGATGACTGCCCATAGAAAACAGCTGCTCATGTCACACCATTTGTACTACAGTGTTGTACTACGATACTCACGTGAGGTTTTTTAGGATGGTTTTAAACATACAGACTTGCTCTCTGTACCAAAAGGATGAATGTTTGCTCTTTAGGATCAAATTCCATGGGAAGTGTAACATATCGAGCCATTCAGCTGACAGACCAGTTATCATTAGCTCCAGCAAAAAAGAGGTATTAAGGAGGGGTAGAAATGTGCCAACTTTCTTCCAGTAGCAGAAGCAGTCTGGCTCACAGGTAGTGTGCTGGAACTGGGATTAAGATGACTGTTAGGTGCTGAGTGCCAAAAAAGGGAAAGCACTTTATAATGGGTAAGCAAGGCCCAATGCCTCTATTAGCCCTACATTACACTTGAAAGAAACACTGGATTTCAAGGTAAGAACAAAAATACTGGAGACAAGTCTTCATCCATCCTACAGCAAGGCTGACCCCACAACTTGCTTTTTCAAAAGGCCATGCTATTTCTATAAGTATTGTGGGTTGCATAGAAAGGTACTGGAGTGCACATTAGTATCTGTGGGGGTTGGCACTGTGATTTCCTCCATGTGCATGGTAAGGGGATGTTTCTTTCTGTGACAGTGCAACAGAACAGCTCAGCTCACCTGCTCAGCAAAAATGTTATCGAGGAGGACAAAAAAATCCACAGACTCGTCATCATCAATGCCCATCCTCTTCTTAATTTTTTTCAAGTCATCAGAGATACCTGGCTGATGCATAGCATTCTCTGACCTATCCCTGTAAAGGAATTAAGAAAACCAAAAATTTTTACACACCAGGCTATCTTTTGTTTTTCTCATCACCCAGCCCAGTGGAGCTCTCCCACATCAGTGAGGGGTAGAAGAGAAGCACTGCAGCATACTGAGGGATTCCTGATGTTGAGATTCTGAGCTGCAGAAAGGACAGCTGCTGTATCCAGATTTCAAGGATCAGAGCTGGCTCTCTGCTCTCACAAAGGCAGGAGGAAAAATTAAGATGAGATGTGAACACCCCAGAAGTGCCTCCCATAAGCAAGGGCTGAATATCAGCTAACAGATCTGGTCGTACTGGAACAGTACAGGTCTGTGTCTTCAGGGAGTAGCCTTTAACTGCCTCATGAAAGAAGCAGCTTTGATCTGACTGCTGTATGGTGTGGGAAATGGGAAACACCTAGATATTCGCTTGTAGCTTAACTTCAGCTTTTGCTTTGTTAGAAGCCGTTTGCATCTTTATGCTGCTTTAAATTTTATTTTTAAAAACTTAGCTGAGAATATCCATGCTGGCCATTGTACTCCCCAGTTAGTCTGCAAGCTGAGGCAATGCTTAGTGCAGCTCAAAGTCTACCTTGATTTGGTTACAAAAGGCACAGTTGGTGGGCAGAGGGGGGCAGGGAGCAGCAGACCCTGCAGTTTACTCCTTTTTTGGACAGGTGATGTTACTCAAGGAGGCTGAATATGCTGCTTCTAGGGACTGTCACCTCACCACTGCGCAGACCAATCCTTTGCCTGCAGAGTCAAGCACTGCACAGTGAGCTCTTGCAAGTGAATTCTGACAGTTCTTGAATTTTGGGCAAAAATATGCTAATGTACAATCTAGCCAAACTGTAATATATCTGCCTTTCTAATATTTTCTGCCCTGTGCCCAAAACTGGAACAGGCATTTCAGAGTACCTGACTCCACAAACATGAGTGTTCTATGTAGGATCTTCCTTATTTCACTTCATTAGTTTTCATTAAATGCGTCAAGGCTGAGTATATTTCAGTTTCTTCAAGGTATGAATGTGACAGGACTGTTGAAATAACTCCCAAACCAGAAGCTGAATATAAAAAGGAGGCCCAATATGTTCACACTTGAAAGGCTTGTTAAGGGATGTAGATGACATTAATTCTGCCCTGCAGCAATGCTACAGACTAGCTGTACATTAGCTAATAATGAGTGTTTGCTAGACACAGACTAAATTAAACTGATCTTTCAAGGGAAAGTCTCTATTTTATTTTCTTCTGCTGCCACTGCCTGGTGTATAATTCTGCTTACCAAGTATTTTATACAACCAGCTAACCATTCCCAAAGAACAGTAAGTGGTAGGGAAAGAAACTGGGAAATGGGAAGAAAATGTGCTGTTGTAAATTACTACTGCTGAAACGAAACAGCAGTGAAATCATACGGTGAGATATTGCTGGCAATTACCTGGTCAAGTATTTCAGGCGTGGGCAGTTCTGGTAATTAGGGTAGAGCATTTCAGAGCTTGCTTCATCAGTGACAATGACAATGGGTCCTGTGGAACAAGAAGGAAGTTTCTGTGATCATAGTGCATCTGTTTCTTTAGACTGCTTTATAATCACTCCCACAGTCTTTGTGCTCAAGTCCAGTGTTATCAACTAGCAATTTCCCCCGAGCTATCACCTGCAACACAAGCCACTGTAGTTGTTTCTTGTGCATTTATTTCCACAGGGATGCCTGCTGTGCACCTTGTAAAGCTTCCCAGTTGTGTGTTCGTTTTTCTTAGCACCAAAAATTAGTCTCTGTGTCATGAAGTGTAAGGAGCTCTGGCAAGTCACTTCTACTTGTTTGTGGAACTGAATGTGGAAGGAGCAGATGTGAGATCTTTAAAATGCAGAGCATATTTTTAGAACAAGTAGTTACCAACTGCAGGATCCAGGCAAAAGTTACTCCAGATACTGAACTTGTATCCAAGATACTTGGGTTTCCCTGAGAAACCTTTTTCTGATGTGTGAACTTTTTGCCTTCTTGATTTTGAAGAGGGTTAACACTAACCTCCTCAGCAGGTCTGAAAGAGCAGCAGAAAGATACGCAAAGAGAGGGAACAAGTGACAAGCTGGTAAAGAATCTACAGGACTAGGAGAACTGGGGAAGGAAGCCAAGTGCAAAGAACCAAGGAAGAAGTAACATCTAGGAGCCAGAGAGATGCAGAAGGTGTGTGCATCTATGGAAGACTAAGCAAGGAAAGGCACTATTCAGAAGTCTCCCCAACCTTCTTTCTGCTGTTGGTACAGCCCAGCTAGCACGCAGCGTGTGGACTCCAGATTCCGGAAAATATTAGTGGAACGGATGCTGAAAGAGAGAAAGCAGTTTGTGAGGCAGCACTTTCTCCTTCATGTCAACATGGCTGCAGCTGGGGAGGTCTTGCTGGAACTGAGGATTCTGCTTCCACCATGGCTTTGGAAATCTGTGGTGGGACTCATCTTTTGTCACTACAGATATCTTAGGTAGACACCTATAATCTGAACTGCCCTTTAATTGCATGTCAGAGATAGTGGAGATAACAAACTGGCACTTCTCTGGTGTGATTTTTTTTTATCTCATCCTAAGCCAGATGCTCTCAGCATTACTGATGTGAGCAGCAGGGGTTGCTTCATCTCAGCTGTTTATAGTGAGTTAAAGTGTGCTCCAGAAATGCCCGTTTCTCTTCACTCACCACGAAAGTGCGTAATAGCACTGCCAGTGGCTCAGCCTAGGTGAGATGAATCTGTCCCTGGCATCACTCTCAGGACTGCTGGGCAATTGGATGCTTTGTGTCATGAGTGAGTTCTAGTGGCAGGCTCTGCAGACTGAACAAAGATGAAGGCCCAGGGGGGCCAGACAGTTTGCTGTGGGGTGGAGAAGGATATGCTAGCCAGAGTTTCCCTAGCACAAGGCTACTTGTTAAGAGGCAGGAAGAAAGGATGGTCCAGGAAGGAGCTGAGAGACTCACAAGACCTCAGAAGGCTTAAATGTTGGTGAAAGAAACTTGACGTCTTCCACATAGTTTCTCCTCAGCCGTTCCCCCAGGGCGAATGTCTGCTGCATCCCCACTTTTGTCAGCTGTCCTGCGACCACACCACCCTGAGAGCAAAGAAAAGGAGAGGCCTCCGGTGGACCATGGAAATAAAAAAGTCTACAGAGGAAAGAGGAAACCACCAGGAAATACGCCCTCACCTTAAAAACAGTCTTTTGGTATTCCTCATCCAAGAGTGAGAGGGGCTGAGGTCCTCCATTTAGGTCTGTCACCATGTAATCAAACTTAGTCTTAGCAGGTACATCTAAAAGAGTGGGATGCCATTCCACCTGTTTGAAAACAAACAAACAAACTGCTTCAGTGGAAAACTTTCAAGGGCATTAAACCAACGACTTTTAAGAGCATTAAACTAAATTTGGAGTGTTACAGTGTGCTGCCTTGCCAACAACACAACACGGAGACAAAGGGATCTCTATACACAGCTCATAGAGAGATGAGAGCAGTGCTCCTCTCTGGATTTGCAGATCTGATGTGCAGGAAATGCAGTACTTGCTCTACTCCCCTTACAGGAGAAGAATCTGTAGGAAATCACAAATGCTGCTCTTTGTTACACAGTGAAAAGCTGCTGTAGGAAACTACCTGAGCTAACCCCTGCTGGCTCCCCAGGCCACCTCGATGGAAGCTGGGGGAGGCGGATCCCTTGTGGTAACACCGAGGCAGGAGCCACACCTTTGCTGAGCACCTGTTGTGAGGTGCAGAACTTGGCCTTGGACTAAAGCCTCAGGATGCCCATCCCTGTATCCTGCCCCCGAGGGCTCCCTGCAGTTGCAGCAATTGTTCCCTCTGCTGTCATCTGTCCCACTAATGTGCTATTGCTGTTCCACTTTAAAGAATCACAGAATTAATTAGGCTGGAAACGACCTCTGAGATCATCAAGTCCAACCTGTGACTGAACACCACGGTATCAACCAGGCCACAGTGCCATGTCCAGTCTTTCCTTAAACACCTCCAGGGACGGTGACTTCAACACCTCCCCGAGCAGCCCATTCCAATGTCTAATCCCCCTCTTTGTGAAGAAATTCCTCCTAATGCCCAACCTGAACCTCCTGGAGCACAGATTACAGACTGTCTCCTCTCATCCTGCTACTTATCACTCACCCTGGGAGAAAAGCCTGACCCATAACTGGCTACAACCTCTTTTCAAGAAGTTGTAGAGAGTGATAAGGTCACCCCTAAGCTTCCTCTTTTCCAGACCAAACACTCCTAGCTCCCTCGGTGGCTTCTCCTAACACTTGTGCTCCAGACCCTTCCTCAGGTCCGTGGCCTTTCTCTGGACTCACTCCAGTGTCTCAATGTCCTTCCTCAATTAAGGCACCCAGAACTGGACAGGGATGACCACTGCCCTGCTCCTGCTGGCCACGCTATTGCTGATCCAGGCCAGGATGCCACTGGCCTCCTTGGCCACCCGGGCACACCTGGCTCAGTTCAGTCGCTGTCAAGCAGCACCCCCAGGCCTTTTTCCACTGGGCAGCTTTCCAGCCACTCTTACCCAAGCCTGTAGAGCGGCATGGGGTGCAAGCTCCCAAATTCCCATACCTTCCCCTCGGAAATTACTCTCGGTATCGCCCCGGGAAGGGGAATAAACGCCAAACCACCAGGCTGCCGCGGGCAAGGCAGCGGCTCAGCAGCGGACACGCCGCCGGCTCGGGGTCAGGGCACCTCTCGCACCACCCCCGTCCCGTCTCGTCCCGTCCCGTCCCGAGCTCACCGGCTCTGCCCCCGGGATCGGCCGCAGCGGGGTGCGCGCCCCGTGCCGGAACACGACCTGCACCAGCCTCAGCTCCAGATCCCGGCGCCGCCCGCCCTCGCCGCCGTCCCGCCCGGCGGCCGCCGCCGCCGCCCGCCGCCGCTGCGTCCAGGCGGCCAGGCCGCCCAGCACCCACAGCCGAACCCCCCAGCCCATGGCGGCCCCGCCGGCCCGGCCGCACCGCGGGGAACAGTGGGAAGCGCAGTCCCCGGCTGAGCCCCGCCTGGAAGCGGGCACAGACGAGGACCAGGCGCGGACTGCGGCTCCCGGCGGGCGCCGCGCAGGGGAGCCGTGCGGCGCTGGGCGGGACCGGCCGCGCCCCCGCCCCGATGGGGACACGGCCGTCAGCCGGGGCTGCTGCCGTTCCCGTGCCTGCGCTCTCCGTCTTCTTCTCGTTATCTTCCCTGGGGGACCCGCCGGGCGCCAGTGTGCACAATAACCCCGCGTAGCGTTCCAGGCTTGGGGAAGAGTCTACTGGAAAAGGAGCTGGGGCGCTGGTCACAGCGGTTGAACTGAGCCAGGTGTGGCCAGGTGGCCAAGGAGGCCAATGGCACCCCGGCCTGGAGCAGGAATAGCGTGGCCAGCAGGAGCAGGGCAGGGATTGTCCCTCTGTACTCGGCCACACCGCCAATGCTGTGTCCAGCTCTGGGCCGCTCACTTCGGAAAAGGCCTTGAGGGACTGGAGCGAGTCAAGGGAAGGGTCTGGAGCACGAGTGTTGTGGGAAGCCGCTGAGGGAGCTGGGGGTGCTCAGTCCGGAGAGAAGGAGCCTCGGGGGGGACCTTACCGCTCTCTGCAGCCGCCTGAAAGCAGGCTGTGGCCAGGTGGGGTCTGGCCTCTGCTCCCAGGGAAGAGGGACAGGCTGAGAGGAAATGCCCTCAGGCTGAGCCAGGGAGGTTCAGGTTGGACATATAGAGGAATTTCTTCACAGAAAGGGTGATCAGACACTGGAATGGGCTGCCCGGGGAGGCGTTGGAGTCATAGTCCCCGGAGGTGTTCAGAGAGCAAGGGCAAGGGTGAAGGAGAAAGAGGAGGGAGAGGATGGTGACCTGCACAAAGGCCTGAGGGAGGAGCCGCTGCAGGTGGTGTGAGGCTGGTGCAGACACCAGGACGTGCAGAAGGGGGATTTTGGTCACCTCCTGGTTTCTCTCAAAGTCCTGCAGTTCTGAAAGGGTTGCCTCAGTTTTCTGAGCTTAAGAGTACGTGAAACACAGAGGCACAACAAAAGCAGAGAGAGAAGGAGAAAAAATATTTCAGAAGCCAAGAAAATAACAAATGAAGGAATCAGGCCTAAATCTTGTGTTGCAAGGGAGTGAGGGGTCGAGAATGCTGAGGGGAGAGGGGACAGGAAAAAGTAGTTAAGAGGGGGAGGGAGGGCGGAAGAGAGATAGAGGTGATGTGATAGAAGTGAGCAGGAAGAGAGGCTCACACTGAATTTATTTGTATTTCCACTCAAATGTTAGCCTGGAAGAGAACCCCAGTTCCTGTGAAGTTGTGAAGACTGGGACTGCAGGGTCCCTCCTGGGTGGCCCTGGCTGCTGCCAAGCAGCATTACTGGTGAGATATATTTTAGAGTACACCACACCACAGCAGGTGCATGCAATTAGAGGAGAGAGCTCCAAAATAGCAGGCGGCTGTCAATTTTTTAGCAAATGGTGTTGCCCTGTTTTTTTTCCTTTGTCCAACTGTGTAGAAATTTATTCTAAGATGCACCATCTTTACAGAAACATTTTCAAAGGACCTGTTATTTTTACCCTTCTGTTGCTTTTTGTGACCAGACGAGGAGCAGAAGGCTAATCCAATGGCCACCAGGGGTGAAATTTTTTTCACTGAAGGAAAGCAGTGAGCTCTAATGAACAGGCAAGTTTCAGGAAACTTTCCACTCTGAAAGCAGAGCGCAAATTTCCTCCTGGTTGGAATTCAACCAAAATTGCAATGATTGCTATCTTTGCGAAATATTATGATTGCTATCATTTGCCTTTTACAGTGCTGCAAAAATGTATCACACCTCAGAACACTCTGGTTTTATAAGTTTGTGTTTACATCTTCCTTTTTTTTTTTCAAGAGGAAACTGAGTCATAGTGAGCTTTGTAGTTTGACCAAGCCATGTAGTTATTGTGTGGCTGATACATTGATAAAGTGTGAGGCCAACTAGCATGATTAGATTTTTTGTTCCATAACGCGGATAAAAATTAAATAATGCTTAAAAAATACAAAAGGAACAATTTAACCTAATGAGTTGGTGTGGTTTATTGTTTTTTGGACTAAGTGAACACCTTGTCCCTAAACAAAGGTAAAGGACGGCCAGGCTTTGAGCAATCTGGTGTAGTTGAAGGTGTCCCTGCCCATGGGGGGGTTTGGAACTGGATGATCTTCAAGTTCCCCTTCCAACCCAAACTATTTTGTCATTCTATGAAAGATCTTTATCTCCTTATGAAGTAAATCAGATTTACCATAAAATGTTTGTATGGTAGAGGCACAAATAGCATTTGGATGCCCCTTAGGGAGGTGGGTTTATTTATTTCCCCCTGCTTGGTAGGGGTCAGAAAATAGACATGTTGCTGTGACTTCTTTGGTTCCTTTCCCAAGTGCATTTTGCTCATCAAGGAGAGTGAACTGGAAATGTTCTCCCACAGCTCTTCACCACACAGGCTGCAGCTGGGCTGGGAGCTTGGCTACTGGAGAAGGGTGGCTTAACCAGCCTGGTGTGACTGCCCAAAGTGGGCCAGAAGCAGCTCCTGCCAAGAATGATATCTCTGTGTGCCAGCCTTGTTTTGGGGCAGCTCCACCTCTGGGTGGAGGATGGGCTGCTCTGCTGTAGCACAAAGTGTTTTCCTGCCCTTCCAAAAACTTCTTCCACCCTAAAATGTTCCCATGACTGGCTTTCTGAGTGCAATGAAGGTGCTTTCACTCTGGTCCCTTGAAGTGATCACAGGTCCTGAAATCTCAAGTGCAACATGGATAGGAGTTTGTGCAGGATTCATGTTCGGGATCACAGACTGCTGCATCCTGCAGCCAAAAGAGCTTTCTCCATTCCCATCTCTGGAGCTAATGGTGGTGTCTCTGTGTCCTGCAAGGACTGCTGACCACAGTGGCTATTATAAACCAGTCAGTCTGGACATGGAAGCTGTATTGCATTCACAAAGGGCTGAACTTTATAAATAAATTGTTTGAGTGTGCTGTGCTGCTTCCTGTGGAGCCATATCACTCTTGTCTCCTGCAGTCTGTCTGTTGTGGTGAACCTTGTAGCCAGCTGCTTTGTGAGCAAGGCGCCTGGGGAAATGGAAGGAATGTTTCCACTCCTAAAGTCTGTGATCCTTTGGGGTGGATTTGAAAAAAATAAACCCCTAAATGCCACCGCAGACCAAGCCTTCCCTGCAAGACACCATTCATGGTACACTGTACAGATCTGATGCATCTTGTCTCATTTTCTGCATGCTTTCACATCAGTGCTTTACCTTCCAGCAGTGAAATGATGTGTGTCGATACACAGGAGTCATAATTTAATTTCGGAATTCCTGCAGGTTATGTGGGAGAGTCCTGGAAGTCAGACTTGTCATATTTAGGGCTGGCATTCTGAGGAGATTTTTGGAGATTTTCTTTTATGTACTTTAGAAACAGGTCATCAGACAGTTATTAGTTTCCTACCTCTTTTACCTGGGAAGATGTGGCTTTCTCTCACTTTTCTTTGTCATTTCCAGGCTTGGGCATTTGGTCATTGTCCATGTGGCAGTGGGAGAGCTGGAAGCTGGCTGTGTGCTGGCAACGGACCGACTGCGCCAAGGTTCAGCCCCTGCCCAGTAACCCAGCACAGAAGATGCATTCCCTGCCTTCTGTTTTTCTTTTGTTCCAACTTTGTCATCCTAAACTGGATGATGCCTGCAGCCATCTGCTGCATTTGGTAGTCTGCGGCATCATGCCGACTCAATTATGCGCCGCTCTGGGAGAACAGCAGGCTGGTTTTCTCTTCATCTTTGAAAGAGTGCTTTTCCCTTACACAGGAAGACTGAGGGAAGTAGGAGCCTCCAGAAGCAAGCTGGATAAGCTGCTCCCAGCCGTGTCAGGTGGACTCTCCGTGCCTGTGCAGTCCAGGTGTGGTGGGAGAGCTGCCAGTCTGTCACCATGCCCAAGATGCTGCATCCTGGGACTCGGTGCTCTGATGCCATGGCAGATGTACTCCCCTGTGGCAGCACTTAACCATTTGGCACTTCTAAGCTTTATCACCTCATTTACTTTTCGTGGATATATATTAAACCAAGGGTATTTCTATTAGACCAAACGTTTTGGGATGAGGTGAAATTAAATAGGAGATGGTGCAAGTGTAAATTACATTTGGTTTTTTTTCAAAACATCCAGGAGAGAAGGGCTGCAAAGAAAAGGGCTGCTGTTGAGCCTTACAGTGGACTTCTAGTAAAGTTGTTTTGTCATGCTTTCATACTTGGAGAGAAGTGAGCATGCAGGAGGATTTATGTGTGTGATTCAGCCTGTGACATCAATCTGCTTCCTGTGGTGGGCAGAGGAGACATAACCGAAATCTGGGTGGAAATGTTATCTTTTTTTTTTTTTTGTCTTTTGTCTTTTTTTTTTTTTTTAGGATAAATTTTGAGACTCCAGGACTGCTTCATATTTTATTCTTTACTTTCCCTGCAGGTAGTGGACTTCATGGGTTTCAACATGCAGCCACTCATGTTTGCTATTTGAATCCTTCTGGACTGTCCATAGTGCCCTGATCCTTTTTCCCCTTCAGTAAATTCTCCTCTTCATTACATGAGAATAGGGGTAAGATCAAGTGGTGGGGAGCTAGAAAACAGGGACTTGTGCTATTTACATTTAAGACATTTCTGGCCCCACCAGCTGTTCCATGTGTGTTATTTTCAGAAGGGCAATAATCCACAGGAGTTCAAGAGGGTGGAATTGTGTGAATATATCGGGTGGAGGAAATCAAGACGCTTGGGAGTACCCAGGCCTTGTCATGACAGAGAGTCTGGATCCCAGATGATTCTGGCTGGGAGAACTCAAGGAGAGTTCTCAAAGTGCTGCTTGCATGGCTAGAAAAGGCTGCTCAGCTGGGTGTTTGTTAGCTGTTTGCAAGAGTCATCTGTGTTTACACTGCTGGCAGGACCACCTGCTCTTTTTTTGAACAATAATATGTGTGTGTGTGTATATATATTGCTGCATTTCTGCATTTATTTTTAGCCCTTTCTAAAAACCCCCAACAGGTTTGAAAGATGCTGTAGATTGTGAATGGTGCCTGGCGGCATTGCTCACATTGATGGTTGTCAGAATTTCCATGCCAAATCTCTGCTTTGAAAGGTTTATAACTCATCCCTCTATTCTTGGTCCTGCAGCTCTCATGCCCTGGAAAAAAGAAAATAAAAGAAAATTTAAAAAAAACCCAAAAAACAAGGAACTATTTAAAACCTACATTTTTTCCTACAGGTTTGTGGAAATCAGAATTGTTGGTCTAAACAAGAGCTTTTTCAAAGCAGACATTGAGTCTTGTCACTTTATTTTGCAGCACCTAATTGCAAATGTGTGGCAGGTCTCTCTAACATGTTTCATCTGGTCATATGGAGAAGCTGTTTTGCATATTAGACTGATACAGGCACTGGATGGTGTAAAATGTCAGGGAGCCAACAGCAGTTAGCTCCCCACCACCGGCTCTGAGGAAGCATAAAACCAGCTGAATTATGGCAGAGGTTGAGCAGTCTCCACACGTGGGGTGACACCAGTTGCAGAATCACAGGGTGAATGTTCTTCTTACCAAGAACTTGCAGAGACATGAGACATACCATGTTTTTTTACATTCATAAATAAAGGACATGCATTTTGCTATTTCGTGCAATCAGCAAAAGAAATCCTGTACAAAGAAGCAATTGATAATTCTAAGAAACACATAGCTATCCCTTATTAATTTTATGGTCCAGATTTTGGAAGTGTCTCCCATCCATGCAGTGCAAAGCAGGTTGGTGCTGTTAATCTGCACCATTCCCTGGTGAAGTCCTATACACATCCTGATGATTCCTGGTGCCCACCCAGAAGAGATGATGTTGGGAGGAGATTTAACAGAGTGCCCCGGTGCTGCTGAGAATCCATGGCAAAACAGGCAATAGCACACAGCAACCTGACTCATGCAACAGTACTAGAAAGAGTGAACTGCATCTCTTCTGAGGGTTTTCCCAGGTTTGGAAAGCTGATGGAATGTTGGCTGCTAACAGTATATTCATATGCAGGCAGTAGGCACTAATTCAAAACACGAAGGTAATGAACTTGAAACTGGGTCCTGGCGCACAGTGAGGAGCATGGAGGGAGCACTGGGAACTTGAGCTAAATCAAAGTCAGGGTAATTTCTCATGCAGCATTCTGCAGGCCGTTCAAACTGAGATTATCTTTTGGCAGATGGGAATAACACTTATTCCCTGTATCTGCAGGAAGGCTGTGAGGTAGCAAAAGTACATGCAGAAGGCTTTGTATATGCAAAGCTCAGCTGTTTTTTCACACTATATTAGTAGCTGTTTGAGTGACAGATACCACCTTTCCTTCAGGTCTTTTCTTATGCTTATGAAAACAGTGCTCTTACAAAATGGAAATAGTTGGGTTGCTTTTGTACATGTTGCATGGGTACACACACAGTGTTGCTGAAGACACAGAGTTTAAACTCTTTTATCCTGATTTGTCTTCCCCAGCAACTGATCTTTCTGAAGACACAAAGGTTTATTATTCTGGTTCCCCTGTACATTTATTGCCTATCTCAGGTCACGGCACTCCTGTAGGCTCTCAGCACCTCCTTAGTGGGACGTAGGGGCCACTGTATTTTTTCAGATGGGAATTTCAGAGAGGCAAAGCCAAAGATGACTGGCCTGCTGTCAGACATAAAACTTCTTGGAGTAGGAACCTGAGGGCACTCTCCAAATTTCCAGGCTGGTGCCTGAGCTGCTTGTCCAGACTCAGTGTTATCTTTTGCTGCTGTTCTGATCCCATCTGGCTGTCAGCTGTACCAGCCAGTGCTCCGTGGGTATTTATGCTGCTGCCAGTTCTCATGTCTCAATTGGGAGTCATTTAATGCGGGTGACTGAGATTCCTGGAGAGGAAGAATTTGAAGTATCCCAGACAATGGTATGGCTGACATAGTTTTTGTTGTAAGACTATGTTTGAGTATTAATTTTACGGATTGTTGACACACATGAGTTTTTCTTGGGCTTCAGGGTCTGTGGTTTCAGCCATAAAATAGGGTCAGTCCTGGTATCAGAGTTTAATATCCTTCTCTTGTAAAAAAACATAATAAATGGGAGGAGAAACATATGTTTTAAAATTTCCAGTGATGATGAGATTTTAAGAAAGAGGCAGCACAACATTTTTCATGATAATTTGGCATTTTTGAAGAAAGATTCCTGGTACAGCTTGACTGTAAGTCAACAGAGTCAACACCTGAGTCAGAGAAGGGAAAGGGGCACGTCTCCCTTAGAAAGAAACTTGATTGCATGTTCTCTTACTCTCAATTACCCTAATTTGAACTGGGGAGCTAATGAATATTGCAAAATGGTTTGAAACAAACAGCAGCACTGTGGACAAAAAAAAATAGTCATTATGAGCTGCAGTGTGTCAACCACAGTGAATTTTTCACAGATTTGTAGGTTTTAATGCTGGGGTGACTGTCTGGCTGTTTGCTTAGTGTAGGGGAGAGGACCTTGCCCAGTAATTTCCAATGGGATCAGTAACTTCTATTGGTACCAGTGCACACCTTTTAAAATCCCATTACAATAATTAGAAACTACCTCATCCCTAGACTGTGCTTTCCAATTGTTAATTAAAATATTACTTGTAATTGTAAGAGTGCTTCTGTTAGAAGAGCAGTCAGCTGTCAGAAATGTTGTTCCTTTTTGCAAGATAGCAGGATTGAAATCCTTCTCACCTTTGTCTTGGGAAGTGAAACAGAGCAAGCTGCAGACTCCCACTCCAGGCTGCAGCCTGTGGTGCAGAGATGCTGGGGGTGACATGGGAGGTTACACTGCATGGAAGTACAGAGCAGCTAGGCCTGTCTGTGTCTGTGTTTGTGTGTCTGAGATGCTGTGGATGTGTGGTGCTGTGAGGTGGATGTGCTCTGCAGCCTCGCTGCTTTGCTTAGAAATGCACTTGGTGTGATGGCAGCCCTGATTTGGGGTGTGGTAGGAGTGCTTTGGAGTGTGCCAGGTGTGCACTAGGGCAGGAAAAGGGATAAAGTATCTCATGTTTTTTCCTTTGATGATCTGGAGCTCTCAGGTACCTCACTGTGATGTGCTTGAGTGGTCAGAGATACCATCAGGAATCAGTGAGGCTTATTCTGAGTTCTCTTTCATTTAATGAATGTCTTTGTTGTTGATTTAGGACTGAGTACTTTAATGAACTTTTCAGAAAGTCCTCAAATTTGGCATTTCTCTGGAAATGTCAGAGATGAATCTCATGAAGTTAGAGATAGGGAGAGCAAAGTGTAATTATATCCTAAGAAAATACAAGGCCACAGAGGGAAAAAATAATCCAAAACTTCATTTCAGAGGAAAAAAAACAGGTGAGAAAAGAGTTCTCATGATCTGCAAGGGTTGAAAAAAATGAATTTAACTGAATGTGAAAAACTAATATTAATTGGAAGAAAGTGCATTTTTCTGTGAATATGCAGCAAATATGGTGGTAATTCCTGCTATGTATATGTACCCAAGTGCTTTCTTGAGTCTGGGCTGAAGTGGAAGAAAAGCAAGGTGGGAAAGAAAACATGGTTTCACTGGACTACATGATTTTGCAATGTCTAATTTTGGACACTTGTTTCTGAAAAGTCTTGCTTGTAGCCTGGCACACATCAAACTGGTTCTGTCAGGAGCGCTTTTCAACCTCAAACTTTGTTCCCAGGCTGAAGAGCTGGCACGACATTTACTTCAAACCCCAAACAAATAGCAGCAAGTTTCTGACCTCAGGCTTGCTTCTTGCTGCTAATCTGATTCCTTTTAAGGGTAGGAGCGGGTGGTTAACATGATTTCTAGTGAAACCCTGCTTGCAGCTGAATATGAGAGTGTTGGGTTTTGCTGGGGCTGTTGATAAAAATGTCATGGCCACACACCCATATCCAGTTTCTAGGAAAATCTTCCAATATGTCTTTTGCATTCTTTATATTGTCATATGGCTGACCATCACTGAGATGCCTTCCTAAGATTATGTTCATGTCCAATAAGAGCATGAAATTTAACTCTCTTGTGGGTCCCTACCAGTTCATTTTGACCCCTAGCTTGGCCCCATCTGCTTTACCCCTTCCTGTCTAAAACAAACCGTTATAGTAAAGAGGAGCCCTTGCATATGAATAGTGAGTCACAAACCCTGATTCTGAGTAATCCCTGAGCAACTCCCCGCTGTGATCCAGCCCCGAGAGGTGGAGATGTCATCTCAAAAAATAGCAGGGGTCTGCAGCAGACTTGGTTTTGCTCCTGCAAACACTGCAGAGGGGTTGTTTTTCTTGCCTGTCATGTGGCAGCCAAACAGAGTTTATAATACAGAAATGAAAAGAGAAAAAACTGCCTAATCTTCTAATAAAATGTAGCCACCTCGAGGGAAGAGAGTGACTTAATGTAGCAGTCCTACAGGCCTCACTCAGGGAATAATTTTAAAGGAATATGTAAATATTGCAGCTTTTCTGCATTTTGCTTTCTGACTTGCTCTGGGGGAATACTTTCTTCCAACGTACATGGAATGATTGCTTTTATTCCCCCAGAGACCAGTGGGTTTGTGTTAATGCCATTTTCCTGGCATGTTGGAAGACAGGGGAGTGGGTTTTATGCTGGTGCTGCAGAGTGTTCATAGAATCATAGAACCACAGAATCACAGAATACAGAGATGGGTTGGAAGGGACCCATCAGGCTCATCAAATCCAGCTCCTGGCCCTGCACAAGAATCACATCACTGTCCAAACACTTCCTGAACTCTTGGCTTGGTGTTGTAGCCACCATTTCCACCAGGCACTAATCATGGTTCTCTTAGGTGTTTTCTATTACTAATCTAAATGCATTTAACTGTCCTTAAAATGTCTTTTGGTAAGTATTTATTGCATAAAGTCTCCAGTGGAGGTGTGTTGTTTGGTTTGTGATTGGCTACATTGGTTACACAATATTGTTTATGCTTCCTGAGGGCTGGAGGAGCACAGAGCTGCCTCTGGGGTGGATATTGGCCCATATGAATTTAAAATTTGGTTTCCTTGACTGACATTTACTTTCTGAGAACTCTGTTGCCCGTCAAACTCAATTGCTCAAAGGTCTGTGGGAAACCAGTGGTGGTATGTGAATGTGGCCTCAGCAAATTCATTTTAAAAAATGTGAACCAATGTTCACTGGAGGAAAAATGAAGCATTTCTGCATTATTTGGCTGCAGTGAGTCTTACAAGCTCATTTGATCCTCCTTCTTTTTCTGTCATCAGATTTTCATGACAAAGTTATATATGTATGGTATTGCAATTCCCGAGCTCCCCAGAAAGATCTTTAATCATCTAGACCATATAAGCAACGAACACTTCAGGCAAAAGCAAAGCTATTAATTTTGCACTTCAAAGTCACAGTTTTTTCCCCCTACAAAGTGTGTGTTATAGAGCTGCCACTCCATCCTCGTTTTTAGTCTATCCATACCTCTGGTGCCCCAATAACCTGACTCACTGAAATGTTCTTTATTCACAGTTGTGTGCAGAACCTACCATCAGCCCTGTACAGGATCCCCTCCTGTCACCCCTGCTGGGTGGAGGTGCTGGATTCCCTCAGGGGCACTTAGAGCCTTCTGGCCATGCTGCATGGATGCTGTGAGCCTCCTAAGGGAGCTCCCCTGGGAACAGCAGTTCCCCTTGGCCTGTGTTAGTCCCAGGCTTCCCAGGAGACAGCAATGCCAGCAGGGAAGCTGCTCTGGAGTACCTGCCATCGCTGTGTGTCAGGCTCTCTTCTATGCTACGCTGACTTTTGGAGTTCTGAATTTCTGCCTTCCTTGTACTTTGGCCCTTTGCAGTCCAGTCAAGCATGGTCTCATTCTTGTGAACACACAGTGCTTTTGTTGTTTGGTGTTTGGGTCTTCCTAATTCCTTGGCCTCAGTGATGTCTCATGGAAAAGTGTTTGAAAGGGGATTATGCAGTCTGTCATCTTCTTACCTATTCCCTTCTAACATTCTGAAACTTTATCAGCATGGAATTTGCTTGAGTATTGTCTTGCCCACATATTCTGAAAGAGGAAACAACTTGCTTGATCCACGTCCTCTAGATCAGCCCTTTTAAACCTCTCCCTCAATTTCTCCCTCAAATTTCTCTTAGCCTGCTCAGCTGTTCCACTGTGTTGTTCATGGAGAAGAACTCAGAGGCATGACCTTGTCTCAGTTCAATACTTTATTAGTTTTGGCATTCTATGTATTTTTAAATAAAGGTTTTCCTTTTATAGGATTAAGTATTTCTGCTTTAAAGGCTTGTTGAAACACGTTTCTCTGTCTTCCTATCTCAGGCTCAGCAGCTGATCAGCACAAGACTGTAGATCAGAACTGACTTCTGGCTCCTTCAGACATCAGCTAGAGGAGGAAATGGTCTGAGGTGTGCTGACCAAGGAAATAACTGGGGTTGGCATTTCTGTCAAATGTTGGTTCCAGCTGTTGCTGGAGAATTCACAGTTCTGAGAGTCTGAGCAGTCCCGGCAGGTAGAATTGGAGAAAAGAGAGGCAAGAACAGAATGAAAAACTCTCATATTTCCTCTTTTCTCCCTCTCAGAGCATTGTCTTTGTAATGCTGCCATTTAAAGATTGAGTACCTATCCAAGGGCTGAATTTAATATGTAATGTTGATTCAAGTTGCTACTAGAAGATTGTCTACCCATCCATCTGGTACAAAGCAATATATACTAAATCTGTCTGAAAGGACAGGTCAGCCTGTAGTAAATGTGCTCCTGTCATGGTGTGACAGCCTGGCCAGCCTTGACAGCGGGTTCCAAGAATCACAAGTTTATGATCTGTCAGCTAGTGCAAACATCCATCCATCAAATATCCCCCACTTGTTATACTTAGGAGACAGAAGCCTGAAGGCATTAAGAAATGGGTGGCAGAAGGAAATTATCTGCATTGGTACATTCACCCTCTAGGATGAGAGAGAGCTGGGATGGTTGTACTCCTCTGGTCTCAAAGATCACTAAAATCCCACCTGTGAACGTGGTTGGATCACAGAGGTCTGAGACAGCACGGAGGAGATCCTTGTCCTCTTTTTTTTCAGCTCTACCTTGCCCTCCAGCAGAGACTGTAGCTCAGAGTTTTTAAAGATTGGGCTATTGCTTGTTTTAAACCACAAACACTTTATTAAACAAGGTCTGCATTCATCCTTGAGTGGCTTTACTAAACATTAATGTCACTCTGTAGCCAAGTGTTCCACGAGGAGTGCTCCTGACTTCCCTGTTGCCTGTCTCTCGCAGCAAGGTGGCACCCTAAGAGACAGGCATGCTTAGGGCTGTACACATGCCAGTTAAAAACCCAGGCTCTGCAGGACCAATCCTGCCTTCTTGCTGCACTGTGGGACTGTGGCTGCTTAGGTGGCATCCTCACCCCTGAGCTGAAAACCCCCAAACCACAGCTCCTCAATTTTAAAGGGTCCCTGTAGTTTTTAATGCAGTTAAAGGTCCTTGTCCCAGTGTCCTCATTTAATTCAGGATTCATTCTTTATGTCCCCTCTCAGGCTCCTTGCTGGGACCCAGTACTTTATTGGTATCCAGCTCCCCAGCCTGCAGAGTTCCACGGGATGGGATATTGTGTGGACAAAGTGAAGAAGGGCACTTCCTTTCGGTGGACAGGGGGATCCAAGGCCAGAAGGAGGGAGCCTGTGAAAGTTGGAAAGTGGGAGAGCAAAGGATAAATTTCAGAGGAAGGACATAACTGAGGGAAGAAAAGGAATTTCTTTGGGCTGGGCGAATACATCTTGAGAGATTTGAGTACCCAAAGGATTGCTGCAGAGATGGTTAGCAGTGGATTCTCTCAAGGCCTTGTCTCTTAAAAAGACTTCAGGGCTCATTTACTGCAGAGACAAGCAATCAGATGCCTGGGGGACAGGTCTTACTTCCCTCTTCCTGCTGAGTTGGCTTCACATCACAGGTGTCCTCTCTGGGTACAGTGGTGTGCTGGGATATGCAAGGAGATGCAGGGAGCAAGTGTTTGCAAGAGGATGGAAGCTCTGCTCCCTGACCAGCTCCTCCTTCCTTGGTAATGCAGAGGCAGGCAGGGGAGCTGGGGGGTTCCTGTTAGACAGTCAATCAATCATTTCCTGATGTTCATTATTTATTCCCCTGGCCAAACCCTCCTCTCATTCCTGCCACTCTGGGCAATGGGAATTTTTGTGATCTCTGAGCAGCAGAGGCTGGCGGGCAACCTGATCCCTGCTAGCAGCTCATTCTCAGCCATGTGAGAGAAGAAACATCCACAAGGAGAGATGGAGTTAGAACTTTATTAGGAGAAACCTAGACATGATTGACTAAAATCTCATGTTAAGGAAAACACACAGGTCTTTTCAGGATTAAAAAATACAAATGTATAAAAACTTACAAACAAAAACATGGTTTCCCCCATCTGAGTGTGAATGTGTATTTAAATGTACAGGGAGCTGTACCAAAGCAGTGTATCAGGAGCAGGGATTCACTTTCAGTGGCCCTAAGAGAGGGGAATGGCTCAGTCCCTTCATCAGCTGGTCCCAGGCCATTTGCTTGTGCAGTCCAGTGTCGGGAAGCTGTGGCCTGTGTCTGAAAGGGCAGTGCAGGGTAAACAACAGGGACCAGCTTGGCCCTGTTTAGCAGATCTTTAACAGAGGGATGTCAGCTCTGCACTGAGGAAATGTATCTGGAGTGGGAGCTGCCTGCAGACCTCACCCACCAGACTCACAGTGCAGCCTCGGGCCCCAGGGGCTGCTCTGAGAAGCTACAGCAGTGGAAAGACCCTGTCCATGAGTGATTTCTAGCACTGTGTGTGCTAAGGATGGAGTGGAGAGGATAGCCTGGAGGCAGAGCAGAGACTTGCTGTGGGGACAGAAAACTTGACCTGTGCTGGCTGGCAAGCATGAGAGAGCAGGCAAGAGCAGAATGATGTGCAGGACCTGAGCAGGACTCTTTCTGCTTGCAGAGGATGTTGAAGTGTTTTGGTAGGTTGGTGAGAAGACACAGGCCGTACCTCTTCTGCAGATAAACAGAGGATGCTTTTCTCTCAAGTGGGCAGCTGGCAGCACCCTTTCAGCAGAATTCAGGTTGCTTGAAAGATGAGTTTCAAAAAGGGGATAACCACTTTGTTTCTACATGATACTTGTGCGATATCTGTTCTCACAGGAGAGTCTCTATTTCTGTTAATGGATGTCTTGCTTAGGATTGATGACATAAGTATCTTGGGAAAATTCCCCAGTCTTCATCAACTGGTCATCTAAGTGATTTCCCTGGGGCCAGTCTGCTGTGCTGGCTTAGGAATGAGGAAGGGATTCCAATGTTAGACATGAGGCAGCTGTGCACTGGGGACTGCAGATGTCCTTATTTATGGGGAGGAGTTGTTATATACACAGTGTCAAAAAATTCAAGTAGGATTTATTGTGTAGGTAAACTGGTATAAAATATCTGGGCTCAGGTAGAGAAAAGGAGGATTAGAAAGAGCCAAAATGAAGCAGATGAGAAAATCTCTCTTTCAGAAAGCCAACTGGTGTGTTTCTGCTCCCTGCAGGTGAGAGAAGCCTCAGCTCAGTATAACTGCCAAGCTGATGTTGCAAGTGTTGAATAGAGACCACAGAAGATGCAGAGGTCCAGTCAGTCTGTTGAATACAGTATCACAGTGGATACTCACTGGGCAGGAGTCTGCTGGTCCATGCTCTACCAGGCTAAGGGTGGGGAGTCTCTAATCCCTGTGGGTCCCATGGCAAAAAAACAGCTGAGGGCTTCATATCCCGAGTCTGGGGTCTCTCTTCAGTGCCTGTGGCTGCCCCTGCCGTGAGCTGTGAGAAGTGCTGTCTGGACAGGATAGAGAGAGGATATTAAAACAGGGAGGTTAGGGGCGAGAGTTTGGAGTCCACTTTGCAGAAGTTTTACTGAGCGCTGGGACAGCTCCTTCTCCTCATCCCTGCTGGAGACGGGTCACACAGACAAATCATCCGACCTTGCCTTGCTGCTGGCACGGCTGGCCTTGCTGAGCCGGCGTTTCTCGTTGAAGTAGTTCTCAGGGAAGGCAGGTGCCGCACATTCACTGGCCACCTCTGGACTCTCCACATAGCTGGACTTAATGAAGGGCCCTTCCCCAGGAGCATCCTCCTGGCCATGGACCCTCTCAGTGGCAAAGTTGGCGGTGTTCTGCTGGGAGGCCATCTTGTTGCTGAAGGGGGTGATGAACTTCCCGTTGGGACTTGACAAGCACTGGTTAAAATCTGGTGGCGGGGTGTACATCTGTGCCCTCTCCGCCTGCGGGGCAGACTCCAGCCTGCCGGGGGCTGTGCTGGGGCTGGCTTTGTAAGACCGGGAGCACCTCTCCTTGGCTTTCTTCCAGCCCAAGTGGTACAGCTCAGCCAGGCTGAGGAAGAGGGAGAGCACTGCCACAGCCAGCATGAAGACGATGAACACATTCTTCTCCGTGGGGCGGGACACGTAGCAGTTGACAGGGTGGGGGCACGGTGCCCGCTGGCAGATGTACAGGGTCTCCAGGAAGATCCCGTACAGGACGTACTGCCCCACGATGAAGGCCACTTCCATGGCAGTTCGAATCAAAATGCTGTAGACGTAGGTGTTCAGCAGGCTGCCCCTGAGTATGATTTGGCCTCCTGCTTCATCCCAGCCAGACAGCTTGGTCTCCTTCTCTGCCACGGAGCACTTCTGCTGGTAGTATGTGTCACCACTGTTTTTGTTCTCTCGGGCCTCTATTTCTGCCTCCTTCATCTTCCTCTTCTCCTCCATGCGCACCGTGTGCATAGCATGGCCCATGTACACCAAGGACGGGGTGGAGACGAAGATGATCTGGAGGACCCAAAAGCGGACGTGGGAGATGGGGAAGGCCTTGTCGTAGCAGACGTTCTCGCAGCCGGGCTGCTGGGTGTCACACATGAAGTCAGACTGCTCGTCCCCCCACGAGGACTCTGCGGCTGTTCCCAGCACCAGCATCCGGAAGATGAAGAGCACGGTCAGCCAGACTTTCCCCACCACTGTGGAGTGTTTGTGGACCTTCTCGAGGAAGTCTCCTAGGAAACTCCACTCCCCCATTTCTGCTCACCAGGAGGGGTGAGAATTCTTGAGAGCTGAGCGCAAGCCTCTGTTGGGAGAAAAGAGAGTGGTTCTAAGGAGGGTTAGGAAATGCCCAGCTGGTAATGGATGGAGTGAAATGGATTTTTTTGTTTTGTGTCAGAGAAAATGTTTTCATTTGACCTGAAATGAATGATGTCTGGTTTGCTGAAAACCTTGTTTCACATCTGCTGGAAACCTTGTGTTTTGTTTGGGATTTCTTTTTCTTTTTAAATTCAGCTACTGAAACAAAAAGTAATCTTTTTTTTACATAACTCATCTACAGCTTGCTGAATGAGTTCCCAAAACCTTGAGGGTGAGCCAGATTTATTTTTGGTTCAGAAAGTCCTTTCACTGTGATCTGCATATTGCATCCTCTGTGGACTGGATAGTTAAAGCAGCATTCATCTGTCTGTAGACTGCACTCTGGGAAATCCTTAGTGGGCTGATCCCCTGGGAGATAAGAGTGGAATCTAGAGCCTGGCCTTAGCAGTGGCACTCAGATGTTGCCTTTGTGTAATACCTGCACCAACACCTGGAATGTGAAGTGTGTGCAGCTCTGGGTTTCCTTTATGAGCTCAGTGCCACCACTGAAGCACAGAGAAAACCTTTCTGTTTCCCACCTGATCCCCGTCTGTAGGTTTTGCTTTGGTTTTGCAGTATTTTCAGCTGCAAGTGTTCCATTTACAAACTGCAGGTGTTTAGGGGAGTGTAAAGACTTTGGTGGTCTGTGCCAATTCTGGAAACCTAATCTGCTGCCACCCTGTCATACCTCTCTGAGAGGGAACTGCTGCAAAATCTAAATGGTGGGTCTTGCTCCTTCTGCTTTTCTTAAATTATGAGGAAAATTTCACAGTTCAAATGAAACAGACAAAAAAAGCCTCCTTTGAAATGCCTCCAAAGGACCAGGAACTCTTGGGAAGTGCTGTTGGTAGGTGGTCTGATGACAGGAAATGTTTGCTAGACTGGGAGAAAGACTGCAAAGTGGAAATGAAGGAGAGACTGCTTCACTTTTGTTTCTGACTCTGACTGTTTCTGGCCAAGTCACTTAACCTGATGGATAAAAGAGAGCCGTGGGTTTAGTCCATTTGTTGTGGGGCTCTGCGGGAGTGCTTGAGCAATCATTTGATCCAGTTATGCTCACCATACTTACCTTCCCAGGGCACTGCAAAGCTCTCCCTGGTGAGAGTTAAGGGCTGGGTGCTATAAAGTGTGCACTATTACCTTGGAGCTAATGTCCTCCCACAGTCATTGTTTGGGAAAATAGCATTTTAATAAGTAAGTGTAAAAATAATCATCATAATGGAATATTAAAAGCACTAGTCAAGGTAAATACCAAAGCCACAGGGACCAAATTGTTAACTCTCCTTTATTGTTCCTTGTCCTGTCTTTAGGAGCCAATTATTTTTATAGTGCAAAGAACATTTGTGGAGAGCAGACACTGTTAAAAGCTGAAAATTTACTGTAGCAATATTGTGTAGATTTCCTGTGAGCAAAAGCTGGAGAACAGATCCACTTGTTGAGGGAAAAATATCCCCTCCTCTAGTTATGTGAGCGATATAATTTAATGTAGCAGCACACACCATAATTCATCCCATCGTTTGTTCCTGTGCTATGTCCAGCTGCAAGGATGGATGGGACAAAGATCAAAAGTTGAATCTTCAAATTCCTGGTGCTGCTGAGGGCTGTCCTGGGGAAGGTGAGGATTGGCCAGGAAAGGAGACGGGGCAGTGGCCGCTTGCTACCCCACCACCTGTCAGAAGCCATGTGAGCAGGGAGAAGGGACATACAGGAAGCAAAGGATGGGGTTTGGCTCTTTCCTGCCCTGGCAAGCATGCTGCAATCATGCTGATGGAGATCCTGATGGCTGCTTGGCATATGCAGAAGCTTTGGTCTGCTGCCAGCCCAGAGCTAGAGGAGCAGTAACACAGAAAATCAGCTGGTCTTTCTGACTCCTCTCATCTGCCACTGGTGAAAACTGGAGAATGTGTGGGTCTGCCTTACCTTCTGAAATGGTTTCAGTGCATCTACTGCATTCTGGAGAAATTTGCATATGGCTTCATTCCAGGAGCACCAGGGGATTAAATACAGGCAGATAAATCAGTGATGGGAAATATTTACAGAGTGTGGCACTGAGATCAGTATGTTTGCTTTTGTTCCCCCAGAGTGCAGAGAAGGCAACCAGCTACCTACAGCTCAGTGTTACGTGTGTCCAACATCACTGAGCTGTATCACAGCTGCATGTGTGGAATACTCCTTACAAGGCAGCACTTTTCCAGGTGAGTTTATGTTGTTTACACATGCCTTTTCTTGTTTCACCTTGCTTGGTGGTGTAAATATGAACACAGGTCTCCCTGGCTGTGTGCAGGCTGTTTTTACTTACTGCCACAAGGAAGTACAATCACAAACTGAGCCCCTCTTCCCATCCATTCTACTATGTGCAGGTTGTTTGGGGTTTTACAACAGCTTGCTTTCCCCAGGGATGGCTACTAAGCCTAGACACTTGCAAATTGTAAAAAGCAGGATGTACAGGACACAAAGTAAAGCAAACATCAGCGCAAGCGGAATCCAGAAATAAAATAATGTTAGGGGATGCAAGAAGAACAGCAATTAACCTGTCTAACATATGCACAGAATATTTCAAGAGGTTGTAAATCAGAAGGATGTGAGGCTGGTAGTCATGAGGCTTAGGCTAGATAATAGGGACATTTCTTCTGCCCTCCCCTGCACAGACTGTCTCAAAGAAGGGACTGCCTGGGGGTGCCTCCTGGTCATCCTGCTACAGCCTCATAGAGAGCTGAGGTGGCTGCTGCAAGGGCGTAGGTGGCCACAGGGGAACAGATTTTGGCAAGAGAAGGAGTTTCCCTCCTAGAGCACCATTTTTTGCTTAGACATTTGATACTTATTAGTGAGCTATTTTTGCAGCATCAGACCAAGGGTCTTTGAGAGCAGCTAGTTCTCTGCTGCCAGCAAGAAAAGAAGGATTGTCACCTCCTGACAGCTTTTCCTGGCTATGCAGAGCTGCCCCTGACCTAGCCTTTCTCCTCATAGCTTTACTATTCTTGGGAATTTTCCATATAGTTCCTTTTCCTCAGTCCCAGACTACTGTTGCCCTCACATGCTTTGACCTCTCAGCGACTGAGCATGTGCAGCCTTTTATATTCCTAGTTTGGGCTCAGTTGGAAAAATCTTCGCCTCACTCTGGTGTGACTGGGCAAAAAACACCTCTGGGTATTTTTGTGGGGTCTCAGCACCTAGTAGAAGACAGTCTTGGCAGCAGGGTCATGCATATTCACGAGCAGCCATGGGCTGTGCCACTGCCCTTCCATGCTTTTTCCTGGCAGCTTTCTGCTGGATCCACACGGGAGCTGGGCACCGTCACGGGACCCTGGCACCGGGAGAAGCGTGCATGACACAAAGCAGTGCAGCTTGGCACAAACCCAGCGGCGTGGCCAGCCCAGCTCAATCATCACCTGGAATGCCACTAAAGCTGAGGAAAACTGAGCATCACCCCACAGGCCAAGCATGGAGTCTGCTCCGCTCCGGGCTGCCTTGTGACTGCCAAATTCCGCGATAAAAATACCCCAGCAGGGAGGGCACCTGCTAGTATGCCAGGCTGGCTTGCCAGCCATGGGCTGCTCTCTGCCATTCCTTTTTTGCACTACCTTTATCTGCGGGAGGGGAAGTGCCTGCTGCCCTCTGAGCAGTTTTTCCCATCCTCTTGGTGATGCCACGTGCTCTGAAGGACAGGCGAGCATTTCACATCACTGCTGCTCGCTCCAGCCAGCACGCTCATTCTGGTTGGAACTAGCCAGGGCTCTGATGAACAACTAACAAATCCACACCAGTGAGCCAGGAGGGCTGTTCCTGTGCAATCAACTTTATATGAGTTTATTTCCCTGGGGGTCGCTAGGAAGAAAGTTTTCCCCTCTTTGAGACTATCAGCAGTGATATAAATAGCTGAGCTCAACACTTCAAGCTAGCTTTTCCCACAAGGAAGGTGACAGGAGGTCGCCATCTCTGCGGGATGTTTCTAAAATAAAGTGGAGAGTCTGATTATAACACTGTTTCTGCTCTCCCTTGCTGGGCTCACCTCTTCCCCGTGGCAGATCCCAGGGGCACGTGGAGAAGCTCCCCGAGGAGGGCTCCTTTGTGTGAGGCAAGCACAGTTCCCAGGGAGGGGGAAAGCATTGGATTCAAAGCCACTGCTTTTTTGCCCAGTCTCTGTGATTTGCTCAATCAGGTACAGATGTGTGTCTCTGGGAATTAATGAGATTTCACAACTAAGTGGAGGGCCCAGGATGTTTTAAGAAGCTCTCATTCCAGACACGTGGCTCTGTGTGGATGCCATGCAAGAAGTGAATCCCCTCCAAGCTACTGAGTGAGGAGGCAGCTGTCCCCTCTGGGTACTGGACATGTGAGCAGTGACATTGCAGTGGGGCATCCAGGCTGGCTGGGGAATGGTCAGTGCCTAAGAATTGCTCATGTCTTTCCTTTCTCCAGCTGTGTTCTCTCCTACAGGTCCAGGCCAGCATGTGGCACAACAGATCATGGTGGGTGTGTGGGCAGAGATCTGTGCCCTGTGCTGACACTTGTTAGGCTGAACCCAGACAGGAGTGGGGCCCACACTGCCAAACTCTGCACTCACAGCTGTAGGCACTTGGGAAGGACACTTCAAGCTCTGCACTGGAGGTTGGTTAATGCTGCTTTACTTTAGCATCTCCGGCCCCTTGTTAGTAGCCTCAGCATCCCATGCAGTGCAGATGTTGTCACCTCTGTCTTGCAGATGGTGGTCACTGGGATACAGAAGGGACAAACTGCTTGTTTGAGGTCACTGTGTTGGAGACAGTCTGGGGACAGAGCTCAGAGGTTGTGACTTGCAAGACTGTGTCCTTTTTTCTATGCAGCACTGCCTCTTAAACCTCATGACAGCAATACAGCACTGCTTCTACAGCACATCTGCTTCTACAGACCACAGCCCTTCTCTCCTGTGCCCTCAGACAACGCTGACTTGGTTACCTGAAAGAAAACCCTGTCCTGCTGCCCTTCTATAGAGGGTACACCTGGCAGAACCAGAGGTGCTTTGTTTTGTTTGGTTTTGTTTTGCATTGTGGGGACACATGCCTTACAACATTAAATGATGAATAGGGTTAGAAATGCACTGTGCAGAGTGGGTGCAGTGCTTTGGATTACAGAGGATTTAGGATGCTAAAGCCCACCTCAGCAGATATCTTTTTGTTCAGAGTTTACTGGCACTGGCTCCTTCCTATGGCTGTACAATAGATGAGTGACAACTTATTAGGTATTTTTGTCCAAACACCATCTCTCTGGCTTCATATGTGCACACGTATGCTTATGATAAGTTTCTGCCTGAACCAGGCTAGTTCTTTAGCCAAATTTGTAACTCTGATCTGCACGTGAACCTGGAATAAATAGCCTTGTACTTATGCTTTTAAAGAAAAATAACTGACATGTTTGCATAAGTTCCATTCTGGTTCAAGTCCTGTGTTGAGCCAGTATCAGAGTGACTTTGACTCTAGAGCTGAAATCTCATGGGAGAAGAACAGCTCTGTGTTAACAGCTCTTGTCCTAGAAGACAGACATCCAATGTTTCTTATCTTTCTGCTCCTCCCAAGTTCACTGTAATTTCTGGAAGGGTCATACTGGTATCCAGACCACTGGCCCTACTTGTAGTTGCAGATAGCTTGTTATTCCTTGACGGGGTGTGCTTTCCCCTCCTCTCCAAATGTGGAAAATCTGAGAGTTCACGCAAAAGAGAGTGAGTGAGAAGATAACGGAGTTGAATGACCCGTCACGTCCTGCACACACAGGCACACAACCCTGGCACACACAGGGACACAGACAGAGGGGGATTACTCAACACCTTCAAGTGTGTACATCAGGGATGTGTTACACACAGAGATGATAATAATATGTAGAATATTTTCATCTGAAGTGACAGTGGAAGGTGCAGACTCCCAGTCAGTTCAATTTTTATTGGTTGTCTGTCCAGAACATCTAATGCAATTCCTCCCACTGTGCTTTCATATATCCAAATATTAAGGCCAAGCTCTGCCTGATGTAGTCTCAGAAGACCAAGAACAGAAGAGACCTTGAACTCAGATGAGTCAAGCTCAGGGATGAATTTATCCCACTATCTTTGAGAAGCTGACATCAAATTGTTACATGATAGTGGTATCCAGGCTTACATTTAAAATGCAGGGAGCATCTGCTAATTCTCTTGGGATTCTCTCTTGGCCTTAGAAAAATGTGGGTCCCTAGAGACCACAACAGATGTGACAAAACTGGACTTGGGATAAACTAAATGAAGGCTCACTGTGCTTTTTCTAAGGAAAAAAAGAACCAGAAATCCTCTCTCTAATGTAAATGCTGGAAACTTGATGCTCTTTCCAGTATTTCTCTTTGCAGAGAGAAGCTGACCTGTATGAAATTGCAGATGAGACTAAATTGGGCAAAACAGAAGTGAGGAGATAGCCAAAGAGGGCACAGGGAGCTCTGGAAAACAAAAACAAGCTGAGAAATTTGGGGGCTGCTGTAGTAAAAGCTGTCCCTGAGCTCTGCTGAGAGAAGCTGATCTCAAGCACTGCTCAGTCCGTGGGGAAGGCTGGTGTAAGGAGATGTGCAGGGATGGCCGGCCTCACACTGGGCACAGTATAGCAGCAATTAAACCTGCCCATGTGATTTTAGGCTCGTTCACAGACTGCATGAGATGCAACTCGTTATAGTGCTGAAATAAAACAGACTAGAGAGGTAATGGGAGAAGGAGAGAGCTCTCATTCAAACTTTGCCCGTCCTTTTTTCCTTCCTCTCACCCCAGTATCTCCCTGCCTATCAGTTCCCTGTGGTTTTCCTAGGGTCAAGCTCTCCCAGAGAGCGTTGCCTCAGTTTTTTAGCACTTTTGACCAGCTAACTCTATACAGCACCCAAATTACTAATTCTTTTAGCCTTAGAAAGGGGAAATTTTCAGCCACTATCTATTTCCCACTTAATACTACCTTGTCAAATCTGTAGGATTCTTTTCATACTCCAGCCTCATTGCTGTATTCTTGCCACAGTCTGGCTATGTGAGTGGATTATTTTTTGTACTCAGCATATGTGCCATATATATATATATATGCACAAAAACACACCCTCCTTTGAAACCAGCTAATACTGAATTGGCAAAGCCCAGCAGTAGGGAGTTAGGAAATGCTGGGGTTACTGTTCTCAGTAATCTTAATTCAATCTCTTTGTGCCTGTGCCTCTTAGAGTCCTTAACCACATCCTCACATTGTCACCTCATTCTTTGCACAGGATGCCTGCCTTGTTCTGTGCCAGCCTGGCGGGGGCTTTCTTGAACAGCATCTATTCAATGTTTTGTTTTCTCCTCATTGTTCAGTGGGTGGCCTGTGCCTCATTTACTGTACATTATTCAAGTCCAGCTCTAAAGACAGAATTATTAGTTTCCTCATGGGTTTTCCTATGGCTTTCATCACAACAGTATCTGATCGCTTCACAATTATAAATCTCCTTATTTTCATTACCACCCAGAGGTGAGGAGATGGTATTAGATCAGCTGTGCAGCGGAGGGACTAAGGCAGTGAGAGATCAAGATAAAAACTGTTCATTAATTTTGGAAGCTCTTTGGTGATGTGGTTAATCTGTTGGTGCTTTTTTCCCAGTGTACTTAGCAGTGTATAATGTGTATTCAAAGCAGAGCTCTGTCTGGTTTGTGCTGGAGTGGGAGAGTTTATCACTTCCACCAGTTGCACCACATGTAGAAGTCAGATACCCAAAAGACAAGAAAAGGGCATATGTGGGTAAATGTGGCTTAAGTGATTTGCCTCATCATGACAGAGGAAATTGGACTAAGAAGCGAGAATTAACCCCAGTCCTCTTGGATAGCTTTATCTGATTACACACTGGAGACAGTTTTTCTCCCATCCCCACTATTCCCTCCTTTCTTCACCAGACATCTGAATGCAGCAGAAGACCCTGGAGCTCTGCAGGCATCACCCTTGCCAGACTGCTTCACTTTCCAAGCCACCCTGTGCCCTGACCAATGCATCTGTCAGCTTTTCTGCTTCTAAGGGCGAGCAGTTTCATATGGAAATTCTCAGCCAATCTCAAAGCATGTCCATAATGACATAAAAAATGGAGAAAGGCAGAAATATAAGTGTAAACCCCGTAGTTCTTACATTAAAACCCCCGACCCCTCTTCAAAGATACATTAGAGAGACTTAAAAGTGTGCATCTCTCTGCTCATTGCATGCTGTGTGGCATGAATATTTCTTTGTTTCAGCGAAGAGCTAGCATGCTGTGTATTGCTCACAGAGATCTCTCTGTTGCTTATCAATAGCAATAAAATTGATCCCCCCCCCCACCAAATATTTAAGTCTTTCTGTTGTCCTGTGGGAATTATTTCTAATTTTTAAGCTTCTATCCTCATGCCTCATACAATAGCACCCAAAGCACGGAGCAGTCTCCAAACTGTGCTCCCTAATGGCATAGGGTAGTGCTGAATTACTAATTCCTCCTTGTCTATTTTCAATGCTGCAAGATAAGTCAGAAAGTGGGCAAATGTGTGCAGAATGTGTGAAATCTGTCTCAAGGTCAAAAAGAGAAGAGAGGCTAAGGTATGAAGTTCTGTATTTTCTGTCAGAGCCTAATTTTTTTAATATAATAATAAAAATATTGTGATAATATATACTGTTGAGTGGAAAAAAAAAACAAAAAAACAAAACAAACCAACAACCAACTCCAAATACTTATAGTAACAGGAATACTTAACATAGTTCCCAAGTGACCAGAGCCTGATGAGTATTTTAAACCCTGAAGCCTCTGGAATTCTCCTAAAGTATTGCTCTGCTCCCAAGGAAAAGGGGAACAAGGTTAGAAATGTGTGCTCTTCTCAGAGTAGATTTTGAAAATAACAGCAAATGCAGAATTTTTTGGCTCCTGATACAAATGCTGAATACTGTGAGGCTTCTGAATAACTGTTTAAGCTGCTCCTGGCTGCACACACATGCACACACGTTCCATGCGTGAAGTTCTTTAAAGAGAAGAACACATAGGCAGCAGTAGGGGAAAACTTTCATCCACACTGCTTCATCAAGGAATTTTGATAGGTTTATTATCATGGAGGCAGAGTTCAATGTTTGAGGCTCATTCAGCACAGGGCTTTTTTAGGAGAGGTTTGTCCAGAAAAGCCACTTATTCTCTAAAAGTTGTTATGGTACTTGAGGGACAGGGGCATTGCCTCAGTTTACCAGAGTAGTTAAAACCAGAATGCCACAAAGCTCCTTAGACATGACAAATGACTCTTCAGAAAATCAAAGGAGCCACCACAGATCTGAGGTGGCAATTAGCAGCCTTTACACTCAACTGAGATTGCCTCTTTCCAGGTAGGTGCATTCCAGGGGTACCATATTCTCGAGGTCAGCTATTCTTTGAAAAAGCAGTGTTAAATTGTGAAAATGTAATTGCATAGCTATTCCAAGTACAAAAAGCAGGGAGAAAGTTAGGTAGGCAAATAAAAAGAAGCAGCAGCTGCTGGTGTGGGAGAGGACATTTGTCCCTTCAGGTCCACGTGCCTCCTTGCTGAGGCTGCCACGGGCAGTGTGGGGATGGAGGAGAAAGGCATTCGTTCCCTGGCAGCCGCAGGGAACGTGTGACTGCAAGATACCAGCAAGGCACTTCTCTGCACTGGAGTTACATTCCCAGGCTCCATGTCAGAGCAGCTGGGACACAGTACTCTCAAGGAAAAGAAACTGCAATATTTTGAAAGCCTCCCATGCACTTCAGAATAAAGGTGGTTAATGCCGACACTTGATAAAGCATTTATACCCCGAGAGCCTCTCCTAGGTAAGAGTTCCCTTCACCACTGTCCCCCGAGCATCTTGACAGCATGTTGAAATGGGATCTGACAGAAATGGCAATTTGCACTTTATACTGTCTGAGGGAGGATGTTTGGGGCTCTTATCGTGCTTTCCTATACATTGGAATCTATTGGTATCTATGTTTGTCGCAGGGAAGTTACTTGTTAATTCTGTAGCTGCTTGTGGCAAAACAATTTAATTTTTAAAATGTCCCAAGCCCACCATGTTACTGGTGGGAATGTTTTGAAGAGAAAATGAAAGAAAAAGTAAATTTCTTAAGTTATTTTTTGGCCATCCTTCTTTTCCTGCCTCTCCAAATCCCTATTTCCCCTCATGCAGTTTTCCCCTTGAGTGTAATAACTTGATCTACCATCGGCACTCCTGCAGTTCTATTATTTCCCCCTCAGCCAGTAAGCAGGCTGCTTACCTTATTCCCAGAGTCTTGTCTTCAGTCTCCTTTCCTTGCTTTAGCAGTTTCCCTTTTTGTAGTGAAGTTGAACTCCTTGTTCTCCTCAGTTGCTTCGTTTTATTCCTTTAATATGGTTCTCTCTCTCTCTTCCTCTCTTTTTCTCCACCCCCTTTCTGTGTCACTTTCTGTCTTCCCCACTGCCTCTCCGCCTTTCCCCCTCTTCTTTCTTCACCTACTTTTCTTGTCTCTCCCACCCCCTCCAGACTAATCTTTCTATTTTCAAACCTGGTTTCCTGTTGTTTTTCCTTTAAAGACCATGGATCTCATTCCTCCCTCTCCATTCTCAGCCTCTCCCTGTACCACCCTCCTCACGCCGACAGGATGCATTCGCAGCCGGCTTTGCGCAGTCCCTTCCAGCCACTGCTCCTACTGCTCCTCTGTACATATTCCCACATATAACACTCTATGGTCTAAGCCTTCCCCAAATGAAAAGAGACAGCCTTGCCCCACAGTTAGTCCAGCCAGACCCTGGAAAGCTTTTTCCATGCAAGACAAAAGACAATTCAACCAACAAAGGACATATTTCTGACTCTTTCTAGCTTAATCTGGCAAAGTAGAGTTCATGTGGAGCAGGGTCTTCCACCTCTTCAAATCACACAGAACATGCTCTGCTGGCTTGGACCAGGGGCCCAGCACGACTGCAGCCTTGTCCTAAAGGGCACCAAATGCTTCCCAGAGACTTTTTACTTGCCCCCTTACTGATAAGTAGAAAATAATCTGCCTGTCAAGAGAGGTGTTTTTTGTCACACCACCCTACCACCACTTCCCCACACACACAGTAAGAATCATGAGCATTTGGGCCTCTCTTAAAAATATTTTTGACTTATCAAGTGTCTGAAGTCTTGTATTTCATGTGTGTGTCAAGCTGAGCCTCCAATTCCTGCACATCAGGAATGGCCCAGTGAGGAGGCGGAATCAGAGATGCCTTCTGGCTTTGATAAAGGTCTCAAAGAATCAGTGGCAGGAGAGCGAGATTTGCACAGAAGACTCTGCTGACCTGAGAACCAACTTGCTGCACACAAGCTTTGGTGGTTATCTCTCCAGCAATCCTTCCCAGGCTAGATATCTCCCACCCAGAACACTGCCTGGTGGTCTCTATGCATCAGTGAGTGCAGATCATGAAATAAAAGCAGTCCAGGTACTAAAACACAACGCTGGCCAACTCTTCTAATAATTTTTCTCCAGCTAATTTAATACCTCCTTTAGTCACAAGATTGAAAGCCAGTCTACCAAGGGACAGTTCTGTGCAGAGGCTGTCTCTGGAAGCATGTCCTGTGTGGACACTGTCACTCTGAAGTTAGGAGTGCAGCTCTTTTCCAGGAGGGCTGTGTCCTCACTGATGGTTTGTGCAGGATGCAGGACAAAGAGTGCACAGTAAATTCCCAGAGCAGCTCAGTAACCTCCTGGTATGGAGATATGTATAGTCACCTTCTTCTTCATTTTTAACTTTATTGAAAGCCCTTCTGTGGCTTTTAAGAAAATAGAAATGTTTCTGGAGTTGTTTCTCCCTCTCCTGTGTGGCAGTTATGTATCTGCAATGGAAATTCACGGGAAGGAGAATATCATTCCAGCTTTTTGTCTTTGTAGAGTAATTTCACAAAGCATTATTATGTAAACTCATGTTGATTTTATGCCAGTGAGATTGTCAAGGAATTCATCATAGAAATGTCCAAAAAAAAAAAAAAAGGTGTTAATAATACAGGTCCAGCTCACAGATGGCTTTGGGATAGGCTAGGGATAAGACTTGTCAAGTATTTTTCACATGCAGCAGAGAGACGGGTCGTGTGAGAGCTGTCTGAAATGCACTCACCTCCCTGCGTGGCTGACACTTTGCTGTACACTCAGGGTGATCAGGTCTGATTGTCCCTGCTCACTCCTTTGTGTTTCCTGCCCAAGGGTTGTTCCTGAGTGGCATACAGAGGTAATCCTGAACCCAGCAGACACAGTTCTGAAAGGAGGAGAGAAGGTTTCCTTCCAACACATGCATGATGCACAGGAGGTGCCTGTTGAGAGCTCTTTCTGTTTTGGAGCTAGTGGTAACTATTTGGATTTTGATGCATGGAAAGGAAATGGTAGAAGGCAGACAGGGAGGCAAAAGACAGGAAGGGGAGTAGAGATGTTGTATGGATACTTCAGCCAGCCCCTCAATGTGTCATCCCTTCTCTACTGCACCCTCTTCAAGGGAAAACAGAGGAATCCTGGCAGCTTCTCCAGCCTGTCAGCTAGAAAAATAGCTGGTTTGCTCAATCTTTAGCAAGGAAGAAGAATTTTGACTCCCCTCCCCAAGAACCTGTTAGGCAAAACTTGTCTGACTTGAGTGAGGAAAGCAAGTGGAAGGGAATGCTGCCCCAGACAGTGGGAATGAGGGGAACAGCTGACAGCTTGCAGATCACATCAGTTTGTGATGCTGTGCAATTCATTTTGAAGGAAAGCAGAAATAAAACCGTGAGGGAAAGGGAAAATAAAACAACATGTACTATCTTTTGATCAAAACTTAAGAACTTTCTTGGATTAGGATTCCTGACCCTCTAGGTAAAAGAAACAGAGCAGCTCTTATCTACCTGGAGTTCAGTAAACCGTATGATATGGTGTCCCAGAAGAAGCAAATTAATATAGAAGATTCAGCTGAAGAAGACAGGGATTATTAAATAAATCCTCAAGTGAGTTAGAGACTGACAGAATTGATACACCAGTTCCTTAATAGGTTGAAGGGAAATTATCTGTGAGGCTGCTTAAAGATTGCTCTTAGGACTGATCTTTTTTTTACATTTTTGTTAATTACCTTGGCACGGAATGGAGAAATACTAATGAAATCTTCTGGTGAAACCAAGCTGGGAGGTATCACGAGGGCAGAGGTGGATTCCAGCACTGCCAGAGCTGAAGGCTCTTTGTGACAGGAGTGCTCAAGGTGAGGTTAAGTGGGAGAGTGCAAAGTCGCACACTAGGAACTTGTTTGAAGAGTAACAGGAATCTCTATCTCCCAGGAAAAGGAGATGGAGAAAGATGGGTAAAGTTCATGGTTCAAAGGAGGAGGAACCAGTACAGCTACGTGGGGTGAAAAAGGCAAGCAAACTTTGAGGATGTAGCAATATTTCCAGTTGCAGTGAGTGGAAGTAATGTCATCCAAGAGGATGAGATTTCTCCAAAACAGTGTCTGCAGTGCTGCTTCCCCACATACAAGGAAGATATCCAGCCTGGAGCAGGTGCAGAGGAAGGCAGTGGGGTGGTCAGAGGGATGGAAGGTGTCTCAGCCAACAGCATGCTTATTTATCAGTCACAGCAGTGACTGCACAGAGATATTTGAGCTGATTTGAAAATAGATGTGCTACCAGTTTGAGCTTTTCAGCATTAATTATTTTGCACTGAATTTCATGCTAGTGCAGCTACACAAAGTAATTAAACCACGGTGTGATGTGCCTGCAGGGTGAATACTGTAATGGAGCTTAGTTACTTAGTCTGGCAGAACAAAGGTTAAGAGAGGAGAGATTTGCTGCCTATAAATACTTTTAGGGATTGGGGGTTGGGAAAGTAAGTGCTCAGGAGAGAGCAGAGCTACATAAGCTAAAGGACAATGTGGCACAAAAATAAATAGATATAAATTGGCCATGAATGAATTTAGGTTGGAAATCAGAAGGTTTCTAAGCAACAGAGCAGGCAAGGAGGTGCTGGAACAGCATTTTAGCAGGACAAGTTAGGCTGGAAACCTAATGAGATTTAGGACAGAGTTTAGTAAGTTTAGAAAAGGCCATTTGGTTTGTACTTGCCCGTTATTCAAGGGGATTGAACCTGATAAGCCAAGAGGTCCCTTTTTCATTCTATTTCCTGTACTTGCCTTAGTGCCTTATCAAATCTGCACCCTTGCATACAAAAGCCAGGTAAATCTGGAGCAGAGTTTGTGTGATGAGTTTTTCAGCATTGATCCCAAGGATTTTTAGTGGACGGATTCACTCTGTGCCTAAGATTTAAACAAACAAAAAGAGCAAGCCAAGACGATGCATGGAGAAGATATGCAGTAGTATAGATGAGAGCTCACATATTAAAGAGTTTCTTCATGTAAAATAGGTGTTCCCAGAGCACCTGGCTTTGCTGGAAGGCTGTTTCAAATGCAGCTGGATGCTCTCTTGAGATGTGAAAACTGGAAGAGATTGTCTGAAGGATTTTTGTCCTTGAGGAGGATGCCAGGTTTACTGCATTGGGAAATTTCAGAAAAAATCACCACCCAGCAGTGGTTGAGTTAATTTCTGCTGCCTGGCCACAGCACTGCACTTATTCTGGTTCTTCATAATTTGCCATGCTGGACAGGCACCTCTCTAAAGGACCTTACTACCTTCTCCAAAGCACCAAAGGATGGTACCTTCCTGATGAAACATTTTATCTCAAATCTTCATGCATGGATATGATTGAAAGGGAAGGCCAGAGAGGGAAGTTCTCTGTTAAGCATTAGACCTCTAGAGACAGTTTGAAGGCATCCTCCAGCAGGAGGCAAATTCCCAAGGACAGGCTGGGCCCAAGGGAAGAGGAGTAGCAAGGGCTCCTGAATAAGAACAGTTTTATAGTCACAGTTCCTCATTTAGTAAAAACCCCCAACTTATACCGTATGGATGGATGTTTTCATCTTCCCAACCCAGAGTACCATACCAGCACAGAGTGAGAAAAGAGGAAACAGGAAACAGCCAGTTGTGAAATATCATTCTGTATCAGACTCATTAGCCAGTAAAGTTTTCAGCAAGAAAAACTGGAAGAGGTTTTCATCTCGCTGAGAAGAAATTGCCATCTATCCCAAAGTAAATGCTCAGTTGTCAGCTTTATGTTACTGGAAACAAAGTATGGCCCTCTCACCCCTCCTGCCTCCACTTCTCAACTCTGCAGCATCTCTGAGTAGTTGAGAAGTGCTTTGCAGATGATAATGAAATTGCAGCTCCTATAAACACTCTCCTTGTTTTACAGGTGGAGGAACCAGACCGTGGAGAGCATAAAGGATTTGTCCAAAGGATCAGCAAGTCATTTTAAAGCAAGGAGTCCTCATCTCCCTAGCCCTCAGACATTAATCTTGTTCTGCAAACTTCCAGCTGAATGAATTGCTGCTTGACAGAAATATTTGTGTATACATATATCCATAGATATGTTTCCAAAAGAAGAAAAGAAAGAACAGACCTTTACCTCTTTTTTTGCTGAGCCTGCACAGGTAGAGAGAGGAGCAGGTAAAGTTGACTGAAGGGTGGGTGAGCTTTAGCACAGCCCTTTGGTCTTGCTGGAGCCCACCTCTGTGCCAGTGTTGGGCTCCCAGAAGAGATCCTGAAGTGTCTGAGGGAGGACACTGCGGGCAGGCTGAGAGAACCCCCGTCAGCTCCCAGGAGCTCAGCCTGTGGTCTGACACTGTCTCACTGGCTGGAGATCCCCTCCAGCCTGGAGGACCAATGCTGGGGGGGACTCACCCCTGAGCTGTTCCTGACATGCACTGGCAGCTGTCTGCCTGCTATTCTTTTAAAGGGTCTTCGTGGATCAGGATAAAATGTGATCTTACGCAGGCGGCATTGTAAGCACAGCTTGGCTCGGGTTCAGCTCTTCCTCTGGCTCCCAGCTACTCTATTTTTATTGAAGGAATTTGAGGCTATCAGAAAGGAAGTCAAATTGTTTTAGGAAAACAATAGAAAAGCAACTTGAAGTTTATTAGCTTCCTGCCCAGGGCCTGTGACCAACTTGTCAAACTTATTAGAGTGATGGCAGAACTATTTATTTAAAAGGGCTAGCCACAGGACCTACAATTTCATTCCTGTTTGGGCCTTAGTGAAAACAAAGGAAAGCCATAAAATAATATCTGAAGGGAGCAGATGGTTAACTGGTAAATGGTGTAAGGTTGGTCTGTGAGCCATTTGTGGTGTTCACCAATGCAATGTATTTTGTGGGATTTGTTATCAAATGAATGGACTTGCATTCACAGGCCAGTCCCATCACCCCAAATTCCTTACTGTGGCTCAAATTTTCAAGTGGAAGCCTCACACCTAAGAAAACAAATTTGGCAGGAAAAGGTCTTCATTTAGAGCCACTGAAAGGAGCGAAACAATGCAGCAGGTCTGCAGGAGAGCCAGGAATAGAGCCCAGGTGTCCCTGACCCTGTTGGACTGCTGGAGCCCCTCGACCACAAAAAATATTTATATCCTTCAGAAGCAGCTGCAGTCTGCTTCCCCATCCAGCTCCCGCAAAGCAGCCACACCATGAAGTCACTGAATGCACGGTGGCATGGGGCTGGTGAGAAGAACGGGCAGCCAAACCATTAGAGTCACACAGTGTCTGTGAGCCTGAGCCTTCCTGAGGAGCTTCGTGGTTTGCAACGAAACAAGAGGAGAATAAAACAGGTAACTGAGAAGCATTTGCAAACTCTACCCAGTGCAAAGCCACTTGTTCAGAGAGCCCTCTGCTAACTGTTTAACCAGCTTCCAGGGAGGATATAGGAAGAACTCACCTCTCCTTTCAGCAGTGCAGTCTCTGGGATCTCAGGCGCTGAGGTACCGAGCTCACAGAGCTATGCACACAGGCTTTGCACAGCTCAGTAACCACTTTTCAGATGAAAGGAAGAAGAGCCCACCTCAAAAATTCTCTTCCTTCTTCACAGGCTTTGCACAGCTCAGTAACCACTTTTCAGATGAAGGGAAGAAGAGCCCACCTCAAAAATTCTCTTCCTTCTTCTCCTCATTAGCTTAACTAAAAGCGGGAATGCAAAGCTGCAGTTTTCTCTGAGGCCTGGGGCATTAATGCATCTTGTATTGGCAAGTGATAGAAGATCTTGGTTTGTATGTTCCTCTTAATTTATCCAGGTTAAGTGTTTATAACAGAGTCACACTGAGTACATTATATCTGTAAGGGCCTAAGAAACTGGGTCTTAAAAACTTGGTAATTTTAATCTAAATACAGCAATCTTCCCTTTATTTAAGGCATCCTTGCAGCTTTTAGAAGGTTTCTGTGATTTCTGTCCCTCTGAGGTACTGTCTTGGTGAACAAATGAGCCAAAGAAGTGCACTGAGCAATGCAGCATCCTAGTTCATCACAGTCTGTAGGTGTTTACTTAAAATTAAGTACATTCTTGAGTTGCATTGATTGCAGTGTAATTTAATAGTCTGGAAGTTAGGCACCCTACACTGCCAGCCAGGACAGCTTTCCTGGGGGAATTCCAAGGCAGACAGCAGATAGTGGATACACTTCTCCATAGCCTCTGCAGGAAGAGATGCCACATGCAAATCCCATGATGGGGTTCTGGCAGCAGAAAAATATTTTATTTGCACTTATTTGGGGTCTGTGTCATTTGGACTGGTATCACTTAATCTGTGCTTTGTTCTAGTAAGTGGTGTTTTGATCCTGAATGTGAGCTGTGAGAGTCTTTTTGTCAGTCTCTCAGGCCTGCTGGACACTTGGTAGCCCCTGAGGCTGAGATTCTGCACAGTCTTGGTCATGTGAGTGACTTGATATAGTTACAGCCTGGGGCCAGCTGTGTGGGTAAGGCCCCTCTGTGTAAAAATGTCATAGACTGGAAAATGCTGCAGATTGTGGAAACTCCTGGTTTTTTTCCTTCCAGGACCCAGCATGGTTTCTCAGAAACTTCTGGAATGACAGCAGTTCCTAGCCTGCTGGACACATGGCTGCTGGGGGACTTCTAACTCCAGAAGGCTGTGACATGCAGCCATGTGGTGCCAGTGCTGGTACCAAGTTCCTGGGACATGCTCTCCCATCCTGGAGTTGTGCTGCTGCAAGATCCCAGCTCTAAATTTTGAGGCTTTAGGAAAAGTCGGCAGAGGTGGAAAGAATCACAGGCACATGTCTCTTCCTAAAGCAAGCTGTGGGGTACAAGGACCTCAGCCTGCTCTATACTTTGTGCACAGATGGAAGAGAAATCAGGACATGAATCGGCTCTGAAGGCAAGAATCTCTAGATCTTTCCCTGGAAGTCAGCTTCAGAGGAGGAAACAGCTGAAAGGATTTGAGGGAAAAGAGACATGTGCTTGGATGATGGTGAGTGAAACTGAAAAGTAAACAGCCTGAGTTATGGGAGGATTCTCAGATGGTGCTTATTGCTCCCAGCCAGCTTGTTCTCTTTTGTGTTGGTCTGAAAGGATCTCAAGGCATGACCTCCTGGGTAAAATTAAGAACTTGATTAATTGAAAAAAAAAATAATGAATCATGATTCTTCCCACAATTTTTGATGTGTGTTGGCTGGATTCTGAAGCCTTCTGTAAAGTAAATCCCAGCAAATGGAGGGGAGGGGGGGAGAGGGCAGGAGGACGCTGCTGGTCCAAGCAGATTAGAAGGGTGCATTTTATACTAAAAGACCAAATATCCCTGTATGTGCAAGAGCTCACAAGCTCAGCAGTGCTGTGGGGCAGGGAAAATGCCTTTTAAAGGGCTTTCCTTTCCCAAGTGTGCCATGAGCCCTGTGAGAAAAGCAGGGAGCCCTGCTCCTTCTCTTGCACTTCTGTGTGGCTGCATAAAGGCAAATCCTCTCACAGGCATGCATCCAGCATGTGGTGTCCTGAGGATTTATCAGAGGAAAGGTTGGAAAAGATTTGTACCCAGTTTTGCTTTCTGGAAGGGTGAAGGATTTGGACAATTCAAATCTCCTGAATTGTTTTTCTGGACACCTGGGTTTCCTGGTAAAACTCTGTCTGTTTGCCAGCCCTCCCCTGCCCAGAGAGGTGAGAGGTGCAGAGGAAACAGGTGTGTGCATGAGTCACCTGCAGACAAAAAAAGCCAAGGAAGTGGTGCCCTGTCTTCTCCCCACAGCCACACAGGGAGCCCTGCTGGCTCTCCAGGTGGCCACAAGCTCATGTTTAAAGCTCCAAGGGGTGGGGAGAAGGCTAGGGAGTTCTCTGAGGACTAAAGTCCTGCCAGTGGCCTAACACAGGGCTTTCCCCACTTAGCTTCCCATTTAATTTAATTTGAATTCTCTCTTGGTACTCATACATAGTGTGATGCCCTGCTCCATATAAATCCAGGCACTCCATTCTCACTGGCTCCTTTGCATGCTGGAGCTTCTTTTTTCTAATGCTAAGTGGAGGCAAAGATGAAGTATGACCACAGGACACCTAAGAGAAAACTATGCCCAAAATTTCTACCTGTACAGAAATGTTTCATTTGTGGGTTAATGTCTTTTATCTCTCTAAATAAGTGATTGAAAGATGTTGCTAAAATGGGCTTGCACTGTGGAAAAACCCCTGTATGAGCTCATGCAGAAACCTGGGGAAAAAATCTGACCAGTAAGTGATGTCAGACAGGATTGTGTTTGTTTGCTGATGTTTATTGCTTTCCTTGAAATGGTGGAAAAGGAAGAAATATTTAAACTTGATTGAAACAAGCTGAAGTACCTATAAATTAATTGGTTTTGTTCTGAATCTTGCAGTTCTGTTTGGCTTCTTGGTGAGAAATATGGAATTTATTTTCCTTAAAAACTACCCCTGGGGTTCAACTGGGATATGAAAAAATAGCTATCAAAATAATAAGTAATTTTTTTTCCTGGTTGGGGGTGTTCAGTTTCATCTTTCTGTGTGTGAGAAACAGAGATGCCTAAGCAGTGCACATTAGTAGGATATATGGTTTTTGCATCTGATACCCATGTGATGTGGCATAGGGACTTCCTATCATTATCCTATGCCTGTTGATGGAGAGCAGTAAATTGGTTCTTTCAGCCCAAGAGGAACCCAAGACTGATTTTTCTGACAGTGCTCTCAGTATTTAGGAGTGCTGTCATCAAACCAGAGACAGCACAGGATGTGGCCACTGAAAGAGCACTTCAGAAAATGAGTGGCAGTGGTTAAAAGCAAGACTGCTCACAAGAAGCAAGGAATAGGGAAATGGGAATCCTTGATGTTGTCTGCTATTCCCACACTCTTTCCCCACTTTCCTCTCAGGCCAGATTTGGGAAGAACCATGTTTCTCCCTCAGGGAAAGTAACAATTTAACACAGCAGGGAAGAAAGAGGTTTTGTGATGTGCTGCATGAAATGATGCAGTATCGCTCAACCAGCATCTGGTGAAACGTTCCTAAATAGCCTCATCTTCCTGTATCAGCATTTCCAACCTCAATAACTTTATTGGTAATAATCAGTAAGGTCTGGGATTTCTTGGAGGAGGATGGATGGATGGCTGCATTTGGGGAGAGAATCTAAAGGGCTTTGAAGAATCTTGATAGAAAAATGCTGAGGCAACACCACAATTACTGAGCTGAGAAATCTGCACTGATTTGCAGTTTCCAAATTGTTTGGAAAACATGAGAAATGCTGCCTTGAGAGTAGAGGCTGATGCCTTAATGCCATCAGATTCCTAAGAGCTGGAGAACTCTCAGAGTACCACAATCTAGGGCGAATCTAAAACTGACTTAAATGTTTCTCCTGAAGCTCCTGTGGCTGTCCATGCTGGCCCCATGAGGGGCTTTCTCCAGAACTCCCTACAACCCTCTCCCAAATATTTCTGAGAGAAGCTCTTCTCCCATTTCTATCTGGTAGGTCTGGACAAATCCAAGCTAGTCTTCCAGTCAAATTCTTTCTAATCCAGGTCACACAACTTTTCCTTCCACCTGAGCGATCCTTTCAATTTCTCCCCCTCCTCTCAGAACTCTGATCATTCTTGCATTAGAAAAGCTACTTTGATAAACTTCTTGATATGCTTAAAAATAATTATTATCCACCCTGAAAAGTTGGCCCGTGTGAAAGCTCCAGCACAGGAACGACATAAAATTGTCTTTCAGCTACCAAAGTGATGTGAACTTGGAGCCTGCAGCTGTGTAAGCAAATAGACCAGCCTTAGAGGAATCCATGCAGAGGTCAGTGGTGATCTGTGGACTGGTATCTGGCCTGCTTTGTGCAGGCAATCTGCTCTGTGCTGGCCTGCATGGGAACTCACATTTGGTTTCCAAGCACAACAAAGCTGTGAGATGGTTCAGCTACGAAAAAAAAAAAAAGATGATGGAGATGAAGAAATTTAATGTGATGCCAACATTAATATTATCTGGCCTTGGTAATGGTCAGAGTTCTCCAAAGATGGAAATTTCTGGGCCTTCTGCTTCCTTTAGTCTTCTGCAGTTACCTCCTGTCCAAGTGGCTGAACCTAGCTGGTGATGGTCAGAAATGCCCTGCAGCATTTCCAGGTGTTACAGCAGAACTGTGCTGACTGTGGTGACATGGCCAGTGTGGATAACATGGGGAAATTCATTCTGGACTGTGTTGTCAGGTGCAGTGAAGGACAATGGAGACACAGCACCTGTGTCTGTACCTTAAGCCATTGTAAAGCCCTCAGAGTTCTGGACCTGTTTGAGGCTTCTTGTCTTACCCAGAGCAGCCTCCAAGCAGCTCTACCTGATAACAGTTTGTCCTCTGAGCTATACCCCTCCTCAGCCTTGCCACCATCCAGGCTAGACTCCTCGTCTGTCTGGAAATAAAGATGGGCTGCTGGAAGAACTGGTGTCAAAAAGGAAGGCTGGTCTCAGCTGATAAAATTAAAGGCCAAGAAGGTCAAATCTCTTGATGTCCCTTCCCACCTGAATTATGCTATGATTGTAAATTGTTGGGAGCAGATGGTCTGCAACAGGTCAAGGTCAATGCAGCAGCTTCTATACAGGTCAACCGTATCAATGTACAGAATTTCTTCAGCATTTCAAGAAAAGTAGTAAAAGGAGAATTTATTCATGTTATTTAAAAAAAAAATCCTCAAATCAGGCTGTTAAGGGGGCCAAGTGGCCTTGGTTTGAGAAGGAAGCTTTGCTGCAGATCATGAATAAGTAAAAAGAAGGAAATTAATGAAGTAGTTTGCCAGTGTAACACAGAAAAAAAAATAATAAAGGGACATATCCCAAAGCATAGATACTGTTTAAAATATATGGTAGTGACCTGAAAAGGAACATGACCAAAATTGTAACTAGTGCAAATGTATGTACCTACTGATGTATGTATCTGGTAAAGTAGTGTTATACATAGGCACTTATGTCCCATGGCATCAATAACATTTCTAATTTGGGGGTTAGATTACTCACTGAGGTTGTCTCTTCTATGTCTCTTCTATGTTATTTCTGTGTAACACACAGTTTACTTACTTTTCTACATGCATATCTGTCAGAGTGGCCTTTTGTTGTTTTGGTTGCTTGGGGTTTCCTGGTTAGAAATAAATGTATCAACTTTTTTTCATAGCTGGCTTTTCTCAGTAAGAAAGAGTCCTGAAAAACAGATACAGACATTCTGGATTTGTTTGCTTTCCCTGGAACATTGTTTTGTGGCTGAGATTCCTTTGGCAGAGGATGCTTTGTCCCCAGGTTTCACAGAGACTATTCTTGCCTCCGAGTTCCCGTTCCATTTAGGGAACAATTGCTGAGGTGCCTCATAGATTGACATCTTTCTTTTCATGTGCCAGGGGGTTTCTGAGGCTGTCCCAAAGAGCCATCTCTCCTGCTCTGAGACATCATGGCACAAGTCCTGTGGGGCTGTAGCCTGGACTCCTGTGATGGAATAATCTAAAATGGCCAGGAGACAAAACAGTGCGGTAGCAGCAGAAACCCCTGGCAGGAATATGAGCTGCTGCACTGGCAGAGGAAGTGTACTGATCTTTAAGTACTCCAGGCTCCAGGGTAACCTTAACTCCTCACAGAAAAGGTTGTGGGAAGCATTCTTGTGAGCAGTTCCATGACAAGAGAAGCACGATTGCCCAAACACAGGGCTTAATGCTGGAGGTGAAAAGAAAATGCCTTAATATTGATGAGAGACTGCTGTGCTTAACTTGAGAAAAACTGATGTGGCACAGCTTATGTCCATTTGGCTTTCCTCTGCCTCCCTTCCTCCCTCAGACCCCATGCTGGGTGTTTCTGTCCATGCTGTCTTGTGGGGGGCTGTTATTCATCAAGACAACCTCCTGAATCGTCCTGGGAGAGCATCACTGGCCTGTGAATAAATGGTCAGGGAACACACTGACTGTTCAACAGTACTGATGACAGTGGGATCAGACTGGAACCTGTGCCTTGGTCCCTTTAGTTTGTGAGTGCCACTGGGCTCAGGGAGAGAGGAGAAATTAAACCCCTTAAATTGCAACCTGCTGCATTTATTGGACTGCTTTTTGGTAGTGGATAAGGTGACGGATTCTTTAACTCCTGGCTGCCCAAATAAGTGGATAAGGACATGATCAACACCTTTGCTAAACTGATGAGCTGATGCAGTGGTACTTTGTGTAGTTCTGGACTAATATGCAGGTCAGTGCTGGAGTAGGAGTGGCTTTTGCAGAGCCAAGTGGCTCCAGTCTTTTGTGTCTGTGGTATCTCCATGAGCCAAGCTCTGGGCCTCAGAATTCCCAAGCTGTGCATGGCTTGCTCTGTACTGGGCACTGAGTACAAGCTGGTTTGGATGCAGTCAGTCCTGAGACAACGCGTCCATCAACTTTGAACAAAACAGTATTTGTGCACTAACTCTGCTTTTTGTAAAAGGAAGCTATCAGCTATTAAACATCTAAGTTTAGCTTGGTTGTCCACTTGTCACAGATTGGAGGAGGAGAATCTTGGCTGATTTCTGACTGCTTTTCAACTTTGGGAAGGTGAAAAATTCGTGGAAAGAATGAAACTGGAGCATGAAAGCCAGAAAAAAGTTGGTGCATGGAAATGTTTTTCTGCATGAAAGCAGAAAAAGTTGGTGCAGTCACACTATTACCAAACTGTGCATTCTTACACAGACAGTGTTGCAGAGCATTTCTAGATGCTGGAATAAATATCTTGTGTCTGCAGAGAGCACATTATGTGTTTGGAGATCCACTCCCTAGTGCACTGTGCTCTTTCAGTTGGGGTGTCTTTGAAATGAATTTGTATATTGATGTTTGTCCAGGCAGCACCTGAAGGACTTTCATTTTTTAATTTTATCTTAAGGGTAGGTGAAAATAAAGACCACCATGTGTATATATAAAGTGGTTACAGATGAGATTTTTTTGCAAATGAAGAACAAACCTACAAAGAATATTAAATCAGGAGCCAACTGTATGGCTCCATGGACAGCCAGAAATATTTTTGCTGGCTGAAAACGTGGTTCTTGGTCACTGCTTGGCCTCTACTCAGCCAAATCAGCAGTGTTCAAGTACTGAACTGTGTTTCTTTCTAATGCACTGAGAATCACCAAAAAACCAAAGATTTTCTTTATTCCTGCCTGGAGCTCCCAGGAAGTTGCGTCAGTGTCTGTCAGTTCTCTTGGTTGGGACTTGTGTTGGCCTGTTGGTTGGCTGCAGGCAGCTGGGTAATTGAAGTGGCAATGATGTGTAACACCCCACAGTTGTTTGGTCTGTTGAACAAGGAGGAGATGCCCTCACCTACTGACATCATTGTGGTAGCTAGTGCAGGCTGGAGCCCATCCTGAAAAGAAATCCCTGCAAAAAACTGGCAAAAAGCCTGCTCAGGAGGGATAAGGACATTGGTGGTGAGCCTATTCTTGGTGCTGTGCCACACGAGTTAGAGAACTCAACCTGGCTTGTTTAAAAACAAGGTCTGGTAGGAACAGCCATCACAGCAGCTACTGCAGCCCAAGGAGAAATTATAGAATTTTTAGCAGGCAGAGGTGCTTTCTTCCTGCAGCTCTCTGAACTCACCAGAACCTGAACACAGCTCAGTAGAAGTGGTGGACAGGGGGTGTGCTGCATAGTGTTGGTGTGCCCCAGGACCTCAGAGATCCCAGAATAAGGTTCTCGGTTCAAATGCATTCCCTTGACTATCAGACACAACCATCTCTGGTTCCCAGAGACCCCTGTCCTCAGCTCAGTGATAAAAGCACTTTTTAACACCAAAGCTGCTGTGTTCCCACGCCTGTTGCTGTCATGGGGGAGGCCGGTCTCGAACAATAGCAGAGGAGTAAAGAATGGCCTTGCTAATCAATATCCTGCCAAGACGCTGAGTCAGGTGGCAGCTTGGGCCTCTTTAAAATTCCTACATTGTTCCTAATTTCTCATTTGACTGGGGTAAAGTTTTATCTTTAAGGAAAGAAAACACACAGGACCGAGTGTCTCTGCCTGCTCCACCATTCCCTTCCCACACCACCCCCACTCAGTTTTGCTGCCTTTGTCCTGTGCTGGCCTCCAGCAGTGAGGGATATGGATGTGATTTGCTAGTTTGGACTTGGAGCTGAGTGTGATGTGCTGTGGACAGGACAAGGTGACTGTGGTCCGAACAGGGCACCCTGAGTCACACACACCTGCAAGGCTTTACATGGTGCACTCTTTCACACCCACATTTCCATGTGAGCTCATATATATGTGTTTGGTTTTTAAATGGTCGGAAGGCAAGACAGGGATACAGGCACAGGTTTCCAGAAAATTTCTCCACAGATGAATGTTTAGAGCCCTGGCAGGATGCTAAGACAGTCTGTGTGTGAACAGACATTTGGAAAATTGACAGAAGTGATATTTGCTTAAACAAACTGCAAGATCCAGTAGCTCAAGCTCTTGAATCCACCTCAGATGCACTAAAAATATTTTCCAGAAGGAGAAGAGGGCCAGCGAGGCTTTTTGAAATCTCTGAATCTCACAGGATCTTGCAGGATCCTCTTCGGGGGTTTCACCCAGCTTCTGTCATCCCTGAGCATCTCCCCAGAGCTCCTCTCACCAGCCTGGAGTGGGGCAGGGGAAACTGTGGCTCTGCTCCTTCACCTGCACCAAAGGCTGTGGACAAGAAAGCTCAGAGACCTTCAGGATCATCCTCAGGGCTGGGGGGTCCCTAGGACATCTTTGTGGCTCTTTGGCCCTGCTTGCCTCCCACTGAAATGCCTCAGCAGAGGGGGAGAGCGTGGTCCTGGCTGTGCCACTGGGCAGGAACTGTTGGAGCTGCAAAGGGAACTAGTAAGGGTTACATTTGCGCGTGTAGATGTGAGATAAGAGCTGACCTACCCTTCAACCCAAACTGAACTCTCTGAAGCTCAAATAAGGTAAGCAAGTGCTTGTGAAAATGCTGGGGGAAAGCCTGCCAGACTGGCAAACTTGCTGCTTCTGTCTGGGGCTGGGAGCAGACCTTCAGCCGCTCTCCATGGAGTCCATGAGGAGCTTGCTAGGCTCTTGACAAAAATGCTCGAGGGCTGATAGCACGGAGGAGTCAGGAGCTGAGGATGCCTGTCAGGAACCAGAGAGAGGAGTAGAAGTGGAGAGAGAAACAGAAACTACAGACAATGGAGAAATTATTTCAAATTAAGCTGAAACAGCATCTACAAGATATTTGAGCAGGGCCTTTCCTGCATGTAGTCTCTGAGTGTTGCTCAAAGATATCCCTACAACAATACTCATTACAGACACTGTCACAGCCTCTTCCCCCTGTGCAAATTAAACAGGTCAGCATCCACCTCTAAGTGTGTGACAGAGTTCCCACTTTCTGGGAAAGAAACATCTCCCTTTAGTGATATCCTTGCATGTTTAAGTCTCCTGCGAGCCTCGGATGTGTTTTTCACAGCACGGGAAGTGGAGTCTGCCAACACAAGCATGGTGTGGCATGGGGAGGGCTGGCCTGGCCCAAGAGCAAGCTTTCCCCCCTAAACCTACGTGCCTGCTGTCCTGGGAGTGAGCAGGAGGATCTGCCTGTCCTGCTACTGCCTGCAAGGTGCATTGGTGAGATGTGTTTTTGTATTGGATCTCAGGGAGTGGGGAGACACTCTTTTTGCCCATGGTGTCTTTATGAAAACTAGGAAACAGAAGGCATGGGTATCTCAGGAGGTGTTTTCCAAAAAGGACACACCAAGAATAAATGACTCTCTTTTCTGTCTATGAATGTAAATTCAGGTGTCAGAGGACCACACAGCTGGGCTGGATGAACGCTCAGTGCAGCTCAGCCTTGCACAGGTGGGGACTCCCTGGAGGTGAACCGAACATTTCTTTTCAGACCTGGCTGTCTGTGCTGAGGCTGCTCATAAGGGCTTCATTGGCATCAGCTGGGAAAGGGAGCAGCTGAGCCAACCACACCCACCCCATGGGAATATAAAGGAGTCCTTTAGGCTCTTGCAGAGCATGTGGGGGTTTGCTGTGTGTTTCTGCTTGGTAGCAGTGCTGTGGTGAGTTGGTTGCTCTCCAGAGTAGTGTTTCTTGAGCCACTAGGCCCCATGTGTGGTAGCTCAGTAGAGGGGATGTCCTTGGTACATGTTTGGGTCCAGATTCCTGAGTTTCAGGCTGTTTTGAAACGCTCCAGCTGGGCTGTCTCTGCTCTTGCCATGTGGAGTTGATGGTCACCATGGCAAGGATAGATGCAGGATGTTTTTGCTCTAACAGCATCTATTGCCCTGTGAGCTGGTTAAACCTCCTGTTCTTTTGTGGGGCTCAGCTCAGGGACCATGGGTGCATAACAGAAATAAATTTCTCAGGAGCTTGTTCACCTTCCCCTGAAAATCTGGTGGAAAAAGACTTAAGTCCTAATCAAGCTGCTAGTCACAGCAGGTTTCCCAGGCCTTGGGGCTTGCCTGAGCAGGGGGCTAATCTCTGTGGTGTGTATGCCAGGCATTCTGCTGGGGGCTCTGCTCCAGGCATATGGGAGTGCTTGCCTGGGAAAGGAGTCACTTCAGGCAGCAAATCTTTCCTCCCTGGGAGGGAATGGTGGGCCGGCATGAAGCAAGCAGGAGACATGTCCATCAGCATGTTTGAGCGACAAAAAATCTCTTCAGTGCTCACCGAGGAACTTGCGGGTGTTTCATAAGAAAAAATTTGTTAGCTGCAGGGCTGGAGTTGTGACAGCTTCCAGTGGAGATGGGGTGGATGGATGGACAGGAGGCTGCGCACTGAGAGGAGAGAGTGAAAGGTGCCTCCTTCCAAGGCAGCAGCTGGTGAGAAGGAGCCTGGGCTGCTCAGTGTCACCACACACGTGGGCCGTGGGGAAGCGTGAGCCCAGCTCCAGTCCTTGTCAGTGGCACCTCGTTGACTTTTAGCGCTTCCTTATCGTGTCTGTGCTCACCTCGCACGGTGCCGATAAAATGCCATGGCCGGTGTGATCTGCTGAGCAGCCCTGCAGAAAACCTTGCGGAGCATGGGAGCCTGAGCTGCCAGAGACCAGCCTGGGGCTCCAGGGCACAGCAAGGTAACAAAGGAACGCTTCAAACCTGGGACAAGGCGAGGGCGGGAGGATCTCCGAGGTGTACGCCATGGCACGGGCACGGCAGCAAGTGAATTTTGGGTCAGAATAGGGGTTTGCAAAAGTTGGGCTCGCTGGGACTTTCCCATACCTGGCAGAGTTGGAAGGGGAAGCCATGTGAAGTGATTGCAGAATGTTAGTTCTCAGAGCTATAAACAATGGAGTTGGGAAGGAATGCCCAGGGTTTGGTTTCTTTTTTTTGTCTTTTTTTTTTTTTTCTTTCTTCTCCAGTAATAACATTTCTTTCTCTTGAGGTATTAAGCACCTAAGTACTTCTGGTGTTTTTTTAGTTATCACTAAAAAAGGATATTATTTTCCCACATGCTACTGCTACCTTACCTCCAGGCCTACCTGTGGGCGCACAGCAATTTTTAAAGGTAGTTTTAATTAACTTTTTTTTAACAGGTGAGCAACTTGCAGTGATACACTTGGGAGAGTTCTCTTGATAGGTTTGAACTGAGGGTACCTGAATATAAAACCCTGAGCATCTACTAAGCAGGTATGTAATTTCTGAAACCTGTAACTGCTGCCAAACTGGTGAACAGTATCTTGCCACTACAGGAGAACAGTGAAACCTAACTGGCTGGAAAGAAGAATTTTCCTTCTGAGTGTGAAACTGAGATGTTCTTTTCCTTCCTTTTAATTTTCATTTTATTTTGTTAAAAAAAAAAAATTTAAAGGGTCTTAAACTTAGTGTCCTTCTTCCTGAACTAGAGAGAAAAATTTATGATGCCAGAGTTCCTTGCTGAGAAAAACCTCTAAAGTTTTTACCACGGAACATGGGATCAAAGTCCTTTACTTTTTTTCATGGTTGAAGTTTTGACTTCACCTTTACTGGTCCAAATATTCTAAGTGATTAAAGGTGAAACAAGGGACTTCTTTAGAGAAAGGAATTACAGTTAACAACAGAAACTTGCAGTGAAATCAATGAAAAGTTTCAATTTGATTTGCTGTTTTTCTTTTATGTCTTATTCAGAAAATAGGCTTTTGCAGCTCTTGGCATATTTTTTTTCTTCTTTGGCTACAGCTCTACTCTGTACTATGTTATTCATTGAATGTTATTAACCCAGATCTCTTATATAGCACTGCTGTTGGAATCATCCCTGTAATCGCTTCCACATGCTGCAAACTTGCAGAATGGAGCAAACTCCTTCCATATTCCCTGTATTGACATGAGCTTTGCCAAGTTCCTATTCGCCAATACTTGCTGGGATGCCTCAAAGTTTATTTTCAAAATCATAGTACCAAAGCTCTTCTCACAGGAATATCTAATGTTGCCCCAGTCACCTTTAGGGGTCTCTTACTTTTTTTCCCATCAACTTTGATATTTTCTGTGGTTTTGAAGTGTTCTCCTCTTCTGCTTTCTTTTGTTTCTGCCCAACATCTTGTGCTAGCATCTCTTTATTTTGGAGCCTCACCATTTCTCCAGTCTTCCATCATCCCCCACCAACATCTGGAACTCTGTGTGGGAAACCTGGGCCTTTTCCCAAGACCACCACTCTTCATCACCCCCAGCACTTCCACTCTTCTCCCTGACAGTGACACTTGGATCCCCACACCTTTTACCGTATCTAAGCCCTGCCTTGCATATGAACCTGTGAAATCTCATTATGTTTTCCCTCTGAAACCTGACTTTCTGTCTATACAGTCTGATTGAAAAGCTCCTCTATGCCTCTTTTCCAAGCCTTCAAAATTTATTATACTGCACTTCAATATTGTTGGTAATTTTTATATTTTTTTAACTCTGTTCATACTAGGCAGGATTGAGACCATAACACCTTGAAAACAGTGAATAACTAATTCCCCTTGACATGAATATTGATTGCCTGCCCAGCTAGGAGTTGGACAAGGGAATACTAAGGTGTTTGTTGCCAGTGTGCCACCTGGTACCCACTGTTAGCCCTTTGAGAACAATACTTTGATTCCCAGTGTTCCTGATGCCATCTTGTCTCTGGTCTCTGTCAGTAATACCCTCAAAGTCTGTATTTTGTAACAGCCTGAGGATGGTATCTAGTTCTTGCTTCTCTCCACTGGGATCCCTCTGTCAGGGCTAGATCTCATACAGGTTTTTCTTTGAAATTTTAAGGAGCTTCCACTTAAGATTTGAGTCAATTTCATTCTAGAATGTGCTCCAGCCTGAAGGGCAGAGCCTTTTGTCCAAGACACTTGAGGTCAAATGGAGAAAGTGTTGATCTTGACTTTTTTCTTTTTTTTTCCCACATTCTGGTGAGACATCCTAATTAGTGGCCTATTGGGCCACATCACCACCAGCCTGACTTACTGAAATTTTATCACTTTTTTTCCTTGAGTGCTTTATGACAACCCCACCCCTGCATTTTGTATATAGACCAGCAAGGTGGTGAGTCCTATTTTCAGATGGATACATGTGCTACAGGTAGGTGTGAGATATCCATGTCCTTATGAAACCATGCCCTCAGCAACTGTTTTTCCATGGATATCCGATGTGGCATCCCCTAAAGGTGCTGGTATTTGCTGGTGCTCCTCTGAGGCACCCAGTGCCAGCCACCTCCACTCTTTGTGCAGCAGCGAGGGGATGTGAGCCACCAGCTGAGCTGCTCCTGTTTGCTGCTGACCTGGTGAAAAAAGTTCACCATGCCAGCAAAAAAGAGAGGAGGAGGAGAGGAAAAAGGGAATAGAGATAATAAAAAGCAGAGCTTGAAGTTAATGAAAGTGAGGGAGTGTTTCTGGTATTATAATGTTGCCAGAATTAGGTTTCTTTAGTTCCTGCTGTGCTTTGCTAAAAACAAGTCTAGTTAGCAGCAGCAGATGTAGCAGCTGTACAACTGTCAGGGGAACAAGAGAAGCTATGAGAACTCCATGAATTAAGCAGGTTCTCTTGCTTTCTTTGTGTGGAGGTCTTAGAAGTGGAAGTTTTCAAAGTGTGTCCTGCTGGCTGCTCGTGTCAAGTGATGGGGATGTTGTAGAAGGTGAGAGAAGGGTGCAGCAAGCAAGATGCATGGTGTGATTTCAGTCAGGAAAAGGAGAGCATTTGAGCAATGGGTTACTGGTGCTGCTGGGGGATGATGGGTTAGCTGGGAAGAAAGATGTAGCTTGGGAGTAGACACTAATGTTGCAGAAATGGGGATGGGAGTTCATGCAGCTAAGAATAAATGCTTTTATGAAAAGGATACTGGTGGTTATTTGGTAACCAGAAACTTAAAGGATCAAAGGGTTTAGTAAGACCTTCTGACTTTATCTTGCCCTTCCCAAAAATATATCATGGCTGTGTGGAAGGTCACCTCCCATCCCTTCTTAGATGTTAATCACCCCCTTCAGTATAGGTGGCCTATCAGATTGCATAGGCTGGGTAAACACTGGGATATGTGATAGCATATTTGCTGGGCTGTAGGATCTAAAGGTAAGGCTGATATTTGGAATGCCAAGATATTTGTGAGGGGAGGCAGGATTCCTGCTCTCTTCAGCTGCTTGCCCTCCAAGTGGAAGGAGAAGGCATTTCAAATTCCTTGCAAGCTCCAGGCTATAAACAGGCTCTTCCTGTATGGAACAATGAGGACCCTAACAGTATGCAGGAGTTGTCTGCTTTTCTGAACAGGTCTAATACTACTGGGATATGTTTTTGTGGGGAGGATGCAGCTCATCACTTGTGGGGACAGAAGTGCCCAGTGCTACTGGTGTAGATCATCCAGGAAGATGGTATTGAAGAGAGAGTCATGGGGTAAAGAGGAAATCAAAGTCCCATCAAGCTGAAGCAGACAGACAGAAAGGGGAAGGAGTCAAAACAAAAAGAAAGCAGGAAAAAGGAAGAAAAATAATTAGGCAAATGTGAGAGAACTATTAGCATTGTTTTGTACACTGGAGAAGTGGCTCAGCCATGAAATACACTTCATAAACACTGTATTTTTTCAGCTAGCTAGGCTAAGGGCCTCTGTGGGGGCAAGTACACAAATGATGGGTCCCCAAGCCCTGCTGCTCTCTCAATGAGAGGAGAATTTATCACCTATATAATGATCCTGAATTCATCTGGGGGGAGGTGCTGTGGTGCTAGTGTGGTCTGGCTCCTCTGTGTCAGATTTCTGAGTAAGCCTGTATTCCCCAAAGTAATGTGAAGGTTGATATGAGCAAGGGAATGCATTTGGTATTTTACTTGGTGCATCACAGGGCAAGTGCCACATGCAGTAGTCATGGATGCTGTGTTTATCCTTACTCCTTTGGCTAGCTTGAAGACAGTGGTGCTGCAGCTTGAGTCTCTGAAGCTGTTCTTAGCATGTAGGCTTTTGGCATAAAAGATCTCCATGGGTCTGTCACCACAGGCCACAGCCATTCCTTGGGGTGCAGAGTTTGGAGGGTGTTGATGCTTTGGAGTTATTATTAAGGCATTGCTCTGTTTTGCTTGGTCCTAGACAGGGGACTGAAGTGAAGGTTACTAAAATGCAAACCACTTGGATGATGCAGGAACAGTATAGCTGAACTAAAACTTCCTAGGAGGTAGGTTGTTCTCACACTCATCAGCACTCATCACACTCATCAGGTAGAGGAAAAGTGCCTGTCCAGGTAGAACCTGTTTCACCTGGACCCTTTGTTTACACAGAGCAAAACCCTGGGATTTCATACCTTCTTGTACAGTAAAATGTGAAACTCAGATATTCCTGTAGGTACAGACTATGTGCTCCTATCCCAGATGGGAAATCTGCATGGTAAGACTGCCAGATCAATGAGCCCTTTTTCCTCCATGGGATAAAATTCCTTTTTTTTTTTCCATTGTGAATCTTACCAGCCAAGTGTGCTGCCTCACCTTATTCATTAGCCAGCTAGTGTTGTTGTAATTAGGGGTTAAGTAGTTAATCTCAAAAAATCCCTTGGAAGTCAAGGAATCCATATATTTGCTTATTTGTAATTTGTATACTGCCTCTGAGGGAACCAGGCATGGAAATGTAATCCCATATTTGTGTATTTAACAACTGAAAAGATGATATGAGAAGAGGTTTGGGTATACAACATTATAAAGAAAACTGTGACTGTCTAAGCTCCTGATTTGCCTCCCCTGTTGCAGGTCATGCATCTCCCTGGTGCCCAGTCCTGTGGAAATCCTATATTTCAGTGTGCATTGAGGCTGTTTCTTCTGACACGGAATGGAGCTGAGAGTGTGCTTAAGCTTGTTTTTGTCCCAGCCAGAGAGGGGAAAACTTTCCTCATTAGGGTCCTGTTTGTGGTAGGCTCTACAGAAACACTCATCAAATGTTGACTTTACTTAAAGCTCTGAGAGCCAAATTAGACTAGGTAGGCTGAGCCAGGAATAGGTGGTGCTGCTACAGTGCTTCTAGAGAGCTTTGTTGTTGCTGTTTTCTTGCAGTGCAGATGTTATGACTTTACGGGGAAACCCATCAGTGCTCCAAATGGGTGGAGATGTGTAGCTGTAAGGAGGAGTAAACGTTGGCAAGTTGGTCATTTGTGGCTCAATGCTATTGAGCAAAACAGCAAGATAGCAACTGATCAGTAGGAATGACTCAAAAATCGGTGATCTGCAAAAAAAAAAAAAAAAAAAAAAACCAAAAAAAAACCAAAAAAAAAACCAACCAAACAACCCCAGCCACAAACCAAAAAAAAAAAAAAAAAAAAAAAACCCAAAACATTACTGCAGTAGTCTGGATGACTCAGAAAGATGGGGCCAAGCATAACAATAGCTGCTGTAAATCACAAGTCAAAGAATTAGGAATACAGGCTACATTTATCAGTTGGCAAGTTTGTCTCAGGAAGGAGTGGGGGCCGGTGCACCTCACTGGCTGACTACAGAATTCCAGGAGGATGCTGTGGCTGGGGAAACTCATGCAGATTTCAGTAAATAACCTCATACTGAATGGTTCTAGGAAGGGCTGAGTGTATGTGTGTGTGTGATTTAGCACTAACATGTCACTTCCCATGTACTCTGTTTAGTGTTTTTATTGGTAATTCCTGGATGAAAGAGGTTTCAGGGACAATGCCTGAGGATATTAAAGAATTGGAAGTGTGCCTTCCAGTAAAAGAGGTTGAAGAGGTGGAGTAAAAAGGGAAAGCTGGAGGCTAACTTTTTCAGTGTCTAGATATACCTACAAGGAGAAAAAAACTTCCTGTGGTCTAGCAGACTGAGGGGCATTAAGACCCAAAAACAGGAATGTGAAACTGGATTTAAAAAACCCCAAGAGATAATGTGAGAAAAAAGCGCTATTTTTTAACATCATCTGTAATTAACCACTAGAAAAACTCAGTGAGGCTTTGGAGGATCCTTCCCACGAGGCTTTAAAGTTTGTGGCTGGATTTTTGTCAGAAAGTGGACCCTTGTAGAGATGGGAAGGATTTCTGCCAAGTTTTCTGACGCAAGTTTGTGAAGATGTGGGTCTGGATGATCGTTCCACTTCTTCCTGGCATTACAGTCAGATGTTGGCTCACAGCTGTTGGCAGCTCTGGGGTTGAGAACAGGGACCTCAGGGCAAGAGGCAAAGGCATTCCCCCTCTCAGCCCAGGCATTGCTCCTTTTCACCCTGCCCTGTGCGAATGCTCACCAGTGTTTGCTTCACCTTTTTATTGGATAATGTTGCACTGATATCCCAAAGTAAATGAAGCTTCATTAGTGTCCAGTGAAGTGGTCAGTGATGACTAATTGTCATCTATCAATGGTGCTTTAATTCTCTTCTAGCCAAATCAATACATTCCTTTTACATACCATCATCTGTGGCTCTGTCATCCATTTCAAACTTTTAACCTTGTTACTCTCTTGTATTTCTTAGCCAAACTAGAATGAGTTTTTCCTTCTGCTACCTCAATGAACATCTTAATTTTTTTTTTTTTTGTGGAAAAGCTATGATGCCGGGTTTTGCTTTATTTCTTACCTTATTCCCCAAAGACTTAAACTTTGTCAGAGGCCCAAGTCTGTGCCTGTGGAAGAATCAGAGGTGCAATGTGCCATTAGAAATGAGGTCTGAGAGCAGGAGAAGGATGGGTGTCTGTGTGGGTGGAGGGTGGGACAGCATCAAGAGGTGCCAGCAGAGGCTCTGAGCCTTTGCACACAGCCAGCATGGCCAGGTCCTTGCTGTAACAGTGACAGAACTTCCTAGGAAACACAATGGCCACTTGTGAGCCAGCCCTAGCCCAGGGCAGCAGAGGAAAGCCTGGCAGGGCAGCAGGGCTGGCTGGGTGGGGTGTGTGAGGATCTGTGGATGTGACTGCCGAGGCTGTGTGGGGTGGGAAGCCTTTTCCTCCCGTGACTTCACCTGGACTGTGTGCCAACCTCGGCACACAATGTTATCACTGCACGCCAGCACGCGGTCAGGACGGCTGTGCTTGCACACGGGCCCCGGGAGACTTTCTCCAGATCTGGCAGCTTTTGGCCTTGATGGCTCTTGCCAGCAACATGCCACGGCCCCATGCTGTGGTTTTGTTTCCAGTGGTACCAGGATTAGCTGTGCCACCGAGGTGGAGATCTGGTTGTGAGGAGTAAAGGTGAAAGGTTTTGTCAGGACCTGAAGCAGGGACCTCTGCTCTACCCCACCCTTCTCTGGCAATCAGGGCTGCTCTTGGCTCTTTCCTTATCCAGGGCTTATTGCTGTGCTAAACAGCCGAGTTAATGAGTCATTAAGAACACTCTGTCCCTGCTGCATGGGGACTTTGCTGCCTGGATGGAAATACTTCCCAAGAAGCCGATTCCCATCTCTGTAGCAAACACAGCTGTTGAAACCTCTTGGATAAATAAATGCAGTCCTTCAGGGCTCAGGCCCAGCCTATGACAGTGGTTTCCATGGGTCAGGGATGAGTGATCTGCCTCCAACCATCTTTACTTTTGTCACTGTTAAAAACCTTGCCTAAAAGGGAGAGTTGGACCTGGATCATCAGGATCTCTTGGCAGTTTCACAGATCTCCTTTCATGGCAGTCTACAGAAGCTCTACCTTCTCTCTAAGGACACATTGTAGATTAAATGCTGCCTCTAGAAGTCCCAGCTTCAGCCAGCCCTCTTCCCTGCACTAGAAGAAACCCTATATTGTTTATTTTGTTCTATTGTTCCATGAATGAGACCTTTCTACCCAGACAAGCTCAGGCATCCTTTCCTTAAACAAAGAACCTTTCCTTAAATTCTTTGGCAGACTTTGTTTTTCCCAGGACTGATGCTTCGAAGACATCCATGTTTTCCATGCTTTGACATTCAAAGAATGCAACAGCACTGGACTAGTTTGCAGAAAAATGGGGTGGTTCCAGCCTTTGACATCTGAGATTAATCCTTGACTGGTCTTTGGCATCAGGGAGATGCAAGACACTTGTTCATGCAAGTGTCGTCTCCAGGTTGTTCAGAAGTCTTTGGAGGTTCATCAACAGCCCTCCAGGGCTGCTGTTTGTGCTCCAATGGAGTTGAAATGGTGCAGTACCAAACAGGAGGTTGCTGGCACCCTCATGCTGCGTAAGAATCCTTGGGATGATGCAGCACTTCACCACTTGTGACTCTGCTTTCTGGGCTACCTCACAGATCATAAATTATTTTTGGGAGGTGGACTGGAGATGAGCAAATTTGAGCCCTTAAAATTACATACCAGCAGCCCATGTATAGATCTGCTGTCTCCTGTGATCAGTACAAGGTAAGAAGACAATTCTGGGGGGTACCTTGACACCTTCTTCATTGAAGCTGGCAGGTAGGCATTAAAATAAGCTGGCTTATGAACCAGAAAATAAGCACTATTTTTCTAATTTGATGAATTAGGGCTTATGGAGAACACATAACAGGAGCTTTTGAGAGCAGAGGGCTTCCATGAAAATTGGAGGATAAACCAGGCAGAACTGAGTTGTGTCCACCTTGCCTCTACGTGTCAACACTAATATGTGCAGTGAGAGTTCATGCAGCTCCTCAGCTACCCACAGCTCAGGGCCCTGCAGGAAGTCACTGCTTCCTGGGACAAAGTTCTCCACAGCAGAGCTACAGCTGGTCTCCCTGCAGAAGGGCAGGAACTGCCCTTCCCTTCCCTGTGCTAAAGCAAACCCAGTCTGTGTTTGTCCAGCCCTGTGAGCCATCATGTGTGCTCTAGATCTGCAGCCCCTTTTGCATCATCCCTCTACAGGACTTGGTGACTTTTGTGAAATGCTTCATGTTTTCTTCCAGGTTATTGACTAAAAATACCCTGATGCCAGACATCCTCCAGGATTTTGGTACAAACATATTACAAAAAAAAAAAAAACCCAATCACTTCTAGTTCTCCATTGTGTTTTGGAACCAGTCTGATAGGTCACTTATAGTCTGTTTAATGACCGCTGTCTTATTTTTATGCCAAGCAAGTTCTTTAATCATAGTGCCACATGATAGAAGGGAAACTGCCTTCCAGGATCTCAAGTATATTGTACCAGCTTTGTTATATTTAACAACTGTGCATGCAATTTCCTCAGGGAAAGGTAGGAACACAGTTCAGTAGGGGTGAATTTTCTATAAACCCATGTTGGCTGCCCCTAGTTATATTTCTCTCTTTTTATTCCCTGTGTTCTTTGTTAGCCACTTCATTATTTAATTCAGGTCTAAGATCCTATCACAGGTCTGTAGTTACCTGTGAGTAATTATGAGATAATTATAAAATATTTATGCCCTTCTACATAGTCTTTAAAAAATGCCAGACTATGGGATTTCTTCTTCTCCTCCAGGACTTACGCAGCGCACCAAGAAGTACAGAAGATCAACATAATAATGGAATTATGTATGCAGCTTATGAAAAAAACCCCCAAAACTAAAGAAAGTTAGAAATTTTCAGTGCTGGTACCTAGTCCTGGTGATTTAAAACGCCTGATTTAGTAGGTGGTATTTAACTCCTCTGAGGTACTACAAGAATAGACATGTCATTAACAAGGTCTTCATCAACTACTTTCTTTCCTCTCAGCAGTAGGATAGGAGCATTTATTGATTTATTTTGTTGTTCTCTGTATTGTTATTGAATAATCTAAGATTTCCATCTGATAACAGATCAATACTATGAGTCAGACTCATTCTGGTCTTAATTTACTTTTTAAAAAAATACCTTTGTCAGTCTTTTCCCCCCCTTTTCACTGCCATCATATTTTTTTATATTTCTTCTAATTGATATTCAGCTTCTCTCAAACTGTTTGTTACATGTGTTATGCTTTACTTACTTTAAACTGCCTCATTTCAATTTTATATCAGGTTCTGTTAGTTCAGTTGCACTATTCTTTCTTTACTGGGGAGTTGTGTATTTTTGGTGCCTCATAAATGATTTTTAAGCAGTTGCTAGTGATTATTTATATTTTTGTATTTAAATACTTTAAATAAAAACTTTGTGTTTGTTTAGCCCAGAATTCTCTTCAGGGCTGGGAAACAGCGCTTTTTAAAGCAACATATCTTTTTAAAGCATTGCATTACCAGTTTGGATCTTCTACTGCTTTCATATAAGAGTGCAGCGAGCTGGGGATCAGTGAGCTTGCTACCAGCCTCTCATTTCTGCCATCACTTTACCTATCCTGATAAGGGAAATACAAGTTTTGTTCAATTTGGATTTAAAGTTTGCCAAATGAGGAAAATGTTAAGAACATTTAAAAATCCCCAAGGCTGTTTATTGAGTCAGCAACATTGTCATGTGTTAAGCTAAGCAATAACTTAATTATTTTTCTTTGGTGAGTGCTTGAGTAACCAGTGCTGCCATATTCCAGTATTTCTTGGTTATCCATCCAAATCATCAATCCTGTTACTGGAGCACCAACTCACAAATATTGAATAAATATTGAATACTGATAACTAGGAAATTGTGATTCAAAGTCACAAACAAGCTAGCAAGTACTTTTATTTTTGCCCCACTCAGTCTGTCTTAGGGCTATTGATTTTAATATTGTCTTACAGCTGTAGTCCCCTGGGAAGGTTAAGCCTTGATGAATATAAACTGGAAAGGAATGCCACAATTGTAGGCAGCTAAAGACGATGTACTGGAATGGACCTGACTTCTATATTGTGTTCCTGTAAAGGAGGGCATGCTTTCGAAAGGCAGAGTCAGGGCTGCAGCTGCATAAACTCAGCACTGCTCAGGGGGAGTAGAAGCCCACCAAACCTGCTGCACCCTGAGCCAAAGCAGGGGGGCAAACAGAAGAAATATTAGAGCTCATGTCCTTGCTTCAGAGCTTTGGGGACTGGAGGGACACAGCCCATTAAAAAACATGCCTACATTTTGCTGAGGAGCTACCTGTAATAGCTGCATTCACTGGGATGGTGTTTATCAATCAGACAACAATGGGCCTCATAATTCAGGGCATGTGGAAGAGTATTCTACAGTTGCTGTGCCAAGATGAGATTTAGAAGTTTGCCATAGAATCAGCTCCTTAAAATTCTGCCAGGTTTCACACAGGGCAAGGGACCCACAGAGAGTCTTCATGCTTCTTTTAAAAGGATCCTAACATGTTTTAAACCATATTCCCCCTAAGAATATCATATTCTGTGAGCAGTAACAGGGCTGCAAGGGATTGAAGCTTGCTGGAAATAATGAAGAAAAAACTCTTGAGGCCTCTCCAAACTGGAGAAGCCCTTTGGCTCTCCTACCTATATTTTCTGGCAGGTCTGTACATAGATAATCCTTGCCTCCCTCCATCTGGCTGTTTATTAGTTTGAAGCCAAATTGTCTTAGTGAATGCTGAACACCTCTGGATGAATGATGTATCTATGGACAGGTTGTCGTCTTGATCAGGAAATGAGAATGACTGGCTCAACAGCTTCCAAGTTCAATAACCTCCTTTGCTTAATGAATTGCTGAGGCATGAGAGGCTTCCGTTTCTTGCTGGCATCTTTTACACTGTGCCCAAAGAAACAATCATATCAGGCTCAGGAAGACTGAAAGGGCAGGGAAACAGGAACCATCCCCACGGATGTCCTCCCCAGAGAGGCTGGGAACGTGCTCTGCTGTGGGAAATGGGAAGCTGAGGTCAGCCAAAGTGCACAGCAGGTATGCACATCTCTTGGGATGGGAAGAAGAGATAATGGCCTGCTTTGCCATCCCCATCCCTGCCCTGCTGGTGAGCTCTCCTGGGCCATGTTTGTGCCCTGTGTGCAGAGTGCACCTCCACTGGGTGGTTCCGTGGTGTGAAAATGAAGGCAGGGAGATAAAGGTGGAGAGTGGGTGGTGACAATGCTCCTGAGAGCCCTGAGCCTACCACTCATCAAGGCAGGCCTTGCTGGTGTGAGAAGAGCCCAGAAGAAGAGAGAAAGGAGCAGTGAATGAACCCCCATCAAAAACTGGAAGGCAAAAATCCCCATGGACAGTGAGGTAATGGGATGCTTCCAGACATACAGACTTGTTCCCATCTTTCAGAAGCTTTGCTCCTTCTAGCTCTTTCTGCCTGGGAATGTTAAGAGATTGTACAAAAAGTCTGATAAAACAAACATATGGAGATCCCCTCAAGAGGCTGGGAGATATTATTAGCTCCTCTTTTACTGGCAGGCCTGGAGCAATTAATTACCAGAAGTATTATCAGGTACTTGTCACTGCTTTCCCTGGATCCACTTCACATAGCCCAGATTGGCTGTAAGCAACATGTTCCCTGACTGGCCTGATACCTCACAGCTCCTGATAGCAGCTCCTCTGCTCCTCTCCTGAGGATCTCAGCACTGGTGGAAGGGCCATCACCTCAAATATATGCTGAGAGAAATTTGAGTCCATTGACCACTTAAGTATGCAGCGTGCCTGTATTTTTATATCTTCTCAGTGATGTGCTCCACCTCTGTGACCAGGGGGAAAGTTTTAGGCAGGAGGCAGAGAAAGGGACAGGTAAGAGGAGGTTATATGGGGACCTAGGGAAAGGCATTTTGTGTATAATGCATGTTTAACAATTTACTTATGAGCTCCGGGCCCTGTCCCAGTGCTGCTCTTCAGAAATGCCATTGCAGATGCACTAAGAACTTATAATTTCTAACCAACACACTCTTGTAAAGGTCTGTGCTTCTAGAAATAGTCTGGTCAGGTTTTAAGTGAAATTATGCTAATCCATGAAATGTGTCTAAAGGAGTACTCTTCTCTTCCTGGTGCTGCTGCAGTAGCACAGCACCCACCTTTGACACATGAGAATTCATCTTTTTTGCCTTACTTGTTCCTTTTACTTTTAATGAATTTTTACTATTGATATAATTTTAGTGAAATTTCTACTATTAACCACGTTATTGTTAAAGGGAGAATCATGCAGGTCAGTTGTGAAGTATTTGCTGGGAAAGGGAAGCAGGTTCAGATGAAAGTACAGAATTTACTAGTTAAAAAGGTGCTTTGTCAACAAAGTTTACACTGAGTCTATAGGTAAAAGTAGAGGCATCTAAATGACCTTCATGTCGGTTTAAGTCCATCTATTCAACCATTGTAAAAGTAAAAAAATCGTATTCAGAATAGCCATTACAGCACTACCACAACTCTCCTGCGTTTGCCGCGCTTGGCTTTGTATCTGCAGACGAAGTTTAAGAAATGAGCGAAGAGGAAGGTCGGGTGTAGCCCGCAGAAGGCACAGCGTGCCCGTGGCGCTGTTGGTCCCGCACAGCATCCCTGGGTGCCGGCGCATGGATGAGAAGACACCGCCCGCTAGCGGCCCGGGCTGCGGGAGCTGCCGCTGCACCGGGACACGGTGCGTGACCCTCGGATAAAATCAGCACCTCCGGGAAGGGCTGGGCCGGGCGAGAAAACACAGCAAATGGGTTGAAATGGGGTTATGGTGAGCAAACCCCTCTAAATCTGCAGCACGTTCAGAGCCGTCGCTGGAGGCGAAGGACGCGTTTGGGGATGCCCTGGGGCCAGCCCTCCTCCTCGCAGGGCGGCCTGGGGACACCTGGGCTGAGTAGCGGGAAGCAGGACAGCCCCACCGTGCTTCTCACTGCCCCAGCTAATTACCCCACTCCGGAGGCGATAATTAACTCGAGTGGATTCCTTGCTGGCACAGCTAGCCTGCTCCCAGGCCTGAGCATCCCCCCAGGCTGGGTTTTCACAAACCCACAATAGTGGCAAGATGCTATATTTTTTTGTTGTTTTCTTTAACTGAAAATATTTCTCTGAGACTTCTTCAGGTCTTTGGTCCTACCCAAAACCACAGAGCCAAAGACCTCAGAAAGCCTCCCTCTCCCCTTGCTTGCTTTTCTGCTTATGAGGTAAGATCATCCTTAACAGATGTTTGTTTACCTCTTCATAAAAACCTCCTGTGATTCTACAGCCTCCCCAAGCAGTGTGCTGCTGTGCTTTGCTATTCTTGCCATTGCAAAGTGTTTTTCTAATGTTTAGCTATATCATTTTTATTGCAAATTAAGCTGATTATTTCCTCTTCTTCTTTTGGTGAATGTAGGGGACAACTGTTTAGTCTCTCCACCCATTATAACAAATGTTTATGTCCTGGAAGACTGTTATCATGCCTCCCCTCCCGTTGTTCTTTTCCTAGAGAAAACAAACTCAATTATTTTATCCATTCCTTATAAGTCATGGGGTTTTTTCCACCTCTCTTATCATTTTGCTGTTCTGTTTTGGACTTTTTCCAACTTGTCTGCATCTCCTGTAAAATGTAGTGCCTGGGAGTGGACACACTGTTCCTGCTGGGAGCTCAGCAGCAACAAGTAAATGCACAAAATAATTGCTTCCCTTGCCTTATACACAAAATCTGCATTAAAGCACCTCAGAATGAGATTTGTCCTCTTCTGTGGGGATCTCGCTTAACAGACACACACTGGGTCCCACCCCAGCTCTCTCTGCTGGACTGGTCACAACTGAGTTTGGAGCAGCACACCTGGTGTCTGTGCAGCCACCTTTCCTGAGCTGGATCTTGGTGCAGTCACCTCTGCAGAGGCAGGCCAGCTCCCTGGTGTCTCACATTCCTCTCAGATTCCAATCACTTCAGCCTCCTGCCTTCAGGAGGGACTGCTGACCCCCTGCCCAGCTGTCATCCTCTTCCTTTTGTCCTCTGGTCTGTTGTCCAAGACACTCAAGGAAATACTGAACAGCCCTGGAGGCAGAACTTCAGGGACACAATTCTCCCAGCTGGAAAAGTGAAGCTGTGATAATTACCCTAGATTATGGTACTTCAGTCTGTGTACCTTCTGCATGGTGACTCTGCTTGCTGCCCTGGGAGCCTGTGATCTAGATATTTTCAAAGTGTTCACTGAAATCAAAGTATTTTACACCTACCCTTTCCTCCTCATCTACCAGGCCTGTTAGTCAAAGAAGGAAATTAGCTTGGTTTGACATGATTAGTTCTTCAAAATTCCCTGCTGGTTGTTTCTTATCAGCTTATTGTTCTTTAGCTGCTTATAAATTGATTGTTTCATAATTGGTTCCAGTATCTCTCTAGGTATCACAGTTAGGCTGACTGGCCTGTAATTCCCCAGGTCCTCCTAGAACAGTAATTTTCAGAGAAGAACTGCATTTAACAGATATTGAAAGACATTCCACTTTTGCCCTGCTTATCTTTATTAATTGTCTAGTTTGGTTCCATCCCTTAAATTAAAAACATGTTTCCCAAAAGTATTCATCCTCCACTAGAGGCTCAGCACAACTCAGCCCTATTTTCACCTCTCCTGTGTTCCTGTCCTCCTGTTACTTACTTCCCCAATTTTCTTCCTCCTTGATGTTTCATATCTTCCTCCCTCTCTTTTCTTCATGGTCTGCTTGCAGCTGCCTAGCAAAATATATTCCCCAGCAATTCATACCCACTGGTGCCTGGAGAGAGTCCTGGAAAAATCTGGGAGCCTGGCCCTAAAAATGCAGGCAGTGACATTTGCCAGGCTTGCAGGGACATGGTAAGGTCTGCTTGGAGACTTGTCCAGGGCTGGCTACACTTTACTTGATTTCTGAGACCAGTAGGTGGCAGAGAGATGATAAAATCCGGGAGACTGATCCTGGTGATGAGAGGATAGATCACTTTGGCTCTGGGATGGACAAGGACATGTGTTACTAGAGAGCTGGGTGAGGGTCCCAGCTTCTTGCAGGGAGGCTGAATGTGCCCAGTGTTCAGCCTCAACCATGACTGAGAGGTTTGTGTGCTCAGCAGAAGAACAGGAAGCGTGTGCCACTTCCTAGCTAAGCAGATCCCCAGAAGATAACTTTGTTTGAGGGAGGGGTATCGTTATCCAGGGTTGTGCGCTATATAATTGCACAATCTGCTATCATGCATGAACAGAGCTGTTCAATAGCATGGCCCTGCCTTGTCCTGACATCATGTCTGTGTTGGAAATCCGTTTGGAATGAAAAATCCCACATTCCCCAAGTGACCTCGTAGTCTCTGAGCAAAAGGCTGAGTTGCAGTGGAGATTTCACAGACTCAGTGGTGCCAGGGACAGAAGCTCAGTTGCCAGCCTCAAAGCAGATAAAGGTTGAGAAGTCAGCAATGAAGCAAACTTCTTTCCAAAAGAAAACAGTATTTGAAAAGTGCAGGAGATGCCCATGATTCTTTGAAGGCAAGAAAAGTCCCAAAGGCAAGGAAAAGCCACTGTGAGTTAACAGTGTTACTTTCACTAGCTGGTACTATTTTTAGCACTGGTTTTTGGGGATGAAAGTACTCAGCACATCTACAGGTTGCCTAATGAGAACATAAATACCAAGGTACACAGGTTGAAAGCGTTTGCCCTTCTCAGTCTGGCACTGTCAGTGCTGCAGTTCTTTTGTAGACTCAGTGATTGTCACATGCTGCACGTGAGGTCCAGTCTTCTCGACCTTTGCTTTTATGGTCTGTACTCCTTTCTTTCACAACCACTGCTTTCATGCTACAAAGGTAGCCCTGACTTCCAGCATCTGGTGCCTAAGAGAATCAAGTCTCCTTGTTCTCCTCATGCTCTGCCTTCTCCTCTTCATGCCCATCTCAAAAACCCACTTCTCTGCATAGCCCCAGTACAACAGTAATTCCCACTTCTCTGCATAGCCCCAGTACAACAGTAATTCCTCACTGCCCAGCTTAATTTTCATTTAGATCCTTTTCTTCAGAGGGAGGAGGCCCTAGTGAGCTGGAGAACCTGACCCAGAGCTCAGTGGTGCCTTTATAAAGAGGCCTCCAGATGAAGGGACTCTGGTTTTCCACAAACCAGAAATGTCCTGCAAAACTGTGTGTGCCCCATGCTAAAGGTTCTGCACTCTGTGACACCAAAGAAAGTCAAACCTGATCATTTGGATGAAGGTAACACAGACACAATAATCACAGACTTTAATGTGATTTCTGCATCAGTTGCATATTGCAAGCTGTTCTGCAACTTGTCAGACAGTGTTTGATATTTGGATAGTGTTAGCAAAAGGCAGATAGAAGGTTAATGGGAAAGGTCTCTGACAGTAGCTGGATGTAATTTAGAGATGGACTACAGTGTGTAGTTACATACCAGATTTGGGGTTTGGCTCATTATATTAGAGAGAAAAGGCCTAGAAAGGGATGTGCACATTCAGCTAGAGCTGAGTTTTCCAAAAAGACAGTTTTGGTTTGAAAAGGAATGGACAGTTTAACACCTGAACCACCTGTCCTCTGTGATGCACCAGCCTGCAGACACTCCCTAAAAGTGCTGGATCCTGGTGGCACTGTTTAATTCTCCCTCTCTTACTGCTTCCCAGAGAGGGGTTGAGGGTGGCAGTGATAACCACTCACTCATACATTGATACTAGTTTATCTCAATAGTATATAACAAAACAAATCAACAAAGGTGTTCTTCCTCCTTACTCTCCTTGCTCCTCTCATTTGTCCAACCATGCCTTTTCTTATTCATGTGTTCTTAGAACTTGTGAATTCTCCACTGGATGTCCTCTCTCCAGGAAGACTTCCCATGCTTTATGTAGCGTTGGGCTAAAAAAATGTTCTGCTACTGCTTCTCTGTTTAGGAGAGTGATTTCTTAAGGTGTTAAGAGTATGACTTTCAGTCCAACTACATGCATTGAGGGTGATTTTTCTTTTCTGTCTCCAGACTTGCAAAATATTACTCTTTTCCATCTCTCACTTATGCCTTAGCTATTTTGAAATCCACTTTAAAAATCATCATCTCTGCCTCCAGTTGTGCTTTGGACCTTGGGGCTCTCCAAATCATCCTAAAAGCTGTTTGGGAAGACAGCTCCTGAGATGAAGCGCTGAACTTACATGGACACAAATGCTCAGAAACACGGAAGAGTAGCCTGAAACTGTTGATCTGAAGGTACAAAATTCTGTGGCCCTCGTGTTTTAATATCTCATTCAAATGACAACATTTCTGGAGACAGAGTGTCTCCCAATGCCATTCTGGGAAATTAAATTCAGTGCTGAGTTTGCATAAAGAGAGAGGAGAGGTAGTTGCTGCTTCATCACTTTATGAGCCTGGCATCTGTATCACTGCTTAGCAAATCTTGCTTCCAGTAATCCTCTTTTTCTTCAGAGCTGAGCACCAAGAGCACATTCTGAGTAATGCCTCCAGAAAGACTACAAAAACCATACCTCAGAGTAAGGTTATAGCCTTTGACTTCTAATTAAAACTCTCAGGACATTTAGTTGTACTTGTGGATGCATTACTGAGCCTGTGGTTCCTCTCTTCTCTGGCCTCTCCAGCATTTTTGCAGGTGGCTGGTGGTAGGTGAATGTGCCTGGGGTAACATTCCTGTGTGCTGGGCTGCTGGAATTCAACTATGCTCCTTAACAAAACAGTTTGGTTTAGACATTCTTGATACATGTGCACATGCAAGATGCATTTGGAGGAAAAACTAAGCAGAGCTGAGACATTGAGAGGTGAGGTTGTAAAACTGGTGTTTCTCAGCTTTGATTAATATTGACTGATAATCTTGTTTTCCCATTCTGCTGCTTTTTCCAGGTAAAAGATTTTAAAGAGCAGACCAAAGTATCTGACAATGCCAAATATAAACCCAATACTTCAGTATCTGCCTGAAAATCAGTAATGCAACTTGTCTGTCAGAGCTGGGTGTCGGGTAACAAATTAATTCAATTAATGCTGCCACTATCAGAGATGTTGGCATTCCCTTTTCACCTGCCACACCACACCACCTAACAACCAGCGAGTGTGGACACACACTGTGCTGAACCGCAGTGGAATTGCAGAGATGCTTTGGTCCCTGCTTAACTGAGCAAACCCCCATTTATGCATGTATTAGGTTTTCACTGCCTGCTGCCTGTTCCTCTCCCCCCTCTGCTTTTTCATGTTCAGTGGACTCTCCTCTCTGTGTCTCTGCCTCTCTCTCTCTATTTTTTTCTCCCTATTGTTCCCCACGTCACTGACTGTCACTCACTTCATAAAGCCGTCTGGCTCGGAGCTTAAATATTGCAGGGCAACTAAAACCCACCATCAGAGCCAATTCAGTCATATCTGCTCAGTCGTGCGACAAGATTGGGGCTTTTAGGGTAGGGAAGAAGAGAGACAAAAGTTCAGTCTTCCCTGCAGAGTGCCAAGAGAGGAGGGGGACACATTTCTTCGGTGGAGCCTCTCGCAGCGGCAAGTTGCTTGCTCAACATCCTTAACCTGTTTGGCCTCTTTCGCCGGTAGCGTGCGCAGGTTGCGACGTCTGGGAGCGCAGGGTGGGGGTCTGCAGCCAGCCCGGGACAGTTCAGAACACCAGTCTGTTGACTCTGAGCGGGCTTAGGCAGAGTCCTGCTCTTTCCTCGTGACAGGCAATTTCAGGGGAAAGGTGGCTGTCTAAATACCTCGCTTACCCCTTTTTTTGAGGCTGGAGGGGCCGACTGCTTTGCAGGTGGAATCCCAGATATTCGAGCTGGTTGTGCTACTCCTCATCCATCCATCCAATATTTTTGCTCACAGTTGAACTGACTGAGCAACCTCAAACCACTTCACTTGCAGAAAACAGAGGGATGGGCATGGCAGAGTTGTGAAGAGTGTGGCCAGTTGGAAGTGATCTCAGGGAGGGCTTAGGCAAACGTAGCAAGCTGTGAGCAAGACGTGTGATGGAGTTAGACAGGAAACATTTTCCCTTCTCTTGTACAGTGTGTTTTCTGTGTGATGAGGTTTATCACACCTAGAACATCGCTCTTGCACGCTGCAGTGGAAATGCTCAAATGATAGCGTAGATATCAGTGTGATTCACAGGGAAAGAAAGGGATGGAGGTAACTGAGGTGCCTGGGGGACAATGAAGCTTGTGCTGTGTGTAGTCATGATTTTTACAGAGTTGCACGTGATTAATAACTGTTGGGTATACTTTGCTCTGTGAATTTACAGAAAGAGGATGTTTAAATCAGTTTAGATAATGTATGTAAACAGCATAATCTTCTGCTAGACTTGTTAATGTAAGCGCTGACATTAACACACTTCTTTACACAACTTTAATGACTGAGAAAGTAGCAATTTTCCTTGGTGATTAAATTATATGTTTGCCACTTATGTATGCGAGGTGTTTGTGCAAGCTGAAGGAACTGTGTTCTCTTCATTTTCTAACATGCATGTCCGGGGTAAAAATATTGTGAGGTTTGAATGCAAGGAATATGAGTCCATCTTGCTTTAGCAAAATGCCATCATAAGTTTGTGGGGGTTTTTTTAGGTTTTTTTTTAGGTTTTTTTTTTGACTGAAAATTTGTGAAATTCCCCCGAGCCATAGAATTCTCAATATTTTGCGTGTTTGTCTATGTGTGACTACGTACACAGAGTAGTTGAAACAGACTGGTATGCGTTGGTGTGTCATAACATATGCCATTACAAATATATCCCAGTGGTATCTGAAGGAGGAGGGAAGTTTAGATACTCAGATTTTCATGCTGTTGACTGTACCTTCATTTTCTGAGTGCTTGTGTATGTGTCTGCATTAAGGGAACTATAGATGGAGGTAGTATCTAAGAGATGAAATTCTAGATCCCTGTGAACAGCTATTTTATGAATAATGTTCCCTGTTTCACTTGTCAGGCTCTACAAGTTGGTCCTTCTGAGCCACTGTAATATTCCACATTCCTCAGAGACTTCAGACTGCTGTGATGTGTTAAACCAACCCATACAAAACAACTTTCATCTCTATTTTCCTCATTCATAAATCTTACCTTGCCTGAAATTATATAGTGGGAAGTTCAGGATATGCAGAATGAAGCCCTGACCTAGGAATAATTTCTTATAATGCAAAAGTAATGACAGATGTAATATTTGACTAGCATTACTTGAAAATGGATGACTGCCTTAGCTTTCCAACAGTGTACCTGCAGCTGGTTTCCAGCTCTGTGTTAGCTTGAGATAGTGGCACTGACATTTTAGAAACAGCAAATAGCATTTTAGGTTCCAGTTAGAGTTGTTTACCCAGTTGTTTTCCCCAGGTTGTTTCCACTGTCAGTATGGCAGCCGACTTCAGAAGGGAATGCAAAGAATAGTCCCAATAGCACCAAATAATTATATTGCATATAACATATTCTCTATAGCAAAACTAATCTATATAGTGGTTGTTAAGCTTACACAGCATTGCTACCACAGTAATGATGATGTAATTGCTGTTCTTACCTAACAGTGATTGGTAAAGCAGAATTGACATTTGCAACCTAGAGAGAATTCAGGTTTGTTTAGGTGCAAGATGGGCATAGATTCGAGATCTGTTCAACCCATGAGGGGTTCTGGTGCAGAAGTATTTGTGTGCTTGAAAGCTTCACCCTCTTTTCTAACCACTGCAGCTGCCTGCTGATAAATCTGTTCCACTGTATTGCTGGTGAGTGTTTGTACGTGTACAAAATCTAAGCAGACTCACAGAACTGAGCCTGCAAGGTGCCACAGAAGACTCTCACCTGCAAAAGGAGATAAATATACTCCCTGGCTGAAAAGTAATTGCCCATTTAGAACCATGGAAGGAAGAATTTAGCAGACAGCTTGCTCTGGCTTCCCAGCCCTTCTCCCGCTAATAAATCACTGTGAACAGGCAAATCAGCAAGGAAGCAACTGCCTGCCTTTCTGTTCTCAAAGCAACAAAACACATCAGTGGGAAAACCTGAAATCTTTAAAATTTAGCATAATTTGTGGTCTTTCTCTTTGTTTTTTCTTCCCTTAGACTTTAAGAAATGGGTGACTGGAGTTTCTTGGGGAACATTTTAGAGCAGGTGAATGAGCAATCCACTGTCATCGGGAGAGTTTGGCTCACGGTGCTCTTCATTTTCCGCATCCTGATCCTGGGCACGGCTGCCGAGCTCGTGTGGGGAGACGAGCAGTCAGATTTTGTGTGCAACACCCAGCAACCTGGTTGTGAGAACGTCTGCTACGATGAGGCCTTCCCCATCTCCCACATCCGGCTCTGGGTCCTGCAGATCATTTTTGTATCCACCCCTTCACTAATGTACTTCGGGCATGCTGTGCACCATGTCCGCATGGAGGAGAAGAGGAAAGAGAGGGAGGAAGCTGAGAGGCGCCAGCAAGCTGAGGTGGATGAAGAGAAGCTGCCCCTGGCTCCAAACCAAAACAAAGGCAACAACCCTGATGGAACCAAGAAGTTTCGCCTGGAAGGTACTCTCCTGAGAACGTACATCTTCCACATCATTTTCAAAACCCTCTTCGAGGTGGGATTCATAGTAGGTCAGTACTTCCTGTATGGCTTCCGAATTCTCCCCCTTTACCGCTGTGGGCGGTGGCCCTGTCCCAATCTTGTGGACTGTTTTGTCTCCAGGCCCACAGAGAAGACCATCTTCATTATGTTCATGCTGGTGGTGGCTTCCGTGTCCCTCTTCCTCAACCTGGTGGAGATCAGTCATTTGATCTTGAAAAGAATCCGGAGGGCTCTGAGGAGACCGGCAGAGGAGCAGCTTGGAGAGGTCCCAGAGAAGCCCCTCCATGCCATCACAGTCCCCTCCATCCCAAAGGCCAAAGGCTACAAGCTGCTGGAAGAAGAGAAGCCCGTGTCCCACTATTTCCCTCTCACGGAAGTAGGGGTTGAGCCCAGCCCCCTTCCATCAGCCTACAATGAGTTTGAGGAGAAGATTGGAATGGGACCACTGGAAGATCTCTCCAGGGCATTCGATGAGAGGTTACCATCGTATGCGCAAGCGAAGGAACCAGAAGAGGAGAAGGTACGAGCAGAGGAGGAGGAACGAGAGGAGGAGCAGCCAGGGCCTCAGGAACAGCCAGGGGTGAAGAAAGCAGAAGAGGAGGTGGGGAGAGATGAAGTGGAAGGGCCTTCAGCACCTGCTGAACTTGCCGCTGATATGAGACCCCTGAGCAGGCTAAGTAAAGCCAGCAGCCGGGCCAGGTCAGATGATTTGACTGTATGAAGGTGCAGGATGTGGAGAGCACATGGAAAGGAAAAGGTTGAAGAGAAAAGGAGAGATAGAGAAAGAATCAAAAGATATTTTTAAGCAAAGTGCTAAAATGGCCACTTGAATATTATTTCCTTTTATGATTCTCAACTGGAAAGGTACTACCATGGTAACAGTGCCTTATTTGCCCCATATGTCCCTGTATTTCCCTGTTTCCACATGCCAGCTCACTCCTTACAGTAATATCTACACTGTGCACATAACTGATGTATTTTAAAGCCTAACATGGCAGTGATACCCAAATGTCACCACTGTGATCATATTTACTGAAAGCCTTGTGTTCCACATTTCTTTAGGAATGTGGGGCAGATCTGTCTTTCAGCCAGTGAGGGGAAAGGCTGATCAACAACTGTATCTAGTCTTTCTCTTTCTGTTTCTTCCTATGGCTCACTGAGCAGATCTCCCCTTTGCTGTTGGCATGGAATTGCAGTTATTTAATTCACAAAGTGAATTCTATGCTTAGCATCAACACACTAAAATACTAAGCCCAACTTTCTTTTTTTATTCAGAAAATAAAGGCAAAAATGTTCCAAATTTCTCTGTGAATGCATATCTGAGTTAGGTAAATATATTTTCCCTGGTCAAAAATATTTCTGCTCTTCAAGCGACATTGATAGTGGGCAAGGTTAACAGTGGCTTTCTACTAGGACTTAGCAGATGCCCAGAGATGCGTTATTTGTTCCCAAGAGGGTCATCCAGCCCTGAGACTAGTTCAGAATACTGGAAAGAATAAATTCAAGTGATATTTTTTACTTGTAGCCTTGTGAATTAAAGATTTGAAACTAGATTAGCCAAGCAAGAGGGAAAAATCTTCTGAGAAAGGAGGGGACAGCTACAGCCCCCAGAACATGAAACCAAATACAAGCCTTCACGGTATGATCCTGACAAGTGTTCAGTTCCTGGAGCTTCCAGGCTCCCAGGCACTCAGCAAATCTCAGGTACGGAGTCCTGAAGGCGCCTATGAACCTAAACCAGGGGTCTGGGTAACTATGTGACTTTTTAAACTTCTAAACACAAAATTGGTTGGTCAAGTTTGAAAAGACTGATATGGTAAAAGTCTTTTGACAGAATTTGTTTTTAATTTGACAGACAGGAGCCATTCAGTGGGCTACTTCTTGATTAAATGCCAAAGTCTTGGTCAAGTAACACAATGCCTTTCAAAAGATGATTTAGACCTTTTGTGCCAACAGGTCTGTACAGAACTCTCAGAGACTCAGAAACAATTTTTTTACAGAAGGCAGAAAATGATGTGCTTGCAAATGTTTAGATGTTTAATATAGATTCCTAATTTTAGGACTACAGCAGCAACTCTTGGCTGGGACAATGCAGCAATGCATTTAAAAGCTTCAGGTTAACAGCTATGTCCCCCCAAAACTGAGCCCCATGCCAAAAAAGTGCAGGTATGCACTCTGCCCTGCTCTGCTCTGCAAACCTCAGACCCTGCCATCTCAGCAAATTCTTTCTGCTGGGCTGCAGCCCATCCCATTGTTCCCAGAGCAGGCTCTAATCCAGGTCAGGGAAAAAAAGGTCTTTGGCACAATGCATCAAACTCATCCCGCCATTAGCTAGAAAAGACCCCCTGTGGCCTCCCATTGTAGCAGGTCTGACTCAAAGCCCAGGAAAGGCAAATGGGTGTCTGTGAGAGCCCTGGGTAGCCATGGGCCCTGTCCCAGCCCCAGAACAGTCAGTTCTGTGGCTCCTGATCCCACCCCTTTGGTGGAGTTCCCTGCCTGGCCACAGCTGTGAAGGTGGCTGGACTTCACTGCCGAGTGACAATAAGCTGTACATATGTAGAAAGTTTGTAGGGTGCATTGGGATTTTTTCAGTGCCACAGAGGTCTCATGTATTGTGTTTTTTTTTTTTTTTTTTAAACACTATTCATCCTTTTGCTCCCCCTGGGCCTGTGTATTTTCCCAAGGTTTGCAGCCTGAGGCCAAAACCTTTTTTTCCTTAGACGAAGGCTATTGGGTATCCTTCCTTGTGAAGGAAGACTGGAAGGTCCCTCCTCAGTTTTGGGAAGGAATATGACAAAGCAACACATGCAGAGAGAGAGCCTGGAGGCTACCATTTATCCACTCTCTTAATACAGAAACAGGAGAACTGTTATCACTGAGGGAAGAGAATTATTTTTCAGCAGGAAGAGTCCACTGTGCCCAGTTCAAGATATTAGAAATAAAGAAAGGGCTAAGATTTAGATGAACAACACAATCACCACACTTACACTAGATGGGATCTGTTTTATTTTCTCCACAGAAAGAGATAAGAGTTTGAATGATTCTAAGGATCAACCAGCCCACTTATTGAAGGGGGCTGGAAACATACTTTCCTGCAGGTAAAAACCACAACCTTGTCACAGTTTATACGAGGTATCTGCATCACAGCATCTGACCCTTCCAGATACCAAGGTACTGAACTGGTTGAATCACATCCACCCCTGTTGACTTATAATTACTTGTCAATTCCACTCCTGATCTCTGACATTCATACATTCATTAGACTACAGGACTACTTAAAGATGAGTGCTTGTTCATCAGGAGTACATGGTTCATCACATGGCTGTCAGGCAGGGCAGTCTTTAATTACCACATGTTAATTATGTCCTGTTCCTCTGGAGAGCCTCAGTAAAATGCACCATGTGCAGCGTACTCCACAGACACTGTAGTTCTCTCACAGCTGCCACAGGAATGCTCCTTTCTTGCTCTGGGTCCCAACAGCACAAGAAGAAGCTGGCATTTTCCTCCTGCATCCACTCAACTGCTTCTTGATTTTTTAAATTTTTTTTTTTAAGCCAGTTTTCAAGTACTCTGCCTGGCTGGCAGTGAATCTGTAGCCACCAAGCACAGGCCACGGCATCAGGACAATGCTGCTCGGCAAAGAGGGCAGGGAACAGTCCAGTCTTCTGGCACTCAGCCTCATCTCTGCAAGAAAATCTCTGTGGGACTCTCAGCAAGCCATTCTTCCTTCTTGTGCAATTAGGAATAATTTCCTATCTTACAATGATGATGTGAGGCCTGACATGTTGTGCTAGTTATGGAAAGGGAGGTCCTTGGATGGAAAGCCCTACAGATGAGCAAAGGATTATTGCTATTTCTGGACGTGATAGCACATAAATGTGCTTTATTCCCTCTCAATGAGATAAACTTAATTGTTTATTCAAGAAATTCCTAGTGAAGTTGCATAACAGCCTCAGAGCTGTGGATTCATTGTATAATTCTACTCAAAAAATAGCAAAACATAAAAGAAAAATATGATGAATGAGGAATATTATTTCCATGGGAAGGGGGAAATCACTGGACAATTAGAGCCACACCTGGATAATTTGAAGGTGTGTTTACCCCCTTGGCTCCCTGTACAAACAAATTCCTAATCGATCACATGGCTCTCTGCAAGGAGCATAAGATGCAAGTGTCAAAATCACCAAAGGAGGTGAAAGTAGAAGAGCAAGGTAGTCTCTTAGCTTACAATAGCATGTGGGGGTTGGTGTTCTCTAGTGTCTAGAGCAGTGGACCTAGGATGATAATCTTAGATTTATTTCCAGCTCTGCTTCTGACTTGCTGTGATAATCACTTTACCTCTCGGTGCCTTTTTCTCCACCTGTAAAATGGGTGTAAGAATTTCCACCTACCTCACAGGGATGTTGTGAGGCTTCCTTAATTCTGTTTGTAAAGTAAGTAGGAATGATCTGATGAAAAGCACTGCTGAAATGCATGGTATCCTTGTTATTTCTTGGCAGAACTGCTAACTTGGGTAATATATGACTCCTTGACCAGAAGGGCAGTAGTTTGGAATTGTGAACACTGCATTGACAACATTAACATGGATTTGCCATGGGAAAAAAAAGACTTTATTGATTCCCTCACCCATGTCTCCCACCTTAGCCAAGGCCATGTATGAAGCTGTGGTGACAGTGTGGTGATGTGGACCCCTCTTGTCCATCCCCAGCACCCACTCTGGGGCAGCATTTGTGATTAAATAAGGCAGTTCCCGGAGCACTTGGTTCAGGTTGGTGGAGCTCTGACAGTTTTAAGGTGCTTGCAAGGCATGTGGGAGAGGGTTATATCATACAGAATATTGCTGGGCTTCCGTTTTAAACCACTCAGAGCAACAGAGACTGACAGACCACTCAGACCCACAACCTCTCAGTGCTGAAACACAGTGAGGTGCAGATTCCTCCTCCTGCAGGAGAGGAGAGATTTGGGGGATCTCTGCCCTCTAGGCCTGTGTGGGCATCAAATCTACTTAATGATGGGGGAAGTCCTATCTCTCCTGCTGCTCAGTAACTCACTGACTGTGCAGTTTTACATTTAAAGAGCAGCTGTGTCACACAATACTGAAAAAAAGTGGCAGTTTGCTGTTTTGTATAGAAAATGGCTTTTCAGGCTGACAACCAAAAGTAATCCTAGCCTAGGCTTAGTTTTGTTTAGTAAAGACGGGAACATCCATGAGTACTACACTAAAGCCTTCCTGTAAGCCCAAGGCAGCTGTGATAAAACAGTATATAGTGCCAGATTTCCTGAGAGCCAGGGCTGGATAAATGCACCAAAATCAGGGGACTTGTCAAAGTACTGGAATAATTTTTCCCCCCAACAGAATGACATTGCCATTCCTTGGGCTCTGTGTGTGCTGTACCTTTTAACATGGCTAAGGAAAGGCTTTTTTGCCAACACCAAATGTGCTCACACAGCTAAGCAGTAACCATGGCAAGTGGGTATGTGTTGGCTTGCCAAGATATAGCCTGGCACACAATCCTTTCCTTGTCACTAGCTTGGCACCAGCCTATTTCAGTAGAAGAGGCAAGACTTACGTATCTGTCAACAACTCAAGCTTTCCTCTCAGCAGCCTGTTGTACAAAGAGACACAGGAGGTTTGTTCAGCCTGGAGAGGAGGGGGCTGAGGGCATTGGGAGCCCTAAATGCTTTTTTCAGGTTCCTAAGGGGAAGGAATTCCAGGGAAGATGGAGACTCTTGACAGAGGTGCACAGCAAAAGACCAGAGGCAACAATCACAATGAGGAGCAAAGGAAAATTTTGCCTAAAAAACTTCTGACAAGGAAAAAAATTGTTCAGATGGAGAGTGGTTCAGCACTAAAGCAGGTGTCCAGAGACATGGTGGGATCTTCATCCTTGGGGGATGAAGCTTGGCTGTGCAAAGCATTGAACATCCTAATCTGACTCTATTGAGCTGAAGGCTGGGCCAGGTGATGCCTTCCAGCCTGAACTATCCATCCCATGGGATATCCCAAGTAGAAAGCCCAGTGCAGCCACTGCGTGGTGGAATGACACATGCAGGGTGCTTCCTGCCTCTCGAGGTGCTCTGGTAGAGCTGGTCTAGGCTTTCCCAAAGGTCACAGCACCTCCCCAGGCACCAGCAGAGGCCGGTGCACACACAGAGTCAGCTGGTCAAGTGTTCAAGGCCAGGCTGGATGGAGCTCTGAGCAGCCTGGTCTGATGGAAAGTGTCTCTGCCCATGGGAGGGGCTTGGAACTGGATGATCTTCAAGGTCCCTTCCGACCCAAACTATTCTATGATTCTGTGATTCTATGAAATGATGTTTGGTAGCTACAAAAGCTGCTTGAGGTCAGAATCGTGTTGTGTAACTGGTTTGGAAAAAGCATTATAAATAAAAAAAAAAAGAAAAAAGAAAAAAGAGAGTATGCTTTTCAACAGATAAAATAATGGAAACATAACAGCTTAGGTGTTTCCATATTTTAACTTCAGCATCAAGTGTGCCTTTAAATCCATCTGAAAGTGCAGAGGACTGCATTTTAACATTCTGTCAACAAAAACCTGTGTGTTTTAAAGCTTGCTGATCTGGGATGAAGCAGCACTGAATAGAAATGGTGATTACAGAGCTACTGACAGAACATTTTGAAAAAAACAAAGAGTGTTGGCCTTTGCCTTGCTAGGTCCAGCTTGGTACAGTGAAAGCAAAGCAGGCATTTATTGGCTTCCAAGGTGGAAAAGCTATATAAAATATGCTCAGATAAGTTTTTCAATGCATACATGTTAGTTCACAAAAGAGTCATAGACAACCCTGTAAAGGAATCCATGAATTGCCAGTGAACATCATCACCTGAACTCATCAAAAATAAACTCCAAAGAAATGCAGAAATCAGAACGATGTGAGAATGCTTGCAGCTTCAGAATTCTTGTTTATGAAAACCTCTGGAGAGGAGAAAAAAGAAAATGGGTGGCTGGCTGCCAGCTAAGGCTATTTGTCATAAATATGCCCCGTAGCACCTTCTGGAAACCTGTGTGATTTCTAAATATACTCTTGGCCAAAGCCCATGATTAAATTCAATATGCTGCAGCTTCCTGCAGGCTTGATTGTGGTTCTCTCTACAAACTGAACACAAAATAGCCTCATTCACTATAATATGTGGAAGAATAACTACAACTGAGAAGCTGCCTTTGTACCTGTGGACGGCCATGGACTGTTCTCCCCACACGTGCACATCAGTGACTATCTAAGGAGGAACAGCACAAAATAAATTTCCCATTTTCTTTTCACACTTTTTGTCTTCCCTGAAGGAGAGGTCCCGGGGCTGAGAGGAGGGTGCAGGGCTGGCTTTTTCCTGTAGGAATTATCTTGTTCCCTGTGTGTTTCTCCCAAGGCCCAGGGATCAGTAATTTACAGCTAAGCAGAGGCATGTTTCAAGCTTATTTCCAAACACATGCAAAGAAGAAAGTTTAAGACGTATGACCAAACTCTGCCTTGTTTTTTACCCTTGTGTGGAAGTTGAGTTGCCAAGGCATAAACAAGATCAGAATTTGGCTCTGTATAACTTATTTTTAAAGGATTTCCTGTTAACCTTGGTCTCTAAAAGGCAACCAACAGCTAACCTTGCCCCACAACCTACCAACACAGAACAAAACAACCACAAATCCCTCCAAACTCAGGAATCTCATCACTTTAGGAAACAACAGTTTTTAAGTAGCAGATACAGAAGGAAAGAACAGGCAAGGCTTGATCTCAGCTCTGCATTAACTGGTAGTGGAACCAGAAGGTGCAAAATAAAAGGTCTCAGATGAGATACAATAACCTGCTCCCTCAGTTCATTTCTCCATGAAAACTGAATGTTTCCTTCTCTTTGCAATACTGCAGACAAGGAGACAAATTTCAAACCAAGAAGTCTGAGAGCAAGACAAAGCCAAACAATCAGAGACTGTGGGACTAATCTGTTGACTCGGCACAACCAAACATAGATTTGTTTTCCTAATGAAATGAGTTGTAATGAATAAAGTTGCCTGATTTTCAGTCAGCAGGGGCTCTGTGCTTTCTTAAACTCACAACTTGATTCTTCTCTTTTTGTTTATTATTCTGAATACAGAGAGTTTTGAGTGGCAATGGTTAGAATCACAGAATCAGAATCATTAAGGTAAGGAAAAGGCCTCCAAGATCATCAAGCCCAATTGCCAATCCAGCACCACCATCAAACCATGTCCTCAAGCGCCATATCCATGTTTTTCAAACATTTCCAGGGAGGGTGACTCCACCACTTGTGCAGTCTGTTCCAATGTTTTATAATCTTTTCTTTAGGGAAAAAATAATTTTTTTTCCCTAATGTCTAATCTAAATGTCCTCTTGGGGCCATTTCCTCAAGGTGTGTTTTTAAGAGGAAAAAAGATTCAGACGCCATGAAGGTCAAGTGGGAACATGACTGTGACATGAAGGATTGAATCTCACTCCGATAGCCATCAGGAAATTCCCTGTCTGCACTTTTGCTTCCCTTCTGGCCCCATTCCTTGATATATTGTAATTGCAAGTCCTGAAAGGCATCCACAGCCCAGTTCTCAGTGTGGAAAGAGGATGGAGAGGGCTCCATCAATCTCCCCTTAGGGGAGAAGACGGGCCAGGAGCAGTTGTGGTGTCTCTGCCACCATGCTCCTGCAGGGGAGTCACAGTGGTGGCAAAATGGCAGAATCACAGAATTGTTTGGGTCTTTAAGAGACCTTAAAGATCATCCAGTTCCACGCCCCTGTCACAGATAGGGACATCACCCACTAGACCAGGTTGCTCAGAGCTTCACCCAACCTGGCCTTAAACACTTCCAGGGATGGGGCATCCATGTCTCTGGGAAACCTGTTCCAGTGCCTCACCATCCTCACAATAAAGAATTTCTTTGTAATGTTCAATCTAAACCTTCTCTCTGTCAGTTTGAATCCATTCCCCCTTGTCCTGTCACTGCACGCTCTTGTACAAAGCCCCTTTCCACCTTTCTTGCAGGCTCCCTTCAGACCCTGCAAGGCTGCAATTAGGTCACCCCTAAGTCGTCTCTTTTGCAGGCTGAACAATCCCTATTTTCTCAGCCTTTTGTCATAGGAGTGGTGCTCCATCCCTGCAATTAACTCGGTGGCTTCCTCAGGACTTGCTCCAACAGGTCCGTGTCCCTCCCGTGCTGGGGATCCCAGAGGCCGGTGTTCACCCTCCCCTTCTTTCTGTGTCTCGCACACCCCCTTCTGCCCCCAGGCCAGCAGCGGCTGCCCTTCCCGCGGCTTCTGAGGGCAGCAGAGTGAGAAGGGGCAGGCGAAGGGCTCAGGTTCGCGGCCGTGCCCGCTCCCACCCCCTCACAGCGGCACCGCCATCCTCCCCTCGCCGGGGCCGGGCCCGCCGGGGGGCGGGGCTTCCCCCGTGCCCCCGCCCCCGCTGCCCCGCCCCCGCCGCCAGGAGGGCGGGGCGCCGAGCCCGGGGCGCGCGCCCGCGCGCCGCCGCCACCGGAGCCGGAAGCGCGGCGGGCGGAGCGGAGCGGGCAGCGTTGGGCGCCGCCATGAGCTTCCTCATCGACTCCAGCATCATGTTCACCTCGCAGGTACCCACCCCTTCCCCGCCGCTGCGGCGCGACGCCGCGCCTCCGGCCGGCAGAAGGGCGAGGGAGCGGGGAGGTCTCGCCGTCACCGGGCTTCCCTCTCCCTGCGCCCTGTCCGGGCTGGAGGAGCGCGAGGGCGGTGCCTGGGGGCGCGCGTGCGCAGCGCTCCGCGCGAGGGGCGCGCGGACCCTGACGGGCGGCCGGGCCGGGCCGGGCCGGGCCGGAGCGAACCCAGCCCAGCCCAGGAGAAGCGAGCTCCGCTTAGCTTTAACTTTAACTTCAACTTCCTCCGGTTGGGACAGACAGGGAAGTTCACCTTGCTGGTCTCTACCGGGTGCGTGGTTTGTTTCTGGTGTTCCTCAGCAAGGCTGACCCTAGGCAGTTGGACCAGATAAAAATGCGTTTAAGTGGATCACAGTGGGATCTGGTTTAATCTTTAATCTTCTGAGCCGGTGTGAAAGTTTTGTTCTGTAGTGATGAGCTGAGGAAAAGGAACCTTTCCCCTCTCAGCAGCAGGTGGTTGTCTTAGGTAGGCTTCGATGCACAACCCTAATTCCTGACAATTTTCAGGACAGCTTTTGGCTGTTTTTTAGAAGAACAATGCCCTCCCATTTGATAATGCTCTGATTTTTGCTTACAACGTGCTTTTTCACTCTTGGTGGCTTGAAGGTTAATGTTTGGGTTAGGGTTAGAACACAGCTTTGGTACTGTTAGCAGTGCACCCAGAACAAAAACTCCCACTTTTTTGCTTTGAGTTCTGAGCTCTAACTTTGCTAATAGCTTTTCTTTCATTTCTGGTGGCAGCTTTGAAGCCTCTCATCATCTTTAACAGTACCAAGTTAGATGTTTGAGTCGCTGCATGTAATTGTCAGATTCTCGAGATTTTGCTGAGTTTACACATCACATTCACCTGCAGTGTCTTAGAGTGTGAACTTCTACCAAAATGTCTTTCTTTGCTTTTGTACAGTCCCTAACACAAGGGGAGTCTAATCTTCTTGTTTAGTTTTTGGTTGTTATTGTACCTACTTATCTCTTCATCTTTTACTTCTTTTTGAAGAGTTTGTCTCTACCTTTTTCTTCCTTCCTACAGTTAAATGTGGAATTATTTTATGTAGCTCTCATTTGCTTATCATACTTATTTAGCTTATGACCCCTAGATAGGAGGCTTATAGAGTATCTTTCCTTTTTGCTAGCAGCCACTTTAAAGTCTGAAGTCCTCCTCAAACAAGTTTTGGCAGCTGTTACAAATCACTCATTCGACCTCGTTCCTATTTCAGTTCTTCTTTCAAGGCAGGCTGTGTTTGATCTTCTTGCCCAGCATTCCAGGTATTTCTTGTCCGTAAATAATGTTAGTGTGTTACCTTTGCTACTGTGGTTACTCCTGATGTGCAGGGAAGTAATACACAATAATTCCTTTGTTTTTTGTCTTTGAATGTTTCTCATCTCCACGGCAGGGTGGGTAGAAAGCTTTGGCCTTTTCCATGTGCTCTGAGGAGATATATTGACTTTATTCTGTGATGTCTGACATATACTGAATTTTGTCTTTGCCTTGAACAAAGCTACTTCTGTAAAAAATATTGAGTATTTCCTGAATTCTCTTTCTGCTTGGGTTCTTTTAAATCATTCCACTCCCTTTCAGTCTTATGAGGAATAGATGGGACTACCCACGGGAGGCCTGACAACACAGTCCCCTTTTACTCCCTGAAGACAGGTAATTGCAATTTTGGCCACCTTGTTCAATTTGTATTTACTTCATTTAAGTCATCTGCAAAATAGCTGTGATATTAAGTTGATCCCTTCTGGAGTGTGAAGAAACTTTAACAAATTTTGTAATGTGCTTTCATGACCACTGAAATGCAAAGTGTTATTGGCTTTTTCTGCTTCACCTGCCTTGTCCATGTGGCTTCCTGCAGCTCCAGATTGTGGTTTGAGGCATTCAGCACTGCCTTTTCCCCACCTTAGAGATCCCTGTAGCATCTTTCACCCACAATGTGTCAGTGTCTAACCAGATGTACTGTAAAGACCTCTGCAAAAAATTCACATGCACTTCTAGTCTACAAGAAATAGCAGATATTTTTATAACATTTACTCATCCCTACAAGCTATGTATGTGGTGGGCATTCAAGTGTTTGCTTTGCCTCCATTTCTGTGTTCCCTGTAAAAAAACCCATAGGCTTTAATTCTGTAGATTACAAGAGTGAAACAAGAATCAAGAGTGCAAAGGATTCTGGCAGGCCAGGAACTGAGGAATTCGGAGAATTTTGGAACACCAAACTCTGTTGTCTTGACTAGATCTTCCTTAAGGCCATAGTATTTTGTGTCTGCTACACTTAGATATTTAAAACATTAGTTTTTCCATGGTACCTTGGCAAGTGTTAATCCTTTGTGGATCTTGGGTACTTTGGGTTAGCTTTTTTCCTTCCATTTGTTTAATTTACAGTCAGCAGTGCAGTGGGTTTGTGTTTGGCAAGTTGCAGGATGCAAATGTTGAGTGCTTCATCTCTTCTGCAGGTGCTGTTCTTTGGATTTGGGTGGCTCTTCTTCATGCGAAAGCTCTTCAAGGATTATGAGGTGAGAAGGAACCTTTCATTAAGTCTGTATCTTAAAAAAATACTCCCAATTATAGAAATATTTTTAAAACTTCATTTAGCCTTATTCCTCTCTTTAATCCCTTTTATCTTATCTGCAGTTACTTTCTTTTTAATTTCCTCTTGTGATTCTGTTTGAAAGACTCCTAGATATCTGAGGAAATGGGTTCTTCTGTGACCACTGAAAGTTTCCTTACTGGCTACTGTTAAATAAAAAGAAATATGGAGGAGATGCAGGGGTAATAGGAAACTGAGGGAACTGTTTTACCTTTTGCCCTGGTAAGCTCAGCTTATGTAAAGTGAAATTTTTGAGACAAAATTAAATCCAGTGAGATGTGTCAATTGCAGCTGAATTGGTTTGTGAGGATTGGATGGGATAAAAATGCCATTTTCTTATCCATAGTGGAGTATGAGGTTGTAGTCTAGGTCAGAGATGGTTTAAGTGCAATCCAAATTCAGACCCCAAGAGTTTTTCTGATGTGGATTTTATTTTTAAACCTAAGGTTAATATCAAAGAGCTGTCTTAGTGTATGAGTTTGCCCTCTGTTTTCCAAGAGACTTTGGGCTTCCTCCTTAAGCAGATAAAGGGCTTGGTGCCTTTAAGAAAGAGACTCAGTTGTGGGCCATCATGCCTTGTGATTTGTTTTGTTGTCTGAGGATATCAGGACGCCATCCCAGAAATGTAAGTGCCTGATGTCTCTGGATTGTTCTCTGCACTGCAGGTGCGACAGTATGTGGTCCAGGTGATCTTCTCTGTGACTTTTGCCTTCTCTTGTACCATGTTTGAGCTCATCATCTTTGAGATTTTGGGAGTGCTGAACAGCAGGTGAGTCTGGGAGCCTGCTGGGGACTGGCCTGCCTTGTGCTCTGCAGCATCTTCAGTCTAACTTCTAAACTAATGGATTAGTCTTGGATTGGGGAAATCACAGGAGAAAACTGTCAGCAGCTCAAGGAAGATGTCTGTGCAGCAACATTTATTTGACAGAACATGGGACTAGTAGCCATAAGCTTCCAATTTTCCATGCAATTGCTATTAACAAATGGCCTAGGTCTTTCGGGCAAGGCTTTTGCCTTTGACATTCTCCATTTGTGAAGTTAAAAGAAATTATTTCTTTTATGGAAGTATTGTAACTCTTCAGATCATACTAAGAGCACTTTTCAGATGCTAAAGACTGCAGAATCTTTAAGCTCTGGTTTTTCTTTGGTGGTCAGAGGAGTGAATAAGATGTGAAGCTAATTTTGGAGTGAAAGCTATGTCTGTAACAATGCAGGATTTGTGAATCAAAGGTGAATCCCCCCTTAACAATAGGGTGAGAACTTTTACATAAAGGGGATGTTAAAAACTCTCTTCTTTGGAAGTCAATACAAAAGAGAAGACAGAACAGTAACATGTAGAGGCTAAGTTGGGTTTCTTCTTATTCTATCTCATCATACAAGTATAAGAGAGCAGTCAAAGGGGTTGAAAGGCAAGAAGTACAGAACTGATGACAGGTAATGTTAGTTCTGTATGTTATTAATACATGGGGCTGGTAGCCAGAGAGATCACTGAGGAGTATGCTTTTATAAGCTTCAATAAAGGGCTAGACTTAAGTATAGATGAAAATGTTTGCTTCTGAATTAGTTAGAAAAAAGTGACAAGGATCCTTGTCATTTCTTCTTCCTGAGGATAAAATGGATATGAGTTAATGTTGGGAATGGGGACATGTATTTTTCTGTTCAAGTAAAGTGAAAGGTCAGTTCAGCCAAGATGATCTCACCTGCATTTGACTACTCTGATTTGGTCAGAGGAGTATTCATCATGTTGATCTGTATATGTATTTATAAAACCTTGCTTTGCAAAGTCTTGCAGATGAGACAGTTCACTCTGAAGTGAAACATGCTGACTTATGAACATGAAGTATTTTTAATCTTTTCAATATGAATTAGCTCTTTTTTTTACTCAGCTGTTCATTAGAAAATTAATTACTGCTTATACTTAGTTTTGATTTACTGTTCAACTAGATGAACAGTCAGTCACATGAATCATGCTGCAACTGGCATTAGTCACCATAGAAAATACAGTATTTGATAAAATATCCAGCGTGGTTTTCTGGATAGTTGTTCAGTTTTAAATACACATTCTTGACCTCTATATTTAAAAATAAAACCACATAAAACTCCAAACAGAACAACTCCCTCTCCTCTACCCTAATAAAAAAAAATCCAGAATATTCTATATGCTAAGCCAATATTATTCATTGCTTGATTTAGTTAAAAAGATTTCACTGACATGCAATTTTCTTTGAGAAATTTGTTGTATTATGCTTGTGCTAAATCAGTATTTTGATTTTATTTCAGCTCTCGATATTTTCATTGGAAGCTGAACCTGTGTGTCATTTTGCTCATCCTAGTCTTCATGGTGCCCTTCTACATTGGTTACTTTGTTGTGAGCAATATCAGATTATGTGAGTACTCGGTTTGGTGCAGGGGAGCTGCTAATTTGACACTAGGAATACAAATGAGAAATAATTTTGGTTACTGTCCTCATACCTCCCTCCTTGCCCTGGCTTTGTTCTGGCTAAATACCTTCTCTTTGGACCTTTATACTTTATCATGGACCATTCATTGTAAAGTCAGGAAATGCTTTACGTGACCCCAGCAAATGCTGCTTTTCTTCACGGGTTTCAACAAAGTTGAGCACTTCAGAGTAATATTACTGGGATTTGTTCCTTTGCTATTTTAAGCTTGCAGCCAAACTCTGCAACCCTTGGCAGGGCTCTGTTTTTCTGCTAGGGGGCAAAAGAAATGAGGCAGAGAAGCTCAATAAATCACTTCTGAAGCAGAAAAGCTCAGTAAATTACTTTTGCTTTTTTTGTTTCTGCTGTCTGGATGAGGCCTCTTCCATGGGCTAATGGACACTTAAACCTTGAGCTGTGATACACATCGCACCTTGATGTGCAATACACATCACTCTTCTGTGTGAAGCTTAGGCACATAGGTTGGGAATATTAAGTGTGTAGTTTTGCCATGAAGATGAAATATTTAAGATTCACGTTCAAGATCACACAAGAAAGAAGCTGTGAAGTGGTCCCATGTTGTCAGTGGAGCCTTGTGTGAGGTGAAGGGATGCACACTGCAAGCTGTAGCTCTGTCAGGTGACACCTGCTTTGGCCACCACTTCTCAAAGTAGCATTTAGATCAGTGTAGAAATGTTGCAAGCTATAAAAAGCCCTAAAGGAAGAACCTATTTTAAACACTCCCTTTTTACTCTCCATTAGTGCACAGACAGAAACTACTTTTTGCATGTGTTGTGTGGTTGACATTCATGTATTTCTTCTGGAAGCTGGGGGATCCGTTTCCAATCCTGAGCCCAAAACATGGTGAGTTTCATTTTCTTGCTGATTTCTTCCCTCCTGCAAATAGACTTTGTTATTTCATTTTTATTTTGGAGCTATTATTATCCCAGCTCTGCAGCTGGGACTGTAGAAAGTTGTCCCTGCAACTGAGGGTTTGCTCTGCTTTGAAATCTGCAATGTGAAGGTTATCAGACTGACAGAAATGGGTGGATACATCTGGATTGTTTTCATTAGTTTTCTTTCAGTACCACAGGAAAACTTGAAGGATTTAAATCCTAACTGATCCTAGACTGTGTAAGGACATGGTGTACTTTTGAGGACACAGAAACTTTATCTCCACAAAAAGCTGATCACAGTTTTTATTCACTTACTTCTTTCTACTGTAGAGACTAAACCTAGTTTATTTAAGAAGCAGATCAACAACCAATCCTTCATCTGACTTTTTTTCAGTCAAGTTTTTCTTTCTTGTGGCTGAAATCAGATGAGTTTAGCATGAGTGGCTGTCCAGTTGTGTCCAAAACACAGCAGTGTGCCTAAACTCCAGAGCCGCACAGACTGTAGCCAGCAAGGGGCCTGGCAGTTGTGCTGGCTTTGGTACAGATTCCTGCTGTGCCTGAGCCCAGAGGCTGTGCAGTTGCACAGGACTGGAGTGTGGGTTGGTAAGTCCTGCTGGATGCCAGAGCTGTTTGTGTACAGAATTAGCTTGGGTGTCTCTGTTGTGGTCATGAGTATTTTCAGTGTGAAGATACTGTGTGCACTTGGGCTAGCGTGGGTCCAACAGAGTGATCGTGTGCCTGGCTGTGCTGAACCCTTGAGGCATCTGACTGTGCTGAAGGATTTTAATGCTGTCAGAACCAGACTATTTGTCACTGGTGTTACCTGTATAACTTACATTGCCCTTCTGTTTCCTCTGCACTGGAAAATTGTTTGGATATTGTTTCCAACAGGTGAAATTCAGTCTGTTTCACGGAAATTGGTGAATATGTCTGTCTGCATGCAAAATGCTCAGCTTAGTCTTTCTGTTCTGTGGGAAGCTGCTTGACTCTGTACTTACATGAGAAGTTGAGGGATAGCAACTGCTGTAGGGTCTGCTCACCCTTTCATCTGTGATCCTAAAAATTTCCTTAGAGAATATGTGTGTATGTGTTTTGTAATTGTGTCATTTGCCTCCAAAATCCAGCAGCTCATGTATAGCGCAGATCCCTCTGCCCAGTGTTCCATTGCCAAGAAAAACTTGAATCCATTGTGAGCTGCAGAAGGTGCTTGAGTTGGTAGAATGTAACAATCCAGTGGAAACTTAGCCATGGGGTTTGGGTAATCCTCTTTAGGTCACCAAAATGTTCTGGGGGGCTGTGTAACACCTGCAGATTCTAGAATGGGTGGTAGGGTGTTTTCTGTTTTTAATTGTACTTTACAGGGTGTGTTACCTCCACTTAAGAGTTCTACAATGCCTTATCCTATCCTACCAGGTGTAGACATGAGGTTAGAGCAAAGGATTCTACATGTTTATTCCCTGCTGTATTGTTGGGGTTCTGCTGTCCTGCAGGTGGGTTTCATCAGGAAATGGTGACCCAATTCAGGCAGGTGGGGATGGGGATGGCAGTGTCCTGCAGCTGAGAAGTGCACCATTGAGCAAAGGCTCCCTTGAACTGCAGCTTATTTCACAAACCTGAGTTTGGGAGCTTGTCGTGCAAGGAAGGTTATGCCTAATGACACACCAATATTCTAATAAAGCTCCTACCACTGTCTGAGTTGATGGAACATTCATTCACTTTATGTGTGAGTTTCATGGGGAAGCATTGCTCCAGCCAGTGGAATGTCATGTCGTTTTGAAGGCACCTCTGTTTTAAGTGCTGCAGTCTGACAGTGTGTGGGGCAAAAGGCCAGTGTATTGTAGCACATTCTGTAGCTCCTGTAAATCTCTGTGCAGCTGCACATGACTGGGTGTCTCGGTTTCCCTTTGTGAAGTCTTTTTGCCTTGTTTTCATCATTCATTCCACTTCTCTGAAGCATGAAATGTGGTTTGGCGCTCAGCCATCTCAGCTTTGCAATCGTGTAAGCTCTAAATGTGCTGTGCGTGGCATCTGCTCTATAACCAGCTCCCTAAAAAGTGAGTGGTGTTTACTGCACATGGCACCGTGTCCTGGGAAGGCAGGTTGAGGTCTGTGGTAAGAAAAAATGCAGCTTCAGTGCTTGGTGATGGTTACAGCACAGGCTTGATGCTCATGTTGAATTACACATGTTTTAGAGTCCACTTGGTGCTCAGGTAGACGACCTTGGTGGTCACCTAAACGAGTTTGTGTCAACCAGATGAACACTGAACAGCCAGGAGCAGCTTAAGCTTCCCAAGCCCACTGTCCTGCAAGCACAGCTTGTGTCTGATCTGGAGGGGTTGCTTCTAATGGGATGGGGGTTCAGACGTTTTTAGGCCAGTGTGCCAGGACCAACTGGTTTGGTAATAATTGCTGATAATTGCAAAAGTGCTTTTTTGGATGACACTCCTTTATAAGTGCCTGGTGGAAGATCTGGGTTCCCACCTCAGCAAATGGCAAACATATTTTATTAATTTGGAACCAAAATATTGATATTTAGTGTTCTCTGCATATCCATATATCTGTCTTAAGTTTCTTCATAGCTGGAGTTCCCCATCCCTGTTTCTAAGCATGGTAATGTGATTTCTGGAGGAGACTTTCTACCCCTTTCTTCTCCTAGTCCCTGTCTGTCCTTCCTGTTACCTGGGGTCATTGCAGTAGGAAGGCAGTCAGATTAATTAAGCAGCTGTATGTTATGTTAGGAAGGCATCAAGTGTGGAGCAGAGTGAAGAGATCAAGGTTGCTGATGCCATGTTTTTCCCTCCCTCAGGAATCCTGTCTATAGAACAGCTCATCAGCCGTGTTGGTGTGATTGGGGTGACACTCATGGCTTTGCTGTCCGGATTTGGGGCTGTCAACTGTCCATATACTTACATGTCCTACTTTCTCAGGTAACTGCAGCCTTGTCCAGCTTTTTGAGATTATTTTTTGCTTTTCCCGTGGCATCGTTTCAAGTTTTTTGTTACTTTTTTCTGAATCTAGCTGTTGTCATGTCTGCATGCTAGAATCATTTCCACTGCTGCTGCACATTATACAGGCTTTTCTTTGCCTCATAGGCATGTGCACATCTCCTCTGAAATGGGGTAGCAGGCCTAATTGGGGTCTTTATTTTGCAGGAATGTAACAGATGCAGATATTTTGGCTCTGGAGCGACGACTCCTTCAGACTATGGACATGATTGTTAGCAAGAAAAAAAGGTGAGAGGACAACAGTAGCACGAAATTATTTATCTCAAGGATTTGTAGTCAGTGTGGTATAAGATGGTTTTTGAAATCTGAATTGGGCTGAGCTGTGTGGTGTTTTGTTCTGGCCTGATACATGACTGTTTTCAGCACTGAGTAGTGCCCTTTGTGGCTGCAGTGGCACAGATTAGGCTTCCAAGACCATTTGTAACTCTCTGCTGGCAGCATAACTAATCTGTAGGATGGGCACCTTTCTCTCCTGCTGAGCCAGGGAGCCTTAGGCCACTACAGCTGGCTCTTACTCGTGGTTTCAGGACAGAAAGTGGTTTGTACATAAGGGGAATCCTGGCCAAAGTTGAGGCAGGGTAGTGAGCTGGTGTGGACACAGCTATATTCTTGCAAACAGCAAGGTTTATGTTATTTAAGTTTTGCAGAATTGCAAAATGTTGCTAATGTGGATATACTATAGTACACCAGTATGCCATTAGAACTCTGCTGGCATTGGTTTAGCTTATTCCATGTCCCCCAAGCTAAAAAAAAACCACCTTCTTTCAGAAACAATGTAGTTTCATTTACACTGAGAATATTTTTGTCTGCATATTTCATATCAATATTACATATTTCATGTCTTGCTAGTAGTGCAGAATAAATCCAGTTACTGGAGTCACTTCAAAGGTTTGACTGTCTGACACAACAGTCTCCCAAACTTTACTTTTGGTGTTTTAATGTTTCAATGCAACCTTTTAACATGTGCAGAGGAGTTTTTAGATAGCCTAACCTTGCCAAATTTATCACCATGTATATATCTGCTGATGAGTATTAGCTGATGGAAGTGTAGTTAAAGCATAACCTCCTTCCCCTTTGAAAATGTTAAGCAGTGAACAACTCTGTACTTGTGGTCATGTGTGAGATGGTAAGTAGTGAGAGAATTTAATTACTCATGTTTAATTGATTTAATTGACTGGAAGCACTCTAAAAGACTGCCTTTGGAGTTAAAAGATACTGTGTAGTGCTGTTTCTGACTCTGCTCTTTTGTACAGTGGTTTTGGGTCTCTGGTCCAGGGAGAGTGATATTGGGGTAAAAGTCAGGATGCCAGAGGCTTGTAACTAACTAGCACATTCGTGCCTTCCTATGGCCAGGAAATCTGAATATGGCAACTTCCTAACTATTATGAAGAGCCATGTATTAATCACTTGGGAATTATAATGGAACTCATGTATATGTTTAAAAAAAAAACCAACAAAAACCCAAAACAATGTGCAAAACTGAGTAGTCTCAGAACTGTGAAAGAAGTAGCAGAAGCTTGAGTTCTGTAGATTCTTGTTCTCTTCTGTTTTAACAGGGAGCAGTGGGCTTGCATGACTGGACTATTTGTTCATGTAAAGTCAAATTTAAAAGGTTAGATATGTATCAGTCCAAATGCAACCAAGTAATTGGCAGAACAAGTGGGAAAATAGCAGTATTTTCCAGCTCTGGGTAAATGCTGCAGTTGCATAAATTGTCACTGGTGTGCTGGCCACATTCTCAGTACTACTGATAGTTCAGAACTTATCAGTGAGCACAAGAGTTGTAAGGCAATAGAACATAACGCTTTTGTTTTCTTTGCTGATCCTGACATTTCTTCTCATGCCAACCCTTATTCATGCTGGCTTCCTAGTCAGTAGGAGATGGTGAAAGTTGTTTGCCCTGATGGTTTTTGCACAGGAGTCACTTTTCTCTCCTTCCTGAGCACCATCAAATAAAGCCTTATGGAAACTCACCTCTCAGGCTGTCAGATTCTTTATACTCATTCTTGCAGGTGTGACATAAGTAATCCTGAGGTTTGAAATGCCGGCATTCTGATGGCATTGCTTCATTTGTGTCATGTTGGAGTCAGATCAGCTGATCTGACACAAATATCACATAACATCATTACTAATCTACACACACAGAGTGTGTGGGGTTTGTCTGTGGATCCTTTCTGTGAGATCTCCAGAACTGCTGCTGTGTGGATACAGAGATCTAAAAAGAGAAGATTTTCTTTTGTGTATCTATAACCCTGTGTTTCACTTGGACATTGCTGCATTTTTGCTGCAATGCTGTGGATGATTTGGGATAGACCATGTGAATCTGTGTACTGTGGAGAAAACAAGGATTAAAATGCATTTCTTAAATTTGGCAGCTATCAGGATTCTAAGATCTCTGTTACTTGTAGTCTGTGGCCATATGTGCTTTTATCTTTATGTGGGGTGCCCCAAGGGTGTTTATTTTGCTCATGTGAAAGGAATGATGGAATGATTTTTATTTTTCTTTTTTTATTAAACTGCTTATCACCATCCTTGAAGAGGGCTCAGTGTCAAAAGTAGCAATGCTGGCTGCAGCTACAAGAAAGGGACTAAACCCCACAGAATCATGGATCATCCTGAGAATCCTGTGAATAGTTTTCAGCTTAGGAATGGATACCTTGCTCACAAATTTCATTGGGGAGAAATGTGAGGGAACGAGACCAGAAGCCAACACTGCTCGTGGGGATTATGCTGTGGTGCACATGGAAGTGTGAGGGACGATATGCAGCAGCTGCTGGGGTGTTGGAATTCACTTCAGGAGTCACGTTCAGATCGCCTGAGGCATCCAGTGGTTCAGTCCAAGAATGGATTTGTGTGTTTGTGCTTCATAGCAGCTTGTCATGCAGCCCAGCAGTGAGTGACAGCATATCAGAGTGCTCTGCACACCATCCAGAGCTCATAGCTCCATGGAAAAGGCGACTGTGCCATGGTAAAGAAGAGGTGTCCAAGGAGAGGGAGGAGCATGAGAAATCTTCTAATTCCTGAGCTTGAGATAACATGGTCATGTGTTTGAGGAAAGAAAAGCAGCTAATCATATGATTGAGAAATCCATTTGAATTCTGAATTTTTAACTGGGTTTAAATCCCTTTAGGGTTGAAACAGGATCCTGAATGGAAGACTTGGGAAGTGTCTCATTGAATCTCGCTTGATTCGATCTGGGCTCTACTCCAGACCTAATCAGGATAATTTTATGTAGTGGAATTGGTGTTTAGGGGAAGAAAAAAGGGTCATCTCTTTTTGGTCAATTTAGTTTAACAGCATCTTCTAAGAAACTGGTGGATTTTTTTTCTTTTTTCTTGTTTTGATTTTTCATAAAAATATTATATTCCTAAGGACTTGTGTTTTCTATTCTTTCAGGATAGCAGTGGCTCACAGGACAATGTTTCAGAGAGGAGAAGTGCATAACAGACCCACTGGCTTCTGGGGAATGATAAAAAGTGTTACAACATCTGTTCCTGGCAGTGAAAGTATCCTTCATCTGCATGCTGGCACCTGCCTTGGGAGGTGGATCCAGCTTTCTTTGTTTTGAGAGGTAGAGTGTTAGTTGGGACAGTCACAAAGCATTTGTGTTTCAACACATTTCAAGCCTAATGTCTCCTGGGAAGTTTGTTCTCTGGCACTGTCTGACCTTTTGCCCTGGCCTTGGGCACAGTTTTACTGTGACACAGGCAGAAGTTTTATGTTTCTGCCCTGCTTTATAAATGCTCTGTTGCATCACCATGGGTGAGGTGTACAGCAGATCAGGGTACACTTGATGTGCACACTTACCACAGATTCACAGAATGGTTTGGGTTAGAAGGGACCTTAAGATCATCCAGTTCCCTGTAGAAGGAATCTCTTGGGAATGACAAGGGTCTGTACTTCTCTATCAGAGTTGCTTACCAGCAACTGATTTCTGTCAGACCACTTGAAGTGTGCATTTTGCATATTTGAGGCTGAGGACTCTTCTTCCTCTCCTTTCACACTAGTTGCTAAAATCAGAATTTGGCTATTTGACAGACTTTTCATAGCAATCACTAATCTCTTGCAGCAGTTACTCAGCAGTTTTGTTTATGAAGATGATCTGAGATGACATATTGTGAGATACACTTCAGTGGCAAGGGACACTGGTCAAAGTGGAGCAGCAGTTTTTGAGAGCTCTGGTTTTATTCTGTAATGTGTTTCCCAGGCAAAGAGTTTGCTGCATGACTGTCTAAATACTGTGTCCTGCCTTCCTCCTTAAACTGGAGTAGTGTGCATCAGGTTCATCCTTGAGATTTCTTTGGTGCTGTTTTAATGAGCAGCATAAAGACTGAATGACAAGCCTGATGTGGATCTAAGAAGAGACCAAACCATTAGATGTGTCCCTTGAGCTGAAGGTAGGGAATGTTTTCTTAATTAAGAATTCATGATGTGTTCTAGCCTTGACTATGTTGGTTTGCCAGATCTGTCCCTTATCCAGCAAGAAGTGGATGCCCTGGAAGAATTGAGTCGGCAGCTTTTCCTGGAAACTGCTGACTTGCATGCAACAAAGGTACACAGCAAATAACTGCCCAGATGGGTGTTGAGAGGTCAGAGTAGTTTGAAAGAGTACATGTGTTATGAGAAATTGAAACTTATTCAGTAGGTAAATGGTGAAATGTTGTAATGCAGTGGAGTGAGGATCTGTTCCTTTAACTTTGGGGCTGGATGACAGTTCAGGTCCATCCTTGAGTCTGTCCCATGGCCCTATAACTATTTACAAGCTTAGGAATTAACACTTAAGAGTTCAGAAGCATTTGAATTAAAAGATGTAGAAAGATAGGGCTGTGTTTGTTACTGTTGGTGCTCCATTACAATTTTATGTTGTGGGTGATTGTGAAAGTGACATATTTTTTTTATGTTTTCCTCCCTCTCCCTGATTTTGTATTTCCAGGAGAGAATAGAGTACTCCAAAACTTTTCAGGGAAAATACTTTAACTTCTTGGGTTATTTTTTCTCCATCTACTGTGTCTGGAAAATCTTCATGGTATGTAAATGTTTTATTTCATTTTTTGTGGATGTATGCAAATATACCCTGCATAGATTATGCTACACATGCAGTTCATTAAGTAATGCTGTAGTTTCTTTAAAATCCAGAAATTCTGAAAGAAACTGGCCCTTGGTTGAAATAAAGCTCTGGATCTGGCTTTTTCTATACAGCATTACACCAGTAGCTCTTACATGGGTGTGTTTGTGCTGCCTTCGGCAATCTGACCACCCCCTGCCCTTCTCTTGATGGTACAATAGAAGAGTCATGCATGAGCCTCACCTGTGAGAGTGAGAAATGCTTTTGCCTTTTTGCTTAAATGTAAATCCATCTCTCTTTCAGGCAACCATCAATATTGTATTTGACCGTGTGGGGAAGACTGATCCAGTCACAAGAGGAATTGAGATCACTGTAAATTACCTGGGAATCCAGTTTGATGTGAGCCTTTATTAATTCTTGCAGCCTTTTCAGCAATTCATATCTTATCTAAATAAAATCATCCTGCTGCTAGGGAGAAAGTGATAGACCCTGAGAATGTGGCTTTGGCTTTTGACTTATTGAGGAGGAAAGGAAAATGCACCATGAATGTTGCTTTCACACTGATTTTATGCTGAGATGGGGATGTGGTCTTGCCAGAGAGGCAGTGATTTGGTGTTGTTGTTTTTTTTTTTGTTTGGTTTTTTTTTTTTTTTTTTTTTTGTTTTGTTTTGTTTTGTTTTGGAGAAATAGAAGCAGTTTAGAAATTCTGCTTAGATTAATACATTCAGCTCCAGAGTTATTTTGGTATTTTATACAAATAGTTGTTCTGTCATTTACACAATCTATGAAAATGGGGTTCTTTGTGATTGGTATAAACTAAATCTCCTTCTCTTGTGTTCAGAGTAAACTGTTGCTAATACATTTGTGAAAATGTCTGTTATATAAACCTTGTATACAATAGATATCCGTACAATTAGGAGAGACAAAGACCCTGAAGAATTGGCAGCTATACAATGTGATGTAAATGAAGTTAGTGTTAAAGTTTTAACTGTGTTCTTCTTGTTGATACAGGTCAAATTCTGGTCTCAGCACATTTCCTTTATTCTTGTTGGAATAATCATTGTTACCTCTATTAGAGGGTTGTTAATCACACTTACAAAGGTAAGAACCAGGACTCTTAAGTGGTTTTACACAGAGAAATTAATGATCAGATCTTTACCTTTTGATGGAACAAGTACTGTATAAACTTTCAATATGTATTTATGTTTATGTTTAAATACCTGAATATAAATTCTTGCAGAGAGAAGAAGGTAGGAAGAATATCTTTTGCAGGGTATTTCCCCAGTCTCTTGTCAGGAAGGGATCTAGATGTTAAATAAGATGGTAAATGTAAGCAAGGGTTCAAAATGCTGCTGTAGCCAAGGCTTATTAGTAAGGTTGGTGAGATGGTGATTAAAAGCATTTGCATTACTTAATTTAAGCTGCTGGTAGGACTGAAAGGCATTAACTCAACAGACATGTGACTCATTGACTTGACCTGGCGTTTGGTACCTATGCTTAAATTTCTCTGTATTGTTTTGTGATTTTTGACACAAGGTGCAGCTGGTTGGGGAAGATTGATGCAGACTAGGGTTTCTGAAAGTTTGAGGTTAATGAAAGTCGTTTACAGGTAGCCCTCTAGAATGTATGGTTTTGATGGGGTATTTTGAAATGCAAAGGTATTGAATGGTATCTTCTTTTCATGCTGTCCTAAGGGACATCAGACTTACCTAACTGCTTATTTCCAATGTTTTTGGTTTTTTTTTTCCCTAGTTCTTCTATGCCATTTCCAGCAGCAAGTCCTCCAATGTTATTGTTCTGCTGTTAGCCCAGATAATGGTGAGTATGGAGAACCCTGGGCACGCCCACGTGCACTTCTGCATTTATACGTTGTGTGTGTTTAAACACATAACAGTATCTTTGTGTGCTGCCCAGTGAGCCACAGAGCCTGAGGTGAGGCAGTAACTGCTCTCCCTGTTTTAACTTCCAGGGAATGTACTTTGTGTCATCAGTGCTCCTGATCCGCATGAGCATGCCTCCGGAATACCGCACCATTATTACAGAGGTCCTGGGAGAGCTCCAGTTCAACTTCTATCACCGTTGGTTTGATGTGATATTCCTCGTTAGTGCCCTGTCCAGTATCCTCTTTCTCTATTTAGCACACAAACAAGCCCCAGAAAAGCATATGGCTCTCTGAGGCAGAACTGCAGCCATGCCCTGCTTTCTGTCCTGTCAGCTGCACTGCTGCAGCTCTTGTGGATCGCAGAACTTGGAGAGACAGCGCTGCTCTGTGTGTTTGGCAGTGTAACTGCAAAACTTGGAGAGACAGGACTGCTCTGTGTGTTCTGGCTCCTTGAACCTCCACACGAGTCATCATCAAGCTCTGTGGCTGGTTTCGTTCAGTACCACAGCTGGAGGGGATGGGGTGTGTGTGCTAAACTTGAAACAGTTAATTGCCAAGCAATAAAAGCAATCCTGGACACACCACTATCCAGGGGCATCAGAGCTTGTGTGTGGTAGGCTGGCTGAACATCTACTGTTGGAACATCATCTTCACAGAAGGCACCAAGAAATTTGAATTTTCTTTTGAAAATCAACTTATAATTGGGATTTGGAGGACAGCAATTCTGGAATTGAATGTTTAAGTCTGTGGAATTAAATAAGCTTTTGTGATATGCAAGTATCACAGTTGTTTTTTGTCAGTCCCAAAGATTTGGCTGGATTTGAGCCAGAAATTGGTTGGGATTTGCTGTCCAGCAGGAGTGGAGTGGAGAGAGCTCCATTTCTGTATGTAAAGTGTGCTAGTGTGTATCACCAGTACCTACTATCTTTAGGAACTGGAGATTTGCTTTCTCTTACTGAATGTCAACTTTCTTTTCTCTCTCTGCATAAGTGGAACTGAGGTTTTGCGTTCCTCTTTGGTAGAATTCAGTGTTGACTTGAAGACCACTACCATGCCTTGTTTACATTGTATGTAAGGAATTTTATTCTTGTGATTTAAACTTTTAGGTTCCTGTGGCCATACTCTGAGGCTTTGTTTTGTAATTGTTCTGGAACATAAATTGTAGCTAGTGAGAGTAAGGCTTGTAGGGGGGAACATAACCATTCTAAACAATTTATTTCTGTATTGTCTTTGGTGTACAGCAAGGAAGCAAAGTGCACAGCAGCAGTATTACAGAACCATTTATGTCACATTCAGGACAGCATGGTGGTGACTTGGGGTTAGACTGAATTACATACGCTATTCTAATCCACAGCTGTATGCAGAGCAGACAAAGTAGTGATTAAATATCTTGAGTTGTGAATTACTAAGTTAGCTTAATGTTTGAAGGAAGTTTCTGCAATGTTAGCAGGAAAAAGGATCACAATGCTCAGAGTACCTGGGCTTATGCCATTTCAGAGCAGCTGTACTGCTGTAAGCAGAGATGCCACCGAGCTTGAGGTGATGGACTTGGATTAGGGGGAGAGGTGCCTTTCCTGGGAGATGGGCAGAAATCAATTGCTCTTTATTAAGAGCTTATCCATAACAGCCTGAGATGCTTACAAATCTATAGAACATTTCCAGCTTCTGCTGCAGGACACTTAATTATAAAGTTGCAGTTCTTTAAGCCTTTTCAGAAGTGAGTGATGGAGTGCCCATTTCACAAGGCAGAAATTGTGCCAGTGGAGCAGAGTGCTAAATGGATGCAAGTTACACTGAAGTGTTTATTGCAGCCAGAGTTTGCATTCCTTTATGGTTCTGGTACTCCTTGGAACAACCAAGTTCTGAGAGGTGAAATAGCAAAGAAGAACTGAAGAAAAGATTTGGTAGGTTTCTTTTTTGTTGTTCTTGGCATAGTTTTGTCTCTTCACAACTTTGTGTCGTCACTGTTGTCACTGTCAGCTCTTGTGGAGGCAGCTGATTGGGAGGAGGAGGATGAGTCTGCCTGCATAGGAGTTACAGAGATGCTGTGATTATTTTCAGTTTGTTAACATGTTTGATAGTCTGCACTGTTGCAGACTCCTGTGATTATTTTCAGTTTGTTAACATGTTTGATAGTCTGCACTGTTGCAGACTCCTGTTTTCATCTGCACTAATAACACACTTGTTTAGATGGCAGAATGAACCAACAAATACCATTTTTGTTGTTGAAGGGTTTTTTGGTTAGGTACATAATTGAGAGAAATTTGTTCAATAGAGGGTTTCTATTGTTGAATTCCCATATCTGCTAATTTGAACTCAAAAGTAGTGCTAACTCCTTCAAAATGCGGCTTGGGGACTAAGACATTCTTGAAAAAACTTGCAGACAAGGCTAATGAAAAATAAATGAGAAACACTATTGGTCTTACCTTGTCTGTCTCTTTTGCTTGATCAGAAAATAAGCATTTTAATAGTTAAGACTGACCACAGAGGGTTAATCTGACTTTAGTCATGGTTTGGATTCTTTCTAGTGGCATGAAGTGAGTAAAATAATTTCAAATCAGCACATTGCATAGAAAATGTCATCCTAACCTATCACTTGCTGTTCCTTCTTCACAGTGATGCATTTTGAAATATTTCATGTGGTTTTCACAAACATTGCTTATGTTTTTTCTGTATTTAAGCACTTTCCCCTCCACTTCCACAATTGTATTGCCTATTTCCCATCATTGGGATTACTGTATTTGGATTATCTTGTTCCATAAAATCTCTTGTACGTGGTTTTTTTGTGTATTTAATACTGCATTAAAGATACTCATCTGTATTACGTGTGGGGAAAAGAAGAGTTGTGATAATTAACAGCTTTATTTTTAATAACTTGCAAAAATCCAGGCTCAAGTTAACAATCCTAGCTCTGGAAAACTTACTACCTGAAAAAAAAGTGTTTTTTCTATCCTCTATGTGCATCTGTGATATTTCTATCAGCATCTGCCTAATGCAGGAGTACTCACCCTTTCCCTTGGCTCAGGTGAGTTCCTCTCTGGCTCTGGATGATTTTCTCTGTGAGCAGGAGGCTCAGGAATGTCTGAATCTGCCACAGAGGCTGTGATGGGAATGTTTTGGCCTTGGAAGTACCTGTAAGCATCTTCGCTGCACACCAGCAGTGTCAGTCTGTCCCCAGTGCGTTGGATCCTTGCCACCACTTTGTCATAGGATTCGTTGTTCACATTCACGCCGTTCACTTCCACCAAGAAGTCGTTGTTTTCCACACCTGCTCTGCCAGCTGGTCCCTGGCTTTGTACCTGCAGAGGGGAGTTCAAAGCAGGGTCTTGGCATAAAGCTTGGAAAGATGCATGAACAGCTGGGGGTTAGCTGTGTTACTGCTTTCCCTAGAGGATGGTGAAATAAGCGTGGGGAAGGGGAGGTTTGTGGGGCAGGAAGGAATTGGGATGGGCAGTGGGCCCAGACATAACATGAAGCCCATCAGTTTGAGATTTTAAGATGTTTCTTGATCTTGATAGACTTACATTATAGGAATGTGGCATGGTAGAACCATGAAGACAGGTAGAAAAAGAGTTTTCTAACTATTTGGAGGTCTCTGTCCAATAACTTCAATGTTTAGTACAATTCACAGATCCCTTAGTAATGAGTGGAACCCCTTATCTCAAGAAAGCTGAAGTTACAGATGTAATTTGGGACAGGAGTTTGGCTTTTACCAGCTGTGAAATTCAGAGAAGGTGGCTAGAAGTAGGGCAAAGGCGTCTCTTCTATAATTAAGCTGTTCTACAGTAAAAACCAGTTCTATCTAAAATAATTTTAGTGGGCCAGACTCATGATTAAAAGAAAAAAATATGCAAAAGCTGAATACTCCCCTCTAGATGTCTAACAGAAGAAAGAATGTTTTCTGGTGCTCATTTATTATCTTGGGTCAACAATGTTAGTCTGACTTAAACAATTCTAGCTCTGATCTGAGAACATTGGAATAGAGACTTTTGTGGCTTTTCTTGCATTTGCAGGATGGAGAGGAGGCAGCTGCCCAACAGACTACTTGAGCTTCTCCTTGTTCCTCATTCTTCATTAGTACCTCAGTGATGAACAATCCAGGTTTGTTCTTGATCATGTTTAAACTGAAGCCAAATCCATTAGGTCCTTTCACCATCTTGCAGATCCTTGGCTTGTGGTTCACTTTCTGCTCAGTGTGCAACTCCACTCTTTCCTCCATTTTAGCTGGGGTTGAATCCTGTGCTTTGTAGTAGTATGAGAAAGGGGAAATTTGAGCCTGAAAGAAGTGAAAAAAATACATTAAAACAAAAATTTCTGTTGTGAAATCTGTTTCAGGCTCTCATGCTCAACATATTTTCTTTGAAATTTTGTAAATGGCTCAGACTTTAGCTGCAGTGAAGAATTCTTCCCTACTCTGAGTGGAAATCTACAGTGATTATCTATGTGAGGAGGGAACAGTTATTTATGATTGTTATTAAATGGTTACACAGTCATGTAGCTCTGATTTTGATGTGTTAATAGTAGACCTTAACCTTTCTTGTGATGCATTTGAATTGTAATGTATTTGTGGTGTATTAGAATTGTTCCAATAGTGTCTATAAAAATCAAGAAGAGTCCAAAGATTTGGGTGTTAAGTGACTTCCTGTACCAGTGTAAGTGGAGTTGCTGGAATAGAGGTGTCTCTTAGACATTTCCTGCGAGTTGAAAAAGTGTCAGAGCAGATTGGCTGTTTCATTGTGATAAATTATCAATTCCTAGCAGTAGTTTGCATTTTCTTACCAGCTTGTACATGCTGTCAGTTTCCTTATCCACCACCAACAGGGAGGTTCTTTCCTCAGACTGCTTAATTTTTCCCACTACGCTTTCATGATCCAGCCCATCCACTCGCTCACCATTGACAGCCACTAAGATGTCCTTGTCCTTTAGACCTGCCACAGCTGCTGGGCTTCCAGAATTAACATCTTTGATTACATGGTCTGAGATAAGAAGAGGAGAAAGATTGCTGTGAAGGCAGAGCTTGGTGAGTTTAAAAAACATTAAAAAGCATGGCAAATGTAAATGGTCAGAATTGCTCTCTAGGTTGACGCTGTTTTCCCTGAGAATTTCTCCTAGATGGCCAACAAGAAGCCAAAGAAAATGAGGGCTGCAAACATTATATAGGAAGAAATGGTAAAGCAAATGTCATGGTCTGTGTGTTAACTTGGATCTTACCACCAGTATTTTGTTCCATCCGTAGATAAAATCCATACCCACTTTTTCCTTTCTGGATCTCAATAAGTCGTGGTTTGAGGGGAAGCAACCTTAGGCTGGCGCTCTCTTTGCTCAGTGCCATCCTCTGGCTTGTGAAATAGCGGTCTGTTTCTTCATTTGAAAGTAGAAACATAACATGATTTTCAGACTTCTTTACCTGTGACAGCACATGTACAGTCTCAGATGTCACCCCTTCAACAGCATGTGGGAATTGAGGGTATTTGGTAACTGGTGCACTGATATATAGCGGAGTCTGGGTGTTGTTAGTCCAGGACATGCTACTATAAAATGATTTTTCCTTTCCTGTCAGAAATCTGGACCATGACTAAATCAAAGGCATGTAATGAATGAGGAAAGTTTCCATATTTCATACTGTGTTCCTGACCTGTAGGGAATTACCTGTGGAGGGCCATGGGGTTAGCATACAGTGCTGTAGAATCCAGGGAGGCTGAGTAGATGGTGTTTGGCTATTCTAGGTGTGGAACTCTGCAATATAGACTTATCTATACCACTGTTTTAGATTACAGTGACAGGAGTTTTGAGTTTCTGTCACTCACGATCCTCTTCTGTCTCACTGTATTACTGATTCTGAGGTGAGTTTTTTTTTTTTTTTCCTGTCTGTTCAACCTCTCCAAGTCTTTCTCTTAGTCCTTTCTACTCTAATGGGTGCTCTTTTTACTCATCTTAACCAGTGTCACTCTGCTGGTGGTGTTGCAGTAGCTCAAAGAAACACAGGTGTTGCACAATTCCATAGTTAGCCGTGTGCACTGAATGCTGCTGGAATGCTGGAGTCTCATGGCTTTCTGAAATCTCTTCAGCTCCAGCTGCGTTTTAGCAGTGCCAACAGCGGAAAGCTGGAAGCCCCATTAGCAATGTTCTTTGCAGCCAATTAGTGAAATTACTTACACAGTAAATTTCATGAGTTTTGGACTTCTTCACAGGAGAAAGGGGACTACTGTCTGAAATCATGAAATCTTCCCTGCTCCATGCTGACTGTCATCAGAGGCTTCCCTCTTCCTGCCCTGGAAACCACATTTGATGACTTGCCCTCCTGCCATTAGTAGCATTTCCAGGACTTCTAGGAAATGAATTGATTTAATAGGGTTCCTGGCAGCAGTATACTTGTGTTATTTAAAGTTCTTTGGCCTGTCTTGATGGCAGTGTTCATTGAGAGGCAGTTCAAGAGGCTGCTTGATAAACAGAGCCAGCGCAGAGGGCTACACTGGTGTACTGGTGGTGCATGAACAGCAGCTCCCAAGATTTACTGTGAAGTGCTTAAATCAGCCAGCCTGGCCTCCTCAGTAACCCTGATAGGTTGCTGTAAAAGTAGGCCAGAACAGAAGATAAATCAATACCTTTTCCACCACTTCCTCGTGGGTGTCATTTTCCACATTTTTTCCATTGATTTCAATCAGGCGATCGTTATTTTGGACACCAGCCTTTGCAGCTGCTCCTTGTGATGAAAGCTCTACTATGAACAACCCCTTCTGTCCTAAAATAAATGAAAACTCATTACACAGGGCAAGTCACTGCAATAGGCCTGAATGTAGTGGTTAAGGAAACAGCGCTGATGTCCTCAGAGATTCTTGGCCTCTGCTTGCACACAGATTATGGGAGCACCACAAACCTTCCACACAGACACTCCTCTGTCTCTTACTCTGGCCTGGAAAAATCCCTTCAGTGGTGGAGGGAGATATTCTTTCACTATCTGCAGCTCAAAATGGTTTTTATTTCCCTGCCAGGGGTGCAAAAGGGCTGATTAACATGAAAGGGATTTGATTCCTGCTCCCCCCCACCCTCCTCGCCCCCCATTATTTTGAAGAGAGAAGCTGCTTTTACTGTTGTTTTATACATTTTGTAATTTCCTGTGTTTGGAAGCCTTCTATGTTTGGTCTCTCAATTATATTGCATTCCAAAATACCCTTTAGAGGGCTCTTTAGAGGTGGTGCTTTCCAGAACACCTCCCTCTTCCGTTGACTGGCGTTGGAAAAAAGGCATATATGGAAAAGGTTCAAAATCCTTTTCTTTCTAGATTAATTAACTTACAAATCAGGGAAAGCATTTCTTACAGCTGTCTAGAACCTCATGTGCTGATTCCTGAGGTGATTTTGAGGAATGGAACAGGACTTAATATAGCACACTGAGTGTGTATCTAGTTTGGTTTTGTTAAGTGGGCTTAAATAACATGCAGAAAATAGCTTATTATTTTTTTCTCTCTTTTTTTTCCATCTGTTTTCCACCCCATGAGAAGCATGGTCCTCAGAAAAGCTTGTGCTGCATATGCTGTACAGAAATGTTCTGGAGATGGATCTGAACTCATTGTGCTACTTCTCACTTTCTTTCTGTTAGCAAGAGCAGTTTGTGTCTCCCCACTAGCCCCCACGTGTTAACTGTGGTTGCCTCTGTCCCTGCAGCCAAATATATGCATATTTATATTATATCTCCAGTTTCTTCTCTCCAGGCTCTCACCTTCTGTGCTTTTCAGGGAGAAGCCGTAGCCTGTCTCCTCCTTCACCAGGTAGCAGAGCCGGGGCTGTGGAGCTGCAGTGGCCGTGGATGGTGGGCGCTGCTGCTCCTGCTCTTGTCCTGTGGATGCCTTTTGACCCAGCTCTTCCAAGTTCACTCCCTCCTTTTGTGCCTTTTCATAGGATGCGTCATCCAGAACAAGGAGCACGACGGAATTCCCGCTGTTTCTGACCATCTCCACCACCTGTAATGGACAAGGGGAAATGGAAGCAGGAACTGGAGTGATGGAGCTAAAAGCTTTACCCAGGAAAAGCTGTGCTGTCCACTGCTTTTGTTGTCTCACCCCCTGCTCATGCACTAGGGAGGCATCCCAAAGACATTCCATGCCCGGGGTGGGTAATGAGTGATGCAGGGGGATACTCAGAGCAGTTGATTCTGCTCCTGGGTTTCCTAGCCATAAAAACTGAAAGAAAAAGCTTCACACAGTAGCTGTGGGCCTGGGGCACCGTGTGGATCCCAGACTGAACAGATTTGTACCCGTGCATGTTCCTCCTTGTCCACGAAGACGCCGTTAACCCTGAGCACTCTGTCTCCGTCCTGCAGGCCAGCCCTCTCGGCTGGGCTGCTGCGTTCCACGTTCCGGATGATGTGCCCTGTGGTGTCCTGCTCAATCCGCAGGAAGAAGCCGTATTTCTTTTGGGGCTTCTTGGTCACTGTGCACTCTCGGGGCTGCAGAGCAGAGGTCATCTCTACCAGACAGGATGGAGAAAATACCTGTGAGTAAGAACAGGAAGCTTACCCAGGGTATATTCCCCCTAATTACATGTCAAGGGGGTTTGCTTCAGAATTCTTGGGATGTTTTTTTTTTGTTTGTTTGTTTGTTTTGGGGGAATTTTTGGTATTTGGTTCTTTTTTGGAAATCCAGCTGTGCAAAGCTGAGTTTAGTTAACAAGGCTAGCGAGAAGAAACCAAACCTTTTTCTCTGAACCTCCTTGCTTTTTTTGTCTCTTTATCTCACATGAAGTTAAGCAAAATGCATAACTGAGATAAGAAAAGTCTGCCTGAAAACATAGTAAGGATTGTGGAAAGGGTGTAATACCAGGATCAAGTCTTACAGAGGAAATGAAGTTTTGGGAAAAGGGAATGGAGTGAAGGGATTGTTGCCCTCCCTTTGACACTTGTGGGACCACATGTCCCCAGTTTTGATCTCCCCAAGTAATTACCATACTTGAGCTAGTTTGCAGAGGGAATTTTGGTTCTGAAACACTTATTTAAGAAGGCTGAGAGAGCTGGATTTGCTCAGTCTTGGGAAGAGAAAGTAAAGGGAAGATCTTATTGATACCTTCCCACAGCATAACTGGATTGTGCGGAGAACACAGCCAGACTCTTCTTGGAAATTAACAGTGGGAGGATGAGAGGGAACAGACACAGGCTACAGCACAGAAAGGGAAATTCCAACCAGACATCCATAAGAACAGCTTTTCCTCTTGGGAACAGACACAGTCTACAGCACAGAAAGGGAAATTCCAACCATACATCCATAAGAACAGCTTTTCCTCTTGGGGCCAGTCAGATATGACTAGAAGTGTCCAGAGAGGCTGTGAAATCTCTGTCCTTGGAGATACCTGGATTGGGCCCTGAGCAACCTGATCTAAGCTGGCCCTATTTTCTATGGAGCATTGTACCAGGCAACCTCTAAAAGTCCCTTCCTACCTAAACTGCTCTGGGATATAAAAAAAATGTGGTTTGGGTGAAGTTTGTCATGCAGGAATACCATGTATGGAAGGTAAATAACAGGTGGGACCAGGGAATATCTCCCAAGACGTTGTCCTGCCAAAGATCCACGAAGATGGGGGAGCAAGACAAAGGAAGACAGATTCCTCCAGTTGTAAAAATCCAGATAATTAGCAACCCATGTTATTATTTTACTGGAAAGACATTTTTTTATGTCTCTTTATTGACATAAGTCAGTTCTTTAGATCTGCTGGCAGTCAAATCCTTCTGTGAGAGCAGCTTAGTGCAGAACCACTGCTGTAGCTACCCATGGTGTAGACTCTTTGCCACGGGAGCTGAAGCTGCACTGTTGATGTTACTTGGGCAGCACGTAGAGCAGCATGGATGTGTGGGGTGAGTTTGGCACAGATGTCACTGGAGCTGGAGAATACTGGAATTTCAGCTTACAAGGATATGCAGCGTGCAGATCATGATTCACTTGTAGTCCACAGTCCAGTGCTTTGAGCATTTTGGAGTCTGTGTATTGCACTGACATTAACTAATATTGGGATGAACTTCCCTGTTATTTGAACATGGTTTAGAACACATCAGATTATCAATTGCAAGTACCATTCAAAGCAGCTTTTCTTGACAAACACTGGGAATCTGTGATAATTCCAGAAATTAAGATGCAAAACCAGTACTACACAGAGCTGGAGAAACAGTAGGCTTCAATGGGAAAAATTATTTCTTCATATTTAGAAAAGGAGAGAAGGTTACAATGCACTGCATACAACACCTTTTGATCCATGCAAAATTATTATGTCTTGCAAAAAAAAGTTTTCAAAGGGAAAAGGGATTAGAAAAAAATGAATTTCTTACCTGTGTATCAGTGTAGAGCAGCCTTCACTGGAGCTCTCTTTTGCTGTTCCTCCTGAGCTGTACGTATAAGTAAGACTGGACTTTGATTGGGTAAAGGTTGATTTAAAAGATGATTTATTTAACCAAGTTTCACTGAATGTGTGATACCTTGATAGGCTGTCTTGTCCCTTGGGGCAGAAGTGCTAATCACATGCATTTCTCATTAGCTTTGCATTTTGTCCTTCTGATATTGTACTCGAAAACTCACTCAAGGAGGTCATCTGAGGCAAGCCTGACCTTTGCTCTGAGCTAGAGCCTTCTCCTCATCTGAGAAATGTCTTAAAGGGAGCAGGTTTAGGTGGTGCTGGATTGACCTGGGTCAGCAGCATTTGCTTGCAGGTTAGGAAGTTACTGGTTAAAATCTGTATGACCATTGTTGGATGGAAAAAAAAAAGGCTGTGTCAGGTTAACCTTGACCAGCAGCCAGATACCCACTGAGCCACTTTCCTCTACATGGGGACATGGGGATAAAATAGGATGAAAAAGCTTGTAGAATTCAAGGACCATGACTGGGAGAGCTGCATTGAAAAAAATGGGTTTGTGATTGAGGGGTGAGCCCTGACTGTTGAGGCCTTAACACATGTGAAACATTCACTGCAGTCAAGTGACCCATGTAGGTAAAATCTCCCTGGAGCAGGTGGAGGGAGGTGTCTGTGATATCAATATGGTGAGGCATGGCAAACTGGCCACACTGTAGGTGCACTGGGAAAGGCAGCATGCTCTGCCTTGGGAGAAGGAAAATGCATTTGTGGGATTGTCTTTGCTCAGGGACCCAGGTGCACTTGGTGCAGGAGAAAGTGGAAATCTGCTGTCTACCTCAAGGAGATTTACCCCTGGCAGCAAAGAACCCATTATTTGAGTTGTATGATATAGGAAGGAATACCGCAGGAATCATCTGAACCAACAGAGAATGAGCCTCACCAGGAGCCATGTGAGTGCAGTGCTGACCCACCCCAAGTGGTCTTGTTGCTTAACAATCCAACGTGGTGCTGTCCTGAGTGATCCCCTTGACAGATAGGGCCAAAGCAATTGACTGTTCTTATGGAAATCTGGGGGAGGGAGGGCGTGAAATGGGGGAGTAATATCTGTATATTTGTCAAGGGACAAGGTATAGTGGTTATAGAGGATGTATAAACCTGGCTGTTGGATGTAAAGATGGTTTAGGTACGTAGTAGAAGTTGTAAGTGTTGGTAAGAAGCAATTTCAGGAAAGATAAATAGATGGAATGAAAAGGTTTGCGTAGGGTATGGAAGTGAAGCAATGTATGAGTGGCACAGAGGACACTTTGCTATCTCAGATCACACGTGATATGAATGGTGTGGAATGAGGGGCTGAGCTTGTACTGTGTCTGGCTGGGGTGGAGTTAACTCTCCCCTGGCAGCCTTCATGCTGCTGTGCTTTGCATCTGTGACTGAGACAGTGTTGATGCTACACCACTTTTTTGGCTGCTGAGGAACACTGCTTCCTCTCATGGCTTTTCTCCCCTTCACTCCTCCCAGACTACAGGGAGGGGACAGAGTGGTGATAGCTGACCTGAACTGTCCAAAGGGGTATTCCATGTTCCACACCATTTGATGCAGTGCTCATCATGAAAAGCTTGGTAAAAGGAGGAGGAGGGGCAGCTGTTTGTGGTTGCGGTGGTCTTCCCAAGCAGCTGTTGTGCATATTGAGGTGTAGCTTCCCACAAAGGTAGCTAGAGATCTGCCTGCTGATGGGAACCAGGGAATGAATTTCCATTTTTCTTTACTTGCATGTGCAGCTTTCCTTTCCTTTCCCTATCAAGCTATCCTTATCTCAGTGCATAAGTCTAGCCTTTCTTTTATTTTGTCCCCATTCAGCAGGAGATGAGTGAGAGGGAGTCAGGGTGGGTGTTTGGCTGTTGGTTGAGGTCAGCCTGTCAAAGGGCATATCTTATCCATGATCCATGAGCATGTGCAGGACATACTTATGGACATGGACTGACCTGAGGGTGTTTCTAGTGTTTAGAGGTGGAAGCCTCTAAATTTGAGGTACCAAGGTAATTACTAAACTGACTGTATGAACTTCTTGTTAAAAAATCTAATTCAATTTTAAAAAGCTTTAAATCTACTTATTTCTCTTCTTGACTTGCTGTGGAATTGGATTATTAGAAGTAATACCTGTGTTTTTCCCGGCTGTCTGCTCCAACTGTCTAATTCCAAGGGAAGGTAATAGAAGTGATCATAACCCAAATGTGCTGCAACACGACAGTCATTGGTGTTGTAAAAGCCTTACTGTAATCCACTTTACCCTAAGTGGATTTGCAAGCTGTTGTGGCTTGGTGTTGCTCCTTTTGGTACAGCTTCAAACCCACGAAGTGAAGTAAGTGAGCCCTGGTGTTGAAAGAACCAGACAAGTTAAACCTGCCCTGTCCTCTGCTTGCAACCTTTCACACAAGTCACACTGGATGATGGAGGACATCAGAGTGCTCCATCAGCCAAGATGGGAACTCTACAAGCATCTCAGTTCAGCATACAAGGAAACAGCACCTGATCCAAGATTTATTTTGTAATTGTAGTGCCACTGCCATAGTCAAGTGAGGTAATTTTGGGTCCCAACAGGATTTTTCCAAGAAAAAGGTGCTACACGAATGTGATATGTTAGTGAAGCTCAGAAATTCAAAAATTTTCCTACACTTCCATCAGTAGAATGAAAATTATTTGAGAATTAATCAGAGTAAAGGCAGCTTGTAATGTCTCCTTTTCTTCTCAAGCATATTCATACAGCTACAAAAATGAGGAACATAACTAAAAAAAGCAAAAAAGAGAGAAGATATCTTACTTTTTAACACTGTGAAAAGTGGTAAAATTGAAAAAACCCCTCTAAATTTACAATATTCCTATATTGCAGGAGTTGGCAACAGTGACTTAGGTGGTGTGGTTCTATTAACACAGGGACTAGACTTAGGGGGTCTGCTTTCTCCAAATTATGTCTCTTTCCAACTGTATCCTGGTTGTAGTAATACGTGAACCTTTGTTTCTAGTGTCATGGTATTATCCTGTCAGATAACACTTACAAAATATTTTCTCAAATTCTTTTTTGCCAAAACTTTCCTGATGTTTGGTTAAAAAAAAAAAATCTATTAAACTCATCTGTATTAGCAAAAATGGTCAGAAATAAGCATTTTCTAGTAGTTTTAAGTGTTCACATTGTTTCCTCAGTGTGTTGGGTGAGTGGAGGGAAGCACCTTTTGTTCTTAATTTTGGTACTTGCTGGGATCTCTGACTTTAGCAAATTCACAGGTGAAGTATATCTTTAATATGAGTGTAAATTTATGAAGTTCAGTTGACTAAAAGGTGCCTTTTGTTATTAACACAATTTTACAGGGTGTCTAGACCTAAAATTAAATGAAGATACTTCATATGTTTGGTCCTGAAAATAAAGTTGTGCTCAAATGATCTGTAACACTGCCAGCATTGTTCTGTGGACAAAAGGTTTATGTGGTTATTTTGGTGTAAAAATGTTCCTTTTTTTTTATGGTGACTCACTTTCTTGCCTGGGAGCATGTACCTCCCTTAAAAATTGATATGATGAGGGTTTCTATATAGTGCTTGTTCACCTATTGCTTACTGTAGACATGCTGACCACAGGCTCACTTCTCTCCTTGCAGTGCCACCCTTTTCTTGGATTCATAACAAAGCAGTTAATGAAAATTCATGGTCAAATATCTGGAAGCATACTTTGTTTCTGTATTTAAGCATTTCAAAATCACTGCAGCCCTTTCCCTTTGCCCCTTCTTTTGCCAGTGATGGGTTTTCCACTTTAGTTTGGCAATTGTTGTATAAAGCACCGTGTGATTTGGTAATAGAAATATTTGGTTCACTGAAGTCCTCTGTAATCATGAAGCAAAGTCCATTTGAGCTACCAAATGAATACTCATGAGTCATCCTGTACAAAGCCAAGTGGTAATTAATTCTCTCTCTTCTGGTGACCACATGCTTCTGACATGGTAAAGAGACTCAAGAGGAAAAAAAAGGAGGGGAAGCAAGTGTTGCAATCCTACTGGTTTGCAGGATCCTAGAGGAAGGGGGGAATGCCCTTGCTTCGAGCATGTTGGGCTTAATATCTTCCTAAAAGGCAGGAGAGGGAAAAGAATTAATTTGCTGTCCCTGTGTTTGCAGCAAAGAGAGATTTTCTATCCCCTGGACCTGTCAGCAAGGAACTACAGTGGCAGTCCTCTTGCCCCAGGCTTTGCTCTTTGTGCTTTAAATATTGAATTGTCTTCCCTAGAGCCCTTTTTACTGGAGAATATAAACTCTGAACAATGCTTTCTTCTCTAGAATGTTCTGCATTGATTATGAATTTTGGCTTTTAGGTGCAGAATTTACTACTGAGTTAACTATTAGTTCCTCCTTTGTGTGTCAGACTGAAATCAGTGTTAAAAACCCGGAAATTTCTGTTGCAGCAAAAATTCAAAGGTCTTAAAAAGGAGGACTTATGCAAGTTGAGTGGACTTCTTCGGTGGATTTGTTGTAGTAAATGGCAGTACACACGTGGATATATTCACGTGCATGCACATCAGTCAGTGCAGCTGCTGTCTGCAGCACTGCTTGGGTAACTGGAGCTGATGTTGGGGTAATTAATGCTGCTTGAATGGAAATGCCTTTGGAATTCTCCTCTTACCTCAGGTCCTGGTAACTTGAGAAGACTTTTCATTCCAGCTCATCCCACTGGACATTTTCTGGATGTATATTTCTTCAGTTTTGCCTTTCATTTGCTGTATCATTTGGTACTCTTTGGACATGTAAAATGCTGAGACATAAAAAATAATGTCATAGATTTACAAGTCTGGCTTTTCTATCCAGCTCATGGATTTTTCTATTTACTACAGTATGTACCCCTATAATTTTTTTTCTCTTGACCTATGAATGAGAAATGTAAGTTACTTGCCTCTCTGTTGCATGTACCCTTTGGAGATAGATTTCTGAATTTAACAATTGATTGTGTTCCTTTTCTTTTCAGCTTTTGAAATGTATAAATAATAACGACTAGTTCTAATTCAGTATTTTCATCAAGGAGTACAACGAAAAGGAGCTTATACAATTACCAGAGAAAGCTCATCCTCTTCCTCCAGAAATACAGCTCAGTGGGACACAAAGTATCCAGGCCTAAGGCATTGATTTCTCTTCCTCTTCCCTTCTTCCATTCCTCTTCCTGCTGCCTGTGTCCCATCTTGTCCCACTCCACCCCCCAAATCTGTAATCCTTCAAGGAAATGCCCCTCATTTCTGCATTAACCTGTCTGTAGTAGTTAGTGTTTAATTTCACTTTGCCAGAAAAGACTCTATTCTGAAATTTCTTTACCCTAAGATCAGGCTGAACTGATATTTGGAGTGCTTGGGTGCTTTAGCCTCAGCTAATTAGGACCTAACTTCAAATTTCTCATTGGGTGCATTCATTCTTGCAGCAAGGATGACTTAAATTGCACTAGCATTCATTTACCTTTCTATCTGAGATCAGTGAACATAATGGAAAAAATCTGAATGTAGCCTTGAAGGCAAAGAGAAATGCAAACTTCCTGTAGGTTTCCATCTTCTTGGTTGCTGTATATTGGCTTTTGTGTTGGGAGAACTATTGTGTTCTGCTCTGATGAGGCTTTTGTGATGCTTATAGAACTTTTAATAGAAATGTGAGGGTGGATAATGCCTGGTCTTTATTAGTTCTTGTCACTTTGTGGCTTTGAAAGGCTTGTTATCTGTTATCACAAAAAGGAAATGGCTTCTGCTATGTTTGGCACTGCAGAAATGCAGAATGCAGCCCTTTTCCTGTGTAACTATTGAAAACCATTATTATAAGCTTTGGAAGGGATATAAATCTCGACCCTATTTGAACCCAAGATTAATAAATAAAAAATAAATAAAAAATAGTATAAAATTAAATTATTTTAATATACTGTAAAAGCCAGTAGAATTTGTATGAGCTTATATTTATTCTTTTAAAATTCCCTCCAAATAAGCAACAGATTCTACCAGGAAACCATCCCTAAGTACTAAGGACAGGCTAAATCTCAATAAAATGCATACCTGGAACTAAGGTTGGTTTGATTGTAAAAGTAAAACTGGTTTTGGTTACAGCAGAACTTGTGCTCCTGATTTAACTGGAATATGACACAAATGTTCTAGAAATTCCCCACTTGCATCTTAGCTTAGTGCGTGCCTTGAAAATCACCCTGGTCATCCTGACATGACTATATCTGGGCCTAAAAAAATGATCCTAAATGATCCTGAAATGCTGAACTGGATTAAGAGCTGCAGTGAGTAGAACATGCCCTTTTAAGAAGTAAAGACCAGAGAAGGAAAAGCAAAAGGTCCCGTTATCCACAGACACAAGTGAAGTTGGTTCCTTGGCAGGTCATCCAGCAGAGGAAGAATTTAAAGATCTCTGTCACTGGGGAAGCCAGCATAAGCCTGAATGAAACTCCCGTGTGTGGCAGTAAGTTCAGGGTTTGAGTCCTTATAGCCACTGACAAGATCCCAAGAAAGTAAGCAGTAAATAATTTATCATTCTCACATGATTTTTATTTTATTTTTATTTTACTTTATATTTAATTTTATTTTTTATGCTATTTTATGTTATTTTATTATGTTATTTTATGTTATTTTTTGTTGTTTGTTTTTTGGGAGGGGGGTTTTTTGCCTTGCAGGGGGCAGTTACACTGTTATCTTTTGGTTTTCATTTTTCTGTGCACATGAGAGATTCCCAGCAGAGTTCTTTAATGATTTCCTAAACTTAAAACACAACTTCTCACTCTGTCAGATTTTCTCATAATAATGGTTGTATTTTAAGCTGTCTCACGACTTAACTATTAGACATTTTTTTTAAAGCTCACTGTGTCCTTTTGAAAAAGAGAATGATAGAGGATGAACCCTCCTGTAATAAAAGGAAAAAAGAACCTAGTGCACACTCAAAGTGCATTTATATTAAGTAAGATAATTGAAAATGAAGGATGTTGTCATTGTCTTAAACTCTCCTAGGGTTACTTTAGTGAGTGGCAATAATCTGTTGTTTTAGTTTGAGGGCTTGATCACTTGACTGTGTTACCCTGTTGTTCCACAGTAATACTGTGAAATTCTATGTTTAATTCATTTAGCTAACAGTGCAGTCTTGATTTCTCAAGGTTTGCATACTTGTTATTTGATTGACATAATTAATTTTGTTATATTGATTTAAAAAAGAGGTGCATCTTTTCACTAATTGGTATCCTGTTTTAATTCAATATAGAACTCTTGGGTTTTGATGTTAATTATTTAATTATTAAATTTTATTTTTCTATCTTAATATAAGAAAGTGAAATTGACAGCCCATTTGTCATTTCTAGAAGCCAATATATAAGATATGTAATAATGAAGTGGTACTCTAGAAAAGCAAACCCAGAAAACTAAGTCTGAAACTGAGGTAAAGCAGGAGGGTAAGAATGTGCCTTTTGTAATCATTGAGCTGTTTGGATATGTATTTTCACCACGATGATACTTTTTTTTTAAACAAAATAGGATAAAAATGTCAGGATTTCAATAGCTAAATTTTATCACTGTTTAATCTTTTGATATAATATAAACACAGACAAGAACTCAAACCATATATATATTTCCTTCTCTTTCAAGAGGAGATGGGTTTCTAAAGCAGGACATATGGAGGATACAGGAGGACAGTGGAGAGCACACTGTCTGATCCTGTAATCTATGTTTTTCCTCGTCCTGATTGCCTTGCAGTCCTGTAATGAAATTTGTTAACTGTTGCATTGAAGCTGATTGATTTACCAAATCTGGGCAGTCTGAGGAGGTCTCGCTTGTCTGAAAACAAATAGGCACATATTTGGATTTACTCATCAAGAGAAACTTTGCTATTTTGATATTTACGTTTTTTTTTTTTGTAGTTGAAATAGGAAATTTTTCCCCTCTTTTAAGCCCTAAGAACACTGTCTTCCCTGTGTTATCCAGCTCCAATGCTCTTGAGGATGTGTGTGCAGCTCACAGTGCTGGCTTCAAGCCTCCCAAGGCTTTTCTCAGATGAAAAGGTTGTTCACTACCCTGTTTCTAAGGGAACAACCTCTGAGACATGTCCAGTGCTGTTTGCTGGTGGATGTGAATCCAGAGGCTTCTCTGAGGAGGCTGAGTAACTGGGATTACACTGCACTGAGACTCAGTGCTGAATGGACTTCAAAGTCCACTGCTTGCTCTGCAGGAGAAGGAATTGCTTTGGGATTGGCATGAGATATCAGAGAGTGGAAGGAGAAGAGAAAAGAGCACCTTGCTTTGCTCTCAGAGTTGTGCATGCTCTGTGAATGGCTGCTGCTTTTGTCTGAGGTCTCAACCTTTCATGTCTCCTTAAGGAAGTTTGGAAGCAACTCTGGAAGCGAATGTTCGCCTGCCCAGAGTTCACATTTTCAGTAAGCAGGTCTGGGACACTGAAATGCTTTTTGTTAGCTGTAAGGGTTTTGATTGCTTCAATGACTTGCAGAGGCTGTGAGCTGGCAGCTCCCACTATTCCCCTTCCATCAACCACCGGGCTCTGTGCACATCTGGAGCTGTTAAAAGAGCAGCTGAACTCGTGCTTGTTTCCTGCAGTCAGAAATTGAAACGTCTTTTAAGAATCTGAAAATCACTAGGCCATCATGAAAGTCTAAGCCAAGCTGGCCTTAGTTAATAAAAGCTAACAGAATCTCCTGGTCCTGGGTAGCTGACCCATAACTGAAAGTTTGACACCAGGGAGTGCAATGTGGACCCTTTTAGAACACCAACAGAGAGCCTAAAGATAAGTGAAAAGTACATAGAATAGTTAAAATTTCACAGAAACCAAACAGACATTCAACTTCTTGCAAGTATAGCCTACACAGGCATTTCTATGCAGTATAGAAGAGTGCAGATAAATGTGTTGGGGAAGATGAAATAGGAAAACCTTATAAATATGATTACCTGGCAAAAGATTTGGAAAATACAGACATTGAGATGAGAACTAGATTTGAAATAACAAACCTTGACTACTGAATAACGAGAAAACAATAGTATAGCCAGGCTGAAAGCAATCCCCCTTTCTGATTAAACAATGCCCTTTACGTGCAGATAGGTCCAAAGGTCAAATGGAATGCTCTGTTTCACCCCCCAATGTATGGTTCATCCCACACCTGTGACCCTCCCCTGAAGTATCAGGTATCTGTGACCCCATTGGCCCAAGTCCTGTTCCAGCCCACCTTGAAGCCCCCTGATAAGGTGTGCCCGAGGGACCGGACGCTCTCTTGGTTCCTGTTCTCTCCCCCTCTCTCTTGGACCTTCCTCTCTTGGACCTTCCCCTGGGACCCTTACCTGGAACCCTTGCTCCCTCTCTCTCCCTCTCCCCCTGGGCCTGCCACGAGCTGCAGCTGGCAGCTCCAAGCAGGGCCCTTGCACCCACGCCCTTTCTAATAAACAGCATATATCAACCCGACTTCAGAGGTCTCTCATCCATCCAAACCGTCCTGGAGACCACCGCTCCCCGCATAAATGTTTGTAATTTTTAATCCCATTTGCTGTCCTCCCCTGCCGACAAGATCAGGGCATAACCAAAATAACTCATTTAACTCTCATAAGCACACAGCTTAAAAGAACCAGGCAATATGGAACAACGAGAAATCCTTCCATGGCTAAGGTGAGAGGGGAAAAAAAAATCAATCCCAAAGCAAACAAACACTTTCTTTTGATTTTTAGTTTCCTATTGAATCACTGAACTTCTCAAGCCATCTACCTATCTGGAAAACAGAGGCCAAGCAAACCACTCTTGTTTTCTCCTTTCCAGCAGTGTACCAAGTTCTACCTGCTGGTCTGGCACTTAAAGATGGTTCTAAAAGACAGCTTTGTTTCTCTAGGAAAAAAAAAAAATCTGTATTTTGAAGTAAAGAAGGAAGCTCTCCTGCCTCTTAATACTAGTCTGAAACAGGAGGATGCTGTGGTAAGCATTACTCTTTTTTCTTTCTGAATTTCTCTATTTTTTTTTTGAGATTTCAAGATACATCAGAATCCTTCTACTTAAAAGTACAGTATTTATTTAAAGAATGAGAATTTATTTAAATTACAGCAATAAGCATTTTTTTCATCATCAAAAAAGAGATGTCAGTAGCATGTTGTTTTATATATTCAAATTGGTGGGAGTCAGATTCTTACCTGTGCTAGCCAGGTAATTTGATACAGGTGCTCTCTTGAGAAGGAGAAATAATTACAAAGGAATTTTGCTGGCTTTTGGCTTTTTTTCAGTCCAGTTTAGGAGTTACTTGGTGTGGCCAGGAGGTGCTGCCTGGGTTATGGGAAAGAAAAAACATCTATTGCAGTAAGCTTCTTTTGAGGCATGATGTATTTAAGTCTTTTGTTTTCTCTATGCTCAATTTTGCCCAGAGAGCTGGGAGGTGAAACCTAATCCCAAAAGATAACTATTTTGAGCCAATCAGTATTTTTAGGTTATCTTTCAATGGAACAGCTCAACATTTGATAAAAGGAAAAAACTTTCAAATTGAAGAAATAAGAACAAAGAGCCCTCCCAAACATCCCTCTCCCCTGATGCTTTCACTTGCTTATTTTTTGAAGAGAGGATGCTTCCCTCATTTTCCATTTTTATGAAGACAGCAAGGCTTATAGAGAATATTCCGTTGGCATAAGGCCTTTGCTGCAAGATGTGTTAGGAAATAGATTTCCTGTCCTCTCATGTAAAGGAAAAAGTACAGTTTTCATTGTGTTGCCTGTTATCCTGGGTGCTGTGTGCACATCTGAAGCACAAGACAGCCCCTCCTTTTACAGTGCATAAAAAAGTGGAGAAGAATGGGGAGGGAGGGGGATTGGCCTGGCACAAAGGTCAGCTCAGTTAATGTCTACACTCTCCCACCACAGATCACAGCATGCTGGAAATCATTTATGCATCTGCCACAAAATACCTGGAAGAAGGAAAGAACCTGTATCGGAGCTGCCTCATCAGGCACCAACAGAATCACAAATTACAAATCGAGGCTCACCAGTAAAAAAGAGCCAGTAAGGACAATGAGTCTGGGCTTGGAAAGGAGATGGAAAGCTTGCACCTCTCACAAAACTCAGAACCCGTGGCAAAAGTCACGTCCTCACTGAAAACTTCTGAAAATGTAGGAAGTCAAGCAGTCAGACTGTCTGCTGTCAGTGCAGAGCCAAAATAAAGAGTATTTTCCTAACTGCTGTGGGCCACTTCAATATGGTGAGTGTAACAAGTAAGCTCTGTGTGTCCAGGGACTTGCTTGTAGAGGGAGTTGGGAGGTGACACGGTGATGCCTCAGCAGAAATTTCTGCATGATAAAAGCTGTGTTCCTGAAGATGTATCCTCTCCTCCTAGGGTGTGAAACTGAAATTGATTTCTGCCACACTGTGACATGTGCAATAAGTTTCATACTCCTCTGTCTCTTCATCTGTGCATGCTAAATGCAAAGCTGACACGTGAAAAATGTCAGGGATTTGTTTTAGATTGGCTGTGCATTTCTCTGAGCTGATGGAAATAGCTTCCCATGGGATTTCTGCTCTGAGCACCGTTACCATAGCTGAAAGAATTTGGGTGAAAAAAGCAGGGTGGGAAAATGTGTGTTAGTCTCGGGTTAGATGCAGGTCTACCCGAGCTCACCTAGCATCTCTTCTGGGTTAATAGCCACAGCTGCATTCACAGGCAGCAAAGTTATTTTACCTAAGAGGGAGATCTATGAATTTTCTTAGATTGAGAGCTTTGTATGTGCAAACAGCCCGGCCTTATCACCTCTGGAATTCATTTTTTGTGCAAGCAGGACTCAGGGAGGATTGGTGCTTAGTGGGAGTGGGACTTGAGGTATGGCAGCCTCTGCTGGGAGTTACTTGTTCTTTTTGAAGTGCCTTTTTAATTCTTCTACTTCATTGGTTAGAAGAGAAAAAAAATATTGTGCAGAAAGGCTGGGGAGGCTGAAACACACATTGGCAGTGCCCCTGTGCAATCATTTCCCTAAATGACTTAACTAGTCACATGGTGTGCTGTCCTCTACTTGTGCCCAGTGACTTCAGCTCCGTACCCCCAGCAAAATGAAATATCTATTTGGTCTAAGTAGCCAAGGTGGTGAGCTCCCAGAGCTTTTTGGGTTGATTCTGTTGATTTTTGGGTTGATGTGTGTTGGGCTGAGAAACCAGCTCATATTCCTTCCAAGCTGCTCCCCAGCTTTGTTAAAACGTAGGGATTTATATTCACCTTTCTTTCTCCTTCTTAAAGTTTTCTCCAAAATATTTTGGCTAAAAATAAAATGAGAATTATGCCTTCAGTCACCTTTTTGACAGCAGTTTTTAGGTAAGGAAAGATGCAGTTCTGCAGTCTTTAACTTGCATGTTTGTCATTGTAATAACCGGTGTGGCATTGCCAATTCCACAGAGAGCCCAGAGATTTACCTGGAATGGAACAAAGCTGTGAGAGTGGATTCTGGGCTGGAAAAGGTGTGCTGTAGTCATGATAACCTGGATAATTGTCTATGTTAAAGGTAAGAAGATATATATATACATTTTTTTTTCTGAAATTAAGGTGTATGATTGATTTTATAAAATCACAAGTCTCTTGGGTGGATTTCTGGAATTGTCTATATATTTATTGACACCCCTCCCCCATTTTTTTTTCCAGCTGTACTTTCTGGGACCTGCTTCCCATGCAGGGAGGTTTTTTCCTTTCTTCTATCACTCTCTATGCAAAGAAGGATTTCCTGTGTTCTCTTCTCTGAGATATCTTCTGGTTCATTTCTAGTCCATCCTCTGTGCTCTTCAGCTTGCTCTGAGAAAGCCGAGAGCACTCTCAGTGGGATGAGCTCACGGTGGGGAATGCACAAGAAGCAGAAATGAAGTTAGTGTCAAATTCACTCTTGTACAAACTGAAACCAAAATAAGATGTGATGTTTTACTCAACTCTGTGTTATTTTGAAAGCTTGTTTTGTCTGCAGCTTTTTAACACTGCTGTGTCCCTCTCCCCCTTTCCAAGTATTGATGTACTTTGTGAAAGGACTTCTCTCTCAGGCCTTAAAATGTGGTACCAAATGACAAGGGGAAGATGGTTACACCTGTAGCTGTTTCTGTGGTGACTCAGGCTTGTCTGATGAGCACTGCTGATCTCTGCCATGTTTTTCATTCTTGGACACGTGTGTAATGTTTTTGACACAATAGACCAAGTGAAAATTTATCTCCTTGTCACTTTGCAAGAGATCGGATTGTTTATCAGCTCTGAAGGGCTGCAATGGCTGCTGCTGTGGGATCCTTTCAGTCACAGGCAGCCTGATTTTTGGATTCCTCTTGAAATAAACGTGTAAATCACATCTGACGGAACCAGCTGCCTGAAGGGCACCCATAGCAAGCAGTAGAGATGTCCTGCTAGGTGGGGGAAGGGGATGTGGAGGGGCTCAGGGAGCATTGTATGATGCTATGTTTTGGGCTCCTGTGAGCCAGTTTGGACTGCAGATATTTTTAGCACCATTCTTCAGCAGGCAGAACGCTGTACAACTGCACATCAACACCATGCTTCTCCCTCGCTTGGTGTAGCTATGTTTCCACCTCCTGGCAACTTCGAGGAATAGCTGTGGAGAGACTAAGGAGATTTTGTTTTGTTTTGTTTTTGCAAGGTGCTAGAAGATGAAGTAGGAATTTTAAAGAGGCAGTTCTCTTGAGCTCAGGGGGATTTTTAACTCCTTGGCATTCAGTATTCTATGCTGTGTAGAAGCATAGAAGCTGCTTCCAAATATCCTACTTTGCAACAACTGTGAATACGAATCCTTGAGCTGAAGGGTCATAAAAACAAGGTGCTTGCAGAAGGTCTGTGAGTAATAAGACACCAGAGAGACATTTTACATTGAGGGAGGGAGCATCAGTGTATATCCATGGTAACTAGAGACATGAACACACATACTGAAATCCCAGCTCCAAATACCTGTGCATTCTGCCTACTGGGAACATCAGTTGTTATAGAGGCACATTCTGTTACGGAAGACACATAAACAAGACTAGGAATTCTGTGATGTGAGTAGCCTTGAGTAACAAGGAAATGCTAATTTTTTGTCAAAAATGAGTGTTTTAGGTGGCTCAAAGAATCAAAGGAGTTGGCAAAAGCAGGTTTAATATTAAAGTGAACGTGTGAGAAAATGCATTGGCAATGCTCACTCTATTGCTTACTAGATGGTTAAAGCATGGAGAAAAATAATGCTAAAACGTAAAAAATCAATCAATCTAAAACTAAAATCATCCACAAATGATCTACACTGATGCTAGGCAAGGCAAAAGGGGAAAATAATATAGAAAGGAATAAGGAAGGCCCTCCCAATGTTCAGAGAGGTCTACATTGTCAAACTTGGGCCTGGACTTGGCCAGCGGCTTAGGCCTAAACTCAGGTTGTTATTTGGGCAAGAAAAATAAGTTTCCAAAGCTTGTTAGACAGCACTAGCTCCTGGGAACAGTGTTTCAGATAAGCTCAGGAGAAGCTCAGCCCAGATGCAGCTCATCAAGGCCAAGGCTTAATGAGCATTTTAAAATCATAGTGCAGCTCGAGGAGCATGGGGGAGGCATTCTGTGAGTGTCCTTCAGTAGTAAGAAAACACTAATTTTCCCAAATAAAAATCTTTTGCACAAGTTAGTATGACCTCTCTTTGTCCTTGACAATGGTAGAGCCAGAGCTGGGTTTTCTTTCAGGACCTGCTCAGAAATCTATAGTGCCTGTTTCTTGTCCCATGCCAGGGCAATGTCATCTCCCTGTTTCACAGGAAAGAATGACAGTTCTTTATCCATCTCAGAACTGCCTTGTGTAAACAAGCAAAAGACAACTTTGAGTACATTGTGCAATACACCTTTCTAGAGCCTATAAAGAAATATAGACTGTTAGTCCAAAGCTTCCAGATCAAATTTTGTTTTCAGTGAAAATGGATTTTCAAGCTAACTGTCCAGAAATGCATTCAGCCAGCATCCCTCACCCCATATATTCCTTATGCCCTTGTTAACTGCATTAAAACCACTTTGGAGGTTTTGCAGCACACGTACATAACCCTGATGGAGTAGAGGTGCTGGACTCACTGAACCTGGACTTTGAGTGAGGTTGTTTCCTTCATTGTTCAGTTGCAGGTACCCCCTATGTGAAATGCCATCAGTTGTCCATAGGTCTTCTTCTTTTACATGAGGAATTACCTTCTTTGGGGAAGATGATCCTGTTCAAAGAGGTTTGTTGGAAGCCTGTATATTTCAAAGTTGCCTCCAGTTTATCCCTTTGGATGCATTTTAAAAACACTTTTTTTTCCAGAGATTCTTTCATTACAAAAGACATAAACTAGCTCTGACAACAAACTATGTGGAAGCAATGTGCAAAACTCGGGTTTCTAGTGGAGGAGACTTTGCAAAAAAGCCAATTAACTTTTCCTGCTCTATCACAGGGCTGTGACTGCAGCAGCTCCAAGTGTGAGCATAAAGTTGTACCTCTATATAATTATTAAAAAAAATATTCATGTGTATAGCAATACACATAGACATGGCCACAGCACAGACACTTTTAGCAGATTAAGACATGTTATTTCATGTATTTTAAGTGAGCCCTTAGCTGTGCACAGACACAGCCATACGGCTGTAGCCTATGTATGTACATAGCCTATACAGGCCTGAGGGCAGGGGTGACAAAAAGGCTGTGGTCTGTGGCATGAATGCATTCAGCAAAGTCCTTGAGGTGGAGAGCTAGAGGCTTCCTGAGTCTCTGTCTGACACTTCTGCATTCTGTGTGCTAGCTGACTTTTTTTGTATGTTTTTTGCATCTTACTTCCTATTCTCTCATTTGTGTCATAGTGCCGTGCCTCAACTTTTCACACAGTGCCTTTGGACATTGAATCAGGAGACAATGATGTGCATGTTCTCCCAGCCTGGAGAAGCTCTGCCACTCTGTCCTCAGGAGCTTCCCCTCTGGGCTGTACTTTAAGTCACTGTGGGAAGATGAGAAAATGAAGGTCTTTTATCAGCAATGCCCACAGTCCCGTGACAGCATTAACATCTGTGGGTGATTACCTGAATTTATACTGTACTTTTCACCGGCAGACCACTGGACTACAAAATATGGTGGAAGTTTGCTTAGCAGAAACCTGAATAAGGACATGTTGTAGGACTCCTCCCAGCTGCTCCACTCTCCTGCATCATCCTGCCTCAAATGGAGCTTAAAATCTGCCAGAAGTGCTGGTAACCAGAAAAGAAATGATGTGAGAAGTTTTGCTGGAAACCACAAGGGAAAGTTTTCTACACCGCCGACACAGAGCTAACTGGCTTATGTGAAAGGGAGTCTATGACAGCAAAGAAACCTATGTGGTGAGGAAGGAAAAAGGACAAGAGTTCCCTTTGGTGTATTACACCACACCAAAAGAGTGTAGGCAATGATAAATGGTATCCTGACCCTGGTGTCATGACTTTACTTGGTATTTGAGAGGTGGGATGTGTCGTTTTTCCCAATATAGATGTGGGTTTCTATTTTAGGTACATTTTGTTACACAACCAATTTTTTCCATTTGTAAAAAAACCCACAGAAAGGGAAATGAAAGAAAACTATTCCTCCTTTGCCATACAATAGCAGTATGTATTTCATATTTGTATGTGTTGATCTATAAACACAGGGGACAATTTTTTCCCTTCCTTAAATATATAAACACAGGGGACAATTTTTTCCCTTCCTTAAATATATAAAATACATATCTATGCAATGACTCCAATGAGGGTGGAGGATGCACCTCCTTGAGGCTGGAGAAGCTGTCTCCCAGCTGATGGGGGTTCCTGGGGCTTCTTGCAGGATCTTCACAGCTGTCCATGGAATGGGGAAGCTGTAGATTTCAGAGAAAATTATGTTCCCTGAAGTGTGAAGGAGAAGGAGCAGTGAAGAGCCGAAGGAGAGAGGTCAGGTAAATCCCTGCTTAGCACTGCCTAAACCACGGTTAGTGATGCTACAGGTAGGACTGACTGACAGGTGAGGAGGGACTACCAGGGCTTTTATTTCTGCTGTACACCAGGTCTTCTGCTATTTCTGTCCTTTTTAAAGCAGGAATTACTTGAGGTTTGTAGCTTCTTTATGTGCAGTTCGGGATGTGTGGTGCAATTCCATTGTGTTTGGCTGTGGAGTGGGAGGCCAGTACCTCTGACTGAAAGATGGGGAGGAAACCTTCATCAGGGGAGCCTGAGATATGTCCTGATGTTTACTAAAGGAGTTAAACATCAAGCTATGAAACATCCATCTCTGTTCATCTCTGAATACTCGTATGGAAGACTTTTCCTCTGGTTAGCCACAGCCCTGAAAGTAGTAATTACACTTGTGGGTTGCTAATTCCCAGTTTTTTTTTTCTGGGAAATCAGCAGCAAAAAGCAGTAGGCCCACAAGGGGCTGGAGTTAAAGCAGTTAAGGTCATGAACATATGTGCAGTAGGTAGATTTGTCTGCTGCAGTTTTGGGATTGAGTGAGAAGCTCCTGTGGTTAATGACCTACAGTTAAAAAAGAAATACATTTCCTTGATCTCTGCAAATTGTGTTATAACTGCCTCTGGATATTTTAACATGGAAGTGTCATGTTTTACAGGCTTCATTATCAGCGGGGCTTTTCCCCTTCTGTTTGCTGACATTGGTGAGAGCCACAGATGGTTTATACCTGGGAAAGTCAAGGTGTTAGGTACAAGAATTGGGTTTTTTTCCACATAAAATGGAAAATGTAAAGCAAATGTCTTCTTCCTTTCTGGAAGGAAAAGAATGAGCTACTACAGGTGGTGTTGTTCTCATTCTTTCTTTGCTCCTACTGCCCCTTCCCAACACTGGATTACTCCCTGAGGGACTGGCTGCAAGGCAGCTACAGGTGTGAGGAATATGCCTTGGCTTGTGCAATAACTTCATGGGACTAAACTATTTTCCAGATGAGCTAGTGATAAAAAGGTGATATCTGAGAAGAGGGGAGATGCCCAAATGCTTTCTGGAATTACAGCTACTATTTATGACAAACTTTTTTCCCCTGGGGAAAAATCCACACTTTGTAATGTTGGTATTACTCTAAATACTGGTATCTTGATGAATTCAATAGATGGCACAAATCTCTGCCTTGCTGTGGAGGAAATTTCAAAACTATTTGCCTTTAGGTATATATTTACCTAAACACTGTAATTTTACAGTTGTTTTGTATAAACTTGCTTGTGATTGTTTTGAGAGCTCATTCTATTAGGATAATTCTCTCTTTCAGAAATTCTCTCTCATCCACCCTCTATTTCCCATTTTGCAGACAAAGCATTGTAGTTTGGAACAGAATTAAAATAGCTCACAAACTGGACGGGCCAAATTTCAAATCATCTGTGGCTTCAACTGATGCCAGCAACTGTAAGACAAACAGGGAGTCTGAGAAGAAAATGCACTATGGCGGTTCTGATCTATCAGTCCCTGACAGAGCTAACAGTCTTCTGCTGTGCTAGTAGAGGAATTCAGAGATCAGTTTTCAGGGCCAGGATGTCTTTAAGAGAATAAAAATACCAGGAGGCTCTAAAGTCGAAGCCGAGGTCCATTACCCAGCAGTGTTGTCAGGGGCCAGCCGCAGATGGCTCAGGAAGATGCCTAAGAACAGAGAAAGAACACAGAGTCTCCTCTCCCCCCAGAGCTTTCCAGTTTCAGCTTTGGGAATATCTACCTGCTGCCCCTTTTGATATGTTTTGTCTTCCACAGAGGGCATTCAAATCTTGCTGTATTTTTTTGCTTTATTTTCAGTGGAGGGACTTGAGGAATTCCCAGCAGAGGCCCATTGGTAGGAAGAAATGGGAGCAGAAGTGCCTGACCTGGGGATGTTGAAAATACAGCATAACCAGCATCTCTCACTTCAGAAAAACTGCAGGCTTTTGAGTTGGGTGCTGTGTGGTCTTGGTGCATAGAAGATGCTGCTGCTGCTCTGACTGTCAAAATTGTGGGTTTGGATTTTAAATAACGTAGCCTTGATTTGCAGAGCAAATCCTTATCCTTATAAGAGGAAGCAAGAGAGTTGATACAGATGTGTGCTACTGCTTCCTCTTCTTGCCATCCCTTCCAACCCTTCCTTTCCCAAAGACATACATCTTACATAGAACAGAGACCCTGCTAAGGCAGGGTCTTTTGTACTCTTTAAAATGTGCTTTCACTTCAAAACAGAACCATATTTTGCTGAGTTAAACATGGGAATGGCTCTGTTACATTCTGGTTATCCTTTAAAAAGTTGTGGTGACAACTGATGCACTGATGGATACCTGACCTTTTCCTTTTTCAGGTTGTGTTAGCAAATATTTAAATCACGTTGGACATTGCATGTATTTGCCTGATTTTAAGCTGGTGCTTTGCATAGCTCAAGGCTTGTGGCTGGTGTGTGATGTGTAACAACAGACAGCTAAGGTTGTGACTGGTTCGTCATGTCACAAAGCAGATTGTTTCTCTCAATTTAACTCTGCCACATCCTCTTCAGGGCATCTCTTTCAAGGGGGGAGGTGGGTGGAGGCTTTATCTGTCTATAAGAAAAATCAGCTGCATGTTAAGGTCTCAGAAGCATCAACAAAAAGAAACTAATGAACCATACAGCTGAATGCAGGGATGGAATCTCCTAAACTGAGATAATTCTCACTTTGCAGTTCTAACTGGGCCCTTGGTGGGGACGGAGAGGGAGGGGCACTCCAGCTACATCCCTGCAGTTCCCTGGTGAGCAGGAGCTGCCTTGGAATCAGCCCTCAAGACTGGGAGACCCGTGGGAGCGGCTGCGAGTGCTGAAGTCTCCCTGCTCACCCCAGAAGGAGAATCGGAACACCAGAGCACGCTGGAGCTGCTGCTGCTCTCCTCCCAGGCTCCAGGATGAGGAGGGCTCCCCTCAAGCCTGTAAAGTGAGTGGATCTCCCCCAGCCTCAGCTCTCCTTGGGATGAATCTGAGTGGGAAGCGCAGCACACGTATCGCACGGTCTTGTGCCAGCCACTGCCACCGAGGCTGAGTAAAAAATTTAATTTATTTTAATGCAGCTGTTGAGGCATTTTAATTCCATCAAAGGCAATAACACAAGGCGAGCCACCAAGTATTCATTTGCTACTTTTAAATGGGTTTGATTAATCTCTGCTTGGTTGTTCCTTTTTGGACTTTGAGAGCTCCTTCTCGCTCAGAGGCACAACTGTTCAAGGGTTGTGAATTTTAAAAATTGCAGATTAAATTCTACGTTTCACACATGAATATTTAAACAGAGTCATATATCCTCTTCTTTCTGTAAGGTCCCATTTTTAATTATTAATGCCTGTTCTTTTGAGCAAATAAACGGCATATATGAGATTTGTATGCATTTAAAAAAAAGATACTTCTCTGGGACAAGTTCCAATATGACAATATTCTGTTATGAATATTTATGGACCCATCAAAATTGGTGAGTACTGAATTTGCTGAAAGAAATTGCAGAAGGTTTGTTGTTGTTTCTTTTACTTTCCTTTTGAAAGGACTGAGAAAATCTTTACAAACTGGGTCAAGTTCAGTACATAAGTCTGGTCAAAATGTATCTTTTAAATTTTTTTTGGTTAAAAAAAATCAGCTTTTAAAGTTTCAGACTTTTTTGATTGAAAGCAACTTTTGTATGCATAATATATCCAAATTGCAAAGGAAAAAAAAATCCCAAATCTTCTGACAGCACTGAATAAAATGAAACAAACAAAAATATTTCCTTTTATGGCAGAAATTTTATGTGAATCAAAATGAAATTTGAGGTGTTTTTAATGTAAGAATTACCTTGCTTGTTACACATTAGCAGCAGAACATAGATCAAACTGGTTGTATTGGCATTTTTGCTAGGTGGTAATGAAAGCTTTTCATCCAGATGCATCACAGTTCTTTGTTAGAGTTGTGAGAAAAACAATTCCTTGAGGAATACAATTCTATAGAGGGTGCTGAGGTGCTGGAACAGGTTGCCCAGAAAAGCTGTGGATGCCCCATCCCTGGAAGTGTTCAGGGTCAGGTTGGATTGGGCTCTGAGCAACCTGGTCTGGTGGAAGTGCCCATGGCAGTGGGTTGGAACTGGAAGATCTTTAAGGTCCCTGCCAACCCAAACCATTGATTGTGATTCAGTGACTTGAACATGCACTTGTATCACCCTGTGTTAAGGAAAACACCATCTCTCGCATCTCTTGCTCACGCCTGTGGCAGCGTTTGTTCTTCTTGTGCCACACTTGTGGCAGTGTTGTGACTTCTGTCCTCTACACCAGGCAGCCTCTCGTGGTTTGTTTCACATTTAAAGTGAAATCTTTAATGCTGCATAATTGAAGGCCGTTACTTTAATGGCAGCTGGTACCAGATGAGGATTCAGGTCTCTGGGTGCAGAGTGAGCCCTGGGTGCCTTTCCCTCTCCTCCCAGCACATGCTGGGAAACTTGGTTGTTTTTGAATAAAGGTGTGAACAGTGCATGATCTAAACAACCCTCAAGGAAAGTCCTGTTGCTACAAATATGACACTTCTGAATCAGCCATTGCACAGAGGTGTTTTTTTGTCCGCTGCATCTTGGATTTTGACTTGGGAATGAAAACATAGTGTCAGTATTTCCCATGGGATGGGAGCACAATTTTCCAATCATCTCTAGCTGTGGGTGCCTGATTCAGAAAGTAGATTATTAAAGAGATAGAAATGGCAGCATTTATAGGACATGGTTTGTTAAAAGGTTTAGATAGTTGTAGAATAGCAGGAGTTACTATGCCTCTTTAGTTCACCCTGCCTATGAAAGCAAGAAACAAACTCATATGGTTTTGATCCCTTGCAATAGGAGGGCTGCTCTTTTTTGTTCTGCTCCAAAAGGGGAGTTACTCTTCAAGAAATTAAAGGCATGCAAAGGCTAGGAATAATTTCTTTGCCAAATAGTTGATGAAGTCTAGATCCTGAGTGGTACAAGAGATCCAGGATTTTAAAAAAACTGCTTGCAAACAGTAGCTTGTTTGGTTTTGTTTTGTTTTGTTTGGATTGCTGGGGGGTTTTTTTGTCTTTATTTTCTTTTTCTTTCTTTTTTTTTTTTTTTTTTTATTTTCAACCCTGGTTTTGCCTTTCTTTCTTCAGTATAAGAATGGCACTTGACATGGGGTCTTGTTTAGAACTCCTGCTTTCAAAGGAAACAGGGGTTTTACTACATGTTCTCTTTGAAGGGATGAGCACAACCCTTTGTGATTATATGCCATTTTCTTTGCCTTCATTTTCTGCAGGGCTGATTCCTTCTGCTGAAGATGGCTCATAAAGGGGCAGTTCTGGCTGTGCTCCTTTTCTTGCCAATCAATCTGCTTGAAGGAAAGTGAGAAAGATGCAAAACTACATGTAGCACTGTTTGGTACTCTGCATTTCCAACTTGCCAGGACATTGAAACTTCATAGTACACCAGAGCAAATTTTGCCTATTGTTTAGTAAGAATGGAAAGAGTAATGTCACCTCGGCTGGCAGAATAATTGAGTGCCTTGCAGAGTGGCACAGAATGATAAATCTGATAGGAATCCAAAACTGGTCATCTAAAGACACATCTGTTCAGCTGGGACAAAGGCAGGAGAGCTATGATTTCTGGAATAAAAGGGATCCACATATGTCTCTTACTAAACTTCTGCTCCAGGTGATGTTGATATTAACTGTGCCACAGATGTGTGTTCCACAGCTATTCCAGGTTTTACTGACACTTGAAGCAAGGCACCTAATTCAGGAACACAATAAATTTTTAAAAGTAGCTTCCTTTCCCTTAAGAGTGAGTTTTGCCTGCCCCATCAAATTTTCAAAGCCTATATTAAAGTGATAGAAATTTGTTACCCAAAATAAAGGTGGAGGACTTGCAGCATCACTGTCCACAGCAAAAAGGCACCATCTCCATTGCACTTCCAAACTTCAGGAAGGTGGATCTGGAAGTTGAATACCAATATGTGCCCCAAGGCTGCCATTACAGTCAGGAAGAATATTTTTAAAAGTGCTGAAGCCAAGAGTTTCCTGTGCTTTTACAATGACTGTAGCATCTTTTTAATGTCTTTTTTTTTCATCTTATGCAGCTCGCAACAGGGTGAGTGTAGAGGCTGGCCATGAAGCTGTGCTGAGTTGCCCCAACATCTCCAAGGTGACTTTGCTGCTGGTGACATGGAAGAGGAATTGCAGAGGTTGCTACTGCTTGTCCTATAGAAGGGATCAGAATGAGACAAGCAGGCTGAACTGCAGTGAGAGGATCACGTGGAAATATTCACCTGTCAATGACCCTGCACTTCGTATTTACCCTGTGAACCTTGGGGACGAGGGAATTTACACCTGTGAAATTGCCAACAGTGAAAGGAATTTTCATTTTTTCTCTTCTCTGACTGTGATAGGTAAGACTGCATCACTAAAATAAAAATTAAATTAGTCTATTTACTACATAGGCAAGAACAAAAGAATATTCAGAAGCATAATGAATACAAAAACACAGGAAAACTTTGTGTTTTGCCTATATTAGTTAAATCATCTCAATATAACTGAAAATTATACGAAATTAATTTTTAACTCTATGATTGCGATTACTCATTTTAGTTGCTTGATTTTTTTTTGGTTGAGTTGTTGTTGTTGTTGTTGTTGTTGTTCCCTTCAGAATTGTGCCTTTCTGATAAACGTTTGGTGTTGTGCAAGCCTTTCCCTGTTTTGCCAAATGCAGAATAAGTTGTTGGACTTCAAGCAGAACAGTTTTGCCCAATGCCTCTTTTATTTCCCTGCTATCAGATTTTTGATTCTATATATCCAAACTCCTAAATATTGTACCTGAAGCTTCAGAAATCTGCCTTTTCATCAGTCAAGTATAAAATCTCTATTGAATCCACCCCTCTCTGTCATACCATCTCCTGTTAATCTGTCATCACCTTTTGGCAAAAAGGAGGAAGCAGTACTTCAGATGCAGCCAGCTAGTTTTTGAGGTGTCCACCTTGGACTTTTTGATGTTTTTTTTTTTTTTTTCCTTTAAGATGTGCTAATATTTCAAATTATTTAAAAATCTCACTAATTGGTCATGCAATTTAAAAAATACCACCTGTTTGTCAGTTTCTCAGTTAGTGATTTTATACTAAAAAATGAAATAGAAGTATAAAATATGAATAGAAATAATGGTTGTGCCTTTTTAAAATTTCTTCTGCAGTCCCTCCTACGGTGACTCTGACCCATGACAAGAGCAGGGTGGCTGTCTGCCAGGCATCTGCAGGAAAGCCAGCTGCTGACATCTCCTGGATCCCTGCAAGCAATCACAGCTCTGAGGAAGAATTCCATCACCCCAATGGGACAGTGACCAGAGTGAGCTACTTTGGCTGAGCCAACAGCTCATTTCCCTCTGTCACCTGCCTGGTCACCCATGCAGCCACGAACCGGACTCTGGTCATGGACCTGAAATGTAAATAATGTTATTTTGTGATTGCTTTTCATCATGTCTTGGGCTCCTTTCTGCTGTTCTGTGCAGTTGTTCCCACTAAATGCCAGGGTCCTGGAACTAGGTTAACATGGTTATAAGGCAAAGTCCTAGTGCATGTTGAGGAATAAATTAATAACTTTGAAACCAAATGCTTTGTGGCACTGTATAGAGAAGCTTTTGGCATGTTTTTCTTTCAATTCCTGTTCTGTTTTACAAGAATTCTTTATTCTGCTTTCAGTGGGTTCACCTTGGCTGGCTGCCAGGTGCCCTCCAAGCTGCTCTATTGCTCCCTCCTCTTCAACAAGACAGGGAGAAAAATACAATGGCCAGCTCGTGGGTCAAGGTGAAGACAGGGAGACATCATTCACCAATTACTGTTACAGGCAAAAGGGACTTGAGAGAAAGTAATTTCTTGCCACTCAAATCAGAGTAGGATAGCAAGAAACAAGAAAGAATCTAAAAGCACCTTCCCCACAACATTTTGTCCAGTTTTTCCACAGTAGTGATGGCCTGGAGGAAATTTCCTTGAAGCATGTCAGTCTGTGACTTGCAAAGGTAGTAAAGGCTAAAATTCAGCCTCTCTGGCTGTGCTGGACCTGTGGGAAGTCTATCACAGTAGGATTTGTAAGAACAGGTAAAGAAGTGCTCGTATCACCAAAGTATCTCTACTAGTAAAGGCATGAAGAACAGAAATCAGCATAAACCAGTCATTAATAACAGCCTTTCGCAGGGATGGCTGCTCAGTTGTTTGGGGCTAGTAGTACTTGAAGAAAATGAGACTGTAAAGGCAGACGAGTTGAAAATGAAAATGTGTTTGTACACACAAATGACTGGGATGTGAGGCAGCTTCTTATTGCTGGTTGGCATCCAGACATCTCATCTTTCTGCTTTGTTTGGAAGCAGAGGATTAGCTTTTTCTTCCAGATAAGGTAGGCAGTTATGTCACAAATTCATGGATACTGACATCTAGCTCTGTAACTTGCTTTCTTTTCTCATTGCTCAGACACCTCTGTCCTTCAAACCAGAACAACCTCCTGTAGGCTTCTCTACATCCTGACAGGAGCATCTGCAGGTGTCGTTGCTGTCACTGGTGTGACTTTATGCTTGATTTTCAGGCACAGAGGTGAGTCCTTTGAATCTGAAATATATTACAATCCCATTGCTGACTATGTGCAGATACAAGGATGTGCACTTTATTGCTGAGACTGAGGTGGGAGGCAAGGGTTGAGGAAAATGTTCATATAGGCACTGTTCTGGAGAAGTCATAATGAAATAAGGGGTATCAATTTAAAATAAGTCCGGAGTTTTGAAAGAGCCATAGGTATTGTGGTATTAATGTGTTACAGACATGTCAGATTCATTCAGGATGAAAAGGGTTCTTTCTGAGAATAGGGAAGGCTCTAAGGTTTTTAGAATTATTTTGTTTGTTCTGCATTTACTGGCATGAAATTCTGTACTTAAGAATGACAATTTATAAACTAATGACTAAACACAGATGATCTCTTTCCATGAGCAGTGATAAGTTTTCATTTGAGCAAGTGTAAGAATAGGCCAATGTACAAGATAGTTTTATATCTTTCAGATAATTGTGCATTGGGTATATTAGATAGCTGATTTGTTTAATTTCTCATACTAAATGCAAAACACAGCTACTTAGAAGAAAATGAACTCTATTCCAGTAGAAACCAGGGCACCCAGCATGACCAGAAGTTTCAATGAAGGGAAAAATAAAACAAGGGCAGGATGTAAAAAAATAAGATATGAGGGGAACTGTTTTGAAGAAAGTCTTTCAAGAGCTGGGGGCAGCTAGAGGAGAACCCCAGCTATAACAGCTGTGTACCCTGCGCCATCAAACCATTCTAACTCCCTGACATCCTACTTTCAGCTTGCTGGTTATGTAAACGAGCACAGGGCCCAGCAGAACACTTTACAGTAAGTGGGCTTTGTGTGTGTCTGTACTTTGCAGGTTTTGGTGTATTCTTCACTAAAACTTGTAATTTCTTTGCAATGTGTCAACTCTGACAAAACTCCCATATACCTCTTTGAGCACTTGGAGGGGGGAATGAGGAACACATCATCTGTGAGAATGTTGTTTGGATGGCCCTATCTTGTATATATTCATGTATAATCAGAGTATCTGAGCAATTGTTTAAGCACTGGATAGAGAGTGGTGTGGTGCATTTCCTGTCTAGAAGTCACATTTACCATGCTGAATTTTAACTCTCCCAAAACTTAATACATTTCTGCTTCACAGAGAAGACTTTACTCAGATGTTTTATTTAAGAATGTGTATTCTTAATGGTAGAAGCCTGCCTGATTTAAGATTGGATGGAATCAGACATGGTTTTTACAATGAGGGAAAAAGGCCCACTTTGTTTCGCTGTATTGGAGACAAACACAGCTATGAAATTTTTATTTTTATGTGGCAGTTCATATACTTGTAAGCCAGGAAACACCAGGGATAAATCTGCAACCACAACTTTTACTCACTCTCTAATTCCAGTGTGTTGTGATATATATTTAACAAAATAAAAATGTGCTGCTTTTCCTTAGGGCTTCTGCCTCACTTAATGCACATGGAAAGACCAATTATTTCCTATTTTGTTTTCTCCTCATGATTTAATTAAGGTTCGTGTGCCTTGTTTGTTGCAAACCAGTCAGAGTGCTCTGAAGTTAGAATGATTAATTTACTGGTGTGCTCTTGTGGGACATTCAGGACAATTTCATTGATGAGAGGGGGAGTTGCAGAGATCAAAAGCTTCCAATGATTTTAGGTGCCTAAATTGGATTGTTTGTGGTCTGTCTGTTTTGTTTTTGTTTTGTTTTGGTACTTTGTTTTCAGAGAAGCTAGCATTGTTCATTTTCATCTATTTTGCTGTAGATAACATTTCGAAATTTGCTTTTGAAAAGACAATATTAAGAAAAAAATTTCAAAGGCTGTCCTGTTGAGGCTTTGTGAAGGCTGTTCTTGCATGTGTCTGCCAGTTCATGTTTCACCCTCTGTGCTCTACCCTTTTGCACAGAGAGCTCAGAGAAATCACATTTATTTTTCAAAAGTAATGTTAATCTACCAGGTCTCTTCTGCTCTTTGCTTTTAGTTTGGGATCTGTGGGAATGACAATCCCACAAAATTCTACAATGTAATACATAGGTACACGTTTTTCTTCCTGTTGCAGACCAGAGCCTGGGAGTTCCACCTTTACATGCGAGAAGAGCAGCAGTCAAGCCTCCTGACTTTCCAGAGACCATTTATGTGAATTACAGCCCAAGATCTATTTATGTATGCTTAGAGGAGAGTAGGCACAAATAGCCAGCTCAGCTACTAATGATACTCAGCTACTCAAACTGGTACTTCAACTCTTAAGCCTCAGACCTTACTCAAAAGACAAAAACCTTTGTCCTTCCTGACCTGACGATGGTGGGGCAGAAAGGCCTGTTTTAGTAAGTTTTTTTCTCTTTCTCTAAATATTAATACAGCTCTAGAGAAAGTTGGAACTTTTAAAGATTGAATTAGGGAAATACCTTAATTTTGCTTGGAAATGGACTCTGATGTATGTGCCACCCTTCCTCAAAACAATAATGAACATATTTCTGTGCTAGAGTAAAAGACTGCTGGTGAAAATATAGCACTTTTCTTTCCATTTTGACAACTGGATTCTCTTTAAAGTTCTGTGTTGGAAACCAGAAAATGACACGGGGTCAAAACCAAGAAGGTCAAAGCAATACATCTAACAGAAATGCAGAAAGAAGGCAGTTTTAGGTTTTTTGGTTTTTTTGTTTTCTGGTTGCACATGACCTATGATGATCTAGTATTTGATATCTTTGTTTATTTTTGAATTTTTAACATATTTCTTTTTCAGTTAATCTGTTTGCATTGATAATTGATGGAAAATCAAACCAATTTGACATTGTACTGGATATGGAAATAAGAAATAGCAATGGACAATTTTGGACACTCTTTAACGTAAATGTACAAATATGCAAATATTTACCTGAATGATTTCTGTGGTTATTTGGGGAATTGTTTGTTGAACAGTTTCTGAGAAGCTGAGATCACATCATGGTTTTACTGAGAACAGAAATGTTCAGTTGTATGAAGTGCAGGTGGTGTGCTTGTTTAAAACAAAGGAAAAAAAGACAACCCTAACCGCACCATTTATTTCTTCTCATCTTCATGTGTCCAAGATAAAAAGCTCTCAACAGACTGATTGTTAATTTCAGTTTTCATTGGTCAGGTCTGTCAGACCTTCCAAACACAAATGCAGCAGTAACTAAACTGAAATGTGTGTTTTGAAGAGCCTTTTCCTGCTTGTTTCTGCAAAGTCATCTCTGCTCCATAAGCGTTCTCAGGCATGAGCATCACCCAGTGCCTTTTAATTGCATTTTATCACTTCTAAATAGACATGTATGTCTGCTGACATCACTCCAGCCTTTCATTTTAGTCAGAAAGGCATGAGGAATGACTCTCTGCCTTAAGGAAAAGGGCCTACAGAGGCCAGGCTGGTTTCTAGGCTTGGTGGACAAGTGAAGCCTTTCCTGTGGTGTTGAATGTCAGTGATGGGTTGTTCTCACTCTGGTGTGCAGCATCATCATGCCTTCTGTGGGGAGGGAGAGGCACTTTTCATGTGTAAAACCTCTGGGAGAAATAAGTGACAGCTTGGTAGTAGCGCAAATAGGTTTGAAATGATGCTAGATAGGAAAAGTGTTTTGCTGCTCTAGTGAAATCCGCAGCAGTGCCTTAGTCCAAGGTGCAGTCGAGGGGTCATTTGTGCTTGAAGCTTCTGAAATAGAAAGTTCTCTTGTTGCTTAAGGAACTGCCCAGTGAGGTCTAGACCTGGGTTCCTGGGCTGGTGTTTCTCAGTGGGATAAGTGAGCGTGGATTGTTTTTGAAGACAAGTACAGCAATCTGTGCCTTTTTCAGAAGCAGCCAGACCAAAGGATGACAGGGCTGTTAGAATTAAGAAAGTTGGGCTGTGGAGCAGCCTGATTCTGGGAATCACAGTGCAGGTGTGCTGTGATCATTAGGGTGTAATGTAAGACCTTTTCTTAATTCCTTTGCCCTAAATGAAATGTTGAAGGGTAAGATCTAATGGAGACAGAAAAGATTAGAATGTAGACAGGGAGATGATGGTGTATGGGGAGAAAGCACTCTGAAGCTATCTGTGATAATTTGTCCTGGCTGAAAGAATATGGTTTTCACACTCATATCTTTATTTTCACCTTTAATTTATATTTGGTGGAATTGGCCCAGTCACCTGCAATGTATCAGGACTTCATTAAGGTAGAAATTCTGAGCAGGCTTAGTGCTGAAATGAGGTGCTCTGGCAATGACATGGCCTATCCTGGAATAAAATTGGCCCTTATGCTTTTTAGGCTTGTTATGTATGATTAATAAAAGTTATTAGGCCAAAGAGAATTATGTGGCTATGAGGGTGGTTGTAAGAAAGGCTGGGACATCAATAAAGCTTTTATAGGTACTTTCACTGTTGGCTATGACTGGTAAGGGGCAGGGTTTTGTCATATGTGAAGCTCCTGGTGTGGGCTTTGGTGGCTTCCTCTCTGCCTGCCATGACCAAAACTATGTGTGCCATGCTTCTTGGGCTAATGCGCTGATCTGTTGAGTATTACAGAATGAGAAATAAATCACTTACCTGTTCTCTGTCATGTATGGAATAGGCAGCTTGGTGTAACCCAGAGAAAACACAAAATGTGTTTGGTGTCTTATAACAATTTTGTCTCAAAAATAAGCATCTCGAAATGTTTTTATATTTGTTATTATTCTTTCCCCCCCCACCCCCGTTAATTATGAGTACATTCTTGGTGACCCTAGTCTTTTTATTTGCACTGAAAGAAAATTTAATCAAGACAGGTATTTTAGACTGCCAAAATGTGTAGGAAAATGCTGACTGTTTGTTGAATAATTGTTGTGAGAGAGCTACTAAAAAGTGATGGGAATTGGAGTGAACTATTTGCACATTGTCACAAGAAAAAAAAAATTAAAAAGCCTGGGAGCGTGACACTGCTGTTTCAGATTCACTGTTTAGTCAAATGCACAGTTGACTGAGTGTCACTTGAGCTTTTTAGCACCAGATGTGATTATAGATGAAAATGCTCCTGTTTATTGTGTGGATTTTCACTCACATTGTTCATAGGACACTCTTTGTAATAATGATGATGTCTGCTTTCTGATTAATCTGTGAACAATTTGTCTTCTGGAAATAGCAAGTGTTGTGATGCCTCTTTCTCTTCACTGAATATGGAAAAAAATGGTGACAAAGCATTATGTTTAGAGCATTTATGTTTAAATTGGAATGTGACTTCAGATTATTAACAATATTTGTTTAAAATCACAAATTTCTACACCAGGATTGAAACAAAAAAGGTAAACAATTTTCCAACAGACATTGGAAATTGAGCAGATGTCCAAAGGGTATTTGCCAGTTCAGTGAAGAGCTCGGTTTTCCTAAGTTTGAAATTGCAGCTATAAGTTTTGTCTAACCTTCCTGACATTGATTTGTCACAACATTTCCTCTCTGATGAGAAAATAATGCTTTCCTTGGTTCTCCTCTAGTAACTGTAACACCTGTGATGTCTTTGTGACCTGGTCTTTCTGACTTTGTGAAGTCTTTGCTGTTAATGATAACTTGTCAGCTCCTTGATTTTGTGTCCACAATCTGTATACACCTGTCAAGTGCTGGAGACAGTGAAGTGCTCAGGAATTAACTTTTTCTACATTTCCTATCACTTCTCTGTCCTGCCATAGTTTGTACTTGTGCTCTTAATGATGCTTCTTTATGCAAGTACCAACTTTCCTCTTTTTCCTCCCCAATCTTTCTATGCACTAGTTTTCTCAGTTTATTGATTTTTATGTTCTCTAGGTAATTTATTACCTAGTTTTATTTCTTTCTCTTTTTGGCATCAAATACAATTTTTTTCTTCATTCTTTTGTTACCTTTTTTGTGTGTGCAACAAGAGGTTTCAAATAGTGACTTGTTTTGGAATTTTTTAGTGCTTTTCACTGAACTTCTCCATAGAGACATACTTACTCTAGATCTCCTTCATTTTTTTTCCCCCAATGCATAATAGGAAGTTAATCACTCTTGATGAGAAACATCTTCTGTTCTTAGACTTCTGTGAATCTAAGCTCACTTACCAAAGCCAAATGCATAATATGCAGCATTTTATTTGTTCTTGGCTGACATCTATCTAACAGAATCATAGAATTGTTAAGGTTGGAAATAACTTCTGAGATCATCAAGTCCAGCCATTAACCCAGCACCATTATGGTCACAACTAAACTGTGCTCCTCTGTGACAGATTTACATGTTTTTGGAGACATCCAGGAATGTTCATTTCACCATTTCCTTGGGCAGTCTGTTACAATGCCTGACCGGCTTCTTAGTGAAGAAACTTTTCCAAATATTTAATACACTCTGCAGCACCCGTGAGGAAGAGGAGTGAGAAAAATGTGAGAGGAACAGCCCTGCAGACACCAAGATCAATGGAGAAGGAGGGCAGGAGGTGCTCCAGGTACCAAAGCTGGGATTCCCCTACAACCCATGGTGACACCATGGTGAGGAAGCTGTGCCCCAGCAGCCCATGGGGGTCCATGGAGGAGCAGACTTCCACCTGCAGCTCATGGGGATCCCATCCTGGAGTACACTTCTGGCAGGAGCTGTGACCTGGAGAGGGATTCATGCAGGAACTGGTTTTCTGGCAGAAATCACACTGGAGCAGTCTGTTCCTGAAGGACTGCATCCCATGGAAAGGACCCATGCTGAAGCAGCTCATGCAGAACTGCAGCCTGTGGGAAGGACCCACACTGAAGCAGTTTGTGAAGGACTCTATCCCATGGTAAGGAACTTGCTGGAACAGAGGAACTGTGTGAAGAAGGAGCGGCGGAGGTGAAGAGGTATCAACTGACCCCCAAACCCCATTCCCCACCCTGCTGCATTGCAGGGGCTGGGGAATATGAGGTAAATCTGTGAAGAAGAGGGAGTGAGAGAAAAGGTGTTTTCAATTTTGTTTATTTATCATTATCCTCCTCTGTTATTAATTGCTAATAAAAGAAATTAACATCTCCAAGTAAAGTCTGCTTTGCTCATGACACTAACCAGTGATCTCCCTGTTCTTATCTTGACCCATGAACTTTTCCATCATATTTTCTCCCTCTGTTGTGCTGAGGAGAGGGAGTGAGAGAGCGTCTGGCTGGGCACTGTTAAGTGGCAGCCAGCCAAGGTCAATGCACCAGGCAAGGCTTAGTCACCAGCAGAGCTATAATAGGAAAGAGGATGCTGTAAACATCAGATTCTACATTATTGAGGCATTTTTATGCCAATGGTCCCTCTCTAGGTCTTCTGACTTTAATCTCATCACTGTGTACTGAGCTCTGAAAATTTCATTTTCACTCATTCTATTCTCTCAGCTGTCAATAAGTACTGCTGAGCAAACAAGGCTAAGTGTTTTTGGGATTGATTTTTGTCTCACTTCTACCACAATCCAACAGCGTTTATACTGTCATATCATACTGTTTGTATCTAGCTGTGCTTATATTTTAGATTTCCATGTGTACATCTGAAAAAGAAACCATGGACAGCCCCCCTGAAATAATTTCTGTGCTAGATTTATGATCTCTGAAGAGTAGAACCCCCTCTTCTGTGCAAAAACATGTGGCCACATGCTGTAGAACAACGTGCTTAGTACATGAATGTCTTGTAACTCACTCCATCTTGTGTGAGAGGAGTGTTGTGTGGAATAAACAGATGAGCAAGCCAACTACTGAAAAGCTCTGGTCTAGCTGCTTGTCTTTTTGTGCAACTTGCTTGAAATATTCAAATCAGGAAGATTGGAATCCAACACCACCAGTCAGTGTATTGTTAGGGCTGCCTCCTTAATCAGGCAAGTTAATGCCTGCAAAGCTCTGATACCTTCAGGAGCACTGCCTGCCTCCAGGTCTGAATATCTACCAGCTACACTTAGTATCACATCCTTCATTATTGTCATTCTTGTGTAATCAACAGTGGCTGCCAATTTCATGCTGCTATAGATAGCAAAAATAAAAATGTACACCTATATGCAAACATCTTGATTCATAGGTACATTGCTCTGTGTGTGTGTGTGAAGCTGTGAATATACGCAGGAAAAGTTGCAGGGTTTTTTCCTTGAGAAATTAATTTCTTAATAATTTCCCATCAATAGAACACCTTATTATATATAAATGTTGTGAAAGACCTTATAAGACAGATAGACACATGAGGGATAAAATGAAAAGTTGCTGTGGAAACTACAACCTGAAATAAATCTTTCTTCTGTGCACTCAAAATCATAGTCTTTGTCTTCCATTAGAATATTGTTTGCATATCATTTCCCTCTTTTAGAAGGAATCTGAATTTCTGATACACAAATGGAAATGCCATCTTGACAGTGACTGTAAAGTGCATCTCAGACTAATGGAATTTTTTTTTCCCTCTCCTGTGAGTATTTTAAGCCTTTCTCTTGTCTTGGTATCAGTCTGGTGTAAGGCAGAAAAAAATAATTCCTGTTGGTCAGTTCTGCCCACATCTAACAGCTGCAGCAGTTTTGAACTGATTATAATAATGCCTTAATTTGACCTAATTTTGGTGAAGGATACAGCTTGGGGTAGGCTATAGAGGAGAGAATAAGAAACACATAGAAGATGTTAAGGCACAGAGGAAATGTTTGGCTAAACACAAAACACTCTTTAGCTCTCGGCTTGCAGCTGTCATCATTACTCTATAGCACATTCTTAGAAAAACACATTTCAAAAAGGGCTGTCAAATGAGCAAAAAGAGGTTTGAGCTGTGGTATGGAAAGGCTGGATCACACCAGAGCTGGTGTCCACGTTCCGTCCTTGGGACTCTCCTGTAGCTGTTGCTCTCTGCAGTCATCTGTTGGCAGATGCATTCACACAGGGAATCCCTGGGTCAGGAATGTGCTTTTGAAAGGAAGCTCCTGGTGGTCCCGTGCTCACTGTGCGGGGTTGGCATTGTCCAGCAGCCTTGGAGCACACAGCAAACGCTGCATCTTTTCTGCAGCACCCCAGGGCTTCACCTAATGCTCTTCAGCTGCTCACGGGTGTTCAGCTCACAGGACCGGACCAGAGCTAGCCCAAAATAAAATCCCCCAACTCGTGCTGTGCTCTGTCAAATCACTCCTGCTGAGCTACGCAGCTGATGAAATAAACTTAGCTTTTGTTAAACAAGCTCTTCCTGCAGTGTGATTTTTCTTTTTAATCTGTTTCGTATGCAAGAAATAACTTCAGCATCAGCTCCAAAAAGGCACTGAAAAAATACCAATTTGCAGCGCTCCTGTATTGAAGATCTTTTTTGATCACACAAAGGATGCGTGTGGAAAAGATGAGGCTAACTATTGAGTGTGCTCCTGTGATTTTCAGTCTAGCAAAAAGCATTGGGGACTGATTCTTGACCTGCTAAAACTGGATTGCTTGGCAAGAAAACATAGCAGACATGGCTTCACGCAGGCATTATTGCTGGCTAAGCCTCATGTTTTCTTCACAAATGCTGAAATACCACAAAGAATGATTTAAGATCAATCTGCACAATGATTTGCAAATGCATTAGTCCCATTTCCCCCATTTCCCTTATTCAGTAGTTACACATAAATAAATAAATATATATATATAAACTGGCATAGAATTTCTACTGTTATTGCACAACAGCTTGCATTTGAAAGGTCATTGTGCTTAAGTGCCAATGGAGAATTAGCATATCTGTAAAAAAAAAAAAAAAAAAGGAGGGTATGTTTGTGACAAAAAAGACATAAAAAGCCAAATTCTTGGAATACATCTACTAGATGTAATGTCCTATATAAGGGCAGTCCTATATCTGGAGTTCACCCTCAGTAAACATTTTAGATACAGACACTGCCTGGTGAGCAGGAAATTCTTCTGCCCTTCCAGTTTTTGTGCCATCAATAGAGAGCACAGCCTGGTAGAGTTTGATGGAATTGGGTCTGAATCAGTACCTGAATGCATCTATGGTGTCTGATGCTCTGCCCATGGCAGGGGGAGCTGGAACCAGATGAATTTTGGGGTCCCCTTCCAACCCAAACCATTCCATCACTCATTCTATAATTTGAATGAGGAGATGGCTGTGAAACAAGCCCAGGTATTGTGAAATGCATCTCTTTTTCAGCAGCTCAGAGGAACATTCTAGAGATGGCTTGAGACTGTTTTAACTTTGTGTAATATTTTATAGGGTGGTCCAGAATGGCCAGAAGAGAAAAGACCATAGGAAACTACAGCTATCTGACCCTTTGAAAACCTTGCTCAGTTTCTTACAGTCAAGGGTTTAGGACTTTGTGAGATGGAGGTTGTGTTTGAATCATCTCTTAACAGACACTGATAAACCTGCCCTTCATAATTATTTCAATGTCTTTTAACCTTTATTATGTTTTTAATCTATAATATAAGATCCAGTAGTGAGTTCCACAAATTTAATTATGTTCTGTGAAAGAAATATTTTTGCTGGTAGTTGAAATTCACTTCTTGGTAGTTAAATGCTGAGAGGAGGAGGCATCACTGTGGTGAAGCTGAAGAAAACAACAAGTAGCAAAAGAAACAGTAGCAGCAAAGGAGAGGAGCAAATCACCTCCCTCCAAAAGAGAGGCAAGAGTCAGGAAGAAGGATAGTAGGGAGAGGACCTCAAAGATTCCCACCTGCCCCCAAAGGGCACATCCAGGAGTGTAAACAAACAACCCTGGCTAAGGCAAAAATGGTCAGGTTTTCACTGGTGAATGAGAGACTCATGAACCACATCTCTAAAGAAGGACTAGGACAGGGTGCTGAGGCTGAAAAAGATTCTGAAGTCATAGGAAGGATCAACAGTGGATTTTTCCCTGTTAAAAAAAAAAACTGTCAGTGCCCAAAAGGAAAAAAAAAATAACTGTGTGAAAGTGATATTCAACAAAGACTTGGTTTAGATGAAATTTGGTAGGATTCAGGACAGAAAGGAAGGACAGGAACGTTCCTCCAGATCACTGCAGTCAATGCAAGGAGTGTGATTAGAAGGAAAAGCCATGCTAAAGGGGCATTCCCCATCTGAGGGTGGATAATGCTGAAGACACAGCTTCCTGGGATCACACTTAACAAGGCTTGTGAAAAGAAATCTAAATAAAGAAATGAATAAAATTGTTTGGAAAAGTAGTGAAGTCCTTACAGCTTTTTTTTATAATACCAGGAGAAGGGGAAAAGGGAGTAAAACTGCTGCCAACTGTAGTTAAGGGGGCAATATCAATGTATTTACTTTTATATGCCTAGAAAGTATGGTCAGGAGACAACAGATATGGTGTTCACACCAACCAAGTGTTTATTGCAGGTGTTGTTAGAGCAGGAAACTGAATATCCTCATCAACTACATTGAGGTGGAAGAGCAGCAGTGATTATTACATGACAGGAGCAATCATGTTGGAAATGGGCTGTACAGAAATGATAGAATAATGATTTTAAAGGTATTGGAGGAGTAGAAACATACTTTAAAGATGTTAAGAAAAAAAAGGGTAATGTGGATAACGCAGATTAGTTTCCATCAGAATTATTCCAGGAAAAGATGTCAAAGGAAGCCCTCCTGGGATAGACTGGGGAGTTGAATTTGGATGCAAATAAAGAATTACTGAATGCTTTTACAGAGTGAAATACTCCAGAGATTTGTGTCACAGGAAATTTTCTTAGTCATCCAGACTGAAAACCATTAGCAATCATATGCCATGGGAGTGACAACAGAAGATCTATTTAACTCCACAGTCAACGAACCAGGGGCTGATATGACTTAAAATTTTATTTCTGAAACTAAACATTAACAACTTAGAGGAGATAGTTGTAGAAAAACCCTTGAGTGAGCAAGTGAGGTTGATTTAGTTGATGTGACCTGGAACATGTGTATGTGATCCTAGTTTAAAAAGGGAAAATCATGCATAACTAGTGGGAACTAAATGGTGAAGAATGGACCAAAAAGCTCAAGATTTCATTTTAAATGAAGCCGGGAGTTTCTTTATGTTAAAGATGTAGAGATGCTGGGGACTTCTCTTCTAAACCAAAGGAAACATCAGCCCAGCCAGCTCTGGAAATAAGGGTAAATTCAATTAAAATGGACATTAGGAACCTGAGGAAACCCTGAAAGGAAGGGGAAAGATGACTGCCCTGCAAAAAGGCCTGTCCTATGGATCAAGAAGATCAGGGAATTGCTAACACCTGTGCAATTGCACAGCTGGTCTTGCAAAATACCTTTGATTGCTAAGCAGAGGGCTTGCTTTTTTGGGCAAGAAAAGTTGTGATGAGAGTAGCTCTGAGCCCCAAAGCTCTCATTGAATCCCTGGAGTTTGGGAGAGCCAGAGGATCTTGTGGGATTGGTGTTTGGAGTCATGGACAGCCGGTGCTCTGTAAGTAGGAAAAGGGTGTGTGTGGGTAAAAGCTGCTGCAGAGAAACATTTGGATTTTTTTCTGTAATGAGATGGGCATTTTGGTCCAAGTTTGCTTTTGGTACCTGGCAAGGTGGGCTGGGCCAGGGTTCTGTGTTAGTCCAGACACTTCTGTGATACGAGGCACCTGTTTGAGGCAGAAGGGGGTCAGTCTGAGCAGTGAAAAGCTTTGAGAAGTGGTACAAATCAAGGTTTTCACTGCAAAGCGTTAGGAAATTTTAATTATCAGTCTCATCACTAATTTGATGTGTGATGTGGCTTCACATCAGAGGATTCAGCAGCTGTTTGGGCAGAGATGTAAATGAATCTGTGTTGATGCAAGGTAGACATTCAGTATGACTCCCATACGTTTTTTGTATCCATTCTTTGGGTGTGCGGAGGGATTAACAGACCCACCTAAAATCACCATCTAAGGAGGATGTGCCCCTCCTCAAATCCCATGGTGGTATCTGGATCAGAAAACTGCTGGATAAGAGCTTGACATCCGCTTGATGTTTGGAAGATCACACCCTTCCTCAGGTTACCAAGTGGCAGCCTGAGGAGCCATTTTAGTGTGATGTTGAACGGACAGAGTGAAAATTTAATTGTGGCCTTCCACAGAAACCTGCTTAACATTTTTCCTTCTGGCTTCATGCAAAATTTCCTCACGTGAAATAATTTTGCACTTTCCACCATCTCTGAAAACACAAGCTGACTACAGCCTTGCTTGTTTTCACTGATTACTCACAGAGTCTCTGATGGTTTTTGCTTTGTTTTACCTTAAAATCCCACTTGTTTGAGTCTCAGTTTTGGTTACTCTGTGTTTCTGGATTTTAAAATTATTGAAAACCCAGTGTACCTGACACCACAGCTGTTGATGGCAAATTAAGCAAATCTCAGTTGTACTATTTTCTGAAACCCCAGCTATGAGTTCAAACAGTAAAGGTTAACAATAAAGAGACTAGCCAAAAATAATAAATTTCTATATTCTTTAATCAAATCTCTGCTCTAGACCCTGCACTTCTATGTCAAAGGAGGTCCCTTGCTTGTTTCCTGACTTTAACATTTTACAGACATTTAAAAATGACATAATGAAGCCTAAAGAGAGAATCAATGTCACAGTAGGTGAGAAGAATTGTCTTTAATTCTTTGTAGCTGTTTTCTTTTGTGATCTTGGGCAATAGTTTCTCCTTCTCTGTCTCTCTCTGGTATGACTTTTTTATCTCTAACTGAGGACACAGAACAAATGAAACTTTCTTGTTTCTCCTGGAGATGCATTCTTTTAATTACTATAAAAGACAATGAAGAGCTCAGACAGTAAAGCGAGGGGGTTGTGTTAAATACAAGAGAGGGGAAAAAAAAGCCCAAAACAAAGCTACTCTGAGGCTCATGACTTAAGGCTGGATTGTTTAAGTATGTCTATCAATTTGTTGTGAACATGGGAAGTGAGGACACCAATAGCATCTGCAGTTTACTGGGTTAGAGATCTGACTTCAGCTGCCAACTCAAACCTTGGTCTCACTTTTACAAATATCTTTGCAACTGTTAATCTCTGATGTTGAAAAAGACTGTAGAGAACACACCCCCCTGTGAAATGGAAGTGTAGAATGAAATGGCTTTTTCTTTTTCTGGTTTATGGTGGATTTTTTTTTTAATTGATGTTGTTATTAAAATAGAAAACAAGACACAACTCTTGTCCTACTTGGGTTTGGTGCCTAGATTGCTACAGCCTGGGCTTATTAACAACTTTGAAAAGGAGATGAGTAGATCAGCAAGGAAATATCACATGACATTGATTTCCCATAACTAACAAGACTGTCCACTAATGGTGCTGGCTGATACCTTAGGATTTAATGAACTTCAGGCAGAAGCAGCCTGGAACAAAGGAATTTCTGTGCAACATGTAGACAAAGCAGCCACCTGACAGGACAAACTGCTGGCTGATAGTGCTGTCATTCAGATGAATGTCTGGTTTATTGCCATTTTCTTTTTTCTTTTTTTAATCCCTATTTGCTTGGGGAACAGTCTGTAGCCTTTTTGGGACAAGTTAATATCTGTATTTCTGTATTTGAAAAAAAGTCCAGGTGCTTGACTTTGCTCTTTTGACACACTTGGAAATGTGCAAATGGAAAAAAAAACAATGATTTTGTGGGCAGTATTTCTGCATGTAGAAGCTATGTATCAGACTCTGGCTGCCCTGTGGTCAGTGAAACCTCTCTGAGCACTGGGCCACCTGTGAAGAAGTGGGCTGTACTGAAGCAGGAGGAGATCATGGTGATGGGGTTAGAGCAAGGAAATGACCACATTGTGGGGGATGTGTGAAAGAAGGAAATAGAAATACACCTCTAAAGACCAGGGAGGAAATGGTAAAGGATTATTTTTATTTATATTTTGGATTACTAAGCCGTACTTTATATGTATAGACAGCCAGATCAGAAAATGCATTGCTGAGGGTATGATAGTCCTCATTCCATTCTGGCAACAAAGGCCAGAGTGATCTGGAGCATATTCACGGTCTGCACTGCTTCCACAGCGTGATGGGAAACAAAGGGCAATCTGGACTAATTGATCAGCAGGGGACTTCCTTGTATGAAAAAGGCCCTCAAAAGGCTCAGAAGTGACCGTACCTTAATGAAAGCAGACTATCTAGCAAGCAGTGTTTGTATTTCAGTGGAAGGACTAAAGGGACACGGGTCTGTCATCTTCCTTGGCTGTGTGTTTGGGCTGGCCTTTCCCTGACTGCAGTGACCTCAGCCCTGTGGACCTGTGAGCCAGCATGTCCCCACACTGTCCTTCTGCAGCTGCTGCTGGGACACCAGCTCAGCTGAACACCAAGAGACCTCTTGGGAGGGTGCTCTGAACAGAATTTCACTCATTCTGTTTGTGCTCCAAGCCACACTCAGCAGACTTGCTCACCATCAATCTTCCTTTTCCTTACCAGGGCCTGGGGAAGCTCCTATCCTTATTTGTTTCAGATCAACTGACTTCATTTTCCTTGGGGCCTTTGACAGGTACCTTGTGTGATGCAGAGATGATCACTCACTTATCTGTGATCTCCTGAGATGTTGGTGACTTTTGTAGATGTTGGCGAACCCAATGGGAAGAATGATGATGTCTGACTTATTTCAGAAGGCTGAATGATTTCTTTATTATAATTATGCTATGATACATTAATATACTATATAAAAGAGGATACTAACAACTACATGCTACTTTCTCTAACTACCATATCTAACTAACTCCCAACTCGTGACCCTGTTCTCCAGAATCCAGACACAGGTAGATCTGATTGGCCATCAGGCCCAAACAATCCACAGTGATCCAACCAAGCATTCGCTCTAGGTAAACAATTCTCCAAATACATTCCACAAGAGAAAAACAAGGAGCAGAAATAGAAATTGTTTTCTCTTTCACTTCTCTCTGTGCATCTCAATGAAAAATCCTGAGAGAGAAAGAGAAATGTGCTTGCCACAGGTGACAATGTTTGAACTTCCCTGCTACAGAAATGAAACTCCAGGAGATGCATTTGAGCAAGGAGACCTCCCATAACACAACATTTGTCTGGATGTTATGTAGGGACAGAAAGAAATAAATTGAGGTAGGGGAATAAGGGAAGGCATTTACTCCACACTTGCTTATTATATGGTGAACTACTGCGGATAGAAAGAGTCCCTGTGATATTTTTGCATCAAAAAAAAATTGAATATTTTTAAGAGCACTGTCTGGCAAGAAATCCTACCCACACTTTTCTAGGCAGTTGAATAGGAGGATGTGGTTTGCACCACCCTATGACCATGATGAATGCAGGGTTGCTGTTTGTACATCTCTCCAAACAACCTGAAAATGTGAATTCTCTGCTATTTAAAACTAACTTGGCTTGAGGGTGTTTGACTATCTGTAATTATCACCAATATTAGCAATATATTCCACAGCAGAAGGGAATGAGATGGGATCATACTGCCTCTGTGTATTCCCTTGGAAATGCAGCATGTGTAACTGTAACTGGCTTCACAGTTGTGATGAAAGATTTGGATTAATTTTTTTGATCCTTGGTTTGATTTTTTTTTCCCCTCTCCCTTGGAATCCAACAAAACTTGGAAAGAAATTTCCAGTTCTGGCGAAATTGGTTGTTTTTTTTTTTTTTTTTTAATTATTATTTTTTTTATATTTGTTGTTTTGTGTCTGTATGACAGTGAAGAAAGCATATAGGACAGAAAAAAAAAAAGATGTTGACAGAAGCACGGGAGTCAAAAAATCTGTCATCATTTTTCTTTCTTAGCTTTGCAAAGCAACTCAAGTATTTCTGTGGCTTTTGTGTTGTCTATATTTAAAAAAAGAAGAAAAAGCAAATTCAAACTGTGAGTGAATTGCATAAACAATTCTAGATTTACTTTTTCCAGAAACAGGAATAGAATTGGACAGCTGACAAGAACCAGCTGAAGCACTTGGGTATAAATCAGTGGTTAGGCAATGCGCAAGAGAGAATTTCTTAACATGAAAAATGCCAGGGGAATTGTAAAGAGCCTTTTCTTGAACAGTTCCTCAGTTCTTCCATTGCTCAGAAAAAAAAATCTGCCATCATGAATCCTTTATATTTGGTAATTTCTAACTCTGAAAAGGATTGTTTGTGGCACTTTAGCTCTATGTTAATATACAAATATTTGTGTGGCCTATATGTGTTTCTCTGTTTACATGTTCTGGTCTCAGCTGAGACTTTAAAACACCTCTCCTCAGTACCCAGACTATGCATTGATGTACTGCTGCCCAGTATTCCACCAAATTCAGACATGCTCTTGGTAGAATTTCACAGAGAATGTATGAAGACAGTAAGACTTCAGTTATTCACACTTCAGCATGATTTTTCTTTCCTAAAATGAAATTCCAGTTATTGACCACTTTATAATTCCAGAGCATAACTCCCCACTGCCCTGTGCTTTGCTTTGTCCTTGTGCAGTATGAGAGGGGCTACAGATTTTGGAGATGAGGAAGTTTTGGCCACTTTGCACAGTACTGTGCAGTATCAAAAAGTGGTAAAGAGCAACTGTGAACAAAACCTCTAGTCCAGTAACCACAAACAAATCCAAATCAAAAATAGTTATTATAAATGATGTCATTAATTAGAGAGCTAAGTGGCTATTTCTGTAGTGCTTCCTATTGTTCATGAGAATTAAATCCTGAAATAAACCAAATAACATATCAGAAAGAAACAGCTTCTCTAGAGACCACCTAGTGTCTACTTGTCACTGAGGCCTTTATTATTGTGTTATCAGCTCCCCTGATCTCTGGTGATTTGTAATTTTTCTCCCTTATGTGCATTTTTCAACTGCATAAGTGTTTCTGCACACCATTTCAAATGACAGTCTTTTCTGACCTTTGCTTCGGGAGGTTGTATACACACTGCTGAACTCCCCAGACTTGCCAACTTTAATTGGAATGCCCCGGAGTCCCATTCAGCTCACAAAATGTTACTTACTACCTCAGTCCTGAAGCAGCCATGACAGGGAGCAAATGTCATGTTCCCTTTCTGGGAAAACTCCATTGCCCCTGGCACCTGGTTGTCCCAGGAGCCTGGTGCTACAGGAGTATTAACCCACAGGAAAGCTATATTGCAGCTCCCTTGTTCACCAACCCAGCCTTCAACCTGCTCTGTGCTCGGTGGCTCCTGCCAGATTATTGTCCCAGTGATGATTCCCTGTTTGAATCAACCTTTCACTGCAATTCTTCCTTTTGTGTGTGTGGCACACCAAGTCTCTAAGTGAGCAGACACTGAGGTGCATCAGGTGCAGCAGCACTAGCCACTCGAGGGAGGTGATCGTTCTGCTCTGCTCTGCACTGGTGTGGCCTTGCCTCAGATCCTGAGGGCAGTTTTGTATGATGTGATATAAAAAAAGACGTGAAACCATTGGAGAATGTCCAAAGGAGAGGCATGAGGATGGTGGAGGGGCTGGAGGGGAAGCCTTATGAGGAATGGCTGAGATCTCTTGGTCTGTTCAGCCTGGAGGAGACCTCATAGTGGTCTTCAACACCCTCATGAGGGGAAGCAGAGCGGCTGACACAGCTCTTTTCTCTCTGGTGCCCAGCCCTGAGGGAATGGCAGGGAGCTGTGTCGAGGAGGAGACAGTGGCCTGGGTATCAGGAAAGGCTTTTCACCCAGAGGGTGGCTGGGCACTGGAACAGGCTCCACAGGGAACTGGTCTCAGATCCAAGCGTGCCCGAGTTCAAGAAGTGCTTGGCCAAAGCTCTTGGGCACACGATGTGATTGTTGGGGCGTGCAAGAACCAGGGGTTGGACTCGATAATCCTTGTGGTTCCTTTACAAATCAGGGTATTGTGAATCTCTGACAAACCCTACTGAATGGGGGTGAAGGTAGACACGGGGGTTCTGGGAATCCTGCTGGCAAAGGGGGGATCCCATGCTGATGGTTTCCCACTTGTCGGCACGTTTGCTCCCCCGCCAAGGATGCCGGTCACCGGGCGGCACGGGGTGCCATGCTGGGCACTCGGCTAGCAGCCGAGCCCAGCCCGGCCGGGAGGGTGCGTGGGGACGGCGGCCGGGCTGTGACCCACAGGCAGGGACCGGGAGCCGCTGCCGGGCTCAGGTGCCGCTAGAGGGACCCGCCCGCCCGGGAAAAGGCTCCGCGGCCCAGCACATCCCCGGCCCTGCAGCGCGCCCAGCCGCTCGGGGGCCAGGCACGGCGAAAGCAGCCGCAGATCGCCTCCCGTCCCTCCTGTTCCCGCCCCGCTGGCTGTGCGCTCCTGGCTTCTTGCCCGCGGAGGAGGGCTGGGGTCATCCCCTCGCGAAGTGGCCGGGGGCTGAGGCAAAGCTGCTCTGTCCCGTGAGAACCCAGCCCATAGCGGGAGCCTCTCCTTCCTCCTTCTCCCTTCCTCTGTGCTGTGGTTCCCTGTCTGCACCCGTGTCAATAATCCCTCGCTCCTCTTTGGTTGTCTGTACAGCTGAAGATGAGAGAAGGCAAACCAGGTTATCATTTCACAGCCTTCCTCGTTCCCCTGAAGGATCTTTAAACTAGAGCTCTTTACCCAACTATAAAAAATAAGTCAAACCTGCTACTGAAAAAACTTTTTCCCTTCCCTCACAGTGTGTGTGTGTTGTGAAGTGGGGTGAATAGAAAGGGTAGTTCAGAAGACTGTCACTTGATTTATCTTCTCTTAAATCTAGGCTGCTTCCTTCTATTTCTATTTTATGCCCTATTTTCAGGTTTAGAGCTTGGAGGGTATTTTAGTTGCTTTTTGTTATTCTTCTCCAGTCAAGTGAAAAAGAGGAGTGCTGGAGTAAATTGTTATGGAGTGCTTTAACACCATGTTGAGTGCGCTGGAGACACAGGCGTGGGCCGGGCTGGGGAGGACTGGCGGACACTGGGGTATTTAACTAAGAAGAGCAGGAAACATGGCAGTGGTTTGACTGTATAAGTTCTGAAATATAAAGCAAGCTGAGCATTTATCCCTGTCTAAAGTAAGGGACAAAGTCTCCATTCAGCTCTCCAGGTACTTGAGGAGCCTTTTGAGAAGGCAGAAGGGCGTTGGAATGTAGATGAGATTTTAAGATATCCTTTCTTACTACTAATGTTTTTTTTTTTTGTTTTGTTTTCCCTTCCCTCTGCTGTTTGTACCTCTCAAGATCTCAGTACTTGCAGCTCCCCAGCCTCACTGGCTGAGCATGGCTGGTGCTGACCAGCGTTGTCACAGCAGTTTTGGAGAAGGATCGCGTGTGCTGAGCTGTGCAGTGCTGCACTGACCCTGGGTGGGATGGAGGTGACAAAACCACCTCCTCTCCCTCTCTCAGTTCCGGGAGGTGCCAGGCAGCTCCGAAGTGAACTGGCACTTCTGTTAGCTGGATCTGAGCTGTGATGAGTTCAAGCGAGTTTATTTCAAGGCTGCCAGGCCCTATAAGGAGAAAGCTGCTCAGTCTTTCTCCCTGTTCTCCTCCTCCTTCCCCTTTCCTGATTTGCTTTGCTCCACAGCTCTCATTTTCATCCCTCAGACAGTAGCATGTGATTCCTTGTTCAGTTAAAAAAGGATTCCTGTTCTCCTTTCCCCTGCTTTCCCCTCCACTCCAGGACCTCAGGATGAGGTGCTGGCTGCCTTCTTCCCTTAGCTTTTGGTTTTCTGACTATAAAAATGAGATAAGACCCACCTGAGATAAGTAATTAATTAATTAGTATTTCTTCCACACTTTGAAAACCAGATGAAAGAAATACTTGTCAAAATGGAGGACACCATCAATGAAAGAGGTTTGAAACAGTCCACTAGTAACATATATTTGTGTGTGTGAAAAATGAAGTCCTGCTTAGCTGTTGTGGATATATCTTGCTTGGAAAACTGTTTTGGGTTCAAAATGACTGCAATTCACTGGCTGTTAAAATAGATTTGGAAGACAAATCCCCAACCAGAAAACACGTAGTTTGAATTTTTCTTACCTTAAATTCCAGAATTTTTGTTTATATCTAAGCTGATGGATCACCTCAAGCTTCAGAGGTGAACTTTTTGATGACAGAGAATATAAGCCCTGTATTGACCAGAGCTGTTGAGGTAATTCAATACTGTTTTGCTAATCACTGGCATTCTCCTTGAAGGGATCTCTTTTTGTGTCTGGCTGGGGAGCAGTGCTGCTCTGTGTTGAGCCCACCTGGCCATGAATCAGTTCAGCCTGCCTCCAAAGTAGTAGATGAATGTGAAAGATTTTTTTTTCCTGTGGATGCAGGCACAGCTTTGCTGCTGTTGGTTAGTGGTGTGTGTTTGTGGGGCAACTATCTTCCAGTTACTGCCAGACTACAAACATCTGGAGTGTAAACTGGCTGATTCCTTATTTTGTAGCTGTGGACTGTTTCATGCAGCTTTGTACTGTGAAAGATAGGAAACCAGGCTTAGCCAAGAGCAAGTTGCTTAGCAGACGCTTGCTGTCAAACAAATTAACCACAGCTTTTGCATCTTGGAGTGCTGCCAGAGCACAGAACCAGCTATTGCATTAAATGTCTACCACCAGTCATGATCTAAACTGAAAGTGAGAAGACTAATCCCTCTTCTAGCATTACCTTAGCAGTTAGCACTTTTTGTGGTGTTAAATGTGTTTTTCATCTTTAAACCCAAACCATGAAATACAGCTCTACGTTTCAGATAAATGAGTGTACAGGAAGAAAGGAAAAGTCTTAATTTAGTGAAGGGGAAAATATCATCCACGTATAGGAGGTATCTTGCTTTAAAGTAGAAAGAGAGGCTAATTTTTGTTAGTGCTGCCCATCTGGTGCATAGCAATGAATACCTTCAAAACTATATTTTAAATAATTTTAGGCCTATATTATATATATAATATAGTATTATATTATAAACAAGAGTAGATACAATTGGTTTGAGCTATTAGTGGATTAAAAGCAATAGCATTCGATAAGCAGCATCTCTGACTTTAGACAGCCCCAACCAGGATTTTAAATTCATAATTATACTAATGTACTTTGACTAATGAAAGACAGTACTTTTTTTCCTTGCCTGAAAATATTCCCTTCTGAAATTTTCCTGAGTTGCAGAGTTCTTACTTAAGAAGTAACTCACTTAATGTGAAGTAAACAACTGAAATTTATGAGACTCATACTGTGGTAAGTTAGGATAGAAAGTGAGGATATAAAGTTGCTTTCAGTCACTGGTGTTCATTATGTGTGGGGGATTTGACACCAGAAAGTCTGTTTTGAATTTGCCTGGTAACCTTGGCTGTTCACAGCCCTTGCTGCTGACTTCTGTTTGTTCTGTTCTCTGTAATCTTTCCTCTTAGCCAAGATCAGTATCATCAAAGATTTAATTTTTTGGAATTACTTTATGATGGCTAGAAACACTAAATCACAAAACCATTTATGTTTCTTTTATATGTTTAGCTTTCCTGGTTGAGAAGTGAAGTAAGAAATTTGATCCTGGTTCTCCAGAAGACAATGAAAGATCAAAAAAAAAATTGGTTTAATTAATTTCAGGATTTCACAGGGGAGGAGATATCAACATCTTGCTAGTAATTTTTAGCAGTTCTGCTATTGGTAGTACTGTCCGTGTAGTAGGATTGACACAAGTGTTAAGATTCTTCTTGATCTTTACAGGGCTGTTACAAGGGTTTCCTCTCACTTTCTTGCAGGATTTACTCTTTGGTGTGCAGAGTTACAAACAAAGAGGTTTGTTTTTTTTTTTTTTTTTTTTTTTTTTTTTTTTTTTTTTTTTTTTTTTTTTTTTCCCAGCAGCTACAGCAGTGATTTTCTGTTTCTCTTCTGCGAGGGGAATCTGATGTGCAAAGGTCGAGTAGTAATGTGTACTTGCCTAGAAATAATGTGCTGAGTTTGTAAGTACTGGAGAAAATAATTTGGCGCGGAGCTATTTTGGTGCACCTCCCCAGCACGGAGAACAATCAGGCGCCAGCTGAAGACAGCAACTGCCAAAAGTGCACTTGGATGAGGTGGGTGTTTCTGGGTGGTACAGTCATGTGTTAACGAGTGTGACTGCATCACTAAAACAAATGTATTTTTGAGTCCCCAAGCTCTTTGTAGGGGTATGCCACCCTCAGGAGGAAAGGACACCAATAAAGCATCAGGGCAGGGAGGAAAGGCAAAGAAATGAGTACAGCACAATGAGGTTTATCTAACTGCTTGTTGCTCGTAAAAACCATCCACCTGAGCTGGATATTGTGTTCACAGCTGCTTCAGGAACAAGTCTCTGTGAAAGCTGAAGTGGGAGTGGGTCAGCTGTTCCATATCCAGTCCTCTGGGTGTTGGAAGAAATCTAAACTTGATGGGTGGGCAGCAAACAGCAATGGGGAGGGCAGTTGCAGCAAGGATAGGAACCCAGGAAGCTTTGTGCAAATTCTGGAGGACATGTGAACCCTTTCCCTGAAATACACTCACAGAGTCTTCTGATGGAGGTGGGAAACCAGACACTTTTTTTTCTCTTTGCTGAGACTGAACTCTCACAGGGCACAGAGCTACTTGCAAAAAATCTTAGCTCCAGTGCATAAAATTGTACTCCTTGAACCTGGTGCTAAGGTCCAGTGCAAGTCTGTGTGCTTCATGGGGAGGAAAAGCAGAATCCTGCAGACATCTTAACATCTATCCATTTTGAATGGGGAATTCTTGTTTTTTTTTTATTTTTTTTTGTTCTGGATGCATCACATGCATGGGTAAATGCTAGAGATGAAATGATGCTGTGTGGGGAAGTGTTTGGCACAGTGGGTTCTGTAAGGGAACGAGTGATGAGTCGCAGTCAGACACCGAGAAATGATGGTCCACAAGCCGCAAATGCTTTTAATGGAATAACTTCCCACTTGTTTGATCAGATTTCTTGTAGTTGCCTCTCCCACCGCTGTGCTGAAGGGTGAGCAGATACAGCTTGGTGAAAACGATACAAAAGAAACCACCCTGCATCTTGAGAAATGTTTAGCAGCTTAATTAGTTTCAGAGTATAATACTGTTAACAGTGCATAAATGACAGCTATTTTCTGTTTATCTACATATGGTTCCTTCTTTGATCTTCACCCATTATTATTTAAATGAGTATTTTAAGTATCTTTTCTCCTGAAAAGCAGCCCCTATTTTTCCTTCCAATTTGATTTCACAAGATATTGTCAAACATCTTACAAGTAAGAGGATAAACAATATAGTCTGTACTCCAGCAGCCATAAAGGGAGAGGCAGGGGGAGAGGAATAGATTCCCCCAAGATACCCAGGGTTATGACTTAGGAAATGTGGGAAACAGAGGTCTTCAAGGGTGAATGATTTTGTGGGGTTTTCTGTGCTGCCTCCTGCTAATCTGCTAATCCTTTTGGAAAGCTAAAATTCATGGCTTTTTCTGGAGACAGCAGAGCACAGCTGATGCTGAGAGCAATTTTTTCTCTCAGCATAATGCAGCCAGTGCTGAGGTCATGGGGGCTGCAGAGGCTGTGCTCTGACTGCAATGGTAATAAAGTGTGCTGGCTTGCACTGAGCATGAGCCAATTCCACTCTGTCGCATCCCAGTATCTTCAAAATTTAGCTGTGCCACTGCTGTGCTGAGCTCTATGGTATGACAAGTGAGCTTTCCATTAGATTCCTGGCTGTGTCAAAATCAACAACCAAGCAAATGCGCTGTTTCTGCTAATTCTGAATAGCATTTCATTTGGACCTTGATGTGAAAGCAGAATACAGGAAGTTGCAAGTAACAGAAACAAATTAGTCCAGTATCTCAAGTTTCAAACCTTGTCATCTTGTGGGAAACCCTTTTGACAGCTGTTGTGTCAGCTGGTAGCCAGTGGGGAAAATACAAAAATTATTACAAACTCCAGAGTTTGTAATATAGAGGAGGGAGAGGGGGAGAGACAAATGACAGTGTTGACTTTTTTCCAGTGTTTTTCTTTTTTGCCTAATACAAACCACTGGAAGTCTCTTGGAAGAACTATTGCAAGGTCCAGTGATACCTTTCCCCAACTAAAGGTGACCGTGGTGCTGTCATTTCTCAGTTCCTTTGTGGTGTCCCTAGGCTGGTGGCCCAGGTGCCAACCTGGTGAACCTTTGCAGGAGGTTGCTGCTGCTGACAGCGGGGTTTGTAATCCCTGTAGGGAGCCTCAGGTACCTGTTCCTGTGAAGCAGCACTGAATGTCTGACAAAGAATTTGAATCTGGGCTCCTAGTGACACAGCCTGAATCTGTTCGTCCTGAAAAGTGCAAAACCTGGGCTTTGGTGTGGTTCTTAACAACTTCATGGCTCGGCATCTAGAGCATGTCAGTCAGGATTGGCCAAGCTGCCATCTTTCAGCCTGGGGAGGGATTTGTTCATAGACGTCATCTTTGACTAGGTAAGTTAGGGTGGGCTGGAGTTCCTGTAATGCCTTTTTAACTCTTCTGGGAATGGGAATATGGGTGGGTGCTCTGGGGAAAGGAGGGGTTTAGAGGTGAGCTTCTCAGTGAGTGTCCCACAGGATCCCCTGCCCAGGTGTGCAATGCATACTGAGGTCACTCCCTTTCCCCCTGCTGCAGAACGTGCCTTTTCCAGAGACCCATGCTGCTGGCACTGTTGTGCTTTCTCACTTGCTTGGAAAGGGAGCACAGCCCTGGTGCATGGGGCAGTTGAGAAGAGGCTCGGGGCCATCAGCCTTCTGAGGATGGAGGGCTGAACTTGCTGAGCTGGGGCTGTCAGCCCCAGTTATTCAAACTTCACTAAGCCACCCTCCGTCAGCAGTGCTCAGCCCTGGCATGAGCTGTGGCTGGTTTGGTGCTGCAGGTCACAGGCTCTGTGCCTGGCCAGGTGTGAGGACATGGAGAAAGGAGTGTCTCCTTGTCTCCTGCTTCTCTGCCTTCTAATATCTCCACAAGAAGAACCTGCCACTCTTTATGAGCCTTCCCTTTCCCACGGAAGCGGTGTCTCAGAGCACCAGGCACTCCGTGTACCCAGCGCACTGGAGGTGCCCCAGATGTTTGGCTGTTTCCCTTGGGCTTATGTTCACATCTGCTGCGAGTGTGCAGTGGCAGAGGGCTCCCAACACTGGCTTTCTATGAAACTGGTAACCCATGAGAGCTCTGTGCCTGCTGCTGGGGTGCTCTGTAACACAGGGAAATCCACCTATGGGACAAGGCAGGGCTGCAGCTCACTCTGCAGCTCACTGGCTTAGGGTGATGGTAGATATATTTAAAGCTACTACCCTTGGCTGTGAATGGCTTGGCTCTATGCTGCAGGCCTGTGCCAGACTGTTAAAATCATGTTGTCATTCCATGATTGTTTTCCGTCTTATATCAATGGGATTTAAAATGTGTGTGTTGTTTTACTTAACGTTTCATTGATGACTGAGGGTTGGTTACTTTTAAAAACGTTTTGTTTCCTCCTCTATTTCAAGTGCGTATTTCCTTCGTATTTAAGGTAATACCTTATGCTTCAAGCTAGGCAGCTGTGCAAATCCCAGCTGGATCAGAGCTACCCCCTTTTCTAGAGCAAAACCAATCCCAGATGATCCATCTCTTTAAAACTTGGGCAATTAATGCTCCCAATATTACCTATACAAAAAAAGTCATTATAAAGTAAATGCAGAGTCCTGGTGCTTTGCCTTAAATACAACAAATGCCATCTCAGTTATATAAATTTATACAGGTTAAAAAATAATGACTGTGTTCTCCTTATGTGAACAAAAGCTCTTAAAGATATTGCCCACAACGTACAAGCTTCTGGAAGGCCTTCTTGAAATCTTCATTAAAGATTGTGTAGATTAAAGGGTTAATAAGGGAGTTTATATATCCCAGCCATGCTAGGAAATTAGACATGTCTTCTGAGATGTGACATGTTTCACAGGTGTTAACAACTACTTCTTTTACAAAAAATGGGAGCCAGCAGATCACAAATGCCCCCAAGATCAAACCCAGCGTTGTTGCTGCCTTTCGCTCTCTCGTGCTGGAGATTCTCTGTTTTTTCCAGGACTTCTCATGCTTGGATTCAGACCTGGGACTTCGTAGGGTGATGTTGATTTTATCAGAGCTCACCAGGGGATCTGAGGTCTTCTCTGTTGTGCTGGGCATTGAAGCTGATTTGGTGCTTCTTTCACCTGCGTCCAAAAGGACTTGTCCATTCACCCCCTCCTCCCTCACGATCCGGCTGACGCTTCTCCTGTGAAAAGTCTTTGCTGCTTTGTAGATCTTGTAGTAAAGGATCAGGATCAAGGCCAGTGGGATGTAGAAGGCGCCAAATGTGGAGTAAATGGTGAAAACGATGTGGTCGTGTTTGATGATGCATTCGTCCTCCCTGCTGGTTGTCTGGTGCCTCCAAAACAAAGGTGGCATGGAGATAAAAATGGATATGATCCATACAACTGCTATCATGATGCCAGCGTGCTTAGGTGTCCTTTTCCGGGCATATTCCACGGCATCTGTGATCGCTCTGTACCGGTCCAAAGCAATGGCAGAGAGGTGCAAGATGGAACAAGTGCAGCATGTGATGTCCACGCTCAGCCAAATGTCACACACCACCTGCCCCATGATCCAGGTCTCCTTTACGATGTAGACAATGCTGAAGGGCATCACCAGGACTGCCACAAGGAAATCAGTCACTGCAAGAGAGCAGATTAGATAGTTGGCGGGGTGGTGGAGCTTTCTTGTCACAATTATTGCAGTCATCACGAGAGAATTGATGGCCGTTGTCATTAGAGCAAGCACAGACAGGGTAATGGAAATGAGAATCTTGGATGTTGCCCATTTGAAAGGTTCTTCTGATGTACTGTTTTGTTCAGTTGAGTTTATTAAATCCATGTTCCCTTTTAAAGATGATCTTTACCCGTAGCAGTTACCTGTTGGAAAAGTAAAAACATTCAGATGTTGCACCCTTGATTTTTGTCATCTTAAAAGACTGTGGGCCTTAAGCTTACAAGAAGTTCGGACTTATCAACAGAAATTATGCTGGCTCCAAATTCCAGCCTTGTTCCTTGAGTGGCTAAAAATACTTATTTCCCTTCCAGCTAGAAGCACTTATTCTGAATGCTTTGTAGAGGAGTCCTGAAACTGGTTTAATGCGAACAACCTCATCCTAAAGTAAGCACTATTACTACTTTTAAGCTCGTGCTATCTGCTCCACTAAGCAATGTAATGACTGTTGAAAACATTAATCCAGCCGGCATAATGCTTATTTTCCCCATCAATAAGTGACTCATTCCTCATGTATTAGCTAAACATGGGGTTTCTTAACTGGGACATAGTTTTGAAGAGAAAATAGAAATGTGAAACGTTGCCATATGCCCTAGGGTGACGCCATACAAACAGGAGAAGAAAAAAATTGTGTGATAAAAGTGTTGTTTTACGTCTTCCTCTTACACATCTCTAAAATGAAACAGCCTAATATGTTTTAAAGCTTCAAATGGTTCACTTATTGTCTAATTGAAGTATTATATGTACATTAGAGTCCTGAGAACATCTTTACTTTTCCTCAAGTTTTGCTGTTCTGTGGTTTCTGCCAAAGAAAACTGCAGAAAAATTGGATGCTACTTGACTCTCTGCTAATGACTCTCTCTATGGAAATAGCCTAACTCTTCCTATGGCTCTGTGGGAAGGAAAATGCAGAGAAATACTGATGAAATAAGTTCTTGGTTGTGTTCTGAGGATACATTCTTATCAAGAAGAGTTTCTGAGTACCCTGCAGAGTGCAGCTGAATTGGAGTTTCCAGCTTTTATTGTGAGTGACAAGCTCTGCTTTAAAGAGGATCAGGTTTCATCCTCTAGTGAGTGTTGACCTGCAATTTCTTGTGTAAGATCTACTTGATGAACATCTAAGTGGGGTTATCTCTCTCAGATTTTTGAGTGTAGTGAGTGAGTTGCACTTGTGTTATGTTGGATGCCACATGTAGGGAAATATATGAAATTAGTGAATAATTTTTCTTTCATAAATTTGGTTTCATTAACATAACTGAAGCTTTTTGATATTATGCTGGAGTGGCTGAAAAAGAATCTCGTTTACAGTTTATAACCTTGGACCCAACTCACTCACTTGGTTTGATATTTTAACCCAGGCAGTGCTTAATATGCTACTGACTGCTCAAAAATGTTTTTAGCACTGGTTGACCAACATTTAATTGAATAGAAACACAAGGAAAGGAAATATATTTTATATGGTGACATACTGAGCAGATACTTGTCCTGTACCTGAGCTGATTGCAACATGTGTGTGCTTTCTGTGTTCCTTTCTCTGAACTTGAAATATATTTCACACATATAAAAATAGATCTTTCATCATGTCAGTGTCACCTTAAAACCTTCTGAATCCACCCTAATTTCTGCTTTGCAGGTTTTTGTCTATAGCTAGCTGCCTTCTAAGGAAAGAACAGACACATATGCTACTATTTGGTGAATGTTCAACCTCTGCTAAATAAATCTTCCTTTTCAAGCTTGTGCAAATACATAGGGGAAAAAGTTTATTGGGAAAAAATGAAGATATCTGTTGATATTCAGCAGTTGATCATACTTTAAAACAGTTGCTCATTATGGTTAATCACCTTATAAATGTCTAACTCTTTGGATATTAGTCTTTAATTGCAAGCAAAGAAAAAGCAATTTAGAGCTAATGAAAGCTGATTAATCATTTTTGAAAGATTCTTCAGTTTGAAACTGTGGAGTAGGGAAGATAGTATAGGTAGATTTGTAAAAGTGGCATGTAGGAATAAGTAGTTTCCTTAGTGCTGCTGTGATTTGGAGGCTCTTTATGAGAAGCACAGTGGCAGAAATGTGTACATTTCTGTGCAGTGATTATGCCTCTCTGTGTGGAGACAGAGCCATGCAGAGGGCTGTGCTGCTTAGGACTGCCAGTCACAAAATTTGGTGGCTCTCCTGGTTGAGTGAGGTGGGCATCCTTTTCTAACTGGTGCAGCTTTACTGGGTGATCATTAACTAAAAATATTGTTTTATAAATATGTGGAGTTGAAGCATTGGTAGTATTTAAGGACTGCTGCTTCTTTCTGTTTTGATAATGGCCAGAGTGACCTAATTCTGGATTTTTTCTTAAGTGGGACTCAGTTCAGCCAGTTGCTGTGGCTGGCTTCTGTCCTCAGCAAGCAACCAACCCACTTTTAGGAGTATGAAGGATGATCCTGTAGACAGTGCACTGGATTAGAATGCAGGAGAGCTGGCCTCTGCCCCTCTGCTTTAGCCTTTCCTTGTCAATTTTTGAGCAAATTTATTATAGTGCTTCCACTAATTCACTGTAAAACAAGAAGAATTCCCTGGAACCTTAGTTTGTTTATTTTTATTGCTTTCTCTTAGTAGCATGATTTATCTCTTGTGGAATGGGTTTAGCAGTGACTATTTTAAGCATGCAGCTGTTTTCAGAAGAATTACTACAGTCCAGATGTTTGTAAGGCTACTTTTGTGGAGTTGGCAGCTCAGTGCCCCTCTTGTAGAATCTATCAGCTTATCACTGATAAATTCCATGGCACCTGCTCTTGCTGCAGATGGAAGCGTTGTTTTTTATTATTACCTTTTCAATACTCAGCTGTTGTTGGAAAACTCTGGAAAGACTTGAAAATTTTGATTGTATTACATTGTCCTGAATTTATGACTGGTGAAAATGGTGTCTTGTATTTTATTCAATATTATTTATTATTATTTATGATTGTTGAACAAGAACTCTGTAAACTAAGGAAGCTGCTGTTCACCTAAGATAGCATGCCTCTTATCTTGGACACAAGAATATTATTATTTTGCAGGAATTAGCCACTTCTACATATCTTTTTTCCTTGCCTTCCAGATCTGGCATATTAAGGTGACCTGAATGTAAATACTTCCTTATCTGTAAACACACGCATATATCATCTTAGTGATCATGTCTAGAAGGCACGGGTGAAAATATTTGTGCAACTTTATCACAAAAGTAAACATTGAGTTTGTCTAGTGGCCACTCAAGAAAAATGGATGTTGCTGGTGTTTCAGCTTTTCCTGAGCGTGTGTGTTATTAAGCCCATAGCCCACCATTTGTGACTAAGATTTACAAAATAACAATGTAATTGCTCTTGTTCAACAGCCTTAGTCTGCCCTTCCAGGTTTGGAAAACAGTACTACTCTGCCCTTGAAAACATGAAAAATAATTAAAATCCCCAATGCTGGAGAAACATGACTGGGAATACCTTTGGGAAAGGCATCATCAGTCTGCTGTTTGGGGTTCTGAATGTAGATTGAACTGCTAGAAATGTACAGCTCTTGATTTTTGGGCCTGCTTTTTTCTATTTTAAAAATACTGCTTTAAGCATTGATGGGGAGAAAACTTGCTGATTAGGGTTTAAGTACTGCTTTTGAATACAGGTTTTCTGAGAGTACTGGGAGGGGTGGGAGAAGGTGTTTGCTTTTTTTCCATGGGGGTTCATTAGCAAAATGTGTCTTAATTAAAAAACAGTAACAGTCAGCAATAGCAACCTTTGTGCTTTAAGTAAACACAAAGCTGTGCTAGGGTAGAGAAAGCTCCTACTTTTCTACCTTCCACCAGACTTCAGCTATCTTTGAAATGAAACACTTGCCAGCAGGTGTCCCTTGCTCTGTTGGCCACTCTGATCTGCAAACCAATTGGACCTAAATTTTTTATGAGGCTTTATAAAATTGTACAAATGCATCCTAATGTGTGTCTTTAGATATTGACCAGGTGATGTACTAATGACAATTAGCTTCATCCATCATATTAAGTGTGAGTAGAAGGAAATATTGCTGCTTTGGATTTTAAAAATCCATTTAAGAAAGATGAGCTTGTACTTGGATCTGATAGGGGATGTCTACTTTGAGCTTGAACTCCCATGTCCCAACAGACGAGGAAAAGTAGAGGGACAGTTTCATCTTATTCTCGGTGTCCTTAAATTCTTTCCTGCCAATAACTCTTCCTAAGGCTCCTAAAGCTACAGTGCATCCCTGGGAGAAGGCAGGGAAGGTTTGTAAGGGAAGTTCCTTGCCAGCTGAAGGCTGCTGCAGCAAACCTGCCTTTCCTGGAATGTAAAGTAGATGTCTGTCAGCAGATTGAAGTGCGAAGCAGAAATTACAAGGTTGCCAACTCTCCTTACCCAGTCTGCATTTCTTCATGCTTAAAACCTTAATTTTTTCCCCCATATCTGCAGTTTAAATCAGAGGTAGAGTTATTTCCAATCCTTAATCTTGTCAGCAAATATTTGTATATGCATGCTAAAGTAATGCTTAAGATTCCCTGTTTGGGTGATGTTATCCATTCCATGGGACTGAGCCCAGTTTGGACCTGAAATGTATCGACAACTGGAGGAATATCTTAAAAGCTGTTTAGTTTTTCTGTAGGAGTCTCCACAAACTGGAGTTATTTAAAATTTCCACTTGTAAAAGGTCACAACAGACTTAGAAACACAGACAACAAATAACTGCAAAATTATAGGCAAATCAATTGAACTAATACCAACTAAAGATAATGTGGAATTCTGTCTCCCAAGCACGCCTCAGGAGAAGCACGGGAAATAAACAGGCTTTGCAGCATGCTCTGAATACCAATATAACACAGGAAGGAAACATCCGAGTCCTGGAGAATCTCCATGTCTGAGCACAGGCACTCTGATTTCTTAGAGAATGCCAAAGGAAAGTCCCTTTCTGTGTCTTGAACCTGGATTTGGTGCTTTTCTCAGCTGTGTGAAAATCTTAAAAGTCCTTCTGTTGGCAAAATGATGTGCTGCAGTATGCTTTTTGCCAGGCACAACAAGGATTTTGCTGTATTTAAATTTTCTGGATGTCTCTTTAAATTCATTCAGCCAGCAGAAATAATCCCAAATGGCTAAAATGACAAAGTCTGATATACTTAGCCCGTTGCAAATTACCACCCCAAATGTCTACTCTGTCATGTTTTTGCTCCTGGAGCAAAACCAACAGAGATCGGTAGTGTTTCCACTGAAGCAGCTGAAATGCAAAGTCTGAAGCCTTTTCGAGCTGCCAGGGAAGGGGAATTTGCCCTCTGCCACTGGGTGCTGACAGGAGAGATGCAAGCACCAACTCCAGCAGGACTGGAATGAAGACAGTGCTCTCTGGTAAAAGGGAAGCACTGGAATAGCTCTGTCCTCATCTCCTTGGTGTAATTAACTCACCTTCATGTTTCCTACTGTGATTCCTCTGCCAGGTTCTCTGCTTGTCTGTCTAGGATTGCAGTGTAGTCCCAGACTGCCTGTCAAGCCTGCCTGGAGGATCCCTCCCCTGCTTGTTGTCATCTTATCTGTAGCAACCACTGCATCTGCTTATGTGAAGGAATGTGATGTTCAGAGGGTAATTATGCATTCCTTGCTGCTTCTAATGTTGAAGTTAAGGGTTTGGCTTTCTGTCTCCTTTTGGAAAATTAGTCACTTGCCTGTGTTTGCTCTTTATTTCATGCCCATCTGTTTTAATCTAGCTGAGGGGTGTGGGGGGGAGGGAAGGAGGAGCAGCAAGAACACAGGATGGTGGACTTGCTTATATAATACACGACTCCCCAATCAAGCTTCAGTTACTTGGGTGGTCACAGAGTGAACCTGTTATGATTTGATCATTTTTGGCTGGAGAAAGAAAATTTCATTCCCCTATTCATAGCTCTCCAGAAGAGAGGACAGTGATTTGTTTCTTTAGATGAAGGGATTTGGTTTCCTCTCTTATTTGAGGTTGGTCTGAGCCCCTAGTCCAGATCTCTCAGGATAATGGCCTGGCTTGTTGTCTGTTGTGTTATGTATGCTGTGGAAGAGTCCCAGAGGGGCGGGTCCTGGACAACAGAGCCCATAGGAGCTGTTTCCTTCCATCTTTTCTGCTGCTGATACTCATAGCTGTTTAAATAAATAAATATATGTGAGAAATAGTGTTTGAGCACCTCATCCCCCAGTGTGAGCTCCACACTGAGCAGAGTGGCATGTTCATGATGGCAAGTGTTCTGTAAGGACAAAATCCCATGCAACCACATGGCCACCACCCTGTCATTAGAGACACATAACCCCTTGGACCTGGGGCTGGGATCTGAACTTGAACCCTCCATAACATAGGTGGGCCACTCACTTCCCATCCCTACTCTTTGGCATTCATTCTTTGTTTAGTTTGCATCTAACATGCCTGAAATATTTAATTCAACTAAAAATTTTCTGTATTAAGAAAAAGTTTAAAATTTTTACTTTAGTCCTGGTGAAGAAAAAGCAAGGCTCCTGTTTGTTTTTACTTGAAGGGCTTTTTTTCCTTTTTTTTTTTTTGATTGGTAGTGAATCAAAGAAGTGACTAATCATCTATTTTTTTATCTCCTTTGTACAACTAGTTTCTTACTAGGCAGGAGTGGCTTGTTTTCATTGCTATCAATAAAATTGGTACAGGGGGGTGAAAATGCAGAATGGCTTTGCTTGTGTTCCAAAAAACCTGCCTTTTCAGGTAAGGGCTTGAAACCTGTTGGAATCACAAGGCAGTGCTGGAGCAAGGAGGTTGAGAGGCAGTTTTAGTTTGCTTGAACAGTCATAAAATGCAGCCTTGTTTCTCCCACTTCCCACTCATCCTTATGCTTCAAGGCCATGTGTTCTTTGACAGCCCTCTGAAAACACTTGTGTGTGCAGCTGCAATCCCAAACCTCCTTCAATGACAGACCTCCCTCTGAAACTCTTGCAAGAAGGAGGTTCAATAGCAAAACAATATTTTCAAATGTGTGCCAGGAAAAGATCTCTATTTCAATTTATAACGTTAGAAAATATAATTTTCAGACTATACCCTGATCCAACAGTTGGGGAATCATTTTTCTGCTGTGTGATCACCAGAACAGCTTTGAGGGAGATTTGGTCTCAGAAGAGTTTGCTGGAAGAGGAGTGAAGGTGACATGTCCTGTGCTCCTCATCTGCAGCAGGATTCTGTGTGACACAAGAACAGCACAAGTCTGTGGCTGATCACTTACAGTTAGTAGAGATGGCAGCATTTACATAATCTTTAATCTCATCTCTGACTAGTTTTTGGAGACAGATGCTATTTTATATAATGTTTGTCTTACTGCATATTTCCCAGTGTCTTTCTCTGTGCTTCTTCTCGCCGTGTCATTTGTCTTTGTTCTAGTCCTCATCTGATCATCTTGGAGACTGAAAGTCGTTTCCCCTTGATCTTATTATCCACATGGCATGGGATAATCCTATCAGATGCAAACTCTGCATTGCGTTTGCCCTAAACAACACTTCTCTAACATTTCCTTTATTGGGACTAACTGAGACAATTCAGGCTATTTCCCCTGAATGATGTGCATGTAGCCCTGGCCAAGAAGTACTTCAAGCAAAACAAACAGAACAGTCCATACAGCTGATGATTTTGGAATAAGGAGGGATATTAAGAGCATCAACATTTTATAGGAAGCAGAACTCAAGATTTTTTTTTTTTTTTTTTTTCTTTTTTTGCCCAGTCTCCATGGGAAAGAGAGAAAGAAAAGCTGCCAGAAAAGCAGGAAGAATTTGTGGAAAGCTTTCTCAGAGTGATGCATCCAGGGCACAGGATTTTGTTGCGGGGGAATGTTTGTTTTTTTTTTTTTTTTCAGACAATGCTTTTCTGCCAGAGGATGCAAGGCTGCATTACCTTGATGACTTCCACTTGCCTTGATGATTTGTACTCTTAGGTTGGGGGCTGAGATCTAAGTTTGCCTTCAAACTTAGATCTATACTAACCAGGATGTGATTTTTGCTGTACTTTGCATGGGGTGCCACAGTGCTGGTGATACAATACAGAGAACTATTCTTGTACCTGCTTTCTCCTGCATGGAGGCAGAGCATTAATGTGGGCAGGTAACTGATCAGACTTTCCATGAGCACCACAGGATAACCAGGAAGTCCTCATTTGCTATTTTCATCTGCTTTTCCTGTTGTGTGGAGTTTTTGTTGATGGGGTTTTTATTCTGTTTGTTTGTTTGGTTCTAATTTTTTAGGGATTTAAATCCTAGCATTGACAGAACTGAATACTTTAGCCAGAAGAATTATGTTCACACAGTGAATTGGCATAAGTGCTAATGGCAGAAACCCCATTAGTTCCAGGGCTGTTTAAACCATCTGTGTCTTGAGATCTGGGATGCTGGCAAAATTTTCTAGTGTAGATTGGGCTTTAGCTTTCCTCCTTTTCACATTTCCAGCTACTCTGCAGCTCTTGAGCATGCCTTTCTCTTTACTTCAGTTTCTTATTGCACTGCAATGTGATTCTCTTTAAAAGCAGCAGCATTTTGGCAAAATAAGTCCCAGCCTGCATGAAATCAAGTGTGTGGTGAGGAGAGTTGTAGAGATAGGGGAGAGTACATCCCGTGCAAGAGTTGTGAGGAGCACTTGAGGAAGTGGAATGGCTGGGAAGGAGGGCTGCTGGAGTAACCCCTGCTTAGTGTTTGCATGTGTCTGTATCCCACACTGGTGCTGAATTGCATTGAAATTATACAAATACAGCAACTGCCTTGAAAAGCTAAGATGCATCAAGGAGCACTTCCACGCGGTGCAGTGGAGGTCAGGGCTTGGGGTTTCTGAGATTTCTGGCAGGTTTCCCTGGCTCAGTGTGTGTCTGCAGCAGCAAGGATGAGAGGAAGGCAAACTGGAGCAGCTGCCACTAGCCCAGACTGGCAGCTGGTCTAGAAATGACTTGTGCATGGTCAGGACTGGGAGCCCAGCAAAATCTCCCAAGATCCTATTTTGGCAGAGAATGATTGTCTCTGTGGTCAGCTGCCATCAAAGCTTGCTGAAGAATTCCTGGAAACGTTCAGCCTTGGGTGTATTTTTAGGGGTACAACACTTTCCAGAAAGCTTGTAGCAGCAGGACAATGTCAAAAGTGTCCACACACAGAAACAAGGATTTATCTTCCTTAGGAAGTTTTCTGGATGTGCCTGGTCTCTTGTTGTAGATGCTGTGATTACTAAATCAGCTCTTAATCTCTCTAATGCTTTGTGAACTCATTTTCATTTCTGATAGGAAAATAGCAGACTGTCACACACAACTTTTTTCCTCTGCATAATTCAGATGTAGTTGTGACACTTGACATACAGCACAGATGACTGTGAACGGCTCCTTAAAATTTAAACAGATGATTCAGAATTAATTATGAAAACCAACCTTATAGTTGTCCCAGGAATTCAGTACAGAGGATCATTGTCTAAGAAGATCACCCAGCTCCAGCTGACCCCCAAAATTTCTCATTGATAAAGAAGCTAAAGAATCTTGAATGACAGGCTAAGGAAGTATTGTAAAGTTTTTGGTTTTCCTGTTGTTGATATTTTTTTTCCTTTGAGATTCTATCAATGTTGGCTTTCTAAGATCTTTTAAAACATAACTTTGTGACTATGAAAGCCTTCAGCACTATATAGAAGTTTAGGTACAACTTTGTCCTAGGGATTCTCGTAGGCAGCACTTAAGCTCTTCGTTTCTTGAGTAAGAAAAACCTATGTAGATTCAAAAGAGGGTTGTGCATATCTAACTTTTAGATTTAGATTGTAATCATAACATAAAGAGGAAATAATTCTAGCAGTTGATTTCTTCTTAAGTTGTATGCTGAGGAAATGAAATTTTTGTTTTTTATATGATAAGAATTTTTCTTTGAAAACCTGGTGCGCGCTTGCAATGTATTTCAATATATTTCACAATGACTGTTAAAAAACCCTGTTTGACTGTACTTGCACATGATAACATGAAATACTAGTTTGGTTGTGAAAAGAAGCATTAAACAGACTTGTCTAATTGCCCAAATCCACAGAAGGCACATCAATGCTCTGAACTGCTGCAGGAGAATTCAGAAAACCTCCAGTGGATTGTCAGCAATTGCAGGCTTTCTGTGGCCCCTGTCGTTTCTGAAAGAGATCAAGATTGTAAGATGTGCTTTCACATAATAACATGGTAAAAAGCAAAAGTAAAGAACAGAGCCAAATGGTTAAAGTGCTGATCTTCAGAGACTGGAAGAGGCCTGGAGAAATCAAAGGTGAGCCCTTGCTTCTGCATGATCTGGCTTGTTTGTTATGTATGGGAACAACAACGTCTGTGCTTAGCACTGCTGGAAGTGCTGAATTCCTTTCCCTAGGTTGCTTACAGCCCAACTGTCACATTGGGAAGCTGGAGGATTTCCCTATGGACTAGAGCATGAAAAATTGTTTTTCTACCAGGAGATTGGAAAAGACCAAATTATAACTTCAAAGCTGTCTGCTCAAAAATGCCTTTTCAATTTTAACCTCTAAAGCTACTGAAATTTATAGAAAAAGGCTTTTAACATTTTAACATCAATGTACTGTTGACAAGCAATGAGAACTGTAGTACAGGTTCTCACATTGTTTGCCCTTGTGTAGGTACACATGTGTATATTGCATCATATTTTTCTCCATAATTTCTGTGTTTTCTATTTTAAGAAGTTGTCATTGAAAACTACATTTTCTTAGTGTTTAAAATGCTTCTTTGCTCTTTGAAGCTGAAGAATGTTATAATGTTAACTCTTCTGGAAAGGAGCAATGAACAGATTCAAGCAAGTGCCCATTCTGTATAATACCTTGGGGTTTTTTTCCTCATTTCAAGTTTTCCTGTCTTCAGCCACTAAATGCTGATATTACATTCTGTGATTCTTTTTCCTCTTTGTTTCTTTACTGATGAGATCTTTTGGATGTGACTAGTTCATATATACTAATTATTCCCCCTCCTAGTCCCAAGGGTTAGAGGCTTTCTTAAGACACAGGTGGTTATATATGCAGAAATCAGGAAGATGCTCTCTCTAATCAGTTGACCTGAGTATCTAAGCTTTCAAGTAAGACTGAAGAAGAAATAGCCAGATCACCAGCTGTTGGAACAGGAAATATGGATGTGGTTGCCAGCATCTGAAGAAATTACATGTATTTTTACATGGAAACTCCATCTGTTTGTACTTGCTTAGCTCTGGGATTTGAGGTTGAAAAGTTCCAACACCATTAGCTGCAGTTCCTGGCTGTGCTGTTACTTGACCTCTACTGCAAGATTATTATCCTTTCTGATAATTCAAATGGATTGTTTTAGACCCAGGCAAGCAGTCAAGTATTTTCTACCTGCAAAGAATTTATTTGAGTTTCTTTGTTCTCTCTGTTTCTGATAATGCCTCCTAATGAAAAAAAAAAAAAGGCACTAATTTAGGCCATGCAGCAAACTTTATCCTAAAATCTTAGAATCAGTTGTGTGGGAAATAACATTGTATTATACACTTACACATTTTCTTTTGATTACTGCAGTATGACCTGGTTTGACCATAATATTGACTGTCAATATTCTCTGTTCACTAGATAATAGGCAGCACTGCATGGAAGAAAACTGCAAAGATATAACCATTCATTCATCAACTATTCTAAGTCTGAATTCAAATTTTAATTTGGAAAAAAACCCCTATAATAAACAGCATAGGAACTTTCAGAAAATTTGTGATTTGAGGTAGTGTTGTTGGAAGTAAAATGCAATGCACTGAAGTCCTTGCTTCCCTATTATTTTCAGCTAGCAGTGGAAAAAATGCTGCATACCTTTAAATTAAAAAAAATTAAATGCTTTCTTAACCATAAAAAAAGATGAAACCATGAAAAAACCATTTAAATTTAAAAAAAAATGAAAGTTTCTCTTATCTCAAGTGGAGATAAGATATTTTGTGGAAAGTAGGTGCAGAAGAGCACTGAAGAAAGAAGCAAACCCCCCCTCCCAAGTCTAAGAAAAAAACAACCAAAGAGAAAATAACAAAAACAACCACAACAAACCAACCCCCAAAAATAAAATTTGACTATGTCTTATAACCATCAAGTATGGCACAGGATCATTAGATTAACCTTTTGTTATGATGAAAAGCATTGCTGTAAGATGTTTTTCTGCTGTATTTAATGGGATCAGTAGGTTTATGCTCCTTATTACATTGAAATGGATAAAGATTTTAATTTAGATAAACGGGTACCTGACAGGGTCTGTTGTTGTGGGTTTTCTTTTTTATATAACTGCTGCTTTTATGTTGGCTTCTGACTTTGGTGATGATTAACAGATAATTACTTTTCCTGTAGTGAGCAGTGCTGAATTTGGGTGGCAAGAAGGAATTATGTTCTTTGTGTGGATGTTGCAGCAGAACAGTGTAGCCAGTGTCCATGTGGGTAATCCTGGATAAAAGCAGCTGCATCTGCCCAACTCAGAGAGCTTGGTTGCCCTTTGTGGTTTGTCTCTGCCCAGTTTAGAGAACTGTGTCAAAATATGTCTCTTCAGGCCGATGAAACAGATAAATCTGTTTAAATGCAAGAGGTTGTTATTCAGTTGGGAGAAGCTGATATTGGTGCCAAAACTGTTTTGGAAAGGTCCCTGTTGGATGTCAGAGCAGGACAATACAAACCAAGCAACTGTGCTGGCCCCTTTCCGCCTCCCTGAACTGATTTCTCTCTTCTTTACCAGGGCACCCCTTTGCCACCTTGACACCCACCCTGCATGCCCAGGTCCCATGTGCCCTGCAGTGTCCAGCAGCTGGTGACAAGCAGGGTGGTGAGATCCCTGCTGTTGCTTTATGACTGCTGGGAAATCATGTTTCATGATGTACTAGGAGAGCTTGGTGAGTGAATAGCTTCAGCATGTAAAATGGATAATCCAGCACCTGTGCTTCGTAAATATATTGAAAACTGTCAGCTCTGCAGATAGTCCTGTGATGGAAAGATTGAATTGAATTAAGGTGTAAAATGAATTTAGGCTGGAAAGTATCCATAGTCTGTTGTTCTTCCTTCAGTCTGAGTGCAGGATATTTTAATCACATCTATTTAATCTCATCTAAGTTTGCTTAGGTGCTGTGGTGTGGAGTGCCATAGTGACCTCCAGAAAGCTATGCTGCAGAACCACTGGAAAATAACAATGCTCAGTATCTACAGGTTTCAGCATCGTCAAATGGTTGCATATTGCTCGAGGTAACCTTCTCAAGGACAAGTGATGATGAGAAGTTTGGGTCTCTGAAAGAGTGAATGGCTGAAGCCTCAGGGAGCTGCTATTAGTGACACTGTGTTCGGGGGCACAGCAGGTCCTCCTTCTCTCATCCCCTTCTGTTTGCATAGTGAAATGCAGCGAAAAGGGGGTTTCCTCATCAGATGCTTTGAACACAAGGCAATTATTTATAAGTCCTTTTCCCTCAGTAATTCCTTTACAGCTGGAAAAAGTAGATACACTGCAGCGGGGGCTCCTTGCCCTGTGCCGCTGATGGTCTCATATGCATTTTTCTGTGACTGGCTGAACAATTGCCAGATCAAGGCTTAGGGTCTGTAAGCTTTAATAGGTTTTAAGATAAGAACTGTTTGTTTGTTACTTAATAATGCAGTTTTTCAGCCTAATATTATTAAAAATCTTTAACTGCTATGATAGTTTTTACAGAATACCCAGAAGAAAGATATTGAGGTGTCTTCAAATTACAAGAAGTTGGTGTCATTGTGACTCTTTTGCTCACATGTAAGAGTAGGGAAGAGGTGTTTTTGACCCTTTTTCAACTGCTGGGAATGTGCTTTCTTGAGTTTTTGTGTGGGTGGGAAGTATGCCTGGGAAGGAAGCTGGGCTGCGTCAGTGACAGCATTGTGCTAACAGAAGCCTGCAGAATAATTGCTGAGACATCTGTTTAGGAAATTGGTGGCAGTGGGCTCTTCATTTGATTGACTCTGTGGCACGACAAAGTTATTTTCCAGTCTGGAACTGAAGGAAGTATTTGGATTTTTGACTGCCGCTCTATGAGAGATTCATAAGAACAATAATAACAACAGCAGTTACTTCTTCAGGCTTCTTCATCTCCATGTGTTGGCTGCATTGCAGGTTGCTAATAAAAGTGGTGTTATAGATTGCAGTGGCTTATATGTGGGAATAGGTTTTTTTATATTCTCAGTTCACCATGGTTGATGTTTACTGCATTTGCACTTTTAAAAGCAGTTATGTAACATCAGCAAAAGGTGTGTCAGAGGAAAGGCAATTGACTTTGAGAAGTTTTCATAAGCTGTGTTAAGTGTTTATCTGTGTGGTCTCAGAGCAGGTAGTCTGAAAAGTTACTGCCTTTAAGAATGTCACAAATGCTGCTTGGGACTTAGTCCTGGGAAAGCACTATTTGGACCATATAGCTATCAAAACAAGAGACTGATGAGCACAGGAACTTTCTTCTGACTACAGTAAAAATGTCAGTCTGAGCAGTTCTTGCTATTTCAAGCCCTTGCTTTCATTTAAAATTCTACTGCCATTTGATCAGAACATTAAAGTCTTGCTCAGATTCTGTGTCCTGTTTAATCAGGAGATTTTTTTATTCCTATATGCATGCTACAGATTTTAGGGAACTAACAATTCATTTGGTAGGGAGTGAGGAGTCCACATGCCTTCTTCTGGACATGGCTTTGTGTGGTTAGAAATTATATTATATTGGCTATAAAGAAGCTTTTAGTGCCAATGCTGTAGTCATATATAGGAGAGTTTTTGAAAAGACAACCGTACTACCTATATTTATTGACTTTAGCCAAAAGTCATAGATTCAGCTGCTTACTTTTCCTGAAGCTCTGTTTATGACCAGAGAAAAGCTCATAAAGATCTCCTGTTCTCCATGACACTGGATAAGAAACCTCATGCAACAATTTCTTGAGAAACTCTTTTAACATCTAGGTGGCTTCCTGTGTACCTTTAAAGGACATTTTATCTTGCATTGATATTTAAAGCAAATGAGTCTCAACCTTAGATATTTAGCTATAGTATATTTAGCTGAAATTGAAGTGATTTAAAGGAATTAAATGTAGTTAAATAGTATTTTCCTATTCTGCTATATTGCAAACAGTATGTATTTGTTTAATTATATTTTTAATACTTAGGCTTAATGGTGCACCTGTTCCTCTAGGCTCTACTGCAATTTTCCTACTTGTACATAAGGAGTTAATGAAATAAACCTTCTCTATCAAGGAGATGTAACCCTTCCTTCAGCACATAGAACTATGACACTAATAATGATTGGCAATAGAAAATTCACATACATATAGATTTAATTACCCATTTTTTGTCTTTGGACATCTGGATTGCCAACAACACATGGCACTAAAAATAGTTTTTGGGTTTCTTAATTTTATCAATCATTTAGATGTTTGATAATATTAGCAGTAGAGTGTCTGTGAGTAGGGAGAGAAGTTGAATATTTTCTGCCCCCCCATTTCCTTCCTCATCTACTAGAAACACAGACACTAGTACAGTAAAAGACAAGATTTTTACCTTTTTGCTTTAGTTGCAAAGAAATGTAAAAAAATGATTACTTAATGCCCCAGGAGGCGTCGAATTAGTACTCTCCTTTTGCTCTAGTGGCAAAAATGTCTTGAAGTATAGCTGAGCTCAGTCCCCTGTTTCATAGAGCTTTTAGAATATCTTTCCATGCAATTTGACCAAATGCTCCCATTTGGCTGCCTTTCCCATTCCATACCCCTTGGCAGCAGCGAGTTGGTCGCATTTTCCCTGCCAATCTCTGCACAGCCTGCAAGTAGTCTGAGCCATGAGCACTGTCCATTAGTTCTGCAGCAGAGAACCCAGCAGCAAATCCTTCCTGATGCATCTCCTGGGGAGCAGATTTTCTTCTTGGGTCCACTGCTTCTGATCCATCAGGTAGAAATTCAGCCTAAGCGCACTGAAAGGTTAGAGAGGACTTTGTGAGCTCTTGCTTGAACTTCATGGGGTGATTTATTAAGGCTGGAGAGCCATTTGGAAATGTAATGGATGTCTAGGATGCTGAAAAGCTGTCTGAGACCAGGACACTACCATTAAGAATGACATACTGGTTTCAGCAGCATTTGCATTTATAAGGTTTTTTACCTTGAAGCAATTATGGTTTCACTAGGTCTGGTAGTGTAGGAGGATTTTTGAAGGTGCAAGCTGGAATCTAGCATGCAAGCACTTTGCACCAGTCCTTGGGAGCCTTGATGGACACACAGGGTCAGCTGAAATCAAATGCTGATTGAGCCTGTTAATTGACCCATCACAATACCCCTGCCAAAAGGTGACTTCTTCCAGGAGAAACCATCCAAATGCCTTAAACATCTAAAGCACATGGCAAATCAACAGACATGGCAAATCAACATGTTCATGACTTGCATAAGGCTGCAGTAATTTTCTTAGTTGCTAGTGAGAGAGAACTGAGTATAAATAACTTAAAGACAATTTAGCTGGTCAGCAGCTGTAAACATCTCTCCAAGTAAAGCCAAAATTCTTTGACTAAGTACTTCTTGGTGTGCTTCAGCATAACAAGACAGAAGGAGGCTCTTGGGTTTTCTTCTAGCCAAGGCAGAGCTACAGGTGAAAGACCTCTGACATAAAAAGGTGTGGCTCAATGATGTATCCATGAAAGACAGTTTTTATAGAATTTCTTTCCAAGTCTTATATTCTCTAATAAGAAAATATTTTTTTCCCAAGAAAATGAGTGTTGCTGAAAATAACTCTGGCATAATAATAACTGTGCTTCAAAGGGCAACAGTCTCCTCGTTTTCAAATTAACTTGGTACTTAACGTGAAAGTTGATCCCTTTTGCATTTCACATGGCTGAAGTTAAACTGTGGCACTTATTTGATTCCATGGCTGTTGGCAAGAGCTATTGTTTGTAAGCAGTGGGACCAGAAAAGACACTTTTCTGCCAGTGATGGCAGATGACCCAGCTCCAGATGAGGCATCACCAGTGCTGTTCCTAAGGTAGATTACCCTTGCCACAAAGGGGTCAGGCATTATCCTTAGTGTATTTGGCACCTCAAGAAGCAAAGCAAGCAGCAAAGTTCAGGAAGGAAAGTTGTATCTTGGTAGGCTGTCTTCAAGCACATTTTACATTGTCAGCTTCCTCTCTTAGGCAGAGCTTTTCCTCCATGCTTTACACCGAGTGATCATGTGTTTCTCAGGAGAAGCTACATGAAGGATTAAAAGTAATAGCATATTTTTTTCTGTTGGAGAAAGGTATCCTTAGGCCTAAGCTCCTGGTAGTGGAGAAAGATTCACAGCTGGTGTTTATTCTGACACTGTGGTACCTTGCTTGAGTGTATGGACAAAATAAAACCTTTCTGTGTCTGTCTTTGCACTGGACCTGGGGACTGGAAAAGTCAGATAGCTCCCAGAGTGACCTCTCTGTTCCCTCTGGGAAACCGCCATTTATAAGCTGGAGAGGAATGATCCCAGCAGCCACCCCTATTATAAATCCCAAAGGAACAAGCTTCGGGGATCACCCTGTCTCCTTGTCAGTGCTGGTCAAAAGGATGAAATGCAGTCCCTCAGGTGGTGTGTGGGAGTGACAGCTGCCTCATGCACCTCTAGCATGGCTGGAGGTGGTGTTTGTCTTCCCATTGCTCCTTCATCTGTGAACTGCGGCTTGAAAACCCCATGAGGAAGCTCAGAGAAGCTTTTCTCCCAGGAGGGCCTTTCTGCTGTGTTCAAAATTTAAAAAGTACCCTTCTGGAGCATTAGAGAGCAAGCTGGAAGTAAATTACGACAAATCAATTAGCTACAAGTGCTATTCAGAGAGTGTTTTGGATTGAAATAGGCACCTAAGTGCATGAAGTATTCTGTCAAATCATTGAACATGAGGGTGAAGAATGGAGGAAGTCCATTTTAGTACACATGTTCAGTCACATTAATTAGAACAAACTGATGATTTTCTTCTGCTGGGAAATGTTGAGTCTGTACTCTCAAAAGAAAATCAGCTCTTTAGAGGGAAAAATCTCCAGCAGGTTATTGTGTACAGGCTCCACTTATGACTGTGTGAGATTTCACTACCCGTGTGTCATGCTCCACATTGGGAACATTGGGGGACAATAACATTTTAAACCAGAAATAGTGGGATTTAAATGACTAAATGGAACAATCTAATCCTTAATTGTCACCCTACACAGTGAAGCAGTCCTCTTCAGGGCAGAGTTATTCTCAGCCTGAAGTAGCTATCTCAGTTGAGTCAGGTGAATTATGCCTGGAGGTGCTTATTTCTCCCCACTGACTGTAAAGGGAGCCTGGGAAGACTGACTCGGATATAGAAGCATGCAGTGTGCCCCTCCAGAGCTAAGGGAGATGAACCCTGCCCAGGAGATCAATAGTAGAAAATCTAAAGATAAGATTTCCAAGCAGAACATTTGTCATGTCCATTGTGGTGTTACACAGTGGCCAGAGAACACATGGCATGAAAATTTTAGAGCTGCAGTGGTTCATCAGTGAAGATAACCAACAGAGCAGGGCATGCAAGGAGCATTACTTAGAATGTTTGTAATAATGTCAACACTGAGATGACCTCTGCTGGAATTTATCCCATTGGGGTTCACCAGCTGTCTTTACAGTCTTGTAAAAGGCAACTCAGAGGAAAAGCAAGAGAACTTAGGCTTCATCTCATTGCAGCCTGTTTGTATTACTCTTAGAAGATAGGTGCTTTCCTGTAATACTTCTGTTATTAAAATTCTCCTTTCCCCTTTCTCTTCTAGCTGGAAAATTGTATATGGTGCCACTTGGATTTTATCTTATTGGCAATAATCAGTTTCTCATAAACGAGACTATGGGAATATGAGATGTGAGGTAAATGGCCCAGTTTATGGAACTAAAGAACTTTCAGTGAGTCTTCAACAATGTATTACAGGCTAAATTTACATAGTTTTAAAATGTACCATGGACCTAGGGATGCGTTGAGGGCCTGTGTCTAGAACAGCAAAAGCTGGCTATTTCCCTATATTAAACTATAAAAGCACTTCTAATTTCAAGGACATGGAACTGCAAGCTGCTAAATATATATATTTTTTGAACTAATATGTGTCTCTATAAAGACAATGAATTGTGACTGCCTTCTCATCTTGTGCAAAGAACAATAAGTCTTAGAAGGCAGAAGCTTTAAAGATTGGTACTTAATTAGAAAGTGTCCTAAATGAAAAGTCAGCATTTTAATAAATTTCCTCTTGGATGAAAGAAATGTCTCTCAAAGAAAATTGCAGCAGATGTGTGAGTATTTGGGGTCACTGGGGAGACCTTGGCATTTGAAGGCAGAGAACTTGAATAGTGAAGCGTTTGCTTGGTAGTTTTGAAGAATGTGTCTGTGTGCAAACACTGTGTGTGCATAACATTGAAAAATGTCTATGAACACACAGATATATAGGGGTTTTTATACACACTAAAAAATCCCAAAACAACCCCCTCCAAAACCAGGAATATGCATCTTTCTGAGTGGGAGGGGAGGTGCTAGCAGAAGTTGTTGTAGGGGGTTGTGAGGAAACAGCACAGCCTGAAAGGGATAACTGGAGCCAAAGATGGGACCCCTGATTCCCAGGGCTGGGAATCATACCAAAAAAATCATCCTTTCCTGCATCCTTCATTGTTGGTGGGACTTCTGAGAGTTTAGTGTATGCTATGGGTCCTTGACAAAGCAAAAGCTCTCAGGGATGGAGGGGAGTGGGGAATCTCCTTCCAGCAGATGTTCTGTGGTCCTCTTGGACACCACAGCTTGGTGTTCCCAGCTCCTGGGTTCCAGCCTGCCCTGGTCCAGGTGAGGTGCGGCAAGGAGGTGCCTGTTCCCTCTGCCCTGCTGCCCCCACCTGCTGTGCCCACAACATTTTGGGGAAGCCTAATGGGGCAGGCTCCAAGCCATCCTCCCCATGTGGGTTTTGGTTACCTCACCCTTCCCACACCAATACCACTGGGAGTAATTTCCAATAACTCTCACATCCTTCCTCCTAAGTGATCCATGAATAACTTGGAAAAGCTCCTTTGGGCCATTATTTTAATCTGGCAGCTGTGAGTGATGCTGCTGAGGGAAGCTGGTACACAATGTTTTGCACTTTCTTTATGACCCAACTCATCCAATATGCTGGTGCTTGCAATGGGCTTCAAGGGACTTTGATGCTTAATCTGTGTTTGAAGTTATGTTTGTTCCTAGCATTTTTTGTAATTGAACAATTACAGAAAGTTACTTTTGGTAATGTAGGATGCTAGACTGTCATCCTGGTAGTTTCAGATCACTTAATACTAATTTCCTTAAATCGATGTAAAATTTGTTACGTCAAGCAATGCCCTGTATGAGTTTATTCCTCAATTCAGACAGAAGTATTTTATAAACTACTCTGCAGGAAATGTCCAATTGAGTTGTTAAAATTTCTTGCTAGGTTCAAAATTACATTAACTGTTTCACCAACATAACAGGGGATTGTTGAAGAAACATCTGTTCTGAAAGGCTTATCAAATTTTTATTCCCTCATCATCAGATTAGTTTGTTGTCTTGTTCATTCAGTTGTGTTGCCTGACAATTTACTGCAATTTTCTGGTCATTTCTTTGTGGTCACATCAAACCTAGAGTTTGGGATTTAAAGGTTCTAAGTACTAGGCTAGTAGGAAGAATTGGTTTAGTAGGAGAGATAGAAATATTTCCTGCATCATAGCACTTTTGATAATACTGGTAAGTAGAATACTTTTCTTTATCAAGTAATGCAATGAATGTTTCTATATGATAAGAGTCCTCAAATTGCTCCATACATCCTCAAGTTGCTGCATTGCAGTGACAACTTTGTATTATGGGGAAGGAGAACGTTGGGAGTTACTTTGCAGTTATTTTGTGTTTAGAATGGATGGCTAGCAGGGATTTCTAAGACCTGTGCACCCAGAAACAGAGGAAGTTTCACATTTCACAGTATCACTGCTCATCTTGCTGTACCTGAGCAGCAGCCTCTGCTTGGCCTTCCTCAAACTGGTTAGTTCCTCCAAAATGCTCCCAGCATTGCCTGCCCTCCAGAGCCAACAATGAAGTGGGAGCTCTCAACCAACACTGGAATATTGATGTTAATTTTCCTTACTTTATAGATATATTTATATAAATATAGGAATATATATCTGTATAAAATATTGTCATATGAACTTTCTGTGAATTCCCTGCTGGTTTTGAGAATTACAGGATGATGAAGGCCCTCTCCAGACATAATTTTTCTTAGAGAACAGTCCAGTCCTCTAGAAATCCATCTAGGATACTACAATGCAATGCAGATGAGCAACAGTTTCTGCAATAATCATGTTAGTTCTGCAATAATGGTATTGATTCATTAATAGAATATCAATTCTCTAATTATCTTATTCCCTCTATTTCAAATCCCATAAACCTCATTTGTCCAAGAAAGCTGATTAGCTCAATGCTGCAGCATGAAGCTGTAACAGCACAACAATAAATGGTTATGCATTTTCTTAGTAATGCCTTTTTTGGTGATAAATACCTAGCTATTTTTAAAGCAACAATTGCAAGACTTATTGCTTTAACATTGTGGGAATTACTAAAGGATGAACAATTTCATTGATATAATGAATATAACCTTGCATACAGATAAGGCTAAATGATTGCAGAAAGTGAGATTATTTGCGTGCGTGTATACAAAGTAAGTGATCCTTAAGGACAAATAAGGAGAGAAATTTGCTAAGGAAGCATGTTTTACTGGCTTGATGATTTTTTTTAATTTGCTGGACTAATGGTTTAGGCGATCCATTAGGTATCTAATGGAAATGTGTAAACTGACTATTTTTAAATGACATTTTCAGTAGTAAGCCAAGTAAGTCAAGTACAAATACAGTATGCAAATAGAGTATGTTAGTAGAGTTCACGTGGTACACAGCAAGTTTGGAAACCCAAACTCCATCCCATGCATGTCTATGTTTAGAGCAGGTCAGTGCAGTGTATCTAAATCTGAGCACATTGATACTATTGAACTAGAAAAAAAAGAGTGAAATAAGACAGAACTTGCTCATTCTTGAAAAAATTTTGCAGAAGTTCCTTAACAGAACAATATCCTGTGCTTTGAACAGAGCACAAAGAAATGTGGGGGTTGTGACTGACAGGTTTCAGTCTTGAAAATGGTAGAAGTTTGAACATCTTTCAAAAAATACTTTGAAAGTAAGAATGGTTGAATCATGCTGTTTGCCTGTCTTTTCCATGATAGCCAGCTTGAGCTGCAGAACAAGATGTAGCTGTTTATAGTCCTTTCTAAAGGGGAATGGAGTATATGTACATAATGCTTTAAATATTTCTCTCTCTCTCTGGGGATACTAAAGTGTCCATTTTGGGAAGAAACAGAAAAAAATTAAAAAGATGATAGAATTCTAGGTCTCTTCCTACTTCAGAGAAGCACTTGTTAAAAATAAAACCATTACGTTTCTTCCTCAGAAACTCTAAAATCTGAGCAGCTTTGTCTTGCATTCAGATCACTGCAGTGTCAGCAAGCACAGGTGCAAATATGCAGCACAAAGGCCAGTCTCCCTGGGGATGCTGCTGTCCTGTATTTCCTCTCCAGCCCCTCCTTCTTGTCAGACTGCCCTTCTCACACAGCAATTTCTTCACTGTTACACGAGCTACATTTCAGAGAAGCGTTTAGAAGAGCAGAACGAACACAAGTGATGCCTTTCTGAAGGCCTCTGGGGGAATAAAGCTGATGAACCACAGCCTTCCTCCCTCCATGCAGCTGGTGGTAGCAGCCAGCCCAGGGTGCACTAGCTGTGTTTACCTCTGGCAGAGATAAACTGGACATCCTTGGCAGCCTCATGCCCTAGGACAATGGGGATACTTAAAGTTCTAGTTGGCAGTGTCTTGCTGTGGGTCAGTAGGAGAGGCAGGAATAACAACACAGATCTCTTGGAACCATTAGCTCAGAGCTTTAATGACCAGGTGGCCAAGCAGCCAGAAACTTCTATAGAGGTTGACTGAAAAGTGTTCTCTTCCTATCTTCGTCCTAAAGAGTTGGGAGAATGGAAAAACAAGGTGCTACTGAGAAAATAAGAAATGTAGAAGGTGATGAATGCTTCTCATTTGTCTGTTTTTTGAAATGTGATGAGGCAGTTGCCACAGAAATCCTGTTCTCTGCTCGATACAATGGGTGCCAGTTCCAGGAAGCCATTGACAGCTGTCACAAACAGCTTTCCATGAATCTAAATATCTCAGAGTAATGTAAAGGGAAATAAGTCCTTGTGTTTCCTTATAGATCAGATGCTGTAAGTTTTGCTTTTACTTAGGGGAATATGACTGAGCAGAGCATCAGCTGTTACACATGGTCTGCAAAGTGAATGTAACCAGTTTGGTTTTGCTGTAAACAAAAAACAGCATATGTTTTCCAGAAAGAAATTAACTTGCATCTTTTAAGATTGTTTTGATAGAACAGAACTTCCAACTATCTTGATTTACACTACCAGACTATAAAGCTACACAAAAAAAATTGTTTCAGAAGACAATTTTGGCAGTTTGAAACAATATACTCCATGAGAATAAAGTGCTCAGTAAGAAACAGTTTTCAGCTGTAAATAGTTTAGGATATCCAAACCATTATGAATACAACTAGTAAGTATATTTTGAAAGGACATTTAGCAAGGAAGAGGCCTCTTAGTTGCTTTTGTGGTCAACATTCCTTATCCCAGTGGTGTGCTCAGATACTGCAGGAGGTAGCAGCAGCTGGGGGAGAGCACCGAGCACATAGTATGAGCTTCTGGTCTACTTTTTTGGGTTATCATTTTGTTCTGCAGGCCTCAGTTGAAAGCAAACTCCTTTGGGCAGAAGTTACTCATCAGAGCAGTGAAAGTTGAGCTGCCTCAGGGGAAGAAGAATGAGCTGTACCAAACAGCCAATGGAAACAATGCACAAGAAAAATGAAGGCTCTAAAAGTGTTTTGTAGATAAAAGAGGCAATTCATGGATATATTTAGTAGCTCATGCTATTTACAAAATTTTGGTGGTCAGGCGTTATGCTTGTAAGAACTTGTTTCTTTTATTATGAGATGAGAAAGATGTGAAAATTAAATTATTTTATGTAAGCAAATCCCTTTATGGAAGACTAGACTCTTTTACAAATGAACATAGGGCCAGTTAATTTTCTTTTCCCCAGAGCTTTCTGGACTGGAACAACATCCTTAAACAGCCTTATAGTAATTTAAAAAGAGAGACTGACTTAACTTTTTTAAAGAGACTTGCTGCTTTTATTTTCTGATAGTTAAATTTGGGTATGCAAAAAGACATGCCTGTAATCATCACCTGTGAAATTTATCTGTCCAGGTGAATGTGTTATGTAATCTACAGACAGAGTACTTACTAAAAACTGCAGTTGGAGGGTTGTTACTTGGCTTCCCCAGCACTGCCTTTCCAGTCTAAAGGGACCTCTCTGGCCCATCACGTCTTAAAAATTGAGAGTAGGATAGCTGCAGGCTAATTTATTAATTATTGGGAAGACTAAGTCTATGTGAGAGTCTCGGTCAGAGATTTAGTGTTCCCCTTTCCTTTCCATGGAATCTGTCCAACACTATAAATTGCCAAAATATTCACAGCTACTCTGATGGGGAAGAAAGAGCTTAGCAGCAAGACAGCACCCAATCCCCCCTCAGGGCACAGTGATCTGGCACTTGTCTTGCTCCAAGGCCTCTGTGGATCCATCAGGTGAGCTTCATCTTAGACTCAGTGCCTCCCCCAGGTCCTGCTGGCAGGGTTTCTGGCTCTGCTCTGCTTGTTATTAATTCTTGCTGTACAGCAAAGGTGCAAGGAGAGCCTGCTCAAGTCCTGAGAGGGCAGGGAGAGTAATGATCCCCTGTGTTAGAAGTGACTGAGCATCACTCTGTGGGCTACAGATGCTGTACTGGGAACCTGGTGAACAAGGGGGTCCCAAAATGAGTGGGATCCAAGGGGATTCAAGGTGCAGGTCTCTGATTGAGAGCTGTGGTCATCCCCTCTGAAGGGACATGATTGCTCAGCACTTTGTGTCTTGGGGAACTTGCCAAGTTGTTGTTCATTACAGGACAAACTTAATTTGGCACTACTGACTGCCAGAAGCCTGAAGTCACACTGAGGTTTAGTACTCTGTTTCTTGCAGCTACTGTAAACAAATATGTGCTGTCTGCTAAAAGCATCATGTACTTGTTCAGCATTAGACTTACAGACAGCTTTGTTCTTGGAGCAGTTTTTTTATTCATCATTGTATAAGAATTTGCAAACCTATTTTCTCAACATCAGTACTGATCCTGTTCTTGCTTTTCCATCTCTGATTTGTTGAATATTGTTACTCTTGGCAGGGTTCAATTGCTTGAAATAACCATACTGTCTATCCTGAAATGGCCTACTGTGAGGCTTCAAATTTGAGGGCTCTTAGAGCTGCAGCTTAATTTACATGATGCTGCGAGCATTTTGAAAGTGCTTATTTCAGTTTGCAAACATTTGTGTTTTGATGAATGGCAATCTATTGTCAACAATCCTGCACCTTCTTTCTACTTCTTTCACAGCCAGAGACAGGACAGATTTTACCCACACTGTGTGTGACTTTTTTTCTCTTTAAAAACATATATTTTGTTCCATTCTGTTGAAATGGAGGAAACTTCTGCCACTGGGTGTGTGGATCTGGCAGTAGTACTATCCAGCCGTGGACAAAATAAATGCAACCTCTCTTGAAAGTGCACCACAGCACAAGGTTGTCTCATTTATGTCACTGCCCTTGGGAACCAAACCACTAGAAATAACAAGGATTTTGCTGAAGAGGTGCTGCAAGCATGTTCTTCCTGCAATTCACAGCCTGTGCTATGAGATGGAGCTCCAGAGGGATCCCTCCCTTCCCATACTGTCCTGAATATTGAAACTTGAAACTGCTTTGACAAGTTTCCCCCTTTATGTGCTTGAACCTTTTCTTATGGTGATTTCTCCCCTCCCTGGTGGGAGAGGCAGTAAATCTGCAGCAGATTTATGGCTTGCTGTCAGCCTAGGACAGCCTGATACACTGAAACCACTGTGATCTCCTAGAAAACATGGCAGGGTACTCCACTGAGTCTTGTAAAGCACACAGCAGTCTTCTCTTAGAGAGGGGGAGGTCTTTTGGCTTGTAAAACCTTTGGAATTGAAGGATAAAGAGCAGCAAAGTTGCCCATTTTCTGTGTTCTGGAAAGTCTGGTTGATTTTTAAACTTTTTAAAGTAAATCAGTTACCTTTAGATCTCTGCCTAAGTCACTGGAATGAAAAATATCCTAAAAAATACTTGCATAATGTTGCAAGATTTCTTATTCCCAACTCATTAAATGTTGTTTTGTTCTCTGACAACCTATGCCTCCAGTAAGAAATTCCTCCTTTGGGAATGCCACAGACTGTGCAGAGTGCAGGGCACAGTCCCTGAAGTGGATGTGTCTAGGTCTGAATTTACAGAGGCTGATATTCCAGTTGGAGTGGGTGGTGTCTCAAAAACCTCAGGTGGGAAGCGGATCCAGTATCACTCTAATGTCTCGGTGATGGTTTTGGAAGGCTCTGCTACCAGCCTGGTTACAGCAAGAGCATCAGCATTCTGAATTAAATTGCTTGAGTGATACCAGAATGCATCAAGGAAGATTAATTCCTGTCCAAGAATACCTGATAGATGATGAGGTTTGACATTTTTATTTATTAAAAAAACAAACCCCAATAAACCCAACCAAATCAAACATCTTCCCTTTCCCTCTCAGCCAGTCCCCTGTCTGCTTTGTATTTTGCTGTAGCTCAAGACCCAACACCATGCATGCTGTGGTGAAAAATGTCACTGATATTACATGAAGATAATTACTGTTTTCAGTGCTGCTTGGAGCATTTAATTTCATGTTCAATACAAATGAAACAAACTGCTTTCACAAAATAACTTCACAGTTTCTTCCGTTTGTGTTTCCATGGAGGAAATCTCCATCTCTTTCTGGATTATCTAATCTCTTCAAAGAATACTCTTGCCCTGGCTAAAAGTCCCTATGAGGATTGACCCTGACTTAAGAGAATACTGTGTGGGAGAATCTAACAGAATTGAGTTTAGAGATTCTTTACTTTTAAATATCAGAAAGTAACAGAACAGGAGGTTGCTTGAAATCTCTGGTAATCTGTTAGTCCACAGATAAAGTGTTTAATGTTATTCATGAAATTCATGATACTTGTGATAATGAGTGATTATTTGTCCTTTACCATTAAAGGCACAGTGTAGCTACTTTCTGCATGGATTTACAATCTGCCTTGCAAAGGGCAAGCCCCAAAGGGGCTACATTTCAATGAATTGGAAGGAAAAGAACAGGTAGATGTGCAGCACTTCTGTACCTTTTTTCTTTCAAGTGCAGTTCCCTGAGTAAAAGGCCATCTCACTGACCAGTCTAAGGCTGTCCACTGCAGCTGATGGCTCTCAGTCCCAGTTTACCATCTCCTCAAACTGAGTCAGTGGTGATTGCAGGCCTCTAAAGAAGAACTACAGGGAGCAGTGTCTTGCTCTAGAATATTGCTTCAACCTTGAAATATTCTTTTAAAGCAGCAACTTTTGATTTTTTATGGCAATTCTAGAAAATTGTAGAGAGTAATGGCAAAGTTGTGACAAAACCTGAAAGGCAACAAAATTGAAATGATAAGAAGGCATATAACTGAGAAAAATGTCTTCTTCCTCCTTTGGTGTCATAACAACTCTTTCTTGTAGTTTTGGTAGAAAAGATATCATGAGACGTTGGCAGATACAAGTCTTCCACCACGGGAAGTGTTTCTAGCACCAGGTAGGGCTTCATCTATCTGCTGTAAGATCTGGAACCCAGATTGTCTATGGTTTATCCTAATGTTACAGGTAGAAATGGCACAAGAAGGGAAAAGAGAGCTGACCTGAGTTTTGCTGTGAGCAGGGCGAGGTGAGCTGACTTCCGCCTTAGGGTATGACAAAAAAGAAAACTGAACTTTTTGTGATTTTAAGATTGTTAGTTTGGGTTCTTGGGCAGTAGAAGGCCTGGTAGCTCAGTGGTTTATCTGTCCTGCACTGGTTTCATGCTGTGCATGCTCTGCTAAACTATTGCTGAGCTGCTGCTCTTGTGCAGGGGCCAGATTTCTGCAAAATTATCATCAAACAACACCTGTCTACTGCTTGGGGATCCTGTGTGCTCAGTAAATCAGTAGGTAGACTGTAGAACTTTATTAAGACTTAGGTCTTTGCAATGTCCTTGGTAGTTCATCACTGCTGAGCAGAAATGCAGCCGTGTAATTTCATAAAGGCCAGTTAGGCCTTTCAGAAATAACACCAGTAGTTATGCTGATAGATCAAGTGTGGGATCTCTGGATATAAAGCATTGCTGTTCATCATGGGGTATAAAAATTTATATGGAGGGATCAGGTTGTGGGAGACTTTCCCTCTGTGTTGAAGTGGGTTGGTCGTAGCTAGAAGTTGATTATCTGTATCGGCAAGTTTTCTGAGTGACAAAAGCTATTTGCATAAAATACAATAATGCCTCCCACCTGACATTTACAGTAGAGACCTGCACAGGGAAGAAAACAGTATTTTCCCAATTTTTACTACCCTTTGTTCATGGTGATATCTTTAACTACAGGCTTGTCTTGTTAATTGATTGAATTATTTAATGTGGTGATTTATTTAGTGAAGGCAAAATTAGTATTTTTGTCCCTGACAGCTGTAGGGCTTGGAAGAACAGTCAAGGTATTTTTCCTGATCTTTCAGTGCCTTACCCAAGAACATGTTTCCCGTGTGCTAGGTAAAAACAGATGGAGAAATCTGATTTCTTTCTTTTGAAGAGCTTACTTCATAGTCCCTAGAAACTTCTCTTCACAGGCCTTTTGGTTCTTTCTCCCTACAGTGGTCTCCCCATAAAAGATCAGGATTTTGCTACAGCTCTGGATGAACCGCATGAAATTATTTAGAAAGGTGCATGTTGTGCTATATGTTATTGTAAGTCAGAACTCCAGTGTGTGTGTTTTGTGGCCATTTGTTCACTGTTTATAGTGCTTGTCTGCACTGATAGTGTGACAAACTGACGTTGGCTCAGCAGAAAGTCCTTCTGGGTTTGTGTGCTGCTGCTGCTTCCCGTGCCTCTGGCTGAACAGCCCCCTCACTTCCCTCTCCCAGCTTGTCCCAGTAAAAATGTGTGAACTGCCTTTCTCACCCGGAGCCCTTTCCTCTCCAAGGCGTGCACAACACAACAGCGTCTTGCAGAGGAAACTCGTCACTTGTAATTTATCCTTTCTTCCACAAGGAGAAACGCTGCTAAGTACTTTAACTGGGGATTAATCTTTCTGTCTTTTACTCTTTGAGTTCCTGCCAATCAACTATTATTTATAAAACAAGCTCTTGGGTGATGATGGCAGATCTCATAAGTCACTGCTCAGTTTCTGTCATACCTAACTGAGACTACTGGCATAAATTCAAATACATTCAGCTACTTATTTCTAATTTGGTCAGTACAGAACAATTTTATCCCCATATTACTGCCCATACTGGCACATCCAAGCAAGCAACCAGTTGCCCCTTCATTTACCCGTTGCAGCTGTACAGATCAGAAGCAGAGGGCAGGAGTTATCATGCTGTGATCTCCTGAGAGGTTATTCAGAAATGCTATTCTACCCTGCAGTGCTTAAAAACAGGAGAACTATTACTGAGATCTACCCTAGGAGAACTGGGTGAATTTTGGGGGAGAAGGGATCTCTGAATCTCAGAAATGAGGGCTGATCATTTTGGAGAGGCTAACAACGAGCTTCAGCAGTGTTTGTATGGAATAACCTTGATAGCTCATTCCTTTCTTTGTCTCTGAAGATATTGCAGTATTGCTGATAAAATCTTCATACCACACTAGTCCCAAGAGAGATGTAGAAGCAAGGAGACAGATATTTATTATTTAATCAGTGGTTTGCACCATGCTTCATTCAATCTCTAATATGACATGGGTGACCAGTGTTGTGTTAGTCACAAAGCCTTGTGCCAAGGTGTGCCTTGGCAATTTCAGCTGCTTACACAATGAATACTGTGTAAGTCGCTTAAACTTCCAAAACTTTCTGAGGAACAAACTCTCTTTGGGATGTCAAATCTTGTAGTTCATGCTTTAAGCTAAATCTAATAGCCTGAAATACCTTCTCTTACTGTTTTGCAACATTCCTGGATCTGGTGCTATCCAAGCAATGCATAAGTACAAAAAAACCCACCACAACTATGGGAGAGGACTATGAGGATTCTGCTAAATAAACCCCAGACTGTGTTAAAAAAAAAAAAAAAAACTCAAAAAATTCCTCCCCCCCACCCTTTTTTTTTTTTTTTTTTAATTCTTGGCACATATTCAGATTACTTTCTACATGCAGCGCTGGTTAAAATCCAATCTCATTTAAATTTGGTACTCCGCTATTGAAAACAATTTTAAAAAATACTGCCAAAGACTTGAGACCTACAGTTACCAGTCACATGATGTCTAGGTCTATTTTGCTAACCATCCCCCATGCTGAGTTTGTTCCCCAGCCTGCAATAACCAGCTTGAAATTTACTGCCGCCATTAACTTGCTTATTATCTAGAGACTCCTAATGTAGCTGATGAATACCTGCATTTTGTGCCACATTATTTGCAAAGGCTTTCTTTTTCCTGTTGCAAGGTGCGAGGCTGATCCTACAGTGCTTCTCGCTTTGAAGCACTGTTTGCGATATTAATTTGGTGAAACAGGAAAGAGAGCAGCGAGCTTTTCTTTCTAACTTACACAATCCATAGAAAGGCTGAAGAGATCTGAAGCTTCGTTTGCTCCTGCAGGTTCAGAGAGGTTCATTCACACTCCTTGATTCTGTGTGGTGACACTTGTCTTCCTAAACCCATTAATAGTGAGACTCCTGTGGAGAGTCACAGAATCACAGAGGTCTTGGTTGGATGGGGCAGGTGCAAATTGCTTCATCCAGCCTCTTCTTTGAAGCTGGGGACTTGCTGACAGTAGAGACCAGGTGAGTCATGGCTTTGTATTTAGGGGTTTTGAAAATCCTCAGTAATTGAGACATTACAAGTTCTGTGGACAACTGCCCTGTTCTGCCAGTGAGGAAGTTTTTCCCAGTGTCCAACCTGAACCTATCAAGACAATGTTTGTGAATGTTGTCATTCTTCATTATCTTGTCTGCCACTCTCAAAACCAGTTTGGCTTCATGGTCTTTAACCTCCACAATAGTATTTGCACTAGATCATCCTTTTTTTAATCTGATAGATCACCCCTTCTTTGAGGAGGGAGCAATCCCTGTTCTTCACCCTCTCTCACAAGCCATGTGCCCTGAGCCCTGATCATCTCATAGGCTGGACTTTCTACATTTTCTCCACATCCATCTTGATCTCACCCTTCTTTGCAGAAGTGGCTGAAGTACTGCAAGTCTGGCCTGATCAGTGCTGACTGGATTGGGAAAATAACCTCTTGACTTGATCGACCTGCTTATTTTAATGAGGTCATTTGCTGTGTTTCTGGCACGAATGCAGTGTTAGTTTATATTAATCTGACACCCATGGTAACCTCAGGACCTTTTTGGCAGGGCTGATATCAGCCCACTTGGTTTCCTGCTGTTGCAGGTGCCTGGGGTTTTTCTTCCCTGAGTACATAGCTTTGCACTTGGCTGTGTTGAACTTCATGATGCTTGTTTGCTCAGTCCTCAAATTTATGGCCAGGTCCCTTTGTGTCTGTCTTTTGTCATGTCAGAAACTTCTAATCTATTATCCTAGAGGATACAAAAAATCACAGGCAAGTTTCTGCTGCAATTTATTCTTTTGGGGGAGATTTCTCTATCCATTAACTATAGAGGGAACCATGGAAGACTTATTGCCTAAGGTTGCCTTTTGAATGTCTTCAGCTTTAGTTTCCAGAAGTGAGAACAGTGGGAGATACAGAGAAACTAGTATTGTGTTTTCTTTTCATCCTGCTGTGCAGGGCCAAGTCTGAATGGAATGGAATGAGATTTTTTTTTTTTTTTTTTTTTTTGTCGCTGTGATATTCTTCTGCTTTGTATCTGTTCTGCCTACCAAATATTGTGTTTCATCTTTAATGGTTATGGCACCCATTAAGCCGAGAACAGTCTTATGACTGAACCATCTCCACGGACTGTTAGCCTCATTATAGAACCTTAACTTAATGTTCAGACTGTCAGTGCATTAATAATTGTTTGGTATAAAATGTTGGCTTGCCTTCCTGCCTATTCCCTTCTCTTAAGGTTCCATTATTTGTAAATAGGGCAACTTGTGGCCAGTTAACCCATGGTGGGGTTTCCTTATTACTCTTCCTGTTAACATCTGATACACCCCAATTTTTCTTGTATTTTCATCAGATCTCCCTTTTATTTTATTTTAGACACTTTATTTTAGACAATAAGGCCCCAATTAATATGTTTCTATGCATATTTTTTTCTTTTAATTTTTGTAGTCGCTCTCAAGGTTTATCTGCCTTCTGCTATTGACCATGCAGATATTATTTAGGTGTATTTAGCTTCTGTAGTAGTTTTAAAGTTTTTTTTTTTTTTTTTTTCACCAGCCAATGTGTAGATTACTAAAACTCTTTCAGTAGAAATGCAGATCTCCATATTGTCTAGGCTCACTCCCTGATTGGGGTGGCCCGGAAAGGCGGAAAAGTCTCTCCTCCAAACCGTGCCTTCAAAGAAAGACTCAGTAGTCTTCAGTCGTCCGGTCTCAAGGTAGTTTATTGTGTGTTATCTAAAAGATTTCTCCCTGAGCTGCTGCGGTCCGTTCAGCAGTCAGGCAAAGGCACACACTGACTCCCAGGGGGCTGGTGCCTTCTTTTATATCATACATTACGTGTTAAATGTTTATGATTTTTCCCCAATGCCTATCACCTATATTGAACAGTGACTTTCTACTCTAAACCAGTTTGTGAGTGCCAGCATCACCATGAACATGGAGGTTAGGAAGAAGAAAGAAAGAGGACAGGGCACACCCAAATCCCTCCATCTTAGAACTTCTGACTCCCATGTACAAAACTCAGACCCCTCTGTACAAGGCCTAAAACCCCCCTGTATAGCACTCAAAAATTCTTCCTTTCACTTTGTGACTACTTCTACTATAATATCTAAACTTTTGTGATTTCTTGTTCTTCCTGCAAGGTTGGTAAATTGTTCCATGGATCAGGTTCAAAGCCACAGGGGTCTGTGGCTGCATTCCAGGGTCTCAAATGCTTCTGACCTGGAACATCCAAGAGTGTCCAAGGGACATTCTGGGTTCTGACACCATGTGATAACTGATGTCATGCACTACTAGTGTGGTGGGTTTGTTTTTTTGCCTTATTGCTCTGAGTGGATCTCTTAGAAGCTGTTTATATTAAGGTTTATATACAAAGATGAAAAGATATACATATAAAGATGAAAACTACCATTTTGTTTTTTCTGATGGGAAAATAGAAAAGGAATAATCTTAGGCTGTAGTCTACAGTAGAGAAAGCCACATGGGATAACTACATGTAATATATATGGCTGATATTGCCTAGAGGATTCACAGCAAAACACACATTTGACTCTCTTTGTTCACTAGAGGATAAAGGGCTAATAAGCAAAACCTAGTTTTGAGAAACCACAAAGATCTTTTGCTTTGATAGATGTCTTCAACAAAAACTTACAACATGAAATCAGCATGCCTCATTCTGTTCTGTCTCAACTTGGACCTTCAGTAGGTAAGAGGGACAGTATTTTAACAGGGCAAGAGGTGTACTGTTAAGGACAGCAGAAAAAGGCACTGGGCTGATGAGTGACTGACTTGCTCTCTCTCAGCAGCAGCAATTTCTCTTTTCAGCCACCAGCCATCCTGGATGCAGCCATATGAAAAGCCCACTGCTGAGGGGGAGTGAGTGTGACATTCTCTTCTGTGGAACTCAGAGCTAAATTAGCACAGTCCTCCTCCCCCATTTCTTCCTTTATGGATTGCAGTGCTGTGGCTGTATTAATGAGGCACCAGCCCTGTGGAGTATGTTGTTCTGGTGCCAAAGTTCAAGACTGGTAAAAATGTATGAAAATGTTCAGGTTTCTGCAGGTTATAATTTTTTACAAAAAGATTCTTTCATTTGTTTTTTCCTTTCTTGGTTGTAGCATTAAAAAATTACCCATTTTATATAAAGAGATGTTTAGTGCTTGCAATTTCATTGTCTTCCACCCTGCTTTAGCTGTGGATGAGTTTACCCACATCAGAGGACATCTCTGGTGGTGTTAATGGTACCTAGTTTTCATGGATTTGATGGTTTGCTGCATTCCCAGAAAGAGAACTTAGATAATAACCCTAAAAGTTTCTTATATTATTTCCCACTATGAAATGTGGGGTTTGTAGGAAAAATGACCTGAAACAGTTCACAAAGTGGTCTCTGGACTGGTGGTGGTTGAGGGCCTGGGCAGCAGCCCACCATTTTAGCTGGGCCATTTTAGCTCCTCAGCTAAAGTAAGTGCCTATTTCACACTGCTTTGTAAGGGAGGCCATCCTTGATTTTATCAGTGTCTTCTCTTTCAATTCCACATCCTGATTTTGTTTGGCACTAGGGCTAGACAATAAGCAGGAAAGTGCCTGAAATGAATGCATGGAAAAATCATGCCTGGAGAAAGTGCTGGTTCCTAACTGCTATGAGCTGCAGGTTGGCTGCTGGCTGAAGAATGAATAATTGCAGTCCTTTTTAAATGACACACTTTAGAAGTGGTGTGGATATTCCCTTTTTTTAGTCAGTCACATGTCCTGATCCAGCAATGTGTTTTAGTTCTTTTTAAACTCAGATGATATTTTGAAATAAATAAAACTAGCATGTGCTCCAACACTGTTCTCAAGCATGAGTTCTTTCCAACATCCAGGCCCTAACTTTTAAAGAAGTGATAATTTCTAGGATCATTTCATGCATTCAGAATTCCCATGGGCATTCAGCTGACGGGCCTCATGATAGACACCCAAAACCCAGAGTGTGTATGATAAGGGCCATGCAGGAACTGAGAACTGACCCCCGGCCCAGTGCCTTAGCCCTGATCCCACCCCCAGCCACTGAAACTGGAGAGTGCACAGGGCAGGAAGCAGAAATCAGGGCTGGTTAACCAGGCTAGTGATTTCAGGGATGAAGCTGATAGAAGAGCAGAAGCAGAGAAGTGCACTGAGGGGAGCAATTTTAAATACTTAATTATAGAGTGCCTGAAGAAGACTGGGCGCTTGCTGGAGCACAGATCAAGTGCTTTCTCCTCTGATGGGATTAGGCCACTTTGGCTACTTGTGTCAAGTCCCTTTCAGACATGACACTGCTTTGATTCCTCCCACTCCCCAGAGGACTGTAATTAAGAACTTACTGCCTTCCAAGTGTGCAATTATGTTCTCTGAAACCAAATAACCAGCCCTGAGTGTAAAACATGCCCTGCTTCCTGCATGAGCATCCTTCTGACACATAGGTACCTCAGCTTTGCTAAACTGCAGAGGATGTTTTGTCCCCAGACAATGTGTTGAATGTGAAGTGTAGAGAGGGAGTCAAAAGGAAGACGTGAAGTAGGTAAAACACAAACAAGGGTATAAGTATGCTTGGTAAGTATTTTTGAAATAAAAGCCAGAATAAAAGCTTATATGAAAGTCTGAGTCGTTGAGTTTGCCAGAAATGAGCAATGAAAGACTTCCAAGGACTGCAAGTTTGGGTTTTGCCAGAGTTTCTGTGCTGTTGACAAAAATAAAATTCAAGGAGTTATTACCCCTTAAGGACTTTTATTTACACTAATCAAACACCCAGTTATGCCAGTCCCAATTTCAATCTTCTATGAAGGCAAAACTCACTTTGTGAAAATAGTACATACAAGGCAGAAATATAATCTGCTGGAAAACTGGTTTTGAACAGTAATCTTGAGTGTTTCACCATGTCAGTGTTACTGTTGCATCTGACAAATATTTACGTTTCTCTTTAAGGCACTCCAGCAATAGAAAGAAACAATTCTTAGCACCATTTCCCTACACAGTCAGAATTTGGAGCTAAACCTGCCTTGTTGCCAGGCATGCTGGGCTCTGGGTGGGAATGAAGCCTGTTTTTGTCCCTCCCTCACTGCAACAGCCTTTAGGCTTCCAAATGTGCTTCCCTTCTTTAGACTAAAGAACTTGATTTCTTTGCTATTTCTTCTTAGTCCATATTTTCTGCTTATTTGAATTTTTTCCTTGTTCTTCCCTGTGTGCTTTCCAGTATGACCCTGACCCTCCTAAAGTGGTCAAAAATGAATGGACTGGTCTGGGGTGATGTTTTCTGTATTACACTATAATATTTTGTGGTTTTTTTCCCCCCTCTCCAATAGCATGGCATTGTTTGTGATCCCTAAAATCCTTCTCTGCAGAGTCCCTCACAGCCCTGCTTTGTACAGGTGATTATTCTAACTCAGTGTAGTGCTTTGAAATTCACTATGGATAATGAATGGCTCTGTCTTTTTAAATGGGCTGTTCCTCCAGTTGCCCACAGATGTTCTTGATTTAGGGCTGAGTTGTCAGAGTTGTGGCACAATCAAGGACACATTTTACCAGAAAAAGGCAATTATCTGTGCTTGAACTGTTGTTCTAGAAGAGGACTTGCAGCTCAGGAGACAGTAATACCATAGGCCTTCAGGGAAGGTTAAAATGGGAAAAAAAAAAGAGGAGTATTCTACAGGAAAAATGAGTATATAGTTTTAAAATCCAGGTTCATTGCCTAGTGTCTTTAAGTAGCATCTTTTCTCAGTTCTACAAGTCATGGCGACTTTCAAATAAATTAAGTATAAACAGTAAAGCCAATTCCACACCAAGGATTAATGGCAACACAATGAGGAAAAAAATCAAAAAGTAAACTATGCAAAAGGTTAAGGAAGCACTTTGTTTGGTAGATGATTCTACTAAATTAAAATCTAATTAATTTTACTAAATTCTGACTTAGCTAATGAGCATAGTTAACAAATATACAATAGAATCTTCAATTACTTCATTTCCAAAATTACTTTTGGAATCATTCCTGCTCTCTACCAGCTGTTGTCATGTCTGAGCTATGAAGTCACTTGTAACAACTAACCTGGAAATATGGTAGAAGCAAACAGTTATTCCAGCTGCTTTGAGGAGGGAAAAGTGGTGCATGCATAATATTCTAGATTAGTATTTCTTCAAAATGTGTCCTGAGCATTGTTAGAAGCACTTGGAGCAAGACATAAAAATAACAGCATTGTCTGGGTTGCAGACTACTGCCTTCCAAATATAAGACAACTTCAGCATGAATCTATAAACCTTTTTTTTTTGTGTGGGGGTATCCCTTTAGTTCTGTTACCTGTGTCACTAGTTAATTGTTGTGTTCCAAAGGAATGGATGAACAGAGTATTTTAGTTCTGAATGTGCACATTTCTGAACAGAACAGGGAGCACTGCAATATTTGTAGTAGTCTGGCTGTTTCTTAGTTAATTATAAACATCTGGTCAAACTGGTATCCCTATTACTGTACATGCTCCAGAATATAATATCTTCCTTCTGCATCCTGTTGGCTTTCATAGAGATTTCTATTTCCTACAAAATATTTCTGTTAGTGTTGACAACAGCTCCTTTTAGCTTGAATGTCCCTGTATGGATGAAAGGAATCTAGATTTGCACAACAGAAGGTAAAAAATCTAATTTAGGCAAATATTTTAAAGTGTTGTTGAATATATTGAAAAACCATCCCACACCTAAAATGACAAATGCCTGTATAGGACATATGAGCACTCTGCTGTCACATTGCAATATGTTGTATGACATTATTGGATCTCCAGGTTTCCTGGAGAAGAGTGAAAAGGGAAGTAGAATTGCTGTTTCACACCTTAGAGAGGAATGTAATCATCATGAAATTCATTCAGGTGCCTAAGTCTATCCATGTATTTTCCACTCTAAATGTGATTTTTGACTTCCTGCAGCTTTGCAAAAAACAAACAAAAACCAAAAAACAACAACAAAAAACTCCCCCCCAAAAAAACCAAACCAAATAAAAAAGAGTTGTCATGCTGATTTTGTGCCTTAGGATGAATTGGCAATGAAAGGGAAAAGAAACTAAAGACTTCAGGATTAGACACTTGCCTCTGGATCTTAAAATCAGCTTTAGTCCTCTTTCTGTTCTAATATCAGTTACCAACACTGAAGTCACTTAAATCAGGCTCTTGTCCCTCTGTATAATCTCTAATGCTTGATTTGAGAGCCCATTTCTGATTTGCAGGAGTGATAAGATGATGTGAAAAGCTGATATCCAGGAGGTGGAGAGTAAAACCAAAGGGCTGTGCATTAGTAAAACCTAAGGTCACTCTCCATGGGAATTGGGGCAGAGGCCTTAACTGGATTTTGGGAAAATCTGTAGTGATGAACACCACTGGAAAACACCATAAGCATTTCCAACTCGCTGTGGGGTTATTACTCCCAAATATGTCTAGAAATGTTGCTTATGTGACTTTTGTGTTTTTACAATGTGATCGATTTTCCCTTTAGAATTTTCACTATGGGTGTTTGCAGTTGTTTATTTTACATTTCTGGGTAAGAGAAACCTACTTTACTCAATGTCAGAGAATAAATTAAGCCATCCTTCAGTGTGTCACTTTTAATCTGGAGATCATTCTGAAGATATTTTTAATGATTTTGCATCTAGAAATATCAGTCTGATAATTTGTCTAAACTCCTTGAATACCATCTCTTATAGATACACTTATTTAAGAAAACTTATGGTTTAAATTTTGACTGCACTGTATATAAAATGTGTTTCTTAAAAGTCTTCCTATCATTTATACTGAAAGATATTAATATATCATTTTATGACCTTTACTGTTACTTTACTTAGAATCCTGGAAAATCTGAAAAAACTAATTGGATTCAGAAAGAATATCTATTCTTTTTATTTAACTAGCAGGGTACTATTTTAAAATTATAGAATTTAATCTGAGATGCACAATTTTCCTGTTTAATTCTGTCTTACCCACAGACCTGATGGATGGCTTCTTGACTTTGTCACCACTAGCTATGAGATGCAGGGGAGAGGACTTCTTCTTGTTCCTTTCCTAAATTTTGATCCCAATGTGTAAAAGCAACCTCCATCTCTCCCCTAGGATGGCTGGAAAAGGCTGTGGGATATTGTGGACTGTTATGCTTCATAAATCCTCTCCTGTCATGGTTTCTCTTCCCTCTTTCCCTTATTTTCCTGAGGAGATGCTGCCTTTGCACTCTGGCTGTGTTGCCTTTTTGCCTCCTGTTTTATTATCCACGCTGTTTATGCACTAAAATTGGCTCTCTTAGAGAACAAGCTGATTTCTGACAGGACAAACCTGAACACCAAAGCCTGCAGGTTTTGTGCCTGAGCCTTACAGAACAAGCCAATTTCTAACAGGACAAACCTGAACACCAAAGCCTGCAGGTTTTGTGCCTGAGCCTGCTGCAGAGCAGTAGTAATGACACAGGGCAGCTGTGTCACACATATTCTGTCCCCCTCCAAGAAAATCCTTTGTATCCAAATTCTGACTCCTTCATGCCATAGCACAGCCATGTAATTCAATTGTTACAGTGTGAAAATGTTACTCTACCAGGTTAGGATGTGGGTTTTCATCTTTTTAGCTTTTACCTGAAAAAAACCTCAACCTTGTGATAAGAATTATATATAAGAACTATTTTTTGGTGCCACAAGAGCTACCAGCCTGAGGGAGAATATCTGAGAGATGATTATAGGCTCAAATCAAACATTGCTTTGGCCCTGAGTCATGGCTGCAGCATTTCCCACCATGAAAAACTGGCAAATGGACTGGCCCAGCAGGTGCTGTCTGGCTCTGGAAGTACACTGGAGATTGTTCTGGGGCTCAAACTTGGGGTCAGCTTCCTGTGCTGACCATGGAACTGAGTAAAATGAGTTGCTGTGATGAATTGTGCCTTCCTAGAGAATCATCTCATTCCAGCTGCTGTTCTCTAAGCACACTCACACCTGATAGTCTTTATCTCTGTTCTTGGCTTTTGCAAATAAAGGGGTGATAAGAACTAAAGGGCAGAAAATTGTCCCAATACCTATGGATAAGTGTACAAATGCAGTGCAGGCAGCACTTCCCCCAGGAACTTTTCTGGTCCACCTCATTTTCTCCTGACATTTCAAAAAAATTTTCCATTCATTTCTTTCCAAAAAATTAATTATTGTCAAATTATGTTTGCTCCAAGGGATGCCAGGTCTGGGCAGCCTGAGACCATCTACACCAGCTGGTTTGATGGCTGTGTTTCTTTTTGCTGGTGTGCTGCACAGAGACAATTTTCATGTGGCTTCAGGTGCCTATTCTACAATTTCAGTGTTTTTATTTTCTAAATGAAGACTAAATTCTAGATATCTACTTCTCCTGTGTAGAAAATGACATCTACCTCAGTAGGAATATCTTAAACTGGAATGGGAATTCCTGGTTTCCCTTAAGTCTTCCATGTTAATTTACACATTGGCCTTTGGTTAGAATTTTTAATTGAGGCACTACACTTCCAACCCCTTTGGCTTCTTGAAAAACCTTGAAAAAATGCTGCTGAACATTGTCTTGTCTGGTGCATTCGGATTTGTACAGGAGTCACCACAGAGCAAGCAAGGTCAAAACTGTCACATTCAAATGAAAAGTAGGATTTCAAATAAATGGGGAGATTAGCTTTGTCCTTTGAAAAGCAACTCTGTTTTTCAGGAATAAAATTCATCTCTAACTGAAAGAAGAAAATAATTATCACCAAGTTACTAATAAGAGCACTTCTGAAATGTGCATGCATTTGGACTGAGATGTTTTAAGTGTGCTTGAAATTTATCTTAATTATGGCTCTAAGCATATAAGATGGTGAAAAATAATATTTCTATTTAGTAGGTGTTATCTATTAACATAAATTTGAAATCACACAGTAACATTTAAAGTCTGTTTATAAGTGAAAGACTGACAAACAGATGAGTGAATATAGGTCAGAGAGGGGAGCTAGAGAGAATGGGAATAATAACACCTCTGGCTACATGGGCTGATGAGGCACCACTGCTGCCAGGGGAAAAAGGATCAGAAAAATAGCTTGGTGTCTAAGTAAACTGTGGCTGCTTGCAGCAGAACAAAATACCAAACATTCTGACTGAGCTTTACAGCCCTGCAGACTGCCTGAGGAGCTTTGTATTTCATCCCAGAGACAGACATAGAGTGCTTATTATTCAAATACCCACCACTTATCCCTGATAATGCTTTCAAGGCATACCTGACTGAACTGTAAAAAACCCAGTCTGGTCAAGTGCTTGTTTAATATGCACAGACACTGGCTTGCAAACCACCATGGACTGTTTTCATAAACTACAATTTCCCTGTCAAGATTTAATTAAGAAATATATCAGAGCCTTTGGAATAAGTGGAGTGGCTGGGGGTGTTGGACAAGTGCACTGTGTGACATAAAAATTTGCGCACTGACCAAGCTGCCTTCCCAAAAGTGAAAAGGGACAGGATTGCTTAAAAAAAGCCACCAAACCATTCCCCTTACCTATAATGCACATGGTGCTTTAACATCATTCTCATCACTGTGAGCCACATTATATAGTTGGGATTTGATTGTATTAACCTACATAGTGCAGTCTTGAAAATCCTGGGAAAAGGACACGTTTTATGGCACTATAAAGTCATCATTTTTCTGCTACTGTATGAAGATTATTACGTTCTCTGAAAATACATAACAGATTTAATCCGAAATAGGATATTTTTTTTTTCTCTACAAGCAAGCTGTCTGGCAGGCAGCTGGAAATAAAGAGAATGTTTATTATTAAGTTTTAGTGACTTAAAGTTATATTTGTATAAATGTATACACATAGAAGCACTAAAATAAAAAACCCATAACAAAAAAAATTAAAGCTGACATGTTGATTTTAAATAAAGTTTTGAAATAGTGAAGCCTAGTGGGCAGCTAGACATCATTCAAAAATACAAACTAATATAAATTAAGAAATGTTTCTGCTCTAAACCTCATGTGTTAAACCTAATCAGTATTTACTGTATTATCTCTGAATTGAATAAAGACAGCGCATTATCTGTTTCAGTAATGCAAAGTTAATTTTAGCTGTCAGAAGGTTGGAGTCAAAGACCTATAAAAGAATATATTTCCTGAGTGAAATCTAAAGGGACATTTTAATTTGTTTCTATTCCATTGCTTCTGAATAAATTGTTTTGAAGCAGATAATGAATTAATGTAAGTGCTAGTCATCTGTTCTGGTCTTAAAATTTCTAAAAGCTCATTTTTCCTACTTTTAAAGTATAACCAAATACATTGGTTTTTTTTTTTTTTCCAGCATTTAAATGCCATTATGAGGGCAGTTCCAGCAAGAGTTTTCAAAGTTCAAATTACCTTAAGTAAAATTTATACAGTTGTTTTACAGTTTATAAAGTTGTATCAGACTTGTTTAAAGTTTTATATATCCATTTATAATACATATACACATTTTCAGGGCTGTAACTATATTGGCTGTTCCCAGATGCTCACCACTGGGGAGGAGAATCCTAAACTTAGAGAAAGTTTCTGAATTTTAATTTCCACTAGCAAAGTGATTATTTGAAGGTAAGTCATTTGTAGGTAAGTGATTTAGAACTGTTGAGAGATGAAGTGTGCAAGCAGAAGCCTCTCCTGTATTTTTTTAACTCTCTATAATGCCTATTCAGCTTCTGAGGTTCAAAGCTGCAAATTTGTCTTTTAGCTGTGCAAAACAAGTTACAGAGAAAATTCAGTGGAAGCAGGGAAGGTACCTGCAAGCATGGTTTTGATAATAACACACACACCCTACTCCTGAATTCATGAGACCCTGGCTATGAAATTATTAAAGCTGCAGCACTGATCACCACAGGATGCTGGAACAGCCAACAATAAAAATAGATTGGAAACAGATCACAGCAAATTCATGGGTAAGGAACCACCACTGTTATTTGAATGTGATGACTCTACAGGTAACCTTCATCCCAGGAACTCCTAAGATGTTTTGAGCAGGACTATTCCAGTGTACCTGTATTTAGGAGGTGTCACTAAGTGAATGTTTTTTGGGTCTTAGTGAAAAATACCTGTGTAGTGACATGGAAGATCTCATTGGTTCATAGCAGTGAATTGCAAAGAACTTAATGGGGACAATGCTCTGTTTAGTGCTGTGGGGTTCTGGCATGCAAGCTGGAAAGCTTTTGCCAGATTTTTAATTGGCTGAAAGGATTCTTCTAGCCCTGGAAAACCTGGCTGAAAAGTTTTCTGTGGTAAAGTAGCAGCTTCCCTTTAGTGATGGATTCTGGGCCCTGATGAGCCAGAGGGCTCAGTCATTCCCCTCCATCGGCACAAGGACTCATTTCCCTGGCTGCTGCTCTAAGCTCTGCCTTTCTTCAGCTGGGAATAAGTGAGGGCTGTGCTGTACCAGAGCTTATAGCACACTGACCTATAAAAGCTGTTGCTAAACACAAGTCATTTGGTGTGTGAGGCTCATGAGGGAATGGGAGGGAGATACAAGAGCTGGCAAGTTAGGCCAGCACTTCAAAGTACAAAAAGCCTCTTGTTAGCTTTATTTCCTTAGGTTTTCCTCTATATGCCTTATTTTTTCCTAGCTGGATCCTCAGATGAGCTCAGGAAAGTGGATAGTCCCCTATTTTCCACAAAATTATGACTTTCCTTTCTGTAGGATAACTTGTTAAATTTTGCTACTACCTCTTTCAACACCTGGAGTATCTAAGATACCAAGAAATGTTCTTTAAATGTTCTTCAGATTAGAAGGCTGATTTGTTTGAAACAGGCATGAGTACCTGCTGTGCTGCACCCTCTGTGTTTGCAACATCCATGACCATAGCCCTGCCACATAGAACTGGCAGCAGCAAGACACCAAACCCCCAAACTCTCACTTGCTCCCTTCTTCCAGAGCTTGCAAAAAACCAAAAAAAAAACCCCAAACAAACAAAAAAAAGTGGAGGGTTCCTTTAAACCCATGCAAAGTTTGGTGGTTTTTTTATTTTTTTTTTTGTCTCTGCTTTCCAATAAGGACATAAGCTGGTGAAATCACAAAGCTGCCATGCTTGATGGAAAAGTTATTAAAAGCTGGAGCCACAGCTTGCAGTCCCTGAGAGGGCTCTGCTGGTCTGCTTGCTTTTTAGACCACAGATAAGTTTCTCATAGTTGTGTTGCTTCTGAAGGGTTGTGAGCCCAAAATACAGTTTAAGCTGTTTTGAGTCAATACCTGAGGACAGCTGGGTAGGGGAACATCCGTGTGTTAGTTATAGAATAAAACAGCTGCCTGTGGAAACATTCTTAGGGATGCAAGTTTACAACTGAAGGTGAATTTGATGGGCAGCAGATGTAAACTATTAAATCCCAACCTATGTGGCCTTCAATTGCCTGGCATAACTTCAGCCTCTGAAGGGCTTTAGTTAAATTTTTACAATTCATCTGGCTAAGAAAGACCACAAGTGTTTTTAAAACCACTTTTCCCCAAGCCTTCACTTTGCCTATTCATACTGAAAGCTCTCTAGGAAATGGACTACTTATTATTGTATTTTTGTTCATTACGAGTGCCTGGGTTTTGAGGCACTACCGCAGTAACACAATTAGGAGCAAATAACCACTCCAGGGTAATTCCATACAGACCTTCATATTCACATTTTTGTACCTCAGATACATTCACAGCTTACTCAGTGCATCAATTAATTAAGCTAATCTGAGCCTACTTATGACATATGTTTGTAGCTTCCAAGTAATGGAACTGTTTTATCTTTTTGAAACATAAATTGCAAGTGTTGAAGATTGGGGCTTATGTTTGTGGGTCTTAAAGCAGTGAAAGAGATGGGAAAGAAAAAAGACCAAACCCAGCAATATCTTTGTGCTGGTGAGCAAGAGCAACAAAACTGTCAATTTTTGCCCTTTCTTCTTATGGGTCAGTTCAAAATCCATCTCTCTGAGCAACAGCTCAGCATCTGGCAATCAGACTTGTTGCCAAATAGTCCATTTATATTATTTTAAATACCAGCCTGAATCCACAGCAGGTTTCTCAACTGCTTCCTTATTTTACATAATTAATCAGTGCAATAACTGCTAATTACTAAACTTTAGAAATCATTTTATGGAGGTGATGACCAAGATATCTGAAGACATGAAGGTCAAATACAGGTTTAATGTCTCCTTCTGGTCAAACAGCATTTTTTTTTGTTTTAGGGTTGCCTTTTTGTAAGCTGCAATAGCAAAATGTAAACTGCTTACTGATGCAATTTGCCTTAATATTAATCATATTTAAGCAGGCAATCTTCTGATTTTTTTTTTTTTGCTACCCTATCTACTCTTTCAGATACAGCTGAAGGCATGTGTGTCTTTATCCAGCTTAGCAGTATACATATTTATAATTTAAAACCAAATCCTGTTCCAAAGTAAAGAAAATACTATTCTCATAACAGACCTCAGAGAACTGGACCTTTGTTCGCCTGGCCAAGTAAATACCAACTCCTTGAAGGAGTACAGAATGAAATCTAAATTTCCAGTTTGGTGCAGGGATAGGTGAAGATCTGATCATCTCTGTCTCAAAATTTCCATTCCAAAGCCCTATTTCTCTTTTGTTCTCTACTTTCTAAGCTAACCTTAACTAGCTGGTTGAAATTTCTGTCAGCCTTGGGTTATTTTCTTTTCAGCATAGGAAAAGAAGAAACAGACATTTCCAGGGAATATACGTTAGAATATTCCAGCAGTCATGTTTTTCAGAGGCAGACAGAGAAAAGTTAAGTTGTTCTTGTCAATGTAAAATGTCTGTGAATATTTTTCTTGGCTGAGAAATTCTAGCTGTCTTTTATGACCCTGACATCTGACACAGGATGACCTTGCTGGTGGCCTTGACATCTTTGTGGAAGCTCAATGAAATCCAAGTAACAGAAAAAATCTCGCAAGGTGTACAGGCTTAGTACAGACTTCATAGATTTTTGAGAAATGAATTCTGCAAAGAATGCCAGTGCTAAGTTTTGTTTCCTCATAGGAAAAACACAATGCATTTTATTTCCATTCCATCTCCAAGCTAAGTCTTTTAGGTGCACCATCATCTCCAGCATGTCAGCAGCTGATTCCAAAGGATCCTGTTTTGTCAAACAGCTCTTTCTTAGCAGATCAATCTTTAGAAGATGCTTTAGGTCAGAGGCACATCAAGAAATCCTGTTTTTAGAATAAGTAATATTTTCAATTGGCTGCCTTGTATTTTTCTCTACAGAAATATTGATCTTCCTTTCCAAGAAAGGACCTGAAAGACCCCAGGGCAAAAGTTTCTAACTACAGGCTCAGATAAAACCAAACACACTCTTTCAGGACAACATTTACATGCAAGCTTTGATTTTTATGGATTATAGCCCTTAGCGGTCATGGGAGACAAGGCTCAAAACAGCACAGACCTTGTCAAAAACTCTGCAGCAAGGACACTAAAAGCAGACAACAGCTATCACACACAGGAACTCATGGAATTTACTGCTCACTAAAGATTTGCCAGTGTTCCCAGACCATGCTACCTGTTCCTCTGCACTGGGGACATTGCAAAAGGTATTTGCTTATGTTAATCTACCCTGTGAATTAAAACTTCCCCCCCCCTACTTTTTCTTTCCTATGTTTCTGATAAACTCCTCTTCCTGAAGTCACCAACTCCTACTGAGTGAGAAAGTTTCATGCACCTGTTTATATGGAGGGAAGTGAAACTGTCATTTTCTAAGTTTTTCAGCTTCTGTTAGCAGAAGTCCTCTCACCTCCTTTTATGCGTCTACATAAGCTAAAAGCAATCTGTGCTAGACAGGTACTCTTTGGCACTTTAGGCACCTTTTTTGGGAGAGGAGTGAAGCAAATACTGGGGTGAGATTGTGTTGACCTATTTACACCAGATGCCACGTACCTTACCAGTGTCTGCTTCTCTCTATTACTGCAAAAAGAAAGTTGGAGTGATTGGTTCAAGATGTCTACCTTTGGTTAGTTGAATTCTAACCTTTATTTGCAGGTACTAAGTGTTTAAGCTTTGACTGAGAATAAGGGATATTTGGCAATTTTCTGGTGGGAAAGCTGTTGTTGTGATAGTCAGCAGGAATAGATCCTAATAGGTTTTAATTGATCCTACTACAGCATAGTCCTGGTGTTTAGTGTCCTGAGAATCTCACATTTCTGAAAGGGAAAAAGGTGTCTCTTCCCTGAAGTAGATTGAAGTGCAAGAGAAAAAGCCCTTTAGTACTGCATCTTAGGTCCTGACTAAAATCCCAAATTTGAGCATTCATTTGCTGAGGTTTTAGAAAGTGAATCTGCTGAGTTTTGCTGTACCCACCCTATCTGCAATAACTGAGCTTGATTTAATTCAACGAAACGTGTTTAGTTGATGACAACACTGTTCAAAACAGGACACAAACTTATTAAATATATTGTGGTTGCCATCATTTAAAAAAACACATTTTCAAAGTCTGAACGTTTCTTCCCCCTATTATTATAAGTGTATGCATTTTACTGAAGTAGCAGTAACTTGCTTTCCTTTAACTGTAAATGACCCTTTTCATTTGTAGCTAAAATTGTCCTCCCCAGAGTGCACTGGCTTCAGCAGAATTACAACTTGCATGATTTTAGCTGATAAACTGTACTGCAGATACATAACCCAAAGAAGTAACATATTTCTGGCAATACATGATAAAAGGAGCACTTGGCAAAGGTCAGCTTTTCAGATGTCTTGTGGAAATCTCATTAAGTACAGTCTTCTGATAGGTCCTCTTCTTCTGCCTCAGTGTCTGTACCAATTGTCCTGAATTTCTGATTGAAGTTTGGCATCTCAGTGACTTTTTAAACAAGTTAGAAGGTTCCAGTATAATTAAAATAACCTCAAAGTCAAATTTAGCAGGTGAAATTTTTGATAAAACCCTTTGAATTAGCCCTATTGTACGAAAATAAAACAATCTTTAAATTATCAGTCCTTCTGAATGTAGCTGTTATGATTTGAGTGAATGTCAGACAAATTTCTAAATATTTGAACAAAAAAGCCCTGCTGCAGAAATTATTCTATATTAATGGGAACAATGCCAAAATGAAACCCTTGTACAAGCAGGGCCTATCTTCTTTTCAGTTTTCCATTTTAAATCTGAACTTTGCCGTCATTTCAGCTTTCCTTTTTAAACTTTTTTCTGCCATGATGACTTCTCGTTAAGCTGCTTTTAGAAGTCTAGGTTGGTGCATATGTTAAAAGAGTGCAGGTACAGAGATCAGAAACAGAAGTAGACGATCCAAAAGTTGTGATGAGCTCTAGCTCAGTGCTGAGACAAAATTTACCACTACCAGCATTGTTGCTGCATACAATCTCCAGAAATTGTTTAAGCTGAGCCACTACAAATAGAGAAACGTTAATATTTATGTGGTGATGTTTTGTTTGACCATCAAGCCAGTTTTCAGCTGACAGACTGCTGTAAAATAAAAAGATGGACAGCAACTAAAAAAGAATAAAATTAAGCTGTGTGTTAGATATGAATCAGTTACAGAGTGAGATGACAAGCTCATTCTCTGTCCTGCTGGAGGTGCTTCTACAGGGAAGCAGAGTACTCCATGACCTTGAGGTTTCTTTCAGAGCACATTTGCTTTCCTTACATGCACAGCAATAGGTAAGCTTAAGGGCTGGCTCTTAAAATCTGAATTACATTCCCCTTTAGGAAGGAGTAAGTTACAGAGAGTCTTCATTCATGTTTTAGAAGAATCTGTGTGCCTATTTTCTGATCTTGTACTTGTTCAGGATGCTCGATCCCAGATCCCAGCATTACAGAGATCTCTGCAACCTCTGCTGCATTGCAAAGGTCTTGGATTGAGGTGGCTGCCAGGAGGCTGAGCAGTAAGGAACATATCGGCTCCAAAGAGCTAAGGCTGAGTTCCATGAGGCACTGCAGGGGTTAAACTCACTGGCATCCTCTCTGGTCATGTGCAGGAGCTCTTGCCCTCTTCAACAAACTTCAGTCACTTGTGTTGTACTGAACTGAGAAGGAAAGCCCTGCAAATCTGAAACCTAAAAGTAATCCCCATGAGACATTCAGCTGTCCCAAATATAGCTGGTACAGCTGAATGTCTGATGAGTGCCCCAGTGGAGGCATCACTCCATTGGGGTGCATTCCTGTGGAGCACACACTCAGCCTAAGTAGCTGGTAAATGTTTACATGGATTACAAAAGATGAAGTAGCCTACCAGATGTTGGAAGGTGCAAGTACTTAATCCATGGGAGAAAAAAAATGCAGGGATATCCTGTACTTCTGAAAAACTGCTGTCTGTGTATTCCAAAGATGGAGATTTCACAAGCCAACTGCTGTCCACCGACCCAGCTTCAGTCTCAGCCTTATTGAGGGGTATGAGATATAGGAACAGTCTACCAATATACTGGTAATTTAAATGATAGATGCCGATAAGTACTTTTTTCCTTCCTGCCTGAGCTTTTCTCAAATTCTTCCATTAAAATATATAATTGAGTACCTAGACAGTTGCATTTTGATTTGCATCTCTTGCCAACCCAATATATCTTTCAGATAAGCCTTTCATGCATTACTTTTGATAATAATGTCTTAAATTAAAAGGCTGCTTCCATCAGCATAATGAAGCAAGATAGCCAAGAAAATAGCTATGTGCCTGAGAAATTCATTAAAGTAAGAAAAAAATCCATGAAAAAGGGATGATAATGAGAAAAATATTGAGCCTCAAAGATGACAATACTGAAAGGAGAGACTGCATTTAGGGCTTACTTACTGCATGGGAGGGGCTGTTCTCTCTTTCCAGAGGTCTTGCCTTTTGGGTTTTTTTTTTAATTCTGACAAATCACATAAAATTTTGGCAACTCAGTTACTTTTAAACTGCCATAAGCATATGGGAGTTTACTAGCACAAAACCTGTGATAGTGATATCAGGGATAATCCTTTATGCTACTTATGTAAGTGTTAGTTTTAATGATTTCCCTTCTTCCAACACTGAGAAACCTACAACTTAATAATGACAAACATCAAAGCTGCTCAAAGAAGACAATTTATTGTAATCAAGATATGCTTTCTAATTACCCTCCTGGTCTCTATTTAAGTTGCAGGTTATGCTACTTATATTTATCTTAGAAATGTGTTATCCTTATAAAATCCTTTTTTAAAAAGAAATATTTGAAAAGGTGCTGAAAAATAGAGAGTAAAAGGAACTTGCATAGTGAGCACTAATGAGGCACATGCTCGCCTTTGAATTGCATTCCCTCCTCCTCTCCCTCCCATCTTTATTTCTTATCTTCAGTCAGCCAAGGCAGCGTTAAACAAGAAAACCAGTTCCCATCTGACTCCTCTCTGCCTGTCTGCTGAGCTGTGCTGGTGCTCCTGGCAGGCTGTGGACACTCAGGGACACACAGAGGGTTTGCAGGAGGAGCTGACACACATCCAGCCTCTGACAGGTGTTGTAAACCTGCTCTCTGCTTGCCGTGACTATGCAAAGACAAAAGGCTCTGCCTGGGACAGAACAACCCTTCACTGCTGGAGCACAGATGGTATGAAAGTGCTTTGTGTGGCACAAGGTGTTAGAAAACGCTTGGCTCACTAACATGTGCTGTCAAGACCTGTTTTCTCCAAGCTGCCAGCCTGTCATTGTCTTTTGGAAACAAGCATGCAGCCAGGAAAACCATTTCCATCAGAAACAGAAGCCCTGTTTATACTTCACTTTCATTTTCTCCTACCAGGTAATTTCTCTCTCTAATGTCACCACAAGTATTATAGTAGAATTAAGGAACAGCCAAAATTTCCCTTTCATTCCACAAAAAGCAGTAACTAGAAGAGAGAAAATAGGTTTTAAAAATGACAAGAGTAAAGGAAAGAGAAGCTTTCAAACCAAGCATTCCCCACCCCTAAATCTGCTGAACTTCCCAGATACAGTGTAAAAGTCTTCCTCTTCTCTATGAAGTGTACAGGTGGCAGCTGGAGGAATTCCTGGCCCAGGTAAAATCCAGCTTAGAAGTAGGAAATAATACAAGTCTGGGAACTTTGTCTTTCTGTATATATTCTTCATGGAAGCAGCAAAGGCTTGTAAGGGTTGAAACTGGCCCGTATTCTGACCTATTTTTGACTAAAATCTTTATGTTTCATTAACAGTACCATGAACCAACTGTGTGACTTTAATCTATTTTACAGTTACCCAGTGACTTTTTTTTTTCTATTATTACAAATGCAGCAACCTTGTCTTTGCCTCTTACTGTAAGACTTTTAAAGTGCAATTTGCTGTATCTTTCAGAGTGTGGACACAATCCTGAGATGATAGGGGTCAGAACTTGTGTAGATATAGATGAGGGTAAGGAGAGTTGAACATGGGAACACATCAGCCTTAAGGGTTTTTTTCTTCCTCTAGCAAAAAAAAAAAAAAAACAAAACAAAACAAAAAACCAGCAATGTGATTAAATACCTTAGAAAGTCTCTGAATGTCAAACAGTGGCACATGACTCTACTCTGTCTCAACATGTGGAATTTTCATGTTCATTTATGAGCAATCATATTTCATGTTCATTTGCTCAGGCAATTAAATGATTGCTGAAGATTTACTTTGTTTCTTTTTGCTTTATTATTCACATGTCTCCGTGTTAAATGACAGTTTTTTCTCCCGATACTGCCACAGGAAGTTTTATCCTTCTGTTTTTAAACATTTTTATATTCAAACCAATTGTCCTTTCTGAAACGTTATCAATGTTAAGCTGTTGTATTTGAATGACTACAGGAAACAAGGATTTTGGGATTTCATCTTTGTTGTTAAAAATCTACAATTAGACTATGGAAAAAGTCACTTGGTAAAACTGCACTAGGCAAAACCAGAAATAAAATCAGGCATACAGTGGCTAATGTAAAAATTGAGAAAAGTCTTCTCACAAAATATCATTGTGCTACTGGGCTTTCCATCTTCAAAATGTCTTGCAAAGGTTAAGTCTTTAAAATATATCTGTGCAATGAAGCATTATATTGGCACCATTGTTTCTTTCCCCTCAGTTAAAGTAGATGTTGAGTGTTTAAATGTCCAAGGCTGTGGAGAAGGTCGCTCAGATCTAGGACTGCAGACTAAGCTTCTTCTGTGGTGCCTGAATTTCTCAGACTGGGCTGGACATTCTTCACTTATTCAGTCATCCTTCTGTCAGCCACTGCTCTCCTTTTCTCAACTGATTGTCCTCTTTGACATCTTTTCCTGGCTGCTCTGCAGCTTTCCACTGCACTGAGTGTGCTCATATTGCCCCATTAAGCCTTCAATAACCCCAGAGGTCAACCCTCACTTGGCTGCATTTCCCTGCTCCCACTTAAGGCTTTTTGCAGTGCAGACTTTTCTCTCCTCCTGTATTACTTTAAGGAAAGGTCAGTCTGGCAGAGGTCAGCAAAAGTCTATATTCAACCTGCTTTGCAGAATCCCTATGGAAGACCCAACCAAATGAATTTGATCTCTAAAGCAGATACATCACAAACACATGTATAAAGTCTCTGTGTGTGAGGGTAAAAAGCAACTCACCATCTCCTGTGTCAGGAATAACCTTAGAAAAGCTGCCTTTGGGAACAGGACTGGTAGTAGGAATTCAGTCAGCCTTAGCAACACTGGATACTGCCAAAAACCTACAAAAAAGCAAAAAACCATAATATAGGCTCTTTAAATGACAATGAATGATGTCTGCTTCAGAGGAAGAAAAAGATTTTTCAGAAAGGCTTAAACTGTAGTTTTCAGGATCTCTTCAAATAACTGGGAATGATTGTTTAAAAGCTTAGAGACCAGTGCCAGGAGCTCCCCCCACTCAGAGTTCACATAAGAGCATAGCTGGTGATGACAGAAATACTTTGGAACAAGCTAATGACCAGAAAGGTCCTTGCAGGATTGGACACACCAGAAATCGACTCCACTTGAGGAACTCAAGAAATCGAAAGGCCTGACTTGTACTTTCCTGAAGACAAATGACCAGTTAAAGGAAAGGGGGGAGGAAGCCTGTGCTGTTTGGCCAAACCAGCAGTTTTAGTGTGTCTCAAGCTTTTAGCACCCAAGTGCATCAGTCAGGTGCTAATAGTCAACTCCCACTGGCTGCAGCAGGAGCCCAGGGCACTCGGCATTGCACAGTATTAACCTGCTGTGATTAAGCTAAAGAGATAAACATGCCAGAGTATGTGATGTTTGAACTGCAAGGCATTGTTTCTTGCATTCTCACAACTTTAATATCTTTTTTATTTTTCAGTTAGCAATGTCTCACAGCAAACAACTGCCTAAAGAGGAAACATAATGCAAAAGAATATGCACTGTGAAAAGTCTGCACTGTGAAGTGCAGAAATATATCATTCTACCAAGAGTAGGCTGATTTAATTTTAAATATAAAATCTTTAAATAGCTAATGTGCTTAAAATGTAGAAAGTCAGATAACAAAAGCAGCTCTTGTTTCAAAGGAGAAATAGCAGTCACTGAGAAAAATGAATAAAAAGAAGACAAAGTGACAAAAGAAATAAGGAAATGTCATTGATTTCCTGGGGAAAAAAAAAAGGATAAAACCTAATAATTTTTCACACATTATCAAATAACATGGTAATTTATCCAGAATATAATTATGCTAACTTTTGGCTGTTACTTGGTATCAGATGAGTTCCTTCAGCTCAGAGTGTTCTTGGGGCAGGTTTTGAGGGTGGTTACAGACATGTTTGTTGGCATTATGGCTAATTTCCCTGGAGGTGTTCAAGAAATGACTGGATGTGGCACTTAGTGTTGTGGTTTAATTTAAAAGGTGGTGTTTGGTCAAGGGTTGGATTTGATGATCTTGGAGTTCTTTTCCAGCCTTACTGATTCTGTGGGCTAGGCTAGGATAGTAGGTCATGTGGCTTCTTGAGGTTGTCAGGGCAACTTTGGGAAGTTCTGGTTTCATTATTGGTAATGGAAGGGTGAGAGCACCCAGCAAATCATGAGTTACAACACCAGTGCTGCATGTTTTGGAAAAACTTGGAAAAGTAAAAGCTTTGATACTTTTGTACCCATGCCACTGGTAGATGTAAGGCATTTTTCAAAAATTAAGTCTCCTGCTTAGTACAGAACATTAACCTTCAAAATGTAACTTATTGGCAGTAATAATAGAGTTTAAAAAGAAAAATGAGTGCCTGTGCTCTGTTTTTCCTGCTCTCCTTTGTAGTTCAGATTTCTGTTTCTCTAGGCAAGGACAGAAGGCAGAGGGGCCAGCATGACCTACTGTGGGAAAATGCAGCACTCAGGACATAATGACCTACTTTGCTGTATCTCATTGAGCATCCACCAGATGACCATCAGTAACTGACTGAGGTAGAGGCAGAGTGGCCTTTTTTCTGGTTTTGTTTGGAAGATGTTACAACCATTGCCTCCATCCTTTTCTCTCACCACACTCCTTCAGATGTAAGAAAACTCTGTTCTGAATGAGACTGCAGGAGTGCACAAGAGCTGGGATAATTTTAGGGGTATCTTAAAATGCTCAGATGGATTTCCATCTTAAGGGGTGGATGAAGAGGAAGCTGGCTTTAGTTCTTGTTTGAGATCTTGCACCTTCATTCCCAGGTAAGAAATTTTAAGTATCAGAACATCTAGGCAGCACCTAAACACCTCAGAGATTTTATATGGCTTTTTTTACAAATAAGAAATCTCTGTTTCTTCACAACCTCAAAGTCTTTTTCATGCATGCTTTACCCCTTCAGCCTATGCTTTTCCCATTCTCTTCTTTTTCAGCTTCTGCATCTTCACATTTTCATCTTCATCTCAACACAGCTCTTTGCATTCAGGCCATCTCCAATTGCATTCCCTATTTCTCTCCTGGTCCTCTAATGCAAAAAGGAATATTTCTGACATGCATGTGGTTACACAGTCAAGAATTTAATTGTTGGCACTGCCATCCAATGACTTCATTCTTGTCTGAATGGGGAAAGTGACCTCTGAAGGGGATCTGGAGGCCCCCTGGTTGCTTAGATCACTATTTGCTCCCTGTTATCTTGTTTGGAGTGCTGCCAGCCACTCCTGTGCAGGGAGATTTGCAAGCTGCCTACAAGCTCTTGTGAAGACCTTGTCTGAATGGGAATGATGTGGGAGTCCTTGTTGATGATACAGCTGCATGGATGGAGCTGTTTTGCCTCTTCATTTATCATTATCATTATAATTTCATTATCATTACCTTATCATTTTTGGCTTAATTAAAATGTAAGTCCCTGGACCTAGAGGATCAGCACAGGAACTGAACAGACATTTCCAAGATGAATCTTACATAGCTGGAAAGCAAAGTTCATATGGATTTATGCTTTCTTTTATGCATCAGAAAAAACCCAGGTAATATTCAATGAGTTAAGTGAGGCTGGGTTTAGAGTAGTGCTAAATGCAGCCAAAGACAGAGAAGACATTACAAAACTGCAGAAATAAGGATTTTTGGAACTATTGATAGGTAATTTACAATTAGAGTAATTTTTGTTATGGTAGAACATCCCCAGATAAGCAAAAAAAAAGGGGGAATTACCCCAAGTCCTATGAACTCTGTTTTGTTTAATAAACAGAAGCCAAGCTTTTAAAAGATTTACAGTCATTTTGTACATAAGAGGACTTAATATTTCTGAACAAATCCCAAACCTCTTTTTACCCAATATAAAATCATTTCACATCTGCTCAAAATCCCAGCAGTCTCAGTTTTTATGTGGCAGCAACTTTCTCTAGGAAGGTAGTCCAGCAGAAGAAATTCTGGACCTGCTTCCATCTCTGAAACACATTTTTGTTTCCATTGCTTCTCAAGCCTCAGGGTACTCCTACTTCAAGTCTGAATATTTGTTATGCAGGTTGAAGTCTGCCAGTAACCAAAACCCAGAACTATCAACTCCTGCCCTCCTTTCTTAGCAAAGACATTGATATTATGAGGGCTTTGGTCTTGTGAGACACAACGGGAAAAATCTTGTGAAATGTGTAGAAGGAAAGCTTTTTTTGTTGTTAAAAATAGCATCTGCAATTACTCCATGAGAAGAATAAAAGTGACTTTCTTACAGTGTGGAGGATGCTAAATAAGAGTTTTTAAAATGGTACCTTTTTCTAGGATAATTATGGAAGAAAAACAGCTTTCCATGAATCTAACAGCTGTTTTAAAGGCTCAGCTGGCAGCATAATTTCCTATCTTGCAGAAGATCTAAGTTCAAGATCACACACAAGTTTTTGTCTTCTCAAAAGGCAGCAGGAAGTGAAGGTGGCATAAAGAAAATTACAATCTTACTGCAAAGGCAAACAGAAATCTCTCTGTGACCATGAGCTGAGTTTGTGTTTCCTGTACAAAAGTAGCAAGGAGTTAGAAGCAGATAATACTCCCTAGAATGGCTTAACATCCATAGCTGGATGAGAATTCTCTTTTTCTTTAAATTTACAGTGGCTGCATCTGATGTTCCAGAAAATGATGGATCAGTACAGTCCTATAAATCCCAAACACATATGTAGTATATCTTTTCAGAAATAACTTACAAACCAGCCTTCCAGAGGAGAAGAAGTCTGCAATAATGACAGCACACTGTCAGTGCAATAAAGAGGAATTCATTATTCAGACTGCAGGGGTTGACAATGGCCAGAGGGCAAAAGCATAAAATAAGAAAAAAGAGTCAATGCTCAAATGTCAAAAACTCCCTGCCACAATTGGAAGAAAATAGAAATGTGTTCAAAATGTATTTCCTCTGTATAGGAATGATGGCGATGATGATAATAATAACATTTTTCTGAGTATGATAAATATTGCTGAGGGTGAAGCATTATATGATATCATCTGTGTATAAATAAACTATCCCTTTCCAGTGTTCATTGCCATAAAATTAAAAGAAACCTTTGCATTCTAGAAAGTGGCAGCAAAAGAAAGAGTTAAATATTTAGAATGGTTGCCTTGCCTTTGTGAGTAATCCTTGTTGACAGTTTTTAAGCTACTGTTCCATTCTAGAATGAAATCTGATTGTTGTAATTATTTCTTTTATTACCTAAAGAGGATAATACCTACTCGCAAGTGCAACTACTTCAGTATGAAATTTTGCAGGCATAAACTGCACCCTCAAACAAGATCTCAATCCCAAAAAGGAACAAAAGCCCAGTTGTTTTTTTTGGAATTATTTAGTTCTAAACAAACTACCCTTGCAGTCTGTTTTTTATTTTTAGTTCCGCCTTCTTTGCTGTTTGTAAGAAGGAAGGATTCTTGTTTTGTATTTTTCTTCCCCTGACATTTCCCATATGAATTTACAATCCTCTGATGGCTTGTATGAAGAGGATTAGAAACATGTCATCACTAATTGCAGATGAGGATTTAAAGAAGGGCTGGGCAGGAGAAGCACAAAGATGAGATTGCCTGGCCTGTCTTGATTAGGCTGTGGATGCTTTCTGCCAGCCTCTGCTGCTCCAGGAAGTTAGCCTTTCTCCCACATTTGTCTTCACCTTATGGCAAGGGAAAATTGTTGGTTGTTGAATAGGATGAAAGACTGATTTCTTTACTGTTCCTAAAGACCCATTTCTGACTACATAAACTTAGTTGGCTCATAATGCACAAGGGAGTGTGAAGTTGCAAAGAGGAATTACTTTTAACTCAAAAAAAAAAGGCAGATTACACTTGTGGAATTGTTTCTTTCTCCTCAACAGATTTTTTGCTGTTTGTATTAAACTGTAAATTGAGTCACTGTATCCTTACATACACCACACAAGTGTGGAAGTAGCAGTGGCTAAGCAAGCCCTCACCATCTGTGAGCATTCCCACTTCTTAATGTCAAACAGCTACCAGTTTGGCTAATAAGGTTAAGGAATTACATAACTTCAGTGGAATTACAACAGAATTATGTCAGTGAGTGTTCCCCTCTCTTTTGCTTCAGGATGAATCAATTATGAAACATAAATCCAAGTAATGGATACAATATTTATAACCATTTAGGCTCCCAGGCATTGATTAACCATGACCGAGAGAACTTTTTCTTGTGGAAATGTATGTTGTATCATAAAGAACCTGTAAGTTCCCATATAGGGCTGTGAACTACTTGGAAGGACATTTTACTCTAGCCTTAGAATTCTTTGAAAGGTTGAAGTCTGAGGAGATAGGACACAATAAGTAAGGCCAAATAGTCAGATTTGCTTTATGCTCTTCTGTATGGATCATTCCTCAGTGAGTCACATAAGTAAAGGAAATTTAATGAAAATGCCCCTTCATGTACTGTAAAGAACAATTCTACATTCTTCAGGCCTTGCAATAAGGTCAGAAGTGACTCAAGAGTTCAAAAAAGTGGTAAAGCTGAACTAGAGTGATATGAATTACCTTCAGACTTCTAATGGAAACCACAGAGTTTTGTCACAATTTTCAGGACTTGTCTGTCAAACCTTGACAGATCAGGAAACTGAAAAGGATGATTTCTGGATTAAGACTGAAAATAAAGCCTGAACTCCACTTTCAAGGAGAAAGTATGTTTATTTTAATTAATAAAGAAATATGCAGTAAAACTACCTCCTCTGCCAACAAAGTTATAACCACAATTCCACATCTCTGTCTGTCTCTCCCATGACAAATTTTGGGCTCTCATTTTGGTGATAAAAATGTCTTTTTCAAAGTCATCTGGAGAACACTCTGTGACTTAAGGAAATAATGAAACGCCACAGACTTAGAATTAAAGGCAAATAACATTTTAGCTATATTAATAGACTTGTTGATGTAACCTGCTGGTTCTTGGTCATCTAAGTTTATGATGTACACCAGTATCTTTCTGCAAAAGCTCTGTTGCTAAAATGAGTTCATTTTCTTGTCATTTAATCACTCAATCAGAGCACTTCTAGTGAAGAAAAATAGGGATTAACAGGCAGAGGACTAAGTATGGAATTAAAATAATGTGTATGTTGTTTCTGGACTGGTGTAACAGACTGTGTCTTTCACAGACAAATGTTAAACATATCAAAAGGTCATATCTCTAGAGCAGGCAGCCCTTCAGTCCTGTGTAACATTCTAGCAAAGTTGTTCAAACTTTCCTGAAATAGTCATTCTCTTTTAAAATATAGTTACTGGTGATGCAAGACTTAAAAGAGACAAAGTTCTTGGAAAATAAAAGGGAATCTTGCCATAAGCTTTATCAGTGGCTTGGCAACCCTTGGAGACAGACAATTTTGGTGTTGGTTCATCTTTACTCTCAGAGTATGGGGTTCTGGACACCATGCTGGCTTACAGAAACATGTTAAGGCTGTTTAACTCCTTTCTTCCTGATGCAGGTGCTGCTGCTGGAAGAATTTTAGGGGAAGAGTTCCAGTTGTGAAACACAGAAATGGTGATGGATACAGCAGGGGGCCACTAAATGTACTTGATTATATTTTTCTTCCAGAGAAGGCCTGTAGGCCTAACATAAATGTTTATATTATCCTTCACTGCTGCTTTCAATTAAATTCAATTTAAGAATCTCAACTTCTATACAATATTTTCAAAACTGGCTGGTGTTTGTGAGGCCCTGATGAATGCAGCTCCAAAGGATGCTGCTGCCAGAGGTACCTTTTGAAACAGATGTGTTTAATGGTGATGTACAGTCAAAGAATTGCTCTCCATTCTGCTAAATTACATTTTGTTTCAGCACTCCAATCTTTAAGCCATATCGAAAAGCTGGATCTGTTTAGGAAAATTCACTGGCAGCCTGGCTGAGATTACATCTCAAGCACATCATTTTAATATGTAGTTATAAATCACTTCTTTCTGCATGTAGAGTGTTTTCTGTTGATGTATTTGAGAACATTGTAGAGAGGTTTGTAATTAAATGAGGAAAAAATGGGACTTCTTTTATGAAGAAATCAATTTTTAATACCATAGAAATATGGGAATTTTGAAAATGCTGTGCACTCTTTATTTTGGCTTTCTACCTGAAAGTTGCTCAAAAGTAATTGCATTTCTATTTAAAAGACAGTGGAGGGAGAAATAGCCAGCTTTGTTTTACATTTGGGATAAAAACTTTATCAACTAGAGAGACCACAGATTTAGGTAAAGATGTTTAGATTTCTCTAAAATATTTTCATAAAAAAAGCTCTCCAAAATCTTTTGCTGAATCGTGTACTAAACTGTATCTTTCTATCCATTAAAAGTGTCCACACTTCACAGTAGGGTTTAGTTTAAAAATTATGTGCTAGGGCTCGAAAATCACACAGTTCAGTTTCTAGTACCAAATGTAGAAAATGCCCTTCTCTTCCTTGTCGTTTTCCAGCCCAGGGTGGCCAGTTTAGCATTCTGCCTATTTTTGATTAAAGGTGAGGTACCACTATGATCCAGCACGGTAATAACTGTATTCCAGTGTAAGTCACAGACCATTGCTGCTATTATTTATTCTGAGACAAAAGCATTCATTCACCCCTCTCCAACTACAGGCTGCAAATTCTTAATGGCTCAACTTTAGCTGTGAGTGAAAACACTTTATTTTTCATTTGCTACAGTTGCTGAGATAGTTGCAATATCTGTTGTCCATTCTCTGTGGAAAGATTTGAAATTTGCCAGTGCTCTCTTTCACTATGGATCAGAAACCAGATAAGTTTTCAATGATAAGAATGGTCAATTGCACCTCATCCAGTTTCTCCAGGCTTAAATAAATGTGCACATTTATCAGATCACTATCTCTTACAGAATTTTTTTTTCCTTTGTGGACTTGGTGGTGGTATCTGTGCACATTTGAGCCTATATTGGCAAATTCCAAGAAAAAATGGATGATAGAGTGAGGAATTTATTAACTATATTTCCTTGTGAAAAAGGTTTACTAGGTTTACTTCGTTTTGTACAAAACCAGAGGCTAATATGGAGCAGAAGTCTTCACATAAGCAAAAACCCCAAAATTGTCTCCAGCCCCACAACTTTTTCTCCTAGAACTGTTTAATGTGGGAAAAACCTGAGTGCACAAAGCCACTCCATCGTGAGCTAGTGAGTCACTGCCTTCAATCTGCACCTCTTTGGTTCAGGCTGACGTATTTGCAGCTAAACTTTTTAGGCTTGCCAGTTCTCTGGAGAAGATGTATATTACAGAAAAGCTGGGAATTTTCAAGATACAGCTCATCAATTCACCATGTATAGCACTTCTGAGAAACCAAGCATCTAACAATAGGGAAAGGGAAGGGAGAGGAGGAGATACGGATCTGAGGACAAGACCTGCAGAAGTGCTTTCAGCTTGTTAGAAACTTTTAGGACCTAAAGCTTCGTAGTATTTAAATACCTGCCTTGAAGAAGCTGTAGGTAGCAACAATGGATGAAAGTGCTTTTTTAAAGAAGTGAGTAAATCTTTTCCTTTCTTAATGGAAAAATCCACACAATCTGTCAAGAAGTGGTAGATGTTCCTCAAAGCAGACAAATACCAACGGCAGGACATATCCTGCCTGTCCTACTAATGAATAGGACATTCAGTAGAATCCTAGAATGGCTTGGGTTCCTCAAAGATCATTGAGTTCCAACCCCCCTGCCAGGGGCAAGGACGGAGAATAAGCAAGGAGAGGTCAGAGAAGGACAAGAGGCTGGAATGAGGTGTGCAGTGGAGGGGATGAAGGTAGGCAAAGCTACTGTAACTAACCATACTTGAAACTGGCTCTTTCACTCAGTTCCAGCAAACAGAAAGCAATTTTTTCATTGTCCTCAGCATCCTTTTACATTGCAAATTATAGGAATGTACAGGTAGTTCAAAATATTAATGTTTTAAAATGGAAAAATGGTATTGATTTTAAGTACACAGTGTTCATGCAGAAGATTAGATAATCAGTTTTATATTGAAAATATTGAAATGCACACAGAGCATTTTTTTGGGGAGTAATAGAATATTTTCTTTTATATTCTTGTGAAATTAATTCTTTATATTGGGCTTGCTCCACCATAAATTTTCCACTATTGTTTATGGGCAGTTCAAGAATTTGAAACCAAGATTTGATGCTGCAAAAATAAAAGCCGTGAGGTAATGGAAAAATGTGCAGAACATCTCAGAGTTTCATATTCAGATTCCATCAGAGAAAAAAATATCTTTAAGAAAGCTGGATGTATAGTGAAAAGGCAGATAAATGTTTTATCTCATTATTTTCCTGTCCTAAACCTCAGGCTCATATCCTCCCCCCTTGGCTTCTGAAGACAGAACTGCTTACTTTTCAATCATGAGTAATGCTTCCCTTTCTTAAAAACCCTTCTTCCACCTCTTAAAATAGATTGCAATGTTGGAGCAAGGTACAACCTCAGCCAGAAATGGTGAGGTCTAACCAAATGTCTCATTATCCTGACTGGAGAGTTAAGGCAGAGCTGCAAGCTCAGCTAGCCGGGAGGAAAATAGTCTTAAAATATCAAATCCTCTAAGCGAGGAGATTGAAACAGGAAAGATTCCAGGGTTTTTAGAGAGACCCTGTTGTTTGAAGCCTCTCTTAGCCAATGTAGCACTTGTCAAGACTGGAACACCTGGCTGTGTGTTTACAGAGATGTGCAAGCTGATAGTCTTGTATCTCACCTCATGTGATGCAAAGGAGGTCTGGCACTTGCCCCAGGGTGGCTCCTGTGGAGATTGTGACTGCCTCAAAACTGTTCCTAGCAACTGCTGCCATCTCCATCTCTGGCAGCATCTGATCTGCTTGTGGGGACTGGAACACGAAGTAGGCTTGGAAAACTGCACTGATGGCTGCTCTTCTTTGCCTGGGAAGGAGTGACCTGAGCCAAGATTCTCTTCTGCCCTACTCAGCTTGTTCTCAAGCTACTTTGCAGGGCAAGAGACGCAGGAAAGAGGGCACAGCAATGGAACAGTGCTGGGCAGGAAAGGGGGATTTTGCTAGCCCTCAGCTTAACCATAACCTTCAGCGACTGGAGGATTCCACAGAAGAAAAGTCTGGATGAGCAATGTTGGAGATAAGGCAAATGGCTTATAACTAGCCATGGTCTGCATGGGTGTGGTTAATGCTGGTATGAGGTTTATGATTTGTGCTCAAAGAGCCTAGGCAATTAGATTTACTCCTAAATACCACAGGACCCATGTGGCTCATTGAGCAGATAGGATTTCTGCTGTGGGAAAGGTCTCTGCAGTGACTGATGTCTGGTTTAGTAGTGGGGATGGTAACAGCTGAGACAGAACGTGCTCAAGGTGTGCCAGTGGTGGAGCCACAATTGAAATCTTTGATCCCAAGGATGAGAGTCTGGTCTGGCCAAGATTTGAGAAGGGGAGTCAGAGGGAAGGATAGTGGTAGAACAGAGAGGAAGGTCACATTTGCTGCTCTGGCTGTTTTAGGGGAAATAGGAGGGAGGAGAGTGGCTCTCTGCACTTCTGAGGCAGCCAAATGGAATATGTGGGGCTCCAGCACTGGCAGATTTGAGCATATGATTTTTAATGCCTATATAGTGAATGCCTATAGCTGATGCTGATCTGAAGACTAAGATTTACTGCTGGTTGGTGCAGGACCTTGAGGACTTCTGCTGACAAAACCCACCAGCATATGGATGCTTTTGAAAGAGGAAGGTGTTGCTGAACTCTGGTGAAGGATGCATTTCAGGAAAAGATTACATTTAAGGAGTTTGCCAATGTGAATTCAATAATTATGTTTATTTTTCCCTCCTAACATATTTGCTTGGCAGGTTAAGGGAAGGATTGATGATAAAACACAGCAGGTGGCTCCACATCTGCCAAGAAGATGGAGGAGTGTAGGTACAAGCAGGGTGAATGATGGGTGGTGACAGTAGGAGTGGAGTTTCAAGGGAGGCTGCTCAGAGTGAGGAGAACAAACATAAGTGGAAGAAGGAAAGGGGAGGGAGAAAGCGTGAGGGAAGAGGCAAAAGCCAAAGGCAATTTCCAAAGGCTTCTCTCTTCATCCCTGCCCTCCTCATCTTTTGGGTACACTCTGACTTTTACTCATGCCCTCTCAAAAACTGAAGGAAAAACTGAAAGCTACAGCTCTCCTTTATGTTCACACTAAATGATCTGATGCTTGATTAAGTGACCTGGCCAATTTCAGCATCCAGAGATCAGTGCAGCTTTTTCACCTCTTTTTCTCCTGCTTGTTAGCAGAAAACAGGACACAGCTGGTTTTTTTTTAAGGGTACTTCTGAGCATTTGGAGTAAATATTTTTATATTGTGCGTCTTAAAATTTCTGGATATTAGTCCTTATTATTCACAAGCACAGGAATAGCATGTTAAAAAATCATCAGCTACTGTAGATCATGAAGAAAATGCATAACAGGGTATTATATGTATCTATATCTATGTATATATTTGCATAGGAGTGAAGGAGTGAGACACCAAGAGTCTCCAGATCTCAATAAAAGGGTTGAATAAAAGGAGAAGCAGGATTCTGACTGTGAGGGTGACATCATATTGTAACCTGAAAACTAATTAAGGAAAGAACCAAATTTAAATAACATTTGGATGCAACAGCAGGAAATACAAGGAACAGGTGTTTAACAAGATTTCTTTTGACTGTTTAAGCTCTTTGCTAATGCCAAAAAGCCCAAACTCTCTTAGACTTCAGCTTTACCTCGTGTCAGTATTTGTCCTTTTGGCTATTTCATGACTCAGAGCATTTATTCTGCTGTTAGTTTGTCTCTAGGGATCTGGGTCTCTGCCATTATGTGTTTTTGATCTCCTTTGCATGTGTTGTTTTCTCTTCAGGGAGCAGTGGGATTACATGGCTGCAAATAAGGCCCAGAACTTGTGACTCTGCTCTGTGGGTTCACAACAGCATCTGCAGGAGAGATTGCCTCACAAAACTGGGTAGGATTTGTTTCCTAACACCTAGAAACCAGGGAAGGCTTTTCTCTGTGATCACTATAAAATACAAAAGCATAAATAAATGTTTTGCAGTGTTTCAGGTATTGGTATAGTCTGGAGGGATATCAGTGAAGAGAGTAGGTCTCTGACACCCTGCTGAGTGACTGGGATTACATAATACTCAAGTTGCTTTACATCTCTTAAGAAGCTCCTTGTTTAAATGACCTTCTAGCAACGAACTCTTTCTCTCTTTTGTATTGATTTCACACTGTTTCTTGGATTTAGAAAACGAAAATAATCTCAGGTGATACCTGCTTTAACAGTCACCTTTTAATTGTGTGTTTACTTCCATCATGATTTGAAAAAGTTTCCTCCTGAATTTCTTTTGTTCCGTGTTTGAAGTGAAGAAATTGTTAGAAGAGTATCTCTGTAAAAGCATGCTTTCTTTAGGACGGGGTTTCAACAACTTTAGACAAGAGACAGAGACAGTATTGGATATCAGATTCTGCCTGCATGAAATCCCACCCCCACTCTCCTCCTACACATTTAGACCTCTACATGGCAGGGACATGCCTCTCAAACTCTTTAGGCTCGTTTTCAGAAATTGTTTCCATTAGCTGCTGCTTCTTTTTGTTATTTTTCCCTTTCATCTTCCTCACTACTTTCCACCCAGCATGCAGTCCAACCTGCTGGCTGATGTTCTTCCAAATTAGAGGGTTTGACACTAGAATCTTCTACAAATAAACTGATCTATCTTTTCACCCCATTCCTCCAGTATATGTATATATGAGAACTGTCTGTCTCCTGAAACTTGCTCTCCTGTCCCTGACCTCTCTCTCCACAGAAGGGCTGGACCCCCTGTCAGGATGCTGAGGGCATCAGCACCCTGTGTCACCTCTTGCTTCGAGGGGCTTGGCTGCCCTGGCTCAGGGCTGTGACATTTGTTGTCAGCTCTTTGTTGCTTACTGGATGTTATCTCCAAGGTTGATGGTGGCTCAAATTCCCCTACCAAAGATCTTCTTTAATCACCTTCCCTATTGTTATCATCAGTTATGATCTGTAGGTTTTCTGGTTTCATTTCCAGTTTTCCTCCATTTTTTTTGTTTTCCCCTGATAACAAGTGCACCAAGGACACACTTGCAGCGTGCAGGGACCACCCTGAACTCCAGGATGGGACTGTTAGAAGGGGAAAGAACATTTCTGACCTGAAAAACCTATCAATAGATGTACCTAGCTCACAACTTCCCACAGATTCCCTAGCTTGAACGTATTTTTCAATCTTGAATTTAAAAGTCATCAGCAACACTTGGAAACAGGAGACCCATTGTGCAACATGGTCCAAATTCTTGCAGTGTCATGTCTGAAATCAGTGTTTCAGGCTCCCTTTCTAAACTCCTGGGAAGCAGGAAAAGAGCCAGGTTGAGTGCAGGATGCAAGGGACTGCCAGTGTGGATGCTGATAGAAGGGTGGACTTGAGTGCTTAGACAGGATTCAACCCATTAAGCAGACAGATGCTCTAATATTTCTCACCCTAGAGAGTTGCTTCCTATACAATACTTCATCTTTTATGATCTTAATTAATACTAATTGGCAGATGATTGCCTCTAAAAGTACTATTCTATGGAGAAATCTAATCTCTGATATTACAGTGAATGATATTTGGGAGAAATCATAAAGTACTACAGCCTTATGTAAATGATTAAATAGATTGTCTTTCTCTGTTTTGATTTGTATCTGTTTATATTGTTTTCCCTGATAGTTTATATTGCAACTCCCACACCTGGGGAGTTCCATCATGTTTATTAAACCATAATATGTGGCTAGAGGAGATCACACTGTTGAAAACTGTAATGAACACCCATTATTAAATAAGGGATATATTTGTTTTCTTTTTTTTTTCCTTCTCTGCTTGCTTTCAGTCAGCATACTAATTCTGCTTTTATGTAGAATTTGCTCCTCCATTTATATGGTAGGGTGATTTAATTTTTGAACTATTCCTATTTTGAGAAGGAATCCTCCTGCATACATCCCCAAGATCCTCTCTCAGCAAAGACTGTGATTACAGAAAAGTAAAAGAAGAGATCTTAGATCTTAGTAAACAAGATCAGAGGATGAATTAATATTTAAAGCTGGCTGTGACACTGAACTTGCAATTCACTTATTATTTTTGGCAGCAGCGTGTCCAAACTGCCAAGACCATTCTTGGAAATCACAGCTGTGATGTCTATAATAGCTGAACTACAGGAAAGCTGCAGTTAGGTCATACTGCCTTGTCACTGCACATGAATAGTGCAAGTGATAATAGTTACCATTACTGCCTACTCATTTTGCAGCATGTTTTGTTCAGTTAAAACAATTCCAATTATTAACAGCATGATAAAATTGTCTGCTGAATGCATTCCCTGCTGCTCTACATGGTTGACTCAGGTAAGGAATGTGGTGGGTGCAGATCAGCCCCAGCTGAATCCAACTGGGCCCTGTGGGCAAGGGCAGAAAAAGGTCATGGAGTGGGCTGGGAGGGAGGTCAGGGGACTGGCTGGGGCCAGGTGGGTTTTGGAGGCCACCTGGGGAAGGAGAAGTTTCAAAGTAGAGTTAGAGAGAGTCCGAGGTCAGTCAGCCATCGATGGAAGGGCAGAAGCTTGCTGAGCTCTCTGTGCAGTGAGTAACTTTAATGCATTTCCATAAGTAGGAAAAAGTCTCAGGAGTTTATTGTCAGCCAGAGCTGCTGGTCAAGGGGGAGGTGTTAAAACTGCTGAGCTGGAAGGGTATTAGGAAATTGATGTCTATTACTGTGTTTTAGCAACCTAATTCTCAGAGTAAGTTATATAGGGCATGCTGCCAATTATTTTCAAACAGAGCTTAAACAGTGCTCCTGGCCTGAGGTAAATACTATCAACTTCAGAAGAGCTCAACTGCTGTTTCAGAGCACTTACATAAACATACATTCCACATCTACAATTATTTGTTTTACAGGATTAAATTTCTTTTAGATGCTATTAATGGTTTGGAAACCTGTGCCAGCCTCCTGCATGCACAGGCTGTTTGACCACAGGTGTCTGATTTAGAAGGGCTGCAAAACATCTACTTTGCATGTTTGCAAGCAGTCCAGGAGCAAATTGCTTGATAATGCTGTTACCAAGACAGGCCATATGTGGTAAAATGGCAGAAGCTGTGGACAAACAAAATATTGTAAAAGACTAAGTACTTGCAATAGTAGGTTACATGATACAAGAATTGTCCAGAGCTCCAAAAGATTTTCTCTCTTGTTAAAGGTAGTGAACTGTTTTATTTTATTTTATTTATTTTTGCTTTTCTCAGCTGCTGCTGAAATGGTTTGGCTTAGCCTGAGGGAAGTGCAGGGGAATTGCTGCCCCTAGACCTGGGAATTGAATTTTGGCAGGGAAGCTGGCACGTGCTACTCACAGCCTGTTTTGAGCTGCAGCCAGTCAATGGGGCCAAACTTGAGGCAGTAAAGCTGAATGCTGAAAGACACTCTAGACTTAATCTCACGGGATTTGGGGTAGGAGGATAAAAAATTGGGAAAATAAATGATGTGTCAAAGGTGGAAAGAACTTTCTTGCTCTTGGCAGGTAAACAAAAGAAATTCTGATGCAGAGGCTCAATACAGTATAAGTGTAATTTTTTTTTTTTAAATAGTAATTGTTTTGGCTGCAACAACCACTCAACCACTCAAGAACTTGTAGTACAGACTTGTTTTTCAGTCTGCAGCAATTCTTAGGTTTATAAATCCCTGCATAATGTGATTGAACCATGTTTTAAAAGAGTGAGAGTTCTTCATCCCAACTGCTTTGTCTGGAAGATTGATCCAGAGTTTCATGCTGATAAGCATTAAAGCAATTATTTTCTTGCCCAGTTTCCAGTTCTATCTGATGCATTACGAGTTTTAGTATGAATTTTTAGTGATGCCTTTGAAATAGATCTTATTTTACTGTTTGCCCCCTCTCAACTTTGTCATGACAAAACTGTCCAAGCTCTTGTAACTTTTCCATTCCTTTAATAATTTTTCTGTTCTTTGTCTGTAACCATTCTAACTTACATTACTTTTTTCAGAATGTGAATTACCAGAAAAATATTCCAAATAGTATTTCAGTGAAATCTTTAAAAACAGTATTTTTCTCTTCCAAAATTATCTTGCCTAAAGCATTTTCTGATGTCATTAACTTCTTCCACACCTGCATCACACCGACAACTCAAAGCCAAGTGCTGATTGACCAGTGCAACCTGACTTTCCTCCTTTTAGCCATTTCTTTGACATAATCTCTATGGAAATAGTATGAATTCTTGTTATTGATCCCTAATCAAATAGTGATTAGGGATCAAATTCCATTTCCTAAACTATAAAATATCTTCCCTTTTTTTCTTTTTTTTTTTTTTTTTTTTTTTTTTTTTTTTTTTTGGAGAATGTGTTATTGTCTCTTGGCATGGAAACCTGAGAGCTCCAGTCATGTTGGGCAGCATTCTGCAAGGTCATATTTAAGGATAAAAGCATAAATCTCATTCATTGATTAACTAAAACCTCCAAACTTTCCTGAGACTCATATAAAACCGAAAATGTGGCCCATGCAGGTTGGTGATCATGGTTACAACAGCAAGAGAAACCCTGACAAGGATTTGGTTGCCAAATCCACTCTTTTGGATTAAAGTAATAATAAAAGCCAATACTAACATAATTAAGTTGGACACAATACTCAGACTTACAAGCTTTTAGGCATTTCATATGTGCAAGAGCCAAAACAAACAAGAATTTGAATATAACAGAAATACATAAAGTGAAGAGATTCTGACTGTATAAACAATTTTATCCCTGATTTTTCTTTAGGGTAGATGTTTTCAAAAACAAACTCAGTGTTAAAAACACCACTCCAAGCTGCTATGCTAGAGGATGATCTGGAAGTTTTTCCTATAGCTTTGTAGAGAAATGTTGCAGACCTTGCTCTGATCTCCTGTCTATAACCAGACTATTTATCAGGTAATATTTAGTTACGGGGAAGAAGCAGGTAAATGTACAAATGGCACAATCAAACAAAATGCATTTAATTGCAAAAATTTGAAGTTATTCACAATGTGGACTAAAAGCCAAAAAGCCACTGTTCTATTCCCTAATAGTGACAGATTACAAAAAATTACATTCCATGACTCCCACAAGTTTACATCTGATATGCTTGTAGGGACTAAACACAAGTCACTCCTTGGAGATTATTGAGCTGTGAGGATGCTGAAAAGAATGTGGAATGGAGGAGGCATGGGAAGATGGAGGGAGGAGCAGATGATGTTCTTCTCTCCCTGACGAGACACATAAAAGCTGAACAGCCCCATTCTACACCAACATGTTTTCAATACCTACATATTTTCAAAATGCATTAGGAAAGGATTGTTACTATTTCTGATGTGTGTCGCCAAAGCACAGCTTGTCAAGGAAAGAAGAGATTCAAACAGCCTGAAGATAGAAGAGTGTTCAAATCACAACTTTGTGCTCCTTCAGAAGCTTTGTGCATCTATTCTCCTTGATAATTCTTGTAGTTAAAGGCACTAATACTCCAAAATCTTATCTTTGCAGTGTCCAAAGACAATGTTTGCAAAGTATTTTGATGGCTGAAAATAGCACCAACTAAACAATATTTTTGCCACTGGAGCATGTGCACTCAGATGCATTGATAATAGAAGGAGGTGGGCAGCTCTCTGTACTAGACAAACAGAGCCTTGTGAAAAAAAAGTTGATCTGAAAATGTAAGAGTTTTACCAGAGCTTTACAAATTCAAATGCATGAAAAGCTAGAGAATTAATTGCTGCATAGAAAATTAATAACTCAAGTGCTGAAATCAAATGCTTATAGTGATCAAGGATGGTTTGGTGTGTCAAGAATTTCTTGTAGGAGTTATTGAAGGAGTAATGTAAGTAAAGACAATTTGGGCAATAATAAGGAAGCTAAGCAATCAAGAAATGAGATCCAACAATTATCAAATGTCAGAAATTTATTTAAAAGCCACAGTAGTGGCAATATCATCTTGAAGGGTGTCATATATCCATCTCAGTCGATGAACAACTAATTAATCTTGTAATGCTAGAAGCTAAAACAATCCCAGACAGTAGCATGGGTGAGGTATCTTTACATCTGGAAGAGAATATGTGGTGAAATTAAAAGTTTTTCTCATCAGCCAGACATCCTTTATGCTCAGTGTAGTGTTCTTCTCTCATATTATGCTTCCTTGCAATGAACTTTTTGGCTTGATTATTTTTATAATAATTTTATTTAGGAGGAGTAAATGTTCATAAAATCCCCATTCCACTTTAAGTATCCTGAACCAGCTTAGCCTGTGACTGAGAATATTTTTACTGTAAGAGAGTCCCTTTACTTGAGGAAGTTAACACAGCATTCCAGTGACACAATTCTTAGAGGAGCGTGATTTTTATATAACCTTAATCCATCCATTTTAAAGAAGTGATGGGTACTTTTAATGGAAATTTAGTTCTCCAGCAGACTTAAAACTTTCAGGGAAGAGAGACATTTCCTTAAATGTAGACACATAGAAGAGTTTAGGCTTGAAAAGACCCTTGAGTCCAAGCATTAAGCCAGCATTGCCCAGTCCTCCACCAGACCATGTCCTAAGCACCATATCTGCACATCTTTTAAACACCTCCAGGGATGGTGACACCAGCACTTCTGTGGGCAGCCTGTTCCAGGGCTTGACAGCCAATAAGAAAAATTTTCCTTATATCCAATCTAAACCTCCCCTGGCACAACTTCAGGGTGCTTCCTCTTGTCCTGTCACTTGTTACTTGGGAGAAAAGACCAATCCCCACCTGGCTGCACCCTCCTTTCAGGGAGTTGCAGAGAGTGATAAGAGCCTCCTTTTCTCCAGGATAAACAACCCCAGCTCCCTCAGCTGCTTCTCAAAACCCTTCCCCAGCTCTGTTGTTCCTCTTTGGATGTATGTAATGCAAAGATGTATAAACTATGAGGTTGTTTTTTTTTTTTTTTCATTTTCTTTATGTTCGATAGTCTTTCTAGGATGCAGTGCTTTAAATCTGAAAGTAAAATGTCTGAAACAGATGAGAGGATTTTGTCTTTTTCACTTTATTGGCTACAAAGAGAGCGTGGGATGACCTGCCTGGATAGGTTTCTAAATTACATACTAAAATCTTGTCTCAATGGCACCAATTGATATAACTTCATTAAAAAATAGATTTATAGAAAATATATGGTTGCTGAATTACTATATTTTGTATGAATATCTGGCTGGACTGAAGATTGGCTGTGATTAATCCAGCATGCTTTAAAGTGGATCAGCAATACCACTTGGCAAATCTCTCCTACTAAGCTAGGATTTTCTTTTTTTTACTGAGGAAATGGGGGTAAGGGAGTTCTTTTCTACTTAAACATGTAGTCCAGAGTCCACCTGGCTGAGGAGAGGCCAGGGAGCTCATACTTTTTGCAGGTCCCTCCTCTGAAACCTCCTGCAGTAGTCAAACACCTGAAGTTCTACTTTTGGGTCAGTTCAGGGCTCTGAGCAGAGCCTACAGCCCTGTGCTCAGCAGCAGCTCCTCACTGCAGTCAGGAGTCACCATAAATGAAGTTTTTTAGGGGCCCTGTAACTGCCCCAGATCTCTGCAGTTGCTGCAACTGGCTGCACTTCCCACAGTCCTGGAAAAGATCTGCTCCCTAATAGTATATCTCTTTTGAAGGTGTGTGCTAAACTACAATAGAGAATGTATGTTATTTAGTTCATGTCTCAAGTGAGAATTTTGGAAATTGGATATAGACCTTTCCTGATCTGTGCACAGTACATAAAGGGCTGTGCCAAATCTGAAATTACCATGACTAAACAGCTCTGCATTAATCATCTTGCAAATTTAATTTTAAAATGAGAACAAGAGAACTTAAACTCATCTTTCAGTTCTCTGAGGAGTTCTTATTTAAACTTTTTGTTCCCTATTCCTCCTTTTCCCTGCTCATCTACTGAAGAGTGAAAAAAAGGACCAGAACAGTAGATTTCATTTGGCTATTGATCCAATGTGTTAATGCTTCTGCCATTAGAGCTACTGTAGCTGGAAAATAAAGCAAAAGAAATATTCTTCTTAAATTTCTCCAGCTGGTTTACTGGGTTTTCTGACTCCACATTCTTCCTGAGCGATAGAGACTATTTTGCACAGTGTTACGACAAACAAACAAAAAACCCCACCCCAAAGGCAAACCCACCAGAACCACTTCTGGTAGCCATAAGTGTATGAAAGCAGTGGCTAACTGTGCCCCCCCCATCCACCCCTGTGGTAAACCAAAAGTGAATAAATATTGATTTACCCTTACAAGAATCTTGTAATTTGTGTTTCCGGCACATAACAGCAGAAACAATGCACAGGCTAAATGATTTAACAGTTAATAAAATAGTGACTGTCCAAACCACTTATACAAATAATAGGTTAGATCAACTTCACACTGGATTTTCTTAGACATACATCCAAATTTCAATAAGAATTCTGAAGGGAACACATAGTGCTTAAAATACCAATGCAAATTCAAAGATTCTGTTCTGCACCTGTGCTAAAATTCATGCTTGAGGCAATGCCATGAGAGAAACATAAGCTACTGGCATGCATCAAAATGAAAACTTTAGGCTTCTATTTATGCACATTGATGCATGGTACTGATGCGTTATGTGCATCTAAAAACAAAAACCATTTTCTCTTCTCTTTGAAAGTTTGAGACCAGGAGGAGCAGAGAAAGCCCTGCCACAGGGAAGAGAGTTGTCTCGTGGTTTTGTGGGGTTAGAAAGGATCGGGTTGGATCTGGGTCTGGCCCCTGTGCTTGGGGCAGTCCAGGCACCACCCCAGAAACCCCTTTGTCCTTGTTCCACCCCTCAGCATGACCTTCTTCCAAACCCCCTGCTGACATCATTTTGGAATTCTGAACCACAAAAAAATGATGCCTTGGAATACCAGAGGGAAGGGCAAGTTGATTTCCTGTATTATCTCCTTTATCTGTGCCTTTATATTTTTTTCTTCTTGTCCCTGAGCTGTTAGGGAATTGGGAATTGTGGTTAAAGCTGCTTCTTCAAGCTGATGCTTCAAATCCAGCCCAAGCTAACAATGGCTGTTTCAGTGTTTGTAAAATTAACTTTTCCTAGGTTTCAGTGGATCCTGGGCTGTACCTCTTGAAATAATTGATAGTGCTGCCAGAAGTCTTAGCAGACAAGCCAAAGTCTGAAGTTGTGATGTCCCCAGAGATCTTACTGGAGATCTGAGCTGAATCATATCCAAGGGGCAATAGGAAGTTATTATGGAGCTCAGGTGCTTTAGTCTACATACCTGTTTTGGAGGGGGAAAAAAAAGTATCTCACACAGATACATTCCCTGGCCTATCCACCAGGTACATATCCTGTACACAAACACTGTTAACAAAATTTCTAAAAGCTTGTAAAACAGTATAGGTTGCTGCTCAGATATGAACTAGCTGTGTAATGCCTCACTGGAGGTCTGATGACAATGCTACAACTGTGTTTTACTGATTACTTCTGACTTTATAGAAAAACTAACACTTCCTTTAGTTTTAAGCCATAAAGCTGTGTCCAGCTCTGTAGGCCATGGTTTCTGCCCCATCACTCCAGCCACTCTGCTAAAATCTTTTGTTAATATTACAATTCTCAGAGGATATTGCAAAAGGCTGGAAGAAAATAGCAGAAAGATATAGGGTCTAAAAAAATATGAAAATAACACTGAATCAAAACAGCACCACCTCAATGGCTCTTCCTTAATGGTTTAGTTATTAACCATTTGTCTGAGAGCTAGACACACAGATGGCACTAATTCCCCACCAATGCATTATGCAGGATGTCATGTTAAAATAATGTATTACTGTAAATTAACACGTTAAATTTCCCACAAATTCACTCAGTTTGTATGAAATTGATGTATTAATTTATTAATATTTAATGCTTCTATTCTGTGAGCTCCAGTAAGAGTTTTCTGTAGACAGTTTCTCTGTTATTTACAGGCACATATAATTGTAGTTGACAGCAGGAATGTAAAAATATTTGGAGGTAATGTTTACTCAAATAAAAACCTCAGCAACTTCAAATTATTTGAGGATGCTGAGGAATATACTTTAAATGTTAACTAAAGAGCAGTTAAACATATTTCAAACTGTCCCATCTGGCACAGCTGTAAATAACAATCTGTCTGTTTTAAACAGTCCTCTGTTGACTGTGTCAGCAAATGTTAGGATTATTTGCTATTAACTGACAACTTCATCTTCAAGTGTATTTATAAAATTCTGCAGTACTGACACTAGTACATATATCATTTCTTGCAGATCAGTATAATGCTGAAAGAATCTTTGTGCAAACATACTTAAAGCTCTTCATCTTTATGTCTGAAGATGTTGATATGGATGGAGTAAAAGAGATTTATCATCATCTTTACTTTGATCCCCTTTCCTCCAAAAAAAAAGCAGTGAGCTGAAAATTCATGCATCTGGAGAAGTAAGGAACACAGTTTCATCTGCCACCGAAAGTAATCACTTAGGCATGAGGGACTGGCTGACTTCTGAATGTGAGTGGGTACAACATAAATGTCTCACAGATATTGTGTGTGGCACAGTGGTCTTTCATCAGAGCAAAATTTATGGGTCTTTCCTAGCCACTAGATGAGTGGTGTATAATGTGATTCCATAAATTACTGTGAAAAGCAGATAGCAGTACAATAAAAGTAAATACTTTTAGCAGGAACCAGTGTATGTTACCCTGTATGAAAAAAGGAAAAAATTGAGAGATCACCTCACTCCTGCTCATGAGGGCTTTAATACTGACTCACACTGGCAGGGATTCCTGACCTTTGATCCAAATGAGAATCAACATCTGGCCTGCGGGGTTGGATATAAGACAAATATTATGTGGTAAAGTGTGTTTTATGAAACACATTTTTCATTCTTTAAGTAGCAATTATCAGTTTGTTGCTTCCAGTTTAAAATAAATGCTTATTGTATCAGATAAAGGACACTCTACCTGTGCTCAGGCCATGCTGTTACCCCTGCACAATGCATATAAAACTTTCCAACTTTCTAAGGCCAAAAGTGGATGAAAACGAAAGTGAGAAGTTTAAGCACTAAAATTTACATTGTTTCTTAAAGGAGAAAGCTAAACTAATTGTCTAATTGTCTCTTTCCAAGCCCTGGAAACTTATTTGTCCTAGAAATGTTTCCATAGAGTTGGGTAAAGAGGAAGTGCTGAAAGTGTTCAGCAAAGGGCAGAGTAAGATGAATGTGAAAGCAGCACTCAAGTCACAGGTATTTCAAAAGCTGCTCTGAGAAGAGACTTTATCTAACATCTCCCACTTCGATGTAAAATTACCGCCCACTCAGCACGTTATTTATGTGTATTCAAAAGCAAAGCTACTTGCTTGCCTTTCAAACTGCTGTTTTAACTATTTTCTTTGGTGTATGAGCCCAGCACAGATGTGCTGACAGAGGTTCAACATTTTCTTGTGTGTCACTGGCATTATCTGTTGAGGTCTGGTCTGTACTGTCTGTGCAAAAAAAAAATACTGGCAAGAAAAAATGCTCAAGTGTCAGTGAAACAACTGGGCCAGAGAATTCCTCATTAAAGGTAATTATGCATGAGAAGGACTTTGCTTGTTTGTCAGCTTGAGCTGGTAGCACTGACAGATTGGGGAAACCAAACCAAGTTTAACTTGCAGATAATCTATACTTTACATGGAAATAACTGACAGACAACAACTTATAAAGTTCCTGCCTGCTGCTTGTATGACCACTTTGCAGACATAATCATCATTTAAATGGAAGTAGAAAGCACCACCACCCTCTCCTGAAGATTTCATTGTGGTCAAGTTAAATCTGTTTGGAATGGAATAGTTGGGTACAGAACACCTTTAAATGCATCATGAAAAACATGTTGATAAACAGTCTGTCCCTTCTGTGAAACAGAATTGGAGAAAAAAGCAGCTTTAATGAAAGGGTCTGTGAAATTTAGTGACTGTGAGATAGCCAGATTTAAGATAGACTGTGTTTTTTTGTTGTTGTTTGCTTTATTTAAAAGTAGAATTTTCTTCCTAAAGTTGAATCTTTTGAAAGAACTGGTCTTACATAAACAGGAGGAACCTCATATGAGGATTGCAAAACTAAAAAAAACCTCTTTGCCCAAAATCCTGAACTCTCCTCTATGTGGGATAACAATAGGGTAACAATGTCCCAGCATCCCTCCAGACCCCTTCATGCTTCAGGGTTAGAAGGAGAGTAGATTCTCTGGCCCTTCCCACAGCCGCCTGTTCTCTTTTTTCACTCTATGGTTTGTAGCAATGTTTGAAATACATCAAACTGACGCTCTGAGGATGTGAAAAGAGATGCTAACAAATTTCATTTCCAGCTTTGAAAAAAATTCTGTGATCCAATTGAATTCCATAACTGCATATCAATTGTTATAAAAGCAAAAAAAAAAAAAAAAAAAAAAAAAAAAAACCCAAAAAAACCAACCCCACATTAAGAAGATTCAATAGAAAATGGAATTGGTTTTAGGGATAAATAAATACAAGTTAGCTACATAATGTCTTTGTTCAGTGCGTTTGAAGAACAATTGAAGTGCATACTTATTCAACATTTTTTTTCAATATTTTTTTTAAGCTTTCTGAAATGACAAACATTAGAGTTGCCTGAAAGAAGAAATTACAGAATTGAAATTCATGGTGTATATTTATATATATTTGCAATTATTACTTAATAAGATGCATTCAGAAGTAGTAAAGATGTAATATGCATTGAAAATAGTAGACATGGAAGAAAATTGCATCAAGAAAATGAATTAAATTGGATTTCAAGCCATCCATTACACAGTGGAAATGAACTTAGAAGAGGAAGATACAGCTTGATATGCAAAATAATTATTTTAAATGCGTATATGCATTAAAAGGTTGTGTCAACATGCAGGCACAACTCCAGTGACCTTGCCTGGTAGGGCATGGGGAATTTCACCATCAGACTGCTGCAGGCTAATTAGCTCTGCTCTCGTTTTCCAAAAATAGAATAGTCAACTTTATTCTTTATTTGCAGAACCCTTTTTCTCTTGGACTATTGCAAAGCTCCTTAATAAGAAACCTTAAAGTGCATTTATGAAATGAGTCAGATATATTAACTGGGTGTGTGGAAGCAAATAAAAAGGGACTTATCAAAGTGATGTCAGTGGCAGAGAGAGCTGACTGAAGAGTTCACAAATACCCAAGTTTGGTTAAGCCCTTGGAGGGAATATCCCATTTACTTGAAACTTGAAAAGCATAACAGTAGTTATCTAAAGATATTCGTGCCTTCTATTCTATTCTCATATTTCAACACAGTCAGTAGTTTGGTTTAGGTTTTACAAACTGCATAAACTCTGTTAAAGTTAAGAAGTGACTGACTGAGGGAAAATAGTTGGTTGCTTTTCCTTAAGTGTGTCTCTCATCTGGGCAGCATGGGTAGAGCCAATTCCATGAGTGGAGGGTGAGCCATGTAGGGATTTCAACCCCTGTTACAGAAGGCAGGGCTTGACTTTTGCATTTCCTTCCTACTCTCCGAGAACAACTGGCAGAACCCAGTCTGTGTCATGCCAGCACATTGAACAGAAACCTTTGCCTTCTGAGAGAACAGAAAGAACAGACCTGTTTGTTTTTGGTCTAGGAATGGTCTCTCTTCTACCCAGCTCAGGCAAATTCATCTCTAAATTAATTATCCAAACTTGTCAATCTCCATCTCGAAATACTTCTGTGTCAATTACCCTTAGAAAACTGTTCCCCAAACCCAACCTCATTGCACTGAAGGTGGGATATGTTCTTCTAACTTCATGTTGTGTTTGCTTCATAGCAACATTACCCTTCAGCTAAAATATTATTTTCCCTTTTCTGGTTTTTACTTCAACTGTATGTTTTTTGACAGAATGCTTATCTGCCAAAGCTGTTACTTTGGCAAACTCAGTCATTCAGCAACCTTTTTGCAGTTGTGTGGTCACTTAAGAATGGATTGACACAGCAGAATTACTGAAAGTATTTGCTCTACCTGCTATTTTGCATCCTGTTCTTTCAGAATTCTGCTGTGATGATTATTTGTTCTCAAAAGACCAAATAAGCTCCTTAGCAGTTTTCCTAACCTGATTCCCCTTAGCCATTCTGCCTCTTGTTCCATGTTTAGCATCATCTCCTCTGATTGAAATGAGGCACAGAGTATTTACCCAGTTTTTGGGCTATACCTAGATTATCTTTAATCTCTGTCCTTCCTGCATAGTAACTCCATTCCCCACAGTTTACTTTAATATCCTCTGCCAAGTCTAATTTTCACTGTAAGTCTGCATTTGTTAATTTCTAACACACAGCTTAATTTGATGCTCAGTACTTTTGTGTTGGTTCTTCATACCCAACATCTGTTTTCGTTGCCACTGTTCATCCTACTGGGCAAGCCTATTTACACATTTAAAAGAGCAATCAAAGATTCAAACGATGGAAAAACACATTTCCTAAATTTGGTACTGCACTGTGCTTCACAGCTTCCAGGTCGGGTTATTCTAGCAGCTTGTTTTTGTTGTCCTAAAGGAAACTCTCATTAGACAGATGCAATATTCCCTTTGCTTACTTAGCATTGCTTAGTACGTACCATTTTCTGTTTATATGTGGCTTTCAAGCGATATTCTGGGTGAAATACCCATTTGTGTTCTATAAAGATTTATGTGGCTTTATGTAGCTTCTATATTCACTCCTAAATGGTGATGAAACGAAACTTTTCTATTTACTCCATGGATGACATTTATGGACTGAGCAAGAATGAATGTGAAGTACTCCGGTAATTCAGAAGAAAAACACAACAGTAGTATTGGTTTCCTCTAGGAAGACATAATTTTTGATATGGTGGTGTAAAATGAACACTAACCAGAATTTCAGCAATAAATCAACGTTTATAACAAGGACAGTGCATTAAGCATAGATATATTTATGGTAACGCAGAAGTTTTCAACTCTGTTTTGTACGTGTGTTTTGCTAATTTCATTCCACATATTCTCCACCTGCTCCCACACATCTAATTACTCCTTATTAAGGTTGCCTTTTGTTGTCTCCCATCATGGTTCTCTTGAATTTCGTTGCATTTCCTTTTTTTTTTCCCTACTGCAGGTTGTTTTCAGTTCCTACTTTCAAAGTAATTTCTTGCTTCAACTGACCGCCTTCATAAAACTAGAGCAGCTTTTGCCTTGAATATTTTGTGATAGGCAACTTAGAGCACTGTAAGGTCTCTTGCCACCTCGGTGAGAGGGGAGGGGAAGCTGTCCTTTGCAGCATCTGTTGCCTAGCAATGTTTCTCAGGTGCCTTTAGCTATGCTGCATTGTGATCAAAGCTGGAAAGGCTGAGCATAAGGGAAAGCGAAAATGGGCTTGAAAAACACCACAATCAAAGCACAGCTGGTGCAACATTCATGATTTTTACATGACAGTGGAGGGACCCCAGCAACATGTGCCATTATGTGCAGAAGGCCTAACTCTGCTTCCCAAGTGCACAGCAGTCCTTGGAAGAGAGAAAGCAGCATCACCATCCAGCAGCTCTCTGCTGGACCATGTGGCACCACTCTGGCCATTCAGGAGTCAAACTGATAGAGCTCAGCTTGGATTTCTGTTCTGTTCGCATCACCTGAGACATTTTCACTCCCCATCAGGTGGCATTAGAACCAGAGCCCAGGGAGGCAGCGTGTTTCCTGTGGGATGCGTTAGTACAGGTGGGGTGGAGCACCCCGAGAAGCTCTACTGCTTTTCACCCGGGCATTGTTCAAAGATCCAAGTGTGGCTTTGCATGTACCAGACCATCACTGTGACACATCTGAGGTGTTTCATGACATTCCAACTCATCCAGTCCAGCCCTTCACTAAAGGTGGGAAAGTTCTCCATACCTTAACACTGACCCTGTTTTTTTAAGGCTTAAAAAATAGAAATTGTAGAATAAATCTTGTGTAAGAAGGATTTGTTAATATGGATGATGCCCAAGTTACTGACATGTCAGGATAAGTTTTATTTGTGAGATGATGCTAATAACAACACTGCACAAACTTAGATGGACTGGTTAGTAGCATTCATGAAGTTACAGGGAAAATGAGATTAATTATCCTTGCAAAACCAATCCTGTCTCAGTGACATCATCAGGATGGGAATATCTAGATTAAGACAGTATGGCCCCAGCCTAACATGGCATTTTCCAAAACTGCGTTTGTTGCTTGGGTGTTTGGGTTATTTCAGTGTGACTAATAATTAATTTAGGCATTCATACAAGTGTTTTGTCTGTGAAGTGACCCCTGAATAGAAAGATGAGCATGTACTCCGTTGTTAAAAAATTGCATCCTCTGTGTGGTAGATAAAATTCCAGAGATAAAGCAAATAATCCTAAAGACAAAACAACTCAGAAAACCAGAAAGATTAGGGTACAGTAGCTAAAAAAAATATCTTGGTAATCTCTTGTCTTTCTTTAAAGTTCACAAAATAAGGATTTCATCACCCTGTCTTGCAAAAGTGTGAGAGGGAATCATGGTAGAAAGATGATTTTGAATTTCACTTAAAACTTTCAGCACTGCTAGAGAGTTAAGCAGATAAATATCTCCCCCAACCAACCAGCTGCCAAGCAAGACTCTTCAGTGTTTTTGGAACTTCACAATGACATTTCATATACCATGCTTTTGGCATGTGAACAAAATCCATACCCTGCTGCTTCTCCCTTTCCTGATACTTCCTCAATTAGAAAGAACTGAGTTATTTGTCACAGTTTTATGTATTATATTTCATAAAAAGAAAATGAAATTACTTTCAAGGAAAGGGGTAATTAATAGCATACTCACCCAACTCCATGATTCCTCCAGTATTTTCAGACTTCAGCCATTCTATACTGCATGTGAGTTTCAAGTTTAAACTGATCATTTGTTAGATAAGATAATCTTTCAAGAAGAAGAAGATAGACTGATGTTTTGTTGACTGGAGAAACTTTAATTGAAAGTCTTGATTTGCAACAGCCTTTTCCTTAACTTTCTGAGCTTGAAAGAGCAGATTTTCTGTCTCTGTTTGGTGTCTGGTTTGAAGTTTTCTCAGAAAGGCTTTTCTGCAGTTCTTCACAAGAAAGCAAGGGAATGAGCCTTCAGAAGATATAGGACTTTTAGTCTGAAGCTATTTTCCTTTGCAAGGCTGAAGGGGGGAAAGGAGATAGAAATGAGATGGTAACAATAGAATTATAGTTGGACTGAGAGTCTCACTGATCTCTGTTCTGGTTTTGGACTTGCTCGAGCTTCCACAAAATATACCTTATAAATCAATAAATTACTGAAGGCTTTTCCTCCTTTTTAAACTCTGGGAGGGAAAACATTCATCACCCTGCTTTTGAAGGCTTGCCTACAATGCAAGTTAGAGAGAGGTTAGTCTCTCTCATATTGAAGGTCTGGGGGAAATTTATTGTGGGCATTTTTTTCCCCCTCAAAGGGTGGTGAGAAACCATATAAGAAGATCTGGGAATGCTGGGACTGGAGACCAACATAAACTCAAAAATCTTCTGTATCATTCACATGTCTTTTGCAAACCATGCCCGTTTTCCAGTTGTTGTATGCCAGCGGGGAAGGGAGGTGGTGCAGTGAGATCGCTGTGGGGGTGCTGCTGTCTCTGGGTGTGCCATGGCTCAGATGGGTGGCCACAACAGTCAGTGGCTTTGTCAGTCTGGACAAAGGAGGATAAAGTCTAAGGAATAGTTTTTGTAAGCTCTGCCTGCACCAAATGGACTTCCAACCACCCAGTTTCTGGGCTTAGGAAATCAGTATTCATTTTTAGGAATGGATGTGATGTGGGATGAGGGTATTTAACAGTGGTATGAGTGTGAATACCGCCAGCCACGTTTTGGACCCTTTTTGCAACCCCCTTTCCCTGTGACTCCCTGGCACAGGGTGGCTGGGCAGGACCTGGCATCCTGCTGTTCTCCTGGGAGACACATTCTATCCTCTGCTCATGGACTGCTTTGTGGTATCTCTTGCTGGCTGGGCAAAATACAATTTCAGCTGTATCCACAGTGGCTGCAAAGGAATGAGATTTTGGAAGGGTGGAAGGACAAAGGCAGTGCTTGTTGCAGAGCCAGAGGTAACAGAGCAAGGCTTGTTCACTGTGTTTTGTACAAGGGCTGTGGCAGCAAGAAGACAACATTTTCCATGTGTGAAAGGTGTATTCAGAGAAACTTTACACGGCTGGTGAGATGCTGCCTCTGGTGCCCCTGTGGGTAGTTGTGAAGCCTAGTTGATCATAAGTGCCTCATCTTCCTAATTTTCATCTACAAGCTCCACTGAATCTTTATTACCCTGCTGAATGCTTTTCCAGTGTTTGTGAAGAAGGGCAGGGCATTACTTTTACAGCCTAAGTGATTTTATGGAAAGGATTGAACTCAGGTCAACAACAACTCATCCATAAGAAGTGCAAGCTTTAGGGAACTGAAACATAAACCCTATCAGAAATGGCACAACCACCTAATTCAGTGCAACCATGTGGATGTGAAAAACATCCAAATTATCAAATTAATTCTAGTTTTTGCTCTTCCTCTGAGAAGAAAACATGATGTTATATTTCCTTCCTAGAAGCTTTGCTTTTCTTCTCTGTGCTGAAGGAAAGTGAGAGGCTGTTGCATCCTGGAAGGAAGAGATTTCAGTATTCACTGCTGAGTGTGCACAGCCTGTGCATGGCTCTCTGTGAGGGGCAGGGCTTCACTATGGAATGGTAGAGGGTGACCATATGGTACCAAAGTATTTTCCAATTCTGTTTCTGCACTATCTTCAAAAGCAATTTTTCCATATCCCTGCCTCTTACAATTTTCACTTTTTTTTTTCTTTCTAATTTATTTTCTCTTTTCCCTGATTTTATTTTATCCTCTCCATCTACAAGGCCTCACTTTTTTCTCCTTCTTTTCTGGTATGCCCAGACTTCAGGTTCTTATGTGTTCTGGCATTTCCTTTCCAGTTCCTGGCTGAGAAATCTGTCAGGTGTGCTGGAATGTTTCTGGGACAGAACTGAAACAGTAGTAGAGTAGGGGAAGGAGTTAAAACTGAAGACTGGGAAGCTTTGAAACAGAACACAATAGTTATTGTGCTAATTTTTATCTCCATAGCAACACTAATGCAATGTTTTTCCCTTACTCCTGGAATTTCCCTCCTATGGTCTCCTCCTGGGCTCAGCCTGGAGATCAGCAATGGCACAGGGACTGGGGAAGTGCCTGTATGGCTTTGAATTGTTGGAAAATGGATGAGATTTGAAGAAATCAGTAGTAACCTCCTGGTGCAAATCTATGGGCTGCCCCTGAGGTGTGGGGCAGATCTGACCAGGAGGTTTGTTATCAAGGAACAGAAAGGGTCTTGTTGAGATGGCGATGGCAGCTGGTGCAGTAGACAGCAATTATTGTGTGGGGAGCTTCTCACGGAGGTTCTGTGAGGATGAGAGGTCAATGTCACTGCTAAAGGTGACCCCTCAGACAGACACTCTTGCCTTTGAATGTATTATCCTTGAAATTTGGGTCTAGGTCACCTGAAGGTCTGAGCAAATTGCTTAGCAAAAAATTAGACATTTTGCACTATTTTTTTCTGAATTCAGACCATTAATAGTGTGAGACTGTGATTAATTACAAACTGAGCATTTAAAAATCTGTAGGCATCTTTACATGTCTTAGTTTGGGTAATGTGTCTTGTAGAAGTTAAAAGTAGCTGAAGGCTCAGAGCATCATTCGAACTGTAAAGCAAACTACAATCTCAATTGCATTTTCTCCTATACCTGATATCTTGGTAACCATGCTTGCATTATAATAAGCTTTGGGGTTTTTTTAAACCCTCATGGTACCACTATACTGAGCAAGAAAATCTAGGAGGGAGGAGACTTTCTGATACTCCACAAATGCAATTGTCCCAACGCTGCTGAACGCTGCTGTGCCATTTGGAAAATGCCAGAGGGCAAACTTTGAAGAGGCATAAGAAGCACCAAGAGGGAGAAGAAAATGTTAGAAAGTGCTGTTGTGACAGATGGTGAGATGGTAGGCTGTTCTCAGATGGAAACATATTGAAGAGTTTTGCTTCTCCAGTCTGGACAGCTTCTTGAGAACAGGCTGGGGGCAAAAACATCCAGAAAGCCTCAGAACAGCCTTAATGTGTGAACTGTGACTGCTGGTGGAAAAGAGTCAGTGAGCAGCGCTCTCAGTAGCTGTCGTGGTTGAATGTGTTCTGGTAGCAGTGCTGGATGTCCATGAAGATCCATCAGAAGTCCTGGCTGGAATTCCGTGTGCCTTGGCTGAGAAACATTAATGCTGTCCACTAAACATGGGAATGCAGTGGTGATCTTCCTAATAATCTGTCAGTGCCATTGGAGCCAAACCAGCACCTACTGGGAGCCTTTTTTCTCAATGGACCCTGACTTCTCCTGCAGTGGTGGAGTATCCAAGTGCTCCCTTCTTGGCTCCTGGCACTGCTGGTTGCTACCATCAGCTCTGGCACTGCTCTGGCAGCTAGTACTGAGCACAGAGCTGTTCCTTTTGAGAAAGTCTTTACTAGGATTCCTCAGGTTTGGACTAAGAGGAGATCTCTAGGAAGGTGTGTAGTTCTGCAGCTGGAACGCTGCTGTGTTTAAAGTGGGAATGTCACATGGGCACCCCATGGAAACAGGAAGCTTACAGCTAAACTGAGGGCTCAGTGAAGGAAAGCTGGAGGAAAGTTATCTCAAAACACAGAACTGTTTTCCGTGTCAGCTGACTCTGAAGTTAAAGTGATGCCATTTTCAAGCAAGTGTTCCATTTCACCAAAAGTTTATACTTACTACTCTTACATACCTTTCTTAGCCTGCAGACACGAGGCATTTCTATTAAAAAAAAATACAGAAGAGGAATAAACCTGGGCATCTTTTACTTCCTCCACTACCTTCTGTCCATCCCTTCTCCCATCTCTAAATCCCATAACCTTGGTACCCAAATTAAGACCTTCCTCTCCCCACATATTCAGAGCCTAGAGCGTACATGTAGTTTGCAGAGCACTGAGTGGGCTTAATGTACCATCAGGCTGGAACGTGTTAGGAGCTAATTCTGGGATGCATGAGCACAGGAATTGTCATGGGAACACAGCCTATAACCAAGAAGGAAAAAAATTCCAATAGGAAACCAGGCTATGGGAGACTTCCATCATGTTGCTCAAAACAACCTTAAGGAGAGAATTATTTTGCAATTATTTCAAAGGAGACACCATGCCGTGGAAACCCCTGACAATTAATAAAAGAGGTAATTGCCTGTAATTAATAAAAGAGGGAACTTTAAAAGAGTAATTTCTTCTAGTTATGTCCAAAGACATAAACCTGTCCTTCTTCTAGACCCACTAATGAGAAAAAAAATAATATGAGGAGTCAGTTTCCCTCTGACTGAAACTCAGCTGGTAAACATTGCGCAAAAATGTGTTTCCTCACTTTTTTTTTTTAACTGACAGAAAGGAAGGTTTGACTTAACCTACCACATAGTCAGATGCTTCCTTTTAATCCAGTTTCCTTGGGAAATAACAGTTACAAGACTGTGCCGCTGTCAGTCTCCATGAGCTCCTTTTGAACTCATTGCTCAGTTTCAACTAAACTTGCAGAGAGATCAAGAGTCCCTTTGCCTTTGATGAAAACAAGCAGATACAAGGCAGGCCCCTGTTAATGGAAAGGCCACAGCATGTGTTCAACATATTATTAGACATTAGAAAATCTGTGTGAGGGAACAGAAGGACTGAAAACTTTTTTAAGAACAAAAACTACAGCAAACAAGCTTTAAGTGTCACTGCTCAGATAACTTTTTGGGAGTTGCTGTACTAAGCTCCATGATGTAAGTACTTGTAATTGTTTTCTAATTCCAACCTGTGCAGGGCCTCCTGATAATTAAAGTGTCAGCGTTTCAGTGATGAAAAGCCCCATTGAAAATCAATGTTCAGTTGCCATTGCTGCTTGCAGAGAAGACAGAAAGGTCTTGTGAAGGTCTGCAGAACTAGCTGTGAAAGCCTTCGGTCAGCTTGGTGGGAGGGGAGAGCTGTAAGACCAAACCACCACTTGCAAATTCCTGTCCTTTAAACTCAAGGCTGGCTATAAAGAAAATCAGAGGCATGTCTCTTATGTGGAGGCCTCCAGAACTGTGTGTCCTGCTTAACACTTACTTGCAGGTATTCTGCCTGTTCCCATAGCAAGAGAAAGACTGAGTAACCCTGCCTCGAAGCTGCAGGGAAGCTCCTCACAGAGAGATCTGTCAGTGTAAGCAATGGCACATCCTCACAGAGCTCAAATGTCTTTTACTGTTCAGTGTGGATTTTATTGCCAGTTCTTTGTTAATCAGGGGAAGGCTCCCCACCTTGCTTTATGAGTCAGGACAGTGAGATGCAGGGAGGCTAAATGGTGACACCAAGGTCACACATTTTGGCAGAGGATGAAGTTAAACCCAAACCCTCTGAGCTGTGGGCTGGCAGTGACTCTGAGAGCTGTGGGAAGGGGCAGCCTCGGGCTCTCCACAGGGTGGAAAGCTCTTCCATGTGCTTTCTGCCTTTCCTCCTTCTCAAACCAGGTCTCTGATTCCTGCTTGCACTTTTCTGACTGTGCTTTGGCCTATCAGGTTTCCCAGAACTGACCATTATGCCATCACTTTTGAAATTACTTTTGAGTATAACCCAGTGCAAGACTTGATATTACAAACCTGCTTACAAAAGTGGCTTGCTGCCTTCCCTTAGAGAATTTATAAACTATGTCCAAAAATACCCCAAAGTAGTTGCTAATAGCCTAGATTGATTCTGACTGCATAAAAGTGAAGTAATTTCAAATTATGAAAATTAACTACTTACATAATTTGATTTATTCAGTTACAGTCTCTGTGAGGATTTAATGATGGTGCCTTATCCCCAGCTCTGCTGCTGAAGTGACAATATATCACAAGTGTGATTCAGAAAGGTCTAGCAAGAATGCTAGGGTGGTATGAGGGAAAAACAGATAGATGATATAGCAGAACTTAAGTTTCAGTCTCTGGCTTGTAATTATTCCGTCTTTTTCTCATCATCTGTGTTTATCCTATTGCATTTTGATTTAGCAACTTCTTTAGGATCATATTTAATATGTATATTAATATGCATATTTGCAATCTGATTACAACTTTTACTGGAATGTGGGAATCCAGGACATCCCTCTGGCTGCCCTGGCTGTCTCCAGACCCTGACAGGGGGCTTGGAGACCTTGGCATGAAGTCAAAAACACCTGTGGCTTCAATTTTAACCTGTGGAAAAAGCTGCCAACTTTGTGTGAGGAATTACAAGCCACAAGGGTTTGAGTAGTGTGGTAGTTGAATTAACACAGGGTGAAAAAGTGGAATTTTGTGGCTTTTTAGAATGGGGATGAGGGGGTACCAGATGGAGGGATTTGGGCGTGTCCTGGCCTTCTTCTCCTTCTTCTTGCCCTCCATGTCTTGGTGTGGTGGTGACACTTTTCTATTGGTTTAAGGTAGAGACACACTGTCTAACATAGATGATAGATATTGGCACATTATTGTAAACATAGCACATGTAGTTTTTGGTATAAAATGTAAACACCGCCCTGAGGGCAGACAGAATGCCATGGCAGACTTGCTAGACAGAGCTCAGCAGGTCAGAGAAAGAATGTTATCGATAAGGAAAAATAACCATGAGAAGCTGATCCTACGCATTCAGTCTCCTTCTTTGGCTGCATGGGCTGGGAGAACAAGGACTTTTACAATCTTGGCGTCACCTCAACACCACAGACCCTGAGACTGGAATTCCTGCCTCAGACTTGCTGGACTTTTGCAATCCATGAATGATTCCTCTGCCTCATAAATGACTTTCCTGTACCCCTATTCCACACAAGCACGCACAGTCCCTGAGTCCAGCCCAGCTCCTGCCTCTTGCTAAGGAAGATGCACCCTGCAGCCACTTGCAGATGCTGGCAGTGAGCACATTCATAAGTCCCTGACAAGGAGCATAAAGGGATGGTGGTTGTGTGTGCCTGTGTCTGAGAGGCAGCAAGTTATCAGCAGGAAAACCTGTTTAAATAAGGATTTACTTCTGCAATCAGACACAGAGCCCCATGGCACAGTCTGTGGTACAGCCTCCTCCCTAACACAGAGAATCTAAATCTGAAAAGCAGAGACTGCACTAGGAATATTTCTGTCTTCACAGTTTATTTGTTAAGGCATTACCTTTGCTCTGATAGGGACCCTCCTACATCCCACTGGCCTCTGCAATCACTCAGCTAAAACAGGCTAAAAAACAGACAAGCACTTGACACACAAGACACACAAAAACATTGTGACTTGAGCAAGGGGTACTTAGAAGTAACTTGGAACCTAAATTTGCAAACAAACCTGAGGGATAAGAGTAGCTAGCTGGATAAACTTCCAGAAGGCAGAAACATCTTTTGAATCGCCTCTTTAGTTCCTTTAAGGCATTATCATCACTTTGATCTAAATTGAATTGACTCCAAGCCAGTTTATTGCAATGTATGAGCTGCTCCCCTGTAGATGCTGGAGATGAGACTCTTGCCTGAGAGCTTGGAGTGACACAGTTCTTCCTCAAAGGCACCAAATGAGAGGTGAGAACAGATTCCTGTAGTTCCCTCCACCACAGAGACAGAAGAAAAAGTGATTCTCACTTTTAGGATAGGTTTTAGAGGCAGATGAGGCTGCAAAAAAAGAAAGAAAGGTATTGTTTACCCTTTCTTTTCCCCTCCCTACCCTCACCCAAAACTACCTTCTCTTCCCTGGCTGGGAGGTAGCTGTGTCTGAGAAGGAGAACAGTTCTGCCCACAAGGCTCTCTCTACCCCTCCTGGATATTTCCTCATTGCAATTCAGCTCTTTCTGAGCTGGCAGCAATTGCAGGCAGGAAGTCTGAAGAAAGGAGTGACAGTCTTCTTTACTGAAATCAAGAGCAATACTTCTCGATCCTTGATCATTGATTGCTACAGCTCTTTAAAGGGCAGAACATCCAGCAATTGCATCTGACAGGTGTTGGGCCAGAAGATTTGTAACAGGAAACATGAGGGGTATGATCTGTTCTCATTACCACAAAAAGAAGATTTTTGTTTCAGTCGGGACAAACAAGTCTTTTATTTCCTGTCTTCTTTTATTACTTCACTAACTTATTAAATTCTTTATTTTTATTTTCTTAATATCTCTGCAATGCCTTAGCTTTTTAGGTCAGTGACTCATATCTACAGCTGCATAAGAGCAAACCTCTTCATATAAATGGCTTAATTTTCAGGCTGACCATGTAATTTTATCATTCTTCAAATGATCTACGTTTCTTTAGATTAAATGGATGAGTTTCCAGAAATTAAATGTGTTTGGGCTGCTCAGACAAAGCTTTATGTCAGGTTCCTGCCAAAGAAGTCTGCACAATATTGTCTCAATAAAAAATGAGAAAGTAAAAATCATTTAGTCACAGGTGTACTACACATTAAGATGCAGAAAGGGCATCGCTAAATTATGTCATTGCATAAGTAGTTCCCTCAGTAATAGTTAAGAGAAGAAACTAGTTGGTCACAACTAAAGAAAGTGCAACTTTTATGAAAAGAATTGGCAATAAAAAAGTCAGAATTACACTTCTATGTGAAATAAGTTCTGATGAATTCAAGCAGCTCCTGCAGTTTCCAGTGTTCCTTCCTGTGTAAATGGCGCTTCATCCCATATGTATTTTCAGCACATCTCTCTGTCTGAGACTTTAACTTAGGTTCTATGCTCTTGCATTGAATTTCAATCCAGATTTCTGTTCCACTTCCACCAAGGTACCTCCCAGATTTATGAGAAGTGAAGATATATGTACTGTTCCCTTCTTTCTTGGTCACATACCTCTTTGATACATTGAAGTCAGATTTCAGCAGACTGATGCCTTCAGGTCAGAAAAGTGGTTGCTTTGTCATCTTTCTGCATTTAAGTCCATTTTAATTCTATGTTTTTCCATATAAATTCTGGCCAAACCTGTCTTTTTCCAGTATTTCATAAAGAGCTTTGTCATGTAACTTTTCTGATGGAGCAGAGATGAGCAATTTCTGAAAAAGGCTTTGACTGTTATGAGCTGATTGGGTGTGTTGCAATGGCCCTGGTAGCTGCAGAGGGTCACCAGTTTATCCTCACCACACACCCGAGAAGTCAGTCAGCATCGTTGCTGTGTTATCAGGGGAGATGAGAGGCAAAACCCCTGACGCCCCATACCATCCATAGGCAGGGGTCTGCCTCTCCCTCTGAATCAATAAAATTAAAGGAACTGTCACATTTCCAGCCTCACAGACTGCAGTGGGATGGACATTCAGTAAAACCCAGGTGATACTGCAGTAGTGGAGACCACATGAGGCTTTAAAGGGAGAGAAGCATCTCTGAGGGTCTGCAGTGGAAAGCATTTTCCAAAAAGAATCAGGACCCATCCTCCTACTTCTCCATCCTTGCCTCAGGATATGTCCAAATCAAGCAGACCCAGGCCATTCATGCAAGTGGATGCAACACAGACCCTGTGCTTCTGGTGTGTTGTTTTCCTATTATTCATGAGTTGCATCCACCAGCCTTCACAAATAGGTCTCAACAAAGAGGAATTTAATGGGATTTTCTGCAAAAGCATATTGAGAAGGAATGAGGAGTTTGCCAAAAATGTGTTCCTCTCTTCATGTGGACGTAAATCAAATCCCTTGATTTACTTTCTATACTCTTTGATTCCAGCAGAGGTCAGCTCTGCCTGTGCTGGGGATGGACAAAGCAGTTCAAAGTGTGGGTGCCTGCACACCTTGCAACACAAAGCCCTGCTTTCTTCCCACTGCCCCTCACACCACTAACTTCAGCCCATTTCAGGCCCTCCTCTTAAATGGAGATTAAAGGGCTTTGAACCAGAGCATTTCTGTCTTCAGGACTGCCACAAAAGCTGGCTAGAGAGCCCTTCTTGCTGCTGCTCCAAGCCTGTTTGAGAACAGACTGTAATGAGCAGAAGGAGCAGGAGACTGTGATAGTGGTCCTTGGTGAGGCTAAAACTGTTGCAAGATGAAAAACCCCCAAAGAGCAAGAAGTTATGCCTGGACTGTGCTTTCCAATTACTGAACTATTAGGGAAACAGAAATACTGCCATCCTCTTGCAACTACCTTCCTTTACTGCTGTATCAGGATTGTTAAAAAAACTCCAATGCTGCGCTCAACAATGTTTGGTTAAGGTTTGTTCTGGCAAAAAAAAAAAAAAAAGAGTGTATCAACAAAAAAATTTACTTCTTTAAATGGCATTATTTTGATGGATATATGGCCCACTAAAATTCTTATTTCCTCTACCAGTTACAGTGGTTATTTTGCTCTTCAGAACACAAGACAATAAACAATTTGAAGCTCTTCAGAGCACAAAACAAAAAACATTTTGAAGCTGAAGACAGAATGTGTTGACAAAAACTCTCTAGTTTAACCATATAAATCTGCAAATGTCCAAGACATGTTTTTATCCTCTCTTCTTTTTTAGAGATTAAATTATTGCTACATTGAGATTTTTTGTTAATTGTCATTAATGATTGACACGCTTTACAGACTTTTGAAGCTAGAAAATAATGACTGCTTTTCTGAAATTAGATGTCATGCTTTCGACAGAAATCTTTCATGTAGTCAGTGATGTGTGCCATTGAGACAGCAGCTGCTTCTGAAGGATAATATCTAAAAACCCCAAAGAATCTCACTGTAAATTTAATGCCTAATTTTCCTAAATAATACTTTTCACACTTTTTTGAATTTAGCTTGTTAATACTAAAAACCAGATGAAGTTTCAGTGCATCTAAGCACCCCTTTTCTTTGTTCTATTTGGGAGATTTTGTAGATTGGAATGACTGAAATGACAAAATGTGGTTTGCTTATTTCTTATGTGTAGCTGTATATAACAAGAAATGAGTGCCATCAGTCTAACAAACTACCAGGGGAGCCAATAAATAATTTCAGCATAAGATCAAGGATAGGACTAATAAGCAGCAGACTTGACTTGTTACCTGAGAACTGAGAGAAGAAACATAAGCCCACTAGAAAGAGGTGATTAAGGCACACCTTCATAGTGAACTTGTACTCTATGTGCAGTTGTGCTGCCCAGCTCCAGCCTTTAGGAGTGTCAGATGAATGTTAGGCAAAGCAAGGAAAGCTGTTTTTCATTTTAGTGCTTGTTCCTCCTGATGGCATTATCTGTTATAGGTCAAGCAGCTACAGCTGACAGCTTCATAGGTCATCTTAAAAACAAGATGTACACCCGGCGCTGTTGCTGCTGATTAAAGATCACATATCTAAGTGCAGATGACACTCCTGGCTTTTGGGTGACTACAGTGGATTTGGAATTCCAGTGTGAACAGCACATTGTGTCCCAATACCATATACATACACAGCCCAGGCTGTTGTTCATGAGGGGCTCTGTAACTGCCTCAGCAAAGAGCAAATCGTGTCCTGGAAAAGTGGCAGCATTTGTAAGGCTCCTATTCTTTGTTGTTACAAGGGGATCTGGATGGTCCAACACTTACAGGTGCTGAATGTCACTACAGACAGTCACGAGCAGGCTCCACACTTAATGCTCTCTTTACCTGTCTTTCTTTGGCAGCTGGATCCAAATACAGGTATTTTGTAGGTCAGATTTTGTCTTTACAGAGAATTCAAAGCACCACTGACTTTTGTGCCAAAAACTAATGGATGCATCCTGGTCTGCTCATCTTGCTGTTTCATTTTGTCATCTGTCCAGTGGCAACTGCCTTGCTCTGGACTGAGGAGAGCCTGATCTGCTTTTCCCAAGGAGAAACCTTAGGGTGTCTCTAGGCCACTGACAAAATCTGAAATGCAAACAAAAAACTTAATCCTGAATCAGAAATCTCCAAAACATACAGAAAAAGATGTCTCTCTTGCTGAGAGTTCCCTGCTCCCTAGCTGAAGTGGGGCTGGTGCCCATAATATTCCTGTTACCTCCATCTAGAGCAGTGTGAATAAACAGCTGTGCCCACACTGTGTGGCCTGTAACACGGGGTCATGTGGCTGAAAGACCTCATCACTGTTTTTTAGAGATTTTATGGTTCAAAAGTCCTAAATTGACATGAGGGCTCAATCAGGGAATTGGTAGTTTGATAGCCTAATATCAAAGTGGGGATAAATTGCACATCCTTGGACATGGCACGAAGGTTTGCGAGCCCTTGAGAGCAGAAGATCTGCTGGAAGTGTGCTGGAAAACACTGTGCAGCACAGAAAGATCCCAATCTGGATATGGTCCTGGCTTTTGTGCTTATTTGAAATGGTCTCCTCAGCAAATCACCTATAAATCCACACCTGGCTTTTGTCTTGAAAGGAGCTGATTGGTTTTCCGCGTAACAGGGTCCAAACAAGCTCAAACTGATACAGCTTTGATGATCAGGAGATAGCAGCAAATCAGAGAAGTGACAGTGTAGACATGGATCCTTATTATTAATAGTAAATGGTTGTTAATTCTAGATGTAAACATCCTAAAATATTAATTTTAAAAAAAAGCCAAAACCCCATAATCACACAAGGCTTTGGTCCAGATGAAAAGAAACACATTTTGCCTTTTACAAAACAGCAGGGGCCCTTTTTGCCACTGGCAACTGTCAGTCTTCAGGTAATTTCATAATAAGACCTGCAGTACAGTCTTTGAGACTAGAATGGAAGAAAAAAATTAAAAGCTTTCAGTAAAAGGCAGAGTGAGAAGGAGCTTGATTTATGACCCTAATGTAAAAACTCTTTGTGTGGAAGAGATGGTAATGATGCCATTATGTTGGGCAAGCCCAATACAGAAAAATGTTTATGTAGATACAAGTGTTAGGACAGAATGGAAGTCATTTCCCCAGGAAAGAAATCAACAGCCTTAAATGCATCTTTTATAGAGACCAAAATGCTATTAGACTTCTAAAGTTTGGTTTGTCTTTCCTCTTTTCTTGAGAAGATAATTATATTATTTGCTTGTTTTCTCTGGTACATTTGATTTTTTTTCTGTGACACTAAATAATGTCTGCCATTTTTTGCTCCTGGCTGCTCCATTGGTGGCCCCTCACTGATCTGGGGTTGTCACTGGTCCCATTATGGGCACCTGGCTCTGCCTGCGCTTGGCTGTGTCCCCTCTGTGAGGAGTGCCTGTGCTGGGGTCACCTCGGCTCCGAGCCCATGTCCTCCTTGCAGAGCAGCCCTGCTCCCTCTATTCCCCAGGTGCCCAGGTTTGGGATGTGGATGGCCATGGAGCAGTTTTTCTAAAGGGATTCACCAGTGACATCATCAAGACATGAATCAGCTCTGTGATATTGCTGGGGTGTCATCTCTGCCCAGCCTGTCATTTCCCCTGTTAAATTTGCACTCTTGGTGGTTCCTGCCCAAGAGCATTCCTGATACTGGTTCTATTCAGCTGCATTTTTTAAGACAGTCTTTAATTGTAACTCAGTTGTTCCATCCATTTGCTTTCCTCCCCAACCTTTCATTACCTGCATGCTTACCAACTTTAGAGGTTATTCCCTCAGCTCAACTGTTAATGAATAATTAAACACTAATTTTTATTAAACTATTAATTAAAACACTTCAGGGTACCCAGGAGAGTCTCCTGAACAATCACAAGTGGTGTAAGGTTTATAACTTGACAATAGTTATTATAATGAGCTATTTTTGATTAAAGCTTTCCAGACAATGGTACATACTCCTAGTATTTTCACCCAACACACACTTATTGCTTTGTGTCTGTGGCACTGTTAAAAGCTTGTGCTGTATTTACCAGAATTTATTATAACACAAATTAGAGGAAGATACTCTGATAACTGACTGGGCTGCATCTCTAAGTAATACTGATGAGGTCCAAGTTAGCCTACATCCTTTAGTAGTTGAGTTACCAATAAACCATGGCCTGAAATCTCTCTTAAGGATATTTTGATCACAGACCTCCCTGTTTCAGTTGTCTCTGCTGGTTTCAGAGCACCCCCTTCTCATCAGTGACTCAGTGAGCCACAGTCATTGCAGTGAGGTGACAAACTTGTACTCCGTGGGCTCCACCACTGCCTACTGCAGTGGTTTCTCCAAGCCAGGCTGATCTTTTATAATCTAGCACAAAGCTAAGAATAAGAAAATGAGTATTGATAGCTACTTCACCCCACCCCCATATTAAATTTAGAGATAATCTTAGGCTTAATACAAATAAGCTGGATGGATTTAATGCTATCAAATCAAGAGTGCTAGGAAAAAAAAAAGAATGTGTTTCTTTCCTCCTAGAGGAAGGATCCCTCTTTTACAGCGAAAGATCCAATTATGGCCCAAATTATGGCCATCTAGAGACTAGCTAATGTGGTTATAATACAAATAAATCATCTGCACTTAAAACTGGAAAATGCTTGTTTTGATGTGTTACAGCCACCCTCCAGTAAGTGTCATGCACAGTGGCTTCTGGATTCAGGCAGAAACAACAGCCCAAAGGATTATTGCTGCCCACGCAGGAAGTTTTGCAGGCCGGTCAGTGCTTCCACGTGAGTGGAATCCAGCAAGTCAAAACCCAGGAAGCTCAAACAGCGGAGGATTAGGACGGATGGTCTGCCTGAAACCTAATTGCTGTGAGGCAAGAAAAACAGCAGGACTGGGAGGACAGAAGATGCAAGGTGATGCTGAAGTCATGTTCTGCTGCTGGCCATAAGAGTGATTCACTGAACAGCATGTCCCCTGTCAGAGGGAGGGAACAATAAGCAGGAACATTTGGCATTCCAGTCCATGAAAAGACCCAAGCCAACTGTCCTGCTCTGCTCACTCAGCTACTGCAGGAACCAACTACAGACAGTTCTAGGAAGAAAGGAAAAGGAATATAACTTGACTAAAATGAAATTTTATTTACACTGCTGTGAAAAAGGGAGAAGGGGATGCTGACTCTTGTCGTTTTGCCTGTAATTGTTATTGCAGACACGACTATATTACAGGTACAGTAATTTAATACTCTCAGATTCTATTTTGAAGGTCAAAGTGTTCTAACATCGTCATATTTTTGACTGTGATATATGGCAGCAGAATTTGGAAGTTCTCAAGTCAGGAGAAGCTGCCAAATGAAACCACACTTCAATAGGTACAAAGTACCCTTTGGCAGAATTCCATCAAATTATAATCCCCTCTCATTACTGCATAAGCATTTCTGAGTGAGGTAGCCCTCACTATTGTTGGTAGTTCTAACCCTTCTCACCCATGTCAAAAATCTACGTACTGGATCAGACATTTCTGTGATTCCTAGTTTTCATTTGTGCTTTCCTTTCCTATTTCTCCAGCAGGTCATCATCCCATTGTTGCTTCACATTTCACCACAACTTTTTGTTCATTCACATGGGTTTTGTATTGGCCTCCATGGAACTCTTCTGTGTGTTTGTGTACATATAAGCACAGACACCTACTTATTTATGAAGTAGACAGCTATATCACCTTGGCCCCTCTTTGCACCTCACAGACAGCTCAATAGCAGGATTGTCCCTCTGCAATCCAGTATTCCCTGTGGCAGAGAATGACTTTTTAACAGTTAGGCACTTAGGGCATAACTGCTGTGTTTGTGCATGAGCCAGCTGACTGGCTGATTCTTTTTGGATGTTTTTACCATCAAACCATTCTATTTTTACAATCAACATAAATCCAGTTCAGTCAAAGCCTGAAAACGTAACACTACCATTTAATGTAATGGTTTCTTACAAAATACAATGAATTAGGCACAAGATTCTAGGAACAACAACAACAACAAAAAAAAAAACAAAAAAAAAAAACCCAAAAAACTTAGGCACTCATTTTTTTACTTTGATAAGCCTTGTCTTAAATTTGGGGGTGCTTGCCACTCAAAATTTTCAAAGCTTTTCTTGCATTTTGATAAGAAGAAACAATACTTAAACATAGTCAACAAGGCTGCTTTTCTTGTATACTGATAGAGCTTTTCCAATCCTCCCATTTTGCAGAGGAGCCAGTGATGTGGGAGTCCTTAGGTTGGACTTTTTGTAGTGCTGAGCAGCTGATGCTTCATGGCAGAGCAAGCCTTTTTAAAATTAGCCATCCTGCTTTTAATTTTGGGCTTTCGACCTCTCCCCTATGGCAAACCTGCAAATGCACACACAGGGATGTGCACCTGTAGGAGGCAAACCCAGTTTCATAACTCTTCCATTTCCAAGCAAGCTTCCCAAATTACCATGTGACACACTCCTACTGCAGGCAAGGCAAACTCAAAAGTGTTTAGTCAATTCTTAGGATGTCTTGGTCTGTATATTTCACTGTACTCCCATGTGCTTTTCTTCCTCCAGTAACTGCAAAACTGAGGATCTAAAGAGAATGTAGAGGAAATTACCTCCAATTCCATTCTCTTACTCCAGCATTAATTTGTAACATGAAACATCAAGAAAATAACACTTGAAATTCAGTATCTATAATATACATTCCCAGCATTTTCTAAAATGTGCCCTGGTTTTAATTGAAATGTGAATTGTATAGGCAGAAGGACTTGTTCCTCTGCCAGGAGTAAATCTCCAGCCATGGACATCAAATGCCCATGGGAAAAATACTTTGTTTTTTCATACACTGAAACTTCCCCAACTTTATTGCATTTGGAAACAGAATGTAATAGCAGAGGGCAACATTATGCCTGACATATATAATTGGTTTACAAAAAAAAATACAACCAGGGGACACATTTTTGATAGAACCACTTTTTTTTCAAGCAATAGTTGCAGGATAATGGATCACATTGATCCTTTTTGCTAAATGATATGACAAAGAAAATGAGCATTTGTGTAAAAATGCCATAACAGTTGAAGCTTGAATTAGGGAGTCTGTAACCTTTGCTTGTGCTCATAAATTACCCTGCAGATGAGAATGTGACATTAAAAAAAAGAGAAAGGCATCCAAAGCCAAGAGATGCAACCCATCAAATACTAAAATGCTCTATGTATATGTGTACCTAATGTTAATCACTTCAGATCCTATAGTACAAATTGCCTCCAGCAGTTCCTAAAGTTATATCGCAGGTTAAATGGACACCCACAGATAGAGATTAGTCATTTAAAAGACAAAGGTATAAAAACTGATCTCAACTGCTAAAGCTGTCTTAAAGTCAGTTTTTCATGCATTTTGAAGCTGTGCCTTTTCCCCCTGTTTCTGGGTGAGGCGTTAGTAGTAGGGCCAAACACTGAATCTTGCAGCATATTAAGGCTTTTTTCTCAGTAAATACCTTAGAAAAAATTGGGGCAAAAAGGTGTTACTCTTTCAGATCAAATAAATTCAGTTGCCACTTTTAACAGCTGTGCATCAGTAAGTCATTAAAAGTATCTGAATTTAATTACTTGTGCGCTCTCAAACACTAGAATATTGGTGTCACCCTCAGATGTGAAATTAGCACAAAATGGCATGAGCACCTGAGAGATGTCCTGTAACCTCAGCTCAAGAGGAATCTCAGTACTGAGGAGTCAGATTCTGCATGCAGTGGGTGCCTCCTGCCCGAATTCTGTCATCCCTTTCATTTGCTGCCTGGATGAAAAAATAGGCAATTTGGAGCTCTCAGGGAAGGGAGGAGGAAGCATGCAGGGAAACATGCTTATTTGCAGGTTTCACTGAGGGCAGTGAGAGCTGTAGAGTCCAAAACTTCTGGGAATAACAATAATAACAACAATAAAACTCCAAAACAACAAAGGCTTGATTAAAAAAGCAGACTTTTAAGTAAGTCAGAAATCCTATTTTAGATATTCTATTAACTTTTCACAATGGCTTGGAGCTGATTTCCTTTTTCTCTCCTTTAATATTCCAGGTGTTTCAGTCTCCACAATCAAAAAGAAGAAACTTCCAGCTATTTATGACAGGCTTGGTGGAAATCTGAACTTTGCACAAATTCCACCAAAGAGAGAAGGTATGAATGGTAACTGTGAAGAGGCTGGGGTACCAAGAGCAGTTTACTTACAGTAACTTAACGCAACCTGTACCTTTCCAAGTGTTCAGAAAGTAATAATCCTTGGAGTTACTAATGCTCTGGGAAGTGCTGCTGACCAGTCTCTTAACCCCTTTAAGTCCTATGTGTAGGAGAAAAAAATGCCTCCTAATTCCATATTCCTGTTGCAGTCCTGCAACACTGCAAGAAGTGAAGCGTGCAGCGCCAGCACACAGCAGTTTGTATGATCATAAACAGAAATAATTTTTTCAGCCCCTAAGTAAAGTACTTGTCTCTTGGGTCAACAGATCTTAGAATTTAGCAGACCAAATTAACCAGCAAATGCACGTTTTATCCCATTTTAACATGAACAAGATAAATGATGGATGAACACAAGTTTTTCGAAGGTTAATTTAAACACAGATGTAATTACAGCAGGCAGTAGTTCAGAGCAGAAGCTGTGCCAAGTGCACGTGAGGTCCTGCCTCTCTTCTTTGACTACTGAGACTCATTTCCAAGGCAAGGTCCCTAAAATTCATGCCCAACAGCAAATATTGTAAATCCCTCCTCCTTTTTCCTTTCCCCTGCATTGTTTGTAGTCCTCTGCGGCTCAAAACCTCAGCTCACAAGTCCTGCACTTGGACAGTATCAGATGTGTGCCTGTGCAGGTGACTATGCTCATGCATGTATGGGTATGTATTTCAATACATGACTGAAGTCTCAGAAACTAACAAAAAAAAAAAAAAACAAAAAAAAAAACAAAAAAAAAAAAAAAAAAAAAAAAAAAAAAAACAATGAAGAGCAACAGAGTCTACCCTGAGCTAAGTTTTTCCCAAGTCAGACTTGGAAGTTTAGCCCATATTTTACAGCAAAGTTCAGGTCAGTAATTTTTAACAACTATGCAACTGATGCTCTCATTTTCTCTTGTTTGATGAGACTAAGACAGTCTTTTCTCCATGTATACATTGATTTTTTTTTTTTTTTTAACTAACCTCTCAGTCTTCTTTTCCTCAGGTAAATACCTGCTGGATTAATAGTCCAAAAAGAAGAATAGAGTATAGTAGCAAGCATAACTATCTGTGGAATTATAATACCTAACAAAGACATTTAATTTCCTAAAGTTGGTTTTCATAATGTGCAGAAAGCCTGGGGGTTGCCCAGTCTCATAAAGCATCCAACCAGTACAGGGACTGTATAAAATGAATATCCTCTCAAACAAAAGCCCTCTGGATTATAAAGCTGTACAAATTGTGTGACCTGTACAAACGAGAGCATGCTTCTATCTCTGAAAAGGCAATGAAATAATTACAGGGCTAAGAAACACTACTTGATTCGGTTTAGATGATCTCTTGGCAGAATCCACAAGTTGAATTAGGATGAAAACAGAAGACAGTTCACTTGTTAACATCATAAACTAAAGACATTCAAAGCCTACTTGGAATCTCAGCTGTGAATGCCGGCATACAAAATCCATCAGCCTACAGGACTGCATGTGTGTAGCATACACACATCTTTGCTGTATTATTGGCAAAAATTAAAGGAAAAGCAAATTCAAGAGGATGCTGCCACAGGAAATCTCATCTGTGTTCAGGTTGGTAATGCAAGTAAACATATTCACAATGCTGGTATGAACTAGGAACGTTTTCATTCCTCAGTCCAACTTTAGGAAGGAGAAACTGAGTCCTCCTCTGTTCCAAACGCCAATATTTCAAGTTCTCCGGCAGCACAAGATCAGATAATTAACAAAAACCAAAGGATGACGAAACGAAGCCAGATAAATAACAAATATCTACATATATAAGCACACAGCAAGCAAGATAATGAAAAGTTAGCTAGATTTACCGTTTTAATTATCCAAGTGGGTGGTTTGTTTGGGTTTGGGTGGTTTTTTTTTTTTTTTTTTGAGGGGAAAACGTCGGGAGCTGTTTTCACGAGGATTCGTCCATACGCATCCGCACCGCGGCAGGCGCCGGTCCCGGAGCGCGGAGAGCGAAGCGTTTCCCCCCGCAGCCGGCGCTGCCCCCGCCAAAACTGAAACGAGAGAAGGCGGGGAGGGGCGGGGAAGCGGCGGCCGGCGGGGAAAGCTCCGGCGCCGCCCCGAGCGCTCCCTGCCCGGCGCTGCGGCTGCGGCGGCTCCGCGCCCTCTGCGCTCCCCGCAACTTGGGGGAGCCGCGGGGCGGGCGGTGCCGGGGCTGAGCCGCCGTGATGCCCGGCGTCATGCCCGGCGTCATGCCCGGAGTGATCCGCCCGCGGCTCCCGGGATGCGCCCACCTGCAGCCCCTGTGCGATGCTGACCGCGGACCCTGAGCTTGTGCTGCCTCCGCGGCTCCAGGGCTGGGAGGGGCCACACGAGTCCTCCGGAGTGGGGGGGGCCCTGGTGTATGCTAAATTAGGTGGAAAGGTTGCTGTCGGGAGAAGGGATGAAGGGGGAGGTCTGTTCCAAGCGCCCGACTTGTGTGGGATTTGGGATCTTCGCAAGTGCGTGCTCGTGGGTGAGGCTGTTCATCTGCTCGGAGATGTTACGACCGGGCTGTGAGGAAGGGGTGCCAGGGTGCGCGTAAAGCGGTGCAGAGGTGGGCAAGCATGTGCTCAGCTCTTCTGCAGAGAAACAGCGCAGCTGTCGGAGTTGCATATTTGGACCAGCAGAACCTGAAGTGGGTGATAGCTTGCCGACGAGCTCAGACACGCCTGGGAGTTATGACCTGTTGTCCCTGGGCTGAGCCCCAGCTCTTCAGCACCCACCTACGCTCGCACACCCACTCGGTGCCTTCTTTCCCCCTCTCCTCGGCACTCAGCGCTGGGACTCAGACTCAACACCTCTCAGTGGTTGTTTCCAGCCCATCATCGGAGGGCTGAGTGCCACACAGACAACCTGTTTGCAGGCAGTGCTTTGAGCTCCTCTTTGCATGCTGTTCGCAGCTCCCTTCCATGCTGCGCATTTTACCTTGGTGCCAGGTAATACAGAGTGCTGCTCAGTGCCCTTTCCTTTAGCTCATGATGTTTATTGTTTGCTTGGACCTCTATTTATATGAGTTTTTGTTTCTAAAGCAAACCTAAAATGTGTCTCAGTGAAACCAGCCCCTACATCCCATTGCAAAAATTTATTCCACAAAAGCTTAAAAGAGTTGAAAGTACTAGAAGGTAATTTCTAATGTTGTTTGTTAAGAGAAGCAAAGCCTTTGAAGACAGAAGTTCTAAAAACTACGTGCATCACACAGCCACGTTGTAACTTCATCAGTCTAATTAGATGCAGTTTCCCCCATCATTTGGTGCCTGCCAGGTGCTGAACTTGCTGCTTAGGACCTGTCTTCTGCAGGCTTTTTAAGTTCCAGTTTTATACGAGCTGAACACTGTTTTTCCTTTTGCAGGTTTTGGGCACAAGTGAATACAGTCTCCTCTCTCAGCTACATGCATCACTGGCTACTGTTTGAATTAATGTATTATACCACAAGTGACCTTAGAAATGGCAGAAATAATAGCAAAACATTCCTGCTCTATCCATTGCTCCTGACCAGTGCAAGTCAACTGTTTATGATTAATCTCTGCACTATAGTCTGCATCTGGTGTCAGATTGATGCCATTACACTCAGTCCAGCAGGAATGTGAAAGTGCCTCTCTAGAACTGACAATTTAGTATATTATTTTTTTGCTGTGTCTGTAGACCTTTAAAATACATTTCTCCTAGGGAAAACTGCCTGAGTGACATTGATGGTAGCAGAAACTCTCTAGTAATTCCCAAAACAGTATGCAAGGGCATTGGATGTCACAGTGAGAGCAAGTAGTCTCTCCATCTCCTTCAAATATCTCTTTAGGACCTCTTGCTTCCTGTGGTGTTTGCTAAAAGTTTGCTCATTGTTATTTTGTGTGCTATTTCGGTTTCAAACTGTGGCTCATCCTCAGACTGTGCCCTGCTCAGTGTAGTGACATCTTGTTCAGCTGCTGTGCCTCACAGAAATAGATTTGTTGTAGCAAGGGGCTTTTCTGTTTTCTGATCATATCAGGTAGCAATTTAAAGCTTATTTTTCTGAGCCAATTTTTTTTGTCATTGTCTTTTACACAGGAATGGTCATGCTGGGGCAGGCAGAAATTCTTTCTGAGTCCGTTGTTTTCTCCTTGAGGAGGGCTGGCAGTGGGTACTTGGGAAAAGAGTACGAGACCTGGGCAAATACAGGGAGGTCCTTGTCCTAGAACACCCTCTCATCTGGCTGAAGCTTAGGCAATGCAGGTTTGAAACACTGCCTGTGCCTTTGTATCTAACCACCTTGAGGGATCTTTTTTAAAAGAGTGCCTACAGGTGGTTTTTGAACACGTTTCTGCTTTTGGTATCCACTCTGTTACTCCAGCAAGGCACTCTACTGCACATGTAGCCATGGGGCTTATGGAAAAGTATTTCTTGATTATTTTTAACTTCTTTCAAAAAAATGTGTCAAACTGAAAGTCAAGAAGTGGTGGAAAATTTTTGCTTAGCTTAAGTGATATTTGTGTTAGTTTAGATAAAATGATTTAATCGCCTGCATGAAATTAAAAAGAAAAAAATACAGAAATAGGTAATTGAACTGGAAACAGCTGCATTCAGGTTTTATTTGGGAAAGAATGCCCACACATCCTTGAATCTCAATTTTTTGAGACAGTCTTTTTGCCCTGAGTGTGCACGACACCTGCTGCATTAAAGTCTTGATCCTGGACTCAGGCTGTAAGACACAATTACACTAAAATGGTAATAGTGGATTGTTTGAATGGTAAATAAAAAGAAAGTTTAAAAATTATATGGTGGCTGGTCTCTGAGCTGGTGTGTAAATCTGGTGTTGGAGAAGAGCAGGGCAGGAAACCCTCAGTTTAGCACCTTGTTTGAAATTCCAGCTGTGAAGTCCACGTTACTTTCCTCTTTCATAACCTCACATGGCTATGTAGTGAGAGAAGGATTAGAGCTTCTTTGTAAGCCATCCTCATTTGTAAACTCTCCTCCCTTCTTGACACTGTAGGCTTGATACATCCGAAACTTTTGGGGGTTTCCATGGCATTTAAATTCCCCTTGTGCAATAAATCAGGTGCATAATTTGTATTTCCTGTATGGCATCCCTTTGCAGGCTCTTTTCCTTTCTGGGATGTTTCTTTCCAGAAATGTTAGGAAGCTTTAGTGGGTTCCTGCTTCTTCATCCTTTCCCATTCACTTACGTGGATCAGCTTGCTGAAGTTTGCTTGCAGATGCCTTTCCTCTCTTCTTGGGCTGTAACTGCAGGTCTGGAGGTTAATCAGATTGGGATGCCAGAGTTTTTTCCTTCCTGTTCTTCCCCCTTAACTTTCATATTACCTCCTTACCTCTGCTGATATCAGCTGTGACAGAGGGACAAAGGAAAGTTTTAGTGAGGTTTTTACAGTTGTGACACCACTACGCTCTCCATCAGGGCCCCCTGGAAGCATTTGCTTTCTGGGGAGTAGAGAAGAGGCCCTGAATACATTTGTGTGACTATAACCAAGGACACCAAACAGAAGATAAAACAGCTTGAACTGATGTAAGAAATTAATGTGGCAGATACTGCTGTCAGAAAAATTTCCTCCCACTGGGTTTATGAAAGGCAAGTATGAAAGTGGCTGTTTAGTCTCTGGGGCCACACTGTCTTGTGCAAGAAGCTCCTCCTTGGCAGCGGCATTTATTAGGGCGATAACTCAGCATTGCAGGGGATGCACATCCTTTTTTGATTTTTACTGCTGTGCTCCTAGAAGATAGCTGACCATTTCCCTCTGCTTTTAAATCCCTCTACACTTTTGCTTTCCTTTCAGAGCATATTTGTCTGTTGTGCATATCCTGACTAGCTCATGTGGGGTGAAGGGAGACTGAATCAGTGTGACACAGACATTTGGGGCAGCCTCAGCCCTAGGACATACCCCTCTCAGAGCAGTGTGAGGAGTCTCAATGACTTTGTGGATAAGAAAGATGAAAGGGAGCTGGCTGAACTGTGTTTTGCATCAGAGCCATCTTTAGCAGCTGTTGCTGAGTCCTAGGATGACCTAGAACCTGATCCCCCACAGTTCTTGCCTTTTCTACTTTACCATAAATACCTACACGTTTGGGATAAACTATGCCATGCAGATGCCAGGTTAGCTTCTGTTAGATGACAGGGGTTATGTATGATGTTATTATTTACATTATGATGTCTAGAGAGGTGAGAGTTGACTCTGCACAGCCATCATGTGCTGTGGTGTGCCCTTAACGAGGGTCAGAGGAGCAGGTCAGGGGAGCAGGGACAGACCATCTGCAGTTTGCAATTCCAGGTGCTCAGCATCTCTCAAAGTCAGACCATTTGTTTGCATCCTTTTAATTAAACACTCTTAGTTCACTTAAAGGCTGATTATTAAGCAAGAATGAAGATTGCTGCTTAGGAAAACAGATGATCATTTTTGCTTAATGAAATGTGTGTGTCTCATTGCTATCTGTCTAAAGAGGGAAAAACGTGAAGATGTTTGTTCCCTGTAAATAATATTTACACTTCATGTATTCAAACCTGCTCTCATCACAGAGGCCAAGGCATTAAGCTCAAGGGAGCACTCTAGCACATTTAGCAGGGGCTATGGGGCAGGGCATGGTGTGTTACTCTTCTTGAAAGAAAACTGGAGAAGCTCAGGCTGCCTCTTGGAAAAAAGAAAATGCCACACCTATTATGTCAGATGGTGGGAAAGGAGATGCCCAGCACCTGGAGACTGAAGAAAAAGACTGGAATTTAAAAAAGCATGAATGTTACTTCACAATGGACAGGAAAAGCAGAATGCAGTGAGAAATCACTGAGAAGAAAAGCATGGGTCTTACTGTCACCAGAAAAATTAATTTGAGTTTTCAGAATGTGGAAACTGGATATGACACACAGCTGAGAGGGACGACAAGGATGCTTATATCCTAATTTATTATGTCAGTGAGAAGTTTATTACCTCTTTCTTAGATTTAGTGACTTCCATTCCAGTTGTCCACTGGGACTTTGGTGACTTTCTTCATTTCAGCATACCAGAGTGTATATTCATGTAAGAACCACAGAAGCTGCCAAAAGCCCTGCATTTTCCTCAGTCTTTCAAAAGTGAGGATGTCCTCCATATTTTGTATATTTCTAAAGTTCAGATTCTATGAAATACAATTATTTATCCAAAGTGATAACTGCTTAAGAGGTAGGTGGATATGACAGCCCTGAGTTGATATGGTGGTGTTGGGTCAAAGGTTGGACTCAATGACCTTGGACGTCTTTTCTAACCTTAATGAGTCTATGATTTTATGAAATCTATTTTTAATTATAACAAAGAACATCGAAAAACTTTAGATGAGAGACACTAGAAATCTTGATCATTTTCACTGCTCCATTACTGGCTAACTATATTTACCAGATGACTTATTTAGACAGGTTGCTGTCTCTGGGAATGCATGTTTTTTTATCTTCTGAAAATTTTATTTTCCACTTGGCTGAGTGCTGCTGTTCTGTCAGCTGCTGTGATCATGTTTGCACACATGCACACACACACAAACACACAGAGCCTGCTATCAGGGCAACATCCCCCTGGAAAAGGAGGAGTTTGACCAGCAAAAGGGAAAATTGCTTATTACAGAGCAAGTGTACAATATCCTGATAGCTACAGTAATAGTGTCCTTACAGCACATCATTAAGCCCATTAAAATTCTATGATTTGATGAAGAGGTAAAAAAACCCCTAACACATTCTGATGTTACAACACTCCTTCCCTTTGGAGAGTTTAGAAGCATTTTGTTTGGACTCCTGTCTGGAAAACCCAGAACTTCATTCCCTCCAACAAACTACCAGAATCATGTTGCTAAGATCCACTCTGGTGTCTGCCCAAGGGTGCTGACCAGTTACTGGGCTGATTTTGTTCTGAATCAGATTTGTTGAAGATTTACTGAGGTCTGTGGGGCTCAGTCACTTTCACTGAGAATGAGAATCTTTGTCATATTCAAGATAGTTTTAAAATGAATAAGAACTTGTTGAAGGGAATAACTGCCTCCACCTGATGTAAAAAAAGCAGGTCTAACAATGCAAATGTTAAGAGTACTTAGATCTGTTTTCTTCAGTAAAGAAAAAGTCATCCATATCAGTCATCAGGAATGACAAAGGAGGTTTCTACATAACCTTATTCAAAATGAACCTAGGATCTATGCTGGAGAAGAATCAGAAAAATACAGCCAAACAGCAGAGGAGTAATGAAGCAAGTCTTACAAGGTGGCTAAATGGTGTGCATGCATTTATTTCAGTGCTGTCAAGTCTAGCATCCCTTGCTCTAAGCTTTTTTTTTTTCACTTTTCATGGACACTTGTCATGATTTTAACTGAATGACACCAACATGACTTTTTGATGTTACACAAGCACAGCTATATCAGTATTTGCCACTGTTTGCTTCAACCAAGTGCTGACTGCCACAAAGACTGTGGGACTTCTTAATAAAAAAAAAAAAATCTTCTTCTCTTTCCTTCCCCTTCTTGATTGAGTATAATGGTTTGCATGACCAGGTTTTGCTGGTGGAGGTCTGCAGGGGTGGCTTCTGTGTAAAGCTGCCAGAAGCTGCCTCTGTGTCCAACAGAAATAATGCCAGGTAGCTCCAAGACAGACTCACTGCTGGCAGAGGCCAAGCCCCTCAGGGCTGGTGGAACAGCCTCTGGGATTTGAGTAGGAGGAGGAGGAAAACCTGCACAACAACCTATGGCTGGACAGAGAGCAGAGAAGGGAAGAAACAGTTCTGCAGACGCCCAGGGTAAATGAGGAGCAGGAGGTGCTCCAGACCCCTGGGATTCCCCTGCAGCCCATGGAGGATCCCACAGTGGAGCCTGATATTTAAATGTGACTTTGTCAGTGGATGCCTGAAATAAGGCTGTGGGGAACTGAGCACTGCCACCATTCCCTCTACCCCGTGCTGCTGGTGGGGAGGAGGGAGAGAAAATTGTGAGTGAAGTTGAAACTAAGAAAAAGGACTTTGATGGGTAATAAAGCCATTTCCCCAAGTCAAATCTCTTTTGCTGGTGAGTGACCTCTCCCTTTTCTTATATTGACCTATCAGCCTTTTGATATATTTTCTCTCTCTTTTCCAGCTGAGAAGGGGAATGATAGACCAGCTTCCATGGGCACCTGGTGTCAGCCCACCACATCCAGAAAGATATTAAAAAAATTCCAACCCAGCTTAGCACTAAATAGCTTCTACTGCTTCTCTTAAAGAAATCCTTGTGTATAGTTGGTTCTGACTGAGTAAAAAATAAATTGCTCACACAAGAGAGAAAACATTTAATATAAGTTAAAATTATTAGATTTTTCTTGGATATCTCTGAGTCTTTTTGTTTTCTGCTGCTTTGATTAATATTTTGAAAATTGCATTGGAAAATAAATAGCCTAGGGACATATTTATTGCAAAGGTTTTGATTTTTCCATTATTAAACAGCTTGAAAGTGTTGCTCTTAAACAGACGGAGCTCAGGTGAGAAAATGGAAGAATAGATGAGACAAATGTTCTAATGACTTCTAAATAAATGCATCTTTCCATTACAGTATTTGTTTTTAAAGATCCCACTCTCTGAAATAGCTTCTTGCATCATTAGTGAATAGTGTATAGCTGGCTGATTGTTCACCTTCTTTTGTGCAAAATGTTGGTGCATTTGCTTTGAGTAGAGACTATGGAATGGGTTTGAGATTTTTAAAGTCTCTGTTTTCTAAAAAGCAGATTTGCCACCAAGCTATATCTCTTGAAATCTGTAAGATCAGGGTTTTTTTCCCCTCAGTTTCTTGACTTGTAAAAATGTAAATCCTTTTTAAGGACCCTCCCCCATTCATATAATCTATATGTTTTCCTCCATCTCTGAAAAACATACTATTTTGAAGTTCAGATGAGTTTCAATCTGTCAAAAGTCCTGCTGGAAGAATATAGGTGAATCTTTGTGATATTATTTTTTTACATAAATCACTAGATTACGCCTTTATTTTTCAAGAGATATTTAAATGTAACTTTGTTAGTGATGATGAGATTGTCATGGGGAAGCACTAACATAGATTTATATTGATTGGCTGCATGTTGGATGAGACCCCCAAGTTCTGAGGCTGATAAAGTTCATGGTCATTCACTACATCCAGACTTCCAGTTATTTAAAATGGAGGGAAAACTTCTAGGGATAGTTGCCTTTCACCAAAGACAAGAAGACTGAGGAAGTTACTGGCAGTTGTGTTTTGCTATGAAAAGCTTTAGCTAATTTTTCCCATTGTTTCCCAATAGAAAACCACCTCTGTTAAGTTTTCTGCCTAGCATTACTCATCCCTGTGCCTCCCCCTTTTTTTTCTGCGAGATGCTGGGCTCTCTCTGCCACCATGGAGCTTTGAACATTTTTCTTTCATACATTTCCTGGGAGCATCCACTTTCTACAAATGTTTTCTGTCCTTCCATTAGTGTTTTTCTGTCTCTTCTGCCTTGCAAACCCTTGCATGCCTCCAAAGCTATTAGACCTTCACCTGTTCCCTCACAGAGAAAGATGCCTTCTGAGCATGTTCTTTCCTCTGATTCCTGTGTTGTGCATGCTTTTTGCTTTTTCAGTCTTTAATCTGACTCTCCACCTCTAACAAAACCTTTGGTCTTAACGTTTAGTAGGGACAATCTTTCAAAATCACTTTCATACCCTGAGGGTAGATCTTGCTTCTTACTCCTGTTTTGTCTTAGAATAGCCTAGAATCTTTATGAGGAATAGTAAAATATCATTAGGACATCTGTCACGTCCATAATCTTGAGATTTATTTGATATAGGAGTGACCAGTGTCTCATTAGTTTGTTCCTGACATCATCTGTGTGGAGCTCGGCTACTGCTTTCCTTGAACTTTAATCCTTCTTGGTTTGCATTAATGTTATGAAACTGCCTTTGCAAGGAAAAGAGAAGTCCAACATGAAAATTGAGATTCTTCCTCTGTGTTTTTCTTGAACTTTTATGCACATGCACACATTTGGATATATGTGTGTGTGTGTGTATGTATATATATGTATATAATGAACATAGGAACATCATTCACTAGTCTTTGGCAAAGTGTTTATGAGGAAAAGCACTTGAAGTTAATAATAAAACACATTCAAAACTATAAACACATTGAGTTCACAAGTGTAACTGTTGACCTGCTTTGCAGACTAGGTGGAGCTTGAGGCTGGGAACCAGCTGACTTTGTTATCCTATCCAATTGGGAAACAGGTGATTTCCATAAAGCAACAGAAGCAGGAGTTGGGTTTGCTTGTTTGGAGGAGGTGGTGGTGGGGTCTTAACTGCTTTCAGCTGTTTGGGCTGGGTGGCCACTCTGCTTCAGCAGTAGAGGGTATCCTCAAAAGTAACACCTCAGTGGCAACTCTTGTTCCTCGGGGTAAGCTGTCAGCTTATTTTGGTGCTCTGCAACTTAAAGTTTAGTTATTGGAAGAGAAGATGGGAGTTTGGGGTTGGCACCTGAAGTGCCAGCGTTCAGGCTGTGGCCAGAGGGTGAGGCCTGGTGGATGCTGGGGAACAGGCAAGTGCTGCTGACTCCACCGAGCATCTCTAATCGATCTCAGTGAAGTCAAGGTAAGGTATATTAATTGGGCTTTATGAAATTAAAAAAAAATGAAATAATGAAATAATTTGTAAAGGGCTTTGGTGTGGCACAAGAGAGGTTGGGCAAGAGTACTTGGTTCCTTTTCTGTGTAGTTGTTTGTAGTTAATGATAGTTTACAGAAAGGTTTTGAATACTGCTGGAAATGCAAACCCTGCAGCACTAGCCTTTTTCCACACTTACTTTCCTAAACAAAACTGTCCCTTTGTGATAACTCTTTCTAATATAAGCTTGGAAAGAAACAAAAGATTCAGCAGAGTAGCACCTGTGGTATTACTGAGAGATTGTTCCTGTGAGGATGCTGTACTCTAATAAAATATTTTTAGTATCCTTCTGGCTCTTCCTGCTCTCCCACTGTTTAAAGCTGACTTTCCTTTATACTTTCTTGGAAAACTTGTATATATTGACCTTTAGAATGTGTTGTTTATTGATGATGATCCAACATGTATTTAAGAACATCTATTTTGCTGAATACTAAGCTGAAACACTACCAGTTTTGCAGAAGAGACCACAAAACATGTTGTGCATTAATTATTTGATGTAAAATTCACTCAGTAGAAAACTGTTGGATGACTACTTTCGCTCTAAACAAGTGTCCTTTGTTTCCATCTATGGCTTTTTCTATGAAACTGTCTTTATCTGAACCCATGAGTTTTCTCACTTTTAGCCTTCTGATTCTCTCCTCCCATCCCACTGTGGGGGAGTGAGTGAGTGGCTGGGTGGGGCTGGGCTGAGCTCATTAAACCATGATTCCCCAAAATGCAATTAAAAACAAAGATTGTTTGGGACGGAAACATGTAATTGCTTTAAGCAAAGGTCATAAGAGAATGTCCAGGTAATGTTCATACTTGTTTACAAATTTATTACTATCATGCTGCTGTTGTAGTAAACTCCTTTTCTTGAAAGGTGAGAACTGAAGAAGAACAGAGTGTTCTCTTCTGTCTAGGTTTAAGTGATTCACCTGGTTGATGCCTTTACAGCAATAATATAGCTGCCTGCTAATGGTTTGTAGCTTTTTTTTTCCCTTCTCCTTGACTAATTTAGAATGAAAACTGCTCCGCAGGATTAAAACATGCAAGAATGGTGGTGGAAATTCTAATCTTCAAGACTGGCTTAATTTCAGAATAGATGTAGGTGAATGGAATGCTGTGTGCAATTAATGTACTTTAAATCTATTTCTGATGCATTAGGGAATGTTGGGATTTCTTTTCCAAAGCTTATTCTGAAGTTTGGAAATAGAAAAGCAACTTTTTCAATACAACATAAGGCTGAACATACTAACTGTACCTCTATGCAACTTTGGCAATGATTTATTTTTATAACCCAATAAAATAGAATGCATTTTTTTCAATTTGTCCTGCTTGCATTGTTGCAAAGTACTCCCACTTTTTTCCCCCTCAAGAGTGAAAAACAATTCCTTGTAAGTGCTTTTCAGTGAACAAACGGTTAGATATAAGTTACACCACTTGCTTTAAGCACCTGTCCAAGGATATGCACTGCTAATAGCTTTTTCCTAACAAAACTTAATCAATAAACATTAACTGGGGAATTGGAGAATGCAGGTTATTTGTTTTATTGTACATCCCTAAATAACATTTTTGAGTTTGATGATCAGCCTACCTTCTGAACTTCAATTTCTGCCAAGCCTGATTTATTATTGTTATTGTTCCTCAAAGTGGTTCATATCAACATCAGGGTGGATTTTTCTACTGTACTGATATAGCAGTTAATAAATTGTATCAAAAATTACAGAACTTGGTCAAATATATGCAAATATCTTATTTGTATGCAGCAGAATTTGCACACTCAATTTTGTGAATGTAAAATCCAAATGATGCTATTAGAATTTTGCTCAAGGCTGCAACACTACAAAAGAAACTTGGGAGACTTAGAGTTTTGCCAAGTTTTTTTTTTTTCCCCCCTACTATCTGTAAGTCTTGATGTAGCTTGTCTACATCCATGTCTCTGTGTGCAATGTTCAGTATACTGTTACACTGTGCTTTCATACCAACATCTGCCTGTGCACAAATTGGTCATTGATTCCTATTTTGCTCCAGATCCAGCACCGTCGTTCCTCCAAGCTCAGGCCAAGGTGAGAGTTAGGAACTCCACTGAGAGCATTTTGGGATAGATGTGCTGTCAGGAACTGCAGACAAAATGTAAAGGCTGTTTTGTAGCTGCCCTGGGCTTCTTCAGGGGAGCCTCTCTGTGAGTCTGCGGTGCCTGACTCTGCACAGCTCCTCCCTCCACTACCTGTGTTCAGGAATCTTGCCTCATCCTAGTGAGTTTTTGAAGTGTTTCTTACAGTAGTCTCTGAAATATTTATAATTTCTCTCAGCAGACAACTTGCTTTTGGTTTTTCTTCTCTCTGAAAAATGTGCTCCAGTCAGGACCTCTGAATGCTCCACAGCTGGAGGGGATCTTGCTGGGCTTTGGAGCCCAGTGAGATGAGTGGCTGCCTACCCTGTGTACAAGCAGCCCAGCTCTTCAGAGGAGCTGTTCTCTCCTAGGACTGCTACAATAGCCAGAGATCACTCACTGATTATTAATGCCTACATGAAGATTAACTCTCTTGATTTCTCTTTTCCTGTGGAAAAGTTGGCAAAAAACTTGTTTCCGGAGGAGCCACACAATCCCCAAGTATCTGTACAGGTGGAGGAATTCATTGTGTGGTATCACCTAGAGTAAATGTGAAATGATCAGCTGAACTTGCCTGATATGCAGAAGAAAGGAATTTTGCTACAGAGAGGCCTGAAGATGTGGTGGTGCTGATGGTTTGGATAGGAAGTTATGGTTTATAGAGATGATCTTTACCCTAAAGTTCTCCTGGTGTCCTTGTGCAGGGTGATAACCAGTAACTAAATACAAGATGTGGGGCTTTTTTCTTTCCTCTATGGTATGTATACTTTTACTTTGAGTTCAGTGACTTTGTTAATTACCTGCAAGTCTGAAGTTACTTACAGACAGCTTTAATGCAATATAAATAAAGCACTAGGCATAATGCAACTTTTGGATAATAACAATGATTTTTGAATCATTATGGAAGTCTCTTGATGCTGCAAACTGTTTTTTTTTTTAATTACAGCAGAAACATAATTTTTCTGTATGGTTGCTGTCTTAAGTATTTGAAATGCTTAATAGCTAACACTGTAAATAAAACCTGGTGTGTGGCTTGAAAAACATATGTATAAAAAAATGAAGCAACTTTAGACAGAACTTATGCCCACAGACTGGACACGTTTCTTCTTTTCATACAGCTCATCCCTTGTGTTGCCTACTATTGTTACCTTTCATCTCAGTGAACTGTGCCATACTGGACATGCCTCAAAATTATCTAAATGGTCTTTAAGAAACATATAACAATGATGTGGCCATAAATTGATAGTAAATAGCGACAACTGCAAGATTCAGGTTAGGTTTCCATTTTTAATATCTGAAATAATATTTTGTGAATTAATTCTTGACTTCTGATTTTTGGACTTGGAAGAGTTTTCAAGAAACGGCAAAAAAAAGAGTCCTTTAAACCATGTTGACAGCTGTTACATGTAATATTTCCATTTTCTGATCAGTAATCTAAATGGAAATTATTGGTTTCTTTTCTTCCAGTAAGAGTAAGACATTAGTAAGCGAGGAATGTTCTCCTAGTTTTGCAGAAAACCTGTTTAATGCAGTTATTAACCACAGAAATAGGAGGAACCATCACCTCAGATCACAAGTACACTTCCTACAGCAGTGTAAATGAGACAAACAAAACAATCTTTAGATGACAGGTTAAAGAGAATTTCTCTTCAGAAAAAAGCACCTTGGTGAGATGCCAGGCTAATTCCTGAGTAAAAAGCAGTTTGAGATATTTGAGGGGTAGAATTGTTATCAGAAGCTTTGCTCAGTGAACGGACAAGCTGTTCTGGAAGCTGCAATACTTGGGCCTGCCCAGGAGTCTGGCTGGGATCAGGGAAGATGGGTTATCAACCTGATGCTGCATTTCTCTGTTCAATTAATTAAATATGTACACCATGAGCAATTCTTGATGTCAAGTGGTTTCTGTTTTGATTGTTTTGTTTGGTTTGTTTTTATCTTTTATGTTTTGTTGTTTTTTTTTTCCTGTCCTCACATTACATTGGAAGTTTGGCTTTAATAATAATGTTCCTTTGATGATGGGGGTGTGTGTATACATGGTTGTACAGCAGAAGGTGTAAAGCCAGGATTTGGTTAGCACTGTGATGCAGGAGCAGTTAAACCAGAGATAAGATTACTTATATTTTAATGTCTGACTGCTTTAAGAGCTTGTGGGTCAAGCAAAAGGCAGTTAGGTAGTGTGCCATTTTTCCTGGGATGGTAATTAAGCTGTGTTTCCTGGGACAAAAGCCTCTGTGAATCTCAAGCTGTGGCTTAGCAGGTTGCCAGCTGCTGTAGCACAGCCCTGAGGAGAGGGATTAGAGGATGCTTTGGATAAGGCATGGCAAGGGTGATGCCTTGAGGAAGACTCTGTGTGAGAGATTCCCTGGCTTTAGTGTGATCATCATCAGCCAAAGACTCTTGGCTGTCTTGTAACTGTCATTGAAGAGATTTTCTGCCTTTTATCCCCCACGTGCTTGCCTGTGACAGCTCATAGTGTCTGAGCAATAAAATGTTGGTTTAATCTTTGCTCCTTAAGTGTGTTTTTGTGTGGTTCTTCTGGAACCATGCAGCCCTGGAACATCAGGGATGGTGTTGGCAGAAGCAGCACATGAGTAAGATACAGTCAACCTCTCCTGCTATCAAAATCCTCTCTTGTGAAGGCACACACTCCCTTTAGCCTGTGAACACTTCTGCTTGCTGATTAAGCACTTGTGTTTCTCCCCTGCCTCTCTCTGAATTACAGTTGGCTGTAATCTGACAGTCACCTGGGGAAAGGGAATAAACGTTGGGATATTTCTTCTTTTGTGTAATAACCACAAAATACAGCTTTCAGTGCACTCCATATTTGACTACTTTGGAAGAAGGAAAAACTTCAGGGTGACAGATGCCATTTAGTATACAGGATGTTTGTGATAAAGAAATACTGCACTCCAGGGGACCTTGACTTTCTTTTCTATTTTAGAATATGGATATTTCTAGCACAAAAAACTCTGCCTGCAATATGGGAATAGAAATGATGGCAAGAATTAAGAATTTAACTCTCTTGACTTTAATCAAAGCTGTAGGGGGAAAAAGTAAAATAGAGGCTTGCAGGATGGTGACTTGGAGATTTAAGAGAGAAGAGTTTTCACTATAAACTGTTAACAGCAATGCTGCTGTGTGAATATCACAGAGGCTGATTTCAAGAAAAGATTTTCTGCTATGGATGGGAACCATTTATCATTTTGGGTTTGTGGGTTGTTTTTTTTTTTTTGCAATTCCTATATTAAAATTTAATTAGTGACAATGAAATGCATCTTAGCTGATATCTGCAGCATCTATTTACAGTAAATAGTTGTCACTCCTGTTCTTCACTCAGTATAATTGTTTTTCAGTAAAATAGTCTCTGCCCTCAGTTTCACAGCACCATGGGTGAGGATATTGCAGAGTTATCTCAGCATTGTGCACTTTCTGTCTGTTTTATTATTAGAAAGGTGTCATATTTGGGTTAGCAGTGAAAGGAAAACAATTGAAAATGTATGAAAGAGCAAGAGGAGATGGGGAGGCTCATAGTAGTTGAGGACAGATTTATCATTTTAATGATATTTTATGGTGTGCTTCTGAATATGCATCAACAGGTTGTAAATAATCCAAAGAGAGGATTTGCACAGGCTCTGAAATGCTCTCAGTATCCCAGTTCAATTTCAAGCTTTGACAAATAAGCATAAATACTGCAGGCAGCTTTTTGCTCATCTCTCTAGCATTCAATCACTTATAAAACAGACTTAAAAGAAACAATGCTGTGAAACCTGGCTTAACTGACCACTGGGGACAATGACAAAAAGTGAGAAATATCTTTTTAATGGATATTTTATAATTCTCTGGAATGCTTCATGGAGAATACTTTTTTGATATAAGGTTGATTTCTTGCATAATACTAAATGTATGGAAAATATGACTTATGGAAATAATGGCCCAGTTTTCCACACACTAAAAAAACTTTGTAAGCAGCAGTAATTTCACAGTGACCTCTTTCTCTCACTGAATCTGCTGGCTGTGTGAGGATGTTTCAAAATAGTGGTGATCATGAATTTGCAGTAGATGTTTCTCTCAAGTGCCAGTTCAGACAGGACTTAATCAGGAAATTAAACTCTCTTGGGTCCTGGATAAAATTTCTGGTCATAATTGGGAATGAAGTTGTGGTAGGGCTTTTTTAGGGGTAAATTAGGACTGAGCACAAATATTCTGACTGCATCATATAACAAGGATTTTTTTCTGTGTAACCAGTGGAAAAGCTCTGGCTACTACTCAGGATGGACAGGTATTTGTTTTAATGCTTTCCAGAGGGTTTCATCATATGGAGTTTGCTGATGTGACACTTGTACATCTCTTTAAAAAACCCAAAATCAGCTGGGTTTATTTATTATTATTATACTAATAGTAGAAGGCAGAGGGTCTTCTGTAGTCAGACAACTGAGGAAATCTTGGAAGCTGGAATATTTTCAGATTAATGTTCCAAATAAAAAATGTTTATTAAAAAAATTGACTGAAACTCTTAGATACACAATGCAAATAGACTAATGCACATACAATGCCTGAACACTTTACATTATGGTTTTGAAAGCTGCACTTCCAGAATGGCACAGAAGATTGGTGAGCGTTCTTCTTTCTAATGACACTATTGATCAGCTTTGTGCTTCAAACCTTCAAGTTCCTCCTTTGGGATAATAAATTACTGGTCAGTCACTGAGCACCTGAAGCCTGCTGTTTCTGGAGACACAAGGTTTTTCCTCTGCTCTGCAGAGGAGGGAACACTGCCCACTCTGGTGGGCTGTGAGAGTGTTTATCTCTGTTTGCAAGGGACTGAGGTGATGGAGGAGTGACAGCCACCTCCCCCAGTGCCCTGTAAGGACACAGGGAGTGAGGAGAGAGTGAACAGTGTGATGGCCAAGGCAATCGATGCTTAAGGAAAGAGTACTCTATACAGGGATTTATAAAAGGAGTTTTAAACAAGTCTGTGTGCTGGCAGACAGAACACTTAACCATGGAACACATAAATCATACAAACCTTTCCCATCATCAAGTGCCTGGATTCACCATGTTGATTTTGCTGCTGAACCCCATCGTGAGATGATGTAGCAACCACCTGATTCTTCAGTGTGCTCTTCATTTCCTGACCACCTCCAGGGTACCAACCTGGTTCTGAAGTGTCCATGGAAACCTGAATGGACCAGAGGAGGCTTTCATTTTGCTTCCCATAGAGTGGGCTCCACACACAGGAATGTGCTTCCTGTGAGCTTCCTAAACTCCTTGCAAAGTGTGAATGTGCATGAACACACACTCAGCTGTCAATTTAATAAGAAACTGGTATTTTAGTTATGAAAAACCTGATCTGTCCAGTGTCTTGGATGTCTAGATGTGAAATCCATCATTCAGGAAAGTATCTGCTTCTACACTAGGAATTAAATCACACTGCCTTCATAAAATCACATCACAGAGAATTTTGATGAAGTGCAATCCATTTTTTCAAGGCAAGGCACGGTCACTTGGCTACAGTCAGAGTCTGAAAGAGCAGCTGCTGCTGCTTCTTCATGTGTCATCTGTGAGATGGGCTGGCACCATTAATTCTGTAACCAAATAAATGCAGATATTTGCAAGAGCTTTTGTTTTTCTCCTTAGAATATCCAAAGGTCACACAGCTGCTTGAGGGTTGACTTCAGGCAATGTTTTTCATTGGTTTAAGGACAAAATTTCATTCTTTGTAGGAAGTGCCCATTCTGAAGATGCGTAAAATCTTGACATGAAATAGTTCATTCTTATTGTGTTATAAAGTGCTGATGCTTGTGCTGAGTGATTCAAGGAGTGCTGGCATGTCTTGCCCTTTCACCTATGGTACGTTGATTTTTCCAGGGGACACAAGCAGGTTTTTAGGAGGACAAATGACAATAGATGCTTTTCTAAGTTTGCCTGAGCTCCACATTTTCAGTGAAATATGAATTTTTGAACTCATGAAAGTATAGGTAGGCAAATAAACAGCTGTGTAACATGGAGGAAGATGGGAATTAATTGTGCTTGAAGGTGTTGATTGAAAAATAAAACATGCCAAAGCAGTTCAAGGTCAACCAAAAACTCTTTGCTTCCTTTTTTTTTCCCTTTCTTTTTTTCTTCACTGAAGAATTTTCTTTCTAACCTGAAATCTTGAGCTCTCAGCTTCTTCTAAGTTCAGGTTGTGACTTAAGCTGTTGAACAGTATGGTTCATATTTATTTCTTGTGCTGATATGAAATCAGGCTATCTGTTACTCCTTATGAGAAGGATTGAACAGCTATGTGGTAAATGTTAGATTAGATCAGTTTTTGAAACTGTCATTAACAGCAGGAGGCTGCTGTGAAACCATGGGGTAACCCCAGATTTGTTATGTTTGTTCTAATTCTTATTTGGTTACAGGGTTTGTAGTTAGCTGAGACTTACATTGCTTTATGACACACATTATACCCTGCTGAGCCTTCCTGTAAAAATCAAACAGATGTTTCCAGATATATGGGTGATTAGGTTTGCTCAAAATTTTGCTGTTCATCAGTTTTTATGCACAATATAATAGCTTTAATGGATTTTAGGTTGAGTTACAATGGCAGAGGTATTGTTGGTGCAAATTGAAAAAGATGCCCACAGAACACTAATGCTGCTGCATGGATATAGCACATGCTGGAATATCAGTCATGAATAAATGAGACTGGACCTTTACAACTTCATTGTTCTTTTCTTGACACTGCAAGATCCTAAATATGGGAAATTCAACGGCTCCACTTCATGGAGACCACTTACTGAAGATATTTGGACTTTCAATTACAATATAAATATAGAAATTTTGTTTTGTTTTCTGCCTTCTGATTTGATAGGGTCTTTTTTGAATGTCGAAGCATTTCTCTCCCCTGGCCCCATACTTGTGTAAGATATGGTCACACTGACAGGTCCTCTCTGATGAGAACCTCTTTGATGTTGGTAGAGCTGATTTTATGATGCTTGGTGACCGCTGCATAATTTTCATTAATAAAAATGTTTCCAGCTCTATGTACAAGTGCAGCATTGGCCCTCTGCAAAAATTGTCACTGTGGAGATGTGGATGCCTATTTTGTCTTTGCTATAAAGGAATTTAGATTTTGAGGACTTGTATGGATGTGCACATGATCACACAACCTCCTTTGTGTTGTATCTTTTCTTCTAAGAGAAGTTTGTCACCTGTTTCTGGTGCCCACTGATCTAGGTTCACTGGTGAAGTTCATTTTATGTAACTGAAATATTTTAGTCCTCTTCCACTAACAGTAACATATTCTACCATTTAAATCTAACAGCAATTAAAATAAGTAACTATCTCTTTATTATTTATACTAATATAATTTTATATGAATTTAAAATGTACTTAGATAATGGGAAAGGGCTCATTGCCAGTGGTATTTTTCCACTGCAAATGACATTCAGTTCATATCAGAGGTATTTATTTTAAAGTCATATGTAGTGCTGCTGTTATTGGCTGTGTTAAGAACTTTCCCTGTAATTCTTAATGCAATGAATTATTTGTCAGCAAACCTACTGCTGAGTTCTCCATCCATGTACCCAGAAGGATAAAGTAGTGGTAGAGCTTTGGAGGGCTTCCTGTGCTGTGTTAGTAAAGGGAGAATTCAACTCTGGTTCACACCCTGAATTGGCTGTGCTAGTTCAGATTTAAAGGTTTTCTCTACATAGAAAAGGTTTCTCCATGAGCAGAAATGAGCCAAGCACAACAGCTAAAAATTATTTTGGTTTAGCTTTACAATAAGCAGCAACTTGTATATGTATATATTGCTTTGGGTGCATGGAATAATGGCAGTAGCTTCTGACTTTGAGTACAAAGTAAATTTCACAAAGAGAAGAAATGTTGAATTTTCTTGTTTTGCTTGCTTTCTTATACTAGTTCTTTTCTCCTTCTCGTTTCCCAAATCCCTTTTTTGTTAGTTTTCCCTTTTGATTCTTCCCGTTTACTCTGTTGCCCCAAAGAAAATGAAATCCTTTCTTACAAGATTGGTGAGACAGAGGCAGATTTGCAATCACAGTAATGAGAAGATGACACCATTTTTTATGAGTGATAGTATAATTACTAGGAGATGTGATTTATTACAGAAAGATACCAAGGCTGTTGGCATGAAGTCTCCTCCTCTTCACAAGAAGGACCAAAATACAAACTTGCAGTAAGTCAGCAGTTCTTCCCCGTTTTGACTTGGCATTTGCAACAAAATGGTTTGTTTTCTATCTAATCCAGCTCTGGAACTAGCAAAAGCCAAGTTCTTTGAGAAATTTTAGTAATGCTCTGGAACAAGAGAAAATGATGCCAAACTTTTCATCTTTGTATATATAAACCTTCATAAAGGGTTTTAAAGTTGCTGCACTCACAGCTTTGTAATTTTTCATGTTTGGCATGCACTAGGCAGGGCTGCAATGGTATCTATACAAAACACTTCTGCCTTACTAAAAAACATAAGACATTCTTCTACTTTAGTTTATTAGTGCAACACTTCAGTTATAAATTATCCAGATTCTGCACTTTGTGAGAATTTGGCTCCTTTCATATGGAGAAGAAAAATTTTATATTTTCTTATGAGAGATCTTGCCAAGAACTTTTACTCTTTCAGTATTTGCCAAATGTTTTCAGTCTCACCTTGCTCTATTGACTACAATTTTGAGATGGTCAAAAAATCTCAGCCTGTAAGTAATTAGTGAGGCCATGATTACCTTGCTGTTTTCCGTATATTGACTGCTCTCCAAGAGTCACTTTCACAATATTCACCAACTCTGACATGTTTAATTTGCTTTATGAATTATATGATTATATGTGACAAGAAATAATCTTGTTCACTGCACAGGAAAGAGCTCATGGTGCTTGTCTGCTGTGTGTGGCATTAACCTCAGCCACACTTAATCCCTGAAAATGTGTTTAGGATTAAAATTGAAAAAAAAAAAAAAAAAAGAAAAATATGAACCAGGGGGGAAAATATGCCTGAACAATGAAATGGTTTTGAAGAAGCTTTCATAAGACAGAAAGCAAGATTAAATGGTATTTTGTTTTTGGTGTATTCAGTCATTAAACTTTACACCTAAAAGCCTCTGTACCTGTGCTGCCTGTGAGGCATCGATAAATTATAAGCAACCACCCCATTAATTCTGGATGCAGTGAAGGAACCTTTGGAGTACTGTCATGAAATTAATATATGGCTCAGATATCAGAGACCATGAGTGTGTCCCCAAACCTCTTTTGTGGGCTTTTTGTGTCTCTAGAATAGGTGAGAGCCCTACTGTTTCTGCCCCCACCTGTTTTTGGGCTTTTGAAGCATTCAATACTCTGATTTTGGCGATGCTAATGTGAATGGATAGGTGGTAAAATGTGTCAGAGTGATGTTTGAACCTAGTGGTCCCTTTCCTATCTGCTATGGCTTGTATGGATATGAACCTAAGGGGATTTGGATGAAAACCATTTATCGCTTCAAAATTTTTTTTTTTTTTTTGGCTAATTCTCTTCAACATCAATGTGTGCTCACCCTCTCCATGAATAATGGTAAACACAATTTTGTCATACTTGAGTGTGGGTCTAAGGGGATCTAAATCTTCTATAACAGGAATCCACCGATCTTTTCCACATAACTACACCCACTTTTTCTTGTAAGATGTACAGATGTTTGTTCAATATTTTCAGTTTTATATCATAGAAGTTCATTAAGAACCCTTTCTAGGAGGGTTAAAGAGATTCTGTGTTGTTTTAGTATAATAATTTCACATTTTTTTGTTGATAGTGTTTAATCCCATTCCAAGAATAGAAAGACTAGCTATTTTTACTTCCCAAAATATATTTATGAACACTTAATAGCAACATGAATTATAAGATGGAAGATCAGTTTTTACCTCTGTGTTACATTCTGATTACTGGAAGATCTGAAAGAATTATGTGTAGCTTGGAGGGAGGATGGAGTTGATGAGTGAATTGAGTTGGAGAACCAGAAATTTCCATTTGAAGTAGAAGATTTCAAGCCTTTTCTCTTAACTGAGATGCTGTGTCATTTAAATGAAATTGGTGTGTTTGGATATTGGTTGCAAAAATAACTTGAACTTGATGGCCTTTTCTTCACAAATGTGTTTTAGGGTTACATTTTTCTTTTTGAGAAGGAATGATGTTTTAAAATGTTTTTAGGGAGACATTGCAATTGGCATTTCTTCATCTTAAGCTCTTAAGAAAATGAATACTGCTGTGTAAGCATTATGTGTGCTGCTCAATACTGTCAAAAAGTTTGGACAGTAGAGATGCAGCTTTGGACTGGAAGTGACTGCCAGTTGGAGGTAGTTAGCAATAAAATGATGAGCAAAATATTTCCTCCAGTGAATTTTACTTCAATGGGGTTGCCTGTTATGGTGATTTTTCCATTTTTCCAAGATAAGTTACTAGGTGCCTGAAACAAAAAGTGCTTTTCTTGCTCTCAGTTTATTGTATCATTTTGAACTTTTTTTTTTTTTTTTTAATTTCTAGGAGTCTTCTAATGCAGTTTTCATTGGCTTACTTGTATGTAAATTAATTCAGTTCCATCACTGTGAAGAAAGAATTTTTTCACTTTCTCTCCAATTAACAATTTGGAAATTTTTCTAGTTACTGCTTTTCAAAACAATAAAAATATGGTCATTCTAATTAAACTTCCTTTTTAAACATTGAATTCTGCATGCAATATTTTGCTTGAATCTGTCATGTTTTCCTACTTTTGTTACAGCACATGCCTCAATTTGTACCTTTCAATCTCAAGTTGTCAAATTAATTAGCTTGATTACACTGTATGTCATCAGACTAATAATGCACATCCTTGTCTATATCTGGATTCTTCTGAAAAGAGCGGTAGTTCAGCAATCAATATCTGTGGAAATAGTTTCATATTTTACATCAAGGAAAATATTTTACTTGGAGATCTTATGCTAATGATTTGGAAAAATCTGAAGGTTGAACTGGTGGGCAAAGAATCCAAGAGCTGATATGCTCATGCCAACATCTGCAACCTGGAAAACTGCCTGAAAATGCCATTTGCTGAATTTGTAGATGTCTCAATTGGGAAACAATAAAAAGCCTTTTCACTTTCACGTCACATTTTTTGGCACTGTTGTCTAGATTCACTTGTAAGATCAGAGTCTGGTGGAGTGTCTCCAATACCAGTTTCCCATGCTGAGAAATGCTGAGGCTGTGAGGTTTCTGAGCCCACCTGGCTTTCAAACACTCCTGGCAAGGCTGAGAGCTCCAGACCTTGGGTGTGAGTGGATAATCTTGCTAAGAGACATGGGATAGAAACCTTGGGTAGAGGATGTGCTGTCCAGTGTCTTACTGAAAACTATATTTGAGAAAATGATATTGAAATACAGTAGATTCTGCTTTAATCCTTGCTGTTAGTGACTGACTTCTCCCTGATAGGGAAGAGGTTTGCTCTTGCATCTCAAGACATTCTTACCTCTCTTCTTTGAGTATGTGATAGTCTTCAGCAAAGTGTTCATTGCTTCTGTGTGGATCCTCTGAGATGTCCTGGCAAACTTTTAAGTCAGACTGGAAAGAGAGAATGAAAAAGCTCATAAGAAAATGAAAATCAGAGGGCTATGAGCAAAAGGAAAGATACTGAAAAAGGCTTTGAAAGTCTATTTCTGTGCCACAGCAGCATTTTAACCATGTCTACCTGGTTATGCACTTGATTCTGGGACCTGGGTTTGTGCAGGTGCCCTTTTTTATTAAAGAAATCTGTATAACTTTAATGAGTCTTTAGGATTCTACTGCAGTCACTGAGCAAGATCCTCATGTAGAATCCCAATGTTTTTTTGGAAGTTAACAGGGAAGAGTGTCAGTTTGTTTTGTCCCACTGCTGGTGTCATGGCATGGGAGAGATTCAGTATCCCAAGATACCCAACAGAGCTGTTTGCTAGTACAAGTAGCTGTTCCTTGTTCAGTTTCTTTTGTACAGCTCACAAACACAGGGAACATTACAAAAGAAGCTGTTGCTAAACATGAAAAGCTTACACTGCATTTCAAATATCTGAAGCTGCTGTGAGACTTAAAGGATGAGAAGAGGTAGATGTGGCTTATCCACAGCAACAATACAAAACAAGTGTCTATTGTAATTCAAGTGAACAGGTATCCATTTGCAAACAGCTGGCACACATTTGTTCACTACCAATTTATCAGGAGGGATATGGAACTGAACAGACACTTACGTGCCCCTTGCTCCTATTTCTAATGATGTGCTCTCTGCATGGACTTGTCATCCCTCCAGGAAAGGGGAAAAACAAGATCTGAAGATGGTACTGGCCAGAAATTCTGTGTGATCACAGAAATGTAGTGTTAGCTGCTGCAAGCTGTTGCTCTGATGCAAATGTTGATAGAGGAGACGGCATCATCTTCCCTTTTTCTTAAGCAGCCACAGGAACTGTTTTGCAGAAGAGAAGGGTGAATTTTTAAAATATTTTAGTCACTTTCAAATCCTTCACTAAGACTCTCTATGCAGTGTCATGGGCACCTTTCATGTAGATGATTTTGGTAACTGAAGCCATGTCTTTGGTGGCCAACTCAGCCATGCCTGTAGAGCAAACCATGGTTTTCTAGGGCAGGCTCTACCCCAGTGTGATCCACTGGTGTGTGTGGTGGCCTATTTCTGGCCATAATATATCTTAAATCCTGACCTACTGCTCCTGCCAGCTGTGTCTACCAGCATGGAAAGTATAATGCAGTAGTGGCAATTCTGCCAGTATGGAGAATATGGCTTGATGATGTTTTAAACTCTGGTCACCCCCAGCTGCTGAAAGAGCATTAGTCTAAACATTTCTTGGTGCTATTAATGTGCTGATTGCTGGTCATCTTTTATAAAAAAATCATTCACACTGTCCTGAGAGAAGTGAGATGGGAAATGCCTGTGGGAGTGAGACCTGTCTTCCCTCAGTGAAGCATGGGGGATCCTCTGGCCAGGTCCAACCCCACAGAACTGGCTTAGGGATTGTCTTGGTACCCTGCCTGGCTCCTGCCTTACCATGCCTGGGACTTCAGTGTTGATTTAATGGTGTTTGGTTTGTGTTTGCAACTCTAAAGCTAGAGGTTTATGCAGTACATCTCAGGCTCTTCTTCTCCTCTTTGACATTGGGCATAGTGGCCGCTCTGCGTGAATGATCCAGTATATGGAAGGAGGTTTATCAAAGTAGCAGGCTTGAAAACATTGCAAAGTACAACTTGTTCCTAGTGATAGTTAGATTTCTAGGAGAAAAGAGAGTTAAAGGCATTTGAGTTGATCAAGGGAGAGTTGCTGGTTTTCATATCTTAAAACCTTAATCATAATGCTGTCTTATCATAGTTTTTACATCTAAACACCATCCTTCCCTTCCCACCAAAACCACAACTTGGGGATTTGCTAATCCTGTAAATAAATCTATGTTTAATATGTTTAAGCTTTGTATCCTGCCCAAAAGTCAAAACCAGCCCTTTGCTGGAGGAAGTACGTTGCAGAAAGCCGATGTGCTCTGCAAAACAACTCGCTGAGGGGAGGCAAAGCCTCAGCACAGCTTGTGGAGAATTTATGTTCAGAGAGAGCAAGTAGAGAAACAGAGTTTTTTTGAGCCAGGAGAGCACAGGCTGAGAAGCATGCTGCCTTAGGCAGAAAGGCTCAGCTTGCCAGCAGGAGTGTGTGCTGTGCACTGTGAGGAGCTGCGTGTGCAGGAGCGGGGTTTAGCAGCTGATCTGTGCGGCCCTTGGAGGTGTTTCACTCTCCCCACACACACTGGTTCTGTATCCCCAGGCAGTCTGTTTAAACCCTGCCTGCAACCAGAAGTGAACTCGTGTGGCACTCCTGTGAACTGGGGAATATTTTTTCCTGCTGAGTATTTTGATGCAATCAGCTCTTAACTGGAAAGACATATTCCAAACACTTCTGCTCAAGGATAGCATGTAGGAGTTGGACCAAACCCCAATGCTGTGATAGCTCAGGGGAGCTGTGTGTGCTCTGTGTTCCTGTTCTTTAAAGACTGGGTTGTGCTGTAATTAAATCTACTCTAAAGCACAACTTGGAAGCTCAGCTCAAAGCTAGAAGATGGCTTATCCGAGGAGCCTGTGCAGGGAGGAGAATGGATGAAATAGCCAACTCCAGTTCTAGTTCTGAGGGCACCATTGTCAGCCATCTGTATGGGAGGGATTGGTTTTGACTTGCTCTTCTCTGAATTACATTTCCTGTTGGTCGCCTATGCTTTTTTTTCCTCCCCGTATACTTTTTATTTTACTTTGCTCCCCTTCAAATCCACAAATTCTTGATGTTATGGAGTACTTGGGGAAATAGTAAAGTAAGAAAGCTTTGATAACGTAGAGTAACTGCTGGAAAAACAGCCATCTTGATTTATGCTGGCTTTGTGAACCACAACGATTGCACTTCTTAAGAAAATAGAAAGTTTTGCTCTTTGAAGATGGAACAGGGCTTCCAGATTTTAGCCTATCCACACAAGGAACACCTTCTCTGTGAATTCATCTGCTGTTTTTAGCACTTGTCACTTTTAGTAACTCGTAACTTTTAGTTACCCTAGGGTATGTTGCCATGGACAAATGCTGTATTGTCACTTACGTGATCTTTTCTGAGGTGTAACAATGTATTGCTAGGCCTGCTTATAATCTTGTGCTATAACAGTCATTAGAGAAAGACACAGCTACAAATAAGGCTTTCTGACTTCCTTTTTTCTCACCTGTGTAACTGGTGATGAGGTTATTACATAAAGATTTCTCCTGGGATGAACCTCTAGTCATCAAAGGGACTGCAAACTGCTTGGAAGACATGCTTTTAAGCTGTGCATTTGGAAAGATTGCAAGGATTAATATAACTGAACTTGAGAATAATGACACATCAATGCTGTTGGGCTAAGTTATTTTAAAAGTCTGAATCTGTCTGTAAGGCTTACGTGTTCATTTATTTTTTCATTAACATAAGAGACTAAATATCAATCTTTCCATGATAGCTGTGTTTTGTAGTGCTTTGTCAGTTAATTTAAAGCCAGTCATCTTTCTATTCCTATTTGATGGATGCATAAGGGACTAGAGAACTACAGGCATTTTGATTTGTGCTTTTGCAGCACTAGCAGTATCTTGAAACATTACTATTTTTTGCAATTTCTAAAGATGTATCTTTGTAAAATTTAGATAAATATTGGATCATTATAAAGAGAGGGGCTATTATACAATATTTAATTCTAGTAACAGTCTCTGCACCTTCATTTCACTGTGATATCATTGAGTCAAGTTCATTTTTAGTGTCCCTGTAGCAACAAATTCTTCTACTCAGGAGGTTGGTCAGTTTGTATTCCCCTATAGAAAGGGTAAGAGTGCTTCCTCTGTCCTCTCCTTCCTTCTCCCTCCTGTCCCTTCCCCATAATAATAATGATAATAACAAAAGAGTAAAGAAAATTATAATAAAGAGCTTGGCTGCAGTACCTAATACACTATACTAACAAAGACAAAACCTGCTGAAATGGATGGTGTGAGATATCTACCCTCAAGTTTGAAAAGCTTGTGTTTTAATTTAAAAAGGCATGAGGAGAATGGAACAATACTTTATAAACAGGTGTGATTGTGCTCACATTTTATGTGTTCTATTTGCAGTTTCACTATATGAAGTAAAGCAAGAAGGGAAAAAGCTACATTGTGTCATGTGAGGAGTACTATGGAAGAAATAACTTACTTGTGGTGCAGCAAAGATGCTAGAGCAGTAGTTGAAATGATACTGGTCAGAGAAATGATCTTTCAAGATAAAAGTTAATTTATTAAGTTCTACTTTTTGAAGTAGTAAGACTGAGTCATATGCAAATATCTATATCTTTTCAGTGATTAAAGATAACCATTTTATCTTACTCTGCTTTTGAACTGAGGATAGCAAGACAGTGGTACAGCAGCATAATGATAAGATGGGTATAATATAAAAAAAGATGAGCAGGAAAAGAGAGGTGAGCATGAAGCAATTAAAGTTTTAGTTGATCCTTACAGTGAAAAGCTGTTACCACTGAAATGGTGATTCTTCAGCTGCCAGAGCACACATGCTGTTATTTGTACTCTGCTACAGTGGATGTTGTTATCATGCAGGAAAATATTTGACTCATCATGTCTTTGGGGAAGTTAATGATTTGGGCTATAATAGGATTTGTTTCCAGAAACAAGGACTGTATTTCTTCAGTGTTGTAGTATTTCCAACTCAGTGAATAAACATCCAGAACACCCAGTAATTGATAAAGTACTTACAGGTTACTGCTGCCTGTCCTTGCAAAACACAGCTTTGCTTTTATCAAAGGGATCTGAGTGGAACAGGTTGAAGTGGATAATAATTTTGCTGGCTTGAAGTACCAAGAGGACTTGTTCAGTACTTCTAGTGACCTTACTGTGTCTTCCTGACATCTGAGATGCAGATTCCTGAGAGCCATACAAATGGGTGTGGAGCCACTGATTGCAACCCTGCTGTGTCTCTGTCCCCAAAATGGCTACTCAGAAAGGTGAAAGGACTTCCCAAAAGTGAATGACTACAAAATGAGCCCAACAACTGTCCCTTGCCTATACAATTCACCACTGATGTACTTTTTAAAAAATGTGTAGAAGGTGATGTAAATTCTGGTTTAATTTAATCCAGCTTTCAAAAAAGAGCTCGGGATGAGTGCAGTTGGCAGTCAGTCAGGGGTCATGCAGCAGATCTGGTAAGGGAGTGGCCCTGCTTGTAGGAATTACTATGGCATTTTCCTTGAAAGGGAAGGGGAGAAAACACTTTGCCTAATCCAGGCTGTGTCAAAAATGAGGTGTCACACTCATGCCTTTGTTCCTTCCTATTCATAGTGAAAGAGATCTGAACTTGGAAATGACTGTTCTTACCATTGCCACAGTGGAATTTCTATGATAGGATCAAGTAGCTTGATAAGGCTGAGAAAGGTGAGTTTATAGTAGGTTTGGATTTGTGTGCAAACATGGAAGTGATCCCAAGGAACATCCTGTGCTGTACTTGGAGTTGATGCTATTGAAAACACAAAGATACAAAGCAGGTGAAGGCCTAAGGTTTCCACTTTATAAATAGACCAGATTCCCATGATGTAAATAATTTATTTTCAGGTAAATGTTAGCTAATTATCTTTAATATGGCCATGACTTAAGTTCTTGCTGGCTGAGAGGCATCCTGGGAAGTCTTTAGGAGACAATAAATTCACCAATGGCAACCTGAAATGATGGAGTAAGTTCAAGCTCTCAGCTGTGATACTCAGCAATAAGAGGTAGTGGTTGCCTTGTCAGCATTTATCTTTTGCTGCTTCAATGCAAATCATTCAGCATCTTGACTTTGGGGGTTTGTGCATAAAAAAAGTATTAATTTTTGAGAACAGTAGAAACCCCAACTCACTTCAGAAACACAAAGTACCATCAGTGGTACTAGTGGTGTTTATTTTTTGCAGATGTTTAGAGCAGGTCAACAAACAACACGCCTGAAAGTTGATATTACTTTCTCATAATGGCTATTGTAACTGGTTCAAATGAATTAATCTTTCAGTCTTGCTACTGATTCTATTCTTCTTCAGCCTGGAAAAGAGAGAAACCTCATCACAGTCTGCAACTTCCTCATGTGGGGAAGAGGAGAAGCAGGCACTGAGGGACCCAAGAGAATAACCTGAAGTTGTGTCAGGGGAGGTTTAGGCTGGATATTAAGAATGCTGTTGTGATGCAGTCTTAGTTCTACTCTTAGATTTTAGAGTAGTCTTAGCTGTTAGCAATACTTGAGTGACACAAGCCAGTGTTGTACATTATTATGTGGCTCAATTTATTGTTTTCCTTCTAGTTTGACTCCATTTCTGGAACAACTGAGATGGTAAGCAAGCTAATAAATTATTTCCAAGTGATTGTATTTGATCAAGCATAAAAGACAAATGCTGATGTTAATGCATTGAACTGATCACTATCTTGTGTGGGTGAACTATGGCTTAGTTTCTGCATGCTACAGCAAGAAGATATTAAACTGAAATCTCTGCTAACAGTTCAATAAGCCAGGATTTTCCAAGGTAAACAGCTCACTCATTTACTTCAAGAGATGTGCCCAGAGTGCTGTTTCATGTGCTTTCCCTGTAGCTGTAGAGCTTAATACACTGTCAGGTAAAGCAGGAGGAGAGCTGTGCTTCTGTAGCCAGATAGAAACAGCTCTGATGCAGAAATCCATCTGGGAAGCAAGTGTCCAGTATTTTACCAGCTGATGCATGCTGAGTGCTCCCAAGACAAGGAAATCTTTTTTCTGATGTAGCCAAGCAGGTTTAATTTTGTTTGATTGCTTCCCAGAAGTTTGGTTTGCTCTTGTTCTCTCACTTTCTGCTGGAATTTGTGGTTTTAGTTTGTGTGACCAGAGCGCTCAGACTGCAGCTCTCTCAAGAACCCGGATCTATGTGTGCTGGTGAGGATGTTTCTTTCACTCCAGCAGTTTTGTGTTGCTTATCTCAGTATATAGTGTTTGTCATGGCATCAGTTCTGATGTTTCCTCACAGCTGAGTAATATTTCAGCCTATTATGTGGCTTTATGGTTTGTTTTACTTTGTACTCCATGAATTCCAAACTGAAGCTCTTTGGAGAGAGTGGCGAGTATTTTAGGTGTCCCTGGTGCTTTTTCAGAAATGCTCTTGGAGGACTTCTATCATGTAGAAAGAAGAAAGGATGGGTTTTCAGTGAAACAGCTTCCATGTAAAAGTGCAGACCCCGGGTTTCCCTCCTCATGGGCATTTTTCTAAGCTACTTGTTGTCCTTGAAAAAAAGGAAAAAACAAAGGCTCTACACTGAAAATTAATGGCCAGGATATGGTGGTGTACTGTACTGCCAGGACCTGTGCAGCAAGCATCTCTAAGCCTCTGTTCTTTCTGTGCTGCCTTGTATAAAAAAATATTCCTTAGGCCAATTCCCTTATAGATCTGTCTGGAGTGCTCATGGATCTCTCCCTGCTGATTTGAACCCTAATTCTTAATGAGCAAATGTATGTGCCCAAGTGCCCAAGGTTCCAGTTTTATCATCATCTGGGATTTACACAGGCACTCTGTCCTTGTTTTTCAGCTTCTCCTCTGGAATAAGAGTAGCTGTAGGTAAAACAACTGAATCTATCCTGCTTCCTTGCTTTTAACAAGCAACTGCATTTCAATGAAGCCCCAGGGAGAAATTCCACAGCTATAGAACAGATGCTGTCTTTGCTCAGAATCTGGGGTTTTATTTCTTCCTTAGACATTTGAGCTGGCTGCTTATCCTGAGGTGTCTGCTTGTTGCTTCTTTTATAGGAGCAAAGAGCAAAGATCCTTCCTTGAATTGAGAGAAAATGTTCTTCAGCACAAACATCAGTTTGAGATTTTGTGGATGCAAAAAACTAGGTGGAAGTGTCAGTACAGATGCTAAACTGGATTAAGTGATGACTGAAAATATGTGAATTCTCTTTTCATCTGAGTGATAGTTGTTGCCTTGGGCAATATTACTTTGCAAAAACATTTTTCTTGATGTAATCCAAATAAATGAAGTAACCACAAGCTGTGTTTGTAGAGTATTATTTTTTTTCTTCCTATATCTTCAACATAAAATAGCAGGGGACAGAAGGGAAACCTATTTTTTTCTAAGACATTATCAACTATTTACAAAACAAATGAACCCTAGGTTGTATACTTCCTCTGAAGTACAAATACCAGTGATGCCTTTATAAGAAGGCTTGGGAACTGCTGGAGAAGGAAATCAATGCTGTATTTGAAATCCTCATGTTAGTGGTTGTCTGGTGGAGTTTGTAATGGTGTGGGCTGAATTCTGAACATGGTGCTGTCTATAAAGAGTTTCTCAGAGCTGCCTGAGGATTTATTGACTTTAGGTGCACTGGGCAGATTGATGGCAAGCTTCTTGCAAGGTAACTCCAGCCTTGCATCCTGCTCTTGCTAGCCCAGCTGGAGCAGCCAGCTATCTCTGCAGCACACGTGGAGTCCAAGTAAGATTTTGCTTTAGTAGGGTCTTGCAGTTGCAACAAGGCTTTTGTGCGCTTCCTGAAAGTTCTAGTTCTTAACTTCTCCCAATCCTAGACTTCCCCAGCTCATGACAGTCATGTTCAAAGGATGCCTTGTAGTCTTCTTCAATATCAAGGTGTTGAAATAGCTTTTCAAGCATTTTATGGATCTTTCTATTTCTGAAGCATTTTAAACCTCAACTATTTTAAGAAATTGTCCTGGATTTTTTGTTGCCTTTGGAGGCTTTTTTCCTTTTAGAAGCAGCTTTCTCCCCGTGTTCCCCTCACCCCTCACCTTGTGTTTTCAAATGACCTTCAGTAGAGTTGGAAATATATTTGGCATCTGCAATTTCCTAATTGTGCAACCAAGGCATATTCAAAATGCCTGTAGAATAAAACTAATTTCTATGTCTGCTTGTTTTCTACTGTCTGTTACTTCTTTTTTTTTCTTTTTTTGGTAATTACAATATTTTACAACTCTTCCACCTTTTGCCTTTTTTATATTCCTTTTCAAGCATTTTCATGCAAATGTTTAAATTCCTGAGTCATCTTGTGAAAGTGTTTCTTTGCCTTAGTTCTCATTTTTCCTCTTGCAACACCCTGTGTTGCTCTTTTACATAAATACGTGCACTTATGTGCTCACACAATGTTATTGCTGGATAGGTGAAACATGCTAGTCTGAGCAATTAATTTTCTTGGAGAGATCCATCTCAGATTTAGCCAGGTGGACTTCTCAGTGTTGTTTCTGATCACACTGCCAAGTGGTGAAACATTGAGATTGCTATAAAGAGCAACAAATGCTCAATTATGGGCCACCTTTACTCATGTTGAATAACAACCAGAGAACTTCCAGTGGTGTAGTCAACTGCTGGCTACCTGTTTGTGCATCTGGATGCCATTTGAAGATAAGCTGTATTTGGAGATAAGATGTATGTATTGGAAATTATTTCTATGAGGAGCAGTTCTAGACAGAACCATATCCAAACATTGATCCTGCAGTACTAAATATCAGGAAAGGGACTTGGAGCTTTGTGTGAGAGGCATAAATATCCTTGGATCTGCATAAATGATACCTTCTGCCTTCAAACTGAGCTGAGGAGCTTTGAATGCTTTGGGCTAAAGGGTGCCTCTGCACGTGCCTGGAGAGGCTGAACACACCAGTGTGGTGTTGTCAGCAGATTTGGGTCCTGCTGTTCAGTTCTTCTTTGTGCCTGCCTTCTCCTCACAATCCTCTGAAAAGTGCCAAAGTACACTAAATATACCAGGGAAACTGATGGAGGACGGGGTCCTAAAGGAAGGTGGTAAGCTATGGGAGTAAAAATTACTATTTTTGTCACATCACAGAAACTACCAGGTCCCATTTCAGATAGTGCATGTTCAAGTCAGGTTTCTTGAACCCTGAAGCATCCTGTTTACTGCTTAATAGGCATGTGCTACACTAAGGAGCTTTGCAAGGACCTGGCAAAATGAAACAGCTGTATAGCACAGTCAAACTGTTCCTTGGTGTGTGAAAGTTCATGTACAACAGAAGGAATAATGTGTGGTGTTTACATTCTTTTTTTACTGGCTTCAGTCCACAAATAACAAATGGCTTGCCACCATAAAGAAACATAATTGCCAGCAGATTGGGGAAAGAACAAGGGAAATAATAACAGTCACCCTCAGTGTGGTGTGCAGCCACCTGGAAAGCAGTGTGTGCTTTCTTAGCCTGCTGCTGTCAAGAGTGTAGAGATGGAGGTGGAAGAAGCAAAAAATAATTAGTGGTATGGAAAGATTCTGCTAAGAGGAGGTGTGCAGAGTCTGGGAGCATTCTCCTGGAGACAAAACGACTAAAAGAACCACTGAAGAAAGCTCCAAAATGGATTGTGTATTGTTGGATTGCTGGGCAACAGAAGTATGAAAACTCTTCTCTCCCCCGCCCTCTCATGACTGCAGAATGACCCTTTCAGTTACATGGAGAGACACTTTGCTTATTCCAGAAATGTGACACGAAGCCATCAGGATCCTGGCCAGTGGGTGAGGATACTTGGAGGGGAAACATGATCACAGAATGCAGTGTGGAATTTGAACTGAGACGTGAGAGTGCTCCCGCAAGCAAGAGCTGCAGCAGCGCTGTGGGTTGGGGCACTGTGGGTTGGCACAGCTCTAATGATTCTGTGAGATGTCTGAGATGTACCTGGTGTCTGGATTTGTTGGTTAAACCCTACAACATCTGTGATCTGCAGCTTCTCTGGAAGTGGCACCTCCAGGTGCCACCTGGCTGGATGCTGCCTCCTGCTTTTTGGGTCTTCTGACCTGGAGGGTGCTCAGGGAGCTGCTCAAACCAGGCTGAGAGCTGCTTGCATTTTGTAACTTCATTTGAATTGCATATTAAACAGGGAAAAAGCTCCTTATTTGGCTAATAATGCTATAATCAGATGAGGCTTTTTTTGCTCTAAAGTGCCTTTTAATAAAGTAATTTCCAGTTTAGAAATGTGAGGGTAAGTGGTTTCAAAGCTTGTGCCTGTGGGAGTTGCTGTTCAGCATGGTCCATGTTGCTACAAGATGATGAAGGATGTTCCTACAGACATGTATGTTAGCCCCAAGGTACTTCAGGAATTGCTGACTTGGTTCATTGACTTCAGCTTTTTTTTTAAGCCAGAGCAGACATGTAGCTTTTTTGACTGCGTTTGTACTTTTTTTTTTTTTTTTGAGTGACATGACTGATTTTTGGCAGGTGTAGTTTATTAGCTTCAAACATAAAAGTCAGTATTTTATAGAAGAGAATAAAACAAAATATTTTATAGAAAAGAATAAAAGGCTTCCCAAAAAACTCTGAATATTTCTATGGCAATTACAGGACTTTTGTTGTTGTTTTGCTTTTATATTCTGTGTGGGTAAGAATCGTGTTTGTTTACACACTGTTGCAAAACAAAACACATTTTCCTTGTTTCTGGTACTGTTTAACAAGATGGTAATGGCATTTGTCTTTGGATTTCTATTAGCTTTGTTACTGGTTTACAAAAGAGTTAATCAGCCAAATTACTTAATAGCTCATGAACACTTCTGTGACATAACAGCCAAATGAAGTCTCTAATTCTATTAAAGCTTCTCTTCACGTCCACACAAAAGATATCACTTTTAATGTTTTATTTCATGATTCATAACTGTTTAGGAAGCAGTGCTCCTGGTGGTGCAGTGCCTTTAATAACACAGCTGTCTGCTGCTCTGGTGTGTATGTAATATGTGCATCATATTGTGGACTTTGCTCTGGAGTACTGAGAAAATGAGATAAGAATACATTGTTTGGTCATAAACTTAACTACCCCTATATTAATAACATCTATATTGTCAGGGCTGCTGTATAAATCCATTTGACCCACTTCTACCCATAAAGCCACAGTAACAATCTGTAATGCTGCCACATAAACATACTGGCTTCTCATGACGAGCTGTTGTTAACAAAATTCACTGAAGACCTTTCTTTAGCATAAGTTGTATTTATATACTGCAGCTGAAAGCTGCTTTAAAACTGAACATCTGTTTACAATGCTTGGGCTTTATTGCTGCTTAGTGAGGAGAGCATTGTGAAAGATATTTCAGCACTGTCGGGCTTGCACCATCTTCATGAGCTTTGTTTTTGGAAGCTGAGAACAGCCTGACCCCCTGACAACAAGACTTGCCTAAGAGGGGCTGGCTTTAGCTTAAATTTGCTTATCAGTTTATTTGTTTGCTCTGAGAGAGCAAACAAATGGTAGTTTTAGAGTGGAGGAGGAGCCTTCCTTAAGCATCCTGGTACTGGCTCCCATGGGTTATAGAGGGGGTCACTGGCTGTCATCTCTGGGGTTGGGCAGGGGCTCTGGGCCATGGTAGCCCTTGAAAAAAGGGCAGGGATTATTGAGAGCCATCCCTCAGAAGGTGTTCAGCCATGGTTAGAGAGCAGTGGTGGGCAGGCAAGGATGGGATGAGCTGCCTGGGGCACTGGTATTTACTCTCCTCAGGAAGAGTGATTGCCATGGCACAGCCCAAGTCAGTTCTGGGGGCTGAGCCGGCTGTTCTGGGCAAGCACTCCTCTCCTGCTCTTTGCAGAGCTCCTGCTATTCTACCTGACACCCTCCTCCAGTGAAAGCAGGATTGCTATAAAACATGTGGCTTTCTCATCTTCACATTTACAGAAACCTTTTTAACCTGTTCAAAAGTAGATTTTCACTAGGGTAGTACTTTTAGCTTTTTCTAAGTTACAGTAGAGGTGCATCAGAGGAGCAGGGAAAGTACTTACGTAATTTATTCCATAAAATGGATAAGGGGTAATATAACTCTCAGAGCTGATGAACACACTATGCATGTTCTGGCTCTACTGAGTTGAAATAGTTCAGTTATGGTTCACAGAATTTTTAAAATCTGTGGATATTTTATGCCTGTGAAGTCCTCCAGTGCTTGACTAAGATGCTAAGACTCCTTACAGGAATGCAAATATCACCTAATATTTGTTTTCTTACTTTAGCACCCCATCTCTCTCTTAATAAACACAGAAAAACCTTCAATTTTTTTTAATGCCTAAAGCAGAACAGTTCTCACTGGTGAGTACTTAATGTTTTGGGAAGAAAATAGCAGCACCACAAACCCAAAGAAATTAATTAATACCTGATATGGTGTTTCCTCTGGATCTAGAGGAGAAGAGCTCCAGCTACAGAAATCATTTCCCTTGTAATGCTGAGTGGCAAGTGTTGCTATTGTGTGTGATGTGGCTCCTGCATGAGTAATGTCATTACTTGCTGTGCCACATGCATCTGCACTTGCCTGAGGTGAAAAGATTTGGGCTGGGATTGTTGGGGAGGTTATGCTCACAAGATCAAGGCTGAAAGTCAGAAAAGAAACACATGGAAATTTGTGCCTTGAAGATTTTTGTAAGACCCATTGCTGTAGCAGCAGAGTGTCTGTGCCTTTAAGAACTGTGGAACAGATATTGATATTGCTCTTGCTGTGTAAATTCACTGTAGCATCAGTATGAAAGAGAACTTTAGAAAAAGCCTTTAATCTGAAAGCATGGTCTGACTCTTGAGAAGCATTAAAAACCCCCAAGTTCTTCTCAGAATCATGCAGGCAGAGGAGGCGCTTGAGTGGCCCTGTGATGGTGCCCACTGAGCTGTGTGACTCCTGCCATGGGAAGCTATGGAAACTAAAAGCTGAAGGAATTCATGGTGGTGAGGGAGAGACTGTCAAGGACTATAAGATGCAAAAAAACCAACACTTCTTTTTCAGAAGGTTTTTGTACCAAACTGCAGCAGTTCTTGCTTGGTAGGAAAATGGGCAGAGCCATGTCCTGGCTAGGTGCTCTTTAAGTATTGATAATGGCTAGTAGTGGCAAGAGGCAGTGAGGGCGTGGACCCCTTATACTTGACCTGATTCAGTGTGTAATTGTCCTCTGTTTAAGTAAAAACAAGCTTAAATTGTGCTGTTTCACAATATCTTGTTTAGCTGAGCTGATAGCAGTCAGTTCTCCAGATCTTTGAGTGACTGCTTCACGATTACAAAAAATTTGTATTGAGATCCCATCATTGCATTGATCTGTTGAGAGAAGCCCTGTTGACCTTTTAACCTCTATGGAATTGCCAGGTTGCTGTCTCTTCTAACTCACTGCATGACAAAAATTGAGTTTCATGTATAAGTGCTAAGTACCTTTCAGAGTACCAAGCACAAATTTAATATTCTCAGTATAGACTAAATATTTGTAATAAGTTTGCAAATAGTTTCTGTTGCTTCAATTACTTGTCATACTGGCAGAATTGCAGGTTCTTAAGGCGTTGCTTCAGCTTTTCCTAACTCTAGTGGCTGAGGTCTTGGTTATTTTTTTTTTTTCATAACAGCAACAAAATTGCTTGGTTTAGCAATTTAACTAAACCAAGGTCTGTAACAAATCATTGCACCTAAAACACTGGTGGGCAAAATACTGATGAGGCACTCTGAACACTTTCCTCCAAGCTCTCTATAGGAATTTGGGGAGTTGCAGACCTGACTGACAAATGACTGTGTTAGGACAGCTGTTTGGAAATGGTGAATGCTGTGTAATATGGCAATGCATATGAAGAGGGTTGTCTCCAGAAATTGTGCTGTGTTTCGAAATTATTCAGCACTGGGCCTATGAGACTTTGGGAAAGTCTTGGTACAATAGGAACAATATAGAGGACTATTTTTCTTCTCATTTTCTCAAGTCTCACATTCCAGGACAGACTGTGCTGTACTGCTGCATTTCTACATGGCTGAGCTTGAATCTCTGCACTTCAAACACAAGACATGGTTTTCATCTGTATTGTGACAACCAGAACTGAACAAGGCTCAATTAGGGGAGGCCAGAGTGGCTGTGTGTATAACTGCTGGGTTTAGGTAGCTTAAAAAAAAAAAAAAAAAAAAAAAAAAAAAAAAAAAAAAAAAAAAAAAGGAGCAGCAGGAAAAGGAGGAAAGTGAAAAATGGGAGAGAGCAAGGAAGAGGCAGTGTCCACTGCTTCCCGTCTTGCATAGGATTCTGTGTATCCTGCCTAACTCACCCCATATCAGTGAAACCTTTTTCCCTGGTTTCTCTTCCAATTCTAGCACATCCCATTTCTGATCCATGCTGTCCCCTGTTTCCTGACAAGGTAGGATCCTTCAGTCTTTGCCTGCCAGATGAGTTTTGATCCTGTTTTCTTGCTCATCCCTTCCCCAGGTGGTCACTTTGCCACTGCATTGTGTTCTCCTGCAGAGATCTCCCCCATCCTTCTCCTTCAGTCTTATTCCAGATCTGTATTTTCCTTCTCTTTTCCAAGTGGCTTTGTCTAGTCTTCCTCACTGCCACTGTTTTTCTCTTGGATATAAGACTGAGTTTGTACCTGCTCCTAAGCAAATGTTTGCCTGTTTGTGCACTGAAATGTGCCTGAAGATGCTTGAAAGAATGTTCATGTAGATATTTTGGAAACATCAGTTTTGGTATCTGACCTAGAAACTACTTCAGTCTGCCAGAGCAAGACAGAACAACAAGTTGGATTTTATCTGCTTGGTGAAAGCTGGGCAAAGGGGAAAATATGCTGTTTTCCTTTTCTGATGCTTAAAAAGTTTTGATTTTCTTTTTGTGCTGTAGCATTTGAACAGACTGTTCATTGAACCCTTCAGCATCCTGTCATCTTAATTTACCTGAAACATTGTGCAGCTCTTTCTTGTCTTTGTGCACTTGCAATAGTATCAAATGACTTCTATCCCTGGTGTGATACTGTAGGTTTTTAGAAGTGAGACTTCTTTACTAGGTAATACATGTGACAGGGCTATTCAGGAGAGGGGATAAACTGTCAAAATTCACAGTGTGATTCTATCACTACTGTCCTTTGGGGTATGTAACCACTGCACTGTGCTCACTCACATAGTCCCTCTGCTGAATGCCCAAATAACAGTTGTGTGTATGACCCTGCTCTTTTTAGAAGGTCTTAACAGATCATCATTTTAGGAGCAGATATGGGGAACTCCCAAGTTTCAATTTTTTTTGCTAAGTTCCAGGAAAAGTCACTTCCCTTTTGTACAAAATGCCTTGTCTCAGGGTGTGTATCACTATAGATCCCATAAATGAAGCTGAAGATGTCATTCTATGGTAGCTGTACCTTCAAGGTATTGAATATTCTGAAAATCATGATTTAATGTTATTCTGTGGCACGGAATCTCTAATAAAACTGTACTGTGCAAAAAATGTACAAATAGGAGGGTTTCTATATGCTGGAAGTACATTGTTCTGGTGAAGGGGCTGGCAGCTTTCCTGAAATATCTTTATGACAGAAAAAAAAGCAGGGGAACTAAGAAGTCCTCTTTAAAGTTAACTTTCTAGCTGCTTGGAAATGTGCCTGGCATAGCTGCAAACAATTCTATTTATACACATGACTCCCACCAGCAGAAGAAAAGCCTGCCCTGAGGGAAGGGAAGCCAATGGTGAAAGCTCCTGGACCATAGGAAGATGGAAGAGTTTTCCATTTCCAAAGGAAAAACAAGTCACTAACTTGCTTTTAACTTATGGGGCATTGACAGAGGGTGCATCAGGTTTTGCAGCATGAAGCTCAGCAAGTTCTCAGCCCTGTTCCTACAGGTCACCCTGACCACACACAAGTAGTTGTTGTATCTTCAGTCTCTCTTCCTTCACATCAAGTGTGTCCTTCCCAGATGGTGTATTTAGAAATATTTTATGCTAATTATGGGTATGAAGTGAAAAATCAGGGAATAAAGTAGTTTCTAATTTTTCTTCATAGTGAATTTTACTCACCATAGTCACTGAATAATTTTTTTCATGTAGCATCATTTACACTTGTATAAGGTGTCAAAAATCAATGAACATTTAAATAATCTTTTTTCAGCAACATGAAAGAATTGATATGTTCAAGCCTAATTTTCAATTGCAGAAGATTAATCTTTCAGTTTTGTTTCGATATCCCCTTAAAAACAGATAGATAAAAGTTTCCTGATTCAAGAAACTTCCTAGACTGGATCCTTTGTATTAAATATTTAATTTGATAAATATGCTTACTGAAATTTTAGGTAATTTTTAGTCTGGTCTGTGCATATAGAGTAGGTTCTTTTGTTAAGGATTTTTGCTTTAAATTAACCTGTAGGACTTTGGTTTATTCTGGATGATTTCCTGGTAAAAGTTTTGTTGTTTTTTGCTTTAGGATGGAAATATTGCAATCAGGGCAAATAACTTTATGAATCTTTTTTTCTCCATAACTAACTTGCTTTACCTGATATCCTGAACTTCATAGCTATTAAAACAACTTTGAGTGCTGGGATCAAAGGAGTGACCTGCTTGCTGAACTTGTATTTTGTGGCAAGTCAGCTGGACTTGGTGGTGTTTCAGGCTGAGAGACTTCATATGCACAAAACAATTTACCAGGGCAAGCTTTGTCCTTGAGCACAAAACTACTTTCTATTCTTATGAATTTTACTTTTATATTATATCACATCTCCTTGCCTCTTTATTAAGCCTTTGTGTATATTTTTATCACCAAATGGTTAGAAATGTATGGATACTGGGTTCAACCAATGATTTGGATTCAACTCTAAAAAAATACTCTTAATGTAACTTTGCTCAGGAAATGCATCTCTGTGGGCTGTTGCATTATCCAAGGTGTCCCAGACAGGAGAGACTGTAATGATGAGAACAGATATATATTCTGACCTGAAACTCTTCTGGCTGTCATATTTTCTAGGAACATAGGGTATGGGTTCACTAAAGAAAGACAGGAAGGTCTGCATTTATCTAATCACTAGGTTTTTAAAAAAGTATGTCTGTACACTCTAATTTCCTGTTCAAATATTGCAATCCCAGTTTAATTTACCATCCTTGAGTAAATTTTATTTCACTAGCTCTAGTTAAACCCCAAGACATTTAACTATTATGAAAGCATATAGTTGATATTTTAGAAATCATCAGTTCAGGTTAGGTTGATACATTGGGGAGAGAGGGAAATGTCACTGATTGGTAAAAGCACTATTTTCTCTTCAGATGAAATTTCACACTTCTAATACCAGGGAAATACTCTTTTGATTCATGGAAAATAGAAATATCAGAAGTCAAATTTCATAGTATGTCAGTGAATGGTACAAAGCAATGTTTTTCAGCAGCACTTCTCCTTTAGGGGGAAGTCTCTGTATTTTTTTTTTCCAAAATCAGATTCAGAATGTGTTCTTTATCAAGATCCTTCCAGCTCTATCAAAAAGGGACATTCAGGACTGTTAGTGGCTTTCTGAGCTTCAGTGGCAACCTGCTGGAATATATGGGAAGGCTGGAGGAAAATGTTTTAGTTCTGTGAAGCCACCAATCCCTTTCTTATGGAGACTGCACTGCATTTTTGGTTTTGCACAGGTCTTCATAGGGCAATTTCTCTGCCTTCCATTCTTTCTGGGCTATTTTAACCTGCTCTGTGCACAGCACACAGAAGAGGCATACACCTGCTGAAAATACCACTCCTCAGCTTGTATTGGGATTGTATTTGGGACAAAGACTATTTAGCAGAGTAATTTAGTGGGTTAAAATTGCTGAGTAACTGCTGCTGTGAAGGTTGCTCTGCAATGTTGTAGCTTAAGATTCATATAAGACTGCTCTGAGGTTTTTCCCATTGATATCAATATGAAAATTCATTGCAAATAAAATTTTAGGCATGAGATAGATGCAACATCTCTGAAAAGACACTTCTGGAACTTTTCTCTTAAAAAAAAATTCAACTATTGTTAGAAGAAAGAGCAAGGAAAAAGCTGTTAGAGAGGCCTTTTCCCCTTTTATCCTCACAAGAAAATGTTTGATGACTGTACTCTGTGCAGAGAACAGGTTTATGGAGCGTTTGCTTCAGCTAAGTAAAAATTGCTGAAGATGGATGTCTGTGTTTAAGTGGTTCACGTTGTGGTCATGTTTCCTGATTCAGTATCATTCAAAGGGCTCACTGGCTGCCTCTGATATTTCCTTAAGTCTTTATGTCATTGAAAAGGTGAATGCTAAAGCAAGAAAACTGAATTTAACCCAGTGGGAGGTTTTAACCATAAGTATGTGTAAACTAAGCATTCTGAAAATTCCTCTTCCCCCTTCCTCCGCTCTTCATTATAATTCTCTTTTATTTAAATGATCTCAAAGTGCAGCCTCATGTGTGTTTCCTTGCTAGGATATCCTGGGACTGTGAACCCAGGAGCAGAGGAAGATTTTACATAACAGGCAATAAATTCAGAGAAACTCTCTTGTGTTGTGAGCCATGCTCAACAACAGAAAAAAGCTGACCTTGAGACGATGCCTGGCCATGACCCTTTATTTATAGGAAGTTGTGGGTGGGTTGAAAACCCCTGGAATTAGAAGCTTTGCTGCTGGGCTCCCAGTGGAGTGTGCATGTGGAAAAAGGGCATTGCCTGTCTTCCTTCCCTTGACCTGAAGATTTTACTTCTTTGGATTTTACTTCTCTGGTAGAGCAGTGTGGTGAAGGAAGGAATCTTCCCCACAATAAAACTGGACAATGACAACCACCTTCAGTATCATATCTGAGACAAAAATGTAACTCAAATATATTTGCAGTCCCCAAATAGCCATTCATTTTATTGTAGCTCACCCTTAGACTGAGGCACATGCTGCTGTCCTTGTTCCTGAGACAGTGAAACTGGAGGTTAATTAATATCCATGTTTTCTCCTCACTATGCTCAGACATTCCTGTGAATGACTGTGACTGTATTTTCAGGATACATGCTGGAAACCCCTAAATTTGCAGCTTCCCATATTTTCTTTTTGTTTGCTTAAACAAACCTAATCTTGTTTCCTTTATCCCTGCAACATCTATCCATCCTGCAAGCTGAAGATCCAGCCTGGGCATTTTGCCATTCTGTACCCAGCCCCGATCCTCTGATATTTCCCTAAGTCTTTGCCATTGAAAAGGTGAACACTTAAAGCAAGAAAACTTACTTCTCATTGGGAGAATTTTCCTCCAGTCCATATCCCAGCTGAAATCCAGTCTGGGTTTTTCCTCCAGTCTGTACCCCAGCTGGAATCCAGTCTGGGTTTTCCCCCATTCTGTATCCCATCTGAAATCCAGTCCGGGTTTTCCCCCATTCTGTATCCCATCTGAAATCCAGTCCGGGTTTTTTCCCCATTCCGTACCCCAGCTGAAATCCAGTCCGGGATTTCCCCCATTCCGTACCCCAGCTGAAATCCAGTCCGGGTTTTCCCCCCATTCCGTACCCCATCTGAAATCCAGTCTGGGTTTTCCCCCCATTCTGTATTCCAGCTGAAATCCAGTCCGGGTTTTCCCCCATTCCGTATCCCAGGGGAATCCAGTCCGGGTTTCCCCCTGTTGGCAGTTCCAGCCCTGATCCATTCTGGATCCCTATCTATTTCAGCATCGAGTCTGCCAAACCTTTGCTATTCACCTTCAGCTTTAAAGCATTTTATAAAAAAATACAGCTATAGGTTTATGAAGTGTTTTGAGTCAGCTTTATGATCTATTAGGAAACAAACCTGTTTTAACTTGGGGTGGGTGATCTTTACCTTGCTCTCCAAGGCAGCACAACATGAATAAAGGCTGGGTTGCTGCAGAGTTGTGCTCTCTTCTTCCCAGTTAATTGATATGTTAATTGATCTGTTGGTTTCTGTTAAGGACACTTGGTGAGACACCTTTTCACCACAGGTAGGGAGGAGGTACAGATAAGCATTTTTCTGGTAATGCAGCTTCAGATTGTGATGTGCAGGCTCTTACCCATTCCTTGACTCAGGACTTTAAAAAATGGTGGTTTTTACAATTATGGTGATATGGGATATATGCTAAACTTAGAGCAGCTACTTAATTTACAAAACTCAGTTACTCAGTTAATCCAGCTCAGTTAATCTTCCTGACTGTGGCTTGTGCTGCCTGCTTTAGCTTGGACAGCATTTCATTCCAAGTGTGTAATCTGAAATGATAGTTGAAAAAAACCTCTTTTTAAAGGTTCTGAAGTTATTGATTGCATTTTGTCGGTTTTACCTTTGGAGTGGAGAGATTGTTGATCTTGTATATCCCTAAACCACTTTTGTCCTTGAAATCTGAATGTTGTTTACAATTCCTGATACTCAAATGCTTTCCTGCTGCTTCTTATGAGGAGGGTGAGGGTCCTGGGGTGTATTTTTTCCCCCTAGATGTAGTACAAGTAATTGAACTGAATTTCTGTAGCTTCTGGGGAAAGTGCAGTGGATTTGCTTCATTTACTCAGCTCAGTTCAGAAAGAGCTTGTGAAGAACGGAGATTATTCCAAAACTCTGCCTGGCTGCATCTTTCCCTGTGAGCCTTGGGGAATGCCTGTGCTTGAGGCAAGAGCTGACTCAGGCCCCACTTGTGTTCAGCACCATGTGTTGTGGACTCTGTGTGTCCTCCAGAGACGGGATGCTGTTGTGGGCTGTTGGAAGCCCAGGGCTGCTTTCCCACCTGGATCTGATCTGGTAATGCTTTGTCCTTACCTGACACTGTGTTTTGCTGTTGTCTTTTGCTTTTCTTTCCATTCCTCCCCCACATCCAGGTTGGTACTGAATCTTGCCAGTGGTACTTAATGTGAGGACATTAGTGCTCTGTTGACATCCCAGGATCTGTTCAGACCTACAGCTTCGTCAGTGCTGTTATGTTGCTAAAAACAGCCACATTCTAGTGCTTCAGTTTCCTTGCTTTTTCCCTCAGGATTGGACATCATATGTCTTCTGAATATTGCTAATGCCAGTTCTTTATATAGCAATTGCTGGGTGAAGCCTGGTGGTTTCTTCTCTCTCTTTTTTTTTTTTTTTTTTTTTTTTTTTTTTTAATAAAGTGCAAGTTGGGTATTACCAGCAATCTTCTAGTGAAGTTGCAAAATGAAGAAATTAAGGGACTTATCTGGTATTTTTGCAAAGTGCTCATGGGGGAGGGGAGAGATATAAATCTTGCAACTTTCAGAACCAAAAATGCCAGCTTTTTGACAGTCTGATTATGGAAGTCCAGTAGACATGGACACAAGTGCTCTGATTTGATTGTGATCTTCATTGAAACAGAAAAACCCCGACTTGGTGCTGAGTCACCTGGAGTTAGAGACAGTTACAGGTTCCTCCATGTTGCTTTAATGGGATATGAAGTAATTTGGGATAGGCCTATCCTTTTTGAGAGAAGTCTGTGCTTGCAGTGATACTTTAGGGGTGACAATCCAGGCATTACCTGAGAAATTGCTGTTCTCTTAATTAAAATCCCAGCTTTCTTCCATGGTAAACTGATGGTGACAGTGACTTTGTTTAAAATAAATAAATACATAGCCTTAACCTTTGACAGAAATGCTTTGAATGGCATTTCAATGTCCTCTTTGGCTGCCCTACCTTGACAGTGTAATGTTTGGGATAAGAGTGTTTGAAACAGACTGAAGTGAGTCTCATCTCAGGAGACCAGAAATAATTACTGCTGTTTGTAGGTGCTTTGGGCAGTCACAAATGTAGTTGATACCTACTTTTAAATTAAAGGAGAATATTGAGGATAAAAGTACCGTGTTTTATGCTAAAATCTTGATAGCTTTCTTATTTAAGTGTAGATATTTAAGTCAACACAATGACCTCCCTGTCTTGAATAGCTGTAGAGACTTGTCAGGTGGCTCTTGGCTTGTCAGAGGCTCTCAGTCCTGGCTCATCTCCTACAGGATGTCTTGTGTTGGCTTAAAATTGTTACAGAGTGAAAGCTCTGTCCTTGAGCCAGACATCTTGCTAATTAATTGTCTTTGCTTTCTAAAGTAAGTACCTTCATGTAATATGGAATAGTTGCCTGTAGTTTCTAGAATTTGGAGGGTAGATTTAAAGCCCTTTATTACCAGAATTCTTTCTTTCAGTCAGTGCAATCCAATCTGCCTTGATCCATCTTTAGGTTAAACTATACAGGTTGAGCTTTAACCTGTGCCTATTGTTGTCCTGCTAGTTCAGTATATAGTGAAATGACACATCTTTCCATTTGAATCACAAGGCATAACCATCAGATTTTCATCTTCTGCTTAATTATAGGGGATTTTTGTCCATGCTGTTCTGCATTTTCTGGTGCAGAAAGCGCCATGAGAATTAAATAATACTATAATCCAATTTCCATTATTAATATTTTTCTTTCTGTTCCCTGGTATTGAGATGTACACTGAGGCCTGAAAGAAATAAATGTTAGTGTCATCTAAGCTGACAGATGAGGTATGATGGAGGTGTCAGATAGAAGCTGCTGTTCCTGTTAGTTATGTACAAAGTCAGATAATCTGGTATTTGGGGAGTACAGTTTGTGCACAAACTTTCCTAAGTATAATGAGATAAATCAAAATAGCCTTAGACCTTCAGCAGTCCCCTTTCCACAAACTTAGAAAAAGCAAAAGAAGACAGACTGCTTGATGATGGGAAGAGGTAGGTGGAAAAGCATTTAACTAGAAGGCAGGAGATAAGGATTTTCTGAGCTGAACAATATGATGTCCCTGTGCTCATAGAGTGGAGGGCAGCCTTGCAGCAAGCAAATGCCCGTCTTACTGACCTCAATTAACATTTCTTCTGTTTGTGCCAGGAATGGATTTTGCTCTTCAAGCCTCCTAGGTGCACATTAGGTGAACAGCAGACAAATGTAAATGACCTCATTTTATCACTTGGATGGCGTGAATGCCTCAGAGCCCACCTTTAGCTAAATGAGAAGGCAGGAATAAAGAGCTGTAGCTCTTTGTGTGGTCCACGGGGAGAATGTGCTCCTGGGCTGTCCTAAATTGCCCTCTGTGTGCTTCACAGATCACATAGGAACATTGAGTTATAGCTCAGCCCAATGCCAGTGTGAACTCGCTCTTCATATGCAATGCATCTCAAGGCCAACACTGAATTTGTGTCTTTTAAAATTTTTATTTTTAAATTATTTCTGGTGCTCTTTTATAGGAGAGATGTGTTTTACGGTGAGATAACAAAGAAAAAAATACCCAGAAATCACAAACTAGGTGTCACTTTGCTTCTGTAATTCATGAGGAGAGACTGTACCTATAAATCACAAAAATGTAATAACTGCAACCAGATAGAGCACTTGTGTAAGCTTGTAACCTAAAACTATAATCTTTGGTGGCCTGAAATTCAGGTTAAATACTGTGCATATCACCATTATATGAATAGACTGGCTCTGACAATAAGAAAAATGAATGCAAGTGCAGCGAAGGTCTTGAATCAATTTTCAATCTGCTTTTGTCTTGGTAATGCTTTTAACTGAAATTACACTGAAAGTGTATAAATGTATTGCTGAAATATAGGTAATCTCTGAAAACTACCATGTGTTAACTTAGCTTTCTCTCATCCAGCTTCCATATATTTGGAAGAGATACTTTTTTTTTTACAGGTGAACAGTTAGTTTAGGATGGAAAATATTGAAATGCAGCAAGGAAATTATAGACTAATTTATTGTTCTACAATGGGAATGCTGCAGCTGCACAAATAAGTTGGATTCTCTCTCACACTTTATTTCTGAATTATTTTCAACCCTCAGCCATTGTTACTTGTTGTATTTTGTTATTTATTTAGTATGCCTTTAAATAGGTAAAAGAATTACAACAGGTTTTCTTCAACATCAGCCTTGGCAAGTACCAGAATTCTTAGCTAGAGACCCATGCCAGTATATGAAATCCCTGCTAACCATAGTTTCACAAGTCTGTGAAACCCTTTTCTTCTATCCAAGATTCACATTTGTTGTTTGCATTATGAAAAACTTAATTTCACTTGGATGTAATTTGATCCATCCAGATGGATTTATTTTCAGTATGGACCATGGGAAAGGACAGAAAGAGATGCTTTCAAATTGCATCATATATAAAAAGTCTCACTGTGGAGAAAGTCCTGGTTCCAAAAGAGGTAATTTCTCCCATGACTGATTCCCTCAGGTATTAAATACTTTTCTCTGTTGCAGTCCATTTGCCTGAGTGGCATGGAATATCATCTTTGTTGGTACACCTTATCCTCACACTTGATAAGAGTCACATCCAGAGATAAAGGACTTGTGGTTTTTTCCCAGTTGTGTTGTCAATGCCTGGTTCCTTAGCAAGTAATCCCAGCTGGCTTCCTTACCCTCTGATTCCAAACTCTTGGCTCCATTGTCTCAGTTTACAAGGACAAAAGCTGAAATCCCTTCATATCTCCTGCAGTTCATTCAGGGATAGGGATCGAGTCATGGTTGTCTCTTCTGGTTCTGATTATGACCTTGATGATAGCTCTAAAAGTCACCCTTTTTATGGTCCTGCTTCTTCCTCCCCTTTTACTCTGCCTGTCCTGCTTGACTCTTTCTGGTAAAGGCTTTTTACTCAGTGACTTTAAAATTCTTGATTGCTGTAGTCGATCTGGAGGACAAAAAAGGAAAAAAGAGGGGGGATAAAAAAAAGTGATGCACAATGCAACTGCTCACCTTGTGCTGAGTGATGCCAGAACCCCTTTCCTGAACCCAGACTGGCCACCCCTCTGGATAACTCCTCCCAGTTTATATACTGGGCATGACGTTCTATGGTGTGGGATATTCCTTTGAGTATTGGGTCACCTGTCCTGGCTATGCTCCCTCCCAGTTTTCTTTTGTGCACCTCCTCAGTGGCAAAGCATGGGACAAGGGAAAAAAATGTCCTTGACTTAGGATAAACATAACTTAGCAAAACCCCAAAACATGCGAGTGTTATTAACACCACTCTGAATCCAAAACACAGAGCTGTACCAGCTATGAGAGAAATTAACTCTACCCCACCTGAAACCAGGACAATATCCATCCCTGCTGTCCCACCTGAGACAGCTGCCACATCATGTCCCAGTTTGGGGATTTTGTGTTCGGGTTTTTTTTAGTATATATACAACATTGATACAGACATTTAGCAAAGATACAGGGTTGTTTATCTCCCTCTTTGGAAAACTGCACTCAGAACACCTCTAATGACCGTGGCATTCCGCTTAATGAGCAAATGGAGTACTGGGCCATATCTGATAATGAAAAGGAGACAAGCTTAATTAACTTAGCACCCAACTAATCAGCAGTTAATGTAGCCCTGAAAATTGATAAGTTACTTAGTCTTGCAGGGTTGGAGTGTGCGTGTAGGGAAGGGAAAAGCTGGCCTTTTTTATACCTTAAGCCTGAAGCAAGTATAAATGGCCAATAGGAATTGATGTGACCTGGAGGTTTCTGTCAGTGGCGTGCCCTTGATTCGTGCTCTCTTCAGCCATCCAGAAACTGTTTAAAACTCTAGAATGAAGCTGTGTTAGCTGAAATCCTGCAGGCAGTTTCTCTGGAGGATCTGTTGGATTATGAGCAAAACAGCCCTACCATATGTGGACCAGCAAGTTAGTTGGATTCACATTAAAATAAACCACCTAAAACTGTGTTTTTCACTTTCCCCTGTGTGAATATCCCAGAATAGCTCCTGGGATTTTATTCAAAGTAAATATTAAGTTACAGTACCTGACTGGATACCTGCAAATATCTCTGCCCTGATTTTACTTGGATACAGACAGTGATTCAGAACTAAATATAAGATAATTTCTTCCAAAATCTTTCCCTCTCAGAAGGGATTTTTCTATTGCTCAGAGGAATGACTTAGTATTTGGAGCCCAAACAGTGATGTTTGAAGAGACCATCAATTTAGTTCCCTGCACCACAAGGGATAATTGATGGAAATCTTGCTTCCACTGTTCACGTTCAGAAATCACAGGTTGACAGAGGACTTATTACAGCAAGAATCCTCTTGTTCCACTTTTTCCATTTTATGAGAGCTGGGCTTCTTTTTTGGCAATTTCAAATTCTTAATTTCAAATTGTTAAATGGTTTTCACATGACATCTTGATCAACAAATAGCAATTAAGAGGATTTTCCTGTGAATTTTATATTTATTGGAAGAGCAGAGAGCTAAATGTGCTAAATGAAACAGTGGCTACGTGCCCTGAATCAGGAGAATCCAGCAGTGCTTGGATGTTGGTTCCATGGCCTTTGCTTTTAGCAGCAGGTGTCTTTAGAGGATGCTGGACTCACCACACTTTTCAGTCCAGGAAAGCAGTCCTGGGGAGCTGCAGGCCTCCCAGTGGGATGCATGGAAGTGGGGAAGGTGAATCCTTTGTCTCCGTGTCAGGTCTGTGGTTCCTCGCAGACTTTCCTGACATGTAAATCCCTGCAGGTACAAACTTCTGCTTTCCTGTTATTGAAAGACTGAACATCCTACACGCAGTCTTGATAAAAGGGGAGCCACTGTTCAAATGCAGAGGGAGTCTACATTCAACTTTCTCCTTTGTCTCTTTTCATCTGCTTGCTAGTGCTGTCTGTCTTTAAAAATCACCACAGTTATAAAACAATGAATTTTGGTTTGCAAAACAAAAGTGATATTTTAAAAATCATGTATGGGCTAGAATATTCCTCTCAGCTTTTGATTTATTTCAGTGCTAGGCTTTAGACATGATGTTTTGTGAGTTCAGGCTCTGCAGACCTACCCTAAATATATTCTGTATATATTGCTCTGAATAAAAATCCTTGATCTGCCATCACCAAACTTCATTTAAATTGGCTTTTAACCTGATCACCCTCCCTCATCTGATGTATCAGCTGTGAATCTTGACAGATTTCAGGAGCTTGGGAATTTGCTTGTGGAACAAAGGGGAGCTTTGCCAAGCCCCTTCTGCAAAGCATCCTGTAACCTTTCAAGTGACAGATTTTACTTGGCAGTGTTGGATTTCTGTGCAGTCAGTAATGTGCAACAAAGGTATTGAGAAAACATCCTGTCCTCTAAGATGAATGTTTATTATAGTGATGTCTGAGATCTCAGCTTTTTTGCCAGATCAGTACTGCATAGTGTACATAGAGACTGACTGAGTCGTTAGCAGGTTTTGTAAAGAATGCTAATGCAATTGTTACAGCAGTGGTGATCTGAGAACAAAAGCAAGGTGAAGATTGCATGCAGAAACAGAACTTTTAGACTTACTGGTGACTAGCTCTTTCCTATAAAGTTTCCAGAGTAATGCATTTCTGTTATTAAAAATATTTGGAGCCCAAACTAGAATTTTTTTGTAAACACCTGTAAATATGAAAGTTGCTTTAGGACAGACCTTGGAAGGAATCCAGATGCAGCCTTTGTGTTTCAGTTGTTATTCTTCACCCACTCTGCTTTGCTAACCGTGATTTTAACCAAGTCCCAGTGGATGTGGGAAGTGCTGGGCACTTTGTTCTCTATGTCACTGAGGTAAATAATGCATGTTGTGGAGAAAGGCACTGAGGAAAACACTGAATGGCATGCTTTTCTTAGATATTTCTAAGAATCTTTGTCTGAGTATTCTGTAGGGAACAGAGTATCCATCCTGCTTGGGGTGGTGATGGCCTCTCACCCAGCTCTGCTGCTGGTGCTTGCTGTCCCCATTGCTGGTGTTGAGTGTGTTCTGCCAGACTCTCCTGATCCACCCTCAGTGGGCATTAATTTTGATCCTTATGGGTGAAATGGATTATAAAGGAGAAATCTATGTTGCCTCTTGCTTGTTTATTGCTTTGCACAGCCTGAAAATCATGATGATTTCCTATGATATTTCATGGTCAGATTGCAGGGCTGATGAAAATAGAAGGGCTGGCAAGGCTGTTGCTGGAGAGAATCTGGAAGGAGGGCAACACCTCCCCCTTCAGTACCACTAACATCCAGCTTTGGCACAGCTGAGCTGCATCCTTCTGGAATTTCCATGGTGCAGGAGGGCACTGGGCTGGGTTTGGGTGCCAAGCTGCTCTTGGGCACCCTTGGGAAGGTACCCAGACTTAGCCTAGACTAAAGTTCAGTTTTCTTGCCTTCCCGTGAGGCTTTCTTTAGTGGAAAGGGAAATTAGCATGTCAAGGGAGCTGTGCCTCCTACAGGGACAAGAATACAGACACCAAAACCTCTCGGATGCCTTCAGCGTGCTGTGGTCTTCATCTGCAGCAGCAGCTGATTTGAGATTAGAAATCAGATCTTTCTCAGATGACTGATAATGAGGAGAATGATTGATTGTTCTTGTCTCTAGGAGGACTTCCTTTTTCTTTGCATGTGGGAAAAACCCAAATATGCAGCCAACTGTGAGATAAGAAGTAGGAAGAGTGGGTTTTTTTCCACCAGTGTGTCAATAAACCCCAAGTGAACACCTGTTCCTGAAGTGGGTGAGTTCAGTGGTTACAGAGGTCTGATAAGGATTGAATTGTAATTAACCCTTACATGTCCCAGGTTGGATTTGAGAGCACACATTCTCTGTCCCGTCTGTTTTGCTCCCAGTATGTGGTCTTTCTGTTTGCTTCACTTGGCTAAATGAGCAAAATACTGAATTGTCATTTCAATACAAAAAGAGCCACCTGAACTCTTTAGAGGCAGCCCAGTTGCAGAGAGAAGTTTTTGTAGATAGGAAATCTTATTTAGAAAACTTTCATGCAGTATCATTGGTTTAGAATCATATCCAAGTGCATACATATAAATATGTTTGAGTGTGTATATAGCTATAGTTTCTGTTTGCATAGCATGGCTCCTGAACTCTCATGTTGTCATAACACCATTTCTTTAATAAAGGGGTCTTTCATGTGTGTCTGCACCTTTCTGTATTAATTCAAGCCAAACATCACTGATTAAAGGGTGTCATGTTAAAGATGAGCTCCCATAAGTCCTTAATACCATATTAATCCCTCCTTTTGGTTACCTCATAGATTTGTAAGAAGTGCCATTTCTAAGTCTGGTCACACCATCCCATGGTTGCACACCTCTTCTGGACCTCTTCAGCTCCTTTCAGCTGCTAAACTCCCAGATTTCCAGCTAATTCCAGTTTGCAAATACTGCAGTTATGACTTTGTGTGGGGTGTTAAGTGGCTTTTAGTTGATTGGAGGGGTAGGTCAGGGAGGAAGCTCTTTTCTGTTTAATATTTCTCAATAGGTTGTTTCCTCAAAGACAGAGTTTTTAGCATGAGATGCAGGAATTTGCCTACACAAAATGTCCTATTAATTTAGAAGAACTAAATATGGAAAAGACTCCCACTTCCATTGTCTCTTATTCTGTTCCCTAAATGCCCCAGTTGGATTTCCAATGAAATATTTCCTCTAACTGTCAGGGAAGTTTACCCTGGGATCATAACTTTCTGTTTCCTAGCAACTCTGCATCCTCCTGCTCATAAAAGAGGGTGGCTTATAGTTTTAATTAGTGTAATTCTAAGCCATGGCCAATGAAGAGCAAATGCTGTGGAAGAATAAATGTCATCCATACTTTAAAGAGAAAGTAAAAAGTTCACATCATAATTGCTTATCTGTTTTAGCATTGCATTTAGTTTTGAAAAAATGAGTATTTTTTAATATTTCCTTACATTTAAAATTAAGTTTTACAGTTATGGTTGGCAATGTGGTTATGACCATTTGGCTTTGGGACTAAAGATCACTGCATCAAAGGATTTCAAATGGACTGCTTCCCTGCTCTGCAATACCTGTGTAATTCAACTCACTGAAATATTTGCAGCAGTCCCTGCATTGTGCTATTTTCTTAGCCTTCCTCATATGTAAAATATCATGCATTGAAGTATTTTTTCTCCATTCTCTCTCAATTCATTATGACACTAGCAAGTTTTGAAACTGGAAGTTGAAATAAAATATTTTTAGTATTACGGGCAGCACGTGGATGGCAGCTGTGTGGGAATTGTGCTTCCCCTAGAAATTTAGGAAGAGTTAAACATCTGGTTTGTATCTGAGATTTCCAAAGTGACTGATGAGATGGCATGGAAACAAAGTTGAAGCTCACAGGACAAGAAGCAATGGGCAGGGAGCTGTGCACCTTAACAGGAATAACGTTTTATGTGCATTGTCTGAGCAGTGGAACAGATTGATTGAAGAGGCTGTGGAGTTTTCCTCACTGGAGATATTCCAGAACCATCTGGGCACAAACCTGTGCCATGTGCTCTGGGATGACCCTGCTGGAGCGGGGAGGTTGGACCAGATGACCCACTGTGGTCCCTCCCAGCTGACCCATTCTGTCAAACATATGTGAAAACAAACTACTGAAAAAAGGGATTGACTGCACAGGGTAGGAGATGCTGTGATGGTTTACAGGAGTAATATATTCAGCCTGGGATCTTGACTTCAATAGAGATAATAAGAAAGGGGAAAGCTCTTTTTTTTAATGATTTGAACACCACAGCAAAAAACCATTTCTAGAGAATACTTTCTTCTGTATATTTTCTGCTACTCTAGTAATATCTTAATTCTATTTATTTTAAACAACTGCTCTTTCAAAGCTACCCTATATAAGCTTCCTCGTGTGTGTATGTGCTTTACAATTGCTCTTAATTATGAGGTCATATACTTCTTCGATGGATTTATGACTCATGAAATTTGTAAGATGGATGGCATTAAAAGCAAGTTGATATTAGTTTTAGATTTTATGCTTTAAGGTGGTCCTGTGTGTTGTTCACATAGATTATTCAAATCCTGATCTGACTAGAAAATACTTTTTATAACAGTAATTTTTGGTAATGCTTGTATTTGTGGTATCTTACAAGCTTTGCTACCATCAATGTAGCTATTTTCAAGGTGAAGTGATGCCCTCCCATTTTACCTGAGGGGAATGGAGAGGCAGAAATATCAGAATAAAAATGTCCACTGATTTGAAAAGCTTGAATAAAGCCCCCAAATCTTCATCTTTCTGTGCCTAAAACACAGAGAACTATGAATCTTTAAAGCAGACATCAAGTTCAAAGTTTAAAGGGACCCCATAGCTGCAGCAAAATTTCTGCACAAAAGGGTTTTGCTACGACTGCTTCATCCCTCAGCAGCCTTGTTCCATCCAGTGGCTCATCCACCCCAAAACTGCAAAGGCTGAACAGAAATTCTGCTGATCCCTGTGTCAGGTCATCTTCAGTGGGAATGAATGAAGCTGTCCCTTGGCAACCAAAGGCTTTCATGGAGTGAGCAGTTCCTCCACTAATTAGGGAGGACATGCACCTTGCCCGTGAGGCTGGGCAGTGTTTCCTGGTAAGGGAGGAATGGTGCAATGTAGAAACCCTGAGCTGCAGTGAATGCTGAGGGGAGAAGCACAGGCTTGTTCCAGCACAGCTGCTGCCTTGGTGGTAGAATCTGCACCTCTTGATAAACACATTTATCCACACACTAGCCAGGTAAAACAAATCACTGCTGCTATTTCAGCTGCACAGGTAGGGACGTGCAACAGAATTGAAGCCGTGTAAGAAAGTGTAACAAGACAAGTGCTACGAGTTCTGCAATTCCTCACTTGTAATTACAACGTCTGGTGGCCTTGTCACCATCCTTTCCTCTGTCCTGCTACCTCAGTCCCTCCACTCTGTGCTCTGGGTCCCTGTGCTCTCTGCTCCTTTGCCTTCCTGCAGGGAAGGGCACTGCACTCAGCCTTGCCCAGGTGCTGCAGTTCCCTGCCTTTAGCTGCTTATTTTGCTGTACACCACAGTTCCAGCCTTTAGGGTTTTTTAACACATTTCTGATGTACAGTAGAACTCTTGCTCACCATTGAAGAGTTTTTAACTTTGTTTCCTGAAGAGGCAGCACTATTGCAGGGTGCACTTGCTCTTGTGCCTGCCATCATTCTGCCCTTGTACAATAGCAATTTTTTTGACAGGATGTGGCTGCAGAAGGAAGCTGTTCTGCAGTGCTTACAGCATCACCAAAACATCTACTTGCTGGAACTGTGTTACCCTATTATTTTTGAAGTCAATGATTAAAATTAGTCTCCTAGGTATGAAAGTTTTAATGGCTTCAATTATTTTGCTTCAGTCTTTCCCCCCCCCTTCCTTTGACTGAGTGAAGTTTTATAACATGACTGCTCATTGGAATTTGTAACAAGGTAATATTGTAGACAAATGAAGAGGGATAATACCTCTGCAAATGCTGTCTTAATGTGAGGAAAGACAAGTTTTTTAAAACTCCTTTAAATAGGTATCCTGTAGGCATTTCTCCTGTCACTTTCATTCTGCTGTGTGGAAATTGCTAGCTACAAATCACCCCCTTTTTTTCTTTTAAACTTAAGTGGTTGCTACAACATGGGGGTAAGACTGAAACATGTCAATTTCTGTAGCTTTATACAGTAGGAAATTCATAGGCTAATATCTATATAACTTTACTATCAGAATTCCCATCCACACAGTCTCTCACTGACATGAAAAGAAAATAATCTCTTGCAGACAAAATTACTGCATATTTGTAACTGCTTTCTGTCTCAAATGGCTTATACAATTTCTGCAATAACTAGAAATAAGGTGGCATGTTTCAAAAAGGGCTTTGAAAGCTCCTCCAAAAGTCTTCTCCAAAGCTGGGATGCAGACAGCGTTGACCCCAAGGCACCTTGTTCTGTCCAAAAGCTCCATCTCCATCATCTCATCTCAATTTTGGTTGCTGATCTAGAAGTAGGCAGACAGATGGGTACATGACCTTTTGCTTCTTTATTGCAGTGACGGGACATCTCAAGTACTTTTGTTACATCTGTGATCTATTTACTCAGCTGAGCAGCTAGTGCTTTCAAATTACCACCCATTTCCTGGTGCTACTGTTTTCATGGCTAGGAAGTCCAACAGAATTTTTTGGTGCTGCTGCTGTGGTTTTTTTTTTTTTTTTTTTTTTTTTTTTTTTTTTTTTTTTATCCAAAGCTATGTATCCATGTATTCTCCCATCCCTGAAACCAAGCTGCAGTTTTGGATGGTTAGGAGCTGTGAATCTTCATGGATGATTTCTGGTGTAAGGACAAATTGTTCCTCATTACAGACCTTCCAGCAAGGCTGCAGTGTTGTACCCTCTGACAGAAGTTTATAATCCTGCCTGTGAGATGTTAACAAAGTAATTGGTGCTACAATCCCTTTAGTCCACTCTGAAATATTTTAAAGCCAGGTATTTGATCACATAAGCTGGCACAGTACTCCCCCACTACAAAATCTTGCAGCTGAACATCAAGCAGGACTAATTAGCTTCAGCTATCTGAAATTACTGGTTTTGTGATGTCTTAATTTAAGCTAGAGCTGAGGAAACATTCTTTGTGGCTGAATCTAGTCAGGAGTTGATGGAGGGGAAAGGAAACTTGCACAGCTTGGATTTCATCATGACTTACTGTACAGAGCAGGATCTATACAATTATACTTGCCGTGTAGAATAGGTGTGATTTACAGAAAAAGGACATTTTCCCTCAGCATTTTAAACAGCTTTTGTTAAAAAAAGGTGCCATCAACTTTCTGGATCTTACAGACTTGGAAAATGAGACTGCAGTACCCAGCACTGACATTCATTCCATCTTTTAAGGAGCTTTGTGGTTTTCCTGTTTCCTGCTTTGTTTTGGGCTTTTTTTTTTTTTTTTTTTTTTTAAGATGTTTGGCTATTGTGGAAGTGTGAGTATGTTATTTTTAAAGAAGAAAGCTCTAATATTGAGCAGTCCTGCTCAGTCCTTTCTCTGTGTCTGATTTTTGAGTCAGTTTGACAGTGAAGTCTAATGCTTGAAGAGAAAGCTGCCTTCCTATAGCTTCAGATGGAGGTGGTCTGACTGTGGTGTGTGCTCGTAATGTGCTACATACAGGGAGGAAAGCAGGGGATTAAAATGCTCAATTGTAACAGATAACATTATTTAGAACATCTGTAGGTGCTTCTGAATTGCAGAATGTGTTGGGATTGCATGGCCAGGTGTTGGTAGTGGGGGGGCTACAGGGGTGGCTTCTGTGAGGAGCTTCCAGAAACTTCCCCCATGTCCAACAGAGCCAATGCCAGCTACGATGGAATCAGAAATGGTGATAAGGCCTCTGTGATAACATGTTTAAGAAGAAGGAAAAAAAGTCATTGGGCAGTGGTAATTGTGGCCAGCCAAGAGACTCCCCAACTCCTATAATGTTGGAAATGTGCTCTCTTTTCATTCTCTTTTCCCTTGCTATTATTCCACCCATTTATAGAGAAGTGCTTCTGAAGGTTTTTTCCCCGTAGGTGTTTAGCATTTGTTGGAACAATCTAAATGTAATTTTTCTTTTTTGTCCTCTCTGAAGTCTGGCTGCCAGACAGACATACCTATTATTCATGTGGTGTTAATCACCTGGACTTGGAGATCTGGACCAGGAGAGGAGTAGTGCAGGGAGAGCTTTGTGTGAGGAGCACTGGGGTAACAGTCGCACCTTGTGCTGTGCTCTGGTCACAACGGGCAGGATTCACATCATCCACCATTATATCTGCACAGCATTGATGTCTTCATCTGGGCTCCAGCCAGCTGAGGCACTTCATGGTCAGGGAAAAGACAGGGGTGCTCTTAGGTCGTGTTTTGTCTGACCTGCTTCGGATCTGGTGGATGCTGGGACAAGATGACTCATGCCCTGTGAATGCCCATTTTTCTCCACTGACTGGAGAGAGAACCAAAGGTGACTCATCCAGATTTAGACATGAGCATTTGGTGTGATCCTTCCTAACCAGTTTAGGTTAGTCATTGTGACTGTAGCAGTATCTTTCTTCAGAAAACAAAGCAGCATCTATCAACGAATGAAATGAGATGTAGTTTTGCATTTTCGTAAAATACAGGCAGAAATTTGTTGATATTTGTGGTGTTCATAGTAAAAGTGCAAAAAGGGGGACTAAAACTTTGCAGTGAACTTAGGAAATGTGGAACAATTTTCAGTTCTTCATTTCTTGCCTTGCTTGAAACATCTTTGCAGTGTGTTGTGCTGGCTCGTGCCAGGAATGGGACTGCTTTGTGTTTTTTACTGCATGCAAAGAATGTGTTTGCTTAGCCAAAAACGTTTTTAAAAATCCAGTAGAGCTCTTTCACACCTATCTTTTAGCCATGGAATTCAGCAAATCAAGTAAAATGGGTATTCCTGGAAGAGAGGGAGGGATATTACAGGTTATTTCAGAAATGTGTCTTTTATCCTGTTTTATTTTCTTGTCCATTTACTGGGTACTGAAGAAAATACTTTGAACCTAGTGAGAATCTGTTATTGTAGGTGTTATGTGATGAATTTGTGGCTGGTAGGATAATATCTGAGGAGGGAGAAATTTTAACAATTCTAAAGTAAAATGGATATGCCAGGAAGATTAATGAAAGTAAAGGGGCTTATTCTTAACTGATTTAAGAGAAGAGATATTGCTTTTCATTAACAAAATTTTTGATGAAAATGAAAGGAAATAATTCTGTGAGGAAGGGAATAATTTGTGTGAAAATGTTGCCAACAAAGTAGCAAATATTTAATACAATAAAAGTATCTTACCTGCTGTTCAGCCACTCTAATTACAGTAGCTTTTAGTCACCTATCAGTAAGACAGCTGTTAGCCTTTCTTTCTCTATAGTCAACAAGTTGAGCAAAGATTTCGAAGTTAATTTCTTAATGTAGCTTCCTCTGAGGTTTCTAGGTGTTCCACTGAAATCTTGGTTACAGCAAGAGGAAAAATAAGGTGCTGATTTCACTGGTACTAAGCTCTTCTATTTTTCTATGACCCCTCTTTCTTGTTAGGTGCAGGTGTTAGAAAATGTGACATAATTGTGTTTGTGAAAATGGATTTGTTCTTAAATGTATTGTACAACATGAAAAGGGAAAATTATGGAGACTGAACATATGTATACTGAAAATGACCCCTTGATTGTTGATCAATAATTTGTTAATGCCAATAATGGTTGTTTTGATTAATTTCCTGCAAGATGTGGTGGGCATCTGGTTGAAAAGTTACTGTCACTTCTGGTAAGATCACAAATCCTTTTGCCTGTTTGATGTGCAGGTGTTGTGAATGAAGACAGAGTAGGTGAAGATTTTAGCTATTTTTTGTTAAAATAGCTGTGAATTAAATTCATCAGGGTTTTTCATGATGACTCTGACAGTAATGTGGAGTGGTAAAGAGAGTCCCCTGTGAAGGTAAAGGGCTGGACTGGTGTTGGGGCTGCTCATATAGGTGGTGGTGTGTGTGGGAAGGGGGCTGCTTGCCTCCACACACTAGGAAAAGAGGAAGAAGTTCTCAGTTCCCATCATACTGCTGGTTTTGTTGAGAAAATGCAATATTTTTAGTTCAGGGTTGTCACCAGTTTGATTAATTAACGTGATTACTTGCAACTGAGTTTTATTCATATCTAGACTTTATGTAATCCTTTATCCTATTACAAATGTGTATTTGATTAGCTTCCTACTTCATAAAGCTGCTTGTTCAACTGTTTCCAAGGCTGCATTTTGAGGAAAAAAAATCCTGGCAAATCACCTCATTGCAGTTGCATGGAATTACACAGAAGACCCTGAGGAACTGAGCCCTTCTCTATCCTCTACATAGAAAATTGATTTTTGTGATCCATCTCTTCTGATAAGCTGTGCAGACAGTTAAACCTTGTCCTGGAGCTCTGTAAATGGACCCATCATGATGGAAAAACCTGGCATGTGGGACACACAGCTACAGGGACACACCAGCAGAGGCTTGGTGGTAGCACTTCTGTGCCTTTCTAGGATAGAAATGTTTAGATTTTGGAGCTGATATCAGTTTTGATCTTGAGAATCTGCAACCAGAGCTTTCTGTTGGTTCCTGTTCCAAGTTTTTTTTTTTTTTTTCCTAGTAGAAATATGAGCTCTTTCCCAATGTACATGTTACAAATGTTGTGACAGTGTGAACCTGCATACTTCTGAATCCAAATGCCTTTAAACCAGTACTTTGTGAAGACCATGTATCCTCTCACAGTATTTATAATTACAGGTTAAACATATTTGCATTGGCATTGCTGCTGTTTTGCTTTCTACTTATCTAAATGAGAATTTAGCAGGAAAATAAAGTAGGGATTTAGTGGGCACTGCAGGCAGAAGGTGCCAATCTCTTGATAGTGGAACTCAAGGTATTTCTATTTTTATACTAAGTTAGTGGGTCATTCTTGGTCATTCCCCACAGCAGGATAGGGAAGAGAACTAGAAAACTAAGAGAGGGAAACTTGTGGGTCAAGGCAGAGAGTTTAATAAACTGAAAAAAGCTGTGTGCAAGCAACTTGAAGCAAGGAGTTCATTCATTGTTTCCCATCAGCAGGCAGGTGTCCAGGCAGTTGTGCCTTATCACATATGGTGGCTGCTTGGGAAGAAAAGTGCCATCACCACAAATGTTCCTGTCTCTTTCCTTTCCCTGAGCTGTAATTGCAGAGCACGATGAGAAGTGGTATGGGTCAGTTCAGGTTCGCTCTCCTGGTTGTGTTCTCTTCCGACTTCTTGCATCACTGGAGACAGAGTAGAATGGAGAAACCTAACCTCAAACCCCCTTTCCTGCTGTGCTGCTGAGCAACAGCCAGGGCACTGGTGTGTATTGACATGGGTTTAGACCTAAATCCAAAGCACAGCATCCTGCAGGCTCCTATGAGCAATGTTGGCTCTGTCCCAGCCAGACTCAGTATAATTACGTACTCTAATCATGCAGCTGTTTTACTGTCTGTTCATCACAGCTCTACCTGGTAATTTGGCTTTCCTGCACTTCTGTGCACATTCAAAGCTCGGGCAGTGGTTTTTTGTTTGTCTCCTCGAAAATTACTTGCCTCTTTTCTTTGAATCTGTCACTGAAATAACCCAAAGCTCTCCATGCCAGTTGCTGCTTGTCTGATCAAGCTGCACTCACTGAGGAAGGAGAGGATGTGTCTGATAATTCCAGACAGATGGGGTGGTCTTGTCACAGAGGCTATGGAGAGTGGCAACCAAGCAGATTAAACTTGATGAAGTCATTGACAGACTCTCACAATTAACATACTGATGCATATCTTTCTTGCTTCCATCTGCCAGCATGCCTAATTCATTTCATTACTATGAAATTCACTTGACATCCCGGGCTGGATTTGTACCATAATTTACCTGCTGTGCTGCTCATGCTTTTCTTGAAACAAACCCTTTGAATCAAAGCTATTTGAGTTCTGTGCCATGATCCTTTCATCTTTAGAAGAAGTTTTACAGGCCTTAAAATTGCAACAGCAATGAGCTCAGTATTACAGTAGCCAGTGACTTAAAGGCATTTAAGTCCTGTCACATATTAATCTTCATAAATGTGAGTAGTGATCATCCTAATGGTTTTAAGATTTTTCTGGTAGTTTTGAAACCATTAAGTAATAGCACTGATGTTGCCTGTGCAGCATTAGCTGCTGCCAGGATGCTCTGACCAGAATTGGGAACTAATCCTGTAGCAACTTGTTTTCAATATGCAAGGTAAAGCAGAGTCACTGCTGCTCTGAAGAGCTCTCTCTTACAAATTCTGAACTTATTTCTTGTCCTTTGAGTGCAGTGAAATCCAAAAGTGCAGTGGTACAAAATAAGTTGGTTTGTTGCACACATTTTAATTAAACGCAGTTCCAATTACAAGCTGTGATGGGTTAAGTTTCACTTATTCACTGAGATCCTTAATTGCAATCTCTTTAAATGATACATTGTTGGTTAATAAGAATCACTGATAAATAAATGATGTTTATCAAGAACTGCTGGCTTGTTTGGGAAACACTTTGTGATATCACTGCTTGGTAACTCCTCAGGGAGCTTCACAGCCAGGGATGGCTTAGCAGGAGTTTGCTTTCACCTGAATTAGCTGAAAGCCTCTAGAGAAAAAGGCCAAACCTTAGGGAAATGATTATTTCATCTTTGCAGTATCTTTATCTCCCTTTGGAGATGGGCTGAGAGCATATGTCTTTCCTTATTTCAGGTATTATTTTGGTATTTATATTAATCCCCAGTAATACTGGTTTCATTCATGGCTCCAGCTCACAGGCACAAATGGTGAGGGCAGCTTTGGGGATTGGGTGGCCTATTGCTGTCCTGTTCAAAGTCCTCGTTAGGCTCAGGACTTCACAAAAAAGGGGAAGAAACCTTTTCTTTAGATGTTTGCACAGGACACCCCAGGAGTCACACCTTGTGCCTGAGAGCAGTGTCCAAACAACTTCTTGAACTCTGTGAGTCTTGGTGCTGTGACCACTAACCTAGGGAGCCTCTTCCAGTGCTCAGCCATGCTGTGGGTGAAGAAGCTTTTCCTGGTATCCTAGTAATTCTTTGATTTCCCTTTTTTATTTTTATTTTTATATATATTTTTAATGCTTGTGCCTTTTTTTTTTTTTTTTTAATTTAAACCTAAGGTCTTCCTGTAGCCCAGGAAGTTCCTGTTTTTTCTAAACATGGCCAAGTAAGTGAGCTACTGGCCCTTCAACAGCTGGGGAGAACTTCTCACTACCAGTCCAATGCCTACCTTGAAGTTAGGTCTAACTTCTGGGGTTTAATGTTAGAGGTTCTTGAAAATGTCACTAAAATGTTCACAAACATTCATACCCTTACATGTCACTGGTTTGCAATGAAAAACTTTCACCCTGAATATATCAGAGCAGGTCTGCCTAAAATGTCATGATGGCATAGAAGTACACAGATAAAAGCTTGCTCAAGTAGTCAGTTGCTTTGTGCTTGTGAAAACTGGGGATATGGCCCTGCAGTCTTACAGGAGGACTTGGAACTGCCTACTCCTGGTATGAATTGCTAGAACTCTGTGTTCAAACAGTTCTGCCCCTCCTTTTGTTCCTCAGTGCTGCCCTTACTCTTACATTGTCTCAGAAATATGAAAAAAAAATCTGGAGGGGAAAAATAATTCTAGTATAAATAATTTTTAGAAGTTTTTATACTCTAGGGTCCAGGCAGAGCAGCTGATATCTGACTCTGTGGTTACTTAAAATGCCAAGCTTTCTAGAAGCAGAATAAAACAATATAATAAGGGAGAAAGGACAGAAGATTTTGTACAGGTGGTGGATTAATTTGAGTAGTTATCCTAAGACAACAATATTATGGCTTCCATAATCTTAATTTCTTTTGTTTTGCCTTTTGAATCATAATCAGGGAACATTCAGGCCAGCCTATGTGTTAGATGGATCTCTAATGAAAAGGGAGAGAAGCATTTGGAGGTTATTGAAGCACTTAGAATTTCACTTTTTCTCCATTGTGTCAGATACCTTATTTCCACAGAAACTTTGGCTTTCTACTGTACAAGACAGTTGAATGGCAAAACACCAAAGATACATTTATAAATGCATCGGAAATACTCAGATAATTTCAGGCTACGGAAGTCCTTCCAAATTTATCTCGCAATTAGAAAGCTGCATTTTGTTTTGGTTTTCAGGCTCATAAACCACCTTGCAGATGTGTGGGGTGAGGTGCCAGCTTGAACTCTGCTCTCTGCAGAGTCTCCTTCAGAAAGCTAAGCACTGACCTTTCCTTGCCTAAATTAGGAGACTAAATTAGGTGAGTGCTTGTGCAGTGGCTCCTAACTAAACTTGGCGAAAGAAATTGTGTGAGAAGATTCAAGGTTAGAACTGCTCCACTTCAGTTCAGCTTCCTAAATCTGAGGAAGCAAAAAACCTTCACAGATGGATCATGCTAAACATTTAGTTGCCAAGCTTTTGGGAGTCCTAATGGTAATCCAAATAATGAGATTAAAATATTTCCTCCTCTATTAGCACTTCTTGCATTTAAATTTTTTAAAAATGTTACAGTTTTGGTCAGCTTCCAGACTTTGCTGATAGTCTATCAGGAGTTTTATCTTAGATAATCTCAAATCTTTAAGGATAAACTATGTAAGTAGAGGCAAACAAGGAGAAAGATGGAATTAAAGGTGAAATCAAGCCTTGTGCTCCTTTATTGTATTCAAATAATCTGTTTCAATTTTTGATTGCTTTATATATCTTGATTCCAGCTGAGCCACTAATGTGCTCATATTTCTAAAAGGGGACCTGGCTCTGAATAGCAGAGCCACAGATCACAGGGGGATTTAGGCTGAGGATGTTTTATAGCTTCAGAGAAGACTTCATTGGGAACTACATCACATGTTGCTTTGCTTTTTATAACTTTTCAGTGGCTGGTCTCTGTCTGACATGAGAAGAAAAAGTTTGGGCCTAAACCCCTTATTTTCTGCTGCCTAATCACACACCCCAGGGGAGTGAGGAGAAGTGACAGTTTTATTTTTGACAAACATGTTACTCTTGGTCCAATGTCTCCAGCTGGATTTTGCATAGATGGATAACCCCAGTACTGCTTGAAATCCGGTTGAGTGGGGAAATCTCCCCTTTCGTGTCTGGTGACAAATGACACCAGAGCAGACAGAGATGGGGTTGGGTGTGTACAGAGCCCACTGGCTCATCTCATTCCTTCTTAACCCACCTGTAGCTTCCTTCTAATAAAGAAAGAAGGAAGAAAAAGAAAGCGTGTCCAAGAGATGATTGAGGAACATCAGCAATTGCTCCTTTTTCTGCCTCTATAAAGATGGTTGTGGATACAGGTTTCCTCTCAGGAGTTCTCAGTGTGTGTTCCACTTGGATTTGGGAGATACCTCTTGGGTTGTACTCTTTGCCTTGTGTGCTGGCTGTTTGTGTTGTCAAGCAAACACTTTTCTGCTATTTTGAGATGACTTTTAGTTGGTAAATATTGCATGTTCTTTTGCTGAGATGATTCTCTACCACAACGGAGGCTTTGCTGTTTGCCTGGAAATGTTTGTTCTGGAAGTGATTTTATATCAAATCTGCTCCAGCCTGAGTTGGTGCTTGTACACATTTAGCAAAAACCTGGCTCTAAGTGTTCCAAATATGGCTAAAAAAAACCACCAACACACTTTATCTCTGACAGAAACTAGGTATACTGATAATCTCTAAAGACCCTATTCTGCCCCTTGACTTATGTTGCCATCTGTTGAAATAATTTTATATATGATGCTCATTGTGATCAGAGATGGTACAATCTTGGCATAAATCAGAATTTATTAAACAGTGTCTGGTTTAGCTTTGCATGTGAATAAACTTTGGAGTGGTTTATCAAATGAAAATACATGACAGCATTCATACTGTAGTAGAAAGAAATCTGGAAACAAGAGTGGGCAGGATTATTTCATGTGGGTTTTATTCTCTTAATCAATGCCAGTGTTACTATCCTCATAGCAGTGGAAAAAAATATTAATTTGGTGTAAGATGTAGCAGAACAACAAACAAGCTTAGGACAAATGAATAGGTGTGTTATGTAAAGGATTACCCAGGGGTCTGTTTCTATTTATGACATCTGGTCTGTGAACTCCAAGTGGTACAGCAGTGAGCTCCGATACATTTAAATCATTCTAGTTTACTTAACATTAACATTTTTGTGGTGACATTTGGGACAGTTCTGCAAGAATAAATATCAGCTTTATACAGTCACGTCTCAGGCTGTTATTGTAAAGGTTTTATTGTAAAGGTAATAAGATTTTAATGAAAATTTCATTATTTTAACAATTTGTCATAATTTTCTACTATTTCAAAGTATCACATTACTCAATAACCATTTTGAGAACAGCTTGAAAAGAAAATTGCTATAACTCCCTTCAGTTTTTCCCCTCCATGCAGTGTTACATTATCAGATATCCTCTGTGACTGAACCCTTGTTTTGATTAATGTCTCACAGTTCACATTCAATTTAAAAAATAAAAAATGAAGTTACAAAAAAGAAACAATTACTTTTTCTAGAAATATCTTTGGACTATTTAATTTTAAAAATTACTTCTGCCCTATGAAAATCAGTCAACTAATTATCTATTACCACATAAAAACCTGAATGCCATTCGAAACCAGATGAGATTTTTGTAATATAAAGACTAATATGTATGAGGTAAAATCTAGAAATAATTTTGAGCAATATTACAAAGTAAATAATTTAGATAATATTTCTAAACACACTAAATTGTGTTTCAGCTATGAACACTTACTCAACATGAAGAAAAGAGTAAGACAGTGATAGCTTGGAAACTTTCCTGTCTTCAGATTGGAAGATAAAGATATCATGTGTTATGTTATGAATTTGTCTCTGAGAAAGTCTTCATTGTAGAACTAAGGCAAAATACAGCTGCCAAAGGTATTGCAAACTTCATTCATCAAAAGCTTTTTTGTGTCCTGGTTTTAATGCTACTTATGAGGTGAATTACTCCTGCTTTATTTCCTATTTCTGTTCTGAACTGGAAGTTTAAAAAAAAAACTCCCATTCTTATTTAGCGATATCTTTATTGCTAAATAAATAATATCTTTATAGCTCTTGTCCAAAACTAAAAGAGCAAACTCTTGGTGATATTTTCAAGAATGTAGGTGAATGAGCCTGCCCTATTTTGAGAGAGGCTTAGGCTGGGATTCCTACGTTGCTCTTTTTTTTCTTTTATTTTCTTTTTTTTTTTTTCTTTCTAATAATTCTTTCACTTGAAATGTTTACCAGTTGTTTAAACAGGACTAGGCATAATAGTTCTATAAATATCATGGTTCATGTCTTGAATCCTACAGAGCAGCTGTTCATGGCTGTATGAATAATTTACTGCTTAATTACACATATTTCTTTAAATTACTAATTCACAGCAGTTTGTTGTTAAAGCCTTGAGTGTAATACCACATGACACTGACTCAAAGATCACAGGACTTTGAGACATTTGGATTGTTTTTCTTGCTGGTGCCTTTATTTAGGAAAAGGTAATTCAGTCTATATTTCAAGAAGCCAAGACTCATTGTGTGACTTGTTTCTACCTTTCGTCTCCAAGTGTCACTTACTGAAAATACTGTAACCCCAGCAAATTAAGTGGAAAGACAACTTCTGGCAGCTGTACTGCAATCTTTTTTTCTTTTCAGTTGTAATTTATCCAAGTGGAACTATTCTATCATTAAAAAAAACAACAACTTAAGAAATAGAACTGTCTGGATAACAATGTGAAAAATTCTATTTTAATTGCTGTCAGTCTAAGTTTAAATTAAATGAGCAGAATGCAACATTTTTATCATCCCCCTAACACATGCAGGTAGGTTTTAATCCATTGATGGCAGTATTCTGAGACATTCCTATAACTAAGTTGTTTTCTCAGACTTCCACTGCCTTCTTCCCACTCCCCTCCCCTTCCAACCAGCTTGACAAGGGAAAACTTTCTGAACCTTTCCAAAGAAAAGCCAAAGAGTCAAACTATGTGTTAGGTAAGAGTAGGTAGTTGTGATGTTACTCTAGCACCTAATATTAAAACATGGAGGATTTTTCCAAAATGTGAAACACTGGTTTGCATGGAGATTTGTTGAGCTGAAAAGAGATTTGCTCATGTCTATTATCACATGACTTTTTGTGCCAAGAAAATGATTGTGAAGGAGCTGTTTCCCATGAAGACTACAAAAGCCTGAGAAATCATCTCTGTATGTAACTATATTTCCAATGGTCCATTTACATCTCAGTGACATCAGTGTGTGGGAAAAAGCACTAGTCTGTACTCTAACAGAAAATTTCCCAAAGGAAAAGCAAAATTAGAAAAGATGTCTGCAGTACTGTCAGAGGCACAGAATGGTACCTTTCCCTTCTTGCTGTGATGCTCACATCCAAAATGAGGGAATATGCTGCATTAGGAGGTGTATTATGTTCACATTTGTTGGTGATATTATTATTTATAACAGAGGCAGTTCACAAAATTGGTGGTGGTTTCCTGGGTTTTGGCTTGGAAATCATGGTCTTGAAATGAGATACAAACCAGGTTTTTTTGCTGTTTGAAATAGAAATAACAGGGTTATTTCCTTGATGAAGCTTTCTCAGGTGCTCAGGTTTTCAGCTCAATGCCCAAGGGCTTTTCATTGCTTTGCCAAGTGTGGTGATACCTCTAGTAAGTGAATGAATAATACAGCTCCTACAGGTGCACCAGAGAATTAGTGGAGATGTTAAATTAACAAATAGGAAAATATTGTGGCTTATGGCAGTGCTGGACGGTCGCTGAATCTGTGTGTGTACCTCTTCCCAGTCTGCTTCCACCTACTCCTGGCCCGGAGTTGTGACAGATCTTGCCTGAAGGGCGTAGCAACAGTCTTTAGAGAACTGCTTCATGTGCACATTTAGATTTCCATAATCAAAGCCACAAGCCCTTTTCAGATCATCTTCTTCTTTCTGACCCTGTTACATGCTGTTTTGTTTCCACAGGGCAGATATTTTGGAGCTTTTATGGGTCTCAATACAGGAGGCAAAAAACTTCCACCCTGGCATTCACAATGCTACATAAGCAATGGATCAGTTCTGTGGCATCTTATTTATTCAAATTTTATGTGCAGTATGGCTAGTTATTTAAAAAATTGTGAGCTAAAAGCCATGAACTTTGTTTTGACTGGAAGCTTCAGTATTTCAAAATTAATTATTCTCAAATTGGAATTAAAATTTTGACCTTTACCAGGTGGAAATATAAATTATTTTCTTCCTGATGAAAAGCCAGGAAACTCTAGTTTGCTGAATTCAAATTAAAATGCTTTAGGTGCGGTTTCATTTGATCTTACTTTGCATGCAACTTCCTAATACTTCATGTGCACTGTAGCTAGGGCATACCCATTGTGTATTGTTTTATTCTGCCTTATTCTGTACCATAAACTAGGTTTAATTTCCAGTGGTGCACTTTGGTGTATATTTATCCCCACACACTCTAAGCAGTTTAAAGGGGTACTATGTAAGAGTTACCATTTTGTAGACAATTACTGGTTTTGTGCAGTTCCTGTCTGCCCTGTGAAGACACAGCATAAAATGGGAAAAGATTCAACCCCCCAGTTATTTCTTATAGCCCAAGTCTTTCTAAGTTACAGATTCAGCATAATCTATATCAAATCATGGAATGCTGATGTCACAAATATCCAATTTGTCACTAAGTTCTTTTTATGTAATTTCAGCTGAATTTTAATCCATATCTTTCCCAGTGGCTCTTTCAGATAAACCCAAAGGAGCAGCCTCTTACCAATGTATAATTTAAGAACTGCACTTTCCATCTGCTGTAGGAGATGGCAATGTTTATATTGATTATATATTGAGCAATATAAACACAGTAACTCTTGCAAAGCTGTCTTTAAATAACTGGCATTCTCCAAAGTGAACAGAACTGGATCATGGTATGATGTGATAATATATGCAGTAAAATAGAAAAAAGAATATGGCATACTTTAGGCTGGAGGAATGAACTTTGAATTTAAGAAACAATGTACTGGAAAAAAGCATTTCTGTGGTAAGACCACTTCCAATTTTTATTTTATATTTTTATCCTTCAATCTTGCTGGCTACTCCCAACATCCATTAGCATTCACTGAATTTGTTGTTAGTTCCTTTATAATTGGCATGATTCTGAAGCTTTCTGAATAGTTGCTCTTTTACATCTTGCAAAAATAATTCTAAAACTGTTGTGATGGTATTAATGATTTCTAACATATTCGTGGAATTTCTTAAAGCATTCTGATTATTTGGGCTCACTAAAAAAGTGGCTTCTGTAAAAAAGTTCTTGTGGAGAAGTTATTTTCTTTTAAGGATACTGTTGTGATTTCCATGAAATTCAGCTGACAGGTATTTTGGAAGAGAGTATTTTAGTTCAAGCTCAAGGAACTTAGGTTTTTACAATTTTAGGTATTTTTAGTCCCACTAAATGGGCTGGAAGCTCTGCACTTTTAATATACTCACATGGTGTCCAGGTAACTCTTTAATAAGGAGTTAATTTTTTAACAAAAAGCTGGAGAAACAGGAGTGTGCTAGCAATGACGAAAAGCCATTAAAGCTGTGTACAAATAGACAAAAGCACAAAAATTCTGTGAGGGAAGTGAGACAGTCTTAAGGAGCTTGTGCAGCTTTGAGACCAGAGGCTGTGAGGTGCTGCATGGGATAAAAGCAGCACAGAGGAGAAAGCTGTTCTGCGAGCTGTTGGCTGTGCTGGCAAACATTGTCAGAGGTAGATAATAATGGTTAGTTTTGTGGAATATGATTTCTGTCTCCTAAACAACAAGGTAAATAACTCTTGGAAAGCAACAATGCTGAGCATTCAGTGACTACCACTGTGCAGCTTTGGCACTTGGATCACAAGGAGCCAGCACTTGAAGTAATCCACCATGTTTTCAGGGGGACAAACATTTTTCAAGTGTGAAACTGTCTTGGTTTGAAAAGACAGGAGTCTGTGAAGGAAGGCAAGAGTCTCCCATGAAATGGAAAAGGTAAACCCCCTCCCTCCGAATTACCACAATTTCAAAATAAAAAGGCTCTCAGGCAAAGATATGGGAATAACAGTTCTTTACTAGGAAAAATCTAAATTAAAAAAATGTAATTAGTACAAAGAAAACTACTGATAGAGTCAGAAACCTGACACCCTGAGGAGTTAGGGTGTTGGTGATAGTCCAGTTAAATGGTGGCTGCTCCTCCTAGAGTGGCAGATGAAATGCTGCTGAAGCGGTGGTCCTGTAGAAGGGTGTAGTTTTCTCTGAAAGTCTGGTAAAAGAGTAGATGGGCATGGTCTTCTTCTGGGAATCCAGCGAATAAGCTGTTGTGATGTCCCAAAAACTGCTCATTTTATGCAGGTAGGGATGCTTGGCTCTTCCCTCTGGGTGGAGCATCTCACAATGGGATGATGTAACCCCATCAGTCACAGTGAGTCATTCAATGGCCCATTAACAGAAGATATCTCCCCGGAGGGAGACATTGTTCTTGGAAGAGATAAGAAAACTGTCCAACTTAACAGAAGATACCTGCCCCACCTCCAACAGATGGCAAATAGAATATATGCTTATCTTACAAGCCAGGACAGAAGCTCAGGTAGCAATATTAGTAATGTATTCATTCTTCCCCTGATGGGTAGTGAGTAACAAATTCAACTTCCTTGCAAGGAAGCTTTCATCTTCTCAGCCTCAAAATGATTCTATAGCTCTGTATTTTAAAGGGCTTGCTATGTTTAACCTGGTATTTAATTCTTAAAATATGAGATTATACATTTCGTAGTGTCTCAAAGGCAAGTTGACACATAGATTTTCCACTGTCTGGAAATATCAGACAAATATCATTGGCCTGAATCTGAGGAAAATTTACCTGACAGATTTTGCTGTATGTGGCAGCCTAGCTATGGATTATCTGAAGTATGATTCTTGAACTGCCTTGGAGTGCTCTTATTCCTTCTTTTCATTTTAAAATGTCAGTTTAAAATGAGTTAGCAAGGATGGTGTTTAATTTTTTGCTGTGAAAACACAGCTCATTGTGATATGACTGATCCGAGGAATGATGCTATTGCAATTATTTAGTAAAAGATTTAATTTCTGTAATATGTTGCTATGTGACTATTTTGTAGATGCCTTAAAATCAGGATATGGGCAGACAGGCAGCCTATCTGCTGGCATAATTTTTAAAGAATTGCAGTGTCTGTAGACCAAGATTAGACCAGCCCAAGCCTAAATGTGTGATGACATGCTGACAGGGAGAAAATTGAAGTTTGGGAGTGCATCACAATGTGTGAAAGGCTGGTTGAGATGTAGGTGGGCTGTGGTGATGCTGGGGACTGAGGGCAACAGTTCACACTCACTTTTCACCCAGTGTTGGTTCTGTGTCTACCCTAGGCTGGCTGCTTATGAGGTTGGCTGTGTTTTCCTGGATATTTGAGAGGGTTTTAAAGTGCTTCTGGTGTATCTGCCAACAGCTGAGCAGTGCCTGGCTGAGGACTGTGCAGGCCACGTGGGGCTGGACTCTCTTCTGCCCTGCAGGATGTTTTGGTGGCAATTCCAGGTGGAAAGGTCAGTGAGAAAGGAGGATGTGAATGGAGGGAAGGGGTTGATGGGGCAGAGGAAGTGGGAAGAATCAAGGATAAGGGATGCAGAGGCAGCACAGTGACCACTCAATAATCCCCTGCAGTGCAAGAAGGCTCAGAGATGTGCAAGTGTGACGTGCTCAGGGAGGAAAGTAGAGTGTGACTGACTGCAGCTGTTCCAGAAAAAAACCCTAAAACACCCTCACAAAAGTGCCAAGAACCCACCCCAAACCAAAACCTCCAAGCCCCTAAGGAGAAAAAACTCCAAACCAAGTAATCAACCAGTAAAAAACCCAACCCTCACTGAACTTACCTCAAAAGAAAGGTAACCAGAAGGTGGCCTTTCTTTTAGATTAACCAGCTATATCCTTTGAGTGGCTCAACTGATTGTGCAAACGTGTTTGCCCAAGTTAATTGAAAGAGCCACCTAGCTCAGCCTGGGTGAACTAATCTGTACTTGGCTCAGCTCAATAGCAGGGAATGAAAACTAAGGAACTGGCAAGGAAAAGAAGTCCAGTGTCATGATGATCAGCATACAAAGGCTGCTAATGACAATTGATTTATATTGATTGAAATGTATGGTGCAGTTTTTGTTGTGCTTTTGTTGTGATTTCAGTATTTTGAAAAACCCTTAAACCCTCCTTGTGCAGAAGGTTTTAAAAGAATGCAGTCAAGGTACTAGGCTTGGGTAGACATGGAGGCTGTTCTGTACTCAAAGGAAGATAACTGCTGCTCACCTTTTCTGTTACTGTGTTTTCCGATAAATCACTGGTGTTTTTCTGGGGATTGTCAGCTCATTGATCATATTTGCTCCATTTGCTTTTATATTACCTTAAATTGCATTGATTTTTACTTATTTCTCATTTTGATCAAATCAAAACACTTTAATATGTTTATGGAGAGGCTTTCTGAAATCTCATGCTGATCTGGGTTAGGCTACAGGTTAATCCTCCTCCTAAACACACTAAGCATTAGTGAAACATCAATGAAAATAAAATTAATCTTACCAAGTCTGGCCAATTTTTAGGACTTTCTGAAACCTTTTATATGTGAAGGAATAGTGTTTCTTTTAAAATTCATTAAGTAGAGCAAATAAGTGTTTATTTTATACCAGACCCTTCTTTTATTCAGCATCTTGCTTTCCCTAGAAGCTTCCCATATTTTTTGTCTTCATTTGGAATATAAATCATATAGTAAACAAGAGGTGTTTTTTTTTTTTTTTACAACTTCTGTGCAGGTCTCAAAGAGTCATAAAAGTCTATTTATCAGTGCAGTGATGCAGGACAGTGACATATATCAGCCAACTGAAACCCCTGCTCTGGCTTTTTTCCTATGAAAGGGGGTAGTACCAAAGAGAACAGAGACAGCTACCAAGCCTCTAATTCCTCATGTCTGGGAAGGGAGCAGTGTCATGAAGAGGAAGAATAAGAAATTTATTTTCCACTTGTACCTTTATTTTAGACAGTACCTTTATTTTTTCAGTGCTGTGAAGAGAAAGAGACATTAAATTCTCAGGGATGGTTATCAGGAATTGTGAGCTTGGGTGTTCAAATGACTGACACAACTTGATGGCATAGCTTAGCTCTGAGTGTGATTGACATGCAGTTTGAGATAAATGCTGAAATATTTGTACCTGAAATGTAATATAAAAATTCAGACCTAGCAAACTGATCTGGATTTACATGTAGTTAGAGTCTAAATTAAGTGATCTCTGGCAGGAGTGAAACAACTATGGTTTACACTTCTATGAAATTTGGGTGCTATCACCTATCCTGTTTAGAGAAGGGTGTTTAAAAAATGCAGGATTGAGGCAGGGAGGGATCCAACTTATTTACCTTTAGGTTTGAGATAGTGCAATTATAGAATTTATTTTAAGACTATGTATTCAATTTTTATCAATTTGTATGCAGGCTTAAAATAATTTGGAATATATGAAATGCTGGCTCATTTTAAGGCTGTGTCACACCTCAAATGAACAATAAATTTCATCAAAGAAGATTGATTTAAATATAAATCAATATATAAAATTGAGGCCATACACAAATGCCCTTTTTAGCTTTGCCTGAAGACTTTAGGCTCTCACACAGATGCCACTGGAGGTCCTGAGATAAATCTTCAACTTGCCAACAGCCTGTGCCACTGTGTGGGATAGCTTATACACTTGGGTTTATCATGGCCATGAAAAGGCTGAGGAATAGATTTCCTTCTCTCCCAGGTGCTGCTGACAAGGGCTCTGTGTAAAAATGGGGCTTCCCTGACCATCGTGGTTACTGTTTCCTGATAGCTGGTGTTTATCCTCCAGGCTCTAATTCCAAGGTGTGAGGGCTTCAGGCCAGGCTTATGATAGTGTAAGTTTTTGGGTTGCTGATAACAGAGAAAGAAGGGATTTTTCTTTTCTTTCCTTTGTGGTCCAGGAAGCACTTAATCAGTCTGGGGTGATAAAAGCATGAAAATGATGTTTATACAAACTAATCTGTTTTCAGAGAAACGGAAGCCAAAGTATATCCAATAACTTCAGATGGCAGGCCTGCGTCACTGGAAATAATTGCTTTTCTGTTTTGCTGTAGGATGGAAGAGCAGCTGCATTGAAGTGCTGGGTAGCTGTTTGAAAAGCAGCATATGCTCTGTAATTTATATCTTCTTTAAGCAACTGGTTGTGCAAGATGGTTTGCTGTTTGGCCTGTCTCATTTTAATGACAGCAGCAGAGAGTGATGTGTGCTGAGGTTTTGATTAGCTGTGCTCTGAATGTGTTCTCAGAGTGCAGTTTTTTGTGCTGTTTGCATTTACATGGGCTCAGGAGGAATTGCTTTCTAAAGCTATTCTCCCTTCAGCTCACACAGAACATCACTGTGTGCGAACTGGTGAGACTTGGCCACCTTTGTGCCACCAGCCATGAGTTGGTCATTTTCTCATGTTTTTATGATGAAATTTAGCTTTTAATAAAAGCTTTTTGGAATAAAATAAGTCAATTTCAGCATGTGAATAACCCTGACAGTAGTTATTGGTGGTGGTAGTTTGCCTTGAGTAGCTTTGCCCTGTGAACCAGTCCTCTACATTACACACAGGAGTTTTTTCTGTCAGAATGAGTCCTTCCTCTTTCATCTTGAGCCATATTAGGGGAAATTTGACAACATGCACGTTGCCATATTCATTCTTGTAGAAAAATCAATGACAGCATAGGCTACATTTAATCTATTGAATTTCTCATTTGTTAGGCATACGGGCTGCACTTTTCATCAGATGGTCTTTTTCTTCTCTTTTTAAGAGACTTAATTTCCTTTTGTGTCACTCCCTGTTGCAAGTAATATGTCAAAGGACTGTCCTCTTGGTCCTTTTGGTATTTCCTTCACAAGATCAATAGCAGTTGTTGCCTGTGAACAATTTTGAATAGAGTAGCCTGATTATGACAATTGAATTTCCTGTAATACTAAATATTTGTCATTAAAGGACCAAGGGTCTGCTCCAAAGTGTGAAGGGATATTTGCACCTCAGAAAAATATCTCAACTCCAGACAACTAACCAGTCTCTGCCAGCAGCAGTGTAATTAATGACACTCCTAATTGTCCACATGTATGAAGTGTCTGGTGGGATAAGCAGAAATCAGGGCTCCTTGTTTGCTGAAGAGACAAGAACTAACTTAGGATTTAATTGCGTCTCAGCAGTTTCAAGTGGAAAAAATTATAAACATTAGGTCTTAGAATGCTTTTAACCTGGAGCTATTAATGAATAATGTTGTTATTCTGAGATTTTTTTTTTTGCTAAATTTCATTTCATCATGTTCTTGAGACTGTTTTTTACTGATTAACTGGTAAGGAACAAGTTCAGAAAGTGAGAAATCTTCAAAACATGCTTGAAATAATAATGATGTACCTTTGAGGATTTGTTGAAGTCAATGCAAGGATATGACAGAGTGCCATCTTTTATTTGCATAATGGTGATTTTATTAAAAAGAAAAAAGTATTTCTGGCTAATTAGAAGTGTGAACATAAAGTAAATCCATGAAAGATGTAATTTGATTGGTACTGTTAAAAATGCTTACCTTTTGTGGAACAAATGGGATATTTGATATTTTTGGATAGTGTGGGACTTCAACTGAATTACTTTGAAGACCTGCTTCACATAATGATCAGCCACCTTCTTTCAAGTTACAGCAGTAAATTTTTGTCATATTTTTGCAATACTCTCTAAAAGGGTGAAAAAGGCTGGAAGAGAGAACCAATTGTCTTGGACACGATATCACCTCCTTATTGATCAAATAGCCAAAACCACTGGAAACTGGCATTATAATATTTGAAATGTGACCTAAAGTACAGCAAAGGGGTTTTTGAGATCTAAGTTGAGCTGTCTTACTGAGGCGTTGGGAAGATTTTATCACTGGAACTGGGAATTAGGCTGAAGGCTGTTCATACAGGGCTAGGCTCTAAATGAGAGAGCCTCCAAAAGTGCTGTGGGAAATATCTGTCAGGACTCTGTTTCCTAATGATTCATGAGGAACAGTTAATCCCCAACTGCTCTAACTTTTCACTTTTTGCCGCCCTTTGAAGTGATCCCTTCACTGATTTACTGTGAGTGAGTGCCAGAAGAGACCTACACCTTCCCAAATTGTCCTTGACTCACAACAGAGTCTGGTTCTGGGGAACTGCAACAATGGTGTGAACAATCAGCAGGTCCTGAGCAGGTTTTGTTCATATGGTTGCTTCTCTTCTCATTATAGGATTCCCATTTTGACTTGCCTAAACTTAGTTCCTATTTTTAAACTAGGATAGCATTTTATCAATACAGATGGAATAGATTCTATTCTAAGTATTCCACAGCCTGTTCCATTTTGTGTCTGAGAGAGCAGTCTGTAGGATAAAGGCACAAAACAAGTTTGTGGCAAGTGGAACTGGATCATGTGGTGTCTCTAGAAAACAACCACATAACTGAAGTTACTGGTACAAGAAGGTAACAGTTAAATCTCCTTCTCTAAAAGGCTTAACATAATGAGGTTTGCTGCATCTTCTGAGAGTCTGTTTTCACCAGCAGAACAGAAAGACTTTTTTCACAGAAATTTTGGAGCAAAGTTATTTTGGGTCTTGAGCTTCAAAATCTGAAGTGCAGAGTAGTGCCTTGGAATTCAGTGACATTTTGTGAGTAAAATGGAGAGATTGTGCTGTTAGATTTCATGAGAAGTTGTAGTTTTGCTGTTTAAGTGATTAAATTGGAAGATTAGAGATCATCTTTCTTTTTTTTGTGTTGGGTGCTGTTTAATGTGCTCTGTGACATAGTGTAAGATAAAGGCCTTTTGCTCTTTGTGACTATTTGAATCTGAAGATAGCATGAGTCATGGAAAAAATGAACAGTGAGAGAAAAAGACTGACACTAAAACAGGAAGGAGAAAACTCTAGGAACTTTCTCTGGCATTGTGTATCCTACGTTAGCATAACAAGACCTTGCACGGCCATTGCAGGGCTGACAATGAAGAAATTGTGAAGAAATTGTGTGGGCCTGGGTGTAGCCCATAGGTCTGTTGAATGTAGCTTAGGCTGTACTGGTTTGTTCTGGAATTGTTAACATCAGAAAGAACATCTTTTTCTGGTTTTGTACATCATAGTTGTCTTCCATTGTTTTGAGTGTGTGAATAGATACCAGGTTAGAGTCTTGGAGAAGTGGATTTTATGTTGCTGAGCTGTAACCAGCAAGAGTTGTTCTAAGGTCATTTTTTAATTTCATACAAGATGAGGAGCAAGAAGCATTTGGGGAGGGGTGTGAGGAACATCCACATGTGGAACACATCTGCATCTAATCCAGGGAAAATGCTGGAACCTTGGGCCAAACTTAAATGCATGCAGACCTTGGGAATGGCAATAGGACGTAGAGAATTTTGTTTCTACTGACATAGAATATTCTCTATCACAGCCTTTCACTGCAGCCACCTCTGCCTCATTTCATAGTGTGTAAAACCCTAGACTATGAAAGTTCTGCTGCTCTCCTTTCCTTGGCATATAAATAGGATATTTAATATCATGTTTGATCAGGTCAGCTGACAGCAGCACACAAGAACTGGATGTTCTAAATATGGGGTCTTCTTGCACTGAGAACAAAGCAGTAGTTGTGTTTAACTGGAGAGTAATAATTATACCATATTTTAAAGCCAACCAAAATTACAGTGCATTCTCAGATTTTTTTTTTAATATCAGAAGTTGGGTCTTTTTACTCAGTATTAGTCCTTATGTTAACTTTGTATGTTGTGTGAAACTCTCTCTGCTACAGGTCCAAAGGCAGCAGTAGGGTCAGTGTATGGATTCTCCCTGCAGGTAGCAAGTGCTTGCTTCAACCTCTGAAGGCAAAATTCTGCTTCATGCATGTTATTTTGGCTTTGAAAATGGGTTAATACAATATTTTCTATGGTTTTCAATTTAAAACACAAACCTGTGGGCATGATCCATCCATGTTGCCAGATTATAATTGGTTTTAGCCAGGAGCAGTTTGGCCTGGCATGAGGATGGGGCACATGGCTGAAGGTCTGGGGAAGCATTACAGAATGCTGTAATTCAATAGGCACCTTGTGTATTCTAGGTCATTTTAGGGTGAATGAAGTGTGTCATGTCTATTTTATGCTTACAGAGAAACCATTTTTCAAAGGAGCTGTAAAACTGAGGTTTTTATTACCTGTGATTTATCATAGCTATTTTAACACTGTCCAAGAAGTAAGATTTGACTTTAATATAGCATCTTTGTGGTTTGAACAGCTGTTTTCTGCCTATGTTTCCTCTTTGAAAATATTTTACCTAGTTTTTTTTCTTGAGCTGGAAGTTTGTTGTAATAATGTTGATATCTACTTGCAATAAGTCAATTAAACCATTAATTTGTACTTCATTGCAATCAAAGGCCTTCTCAGAATAGAAGTTAATTTATCTCCCTCCTACCCTGAATAATAAATAGCCCACAAGATCAGCACAAGGTGCAGAAAAAGTAAATAATCCTGAAATAACTTGAGTCAGTCTCTAGGATTAATTTAGTGTATGGTGTGGTTTTGTTTTTAATAGCTGTTCTATTAAACTGAGGTTCACTTCTTTTGCTGTATCTGATTTTTATATACATCCCAGTGGTGGAATTGTTTCTTGGCAGGAAGGTTCACTTCTTTAATAAACTGAGAACCCAAAATTCTGAGTTTTCAGGGCAGGCTCTAATAGTGATATAACTACTCTGATGTCAATAGAAATGAAGTGAGATATATTCTCACTTCAGTGAGAATTCACTTCAGGAGTTTCACTTCAGAAACTCACTTCAGGAGTTTCTTGGGTCATGCAGATATAAAGAATTATGTACTTAGTCCAATAACATGTTTGGTCCCACAGTGAAAAGGTACAATGGAACTTCTGTCTTTTAAAACTGCTTTTAGTACCTCGTTATGTAGGGTAGTTTGATGCCATCTTGAGAAACAACTTCTGACAAAGGCTTAGAATCTTTCTGTGTAACCAACAGATACAAGAGGCCTACAAAAATGAACTTTTTAAGCCCAGCAAGAAAGAAATGAGAGCACTGGGAAAATGACCTTGTGAAAGGCACAACAAACAAAAGTATAAATGAGAAAAAACCTCAGGTATAGCTGCTGTAGGACTCCTTCCTCATTTTCATCTTGTAAAACTTAACAGCTATTATTTCCCAAGATCTCATTTTTATTTGATGTATGAAGACTGACCTTGCATTTATCTTTAGATTATTTGACTGCTGTTTGAACTCATGCTCTGTGGGAATAATCCCAGCAAAGGTGCTACAGCTCTGCTCAGGTTTTGGGCTGCTGCTGCTGCAGAGCCTGGCTTTGCAAGCAATTTTACAAAGTTGTCATTTCTCTAGGGAATTCTTAATCTGAAAACAAAACATTGCTTGTGTTCTGTTCTCATTAACTTCCAAGCTACCACCTGCTTTGCCTCGAATTAGTAATGTAATTGCAGACAGATAATGTCTTTATAGCAGGAGGTGATGGAGGGTGGCTCGTGGCATCGCTGTGCTCCTACAGTAATGAGGGGAACAGAGGTGTGCAGTGGCAAATACATTTGTTGGTGTTCACAGAGAGTGTCAGTGCTCTGCCTCTGTCACCAAAGACAAGTCTGAGCACCAGAAACAAGGGAACAGCCTCCAAATGAGAGTCTTTGGGGAAGTATTCCTTCAGTTGGGATTCTCTGGTGATTTTTTAATATACTAGCTTGTATGAGAGCTTCTCTTGTTAACAGGAGAAGACCTGCATGGGGTCTGCAGACATTGTTTGACTGGTCACTTGATGAAATTTGCATCATGCTTGTATTGCTTTTGGGACTAGTGAAAGTGAACTAGCAAGAATAAAAACAGCAGACAGAAAGAAATGTTTAAAGGCAAAATTGATCATACACAGGCCTTATAATTAGGAAAACTGCAAACAGCATTTAATGAGAGCTAAATTCATTGGCACTGATTCTTTTGTGTTATTTGTATTTTTTTTTCTCTATCATAATGCTCTGTTTTCTGCTGGGAGAGGCAAGGATGTGTTTTAGAAAGTTCAGGTAAATATCTTTTGGAATGAACCCTCTGTGCTTCTGCTGTTGCCAGGTAAGCAGCAAACCAACAAAGCAGAGCAAGAACAGAGCATGTTCACACATCTCTGGTGCCTGTGTGTTCCTTTCTGCTCCTGCTTCTGGACAGTCTGCACCCAGGTGGCAGCATCTCTGAGTAAAGTGGAAAGGTAGGGTTCCTCTTGGCTTCTCTCCAAAGCATCCAGCCAATAAAATCCCTCCCTGACCAGCAGGCTGGATTGGTATTGATTCCCTTCTCCATACAAGTCCAACAGGAAATCTGTGCTGCTGGGCAGGAAGTGTTTAAGAAATGCCAGAAAGTTTCCATGAGTCACTTAGTGCAAGACAAACAGCACCCTGGGATGTATTTCATTCTGAACAAAATAAATTAGTCTCTGAATCATTTTTTTTTTAACAGGGTCTCACTGTTAACCCTACTATGAATATTTTTACTGAGGTTCCTTGATGACAGTGACTAAAGATGGTATTTTATAACTGTAAATTATGTGAAAGCAGTTGTATTTTTAGAGGATTCACTACTTCTTTCCCCCATGTTGTGTATGTTTTAATTTATAATAAAATCTGTAGCCACTTGTGGTTTTTACTCTCCTAATGTGAAAAATACGAAAGCTGAAGCAAGCTTCTCAATGGAAAGCCTGTGATGTATTTATTTCAAATGCTATTGCATTATGAAAATGGAGAGTTAATTCTTCCAAAAATACTTTTGCACACTTGATAGTCTTTGTACCTTTCTGGCATTCAATGTAATTGTTTCCTACTTTGTGACTGTCACCCTCTAGGTAATGATATTGAAAGTTGATTTTTCCCATGGCTTAAACAGCTTGATGCTCCTCGCAACAGAAGGAAGTAACTTTTTTACATGGCACTTGTTTTTGAGGATATTAAGACTTTGAGTTGTTCAGGTCTTGCTAGGCAGGGTAATTATCTCTTTCCTCCTAATTAAATCAAAATTAACCATTCAGGACATTCTCCCGAATACCCAGAATACAGTTTGCTCAAAGGGAAAATCAGTTTGAGCAGCCAGAGTGGTAAGGCTGCAATCTCTCATGTTTTTGTTCTGTAGGACAGGCTAATATACAACTATTCCTTGCCAATCTCATTCCTTGCCAATCCTAGCTGTGTGAAATTATGTGGTGTAACAGAGTCATTTCATGTGCAATCTGTCTGAGCCCGTGGCCTCCCTTTGCTACTCCACCTGAATATCTTCTGTGACCTGGAACCTTAAAGTAGATTTATGTTTCAGCTAATTCCCTCAAGTCTGCCTGCTCTTATAGGGTATATCCTTTATGTCTTACATTCTAATATGGTCAAGACCTTGGCTTCATGGTTGGGGAGCTTAAGTGTTTAAATACATTTGTTTAAAGTCAAATTGTGGGAGGAAACTAAACTAAAACCCGCCTCCTTTCTAAGCAAACATGAATGTCTAATTTATCTCTGAGCCACAGATTTGGCACTTGCTGATTGGAGGCTCTTATCTTTTTTGTAAAATAACGTTATTGTTTTTAACTAAAACAGGCTCTGTATATTGAAAATAATAAAAGATTGCTAGCAAACAGCCCAGCTGAGAATACAATGTGAACAAAAATTGGCAGTAAATACAGCAATTCCAAAACCATCCATGGCCAATCATATCCACCTGGGAAGGTAACAGTTCCACTCATATCCAGTTAGCTTTGGATGGCTTCCCAACTCCCACATTTTTTATCTCTGCATTTGTCCCATAGGCTGTGCAAAGGCCCTGTATAACACCATAGAAATTACAGAAGAGTTAATCCAGAAGTGATGTTGCAATCCAGGACTCGCTTTGGAAAATTTCTGTCATTCTCCAAAGTGGAAAAATTTAACCACATTTTCTTGCACCTTCTTTATTCCTAAATTGGTCACTACAGAGAATGCCAGTTCTGGAAACTTAAATGCCAGAATAAGTAGTAGAAACTTATAGAAATGCAACATTACCTGGTGTCTTAGTGTAACAATTCCTGTGTAAGCACTTCAAAAAAACTACTTAAATCTAGAAAAAGACAATCCCTTTTGTAGGGGTAGAAAATAATATTTTTTTTTAATGGTGACTCTCTTGAATATCTTAGTCCCTGGAAACACCAAATAAAATGTACCATCCTGATTTTGCTGCCTTTCTTTGCAGTCAGAAAAAAACCCCTAAAAAATGGTGATCAGGACTGGAATGATAGGTATTGATCTTTACATGAGGAAAACTCAGAAGTGTCTCATGAGCTATCTGATTCAAGCAACAAAGGGCAGGGTTACTAGGTCTTGTTCATTGATATGAATAGGGGAACAGACCTTAGAAAAAGAAAAGTGAAGTTCTTGTATAGTATCTTTACTTAGTTGAATTTATGTCAGTTCTTGAGTGATTATCCTGATAAAAGAAAAATCATTCTGTTGGTTTTACATGATGTTACAGATGTTTCAAATTAACTACTAAAACTAGAGTTTCTCTGCGTAAGTTAGTGGCTCTGAAAACTTTGACTACTTAAACACCAGATTCTTTTCTAATAATATCTTTGTCTTTCTACCAGTCTTTCTTTTTATCTATGTGTTGGGTGCTAGGTCTGACTTGTGACCTGTAACTAAAATGACTTTGTATTAGATCAGGATACTAAGCAAATTGGCAGCCTTTAACGATGACCAGTGAAAGATGTTTTTTGTGCTACTTTTCCTTAGCAGAAGTATAGCAGAAGCAGAGACATTATTTGAAACTAATTTGTCCATTTTAAGTCTTTCAATGTTTTAATGATTGTACTTTCCATGAATTAACAAAAAAGCACTGTAGAGTAATAGGAAAAATATTTTACTTTATTGGAGATGAATTAAAGATACTCTAACAGTACACAGTGTATTTCTGGCTTTGTATTGTGAAATACATCAGAGCTCAAATAATTGCCTCCTCTTAAAGGTAACTCTAATGTTTTCAGTCAATTATATTTCATGTGACTTCATGTGAAAGAGAAAGCAAATTTGCCTACTAGCAGTAAGAATGCAAGTTTTTGTTCAGTTTTGGGGCATTTGAATGTCTCACGGAGTCTCCATTTGTGGAGTGGCATGATGATACAAAAAATTAAGAAGCCTTAACTGCAAATACAACAGGACCACAATGAAATAATTTCATGAATTAATTTTCATAAATTACTGGAGAATAAGCCTAGTTATGGTATTCATTTTAGTGCCTTCAAAAACACCCTGCTGAGTTTCTATAAGCTTACTGAAAAGAGGGCATTTTCAGTAGCATCACTACTTGTCACGAAATGGAATAGTATTTCAGGAAAGCTCTGGAAAACAATTCTCTCTCTAGCCCCTTCCAGAAGAGAGTATCTCTTTCACTTATTCATGGAAGTTCTCATCAAGCAGGCCATTTCCTCTTGTTAGATTTTGTAGTTGCTGTTAGTTTAGTATCTTACTCGAGTGTGAGCTCTGTGCTCCTGCCCTTGTTTGTTAGCCTCTGCCCTGCCTTAAAGTTCTGTCCTAACTGGGTATTTTCCTTCTACTGATATTTCCCTCTTTAAAACTACCTGCAGCTATGTCATGAGTGGAATAGAAATACTCTGACAGACTGCCTGTTGTTTGATAAATGGACACTTTGCAGAACAGGTCTCCAGTAGTACATTATTCTCCTCAAATCATTGAGCTGAAAGGCTAGGGCATGAGGTTATCCAAATATCCTAATCCGCAGGATGTCCATTATGCTCCCACAAAAGACAAATGAAGTAGTTAAATGAGTAGTAGCTACTCATCTACCAGTAGCCTGCAATGCGTTGCTTTATATTTGTGTATCATGTCCACATTGAGGTGCTTGCATAAAGATTTGTTGGTATGTCTGCTTGTGTTTTGTCAGGAACTGTCTGAAACGTAAATCTGTTTTGAAAACACGGTATTCCCTAACCTAATAGTGTATATTTTCTGTATGTTTTCAAAATATTACTTATAAGAAAAGGTTCTGTGACAAGGTGAAATGGGGACTGCAACTGCATTACAATACATGGGTACTGTTTATTCCAAATTTGTGTTGGGAAATTTTTATGTTCATTAATATCTAATGAGCCAGTCTTTTTTTTTTTTTTTTTTTAAACAATAGCACCAGAAGACTTAATGGTGTAAGAGGAAAAAAAAAGACAGGTAAAATACAGACACATTTCAATCTGATGCTGTGCTTGCATGTGTCCAATTCCTCAGAGATGGTCAATTACACTAACAAGTTTTACAGTAAAATCTGAGGTGTTTTACACTGCTGGTGGCCATGGAAGTTCTTTTCTGCTTGGAAGTGAGAGATGATTAACAGAACACAGGTTTTATGTGCGTCCTTTCAAGCGATATGATTAAAAGTGCAAGAAGTGAGCATGAAGATATAAGATACCATGATGGGGGGCAGAGGCTGGCACCAGCTTCCATAATCAGCTCTTTATTCCTTGGAACACAAACTATTCTATTGCTACACAGCTCTGGCTGTAGTTCAAAAACATCTCTTGAGATGAGTTACTGTGACAAACTAAGATGAAATGTGTATTTAATAACACAGATTCCTACCTGTTCTTGAAAGGAATCAGGGTTTTGTGTGTGTCTGCAAACAGATTTTCCCTCTGGCTGTCTTCCTTATCTGTTCTGCAGCTTCTGAAGTGCCAAGCCAAACACACTTGGTTTCCTGTGGTACAAGTTGCTTAAACTGGAATGCATGGAAAATTGAAATTTAATAGATTCCAGTCTCTAACAAAAAAGGGGGTTTTCTGCATTATCTACATTTCAGTTCTTGGTAAGCATGCAAGAATTGCTCCAAGAAGCCCTTGAGCTTTCATAGTAAAAGCTGTGTGCATTCTATTAAGATACATACACACACACAAAATACTTTTACACTTCCCTAGAAAATAACCCCTTAAACTACCAAATGCAGAGAAATACTCAATTTTTTTTTCTTTCCCCAAGGAGGGTCGAGAGAAAAAAAAAGTCTTTGACAAGGAAGATTTACTATTTTGGAATGTAGAGGTCTCTAAGCTACTCTAAGTTGGGCCAAAATATTTAGCAAGGAACATAAACAGGAAAAAAAGTGCAGTATGTTCAGAGGGGGAGAACCTCCAACAGTTTTTTTTTTTTTTTTTTAATAATCCTAGGAAGCAAAAAGCAACAGATGAAGCTTTAGAGTTAGGCTGTTGACTGTGGTGCAAATGTTGGTTATTTTGGGATGTAGTTTTGCCAATGCAGTAGAAAACAGAGGAAATGATTGCAGGTGGGAGAGTGTGGTACTTCAAAGCATGGATTGAGTGAACTCCTGGCTTTCTCCTCTGCTACAGACTCTCTCTGCAGTGCAGAACTAATCAGTTGGTGTTTGACATTATAACTAGAACCCATCCCCTGGAAACTTAGGGGGACAGCTTATAAGTTTTGGGGTTTTTTTATTTCTTCCTGTTACTAAAAAAAAAAAAAAAAGGAAAGGTAACAAAGCCTTCCAACCCACTTGTCATAGTGGAAGTCTGATTTATGTGAATTTCTTGTGTAGATCTCTTAGGGGTGAATTGTGGCAAACCTTTCCCTTAATTGATTTGGTTAAAAATAACAAATATTTCTTTATCTGAGTCATCATCTCGGTCACTTGATTAGCCTGATGTTTCAATCAGGTCTGTTCTCTAAACAGCATCAGTGACATAGGGCTGACACTGACAAGTGACATTTTACTCACTTTTTGTCCTATAATTTGTCAGCATTTATTCAGCTCATTCTGTATATATCCCATGACAATGTTTGCTTTGAATTTTAATTTAGGGTCACCTTGAGGCTTTAATGAAGGCGAGACATTGCACATGTATCTGATGCCCTGAAACTCGAGGGAAAAACTAAAGTTTCACCAAATAAACTTCCTACAATTACTGTGGGGGAAGAAAAAATTGTGACTATGTGGAAAATTTCCAGTATTCTTAAGTTTGCTGATAAAATTGATGTTTTAAGAAAAGGGGTTTAGATATCAGGTGAGATCTCAAGAGAGTTAATCCCTCTCTTAAGCACTGTTTCACTAAGAAAGAAAGAAATGGCACAGGCTGCTTAAAGGGCTTGAGGCTCCACACAGGCACCTTGCAGTTCCTCTTCTTGAGGCTACTGAACCGTTCAGGTACCTGGACCTGGGATCCAGCAACTGGAAACTTGGGGCATTTCCCTGTTTTTACTTTATATCTCTACTTCTGGAGGAAGTCTCTTGCTTCAGTACATAAAAGCCTTTGTAGGGACTTGACTTAAAACCTAAACTTTTTACTTCAGGTCTGGTCTTTGTTTCAAATTGCTCACAACTATATCCAGTGTATAGAGATAAGAGTCAGGATAATGGGTCAGGAGGAAATGACTAACAGTGCCTCATGCCCTCTCATCTAGGGAGATGAATTATTCTAGGAAAATAAGCAATGAAGGTGCTGATCAAATGGGGATCTGATAGTAGTCAATTACAAGCAATTAATAAACTTAAGAAGAAAAATATTAAAAAATAAAGACCAAGAGGAGAGAATTATAAGGTCTCTCTCTGGAAAGTGCTGGATAAACTAAAAATGTCTGGGTGGCCAATTATTTTGTGAGCATTATTTTAGAAACTAGATGAAATCTAGGGCTGTAGCCTTTTCCATTAAGGGAATGTTCCATTATTTTAGCATTTGCAATGATCTAGTATGACACAGAGGTTATTGTACTCTAAAGTATTCCTCAAACAGAACTACATTACTGAAAATACAACACCCAACTGCATTTTCAAACTGAAAAATACCCATCACAAGCCATGTATTTCTTGGCATGAGACAGGCTAGGTATCTTGGAGTAAATTTCCTCGCTGGGGCTGATCCTAGAAACAAAACTTAATGTCTTTGATGCATTGTTTGGCTTTTTATTTTGAAGCTTTTATTTTTTTTCTCCCTCAAGATTGGTTCTTCTCTCTCACACTTCAATTGGTAAAGAAAATTTTAGGAGGAATCCAAGATGTATGGGTAATATTCTTTCTTGTTAGAAGTTCAATTTATGGAATTTACTTGGAATCTGGAGGTAATAAAATAAGATTTTTGATTACTTGAAAATTACTTTGCTTGGCAGAATAAGGTGACTTAATTACAGTGTAAAAATATATGTGTTTCTGTATAATTGTTATACTTTACTTGGAATATATTTCCATTATTAAAATAAAAAATAGTTCATTTGTCTTATTGGCCACATTGCTGGGATCATAAATCTCTCAAATCTTCTATCAAAATCCCTAACACTTGTAGTGACTTTATTCATGTTTCACAAAAGTCTGTAATGTCAAAAAAACTTTGATCCTCATTACTCATTTATTTGAGTCAAAAACAAACCGTCATGCCAAACCTTGAAGTTTTAACCATGAAGTTTTAACCAGTTTTTCTTTTCAAGAACCCAGTTCCTTCCTGCTTAAATCATTATCAGAACTATCTTAAAGATAAAGCTAACACTTTAAATAGATGCTGACAACATATGCGTTCAAATGTTTTATCTTATGTTTATAAAGGACTTCCAGAATTCTTAAATTTTCTTTAATCTATGTCTAGCAAGTAATTACAGATTTTTTTTGCATCACTAACTCTTTGGATCTCTCCTACCACTTTAGCAGTTTGATTAAACTATCTGTATATATAGTTGGCTTATGGCTGCTTAGTATTCAAATGTATTTTTGTCCCTTTATGGTTCCCATTATTTGTTAAAAGTTTTTGGAAGAATTCCATCACCTTAAAAATTATGGGTTGTAGTGAGCCATAATCCTTTTGCTTCTCTGAGACAGGAAAACTCCCATTATATTTTCTGGGTTTTCATCACAACCAGTGTAAAAAATGACTTTTTTTTTTTTTTTTCTCAGAATTTCTTTTAATATTAAATGCCTAAGTTGTGAATTCCTACAGTGACAGGATCATTCAAGTTGGAAGGGACATGTGGAAGTATCTAGTTCAACTTGCTCAAACCATAGTCAGTCATGAGGTCAGAGCACGTTGCTCTGGGCTTTATCAAGACAGGTGTTGAAAATCTTCACAATTGCTCTGAACAAACTGCTCCACTGGGTCATACTCTCTCTGAAAAAGTTTCTCCTTATGGCTCATCTGAACTTGCCATGTTTCAGCTCACTCGTTCATCTTTTGTCCTCCTGCCATGCACTGCAGAGAAAAATTAGGCTCCAGCTCCCTGACACCTTTGGGCACTGGTAAATTGCCTTAAGATTCCCCTGGCACTAGCTCTTCTCCAGACAGACAACCCCCAGTGCCTCAGCTTCTCCTTCAGGGCAAGAGCTCCAGTCCCTGAGCAGCCTCTGCTGAGCCCTGATGAGCTCTGTCAATGTTTGCACCAGCTTGTCCCTCAGCCTGCCAGCTGTACTCCTGCCATGACACCCGAGGATGCTGTTGGACAGCTTTTCTCCAGAGCACAGCGCTGGTTTGTGGCCAGGTCCTTTTGTTAGAGCTGCTTCCAGCCCAGCAGTGCCCAGGAAGGGGACGGGTCCTTCTTTCCATGGCTTTCTGCTTGCTCTTCCTTAAAATCGTAAAGGTCTGTGTTGACCCAGAGAAGTTTTGGCTGCCTGGAAATGTCCAAGGCCAGGTTGGATGGGGCTTTCAGAGACCTGCTCTGGCGGGAGTTGTCCCTGCCCATGGCAGGGGGCTGCAACTGGATGATCTTTAATGTCTCTTGCAAACCAAACCATTCCACAATTTTATGATCAGATGGCCAAGATGGCTTTTTGAGAATATTCAGATTTGGTCTTAGCTAGCAGGGCTGCTTCTGTGAAGTAGTATGTGCAACACAACCAATGAATACACGAGGAGTGCTGACATGAATAATTCCTGTTTGATGTTAGTGGAGCACAGTTTCGGGCCATGGCTCAGCTGCCAGGCTGTTTCACTGGACATTGCCCAGACCTTTCTGCCATTCTGCAGCTATTTAAGGAAAATGGAATGAAGATGTATGGAAGAAAAGGAATAAGTTATTTCCTTTTCATAAGGTCTGATCCAATTTTCCATGACAATATTACTAAGAGCTTATCAGAGGGTTCAGCAAGAAGTACAGCCGAGAGCAACTCATGACTCTGACAAGGAATCCTTCAAGGGTAGCCTTGGATAGAATCTAAGAATGCACAGACATAACAAATTCAAATACTTGGAATTAGCTGCTGAGTTTCCATTAAATGGGACAGAGAGGAAATGTGAGGAAAAAACCCACAAATAAGTTAAATTATGTCCTGATGTAAGTAGGTGCAGGTCCATTAACTTTGCTTGCTTTGTATTAATCTACTGTTTGACCTTTGAAATTCTGGTTTATCCACACAGGAAACAATCCAAGACCTGAAGTTCTATTCATCTGCAATTCAAATTATCTTAACTACTCTTAAAAATATTTCTTTAGTGGTGAAATAAAACTGTAAAATTATATTGTGTGTTGCAATTTTCCCTTGCTTTCAGCAGCTGTCTTCTCTGATGAATTATCTAGGTTAAGATGAATTATTCCCCTATTTTTCCAAAGTAATTGCAGTAATTCACACAAATCTATCCAAAATTTGTGACCAAGAGTGAAGTTTGCTGTTTGAGCAAACTTCCTGCCTGGTTTAGGGATTGATTTTGGTTTTCAAGGGGATGATTTTAGCAAATATAGTGGTTTGTTTTGTAATGGAGCAAGCATTTGTACACAGGGCTCTCCCACACCAGTGCAGGCAACATCTGTGAGGATGTGGCACACGTTTGCACAAGGGTCCAAATAGCTGCCAGTAAGAGACCAGACTAAACAGAAGTGTTTGTCACTTCATTTCATAGTAGTGATTTGAAGCTTTCATCTCTGGAGCAAATGTGGCTCGGATAAGTTCTGGTTTTCACTCATGCTATTTGGAGATTTCCCCCTTTCAGCCTCTAAATACTTAATTAGTTGAACACACAGAGCAAGGGAGACTGTCCTGCTGACTTTGTGAGAAGGACATTCTGAAGTGTGCAGAGAGTCTCTGTTCTGTTTCTGCTGTCAGGCATAGGTCTAACTCTGAAATAAGTCTACTTTGAGGGACCTCCCTAAAATAGCTTAACCAGGTTTTTAACTTTCTCGTTTCTCTCTTGGTCTGTGTAACAAACCTTCATTTAAGCAGAAGTAGTTTTATCTTCTTTTGTTCCTTGTTCCTCAGCTCCTCAGGGGAAAAGAAGGAAAAAAAGAACATTGTGACCAACTGCAGCAGTTACCTCTTTTCTTCAGCTTCACAGAACAGTTATATGATGAAGGGAAGTTGTAATATCAGAAAAATACTGTGATTAAATAGCTAGGAGTAGAAACTGAGCTTTAATTTTCATTCTTGTGCTCAGAATATTTTCATGTTCATTTTTATTCTCTGCAATTCTTGGAGCATATGAATTTTGTGCTGCCCTCATTTTTTTCTGTCACGTTTGCTCATAAGTTCTTCAGTGCACAGAAGGATTTGGATGCATAGAGAAATATTCTCTTTCCTTTAAATTCAGTGCATGATTCTCTGACCTGTTCTGTATGCTTTTCATGGTGACTTCAATGTAACATTTTATGAGCAAATCATCAACCCTGAATTTACCTGGGAGGATAAAATCCCGATTCTTTCCTAGCTTGTCTCTTAGCTCCAATATCAGAGAAACAAAGGAAAATGCTACACTATCAGCTTTGAATGGTAGTGATGCAACATGCATCTGCCCTGTGAAACTTCCACTGAAGGAAATTGACTTCTGGTGGGTGGAGTTGCTTTGGAATAGTTTACAGGTCCAAGGGAAAAACAGCAGCAAATGGATGTGAGATGCTGTGACAATGCTTCTCTGTGCTTAGCATAAAAGCAAGCATAGTTAAAAATAAATAAAATTGTTGATCTGAAAGGAAATAAATTCATTTCTGGTTTACTGCATGGCTGCACATCTCTAAGCAAGGGGAGCATTTATTTGAAAGCAGGGTTTCAGCTGGGGCTTCTGCTGTCTCTTGAAGTCTGCAGGGCGAACATTCCCACCTAGTGGCTGGCAGCAGTGTAGGTGAGAACTGCACAGCACGGAGTGTAGGCCAGGTGATTCCTTTTAAAAATCTGCTCACCACATGCAGAAGGTTTGATATCTGAGAGAGACCTATCAGGTTTTGTCCAGCTTAGCCAGCCCCCAAGTATTTCATTGCACTCAGTAGGTCTCTTTAGCGTAAAAACACAGAACGAAGGGACATTCAGCTTGCAGTTGTGATCAGAAATCCATTGGCCTCAGATTTGCTGCAGCAGCAGGACTGCTCCTCTCCAGCAGATGTGTAGTGCTGCCAAGTGGGTTCTGCACTAAAGAGGAAACAGCTTCAGCCAGGGCTCTGCCTGGTGAAAACAGAAACCTCTGCTGAGGGACTGGCTGAGCTCTGGGACAGAATTTTTCATTTGTCCCTTGCCAAAATGTTGGTTATAAACAGCAACTAGTTCTTAACTTATTCAGACTTTAAATCATGCTTTTCTATAACCTAAATAAATGAACTCTTTATGAGATTTAATTTCCCTTATGCTGACAATCCAATTCTGTTACTTGCTGCTCTGCTGCATCACGCATTGGCTCATTGAAATGGCTAGAAACTGGGAGAGATTGGGTGTCTGAAATAGCTCAGATATTTGTGGTTTGACTAAGGCTGGCTTGAGTAGGCAGCAGTCCAAAGAGTAGGATTTATGCTTTTTTTTTTTTTTTCCTTTGAAGAAGAGCATCACCTACTACAACATTGTTCCCTGCTGGTGCTGCTGCCACCACCAGATTTTGCCTAAATCCCTGGGGGGTCTGGAGTCAGTGGGACTGTAGTAAGTAAGCTAGTAAGAACAGCTAGTAAGTACAGGCAATTCTGGCAAGAGGAGCAAGCTAGAAGCTGAAGTGGAAAAGCTTTCTTTTAACACAGATGTGATAAATGGATCAGAAAGGGTGATAAAAATATCTATACCAACTCTTATGTCTCAGTGTGTGTGCTTAAACCAGGAAGAGTAATGCTGGGATGGCAACTGAATCAGGTCAGGAAGAGGATGCAAAAATATTCCTTATGAATACTGAGAACAATTCTACTCATGAATTTATGTATTTTCATGCTCAGTAGTGTAGTCTTCAGAATATCTTATTTTCAGCTTATGGTCTTATGTTCTCATGGACAATTTAAAATCTTTTGCATGCTGCACATGCTCTAAACTGTAAATGAGTTCTGTTCTGTAATACAAATATAGCTATCTCCTCTTGAGAAGATCATAGATCTACCCAAACATCTTCGAGTATACACAGTAGGAAAATATCTGGAGTTCTGACATTGACATTCGGAGGAATTTTATTTCTGTGTAAAATTAAACTTAGTGACTACAAATACCCTATGGGAGTTGATAAGTATATAAAAGTGGGGGAGGGAATGGCTTTTAAGCAACCACAAAGTTGTTGTATCAGAAGAGTTGATACCACATCATGTTGTTAGTTCTGAGAGATTTAACTTTCTAACCTCAAATGGGCTTTGCAATGAAAAGGACTTCACAAATGCAAGTAAGAGCCTTTGCAAGTGAGGCTCTGTAGCAGCTGATGGCAGAGTTGCCTTTTAGGTGTTGATAATTGTTCAGTCACTTGCAAAGAAAAACCTCAGAAATCGCTGTCTGTGATATAGACACAGAAATCACTGTGTCTATATGAAATAGGGCAGGGGAAGTTGCTCTTTCCTGAGAGCACCATTTGAGTGGTGGAGAATTAAAACAGGAAACAAGTAAATGATTATTTTTTTAAGCCAAAATATATAATGTTCAAATAATTATTTGCTTAATCTGCCTCCCCCCAACTTTGCATTGTTCACTTCCTGCACCTACAAATGGAGCAAACTTGCAAGAGCAGATGAGAAACTTGATGTTTTTCCTTCTACATTCCACTGAGACTGTTTAAAGTCAAAAGGTTTCTGCAAGTTAATAGTCTTTAGAAAACGTGGGTGTTTTTTGAAAACAATTGCTTGTAGAGAAAAATACCACAAAAAATTATATGGCAGTATATTGACTATTGCACAGAATGTATTCAGGAAGTCCAGGAGGTAATTTTCTATCTGTACAAGAGAGAAGGCTCTTGTAAAGAGAAGAAAAACCATTTAAAGAGGAAGTGATTTTAGTCTTAAGATTAAATGAAACTCTGAAGAGCCCAGAATTCACTCAGGCCTTGACAGCATATTTCTGCTTAGCCATTTAATGTAAGCCTGTCTTCAAAAAGTAGATGCCAAAGCTTTATTATTTTAACGTTTCTCTGTGGCCAAGGACAGTAGCTCCAGTAACTGCTGAAGCGACAGCATGAATAACCTCCCTCGTTAGTGAAGGAAGGGCCTCTTGAACAAATGAATCAATAAAGATTTAATCAAAGAGGTCATTTGTTATTCTTGATGGCAAATTCTTTATACAAATGTCATGTGCAAACAGGTAGCAGTGGCTGCAGAAAAATCCAAGGTTTAAAGAGTTTAAGGTGATGGATGGTCCAGTAGTACAAGGCTTCTTATTCTGAAATTGGCAATGCGTATTAACTAATTCCTTATTATTAGCTGAATAATTGTCTGTGATAGAAAACCATCTTTCTTCAGCAAAGAACAGAGTGACTAGGAAGGTGACTTTTTATACACGAGAAAACAGCTAAACTGTTTCTGATACAGATGCATCCATCCTAACTTCACTAGAATGTACTCAGCTTCTCCTTTATTGACTCCTACAGGGCTTGCGCACACCCTAAACCTTAAGAAGCTACTGGCTGCTGAGTCAAAAAAAAAACAGTCAGCCAAACCTTGTCTTTAGTAATTACTTACTTGAAAGTCCTTTTCTGAACTAAAATTTGCAGCAAAGACTGTTTGCTTCTTCTGCAAAATTGGTCAGTTTTGTAAATGAAAAGTAAAGCATGACAGGTGATTAATTTAGGATGCAAAATTATACTTATGGTACCATTTGGTTGAATTTTTTTGCCAAAAACATTTATGATTTTTGGGTGCCTTTTATAATTTATGGCTGAAGGCTGCTGTAGTACCCATTGATGCCATAAAGACCTAGAGTGTGACTAAAAACTGGGGCAGAGGCATGTCTTGGCTCTGTACCTTATAGTTCATTAACATCCACTGTTCTTGGTGAAATAACTCCATAAATTCCATTAGGTAGTGTCTGCTGGAGAGTGAAGCAAGCAGGACCTGCCTCTTATTGATCTGTGGATCTGTACCTTGGACTTTTGCCAATAGTATTTAATGGAAAGGAAGGCTGAGATAAAATCATAGCCTTGTGAATGCCAATGTGTGCTTGAAGCTTTGCTAACCCACTAGTTTTGAATCTCAATGAAGGATTCTCACATAAATAAAACAGATTATTATAAAATAAGATGCATTTTATGAAACTGAGTAAGGAAAAGCAGACTGGGCTATATTACTGGTCTATAAGTGGTTTAGCTATCTGTAGTACTAAAAAGGAAAAGTAATGCATCTGAGAGTGGAAATAGCCTTGCCAGAACAGTGTGAAGAGAGAGATGACAGATGAAACAGAAAAACTTTTCTGCATAGTCTATGTTCTTGAATTATTATTTTTTTTTTTTTCAGAAGGACTAGAATGAAACATAACTGAATATCAAGATGAATCATGTCCATCTTTTGTTTGGAAGAATTTGTCTTGAACAATTGATAGCTTTGGTACCCAGAAGCCTGTCACAGGACAAATCCTTTATGGTGCATTGCCCGAATATCAGCTCATTACTGGTCTCTTGACAACCTCAGCTATTTCATTATTTTTCTTGATAGTTAGAAGACCACCAGATGGCCCTGTCTGAAATAGCTGGAATGACATAAATACCTAAAGAGAAGGGGAGAGGGGAGGGAATGTAGGGAGATATGGAAGATAGATTTCATTCTTACTCCTATTAGACTTTTGGGCTTACTTCAGTTCTTGAGGATGGGGTGTGCCAGACCCATTTGCTCTTAATGGGAGAGATAAACAGAGATTTACAGATTTAGTGCAGCCATTGAACAAGTCTGGTACCTGGCATGGGATTTTGGGAATGCAAGTCTGTGACAGCTCAAGGTCAGAGGGGTAGTTCAGGTCCTCATGAGCCCATCAGGGTCTGAATGAAGCCATGTGGAGCTTTTTTTGGAACCCCCTGGAGCAGGTTAGCAGTGGGCAGTTTAAAAAGGTTTGTGAGCAGTAACTTTTTAAATTGCTGCAATGGCACCCAGAATGATCCTCTCTAGAGCCTTAGACATTTCTATGGGGATTTTTGAAGGAATTTTGAATTAGTTAGAGATGGGACCTGTAAGTTTTTTAGATTATGCAATTAATTTTCTTATTTTCTACACAGACAGAAAGGGTGAGTTTGAGTCACATCTATGCTGCATGGTTCAGAAGGTCACAAGATCCCTAGTTACAAGATTTTTAAGGATTTAATGACCAATAAAACACTGCCAACAAGAATATTTATGATTTTGACCCAATCCTTTAATATTTCATTTTATGGACTCATGCTATAGTGTAAGCTTTCTTAGCCAATCATGCACAAACTTATAGTACTGCATTCTAAACTTCTTGTTTACCTTTGTAACTACTTTTATTTTTTCTGTATCTTAAACTAAAACTCTAAACTTTCCTCTTCTTAACTTAATGTGTTTCTGTTTTGAACTATAAATCCTCATTCTTGCTTCTATCACCTAAGTTTAGAAACCTTTTCTAAGGTTTCAGATCAAATCCTGTGTTTAATTTTAAGCTTTGGGTTACAGACCCAAAGTTCTGAGAATTTCCTATATTTCAGATTCCAACCCATTTCCTCTATCATAATTTTAAGTGAGTTACTTCAAATTTTCCTTCTCCTCTCCACCTCTTTTTTTTAAACCCTTTAGCATTAGGGAAGCCAATCCAGGTCTGCAAAAATGGTGTTTCCTTGTACATGGCATAGCCTGGAAGAGCATTTCCCCAGTACCAGCTTAGCAAATTGGCACCAAGGTGCAACAGGCAGCTGTGCTTGTGCAGGTTTTTGAATTTCTTGCTTAATTAAAAGGCAAATTAAATGTGCGTCACATCTTTTGGTATTTTTAGCTGCAACACTGAAGGCCTTTGAAGAGTTAAAGAGTTTTTCCATATGATAACAAACTTTATAGATAAATATTTCAGTATTAGCAAAACTGAAATTATTGTACCTATAGCATTTTCAGTCCGTTATTATACTTTACTTAATACTCACACACACAAGAAAGGCTTCCAATTTTTGAAACTTTCAGCTTCTTGTCAAAATTTTGGTAGTAAAATAAAGGAAAAGAGTAGATGTGGAAGATACAGTTAATGAAGATATTAAAGCCTAAAGCGATCCGTGGTGTCACAAACAGCAATAAATCTTTTTGTCATGCACAAGGAAACTCTGGAAACTGTTGCATGAAAACAAGCAGAACTTGAGCAATGTTAAGGAAACAAATATGAAGGAAAACCTACCCTGATGCAGATTTTGCATCCAATGCTCTTTATAATGAGATTATCCCATGATGCTCAAGAGCACTGGCAATTAGTCAGGTTGCACGGAAATCTGCAATTGGTTCATGTCCAAATCCCAGCACATAAATTAAAGGAATGATGCAGGGCGAGTTGCTCAGTTCTCAGTTATGCTGTTCAGTAATTTCAGCACCCTGGATCATCTGGATGAGCTTCAGTTCTGGGGGAACAACACATTTAGCAATTTAAAGCCAGTTTGACTCCATTTAAGAACACGGAGGTTAGAGAACCCTTGAAGGAGTGAATGTACAATGTGCAGAGTGATTGCTTAATGGAGAACGTAGTGCACTTGATGGAGACTTGTATTGATTAGTGGAGGGGGAAATGGTGTTTTTATGAAAGTGATTGGTGTCTTCTTGCACTGTACAACTTAAGCACTGCATAGTGTGTGATTTATTTGAAGCTTCAGGAGAAGGGGGAGGGTATTCAAGCCTATAAAATTTCATACGGAAAACAGTTTTACAGTTTTATGCCTATCCAAATAATCCAAATATACTGGCCTTTTCTTACTTAAAGCTCTGTTTTACATCCTGTACTTGAACACATAGAACCGAGAAGGCGTTTGTCTGAATAATTTTGGGGACTGATGTTTCTCTTTGATAACAAAATCTCGAAAGATATATTATTTCTTAGGAATAAAACAAATCTAATATAACTCCAGGCATTTATAAAGAGTTTGTTACTTATTCATCTTTTGGCTGGGTATAAACCCACCAATGTGAAGATTAATTCAGTAATTTATGTCACCTACTTGATTTTGCAACCCTTAGGGCAATGCCTTCACTCCTTACAGGGTTTGTAGATGGAGTTAAACACTGTCCAACAAAAAAATGCAGCATTGCAGGTGTTCTGCAAGGAGAGCCAGATTAATTTATGGAATATGTATTTCTGATATTTAAAGGATTTGCTGACAATAATATATATCCAGGAGCAAAATACTAAGCTTGTTCAGATTGTCAATGAATGGTTTAGGCCCAAAAACAGGAGAGAGAGAGAGAGAGAGGGGCTGAAAATTTATTACGAAGAAAAATTATTTTCCCACACATTGTATGCATTTCATTAATATGTTTATTTACTATTTCCCCCCCACAAAAAGTGGAATCTTTTCTGAAACACTGTTCAGACTGGAGAACATTTATTTAATCAAGGCTGTCTGAAAAATAACCATAACCTCCCAGTCCTGGTGGTCTCCTTCTGAGTAAGAATCCTAATTTTGACTCTTAGCTCTCTGCCCATTCTCCACAAAAGGCTTCAGAAGGGCCACACAACTAAACAGAAACATTTACAACAGAGGCTTTTGTATCTGAACTCTCACAGATGGCATCTAAAACAGAACAAGGGGGTTGCATGCCAGCACTTCCCTCTGAATGAGGGGTGGGCTAATCCACAGATGAACATCTAAAACTGGGTGAAATCAATCCCACTTTGTGTGCCACTCAGCTGCTCCTTACTCAGCCACCTGAGCCATGCTCGGTCTCCTTGGCTTTGTCACCAACATGGCTTAAGTCCTGCTCCATCTCTCTGCTTTGCCATCTATCTTGCCTTTTGTTAAAGTAATAATGCACCCTCATTTCCACACCTTTGGGGATTCAGAAGTGGCAGGCTAGTCGAGGACATTAAATGACATTTGTGTTCCTGCACCTCTTTATGCATGTGTGAAGGAAGCAGAGAAATTCCTGCCCAGGAGAGTGATGGGTGTAAAAAGGTCATCCTTCAGCTTCCCCAGAGAGCTGGAGCTTGTCTAATGCTGCTGATGGCTCCTGGAAATGAGTTGCTTTTGTCATGGTGTCTGCTGGCTACTCATGACCCCCAGAGTTTTGAAAGTCATTTAACTTGCCAAGTTTGAACAGAGGAAATTATGTGTTTCCAACATCAGGGATACACTCTTTCTACCCATCCCTCAGTGCCTTTAAAGTAGATATGGGAGGTTTTAAATTAGGGAATGTTTTATCCTTTCTAAAAGAAATGGAACTCTTTTATTCTGATTTTCTTCCTGAGATGGCTGACTCCTATAAAAAAAAAAAAAAAAAAAAAAAAAAAAACAAAAAAAAAAAAAAAAAAAAACAATCCCCACACCACCCAAGGCAAAGAGGGAAAACCCTCCTTACCCTAAAAATTCAACTTTGGACAGAAATATGATATAGATAGCACTAGCCTCAGTGATTTGCTCTGTTAGCTATAGAAGAATAAGAAGAAAGAGTCTTAAGCAATCTAATGATAACACAAGGTATCTTTATATTTTATTTTAATGTACTTATTTATAAATGTTGTAGTTCAAGGCTGGAACTTTTTAAGCTACCAGTCCTATCAGCAGAAAAGCATAGGCTCAAGGAAAAGCAAAACTGCCCATTAATTTATAATTATGCTTCTCAAATGGCTTAATTAGGAGTGAAGTATTCACCAAAAGATCAAGTTTTATGATGTATTCAATAAGTGAGGAATATTGAAGTTCAGTGCCTTCTTCTGTAAGCACATTTGAACTACTGCTGTCCAATGCCAAAGAAAATTCCCTAATCTCTTTTATATCAGATATTCTGGTATTGGTTGTTCTGGCATTTCTAATCCAAATCTCTTTTGTGTCTCCTAATTTAGCATTCCTTTCCATTTACCATGGATATTGAGGGTGGAGAGGAAGCTGCTGCCCATCTCTTTATTTCTTGGCTTAATTTATTCCAGGTGGCTGAAACAGAAATGCTCTGATTCAAGTTAGGCAAAAATAAATGCTAATGAGTATTTCCTGCCATTTGAGGTAATCTGTAGTATTAAGTAATGAGGACAATGGAAATACTTCTATCATTAGTTCTCTAGGAGGTTTGAGTGATAGATGTTCTCCTGTAAACGTGAATGCTGGGAAGTTCCCTTTTATCTTAAGATTATGATTGATTATATTCCTGAATAGAGATGTATTTCTCTAAGTAAGCTGAACTGTGAGAAATGCCTAATTATCACCTTTTGATGGCAACAATTAACCTTTGTGAAATCTTCTGTCAATAAGATGTATTTGCAAGAAAACTGTCTGTATTAAAAACCTTTGTTAAGTCTTTTAATTCCAGCTACCCCCTACAAATTTCTATTTGCACTGAAATTGTGGAATGTAATTTGTTAAAAAAAATCTCCTGTTTAATGAGAAGTTAAAATATAGCCTGGAGGAATCTCCTATATTTCTCATGCTGACTTTTTGAAGTTCCATTTTTGTGATTTATTTTTCCAGGATTAGAATAATGTTTGGTTCTGTCATGTATATAGTTGCTCACTGTTCCAAAGAATTAAGACAGGAATATCCTTTTCCAAACAGTAGGATGCTTTCACTTGCTTCAATAGGGCTCCTGTACAAATGTATTTGTTAGGAAGAGACATTTTCTTTACACTCATTTCAAAGGGTGGCTGTTCTAAGGCCCTAGAAAATCACTTGCAAAGTGAGGCTTACCCTTTGCCAGAGTACAGTTAGCCTTATATCCAAATACATTAATAAGTGTGATTTTCTTTTTAATAAACAACACATGCCAACTCTGCATAATTCTGTAGAAATCCATGCATATTACGCTTCAGAAGCTTCTTATGCTTAGTTAGTGACTGTGAAGCATCTTATACCTACCTTACACTTCAGTCATCTGCAGAACAAGACTAAAGAATTAATTTGAAATTATTTCCCTTCTTTTGGGATGCCTTTTTAAAACTATTTACTGCTGCCTATGTTTGGGTTGTTCAGTTGTCATACCTGTGGGACAAGACTTTTTGCTTGTAGACAAGTAAAGAAGAGGGGGAAAAAGCAACAAAAAATATTTAATCAACCAGGGACTTCAAGGTAAGGACGTTCCCTGTGGGTTGCACATCAAAGGTAAAAAAACGTTGTGAAACAGGAGGTTGAACAGCTTCTAACAAACTGTTAATTGAGCCAGAAATGAGCGTGTAGAAGTGTGGAGTGAGACAATGATCCTTAAGGCCTGACTGGAAAACCTTCCACTGTGGTCACACATGTGGAAATTAGTAGCTCTCTCTGTAAATTCTGAAGATCTGAAACCCTTACTCAGAGGTGAGCTCAGTCCCTGGGCATCAGGAGGCACTTTTTAGGGTTCACCTAATAAGGGCCTCAGTACAAATTTTGATGCATGCATTTCTATTACTCTGGACTATCATATCAACAGAAGGTATGGATTGTTTCCTGCAATCTGTATCACCCCCAGCCTTAAGAGCGCAGCATGATTCAAGTCTTGGCTCTTAATAATGATTGTGCTTTCACAATGATTGTGCTGGAAAATTTTCTTGCAGTAATTTTCTTATGATGACCCCTCCTTTTCATATAGCATGGAAACATTCTATTCTAAGAATAGTTATATTGAAGTGTTTCTTAAATTTTGCTTCGATCAGAAAAATATCTCAGACTGCTACTGATCAGCAATACCTTTGTAAGGCTTGTCAGTGCCTTCAGGGGCCTGATCCTGGATTTATTCACCCTAGAGAAGGAAGGATTTGGAGAGGTTCTGGTTGCTGGGGGTATTAGAGAGATGGTGATGTGAGCTCCCCTTGGCAGGGCACAGCAAGAGGACAAGGGGCAACAGCCATAAGTCATGAAAAGGCAAACTCCAATGGAAAATAAGAGAAGTTGTGGGGAAATGGGGGGTTGATTTGCTGTCAGAGAAGTCTTATACTGCAGCAGATGCCCAGGGAGGCTGTTGAACCTCCATACCTGGAGGTATGGAAAACTTGAATGGCTGAAACTCTGAGCCATTTTCTTTGACTTGGAAGTTTGTCTTGCTTTGAGCTGAAGGTTGGACTGGATGATCTCTAGAGACCTTTCCACCAGAATGATTTGTGGTTCACATCTCAAATATCTGGACATGTAGTCAAGTTCCCTGGTAGGGAGGGAGAGGGGAGGGAGAGGGTATATAAACCAGCATGTTCTTTCTTTAAAAGTGTAAGAGGAAAAAGAAAAGACAGAACAGTTAAAGGTCTCATTTTGTTCTCATGGGAAACAAAAGTGTGGTTGAAACCAGACTTACAGATTCAGAAAACTGTTTCCAGCTGTACCTAAAGCAGCAAAAGAAGTCTCAACTTGCTACTCTCTGCCAAAAGCAAGCAGACTTGTGCCTCACCTTTTCAGTGATTGGTGCTATTCAGAATAGGAATATGAACAAAATAATTGCTTAGATCTTCAGTTTTAACTCATTTTACCAATGTCTGTATTCAGCTATCATCTTCAGTACTGCTTATTCTATTTCTTCCCAAATCCCTTAGCAAAACTTAAAAGAAAATAATCCTCCTCAGTATGGCTCATTGCCACCCATCGTTATCCCCAGGATTGATAGCATTTATGATAACTGCAATAAATTGGACCATTTCATGTTACCATGGCAGCCAAGTTGAAAGTAGCAATTTTTTTTCCCCAGGTTGGCTTAAGATACTCTTGCAGGTAGAAGATATAAACTAATATTGATTAAAAATTTTCATCTGTGTTACGCCAAAATATCTTTTCCTACATTTTTACTTCTCTTTGATAACTACCTGGAGTGGAAGAGTATTTCATTAAAAAAATAACTGGAGACAGAAAAACTTCCTATTTGAGTGTATCAGTGATTAAATGAATTTGACATTTTTGTCTTGAATGCAAGTGAATTTCAAGTGCTACTGTGAAGAACCCTTACCAAGCATATACTTGGAGCTTGTCATACAGAAACTTCCTTATATTGCTGTTTAAGAAATAAAAATCAGGTTATTTTCTTAATTAAAGAAAAACTGAAACAAATGGCAAACAGAAAAATCAACAAAAAGACAGAATTTTTAATTAAAAGAATGCTGTCTTCTGTTTTTCATGGACAGAAATACTCTGAAAAGTCTATAAATGTAATGAGATTTTTTTCAAATCTGCCTGTTCTGTCCCAATATCCACTGGTCTCTCTTACCTCATGCATTAAACACCCTAAAAGTCTGTCATTTTTGCAACCAAACATGTAAAGTGCTTTCTTTCTGTATTCAAATGACCTAAGAAAAGTTTTTTGCTTATAAAGAGAAAATCTAGGGGTCAACTGTTGGAGCTGACCTGTTAACAGGAGGAACCGAGAAAAATAATTTAACAAAGCATTAAGGCAGTAATTAGATATCTGGTGTTTACAGTACTAGCCAGGTTTATGTGTAATCCCATCCCTTTTGTTTTGTGTCTGGTGTAAACAAGTGGGGTCCTGCAGCAGTGCAGGGCTGGATGAACAATAATGGTCCTCATCATAGCCAATAATTTGGCTTTCAATGCTACTCTAACCATATACAGTGTGTAAGGAGGTTCTCATGCTTGCATGAGCTCTGCTGTGGTCATTGCAGTGGCAATTTTCCATTGCCACAACTGTTAAAAAAAAAAAAAAATCTTTCATTGGCATTCAGTCAGTTTTACCTGACTATATTTGCATGCAATGAGTATGGCTCCATCTGTTTTCAAAAATGCTGTAATATTAGAGTGCTGGAGCTCAAGGAGTTTCGGTTTGTTTGAGTAGAAGACAAAAAAATGCAAAAGCCAACTGGTTGGATAAAAAAGGTGCCCTTCATCCCATATACCTGTCTCATATTATTATGTAAAGATGTTTGGTTCTTCTTGTCAACCCTTGAATTCATAGTTTCCCCCTCTGGCTCTTTCCATCAATGTCCATGGGTTTTGTTTCCCTCTTCTCCTTCCATATTGCCATTTTAAACATTTGTCCTGTGTTTGTATGGAAATTCTGGGAAGCACTCAGGTAGTTTATGATCCTCTGGGAACTTTTTAACATTGTGTGCTCCTCTTTCAAGGCTTAGCTGAAATCTTCCTGTCTGAGATGCATCTTCCTCATACAGCTGTACTTTTTCCCAGGTTGTCTAACAAATGCTGTCCAGTAAATATATTCTCTTGCCTGCTGTGATGCAAAAATTACTTTCCTGCTTGTCTTCTTAGTTACTATTTTTTCTAAGAGAGTGGTAGTTGCTAGGATAGAGAAAGATTGCTGTATTTTGAACAGATTTTGTATTAAGTGTTATTAGGTTTGATATTCCTTTGTTTCAGTCAAAGAAATGCCTCTGCTGAGGGTTTGGATGGCACATCTCACCTGGAAACTGTTGCTAAGTGAAACTTAGTTTTGTTGATGAATAATTTTTGTTGGAGCATCTATCAGTAAGAAAATGGGAAGCAGAATCACAGATGAGGGGGCAAGAGGGCTGGGAATGGTAGGCTGTGAGTAGTGTGGATTTGTGTGAAGCACTACTTTAATTTATGGAGCCCATTTAAGGCTAATTCCATTATAAAGTTACCTAGGTTCATCTCTGATTTCTTTTTTCTTTTTTTGGAGGGGGAAACTCTATTGGCTGTTTGCTCTTTATGTGGCATTATTTGGTGTGGGTTTTCAATTGTTGTTTTCTTCATGGTTTTTTTAGCAATCTTTTCTTACTGACCATCTTAACTGATCTCAAGTTTCTTTACAAAGAAAATATCCTGATGATTTGATGGCCTCATGTGGGCATGGATTTATGGATAAAAGACACAACTTAAACCTGTGCATTAGGCATAAATAATTGTCACATCATAACAAGAACAGAATTTGGCATAAGAGTGCAACGCAGAGATATCACCTGTGGGTGATTCTGTCAGCAAACCAGAGAAAGACAGCCTGAGGTGAATACAGAGGAATTTGGTAAAAGGCCAGCTCTAGGAAAAAAAAAAAATCTGACTGCCAGGGACAGAAAACCAGAGGAACAGCTCAAAGCAGCAGTGAACAAGTGCACCAGAGGTGACTTGCTGTGGAGGGCCAGCGTTAAGGAGTGTCTGAGGTGACTGCCCTGATGATGCTCCACACTGGAACTTTCTCATCTGCAGCCTTCCCCATGTGGGAACTGACTCTAATTAGCTCCTGCCCATGCATGCCAGTGCTGCCTGCCTAACTCCCAGCTCATTCTGAACACTGCCAGGTGAGAAAGTGTGTAATTGCCTTCCCTCAAGAGGCAGCAGCTCCTCAAGTGTGAAGAATTCATGCACACAAATTCTTGACCTCTCAAGGAGATTTTCTCAAATATTTCTACCCTTTTTCTGTGCTAGCACAGTGGTTACAGCTGGTCTGGGACTGTGGTACTGCACTTCAGGATGGGAGTGAGAGGAAATCTTCAGGATGGTCCGCAAAGTCATCAACAGCCCCTTCTCAAAATGAGGGAAAGCAGAGTCTGTTTTCCTACTCTGACACAGTTTTTTGTTATCTTCCTGTCTTTTACAAAACCATCTTCTCTTTCATGTCTGGTTCTTAGATATTTGGAGATGAAGTGCCATCAAGAAGGTTTGTGTCCAGGGGAAGTATGAGCCTGGGCATTCAGTGATATTGTCCTTTTTGCCTTTCAACTTACAAAGGCATTAATTTTGCCATTTGAAGACTAGCCCTCATAACAACTACTGGTCTTTTTAATATCTTTTTTTCTGAGAAGATTTGTTCTTGCTAAGACATGTAAGGAGTCTAACTTATTGAGACTTTGGGAGTGAATGGAAATCATCAGGATTTAGAACATGCAAAAACATCAGGTCTGTGCCAATGTTTATCTTCTGGATCAAAATTCCATGATAATGACTCTCTACTCTTGAGCAAGCAGGATTCTATAATTTCCAGTCTGTTAATCTGTGACAAAATACAACTCATACTGTTAATGGTCTTTTGGGGATCCTTAATTTTTTTTTTTCACTCAGGATGCTAGAAATATCAAAGTAGACTCTGTGTGGTCAAAGGTTGCAGGTTTTATCTGTATATTTCTCTTCAAAAGATGTAATTAGCACAATGCTGTTGATTTTATGCAGGAGGACCACAGATTTGAACAGAGACAACTTTTGCTGGCTTGGTGCTCTACAAAGCTTTTGAATGATGAGATTTCTTTGTATATGACTGCATTATTTTCTGTGCACTGGCATCAGAGAGAGAAGTTGCCTTCTTGTTCCAATCATTACTTAAAAGAGGTGATGGCTCCTTGTGCTGTCTATTTGGCCTTTAAACATCTTCTGGAAATCGGGTTGTAAACTTTTTGATAAAGTTTAGTTTACCCATTTTCAGCCTTAGGACTTTCCTGTATCCCCTGCCACAGGTTTAAATTGTATTCTTTACATTTGATAAAGAGAGGAAACTTGTCAGGATGGCATTTATGTGTGTTGCATGCAGGCTGGGCAGACTGACATGGCCACATTTCTAGCACATGAAAGAAGTACTGAACTCAGAGATTTGGGCTTTAAAATGTTGACAGGAACAGACAGGAGGCAGATTTTTTTGGGGGGTTTCTTTCCTAGCAAAACTAGAGCTTGAAATGCAGAGACCTCTGTGTATGTGTGGGAGTGAATGGAGCTTCTCCTGTGTGAAGCAATGAAAGACTACAAACTTTTCATTTTTTAGGGGTGCATCACAGTACTGGCCTTTCCATCCCTCTTTCTTCTGTCTGTCCCTGGTGCTCTCCAGTGGTGCCCCAGACATGTTGCAGGCTTGCAGTCCTTTCTTTTTTCTGACTTTCTGGAAGGTCATAAGGGCCTACTGAATTAGCAAGGAAATTGGCTTTTTAATGCAGGCAACTCTGCCCTTGCTCACGAGAATATTTCACAAGGAGGTGGAAGGGCAATGCCTCAGCTCTGCAGATGGCAGAAGACTATGCAGCAGTACAAGACACAGGAATACACATCTCACAAAATTATCTGAGAGTACAAGGCTCAGCAACTTTTCTTATGAGTCTAAAAAATCCTTAGCTGTGACACATAGCAGCCTTCCAAGATGCACAGCATAATTATTTTCCTCCTTCTCAGTCTTCCCCTCCCAGTACATGATATGTTGTGTTTGACACTTAGGAGGGCGAAGCTACTCAGCAAAAATCTCACATTTTTTGCTGTTTAGAGTATTTAAGTCTTGAGCAAAGTTCTTTAGAATATTATTGTCAAAGATAGAATATTATTTAAGTGCAGAGAAGCATGAAACATACATCAAATTTAGCATCTTACTCAGAATGTATGTTTTAAAGTCACTGTTGCAAAAAGAAGTGGAGGTGACAGAGCTCTTATAATCTACAGTATAAGTCAGTAAGAATAATTCTTACAGCATGTGTATGAGAAAATGATGTTTAGGTGTCACTCAACTTACTTAAGATGTTTGACATGATATTTGAAGCCCAAAAACATCCCCTGGCCAAAGAATTAAATAATATTTTCAAAATCTGTGTGCAAAGAACCCACTGTCAGGGTGACTGGACTGAGACAGGAACCCTAATGCAAGAGAACAGTGATATCTACTCACCAGTAGCAGTGCATTAAAGGAGAAATATGCATTAGAGAAGGTGAAAAAATTGGTTGCCTGCATAGTAATTAATTTGGCAGAAATTGTTAGCAAGGCCAAGTGCTAGCAAGACAAGAATTTTTCAAGAATTGTCTGGAAACACGTGGACATTTTTATTTTTTTTTTTCCCCAGCAGTCTGAGTAGTGTCTACCATGATGTATATCTCACGTGAAATCCAGAGCTCCAATTTTAATGTGCAGGACTTTATGTGATATTACAATATAAACTTTCAGTTTGATACTGCCTTTTATTCCTGAGAAAATCCAGGCTTAAAAAAATACTGTCAATCTGGGAAAATTCTTTGCATGGTGCCTCTTTCAGCTATTGTCTGTATGGTGACAGGAATACTGTGCACAAAATTGATTTACTGCTGGAATCTGGGTTGAGTTGCAATCACTTCAAAATTTGAGACAAATTGGTTGGGGCTTTTTTAGTTTTGTTGGGCTTTTACTAGTCTGAATACAAATAAAAGGTTAGCTTGTATGCTTGAATTTGAGCCAATTCTGAATTTAATAATCAATTATGTTATTCATAATTTTCACTGCTGGTGGTTTGCAGCATAAATAGGAGTAATTAAATCAAAACAGTAGTAACCAGAATGTTGCACAACTTATGAAGGAGTTCAAATGTCAAGTTTATATTTCTGTTTCACCTTATAAATAGGGCATTGAAATGGTTGCAGAAGCAAATATTTTGAAAGTTTTATATTGCCCTAGTAAATGAACAGGAGAAAATAGAGAAATATTCTAAGAAATTATCTACATTCTTTTGATTGTGCATAGCTCTTTTAGGCATGCTGTAATTTGGTAAATCAATGTACATTAAGAGAGGAGGAGGATTTTACTCACAATTTTAAGCAGAAATTCTGTAAGAGCTTTGACTTTTTGTGCTATGAAATGATCCACACCAATGAACTATTAATCAAATATGTATTTTTATAAAGAATCTGAGCCTTCATTCCAAGAGGACAGTTTGGCTTTAAAACGTGTCAGTTTAATGTTGGATGGATAGATCTGATCCATTTTCCTATGCTATGTGGGACCCATAGTATGGACATGGAGTTCCATATGGTCCATTGGGATCACACTATTCAAACTTCCTCTCCCAATGGGATAAAATTCTGACCCTTGGCTCCACCAAAAACCGGAAAAAATCCAATTAAAAATGTACTTCTCAATGTTCATTTGGGCTTCCCACAGAACAGATAATAAACAGTGTGTTGTGTTACATTTAAATTTGCAGATGTAAAAGAAAATTTTCACGTTTCAAAATCAGTGTGTTTCTAGTAATGGTTTCAAGAAGTGTGGGAAGAGGATCCACCTAAGAGATGTGCATTGCCCACCATTTACATACCCAGCAAGGTGTGGATTAGCTGGCTAATAATTGCTAAGAATTTGAGTAATTTAAAGCAGTGTGATAATACCTTGTGGAGGATTATATTAGGATTGTTATGTGTAATCCTAATAGAATAAATTTACATATAGAATATATCCTAATAATATTATATTAGCATCTTTCTTTAGGATTACATTTAATATCCCCACCTTGGATTTAACTAAATAGGGAATAGCTGAATAGATTTACACCAGAGAAGCAGGGCAGGAAGCAATAACATGGATGCCTTTGCTAATGCAAGGATTAGAATGGTTACGAGCTGACCCCAGCCTGCTGCTGCTGTTATTTACAGCAATGTCCAGGGAGACAGAAGCTGTTATTTGTGCCTTATTTTACAGAGCATTTCACAGACCTACAATCAGGTTTGCAGTTTAGGGTAGCGCTCACCGATGTACAAGCAGCATGTTCTTTTTGCTATTTATCTAAAACCACTGCTCTCTAATTATAACTGATTTTGAAGCCTTCAGTCAACATCAATTCTCATTTCCACGACAAAAGCTCATTTAGTTTTAGCTGTCTCCTCTAAAGAAATAACTTGTTTGTTTAAGGACAAGGTTATCCTTTTCACAGTCAAGTGGCAATCTGTAGATGACTTCCCACTCTGGCCTTGGCTGTCACTCCTGACCTTTATTTGGTCAAATATCACTTATGTTAGCTATTGTTAACATAAGTTATGTCAACATAAGAAGTTATGTTGATTATTTGTTCAAATATCAGTTATGTTAGATATTTGGCCAAATAGCAGTAAATGTTATGGTCTCCTGCTTCTTACAGGAATTAACTTCCATTCTCAGCTTCTGACAGTCTCCATTTTGTCCATAGAGTTGGTGGTGTCCTAATAACCATGGAAAGAGTTGAGATAAAAATATCAATGCAACTAGACCTATCACCTTTTTCTTTTTTGCATCTATTTTTCCTGTCAGGAATTTAAAATAACACTTTCTAGCTGTGTTTGCTGACTGTTTCCAGTGTAACCTAAAATGCGGTGGTTAGAAGCTGGCTGTCTTGAGACTGTCATGTATGAAAGTCCACAACAGCTCTCAAGTGGAAAGCTTTGATATCTCCTAGGAAATGTCTGGAGAGGGTTAGGAGGGGCTGTGTGGCTTATGGAGAGCATTTGGTGCCACTTCAAGGCAGATAGTGAACCTGCTTCAGTGCAGGCTCTGAGACCACAGCCAAGTTTAGGAAAGTAAAGGAAAATATTCTGTTTTGTCATGCCTCCATCCTGAGCATTTGCCACTTTCCTGAGTGCTCTGTGATGAACAGGAGATGGACACAGCTTATCTAGACATAAAGAGCTCATTGGAAATAGAAAGCCACCGTGTGTTTGGCTTCTCTGAGATGAGTAAAGTAATGTAGATCTCTGCAGAAAGTAATGCCCACAATCTGGACAAAGCTCTTTCTGCCCAAGCACATGACCATTAACAGCCTGGGAAGCAGGTGTGGTCATCATTTATTGACTGACGCAGTCAGTTCACAAAATTTGATGTGATTTGGATTCCAGGTTTCAGTAGGGCATGATGGCACTTTTTGAATGTGTTGTCTATTGCACAAAAAATGAGAGGCAGAGGCTTTGACAGTGACCTTTGCAAAAGAGAGGATTTGGACTAGAAAGGAAAGTGGTTCAGTGTACCTTGACTGAAGCACTTGAAACCTGAGGGTTATTCAATTAAGTTTTTGAAAGGCAGTACAAGGGAATAAATACTCTTCAACAAAGCATGGAGTCATCTCTCACAATCCATTGCTAGAGGACAAACAGACATGATTTTGGTGTGGGTGTTGTGTTTGGGTTTGTGGTTGAGTTTTTGTCAGGAGAACACCTACACGCTTTTCCTAGCTGGCATCACAAGACATGGTGCATCAGCAATATAGAGATTTTTCCTTACTATATATATATATATAGTTTTTTTCATTGCCCATACTGTTTATACCTGCAATTAAGTTCCTTTTGTATGTGATTTTGTATAGTTGACTTCAACAGGAACTATGATATTGTTATAAAGTACAAATAGAAGAATGTTCTGTTTTCTTTTGTTTGGGATTTTGAGCTACTTTTATTTTGTTGGGGGGAGTGGGGAGAATTCTAATATGTTGATTCAGATCCATTAGAGAGAAGGAGTCTGCACTTGTAAATCTAAGAGTGATTAACAGTGGATATTTTTCCTCTTGAGTGGCAGGCACAGTTAGGCATCAGCGAAACACCATTTTCAACTTGAGAAATTGCACCTGTATTTGAAGTGTGGCAGTCCTGCTCAACCCTGCACATTTCTAGAAAAAAAAAAAAAGATGCTCTGAATTCAAAGATGTGTGTACCACAAACCAAAATTGTAGAAGCAAACTATAACACAAAAATAATTCCTATTTACTCACCTGGAGTGCCCAGAAATTTTATGAGAATGGCTTAACCAGAGAATTAGATGAAAATCCCATTCTTGAAACTGCCTTCACCACTCCTCCATCATGCCAACATGACCAAAATGGTGCAGATCATGGAATCACAGAGTGTTTTGGGTTAGAAGGGACATTAAAGATCAATTGGTTTCAATCCACATGCTGTGTTCAGGGGCACCTTCCTCTAGAGCAGGTTGCTCAGAGCCCCATCCAGGCTGGCTTTGATGTGTGCTCTCTTACTGAAGTGTTAATTTAAGCCTACTGAAGAACCACCCTGGGCAGCCCTCCTGTCTCCTTTTTGCACCTGTGGGGGGTTGAGGACAGAGCCAAGGGCTTGGGACTGCCCTGCCTAAAGGGGTTTAGGAACGTGTGGGCCAGGATGCCTCCAAGGGAGAGGGAATCCAGCCAGGGTAATCTGCTCCTGAAGAGGGCAGTGTAAAACAATGTCCTGTATTTTTCCTCTCAGGCAGTGAAGAAGTATATTTTTGAAGTATGGAGTTCTAAGACTCTAAAATGGAGAAGGTAATTTTATTTATTCCTTTTTTTTTTTTTATTACATCACACAGAAGATGACTGCGGGCAGATAACTGTTGCTGAAGCTGCTCATTGGAATTTCAGTAGCTGGTATTAAATCAGGGTTTATTCTCAGACTGCATAGTACATTTTTCTTTATTTAAAGAGAATGACAAGTTATTTTGCAGGCTTATTTTTTGGCATCAGCTGTTACAAACTTCTCTGTAGGATTATCTCTGTTTATTGAGCATTTCCTGGCAGGACATGACTGGCAAAAAAAGGCTGCTAATAAAAAAACTTAGCAATCAGCATACCCAGAGCATGGCACTTTGACACCTGCATGCATTCTCAATATTACAGTGGTTTCTCTCTTAATATATCCGCTTCTAACAAGATAAAGCCAAAAGCCTCTCCAACCACTGCTTAAAAAAATGTGGTTTTACTCTTTTTAATTGATGACATTTGGAAATGAAAGAAAATACATCAGATATCCGTGACCACTGAAAAAAACTAACAAAGCAAGAAAATTATTCACCTAACATTTTCTATACTACTTCCTTGATATGTCTATATGTGTGTGTGTGTATATATATATATATATATATATATATGTATATATTTGAGTGACTTTCATTCAGAAGGAAATAATTGCACTATTGAACCTCAATATTTAGGAGAATTACTTTGCATAACAGTGAAGGCAGTAAATGTGTTTACTGCTTTGCTTTGTTTGCTGCCCATGTTCTGAGGCACAGCAAAGTGCATTTCATCTGTAGCAAACAGAAAACTACATTGTTTGCTTATTAACTGTAATTAAATGTGAATGATGGAAATAAGATAGGAATAAGCAAATGTCCTACCAGAAATTATTAAAGAAATTAAATTTTCCTTTTTTTTTTTCTTTCAGGAAAAAAAGAGTTCTCAAGTGGCTCTTCACTCGAGGATCTTCGAGCTTGTCAGGAAAAGGGTTTCCTTTCAGAAACTGAACAATTGAAGGCCAGACACACAGTTAAAATCCCTTCCAGAGAGTACAAGAAAATTCTTAAAAACCACCAGTCACTAATTCAGGTGCCCTCCTCCACCCTCTGCCACTAAAGGCAGTGAGTGGCGCTTTGGAATCAGAAGCTTTTAGAGGAGTATGGAACACATATGCAGAGATAGGAAATATTTTCCTTTTGCCCTTGAATATCGTATTTTTATATTTTCAGACTGTATTCACATTGGACTGTATTTGGGATGGCCTGCAAACTTGCTCTTCTCTCTGGATCTCTGCTGAGATTTTTGGTGAGAATGCCAACGTTAATTTGGAGTTTTGTTTGTGATCTGGATACCTGCCTGTCAGGAAATGAATTGGAACAACTCGGTCCTATAGGGGTTGAACTGAGGGAGAAAAACAATCTGTCGATTTCAATCAGTGCTTAAGTCATATGTAAAGTCCAGATTCTGAATTCATTGAGAATAACATTTATGGGTTTCACTGGCAACAGCACAGGCTCTATTTTTGCACGTCACAAACAGGGGTGTGTGAGTGCAGACTAACACAGAATTCAACAGAAGGCTACTTCTCCAATGTTTCCTCTACTATTCTCCTGAAGAGAAAGCAGTTTTTTAGAGACCTGACAGCCCTGAAGTCCAGGGGCATACAAGGCGTCCTTTAAAGGAAACAGTATCTTGTACTTTTTCTTGGTTTTGTAGTTGGTTTTTAAAATCTATGGATAGCTTACCTTCTGGAAAACACCTGTGTTTGCAGCTTTGCCACAGCATTTGCTTTTAACTAAGAAAATGTTAAGCAGAAGTTGGAACATTCTCTTGTCTTTCTTTATTCCTGGTTTTGTTTTTTCTTTGCTCCTGTGTATGGGAATATGCTTTTGGAGCAGGGGCTGATGTAGCAAGCATTTCACAGTCCACCTTCTGTTTTATGAAGCACCAGCAGACCATGAACTACAGGCTCAAAAACATTTCAGTGCACTGGGCTGGAGCCCTCTCCCTGTTTAACCATGCAGAGCAGCAGGATAAAATTTTGTCCTGATGTCCAAAACTGGAGAGAAATAGAGGGAGAGATTAGACTGACCATATCTGCTGGTGTGCCATGAGTCCTGATTTCTTGGCTCGTGGGGAATAGCCAGCTCATTCCCTGCACATCGAGAACTGGGGTGCTTATTGGAAGATGCACACACTACTCTGTGTGTCCTTGTGGCCATTTCCCTGTGTGTTATCCAGCTTTTGGTCCATAAGTAGTGAGTATTGTTTTATAAAAAAGTTCCTGGTTCACAGACCTGGTTATTTATCAGGAGTATTCATTTTCTGATTCTCTTTCTTTAAAGCATTCTGGATGCAGGTGCAGCTCTCTGGAATTTTAATTATTTCCTTCGTGAGCTGGTTACTTTCCCAAATCACTCAGATTCAGAAAATGTTCTTATGGTTTGACATAATCAGTTGTTGCTACTACAGTATGCACCCTTCTGGTACTTTTTAAAAAATTATATTACTGAATTTCTAGGAGAGTAATTTCTGTCCGAGATCTATTTTCAGTGCTCAGAAAGGATGAAGGTTTCTAACTCTGTAGCTGGGAAGAGATCACAGTGCAAATGAAAGCAAAAGGGATCTCCCTTAGGGAAAGGATTGGGAAAATTAGCCAAGGTTCAGGAGCTTTCAAATCTAAGGAAATCTCAGGGCAAATCTGAGGATCAGGATAGTAAAAATAGGACAGGTGTTCCTTGTTAAAGCCCTGGGAAGCTGTGGATTTCTTAAGTATCTGAGCTCTGGTTATTATTCTCCTCTGTGCCTAGCTGCACGTCACACTTTCCTGATTCATAACTAGAAACCACTATCCATCTGAGAGGTAGTGGCCCTCCAGTAGCAGGAAAACTGACTGGATTTCCTTGGGAAAAAACCCAGCTTGTTCAACTGGTCATGCCCTTTGAAATCATAAAGATAGTTATCCATCTGCAGGAACAGTGCCAGGAGCCAAAGCTTAGGAAGTTGTCATCTACAGTCACATAATTTAGAGTCAATCCTTGCTGTTCCCGTGTTTTATATTCTGGAAGAGCATTGGGAAGTGTCATTATCTAGCCAAGATGGAATCAACTGAAATATATTTAGACTCGATCCTGACTTCCTGAACCTTGAACTGATGAGGTCACTAAATCGCTGCTTGAAGTACAGTGGTTTCTATTTTTTGATGTCTTTCCAGGTGGACAAATATCAAAATCAATGACTGAATATCAGATGAAGCTTCAGAGGAGGGAGGTCAGATTGTATTAATATGGATGCCATGCATGAGAAAAATATTACAGAATAATGCAGGTAAATACAAAAACAATTGAGGTGGTCACAGGTTTGTTGTCTCTTATGGTTTTTTTTCTGTTTTCAGTCCTGCCTGGTAAGATATCAAAGGAGATGGAGATGTGAAGAGCTTAGTGTGGTAACAGAATCAAGAGCAGGAGAGTTTAGCCCATGAGAAAATTAACTTTTTCCTGTTGTTTTCTCACAATTTTTACTATTGATATGCACATGAGATGCTTCTATCAAAGGATTAAATCAAATACTTAGAGGCTAATTCTCTCAGCTTTACTCAATCATTCAGCTTGATTTATTGTTCTTGGCTTATACAGTTCTCATCAGTTAACTTATTCTCTCAACAGGTGGTCACATAATTAAAATGGATTTTTATTGCAATTAAAGCATGAAGCGGTTTCTGTTTGCCAGGAATCATTCATATTTTAAGCCTGTGTATGAGAGGAGTAAAAGTATTGGGGGTGGGTGGTGATGAAAACGCCTTGAGAGTGCTGGAGACAAGTTTTATTCTTTGGAGTACCTTTCTGGAGATTTTTTTTTTTTTTCCCTAGAGAGATGGAGGGACATTTGATAAGCACGTGGCTGGGTTGCTTCTCAACTGGTGATGTTAATTGTGGAAAGAAATGTTAATGGATTTTCAGAGCTCCGGGGAGGGAACTTTTATTGAGAAAATGTGTGTATAGGCCAGTTATGTCCAACCTGGTTGTTCTGGATTTGTTTTGTGGTCAGTAGAGAGAAACAGGCACATTTTGTTCCAATTCAACTCATCGGGGGGAAAAAAGAATGTAGTCTAAAAATGGATCAGACAATTGGGCCCTCAAGTACTTATTTCTCACTATTAATTATAAAGAGTCTGAGGCTCCAGGCCCAGCTGCTGACATCTTTACTGCAGATCTACAAAGTTAAGTGAAATAAATCAGCCTTGGAAATAAATGGAAAATTAATCCCACTTTGGCCACAAGCTGGTTTGGTTCCCCCTGCCCCCCTATTCTTCAATCTGATTTTAACAACTAGGCTGGTTTTTTGTGCTTTCCTCCACCCTGAGGTACCCACCCAAAACTAGCCAGAGGGCTGAAACCAAGCTCTGCTCCTCTGGCTCTGTATCCTTCTTACAATCTGTTGGGTTTTTTTGTATTGTAGGATTTGGGGTGCTTTTCAGTTAGCTGTTTGTTTCTGCATGTTGTTGGATGGTTAATTTGTTTGAACAAATCAATTCTTGTAAATCCTTGTGAGCTGCCAGCTCTGATGGGCTGAGCTCACACTGCACCCAGGCTGAGCTCTGGGCTCAGCTGCTTGTATATTGTGTAGTCCAACCTGGAATAATCCGTACCACTGGGAGAGAACCCTCGGTGTGGCAGCAGATGTGCACGCACAAAATGCAGCTGCAGCAGCCTCATCCTGCTGGGAAGCGGGAAAATGCTTTGCTGGCACTGCTCCCTGCTGGCAAGAACAGCCATAACTTGTTTTTTGTCTTCCATGGGAGCACAAGTGAACAGAAAAACTACAGGAGTATTTCCTCTGATTAAATGGTTTCCTTATTTTTTTGTTTGTTTGTTTGTTTGTTTTGTTTCGTCTTGTCTTGGGAATTTGTTTTGAGTGTGGCTATAGTTGTTTTTCTCAAATATAATTTGTGTGGGTGTGCTGCTGGTTTATTTGCAGATTATGCAAATTGCCAAATATTCAAAGAGCAACGCTTAAATTTTATAAAGTGCCAAGGCTCAGTCCTAGTTTACTGAAGGTTTTTTTAAGCCACTTTAGCAATTGGTTTTTCAAAGGGACCTGAAAGACCTGAATTTGGCAATCCCATTTAAACTCCAGGTTTTAAATTTGCCTATAGCAGTTTTGGACAGCTTATCCAGAAATGCATTTCAAAAGTTGGTCAGGATGAAAGGAGCAGGTTTTTTGTGCCCAGAGTCGAAGTCAGAGTGCAGAGAAATCTTATGACACACAGCCTTTATTTTGTCTGAGGAGGATGCCTTTCTTGTTCGTTTTTCAGTTTTCCAATGTAACGCTCTCCAGAGCATGACTTTGGTGGCAAGCAGAGGTAGGTGCTGTGGATTTCTTCCTGGAATTAGGCACGTCCACCTCACAGCCCGTGCTGTCTCTGTCTCAAACCCAAGCACCCAAACTGTGGTGATTTGCAAGTTGTGACATTAACAGCGCTGCTGCAGCCCCTGTCCTTGTCCCTGTTCCAGGGCTTCCCTTTCCCTGCAGCACCTCTGCTGCCTCGAAGATTTTCTGCACCACGTGGCATTGAAAGCTTATATCCATGTTCAAATTCAGGGGTAAATAGTCCCAGAGGGGTGAGGAGATGATGTTCTCTGCTCCAAAAGGTGTGGGGTGTGTGACAGCTCTGTGCTGGCCACTGCCAGCCTGCCACAGGAACTAATCTCATTGTCTTCTGCATAACATGGATTTTGGCACAGCACAAGAATTACCAGCTGCCTCCTGGCAGTTACTGATGTGAAACCCTGTGGAGTGTGTGCCATCTGCTATTTCAGCAGGGATTTGATAACTTGGGGAGGGCTGGGCATAGGCAAGGTCTGAGACATCCCTGTGGCAGCCACAGGGAAAGGGAGACTTTCCAAATGGGAAGTGTTGAGTGTTGCCTTTTTCCCAACCTGGATATGAAACTCAAGATAATTTTAATAAGGAGGTAATATAAAAGGGGATCTTTAATGAAGGCCTTCAGGGGCAGTTATGGAAAGATAAAATGTATTCACCCCCACTCAGGGGTGGGTACATTTTTATAGGTTTTAGGAAATTAGCATAATTGATAAAAAGCACCAATTAGGAGGACAAGTGGCGATGCAATTGCCCCCCCCCCCCCCCCCCACCCCAGGCCCAAGCCCCTTCTCTGGAGCCCCCACTTCAGCACTGGCTGTGCTTTGTCCATGAGAATGGATCTCAAAGAGTTGTTCTCAGCCTTGGTTCCCAGGAAGAACCAAGGTAGGATGGAGGCCTTGTATCTCCCAGGGCTTGGGGCTCTGGAATTTGTTTGGAATCTGCCTAGGGAAAGGCTGTGGAAAATGACTGGGAAAACTAGTCCCTAATACAACAGGTGACAGAGTTACAAAAATGTGTGTGGAGAATACAGAGAACATGTAAAAGAAAAAAGGCAAAACCCAAATGGCATTGTGAGGACCTGCAGGGCAGCTGCTTGAAGGGGACTTGACATAGCAGAATGGTTTTACTGAAGGCCATGAGGTCTGTGCTCTCTGGTCCTGCTCCATCCCATTTTCTGTGCCTCTCTTTTGATCCTAAGCAGCACAGAGTTAATTTTCAGGTGGATTCAGTTGGATTGTGGGTATGAGGTCATGGGACACTTCTGCAACGGGGACCTACTTCTCCCCTTTCTGTATGGGTATAAGGACAGGGAGCACAGGTTCCCTCTGTCTCTTTTTTTTTTTTTTTGTGCGGTTTTTTTTTTTTTGTTGTTGTTGTTATTGGGCTGGTTTTGTTTGTTTTGTTTTGCTTTTTTTCCCTCTCTCCCTCCAGTTCATGAAAGAATTTTTTTCTACTCCTCTCCCCACCTTCCCTGTTGAGGTGTGTGGGCACTGGAGATGAGGCAGGTGATTCCTTGGCTTTTAGCTGTTTCTTTAAAGGCATTTGAATGTCTTTTTTTCTTTTTGTCAAGACTTTTTAAAGTCTGTTCATTGAAAAAATGTGTTGAGCTATAACCTGTTGTTAAGACTGCCCTAGCTTTTGTCTGTTATGTTTGCTATGCTATAGTTGCCTGGCTTTGACACCTCAGGATCAGATTTTTTATGCTTAGAGGGTGTTTCAGATGAATATTTATGGACACTTTCAGCAATTCCACTTTTATGAGAGAAGAGCAAGGGGAAAAGGCTTTGATCATCTTTTAAAAAACCCACCAATACAAAAAAGCATCTTTTCAATTATATCTATTTTTCTCTGTGCTCAAAATTTGGACTAAGGAGAGGTGCCTTTTAATGTGCCTTTGGAAATTGGCCTGTGCTTGGTCAAGGAAATAACATTGAAAAGACTGTAACTTTCTCCACAATAACAAAAAACCCAAAACCTCAGCATGTTAAAAGCATGCAATAATCCATATTTTTTAATGTCTTCAAGGAGGTGATGAGCAGTGATGATGAGACAGAGATATGGGAATATAAGAAAGGAACAGGCTGGAGAATACAGGACAAAAAGAGGTCAAGCATATAAAGAATCAAAAGAGAAGAGCATGCATGTTTGTGTCTTTCCTAGAATATGTTTATTTTGAAGTGATTAGGTGAAGGCATCCTTAGTTTTGAGGTACCCACATTTTGAGTTTCGGCTTTGCAGATAAGGTGTGTGCCTAGGCTAGGGCAGAAAAAGGCTTTGATTTGCCTATAACTATTAGATCTGTGGTAAACAACACAAGCTGACCTATTATTACACCAGAAAAGTTACCCTGATATAGGACTTTTTTTCTTTTTTTTAAGGAGGATGTCATGCACTCTCACCTGTACTTTAAGGGTGGAAGGGAAGGCAAATCAATCTTTTCTTCACTGAATGCAGATGAGGCACCTCTGAGAACAACCTAAATAATTTCCACTGAAGGCCTAAAACTCTACTTTCTAAGAGCTTGACCTATAAATCATGAAGGAGAGGTATTCAGACAGAGCAGCTTGTGGGTGATGTTGGGAGAGAAGAGGTGTGGGACACTTGCTAAAGCAGGAGGTCAACAGCTGGGTGATCTCAGTCTCCATTTCTGACTCCCACTCATTATTTCATGAATCATGATCTCAGTCCTCAAGAGAGGCTTCCACCAACCTTTGGGTACCAGTTCCTCAGATTGTGGGCTCATTGGGTGCTGGCACAGCACAATGAATTTGTTGCTTCTGCCTGACGCTGACATACAATGAAATGAGAAGATAATGAAACAGACCTATAACTAAGTTTTATGGTATCTGATTGAATTCAAGCACTGAAACATTGCTGAATTGTTTTATCCCTCATTGTTTTTAAATGCAAGGAGTAATGGTGCAAATGAAAACCTAAAATCTCTGTGAGGCAATTTTTCTGGCCCTCTATGGAAAAACAAGGTTAAAACTACATGGAGTTGGACATTGGACTGACTATGACAGCATTAATTTATCCACTCTTCTTTAGTTTGAATGGAGATGCAAAATACCTGCTGACACAAAGAACTCTTATTTTTGATTCCTGATGTGCCAAAAAATTCAAGCCAATGTATGGAAAGAGTACAATGCAGAGGTTTGTGTGAAGGATAGAATCTTTTTTAATTGGTGTCTTCATAACAACGGATTCATTTTTATGGTATTTTTTTTCTTTAGGCAGAAAGAAGTGTGTTGTAAAATCTGCAATTCAAGACATGCTGGATGCTGCCAGCTACTTCTTTTTATGAAAGATGAATTTTGAAATAGATTTATTGCTTCTTTATTTTTCAATTAGTAAGAAAAAAAAAATCTAATAAATTACTTTTATTAACCTTTCAGTTTATTTCATTTAATCCCAAATCACATTTTTTTTCCTAGTTATTTGATATGAAAATTTACCTGTCACATATGTTCATAGGTCCATGCTTTTTCTAGAAGTGATCATCGCACTGCAGATTCTGAGCATCTTTTTTTTTTCATTGACCACCATGGTGGTGTTAATCACCATCATGTTTTATTACTTAGTTCATTAGTAAACAAAAACTTTAAAAATTTAATGTGGGGAAGAGTGTTTTTGAGGAGCTAAGAGAGTTTAAATTAATATGTAGTTTACATTAGAAATCTGAAAGTAAGTGGGTACTAAATAAGTTTAATTTTGTGATCACTGTGTTAAAGCAGTTGCTAAGAAAGTTTTATGTGTTGCATACAACAATTTATTCCTCAGTGAAATTTATTTAAAGATTACACTTAGCTATGACTCTGAACCTCATCTCTTGATCATTTTTGAAGCCTGTTTTGTGTCATATTCAAAGTTACAACTCTCAGCACCAGAGAACACAAAAAGGTGGCAACTTTCAAAATGGAAGGCTTTAACAGTACTTTCCTCTTCACAGCAGTCAAAAACTATTAATTCAAATATTAACCCACATTTAATTTGAATTGGTGGAAGAACAGGAAAAAACCTTGCATGACCAATGGATATTTATAGTCTGTACCAGTTACCCTGACCTAACACACCCTGGTACCAGGGTCTGCTTGTCACATTCTGTGCTTACTAATGTGACCAAAATGTGTCCTAGGGTTTATATTTTATAGCTTCCACTATGCCATTTTTTCTAGTAGTTTTGTTTGTTCAGCTTTACTCAAAATTGCTAATATTAATGAAAATTCTGAGAATTATTAGAGTGTCCTTTCATGGAACTAAAAGCATCTCTGTTTTGAAGGAGGCTGTGCAGGTATTGAACAACTTCAGTGTTTCAGCTGTAAGTGTAATATAAGCACACAATCAGCTCTGTCCCTCTGTCTGAAGCAGAGCTGTAAAGTACGTGCATCCATTTGCATATAAACAAATAGATGCTGCAAGTTTTGCCCCTTTTCCCATGCATTTCCCATGTTTGAAAGATGATTTTCGATCATAGAAAAATTTCGATCTTGCAGAAGTCACCTTTTGAGATCTGGCAGTGAGAACAAAGCATCCTGCCCCAACTTCTTAGATTGGTACCCTTATTTTTAACATGCAATTTAATGTAAGAACATGGAAATTCTCTCTGGAGTTTTGATGTGTTTAAATCCAAACTCACACTAAAACGGTGCCTTGCCTCCCTTTTCTATGACAAGTTTGTTTTGTGTCAGTATATAACTCCTTTCCAATATTCCTTTCTAATATCACTCTGGTAGCTTTTTCTACAAAAGAGATTTTCTTGAAACAAACACAGACCAGTGTGATAATTTGGTGGTTTATAAAATTTTTAACCATTGAGCAAGCGGTGAAAATTAAATAAGCAATCTTTACCTGAGAATGAATGTTTAAAACAAAGCTATTAATAAAATCCTCTGACAGGTGGAGGCACTTAGTAATATCAATTAGTTCTCTCTTCAGATATGAAGTATTCATTTTATAAATTTATTTATACTCTATATAAAGTTTGTTGCATCTTGAAAAATGGCTTGCTATTGGGAATACATCTTGCTATTCATTTAGAAGAATATTCTGTTGGTGATATGGACAGGATTTCAACAGTTGGAGGGAAAAAAGAACAAGTGGTTATGTTTTGCAAACATGAAGATGAGGCTGAATGTTGGATTAAGAAAGAGATTAAGAGCTGGCTTTGTGGAAATCTTCTGTTCAGGTACCGTGTTTGCTCTGTGGAGATGAGAAGTTATCATAGGCATTGCTAGAAATGCCTATGTTTTTTCTCTAATTCCATATTTCTTAATTATCTTTCTCTGTTAAAGAGAATTAACATTGTTAATCTCTGTGAAATCTTTTGGGGACTTGATGATAATTTGTTTCAGGCTGGTATAGAACAGTCATGAAGGGCAGAAGTAGAATTTAATTGTAAGAACTTAATTAATCATTCAGGTTGCTCGGCTGATGATCTGCTTTGAAAATTGTAAAACAGAACAAATACCAATAGCTGTGAATCATATCAACATGGGGATGTTAAAAAAAATCAAATGTTTTGGGTTTTTTTTTTTCCCCAGGCATTTAAAAAACTCACCATGCTCTCAGTGAACTGAAGTAGAGAAGGGAGATCTGATTTCATGTTCCTTTTGCTCTGTGTTTGGGGTGCAAAGAGGGAGGCAAACACCTGCATGCTCTCTGTAAAGGAGCAGTCAGGTGGTGCACCAGGTATTTTAAACAGCTCCAACAGGACTGGAATTGGAAAGTTGGTGTCTATTCAGTCTAAGGAAACCTCTCTCCTGTGTGGAAAGTAGATATTTAGTCAGTATGAAAAAATCCAAAGGGATGTTCTGGAAAAACTCCACTTAGACTTTATAAAACTAGTGTCAAATAAAAGTAATTGGAATATGAGGGTATTACTCTGATCTGCTTCTAATAAATGCTAAGTTGCAGAGGCAATGGTGGTGGTTTTTTCCTTTACTACAGTTTTGTAACAGGGGATGTGCTGGCTTTTTCATTGCTTTCTTATTGAAGATGCAGTAATACACCACCCAAATTCACTTCTAGTTAAATATAAACAGGTTGGACTATGCCTAATCTCTGAAAAAAATGTGCTAATATAGGCTTTCTCTTACACATGCCAACCTTTTATTTAATATGGTGTACATTTTTGTTTCTGTAGTTTTAAGTTTTACTGGGCAACAAGAAAATAATGTTGTTCTCCAAGTGATTTTGCACTGTGTGGTTGAGTTAACTGAGTAGCTGGAGGGAGTTTGGAAAAGGGAATTATAGCCAGTTCCAAGTCAGGGAGAAAGCAATGTTTGAAAAGAGGAGAAGATAACAAAGATAATTAATAAGGTAATGGCAGAAAAGCAAAAATTTTCCATGTTTGTTTGATTATCTAAAGAGCTTTGGGAAGATGCACTCAGCTGAATTATATTTTTCAGGGTAACATGTTTTGTATAGGTCTATGGCTTCAGGTTTTTCTTGTGGTTTGTGATGGATCATGTCACAGGAAGGTTAGTAAAAGTGGCCATTTATTTTCTTTTTTAAATTTAATTTAGATTTGTTATTTGTTGAGATTTGTTGAGGTCTGTTGAAGTCCACACCTGGAAATAGATTTTATAGTGCTGTGGTGGGATCATGGCACCATTGGCAGCATAGACCTTGCGACCATAATAAACTCAGAGATGCTATTTATAAATCATGTCCCTGTGCTTGCTTCCCCTTTGCTACTGAAAATACCCATTCTTACTGATCTGAGGGTGAATGAGGAGGGGAATTCTCTTGGAATTCTTCCTAAGGCGGTGTTACATTGATAAGGCAGTGTTATGTTTTATTCCTGCATCTGCCCAGCCTTGGTCCAGGTATGAGGTTAGGAAAAGTTAGTATTTCCCTATGTACAACACTTCTGGAGCATGGAGTCTGCACAGAATCCCCTGTGTGGCTGATTTGTTATTCAGCATCACACATGGATAATTATTATTCTTGTAAAATAAAACCCCAATAGTTTGACAGTGACTTATGAAGAATGTTATTTGTGTTATGCCTTAAATTATAGCAAGGGTTGGCTTACCTTTTCCTTGCAATAACTCCTTTATTTCCTCTAATCCACTGCAATGTCCTGGTAAATGGTGTAAAAGATGTAGGGAATGGCGCTCAGTTTGCGTTCCTTTTCCTTCCCCTGCCAGGGGAGGCTGCAATTACAGATGGAGGAATTTCACTCAGGTGAAATCCTTGCCCACATAGGAAGGAGTGTACAGAGAAAAATCATGTTTAAAATCCCTTGTGTGTTGTGCTCGGTACCCTGGGAGTCCCCTGAATTAAAGCAGCTTTTGCAAAAATGTCCTAACAGAGGCCTCATTAAAAGCCCAGCTCCTGAGATGCTTGTGATCTGGAAGGTGAAGTAAAAGGGTATGGCCTGGAGCATCCTTTCCTTGAGGGGCTACTTCAGGAACCGAGGAACGAGCTGGGTGCTGAGTGCTTGACTGCTCTGGAAGGGAAAAAAAAAAATCCCCCTCCAAAGGGGAATTCCCAGTAAGTTCTGTTGCTGCTGCACCTCACAAGTGAAATGTCAGAATTCCTGTGTGGCTGTGCTCGTGCTCCCTGGCTACCTGTGGCCTCACAGGCTGGCCAACAGCCTTGGAGCAAATGGAAATTGGCCCACTGTGCCTCTTCCTGACGTGGTGGCCTTCCTCCTGCACCCCTGCCATTGCAGGGCAGCCTCGGGTGTGGTACAAAGCAGGAGGTCACCATGACCGAGCCAGGCTGAGAATCAGGCTCCTTACCCACAGCTACTCCTGCTCTCCCTGCATGAGAAGAAAGGGGAATTTATTTCAAAGATTTAAATGCTATTGAGTTAAACCTAGGATTCGTTTCCCTGGAATGAGTCTATGTAAAGAACAGAAGGGCTCCCCCTCTTCTGCTTTCCTCCTCCCATGTACTTATTTCAGTTGCGTTTTTTATTTTTTTTTTTTTTTTTTTTTTTAACACCTGGAAAATGGTGTGATGGTTTTTTTTTTTTAATATCTGCTTCTTCAGGTCAGAACATTTGCTGATGGAGAGAAGCTTTTAGCCATATGTTAAATGTACATGCTGTCAGACTCAAGTGCAGCGCTGGGATTTAAAAGGAATTTTCAAAGCCCTGTTGTTCCTGACTTTTACTGTGGTGTCTGTGTAGCTGGGCTCTTCAAAGGGATTTAGCAGAGCAGTGATGTTGTGAAAGTGCTGTAGACACAGTTCTGAGGAGAAGCATTAAAATATTTGCTTTGGGGAGAAATGAAAACATCTGAATGTTTTCCAAGAGTAAGTAATTCTTCTATGCCCATGCAAATTGTAAATAACAGGTGCTCCAAGCACTATTGTTTGAGTTGGTTTTTGCTCTGGGAAGTTCCCACTTTCCATCTTTTACCTGAACAGTATTCTAAGAGGTGTGCATATACCAATGTTATAATTTTACTTCTCACCCTCAAATAAACCAGAAAGCCCTCTCTCCCTAACCCCCATTCTCGTTTATATTTGGAAGAAAAGAATGCTCTCTCAGCTGTCAACTTCCACAGAGACTGAATCAGCTCAGATCTTGGGCAGTGGCTTCTGAATTCTGAAGACTGGGCTCACATGGTTCTTTGCCTGTGGACACACCCCAGAACAAGTGCAAGTGGAATTTCTGAGTTCTTATCTCAGCCTAGTGAGAGGTTTCATACTTCCCCCCATGACACAGGAATATATTTAAAAGCTGTACAGTTTTATAAGTGAAGATCTGATCAAAATGTCAATAGGTCTGGCTGCTATCCCCAGGCTGGCCTCTGATTTTGTATTCTCTTGGGCAAGCTGCTTAACACATGATTTCCTCACCCAAAATATTCAAGCAGTACCTTTTGGGGACAAAAACGAGATCTTTAGTTGACAGGAGACCCTGAAGGGCAAAAATCATGCTCTACCATGATGATTATTCTTCTCCTGAGAAGGTGAACTTTTCAGTTTTAACACTTCTTGGTGTTGATTAATCGGGTTGTGTGGATTAAATTTTCAGTGAGAGTTATGAGATACTTTCCTAAAGAATAATGCATTTTAAATGTTATCTGAGATTTAAGAATTAAAATTTTATCTCATATTTCAAGGAATTTTAAATGACCTTCAGACTGAGCCAGCCAGTGGTTTGAATATGCTAATGAAATCACTTTGCTGGCAAGATGTTTTGTTTGGTAATGAAACACAAAACTGCTGACCATGTTGAGCTGCTGCTGTTTGTCTGTCTAAGACAGTAATATTCATCCATGCAGTGTGTGCAGGCAAAGTTCAGGGATGAATATAGATGACCAGGATTTTCTGGGAGCTCATAGAATGGTGTCCTTTAGGTTTTGGTCTTTGTAACCAGCTGATGACCTTTATTTTACACTGATAATGACAGAAAGTGGTGTTACTCTATCACTCATCTCCATGAATACAGAAAATAATTGACTTCTCATCACTAATCATTTTAGTGAAATCAGAAAGTTCCACTTAGCCTTCATCTTGTACTTTTACTGAGTAATGTTTCTGAAGTATTGCGAGAATGTTTACTGCTTAATTCACTGCTCAGTAAAGACATCAAAGTCTGACTGCAATATTTTGAATGAATTTCAGTCTTTTTGGGGTTTGGGGTTTTTTTTTGTTTTTTTTTTTGGTTTGGTTTGTTTTTTTCCTATTTGCTTGCTCATTTTCATTAGACTCAAACTAGAGGAATGCAAGTAAATTACCAGGTTGAAGTATGAACATTACAATTGTCTTGGTAAAAAAAAAGAAAATGTATCTGCACAGGGTTGTGATCTAAAGCATTAAAGTTGTCTAAAAAAATTAAAAATCGAGACCTCAGAAGATTCAATTGAATTTTAAAAAATCCACAGATTTCCTTTTTATCTTGTGCCTTTACTACTGAAAATCTTATTAAGTAACATTGTATAAATGATCACAAATCTGGATAAATTCCAAAAGAGTGGATGTCTGAAGTTGATGTTTGTCTGGAAAATTTTCCTCCCACAGTTTATTCTGTTTGTACAATTTGTCCCATACAGTGCTCACAATGCTGCATATAAAAAAACTTGGATATTTTTTCTAAAATAACCTCAGGTAGTAAAAAAAAAAAATTAATTTATGAAAGCTCATGAAAGACTCTCAGAGCATTAGGAGTGAACTTTGATACAGTTTTTGAAATACTGAATTACTTTTTATTGAAGATTAAAACTTCCATTTAAATTTGTTGATTTGATTTTATGCTGAAACTGAAGATTTCGCTTTTCGTTTTGGAACAATTTTAGAGCTGAAGTGTTTATCAGTTCTGCTGGTCAGATATCCAAATGTAGTTGGGAACATATCATCCAGTTTCTCTTTCATGTAACACATAACGAGGGAGGAGTGGGGAGTAGGGACAGGAGGCACGAAGCACACGAGCACAGCAGAGGCTGATTTTTATTCCAGAGGGAGAAGAAGGGGGAGAAAAAAAGAACATCCTCATTATTCAGTGCATTCCCTGTGAATTTTACCACATGCTTGTCCCAGGCTTCAAAAAAAAAAAAAAAAAAATTACCAATGGGCAAAAATTATTAATCAGTCTCACAGAACCTTATTTCAGCTGTTGCCTGTTACATGTCCCTCAGACTTCCCTGGAGAGTCTTGGGCAGGTGAGGCACACACACTCACCTCTGCCTGTGAATCATGGAAAGTGCCTGGGCTAGGAAATTTTCTTGGTTATTGCTTTTATTTAAGTTAATTTTTAATAGCTGGAGATGGGGCTACACATGTGTCATGGAGATGCTAATAAGGATTGTCTTGCTGTAGCAGAAAATTTTCTTGGACCCACCAAGTGCTGGAGCAACGCTGAGACCATGGAGTTCTTTTCCCCAGCAAAAAGCAGAAGGTGCAAGCTGTTCAAAGGTGGCACAGGCTGTAATGCCAAAGGCATCTTGCTGTGGCAAACAGCCATGGAAGAATGTTTTGAGCCTTTAAATGTACTCTGAGCCTTTCAGGATTTTGGAAATTTCTGAAATCCTTTCAAAAGATGGTGAGGGTTGTATTGTCTGGGAACTAAAAGGAAATTTTGCTTTCAGGGACATGTGAAGTAAAAGATACTTACAAGAAAAGTATGTGGGGGGTTGTTCACTGTCCTTTTTTATTTTTCATTAATTTGCTTGATTATGTAAGCCCAGTTTCCAAGGAAAAGTTGTGTTCAGTAGATTTTTGCACTGTGGGCAGGGGCCTAGCATTACTAGTTTGTACTGCTGGTTAGATTCTGGCTTTCTGACAGAAACTTTTCTTGCCAACTTAAGTAGTAAAAGGACAAATTCATAGCAGATATGTAGCAATAGATGGTGTGTTCTTAGGTGATGTGTAATGATGATGAATTTCAGTATTAATGGGGTAGATATTCAAATGGCCGACCTGGGTGGTTCCAAGGTATTTTCTAGGGTCAGATTTGTCGTCTCAGCAATCTGACTTAGCAGCTTTACCCTGGCAAGCAATCTCCCTTAAGTTCTATTCATTTCCTGTGCTTTTTTGCCCTGCTGTATTTAAACTCATTCAGTTTTTCTCTTCTTTCCATCTTAGTGTTATCTCAGGGTATGTCTGAAGGGGCATTTCTGCAGCATTTCAGATGTGGAAATGGTCAATTCCCTTTATTTCCTTTTTTTTTTTTGACCTCTTTTATTTTTAAATAAACAAGACTTGTTGATTAACAGCATTTGGGGAAAAAGTGTTCTGCTAATGAAAGCATAAACTCAGAAGCAGGGGATGCATATTTTGCTCCATTTTATGGTATGTGAAGGGACCTGTAAAGTGCATGTGCAAGATTCAAAGTACCACTTGCACTGCATTCTATGAAGAGGGATACTTACCAAAGCTTTGTGAAAACAATGTTTGACATGTGCCTTTAAAAGCAAAACTGGGAAAGAATTAATGGTTTGGCTACTGTAGCATGATGAAAACTTCCTGAAATTACAGATCTCCTTTCTGAAATGACATAACAAAAATGGAAAGAAGTCACTTGGAGAAGAATAAAAGCAATCCCTGAAAAGTTAGGTTCCTAGAAATAGCATTATGGGGATTTGAATTCATAACTGGGTATATATATATATATTTCTCTCTGTGGAAAAGTTCTAATTTTCCAAAGGAAACCGTGGGGAGAAAAGACTTTTGCTATTGAAGTTGTTACATCAGCCTGAAAAAACTGAAAATGTTTGTACAAACTCAATTCTAATGCATGTGAGTTTTAAACCTGGCCTTCAACAAATGTGAAATCTTTGTCAGTACTAATGTTTTCTAAATGCTTTAAAGTTGTTGAGTGCAAGTTGATTTTTTTTTTTTCCACTTACTTGACCAAACTCATTCCTGGTATGGGTCCCCTGTCTGGTCCCAGTCATTACTGTTTGCAGTTATGATCCTACCCTGTTTTTCACTGGAATAAGGCTGGAATGAACTTGGATAATTTCCATTAAGTGCCAGGGTCTCCACCAGTATATTTGCAATGTGAATCATTTTGAGGACCACCAGTCTGACTGGGAGCATGAAGAAAAGCAGTGGAATTTGTATCTGTTATTTCAGGTTGTAGCTCTTCTAGCAAAGTTTAACCATATTTTATGATGGGAGCTGCTGCCCTGGCTCAGGTTGTTGTTTGAGAGCCGTGGGAACACCACCTTTCCCTGCAGATAACAGATCATGTCTGTGCTGCATGTTCAGGGGGCTCTTTTCCGCAGAGGTGATCTAAAGTTAAGGACAGGTGGCTCAGAGAAACAACTAATCTTACATTCTTTATGGTCTTTATCAAGTAGTCCCACTCAGTCTAAATCAGGCTTTAAGGTTTTTGTTTGCTCTAATGCAATTGCACATGTGTTTCACTCAGACTCCAGTGAGCCAGACTTTGGCAGCAAGACTGGATAAGCTTTCTGTAGGTTTTTAAAAGCAAATTGCATTGTGCTGCTCCCTGGGAAAGTGTCTTCCTTGAAAATGTTTAATCCTCTCTCCCTCCCCTCATCAGTTGTGAATGAAACTATCTGTGGCGTACACTGACAGTTTGTGAGTCAGTTTGTGTCTTACCTAAGTAAAACTATTTTTTTTTTCTTTCCCCATGCACAGTGTTATGCACTTAGAGATGTTTTTTTCATTTACAGTGTGGGAAGTACACCATGGATCTGTGATATCCCTCTGTCTTGTGGGGGTTTCAATAACACGAGCATGGTCATTCCCATTCGAGGACTTTCTGCACAGGAAAAACAAGGGAAAGAATTGGGTAAATGTGCAGATCTCTAGAGCAGCTTTATGGTTTTTACCAACCCAATAAAAAATAACCATGAAATTATGATAGAGTTAAAACCTGTGAATTTCAGTATTCTGAATAAAATGAAATGTGACACAAATATTTACACACGAGTACATTGTACAAAAGTGTAGGGGGTGACAGGATGCAAATTGCAGTATTATTGGGGGAAAACAGAGTTGAAGATCACCCTCTACATGTGCAGTGAAGGCAAAAATGAAGCTCACTTCCCAAAAAACCACAAGTTGTCTGAGATGCATTATTGGGATATATAGATAGACAGACAGACTGACATCCAAACACGCTCCTCTCCAAAGTGTAAATGTATATGTGAGAGGCTGTTTCAGTGGGATATATTTCAGCTGCAGGACTGTCATAGTGATTAGGCTCGTAGAGACTTCCACCTTTGCAAGCTCTTTATTTGAACAAGCCTTATGGTTTTCAATTTATCTGCAAACGGGCTTGGAGACCTGGGAAAAGGAATGAATGAATCAAAGATGCTGCCAAGACTTGCACTGTGCCAGATTTTCTTTGTCATTTTGTGGTTCTTGGCAAAGATGAGGCTGGAAATCCATTTTGTTGACCAGCATGGAATCATCTCTTCACAGACAAATGCTGTGCTCCTGCGGAGGAAAATGATGGTGTTTCCCTGGCTATCTCATGGCCAGACCTGAGATCTTACAAGGAGATGCTATTTCTGAGCTAAGAAAACCACATGAAGGGATCATTTTGCCACTAAAACAGACAATTTCATGCTGTCTTAAAAACTCTCAATGGGTTTTTGATGGCTGTCTTCATTATTTTGGAATTCAATCGGAAGAGATTTATGGGGCAAAGAATCAGTCTACTGACTTGGAATAAGGTTTGGCGTTCAACCTAAGGAAAGACATTAAGGTAAGCTCAGAATTATCCAATAAATCTTCATTTTCCCCCATCCTCCTTATAGAAGTAATTGCCCCTCAAAAGGCCAGTTTAACTGAGGATTCAGCAGGAAGCAGATGGGATTCACTGTGACATTTACCAGCATCATGCCACCACCCAAATGGAGAATGGGGTATGGGTTTCAGGGCAGAAAACTCCCACTGAAATTTTGAGAGCACTTACAAGTGTATAGAAGGAATGACCTCTTTCAGTCAGTGGCCTGAAATTCCTGCCAAAAGCTTTCAGCTCAACTGTGTGCTGTGAAGCAGTCTTAAAACTGACCAAGAAATCACAATATAGGGTAACTTTGGGTCAGGCAATCTGCAGCCTTAGCACAGTATCTGTGGAGGGTGGTAACAAAGCTTTATGAGAGGTGCTACTCTTATTAGAAATGAGCTCTGAAGAATGTGAAATTTTTCCAGTACCTAGAATTGATAACAATCCAGCTTTCCAGGATCCTCAAAAATAATGCAAAAAAACTTTATTTGAAACTGAATGCAACTAAAGAAACTTGGTCATAATCAAAATTAAAAATAGTGAAGTTATTAGCAAGAAGTAGTCAATATAGCACAAACATGCAAAATTAGAATTTTTTCATTCAGCACTGTAAAGCACAATAATGAATAGCCAGGGCATGAAAAAACTCATTTGAGGTGGTGTCTGGAATGCTGTCACAGATCACCTTTATACTGCACTCTGAAGGAAAGCTCAGTGCCTTGTGACTCCTGACTGAATTTACTTTCCCAGTCCCAGGTTTTGTGGGTGAGCGACATCCACGAACACACAACCACCCCCTCTAATGAGCTCCATAGGTCTGGAAAGCCTGAGCACCTGGGCAAAGCTGGGTAAGCTTCTCCTGACCTCATCAAGAAAGGGAAATCTGGAAGTGAGCTCCATCCTGTACTTGGGGACAGGCTGCGACTTTTTTGCATCTAGACGTGAGTTTCCAGTGAAACTGTAAATTTTCTGTGTACTGAATCACTATCTACAGTGATACCTGTTGGGATTTGAGAAAAAAATTGTCAAAGACAGGGGTGTAAAGTTATTCTTTTTCTCCCATGGCTTCAAAACTCTGGTGTGTGGAGGGGACCCCCTGTTAGATTTATCTTGCCCCTTGCTGAGGGGGAAAAGGAGGTGAAAATAACTAAAATAATTTCTGAATATGAATCCACAGGCATTAGGATACATTGAGCCAAGGCCAAAGTAATGCAGATGGGGTTCATTTGATGACAGTATCTTCCATAATACTGTAATAATAATTCTGATATTTCTTGTATATTTTGCAATCTGAAAGTGCCTGTGTAAGTAGTAGATCACCACTGTTAAAGACACAGTTTACAGTTTAAAGACACTGCACACAAAGTGCAATTTGCCATATAGCAGTCCTTTTGAAATTTCTTCACAATCTTAGACACAGCCTTTCCCAAAACACACTTAAAGGATTCTGCAGAATGGCTCAATGCAATGCCACTTTTCTGCAGTAACACCTGAAAAATGGTTCAATAACAAGTATGATTGCTTCCATCTCATGTATCTGAAGTTGCTGTTGTCAAAAATCTAGTTCAGACATTTAACCCATTGGAATATGAAACACAGAAAAAATATTGTCATCTTCACATAAAATATGACCAAACATCTTTGGTAGCAAAATCCACACCAAGCCCACCTTTATTGCATCTATATAGAATATGTGACTGTGGTGTACTACGGAATTTTTCATCATTTTTAGGGTAACCTGTATGCTCTCTAATGTTCCAAAATTATTCCAGTTTCATGTCAAAAAAATCACTTTTCTTCTTTGAGTAAGGTTTCTGATTTTACTTATGATCTTCTGGAGAGGACTTCAGATGCTGCAGTAGTATAAACTAATAAGAGGACCTGTGAATGAGTTTTAAGGGACACCATGGACTATGTCAAGAGCTCATCTTAGATAAACATTTAGCACATCATGCTTATGGAAAGCTATCTGTTCAAAAACTTCCTTCTGGCTACAGCTGCTTCATATTACACAGCTCTGATTTATACTGGTATAGGTCAAGACAAATGATCACCGTGCAACTGCTGAGAATTAGGTTGATTCAGATTATTTTGCTATAGGTTCTTGACTATTGCAGACTTCTGTTTGAGCTCTCAGACAGGTTGCCTTCCAGACAATTGCCTGGATGAGATTTTGGAGGCAGGTGTTAACTGTGGAAACTTAGTATTAAACTCACTTGTCTGTTGCCACCGACTTTGGAGACGATATTTTAATTTTTTTTCCTGGTCATTGTCCTCCACAAAAGACCTAATTGAAAATATCTGTCAAATCATGTCTCTGGTTTCCCTCTTCTTCCCCCGCCCCTCCATTAATTGGACACGTATTGTGTTTGTGTGGGAAGGAAGGAGGCTCTGTACCAGGGTAGCAATATTGCTGGGAAAAGAACATTAAAATGGATAAAGGGATTTCCTAGTGGTATAAATACCTGCACACGACCTCCCTGTGCTCCAGAGCCCTCCTCTGTGGGTATATGCAGGTAAAGTCCTGGAATAGAGTTTGAGGTGCCATTAATCCTGCAGGATCTGCTCTGGTAGAACACAGGACAGGCAGCTCTGCCTCTAGGAGGGTATGAGCTGCCAAGCATTTGCTTCCTCAGACACCTTTGTGCCCTTGAATTCTGACTCTTCTCCCTCTCTGCCTCTGATAATGCATCACAGCGCTGCAGAGTGCCTGCAGGTCTCCAACCATACCACCAATGTTGTGTCTACAGGTACTTTTTGAAAATACTCTTGCTCTCATTTGTAGTTTTTGGGTTATAGATGAGTTCACTGAGTTCTCAGTGTTTAAAGTGTTCAGTGCCAGTGTTATGTATGATTGGGACTATGCCAAAGTAGAAGCAATTTCACAAAGCTCTGCATATGAGTGAATCAGGAAAAGCACAAATGTTGGTGTTTTAGCTAAATACGTAATTTTCTTTTAAGTTTGTTACAAGATTAGACTCAAATATGCTGCCAACTTAGAACAGGTTCAGGCACTGATGCTGGTATAACTACAGTCTTCAATGACAACTGTCATGTAAATTAATTGAGAGGTTGTTTATTATGCAACCATAATTTCAAATATTATAAATTACCTTAAATAGGAAATATATTTGGAAGACCTCAAGCGTAAATATAGCTTGGGGGAATTTTAAAGAAGGAAAAACATTGCTTTGCAAGGCATATTGCAAACTGAATCAAGACTAAGGTTTAAATGTGCTGTTCAAAATGCATAGTAGAAACATTGTCATTATTTTTGAATCTTGTATGTTTGTGTATATAATCCAATTAGATGCATTTAAATACTAGGAGTATTTAATCACTGAATATCTGAGCCAAAGAGAGTTTTCTTGCAGCGTTAATACTGCAGAAAGTGGGATTCTGGAATACAGGAATTGTTGATAGAAAGCCTTCAGGGAAAGAAAAATAAATAGTTGTTTATTTGAAATTGCATTAACATTAGAATTTCATTTGGAGTCTTAACAAGAAACCAGATTTTTCCTGAAAAGCATTGGTAATAAAGCATTTTAATGAAAAGAAAAGCGTGTATGTAGTGAAAATGGATTATCGGTAACAGAAAACAGGATCATCTTATACATTAAGCAAGAGGCTCAAAATATCCCAATGCAGCTGTGGGTTAGTAATAGTGGCAGGGAATAGGAGAATTTAAATTTTGTATGAGGTCAAATTTATGTGTCTGTATCACAGCAGTATTTTCTAGGTTCATCTGACTTGTAATGGGAAGGACACGATGAGGGCTGGCCCAAAGGATCTGCTCACCTGCTGCAGGTTTAGGTTTTGGTATTTTGTATCTGCCACCCAAGGACAAATACCACTGCAGACAGTGGAAATTTTGATTGCAGGATCACATCCAAAAGATGATCCTGTGAAAAAATGACCCTGGGAAGGCAGAAACAGAGGGTGGTAACTACAATGAGTCAAGATTTACAAACTTCATACATAGATTAAGGAATTCTCATAAAAAGTGCCACTTTGAGCACAGGTGAGGAGAATTTGTGCACAATATAATGGTGAAAGAATTTTGCATAACAACTTATTTTAAATGTCAAAAGCTTTAAAAATGGATGTAACAATTCTTCATCACAAGAAAGGTGAAAATACTTTGTTCAAATACTACACCATGCCATTTAGCTGCAGTATCCTCAACACTTTAACTGCTATTATTTCATTTAAATAGCATCATCCTCACTATTTAATTTTAAATCATTATTAGCAAATAAAAAATTTGTATTTTTATGTGTAAAAGTTATAGTATGTGGATTATGACATATAGGAAAAATGCAATCTATAAAGGCTCAGATCTTGACAGAAAAGTTGAATTGCTGTACATGCATTGCAGTTATTAGCACAATCTTTATTTTCACTGCATCTACATTAGTATAAGCATGTTTGTCGTAGTAATTATATCTGTACGAGTATATTTAAATAGAACACTTTACTGTTATGATTACTGTTGTAAAAATCAAAGATTCTAATCCCTAATTAAATAGACTGTTTTGAACAACAGGAATGTGTTCTTTAAAATGTGGTCTTACATATCTGAATGTCCGTGAACATTAATTTTTAATATTCCGTTTTATTGTAGTTGTTAGAGGGGGTAGTACTTGCATTTTTATTTCTATTTATACATGAGAAACAGCCATATCTCTATATTGCATTCAGCAAAAAACGGTCTTATTCTTCAGGCAGTAGCTATTACTGAGCACAGACCTGAAATACCCCTGTGAAAACACTAGAGATAAATTAACAGTGTGTTTGTTGGTGCTGGTGATGGAAAATGTTTATTTAGGCCTGACTTGTTAGTAGAATCCAGAATTTACCATCTTGTTTCTCTACCACCTCAACAAAGCACTCTGAAATTGCTTGGCACCCAAGAAATTGTGATTTTTTGACACATCAAAGCAAATGTCCCAAACTGCTGCCTTTGGAAACCCAGGCCTTCATTTGCTGCAGGATTTGCTCGACAGTGAAGGCAATTTCCTGAGACCATAGAATTAGTTTTTGTGTGAGATTGGATGAATCAGTGGAAGTTGTGTGAGGAGAGGAACAGGTCTCCTCCTTAAGTGTGCAATGCTTCCCCTGCTCAGCAGTTTGTGCAAACCGGGTTATGCCCATAGATTATACCAAAAGCAGCTCATCAAGGGACTGCATGGCAATTCCTGGTCCTGCCTCAGAGGATGTCCCACTATTTCTAGTGGCAGTTCTCCCTGTTAACCTGATGGCTGTGACCTTGTGTTAAATGCTCACAGAAGAAGCTACAACTGCACAGAAGGCACTGCCTGCCTCAAACTTAAAGCCTCTGTCTTGAATCTTGAATTCTTACGAGTGTCATCTGTTTTCTCTTTGCTCCCAACTCGTGCGTGTTCGTGCATTGGCTTTGCCGCGACAACGCTGGGACACCCTTGGCCAGGCCTTCACTACTCTGTGCCCTCCTGTCACTATGGGAATCAACCTTCCACCTACGGGGTGATGACAGGTAAGAGGCCACCTCTCAGCTGGGTGAGCTGTCAGCATGTGGATCTTAGCCAGTTATCCTTTAGAGGGACCAATCCAAGACAATTGTTTAAAGAAGATGGGATTTGGATTAAGGTGTTAGGAAATTAGTGCCCAGAGTGTCCCAAACCTCTGCAACTCTTGTGAAATCACTTTGTATCTTATGTCTCCCTACAAGACTGGGAAAGTCCTGCTCTTTTTGCTCACATCTGGCCACTTCTCCTGGTGATTATCACTTTTTGAGGGGCCAGAAGTGACATACCCAACGCACCTGTGCGTGACCAGTACCTGGGCTGATGAAGCCCTGGCTGAAGCTATAATATAAAACGATGGCATAATGAAGGAATAGGTGAAATCAGCAGGCAGATCAGCCATGTGATCATGGATTTTTATACTCATGAATGCATCCTGCTCATTCTTCCCTGTCCCAGGCTCAGTAAGAATGAGGCACTTTTGTCCTGTGCAAGTTTAAGTAGCAGTCAATGAGATAATGACATGAACCAAGTTAACATAACTCCCAGGAAATAACTGGGACTTGGAAATATTCCAAAATCAAACTCAGAATTTTATTTCATTTAAGAATTAAGGAAATACTAGAGTAAATCAGCATAGACTAAATATGCCTGCATAGGGACAGAGTGTAGGCTTCCTTCATGGTATGCAAATTTCCAAATTCTTGTATTTCATCATGCATGTCTGTGTCTTTTGAAAACATTCCTGGCATTGTCCAGGTACCTAGAGACAGTTAATAAGTAATAATAAATTACATTGCTTAAATTAGTTTTCTTTAATTCCAAAATAAATACATTTGTATTCTTCTCCTTTCTTTTCTTATTTCCATCTTCTTTTCTTTATTTTCTTAGGCATCAAGCCTGCAACTCCAGAGATGCTCTCAGCAAGTCTCTCCCAGACTCGCATCTTACAGACATGCAGCATGCCCCACCCCAACGTGGTAAATGGTGTCAGCACCTTGCAAAGCAAGTCCCCCTCTTTTAAAGTATTTTTCATTATTTTTTGAGGTTTTTTTTTTGGTGGTTATCCTGCGTGAAGTGTATTAAATAGTTCTATGGGGTTAGAAACTCCAAGACTGATGGGAGTAATTGGGCCAGTGAAGAAAAACCTAGCCCTAATAAATGGAGGAAGCAGCGGGAGGTTAATGAAGTTCTGAGTTCTTCTACACAGTTTTGTGTAGTTTAGAAAATTGGGAAGGATGACCTGAGAACCTGGAATTTACTGGCTGCTCCAGATACACTGAGGAGTGTTAATATTTCTCCAATAATTCCCTCCATGCCTCTGTCAGGTCAGGGACTTTTTAGCTCTACATACAATATCTAGGGAAAAAATCAGCCTTCACTCTTAACTGCATCTCCTTATTAAGTTTGACATTTGGGAACAAAAAGTAGTGAAAGATAGTTCTGTTTTATCCTTGAGCAATTTCTTTTTTGGAGGATCGTTCTGAATGAGTTTTTTTTTTTTTTTTTTTTTCCTTTGAGATCTTACCTGTGTACTTTCCTCAAAGAAATTCTATGCTGCAGCTAAGCCAAGATAGTACCTTGTCTGAGCATCAAATGGCATCTACATGGAAATATTCTTTGTACCAGAAAGTAGAGACTGGCACATTTTAAATGACTCAAAATGACGCAGATCCATCAATCTTGTGCCACTTAAGTCCAGCTTAGAGCATGGATTTTTATTTGTGTAAGTTTAGGCCATTTGCCTCTTATGTAAGTGCTTCACAGTTTGCTAAGTGATAGGATGGCTGTGGCTGGTGAAAAGGGCTGTTGATAGGTTTCCGTATGCTGGGGCAAAAAAGAGAAAACTCATCCTAGGAAATTCCAACTCCTGGATTCTCTCAAGTGTATTATATAATTAAAATTGCAGGCAGGGATGACGAGGCGGTGAGGGGAGGTTTTTTCCTGTGCAGCAGCAGAGAATCACTGCAATGAACTTTCTCTTTGGCGTTGCCCAGGTGGTCTGACCCCTTGCCTGTACAAGTTCCCGGAGCACGCGCTGAGTGCTGGCTCCTGTGCCCTGGGCCACGGCTTCACTCCCCTGCCCCAGCCCCTCCTGACGGACGAGCCCGCTGCCACGGACTTCAAGCAGGAGTTCCGCAGGAAGAGCAAGCCTGTGGAGGAGCCCATGGACATGGACTCTCCTGAAATCAGGGAGCTGGAGAAATTTGCCAATGAGTTTAAGCTGCGGAGAATCAAGCTGGGTATGTGCTTCATGTCCACGAACAAAAGGCTGGAAGATTCCAGTGAAAGCCCAATTATTTCTGAGTGTTTTATGGTCTGGCCTCTGCTGTTGTCTGAGCATAACTCTAATCCTGCCTTACCCTGCAAAACTTTCTCTATTCCTAGAAGACTTGCATGGAATTAATAAATGTCAGCTTTTAGTTTGCAGAAAGGGACTTTAAACTTTCCTGCCCTTAAATTATTTGTGTTAAATGCAGAGAAATTTTTTTCTGTTCAATAAATTACATTCAGTGTCAGGTGCAATATTTTGCACAGCTCCAAATTTTCTGCAGCTAAGGGCAGATGCCCTCATAACCATCTAATCTCCCATACCCATTCTTTTCCCCATAGAGTGTTTCATTCGATGGTCCACTGTCATTTCAGTATAAACTGAGGGACATCCATGGGAAATCCTTCACACCAGTAGGAAGCATCTCTTCCTAGTTTATTTTTTTTGTGCCATGACAGTTGGGAAGCAATTGATATCTTTGTTGCTGTGAGATAACTGCTGAGGACAAAGGTGGGCTGAGCCCTATCGTTCTTGGCATTATCACTTATAACAATGCATCAGAATTATAGGGAATCCTTTTATTTTATAAATCTAGAAAAATTCTAAGGTTATATGGGGTATGTGTACTATCTCAACAGCTAGAAAGCCAGTATGTTCCATTTGCAGTCTAAACAGAAATAAAAGAAATTAGGGTTTAAAAATTATTTGCAAACTAGCCAATTTTCCTGTATATCTTGTATTTGATGTCAGCCACAGTGAAGGAAAGCGTTTGCCAGGCCACACATAGTTAATCACTGCACCTTCATCTGGAATTTTTGAGGGAACAAAACCTCCTTTAGTGCAAGCAAATGACATGGAGCCTGTAGAATGGGAGAAACGCAATATGCACAGGAAAAATAAACTGAGTTTGAACTTTACACGACAAAACAGGTTGTGGGTCTGAGACACACAGGGTTAGTGCAGTCAAAAAGGAGCTTAAAAGGTGCCTCATGGGACACTGAGTGCCTAAAGAGATCCTACCTTGTCTGGCACCAAAGCAGAAAAAGAGGATGATGGTCCAGTCCCCCAGATCTACATTCAGAGAAATGAGCGGGGAGCTGTAGAAGCAAAGTCAGAGTCTGCCTGGAAACTGCAGGATTTCTCTGAGGACTTCAGCTTAGTTGTTGCAACAAATAACAGGAGACCAGCAGTGCCTCTAGGGATTCGCTTATTGCTCTTGCACCATCTACAGAAAGACATAGCGTGTCTGAATCCCTCTCAAATCCCTAATCCTGCAGTGTGAAACTCCACTAAATCAGTGTCACACTCCACAGAAACCACCAGGAGACTGAGCACAGCTCTGAGGTGAGCTCAGCTGGCCACAGAGACCTCTGCAGGAAGCTCAGCCTGAAGGCACTGCAGCACACACTCTCCACGAGAGCCAGCAGCGAAGGGTGAGCATCTCAAGGAAAGTAACCCTCCTAGAAAGCTTCAAAGTTGCTTTTTCCTCCTTGTTTCTGGCAGGTTATACACAAACCAACGTTGGAGAAGCCCTGGCTGCTGTGCACGGCTCCGAGTTCAGCCAGACGACGATTTGCCGGTTTGAGAACTTGCAGCTGAGCTTCAAGAACGCGTGCAAACTGAAATCCATCCTGTCCAAGTGGCTGGAGGAAGCAGAACAAGTGGGAGGTAGGGAACTGAAATCTTCTAAATGGTGATTTGCACTTCAAGCAGAATCCCATATAAATGTTTTAGAGCTATTATTTATCTTCTGCAGACTAAAGATTTTGTTTTACCAGCTTTAAATGCTGTGGTGTGCTTGTGTTAAAGTATAGTTATCTTTATTTTGGGTGAGCATGGAGGGGAAAACTGAAGTGCATGGAGTGTGCAGAATAGCAGAAACATCTCCTGGGCTGCTGGAAGAAATTTCTTCCAGTCCCATCCCAGCAAACCAATTCCAGTCCTGTAGAGAGCCAGAGTAGGATCTGCAGGACAGCCCATTTAGCAGTGTACAGGGATTTTTCACTAGCAAAGTCCTTTTGCTTCTAACCATTTCTGCCTATAACCATTTACAGTTGGAGGTAAAACCATGACCAGCCATCCTAACAATGGAAAGATCCTGTGTGTGATGCTCCTATTCAGCAGCAATTTCTCTTGTGCTTTCTTCTTCCTTCAAAGACAGTGACTATTTTTCTGGAAATGATTGTTCTTGTTTTCCAGTCCCTGTGGAATGTCACTGCCAGCTTTTGTTGTTTGGCTCCTTCTTTTTTTAATACAGCTTTGTACAATGAAAAAGTTGGAGTGAATGAACGGAAGAGGAAGCGCAGAACCACCATAAGGTAATAAATGTTTAGGTTATTACAGGTTAGAAACAATTTTGGCTAAGATGCTTCTTTTTCTTCTGTCAAAATTTAAGTGCTTTTTTCTATTAATGAATATCTACATCTTGGGCTTCTAAAAGTTCCAATATTTGGAAATATTCCAGTGAAAAAAACCCAGCATAACCCTCCAGACCCCCAATTAATTCCAAAATATTATATTTCATACTTTGCTCAAAACCTAAGAAGTTGTTAGTCAAAAGTAATGATCTTTCTATACTTCTGTATGTGCAGAACACCATGCTATTAATTAGCCAGTTTTGTTAAACATTAGTAAATATTGAAAAACTGACCCGTAAATGAAAGACCAAGAGATGAAATTACTAGAACTCGAGCAGATACTGTATTTCTGTAGCAAATACCTGCACTTCACCTCCAGAGTAATGCATGAAGTGCCCTCTCGTGTTCAAAGAAATTACAGCTACTGCTGAAACTTCTGGATGCCTCCCAGTGGCACACAAGCATGTCACATAGGTGTTTTTTTTAGAGTATGTAACAGAAATTGGAAGCAAATTCTATCTGGAAATAAAAAAAAAAATAACAGTATTAAATTATTCTATTTAGTGAACCACTCAGTTTTGGTCACTGCTGACTCTGAGGAACAGATGAGGACAGACATTTGGAGAATGTGATAATGGCTAAAACAACTGGCCATAATCTCTGTGATTTATAGGAATACTCTGGTGCTGTCTCTATAATTAGTGAGAAGTAAAACACACAGTATTTCCCAAATCTAAGTGACGGAGCTCTTCCTCTCTGTAAACCCAAATGATTTGATACAACCAGGTAACACCACTGATGTGCATTTCCTGCGGCAGAAAGCTGGTCAGGCTTGTTCCAGTTCCTGTGACCCCACTCACAACTAGTTAGTAGCTGTGTCTCCTAGATAATATCTAGGAGAAGCACAAATATTTTGTAATTAACATTGAAATTGCACTGAACTTGATGCTATTTTTGCCTTTTAATCACCCCATGCCAAAATTCTGCACGATGTCACGCTGCTTGTGTCAGCAGAGAACTACAGAGTATTTTTAGTTTTGGGCTTTGGGCTCCCTTTATGTAGAGAAAGATGAAACAAACCAAGTCACTGCCTTCAGTGTTGCTACTTGATCTTTGTCTTGAACTAGTGGTGAAAGCCTGAATGTACAGAAAAGTTTTTTAAAGGTGAAATTTTACCCCTGTATCCAGCATCGCTGCCAAAGAAGCCCTAGAGAGGCACTTTGGAGAACAAAGTAAGCCATCTTCTCAGGAAATTATGAGGATGGCTGAGGGGCTCAATCTTGAGAAAGAAGTCGTGAGAGTTTGGTTTTGCAACAGAAGACAAAGGGAAAAAAGAGTGAAGACCAGTTTACACCAGAACGCCTTCAGTTCTATTATCAAGGAGCACCATGAATGCCGGTGAAGCTTTTCCATATACAGATGTGGATTTCTGTTTTGCTTTTTGTAAATATTGTAAATACTGTGTTGTGAGAAAAGAGAAAAATCAGTAAACCACTAGTTCCTCCTACATGCTAGCAGCAGCTGTAGCATGGAAAGGATTTTGCTGTCATTAATTAAGGCACTGTGAGCTCACCCAGACAGAGTTGTCACGCTGCTCCTACTGTATGCTCTGTCTCAGCCCAACATTTGACTGCCTTGAACTGGTGTCAAGTAGAAGTGGCTTGGATAATGCTTGTTATCAAAGGTAATTCTTGCTAATTTGTTATGTGCCTCAAAGTTTGGTTTGGGTAGGCTTAGCTATACAAACAGGAATACAATTTATCTGACCTTAGGACTTTGTGGCCTGAGGGGAAGAAAAATAGTTATCAGGGGTTTTATTACATTGGTCTTTCTCTGCATTGTACTTTCTTCTGATTAAAACCATGTGTGGACTTACTTACATTAGAGATGGTGCATTAAGCTAAAAAGTATACAAAAGAAGAATTTATTGCACTGCATATCCCCCCTCTATTATATTCCACTAATTGAAAATAATCCCTTATTTGTCATCCTCTAGCCTAGAGATAATCGAGGGGGGAAAAAATACCAGTGCCAGAGCTCCACCTATCAGGCAGGCACTAAGAAAACTGAATTAATGATTGTAGTACTCACCAGGGATAGATTATCCAGCCATCTCATCAGCCCTGCTAACTGTTATGGGAATTAGCCCATTACCATATAAGTATTTTGACTGTTTTCCCAGGGCTGAAATAAAGTGAGTACACGCAAGTAGTACTGGCCAGATACATTTTATTTTTCCATAAAACAAACCTGATGACTTAGAAAATGTCTATATAATAGGCCCACAGAAAGCCAAAGGAGTTTAATGTTCAAGACCACTTAGGAGCAGCATGTACAAGTTAAGTGCTCACTCTCCAGTGTACATTAAATTATCTCTGATACTTATTACATTGACCGTAAGCATATTCAGAAATGGAAATTAGGCTCCTGGATTTCTAAAAAAAATACATTTTTATGGATGAATGCACCATTCTAAGCCCTGAACTGAGAAGAAAACTTCAATTTAATAACTCAAAGGAGAGAAACTGTGGCTGCGTAATCCCTTCAGGCTGCTTTCATTGTTAGCATAGCTCACCCACTATAGCAGAGACCAAGGTGCATATTTTATCCACCACAGGTTATCAGCAGGTCATGAACTTTACAAAAAAAGTTTTAGCTGAGAGGATCAGCACTCAGGAAAGGTGGTGGCATGCATTGGTGTACCTTTCATGTGATGTGGTCAACTGTTATGTATGTTGAAATCACTATCTGGTATATAAAAACTATATTTATATTCTAAATTATTTTTCTTAATTATAAAAGGCTTCCTAGAAATGCTATCAGCCTGTACTCCCCAACCTCCTCATCCAATAAAGTATTCCTATACTTTTGGCACTCCAGGCAATGGTTTGTAGTTTTGTTTTGGTAACACTTACTCTTTTTAAGCTGTGTGTCATGCTGAAGTGTATTTTAGAATGCTCTAACAGATAGTTCCAGAGCAGCCTCACTGTAACATGGTGGTCTCTTGCCCTTCAAAAAGTCTCACAAGTGAAAACTATTTGCAGCAACAGAGTACAATAAAATGAAAGTGACACATAACAAAATCGTCTTGCAAAGGAATGACAAAAGGCCAAGGAAGGAAGCAGCCACCATTTCAACACACCTACCTACTGCCACAGAAATACAAACAAATAAGAATTATTTAAAGAAGAAAAGCTGGACGAAATAAATTTCAACAGCTGCAGCTGGAGCTTTACTTAGAGAAAGTGGCAATTAATTTTTTTTTCCACTAGGAACAACTTAATTGCCATCAATTACTCTTGATTGGGGTAGGGGGGAACCCAACCTGCATACAAAGCAGGATTTCCAAGGAGTAGCTCTATAAACCTGCAGGAGTTTAGTTGGCCATTCAGCCAAGCTGGGCTGCACTATTTTTGAGATATTTGTGGGGTTTTTTTCTTGCTCTTCTTTTCCCATGCTAACTTTAGGCAGGCTGTTGAAACCACACTCGAGGGCAAAACAAGGCGTTATCACAACGTTTAAATCTGAGGTTCAGCTGTCTCTGAAGAACTGTGATGCCCCCATGTGAGGGGCGCAACTGACCAAGCAGAGGCCAAGCTGCTGAGCAAAGGTAAGGTGAATAACTTGAAGTTACTCTCTGCTAGACTTTATGTGTGTGCATGGGATGCTACAGTCTGTTCATTTATAGACTGTACTAAAAAGCTGATGGAGGAAGGCTGTTCACCTTCCTGCCTAATAAAAGAACTAAGAGTAAATACAGGAAGATGGAAAGTGGAAAGAAGCTTAAAACAAGCAAACAAACAAAGTGGTGGTTTTTAACATGCTTGGGAAAAAACATCTGTGGAAAAAAAACATGTGGGTGCCAGAAGTTCCTTTGTATGGACGAGTTCTCAGATGAGAAAGTGACTTAAAGCAGGTGTGTGTAGTAGAACTTGCTCTGGATGTATTTTGTTTTTGAAACAGAGATTGGAAGAGTATTAAGGGAAGAAGCATCATCGATGTTCATTGTGTTCTCATTGCTCTCCTGGGAATTGCCTCTGAGCACTTGAGGAATAGGACTCTGGGTAAAGCCATTTTTAGGTGTGTGCACAACTATGTCATTGCTCCCAGATGGAGACTCAGATCCAGTTCCTATTTAGGTGTTAGCAAGGATTATAAAGGAAGGGGTTAAGATTGAGTGGTTTCTTTGTTTTTTTTTTTTTTTTTTTTTTTTTTTTTTTTTTTTTATCACTCAATGTGATTTAAAAGGAATTTATATCTAAGCAGGAGGTGCAATTTTTTTAGACTGATCCAACATACTGACCATAACTGCAGACACATACAGCACTTCTCACCCTGCTACATAAAGATTTTTACACAGGTTAGAGCTGCAGGATTAAAAAGGTAACTCGTAACAAACCACAGGATTGATACTGACACCAGGCCTAGTTCAGCAGTCCTAATGGCACCAAAAAAGCAGTAGCTTTCTTCCTGTTCCTCAAGGACCCAGAGGAAAGAACTCATTATGGAATTATGCCCAATTTTGACAGTTATTAAAAGGATCAACTGCACACCTCATTCAAAAAGGACACAGGCCTTGGTGTTCAACCAGACTACAAACAACCACTAACATTTTATCCCTGTGTTCACATTATGATTTCTCTTTCAGTACCACAGAGCAGTAGTACTTGGGCATGAGGTTCCAGACAAGGGAATGCAAACTTCAGCAAGTCTTTACTGAATATTGAATCAAAGGCCCACAAGCAACTACAATAAATATGATGGTGCTTTACCAAAGCAAGTCAAAGGAGTATTTACCAGAGTTCACGAAGAAAGCCCAGTAAGAGAAAGATGTTTAAGACTAACCCTACAGAGGACAAAGTCATTGTGGGATAAAAAGCCTTTTATTAGATTTTTACAAAATAACTTGTAAAAAAAAAAATCACCCCATATTGGATATATGCAATATATTAACTTAACACATTCCTACCCACTACCTGACAGATTGAGTTTTGCATTATTTCTTTGAAAGAGAAAGAACACCTGCAATTCCAGGCCTAAAACCTGAGGAAGGCTCTCCTATGAATTCTCTTTGCTGACTTCAGTCCTAAACAGCAGATGGTGCAACAACAGCAGATTCACTGAGGTTTCCTGCTACACTTTGCCTAGCCGTGAAGTCTCTCTATGAGATTTGTTCCCCCCACCCCAGTTTTCCTGGTTTTGCTTTTAGGAGGTATTTTAATTTTCTCTTTTTAAAGCCAAAATGATTGTTGTTTCTGTTCAATGAGCAGCACCACTATATGAACACTGAGGGGTAAATATCTCCAGCAGTCAGGACTGAGGAGTATCACCCCATCTAGGAAGTAATATCTGGGAACTGCATTCTCATTTTGTCTATTTCCAGTATCAACAGTTCTTATTACTTAGCACAATGCATATTCCACTTAAAGCTAGAATTGTGTTGATGCAGTTCAGAGACCATAGAAAACCCTTCACAGAACCAGAACACTTTTATTATAGTGTTTAGACAAGTAGTTATTATTTATGATCCAAAATTGTTCTCAAAACTAATATTTAGATTTAGCTTATCAATGTGATCAGTTGCATCTTAGCAAACAATACAATTATGCAGTTATCTTCCATTAAGAAGTACTGTAAAATATATACAAATGTTGCTTCAGGCAAATGTCCTTTTTTCAAGTGCACAAGTTGCATTTCTGAATGAGTGCATCTCTCCACTTCAGCGCTGAGTCCCATCAAGTGTACAGAGAGGTCTCACCACAGCATTTTGTAAAACCATCTTAATAATTAAGTTTGCTCACCTTTCAAAGACTCCTTCTGAAAGAAAATCACAAAGGTACAAGATTTATATACATAAAGGCACAGCAATTCTGTTGAAACCAGCTATGTTACAGTACAATAGAGTTCAATCAGTGCCTTTCATGCAACACAGTTCACTAACAAATGTAACTCCTCTTCCAGAAAAATTAACTGCACAAGGAGTGTATCCTTCCCTTCTGGTAAGAAGAGTAACAACCTATTATTTCATCAGCTCAAAAGGAATTCTTAAGAAATACATAAAATGGTTTTTCTTTCTGCCTAAATTAGCTAGACATTCAAACCTATTTCTCATGGAAAAAAAAGTTTCCAACTAAGAGCCAAGGTGAAGTTTCATTTGTGCTAGGAGATGACAGACTAAATGTTTCTCTAATGATAGTTTTGTAAAAATGATGAATATTACATGGGTGCTGTCCTAGGAAGTGGCATGACCAGCCACAGATAGCCAGTTCTAGAGACAGATCAGGAACTGAGATGGAAGAAAACTTGGAATCCAAAGGACAAATCTAGATCAGATGTAAGTGAATTTATTGTTAGCACTACAGCCCTGGTTGGTCCAGAGTCAAAATGACTCCATGCAATGGACGAATAAAAAGTACTTTTCTCTGCAAATTCATCTTCAAGTTGTCATTTCTGAGACTTCAGGGTTTTCCTAGAAATCAGTTGCATTGAAAGAGTATTTGCACTTTGTACATGTGTGTAGAGCTGAGCACCCAGCAGGCAGACTCTGAACTGGATCAGTTAATCCACGCCCAAGGCTTTGAGCTGGCGCTCGATCTCCTCATCCGATATGGTGGTGGTGGTCGATGCCGATGCAGAGGGCAAACCTCTGGCAGCTGAGGGAGCTTTGGCCATCTGTAAGGAGGCAGAAGTTTTCTTCAGTCAGAATAATGCAGGTTATGACAAGCTGACTTTTAGAAAAAACTATTTTTAAAAAATGGAATGCAGTGGAAAAAGCACATGAACTGTGCAAAAATAGCCATACCTTGCCAGAGATTTCAATCCCGATCTCGTCAAGCACTTGATTAACAATATCTTGGCTTTCTTCCTCTTCATCAGAAGCATCAAAAATATCATCCAGAGTATCATTAACTTAGAAGAAAGAAAAAAAAAAAAATCCAGACTGCATTAAGCAACCATCTTTCTACCCTCCCAGAACACAGCAGTAATACCATGGTGTAAGATACCAGCAGAAGGCACCTGGGTGTTAAAGAGGCTTTCTTAGCTCTGCCTTGTAAAGCCTGTGAGCACAGCCAGGGCCACAACAGGGTAAGACATGGCTGATTTTATAAAAATATCCAGTTCCACCAAAAGAGTTCAGCTGTTATATCTCCCCCTCCATTAGATTTTAACATTTCTGCAAAACACCTATAGTTTCATAAAACTCCCTTTCCTCTCTTCTTCCTCCGAGTACCTTGCACAGTTGTTACTACTCAGATAACTTGTGTGCAGTTGAGGTGCTTCCATCTTGGTCAACAGCATTGGTTTGAGTCCATGCTACTTAATATGATCAACAGGGCAGGATTTGGGACGGGGAGAACACTGTGAGCAACACCAGAAATTAGCTGACAGTGAACACACACACTCAGGAACAAGGAACTTGCTGCCTCCCCGGAAAGTTGTTTATGGCTTAATTTAAGAAAAAGGAGACAGAACTGTATCATACCACCATGTGCAGAAAGCTGAGATTGTCAGTATCTAAATTAAGGCAAATTTTCAAGTCTCCCTACCAGTTATGCCATCAAGGCCTTGAATGGGTCTCAATCCCTCTTCCCCACCTTTCAGAATGTTTCTTCTAAAAATATGATGTTTTGATGAAGATGGGAAGGAACAGATTCTAGATTTAATATATAGAGCTTCTAAAAAGTCTAAGGCTCAGCATTCCTACTCAGACATAGATTGTTTTGTTTGCTCTACATTTTTGCTGTCAGTCTCATTAACTATAGAAATAAACTTCAAACATCAGTGTTTTTAAGCTGGTTCTTCCCTGCCACGAGAAGCCAGTCCCCTGCAGCGCAGAACTTACTCATTTCTTCAGTCATTTCCATCTTCATGTTTTCCTTCTGGAAATTCTGCATAGTTTGTAGTGTCTTTTGTGGATCCATCTTCTTATTAACTGCTTGCATTGTCTATTAATATGGAAAAAACTCTTAAATCGTACAATGAGACATTAGTACATATCAGTGCATTCATTAAGAAAAATGCTTTAATCCAAATTTCACTTTCCTTGTCTCTTTACGTCCCATGAGAACTGCAGGTAAGTGACATAGTACAGCCTGCATTTAGTAAGAAATATTGCTATCTAGTGGCCTGATAAGACAGACTTTTAAATGTGTGCATCTTTCTTGCACCATGACCCTCCCCTGGCCTTGTCTTAGGAAAAATCCAAGTGATCTGAATGAAATGAATGGAGAACTTTTCCTAACTTGAAGGCTACACGCATTAAAGAAGTAAATGGCTGCAGGTTCTTATTCAGAAAGGACCATTTATTTGAACCACCACTGGAGGACAGGACTTAAATTGTTTCTTGATGTTAAAATTTAATGGAAAAATTACTTTACTCTGGAAAGAAAATAACCAAGTGATGAGGAAGTACTTGTTAAGGGTGCACCTGTGTAATGGGTGGAGATCTTGCTGTGACAGTGAAATAAACTTCACCCGTTTTACTACAGGTGTGCAGCACTGCCTTTGTGGGCACTGCTATGGGGTACTTTCCTCTTTCCTAAAAAGCAACTTACTGTGGAATATCAGAATCTAAATATAGACATAAACGATCCAAATGTAAAATTTAACCATCTTTGAGAAGATAAAAGACTTGGTTAATTAAAAGAGGTGGTAACAAGCCACTACAGGCTTCACAGAAGGGCTTCTGCCTTCGTGTCTGAGTTTTTTCAAGGCAATAATGTATCATGGTACTAATGTTACTTGAATTTCAAAGACTGTGCTCATGGTCACATGATTTGAATGTAAGAAGTTGTTCTGGACTTGGAAGGTGTTGGCATAAATGGATGTCAAAAGTATCTGCACTGATAGAGAGTTCACATATCTTCAGAAAATAAGGGTCAGATGCATGAATACAATAAACAGGCAACTTAACTGGACTTTACTATGCTCAAAATTAGCAACATATATGCTGAGAAGTATACTGAAAGTATACATATTTGAAAGCTTTGCATTCACATATTTGCCTTGCTTGTTAAGGCAACTGATCCCAAACATTTTTCACTGATGGTTTTAAGGGATTAACAATTCTTTAAGCTTCCCATGTTGATAAGACAAAGTATTCAGTTTAAAAGAGATCAAAAGAATTTAAGACCTTTCTGTCCAATAATGTTACACAAATTATATGTACAATTACCTGCTGTTTAAAAATATTTTTGGATTTTTTTTTCCTACTGACCTAATGTTCCTAACTACTCCAGTGACTTTGGTTTTGAGAAATTTAATCCAACATCTATCACAGGTAAAAACAAGTCACCCATGTAATAATTAAAAAGCAAGACTAACTTGTTCATGAGTGCTGTTGTAAGAACACTGACTAAGGTGTTGAACCTGATCAGTCAGAGAAGTCCAATTTGTAAATTTGCTGCAGAGTCACAATTCTGTGTCACTAGCTGGCTGGAATCTGCCCTCATGCTGTGTCTAAAAAGGCACCTGACCACCAAGCCTTTGTGGTAATTCCTTTCTGCACCGAGTTGCATTGCTGTGTTTAACTGGATTTAACTTGGACTGGGATCAAAGCCCAGCTTGGTCTACAGTGATGCATACTAATTCTGCTTCCTGCACCTCGATCTGAACAGTCCTCTTTGTCAAAAGCCAAATCCTTCTTTATCAATTCAGGGAAACAGGGGAAAGTTCACACCTAGCTTGGAAAACTGAGAATTTTCACTCTTTTATGAGATGAGATTTGGGAGAAAACTTAATGCAATACTCTTTCCTGAGAGAACGTAGAGAGAATGACAGCAAACTCCAGATTAGATTTTTTTAGTAACTTCAGATCCAAAGCAATAACCTACATTTTCCAAAAGCCATAAAGCTATTGTGACACACTGCCTTGATTTCTAGATGAATCATGCCCTATTTTTTCCCAGTAAAAACTGCTTGTGACAATAAGTACAGACACAGCACTGTAGCAGCAGGGTTTGGGGTTTTTTATGTACTAAAAGATTTAATTCACTGGCATTAGTTTATTTTTATTATGTAAACATTTGACAGATGTCTAGCCCAACAAAGTACATAGGTGTTATGTGGATAGACTGACCAAACAAAACTGTAATAATATAAACCCAAAATATGTTTCCATACTGTATCCTCACTACCCCTGTGCAGTGAGTTTTAGCCCTGCAGTTACCCAAAATAACACAATTTTTGTAACCATATGCTGCATTTGAATATAAAAGAATGTCCTGTGGTGCCTTACTTTTGCTGTAGCTGACATAGCTCCTGCCATCTTCATCTGGGAGTTCATGACCTTGGTTTGAGTGGACATGGACGTGACTTTGGAGCTCACAGCATAGGTTCGATTCTTCTGCTTCCGCAGCTGCACCAGCTGCTTTGCCAGCACTTTGCAGGCCTCTTTGTTACCAGTCTTAGCCATTTTCTTAATTTCCAGTTCCTGTGAAAAAAGATGTGAGATTAATTCCACAGAATTTCCATCCACGCAAAGACTATAATTAAGCCTAACCGCTAATAATGAAATTCAAAATTTACTATCCTCTTGAATCTTTTAAGACATTTAAGTTATAAAAATAGCTTCTTGCTTTTTTAACAAGGCTTTTTAGCAGAATCAATGTCATGCTGGTATGATTTGACCACAAGGAAAAAACTCAATGAAACTGAATTACAGTGTGGTAGCACACAGTTCCCCCAAAGATTTCAGTCACTGCATGATGTCACATTCACTACTATGTGCGCATTTGATTCCATATCTGGATAAGCAGCCACACTTCAAAAAAAGCCCCAGAAAGTGAAGGAATTATGATGTCCAGTCAACTACTGGCGCCATGCTTCTAATCAACTTTGATTTCTTGCAATCAAACAACGACACTCATATAAGAAATGGACAGTTCTTTTCAACCCTTTTTCAGCCTCAAGAGAACCTCACAGCCTTTTTGGGGAAGAAGTAGATAAAGGTAGATGACCAATAATTATAGGCTCTTTAGTCTTATGATTTAGCTGGACTTAAATCATTATAAAAAATAGCATAATTTAACATGTGCTTATGCTGTAAGAAAGACACTTCTGTCTTAGAAAACCAAACCCCAATCTGTCAATTCAAAGAGAAATAACAATCTGTTTAGCCCAGAGGTACCAGGAAAAAGCCTGGCACAAATAATCTTGTCAGCTGGGATTCTTCAAAGTGTGCCTTCTGATTTGTGACTTGGTAATTAAAAATTGCAACAATTTTTTCTTTACAGCCTTTTTAAGCAGGTCTTGCCACAGTGGCTCAGTTTTCTGTAGGTGTCCATTTTGATGTTTACCATTAAGTAAAAGCAGCTTTTAAAGACCAGCTTTCTCCTGGATTTTTCAGGAGAATATGCCTGCTACAGGTAGGGAGTTGCTTCACTTTATGTGCACTGATAATCCAGAAAACTGCACTTATAAGAAGCTATGAAAAGATAAATTCTACTCCCCAGGACATGCAGAACAGTCAATTTTAAAGGCAGATGTAAACTGGCCCACTGCATTACCCTGACTACCAGAAAAGTTCATAGTTAAGTTTATTCCAGAGATGGCTCTGGCCCAAAATCTCCTCTGCAGATTCATAATTTCTAAAGGGTGTGTCACACACACTATTTTTAATCCGGGAAGGTATAGAGTGGCAACAAAGCAGCATGAGACTGTTCAAACGTTACAGGCCTGAAATAGAAGTAAAGCTGTGCTCTTTGAAAGCAGCTGACAGAAGCCATAAAAATTCCTGTAACATCACCAGAATATTACTTCATTTTTTTGTGTGTGTGTCTAAAGTATTGTGAAGGTTGGAGGGATTAGTCTGCACCCCTTATTTTAACAGCAAATGTTTGAATATAGGGATTTTCTCAGTAAGTTGAAAGACCTTTTATAACCTGTTTTTTTCAAAGCAAAATACAAACCATTGCTAAATCGCAGCAGATAATCCACCTGCAGAAATCAAACCCTATATACATATGATTTTATTCCTAATTAAAAAGAATTTAGCTAAATTTGGTGTACATTGTCTGCTTTTGAGAGGTCTGGGGCAAGCTTATTGAAGTCAGTTATGTTCTTCTGGGGAAAAAAAAATCAAAATTCTTATAGTTATATCAGGTTACTGAACTGAAACAGAACTGTCTGCATACATTAAGGTATTTTTATCCACAGAATTAATATAACTGTATAACTGGGTTTTCTCAGAGTAGTACTTTAAGGGGGAAAAAAAGGTCTTTCTAGAGAAAGCATATAATGAAATGTTTTGAGATTGACTGATAGGCCCCTAATCCTACTTCACCTGATATGACACTGAAAATTAGTATTTATTGTCCATTGCTACTCTCATTCCAGCAGCAAATTTCAACTTTTTCAAAGACATATTTCACTGCTCCTTTCTTCTTCTCCTCAGAAGTCCAACATTTCTGAAACCACTTAGTGTGCTAAGTAATCAACACTCCAGCCTGAATAGTCACTAAAATTAAAGTTATTTCCATATTTGGAATATTTCATACTGGAAAAAAATGCCTTATTTATGAGCAACCTACTATATCTTACACATCCAAGGCTTTCCAGAAACAGTTTCTCTGATCTTTTAGCTTATTATTCCCTGCTCTTGGTATTCATGGAACCTGCTGCCACGAACCACCACCTCAATAGCTGCTGGAACAGGCTGGATTTGCACAGCTTTTCCCACAGTCAGAGCATTCTTCATGCATCAAACCCCACCATCTGGCACATCCATTTCTCCTCTTATAGAGCCACACAGGTGCAGCGTTCAGCCACTGAGTACTTGAAAGCTCACAAACAGTAAGTTCTGAATAGATCTTAATTTAGGCAAACAGTCCTACTATTATCAGCTAATTTTAGGGAAGTTCTACCTGAATGAAAAGAACAGTTCTAGGGGTACTCAAGATATCCTGTGGTTTTTCAAGTACTCTCTCCCACTGGACAGTTATGGTAACATGTGATAGCACTTCTTTTAATTTTTCCACCACAAGACAACTGATTTACAAACCTTTTAGGAAAAAAAAAAAAAACAACCTTCTGAAGGACAGAGAACGCTGGGAACTGTAGGGAAAACCCAATGTGGTTATTTTATCTAAACACAGTGTTTCAGGATTTTCCTACGTCAAAGGCTGAGAATCACTTTTAGACAGTAAATATTTTCCAACACAATTTTAAATGAGAAATGAAAAGGGGAAGACAACTTTTTTTAGTATTTCATTATTATGCATTGATTTTTATCTTTAAAACCTTGCAAGTTTTCTATCACGTGTGTGTTTTAATGAGCAAAATAACGTTCCCTGTCATACTTACCAGTTGTTTTTCCTGTTTTTCAAGTGCTGCTCTATCTCTGCTTATAGCCCTCTGTGTACCTCTTAACTCTCGATTTTGCTCCTTTATTATATCTGGAAAGAAAATATTGATAGCTGGGCAAAGTTTTTCAATACTCCATAAACATCTGCTAAGCACCCTGCAGACATGCAGCATGTTTGACACCTTTATTCAGAGTGAAGTGTCAGCGTTTCAGAGAAAGAAAATATTAGCAAAATACAATTTGGTGTATACAACAACATCGTGCCAGCAGTGTGGGCTATATCCTGTTAAAAACAAAAAAAGCTGTTTTACCTAGGATGTTACTTTGCACCACAACCATAGCAAGAGCCTTAACCCCACAGTAAGAAATCTGTGTACACACTTTCCTGCAAGCCCAGCACTAACTCAGCAATATCATGGTCACTGCAATCCCACTGCTTTTCCCCCAGCCAGGCCTAACTGCAACAGGTAGGGCAGCTGAAGGAGCCTTGATTTATGAGATCTCAGAGCAGGTGAGGAGTTCCCAGCTCCACAAAACAGTGACAATAATCCCAGATGCAAGTCCTGGATCCTGCTCTTCTCTGTCCTTATTCTGCTCTGGGGGAGCTTCCTCTCCTCCACATCTGTGTAGCCCTTCTTCAAGTCAGTCAATAAAGCAACAGTGTTTGAAACTTTTCAATTAGGAGATGCTTAAGAATAGTAAGGTAAGAAAGTGAAGGCCTTCACAACAAACTTCAGTTTACTGACAACTGATGTAGCAAGCAAAGCCTGAACACTGTCAGGTGAAACCTATCTTCCTTCATAGGAGTTTTATGCCCTGTACTATTAAAAATTATATACTGATAACATCCTCTTATTAAAGCAAATATTATTTACAGTCTAGGCATCAATCATGCTAGCTGCAACTCACTTTTGATAGGACTTACAGCACATGCTTGGGTGTGATTCACCTGGGCAAAGGCAGAGCAGGACGTCTTCGTGTGACTCAGCATCCTCTGACCTCCATAGCAGAAAGCAGTTGTGGAGGAGAGATTCAGCTACTCCTATGTCTGCATTTTGGGTGGGAGTTTGAAAGGAGCACATTGTCACATAATCTTTCTTTAGAGCTCATGAAGGATAAATTCCAGACTCACAGGCCACCCTTTTCATTTTTTAAGGTTTGAGGCATTTTTTCTACAAACAGTGAGAAGCATTCGCATTCTTCACTCTCAAAGCCAGAAATACTGTAGAACATCCACTGCTGAAATGACTTCAACATTAATAGGTTTGAATCAGAACAAAATCCCAAACCTTTAGTGGCATTTTAAAGACAAAATATACATTTCCTCTTCCAACCTTGTTGGAGATTGCCCAGTTCTTGGGCAAAGAAATATATATATATATAAAAAAAACCAGTGTGAAAATGACACATGTATTTACAATGCTACTACTACTGTGAGTACTACAGAAAAAGCATCCTTGGGAGATGCAGACTTTTCAGTGGACAATAACTAAGAACTGAAAGATGGTATGGAATATAACTGCACTCCTCACACTGGCAAAACAGCAGAGAAAATAATTCTGAAAATGCTACAGGCAAGTAATTTTGAAGGTAGATAAATGTATATTACTTGCTCAGCCTGCACTTGGTGAAATTGAAAGAAAAAGCTTGACAGCTACATACAAGACTGGCTTTTCTAACTACACTATTAAAAATCCTTAATATAGTGAGTTTGAGAGGTAGGAACTTCAAGGTGATAGCAAACATGAACAATAAGACAATAGGAGACAATAAGGGTAAGCACGATGCTTATTTCTGTAGTTTCTGATCCCCCACAGTGGCTTAAACTAAGGATAGCAATAAACTGAAAACAACTATCTGCAGTTACAGACTGTTTGTTTTTTTAAGTGAAGGCCAAGATGAGAACTTGGTTCTTGTTTGTTTCTGATAACCGAGGAAAATTCCCAGCTACTAGAGCAGACAGAATACGACAGGTTACTCTGAGATAGGTCTTATGCCAATAGCCACTCCTGTGTGTCACACTGTCGTCACACGCACACCAGGGCAAGGAGGAAGCATTCCTTAAAACAGGATGGACAAGAGACATCCAGCAGGGCTTGACCTGGCTCCTGCAATCCTTCCTTGGTCACGGAAGCTTAATGCCAACTCCCCTTCTTCCCCCCTCAGGTGCCGCATCTAAAATGGGAAGAGCCAGGGGGGACCCGTGCGTGTTCCCCTCCGGTGACACACAATTGGTTGATGTGCAGCGTCATTTTTTGCGAGCCCTTTTCAAACGCCGACCCACCAGCTCTGACACGGGACACCCAACACACCAGAGAGCCAAACCTGGGGCTCGCCAGCCCTGGAGCACGACAATGTGGAGAGCTGAGCATGGCCCAGCGGCCTGCTGGCAGCTGAGGCGTCCTTTGGGGCTTTACTTTGAGGATCGTTATTCCTGCTGAAGTTTAAGCGTTTTGGTACCAGAGCGGCTACAAAGAACCAAGACCAAGCTGTTTCCACGCCGGCGCGGAGCCCAGGGCCGGGCGGCGGCGGCTCCCGCAGCCTGGACGTGGCTCCCGCACAGCGGCACCGCTCGCGTCCCGGCTCCCCCTGGGCCCCACCAACTCCTGGCGGGCCTGTTTTGTGTCCCTCGCTGCTACCGAGCGATGCTGCTCCTCCTCCTCCCTCACCCACGGCCCGGGATGGCCGGGCCCGGCTCCCACGCCTCCCGGTGCGCCGGGAATCCCCCGCCCCGCTGTGCCAGGGCCGGCCCGGCCCGGCCCGGGGGCTCTCCCCGAGCGCCGCCGGTGAGTCACGGCGGGCGGGCCGGGGCCTCCTGCTCCGCTCCCTGCGAGCTCCCGCTCCGCCGGGACGCGGGGCCCGAGGCTGCGACCCCCGCCGGGGGCTCCCGCTGCCCCGGAGCCCCGGCCGGGACCAGCCCCGCGCCCGGGGCCGTGCAAGGGCTGGGGGGGGAGGCGCGGCGGGGCCTCCCCGGGCGCCCACTCACCGTCCACGGTCTTCTTCTTGAAGAGCGAGGCCATGGCAGCAGCCGGATCCCCGCAGCCGCCTCGGCGGGCTCCTGTCGCCTCCTGCTCCGGTGACCAGGAAGCGGCCGGGCCGCGATCGCCCGCCCGGCTCCGCCTCCCGGCGCCGAGGGGCGGGCCGGGCCGGGCCGGGGCTCCGCGCTGCGCCCGCCCACCCTGCGGGGCTCGGCCGGGGCTGGCCCCGCGGAGGCGCGGCTGGCGTGGGCAGCGGAGCGGCTGCGGCTTGTCTTGCTCACGGCTTGGTGTTTGCTGTCTGTCCGCCTTCGTTTGGCCACCCCGAGCCGCGGGAGAAGCGCTGCGGGACCGGCCCGGCCATCCTGGGGGCGAACAGGGACGGGCGAGGCTGTCCCGGCTCCCCACTCCCTGCCCCGCTCGGTGCCTTGGGTTCTCTTCTTGTACGTGTAGTTATTAAAGATTAAAATGAAAACATATCAAAAGTTGATTCGGCAGCGTGGTGCTCTTCGGGTTCGCCGCTTGGTTTTCTGAAAACAACGGTCTCGTTGGAAATAGCAAGTTTTCACTGGTTTTCATGTGCCCCTTTAGTTATTTTTCACTGGCTGAAATCCAGATCATGTGTACACAGATACTATGGGAATTCAGCGAGCTTCTATAGGGAAACCTGGTGCGTGGGCATCTGGAGGGATTTGGGCACAGGTCAATTAAACACACAGTTAAGCAGTGGGGTCGCTGCCTGTCCCTGACAAATGAACCGTGCGGTTCGGGATTTTTTGTTCGGGATCATCCCGGCTCTGGGCCCTCACCCCAAGCCATTGCTGAGTTTGAAGAACTCATCACACATCAGTTTTCTTGGATATGCCTTTGTTTGAGGGTCACAAGCAACGCTGTGCACAATAGTAAGGAAAAAAGAACAATAATTTTCTTGGTTTCAATATGTAATTACAATCCTAAATTTTTAATAAGGTAGTTTATAACGTAGCTGTGGTTTCATTGTTGGCGATTGCCTACATATGCATCATGCCCTTAGAAAATAAAAAGATGGCCTTTATTAAAAAAGACAGAGCTGTAGGTTTGAATACCGGCTAGATATAACTTCCCTTACTTTGAAGTGTTGGGGATGATTATGTTAATGTGCAAGGAAAAAAAGAAGTGACTGGAATGTAGTAATGCATTTTGATGGCTAGATGTAAATTCAGCCTGAGAAACAATCATAAGTTTATGGTTGCAGTACCCTAATAAACCACACTTTTATAACCTTGCATGGAGAAACAATCTATTAGAATATTGTAATAGCAGTGTAAGGATGTATGTGGGCATGGGAAGGTACAGATTGTGTGCTTGCTGTCAGAATTCCTTGATTTTCTGAAAACACTGATTTTTGCTGTAAATAGCAAGTTTTCATTGTTTTGCATGTGTCCTTTTAGTTATTTTTCACTGATTGTTACAGGCTGAAATCCAGACCATGTGTAATGACATTGATACTGTGGAAATTTGGTGCTTCTCTATGAGGCAAGTTAAATAAAATACACTTTTGAAGTTTATTCCTGCACGTCTGTACTCTTTGTTAGGTCAGATCAGACATGGGTTAGTAAGCAAGACTGAAATTCAGGTTTTGCAAATGCACAGATGAGGGGGAGGAGAGCACTTGTAATTTAGATTCAGATCCCCACTTTCTTTGAGAGAGAGGCTGGGCAGCTTAACTATGGGGTACTCTTAAATTGTGCTAATTAGCTATGAGACCAGAAATGCATTTTTCCATAATATTTCTTCATGAATGTTTAATTGTGATGAGATAAAGATGTCCATAATAGGCTTCATGACTACAATAAATACAGTATGTCTGAGCTATTGCTTGCCAAGACTTACTTTTCTGTAGCCTGAATGCTGGAATGCTATTGTATGTATTGATAATAGTGATAAAAGAAGACCTCAAATTTATCTTGTAAATTAATGCTTAAATATCAGTGTTTCTTTTAGATTCTGACTTGGTTCAGGATCTAATCACGAATCAAAATGTAAAAAAAAAAAAAAAAAAAAAAAAAAAAAGCCTTAGTTCTTTATGCTACAGACAAATCTTAAAAATCAATCAGATGGAATAAATAACCTTTCCTTAGTGACTATATGCAAATATCTCATGCAAACCAAAGCAAGGACTCTGTGCTTCCTGTTTGTTGGATTTACAGTGAAACTGGGACACAACAACTTGGTTTAGCAGGAGGATTTAATATCCTATATTAATTTAAAAATGAAAACCTTCAATTCAAAATATGAAAAATGAATGGATAACAGAAACAGATTAAAGCTAGTGTTCAGTACTCTAGAGTTGTACTTAGAAAAAGACAGGAGGGAGGGTTTGTTTTTAGAGGTATAGATAAGTTATTCTAGCATTGGGGCACTAGAGTATTTAAGCACATAGTTAATTTAAACCAGGTGATGAGGTTCAGTCTGCTTAAGTCTAAGCATGTTTAGGTGATCAGAGGAAATGGCTGCTATGAAGAGACCTGGAAAATTGGTACTTTCAGGTACTGTTCTATAGATTAGCAGATAAAGAATCTGATTTGAAAAAAAGTCCTTTCCTGACCATGCTCTTGGGAGAAAAAGGAGAGGTGTGTTTTCAGATGTGTGAGCCTTGAAGAAGCTCTTGGGGTCATGCTTTAAGTCTTTTCAAGATTTCTGGTCTAATGAAGGTTGCCAGTCTTCCCTATCTCCTTTTCTAGTGTGAGTAAAATATTGCAACTGAACTTTCACTGACAACTAAGGCAGACTGTCTTGGGATGCTTTGTGGATAATGACCCAAATTCAGCACTGTTTGATCTATTTTGGGCCTGTGTAATTCCTGCTCTGCTGATATAAGGAAATTAAATGAGGCTCTGTGTAGTGAAGAATGAAGTTGTTAACTTGAAAATTACAGAGGCCTGAGAAAGATAAATTATCAAAGACCATATAAATGTATTGCTATATGAAATGCACAGCACTTTGCATGTAAAATAAAGTTATGAGGAAAAGTGTCTTTGGTGCCTCAGCAAGTGGCCACTTTCCAAATTCTGCAATGCTTTACCTTATCCTGGAGGAGCTCCATGGGAATCAAAGTACTTGTGTAAGAGTTCATGAGAATGTGCTAAAGGCTCCATGACTTTATACCTTGTCTTGTGAAGGTGAGCTGAGCTAGGAGGGGGGCAGAAAGGAAAAAGCAGGGAGAAAATTTCAGACCTTAATGAAGCTCAGGCTGCAGTTCACCCAGACATCTGGATCTGCAGTGGCACCAGGGGAATGTTGTGGCTGTGTTCACTGTGTGGCTCTGCTGAAGTCTGGGTGTGTGTCATCCTGTTATCTCTAACTGCCCCCATTAATAATGGAACCTGGCAAGGGGAGTGGGCTCTCCGTTGGTGGGGAGGGCATGGAAATAAAGAGGCACAAAATCTGGGAGGATTAGAAGAAGGTGAAGCAGAAAAGAGCGGGCGAGGAGTGGTGGCCAGCACAAAACCAGGGTGGAAATATTTGAACAGTAAGGAGTTGGAAATGGTAGAAAAAATGGAGACAGCCCCAGTAAAGAGGATAGAGAAGGTGAGGAGGAGCAGTCAGGGAAATGCTGTGGCTGTAAGATGGTGGAGGTTTTCTCCAGTGCTGCAGTTCTAGAGGGTTCAAATGAGTTCAGATTCGTTTGCCTGCTTTATTAAAAAAGAAAGCATTTATTTATTTGTGCAAGTGTAAAAACAATGTTTTATAGAGCATATCTCACCCTCACCTTGCAGATTAGACATCTTTCCAGCAATATTTGTGGAAAGCTCATAAGAACTGAAAAATACCTCATTTGTAGGAGTCACATCTAGCAAATACACAGATATGAAATAACCTTTATAAACACTGAAAGTAAAATTATTAAAACAGATTTCATAAGAGAAAATTAACTGTCTACAAAAAATGCCCATTTTAGGAATTGCTGTCCAGTAAGAATAATGCCACAATCAATGACATGGCCAAGGGAAAGAAGTCAGTAAGCTAAAGATCAGTGGATTGCCAATTTGGAAATAGCTTATAATTCTAAACATTTTAATTTTTAAAAAATGTATTTTTATATATCTAGAAAAATATTGAGGAATGTGGTGAAGCTGAAATATATGAGAATGTTTTGCTTTCCATCTGTTCACAATTTAACTTGAACTGGGCATGTGTGTGAAGCAGAGAGTCTATTGTTGGTCTTATTCATAACTTAATTGTTTTTCGCTTTCCCTGCCTAAAAAGAATCAATTGCCAATAGACTGCCACTCCTCTAAGCTTTACACCACACAAGGTGCAACGGGTAGAGGGTAATACACATTTAGTTGTGTAAGCATGGCTTGATTTAATTTGTTCTTGTGAGTACTTGCTGACATCTATGGAGATTGAGATTGTCTTTTTATGAGAGAGGTTATTTGTGATGTGCATGTTTTGCTTGATACTCTGCTTAATTTGCTTGACAGACCTATGAATAAGTAAAAACCAGCAAGAATGAGTTGAAGGAAAACTGTAGTGCCTGAAATGTGAAACATTACTCTAGTTTGCTGAAAAGCTTTTAGTGAACTGAAACCTTGAATGTATAAAGGATGTTGTCTTCATCTCAATTTTTTTTTCTCCGAAATGCATTTATGAACAATTCTGTGTGCAAAAAAACCTCAACCCAAAATAACTCCACCCCTAAAAAAAATCCCCAACAACAAAAAGAAAACTGCCAAACTCACTCATATTTAATATATGTGAGGGTAGGCAAATTTTTTCTGTTGCACAGAGTTAGCCTAACAAAGTAAGATACTTATGTATGCAAGAGTACACCTTACTTTTAGTCACTTTCAGCATCTTCCTAATAAAGTAAGAGCACTTTGAACTGCTTATTATGTGCGTGAAGTTTAGTACTTTGTGAAGCCCCCTAAAAGCCTACCCCCTCCTTACAGAAATCTGGTCTTAATTATCACCTTGATTGGTGCTAATAGGACACTTTTGACTTGCAGACTGCATCTTTTATAACCTTCACGTCTGATTACAAGGTTTTTCCTTCGTGGAAGAGCAAATGCTTCACTATAAAATAGTGCCATTACTTTATACAAGCAGAGTCAGTTTTGCTTCAGTAATCAAATACAGTAGGACTTCATATTTCTGTAGGGCATTCATGAAATCAGAGGTTATACTTTTAAGAGCTTTTGCTTGCAAATATTATTTCTTTAAATGACTTTTCCCAGGGAGAAAAGGAAATCCAGGCTAGCAACAAAATAGGTAAATACTGTTAGCGTTTTATCACAAGCTTCAAGACTTCCTCAAGGCATCAAGTTAAAAAAATAGAGTAAGATATTATGGGGAGGATATTTATTATTACAAACTGCAAAGTCTACAGGGACTGCTAAATGTTCTTGCAGTCATAATAGCCTATCTCATGTTAATTCTAGCCCAAAGCTCTGTGACTCTTTATGTGGAGAGATAATGGGGGGGGGTAAAACTGTATTTTTAGTTTAGCACCAGATTCCTCCCAACCATGGAAAATAAATTAGGGAACTTCACAAACTAAAAATGATTTGGGCTTTGGAGGAATTCCCAGCAATAATATACAAGACTTATTACCCTGGGTAGTTAGAGGGTCCCATATGTTTATGGCTGATAGTAGTCATTTTGATGGAATATTGCCTCAGCAACTTGTTTTCAAATAATTAGCCTGTAACCCAGATCTGTTGATTCTAAGAGAAGATCTTAGGTTCCTAAGAGAAGATCTTTTTGGTAGTGTTATTCTTGTTTGTACTCCCTATGTGTCTCTTAGATAAAATACAGTGTATTTTGCCCAGGAAAAATGCTGCATTAGTGGTCAAGTTTCTACATGTAATTTAGCTGAAGTCCACTACACATCAAAGTTTAACACATCAAGGCTTGGGTTGTGTAGGTTCAGATTTGAGAACATGTGTGCCTTTTTTTTTCTTTTTTTTTTTTAAGTAAAAGACACTACAGGTAGTTCTAAAATAATGCCTTTAAAACCTAGAAAATCCAGCTTAATGTTATTGCTGCTTGTTATTTGTTTGACATTGTTATCTAGGAACATGACTGCTTTGGGTTTGGAATCCTGCATAATATGGGGGGAAAAAATATCAGTCCATCCCCCAGAGAATATATTGTCCCAAAATAGTAAGGAATAGTATGTGAATGTCAACCAACTGGGCAGTGCAAAGAAAGCAGAAGTCAATTTACGTAGCTTCACATATTGTCTGTGCATAGGTGTCAAGGTAAAAAGAAGTTAAGATTTAGAAAAAAACATCAGTAAGGAGAAGACAAAAGATGCTTGTTAGAAGCAAAATTAATAACAGTGTCCTAAAAGCTTAAAAAGAATTGAAGGAGTCAGTGTGGTCTGTGAGGGTGGAGTTTGGGGTAGGCCAGGGAAAACCTTGAAGACACCTGCACTTTTTGTGGCGAACGACCGAAGGAGGCAATGAAAATGGCAATGTGGTCAAAGAAATGATGTAAAGAAATGGTCTTCTTGGGTTTCATTTACTGAGTGGCATTGTGATGGTATTCTTGAAGAATCCATGTGATTTTAATATATTTAAGAAAGTTAATATTTCTTTTAAATATTAAGGGAATAGAAAACTATCTCTTAAAACTGGAAATGTCAGTTCAAGGAGCTCTTATCTTGGTCTTGTTGGTAATGATTTATATTTCCTCCGAGTTTCAGAATGCTTGTCATTTACACAGTCCTTTGGGTACAGCTATAGCTGCCTATAGCCCAATCCAACAAAATATATGTTCAGTTCCTCTCTGACAAAAGTGTATATAAACCTCAAAGTCACTAGAATCTGCTCCGAAAGCATTCACTGCCAGAAAGATATATTTTATATTGCATTGGACCCTAAAGTGTCATAAAAAATGGCATATCTCTTTTTCCCTTTTTTTTTTTTTTTTTTTTTTGGTAGCTTTATGACCAGCAAGACAGCATCAAGCAGTTTATTGCAGACCTGGTTTATGCCTTGCAAGAGAGCAGTGTAGTAGACCCTTGTGCATGCTTTGTTTTCAGCACCAACACTGGAAGCGATTTTGAATCTCATTTGATTTTAGTTGAATCTATGTTCTCTTTGTTGTCTGTGCGAGCAAATTAAAAAAAATAAACTAATGTTGTTTTTGTTGTTTAAAAAGGCATTTAATTTATTTTTGATTAGCTTAAACTGTATTTGTACATCATGCTTAACAGTTTCTTTTAACCCTTTAATGCTATCGCCACTTTATACAGCTAGGATAAGACATATGCCATTTCCAGGGATGGGGAGAGGCACTCAGCCACACGTAAATGAGGCTTCAATCCTACAAAGCCAGGCAAGACATTTGAGCACATTAATTTCAGCAAGAATTCGATGCATAATCCCTACAGAAGTTAATTGGGATGTTTCATTGGTAAATGAGGTAGCCAGGATCCATGGAAGTGTCAGTATCCTTCTGAGAGGCTCAGCTGTTGCTGACAGAAGAGGTGTGAGCAGCCTCTCCTTTGCTGGTACAGCTTCAAGTCTCCCGAGCTGAGCCTTGGAATCTCATTAGATTCTGATTCAGAGAACTTGTCTAGCTTAACCTTTAAATTGGTTCTGGAAATGCATCTTTCTGTGGTGGCTCTCTTTTCCTTTGAAATGAGTAATGTGGCAACTGTTTGCTTATAAAATATCATCATTAAGTTCACTTACTCCTTGATTCTGATAGAGCTGTAATTGCCAAAAAAGTGTGCATGACAGTTATGGACTTTGGTCCTATTTTAGAGGGAGAACACAGCCCACAGAGAGTTCTGATGACCCAGTCCCTTAAAGTTGTTCTGAACCTGCCCTCAAGGGGTTGAGCCTTCTTTCAGCAGAAAAGTCCCTTTATCGGGACTTGCATAGTTTTCTCTGCTGTCCTGGAGAGCTGAGTCCCTCCAAGTAGGAGGCGGTCTTGTGGCTGGGGGAAATGCAGCTGGCTAGAAAGTCAGGGAAGAGAAATGTGTGAGTTGCTTTTTTTTTTTTTTTTTTTTCTGATTGCAGCCACTCCTGGGAATTAGAAATTTTGGTTTAAATAGTCCCTTGTATACCAGATATTTTAAAATACAGTGACAGCATTCTGGCATGGGCTGTTTTGTTCAGAGTTCTGCTGACTACATCACTTAATAAGTGAGGTATTTCATTATTAAGTGCCTGATCAGAACCAAGGAAATTTGTAATGTTGGCCAAATTCTCTAACTTAACAGTTTAGCTGTCACTGCAGTATCAATTACAGATGGTTGTTGTGGTTTTCGTTGCCATTCACATTCATGGAATGCCTTAATAAAGGGAATAAAAAGAGGGTTATCATGAACTTTCCTCTTGTAGAGAAATAGATGATACAAGCACATCAGTTTTGTCTCACTTATAAATAGCTCCCGGAAACAGTGGTCTTTGAGGGAATAGGGCTGATTGACTCATTCGTTGTGAATAATTTAGCCTCAAAGATTAGCATTTTTGTACATGTATTATCCATGGAGGACTGAATTCATCTATTTGTTATTATAATCTTCCATTTAATAGTTTATGAATTGCTGTCTGAATTTTTTGGAGATGTTCTTAATTCACTGCTTTGTTATATGTGATGTGTGATGGTCCTCTGAGTCATCTTGACAATTTTTGAGTCCTCGAAGGAGGATTGGGACATTCAGCTAGAGAACAATGACAGGTTCCACAGCTCTTTGTGGCCACATGAGGCAATGGAGAGGATTCATATACCAGCATTTTTTAGAAAATTATTGTCTTGATGGGGAGAAACTCTTCAGACTTGCAGTGGTTATGAGGGATGTTTTGCAGTGAATTTTTTTCAATTCAGTTTTGTGCAAGACCTTGCACAGAGCAAATTCCCCTTTAATTTTGAGGATGCAGAGTAGCACAGGGTCACTGTGGGACTGGGAATGTGAAGTCCATAGTTACAGCTCCCAGGCAGGAAGCACTGCATAGAGAGATAATTGAGAGCTCCTGAGGAAGGTAGTGCAAGTGCCAGAAACAAGCTGTGTACATTAGCACGGTATTCTACCCATTAAAAAATAATAAATCAGGATTCTAGTTCAGGAATTTCTCAGATACCTCTATTGAGTTGTGTTTTGCATGTGTCCACTGTAAATATACGCACATACAATGTATATGTGCCTCAGTTTCTCCCTCTTACTCATTTCTGCTCTGGGTGAGAGTGGCCTTGTTTTTCAGCAAGAAAAAGTGATAGCAATCCTTTCCCACTTCCTTCTCAAGATTATTGTATTTTAGCCCATGTTTTTGAAGTGCTCTGAGCATGATGACCATTGGTATGGAAAACCTAGGAGTGCTTAGGATTGCCAGGGTGCACTAATGAGTCGCAGGAGGAATTAAATTTATAATCACATAAGCAAATATACAAAGCCACTGAATGTTAGTTTTATGCATGGTTACAATCTATGCCAAAGCTATAATATGTTGTATAATCAAATAATATATTAGGTACAGCTGCTTAACTGCTGACAGCAAAACAACCTGTAGCTTAATTGCTCCTTCAATTGCACTGGTTTTCTGCATGGTCCTTCTGGTCCCAATACCCAAAGCAGAAAAACCCTGCCTTAGGCTTCCTGAGAGTTGTGCAAGACACTGTGGGTCATAACTCATCCATGTCAAATTAATGTTGTTGTCATGGGGCATCAGTGGCATAATGAAGGGAGAATAAGGGCATTAAGGAGAGTTAGTCCTTCAATAGGACTTCCCTTCTAATTTCATTGATATGCTAAATAGAATTGTATCCTTTTTTTTATTTTTTTCCCTAAGAAATGATGATAATGTTAAAGAAATACTTTGAGGAAGAGATGTGGACCCTGTTTTTTAAAGTATTATTAATTTATTTGTTTCCATTCAAAATGGAATTGTTCTATACATTTAGAAATGCAATAAGGAAAGTTGCTATATGCTATCCATTCTAAAATTTCTTTTCCTCTAAGTTAGTTTTTGATGAGTTCGATTATTTTACTCTGTAAAGCACAAAGATAAATGTCCTGCCTAACCTATATTCTGCAATGGCTGTTTTTCATTTTCTTTTCAGTATATGCAGCCAGGTAGATGAAGAATAGTAATCCTTAATGGCTTGCATGCTTGGGGATCACTTTGAATAGAACCCAGGAATGTCCTTGATTGTCAGTGAGAGAATTTGAGAAATAGTGCTTAATTTAATTATTGAAAACTTTTACATGTAGTGTTGGATTTTCATAACAATCACCTGAGTAGGTGCTTGAGTCTACTGCAGGGACAAGGGATGTTCAGTCAAACAAGACTTATGTCTTCAAGTTGTTAGTTTACTATGTCATCACAAACAGCTCTTCAGTCCTATGGTAGAATTGTAAATAGTTGCTTATTCCTGTTTTGAAGATAAAACTTTTTCCTGCTTTACTCATGTCTGTCTGTGAAGGTTATATCAGTTTAACTTTAGCCTTCACCATTAAATATTTCAGATTTTGTGAATAATTCTAGTGCTAGATACTGTTGAAAATGTATTCATAGTTCTTCACACTTTCTGTCTTCATTTAGAAGCAGTGATTTCTTAAACTAGGAAATACATAGGGATAGAAATAAAATTTTAGTTAGTGTAAAACTCTGCTTTTCATTGCTGTTTTACTTTTCATATATGCAATGGTCAGTCCAATGAATCTGTACTAATTCAGTGGGATTGTGTGTTCCTACTGCTTTGCAAATACACCACCTGGAATGGGAATTTCATCTGCTACTGAACACTGGGATTGTTCCCAGATTGTTGCAGGATCAGTTCCCACATTTCTTGTCTACACTGTACTTCCTAGCCCTCCCTGTGAGATTTTTGTAGACATTTTAACTATGTGGAAGCTCACCCTCTGTGCAGACCACTTAGCACCTTTTTCTCGTGTCTTGTTCAGCTCACATACATGTCATGGCAAGTCCTCCAGTGTAATATTTAGGTCATATCACTTATCATTCTTTTGTCTCTGTAGAACTAGAAGTGAGAAGCTGTGAACTCCATCTCAGCACTGGTGCAAAAAAGCCCTGAAATTTGATCTTATGCCTACTGCTGTTACAAATGTGTCTGCCTTGAATGGCCATGACCTTGAACATTTGGTAGCTTCCTAGTTTTCAAATATGCATTTAAAGGAAAGGAGAAATAAGTTGAGAATTTCGTTTTCTGGGTTAAACTGACTTAAACAGTTGAATACAATTAATGTACTTTGTAATATATTTGTCTCTGCTAATTTCTTCCAAGATAAGTAGCTGGATTCATTTTTATTCCCGAGAGGTGTATTTGTTTATTTTAACAAAGGGCAAGGGAAAACTGGAAAAAATCTTCCTGTTCATTTGCATGGTGAGCTGTAAGTGGAGTGATTTTGTCAGGAAAAAAGTAAATATTCTCATGTAACACTTTCCAGTTTGTTTCCAACTTGTTCTACCAGTCCCTCAAAAAACTTGTGGCCTGTTTCTAGCACATCCATTAAAAGTCAGTCAGAAAGATAAGCTGTGGTGGACTTAAATTGTTTTTTCAAGTATTCAATACTTTTTGTGGTAAAATCCTTATGGTGGCTTCTAAACAAAAGACGGTTGTGAGCCAGAGCAAATGAGTTGGTGATGCACACAAAAGGCTGTATGTGTGTTATTTATCTCTTTATGGTGTGCAGCAAACTGAATGGCAATATCAGATTATAATAATTTTCCTTTAGACTATTCTTCTTTGTCTTTGAACTTTTCTCAGTTGGAGACCCAGTTTCCCAGTTTTTCTAAGTACTTTACCAAGTGTTAAGTACTTTACTAGACTCCAAGGAAATCGAGCCATAAATTTCTCACAACTCTTGGCCTTTATTCCTGTTTTCAATTTCTAAACAGGAGGATTGTTCATAGAGTGCTGAACTCGGGGTACCACGAACACAGCTCAACAAAACCGAGTTAAAAATCGCACAAAAGGGGAGAAAATAGGTTAGCATGCTATAACTAGTCCTGAACAACAAACACAGTGCTTAAAGACCTTTAGAACTAGATTAGAGAAAACACAGGGAAGTAAAGAAGAGCTGAAGGGAACAAGCTGCTGCGGAGGGAGGATGGAGCCACATGATTCCTCCCCTTGCTGGTATCAGTGGATGTAGGAACAGTGTGATATATTCAGTGTGCCAACATTTGCATTACAAATGCTTGTACTGGGTTTAGAAAAGACCTAACAGATTGTCATTGCCCAGAGCACTGGCATTACAGTGATTGCTCCAATACAACACGGGCTGGTAAAGTTTTTCTTAACCCTTGTGCTACCTCCCTGCAGCTCGAAATGGAGTTGTTTGCCCAGAGTTAGCTTTCCTAGACAAGTGCACATTTTCATGCCCGCAGAGATCTGGATAAAACAGTTACCTCTGTTAATCACTGGCATCTGGGATATTGCGTGATTTGAGATGTGATTTGGATTTTCTCAAGTGCTGGAGTAATGGATGATGCACAGCTCACTCAGAGCACTGCTGAGATTGCACCCAGGGCTGGCGGGAAGATGAAGTATTATGCAGGGCTTTTCACACATTCTGTGTTTCTTGTATTGTCTCCAGTTTTCTGAAGGCTGTGGCAATAAAATTAACAGCCTTTTTCATTTATGCTTTTGTTAAAATGCTGCCATTTGGTTTAATTTCAGTTGTTCTAATTTAGACTGGTGGAAGTTGGAAGAGAATCTTGTCCCCTAAATGAATACATCTGGAAAATTGTGAGGGTTTGTTTAGTGAATATTTTATTTTTAAAAATTCTTCTGTAAATGAAAATAAAATCCTAAATGTCATTTACCTTGAAGTTCTACAATGAATTTAAAAGTAGTGAATCTTACAAAATTTTTTAACTTGGTTTTTTGACCTAGAATCATAGAATGGTTTATGTTGGAAGAGATCCTAAAGATCATCTCATTCCAACCTCCCTTCCATGGGCAGCAACATCTTCCATTAGACCAGGTTTCTCAAAACCCCATCTAGGGATGGGGCATCTGCAGCTTGTCTGAGCAACCAGTGCCTCACCACTCTCACAGTAAAGAATTTCTTCCTAATATCTAATTTAAACCTGCCCTCTTCCAGCTTGATGCTGTTCTCCTTGTCCTAACACTGCTTGCCCTTGGGAAAAGTCCTTCTCCAGCTTTCTTGCAGGCCCCCTTTAGGCACTGGAAGGCTGCCAGTTGGTTTTCCTGGAGCCTTCACATCTCCAGGCTGAACAATCCCAACCCTCTCATGTTTTCTACCCCCCTGAAGAAAAGCAGATCTGTGTAGACATCCATAAGCCCCAAGAGTGGTTATAAAAGTTATTAATCACCTCAGCAAAGCATTGACAATTAAAAAAAACCCAAAACCAACAAACCCATCTCAAATCAACCCCTTAGTTTCATTAACTCAATGAAAGAAACATTTTATATTTGAAAAAAAAAGGTTTTAAACTGATCTAGTTCTCAATTTAACCAGTTAATCAGTGTTTTGTACTGTGATGCCATCTTATATTTAAACCTGATTATACTACCAAAAACCCCCTCCACATCAACATATAAAATATTCTTAATATTGATATAAGTTTCATCCAGCAATAATATATGACATTTTGCAACTAAATGTAAGTGTCCTAAACAGGTATCAGAAAGAGGAATATAAAACTTCAGCATTTAGTGGTAACTAACATGTATTTTGAAGGAAAGACACAGAAGTAGCTATTATTATCTGGAAACTACTCTCCTTCTATAAAGGATCTGTATGACATTTGAAAAATGGCAGCTTCAGAAAATTACTATACAAAACTATTTCAATACATCAGAAACAAAGTTTCTCCTTGTCATAAAGACATGAGGTCCAACTTCGTGACTGGGCAATAACACATCCAAATTAGTTCCTTATTTATTCAGATGTCCTTTATGGAGTGCATCATCATGTTAAAGATTCTGAATGTATAAAAATAACCCCATATGTACTCTAAACAATCTCTTTCAGGATAGAAATATCATCTCTGATAGGTTGGTATCTTATCTAAAGGAGTGTCATTAACTTCTTTGAGAAGTTAGTATTTAATGAGGGCTGTTTTTTGGCTCTTAGTATTACAGTCTATCGTTATTAATTAATTTGTGACTTGCAGTAAAAGTCTTCCATAAATATTCTATGTAGAAGACAAAAGAGTCTAACATGAATGTGTTTCAAAACACAGTGTGAAAGAGAATGTAACAGCATGGTAAAAAGAAATAGCATCATAAAGCTGCATTCCAGAATCTGTGCAAATGTCCTAAGCAATAATAAGTAGGATTTTGTGGGTGAGGGATGGTCATTGTATCCTCTTTATCATCTCTGAGAGAAATGAGCTGTTTCTGCAATTATCTTGCCTATTTAATCAACTTAAAACAACCTTTCATTCTGAATTTTAAGAATGGGTTTTGGCTGAAAGGAAAGGGCAGATTTGTGATTATCTAAATCATGAAAAGACATAATATTTTATTAGCAGTCTTGGCAGCAGTACTCGTATGCAAGCTGTAGCACAGTCTATGGTATTTGTTACAGTAAAATCTAATTAAAAATTAAACTAAGCTGTTGGCATTCAGACTGCCATTGTAGAGGGGGGACTGGATTCTGTGGGTCTCTTTGTACATATGTGTGCTGCTGCCTTTTTGTTCTGTGTCAGCCAAACAGCTTCTGCCTGAGCTCAGAAATGTGCTAGCCTGCAGCCGGTTTGTGTGTCTGCTGTCAGACAGCAGACACACAGCCTGGCATTTGCAAGGGTTTTGTGTGATCCTGGGTAACTCCTGTGATCCTGGATAACATCTCTGCCCAGGCATTTTCAGTGCTCAAACACTGGAGCCCTCTTTTGCTCCGCAGTTTTACTCAGCACCGTCTTACTGCCGATTTGGACTTGCAAAATGGGGTTTATGTGAGGTTCCTAGATAAGAGCTAAATCAAAACAGCTGAACCACCTGCCTGTTGGGATTGCTCTACTCCAGGTCACTGAGGATGGCAGTGGTAAATCTTGTGTTTCATTTTTGCATATGAAGAATGACAGCTCAGTACAATGTTTTCCTGTACAACGTGTTAGTCTGGCATGTAAATGCACTCCTCTTCTTGACGTGCACCAAAGGCTTGAGACAGGATTACAGGATCTGAATAAAGAGCGGGATGTGCCATGGTTTGCTTTCACTGACAAATGTGGCTTGTGCTAACTGTCAGCAGGGCTTAGAGAAAACTATCTTTTAAGTCAGAACTCTCATACATACATAGTGAGCCACCTGCTCTTCTGAAAATTAGCAGTTACTCTATGCAAGTTTCCATGCTGCCACTTTGCTGGATTCAATTCCTACACTTTCAGCTGGATGTGATCTCTGTTTTCTATAATATCCCTTTTGAAAAACATACCAATTAGGGTGGGAGGTCTATTTTTTTGTGATATTTTTCCTTTTTATTTTTGATACTTAGCCAGAGAAGAATAACCCAAATATATAAGATGGTGAATTCCAAATATTAAGTGAAGTTAAACTGTGTAGAGAAAGAAGTAAATTGGTAAAAGATAGATTGCTCAATCATTTTATGTAGATGCTTAACACACTTGTTTTTCTTAATTCAAATACTTAATTGAATTAATTGATACTTGTTTTTCAATTTTTTCCTATGTGTAAATCTTAAAAGAAAAAGAAAAACCTGTTGAAATTTCCATGATTATTAAATTCAAATCATTGTGGTAGTATCTGTAACATGGTTTGAATCTTGTATCCCTGGTTCCAGTATATGCAGAGATGCAAGAAAAAATAATGATTCTGGAGTTGGGGAAAGTGTCCTCTAGACACAGGAAAAGTGAAGATTGACCAGAGACTTGGAACAGTTTTACACCAGAGATCTGAGGGGAAAATTGTAAAGAAATAGGAATATATTGCAGGCAATCTCTTTTACCTTTTTTTTTTTTTTGGCTACTGTGATTGTCTCCACATCAGGGAAGTTTTCATGCTACAGAATTCTTAAAGTGTTTTCATTCAGAGTGGGTTTGTGTTTATATTTTAATGTTTTCTTGTGCTGTAGAATATAATAATGATTGTAATAATTAGCAGTATGATTGGGAGCAGACATGGAGTCTAATGGAGTTTAATGAAATTTTGGTGTAGCCTGAAATTTCTTTTCAATCGAAACAAATAGAGTGAAGTTCTTTCCTGATGTCCCACAGGAGTATTTCCTGTGATTTTTTGCATCTATTAAGGTGATTGGCAGCATTTTCAATCCATTTTCCAATTATCTCTCCAAACACTTTGGAAAATTCAGTTGCCTAAAGCTTCTTTCCCTCCCTGTCTCTGCCCCCCACCCTCTTCAATTTATGCTACTCCTTATTTAAATAAATTGAAGAAAGAAAGAAAAAAATGGTTGGTAACATTTGCTGTGGAAAATGTAAGAGGTCAGATTCTTATGGAGAACCAACTAAATTTGGTGAAACTATGAAAATACTTTTCCAGTCTTTATATATTTTGATGATTTTACCAAAAACTGTTATGGAGCATAACATGCTGCTGTACTCTCTTGCACTTTGTGACAACAGAGTGCACTGAAAGTTTCTTGTGCAAGAGACTGTTGTATGTATTTTGAGTTGAGAATTCAAAACTGTGATGTTTTAGAGTTATTTACTTCATATACATACAAAGAGGAAGTTTAGTAGAGTGGTTTCCTCTCCCTGCTAGGACTTAATTTTATATTGACAAGCATGCTAATAGTCACTGAAAAGTTATTGTACTTAAGGAGAAATACATTTTTTGTTTTGTTTTGTGGTGTTTTTTTTTTTTTATTTATTTTTTGTGAATGGAAAGGAAATTAATCGCTTGTTAATGTCTGTTTTATTCCCTCACTAATCACCATCCTCCTCCCTGTCCATACCATGGCTAATGGCTTAGCTGCAAAAATTGGTGATGGATGGGAAAAGAGAACCGAGATCAACAGTAAATCTAAATATGTAAATGCATTTCAAAAGTGATGTCCTTGACATTAAATCTGTAAAAGATCCTCACTCAGTCTTCACATCATGCTGTTGCCCAGCATCCTAACTAAGCCTATTACTGCTCACACTTGCTGCCAGAATATTCATTAGCTCTTTAATCTTTTAATTCCTATGTGACAGAGAAATAATGTTTGGCTGTAATTATGTATGTGGATATGAGTTGTATGCCCATGCAACCCAAATTTTATTTCTGTTCTTCTTTTTTTTTGTTGCCGTGCTTCTCTTCCTGTGTGTTTACAAAGGGCACCATCAACAACCTTCTGATGTTGAGTCTTGCACTGGTCAAACAGATGTGCTGCCTGGAGAAACACTTCTGAGGTTTTGGCAGTTCGTCTGGGAAGGTTCCTCACCTCAGGAGACGTTTCTCCCCATCTTAAATGTCCTGTTGTCAGGAGGACACTGACAGTAAGTCATTGCCAAGAGGTTACTGCGTCCTCAGCTGGCAGGATACTGTGGGCCTGGGTAATGAACTCCGTCCTGGCGATGTGGGGAAAACAGCAGTGAGTGCAGAACATCAGGCTATAGAGCTCAGTCAATGCTATCTCCTGTGAGCTGGCACCAGAGCTGGAGCATCATAAGATGCAATTCCGTGAATCTGTTTCTGGGTTTGAAAGACTGGTCCTACAGGGCACAGTGAACCACCACTCCCAGTGGTCAGTAGCCAACCACTTTGTGATGAGCAATTGTATCATGAGAGAAGTCTGACCGGAGTCTCCAGAAGACATCCACAAGTCCACAGTGTTCAGAGAGTGTGTGGGAAGGGCTGGCTACACCTTTACTCCTCATGCTTTCCCGAGTCGTGTACTGACATTGTCCACGTCTGGACATAGCCATGACTTGCGCTCTCATGGCCAACCAAATGGGCTTTTTTGTATTCAGTTCTGAAATGCAATCAGATTGTTGTTGCCTTTCTGTGAGGCATGATGTCTATGACAATGTGCCAACAGCCTCTATGGATGGCTGGATTTGAATATTCCTTTACTGGCCGAGCTCTTCATACCTTTCTCCCATGCAAAGACTAAAAACATCTATTTGGAAAGTGATTCTGCTGTGGCAGCCTCATGACAGCCCATTCCATTTCCCCAAATCCCTGCTACTTCATTACAAAGAAAACACCTGCTTGCTAAGGAGCAAAGGCCAAAAATGTGATTGAGAGAATCTGGTCAGCAAAACTGTTCACAGGAAAACTTTCTTTCCTGCCAGAGCCAACATGATTCTCTGTGTATTTGGAAATGAATGCAGACAGGGCACAGGAGGTAATGGGATGTGTGAAGAAGGAGACACAAAAATGGTGTGTGAAACAAACAGCAAAAGACAAACATTTCCATGGGTGCTACCGTGGCCGGTCAGAGTTGAACTGTAATAACCTGGGTGCCACTTCACCTTTTCCATGGCGTAAAAAATACTTTGGGATGTTGTATGAGGTCAGCTGTGTCTGTTGGAGCAGAGCTCCAATTCCCTGACTGTGCTGGGCTGTTGTGGCTCTGCTGTGCTCTGCACACACTCCTGGGCTGAGAACAGTGAGTGTCACAATTAAGACTGCTCAGGGGTGAGCTTCTGGAGTTATCGCCGGTACAGGAGACCACAAACCTCCATTAACGCTGTCCACTTTGAATTGACCAACAGATGGCACCATCAGTCTCCTTTTCTCCTGTGGCTCAGAAACAACTCCTAATACAATCTCTTGTCCAGACCTCTCTGCTGCTAAATCCAGTAATTGCTTTCTAATTAATATTTCATTTCAATTCCTAGTGTCTTATAATAGCGCTTAAGATCTGTGCATGCCTACATGTGCAGTGAAACAAATTATAAGGATACATATTCATAATTTAACCTGTAATATTCCTGCTACTTTATTAAATGACTCTTGATTTTCAAGGGGTTTCTAAGTCAATGCTGAATTTGAATAATTTAAGCAGAAAAGGCAGAGATTCACACAATAGTGAAGAGGTAAAATGCAGTTTGAAAATTAATGTAATGAGGTAAATTGCATAAAAAGCGTGCTGCACTGATTTCTGGAAACTCTACCTTTCTCTTCTCTCAGATTCACAGTAAGTTTTTGTTGTATTCTGCAGCTTTAAGATATATCCTCAGGATCTGCAGAGAACTCCATCAACTGATAAAAATAATGACATGCAGCTACCTTCTCCTGTATTATCTGAATTGCTAATTAGTTTCAGAACGAGACACTGCTGAGAATGTGTCAGGAATAAGAGCTGCTTGGAGAGAAAGCCAAAAGTCACAAGGAAACAAAGTTCAACATAGAGTTTAAAGGAACCATTATATAGTTTTGAAGGGATGCATGCTAAGCCCTGCAGATATCCAGCTTTGATTAGGTAGTGTGGAAGAGAGAGAAAACTGAGGCTATGCTATGTCTACCATCCTTGCAATGCAAAGGGCTTTTTACTTCTATTTAAGTGGAATTTCCTGCATTTCAATTTGTGCTACTGAGAGGTGTCTGCCTCCATCACCCCATTTATATATATTGATAATATCCCCCTTGAGCCTTCTGCAGCCTGAGCAGTCCCAGATCTCACAGCCTCTCTTCATAGGAGATGCTTCAGTCCTTTAGTCATCTTTCCTGGGCTTGAGCCGTACGTGGGGAGCACATATTTTTGTTTGGAAGGGTCAGCCACGGTATGAAGATGTTTATCAGCCTGAATGCTTTGGAGAGCCCAAGGCTGTCTTCCCTGCATGATCCATGTGTAACTTGTGCAAAGAGCCTCTAAACTACTACTATTGAATTGCTTGGCTTCACCAGTTGTTGACTGATTATGTACCAAAATATGTGACTAAATAAAATGTCAGCAAAATTTGGAACCAGGATTTTTTTTCCTCATAGGAGAACAGCAGTATTATTCCTTTTTTTTTTTGTGGTGACTGAGTACAAGCACAAGCTTAACTTGCAGAGCACCAATAGAAACTGCTGTTAGGATGCAAAAAGCAGAGAGAGGGTCTAGTAGCAAATGCAAAGTGAACTTCCTTTACACTCAATGCTTTTTTTTTTTTTTTTCCCCTTTTTTTTCCTGGAGGTATTTTTATCACCACAGGTATTTCAGTTATGTTTTAATGAAGCTGTATGATTATAAGTGCTTGTCACTGAGGATATGTAGCTGGGTAATTAGAATGATAGTGTAAGGGAGAATTAGAGAATATAAAAAGTAGCTAAAAAATGAGTCTGTTGTAATGCAGTTGAGTTCTGCACAGCTGCTCTGCTTTCCCCACCTCACTGAGTGCTTAAGTCACTGGCTTGCTGTCCATTCACACTACATTACTGTAAACTGGATTAGGGAAGAGTTTAAAGTGAAAAGTTAATAAGATGGAAATCCAGCATGGATGTGAATGGAGGGACAGCAACCAGAACACCATCCAAAACCTCTTGTGGATCATAATAAAGTGTGTTCCACAACAGTCAAATCTTTCCTCAGCAGAAGTAAAATAAATGTATTGTTCCATAATAAATCCTGTTTAGAGATCCCCAAGGTCTGTGTCAACATGCTGCTTAAGCATATGCTCAAATCCAGTCTGATTTCATGAAGTACTTAAACTCTAGTCATGGGTTATGTGCAAGGGAAGGTTGAAAAATCAGAAACTGTTAATAAATACCAACTTTATTAAGCTTTGTTAGCCCTTTGCTTAGATAGGGTTTAATTAAAAACTATAGATATTTTGTTTGACTTGTTTTCAAGCTGCTGGAAATCATCAGTAGTGTAGGAACAAATTATTCTTCATTTTAGGTCTGATTTCAAAGGCACACTGATAGAATTTTTCCTCTAAGTCAACAGGGAGCAGCATCAGGCCTTTGCATTCTTAGAAGTTTTCCAGAAAGCCTTAGATTTCCTTCAGCACACACATAATTATAATTTGAGTCCCTAAGAACACCATTGAAGAAGTCCAGAAGGAGTGAATGTGAATCCAAATTTTTATGCAGAATTCTGAAATCCAGCACTTCTTAATTATGCTGTTCATGGAATAAAAAGCTAAGAGAGTGAAAGCTTCAGAAAAAGAAACAACTTACCTAAAATCTAGAAAAAAACCCAACCCAAACTTTGCAACTCGCAGCATATTTTGTAGATTTGTGAGGTGTCCTTGATTTTTATGCCATACATCTTTTCTTTAATCGGACCTTTTGATAAGGAAAGAAGCCAGCAGTTCTCTTGCATGCACTCCTTTACTATTTGAGAATATGTTGGGAGAAAAAAGGTGCAGCTGTTCCTGTTCTTCTGAATCTAAAGGAAAGTTTCTGAGTTAAGGACTTGTTTTGTAACCCCAGGAAGGCAGTGGTAGCTTTCTGATTAGCTTTGTTGGGTCTTACATGAACTTCATCCTCTTTTGATTTATGGTGAGTAGAGATAATTCTATGGGATATGAAATACTGTATCTTAAATTTTATGCTGGAACCTCACTATAAATTTGTTGTCCAAGATGTTTACCTTTCATAATTAAATTGCAGTACCTAGTTTTATTGCTGTTCCCAGGGATAAATCTCTGGTCTGAGAGCTTTCACACTCCATATCTTTATTGCTCTCATTTTTATTATGGGTAGGGGATAATTTTTTACTATCTTCTTCATGATCTTGACAGAAATTTAGCAGATATTGGTTTGTTCCTTCTAATTTATTCATTGAATGGAGAAACCTTGTGTTAATAAGCTTTTTACATATTGCCCCATACTCCTATGTTCTCTTCATCTTATGTGCATGTACCATCTGATTTTCTATAAAACTTTTAAGCTTGTTGGTCTCTGTTCTCTAGGACACCCATTGTGCTGGGTGTATCACTGCTGTTACAATTAAAAGAATGTGTGTGACATTGTATATAGTAACAAAACCAAATATTCTGGAAAGCAGAAGATCAGGCTTGTATTTTATTTATAGCAGCAAACCCTGTCTAGAACATATGGGGTTTTTAGGGCTTTTCCTGAGAAGAACTTGAGTGGCTGAAACATTTGTGAAAATGCCATTGATTGCCTTGTCTTTAAAAATAAATTGAAGCTCCAGGTGTGAGAATTAGAACAGAAGATGAAAGCAATGCACAAGAATTATAAACAGCGTAAAATCTAATTGCAGCATTTAACATTTAAGCTGTAATGTCATAAATGTCAACCAATGGTGCTTTCAGCAGAGATTAAATGGCTTCACTTCAGCAGTGGGATGGGCATGAGTAGTAATAATTCCAGTTGTTCCTTGTGCACAGCTGTCCCAAGATGTCTTTTGGCAGAGTCCTACCTTTGCTGCCTTTGAAATTCTTCTTTTGGGATTTGTCAGAATGTTACCCAGGATTTATGTAAATTGGGGAGCCAAGGTGTTGCCATGGCAATCTCAGCTGTTTATAGCTTTTTTGGTACATAAGCACCATTTGTTGTGGCACTGTTTCTAAAAATTTGAAGATTTGTATTAGGAACAGATAAATATGTGATGGAGGGTGCTATCTTTCTGCTTTTACAGGAAAGGAAAGAATACATGAAATCTTATTTCTCAAACTCCTTAGACTGCATAAACAAAGGTCAGGGTGAAGCCTGGATTGCACCTTGAACCCTGCAACTTTGTGCATTAAAGTATGGTAATGTTCAAGTGTGTCAAGTTCCTGGCCAGACTTTGTCGGGTTGGGTCACATTTATGGAGCTGGAGATGCTCCCTCTGGTGGCTCTTGTACCACTTGGCATTTCCACATTTTTAAAAGCTGTTCTTGCTGTATTCTGATGGATAAAATGCTGGCAAATGTTGGTTCAAACGATTTTGGAAATGCAGCAATGTATTTCAATTTACATTCAGCCAACAGTGATTAGTGGGCTCTATTAAAAGTGCTTTATCAATCGTGCACAGACTTTATTACAAATTTACCTGCACATCTCAAACACAGCCTTTGACCCCTGAAAATCAAGTTGGTCATCTCTTGACAGAGGTTGCTAGCATTGCTGAAGTTTAAGAAAAGACTATTTTGCCCATCCTAAAGACGTTATATTCATTATATATGTTTTTTCATCTTTTAGCAAAAAGAAAGCACTATGTTTATTTTATGTTGTGAAATAAAGGGAGAAGAAGCCATGTATCTTTTTGATTTAGCATGCATTTTATCACATTTTGTGATGGGGAAAAATTATTGTTTCTAGAAGAAAGAAAACAAAACAAAACCACCTGGATTTCAACAATAAAGGCTTTTAACATCATCTCTGTTTTAGAGAGCTTTGGGGCTGAGGGTTTCTTTCAGGCAAGACATTTTTGTGAACTGTCTACAACAGTGACTGGGCATTTAGGGATATATAGGTCTTGCAAGGAGGTCTTTCACTACTTTGAAGTGGCAATAGCATTTTCCTTTCCCCAAGATGCAAACAGTTGGATTCAGGATAATTAAAATATTGTCTCTATGGGGTGTAACTTAAAAAGAAATTGTAACAGGTTATAGAACTCATAGGAAGGATATTTTCAGGGATGTTCAAGTTAGTTTGAAAGAAGCATTAATTTCATATGCAAATGCAGGTGCTCTGGAAGCAGTTTCATGGATCAGCTTTCTCTGATAAGTGGCAAAAACCACAATATCCAATGGTGCCCAACTTTGGGGATAGATAGCCTTTGTAATCAGTTCAGTCTCACAAACAGATCTTGTGATTTGATTGTGATGATGTTAAAACTTTGATGGTGTCAACTTGTACTTTGTGGAAGCATTTATAAAACCAAGTATTTGAAGTCCCCCCGAATCTGTAAGTGTTCTGTTCAGCTTTGTTCCTAAGTTGTGTGATTTGGGTGTTTTCCCTAAAGGCTCTGGAATCAATAAATTGCACTGAGAACATTGTCTTTCATTTAAGTTAAATACTGTAAGAATGTCTGCAGTCTGCCTTTGCAGAGGAGCTCTTTAAATATTGAATTGATTGTCTTCTGTTGATTCAAAAGTCAGAAGTGAAAAGTCAAAGTTAAAGAACCACAAACTTCATGACATTGAAACTTGTCTAAGAGTTTTGGAAGCTAGGTTTCTGTTTTTCCTTGAATTTCAAAATAGTGAGATTCTGAACAACTAAACAACATCTGCTGGAAATAAAAACATGTTATGTTTTCAGTAACCAAGAAATTAACTGCTCCAGAAACCGATCCAGCTAGTTTAGAAATGCTTATTGACAAAAAAATTAATTTCTTTCCTGTTTTTGATGAAATTCTATTCCTTTACTTTCAGTCTTAATGAATGTGTGTTTTCTGTTATCTGTCAAGTGAGTGACAGTATTCCAAATTTAAGCTTTTCATGTGCTTGGTACTTCTAACTATGGCCATTCAGAAATTAGGTCTTGTTTCTACTCCCTTTCCTGAGGGAAATTGGTCACTTGGCCGTACTATTATGATTTGAGAAACCAAAATCTATTAGTCTTTAAAAGACAGTTTGTTTTTCAAGGGTGTTTTTGCATTTCTTAGTGATAGAAACTTCCTTTTCATGCAGCAAGGAATACAGAGTTCTTAATGTTCTGATTCAAACAGTTAAGTATCAAGAAGTTCCTATCTTGTTAGATTTATTTAAAAAGTCATGCCAGCTAGCAGTGATGTGCGGTTTCAGTCTGTAGTCTGGTTTTCTTATTGTCCTGGGACAGCAGAATAATCTTTCACATTTTTTTTTTGCACAAAACATTGTTAGCCCGATGCAACCTCTGCATTCCTGATGGCGAAAGGCCTTGAGGGGAAGCTGTGTCAGGAGCAGCTGAGGTCACTTGTTCTGTTCAGCCTGGAGAAGAGGGGACTGAGGGGAGACCTCATTGTGGTCTTCAACACCTTCATGAGGGGAAGAGGAGAGGCAGGCACTGATCTCTGCCCTGTGGTGACCGGTGACAGGACTCAAGGGATTGGCCTGAAGGTGTCGGGGGGGGTTTAGGTTGGATATTGGGAAAAGGCCACCCAAGAGGGTGGTTGGGCACTGGAAGAGGCTCCCCACAGAAGTGGTCACAGTGCCCAGAATCACAGAGTTCAAGAAGTGTTTGGCCAATGCTCTCAGGTACATGGTGTGACTCTTGGAGTGTCCTGCCTAGGGCCAGGAGTTGGACTTCGTGATCCTTGTGAGTCTCTTCCAACTCAGCATATTCTGTGATGTTCTGTGATTCTGAGGCTCCCACCTCATGTTTTCAGTCTGTTGTTGACGTTAACAAATTTTGACAAAAGGTTAGATGTTTCAGATATATTTACAGTTTCCAGCTTAGCTTAACCTCAAAAACAAAACAAAACAAAACAAAAAAAAAAAAAAAAAGTGGGAAAAAAGTGGGCTGTTCCTGGAGAGAAGACACCATGCATTGCTGCTTCCTCCCTTATGCTGCTCTCAGTCCTGTGGCTCTGTGGTCACCAGAGCCACCTGCTAATCTGGGTCAAAATTAATCATTTCTAGGCCAGGCCAACTCAGATGTGGATAAATAAGCTGACCATGTGGCCACAAGTTTCCTGTCAGTGACCAAAGAGTGACAACAAGCAGGTAAGGGTGAGTTGCTGGGGACACTGGCAGGGAGGAGGACAGGGATCTGGGGATTACCTGGTTCATTATCAGCCAGCAGTTAGATTGAACCACAAATCTTTACAGGGTCAGGCCTCCTTGGTTCTTATTTGCACACAAATTTACTTGGTTTTCGGAGATTTGTGCACCATGGTAGGAGCAAAGATAAAAAGAGGGCTAGGGAAGCATCTCCAAGTGCAAACTTCCCCCTTGTGGACTATAACTAGGATATGAATTTTTATTGTTCCTTTTTCTATTATCTTTGCATTCTCACATGGGACCAGCTCAGTGAGGCTCATATAGCAAAAGAATAAGTTGCTCTGAACTGATGGCCTATTGTGCTTCAAGAAGGAAGGACAGTGTGGAGGAGGGATGAGGAGGAAAAAACTATAAATCAACCCTGTGCCTCAGTCTTATGTGAATTTTTCTTTAAGTATGCTGTAGGCAACATAGAAATGTTTCTCTGATGCTCAGTGTATAACTATGGGCATGAAAGCAGCCTACAATTTAATTAATCAGGTTAAAAAATTAATTCAGACTATCATTAGTGATTTAAATATTTAGCTTGGTTTTCCAGAAATCTCCTACAGCACTTTTGCATATAGAACTGTCTCTGTAGTTTCACAGATTGTAGGGACACTTCAGGTTCAATTTTGATTTAATAAGTCTTCCAGCAAAATGATAGCAGTAGAGTAGCAGAAGATTGCCTTACAAGGTGCCTTTCACTGATAACAAAGCATAAGCAGCCCTGACTTGCCTTATATAGGGATGTTAAATTTCCTTGTCCTATAAAGAGCTTCAGCCTCCATAGAAATGAATGTGTACTTCCACTGCCTGACTACTACTGTGAAAGGAGACCTCAGAGGGTAAAAAAAAAATTGTCTATTATAGAGTTTTTCCTTATGTTTAGGCACTCAGAATCCATCTCACAACAAAAACAAATACAAATTGATCCATTGTGGAAACTTCCAAATTGGAAGAACATGTCTTTTGAGGTGCATGTTGCCTTTTAAAAATAATATTTTATATTCCTTCAAAGCTTTTTTCTTTTAAAAAGGAAAAAAAATCCCAATAACTGAAGTGTTATCATTCATGTATGCCACTGAAGAAATTCTTCTGGGTCATTGATACCTGTGGCATTTTGAATTTGGTAGTTCTCTGCCTATTGTGGGAAATTTATAAGGTATTTTTGTGAAGATCCCCAAGCAAGCATCTACCAGCCTTGCCCATGATACCTTTGGTTTTTTTGCTTTTTCAATTCAATCTGAGCCTACTGAGGGCAGGTGCCAAAGATTAAAGGCCAAGATTATTTCTTTTCTATTGGCTTGTTGTAATTGAGGATGAGGTTGATAAATTCAGCTTAGCAAGCAGGCTTCTTTGCCTGTGCACTGCTGGGAAGTATCCACACTTAACTGCTCCATTGAAGACAAATATTTCTATACATTTGGGCACTGATTGCTATTAACAAGTGCCACACACAGCTCCTATTTCTTGTGATCTCAGTCAGAATCACCTGTACTCTCTTGCTCCCATGGTGCTTGGTGCTGTTTCAGAGCTTTCCTAGAGAATTAATTGTGGTCACAGATATTTGTGCATAACTTTTAAATCTATTTATGGCTATGTGATGCTCTTAAAGTATTTGGAATTAATATCTGCCATTTATTAAGTAGTGACTAATTCCAAAAACATTTTTGCTGTTGCATATCTAATGTTGCAAAGCAAATGAGGAAAAGTTTACATGTGTTGTCTTACAGACAAATAAAAATGGAGAATTTCAAATATTCTTTTCTACTACTGCTGATGTGTAACACATGTTCTGTGTTTTCAAACCCCTGCACTTCAGCAAAATAAGAGATCCTTGTCTTCTAACAGTCACATGCTTTGATTTAATGAATAAGCAGAATACACACCACAAATCAGTGAAAACCCAAGTGCTGAGAGAACATGCGAGGAGGTCAAATAACCCTTGTTATAAAACTTGGACATTTAGTAGCAATTAGATGCTGCGTTAAATAATTTATTAAGCCTCTTCTTTCACATCTGGGGTCTGAAAACAACAGACTGATCTGGATCCTTGTGTAAAACATGGAAGTGTACATGTGCGGAATTACAGAGGGACTTTTTAGTTGGTCTAGACTTTCACTTATGAGTTTTACTGGATTTGAATTTTGGTTTTTGAAGGCTCAGCGGTAACTGATTTTGTTGTCTTTAATAAGCTGTATGAGGAGACAGAATGAAGACTAAAAGAATAAGAACATGACAAATGTATCAAGAAACTAAATATTTATTCTTAATAATCATGAATATATGCCTAAACCACTCTGCTTCTAAGGCTTATCCATTATTATTGAAGGGACATTTTTATACAGCATCTGTTACAGTAAATATTCTTCTCATTTGACTCTAGATAACTTTTTGCTTTGATTTTATCTGTTATTCAGAGGCTGATTTAAAAACCTAATTCTTCTTCTAATGCTGTGAGTCTGAAATTAGCATTAGAAATTGCTTGTTTTGAAATCAAAATTACTTTTTGCATATTTTTTTGTACTTTTTCTCAGTACAAAAGAGATGAAGCTACAGGAGAGAATCCAGTAAAAGGCCACTTTGATTAAGGATTACCATTCTGTGACACTTCTTCTCTACCTGTACTTTTGTGCCTTTGTTAGATTTGGACTAAAAGTAAATCCTGCACAAATTCACATTTAATCAGTGCTGCTGCAATTCCCTTGCCATCCATCCTGCATGGTGACAAGCACATTGATAGCAAAACTTGATTTTCTTTGTGTCATCTCTTGAACTTATCTGGCATACCCTTGAAAATACTAATGAGCTGGATAATAGCAGCTTTTGGATCAGATTTCTGAAATTGGGTCACCTAGAATTAGATGCTTGGTTGCAAAGACAATAAGTAATAGGTCAATTGATTATTTTAAAATGGGCCTCAAAACAGTTGCTGAATAGAGCAAAACCATGTCTGTAATTACTTGTGTGTGTAAAATTTTGTATCAAAAAATATCTGTGATGAAAATCTGACCTTCTAAAAAATACTGTGCTATTGCAGGTAGGCTATTGCACTAGAAATGAGAGGTCCTTAATCCAGAGTGTTGTATGGAGAAGAGAAAGTATAACTCACTCTGTCAAGCATTCTAATTTGCAGGTTCCTGTTCTATTATAATCAAAGGATAGGAGTAATAAATAGAAGGATAGCTTTCCATGAAGGAAAGAAGATAGGAGAATGAATATATCACTTTTACTCCTTCTGTAATTTCTCCTTGATTTATTTCTGTAATTTTTTTCTTGAGAGATTGTTAGTGTTGATCAGCCTCTAGCTCAGAGTTGATAAAATAATAAAGAAAATATTGTTCCCATAGGTGCTATTACTACTTCCATATCACAGACATCACTAAAGAATTCCATCCTTTTTTTTTCCCCCCATAAATAATGTTTAAGACATAGGGATTTTGGACTGGAGGGAGAAAAGAGATAGAGAGGAGGTTGGCCAGGGTTACTTTACTTTTGTGTAACTGCATACCTCCAGTTTGCTCAAAGATAATTGTTTTGCATACCTCCAGTTTGCTCAAAGATAATTGAGAGGAAGAGAAGTTGGGTACTGCCTGAGGCTGAGAAAATAAAGACTGGTAGCATTTTCAGATAGACTGTGCGTGTTTATAAGTGAGAAGGCAGGGCAGGTATAATCTTAGACTAAGATTTTTGATGTAGGAAGACATTTGAGGCATCACAAGGCTGATACTGAGTTATATAAGCATGCTGTGCATACAAGGGCTCATTATACAATATGGAAACAATCTCTTGAAAGACATAAACGGTGCAAAATTTTAGGATCCTATTTTGTATTCAGTATTTTCGCTCCAGTGACGTTATTCCCTACCTCCAATCTACTGATTCGAAACTAACAGCTCAGCACCCTGTAAGTCATGTCACTACTTCCAATTTCTGGCTGTAGGTCTCATCATGTTGACAACTCCCTCAAACTATTCAGGTATTGCACATACAGAGAACAATGGGCTTTACTGGTAGTTATTCTCCACCGGATGAGCATACAGCATGTTGAATAACTACCTACTCCTCCTAAATGAATATGTTGAAGGAGTTATATTCAGAATGTATTTTTTGCCCCTTCTGCTGACAAATTGTTGAGCTGGCTGCTCATCATAGCAAGCTGTCAGCCATATGGATGCCATTCAGCCATTTTTCCTCCTCGGAATGCTGTTGAGCAGGGCCCACACAGCCAAATGTCCGTGAGTCCTTCGATTCAGAGTGACTCAACGGAGCCGAGAGAAAGGCCACAATTTTCTCAAGTGGCAGGAGGCACCTGTGTCTCTGCTTTGCTCATCTTCCTATCAAATTAAAAAAAAAATTCTAGAGAACCCTCATGTACGTAAATTTAAGTTCTTTCTGCTGGGCTGCACAGTTGCATAGCTGTCTGCTTTACTGGTATGGCTTTGCAGCTGTAACAGATGAGTAATATTAGATAAGATAGATGTAAAAATAAAATAAGAGAATGGTGGTTTCCAATAACCTTGGTCATGTTGCAACACAGAGGGGAAAAATAAAACATGCGAAAGTTGTCAGCTGGTGTGGAGACGTTGTTAAAATATAAATGGTATGGAAAAATCATGGCTCAGATGAGGTACTAAGAGGTTTTCAAGAAGCCATAAAAATGTGCAGTTATATTACACTAAATGTTAGTTTATCATTAGACTTCCTAACAGTAATAGCTGCAAACAGCAAAATTTTCATAGGAACATTTTCCTAAATATGTCATCATTAGCTTAGTTATGCAGAAATGCGCAGGGAGCAAATGGGCTGCCCGTGATGGCTTTTTAAAGTTTAAAGAGGGGACAAAGGGACCTGCACTGTGTCCCTTTTATGTTGAAATCATGGTCCTGGATGCTCAGAGATTTAGATCCTGGGAGATAAAGGGAAATGAGCTGTGTAAAAATGAAACATAATTTTGAATTTTCTCATTAGATTGACATTTTCTGACAAGGTCCAATGCAAAGAGAAACACCAGCCCCAGTTTGGTCCCTAATCCTGGATCACATGGTTTGGTCTGAACCCTCTTTGTGTTTTGGCCATCCGTTGTCCTCCCTCATGACAATATGAATATTTTAAACTATTCCAAATGATCACGGCTGTGCTTAGCTGCCCACGCTTCGCCATGGTTACGTGAAGAAGTAACTCCATGACACATGGCTGGCATTTTTTGCGTTTGTTTGTTTGTTCGAGCTCCAGGAGGGTTATCAGTGATCCACATCAGAGAGAGGAGGCTGAGTTTACATCCCTCCAGCCCCCGGGCTGTTAATTTTAACAAAGCTGCCAGAATTTGCACATTGGATGCGTTGGGGGCATGCCAGGGAGGGGGTGGTACAAGGGGGATGTGCTACCAAACAGCAGGTGAAGGTGGCCTCACTGCCATGGGAACCAGATCTCCTGTGGGGAAGGGGGCAGTCTGGCATGCTGGGGAGGGGGCACAGAGATGTGTTGTGTGGTAGCTGGATTTATTTTTAAAATTGTTTGTGGCATGGAAATGTCACCCATGAAGGCTGTGGCTCAGAGAGGGCTGGCAGTGACCTTGGTTTAAAGCATTTCCAGCTCTGCATTGGCCAGGATAACCCTCGCTAAGTTCCTGGCTGAAATGTTTTCCTCTGATATGTAATAATGTTAAAATTGGTGACCTTGTAGATATACATTCTTGACAGCAGTTTCATCTACTGGGCATTTCACTGGTGGATCCTGCCTGGAAAACTAGGCAGATGGTTTTGGTTCTCAGGAAAATTAAGATTGGATCAAAGCCCAAGCATCTTTGGTGTCCCCTGACCAAGCTTGTGTTGGCCTTCCCAAACCAAAATGCTCCTTTGACCATCTTTGGTCTGACCCTTTGAGTTTCTTGAGTACTGGGATTTGGTACAGGTGAGTTATAAACATGACGTCTCCACACTGCAATGTCTCAGCTGTGACTCAAGCAACACTGCTTGCATTGCAATAAAAGCTGCAAAGATTCAACTTAAGTAATTTTTTTATTGATGATTCTCATCAATCAGGAAGTCTAAAATCAAATAATAGTTTTAAACTTGCCTTACATTTGTGCCAATTTGATAATTTCTCTGTGTAGAAGTAGATTTCCTCTCTCTTGCAGCCATTAAAGATTTCAATTGCAAGTGAGTACAAAGCTCATTTGTACTAGGGGAAATATTCAATGGGAAATAATATTAATATTTTCCTAGGGGAAATATTCAATGGGAAATAATATTAATATTTTTAAGAAATTATGAAGTACAGTGAATGCTTTTTGCCTATTTTTATAATTTAATTTTATTAGACAATTGTGAATGGCCATTGAGAATCACCAATATAAGCATTAAGCACTAAGCTTGACTTAGTTTCTACCCAATTACATGTTCATTCAAAAGTGGATTCCATGAAAATGTAGAGAAAACATTGAAAAAATAACATCAAATTTCTCAAACTTTAAAAAGTGATCTTGAATTGCAACTTTCTTGCTCTGCTTCTACACCAGAGGAAACTTTATATGTGATTAGTAAACAGATATATTGTGGTTACTGTATTTGTCCATTTTTTGAATGGACAACCTCTTACTACAATTTTTAGAGAAAAAAAAAGTGAGTCTTGCTGAACTAATTTACCAATTAGCTCACAAATTTGTATGAGATAGGTATTGAAATAATTGCACTGAAGGAATGTTCTTTACACCTGCAAGTGAGGCAGCTGCTGCCAAAACCTCAGAAATATCACTTCAATAAAGTTTTAGTCTATTTAATGACTTTTCCTATTGATGCTGAGGTTTGGCCTATTACACGAACATGAACTGCTCAAGACATTAAATCTCAGTTATGTTTTGAGAATTTTAATAAATTTTGTTAAAGTTAGAGCTTAATTTATGTTATCCTGCTTTAAATTTAATTTTAAATAAAATAAATAGACTTATTCTGTAAAAAGTATAAAAGAACACAGCGTTTTTAAAAATTAATTTATACAGCTTTTGGAATGTGGAATTATCTGGTTTTGCACTTCATTATGTCTGTAGATTTCAAATGTCATTAGACTGGGCTTTGTGTATCCCCTAAGCCAGAATTTTCAGTGAATATTTGTATCTATGAAAATACAGATAAAATCCTTGTTAACAGGCGGAAATTATTTTCAGGTTTTTAGGAGGACTGATAAGACGACACTATTGCTTTCCAAGTTACATGGAAGAATTTTTCAGCCAAGGACACAACTGAAAGCTAAGGACCTATGGCAGAATTATCTGATTTTACTTGGCATTTGTTTAACTGTTGTGTGTATTGCTGAAGGCCATTTACTCTGACAAGAAATGTCAAATAAACCAGTAATAAATCAAAACAGGAGATGGAATACACTTCTCTTTCCTTTTTTCCTACTTTGGCAAGGTAAGGAGGGGTTTATAGACTACTGAAATTCGAGGAATTGCTCACATATGGAAAAATATTTTTTCATTGGGACAATTCTGTAAACTTAAGCCTCTGGAAGTATTAGAGAAGTTGTTCCTAATTACATATTTTAATGGTATCTAACTAGTAGTGAATACAGTCTTTTGTGCATGACCAGCAGTAACTATTTCTTTTAAATGAGCAATTCTCCCCCTTCTCTAGTTCTATAATATAGTAAAATATGTGGCATGAGAAGATATATATATCTGATGAACGTGCCTTTTAAAATATGGTACATTTCCTTGCTATAGACCTTAAAATTTAAATTCTGGTCAGTAAGTGGACTTACATTTATAAACCCTGAAGTTTATGGGTGCCTGCAGTGGATGATGGCCACTTTACATCAAGAACTAATTTTTTTGATTACTAAATGTGTTTCTTTGAAAATTACTTGTTACCTTTTATTACCCTGCTTTCCTTTAGCAAAATAAATCTGTTCATCTAAGGACTAGAATAACTATTTAGAAATGGACTTTTTTCAATTCCCTCTTTACCAAGGGGGCTGTGGAATTGAGTACAGGATAATTCTCAGCTTTCACAATATCTTATTCAAAAGCAGCAACATCCATATCAAGTTAGAAAAGACGAAGGAAAATGTATCAACTGCTTAAAAATCATCAGCATTTTTAATCTGCTAATACGATCCTGAATAGTTAAAAACCAGAGAGGAAGCATTAATACTGGTGGAACAGTTCAAAGAAAGGTAAGAAGAGTTGGAAGTGAAAAGTCACCCCAGAAAAAGCAGAAAAAAACATCAACTTTATTTAAAATGCAGAACAAAAGAGAATCCTTTAAAATGCATTGACGTAGTAAAACTCTATGGGAACTTTTACTCATTTGTGTATTTTAATGGTGTTTGGGGTTCTTTGTGCCAAAAAAAGGGAAATGCATAATAGTGTAATACAGTGCTTGAATTTTGGAAGGAATAGAAAATTGAAGTCATATTTCGTTGAATATAGAATAATAGACTCTACAAATGTCAGTTAATAATATCACATCAGTTTTTATATTCTGGTTTGTTCTGTTTTTTGGACACTTACTCTTCACTAAGCAATCATATGTTTTTACCTCAGCTTTGTGTTTTGTCATCTATTTCTGTGTTGATTAATTAATGTAGTCATCTAAATAATTTTTAATTAAGTAATTTTTGTTTAAAATTGCTGAAAAATAGTGGGGGCAAAAACCCCAAGAAGACATTTCTAAAAAGCCAGTTCTGTTAATATATAGTTTTCATACTATATTTCCATTTGGTTTTAATTACTAAGTACATTTTCCTGAAAATTACAAACCCTGATGGGTTAAAGGTTCCTCTGCTCCTGCTGCTTTTTTTTTTTTTTCACACAGACATCCTTCCCTGTTTCTGGCAACCAGACTATCTTTAAAGCAGCACATGGTAACACTGCACACTCTGAACGCTGGCTTCAGTGAGAAACAAGAAGCTTTTGAACAACAAAAGCCAGGACCAAATCTTGAGGTAATTGATTTAGTTCTGATTTGGGCCAGACATTTAGGTTTCCACTATCTGAGCATCTTATCTGTGTATATCTTCACATAAAGGTCTGAAAAAACCATCAAGAGGTGAAATCTGAAATTACATAGTGGCACAATCTCAGTAAATAATAAAATTTCAAGCTTGCCATACGGCATTCCTTTGGCTTTTGTGGTCAGCTTTGTACATATATTATAAATATAATATGCATACAAGATGGGTTTCAATGAGAGCAGTATCTGGGTTGCATGAATTAACAGTAGTTTTATTGGGACTGGATGAAGTCTTCATCTAAACAGGAATGCTGCTCAGCTGCATAGTTGTGACCATGTCATATGTGAGGAAAAATTGTATTTTACTCATCAGTGCTAGGAAGGGAGAATTAAAGCATCTTCATTCATCTATAAGATCTATAAATATTTTCCACTTAGCCTTATTCATGGTTTGTCTTCCGTTTCAGACTTTAAGATGGCATTATTACAGAACAAGCTTTCTCCCAAAACAAATTTAAAAAATTAAAAGAAAATTTTAAAAGGCAGGAAAAATATACTCTGCTCTAGATCTTTCTTTTGAATATAATCCTTCCTTAGGAATTGTGCTAATGTAGTATGATTTTCAGGACAAAATGTTAGGCAGCCAGCTTCCCAACTTTCTTCCACTGCTGTGGCACAGACTTTATCCCCTCTTTCAAGCTGTGTGTGGGACAATCCTGTGACCTGGATTGGGGTGCTGTCTGCATTAAAATAAAGCAGAATAGATAATTTGAAATTGTCACCTCACCAAATACTACCCTGCCAGAAAGTGGCCATGCTTCAGTGGGAATCTCATATAGCAAACAGGACCATTAAAGGACAATTCAGGAGAGGCCAGCCACATGGAGCTGTTTTATTCTTTACCAGCATCCAGTTAATTTGTATCAAAAGCTGGCTAGATAGCTGGGAGTGTTGGGAAGTCTGTAGGCTAATTGCCTTTAAAAATAAATGCATCAGAGCCGCTGGGGCATTTCTGTTGTGGTTTTAGATTATTCACATAAATTATGAGGTTATCAAATGCGAATGCGAAATTGTCAGGCATATGCTCAAATATCAACTTCCTAAGCTGTGCAATTACTCAGGGTGTCATCTCAGTCTTCAAGCAACCAGAAACTTCTGCTTCTACATAAAACATCATCAAGGTATTACAAAGCCTTTGGCAACAGAACACAATTAAAATACCTCAAGCACTGAAACCCATTAATATAAAACAGGCAAAGTTCAAGAGAAACAGTTCGGGCGTGCCTTCTTGGCTGTGACAGGAGCACAGAGCCCTTGCAGATTAAATCACCCTGCTGAGAAGCTAGGGTCTCTGCATTATAATGTCTCCACTGCAGTGCCAGAGCTGCTACACTGAAAGATCATTTGGACACCTCTGTGCCACGCCTTGGTGCCTACAGGCAGTGGTGGTCCTTCTTTTGTGAGTTCAAGTCATACCAAGACAGGAATAGTCTAGCATGAGACAGATGTTTATGTTACCAGCTTCATCTGCAGCTGGGTTAGACTGTCCTGTTCTCTTCCTGACTCCCTCTGGTCCTGTGGCCAAGTCCTTAAAGCCCATCTGTAAGGGCACAACCAGTTCGAGCACCCTGGATGCAAGCTGCCTCTGCTCAGGAGCTCAATGAAATTATTATGGGGCCAGTGCTCCAATGTGTTCTGCAGGACTAGTAAAACCAAGGAAACATCCCCTCAGCCCACAATTAATCATATCCTTTGAGACCAAGAATTCTCTGTCAACACGCTGAGTTAGAAAAACAAATTATACAGGCGGCTTTTTAGCACTTAAGCAGTGCTTTTATAGTAAACCTATAATGTTTTCATCTTTTCAGCATGAAAAGAATGAGATTCACTGCACCAGAGCCAATCAGCTTTCCTTGTAGACAGTTTGCTAAGTTATCTTCATAGGTGTTTTTTGAAAATAATAGTTAAAATAGTTTAGCACAGTCACAGAAAAATTGTGTGCTGGAAACTTTCACTTCACTGTTACTGTTACTGCATTTACACAGTGTAGAGTTTACATTATGCACATAAAGAAAACATCTGTATTCTCTAATTATAGAAGCTTTAATAAACACCAGCTTTGAACCATGACTTTATCCGTACAGTCCCAGTATACACAACTGAGAGACATTTCCCTGTGCTACCTTTCTGATGTCCCTCGTGGGACTTGACCCCAAGTAAGTACCTCTGTGCAGATAAAGGTGGGATCTGGATGAAGTTACTTTTTAAGCTCTACTGAAGTTGTTAGCTGTGAGGATTTCTGGATGGCAACATCCCATCGTTGGAAAGAGAAAAAACTAATTCATGCATGCATGTAAAGAGCTCTCAGATGAAAATCATTCTTACTCATTGCTTGCATGGCCCGTCCTTGAAGGGATCATCAATTTTCACTGTTTTTATACATAATTTCTGAGTTATTCATCTCTCAATTAATGTACAGCAACCTTAAAAAAAGGGTGGACCATATCTTTTATCCCACTGTCATCCCACCTGATGCCACTCTACTTTTCAAGAGGGCAGCATCTCATCCCACCACAGCAGTCGTGAAGAGGTAAAGCTATCAGTGGTGCAGTCCAGATGTACATCCTACAGCTTTTACCAGGCAAGTAGTGCTACATATCCTTTTCTAGTGAAATTTTGTCCTCTAACTTGGCATTAACCTTTCATTTTTTCTGCTGGGAGGACCTGTCTGCTGTGGGCCATCCAGTTATTTTTGAAAATGATCAATCTAGCAATAATAATTATACCCATAAAGCTTCCCTGTGTTAACCTCTGTCATTAACTGAAAAATATGTTTTTTATATATAAAGGTGTGATTACCTGTGCTAGGTATTTTAATGAAATCTACATATAATATTTGCTATGCTTCCATTTCAGAAGTTTTTATTATTTGCTCAAGTACTTAGGGTCTCTGGCATGATTTATTAGCTGGTTAAAATTCATAAGTGTCATTTCCTTTAAGGGTTACAAACTTTCTCATTAATACCTGTACAACCACCACCATAGACATTACACACCAGATGACACTTGCCAAAATCTTGTCCCCTGTACTGTCACCTGGCATGCTGCAGGCTCCAGACTTGCACCACGTTGAATGCTCTGAAAGCTGCTTCTTCCATCCTGATTCCTTGTGCCCCTGACTGAGTGCTCATATCACCAGCCATGCCCTGCAAACTGCTTTGTAGTGGTCACTGCACAGGTTTTGGCTCTCATAAATTCATCAAGTAATTCCTACCCATCCATTCCTACATAAAAGCATTTTATTTGCAAAGTGTGAAGACTGACTTGCTAAATAAGCAGTATAAAAAAATGAATACTTGAAATAATATAGTAATTATTTGAATGGCTCAAAATTCCTCTCATGATTTGTATGCAATCTATGTGGGAAATGGCATTTACAGCTTCCCTGAAGAAGGTTTCTCTTTGCTCGAAGGCTCTCACTGTTTGTCCCAAAATAAACTTGGGGAATGAAATTCATCTTCCAGCACATTTCTAGAGATCTGCATTTGTTATGCTCCTGTATCTTCTTTATCATGTACCACTCCTTTATAGAGCCCTTGTCTTGCAGGTTTTGCTCTCAAAGCTGGAGATCAGACTGCCTGCAGCAATGGAATACCCTGCATCCTAACCTGAGCAGGGGCAGAGGTAAGGAGGAAGGGAAAAATGCCTCTGGCTAATCTCTGTGAATTATAAACTTTTTTGTAACATTCTGGGTTTGGATTGACAGAAATCTATCGCTTTGGTTGGAATTTGTTTTGACCAATTATTATAATGCTTAGATTTGTGAAAGTGAATAGGAAACTGCCACACATTGTTTAAAGTGTGTCATTTTAATTTTAAGCTTGGATGATCTCAATTTGGTAAAAACAGTGATGCTTAGCAAGTACAGCAGAGAGTAGAGGATAAAGGACAGGGCGTGAATGCTTTGTCATTATGTCCTACAGGGAGGATGACCCCAAGTCCGGAACTGCATTTAGCTGGACAGGAACTGTTTGGAAACGTCTGATGGCCAAACAGATGCCCATGGCAGGGCAGCACTAAATGTCTTAGCTCTGCAGAGCATTAAACACACAAGTGTTTACAGGACCTGTGCCCTAGGAGGCCTCAGGCTGGAGGAATGTTTGGCCAAAGTAGCCTGTTGCCAGCTTCTTTTCAGGTGCTGCTCACACAGGCAGGGAGCAAGTGAGCTGTGCATGTGGACCAAATCTTTGCTTTGCTCACAACCCAGGCATGCTCCAGCAGACCCATGGAATCATTACATGCACTGAGAAAATCCATGGTAAATCAGGACTTGCTGTGTGTGCATGGACATACCTCATGAAAGAAGGCACTTAGGGCCCTAAGTGGCCCTGTGTTTGCAAAAGCCAGTCCACAGAGGGCTGCATGTGAGAGGTATTGGTTACATTATACTCCTCCCCACATAAAAAGGCAGCTGTGTTGTTGCACTCCCAAAAGACAGCCGCGTTCTTATGCATTGGAAAAATCAGCTGTGAAATGACTGAGAAAAAATTAATTGTGTTTCCCAAAGGCAAAAATAGAGGTGTGCTTATGCAGTGTGTTAATAGACTGACTGGATCCAGCACTTTGCAGGACTTGTTCCTGCTATATGGAACCAGCAGCAGAGATGCATTTTGATGAGAAATTCTGTTGTTGAATGGAACATTTAATTTCTTTAAAGAAATTTTTTTTTATTATTAGGTTATCACTGACTAGGTTATGATGAGCTGTATGAAAACACAGCCTGTGATATGTCAGGCAAGGTAGAAAATTGTTCTCTCTTCCCCACAAAGGACAGCTCCTGTCACTGTCATCAGGTAAGTAAGGCACACACACACACACCACAGGGAGGCAAGATTCCTGAACTAATCTTGAATCTGCTGTTGGTATTCTGCTTGACTTTTTAGAAGACTCCTCACATCTCCTGCATTCTGTAAAACAGAGAGTGATAACATGTGATAGACTTTGATCTTGTGCATTTAAGTGCTTTTTGCTCCGCCAAATCCTTGAGTATCTTCTTTGTTTTATGCAGTAAATATACCACCTAACTTTGAAACCACAGCCTGGTTATATTCCTGCCAGTGTTAGTCGCTAGCCTGACTTATAACATGACTTATTACTCTTCTGACTGATCTCCTCTTATGTGCCACTTTACCCGAATTCCTCTTCTGAAATTGCCATTAGTGCTTAGGTAATAAAAGCACAGCATCCTGTACATACTTCAGTATTTCACATCACTCAAGAATCTACCTGTCAGGATTGTCATTCTTCTATGTACCTTTTCTACAGATAAAATTAGCAACATGATAGAGGCTTTTATCAACAATTAGCTTGTTGTAGAACATATTTCATATACCAAGAAATGTGTTGTGTGCCATTTTGGAATGGTATTGTGGTTTCATAACATCCTGTCAGCATGTAGGCACTGCAGTGAGAAGCACACGATTCTGACTTTGGTCTGACTCTGTGCTGGAATAGCTCCTTTGCTTCGAAGGGACAGAAGTGAAATCAGAGTCAGGTTCAGTACAGTTGCAGAGATGAGCTGATGGGCAAAGCAGAAACTGGACGATTAATAGTTAATGACTCAAGATATTCTGCACTTCATTGGGAGCTATAAAAATTCTTAAATCGGTGGGTAAATTTTAATTCATCTTCCTTGTCCATAAATACGTTGGAAGGCCTAAAGTTTTTTGTCTGGCAGAGTTGTTTGGTTCCAAGTGTTCTCTCTCTCAGTACCAGGAAAGTAACAAGTGGCACAGTACCAAACACCACTCTGCTATTTCATGATGTTACTGCTGCTCACGTAGCTTTTCCCAAATTAGCTTTTGACTAATTGCTGGGTCCCTCTAAGAAAATAGCTGCTACTGCACAGAACCTAGTGCAGCTGCCAGGGAGGTTTGGGTCCACTCCAGCTGAGATCCATGCCACTGTGGCTACACAGCTCTTATAACCTGGCCTACTTAAATCAGTTTGGGCAGAGTTATTTAAGCTGCAGTCAAGCCTTTTTGTTTAGGGTAGATGAAGTCTCGGGTCCAAGTGTCTATCATTGCTGTGAAAACCACAATGCTATCCATGTGCTCATAAATTTCTATGCAATTATTTGCATAATTTCCTGTCTCTGTAGTATGACTAGTGCTAAGTCTTAGTTAATGAGATCATTATACCTTGGCAGTGGTTCACAGGTATTAACTTTTTTTAGAAATATAAAATCTTGCTTCCTTAAACATAGTTTTTAATTTTGTAAAGAATAGTGATGTTTTATATAGCAAGTTTTTATGTGATATTCCTCCTTTCTCTTGGCTAATATATTGTATTATCCACTTTGGGTTCCCACTCTACGCTTTCTGGAGTCTTCTAGACCTCATCAGAAGAAACAACTAACACTGCCATGAGGGTTTTGAACATAAAGTCTGACATAGCTTTTGACATGTCTGCTCACATCCTGAGATTCATTCCCTTCCTGCTGTCCTGAGTCAAAACTTTTGGGTTTAGGGATATCAAGGGAACATTCCTGCCTGTTCCTCTTATTATCCATTTATGGACCTGTTGTCCATGATTATATGCAGCTGCTTTTTGAGCCTATTGATACTCTTTGTTATCAAAAACTCCCATGGCAAGGTTGGAATGGAAAAAATCAGCCTAAATACCATGGTCACACAGAGATAAGCAAGCTTTTTGGATATTTTATAAAAGGGAATTTCTACCATAAATATATGTCAATGGTTTGACTTTTTAGTGTAGCAGATACCCGCAAAAAACATGAAAAATAAGAAAAGCAGAGTGATACTTCTCTGTCATAAGACACTGAAACACAAGAAAGGCAGAGGTGGGCCAGATAAAGTCATGGGTTTCATCCTGTCACCTCTTTCCAATGCTCCCTTTGCTGCTTAAGGTAGATGATAAGCAGAGGAAACACCTATAATGCTGCTACATTTACAGCACTTTTCCAGAGGTTTCAGTGGTTTGGAATTCAAAGATCTCAAAGTCTTTGGGTTTAATAGAAACTTGTGGTGATTTTCCTTCACAAAGTTATCTAATTGCTTTTTGAATCCCTAGAGTCTCAGCTTCCAAAACACTTTGTGACAGCCTGTTCTATTCACAGGAATTGTGAAGCTCTGACACTTGCATGGGGTTGCTGTGAGCACCTTGTGTGCATGTGGGGAACTGCACAGATAAATGCACAGCTATTTTGAGCAACAAATTCAAAGTGTGTTTATGAGCTGTGAACAGAAAAGAGAGTTTGATTTGATTTGATTTATTTGTTTGAATTTTTTAGTAGGGCTATTGGCAGAATATGCATGGACCTGCTGCCTGGTTCCCTGACTATAATAATGAAACACAAATAAAAGAATGAATGGTGTATGTAAGCAGGCAAGTTATACAAGTTAATGGGCTTACATAGTTACACATACATGTGGAATCAAAGATCATTTTTATAGTCAGAGCAGCTTGTTTGGGTGGATCCAAAGCTATAGCAGCACATTAAACTTCTGAGAAAAACAGTCCTGGTTCTTCTGGACTCTTGAAAATGTGATGTTTTAAACAAGGCCTGCTTCCTGCTGCAGTCCATAGTGTGGGTTATCTAATAGGCTTGAGCTTTCAGTCCCAGCACTGAGCTGGAGCCTTTTGAAAAAGATGGGCTGCTGGAGGAGTGGGGAAGGTTTGTAAACAGCTGAAGTGGGGCCTTCTGGGTTTTATGTGTTCCATAACCAGTTCAAACAGGGCAGCAACTGAAAACCCCAGATGTCAAAGTTACACAACAGTGCCTTCAGGAAAGCAGCTTCAAGTTTTCCGTGGGCTTTGTAATAAAGAGCATGCATGAAATGTTCACCCACAGATAGTGAAGTGTTTTCTTTGCTAGCAGTACACACCCACCATCGACTCTCAGCTCAGTCTTTCATAGGGAGAGAGAGGGATCTTCATCCCTAATGCATGTTTTTACATTACCCTTATGTTATTGTGAGTGGGTTGTGTATAGCAGACTTAATGCAGCAATCTGTAGACCTGCATCAATTTTGTGCCTTTTTTTGTTCTCTTAAAGAAATGCTGTATTGAATGAAAGTTTTGAGGCTTTTTTTCTACCTGCACTAAGGTTGAGTACTTTGGATGAAAGAGGGTTTATTTTGAAACTTATAGAAGTTTGACATTTTCTATTCATACCTGTATCTTCATATCCTAGCAGTGTTCAATTATATCAAATCTATTTTAGCCACCTACCATAGGATGTGAGTAGCTACATCCTACAAGGAACCATTTCTCCCCTCCTCTGAAGGGAGTCGAGACTGCAATCTCTTGTACTGAAGCTGTTTAAAGAACCTCACATCAGCTGTCTTGGCTTTAAACATTCAACATTTCTAAAATTTTCTTATGGAGCTCTGCAAATTTAGTGTCTCTAATGGTCAGGACACTTCCACATGGCACCGGTTTTTGGCAAGGTATTCTTTTTTTGCCATTTTATGGGGGTATCACAGCATTGTTACTCATTTTGCTGTCTCACAATGACTGAATTTAAATCTTTCAGTCTTTTTAAGCAGAAGGTTGCTTTCATTCTGAGGAATGACTTAAAAGAGCCAACATTGACCCCCTTCAAACTGCCTGGAAGGGTTTGGCACAGTCAGGGCTTAGCTGAGCACTGCCTCACCTGCCTTGCTTTGTATTTCTCACTGGCTTTTCTTCCCCTCTCTTTGACTCTCTCTGTCATTTACCATCAGCATGCTGATGTGTTCCCATCTGTGCTGAGGACTTTATCCCAGTGTTCTCATGTGATTAGAGTAAAGAAGACAAAGTTACTCAAGGTGTTCCATCTCTCATTCTCACACCTCAGTATTTATCTTTACCTGACCTCTGCCTCACTAAATAAATACTAGTGCCAACCTCTAAACAACTTATCCACCAGCAAAAATCTTCTGATGAGAACTGTCTGTGATTGCCAACTCATCTCTATTGGAGTGCTGTAAGAGGATTTTAATAGGTTTTTTTTTTCCCTATCAGTGCTTGGTCAGTAAGGCCTTACTCAACATTCTTATTAATGAGGTGTCTGACTGTTTCATTGACTTTGTTTTTCATATTGTGCTCAGTGTAATACCCTAAAAAATGAGAAGACACATTAGATGCTGATTTGAACTTATTATGTAATTATTTCTTATACATTTATTATTTATGGCGATAGTTTCATAATATTTTTTTTTTGCCAGAGACCATGAAAAATATAAAGAAATACAAGTTCTGTTCCTGCAAGTCTGAGGAACAGTTCATAGAATGATGATTTCACTTTTCATCTTCTGTGTTTGATCAGTGGCCTAGATTCAGGGAGGGAAAAAGCAGAAGAATCTAAAAGCTGTCCCTAGCTAGCAACAAACCCTGATGTAACAGCACAGGAGGAAAACAAACAGCTGGGGCCTGTTCCTGCAGTGTTTAAGCAGGTGAGGAGGGTGCAGTAATTCCTCCAGAGGCTTTCTGAACCTTTTTTTGCCTCACCCCAGTGTGAGGCAATTCACTGGGGTTCTCCACAGGTTACTGGGTCCTACTCCATGCCCATATATCAACAGAGGCAACATAGCAGGGTGAAACCTACCCTGGAGATTTCATGGCACAAAGTCAGAAAAAGCCTCTGTAGCCCATTAAAACTTCACATTTTTAGTATAATGAAAGGGCTTCCATGTATTGCAGGGTCAAAATCTTGTACTGTGTCATCAACAAAATCATACCCATTGAACTGAAAATGTCACTCATTTGGGACCGAATTTGAGTTGAGTCTGTCAGTTATCCAGGGAGGATGCAGAGGCTGATGAGAAATTGCAGAGGGGGTGATGCAGTTCCATGTGTTTAATGTCTCAATACCTTGTGTGCTTAGAACAAAATCATCAGTTTGTACTTGCAGAGATGAGAAGCTCTTAATCACTCTAGCACAGCCCAAAGTGTGAGCCTGGGTGAGAAGTACCTAAGTTATCCTGGCTACGACTAGGAAAACAACAAATGCTTTACCTGTTTTCAACAAATTTTAGTTATTCCATCATCTCTGTTTCCTACTTCAAATTAGAGCTAATAGAACATAGGTAATAAAATTTAAAAGCAAGCTCATTTTCTTCCTAATAAGACCAATCATTTTTCTCTATAGAATTGCCTTCAGTGTCCTTGATGCAGGAATGTGAAATGTTTCTTTTGGACAGCCGGGTTTAGCTCAGCACTGTGGTATCCTGATGGTTGGTGCTTTAGCCTGGTGGTCAGAACCCTCTTCTCTGGAGGAGACCTGTGACAGCAGATGATGCTGATGAAAGCCTAAAAGGATTGAGAAATGTGATGAATTGTCCATTCTGTTCCCTTCCATACTATGCCTTTTCCCCAGGACAAAAGTCTGTAGTGCAGGAAGAAATAGGTTAGTGCACTACATTTTATTCCACAGGCTCTGTTGGCAAGGTCCAAATGGTCCCTACGTGAAAATTATCCAGATATACTTGCTCTGACTGAACTGGCAGAATTTCTTTGCTGGAATAGAGATAGAAGTCACTTTTCTCTAAGTCACTTTTGGTTTTGGACAGCAAGTGCCTCTTCACGCTGGGGCAATGTAGATGCTCCAGCATGTTTTGAGTGCACAGTCCTTATACCGAGTGTGTCCTCTTCCATCCTCTTTCAATGGGAGGATCCTACACCAGGGCAGATAAACTGAGTTTGTTGCTATTACATAGTTTTCTGGTGACTCCATGATTCATCACAAGCTTTCTCTCATAGCTTTTCTTGTATGGAGAGAGCTGTTTAATATAATTGCAGGAATGACTGGATCGTGGTGAGGAGCACGTAGAGCATGCACCAAAGGGTATTTTGAAAGAGTTGACTTTTCCAAGAACTCCTGAAGGCAGTGAGGACTTACTTGGCTCTGACTTTAAAAAATGTAATTCTAGTCTTTTGTAATAATTTTCTGGTAAGCTACAGCCTCATTCAGTTAGCGTGGTAAGCAGTTCTACTTTGTGAACTCTGTATTATTTGAAGGTTCAGCTTTCATCTAAATTATGTCAAATACATGAAAATAGCATCCTCTCCTTATCAGCATGTACGTTTTTTTTTCCATAATTTGTATGAAATAAAAATAGAAGATAGAAGAAGTGACAGAATTAATGTAGTACATAACTCTGGAGGCATCACTATCTGGCACAACATTTCCTAATGAAACCATCATTCAAAGGAAACCTTGCTCCCAGTTACAGAATGAATATGAAAATGGTAGGTGAATATTCTTAAAAGAAAAGTAGGTAAATAGAAGGCGTGATTGAATAAAATTCAGCTAACTTGGGTAGTTTTCATTTCATTTTGTACTTATAAATGCACATTATAGATGCCTAGCAGAGACTTGGAGTTTTCTCTGGGATTTCCATTACTAAGTCATCACTGTGGATTTCTCTGCTGCACCCCTGATTGATATCATATCACTGACTGTCCTGTGGCAACTACTCCCCAGCAATTTGGCATGCCCTTATCACTCACTTTTAATCAGATAAGATATTTTCTTCAGCACCTGCTCTTATCCTCAGTAGGCTTTCTTAATATTGCATGAATGTTACTGACAACTGATTAAGGCCCAGTGTGGTTACAAAGGTGTCCCCTTAAAAAAAAAATTGCAATGTACAATAAAACTTACTTATAGTTTAAATATTTAAGAGACTTTTTTTATGATCATATTTGATGGGATCTATCAGGAATTTAGATCTATTTCAGCCGAAGTGACTTTATCTACCTATGTCAAAGAAGGCACAGACTCATTTTTGAGTTCTGCCTCCTCCTGCAATTCAGGCTGTCTTATCAAGACTGAAATCAGACAATTTTCAGGTGTTTCCTGTAGTTATTCAGAGAGGAATACTTTATTAGGTCCCCTTTCTGTGTTTCTTGTAGTTTCTGTGCTCCCAGAAAAATGCAGTTTTGCCTTGGGAGACTGAGGAGTCAGGATCAATTACTCCATGGCTCTGATGAACTCTAGGGTTTAAGGTCACCATCTGAATTTCTCCTCCCTAATGAAAATATTGAGGTAAGGCTATAGAATGAAAAAAGAAATATGAAAGCAATTTAATTTCATGGGTTTTGGAAGTATTGCCCTTTATCTATTTAAGATCTATTTTTATTAAAATTTTGCAGGATGGAGGTTAATTCATTTTTTAATGTATATTTGTCTTTCAGAGTATTATTGACTTAAGTAGCAGGTTGCATGACTGTGGTCTAGAAACACTAATTGACATGCACAGTATTTATATTTCCTCTTCAAGGCCCTTTTATTAAAGCTCCTTTTTTGCTTTTTTTGGAAACCATGATAAATGCAGGTTGGTTCACTAATGACTTGCCCCATGATCTTCAGGATTATGAAGTTTGTCCCACAAAAACCAAGTGTCCCCACAGGCATTATGTTCTTTTTCCAGCCTGCTGGCTGAGCCAGAGTTGGGCTGAGATGCTGCTTAGCACCTTGCTAGGAAAAAAAGACTTCGGTCAGTGATGCTCTGTGGTGTTCACAGAGTGCTCAAACCAGAATCTGATCCTGAAGGTGGAAGTAGTAGTCACGTAAGAAACTGCTGGTTGATCTCATAAAGTGAATTTATCACCTCTCTGATCCTGCAGTTTTCCACATGTCACTATATTAATTCATTCTTACCTTGAGACTGGCCTGCATTTCCATGTTGCTGTTGCAAAGTGCCACTTTCAGAGGTTCAGTGTAATCCAGGATTTCTTGGAGAAATCCTCTGGTGAGTTTAGTTCTGTTTTTGAAATCAGGTGGCATTGAAATTCAGACAAAGCTAAGCTTATCTTGCATGTTATGCAAAAGGTACTTTTATAACTCAACCCTTGGTTTAGAAATATAATTCAAGCAGGGCTATGCATTCCCATATATTTACCAAAGAGCCTGAGTGTCTAATGCCAAATATTAGACATATTAGAACCTCAAAAATTAAGAAAAGAAAATTTGCTTCTAACAGTTTTACCAAAAAAAAAAAAATATTTCTTGTTTCAAATCACACAATATTTGCTTGGTTTGCACATCTTTGAGTCACATGATTATTTTTTTCACATTCCTTACCTTTTATTTAAAATGCAAATGAAATTTTGTTCTCACAGTTACTGGGGAAACATCAGAGCAGTGTTTTCCAAATGATCCAACCCAAATAAAGCTCAAACTAGAATAAACCCAAAGGCTCAGAAGCCCTCAGAATTTTAACAAAAAATTCAGATAGGCTCAATCTTAAAAAATAATTGTTTAAAGGTCTCCATTTGTTTTAGAAGACATCACACCAGAAAAGACTCATGAGAGACTGAAATGAATCTTTTTATCTGTGTGCTCTAAATCTTGCTGCCTAGGAGATGCACAACTGGCATATGTAATTGCACAGTGTACCTAAGCTGTGTTTAAAAATAGGAGCCCTGTGAAACAGAGAGGTAAAAGCTTGAATTAGCATGATTAAGAGACAGCTCTACATCAATTTTATTTATGATTAATAACTCAGAGCATCCCAAGTCCCACATCAGGTTGGCCACCATAATCCATGGAATTAAACATGGGTCAGAGAACAAGTGAAAAATTACAGTACCCTCTTGAAAATGTCAGATGGTTTTGAGACCATCCAATCAAAATCGCCCAAAAGTGTACTGCAGTACGCAGCCAAAGTGCTGGACCGCCAGAAAGGGGAATCCCGCCGCATTTCACATCCTCCTCTCACGTCAGCGCACAGAGGTCGCACTGTTGATGCCTATATGCTGCAGTCCTCTCTTCTCCCTGGAGCCTCTCTTCACTGGTGCTGCCTGGCTGAACTGCCCCATGTTTCTGAATGCCAGCCAGCACAGTGATCACTCTCTTCAGTTGTTTAACACGAGGGCAGTAACCACAGTGTAACTGGAGCGTGGTTCTAAGTCCTGCTGTGCGTGTTCTCTCCTTCAAGTGCCCTCATCAGGCTAATTACTTACCCAGTGAGCTGTGCTGTCACTAATGCCCTGCAGAATGAGTAGAGCAGCATTCCCAACTGTTCACTTCTCTTAAAGAAGACATTTTCCTCTTGTGATATTTTGTACTCTTGCTAGAGCAAAGAACTTCCTCTGAAATGGGAATCTCTACCCAGAAGCTTAACAGTTTCCAACTTGGCAATTCCCAATGAAAAACGCTCACTGATTTTAATTCTAACAATGTTTAAAGAGTGCTTTAAACAGAGAAAGTCAGTAAAACCCTACTCGAGGTGTCATTTGGACATTTCAAAAGCCAAATACATAGTGAGGCAATTGGTAAGCGATGTGTTGGTGTGTCGGTGCTTAACTATAAGCAATGGATTAACTTCTTGATTTTACTAATTTAAAATTCATTATGTGCACTCAGCTGTCTTATTTTTTTTTGAGAGGAAGCCATGAATGAATGCAAAAACTTCATTCTCTTTAGCACATTAAAAATATAAATTATGGATGTTAGTACTAGTAGTATTCATAGAACACCATTTCTATTCCTTGTATACAGAAATATAAAAATGACAACAATGTCTGAGCAACTTTCAGCTGTGCATGGTGATGTTTTTTTCCCTTTAAAGAGGTAAAGGTGGGAAGGGAAAGAATTGGTTGAATTACTAAAATAGCTATACTTGTCTCTGTGAATGCTTTCGAGAAAACAATTTCTCACATCTGATGGAATCATTATTGACATTTGCAAGGACTCTGGTGGAGCCTTTCACCTTTTTATCTGCAGAAAGTTGTGTTTTCTGTAGAGATTTATGTCCTCTTCATTCTGGAGCTATGGGAGCTCTACCCTCACTCTGAGGAGGCAGAAACCTCATGCCAGACAGTCTTTGCTTCCCAGCAGTTTTCAGTATGGAGCATTTCCATTATCCTGGAGTCATCTCCAGGTGCTGGCCATGGCAACAGGTGGGACATAGAACAAAACGACTCCTGGACCCTAAGAATGATTTTTGGATTGTTTAGTTCTATAGATGTTATTCGCAAGAATGGGGAATATCTTTGCCAAGGTAAATGTTCTGAAAACAGAGAAATTACCTTTATAAATACTGCAACAGGCCTAAGGGACATTTCTTTTCCTTACACAGTATTTTAAAAGTAATCAAATCTCCTAGGAGTGCAGTGCCACATGAAGTGATTTAAAATGTGTCAGAAGATGAACAGAAAAGTTAACATTACCATTTCATCTTTGCCACTGTTTCTGTTATGCCCAAGCTTCACAGCATACAATAATGCATGGAAGAGCTCTGGCTGGCTGATGTCTGCCCATCCTGAGGCACAATGAGAGGAATCAAGAATACAGCAGCTGCTTGAGTTCTGAACTGTCTCGTTTTTACAGGCTCTTACATAAGCCTTTTTCCTTCTGAGTCTGTATTTACCAAGTCAAGGGTCTATCTCATTGTTCCATTAGCGCAGTACATGAATTTGCAGCAAAGCAAGGAAATATGGCAATAAATCTTATTAGCTGTTGTTGTATGCAGTCCCAAAGGCTCTCCTGAGCGAGCCACATCCCTCTCGAGCAGATATCAAAGAGAATAAAATTATGTGTAATAAAAGAGAACAACAAACTTTTTTGCAAAATGGTGATCTTGAAACTCCATGGCACAGATGCCATTCTTTGGGAAAGCGAGGTTTTTCAAATGATCTGTGTATAGAACCACCGATAGGATATGTGAGAAGAGGGGACAAAGTGCTCCTGCCCTCATTCCTGTCTCTCTCTCTTCACATTCCTGGCAAGAGCCTGAGTGGGCCAAGGCTACAGGGGCTGCCCAGACTGTTTTCAGCTGATGAACGTCAAACGTTAGTCTGACTTCAGTGCAACTCATTTAAAAGATCAATTTCCCCACAGTTCAGCCTGAAGAGAGAAGCTGCATGTTTCTTGCCTTGTTTTAAAAGTATGTTTCTAGCCTTGCTGTGGGTGAGGTACCTGGCTCATTTGTTCTTAATAAGATGCAGCTTGTAATATTTCTGAGAACATTGGGATTACCTCTCTGCTGCTTTGCTTTCCTTTATGTACCTGCTGGATTTGTGACATGTCTTTGAGCAGGCCTGTCTGCTGGCCACGTTGTAACTTATAGTTAGGCTGAAATTATGTATAACCCATTCAAGAGACACAGGTAGGCTTTCAAGTGCTTCTGTCCCATTGATTGGGACTGAAATCTCTTGGGTTTCTCCTGGCTCTCAAGAGGTTCAGCACTGGGCCAGCACGAGCTTCCTCAGCACTGTCAGGAATGAAATGTTTCTTGGCACGTGCAGGAGCTGAATGCTGGGCACCTGGAGAGCTTTAAAATTGAAATAGGTACCAACTAAGGTTTAAGAGCCTTCCGAGCTGGGCAGCAGCTGAGCAGAAGTTTTTAGTATCACTGTTCGTAATTGCAGCTGACTTCTGCCTGGCTTGGATACCTCAATACCTTTTTGGGATCTGGCCCTGAGGATATTTTTTTTTTTAACTTCTGCATTAAATAATAAAGGGCATGCAATTAAGAAGTCTTGCTTAACTGGCTCAGCCTCTTGAAGAGAGCTACAAATCAGCCTTGTTTCCTCCTCCTGAGAATCATTAGATCATTTGTTACAAGGGCACAGGGAGCCTCTGCACTTTTTCATGGCAGAAAGTGCACAGGGCTGCTCTGTGGAGTGCTCTGTGCTGTTGTTTACAAACCAAGTGTGCCACACTGAGCATCCCAGCTGGATGTTTAGTTTGAAAAGCGATATGTCAGTTGCTATTTAATTAGGACCCTGCAGCCCACCTTTCTCAGATGCAGCAGCTTATTAAAGCGTTCCCTGATTGGGAATATGCAGATGCCATTGGTGGAAGAAATAGCTGCCTTTAGTTAGAGTGAAAGGACTTTGCCACTTTTAGGCTGGACTTACAGCAGCACACTTGGACCCCAGGGTTTAGGTGTAAGGACAGAGGAGACAAACAGGCTGCTATTCTCCTTCCAAGGAAAATTATGTTGGAAGGGGTGTTGCTGTGCTCCCTGTCCTGGGAGAGGAAATTCTCCTCCACTGCTGCCTGTGTATCCTTCTCACATGGCTCTTCTCTGCAAGAATTTCAAGAACAGGTGAGCAACTTCTCCTTACTGCTCTCTTGTTTGGGCTGGGATGGAGGGCAATAGGAAGCAAAAAAAAGTTGGTGCTTGGTATCTGGGAAAGGCCTGCAAAGAATAAGCTGCTTACAGTAAAAGAGCATGGCAGTGTTCAAGGCTAGGCTGGATGAGGCCTTGAGCAGCCTGGTCTAGAGGGAGTGTCCCTCCCATGACTGAGGGGTGGGAATAGAAGATCTTCAAGGTCCCTTCCAACCCAAGCCACGCTATGATTCACCAGTGGTGCAGCCTTCTCATTTGGAAGGCAGTTAGTACTTCTTTAAATTAAGGGAATTGAGGCTGCAAAGAAACTCCCCAGTAAGCTCTACCAAAATTGTAAAGATACCTCTAAAACAAACTATAGTGTGCCATTCAAATGCCTGGTTTACTCTTAGTGTTGTTAACCACTTCCTATTTCTCTATTGCTGCAAGCTTAAAAAAAAAAAAAAAAAACAAACCCAAACCCTCAAACTCACCAAAAATTGAGGGTGTTTATGTGAACTCTGGTACTGATACACTTGGAGAACTATATATTTTATTTATGCTGAGCTCCAAGGGCTATTGCAGAGCTCTTAGCCTGTTTGTTATTTTGGCTCAAATGTACCTTTCCAGAGGTGATAATTCTCTGTCTCACTTAGAAATACAAAAGAGGAGTTTAGAAGAAAGTGGTTTATATATTCTTTTTCTTCTACAAAAGTTTACACTAACAAAGTAAAACACTGAGTACTGTTGCACTGGACCCATCTCCTCCAGAACACAGTTGTCTGTACTTTTCAGATGGGCACAGTGTTTCCTCTAGATGTTAGTGAGTGTATGTACAGAGGTAAGGGCTGTTTGACTGATGAGAAGATTCCATTATGGAAAAAGAAGATGGAGCTCAATCTTCAGCTCTCTTATCCCTGACTTTGGGAATATTATCTCTATTTGATGGTGTGCTCTGGCTTTTGTGCAAGCAAACTTCTCCTGCATTTCCCACCTCCTCTGCCTTTCTGGGAAGTGACCAATCATCATTGTGAGCAACATCTTCCTTATAAGTTTTTTTTTCCAGTTTCAGGATTCTGGTTTTGCTCACTTAAAGACCTCCTTTTTCTTTTTAAAGGCAATCACTTCCTAAGCACAGAGATATCCATAGAATAGGAAATAATCATGACAATGAATCTTGCTCCCTACAAGAAGCTAAACAAGTTGCCTGACTGAAGCCCATGCCTGAATGGCAAAAAATTCTGGCCATGATTTGAGCTAATTAAGCCCACAGCTTCTGTACCTCCAGCTCTAAGAGAAAAAGTGTTGATATCTCACCATGGTCATTGTGAGAATTAGTGCAATCACGTGTAAATATTTTACACATTTTACTGTGCCACATACTATTTCATCTCTGAATTAATTCCTTGCTTTCCCACTATGATGGGAAAGGAACAATGTCACAGAGAAAAGAGAAGAGCTGGCTAAGTGTTATTGATGGCTGCGTTTTATTTACCAAGAGATGAGTAATCCTCTAGAAGTCTTTCTCTAGCCATTTCCTTCACCAAACACACAGGTTCTTTTGATGAGCAAAGAAAAGCTAATGAAAAGCCTGTGATAACGAAATCACAAGAGAAATATGAAAAGAAGCTGGGAAATGCTGACAGTCTTGATTATTATAATAATCTAGAATAGAAGGAAATTACATTATTACTCTAATATACACTCTTGGCAAAAGGAGTAAAAAAAAAAAAACACACCAAAAAAACCACCAAGCAATTGTTAAATTTTTAAAGGCATTTATGAAACTGCAGCAAAACAACTTTTCACTTCCATTTAACATATATTTATTTAGATTTGGGAAATGGTATATGTTATTAAAAACATGGCAGTGTTTCTTGTAGTAAATGCTTTCTGTCCTGTAAGCCAAAGAAAGGATTCACACTGCCCTGTTTCTGCAAGCCAGAGTGTTCATCAAATGTTCCTACAGTCACTACTCACACCCAATAAACTATAAGGAGTGTTATTAGCTGAAATATTATTGAAACCACTTATGTCAAGCAAAGGGGGAAGGAGGAAGTGAAGTAAATGCAGCTCCACTGGACACAGTACTGCAATTCCCTTGTTTCATGAGAAGTTACTTGGGAAAGATGGACTTTCAATGTTTGGTGACAAGCTGTTGGAGTGTGATACTGGTCTGAAGGTGAAGCAGGAATGCAAAATCACTCCTCCTGAAGATTGCCATGTTGGAATGCAAGACGGGGCAGGGATGGTTGTAGGACATTTTAGCATCAGTTGAGCAGAGGAGAGCAAGACTATAAGACTGTGAGGTTTTTTTTCAAACTAAGAATTAGTCCAAGATCAAAGGGATCATTGCATTAGTCTTAGTTTGTACTGGTGTCTCTGTCCTGCTAGCCATTTAGACACACATGCATAAAACTGGCAGACAGTCTGTATCATATTCTGGCTAATTAATCCAAAAGGTGTCCATACACATCATACCCCAGTTACAGGGGCTGTGCCAAAGCCTGGAGGATTTGCTGGGATATTCCATGAGTGGCTACACTGACAACAGGACTGATGCCAAAGCCAGGTGTCAGTCAGTGCCTGGACTGGTCACAAGAATAGGAAAACCAGTTTTCCCTGGCTTTTCAGCAGCCAGGAGCTGCTTGGCTTCATCCTCAATCACTGCACATTCACCAGCTTTGCTGCAGCTGGAGAGCTTCATCAGGAAAGCAGGGATGGAGTCTGTACTCAATCTGCAGCCAGTTAGGGACCAAAGTAACCCTTGGGGTGACTGTGAACTGCACTGAAGCTGTTCTGACCCTGCACTGGGTCAGATGCTGCTACTGCTCCAGCCAGAAGTTTTGGGATCACCCCAATGTGCTTTCTTTTTTTCCTATGGGGAGAAGGATGGAGGAGAACAGCATCATCCAGCATATGAGGGTTTCAATCAGTTTTCTGCTTCTCCTTTAGTTACTTTCCAGTTGCTTTGCAGTTCCCTCTCAGATGCAACAGGGCCCCAAATTTCAGCTGCTGAGATGGAAATATGCTTAATAATAGATTATGAAAAAGACATGGTGAAAAATTCCAGTTTAGATGGAGGATTTTAGTGCCAGATTGTGCCCTAGGATTCCAATGCATATCTTCCATTAAAGCCATTAAAAATGTTTGCATTTTAAGGAAGAATTTGGACTTTTGACACAATTCCCTCTTTTTCTTTGGGAGCCAAACATTTTCTGTGGTAACAGAACATATTATAACAAGAATAAATATAATGCATTCAGGCATTAAAATGAATAACAGTCCTTGATCTATCTGCTGAAGATTACAGGCATGAAATGTGAAAGCTGTTAGTGGTTTGAAGAAAGATATTTGCTGTAATTGGCACTGCAGCTTTGGTTTTATTACAAAACATGAAGGAGATTACCAGAGAGGTGTCCAGATCCTCACATTCTGTGGAGAGTTTACATGCATCTCATGATCATAACTTTGGCCAGTGGTTTGCTGCTTTTTGAATCAAGAGATTCTAAAATCTCAGGGTAATGTATTTGCTAAACACGAGCTGCTGCCTCCTATTCCAGTGGGTTCAAAACCTTGGTGGTGAGGGTGTATGGATACAAGTACAAGGAAAATGTTTCCTGTATTCACCAGGTGCTGTATGAATTAAAATGGCATTGCATGAATGGAACACTTTGCTTTAAACTCTCAACCCTTCAATTTCTGTATTGTTTCAAATTGGAGCAATATAAGGATGTACAGAGAGAAGCTTTGTCCTCCAGAATGGAGGTAACTTTCATCCTTCTCTCCCTCCTCAAGTGTTTGAGGCAGGCTGTTTCCCTTCCTTGCCTTCAGAAATGAAAGCAACTGCCTACAACTTGTGCTTCTTCCCTGGGGAATGAGGAAAGACAGAGCACAATCCAGGAGTTTCTGAGCTCTCTGTTGCCTCCGCTCTTCTGGGACTTGCAGTGGATCAGCTGGAAGTGTAGATCTCAGTGGTGATGGCACTGCAGTTAGAGGAACCTGCCTAGCACCCCCTGAGTCCTGAGGTCAAGATAAACTTCACAGCTGGGCTACCCTGTAAAATGTAGTTTGGTGTGAAACCTTTAGAAATTTGTGTGATGACAGATTTCACCAGAAATTTAACTTGCTTTAAAGACTGTTTTTTTCCAAGCCTGATTATTGTCCACAAAAAAATAAGCTCTTTCATCAAAGTTGACTTCTCGGAAAAAAAATCATTGTCCATCTCATCAGAGAATCCCCAGCTATTTGTGAACAAACATCGGTTTTAATCTTCCTATTCTTTTATACATAAGGCATAAGTAATGCCTAATATGTATTTCCTTGGGATGCCATGTGTATCTTCCAATTTGGTCTCCTTGAGGAAAAACTAGCATGTTCTGGTTTTGGCTGTTGGGCAGGCCATAACAGCAAAGCCAAGGGGATTTGCCTGTAAACACCAGCCACAGTTAGCTAGGGTGTGGTTTCCAATTATTTAAATACTTAGAGAATGCCACCAGAGGGTGAAACAAGGAAGAGGAGGGAGAGGATACAGCAGTGGAGGGGTTGTTTTGGTGGCTGTAATCTCTGGGAGACTGCTCACTGTACAGAGCTGTCTCCTCAAATAAATATTTGGGAATAATTGTATAGCTGTGAGAAAGGGGAGAAAGACCTGTACTTCTTGCTGATATTGTTCAAAAGGTTTGAGATGCTTGCAACTGTTTCCAGACTTTATTTAGACCTCTAGATCTGATCTGTGGAAGGGGTGAGACCACCTCTAAATCCAACAGTAAAGCTTGTCTTGGAGCAGACAAGTAAATGAATGCTTGAAGCGCCTGTGCAGATTGCTTTGCCACGTTGCTATGCTCTTCCTCTCTCCTTCAGATCTCCAGGGTATCAGACAAGCTATTTTCCCTTGATATTACAACCCACATAGCTGCTGTACCAAGTCATGTTTGGTGGTGGCATTTACTGAGTGCTTTCTGAGGATTTTCTGGTCTTTATTCCTTCTGGTTACTCTTAGCATCACCGAAGTTCAGCTGGTCCAAGATTCAGTTGTACCCTGATGGATTTAAGAAGCTAGAACACACAGCAAACATGAATGAACTTTATTTAAAATAGAACCAGTCAGTCCTTTTCCTCACTAAAGAAACAGACTGAGACAGAAAGCTGGGATGTTTCTCTTCTGTAAAGATCTCACACCAGTCATACCTTAGCTGGATCCCCTCCTCTTCTTTTGTCAGTGTTATGCATCTGCATTAGCAAGCTGTGCTTTTCATTCCAGAGTGATGAAAGGGAACAACAATAAATTACAATGCCTTTTAAGAACTCTCCAAATCTTATCACATCTCACATTTCATCCTGGTTGCTTTTCCATGTCATTCTTTTACTATTACTCTAATTGCCACTCAAAATTTATTTTGCTGTCATTGTGCACCTAGCACTTGCAGCTACTGTTGAGAAACAGTACGGAGGCAGAAAGCAGAGATCCTCTCTCTTCCCTTTTTGTAAATTCCTATTCCTTGTGAAATTCCCAAAGTCGCAACCTCCCAAGTTTCTGAAAAGAGTGGCCCTCTATGTACTCTTGAGGTATTGTTACACTGTTAAAAATGGAAATCTGATGCTGCTTCTTGTGGGGTTGAGGGGAAGGAACTGAGAAAGGTGGCAGTTTCACCCCAGCTGTCTCATGATGCTTAAATGCTGGGAGTAGAAAACAATATAACAAATAACTGAAAATGCAGCCACCTACCACTCTTTTATATAAATTTGAGATTACAAGCCAAACTCGCTGTTGACATAAGCAGATGCAAATCTAATCAAGTCACTGCAGTTACTTCTACTTATGCCAGAGGTGAATTTGTCGCTATTTTTGGAACATGCTGGTTTTGTGCTGCAGCATTGGCACACTGCATCGTGTCAAAATCCTTTTGAGCAATGGCAGTGTGCCACTGGCTGAGTAACATGATGCATTGTGTCAAACATCTGCCTGATAATGGTCCTGATCTGCTTTTTGACAGGATGCATCATGCCACTGTACCATGATCGAAGGCATCTGATAGGAATTCCATCAGGATCTGGTAATAAGAAATGTGTGCTAACTGAATATTGGAACATTTCAGCATTTTAGCATTTTGTGGAAACAGTGATCTCTATGTTAGTGCATTTATAAATCTCTTCCAAATGCCTCATGTACTTGGGTGAAAAATGATCACTAATGTACTCCCACTTCAGTGTGTCACATTAACATAATAAACGATAAATCATTTTCTATTTTAGTCTGTTCTGCTTTAAGGACCGATAGTGGATTTTCTCCTAAAAATGATCAATTGGTATTGAAAGAATTTGTTTCTATTTGTGATTTTACAGGCTTGTTTTCTCACTGTTATTAAGAGTAGGAGGGTTTTGTTCTGGGTTTTTCGGGTGTTGTTTTTTATAAACTAACACCAGGCCTCGTTCTCACTGCATGTGAGAACGTTTTACCTCGGACGGAACGGTGCAAAACCACCCTCCCTAAACCAGCAAACATGTTTCACAATCCTCTGCGGCACACGCTTCCCGGGGAGGATCTGCGAGGGTGGATAGCAGCCAGTCGTCCAGAGGCGAGGAGGCCAGGTGCCAGGAGACAGGGAGGCCAGAGGAATGCCTGGAGGCAGCCTGGCCATGTACTTGCGGTAAAACCCTCCAGGTCAGGAGTCAGGAGCAGGCTGGTGGCCAGGAACAGCGAACTTCAGAAGGTGGTGCTTGGTATTGCCGGCCTCCGGCTCCTGGGAGCGCCGCTGGAGGGATGATGTCCTGCCTTGGGCTTGCTGCAGTAGGAAATGAGGGGAAACAGATTTCTAAAATGAATAGGGATCAAGCAGAGATGTGTAGATAGCAATCAGCACCTGGATTTTCTGTTTTGACAAAGAAACCGGTCAGGAGCCCATGCAATTTTTATATGCAAGTGCATTTTACCCTTGCAGAAACTTTGCAGTGACTGCAAAGGTGAATGCTTCAGTGGGAGTTCATTTGCATAGATCTACAAAATGCAAGAAGAACAGGCTGTCAGAGTGCTAGTTAAAAAGCATATCACTACCTTAAAATCTGTATGCACAAAACTTTAAAAAAGAAAAAAAAGGGGAAAAAAAGAAACTAAGTATATCTGCAGGAAATTGGATCTTTGTTCAAAGTATTGCAGTTTGAATGTTTTGGGGATATGCTTTCTACAAACAGGGAATCCTAGTGGGGTCAGACAGAGCTGTTTTAACCTTGTGTATTTATTTAAGTGTTCTGGCCAAGGGGATATATCAGTGTGTTTGTGTGCATATATATAAAAAGAGAGGGAGAGAGTATAAATTTAGAATTTTTGATCAAAGGGTTCAATTTCTGGCCACTATTAAATGTAGGTAAACTTCAAAACAAATTTTGTGAAGAAGAAATTTAAAATAATTCACTTTAGACCTGATGAGAAGAATACAAGGGCAAAGAAGTGTAAATCCTTCCCAGGCTCATAAGCATGGATAATGCTAACAAGGCATAGTCTTTTCCATGTGAGGAATGGCATCGAAAGCCTCCAAGCGTGGCACTGCAGCAGGGCAGCTTGCTGGCAGAAATGTGCACACAGAAGTAGGCCAGGAAAATATTTGAATACAACTGAAGTCATTACAACCAGATCCGAGTTTTCCATATATTTTTCAAGCTGAGAAGTACACTTACTTTTCTTTTTTTTTTTTTTTTTTTTTTTTTAAACATTGTAGTACAAATGTGGGGAGGGAAGAGAGACTCCGGGCTAGTTCAGCCTGCATCCAACATGCATCCATCCTCCTGTGTAACACGTAGGTTCTTCCTTCCTCCCAGATGAATTTCCAGGATGAATCCCTGTGGAGCTGAAGCGTGGCCCATACAGGTGACACCTACTCCAGGCAGCCCTCGCTGCTCCAAAAACGCTCACCGGAGCGCTTCCCGCCGGCAGCCGGGAGCGGCGGGGCCGCGCTCCCGGAGCCCGTCGATGTTACCCGCGGGGCGGGCGGGGCTGGGCAGGTGCTGCGCGCCCGCGGACCGGGCGGGCGGGGCGCGGTGCCGTCCCCGCCCCGCGGCGCTGCCGCCGCCGCCGCCGCGGCCGCCGGGGCGCCCCGCGCAGCCACGCCGCGCTATAAGTGCGGGCGCGGGGCGCGGCGGCCGCCGAAGATGCGCTGGCAGCCGGGGCTGCGCGGCGCCTGGCCGCGGCCGCCCCGCGCCGGGGAGCGGGAGCAGCAGCAGCAGCAGAACAAGGAGGAAGAAGAGGAAGGGGGAGACGGCGGTGGCGCGGGGCGGCCGCGGCCATGAGCTGCTCGGACGTGGCCATGCAGCAGCCCGCCCCGGCGGCGTGCGGGGCGCCCCGCTATCTGGCCGCGCCCGCGGCGGGCTGCGCGCAGGTGAGCCGCGGGCAGGGCAGGGCAGGGCTGCGCGAGTGGCCGCGGTGCGGAGGACCGTGAGGTGCGGGGGTTTTTTGGGGAGGCCCCCCCTCAGCGGGTACATGGCGCATCGCTGGCTGCCCTGGGCGGAGACCTCCGCCCCGGCCAGCCGGCGATGCGCTCCGCAGCCCCCGGCCTGATTTGGAGATGCGGGGAGCTGCTGAGGGTGCCCCGGAGCAGCGGAGCCTGGTAAGACCTTTCCTAACAAGAAAAAAGCATTTCCCCTCGAATTCTTGCATCTGGCGGGTGGATGTTGGCTTGCACAGCTGGCGTGGGGCAGGAGGAAAAAGTTATTTCCTTACTCCTCTCCCCCTTCTGTCCGCCGTCGTGCCTTCCTTGCTGGCTCTCCCTGCCCGCCCCGTTCGCCGGCTCGGAGCAGCTCCTTAGCCCGGCGCGGTGCGGTCCGCGGGCGCGCACACCGGCGGAGCCTCCCGCCGGCGGGGACCCGTGCTGCTCCCCGCGGACGCGGCGCGCCGCACCGCGCCGCCGCTCGCCCCGGCACTCCTGGAGGATCGTCTGCGGCGAATTTCCAGCTGAATTTGGTGATCAGATGTATTTTTTTTTTAAGTGAATCAGGAAATTCTTATCAGGCTGACAGCATTTTTAGACTATGCAGTGCGTGGGTGAAGTGGGACTAATATTGACTTGGCCCTAATGTAGTCATCTGAGAATACATTTTTTGGTTGTTGCTGCATTCCATAAGGTTTTATCATTATTATCCATGAAGATTGTTTTCTCCGTACATGGGAAGTGACCCCTAGTATCAACTTGCCTGGGAGACACGAGTATGGGCTGAAACATTAAAATTCCGATCGTGTGTTGCTGGGTTTTTTTCTTTATTGTTGGGAGACAGAGCCCATTTGCAAAAATGATACCTCAGTGAACTTGTCCAGGTTGCTCATGTTCACTTTAAACGCGAGCTCTGGAAAACTTGCGAGTTTTGCCTCTTGCAGTGTGCCTTTGCTATTATTTTTTCTCTAATCTTGGTCAGAGCTTGCAGAAGCTTCCGTCTACACAGTAATTTTACTTAAGAAGTTTGTATTTGGGTGTCTGGAGGTCCAGTTCTTAGCCTGAGTGCTTTGGAGGGAAAATTAATAAAAACTATTAGCCTTATTCTCTGACTGAGAGACCTAGAAGTAGAAAGCAGCAATTGAAACTCTGCTGAACTTCCTGACATTTAACTCTGGAAGTGGTTGACTGTGTTTCTCTTCCAGATCTGTAAAACACTTAGTATGGGGAAATGACTGTGTCATGTTCAAGTGCTAGTGCTTTTCATTTTCAAGCATAGGTATGAAATTTCTTCCTCTAAATGCAAGGCCATATCTAAAATGTTCTAGGGGCACCCTAATGAACGCTGAAGTTTCTTGAAATTTTATTTTAAACAAAGTGAGTTCTTGGGGGTTGTGCTGTTTAAGTAGAGGTAGATAAGCAAGGCAAGAAATGTAGATAGCTCTGATAAGCCAGTACAGGTCTTGAGCTGGCACCATAGATCACATTTCCACTAAAAGCTTTCTAAACATGGCTATCCTACATGTTATTGACAGTTTAATTTAATGAATCCTGGTTGCACTGGTTTTCCTGACACACTTGGAGCTGAAGAGTCTTCACAAGCTACTTGGATGCCAGTCTGAAAAGCTGAGCTGTTGTTGCTGAAGAAAATGTTGCACCCTCTACTTCTAACAGCTGCTAACTTAGAGTGGTTTATATGTTTTCTCTGAATCCAATGTTTTCTAAATAAAAAAAAAAAAACAAAACAAAAAAAAAACAAACTAGAATGAGCTCCTCAAGCATCAAGATTTATTGTTTGGGTATGAGTGACATTTTGCAAGTTTCTGTTCCTTCACAATTGTCCTGTCAGAGATGCTTAATTAACTGGTTAGAGAACGTAACAAAAAAAGATGAAGAATATGTTGCCAGGTTTTTGGTTCTTACACATGTGTTCGACATGTAAAATGCTCCTGCACTCTTTGTGAGGATGATGACCATTTTAAAGAATGTTCCTCTTCGCTGGAATAAAAACTGGTTTAAAAATAACAGTGAGTGAAGATGAATTAGTGGGATACCTTAAAAATAAGTCTCTGCATTGGAGATGATACAATGGAGCTCACCCTAAAAATATCCGAGGACTCCACCAAGGCATTTTTCAGTGGTATTGTACTACGATGGTATCTTTAGTTTGTGTTCTGAGAGAGAAGGGCACTTCTATGCTGTGCTGCTGTTAGCTTTCCTTTCCTTCTCAGGGCAAGGAGATATAGGTGTGTCACTCTAACTAAAGCCTGTGCATCTCCACAGGTATTTGTAGTAAAGCCATCTCAAATGTGTAATTGGTTATGCCTTGGACATCAGTTTTGTGCGCTTTACAGAGCAAAGCAGCTCTTCAGCTGTGGAGCTCAAGTTCTGGGCTCTGGGATCTCTCTGGAGAGCCAAACCCATCGTGTTTCTTTGGGTCGGGGCAGTGCCTGCAGCAAGATGAAGGGGGTTCAAATGCTTCTCTCCTTTTTTATATTTTATTTTTAATGGAAAAATCTCAGACTGCTTTTAAATGCTGGACTAGTGTGCACCTGGCTTGTGCAGAAATGTTGTAGCTTTAGGGGGTGGTTCATCGTGCCTTTTTAAAGTTTCCCCACACTAAAGTTATTCCCACATTTCTGTATCTGTATTTTTTCCTCCCTTAAAATCAGCACAGAATTGATTTTTGCCTTGCACAGAAAGGCAGAATTTCTGGAAATGTAGCTTTCACCCATCCTTAGCCAGGAAAGGACTTGCTGGCAAATGTAATTTAGATGGGATTTTTTTTCTTTTTTAAAGTTCTTAGTGGACTGAAGCCTGAATTCCTCTTGAATGTTAATGGGAGGGGAGGCTTAGCACCTTAGATCTTTGAGATTTCTCAAGTCCAGGGTGCTTGCTGGAAGGAAGTAAGTGAAACATGGATATATACATGCTCATATGGTGCCAGAATGAACTGATGAAAATGGGGTGTGGCCCTGATTTTCCAGATAAATTGGGATTTCCGTACTCCTTTGCCAGAAGATGGAGCGAGCGTGTGCCGGTGTTAGGATACGAACGTGTTTCTGTGTCTGGTGGGGAGCTGTGCAGGCATGAGGGTAAAAGCCTGCAGACTGGCAAAATTAAAATGCTCTTTGCTGTCCACTTTGCTGAGGGGCTGTGCAGCTGGAATAGTGAGCTTTGGCTTTCCTATGAGTTGGGTGAGGAATGGGTGTAACGGAATTCGGAGAGGCTTTGGGAACACGTAATTGCAGCAGAATCCCATTGTATTCCTGGCACACAGGAACAGCTTGTCGTGTCACCACAGGCTGGGCACAGCAGGCTGCAGGGCTGAAGCTCAGGTAGGACTCACCCAGGCTCGCTAACACACCAGCTAAAGACCTTTGGAAGGGGAAGTTACAGTAAATGGTAGTTTTGGAATTTCTCCATGGTATGTAGAGGCAAGCCAACATCTAAGCCAACACCATCCTTGCTAAATCAAGTCTTGCATAAGGAATTGTGATATGATCAAGTCAGACTTTCTGCTGGCAGTGCTGTAGTCAGACTGTGTCCAGAAAAGGCCTTGTCTTCATTAGCAATTTAGGTGATTAACTCGGCTCTTCCTTCCAAACTGACAGAGTTGCAGACAAGGACAGGTCACATTTGATGCTGTGTCAGCTGACTGTGGCTAAACCCCAATTCACATATTGTAACTTGTTTTTTCAGTGAGATTCTTTGCACCATGTGCCCCCAGCTTTTGAGGATGGGCTTGTTATACTACTTATGCTGTGTGGCACTCTGCAGTGTCTGATGGCAGGTAACAGCAGAGTATGGCTTCACATTCAATTTTTGCCATTCAGATTCTTTCTCAGGACTGTTCCTTTGCTGTTTGCTTTACTAACTTCTCTGGAAGCTATATAACCTATGTAACACATCTACTCTCACATTCACAGTGTGTAAAACCTGGGTTAGGTCTTGCCCTATGTGTGAGGTTTTTTTGCTTGTTTTTGTTTGGTTCAATCCCACGAGACATCACTGATTTAAAAAGTTTGTCTTGCTTTACTCTGTCATTCTGACTGGGACCAAATTCTCTTTGATCTTCCTCTAGCTACATAAAATTAGACCTTTAAACTTTTAGGGTACATCTCTGTTTACATGTACAGCAAAAGGTGTATAAATTCATTCTTTTTTCACCATTTCCCTCCATCAGTGGCTCAGCTGAAAACAAGCTCTTACCTTACTCATTTGTGTGGGTAGAAGTTAGCGTTTCATGTTTTTAGGGCAGTGCCATAAACATATGTTTCAGGCCCAGCATTCAGTGCCCTGATTGCTTGGAATTGTCTTCTTCCTTGAATACTTTCTGTGTTATCAATAGGAGCCTGCTTGGCAGACAGCTCCACAAATGGAGGACTGTCTGAGGATTTGCCTCGAGTTTGTTGCTGGAATTCCGTCTCAGAAGCTTATGTCAAATGACAGCCTTTTTCTCAGGATAGGGTCATATAGTGTTTCCTCAGCGTAGTTATTCTTTATTTTTGGTTCCTGTTCTTTTTCTCATAATGGAAAATCTGTAACAGGTGGCCACAGGCACACCAGACTTTCATGCTTGGGAGCATAAAGGACCATATGCTATATGGTGGCATGTATGGAGATAATAAATTGTAGGAAAAGGCAACCAGTTTATGTGAAAAGTAAGAGCTGGCCTGAATTTTTGATTCAAACTTGGCTGAAGTAAAACCTTCTCTGTTCTCAAAGTATGGTTGTTTTATTTTGTTGTTGTTTTGCTGGCTACAAACTGGTTTCTGCTGGAAGTGACTTTTTTTTCGATTTGCAAAGAGGAATGTTCTGACATTTTTACCAGACACTCTGGGTGAGACCCGGGACCCTTGAAGTCAGTTGGACTTCTGCCACAGGCTTTAATGTGGCCAACATTTCGCTGCATGAGAACCGTTTTGCTTGGTTCTGGGTAGGGTATGTCAGAAAATAACAGGAATCTTCAAGGCGAGGATTTTGTGTGAGATTTTGGACTAGATGTTTTCTTGGTCTAAAAGTGCTCAGGAAGACAGGATAATGATTGTTTAGAATAAACTTCCTTTATAATATTCCCATATCAGCAGTGATATGCTGTTGACCTTCAGTTTCCTTTTGTTGTACGATTTGAAGTGAAGGGTTTAGATTTTCTTTGGAATAGCCTGTTTGTGAATATATGAAATAAAAATAATGTTGGTTGAAGCTGAATTCAGTCTGGGCTGTACAGCTCTTTTTACTCAGAGATTGTGCTGTTTCAGCCATGAACTAGGGTCTGTTATCTAAGGGATATAGGTACGGAATTCCCCTATTTTCTGCTTAAATTCTGTATTCTGAATTTAAGTTCTGTGTTCTATGTTTTGGCCGAGGGAAGATTTTGGGTGTTTGTTTTGTTTTTCAGAGGCTGCTTAATATCAATCTCTAGTGTAAGCAAGGGAGAGGTATATTTTATGAATATATTAAAGTACTGAACATTGACCAGAGACAACACCGTGTTTGGTCAGAAAATACTCTTTGTAAAAATCTTACAGATGCAGTTGGCTGCTTAAATATATGCTAGAACTGTTCAAATGAAAAAGCACAACTGAAACTGGACTGGCTGAAGTCAGTTACCATAAACCTACCCTGGTGTTTGTGGCTTTTTTGTTTTTGTTCCCTCACACCCCATGATTGTGGGACAAATTCATTTAGCAGCTGATGATCCTGCATAGTTTTCCACTCACACAACTGCAGTCAAAAATACTGTGAGAAGGTTACTGTTAAGGTCAGAACAAAAATTAGGGGATTTATGTGCAAACAGGGTATTTTAGCTGTGTTGGGGGGAAAAAACCCTCGCATTGTCAAAGGATGTATACAGTGGAAAGCATGTGTTGCATACAAGGAAAACTTATTGAATAACTTTCTCTCACTGTAGTGTCTTACTTAAGGAGTTTTGCAATTACTGCTGATAATTTCATCCTGAAATGCAAATTAATTAGATTTGTGTCTGATTGTGGGCTTGATGTTTTGAAAAATCTTTTAAATTTAGAACTCTCAAATATATACAATTTGAGTTTGTAATTAATTCCCTTTGCAAATAACTCACTGCAAACCACAACTTTGCACTGTAAATAATCAATCCACACACAAGGCCTTGTTCTTGTCCATCAGTTCTACTATCTTTTTTTTGTTGCATTAGAAATTTTTTTTTTACATTAAAAAAAAAGGTCAGATTTGGTGTTTTTTAAAGGAGCAAGTGCTCAGAGCATCTTGTCATGACTGTCTGTGGACTGGAGGGGAGGGAAGAGAGTTGAAATGGAAAATGAATTAGATTCTTAGGCTGTGGAAGGGGGAACATTCCTGCGCAGAGAAGCGACTCTGGAGATAAGTTTTAATTTCCTGAGCTCCAGTCCCTGTATAGGAACATTGGAAGACTTCCTTCCTGATCACCAAGTCAAGCCAGGGGCTGTGTTAGCGGTGTGTGTCTGTCTGTAATTGCGTGCTTGTGCCTGCATTTGCATAACTGCAGCATCAGTGCAAGCACCTGTAGGGATGGGAGTCAGCTTTTAATGTGTGCTGCCTGTGTTCAAGGTCTGGCATGTAATGGACCTGTTTAGATTTCTCTAGAGGATTTCTTTCATACTTTGTCTCTACTTAGAAAAAAAAAGCCCAAGCGAAACCAAAAATGAGACAAGCATCCTCCCCAACCACTTCTTCTGCATTCTTAAGAGGATCTGAGCTGTGGTTCAGCTTCAGGAATGGCCAAGTTGCTGAGGTGGATGCGTTGCAGATTTCCAGTGCACGTGTCTCCTGTATGTGTAGAACTGTTTCTGTCTTACTGAGGTCTCAGGGGTCCATGATTACTCAGGCAAAAACCATGAAGCTCACTTTGAGTGATACCCTTGTAAGCATTTGGGTAACAAATATTAGGAGAACTTTCCTGAGATTGATGTTTGTTTACAGAAGGCACGAAGTGCTTCCAAAAAAATTGTAGGTTACCTCAAATTCTGCATTTGCAAAAATATGTTTACAGCCTCAGACTGTTTCATTTTAGCAGTTCTAGTTTCTAATAAAACTGCTTTGTTTTGCTGTTTCTGTATTTTTGTTTGTTTTATTCATTTTTATAAGTGAATCCCAGCGGTTATCCCATAAGTCTAAGCAATATTGTGCTAAACTGAGCCACAGTATAACTTGCTTAGTGAAGCACAGATTCACTGGAAATCCAGGCCATTGCCTGGATATCCCTGACTGAAATAAAATTGCGTGCGTCCCTCACTGCAGTTTGTGCAACAGCGTCTGAATTAATGGTATCACTGAACTGCTTTACATTTATCAGTTAACCCACTGGAATGTCAGATACGTTGCTTAAGTTGCTGTGAGCTTTAAGTATGATAAGTTTTAATGCCACTTGCCAATAGCTCTTTCTTACGGTTATTTTTCAAAATAACCGTTCATAATTAAGACTTCGCCCCGGAGCATTTATTTTGTACTACAGTGAGAGAATTTATCAGATGATATGATTTTAGAGAGCGCCGAATTTAAATGTATTGATGGTACAAAAGGTCAGAAAACAACTTTTGAATATTTTAGAATTCTACAAGCATATTTATTGTAAAAATGAAACTTTATAGACTGTGTAGTTGTTTAACTTTTTCTGTACATCTACTTCGGAAAAAGGATAAAAAAGCCATAAACTTAAAGAGATTCTGATGGCGCTAGAGTGTTGCCAAGCAAACCATTAAAGATAAGTCAAACTGTAATTCTATAGGAATGCTATGAAATACTTCTGCATATGGACTGTAGTGGTTTTTGGGTTCCTGAAAGTGCTTGTGTGTAAAGTCAGCTGTAGAAATGGCTGGCTAGCTAAAAGCTATGATTCCTGCAGCTTGACTGTTGTGGGGAGAGGTTTTTTCCCTGTGAAAACAGTTGTAAAGTGGAACATCTGAAAAATATGTTCCATGCAAAATGGATCTTCACACACATTTATTTTGACATTTAGGTTTGATTTGAGAGAGAGAGAGAATATTCTGAAATAGCCATTCACAGATGGCTTGTGAGGGTTTTAGTTTTTTATATGCTTCTCTGTTTTTGGTTTGGGGTGGATTTTTCTGCATGTGTTTGCGGACTTGTCAATCCCCCTCTTCCCCCAGATCACATGTTTAATTTTTTATTACTTGAATTTTTTTTCCCTTTTCCCAAAAGCTGGTGTTAAAAAAACAAGAAAAAAGGAAAAGAAACCCCATCCACCCCGACCTCAAAACAATAACAAAGCACCCCAAACCAACCAAAAAACCAAGGTCTCAAACCCCTGACCAACCCCCAGTCACCACCCCAAGGTATAACTTCCTGTGATAAAAATTCTGTTGTCAGTGAGTGAAAATTTATGCATTTTGTGGAGTTTGATAATACAGTAGAAAGTTTTTCAGGAAGCAGGAAACTCTCCCACCTTTACAGCTTTAGCAGTAAGTGCAGGGAATCCAGAGGGCCCTGTACACTCAGCTGGAGGAGTGTGCCCAGAGAAACCTGGTGCTTGCCCAGCTGGATGTGTGAAATGCACATGCAGTGTATCTGACCACCCTTCCACAGGGCTGGGCTTGACCTCTGCAGCCTTTATTGATGGAATATCCTCCCCAGGTGGGAGTCAGGAGGGAATTGTTAGAGCCTGTCTGCTTTCTTTTGAAAGTATTGAGTGAAAGCTGGTGCTGATAAATTGTGGTTGTGAAACATGCCTGAGAAGCAGGTCCATCTCTGTGAGAGGAATAGAGACTCTTAAATGGGCGCTGGTACTCTCTTTGTGGAATGCCCATGTGAAGTATCCAGGTAGTCCAGATTTAATTACAAAATGAATAATCAGTTATTCTGTGTATTCAGTTATTTTTTGTTAAGGAAACTGTATGTTGAGCTTCTGCTGAGTGCCATCACTGATACATCTCTTCTTTGTTTTGTTTTTAATCCCAGAAGAAGTTAGCTGCGTACAACAAGATGCAGGAGTCTCTGGAAGTGACCCTTCCCAACAAGCAAGAGGAGGATGAGAAAGACCAGCCTGCCGAGATGGAGTACCTGAACTCTCGCTGTGTCCTGTTCACTTACTTCCAGGGAGACATTGGCTCAGTGGTGGATGAACACTTCTCGAGAGCTTTGAGCCAAGCCAGTAGCTTCAATTCAGAGACTGCCCTTTCCAAGAGCAAGGCAGGGCTGAATCCTCTGTGGAGAGGTAAGAGCGGCAGGAACTCGCTCTCTGTGGCATGGCTTGCTCGGGCTGCATTGCAGTAACACACACTGCACTGCAGCTGAAATTCTGCTTCTCTGTGGAAGTAGAAAAATCCCCCTCAGATCTCCAAGAGCTGAGGAGCTTCTTGGGTTGAGTGATCTGAGGTGTTAAAGGGGGAGAGAGCCAAAGGCATGAAAGGAGCAGGCGTCTCCTGCTCCTGTCATATCCTGTCTCTGCCAGGGGCTGGGAGGGAGGGAGCTTCACAAACGTCTGCTGCGAGGTTGGAGGCTTTTTTTTTTAGCTGCAAGTGTGAAACTTGGCCCGTGAGGCAAGAGCAAAGCTGTTTGGGGTGCTGGCCTTGAACGTGAAGGAAACCTATGCAGCCTTCTCGAGTGACTTTGCCAGGTGATGAGGATTTGTCCACGGCTGCTTTCCAGGTGGGGAGGAGCCAGTGCAGGATGGAATGTGCTGGGGGGCAAGCCCTGGCTCCTGTGGCTACAGCCACGCAGTATTTTCCTTTGCAGCGTGCTTGTGGGAGAGGTACAGATGATGTTATGGTTTGCTGGATGTAAAATGGCCATGACATTACTCTGCCTCTAAGCAGGAAGCAGAAATGTGGTAGGTTCTGCAAGGCATTTACTCGCTGTCCTAACATCTACCACTTGTTATGCACATAAGTGCTTATGTACTCTATATGTATTGATGTGACAAAGAGCAGATCTTGCCAGAGACACTAGGTAGCCCTAAACAGACAAGACTTCCAAATTGGAAAAAGTGTGGCAGTAAGATGCTGTTTCCATTTTGCTGGATGTGGCAGTCTGGGTGTTTTTTAAGATCCCCACAGCTGCATTGTTTCTGATCACATCCTTACGTGGACTGGCAGAGAGGTGCAAACTAAGCAAATGAGTGATGGTGAGCAATGACCTTACCCTGGGTTGAAGAGAGAGGTACTGTGGGATCTGAGCCGGAGCAGTGGTGTTCTAATCAGTGATGTGGAGGTGAGACTGCTCTGATGATAGCCACAGATACTAAGGAGAGATGGGATATTTGGAAATTGTGAAGAGAAAAATAGCACAGAAGAACTTGCTTTCCAGAAGGATGATGACAAATCCAAGGAAGTTTAAGCAAAGGTCAGCACAAGTGGCTGGGGAGCTGGAGGAATTTATGGCTTGAGCTGGGACCATTAACGTTAATGGGAAATTTTCCGTTGACTCGACTGAGAGCAGGATTGAACCTATGCTTACTAAAAAGGAGACTGGAGTGTTTATAAATGGCCCAGACAGGCTATAAATGTTTTAGCAACAGGATCAAGGCAGTCCCCAGAGACCCCATGCCCACAGCAAGCCCTCTTCAGCGAGCTTGGGGATGTTCCGTGGGTGTGGTTGTGTGTCTTCCCTTTGGCCTCAGACATACCCTGTTGTTTTTCCCTGTCCCCCCTCCGTGGTTTCACAACCATCCCCAGAGGGCTCTGCAGGGAACATGAGTGGCCTGGTGTGAGGGTTCTCCAGCCATGCTGCCCCCTGACCCCGTGTGCTCCATGCCCTCAGTGGGGAATGGAGGTTGGCGTGTCCTGAACATCTTCTTGGAATAAAGTAAGGAGATACACCCTGTGCCACCCCTGCACCTGCTGGAGGGGCGTGAAAATCCCTGGGGAGGCTGCTGGGAGCTGAGAGCATTGACTGCTCCAGAGAAGAGAAGCTGACAGGAGCTTTTTCAGAAACCTCTTTAGGCCTGATGTATTTCTGCTTGAAAACAAGGGGAAAGGACCAACACTGTCAGCTTGGTCTTCTGGTGTATGCAAAGATGCTCAGTTACAGCACACGAACGCGAGCTTGTGTCCCATTACCTAAAGAAGTTAAAATATCATTAGCTTGAGGTTCTTCCATAAATAACCTTCATGGGTAGTCAGAATTGCTGTCAATTTCTTACTCGGAGATAAATTAGAAAGAAAAATAATTTTTGCAATAGCTGTTTTGGGAGATTCAGGTTTCAGTGAAAAGTGTGTGAGCATGAACTGACTCCCCTGCTCACTGCATTTTCTTCTTTATCTGAAAGGAGGGATTAGCAATGTTTTTGACTTCTTTTTTCATCTTTTTTTTGCTTATTTTCTTTTTTTTTTTTTTTAAGGTGTTCTGATAAAAATGCAAAATCTGATTTTATCATTAAGGTGATATTGCAGAGGGTTTCTTTGTTTTTTTTGAGGAGGGATTTTGCTTAAATATAAAAACTAGAACCTGTTCTGAAAAGAGCAAGTATTCATCATTTGCATGTTGAAGCGACTGATCAGGTTAGGCTAAAATTATTTGGAAAACTGATTTTTTTATAAAATAAAGTTCAATATGACAGGCTTGAGTAATGTGAGTATTGAATTTTAGGTGTAGCTGCCTGAAATCTTTCGCCAGTGCTAATGATACCTTGACACTAATGTTACTTTAATGATATTTTTATCAACGTTTTGGTCCTTGCTGGAAGTGTTGGGTTGTTTTTCTATCTTAATTTTCCTTCCTCTTGCCTTAAGTGAGAGCTGATGCTGTGCTACAGAAAGCTCCATACATTCTTTTCCTTTGTTCCAGTGTGTGCACTTCTGGCATGTTTTCAGTGTGTGTTGTGAACATTTGGGTTGGCCACAATGAACATTTGCATCAACCACAACTTTGTGGTCGCTGGGATGTTGCCTTGTCCCTGCCTCCCTGTACTTAGGGTAGGAAATTGTGGTAACTGTAGTATCTTTCTTGGCAGACAGTTTTTTGTGAAATGCCTCCTGAAAGGCCATGGAAGCACAGAGATTTTGGATTTCTATGTTTTTTTCTTTCTCAAGAGCAGTGTGGAAATGGCTGTTTCTCTGTGTTCCATGGAGGCCAGGTATCCCTGAGCACTTGGGGTGGGTGAAATTTTCCTGCATGTTTATGTGACATGGACTGAGCCTTTATGTCCAGTGACAGGACTGACCTTTCCCAGTGAGAATGGCCACACTCAGTAATGCCAGTGGGGGCTGGCCCATGACAGTGTCAGGCAGCAGTGACGGCTTTGTGAAACCTGCACAGGTTTGCAAAATGGAGATGACCAAACATGTTTGCTGTGGCCTGGACCTCCTGCATGACTCCTAAAGCCAAGCTGTTATGCAATCTGGGGTGAATTCACGTTGGCAGATTCAGTGGTTTAAAGTGCTCTCTCCTGTTACTAAAGCTGTCCTGCAGATACTTTGTGGTTTTCTGTGCTTTTTTGAAGTGCAGAGCTTTGGATTTAGGGCTTTTCCATGCAGATAACAGCCAGATAGTGTTCAAAAACTCGATTACAGAGGTTAATTTTCCAGAGTACTGGCAGAGCATTGTCAAGCTATGCTCCTCTGTTAACTAGTGTGGAAAACAACAGAGTGGACATGAAGTTTGATTTTTTTGTTGTTGTTTTTTTTGATTTTTTGATTTTTTGTATCAGCCCTGCTGCCAACAACACAAGCTATACATACTCTCCATCTCAGAGTAATCCCTTTTTACAAGGAATTGTTTACAAACAATGAACAATACCAATTTTGGTGGAGTGCTAATGCTTCTGTAATATGCTTGAAGCTCTCTGTAGGCTTCAAACATGAATTGCAATAAAAATACATTGATAAAAGCAGCCCAACCTTTTGAAGAAACCCATGGAGTGCAGCTTGCCAGGTAAGTTTGCAGCCTCTGAAGCATTTTGGCACAAAGCATCCACAACGTTTGCCCATGGTATGTTTGCAAAGTTTGTTTCCAATATCGGAAGTTAATCAGACTCAAAAACTGCCCAAATCAAAGCCAACTGATGTGTGGAAAAATTTCTATGGTTTTAAAACAGAGACACGACTGTCCTAGTGATGCAGTCAGAAAACACTTTCAAGTTTTTCACTTCCAAAATATTTTTGTATAAGCAAAGTTCATAGGAAGGAGTGTTTTGAAGAATCTGTTCATTCTCAATGGTGTCTTCACCCAAGTCTCATTCCAGCTGCTTATTAAACAAAGCAAAACAAAAGGTGATTAAAAAAACCAAAAACGTACTTTTACAAAAGTTATGAGGAACAGAGGATTCCTCGCCTCATCAACAACTAAACTTCCCTGGCTTTATTCTCCATAGGCTATTTTTATGACTGCTCTTTCATCAGAGGTGAAGTTCAGTATTTTTATGTTTCCATCTTTGACCAAAAAAAAAAGTCCTATTGGAGCTGAGAAATACTGCATGAAGCAGTACTTTCTAGCATGAGCTGGCAAGAGGATTGTGAGACTGGAGAAGCCAAGACTTTGCTACACATCAAAAACACTAACTGCTCCTTCAAAAGAGGAATTTTTAGAATGTGATTTCATAATGTGGAGGTATTGGAATCCATTTAAATATAATCTGGGCCCTAGCTGTAAGAAGCAGCAAGTCTTTTAGTTCTGACAAAAACCTTTTTGAGCTACATAGATGGTTCTGCTTTGGTTGTATGATCCTGTTGGGTAGAGGGCATCATGATATATTCTATGAAGGACTAACATAAGCTCTGTTAGACATGACCTTTACCCCATCAAAGCATTAGCAATTAGTTTGAGAAAATCAGGTATTCTTTTAGCTAAATGTTTCCTGTTCTGCAGTGTGAGCTGGTTCTCTTTCCTCTGAAGCATTTGCAGCCACAACAGCTGCCTTTCTAAATGACGTGATCTAGTCTGGTCAGGAGTTAGTGTCTCCTCACAATTCCTGTACCAAGATCCTGAGAGGGCTTTGACTCTACAGCCTGAAGAAGAAAAATATTCTTGGGGAGGGTGGGGGTGAGGGGGGAATCTTATGTATGTAAAAACCTGATGGGAGGGAATGAAGATGGGGGAGCCAGGCTCCCTTCAGCAATGCTTGCTGACAGAACAGGAGGCAATAGGCAGAGATTAGAAAACAGGAAATTCCATCTGAATACAAGAAAACTTTTTGTTTTGTTGGATTTTTTAGGTTGGTTGTTGCTTTTGGGGATTTTTTTTTTTTTTTGAAAGGCTGCAGAGTCTGGAGCTCACTCAAAATCTGACTGGTCATGGTCCTGGACAACTGCTCCAGGTGACCCCACTTGAACAGGGGAATTGAACTACATAATCGTCCTACCTCAAATGTCCTGTGATTCTGTATTTACTGAGGCAGCTTGAGTCCAGCATTACAAACTTCAGAGAGCAGCAAATCATTGTGGGGTTTTTGTCATGGAATGTGTTGTTCAGCTTCAGTCACACTTCACTTCTTTCCTCCCCACCAGAAAGCTCAACAATTTCAAGCCAAAGGAGCGGATTCCCAACCTCGTTTTGGACCAGCTCTTACCAGCCTCCTCCTCCACCCTGCTTAAGCGGAGTGCACCCCGATTTCCCCGTGACTGCACCAGGCACCTTCCCGACACCGGATCCCAGCAGCTGGCCGGGACACGGTCTTCACCAGACCGCCCCACCTGCTCCCCCGGCCGCCTCTGAGTCCTGGCATTACCCCTTAGCGTCTCAGGTGAGCCCCTCGTACGCACACGTGCACGACGTGTACGTGCACCGCCACCACCCTCACCCCCACGTGCACCACCACCACCACCACGCCGCTGGCTCGCACCGCGACCCCCGCTACGGCTCGCTGCTGGTGCCCTCGGTGCGCGCCGCCAGGATTCCTCCTCCCCAGTGTGACGTGACGAAGGCGGACCCCGCTGCTGTCGCCGGCGCTACCTCAGCCTGGGCCGGAGCCTTCCACGGGACAGTGGACATTGTGCCGAGCTTTGGGTTTGATGCAGGTGAGATGGTTTGGTTGGGTTTTTGTTGTTGTTGTTGTTGTTGCCTGTGACTTGTTTGAGCAGAGCCATGTCCAAATGTATTTCCAGGTGGGAATCCGTCCTGTAATTGCTGTCAGGGCAGCTCTCCCTGCCTTCTGCTGAGACCTTTATCTGCCTTGGTCCCATTCAAGCCAGATGAGTTGTGCCACAATCTGCAATTTTTGTTTGTTTCTTTTTATTTAAATCTTGTGGGGAAATATTAATTATGTTTCCATGAGGAAGTTCTCAGCTTGTTCAGCTAGTTCATATGTGCATCCACCAATATTTAGCTCCAATAAACTAATAACTTGCAGTACATGAGGACTGCATCTTGAGGTGGAACAGCTCAGCATTTCCTTCCTGTGTAGTATCCAGGCGTCACCTGGAGAATACAGGTCCTGACTGAGCTGTTCTTGCCATCAAACTAAATATCCTTCTATAGGGTATAGGCAGAGGTGTGTGAATTAAATTCATTTTACTTCAGGGTCTGTAGTCTGGACTGCAGACTATGAACTCCATCTGTGTCTGTGGGCTTTGAGTGGCAGTCTCTTGTCTCAGTATCAGTCTGGCAGCCCTCAGGGTGTGAAGTTTCTTGCAGTCAGGTGACTGACAGTTCCCAGTGTATCCATCCTGGAGCTCATGGGGCCCACTGGGGGTTCCTTTTTCGGTTTGATATTTATCTCGCCAGCAGCAATCCTTGCAGATTAGTACTTCTTAAAGACAGCATGTTATCTGATTTAGGAGACATGAGGTTTGTATCTTTGTTCCCTTTTTCTTAAACTATTTGTCTCCATTTTTGATAGCTCTCTCTGACTGGTTCAATGTGTGCGAACCACTTCTTTGCCTTGATTAGTGGACAGGGGAACAAGGAATGGATGGAGGAAAAAAGGCTGTTTCTTAAAGATGAAATACTATGAACCTAATTCAAATCTACCTCTTCCCTTTAAAGCAACTGGGAACCAGTAATCTCTAAATACTATGCCTCTTGCTGTCTTGATATCAATAAAACTAAGAAAAAGCTTATCAGGATTCTAACAGTGGACAATTTATATATAAAAATAACATTTCTAGCTAAACCAGCGATACAAGAATAATGACATTTTATGCTTTTGGGTACAGAATGATAAACTAACCAGACTGGGATCTTGAGAGTTTTCCTTTGGGACAAACCCCATAAGGGGAGTGAGCTGCCTTCTCTGAAGCATGAGCGGGCTGTCACTGCCACTGGTGTAAGGGACAAGCCCTACTGGACCCAGCCCCAGCAGAGCCCTGGTATTTGGCTTAACCTTTTGGGGGTGGAACAGAGAACTGTGTAAGGAATTGTTAGTCAGGAGAAGCCTCTGCCAGGCTTAGGTACAAGTCCAGCTTAGACTGTGAGTTGTTTTTAAGAGCCATTACCTCAAAACGGACTGGGTCCTAGCACTGCCTTAGAGAACAAGCACAGCTTTGGCTTGGTGCTGCCTGCTCCTTGTGAAAATCCCTGTGGAGGGGTACAGTTGGGTGCTAATTTTGTCAGGATCCTGATTTGGCAGTGCCTTGCATGTCATTTGGTTGCTCAGCGTGGGAGACGGTGGAAAAGATCTGAACTGTTAACTTCTGACCCATGCTTGGTTGTGTGGGTTTTAGTCTATGAGTTCCTGTGGGGAAAAAGGAAGAGGGGAAACGTGTGACTGGTTTGAAGAAACAGAATGTCAGCAGACTAACGTCTCACTAGTTTGAGGCTATTCAAAAGGGTCACACGCTGAAACACAGCAGCAAAGCCCTGTTAAGCAGCCCCACTTTTGGAAATAAGGGTGCAAACAATGAAACACAGCTGGTAGTGAAAACCTGTGACATTAAAATTATTTACTCTCGTCCTCTGCACACTCATCCCTCCCGTGCTTTCCAAGCAGAGGCTTGCTAGGAAGGGCAGGAAAGCTGAGCTTCCTTTGCAGCCTTGCCTGCAGCTTGTGCAGTTGAGACAAATAGGTTATAGGCACTTGAGGCATGGAGAGAAGAGGGAGCTTAACTGCCTTGGGGTTTTGTGTGCACATCCAGCAGAGTCATCCTAGGGAAAGTGTGGGGGGAGGAGGGGGTTGCTCAAGTACCACATGGAGTCACATCCAGCACCTGCTTCATGTACACTTCAGGGAAAGCAGATTTTTCTGGATAAATCTCCACATGATACAGCATTTCATTACATTTGACTCCAATGTCAAAGAGTTATCTCAACAGAGAGGCTACAAACTCAAGGGCCTGGAAGAGTGACATAAGAGGCCCTGGCTTTTAGTGACATAAAGTGCTTTCTCCAGAGTAGGGTTAGGACATAGTGGCAAGAATATGTCAGTTCTGAAAGTGTTTGTTCATATATCCTTGGAGAAAATAACGTGTGGAGCTGTCAGTATATCAGATTCCATGAGCTTCAGGTGATTTATGTTAAAGAAGTTAATTTGGTCTGTACCTGGACATTGCCTTTTGGAGTCCTTCACTTACAAACTGATTCTCCCTCTTCTTACCATGGGCCACATTTCTTGTGCTGCTGTCACATGGATTATAGGAACATGTGCAAAATTCCTCATGCTGAATTATGTGGAATGATAGTGTTGGGATCAGGGCAGGCTGACTGTAATCTTACCCTCTTCCAGCTACATTGTTACATCTCTTCCATGCCAAGCCAAATAATCGATCTCTTGAATGGATGATGCTGAATCACTTCAGAGGTTAAGAGGAGGTTCCCAGTGCATGCACGGTGTAGTTTGGGAATTGATGTTTCAGAACACATTGTGTGGGACATCAGCACAGCGCCCTTCACAGAGCTGACAAACTATTGATCTGTCTGGCACATCTGTTTGAACTTACATGGTCCTGTTTTAGGGGATGAAGAAGGATTTAGCTACCTGATTGCCGTTAAACGTGGCTTGATCCTCACGTTGTAGGCTGCAAATTAATGCTTTTAGAAGCTTCTGTGTCAGTCCAAGTGCAATTAAAGAAAGTGCTGGTCTGCGTCAAGAGCTGTTAAAACCTGCTAGGTTTGTGTCTGCTGGTGTGTAGTGTCTATCCAAAGTGCACAAACTACAATGCTCAATAGAAGAGTACATTTCATGTCAAGCATTGATATAAACACGTTGGAATAAGCAGAGATTGTTTGGATTTAGGGCTCAGTTCTTTGCCCTGCTGGTGTCAAGCAAAGCAAGGTCAGGCTGTCACCAGCTCTGCCTGTGGCTCAGGGCTGCAGCTGTAATCCAGTGTCACCACTAAAGCTTCCTGCTTGTGCTTAAGCCATGTCCAGCATTTCAGATCAGGGGTTGGGGAGGGGAATTCCTGTCTCACAGTGTTGCTGGTGGTTGTAGCCATCAGTGCTTCCCTCGGGAGCAGGGTGGGAGGTCTCCTGCACCCCAGGCCCTTCAGGTGAGCAGTGGGGTTTGGCTGTGCTGCAGGGAGCCCATGAAGGGAGGAGAAGAGAGCATCTTGTGCTTGCCACTGCACAGCCTAGGAGTATATCCTGTCCTGCTGTGGGACAGGTGTGCTGGAGGAGGCTTCCTGCAGCCCCAGAACACTAAAAGCAAAGCAGGACTTTGGCATGAGTGATGGCTGTAAATCTATTAAAATTAAGGTGTACATTCTTTATCCTGTAAAGTTATACACATTGAGGTGAGTAATTTCAAATTTAGGTGAATTAATCACCATCCTTTAGTCCTGGTTTACTAAAAATCCCCTTTTGGAAATGCCTGTATGTCAGTGTGTTACATGGAATTTGGAGTTTGAGGGGCCATTCCGATTCCTTCTGTACATTTGTCTCTGTTCACACACATCCCACAAGTTTGTCACAACTCGTTAGATTTGCTTACATGTTCCCACAGAATCTGCATAATGTTTGTGTGGCAATTAGCTCTAATGTAGGTGGCCCAAGGAAGGGGAATTTTGCTGGAGTGGCAGTGCTGGGTCATGCAGTGCAAGTGAGGATTTCCTTGCTGAAAGGAAAGCACTGCAGGTGGAAGCTCTGGGTGAGTGGCCGGCCTTGGATTCAGTGTTGGGACTGCAGATGGCCTTGCCTTGAAGGAGATAGGAATATAATGGCATGGAAAGTATTCCACATTCAGTTCTGTAAATAGGACAACTTTGTTTTTTTGGATTGTTTTCTCTTGCTGTTTAGAGTCTGTAGCTATACCTTAAACCTTCTTGTTACAGTTATTTGTGTCTTGCAAAGACACCTGCCTAGGAAGGTGCCTGTTCAGCTGGTTACTCCCTTCCTACCATTTGCTGCTGTCAGGTGGAAGATCTCTTAAACACGTGTGTGTCATTTTTTTAAGCTGCCAGGAGCCATATAACCTGTTTCTCTTCTTACAGGCTTCCATGGCCTTTGGTGTACTTTAGTGGTCCACTGGTGAACTTGAATGACTTCTTTATGCTCTGAGAGGTTTCTGCTCTCTGACTTTTTTTTTTTTTTTGGAGGGCATCTTTGTTTAAAAAAACTGTAATCAGCAAGGGAAAAATAGCCCCAAATTGTCATCACTAACTTTGAGGGAGCTTTGAAGGGAGCTAACAGCATTTCATTATGACTGTCTGTGTACGATGCTGCCAGGGAAGCAAACAGCTCTTAAGCAACAAGGAAACATCTTCATTGAATAAAGAGCCTCTGAACACGTTTTTATAGGCATGCTCCAGCTGAGGGATATCCCAGTTTTTCCAATCTGCAGGAACAGGTACAAGTGCATGTGAAGTGGAGCAGAAGGCACTAAACAAGGTTTGGTGCACCACACCCACGGGCTCTGCTTTCCCTTTCTCTTCACTGCTGGACACACAAGTGTTTGTACGCTGCCTGGGAATCCTCACAAGGATAGAGCCATATGCTCTCATCTCTTACGGGAGTGCTAATTGCTTTGCAGCTCAGCTCTGAAATGTTGATCATCATTAAATATTTAACTGTTTATAATCTTAAAGCAAGGAGGTAGTTCTCAGATCTGAACCTTCCATGTCTGTTAGGCTTTCTGAAAACTTATGGGTCTTCCTCCATATTCACTGTGTGATTGGATTTGGAAATGAGATCCATGCCTAGCACATGGTTAAACATCAAATGAACACAGAGCTTTGGTGGTTACAACATCACAGAGGTCTGGAGTTGCTCCTATTTACATTAGTGGTGAAATTAGCAAGTCAGGTGCCTTGGTACATTGCATAGCGAGAATGATGACTTGTAGTGGGAAATGTACCTTCATTTCATGGAATGTGATTTACTTGCCTCAAAACATCAATGGGCAGGTTTTAAATCATTGAGACTTGAGTGCCTTACTACCTCTGAAAGTACGTGCCTGGATGTGTGTCCTTTACTTTCCCAATAAATGAGTAAGAATGTATCTTCTTTGAGAAATTTAATCTGCACCTGCCCTGCTATTGTTTGGATTTGAGGTTTATGCCGTGTTAGGTGTGAATCGAGAGACAGGATCTCTCTGGAGCAGAGAAATCCCAGATTATAATGCAGGTTCCAACTCTATAATGCTAGAGCCACAACATAGCACCACATTTATTAGATAGTCCTCACTTTTTTACAAAGGAAAATGTTAGAGGAACTCATAATAAATGCAAGCTGAAAACCATTAATTTTTTCCCATGTGGAAGTACTAGCCATTCTTGGCTGAAAATCCTGCATTCAGTAGGTGAAATTACTTGGGGTTTTTTGCCTGCTGCAGGAACATTTTCCCTCACTCCTCTGCAAGGTGAAATGCCACAGAAACTGTGAATTCCTGAAGTGTCCCAGGCATTTTCTAGATGAGATGGTGTCTGTGGCTGGACCCTGCCTGGAAATATTACTCTACTGCCTACTGGATAATTGATGCAGATCTTTATGGAGGGTTTTTTCTCTCCATGCCATGTTCCACATGAGCTCAAACCAAGGAAGCGCATGCAGGAATTTTATCACCATTTCTGAAATGCTTGAACCACAATCAAACTTCAATATGGTTTAATTTTACCCCTCATAAACTAAAAGATTTGGAGCAGTTACACTGTTGCTAACAACTCCTATAAACTGTTAAATTGTCATTTGTTTTTTTTTCTAATTTTTTAAATTCAAAACTTGTTTATTTTAGTTGCTTGGGGAGGGGGAAGAAGAAACTATCTGATTTATTAATTTAATATTTATCAACATTAATTATTTTCCTTTTCTTTTCGGAAATGTAGGTCTACAGCATCAGGACAAGAGCAAGGAAACTGCTTGGTTCTGAGGTGCAGAGAAATTAAGACCAGCTAGAGCTGGAGTCAGCAGAGCTGGGCGGGTGATGCAGCAGTGGTTGACTCCTTCTGCGTGGAGCAAAGGACACACATGAAGATGAAGAGCCAACTATTCTGGTTTTGCTATTGAGCCTTTTATTTGTAAGGCTGTTTTTGGGTCCCACAGTGTTGGAAAAAAAAAAAAACAGAAACCTAACTTTTCTTTCTTTCCTCATCTGAGCCTGCTGCAGCTGGGCAACCTAACTCCTTTCTGCTCCTTTAACAGTGTTTTGTTTTGTTCAGCTTGATATTTTTATGAACAGTCTCAATAGTCAGGAAAAAGACTCTCCCTTGACTACAGTGCGCCTTCTTTCAGGAATACAGTATTTTGTAGCTCTTTGTGCATCTATTTTTGTAGAAATACAGAAAGTTTGGGTAAGGATCGATGGGCTATTTTAGGATGACATATTTTTTTAAAAAAAATTGTAAAATTGTTAAGTTCTGTTTAAAGAACTTGCTCTCAGAGAAGCACTGGCAAAAATGTATAAAATGCTATTTTTAGATGTCTGTGATGTGTTTGTGCATTTTGGGTTTTTTTTTGTTTGTTACCTCAAATGTCTTTCTTTTCTTTTTAAAGAGCTAAACTCCTTTGCTTCCACATTACTAGATTCTGATGTTTTTGTCCTTTTGTTCTAGCTTAAGCAAGTATAATTCGCACCTGAAGTTTCAGCCAAATATTTTTTCCTGGTGTTAGATTGTAGTAAAAGTGTTTTTGTTTTTCTTGCCTCTAATGGTGGCTCTGTGCTGTGCTGATTGTCAGACGCTCACAAACACCTTTAGCATAGAGCAAAGCTTGAGGTTACAGCAACTGCATTTCCAACCCATCCATTCTTTCAAAATGGACCAAATACTCTTAAATCGGACACGAATATGGGCCTCATCTATGACCCATTGAAGCTGTTGAGCACAGTTTCCCGCGGGTTATGGTGCAGGCCCTGATAGTGCTCATAAATATCAGTACAATCTTACAGGCAGGACTTTCACCTAAGCCATTTCAACGTGGTTGCTTACAACATCAATATTCAGGGAAAAAAAAATCCAGGTTTATAAAAATGTGTGGCTTGTGGAAACAAAAGGTTTTCAACTGGCCTGAGCAGCTCAAGTAGAGCACAAGGAAAACTCCTGTTGACTTCAGGCTGTGTTAGCCTGGGCTGGGCTGTGCCGTGGGGCTCGCGGGAGCCCAGCTGCAGCGCTGCATTTCGTAACCAGCTGGGCCTGCATGCACTGGGGCCTGGCCTGGCAGCAGCAGCGTGGCCACGTGGAGCCACAGCCCCTCTGCTTGGGAAGCCCCCCTGGCCTGGGCCTCAGCTCTGACTTGGCAATAAAGGCTTTGGTTGGAGCCAAGGTGGGCGCCATCAAATCCTGAGTAAGGGCGGCGAGGTCGCCGTGGGCCGGAGCTGGGTCGGTGTCTGTGCCCAGCCCTTGGGGACTCCAGCAAGGATCAGCGAGTGCTTAGATGGGACTGAGGGGAGCCCAGGGTCGGCACCTGGGTTGCTGGGTCCCGGCTATTGCTTGGAGGTGTTGCCCTTCTGCTCTGCGCACGCAGGGTCCCTCTGTAGTATTTCCTAAGGCTCTTGCAAAGCATCGTATTTCTGTCACCGCTGCTCTCAGACATCTCGTGTTTGAAAGACATGCCGGCCAAGTGGAAAAACCAAGATACAAACACATGGCTGAGATAAAGAGTTTAATTTTAAGGCACTGAGCATTGTGAGTGTAGTTTTGTCAGGTGGAAACCACATGGATCTGTGTGTGAAAGGGGAGGGGGAGCGTTGGGAAGTGCCTGCCACTCCGAGTTTCCCTGCACTGCTGCTTCCCTCCAGGCTGTTTGAACTTGATCCTATGAGGTGTTGAGCATTCTCCCTTGTCAAAGGAGAGGGCTTGACATGCTGGCACTGGAGGTATTAGGATTATATCATAATTTGGCAAGACCCTTAAGTCTCTACCTTGCTGATTTGAAGTTTGAGACAATGTATAAATGCTGAATGGACTATGCTTAAATACCGCTTTAAAGTAATAAGGTTGTAGTCTGTGTTGGGATGATGAATTAAATGTGGTGGGGGTTTTTTCCTCATCTTTGTAGTCCATCAGTATTTCTTTCTCTCAATAAATTTCATTCTCATGACAGTTTTCTATATTATTGCTGCTCTGGTGGAGCTAGCTCCTCAATTTGTCAATAAATTCATAATGCAGTGGGAAAACTGTATAGGAGGGAATGAAGTGCCAGCTGCCACAGTTCACTTTCTTATCAGGACAGTACAGTTCAGGAAATACTTCAAGAAAAAGAGTTCTGACTTAGGAATGTTGATAGTATTATAAATACTGGGAGGAAAAAAAAATCTTAAGCTTTTTTTTTTCTTTTTTTTTCTTTTTTTAATCCCCCTTGGTCTTGGCAAAAGTGGAGATTAAAGAGACAGCGTGTCCTCTTTGAACTTCAGGGATGGAGTGGAGAGTTTGGGTGGCAGGGGAAGCAAAAGAAAAGGTAGCATTTCTTTTTGAGGTGTGTTTTGACTTCCTGAAATAGTTTAAAGCCTGACAAGAGCAGTCTGCTCACTGCCTTCCCCTTCACAGGCTCACACTATGAGGGACCTCCTCTGGTTCCCTATAGATGTCAAAGCAAAACGGGACAGGAACAAAACACAGTTTGCACTGGAATTTCTTTCTGGGTTGTATCTCTGAGTTGTTGGTTAGCGGGGATGAAGAAGTGGGGAAGCTGTTGCCTCTTCCACCTCCAGGACTACTGTTCTGCACAGAGTTTCTGCTGCTGAACCTGGGACTGAGCTGGTGAAACTTCTGCAAACTCTGGGTGACAAGTGCCAATAAAAACCTGCTGTTGTCTGTAGCCATTCATGCACCAGTCTGTCAGCTTCGAGAGTGAAATAAATTCTTCTTTTCCCCTCAGTCATTAATTGTCCCCTGTGCTAACAAGTGAGAAGGGAAAAGCCTAAGTGTGTAGCAGTAGCTCTACTTCTGTGTTCTACAATTCGAGGGATGGAAAGGGGAAAAAAAAACCAAACCCACCCTTCCCTGTGACAAACTTCTAAGTTAAATTCAGCAGATTTCCTTCTCTCCCTCTTTCCCATACACGCACACTGACACACACGCACAGAAGTGCTTATGAGAAGCAGATGCTGCCATGGTTTTGCTCTTGGAAGAGGAGAGGAGCACTCGCCTGCAGTGGTGGGGAATTGATGGCAGCCAGAAGGAGCAGAAAGGTTGAGACTGCTCGTGTTTCTGCAGAAAGGAAAAAAAAAAAAGGCCCTTGAAATCAGGTCACAGATAAGTTGTGTGTCTTAATGCATTACTAAAGGAGTTGTTTCATTCTTTTTATGTGTGGTGTGTTCTGATGCTGTCCCAAGAAAGTGAATGATTCATTTTGAGAGGGCTTATAAAACATGTTGTACTCCGTCACTGTTTCTGGGAGAACATAGGGAAATTATTGTTTTATTTCAAGAAAGTCAAAATACTGACCTCCTTAAAGTTGTCCAGGATTTTGTTTTATTCCTGTTAATGTTGAGAAATCTGACATCAATTTTTATGTCTTAATTTGAAGACTGGAAGGGTTCAAGTTGTCCACTAGTTTTTGAGAGGCAGATGCCAGTTTTTTCCAATGGCCCATTTCCATCCCAGGAAAAAGATGGAATAGTGAAGCTGCTGACTGCCCAGGAGATTGGATTTCTGGAATTTGTGGAGAGCTGAATAAGCTGCACTTGGCAATAGTAAGATGGACTCTGTTCTGATTCCTTCCCTCACCAGACACACAAGTTCAGGTGATCCTCAGTGAATGACAGACTTGTCTCAATCATCCACACCTGCATCAAAACACTTCTGAGAACAGATCTCTCATCACAGCATTCAGAGGGGGAAGGGAATGTCACATTTCCTGCAACCTGCCCTTAGGATTGCCTTGCCTCACCCAGCCTTTCTGCTTTCAGGCTGTTACATATGTCTTGCTGTCCCTCTCCCACAATTCTTCATGTGTATGGATATATTTCTCTACAAATCTATTCATACACACTCAGATGTAGCCATTCTCGTGCCTCAAAAGCATGTCCTTTGGAAATGAAGTGAAAGGCTTCATCAAATCTCATCTGAGATGGAAAATGTAGGCATTTTATTGCATTCTCTGTTAACTCAGGAGTGAATTTTTCCCTACTTGTTAAAAAACCCGAACACAACAAAAATACATTTAAAAAACCCATTCAAATTGCCTGATTTGTATCTGTAAAGATGATCATGAAATGAGCAGTTACATAGAGAAGGTGCAATATATTGCGTTTCAGCAGACAAACCTATCTCTGAATATGATCATTTTAACTGATTTCAGGTACAAGCTTTTGCTCCATATCAATGGACCAGCAACATATATATTTCCTTACAAACAATTTAGAAGTACATATATTTTTCAAGTGAAATTCTTGGTTTTAGTATGTCAGCCTTTGAGCTTCTAAAGGGTATTTGGATGATAAATATTTGTTAGTGTGTGGGTTTAAAAAAAAAAAAAGTCGATGCATGTTGTTTGGAACTAAAATCTCATGTAAAGCGGGAAAGTATTTAAAAATAAATACTGCTTTTACATATTAGCCCTATGGGCACAATCGGAGAGTTGTGGTGCAGGAAGATGCCTCTTTAAAAAGTAAGGTACTCTTGCCTGAGCAAGTTCAAAATCCAGGAGAGGCAGGAGTGGTCTTGGAAAGGTTGAGCTGGTGGAGCTGAGAGCAGAGATGATCCTCTCCAGAACTGTATGTACATGGTTGGGCAGTCACTGCTCAATACACTAAATTTAGGCTGTGTTAGCAGGTTTATGCTTATGGGGTGAACTGGTTGCCAAGGGAAACTGTAGATGTCCCTGGAAAGCCATGTTTTAGCCCTTTTAGCCCTTTTGGCCATGTTTTAGCTGCCCTTGGCCTGCTCAGTGCCCATGACCCTCTCCCAGTTCTTGCTCTGCAGTCTCCATGCCACCATGGTGGGATCTCTGAAATCTGGGCTGGAGTTCCCTGGGAAATGCCTTTTTTTTTTTTTTTTTTTTTTTTTTTTTTTTTTTTTTTTTTTTCAGCTCTCAATAAAGAAAATTCAGGGATGGGGGTCATTAAAGCACTCCAGTTTTTACATGCACCTGCTCAAAGGCTCAAGCCTCCAATATAAATCAGCTGTGCACCGTGGCTGTTTGCCTATAGAAGCCTGAATGCTGTTTCTTCCCCTTTGTGGCCTTGGAAACCTCCAGTGGCTTTGAGTTGTTTGGGACCAGCCTTGAATGCCTGAATTGCAGTCCAGTGGTGGCCTGGGGGCTGGACCAGCTGTGACTCTGGTGAGCTGGGGCTCAGGTATTTGGTACCTAATAGACAAGCAGTGTTTATAGGAGTTTGAGGTTTACAGTAATTGAGTGAAGTATCTGCAGAACTGTGCTGCACTTTTCCTGCTCGCTCTTTCAAGCTGTTGTTTAAAACCATCAGTCAAATCAGGGTCCCTCTCTTCCCCCTGTTTTCCCACTTTGCTTCCCTCAAAACTCCATTGAAATTTTTGCCCCTCGCATCAAAACTGATGGGGGTTTGGGGGGAACTTTGTATAAAGAAAAGCGTCACTGTTTATTACTGAATAAATAATTTAATGTGAATTTTATTGTTATATTTTTTATGTAGCATTTTCAATTTGGTCTGTATTTCTCAACAATTATCTAATTCTTTTTATTCTTATGCAGCTGAAGAAGTCATAAATCTTTGTAAATTTCTGCATCCTGAGATTCTATTCTTTGCATTAGATTAATTTTTAGAGCCAAGGATTTGTCTTCTGCTGAAAATGTTGTAAAACAAGTGTTCTGAACTGGTTCTGTACTAAAATTAAACATTGAAAGCCTTGCATTGAAGGGATTTTAAGCAGAGATCTCATGAAGGCATGGGCTTGCCTTCTCAGACACTGTCAAGTATTTATGCTACAATGTCCTCTTTTATTCTTAATATCTTTTTTAAAATTACATTAACGCCTTTCTACAATCAGACCTAGTGGAATCACAACCTGAGACTTCTTAGTGTAAGACCCTTTTTTAATTCTATCATTTCCTGGCAGTTTTGACAGTCATCAGGCAGAGATTTTCCATGCAATGTATTTACCTCAAATTGATTTTTTTTGGCAAAGTCCAGCAATTCCCGCTAAGGAGGTAACTGCCCTTGCTAAAATTATTTTACAACTGTTTAATTAAGAAATGTTTGCATGTCTTTCCTCTGGCTCGAGGGCTGAAGGTTCAGTGTTTTGGTCACAGATACATCATTTACTGCTCCAGCAGTGGGGGGGAGAAAAAACCTCCAAGCTTTGGCCAAGCACTCAGCTTTTGAAAAATTGCCACTTGCACGCAATCAGCAGGGAGCTGTTAAGAATTTAGTTGCAAAACCCTCTGAAGATCCTGACCATATGGGATGTACTCTGTTTCAGAGCACAGGGAGATGAGCAGGATTTTTCCCATACGTCCTGCTCCGGGCCCTGTTTCCTGGACCAGACAGTGAGCAGGGCACTTTGTGCAGAGTTGCTGTGTTCTTCTTTCTCAGGCTGTGAGGAAAAGATGGAGAGAGCTGGCAGCCAAAAACTCCAGCAGAGGGAACCCAGGAAAGGAGGAGAGAGGGTTCAAAAATCTTTGTGTAGGAGAGAATGGGATTGAGAGCTCTTGGGACAGGAACAATCTCAGTAGTGGAGATGAAGGTGGGATGCGGACTGCTGGAAAATAAGCAAATAATGCCTCACGATGAATGATCTAGAGTGGGATGTGGCAGATATCAAAAAATACCAGAATAATGTGGGGACTTATAAATTTGGAAGGAAAACATAGGATAAACATTGCAGAAAATGTTTTTCTTTGGTAAGGTGTGCCCACTGTGGTTTAGTCTGTGAGAAGAGGCATGGGATCCCTTTGCTTTAAGACAAACACCCAGAGAGAAATGTACTTTAGGAAGCTGGGAAATGAGATACCTGAAGTGCTTTTTCTTCTTCCGGTAACTTCTGCTCTTGCCAGGTCTGGTCTCCAACTGCATTGCCCCACACCTTGGCTTTCCAGGTGCTCACAGGGGTTATTTCTATGCTCTCATTGAATCAAGAAAAGAAAGCAGGAGAAGTGATACATTATTTTGTGACTGATTTTATTCATGACGATCCACATCCTCCATTCATGTGAATCACTGGCACTCTGTTGGTTTTAGTGAATTTAAAGCCCGTGGAGAATCTTATCAGTTACATCCGGATAAATCATGTTTTGGGTGTTACCAGCTGGAAACTGGGTCCCATATGGGTGCATGGGATTCTCCCTTGCAGCCAGGGTCTAGCTGGGTGACCTCAGGGGTGCTCACGCCACCTGGTGCAGAGGAAGATCACAAAAAAGGAGTGGGACTGGACTCCTCCGTGCTGGAGGAGCAGAGAAACCTGGCCAGGTCTGGGGCTGTGGCTGGGCGTCCCTGGTGGGACAGGGGTGCCACCAGCCTGTCGTGGACATTCCAGGAGTGGTGGGGCCGGCCGTCCCGGCAGGAGCTCAGGCTCAGAGGGGTTATGCTGCCTGCGTGACGTGGGAGGCCGGGTGGGGACCGAGACATCTGGTGAGAATTCCTCACGGCTGAGCTGTGCGTTGGGCTGGGATGCCGAGTAATTTAGCTGATTTCTTTTTTGGGGTTGCTTGGGAGGAGGAGGAGGGGGGTGGGGGGGGCTGGATGCCACAGCCTTCCAGTAACTGTCTCTCCTCCAAAATATCACTTTTGCTTTCTTTGAAGAAAAGAAAGAAATTATATTTTAAAAAAGCAAAACAACAAACCAACACCAGGAACTGCCCCAATGTGTTTGCCTTGACAATAACTGTACATCTGCAACAGTTTATCACTATGGGAAAATGAGTGGGTAATAAAGTTTTGATGTTGGCTGTTGCATGTACAGAGGTATCACAGGCTTTGAAAATGATTTGTTATGTGAATGCCCATAGTAGCACTGAGGTTCAAAGAGAGGTGGTTTGTTTTTCGTGCCCATTTAGTTATGAATAACACCAGCTCTAATTTCCTCCTCCCACCAGCAAGCAGAGAGTCCTGCATTGGAAGCCAAATATAGCAACAAAGATTTCTATCTCTGGCCAAGACCAAAAAATCTGTTCCCTTTTAAGAATAGCACTCTATTCTTTTCTGATGGAGATGGATAAAGAGAAAATTCAACTTTAAGGAAGCCAGTTTCTCAGTGGGAAACTCCCTGGTCTCTCTCAAATGGCCAATGTAAAAGGTATGCACTTATTTTTTGGCATCTGTGTAGAAGCCAAAGAGGAGGTTTCTGTAGAATGCCATCAGTAAAGCCCTTTTGGGGCTGCAGTCTGGATAAATCTTCCCTACTTACTGGTGTGTTTTTCCTGCACTGCCCCACTGCTGTCTTGTGAGCAACAGGGCCCATGCTGAATGGGAATGGCACAAATTGCACAACTACCCCTGCTCGCTCTGCACCCTTTTCTTTCTGGTTTGCTTTTGGGAGAAGGGGAGAAGTTAATCCCTTGGCTCTGAGGGACAGACCCCTGCTCCACCTGACAAGGCAGCTTGACGAGGTAATTTGGAGCAGCAGTCAGCCCATGATCCCTCCTACCCCCTTGGTTTTCTAATTGGGGGAGGACGTGGGAAGTCATCCCTATGCTCTTTCCCATGACTTCCCAGCTGTGTTGTGCCCTCAGAGAGTGACTGTGGGCAGTGGGGCTGCCCAGGCCCCTGCCTGGCTGGATGGGCTGGGAGAGAAAGGATGCTGTAAAAAGAAAAAGCAGAAATGTTTGTGGTAAAGCTCTTCCTCAGGTGGTGATCTGACCTTTTCTGGGTGGGAGTTAATACTCCCTGAAGATGAGCGTGCACGTGGCTGTCACTGCCTGTTTGTAAGCTTGGATATGCTTTTAGGAGGCGCACACCTACACCCTCACCCCCTTTCTGATCTTGAGCTCGGATTTTTTTAACTTCTGTACACCATCTGAGGAGGGCTATTCAGCCTTTCCTTCGAAGGACTTATTCCCATTCCAGCCCACCCCCACCACCCACCCATAAGCAACTGGCATGTGTGACATGTGAGCAGAAAAAGCCCTTTCTCTAATGTAGCAGCTGTCCTTGTTTTAGAAGTGTTACTTCATTCATTTGCAGACTGTTTGGCTGGAGGCCTTTGCTGTAAGGTGAATGCTGAAGGATTAGAGTTAGTTCTTCCTCATTTGGAAAACTGTGACTTCTTTTCTTCTTTTTTTTTTTTTTTTTTTTTTTTGAGCCTTGGACACCTAATGCATTTTAAAAACAATGCAGGGAAGTGTCATCCAGTAAATATATTTGCACTGGATCTGTTTTACCAGACATGTTTCTGATGGAGTTTTAAATAAACACAAGGATGTTTGGAAATATCTTGTGGATGTAAATATGTAAAATATGCAAAACAAAGCTGACAGCTGTGGGGTGTATTCATTGCTCACGTGAGGAGGCTTTGTGTAATGGTTTTTTCCATCATCCTGTCTTTTTTTTAAGCATCTCTGTCTGTTCCAAGATAATCTGTGATTCCCACTGGACAGAGAGGGAGGAGGCTGGATGGGCCAGAGCGATTCCCCTGAAGTCTGTCTCTGAAGAACCTCCTGGTGAACTGTGGAACTGCTTTCCACAGAGCACCTGGGTGCAGCACACAGGAATCCCTTCTCACTGGAGGCGGGCCAGTGCTGGCTCTGGCTGAACTTGGCCCTTCAGGAGGGGCAGTGGGAGAGCAGAGCTGTCCTTGGGCAGCGCCGCGTAAGGAGCGTGACAGCAGCATTAGTCACCAGCGCACGGAGCTCAATTTCCCGAGCTGAATCTGCTGCTTAGGAGAGGACGACAGTTTTGCAACCTCAATTTAGCCTCTCTTTAGTCAGGGAGAGATGAAGCCTCCATCCCCATGTCAGGCACAGAGAACACTGGAGTGAGAAGGAAAAAGTAAAGTCAACAAAACTCTTAACATTTTTTTTTAATTGAGTGTTATGCTGCTTTTTTAGACATCCTTCCAGAGGGTAATTCATCCTCTATGCATAGTAACTGTACCACTTCCAAGTTCTACAGGATATTTGGTGTGACTTAGCCACCTGTTGTTTTCACTGATTTTTTTTTCCACCTCTTTCCTCGCTCTTGTTTTCCAGTCCCACTGCTTTAAGGGCAGTGTTCCAAACTCCTGGCTGTCTGCCAGTGTGGATGTCCAGGCCCGTGGGGCAGCAGCTCTATGTCACACTTCTATGTGCACACTGAGTTTGTCCTGTCCATCAGCTGGGACATTTGGGTGTGCAAATGTCCAAAGGTGCAGAACAAGTGCAAGCTCCTTCTGTTTGCTTGGTGGTTTCAGTCACAACAAATGGAAGTGCTTGGCAGGAGCAGCAGCCTGGGTGAAGGACAAAGTGGAAGTACAGCAGCTTAGGAGACCTTCTGGCTCCCTCAGGAAAAGTCTCATTTGTTCTGTCCAGGAAAATAGCTTAAGTGCATCAGATTTTCTGCTGCTCGTTCTCCTTGCTCCCAGGCAGTCCTCTTTGCCTTGCTGTCACTGACATTTCTCTGTGAACATCCTTGAGGAGATCTGTATGAAATCTAGTACTGAAACTCATCATCACCTGACCTGTGTTGTAATGTCACCTTACCTGTGTCCCCATCGCCGTGGGGATGGACACTCTGGCAATCTGTAGCAATTTTCAATCCTTTAATGCTACATTCTCCTACTTTACAGAGTTTTCAAGTGAACTCATTTCCTTGTCTCTTACCCCACATAAAATCTTCCAGTGACTGCATATATTCCGCCTACAGTTTCACCTGGAAATGACCAGAAATTGCTACCAGTCTGGATGATGCAGTAGAGTCTTTGAAATCACTGTTAAAGCCTGTGGCTCAAAAAAATGTTACTGCTTCGCAGCTCATATGTGGCCAGGTATTCTGTTCTCCTCTGTGATGGAGAAATAGTTGCTTTCTACGTGAAGGTAGACACCAAAAGACCAGAATACCCTACTTGTGCCAGAATTGGGTGACCCAAACAGAGAGGCAGAGACAGAAACACTCAAAAATGGAAGAATGGGAGACTGAACTTCTTTCTTTCATCTTCCATCCAATGCCTGCATGTTGTGCTGAGACCAGCACAAGAAGACATGGTATTTCATCCTTTCCCCCCAGATCCCTGGGCAGGAAGGAATTTCTTTTAGCTGCTTTGTGTCTATGATACTTTGCAGTGTGTGCTGGTCCTGTCAAACAGGCACTGGAACCAGTTGGACAGTGCCTGACCAGCAAAACCTTGATGTTCTTCATGGACAAACTCATCATTCGCAGTGGGCACTTGAAAAACAGTGTTTGTGGTGCAGGAAATTGAAAACAAACTGGGAATCATATAAATTTTTTAATTTGGATTTGAAACATGGAGAAACTTAACAGTGAATGTGTTCCCCAAGCTTCAGACCTGTGCCTTCAGAAATTCCCTTCTAATATTTTGGGCTGTATTTCTGTGGTTCTTAACAAAGGTTCTCCCTAAAGTGAAAGAGAAGGTGCAGCTGTCATCCATGACAGACATTGCTGATTATTTTTTACATTGCTCTTTGCTAGTTTGCAGAGGTCTGAGAGGAAGTATAGGGAATCCAGATAAAACCTCCAGTTCTCCTGTGCACAGCTTAATTCACCATTACAAAGATTCTTATGCAAATCTTAGACCTGAGATTTCATACTTTCTTTATATGAAATCAGTAATCATTGTAATTTCATTTCAGCTGGAATATTATTTTTCCTTTTTTTTTTTTCCTTTGCTGTTTGATGGGTCAGATTTAAACCATCTGCAGGCAGATGGAAAGGAAAAGTGGAATTATTGTTTTCACCAAAAAATTTTGCAGCTGTCAGGGTGTGTTTGACACAAGCCTGATGGCTGAAAACAAAGACAGGACACGTTGTCCCGGCTGGATATCAGAGAGCACAAGAACTCTTCATGGCCAACTCTTACTTGGAGAACTTGGGGCTAAATGAGGTAAACAAGGTCATTATTTAGCCATACTCAAGGGTCTTTTAGAGAGGATTATTCAGTGAATTATGTACTGCTTTTGCTGGGCCTCAGTGAGACTCTGTTGGTTCTGGCATGAGGGGGTGGCTCTCCAGCTGGCAGTCACAGTATGTCACATTGACAGTGCTTTGCCACTGTCACACCACATGGCATGGGCTGCAGCCATTGCTCCCAGTACCTGTCAGGATGTATTGCTTTTGTAATCTGGGTTAATTTATGGCTCCATCATTAATAACCACAGCTGATGAAAAAGGGCTGGAAGCAGAGCTTTATAGGAGGGACACCAGGAGCTGTGACTCAACCCCTCCCAGCAGGGATGAGATTGTTGCTTCATGTCCAACACTAGTGGCTCCTCAGGGATACCAACACAACTACTGCTTTTTAAAGCAGTCCTTCCCACAAGGATTCCGCCTGTGACAGCTGGATCCACCGCTGGGAGCTCGTGCATCTTGCTGCGGGTGCTTATGTTGTTAGTCTTTGTAAGAGTGGCCATTCCTTCTGCTTGCACCAAGATGGGAATCTTCAGGAACCATAAATGAGTTTCCAAAGTGGTCTAAAACTCAAATCTTCTTACACATATGTCATTGTATTTGCATGAAGAGTGCAATTCTTTGTTGTCAATGTGAAGTTTATGACTGCTAGGCCTTCCTGATATCTGTTTTTTTCCATTTAATGTGTGATTTCTACTGAGGTGGTGTATGCTGGTTTGTTGTTTGGGGTCTTTCAATATTAACATCAGCAACATGGGCTAAGACAGTTAACAATAAAGCTTTTGTCCTTTTCTTCATGAGTTTTGAGAGTGCTAATACTATGTAGTCATTGAGAGGTGAATTTTTCTGCTCTGAAGTGACAGCCCTGTATCATTTCCATTTCCTGTGGCTGACACTGTCATGTTGGTCTTTATCCACGTTGTATTTTTTCCCCCCAAATAATTTGACTGTGTATATCTGTAGACAGAATGTTCTTGAACCAAGCTAAACCTAAGAGAATAAGACATTTGTGAACTGTGAGCAATTATCCATCATTAAGCCATCTGAACCCTTGCAGTGCACAAGAATTGATTTTCACTCTTGTTATTCTGTGGTTACTGGATGTGTTGTATAACAGCACAAATTGGAAACCATTTTAGAAATGGTTCATCAGATACTTGTTGTCCAAAATAGCTAAGAAGACCCAGCTTTACATCCATCTTTGGATCAAGGTAAAATGGGACTATGCTTTTGCAGTTGTCATTATTTGGCTACTGTGGGAGAAAGGGAAAGGCCTGGAGATTTTTAAGTTGTTTTGGGTTTTTCCCCCCCACCCATTTTGGGGTCCAAGATCCTAACTTCAGCAGGAAATCCAAAAAGTCAGAGCTGTATTGGCAATATTATCACAGGGAGCCTGAAAAGGGCAGAACATAAAGAATAGAGGCCAAATCCAACTCATGTCACTCGTTAATCTGGGAAGTACACTCCTGTTGGAAAGAGTAAAAAGATTTAGGTTGAATGCATCAAAACTCACTCTCACCAAGAGATTATTTCCTCGGGTACTATTTCCAGCCTTAGCAGGATTGTGTGAGGGGTGTGTTGTGCTCCCTGCTCTGCACTTTGCACAGCTCTTTGCACCTGCACCAAGTGGGTGTGAAATGTCCCCACTCAGCGCTGGTTATGCTCATTCACACTCACTTAACGCTGACGTTTAGGAGCCTGGAAGTGGCCAAACGGCGGAAAATCATCCCCAGCATCCTGCTGACTCCTCAGGACAGATGTGCCATTGCCGTGGATCACATCCCTGTCACCTCCCACACTGAGCAGTGAGAGTGAGGTGAGGGAGCTGCATCCAGCCAGCACAGCAGGATGCTGCTTGCTGCAGGACATCTGCTTTCTACAGTCTTTTACCTTTATTCCTTTGCTGCCCAGCACTACCTTTGTAAATTATAAATTTAAAAAATGCACTCAGTGAGGTCTGGCTGGCCTGGTCTCTCAGAACCATACGTTTTCATGTGTTTTTCTGCTGTCTGTAGGTTTAAGGGATTAATTCCCACATGGGAAGCCTTACTGTGATCTCTGAGCAGGTAAATCTATAGCACTGTCCCTCCCTGAGAGGAGCACCACAGGCTTGAGGAAGGAGAGAACTTGCAATAAATCTCAGAAAAAAAGTGGCTTAAGAGAGAGCAACTTACTGAGCTCTGAAATGATATGTGGGACATTTTAAGGAGAGAAAAATGTGAGACCATCCAAAAGCAAATGGTAGAGAAGCTGTTGTGGGATCCAAATGCAATTTGTGTCTGCTACAAACAGTGCTCAGCCTCTGAAAAAGACACAGCTTTACACAACCCTTGCAAAGACCCAGGGGCTGTACAGGAGTGCAACTCTGTCAGTGCTGCTCTTCAGCATTTCTACCCTAATCATGGCTTCTAAAACTTGAAATGGGTAGAAGAAAGCAGTTTTTAGATCATGTTTTTTCCCCTCAGCCTATAAGCTGACTCACTAAGGGGAAGCTGTCCATGAAAACTTCCCAGAAGTTCAGCAAAACAATTCCTCCATTTTGTTCTTTCTGTCCTATTATGAAAGTGCTTTAATACTCAAAAGATACAGAAGAAGAATAAAAAAATGCAGTACCACCCTTGATTCTGGCTGTTTTGTGCACATCAGAGCCCTGTAACAGGTGCTGCCTTTTTCAGTACACAGCTGAACATGGACAGACTTCTTAGCACCCTGATATAATGTCTGTAGGGAGGAAACAGTGGTTGGGAAACACAGAGTGATGGAGGCTGCTCTGGTTTTACAGGTGTTGGCTCACTGAATGAGCATTAGTCAAGGAGAGTTCAGTTCCAGGATAGAAATAAACATTATGCTTTTTGATTTATGTATTATAAGAAAAAGCTCATTTTTTAAATTAAAGGTCAGGATAATTACATAGAAATATACAGCTAAGCTGTGTTATGTGTAATAGACATAATTCACACCTATAAAGGGATATATGGGTAGGAGTTTTTATATGATTAAAAATATAGACACAAAGCAAGCGAGCCAGGGCAAGGGGGCTGCCTCATGTATGTCAAAACCATTGTAGACAAGGCTTCATTTCAAAGCTAACACATGTGGCTCCCTTGGAGATGGGCCGTTTCTTGAGATGATCTAGGAACTCCCAAGCCAAGATCAATGATTGTCCCAACAACTACCCCAGACTGGGAACCTCTGGAGGATGCATCTCAATGCCAGGTTCCCGTAACTCCATCACCGATGTAAATCGCTTCCTGGACCTCGGATTGTTCAACCCAGCACAGAGAAAATAGACTTTATGAATATCTGGGATTTTGAATGGAAAGAATAGCTGATTGCCAAAATCCCGGCCTCAAACAAAATAAACTGTATAAAAACTGCTCGCGCAGGACGGGTGGTGTGAAGCACAGGAGACCCTCTGCTTGAGTGGTCCGACCTGTGTCTCACCCAGTGCCCATCCCGAGCTCGGTACTGTCCTTTTCTTTGTGGCTGGCTCAGATAGAATTTGATCTCTATAATAAAAATTGTTTTTTTTCTTTTTAATTTGGCTGGGTCAATTTTTACCTATAACAGCTGACTGCTGACCAAGTTGAAGAAAGAGATAAACAATTTCATGGTATTTCACCTGACTCCTCCTGAAAGAAGATTACAACTCAGATAAGTTTTCATCTATTTTTCACCAGTAAAATTGCCTTATTTGTTTTCTATAGGGTCTTGTCAGGTGCATTGAAATAAGCTAAAGCTGATAAGTGGGTCTTGCATTTTCTGTGATTCTGTTGCTGAAGTTGATGATGTTACTTGGCTTTGCAGTAACTCTCCTGCTCATTTCGTGAAACTCTTGAAAGTTGCCTGAGATTGTTAAGTAGGAGGATGCTTAGAGGCATAGCACGATGTATTTCCTGTGTTACTTATGTATTTAGTTTCTTTACTGAGAGAATCATGCAACGTTCTGGATTAGAGGTTCTCTCCACCTTCTTTTTTTTAATGTTTTTTATTTTCCCTCTGGGCAATATTTAGAGAAGATTGCATTTGAATCTAACTCTTTAAAGGGTGAAGTCTTTTATTTTGGTGGCTGCACAATAATAGGTGTGCTTCTTGGAATGAGATAGGACAAAATCTCCTGCTGCCAGAATCCTTGAGTAAAATTATAGCTCAGCTGAAGGCAAACATCATTTTTGTATCAATTTTCATCTGCTTTCTCAAACTACTCGTATCTAATTGTGACATGCATGCACATTCTGTCCACCCCTTCAGAAAATACTACAAAAAATTTAAGGCTTTAAGCTCATCATAAAGATAAGTATCTATTCTTTTTTCCTGGGGACAACATGTACCAGTTGCTTGATTATGTATTTAGTCTATTAATAGAGACTGCGCAGGCAAAAGGAAGTTTAAATGTGTCAGTTAACAATATTATTAATTAGTTCTCACAGTGTAGTCGTACATTTAGGGCTCTGGCATGACCAGAGCCCCACACTGTGTTGACTGCTGCATGTAAAAGCATCTCTTTACGCTGGGAAAATTGCCCGTGAGTGCAGCAGAGAGCAGCTGGGAGAACAGGGAGGTCCCCCTGCTGTCAGGAGGCAGGTGAGCACAGGCAGGGATGGGGTGGTGAGCAGCTCATCGCAGTGCCCTGTGAAACGAATGTCTTGCTGACAGGCAGTGATGGATAACGTTAATTACAAAGGCGGGAGATGTAAACAAAATTAGCAGATTGAAATCCTGAGAAGGGATTATTTAGAATTTACCTTTGTCAATTTTTGTGTGGGTGGTTATAATTGTAACCACTAGGCACAGCCTGCGCAACAGCTTGGCTGTTACCATTTACAAGCAATTATTAATAACACTGTTAAATTACAAGCTAATTTCCTCCAAGGCAGTTTATGCTTGAAGCTTCTGTGATTTAAATGTGAAACGACCCCATTATTCCTTTGCTTGATTGATACTAACTGAGAGTAATTAACATACAAAAGTTAAATCCGCTTTAATTAGAAAACCCTTGCTGCCACCACTCTAATTATTATTGAAGGCAATAGCTTTTTGCTGAACTTAACATGCAAAGTAGCTGTATAACCACAGTCAAAGGAGATGGCTTCGGACTGAAAATACCTATAGAGGTTTTGTCTTCATTTTTTTAAGTTTTAGTGATTTTAAACTGTAAATCTAGCATTAAAAACTATACACAGTCTCTCATATTTGCCAGCTATTTTGAAGATACTTGTGTATGTATTTAGCTTTCGTGGTGCACTATTACAGCAGGCTACTTTTCTGTCCTTAGCAGAGGAAGTAAGATTGAGCTAATTGTCCTGAGTGACACAAAGAAAGTTTCCTTCACAGCAGGGTAAATCTCTCTGGCTGTTTATGAACTGGGTATGAACAGCTGATCTCATCTAAGGAGTTCAAGCTGGGAAATAAGGCAGAGGAAAGCTGTTGAGCAGGAGGTGAAATGGATAGTGATGTACCTTACTGCGAAAATGGTCATTCAGGAAAGCTGTGTGCTTCACCTGTATCTGCTCTTACAGCTCTCTTTGGTTTGCTCTGAGATTTTTTTTTTTTTTTGACACTGTGCTATTACACTGTTAAATCTGTGTAATTACACAGTATTTTAAATCTGTGCTATTACAACCAACTTGTTATGCTGGTAGAGGTGCACAGCGTGGTCTCAGAGGTGGTCTTACAAATGAATTTTTTTATGTTAGTCAAAAACTGTTGTCTGTGTGCAGGAAGAGGAACGCAGCAGGGGAAAGAATGAAAGTTGTATGGCTTTTGAAGTGAGAAGAAATCTCGCTGTGTGGGATAGCGTCCTTGAGCTGGACCTGCAACACCAGGAAAGGTGGTGCCTGGGAGCAGCCTGGGCACAGCTCTGCTGCTGGGGAAGGCTGAAAGAAGAGGCAGCTCAGCCTCCTGCTGCCATTGGTGCCATCATGGTGGGGTATGGATCACCATGTCCCCTTGCAGGTGTTCTTTCAGATGTCAGCCTTTTCTGGCAAAGGTTTTGCAGAATGTGTTCAAACCCTCCCCACACTGTCATTTCTGTGAGTGTTGTTGCTTATTGCTTTTTTTTTTTTTTTTTTTTTTTTCCTATTTGAACCTCTTTCGACTGGCTGCTACACTATTAGTGAAGGCCAGCAGACCAGATTCCCTCTCTGACATGTTTTCTGTGTTGTTGTTTGGGTTTCTAAATTTTTTTCTTGTAGCTCCATCTGTGTGAAACAAGTAGAAACCATAATTTAACTCGTTGCATGGAAATCTCTGATGTATCAGTCCATCTCCAGGAAGTTTAGTGGAGATATCCACTCCTACATGTTTGAAAAGAGGAAAAATACCCTTTGCATATCTGTCTCTTTTTGAGCCTTGCATTTTGTTCATGTTGGACAGTAACCTCTTACACCAGGGCTGGGTTTGGAGCTCAGAAAAGGTTGTAAGCCATTGGGATGGTGCATTGCTCTAGGTTAATGCTTGTTAGGAGACAAGCACAGCTAAGCTGATGTGCCTGGCTTGGTAGGACAGGCTGAGCACACAGCACATCCCTGGGGGCAACCAGGCAGGGACAAGTGGCAACTGGTTCATCTGCATGATCTGAGTGGAAATAGGGCTTCCCAAGTGGCTTTATGCAAGTTTGCCTTGTAGCTCTTAAGAGTTTATCTCTTTCTGTTTACACTTTTAGATGAAAATTATATGTAGTGTGAATATCAACTTCAGAAGCCAGCCTGGTGGAGCTTCCTTTGCAATCAAGGCCTTAATGAGACCAAGGTATCCTTTGATAAAGAAAAGGGTTTTACTCTTGTGCCTCACAAATCTTTTTTGTCAATCACTGTCACAGTGCTGCATGGGAGCAGGAAAAGAAGCTGCAGAGTGTGGGAGGACACACTGTTAGTTTTTGACAGTAATTTCAGTCTGTTCAGTGAAACCATTAATGGAAAAACTGCATAAACTAATTAACTGCTTTCACAAGCTGGACTTCCAAAACTACATAGATTTTTACCTCACAACAGAAACTGGAAAAAATGTTACAGTGTAGGAACACATCCTGATAATTGAGATTCTTGCAGAGCTTTCTGAATGCCTGTTGCAATGTTTGAAATAATAGGAAATACAAATTAGAGCAGTTTCAAGGAAGTACTCCCCAAATGCCTATTGTGTGCAATGGTAAGAAAATAGTGAGTCATTAAAAATTAATAGTTTTAAATTTCTGTGACTTCTCTCAGGAAATGTCTTCCACTGCTATAATTGCAGGTATAAATACAAAAATTTTGGTGACCAAAGGTATGCCATGAAGAGAAATGGAGCAATTGAACATTTGTTCCATGCTAATAACTGATGGGCCAATGAGACAATCTAACTGATGGGACTTTTATAGTGTATTATAAATGGTAGCAGGTATTCAAGATGACATTCTAATTTCTTTATACATTCTCTCTTTTAATGGAAATATTGAAAGCACTGAAAACAACCCTATACACCTACAAGAGGCTATTACTTTTGATTTTCATTGCAAGGCATTCAGAGATGTGTGGACCTTATCATATCTAGACAAAATGGAGAAGGAAGTTCAGTGGAAAATGAGAGCCTTAAAGAACCGAAGAAAATGTTGGTAGAAAAATCTTATTGAAAGGTCAATTTGATGACTCCCTATACACTTTTTTCACATGTATTTGAGTATAAACTGTCAATGTATTTTTCCTCTACAAATTCACAGCTTTTCAGCCCATTGTCTAAACTTGGAGCAACTTTACAGCTTATATAAGTGATTGTATTTAGGTATGAGTCCTTGGCTGAGTCAGGGTCTTTGCTCTTAAGTAAAGTAGGATTAAGCCACTGAGCAACCAATCAACCCCCCAACCAAAAAAGAGGAACCTCTCCCATCAAGAGCTGTGTTTCTAAATGCTAAATTAAAAGGAATCTTTTGGCTATGAGATCAAAATTACTTGTATGCCATGTGTGTTTATAGATAAGTGGTTCTTGCTAGAACCATCTCACGTTGAAATGACAGACAATACCAGCAAAACCCTTCCTCCAGCTGAGGCTCTCATTGTGCAGCTGTCATTGAGCAGAGCTCCTGGGTACAAACAACCTCAATGGAGGGATTTAAAAATAAAAAATGCCTGTTCAATCTTGGCTTTCTTTGAACTTCCTAGGCAAGTCTTGTCTGTGGAAAAACATTCCGTGCAATTTCAAAACAGAAAATTGAATTGCCAAGTATTGTGGAATAGACTCAGACAAGCACCAAAACCAAGATCTGAAAACATTTGAAAAGCTTTATTTACCTTCACTTAAATGAGTTTTGAATTCACATACTATTATGCTTGTACATTGGAAATGTAATTTTATTTTAAAATGTCAACAACAGAGTGGTGGAAAAAACAAGATATGGAAGCTACAGAGCTGCAGTAAAAGAAATGCAGCAGAGGCAAAAAGCACTTTTCATTACAGAGAAAGTACTTTAGGCCAAATCCAACTGCACTGGAGTGAGGGAAAAGATACCCATTAACCTCTGTGCAGCTGGATTAAACCTTGCACTGCGATAATTGACTTCCTTAGTGGATCATATTCCATATCTCATTCTGTATGTTAAGCTTTTTCATGCTGCCTTAAGTAACATTGGTAGTGCTCAGCATTACTGTATTTGTTAATATAGTGTATATACATATTGGTTTTTCTCCTTAAGCATGAGAAGTGTCACTGAGTCTGAGAGAAAAGAAATCTTCACTGGTGGTTAGAGGTTGGATAAGTCCATTGTAAACCTGTTCTCTGAATGCTGTGGGATGTGGATAATTTTGTTCGAATTTACACAGAACCACTCACAAAAGCCCTTCAGACTGATCATGAACTGGAAATCAGAATTTTCTTCATTCATCATCAGGAACTCACTTTTAGGTTCATGACAGGTTTTGTGTGTTTATAGAAACCAGGGGATATAATTGAAAAAACAGAAGGGAAGTGTTGACTGACAAAGAGATCTTTAATTTTGTTTATATATCATGAACGTGACCTAAATAAAGTTACTGTAGCTAAAGGAGGCTAGATTTATTGTAGGGGGAAAAAAGAACTTTTATAACAAAAATAGATCTCTACCCCATTGCTGAGCGGTCATTAGTTTTTATAAGTTCCTTCCTTTTTCCAGGTTCTAATTGGTGGCCTGTTGGGAGCCCTGAGTGCAGAGCTGTCAAAGCACCCCCCTTTTTTACTTTTTTTTTGTCACATTCCAGTATAATTAGAGAGATGATTATAGTAACAAACACAGTACCAGCTGTTTGAAGCTTAATACTATTTAAGTATTACCATGCCTTTATTTTAAAGGTACCAAAACATATGGAAATCATAAAACATTTCTCTCTCTTTTCTCTGTTAAACTAAAGTTCTGTATTCAGATGCTAAGCCTGTGTTTGAAGAAAGGGGGGTGGGAAGAGAGAATATTTCTGAAATACCCTATAATAACTCCAACTCATCTGTACAATTCATGCAACTCCAATTCCCCTTTCTATTCCATCTCTGTCCTGATATTATTTCTCTGGACACAGAAGAGTGACAGTGATACAGAAATAGGTTGGTGCAGCTCTGACAGCTTCAGAATCAATTAATGACAATAGAAATAGCAATAAAACTAATAAAAATATTTTGAAAAACTCCTTAAGGCAGCAGATATCTCCTTTCTAGATGGAGCTGCTTGGGCAGCTACTGAAACTAAATTCTCTCCCAGGATTCAAATTTTCTCTGGTAAAAATTGTTTTCAGACAGATACCTTTTTTTTTTTTTTCTCTCACTTTTCCTGTATGTTTTAGAAGAAAGCTCATATAAAGAAAAGAAAGGGCCATACACCAGTATTTAAAGATATATAAAAGAAAAATTACAGCCAAACTTGCCCTGTGCAATATTACTCAGAAATCTGCAGAGCTATTCCAGGGATTAAAGTAACCACAGAGCTCGCATTCTTAGTTATACAGAGCTAGCTTTCTGCCAAAGTACTTTAAGACTTTGGCATCTTTTGCTTTCATGTAATGGGGTATTGGGTCCTGCAGCTTTATCCCCTCCACTCAGAGCTCTGCTCAGAGAAATCCCCGGGCTTTGCTCTCCGTGTTTCCGTGTTTATGACGGGAGGGAGGAATGCGTGGCTGGAGGCTCGAGGGATGAGCAAAGCCAGGGCTGAGAGCTGTCTTTGGAATCAGGTTCACTGGGACACCGAGGTGTCCCTCAGTGGTGGAACAGAAGGATGTGCTCAGGAGTTCCCATCTTCCACAACAATTCATTTCTGCTGCGTGCAAAGACTGTGGGTGATTTACTCTCTTTTAACACCATCGATGTTCAAATACGAGCCAGGAAAATGTCACTGCACTTGGAACCAAGTGCTTGGGGTTGTCAACAGGGGTTTTGTGGTGCAGGTTTGGCTGGACCTTTAGGAAAGCTGCCTTTCCCCAGGCTTGGGTGACAGCACAGGCTGCCTGGCTGGGAATGTGCAGCAGGAGCAGCCGCTCCTCGTCAGCTCAGAGTCCTGCAGGGTCCCCAAAATGGTTTTGGTTTTGCTTGAACTGCATTCAAATCTCATTGAATGATTTCTGTTTTCATTTCTATCAGAGTATTGGGAAGCTAAGTCTGGTTTCTTTTAAAATATAAACTGAAAATAAGCATAAAAGCTGCTGCTGCTCCAGTCAAATGCAGAACTTAGCTCCTGCTGGCTCTCAGAGGTACCTGAATGCAGATGGTATGATAAGGATTGCTCCTGTAAATTGTAATTAAGCCTGATTGTATCAACACCTGCTTTATAAACATTAGCTAGGAAGATGAAAGAGAAATTCAAGATAGTGGGAAAATACTTTGCTTTATTTTGGGGGAAAAGAAGTTTATCACATATCAATGTTTTCAGCAGAGCATTAGAAACGGATATTGGCTGTGAAAAATAAAGTGGTTTATTCTTTTCTTTTTTCTCTCTCCTCACCTCCTTGTTACTTTGGGTTTTTAAAATTAATCCTTTCCAAGAAGCTGATGTTTTTGTTTTTTTTGATGTAGAGTCAGTAGACAACTGAGCTATTTCACACTTGGGTAGCCAAATTTTGTCTCCTATTGCACATGTTCCAGCATAAATTTGGGCCTCAAATGTTTCAACGAGAGTACTGCAGGCACAGGGTGTGCAAAATTACACTGGAGCCTGTGTAGGTATTTTAGGGAGATAATACTTTCCAGAGTGGGAAATCATTTCACCTTCAGTGACTCAGTGACTTTTTTGGAGAAATAATCTGTTTAAAGCATCCAACAGATTTAGAGAACAGAAGATGTGGTTTAATTGCTTAATGGAAGGCTGAGTGGAACTTTAAAGCCATCCTCTTCAAAGGCAAACCAAGCCTCTGGCATAAATCAGAGGAGCTTAAAAAGTGCTAGAATTGTTGTTGAGGGTCACCAGTGTCCCAGTGACACTCTTTTGCTCTGGCCTGGCCCTCCCTTGCTCCCAGGATGTGTACTAAGCACCATTTCAGGATGAGAAATCCAACTCTTGCCCCATGGAGACAGAAATGAAGGGAGGCAGGGAACTGAGTGTGGCAGGAGATTTTGAGAGATTATGTATTTCCGGATAATAAATTCATAAATATATTTATTTTTATATATGCATTCTTGGATTTAACTGTGAGCTAAATGCCTTTAACCTGCAGTTTGGCCCAAAGCAGCCTCTTTCATGGTGGTAGTGCAGAGGTCCCATCTGTCCCTTTGTGCTGAGCACTTGCTCATGCACAGCCCAAAGCAAGCAAAGCCATGCTCTGGAGATGCTGGGAAGGACCCTGAGGTGACCCTTGTTTTCTCTGCATAAACTGACTCCCACAAGACAGCCTTCAGCAATGGATGAGTAGATGGACCCCAGTGTAAAACTTTATCTGGATAACTGTGCCTTTGCCAGCTTGGAGTTTTTTCTCATTTTTAAAATTATTTTTTGCCTTTCATTTTTTTTCCCCTGAAGCTTTTCTGCTAGGAGTAAGATGGTCTCCTACTAGGATGATTAAAACCAGTTGGCTGCCTCTGAAGTGGGCATACCATATAGTGTAGCAGAAGACATGAGATGCCCTGAGAAAGCTTTTGCTTATCTATCTGCTCTACTATTGCACCAATTAAAAATCAAGCAAACAAAAAAGAACTGCAGCTCCCCCTCCCCAGCCATGTTTACCTAGAGAAAGCCATGCTGAATATTGAAACTCTTGAATTTTCTAGACATCAGTCTTAAAGCTGAGCTGTGGTCATTTTTGGTTTGGCTTCTTTTAGTTGTGCTAAAAGATTTTTTTTTTTTTTTTTTTTTGCTATGAAGGCTTAAAAATCTAAAGCAAAACACAGATTGCTGAGAGAGGGTGGATTTTGCTCCAAGTGGACTAGAATGATGACTGTACCAGAGAAGTACAAGATTGGATATATATTTATTTATTTACTTTGGAAAAATTCCTTGTTTTGAGGATATGCAAATGCAGTACTACACACATCCATGAAGGACTGTACTTGGAGTAATATCTGCCTATTAAAAATAAACAGACTGTATATTCTTTCCTTCTGTAGCTGTATTCTGGCACCTTTAATATGGAATGGAGTGAAAATCACTGCCAGCTATTCAACACTAGGAATGCAGGGAGGTGAGGTGCCAAAACAGAAGTTAAGGCCACATGATTGGTGCAAATACTTTAAGTTGTCCAATGACTTCTTGTGAAGAACCTTTCAAAATGTGGCTTGTCTGTATGAGGGGGATCAGCCAAGTGGCTTGTGGCACACCTGACTCTCAGGGACAACACATTATTTCCAGTTTGGTGCACAATACAAAAATTATTGATGCTTGCTTGAGCACCCAGCTGCATTTTATGGAAGATTATCTTATGGAAGATACCTGGAAACTTAATAGCATCCAGGCCATTTTCATAGCAGAGGTTGTTAATACCAGTATGAATTGCTCAGCCTTTCTCTTCCTGAAAGACACAGGCTTCCATGTCTGGGTGATGAAACAGTAAGACCAAGTTTAGATCTTAAATATGAGCCTAAGGGATTAAAAAAACCCTCTCTGATCATAATGTAGTCAGGGCACTGGTGGAGCCAGGGCATTGGAAGCCCCACAGACTGGTTTTAGTGGGGTCAGGTCAAAGTACCAGTGAGTTTTGGCCTGCAATGAACTCTGTGATACTCAAATATCTGTACCTGAGTTAATCTAGTTGTGTTCTGAACAAGCACAACCTGCAGCTGCACCTGTTTATTGGTTGGCTTGAGAATAAAACTTAACCTTTTAAATTTGCTTGGAATGGACTCTGGAAAGAATTAAAAGATGTTTTCTCCTCTCCCTGTCTCTAAATGCTGATAAAATGCATAATGTTGTGCATAATAAAATGTTATGAGCGTGATGATAAAATTTAGTATGAGGCTGTTTGTCAGACAGCTGAAGAGAGACAGCAGTGTAACTCTTCCATTTCAAAGCTATTTTGAATTTTCTGTGGATTAGCTTTGGTCCCAAAACTTTCTATTTAAAAGACCAGTATGGTTTCTTCTCTGTGCTTCATAGCATGACAGTGGCTCGTAACACAATGTATTTTAACCACGAGAGGAAAGAAAAAGACCCCTTTTGCTAAGCCACAAGCATTTTGTACAGAGATATGTTTTGATTCAGCTTCCTTCATCCACCCCAGCCTACAATTTGCTTTGCTTCAAGCTCTGTAGGGCTATGCACAACATGTGTATATTTTTGGACAGTTATTTCAAAACAATCTTTAAAGCTTATAGGAGGCAACCTTGAATTTTAGTGGGGGAGAGAAAAGGAGACAGTGATTTGGAAATAATCCCTGTACATGCCCAGTTAATGCTTTTGTTCACAATATTAGAGATGGCTCCAAAGACCCATATGGACTTGGGCTAAGTCACTTTTTCACAGAATGCTTGACATTAGAAAGGACCCCTGAATGTCACCTTGTTCAACCTTCCTGCTCAAACAGCATCACCTGGACTTGACTGCTAAGGACTCTGTCCAGACAACTTTTAAATATCTCTAAGGTGAAAACCTCCACAACTTCTCTGGGTTTCTCAGATTGGAAGGCAACTGGCCAAGGTCTTTTCCCACTGTTTGGGGTTTTTTTTTTTATTTTAAAATGTGTCCTCCTGTTAAGCACTCAAGCACTTCCTTACTTTTAAGGAATCTGTCAGAGATGCCCATTGTGAGGCACAGGCCATATCCAGAAGTAGCATCAGCAGTTCAAGTCTATGCGAAATATTTTGGCTGCTTGCCATTTTTTTCCTCATGTATTTAATAGCTGATATCTTTTTTTTTTTTTTTTTTTTTTTTTAATGTCCTGACTTTCTGGATTCACAGAGAGACCTTGCAAATGGGAGCTGAAGGGCTCTGTGTGCATGCTCACGGGTGATAGGCACAAATTAGGAGGAGTGTGGGAAAGAAGGGCCCTGAGGAACAGCTGCTGTGCCATGTGCATGGGTTGGGAAAGGGGAAGGCAGGTGGTTTTCTGATCAATAAATGTTGTTCTGGCCAGAGCCATCTTGTGGATGCAGTTATGGATTATGTCCCTTCCACATAATATGAATTTATGCCTCTATCCCCATAGGAGGCTCGGACTGCAGTGAATTATACTTGCATAGCTACAGTATGGTTCAAATTATCTGAGTAGACAAGACTTATTTCCAGTTTTTAATAGGGAACAATAGGGACAGATCCAAACCCTGTCAAAATTAACGACAGGAATCTTGTGGGCTCTTTTCCATTTATTCAAGAGCCACCTAAGAGGACACTTTACCCTCTAGAAAGGATTTTAAATATAATTTTCTATGACTTCTGGGATTATTTTCCCTCCCAGGCCAGTGGAAAGGATCCCTCTTATTACTTCTGGGAGGTGGTTCATACGCTAGCATTGGATGTGAATTCTTTGAGAATGTAATTAGGAAATACATCACTTCAGCATTTTTTTATCGTAAACATACATCACTGTAATATGGCACTGTTATGAAATAAATACCCGATATTCTGGAAATATGGACCAATCCCATTTGTTTTAAGAACAGAAGGCAGGCAACTTTTCTTCAGGATCACAGAAATGTGCTGAAAGCGTGCTTTGCATTAAACTCTAGAGCCAATGGGTCTAGGCCTACGGATGTGTAGCTGTTGGATGTGCAGCCCGTGGAGATGGCAGCACTTCTGGCAGGCTGATTAATGAAGACAGAGAAGTAACACCTTGAGAAGTAAAGCCATCCTTTTTCCTCACAGTCTGGTAGATTTTTTAAAAAGACATCTGGACAACTTGCCTGTGTGCAGTGATTTGTACTACCTGTGTGGGCCTTTAGAAATATCTGTCCTTGTTGTGTCCCAGGGGACAGGAGTACATGATAATGTTGCTGGTGCAACATTATTTATTTGCAATTATTTGGTCTCCATAATCTGGTTTGCTGTTTAAATCCCTTCCAGTGCAAAAGAAATCACTGCCCAGGTCAGAAATCAATGGCTTTGTGCTTAAAGGCTTAATTATTCAACAGCCTGAGTCCTTTCGTGAACTAGAAGTTTAAATTATTATTTGCCTGACCCAAGACACAGACTACGCGAATCTGAGTGTTTGTAACAGATTTACTTGACCTAGTGTTTCCTCTTTTGCTGTTTTTCACCTCTGATTTTCTGCTTTTTGCTTATTTCAGTGCTGGGTACCAATGTAGCAATTATTTCTGGGCAGTGGGTCCTATGAATACGGTTCTTCCTTATGTCAGCACAGCTGGTGGCTGACTTTCTCCTAGAAAATGGTCATTTGTCAAAATAAAAGCATTTAGCAGAGATAAGTTTCAGACCTTGTTGGGGGTGGATGGGTTGTATAACATTTTTTGACTAAAATGCTTTATTTGTTTGCCCAAAATACACATCCACAATTTCTTCTTTCCTTCTTCCCTTTGTTAACCTATCTCTAATCGAAAAAGTAGTCACAATTCAGCATAAGCGGGCTTTGTTTGAACCAAATGAATATTTAATTAGGGGCCAGACTAATTATTTTCAGGATTTCCTTTCTATGAAAATTTGGATTTCTTTCCGTCTGAACCCACACTAATGGCCAATGTCAAAATGGTTGAGCTGAAATGCATGCCAGCTTCTAGGTGCTTTTCCCTGAAAGCCATTTGTCTGGTGCCATGGTGATTTACTTAGCCTGGCTGGGATCCTGCAGAACACAACAAATGGTGCCCTCCACATGCAGGTGCTGCCATGACAATTGGTGGCTGCAGAAACTTTGGGAAAGAACACTCAAAAAAGGTGCTCCTGTCCCCCCTGGAGCCCAGGTGAACTCAAGGACGAGCATGATCCTGGAAAGGTGTTGCTTCAGGCTGTCCTACAAAACCTGCTGTAGCATCTTGCCTGGTGGAGAAGGCAGTGCTGAAAAGTTGTGAGACCCAGCTACAAAAACCTGTGGTAAAGCTACAGCCAGGACACAGTTTCCTGCTGAGAAATTGCAGATTATGGCAAAAACCAGAGCTGTCCTGGGTTGTGGCCTCAACTCCTGCATGATGTCTGAGCATTTCTGGTGTGACTGGGTCTGCCTCCAGGCTGTTTTGCCTACCCAGTTCTTCTCAAGGAGTAGGATGAGGCTCAAAAACGAGCGAAGAAGGTGAATGTATTGCTGATTTAATGTAACTCCAGACACAGTCTGCTGGGAAGGGGCACACATGGTGGTAGTGGCCTTTGGCCAGGAAAAGGGTTTAAATGTAATCACAGCCTTTCCTATGCACTTTAAAATCCCATTTGAAGTGAGGGTTATCACTAAGAGTGTTAGGAACTCACAGGCCCTTTTGCCACCTCCTCCTCCTGCCTCTTCACTGTGCAAATATGGGAGAATCACAGGGAACTGAAACAGCAACTAATGTCCAAAATATTTCTTCCTCTGAGGGGTCATGTGTTGAGGAAAGGTGCCACATTGAGATTTCCAGAAAGCAATATGGAGAAAAACACATCAAAAATGCCCCTCTGAAATGACAGAGCAGAATTGAGCTGTATTATAAAGCAACTGCACAGGCACTGTAAAATGGTGTTTGGTTGTAGCAGGAGTAGTTCATTTTTACATCAGCCAGTCCCTCACTTGTTCTATGTGCCTTCTCATTAGCTTGACTTTTATGGGGAAAAAAATCAACTGAACACCTAGTGCATAGTTGATTCTAATTAATTTTGGATATGATTTTCATATTGATTTTGTCAGTTGACACCAAAGGTCCTTTAAGTGCAGGCTTGGAGTCCCTGATTTTTGTTATTATTTTCTTGGCAACTGAATTTTTTAAAGCAGTCCATTGGGAATTGGATATTCATCTTCCAAATTTACAAACAAAAACTCTTGGATCCCGAGGAAGTTCTTTTCTGGAATATGTGGTGAACGTGCATTCTTTTCTTCCCAAAGCCTGTGCTTTAGGGTGGGAGAAAAACCTATGTTAAGACTACATATTATTTTATTATTTCACACATGTTATACAGGCATGCATGCACCTTTACTGCATATAGCATTGACAGCTTTGTCAGGCAAGCCTGACTTTCGTTAGTGGATCCTTTGTGCCCTTAAATCTCAGAAAGTGAGTATACAACAAATTAAACACTGCAGTCCTCGGTTCCTGCTGCCACCTGTTATGGACTTGAAATTGCTCAGAACTACTACTTGGTGTTTAACAAAAAAATTTAGTTCAGCCTGACAGCCAAGCACCTGTAATTAAAAATCCTGTTCTGTGCAATGTCTTGTCTTTTCCATGGAAGCATCTGAGTGCTCTCCCCAGCTCGAAATGAACCAGATGACCTCTGTTGGCCAATTTAAAGTCAATCCAGTTGATAAAGTTGTTACCATCTCTTTCCTTAAAAAAGTTGCTGAGCTGTTTACTTACCTGATTGCTTGTTTTTTAGGATCTGGCTGTGTGTCTGTACAGACCCACCAAAGTGTCAGTGCCTTAGGGTTGTTGTCAGCAGGGATTCAGCTGCCACTGTATTCCACAGAATTTTGTCCTGAGCCTGGCAAAGATGAAGCACATCTATTCAAGTGCTGTCAGTGCCAAATAGAGCTTCTGATAGCAATGAGAATACAATGAAAAACTTGAGTGCATAGGTGGACCTAGGCCTAACCTTGAAGGCTGTCATGAAGGGGAAGACTTAAACTTCAGGATTCTTGGAGAAGCAACAGGTGACAATCTCAGGTTTTGCAGTTTGTTTTGAGGGTATTCTCACTCTGTTAAATTCCACATCTGTAATCTTGTATGGAAAGACAAGAGCTGGTGTAATCGGAGTCAGATCTTTGCTGGTGAGGAGCTGATGGGCTCTCTGACCTGCCATGGTCTCTTACAGGCAGTGCAGTCTGTCAGACAGGAATGCAGGTCCTGAACTTGTGGTCTGTCCTTCAGGATCTCTTGGTGCACTCCCTCAACCACTGGATACAGCCTTGCAGCAACTGCTTCCCAGAAAGGATATTTTCTTTCTCTTGCAAACATAATTTATTTCTGCTTGTGTTTGATTCTGGCCAATTGTTTCTGTTCATTGTGATGATCTCAACCTGGCACCTGTGGGTAATGGGGATTGAACTCTGAGCCAAGTCACTGCAGAATTCCAGTAACATCCTTGTTCAGGATCCTTGTTCATTCCAGAACATCACTGTTCTTCTCCCAGTTTCCCTGAAACAGAACAGTAAAGTCATTGAGGAAACCAAGAAGGGCTTTGAGATCTCATTCTGTGACTCTCGTGATCCTGAACCAGAGTAAATAGAACATGCAACAATCTGCTGCTCCTCCTCCTGCTGAGGGAGCAGCGTTGTCTGTGCAAAGCTCAGCCATCCTCTGTGGTGCAGGTGTTGTGTAGGGATACCAGAGCAGCCCTGAATTACTCTGCTGGCTACCCAAATTCTGGTATATATTTGGATTTCAACCCTGCTACTGCAGGGATTAACCCAGCCCTAGGAGCCAGTCTTTGCTGCCTTCACTCATGTTGACTTGTGTTTTGTAATATATGGGAACTACTCAGGATGAGGAAATTCAATGGAAACAGGTCTAGCCGTCTATTCACAGTAATTTATGTAGGAGATTTGGCTTTAGGCATTCCCTGTGTCCTGGAAATGTGAAGAAAATACTTGCTTTCCTTTAAATGAAAAGCATGTTTATTAATTATCACAGTTTAAAGCGAGTCATTAACTTTCCCTGGGATCACAAAGGACCAGCTGCTTGTTTTAGACTGATTTGATGGGAATTCTAAAAATTGTAGCTGCAGAGCTGGAAGCAAATGGCAGGAGGTGGTTCTGCCTTTACTGGGTTAGCTAGTGGTTGCTAGTTTTATGTTGATATCCTTGAGTGACATTGCTTGTTATGCAGAGATGTGTGAAATATTAATAAAATACAGTAAATTATTCATATTTCAATGACAATGCTTCCCTTGTAAGTGGTGTGATTTCTGGGCTGAAGCACCTGGTACAACTCACAAGACTTGTTTAATAGAGCAATCTTTTTTTTCTTCTTTTTTTTTTTTATTTTTTACTAGCAGCCATTCCTTAGTAGGTTCATCAAAGAATTACTTCCATTTTCTTCCCTGATTCACTGTGACCACACAGGCAGAAAGATAGTTCAGGGGATTGATTGTGCCATCTTAAAATTAGTAATCTTTCCCTAGCCTGTAAGTAGAGACAACACTGGTATTGGTGACAAAAAACTGCTTTGTCTAGATCTAAATTTTGATGCTTTTTGGCAAACCAGATATCTGTCTGAAAGAACTGCAGAATTTTTCTGTGTCTCAGCTCCACCGCATAAGTGGAAAAGATTTTGCAATATTTTTTTTTTTTTAATGAACTAGGATGCTTAAGTTAAATACTTTTGGGGGAATATTTATTAATATTGGAAAGAGTGTCAGTGTCTGGAAGTCCTCATGATATAAGTATCCACTTGCATTTTGATAACAGATTCTTCCTTAGCTGCACTGAAATAGTATTCACTAAAAAGGGTGATTCTGACTTTGAGGCTAGTAAAGCTTGTTACACCAATTCAAGAGAAGAATGGGTTTTTCTGGAAACCATTCATATTCCAGGCCACAAATCTAGGATTTACAAGGTCACATGAAATTTAGGGTTTTCAGGGAAGAAAGGCTTACTTTATGGTATTATAAAGCAAAAAAAATTACTGTCACTTTAATATTCTGTAAAACTTACCTCAATATTTACAGCAGAACGAAAGTTAATATTGCCTTTGTTTATAAAATATATATGTATATACAAAGGAAATGGAGAAATTGATGTGTAGAGTTTTTTAATCAATGCATGTGTGTTTAAAGATTAGTGTGGGATGGGTATACATTGTGTGCATATGTATTTTGATACATATTTAAAAAAGATATCCTCAAAAGCATTTTTGAATCACGTTAATATACTACCAACTGATTTTCTGACTTCAGGATTAGTTTTGATTGCTGAGAGTTACAGAAGCCAGAAGTTGTGGACAGCTAAAAATAATATGAGGAATTCATAGCTCTATAATGCCTCCAAATTATAAATACAGGAAACTGTGTGAGACCAATGTAGTATTACTGTATACAAAGACCTTACAATAATCTGATTTGCCATAATTTGATATATTGTTTCTTGACAAATGGGAACTCTGTAGTTTTTACTCACCCAAACTTTACACATACATTTCTTTAATTGTCTATCAAGAAATTTCACCTCTGGAATATTTTAAGACAAACAGTCATATATCTGAATTGCTCTCGGTTCAGAAGAATTATTAATATATATTTAGTCAATTTAAGCACTTTAGGAAATTTGGGTTAGGTACCCTCACAGGGTTTGAGAATTTTTACCTTTTTCTTCAAACAATAGGCCAACACCATGCAGTGATGGTCTTGGTTGACTTTTTCAGTAGACAAGAGCTTCCCTTAGTGCAGGAGCTCCTTTAGAGCAGCTCTTACCTTCTTGCCAGACCTGGACACCAGCAGTGACATTCCCCAGAAGTGCACTGCTGTGAATTTGAATGGTTCTAGGAATGAAGATTTTTGATTTGTTTCTGGGTTTGCCCATACGATGGAAGTATTTTGCAGACCCCAGCAATTATTCCCTCATCCTTAATCTGCAGGGATTTACTCTTCATTTGTCCTTTATGCTTATTTCCTCTTCAATCACCTACTTAAACAAGTGCTGTAGGTTCAGTGACACTTTTTGGTTAAAATTATCCAAACCAGAAGACAAATAGGAAAATAGGAATGTGGAGTGGCTTCTTTTGTGCTAATGAGGATTTGGGACTCGCATACATGGATGCTTGACCGACTCAGAATAGATCATTTCATGCTACCAGATGTGTTAAAATAACAATCTCAGAGATGTTTATTTAACAATCAAAGTTAGTTCAATATTTTGGGTTTACTTTAGTAAGTCTTTAAGTAGTCTTTACTTTTAGTAGGTCTCTAAGCAAGCCAGGCTGCTTATTTTGACTAAAGTATCCAACTTTCACCTCTCCTTGTGAGAGAATGGAGGGTAAACATGCTGCAGCAATGCCAAGCAAGGTCACAATATGCTTTCAGAAGGACTTTGTTATTTAGAATATTTGGGAATAGGGTCTGAGCCAATGTTTAGTTTTGTTTTTAAAGTGCCTGTCCTCAAACACCAGATACTTATACAAAGGATTATAAATACAGGAAAAATATAAATAATGGCAAGGCCTTTCAGATTATGCCAGATTCCCAAACAGAAGTAACCGGCAAGAAGACAAATCTCTTCTAGCAGTTTTATGATTTACCTTGTTTCCCCAGAGTTTTCCTCTTACCAAGAGTTTTAACAGGTAAAGTTCGGCAGGGTTCCTTGAAAGTCAGTGGATTTTGGTGAGGACCTGAGATGGCTGAGGAGGGGATGAGTGACCCTGGATGGAAACATCACCCCTACCATTGTCCTCTCTGCAGCAGAGACCCCAATAATGTTGGTAGTCCTGCCTGTTTGGACTGTAGCAGTAACTCCAAGATAATTTCACAGGCTGCCAAGATTCAGACCACAGCAAAACTGCCAAATCACATATTCAGAGTATGATTTAGTTTCTTAGAATTCCTTCCTGTGTCAACCCTGCCTTCCTGCCTGTTTGGGAGAGAAGAGAGTCCTCCAGATGTGACTTGAAGCATCTGTAATGGGAGGTTTAACTCTTGCTGTTGTCACAGAGGAGAGCCAATGCCTAGGTAACAGAGTCTGAAAATGCAACAGCTTCAGCGTGAAGCACCAACACCAGCATGAGCTACCTGATTCAATCTACGTGAAATATAGCCTTCAGCACTGGCTTTTCCTCCTGGTTTCCATGGAGATGGATGACCTGTCTTCTTATTTTTAACTGCAACTCTTCTGGAGAGGGGGGAACATGAACAAAAATGCACAATAACCACTATATTTTTTTACCTAATTAAAGAGAAATGCCCTGTTCTTGAGACAAACTCAAGAGATCCCACTGATGATAAGCAAATTCTGGCAATGGTTGTTTTCTTAAGTCTGAACGTGCAGCAAAGGGCTAACTCGGTGTGTCTTTCCTTTGATGAAATAGTCATAAATTGTGTTTGGCTCTACTGAAATCAATGGCATTGCCCACAATAGAGTGGATATACTCCACTGACATCAGAGCTGTTGGGTTTTGCCCAAACTGCAGCTCAAGAGATTTCTCACAGTGAACCTGGGGATGAAAATAATCATCTCCCTAGAGTGTCTTACACTTCAAGCAAACCTCTTTGAGGTGGATCAGCTGAGGATGGGCTGTGTAAGCCATCTCAACTGTAGAAGCAATGAAATAAAAAAAAATAATCACAATTACTTCCTCAGCAGTGGACTTGCCACATATTAGTGCATGTGTTGTCACTATTCAGTAGTAAGGCACAGCAAAAATACACTTTGATTGTCAGCTAAACGAAGTTGTGCTTTTTTCTTTTCTTTCTGGGTTTCTTGTCCTTTCTGAACAAGAAAGAAAGTCTTGTCCTTTCTGAACCAGGAAAGTCATGAAGGGTTTTTATCATTTTGGACAGCAATGTGTGCATAGTACAAGTTTTTTCATACAATTACTACTAAGTAATAGCATCTTGCAGTCTTAGTATTTCATGTCACTTGTGGCAATAAAAATGTGTTTATAAAGGTCAGAGGTTTTAAGATGTAGGTCATTGAGCTGTTTGACAAAGTTAAGAAGCTTTGTTCAAATTGGCAGTTTTCTGATGAGTGTCCCTGGTCATGGAATGCAAGAATTAGACGTGCAGAATGTGGATTGACATGCTGAATTCAGGTAGGAATCTTATGAAAAATAAATCTTTTAAATTTCCTATTTTATTTATTAGCTAAACTACTAATGCAAACTTGGGACAAAATGTGCATTTAGTTTTTGCCAATGTTTCTCCAAATGACAAACTGGGCAGCTTAACTTGTTAAATCTAAAAGAAAGCCAAGGCTCTGCAACTATTTTACCTGCTACTTCAGCCTCAGCAAACCATCACCTATAGCAATGCGGCATGGTCCTGCCTGCAAAGTTGGCAGGGAGGTTGTCTGTATTTACAGTTCTGAATTATATTGACTTAAGGATCTTCACTGATTTTTTGGGTTTTTTTGGTAGTTGTTCATTCTGTACATGAATGTGTGTGACTGTTTCATAAGTAGGAGGAAGGGGATCAAAATGAGAAAGGCAAAGGTGTTTTTAACTGCAGCAGGAAGATTATTTAGAGGAGTGGTGGGGGAAACTCCTCATTCTCCTGGGACAGGGATAGAAAGATTTGCTTTGCCAGCCAGTGAGACTGTCTGTTGTAACCCAGTACCTCCTTGGAGTCATGCATCTTGCTCTGTTTCCATGAGGTCCAAGTAAAAAAAGGAAAACTAATTGCATAGTTAAATTTCACTACACCTGACATGATATTCCTGTGTTATGTGAGATAAAAATTCTTCAACTGAGACAAGGAATGAGTTCAGCAATCAGTAGTAGGTACCTGCCAAATCTGAAGCCTTAGAAAAAGAGAGAGAGGAGAGAAAGGGAGATGATTTATTCCATCTCAATGAAGAATTTAACCATATGTAACAGCTGGACTACCTATGATTTTTTTACACATGGATGTGTTCAGACATGGCCAGAAATAATAAAGCACTTTGGGCATTCAGTGAGTATGAGAAATTTTTGCCCAAAACAGTAGAGTGGGAGGGGAAGCTACAAGTTTTTTTAAAATGAGGTTTTGCATGGAAATACTCCCAAATGCATGGCTGCTGCATGGCAGCAATGATAAACTAATGCTAGGGGACAGCCGTTATGAGCATCACTATAACCTCTGACAGGTGCCAAATGAAATCTCTAAATCAGCCTCTGCTTTCAGAGGAAAGGAATATTCACTCTTCCAAAAGGAATATTCACTCTTCTACCCTTATCTCCTGCTCCCTCTTCTTCTACCTGCCAACAGCTGTGAAGGCTGGGGAGCTGCCTAGAAGGCTCTTTGCAGTCTAAATTAAAGAGGCATGTTGATTTGGGAAGACTTCTTCAAAACTCTGGGAGGTGGTGGACATGCCATAATTCTGTCTCATTCATGTTCTTCTTGTGAAGAGATCCTCTTTAAAAATTTATATATATTGGGGCACAGCTGATGGGCCAAGGTTGATATTTTTTTTTCTCCTGTTTCTGAGGCTAATTCCCTATTTTCTGACCAGATGCTGGCAATCTGGCACCCAGGATTGTACTAATGTACTAATTAATTTTTTTTTATTTTTCTGGTACATAGTTCTATTAAGAGCATTGAAACAAAGTAGTTTTAGAAAGGTGGGGATGGCTATTCCTATTTGGGGGATTATGTCTGGAGCTGGAGAAGGGGCAGCCAGGATGGGAATGACAGTCCTTAGTGAGCAAGAAGTCCTCTGGGCACGATTTAGAGCAGCCCTGACATGGTTCTAACCTGTAGCATGGAAAGGTAAAATGTCTTCCAGCTGCCTGCTGGATCTGGAAGCAAGAAATTTCAGCAGCCTTCCCCTGTGAGGCCCTGCAGAAACTATGTGCAGTAGCAGAGAGAGCTGTGTAAAGGAAGAAAATATGGAAATTAAAAAAAAAAAGTTTCAGAAATGAATTGCTTTGGGTTCTGAGGTTCAGAAGAAAGCAAGGGATGGAAACTCTTTGGAAAAAAAAAAATGAAAAAGGATCATGCAAGCCTCAGTTAACTTTCCAAAATCACAGAGCCTGCCAGGGAGGTCTATGCAGGATTGCAGACCCAAGGGAGCAACAAACCCAGTTGGATTAAACTGGCTTTCCTGCCAGCTCACTAAGACAAGTGGGAAGTCCGAGGTTTGTAATCTCCTTTTAAGTTTTCTCTGGACTTAAGTTGCTTGGAGTCTGTTTGCTTGTTCCTTTCCCCCCACCTTCTTGCCATTTAATAGGAAAACGAAGGATAAAATGCTGAGTCTCTCCTCTCTTATTAAAATGCCCCAAAACAAGCACGGAACAGAGCAGAGAGAAATAACCCCAGTGACCACTGGCCAAAACTCACAAGTAGCATGTGCATATCTGAAATAGTTGCTGCACTCGCGTAGGAAATCGCTGGATATTTTACACCTCTTGCAGCGGTTTAGTAACTGGCTGTGGAAGCTCATTCCCCACTTGAGAAAGTCATGAATTATACAGTTTTTACATCTGTTGAGCATGTTGTGCTTCTCAATCATCCAGCTATACTGAGCCCTAAGTTTTCAGCCTTCACAATGAGATCACTGTTTTCAAGCACGTTCTAGTGGCATTTTGTCAAGCCATGTGTGTTTTCAGGATGGGGGCAGGGAGGGAGGAACAAAAGTATGCTGCTGTTTCACAGGATTACAATCTACTTTTCAGCCTACATAAAACTGTGGCTGACCCATCAGCAAGAAATATTTTTTGTTTACTACTTCTTCTCCCCCGTTGAAATGGTCTGACCTTTGTTAGGAAGAAGAGTGTAAAAGAGAGGAATATGTTTTTCACTTTTGATTTCAATACCTGAATATCTTAGAAAAACCCCAGCCAAATAAAACAATCACCATTAAAAAAAACCAAAACAAAAAAAAAAAAAAACCCATACAAAACCAACAAAAAACCCCACCAAACCAAAGCCACAAACAGCCATCCTTAATCTTCTTCTTAATGCATTTATTTCACTCTGTGAAGATTCATTTCTGTGTGTTGTCATGAGTTAAACTCTGCTATTTAACGAGAGCTGACCACGCTGTCACTGAGAATAAAGGAGATGTAGCATTTTAATTTTGTTTAGGTATAAGGAAACCACATACAGTAATTAGCAGATGTTAAATCAAGCTGCTCCAGGTTCAAAATAGTAGGAGGTAGATTCCATACAACTAAGAATAAACAGCTTGGGAAGGGCCAAAGAGGGAAAACCTCTGCAGAAATTATCCACAAATTATCTTTCCAGTAGAAGCAAACAGAGAAATTAATACATTTATCTTCAGTCACCCAGGAATCATTGAGATCCCTCCAGGCTGAGCAATTCACAGGCAGATAGTAATTCCTTGCACTGAATGAATTTGATCATTGCTATATTAAGAATTTTTTTTTACATTTTTTTTTCCTGGAGATGGTCATTCCTCACTTAGAAATTGGTCAACCATGGTAACACTTGCCCTGGCTTAAATTCAGGTGCAAATAACAAAAAAACAATTGATGTAATGAAGGTTGATCACTTGGTGCACAGGGGTAGCTTAAGATTTATGCATCTTTTGTACCAGCTTTTTTGGATTTGGACTGAAATCAAGTTGCTTGTATAGTTTTTACATTGTTTGAAAAAGATGAACAGGCACTCCTATGTAAGTAGATAACATGCACTGGTAGAAAGGCACTGAAAATTACAGCCTCATGTAAAATAAGCTGGACTAGCAGTTGGATCAAAAATGTTCTTGCTGAGAAGTAACAGGCAGAGAAAACTATTCTAAAGGCAAAACTCCTTTAAAGCACTTGGGCCCTCAGTGCTTAATTCAGGTAGTCTAAGTGACTGTAAATCATCTGTTTTCCCAGTCCTGTGAGTGTGCAGGGCCAGCTGGGCCCAGCTGGGCTGTGGGAGTGCCGGGAAGGAAAAGCTCTTCTGCTCCCTGCTGTGTCCTGGGACAGACGTCGGACCTGCCTGATAGTGCTGATGCCTTCCCCACTGCCCAGGGCTGTGCAGAGGAATGGGTAGGGAAAAAATTGGGTTAAATAGGAGCCAAGGACACTGCTCTGCAACCCCTACTCCCCCACTTAGCCCTAGTGCTCACCACTGCTCCCTGAGCATGCCCTAAGCCCCTTCCTGAAACACCCAGATCTGCTGCTGCTCTGTGGCTGTGTTGACATGCCCATAGAAGTGTCTTGGCTGTGTGACTAATCTTGACAGGGAGATCTAGCTTAAATTTGGATGACCAGAGTCCACACCCCCCAGCTAAACCCCACCCATTCCAGCAGTTTTCTCTGTTAAGCGCAAGATAATCCTCACTTTGCATGGACTGGAGAAACTGCACTGCCATCTCTTAGCCCATGCATGGAATTCACTTTATTTTCTCTTCTCTTTCATCTCATTGGTATATTTTAGCTAAGGTCAGCAGCATCTCAGTGAAAATTTTAGGAGGATCAAAAATGAGTTGTGTGTACCCTGCTCTGGGAGGTGATTATGTAACCCTGAGAGTGGCTTAGCTGGTTAGAGCATGGTGTCAATAACCCCAGGACTGGGGGTTCCATCCCTGTATGGGCTATTCACTTGTGAGTCGGACTTGATGATCCTTGAGGGTCCCTTCCAACTCTGATATGCAGAGGGTCCTGGTAAACCATGTTATTGATCCTTGGCTGCATCTCTGCCTACAAAGAGAGACCCCCACACCAAGAGTTTCCACGGACGCCCTAAAGAGTGGTGACTTGTTATCACCCAATAATGTCACCATTGAAGAGGTAGGACTAGGTATAGGAAAAAGAATCCCTCTTCGGGCACAATATGGCTGTAGTTGATGTTCCTAAAAATGCTTGCCCACCTCCAGCTAGATGCAATCTGCATCTTGTTTATATTCTAATTAAATAAGCAAATCCCTTTCCATTCAGAATGTAATGAGGCTGAGGTCTGCCACACACCAGTGTTCTCAAGTTGGGTTTAAGGTTTAGCTACATAAGCTCTCTAAGAGACTATGATTAAAATTTAACAACTGTTGGTGCCTCTGTCCCATCTGTTTAGATCATAACGTTCAGTGTTTCCATTGTATGTATGGACAATACCCTGACCATTGTATGATTTTTTTACCCTACTGCAAAACATTCTACGCAGCCAGTTTTGCCAGGATGCAGAGGTGCTATTAAAAGTAGGGGAAAATAGTCTGTGACTGGAATTCTACTTGGCACAAATCAACTGAATGCAAATGAATGTGTAAAAATCAAAGCTGTCTGGAAAAAAAATCTGAAAGGGAATGAAGCTCACCAAATAGAATTGTTCACTATAAATTACTAAACTATATTGTAATTTTATGATGTTTACGCTGAGCTCAGTCATGACAGAAGTTAAAAGAAGGGGTGCAGACTGCAGGAGGACAGCCTATGGTTTAATATTAGCTGCCCTATTTGCTTCAGGACCCTGTCACAGGGAGGATGAGAAGCTGAAGCATCTTTGGTATCACCACTTGCATGTTAAATGGGATTCCCTCCTTGAAGATATTTTTTGTGTTGTCAGAGGAAGGAAAGAGCAGCTGCAAAGCCGGGCTCGTCTCATGCCGACCGCAGAGCCCGCCCCACCCCCCTGGAAATCTATGCCAGATGCAGGAAAGAATGAGCAAGGTTTTCAAAGTGGACACTCAGCATATGGGAGGGAATATTTTAGCAACCAGAAAGCCTTGGATAATTTCAACAACTCTCGGTACTTGAAGCAGTTCTTCAAGACAATGTGGCCCAAGTCCCTTGGTTGTGTAAAATAAAGAGCTGAATGTCTTCTTCCCATCTATGTGGAAACCAAGTTTAAGAGCAGGCTGCTGAAAGCCTCTTTTGATACGCTGTCTGCATGCTTCCTCTGAAGCAGAACTGGTAAGAGCTGGCTTTGGAGGAGCAGCAAGCTGAGGCCAGGAGGGATCTATGAGAAAGCAAAGATCTTTGACCAGCCTCTGAGACAATTTGGCCTTTTTGGGCTTCTGTCTCCAGAAGGTTCCTTAGTTCCTCAGCCCAAAGGCCTAACTGTTAGAACTGGGACTGAGTAGAAAAATGGTAAGAAAACACAACAGGAAAACTTAAGAAATGCTTTATTTGCAAATATCAACAGAACAGCTAGATATCAACAGCTAGAACAGCTGAGCACTAAGAAATCTAGCTTTATTTTCCAATAATTTTAAATGTTTCCGTAAAACCCTGTTTTTAGGAACATAATTGAAACATTTTGGGCTACTTTACCTATATACAAAAGAGAAAAACTGGAACAAAACATGTCTCCAAAGGATCCATTTCAGGAGAGGCCTTTCCCTTATTTTGCAGAAAAGTGCTTTGGTTGAAAAAGTGTGTCCACCTGCATTATTGCACTGAATATAGAAAGTTCACAAAGGACATCTTGGCTCTGCCATGAGCACTCTTAGTGAAAGGACTCACTCCGTCCCTTCCTTTGGACCAAACCCACCCAGTGAACTCAGCCTTTGGTGTGTGGCACAGCCGGTAGTGGATACAAGTTGAAGATGAAAAAAATGAAACAGGTATGTAAGGAGGAAAGGATAAAGGCAGACACTGGGACAAGGTTATAGATATGCTGAGAAAGAAGATGATTCTTCAGCTGGGAAGCAAATTGCAAGTTGAAAGGAGAGAGAGTAAACAAGTGTATATTTTCTGGTTCCTTCCTGGGTTTCAGTAATAGACTTGGGTTCTCTGGTCCTCCACCACAGCCATCTTTTTAGAGCCTTAATTTCTTGAATTACTGAAAAACATTTTAATGACATCATATAAGGGATGTTTTCTGAAGAGCTTTTCATATTTTCTATCTTCCAGTGTTGTAGCAAATTGCAGTTATTTAGACACAGCTGCTGCCTTCTCCAAGTGTGTTTATAGTGTCAAGGTAGGCTGGATGTTCAAATCTGAAGGTTGGGTCAGAACTCCTGCCATCAGTAATCAGTAATATACTTGTTTTTCTCCCGTGTGATGTGCACCTTATTCTTCATGAACAATGGGTTGAAGCTATACCCTTATTCCAATTTACATCAGCACTGGATGTAAGTGGAAATATTATATATATATATATATATATATATATATATATATATATATATATATAATTGTGGGTTGAGACATTAATTCTTATATTTGGTCATCTGTCTGTCATGGATATATTTCATAGCTGAGCTGAACACAATATAGGAAATTATATTAGGAATATCTCTTTCCTTGGGTTTCCCAAGGGACACCTTCAATCTTTTTCTATAAGCCATACCCAGGGGATCCTGGGCACTCAGAATTAATAGGGTGATGCAGCCCTCTGGTTGCAAAATTTGTCTTCACAAGAAAATTTTCGTTTGCCTTTCACAGTCAACAAGGTCATGGACTACTTTTCTGAAAATTACTCAGTCTAAAATGTGTACTAAAAACTCTTGCCCCAATAGTTCCTAACAGAGTTCAAATACAGTGCTCACCAAACACTAGCTTTAGTCGGCTGTCTGCTGGCTGAGAATTGCACTTCCAACAATCATTTAAACAGGAGCTTAAACAGAAGCATTCCCTCAGTCCAACACAAAGACATTTAATAATTATTATAATGACAGAAAATGGTGTGCAGTCTGGGGAAAATAGCTATGATCATATGTTTGAGTGCATTAGTGAGCATTAAGCATTTAACTTCTCTGCCTCTCCTTCTCTTTGTTGCCATGGCCATTTCTGATTTGGGCTGTACTTGGTAGAAAACTTTTCAGCACCTTCTTGTGGATCTTTGTGGATCGTAGATGGTCTTCATTTGGGAAAGCTTAATTCTGTAATGTCAGGTTGTGGGAAAAAACAACAATACCAGTAGCTAATCTGTAAACAGTGTATTTCTAAAAGACAGAAATTTAAGGGCATCACATGTAGGATTCTGCTTTTATTTGATCCATGCCTTTTTTTAAATCCTCTTTCTTCCATGCCTTTTGAAATCCCCACTTTGTTGCCACAAGGCTGAACTAAGGGATACAAAAAAACATTTTTTCTTTTTTCTGAGGAACTTTCAGCCTGCAAGATCTAGGTTCTGGAAGTAAGAAAAATTCTCTGTGGAAACAGTACAGTAACATAACAGTATGTTTTGTCATATCTAAATATTGTATTTCTCTGAGTCTTGCTTATTTGACTCTCAGGTATTGAGGAAAATGCACTTAAAGTGATATAAGGTCTAGAAATAAAGATTGTGTTTGGACCAATAACATCTAAATATAGAATGATTCTAGTAAAAAAAAAGGAGAAAAATATCCCAGAGAAAGAGCTGTTTCTCTTTATTTTTAATTCTTTGAGTTATCTCTTTTTTCCCCTCTTAGTATTTTTAAGTTCAAAAATTTAATACCTTTTGCAGAAAAAAAATCCACAATATTACAATAGCAAAAACACCATGTCTTTTATAATGGAACACCTATTCAGGATATCAATAAGTTAGATGAGCCTTTCATAAAAGCATAACAAAAAAAAAAAAAAGAGAGAGAGAGAGCTGTGCTTATCATCTATAGGAACACCTCCCAGACAAATTACAAATAAGGGCAGCTCTGATACTGCATTCCATTTCACTGGCTTCTACCAAATATATAGAAAAGAGTGTTGAACATGCTTATGATCTGGATTAAATCAGGAAGGTCATCTAAAGACAGATTTAGATCTAAGGAGAGCTAGGACTTAGAAAATTCCCTTTAATCTGGCCCGCAGTATTGTAGCAGCTTTATAAAGCACATAATCTGAGTGATTTCTGAATGCTGCTGATCAGAAAAAAAAGTTCTTTGGGGTTCTTTAATTCTGCTAAGAGGACAGCCCCCTTCTTTTTATTAGATGGTTTAAAAGAAAAAATGTTTTGCAAACCAAAGCCTGTAGGTGATAGAATATATTTCCATGAAAACTGTTCATGGAAAAAACTTCCATTTCCTTATTCTTCCTTCATTTTAGGAGAAAAGGAAAATCCCACTAACATTTTCTGATCTAGATAATTCTCCTGGGGGAAAAAAATAGATTCTGCATTGAATGTGGCCTTGCATTACTTTTAATATAAAAATTGCATCATATTGTGACAGGGATGGGGTAGAGACAGTGAATTCAGCAGATGTCACACTTTTCTTGGACTGAAGAGATATTTGCCATAAAATGAAAGGGCTGTAAATTCTTGTGTGTGGTACTAAAACCTTGAGGACAACATATTCAAGGAAAAACAAATCAGAACCAAAACCCAGAGCCCAAAAAAAGCTGGAAGGGTTCTTTCAATCATCAGCTGGAAGAAAGATGGTTGTTGTAATCTGGTTTGGGTTTTTACCCAGTTGATATGTAATTAATCCTCTCTGCACCTCCTTCCAAGTCTCTCTTTTCAGGATACTTGAAGAACATGACAAATCAGGCCAGGTGGAAAGCAGACCACTTTTTCTGCAGACAGAGTTACTCCTATGTGTAACTTCCTCCTGAGTTACAAAATTACCCTTCAGATGGTGAGGTGAACTCTCTCCATAGCCCTTCATGACACTGCAATGGTCCAGATGGAGCTGTGTAGGGCCCAAGATCTTGGTGTCACCTATTTCCTCTTTACTTCAAAATACTTCTGAGCATTCCCACTTTTGTGTCTGTATTAATGCCCTGGAAATCACTTCTGGGTGAAGCCTCGTGCTCAGATCTTCTTTGCTATGGGATCTGCTCTTCAGCACGTTGGCTTCAGTGTGAAATAAGCATGAACTGAAGAACTGCTATGAATGGGCCCTTTTCCAGAGTAGGGGCCTTCCCTTAACATTCAGAGCAGCCTTTCTAACTGGCCCCTGTGATTGTTCTCTGAGCACAAATAGCTCACCTTATAAAATTGCCAAAATCACGGATAGCATGAGTTTTTCCTCACATACTGTTTAATCAGTCATGCAAGTAAAACTAAAGCTCTGCATCCAGATCTGAAGGAAGTTTGAAGCACAAACTGGATGAAACTTACGTGGATATAGGTTTCCTTTTCTTCCTGTTCTTTCGGACTCACACATGTTCTCACATGTGCCATATGGATACGGTAAAGCAGAGCCAACATTTAAAGTGGTAGTTAGTGTGCCATTTTGTTTTTCTGCCAAAATTAAAATTGTTTGGCCCTACACATGCTTACACAAGATGTTACTGCTTTTAGTTTAGGCCCTAATTGTAGTAATAACTTATCTCTGATAGATAATTAATTTCTGAGGCTATTGAAACCAGGACTTCCACACAGAAATGGTCTCTAGTCAGAGGAAAGTTAAAGGGTTGATTTAGGAATTAGGTGATGCAAACCTGTATCCTCTGTTAGCCTGTGATGAGTGTGAGATGTTCAGTGCTGTGTTTTCTCATGTAAGCAGCAGTCAATCTATGCAAGAAAACTCATTTGCACTTACATTTTACATGCCTCAATCTTTGCATTCTTTCCTGCCTAACTAAATGCTAATTTTCTGTTGTTAGAAATGAAACAACTTCATCAATCTGCTGGCAAACTCTGCTGCCACATTTTGACTGTACTTGCACTGGTAGCTCTCCTGAGGAAAGCTACTCCAGTGAGAACAAGAGAACCTCAATACCTCACAGGGTATTCTCACACCCTCTCTGTTTAAGCTGTAAATGATAATCACCAGGAAAAGCATCAAGTGCTCCATTAATAACATTGATTCAACTCCATAAATCTACCCATTTCCCAAAACCCTCTGAGGCTACCTGAGGGTTTTCACAACCTTCATCAGGCTCTAGATCTTGCCTGAGGAGGTTGTGGTCTCAAAAAAGAATAATACCAGTCAAAATCACTGTACTGCCCAGCTCCCCTTCAGGCATCTATCCAGTATCCTTGTCAGATGAGTGTTGGTGGACAAGGGGAGGGACAGAAAAGCTGTCTGCTTCTTGGGCCAGCTGAAAGGTTTAATTAGATATATTTCCGAATTATACTGAAAAGTTGTGCTTTGTAACACCTTTGGTGATTTCACTGTAATGAGTGTGTTTTAATTAGGCTTCAAATAAGTTGCTGTCTTCTACCAGTGTATTCATCTCTCAACAATATCTCCCCAGCAGCAGCTGCATCAAACAAGCTTTATTTTCACAGGAAACATGTATTAAAAAGGAGGAAAAAATTCCCACCCCACAAAAGAGTACTAATTTTGCTAAGATTGGCCTGGCTGAGGGGTGAAACTCAATGATCAATAACAACAGAAATCACTGGGTGGGGGGAAAGCATGACACATATCCCAAGAGGAATAAGAAAGTATGCCCTGCTTATATGGTTAATCTTCTCTGTAGGCTTGCTCTGCAAATTTAAGGAAGATTAAATTTCAGATATGCTGTTTCTTGTTTTTTCTGGCAACAATAAACTTAAATTTGAGGGCGGTGGGGGAGGGAGAGGCCGAGTAGGGAGAAAGAGCCACAGTAAAGTGTCTGCTGTCCATGTAGTTTTGCCAGACTGCTGTCTCAATTGAGAGCTGTGATTGAGATTTATTGGGCTTAAAATATGAAACAGACCTTTCATGTTGGAATTCTAAATATCTTCTTAAGCAGTAGTGAGTACCACCAAATGCTTAAAGGCAACACACTAGAGTTCAAATCCACACAATAGTTTCTTCTCTCTGGTGAACCAGCAGATTGTAGGAATCTTGCTCCATCTTCTTATGTTTGAACTGGGGAAAGAGTATGTTGAATGTTATTATCATTGTCCGAAGATCACTTTGTCTTTTTATATTAGATTTTGGCTCAGATGGTCGAGATTGCTTGCATTTGAACATGTGCATTGAATGGGCAGGTTTATCACTTAAGTTAATAAAGAAAATGCTTGAATGCGTGCAAGATGTTTGCATCTTGGTAGCACATTTTATTAAACTCTTAGTTATGCAGTAGGAGCAGGAACAGCTTGGAAAAGATCTGGGCTGTGTGTTTCATGCCACTTTGCCAGCCTCCTGTTCTTCTGTTATGCCAACAGCGATGTTCTATGGGAAAAACAAAGCTGCCTGCTGGAGAAATAAATCCAGAGCCAAAGTTTTCTCTGTGGACCTCAAGGCTTGGAGAGCAAAACTGCCTCCTCTCACTATCATTATGTTGTATAAGTATATTCAGAAGAACTCATCTTCTCCTTTAGTTTATTTAGTAGGTGCAGCAATGAGAACATACTAGTATTGTTAGGCTGTACAGCATTGTTTATGCTGAGATCTGACTAGGCTGCAGGTCAGGTAGAAGTTACATTAAACTTTTGGTATTGAATATTTGATTATCTCAGATTTAATAACTGAATGGAGTTCCAATCAGCAGTTAAAGCCCGACTAACAGCTTTTTAGTAGCTTGTAAGAAATGGGTCTTCAGTAGCAATTCTATCAATGACGTGTGGACCAAGGGACCTGTTGAGTGTCCGCTGCACCTGGGCTCAAGGGCTTTGTTTTCACCATCTGTCCCAGTGGCACAGGGGAAGAGAGAAAAGACAGAACAAGAAATACAAACCATAGGAAAGAGTACACATTTCTGTATTTTTCTTTCCATCATGAAGAATATCACTGAGAAGGAATTAAAGAGATAGAATGAATAGAAAAGTCCCTTTTTCTGCTGACTGGCAGATACACAACACCTGATCCACAGGGTTTGCCACCTGAATTGAGTTTCTCCTTTGAAGGTGCTGTATTTCAGCTATGCTCAAAAGACTGTTACATCCCTTTTCATCACCAGGTACACCCTTTCAGAAAGGAGGCTGCATCTCATTTGATTAGTCCATGTTAGTCCATAGAAGACTAACATGAATGCAGGATCCCAGAGGCTTTGTTCCAAGTAATTCAGCTGTTAACTCCTAAAATAAGCAATATTGACATGACTCCTTGTCTTGAAAAGGCCACCAACAAGATCTTGGAGGAGTTATCCAGACCATTTCTAGCTGGAGATTTGATGATGCTGGTGGTGCAAGGACGATTTGGAAGTGCAGTGTTCCTCATGCTTTAGAATTCTGCACCAATTCTGCTCTGTAGCTTACCCATCCAGTGGGAAACGCTGGTGGGCTGAATTTAGATTTGCTCAAAATAGCTTAAGATATTTTTAGCTGAAGGGTGATGATACTTTTGAAGCTGACTGAAATCCGGTGAAGGATCCTTCACTCTGTAGTTCACTTGCCACCACCGCTGCAGGACCCAGGCTTGCTAACATGCCAGGCATGCTGCAGAGCTCACAATTTACACAGTATTTTGGCTTGGATGGGTTGAAGAGTGATGAAGATAGAATGGATTCAGTGTAGCCATTGTTTATTTTAATAAGTTATACTTCTCTTCTAGTTTGGATAGCCTTCATTGGGCAGGCCATTTGTGGTTTTGAGTTGTGAGCTTTATTTCTTCTTTTGACTTGTGTTTTTTGGACCAGATTAGGAGCAAAAACCATTGTCCTCATCAATTGGACAAAACATCTTTGCAGGATGTACTTCAGTTTTGTCTGTCATTGTCAGTGGTATTTCAAGTCATGATAAAATTAGTGGTTTCTCCAAAATTAGTGTATGGTCTTCTTTATACCATACTTTACATGCTGTTTCTGTCAGGATACCAAAAGTACAGCTTCACACTTAGCAAATTTGATGTGAATATAAAAACCATGGAAATCCAAAGTCCCTATGAATGCTATTGGAATGCAGAAATATGAGTTTTCTGTGCATAATAAGCACTGTGAATGTGCTACATTATTAATTTATCATCACTGGAGGAAGGCTCAATGTTTGCTGCAGATTAAATAATAAATAAATTGCAAGGAAAAGGAAAAAAATGTAGAGGAAACTCCATGTGTCTTGGGTTTATTCTCTGATTTGATACACACAATTGAGTAGCTGGTGGTCCAATTATTGGTCCAAAATGTTAGGTCTGGGATAATGAACATACTTTGGACTCATTGCATTCCCTATGCAATGACCCTGATCCACTTCTCATTTCTTGTGTAATGTATGCTGCGTGGCACTATAGCTCCACAGTGGTCTGACATTTGCATTGGCAGCAGTAGGATTCCTGGATATAGGAAGAATGACAATAGCCAGTGTGGGAAGGAATGGGTGACAGTCAGGACACCAAACAGATGTAAAATATCTTGTCATTCCTTTTAACAGCTGTCAATCACAGGCCCTTACTAAATCAGACACCCCTGAGGGTGAAAGTCTCTGTTGTCTTCTTATTTTCACAGAAGCTTCCCAGCAGGAAGCATGGTGGGACAGCTTACCTGGGAAACCCAGGCTCCTGCAACCTATATCTTTTTAGACAAGTCTAAAAACAAACAAGCATGGAAAGTGGGAACTCCCTGCTCTTTGGGAAGGCTTCATGGCCTCACTGCAGGACTGAACACAATGGAATTAGCATCCAATTTGTATCAGTTCCCATTAGGGTCAGATCGACTCGTGTTATCCTGTTAGCTTGCAGCAGCTAGAGAGACACACAGATGGGTCTGTGTTCTGAAGACCAGGCCTTGTTATGCTTTTTTTCCCCCCTCTTCCCTCCAATGGGATTACAATGGTCCCTGTTGTCTCCCTTTGTTTCAGCACTCCTTGATTGACAATACCCTGGGAGATGTCACTGTCCTTGCTCCGTGCATTGTAATAGCCTGGAGTACCAGGGGTGCTTGAGGACCTTCGTCCCCTCCTTTTTTTCAGGTGTTGTAAACATCTGTCACTGCTCCACAATGACGACCTCTTGTTGAGCTTACATGTCTGATGCTCTATCACTCAGTGTCTGAGGAAGATGCAAGAGAAAACTTTAGGTAGTTAAATGAATAGAGGGCAAAGAAATAGGGCAACTTTATTATGGACTATCATCTCAAAGTAGCATGTGTGGAATGTCAATTTAATAATAGAATTGACAGCTTTTCTCTGGTTTCCGCAATGCCACAAGTGTTTCTTTGACAGTTTAAAAAATAGGTCCTTTGTGGCAGGCAGTGAGTGGCACCACATACATTTGTGAATGCCCTGCATAACTGAGATTCCCTCAAATGCCACTGTCCTAAGAGCAGCCCCAAGAATCCTTCTGCACTGACTCGGGGAAGTGGTGCATGGAAATCTGGTGGACTTAAGCAATGTAAAATATGGTGTACAGTAGCTGGGAGGATTCAGGTCGCCTAAAGAGATGCTGAGTTACCATTCTGTCAGGAGGGGGCTTCTAAATCAAAGAGGATGCATGTGCCATGGCAAAACTTGCTAAATAGCTGGCAATAAATTTTCAGGTGACCGGTGACATTTTTTTTTTCCATTTTTCATTCAATGAGCATTCACAGAAAGCTTCCACTTTTTCGCCATAGAAAAATACTAGTGACAAAGCTAGAGGTTCACAACTTTTTTCCATTTTTCAACCAAAAGGTGAAAGAACTAAAAAGGCAGAAATTTACATGATTTTTCTCTGGTTTGTTTTTTATCTGGGGAAGAAATTCCAACTAGTTCCTCCAGTTTTGTTCATGAATACAGCTGTTTTAGAAAACAAAGGACATAGTCTGGGGAATAATATTACTCCTCTACAGGCTGCAAATACAAGAATAAATCAGAGATCACTCTTTTTTTAATGTGTCCTTTTCACAGTTGAATCTGACATGAATTATCTCAGCAGAGTGCAAAGCATGTTTCATAGCCTGTCTGCAATTCTAAAACCATGAACTTAACGATTTTCCTTTTTTATAATTGCAACTCTAAAATGACAAACAGATACCACACCTTTGTTTTGGTGTCAGGTGAGGAATTTTTCTTCCTCTTTGGAGGAACAGAATCATTCTAGTAAAGAAAAGGTGACTGAGCAGAGTGGAAAATAAAATAAAATTAAAACAGTAATACCTGTATTTTGGAAATGATGCCTCATGGCATAATTTACTCTGTGGGCATGAATTTTTAAATTAATTTTTTGCTCAAAGTCTGGACAGTTTGTCTGTAAATCTAAGGAGAGAGCCATCCAATAAGCTTTTAGTCCTTTTCATGTAGTAGTTTCCCAACATGAACTGACAAATATATGGGAAACTTATAACTATATGAAAAAGAAATACCCCGTTTCCTTACCATTTGGTGCTTGTAAAATTGGTTCTCCTTCAAAGATGCAATTTACAGTGACTGGTTGAAATTGAAAAGAAGCTAAGTCAAGGGACATCAAAACTGAGAGCCCTTATACCTCCAGATAGCAAAGCAAACCATCTCTGCTTATTCCCTGTGATGTGTTGGGAGAAAGCAATAATTGTGTCTGAATGAAAATTCATTTCTTCAAATGATCTGCAAAATAGCCTTAAGTTTTCCTCCTGTGGCAATTTCATGAGGAAAGCAATTACTTGTGTCTGTTATGAGGTTTGTCCCATTTCTCAAATGCCAGACACACATACTCTAAATCAGACTATTTGGTAACTTTTAAAATTTTGAATTGAGTAGTATTTGGATTTATGACAGAATGATAGCTTAAGGATGTGTTCATTATTCTGGAAGAAGGGGATTTTAAGTCTCCTGTGCTGTCAAAATTTACTAATAGGTGCATTTTCCTTTCTTTTTTTTTTTTTTTGTGTGAAGGTTTTATACATTATGAAAGAGAAATCTTCCTTTACCTGGTTCTCAAAGGTTAACATAAATGTTCCTTGTCTGATTCTTTCATTTACTATAGTTTAGAATTAGATCATTAGTAAACTTGTAAAATAGAATTTACATTGTTTGTATCCCTTTTAAACAGTCAACATCTTTGAAGTGAAAGCTTAAGTCAGACAAGCTTAGCTCAAAAAAAAGGCATAACTTTACAGTGCTGTCAGTACAAGGAGCTGAACCACAGCCAGTTTAGGCAGTATTATATCATTGGAATTAAACTGGTTTCCTGTCCTCTTGAGAGAAAGTCTTTAAAAAAGAGCGGGAAGAAGAAAACAATATTCTTTTTGTTTGACTTTTCAGCTTTATGGCCTTGTGCAGCCTCCTTGTCATTTCCATTATCCAAAGAAGTATGTTTCTTTGTTTGGGCATCCAGGGCTTCTTACTGGATGTTGTCTCTGTTGAGATCTTTATGGCTACCTTACATGAGGCAGTTGTGTTGTGTTTAGCAGGAAACTCATCCCCTGGTAGCTGCACAAGAGGTTCTGTCAATGGTGGAAGCAAACTCCCTCAGAACAATTTTTTTTTTTTTTTTTTTTTTTTTTTTTTTTGTCAAAGGCTGTGGTCAGAATGGAGGAGCACAGCATTGGACCCTTCAGGGCTATGCCCAAGGCACCACCACCAGAAATGGGGAGGCCTTGAGAGGCTTATTCCTGGGCCATAAAAGTGGGTACAGAGTGTGCCTCTAAGCACTACTTGCTTGTAGTGCAATCTATTCCTGCCAAGGGGTTAAGATCAAAATGCCCTGTACTGTCTGGATGGATACAAATGCTCTCCAAATACCCTTTTTTTTTTTTGAGTCTAGAAAGACAGAGAAGGCATGAATTAACTTTTGGATCTGATCACATTTTGGGGGGCTGACAGGACAAAGAAAACCAGACAGTCTAGCCCTTACTCATTCCTTTCTGCTCACAAAAAAAAATCGATTCAAGGAACAACTAAGAACACATTTCTCAGAGTTTTAGTCTGCTTCCTGTATGTAAACAGAAGAAAAAGGAGACTTTATCAGAAATGTTGCTCACTAAACAGTTTGTCTATATCTAATTTGGAGACAAGGTTTCAGTCAGCTTGACCTCACAGTTAAATAAGGCTGGTGGTCTCAGTCTGACACCTAATTAGTATTTCCCCACCTTGCCATTATACTGTTTGCAGTTTGGCATGATCTGTGATTTCTCCTCAGGAGACCCCAAGTTGTGCAAGGCTGAGGCTCCTTTGGGTTGGGAGAGGAGACTCAGCTGAGCTCCAAAGGGAAGTTTGCAGAGTCCATCCACACTGAGCTACCACCATCAGCCTCATATTTTCACCATTAAACTGGAAAATAGCTAATGAAAGCCTGGAGCCTGCAGTTTAACTCCAGTGAGAGGGAGCATAGCTTGCAACAGTTGTGGAGGCTGAACTCCCAGCGAACTGTGAGGAGCTTGCAGGGTACAGCTGTTCCCCCACCACCCATTTGCTCCGTGCCTGGGAGGTTGCTGGACCCCTCACAAGTGCTAATTGGTAATGATAGCACAGCAAGCAGAGCAGAGACTGTGCTTTTATAAAGCTCTCCACCAGTGCCAGCAAAGCCACTCTGGGGTAAAGCGCTTGACGTCCCAATTCACAGAATTAATTTTGCACATTTTATCTATGGGGAGGAAATGAAGTTTTTCAGACTAAAAATAGTGTTCGTGTCCTTATTCCTTCGTTTTTGGGGGCTATTTTCTTTTGATTTTATTTTGACCTCATTACTTTGCTTTACCTGAGTAAAATCGGAGCTTTTGCCGAAGCGTAAAAAATTCTTTTTAAATGCTTAAAGTTTTATGTGGGCAAAATGTTAGCACTTTTCACTTCATGACATAAATTTGATATATTGAATGAAAGGAAAAAATCTCAAATAGAGAAATTTCTGTAATCTATCACTTAGGACTTGCATAGTACATGCTTCAGGCACAGGGTGAGGTGATGATGATTGAAAAAATCATTGAAAGTTATTGGAAAACTTGAGAAAAACTCACCTGAACTAGCATAATGAACAAAATAGTCCACCAAAGGAATGCAGTTCTAGCCACTGACTAGTGGAAAAGGTACTGTCCCTGATTCGTCCAGTCTTAGTCCTTGTTTCCTCACAAGAAAACCAAGGAGTCACTCCTGTTGGCCAGACTCAAACAGTGATCATTTTGTCTCAGAGATGATAATAATTTTGGTCTTTTTTACCCTGAAGGAAACCTTTTCTGTCTTAATCTGCATTCCCTCTGCAGTGAGGAAAGCCATGCTCAATTCCTCCTTTATCTTCTAGGCCAACATGAATTCACTTCTTTCTAACCTTGCGAAATGCACCCTTTCTGTGCAGATTCTGCCATTACACCCCTTAAAATCCTCCTTCTCCTCTTACAGATACTTATCTTCTACTCTCTTGCCACTAATAGAAATCACAGAGGCGTTTAGGTTGGGCAAAACCTTTAAGATCATTGAGTCCAATTGTAAACCTCACATGGCCAACTCCACCACTAAGCCGTGTCCCCAAGTGCCACATCCACACTGGTTTTGAACACTTCCAGGCCCGAGCCTCATTTTCTCCAGTCTAAACAGCTTCAGACTTGTACTCCAGACCCTTCCCCAGCTCCGTTCCCTTCTCTGGACTCACTCCAGCCCCTCAATGCCTTCCTCAGAGTGAGGGGCCCAAACATAAACACAGGGCTTGAGGGGCCTCACCAATGCTGAGTACAGGGGACAATCACTGCCCTGTGCCTGCTGGTCACTCCATTCATGGCCTAGGCCAGGTGCCATTGGTCTTCTTGGCCAAATGGGCACACTCTGGCTCATGGTAAGGCCCTGTTGACCAGCACCCCAGGTCCTTTTCTGCCAGGGAAAGACGAGGTCTGACAATTTCTAGCTGATGTGATCTAGAGACAGCGGGTTAAAGATCCAACATGCCCACCAGGTCACTAAACCCCGTTGGCCTGACTTGTCGTATGAGGTCTGCGAGGGAGGAAGAGGCTGGGGGCACACAGCACTCTCCTCACACTAGCAAAAACCTTTGGTAAGGAAGATCACCTCTTACAGAAAGGCTTCTCCAGCTCATAAACACTCACCTGCCCTGTACTCCCACTCAGTTCCTCCATGCCTTTTAAATCCCTTAGGTCAGAGACCTTGAGCAGTTGCAGACACAGGGCCCTATTGGCAGCTAGTAACCACCATGTGCAGGGCTTCCACTGTCACCAAATTCACTCCTTGACCTGGCACTGGCTCTGGGACTCACACTGGAGTGTATTGGGTTATTTCTGTCTGCTTTTCTGTAGTCTTTGCTGAGATTCAGCTGTTTTTTTCCCCTCTGCAACTGATACCCCATGTGCTGGGGCGCTCCCAGCTGCACTGGAGTGGGGGACATCGCTGGAGGTGAGGGGCTGTGGTGCAGCCCCTGCCATGGCCATGCTGCAGAACCCTGTGCCTCCTCTTTGGGGCCCTCCTGCAGCAGGAGCAGCTGGTGAGCAGATCACAGACGGGAGAATCAGCATAACATACAAGGTAAGAGAAGGAGAGGGTGTCTGCTTTGCTGCAACACAAAGGCTAAATGCCAGGTTGACTTCTTCTGGGGGAGGAGGGAAAAGATACTTCAGGTGGTGCTAGGTGAGGAGGTCTCTAGAGCGGCACATATGATTTGACACAGACTTTCCTTGTACCAAATTCTTTGGAAAGAGGTGCTTATCTCTGAAAATTAAACCCTGAGCAGTGCTACATGTGCAAGCCTCTTGCTTCTAATAAATGCTAAATCTTCTGAAACATCATGGAAAACAACTCGGCAATGTAACAATAAGCTAACCAAGAAGATGAGTTCATGTACAAACTCTCCCTCTGTAGAACAAGACATACCAGTGCAGTAAACCAATTTGTCCAGTGGCTGTGTAGGGCTCTTGTATTTGTAGCAAGTGTATTGTAACCCATGGCGTGTTTACCCTCAGAAAGTCCCCACAAAGTAATGAGTGCTCACAGGGGGTGATATGAGGCTTAGAGAGTCAAAATAAGGTACCAAATTTGGCCACCTGGTAACTTGCTGCTTCATGAAAATCATCTCCCCACTTCCCTTGGACTGGTACTAGGATTCATCTCACACCATAATGAGTTCAGGTGATTCTGCTCTCTAAACTGATAGAAATGTGTTCCTGTCTCTTGCTGATTGATTTTCTGTCATTGGGGTTCAGAAAATAGCTAGGATGAGGGCAAGAGAGGTGATGGCAACTCGAAACAAAAAATATGCAAGAAGTGGGGCTAGCTCTGTTATGGAAACAGAATCTTCGTTTAGTAACAGGTGAAGTGGGGGCTTTTCTTAGCAACACTCCCATTTGTTCAAAAGCAAAAAAAAGGAAGAAACCATGCTGCAAAACTTCTTGTAAAGTGTCTTAACTCAGGTTGCAGCAGGGCACTGAACAGAATGGGTTTGAGATTGGATGCAAGTCTTGAAGGGTGAGGATGACACCGTACCTTTGGGATCATCCTTCCTCCCTGTCCTAAGCTTTTGTTCTATTTTGTTGCTCTGAATTCCATAAAAGGAGACTACAGGAAGGGAGAATTTTTTGATTATAGTTCCATTAAATACACATGCTCCCAAACATACTCAATTCCTTCTACAGTAGTGACTCATCAAGCATTACAGTAGAAAATAGTTATGTATTACATAGGGCTGCTGTGGAGAGCAGAAAAGAATGTGATTGTGCAATTAAAGTCTCTGCATTCGAGCACTTGAGATGGGGAGCTAAGCTAAAATTACATATAAACCATTAATTTTATCCATTTCCTGACTATAATTCTTTGACTGTCCAAGCAGATGGTTGCATTAACATAGGGTGGGTGGGTTTTTCTCATGCAAAATAGCAAGTTTTAAGTTGTTCCTAATAATTTAATTATTACTGTATCCTTAACCACGAATAATTTCATTCATTAACTTCAGTCTTGGCTTTCCCTAGGGTATGGTTACTATAAAGTAGATCATGTTTTAATCTGATCAAATGTTCTGCACATTAAAATAATATGGATATTTGCTTACAATATAAGTTATAGGTTTGAGTCAAATTTAAAGTGACTTATCCAAATTTCATGTTTAGGTGAGATGTCCATATTTTGGGAAGGAGGGAGTCTGATTTGAGAGCAGCTGTTTGGAAATAAACACCCTCAGATGTTGTCTTTAGTAACTACTAATCAGATATTTCTGCTCCAAGAGAGGCTTCTTTCTTACAAAAAGAAGCATGTTGTCTGAAGTAGAATTTTTCTTAGCAACATTGCCATTTGTTAAAGAGCAGAACAAAAATATTTAAGTGATTTTAAATTAATTTCACGTTTACCTAGAGAGAAACTTCAGCCCAACCATCTGCAGGAAAAGGCCACTATAATTCACATTTCTATAAACATGCTGTGATGACAGGATTTTTAATACTGCACCTGAAGGAAAAAGATAGTGTACAAATGTAGTGCACCTGCTGGCTTGGGTGTTTATATGATCAGCTAAGCAGGAGCTCTTAATACTTCCCAGCAGATCTCTGCCAGTGGGCCTGCTATAAATCCCTCCACAGCCAGACAAGTTGGCCTTTATTTTTTTCATATTGCTCTGGGCATCTCACATGACATTCCCAAATAAGGAATTGTACTACAAGCCTGCTCTGATTGCTAGTAATGACTTAACTGCAGAGGAATTATAACAGAATGAATAACAGTGGTTTGCACTGTGAATGCCTGAGCTACTCCAAAAATGCCAGAGCAACCAATATAATGTGCTTCTCACTCATAACTTTGAAATGGGAGAGAACGTCAGGGCACTTTACAACTGCTGCTAATCTGTAAACATGGGTTGTTCATTCAACAGCAGGAAGCAAAAACAAATGGAGAGCAAATAATATTATTAGCTGTTATTGGGTGTTACAGAAGCAAAAATATGCAAATGATTAAACAAAAAGATATAGGAAGGGAAATAAAAATCCCTCTTGTTTAAAAAGGACAAATTGAATGGACAAAAAGTTTCTCTGTGCATGCAGGTCCTATTAGAGAGCATTAGATTGCTGACTCTTAGCTCGAAATAAGCCAACACTGTTTGTACATGAATGACACTGCAAACTCCTTAGGGACAGAATCCTCTTAATTGTTTTGCCTTACAGCTTGTTTAAACTGGCCTGTAAGTTTGGGCTGCACTTGTAAACTGTTTCTAGGAGAGGTGTCTCATAAAAGATACCAACACAGACTGTAGGTTTGAAATATTTAAAAAGGCAACAAACATACAAAAGAAATGTAACACATGGGTATCTTAGCAAGGCCACTGAATCACATGTAGAGCAGGGAGGTGCTTACAAATGGGGACTGCCTCTCAGTGCTTGTTCATGGAAAAAGCTGGAAATTGCTGATGTGTGTGGAGGGGACATGAGAGGAGGGGAAAGTCAGACCAAAAAGCAATTTGCAAATCAAGCACGGGGAAGTAAGGGAAGCCTGGGTCTAAGCTCAGCAATTCACAGGCAATTTCAGCCACTCTCCGGGCATGATTTAAGCAAATTCTTTGGAAGGGTTTCACCTGCAATTGCTACTGTGCTGGTAATGAGTAAAGCAGTTTCCCTAGCTGTGGCCGGCGCTGCCTGACAGCACTGGAGGAGCGAGGGCCAGAAAGGGCAGCGAGGAGAGAGGGGGGATGTTGGGAAGGCTCTGTGGGACTCTGAGGTGGTTTAGAGCTTCTTGTAGCAGCACGCACTCTGGTGGGAACTGTGATGGGCTCTTACCCACAACCAGCCCCCTGAAGGACATGCTTGACCCTTCTGGCAGGGGACGATGCGTGCTGCTTCCCGCAGCACAGCGCAGGGACACAGCACCCAGCTGAGAGAGCTGGTGTGCCTGGGTGGGCAGCTCCGGGCCTGGCAGGAGCAACTCCGTCACTGCAGGGCCGAATCATCTCCAGGAAAGCTTCAGGGCTGATGCTGTGGCACTCTGGAGAGCCCTGCTGGTGCCTATCCTGCCACCACGGGCACAGGCAGCTTTGCCTTGCCACAGGCAGCTTTGCTATTTGGAGCTACAGTGAGTAACCAAAAGAATTCCTCCCTTCATGCTATAAAAACCTGCATTCCTTCCTTTGGGCAAAGCAGGCTGGATTGCTTCTCGTCTGAATTCTCTGACTTAGCTGTGCAATTTGCCAAGAAGTCTGCCTCCCTGGAAAAGAGCAGTTACCACTAATTGTTTTGCCTGAGAATCACTCTTACGAGTTGTCAACCAAAGCTGCCTTCTGGCAGCTGCCCAGGTTGCCATAGTTCTAGACAAAATGAAAATTTTATTCAGTGAGGCATCTGTATCAAAGTGAGAATTGATGGAAATATCAGTCAGCAAAGCTTGTGATGTTCTGCCTGGGAGGAGCTGTGCCCCAGTGCTTTACACCATTGTGAGAATGGTGCTTGCAGAGGATGAAACTGTGAGAGCTGGCCATGGATTCATAATTCCATATAAGGAAGAATTCCATTTTTCAGATTTAGTTTTTCAAGCGTGCCCTGGGTTAGAATCACTGTTTTCTCATCTACTTGCCTACCTGAGCAGAAACACAAAGGAAGAAAGATCAATGCTTCATAACTTACACTCTAGCCTGCAAAAACTTATTTCTTTGGAGATTTTATCAAAGCCCCTAAAATAAAATCTTTACTGTTATGAGCAAAAATTAGAAAAAAGAGAGCTTGCAAATCTGGGAAGTGTCTTCTCTGGATGACATTCTGCTCCAGCACTTTAAATATTGCCAACTAATTGCTAAGAATTTTTAGAAAAGTTCACGTTGGTGTGGTAGGATATTTAGTAATTTGATAATTTTGCCTTTAAGAAAAGAAAATTACTTTCAAAAACACCTGAAATTATGGAAATATTATCAACATTAAAAAGTCATTTTGAAAGGAGAAGACAAAGTTGAACTTAGATTTAAAAATCTTTTTTTTTAATCACAGAAGAAGATCAGCTGATACTCCTCTTTTTCACTGTGGTGATTATTTTTCTAATGGCTGACATGCAAAGCATTTTGCCAAGAAAAAAATATGGTGATTTAGTGCAGTTTGACTCTTGATGCAGCTACACTTTAGCAGAAGACAGAAGGCTGGACCAACCTCACCTCTGACTCCTCTCCAGGATTCTCCGACAGCACACCCATGGCCACATTTCTGAGTTTTTTGCAAGGCAGACTGGGTGGTTTTAGTCACTTCGTTAACATTTAGGACTAAGGGATTCTAGGCTCTTGTGACAAAGTCACAAACACAGGTTAATCTGTGGGTGTTGGGGAAGAGGAGTGAGAGCTCCTGGTGAAGTCAACCAGTACCTAGGCCTGTGTGTTGAGAGCACAAAGAAAACATGAGGTGTGAGGGAATATGTGTTGTTTGTACATTTCCTTTAAAAAAAAATTAAATCAGGTTTGATACATATTATCTTTGGTACTTTTTATTATTTTGCTGGTTCCTTGATTCCTACATCTTAGTTATGTTTCCTCCCACCTGTGAAATAATAATCCATCAACCTTGTGCCTCACAAGTAAATTTTGCCACAGCTTCAGCTGGACTTTGTCTTGTGCTGTGGGTTATAGTTTGAATGATGTGGTGTACCTCAGGATTTTTGACTAGAGGGGAAATTGAACAGTGAATAAGACACTCTTAGTTGGATGCTTGCATGAAAAGGTAAACCTTCTAATAGCTCCTAGGGCCCAAGACAGCTCCATTGCGATTTTGCAGGCTATGAACATAAAGTGATATAAATATTTTTGATCATACCCAGTTATTTAAAAAACAAAATTGAAAAAAAAATATGGTGCTCCTCAGTCAGTTTCTTTTTGTGTATCACTCTTGCTAATCTGATAAGCATTTCTATCTTTCTCTAGAATTTTACTATTTTTTTTCACAATAGCAATTGTGTGGTGTGCAGTCACAGATAATTTGCGTTTGGGTTTTTTGATGTGCATTCTTCAGAGTCCCAGGGCAATAGTGGGATTCAAAGTCTTGTTAGACTATTGGCTTTATTTTCCGGCTCATGATTCACAGGAAAATGTTGTAATGACCTCTTACACCAGCAACTAATTCTTTTAAAAGATGAAAGTTATTTCTTCTCCTGGCACAGATATCAGAATCTGCCTTCAAAGAATGATATGGCATTAAAAGTACAAGCTGCCCAACACTTCTAAAGGAGTAAAAACAGCAAGAGCATTTTTTTTTCAAGTGTATACACAAGCCAGCTGTATTTTTTTTTTATCCTGTGCTTCAGAGGCAGAACTGTTTCCTCCTGCTACTCAGACACAGCACATGTTAGCAATAAGTGAATCATATTTAAGATGGAGAAGAGAAGAAAAACAACTCTGAACAGAAGATTGACCCAACTCCCAAATCAAAATTAACCTATAAAACTTGGATTCGTTCAGAGAACCTTTCACAACTATGCTGGCTGTTCTTAATACAAAAGAGCACAGACTCTTATTCCAATCTGGAGTGTGCAACCTAAAAGAGCACCTAGACAAAGAAATCAATTTTTTTTTTTTTTTCTGCCATGGGCCTTCATGTCATTTATCTCTTCTATAATCCATACTACTGTGATTTCTTGTCCTGAGTGCTCTTGATAAATATCTCCTTCAGAATATCACTTTCCTTTTGTTTTGACCTTTTTCAAGTTTGTTGTAATAATTAATTGATGGTCTCCTAAAGCTTATTGAGTGATGCTGCTCTGTAGCTTAAATGAGTTTCCCTCTTCCTGGTGGTTCTATTTCATTGGGATAGGCAGCAACCATTTCATCTTAGCAGGCCTAGTGAATCACTCTGTCCTACAGATTTTCTGATTATAGAGCTAGTGGTCCAAGAGGTTTACAGCCACGTTTTGTTTTGGGTTAACTTGCTCATGGTTTGGGTTTTTTTTTTTATATCTGTAAGAAAGAGCTCAAAAATATTTTGTACTTTCATATCATTGTGGGAAACATAATCTGGTATGTCATATTTGTCCTTTCACAGTGATACATCACTGGTGGATTCATCATTCTCTAGGGCTTCCTCCTTCTTGGTCTATTTTGGTTCATGAGCATGAACTTGTAGGAAATATTCTTATCAAATGCTAAATGATTGATCTTTGATTTAATTTTCTGTTTCATTTCACTTACGTCAGTCCTCAAGTGTTCCAGACCTTTTTGCATTTGACAAATAATTTTATACATTTTGTGCATGTTAGACCAGATCCAAAAGGCTGAGCATATTTTGGCTTTAAATGGCTCCTTTTCTGGTCAAACTGATATCTTAATAAATATAAGTTGCTTATCAATGGTGACTTTAGTGAACACATGTTCTATTTTCTCTCTTTTCCCTGTTTATCCCTGTTTCTAATTATCTCCTCCAGTACTTTTTCATAGCTCTTGAATATTACTGTCCTTTTTATGGACAGGTATTATTGGCCCTTGTTTTTCTTAAGCTGTCTTTAGTCTGACATCTTTTAAAGCACAAAATCCCATCTCTCAAGTCCTTTCTACAGGATCTGGGATTTCAAACATAAAAATCAGCATTTTAAGAGGAAGGGATCCAAGCCTTCTGATAGGAATGTGTTGCATGGCAATCTTTGGCAAAGTGCTTCTCTATTACACGAAATGACTCCTCATCTTGCTAGCTCCTCATCTTACATTTTGCATTAAAATTACTTCATTGAAAATGGAGGCAGAATATTAATCTTGCCTTAGAATATCAGTGGATTAATTTTTGTATTAAACTTGCCCCTCTACTACATGATAAATTAACTTCTTTTTAACACTTTTTCCCCAGTGTATGGCTACTGAACCATTTGTTTTTTCTAGTAATTTGCTTCATAAATTCTGACTCCACTTCCAGAAATTCTTGTGTTGTTCCCCCACTTAAAGGTCTCCCTAGTGATTAGTTTCTTTACTAATCTTCATAGCTATATTCTTATTTCTGCTATCCTAATTTTTCACATTTTGGTGGTAATAATGTTTGGTCCTGTCCTGAATTTACCTGAGGCTGGGGCCACATCATTGATCCCCTTCCTCAGGGTGCACTTGGTTAAGTTCTCAGTTACCTGTTTGAGTTTTCAGTCCAGGTGAATTCTCTGACTTTTTAGATTTACCTTTTTGAAATAATAAGCTTGATTCTATGATCTATTATGTTATAAACTTGTGGTTGCCCTATTCAGGACCATTTTTATAATCCGGTTTTCTCTGAGGTCCATGCTACGCTACCTTTCAAAAATGTTTCTAAACATGCATTATCTTAACTTAAAATGTTATTTCCTTAGTGAATGCCCAAAGATCACTTTCCATTATGCTCAGATGCTTTTGAGCATTTTATTACTTACATTTGCTCTCCATTCTGCATAGAGGAAACTAATGCCTTTTAACGATAGAATTTTAACTATTGTCTCTGAAGTTATGAGGGAAGTTTGTAACAGACCCTTACCTATATTACCTTAGATGTCTAACACATTTCTGATCTAGCATAAGGGATCCACACTTTTCTGGTTCCTTGAATGCCTCAATGTGGCAAAATAACATTGCTAAAACCATTCTGTATCTGAAGACCTAATACACTTAATAAGCTTAATACACGTCTCATAAGAGGAGAAGTAAGGAAAAGTGTTGATCTTTCCTCATAAATAATTTTTTTCTATGCCTGTAATAATTGTCAAACCTCTTCTTTAATATATGTCCATTATTTTTTAAGCAAGATGTTGAAACCTACATATTTCAGCACAGGCTTTGTCAGTTCAGGATAAAATGGAAGACTTACTGTATGAGACTATTAGACTATCTGTTTCTATATCTCAGGGTTTGTTTGTTTTGCTTGGGGAGTTATCTTGTTTTGTTTTATTAGGTAATCTGCTCTAATCCCAGGTCATCTTCACCAAAGTTGTTTCCTGACCAGTGTTCCATCCTGTTTTGTGCATTTGCTTCTCCTTGCCCAAACACAATGTTCAGTGCTGGTCATTTGGAGAATTTTGAAGTTTTGCATGGTATTTTGAAGCTTTCCCCCTCTGCCACCCGACTACTTCTTAGTGCCACCTGTATCTTATTGTATTTGAAGTCCTTGCTGGGGTGGTCAGGTTCCAAACTAAGGATACTGTCCCACCTTATTCAGGTTTCTGTAGGTAACTACTACCTGCACCACATCCAAACCAGCTCCCTGCACAGTCCTTTCCTTTCCATTTAAAAAACAAATCACTGATAACTCTTTTAAGTGATTCGGTTGGGTTTGAGCTTTTGTTTTTTAAATACACCATTTCAGACCTGCCACTCAGTTCTCATTCCCAATAAGAAGGTGACCCAGAACACCACTGTGTCTTCCCAACATCCAGACACAAAGTTCCCTTCTCTGAGAGGGTAATTAGCTGGAGCTGGTATGGTTTGTTCTGTACCCAACCAAGGAGCAGCTGCAGAGAGGTCTCCCATGGACACAAGAGCTGGGGGAACTTCAGATGTGGCCACCACTCCTCTGCTGAGCACAGATTAATTTATAGCCTCTCTGCTCTGGTGGAGTACTGAAATTGTATGCTTTTAAAGTTAATGGCAAAGCAGAGCTGTTTACCCTTTAATGCATTCAGTTCTGATACAAGTGGAGAAAATACTGCAAAGACAACACATTTCTTATATTTTGGAAAAAAATGAATACTTCATGACCTCCCTCCCCTCTGGTACTGAATTTAGCATACTGGTGTCATTAGGAGACCAAAGCAGTACAGGTGAGGCTGAGCTCTTGTCTTCCTAAGGATCATTACTAAATTCATGAAAGGGAAAACCCCAAGATCTTTAATATTACAGAAGTGATGGCTCTGTCTCTGTTTGGGATCTAAGGGCTGCACTGTGAGCATGCGGCTAACGGCAAACACATCTCTGTGCACTGCAGATCTGGCACTTCCAGAGCAGCACTCATCAGACAGAGAGTGGTAATGAGAGAATTAAATCCATGTGAATGGAAGCAAAGTACCAATGATGCAATAAAATGCTGGGGAGCATCTGATGATCTGAAGATGGGGCTGGGCTAGGGAAAGAAAGTTACGACTTCTGCTCTGGATGTCAGACTTGCTGCCATCTCTGACTTCCCTACCTCTGCTTTTTCCCCTCTCACAAATGCTCAGCACTGTTTTCTCTCTGGCTGTGAAGCATTCCCAAAGATGAGGAATGGGGAATACACCTGGATGCTCTGTTTTGGTTAAATTGGTGTCTCCTGCCCTTGTGACCTCATGACACCCAGTGCTTCTGCCCATGGATGCACATAAGGTGACCTTGACCCAGCAGGACTTTATTCCTGTTTCCCAGGATGGATTGTTAATATTGAAGGAGATAAAATCTGATTTCAGGGCTGTTGTTCCCACTGCTGCCATGATGTTTCCAAGCTGCATCTTGCCTACCAACTTTCTGTTGTTTTGTGGGGAAAACTGACCCTGCAGTACATTAGTGAAGTCTCTTACACTGTGTGCCACCTTGTATCTGTCCTGTAATGACAGAGGTGCCAGCACTCCATTTAACAGGTTGGTGGAGAGCTCAGCAAGGTCTGTGAACTACACTGGAGGGAGAACCCAGAGAAGTCCTGACAAACCCTATAAAACCTCATGTTTCTGAAGAAAACACCTTTGTTTTGTTTTAATTCCTTTTTCCCAAACTGAAAACGTGGAGAGTGTTTGAGAAAATGCCATGCAGACTAATTCTCCATCATTTAACTTAGGTGAGAGTTTCTAATTGCTAAGGCACCACCATCTAACAAGTTTTCTCTTACAAGGGCACACAGGAATCTACAGTAGAGCTCTGTCACAGGCTTCCTGTGGCATGCTTTGATCTGCTGTCATAGGGGATTGATATTTCCTAAGGCTTTTGGCTTCCTAAATGCTCACTGCACACTGGGGACAGCATTTCTGTGCTGCATGTAACAAAAGAGAACTTTTTTGCTTCATGCTTCTTCTGCTGCAACTTGCATACCACAGTAGCTGTGCTTCTAGAAACAAACAAACAAAAAAATTATCACTTAAATAACCGAGTAAATAATAATATTAAGCATTCTCTTGCCAGGCTGTCCATTTGTATGGGTTACCAATGTATAAAAGACATTTTTCTTTATTTTCTTTTCCACAAGGCCGGTATTTTGCCTAAATTTGAATAATTTCTCTAAATGTACTTTTTGTTCTAGTGGAGCAAAAAAAAAAGTGCTGCAAAGTCAGAAAACTTGATTTATTTTAATTAATGGCTGGTGTCTAACCAATATGGACTTCCCAAGAGACTGATCCTTTTTCCCGTGCACAGTGGTTGTGAAAGAAAAGGAAAATGTACTGAGTGACAAATAGGGTTTGAAATAATTAAAAGAGGATGAACAAAGCACAGATTCTAGGAAATATGGGCAGAGGCTGATTTTTGCATTACTCATTCTTTTTATTTTTAACTCAAATTAGGGAATGACTTTTTCTGTACCAAATCTAGTGTTGTGGCCTGGGCTCCCTTGTTGCTGCAATATGGCTAAATATAAAAGTACTAATGAGGTTTCTCAATAAAAATACTTGGTATTCCAATGTTCCAGCTACAAAGTGTGAACATCAGTGATGGATGGTTTTCAGTTGGGTCACTGATTTTTCTTTTTATTATCTTTTTTTTTTTAATTGTTTTTGTTTTTGTTTTGCCACTGGATTCCTTTAAATTGTTTCCTTTCAGGTAAATTGAGTATTGCAAAAGTCCTTGCTGTAGAACGGAGCAGAAATGAAATTGGAATAAAAATGAAATTGTACTCCAGGTATTAATTACAGCGCTGGAATGCTGCTGCAAATTGGATTTCCTTTGAAATGTAGTGTGTTTATAACTGAACAAATTACACAGGCACAGATATCAGATTCAAGGAAGAAATATTCAGCGAGAGGCTTTTCTGTTTTTCAGTAACCAGACTTTATCACCCTTCCTTATGGTAACTCGTAGTTCATAATGGTTCTGTGAATTAGGGCTTGACAGGAAGGGACCACGGAAACTTTGGTTAACTTCTCCTGCCACCTTCTGGACAAGGCTCTAAACAGCTTTTCCCGACCTACAGCTATAAAACCTGAGCACAGCCCTCACACTTACAGCCATCCACTTGTGAAATTATCTTAGCCTCCCTGCTAGCACCTTTTCAGCATCTAGTAATAAGAAGCATGTCATAAATTACATGTTTTCCCCAGGAAAATTCTCCCAACCCCCTGAGCTGAACATCAAAAAGTTAAACAAAATGTTTTAACTCCTGTGAAAACAAAATCCCTCAGCACAAGGCTTTCAAGTCCTAGATAGCACATTTTCTATGTGAGATAGTGCTGCCTTTCACTGACACCAGGGTAAGGGAAGAGCCACCTTGAATAGCCTTTGTAATAAATATCTTAAATGTGGGGATGCTCAGATTTTGAAACACGTCACCACTCTGAGTGGCTGTAAATCCTTCTGCTGGTGCTATTTGCAACTGGCATCAACAGAGATGCTCTGTGTTCTGAAGTCACAACAGTAAATAAAAAACACTATGCCCTGTGCTTTTTAAATGCATCGTTCTTCTTGGTTTGAATCTACTTTACTGAATTTATCTACCTGAATTACTATTCACATTTTCTTTTAAAATTTAAAATTCCTTAGCATGATGGTTTGCTTTGTTTAAACTCCTTGATGTGTGTCTCCAATGCTGTTATATTCCAGAAAACCAATTTGTTGGTTTGTGCCTGCAAAAAGATTTCCCAATTTATCAACAGGTTGCTATGTAATTTTAAAAATGGTACTTTCTAGTGCTTAACTTCCACTAACTAGGGAAATGTAAACAGTCGCTTCCTTATCTTCTAGAATATTCCCCTGGTTTGGATATTCTTAATTTGCATGGATAGGATGTTGCCTTTTGTGATAGACTGGGTTGACAGAAGCTTTGAGAGTGAAACCTCAAATGAACCAATATAATTGTATTTTATCTCCTGTCTAACTCAGACCATAATACCTTGTAATTCCTTCATCAAACTTGTCATCTATATTTTCACTGTACTCTATCTCAGAGAAAAATAGCCAGACGAGTGTGTAGCTTTCCTTTGTCCTGTGTCCCAGTGATTGATGAGCTTTACTTCAGGATTATTGATAGAGAAGTTAATTCACTTTTAGGCCAATGTATCTACTGCTGATGTGGAAATGGAATGGTGGAAACTGCATTACACAGAAATGGTAGGTTTACCTCTCAAAATTGCTGCTCTCAGAGCAACTAAGTACTATGTCAACTCAGATTAAACTTGGTAAATAGCTCAATGGCAAAGAAAAGCTAGAAGTTCTCTTTATGTGACATTGCCAAAGTGAAAAGTTACAACTCTTCCTCTCAAAGTTTTTTAAAGAGCTGGAAGAAAATTCTATCTGATTTTTAGCTAATCTAAAATTTTAGTTTCTCTTTCAGTAAGCAGAGGAGGGAAGTCACCTGTTTTCCCTCCATTCTTCTTTAGGGATGTGACTTCACATTTTTTCCTGTTTCAGTAGCATGTAACAGTTGTACATGTGGAACAACAGTTACCTGTATAATCAGTCAGCTGGGCGGTATTTTGCAGTTTCAGAAATACTACTTTAGGTAGCATTCCACTTCTTATCCCTTAATGAGTCAGTTAGAAAGCTTTGGTGTCAAGGACTCTCTTAAAAGAGAGTTTGGCCCATAGTTTAATAGCTCACATCATGAAAATACACTTGGTGGAACACATGTGATGAGAGGTGCTGAGCAGAAACAGCCCTCTTTATGAAGCACTTCTGAAAGAAAAACAATTTGGAGACACAAAAAGGAAGTATCAAGTCTGTTTTCCTCATCAGGGGACAGAGATGGGCAGTGTGGCAGAAAAAAATCATAGAAAAAATACTGGCTGACACAAAATCAGAAAGGAGATGGAGTGAGCTTTAAACCCACCTCAGATCTTGATTTGTGGCCTGATGCTTCAGCATCAGAACCTTTGTATCTGTCATGAGAAACCCCAAGTACGGTTTTATAGCCTTTTATACCCTGCCACAACATTCTTTAATAAAGTTTTCTCTTTCCTAATGTTCACATTTGTGTGAACCAACCCTTGGCACAGATAGGAGGGAAGTTCCTTTCATGGCTTTTAGCTGGCAAGAACACTGCTGAGAGACCTTCGATTCTGTCATTAGAAATTGAATTTGTAAATGAAATCTATGACTCTCTCTTTGTGAATGCACTGAGGTTAAGAGTTATTGTAATGACAATAAGGTTTGCATATTGCGATAACCAGTGTAAGGGTGGTGAACCTGAGGACTTCACAATACCTTGGAAAGAGTCACACTTGGGGCTTACAGGGCCAGAACTCATCCTGAGGGACTGAGAGATGCCCTGGATTCTTTGCAGTTCTTTTAAAATATTTTTTCCCTCTATAAGATATAATAATTGCATTTCTGTAAGAAACTGATGTTAAATTGTGCAGCTGAGTTGTTTTTTGATTTATGTTCTGTTTATGTTGCCTCTTTTGTAGCAGTAATACAGAAATAAATAGAAAAAATATTTGAAAACTGCTAGATTACTGAACATTTTTGTGAAATCAAAACTTGGGGCAAGAAGGAAATAAACTGGAGAATTCTCAGGAGGTTATTAAAATTTTTATCAAGTGAAAATTACTTTTCTTTCTGTAAAGATAACATTTTTTTGCTGGTTCCCCATTAATTTACAGAGAAGTAATGTGAAAATGGTACAAATCACCACCATCCTTGGCTCTCCCTCTGAATCTGCAGCTGAGTACCTGCACTGTTAGTATTTAAGGAACCTGGATTCAAAATTTCATTTTCTGCTGAGGCTAGCATCTTTGCTGGTTTCCACCTTCTAGAATTAAAATTTTCTCGCCTCAGATGAAATGTATTGCCTTGGAGATTTACATCCCCAAAGCCTACAGGTGTTGTGCTCCAGTGTTGTGAGAGACCATGTGCACTCTTAGCATGTGGCATAGTGCCACAGTGCCTGTGGCATTATCCTGTCACCAAATAACATCTGTCAGAGTCAGTAAAGAAGGAAATTGGGGAAATGTTACATGTAGTTGGGCAGATTTAGAAGACTTGTCTCCCAGCAAGAGCCACTTGAAATTAGAATTGAGATTTACAGCTCCTCCTTTATATTGAAAGCACAGAAACCAAGATGTACTTCTCAGAAACACTCTGAGATAGGAATTTATAACAGCATTTGATCTTAAAATCAGACAGCATTCCAGGTTAGGTCTTACCTGTGAATATTTAGTTGCTATCGAAGGTTTGTTCAAGCAATTAAAAAAAATCACCTGAAATTTACAATTAAATATATGACTTGTACTGTCTACATCTGTTGCTTCTCATGTTTTACAAATATATTTTATATATATATACTATATATATATAGTATATTATATTATATATATATGGCCATATATAGATATAAATATGCTCCATATAGATATACACACACACCTATGTAGGGTATATATAAACATAAGAAAGACTGACGCTTGATTTGCTATGGGTGATGGAGCAGCAAACCCCATTTTTGTGTATTCTTTGTAATTTTACTAAAATATCTCTTTGTCCTAGTCTACTAGCTGCAAATTTAAAGTGTAATAGACCTCCAGCTTCCTTTTCCCCTCCTTTTCATTAAGGGCAAAAGGAGTTTCTCTCATTGTTCCTAACAATAGCATCTATGATAGAAATTCTCAAGTGGTTGCATGGATGGCCTCCAGCTTCATTTACTCTTTCATCCCCACCTGAGCCTGACATTGCAAATATCCTGCCTTTCCAGTGTAGCTGAACGAAAAATAATCTCGGTGTATTATGGGTAGAGCCAAGAAATAAGACTTGGAGGAGCAGGAGAGGGAAGGAAGGATAGATAAATGCAGAAAGGCAGGAAAAGGGAGAGAACAGACAGAGAGCAAGAGCTACCTACATCCAGCAGTTGTGTTTCCTCCTGATAACCACCCAAAGCAGTGCAGAACTGCAGGGGCAGCAGCTCTGTGCCCCCTAAGCAGTTGCAGCTGAAATAGCCAAGCGGTTTTGCCCACATCCTGTACTTAATTTTTTGGCTTTGGGGTGATCCAGCTGCTGCTTTCTCTTCCAGCACAGGTTGTGGCAGCAGGGAAGCTTCCCCCTCTCTGTGTGTTTCCAAATGGTGGCTCTGCCACTCCCTTTTGAGTTTTCACCTACACTGCAGTTGTTATCCTTGTTGTGGCCACATTCTTTGGCAGCAGGTGGATTTCATGCCTACACTTCAGAATGTCCTGAAAGTACACACCTCTTCTTTTGGGGTGTTCCTGACCAGCAGAAGGAGAGGTCAGACTGCTTTTAGTTATGATTGTCTAATAATTTTAAATATTAGATTGTCCTTTTAATTATGAGCTTGTTTAGGGATCCCCCTTTCGAAAGGGGCACAGAAGCCTTGATTGCCAACCCAAAGGGTCTTGGAAGTGTCCCTCCTGTTCAGTGAACTTCTAAGTCAGTACCTACACAGAATAACAGAATCATGAGGTTGGAAGAGACCTCTAAGATCATCAAGTCCAACCTATGCCCTAACACCTCAACTGTACTATAGCACCAAGTGCCATGTCCAGTCTTTTTTTAAACACATCCAGAGATGGTGATTCTACCATCTCCCTGGGAAGACAATTCCAGTACTTTATTATTCTTATGGTGATTTTTTTTTTCCTAATATCCAACCTGTACCTTCTCTGACGTAGCTTGAGACTGTGTCCTCTTGCTCTGTCAGTTGCTGCCTGGTGGAAGAGACTGACCCCCACCTGTCTACAACCTCCCTTCAGGAAGTTGAAGAGAGCAATAAGGTCACCTCTAAGCCTTCTCTTCTCCAGGCTAAACAACTCCATCTTCTTCAAACATTCCTCATACGGCTTGTGTTCCAAGCCCCTCACCAGCCTCGTTGCCCTCCTCTGGACACACTCAAGCATCTCAACGTCCTTCCTAAACTGAGGGGCCCAGACCTGGACATAGCACTTGAGGTGTGGCCTCACCGATGCTGAGTACAGGGGAAGAATGACCTCCCTGCTCCTGCTGGCCACACTATTCCTGATACAGGCCAGGTGCCATTGTCTTTCTTGGCCACCAGGGCACATTGCTGGCTCATATTCAACTGGCTGTCGACCAGCACCCCCAGGTCCCTTTCTGCCTGGACGCTGTCCAGCCACACTGTCCCCAGCAGAATGCAGCTACTTTATCTTAATGTTTATGCCTCATGGAATCAAAGAGGGGGAGACAGATTTTCTAATCAAAAGAGAGACTGTAGTTATATGTTGCCAGAATGTTACATGAATGTGTTCTGGGTGCAGTTGGTCTCTTATATCAGCAGATTTTGATGAATCCCAGTTTTCATTAGCTATCTTGACTGAGGATGGATTATTGCACATTTCCTGAAAGCAGATTAATTTTTATTGTTATATGACATTCCTTGCTTAGCATAAAAAAATGAAAAACTGAATGGCATTTTCAAAAGCTGAGAACCCTCATCAGTAACTGTGGGGGAGTATTTTCAATCCTAGCATGACAAAGATGCCATATACATGAAATCATCTGTAAATTTCTGGAATTTTTTTCCATAAAACAAACTTCCTCCCAACCAATAGCTTCAAGAGCCACTATACTGCGTGAATGGAGAAAAATCCTAAAGGCACAGCGATTGGAGAGACAGACAATATGTGACTTCTTTAGTAATATAATGAGCCATTTATAAAAAGCAAAACATCAACAGCTTGCTGTTCAGCAAAAGGAGGCATAACATAACCTTTGTGGTATTGATTTGCTGTTCTGGATTAGCCTAGAAGGGAAAATAATTCCTGTTAGAGTGCTAAAAGAAACTGTCCTTGTCCTCAGAAGCTGATCTAAGATTACAGATGTCACAGAAGTTTTTAACTTCTTTTCTAAGTTGTAGCTGACCATGAAAGAAATAATTTACTTTGCGTGAAGTGTAATTACTAGCTAAGAAAAACATATGTAGATAACCTTATCTGTTGGAATAGTTTTAGATGTGACCAAATAAATCAGAATGAGAAATTGCTCATTTTGGCTTTTATTTTTCTGCTTGTGGGATGAAAATGGCCAGGTCACAGCTTAATTTAATCTTGTTAGCAGCGTCTGATGGAGATCGTGAACGATTTTAATTGCCCTATTGTCTAAAGACAATGCAGGGGAAGTGCCACTCTGTGCATTATGTGTAGATATCCCCTACTTGTTGCTCTCAGAATCTGCAGGCTGAGCAGATGGATCTTTGATCTGGCCTGATTTAATTGTTCTTTTACTCTTGTATGGCTGTGAACACAGTTTATTTTACAGCGGTTAGAGAAATGTACCAGCATTTCTGATTCAAATACTCATACATAAGATTTTCCTGTTTTGTCTAAAGGAAGTCTTCTGCAAGGGGCACAGAAAGTTGCATTTAGTGAATTTTAATAGTAAAATTAAATAACAAGATTAATCTTGCTTTAATTTTCCTTTCTTCAGTGAGAAAGAAAGAGGAAGAATTACAATTCAAGGAAGCTTAAACTGTGTGGGATAGCTTTTCCCTTTCTATTTCTAAGCATTCTGGCCAAAAGACCCCAACTCAAACCTGTTTGGATGGATGTGACAGTTTAAGCTTGTCTCAGAATTATAATCCTCATGCCAAGTGAGCCGGATCCATGGATTTTCCCACTCAAAGAAAATCCATTTTCAGATGAGATAAATTTTCTCACTCTTCTTTTCAGGGAGTGTCTGTGAAACTATTAAATAAGGTGTCCAATAGCAACTTGTCACCAGGGAGAAAATATGAATAAGAACTATGTTTAAAATATTTCAGTTCTTAGAAGAGCAGAATATAGAGATTCCACCTTTTAATGAGTAATCCCTTATACCCGTGTTGATTTTAATGGTGTTAGTAAAGCTCTGTTTGGCATTAAAAAATCCATTTGCACATATCTCTTTCCAAGGAATCTGTTTTAAAGCTGATTGTTTCATTAGAAAAGGGAGAGGGAAGGAAAAAGAGTTATTGGTGGCTTATGGACCAGACCTGCTGTTCAGATAGCATCAAATTCACAAAATCTAATTTGAACAGATGTTGTGTGGCTAGGAGTGTGAAGAAATGCTGTCAATTATTCCTTTTTCCATGATTCTCTTAGTCCCATTACTGCAGCATGTGGACTATGTCACTCTGCTCTCTGTAACCTTACAGATGAAGGTGTACTGAAATTCCCAGGCTGCAATTCCCAGCTGAAGGAGGTCCAGACATCAGGTAGGAGTGTCCTTGGAGGCCAGATATTGCAAGCAGTGTGTCAGGAATTGCAATCCCAGTCTGGGCTCCTTTGCTGCCACACACAGCCTCTTCGGGACTCAAATTCACACTGAAATAAAGGCTGTCAGTGTGGTGGAAATACACAGCAAAAACATCAACCAAATTCTAGTCTGACATTTGAAAAACAGCTTTTCTTTCTGGTTGTTCAGTGCAAATGAAAGGAAGGCAGTGTGCTCCTACTGCACTCACCTTGGTCTGTGACCTGTGTATATGAGAATATAATTTAGGCATTTGCTTTGCTTATTTTGACTGACTGAGTTCAATCCTAGTTTTGGTTCTGTATCTGGACCTGTGGTGTTGGCCCAGATCCACCAGTAAGTTTGACAGTAGTTCTGCTGAGCATTGCTGCACTAAAATTTTGGGGAGCTAAAATTCCAGGAGTGGAATTAGAAACAGCTTCATGTGGGTGTTCAAAGTGCCTGCACAGTGCACAAGGGGGGGTCCATGCCCCAAAGGACAACTGGGGGACAGCCCAGACAGCAGGAGCAGGCCAGGCAGGAAAGTCCAACTGTGCCTTCTGTGACTGCAGGAAACATGGCCCAGGTGTATTCTGTGCTCATGGATTTATTTTTAGGGAGTCCCAGGCTGTGTTACCTCAACAGCATCTCAGGCAGCTGGTCTGCGGATGCCAGTGCTGGGGAATCTTGGGTTTTGTTCCTAAAGCCAAGGAGATCAATATCTCCTGCTGTGTGGTGCATCATAAGTCACCTCCAGGCTGTGAGCAGAGTCTCTCCTCAGGGAAATGCCTTTGGCTACCATGTAATCCTCCTGGCTACCCACTCAGGGAATAATTCAGCTCCTCAGAGCAGCAGCACTTCAGGAGAGGAGTGCTTGTGGCTAAGCCCTTCTTTAGGGAGACAGCTGTGAACATGGCTGGGGATCACAGGCAGTTCAGGATTGCAAGAGGTGTGGCCTCCACCCCTTCTGAAGGCTTGATTTGAGCAGGGAAAACCCTGTGGCTGCTGTGCAGTTGTGTTTTAGGGTCTCAGCAGATTGTAGCCCTAGAGGAGTGGGTTTGTAGAGCAAAACTGTTGGTGCAGAGGAGCCAGGGGTCACACAGGTGGAGGGGTGTCCTCCTGGACTGGCACCAGTTCTGGGCTGTGTGCAGAGAGCCCATTGGCATGGGGAGCACCAGGTGCACACCTTGTCCTCATCCTTTGGGACAGGGTCACCTGCAGGCCACTGTGTGTGTGCTGTGACATTCCTTGTCTGGACTGAAACACCAGTGCTGGCACGGCCAGCAGCCAAGAGTGCTCGTGAGACAGCATTCCCCAGGCAGGAGGTAAAATAGCTGCATCACTCCACAGAGTATGAAAATGCCTGCGGTATCCCACTCCTTGAGCATTTAAACTGCACATCTGGAATTGCCTGGCAAAAGTGGCATCTTAAGTGCTTCCCTGAGATGTAGTCCTTGCTTTAGCTGGGCTTTGGTTCACTTGTCTATTGTGCTATTCTCTTGTTCTTATCTCCAGGATCCCAGGGGCAATCTAGGAAGAAAAAATTATTTGTTCACCATCCTCCCACTTAGAAAAATACCAGGGTTAGAGTTGTTACACTTTTCTAAACGTTCAGTACAGGAGATGAGCCTCCTTCCAGCAAGAAAATACAACTGCTGGGGTAACCAAACGGTTTTCAGCTGTGCAGTTTCTGCTGTGGCAGATTGCCAGTAAGTGATGACATGGGGTTGGCATGGTACTCCTGAGTCTGGCCTTTTCCCAGACCTGAATGTATGCTGGGAATCCTGGGATTTTTTTTTGCTGCGAACTCAAACAATTTGAAAGGCATACCTTGCTTCACTCCAGCAGGTCAAAAAAGGATGATTGCCAACATTTCTTTCATCACCAATTCTCTCTTCTGCAATTCAAACCAAGGGTTTAAATCTAATTCCAATGCAGCTAAAACAGAGAAAAAAAAATCTTGAACCAAAAATTCAGGAAAGCAGGAAACCAGGAGTTCAGTTTTCTTGTTACTGCCCAGGATGTTGAAAGCAAATGCTGTGTGCTGCACTGATGATGAGGAGGAATCCCTCTATCCCCTCACACCCATCTATTTTGTAGCACATCTCCCTTGCACTCATCTACTTGAGAGGGATTTAAACTCTATGACTTTACCCAGCCTAACCCTTCCCTTCTGCTCTCCAAGGCTTTCTCCACCCAGACAGACACAAAAGGTCCAGCACAATGCTGATTAGGATGTGTCACTATTGCTTCCTACCCCTCTGAAATCATGTATGCACAGTCTGTTCATCACACATTAGAAAAACCTAGCTAAGGTTAGAGCTGTAGGGCACTTCTAAAGCAGTGGATGAAAATAAAATACAAGGGTTGATGAAAACATAATGAAATAATTTAATAATTTTTTTCAAAATTTGAGTTATCATTTGCTTAATGTAGACCAGTTTACAATTAGTTTACAATTTAAGCAATTGCCTTGTTTAAGCATTTTAAGTTGGCCCTCCTTAATTTCCCCTCAGCTGCCCTAAGTCAGAATCCAGAAGGTAATTGCATCACTCATATGAGAAAGATGTAACTGCAGATACTTTATCCCATGGACACATGTGCTTGTCCTCCCCTTGTGTCCATTTTGGCTCTAATTTTTAAAAATACCTGTCATAAGGACTGTGTGTTTTGCTGGGGAGGATTCTCAGAAGCTGGTATGTGAACTGTTCTGCGGATTACTGCTCATGAGCTTCTGCTAAACTCAGCTAAACTCAGCTGGTCTGCACTCTGAGCAAATAAATCCTTTTATTTGGCAGACTGTAAAAAACAGAGAAAGAGAAAGAGAAAGAGAGAGGGAAATAGAGGCTATCAGACTGTTCCTGAACAGGAACATTCAGAACAGTAACAAAAAATGTTGCTGCTGCTGCTTTGCACAATTATTAGAATTGCTCCCCATCAAAGGTCAAAAGCATTAACCACGTTGGCAACATTTATTAATAGACTCTTTATGGAGTTTTCCCTAAAGTGGGATGGAGAAACACTTTGACTCAGGAAGACCAATTAGAACCAGCAGGATCTTTTAATTTAATGACTGCATTAGGCAAGATTGAATGAATGTTGGTACAGACACAGACATAGAACACTGGACAATTTCACTACTTAGGGAGTCTGAAATGAAATGCAATTTCAGCTCGACCACAGCAGGCAAAGAACGAGTGGTCCTGGTGTGGCCATGTAAGAGAATGAAAGCAGGGAAAGTTCTAGCCCCAGCAAGGCCCTGTGACAAGCATTGCATCTCTTGCCATTAAGGTCTGGAGGGATGATCTCTGTATCCATAGGGATAAAGTGACCCAAAAAGTGACAGGAAGCACCTGCTGCACAAATGGCAACCAGTGGGGTCCAGGCTGCATTCTCACAGGAATTTAGGATGCAGGTATTTCTACCACACCATTTGCAGTGTTTACCATTGTATTCTGGTTAAGGATGTTCATCAAGTACTCAAAAGCCAGGAAACATTAAAATTGTGTGATTTGGGCATTTTAATTTGTTCCACTTTGTCCCTGTCTAGCATGCCTGAATGATAAATGTTTGTGCAATCTTTTTCATGAGCCCATAGGTTGATCTAAGTTTGAACTGAGTATTGCCTAGTGGGAAAAGGCTAAAAGGTACAAACTGATTACTAGGATTAATTACTTTGGAATCCACTTTGTGCAAGCCTCTTTGACTGTCCAGACTGGTTTATTGCACTGGGAGCAAGGAGTCAGCTCTTTCAGGAAATAGAAGGCTGGTATCTCATTATTGAGAGTAAGCAGAAAGGAAATGGCTCTGTTCTGTGCTAGGAAGAACCTTCCCTGTCTTTCTGGGATGCCAGGTAGAAGACAAAAACCAGCTCTGTCTCTGTAGGAGCATCTTAACTTTAGTTTCAGTTTTTTCATTGTGGTAAAGAAAAGTAGTATAACTTAATAGTTCTGGTTCTCAGTCTCCTCCTTAAGGTTTTTTGGTGAGACACCCTTGTGATGAAGATGCACAATCATTCCTAGTTCTGTATAATCCCCGCTGCAATTAAATGCTAGATGGTAGGAGGAAGCTACTAAGAGAGTCATGTTTGGAGACAATGAAGATTTTTGTTAGTGAGAAGAATAGGAAATACACTGTAAATGCAAAGGTATCTTTGCAAAAATGTGAAAAATTTCAGGTAAATTTCATTTTTTCCTCTTAGTTCTTTTCATTCTGGTAACATGGGTCAGTAAGAATGAAAAGAAATTAAGAGATGATTGTTGAATGCAGGCATTACCTTGAAGGCAGAAGTTGATTTGGCTTCATTTGGTTAAGCACCTCTCTTGTAGACAAGCAATTGCTTCCAATGAAGTACAGTCTTCCGTATGCTAAGTGGTCTTCAGAGCTGATGATGAGTTTGTTATGAGGAGCCTGAAACTTCAATATCTATTTTCACTCAGAATGGCTTTTCTCTATTTTTTCTTTGTGTCGTATTTGAATTCATCAATCACTTAGATGGGTGGTGTTTTTGCTACTCAGAGTGTTTTCTTGTTTTTCACTATCCTCCCCTTCTAGCCACTTTTCCCTGCTTTCATTTACTTTCTTTCACCTCCTTCCTGCCCAGAGGGACTAATAATATTTTTTTAGTATGATTAAAACTACCACAGAATTATGGTATGTTGCTTTTCTTACATTAATATAGAAGAGTAAGTTCCCCTTCTCTTGCCCTTCCTCTCACCTTTGAAGGTTCCTGATCCCCTGAAGTGGTGCCACACTCTTGTTGCTAAATCATCTTTATTCATCCATCTGTTTTGATACAATTACAGCCTTAAAACAGACAGGACATAACTGATTGTCCCAATTTATTTTTCAGCTGTAGGTTATAGGCAGATTTTAAAAGCAGATAGCAGAGTACAGCCTAGAGCCAGTGTTTGTGAGCATGTAAGCCTTTTTACAAAGGATAATCAGTTCTAAGAATTTCACTTTTAATTACATTTTAGCCTAAACTTTTGAAACAGCTAATCATTTTGGCTGCCTGACTTGAGAAAACTGAGAGTACTGTGAATTTCTAGAAAATGTGAAGCACCCCTATTCTAAAAAGGGGGCTTATTTACTTGTTTCTTAGGACAGGTGTTTCAGGATTTGAATTGGAATTTGGATCACCTGTCCATTTTGAAAACACAGCTCCCACCACAGCATCCTGCAGTTGCCCGTGTTCAGATTTTAAGAGTGACTCACTGAGAGTTACTTAGTTACTTACATAGCTGAGACAGGAGACAAAACATCCAACTCAAACTGATGGGCCCAAATTTCTCTGCTAAACAACTGGGAGAATGAATTAGGGAGTGATATAATCTTCTAAATTGCATCTATTATGATATGATAATGCCTCATGCCAGAAGGAGTGTGGAACTCTCACAAAGGCTCTTAATTTAAATTTGCTTTGAGTTGGCAAAACACACACAAAACCAACATACTCGATTTAACTCATTTAACCAATGTCAGCATCTAATTAGAGTACGGGGATAAAGTGATGGGATGTTACAGTTCAGATTTCCATGAAATTTTACTTATCTAGGGGCAAGAACTTATAGCATTTGGAACATAAAATAAGATACTAAATTTAAAATATAACCCCATGCATATTAGCATAATTAAAATGCCAGACTTTAAAATGCAATTATCAAGTAATAGGAATGCTATGCATCTGTAATGCTAGAATTTCCTTAAAGCACATTAAGGACATGCAACACTCAGCATATTCCTAACTACTACTTAATTACCCTTGCCACTTACTGCTGCAAAGATGCAGAGTATGGAAAAAAAGATACACATTTGCCTAACCAAAAGAAGGATTAGGAGATTTTCTTTTGTAATTCTAGTACAGATAGACTTTTAATATTTGCTGTATACCTTGCTCAGTGAGCAACTAATGAAATCATCTGTAAATCTAAATTTTAGAACTGTCCTTTGAATTCTTTAGTTGGCATCAAGCACTCCCTATTGCATGGATCTCTGTTGCCCTTGTACAAAGCTCAGCAGTGAAAGAGTTTCAGGGTGCTCCTTAAAAGCTGCTTTGATTTTGTACTCACCAACCTGTTGCCTTTTAAAAGAAAGACCTTTAACAGAGTAGTCCTTTTGACAACATCTCCTGTATAATCAATTTTGCAGTTCTTATAAAGACAAGTCTGGTTTTCATTATATTCTCATCCCTTTCATGTAATTATTGTAGGTTTTGAGTTAATTTAGAGGCTGATGTCCTTCCTCTTAAAGCTGTTAGGAACAGTTATATGTTTGAATTTTGAATTTTTTTTTCTTCTCTGACTTCTCTAAAAACCATGGGAAATTTGATGGTCTGCTATTACAGGCTTTAAGACTAGAAATAGCTACCTAAGATAAGCACAGATTGAGAAGTCTCTCTGGTCTGAGATACCTTCCACTGTCAAATATTTATTTCACATAGTGTGGCTGTGCCACACTGCTCCAAAGGAGGTGGGAGGTGGGAAAGAAGGGTCTCCTAAGAAGTTACATTTGCAATTATTTTGTGAAGTGTCTTTCCCCTCTGGTGTCTGGACCTGTGAAGAGCTTACCTGTGTGTGCTTGCTGTGGTTACCTGGCCGGGAGAGCTGGGATGTCTGGATCTCATCCCTTGCACAGGGAACATCCTGGTGGAGTTCAGGTGTGAGCTTTCAGGGTCCCCAGGGAGTGGTAGGCTAGTCTTTTCTTGAGAGAAGCCTTGTGGCAGTCAGTGAATATTTGGTTTCAGATTTTCTGATCCTCCATATGAATGTCTTCACATCTGTGCTGATTATACTACATATATATATAGTTTATATTTATATATATATATATATATATATATATATAAAAGTCCTTATACTGCAAAGATTAAAGATAAATAGGAAAAAAAGGTGAAAAAAAATTTTAAAAGAAAGAAAGAGAATATTTATAAAGTAACAACACACCAGAAACAACAATGGAGGAATTTTGCTGAGAGTAAATGGTTTTTTGAAGAAAAGGATGATGGCATCTGGGGAATGGAGTTTGCCACAAAACCTCACTCTCTCTCCACGCTTGTTAAATTAGCTGTGTGTCTCCTCTGTACTGCCTCCACTTTGAATACAGACAAGAGGTAAGAGTTTGAGTTATTTCCTTCAGCACCAGTCCAGAGACTCTGAGTCGGGTTGGCCTCAGCTCCTGGAGCACTCTCTCTGTTCTCAGGGCAGCTAGCTATGAGGCAATAATTTCAAGTTTTTGCCTTAGTGCTGGATTGCATTTCTCACAAATCCTGCAGAGAAGTGGTGAAAAACTTATGCAAGTCCAAAAAGTAGTGCCCATATTAAAGACTCAGAGCCTGTACCAAATTTGCCATTTTTAGCTCAGGCACTGGGAACAGGCACAGTGAATGAGAATGGAAGAAAGAAATTCATCAAAGAGTTTTTGTTCAGGAGTTCATTAAATTTCCCCTTACATTCACTGGACTGATGAATGCAATTAACAGCTGCTTCAATGAAAAGAGTTTTCACTCAGTTATTTCCTTCATCTCAGACTTGGGCTCATTTGATAATTATTTTTATATGCTGACTTTCACATCATTGACTGTTCTTCCCAACCTTGCACTGCAGTGACAAAGGAATCATAGCAAAGTTGAGCTGTTGATTTTTACTCTTTCCTTGCTAGGTGCTTACTTTTTTTGTAACTGCAGAAATTCCCCTCACCACACTGAGATGTGTTCTACATCTTTCCCAGGACAATGGATGTGTCTGATCAAATCCATCAGGCAGGTAAGCCAGATGAAACATCTACTGCTGTTCAGAAAATAGTTTCTGCATTGGTTTAACTACTAGAAAAGCAAATCTCCATTATTTCAAAGAGTACTAAGATTGCCCTCAATACTCATTTCCTATCAGTGTGGGACAGATAAAGCACTGAAGTGGAAGTCAGAAATCTATCAAATGGCTCATTGACTTGGGCCAATTTAAAATGTTTTTCCTTGTGCTTCTTGACTGTGTGTCTACTTCTGTACTGTAATAACTCTGTGGAGGAGAAACCATTTCTGTACTTGTTTGTGCAAACTCTGTTTTGCTTGGAGTCTCCAGGTAACTTAAAATATGCCTCATTTAAACAAAGCTATGAAACATTGCAGCTCCCACCCGTTTCCTTCCAATTCCACAGGAGTAAATAGCTTTACCTGAGAGCAAATGCAGTTTTGTGGTTTGGATTAAAATGATGTGCAGTTCCAGTTGTTGTATCCTGTGGCCTCAGGCTGATCTTCCTTGGGAGCTACTGCTTTAAGTGTTCTAAAACAAAAAATGCTTCAGTTCAGCCCATGGGCTCAAAGTGGAGAAGCGTGATTGTGAATTATTCCAGTCAAAATAAGCTGCCCAGCTGTGGTGATATTAAGGTGGGTAAATAGCTGGTATGTGGGTAAAATTAATGGAGTAATATTGGAATGCTGAGGATTCAGTTTAATAGTAACCAGAGTGAGGAAAGCTTGAGATGTTTAATCCATCATTCCATCTTTGTGTCCAGGGAGCAGTGCCAGAGGACAGTGAGATGTCACATCAAAAACACAGCACAGCTGGGGACAGCATCCTTCTCTTGAACCACGATGTCCTTACTGCTCTGGGTAGCCAAGATGAAGCCACGTGCCACCAACATCTCCACTGGCTTCAGAAAAACTCCAGTCAGTGCCAAACTGTGAGACCTGAGGTCCTAATCTTGCTTTCCATTCCCCAATCCCCATCTTCCCCCTGCTATTTCCCAGTGTATAATGTATTTCTTCCTGTGGGAATCCAGGGCATCCCTGTGGCTGCCCTGGAAGGTCTGGGACCCTGGCAGGGGGTCAGGAGCCCCCCTGTACTGAGCCCCGAGAGACACTGTCTCTGATCTCTGTCCATGGAAAAGAGTTTTCAATCTTACAGGATGAATTACAAGCTCTGAGTGTTTGATGTAAGTAGTGATTAGTGTGGCACGGGTGCAAAAGTAGAATTTTAGGATTCTAGATAAGAGATTCAAGGGGGGCAAGATGGAGGAAAATTGGGCGTGCCTTGTCCTTTTTCTTCTTCTTCATGCCCTCCATGATTCACTGTGGTGTTGGCATTTTTCTATTGGTTTAGGCTGGGGACACACTGTTCAACATGGGTGATAGATGTTGGCACTTTATTGTAAATATAGCACACGTAGTTTTTGGTATCTAATGTTTGTAACATCCCACTGAGGGGCAGAGCCCCGCACACTGTCCTGCAAGGTAGACCTGCTGCAGGTCAGAGAGAAAATATTTTAGATAAGAAAGAATAAACAACATTGAAAACCAGCACAGACGAATTACAACTCCTTCTTTGGCAGCAGGGCTGAAAGACAGAGACTTTCTACAACCTCGGGAGCATCAAAATATCACAGATCCCGACATCTTCCCTTTTCTCCCTCTCCTTTGCCTTTTTCCCAAGCGTTGGGTGGCCAGGATTGTTTTGTAGCATGTCAGAGAGCCTGCGATCACAAAAGCCGCAGGAGCAGTTTTAAACAGTCTGATCTGTGGGGCTTTGCCAGGTGTAATCACAAAAGGTAAGAGCTGGGGCTGGGAACGGGCCACTCCCTGACAGCGAGTGAGAGACAGCCTCAGGAACAGCAGCTGCATTTTTATAGTCCCCACGGTTCTTTTTATTTTCTGCCCTTTTTCTGAGCTGGTTTTGTCTTTGAGGAAAGATGATCAAGCTGCACCAGAAGCAGCAGGGGCAACAACGCACCCAGCTCACTTCAGCATCTGTTTTTCTTTGCTATCAAAAGGCCCATTAGTTATTTCCCTTGCCAGCACCCTCTGACAGATTTGCCAAACAGTGTCCTTTGTGTGTGAAAACTCTGGTGGCAAAATAGAAAGGGAAAAACAGAGGCTGGAAAAAAAATATTCCGTTCTCTACCTCCCATGGGTTTCCCTTCCATTACATTGCGAGTTTAATGCGTGTGTCAGGAGCTATTTGCACAGATTAATAAATAAATAAATATTTAAAAATATTTATTATTTTAAAAAACTATAAAAATATAAAAATATTCAAATATCTAACTATTTTTAAATATTCATTCAGAGTGTTAGGGTTGAATATGAAGCTGGGCAGAATTTGTTCCACACCCTTGCAGCACATATTTGAAAATGTCACTGTTGCTGGTGATTAGGGTAAGAAAGGATAAAGTTTTATGGATTCCTCAGAGACAGAGGCTTCCTTGGAGATTTGGGGAATAGGGGATCTATCTGTCAATAGATATCTGTCAGAAAAATCCACACACACCAGGGGTTTATGTGCAAAAATGACAGAGAGGCATCCTTAAACATGATTTCAATAAAAAACACTCAATTAACATCAAGAAACCGCAAATGACCTCAGGTGACCCCAGTCAGGGCCTCAGGTGACCTCAGGTGACCCCAAATGACCTCAGGTGACCCCAGTCAGGGCCTCAGGTGACCTCAGGTGACCCCAAATGACCTCAGGTGACCTCAGGTGACCCCAAATGACCTCAGGTGACCTCAGGTGACCCCGGTCATGGCCTTTGGTGACCTCAGGTGACCCCAAATGACCTCAGGTGACCTCAGGTGACCCCGGTCAGGGCCTCAGGTGACCTCAGGTGACCCCAAATGACCTCAGGTGACCCCGGTCAGGGCCTCAGGTGACCTCAGGTGACCCCAAATGACCTCAGGTGACCTCAGGTGACCCCGGTCAGGGCCTCAGGTGACCTCAGGTGACCCCAAATGACCTCAGGTGACCCCGGTCAGGGCCTCAGGTGACCTCAGGTGACCTCAGGTGACCCCAAATGACCTCAGGTGACCCCGGTCAGGGCCTCAGGTGACCTCAGGTGACCCCAAATGACCTCAGGTGACCTCAGGTGACCCCAAATGACCTCAGGTGACCTCAGGTGACCCCGGTCAGGGCCTCCGGTGACCTCAGGTGACCCCAAATGACCTCAAATGACCTCAGGTGACCCCGGTCAGGGCCTCCGGTGACCTCAGGTGACCTCAGGTGACCCCAAATGACCTCAGGTGACCCCGGTCAGGGCCTCAGGTGACCTCAGGTGACCCCAAATGACCTCAGGTGACCTCAGGTGACCCCGGTCAGGGCCTCAGGTGACCCCAAATGACCTCAGGTGACCTCAGGTGACCCCGGTCAGGGCCTCAGGTGACCTCAGGTGACCCCAAATGACCTCAGGTGACCTCAGATGACCCCGGTCAGGGCCTCCGGTGACCTCAGGTGACCCCAAATGACCTCAGGTGACCCCAAATGACCTCAGGTGACCCCGGTCAGGGCCTCAGGTGACCTCAGGTGACCCCAAATGACCTCAGTTGACCTCAGGTGACCCCGGTCAGGGCCTCCGGTGACCTCAGGTGACCCCAAATGACCTCAGGTGACCCAGGTCAGGGCCTCAGGTGACCCCAAATGACCTCAGGTGACCCAGGTCAGGGCCTCAGGTGACCCCAAATGACCTCAGGTGACCTCAAATGACCTCAGGTGACCCCAAATGACCTCCGGTGACCTCAGGTGACCCCAAATGACCTCAGGTGACCCCAAATGACCTCAAGTGACCCCGGTCAGGGCCTCAGGTGACCCCAAATGACCTCAGGTGACCCCGGTCAGGGCCTCAGGTGACCCCAAATGACCTCAGGTGACCTCAGGTGACCTCAGGTGACCTCAAATGACCTCAGGTGACCCCGGTAAGGGCCTCAGGTGACCTCAGGTGACCTCAGGTGACCCCAAATGACCTCAAGTGACCCCGGTCAGGGCCTCAGGTGACCCCAAATGACCTCAGGTGACCTCAGGTGACCCCGGTCTGGGCCTCCGGTGACCCCAAATGACCTCAGGTGACCTCAGGTGACCTCAGGTGACCTCAAATGACCTCAGGTGACCCCAGTCAGGGCCTCAGGTGACCTCAGGTGACCCCAAATGACCTCAGGTGACCTCAGGTGACCCCGGTCAGGGCCTCAGGTGACCTCAGGTGACCCCAAATGACCTCAGGTGACCCCGGTCAGGGCCTCAGGTGACCTCAGGTGACCCCAAATGACCTCAGGTGACCCCGGTCAGGGCCTCAGGTGACCTCAGGTGACCCCAAATGACCTCAGGTGACCCCGGTCAGGGCCTCAGGTGACCTCAGGTGACCCCAAATGACCTCAGGTGACCCCGGTCAGGGCCTCAGGTGACCTCAGGTGACCCCAAATGACCTCAGGTGACCTCGGTCAGGGCCTCAGGTGACCTCAGGTGACCCCAAATGACCCCAAATGACCTCAGGTGACCCCGGTCAGGGCCTCAGGTGACCTCAGGTGACCCCAAATGACCTCAGGTGACCTCAGGTGACCCCGGTGAGGGCCTCCGGTGACCTCAGGTGACCCCAAATGACCTCAGGTGACCCCGGTCAGGGCCTCCGGTGACCTCAGGTGACCTCAGGTGACCCCGGTCAGGGCCTCAGGTGACCTCAGGTGACCCCAAATGACCTCAGGTGACCTCGGGTGACCCCGGTCAGGGCCTCCGGTGACCTCAGGTGACCCCAAATGACCCCAAATGACCTCAGGTGACCCTGGTGAGGGCCTCCGGTGACCTCAGGTGACCCCAAATGATCTCAGGTGACCCCGGTCAGGGCCTCAGGTGACCTCAGGTGACCTCAGGTGACCCCAAATGACCTCAGGTGACCCCGGTCAGGGCCTCAGGTGACCTCAGGTGACCCCAAATGACCTCAGGTGACCTCAGGTGACCCCGGTCAGGGCCTCAGGTGACCTCAGGTGACCCCAAATGACCTCAGGTGACCCCGGTCAGGGCCTCAGGTGACCTCAGGTGACCTCAGGTGACCCCAAATGACCTCAGGTGACCCCGGTCAGGGCCTCAGGTGACCTCAGGTGACCCCAAATGACCTCAGGTGACCTCAGGTGACCCCGGTCAGGGCCTCCGGTGACCTCAGGTGACCCCAAATGACCTCAGGTGACCTCAGGTGACCCCGGTCAGGGCCTGAAATGATCCTGAATGACCCCCGGTGACCTCAGGCTGTCCCAGGCCTGTGCAGTCTGCAGCGTTTGAAGATAAGGTAGGGACGTTCCCCGTGCTCCCTGTTCCTTCCTTATCACACCCACCGCCTCCTGCTGCTCTTGGCCTTGACAGCATTTCTGTACGGGCCCCTCCGAGCCATCCTTTCCCAAACCAGCACCATATTGTCCCCTCTGGACATCCATAGGCTCCACTTCCTCTGGGACAATGTGCAAACCATCTCAGCATTCTCCCCAAGGACCCATCAGAGCTATTTTGGGACTGCCATGCCCAGAGCCAAGACCCCCTGCAATTTCCCTTTGCTGCCCTCCCTGAGGGCACTGCATACTCCCCGAAGCTGCACTCACCACTGGGATTTGCTGAGATCCTTCCTGACTTTCCCTTAGAGCCCCCTCTGGGCATCCACGTCCAGTGGATTCTTCAGGGACCCCCCCTGCTCCTCCTCTCATCTGTCTCCAGGAAGATTGAGGGAGTCTGGAAAAAAACAAGGAAATATTTTAAGGGCTCGAGAATTGTTTTTTGTTTGGTTTCTGAAGAAAAGCCAGCTGCATTGTGATGTGATTGCAGTTCTGACAGCACGCAGGAACTGCAACTGGGAGCTAGAGAATGCCCAGGGAGAAACTCACCACTGCAAGCAGAGGAAGAGAAATTCCATCCATCCTGGCTGGTTTGGGGCTTATGGATTCAAAGCAACTCCTAAAGGCAAAACTCCACAGGGCATGGACATAAAAGATAAAAAATATCACTGGAGATAAATATCATTAGGCATCACGCAGACTGAAATGTTGAACAGTGTGGTCATGGTCCAGAGGCACAATTATCCATTAACATCAAGTCCACCACCCTCCAAATTACCTTTTTAATTTTTTTTTTTTAATTTGAAAGAACTATGTTAAAGCTTCCAGATCAACCAGGGCTTCTAATGGAATTATCTAAAAGTTTTAATTTTTGAAGTGATGATGAAAACCTTTCAGACACCACATATTAACTTTAAACAGTGAATAAAATTTTTTGAAAGAACAATGTTTTGAGTCTGAAGGAAAAAAAGTATTTGTTGCCTTTTATTTTTTTTTTTTTTTTTTTGTGTGTGTGTATGTGTGTTGTATGTCACTGCTGGAAATGATGACTATTGAGTGACATCTAGTGGATGTGAAGACGCTGAACACCAGCTTTTCAAAGGTATAAAACCTTTTGCAATACATCAGAGTTGAAGTGCCTGCAAAGAGACCCCGTAATTAAAATGTTGTGCATTGTAGCAAGATGTAACAAGCCAGAGAGACAGATTCCAGCTCTTCAAGGAAACAGAAACTTAACAAACCACAAAAAAAGTGTCAGATTTCTCTTTTTTACATTCCTCCAATTCTGATGTTAAAAAAAAAATCCCCATAATACTGCCTGCTCATTGTCCTACTTTGAGTTGTACTTTATAAAATCTCTGTGCAGAGACCATTTGCCAGCACACTCCCTGAAAACCACAATCTGTCACACAGTAGCCCTGGTTTGATGGCCAGTGCCTGCTGATATGTTTTGGATGGATATTTTTCCCTTTTCATTTCTGTTTCATATTTCACAACTGAACATGTACTTATCCTTGAGGCTTACTGGCCACAATAAATCCAGAGTTGCTTTATAGTGAGTCAATGACAGAAAAATTGTAGTTTTTCATGAGAGATTATTGAAGAAGAATGCCTGAAATGCTTGCCTGCCTTAACTCTCTTTTTGGGAAAATGTATTTCTGAGAAGACCACATTTCAGAAACTGAGATACAGAGACTTCAATTTTTGGAGGTGAAGGGAAAAAATGTCAACAGAAAGCTTTTCTATTCCAAGGGCATGATTCATCAGGTGTCTTACAGTACACTCAAATTTAAGCATGTAATTGGGAGCTCTGGATTTTTCTCCATGACCACAGAACCTTCACAGGGCTCTGTAGGAACTATTAAGCTCACACTTAATAAATTTGTTTCCCAAGTTCATAAATGTAAATTCTTCTTCCTTTTTTTTTTTTTTTTTTTTTCCATTTTTATCAGACACAATCCAAACAAGTCCCTGGATACGCTGATAGCCTATTGATAAGCTAAATCCAAAAGCCTGCCCAAAGCAGAGCCAGAAGGGCTTAGCCTTGCAGCAGGTGCTTTGCAGAGCTGCAGCCACCTGGTAGCAACATTTCAAAAGGTTGCTCACAATTCCCAGCACTGAGCATGTCAGAGTGCAGCTCTGCTTCATCCATAACAGCCCGCCAGGGTGGGGAAATCAATAACACACACCCAAACGAGTGGAGAGTGAGCTCCAGTCCACAAGGAGGGATTTAGAAGTGGTTCACATTTTAATTCTCTTCCTCCTGCTCCTTATCCACCACCTCCCCAGAAGAACTGCAGTGGCAGTTTATTTTTTAAATGGATTTTTTTTGATTTACTTTTGTCTTTCCACATAACCTGCACTATATTTGCATACAGATATATCTTTTCACAGATAAGAAACACCTGCTTGTCTTTCTGTGACATCTTATACTTTTCTATAGGCCAGGGCTCTGCTTTTCATTTAGAAGAGATGACATTTTTAAGATTCAAAACTGCTTTCTCTTTCATTGTATATGATGTTCAGTTCACTAAATAACTAAATTTAGTAATAAAGAATAATTTAAGTTGGAAAAATCCTCTGAGATCATTGAGTCTCATCTTTGACCAGTTATCAGCTGGACCACAGCACCACCTGCCCCTCCTTCTGCACTGACCTGGGTGTCTGCAGAGCTGCTCCTCTCGCAATTTTCTCATCCTGCTCTTCTCTGGCCACAATTACATCTGTGCAATAACTTTTTTCTTCTTCTTAAATCTGTTCTCACAGAGGCATTCCCACCATTCCTGCTGGGCTCAGCCTTGGCCAGCAGCCCGACCATCTTGGGAGCCACCAGGGACTGGATCTGCTGGACATGGAGGAAGGTTTTGGCAGCTTCTCACAAAAGCCACCCCTGCAGCTCCCCTGCTCCCAAAACCTGCCCCTGCAAAGCCTTCTTGTTCCTCTTGCTCCTGCTGCTGAAATGCTTCTGCAGTCTTTTAATGAAATAAACCTGGCAGAACTAATTGAGCCTTTCAGTTCAGCTACAGGATATGTCCCTCTCACATTACTGAGCTTTACTGGCAATTTCATTCCCTCTCTCTCCCCTTTCCCCTTCTTTCCATCCCAGCCCTGAGCTCTGGTCTGAAAACTGACAGATATCTGTGTTGGAGGCTTGCACAAACGGGACGGGAAAAGTTCCTCGAGCTTTATTGCAGCATCAGCCTCATTCCATGGTTGGGACAATTGGAAGATGGCAGCAGCTCACGTCCTGCCAAAGATTTCTTTGTTACAGAGCATTTTAAACGCTTTCTAGCCAATGGCACATTGCTAAAGCTTACAGACAGTTGTTCTGGCCAAGCACTAAAAGAGCACGTACACCTGCTTCACACAATGCTGTCTTGTCTTCTTTCTATTAACAACACACAATACTTCATTATTAAGCTTAACACCTTCTACGATCTTGCTAAGTATATTTTCTGCAGTCTTAAGGTCTGTCTGAGCCAAGCCTAAAACTCAAGCTATTGTTTCCTGTCCTTGCTTGCTGTACCAGTGTGACTTTCCTGCCTTCAGACGCTGCAGCTCTAAGTTCTCTGCTCTTTCTGCATCTGAGGCCTGCTTTCACAGCTTTCTGAAAGTCTTCTTACCTTTACTATGTTTCCCACAATTCCCCCTCTCGGTACAACTACAGAGAAACTCTATTAACTTTGTCATTTATTAACTACTTTGTGTTACAGAGCTCTACTATAGTACTTTTTTTTTTTTTTTTTTTATTTAGCAAAACAACGTTACAAGTTTTCTACACAAAGGCCCATCGGCAAAATTTAAAGCCTCTTACTGCTCAATGTAGTTCTTTTTGCTTGTTTAAGGCACTTTTCTTGCTTGCTTTAAGCATTGCTATTTTACACTCCAGCAATTTTAATGCTATAAAAGATTTGGTCTATTCAAAGGATGTAAGTCAAATTTGGTAGTAGTTACTTATCGATGCTACAATGCCCGAAGGCTAATTAATTATTTTATTATACTGTTTCATACTAAAACTATATTACACTAGCAAGAAATATATCACTACTAACTAACTAGAAAACCCATGACTCTCTCCTGAGAGTCCCGACACACACGTGGATCCAATTGGTCGATAAATCCAAACACCATCAGCAGACTCCAAGCAAGCAATCACCTTGGGTAAACAGTCTCCATACCACATTCCACGTGGGCACAAACACAGGAATGAGACAAGAATTGTTTTGATTCTCTTTTCTCTGCTTGTCTCACAGCTTCTCTCAGGAGAAATCCTGAGAAAGCTAAGTCTCTCTCTGTTCAGAGGGCACGTGAATTACCACAGTTACTATTTATTGTTCTGAAAAGTCTCGTCTGTTCTAAGGTCTTAATTCAAACCCTTCATTTATGTCTATACTTGCACCTACTTTTTTTGTAAGATTTTGAGAACTCCACGTATATGGAGACATTTCTGCACACCTGGAGATGTGCTGAGCCCTTGGGGGCAGGAATGAAGCAGCACTGAGCCTTGCAGAGCTGGGGCAGCTGTGACCTACAGGGCTGTTGGCTCATGGGTTTCAAATCAGAGCTGCTGCTGAATCCAAATCACTGCCTAGCTGCAAGCTGAGTTATTGCACACAAACTCTGCATGAGCAGTGGGATCCTGCAGAGGAATAATAAAAATGCTAATAAAAGTACTGCTGCCAAGAGCCAGGGCAGCTAGGTACCAACAGCTCCTTTTGAGCTTTACAGCCTGAGAGCATGGAGCTTGGTGTGAGGCACAAAACACAGCTGAAAGGTAAAGGACACCAGCTTAGGGCTTGAACACACGTTTGTGGGCTGGAACCGATTCACTGCTGGAGAACACGGGGTGTGCAGCACTGCTCAGACCTGCTGTCAGTCTGAAAACATCTCATTGCTCTCATCAAGTGTGTGCTACTAAATTAATAGTATTCAGTTCCCAGGAACAGTCCAGAGAAAGGATTGAAAATCCAGTTTGGACACTAACTGCAGATTTTTTAACATCTTTGTTTATCAGATTGCTCTGACCTGGACCACAAATTCCAGGAACCACTCCTGAGGTTGTGCACTTTTTCTCCAGCCATGTTGTCCTCAGAAAGGAAAACTGAGAGAAATCCTTTTCATGGCAATTGTATAGAAAGGACTTTTTTTGTTATCAGTTTTCTTAGTGTGACATTGTTAACTTTGCAGATAGTTTTGAAGTTTAAAATGGTTGGGCATTTGAATTTATTTATTTATTTTGGGGAATCAATATCTCATCTACTTCAAATACTGTTAGACTCATACTTGTCAAAAAAGTTTCCACTCCAAATCTATTTTTTCTCAGCATGCATGCAAAGAATTTCTACTTTCAGCTATTGATGATTCAGAGTAATATTTTTACTGCTACTAAACCTGAAATATGCGTGGTTTTAAGTGTTGTCTCAAATATTGTATCAGTATCCTGATTCTCAATATCTCAGTGTAGATTTGTGAAGGGAAAAAGACTCAGAGTGTTGCAAATTCCAGTTTTCAGAATGGAAATAATTGTCATCTTTCTTTTCATTAGGCACAGTTTGGGAAACAGAAATAGATGAGCTATGAAAGAATTTCCCTAATCTATTTTTTTTTTTTTTATTTTTTTTTGTCAGGAAATTCTGATCCTGTAAGTGAAGCATTGCAGGAGAATTCCCATTCCTGTGCCAGTTCCTGCTAGCATTAAAACCAGATGGTCATCAAGATCTTGGTCACCCCTTTTCTGATTTTAGCAAACCTAACTTTAGCTTCAAATGCTTTGTTAAAAGTTACTTTGCTAAAGCTCAGGAATCCCCTGGCATTGCTGTGCTGGGCTTTGCAGGTATCCAAGCACACAAAAAGCCTCACTGAGAAAAATATTGCCCACCAAAAATGCCATGGGGGCAGCTGATGCAGGGTTTGATTGTTCTGCAGTGCTGCTTTCTTTATCAACATCATCTTGACCCAAACCCACGATTCCAACAGCTCACCTGGAGGAAGGGGCTGCTCTTGAAAGCCTGACTGATCCCTTATTTGGGGGTCACAGAAGGTCAAACGCCTCCTCCCTTTCACTCTCAGTGACTGGGGGGACTCTAGTTCTGTACAGGATGGAGAGTTCTTGGAGAAGTTTGATACCTAAAGCAGGCAAAAGCCACACTTAACCAGCACAAAGGAATATCAAAAAAAAAAAAAGCATTAATATTATTCTTCCTGTGAAAGTCAGAAATATTTTTCTTATTAGTCAGTAAAAGGTATCTCCTAGTGAATATATTTATGTTTTATGGTACATTTTGTATGCCAGTGGTTACCAGAGTGAAATTTTGCCATTTAACTAGCTTTTACAACAATATAGTGACCATTTTCATTTAGCAAAGGTACATGTAAAGCAAGACAGGCCTATAAAGCCTGAAAATGAGTCAGAAGTTACTAATGCTTATTTTATTTTGTACAAAATCTTTAGCCAATGTTTCTTTCTTTCATTTCAATATACTCCATAAGGTCATCATTCAAATACCCAAAAAAAAAAGAAATTGGGATATTTTTGTTTGTTCCTAGTAAAGACCCCTTGCTCTCTTTCAAAATTATACTAGAACTGCAGTTCAGGCAGGCTCAGGCCCTCAGCTTTCTCAATTATTAATATAAATAGTTTGAAAATCTTTAAAAATGTGTGCCACAAGGAAAAGGAGAATTAGAAACTTTTGAGTTGAGCTGTACACAGTCATCCTGGTCCCAGGTGGTCCCAAGGTCTTGAGCATGTGAATTTACTTACTTGATTTACTTGTGTGGGCAAAGCTGCTCACAAAGAAAGAGCATTTGCACTTCTGGAGCCACAGTTCTTCCCTGCAGAGAGAAATAGAAAAAGGTTGGTAACTTTAGCTATGGCTGTACAAAGTGCCAAAAGCAAAAATGTGTTATTTGCACTCTGATCAATGATAATAAATCATAACAAGAAAATCAATTGTTTCTTTGAATCAGGATTACGAGCAGCTAGAATTACTTGCAAAAGTGCCATGAGTAGGCAAGAAATACCAACAGCGTAAGCAGATGAACAAATTAACATGAACTGCTGTAACATCCTTCCCCTTTTCTGATGGGCAGAAAATAAAAGTGCAGGAACAACACAGCAACTAGTTTTTCTGTGTCAAGTCTCTCCAATGTTTAAATTAGGCTCATCAATTAAATTAGACATGTTATTCTATACTAGTTACTGTTAAAATCGAATACTGTTTACTGCTGGTATCAATATATTATTCAATTCCATTTGCAGCTCCACCAGTGGTCATTAGTTTGCCTTTGGCATAGCCTGCAGGGATTTTACACAAAAGCTATTTAAAACATGTACCTTTGCCCATAAAGTCCAGCCATGAAACCAGTGATTTGAAAGCCTAACACGACTGAATTGCTTTTAAGAATAGTGTCCTGAAAAATTACAAGCTGTCAAGGTCAAATTACAAAGTTGCAATAAATGAATATGAGACTCGACTAGACATTGCTTAGTGGAGGGAGAACACTTGCACATCCAACTCCCATCAATATGCAGTGCTCTGGCATTCACTGCAGCTTTCTCCAGGTTCCCACTGTGATCTCCAGGAGAATCTGAAGGCATTTATTGTATCAGTGCAAGGTGATCATGGGAAAAACCCCATGGCAAATGTCTGGCTGCTTTCGCCCTCCATATTTTGGTAATTTTCAGAATGGCTAAAAAAGTTAAATTGTTATAATCAGGATTTTAAAATAAAATAATATATAAAATAAAAAATAAAAAAGAAAATAAATAGTTTTCTTACTTGGCTGTATTTACTTTTTCTCACTTTCCCTTTCCTTGTTCTCTTCTTTTTCCCCTTTTTCTCTTTTCCCCCTTTTCCTCCTCTTGCCCTGCATTTCCCTATATTCTTTTACCCTTTCCCTTTTGTCTTTTTTATCTTTTCCCTTTCTTTTATTTATTTTTTTTTTAAATTTTGACTACATTCCCTTTTTCTTAATTTACTTTTCCATAGCAAAGGACAAATCAAATTTTGAGGGGCGAGGTTGTGGGATCTTTGTCTCTTGTAGCAATGATCATGAAGGAGGAAAAGTTTCCTGCAAGGACTCACACTGTAATTTGATGAAGGTTGTTGAGGTATTGGCAAAGACAATCTTTATCTTTGGCATTCATTATTTAGTGAAGTTAAACATGTTTTAATAATGTTAAGCAAAAGGTTAGAGGTTAGAAAAAGTTTCTGAGGTTACAAAATGTGGGCCAGGCACACAAAAGGCAAGGGAGTCCATCTAGGCAAACCCACACTTAACCATACACAGTTTCTTAGTCCAGATAAAAGACATAGTTAAAGAAGCAGCATTTTATTTCATTTTATACTTTAGTTTAGCTTCCTGCTTTGCTGAGGTTCTTGTAACAACTTCACCAACATTGTTTCTAGACTGCAAGTCCCTGCACATCTATTGGTATGATTTTTTTTCTCTCATAATTTCCTCAGAGGAAAAGAACTCCTCAGTATTTATTCAAGTATATATATATTTTTTTTTTTTTGAAAGATCTGGGGTCCCTTCTGCATTTATTTTAAAATGAATGTGGTTTTGTGTATTTATGTGAGAGAAGGCAAGGACAGAGAAAATTGTGGGTTGCAGAAGTAGCACTAGATGGTGCTGTGAAGAAAAGTATCCAAGCTAAGTCTCAGCGCAGCCTAACAGGGGTGCTGAAATTTGGATAGCCACCTTTGTTAGCTGAACAAAGCAGGGATACATCGCTGGTTAGGATTGCACTCGATTATTCCCCTTAGGACTGGAAAGTGGTGGGAGCAATCATCTGATCAGCACATGGAAGAGGTCGGGTCCTCCAGACAAACACCAGAAAGTGGAGATATCTTGTGTGACCTTTAGCTCAGTCTCAGGTAGCTGCTGAGACCATCTCAGATGAGAACCAAGGGTAGTACAGGATTTTAAAATCGATGGGGCATCAGCGTAGGGAGGGGAGCAAAGCTCCTACAGGTCTGTAGCAAGCCAAAAGATGCAGAGCACCATTCTGAACTAATGAAGGCATCAGTGATTTGTTATAGAAGCTAGGAAAGTGGTGCCTACAATTGTTGCCAGCAGAGAGCTTCACACCAGGAGGGAATTACTCCCCTAGCCATTATTTTTCCTCCTTCCTGACTGACATGATCGCCTGCTCATGTGATCATGATCCAGCCTCTGGGCTTTGTCTCCTTTTGAGATTTTCCCTTTGTTCCATCTATCAGCAGAGGGAAAGGTCTGAAATTGCAGGTGCAGTTGGTGCTCCTGCCTGGGCTGCCATGGCTCTGTGGGCAGTGGTGCTGAGTGCCCTCCCTGCCCACTGGAGCCACGTGCTGCCTCTTGCAGCTTCAAGCCAAAAGCCTTGAAAGTGGCCCAGTGCTGACGGTGAGATGTCTATACTCACCACTCTCAAATCTGCAAGTACTTAATTCCTGAATTTACCCAATTTAATTTTCACCCAGGACAAATGATGCACGAGCTTGAGACGAGGCTCAACCCCTCTGTCACCGTGTTAGACATTTCCAGTGCCACTTGTCTCTTCCTCATCACCATCCCTTCATTCAGAACAAACCCCTTCTACTCTTCCTCTCCCTAACTGCCAGTCTCAATCCATAAAAAGGGATTCATAACATTTTATTTTATGTTGGTGTTATTCCTAATCTTCAAAAGACATAATTTATTTTGCCATCTTTATGGTGCTCCCACTTATTCTTAAATCACTTCAAAACACAGCAGATATACAGAAGGGAACTTGAATGTCTGCTAAGTGGGATTTTTAAGTTAAAATTATAGTATTTTAATACTTCACATGCAATGATCTCTTTGTAAAGTTTTCATAATGTCAGAGAAGTTCATAGAGTAAATTAGTCTGACTTCACTCAGAGTGTTAACATTTATAAATCTACAGCGCTGCCTTTCTGAATATATTTATTGCTGCAGAGAGGAAGGGGGAACAAAGGGCTCTAACACTTATTTCTGCCATCATTTCTCATCTCCAGCACAGTTTGAATTTTGTATACATAGCAGTTTCTTGCTCCAGAGATGTCAGAAATTACCTGGAGACTGTTTACAGGACATTAGAATAGAATATGGACAAACCTGCAAAAGAGTAGACACTGCGTGCATTAAATATTAATGGCCCACGTAAGTCACAAATCCAGATTTGCTTGCAGATTTGTTGTGTGCTGTATTTTGCAGTGTGAGCAGACAACTAAAACTAGAGTCTGTCTTTTCTGAGCGCATTTCTCTCCCACATATTATTTTAGCCTTGACAATAACAAAAGCAGGGAAATAAACAATGCAGTGTTAGTGATCAAAAGCATAAAATCACACAAGGAAAAAGTCTAATTGTAAAAGATCACCAAAGTAACCACAGTAATTTCTGGTTCTGGAAGGACTGAGGCCTTGAGATGTTAAATTCCCAGAACCTGGGAGGAGTATTGAGTTCTTAGCTTACCACACCTATGAAGCACCAAGACACCCAACAACATACCCTTTTTTTCCCTCAGCAAAAAGGCAATGAATTTTTTTTCGTTTTTCAGCAGTATGGCTCACTCTAGGATAATGCTGTTTGAAAAGCTCCACCAGACTGAGTTGTACAACCTCAGGAGAACTTAATGTTTTTTATAAAAAATGTTGATGTGACCCCTAGGAGTTTAACCCCACCACCCCAAGCAAAAGAAGAGACCTCACAATTTCTCAGTCATTGTTTCTTGGCATGGAGTTCATAATTTTTTTTAGTATTTTGGGATGGTAGTACCCTGGAGACTACACCTGAGACGTCTTGTTGTCCCAGTTATTTCCTATGTGATTGAACAAACCACACCAGAGCCGTTTGAAGAATCACAGATGCCTTAATCCTGGGTGAGAGAGGATGGAGTGGAGATGTGCCACACCCACGGTATCTAATTTTGGGCACCATTAAGTATATCTATAGTTGAACAATGAATAAACAATTGCTGTGATATAGTCTGTGAATCTGGAATTATCTGGGATCATTGCAGCCGTGGGGCTTGATCTTTTCTGTAGCACAGACCAAAAATCTCCTCATGAGTCTCTTCTGGAGCCCAGAATATGTGAAATATAACATTCCTTCTGGAAGATAGCTGGCCTTGACTTAAATGCTTCCCATATTTGCAGTAAAAAGGACAAATCTTGTAGTGCAATTATTACTAAATGCTATTAATAATATTAGAAATCTAATGACAGGAGTGAGACCAGGACTTTTGGGTTCCTTTGTTTTACAGCAAGCTTGCCTGCAGATGTCACTCCAGACAGCTCTGTCTGATCTGTTTTTTTAAAGATTTCCAGTGCTGAAGGTTCCATAGCCTCCATAGGAATGTGGCACTTAGGACACAGTTGGGCCCTGGGTACAAACACACCTTCCATTTCTTTTTTTAAAATGTTAGAAGTCAGTTTCACCTGGGAATGAACTGGGGGAAGTTTCAGATTGTAACTTTTTCTACAGGTGTTCTCCATTTCTACATTTTACAGCCTTGACAGAAACACCTAGTTCTCTCCAAATTGTCCAGTTTGCTGTAATTGAGGATTTCTTAGGAAGTGCATTCAGTGGCTGAGGACTTTTGTAGGAATCAGAACTCCTTAGTCATCTACCATGCAGACTTTGCTGTTTCCTCAAAGCCAGAGAAAGTGATCTCAAGATCTATATTCTTTTGTAAAAAACTATGGAATAGAATTGGTGCAATCACTTACCCACACATCAGCTAAACTTTTGCTGCTACCAATAGCTGTAAAACAAGCTGTTATTTGCTTTCTTCTGACCTTCTACAGTTCTGAGCTCTCAGTTTCAAGTCTTCAGTCAAAAGAGGCCACTGAGAAAGCAAATGAACAAAGTGTGGGAACTTGTGAAAATCATGTTTCAGAAAGTCACTCTGCATATATCTGGGGAGCTGGGAATTTAATTTTCAAGCACAGCTCCCTGCACAATCTGGCATTGTCAGGGAGCAAAAGAGATATTAGGGGTCATCTCACACAACTGCTACATTCCTTTAAACACAGAAGTATCCACAAATCAACAAAACCCTGGCATTTACAAGCATCCTACCACCTTCTGTAGTGCTGTCCTCATTAGCAGAGAAGGCAGAAGTGAATTTGCTAATCCTCAAAAAATTGTGAAGTCATGACTTTGTAACTAAAATTTACAAGATGAGGAAATCAGTGGATACACTTCTGAAACTGCAGCACAGGTTTGTTCCTTCCTCTTTTAAATTAGCTTTTTTATTTTGAGGTAATTTTTGACAAGTAATTTAGTAGAGCATTGTGGTACTTTATTCATCACTGAATTATGATCCCATGAACAGTACTACATTTGTTATTATTATGATTATTATTATTATTATTTTCCTTTATCTTCATGACCACACAATGCAGCTTCTGGAAAATAAGTGAATGCTGGCACTGCACCAATAGCAAAATAAATACAGAGAAGTGTGACTAATATTTAAACATATTCACCTCTTTTCCATGCAACACTTTAGTACCATTTGCTTTACTACTTTATGTGGCAATTTTATTTCCACCCAATGATAATTTAGAATTACTTTCTACTTGAATTTTGAAACTCATCCTGAATTATGCAACTTGAATCTGAGATCACCCCTATTCTCACTTTACAGCTTTACTGACTCTCCTTAAAATATCAACATATTTACATATTTCCAAGGAAGGAGTATGAAATATTTACTTGTAACCTCACTTGGAACCTTTTGGAAAGGAAAGAAAGTTTAAAAAAAAAAAAAAAAAAAAAAAAAGTGGATATTATAAAAAATGTTACCAGGAATATTGCTGTGGCTGTGTGGCTGAACAGCTATACAGAGGAGACTGAAACCACAAAAATGTAAAATTTAATATCAGAATTGCAATTTAGTTTTGAAAAAGTGTTTTTCAGTCTCCAGATATCAGGAAATAGTTACCAAGCAACACCATAGATATTGGTAATGCAGGCAGATCTATTCAAATAAAAAATTATTCAAAACATTGTCATTATCAGCAGAGCTATGTTATTGCTAGATTCATAACCCTTGGTATCTGGACCCTTTCATATTCCATTTCTTGAGCAAAAATCTGTTTTTTCTGAAGAAGGTGCCCCTAAAGTTGCCTCTGTCAGATGAAGCATGCCACCATCTGCTGTAGTTGCCCCTGTGTTTTGCTGGGCTGAATGCAGCAAAAGCTGCCAAGCACTGAAGGGCAAGTAGATGGTGAATACATGCACAGTGTGTGTGAGGAGCAGCAAGGGAAAAAGAACACTTGCAGCTTTTGAAATGGGATTTCAGCAAGAACCTTGATATTGAATTCAAATTGTTCAGCTATTCCTCAGGAAAACAGCAAAGAAATGCTTTGGATCCAGAATGAGCTCCCTGTTACCTAGAATCAGCCTACATTTTTTAAGACGTAGACAGCCCAGCTGCTAAATTGTGTCTTGCAAGCTGGCTGCAAGTTACAGAGCCAGGGGTTGCCATTCTCTTGCCTTGTGGCTTTGGGGGCATGCACCACAGATATTGCTGCAGATTGGGTCAAAATGGTGAGAAAGATCATTGTCCTTGGCTGCAAGAATTTCTAGAGCACCTTGAAGCAGGCAGCTGAGTTAATGGTCATCTCCAAAGGCCAGGAAGCAGCCTTATCCCTGTTCAACCCAGAGATGTGAGCAACTGGAACCCCACTGGCCAGAGTGGTGGACTGACATTCAATTCTGTAAGGAGCAGGAGTGTTTAGGTGACACACAGACATCACAGGCAGTCAGTGACTATTGTACCAGCACTGCCCAGGTGTGCAAAGTGAGTCTGGCCCAAGGAAAGGCCTTGGGAGGCCCTTTCAGAAAGGAGATTTGAGTGTATGTTTTTCAGTACCCCTAAAGTGGTAGAAAAGGAGACTTTACCTTTCCTTGAGAAGGTGCACAATTATCTTCAAGTTGATGCCCTCATCAATTTCTTCTCCTGGATGAAACAGACTGAATCTCTTGCTTAACCACTTGGACCGAGCATGGAAATGGTCCTGAGAGCTGTGATAAATGGAAGAAAAAAAAGTGTCAAGAATTCAGGGGAGAGCTGTAAAGAAATGGCAGCTGCTTGGAAGGTCTGATTTACAGCAATAATACCCAAACACTTCAACCTGTGCTCTAAAGACACCTGGAGCACTCTCTGCACCTCAAAGGAGGCTTTTCTGTGCAGTGCTTTTTTCTGCATGAAATTGCACAAGGAGAACATTTACTTGTGCAGTTTGGGACATGCCATTTCCAGCTGGCATCTGGCTCTGCAAAACAAGAAATATCTAGCACAAGATAGAAAGACTTGAGTTTGGGCTAAATCAGCAAGTTGGAACTGTCAGCTTCTGCAAATTGTTTTAGGGCTGACACTCATGAAAGGCTGGGGGAGACGAGAGGGGTGTCTGGTCTGCTGTTAGCAGTCTCCTGATCCAACAAACCAGGACTGCAGGACCTGCCTCGGTAGTGCAAAAAGCAGAAAATGGCAAAAGCCAACAGGGCAGGGATATTTGTTTTCTAGCTCCTTTCTCCTGTGAGGACAAAGGAAGCTGGGGAAGCCAGCAACCTCTTAGTTCCACTTTTAAACTTAGGCTGGAGGAGATGCATCCTTTTTAACATCTTCTCAAATGATAGTGACATCTTTCTTTCTTGGTGTAAACTCTTGTAAGGACCACAGCTTAGATTCTCAAGGATTGCCTGCTGTGGGCAATTAAAAGGTTCTGATAAACATAAAGTTAATCTTTTATCACAGAAATTTCTCTTCATAGGCAGTGGTAAGATTATCCCTCTCACAGGATGATAAACATTCTAAGCTGATGATTCCAATTTTTAAAGGCAAACCCTGTGAGAGAAAGCCACGGTGCTGATCTTATCTTGTAAAGATGTACATGCTGTATGTTTCTGAACTTCTATCTATGCCTATCTTCTTATAATGTAGAGAGAAAATTATTTGTTACAGTGTTTGTACCCAATTTAATTTAGGATGAGAAATCAGTGAGTAGGAGGAGAGGGTGGAAGGAAGGGGCCAGGACCTGCTCCATTTACAGCTCTTAAAAATAGCATGTGAAGCCAGAAACACATATAAAACTGAACTAGCCATACCTACACACAATGCATTTCCAAACAGAGGATATCTACAGTGCTTCCCAATTATGTTCAGTTCACTGCAACAGGTGACCCCAATTTCTTTGAAAAATCTTTATAACAGTCCTTTTTCAGAAAACCTGCATGGGGTGCTGAGAATAAAAGTCAAGGCCATAAGAGTTTCACTTACCTGGGCTTCCTTAGATTACAGTGTGCGTATTACACGACCAGGGAGAAAGCTGGAGGAGGATGAAGATGTTTCTCTTGCACGTGGGCATTTCAAGCCAGTGGCAAGATGAGTTGCAGATCATCAAAATGAAAAGATGAGACACCTGTTGTGCTCACCCCTGCAGGACCTGTGCCCTGCCTCTGCTTCCTTCTCTGACTGCTCCCATGGGCCCTGTGGCTCAGCAGCCAGGTGGGGATGATGCTGCTGGGCCCCCCAGCAGTGGTGTTGTTGTTGGATCTGTAAGGGTTGGATCCCAGGTGGATCTGTGATGGCAAGGGGGGCCCTTGTAGGGATGTCTGGGATATCTGTACTTAGCTAAGCTCTTTTCTTGTTCAGCATCCTTGTTAAAGGAATGGAATCACTTTGGTTTTGTGGCTGTTAATGAAGGAGTACAATGGAGAGCAGGTCTGGCTTTATTTAATACATTTAAAAATATTTATTTTAATATTTATTTCAGGGGCACTGGCATGGCCACGAAGGGCACAAAATGAAACTCGTTGATGGCACCATGAGGAGGCACCAGTGTAATGAGCATCAGGCTGTCACAGAAGGGAGAACTGCACGACCTCAGGGGAAAAAGTAATAGAAGTGAAATTAAATTTTATAGTGCAGAGGGTAAATGGGCTTGGGCTCAGGGACTATTATCACTTTTTTGCTCTATAGTGGGAGATCATTAGCTAGGGATGACTGATGCTGAGAAGGATCTGGGGGTATTGGCCATGGGACAACTGAGAGCCACCAGTGCTGTGAAAAAGCAATGACAATCCAAAAATGCCTCTGACAGGTTACTTTCAGTAAGGAGGAGGGAGAGCTCATGCCATTTTAAAGGGTACTGCTTAGACCTCATCTGCAATACTGTCTCCAGTTTTAATCAGCCATAGCTAAGAAAGATGAATTCAAATATGAGCAGTTTGCAAAGAAAAGTTAGAATGTGTCTGAAAATGGAGGGAAAAAAGTGCTTTAAAATCATAATACTGGAGGAAAATGCCAATCTATGATGTCGCTTAGTTTGTTACCTCAGGTTTGTTTTTTTTTGTATTCCTTTAACACTGGACATTTAAACACTAGATAAACAAAATATAATTTGCTTTACAATGGAGAATAACTCCTCTATCCATTTGCAATAACAAAAGTGTGTAGCTTTGTGCTAAAATGGCCAATTTAAATTGGATTCCAAAGCTATAGTTTGGTCATCAACTTGCAGTTTCTAGTAACATGGGCCTGAAAATCTAAAATAATTTCCAGTGGTGCATAAATGACTTTATGACATTTGGAAGTGTATACAGGAATGGCTCCCAAGTCAGGAGAAGTTAATGACAATAAAATTAAAAAAAAAAAAAAAAAAAGAGCAGAATTTATGTATTTTCATTGCAGCCTTAATTCATTGTTATGCCTACTACAAAATATACTATTATTATGCAACCATGATTGCATTTCATCATCTGTGTTATGCCACCACACACTTCGTGGCGACTTTATCCCCTTTTCACTGCTTTCCATGCAGGTTCCATCTGCATGGCACAGCAGGCTCCAGGAAGCTGGAACAGCACATCTTGGCCATTAACTGAAAACAAGCAGGAGCCAGAACACCACAGCTGCCCCCTCCCTCACCCTCTGCCCTGGGTCTCTCTGAAGGTCTGGGGCCAAGTGCTGGTGTTGGGAGGGGTCTTAGCAGTGCCCAAGTCACTTCCCAGCTGTGCTGTGCTTAGTGCAGGACCTGGGCATTTCACGGCTGTTCCTTTTATCCTCAGCTCCTGCAGAGCCAGCCTGAGCTCTTATCAGTGGGTGATGCTCAGGTTTTCAGCTCTGCTAGATCCAGGGGCCTGGAGGCAGTTGAACTGTTCCTGCTGCCTACTTCCTATTTCCTAGAATTTCCATCCATTTTCCATAGACTGGTTGAGGAGGAAAAGTCTCTGAGGATGGTGTCACTATTTTCCTCTTCATGGGAAGTGTGAATTTCACTTTTGGCACACAGAGCCACATTCTGAAAGCAGATGCTCTCCCTTATTTTTGGGACTGGGCCATCTGTTTAGGATAAGAAAGGTAATGGATGATAAACCCATCTGTGATCTCTTGGTTTCCTCAAATCTTCATCCCCCCCCCTTTTCTCCTCACCAGCCTTGGAGGTGAGTGATGGTTCCTGTGGGACACATCACAGTCACCTGCTCCTTTCACTTATGGACTAAATACTGTTGTTTAAAGGAAATCTGGGTGATTTTGATGTAAAGCTTAAATAAATGAAAGGTCTGAATGTTTGATTAAATAAACAATACATGAGCAAACATTTTCTTATAGGAAGCTCAGGTCAGGGAGCAGGCTGTAGCCCATGAGCCAAGCCTGCGTCCAGCTTTCCTCTGTCCTTTTCCAAAGGAACACTCACAGCCTCTCCCTTCTCACAACTTGATGAACACCAAACTAAAATTTGGGTATTTCACTTGTGTGACAGGTAAGACCATGGCTATTCTTAAGAAGCAACAATATGCTTCAAAGCATGAAGCAGAGAGTTCCTTCCCTGTGTAATCACCTGTTCAGATGCCTAACCCAAAATTACTGGGGTGTCAGCACATCTGCATTTAGACCAGCTAGAAGCTGATATTCTGTCCTGTAAGAGAGGCTTGGAATAGTCAGAAAACCTTCCCATATCTTCTTACAGGATGCAAACCCTGTCTCAGTCAAAATGTTGGGCTCCAGTGGCCAAATGTGACAACCCTGCTGTTTGTTTAAGACAGAAACAAAGTTTCAAGGCTTTAGCTAGGGGATACATGGCAATATTTGCATTGAGCACCACTGTGCAAAGTCTAGAAAGCACCTGCTGCAACATTTTGTAAAATATATTTTGAGACTGAAAGGAAAAATTATGTAGTGATGCTAATCAGCTAAACCCATCAATATCTGTTTTCTAAGCATGGACCAGGGAACAGTATCTTGGATACAGCACAAACTGACAGACAATATTATTGTCAAGCAGAGAAACTATCAGGTCACACTTTAATTCTTCTCAGCTGTCCAGGGAGTTTATTTAATCTCCAGTGCAAAGGGAGGATTCACAGACATATCTAGCCAAGGCAGAATAGGTGTTGTAAAGGCATATTTAATGGCATGTTGTTAAGATTTTATCATGCCCACATGCAAGCTCGGAAATGTGGAAGGTTCAACTATTCTTTTGTCATAGCAAAGAAGATACCCTTTTTAGCATAGATTGTAATCTGCAATACATAATCTTTACTGCAGATAGTATCCTGAAGATTACTGGTTTTATCTATTTCTTGGTCAGTTTGAACTCTATCTTTTATAGTCTGTGAAAATACCTGCACTTTTGTACATGTCATCCTAGAGTGCTTATAAAATGCAGGTCTGCTTTCTTTTTTATTTTTTTTCCTCATTTCTTCAGGGATGTTTCTGTACTATAAAATGAGTTTAAAGTGGTTCTAGTCTAAAGTATCCCCATATAACCAGGCTCAGATAACCTCACAGATGGAGCCCTCAGGAAAATATGCAGATGCCAAAGTCTCAGACTGCAGGGAATGCCAGAACCTGGCAGTGGCATTTGACAGCAGGAGAGATGAAAGCTGTGTAAGATGTGACCAGGTGAATGATCTGTCCAGCCTGGTGGCAGAGCTCAGAGATGGGGGAGAAAGGTTAAGCCAAGGAGATGGACCAGTGGAACCATGCTCTGACCTCCCCCACACAGGAGCAGAGACCAGAAAGAAGCAGCCCATGAGCCTCAGTCATGGAGCTGAGGATATCTGTGATATCTGCAGGCTAACACTGAACAGCTACAACAAAAAGTTTACTTTTGAGTAGTTTGAGCTCTGTAAATTCAATCATGCACACAAGAAGGGACAGAAATTTAAAGTGTGGCCTTTTGGATGTTTCTCTGACTTGGGCTTTTCATTCCACCCCTGTGCAAGCTACATCAGGTGTAGCAAACCCCACAATTCTAAAGGTGCGATGTTAGCACTTTTTATTTAAAAAATTTCAAAGGACAAACATTGCTGGGTATTTGTTTGCTGAGCTTGTCTAGGTTTGCATGTTTGCTTAAGCCTTTAATAAAGTATTAAAGGTAAGGTGGGCAAGCTGCTGTCACAGCTCCTCAAGTCACATTTGTTACACCACTTCTTAAATCAGCAGCTCAGTTACCACTGTTACTCATACTTAGCCTTGGGGGTGACTATCCAAAATTTCAACTCCTAAACCTAGACATATTAAAGAAACAAGTTAGCCCATCTCATACTCAGTTGCTTAATTAGAACAGATTCTTCTTGGCTAAAACTAAAGAAAGAAACCCGAACCCATATTTGCAATAATTTTTCTATATCAAGTCATCATGTAAGGCATAAATTGTTTTACTTACATCTCTAAAAATTCACAAATCTCAAGAATTATCATGCTAACAAAAAATAAATTAAAAATTCAGTACCTGCAGACAGCACCTTTGTGGGGAAACTAAGCCCAAAAATGGCATGTGTATTTGAGGAGAACTCCCAGACCATAATCATGAGCAGCATTAAAGCTGGGTGAGACAGCATTGTCTCTGCTGCTGCATTTATTAAGATATCTGATGTGAAGAGGAAAAATAAGGCCACAGATGACAGTGCTATTGTTCTGGCTTCTTTCTCAAATCCTTGTGCCTGGGGAAGAAGAAAGCACAGAAAACACTGTTGACAGTTCCATTGCATAATACTGAAAATGCTGTCCCTAGCTTTTCTGTAATCACTTTTGCCTTTAAACATGTGATTTAGCTACAAATTATCACCCTGACCACAAGCACTTCCTCCATAATCTCACTGAAAAGCAAATTAACCTTTTCTCTCTAGAATGAACTCTCCTATTAAAATGAAAATCAATTCAATCCTTTTTGCTTTGGTTACCCCAGCCTGTTTGCACTTCCCAAGCTGAATAGTGACTGCCCAGTTAGTCGCTTAAGCAGAATTCATTTTAAGAGCCAATTAAAAAACCCAACCCAATAATACAGTAAGTGATCTTCTGGAAAGCTTTTCATTACTGTGTGGTTTATAATTGAAAAACAGGATGTCTAATTATTGCCCTGATTCTTCCTTCCTGACCTTGGAGCAGCTCCACAGGTGGTGAACACCAGTGCAGTTTAGCACAGCAAGCAAAACTTATTAGCAGCCCGTGGCACCCACACACTTTTCAGCTGGCTGCAGATCCAACACATTCCTGGGCATATCTCTGAGGTCATTTGTCCATTGGATGACTTGATCGGGATCAAACTTTCCTTTTCATGTTGTAAATATTATTTAGCACCTGTTCTGAAGTGGTGTGCATAAAATCTTACTCATAGAAACATGTGGGCTTTTTATTACCCAAGGAAAAAAAATCATTCAAAGAACAGGAGTCCATCAAGATCAAAGAAACAAAGCCTTCACACAGAGAAGACAGAGCTGCAACAGAATCCAAGTGCTGGATAGCTGTGGACACACAGGGCAATGGGAAAGGATACACAGGGTTTTCCTTTGTTCTCATTATCCTCCAGTCACAGCAGATGCTAAGGAGTATTTTCTCCTCTGCTTGCCAGTCTATCATCTCTCTCACCAAAACCCAAATAAGATCAGTAGAAAGATATTTATGCTTTCTGCGCTCTCTCTATTTTTTCCTAGACTCAGTGACACAGCTTTGGTTTTCCTCTCCCCACCACCATCAATGTATTCCTCTTTTTCAGGGAAGAATGTCTGCATTCTGCAAGATGCAGCCATATCCAGTTTCACTCAAGAATGGGCTCTGAAAAGTAAATGTGTTCAGACTTCTGATTGCAGCAAAATAATTAAATCTGCAGTAAAACACTGACTCGTGGTACCTTAGCAAAATGTCAGATTTCATGGTGGCACAGCCTCACTTCTGTCCCCAGGCTCTCAGAAGTGTTGTTTTAAACTCTTTGATGACTCAAAGGAGATTAAAAGCATATGTTTTTAGGACACTTTCAGAAACATATAAAAGGCAAAAAGAAAAAAAGCTGAGATTCTGTGGCAAGGCTGAAGGTTCCTGCAGTGAGAAATGCTGACGAGAGCTCTGTCACAATTCCTGCCTACGTGCAAGCTTAGGGACATGATCCAAACCCACATCCAAGCCTCCTGGAGCAAACCCACTGATTAGCATCCTAATTCTGGCCCTGCCCAAACACCACTGGCAACATTCTCACATCTCTGTAGGTATATAAAGAATTGCTGCATTTCTCAAAGGCTCGAAGAAAAGCTCGTGTCAGCTGGGGCCTAGAAACAAAACCTCCCCCCAAATGAGGACTGATCCATTGGTTTTTGTAGGGCATGTAGAGGATACAGAGGCAACAGGTGGTTTTCTTTTAAAAGATGGCCAAAGGAGGAGGTGGGCCCCCTTTTCACACAGCAGCCTCGTTGTGTGGGCAGTCACCCAACAGACAAGAAAACGGGAGCTGCTCCCAGGACTGTAGCAGTGTTTTCTATGCTTTGGAATAAGCCAACACTGGATAAACAACCTTGGAAATGAGGGACCTTCTCTTTCTTTTCTGGCCCACTGCACCCTGGGTTAATTTAAGAGAAATTCAGCACATTTTCTTCCTGTCTGTGACCCAGCAAATATTTAACTATTTCTCACAAAGGGAAGCATGAGGTCTCTTGCATTTGTCTGGGAATAATTGCCACACTGCAAACCCAACAAAATCTTGAAGACTGCAAAAGAGAAAAAGGAAAAAAAAAAAGGAATTGTGAGACCTCTCCTGGTTCCCGGGGGATAATTGAAGACACCACTACTCACGTGGGCTCACGCTGACTGCCATCACAGGTTCTTGCTGCCAAGGACATGGAACACCTGTAAGAATTGTAAATCATGCATGTAGGTCTGGATCCATTTACATGGTGGTTGGAAAAGTAGAGGGAATCTGGGTACAGAATGGAAAAGTTAACAAAGAGGCAGGGGAGGGGCAAAGTAGGGTTGAATTTTCCTGCCATTACACATCCACATGCTGCAGAATTTTGGGCACAAATGGTACTAAAAATCCTTATTTTAGTTGTCTCCTGGAAAAAAAAAAAAAAAAAAAAAAATCAGCCCATCAATGCATTGCTCAGAAATTAATCTTTACCTTTCTGCCAATGTGTACATTTGAGAAGGGAACACAAAATATTTTCCAGAAGTATAATGTTAGTATCTGTAAATGTATTGCTGACCTCTTTATCTTCTTGTTCTACCGCTTGTCATGTGCCCCGGGCCAGTGTTGCTCTAACAGCTCTATTGAGTAGTACAAGCTGAGCTGGAGCTCTGAGGTATTTTTTTGTCTGTTCACTTGTTAAACACATGCTCTGCTTTTTCTAATGGTGTTAAACTGAACTCCCTGGATTAAGCAGTTAATACAGGTCAAAATTAGTCCTTCAGGGATAGGCCAGCCTTGGCTTGTTACTTCTCTCACCTGCAGAGATAGGCTGTGGTGTTTCTCTCCTCATGTAATTTTATGGTGTTGCTGGGTACTTCCCAGTAATTTCAAATACTGGTGGCTTTGCTAAAATCATCTGTCAATAAAGCTCCTTTTAAATAAGCTACTGCTTCATTTCTAACTTTTTTTTTATATGCTGATTCAGACCTACTTTGTTAAGGAATGCCTACATATTGTCTTTGCCCTCATGAATAGAAAGACTTCCTCAAAGCTTTCAAAGTACTTAGCTGCCCTGCACAGTGTGGTGAAGAGGGTGAAATAGAATATATTATGAAATGTCATAGCCAACTCAAACCAGATGAGCAATTAAGTGAATGAATAATAATTTTGCAGCACTCTTTCTTCAGAAACGTTTAATTTTGACATCAATAGGCGTCATACATATCTCAGTGTGAAATAACAACTTCATAGCTTCGGTCTGTCCTGATGATAGCAGTGCTTAGAAAACAAAATAGAGGCAGCTATGACACTGTTAATGGAATGATTAAAGCTGCAGATGAAAATGCGCAGGAGAAGAAATGTTCCATTAGCTAATTTGCTTTGTACTTTTATAGTGTCTCCTGTGGGAGAATGTGGAATTCTAGGCTTGGCTGCACAAGTCCAGAATGAGTGCTAGCTCCACTCTAGTTGTGCTGGTCTTCCTAGGCTGCCTCTGTAGTCAGAGAAGAGGCAGAAGCCTCGTGTTGCCACTCAGAACTGCCCTGTTTCATTAGGCAGAGTTTTGTGAATTAATCCTACTCGTTCTAGGTTAAAGTTATTACAGCTCATGCTCACTGTTTCAATTCCTGATAGCTGAAATCGAAAAGCCTTGTTTTGCACTTACACCATCTCTTGCATTGAGCTTCCTTGTTTTCTTTTGAAATAAAGAGAAAGGGGACTTTGTCCAAGTTTAAAAGCAGTTTAGCTTTATAGCCCTCAGTACAGGATCCATCATTAAAATTAAGCCTGTACTTAATTGGTTTCCTGAATACAGATGGATTTAAGCACATGCTTAAATGCCTTGCTCACTTGAGGTCCTAATGGACCATGCAAATTTAAAAGTTCACTTCTCATTGAGATAAATGGAGTGGATAATCATAGATTTATCAGAACAGAAGCTGCTGCTCACTGTATATGTTGGCAGCATCTTGCAGTATTGTCCTCTCCCTCTGCCTGGGATATCTAGAACTTGTTGAAGCAGAAAAGTAGCAACAGAATAAGGACTGGTTTTCTTCACTCAGAGCAGATCACCAATACAGTATTTGATGGTAAGATATCTGTGCATGTGCCACAGAGAAAAGAAATGTTTTCCAATATGAAATCTCATAATTAAAAAAAATACTGGAAATTAAGTGGAAGCAAAATCCCCAAGAAAACAGAAGGGATACTTAGACTGAAAATTCCACCAGCTACCTCATGGCTTTGCACTGTCTTTCCTAGTAATTTTTTTTTCCATCTGCATAAGGGTTGTTGAAATGGCTAGCACTGAACACTCTGCCCAGCACTCCATTAACTGTCCAGCAAGCTGTTCCCTGAGAAGCAGCCCAGCAAAGACCAGATAGATGCAGATTTGTGTCTGGGTTTTTCTTTTATTTGATGGGATTTTCCTTTGTTTTATAAGGATTAAACCCATGTTTCCTCAGTAAGAAATCAGTCGTTTCTGGGGTGAGTTGCCCAGAAATAGAAATAGACAAAGTATGGGAAATAGTCCAAAAACTTACTGGAAGCAAGAGGAAACAGATCAAAACAATGTATTCATATAGATACCATGATTTCAAATGCCATTCTTTAGGAAATAAGAGCATGAATTTTCATTAAATCTAATTGTGGTGGACATGTGGTGCATAATCCAGTGATGGACTCTGGGCATTTGCTGCTTTTTAAATTAAAGTGCACAGAATAGTCTCACCAGTTGTTGCCTGTGCTTATACAAGCTCAGCCCCTATCAGCTTTTTTTATTTCGTTGTACGTTACAACTTCTAGGTTTGTTTTGAGCCACGTTGGATCACAGAATTAAAAATGCTGAAAGCTAAAATAGCAAGAAACACTGTCTAGAAAGGTGACAACCGGGAAGTTTAGCACCTTGTCCCTTATGATGCGTTTCACCAAGCTATGCATGCTACATTATATAACTATTTTGTTATCGCTGTCATTTTACTGAAGATCACAAAACAAAGTAAGGTATTTATGAGAACTGTAGAATTACTTGGGGGGTGAAATTAATGTTTTACAATAAAAGCATAAAGAAGATAAACCTGCTTCATGTCTTTAAGAAAAGTGAAAAGATATTATGTAAGAACATGCTGTCATTATATTGATCTGTAATACTGCATTGCTGTGGCCATAAACTTTGCACTGAGTCTGCAGAGTGTCAAAACTTTCTCTGTCTGAACTTTCCTTGACCTGCCTGCAGCCTTTTTTCAGTTGGTTTGGTTGTGACAGCAATTTCTCCAACTCTTTAGGACTTTATGACTGATTTGCTTTACAAAAGTTCATCTTTCTGTGGCGCCACCATGGTTTCAAGAGTTCTGGTAAATGTGGGCCAGGCAGGATAAGAGAGACACAGAGTTCAGTTTGGAGGAGCAGAGACTTGGGATGATGAAATATGGAACACAGACTTGACACCAAAGGCCCCACAGCTAAAGAAATGCAGACCTGGAGCTGGGCTACTCTGATTTTTAGGATAAGTAAGCAAACAAAGAAATAATATCCAGCACATATAAATCCACCTTTAAAAAAGGCTGTGACTCAGAGGTGCAGATCAGTGAAATGAAGCCTGGCTGTAAAAGCATGTTAGCAGACACATAAAAGTGACCCCAAAAGAATCCAACACAGAGAAAGAGGAAAACTTCAAAGTGAACTTTGTATTGCTCCTGGTAAAGGACTTTGGGTGCTGACAAGTCACTGAGAACACAGCCACCATGAGAAAGAAACCCCCAACCCAAGGAGTAAGAGGAACACCAGAAGGGTGACCAGAACATCATGAAAAGAGGTAGAAACTAAGTGCATGTGTATAAATTTAACTGCATTATTATTTTTATTACTGAAAATTTTCTGTACAGATTTATTCTTTCTCTTTCCATAACAATTATATGTGGAATAATAAGGGTTCTTGGATGAGACTCTTAGGATTTCAATTGCACTAATGATAAATTTTGACTTTGTGTATAAGGTATGTTTCCTCTTTGCCTGTAAACAAGATTTTAACTACTTAGGGAAGAAACTTTGAAATCATACAACTCTTTTACACTACCAGAAAGCAGTCTATGGAGATCCAGTGGTCAGAACTTCATAAAATGAAATAATTTTTGTCTGCTGCCAGCAATAATACATACACACTAAAACAAAAAGCAAACTGTGCAAAACAGGAAAATGGTCTTAATAGGGAAATGTTAAACAGAAATGTTAAACAGGAATGTGCACACTGTAGAAGTTTGTTTTGGCTTTGTCCTTTTGCCAATGGCAAGCTTTAGGCAATAGGGAAATAATACTGTAGTTCATGAAAATAGTCTGCCCTCCCTTGTACAGTTGCTGGGGTGTTGTTGCACTGGCTGCCTGCTCTGCCAGGATCCCTGTTTGTGCTCCCACAAGCTCTTCAGAAGAAGCATTGCTTGCTCAGGCTCGTGGAGGGATATCGGCTCCACACTTCTCAACACTCAAGCTCAGGAAAAAAAATAAAATGCTCTGTGCAGTCCTCACTGAAAGACCTTGGCTTTTCAGGGGCTTGGAAAGATGTACATTGAATAAATTTTACTGCCAAAATGGATCTTATTATTTGGAGTGGTTTAGGCTACATTTGTACAACACAGCACGTAACTGTTCTTTGGAGAGCTGTGGCGAGGTTTTATAAGAACATGGAATGGAAGCAAAGAGGTCGCATTAATTTGTGCTTTCATAATGTTAGGACTGTAAGGAAATATATTTTAAATAAGAATTGACATAGGAGACCTTCATGATAACAGCTTATATTGAAGGAAATAATTCTTACACAAAATATTTCTCGAGGCTCATAAAAGATAGCAATAACAAACACCATTATGCAGTATCTGGGAAATTCTATTTACTTAAAATGCTTTCTGCTTTTATTATTATTCAGGCTTGTTCCTTCAGTGGAAGTTCTGATTGAAGCTTGAGCAATGTGTATGATCTCATTACACCAGGGCTGCATTAGAAAATCTGATAGTGATAGCTCCAACAATGGCACCTCTCAGTTATTATCTTTCACTTGGCTACAGCAAGAGCCGTGCAAATTTCCTGCCATCAAATTCTGGCAGGTGGCTGGAAAACAATATAATATTCCACATGTACCCTGTTGCACTCGAGGGGAAAAAAATGCCTGTTCAATATCCTGAGTGTGGCTGGTTTGGAGGACAGGCTGCCCCACAGGCAGTGTTGGGTCACAGGCGGGTTTCTGCATTGCTGGGGAGGCTACAAAAGGCCACCATGTAATATGGATACACATCAACAGGAATCTTTTCACTGTACACCTTCAAGTAAGTCACAGACAGCTTTTAGGGCTGTCATTCATTGATTTCTAGCAACTGATTCCTTGTCTCCTCATTGTCAGTTTTCTACTGCATGCACATGTCCAAGGCCAGCTGGATTTTTGTCTTTGCAAGAGGCTAGGTAGTGTCATGTGCTACATATCTACATATAAGCACATCTCTGCTTGCAGATTTTAGAGAGAGGAAGGGGGGAAGAATTTCCTCTCCTTGTCCCTGTGCAGCCCTCCTAAAGTAATTCAACATTACTCTTCACCTGTCTTGTACTTTTGTGGGGCTTGTCAGTACTGACAGCTACAACTGGTGGTATGGGGTTACCTGCTTACAGGACCTGCATCAGTAGGGCCTTGAAATAAAAAGCAAACCTTTCCCACTAGTCTGAAGTTAATAGTTTTGTAGCCTTTTAAATTAGGATTAATTACATCACACAGAGTAAAGCAAGATAGCAGGCTAAGCAGGAAAAATTCAGAGCCAAAAATGTGAGAAATAAAACTTATTAAAATCTGGACAACAACTATCCCTCCTGAGAAGGATGGGTCCTTTTCTCCAGGCTTTCTTTCAAATTTTTAGCAACTTTCAGTGTTTCTGTGTTTGAGATAAAGTGTCCCCTGCCCTGACTTCTCTTTGGAGTCCTCAAGGCCAATATTTGCCACTTCTGAGGCTTCCTGTACTTCCTGCCCTCCTCTGCAGTAGCTTCTTGCTCCCTTCAGAAATTCTCCAGTACCTACTTCTTCAGACTTTTCCCTGCTTTCCTCTTCTCCCACCACTTGTCCTGCCCTTCCCTCCAGAGGAATTGGGAGTCTGGCTTGTTTGGATGCTCTAATGGAAGGTGTAGTTCCCCTTCCTCTCTTATTTCTAGGGTGTTTCTCTCCAAACCACAGCACAGGCACCAGCGTTTTTCTCTGCTCTCCCTCTTCACAGCATTCTTGTAATGGTATCACATGAAACAAACTCCATGAGCCATTGTGTAAGTGCCTGCTGAGGAACTAAAGCCACGTTAACCAGCCTGGCCTGCTGTAAAATCTGTTTGTGGCAAGGGCAGCACAAATCCCTGCCTGAAATGGGCACATTGTATGCTCCCCTTCTCCTTTCTTACCTTTTTCTGGTTCCATAATGTGGGGTTTTTCTGGCTCATTTGTTGATAAATCTTGGTGGAAGCCTCACGCTGGCCATTTTGGAGACATTTGCTGACAATCTGGTAGACAGGCTTGCTGAAATAGAAAATTTCCATATTGAGGATGTTAACTTTTTTCTTTTTTTTTTTTTCCCTGAAGGACTAGAAGTACCAGAACAAAGTTGCTAAAGAAAAGCTATTGCTTTCCCTTTGTTTATAACTGCACATCTTGATGAAATTCTGTGACTAGTTAGCTGCCAAAAACATTTAACATTATGAATTAATAAACCCATGAATTTTGTATAAGATGTTTTCTGGATTGCCTTTCTTGCTGCTGATTGCCATCTTTCTTAGCAGAATAAAGCCTCCTGCTTGGGGTTGTTGCTGACACCTCAAAGTAGCTCATTTATCCAGGCAGTAAAACAGACTTAATGAACCATGAGATACACATGATTTTTCAGAAATGACCATAATGACAATGGTTGGTGGATAATAACAGGCTATTTACCTGTGCCTGAGTTGCTTCAAATTTATTTTCTTCGGACAATTTCCTAACCCTGGCTACAGCGACAATATGATAGAGCTGTAGGTGTACAAGCAATTTGTTAATCAAAATTAATGCTGCATTATTGAGCTGCTGCATTAAGCAGATAGGTCTTCTGAAGAAAGCATGATCAGCTAACCAAGCAAATCTGTGGGTCTGGCCAGTTTAAGAGATGAAGGATTTCTCTCATAAACTGCCTACAACCTTTCTGGTGGTTGTGAACACTTATAATCAGCATATCCTTAGGATTATTGATTCTCCCCTGTAAAGTGTAAAGCATCAACAGAAACTGTTGATGTCCAGGTCATTGGACTGATGTGTTTACCAAAGGGAATAAGAAACCCCTTTACATTCTTATGTGAGCTAATCAGATTTACGTATAATCGGGTCGAGGATGATGGATTAGATGGGTGGATGATTACTGGAGATGGAATCAGCACTTTAATGCATGACAAATGCTTCCTATCCAGAGTTACTGAACTCTAGGAGGGAAGAGAAATCAGAAGTTTTCTCTCACCTTTATCAAAATTTGATTTGCCACATAACACAGCAGCAGTTACGGGGTTAAAATGCACACATGTGTAAAGAATATATATATATATATATATATATATATATATATATATATATATATATATATAAGTATCAGGAGAAAACAGTAGGAAACAAAATCAATTCAGCAGAGGCAGTTAGACATCCTGGGTAGGTTTTATGTGAGATGTAGACATTGAATTCAAAAACACAATTCACAAAACCCTTTCTTAACCTCACTGGCATCCAAAAGGATAAAGATACTTGGATGTTCACTAGCAAGTTCCCTGGTGTTCCTATCCTGCTTCTGATCCTGCTCAGAAGTAACAAAAAGCAATCTCCCTCCTGATATTCCCTTCTGGATGAGGATTCCCCTTGCTTTGAAGACTGTTTTGTAGTTTCATTTAACTGCCACAAGTTCAAGACATGGAACTTGCTGGGCTGGAGGATTGTGCTCCATTTTCTGTCCCTTCTCTTTGTCACCAAAATCAAATTCCTTTGTAACAAAATAGGAAGAAATTGTCTATCTATAGATGGCAGATGTAGGTACCTACATTGTTGAGACTACTTGGGTGCTGAGATAATTTAATCATCACAGACCTTGGAGGGCTCCAGTGTGACTGGCTTTCATTGGGCAGGTAGGATTTAACCTTGGGGATCACTTAAGTGCTTTGCTAATTCCTTTCTTAGATCTAATTATGGACCTGAGTTTGGATTTACTTTATGTTAATATTTTTATGTAGCATAAACACAAACATAATATCGCTTTCTCAGACAAGCTAGCATTTCACAATAAACTCCAGCATCTACATGACAGAAGATTAATTTTAAGCATTTTTAGGAGACAACTTTGGCACTTACATAAAGAAGAAAAGAGAAAAGAGTTTTCTTTGGCAGAGAAAAGCGTTGCAGTGATAATTTCCAAGGAGCTGAGTAATCTTGATACTTTTTTCACGTGCATCCCACACCTTCAAGAGGATACATTCAGCCTCTTCTGTGAGTGGAGAGTTTTGAGATGTGCAACATTTCCTGTGTAACAACATATCGGTTTCAGGTTGTGATGAGAAAAAAATTGCTTTCAAATATCATGAGTTCAAAAGTGCAGCTGAAATTTGAAAGTATTAGTTTCACATTCTACTTAAGAAAAACTGTGAAAAGAGAAGCAGAGAGGAGACTGGGGATAAAATTCCAATAAAAATAAGATATCTATATCTAGGCAGTTGGTATTATATATATCTATATAATATTGTGTGCATGACCAATATGGTAACAGAGTATTAAAGCTGCATGGTTAGGCAGTCAAAAGTTTGGAAACAGCCTAGTTAAGGTTGCTTGCTGTGTTGCTCTTCTCCCTCACCTTGTGAACACATTATGACTTTTTTTTTTTTTAACTCCAATACTTCTCCGCGTAGTCTTTTTCAGATAGAATAAATATTTCTTTTATATAACCCCAGGAAACTTGAAATGTTGTTTATTCCTCTCAGCATTTGCGAATTTTCATTATCATAGTGGTGCAGAGAGTAACACAGATGCTCAGGCTGTTTTTTAGCCTTTTGTACCATTCAGATGGCACAGAAGGGCCATAAAGCAGACACCACCGACCCACCTCCCCACCCTCCTCCCGTATTTCCTTCTGTTGTGTCTGATATAGATGCTTTTCTTCTGCCTCCCTCCTTCTGCCACTTTTGCATTAAGTAAAATGAAACACAGCAGCACAGTTTTTCAAATGAGGGGGAAAAGGCTGGCAAGAGCCTTCCTCCATCATCACTCCTGTGTATTAAAAGAGGTACAAGGCAGCATCTCCTGCAAGCCCTCATGTGATTTGTCCTCGTCTATCTCTTGGGCTGGGTGGACACCTGGGGGAATCTAGGTCTAACTTGTGTTTCATAGAAGTCATGACCATGTTTTAACTCTCCCATCCTCCCCCAACAGACACATGGTGTCCTCTGTTGGGAGTACTGCTGAGCTCTCAGAGAGCAGTTTTTTCCCACCTGGCTTCTGAGGCGTCCCCAGCTCATTGCTGTCAGTCAATAGAAAAGCTCCCCAACTTCTGTGCAGCTTGGAATCAGCTCACCTACAAATTCATCTCCCTGATAAACACACAAGCTTCAGCTGCTACTCTCTGGATATTTTTCTTGGCACAGAATTGGATCCCTGAATTTGATTCCTCTCATTTTCACACTGGTGGCTTTTATGTCTGCTAACCTCTCAATCCTGAACCAGAGCACAGCACTGTAAATCTTGTACCCACAGGAAAGGGGTACAAAGAAGACAAGCCTATTGTCTCCTAAAAAAACCCCTGATATCAATGGTCTTACAACTGAGTTGTGCTGATGAAAACCTGGACTATGAATTTCAATGACCATCTTATTCTGAGGGTCCAAATATTTGCCAGAGCATCTGACAGAGATAAGAAAATATTTGTGATAAATGTAGAAATAGCCAGTGCATTCATGTTCTCCATGGTCAGACAGGCCAGATGGCAAGATCACAGCTGCCTGTATATCCCTTCCCTTTCCAGGTAGGAGTGAGCAAACACCCAGTGTTGGATGTGGTTAAAAACTTTACCACTTCCAAATGATTACCAACACCCACCTGGTAGAGATCACTCCTGAAACTGAAGAACATGAATGTTCCTTCATTCATTTTTGGATAAAATCTGCAAGGTCACTGTACATCACCCTCATCACCAGTTTAAGCTAAGGTGGAAATATCTGAGAAGAGGAGAACCCAACTGGTACCAGGGCTTCTGTCTGTGGGTAATGACCAGGGAAGAGAAGGGAAAAATGGGGAGAGGGGCACAGGCTTGCAAAGCAAAGGCATTTGTATGCCTTTATGGTATCTGCTGAAGGCTTCTTATTCCTATATTTATTTACTCAAAGCTGAGGCTTCAGCATTGCCCTGACTCTTACATGCTCTCTGTAATGAGTGTGCAGGGATTCAAACCCATTTTACTGCATGGATGACTAAGAGACTAAAGCAAAAGGGGCAAAATATAAATTGTCAGCATAAGGTGGAAGCAACACATAAAAAAAAAATTGTACTGTATCTTTTCAGCTTCTATTTCATTTTGGAAGTTAGCATAAAATTCTTACCTGAAGTGATGTTTTTAAAGCTTAAGGAATACGGTGTGGTTCTGTTATGTGACTCCATGATCTTTTATAAACCTCTGCTTAGTTTAATAGATTTCTATTCTGAAGTTACGACAGGACAAAAAGAAAATATAATGTGTTGAAAACTCAGAGCAAGATCAGCAAGATAGACAAAAGAAAGAAAAATGTTTAACTGGGGAAGTCAGCAACTCTTCAGCAATTTTATTATAAATAACTTAATTATATTGTATAATCCCCATGATTGCCAGAGACCTTATTGATTACTCACAATGATACTGCATTAGGCTGCTCCTAATGAGATGTTTATTTTAATAACTATTTTCTATGTGGATGTACTAGTTTGCAGAAGCACTAGGTTAAGGATACTTCAGTTAAGTGACTCCAGAATGAATTTAACATAATAAGGAGGACAGATGGGCTTTCAACTCCACAGCAATAGTAAAGAAAAGCACAGATCACTGCAGCACAGATCCTTTCACAGTTATTTTTGCAAATAAAATCTACTATTTCTAAGTCTATTTCTGCTTAGGCTGGTTAGATCATATAACCAGCCATGTAAGAAGTTAGAATCTTAATCAATAAAGGCTCAACACTTGTTGAGCTTGTGTTAAGCAGCAGCTTAGCCTGGGAAGAACAATTGTCCATGTTTCTTTGAAATATACTGTAATATATGGAATTGCACTGGGAACAAGGTAATGGGTACCTTCAGCAACAGTTTCAGATCCTGGCCTATAATTAGTGATGAAAATAATGGGGTTTGAGTTTTACTAGAACTTCTATGAGAAATTAGATTCATTTTACCTGCTCTTGTTTCTAATCCCCATTTTGCAGGCAAATCTGGGTTCTCTTGGCTGCTTCCCTAACACCTCTTTGGTGAGCACATTTCAATATGTGAGCTATTACCCTGTGTAGAAAGCTCTCCTGGGAATCCAGCTGCAAGTCCATTTCTGTGCTCAAAGTCATTATCACTCTGGCATGATCCAAAGGCATTCACAATATCTGCAAACAATCAGGGAACAACTAAAGATGCAGTCTCAGCAACTGGAATTTAAAAATCCATTTCAAACGCAGAGGTACTGTAATCTGTACAAAATTATTAGATTTCACACAACTACTGAGCTATTTTGACAATTTAGTCCTCAAAAATCTGTACCAATAACTATATTGCAAAATACAGAGGCATTGGCACAGCATGATGCGAGTCTCTGGATCTCAAGTTAATCTTCAACAATAAAATGACCTAGAAAGAATTTATTTTTGTTTCTTATGTGGCTGAGGGGTTTGAGCTACACTCTGCAGCCAGGAGAGGCCTGGAGAAGATTTCATTTGATACTTCTTTTTGTCATTTCTGTTAAACCTCCACTTACCCTCATTAATCTTACAGCAGACTCTGCCCAGCACCTTCCCGTGTAAGCACGACTTCCCTGTTGGGAAGGCTGAGCAGATGCTTGGTAAAACTTCCAAGATTTGGGCCAGCACATCATATGTTATGGATGAAAATGTCTCTGGGCAGGTTTCAGAGGTGTAGCTGCAGCCACAAGCTCCCACTGAGGGCTTGCCAAAACCTTTTGGAGAGAGTGTCCAGTCTCCTGTAATCCCTGCTGGATCTGCACCGGGGCTTGGGGAAACTCCAGACTTTCCCTGCCCAGCACTTCAAGCTCCAACAGCAGCATGGTGCTCCATGGACCCTCTTCTTTCTGTTTGATGCACTGGTGTACCCAAAGAGAAGCTCTGAAAGGATTGTCCCAAGAATCTCACTATTAATCAGTCTTAACCATCACAACTCCCTCTTAGAAAATACAACTCCATCCCTACTCTGGATAGACCTGTTTATTATCCAAAAGTAATATTAGTTCCCAGAAGCAAAATTAAACAAATTAATTGAAAAATATACAATTAAAATAGGACTGAAGAAAGGCCTTTTGGAGAAAAAATGTGATGTGCATTCCTGCATGTGTATGGCTTTGGTTATATAGAGAAAGAAATTAGAGGAGATGCTGCTTTTATAAACTCTCTTGTCTGACAAACAAAGTATCTGCCACATTTATGCCTCTACTTTTCATGGGAAAGGGGTTATAAAGATTCTCTTCAGATTGTTACAATCTGTTATGATTTCACATAAAAAAATGATACCTAACATATAATGGAAGTGTTTTAGTGGATCTTGGTCACTTTGAACCCACTTATCCATAATGCTTTGCAAACACAAGCTGCAGTAGAGGGAAATGTTATCATCTTTTCTCCAGAAAAGATAAAGGAGCGTTACACCAAAGTTTGCGACAGTTCATCTTCTTACACAAAGACAAAGGAATTAAACCATAAAAGGACCATTTCAGGTTCATGATATCTGTTTTAATAACCATGATCAAGGCTGCAGTTTCAGTCAGGTTTTTACTTTGAATCTTGAACTTTAAGAGGTTCCCTGGAGACTCCATTTTAACATGCATTGCAGAATATAAAACATAGAGATGTATATACAAAATGCTTAGTTTTAATAATTTTAACTAAAACTAATTGTCTGTGTCTAAAAATTTCCCTTCCTTTTGTATTAGATAAAAGCATTAACTTTATTTGCTATATAATTCCTTCTAATCTCATCTGGGTTTTACTTTCTAAGATTAAGAATCCTATGGGGAGACTGGAAATCTCTGTTTTAATCCATATGCAGATTTGTCTTTCACCATACCCAAATCTCTCTCTCATTTGCCAGAAGACATTGTAGCGACAATTTTAAGGCAAAAGCACTACATAAAATATAAGGCTGGTTTTCAGACAAGTTTAAAGGCTAAGACATCACTTGTATTATTTATTAAAAAATAGTAAAAAAAAATGGCTGAGCCCAAATAAAATTAACAAAAGCAGAAGCACCTGAACAAAAGAAAATTCATTACTATTTTACTTATTTCCACATTTAATTTGGTGCCTAACCCTTTTATCATGTTTCTACACAAATTTAAACTGGTTAGATATCTCTCTCATACCTGCCTTCATTTTTTGCAGCTGTAGATCCCTTAACAGTGAAATGAGGACCACAACACTTCTCTGCTTCACCAACCAGTCCAATTAACTACTAAGGGACAGAAAAAGACTTTCTAACTTTATGCCCAGTATAATGTGCAAGCATTTCTTCTGTGAAATTCTTCTTCACCTGAATAAGGTGAATAAGGTTCCTGGAATGTTTTCATCAACACTTCTATTCTTTCCTCTTTCTTTTATGGTCTCCACAGCCAGCATTTTAACAAACACTTGAACACAGAAAATTCATCCTCCATGGCCAGAAATATGTAAAAAAAAAAGATGAATTAAAGCTCAACTTGCCTCCCATCCTGCTTTCTACACCCCAGCAAGTATGTGACACAGATGAGTGTGTACAAGCAAAACAGCAAAATGAAATGGCCCTTGAAAAGTAGGAAAAGAAGCTGCTTGTTGTTCACACAGTATCAGAAAGCTAAAAGCAAATTTGCCCTTGAAGAAAAGAATGGAAAGGAGAAAGATACTGAAAGATATTCAAGCAGCTGAGTTCAAGTTTTAAGTTTCAACTTTGTCTGAAACAGAGTTTGACTCTCAGTGCTGCTGACACTGCATAAAGCGAACCCACCAGTGAGGTTTAGATGAAACCCGTGTAAACAGCAGCAGATTTCATGCTGTTCTAATACAGACCCCTGTGAAAGCACAACTGTTCAGAAAAATATGTAATATACTTCGAGTATGAGGACCTACAAACCTCAAGAGGCATCACTGCAATGGTTCTGGCCGAATGACTTCTAATTTGACACTGAAGAGGCAACCTACCAAGTAATAACTGTGAAAACTGCACAGGGACAATAATTCAGCTACCATAGATGTGTTTTTAGCACAAGAAGTTCCTGCTATATATTAGTGCTAACCTCAACACAAAGCTTACCTTGCCATCAGATTACTCCTCTGTGTTTTAATGTGTCATCCAAACAAAAAAAAAAAAAAACAACCCAAAAATCATAGAACCTGCTGCAGAGCACACACAGTCATGTTTACTTGTCATGTTGCTTATATTGGTAGAGAAAACAGAGGTATTTGCAGTGGAAGAAATAACATGAAAAATAGAATAATTATCCACCCGAGACAACTGGCAAAGTACCCAGGATTTCACTGGACAGGGCTGGTAGTCTCACCTTAGCCAGGAATCATTACTGAAGCCCTCTTCCATTACAACCACAAACCTTTCTTCCCATATAGCATTTCTACACTCAAAGAACTTCCTGGGCAGTACCTGGTCAGCACAACACCTGCAAGGATTAGTGTCCATTAGGATAAGTGCAAGGGTTGTGTCCATTTCCCAGAGGCACAATGGAGTTCAGCAGTACCAATCCAGGCCTGAGCAGGAATTAAAAATCAGGAGTTCTGGCCCGGCAGTAGTTGCCTGTAGTCCCCCTGAATCTAAAAGTAAACATTAAGGAGGAGAATAGTTATTTATTGATGCTGTTCTGCACTACTGTTCATAAGATGCATGCTTAATTCCCAACCCTGTGCTCTGCAGAGACCACGAGCACTTAAACCAGAATGTCTCATCACTTCAGTAATGACACCTCCAGGGATCTCCAGTGTAGGGCAGATGGACTACAAAATCTGAGAAAGCGACTGATGCTGTCTTTCGTGGTGTGAACGCTGACTCCCAAAAATAGGAGCACAAGAAGCTGCTGCAACGTGGCATTATTAAATTCTGAATACGTGTTTTTGAAAGACTATGTGAGATTCATTAATGACCTAAACCACTCTGGTTTTGAGAAATCCTTTTTTTTAAAAAAGTGAGACACGGGTGTGACAAAAATTAAGACGCATAAAATAAAATAAAGTTGTATGCTTTGCCTAGAGGACCAAAAGCACAGAACCACACCACAGAGACACCGCAAAACCCACAGACACTTCTATACATAAGCAGTTTGCTAACCCAGCCATCAGGACTAATGGGCGCTGTCCCTTTTTTGGCACGGTGCTCCGAAATGTGGGTCAGCCGAGCATTGCCGGCGCCCGCCGCTCCGAGGAGCCACAAGGCAGCAAAAGCGCTGCCGGAATGGGGAGAATCCAGCTCGCAGCCACGGCCATTTCGCCCCTAACACCATCTCCGGCAGCGCTACGAAACTTCGGAAAAGCTTAGCAAAGCCTTTTTGGAAGAGCGTGTTTATCTCGCTAGGGAAAAGTCTGAGCTGTCCTGAATGCAGGTAGGAAATCCTTACAGCGTTTGAAAGCCCGCTGGAAGCACCGGGAAGCTGTGTGAGAGCTGCGAGCATCCTTCAGCGAGGCAGCGAAGCCCATGGCCGGTAGCCGGCCGGCCGCAGCCCCAGCATCAGCCCTGGATGCAGGAAGCCCCGTGGAGGTGCTTTGTGCTCCTGCCTCTCACAGCTGGGGCTGAGGAGGCCACAAGGGCCAGCTGAGCAAGCGAACATTTCAAACGGGCTGCGGGGAGGGGGGAGCAGGGAGCAGCTCTGCCAGCTCATGCCCGGCACGGCTGTCGGGCCACCTGCTGCTCGGGGGCACTGGAGCAGATCAAAAATAAAAACGTGTACCTGTGCATTCACCACCTGTGGCCCTAAACCGAGGGCTGGAGGCAGCATTGTCGGCCCTCTCCTCAAAGAAATGATAGGATGGGACCGATCCCTCCAGTGACTCGTGTACCAAAATCCATGTGGTGGCCGTGGATCTCTTGGAAACAGCCCTTTGTCTGAGGAAGTTTTGTGCAGCTTCTATCAAAGACTTTGAAGATTTTCCCAGAACTCTGAGATTTGAAGCTGTGTGGAGGCTCTGCCACAGCCCTGCTCCTCTCAGACGTGTCAGGTCTGTGCTGCCAGGGGCCAGGCGGGCGCTGAGGTGCTCAGGGTTTCTGTGGTTGTGCCATGCAGCTCTGCTCACTGAGGCTGAGGCTTCCAGGCCGTGTTTGCTGGATCTGCTGAGAATGAGCTCAGTGTGTGATCCATCCCTGGAACATTATCTTTTCTGTTTGTGCACAAGGGTTTGGCACATAACTACACGCTTCTGCCTGGGAAATCCCTTGCAGATATAGATGTGTGGAAAACAGAGAAAGCAAGCAGGATAGCAGATGTAGCAGGGAAAACAAAGCTTTGAAGGCAATTTGCCCCAGAAGGATGACTCAAGCGCGATGATTTCCTCATGTTTTCACAGATACTGTGCATAAAGACACAAACTTGGGCATTGGAGTGCAAGCCCCTCTCCCACAGACACCTGCATGTCTTCAACAACACGTAATTTCTATTCTATTCTATTCTAAGTAAAGGCAATGCCTTGCTTTAGAGACAGAATTGCAAATAAAATCTCTTCTAAAATCAGCCAGCACTTGCAGACAGCTTCAGCCCCCTGCAATCAATAGTTTATGGATAAGTTGATGCATAAATTCTGAAGAAAATGAAACAAAATGTACCGTATCAGTTTACATAATCCAAGAGCCAATATCCTTCATTTTCTGAGCCACCAAAATGAAGATCTAAAATAAGGAGATTTGGAGACTGGAGTTTAATCCCTGCATATTTTGCATACTTTCTTTTTTTCCCCAAATGTCTCAAAACATTTTTAAGGGGGGAAGAAACAACTTAAAAGTGTCAGAGTGTTTTAGATACAGGCTGAGAAAATGATGTAAGTTGGGAAAAATGCCGCATAAACACCTTTCTTTCTGTGTCATGTTAGCTGCCTGACATATTAGATAAGTCAGAGAAAGGCAAAAGCTTTCAGGATCCATCATCTGAATCTGCCTCGGGAATTCAGTTTTCAACATTATTTAGGTTCCTGTAGCACACAGGAAGAACAGGAGGGGAATCCTCCTGGGATTGTGGACAACAAGAGCCAAGCCCACCCTGGAAAATCCTGGTCTCACGGTACCCTGCTCTCCTTGCCTCTGTGGCAGTGTGGCTACTGCTTGTACCTGTGTAACCGTAAAACATTTTGATGAGGAGAGCTCTTCAGAAGCCCTTGTTTAAGCACCATGATTCCCACAGGCAGGTGATGGGTTCCATGAATCCTATCAGCTGCAGGCACTCGTTATTCATCTGAACATGCACACAGGCACTCTTTTGTGTAGGGCTGGATGCATAAAAAATTGATGGCTGGGTTGAAAACTATTGTATTTAAGATGAAAATACTCCTTGTTCATGTTTGTCATCTACTGTTTGAAATAAATTTCTCTCAAGGGTCAGTTTCCTCCCATGGAATGATTTCAGTTACTCTGATAATGATTTATCAGATGTGTGTATGCAACAGAGATCACTGGCAGCTACATGGAAAATAATTTAAAAACAGGTATTTCCTATTAATTGTAACAAATATCATGGCAACTGTCAGATGAATAGTTGTTTAAAAAGTACGAGACACAACAATTTCATTATTTTCAAGGAAACAAAAACCACAACAAAACAAACCAGATGAGAACTCCCAGAAAAAAAGAAGAAACATGTTGTCTTTTATGTAGACACTCATTCCTTTGTTGAAATATTTACATATATACCTTTACACTTGCAGATTTTCACATTTACTTTTTGCAATCCTGCACAGCTTTGCCAATTGCCATGCTTTTACAAGACAAAATGAAAAGTGTATAAGATAAGGATTAAGCAAACACTAGAAAATCCCTTGGCTTGAACACTGATACAACTGATTATTGTTTTAATCTAGTGCTTCTTGGGCAGTATTTACTTACTATTTAATATTTTTTATTTAATATTTAATATTTGGTTTCATTTAACCAGGTAAGGCCTCAAGAGAATGGACGCTGACTAGTCTCTTTCTAACCCTGGGCATCAACCAGGTTATCCTAAAGCCCCTACATTTTTTGCAATGTGCTGTTAGAAATCACTCCCTGTTGAGTGCACACTAAAGAGATGGATGTCACTATCTGGGGACCTTGTGGCAAGGGCAGAGGACCAGCCAGGAAAGCAAAGTCAGAGTCTGCATGGAAGGCCCACTTTTCAACTCCGTGGAATGAAGGTCTGAGGAAGAAGGAAGTGTTTCAGTGTAAAAGGAAATATCAACACCAACAAGGAAAAGTCAAAACAGAGCCCTCCAAAGAAATCAATGTAGCACCAATTATTCAAGAACAGAATCTGCTGCTGGGTGCTGGTCAGGGAGATAATACAGGTACAGTCTTTCCTGTTTTCATCTCCGCTGACAGCTTGGCCCCTCTTAAGTTATTTCTGTACTATTCTGTCTCCTTACTTCAATCTTCATTCTTGAATTTTCATCACAGTGTCTCCCTAGAGTCTTTTCCTCATCCTGAGCTACTAATCTGTGGGATGATAAACCCAGGATACACAGCTTTTTGTGCAGTAAGCTACATTTTGGGTTTTTTTGTTCTTGCTCTGTCTGTTCTGCCATTCTTACTGATCTCTGAAACACACAGGGCAGAGGACAGTAAAGAAGCACAGAGAGAGAGAAGTGTAAGTGAAGTTACTGCCCAATGCAGAAGAAGGCTCAAGTTACAACATCTTCAGATGGAAAATCTATCAGAAGTGAGGTTTTAGAAGATGAAATGTCTTCCCTGCTGACAGCACCGTAAGGAATAGCTGCAGGGCAGAATTTTAAAAACAGAGGTTGTCTTGACCTCTCTCCAGCCTTGTATGGTGCTCAGCATGATAGATCAGGGGAAAAAAAAATATTATAGTGGGTCAGACACAAAAACACATCATATTGCAACAACACCCCTGATTTTTCCTTGGCTCTGGATGACAAGAACTAGGATACTGCATTTAATATGACTACAACAAAGGTTTGGAAAGAGAGAGTTCAGAAAAGAGCAGCAAAATAATTAAGGGACTAAAGGGATTTACCTATGAGGAAGATTAAAAGAACTAAATAAATATGTCTAGTTTGGCTTAGTGATAACTAAGGAGAGGCATTCCAACCATCTACAAATATTTGACTGACACAGACACTAGGGAAGGAAAGGAATTACTTAGCAGGAAACAAGCAGGTATATCAGGAATTAATGGGATGAAATTGAGAAATAGAGAATTGAGGAATCTAAGGCAAATCCTCCTGACAATGAGTTCTAATAGTCTGCAGAAAACATATCAGCATATATGCAAGAGGGAACAGTCTTGCACTGGTAAGGAGGGGGACTTAAGTGACTTGCTGGGCCTTTCCAATCTCAAATATTTATGATTCTATAATTAAGCATTATAAAATTTAATGACATATGCCATTTTTTTTCAGCAAGTTCTGACTGTTGCCTTGGGTCATAAGTGTGCAATTATTTCCTAACTAAAGGTCTTACATTTTGACTCATGAATCCTTAAATCCTTATAAAATTAACTAGGTTGGTCTCCTTTTTTTTTTTTTTAACTTAAATTGAATTTATATTAATGCATTTTCTCTTATTTCTAACTAGCAGCTATCTCCCCCTGCTCACAACTCATAATTCCCTCTTTATGCAAGGTGAGCCTGCACACTTAAAGCTTCGTGGCTCCGTGCCTGAACCTGCTCAGCCTCAGGTTGAATTCCTGCTGTGTTCAAGGCAGCTGCTGTTCCCAAGCCCAGATGAGCACAGGGGCTCTTCTTCCTCTGAGGATGAACTGCGTGCAACAAAGGGGAAAAAATGTTACATGGTATATTCAGCTGAGAGCTGTTTAGAGAGCTTTGAAAGCAGATCACTGCCACATGAAAAGCTTCATGTCGCCGCTCACCCCGGTGTCACAGCACCACTCAGCAAATGAAAACAGGTGTTCGTGTGCTACTGCCCAAGCTCCTGGCCAGAATCACAGCTGGTGGGTAGCAAGTTTCCTATCTTTCTCTTTGGCAAACTCCTTGGTTTTGATGTATATGCTTGCTTGTGTGTCCAACACGTCCCTTGTGCGTCAAAACATCGCCTGAAACGGGTACAAACCTAGGGAGCGATCAGAAGGTTGTGGTCCCATGTGAGCAGTGATTTTGGGGGTCCAAGTGGTTTGTTCTGCCCTGTCTCAGACAGCATGTGCTGCCTAAGGTTGTTGCACAGCTTTTGTTGATATTTTACCATTGACTGTGTTACATGTGCAGTCCCTCAAGAGAGTTCATACAGACTACTTCTTTGTGAATTATTATTTAAATATATCTTTTGTCCAGGTAAGAGTGCAGCTCACCTCCCATTGTGAAGGGCAATCTGTGATGCCTGTTGCTTTCGTGATGCGTTCTTTTGGTTTCCCCCTGTAGTGCAGCTGCAGACTGGGCACCCTGCGTCATCAATATCCGACACTGACACTCCCTTCATTCTTGGCTACTTGCTTAAAGCTCCTTCCTATTATGTGTGCTGGACTCCAGCCTCAGCCGAGGCAGTAAGTGACAGCAGAGTTTCATCTGGCATCAGGATGTGGTGACAGCAGTGCCTGCAAACACTCTGGTGTAGCATGGGCAGTGTGGGCTTCCTCCTGACGCAGGAGATGGATCTTCCCCCAGCCCCGGCAGACACAGAATGCCCTCTTTGCTACCTGATCCTGAGCCCAGAGATCCTGTCTGCCAGCACGTGTGAGAGCTGCTCCTCTGAGGAGATCAGAGGATGTGAGAGCCTGGCTATTTCATCCCAGAGTGAGCAAATCCTCAGTGAAAGATGCTGGGCACTGGCATTACAATATTCTGAGCACTAATTACCAGGACTCTAGTTCCCAAATCTTTTCACTTTCAAGATAACACTGCAGCAATCAGGCTGAAATGGGATAATTAAACAAAGCACTGTCTCCTCTCCCCTCCTCCCCCAGTCACTCTGCAGCCCTGTCTGTCATTTCCCAGCACGGAAGGGCTGAGATGCGGGCGCCTGATAGGAAAGCTCAGTTGCTGCGTTCATTTTACAGGAGGTGTGGCTTTAGAACAGCTTCCTCGCTAGGAAAGAGCCACAAGGAGCCCTGGCTGCTCCTGTGGATGGTTCATCACTGAGCTGAGTCCAGCCAGAAGTAGGTGAAAAAGATGTAGGCAAAGAAAGGAAAGAAGGAATGAGAATATTTGCTCCTTTTCCCAAAGCAAGAACAGGCAAAATCTTGCTCTCTCTTTGAAACCCACAGATTGTGAATCCAGTTTTTGCAGCTGTGATTAATGTCTTGAAGCATCCAAATACTTGGGGTATAAGAAGAGGATTACTGCCTGTCAGAACTTGTCTATCTTTTGAATATTCTGCCCAAAGCAGCAAAAAAATAAGTAATAACTTGGTACTGACAGCTCTTCATTAAGGTACAGCAGCTTCAGCCATTGCCTTAGTCCACAGTTCTTCTCTCTGTCTCCACAGCTTACTAAAACAACTTTAAATGTTTCTGTTTTTCTCTTAAACAAATGAGAGGAATTGTTCTTTCACATCTGACCAAATAAAAGTATCCTTCTCCAGATTTGGACTTTTCAGGAACATACATTATACATACATTATATACAGCGTGTATATATATATATATATATATATATATATATATATATATATATATATATATACATATCCCATGTGGGACAGTCTTTTAGAGTATGTGATACAGTGAATGCCAGTTTAACCCATGTATTGCTGGGTAAGTGAAAAAAAATCTTCTGTTTTTAGATGAAAAATCCAAAGCCAAGACTTGTGGCTTCTGAATACACATTCTTCAGCGCTTTGTATGGAATTCTAGTTTGTGTGCATTTTTGCATTCAATAGCTAGGGTTTTTTTTTTACTTCCCTCATAGTTTTCACTATTACAAAATGCTTTCCAGTAGACAGTCTACATTTTCACCCTTATTTTAGGCCATTTTTGCTTCTTGCACATGTCCAGCCCCTGGGAAAACAGAACTCCCAAGTCACATATTTTTGCATCATTCTGCTTATCACTCACAGACAATAAAGAGGAAAAAACCACTCACCATCTTCCTTGTATTTTCTCCAGGCTGTTTGCTAAATGTTTTCATCAGTCAGATTTTTCTGAACTTCCCTGTGGTGGCTATTGTTGCTTGTCTCTTCAGTTTGTTGATTATTTCCATAGCTCTCAGCATAGATGCTGTTCAGAAAAAACAAACAAAAAACCCCAACCCAATCCCCAAATATAAAACAAAGAGCATTTTTTTTCTCAGAATTCTGAACTGTAGGTCAGGCACTCTGCATAGTTACTTTACAGAGGTAGAGGTAGCTCATATATTTGCTTTCATTCAGAGTTTCTGTTGAACAGGAAACAAGAGACACACTTCTGAGGATGCACAAGAGGAAATAGCACCTCTACTTATGCACAGAAAACAAATTACTTTTGGGTAGAATAGGAATATTACAGTCAAGAACTGATGTGGCTTTCATGTCATCTTAAAGAATGATGTGAAATCTTTCCTTGCTGCACTTTTTCTTTAATGAAGATGAGATATAACTGCACCTCTGAGGCACTCAGATTCAGGACATTCGCACATTCTGTGACTCCTAGCAGACTCCTGGCTCACTTCTCTGAAGGTAATTTCACTATGACAGCTGTGAGATAGCATCTATAGATTGTTCTGCAAAATGTAACTTTCCATTAGGAGCCAGGGGGACTATTCTCTAGCAATCAGAACTCTCTGATAAACATTTATTTTTGTCTTTTTCACCTGGACAAGACTCTGCTACGGTGCTTGGAACACCTGCCAGATGAGATCTAGTTGCATTTCTTGTAGCTACTGGAAATCCACACAGTGGCAGTGGCTAGCAGTGGTATCAGTAGTCAGACAAGTACTACCATTCCCTAGTGTCCTGTTTATATGTCCCATTTCAGAGGGAAGGTCTTGTCTTCTGACTGCTCAGGCCTGGCTGGGAAGGGGCTGGCCAAGGACAAGGGGATACCTTTGTTTGGCATTTTGTATGACTTCCTTGTTTATCTCCAGGCTTACCATGACAGCAATATTTTTTATATGTAATTTTTGCGGCGTTTCAGACTCCATAATTTCTATTCTTCCCCTGTCGTTGCCTTTTTGCAGAGCAGCTAATTTTCATTCCAAGGATGCTGTACAGAGCAGCCCACTAGTTAACACAAGAGGCAGCCATCTGACAAAGCACTGGGAAAGGACTTGGGCTTTCTGTTCTAATAATCACAAGTGCCAGTAACAGGACAGGACGAGAGGCTCAAACAAAAATAAATTAATTAGCAAGGACATTATTTATGCACTGGGAATTCCTAGTGTATGTGGTGTCTGCTCTAATAACATGTGGACAAATCACCTCCCTATGCTGTAACACCTTAGGGAGAGGGCCAGCAGAGGAAGACAAATGTAAGATCCAATCTAAAGGGAAAAGGATAAGAAGCAGCTGGAAAATCTGTGGGGAAATGCCTTGCATATGCATAAAGAGCAGAGAGATCCATATGGACACCTGCCCCTCACCACAGCTCCTCTTGCTCCTGGCTAGACTTGTTCCAGAGTGATCTGCACTTAATACCAACAGGACTGTGGGCCATGGGGATGTAAGCATTCCAAACTTGCTTTTCCCAGTGTGGTGAAACAGAGGTGAGCACAGACCTTTTAGGAGAAAAGAAAAAAGGAAATAAATTAAAAAAAAAAAAAGGAAACTTTTCACAACATTTTTTAAAAAACAGATTGAACCATATAATTTGTCTTACATTGCAATTACTTCTCTGTTTGAGATGTTCACTATTTTCTGCCATTGTAATTTCACATACTGGATAATTAGTACCCTCTGCACAGAAACAACAGGAATGGCTGGGCAGCAGGAGAACTCTTTCTGGATGCTGCTAAAATAAAATATTGTCTCATTTCTTCTCAGCGCATAACTCAAATCCAGGTGTGCAGAGGAGTAAAACTGAAAGGCCAGAATATTAAGTTAAAAACGAAAGAAAGATATTTGTTGAACAGTCCAGCAGAGCAAAGAAAAGCCATACTGTATAAAATTGATATGAACGTGAACATTGGTTCAAGAACTGATATGAACGTGAGCATGAAATTGGTGTTTTGAAACAATCCCCTGCAGATGACCCTTAGAATACAGCCATTGACTCCATATGGAGGTAAAAGTCTGTCTCTTTTTCTTTCTAAGGGATCAGACACAGAAATTGAAATAACAAATCTGTGTAGAGTATTGCCTGAAATACCAATTTTTAAACACAGTCTAATGACTCAGTGAAAGAATATCACACCTGTATCCAAATTCCATTTCAGTTCTATGGAAGCAGAGTATGATGTGCTCGGAAACAAATATTCAAGTTTCCCTTCTAAAATAAATCAATTGATTGAGAATTATATCACAGGATTTTGAAACTCTGAAGTGAATACGTTGATATTAAGGTAGTGGTGACTTTTTTAAAGCATTTGTTAGCCTATCCTTTGTATCAGGCTTTAAATGATCTTGCAAAACTCTGGACTAAAAGCTGTTACACATATTCTTTGAAATCATTGTAAGTTTCAGTTTTAAATAAGATAAGGAATTTAGATTTATATGGTGTGCCATTGCTTCCCTGTGTTACAGAATTTGTCTAGCTGTATCCAGTGTGAACATGGGGAATATGGCCAACAGAAGGTGAAAATGCTTGAACAGGACACGAGCTTATTATGACGACAGAAAAATGGATGCCAAGATATTCCTAGGGGGAAAAAAAAAGTTTCCATAACTTTTGAGTGATAAAATTTGCATTTACAGATCTGAATGGATGCCTCAGTTCTCTGACAAAGGTGCCTTTCACTGAGGTTGTAATCATGTTACTCAATATTTTAAACTGAGGCAAACGGCTTTCCTCATGGAGTGTCCTGTCTGCTAAAACAAATGGCAAGGAGAATCATAACCAGGCTATTCCTAACAACATTATTGTTAGGTAAAAAACTACTTTTACAGTCAGTTTTCCAACAGTAATATACAAATCCAGGCACAGGGAGGCAACAGCCTAGAGTAGTAATTACAGCTGATCTCAGCCAAATTTGAGAAATAGTTTCTTGCACAAAGCCAAGTGGAAATAAAAATTCCTCAAATCATACCAGCCAGAAAAGGGTATCATTCAGTCTCCTATGTGGTAGAATACAAGTAGTAATATTTAAATGCAATGTTATTATCCTATTTCTAGGAACAGAATAATTTCTAGAGTTCATTATAACATGACAAATTTCACTATATTGAAAATTGTTTTGAATTTAAACTGCATACTAATTCTCAGTACAAAGATAAAACCTAAAGGGGAAAAATAAATCTTACAGAATCCTCCTAGAATTAATATTGGATTCTCCAACTTCAAATTACAATAATACCATCATCAAGAGGGTCCTCAATTAACCTCATCTGACATTCCAAGCAGAATATTTTAAGAGTCGTGAAGCATGCAAATAGAAACTTCAATTAAAGACAGACTTCATACATTGGACAGCCTGTGAGAATAATGTGAAACATTATGTAACCAACTGGTGCTTTGGTAACACCCACAGATGATGGAGAGGAGACTGAAAAAATTGAGGATCAGCATCCTAAATCCTCTCTCAGGTAGAAAGATTAAGAACTTGTTTACGCAGGGGAGCAGGGACTCCCTTCATATTCATTCCATTTTGGTTTCTGCACGTTCGGATGACCTGCATTCACACAGCACAAAGCTCAGCATGCATTAACTGCTGAGAGAAAATATATTCTGTGCTTCTTTTGGAACCGTGGTAGATTCAGAGTGCATTAAATGAAAGCATGCTAATATTCCTTGGGTGCAGCTGGGCACCGGCAGCTCCTGCCTGTGTCTCCCCACCAGGAGCTGCTCCCTCTGGAATGCTGGAAAGCGGCCAGGACGAGCCCTTGGCTGGGGGAAACACAACCCAGGGGTCACCTTGGTGATGCCCCCTGTTAATATGACTGCTTTGGCACAAGGGCATCACCTGCCTGCAGTGGGACAGCCACCCCAGAGTACAAAAGGTGAAGGTTCAGGCTGCTAGGTGAGGGAACATGGCTCCAAGGCTCTTTCTTCAGGTGGCTGATTTGCTGAAGGGTCAGTGCAAGGTTTTTCTGCTCTTCTGCACTCAAGTGAGAGCCCAGCATGAATCTTTTTACACCACTGGTTTAAAACCTGTCATCACTTTGCATAGGCAGCTTGTTAGTATCAAGAAACTGAGCTGGGCTTGTGGCTATTTTTTTCCTTTACTTTTCTTACTTTCAACTTTCCTTATGCTTCTATTAGTTGTAGCAAATATTAGATATTTTGACACACCTCCAGGACCTGCTTTTCAATGTATCTGCTGGAGACTTGTAGCTGTTTGAAGCTTTAACCTTTCCTCAGTGACTGTGGCAGAGAAAACACTACTTAGACTTGCTGGTTGTTGTGTGCATTTAAAATTTCCTACTCCCACTCTGACTACCAAATGGGTGTTTGTATAGATTTGCACAAGCTCTATTTTATTTCATGCATGATGATAACCCTTTCCCCTAAATGTTCAAAAGGGTAAGTATTTTCCCTGTTCAAACCCAGAAATACTGGTTAAAAAAGACTGTGAGAATGTAGTACTCACTTCATCTCAGCTATCAATCCCTCAACTGGTCTGTTCCCCCCTTCTGCCATCTGACATATCCACTTGTTTGTCTTCTCCCAGCAGGAAATCTCTTACCAGAGGAGTTTTAAAACGTGACTGCTGGCTCCTGCTTTTTCATGCAATTAAAAAAAAAAAAAAAAAAAAAAAAAAAAAGATAAACACTGTCTCCCTACCCCCCAAAAACTATTAATAGAAGTGTACTTACTGTGCACAGTTCAAACTAAGAATAGTGTTAAATACTATATCCTAATTAGCAGAGTACAGTAATGGTCTCATTTTAATCAATGAGTTTTGAAGTTCCAGCTTTCATGGGATGCAATGAAATACATTTCAGAATGCAGCACCATAGAGCTCTATGGCATATTTCATAGGCATTTTTCTTCCCCAATTACAAAGGGCAGAATTGCTGTAGCTGAAACATATTTTTGAGGCTTTTTCCCAGGATAAAACTTAGCAGTGCAGCTGCGAATCAGCTCTGCATAAGAAATGCACAGACTTAGGGAGCAGTGAGGCAGGAGGCTCTGGGCATCATTAACCCCTGGTGTTCTGACAGTTATTTCAAAGCACAGTTGCTGCCTCTGTGTCCTTTGTGCCTGTCCTTGAGAGGTGTGACACGAACTGTGTTGGACAGAAAATCCAAGGTGAGAAGGAGAAGAGTTCATGGCAACAGGAGGCGTAAAGGCTGCACCTTTTTTTTTTCTTTTGTTTGTGAATTGATCATTTTGAAATGTAGCACCATTATAGCCCCCTCTTACCTTCAGTGATCCTTTCTTACCTTCACTGGTTTCCTTTGGAAAGGAGGCTCATACCAGGAGATTTTCTTCCCACCTTCATGCCTGTCTTTCCTCCTTCTCTTTCCACAGTCTTCAAACTGCTACTATGCAAGTAGCCTTGCAGGCAAATTTGACAAAGAACACGAGGTTTCAAAAATGCAGAAACTTTGGAAAAATGCAGAGCTGGTGGAAGACTGAAACATGCTGAAGGACAGGGTGGCTCAACCCGTCCTTCAGCACAGATCAGGGTGGCTCAGCCCACAGACTTTGTGCACAGATCTCTGGGAAACCCATCCTCATTTCTACCTATGGATATGGAACAACATGGTAGTTACAACCTGTGTAATTTTGCACAGTTTCTTGAAGCAGTTATATCTTCTAAATAGTTATGTCCTCCTAATTGTGTTTTGCAAAAATAAATATTTTGTTTAGTCATCTGAGAGATGTTTTTTATGAGGCTCATAATAGTAGCTACATAAAAGAAAAAGTACATTTCTCATACTTTGAATTTTTTTCATGGTCCAATAGGCTAATATTAAAACAAAATGGGATAACAGTGGGAACATATCCACATCATACACAATGAAAGCAGTATTCCCCCACTTTAAAAAGTCTTTTTTTCAATACCCCTGCACATTCACAAAACAGCCTGTGAACTCCTTACGAAATAATGTACTAAAGTTTGATCAAATGCACAAGAAAATGCTACACACAAAAAGAAAATAAAAAAAAAAAAAGGAGGGGAAATCATATAGCTCTGAATTTTTTATCATCTTCCATATAGACCACAAGAGTCTTCTCTGATTAAGTGATTAAGCGTCCAGGGAAAATGTGATTTTGAGGAAGGAGTTTCTCTTCATTTCTCTGCTTTCTTAACTGTTCACTGGATACTTTTTATTCAAAATAGCTTGCAAAGCCACCAAATCGTCAAACAGGCAGATCTAGGAATGGATATGTGCGAATTTTGCCCCAGAATTGCAGTTGCAGAGAGGAGGCTTCACAGCACACCAAAGAAAGAACAAAAAATCACAATGCTTACCGCCTACACACAAAAAAATAGATCAAAGTGGGTGGGGAGGTGGAAGCAAGTGCACCGAGACAGATATAGAGAAGCACTGAATATGCAACTGCTAAAGGGGTCACACTCTTGTGCAAACCAAGCAGGTCATGTAGGCAGGCCTGAGAGAAGCTATTTCTGCTGATATTCAAAGCCAGCTGTCCCCTTTTGAGCATTATTCCCTTGCTCTTCCTTATACCCATTTGCACAGTGACTCTTCTCCCTTATTTTGTACTTGTAACTGTTTATTGTTTGATATCATCTGCTACTCACTAGAAATAGTAATAATAAATTGAATGCATAGATTAAAAAAACCTCCAGACTCTAAAATTTGCCAATTTAAATTAGATTAAGAAGAAGTGTTCAAGATAAAGCAAATTAGATGAAAGCTAAGATGAAATCTCTGCCCAAGAGATTGCCTCTACACACCAGAGAAACAAGAGCCAACTCTCTTCCCCAAATGAGGAATCAGCTCTTATGCAGTGGCCAATATCACAGAACTTTTATTTTTTCTGTCTAGTTCTTAGGAAGATCCCCACTGCATCCCAACAGGCACAGATGTAATCAGACAAGTTTTAATCTTTTCTTGTCACCAGTCCCCTCAGAAATCACCAGCATTGCATTTCTTTGATTTATTTTCCCACTGCTCTGCAACATCAAGGTGAGGGGCTGTCCAGCCCCATACTCTGTTCTAAGGGCCAGCTCCCTTCTGCATCAGAGGGACCCATGAGCATTTAGTAGGAAACATTAAACATCTTGCAGAATCAACCAAGATTTTCCATTTCACCATTCTTGAACAGAACAGAATTATTGTTCCTTCCTGAGTAGGAATATGATGGTTCTTCATAAGCAGACTAAAAAATAAAAATAAAATAAAATGCAAAAATAGCTGTTTTGCTGTGATGCTGCATTGCAGATTCACATCTAATTTCTGCCAATGTTATCCACTCAATCTTTTTCAACACTCCTGTTTTCCAAATTTTTCCTCCCACTGAATCTGTATGTTTGAGTAATGTTCACCCAGATGTCTGAGACTGGGGGGAAAAAAGGCACTTTTGGTCTCATTTTGTTAAGTGTTAGGAATCACTTTGATGATCCATAACTAATTTTACTGTACTTTCCACAAGGCAGATGTATGGCAATAGCTCCCTAAAGCAAGCTGCATTCAATCGTTACAAACTCCAGAGTTCCCCTTTCTATTTCCCTCCTTTTTGTGTTTATTTTTTTCATTAGTAATTAACCTTCACAGTTTATCATGTTCTCTTTCAATGGCTTATTGAACACATTTGACACAGGAGTTATATTTTTGATCCAAACACATTTTATCCTCTCTTTTTGGTTTCATCCCTTTGAAGAATGTCAGATTAGGATGCAGTTTGAGGAACACAGTTCTGCATTTTGGCTATTTTGTCTCTATCATTTAACACATTAACTTTCCCTATTTCTAATTTACCTGGAAAAATTTTGCATTCAAAGGATGGAGAGTCTTTAAACATTAAGAACTATTAACATGAAAGACTGTAAATAATTCCCACTTAAAAAGGTGTACTCTGTTATCTCTAACTCAGCATCCATAATTTGCAATAGCTTCACAGCTAATCTTTATTTCAGCCCTCTCTCTTGGAAAGGTAGAAATCACCTCTGAATTGTCCCTCTTATTTCTGATAAGCTCAGCTATCACAACAACAGAGAGATGACTGATGCTATTGAATCTGACAAGAGGGGGAGTTTATGCAACAATCTAAAAAGAAACTACCCCTTTGTGGCTGCACAGAAAACGCAACTATTTAGATTCACAGAGCAGCTGAGGCTGGAAGGCATCGCTGGAAATTGTCAAGTCCAACCCCCTGCTCAAAGCAGTGTCACCTACAGACGCATTGCTTGGGGTCATGCCCAGTTGGGGTTTGAATATTTCCAATGACAGAGACTGAACAGCCTCTCTGGACAGCCTGTGACAGTGTTCAAGCACTCTCACAGAGGGGAAAAAACCCCAGAAGTGATTTTCTTTTTCTTTTGTTTAAAAAGAATGTTTTATATTTCAATTTGTGCCCATTTACTACTTTTGAAAAGTCACATCTCATTACACTCACAAAACAGATTTCTTGCCAAGGTATATTCTGCAGGAAAAATAAATCAGCTACAAAAAGTACATCTGGTTTTCCTCAGAAGGTGACAAAGTGCACTTGTCACACCAACCTAGATATTTGTACTACTGGACATATCAAAATCCTTATGAAACAAAAATATAAGCGTCTTATTCACTTTAATATATATGACAAATACACCGGCCATACACAGAAATAAAGGAATTATTTGCCAGTGAAGGTTGGAATAAAAGCCATAGAATAATTTATATCATAGTGGATATTAAGAGAGAAATTATAGTATTGTTTCTTGTGCCTTCTTCTAAAACTTTAGGAGAATTTACTTGGTTTTTTCCTACTCTTAGATTCCTTTTTAGTGAGAGGTGCAGATGTATATGTGCATAGTTGTATGCACACTAGGTCTCTGGAAAAAAACATAGGTGAAACTTAGAAGAATTTTCTGACTGATTCTCAAAATTAAACATGGGAGGACCCAGGATGAGTCTTTGGTACAGCATTTGAACAGGAGCATTGTGTCAACTACCAAAAGATGATCACACTCAAATAATGGCAAAACTAAAACTTGGAGAACTTCCATGTTTTCACATCCACTGTTTCTGATCTCTTTCTCAGAAAGTCCTTAGGGCCTAGCTGACCATTTACTTGGTATTCAAGGGGCTTTTCTTCCTTTAACTTGTATTCAGAGGGGTTCTCCTTCCTGTAATGAAGATGAAATACAAAATACTGACCATCTGTCTAATGAAGCAAATTGTACCTGAATTTTTATCAATGGTCATTCTGTTTAACTTCAGCAGGTGGATTGCATTGGGCAGATCTTTTGCAATAAAGGCCCAGAGAACCTGCTTGGTCTGAAGGTAGAGTTGGTTTTAATGTTTAAGGTGCACAAGTTAACAACTCACTGGCCTCCCTGGGATTGAATACTGGTGATATTTGCTTCCATTGTCTCCAAACCTTTCCTTACCATGAGTTGTAAAGCTGTGTCCCACCTGGGGAGCACTGCAGCCTTTCCAGCCTTTGGGGCTGACTACTCCAAGCCCCTCATTTGGGTAATCCAACAGCCCCATCCTCTACACACAGTGATGCTTTGTAGGAAAGGAGCCAAGAAGTACTGGGTTTCCCACCTGGATGACCAGGCAGGAGCTGGATTTGAAATATGCTTACATGTACACCTTCCCCTCAGCCCAGACACAGCAGCTAGCTGGAAATGAGTAATTGGTGTAATGGGTAATTTAATTTTGGCAACTAAAGTTGGTGCTCTGACAGGGACCAAAGTACCACCTTCACTTTGGAGGTCAGTCAGGTGCAGGGTGAAATTGGTGCTCCAAAAAGGAGAGGCAAGCCCACAAAAATGCAAGAGGCTGGCTAATAGATGCTACCTTTTGCCAGAAAGACACTTGAATTTTACCCTCCTGATGTAAAATGTGGTTCTTCATGGTATTTCAGAGACTATGGTCCTCAGTGGTGCTCTGGAGACCTTTTGGACAAAAGAAACCTTGGGAGGACATGTAAAAACAGGAACTGTTAATAATTTTTGCTGGTTTTCTTATTTTTTTTCCTGTGGAGTATATTTTGTTTTGATTTTTTGTCTGTTTTTTCAGTGGATTTGACAGTGGGCGGAAAATGGTGACTGAGACATTGTCACAATGTTGAAACTCCTCTGTCTGGAAGGGTGTAACATGTGCTGTGGGAGAAGGAGATGGCATGAGGGAGGGAAGAGGAGAGAATGAGGTGCCGTTTCTTGGATTAGAGCTTTTATAAGCTTCCAGAAGAGAGGAAATTCAGATGTTTAGCTGGCAGCAGTTGGTGATGAGGGAAGAGCCCTGGCTCAGTTCCTTGCTGGGCTCAGGGAGCAGTTTCCCTCCATCTGTTAGGAGCTTCTGATTAGATGAGGTAGGTTAAATCTTTTTTCCCTCCGCTCTCCCTTCCCAATGGTTGTGAAATCATTTATTTGTGTTGCTGGGAGCAAAGAGAAGTGAAATGAAACCACAAAGCCAGTGCAGGGCTTTTTAAACTCTTTGCAGGTTGCAGAGGCTGGAAAGAGATGATTAGAGTGATTGAACATTGATGGGAATGATAAGACTGGTGAAAGGGCACAGAAGGGAGCAAGGAATTATGTGTTTGCTTAATGGGATAGCCATCTAAAGTTTCTCTGTCAGGCTGCCTTGTTTGCAATCTGTTTAATATTTGCTCTTATCTTCTGAAAATGGTGGCTTACTGTACATTTTCTGAAACTGTTTTCAGAAAGGGCAGTTTTATATCTCCAAATGTGTGTGAATTGGTGCAGAGAAAGAGGAGTTACTACACACATTCCATGGGCCAGTGCGGCTTGTCTCAAGGCCATGCTGAAGTAAAATCAACTGCATCATGTTACAGTGATGTTTTCCACCTACAGGCACTTCTGAGATGACTGCCATAGTGATTAAACTGAGATTGTACAGGATTGGAAATAGAGGCCAGTACAAGCTCTTCGGGCAGCAATGCTCTGACATCAAGTTCTGGCAGGTTTTAGAGCAATAAAGCAGACACACGCTTACAAAAAAAGAAAAAAAAAACCCAAATAAAACAAAAAAAGACACTGGCAAAAGCCCACCAGAAAATCCCAAATATATACAGGCACACAGACCAAATCAAAAAGACAAAAAAAAAAAAAAAAAAAAAAAAAAAAAAGAAAGAAATATTATTTCTGAAGGAAAGGGGGAAACTTTCTTCATTCCGCATCTAGCCTCTTCCCTCTTTTCACCTTCTGTGACAATTCTTGGACCCTTACCTCTCCTGCTATGATATTGATCCATCTCCTGTTAGGACATTAAATCCCATAAAACACAATACAACAGGCTGCTCTATTTGTGAGGCAGCCCCTTGTTAATTCTCCAACCATTGTCTGGCCTGGCACAAAACAGTAAAAGAAAAGACAGCCACAAGCATCCCACAGCCCAGGGCAGCATCCTTTCACCAGGGGTTGCCTCACTGCCTCCCTCTGCTTTGCGAGACCAGCAGTTCGCATTGCTGACTCTGCCTGCTACATCCAGGTGTCATCTCAGGGACAGAAGTGACAGCAGCCTCTTTTCTGTGAGAGGCAAAATGAATTTTGTGATGTGGATTCTACATCAGTAAAACAGCTTTCCTGCTGGGGGCTGACCAGAAATTAGGCTGAGATTATGAAAGACCCAGTTAAAGTTGGTTGCTTTTTTCAATTAAAATTTGTTATTAATTTATTACAGTCACAAGTTTTCTTAAATGGAAATAAAAATGCACTTTTTTTTTTTTTTGGTCTCAATCGGTGGAAAGAGAAAATCCAAACATTTATTTCTTACTATCACAGGATCAAAGAAAGTTTTGGGTTAGAGGGGCCCTTAGAGAGCATTCAGTTCTTAACCCACCCTGCCCACTTTCCACTAGACCAGGTTGCTCAAAGCTCCATCCAACCTGGCCTTGGACACTTCCAGGGATGGAGCAGCCACAACTTCTTTGGTCAATCTGTTCCAGTGCCTCATCACCCTCACAGTAAAAAAATTCTTTAAAATATCTTATCTAAATCTACCTATTTCAATTTAAACCTGCTACCTCTTTTCCTTTCAGCAGACCTCCTGATAAACCATCCTTCCCCATCTTTCCTGTAGGCCCCTGTCAAGTAGTGGAAGGCCACCACAAGGCCTCATAAGATTTCTAAAGTTAAATACTCCTCTATCCACAAGACTGGAAAACCAAGATGGCCAAGAAAGCTCCCATGAAGCATTTTTCTAACATGCTCATTTATAACCCAAACTAGCTGATTTACATCTCAATTTACATATATCCCACAGTGCTTCATTCCATTGATTAGACAGCAGTGCATTTACATTTCCATCACTTCCACATAACAGCACTGGTAGGTCACAGTGACCTTACACATATCTTGTCAAAGCCTTTTGTGTCAAAACAGCACAACCTCAGAAATGCACTATCAAAACATCCCCATCATCCAATGTCAAAACAGCTTCATCACAGAGCCTAAGCACATTCACATCCAACGAATTAACATATCAAGACTTTATGGCTTTAATATCCAAGTAAAAAACAAAAATTAATGTCTTCCCTGTGAAAAGAAAATTGTTCTTACTCCCATTTCCCACTGGTAATTAACAAAGTTCCTGTCTACTGGGGTGTGTCTGGGGTGACTTATTTTTTTTTCCTGACAGTGTCACTAAAATGACTGACATTTTCATTTAGTCAAACTTGCAAAAAGTGGCTGGCAGAGGTTTCTGGGAACTTGGCCTCAGCGACTTTCAAGGCAGTAACATTCCTGCCTAGGTACAAGACTATTCAACTAAGTGAACATCACAACAGAAACATCTTGCAAACAAAGCTAATACACAGTTCTGGACCATCTCCTGTTGCATTTAAATCCTCTCACTGTTCAATTTTCAGGCCAGACCTATCTTAGTGCTTGGTTTCACTGCAAATGACTAAATAAATTGGGAAGGGAGAAGCACACACTACATTTTTTTTTTATTTATTTAAAGGAAACAGATAAACCCTGAAAATTAAATCTGTTTAAAAATCACAGTCTCAGTGCTTCCCTTGCCCTCCTGCCCATCTGCATACAAAGCAGAAAAAGTATGCATAACCACAAAGTTTCACACCAGTGCAGCTGAATCCATGTGAATCCCATAATTTGAATTTTAAAGCTTCTTAGTCTCTGCTTTGTTTATAAGGGACGTTTTTAGGAACTTATCCCATCACTGGACAGCATGCTTAAGTGTAAACATAAGTAGCATTCAAATATATGGGCAGTCAGGACAGCAATGTTTGGCCTATTCTTGAATTAGGACATGCATAGACAGTCCACTGAAAATGCAATATTACACTCAGCTAATCTGGTGTGTCAGCACTGCAAATATTCGTGTTTGGGCAGCACTCACAATTTCAGGCAATGACTTTCTTAATCGGTAAAACATTCAAATACAGAATAAATAAATATAAATCAGCTGGCTACATCCTTTCCATTATTTTTTCTTCAGGACATTATCTAACAACCAAAGCAATTAAATTTACAAGAAAGAGGAAGGTCAGAGGCACTCAACTCTTGACTGACCTTGTAGTGGAGACACCACGTCACAGCCATTAGCACTGGGGTAGGATCTGTTGCATTTTGCTCTGTTTCCACGAGTCATCTTTGTGGCAGCACAGGCTGAGACCATGAATTTAGATTGATTATTTCAAGGCAGAACAAATCAAAAGCAGCAGTTGCAAATTTGTAGAAACAGACCTGACTGGTGCATTACTGCAGTCCCCAAGAAAAGCAACTGGGGGCATGACCACATACCTTCATCTTGTATAAACACCTTTTATTTAATTTTTTGGATTTGGTTAGTTCCAAAAGTCATTATTTTGAAATATGTGATATATATTATTTTTCATTATAGACGTACAGCAGTTCTCATGTAAGCTCTCTCCTTAAAAGTAATGTATATAGGAGATATTCCCTCTATTTTAAATAAGAAGACTTCAGAATTCATGAACTTCGTGAGTGTGACAGATGTGATGAGACAGAAAAAACAATTCACTCTGCTATAATTGTGGCCTTTAGTTTATACTTAACTATGCTTTGATGGATTGCCACATTAATTAATACTTTACTTTCATTTTCTAAAGAGTAAAATAGCGAGTTGTAGTCTGAGGACTAATCTCAGGATTTCTATGACCAGTATCACAGCAGTAAAACCTCTTAATGTTAACGCTTCTTATTTTCATCCGCTTGTCCAAGTCTTCACTGAAAACAAGATGTGCAAAACCAATTTAAAGTCAAGGGGGGAAGTTTTTCAGATCTCTCTGGCAGAAGCTTCTGCTGCCTGAGAATTGGAAAGGGAACAGGAGCTCTCTTCATAGGTTGACATGACCTGAGAGAGTCAGATGAAGTGACACACACGTGTGTAAAAATTTGTGTTGGGGAAGAAGAGCACTGTGGGGTGCCACAATTACAGAAGGGAATAGAAAAAAAAAAGAAGTGAAGTGGTTGGGTGAGGAGTTAGAAGAGAGACATATGTATGAAGGAATAAAAGGACCTCATGAAATATAAAGCAGGGCAAATTTGTTCCTGTAGAGCTTTGATTCCACTGGATTTTTGCTATCCAAAGAGGGATGGCGAGAGACCTAAGCAAGCTTGGCAGGAGGCATGAGAGGAGGCCACAGGGCTGCATTCCCAGGCCTTCCAAAGAAGGAGGCTGCAATGGCTGCTAATGGTGAAATGGTGAAAAGCTGCTGATATCATGGGGGATCCCAGAGAAATACTGAGAGAAAACTGGACAAAACCTCCATTATTAATAGATCTGACTGAGAAAGAATATCAGGGACGGCAGAGGAAGAAACATATTTAAAATGTACCTGATCACCTAAATTCTCTGCAAATATAGACCAGGATCACCAGTACCCCTCTGTGGCTGAATCACTTGGACCCAGTGTTTCAGCACTGTGGGAGTCTGTCATAGCTCTGAGGCTGCTGCAGAAACATCAGCTACTCACTGTTATGTGCCAGAGTGCAGAATGAGTCATTGACATAATAAATCCTCTTGGCAGCAAGGAACCTGGTAAATTGAAGAGATATTTTCAGCATTCTTGCAATTCGTGGCACAAATTACTTCTACCAGAATTCATTCCAAGCAGCTGAAGGGCTCTATACACAGGGCACCTGCATGTTGCCCGGGGTGAACAACAATGCTGCCACTAAACACTTTGGGATTCACTCTCTAATCAGAGGGCAGCTGCCTCTGTGACATAATCACCATGACCAGAAAGTGGGAAGTGACTCTCAGAATAAATGAACTTTCAAGATCCAGTTTAGATATGTTGGTGCAAGCTACAATGGCTCCTGGATTTGATCATTAAACTGGAAACATAACTGAGAAACTTGGTGTCACCTCTCTGACCATGCCACAGGAATTATTCCAGTGGAGTACAAAGTTGAGCAGAATTCCAGATGGCTGGCCTTATGGTAGTGAAACAGAGTCCTCTTGTTTAAAGGTGTGCAATGAGCTGTTTGCTCTGGTCACCACTTGGAAGCAGCAGTGACATGATGACATTTCCACATGGCAGTCCCAAGCATGGGGAGCTGTGCTTGTGCGTGCCACTCTTGGAGAGCAAACCACAGGACCACACTTCACAGAGTCAGAAAGTTCCAAAATACTGGCAATGGTAGTGGGGGACAGAGGTAAACTTTTTGGACTGTGGTAAAAAATAGGGAAAAAAACACAAAAACTGAAATCCTGACCATATTCCACCATTATAGCTGTTGCAGGCAATTTCTCCTCTGGTTTGATATTTTAGCTCAGCCTGCTTAAGTCTTCAGAGGCTGCACTGACAAGCAAAAAGTCTAATTACCATGTTTAGTTTGCTCCTTCTAGCATGCTCTGCAGGCTCTGTCATCATTTCACTGTGACAAGAAGTTGGGTGGTTTTTTCCTTGTAGCAAGTTCTTCACTATTCTTGCTAAAGAAATACTGCACCAGAGATTCCTTTGATGGTTTGGTTATGTTTAACTTGCCATTAATGCTATGTTTTCCTTTGAAACTTCTTCCTCTGTGTTTACTTTCATACATCTGGTGGAGAAATGGATTTGCTTTTTTTTATTTGTTTATTGTCACACATAAGAGAAGCATAGATAAATCAAATGCTTTGCCCCTTGGGCTTTACTAGTCTTGTCTTTATGCTGTATCAAAAATTTTAATAAAAAAAGTTAAGTAATAAAAAAGATGAATCCTCATTTTTGGTAATTTCTTCCTTCTTTATTTCTTTTTCCAACTTGAAGTTTTAATAATTTTGATTTACAGAATCATAATGAGGAATCATAGTGAAGCAAAATCGCTTGAGCCACGGTAAAGACGGATACAACTTGTAAGGAAAGTAGGAGACCCAGTTGTATCTAACATGTCCTCATTTTGAATCTGATTTCAGTTATTTCAGTTATTTCTTCAAAAGATATAGCTTTTAAACATGGATGCTTGCAGTGGCAGTAGACAAAAATCATCATAAGACAGATATCTTACTACCAAAAAAAGGAGTAAAAGGACACCTAATTGTATATTATTGCAGATTGCACATCAGTGGAGCTCAGAACTGCATTATGCAAAGTATTGTTAATGAAGAAAGGTATAAAGAAGGGAAGGAAGCAAAACAATCCTAAACTTGTAAAGATATGAAGTGAGGTGGGAAATGAGAAGCACTGAAATAACTTTGCATTTTCTGCTGTGAAATCAAAAGACCAAAAGCCTAATCACATTGTCAGTCAGTAACCAGTCTAGTGCAACAGGGAAGAAAGGCAGAGATGAGAATGGAAGCATTAACAGTAGCACAATATCTTCTAATTTTTTGGATCCTTTCAATTCATCCAACTGCCACCTCACTCTGCTCCTTCTAGTGTCTCTCTCTTTTGGGGAGTGTTTCTTTGGGTTTGTATGCATTTATGTCATCCCAAGCATTTTTGGCTGAAAGGTGATATGGCTTTTCTACCCCTCTGTTTTCTTCTCCATCCACTGCCTGTATTCCTGTCTGCACAGCTCCAAAGCAAATCCCTTCCCACTTTCATGCAGCACTGTGGCAATGGCTGAATGTGACTGAACATTAACAGCAGCAATAATGACACTAGTGCTGACTTTTGGGATAACAGCAATAAACTTTGCAGAGCTCCTACAGATAAAACCAGCCTCTTTTCTGTGATATTAAAACCAGAGTTGATCACCTAGTTCCTCTTTGTTTTTGTGTTCAGAGATTAAGAACTGATACAAGGATATTAAACCCTATAGTGGATATTATGGGAACAATGGCTTCTTATCACTTCAGCCATGTCTTTGACCGAAACACTTACAATTTGCCTCATTGTAGAGCTTATTATAAACATCACATAGAGCTTATTATAAACATCACATCTAGAAAAAAGACTCAGCTAGCCAACCAAAAAAAGGAAGTTTTGTATGAAAATGTCTTGCACTAAATACATAAACAATCCTAATGCAACAAGAAGCTTCTAAGGAAAGTCACAGCACAGAGTAATCAGCACCCATGGCCAAAAAGTTCTTACAAAATTGCACTCAGATACTTGTAATGAGTTTTCACTGATTTATGTATCCTCCTTTTTTCTTCTCAATAGCAGGTAGGGGAAGTAATTTTGGGGTTTTGTTTGTTTGTTTGTTTGTTTTTAAACTACTAGAGATGTCTGCAGAGAAGAGAACTCCCAAGTCCTCTCTGCACTGTTTGACACAGTTATTTATGGATTTGCTGTTTTGGATGTTTGTGCTGGGAGCGCTTGGTTGGCCATCCAGTTGTCACCAGCACTGCAGTAGGAATAAAGCGTCAAATTCTCAGAAAGATTCATGTGTGTGTGTGTGTGTATTTTTAAATGTCTGAAATCTTATTTTTAAGCTTTCAGCTTCAAAGATCCACTTACCATTCAATGGTTGCATTCACATAAGAACAGTTTTAAGCAGAACGGCTCATTCCTTATTTTGATGTAGCATCAGTCCTGCTGTTTCATCTAAACCTTATCCCCTGTCATGTAGTAGAGCTGACAGGATGACAAAAATAAAGGCTTTAGTGCTAACAAACTTGGTTTGTTCTCCCTCTTGACTTCCCAAGTGCCACTGCTATTTATTTAAAAGGAGAAGAGACCAAGAACATATAGGATATTTAAAAATAACAAGCCACAAAGAAAAATAAAACATACAAATAAACCAACCAAACAAAACTCCAGCAAAAGTGCTATTCACAGCACTGCTAAAGAGCAGGGATTCATTTGGGCTGATCCTGTGCTGCTTGCAAACACCTTTACCCCATGAGCTATGAGGCTTGGCCTCAAAGGACAGCAAGAGATAATGTGCAGTGATGGTGATGGAAGGAATCAATCCCTATTTCACATCAACACTGGAGACTGAGGGGTACCTTTGGGAGCATTTCCTTTATTCTGTCCTAGGTTAGTTCAGGCTGTGCAGGCAGGCAGTTCAAAAGCAGACAGTTTTAACAGAAGGAAAACATCAAATCATTTGTAATGTTACCTGTGATCTTAGGCACAGCTTCCAAATTGGAAGGTTGATGGCAAGAGCTGATGGATATAAGAAACTGCCCTTAAAGGGGAATGGAGACCTGGCCTTTTGTGTCTGGGTGGTGCAGCTATTTCTCAGGCCCCGCTTTTCTGTACTTTACAGTCTTTGAAAAGAGAATACTCTGAAATTAATAGAAGTTTTGCCATTAACTTCAGTGGGACCAAGACTTCATAAATATTTTTGTTTCTTCTGTTGACTAAATTGCTATTACTGCTTTCAACACATCATCTTAAGATTGATGCCTGCACCTCATAAGATTAAATTGGCCTCTGCATTGTAGAGAATACAATTTCTCCTTGCTAGCCACTCTGCTCTCTCACATTGATGATCAGAGGAGCAAGTCCTACTGTAGCAAGTTATTTTGCCCAGAATAACTTGGCAGGATCTTATGAGAGAGGGGATGTGTTTTACTGGGGGAAGTGTTGTAACAAAAAAGTGATCCGATTTTTGAATTGCATAAGCTCTTCTGCTCAGATGAGAGCAGGGACTTCTCATCTCCTTAGACAAAGATCACAAGTATTTACAAAATCACAGCATACAGGACTACACTCAGGATGGAGATGGTCCTATTAAAACGTCCTATAATCAAATCACTGCAGATCTGTTGGAAGAATAAAGGGGGTAAAGTAGGGTTAAGATTGTGGAATAGCCTTGTAGTCAGATAAATCTTAGGCTTAAATCTGTGAGCTGAATTTGGAGATCATCCTAAAGAGTGGCAGAAGATAAGGCAGATTAACCCTTAAATTATTGCTTGCTGTGAGGAGCAGTCTGTAGACCAAAGACTTCAAGTCACTGGAGAAGTTTCTTTTACAAACAGCCAGAGACTGAGACAGAGGTGAGCTGGTACTAGCCCTAGTTAGCTCCAATTCCCCAAGAAAATTGCTCAGTCCTAAGGAGTGAGAGGTACTTGGCAGCAGCAATCAATATGATGCAGTGGTTCTTTGATTGCCAGACAAAAGTTCAACGACTAAACTTTAATGCAGAATCTCAGAGCAAATGTTTTAGAAATTCCAATTGTGTTAGAGAGGATTAACTAGAAACATTGCCTTAAATTTTAAAAGCACAGGTATATAGTGGTAGGCTTGAATGTAGCTAAGACAATGTTATTAAAGCTGCACTTATAGGCCACTCCTTTATTTGAAAATACTTTTGTGGTGGGATAATGTCTTAAGACACAGAATTTAATTACTAAGCCACAATAGAAATGTTCTATTTGATTTTCTCTCCTATTACTCATATTATATATAGAACACAAATTGATCGGGCATTAGTATCAATGCCTGGAAAGGCTCAGATTCCCAATGCAGTCAGATTTCTTTAGCAGACAAGTTATTACTTTACCTATACTAAGCACAAATATTGTATTTGTACCTCTGTGTCTACCAAATGAAGTCCTGTCTTTTGCTCCTTGTACTTACTGGGGTCTCAATTATTTTATTGTACATTCTTAACTTTTAATAAATCAAAGAGAATTGTCTACACCACTAAACCCAGAAAAAAAGTGATCAACTTGGCTGTTTCACCACCCACGCTGCACATTTCAACTCCGTTCACTTCACATTTGTTTCCATGGAACTCTCCCATAAGGAGAATCAAAAATTTCAAGGAAGTAATAAAGTAATGATTTATCAATAGTAAAAATTAAAATTTCCATCTGTGGCACTGTGCATGTCATGAAGTATTATAATGCCCCATAGTGTAATCTGATTATATTTTAAAGTAATTATACTTAAAATTTTTCATCTTTTTTACCATCCTAATGTGCTGCTGCTATCTATTCTCCTCATAGCATGGAATATATAATGTCAGAAATTACTTCAGATTTAACTGATATTGATGCCAGCATCAATATCAAACATGACTTCCTGCAAATCCAGGCTGAAATTCATAGCTGGATCTGTGCAAATGTTTCTGCTGAAAGTTGAGAGGAACTCCTTACAAAATAGTTATCCAAGAGCAGATTTTAGCCCTGGCATCAGTAGTGAAAACAGTGCTGTTTTCACTACCTAGATTCTAATTAAAAGTCCTGCCCTTAGTTTCAGCCAATCTTCAGCACAGCCATTCTCATTTTCGGATATTGTCATCATCCTTTCACTTAACATGAAACTTTCCAAACTGCTTGTGTCTCCTTTGGACTAATTTTTGATGTGGATTTGCATCTTTGGGATAAGGAAGAGGGGATTTTCAGACAAATTGTTTTAGCTATTTTGAGGGGCCGGATAAGGCTTTCCCATCATTGGGTTGAAAAGCTCTAACTTTTATTTGCTCTGCAGAAACTTGGCAAAGTGACAGCAGTAGCAGATGGTACAGAGTGGGACAAGAGAGACAGTCACCTTCATGTAATGGACACGTCAATGTTATTCCATTACAACAATTCACAACCACATAAGTTTTAACTTCTGAAAAATCTCATTTTCATATGCTAGATGAGCAGTTTTTAAGGGGAGACAAGGCAAAGAAGGCAGCGATAGAGACAGAAAGCACAAAAGACCTTCAGAGGAGACAGCAGTCGTTGGGTAACAGCGGAAGACAGTGACAGAGGCTGACAGCTTGATGTCAGCACAGCAAAGGAACACATAAACATTCTGAGGATCATCTAACAGAATTAAAAGAATGAGAAAACCAGGGAGGTTAACCATGAGAGGTTCTGCTGGGTGAACTGTCTGATGGAGGAAGGTGTGGATGAGATCACGTTTTACGGCCACATCCGTTTTGTGATGACTGACTGCACTAAGTGGTGTGGAAGTTCTCAGCATGGGAAAAAGAAATGCTCCTGAAACACCTTATCTATCTAACCCACATTTTCTTGTCTGAGTGGGAGGGAGATGTCCTCTGGAGTGTTTCAGTGCTTGATGACTCTCCTCAGCATGCTTGATGAAGCCACATGCCCACTATACCTCTCCTCGAAGCATGAACCCATTTTTACTCCAGACAGAGGGACTGTTCAAATACCTCATTTTTGGGCTGTGAACTTCTGTCCAGAGAGCTCCATCAGGAGCCCACACATCTTAAAAGGGTTCAACACTCTCAGGCAAGAGGTCTGACCTCTTAGGTCAAAAACATTGGAAAGGCTCCAGAAACGTTTTCCCAGCTTCTACAAACAATGTAAGCTCTTTGTCCTGTGTTAACAAAAGTGACAATGTAGAGACTAACCTTGGCAGCTTGATAACATGCTGTACAGCACTACAGGACCAACGTTTGCCTGGGAGAACCGAGCAGCTCCCACCAACATCTGATCAGTTCCTCCCCTTGGTGTTTGGAGCACTGGAAACCTCTGACAGACACAGGCAGCAGTGCAGGGCTTTTTCTACTTCATTTCCCTCTTACCTTATAAGACATCCTAGGATGTTCTCACATGCACAGGTACCTGTCTCCCCCTCAGAAATCTTGCTGAAGACACAGATGTAGCACCATGAGATCCAAATGGCAGAGATGCCTAAAGTCAGGCCCAAGGTTCTCCTGGAGCTCCTGTTCTTGAAGTCAAAATTGATCATCTGCTGGCAAGAGCACTTGGCGTGCATTCATTTTTGTGCTATCAGGAAGTACACAATAACATTTGGTTATTATTTAGTTTTCTATTAGCTGTTGATGTGAGGGATTTTGATTACAAAAACTACTATCACCGTGCTGAAACTAGATATCTGACTAAATCAAATAAAATGTTCTTTCTGTTGTCTCCTGAAATGCAGGTTTTCCATTGCTAATTTTTGCCATTTATTTTCTCTGCTATTTTAATTTCCCCAAAAGCCAGTTTCTTGTAAATGTAGTTCTTTGAGGTTATTAAAGTGGGACTCACCATTTGCAAATATTACCATTAGAAGCCTTACAATAATATTTTTCATTATGGCTATCACCCAGACTCAAGAGTGTGAAATGGCTCCAAAACAGTCTCATTTACTTCCAAAAGAAGTATAAAGTATGTTTTAAAATAATTGTCTGTGATTCTGTTTGCAGAATATAACAATAAAACCATGAAAAGAAGACACAGACTCACAAAGCAGTCTACATTAAACTAAAACAGTTTTTAAGATCAACACAGTAAATTTCTTTCTGACTTTGAGTCCCAAACATGTCTCAGTGTTATAACTTTGATAACTCCTATCCATAGTTTGACTGTCATTCTTTGATAAAATGTTAGTGTTGTACTGTCATTACACCTCTGTGGCAAGGAATCACACATTGAAAGAGAGAGAAAAATGACATTATCGGGAGCCACTATCTCAGAATCGGTTTCAAATTTGTATACAAAGCCATTATGACACCCTGCTCTGGCTGGTGCAGTAATGTTTTACAGCACAATTCCATCTGCAGATGTTGCCAAAGGACAATATCCTTCTACACTGACTAATGCATTTCCCTGTAAACAACTCGCTGATTTTTGTGGGACCTGATGCTGCCTCAGATGCCATTCAGCATGAATAAAGGTGTCAGAATATGGCCTGGAGTTATTATCTGTATAACCTAAACCTCAGTAAAGCAATGAGATACCCAGATTAATGGCTAATGCCTGGGATGATATTCCTATCTTAACCCTTGCTGTCTGACCAAAGTGAATAATAACATGCTTATGGTATATCATCAGCCTCTGAAATACAGTTGCAACAGTATGAAATTTCAGAATAAATATCTGCATTTGTTCTTTTTTATTCCCCTTGTGGATTTAAGTCAGTTCCCTAAAATATTGTTTAATATGATTTTAGAGATTTAATAGCATCTATTGACCAAGAGAGGACAAAAGTCAGTTCTCTCCTGAGCTTTTTCTCTGTAGGATAAATTTGTTTGAGAGTGCTTTTTCTTTTTAGTTTTATGTTAAGAAACTTCCCAATTATCTTTGAAGCCATCAAACAGCTTTTCCTAGTTAATGGAAGATCTTTAACGATACCTAACAACAACATATTCTATATACTATTTTGGGATGATTTGAATACAAAAAGCATTACAAGAAGCTGGATTCTATTTGTATTCATTCTTGTATAATTTTACATGCCAGCTGAATTACTAATAACAGCAAAGTCTAGCTCACATATACACACCATGAAAAAAATTAATAATAACTGATCATTATGTTATTTTATAATTTTAAATGGTATAGGGACATAAAATAAGCATGTATTTAATGATTCAATAAAGTACTCCAGAATATTTCTGAATATTCTAATAGAAAAGAGAATTAACTTTCATTCCTTTGGCACTTTGAGGTCTTTCACCATTGTCTCTATGGCTATTTTTTCATGCTTGCATAATTATTTAATACAGCACAATCAAGTCTGGCAGAAATTATGGCCATGTCCATAGTTCAGCAATCTGTGTTTCTGATTGCATTTACAGTGAATGTGTGCAAATAAAAGGCCAGAGCAATCTAGTGCCAAATTCTGTGTTCATAAATTCAGCTTAGGGCCAAAATTCTCTCCTAAGTGAACAAAGACAATGAAACTTCCAACTAACAGGGAGATTCACAACACCCCAAACAGCACAAGTGCTCCCAAAAGAAATGTGCATTTGAAATGTTGACCTTGGGCTATAGTCTGTATAATCTATACTGGAAATGCATTCCTGCATGTAGAATTCACACAAAGTGAATTTTGGAAGAGGATGACTGGGTTTTAGGACAATAGGATAACAATCTTACTTACTATTGCTACCCTACAATTATGCCAAGATAGAATTACCTGAGAAGAGAAGTACAATTCTTGATATTCCTTGGTCACGAGTAGTTTAAGCTCGTAGCTTTGCCATTCCTGTGTGATGTTCTATGCAGAGAGATGCTTACTAATCTGAGGAAAAGAAACACTTCATTGCCACCATACTACAAAAATATCCAAGATTCAGAGGGCCAAACAGACAATAAAGGGGAAATGAAGACAACCGTGATCCTAATTATTAATGAGGATGATTATCTTGTAGGAAAGCAATATAAGGTGATATTTAAGAAAGAAAGTCTTTCATTTCCTAGATAGGAGATGGGTTAAGTTGTTAAAAAATTAGAGACTGATATAATTTCCTCTGGTTATGGTTTTGAAGTGCCTATCACTCCTGTAATTACAAAGGCAGTACTCTGAATTTGCCCAGCAGAACAAACTTCTCACAGCATAGAAAATGGTCCTAGGGCATGAAATTGTTGCCATTAGCTCAGGCATGATGGCTGTGCTGCTGGGTATTCACAGAACTCAAACAGCTTAGAAGATAAAAGTTTGGGTGCCAAGGGGGTCTCCAGACTGAAATGGACATTTGGGGATTTATGGCTCAGCTTGCAAGTGTTCTTCTCAATACACCACTTGAGGCTGTCCAGCAAGGTACATGGCCAAAGCCAAAAGTACATAAAAAATTGTGAAGAACTTGAGAGAGATAGGAAAAATGACTCACCTTTGAAGAAATGCACATGTTGACAACTTTTCTTCTGCTACAAGTTTATCACAGGAATGCAGCTCATGCAGATGTACTGGGATGTTTCCTTTACACTGGCTTAAAACCTGGGAGAGCTGCACTCAGGGACTGAGGGGTTCTTCTTTAAATATGACAAAATATGCTGCAATCGAGTAAGCAAAGTGATATATCTAGGAAAGAAACCTGTTGGAAGTAGAATTGCAAACCTTACAGATAAATAAATATACTCCATAATTACAAAACATAAGCAAAGAATGAAGAAATTTTAGGCTCTTTTCTTTGAAGAAAAAGAGCCTAAAATTTGCTGAATGTTTTTGATGCTGACAACAAACACTTAAAATTGCTCTTCATTTGAACACTACAGTAGGAAAAAATGCTCTTACACTGCAGATTTTAGCTACATCTGATAAGATCTGTAAAGCCTGAGGTGTATTGACAACTCAATACCCTTAATTTGGTGGGAAAATAACTCAAGACAGTCTTCATTGACTTTTGCTCTAACACATTAATCACAGAAAGGAATATTTAGGGTACCTGGGATCAATTTTTATGACTACTCCAAGTAGCTGGGATTACTGATTTGTTAGGGAATATTTCAAGTTTTTGGCTCCTTTTTGTTATGGATTTTGAGTTGTTATTTGGTTGTTTGTTTTTTCTTTAATTGACTGTTTGACAAGACAGACTATTTCTTGCAACTGAGATACAGAATGAGCTTTTGACATGCAGAACTCTGAGGTCTTGTTTTAAAGTAATTATTTAGCTTTTCCTTGAATGACACTCTGAGAGGGATTATGGAAGAAAATCATTATAAGGTTGCACATCAGTCAGGATACTTTCTGCCCCTTCTCTTTGATTTAGACATACACTGCCAAACAAATCAAAGATTACACTTGGGAGCTGCATGCTGCTGTGATGGATCTCTGGAGAGGAAGAGAGAAAAATGAAGTTTAAAAAAAATGTGAAAGGAAACGTGAGGAATGAAAAAAAAGTTTCAGCAAGTTTTGGCTCTGCTGTCAGCCAAATGAACGAGAAGGGACAACTTGATCTATTGCAAGATCATAGCCAAGGATAAAGTTGTCCCTGACAGAAACAAACACACACACAGACATTCATTTTGATTCACTCAGTTTTATGGGTTTCATTGTTCTTTGATAGACAAGAGCTTTTCCCCTGTTCTGTTGACATGCCAATGCACCAGTATAGCCTCTTGAAGACATAATGCACACATTCCATGACACCAAATTATATCCTGATATTGGTAAAGCTGAGAAATGAGAAGCAAAAAGGATGTTTTTCATTAATTTCAGAGCTATTAAAGAATATAATCTCTTAATGCCTCAAAAGACTTGACTATTGAACTTTAACTATAAGTACCACTAATTAGAGGTCTGCAATGCCTGATATGTCTTCAGAGAAAAAAAATCACAAACCAGCTCATTAAAACTGTGATGTTGGCTCACTGCAAACAGCTGTCAGGATGGGTAATTTGGGAGTGCATGTGGAATGAGAGAAGAAGAGTAGCTGTAAATGCAATCAAAAGCAGGGGATGCATCAAAGCAAGCCCAGTGATTTACAAGAGGGTGAGTTTGTGAAACTTCCATAGGTGGAAATACAGAAAGTAGGCAAGACTCCTCGTATCAGGAGTCGCCTCTGATAATCCCATGACATTTTCCCCTTGGTACAGTTTTCTACAGTGACAGGACAAGCATTACTCCAAGTTGTGCTGTCACAATTAGCTGACATAATTTCATTAAAACTGTTTTTACTTGTGAATGTACACAGCCTATCTTGCACAAGCCTCACCACTAAATGTTTTATACTGGAATGAAGGGGCTGAGGGACAAATACAATGTCATTTACAGTCATTACAGCAGAGTGTAGACTGAAAGCAAGGTTTTCTTCAAAGTATCTAAAGAACCTTTCCAAGATCAAAAAAACTTTCATTAAATTGCATTCCAAAACCAATGCAAAAAAAACTAAATGTCGCTAAAAAAAAATCTCTAAAAGTTTACTTTGCCCAAGCAGAGTTTGATGTTACAGCATGTTCAGATTTATGGTGGAAGCATCTCAATTTAATTTTTAACAGGCTGCCTTATGTAAATATCTAAGTGAGAGAACTCATTAAAAATTGTAGCAGAGAAAACTGTGGAATTAATGTATGAACTTTTATTCATGACTATCTGGCCCTAGAAAATTATTTGACATTGCATATGGATGTCAAATACTTGCAGACTGAACTCTGCTGGCTACAACTCTTACTCCCAGCTTGCAGCAATGACAGGCTTACACTTGAACTTAACTACTTCATTACATTTATTCTTACATCTTATATCCCTGAAAAGTGATACATTCTCAAAAGTATGCCTCTATTATAAAACTTTACCTGTAAGTGTTCTCCTTACCATGGAGATTTCACTCTTTTAGATGAGATCTGTAGGACCCATGCACATGAATCTGCAGGATTTTGTCCCAACAAAAGCTAGGAAATAGGAAAGGATAAAATCATTGGTGCTTATGAGATATTCTACATTTTCTGAGCTCCTGTTTCTCTTGCTCTCTCAGGAAGCCTCCCACCAGCTGCAGTCTCTGAGGAGTAGCTAGAACTCCTGATGTCATAAATCCTCTGAGATGATGCATGAAGTGAATTCTGTCTTGAAACTGCTTGATGGCCACTTAAATTTAACCAGAATTTACTTTCTTGAACACTGAAAGTATATTTCTCCTTTTAAAATGAAAGTGAAAACTAATTTTAAAAGTTTCCTTTAAAAAAATATCAACTTGCAACTGCTTCCCACTCCTCCCTTTTTTTCTACCTTAAAAAATGAAGATTTCAAGAAGAATTTATGAACTTAGATAATGTGCATTCTAGTCTGAAGAAAACATCAGCCCTCCTTTTCCTTAGATCTAGTCTGCATTCCTTGTCTCCTTAGAGGCATTGCATTGCACAGATTTACTTTCTTTCGAATTTACAGTGACTTTTACAAAACTCAAATCAGGCTGGTAGGAGCCTTCTAGGAACTTGACTGGGATTTTAAAATGAGTTTGTGTTATTAAATGGCTGGTGTTTTGTTTTCATTTTTTGAAAGTAGATGGGAAAATACAATCTTACTATTTCTCCTGCATCTAGCAACATAAAGCTTTCAGATATATGTGCACTTAACATTCTATTTCTTCCAACTAATGTCAGCAATGTGCAGGTCTGAAAAAAATTATTTTACATATTTATATATGTGTAGTCCCGTCTCTTAAAATAAATTTTAGTGTGATTTATGAGTCTTTTCATTTTTAATCTAGTTTGCATGGAACAAAAAAGAACATTAGCCATTGATAAACAGAGATTCAATCACATAAACATTTTCTCGAAAAAAGCAGACAATTTGGAGCATTTTATTTACCCAATAACCCTATATGGCTTCATCCTCAAAAGAAAACACTTTTCTAAAGCTATCTGCATTGATTTTAATTAGATCAGATCAGCATAAACCAGTTCATTTTCAATAGATACTGACATTCCAATATTCCACATCATATTGATTCAAATTTGGTTTTTGAGAGTTATAAAGAGAAAAGAAAATGCAACAGAGGCTTGCAATACAGCCTGCTCTATGGAACCAGGTAAATCACAGTTTGCAAAATCATTTTCCTCTCTAATAGAGTCAAAAAATGGTTATTATTCTTTAGGGTTGCTGCACTTTAATTTATTCTTCAATTCCCAACCGCCTAAGCAGTTTTTTCAGACGTTGCACAGTCCATCATGTGTTGCATCTATTTTCTGTTTGAGAGAAATTGTCTTGATTTCCATAACAAAATAATACTTTGTGCTATTGTGATAACAATACTGCAACAATCTGAGATAGCCACTAACATTTCCATCTCTGCCTTTGTGCCCGATAAACTGAGATTACACCAGCACCATCCCAATCCAGCAAACTTGGATTTGGCTGAAGCACTGGTCAAGCAGCATTTTACACATTAGCAATGATAGTCATAAGGTTGTAATGCTTCTGTACAAAAGGATCTCTTTCCTTTTTGCACCAATAATATTTTAGATCAGAAAGATGTGACAACTGATCTTGTAGAACGTGGCTACTACTCACCAGCCTAGAATAGCCTGGGGAAGTTGTTCAGGCAGAATCTCCAGGTGTTTTTCCCACTACTGCAAAGACCCTGTACCATTAGCTGGCAGCAAAGTATTTTTCTGAGTTTGGTGTTGCCTCAAAGCTTTGAGTTTTTGCTGGGAGCTGTAATTCCTAAAGTGGCCATCTCTATCTCCCTAGTCAGCCCTCTCCTTTGTACTCTGCCAACCAGATTTTTTCCCTCTTCCACTTATTTCTGATAAAACCTCCAGCCTCCAGAACTCCAGTACCTTCTTAGGAACATCAAGTCATTTGGCAGGCTAATTGCTTTTCTGCTCGAAGAAGTTATCAAGTGAGTACACTATTTTCTATAGTAATTACAGAGTGACCCCGGGGCAGACTGTGTACAACAACAAACCTCAGTAAGAAGGCAGATCTTTGCTATTATAAGTGGATAAAACTCCTCTAGTGTCAATGGGGTTGTATCTATTTCTATGGGCAGATAATTTGGCTTGCAATAGTTTGCTGCTGGTGGATACTTCCCTCATCTTTTTAGGAACTATTTCTATATGAACTCCACCTATAATTGCAGGAAAGCAATTACACCTTTTTTACCTCCAAGGTTGTGATGACCAATACTGTCTTAGAAACCAGAGTAGCGAATTTAATTCAAATCATTCTCTCCTTTTCCAATACATGGACCAGGCTGCTCACTTTCATTTTAGAATATTTCAGAGTGCTGTTCGATAAAATCCCCAGATGACAAAGCATTTAGCTTTCCTTCCCCAGTCAATAACAAATGTATGCTTCCTTCATTGTCTCTATTAAAAAGCTCAGGTGCAATTACATCATGGAAAATGTGGTTCTCTTTTCCACATATTCAGTTAAAGATGAAACTTCTCTATGTCCATTGCTATAAGGACAAGGACTACAAGGAATGGATCAGTCTGCTACTTGTTCAGACTTAACTGCTTGCACCAGTGTGAGACTGTTGCTGGTCATGAATACAGAAGGAACAAAAAAATAAAGGAAGAGGCTAGAGGGAAATATTTTAAACAATTAGCCACGAGCTCACAGCAGGACATGCATCTGAAGACAAAGCAGGAAACAAGGTCTCAGTTGTTTCACTGCTATTACCTGCTATGTATCATGCCTTGTTTAAAGATGCTTGTTTAATCATCTTGTTCTTAGCTTCACTGTTTTTTTTTTTTTTTCCTTGCAGTTATTCTGCCTACAGAAAAAACACTGATGGGCTTTATGAAGGCTGCCATTAACTCTGTCAGCCCTGAGAGACAACAGCAACTGTAAACAGTAACTTAAATTCAGAGTTGTTAAGCTGATTATGGCAAGGGATTTAATTCATAAACTCATCCTCACAGCAAGGGATGAAGGCCACAGGGACAAAGGAGATTGCTGGTGGTCGGATGCCTGAGTGAGATACCTTGGAATCAACACTGTGGGAAGTCAAACATACAGTTAACCCTGGACTGGTCCTATTTTTGAAATTCTTAGGAAAAAAACATCACCTGGCAAGATAAATGATGACAGAGTTGGATCTCAAAACCTCAAAGTCATAATAATCAAATTAACCTTGTTGTAACAAATAATCAAATTAGCTTACATATATCTGTCTAGTTTATCTCCAGCAAACTGGGGAGTGTTTGAAAATCCCATGAGTATAAACAGAGGAAGATCTGCTGTGTGAGCTCCTAGGCCAATGAACAATCAAATCAACTCCCTAAAGAAATAATAGCCAAGGTTCTTAAAGGGAATCTGTATTGACTGAGAGATCTGATGTGGCAATATTATCATATCTTTTTGGCAAGCATTTTTACAAATATATAACACTGCCAAGACAGGTCCCTGTGTTCATCATCATAACTGTGACACGTTCACATTTTGATGCTTTTTTTCCCCCCTAGGTAATAACGGTACAAAATAATTGCAAGGAAGAACCATGACCTTATGTGAGGGTTAAACCAAGAGGTAAAAGAATCTTGGCTATTTGTATTAAAAGAAATATTAAACCTGCACTTGTACATGTTCAAATCCATGTTCTTCCAAATTCTAGATTCCACAGTATAACTCTCACTGTTGAATTAAAGGAAAAAATTTCCCATATGTCAAAAAAGGGAAATATTACTCCTGGGTGATTGTCCATATATCTCAATATTGAAAAAAATTGCAGTTGTTTCTAATTATCAAGAGTAATGATTCTAACCATTGCTTCTAAATGCATGTGTTGTAGTCAGCTGTCTGCATTTCTGTTTCTCTAAAAACAGGCCAAAAATAATCCTGTCAGATTCTTTTGTTTATGTTCAAACAAGGTTTCTTTTCTGTTCCACAAGTCAGGTGATGCTTTGTTAGTTTTATCTGCAGCATATGTGATCCCATACTTCAAGTATACTATGTCTGTTTCTGTTTTGTTTTTAATTGGGATTTTTAAGTGACAATGCATTTTAATGCTGTGCTTGGGTTTTTAAAGGTTCTCATGTCATTTTATCTACTCTAATGTGGTTTTGCTCAAAGAAAGCCAGCATTTATTTGGAAAGAAATGAGTCAGTCTCAGCTACCTGGAAAACAAGTAAATCTGCCATCACTCTGACCAGACTCTATTTGTTTTCTTGTTTTCACTTCAAGTTCCATCAGAATTTCTAGATAAGTTTACAGTAAAAACACAGCCATGGTCATCAGGACTGACACTGTTTTAACAAGCACAAGAGAAGACCAACAGCAAACCTGAAACTTGAGAAAAAGAAAAAAAGGTGAGGAGAGAGACCTGGCAGGTTACCCAGAGAGTCAAATCCATACAGGAGGAAAATTCAGACTGGTAGCTCTCGAGCTCTCATTGGCAATGCCTGGTTCACTTCCCTTGGGAAGATAAATACATTTACCTCAGCATTCCAGCTTCTTGTAGTCAGGAGGTTAAAATCTGGGGAATGATTTGGTTGTTCACACCAAAGATTACAGCAGAAAATGAAGCCAAAAACGTGCTTACCAGAAATCCTGATGAGGCATCTTCAGAAGCATATTTCCATCAATTTTACACCTCCTTGACAATGATGTTTATAACATCTTGATCAAGTCCATCTAGCCAGCATGCACATGCATTCATTGTTCATTATCCTGAGATCACCTCCTAATCTCCAGGTCCTTAACTGTTCTGTCTATCCTGCAATGATAAGATGTTCTGAAAGAAATACAGCAGAGTACTTACCAATTTAATTTGGATTTGCTAAGTGAATTTATTCATAAATAATAACCATTTTGTCTAAGGTATAAATATATGGCTAATAAAACCTATGCTGAAGTGAGGAAAGATTTCCAACTTGACAATAATCTTGCAAGTTTTTAAGCATCCTCTGTAGCAGTATCCTCAGAAATTTTACAGCATGGAGCATGTGTCTGTAAGCAGTACCTGAATTCCTAACCAAAGGTTTTTTCCTTCCCCAGGATACTGAAGTTTCACTTCAGAACAGCAGTAAGTCCTTTAATCTTAATAAACAAAATAATAATAAAAAAGAATGGTCTAAATGGTTTCCTGCTATTTACATTAACCTTTGAAAAGGTCTTCTGTTTTCTATATTACTCAATACAATTTTTACCCTTTATCTGAAAAATTCAGATTGATACTAAAAGCTGCATGTTTTCAAAACAGCACAGCTCCTCATAAATTATCCTTTTCCAACCATACAGTTGTTTTAAGGGAAATGAAATTGCAGGAACCTTGCCATTTACACAACCCCCCCCCCAAAAAAACATAAAAAAAAAAGAATGTGAGATGGTGTGGTTACCAATATGTATATATCATGCCATTATAAATTATTCTTGTCTCACCATCTACATTTAGATACAAAAGTTCCTAACAAAAATGCATTTGGACAATAGCTGCTTTTAGACTCTGGGTTTAAAATGTGTCTGAGAGAAGACATTCCAACAGATGGATGTAAAATTCAATTCAGTGTAGTCTACCATTTTGGAACCTGGGAATAAAATACTTTTGAAAATTTTATCCATAATTTTTTGTTTCCATACCAGCCCTTATGCTGGGTCCATACTTTTTTGATAAGTCTTCTTTCATACATTTCTTTCTTGTCATATAAATTCTTTCCTTTTATTATATTTTCCTGTTTTGTGTGGTCAGATTCAGTTTTAGGTAGAGGCTTTAGAAAATGCTCCTTTGAATAACAAAAACAAAAGAATGTGGCCTTAGTCACTTCATATATTTATACATATATACACATATATATGTATATACATATATACACACATATATATGTATATACATATATTTATACATAAGTTTGTAAAAGGATGCTCCAGTACAAGCACATGAATTAATTAACATTGCCTCATTATTGAGTAGCCTAACTGCTTCTGAGATAGTGGACTCCTGACTTGTCAAACCTTGTAAAGAATTTAATCTGTATTCTAGTGCTTTCCCTACATGTCTAGAAGCAATTTCAACTTTTCCCTCTAATATCAAGAAGGAAACTCGAGCCAGGAAGTGAAGAGTGTTCAGAGTAAAAAGCATTACATTCAACACCACTTAAAAAACATTACACATGCAGTGAAAATGAAGCTTGGAGAGAGAATGCATGCTTTGAGCAATTATAGGTGAGAGATTTTTTTTTCAGATTGCACTTTATTTGTGATGTCTCATTAAACTGACAGTTTCTTAGAGAGGGGAGAGTAATTTGAATTAATATACTGTGCATTACATATATATTGCCATATGGATACTGCAATTCTTTAATGAAATAGAATTAAAAACATGTTATTTGTGGGCAGAACCAAAAGTGTATTTCCAGGGAGATGAATATGTAGCAAATCCCTGTAAATTCATGAGGCACCAGTGTAGGTGTCTTCAAGAAAGAAAACACATGTTACCAGTAATAGGAAATATTTTGGCCCACTAGAAATTAATTAAATATTTTCATAGACTTCCAAGTGTCTAATGTGCAAGCTCAAGCATCCAAGTGAGATTTCAGTAATTAACTTGTTTGTTTTAAGAATGAAAGTAGCTTCTGTGGCCAGCACTAAACTGAAGTATTTAGACCTATCTTCCAAAAATGTGATAACTTAATTAATTCCTTCTTGATTTCTTTGTCTGCATATACAAACTTCAGAAAAAGTGTCATACATCATGCTACTATCTTATCTAATGTATGTTTATGCCATCATTTCTTAATTTTTTATTCATTCTAAGCCTTTCCCTTCTGTAATAAATTTTTGTGCAATGTAATAAATTCCTGAGGAAAAAAAGGTTCATTGTTACTTTAATTACAATGTTATATGATTTCAGAGGGCGTGTGTCTCTCAGGGTTCAAATTACACAGTTTTTAATTAGAAAAAGCCAATAGTAGTGTATATTATAGGCTAGAGGAAGAAGTTTATATTTTAAACAGGATGGATTCACTGAATCTGTTGGAATACTAGGATAGAATATGCTTTTTTTACTTATCAATCTGTTTTAAAGTAACTTCGACCTTCAGAAATAAAAGTTTAGGAAAAGGTCCAGAGGCTCACAAAGTGATGAAGGTGCTTTGAAAAAACTGTGTTTAAGTTGTCTTTTAGTCTCAAAAATTCAAGGCTTAAGCTGAGATGAATTAACACTTATAAAGAAGATCAGCAATGTTATCCTTACTTCCCTGCACACTCCTAACATGGAAATATTGTTAATGTCTCTGGAGAAGTCTACTATCTTTTTTAGGGGAGAAAAGTTAATTGGTGTTTTTTCCTTTGTCAATCACACTAGTTTTGCCAATGTTCTTTTTTACAAGAGAGATTCCTCAGCAGAACATTGTGAGTCATTGCTGAGCAGGCCCTGCACAGCCAGAAACTCTATGGGAGGTTTTGGAGATCTTTCCCTTCTTAAAAAACATTATTTTCCCCATCTAGCCACAAGTAAACAAAATATTTCCACTGTTCTCACTTTGCCTCCTCTGCTCTTTTCTCTTCCGTTCTTACATCTCATTTTTCAGTGCTGTGACTCCATTTTCTGTACTTCCCTCTCTGCTCACTTCCTTTATTACTCCCTCTTCCCGTTTATTCCAAACCAAGGCAGGTGCTATGTAACCCCCCCGGAGGTTACATTTCTCACTCTCCCTGAGTACTTTCATAGATATTTCTATCAATTCCTTATTTCTGGGCTAGATTTCTCCCATGTCAACTGTCCCATTGAGTTTAGTGCAGCCACACACCCAAGCAAAGTCAAAACTGTTTTGAAGCATTTGCTGGATGAGAACCTGCAACCAGGCAGAGAATTTTTGTGGAAATTCTCAGCATGTGTTCCAGTCACTGCTTAAATATCTGGAGAACCCATCACAAAATAGGGTTTGCTGGGCTGAAGTGATGCACAGACCTGTCCCAGGCCCTCTCTTCTTACTAAGGAAAATGGCAGGAATTGTTGAACTCTGAACTGTTTTTCATCATACTGGAGTGAAAGCAATAATGACTCAAACATTCTTGGCCAAAATTTGTGAAGATTAATTCAGGACATCAAACACTCATTTATTAAAATGATAAAAAGTATCAAAAATTACAGAAATATCTGGTATTTCTATTTCTGTGCACTTCTGACACATAGCATTATAGCAGAAAAGGGAAAAGGAAAAGGATATGTTTTGCCCTTGAGAGCAATAATATGATTACAAGAAGACAGTTTCAGATCTATTAAATATTTCAAACCATACATTTTAATGTGTGTTTCATTAACTTTGGGGTGGCAATGAAAAGGAGGCTCCTTCATGTTTTTTTTTCATACTGTTCCACTTCATTATTAAGCAATGATGCCAAGCTGCTCACCAGGATTGCTGCTAGCAGGCTTGAACAGCTTCTGCCAAGTGTGATTAATGCAGATCAAACAGAGTTTATTCAGTGGAAGAGATTGGCAGATAACATTTGTCATCTCTTAAGAAAGTTGGGATTTCCAGACTGACGTCAGGCTGGTGATAAACTTAGAGGCTGAAGGATGTTTGACCAACTAGTTTTGCATATCCTTTAGAAGAAAGTTGAATTCCACTTTGATTAGATTTGAAACCTGAAGAGAACCTCATTTACATGCAAAGCCTCTTCCACTGGTTAACTTTGTTGTTAAAAGGACGAGGCAGATCGAGAGGCTTATCAGTGACTGTACTTCTTTTCATAAGTATGAAGACTGTGTGTCACTCACTAATACAGAGTAGCCTGGTACTGGCCACATCAGCATCCTCAGGCTGCGTGTAGGGTGGGGGGATAATGCAGCCTGGATTTAATTACTGGGTGTGCTTTGTTAGCTGGAGCAAGCAGTTCCTTCCATTTTTTTGTTCTTTCAGTATGCTTAACAGTTTAAACTTTTCAGAGGCCCAAGTTCAGAGGAAGTCTGAAATACAAAAAAGTATTTTGCTGTCTTAGGCGAATATCTTTCTAAATAATGAGAAGATTTTAATGAGAAAACCGAAAGTTATTTAGTCTTTACCTTTCTCAAAAGCCATTATCCTTAGGTTGTTTTCCTGGCTGCTGAGCAACACAAAAGCTGTATTGAGAAACTCATTCAGTTTCTAAGATCTATTTCTTGGCCTTGAACCTCTAACACAGACCTCTGCACAAAGATCTTCTTAGAATAACAGTTTTCCTCTTCCTCCACCTTCCTCAACCAAACACAGCCCTAATGGCAGTCAGGGTAATAAAAAGTCTCCAGCACAAGAAAGCAAGTTCCTAACTGTAGTCAGCTAATCTCTGAGACACCCTGTGTTGTCTCAGGTGTTTGGAGGCAGCAGAAAGCTCATTAGCACCAGATAAATCACGTCCCCAGGCTCAGCCAGCTCATCAAGGGGAGGTTATTTCCCATATCAAACTGTCTTGGGCACAAAGACCTTTGCTTCCCTCCCATTTTGCCTTACACTGCCATAACCTCTTCTGCCTGAGCAAGAATTCCTCTGCAATGAAAAAAGTCCCTTTTTGATACCAGTGTGACCTACCTAAGGCCTGTGTTGTCACCACCAATTTCCACAGATGACTTCTTTGAAAAGTGTTGTAGTTCCCAAGGCTCCAAATTAGAAAATTTACTTGGTTTACCTTCTTACAGAAAGAATACTTAATAAAATAAGAATAATTGTTTATAACAAGTAGTTTTTTCTCTATGCAAGAAAAGTAAGCAGAGAGACTATTTTTAAAACCTCACTCTATAGCTACTTTTAGCAATTGCAGGTAGTATTTTTTGGCATGGTGGTTTCCTCAATATGGCTGAAGCTATGGCTCAGATTTTGCATTCCTTAACAAAAACCTTTCAAGGGTGCCCTTTTTTTTTTTGTTTGTTTATTTTCTGAAGCATTCTGATCACCTTTGTACTTAGAAAAATCTGCTACTGCTAACTCACTTTCATATCGATAACACAAGTTTGGAAATATATTCTTTCAGAAACCCTGTGCTAGACATAATTACTTCATCTGGATCTTCACCCTCAGCACTGTCTTTGGCAAAGATTCATGGATTATATGAGACCAAACAGCAATTTTAAAAGAAAATAGCAACAAAACCCAACAGCCCAACACATATAATCTGACGCTGCAGCTTATGCCATGGCTCATCTGGCAGATGTTCTGAAGCGAGTGCCTCTGACTCTCAGAGTTCTGGTTTCTGTTCTGTTTGCAAACGATCATTTCTGCTTTCAGTGGTGGTTCCGTGCCAGATCCCTGAGGGCAGTGGCAATATGTTCCACTTAATTTCAGCTTTCACTAGACCAATATATTTTTAAAGTAATAGTAATTCAGAGTTATGACCAGAGTAATAAGGCTGTGCCCAATCTATCCTTGGGGTTGTTTGCAGACGGCTTAGTCTTGTGCTTACTGCTGGAGAACACTGGCTCTAAGGCCTCCTTAGCATCTTCCTCCATGCCAAGCTGGAGGATTTTCAAGTCTTGTCCTTTGCCTGCCCTGCACAGCAGCAGCTCCAGGTTGCTGGCTCAGGCAGCACCAAAGTTACTCACGCTGCTGTGCAAAGTTCATCGCTCTGCTTTACTTCGGATAAGCTCCAGAGGCAGGAGGTGTGACAGTGGGCTGCCTCAGGAGCTCAGAATACAGCAATGCCAGCCCCCTCCCAGCAAGAAACATCTACTTCTGCCTCACTTTGTGAGGTCCTTTCACATCTTCCAAATTAAATTTGTTTCTCTTTAGCTCTCTACAACGTCACTCTGAGAGTAGCTGCACCTCCTCTCTCCTCTGGCAAGTGCCCAAAGCTCCATAGTCCCCCTGTATTGCTGTCAGCTGCAGTAAAGCAGCTCAAGGATCTTCTGTTTACATCTCAAGATACAACTGGAACCAATCCAGTTGAAGGCTTTCCAGCACTACAGGCAAAGTCACTTTTGTCACCTGAAGGGTAAGGGACACAAGCCACATGAAGCGGCTCCTGCTCTTGGTAAGGGCAACTCATAAGGCTTGGGCAGGAGGGGATGTTTGTGCCCCTGTTATCTCCAGGGGTTAGGGCACGACTGCCCTCCAGTCACCATCCCCACCTGCCCACCACACCTCTGCTGGGGCTGCTGGAGCAACACCCTCCTCAAAGGAGGGACCTGAGACCATGGACAAGTATTTGCCCCTTCCCTACTCACACCCACCCGAGGAAAAAGTCTGGTTCCTGTGACAAAGAACAAGCACCTCGCTCCCATCACTAAACCTGCCCTCAGCCAGGAATGCCTGCAGCCCCTCCTAATGATACACTTGCACTGAAAGGCAATTTGAACATTCATAATCTCCTATATCAGGTTCTCATGCCATTAATGCCACCGGTGCTGTGACCTTTTAGCAAGATATCAGGTACTAGCAGCAGGCTCAGAATTGCAAACTTTAATTAAAAACTGTATTTTAAAATAAAACTTGGTTTAGATGCACTGATGAGTGATTTTCACTATGTGAAATTTCAGAGTGCTTTCCTGAGGAAAAAGAAAAAAATCATTGCAAGCTTCCTATTAATTTCTGGCTAGCTGGGTTTCAAGGACAATTTTATTAAAAATGAGCAGAGCCTTCTGTAATAAAACCTTTGCAGTTGTTATGACCACCTGTGCTACCTCCCACCTTGATCCACCACATGACATAGCACAGCTAATTTTCCCACATCCTCGCAAGGAAATGGAGCTGTTACAATTTCAGACGATGGGGCTCACATACACATATTTTAGACTTCATTATTTTTCTGTATGACACGTCTGAAGCTGGCAGAGGTTGCCTAAACAGCTTTAAGATCTCTTTCTCTATGCAGCATGGTATAAAAGTTCAGATAAAATCATTAAAGTTTCTGAATTGGTGCAAAACAAGAAACAAGAGGAAAATAAAACTGGGTTCCTCATTGAAGTGCAGAGCACTGACGGTACAGGAAAGGTCTCAGAGGAGATGATCTTAATGGATTACTGTTAATAAACATTACACTTTATTAAACAGTTTATAAAACAAACAACAGGGTGGCACTCATCTCATCTGAAACAAACAGGGAAATTATGGCTCTTGAGGCTTACTCACCACAGATATATGGCTTCCTGCTCTCTCCTCAGCCCTAGGTCTAAGTTTTATGAAAACACTAATTGTTCCCCACTCTCACTCTTAACCACCAGTGACTCAGTGAAAAAGAAAAACAAAACAAAAAGAACCCAACAAAAAACCACACACACCAGCCTGATTGGGTCCCCAAAGACCAGCTTTTTTTGGCTGTGCCCATCTCCTTTTAATTTCAGGGGGCAAAACCTCCTAATCTTAGCCTCAAAGGAAGGGCAGGAGAATTAATTTTGGGGAGAGTTGGCAAGCTGAAAAATGGAAAGCAGGGGAGGAGATTATAATTAATGCATATGGGTAGTTTACATGCTGTCTCCTCTCCATGGTGAGAATGTAGCAAGCTGTCTAATTGGAGCCTGGTTTTTGGCTCCACTTAAATTCCTCAGAAAGCATTGCACTCCACAGGCTGCATAGTTAGATTTTGTAGGTTTTGGCCACAGAAGAAGCCTAATAAAAAATACTGGGATGAAGAGGGCAAGCTATTTCAGGCATAACATTCTGGAGCAATGCAAAGGGGTCACAACTGGTGAGAATCTGCATGAAATTGCATTAGGCACAGATGAAGTGTCCGATCATCTTTCTGCCCAAATTCATAAATATATTAGCACACACAACCATCAGAGTCATATCATGTTTTTATATCCAGCAACCATCCTCTTCACTGGTCTCTGACAATTCTGATAAATTGCTACTGCCCTTCAAAAAAACTTTTGATTTCCATTTCAAATCCTGCCCCAGGTGTTGCCAGTATATATGCGTTTAAATCAGTGCAGTGACACTCTGGAAAGAGAGTGGATGAAGATCTTTCTTGCATTTGCTCAGAGCCTTTGCAATCCCTATAAGCAAAAGCTTTAGTACCTAAACATTCTCATTTTCAGTTTTTAAGCTTTTTTGTTTTAAAAAAAGTCCTTAAAAATTTAATTCCCATTATGCAAAAATTAACATTAAACAGCAACGATGCTTGCTAGTTTAGCCAAATAAAGTGGATAGCTATCCAGTAAATTATGCAGCAAATCGCAAGCTGTGTGAGTCAGATCTTAAAGGTGCAAGTCTGGAAGCCCCAAAAGTTTCATAGCTGACATCCAGGAGAGTGAATTTATCGAGAGAGGACAATACAGACACCTGGCAGGGAAATGGAAACACTAGTCTTGAGTGGGGCATCAGCCCCAGCCTCATCAGTCTATGCTGAGATGCTCCTGTGGCCTGTAACTAGTGAATAAGAAGAATTTAAGTAAAATATAGACTAAATGAAAGTTTCATATTTTAGTAAAATGCAGTTAGAGATCCATTTCAACTCCAAATGGATGCTTTAGCTAAGGGATGTGAGATATCACTTTTGAGTGAAGTTAGAAAGTGCAATTACTAATGAGGTTTAAGGAAAGACAATTTAAAATAAAATGGTATACACAGAAGGGCAAAGCTACAGCTTCTAACACTTACCTGGAAGCCTGTGTGCTCAGAAACTGTTTACTGAAGTCACAACAATTATTAACTGCATCCCATTCCTCCTAAAACACAAAATTCAACTATAAATTATTTGGAAAGGCCAGACTCCCTACATTAATTTAGCGAGGCTTTCATCCCTCTGCACAGTTGTGTATTTTTAATACTGCTCAAAAGATATCAAGTACCTTCTTTCCAACCTATTCACCAGCTCTAAATGGGATTTGACATTACGAGGTCAGCTTTGCTTTGCCTCTTAGATGACTTACAAATTTGCAGAGACATAGGTTCACTGTTCTCACATGGATCAATGTTCAACAGACCACTGGTTTTGATGGCAAACATTTAACTTTCAGCCATTAAGTAGAAGAGGAAATTCAGGTTGTAACAAATTACCTGGCATCTAAACAATGTTAAAGTTGTCCATTAGGAGTGCCTGTAGACAGTGCAACAGCACATTAGTTTTAAATTGCAAAGTTCAGTCAATGGAGTGATGGAGTTCAGATCTGAACCCTTTTACTGAGTTAGTTAAAGGCCTGAACGGTGAAATGTATTTAAAGTGAACAAGAATGGAAATAGTTTTCGATGATCAGAAGAAGATTGCAATCCCCCCTCACAAGAGTAAAAAAAAAAAAAACAAAACAAAAAAAAACCTGAAAAACACTGTAAAACATAATGGTAGTTAAGGCGACTTTTCTATAAAATTGCCATATGAAACTGATTTCATTGTGTTTTAAACTGTGTGGATGTCCTGAACAAAAGACATTTTTTAGCATTATATTACATTTTGTTTTTCCTACCTGCTACAGCTCTTTCCTCCTACGTAGTCATGTCACCTAAATGTCTGTTCACATCAGCTTCCCAGTTAGGATTGTTTTCCACCTTGAATAGGACTGGAAACCTAAATAAGGCAGAGGAATAAAAAGAAGGAATATAGGAAAGAGAAAGACAGACAGTGGCACTGTTTGGGACAGTGGTGTAGAAATGAGATATTTTAACCCTTTGTAGTTTAAAAATATTTCATTGGAAACTATTTTGGACTATGTGTTAAGCTCTATTTACGAGTTGCTTTTTACCACATCATGGATGAGGAAGCACAAAAAATATTTTGTTCATGAAATGTTCATGTGAAAAAAGTTAAAGATGCTGGTGAGTGCAAGCTCTCATTGCAGATGGGATGTGTTAGTGAACTATCTGGAAAAGCAGCCACAGGCATGATGCAGGGAACTCTCAAAGTTCTCAATTAGACAATTTATGGGTTTTTGGTTGGCTCTTGGTGTTTGCCTCTTCAGCCTGACTCCCTGCTTTGAATTTCTCTCCTTTCTATACTTTCTTGGTCCTCAACAGAAATGTTTTGAGTTTATCTCCACTTTTAACCTGAATTGCAGTTCCTTGAATAATCACATTCTTCTGCTGTACCAGGGATCCTAAGAGGAAGCAGACCTGATTGAAGATGAATCTGAGGGGTTTAAAAACATAAATGAAAATGTGAAAATGGAACTCATATAGCCTGCAGAGACAGTGACAGTAAATGATGCTTTTCTGTTTCTCAATGTATATGTTGAGAGCGTGTGCCCTGAAAAAATGATGGTAAAACATAGGAAGGCTTTCCTTGGAGGAAACCTCAGAGACACAAAGGAAAAGAGAGACTGGTGGAGAAAGCCATAAATAAATGTAAGGAAAGAAGAAATGAAGGAATGAATCTCAGGGAACTGGAAGGAGAGGGGCAGTAGGAAGGGGAAACAGATTAAAGAAATCTGTGCAATTATTTATTTTATACAACTTATTTGGTCAGCCCATCAAAACTCTCTTTAAATGATTCCACTTTGCTCACAGTGATAGCTGCAAATGAACCAAAATACCTAGGCAATTTTTGGCCTAATAGGGCTGATAAGAGTTTTTTTTTTTGTAATAACCACCAGACATGTTAGTTGTAAATGTATGAGACAACGTCTATGTGTTTTCAATACTTAGGAAAATTGCACAATTTAAAAGATATTTCATTCACCCATGAGTGTATGGATAAATAAATTTCAGGGAGAAAATTCTGTCAGCTTGGAAGACCAGGGGAACTCTGCCTACGTGACCACTGCTGCTTGCTGAGACTTACTTTTCAAGAGTACAGGCAGACATTGTTATTTGGAACTCAGTGGAGAAATTTATTCATCTTCACAAGTCTAAAAGCCAAAGGAAATGAGTACCACTATACAATCTCTCAATTTACAGACCTCATGATCAATTACTCCAATTGTGGCAATCAATGCATTAATACTGAAGACATCTCATCGCTTTAGAAATCCAGTATAAATGTTTATCTTCTTGGCAATCAACTGAAAGAAACTGCATAAGAAAAAGGAAATTCTTAGAAAAAGAGAAGCCAAATGAGCAAACACCAAGCCTGTGATGAAACCCAAAACATTAAAATTGAGCACTCTATAACACCTTTCAAAATGAGTCAAAATAAATCCAAAAATGTCCAAAAAGTGCAGCTATTAGTCACTGTGCTTGCCTGATATATTATCTTGGAGCATGAAAAATTTCACAAAGGATGGTCATAAAAATGTATACCTACAGGTAGAGATCTGGCTCCTCACTGTTTGTGTGGGAATTATTGTGACTGGCGGTTCTGCTCTTTTCTTGTAACTACTGAGGCAGTCAGTGCTGTTGAATTAGAGCTCTTATTTTTATGAAAAAAAAAAAAAAAAGTTGGATTTTTTTCAGGACTGAGAACACAATTTCAAATTTAATGTCTGTTAGTGCTGACCTCCAACTAACAAATTAGAAGAAAAAGAAAATATACATCCTGATATCACAAAACTTCATTGCTATACATGAAGTCATTATTATTTGTACTTATTTTCTGACATTAAAAGATGATTAAGACATTCTTATTAAGATTATCCTGTGCAATTAAAACAAAACCCATCTAACCTGAATGAGGCACTTCAAAGATTTTAGAATTATTAGTACAATAATGCCTAGAGTAAAACATAATCATATTATGGTCCAAATCAATTATCTGTTTTTGTTTTCTATATATCAAGTAATTTAAATAAAGGCATAAAATTTATTTCCTCTCTTGAAGCATGAAGCCAGAGAACCTTCATAGGAATTTATGCTACTCTAAGCAGAAAACAATATGTCATCTAAACGGAGAACTGCCTATATCTTTTTAGACTTGCTTCTACATCAATATCTCTCTGTTTATTCATCCTGTGGCAATGAAAACCAAGGTCAGTTTAGCACTATGATAAAAAAAATCTTGAACATGTATACATTTTTATTATATTTTATCTTGTAATTCTACTATACTTTGTGTGACTTTTGTTTATTCCCCAATGGACTTAGTATTTTCTACAGCTGTTTTTTAATGGGTAGCATGAAAACTACACAGCCTTTGAGGTGAATAGCCAGCATTCACAAAGGGCATAAAACACTTCTTTTTTGTATTACCAGATCTGTTTTCCTTTCCATACTGCCTAAGCCTTCTTATGATTGAGCTGTTGAGCACTGAGGTCTTTTGCTCCGGTGGCTGCAGGGGAAGAAGAAAGCTTAAAAGATTCTGGACCATATTAGGATGTTCAGCAGAGAACAGATGAACTTGGCCAGACCTGTAGGACAACTTTCACAACTGTCAAAGTCAGGTCTTCAGTAACCTAATTTTCAGTGTCTTCTTGTTAACAACTTTATGTTATACTTCTGCTTTAACATACTAGATAATGACACCATTTTCTCAAGAAATAGTCCAGCAAAGAAAGGGAAAACACTCACTGCTTTCAGGACTTTTTTCTCCATGTCTCCCTGCTCCACAAATGGAATTTTAGCATCAGCTCTGTGCAGAAGGTGGAAGCACTGAAGTTCTGGACTATATTTTCACAGCTGATATCAGTGATGAAGAAGAATGATGGCAACAGATGTGTCAGGGTGCTATTTTTCCATCATACCTCACAAAGGTTGCATAAATTAGAGTTGCTTGACAGTGTGTTGTGTTGGGACTGGGTAGCTGACAGCCTGGGCACTGGATCAGCTTTCACCTCCAGTTGTAAAATTTTAAGTTCAGTCTGCTGGAAAATGCTGCCCTAGCACTTGTGAAATCACAGTTGATACAGGATTAAAAAAACTTCAGCAATAGCAACAAAACAAACACATCTAGTGTACAATAAAAAATGAGGGGAACAAAAGGCATCATTAGTCAAAATTAATTAACAGCCAACAGGTGGGTTAAAGAAATAGCATTTTTTCAATAATACCTCAAGAAAATCTTATTTTTTCAAAGGCAGGAATGTCTCAGCTGGACACCCATCCCATTGCAAAAGTGTCACCAACTAGGCTCAAAAGAAATAAGTGTTAAACTTGCCTCTAGTGACCATGGTATTTGTGTTTTAAAAAGAAAAGTTGTCTCGTATAAGAAATACATTTTCTTCCTTCTCTTAAACTTTACTTCCCCAGTGGAAGCATTATCATAACCCACTCTGACAAAATTTTCTACAGATATTTCAGCAAAATATCAAACACCAGGATATTTGGGTGAAAAGTGACAAAGCATCAGTTTGCAAAAGCCAAGGCATCAGCAACTTACTGAATAACAGCGGCAAAACTCAAATCTTTCCATGACCCCCGTAAAAATGCTTGTATTGAATTTCTTTGTGAGATTTCTTATTTGAGCCAGTTGTTAATAGATTTCATGTGAGTTGGAGTGGGTTTTGTACAGTGCTAACTTTTACACATAACATGAGGCCATATATCAACTGCTGTGACAATCCAGTGGGAAACACAACTTTTGAGAAACTTTCTCTATAATACACGCATTTCCCACAAATTTAGAGTCAATCAGCTAAAATAAAGGAATGTAATTTAGTGCAGAGGTCTTTAGAAGTCAAAACTAACATTATTACAAAAGAACTCAAGCACATATGTAGCATAAACACCACCAAACACTAAGGAAGGATGAAGAACGTGCACAGCCAATGTCTATTCATCATGCATCATCCTGAGAGAACAGGTGATACTTCCAGAAAAGCCTGCCAGGCTGTCACCTGTGTTTATAACACTTTTGGTTTCCTCACATATGCACTTTAGCATGGTGCATTATAGTTCTGCTGCTCAGCTTTAGAGACATTCATCTAGCACACAGTGGTGCTGTCTCATCTGAGTTGAAGCCATATGGTGCTTCCTTTCAGATAATACGTTGGGCTGTCAGGAAGACAAGCGTATGTAGAGTGGCGATGCACCTCCGTTCCGTGAAGTCTCTTAAAACCTACTTGGATATCAATTTAAACCCACCGGGTTAAAACAGCTGTGAGAAATTACAACTGTAATCGATTGTCTTGGCTAACGTGCTGCTGTCATGAAATCCCATTGCTCCTTTCCAGTGGAGTAATGCTTTCCAAAGAGAAGCAGAAGGGTGTAATGAATGACGTGACAAAACTATCAATGTTAAAAAACCGAAGCCGGCAAATAATGGGTTTCGGATTCCTCAAGTAGAAATGCAGTAAGTTAAACCTGGATAATGCCAATATACTGGGAGAATTCGTACAAAAGGAACATTTGACACAGATACCTAATATTTAAACAAGCGTGCATTTTTGTCCTTCTGAAAAATGTCTGTGTTCAGAGATACAGAATAGTTGTATTTGTACCCAATATTAATCCAATCAAAAATGTCAGGAGAAAGCATAGTCTCATCTCATTCTTTAAACCAGGACCTATACCTCGGTGTGAAGTCAGCTGCAGTTTTAAATTCAATCCATAAAATAATGCATCTCCAAGCCTGAAATTTTTTCAACTTCTGAATAGGTGTTTGAATAAATAACTCCTTTAACTGATTAGGTAGCTTGTCTAAGAAACACAAATGCAGGCATTTTTATGTCAACTACTATTCATGTTTGTATACTGATATATTTGCAGGACTTGAGATGCAATAGTGTTAAAAAAAATTTCTAGAAAACACTTAGATGAAATGTCCCGTTTTGACCTGTAACAAAATAAATATTTTTTCCATAATCTCTCTCAGGTTACTGATAAAACTAGGCTGGGTATCATATCTTTCCTTTTCCCTGAAGGAGACACCTAAGGAATGTGAAATTACACAGGAAAATGGTCTCAGTAACCCCTTAGATTGTCAAACCTTTGGCTGCACAAGACTAGCAGCTCTTTGTAAAGCATCTGTCTTAGCAACACTCCTGCAGCCCAAAGGCTCAGACCACAAACTTTTTAAGGGAAAAGTGATAAAGGTTCATTAATGTTGATAAGCCGCATTTTGGTCCAGAAGGAAGTCACAGAACTCATTAGCAGGTAGAATTATAAAGATAATGGATGAGGACTCCTGCAGCTTGGTGAAATGTAAGTCTGAAGTATTTAAGTTCTTTTTGCTTTATTACAGGTTTTATGGTAGTTTGCAGTCATGGTCTGCAGTTTTCCTTTCAATGCTGTTTCTCTGCAGAGAAAGTAAAGAGAGGCACAGAGTGACAGAGGATATATTTTAGCTCTCTAAGTTTAAAGGAGGAGTGACCATTCTGTCTCTCACACACCACAAGAGATGCTATACGTGCTCAGCTGTGACAGAGCTCATGTCTCAAGGACAGAATTAGACACCAGTGTGGCACTCCCAGAAAACAAACCTGTAAAACAATAGAATTCAAGTAGAGAAATGAAACTAAAAATTACCCATTTGCAGTCAGGAAGACACTCAGCAATGAAGAGTTCTGCATGTAGTCACAGCAGCAGAAATCCTTAACAGCTGCCTGCAGGCCTGGCACTACAGAGTGCAAGGTTCACCTCATCTGTGACTGATGATGCTGCAGAAAATTATAAAAGGCAAAAAGCCCTTGGAGAATGCAGCCAGGGTCTCACCTTCCTAAGTATATGAAATAAGTCCAAAAGTTACTTCAAATTTTGTTAGAAGTGGCTATATTGTAATCATGAACAGAAAGACCAAAACATCACCAAATTAAAAAAAAAAAAAAGGATGATGTCACAGCAAGGAGTAAAATTAATACAGTATGTGAAAATCATGTCTTATTTACATTGTTTTTCAGCCTGTTTGGTTTGTAAGAATACACTCACAAATAGGTTTAATACAGGGAAGCATTTCATAGAACCCACAAAAAAATATTCCACAGCATCTTGGCAAATGTGTTATGTGATCATCCCTTGCACCAGAAATAACAACAACCACACCATGAAACATTAATTTGAGGTTCATTCCTTCTGTACACACAGACACACACACAGATTTTCTCTTTGTATAGATACTTTTATGCACACATGTGTGTGAATGTAGAAATATAATGCATAGGATACATACACACAAAGAAATACCTGTATGTATAATGTATAAGAAAATAACACGCAATATATTATGAAGATGACATGAATGATGTACATTGCAGTGACCAAGAAGAAGCAGATAACAATTGATGGGACTGTACTTTCACATAATGGTGAAAAGGATTTAATGAAGTGCCAAATGATATATCAACTCAAATTACTTTTCAAGCAACTGTATATAAATAATTTTCCCTCACAAGTGATGAGATTTGTAAATCTATTGTTACCATAGAGCTGAGTGGCTTTGCTTGCTGCACAAATGGAAACTTTACTGCAATTGAACTGGCTTTGCTCGCTTTCTTCTACCAGAACTGCCCAGAGTTTTTTCAAAGAGTTGAAAAAATATCCCAGAAGTATGACAGGTGTTGGAAACGGTAGGCTTGATTTGGCAGCGGATGTTCAAATGGGGCACCTACTTTCACTGTTGTGCTGTCATGCTAGAACATGCAAGGAAGAAAATCTGGGCTGCCAGTGAAAGTATTTCAGATATTATTCACATAAAAACCCCGAGTCAAAGACTTGACACCATTTGTCCATGATAAAAATTCAGCTCTTCACTGCCTCAGCCAGGTTGGTGTTCCTTAAGTCACCAAAGCTCTCATAACTGGTTCAATGAGGAAGTATGAGGCAATATTTTATTAAAGTGCTCATTGGCTGCAACAAAGTAAAGCCTTTCAGAGATTTGGAATGTTTCAGGCTAGTGTTTATATGAGATATGTGAGAACTTGTTCATTAGCACTGCAATTAATTCAAAGACAAGGACTGCCTAATCATTTCTTACAAATTCATCTCAGCAGAGTTACACAGTTATTGCAGCTTGGATATCATCACAAACCCAAAAATCCTGTACTCCATTGATTGCTCTATACTGTAAAATCTTAGGTGAAGAAGCCCTGAATAGTTCTTACTTTCTTACTCTTCTATCTAATTTTTCTTCCATAGCTTTATCATGTCTTTGGAAGATTCATTGCTTTTCTTTCCTTCACTGGATTTTTGGAGTAAATTGTGTTCACATCTTTGTCTTTTTTGACACTATTAAAGAAAAGAAAAACCTAAAATTAGTACATCTTTCCTTCCCTAAAGGGAGGCATGGCTGGACATTGTAAAACAAAAAAAGAGGGAAGATAATTGGAGCATTTTGGAAGGAATTCCAGAACTGTGTCATGGGTTACCGCTCATACATAGAAGTTAGACTGTAGATTCTGACTTGAAACCAGACTGCTGAAAGGTGAAATTGTCCAAACTGCTCTCCAGGCTCAGAGTGATTTTGAATATATTTTACAGAATGTCTTACAATAGCATTTTGGTTCAGGCCAGCAATTAAATCTTGGCAGTCACTAGTCACCGTGCCTTGGTCTGCATACCAAAGCAGAATCAGTGAGCACATTTCTGCATTCTGGATCAAAATAACTAAAGCATTGTGAGCTCTCCCCTTACATGCTTCAGCCACGGTGTTCAGTCCGTAGGATCAGTCTGGAGCCAGACCAAAGGCAAACACAAGAATGCTGAGAGTTGTGTCTGCTCGATCTTCAGCTACGTCTGCTTTTCCACACTGAGCTTCTACATTGTGTAACTTATCCTGATAAGATACACACTACTTTGGGGAGGACTGTAATTTTCTGCTGTGCCTAAATGTATCTGCAGAGAAATAGGACCAGCTCCCAGCTGTAACTTGAATACAATCCAGACTATGACTACAAATCAGTGGGACAGCGCTGACTAGAATGGCTCAGAAGCATCAAGGAAAAAGATTAAATGATAGACTTAATTCCAAAATATTGTTTGATTCTGAAATAATCAGGAGATTAAATAAGGACATCACAATGAAATAAATGGAGTTAAAGTTGACTATGCCATCTGTGAAGCTGGCTCACAGACTCATATTGCTGGTCAATGTTGGAAATAAAACTGCAGTGCACTAATTACCTGCTTCTTAGGATCCCCATAAATACACTGAATTTAGCTACAATATGTTTAAGCACTTATTCCATAGATAATATCAAGAAAAACTATTTTCAGTCAGCTCTGGCCCATTATGGGTGCAAAATAGTTGTCAGCCCTGACAACCACAGAACATTTAAAATTTACGCGAAGCGCATGTGTTTTAACCATACACAAAAATTCTGAATTTAACCTTTTTCAGATTATTAGTATTTTCCATAATCTTTTCAGAAGATATAATAAAACTATTTAGTCAATAAGTCAGTGGTCATGATTTTTTTCCCTGTGTACACTTAATTTGCAAACTTGGCAATTCTAACTCATATTTTAATAATTTAAATTATAAAGCATGGCAGATTAGGTTTTGTTGAAAAGTTCCAAGATTGATAACGGCAGAGTTAAAAACAAATCCTGCCACTTATTTTATTGCAAACAATATGGAGAGTACAGACAAATCATACTATAGTTCTCATTAAATTTGCAATGCCTCTAAAAAATAATTAGTGTTACTATAGAATTCAAGGAATTCCAGACTGTTGAAGTAACAGTGATTGTTTGCATCAAAAATTAAGAGCTTTGTGGCTAACCCTGTGTAACGGAAGGTCTCACATTATCTTGTGGATCCAGCCAGTTCCTTCCTCCCTTCCTAATATGTTTCAATCCAGAATGCTCACAGCCCCCTCCATATTTGGTCTCCAAACCTTTATAGCGCTTGTGATGTTTCAAATACATCGTTTCCATTCCATGGGGCCAAGGTTGCTCTGCCAGACTGAAGGGCCAGGGTAAACACATTTCCAATTTCAAAGCTGTTTGTTTTGGTAATTCGAGATAGAGAGGTTCTGAAATTGGTATACACTCATTTTTGTGTTTACCAGAGGCTGTTTCAGTTCAGAATTACTCCCACAGTCCTCAACTTGCCAGAGCCCACATGTGTAGCATAATGCCTAACAAAGAACCAAAATGAGAGACTCCAAATATTTACTAAAAAAAAAAAAAACAAACCCTGAAAAAATAGCACTTCATACCACTTCATCCCACTTAAGAAATAGCTCTTGCTGTATTATCATTTAATGGGAATGAGGGGTAAAGTGTTATCTCAAAGGTAATTTCAGCAAGAAAATTGAGAGGAAAAGCAGATTTTGAGCTATACAGAATGGTGATGGCTTTGACTATATTTTACATGAGGAGAGCCCTCCAACTGAAGGACGTTTGAGAGTCACAGCGCTTTCATTTTGCTGTGGTAAACAGAGCCAGAATCAAGAAGGTACCTTGGGTTAGATATTTTGGTTACAAATTTGCAGGGCCTTGTCACAAGTTCTCTGAGGTTATTAATGTCATTATTAACTTATCTGTGTAAGAGTGGTGCCTTGAAGACTCCGATGAGATCGAATCAGCCGTAGGCGTTTTACGAGTGCTCTCGTATTCTCTGTCACATAAATACCAATGAAATAGCATGAATGATCAAAAAGGAAGAAAGTGACAAAGAATTGGAGGAGTAGTTGCTGTGAGTCCAAGAGCAACTCTTTTCTGCAGAATAGACTCGGGCAGATTGTACTCCTTTGCCCCCCAAGTGCTGTCAGGACAGAACCTACACCCATGGCAAGGAGTGGCACACTTTGGGCAACTGATAAAGGCTTCCTTCTCGCCAGGCTCTAGGACACCAGCAAGATCTGCAGCTTGAAATGGGCTTCTATCCAAAAAACCTTGGATTTGAATATCTTCTAGGTCAACCATCTACTTCTGGGACAGCAGCCACAAAGAATGAACCCAGATCCCTCTTAGTCCAATGAGCAACCATCCAGAGCACATTTTTCCCCCCAATAAATACATAATCCACAGAAATTATTATCATAGCTCAATAACTTCACATTATAAAGGAGTGAATTAACTCCCCTTCCAACATTTTACATTATCATAAGCTCATGCAAGCAGCTGTATTTTAGAGCTAGCAATATGAAATCTTCAGTGGGACCACTATCTTTATAAAAGTTATAAACAATAGAAGGAAGTTTCATTCTCCAGGTAATTCATGTATGACTTACAGTTTTTATCATCTCTTGGTAATTTTTTCCCTCATCAGAATAAGTTTCACTGGGTATATAATGTGTCATATTTTAAATAACAAATTTTGATGCATGATATCCAACACCATATTCATTATTCTTAGTAAGGCTAGGGAATCTAAAACAATAGAAATTCTTATTTACATCTGACTTGAACACAACCTTTTTTAGACGTGAAAAGACCCATCTGGTATGTGAAAGCACATATAGGATTACTCATATTTGCATGATGTACACAACTACATGCAATAATTGTGTAAAAGTATTCAGCTTTTCTGAGGGTACCCAGTTCAGCCAATACATACATTTGCCATCAGCTGTGATCAACACATAATAAAAAAATTTAAAGATGTTGCCTTCCAGAATCCTAAAACATTGTCTGAAATATTTTATCTAGCTTAGATAATAATCCAGCCAGTTTTGTCTGCAATACTTATCTCCATTACTGGAATAACTGAGTTCCTCATTGTCTTTTAGAGTGGACATCCATTAAGAAAAGTAATTTTTGCTTGCTGTTCAAAGGCTGTGAAGCTCAGAACAGAGCTGTACAAGACATTTTGTTAGCTGCTCTCTAAGTCCTCTTCTACCAAAAGATGAATGGTCAAACATTACTTGCAAAAGCATCTGAGAGGTATAAAAGTTCTGTATAAAGGAGGAAAAAGTGAGCTCACTTCCTTTTGGATGAAAGGCAAATGATCAACTCAGCCACGTTTAAGACCATAAATTCCAACCTTAGGCTGAATTTCCCAAACTTTAGATTCTTTGCTATGAACTGCAATCCCTTGCCCAGGGTGAGGAGTACATGCAGGATGTTGGAAGAAATTGGTGTAAATATGTGGGTTTCAACAACCTCAGTTTGCTGAAGGAGTCACCTAAGCCTCCCAAAACACACACTTATGGTTTTCCAAGACATGCAGGTGCAGTATAATGAGCTTCAGAGAGGTATCTTTCTGGGATTAAGACTCTTTCCCTCATATTGGAATTACAGGTGTCCAGATCTGCTGTTTGTCACAAGGTTGCGGCTGTAGTAATGGCTGCCCTGTATTAAATGATTGCATTTCTCTGCCAAAGTCCACCACATAGGCTGTCAGAGCCTTACACATATTTAATTCCTTGCATATGCAAAGTGAGGTTTTTGGCATGCCCAGAATATTTTTCCTTTTGAGTCAAACTACTCAAGTTTTTTTTTTTTGTTTTGGTTTTTTTTTTGTTTTTTTTTTTTTTTTTTTTTTTCTCCCCAGAGAAATTATCTTTCCATCCAGCGGAACCTGAGGATTTTGAGCATCTGAGCAATAAGTCCAGATGCCCCAAAGTGCCAGACAAATGCCACTGTAGATTCAGGATCAACTCAGAGCAAATGTGCTCCGAGTTCAGCATGTCTTAGACAAGCTGGATACCACACAGATTAAATCTGACACATTCTGGGATTGCTGGGCTCAGCAGATGCACAGCCTGGTAGGTCTGCAGACATTTTCAAGTTTATAAACAGAAACAGGGGGAATGCCATTTAAGATTGTTTGAACCTGTATTCTCTATCTTCAAGGAAGGTGTTCTAGCAGTGAGTGACAGGTATTCAGGAGTGATCAGAGGAGCTCACTTTCAGTGCTAGAAATAGTTCAGTTTGTATTGAATAAATAACTGGTAACTGGGTCTGAAAAAGGGAGGGAGGGAGGAAGCCTGAGAGTATGTTACTTTTTAGCCTGATAGTAAGAGAAAATAAAAAAGCAATAGTATGTCTGCTGTGATCTGCCATCTTTTGTGTAAGAAGGCTTCATGCAGATTTGCTTTGACACACAGTGGATTTGGCCACTAAGGCAAGAGAGTGAAAAAACATTTCTTTGTTGGTTGCAATGCAGCTGATCAGAGCTAAATCCTCATCAGGATTAGGCTCTGTGAGGCAAACTTTTAATAATCTAGGCCTTCAAAGAGCTATTCAATGCTTTCTGAAGGGCTCTCCATGCACCTTGCTCTTACAAAAACAAATATGAATACAGAGATGCACAAATCCTGCTGACTCTATCCACTCACCTGAAAGAACAGAACATTTCTACAGCTGGGACAGAGCACTGAGCTCAAGTGACTTGAATGCCAAAAAAGCCATTAAACAAGAGAACTGAACCATGGATCATCTCTACCTTTGTAGATGGAGAAATAAACTCCAGGAACAAACAAGAACAATTCAGATTATATAGAAAAAATATTTGTAAAATCACATGATTTACATAAAGTGACAGCTATCTTAAAATGTCCTATTCCCTGCAGATATACTTTGAGCAGTTAAAGAAAAAAAATAAATTGGAATGAGGTGCTTATGATGATCTTGATCTCTGATCCATGAGAGTATTTATTTTATCATAGACTTCAGTATTGTATTGAATGAAGATATTTTCCTAGAACAGGATATTGATTTCCCAGGGACATTTTGAAGCTGGCCAAACTTTCCAACTCTCTTTGGTTTTATGCACCTTTTTGATATTTTCAGTTGTATTCTATATTGGGCAAAAAATGCTGTTTTAAGAAATATTAGGGGTAGCAATGTGGAAAAAAAAAAAAAAAAAAAAAGGAAAGTCAAAGAGAATAACCTCTGGCCAGCTATCTTTCCAATTTTCCACAGTCATGTGACAGCTGAAATCCGTGTAGCTGCCCACTATACTCTGCATATTTAGCAAAAGCAGACCCACCCCAAGCCCTAAATCCAAGGGAAGAAATATAACAGGGGTAAAGAGCATTTTTATTCCCTTTCATCTGTCTCATTTCTTCTCTAGTGAGCTCACAATAAATTTCTTCCACAATAAAAAAAAAATAAAATTGAGGAGTAAGTTCTATACCGTATGTCATTGTCTTGATGAGACATCTCTGTAATTAGAATAAGTGAGTAGATTTTAGCAAGGGGATTTAAAACATCATGCCTTATTCTTTTGGCTTTGAGCTATTAGCTGAGATCTCTGAGTTTTATTCCATACCCCACTTAAGACTTCCCTGTGAAACTTATTTCAGATATGAATCACTAAAAGCTGGATTTCGAATCTGACTCTTCCCTCAGCCTCTTTTACAGATGGGAAAGCTCAAGGCTTCTCAGTTACAAATTCAGCTTTGTCCTTCCAAAGATCCTTCAGGCAAATTCAATTCAGCAGCGGAAGCGACAGGCTGGATTTGGAGTCACCTGCTGACAGGTGTGTGTGTGTTGTGGGGAAGGGCAGTGTTTGAAGGGCCAGGAAGGGCAAAAGGAGCTAGAAAATGATATCTGTGTGGTAACAGGAACGCAATAAAATTTGAGTCTCTCCATGTGGCAGAAAGGACTACAAGTGAGGGAGAGAGAGTTGTAGTGTTATTGGATAAAGGAGAGGGATTTGCAGGTGAGGTGGAAAGGGAGAGTTGGGGGTCTGTGTGGAGAAGAGTGAATACAGTAGGAAAGGGACAGATGGTTGTTAGTAGAAGAACCAGATAATTGAGGAGGGAAAAAAGATCAGCTTGGGAATTTCACCTTCAGCTTCTGTTGTTCTTACTCAAAACCCAAACAACTCTCTCACACTACCTTGCTTACTGCTCCTGTTGCCTCTGGGCCAGTCAGGAAGTGCAGAGCAGAGGCTTCAGGGTAGTAAAGCACAAGCTGCCCTCAAACCTTGTAGAAGCTGGTGCCACCAGAGCCTGAGACTGTAGGAGCACATCCTCCAGGACAGTCAGAACAGCCTTTTCCTGCTCCAGCTTGCCTCCCCAAACTGGTGCCTGATTCCTGTGCCTTTGCTGCCTCTGCTCCCAGGTGTAAGCTCCAGCATCCACAAATAGACCCTCTGCAATCAGTGAGACTACTCATGTGAGTAATGGCTCACAGCTGGATGCAAACAGAGTCATGAGCTCCCTACATTTTTAGTTTTTGAATGTTAGTATTTTTCTTGTGTTTTTTTTTTCCCTGAGAAATTGGATAAGAAAATTGCTTTTCCTAAAATCTTCTACATTTAGGATCACAGTGATCAGCACAGCTAGACAAGTAAAAAGGAATCTCAAGTGAAGTTATTTCAAAGCTCCTGCAACTCATAGTTTTTTGTTGTTGTTGTTCTATAAAGCTCTTTTGCTGATATGGTTTTTAAAAGCAGTGAACAACTCTCCTGTGATTTCAAAGCATCCTGAGTTCCAGTAAATCCAGTTGTGGTGGTCAGAGCCTATTAGTTCAGATAACTTTTGCGAGATCATGCTGAATTTACTTTTTACCAGGTATCCATCCCATTCCTGGTAGGATGTGGTTTTGAGTATGTACCAATAGTCTCTAGTGATAGTGTTATCACTTGAAGTCACTGGGAAAAATGGTTAATATTTCCTTAGGTTCTTCTATTTTAATAAATCTGAAGTAAAAAAAAGGACAAAAATCTCAGGAGAAAAGGAGGAGATTTTTTGGTGGGGAGTTGATTTTTAGATGGTGTGACTACTGTAGGACACACTTTGAAAACCTGTTCAGTGTCCAACCATTACACCTGTAAAAAAATATCAATTTGAGAGAATTCCAACAGTGTGCTACTGGCTACTGTATTGATGCCTTAAAACCTTTCAGATTCTCTTGAGACCTTTACTGTAAACAGGCAAACTATCTTCTAAAAATCCTTGTACTTCCTAGCAAATGTCACAACACTCCTTTGCTCAGAAGGATGGTGCAAGGGACTTCCTCATTCATCCTTAAATAAAGCAAATATTTAAAGTAATTCTATCCAATCTGAAATATATCTGGCAATATACTTAAAAATCTTATTCTTTACTGAATTCCTACTTAAATTCTTTATATAGACGTATTGCTTTGTGATTTACCTCTCTGTAATTATCTCTCCATCTTCCTCCCCCTGTGGCTCTCTATGCCTCTGGGTTGTACAGCTGACCATTCATCACTATTCCTACTGCTAAGCCTGCTCTTCATTATGCAATGGCTACAAGTCCTCGTCCCACTTTCCCTGCTCCTCTCCCTGCCTCCAGGACAAGTTCATCTTCCTTTCTTGATGTAGCTATAGCAAGGTCACAGCCTGTTTCCCATGCTCTCCCTCTCACCTGTACACTTTATAAACTCTGACTTCACATCTCTGTAAAGCTCTTCCTCTGTCCAGACTTCACCTCTTCTTTCCTTCTAGTCTTCTACTACACTTGAAGTTCAGTGAAGGACAAAGAAAGCCACAAAGGCTGCATGGGACAGTCCCACACTGATTTTCAACCCTATTTTTGCTGGCATCTCCTATTTCAGTGACTCCCTAATTCTGTCCAAAATCTGTTTGTGTCATGAGAAATTTTATTAGTAACATTTTTATCCCGGAAGCCCACATGAACAATTGTATTTGAAATTTGGTTTACGCCAATAAATCCATAAAATCCGAAAAACATCTCTTGAAAGATTTCTGAGCAAATGGACTTTCTGGCAAAATATTTATAGAATGATTACTTTTAGATTGATCAGGCAGAAAGATGACCATTTGAAAGTCTTGTGTCTGTCTGAAGAGGGAACATGTTCGAGGAGAGGATGTCCATCCAGCTGGAGGTAGCAGTGTACTATAAATCCACATTTATAGCAGCCTTGTCACATTAAAAATAGGTAAGGGTAGGCACATTGGCAGGGTAACAGCTGCCTTCTTTCAGAATTTGCCTGTATTTATACATTATTATACATATTAGGATGTATTTTTGATGAAGTGATAAAAAAGTACAAAGTTCTGCTCACTGCCTCAGCTGAAATAAATTCACCATTCCAATGCTTGGAGAACTTCAAAAAACACCCTAAATGTATTAGCACACACATGCAAAGATCAGTTGTACTTGTAAACTTCAGTCATTTTCTCTAGACTGTTGGGTTTTTTCTTCATTTTTGTTCAGGCACAGCAAATAGATGTGTCAGCTTTTTGTTGGTTCAGTAACAGAAAACTCTCTCAAATCCGATTATCCCTATTCATATATGGTCTTCAGTTATTTAAAAATAAGTAGTTTGGAGATTTAGTTTTGCTTCAGAAGGTAAAGTAATCTTATTGTTCCCTAATAAGTATAGCATGAGTCGCTTCACTGCAATATCCCTCCACATTCCAGCCTTTATTGTCTCCAAATTAAGGAAACTGTTAGATGCATCTTACTGTGAGGAAATGAATATTTCTGATCCCTGCTGCTAAATAACACGGCAGAAAATCCCTCTGAATGTACACCAGACCAGTTTGCTAATATGAAAACTGTCCCTTGAATGCATTATTCAATAATTTTTAATTTCAGCAATTATTTATAATTTGTTAAACCTGTAGACTAATATCACAGACAAAAAGTGAATGTTACTTCTTTATCAAGAGGGGTCCCCATGAGCTTTCAGCCTTTCTTAGTTCTTGACAGAAACTTGATTGTGATAATGAAGCATTAGAGCCACAGGTCTGTTAAAAGCCCTGCTTTTGTTTTTGAAAGGAGTTGTAACAATTGCCTCCCATTTGAATCAATTTTACACAATCCTCAACAATTTTTTACTCCGTGATCATTTATTACACGTTATTACCTGAGCGCTCGGTGACTCCCAGCACTGCGGAGGACTCGCCCTGCTGAGAGCAGCACACAAACTGATGGGCAAACAGCCTCTGCCCCTAGACATTCTCAGTTAAGGCTCTGGAGCGTGTGTGGTGAGGAGAGAGGTGCTCCACCACTCCACACAGCAGCCAAGGGACATCAGGGCCATGGGAGTGGCGCAGCCCTGACAGGGCCAGGTGCTCTGGCACTGACCCAGAGGAGCACAGAGGCAGGAAGGCTTACACTGGGCACCAAAGGAGCCCCTTTACACCTCCCACTAATAATTAGAGAAGGCAGGCGAGCCTAGCAAGGGTAATTCACTGCACTGGGAGCAGGATCTCCACCCCACACCAGCATGAAGTCAGACTCCGGTGCACAAAGACTTTCACTTGTTTCAGTGGTGCAGGAGGGAAGCCTAGATCTTTATGCAAATCCTTCTCCTCATTTCAAAGAACCCTATTTTTTGACAGGTTTTAAAGAAGAGACATGTTTTTCTTACATTAATGCAGTTTCCACCTCAGCAAAGCAATGTACTTTAGGAAATATCTTATTAAAAACAGGTTCTGTCTTTAAATATCTAAGAAACCCTGCCTAGCAAAGCTGTGCTGTATACAGTTTCTTGTTTCCTTAGCTTATTCTGCATTATCTAACCGACCAAATATTTCAGAAAGATTCTTTTTATGTAAAACCTGACAACAAAAATTAACGCATAAATAGTAGAAAAGTAACTTTGACTAGTGTCTGCATTACCTCCAACACATGAAATTTAACCAGCAGAGCTTGAATTAAATGAAAAACATACATATTAAAAATTAAAAATAGCAAGTACAAAAAATTGAATTGAATCAGGATTCTCCTATCACTTGGGAAAATATATGGAAAATGTTTTATTGCACAGGAGAGCCCAGACAATATTGACCAAGCCCCTCTTGACTTTCTCTAAAACATTTTTTTGCATTAAAAACAACCAGTAAGAGCAGTGATTTATTTCTAAATTCCATGTGTGTGCAGAGAGACACAAAGGTCCTAAAACTGCTGACTAAGATAAATTGCAGGTTGGAATGTATTTAACAAATGATAATGAAAAATGCAGAAAAATATACAGAGGAACAGGAGATAGCAGTGGAATGGAGTACATGACCTGCCTGAGAAGTTACTACACACAGCCAAAGAGCAGATTCAACTGCAGATAAATTCTCCCAGCTATCAATACCTTCAGAATTAAACTGCTATTAAGAGAACACAGTGAATCCTCCAGCTGCTTAGCAAAGATGAGGGGGAAACTGGCATTACAGTAGGAGAATCAAACCCTTTTTTGAGGCAAGGTTAGGAGAAAAAAATGTGCTGAAAATAAATTAATGAGTTAGAGAGAAGCAGTAGAAAAAGAGAAGAAGTAGAAAAATATTAAACAAGTGAGTATTGATAGCCACACATCCTGCCAGCATGGCTGTCTGCTGCACTGTGCCTCGTTCCATACTTTGGAGCATCTGGTGTTGGCTGGGATTTGAGGCTGGACACGGGAGGCAACGGACCAACAGTCTAATAGGGCAGGTAAATTCCTGCCATCCTCTTTTGTACACAGGTGCAGTCAGCCCTGGGTTTGCTTGGTTTGTTTGCTTTTTAAAGCTCCTCTCCCTGTTTCTCTCTGCACATGATGGCTGCAGGAGCATCTCATCAAGCTGTCCCTGCAAAGCTCTGGCAGAGCAGGTCCTACCCTGGGCCAGGGCTCAGCAGCAGCTACAGAGACGTGAGAGCAGCTCATGGAGCAGAGCAGGTGAGAGCAAACAGAACCTGCCACCTCCCTGCACTCACCTGCCTTCAGGATTTTCACTTTCCCTGCTTCCAGGCACTCCAGACATGAATGAGATGCACCAAAAAATTCCTCTGTCCACTTAAGAAAGAGCTAATATCAGAAAAGTCCAATCCAATATCAGAAAATTGACATAGAGAATTAAGAGGGGATATTAGAAGGGGAACCTGTCTTTGGTGGATAGGAAATAAATTTAATATAATCTTCATGCTTATAAATTAATAATCTCCTACTGAGACTCCTTCACAGGCTTAACGTTGTATTGTTTGTATGACACTACCACAGTGTGGTGCACAAACACTGGAGATGGAAATAACTCCACAGGGAATTGAAGGAATTGTTCTGGAGTGCAGACCTCGATTCACCACCACAGAATCCATGGTAAAGTAGGACTAACACTATTTAAAAAAAAGATTAAAAAAAGAAACAGGAATATAATTTTATCTCCATGTGGGAACTGGCTTTACCATCTGGGCTGAAAAGAAAGGGAAGACACAACTAGCTCCATGATGAGCAGATCCTTCTGGAGACAGGTTTCAATATCCCTCTGTTACCAGCATCCTCCTAATTCTGCATATGACCTGAACCCCTATTCCCTGTGTCAACAGGGCCTTATTATTTTCCTTCTCTGCAAAGTCAGCCTCAGCACTTCTTCTAAGCCCTGGATTTACTTTGAGAATCAACTATTGACCTGGTGCTGTGAATTTTGCTCCACAGAAGCAACGACTCCAGTTTTTCTCCTGGATGAGTTTTCACAAAATAGGACTCTCATCTTTGAGATCCTCTAATCCATCTAAGTCTTGGCTGAACTGGTTAGCAGTTTCAGAAATAAGTGGAAGCAACACTGAGACAGAAGAGGATCATATATTCTTGCTTGCCTGGAAAATCAGCACTAAATTATGTGACTCTAAGCAAAACATATATTCTGAAATGGAAATATTTAGCCAAATATAACTGTATTGATGTCTTCATTCATTCTTCTATTTTTTCTAACTTTAACAATAAATATATAATCTCTTTTCCCACCCTGGGAAGGTCTGATTTTTTGAAGAAAATCAGATGAGGAAAGGCTTTCCGATCGAGGAAAAAATAACCAAACCAAAACCAATACTCTACACCTAGCTGGATATTGCCACTGACTCATAGGAAACTGTTCCATTAATCCTCCTCTTTTCTCTTTTTTTTTTTTTTTTAATTGTACTAAAAGAACTAATATTTTTAGCTAATTAAAGCCTCCATTTAGATGTGTCTATCATCAGATGGGAACATTCACTCCCACCTCACGATTTATATTTGCCAGGCTCTTCACCCACCCACCCAGCAGACTGCCAGCCCTACAGGCTGCCACAAATACACAGATCACAATTTCTGCCTTGTTCTGTTCTGCAGTGACCCACTACACCCTTGAAACACAGCAACCACAGAAACTCTGCTGATACCCATCCCAAACTAACTCTAATCCTGTGACAGGTGAGCACACAGAAATATTAAATGCCAAGTTTTAGATATGTCTTCTGGTGCACAGCTGTATTTAGAAGAGCACTCAATCATTTCAATCATGTTGATCTTTCTGCACTAAATGACTTGTGGTATACACCCCTCATGTTACCCTGCTTAAGCTGGCTTAACATCAGCAGTTTTATCTTGGTAGCCAGAAGGGCATCCAGTGGTCACATTAAGCTTTGCTTTTTGGGGACAGCACTAACAGGGATTTTTCCAAACTCTTGGCTGCGCACAGTGGTGATGCTGTAGCCCACCAGCAGCCTCCAAAGGGTCTCCTCAGGGTGCCTGGCAAATACAGCAGACACAAGCTGATGTGTGATGGGGAAAGAGAAAAATTTGCAAGGATGCAATGGACTTGGTGATCTCAAAGGTCTTTTCCAACTTAGCTCTGTGATTCTGTCTGCTTTCAGCCCACAGGTTCTTCCAGGGCTTCCACTTGATGAGTCCTTTTGCAAGGGAGAGGATGGGGTGGGGGTGGTGTGTGAAAATGTTGTGTTTCAAACCATGTCTCTGCTTTGGAAGAAGCAGAGACCAGGTTGCTCATTGTTACACAAGACAACTATGAGAGCTCTGCCTTGTCAGATGTAACAGACAGAAAAACAGCTGGCCTGCTAGAGGTGGGATACCTGAAAGTAACAGGATGAAGAAAAACAGCTCTAAAATTCCAGAAAATTCTGAGCTGCACGAGGTCTGATGAGATTGCTTCTGATATTTTCGTGTTTTTCATTTGAACTGCACAGCCAAGAAGTTTTCCCTGCTACCTGTGTCTTGTTTATAGATGAGTCATCTTTGTGCTGCCACTGCTCTCAGCTCCTTCCTTCCCCATCTGTGGCATTTCTTCCATCCATGTTAATTTTTGCTATTATAATGCAATAGCAATAATGTAATATTGCTATTATAATGCAATATTACTATGTCTGAGTGGTCCCAGCAGCTGATCAAATAACAGATTATGAAAAATAATCTATAACCAAAAGAAGATGCTAAAAACTACCTTGGTTTTACTTTTCCCTCCTCATTTCTCCATGCCTGTTTACCTAACACATACACCAAGGCTTCCAGTGCTTTTTGTAAAAGACCAGATCCTGGCTGCCTTTGGCAACATGCTAAAGAAACACTCATTATTTATTGGATATGACATAGCCTCTCCGACATCCCTGACTCATTCTTTGATCTCTCCTGACAATTTATTTTAAAGAATTTTGCTATCTTAAAGGATTATAACTGGTACATGGTTTTCTTTCAAAAGGATTAAAAAAAAAAGGGGAAAAAAAAAAGAGAGGAAAAAAAGCCTGAAACATCATTTATGTTTTTTTCTACTTTTAAAAAGTTCAGCTAAGTTCACATTCACCAGTTAAGAACTATTTTCATTTGTTTCCTTTCCCTTCAGAAGAAAACCACCACTGCCTCATGACACCATTATTACAGCATTTGTGTGTGAATTTCTCCTTTCATTTCTTTGATCATGAGGTAGCAAAGACCCTTGGTGTGTCACCTTGGGGTGCACTGCATGCACTCTAAGCAAGGCCAGTACTTCCATTTTTCTGTACAAAGTCAGAAGGAAATAGCTTCCTGAAGTGTAGTGCAGTCTGAGATAGCACCCATATCCTAATGAGATTTTTTTTTTCCTATGACTACATAAACAGGAATGCTGTTAATTTTATTCAGTTATGTAAGCACCTGTCTCAAGTGGGGACATTTCACTGAATCTCTGTGCTGGCTGGTCAAAAGTGGTGTATAACACCACCTTTACACCCTTAGAAACATAAAACATTTTCAGAAGATGCAACTGACAATCTTTGCTTCTTGCCCAAGCTCTCCACATTTCCGAAGTTGCAATATCAAGGGAAATTTTAGTCTTTGCTTCTCTCATTTTGGGCCCAAAAAGAGATATCTGAGTAATACCACAAAGATTCGAAGATTTGGGAACACGCACAGATCAAATTTAATATATTTTTAGCTTTCTGAAAGGATATTTTTATGTATCTTGAGTCAGACTGATATTAGCCAAGTTAATGTTTCTGATTGCTATGTGCAGTGTACTGAATCATCTCTGCAAGCTGAGGTGACTATTAGCAGCAGAGGTCAAAAGTACATTAAAATTAGAAAATTTGCTTGCTGATTTTCAACATCCAGATGCAAGGGCATTTATGAAAATTTACCAAGAGTCTGTTCAAATCAGAGAGGCCCTAGAAGATCTTAACAGTGTATTTGGTAGTGAATTGCCACTTTTTTACAGTGTGATGGCCAGAATATTGCCATTAATTGCCATATAAACAAATGATATCAAGAGTTTGGGAGAGAAGAGTGCTGTTTGAGCACCTAAACCTGCTAATACGTTTCTTAATACATCTAGATATCTCATTGAAGGCAAGCATTAGAGGAGGAAGTGGTGCAGGCACTCCACAACAAACAGGAAAAAAGCAATATATTCTGGAGATAGTCATTCATGACCTCACTGAGGACAACACAGTTCTTGTACAGCATGATTTAGGGATAGAGGGAAGGTCACAGTTTTCCTGATTTTTCACTGCCATCCATTTGAAACAGAGAAGGATGATGGACATGTACGTCTGTCATAGTAGGGGTAGTACACCCCAAAATGTGGTGAGATAATGGCTTTAGCTGATTTTAGCCCACAATAATCTGCAGTGCTTCTATCCAACACTTAAGAATTCAACATTGTTTTTTGTCCCTCACCATTCTTCCCTCTCAGGCCAGCAAAAGCCTTTTTCCTAAGCAGCCTGTGGGCAGTAGAGGTCCTCTGGCTCTTGGTGAGCCTGCCAGAAACTAGGGGAGTTATTACCTGCCAGCCCAGCTGGGTAGAGAAAACACAAATGTTTACATTTCTGTGGAAAGGAAGTATTTTCTTCTAAAGTATCTTCTGAGAAATTATTTGAAGAGAAAGAGTTTCATGGAATGTACTCCAGGAGCCTGTCATGTCAGAGCAATCCCACAGGAAGGCCAAGTGTGCAGAGAAAAAGAAAACTTCTCAAGGGAGCTCGGGTTATGGTGGGGACAGAAGAGAGGATGTCACCAAATCACTCCAGACGTGCAGACTGGAGCTGACATATTGCTCTGGGGGCTGAAAAGAGCCTGAGGAAGGCACGAGGGCCCCACTTCTACTCAGTTATGGAGGCCCATAGGAGCCAAGGGAAGGATGCAGGTAGATATCTGATCAGGATGAAGAAAAGAAAACGTTTCTTCCCAGAAACCTCAGGAAGGGCTTTTGTGCTGCTCCTGGAAAATGATGATTTTTAACATGAAGCATAAAAATGACATCTCTGTACACAGGAACACAGCTATCTCACAAAGAAAGATGAGTTGTCCTTGGCACATAACACCAGAAGGCAACAAAGCAGAAGGCACGTATCAAGTACACTGATATTACAACTGCTCCTTTACCCCTGTGAAAGTACAGTGCAGGTGGGAGACTGGAAAAATTGAATTTTGAAACTGGCAAAATTGTATTTCTACATGGGACCACACCTTTCTGCATTTTTACATTTTCTGTCTTTGACTGGTTTATGAGAATTATTCTTAAAAGCTGGGATGTCAGACTGAATTGTTACTGCTGTTTGTGAAGCTTGTCTTGATACAGCCTGTTTTATTTTAGTTACCTAGATCTGTCTTTGTTGCCATGACCTTCATTTTCTGATGTTGTGGCTTTATGACAGCTGAAATTCTATCACTGATATTAAGATGTGGTGCATAACTAATGGCTCTAATATTCTCCTCCTTTATTGCTAGGCCTTTAAGCGAAAAAGTTATTTTCAAAATCTATCGCAATACCTTTGTTCATGAAGTGAATATAATCTTTTGAAAAGTGCTTCCAATCTTTTTTTTTGCTTGGAAAAATACTCAAATGTTTTATCTCTACCTTAACTTCTTCCTTTATTGGCCTTTTTTCTGGCTTCCCTATCTCTGATCCTGCTAAATTTCAGAGCGCTGCATGTGCCTAAGAGATCCATTGCATATATCCATTTCCCTGGTCTCTGGTGAAGTTACCTTTTTGCGGTTCATTGCTGTTTTTATAACTATGTCCAAAAGAAAGCATGCTCCTCCTTTTGCAAGTGCAAATAAATGTAGAGTTATATGTAACGTATGGAAACTCCTTATTAATTTCTTTACTTATATTTATACATATATATATATATATATTTGCTAGGCCTGCCAAGCAAATATATAAAAATAAAGTGAAAAATACATAAAAAGAAAGTGAAAAAATTAAAGTGAAAGAGACCTTTCCCTTTAACTTGCTGCTACACCTCATGTCTCTCATGGCCCTTGACTACTGTCTCTGCAATGCCATTGACCTGAATATTCCTGTTTTCATTTCTGCCTTGTGGAAACATCTGCTCAGCCCCTTAAGCCATGCAGGGATTCTGGTTTCATTCAGGTGTCAGAAAGGCAGTAGGATTAAATCACTTCAATGGGTGCATGCAAGCACTGACAACTTTTAGTAAAATAGAATAGGGAATAGGAATTAGCGCTTGGATCATAATGCTTTCTGTGCAGGCAACCACAGACCTCACTACCAAAGGAAAAGTATTTGATATCAGGCACCAACTGTGCATTCAAAATAGAAAAGGCAGCAGGCCTTCTCTTGATGAGTTTAAGTGTTCAGGGACACATTCTGTCTCCTTTTGTGCTCACTCTGATTAGTCTCTCACTCCCTTTATATTCCTGCTGTAACTGGGAGGGCAGAATGTGAGTTATACAGTAGTGACATGGATGGCAGAATGCAGTCTACAATAAGCCACAAAAAGTACAATACCCCAAAAGAAAACAAAATTACTAGTATGGCATGAAGAACACTGACACTGCGTAATTAAATGGCAGGATACTGGTAAAAAAAAGCCAATATTAGTTTACTATATTTATCCTTTATTTGCATTCCATTATTTTGCTTCACCTCCCTGACACATTTTATTTCTTAGGATTTTTGGTTGAAAGTGTAGATAAATAATCTCGAATTTATCACTAGAGACACTATTATCACAATAATAGAGACTTGAATACCCTTTTCTTGTCTTCATTGGGTAGCATAGACTGTTTCCAGAGCTCATCTTTTCCACTGTGTCCAGTGCTTATTCATTACTAAATCTTTTGTTTTAAGTACACAGAGCTGCACTGGCCAACTCCTGCACTGTGCAACTTAATGTGCTTTAGGTCTTATGCAGAAAGAATTCTCCAGACTTAAGTTGAAAAGACGCTTTCCTGAGTCTTCCCCAAATCTGTTAAGACATCATTATATCAAAATGGATTAATGTGACAAGAATGTGAATATTCAGGTCAGGGGGCGAGTTCAAATAATTTTTAAAGCTCACTCCAATTTAAAATTGTGTGAAAGTAGGTTACTCTTACAGTGACTAAAGCTAGGAAATACTGCTGTCTTTTTAAGCATCACAGGGGATGGATGCCAGCATGGCATCCCAAGGAATGGTAAATTCTTAATGTGAGGAATTGGATAATACATCACCTCCAAAGGTTGGGGGGAGCGATATGAAAGATTGAAAAGCCTTAAAGGACACAGCTGAAAGCTGGCTGCTGCATATCCTTGAGATGTTCATGCAAGGACTCTGTGATGTACAATGCCCAAAGAAGAGGCAACTGTGGGGTCTGTGGAGACAAGGTACCTCTGTCAGTGCTAATAAGATGAGAGATTATCTCACCACTATGTTTGGGTCAGAAAAACACTGAAGTTTCTCTGAAGACACGTGGCTAAAAAGATAATGAAAGAGCTGAAGAGCTACCACCATTCACACAGCCTTTTCTCAGTGTGAGAAGATTAATGATAGACTGCTATCACTCTGGAAGCTATGCTAAGGCACATGGAAAATAAGGAAGGGATTGGTAATTGCCAACATGGTTTCGCTAAGGGCCTAAATCATACCTGCCAAATTTAGTGGCCTAAAACAGCATTGGTGGATAAATGAAGAACAAGAGGTGTCATTTACCTGGAGTTGTGCAAAGCATTTGACAGTGTCCTACATGACATGTTTGTCTATAAACTGTAGAGGCTTGGATTTGATGAATAGACCATCCAGTGGAGAAGGAATTGGCTGAATGGTTGCACCCAAAATTGTGGTCAAAAGCTCAGCATCTCTGGAGGGAAGAACTCATTGTGGCCTTCCAGTGCCTTAAGGAAGCCTACAGGAAATATGGGGAGGGACTTTTTCCACCAGCATGCAGGTTTAGATTAGCTGTTTGAAAGAAATTCTTTACTGTCAGGGGGGTGAAGCACTGCAACAGGTTGCCCAAAAAAGCTGTGGATGCCCCATCCCTGGAAGTGCTCAAGGACAGGTTGGGTGGGGCTCTGAGCAACCTGGTCTAGTAGAAGGTGCCCCTGCCCATGGCAGGAGGGTTTGGAAATAGATGTTTATGGTCCCTTCCACCCAAATCATTCTACAATTTTATAGTTTTGTGACAAATGGCAGCTTAATCTCAAGAAAGTGACAAGTTCTCTTTACTGTTTCCCCTTTTCCTTTCTCTTACTTGCTTAGAATTCAGCCATTATTTTAGGAGATTGTAGAACTTTCTTGATCTCAGCAAGAACACAATCTTTATGCAGTGCCCAGGCACTTTAAAGTAACACTTTTTTAAAAAATCTAAGAACAACCCTCCCAAAACCTACATGGCTATAGGGCTGAATTAAAATTTATTCAGGACTGACGTTTCTGTTTGGGTCAGACCCGATCACCATAAAAATAATGTGCTGAAGGCTCCATGTGTTTTAGGTGTTTTATCCTTACTTGGCTTAAGAGTGATTTTTTTGTTTCTCTGAGCCATGGAAACAACAGCATGGGACAAAACAGTGGCACGTTGCCAAACTGATACTTGGATGATCAATAGTTGAATAGTAAAAAAGAGTGCCTTCCCCTTACAAAAGCAAGATGGTAATGAAGAAATCTCACAAGAGAAAGAGCTCCTTGCTGCGGCCACAGTCCAAATTCTCCTACTCACCAACCTGGCCAAAGTCCATAATGGATATAGATATCCCCTGTTTCCTCTTCCATCTCTCCTCCCAATCTTTGTATTTAACCTCTCTTCTCTCCAGTCAACCAAAGAGTCAGAAACGTTTTGTTTCATCAATCAGACACTGTTTTACTTTTTGAGTTTTTTGGGTTTTGTTTATCCCTTGTATTTTTCTATTTTGCTTTAACAGTGTAACCTGAGGTTTTATTTTCACCTCCTTACTTTGGTGTTTGCTCTAATACAAGGCAAGACACAGATCATGATTTTTGAGTGGGATATAAACTAAAGATGACATTTGCCTGGCCCTCTATTCTGCCCACTGGGACTGGCCTTTCTCTCAGGGGACGTGTACAAAGCAGAGCAAAGGTGCAATCGTAGTAAGTGTCAACATACCCTTGTGCAGTGACTACTTTTTTCAATAGGAAGTAAAAGTTGCCAGAGATTGGTCTAGTCCCTCCTAAGTGTCTTCAAGCTCCTAAAACTTCAAAAGCAGCACATAATTCCTTGTCTTTTAAAACAGGGAGATGTTCAAAGCAAGTCTCCACATAAAACTTTCATGTTTGTAATACAGCAATATTCCTTCCTCAGAGGAGTTTCTTCTTCCTCTATAAATAATCTACCCCTTATTTTTCTAGTTTTCCAGATTAATTTAATCTAATGGGTTGTTTCTTGTCACATTTTCCTTTCTGTCACATTCCAAATTGCCAATACTCATATTCTACACATCAGCAGAACTTATCTGGAACTTTTATACACCTGGGAAAGATGGAGATTAACCATCCCACCTTCTTACTTGATTGCCAGTGGCATTATGCTACCTTTTGCCTGATAAACCAAACAATTCCTAATCCTCATTTACACAGTCAATAAACTCCTGAACACTTTGCCTTCTCAGAGTCCTCCTTATATTTCTGCATCTTCCAATAAATTGTGCTTACTCTGCTATGGCTGTAGCCCACTACAGACTGGGAGTTTTAGCCCATAAACAGGGAGAAGAGATCCCTTTTTTCTTCATTCCAGAAATTTGTGTAGTTCTAAAAAATATTATGTGCTCCCTCTGTCTTCCTTTTTTTATTTTGGCTATGCAATTTCAATCTGGTCTCCGATCTCAGACGACAATTTCTAGGAATCTAATCATTCTTGGAACTTCCTGTTAAAATGTCTCCATCTGATCCAGATCTTTCTTTAAGCAAGTGCCCCAAATTCAGTATTACCCTTTAGCCTTGAGGCCCAGGGATCTTTATCAAAGTTGAGCAGAATGGAAACAGTCCCTCAATTGCCCTGCTGCCTCCCAGTATGGCATTTGGATTCACCACAGCAGTGTGACATTTTTAACTCATGACTCAGACGTATTTGCTGGTGGTTCAGCACAACCCCTGACCCTTTTCTGTGTAACAGCTTCCCAGCCAGCTGCTCCTCATACTTTATTTATGCAGTTGACTCAGCTTGCCTACGTGAAAGATCGTGCACTTCCCCCTCTTCCATTTCAGCTCACACTCCCCAGGTTGCAAAGATCATTTTGAATTCTGCTCTGGCTGCCCAGTGCGTGCAGCTTCCTCCCTCCCAGCTTGTCCACACCTTGAGGGTGGAGATCATTAATGAACAACCAGAAGCACAGGGCAGCTCCAACACCACTCTTTTGATAGGAAAGCTGATAGTTGCCTTCTGTGTAGAAGTTTCAAACAATTTTACATGCACACACATGCTGTCACAGATCTCTGCAGACTCTGCTTTCTTCACTTTTGAGGATAACAGGAAAGACAGGGTCAGAAGACTTCCCAAAGTCAAGACACAAGGGATTCAGTGCTTCTTCCCTGACATGCTGTAGAAGCAAAGTAGATTGGTTGGAACTATTGTTTCTCCTCAAAAATTCCATTCTTTAAAAGCAACTTTGGTCTAACATATTTAAAAAAAATCTTTTCATTGTCTCCTTCAGTTCCTAAAATAGGGATCTTGGTATCCTTCATGATAACTACCATCTCTGACAACACCACACTGATCTCATTCCTACAAGTGGATTCAGATCTTGGATACTCTATGTGTATTCACTAAGAGAAAGATTATTTGCAACATCACCTCAAATTATTTAGGGAAACAATATATACAAGTCTCCAAAATTACAATTCTGACCTGTCAGTAGCACTAGGAAATGGTGGGAAAAATCTTGCTTCCATAGTCCTTGATTAATAATATTTTTTAATAAAAATGCCCTCGATTTCAGCTGTACAAATCATCTCCATTTTTTAGTAGGTCCCAAATCCATTATTATTATCCTTGTTGAAAAAAAAGAGTTTTTTATAAAGTCTATCTTTAAGAAAAGAAAAAAAAAATTGCCACTTTTACTCTATCCTGCCTAGTCTCAGCACACATATAACTTAATTCAGCATGGATCCACAGTACATTCCAGACCCATCAAGACAACTTTGCTCATAATGTGATTTTCAGTGTTTGTGAGAATAGGTTATTGGTTAAACAGATGGGGGAAGAAGGGAGAGAGGAGAGCTTTTGAAGTTATGAGATCATAGAAAATTTATTCTGATGGTCGAATCAAGGGACTTGAAAACTGGTGATAAAAAAAAGGATTTTGCAATTTCTCATGTCTAGTTAAATTTGTATCTACTCAGGGCATTGCCCTTATACTGCAGCTGAAAAACCTGTAAGACATCCAAGGTTATACACCAGCAGGGCACCTTCCCTGGCTTCTAATAAATTTAAATTAAGGGAGCCCTGAGTTATTGAGACAAAAGCTGAAATAGTCTTCTGCCTGACAGGCTCAGGAAAAGCAAATGATCCCACCTGAAAGGATGTATTTTGCTGAATGGGCACTCTCTGCTAAAATACACTTAAAGTGATGTCAAGATAAATATCCTTATTTGTGTTTGCAATTATAATTTATGCTGAATATATAGCACCAGATAGAACAGAAGAAAAATGACCTTTATAACATGAGGTATTCAGAAACAGCAGCACCAGAGGATAACTAAAAGGTTCCCATCAGGTAGCAAACAGCTCCAAAGAAAGACATTTCTTGGATTTTGACTCAGCCAGGTGGCAATAAGGATTTACTGGGGCTATCCCAGGTCCTTGCATCTAAAAGCCTTTGCAGGGGTCAGCCCCAGCTCAGTGTCCTGGCAAAGGCCAAGTTCCCAGAGCAAGGGACATGGGACAAAGGACATGGGCATCACACCCTCACCCCAGGATGCTTCTGCTTCAGCTCTCCCCCTGTCTGGCTGCCCAAAACATACAGTTCTCTGACCCTGTAAGATGTCCTTTCTGCCTCAAAAGCTGCAGGGACTGATAAATTGCCTTCCCTCTCATTCCACGGATTTCTCTTCCTCCCCTGGCACACAGAACATAATTTCTATCATTCTGCATCTGCAGGAATTCTCATTAAAACTTCTGGAGCATTGTCCTTGTGATTATCCTGTTTTTCTAAAATTGAGGGCACACTTAGGGGAAAACAAAACTGTTCATGACTTTCTCAGAGCAATTCAATACATATGCAAATAAACAGATAAAACTCCCTCAGTTTCTTAGAGAATTTCCACAGCCCAAATGGGTATAATTCTGCTTGCTTGCCCCCAAGTAGAAGAAAAATGCCCCCCTTTCTTCACAAGTTCAGTCTTCTGTTGTCAGGAATGTTACCTGGAAACCGGGATACTGAAAAAGGAGTTGCAGTTTCAAAACCCATGGTCTGTGCCAGTACATTTGCGTGTCAAATGGAACAAGAAAGGGGCTTTAGAAGAGCTATGGAAGTTTAGTATTCAAATGCTGCTCTAGGTATTTGAATAACTAAATGAGGAGATACATTATCTCCCTATTATCACTTCAACAATTTTGATGCCAGCTATTTCACCCCGCTTCAAAACCCAGACTTGCAAATTTGTTTGACCTGACAAACCACCTATCCCAATGAACAGCATCATGGACATGACTTGCAGGTTGGGCAGGTATCCTAACCCAAACCTACAGATAAAACTCCTGCTTCTATCCAAGGGGGTCATACTTCTCTCAAGCTACTGGGTTGGAGTGTTTTTTAGACAGAGAATCCTCTCTTGCAACCACAGCTTCACTAGGCCACACTAACAGTAAAATAACAATAATAATGATAAAATTCAGCAAAGCATAAAAACTTGTAGAACAGTAATAGTGATGCTTCTGCCATTTTTATGGGGCACTAATCTGGTTGCCTCATATAGAAGCAGATTATTGGCTCGTAAAACAGCACAACAGATCTGTGGTGTAATGACTTTAGTAGGTACAGCAGCAGCTTTACTACAGCTCCCCTCTTGACAAGCTGTATGATGTAGATGAGAAGTATAAATAAAAAATCAATCTAAATTTTATTTGATTGTGATTTCCTCCTTACCAGGACAGAAAGAGATTGAAGGAGAGTATGAAGTAGCAGAGATAAATACAAAAGCCTGACCTATAATAAAAGCTAACGCTCTCAGCTGCCTAACTGTAAAAAATATTTCAGCAGATACATGGAACACTAAAAGTATTTACACAATTCATACAAATTAGCAGCTTTAAAAGCAAGTCATCAGCTATACAATAGGAAAAAGTAAAGAAAAAGGCAGAATTAAGTAAATTGAGGTATCGCTCCAGAAGCTGTCATTTGAGTTACATCAGCTCGTTCCATTTGTATGGAAGAATATCAAAACCATACCTTTGAAATGACAAAATCACGCATTTTAAGGCAGCTTAGAAAAAAAATTTTGCTTGATTGTATATTTTTTCTTTGTTGTTTACAAAGGAGTAATTATACATATTTCATTTTACATATTCATACAAAATGGATACTAACAGAATACGACTCAGAGAGCAGCTGATAAGACGGATAAACAAGATAGAGTGGCTGTATGTATCCAATGCTCAAAAGGTCTACTGAGCATCTTTTTGCATCAGCTACCAATATAATATCATAGTATTGTCTCTATTTCTTTGTGTCATTTTGAATTTAAAGATGAGACAAGGACCTGTTTTTGTTTTAGTTGTTGTTATTTAGTGTGTAGCAGCATGAAATTCAGGTCTGCAATCATAGTACCTAGTTTCTAAACACCACTGCACTTCTAAATAAAACCTGAATCTCTCTGATCATCCATGATAGGGCTGTGAAAATTGAAGCTACGCCCATAATTAAAAAAAAAAATTCTTATAGTTCTGTTTCAGAGCAGTTTGGAGGGATTGTAACAGAAAAGTTGTTACTGTGCCATACTTCAATAACAGTGCAATTTTTGACAGAGCCTTATGATGCACAATCTGAAGGTATTTGGATATAGTTGCAAATTCAGCCCTACCTGGTTCCATTTAAATACTGCTTGAAGTTTTGGACTCTCCTGCTGCTTCCCTCAAGCATGTCCCAAGGCTGTGTGGCAGGCCCTCATATAAGATGTAATCAAGAAGACCTCTCCACTGCTAAATTACTGTTGGTGTTCCAGAATTAAGACCTTCAGGCACCAGGAGAACAAACAACAGTACCTGCTCCGAGGAGTCTGTAAACTAAAACCTAAGTTGTGCAACTGCCCAATGTATTTCTTGTTCACAAGCCTGCTCTCTGAAAATGGTCTCTCAAACCTCTGAAAGTGCTGCAAACTTACTCTCCCACATATTCACTTCCACCTCATCAGCCCAGAAACTCCATGACTCGACTGTTATCTTGTCTTCTTTCACATACACAAGTAAAAAATATTCACCATTTTCTCCTCATACTGCCTGATTCTGTCTTTAGCCACAGGTTTTTTTAAATAGCAGCATGAAATGTATCTAATAAATTAATTGAAACAGCAATCCAACAAGCGCCTTAGATTACAGATGTTTGCAAGCCTTGCCTCCAAGACTGTGACTCAAAAACAGACACAGGAACACAGGAAGGAACTTTTCAGACATTTTGAGGGTTTTATACAGATCAGAGTAATGTCAAAAGCAATGTCTCTGGTGACACTGGGGTAATAAAATACTTCTGGTTGAAAGTGGGCTTGGTAACAGCTGTACATGCAGAAGACCTGGTGGAACATTATAAAATGTACCACGAATGTAAAGGCCAACCATGTAGGATGTTAAAATGCACACATCCACCAGAATCAGAAAAGTCAATAAAGGGATCTGTTAGCAAATAGAAATCCAGTTAAATATATGTCATAAACAAATAAAAGAATACCTAAAGATATTTGAGTTTCAGCTGCTGGATCATCTCTGCCCCTCAACCCTACCTTTCAGTGTCCTTCTCTTTTACATAATCAGAAGTCAGGCTGTGTGGCCTGGGCAGCACAATGTTATTGCTCTGGTTTGCATCAACCAAGGAGCTGTCTAGCAGCAGGATAAACTGCCACAAAAGCAAAGTTATCTTACTTCTATGTAAATTCCATCTTTGACCTGCATGCAGCTGATGGTGCATATTTTATTGTGTTCACTGGGTTTTCATTAGACCCCCTGTCATTTGCTGAGAGGTTTTTTAACTTCATTTAAAACTCCTTGTGCCTCAGAAATGTCAATAAATGTCATTGTTATCATCAGTTTTGTCCTGGGTTGACTTTTCTGAGTTTTCTGTCTCTGGATTTGATTAAAATTGGGAAATAAATAGCGAATAACATATTGATTGCAGGCTGGGAAAGGTTGCAGATAATAAATTATCTGTGAGCATGATATCAAGGTTTTTTCCACCAGAATCTTCAGACTAACAAAATTCATTCTGATGGAATAGTGGGGTTTATAGCTATTCTTTAGTGCAAAGTAGTTTTTCAAGTCTTTGCTTGGTCATCTATAGACCATAAATCAAGCTAAGATCAATGGCAGTTACCTCATACTGTTAGTTTAGCAGACCTTAAAAAGGAAGCTATTAGAGATTATTAAACCTGAAATCACAATGCCTTGCTTACAGGGGAAACAAGAAAAAACAAACAAGGAAAAAAAAAACCGAAATAAACCCCAACAGACATTGCCTGTGAACATTAATCTAAACCATAATTCACTGTATTAGCAGTAATTTCATTATATTGCTTTATCCAGACTTACAGAAGAGTAATTATTTGGAGCTATATGTTCTAAACTGACATTTTTACAATCTCCAATACTGCATCACTAGCCAAGAGAATGAAAACTTAACTCACCAGCATATGCTTCTGCACTTTTCATCATACCAATGAACCCTCAAGAATGTTCCTGCTTTCAAATCTTTCCATGACTGGGAAAATCTGAGCATAACAATGGCAATGATTTAGAGACAGCAAAATGAGACAAAACCAGATAAGACATCAATCAGGCCCTTCAGTCTTTGCTGTTTACCTCTCAAAGAGCACCTGATCTAATGCCCATTTAGTCTAGAGGAGCTCATTTACAATTTCAATTGTAATTACAGTCAGAGCCTTTGCCTCTGACTGCTGTCACAAGAGGAGACTGCTGGTATTACAGCAACCTGAATTAATAATCAGAAAACATATTAATGTGTCTGGTGGGCTGAAGAATCACCGTTATATTTTATTCCCTTGAAATACCAATAGTGCTGCTGTTTATTAAGGACAGCTCAGGTAAGCAACTGTTCTACCACACACCAGGAAAGAATGCCAGAATGTTCAGAATTCCAGAAAACCTATAAGGAGCACCACCAGGAGCAGAGCTCTTGGTGGAAATTGGACCTCAACAACAAACCCTGTCCCCACCTTTGGCCTGTCAGAATCACAATCACTGCTCTGTGGCTCAGGTGGACTTACAGACTGGATGCCAATGAATGCCACTAAAGCTAATTCCCAGTAGCACAGAAAAAAATGTATTACACTTTTCCAGAACCATCTGAGACACCCAATTTCCATCATCCCTTAATCCCTGACAATCTTTAATCTTCTCATTCTCACTCCATCAAAGGTAAGGAATCCACATGTTGCCTCAGATGGGATCACTTGCTAAGCAGGTTAAAACTGGTGTTGTGATTACTGTAGCATCAAATTCAAAAGACCCTGAGTTATTCCAGCAGTTCTCTAGATTGAACAGACCTGGCTCCCTGTATGGCAAGTGCAGAGTAGCAGCAATACATAAGCAACCAACTTATTAGAGGGCACCACCTCAGGCATGTTAGTCCTTAGATAACAGAATACAGGAATACAGACTGGTTATAATAATCATTCAGTGTAAGAGACAAAAATGAACACTGCTCAGTAATACTTATGTACATAGAAAAGTATATATACAATAATTGCTAATCCACAGACCTACCCCTAGGTTCAGATCAGGTTTTCCAGGTATGTCCACAGTCAGGAAAGCTGCCACTCTAAAGTGACACTGTCAGTCAAACAATGTATTAACAGATGATTAGTATGAATACAACATAAACCATTCTAGTAGTATTGAAAAGCCAGACTTTAGTACCTCTGGAGCATTTAGGACAAAACAAACAAAAAAAATCAAGTGGTACAATATGAGAAGATTAAACTTAATATTACCTTCTGGACATTTTTAAAGAATAAACTTGTTTTCTACCACATTCATGAGCAGTTGGAGGACAGTTACCATTTATTACAAGGAAGGACTCTTGTAAAGAAGGAATGAGCCAGAAGAACAGTCTCAACAATAACAGAGATAGAAATGAACTGTCTAGAGACAAGATGCCTCGTGTAAGGTATTGAGCTACACACAGTTTGTTCTGTGTCTTATTCATTTGTAATATCAGGGGTCATGGTGCATTTACTGAGGGCCCAGATGATTGTATTTCTCAAGCTATTGCTTTCTTACTAATGTGAAAACAGAAATATGAAGCATGCAGGAAAAATAGCCCAGGTTTGAAGGTGAGCAAAATGGCAAACAGAGCAGAGTGTCATCCCTGTGCTTCCATTTCAAGCTGAACCCTGGCATTAGCCTGTGACCCTTGCTTTCCAACCACATTCCCTCTATACTCAGGACCCCTCTTCCACTAGTGGACTCCTAATGGTGTTGCTGTTACAGAAGAAACAGGCTCTTACATCATTTACAGTCCTATGGGGACAGAGCCTATGAAAGTAAATGAAAAATAAACATTACTGAAGTTATTCTGCTTCTTGCCCCAAATTATTCAGACAGTGCCAACAACCCAAGCAACAGACAACTACTCATTATCAGTTGCAATAAACATGAAAAGGTAGACTCTGCAGAGTTATTTTGCATAGAAACATATCTAATATTTCATCTTTCAATATTTTTAGTTAAGCTAGAGATGGATTTTCAAGAATTTCTGAGAGACTTCAGCAACACAAATTCCACTGAAATGAATGTGATTTTTTCTCCTAGCTGCTTTCCACTCTCCTCATTAAGTCTAAGATATCATTTTCACAGTTTCTGTACCTAGATTATAAATGTCTGCAGCATTTCCCAATGTACAATTAGACTTGGTAGCTTCCTACACTGCCCAAATATTAATACAATCTAGAAACTTGGGAGGATTAAGTCCAGCTGCAGCAGCTTCATGCCCTGCACAATAAGCTGCCCTCAAGCATTTGTCCATGGGGGAGGAATTGGTCAATGCCGATGAGAATGAAACCTCTCTGGTACAGGCAATACACCTAGCTTATAAAAATACAGAACATAGTCGCTGGAACCTCATTTCCATGAAGTTCACCCATACCTTGAACTGCTGAAAATTAGTGTAGGACATCTAATTGAAAAGATAAGCAAAGAAAAATCTTGGAATAAAGACTTTTTTACATGAGTTTTATTAATCTTTTTCCACTGCAGCTTCTTTTCATCGTCGTGTTTCAGGCAATGACAAACCCTTTCACCTCAGAAACAATCAATGGGATGTTTGAAGTGGTATGGGGGGGCAGAGGGATGTACATATACAATTTTTTTTCTGATTTCCCTAGTCACCCACTTAGCAGTGATTCCATGACACCCCATCTACACACTGGGCAGCAACTGTTTTTAAGCTGCAGCACTGCATCCCTTCAAAGCTGGAACAGAATGCTCCCTACAGTCAGGATTCTGTGCTAATGCCTGCTGCTGACACCGAGGCAATGCCCAATCAACTGCCTGAGCAAAGTGTTGACAGACCCCAGAGATGCTTCTCTGCCCCTGCCGTGATGAGAGGGCAAAAGGAGAAGGAACAGAGTCCATTAACAACTTGAGGGGGATGTCAAGGGATTAAATATTGTTCTGAGTTTAGTATGAGATGTGGAATGACTCACAGCTCCTGCTGATCCACTGGGAAGGGAGGAGCAGGCTGCAGAGACAGATAGTGAGGAAGAGGCTGCAAAGGGAAGGTGAGCAAAGGATGCTGCAGAGAAAGAGCAGAAATTTAGCCCAAACTTTGAGGTACAACCTCTGCTGAGAAGAAATATATAGCTGTGTTGTCTCACATACTCTCTCCTAAGGCCTTTGAAAGGTGCAATTCACACTCTTGCTGTTGTCCCTGAGCCCAGCATCAGAGAAGGGACTGATCAGGGATACCATTTTCTCTTGGATTTCCCTTTGCCTGCTGTCAGTGGAAATACCCAGAGCGTGGAAAGGCAGCACCTGCACTGTAAGCAAAAGCAGAATCTATCTGCAGAAAGACATAATTTAGTTCCTTGTGACCAGCTGAAGCTTGATGCTCATCTCAAAAAAGGGATCTGGAAATCTCCTCAACAGGACGTTCTCAGGTGCAGGTGTGACAGTGAGCACAACAACTCTCCTTGCACATTTTATTACAGTTAAATATCTGATTCATAGCCCTTCACTGCCTCCTAGACCCCTGCATCTTTTCATTGTTCATTTCACTAAAACACCTTCTTTATTTAGACAAGTCACAGTTCAGAAAACCCTTATGCAATTCTGAGCATTGTAAAGTTTGCTGAAATGAATCCAGTGCGTTATGCGAGCAGAGAAAAACACATCATTCCTGTGCTGTTCTAGTGAATGTCATGGAGAGTGTAACAAAAGAAATGTTTAATTATACTGCCACTAAGGCTTACTGAGACCCCCACCATCCTCCTTATCCCAGTACAATAGCAATAATCAAGCTAATCAGGAAGCTGGTGTTTATAAATCAATTAATACATCAATTAATGCACTGCTTAATATGCTGCCTAGAGCAGCTATTACTGGCAGTACATGTGTGTTAATTGCTTCCTTCCTCCTCCACTGGCTCAGTGGGAATCTGTTGGCAAAAGGCACCTCTTGTGTTCATTTTTTCTGATATTGAGATAGATGCTGGACCCCATATTTGTGGGTTGTGGCATGCAATAACCTGGGTGCCTCTCTGTTCCACTGCCTCAAGAAAAAAACCTTCCTCACTGTCATCCTACCAGAGGCAGAGGCTGAAACACACTGCTTTGCAACAGAAGATGTGTAATCAAGGACACTGCATTCCACTGCATCACCCCCAGCCCCTTCTCCCCTTGATCCTGCAGCATCAAGGTCTGCAGAAGGACTGCGTAAATCACAGAACCAGCCTAAAAATTGATCCTGTAGGATGTATGTGACACATCGGCAGGGACCCTACACCTTTCAAAAACTGTTAAATGAGTATTTCGTGGAGTAGCTGTGAATAATTGCAACCTGTTTTGCCTCAGCACAGCAGCACACCACAAATCAGAAATCAGCTTCAGAGGTGTAGTCACAGATGTCACAGAGAATTTGATGTTACAGTGAAGTAAAGGTCCTCATGTCCATCAGGCCCCTGCTTTAGCCTTGCTGCTCTTGACAAGGTTCACTTCCTTTCAAACTCAGTACATGAAACACAGACTTGCCAATAAAGAGCAAGCTTGGTTGCTGCTGAAACTTGACAATATACCTTGGAAAAATCTGTCCCTGGTATTTCCCAGCCTTTTTTCCTCTGGTGCAAAGTACAACAGTAACAAGTAGTTTTAAGCAAAATGGCACCAGGCTTTGCACAATATGTCTTTCACACCACCACACACTTGATTCTTCAGCCTGAGTTAGGGGAACTGTCAGTACCTATTAAGCACAGCCTTGCATTAAAATGACACGTGAGGTGAATTATCCATTCAGATTACAGACGAGGTTTTTGGATTTGGTTGCATCTTGTGCTTCAACCAGACTGTTGGGAAAAAAACCCCAATTTTTAATTTTTGGATTTTGTTTGGAGGGATTTTTTTGTTTGTATTTTTTTGTTTGGATTTTTTGGGGGGGTTTTGAGGGATTATGGTTGGTTTTGGGGAGTGGTTTTGTGGTTTTGTTTGTTTTGGTTTTATCTGTCCATGTTATCAGAGAAAATAAACAGTCTGGTTAAAAATAGATTTCTTGAGTTCAAATCTCCATCTTCCTTTCATTTTTTCCTCTTGTGCTTTCCCTCCCTAAAGTGTGAAAAAACCATCTTAAATTTCATTATTGCTTAAAAAAGGATAAATAAGAGATTTTTCTGTTATGAGAGGTTATTATAGACTAGCAATCAAGTTCTAATTCTACTTAGCTGCATAATTGTTGTAGTTAAATTGTATTACTTTGGGTGTATGACATATCAATTCATTGGCTTTCTGTACAATTAGACTGCAATAAATCAAAGTAATTTGCTGCCATATTATATGCAGACACTTATATGAGATCTCGTTATCCTCAATCTGCCACAAAAGGTTTTATATCTTTATGCATGCAAAAAAAATTATATGGAAATAATTTGTTGAATTTTAAATTCTGAGACACCTGAGGTTTGTGCACTAACCTTAAAAGAGCTTATGTCTTTAGAGATAGCTGTTCAGTAAAACCCAGCAAGTCAGAGACAAACATAAAACAGAGTAGCAATGATATATCAATACTGAATGTTCTCCACAGAAAACCAAAGAAAACACCTCAAAAAAAAAAAAAAGAATCTCCAAGCCAGCAAATGCAAAGCAGATAGGGAAGTTAAAAAAAAAAAATCAGGCCAGAAACTCCTCAGGTGTGGAGAAACTAACTCCAGTCATCATCAGATGAGGTGCTAACTCTGAACATCTTTATTAAATAAGGTAACAAAGAAGATAAAGACACACCACAATGTACTAAAAACAAAAAAAAAAAGGGGAAAGGAGATATTCTGGAGCTGTGAAATGGGTGGTAAATTTGGAATGGATGATGCTTTCAAAGGCGCTCTGTATTGACTGAGCACGGCTTCAAGTGAATGGAAAAGAGCTCTCAGCAGCTGAGGGACCTGAGCTAGTTCAGTGCTCAGTGACTTTGAAAAGTTCTCTGTGTAACATGCAAACCCCAGCAGCTTTCAGACTTGCAACACACTGATTACACAAACTTCCACTATCCACAGGGCTGGGGTTTCAGTACTGGTGCAGTTGGCAGCAACACTCGTGTTTTTAGTGAGATACCTGCCAAAGAATCCTTTTTTGTCTCTGGTTAGCCATGTAAATACAAAACCCTTTGAAAACTCAGCAGCCTATGCAACCTCAGCACTGCAAACAGGGGAAATAGTTCAAAACTGAAGGATCATGCCATTTCTCAGGCTAAAACTAAGGCATATAATCATAGCTTGAGGCATGATAGCTGGCTTCAGATTGCAATATGAGAAAATAGCTATAAAGCCCCAACACTCACTCCCTAATGGGGAGAACTCCCTCTCCAGGATTTTTTTTTCCCCCCGGCCACTAAAACACAAGGTTGTTTTTTAATCTAAAGTAAAACTTTTTCACTGGAATGGTGTGTTTTGTGTCAAGTAGTTTACTTTACAGTTTCCAAGGGATTTGAAAATGGGAAAAAACCCCACACTATTTAGAAATACACAAGACATTTAAACAATATAAAAACATCCCTCTGTAGAAAATAAGTCATAGCTATCCACAGATGCACTGCTTAGATGCAGAGTCTCAGGAATGATACTACCTGCTGTACAGAACTGCTAATTCAGATAAAGTACATGTGAAGAAAAAAAAAATACATAGACACTTGCCTTAGATTTCTTGACCCCCTGACCAAGACTAAAAAGAGTTCACTGCTCTTAAATCTGTGATTCAGCACAGAAACACAATCTTCTGGAGCACAGTAGCATACACAACCAGAAAACTCCTGCTCCTCGGTGAACTCTTCCTTAAATGACTTCATGGAATAGAATTTGCCAAGTCTGGACAGGTCACTGATACTCAAATACACCAAAGATTTATAGGCAGAGATTCTGGCATGATTCACTGTTTGCCTCTGAACTAAGATAGACAAGGCACATTTCTGGACAGGAATGTGAAATAGTGCTAGCAAGGTAGTGCTGAAGGAGAGCACACAGGGGAGAAAAGGAATTTCCATACACAATTTTAGGATGAGAAGCTGGAAAAGGACAGGAAAAAAAATAAGACAAGGAGAAAGAAAACTAGATCCAGCAAATGGTGAAAGAGACAACAATAATCAAGGTTAAGGAAAGAATGAAAAGAAATAAAGAATTGCCACACATAGCATGATTATGGGCACCTCTTAGTACATCTGCCAGGAAGAGAAATGAAGGGAGCAGCAGCCTACATTTTGCCACTCTGGGTTTAAAATTGACACATAATGCAAACAAGGAATTATGAATGCAGACTTTGGTCTTAAAAATACTAGTGAATGCTCATAATTTTATAAATTAAAAAGTAGTAAGAGATAGGGTATGCAGTAAAAAGGCAGACTGATTTCTGTGCTCCACTGAGAAAGCCTCTCAGTGCTGAGGACAAGAGAAGAAATCACCAGACTGAAAATGGATGTGCCAGTTCCATATTTCAGAGTCATGGACCATTACAGTGCCTCCTATGAAGAGAGGCTGAGGTTACACTTTCTTATCAAGAAGAAAAGGTACTACTTTGCTCACTGAACTAATATTTCTGAACAGCTCCAGATCTTGCTTCAAATCTACCACATCCTTCTTACCAAGCAGCTCCAAATCCATCACAAGCTACCTATGAAATGTGAAACCATAAGAGAAGTTTGTTGGTAGAACCCAGAAAACACAAAGGAAGAAAAGAGTGACAAACTGAACTTTCCATTCACAAGAACCAGTCAACATGTTTCTATGAATGACTAATCAGATATGAGTGAAAAAATACTTCTGGTAAAATGGATCAAGATAATCATACAAGGTTATGAGATTGCAATATTGCAAGGAAAAAAAAAAAAAAGCCCACCAAACCAGCAAACAAAATAAAACACAACAACAATAACATGTATTAACACATGTATCCAGAAGGCCCATGGGGAGTTAAAACCACTTTTATTAATACAGATTGTTCAGTATTTAGTGATTTAAGCTTGTAAAGCACTATATAAAAGGTAAGAATAGATGACAGACTGCTCCCCCTAGGACACTACTCCTTTCTCCACCACTGCATAGCTTTGCCTAAACATTGACTATACAGAATGAGGTGTTTTTTTCTCCCACTCTCTCCTCTTGCACAGGTAATTATACAGACATGGTCTTCAAAAGTAACATCACCATGTCCTAATAAATGTCTATTTAGCATGTTTAAATCACTAAACACACACTATTACAATTGCCCCTGGGGAAAATAAATATATTTCTTTTCCAGTCTTTCCTATAACTTTTAATTCTCTAAGTATTTCTTCATGTGGAGAAAGATACAAATGGTAACTCTCTCTGCACTTTTTATTATCTGCTGTTGTAACGAGTGCTGTGAGGATGTAAATTAAAGACTTTGTAATGCCTCCTGTCCCTGACCAGGGTCATTAACCCAGCAGAACACACATTATCTTCTGTGTCTCAGAACTCTATTTTGTGAAGTTTAAGCTAAAACCCTTACAAGATCCTTGAGCAGGGCTGCCTTTGACATCTTAATGCAATCTCTGCTGTTAAGCCTCCCAGCTGATTTCCTATGTAATATGTGCAAGATTTTGTTGCAATTCAAAGCTTGTTTCCTACAATATATAAATGACAGAATATCTCAAGTGCTAAGTCTGCTCCGTGTAAGCCACAAAGTGTTTTTCAAGTAATCATGGAATCTAAAGTGGGTTGCTTTCCATGACTGAGTAATGCATTCCAGAGACAGAAGTGCTTTTGTATATATAACATCATGATTTTCCCTTTGATCTCAGCTATCACATTTAGAAGTATCCTAATCTTGGAGTTTTATAGCTCCTCTTGAAAGTTTATCAAATAAAGCTTTCATGAAACATACACATATTCTTGGGTATACCACATATTCTGATTTCTTCCTTTTGGTAATGGTGAGCCTACTCCTCTCCATGATATTTTTGAGCAAAAGTCACACCTCTTAATTGTGCTTCAGATAGCCGATTTTAAAAACAGCCACTGTCTCCTTACAATGTTGTGAATTTTGGAGTTTATTTAAGGTAATTAGGTAACACAAATCGGAAAAAAGCATCCCCAAAATATTACACATATTGCAATAAACTATGTGCCTCTATAGAAAACCAGATGTTTGCAATAGTTTCAAAATTAAATTGGCTCTAGCAAAAACAGATTAATTGCTTTTAATGAACAAAGCCAATGTCAAAAACATGGTAAATTCAGAGTGGCAGAATCCACACTTCAAACTTTTCTCTCCACTTCTTTTTTTAATGATAATGAGTTGATTGACATCCTCCCCAGAGGGGCAGATTTCTGAACGCTGATAATATCACACGCAGCTGGGCAGATTCTTTCACTAACCATTCGAAATTGCTGGGTATTGTAAGGTATTCCTCTGCTAGTGCTGACAGTAATGAATACCTAGTTTTGCACAGCTTCAACCACATGGGGGAATCACATTTTACTGTCTTCAATTTTCAGCTGGTAATCTCATACACCAGCATATTTAATACCCTTCTGATTTAGAACAGAACACCCACTAATATCTTCTCAAGCACACATTTTCAAATCCTTGCACTTGAGGACTTCACAGGTGGGGGGTAAATTGCAAAGATTTGCCTTCTAAAGGTTTATCAGAAGTGCTGTTACCCCCTACCTGTGTGTCTCTCTGTCTCTGCCATATCACAGACCCAGAATTACAGAATACACAATAAATCTTAATTTTCTGGGCTTCCTCATGGGAACAGATCTTGCATCTGGAATTGAACACACAGCTCCCTGGAAGAAATGAACATCTTTTACTTCCCACCATCACCCTCCGTGTGTCTCCAGAGAAACAAAACAATTAAAGCTCACAATATCTAGGTGCTTAGCCACTCAAGAATTCACTGCTGTTACCAATGAGCTGCCAGTCCAGGGCTGGTGACTTTCAGTGACATAAATATCATTCCATAATGTTCCCAGAACTTTGGGCATTCCTTTGTCACAAAGAACTGTGATGATGGGCTCTAGGATCTAGATGACACTTTCAGCTCCTGTCATATCACCTTCAAAAAAGTCATGGGGTTTTATCCATTCCTTCAGATCTGTTTTGACAGCACTAATGGCTGATTGTTGCTTTAACTATCCACATAACATGTCATAACACTGTTAGAACATCTGTTATTAATTTACATTGCTAAAGAGCCAGCAGGAGCTGCTTTGTTTATTTTCTAGCAGTTCTTGCTGTGTGGATGCTTTGGAGAAATGATGCAAGCACCGTTCACCTGGTGCATATTTAGGCCCTTTTCAGTGACTGAGCTGAGAGTATGTAAAGCATCTAATAGGAGAGGACAGCCCTGCTTCTTTAATTGCAGTCAACACGAGAACCACACTATCTGTGGAAGCAGATGGGTTCTGACAATAATTTTTCAAATCTTGCTGAAATGCCACGCTAGTCAACACGAGTGAGGTTGTGATCATTCAGCTATCAGAACAATCTGACTTGCTCAACTCTCTCTTTTGCAGCACAAAGTCCCGGTCTGATGTTAGCTGTGTTTGAAATAATTTTTATTGTCACTCAAGACATCGTGGCCCTAGAAGTTATGAAAGATACATCAGAAGCATCTGATGTGCTTTTGGCCTTTGATTTCTAGCCAGCTTATAAAAACATTTGCAAATGGTTCCTCTTGGGAATGCAGCACTTGGACTGAATTTTATACAGAAGCATCTAAATGCTTTCTTTCCACAACTGAACAGAAAAGAAAGCACAACCAAGGGTTTGTCTTCTTTGTGATCAGCTTCAGAGTTCAGCCCTAAGATCTGGTACCCTGCTTGTCCAAACTGAGCACAAACCAATTAAATTCTAGGTTTTTGAAGTCAACCAACCAGTTTCCACCAAAACAAAACTGAGTTGTTTCATATATTTTACTCCATGGACAGTTACCTACATTTTATTGTGGATAAGACTGTGCTGCTTTGGTTCTCCTCACTATGTGTAGTCCTCCAACACTATATCACAGTACCCACTGCATCCTAAAATCTGCCCTTCCTGCTGTGTTCCAAAGCATGCAGTGCAGACTTTTGGCTCTCACGCTAGGAAAAAAACAAACAAAGTTCATTTATAGTCTTTAACAATATTTCAAACATTTTGAATTAGGCAAGAAGCCGCTCACATACAAATAACCTTGTTTAAGGTGCAGCTGTGGGACCCAGAGGAGGTCTGGATCAACTTCTAAGCAGTACTGAGACACTTGCCTTCCGGAGCAATTCCACATTTTTCTTTTCAGAGGCATCATTACTGCACTGCTGGCTTTTGAACTCATGTTGCCATAGCAAACACTGTGCATTGTCTCGTTATTATTTATGCTTTGAAGGCTTCTGTAGGCAATTATTTCAAAACAGAGGTATTTGCATTCTTGAGACTGAAACAATGCTGTGGATCTTGGAATTCATATCTCAGCGTGTGTCAGCGAAATCACTACCTGCTTTTGACCACTGCAGGGTTATGCAGCTTGCCTGGGATGCTGTTGTTGGCAAGATACTGGAGGGTCATTTCTAGATGAGAGAGAGATGATGGGGCCTCACAGGCCACTTTTGACAAAGAACAAGGCAGGAGCTTTTGTCACTTCTTAGTGACAGCAGGAAACCTTGGGATACGAAACTTAGTAAAAATGACTAAAACACAAAACAAAGGTACCCAGTTCAGCATGCACACAAGTCAACCCTCCTTAACTCAGCAAGAGTCAATGAATTTAACAAGAGTTTACATATAATCAAGTGCATTATCATCTGCTGAATAAACTGTGAACAGTAAAAAGTTTATCTGAAGCTTGTAAAGCTGCACATATTGTGATGGTAGCAAATAAAAGGGGAAAAAGGGGGCTGTGATTTAGGCTTTCCTAACTGTCTGACTTGTACTGTCTAGAAAATTACCCTATTACCTTGTAGAGAGCCTCAGGATCTGCCAATTCTTTGTAACAGAAGCATGGAGATGTCTAAACATCGAGTATTTTCACCATCAGTGTGTTCATCTCCCTCAAATAGCTCCAATACTATGAATTTTTACAGTTACTCAACATATACTCTATGTACCACAGAACAAGTAAAGTAGTCTCCATATATTAATGAGGGCATAAACTTCACCTGTGTTTTGTTCCTGTAAATTGTGCCATATTGAGCATGAAAAAAACTTGGATCATAACACTTACATGCTATTTTCCAGAGCCAGACAATACCTTAGAGATGGACACAAGGTTGGGAAGCAACATTTTTTTTTCCTAATTCAGTGGTTTTGAAGGTGGTGTGACACTGACATCAGATTTAAATACCACCAGTAAATTCGCCAAGAAGTAAAAATGAAATCCTATCAGCCTGAGTTTACACCATGCACCACAGTAAAATCCTTTAGATGCCCTTCAATATTTTTTGGTTTATTTCCAAATTTTACTGGTGTGATTTTTCTACATAAATTGAAGTACAAACCCTATTTTTCATGACTGGATGTGGTGTAGGAGATATTGTAACGTTAAAGAACATCTTGCATTTTATCTTAAGTTGTTCAGCTGATGTTCCTGGCTATTTCTGGAGGGATATTTGTTACACAGCTTTGCAAGTGACCTATAAACATTTGTGTGTCTATCAGGATGTGACATGGCCAAATAAAATTGCATTGACAGCTATATATAAGCACTTTTTTTTTTTTTTTTTGCCTAAGAATGGATATATAAATGCCTGGGAGAGGTCCTTATTTTCATATTTATTAAAATAATTTAAATTCTTGAAGAATTCTTGTGGGACAAAAAAAAAAAAGCTGCCACTTACAATCACTTATCACATTTCTGCACAACAGAGAGTTAGATTTATTTTGTTATTGTATATAATTTCTTGCTTATATTGTAATTTTAAATAAGGATACCCTTGCAGTAGAAACACAGTTGCTGGGATTTTCAAGTCCTGGAAAGGCTTTGATGGCACTGTGATTACTTGAGTAGCCATAGAAAAATGGACAAATTGAAGACTGGTAGGCAACAGGAATAATCAAAGATGAACTAAATAACTCCTTAGCACTGACAGATTATTTGTTGGCAAAAGAGAAAGCAAGGATATGGGGGGAAAAAATACAATTTTAATAGAAGGTTAGTTGAGTGCACTGCAGCAAGGAATTTGAGTGCAATGCAAAATTGCATATTGTTTCACTTGGCTTCCACATGCTTTCCTGCCATGCTAATGAGGAAAATGTCTTTAAAAGATCAACAAAGAAATATGAGTTTGTACCAGAGAATTAGATTTGGACGCAAGGTCATAAAATTTAGGTCACACAGTCCAGTGCACAGAGCAGTGCTGATAAATTCTGACAGAGGTGGCAATCAGTTAGGATGAAAGGAAAATAAAGAATTAAGGAAAACAACAGTTTTCACACAGCTGTAGTGCACTAAACCATTTCTATACTCAGATGCAATACAAATAGCTTGAAAGAAAAGGCTACCTGTAGTGTGATAGCCATTTAGCCAAATGCTCTGAAAGCTGAAGGGCAATGTTCAAATCATTTCTGTTTTAATAAATAACACTGGTATGAAATGAAACCCAGGACAAAGAAGATAACCAGATGAGACCCATATAGCTTAAAACAAGGAGCTCAGATATAAATCAAGTCACCACGTTGCAGACTGTAGAGTTTTCAGAATTTAGAGTATCATGCCAGAGTCAAACTAAGACTGCCAATTACCAGAAAATACATCTGAATTAAAATCCTGTGTAGAATCAAATACAACCCATGTCCTTCTAATATTTTCCTTCCTTGTATGAGTCTTCCTCTGTCTTCTAGTCTTACAGCCTGGGCCATGCAAACTTAAACACAATGTATAATAGTAATATGATGCAGCATTGCCTAAAGCTGATGAAATTATTTTCTGCAAGTAAGGATTCTGTGAAACAGCAGGGCTTCAACCAAAACAGATATTAAAGCCACATCATTTTCAGAATGAAATAACCACATATTCAAGTAATTCTAGTCTTTTAAGGTAATTCTTGCTAAAAATCCTTAAGAATAATTGTTTCATGTTAACAAAAAAGGTGTCAGTGTGAAACTACTTTTTTTTCCTGTTTTAAGCCACGTAATGTAAGAAACTTTGAGTGTTCACCATTGGCCTGTTGGCAGTGCATAGAAGCAGAGAGGCTGTGCTGAAGGCAGAGGAGCAGCATAATTGTTAAATCCTGAAGTGATGTGATTAGAAAACTCAGCACTTTGATAGGGCTTAGTAAAACAAACAACAAATGCTCTCAGCCAGGAGCTTGCTCATTTTACAGCTGGAATAAAGCATTGCCTCAGTTTTCCTCCTTGCCAAAACAAGTTGAATTGGCAGGTTGTACTAAATGTCTCTTTGAAATGCCTTTTTCCCTAAAAAGATCAATCAATTTTTTTAATAAGCTTGGATGGAATTACTTACTATTTCCAGGATATAATTTGTTTATACAGAATAGTAGCTTATTTCAAAGTCAACACCATTCAGTGTATCCCTATTTTCATCAATATCTAAGTCACTCAAGGGTTGAATAGTTCCTGTAGTCTTTACCAATCCTTCACAATCCTTTGGGAACCCTTTTCAAAAACCTATTACAAATGCTTCACTCAGAGGAAAAACTATGTTGTCTGTTTTTGATTTTATTTCACCCTGACCTTTCCAATTTCCATGTGAGGTTGGTATCTTCCCTGAATGCCCAAGAGTCTCTCATTGTGCCAGTGACTAATAAAGTCAGTTTGTCTTACATGTACCCATAGGCACTCTGCCAGCACCATGAAATTCTCTTCCCCCAGACACCCACATATTCCACATCTCCTCCTCTCACAAAACTATAGCTTGAAACAGCCTGGCTGGTCCTCAGCTTCCAGCATTCCCAGAATGGACAGGTCTTTTTGTAGCAATAATTTGGTGAACATGTCACAGATCAAGCTGACAAAAGAACCCCACAATAAAATAATAATAAAAAAATTATATTACTTTCCCCATGTAAAGACACTCTGAAGTGAGTTAAATATAGGAAATTCCCAGAGCCTGGTAACTGGGAAAGAGAGGCCAAAAGTTTAAAGGTGTGTTGTGACAGGCAGTCAGCACTGGCCATAGATACAGCCAGACTGCTGCCTTATTCTGCCTTGCTTCTTGCTCAGGGGGTAATTTCTGACAGAAGCTGTGACTCACTGCAGAAGGTGCTATTTATCATAACTATGTGTAGGAGACTGAGGGTCCAGTTTGAATAAAATGCCTGATTTGCATCTTTAATGTATGATAGAGTTTATATTTTAAGTTATTAATGAGTATGCTGATCTGAAGAAAAAAATTTGCTAAATATTTAATGTTAAACAAGCTTTGCTTAAACAAACTGGAACACAAGAAATTTCTGAAGTTGCAATCGCAGCATTTTCAAGCCATGAGTTTATCAATATTCAAATACTTATAGGAGATGTTTGGGAATCTAAAGCCACAAAACAGTCTTATATTTTTATAACACCTTTAAATCAAAAGCATGTCAAAGTGTTTACCAAACTGCAGGCAAGGATCATTTCACCTACAATTAAAACACAGACATGGCTGCAATGAGTTTTGGAAGTGGTTTAGCAGCACAGGGGATCACTGCACAACAATACAGGAGAAGAACAAAGCTGCTGCAACTTCAGAGATTCAGCATCAGTAGGGATTTAATCCTCAAGGTTTATGAATTCATATCAGCATGTCTGCAAAGTTAGGTCCCCACACAATTAAAGAAAATAAAATCCATAATAAATTAAGCAGATGGAAAACAACTAATCAAATACACAGAATATTGTGGCTAGCCTATGAGTGTATTTTGAGAAGCAGGATGAGACTGAGCTCAATATTTCTTTATTGAAATACAGCTTTTTCTGCCTGCTGGGAGACAGCATCTTGGTAACAGACATATTCTGTGGTTCTGGTCTTGGTGTAAAGTAAATAATAACCCCCCAAAACAATTATGCTTATCAATCATCAACAGCTCGTCTCTCAACCTTTTCTCCCCGTAAAAAATAATGGTTCTTAAGATCACAAATCCTGATGGAACAATGTCCCTTGCATAACAGTGCAAAAATAGTGCACTGCTCAGTGGCCCTCTGGCTCTGAAGTACTGGAGCACAGTCCTTACGGTCAGCTGGAAAAACAGGGACAGAAAGGGCAAAGCCAGGATGAATATTCACAAACAACTGCTCAGAATGAATTGCTCTTGATTTGGCTCAGTATCTAATTTGGTTTGTCCTTTTGCTGTTTGAGGTATATTTGACCTTCACTGATTGGCACTACGGCTCTGTCTTTAAGGCTAAGTGGATTCCTGTTTAAAACCACAAAAAAAAAAAAAAAAAAAAAAAAAAAAAAAAAAAAAAACCACCAAAAAACCCCAAAAAAACCCAAAAAAACCCCAGCAGTGATGAAGTAAAAGCACACACACTTCTTCAACCCTTGCCTCAAGAAACCCTGAGAGGAATCTAAGCTAAAAGCAGTCCATCATAACACACCCCCAATTCAGCTGTGATTTTGGTCAGCCTATTTTTAACCTCATTTAAAATAGGTTTAAGCAGAGCTATCCCTGCTTCGGACCACTGCAATTGAACAAGTTCCTACATTGCACTCAATGATGCTCAATTTGAGAAATTCTGGAGCAGTCCCCTGGGCACAGAGCACACCCTCAGACGTCTGAGAGAGACCAGTCCTCACCAGGTTGTAATGTCACTGTTTTCTCAATATCTTTGCCTAGAATCCTCAATCTTTCACTCTGGTGCATCCTATGTCCCCTATCACAGGAGAACAAAGTTCATGCTCCTGTCTCAGCCCACCTACCCAAGTGCTGCCTTTGTGGCACTCCTAGGAGAGCTAGATTGGTGAAAAATCAGTCTCTTCAGGCTGAATTTCCCATAGAAGAGCTCAAAACATGACATTTCTGCATAAAAGGCAGCTCTAACATAAACCTGTCCATCTGCACATAGACACTGGCTGGTTCTCAGCTCCAGCCAGAGAAATGCAGGTAACAAGGATGTTCCACAATAAAGTTTTGTGAAATTAACTGTGGTAGAGAATAGGAATTGCTCAGCCACTGTAGCAATGATACAGGAACATATAGAGAGATCTACAGGGTTGTTCTTCCTTCTTAACTGTCCACATTCCTATTCCAACTGGTAATGCTCAGAAAGTATAATCCATGAGAAAAGCAGAGAAAGCGACCACAAAACTGAAAATAGGCAGCCCCTATCCTGCCCTCAGGTTTGTGATTTCATAATGAATTGGCAATTTGGGCAGCCACCTGAAGATGAGTCAGTGCTGTTACTTAAACATGACCTCGTAGGAAGCCAGAGTGAAGCATCCTGATGCAGTTTACAATTCAGACAAGTCAGATAAGAGTGAATCAGCCTTTTACTCTGCCCTGCTGGGAAAGAATAAAACCAAAAAACAACCTACCAAAGAATCAAATGGAAAGTTCCTTTCCAGCTGCACACATGACTTTAGTTTTGGTCTTTATACAAGAAAGAAGGGCCATGTTCAAGTGCATAATTCCATGTGTTGTTTCCAGGTGGCAAAGGCCAGGTCATTCCTTGTGTGGAGATTTTTCAAGTCTGTGTGTGTGTGTGCAGCCACACATGCACAAATGAACATTTCCAGGTGCTGGAGTGGCATTCATTATTAAAACTCTCAAAGGAGTCAAGTAAATTAAAGAGTCCACTTAGCCAGCCACCACTGGAATTTCACTGGAGGGCTTCTTTTTCATGAAATTAAGGCCTCTGATGGTGATAGATATTGGGTAGGCTGTTTGTAAGGTTTTTACAGCTTTTAATTAGCCAGGTTGCTTTATAAGAACTATTTTATATCAGTTGTCTTCAATGATTCTGTAGATTGCATATTAAAATTAAAAAGTAATAAGTAAAGGAATCAGACCTGAAAAGACCAACATAATTCTGATTGTTATCTCAATAGATTTCTGGCTGTAATTTTGAAAATTACTACCTAATGTAACAGGCTGATCACAAACAGGTCCTCCCAGTTGAAAGTGTGTGACTTCATAAAGTGCTTACTGATGTTGGAACTTGATTTTTCAGCAACATTTTTTTCAGCATGTCAGTGATATGGTACAATTAGTTCCTCATCAAAAAGAAATACAACATCTCAGACTTCCAATTTTGCTATCACAAGGGTTTGATTTAACATCCTGAATACCTAAACACTGCCAGGCAGCTGAGAGGGAATGGGATGCATTGAGATCTATCCTTTTTATTAAAAGCATATTATACCTTAAGGGGAGTATGTTTTTCTATAGGGACTGCTCCACAATTTAATTACAGCAGACTATCCTCTCCTTTTATGAGATTCATCGGAGCTCAGGAAGCACACTGTGATTTGTATCAGCACATCCTGCCCTGTCAGACTGGAATGGGTAGTTATGCTCTGTTCAGAAAAATAGTATGGTTGGCAAAATTCTCTGGACAAACTGCAGAAATGACAGTACACTCTTGCCTCCACAAGGGAACATACATCATCCCACTAACAAACTATTACCCACTAGAAACATCTCAGAAACATGTGCTGCCTGAGGGAATACAGCACCTCACTACATATTTTTTTTTCCCCTATACAAGTCAGGCAACAGCTCTAAATTTCCAAAGTGGCGTTTCATTTTTTTTTTTTTGGGTTTTCTGGGGGGATTATATTTTACAGAAACAGAAATGCTGAAGACACCCTCAGGAGAAAAAACCCATGCATTATGTATATTCAATATGTTTCATGTTTTTAAATTTCTTTAAACCCTTTAGTTGCATAAGACAATACTCTCATTTTCACACAGACATGCACAAAGAGGGTCCAAATACTGCTGGATAAACCAACACTTAGGAAATCAAACTACTGCACTCCTCAACTAAGGACAGAAAATAGACAATTTCATCTCAGAAGTACAGTGAAATCTGGATCAAATGTTGTCATTGCAGAAAATGTGCTTCTACTCATCATAGCATGCCCATCTTATGAAAGGGAACTGACTACATACTTATGTAAGTCTCAAGCTCATTAAGTAGAGCAAGGAAAAAGGGACTGGCTGAGAGTAGTAAGAAAGATTTTGTTAGTGACATGCTATTTCAAACACTTGATAACTAAAAAAAAAATGTCATTCTTCTTTTACTGCTGGGCAAAACTTTCACTAAGACAGCAAAAGGTTCCAGAAACATAAACTGAGGGAACTCAGGGAAGACTGACAAGCTTGGAAACTTGGTGGTCTTATGGAATCCTAATATTTCTGTTTCTTTTGGTTGGTTTTGTTTTTATTCCTCCAAGCATAAAAACTCAGTGCCAGCATTATCAGAATGGATGAACATGTCAACTATCTTCTTTTCTCTTTAAAACAAATTTTCAGCCTACACATTTTTGAGAACAAGTTTAAAACACAATTATCATGCAAACTAACAACACAGAAATGAAGAGCAAAGAGAAACAAACCAAACCAACCAACCAAACAAAAACCCTCAAAGTATTATTTTTAAGGTATCACTCACATTTTATGATATCCTCAAGATTTGTTAATGCTTGGGATGTGTAAAATTGCTCATTTATTATCTGCCTTGTCCTGTTGTCAGCTGTTTTTACTGTCAAGTCTTCATCTGGTAGTCATGTGCCAAGGAAGACTCATATGTCCTTGTTCAAGCACATCACAGCTGACAGATGCTGCTGTCTTTCCAGCAATGGTGGGCAAGGAAATGCTCTCCCATCGTTGCTTTCCTCAAATCATGCAGCAGGCTTGCAGGAAGGACTGCCTCTGCATGTCTTCCTTCTCCACACTGAGAACCTCAGACTGCATTTTAAGGAGGAACCCAAAGGAAAAGGGATAAATGTGAGTTCCTCTGAAAGAAGAGAGGATGCTGGAGGTTCCTCTGTGTGTTGGCATGGACAGTAAACAAGTGCAGAACATCCACAGTGGGCTGAGAAAAGACCCTGCCTATCCAGTCCCCTGCTTATCCAGAATGCCTGAAGGGCATGAACAATCCCATTGTCCTTTGGAAATGGGACACGGGGTGGATGGAGGAATTATCAGCTCAGAGGTTGTGACTGCCCTGACTGGGACAACCTATCAGGTTAACATTAGTTTCACATGTTTGCTTCCCTTAAAAGGACATAGTTAATGCCCAAAGGCAATCTGACAAACTTTTAAAGGCATCCTAAAGAAGAAGAGAAATTTCTGCTAAGAAGCTCCCATTATTTCCTTCCATGAAGTAATAGCACCACTTCCCTGTATTTTTCCATGAGGACTATCTGATCTGGAATCAAGTCTCCAAACAATTAAACTGACAGAGGAATAAATAATGGGGAAATTGCACACACAAAGAAAAGGAAACCTTGTATCTGAGCAGCAGTGTTGGCAGCATAGGTGCTGAGCCACAGGCTAGTCTCCGTAAGGTCTGTGACATGGGATTTCTCTGGGCAAAGACCATGAAATGATTTATAATTTAAACTTGCATTATTAAAAAGTGGCTCTAGATATTTGTGTCTGTCAGCTGTTCTCTTGATTTTACAAGGTACTGGCCTAGTTGGAGGCCAAGTTATTAAAAAATAATCTTCTTTGTTGTTGTAGTTATTGAACTGATGCTATCAAAAGGACTCTATGATTTATAGCATGTGTCTCTAGGGAGGCTTTAGTCCATTCTTTTTTTTTTTTTTTTGCTCCTCTTGATATACATTTAAATTTGCCACTCAGTAAGATCCCATTTCTCTCTTTCCCTGTGTGAGTGCAGATTTTTAGGGTACTCTACCATTCACCCTATTCTCAAGCAAAGATGAGCTTAGGCTGTGGTACATCTTTCTTTCCAGTTTGGAATTTTCTAAGATCATTTTCATAATCAGCACTTTGGCCACAACACTTCAACCTGGAAACACTTATATAAAAACTGCATGGCTGGTTGCACAACATTCTGTGCTTTCTGAAGCTCTGGAAGCAATATTTGAATGCTCCTGGAAGTTATTGTGCCCTGTTCCCCTTTGCCACTTCCTGTGGGAAGGTCACACACAGCTGTGCTGGCACTGACTGCTGCAGGGTCTGCAGCTGGAAACAGAATAACAAATCCTATTGGAACTGGAGAAGTTCATCAGTCACAGTGTCTGTTACAGCCCCTTGCGATTTGGGATCCTCATTAAAGCCTTTGCATGGTACCAGCCAACCTGACGGCTTTTTAAATCTTACTCAGGATGTGCATTGCAAGGCTGTTGAGATGTCCAAAGAACCTCAAACACATACTCTGCAAGTCCTCAGCTTAGACACAGCAGGAACTCAACCTTTTGCAACCAAACCTCAGTATGCATTTGAGAGCACAGCAGGACTTTGAAGTCAGATCAGGACCTAAAGCACCTGCAGCTTCAGCTCTTGCAGGCCTCCACTTGGTTCAACACACACCAAGTAGAGAGGCACTAGATACATACTTTAGAAGAAAAAAACCCAAAAAGTATTAACGTTTTCCCAGAGTGTTGCATTTTGAGGAGGAGAGGAGCATGTGCAGAAACTCAGAGAGAGTTGTCTCACACAAACACAGGCAGATAAGAGTTAGGGGCCTCCTGGGCTCCTCTGGGCACAGCAAAGAGGCTGCCCAGAGAACTGGTGATTAACAGCATTTTACTCTGCAAGAGGCAGCCTCTCCTGGTTTCTGATGAGTTCCTGTACCTGGGGAGCTGTTGCCTTTCCTGATGAAAGCTGGCGTGTGCTCCTGAGGTTCTTGTTAAACTGGTAATTATGCCCTCTCCCCTTCTCCCTGACTGGAAGCACAGATATTTGGCAATGGAGTACACCCTGATACAGGTCTACATGGACATGGAATATTCATACTCAGTACAGAGAAGCATTTACTTCCAGGCAGTGGCTCCTCTGATCCAGTTTCTGTCACTTAGAATGAGTCAAATAACTTATACTGACATTTCTCTCCCCTGATGATTAATAGGATCTAGAAAACTAGCACAAATCTAGATACTGTAGAAATCTGCAATTTGATGAAGTGAAACCCTAATCCTCCCAAGCTTCCTACATAAGGCAGTAGAAAAAGTCATGCATCTTAAGAGTTTCTAAGTTAGGCTGATACACTACCAAGCACAGCTAAATATTTCTATGGGAGGAAATAATCCAAGCCAAAGGGGAAAAAAAGGTGAAAATCTTTTTGGAAGGAAAACAGAAAAAAAAAAAGTATTACAGAAAGAAGTATTACAAAAAGAAAATATACTGCAAAACTAACAGATTGCTGTTAGTTCTGAGCCTTAGGAAGTTCCTCAGAAAACATTTCTCAAAGAATTCTCATGCCTTTGCCCCAGCCCCATATCTCTTAAAGTGTTACTGAATTAAAGACAAGCACAAGATATCAGCATGAAAAGAAACCTCAGCAGCTCTTGACAAATCAAAAATTAACCCTGTAAACTCTTGGGTTCAGAATTTCAAGATCAATTATCTTGACTAGAAATAACTGACTCATCCTGAAGATTTGTTTTTAATCTATTTTACGGTACTGGAAATGCAGTGACACTATGTGAAGCAGGGACCAAAACTTTTATCCCTTTTCTATCACGGAATACCTAACAAATAGGCTGCACATGTCATTCTCCTTTTCTCTGTGGTCTAAGAAAGCTTACAGTGTTTTCTGAAAATTGGAACAGCCTCACCATGAAGAGTGTAGTGTGATTTTTTTTTTTCCCCAGAACAGCCTGTAATTGACTCTCCTCAAGGAGATGGGAAATACAGAATTGAGTTTGTTCAGGCTGAAACAGAATTGAAATTCTTCTACAAAGAGGAAAAAGCTCAGAAAGTGTTTCCCCAGCTTTCTTTGCTTGGGTATCACTGGCTGCAGCATGTTATACCATCGCTGGCAGTGCTCTCCCTCAGCTCTGTGTAGATGTGCAAAAGGCAAAGAGGAGACCTTTGTTGCCTCCTTCTCTTTTTCCTACCTCATTTCTTTACACTTCCTGCCAGGATATCCCCTTCTCCCTCCTATTACACCTCAGACTGTGGCCCCAAGCTCACACCACCTCCTGCAGCTCAACTTAATTGCATCCTCCTGAGAGGGATCCCAGGAGCTGGACTTCCATGATCCCCATGGGTCCCTCCCAGCTCAGGATGTTCCACAGTTCTGTGATTGTGAGCAATCATGGGAAAAGCCACACAGTGAGGTGATGCTGCAGGCCACAGCAACAGGCAACCAGAAAACAATAAAAATGCCACACAGATACAGCTGCTCTCAGGGGCAGCCTTCTCTGCATAACACAGAGGAGAGGCTGGACAATATGCCTATGCAACAGGGATATTTCAGGCACAAGGGAAGTTTCTGCATTCAGGCAGGTGTTTCTACAGTCCCCCACCCAGCACAGACAAAAAGAAACTTCTCGATAATGCCTACAACTCTGAAAAGACAGAAAATATTACAGCAAAGGTAGGAGGCTGAGAATGAAAACCCTACAAAAGCCAGGCTTTGGCTTCATCAGTGTGAACCAACCCTCTTATCTGCTCAGTTAAATAAGCCCTGAGAGAGCTTCCATCTGTGGGGGTGGGTAAGGACGTGGAGAGTGGGGGGCTGGTGAGGGTGGGAAGGTGAATGCTGCTGTCCTCCTGCTGTGCTTTCTTCCACCCCATTTAAACCCGAGGGAACGCTTCCATTTCTGTGTGCCCACAGAAGTTACTGCAGGAAGAGAGCCAGACTGCTCCTCAGCAGGAACTGTCTTTAACAAAGGGGCATCTTCTCCTTACAATGCTTTAGCTTCAGGGTTATTTTAATCTGAAGCTTAACAGAATATAGAAGCTGTTTTGGTTAAAAAGCCTCAATGGACTAAAAGCATGACAAAGGACCTGAGAAAGGTTTTTGTCTCTTTACTTCATCTAAAAACTTTTAAGCCTGCTTTTTTTTACTTCAAGATATGTTTTAGATACCAATGTCTGTATCTGAGCTATTAATAGTTGATGGGTTTGGGCTGGGTCCAAAACCTATATTCCTTCTCCTTGCCTAAGGTGAGCAAGAATTCCTCTTCATACTGACTGCTCCACAGCAACAATTTCAACAAGCTGATGTTAAGCTCTAATCAATTTAAATTATTAAAACAGCAATTCAACAAAACCTAACAGAGTCTATTAAATATTCTTAGAAAATTCAGAAGTTGCTCAAAGAGAATGTGGACAAAAGGCTGCTTGCATCATAAAAATGATTTGTTATGCCTAAACACATTGTTTATGTTATCTGACATTGTAGAACTTGCAAAGCAAACCCAAATCTGATCCGAGTTCTTCTTTATGTTAGGGCTTCCCCAGTGACCTCTCTCAAGTAATGGATGTAAATGGGGTAATACCATCTCTCCTTTCCCAAATAATTTTAAAGTTTCATTTATATCTGAATTACAACATTCATTCACTACTGTGTAATTTATTTCCTCACCTTGACATTCATGACAGCAGACAGAAATCACAAGGTCAGCACCCACCCCAAAGCATTATAATTCATTGTTTACAAGGAGCATTCTGATTTCTCTGCCTTCATTCTCTGCCTGAGTATGGCTCAGTGCCAGCTGAACCAGAACAATGCCCAGGACCCAGAGATTACATGGGTAAAGCACGTCCTGCAGCTGTGATGATATTTAGGAAGGGGCTGGATCATGCTGAGAGTCACTTCTGCCACACAGTAAATCAGCAGAATAAATAAGTATCCTTTATCCTAAACTCTGTAAAGCCACTGGTTTCGCAGAGATTAGGGAATGGTTCTTTGGTGGTATGGGGTGGGGAGGGAAATCAGTTCATTTAAAAGGCCTGTCTGCGTCATTTCTGGAAATACTGCTTGCAACAAAGAAGCTGTGCATTATCAGCACAAATCTGCAAAGATGTTTCCTACAATCATTGTATTTTTTTCAAGTTTAAAACTTTCTGATTTTTTCACTAACACCTTCAGCAGTGCACTCACACTCTGAACAGGCAGTTGCTGCTCCTGTGCGTTTGTGAGCAGGCAGGGGTGAGGGTTGCCCCTGAGAACACATCCACTACACCACAGCTAATAAATGAAAGCAGGGGAGCTCTGAATACAGCAGCTACAGCCCACAAAGGGGCTGAAATGTAGCTTATCTGAGTACAGTGCAACCTTTCCAGTGGCTACAGTTGGCTGCTGGCCCTGGTGAGGCAGCAGGCAAGAAGGAAGCTCTCTGCAGAGCAGCTACAGCATCGTTCATCACTACAAGACACACCCACTAGCATCCAGGCTGAAGAAAAGACCATAACTGGAAAAGATTTTTACATTATGACATTTATAAAAAGTGGGACTAAATTCAGAGTTGCCATTCACCATTCATTTGAGGGAAATAAAGATAATCTGATCGAAGCTGAGACATTGTAAGCCTTATGTACTAATGAAATGCCTAGTCTTGAAAAAGTCAGTCTAATTAAACAGAAATTATCACTTATTTTGAAACAAAAATGGTACAAAATAAATAACTGAAAACCCAATTAGACAAATACTTTTGAAATGTATAATACATTAAAAATGCACCCAGAAAGAATCTCAATATTGGATGAATTTGTTAAAAAAAAAAAAAAATATATATATATATATCTCAATATCTATTTTCACTAAGATTTGAGGAATTACTCATATGTCATCTTCATCAGTGAACTGGGCTGAAGGGGCATCTCAGTAGCTACATTCTTGTAGAACACAAACATGGGAATATTTGAATTAATAATAAATAGAAATTCTTTTGGGAAGAGAATTCACCTCACCTTGAAGCTCTCTGTTTCACCCATCTTTGAACACTTTGAAGAAATAACATGGTATACAGGGATACAGGATTCTTGCATTACAATAAGAAATTAAATAGCTGCACTTTTAAAATATTTTAAGCATCCATGCTAATTATTGGACAAGGGCATAAACACTAGAATCTGCAGAGCACAGAAGGATTAATGGGTAACAACGAGATGCAGCAGAGTATTAAAGAGTGAAATGCAGCTCTTGGTTAAACAATATTTATCCATTAGTGTATGTTTAAGTGGGCCAAAAATTCAGAGTAATACCCACATATGTGTATTGCAGGATAAGGCTTAAACATTTGGGGATCACAGCCACGAAAATAATGATTCAGTTGAAGATGAGGTCAGAGATTGCCTGTTCATCAACTGTGAACACAATATTACTGTTAAAAGCTCTAATGAAGTCCTTGGAGACAGGAGAAGATGAGTGGTCCCACCATGGATGAGACAGCTGTTGTAATTCATGCACCCAGATCCAGTGCACAAATCCTGGCAGATACAGGAATGCTAGAGATCTCAGAATGAAGATGTGTGGTTTGTGTGACAACCTTTCAAATTAATTGGCTAATGTATTTCAATAAGATAAATTCTTGAAATTGCTATGAAAACAAGAAAGCAAGGAATGCAGTCCTTCTTATGTTCCTGCTGAGAGGCTGAAGTCTGGGTTCAAGCCACAATGGCTTATAAGAATTCCTATCTCAGGAACCCCTTATTACATAAATTGTTAAAATATTGAAGTCAAAGGATATGTGGGTGGTCAGAACAGCTGATAGAAAGGGGTCTTGACTTCTAGTGCATACCCTGAAGAAAAAAGTTCTGGTGAAGCTGAATAAACCATTTCCTATCAGAATCTTTCCTCTGCTAAATTAATTAACTTTCTGGAAATTTACAATTTTCTACTCACACCTCAAAGATTTGCTACAGAGCTCTGACACGCCTGATATATCTGACAGAGATAAAAGTGTTTTGGAACTATAGGCTATCTTGAACTGCAGTTTAAGATAAAATAAAAGCTTTCCTTATTCTCTGTTCAGCCAGAAAGTACCTGCTGCAGTGTTAGTGCTTCTCCACTGCATTTGTTATTTCACCATGAACAAAAGATTGCTGCCCCAATAACAATAATAATAGTACCAGTAGTGATAATATTTATAGTCCATTAAGTTTCAGTTCTCAGGATGATAGATACTTTTTAATAATTGCAAAGATAAGATTTTACTCCTCGCTATTATCTACAACAACACAACATCGCTTAAAGCTTTTTCCTTACCAATTTGGCTTCTCATATTGGATGCACACAGTGTTTGTTCGTTACAAGAGAGCTGCTCATTAGTGCTGAACTGTTGGCAATGATCACTGGAGCATTTGTGTTTTTACCAAAATAAATAATTAGCAACTCTGTGGAAGATATTGGATGTAGAGGAAAATGGAACAAAGAAGGATCAATATGTTAAATTTTTGAGAAGCGCATAGGCTGATGAATGACCTCAGTGGTACAACACCATTAATTGCCTTATAATACAGTTTACACAGATGGGGACTTATTTATTTGTTCATGAAGAGAAGGAGCTTTTTAGGAGGGAGGAGCCCATCCAAAGTCTTGGGCAAGTCGCCTTTAGCATTAGGCATGCCATTAATCAGACAGTGCTTATTTCTGTCATAAATATGTATGTCCTGTTTTCAGAGATGATAGCAGCAGTTTGAAATACTGTTTTTAAGATTAGCAAAATAAATCTCTTGGATTCATTTTCCAGCCAAATATGTGAGATATGAGCTGAAATCAGTGCTGAGCAAAAGCACTGCTATACCCCAATCTATTTTTTTTTAGCTCTGCATTCGCAGAACCACAAAACAGTTTGGTTTGGAAAGGACAACAAGGATCATCCAGTACCAATACCCCTGCCATGGGCAGGATCACCTGCAACTAGATAAGGTTGCTCAGGGCCCCATCCAACCTGGCCTTGAACATTTCCAGGAATGGAGCAGCCAACAACTTCTCTCTGCAACCTGTGCCAGGGCCTCACCACCTCTTAGCAAAGAATTTCTTCCCAACATCTAATCTAAACCTGCCCTCTGCCAGTTTAAAACCATTACAACAACTATCTGTCTGTATAAAAGGTCCTTCCATTTTATAAGAGCCCAACTTTATAAGATTGAAGATGATTTTCTAGACATGTAGAATGTAAGACATGTAGAAAATGTAGAAAATGTAGTGTATTTTCCTCAGTTCAAGCCTAGACACTCCAGTCTCTTATACTTGTCTTTGCAACTGATAAGGAGCACAGTCTAATAATATTCCAATCACCACAGTGATTCTCATCCACACCTCACTTAGAGGAAGCTTAGAAGATTATTACTCCATGATTGTGTGTGCAATCTCCACATGAAAAGGAATGGCAATATTTTGGGGCTAATCCAACCATGTTCAATGATCGTTTTAGAAGGAGAAAGAGGGCAGCAAGTAAAAAATACGATATACAGAGGCAAAGAGGGCAAATTAAAGCTCTCTTAAGGAAGCAGAGAAAAACAACGAAAATGGAAGGGGAAAGTCTAAGAGCCTACAAAGTAATTTTTCAATCCTTTATTCAATGGAAGCCCAACATTTGGAAGCAAGTGAATACCTTTAGTTTTCTTAAAATAAGATTCTGGTATGTTATGAGGAGCAGTATTCACAGGACCCATGTAGAAGGTACACTAATCCTAGTAAGATTTAAGGCAGGAAAGTTCAAAACAAGACAAGCCACTCTTTTGATCCTGTATGAAAAGGAGCAATTTCTAACTCTAATTTGTCATTGATGATGTAAAAAAAACCGGAGGGAGAGAGAGAATTTAAGGTGAAATATAATTACACAAGGTTTTAATCAACTCATCCTCCAGAAGAGACCAGCAAGGCTTCTTAACTATGATTAGTCTATCAGTCTTTCCTTATCAACAGTCTGTGTGAAGGTGACATGAAAAATTTCTCTTTCCCCCACCCCTTTTCTTCTGCCATATTTCCAAAAATTTGCATTAGCATGAACATGAAATTTGCCCTTTTTTTTGCTGGAGGAGTTGGTAAGCAGCTTCCTCTGAAGCCTATCAAGAGACTGGACAGGAGCCCACTTTTGAGCACTGACCCAGAGCTGCCAGTGAAGCCTCAAAACTTCCTTTTCATTGCTGCAGGTTATCCAAAAAGCATGTGCATCCTGCCAGGCATGGGAGCAGGAGACCCATGCTTTAGCTGTGCCGCCCTTCTCCACCAGAACAGTGCTGCTTGCCAAGCTGCAGTGCCAGCAGAGAGCCCTTTGCAGAGGAGCTGTGGTTTATCCCTGCGAGCTGCCAATTCTCTGAATTCCTCATTATCTACGCATGAAATCCAATGGGTGCCTCATGCCAGCTTAAACCACAAATCAACACAGTACCAGCAACAGGGTAAGTAGGTGTCTTCAAAGTATGCAAACACAGCATTGTAGGCAGGCATCTGTTGGTGCTATTGCACTTCTATTCCTCTTTTGAAGTTACCTCTGTTATTTATAAAGAAAGTTGGAAAATTCAGAGAAAACTCCTTTTCCAAGTAGAAAACTGACAGCCTGCCTGCTGGTGCCCCTGCATAAGTTGCACTATTTGTCTTCCAGACAGAAGCACCTCTCCCTAGTATATTAATTTATCTTATGCTTCATATTCTTCAGGAACTGCTGTAGTGCTCTGTTAACTTGAATAAATGTGGAATGACCTCGTTCTTTAACATAACCTTGCGAGAGGACTTTCCATTGAAATAGGACTTGTTCTTGCTCCTGTACATGAAGTTCCAAGGCACGTTACTCCCCTGGGTCTCTCTCCAAGCTGAATTTCAGCTCTTATCTCTTGAATAGCAGAGGAGTGAGAATTATTCTCTATAAAGTATCTATATTTCTTCTGATTTTACAGTTCAGAGATGTTCCCATAAATTATATGTCTTAAAAATATATATCCACAAGATTAACCTGCAGAAATGTAGTATACACACGTATACATGGCTATCTTTAACCAATCAAATCAAATCAAATCAATGAAATGCTGTATCTTGTTCCCTGTTAGCACTTAACTAGTGTTCACTTCACTGACTGCCTTGAGAATGATTTTGCTTGTCTCTGCTTGTCTTGCTTTCCTCATTTTACCTCATTTGAATTTTCAGGAATCATAGAATCGTTACACTTGTAAAAAACCTTTAAGATCATCAAGTCCAATTATTCAGCTTGCACTGCCAAGTTGCCACTAAACCACGTCCCTAGGTTACATATCCAGTCATTTCTTGAAGACTTTCAGGCTGGTGACTCAACTACCTTGGGCAGCCTGTTCCAATGCCTGACCACCCTTTTGGTGAGGAGTTTTTTTTCCCAATGTCTAATACAAACCTTCTCCAGTGCAACTTGAAGCCATTTCCCCTCATCCTTCCCTGTTACCTGAGAGGAGAGATGACCCCAACCTTATCATAGCCTCCTTTCAGGGAGTTGTAGAGAGTGATAAGATCCTCCCTGAGCCTTCTTTTCTCCAGATTAAAGACCCCAGAACCTTCAGCCTCCCATCAGACTTGTGCTCCAGCTCCGTTCCCTTCTCTGGACTCACTCCAGCCTCTCAATGCCTTTCTCAGAGTGAGGAGCCCAAAACTGAGCACAGGATTTGAGGTGTGGCCTCACCAATGCCAAATACAGAGGGACAATCACTGCTCTGCTCCTGCTGGCCACGCTATTGCTGATCCAGGCCAGGAGGCCATTGGCCTCCTTGGCCACCCGGGCACACCTGGCTCAGTTCAGTCGCTGTCAAGCAGCACCCCCAGGCCTTTTTCCACTGGGCAGCTTTCCAGCCACTCTAACCCAAGCCTGTAACGCGGCATGGGGTTGTTGTTACCCAAGGTATATTCCCAGTTTTCTCTCTTGTGTTTTTGTGGTTTTTTTTTTTTTTACTAGAAAAATTTGCTACTTCTTAGCACTTCTACTGTTTAGGCTTCTAAATAATTATAGTGCAAATGGAAAAACCCAGGAATGATCTTTCCCACAGATACTTGGGAGAGAGAAATTAATAACCTTGTGACCTTAACCAACAAATACCTATGCTTTTTAGGTCTTTTTTCATGCAAATTTCCAAGTTTGATACTAACACTGCTTAGTTTTTCTTCAGAGAAAAGGAAAATATGCCATGATAGGAATTAATTTTGATGTGACTAGGACTAATTAAAGCCTCTATAGTTCCATTTGCAAAACTTGTAGCACTTATGGTATCAACTACACACAAAAATACCCCCACGAAATCAAACCAGAGATAAAAATGAAGCATCATGGCACTCATGTATTCCTCAGCTGGGAGCTGCATTAATGACCTTTAGCCTTCTCCCATGCTGCAGAGGAAACGCAGCAACTATTGTCAATATTCAACATGGGAATCTAACTTACTGCATGCCTAAATTTAAGACATTTATGTCTGTTTTTAAAGGTGACATTTTATTAACAGGGCAGACCTGCTCATCCTCATGCCACAGTCACGATTTTTTCATACTTGGGGGCTCAATAATCAACCTAATCCAAAAATGAGTAATTGATGCCATTGCTCACTCTGAAGAAGTTTAGGCATTCGCTTCTCATTGAGTAATGTCCCTGTTCACAGACTTGTGAAGTATCTTTATTCTGTTTAAGAGAAGAAGTCAAGAAAATGAACAAACTAAGCAAATCTCAGGTTGTAGTTGTGGAAGCATTTGTATCTTGATTGAAAGAAACCCTCTGGATTTCAGATTTATCCATTCAGATTAAGCAAGACTCATTATATTGATTTGAGGGCTAAGAATTCTGAACAACCAGCTCCTCTTTCAAGTGCTTTTCTGAGAGATGGCTGCAGATAACATGGGGTGGGTGCTGTTATCACATCCACTCATCCCTTTTTCCTCATTAGCAGTGCTGCTTTCAGGACTCTTGGCCCAGTTCTCTATCTCTCTTTCCCCAGAGGGGATAGGAAAGTCTTCCTTTCCATTTCATTTTTCTCTTAGTCCATCCCCTACACAAGAGCCTTTCTTAAACCTTTGTTCCCCACAACCTTGGAGTCCAGGGCTCCTTCCCATCCCTCTTCCCTATTCTTTATCCTGGAATCAAAATCAAAAAACAATCCCATTTGCATTCCTGAGAAATGAGAAATAATTTCTGTACTTGACAATGTAATGTGAAATTCCAATTGGAAATAGCCTCCCAAAACAGAGGGAAAGGCTGCCCACACTATGACCACACATCACATACCTCACAAAAAACAATATTATGTGGAGATGCCATAGATGTTCAATAATTTTTCAGTTGTGAAAAGACAGGAATTTAGTCATCACAAAGCTTATCCTCTTTTCATCTTTTTTTTTAAACTTGCAATGAGATAGGTAAGCAACAGAGGAAAAAAAAAATCCTGACTCTACTGAGTTCTTACAGAACCTGCACAATGTTCAGGTTTCCATACATTATCTCCTGTGGGGGATCCCATCTGGAATCCCTCATGTTTACAGCAATCATAGAGGTCTCTGTGGGTCTCCCTCACTGAATAATTTCCATATCCCTTTTCATTTAAAGCTTGTTTATATACTCATTCAAATTAACAAGAAATCACCTGATTAGAATTCTAGATACTTCTCACTAGCTCTACTACAATTGGATTAATTTGAAAAAATACATAAACACCACTTACAGGCTGCTCTATATATATGATGAAAGAATTAACTGCTTGTGCAGATTTTGTCACAGGTTATTCAACAGTCATGGCAACTGCGTTTCAAACATCCCAGCAAACACAAAGTTTTCTGGAACATATATAAACCCTCTTAAAAAAACACATCTAAAAGAGCAGGAAGAAGGCAGTAGGGTTTGAGATAAGACTTCCTTCGAACAGGCTGAGCCCTGCTAATGAAAACACACACACTCACACAAATCAAAGTGACAGACTCAATATAAACATGCAAAAAAAATTAATAATAAATCCTTCCTCCAGCAGAGACATGAAATGAACAAAATGACTGTATGACCAATTAATGATGAGGCAACAAAAAGTACATTCAGTGAAGGTGCAAACATTGCAGAGAAGCCAAATTAATTTTTAACACCACCATTAATCTGGACAACACCCCAGATCACCATGGTCAAGTCCTTTTGACTGTTAGACTTGTCAGAGGGTCCATATGAAATTGAAGTCATTGCAGAAAAATCAAGACACAAATGGACAACATGAACAGTAGGGGCTCACCTGGACTAGATGTTGTCCATCCAGGAGTTTCAAGGGAACCTGAGGATAAAGCAGACAAACAGCAGGTTATAAATTGTTATAAAACTGTGCTAATATGTGAAGATAAAAATAGGGTGCCATTAGAAAATAAAATAAAATTAAGTCAAAGAAAATATGTCAAAGGAATAAGATGGAAGTCTGATGCCTGCACATGGCCAATTAGTAAAAGCCTTAATAAAAGACAGGATGAGAAGAAAATTGAACAAGCATGATCTACCTGGTCAAAGGCAATGTATCTTTTCAAAGAGGCAGTGCCTTAAAGACCTTTTTGGGCTCCAACAAAAATCCTTTTTGTTGGATTTCAGCAGAAATCTAGATAAGGATCATATATAACAAATTCAGCCTTTCAAAAATTTTTTCAACAAAGTCTTTCAAAAAATGTTTTGGGAACTAGATAGACACATGCAAGGGAAGAATTCCTGGCTCGATAATAGGCTTAATGATGGGATAAAGAAGATGTAATATGACTGGGTCTCAAGCAGTGAAAGAAAACCATCAGTGAAATTTCCCTGAGACCCCTGCTGTTCTATATGGCCATAAATATAGCCTCCCAAAGGGGGCCAGTGGTGAGCTGACAAAGTTTGCTGATGATACTGAGTTATTAAAGTAAGGACAAGATTAATGAAAAATTGCAGGAGGATATTATGAGACTGAGCTGAGAAGAGGATGAGCAATAAAATGTCAGATGCTGTTCAATATAGGTAAAAGTACAGTTAGACAGGAGAAAAATAATCTCAACTCCACATTTAAAGTGATGGCTGCTGAGCTGGGCATTGCAGCTTCAGAGTGTGATCTTTCAATTGTGATAGACAGTGCTCTGGAAATGCCTGTTCACTGCTCAATAGTAGTTGAAAAAGACAAATCATAGTTAGAAAGTATTTCAAAGTGGAGAGAGAATGAAATGGAGAACTCCATTATTCCATTGTATAAACCCATGGTATCCCCATATCTTGAATGTTGGCTATTCCTTAACCTCAGAACAAATACAGTACTATGAAATATGTGGAGAAAAAATCAAAGGTGTAGGTCAGCTTTTGTATAGGACACAATTAAGCTAAGAATCTGTGCCATGGAAATTAAGTGACTGAGGGAGGATATGAGAAATTTTCACTATCATTGCTGGTAAGAAATGAGTGCCTAGGAATAAACTGCTGATTTTTTTCTCAACAGAATCAGATCTAGGGACATGAAATTAAGGTAGCAGGAGACTCCTCACACATATTGTAGGATGCAAAATCTGGGTTGAAGAGAAGACAGACCCTAGAAGAGAAATCCACTGACAGCTACTAAGCAGGAGGAGACAGACTTGTCATATAGAGTTTTCTGACTGAAAACAATTGGAGACCTGTAGAAATAGTGAATGGAAACATCCCCCATCTTTACTCTGCTTTTATTCTTCCCAAACCTTTCACTTATAGGCTCCTACAGGGTCAGACTACAAACTTTTGGTCTGATCCACCATGATTGTCTTTATGTGTTCATGGCTTTAGGCTACAAGGCATGGAACCTGAAACATATTAATATTTTCCCCTGTGTATTAAATATATTACAAGTGAGGAATGAAAAGTTATTTGTAACGGCCTACCACCCAATACTGGGGTTTGTCCTATATCTAGTGCTCAGCCAAAAGGAGAACTGATCTCATATATTGGGCTGCTTTATGCTATATAATCTGCTATATTTCTGTCACACATAGGCCAGGAACCTTCATAACACAACTCTCTCCATTTTAACTAGCAGCAGGAGAAATATATGCTTAATTTTTTATTTTTGCATGGAGTAGTCAGAATATTTCCCTTTGATTTTTTAGATAGTATAATGGTTGTTTAGTACACTGCAAGGAAAGAAAATGCTAGAGATTATGGCCTAACTAGTTTTAAGAAACATTTGGACAAATAAAATATTTACGTTGAATAGATTTCACATTGCAGTGCCTGGGATTTGGCAACAAACATTACAAATCATGAGCAATATAGAGAATACAGAATTTAATTAACAAGGCTAAAGATGGAAAAGAAAGCACACTGATATAGGGAATGTGACTCTCAGCTTCAATATTCAGCAATAAAATAACAAGTCATTCCTTCTAAACCAATCTGAAATGAGTGAAAAACAGAAGCAACATAGTTGGAAGGTTATATTTCAAAATGCAATTAGTGTCAGAATATTTCAGAACTACTAAAAGCAAATAAGTCACCAAGTTCAATACAAAAGGAAACACACGTGACAAAGAAGTAATTTAGAGAGGGAAACAACTCATTATTTTTATTATTTAAATCTAATCATCATTAGATTAATTTAGAGGAAATTAAATGAAAGCAAAATACTACATCTTCATATTGCCAAATAATTGGTGTCAAAGAAATTTTCATTTACTGGAAACAATCCCTTCTGTGCAATTAAAGGGAAAAAAAAATCTTATTATGTATGTTAAATAGTAGCTTTCACTGTAAAATATAGCTCTCCAAAGATTAACTATGGTTTAAATGAAGGACTACAGAACAGGATTTCCTATGTTCTATATTAATGAAATTAAAAAAAAAACCCCTCTATGTGCATATATTCAATACGAACACCAAACTTTATTTATTACTGTATTTTAAAGGATCTTCTGGACAAAACTAGTATTTTATTGTGCAAAACACTGAAAGGCACTTTCAGAAAACACATGTTCCAGCACAACTGCCAGGTGGCGGCTCACTTTAAATCAGAATCCAAACATTTGCGTGGTGCTGAGGTCGCCAAGATGTCATTTACATGACTGAGCAAGAGGCTCCACCTCCCCTTGGCGGTGACACACAAAGTGCCTTGTGCATCCTGAGCACGTCGAGAACCCACTGGCAAGGGCCCACATGGAAATTTGCGGTGCTTCAGCCCTGACCAACCTCCTCCACAGAAAATTCACAGGCACTTCAAAGGAAAACTTATCAGTGGTAGGGACTTTTCTCTTAATTGCTACAGGTTGGATACAATAGAAATGGGCAAATGTTCACATTTTTTGATCGGTGCTTGGGTTCAGAGAAACACATTTCTTGTCTAGAAACATGTCTGGGAAACGTGTCCCTGGGACACAGGGAGACCAAGTGACCTCTTTCTTTCCAGTCAGCCATGAAATGTGCCATCCTTCCAGTGTCTTTCAGCTGTTTTGCTGCAGCCAGGATCTACAGACAAATGGCAATGTGTAAGAATGAAAATAATATAAGCTTTGTATTGCTTTGACCCTTCCAAATTCAGGCTAAGCTGGAGGTCTGTGCAGTCAGACCAGTTGCTGTTTTAGCCAAACTAGTTCACCCATATCTAATCAAGATGCTAACCATCAGCTGCATTGATGATATTCAGCACACAGCATTTCTGAGATACCTGTGAAGGCCGACCCAGAACAGAGACTGGGTTAAGAATAAAGCAGGTATTTATTAAAAGGCCTCAGTGGATACCCCTTGGGCAGTACAAAAGCCCAGCCAGGGCTATACCCAAGATAGACCAAAATGGTCACAAGATGGACAACTGGTCCATGACTACCAGTCCCAGGGTCTCACAATTCTATAAGTTCTGGTTCATTTGCATATTGTAGTTAATGGTCCAGTTATAGCTTTAATTTATGAAATCCCATCCTTCTTGTTTTTCTCTCTTCAGTCCACCATTGTTTATGCTCTGAAGGCTGCAACATAGATAATTTATCCTTAATTCCCAACTACAGAAAGAATTGTTTTATCTACCTACTCTGTGAAGAGAGTTTACCATCCCCTAATATAAAGCTCCTAAATACACACTAAAGCAGTACAGACTCTGAAAAATAGAAAAATTAAAACCTGAGGCATCATCTATGCTCTGCAGAAAAAGATCTCACTTTAGACCATGCTCAGCCAAGAGGGTTTTTCCATCAGGAATCCACAGGTGTGAGCTCTTTGGCTCCGGCTGATTGTGTATCCCTTGGAGGACCACTCAGACCTGTGCAGTGCTGAGAATCAGCACGGAGCAGGAGCAAACACACCTAATTAGCCCCTCATGCTTCCTCCCCAAAGCACTGCTCCCTCCTTGAGGCTTGGTCTGCAGTTTTCGTCACAGGGGTAAAGGAGGGACATTTTCCCACACCAAAGGAGTCATTGCACACACCTCTCCTCGGGTCTCTCCCTTCCCGATCCCCCTGGGCAGCTTTCCAGGGTAATTGAGCATTCCTGCTCCAAGGCTCCAGACAAGTTAACTAAAGGAAATGAATGAGAAGCTGGGAAGAAGAGAAGAGTCCAGCACCACAGCATGTTCCAGTGTCCTGAGGATTTGTCATAAGAGCGAGAGCTTGTGCAAAGCACAGTGTGCCTGCCATTTGTTCCAGATACCCTCATTTCTCCACTCTTAATCAGTATTCAGAAGACCACTGCACACAGAGCCACAACAAGGAGAATGTCCTCTCCCCCTCACCCTTGATTTAGGCTGAGCTGAGAAGTCTGGTTTTAATGAACTACCTGGCTACACCTCACAGTGGAAATCCATCATGGATTCCTGGCCCCTTTGGAGAAGGGATCAGGGTTTGCTTTGCCCTTGCATGTGTGCAGTCCTCTGCAGAAAAGCAAAATAAATATTCCTTAAACCAGCTCTAGAAAGATTATTTTAGAGTTGCTGTCAGGAGGTACAGCAGAGTAAAAGGTGACTGTGCCCTCATCACCCTTTCAACTACAAAAACAGTGGAAAAGTTTCATTACAAGGCCTTTGCAGGAAACCATGCCACAGAAATGAAGAACCTGTTTTACATATTTACACTGCTGCAAAATTTGCTAAAAAAGCACATTTCTTAGCACCTATTAAGGAAGTGTGACTATCAAAATAGTAATTGACACAAAGCAAATGGGGACAGTGCCCATGAGCATATCTATGATGTATATTTTGTGATGGGCACATATAATACAGGCAGAATTGCCAAACAACATAAGATTAATTTTTTTCTTAAAGCATTAAAAACCAGAGAAGCTTGTCCAGGAAATTTGCTGATGAAGGAGGATCCCAGAGCTCTCACTGCATGGTGGGATCTTTATGATAGCTTCAGCAAAAAGATACATTACTTCAGTGCAGGGAAGGTGGAAGGAATGAAAAAAACAAGAAACCACAAGGCTACCTTGAGGCTACAGACTCTCTGAAAGCAAAACACTGCTGCATTTTCTTTTCTGCTGCAGAGCCCAGGGTGGCCCTCCAGTTGTGTTTGATTTACCTGAGTTCATTCAGACGTCAAAAGGAGCCACGGCCCTCAAAGAGAGGCCATGTGACACACAGAACTGACAGCTTCCATGGGCTGTCTGAAACACATCTTGGAGCTCAGGCTCCTCCAGCAATTACACTGTGATAAGAAATCGTTTCCTGTAAACTTCAGCCCCAAGTAACTGCTCATGGTCTGTTTGTGGCAGTGTTTGTTTTCCCTGCTGTAATTTTTCAGACACTGTCATACTTTATTTACTCACATTGCTGTGGCTTTTGGAAGATTTAATTTTAATGGATATTTTACTGTTCTAAGGTAATTCTACACCATTATTTAAATTATATATGTGCACACATTTCTTTTATAAATATATTGTCAGATACATGTGTTGTAACGTTGACTCTTCTCAAATTAAGTTTTAGATATTTTTAATGGCAAGGAAACTACTAATATATATTTATGGATAGAAAGGTATAGTGTAACCTCCACCCATCCAAAATAAATCATTATTTGTTCCTTAAAACCACTATTCTCCAAAATTGCTGTTTAATTAATCACTCAGTGCCCATTCTCTGGGAATACATGTATTTCTTTCATGTGATTGAGCAAGCTCTGAGACCTCGGTCAGTTTAGCACAGTACCAGTAGGTGGAGTAATGGTAAAGCAAATATCTGCTTCAGCTATTTATATTTATAAACAGCCATTTTTTTATATCTTTTGCCGAGATTTGCATGAGCTAGTTGTACATATATATATATCTGCCAGAAACATCTATACATAGAAAGATATATTACTTACATGCACATACTTAAAAACATATAGATTAAAAGAAAATACTTAAGCGATGAAGCACTTTGTGCTAAATCTAGCATTCCGTGCAGTTTTCTTCAATTTCTCTGTATTGGGTAATACATTTTGTGAATTGTGCTACAAGGAACTCTGCATTCCCACTCACTCAAAGAGAACTGATCAGCCCCTGAAGGGAGCAAGGACTCGCTGCAAGTTCCACTCTGGTATTGAGGTCAGTTGAGATGTGAAAGACAGCTTTGGTTAATAGTGTCATGTCCTTGCCAACCTGCCGTTGTGCAGCATGCCCAAAGCCTTCAGTACCCTGGATAGGAGCATCATTAGCAAGACCTTTGTCCCGTGTCAGGGTGGGAGGGTGGCTGTCGTGGGTGAATGCCCTTACGTGAAGTAAAAGTTTCTATGGATGCAGCTGCTATTTTTTCCTCCTCTCCGTTGCATAAAATCCTCCCAGCTATTCACCAGGACTTCAGATAAACACTAGCAACTTCCAAGATTTCAGGTAGGCAACAGAGCAGAGCCTTAACAAAGGCTTAAGAGCTCAAAAATCACTGCAGCAGCTTGGTCTCCTAAACCAGTAATTTTCAGCCTCAAATTAAAGCCACTCCCATAGGTGCTATAAAAATATAGAAATTTCAGAAAATGAAACCAATGTGCACTGAAAGAAATAGTCTCATTTGGACTGCAACCTGTAGTTTTTGCTTAGGCAAAATTCCTGCCAGTCAGATGCAGGGTATTTTTTTTCCTTTCTGATAAAACAAGCAGGCACAAGTCCCTCAGTCAGTATAAGAAGAAAACTTCTCAGTTATTATTAATGTCTTTTCTGAGTCACCACATTCAGATAAGAAGTGCAGTATGCTTCTGTACAGCTATCTCAGAATGATGTCTGAACCATAATAAAGAGAATACATTCCCTAATATCAGTATTCATTTTATAAGTAAAATTACTGAAACTGAGCTTTGACTGCACGCAAAAATTAAAAAACTTGGTTGGGTTATCGCTATCATTCTTCAGTTAGGAGATTCACAAAAAAAACCATATGTGCAGGAGTCTAGTTTTGCTCTTAGGAGATTCACAAAAAAAACCATATGTGCAGGAGTCTAGTTTTGCTCTTAGTGATCGTAATAATTTGCAAATACCAACTCAAAAGAAAAAGGACAAGATTGCCCCTGTAAAATTAATATAGGTCTAAAGAACTGTAAATATCAGACTCATTACATGCACTACCGAGTATTGATAAGGTTATTTCCCCTATCACCATTTGTTTTATGGAACTACATGGATTATTAATATTAAAGAATCTCGTTCTCACCACCAAATCCACAAGTTCAAGAAAAAACATTTTGTCACATTAATTTTAAAATACTGAATCCATCTGTGTTACCTTCTCTAGGATTACTCAAGCTCATTATGATTTTACTCTGATTCTGTTTGTAAATTACTTATTATTCATTTGGGGTTTTTTTATCCTTCCTGTATGCAGTATTCAGTAAACTAAGAGTACCTGTATTCTTGCCCCTGCTAATGCAAGCACTGCAGTACAATCATCTACCACCTCTATTTTTCTCAGGGAGAAAAGGGGGATGTTCAGAATTACAGATATTTCAAACTAACCACCCATTTTCTGTCAGACAAAATATAGTCATATCCCTGAAAACAAACATAACCTCAGCTTATACCAAAGAAAGCAAGTGAGCAAAAGATAAGGGTAAAATATACCACAATCATTCAATAAAAAGAGCTGGAATATTAAGGGAGTCATGAATTAGCATGTTCTCAAGAGATCATGCTCGAAATATCTGACATATTTTGACACATATGAAAAGAGTAAATGAGCTTGAAAGTTAAAGTAGAAAGGGAGGTTTTGTAGAGCTGTTGCCTCATTTAGGGCTGTATTCTTCAAGATCCTGTGCCCCTCTGGCAGCTCCTGCAGCCTTGCCAGCGGAAGGAGTCAGCCAGGGCACAGCCTGCACAGGAGGGGAGGTGGCCTCCAGCACTGGCCCCCTTTGGCAGCCAACACAGCAGAAGACAAGCCCCCTCCAACATCCAAGGCAGCACAGGCAGGCGCAAGGCAGCGAGGATGGGGCTAGGGTAGAGGTGGATGTGCTGCACAGGGTTGCTGTGGCCTTTTCTCAAAAGGTAACCCCAGTTCACCCTCTGCACTGCTCCTTGCTTGCTGCTACGTGGGGTCTTCATTCCTTCTTGCTTTGAAGCAGCAAAAGGTATGACTGTCTGGGAAAGAAAACCCCACCTATTTTAGCAGCTGAGTGCACAAAATTCGGTTCACATCTGATAATTTACAAAAAGGGAGTGCAGAGGGAGTAAGCTTGTATCACACACTGACACTCATTCTTCTGCACATCCCATACCCCTGGCAGAAGAGGACCTACTACCTGAATTTCAGGCTTTTTTTTTTCAAAAGAGACAAAAATGTCTTTCTTCTTCTTCACCACGTGTTTCCATCTTAATTGAGACCAAAATTGTTTTCTGCAGAGGCTTTTATTCTCATCTCAGGAGGATTTAGACTGAACAGGAATTCCCCCAGTTTTCAAAATGATCGCCTACTGTTACTCCAAGGTTACAAGTTGAGAGCTCAAAAACCAGAGCTATTTTGAGAAAAATCATACTATCTGCACTAATTTTCTAATAAATCCACGTACTTATCCCTGTTCCATTTTTTTATCCCCCCCCTTTCTTTTTCAGGTAGTGAAAAATTTCTGTGAGAAGGGCATTGACCCTACTGTAGTCTCCCATCTTCTCACAAGGAATCCTGTCCACAGCGAAAAAAAAAAAAAAAATCCTGTAGCATTTATGGCAAGGGCATCCCTTCTCCATTGATGACAGAAAAGATGAATCAAGTCAGTTTCACACTCCTCCTTAATCTGACTACAGAGTTTTCAGATTAGCTTCTACCTTGCCATTCACAGTTCTACACAGCATAAGGTTAGGAGGTCTGACATGAGAGGTTAGGGGATGATTTAGTGCATGTATTTGCCCTTTTGATTTGTTTCTTGATGTCTCCAAGTCCAGAGAGCCCCTTTGCATAAATCTTATCTGCTGCTGCCCAGAAAGGTAAACTCACAATACAGCAATCCCTTCTGCTGGTGCTATTCCATTACGCTGCGTCCCATTTCTGTGCCTGCCGGGGGCTGGATCTCTGTGTCATGGTTTGCAGCATTCCATACATTACTCCCTGGGCTCAGAGCCATGGAGAAAAGAGAGTTTAGAAACCAGAAGGGAAGTGGGTCTTAGTCAGATTTGCTATGAGGCAGAAATCAAGGGCAAGGCTGGAAGCTCTTGGCAGAAAATGAGATGAGAGAAAGTGAAGTGGGGGCAGAGGGGCATGAATAAAAACCAGACCTCTTCTGAGAACTTCAATATACTGCAGGTGAAATCCAATATTTAGCAGAAAGATTTTTCTTTCCTAGAAGAACTGTAAAAAAAACTAACAGAGGCCTGCATGCAAATCTTAGGCTTATAGATTAATTCAGGTTGGAAGTGACCTTGGGAGGTCATCTGCTCCAACCTCCGGCTCAAAGCACAGTCAGAGCTGAACCCATTCCCACTCTGCATTTGTGAACAGGCATGTAATGAATACCATATCCTCAAGCAAGTGTCCTGGTCCAAGGAAAAAATAAATAAAAAAATCACATCCTAAAGCAGCTTGACATCTGCAAGGTAAAGGATGCATCCAGCAGTAGCTAACATAGGTATTTCATTACACTGTCACTTCAAAGCACAGCTTTCACATGTTAGCAGCAGCCTTCTTACAGCTTTGCCTTATCTGCAGTAGCACAAAATCTCAAGTAACATGCAGAAAAATGAGCTACAGCAATGCTTCAGTGGTAGAGGGATCAGAGGAAACCTCAAGAAAGATGTGAGGGAAATGTCCTCAGAGTCCTCCTAAATTTTCTATATAGAATTGCAAAATATGCTATAGCAAGAAACAAGATTCCCCACAGAGTTCATGTAAATGAGAACTCTAAAAATGTGTGCTAGATACCAGAGGATTTGTTCATTATTAAACTTATATTGTGTTTACCTGTGTAGTGAAGATTGAGGAAGACTTAATTGCATGCCATGTCCTTGCCCTCTGACCTTCATGTTAATTACATTTTGCTGTAGTGAGAAATAGATGCACCATTTTCTCTTATTTCCTTAGGACTGAGACAGTTATTAATTCCTAATAAGATAGCTTTTTCCATCTGCAGAAGGCTATATTTTCTTTTCATTGCATGCACAGTACTCCCAGAAGCTTTTCATTTGCATATATTGGAGATCACTTCACCCATTTAACACTTCCAAAGTAAACGTGCTTAGAGCCACCGTGTGCCTGTGATCTGGGGTTTAATCTCTTCCTGGTCTGTAATTATAACACCCACAGAAATCACCAAGATGAGGAGGTGTGTGTATATATATATCCTCACACATATAAGTGTGCATGAGAAGCATGGCTGCCGGGTGTCTTCACTGAGGTTCATATTTTGAAGTGTGAAATGTAAAGACTGATCTTCAACGTGCTTCCCACTCTTCCTGTGGAGCTGGTTTTGCCATGTCGTGTGGCTTAGTTTCCAACAAAGGTGAGGTTCTTTTCTGCATAAGTAAAGATTTCCCTTATTTTTAATAATCTTTAAGAATGTTCTTTTTATTTCAGATGGGATATTAATTGAAATTATATTCTACTCCCATCTTCACCTACTAGCTTAATAGTCATCACATTGCACAAATTATTTTTAATGCCTTGAAAAATTCATTAAGTGAACAAAAGATCCTGACATAAGTCAAAAGATTTTTTTTCCTCAAATGTGAAGTTAATAAAAAAGGACTCTAGAATATTAAGGTCTACTTCTTAAGCCAACTTTCTTCCCATTTTAAAGAAGGGTCTTTCTGCTTATTTCCAGCAAATTTAGACACTAAGCTCTGACCAAAGATGATATTAAATCAGAGGATTTTAACATGTGTGGACCTTACAGCAAAAAAAAGGAGATTTTCAGAATAAGACTTGTTTTCTTTGTTAAGAGACTGGGCACAGAAGGCAGCAGTTAAGCTCCTTCTTAGATTTCAAGCAGGGGAAAAGCTGCCATTTATAAGAGGACTTCAGTCCTCAGAAAAGTCTCTGCCACACAGGCAAATAAAATTGGATGGAGAGGGAAAGAGCAAGCATAGCCTGTATGGTGCCAGTGGAATCATCATGCCCTGCTGAAGCCTGTAGGGGTGCTGAATGGGCTGAAAATCAGTTGTTGTCACCAGCACAGCTCATTTTCTCTGAAGTGTCCAGCATGAAGAACATATCCTTATCATCCTCTAAGTTCAAGACAGCTTTCCAGTGCTGGTGTACTCAGGTGGGGTTACATCCACACGTGCACCCCAATGAACAAGAATTATCATCAGGCTCCCCTATTGATAAAGAAAAAGCAAACCAAAAATAACCTAACAGAACTCCAAACCCAAAAAACTTTCTGCCTTTTTTTTTCCCTATTTCTCTCACCTTACAACTCCAACAAGATTTGTCATTTGAAGGAATTGATCCAGTGAAAGCCTGTGATAACATGGATTTGGGACAAGAGGCAATTTGTGTTTTGTGATAAACACTGAGAGCAAAGCAGCAGGGTAATGGACAGATCCATCTATACTCCCACAAACCTATTTTCTCCAAGTCTTCCCCAGCTCAAAAAGCCATTTTAACATCATTTCCCACTCCCTGGTCAGTGGCAATTCAGCTTGCCTTGCCAGGAGCTGTAGGACAGGACTGGTGAGGGAAGGACACACCCCTGTGCCTGGCATTGTCACACTCCCTGCACTACTCAATGCCAATTAGTTCAAGGCCATTGTGAAGTTACCAACAGGAATTTAGTCCATGTTAACACTTAACTTTTGTTTTGCCATAGCAAAAAGAAAAAGAAAAAAAAAAAGAAAAAAGAAAAAAAAAAAAAGGAATTATCCTTTTTAACAAAAAGCTCTTTCCTTTTACTGTTAAATTTGATTTTGCATACAGTGTAAACATTGAAACCGGTATGTGTTTACTTACAAAGCATTGTTTTTTTCCTACCAATTAGGGATTTTCAAAGATAACTAGATAGTCAGAAATCAATAGAATTCCCCACAGATGGGCATGAGCAACTCATTATGTCATACCTTACATTGCTTTTTCTCAAGTTGCTCTACATTCATCCATTCTATTTGACGTGTGTGTAAAATTATCCTTTCCAGGGAGCAAGGGGGCAACTGCAACAGAAAACTTCTCATCCTTCCCAGGCTTGACTTGGAATCTGGTGGGATTGAGCACATGTCTAAGTGCTGTTTCATGTGAACTGGCACCCTTCATGGCTCTTAAAGTTTCATGAGCATGCATTTGTCTGACTGTGCAGAGCAAAAGTGGTGGGAAGGTTAAATAAACCAAACACATCTGAAACTTCTTTTCCCTTGTTGCACCTCACTGCAACGAAAAAATGCCTCCACTTAGATGCAACAAAGCCTTTCATAAAAAAAAAGGGAAAAAAAAATCACTGGTTGATTCTGATACAGCTGTGAAAATACTTCTACAGCTCACTTTAGTAAAGGGCCCTCCATAGCTGAGGTATTTATCCAGCTTTGTAAACATCCCATCTTAACAGCAGTGGTTGACTAATCAAAACTGTTTGTAGCACAGTAACATCCCAGACATGCACTAGAGCCTAACATATAATGCACTGCAAAATAATTCTACTCATCTCTTTAAAACATATGACATATGTACAGGTCTTTTTAACTCTATTTGACTGCCATATCCATATTGCATATTGTAGAGGAGAATTTAGCAACCTAATGCGGTAGGACCATGAAAATTAATTAAATCTTTGATCTTTCTACTCTGATTTCCAATTACTGTCCAGTGTAATGATCATATTCTCATATATGGCTGAGGTAATTCACAATTTTTTTTCCCACTAAAACAAATTTCTGCATTGCTAATCAAACAAGGTACACTAAAAGCAGTTTGTTTGCTTTAGCCTGAAGTCCATAAGATCTCTGAAAGGTTAGATTCAAAAAAATTCTAGTAATCCACATCATTTCACCAGATCAAATAGGCAAAAGAAAACCACCAAGTTTGATATTTGATACAGCAGAAGAACAAGTAACAAACTTATGACACATTACTACCTTTATCATCTAAGATTTCAACTTTTTTCCTGGCTTAGAGTTGATTTCTTTTTTTAATTCATGGATGGCATCATAAACTTTGCAGTTGTAGTCCTCAACACCAGGTTAAGAATTGCATAATGATGCCAAAACTGTTTCTACTTTTGTCATTTAGCATACATAGTCTTAAATCCAAACAGGGTTGTTAAAGATTAAAAGCAAAATAAATGGTCTTAAAAAGCCAAATAAACTAAATGGTTACAGATTATACACATCTCAGTTCAAAAATCATTAATGGCTCTCAGAGTAAGAGATTAAAAGACAAAAATAACCTAATTAGAAAAGATTTACAGTGGGGAGTTGAATTATTTGTGCTGAGAGCAAGGCAGGATTTGATCTGAAGCACACGACAATGCATTGGCAGTGATGAGGATGACCAGGAATGTTAACTAGCACAGCTCTGCCCTAAACCAATCAGAACTGTGTGAAGAATAGCTGAAAACAGTTCGGACATGACATCTTGCATAGAATGTCTAAGAACTTTGCTCACTTTGCATTGTCTGAACAAAAGGAATGTTTAATTACGAGCTTTCAGAGATTTCTTTCACTATACCTGTAGTATGCAAAGCAGTGAATTTCAACAGCAATTTTCAACAAAAGCATGTATATTTATAAGCAACTCATGCTATATTTGTGAAGGGAATTCTGAATAAAAGGTAGCTATACTACCTTTGTGTTGGATGATTTCTTAGCCATCAGCAGGGAAGCTGCAAAATAATTTTGACTGAACTGAGCACTCAAGGGTAAATTCAGATTTCAGTTACCGGTGTGTAATGCCAGTGATTTGCATTCAATGAGCTGTGGGTAGAATCTGGTCTCAAGGAAATAGCTTGTGTTAGTGCCATAACCTTTGTTTTACAGGGAGTACAGCATTTGGCTCAGAGGAAAAATACACCTCTTGTAAACCAGGTAAGCAAACGGGCACAAACCTGCTCAAGACATCACCAGCATAAATCAGAAATAATCTCATTTCCATTTAAAAAGAAACTAACACTGTATGAAAGAGGAGTCTGCATGGTTGTTCTGATTTTGGTATTAGAGAGGGATTTTGGATTGTACTCCTTGGATGGGTGACTAAGGTCTGCCTTTTTCATTCAAATTCATTTGTAATTTACCCATTAGATGCTGATGGTTGGAATCTAAAGAATTTATTGCTAGATTTCTTTAGCAATTAAATTTTCCTGTAATCAGCTTCACCCATTCATGGCTACAGCAACATTGGTCAATGCTAATATCATCAAGATCTCTGCCTTGGTTAAATATCTCAGAGTGGGGCCAGAACTTTTTGCCTTCCAGCTCTCTTCAAAAAGAAGAAGTTGTGACACTGTCAAATAGAAAACACTCGGGGAGTAGATAATCATATCCTTGAGAATAATGTGTTAAATTAACAAATGCATTTTTGAATTCTTTTTCAGTGCAAAATTGCTTACAGTTCTGGTAATGTTCCTGCTTTCACCATTATCCTATTCTGCATTTTCCTATGTTCAGTGGGTCACTTCCAGCCCAGCTTCTGTCCACTGCATAAGATGATGGTGAGAAAAGCCTGAAGACCAAGGCTGAAGAATTTCAGTGTACTTTTTGCTCCTGCCTGTGGTCAACTTGCTGGTCACAGGACAGCCAAGCTGCATTAAATCTATTATGTATTTTTATTGCTGGTTCTGGCCAGGAGGCACTGCATGAAGATGACACCCACTGCCTTGCCTTAGCCATGCTCCATTAGGAATGAATAACAGAAATACCCCTGTGGGCACACTTCCCCTTGCTAGCACATTGCCTAAAATTCCAACTCAAAATTTAGCTGGTATCACTGTATTTATCACTGTTAACTACAAGTGAAATGCTTATCTAATTATGCTAGCACTTCCTCCTTATTTCCTGTGGTTAAATCACCTGTAAAAAGAAGTTAAAAAATAATTTGCTTATCATTCTCTAGTTTATTTTTAACACTGCTAATCTGTGCAAGCATGTGACTTAACTGCCACAAGGATTTTATGCAGCCCTAAATGCTGCTGTGAATATTTGTCTTCTTTCCCAACTCCTACCTGGATCTACAGGCAAGGCTTCAGGTACTAACATAAGGAATAATTTGGTAACATTTTAAAAACAAAGAGGATTATAAATTATTCAAAGAGGTGTTGTATTCAAACCAGTATGAAAAGAATTAAAATAAATTTACAAACACCATAATTATTTTGTTTTAGAAAAATCTTTGGGCAGCAAACAAATGGATATTCTATATTTATAGAGATGTGCAGCCACACTACAAGGAAAAACAAAACCACAAGAATTTTTGTTTAATTGGTCTCTCTGGACTTGGTACTGCATTAAAAATAAATAAAATAAACCAAAACTAAAAAGTAAACCAGAAACCCAACAAAAAAAAATATTCCCAGCCAATCAAAAAAAAAAACCCCAAAAAAACAAACAAACAAAAAAAAACCCAACAAACCAAAAAAACTCTCAAAAAAAAAAAAACCAACCCAAAAACCCCAAACCAAAAAAAGTTTTAAACAAAACTTCAGTCCTTCTACTACCATGCTAGATAGAAAAACAACAGGGTATTTTCAAGATACATTAAAAAAGACCTCAAACACACTCTCTTTCCATAGCTTTAGTACTTGTATCAATATGATTATGAATGACTGAACTTATGGTAAACAGAAATGAAGTCTGCATCTCAAAAATCACAACCAAAGCACAAAACAAATTTTGCATAAAATTTCAGCCTCAGAGGCTAAGTAAATGCATGTTCTCCTGCTAAGTTTCATTCCTGAGCCAAGGACACATCTTGCTTTCAAACTTAAAGCACAAATAAGAAATGTTTTTAATGAATTCAAATCATAACCATCCAGTCCCTGAGGACTGGGGAAGAATCAATTTTGTCTGGTTTAGTCTATTATAAAGTCATATTATTCCCATATGAAGGAGACACATCATCTGTGAGGACTCCATCTAGTTCATCCTTCCAGAACATGAGCATCTTTCCATTTTCACTAAGTTGCACATTTTCTCACGTATGCCATGTAATACATTTCCATAGGGGAAAAATAATAGAGATCTACCACCAAGAATCCTGTCCTACTGAGATGGTCACCTGTGCTCCACAAACCAGAGATCTTTGTACTTGCAGAGGTACATAATTCAGCAGGTTTTCCTTTTGTGTGCCTACCCAAATCCCACATGCTTCATGAGCAAACAGAGCCTGTGGAAAACACTGTTTCAGCTGACAAGAAGGCTGCAGCTCGCCAGGCTGACTGGTCCCATCAGCACACAGCACTGATCCCTGGGTAACCAAACGCGAGTTTGGCTGCAGAAATTTCCCCACGTGTGAGGAGGCAAAAGCACACACTCGTTTTTCCAGAGTGCCACGAGCTAAATTAAACATTTAGTGCTCAGCTCCTGCCTGGAGAGCCCAGCATGGGGATGGGCAGCTGCTGCCTGTAATGGCACTGAGGGCACACCTCAGCTCACCTCCTTCCTTGCTCTGCTGAGCCCTGGAAAATTGTAGGAACTGGAGCTGGGTAACCTAAAGCTGGCAAGGCACCTGTGCAACCCACTCACTCGGAACTCTGTGGTTTTCATCAAGGCTGTTCTTTCTCCATCCTGGTCATTGTTAGTTAAGTGATAATTAAGCATGAGACAAATCACTTCAAGACCAGAAAAGAAAGCTGTATATCACTTTTATCCAATACAATAAATACAATTAAAAGGAACTATTGCTGTCTCTCTTAGTTTTCCTCCATATATATCAGCTGTCATTCCTTGAGCTTTAAAGTGCTTGAATAATAAACCTGCATGGAATCGAATTACTTCAGTAGCAAGTTGATTAGTTCCCACATCCAATAAAATGTCTGCGGTGTCTCATATATTTGGCATTTAATGTTGTAATTAATAAGACTTGATCATGTGCCTCTTACAGCCACAGGTCAGTGACAACAGTGACATTCCCTTTCTCAGCAGGAAATTGAGCCTCCAAGATATTTTCCTAAGACACTTTCAATTATGATAAATTGTCAGATTTGCTTCAGTCATTTTGAGAACTACCTGAAGTATATCTTTCCAGGTAAAAGCAGTGCAAAGATATAAAGCAGAGTTGGTTGGAGTTTGTGCAAATCACATTTTGGGGAGTATTTCAGCTTTTTAAGGATCATTATAGATTCCCAAGTGAAGGGTGTGCTTTTTCAAGTACGTGTCTTTCCAACTTAATCTAGCATTTCCAATAGAGTGCCAGGTACCAAATTGCTTTAAATCTGTGTAGCTCCATTGATTTCAATGGTACATGTGCAATTTATTCCACAGAGGGATTTGTCCCTTTAATTTAATATGTTTTAAAGGCAATGTTGAAAGTCATTTATACCCCCTTTTTTTTAAATGATGTATGCAAGTGATTATTATTTATTTAACATTATTTTGTTAAATATCAGGATGTTATTTGATCCATTTTTCCAATTATGTTGACAGCATGACCATGAAAATGCTAGTGGACATACAAGGACAGAGATATTTTTATGAGTTATCATCTAAAATATGTGAGATCTAGTCCAGACAGAGGGTTGAGGGAAAAATGGAAAACAAAAAGCAATGCTATGACGCCAGCATTACTACAGCTACTTCTTTGGCACCCACAATAAAGATACACTGTTTTTTTAACTATTTGCAAGGTTAGCAAGCTCACATACATTCCGTTTTAAAATAATGCTCAGCATATCGAAAAATTTAAATACTGACAGCAAAATAAGCCTAGGAATTTCTAATTGCTAGTAAGAATGAAAAGTTGCCTTAAAAAAGGAGAGAAAACATTGCACTTAACACCTCTGATACAATTTGCCAAGGGGATAGAGAGGCAGAGGAAGAGGAGGGGGGAAAAGCATCCTTTATATTGCTTCCCTTTCCTGGATCTTTGTTCAGTTACACTCTCTGATCAAGAAATGTTTCCTCTGAATTGAAGACAAATTGCTGAGAACTCTCTAATTATCAGCCTCGCTGCACATACTTAACATTTACAGTCCCACCTTGCTGTTCATGTTTGCAATGCTGCCAGACTTGACACACAGATACACACACACAGCTTAGACACTCAATGTATTACTAATTTCAAGAAGGAACAGAGTTTGGGTCCTCTTCATTTCTGTCTAGTTTTTCTTTTAGTCTTTGGGGACAGACTTTATCAAGGTTTCTCTTTCCTGACAATGAGAAGAGCTAGAAACTTATTTCAGCTAAAGTTGAAATTTTTATACAGCCATGTGTCTGGGATGTTAAGAGAAAAATATCATGAGACCTGGTGCTACTGCAATAAACAGTAAGAACTTACAAGATGGTATGACACAACATAAAATAGTCATATTTTCCTCAAAAAGAAGAATCCCCCAAGCTCCAAGAAGCATGTTATTAGTCCTCTAAGTTTTGCAGGGTAAAAACCTCAGGATAGTGAGCTCACTGCTTTACTCAAAATCATGGAGTCAATTAAAAAAAAACCCAACAAACAAATAAAATAAACCAAAACCCACATGGAATCAAAGACTTTTAGGTTTATCGCCTGCTGAGTGGGAGTGAAAATGCTGCTCCTTGCTTTAGACCTGCAGTGGATATTCCCTGAGGAAACCCTGTGTTTCTTGCTTTAGCAGACAACTCTGGGTGCTGGAAATGCCAAGCATTGAGAAATCGCAAGGGATTAAATCCTTTCTAGCAGAGACTGAGTTCCTGCCCCTCTGCAGACTTCTGAAGGACCTTCACACCCTTTTCCCCCCAGCAAGGTGTGGTGTGAAGACCTTGGAGGAGTCACCTGCTGGTGGCAGTAACCCCAAGTGGCACAAGCCAGGCTGGACACGTCAGTTCAGGCTCAGAGGCCATAGATTATTGCCCCAGGAACTGTGCCCAGGGGACAGAGCTGCTCTACTCTGGGCACTGGACAGCACACACAGTACTCCCCATCTCTGGAACTTTGGAGTTCACTTGTGCAGAAGCCACTTGTGACAGTGCAGATGTGTGCTCAGGCTCGTGTCTCAGAGAGCACTAACATTTAACTCAGCAGCACCTGTATTACAACCAGGGCTTGAGCACCACTAAAGAGAAAACAAAAACTTAGTTTAGACTGAAGAGTGTCACCACAGTTTCCTCACATGCTAAGTACAAATAAATCATATTTTTTGCTGCTCTAAAATCCTTCTATTTACAACACTACACAGTGAAATTTGTTTTGATGCTGTGCTCTAGCAAACAAATTTATCACTTTTGAGAGTGTTTAAGATGACCTCTTTCCTCCTCCAAATTCCACAATATATTCACCCTTACTTCAGAGAGGTTGTCAAGGCACTTTATAAATGTGAACAGTAATTTATTTTGCAAATTAAAAAAAAGTAAGTAGTTTCGTGAAACACTTTAAAAATAATTATGTTTGTATTACAAATTAGTAAGAAAAATCCAGAAAATTTGTGGGAGACTGAAACTAATTATCTCCTAGGAAACATCCAGTAAAGAACATGGACCAACATTAAACAATTCCAAAGAAATTAAAACAACAAGAATATTTAGAAGGACAATTGTTCAAATAATTAAAAAGGAAATTAGATAAATACCACAGACTGAATACAATACGGAAAGAATAAAGAGATGAAACTTAAATAAGGGAAAAATAATGCAAAACCCATTTGCTATAACAGCAGAAAAAAATTAAGCACCAGTGAAACCCTGATTCTCATAGGTAAACAGCCTGACTGATAAGATCCTGCTTTTCTTAACTGTAGGAATTGCACCCAAAGGTGCAATCAAAGGATTTCCTATCCTCTGGGTTTGTAATGTGCTTCTTTCTAATTTGTAAGATTTTTATTAAATTCATATGATAATTTGAGCTTTTAATACTTTCTCTTTGTAATACACAGAACCTGGGAAACAATTTGTTCATGTAACTAAGAGGGTCTCCATCAACTATCTGTAAACATAATGGCTATCTTTTGTTTAAAATTAAAAAAAAACACCCACAAATTAAATGATTTCTTGAAAACAGGAAAAGCCATTATCTTAAAATTCACAAGGTTTAAAGTAAGTGTGGGAAAGAGCTACTGAAAACGTGAGCAGTCAAAATCATCCCTGGCTGTTCACGAGGACTGTCCTTTCTTACGTAAAAGAAAGGTTCCTGGTATCTCTTGGACAGACATCCCTCTCAGAACAAGCTTTGTCTGCACAAAGTCATTTCAACACCCATTTCACCCACACCAGAGGTACCTTCATCACATCAGTCTTCACCTGCTGCTGTGTCATAAATCCCCTAACTGACCCCTATTCACCTCACTTGTCTGACTCACTGAGTAGCAAGAACTGGGAATTTTATGGTGACAAGCCTATTCAATGGAAATCAAAGTGTCCTGCCTAACCCAGATGGTTTATACGGGAAAATCTTTATTATGTCAATGCTTTATATTTTCTATTTCAGGATGGAAGGAGAAAGGAAGGATTTGGAGACAATTTGATCTGAAACAAAACACTGTTGTATTTTTAAACCAAGACATGACCCTTCATTTTGGATTCATCAATATTCAATTTCCCAGAGCTGCCAGGACACCTCACCAGAGAAATTTGCTCATTCTAGGGCTCACCTTTTCCCTGTCGGTACCTTTATTGAGCTCCAGCTACATTTACACACCACAGCAACCCCTCAAATTAAACTCTTAAAAACACTGTCTGACTAATAAGACTTTAGTGCCTGAGAGAGTTGAGAGTTTGAGACCAAATCTGAACCAAAGTAGACAAGGACCTGAGTTTCAGTTTTCACAAGGCACTGGCCCCACTCAGGCAAGCACAGTGCAACATCCAGCCTAAAACCTTCTGAAAGTTCAGAGGGTTTTTTGTGTTTTCCACTCTAAGAATAATTTTATTTTCCTCTTAATCCAGGAAAAAGCCAAGATGTTGAAACCACAGTTTTCCAGCTTCTTCACATCACTTTGGGTGCCATCCAACTTTTATGGCCCTATGGCCATTTACAATGTCCCTTAACACACCCATCCTTTTCCATCCCTTTTTCCTCCCCAAATGCACTCATTGTCACTTCTCCACATCCCACCAGGAGTTCCTGGGGCTTGAAACAGCCACAGGCAGCAACAACAACAGCACCTTAGCCTGAGTTAGGGCTCTAAGTCAAAACCAGAGGTACAAATCTTGGTCCCAGCCCGCTGGGAGAGAATAGAAAGCTGTTCCCCCCTGCAGATTGGGAGGATGAGTAGAAAGAAGGAGCTAGAGTACAAGGCAAACTCCTAGAGGTAGTCTCTCAGCAGGGAAGCAGATGTGCTTTGGGCCGAACATCAGCTGGGTGCAGCACGAAGAGAAACCGGCACAAAGAAGAGGCAGGAAGGATGAAGTAATGGCTGATCTTTACAAGCCCTATGTAAAATACCATTCATAATGATGATGACAGTCACTTTCTGCAGACAGGCACAATGGGCTTTTTCTTCCATGGCACTCTGACAGTTTAGGCAGGAAGAGAGAGGTGGCTAGTGGAAGCAAATTGTCAGCGATCTGTCACCAAAGAGCAGATTGCATTTCCCCTCCTGAGTTGAGATTAGTCTCTATTGAAACCCAGGGTTCTGTTCATCACTGGCCAGCACCCACAGAGATGAAATTTCTTTATCAGATCTCTCTAAATAACTAGTTGAAGCTGAAATCACTGCGACCTTAGGGAGAAGAGGAATGGTTGTTGCCAGATTCCAAAGAACGAAGCACAACGTAAAATAAAGCTCCATAACAAAAAATCATTAAAGCTATTTTTTGGCATGCAGGCTGCTGTAGCACAAATTCAACCCAATGAAATCACAAGGGGATTAAGGCAAATAAAATTACTGTAAATAAATTACCACTCTTAAAAGTGCTTCAATTATTCTATATTTAGCCACATGTAAAACAACAAATTAATCTGAGAAGAAAAGATTCAGTTACACATGAAATGCTGCTGCAGAGTACCAGGAGTTTCTGAAAGCAAGAGAAATTCTCCTTTGTTTTATTTGACTTTGTTTTGATAATCACTTTGCTGTTTACCCAGGTATAATGTCATCTTCTTTGCAGAATACTAAGATCCATGTGGAAAACAGAAATGTCTCCTAATTATTTCCTTCTAAAAGCAAACAAGAGAATTTCATATCTTGTGTAATTGAATTTGAAAAATGCCAAGAAAGTTTTTTCTCTTTATAGCCAAAGTTAAAACAAATTACTTTGGTGCAGGCTGAAATAGGGGATGGGAGGAGCACAAGTTTCCATTTAATTTCCAGGTGCACACACACTTTGTCTTTAGTTGTCAAAAGGCAGCCTTTCCATGAGAGGCTACAACAAACAGATGAAATAAAAGCAAAGCCTCAGTCACGGGGTGCTCTGCCTTTGTTCTGTATTTGTGCAATGCCCAGAACACTGAAGCTCTGGCTTCGAAGCCAGATATAAATAATCATGGAAGGAAATGAAAGAATCACACGAAAAAAACCAAATACATGGGTAACTTGAAAGAAGGGATAAAACTGTATTTATGCTGTTTAACCCTTACTTATCTAGCTTGTGATGCTGCCTTAGGGAAAGAAGTAATTTCATTACAAGTCAGCAATATTTACAAGAGTCTTCTTTGCAGCGTGTCAAAGGTAGCACTGATGGAACATTAAACTCCTATGTATTTATATAGCAATCACACTCTGGAGCAAAACAGCTCAGTTTTCCCATGGAGCCTGGCCCACTTTCACACAGAGGAATCCACGAGAGCCATGATCAATATATTGAAGTTATCAAAATATTGACAAGGAATCATTTCTGCATGCAGGGACCAGGGGAGCCTTTGATATCTATAGGTATGATCCAGAAACCCGAAATGTCTTCTTGATCTCTAGGACAAGAACAAGAACAAGGTGCCAGCCCCCTGTAGGTTGGGTCCCTGTTGGTGGCTGATGAGCTGCTGCTCACCAAGCCCAGCCCATCAAATGCTGTGCCTCAGTGCCAGGACCCTACAAACCTGGATCAGAACCTTATAGCACAGCATAATAGGGGATATCTTTCTCCCAAAAGTTACAGTTCTTATCCATTTCAACAGAACCACAACAGGCACCAAAGCAAATGTCAACAATTTCCCTGGATTGACAAAGCTTCAACAGCAGGCACAGTGTTCTCTTGGAAGTGATCCACCATCCATGGAAACAAGACAACATTTGAACTTGCCTCTGTGTCTTCTGTGCTGAGGTATTTGAGTGGTGCATAACAACATGTGGTAATTAGATACAGCACTTAAGTACAGATGTGTGCAGCCTGCTCACCACGATATGTGGTGATGAGGGAAGGAAAAAGGTGCTCCAAGTACAGTCACTTCATTCCCATTGCACAGGGAACATCATGAACTGAACCTGTGAGATGGTCAAACATGCAGTAGATTTCATATTTACTAGATTGTCACATCTCAGTTGGAAATAGCAGAAAGAATTAATGGGATACACACAGTTTTCTGCATACATTGTACCACAGTATCTCAAGCACCACTTTCAGATCTTGCTGCTCTTTTGTGGCTTTGCAGGAAAGAGAACATGAAAAGGTAGACAAGATAATGAAAGCTGGTGGCCTTCAGAAGGGTGTGTAGACATTTTCTTGAAAGCATAGCAGGAAAACTTTGCCAGGCAAGTAAGCATACCAATATTGCTCAGAGCAGAGCTACAGAGTAAAAATATATTGGTATTGTGATTTTAAAATGCCATGTTCCTTGACTGAGAAATGCATTCATGACAACATGCAGAAGAGATAGAAAGACACATAGTAATATCTCTGATTTCACTAGATGACTGGAAAACTACAGAAAGCAAAGGTTAAAATGTTACAGTGGCTCTTTTTTTTTTTTCCCTGCAGAGAAACCTGGCAGAGGCACCTTTTGCTGTTGGTACAATTGCTGATCTACAACTGACATGAGGTTCCAATGGAGTTATTCCCAAATCATCCATGTGCAAAGAAAGCATCTGTGTTCTGTTTTCACCAGACCACAGGGCTAGCAAGCGAGACGCCAAAGGAAGGAAATGCTACAGCATCATCACTCTGCATTGAAGACAACAAGGCTATTTCAGAAGATAGCAAGCCTGATATTAGTTCATATTATAATCAAAACAAATCAAGCATGGACAATTTGGATCACCTCACCAGGCTTTAGACACGCAGGAGGAAAATTTGGTGGTAGCCAGTGGTAATATGATTCTGATGTGCTGTGCTGAATGGCTACATTTGTCATTTAGCATTCAGAGTTCCCAGACTCAAATTCTGCAATGTCCTCTGATTGCTGATTGTTTCTGGAGAAGTAGTCAACAACTTAGCTAAATAAATGATAATACAGTGGCTTTTCAATCTACAGTTTGTATTGGATTTCAAGCATTTGAGATGGAAATATCAACCTGCTTGCAGCTGCTGCACTTGTTGAACAGCAGAGATCAACAAAGAATCAACACTGGCACTTGTAATCACACAGAAACAACATAAAAGTAAAGCTGTACATTCAAGTGTTACATTAAAGTCTTGCAGAAATAAAAATAAAAAAGCCTAAAAACCCTGAATCACAAAACAGTGCAACATGAATGGCTACATCAACACAGCCACAAAATCTGTTATATAGGAGAAAAAAAACATGACAAATATAAAATAAATGTCTCTGCATTGATCCCAGATTAAAAAAAAGAGTTTTTTTTTTTTTTTACCTATGGCTAAAGCATAAAGATTATAACTAATCACAATAATATATGCAAGAAAAATAAATAACACCAAGGAGAGAAATGAAGACAGGCACATAATAGATGAAAGAAGAAGTTGATAAATGAAAGAAAGGGTAAATCAAAAATGCTCACAGAGATCTTTTAGCTCAGCAAATTTAATGAACATCTTGGAGTTTTCTAAATTTATCAAAGAAGTGCTGCTGAACATCTGAGTTGGTAAAACTCCTAAGCTGAGCATAAGAAGTATAATATAGGCCTAAAGAGTTTGAAGGAATTAGTGGAGGAAGCCAAGAAAAATTAAACAAAATGCAAATTGATGAGATGGCTGCAGCACAAGGGCCTTAATCCGTATTTCCTGATGCAAGTCTTGAATTCTGAGTGGTGAAGTGTCAGATCGTTTGTCTGGCTCTTTTGAAATTCCCACTGCCAGTCTGTGAGCCTCTGGTCAGGCAGGGAATGGCATTTTTCTTACTGAATCACTGAGCCAAAGACCCATCATCCTGTCAGGGACTGGGAGGGGCTGCTGCTGATGGAAGACATGTGTTTGGATTAAGAAACCCAGCAATTTCCCCTCAAAATAGATACATTGGCCCAAGTACGAGTTCCACTGCGCTCTTCCTACCTTGATTTTCCCTGTGGTTTTAATTGAAAGCTGTATTGCTTACTGTCCATCCTAAAATATTGACTGATTCTGCTGTGCCTTGCTGGACAGCTGCTGTGTTATGGCCCAGAGGTAATTGATGGAGAGATGCCCCCATTCCCCACATTGGCTGTTCCACTGGGGAACAGAATGTCTTGCTTAATGCCTGCAGAGCACTAAGAGATCCTTAAATGAAAGGCATAAGAGCACAAAATACCATCATCATTAGCTATAAGGGCCACTGCAGAGCAATGGAAAAATATTCCTTTTCCCTGCCCATCTGGGGTTTTGCACACTGCCTAAGCAGTGCTCCCATCCCCTGCCAGCTCAGAGAGCAAGAGATCAAATCTGTGCCTCTGGCATAATAGTGCAGAGTGCTAATTACAGAACTACCATAAAGCATCTGCTGCAATGCATAACTGTAATTCCTTGGCATGCACAAATACAGCACCTCTGTGCTCAGAGAACAGTGCTGGAAGCAAATCCTGGAGCCCAGAGGATGAGTGGCCCTCGAGAGAGTGTCCTGGTGCACAGGTGAAGGGATGCAGAGGAGCAGGGAAAGGCACCAACCCCTGCTGCATTTCCAAAAGAGTCACAAGTGCAGGCTCTGCACTCAGAAACTCACAGCAAAGCCCTTGAAGCTCCCACCTATCCCTTCCCAGAGCAAGGTCAGCTACCCAAAAGAGAAGTAGGGCTCTGCTGAAGAATGCACAGAAAATAAACCTTCCTTTCACAGCCCAGGGTCACCCAGAATTGTTTGTGGGACACTGTGGAGCCTCACTCTGCCAGGGGACATCTCAGAGAGGTTTGGTATGAATTCCTCTTCCCCAAGGCACAAACTCTCCAAGAGTTCCCACTGCCAGGCATTCCCTGTTGCCACTACACAGATGTGTCTTTGCAGCAAAAATAATACTGGCATAAGCAAAGTGCACATTAAGAACTAAAATAAATCTACTGTACATATTTGTTTGGAAAGGGATAATCCTCATTCATGCAGTTACTGACTGCAGGGACCAAGAGTACTCATACTTCAAATATGATTCTTTCTTGGTTTTAGGAGTGGAGGGATGTAGATGTCATCCTTTCAATACAGATCTCTGTTTTAAAGGATTTAGAAGATCTGTCTAAAAACTCATCCAATATATCAGGCTTCTAAACTGGAAGATGAACTCCATCAGGATGGAGTCCCCAGGAAAGTAATCAAATGCTCCCTCATTCCCAGTTGCTGTACATGGATTTGAAAAAGTGACACAATGTGCCTGCACTCTGCACCAGGGTCACAGGCAGAAGTTATCTGCTGGAAGCTTTTTGTTAGTATGAAGCTTCTCTAACGCTGCAGCCCTGATGTGACAGAAAATATGTGCTTCAGTGCCTGCAGGAAATACACATCGCAGCCTATTGCACTTCTCTTTTCAAAGAAGAAACACTTACAGCAATCATTGCTATTATTTTTAAATAGTATCACATTTTAAGCATCAACACTAAATAGGAACCAAACCTGGACTCTGCTTTGCAAGAAAGTAAGGGACTAATGAAGCCATTCATTCCACAATACCAATTTACGTGCTGGCATAACTAGCCCTGAAGACAATAAGGCCAACAACAACCACCAAAAAACCAAAGGGAAAAAAAAAAAAAAAAAAAGAGAGGAGTAGCCCCATTACTAAATTCTGTGAAAAATGCAAAAGTTGACCAAGCTGTTCTGCTAGCATCTTTACAGTAAAAACAAATGTAGGCACTTATCTATGCACAATGGCACATGAGGAAATGAATATGAAAACTCTTCAGCCTGAAATGGATAAATGGAGATGAAATACTGCTTTTGATTCAAGGTGAATCAGAGAAATTTGAGACTTTTGTGTGCTGAGTTTCCTGGATTTGTTTTGTCTGCATAGAAACACCTTTAGTAATTCAATATTATAATAAGAAGCTTTCTCACTGCCTAAATTGAGTATCAAACAAGACTGGCACCTAGAGGGTGGTTGGGCACTGGAACAGCTCCTCAGGGCAATGGTCACAGCACCAGGCCTGACAGAGTTCAAGAAGTGTTTGGACACTGGCTTCAGGTACATGGTGTGACCCTTGGGGTATCCTGTGCAGGACCAGGGCTTGAACTCTATGATCCTGATGGGTCCCATCCAACTCAATTTCCTATGATTTTATATGTTCTAATATCTCTGCTGGCTATAACACATTTATCTGAGAAGTGTAACTACAAAAATTCTGCTCATAAAATGTGAGGAGCACACCAGACCTTTATAACTGCATTACACTATCAGTGTATTTAGAAGGGAGAATTGTGGGAAAATTTCAGTAATAGGTTAAAACTGTGAATAAAGTTAAAATTAGCTTTCTCTAGTTGCTACAGAATTGTTTATTATTTTCATTCTTGTCTCAAATTTATTTTCACTTGAGAATCATTACATTTTGCTTCTTTTTGTACAGGGCAAAAAATAGTCTTTAATAGAAGATCCTGATCAATATAGAAATGTGGCTCTACTAAACATTTCTTCCATTCAAATCAAAAGAATAGACACCATCTTCATCAGCAAAAAAAAAAAAAAAAAAAAAAAAAAAAAAGAAAACCCTGTAGCATTAATGAATCAAAGTCAGTAACAAGTATTGGAAGAAAAGAGTAAAATACAAATATGTTTTTCTGCTTTACTCAGAGAGGATTACTGGTGCTTCCTGAACACTTCTCAGTTTATTCTGCTGACACAAAGCAGAATAAACTTCCTTTCCATCTTGTAATATTAGATTTTGGAAAATCCAATTGACCACAGTGCTCCATTGCCTAAATCAGTCAGCAACACAGCATGAAAGAAATCAAGAGAAAAAATGTATTTTAAAAGGTGTTACTTCCATAAAATCCAGAGATAAAGAATTTATTACTTCTGTCTTCATTACTAACCCGATTCAACTGAAGACTGCTTATGATGCTACGTGTGTGTACATGACAAAATCAAGAAATTTAAAAGATCTTGTCTTAAAAAAATATGTGGGAAATGCATCTGGAAATTGTCTTTGGGACTGCATAGATTTAGAGGTGTTACTTACTCTTTTTAAAATTAATCAGTAATATGAAGTTTTTCCAAACAGGCTGGGGGAGAATGGATTGAGAGCAGCCTTGACTGGGATTGATGAGGACCTCACTGTGAGCTGGAAGTGTATGCTCACAGCCCAGAAAGCCAAAACCAGCCTGGGCTGCATCCAAACTAGCGTGGCCAGCACTTGAGGGAGGGGATTCTGCCCTCCTGCTCTTCCATGAGTCCCCATCCGCAGAGCTGCATCCAGCTCTGGGATCCTCACCACAGAAAAGTGGAGCTGCTGTGGTGGACACAAAAGTGATCAGAGGACTGGAGCATCTCTGCTCTGAAAATAGGCTGAGAGAGTTGGGGCTGTTCAGCCTGGAGAAGAGAAGGCTCCATGGAGACCTCACTTCAGCCTTCCAGTGCCTAAAGAGGATTTACAGCAAAGTTGGAGAGGAACTTCTCCCAGGGGCAGGTAGGGATTGGACAAGGGAGGGATGGCCTTAAGCTAAAAGATGGTAGATCATAGTAGGAAAAAAATCCTTTCCCATAAGGGTGGTGAGGCACTGGGACAGTTGGCCCAGAGAAGCTGTGGATGCCCCATCCCTGGAAATATTCCTAGGCCAGGCTGGATGGAGCTTTGAAAACTCTGCTCTAGCAGGAGTTGTTTCTGCCCACAGCAGGAGAGTTGGAAGTAAATAACCTTCAGGGTCCCTTCAAACCATTCTGGGATTCCATGATATGAAAAAAATACTCAGGATAAACAAGAACAGCATTTTTGATGGCTGTGCTAAAATTAAAAAAAAAAAAAAAAAAAAAAAAAGATATAATTGTTTAAAGTATCTCGTAGGATCTCTGCTTGGCAACATGATGTCAAACCCTTAAGGCCACAGACATATTTTGCTTCAGGTCTTTAGTATTCTTCCAGACACAAGGAATTTATCAAAGCCTGCAGAAACTATATAAACAGCTTGACACTGAACCCTGTGAGCTTCTGAGTATTAAGGGAGATCAGTACACTCCTTAAAGTTACTTTTGAGAATTCTTGATTTTCTTTACAGAACATGGAGAAAAATTGAGTGATTTAAATACATGTCTATCCAGCAAGGAAAAAAAACCCAGATAAATAGAGAGTTATTTGGGACTGAAAATTGAAAAATTAACTGTTCTTAGAAACATAGGTTTTGAGAAAGAAAGAAAAAAATAGCAGGGTAAATTTGATAAAGAAGGGTATAATACTCAGAGAACTGGTACATCATGCACTCACAGGGATGGGATAAGCCTCAAGAAATTCTGGACAGCTAAAAATTCTTTAAAGAAATAAAAGCATAAAACAAAATAACCCAGTATAAAGGAGGATTGGAAAATTTAATTAGATTCCTGTTGTGTAAATCAAAAGTTCTTCATTGACTTCATTTTAGAGGAAGCTACACAGGATTACTAAAGATGGTAGTAAGAGTTTTAATACATAGGGGGAACATGAAACAGAGCTTACTAGGCAAAGAATGTAAAAGGTAACAAGAAATCCTCCTAAAATACATTAATGTAAGGTTAAAAGCAATAAAAATATTGCCCTTTTCTTAGTGAGAGAATGCCCACAGAGCTGAAGTACTGCATGCCTTCATGGCAGTCAGTCTTCACTAGAAAAATGATGTACAATTGAAGTAGGCACCAAAAAGCTAGAAAAGGGAATAAACAGCTCAGAGAGACTTATGATTTGTTTTTAGATTTCATAAGTCTGATAAACTTCATTTTGGGGAATTTAAAACAATTGAAAGTTGGAAGAACTTTCCCATTAATGGCTGGTCTTTCAGGATCTCTGGGAAATAGCACAACTCCAGAAATCTAGAAGAGATCAAATATAAAATATATTTCTGAGATGGAAAAGAAAAATGGTAAAAATTATACATCAGTCACTTTAACTTACTACTCAAAAACATATCAGTACAATCAAACAACTTTTAAGATCCAGCAAGGAAACAAGGACAAGAGAAATTGAGAAGAACAATTCTTATCGAATCTATCCAGCATCTTTATCTGGTGATATAACAGATCTTCTGACCTTAAGTTTTCTGTGACAGGAAGACTGGTAAATCATGCACTGACTCTGTGCTGCTTACAGGGAAGTCACAGGAAACACCAAGAAGTTGTTTTAAATTGATATAAAAATATATCTATTTATAAATTTATTATATATATAAAATATATATAAGATCTATTTTATATATATATGGGCTTTTTTGTCTCCCTTGAGAATGGATTTCTACACAAACAGCTACAGTTCAAAGAAATAAAATAAAAAGATTGCATAAGCTCAGCCTGGAGAGCAACCGGCTAAAAGCTGGACAAATACATGGTATTACAGTGGATCACAGAAGGAACATGAATCAACAATGTCGTTCACTAACAAAAAAAAGGTGGACATAGAAGCAGGATTAGAGACAACAGCATAAACTGCACTGCTCTGTCTTCCCCAGCTTTCATCAGTTTTGCTCGAGCAGAGGGCTCAGCTTTGGGTATCACCCAACCATAAAAGTGTGGGCTGCTTGCAGAGATTCCTGAGGATCAGAGGTCTAAGGCACATAACCTACAAGGAAAGGCCAAACAAATCAGAGTTCCTAACCGAAAAATTCTTCAAGTAAATTACAGGCTTTTGCAAAGAAAACAGGAAAAATTTATCCTCCATGTCCACGAAGGAAAAAGCCAGAAACAACAGGTTGAAACTGCAGCCATGGAAATCCACTTTCCATCACCAGATTTTTTTAAGAACAGGCAAGAGGAGCATTTTTCAGGAAACAAGACAAACTTTGTCTTGTCATTTTCTGCACTGTCTTCCCTCAGGGCATTCTGAAATCCCTTTAAAACCTATAATCTATTATTTGAAATCAGTCCCCTGCCCATTCAAAGAATTTACTAAGCCACAATATTTCCTTTTGCTATCCTGAAAAAAACTTGATGGAAATATTTTTTTAAAAGGCTGTATTTTTTTGGTAACTACTCCAATTAGTATAATTGTCAGATATGAGTAAGATCGGATTTGCTGGAGTGATTTGGGTCATGGTCTGTTTATGATGAGGCTTTCCACTTCTACTGTGACATTTACTAGCTGAGAAAAAAAAAACTTCACAAAAATAAAACTAATGAAAAAAAGTAGCATTTTTCAAACATTGACAATATTGGCCTCTGAATGATTTCTGTTTCTTACAAAGACAAAAGGCAAAGTTATCTGTTGCAGGAAATAGCTTATAATCAATTAAATTTCTTTTTTTTTTTCTTATTATTTAGATTATTAAAATCTCCTGTATTCTACCTTGAGGTAATCACCACACAGTCCTGAATATTTCATGCAGTCACAGAGATATTGCCTAAATGGGAGCATATTTTCTCTTTCCTGTCACTTAGGTTAAAGTAATACCAAAGCGTTTGGTTTCAATTTTGTTTGGTTGGTTTCTTAAAGCTATTCATATGCAGAATCCTAATACAGGGCCACCCAGAACATACCACTGTTGGCTATCAGGAGATCTGGAAAAACAAAACTCAATCAAATTCACAAGGAATGTAAAAAAATAACATACACCATTCCAAACAGTCTACTAAATCACTCACCACATTTCCTTGTTTGAAATGCTTCTAAATATTCTAAATTTCCTCCACCCACCCCTGAAGGTTGTCTCATTACGCACTTGGTAAACATCCCAAAAACATATATCCAAAATAATTTTTACCAGAAAGAAAATAACCTAAAGAGTTAGCTTTCTACACAAGGAGGACTAACTCCCATGCAAGAGCAGGTACTGTGTTCATGTTTTTAAAGAATTTGTGAATTTAATGGTTTGGAACTAATTTCTTACATGCAATGTTTTCTTACAATCAGTAACATCAGCATGAAACTCTTCCCAAGTACCTCCTTCCCTAAATGTTATAGAAAGACGACCCTAACCCTAACCCTTCCAGTTTACCTACAAATACACAACATTCCTAAAAAGATATTTTACTAATCTGTGCACAAAATTTACTAGAAACAATATCATTCCAAAAACCTTCAGAAGTACTTGAACAAAACCCCAAAAAATCCCATTTAACTGTAACAATAATTTGTTCAATGGAAATGAAATGTATTCTGTTGATACTGTCAGTGATATGTCAGCCATACAAGATGACTCCACAATGGTGCGATGGAAAATTTTTTACCCTCCCACTACTGAAATACAGGATTTTGGGGAAGAGAACCTGAAAATGGTGCACTCCTAAGAATCTCCACACCTTGTAACTGACTCTTCAGCTAGTCATGCTACCAGAGCAAAAGGACCATCAGGATTCAGAGTCTGTGCCACCTGCCCATCAACTCCCACAGCAATATTGCACTGGGGATGGCTCTACAAAAAAAAAAAAAAACCAAAAAACAACAACAACAACAACAACAACAACAAAAAAAAAACCACCTCAACTCCATTCTTCTGCTATTGCTGTACCTCATTGTATCTTATGGCACAGAATGCAAAGACAAGAAAGATCAGCAAGACTGCAAAAGGTGCTGACAGCTGGACTGGGATGAGATAATGTGAAAATTTGTGAAACCACTGAGTGAGATGTGGTGGAAAAACATTGGAAAATTCTGACAGAAGAATATATTGTCTGACAGGGTGTGCTTGTTGAAACAGTGAGTGACAGGACTGCCAAGGAGAATTAGTGGCTGGGTCACTGACCAAGCCAAGGGAAAGTTTCATGGTGATAAGATTACACATGACTAATGCAGTGATGGGAATGGAATTTGCTCAAGAGGAACAGTGTAAAACTAGCAGGAAATTATGGAAAACAGCAATGGCACACACCTGTTCAAGTTGCAGGCTCAGAAAAACACCAACCAACAATTTACTACTTGTTTATTTAGAAGATGAAGCCAAATAATAACCCAGAGACACAGATTAAAATCAATTTGCAATGAGTGCAAGAAGTCTCAAGAAACTGTAGATGACAAAGAGATGAAGATTAATCTGACTGCTTCAAGAATGTAAAAGTATTAAACAGAAAAGGGAGATCAAGAAATATCAGACTGAAATAGCCTATATCCCTCTGTAGCATAAGCCACTACCAGCTGTGCCAGTGCCAGAACATTTACCGGCCGTGGGGCTCCACTGACTCCTATAACAATTCCATCACCGAGAATCTCCTGTTGGAAGCTTGATGTGAGAAGGAATCAGTGGTCCTGGTTTAGCTGCAAAAATTAGGAATATGAGAAATAGCAAGTACACAAAGAACCTGTGATGCTTTGAGACAGAGGAAATGAGAAAAGCTCTTAGCTGGGGACTGTGCTGGTGCTAAAGGTGGTGTGCTTTGTTAGTCCCCCTGCGATGGGCTGATGGGTGGGAGATAAGCAGGGAAAAAAAAAAGCTGAAACAGCTCAAGAAAAGATGACGAAAAACCAGAATTAAGATGAAATGTGACAGGGGAGATAGCAGAGAAAGGGAAAAAAAAGAGGTGAAAAGATGCAAATAGGAACTGACAACAAAGAGCTGTTTGAGATTGTAAATGAGCTTCTTGGAAAGCCATGTGGCACTCACTGGGCTGGAGCCACTGAATTACAGGATTATACCCCAGAACTCAGCACCACAGAATCCTCTCCAAGCTACCCAAAGCAGCTCTAGATTTATTACCCTCTACAGCTTCCTGCCTTTCTTAGCTTGTCCTTGTAGAAGCATTGAAGTCAATTATGAATGGAAAATTAACCAAGCTCTACCTCATCTTGTCTTTTCATTTCTCATTAAATTAGAGAGAAAATGTAAGCGTTATTTTCTCTCTCACTTCAATTGTTGACAAGTCAGGAGCTAACAGTGAGAAGACTTCATTCAGAGATTTGTGCTCTTGCTTCTGAAGCCAGCAGCCTTCACAGGTGCTACTGAGAACAACTCAAATTGCAGCCCCTTTTCATTCAAGGAGTGCTATGAGCCATGCTCATCAAGCACAAAGGAAAAACTAAAAATGAAAGCCAAGATGGTGCTTTCTGACAGCATTTCTTTACAGAGTTTAGAAGTGTTCTATGCTAAATTCATAGAAGGGCAAACCTTTCTTACAACAGTTCTGAGAACTTCAACATGGTAACTCTGGAAATAGAAAATTGGTAAGGTTGTACATGAAGTTCACTCCACATAATTCAAGAAAAACCTTGGTGAATGCTTCAAGGTGGTGAGAACAGGATTTGGCTTACTCAGCCTTCAGTAGGTTTCTTTATTTTACATTTTTGTTACCGAGTGTGACACAAAAATACTGAAACTGCTCAAATATAGAAGTCAGATGGTTCTAGGTCCAGTTTATTGAACAGAATAGGTACAGAAGAGATGCAATTTGTGGAACACAAAGACCATGCTCATCTTTGCTTCATCTTGTTTCTTTCTGTATTTCATCAGGTCTTTTGTTACAGAAATAAAAGAACTGGACACCACCTGTGCAGTTCTTCTATTTCAGTATATTTTTGAGGCAGGAAAAATAAATGGTATGAGACAGAATACTTCATTCAGCTAGCTACCTCTATTTTCACAGAGGTAGGATCATACATTTAAGCATGTAATTTCAGACCAAGCCTTCTCATATCCATTTATCGTTTTAAGGAGTCCAGGATTTATTCAGTGTCATTACTCTCAGCCTCAGCACTGAGGTTTGCATGATGCCCTTACTCTCCTTCCTCCTTCCCTCAAACAATCACACACTACAGAATGTTTTAAAAGAGGTAAAAAACTCATCCTTCCCAAAGCAAGATTCAACTCTTATAAAAGAGTGCCAGATTTGATTTATTGGTGTGCAGCCTGAGTCAACCACAGGGCAGAGATTTCTGCAGCAGGCTGTATTTTAACAGATACGATGCTTGGCTCTGCTGTTGTCTCTCTTTCACTGTACAGTGCTTGAAGTAGTGCATACAGCTGTGGCAAATTATCCTTTTGTTTTAATGGATTTTCAGTTTAAAACAACCCCACTCAGAATTCAGCAGGAACAGGCGAGATCCATCATCTCTGTCTCACATCAAGGATCTTGCTCTCAAGTGACATTCCTGATCCTCCGCCATCATGACCCAACTCATCACTGTTTCTCCAAAACACCTCTCTTGGCAAAACACTCCCAGGGAATACTTGGTTTTTGGTAGAACTGAGTATGCCTTGCCCAGCATAGGGATGTTACTCTTACATCTATGAGGATGCTGAAAAAAAGTCACCTGGAAGAGACTAAATCCTCCTGATCCTATTGCCCAACAGGGAATTTGCCAAGGTGATGGAGCTGGGAATATCTGGGTGTCATTCTGAGCTGGTCAAGCCCCCTAAGAATGGTTCCTGACCTTGACTAGAAACTAGGTGGTCTTCTTCTCTGTTCTTTTTCTTCCTTCTCTTCCATAAAATCCCTCTTCCTCCTTTTTCTCTCCAGACCTCAGGAAAGCCTGTTCCTGTGAGGAAGCACATGGAGTGACATTCTGCTACCATGAAAGTCAACAGCAAAATTCTCAGTGGTTAATTAGTATTGGCACTTAGTTTAACTTTTTTAGTAGAGTTTAACACTAGTTCTCCAAGGAGAGGGAGAGCAGAGAGCACAAAACTCTACGTTACAGATACTTACACTATCTACATACTGCACAGTTTGACAACGAGAAAGACTTCTATTTTCCTTCATTTTATATTCCATCATTCCCTTAAAATGTATTTAATATTTTGCTGCTTTGGGGGTTGGGCTTGGTTTTTGTTGCCTTTTTTTTTTTTTTCTTTTTTTCAGAGTGCCAAACCTCTTTTAAACACTCATAAAGCTCTTGAAGAGTGAGGTCCTTTATCTTTGCACAGAATTAATATAGCACAGGTTCCTTTCCTGTGCAGCTGGAGGCACCCACTTATAAGTGAAAGAGTGGCTCATTCCCCTCAGCCAGCCAGTTCTCAGCCAAGAATCTAACAAAGGCAAATAATTTTGGTGTTTGTGTGAAGTGTTATTCCCTATGTTGCATCATATATTCATGTTACTGTATAAGACCAATAGAGGACAAACCTGACCCTACGGAAGTAAAAAATAATGTTTTCATTGTTCTTCTCCCCAGGAATTGCACACTGATTATTACAGAAAAATATATTAAGAGCTTAAATATTACACCAGGGAGTCAAGAGGAGGGAAAAAAAAAAAAAAAAAAATCTTTTCTCTGCCCTCACATCCTTTTCTGCTTTGGAGGCATGAATGTCTACTCCTGCTGGCTGGGAAGAGAAAAGGGGTATGGGAAGGAAATAGAAGCTGTGGGATGAATCAAGCAACTCTCTTTCCCACCTCAGCTACTGAAGTGATGCTACACTCAAGAGATGCAAGGGAGCTGCAGAGAGCCCTGCAGGTCCCTGCTCCCCCTCTCCTTTCACCTCTGAGCCCCTCTCACACAGCACCTTGTGAGGGCTGGTGCCTGCAGATCCACACCTCAGGTCATCATCCATGTGGGAACAGGGGCAGCAAATCTGCAATGAGCAAGAGGAAAATCCCAAGGGAAAGAAAAGGTGGAAAAAAAAAAAGATTGGCAGCAGGGGAAGGACACCAAGAGAACACACAGACTTGTGAGATCAGGAGCACAGGATAAACTGAGGCAAGGGGAAAACACAGGTGGGAATAAGGCTTTTGAAGAAAAAAGGGTGAGACTTGGAAGAAGAAAATGAAAAATGCCAACAGATCATGAAAGTGTTTCAGAATGTCAAGGACAGCTCCTTATTCTACCCATTTTTTCTGGTTGTAATAAAATTATTACTGGAGCAAAAAGACAACATTTGGGAGACTGAGTGGGAGCAAACTAAACGTCACAACATATTAAAAAAAAAAAAGAAGGGACAAAATACGCCTTTTTTAAAAGCAGATACTGAAAAATAAACTGGAGGAGTACACCTGTGGTCCAGGACTCTTTTTACCTTCCTTTTCACTAACTATAAGCATTTAGGCTCAAAATTACTCTACTGCTATGAAGTGGTTTGTGTGACAGCAGATGTTATCTGCACACTAAGGTCCAAGAACACAAACACCAGCTCCTCAGCTGCAATCATGCAATGGAGAGGAATTTGCATGGTTGAAGCAGTGACTTGAAAATATTGAAAGTACTATGATGGATATCTTTATACTCCATTTCCTAGAGGCTAAGCAGCAGTGGATAGATGCAGAAGAGAATTTTCTCTTCAAATGAAGAAAAAAAACCCAAAACCAACCCAGAACCCAACAAACAAAACCAGTAGGTGTTGGGGAAGATGAAATAGGAAAACCTTATAAATATGATTGCCTGGCAAAAGATTTGGAAAATACAGACATTGAGATGAGAACTAGATTTGAAATAACAAACCTTGACTACTGAATAACGAGAAAACAATAGTATATCCAGGTTGAAAGCAATCCCCCCTTCTGATTAAACAATGCCCTTTACCTGCAGATAGGTCCAAAGGTCAAATGGAATGCTCTGTTTCACCCCCAATGTATGGTTCATCCCACACCTGTAACCCTCCCCTGAAGTATCAGGTATCTGTGACCCCATTGGCCCAAGTCCTGTTCCAGCCCACCTCGAAGCCCCTGATAAGGTGTGCCCGAGGGACCGGACGCTCTCTTGGATCTTCCCCTGGGACCCTCACCTGGAACCCTCTCTCCCTGGGCCTGCCACGAGTTGCGCCTGGCAACTCCAAGCAGGGCCTTTCCCCCCTTTTAATAAACCACATCTTCTAAGATCTGACTTCAGAGATCTCTCATCCATCCAAACCATCCTGGAGTCCCACGCTCTCTACAAGTAGGAAAAAGATATTCCACCGTGCATTTTCAGCTCTGCTTGTTTTTGGAAAAAGCAGAGTAAATAATTTCTATTCTTGAGAACAGCTTTAGTCAGACTCAATTCTGTCTCAGGTTGTACAGTCACACAAGGGAAATCAACCTCAAGCTACCTGGCTTATCAGCATGTTTTAGAAGAGAAAAGAGTACTTGCTGACTGTCCCCTTTGCATCTCTCCTCCAACTCACTGATGAAAGCAGCTGAGCAAACAAGAGTTGGAAAAGAAGTTTGCAATTTTCTTCACTAAGGTAACAGTAAATTCTTGCCCCCTCCCAACAAGCAGGATGACCAATGACTCAGAGAACTGCCTAGATCACAGGGACTTCTGGACCTTCTTAGTAATACAGTATTTCAGGCTACCCCTAAAATGCTGCAATTTTTTCTCAACATCAAGATCAACTCCATCTCTACTCTCCCAAGCTGAGATGGACAGATATGTTCTTTGATTTCTTGACCCAGGCTATTATTTAGTATAAGGAAACACTATATCCCTCAAGCTGTGAGTCTGAGGTCATTACTGAGATGCCAAAAGGAGTTTAAGAGATTATCAAACATGTATCTTTGCCGTATTTAGAAAGCAGTAAACACTTTTCTTATGCTTATTTGCACAATAAGGGGAAACAAATGTCAAATGTAGAAGCAAGTTTTATCTCTGTTAAAAAAATAATCACTTTTTTCCTCATTTGTTCAATCTGTGAATAAGATTTCTGTCTCAAATTCATGTTATTTTCTCTTGAATAAGTTTTTGATCTGTTGTAATACATAACACACACTGTTATAAGTCACCTCTACAGGTAGATGTCCTTTAAAACAACAAAACAAGAGAAACCAACAATCACCTACAATTAGAAATATTAACTAAACTTAAAGCAATGAGTCTTCACAGCCAGTTAACGTATGCCCTGATGACTTTTTGACAATATTTTCAGTATGAAGTACAATAGCTTGCTAATGCTGAGTGATACTTTTATCTGTCATCTCAATATACATTTTCATATTTAAAAGTATTACATATGTTTGTCCTTGTATTAAAGGCTCCTTATTTGTTTGCAGTGACATGAGAAATGATAATGGCTTCAGAAAAATTGATATTGTTTGTCATGTCACAGGTCCTCTGAGATCTTCCTCTTTTCTGTTACTTTTAATACAAAGGGAGGCCTAACATTGCATTAAGTCAAATCTTAGAGGCTTAGCTTAAACCTTAACATCAAATTAGTTGACATAATTCTTGATATGTCTTTAGATGTGGGCAGAGCGATTCATAATAAGCAACAGGATTGGAGCTTGTATCCAGCTTACAAATGACTTCAAGGTACAGTCCCATGTAGAGCACATTAAAATTTAACCCTCAGGAAAAAAAAAGGCAGGAAGTCTTATTATTCAAAATCAGCTCCAAGATCAAACATGGCAGTTGTCATCTCACCAGGCAAAAAGAGAAAAATTGCTACATTCAGCACACAGAATCTCCCCTTCCTAATCAGTAGAAATAGATGCTTGAGTTTCTATTCACCTTTCCATGCTGGGAAAGAATGCTCCAATTGCATTAACACTGGCAGAAAAGCCTGGCAGTGTCTCACCTGAAAGACCTAAGGCATTTTCTTCTGCAGAGGAATAAGACCCCTTTGCCATTTCCATTCTGCCCCCAAAACAACAAGCTAAACCCAATCAGGCAGCCAGGCTAATGATAGCAAGGGTTTGTCCCTCAACCTCTGGAAACAGAGGTTAGGGTAGAAGCATAAAAACATTCCTGCTTTTTGCACAGCCATGGCACATAATCTTTAAAAACAATCAATAAGTCACAGTTGGCTGGAGTCAATGTAAGACCTCCGTGGCTGGCACTTTGCTCGGAGGTCCCTTCCAAGATAAACCCTTCTATGATTCCATGAAGTCAGAGAGAAAAATAGATGTGCTGAAAGACCAACTACATCACTAACAGTTTATAAAGAAAAAAAAAAAACCAAAGGAAACAGAACAATATTTTTCAAACATCAAAATGAAATTGTATCTCTTTTTGCAGTACAAATATCAATAATCAGATTATCCTGTGAGAGAAAAAAAAAAGAAAAGGCAAACCCATGCAACAACAGCAGGAGGGTTATTTGCATTGTTTTCTGTGAAATTTTTAATGAAATCAGGCACAGAATTCCACAAGTAAAATCCCACTTTCTTTGACCATATTGGAGATAGTCAGACCTTGGTTAAATGCAAGTATGCATGCACTAATCTGAAACATCTCTGCACAATTAGAAAAAACTGTAGAATAAAAGCCAATCTCCAAATGAATTATAGCTAAAGCAATATATATTGCAGGAAAAAAAATAGCATTGTACCTGGAATTAATTGCAGTTGGATGAAAAGCCTAGAAACAGGAGCTCCCTAACACATAATTCCACCAAAAAAATAAACCTGTCAAAATATATTTTTCCATCCTATATATTATGTTACACACTCTAATGAAAAAATACCTAAACCCAACTCCAAATAAAAATTTCTTTGGCAAGGTGGAAAAAAGTCATCTGTAGTTTGAAATTTATTTTTGATTACATAGACATTCTGGAGGTTCACTACTCTTGTAATTATGATTCAGGTTGGTAGCCTCAGTTTGTGGAAAAGAATGTGCAATTAAGTGTATTGTTATGATTCCAAAAGTTACATTTTTGTGTTTAAAAGAGATGAAATCAAGTCCTAGAACTTGGGGGGAATGGGGAAGGAAAAAAAAATGCAAACCAGAAAATCCGGCAAAAAATCTAAAGAAAAGAATCCTCAGAGAAACAAACAATACCCAAAGTTACACTTTTTTTAAATCTAAGGGGTTTTTTATGTTATTACCTGAGAATGAATTACATCGCAGTTGAATTCATTTTAGGTATTTAAGAGATTTTTGTAAAACAGGACTACTAAGGAGAGAACAACAAAACACCAAGAGTGATGAGCACCTCTTTATCAGTCTAATCTGAGATGTTACTTTCATTTGCTCTCCCTTCCTTGTTGAGGGTTGTTGGGAACAGTCCTGGTTTATTCCCAAAATGTCAGTGACCCCAAACAGATTCTTTGATAATCGAGAACAGCAAGAATACACTGACAGTGCAACCCAGTCACCTTCCCTTCTGGGGACGCAGAGGAATGCTGATATAAAAATTCTTTGGTCCCACTTCACCTGAGCAGCACAGAACAACTTACCCCATGCACTGACCTCAAACAAAAACAAAAAGCAAAAACAACAACAAGAAGAGAAGCAAACTAGGAGGGAAGGTACAGAAGGGATGGTGGGGAAAGAAAATTAAGGAATTACTCATTCAGACCCACCAAGTCCAGGAAGGGACTTGAGGAGAAAAAGCTTGTTGAAATTGGGGCTTGATTGGGGTTTTAAGTACAAGACACAACAAGTTTCCTGGCCTAAGCAGTAAAATAGACTCCAGTAATGGGACAGTTCCTTTGCTCAGGTATTACCAGACTGAGCAGCTGTTTTTCTGCAGAAAGGGTCTCCACAGGCTTGCTTTCAGAGCCAGCTGGCAAGGACCCTTCTGCTATCTTTGATCTTTGCTGACTTCTGATGTGACAGTGTTAAATATTCTCACCCATGAGCTGGATAGCAGGGGGACTGGCCAACAGGAAAACTCAGGGTTTACCATAAGGAAATTTCTGCACCTGGAAGAAAATAACTCCAGTCAGCAGCAAAGCCTGGGGACCAACCAGCTGAAAAGTGGCTGACCAGTAGAGGCAACTTACATTATTTACATCATGGCAAGTGCCTCTTCCACCTACAACCAGTTAAAAAGCAGGGCTACTTCACACAGTGGTCTCAACTTTTCATTCAATTTCCCAGGCTAAAAATAAGTTGCAGTAATGTCATAAGTTGTCAGAAAGAAAATGAATATCAGAAAGAAAATCTGTCACAATACAGAATAGAAGCAACTAGAGCCATACATATCCTTGATTTTTTTTTTTTTGTCTCTTTAATTCCAAAGCCTGGTCATCTGAGCTAGTCAGAAAGGGAAAAAAAAAAAAAAAACAGCAACCCAAGAACAAAAACAACAAAAAAAACCCCCAATGATTCATGATGACCAGAGAGATGGTGAACAAAATGTGAATGAAACATTCATCAGATGCCAAGTAGCAGACATACCACGTACTTACTTCAAAACAGGACCTTATCCCACTTTATTCTGTTGAAACCATCACTCTAATAACTTATTATTTCTATTAGACATACCTCTATATTTGCATTTTACTTTTCATCTCAGAATGTTTAATCAACATTGGTATTTAGAGATAAGACCATGCTGACCACTTTGCAGTTCATAAGTTCTACTAGGTTTCAGTAGATACATTATACAAATTTATACACATATCACATTGAATTTTGCATTAGACAGATTGAGCTCATGTTCTGCAAGTTTTCCAAGAAGGAGAACTAACATCAAAGTAAAAAGTGCCCAGCTTCCTGTTCACTTTGTAGTAGGTTTGCATTTTCAAACACAGTGCATAATCATAAGCGAAAAAATGGATGGAGTCAGCCAGAATTACTTTTGTAAAACAGCAATTTATACACAGAATTTCCACTATAAGGAGAGAGGGGAAAAAAGGGAACAGTAAGGGGTGGGGGGGAAGGAGAGGGTCTCCTTATTTTTGAAAAATATAAAAAAAGAAAAAATACAGAAGAATTGTTAAAATGCATCTCTATGAGATTTTAGGGAAACTATGGTTGCATTTATAAAATACATCCTATCAAAAGGAAACAGATTTGGAAGTGCTGGGAAACTACAGACAAAACAAATGGCTCAAATGCAGAGCAGAGGTTCTTGCAATTAAAACTCATTTCAAGTGCTCCCCACTGTAAGTACCTGTGCTTTCCAATTGTTTACAAGCCTAGTTATTTGAAACTTGGACACTCTCTACATCTGAACGAGTTCATCTGCCGGGATGAACCAGCACAGCTCCAACAAAGTAGTAGAGCCAAATGAGTTTAGAGCCACTGGGGACTTTGCCTCATGCTGTGACAATCAGGAAAAAAAAAATGTGTTTTTCCCCAGTTGCCTTCGGAGGCTTGACCATGCCACCCTTAGGAATATATTTTTCCAGAACTGGTTGGTTACCTTTTTGTTCAGGTAGAGGCTGCACCGGGGCCTGGCAAACCCCCAGCCCCAGAGAGGCTTTGGCCAGTGGGGATGGCAGAGGGATCTCTCCCAGCTTCTCTGACAGCAGCCAGCAGGGCAGGGAGCACTGTTTGCCCACAGGCTCTGCAGGTGCCAGTGGAGGAGAGCAGAGAGTCAAGAGCTGACAGCTTCTGTCAGGCATGAGTGGCCATTCCCTTCCTTCCCTCCCTCTCCCTTCTGTGGGCAGGGCTGTCTGGCATTTCATGCCCCACATGCAGCTCCAGGAGGCAGAGGTGGGAAAAGAGGGAAAGAACAAGTTGATTTTGTGTAGCACAGTCGCTCTAATCAGCCAAGCCTGAAGCATGAGAACCTAGCATTCCCTTTTCCAGTTCCCCTCCCATGCAGTTACCTGGGAGCAATCAGCCCCCAGTGAAACCTGCTGCAGATTCAGCTCCCAGGGCTCAAGAGGCAGACATCTGACCATAAGCTGCTCTTGTCTGGAGCATCAGCCACAGAATTCAGAAATTTCCCCTGAGTAAACCCAGCAGGTTTATTCCTTTTATCACAGGGCTTTGCAGCTTCTCAGTCAGGCTCTCATCTTTAACTTAGGTAGAGAAAAACATGTTTTTCCTTTTCTGGCAAAATAGAGACCATCTGAAACTTTTAAATGTAGTCATACACATTTATCACACTAAAGCAGATGCAAGTCTATAGAAACTTTTTGTATGACTCCTAAAACCAGAAGTTATATGCAGGTGAAGACAGGCTTTTGTAGCACAAAGACATCCATCCAGTTGATGGGCAGCACTACTGGCTCTCCTCAGAAGTCCCATCCCTTTCAGCTTACTTCTATTTCCTTTCATACGTGTTGGGCAAAGCCACATTATTTTAAGCTTCAATCACCCGTGTCAATTCTTATTCACACAGCTGAACAGTCATTTTAACAAAAGAAAGCTTTGCAGGCCCAGACACACACTGAATGTTTAGGAATCAGAACCAAGGTGGGCCAACCCCTGCAAGCAGTTGAGGAAGCACTGCAATCTCCTCGCTGTGTGTTCAGAACAGGACTTAATAGAACAGCAGCCAGAAATGCTCCCCAAGCACCACGGCTATGAACAAGCGCTTAAGGCAGAGAAGAACTGATGCCACTGGGCAGGTGATGCTGCGGCAGCTGCACCTGTGCAGCCCTGCTGCGATCACAGGAGGTCAAGTTTCATTAGGCAACCGCTTCTTTGGTCTGTGTACCTCCCAGTCCTCAGAGACCTGCTTCTAAGGCCCAGGTCTACACAGCCCAAGTCATGTTTACTGTATGACATCTTGGCTGCTCTTGCCTCAGGCCTGTTTATCTCTGTTCATTTTCTTGCCCAGGCATTCAGATTCCTTTCTCAGTAATGGGACTTTGGAGAGCTTGCTTTCAAACAGCTAATAAAATTCCAAACAAGGCTTCCTGATTTGTTTCTTTGGTACAGTAGTCCCTGTTCAGCTCCTGCCAAAGATCCCCTCCCAAGGCAGGCAAAAGTTTCTTCCAAACCATCTTCCTCCCACATATTAATTAAGCATTACTCCCAGGCCTTGCAGCAGGCTTGCATTTTGCTGACCACGGGGTAATTGTAGACAGATTTCCAGCCAAGCATCATTGCTGGCTTAGGTGTTTTTTTTCCCCCTCCACTTAGGGAGTTCAAATTCACAGAGGTTGTGCTGTGCCTACTACATTATAATACATGCAGTACACTACAAATATTCTGCTAAAACTTCAGCACCATTAACATATATAATTAGGAAACCCATATTACCATGTTGTAGAATCAGCAAACAGCATGTAATCCAAGGATTTTGGGTTTTGTCTGGTCCTTTTTGCCCGCTAGGTGTTGCAATTAATTATACCAGTGCTTTTTTGTTTTGCAAGTATTATTATAGTTAATGATGATTAGTGTAGATAATTTTGTTAGGTTGCTGTTTTCTAGCTTAGGGGTATCACTTTCATTCTAAAGTGTTGATTGTTTCTTATCTAACTTTGAAAATGAGATTAGATGTTTCTTGTATTGTCAAACTATGCAGATTTATATGGTAATTTAAAATCTGATAAGATATGAGTGGCATAGGATTGTGTAATAAAGCAATCACAGCAGTTGACACTTCAGAAGGAATTGAATTGAGTATTTCTTTAAAAGAGAGACAAAAAAAAAAATACTACTACATGTGGGGGACCAAAGCACTGGGGGATGCATTTAAAGCGACAGAATCATTACTTAACTTACAAGCAGTGCCCTCATTTTCTCTGCATGACTGGACAGGTGCATCCATTATGTGTTATTTCAGGATGAAGAATAAAGGAAATAAATGGCCAAATACCAGGAGCTGCCTAGAATGAGACAGACTCGCTGAAGATTTCCATGATAGGACTAAGATTAAGGCTTCTCCTAATGCAGCTCTCTTTACATTCTTTTGCAGAGACATGGGTGGGAGAATAATAAGGCAGGAGTGACCCCAATCCAGTGGATGCAGTTTCTTCTAGAGGAAATTTAAATTCTCCTTGCAGGTGGGGCAAAAACCCTTTTGCCTTCAATTTTAAAGGCAGCTTCTAAACCAACACTGGAAATTGAATTATGCATAAGAATTCTGCACAGAAATACCCTTTTCAGTATCCATGAAAGTGAAACAAGAAGTCAAACGGATGCTTTTAGGAAAAGATGATTCCTCTGGGGACTGTTACGGAGGCACATGATTTTGCAGGATGGGAGGCTGCCTGCTGATTTTCTTCTTACAAGAAGCCACCCCAGTGTACATTCTTAGGCTTGTGATTCAGGGCTGTTGTGCTGCAGTCGAAATGTGGTAGGACAGAAGAGGCTGAAAGTACACTCCAGAATGTGCCAGGAGAAATGCCTGTTTGAATACAGCTCTTGCACATGGCAAACATTATCTTGGAGCTTCCAAGGGCTATAGGTGCTCTAAACAGGCCAGGGCAGTGCAGTGACACCAGGCCATCTTCCTCTCCCAGTGAAGGACACAGATCCCTCTCCTTCCTAACTCAGAGCATCAGAGGGAGCTGGTGCCAGTAATGAGCCCCCTCACCAGTTTCCCTACGGCACAGCCAAAAGATGTCATTAGGAGGGCAGACTGGTGACTGGAGAAGACACAGTCACATTTCAGGACCACTCCAGAATCCACCTTAGGGAAACTTAAAAGTTGGCATTAAGATGGTGGAGGAAGGGATGGGCTATGCCTTATAAAAGTGATCTCACTTTCAGCACAAAAGAAATGCAGATACTTATGTCAAGCCACTGTGCATTTAAGAGCAGCTGAGTCTCAGTCTGAAAAGCTGAGCTGTGATCTACTTGTTTCAGTTATGCAATCCATATTTTATGACCAAGTTGTGATCAAACACTATTATAGCTATTGTTCTTGCAGATTTTACATCTGAATAGTAGACACCACTGTATCATCAGACAGCTGACACATCCCTTTCCTGGCTGCACAGCATGAGTGGCTATCTGAAGCAAGGAGGATACAAGCCCTGGATCAAAGATGATACTGGAAATCCTTTATTCTGGAATATTATCATTGAGTTAACAAGCCAAGAATGGACACCAAGAGAAAATTCACCTTGGCTTCTAGAAAAAAATTTTATGGCATTTCCCACTCTTTTTCACTCCTAAAGTCTTATGCATGTCTTGAATAATTTGGAAATGACCTGGAAAATATACCTGAACTATGGACTGCACCAAGTGTTCTCTATTTGCTTTAACGCAAACAAAAATTAATATAGTATCAAATGTGTCAAGAGATAAAATAAGAAATAAAATATTGTCTTTTCCTTACCTGAAAGAGCTTAAATGCTGCAGTGCTAGCCTCAGTTTACAGTTTTGAGGTATGAAAGCCTCTCCTTTAACAGCAAGTGCTAACAGAATGTTTTATCAGAGCAAGCACTACCTCTAACAGCTCAGATCTGCCAGCGAGAGACTGGTTTGCAAAAAAAAGTAATTTTTGACTTCTCCTAAACTCTACATCCTCTTGGGCTAGGCTGCTGGCACAACTCTTTCTCTGCTCCCCCAACTAATATCCTTGTCTTTATTCTGCTTTCTTCCTCTGGCCACCTCTTGCTCTGCCCCCCACCATGGTCCATCTGCTACTCACTGCAGTGAAACCAGCCTCCCACCCTCCCTCTGAAATCCACACTGGTGACAACAAGCCCCTTCCCAGAATACAAAATAGAGTGAGCAAAGTAAAAACCATATCCTCAGTCATAGTCCCAAATAAGCCACGAGCATCCAAAAAATAAAAGATTTCTAGCAGAAGCCCCAGAGTAAAGAAGTAAATGCTACTCAGAAAGAGATAAGCCTGAACTCTTAAATCACTTAATGCCTTCCCTAAAGTCAGAGATCTACTGTGGACCAGAGAAGTCAAATCTAGTCTGCTCCAAGGGATGAAGGGGCACTACAGGCAGGACTCAACTTCCTATCCTGCCCTTTCATCTTCAGCAATCCTTGTTTCTCATCTGACACATCTGTACTATAGACTGCAGTGACTTTAATACCAGAGATTCATGGAGGATTTTTCATTGTCAAACCCACAGCAATGAACAATTCTAACCATTTCTGGAAAATCTTTTTCCATCCCCCTCCACGCCCATCAAACTATCATAACAGTATTGGTTAAACAAAGCTGCATAAACCCAGTATAAATCAGCTGGTTGGCTCTAATTCAGGCTTGTAACTCTTTAACATTATTGTGCTTTCATACTGCTCTAACTCAGCCAAGCAGAAAGTAGTATCAGTTAGTAAAAACACTTTATTTGGGAGGTACTCCTGGAACATCTCTGTATAACCAAGTTCAAAAGCAGTTGTATCCCATTTTTTGGCAAACAAACAGCCGGGCAAGATCCTTAGCCTAAACAAGGAGTGTATACTAACACCACACGCTCAAGAATATTCATAATCATGCAAATATCTTTGGCCCATTGACTGAGTCCCTGCAAGTGAACAATTAGTTTCTCCTCTATAAATTTTAATAAGCATAGGGCAAACCATCTATGCTGTAGCTGTTAGCTTTCTCCTCATCTCATTATAACAGAAGAATCCATTTGGCATTTGTCAGCTTTCTCTGTACGTCTTCAGGAGAAAATTGTTCTCGGTATTCAGCAGCTTCCTTTTTTAATACATTGTCATGAACAAAAGCATGCATTCATTGCTGCTCAGATTTCTCTACAGGACTCGAGAAGAGAAAGTTTTGTCAGTTGTCATACTTCAGGATATTTTTCATAAGCAAATCATTCACCATTCATCAGCTTTATGTGGTTCCACTAAAAAAGGAAGTGCTCACTCCACTTTTCAACACACAGATGCAACCTCATTATAGGTCCAAGGATGAGCAACTCTAGATGCATAAACTCATAACCAATTAGCATTACGGGGAGATCTTCTGTACTTTGAAACAAATTTTTGTGCAAGTAGCTAGGGAAAACTTCCCTGTGGTTATTAATTAGAGCAGGTAATTAAGACTAATAATCTTATGGAGCTTTTTCTTTCTAATTCACAGCAATTTAGTTAGGAATAAATAACTCTGATCTTTTGGACAATTCTCCCAGCCTTGAACAAGTTATTCCTTTTCAAAAGGACAGCTAAACATGGAAAGTGCATTCTCTACAACCACTACAAGCCACATGTAGCAGAGGGGAAAAAAGCCCAGTTTGAGAATTTGTATTGAAGACAGCTGAGGTCATTTAAACTGCACCTGCCACAGGTCAGCAGAAGTTCCTTGCTGCCCTCACATGCACACTTCTCTGATCCCAGGCTGGACAAAAATGACAGGTAACAGGGCAAAAAGAGGAATCCCCTAATTTTATTTGGGTATGAAATAATCTGACAGTTAAGTACACTAGACTATCTTTCTATCCTTTAGGTCTGCAACAGCTGCACAGGCACGGGGATCCTGGTGTTTTGGCAATGACTGCCGCAGAGCCCTGCTGCTGGTTTACCAAGAGGCTTACCACTGCTTGGTTTATGTATCTAAAGGAATATTGCAACAACCAAAGGCAAAACTCCATTTGCCATCTTCATTTAGCAAAGCATCTGATTTGTGATTTTTTTTCCGCCCCCAGATAATCCTTGCTCTTCTGTAATGCTTAGCACCTTTCAGAAGAACACTAAGCACTGTCTGTCACAGCCAGCTGTTTCCTTTCTACACCTTCCCAAGACCGCCCTGAATGGGAATTTCATTAGCTGGCTCCAAATGCAATAGGCCAGGTGTGGAGAGCGTGTGACTGCAGACACTCAAAGTGCTTTACTCAGTAATGAAGAGAAACAAAAAATTCCTACAACAATGCAGACTTCTGAATAGAACTTTATTGCTGTTACAGTACAGGCAGGGTAAAGAGACACAGCTGTGGCTGTCATTCCTGAAGAAAGGACCAGGACACAAGTTTGGGCACAGGACCCTGATCATCCAGACTGGTTTGGGTATTTCATTCCTATCTGGTTTGGGTATTTCAACTATACACATCCATCATGCTGCCCAAGTACATCCAGGGATGGAGCTCACTCCATGACAAAGATGGCATTCCACAGGACTTGGATTCTTTTCTCTACAGTTATTTACCAGTGAGAAGGTTCATGACAAAGAAAACCAGTTTTCCAGACTGCTAAAATTGGATGTGATAGGAAATGTTTCAGACTGAGAAAGCCACACAAACTCTTTCATAACAAAGTAGTCCTGGGGACCCAGAGGAACCCCAGGTCCAAGGACCACCTAAGCACAGATTTGGCTAAACTGCTCATGCAGTCTGGACATGAACTAGAGAATACCACACAGCTCTGGGGTGAGGGACCAGACCCTCTTAGAGCTGTAGATGCAGTGTGCATGCTCATACACCAGTGGGGTGGATGATAATTGTTCACTGCAGATGTGCTCAGTGCTTTACAGATACCATTTCTAAGGCTTTACACTCTGAAAAGCATGTAAAGTTTTGAAACAATCCAAATAGGCCCGAGGCAGTCTAATTTTCCTTTCAAGGAGTTATGAATTTATACTTAGGCTCCTTCTTAATAGACCATTTTTGACCCAATGGCCCATGATCTCCTTCAAATCGAGCTACAGCCTATCAGTCAACTTCTGTTTAGTTCACAGATCATCAGTGCAATGGAATTTAACAGCTGTTCAGGAGCTATTATAGTCTTTCATGTCAATCTGATTGTCAAGGGTGTAAAACAAATGTCAAAAATCTTCAAGAAAAATTTTAATTCATATTTACTGACCATACAAAGGTAGCAAGCCTTTATGCCCTAGCCTTTTCTCCAAAGTGTAAAGCCAAAATACCTTATGACCAGGGAATTAGAGCTGCCAGAACAAATTGGTCAACACAGTAAACATCAGATATATTCTTAAGCTGTAGGAGCTTAACAGCACATTTACTCAATAAATCCCTGCTCTTCCTTTCATTACCATAAAATAAAACTAGATAAACTTCAAAAAGAAGTTTGAAAGGGAATATTTTTTATTAAGACTTCACATCGAGCTTACTGTGGGTCTTTTGTGCACTTAAAATGCAATCCTCAAAACATCATGAATATATGAAGGCTCAAGAAGAAAAAAAAAGTTGTTTTATACAGAGGAACAATCTATATAAGGCAGAAAAAAACAGTTTAAGGTCAGATACATGTCTCAAAGCATGAAATATAAACACATACATAAAATAATTACTGGGAAAGAGAAAGCCCTGATGATCCACCTGAACATAAAAAAAAAAACAAACTCAAACTGTAGGCATGAAATTTAGCCTTGAGAAGTCATCTAAAGCATTACTCTTCATTTTCTTTAGTAAAAAAAAAGAGGTGGGGGTAGAGAGACAGAGAGGCATTTGGCCAGTGGCTAAAACATTTAAAGGGTTCCACACCTTTTTGGAAAACACAACCCAAAAAAACCCCCAAAAGTTGGAGTCAAGGGGAAGAAGCTACAAATTACCAGTCTTCTGTAAGTTCAGGAATGAACTCACACGTGTGAGCAAGGGGAAGCCCATCTGTGCTCCTCAGCAGAGGGAGAGGAAGGTGATGAATGATTTGTCTCTTTCAATAATTTCTCACAAGACTTCTATACATCACATAATACACCTCAAAGAGCAAACAGCTGCTGACCACAAGCCACAGTTCTTCCACTTCCACAAAACATTTTCACACAGAGTGACAAGGTTTTTTTCTTTTTCTTTCCCTTTCCCTGTCCCAAAGGATTTTGGAGGTGTGTGAAAACAAATTAAAAAAGGAGAACAGTTACTAAAGCAGCATTCAGGTAAAAGATAAGCATCCATTTTCATTCCCTCAGGCAGAGGATGACAGTACATTCTAAATTAGTCGATAATAGGAAGTGATACCCTCCACCTCCTCAACACCTCTTCCAGTAGATACCTATTAAAGAGCAGCCTTAGTCCAGAGCTGTAAACTAAAGGTTTTATGAAATGGCACTTAGTGGTTTGCATTCAAACCATCACTTTTGCTCCATGTATCACAGAAGAGCTGATCACATTCTCTGACGTTTCCATTTGCTAGCAAAAGGCAGCTGGATGTCCAGCATGACAAGTTTAAGTGGCTATAAAATGCACACCTTGCTCTTTCACACCTTCTTGAAAGAAGGCAACCCATCAAGGAGTTCTAGATTATAAACTCAGACTTGAGGAGAGAATATGTTTAATTCTGAGGTATGTCAATTACGTGTTTGGTTTAGCCCTCATTTTCTTTGTGAGTAAAAAGGAATATTAGCCCTCATTTTCTTTGTGAGTAAAAAGGAATATTAGAAATTAGAATCATTGCTGCAACACAGAATCCCTTGCAGAGAAAGTGAAGTCTACTTAGGTAGCAAGGCAAACTTATTAGGAGGGAATTGCAAATTCAGTCAGCATTCTCCTAGAGGAGAACTTAGTCTCAGAAGAATAAAATAAATTTGAATCAAAAGAAGAGAAACAAAAGGGGAAAAATTACAGATTAAAAAGGTAGGCATTATATTTATACAAATAAATAACCAATACATTGAAATAAAAAATAAACTCTTAAAGCCAATGCTTTTGCTTGTTTTAAGGTCAGAGTAGATTTTCCCTCACATTCAGAGGCAAAACTAGGATGACACATTTAAAGCCATTTAGGACTAGGACAGAACATCAACTCACTTAGAAACCGAATGCCACAAAATATTAACTATAAAAAAAATTCTGTGGGCTTCTATTAAAAGTTTTCAAAGTGTTTGTTCATGTAGTTCAATTGCCACACATGCATGCCACAAAACTGTTGATCTAGATTAATTGTTCTGTTCCTTTTTAAAATGTCAGAAAAAGGGGGGAGTTCTACACACATTTTTTTTCCTTTGCTGTGTCTTTACATTCAATCTAGGCAGCAAGAGAATACTCCTGCCTTAAACCTTTTGACTGCTTCTTCAAGCTTGTTCTTGCATAAAACTTCACCCCTATCTGAAACAACTGTGCTCAGAAATAGAGATCTTCTGAAATGCAGAAATGAATGAAGCAGATTGATCTTTTCAGAGTCAAATCAGGAGGTGAAGTAAATAAGAAATAAACAGCTGAAGACTGATTAAAAGCTCAGCATTTACACACCTGTGCACAGGTGGATTGAAACAGAGCACCAGGCTGCTATTAAATCAGAGTAATCAGCGAGACACATTCACAGAAATCACTGTAAAGAAAGCTGCAATGTTTTTTTTTTTTGCTTTCAACTCTGAAATGTGGGTCTTCAAATTAGCTGAGCTCATGCTTTTTGGCTTGGTAGTATTTTGAGAGAGGAACTTTTGTATCCCTACAGAATTAACAGGATCCTCTCATTGTCTCATGTTTACATCCTATTTTCCCCTAAAGGAGCAACTGCCTGGGTGGAATTGAGGGGTTTTGTGCCAACCATTTGTTCCACACTGGCCACTACAACTTGTCAGGCAGGAAGCAGCCTTGATTAAGTTATTTGTATTCCTAAGAGGCTTCCTACTGCCTGGGCTCACTCTGCAGTCCTCTAACCCTGACCAGGAACAGCTGAACAAGTGACAATAGTCCTTGCTGGTTTAAGCCATTAAGATATAATGCCTGTCTCACCAGCACACATTTAACTGGTGAAGCCAAAGTTTTGCTGCTCTTTTCAATACACCTGTGTACCAGAAAGAGCCAAGCAGGTTTGCAGGGACAGCTCTGGTGCACAATCAGAAATCCTCAACATGATTTTGAATCCAAATCTCCCACAGGTCACACCTGTCTGCTGTTCCCTCTTAACTCGCTCTTGGCTTTCTGAGGTTCCTCCCAGCTGAAAACATTTCATTAGGGTTTTATAGCATGAATTCATACCCAAATGCATAAAACTTGAGCTGGAGGAGACAAAGCATCAAAGAATAGAAGTTACTCTCCGAACAAATGGAGGCATCACATACTACAAAGGCAGAATGAGATAAAGTGTATGCACAGCTGGCTAGGACTGACTGTGGCTTCTAAAGCTGACTCTCCAGAATCCCACCCTTCTCTCACTCTTCAGAGTTCCCTGTCCAACTTAACCAGGTTAAAAATACTTCTAGCTCACCCTGTTTCTCTTTTCTGCATCATTGTGGCTAAAAAGTGCAGCTGAGGAAGGGTCTTTTTAAGTAAAGAGGCAAAGAACTGCTCAGTGTTCCAATACAAAAATATAGTACAAATGTAGTTTTCTCTCTCATTACTCAGTTTAGAGGCTCACCCTGAGAGAATTCAAATTTAATCAGAAAACAAGCAAATGCAGTAATTTGATGAAGTAGATGAGTAAGCACACAGCACTGCTATGCAGTCCTGTGTTTAACTACTTTGAAAATACAAATCTACGATAATTTCCAAAATGCCTTCACTTTTTCCTTACTCCTCCCCTTCTTAAACAGGGAAAATAATAAATATAATTTAAACTCCAAATACATTCGTGGCAATAGCTGATTCTGCAATCCATTAAAGGAAACTCTGAGGCAGAGAGTAGGATTAGCAACTGCTAGCCATTAAAAACATTTTTAAGTTTCCCTGCAATACTTTTCAAAAGAATGTTCAAATATGCCATTAAGCTCATTATTTCTTTAAACATTACAGATATTAGCATCATCATAATATCACCATTCATACAACTTCCTTTTTTATGTCTATTCTTCTTCTAAACTTGCTGTCCTCTTCAAAGCAAAGTTCTTTTACTTAAAAAAACCCCACACTTCTCCCTTGCCAGCAAAGCACTCTCATTTTCTTCCTTCAAATCCCTCCATATAACCTACATTTCACTGAGATTGACAGTAGTGCTCTAAATGCTGTCAGTATCACACCCTATCTTACAACTTTACTCTTATCCTGTGTATCATATTCTTCTAAAATCAGATTCTAAATTGTTTGGGTCTTAAAGTCACCTTTCTACTTTTCTTTATCTTAAATCACCCCAAAGAGCCAAGCTCTTCCCACCCTGACTGGTTAATCTGCAGGAGCTTTGTGGCCGTCAGAAGTAGAGCCAACCTTACCCTGCCCATGAACTAGGAGCCAGCTGAGCACATATGATTGCAGCTCCATGTTTTCCACATCAATGGACTGTATCACCGACATAAAACAGGCTGCATGGCATTTGGAATTTACATGAAGGTCAGCTGGTGCTGCTCATTTCCAGGAATGTCTTGACAGAGCTGTGACTGTTTTAATTGATTTCAATTTTCACAAGTTAAAATGAAAAACAAAAAAAAAATCAGGTGACTTTTAATTATGATTTTTCACATTATTATATCCTTAAAATTATACAAGGAGGTGAAAAGTATAAATGACAATCATGAAATCCCAGCAGCAAATTATCTAGGTGAGGCAAGTGAACTGAGATTGAGGAAAACAAGAAGTTCTCTGATAAATTGAGGGCACACACTAATATTACAGCAGCAGAGTATAGCAAGGACTACACATTCAATAGTCTAAATATAACATGGATGCCATCAGAAAAAAAAATCCACCTTCTTGTTAAAGGTGATAGAAGGTTAATCTTTTTAATAAAGGAGAAAAACCTTTTTTTCATGATAGTTATATGGATTTAATGGAACCTCTCCCTGTCAAAATATTAAACCAAACTCACCCCAGGAGTCCTGACCATCTAAAACATACATCTTTCTTTACTCCTTTTGAAGTAGCAGCATATACCAGTGAGCTTTCTAATTGACTTTTTTAAAATATAGAAAACCTTCATAAACATAAAATGAGCCAATTTAAAACATTGATGATTTTTGTACTGAAGTGCTGATGAGATAAAAAGCACATCTGATTATAGGAAGCACTGGCTTTTAGAAAAGGTACCTCTAAGAAATTATTAAAATAATTTTTGCTCAGTGATTTTCTAAGCCAAAGAGAGAAAAGCCATTTTACACAGGCTTATTTTCTCCATCAGCCAAGGTATCACAAGGGCCTTGCTTAGCTTTTGGAGCTGGGGAACAGGAGCAAGAGCAGCTTTTTGAACACTGCAGTCTTGTCATCATTACAACATGAGACACTCAGGCTCATTGCAAGTGGCAAGAGCAATGTGGCTCCCAAAATATCCTGCTGGGGGAATGGCAGAGGCCTGTGGTGCATGGGTGGAGCTCCTTTTCTTAACCCAGTGCCTCCCACAGGGATGGGAGACCAAAGCCTCCTCCTCAGTGCTGCTGGAAGTTGCTGTCTAACCCAAGCCAGAGAGGTGAGGATTGCAGGACACTGAGGTGGCACAGGTCAAACAGTAATCAAAATCTGGTTTTTAGTTTTCATAAATTGTGACCGACAGGAAAGAACCCATTGTTTGGCATCAAAGGAAAAACACAATCCAAGTACAAATTAAAAAATGCAGGCCATCATTTCTTTCAGTTGAAAGACACAGCAGAGGTGATTAAAAACAGCAATATAATGGGGGCATGCTGTTTGAGAGAGAGAGAGAATAGCTGGAATGCTGTGCAATGCAGTGAGCATGGATGCCTCAAAGCAACTGGGCACTACAGTGTCCCAGCAGCCCATTGCAGGACAAGCAGAGCATGCACAGGCCAGTTTCTGGCTCTGTGTTCAGCTCAGACTCACAGGAGATTTAAAGCCCTGACCCTCATGAACTGCAAGCTCTGAATCCCAAATTTATCTACAGCCACAGTCTGACACAGATTATCAGCCCCGTTGTGGCTGAGTGTGTGCTGGAAAACATCAAGTGTGAGAATACTGGGAGATCTTGGAAGCTGGTCCAAAAACACAACCTGTTACCCTTTTCCTACAGCATCCGACAGCTATAAAGGATGCCTTATAAAGCGTCCAAAGCATGGATTGTCTGAAGCTCAATATGGCTTTGTGATTATCTTGCTTTCTTGTACTCATCAGCTCTTTTTAATCTCGTACTCCAAGCAAAGCTTCACTTCTACAGCACAGAGGCTTCAGCTCCTTGCTGTACTGGGGAGTTATGAAGCTGAAAACACATTTTAATAGGAATATTGTAGCACAGCATAGAGGCAAGGAAAAAAGCTAATAAGACACTACACCTGAGATGAAAAGTTATTGCTTTCTCCTAAAAGAGAAAGTAAGTCAGGAAAGTTACTCTTTAACATTCTCTTTGATCTGTGTATGAATTCTTCATTTAATTTGCTTAAGCTTGAGAAATGTGGACAAGGGAGAGAAGAATTTTTATGAGAACAATGGTTTCACATCAAACCAGCTTCGTTTGAGATTTCTGAAAAGGCATTACCTTATATATTATAAATCTTTATTCTAGACCTTTCCCACAGTTCAACATAAAGTGAAGTAAAAAGAAAAAATTAAATCATTACATTGTACAGGAGATGTATCTCGCTAAAGGTGGAAACCCTTTGAATAAGATAAATTTAGACTTTATTACTGAAAAATTTACACTCAACATTTGCTGTGTATTTTTGAAACAGGCAATGGATGTGAGATTTGGAACAATAATAACATGGACTCCTTGAGAAAAGGACTCCTCCTGAAAAATGCTGTATAATAGATCTGCATAGTCCATAATGCTGCCCAGAGGATTTTCAATGCCACATTGAGACAGCAACTCCACAAACAGCCTGCAGGTCAGAGGATTTGGATGTCTGCCTAGGAAGCCACTGGGGTGACCCCATTTATTGCCTGCACCCTAGCCTGTGCCACACAGCTTTGGGATTGATAAAGGCATTTAAAAGTGACAGGGTCCCTCCAGCTTGTCCAGCTCTCCAATCTCTTACACACCCTGGCAACAGCACATTCCTCACCGTGCCACCACTGGCCCTGGGCACATGTCAGCACCAGAAGGGAGGTTGACTTTCTGCCCTAGAGACTGAAAAGTCACCACAGAGGGTTTGTGCTTTCTCCTGGCCAGTTTCCTTCAACTTGGCTGATTCCTCAGGTGGGAGAAATGAGGTGTGGCGAGGAATGGGCCACCCACAGTGGCGCAGGCCACTGACACCATCCCAACATCGTGCACCAGCTACCCCCAGTGCATTGCAGAAACATTCACTGCCTGCACCTGGGGTGCTCAGCTCTCTTTTACTGCACATCCTTACAGAGGAAATGACCAACCAACCCCATCTCATCAACTGCTTCACCAAATATCCCTTCTATGGCCTAATGCCAGCACAAATGCTGCTATAAACATGAGAGGTATAATTTGATCCTCAAAGCCCCTTGATCCCTTTCCCTCCTTCAGCCTTGCAGATAAAGAGTGCATCATGAGGTGCATTGTGTGCAGTTTTGTCAGAGGAGGCAGTAAAAGCTGGTCCCATGGTCACATTAAATGTCCCTGGGTACCTCTTGTTAGAAAAGAATAAGGACTTTTTTTGTGCTTTCTTCAGCCAGCTCTCCTCCCAGGGTGATGTACTAAGTACCTGCCAGCTGTTTTACATTTGGCAAAGGGAGCTGAATGCTTTTTTTTTTTTTTTTTGCAATGAAGGCCACTTCATACATGTAAGCTATTAATTCAAAGACAAACAGGCACTTCTTTGATGGAGAGATGTGAGTCTGTGAGGCAGAGATTGGTTAATAAATGTGAAAATGAATCCTCTAAGGATAATGTGCCACTGTCAAATAGTAAAACAGCTGAAGCACCATTCTGACATCTCCTCAGGACACATGATATTCTCATAAAACATGGGCAGGGGAGAGACTTTTGATGTCTGGCCCTAGCATTTATATTTTTAGAAGGCTATACAAAAATACTCTGACACCCTGAGGTATCTAATGGTTCAACAGTTCTGTACAGTAGGTTCTGCCTCCTTTCTAAGGCACACAAATCCATAAACCTTCACTGACCTGTAGTGTCAGTATGTTCCTGCCTGCAGCCCTTTTTTCTGCTGTGTTAGAAAGCCTGATGAGACTGCTTATTGAATTTCTTCCTTTCAACATCAAAGATACCAGTCATGCTCTCCAATTATTTAATAGATTCTGCTGCAGTGGAGATATCCAGTCATTGTAAAGAGCAATTATATATAATAACACCCTAGCTGTTCTCAAACATTCTTTTATCAAACACATAGCCCAGTGATTACCAAGATGGGCAATGATGTGATATTGATAATAAAATTTAATAAAATTTAATGTCTTTGGTGTTAGTTTTACCAAACTAGCAATAGCTTTGCTCTGCAGACCCCAGCAGTCAAAATGCAGCAGCAGTGTTTGGACTGCCTTTTGCTTTAACTGTTAAATATTTATTTCATGGTCATGCTCTTTAAGCCTCACAGAAAGGTGCCTCTGAATCAGCTTTTTGCTGCTTGGCAGTGCTGTCTGAGGGAATGACACAGGGAGACAGGAGATGCTGACTTCTAAAGCCAGTTCTGTTGCTGGGCAGCCTGAAGCAAGATGCTTTGTCTCAATCTCCCCGGCTGTAAAATATTCCTACTTAACTGTGCACAGGGGCTGAAGATCAATTTGTTAATGGCTGTGCATTAGCACTGTGCACAGCTCTTTGAACATATAATATGTCCTAAAAATACTAACCCTTTTTGCCCTTATTCACAGATGACTTTCCAGACCAACAGATTAAAGTATTCCTTTGCCAAAACTTCCCCTGAAGTAAAAACCTCAGTGGTAGCTACTTACTGAGCCTCATCTCTTGGTGGCTCTGAGGTGGCAAGTCCTCGACTTGAAGTAAAAACTTTTTCTAACCCTTCCTTTTACAGCTGTGATAAAACCAGAAGCAAAATTAGAGCAGCAAGGTTCACAGCGCTCAGCTGACCTCCAAGCATAAATTGTGAAGAGCAAAATGAGAGCATCCACCTTCTCCAGACTCAGAATGAGTCCAACCAGCTGACAAAGGCTGCAGTGATGAAGATAATCACTGTCTTGAGCAGATGGATGGCAGAGGCAAGTGTAAAGTTCCCTGCCCTAGAAAGCTATTATGTCCCACAGGCAGTTCTCATGCATTAAAAAAAAAAAAAAAAAAAAATCCATATTCTAGCCAGAAAACACGATCCTCTATCTTTCATATCTTATCCTTTCTCACTTGCAGGGCTACGCTAGACACACGTTTCCCTCGGCATGTTCTCTTTTTCTGCCTTACAAATCACCTTCAGGCCAGCTGTGGCCATTTGCCTGTTAGGCAGGACATGAGCACTGCTCCTGCTGGAACAGGGACTGCAGCTACCACAGAGCCTGCCCACAGCAAACCCCGGGGGCCACACAGCATAAGGATGACATGCTTATGCATGAAATAAATTTACATGAGGCACTTCAACTGCCTAAAGCACGTTTCATTCATTCCACCCCCTGGATATGGAAACTGCTGGACATCTCTTTTCAGAATTCACCAGGCTGAAGCCTTAAAGAGATGAGTTGACTGAAAGGCAGCAAATACACACAGGTGCACATTGGCAGAGGGTGAAGGATGAGCACTCTCCTGGGAAGAGAGGATGGGTGCAATTATTCTACCACAGGAGCTCAGATCTTGCACCCAGACCAGAGCCCCACAGTGTCTGTATGCCAAGTTATCCTCTGGCTTCAGGCTGAAGCAGGCCCAATATATCAGGAATCCACAGCATGGGGGGGGGGGGGGGGGGCTGGCTCATCCTATTCTGCCTCTAAAATCAGCAAGAGTATGGGGGCTATTCAAAAACACAGCATGGCTGTGCAATTTTTTTTTTTTTTTTTTTTTTTCCAGAATTGAATGCCATAGGTGTGAGCAGCAGACACCAATCCCTGTTTGGGGACTTTTTGTGGGGTCAGGGACTCCGCAGTGTTCCAGGATAAGCACTCCTCAGCTCCATCACCCCGAGTTTCAGCAAAGTAACCAGCCTAGTTTGCCTCTTACTATCAACTGCTCCAGCTCAGACCTATAATTGGAATTCATACCCTGCAAATGCTACAGCCTGCAGCTAACAGATACAAATTATTCAGCATTAACCAGCATAACCTGAACTGGTTTTCATGTTGCCTGTTTCCCACTCCTCCCCAGTCACAAGCACTCTAAGGGCACAGAGGAGCCATGTGGAACAGCCATAGCAACTGGGAAGGAATTTTTCTTGTGCACATAGCCTCTCTACTTCTTATTCCAATGCCACATCCATTCTTTTTCCACACCAGGCAGCTGTGAGACTTTGTTAATATAGCACCTGAAATCTATTTTCATCTACCATTCAAAACATGACTGTAAATGGTTTATTATTGTCATACTTTTAGATTACTTTAACTTTAGGAGCAGTGCATTTCTGCTCTTCATTTTTCCTGGCAGCACACATTGCTTCTCTTCCCTGTAAGGTGAAAGATCTATAGACTGCTAGTTGTCAGTGCTTGCAAGTAGCCATTTAAAAGCAGATATTTTTTGTCAGCATTTTTATTTGTGAAGCTTCTATGACAGATTTGGAAATTGAAGCCCTTGATTTATCTCCAGGCTGAAAACTAGACAGAGGGAAGGACGCCATGAGCCTTAGGAATGAAATTACAAACATGTCATTACCTCCTTTAATCTGCTCTTGTTTCTGTGAAATTGCTCCTGACAACCCCAAAAAATCCATGTGCTTTTACAATAAAAAAATCCTCATTTCAGGTTATATTCCTCCCATATTATTTCAGGCCTCTCACTGTTAACTTGTGTAAAAACAAAGGCTGGTAAATATGCTTCTTTTTAACTTGCATAGCAGCTAAGCCAACGGACTCAACCAACATACAAAACAGGCATGTCTAAAATCACCATCCCCCTCTCTTTGTATTTTCCTTGAGGTTTTTTTTTTTTTTTGTTGTTTTGTTTGTCTGGTTTTTATTACATATTTATTAAATCTTGTTTGTCCCACAGGAGAAAATGGTTTGATAGTGAGTCAGGGTACACTTGGCATAACATAACATCACATCTGGCACCCTGAAACCATGACTGACAGAGTCTGATCAAGACACATGTGATGGGAGTAGCAGGGGTTATTGCAAAGCAGGAGTGAGAGGCATGGGAGGAACTAGAGTGAGAAAGTGGCAAAAAGCCCAGCTCCCATTTGTCTGCTCAAGCATTTCTATTAGCTCTTGTTTTTCCACTGTACTATAGGCCTACACAGAAATTAAAATAATTAGTTTGTGCTGTTACCCATGTGGCAGCATCCATGGGCGACTGAAAAGCCTCTGCTGTGATGAGAAGGGCCTGAGTGGGGGTGCAAATGGGGTGTACAAAGTAGAGCCCCTTTCCTGATCCAGTCCCCAAGTTGATGCTGGCACTAATGCAACTCCCAAGCAAGCAGTGCCAAGGGGAAAATCACAGCTTGCCTCAGCTGGGTGTGTAAAACTCCCCTCTGGGCTGGCTGGTGTGTTTCCCATGTGAGAAACACTCTGGTCATCCTTCAACTATTCACAACTGAGACAGTCATCTGGTGGCAAGAGAATGATGGCCTCAGCCTTTGTATGTTTTAGTGTGGTGGAGAGCAACTGTCAGGTCTCATTTGGTTTCAGAAATAAGACAGAAAGCAGCAGCAACAGTGCCTTCACACCTTACATAGGTCTCAGTGGGTGAAGAAGTCACCTGCTGTGAAAAAGGTCTCATTTTGCTCCATTAAAAAAAAAAAAAACAAAAAAAAAACAAAAAAAAAAAAAAAAAAAAACCAAGCAAACAAACAAAAAAAAAAAACCCAAAGACAAAAAAACCAAGAGAAGGCCACTCTGCCTGGGGTAATTCCAGCCTGCATCTTCAAGCTCCTGCACCACTACCACAGAGCTGAAACAAAGTTGTGCTGGCAAGGAGGTGAAATGTGTTCTCCCCTGCCTGCCTTAGGTAATGTGACTTTGCAAAAGAATGGCTTAGGTCCCTAGCTGTTAACCTTAAGAGGTATTCTCATCATCATTGACCCAGTAAAGCTGTGACCTTATTCTCCTGAGAGTTAGCAGTGGTGACAAACAAACCCTGAAGCAAACGTGGGCATCTCTGCACCCCTATCACTTCACAGAAGAGCACACCTGCCAGAGCTGAAAACACCAACACCAGGGACCACACACCCCCATTACCCTTCCTGGGAAGTCTGCTTCTGCAAAAAGTTCAAGTAGCAGGTTCCAGTACTGAGCCCAAAAGAATATCTGATTTATGATACACTCAGCTAACTTGTCAAAGGCTCTGAAAAAGGCGAAAGTTCAGAAATATCCCTTTTGTGAGCATCTCATGCCATCCAACTCTCTGCAACTGTTTTAAATGCATCCCTTTTCAGTGGGCTAAGGAGCTACAGCCTAGACACCCAGATCCATGCCCTAGGCATCCACACAGAGCCCGGAGCTCTGGACTCTGCTGTGGCAGAGAGGCACTAAAGGTCAGCTATCAAAACACACAATTTCAATCCTTAAACCCATTTACCAACCCATCTCTTTGTTCTCAAATTCCTCTCTGTGACACAAAATCACCACCCACCCTTTATCACAGGTGTCTTGGGAGAATAAAAGCAGTAATCTCCTAGAAAATATGGATGTTGTAGTGAATAAAGGTTATTGGTACTCACTGCCATGCTGCTGTTGTCTGCCTTCCAAAGATAGAACTGGAAGCAGTGGAGGACGGCATTTGAGCAAGAGAGGGCTGTGGGCAGAGGTAAGAAATAGGCAACCTGATTTCCTCTCTCCTCCCACACCCACTAAATGGCCACATTTAGTGAAATGGCTACAGCTGAGGCCAATGATAGCCAGGTGCCACACATCACCAGGGCAAAACCAAAACTGTGTGTCCTCAGGAGAGAAGAAAATCAGCCCTGTCAGAAAGTGATGAGCAAAACCTGTGTGTAGGGGACAGAGAGTTGGGCCTTACCAGAGAAGAGAAATGGTGTCCCTCTTGTTTGAAAAATAACACTGCTGTTATTAGATCAACCTTCTTTTGGGAATTCAAATCAGTGATGGAATCACCAGAAGAAAATAAAGTCATATTTAATCATCAAGGATTAACAAAAGCCATGTTATCATTAGCCATCTTAATGATGATTCCTATTGTTAGGTGCTCAGGCTACAAATTGCCTTCCCACATAACTTCTGTCATCTCTTTGTCATTAATGTAAAAATTTGCTTCATAACTTGACCGCAATAAAGCATAATTTTGGCTTTACATTACTGTTTACATCTTTCACTTATGGCATAAATACTCTTTAAGCGCAATACAAATAATTTCCCATATTGGTTATGTAATGACATTTTTCTACAAGCACATAATTTTATAATTTATATGGCATTTCACATTATTTGGGGACAGGTTAATTTAAAACACTTTGTTGCATAATCTCCATTTTGGAGGAGATCTTTTGAGATAAACACATCAGACAGTGCTTGGTGCTAAAATTAAATCTTCATCTGCTTAAATGTGTGGGTTATGAGTGCAGCAGAACCATTTACATGTCAGTGAGATGAGAATCAATTCTGCAGAATGAAAAGATTACTTAATCTGAGATATATTTTCTTGTTTTAGAACTTGTGAATGACAGACTACCTTATTACTCTTCCTTTTTTCTTAACTTTAAGAATATCTAATGAAATTAATCACAGCCTGGAGGAGACAGTTTGAAACCTGCTAAGAATTATACATGTCAGAGCAAGCTTTACAACTCACTTGGACTAATTTGCTGCTGGCAAATATATCATTGTCACACACTTCTGTAAACTTTGCATTTGCAATCTTTTGAACTAACCACACAGACTGAAGCACTACTTTTCAAATTTTAAGAGTGTGATAGAAGTGTTGATGCAGGGTTTCTAACTTGGCAATAGCTCAAATAAGGATGTATTGTTATAATCCCATGTTTTCTAATAAGTTGTTTAGTCCATATCAGAGCACAGACAGAGTAGAAAATAATAATTTTATGACTTTTAAATAAAGCACAGAACAATGCTCTAGAGCTAAAGTCAAAAACTGGAGAAATATGTCTGTATAGGAAATTGTACTTTATGCATGAGGTTGTACCTTAGTATCAGATAATATCTTTAAATAATTAATATTACTATTATTAATTAACTCACACAAGAATTTATCTGTCTTGAATGGACAAAGAGGGTTGTATTACACGATACCCAGACTATGCAAACATTTTATAGAAGCAGCAAAAGTCAGAGGGAAGTCTCCAGCAGGTTTTGTCTCTTCAATTCCTGTCACTACTGTCAGTTCCCTGTAAGTTACTGATTTCTGTTTGAAACAAATACCAGGAAAAATATCTATGCTATTAAAACTCCTGCACTAAACCTTAATTGCAACCTCCTATTCTCTTGAGTCGAGTTACTGACACATCTGACTGTCACACAGCCCATCTGTTTCCAAAGTTGTTTTGCTGTGCGCTGCTGAAGACACGGAAGGCGCTGCAGCGGGAGCCGAGCTGTCCTGTGGTGAACACTCTTCTCCCGTGTCAGCATTCAGAGATGCCTGCTCATTTCCAGACTAGGTGCTGCCATTCCAGCTCTGACAGGCATCTGAGTTGGGTTTATTAGCAAATTCAGCGGATGCTGCTGAATTCAGTTTCTTTCTACATCGGTGGCTGTCACAGACATTTGCTCCCCTGAGACCACCTAAGTGCAAATCTAATGGGATTTCTAATACATGTTAAACCAACATATTAGTAAGAAGCAAAGGCTAATTTTTACATTACAATCTTTGAAGGGTTTTAAAAATGTGCCTTAATTATTAACATCACTTCATACATGGAAAACATGGAATGGATATGAGACTTGTTCCAAAGGCAGTACAACCTAGGTAACCTGATATTGATTTTGCTCCTATCAACTAAAGGGATTTGGGGAAGAGAAAACCCCCTAAAGTAACTCCTCCTGACCCAAAAATGTCAGGAGGAGTAACTCCTCCTGACCCAAAAATGTTGACAACATAATAGATTTGTACCAACACAGACAGAGTCAGAGACAAAAGTTGCCTAAGGATTTGATTAAATATATTACGAGATATTAGTATATATATATGTCTCAAATATATTTGAAGATTAGATCAGATGCTGATCTGTACTCTTTAGCCACATTGTTATGGAGTTTTCGTTAACAACAGGCACAGGGACACTGTAAGACAGGCAATCCTTGGCTTCACTAATCACCAAGTACCATATGAAATGTGGGTTTGCAAGACTTGTTTCAACTATCTAATTCATTAGAGTAGGAAGCAGTAAGAAACCCATCTACTTACAGACTGTGTTTATAAACCAAACAAATAAAGCAAAACTTTGAATACTGTTTAAGCTTTTCTTTCTTACCCCTTTTTCTTGGTTTCTTTTAATTTTTTTCCCTTTTGATTATCAGAACTTTGCTAAAAAATGTTACCTGGTACAAATAAATTTAGGAAGGAATAGGCAAGTTCAAGATACTAAGGGATCACCTCAATAATGTTTTGAAAATTATTAGTATTTTTTAATCAATTCATGGGAAAAGGCAAGTCTTCTGGTGAGAAATGATTTGCAAAGTGACTTTTCAGACAGCAGTCTTGCAGAGACACTTCAGCTTTTGGTTTAAAGCCCAGCTCTCCACTGAGGAAATGTTGCTGTAATCCTGTACCAGCCAGATGAAACTGCTGGATCAGCCCCATAAAAAAAATGCAAAAAACAACAAAACAAAATTTTAGCTGGTTCTTGGTGCCAGCTCTGTACCAGAAAAAGGGTTGGTTTTTCACAGCAAGCTGAGCACTAGAGTGAGTGTTTGGCCAGCAAGGAGTAAGGGGATGTGGGTTAGTCACACTCTACCAGGGGCTCTGCTTCTTTAGAAATCAGTCATTTGCATTTCTTGCAGTTTAGCACAGCTACTGAAAGCAGCTGTGCCCAGTGAATTTTATGAGGACATTTAATTCCCATGCCTTTCCCTGCAGGCCCACATTTCACTCACATAACAACTTCCTAGGAATATCTGCTCATGGTTTTCCCATGTCATATTTGACAAATCCTCCTGTAGCCTTTCACCAAAAAAAACCCCATCCTGCATTCCCCTGACTACTAGTAAATATATAGGTCTTCAGAGAAAACAAACAAAAAGTAAATACCGAGTCCCTCCATTATTTTCAGATTTTTTTTCTCTGTCCAGCTGTAATTGCACATTTTCTAACTTGATACATGGGCAATTCACTACCAGTATATGGCTGTGCCAGACACTGATCCTTCCCAATATCCTCCCACTCCAATTTCTGTGCATTAGCTCAGAAACAAGCTGTAGAGTTGTCCCCCGATTCTTGAGAGAGGTCAGTGCATTAACATGCATTTTTACAGAGGCTAGGCAAGGTTTGAGTCAGTACTGTAACACTTCATGCAGTTTTTGTGGACATCTCTGATGCTGCCTAATGAGAACTTTGCCATAAGAAATCATTCAAAGGGAAAAAAAACAAACAATGAGGAAAGAAAAAAAAAAAAAAGGCTGAAACAAGCCTTTCTTCATTCCCTGCCCAAGCATGACACTACATTCAACACTTTGCAAAAACAATAATTGGGTTCTATGCTTAAGTACATCCAAATGAATCAGGAGTAATTTCACAGAGGTCTGGGGGAGTTAGTCTGATTTTAAATTGAACTAGCTTTGGTATAACTCAGCCTTATTCCTATGGTTCTCAGTTTCACCTTGTTTCATACATAGGTGATGTCTGCCAAATCACTGTTGGTCATTAGAAAAACTAAACCCATAAATTAGCTGTCTTGTTAGGGATACAGGGCAGCAAGGGCTTTCCTTTATACTCTTATATAATGATCCCTGCTTCTACAGAGTACTTAATTTCCATTTGCAAGAGAATTTCATGGCTTGTACAATGAACTCTGCAGCTCATGAAACTCTGACAATGGTCTTCACTCCTTTCTTTTGGTTAATTGTAACAAATTTCATTGGCTGGTTACAAAGGAGATTATTTCTGGGAAGGGAATTCCTGCCTGAGGTATATAGGGAGGTGAGAGATTTCCAAGTTTTGTCTCTTGAGCTTATTAATAGTGCATCAAGGTTTAACCTCTTTCAGTATGAATTTAACAGAGGGGTTTTAGAGTTCCTTTTAGCTGTGAAGCAGCGAGAATGCCATTGCCATTGTCAGAGAGTAACTGTCTGTCATTCTTTTTTGCAAGCACCCTAGTAAGTGGGTGGCAGCTGGTGACAAAGGCTGTGACTGCACTTGCCATTTTCTTGTGAGAGCTGGAGCAGAGCTTTGGCCTGAAGCAGTTGCTGCTGACTTTCTTGTGTCTCCAGTAGAGCTTTGAGAGAGGAGTTATGAACATGTAAATATTTATATCAAATATTCCCATTCCAGTTGAAGCTGCTGGTATACTTTTGCCCTGAAAGAGTAGGGAATGCTTTAGACCACATCATCATTTCCCATTAGTTGTGGGGAGAGGGCTTCTGGAGCCTACAGGAACCTCAAGCAATTCCCTTTTACCTTATTGTCTCCTACAGATCTTATGCTCAAGGTGTTGCCTGTAGGCAATCTGCTCTCTCGGGCTCCTGAGTTCAGTGTGAGTTTTTAGCAGTACCCTTTGATCAGCTCCAAGGCTGCCTGTGAGTGACAGTGGAAGTCCTTTCTGTTGGGAATCTGATGTGATGCCTCCTCAGTCCCAGCTCTGGGGACTTTAGGGCATCTCAGCAGTGTCAAAGTGACACTCTCTCAGTCTGCCATCGTCTTCTTCCAGAGGCCTTTTTCTCTCTAGGGCTTTGCTTTGAAATTTCTTTCATTCCCTCTCTGAACCCTTAACAGTTTTTGCAGTTGTATCTGAGTCTTCAGCTATGCCCCTCTCTAATTGTGAATCTCACATTCACAATTTAACTGTGAGACTTTCAGTGCTGGGAGAGGTATTGCAGCATTTCCTCCTGCCAACACCTTTCTTTTTCTCACTTTTGTTGCATTTCTCATTTCTCTCCACCCCACACAGCCTATATAATTCTCTTCTCCCTGTTCCTGTATTTGGCAGCTTTGAGCATTAAAGGGAAATACCATTTTGTCTGGTTCTGCCCCACAAAAGGGCATGATGATCATGATTCATTTTCTGAATAAAAATGCAGATTCAATGCCACAGGGGCATTGAAAAATGCTTTGCTATTTCCCTCCCACTTTGAAGGAAATACAGTGGTGTTGGCAGATAAAAATGTGTGATTTGGAGGTCATATAATGCCCTGATCTGGTGCTTCTGCTGACACACACACTTTGCCAAGCTGCAGCACAGCCAAAACCAGCCACACACCAGATTCCTTCCCATCCTTGGTTCAGCTACCAGCACTTTCAGGAGCTGATGCTGAATCTCCCTCCCACTTCACTAGATACTGCCTAGCTGTACTGAGTGTAGTGGGAAAATCCATAATATTTTCCACTGTTGCCTTTTTCCCAACCTGGAAATGAAACTCAAGACAATTTTAGTAAAGAGGTAATAGAAAAGGGGATCTTTAATGAAGGCCTTCAGGGGCAGTTATGGAAAGATGACCACAAAAGCCCACCCCACCCAGGGGTGAGTACATTTTTATAGGTTTTAGGAAATTAGCATAATTGATAAAAAGCAGCAACTGGGAAGACAAGAGGTGATGCATTTCCCCTCGCCCCAGGTCAAGCCCCTTCTCTGGAGTCCCCCCTTCAGCACTGGCTGTGCTTTGTCCATGAGAATGGATCTCAAAGAGTTGTTCTCAGCCTTGGTTCCCAGGAAGAACCAAGGTTGGATAGGGGCCTTGTACCTCCCAGGGCTTGGGGCTCTGGAATTTGTTTTGTCTTTCTGCCTAGGGAAAGGCCATGAAAAATGACTGAGGGGAAGTCTAGCTACTAATAAGTGACAGAGTTACAAATGTATGTGTGAAGAATTCAGAGAGCATATAAAAGAAAAAAGCCAAAAACCAAACAGCATCACCACCACGTCCTTTTTATATATTATGGCTTCCCTTAGAAAGCCTCAATATGCATCCTGCTGAAAAACTTACAGCCAAACCTGTTGATCAATGAGTAAACTTAGAGTTAGTTTGCCTGTGCCACACAAAGCATCACTAGCAGCCATGCGGGTCAAAAAACAAATAGGAAAAAGGGGAAGCTATGTCCTAAGAGACTATGACTACAAAATCGTGAATTTGGCACAGCAGAGAATGTAGAAATTGTCTACTAGGACAAGAAAAAGGCATAGAAAAATATAAGAAGTGCTGTGCTTGTGCGTATGCACGTTTCTGTGCAGCTGTGCCTGTTGTTTATGAGCTTAACTTGAAAAACAAACCCCCTTAGAGCCCACCACTAGTTCATTCAGAACCAGAAGAAGACCTTGTATTTCATATTTCAGTAATTCAAGCTGTTCAGTCCTATGGGATTAACCCTCTCATGCATCACCTTCAGCTTCCCTGTGCAGACAAGGCTTGGTCAGAGGCACTGCAACCCTGTGCTACCTGCATGAAGAAGGCACCAGCCTCACCCGTATCCAGGTAAATAAAATTTAGGAGTCAGTCTGCTCCCAGGGAATGCCAAAACCAGCCCCATACAGACACAAAGACATGGTTGCACTCCCAACAGGAGGATTGCTACCCTCCTCTCCTAGGCAATAAATTGCCTCTCCTAGGCAATAAATGAATGTGAAGCTGGTGGCAGCAATTCATCTGTGTCACCTCTCAGGTGAGTTAGAACTGTGCAGGATGGCTGGCCATGAGAAATGTCCTCATGCACCCTCAAAGGCATGGAAAACTTGGATGCATCTTCTCCTTAATAAACAAGCTCAGCCTGCTTCCCACAGCCTACATCAGCTTTTCAGAATTCATTCCAAGGTCCCGGACTTTACTTTAAAGGCTGGATTTGAGTAGAGTTAAAAATATTGCTAGAGATCATAAATATTGACCATCATCCAGAAAATTATTCCTCTATCCTGCTGAAGGCTTTACAGGGAGAATTTGCTAAAACTGGAGCGTTGAATCTCATAGGAAGAAGGAACAATCACAAGTTTCATCTTCAAGTACAAAGTGCTTTTAAAAATATAAAGTTCTTGCATAAACATTGGGGAAATATAAAAATGTATAAATAAGTAAAAAACTAAACCACAATGCTTCATTGCACACACATTCCTTCACGGGGTGTGGATGAGGAAATAGGTAAGACAGCTCTTAGTCATGTTGCTTACCTGCTGTTCTGGAGGGTAATCTCATCCCGTGTGAGTGAGTGCAATATAATGATGTACTTTAACTGGATCACATCAAGGTATATGTGCTTTTGTCTCTGAGGTTACCATTAGATGCTCCAGAAAAAAAGAAAATGCACTGGAAAAATTACAGAATTATATAAAATATTTTATTTGTCCTGAGATGGAGCTGGCTAATGCCTTGATACAGGACTAAAAGCCCTTGCAGATGGTATTATTTTCTTTTCTGTTGCTTGCACTTTCTGTCCAACCTTATCTGTCAAGGTTAAAATTTTTATTTTCTTCTCTCTTCTTTTTTTTTTTTTTGTCTTTAGTAAATTCCCACCTGTCTCTAAGTTCAATCAACTCAAAGTCCTTGAAGTGGGAAGCACTGCTTGCTTGCCAGGTGATGGCATCAGCGTTTGAGATGTTTCTTGCTGTTCAGTGGCTTTGCGAATCTCCTGGCTGGATCGGTTTCTTTTTGCACCTCTAGCCACGAATACAGGCTGACTAGAAAAGCCACAGGCTCCCCCTTTGGTCCTACTGCTAGAGAGAGACAAACCTGTCTCCCATGTTCCTGGCATGTGCAGTTTTCCTCCTCTCTCTGCTCCCTCTCCCCTCCACCCAGCTGGCACGGCCCGGCGGATGCCCTCCCCCTCAACACTCCAAGCAGGGATGGTTGCTATCCTCACCAGCTGACATCAGTGCTAATTTCCTGTAAGTTGCCACAGAATAAAGGAGAGGCCTCTTTCTAAAAAATCTTTCCGGCTTGCTTAAAAACACTCTCTTGTCTTCTTTTCTTCCTGTGTGCAGCTTGCAGAATCAATAAGGCCCCAGCTCTTAGCCCTGAGCAGCAGAGAAGCTATTGCTGCAAACTCAGCAGGAGGAAGAGCTAGGGCAAGCAAGGAGCCCAGAGATAATCAAAAGTGCCCTCCCATGGCTCAGGATGTTGCCAAGTGCTTGGATCAGGACCAGAAGGCAACACACTAAGACTCTTTGTCAAGCAAGGAATCATCTTCATTATCCCCACTTAATTATCTCTGAATGTCACTAATTGCACTTACCTTTACCTTACACTTACCAAAGGGGCTGGGCCAAGTGCTCCTCTGTAATATTACTTTTGAAAAACTCTGTATCTCCTTATGCAGGTGCCTGATGACTGTTAAAAGGGAAAGGAGCCCCTCTTACACATCAGTGTTTAATGCCATGACAGGCTGGTACAGAGACTCTGCATTCAGTGAAATTATTCTCAGTATTCAGTGTAATTTCAGGCAGTCTTTACCGTTTAAAAGAAAGCCTGTTTGTTTTTCCTTTTGAAAAGAGACAAACAAACAAAACCACACAAAACTCTAAACTAAGAACCAACCAAACCAAACACAAACCAAATCAAACCAAAAACCCCCAGAAAAAGGGACTCTCATTGTTTATTACAACAAAAAGTGGGAAAGAGGGCTGGTATTTTGTTGGCTGTTAATGAAAAAAAAATCTTTTAGCAGCATTTACAGATTTAGGACTCTTTTTTTAAGGGAACCACGTGAGGGATGTACCAGGTTGGAGTGATTACACACTTACCAGTAGTGTAAGAATCTACTCTCAACCAGGGAAAGGCAGAGAGCAAAATTTACCTCTGGGTAAATTTTTGGCTGGTGACAGAAACCAGGAGAGTACTAAAATTACAGCTTGAATGCGGAAAACTATTAATCCAGGGGTGAGTTGCATCTTTTGCTGGACTGTGTCATTTTTTGAATTGTGTCATTTTGCTTGGGTACACTGTCAACTTCCAGCATGCTTTGCCCTAAAAATCATGGGCATGTGACTGAGGAAAAAGCAAAAATCTGTATTGCTGCCATATTTAAAAGGCTTCTTATTACACTTTAAAAATTGGTGAAGAAGACCTATTTTGGTTTAGTGAAAAGAAGCAATAAAGATAAGAACAAATCCACTGAATCCAACAGGACTCTACATTTGTAAAATGTGTGCTTAGTTCAGGTCATAGGAAAACTGAGATGTGCAAGAGCACTGCAAATCCTCTGCATGGGGGTACCAATCTGGGACTGGTTTCTTTTTCATCAACACAGACACACTCAGAATTTCCTCTTCCCTCTGACATTTGTCCCTCTCCCTTTGAGATTGGTGGCCTTCTTGCCCTTTGCAACATCAGCTGAAACATGGTAAGTGGTGCATGAAAACCTTGCATGAATTCCATAGCTCCTTCGAGAGGGCTAATCCACCATTTAGGTCCCACAGGTTTAAATGCTTTTCATCACTTGACCTCTTCACAAGGATGAATTTCCCCTACAGTGAGGATGGCATCTGACAGTTGTTACTTTGTCAGTCAGAAGAAACTATAAAGCAATACGCAATAAACATCAAATAAAATAATAAAATTTGTAATTCTGCCTCACAGATTATTTCTTTGGATCACTGTTTAAAATATCAGAATTAATATTTCCAGAAGAATACGATTGATTGCAACAATTCTACTGGAAACAGCAAAATCTACTCAGTGAACAGTCTGTGTGTACAGCCACTGGTCTAAATCAACTCCACTGCCAAACTGGCAAGCACCAGGTAATATATAAAATGAATAGACAATTCAGAAATGTCCAACAGATAACTAAAATTGAAATTTTATTTTTTTTTCAATAATATTCATCAGACAATTTTCTGACAAGACTTTTCTGAAAGATGAAGTGCAAATGGGAACCCTGTAAGAATGTTTAGAAGAATTGTACATGACATTTTTAAGCGCCACCAAGTACACATTGAATACTTTGTAAGTATATAGGCATAGCAACATGCAAGTGTCATGTACCCAACATTACAATATGCATTTTGTCTCTTTAAAGTTATTAATGAGGAAATAAAATGAAACTGATGTGTCTCATCATCAGTGCAATATGTTTAATTCCCATGTTTTTTTGTTTTTTTTTTTACAGGTTAGTGGTTGTATTTCTGAACCATTCAAATGTATCCTTCTCAGGGCCACAAATTGTCAGTGTAAGAGCAAAGTACACCAGAGTTCTTAGGAGAATACACTTACACTGACCATGAACAGATGAAGCTGTTATAGTCCTTTCACAAATTATGCCTTATTATTTATTCTAGGAAACTTCCTGGTGAACTGAAGGGGTTTTGTAGTTAAAAAATATCTAGGCTAAAAGTAAAGGATGCACAAGGATTGCTTTATAATTCTTTTGAAAAAGAGCTAAATAGCAACTCAAACATGTGCATTAAGGACTTGAGCCTTGTTCTTTTGAGATCAATAGGCGTACTGTACTCAATTTTGATGGAAGCAGGACATATATGAATCCAGTAATCCATGATTTCCCTCTTTTGGCTCACTGTTTTGGCAGAAGCAGATGACTGTAGGTTATATTTGCATATTTCTATGAAAGCTATATAGGGGTATAAGCAAATCTGCATTCACTGAAAAAGGACAACATGTGCAACTGCATATTTACTAACATTAATCAATATGCATAGAAAGGAGAGAAAGGGGAAATTATAAAGAAATCAACCCAGCAATTAAAGACTATCCTCCTCTTTATAATCAACATAAATAATTGATGATCATGCTTACAATCTTATTTACAAGCTATTACTTTAAACTCCCTCCCTTTACACCTATTATAAAAACCTTTCAATATTTCATTTTAGAACAAGACTGAGAAAATTATTATGTTTAGAAGAAAATAGCATTGGTGATTTTCAGCACTATGCATAAGGGCAGGCTAAGGCTGTCTGCAGTTTGTGATGAAACATGAGACCAGAGCTCACACATGAAACACTGCTGGCTTGACCCTGAACACAGGGAAAGTGCTAAAGTGCTGACCCCAACAGGCTTGGCTTTGCACCTGAAGTCTTAAAAAAGGGAAGAAACAAAACCCCTTGAACTTTTCTTTAATAGTAGCACAGACTGATCCTTTTAGAGGTGATACTTTTCCTTCCTCCTTTCCAATTAGACTGCTGCTTTTAGCCCAGCAGAGAATAAATGACTTAAGACACAGAATATGGAGGGCAGACCTACAGTAAACATAGAAGCCATGAAATTTATTTTTTAAAATTTTTTTCCCGTCTACTGCAAGGCTCTGGAAGCCTCTAGAACTGCAGACTCATTCAAATTGGCTTCACACTTTCTGTCTGGTTGTGAGTACATTAAACATTGCTGAAGAAAATGAACACAGCTTGGCAACAGGATGATTCCTAGATGCTGGAAGAATTCTCTTAAGGGCTGCTGGAAGCGCATGACGCTTGGAGCATCCTGAGGATGTGGAGTGAAACAGAAGTGTGCTGTTCAACCATGTTTGTACCCTTATTTTCTCCTGAGTTAAAAGAAGTGCAGAGTGCTGGGTAAGATTCCTCGATAGCAAGAAGGAACTGTGCTAACTTCTCTTAATGCCAAGGAAACAACTTTCATGTGTTTTAGAGGCCTTAGGTCCACCCTGAAAAACCCTGTAGGAAGTCCTACTCTCAAAAGAGTTTCTACTCTGTTCTGTTGACATCAAAGGCTTCTATATTAATTTAATTTTCTCCTGCTGTTTGCAATAGTCCTTCTGTGCTCCCCATGCATTGAGTATTTTTAATGTAAACATGCCCTGGCAATATTATGTTTAAATAAGTGAGAGACAAGTCAGGATATATCAACAGTATTGATATTGCATATTTAATTCAAAAGCCTGCATGTGCTTTTTAAAGTTTCTCTTCATACGTGAATGTCATACGTGGAAGAATTGTGTTGCAGTTGGATTGTGAATCATTATCTAGAGCTGACTAAATATTGATGTGTTATAGCAGTTTATTTTTAAGCTGTTTGGGATGAATCCCCAGCCAGTGTAAATTGGCCCACATTTAAGGCAACAGAGTGAAGCTGATTTATACCAGCTGAGGCTGTGTCCTTATGCCCTGTTAAAAAGTTAAAACTATACCAAAATTAAAAAGAACAGGGCAAGAATTATGAACCCAGAAAATATTTTTACCTATTTTTAACAGAAAAAAACAATAATACAGTGATTTAATTTCAAGACTAAAGCAAAGATTCCATGGTATTTAAAATGTATACAAATATCTCATAGCTAGTATTTAGACTAAGAGGTAGATGTCATATTCTAGGAATAGTATAGTGTGGAATTATGCTAATGGAAGTTGCTAAATACATTTATTAGCCTGTTACACAGGACACAAAGGAGGGTGATAGCAATGGCAACCACAAGAAGGCTTACAAAAAAAATCTTGTCTTTTGCTACTCTATGTTATCTATCTTTTGGTGCATTTCTTCTGGAAGGGCATGATGGAAAAGTGTCAAGAAGGAAAAAGATTTACAATACAAAACTTCATGTTTACAAAAACATTAGTTTTATCATTTAGGGCATCCTCTGTACTGTAATGGAAGCATTTTTTACATAAAATTTAAGATTACCTGGCGTTACTGAGCAAGCAGTGGAAATTCTAGGTGAGATGATTCAGCAAAATAGGGGTCAGAAGAATGCAGCTCTCTCTCTCTCTCTTTCTCTCTGTTGTTCTTGCTAAAAATACCAGGGCATATGGCAGCATATTTCAGCATCCTAACATACTAGGCTCCCTTGAGGACAGAAAAAAAAGATGAAACTTGTGCTGTTGAGCCAGCAATAAGATTACAGAACAGTGTTGCCAGACATTCAGAGTGCTGGCAGCAAAGCCATTAGAGGAGTCAGTGTCTTACTTTGCTGAAAGGTGTTTCAGTGGTATTTAATGGTTCTCCAAGAAATGGAAAGCAAAGCTGGTGAGAATGAGGAACAGTATTTTTTATAAATTAGTTGTCATTGCAAGTAGAGGAATTACACATATTGCATTAGGATATCCACTGCTTGTAGATGTACCTTCCACTTTTCGCTTGTGACTGTTGGGGGTCACCCCTTGCTTGAAAAAATCAAAATGCATATTATAATTACATGGTTTTCCAATATCCATACACAGCAAGTACAAGATACTTACATGTAAGTACACTGTATTTACCTATATTTTTGCATAGTTTTTAGTGTGTACTTTGTGCCACTTAATAAAAAGCATTACTCATCATTTTTGTTGTTGCTGTTTTTCTTTATTAGACAGCTTGTTCAATTAAAGTTGGAGTAGCTGGGATTTTTGGTATGTTCATCACAGATTACCAGTCCCTAGGAGTGTAGAGATTAGACATTTGGAGGAGTCTGGGTAAGCCATGGGGGAAGCTGCAGTGTGAACATGAAAGTTTTAAATAATCTCCTTAATTAAGAAACGCAATATCAGATTTAATGATGCTAATTTAATAAACTTACCTTTAATTGGAACGGAATTCTAAAGGTAAGAAGTCCGTTTTCCTTTTGGTAACACTTTACAATAAGTGGCACTAAATTACACTAGAACTGCTATGTTACAGGGAATTACATGTAACTACACTGTAACTGTTGAAGGAGCTACTGTACATGTGCGTACATGGTAACTTCAGTGCTGTTACAATCATGAATTACATAATTACAGATGATTCTGTCCTTTCTTTTCATTGAAATAGCTATATATATATATATTTATATATATATTATACTGCAATGAAAACACACAAGATGTTAACTTTCATGTCTCACTTAGAAAAGTTGGTTTTCTTCATGTGTTCCTTTAGAGAGGGAGTCTCAGTGCAAGACGAACCATCCTTAAGTAATGTGGAAACTTTTTGAGATGTTCTAGCTTAAACTCTGAGCCTCAAGTTAAACATCAGGTTCCTTAAACTGTCTCTTGGTTTGTCAGATGACACTAAAAGAGTGGGATGATGCACCCCTTGTCTTCTGATGCACCGCTTTCTTGTTCAAATCATGAGAATGTTCTTGAAGCATTACAAAAAAAAAAAAAAAAACAACAGAAAAGAATAAAGTCTACATCAAAAAAATTAAAAATAATCAGCAATCGACACTGTAAACAGTACACTGGCAGAAACTAGCTACCTGGTCTGGAGAAAACTACTCTGCGAGTGAGTGAGGGAGAGGATGTCACATAGATTTTAGTGAAGGTGGTTCCCATTCAGAGCCTCCATTTTACACACTCGCTAGGTGCCTCACACCATCATAATTTTTTTTTTTTCCAGAATGGGAACTCGAACAAAAGGAATGAAAAACTGGCTTTTAGCCTACTTAATGTCATTAGTGTTGAGCCATGATTCTGCTTACAGAAAAGAGGGATGCCTCTCTACACCCAGTGTAGTAATTTGAACCTGTGAAGACCAGACAGGCCTGCACAGTGCTATCCAGGTAGAACGCTCTGCGTGGGGCTTTTCACACCTGCTGTGCACAGCTGCAAGGGACATCACCAGGTGCAAGACAATGGAAGATAAAATGGGTTAAAAATGAACACTTGTGAGCAGTTTTAACTGAAAGCCAATGGAAAAAAAAAAACCCAAACAAACCTGTCTTAACAGTACAGCTTATATATCTGTTTTTTTGCCAAGTTGAAATGCTGTTTGTATGCCACTGGGGAATATGGTTTGAAATGGTTACCACAAGGCCAATCCTGTTTTTGCAGGCCCTACCTGACCTTGGCTGGGTAATGGTTCAAGTAACAACCCTACTATTCAAGCAAGCTGGAGTTAGGAAGGATGAAGAAAGGCGTAAACACCACTCTGGTGGGGAATTCCACTGGAGCAAATAAGGCCCTCATCCAGGGAAGCACTTCGTTTTTAAGCATATGAACAGTGCCTTATACTCCAAGGGAACTCCTCTGATGCCTGAAGTTGACTATGTGCTAAAATCTTAATTGAACTGGGCCCCAGGTCCTGAAATAAAACTTTGATACTGTACTATAGCTAATGTAACTTACTGCTGTGACAAGAACCCATATTTTTGGTATTAAACTGAATGACTTCCTTTGCCAGCCTTTTACATGTTTATGTTTTGAAAGACATGAATATCTTGTAAACCTATACTAGTTTTCAATGTGTCTAGTAGCACCTACCTGGTTCTCTCAAACTACCATATTATATTAACATATTATTGCATTTTTCCACAGATGGGTATGGAGTGAACTGTAAAAACAAGCATGCAATCACATCAATGCAGACTTATTTCTTTAAAATGTCATACTGTATATGATTTATTATGTTAACACTCAACCACATCATATTATTTATGTCTGTATATTTTGAAAAAAAGTGCTGCTTTGATTGACGTCACCCTTTTTTCTTAGAAATTAACAAGATAAATGCTTCAACAAAAACAATTAAAATACTCTAATATTGTCCTTAAAAGGTTTATATTCTTCTGATAAATAATCTGTCACAGCACCTTTATCTTCCGTTTTACCATACCACATGATGTCGTATTCCAAATTCTCCCTTCCCCACACAAAAATAAAATCCCAGGAGAAAGTCCTTTACAGTAGACCATCATGCTTGTATGCTTCACAAATACATCAACCAGAGAGAAATACTTCTTTTGTCAAAGGTGCAAAACACAGGAGCAAAGCGAGCTCCAACTAGACTTAACTTGCATTCTCCAGTGTAGAATCATTTCCAAGACCTGTTATGGCAACCTTTTCTTTTCATTGGAAGAGGAAATAAGCCAATGGGCTTACAGTGTTTTGTTGTCATATTTAAGAGCATGTGATTTTTCAGCTGTCAATTACACCAAAAAAAAAAAAAATCAGAAATAATCCAAACAGAGACCTTCACTGTGGAGCTAAAAGCATGGCAGGAATTCTCTATCATTCACGGTGACATAAGTTTGTACCTCACAAAATGCATAGACAGGAATTTAATATAAAGAATTAGTCCATTTACTGTATACACAAAACATATATCTTTTGTTTTAACACTTCTATTTTTTCTCTTTTTTTTCTTTTTTTTTTTCTTTTTTTTTTTTTTTTTTTTGGCAAACCAACATAGAGAAGCAGCTCTGGAACTGCCAAATTAAAATTGAGAATTTTAGCAACTCAATAGTATTTTTTAAGGATAGTAATCAAATGTGGTTGTAATTTAAAACCTGAGGCTGTGCACTGGTTGTTAGCTTAAAACTACCTTTCCATATAACATTGTGCTTCCATTGTATAACAAAGAAAAAATTAACAAGAACTAGAAAAGTTTGCTGCTGAACAGTGCTAGGACATACAGACAAAAAAATACTAACACATGTTATCCACTGAGAATATTGATTTTGAGTCATATCTAAAGGGATATAATGGACATTAGAAAATGCTTACTTGTGACTGACTTAGCTACTGCCAAAAAAGTTGAATATGTATCAAATAATGTTTAATTGAATTTATTATATGCACTATATACAGATACTAAAACGCCTTGCAATTGTGCCCCATGAACACATCAAATTTGAGTCGGCAGGTGAGGTCATGTTTAGCAAATAAATTATAAAAACATAAATTACTCAGAAAGTTCTCTAAGCTTTGTGATCCCAAAAGCCAGTAAAAGGGCAGGACAAATTGTTCAAAAGAAGCTCTATTACCTAACTTTGCAGAATCTGTATAGCTATTCAGCATGTTTTCACCACTGAAACATGGCACTGTTGTCAAAGTACCATTTAAATCATAACAAAACAAAGCAAAAAAACCCAAAAAATTCACTGGACTGATCATTTTTTTCCTACCAAATTCAAACATATAGGCAACTATACTAAACAGATTTCAATTTGTGTTTCCCAGGGCGTGTGTTTCAAAAACAAGTTGCTTTTTGAATTATAGATAGACAGGTATAAAAGATTCTTTGTAAACCTCTAATCTTAGACTTAACATTTTCTGTAAGTAAACTAGGACCTTACCTAATAGTACTTGTTATGAATTTTGTTCTATGACATACTAGTAGGGACATGATAAAAGAAAACTGGAAAAGAAAGCTGCATAACACTTAAATATGTAGAAAACTTGGATTAAGATGATGATTAACATTGTTAAGGCTGTATATTCAAGCACTGTATGTTAAGAGAGCAGTGGATATGATTTTTAGGCAATAAGAAATGTCCTGTTTTATGCATGATACTGTAATTATAGAATGATGATGTCAACAGCTGATTGTTGGCATAAACTGGCTACTTATAGCAGGTATGCGAGTTAATAAAGATAGCAGAAGATGGCAGAAATGAATTCTGAGAAATGATAGCCAGTTTTCTCCAGCAGTCAGCCTGATAAGTAAAACTCCAAGATTCTAGCTCTGCATCTAAATGAAATACTCTTTTTTCTCCTCTGCATTGACTTGGCTGCCTTCTGCATTGATAATGGCTGTGTCGGCATCAGGTGCATCTTCAGCTCCTTTTGCTTCATTTGTTAAATATGTTCCTGTAGGAATCAGTACAAGAGAAAAGAAAAGGAGAAAGATTAGGTTTGGATTTTTTTTATCTTTCAAACAATGTACTCCAATTTTTTAATGAATGAAAAATATTTTTACACTGTTTTTACTATGCATCATAAAGGTATGCTCAAGTTTCTAATTTGCTTAAGAAATATTTACACTGATACTTATACTGGTAAAGGAATCTACACAAACTCTAGTATATCCACAACAAATTAAATAAATAATTTAATAAAACTCCACTTTATCTAACTGCAGTAATATGCAATATATTTTTCAACTATAGAATAAGTGATAAAGTCTTGGTTATTTCATGAAATAGTTATCCATCAAAAACAAAGCAATTTTGAAGACTTAGAGATTCATAAAAGTGCTTTTTTCTCTTTAATGGCCACTGATCATTTGTATTTCTGTTTTTTCTTTATCATATATATACTTTATTTTTACTGAATTGTATCATAGTAGGTTCCAAGAATTACAAAATTGAGGCAGTTTTATTAACTGAACCAACTCATTATATATTATCACAGCTATTTTTATGCTCTGGAAAAAATGAAAAGAAGAAATGTGTACAATAGTCAAATTTCCCTTTGTGAAAGCCATTATTTATGCTGACATAAGATGTACAAGAGTTCATTCAGGAAAGTGAAACAAAAGAGACACACTTTCACTGGCTCGTTTAAAAAAAATCTGATTTTCTCTCAAGTAGTAAAATCAAATTGTAAATATGTTTTTTATCAATTTACATTTGCTAGGTATATGTTTATCCTATCTAAAATGAGAGTTACTGAATTAATACCAACACTCATCCCCTCTTTTTATTTTTTTTTTTGTTTTTGTTTGAGGGGTGTGGAAAGGGAATCAGCTGAATTTTAGCAATAGGCCTACAAGCTGTACAGAGGTTAAATCTCAAGGCATGATTTTGGAAATAACTAGGTCAAAATCAAATCATAGAGAAGTCAGAGTCAGTGTTACTCCATTCCTGTTATCTTTAGTGGCAGAGGGGACTGAAAATGAAGGGACCAGAATTATTAAGGTAGAACCACAGAATAAAGTAAAGCTAGCCCCACGAATGAACCCCTTATTCCAGCAGGATCATTGATAAACTGATTTGAAACTCACTACTGGATTCTAATATTATCTTTTAAACATATACTTGAAATATTCTTGTTCACTCAATGCATATATGTTCTGCTGAATTGATATGGTAGTTAAAACTATGAGAACAGGATGAGAACATATAATCAAGTATCAGGAGTTAAGGTCCAAAACCAAGGGGCAGTCTTACTCCTCGGTCTCCCTAAATCACTGACTTATAAGATGACCTTGGGCATGCACTAACTCCATGTCCTTTGCCTTGGCCAGCCCACTGGAAAACTGGTGAAAATTCTCAGGGACTTCACTTGCGACTGGACTGAGAACTATTTTTTGTTCAAATCATTTAGCAGAGGGGGGGAAGGCAAAAGGGAATGGCACTCCCAGGTGAAATCACGCCTTGCTTCCAAGAGTGATTGAACTTCCACTAAATGTGTCCTACCTTTATGTCTTGCCAGGTATCGACCAAGGAGAATTATAGAACATAGTGTTACAAAGACAACTACAGCCACTATTCCTCCTATAAGAGCGTGATCAGGTCCAGTCTGTCCAGCCAAAGCATTTGGATCTAGAGGGAGAGATAAAAAAGCAAAAGTGGTCCCACACAGAGAAAAAAAAATGACAGGAGAATTCACAGTACCAAGTTTTATACTGATCATCCTGAAAATAGGGCATTTCCCTCTTTAATATTCAGCACCGCTATTCCCACTTTTACTCCCAGTATCTTATCAACAGCACAGTGCCGCTTGTATTCCCAGACTGTTAAAACCCTGAGGACATCACAGTTATGAAAAATATTACCCTATTCTTCTTTGGCAGAGGTTATTAAATGAAAAAGGTTTCTAGCTTTGTCCTCATCATTTTACAACTGAAAACCTGGCCATAGCTATTTATAGAAGGAAAAACAAGGAAGTGAGAATTGGAGATCGGATAGCATCAGCAGAATAGTGTCTGCATAATACATAATTTATAGAATTGATTCTCAGTGGGGAACCCTTATATGCTCTCTTCCTCTCATTCCTACCCTCTTGCACCAGAAATAAAAAGGCAGATAAAGTGCAGCCGTGCCAAGTTCCTCTGCACATGGCTGAGTCTGCATGGATTTGGTTAGATAAACATATCAGGCAACCTGAAACTCAGCATTCAGACTCAAGCATTGGTTTGTGAATTTACTACAAATGCTCGATTAACACCCAGTGTGTGTTATCTATTACACCAAGCTGTAATAGATATCACAGAATCACAGAGTCAGCTGGGGTGGAAAAGACCTTTGAGATCATCAGGGCCAACCAATGAAGTAACACCACCTTGTCAAGCAGTCCATGGCACTGAGTGGCACATCCAGGCGCTTCTTAAACTCCTCCAGGGATGGTGACTCCACCACCTCCCTGGCCAGCCCATCCCAATGCCCAATCACTCTTTCTGTGAAGAACTTCTTCCCGATGTCTAACTTAAACTTCCTCTGGCACAGCTTGCACTTTGGTGTTGTTAGACCTCATCCTGTTGTATTCAGCCCATCAATCCAGCCTGTCCAGGTCCCTCTGCAGAACCCTCCTACCCTCCAACAGATCAACACTCCCCCACAACTTGGAGTCATCCTCACATTTGCTAATGGCTGAGTGAATCAGCAGGTTCCATTTTCCAGCTCAGAGCACTGGGAATACAGATTCAAGTGTTCCGTGCTGGTCATTTGCCTGTTCTGTTGCCCGATATGTCACAAATGGTGCAAAGAGACAATCATGGGAAATGACACTACTTTGGGGTGAATAATTCTTCAGAGCTTTTATCAATGAACCAGTAACCTGTGACTGTTGACTCAACAGATAAATGCAGAAGGTAAAATTTTAATCTGAGGATCATGACATGGTTCCTATTATAATGAAAACGCCTCTGCTATGAAGTAATAGTAATTCTCTGAAGATGTTATTAGTATGTACTGTATGCTGCAATCATTCCACTCTCACTGCTTCAAGGGCATTTCCCTTGTAGAAGCTGTTTATATTCTTCAAATAGTTTGCAAACAACTTCTTTGCTTTTCAAAAGGAAAAGGCAGGAAAAATATTTACACATAAAAGAGGGCAAATCTGTGAAGATGACAGAAAGGCCTATGATAATGCTGAAGAGGTGTGATTCTGTAATACCATGATTACTTTCTGCTGTCCAGGCTTGCTATATGGAAGTAAGATGTATGGATAGATCTGGTATGGGAGTCTCATGAGGTGTAACAAGGCTAAGTGCTGGTGCTGCACCTGAGTCAGGGCAAATTGTGCTCTCAGTCCGGGCTGGGGGATGAACAGATCCAGAGCAGTCTGGCTGAGAAGGACTTGGGGGTGCTGGTGGGTGAACTGGCCTTGTGCTCTCGCAGCCCAGAAAGCCAAATGTGTCCTGGGCTGCATCCAAAGCACCATGAGCAGCAGTAAAGGGAGGGAACTGTCTCTGAGCCACTCTTCAGAGACCCTATCTGGAGAACTGCATCCTGTTCTGGGGTTTCCAGCAGAGGAAGGACGTGGACCTGCTGGAGTAAATTCAGAGGAGGCCACCAAGTTGATGTGAGGCATAGAGTACCTCTCCTATAAGAAAAGGCTGAGACCACTGGGATTGTTCAGCCTGGAGAAGACATGGCCTTCGGGTGACCTAGTTATGGCCTTCCAGTACTTGAAGGGAGCCTACAAGAAAGATGGAGAGTCACTATTTACAAGGGTTTGTAATGTTAGGACAAGGGGAAATAGCTTCAAACTAAGAGTAGGTTTAGAGTAGATTTTTGGAAGAAAATTTTCACTGTGGGGACACTGAGGTGCTGGAACAGGTTTCCCAGAGAAAGTGCAGCTGCCCCATCCCTGGAAGTGTTCAAGACCAGGATGGATGGAGCTCTGAGCAACCTGGTCTAATGGAAGGTGTCCCTGCCCATGGAACTAGATGATCTTTAGGGCCCTTCCAACTCAAGCCATTCTATGATTCCAAGATCTACAAATGCACATGTACATAAATATAATGTTCCATAGATGAAAGACAAGAATCCTATTTTCTTTTCCTTTTGCCAACTGTGAAGCATTCTGCAACTACATTTTTAGGCTTACTGGAGCACAGAGTGGTGTGGCTACTGGTACAGGTTCAGTTCTGCTCTTAACAATCACTGGACTCATCAGGCAGGACATTGTCACTTATTGCTGGCTTTCTGAGCTCCCACACCTTTCTCTTCTAGCTACAATGAGGACTTTGGGGAAGCTGGTCATAACACTTCTGTGGATATGATGGGAAATAATAGGTATTTGGTCTCAAAAAAAGCTAGAAACACCTTATCTCCTGCATCCTCTTCCCCCTCCACATCCTCCTGGAATTGTGCTGCTGGCGGTGACACCACAATGAGTACACATCACCAGTCCAGAGGGACATAGGTTCCATTTTGGTCATTAAATTTGACCCCAAATCCTGTGCACCAGCAGACTCACAGGGGAAAGCAAGAGTGCTGAAGCATTGCCTTCCCAAAGCAAGAGCTTGGAGCATTCAGTCTTCCTCTCCCTTGCCTTGCAGGGGCTTTGTTTTCCGGGAAGAGCAAGGAAGAAGTGGCTGCTTGCTTGAGAAGATGGAAGGTGACAGCTTGCTGTAGGAATGTCAGCCTGCTTGAGCCATCTAGAAAATTCCTCCTTTAGCAGTGCCTATGGCAATGTTGAGTAAAGCTCCTCCCTGCAGCAAAAGGGCAGGACCCATTTGGACTCTGAGGACCACCCATGTCCCCAGGCCCTGTGTGTGACCTGCAGGAGATGCTCTTTGGCAGCACTGGGACAGGAGCAGCATGAACGTTTTTTCCCCACATAAAACTGGCTCCTGTTGGTATGCTGCCAGTAACACTGAAGAACAGAAGGAGAACTTTTAAGGGATAATATACTTCCTGATGCAGAGCATAATCTAGAGAAGGGTTAGCACAGCACTTTATCTACAGGCATTTTTGCAAAGCTGATTGAAGTGCACAGCCTTAGCTCAATACCCAGACTTACAACGCATGTCCTCTGTGAGCTGTAATAAACATTACAGATAAAAATCCTCACAATACACTGAGATAAATACATCTCTGTGTTTTTATCCTCTGGTGTTTCTGACTCAGAGTGACTCACTCCTCCTCTGATATACCTGCTGTGAATACAGGAAGTGACCCAAAGCCAGCCTAAACACAAGGTTTCCACCTATTAGTCTGGATGAATGAGATTCTAATACTGCTATAGGCTGAATTTTTTTAACAATAAAATTAATGTAGGTATTTGTTGGAGTGCAAAAGTAGCAGCATTATTTTTTGCTCTAATTTCAACCTCGCTATCAAAGCCAGGTTAAATTTGTTGGTATTGCTAGAGAAGTTTGTCCAGAAAAAAACCCCAAAATTTATATATAACCTATTACTGTTATACTACCAGTGAACAATTCCTTTGTTAAAAAGGAAAAATTCCTTTGTTAAAAATGAAAAAGAAAAAGGGAAAGGAAGGGGAGAAAGCAAAAGATGGAAGCAAAGGAAATAAAGAAAGATTCTTAAAAGTGGCCAATATTTTCTTGGGAAACCAACCTTTTTTCCATCTCAAAATGAAAATCTGCACAACATAAACAATATTCTGAACAGGAAGCATATCTCATGGATAGTCTCATAGAAAAATAATGCTAGCATTAAATATGAACATGCTCTACATTATGCATACAGAGTAATGCACTATACTTCTGCCTTTCATGAAATGACCTAAGCCCCATGAGTGAATTATAGATCTGGGGTTTTCTATCCTGGTATAAATAATTACTGTTTAAAAAATGTGCCCGAGCAGTATCTGAAAGATAGAAATACAGGGATTTGGAAACTATGCTTTTTGTATTTGAGGTATTTATACAGTGAACATGCATAATCATTCAAGTGCTCTGGGCACAAGTCTTAGCAACTGCCAATAAAGTTCCTGAAACCACTGGCTACTCCACAGTTTGCTTTCCAAAAAGCAGATTACTATTCAGATTATTTTTAGATTCACATTTTAAGCTTCATGGACTTCACCAAGTAAATCCTGCCCTGCCATACACACAACTCCAGCAAATGAAATCCTAGGTATGCAACTGTGCAAGAAATACTTTAGCGACTTCCATTAAAAAAAATAGATTATACTGTTACTGTTTTAATACATACTGGTTTTTAGTGCATGAACACAGGCAGCTACAGTAGTCATGGCCTGAAACAGTGGAATTACAATTTTGCAATCAGACTAGATCATCAGAGATCAGTTCTTTTTTCTGCTTATTTTGTCCTTTGATGAAACTAAGAAAATCTTCTAAAAACATAATGACACAAAAACTCTTTTTTTTTTTTTTGTCTTTTATTTGCTTTTTTTTCCCATAAATTTAGAAAGCTTCTTCAAAACACCGATTACCAATGCTGTGAAAATTTACCTATTTTCAGCTTTTGGGGTTTCCCTGTTACTGTTTGTCCACAAACTGTGAATACACTTAAATTAAATAACACACACTTAAACTAAATAACACTCTTAAAATGTCTAAGAGGGGAAAAAAAGCCTCATTTTTTAAGAGATGAAACACATCAGATAAACCTTAGACCTAATAAATAAGTAGATATTCTCTTTTTATGACCTGCTGACCAAGTTTCAGTGTAGAATATTTTAATGTGAATTCACATTTTAGTTAAGCAGAGAAATTTTGGAATAATTTTTCATGCTTTTGCATAAAGTGTATGTTAATTATTCACCTAATTTCAGTTTCTTCATGCATAAGTTTCCTTCTTATTTATGCAGAGCTGACTTGACTGAGCAGGCTGCAGGAAAGGGTCAGATAACCCTTTCCTGAGCAAAGGCAAAACAAGCACATTTGTGCATGCTGAAATGGTGTATTTTGGGGAATATGTGCCCAAGTAGCCCTCTCTTCTGCAGAACTTTATCAATATGCATTTTTGGCCCATATGCTGATGTTTAAAAAAAATCACTCTGATCATGAGATGACCTAGGTTTTGAGGCATCCAAAATAATAATTTGTTTTGACCATTTCTACTATACAAAAAATTGGAAATATCCTAATTTGCTGTGGAGCTTAAATAGCATTCACAAAGTGAAGAGCTATTAAGTATATGTACTATTCATAAATTACTGTTCCTTAAGGCTGGGAAAAGAAAGGGCTGTCCCATTTCTCACAAAAGTATTGAAACCACCAGCCTAGAGTCACTTTTACTGATTTCATGAATAATCAAATTCTGTTGCAAAGTAGAATTGCTCCGATAAAGGATCCCGTGGCATGGCCCTGTGTTACAATTTATATGGCAGAAAAATCTCTTCAAATGAGTCCTGATTCTTTTGTATTCAGGGACTTGTTATAACCCTCAGTACAACTCACCAATATTTCATACTTTTGCAAATGCTATTGTTTTCAGGGCACTGCTCAAATCAGATCAGTAAAGCAATGTGCATTTTAGGGTGGGAAAACCCAACAATTACAAAAATTAAATAAATATCTCTGTCTTATTGGAAAGGCTGTTGAAACAGTGTGGTGAGTGTGAAAATGAATGGTGGGAGACTGTGGAGATTTCTGGAGAAAATCTAGCAAGGACCCTCAAATAATGAGATATCTAAACCTGTACTGCTTTGAAGTGTCCTAACCAGCAGAGACCAAACTGCAACAACTATGGGGGGAGAGTAGTTAGGGGATTTCTGAAGTGTTGCCCTGATTTTTAAAAGTGTTTTCTTTTAAAGTTCTTTTGAAAGTTTTAAAGTTCTCATAAATCTTCTTTAGTCTTCTGATAATGTTTATGTATTTCTACTGGAGTTCTTACACACTGTTCATGTAAATAATGATTGTTTTGCATTCTTTGTGGAAGGAGAGAATTGATGGACTGTTGCTTTGACCAGTGTGGTTGGAGAGGTGGTAATTCCATCCTCCAATCCATGGTCACCTCTGGAATTCTATAAATACCAGATATTCAATTAAAACTTTCTCTTTCTTCTCTTTTGAACTTACCAAGCTTCTGTGTACTCATTTCGTGTTCAATAGCAACACTGAAGTCCATCAGTGAATGTAAATTACATTAGAAATATTCCCCAGTGAATTTTTTCTTCATATCAGCTTAATTTCCCAAGGAGACAAGAGCTTGAGTGATTATTCTCGTTCACTCTGTTCAAATTACTTATGAACTGTGGTTTCATTACAACAAGTTTTAAGAGACAGTAAAGAACTTAAGAGCCTTGTTTTCTTATAACTAACCTGAGAGGACAGGTTGCAGCAAGGGCTCAGAGCTTATTAGATACCAGACAATGTGTAGGAAGGATGCCTTTATAAAAGCCCTAATAGAGACAAAAGCTTCTGTGAAAATCTCTGCCCAAGAATCAATTTTTCATTAGAGGCTTCTCTCCATTGCAAATACTTTGGCGTCCAGTGACACAGATCCTGTTTGAAGTTTTCACATGGCTAGGTGGCATTTATAACCTCTGAGCCCGTGCCTCTCACCTTTTCTCCTTTCTCCAAAGCCCACCCTTCATGCTCCTCTTCCTTCTTGTCTCAGCTCACACTGCAGTATTTTCATAATTCAGTTAAAAAGCCACGAAGCACAATCTCATGGAAACCACAGAAGATTTCTTTGCGCAGCTTATGGCACAAACCTAGGTTCTGAAATGTATTCAGACTAATGTCAATGCCAAGATTTAGCCATATGGTTCATAAAATATTTAATTGTCCCACCAATGCAAGTTCAGGGAAAAAAAAAAACAACAAAACTTTAAAATAAATAAAAACAAGCTAAAAAACCCCAAACCAAAAACCTTGAAACCAAAACCTCAAAACAGAACCTCAAAGATCTGGTTTTACATCAGTAGGAAAAAAGACTAAAGTGGGAATTGTACCACATTATGGATAGAAGGTTAGAATGAAGTGATAGCTGACAAGGTATTTGCCTTAGGAAAAGTAGCAGAAGTGCTGTCTGTGATAAATGCTGGTAAGTTAGAATTTACCCATTTTAGCATCTTAATTTGGGCACCCCAGAGTTCAATTTCTCTTGCATGGCCTGGAAGGCTGAAACAGGTATTTTTAATCTCTTTTAGTAATATACTACTAACCACTAAAGTACATGTACGCCAAACTTGTGAAACTATTGTTAAGAGGGAAAAGAAACTTTCTTCACCTTCATTTAAATTGCAAAGAGTAAGTGCCCAAAGGGGCTGGTTCTGAAATTTGTTGAAAATGCGTTTTGTTATTAACCAATTCCGAACTTAAAATATGTGGCAAGCTTCTTTATCCTTCAGTGCCTGAAGCAAAGAAGAACAAAACAGTGTACTAATATACAGCATATATAAACTGCTATTTTAATAGTAGAACATCATCAACCATAGCAAAGACAGGCAGAAAAAAATACTTCGAAACCTTCAAAAGAATTGATAGCATTTTTTTGCCATTCTACTAAAGTAGCACATTTGGCCCATTTTGCCCCTAAGTAGATTTTTTTTTTTTCATAGTACTGAATTTTATATACATTCCTATTAAGAATAGCCTACATCCCAGAAAGATAAAAATCCCACACTAATATTTCAGCAGCTGAAACCACAGCTCCTTTTGAAGAGTTCCCGTTGTTCTCATGAAGCCAAGACTTCTTCCAGTGGAGAGAAAAATGCAAATGTCTCCTGATATGCATTTATGAGTAGGTAGCCCTTGCCAAAGTGAATAAAAGCATTACCCATACCAATTTATTTTGTAAATGCTTTTTTTTTTAATGCTTAGAAGACAGCTGTGTACCTACAACACTAAGACGAAAAGTTTAACAGTATTTTTCAGGGTCCTTAGAGCCTTGTTCCATATTTTGTGCTTGTGTCATTGACACATTTCTTTTTAAGATTTTTTTTCCTTTCTCTTCTCTTTTTCCTTAATGCTGCTGTAAAAGCGCCAGTTTCCTGAAGGGAACAGTTCCCCTAATTAGAGCACATAAAAGAATTTTTATTTATTGACAACATTATATTTTTGGCTGTCAATAAATTCATTAATTGTTTTAGACTTTGTCTTAGGAAAAAAAGAACTGAAATCTGCAATGTTTTGCCTTCCTCTTATTTTCTGTAGAGGATAATTAAGTCAATTCTGGGTTTGAAGAAATACTTGTCCATCCAGCTATAATTTTTGTAGGTTGTAAGAAAGAGACAACTGGCACAGATGACATGAACATTTCCCTGTTAAGTTGAATGAGTCAACTGTTCTAGCATTTTAATTTTCATTTTTTGTGAAGTTCCAGAATGCTCAATGCCTTCATTACAGTAAAAAAAAAAGGATTGAACTATTGAAACACCCACCTATTAGATACTTACAAAAAAAAAAAAAAAAGAAAAAAGAACAAAGGAGAACCTATCTCTACCTAGAAAAATGAGAATCATGACTTTCTACTTTAGGAGAAAAAAACACACTTCAGAAGTGTCATCTTTCTTTTGATGACTTTCCATCAATTAATATAGGAAGATCCCTGCTCTTGGTTTTCTTTGTCAAAAAAGACCAGAGACCAGATGGAGTTAGTGTGCACACAGCTCCTTTTCCTGTCACCAGAAGTTAGTTATTTATATGAATAATAAACCATTCTCTCATTAATACAGACACTGGAGATGCCAGTTTCTTCTCCCTTTCTTAGAGTATTTTTAATCTGTGGCTTTTGGTCACTTCCCACAGACTTTGATTTGCTGAAGAAAGCATGACCAGGACGTGTGAACGTATCACCTGTGCTCTGTAGAGCTGGCTGAGCGCGGGCATCTGCTGCTGGCTGCCATCACAGGAGCTGGGGCCAGACTCAGATGGTCCCTGGCAGTCTTAGCATTCACATTTCAGGAGAAAGCAACTCATTATCACCATAATACACATTAGGAATTATGGGGAGATTGCTGAGAGAGTGATCATTCAAAGCACTAAAGGGATTGCTCAAAGCTTCCTCTGCTAACTGAAGGAAGCTCCAAAAGCTAAAGCCCACTGGAAAGTGGCATAAATATTTCCACTGTGGCTTTTTTGCCACCTTGTTTTCCATGCTACCTGTTACATGAACTCCCTCACTGATTGCTTCTCAGAGCTAATCAGTATCACTGTAGAACTCAAATAATAAATACCACCACAAGAAAGCAGTGGGAGAATGACACACTTTCAGTCGAGAAATGGCATGAAACAAATGGATGGGGAGGATCAGGGGAGAGGAGGAGAGAGACAGAGGGAGACAAAGCTAGTCCTGTTGGCAGAAGCTGGGGAGGAGAAGTTTTGTCATCAGTAAGGCAGAGCCACACATGTAAATTTAGTTGAAAACAGGTAAGGATGGGTAAAGATCAGAGAGGCAGCAACAGATTCACAGTTGTACAAGGTACACTGTACTGAATATGTTCATGAGAGCTTTAAAACCAAGAAGGGCAGATTTAATTTAATTGAAGAACAGCTTTAATTAAAACTTAGTTCTGTGGTGGAAGAAAACCTATTGTTCAAATGAATTCTTTATGCTTGTCATACTAATTTTTTTCTTACCAAATCAGATTAGACTAATTATAAGCCTATAATGACATCAAAACATCCCAGTAAACCAGCCACTTACAGCCAGAATCTGACACCTTATTCAGGCTGAACAGCAATTTAATCTGTCATGGGACTACTCAGTATGAGTAACTGTAATAGAAGAGCATCTTCGGCAGTTAATAGTATATTTTATCTGTCACTGCATCTCCAGATTAGCCTTGCATACTTGTGGTTAGGGTAGTAACTGATCCAAAAGAGGATGTTGACTGACCCAGCTCATCTCAGAAAGAGAGATGTGAGAGACATTAGCAGAGATAGCCTGTTGTAATGCACAGAGTAACAGGAATGAGGGGTAAATTATTGATAAGGTCAGCACTACTGCTAATATGTGAGGCATCTTCTATAGCTGCTCTAATTAGGGCACAAAATCTTATAAAATTCTTTGTGACAATGGCAACATCCATTGTGAAGTTCCTGCCCAAGAGATAAATCTACCTTCAATTTGTTTGAATTTTTTCCTCGTGGTTTAATTGAATGCTATCCGTTCTTTATATGCCAACCCTGTACTAATGGAAACAACAATATTTTCCCCTTTTAATAATGGCATGCTTGATGGAATTCAATATCTAAACCAAATTCTCCTCTGGGAACATTAAGCCTGTTGTTTTCAGATGCCTTTAAGTTAAATACCATCCAGCTATTAGTAAGAGATTGTTTGTTCTTAAAGCCATCGATTGATAATGGGTTTGCTAAGAGTAATGCTGGTCTTTGTTTTTCTAAAGGCTTTCTGTATTCATAAAAAAATTAAGTTATGCAGTCATTGGTTCATGGGCCTCTTTTTTTTAACTTGGCAACATGCATTAATTTCCAGCAGCATGATCTCCACTGTCAGCACCACTAGCTCTAACACACCCAGATTCTACCGAGGGGGTCACATCCCCACCAATCTGCAGCTGACAGATTCATTTCCTACCTTCTCCTGAGACAGCGACGAGGACCGAGAATCCAGAGGTCCACTGTAATTACTATGTATATTTCAGATTAAATAAATGTGATAAAAGCCTCCATCTGGCTGTTGATCAAATGCACAGAGGCAGGCTGATTTTCAGTGACATATTACAATATGTCTCTTGTAACAGTCCCTAATGCCAGCCTGTAAATTACTCACATTTGGGATTACTTGACTACGGCAGACAGAAATATTACTCACTGTTAAAGTGCTGCCTACTGGGAGCATGGGGGACGTGGTCTAATCTTAAAGCTGTTAAGCAAGGCATTAAGAAATAATGGGGCCATGTTTATTTTACTAAATGCTGATTGTGCTCACACTGTTTGAAGATGGCAGACCCAATTTAATAGCAGCCTGTGCTTGTTCCAGATGCTGGAAAGCTACAGAAAGTCTAACACTGGGGAAATAAGTATCAGGAGTGCTCTAGAGGAGAACTTTAAAAATCAGAAAAATCCTGCAAAATATGTCAATAGTTTCAAATTATATAGTATCGGCAGAAAAGAAAATAAAAAATTCAGTAGTTCAGGGCCTTCCATTTAAGAAAAATCCCAACCAGAAACCTCAAAAATAAAATAACACAAATTTCAATGAAAAAACAGACAATGATGCTGCCATTTCATGATTTACTTTATAGCTTTCCTTCAGTGGTGGCTGCAACATGTAGACAGTCAAATTTAGTACATTACTGAAAGTCTTTTAAAAACTTATGGTAAGAAAGAAAGGTTGGGGAAAAAATATCTGGAGGATGTTAACAGAGCAACTAATTGTGGTTTGAAGGGCTTTTCTTATGATTTACAGCTTCTTGAGCTTTATAGCTCACAGATCAACAACAAAATTATTTCTAAATTGAGAATACAAGGCTTATTAAAAAAAAAAAGCCAAATATAATCTCTTAGTCAAAGGATGGCTATTTCTGGTCTACCCTATTGCATTGTCATTGTTCTTATTGCTCTTATTGGACATTCATTCTGCGCAGAAAGTGTAGCAGGACACTCTATATAAATCAAGGAGAGTTTTGGCCTTTTAAATTCTTGCTCTAAAGCTGAGAAAAACACCCTTACTGTTGTACAGCTCTTAAAAGGACAGCATCTTTGTACTGCAGTGGTTAAAATTTGTTTCCACCTAGACATATGTCTGGAAAAAAGTTCATGGAATCATTATGAACCTAAGAAAAATCTAGAAATATTCTTCTCATCTCCTGTGTGATCATTCCAACAACTTTTCCTTTCTTTCCCTACTCAGTTCTTGTTCTAACTGCATGAGATTTGCTATATAAACCCTTCACCTTAAATTGTCTCATTAGCCTGCATCACTTAGCATCCACTCTTACTTAACTGAAGTGGTTCATTAAATGACATTTCCTTTTAAAAGACCTCTAAAAACTTAGTCCTCCCTTTAGGAAGTCAAGAAGACAAATTGTGAAAGTAGAAAATAATGTTCTAAACAAATCTGGATTAACACACAACTTTTCCAAATGCCACTGCTGAGAAACTTTTCTTCTTTCTTCCCTTCCTTCCTATTAAGTCTGTTGCCTTTACATTATAGCCATGTAAGGGACATGATATTTCTCTCTGAAGTATTCTGAATGCTGAAACTGATTAAAAATAAAGACATCCTTCAAAAACATGATGACACCGTCTTTGATGTAGAAGCTTTTGTTAGTCAGCAAAATTTTGGATATGACTATCTAACCAACATCTCTAACAATATCATTCCTGACATGCAAGTAGTAAGACACTACATTCAGCTGGAAACCAGAAATTGTTTCTGAGAGCTGTGAAGACAACTGTGGATATTTCAAGGTTGTTACAGCCCTTAATTCAGTGAAACATGTAAGCATGTTTTGAGGCTTAAGACATGATTTAGTGCTTTTGTTGATTTGGAATTGGGCTGTGAGATCTCAACTCCAGTTTACAAGACATTGGCTACTAGAGGAGACACAGGCAAGTTAAAGAAACAGCTAGGAATCCTTGAGCTGTGAGAAGCAGTGTTTTCAGCCTTCCTTGCCTTCTGAAAACCTTTAGCAGGCTGCTCCTCCTCCCATGGAGGTGAGATTCATGAACTCAGAGCCCATTGTGACAGCTTCTCTCTGACACCAGCACGTCTGGGTGCGGCACCAGAGGCAGCAGCGAGCATGCAGCGCTGGACAGAGCAAAATCACAGAGTCCCCCTCGCTGGGAGCAGCCTCTCATCAAAGCCCTGCTCCTGTCACCTGGGCCAAGGAGGCAGCACGGGGCCTGTTCCTCCAATATCCATTTTGATACTTAAGGTGGAAAGGGTTTTTTGCACCTCACGGCCGAGCAAAATCCTGAAACCTTGCGCTTGCTGTGCTTGGTCTGCTCACAGCAACCCCTAAGGCCCAGAGGTTGAGGACGTGCTCCTCCAGGACATCATACTGGTGGCACCCTTTAAGAGTAAGGTTTTTCCAGGGAATAAGCATGGAAAATCAGATCTAAATCCTTGCCGTTCAACAATGCCTTGACATGCTCTTTGGCAAAGTGTTCTCTTTTTATCTGAGCCTCAGTTGCTCTGAAATAAAGTGAGGTTCAGGAACAATGTATTACCTTGACTCACAGAGGGAATTATAAAAGAATGTTTTTAGATATCATAGTAGTACTGGTAAGGCAGGAACATCACCTGCCCTTACACAATATTCTATATAATAGTATTTTAAAGCATTTAAAATTAACTTCTGTGGGTTTATTTTTTACTAAGCTTCTTGTTGGAGATATATCTATATCATCTATATCTATATCTATATATCTATATCTATATCTATATCATCTATATCATCTATATTTCTTTGTTGTATAAAAGGAAACTGAGTATCTATTATTATGATTTTGCATAATGAAGAAATTAAAAGCTAAAAGGTTTTGTTTCAGAGAGGTGAGACTGAACAAGACAGCCTTACGCAGTTACACCACTGGAAGTAATTCACACCAAGTAATCAATAAACATAAAAATAAACAGAAATATGGGAATAAGCCAGAAATAGGATGAGTCTACTTCCAGATTATGGAAGCAAATAGAGAAGTATTAGGGATGCTGTTAAACATTGTTAAACAGGTCAACATGAACCCTTGGGTTCATAAACAACCTTGAACTTAATAGGAAAGGATGTTCCATTTTAATAATAGAATAATAGAAGATGTATGTCAGCTGATACAAGAAGGTACCATAGAATTCATATTTAAAACAAGGACCAGTTATACTGTCCTGGCCTCAGTTTTCTTTTTCATCCCAGTAATGTCTACTTTCCCACAAGTGCTAATAATTTATGCATTACAATTAAATTTAGAAAATTATGATTAAAATATCGTTATATTTAGTTACACAAAGTTACCTAAAATCTCAGGGGAGCAATCAAATATTAAATGCTTTATTTGTATTCTAATCAAATGCAACAACACAGTGTGGAACTTTAAAATTACATGAAGCAATCAAACCTGCATCTAATGGTCATGGTTTCAGGGAACAATAAGGTATTCTTACCATTTTTGTCACCACTGAAAAACAAAATCAACCACAGCAGTCACAAAAAAAAGAACCATAAAATGTTAATGTTTTAGAATAATGTGTGTACAGGTAGAGTGACTTCTCTTAATAAGTAACCATTCTGGCATGAAAAGTTAGGTATTTATAGAGACCATTGTGCCTTTCATTGCTACCACATGGTTAAATCTTCATGGATAATGTTCATAAACCACTATTGTTCCAAAACCTTCCTTGACTCTACAGGTATAAGCCATAATACACAATTAATGAGGAGATGCTAGGAGAATTACATGCTGAAGAAGAGAGAGTTGAAGGAGGAAACACTCTTGCTGTCTTCTACTACAGGGGAAAGAGAAGAGATGATGGAGCCAGGCTTTCATTAGAGGTGTGCAAAGAAGAGAGGCAATGGACACAAGCTGGGACACAAGAAGTTCAAACTAGCTATCAAGAAATTCTTATTCACCACAAGGATGGTCAAACACTAGAACAAGTTATCCAGAAATGCTGTGGGTTTTCCATGCATGGACAGATGAAAAAAATTCACCTGAACGAGGTCCTGAGCAATCTGATGCATCATGACCCTGATCTAAGCTGGACTTGGACCAGCTGATCTCCAGATGTCTGTTAAAACTTTTATCATTCTACAGTTCTAGGAAATGGGCCATAAGCACCAAAATGAAGAATACTTGCAAAAAAAAAACCAAACCAAACCAAAACAAACAAACAAAAAAAAACCCCAAAACTTTTGCAGTTTTCCTCATCTTAAAATGAACAGTTAATAATAAACCAGCATCCAGGAGGATGCCAAGATCCTGCAACTGCTTTAGGTCACTCTGTTCTTTCTGTATTGTTTTACATTGCTGCCATCACTGTCATATCCATACTGCAAAAATTCAAAAGGCTCCACAATTACCTTTTTCCTGCATTCTAGTGATGGACACACATGAATCAAGGAGCAGGAGTTCACATATAACCATAGAAATTATATCACAGAAAGCAGGTGTATGTTAGTAGAGGAAGATTCTATGCGATATAAAGGGCCTTATCTTCCTGTCACATTACTTTTTTATCAAAATAATCTGGTTTTAATCTCACAGAGTCTCAGAATTCTAGGAAAAAAAACCCCCAAAAAACCCAAACTGTAAACTCTACAACAGATTATTTCAGAGAATGGTTTACAAAGCATTACACATAATGGGAATGTCAGAGATCAGCAAATTGTTCCAATGGACTTTCCATCAAATTATATTTACAATTACTGAGAGGTTATATTTGCAAAGAAATGAGCTGACATTTCAGCATTCTGTGGCAACTGCAGTATTTTCAGTCAGGATTTCACTTTTATGGCCAGCTTGACAAAACTAGTGTAATTCTGTTTTCCTCACGTATAGGTAGGTTTATTTATAGCGAGGTCAACTCATTTGAAATATCTTGTATCTCTTTACTCAGTAGAGAAATTTTCATGCAAGTAAAACTCTGGATGGTGGTGTCTCCCTGTAATAGTAGGGAGTAAGAACCAGCAACCACCGAAATTGCTTCTCTGCCTGTCAGAGTTGATATTCAATGCACAAAACATTTTGTAGATAAAAATATACTGAATCTTATCTCCATGTAATAACGGTGAGCACGCGTTTTTCAAAGTACACTGCAGACCCCAACCGCAGCGGGGGCTCTGATGGAACTACCACATGGAAGCCCTCATCTAACAATCTGACAACTAAATACATGGTCCAAATCTTCTCCCCAAACCTGAGGAGATAAAAATCCTGCTGCAAAAAATCTGGCCTGAAATTTCTCTCTCCCCTGAGTTTCCTGTTGGAAAAAATTCTGGAGAGCATCAGCCATCTCTCCTTTCCTTCCACTTTCTCATATCCTTTCCTCTCTGGTGACAAAACTTGACTTCAAGGAGAGGAAATTTTCTCAGAACATCTGTTAATGATATTGTGTCCCAACTCTATCTAGGAGTGTGCTTACAAACAGTTTTCTGTATTTTCTGCCTTTCACAGCTCTCTCACCATCCTTTTCCTCTGCTATTTTTCCATGAAAGATGCTCATACAGCTTCAGCAATGCTGTAATTTAAAATTACTTCACCAGTGTCACAAGCATCTCCACAAATCCTGTTATTGCCTTATTATTTTGTTTCTGTCACTTTCTGCTATTGCTTTGGAAGTGAAGAACTTTTCCTGGTCCCACAAAAGTAGGCTCCATGAGACCCCTGACAATTGTTTTTTCTATTCAATGTGAATGCGTACTTGAGATGAGAACCAAATGAACATTTAAGTATCTTTAGTACATCTTCAGGCAATTTGACCAGCAAAATCATGAAGAGTGTTCACAGAAGAGTGGCTTTAGCCATTTAAAGGACAGCAAGACAATTGCATCCCTGAAAATAGATCCTTGGATAACTGATATGCTGAACTGCACATGCCTAGAGGCAACATTCCTTTGTTTTACACCTGTGGACCTGCCTGCTCCAAAAAGTTGTTTCAAATTCACAAAATAGGTGTCTCTAGCCCTAAGTTGCCTGAGGCCCCAAGCAATTTGTTTTACCTTAAGAGTGTTAAATACACACTTGAAAACACTGCATTCAAACCAAAATGTCCTAACCACAGTTATTTCACTCAAGATGCAACATGAAGGGGAACAGAATCATTATGTTTTACTAGGGATGTAGAAGTTAACAAAAATATTAAAATAAATACAATTCCTCCATGCATAAAAGAGGGTGAAACCCATTGAAATACTAAGGGAACCACCAAAATAAAATTCCATGTCAATTGCACTAACATTACATGACCAGCTTCTCACTAAGAGACAGAAATGAAATGAAGTCCCCAGAAATGGACAATGATGTTTTTGGAGAAGTAGGGCTTTGTGACTTTAAAAAAACACCTCTTTTTGAGTGAAACTGTCTTGGAGCATTGGATAAACACAGGAGTTACTGTTGGTGCCTAGAGAGGCTACCTAGAAGAGAGTCTAGACAGAGTTAAAGGAATTAAGTAGGCATTTATTAAAAAGGCCTTCAATGGATACACCTTGGGCAGTACAAGAGCCTGGCCAAGGCTACACTAAAGATGGATGATGGGCCATGAGTTTTCACACTTTTATAAGCTCTGGTCCATTTGCATATTGGAGTTAATTCAGTAAGTTCAAACAGCTTCAGGTTTTAAAGTCCATCCTCCCAGATTGCTCTCCTCAATTTGCTGTTGTTTATTTTTTTTTGTGCCTTTTGGACACCTGCAATGGTGTCCTTGGTTCTTGGGCTGGAATAAGATTGTTTTGTTTAAGTAAACTGTGAAGAGAACTTGCTAACACTTTATATGAAGTTCAGAGTTATACACAAATGCAGTACAGAATCTGAAAATATGAAATCTAAAACTTAAGGCATCACTGTACCCAAAGACCTCTTTGAAATGCCTCATTCAGCACTGACCTCTCCTTCTCTAGCTGGCTACCTAGCATCAGGCACTGAGTATCTCCGTGGCTTTGTCCTCATTTGACTGGTTGCACCTACAGAGGCAAATTCCTCCTGGGAAAATGACTCAGAAGATGGATGCAGTGACACATCCCCTATCTCATCTCCCTTCGGTGCGTGAGCAAGTGCACACTGACCAGCAGTGCTGTGATTTAGTCCTGCCCATGATCAAAATGTTCCAGAACTCTTGACAAGAAATAAACTGCAGCCAGCAGACTGGTTCCTCAACAAACAGCTCACATGTGAATGAAGTGGAACGTGGCACTCTGTATTTGAAGATATCCCATGTGAAGCACATGGCATCATCAATATGTTCCTCTCCTTTCTGTAATGATTAGTTTGATGCCTCACTGTGCATTCAGGAGAATATATTCAGTTAAAAGCCTCCCTCTCTGTCTCCATCCTACATCTCTTCAGAGGTGTGAATTTCTGTCACAGCTGTTGATTTTACATGACATGGTTTTAATAATGTTTAACATGATTTAAACATGATGTTTGAAGCATATGTACATTTAGTTGATAGGGTATATCACTCATTTGCATTCACCACTATTTAGCTTAAAGAATTCCCTTTTAACATCTTATGACAGTAACTTATAGTTAATTGACTAATTTTCTATACTATTAACATCTTAACATTTTTATGAGAATACAGAAGAAAGCAGTGTATGTGAAACCTTGGAAGGTTTTCTTCTAAGCACTGCTTTTTCACAGAATTTATCTTCCACTTATTAATAGGCAATCTGCAGAAGCCAAGATGCATGTTTAAATGTAAAACACATTGTCTAATGTTGCTTAAATTTGGTCTTTGAAACATCTGCTTTTCAAGATGTATTTACCTGTCTGCTGAGAGTCAGACAAATTACAGCAAGACTTTCTTGCCTGAAGAGATGTCTGTCATTTCACAGAACAGACGCAACGAAAAGAAGTTGACTTCCCTTTTTCTGAAATATGCTGGAGAAAAAAAAATCCCAAAAAACCTTGCCCAAACAAAAAAAAACAGTTTAGTTTTCCTTTACATCCACACCAGCCAACCCTTTAAACAAATACTATCATAACTGAGTCCCCCATCAGAGGCTTAGCACTGAACAGTTTAACATTGTGCTTGCTTCATGCTTGCTTTACTTTCAGTATCCAAGGATGCAGTCTTGTCCCACCTGACTCAATATACATTTCAAGCTTTTAAATATTTAAGACATCTTAAAACTACCACTTTGAGCTGTTGGCTGACAGAGATGGTTTTCATCCAATCCAAACTACTTCTGGGACCTTCTTAGTGTGAAGTGCTCAGAGATGTGTTTCTTTGTATGGAGAATACAAACCCCATTCTGCAAAGCACTGAACAGGTATTTTTATCATGCACATCTTGATGTGGTAGCCTGGTATGTACATAAACACAGTGTCACTGAGAAGGCTTCTAGAACCAGATTTGTAATCTTTAAGGGAAGCCTGTCTTGTTAGAACAGAGAACAAACTCTTGAATTGCCTCCAGCCTGGTGGCAAAGAGCCGCACTGTGCGGGTAAGCCCCCAGGTCTAAGCAGTAAAACTTCAGGAAAGATCATATTGATCATTTCAAATAATATATTTTGGTAAAACTCCTTTTTGTGGATAAGTGATTTTTTTTTTAAGAGACAAGCTTTGTAATCACCTACTGCAGAAATCCTTGTTGAAAATGCTGACACATAAGAAAAAAATTAAAAGAAATAATATTTTTTTTGTCCATAGACTAACAAAGAGAAACAAATACTGAGGGAAGTGACAGACAAAAATCTCTCCTCTTAGTTACCAGTTCTCAGAATCTGACTTTAAATTATTCCATCCCTTCATGTGCCAACAGGATGGATAGGGTTACTGGAGGACTAAAAGAACTCCAGAGTATGGTCCTTTAAAGGAGCAACAGTGTGTAGGGGATCCATGACACTACAAAAGTACACGTTCAGTGGGTTGCTTAAAGAGAAAAAAAATGTTGTGAAGCACTCCAATGCTTTGAAATGTCTCATATGTGCCTTCTGAGGAAACACAAAAATGGTGGCTGTGATTGCTTTTTTGTAACTGACAACAGCATTTGATATCAGATCTGGCTTTTTGAGGCAGGACCTGTGTGAAACAAGCAGCTGTGCATCAAAACCAAAATATTCTTCCAAGGAGCTACAAGAAAGACCCAAGACATAAAAGGACTGATAATTATAACAGCACAAACATAATGAGCTCTGAGTGCAATTGATGGTGAGTTGAACTGTTCTTTCAAATTAAAAAAAAAAAAATCAAACCATTTTCAGCATGTTTAGGGAGAGTTATTCTACTGCTAACATTTTGATAGTGTTTTTACACCTATGTTGCACAGGAACTTTTAATTCCAAGAACACCCTGAAAACTGGATGACTAATTTCAATATATTACACCTTGTGAAACATTTTAAACAAATTTGAAAATCAATTATAACAAAAGAAATGTTATACCGGTTGTGGAAATTTTGGAAAAAACAATGTAATGTTTTCTTCCCAGTGTTTTGTGCTTATTAACATTTTTATACAAGAGCATAAACAGAATATTTAAAGACATTTTAAAGAAACAGAAGAGACTGTAAAGACTGTGAAAGGGAGACAAGAATCTGCCCTAAGAATGCAAACCTCTTTCTGTCCATTTTTCTTCATTTTAGTTCACAAACATTATTGAGTCACAGTGATGTAACCATGACTTTTGCTGCTTCCTACAAAACAGAACACGGTAAAATTCAGCAGAAAGACTTACTGTACCTTTGTGGGTGAAACCAACCAGGACCAAGAAAAAGTACTGGGTGTATTTGTTCTCTCTGTTTGGCAGAGGTGGGGAAAGGAAAGGCAGATTTTCAGAGGTTCCTTAGAATAATGAATTAAAATCAGCATGCCCTTCTCTTAGTTATTGCTGTTAGTATTAGTAGCAGGAGTACCAGTTTTATTTAACATATATAGCTCTCTTTGCCATTTGCGAAAATTAGAATTAGTGTTATAAAGTGGCCTTGTGCTTGCTTCCTCCAAATGCTGCCGCTATGCCCAGCATTTAAAATAAACTATGAGAGGTTCTTTAAATAGTGATAGGAAATAAAATATTTATCTTTCCCTGGATTTCACTACTGCCCCTTTCTATCCTTAATGCATTTAAAGAAAGAAGAAAACCAACAAAGAAATAAAATACAAGAACAGGGGCTCTGCTTTGGATTTTCTCTATGTGCCCAAGTATTTAGTATTATCAATGAGGGGGTGCTGAAACATGGAATGACATCCTCTCTGAGAAGAGTGAGAATGGGAACAGCTCCAATGGTCAGCCCCTATTAGGTCAGCAAGAAACTTCAACCAGCAAAAACAGATTTCAAGTCAGAATACCAGTCAATGCTCTAGTCACAGTTGCAAAATTAGCAAAAGCCAGGTGGGCAAACAATGCATATTTCAGGATGCTTTCCCTTTTTTTCTTCTTTTTTTTCCCTCAATTATCTGGTTGCTTTGCTGTTGCTAAATTCCTTTTGTTTTCAAAAAATTTCATTTTCTGTCCACTGAAGCAAAACTGAAGAAAAGAAATGAGAAAATGATGGGGCAACTAGGCAGGTAAAATCCTTGTAAATCCTACTCCAAACTGCTTAATATTCTGAATCCCTACTTCAGGGAGATAGAAAAACCCTGTTGGCATAGTCTGAGTTGCACTGATGTCTGAGTAGGAAGAGTTTACTGTAGATTTGGAAGCTTTGCTTCTGAAAAAAAGTAAAGAAATGCAAGAAATTAAGATTCTTCTGTTATGCTGGGGTTTTCTAAAACACAAGCCTCAGTGATAAAGAGAAATATAAACAAACAGAAATTAGAAGCATTAGAAGTGGTCACAAACCGCTGAAGGTCTCCATTTAATTAGCATTCAAACTGATAGCAAACCATTTAGCTCATTTTGATTCATTATGAAACACTACTGGAGAAACAGAAAAATAACATAATTCCTAATGATTAAGACTGCCATTATGTATATTTGTATAGGCATCAGACTCTTTTCAAGTTGCTGGGATCAAGCCAGGATTCCAATTTTTGCCTGAAGCAGGCAAGAGACTGGTGAAATGAAACAGTAACATCCCTATTGCAAACAAGAGTGTGCCTTTGAGAGTGTGGGCTCAGTGCAATTGCCTGAATACACACACAGGGGCAGAGCCTTCTCTGCATCACCCAGTGGAGGAGAAGTGCTGATAAATGCCTGCTATATATCCTTTCACATACCTCAAGCACCCTGTGTATTAGTACAGCTGTAGCACTGCATTAAGCTGAGGTATCACTTTTGTTCTTCCTTAGTGTCGGGTGATACAATTGGGGCACATTTAATGGATGGGCACAGAATCAGCTCAATACCTTCTTCACCCACCCACCCTAACTCCCCCAAACTATCCAGTCCTGAATATTCCCTTCATATATTCAGTGTAACATGCACAATTTTATACGTGGAATATTTTATACATAGATTTACTGGGTTAGACTCACAGGGCTTGAGCCCTCTAAGCCACTGCACTTTAACAGCCTTCACTGATGTGTAGAAGCTAAGAGCCTGTTCAGGGTATGTAAAACCAAATAACTTGGATGAAAATGTCTCCACAGATCATGAACTTCTACCCATCGACACCTCTCTAGCTGTTTCCTGTCATTTTTCTCTCACTCACAAATGGGTGAGTATTGACAAAAAACAAGAGTAAAATCCACACACTTTTAGATTTTCAGGGCTAAAAGTCAGTGTTTCTGATTCATGACTGGCTGTGCCTTCTCCTGCCTCTGTCCCAGAGGGAGAGGTGTGACTGACTAGGATGTGTGTCCACTTTGCAGCTAGAGTCCCACACCAGGCAATTCAGGAAATGCAAGGTCAGAAATGGCATTTGCTAAGAGGAAAGACCCACAGCAACATCACAGCTGGTCTCCAGCAGAGGTGCCTGCAGAGCAGCATGGCTCTCCTTTCTCTGTCCAAAGAACCACAGCACATCTTCATATGTGCTCCATGACCTTCCTGAACATGAAAAGCTTTTCCCAAAGAAAAACCAAAACCAAAATCAAAAGCCAAGGAAAAGTCACAGTATCAATTGTTTCCTTTAACCCACTATAAAAAAAAATCTTATTTTTAAGGCTCCATTTGTGGATTTTGTAACTTCTGAATATTGACAAATGTAGTGATTTTTGGCAGGAAAAACAATGCATTTGTATAAATTATTCACTTCATGATCATATAAACCTTCCTTCATTGGTACTAGGCTTAAATTTAGATTTGTCTAATAGTTACCAACTTAATCTGATTCTGTAAAAACTGTACCCAATGTTTTACCTGTGTTTGCTGTGGTAAATGAACGATGACTTACACAGCAGCATGTTTACATGGTTTGTATGTCAGGAGGATTTTAGCAGTAAATTATACTGCTAGAAGATTTAGGTTAAAGATGTTGGATTAAGGTAGAAGGTTGTAGCAGTTGTGATTTAATCATGTCGCAATTTTCCGTATTTTTATCTGTGGTTATAAAATCTGAATTTGTATTACCCCTCTCCCTGCTTTATGTTCCTTATTCCTACCATTATTGTAACAGATGCTCTTTGGGTTTCCCCTATCACTTGTGCTAATTGTGGAGCCATTACTGCTATTACAACCTTGAGCCACCCAGACAGTATTTCTTTGCACACACCACCAGTGCAATTGCCAAATAGTTTGATAATCATTTTACCACTCAACTCGCACAGTAGCTGGCCATAGAGAAAAATTATTTTTCCTTTATAGCAATAAGACTCACATTTGATGAACATTCTCATCAGATGGTATCTTTTTTTTTCCCTGATAAAGTGAATTATATTGCAGGATGAGTAAATGCCTTTTTCATATGTAATTTTTATTTGTGTTATTTGGAAGGAGGAAAATTCATAACTGGGTTTTATGAATTTACAATGTCTTTGAAGCTGAGTGACTCGGCAATAAAGAGTCCAAATTAGTAATTAATTTTGTTAAGATGTGTTACATCACTATTATTTATGGCAATAATGGGGGGATTGAACTGCACTCTCAAGCATCTCTGTCTCCTTCACAGCCATTAGACTTTTATTTAGCTTACAAATACAATCTTAAATTTAGGGGAAAAACTTGCAAATTCTGTAATAGCAAAAGAAAACATACTTTATTCAAAAACATCCTTTAGGAAAGCACAAAAGGCTTTTATGACTACATGCATAATCAGTTGCCTGTGTACTTTTATGTTTTCAGGGTTGAGGCCTAATTAAAATATACTATGGTACCTCTGAGAAATTATTCTCTGTGCCAAGAAGTTCCAGCATTTGCTATTTTTCAATCCTAGTCATGTCCTAGTCTTTAAATTTTACACAAGCAAATAAATGTCACTTTGTAAAAATAATATTTCAAAATAATGCAGACTACTTAAACAACCTAGCTTTACTGGTTTATAACAAGACAGCCTCCAATTCAGACTGCAACTTTTCTTTTGTCTTTTCACTAGACAATTAGGAGAGAAATTGTTTTAGAGTTCCAAACAATGTACTGGGAACACATTTTCCAGGTAGTGTTAGAGACAGACTAGGCAGGATGACAAAAATGTTCACACGTTGCATGAAGATGCTTCTCTTGCACCTCTCTCTCACTTTCTTTGTCTCTCCCTGTTAAACCTCACTTTGCTAAAAAAAGGTGGAAGCCTTTTAAAAAAATATCCTAAGCCAATAGAAACTTCTAAAGGGCAAGTTCATAAGAAAAAGGTGCACACAGTGGTGTTTAAAAATGCTGATGATTTGTGTAATGCTCACTGCCTTGGCCTGATTTTTTTAAGACCTGTATCAAAAGATTTTTACCTATGTTTGCTGTGGTATGTGAACTCTGCTATGGATAGCAGTATATTTACACTGTCTGTACACCAAAAATACTTTAACAATTAATAATAGTGTTACAATATTTAAGTAGGCTGGAGAAATGTAGAGGTATATTACAGTTGTGATTTAGTCATGTTGCACTTTTTAGTATTTTTATCTGTGGTCATTAAATTAATATATTTAAATTTTTTTAAAAAACATTGCAATAAAAATAGCCTTATAGTCTAGCTATTTTAGTCAACTTTTGGAAAGGCGAGTTCTGATTTAACAATTTTATTGTTTCAAGCAGTAATTAAAGCTATGATTTCAGGTTGTTATGTTTTTCTTCATTTAAATGATAAAATATAGGACATTTTAATTTTTTTCCTGTTCAGAAAAATCTGAGAAAATAGGAATATCTGTACTAAATGGGAAAACACCACCATCTAGTCAAATTTAACTTACAACCAAATGAAAAATGGAATACTTAAAGTTTCCCTTGCTCACTTACCCATTTTTTGATTCCAGAGTCTAGAAACTTTCTGCATTGGTGACTGTATTCACATCATTCACTTTTTTCATGCCATTTCTAATTTAATTTAACTGCTGCCACCTCTCTTTCCAGCTCTTCTCCAAGGTGAAGAGTGCCAGTGTGTTTAATCTCTCTTAGCACAGACACCATTTTCAAAGATCAACCATCCTTCTCACTTTTTTTTTCCCCTCTCAATGCAATCACATTTTTTTTTGCTGCTGGATGAGCGGAACTCCACGCTGCACTTCCAAGGCAGAAGTGCAGTATTTCCAAAGCATGGAAGGCACACCCTAAGGGGCACTCCTTAAGGTCCACCCACATTTATGAAGTGACAAAGCAATGATTTCTGTTTGGGTTTCTGCCCCTCTCCTTGCTTGAAAATCATTCTTTCTCTCCAGCAAAAGGAAAGAGTGCTGGGGGGTCAGGTGACAGTGACAATGACACCATAGGGCTCTGTCACTTGTTTCCTGGTAGTGAAATAATTAATACCACTTCAGGTGAAAATGAAAGATTTTTGTGCTCTTCACAGTCCTGAAATATCTTGAGCCATTTTACAAGTGGCTTGTGAAAAAATCTCTACTGGGCAGGAGGGATAAGGGAGGATTACCCCTTTTATTATGTGAAGGAAAAATATGCATAATCTCTCATAGATTTTTATATAGACTTTGACACTGAAAATTATGAACCTTTCCTAATTTAATAATAAAAGTGATTTCAAATTTTACTTGAACTGCCAGATGACCATGCCTTTCTGCTAAATACTCTCACTACATAAAAAAAAAATCTGTGGAATAGGAAAGGGGAATGTTCAGCATATGAGTAAATAGTTTTAATTTGTTTTAAATTTCTGTCTTTAAAATATAGCTGTACAACTGCTTTCTAGCAGCAGCAATATTTAGCATTATCTACTATGGTACTGCAGATGTTCAGATATATATTTGGAAAATGAGGAAAAATTTGAAGTGAAATTACTTTTTCTTTCTTTGAAGCAGGTTCTGTGGACACTTCAGACAAATTGAGTCTTATCTTAATATTCACACTATCAAAGTTGTGAAGTGCTACATAAAATGAGCAAATAGAGTAAATGCTTGATAAATACGTAACAATATAAATGCTTTAAGCTTATCATGAAAATTATTTATCTATTACAACACAGACTGGGTGCCAAGAAAAAAGAACAAACTAAAACCCCTAATTTTTGTTCTACTTGTTTCAGTATGCAATAACTAAGTGGAAAAAATAAAAAGCCAACTAATGGAATATTTGGCCATGATTATGCCACATTGCCTTCTAGACAACCTTACAAATAAACTTTCTGAAGCAAAAGCTCAAGGATTGGGTTCACCCCTAATGTCAAACAGGGTCCTGACATCTCACAGACACACATGCATTTGAATTAAAAACCAGATGTAGCTTCCCTGATTTCCATGGGATTGCTGATACATCACAACATGGGTGGGTTTGCAGGATCAGGGCAGTATCTGCAGCCATCTACTGTCCCTTGTCCAGAAGACAAGAAATCAGGTCATGGGAAGGCACCTAGAAAAGTGTTAATGTCAAGAATATTTTGTGTTTTTATGTACTCAAAAATGCATTCAATTAATATGTAATCCTAATGCATGTTGAATGTCATGTAAAGCTGAGAAAAAGTTCTTAAATTTTAGTAAATTTACCATCTGTAAAGTTCAGGCTGAATAACACTCTGCTGGATTGCAGGTCCCATTCTTTGCCATGCTCTTGCCCTGCTATGTATGTAAGGGGTGCTGCCAATGCAGCACAGCTCTGCTGCTGATACATCATTTTCCTTTTGATTGCTGAAAGAAAAGCTGTGGAATGCAGTCAGGATTAGTTCACATTCCTACAACAGTGAGTGGGCATCACGTGTTTTCCTGGGACTTACTACCTTACAGTCTTAAAAACCCACTTTTTTCAGTCTTGTATACTTTTATTTTTAGGTTTTTATCTGTATTTTTCTTTCACTACAATACAGGCAATGCAAAACCAATCATTAATGCTAATGAAATATCAGCAGATAAAAATAAGATCTTAAGATATAACATGTTGATGGAAAGAATAAATTTATCGACATAGGTCAATCAATTGAAAAAATAAATAAGGAACAGGTGCTTTTTTGGCAGAAAAAGTGTACATTCCATTTGGAAAATTCCATTTACTACATTTGCTAATAAATAACTCATCCATGGTAATTTTTGACCTGGAGCTGATGTCTGAAGTTAAGCTTTAGTTGATATTCAGGACTAATGAAGCTGATTCTTGGAACTCTCAACTGACCAAGACTGAGATTATTTGACTGCCATTTTCCTTTTTCCCTTTTCCAGCAGCCATCCTTTTAACATACTTTTAATATTGCAATATGGCTAACATAACTGCCCTTTTCCAACACTGGTCTTTTGAACACAGTACAAAAGACCCTCTTCTAACCCTTACAAAGAGAATTAAAATAGCTTTTTCAAGCATTAAAAAGCCATTTATTGAAGGGATCCAGCAACAGATGGGAAATCTATGACTGTAACTCTTCTAAACGTTTGTGTGCCTTTTAAAAAATTGCATTATTCCATAACTTGAATCCTTTGATTATAATTTATTTGGAAGGGAAGATGACCTAAATTTTCACGTGTGATATTAAATGTAAAGCTTAGATCTTCCCAGGAACCTCTCTCAACTGGAGGTTTGTGAGTTCCAGTGCAACCTTGGGCATCTGCTGTGGCTGCCATGATATAAATGCTAGGGATGAATAGAATATAATGGAACAAAATAGAACAGAACAGAAACGCCACGGTGAAAAGGACCCACAGTGTTCATCCAGCTCAACTTCCTGATTGCTTCAGGCCTGACTCTCAAAAATCTTGGCATTGTCCAAAGCCTCCTAAACACTGACAGGGATGTGACATCTACCACCTCTATCTCCAGGAAGGCTGGTTCAGTGCTTGACCACTCTCCTGGTAAAGAAATGTTTCCTAATGGCCAGTTGGAATCTCTCCTGGTGCAGCTCTGAACCATTCCTGTCACTGGATGCCAAGGAAGAGATCAGTACTTGCCTCTCCACTTTCCCTCCCCAGGATCAGCCTCTTTTTCTCCAGACTAGACAAGCCCAGAGTTCAATTAAACGGATTAATGCCAATTCTCACTCTGAATGAAGAAGGCAATTGAAATATGGCATATCCACAATATTACCCTGAGTACATTCCTTTATAAAATTAGTTAATCCATAGTAAAAGTGAAATAAATAAAAAGTGAATGATAATAAGAAATATGTGATAGAAAAATATGAGGCTGAATTGGGCAACAATAGGGAAATTGAAGAGGTTACAATGCACAGAAGACTTCACTAATTTTCTTTTATCCAGCTTTGTTTTTCCTATTGCCTTCCTCAACCATCAGTTTGGCCAATGACAGACCCATTGAATTTCAGACACTTGTGACTTTAAATACTCTTTAAGAGCTTTTACCCTGGGTTCTTTACTGAAGTTTGTGAAAGCATGAAGTATTAGCAGCATCATTCTGTAGCCAACAAAAGACAGAGAAGGGTTTAAGACATGTCCAATCCTACAAAACCTAAATCAGATGACCCCAAAAAGAATGAAAACTGTTTTATATGATCTCTTTTTAAATTCTAGGTGTTGAGTATGTTTAATTTTGTTTACATTGAGAGACAAAAGTGTAATATAGGATTGTGTTTGAATACTGAACTAAACTCAAATACTGCCATGTATCAACCAACTATAGATTAAAAGAATTCTTCACAAAATGGTTTAATATGGTAGGATTTCGAAACCTGTTCTGTCTAGAAACCAGGACAGTTACTAATAGGTTTAGAAGCCTACAGAAAAAGGCAACACATTGTCAAAAGTAAAAAACAATTTAAAAAAAACCCTCTGAATGTATTTGAGCAGCATTAACTTCCAAAGCCCTTGAATCTGCTCCTTATGTTCTGTCTTCAGAATGCAGCTTAACAGTTCATCACTTTTTTAATAAAACAGACACATTTGAAAATGTGTTTTAGACTGACCCATGTGTTGTTCATATTATGAGCATTATTTTTATTTTATTATATACAAGTGCATGCAGGCACTGCCTATATAAAAAACAAAACACAGCAAAAACCCAGAAGAAAAAGTTGCCTGCCCTTGAACTTTCCTGATGTTCTTAATTTCTCTATAACACTGCAAATATAACAGGAGCAAGATGTTTCAGACTGCATACAAGTAATATATTTTATTATAGGGTTGAAGGCAAGCCCACACTACTCTGAATTTCTGTTGTGTATTAATTATTCCCCTGAATGTTTATTTGGTTGGGTAGAACTACACAGAAATCCTACAGTCCACTCACATTTCTTAACAAACATAAAAAAATCACATTCTGCATGGGAAACGAAGACTGAAATCTCTGAGTGTCATAGTAGTAATTTGAAGTAAATTTTTCAACAGAAATTATTTGGTAAGAATTAATGAGTACTACTCAAGAGCACCAGAAAGTAAAAAGGTGAAAAATTTCATCAGAAAAAACAACTAACAGACTGCCCCACAGTCATGTTATAATACAAGGACCTATGATAAAGACAACAACAACAAAAAATCCCATAGGGATTGGGAATCCATAAAACCACTCACAAATTACTTGGCACAAGGTCTTGTGGTGGAGGAGAGCCAACCTGAATGCAATATAAATCTAATTTCTTCTTAGTGTTACTAATTCCAGAAATACTGGGAACAGATCCTTTTGATATGAACTGGAGGGATAGGGCTCTGGAATTAGGCAACCCTTAAAATCTTAAATGACCCAGGGCTTCTATTGTTTTCAAAACCACACAGTTTACCCCCAAACCCCACAACAACAGTCTGACATATGGATGTCCACACACACAGAGTAGCAACTCAGCATTCACACTAACAAAACTGCATTGTAGGTGATAAATGAGTTCAGGATTGGTGGCAGTACTTGTGCCAAAGAATCTCAAAGTGTGCCCAATATTTGCAATTCAGCCCAGTAACAGAGTGAATTCCTGCACTGGATGAAGAATTGGGTGAAACTCAAAGCTAAACATCAGAAATGTTCCTCTGTACAGAAAACCGCACTAAAAAAAAAAAAAAAAAAAAAAAAAAAAACAAAAAAAAAAAACTTTACATATTCATTTTCTGTGATATTTCCATTGTCTAACAAATTAATATAGTTTTAAAAGCTAGCTTCTGTCAAGTGTGTCCAGGGACCTGGTCCAAAGTCAATGCTAAAGTCCATTACAGCACTTTGAATTCATTAAAGTAAAACTTGTCTCTTCTCTGTTGGGTGCTGAGTGCACTTCATGACCTGATGTGTATACAGTAGAGACTTGTTAGCCACAAGAAAAGAAGCATACAAAAGAAATAAAATGTCTTCCTCAAATTGTCAATCTGGAGGATTTTTCTTTCTTTTCTTTTTTTCCCCTTTTTTTTTGTATATTCCCATAAAGATTTGTATTCTGGCCTTTGTTGTCTGGGATCCTTGTCTCTTACCCTTTATGCCAGAAAAGGAAATTGTACATTAAAGTAAATTGCTACTCCTGATACTTCTTTCCCTTGACTGATGGTTTTCTATTACAGGCTTGCAAGAATTCAGACTGGAAAGAAACCCAAGCATCTTGATTGAAAAGATTTGATACATTCTTTTCAAATTCATGCTATCTAAATCACAGCAGGATGACTTGTAATCAAAGTTTTTCAAAAAGAACATAAATTTGGGGAAAAGGAAAAGGCCATTTAGCCCATTGCAAGTCATCCTGGTTAACACAGTTCTTCCAGAATAGTATGTCCCTTCTTCTTTAATGACCCCAGTGCCTCCAATTCCAAACTTGGCTCAGCAGGCTATTGAAAAATTGTATTTCTTTTTCAGTGAAATGTACTTCCTTGTGTTGGTTCTGAATTTCATTTTTTCAGTCAGTCAGTTCCAGTTCTGCTTCTCTGTTCAGTCTTTTATAGTCAGCCAAACAGTGAGTCAAGTGTTATTGAATAAGGTTTTCCACCCTGTATTTCTCAGAGTAGATGAGTTTGTAATTCTCTCTTTTTCTCAATTTTGCAGCGACAAAAAATGAACTCAGCTGTGATTACGAGACCGTGGACTTCAAACCAGACTTCTCTTCCACTCCTTTCCTTTAAAGGTGTGTTTGAAGCTAATCTTTAAAACACTGGCATTTGATTTTTGTTCACCTGTTTGCCTTTGTTGACTGCTGACACACACTCACCTGCCAGCCCCTCCAAGCACAGTGGCACCCCCTTTTCTCCACAGTGCACTCACTGAATCTGACACAGAAAAGACATCTCAAATGACTAACAGAAAAAAAAAAAAACACCCAGGCATGTGATTCAGCAACTTATTTCAATGCTCTGAAAAATGCTAAAAAAAAATTACCTTAAGAATACCCTTTTTTGTATTCACAGTCTGAATAACTTCACATGCAAAAATTAATAGGTCGGGTTAAATAATCTCCAAAGTCACTCTCTGTAGATTTTGCTTTTTTTTTTTTTTTTTTTTTTTTTCTGGTAATGCTATAGCTTCAAGTTTCACCAAGGTCATCTTTCATCCAAAAAAACTTAATATAATTAGTATCAATTCTGCATTTTGTGAGGCTCACACTGGAAGCTATTAACTGTGTTTCAAGTGGAGTGTCAGAGAAACGAAGGGCAGAGAGAGTAATCTTTTCAGCTTCAAAGGCACAGTTGATGACTTTAGTTCACTGGTTTGTGAGAAAGACGTGCATTTTTTATTAAAGGTATTAGCAATACATTTGAAACTATAAGCATTTTTCTCTCTTTTTTCTTTCCTCATTTCTAGAACTTGGCACCACTTCAGTCTTTTTTTTAACTTCCCACATGGCACTGGAGCAGTTGCTTTAGATGTCCTTGTTAGCTATAACAATATTTAGTTGTATACTTTTTCTTGTAGCAGTGAAGAACTTTATCAATACCCTGACACCACAAAACTTGCCAATATCTGCCTTATCCAGTAATAAATATAAAAAAAATGATATCAGTCTTTGTGGGTAGTGCCTTTAAAATACCCTAAACACCTCTCTAAATAAAACTAAGTTTTGTGCTCCCATATAAATACAGCAACAGGACATTCAACAGCAACCAATTGCTTAATCTTTCTCCCTGCTGTAAGAAATCCAATATATTGCCCTTAAAACTCATCATTAAAGATGTGCTTGACAATGTCCTTAAAACCAACCAAATCACAGTCTTAATAAGATCCTAAAGATCGTAAATTCAGTGCTTTCAAGTGCAATTCAAGAACCAATTTCAAAGCATATTTACAGATTCTTCTTTACAATAGATATTCACTTTTGAGAAGAAAATGTATACGGAATGTGAAGCCTTCAAGAATCAATCTGTGGTTGCTAACCTCAAAGACACACTGAAGTGATAAGCAAGGCTCAAGTTTGCAGTAGTGAGGATAACTAAGTGGTGAAGAGAAACACCAAGGGGAATTGCAGATACTCTGTTTCCTTAGGTCCTAAATTAAGTCTACATATGTTCTGGTGCATGCTCTTTAATAAAATAAAGGTTTCTGTGTCTCATTATAAATCTATGAGACAGGAAACTATACAAGAATTTAGGCTAAGTGACCCAGCAGGTCCCTCTTGACTGAGCAGATCACAGATTTTATCTGTGAATAACACACCAAAACTACATACAGTCACACTGAAAATTCATGAGCTTATCTATATGTAAAGTTTTACTTGGAAGAAAGGAATGTATAGCCTGTTTTTCTCTAGAGGAAATACTTTGGATGTCTGCAGGCCATTGTCAAGCTTATGAGGCAGCACTGACAATACACTAAAAATTGTCTGTCTCTCTTTGGACTGGAAAATCCAGATACATCCACTTCAGAGCTACCTGCAAGTGAGATGGGATAAACTCATTTAACCAAACTGCTTGTAGGAATGTCACCAAAATCTCTTGAAATCAGTAGAATTCTGGCTTTTAAAGCAAGACGTACAAAAATCCACTTTTTAAAAAGTTATTATTTTGAAAATCACATTTTAAGCCTCAAGAGAGCAGGAAGTTAGTATGAATAATATAGTTTTCATACCTTGTTTACAACTGAATGTTGAAAACCACTAACCTGAGGTTAGCACCCAACTAGAGGTCAGATGTAAATGGTCAGTGTGACATCAGTGCACGCTGACTCTGGTGCAGCACTTTACATAGAGCTGGTGACACTGATGACTTCAGTCCTTCTTCCCAGGGACATTTTTGGAAATGCCTGTGCTTCCCTGCTAGCTGCACATGGAGACTGAGCAGAAGGAGAGCTAACAGCTTACAGCCTGTGGCAACTGAGGCGAGGTCTGAGACTCAACTCAGAGCAAAGGATGCTCTTGGCAGGCACTAAAAATGCTTCCAGCAGAAGGGACTCTTAATTTGGAGAACTTCTTGCACTGCCAGTTTACAATAGAGACTGTCAGACTGCATAATTCATATGCAGTAGAAATAAGAAAAAAAAAAAGCCAAAAAAAAAAAAAAAAGCCAAAAAAAAAAAAAACCCCAGTGTGATCAGAGCTTAGGCTGGGAATGTTTGAATTCCTGACGCATTGCTGAAGCCTCTCCAGAGCTCAGCTACATAATGGAATCTTTATCAGACCATCAACCAATTGTGATACTTATCTGCTCAGCCTTGCATTTTGGGTTAAGTGATAATCCATCAAGGCTGGAAATCATTGTGTACTTTTTAAGTTGCCTACTTCATTACTGCAAGCTGACAGCTGGATGGATTTGTTAGCACTAGAAATATTTGTCCCAGACACAAAGAGCAGGTCCTAATATATGATGATATTATATTTTCTTTCATGTATTCAGCATGCCTGTAGCTTAATCTATATCTCATTTATGACATTCATTTACTTGGTAAACTATTCAGATCATGAAATCTATCTTTATTTGTTCCAGAATGCAACAGCCTCATTTCATGAATAATATGACCAAATAATGTGTAATAATGACGACGGTCTTCATCTTATACCATAATAGCTGTTAAGCACAGAAATATGCCATTTTATAAATGGCACAGGTCTCTGCTTTAGTTTGTAAAGGTAAAAATTGCAAAGCACAAGTACTTTTCATGGCAATGGAGGTAACTAGCCTCATGTGGGTCATGTGGACAGAATTTTTTTTGGTGGTTAGACTGCATGAGTGATATACGTGTTGCCTTGAGGATTATTCTTGGATTGAAATTACAACTATAAAACATCTTTTAAAAGTAACTGAGAACTGGAAATTCCACACAGAAGCATTTGGGTTTGATTTTAGTCTGCTCACAACACACATTTTCTGTATTTCTGTTTCCATTTTTCAGCATGTAGTGATAATGCAGTTTTATATTTAGTTGCACACTGCGTGAAAAATTTCCTCCTTCCATAACCACATTCAGCTGCTCTTACTGCCCTGTGGCCTCTGAGACACAGGAAGATATCTCATGTGGATGCACCAATACCCCAAATTCCTAGCCATAAATAAAAAAAAAAAAGTTATTTTCATACTATGATTGCACAACCTGTTGGCTGGAGCTGGCATGGTTTTGGTCTGTGGTCACCATGCATGTGAACACATAATGTTTGCCATTATTCTAATTCTATGGGGACATTGAAATCTGTAGGAATCTAGCCAATAAAGTATGAAACTCCTTGAGAATGTTTGTTTTGGGTTTTTTTTTGGGGGGGGGGGGGGTGTTTGAGGGAGGGGTGTTGAAGGGAGGGGTTTAATTTTTCTATTTTTTTTTTCCCCAGATTATGTTATAAGAAGGTTTTCCTGGCTCTGTATCTATCAGACCTGAAAACCAAAACTCTCTTTGAGTTAGAACAGATGCTACAAGATCCTCTGTTGATCTTAAATCTGTGAGCTTTGAGAATTCACAGCACTAATTGCATCACTAAGCCTGACTAGTGGAATGAAACCCTAATTAAATGGTGCTTCAGAAAAGGAACAAAACTGTGCAACCCCTAAAACGGGCACTGTGGATGACTAAGACTCATGAAAATATTGCTGCAGAACTTAAGAAACTCTCTGTTCACAACAGATTTTTTTGATATAAAAAAAAAAAATCCAACAGTTTGGTCTACCAGCTGGATGCAGATGCTAGGGAAGGTTTTCCAGCCATTACTCAGCTGTAGCTTGTGGATGTTTCACCTGAGTAATAGCTCTGACCACGACAGCCCTGTTCAGAGATTCTGGAAATGAGGCCTGGAAAATAAGTTTGAGATCTCATTATGGTCTAACATAGGTTTATCATGATTTTTTAACACACCACCTATACAGCTGAGGAACAAGTAGATGGAAAAATAATGGTAATGAAAGAAATCAGTATAAAATCAAGAGATGGCAGTTCCTGAAAGATGGATGATGATGACTTGAATGTCTAATGAAAAAAAAAAAAAAAAATCTAAGGCTGTTGTTTGAATCTCAAATTGTTAGTCCTTCTGACAAATCTAGACCTTGGGTAAGCCAGTAGGAGACTAGTGTAAAAGTAGGGAGAAAGAAGAAATAAAACCTAGAAAGTTGTAATTTTCCTACACAGTTTGAACAAACCCAGCCACAAATTAGGTTTTATGTTACTGCTATAGCTACAAAGTAGTATATAAATGAACTGGCTTTTAGCTGGCTGTCATAGGAAAGTGCTTTTAACATTAGACAAGGATCATTTTTATTATCAGAGCTGAATGCAAGTAAGCACGCACAACTATATTTAAAGTGTAAGTCTACCCTTATGTCCTTTGCCCATCACATATTCTATAGCTTTTACTTGCTTTTTTCTCTCTTCGTCAATGTCTCAGCCTGCCAAGTTTTATTAATCAGATTATGAGAAAAAAAAATCATAAGGAAAGAACCGGTGATTTTTAGCATTTTTTGATAGGAAAAAGTATGAGGACTACAAGTACTGTTCAAGTAGCTTCTGCATTTAAGCTGCCTATAATGACACAGTTATTCTATTAGGGTTGGGTTTAGTTTGTTTTATTTTTAATAGAGACTTCAATGTAAAACTAGGGAAAAAAAGAAAATAACCTAATTTTTTAGCTAGGATGGTTGTCAGTTATGCTATTAAATAGAAATATTCACACTTAAAGTCACAATATTTTTCAAAATTATTACATTCTCAAATCCCTCCTTATGCCACTGTAAACTCCTGAGTTTAGCTCCACAGATTTCCTTTAAGAAATCTTTATTTTATACCAGAGTTAAACTCAATAAAAGCAAAGTGGATTAAAATATGGCAGGGATTTCACTGATATATAAATGTGTACATTTTTTGGCTTTGTGGTCACCCTGACAAATAAACTCTTGATCTCCCCAGAGCAGCTGTCTGGGAGCAGCATCACGTCTGTGCCGCACACAACAACTTCTGGAGATGTTTTCAGGCGTTGCTATATAAAGCTTTGAACGTTCTGGTACAGTCATCATCCAAGTGAGTCAGCTGAGCCTGAGTCACTCTGATACGTGCTGTCAAACTGAACGGATCAGTCTTTTGAGATTGGGATTGACAATGTTACATTTCCACCTGTTTGGGTGGTGATGGTGAAGGCGAGATTTCAGTCTTCTGTAATAAGTAAAAAACAAACAAGTTTTATAACCTCTTTTACTTTTTTTTTTCTTGATAGAAAAAAGGATTTAAACAAAACAAAACAAAACGTTCTGTCTGTGTGTGTGTGTGGGTGATTAACATAATGACAGCCCATGGGAAGGTTTTATGTACATTTGTGTGCACAGGCTTTTTCCCCTCTGTGAATACAGAAACACAGAGCTGTTCTGACTTGAGGTGGCTTCTCCTAGATTGTTAATCACACTCCCTCTCCACCTACAGGTCTTGGAAAGATTGGCACAGCACCACCTAAATTAACTTTACACTAATAAAGAATTTCTCTAATGGAAGCTTCCATTGTTTCACTGTTGGGGCAAATCCACAATCCTCTTGTGCCTCATCCCAATCATAAAAGGGAAAAATTGCATGGATCCATGCACAGCTTTCACAAATAACATTACATAAATCTGATAGAAAGACTGATGTAGATACTCATAAATATTCTTTCAGTAGTCCTCCAGATTTGTTTCTTCTCATACATTTTATTCTCATTTTGTCATACATTCCTCATCACAGTTATTAGGCTTTAAGATACCCTTGACAAATATATAAAGGGCAATATTCCTCACTGGCATCAAATTATGTTTAAGTTTTTCTGAGTTAGTAGGTAATGTACCAGTAAAAGAATAATTAATTCCTGAAGGACTGAGTACAAAAACAAGCATATGTTTTATGAGAAAGTGAAAAGTTTGACGAAACAGAAAGTTTATGAATTATCATGCTGTCATCCAACTGGATCAGTAGCCTTTTTCAAGTTGTTTACTAAATGCCAGGCAGATTAGGACAGCAATGAATCACATGGTTCCAGAATTAACTGATGACTTCTGGAGAATTTTCTTTCTCATGAATTAAGGTTTTTGGTAATGAGGAGGTACAATAATCAGAACGCAAAATGCCTTGGATTCACAGATTCCATTGGCTTTTTACACCTCGTATCATATGCCTGCAAAGACATTTCCTGTGACTGGATGTGAAGCAATGCATACTCAAAGTGGACTATGTAAAAGTCATGCAGAACAGAAGAATGTCTTGTAAAACTTACCTGAGGAGATTCTTAAGAATTAAGCACTAATTTCAGAACAAAATTAGTGAAATCTGTCTAGAAGGTTTATTGTGCCAGCTATGGGAAACCCAGTCCAAAGATATTATCAAACAGCATACACTACTACGATCTGTGGGAAACATGTTTCCTTAAGACATGATCCAACAAAGAGGAAGAAAAAATCAAACCAAAAAAGTTTTGATGTTTGAGAATATATGGATAGTTTCTCAGCTTAATGTCCTTATATGTTCTTTCACATCAAAAATCTTATTGTAATATGAAGCAGAAGCGTCAAAGGAAAATATGTTTATGTGGTACTTTTTGCTCAGCTAGCAACAGATAGTACTGAAAAAGCTGATATTCTCTGAAATGGCTCTTATGTCATTTGTACCTCTCTGGGGTGGGTGCTCTGACATTGGAGATGAGGTTCAGTCTTGTATTTCAGGATGGCAGAACTCCACAACAGACACCTAAAGCCTGTGAACATTATTGTTTACAGGTCCAAGACAGATAGGGGATGAGGAGACCCAGGAGATGCACCTTGTCAAAATTCCCTCTGCCATGGGAATAAAGCACTTTGAAAGAAAGTCAGGATGAAGGAAGTCACAGAACTTAAATAGCTGAATATCTTAAGTCACCGTCTCCCATGCATTTACAAAGTGTCTCTGCTAAATGTCTTTGCCACTAATACAGGGAATCATTTTCCCCACTGAACTTGGAAAATACCTCTTCATCAGAGTCCTATTGACTTCCGTTTTGAAAGCAAAACCAAACAAGCTGGTGCCTTCAGCTTCTTTACATAGCATATCTATGTTTCTGTCCTTGCTCTTTGATCTGTCCCCATTTGTGGTAATTTTTCACTGTGACATCCCCTCCTACCCCCCATAAGAAACAGTACTCCAGTTTCCACTGCAGTCTTCCACTGTTGGCTAAAACACCAATTACTTCAGCCTTGTCCTCATTGCTCGTGATTAATTTCCTTATTTTTGTTATTCATCTAGTGTATTTCTACACACTTTTGTTTTAAATTTCTCACAATTTGCTCATTTAATTTTGCATTCGTTTTCATGTTTCTTCCACATTGATATCTTCCATGATTTATGTTTATAGTAACTTTGTTTTTGTGTTTTAGTGAGGTTTGATATCTTAGACTGTTAAAAAAACCAATTTCATTAGTTTATTACAAATGTAGTATTTTCTCTCTCTGCATTGGGATAAACTACCATTTTGCTTTCAATACAAGATTTTGAGGAAACGGACTTCCCACACTCATTTGTCCCTTTGATTATCTCCCCAACAGATTCTATCTACCGCTTCCTTGAGACTGAAGTGGTCTCATCTTTTCAGCCATTTTGCTGTATTCACTTCTTTCTTTCTGGGAAAAGTGAGTGCTCGTGTTTCAGCAATTGATCACTCAATTTCCTTTCTTTTACTTTCTATTAAAGCAGCATCTGTAAGTGTAGCATCAAATTGCACGCATTCTCCCATGGGTTAGAGCTGAAACTTAGAAGAGAATTCCCCCGTTTCAGACCTTTATATTGATGCTAGACACACAAATAGTGAAAATGAACACTCCACAGGAAAGAAAATGAGGCCCTAAACCACACTTAGGAGGTGAGACAATACATTAAAAACATCAGTACAATCATAACAATGACATAGTTATGACCACCTAACAAGCAGAACAATTCATGAAGGGCAGCAAACTTCAGCACAGCACACCAAGAGCATCGTCCTTCCAGGATGTGAGCCCTCAGAAAGTTGGAGGCTTCTGTGCTTTACACAAATCACTCTTTTATAATGACATGGCAATTCCTGTCATTCTGTTCCTTTTCAGGAAATGTTCCTCCTGCAACCTCTTAGACCCATGAACACTGGGCTGTTTTCCATGGTCTAACTTTCTCTTTCTGAAGGAAAAGGACTCCTACAACACTTCCTCTCTTCTTAAAATATCAGCAATTTCACATTAAGAGTAATATTAAAGATTTAAAAATTTAATTTTAGGTCTGATGTCAGTTTATCACATGAAGGCCACATTATTAAAATATCTGTGCCCTGTGGAGGAAGAATTTAGGTGACCTGATACTATCACAGTCTTTATTCTTGCAAGTTAGGCAGGTCACTACAACTGACTACTAACAACACATCCAGAAAGAAAAGATGCCATAGCTCTCTTAACTTTCCTGGCCTAACTGCACCTCATCATGTCAACACTTGCAGTGTGGTAAAAGAATATAATTTCCTCTTTTCTTGTACAACGAAAGCTTTCAAGAGACCACATAGGAACCTTCTGCCATTTCATTTACCACAAGAGATTTGTAGCTACCCAGAAGATGATAATCTGCAAAACCTTCTGCACACATCTTCCCTATTTAACAGTTATCTTATCAGCCACTGAATAAAAGAGTAAAATAACCTCTATATTTTCCTCATAAAGAAATGAAGCATTACTAGAAACATTTGAAAAGCTATAACAGAAAAAACCCCAACAGATGGGGGTCAGGGAGGGGAGAGAGAACTTTTAGCTCATTTACTCTAGCTCTGGTGATATAACAACACCCCTAAATTAGGAACGCCTTAAACTGTAAAAGGCTAACAAGGGTGATGCATCACAGTGCCTCTTTGTCATCAAGCAAAATTTCATCAACAGAAATTCCAGTGCTGACACCTAGCTTGTTTTAAACGGTACCACCCAAAATAACCAGTCTTAAAAAGGTCACGTTTATTTAAAAATAGCTTGCTTGCATTTTACATTAAAGTTAATTTACTAACCTTAAAAAATTAAATGCAAATGTATACAAATAGTTTAAGCATCCTGTCAAAGTTCACATACACACTGCTAGAGCAATGACAACGTTCAAGGTCATACAAAATCTTTCTTTACCCATCTATCACCCTTCGGATTATTCTGTTAAATACATACTGAACTGAATGCTTGCATCCTCTCCTTAGCAATTTCTATCCTTGTTAAAAAAAATAGCAAAATCAAAGCTCTAATTTCCTATTTATCATGTGCTTCCCAGGCCATAACAAAGAAGGATACTGTACCTCTGATGCTGGTGGCTGTTGCCGATGTGGTTGTGCTGGCTGTTAAGGCTACATTGGTTGTGACTGTTGCAGTGGTAAGGGAGGGGATGACAGTAGTGGGAAGCAAAGTGTTGAAAACATCTGGTGAGTGGAAAAAAAAATATAAAATAAAATCATATCATGCAAACAAAGGAGAACCATAATAGTGGTTTAATTTGTAAATACAAGTATGTTGAAAATGACTAAATTAAAACATGATTAACATAAATTATTACAGGTACAACAGGGTACCGTTAAATTCTTGACATTTATCACTCTCAATTTTTATAGTCAATCTTTGAGTACACAGAATTTAAAAATCTGTTAAAATGACCACATTTCCACAGAACGAGAGAGTGACAGTTTAAGTGACAAGAATCCATTTCTTCGCTGAGCCATTTTAAATGTCTCACGTAGTAGAAACCATATACAGATGAAACATGCTGTGTCAGAGTGGGAGATGAAAAAAACAACACCATCATGCTAAAATAAACACACACATGTTAACGAGAAATGGCTGTATGTTAAAACACCTACTTTCAGACAGACTCAATGAAGGGAAAATGGGGAGAAAATTCTACTAACTATAACAGCTGCTTTTTCCGGATTGCTTTTCTTCTTCCCACACATTTGCTTAAGACACAGTTGTCTGCTAAGATCCAGAGCAGAGTATATTTCAAAATCTTTACCCTAATTTGCAGGTACAGTCGTCTTTCAGTCATCCTTAATGCTTACAATTTATTGTTAGTACACATCAGTATTTTTCTAAAACATCTTCAAACTAAAAATCAGAAATGATAATAATATTACTGATAAAAAAGCATGCATGCAAGTCAGAAAAAAAAATCATACAAAAAATGACGATAGCATCCTATAAGACCCTTCAGGTTTTGCTCAAGTAAGTGCAGGAATGCCAGGATTAGGAGCATGACTGCTTCTCTGCAGAGGAACCAACAAAACCTGATGCAGAATGCTCCAGCACAGAGCAGAACTTTACCAGATGTACACATAGAAAATACTTTGATTACACTGCCAAAAGCAATAAAGACCAATAGGACTTTGCTTATAAGGTGAATGCAGGTTTTAAAGAACAAAAAAACCCAAAAGCTCTGAAGCAGAGAAAAGCCCTTCTGAGAAGACATAAGCATCTGACATTTTTCAGATTATTTATATTGTATTTTTGAAAGGGAAGGACTTGTTTCTCAACAGCTGATGGTGAGTAACCCATGCCATACTGATTTCACTGAAAATATTTCTGAAGGATGCTATTCAGTGCAATAAAAGAGCAAAAGTCTGACCCACAATCTGTCTTCCCTTGCTCTGGAAAGAATTGCTATTGGTCCCTGAGTACTATCAATTCAGACTGAAATCAATGGAAGCTGAAGTCGCTCAAAGCTTTTCAGTACTGGGCCCTACAGAACACACTTCAGACACAGAATCCTTGAGTTCAGCATTGCCTAATTACTCTCTTAAGGCTTCAAAGTAGCATGCAAACCTTATTTCCACACTGGATGACAGATTATTTTTGAAATTTAAAGTCTCCTCATTAGTTACTCTATAAGTCACCTACTATTTTCTGTATTCCTCTAGTTTTGATAAAAAAATACCACTATGCTCTCTGGAATCTATACCTGTGTGATGTTCTGCTTCTGAAGCCATAACAATGATCCATCTTTCATCTCTACACTGATTTTTAATCTAATGTACACTGATATTTAATCTAATTCCCAGTATCAAATATTCTCAAGACAGAAAAATTAGAACAGGCTTTTAAAAACCCTCACTGTTGTAGCCGTATTAATCACCAGGAATAATGATAATATTACCTGGAATGTGAGTACCACAATAATGAAATAGAACTGAGTATAACAAGCATTAGAAATAAATTAACATGTTAAAAAGCTACATGTCACATGTGTTGATCTATGCAATTTCTTCTCATAAAGGGAAACTCCTTCCCTGATAAGTATCTGTTAAAAATTAAATCAAAGAGAAAAAAAAACCCACCTACTTCATAAGGAGATCAAAACCTTGCTTATTAGGAAAGCTGTATACATCATTCTTGTACGTAAAACTAATTAGTGTGACTCATGGTTCCATTCATTATCTTTCTTAAATACCAATTACTTAAGACTGCAATGACAAGTTATGGTTTTATGACAGAGCTGTCCAATCTGCAAGCATGCTGTTTACCTATTTTACCAAATAATAGCTTACATGAATCACTGATGAACGTAGAACTTTCTGGTTTCTCTTCAGATTGAAGTATTTCAAACAAGATTTCTCATTTTAAATGAAAGGCTACCTAGGAAGCAGTCTAGCTAACATGAACTAGGACATGTCAGTGTTTTAATACAGATGTGATCTCATCAGATTAAGAGTAATGAAAGCTTGTGCAGATATTAGTTTCCTGATGAAAGTCATAAACTCTGATGCCAAACGTCAAAATGGAAGCCTGGCAGAAGCCTCAAAGAAAATATGTCTTCTCAAAAGGGATGGAAAAGCAAGGAATAGCATTTGGTTTCTTTGCAGAGTGAGGTGAATTTCATCATGCAAATGACTGCAGTGTGTCTGCTTTGCTCACAGCAATATCAGGACTTGCTCCTAAAGACCCCAGCACAAGAGAGAAACCAGGAATCAGCAGCCTGAGGAGCATCACATTGCCCAGGCAATGAAATCTAAGGCTGTTCTGGACTCTAGAAAGGTTTGGTTTGTACCAGCTTACATTCAAGGCTCTGCCCAGTGCATACTCCATTAACAACATGAGAGCCTGCAGCAGGAATGTGCAAAGAAACCAAATAACTCATAGCTCTCCAGACAACACTTTTTTGGAATGCCTGGGTCACATCTCATCCTTAAATCCTACTCTGGACAGCCCAGATCCAAGTATTCTGAAATGATCCCCACCTTGAAAAGACCTGTGTGTACGGTGTCTGCTGAGTCTGACAGAATGACTCCTATCAGTTCTTCCAAGATTTATGGATTCTTATGAAAACTTTGCCTTGAAAAGGTTTTTGCATAAGAGCATACAGAATATGCAGTTCAAGAAATAAACTAAAAGCAATATCTAGTGTTCCTCAGTCTCTCATCATGCATTGCAGGTGTAGGAGGCAAATGGGTTTGGAAGCTCCCAAAAGCACACAGACTACAGATTAAAAAAATGACACTTAACAGCATTAGGCCATAAACATCTGTTTAAGCCATATGGATCACTGTGCTTCATAGAGGGTGTGCTGCTCCATTTCATGCCAGAAAAGAGAATTACAATTTGACCTGTTTCTAGTCCTGCAGGACTTTTGGTCTTTTTTTTTTTTTTTTTTTTTTTTTTTTTTTTTTTTTTTTATGCAAGGCAAACCTATCTTATTTTACTAGCGAGGCACACGTTGTCACCCAGAGCTCCCTGCTGGCAGCTGCTCAGAACATGCTGTCATAGGGACAATGTAGATTTGTCCTGAGCTTTCTGTCAGGGAGGATCTTAACAGAATGGATTTGCAGATTTCTGCCCAAGAAACCTGTGCTGAAACTAAATTCCACTTCCTTGTCTTACAATTTGTGACTCTAGTTGTACACAATGTTCAGCTGAAAATGAATTTTTCTTTATGCCTCTCATGCCACTAAATACCAAGGATCATTATGACCAAGAGACCTTGCAAAGCGCAACTTTTTAATTCAAGCATCCATACCCAAATCACTGCATAGATTGCTATTTCAATAATACTAAGGTATTAATCCTTAGCCTCCTGTGAAGCAGAAAATAGCTATATTTTGCAGATGGGGAACCAAAGAAGATAGAAAAGCCATGCTCAGGAGATCTAGAAGTCAAGCAATAAGTGTCTCCATTAATTTTGAAACCTCACTTCTAAACGGGATATTTGTTGACAGACAGATATTCAGTCAAAAATCCAATAATGTAATTAAGTTGGTATTAACTTCATCATCTTGCTAGCTTTGAAATGCAAACAACTCATGGAGAACTAATTGTTTCTATAAAAGCTGTTGGAAATAGAAAAGGGGTTGACCTTCACACCAAGGGACTCCCATGGCCTCGTTGTCACTTCTGTGCCACAGGTTATACAGGTGAGGCTTGAACTGGCCATTCAGTAAGAGAGATGGGCTCCTGACCTCTCTCTGGTGGCACAGGGAGGTTTGAGCTGAGCAGCGAACGCTCAGCCAAGACCCCACATTTCAGTGAGGACCTGACATAATGTCAGAGCTTGGTGCTGCACAGAGCAGAGGAAAGCTCTGGAAAGGTGTTCCTCGTGGGACTGCTGCCTGCTAACACGCCACAAACAGGAGCCAGGGGAGAGCTGAAGGCTGATTCCCAGTGGACAGTGGAAAAAGGAGGAACAGGCAAACTGGGCTTGGTGTGGAAGCTGCTCTTCAGCAGAAGCACAGATGCAAACTGCTTAGGAGTGGCAGGGCAGTGCTGGGCCAGATCAACTCAAAGCAGTGTTGAGCCCCACCTGCCCAAAATTTCCTGTTTGCTTCTCCTTCTTGCTTGAATTGATGCCGTGTTCTCCTTGCTAAGGCAGAAGACATCCATCCATTTAAGTGCAGGGAGCCTGGATAATTTACTTTCCCTGCCAATTTGGCCCTGAGCATTTTTACTCTCCATTTCCAAAGAAATGAGAAATGGTTCTGTTTGGTTTAGCGGGCTTATCTGAAAGATAGATCTGACCGACTGAAAATATTTGACTTTTTTGGTAAAAACACAACCGATATTTTGACATGACTGAGCACAAATCAGACAACAATAGCTGCAGCTGATAAAAATGTAAAGGCTTTTGTTTCAAGCCTGACAAAAGCTGACAGAAAAATTAAAGGACAGAGTGATAATGATGGATGGTCCTTGCTGTATTTTGACTGAGAATGAAAGAAATTTTAAGTGGTAAACTGAACTGAGTGATGACCTACCTGGGAAACAATCTCACTACCCTGTGAAAAATTTAATCAGTCTGTGATATGTAGCACTAAATAATTTAGCAAGGTTTTAAATTCAAAGGGAGCTGCATTTACCTTGCTCCAAGAAAATGGGATTAAACAAAAGGATCACTCAGCTTGAACATCATGTGCCAATAGCTCCTTAGCACTTAGACTGAATGATCATGAATGCTCATGGACACGAGGTCAAGGGGTTCTTTTTACTAATTGATTCAGATTTATGAAACTCTGAAATGGCAATTATGTGCTTGACATTTTTGCTAGCAAATCAGATGTCATTAAAAATATCCAAACCCTTTTAACAAAAGCTCCATGTAGATCTGTATCTTTAGTTATACCAATAAAATCTTCAAGTGGATAAGTTGCAAGACATACAGCTGGACTAACTGGAAAGAATGAACAGGAATTGGAAAGAACAATATTGTTCTCTTCTTATAGAAAGTTTTGTAGTTTGTTGGTTCATTTGTGGTTTGTTTTTTAGGTGTTTCCCCCATTTCAAAAGCAATAGGTTTCAATAGCAAATAAAGTATTAAAAATTACAGCAAAAAAAGCCTGTTTCCTTCTGTTCTCAAGGAACAGAAAATTTGCAAAAACTTGCAATCTGCACATCCCTGGCCCAAATTCTGCCCTTATAAAGTTAAGAATATAACTCAGAAGAATAAAGCCCATTTCAATATTAGTATTTAGTACTGGCAGTATTTAGTACTGGCAGTATGGTGTCATCCCAAATCACTTAAAGGCCTGATATTACACTGTGGCACCTTTTACAACACATGCTCTGACCAGAATTGCTTATGACAAAATAAAAATGTGGTGAATATGAAAAAACAAGGTGTAGTAGCAAGTTTTTTCTGCCATCTCATTTGACACTGAAATATGAAGAAGTTAGCTGCCCTAAATTGTCTAGAAAGAACTCCTGTAGTGAATATCTCATTTATTTTGTGCACCAGAGCAACAGCAGGACTCACAAAGACCACAGGTGTGTGAAAGGCTGATTTTCCACAAGTAAAGCCAGGTCAGGTTCAGGACAGATGTGAGAGCTGCCAGAAAACAAGCAGCTGTGGATCTCAGGAAGGTGAGAAGGAAGAAGCAGCAGGATGGAAGTACCTCAATGTGGTAGGAAGACATGGCAAGAGAGGACAAGCTTGCAGGGCTGAGAGCAGTGACTGACATTGACTTCTCTCCTCCCTCAAGGTGCATCTGCCCAGGGCCAGGTCAGCTCTCAGCAGAGCTGTGGGTCCTGGGGCCAGGAAGGCAGGAGGAGTATTTAGGTAAAACCTACCTCTGCTAACTTCTGTGGGCACCCTAACAAGCAGAATATGCTGAGCATGCACAATCAGAATCTAGGATTTAGTAGACACTGGGACTGTGTGCTTTAAAATGCTTGTAGGTACTTGCTAAAAATTCTAAGAGTAACAACCAACACTGAAAGGAAAGGTTTTTCTTTTGGTTTTGGTTCTTTTTTTCCCAATGGGTATTAAAACACGACCTTTCTGCACAGGACCAGATGTTGCCACAAACTGGGCTTTGTCACCTGGAGACTGGAGCAGTCTGCTGCACTCACAGTTGGTGGAGCTGCACAGAGGGACCCCAGGAAACCTGAATCAAGCATTTCACAGGAAAGCATCTAACATGGATATTTGAGAGTTGCACTGGTGGCTCATAGCTCTCAAAATGTCAGGTCTGGCCTTTGAAGCCCTCAGTGCTTACTTAAGGGATCGTTTTGCTCCCCACAGCACTCCACTGAATTTGCTATCAGCAAAAGCACTCTGGCTGCAGCTCCCTTGGAACAGAGAGAGAAGTTTGCAATGAAGGCCTGGAGATGCTGGAACACGCTCCCATTTCACTGCCCGTCAGGCTCATTGTTTGTCACCAGCCCAGCCATTTAAAAAGCTCCCTGTCCCTGCTCCCAGTGAAGCAGAAGAATAAAACGTGACATAATGTACTGTCTCACAATACATTTAGCTATTGCTGCTCAGTTTTGGTGGGGAAGATTGGGTTATCTGCAGCATTTGGACTGTAGGAAGCTAATAGGCTGTAATGCCTTATTTCTTAATTTCCAGTTGTGCTAAAACCAGGTGACACACAGTCTTCAAAAAAGGATAAATTTCACAAAATAATAACCAGGTAATTAGATATTGAAAATTATTTTAGTGCAAGAAAAAATGAAATTCTCAAGTAGGAAAATTATTCAATACTGAAGAATCTGTTTTCAAGCACTCTAAGTTTTATTTTATTAATGGTTATTAGAGCAAGATTTACCTCTGAGAACAAATCAAACCAAGTATTCAACAGAAAGATTAAGATTCAATGTTCTGGAGTTATATGAATATAATACATAGAAATTTATTCCAGGAGCACTGCAAGACCTAATTTTTTCCCCAAACTTAGCACAAGTTTTGCTAGCAGTTAAAAAAGTCCCTTCCAATTCAACAGTAGTAATAATATAAAGGCCATTCTTTTAAAGGAGTAAATCTGTGCTATATAAAAGCTCACCTTTCTCATTAAAGTAGCTACAAATATTGCATTGAAGCTTATGCAACTTGCCTGAACTTGGTAATTCAACATTTTAAATAAATAAAAAGGAAAAGTTTTTGAGCATTGTTTAAGACCACAGCCTCAAATGAAGACACCTTACTTATAAAAAGGCATGCATAGACATATATATACACACACACATATATATGTGTGTGTTTTGATTTTGTTCACAGCTCTACATTAACAAATACAGAAACAGTAAAGAATGGACCTCTGCCTTGAAGATGTGCAAGATCATTTTTTGGGCAGTACAGGCCAAAATTTAGGAAAAAGAGACAGCATTATTCCCATTTCACAGCTGGTGAAATGAACATAGGAGAATTAAGTGGAATGTCTTATATTTTATAGACTTCTGAGCCTGACAGGGGAGTTCAGAACAGATCTCCTGAGGCTCATTTTAATACTCTGCTAAAAAACCCCAGAAAATCAAAACCTCAAAAGAAAACAAAACCTCTCAAAACTGCATTTAAAAAATAAGTTGCCCTTATACCTGCTGTGCAAATTTCACTGCATTCAGGACAAAAAATTACCACAAAAGCCACCAAACATCTTGTATGAATAAAGCTAGCACAATTTTCCCCAGAAGCACACTATTCTATCACTATTAATATGGTGTTCTAGGCCCATTGCCACTGCTTAAAAATCACATTTAGGCTGTGATGTTCATTTTTATTCTTTTTAAGTAAGCAGACAAGCCATATTTCCTTGTTTTCCCAAGCCATAAAATAGGAGTATTCAAAATTAAATGAAACAAAGTATTGGCAGCTAGCCCTTGAAAACCTGTAAGGAAAAGCTAATGCACAATACAAATTCAGACATCAAGAAACCTTGAACAAAGATGACAGCTTTCTCAGAATGACACTTGACTCTTTCTGCACACACACACATAATAAAAGAAAATTTCAAAAACCTCAGCCAGAATTGCACTGAGAAGAAAGAATGTAAAGAGAATTTTCCAAAATTTCCTTATTATGGGGACATGTTGAAACTAAATGGAGGTAAACAGATTGCTGATTTCTATTTTATTACAGTTGCTACTTTCATTTCTCCAAGAAATTCAGGCCAAATCACTGAAGTTGCTTAAACAACACCAAACTCATGGCAATAATTTTAAGGTTAGTAAAGAGAGATAACAGGGACTGTAATTTATTTTAAATACGTTTATTTCAAAATAAAATCAAAGGGTCCAACACTAATCTGAAACACTTTTTATCACAGTGGGATTGCTGTATCTTATTGAAAATCACCTTGGGAAAGTTACTGGCACTGTGCAACCTAAAACATAGATTTTTGTCCTTCATTGCACTGTCTCTGCCTAATAGACTTAATTTCTCATTCCTATCACCAAAGTACACTACCTGAGAAAATAAGGCCCTATCTTTCATCTGTCAATCTTTTATGCTCTGTTTTTGGGGGTTTTGGGGATTTTTGTCCTCAAAAGAGTTTTATACATGTAGTATAGAATTCCTACCATGATTCTTTGGCTTTGTATGACACATAATTATGAATGGTGGGGTCCATGCAATATTGTCAAGACTTAATTTTGTTAAAATTACCCAGCTTCCTTTCAGGGTGGCAGATATTTAGTACCTTAACTATTATGCCAACAAGCAGGATAGTTCACCAGTGGAAATCACAGGGTTCTTTTAATAAAGAATGCTTGATCATATCTGATAATATATTTTAAAGAAAATGATACACAAAGCAGTGAAAAGATATTTCAGTTCCTGCTCCAAAATGATGAAACCCATCCAGAACTCTCCTCCATCAGGCACTTCAACATGCCAGCATCCCTCAATCCTCCCTGCTTCCCACCAATCAAGGGCTGGGAAACCTGCAAAAAATGTAAACTACAAAACCACTGGGAGAAAAACAAATCCACTGGTGCAATGACCCACAGTAATATCTGAAGAATAAACACTTTGCCCACTCCTTGAGTTTTTCCCTGCCAAACTTTCATCTGTCCTTCCTCCTCTCCTTTGATTTGTTTGTTTCTACACTTGCCATGAGGATTAATAGGGGCAGTTTCAGGTGGAAGACAAATCTGCCTCAGGCATGAGGTTACCAAGGAAAACAACTTTTTTTTCTTCAAGGGAGTAAACAAGCAGTGTGGATACCAGTGGAGGGAAAGCAAAGGGTCCTGACTGAAAACTCTTGGGGTCTCTGTCACAAATGATACATCAGCTTACACCACACACCTGGACACCTCTTCCCAAGCATCTGCCAGCAAAGTTCCTTCACATGGGGTTAGAACTTTCTCAGTGCTTGTAGGGAACCACAGCCTGGTGAAAGAGGTCAGGGCATTTTGGGACATCCTTGTATGGCAGATTGTCAACTTTATCAGCTTTGGTAGTAATGGTTTTAATGGGTTTTTGCTTTGTTTTTTTTCTCCTTGAACATGAGGATGGTTTTGAGATACATCCTTACTATCCTCCTGGTTATTTTTGCTGTCTGCTCCCCTTTCTGTGGGAATCATAGAGAAAGATTCATGCACAAGCTTTTGTGGAAGCTGCCAAAACACTCTGGAAACTCTGAGACAAAGCAAAGTGATTCATGTTAAGGCATAACAAGTCACAGTTAGATCCAATGCAGAAAGTCTGTGATAGGATTCAGCAATAAAAAGCGTGACTTTAATTAAAAAGCTATGAGAATTTTATTTTATTGCATCAAGAATTCAAGAAGTAAGAGCTAGAAAAAATAGTTTGTGATTGCAGCACAGAGGATTCAATTTTGAAGGAGGGGCTAAAGACATATTAGGTCTCAGCAGATATTTAGATTGAACCTATGCTGTGAAGAGTGATGTTAGAAAGATTTTTGAGTTTGAGGGTTTAGGGATATTTAAAATTCTTGTCAGTTTAAATAATTATATACTGTAAACAAGTGGAGAAATACCTTGCTAGCTCTAAGAAAAATGTTAACTAATGTAAGAAACATTTTATTGAATATTTTTCCTTTCTATAACATAGAAATGCAGCCTAAGATAAACTCCAGAAAACTTCACCAAGCGATTCATAATTAAAAATTAAATAGCAAAAATAAAATAGTAAGTAGTAATAATTATTAATATAAAGTTATGGATGTTAGAAATATTAATGGTTTGAGATAAGCTAGTTACCTGCTTCTATCCGAGCCTCCATGCTTATCTTCATGTGCAATCAAGAGGGCTCAGACACAAAAGTTCTCAAAGCTGTCTAAGAGAGATGCATATTTGCAGAAGCTTTTCCCTACCCCTCTCAGCCTCCAAAGCATTTACATCTATCTCCAAGAGGATTCACAATCCCAGCTGGAGCAAAGCACAGTTCTGATGTATCACCTACTATGACCAGTGGTCATTTCAAGCAATATCACTTAGGTAATGTTCTATTTTCTTTCCTGAATGGAGTGAAACACTGAGGAACATATTCTCAAAAGAAAGGTAGGTTATGGAAGCACCACATGAGAAAGACAGAGACAGAACACCCTTATCTACTTTCCACCACCTCATGGTGCAGGAAAGGCTTCAATTTAGAAAAATCACTGAGTCACTTTGATACTGTCTTTATGGCTTGAGTTTCCTGAGTAATAAATTGTCTAGATGGAAACAGAAGATCATTAGCAACTGTTAGATTATAACTTTATCATCAGTCTCAAATTAAATTATTGAGTTAATATTTTCTTCATGAAGATTGCACATGACGTTCATAGACATAGTAATTTTACAAGCTGGTATCTCAGAATAAAATGGTAAATTGAAGTAAAGTTCAGGAAAGTTGGGGGCATAAGCAATAGCAAAGGGTGAAAAATTAGAGAGCAATCTTTGCTACTACAGCAAATCAGTGATAATAAACTCAACAGTACTGAAGCTCAGTTAAAACAGTCAAAAAAGCAAGAGTGACATATTTGGTATATCCACACAATCTTTTCCTTTTCAGAAATCCCATTAGAATTATCATATCACATATCACATGCACAGAGAAAATAAAATATTTTCAAAAGTTATGTCTTATTAAAGGCATTATCCAAAACCACAAGTTTTAGAACACATACAATATGCATTCAAATAGGAAGGAGCTTCACATATTAGAATATATAGTTAAAGGTTATATTGATATATTGTTATGGTTCCATTGTGAAAGGGCTTGGGGAGAGATTTCCTGCTGATGAAATACTCTGCATTCAAATTCAATGATTACTCCAGATGAAATTAAAAAAAAAAACCAACTTTTATATGTTATATTTAAAAAATCACTTAATTTAAAAAGTTTTCTTTAATAAGAAACAGTATTGTAATGTAAAAATGTAGAAGTGCCAAACATACTCCTCAAAAGTATTAGTGTGGTTTGGGATATTATTTTCTTGACCTTTCCAAAATACTTATAAGCTTATCTGGAAAAGAAATTTGTATCTTATTTTTCTAAAGTCACCATAAATGAAGAAAGATCAGTTCCTACAGCTCAACTGTACACCCCACTATTCGAGTATTTATCAACAAAAAGCAATTTCAAAGTAGCTGCCTTGAGAATGTTCAGGGATAATAGCTGGACAATTCATCCATAAAATTAAGCCAACAACTCCACCACAAGTTTCTTGACAGACTTCTCATACCTGAAAATGTCAACTATTATTATTCTTCTTCTTCAGCCCAATAAAAAAAACTCTATTGTACAATTTTTTAATTCATCTGGCTGCAGGAAATTCATCTGCATGGTGTTTTAAAGTCTGGACCACCTCTTCCAGCCCAACTAAAAGTCTTCTAGAGAAGCCAGCTTTAATGTTGTGGTAATGATTTAATGCCTTAATGTAATTTTATAACATTGATGTAAAATAAGAGTATTTCAACACAATTTGAAGGGCTATGCTTTGAAGAAGATAGCTCTAGGGGAAGGAAGGCTTTTGAGACTGACCAAGCACTCATGAGCTTGCTTTTATTTATTTATTTTCCAACTGAAAGCCCAGGCTCCTTTTTTTTCTGCAAGTTATCTTCTGTACCTTTTAATTTATTTTTACTTCATATAAAATGGGAATAGGAAAAACATTTCACCTTTGTTTTAAGGACTCAATACTGAGACTTCTTTAATTCAAACAAAGATGCAAAAAAGAAAAATCTCAAAACTAATAGGCACACGTAGTCACATACTGTGAATTCCTAATTAAGTCCTAAAATGTCTTCTGAGTCTCATATTCTTGATATGCCTTGATTGCTGTAAGGGCAATGTTGGGGTTATTTGCCAAATCCCCCCACTATTACGGCTATAAATATTATTATTGTTACATCATACCATGGCTCTGCTCAATTCTCTTTTTGCAAAGCCCAAGCTTTGTTCAGATAAAGGCAAAATGTTCCCATAGGCAAAGAAAGCCTGAGGAGTGTGTGTGTAAATGAGACACTTCAGCTGAGAAAACTTTAAAGGAGGAAACTTTTAAAAAAGTCCAGTCACCTCAACTTCTAGGATCTTAACACCAAAACACAGAGCAGCCAAGATTACTGATGAGTGTGCTGCTCCACAAGGATGCTGCTTCCTTTCTTTCCCAAACTTTTTATGTGGTTTTGGTTACATGTTTATAAAGTGTCTGAAAACACTGTGCAAGATTTACCAGAGGTCTGTAGTGAAAATACCTGCAAACTGAAAGATCTATTGCTTATTCATTAAGCTTAGTTTTGAAAGAAAGCAGAATATATCCTCACCTTCTCTGTTTTTTTTCAGTTTTCTGCTCTAATCAGTTTCTGCCTTTACAGAGAGATATGCACAAATGAGTTCAAGAAATAAAGAGAATGCCCTCTGTGAGGACATCAAAACAGAAATTAAATATAATAAAAAAATCTGATTGCAGTCAAATTAACTGACAAAGATAAAATAATCTATAATAGAAAGGGGTAGAAGAGTTTGTTTAATTCCATGTGTTTTGGATTCCACAGAGTTTCCACCAATTTAGAAAAACCCAAACTCATAGAGATGTACAAGTGCATGGTGCTGGAATTATTGTTGGGCACAGAAGGTCAATCTCTATATTTAGAGGTAGGATTTAATAAACTAAGGTGTCTGCTGCAGGTTTGGCATAGTGACGTTCCAGATATGGAGAACAGTCAGTCACAGAGATTTAGGACTAGACCAAAAAGTCTAGTGAAAAAAAAAAAAGGGGAGAAAAAAAAGATCATGAAAGAAGGACAATGGATACATGGGCAAGAATTGCAGGAAATGCAAAGTTTAAGATGACAATTAATGAGAAATAGAGGCCAATGTGGAAATACTTGAGAATGTATTGAAGGGAAGCAGCAAATATAATTTTAAATGCAAACTTCCAGCACAAACAGCAAAAGAGGCCAAATAGCTTGTAAGGTTGGAAAGCGAAGAGATCAAGCACCAGGCTTAAACAAACAAAAGAGAACACTCTTCCCTCAAAGCACATAACTAAATTCAGAATCTTGTTACCACAGGTTACTGTGGAAGCTAAGATGACAAATGTTTTGTAATGGGACTGGACAAGCAGGTGGAATATAAATAATGCTGCAGTTAGGAAAGGTGCAGTGGGACTTCTGATCTTACACATTGTAGGGGATCTAATGAGGTTGTAACTCGGTCTTTCAGTTGCCTTTATTTACAAAAAATCGCTTGCCCAAGAAAAAGAATAACAAAATTGAGAAGCTGAAGACAAAGGAATATGTCATGCCACTTTTTATTCCTCAGAGATCCCAAGTTGCTGGTTCAAATGCTTTCCTAGTTAAAATTTGGGCAATAAGAGCTGCCTTGACCCTCCACAGCTGCTGATTCACATTCATTTCCATACCACTCTCCTAGATAATTGTTGCACAACACATTATAGCTCTGAATATTTCAATTAATTGAATTCCTGGCTGTAGATTGGCATATCAGGATACTTCACCAAAGTGCTCTGTTTCAAATAGGGCTGCAAATTATCAACTGCTGCTGTTTGCACTAAGGAGGTTTCTCAGTGATGTGGACTTCTGTCACTCACTCCAAGGTGGTGCTGAACTGAGTCTTTGGCAGTGACACCAAGAGGTTCTGAACTCCTCCTCCAAACACAGCAGCAGTGTCCTCAGGTTGATTATGATGGAACACCTCCTTCCTCCACTCCAGCTAAATCACTGCAGTTATTACTGGAGCTCTGCAAGCAGAGTCTATGTTTTTGGGTTGAGCAAGACAAGTTTGACAGTTTGCTCTGTTTGCTCATGATTAATGACTAGTATTTGGACAAAGGTAAACAAAAATTCTTAATAAATTGGAAAAGAGTGAAAATTGCCTGGGGCCCATTACCAAAGAAAGGGTGTAATATATCTAGCCAGAATGTGCACTTCTAAAGCACTAAGCTTGCCAATTAGAATACAGAAATGACAACAGCTACAGGCATTAAAGCCTGTGCCTTTGTTACTGTATGAAACAAATGTTTGAGCAAACTACATGTCTTGCCTTTGTGCTTCTGCCTATAAACTCTGACTTTGTACCCACCTTCGCACTTCACAGACTACTTTTTGACATTTATTATTAACAATAAATGTTAAGAAAAAGGAAATTAGCAGTCACATTGATTCAGCAAAGCAGCATGAGCATATTTAATAGCCCAAGCTTTAACCTTATTCAAATAGATTCAATTTCTCTGAAGTCTGGTTTCTTTAATTATACAAAAAAAATCTAAAAATAATTTTTATGTTGTCAGATACTAATTGCATTGGACAGACTTGCATTCATCTGCTTATAGCAATATTTATTTTCCCTGCCATCAGTTGACATCAAAACAGTATTATTTCATCATCACCACTCACAGTGGAAAAATACTACCCTTCTGATGAAGCTCTTACACCATTAACACACAGAAAGAGATAAAAATCTGTTGAAATGAAAAAAAAGGAATAAAATATATGGAAATCACAGTACATATAAGAAAAGGAAAGCTGTTAATCATGTTGCCCTTCCCTGCCTCTGCAGAAGATACCTTCCTCTGATGTCCCATTTCCTCACACAAGCTCGTGTGGGAAATCTGGCATGTACCTTGTCTTAGAAATCTGATATTTAAGGCAAGCAGTCATATGATTAATGAGCTCTAACAAAGGAGTAGGACAAAAAAATTACATCAACACCTTAAGCACAGGGGAAGAGATGAGAAATCAAAGGATGCTTCCATATTTAGGAAGATCAAAAAATACATCCTCTATTAAATAGAAGGATGCATCTCAAAAAATGATAAAAAAGTAGGTTTTCTAGGCCCCAGAGAGAGAGAGGAAAAATATTTTATAATTTTAGGAGGATTATGATTCACTAGAGACATTCATGAATGTAATGAGCTAAAGAAGGGGTAAGGCTGCTTAAATTTATCTATACAAAGGATTATGCTACATTTGATAAAATAATTGTGTCAGTCTCCTTTTTACTTAAAATTAACCTTATAACTCTGAACCCCAGCAAGTTGTTAAGTACTAAACATCATCTCATGCTCTGTCACATAACTGTGATAGTTTCAGAAAGCTGGGATCCTGACATTTACCTTCTCTAGTTCCAGCGCTGGAATTGCAGAAATACAATCAGGAAAACTCGGGTACTCATAACAGAAAAGGTCAGCAATGAGCAAGATAAACCTGATAACATGCCTAATGTGCTGCCAAACATAACAGAATGCCTCCCTGATAATGAATGATTTTACAGGCTGCCAGGAAGTGGATGGAAGATAATCAGATCAACAGGGGACACACCACTGTGAAAGACTGGGAACGGTGAAATATTCTTTGATAGAGTTCTACTGCAGAGTCACCACTGATGAAAAAAGATACCCCATTATGAAAGGCCATATTTTCAGAAATAATGACATAAATAAATTGGGCAGAAAACACAAATGACAGAAGTTTCAACATATGGCACGTGTGGAAGCCGTTACCTCATCAAAGGCAGAGCACTTTGTGCCTGCAGCCAACCACCACCACACCACCGCCTCTGGGATGTAAAAGACATTTTTTATTTTCCTTTTCTTGTAGCAGAAAATGTAAATAGAGGTTAGAGGGTTTAGTTTTTCTGTTTGTCTTTAACACAGAAATACTCACACAGCAGTACAGGTTCTGTGTTCGTCATGCAAAGATCTCCTCCTTATTTGTGTCACTAATCCTACATAAACTAATGGTGAACTTTAAGAAAAATGAAAAGTAGACAAAGTATTTCTTTTGATAAATGATGTTCATCAACAGTGCCAATAAATATCTCATTACTGAAAGTAGCACTTACTAGAAGTTTTATGCCAAATACCTAGAGGCAGGTAAAATTGTAATGAAAAATGTTACTGATACTTTACAACCACCAAGGAAATGTATACTTGCTGTAACTGAGTTGATAGTGAGCAAATAAAATCTACATAATTCTCTTGTCTACTTAAAGACTAAAATTTGCATATTTTTTCATTTTATTTTGTCATAGTTGTAAGAAATTGCACTTAAAAAATAGAAAAAAGTACCATCATGAACTAAAGTGAAGGTTCTGCCTGTATATTCTCTTATATTAAAATTCAAATTATGGAAATTATAACCTTCCAAGAATTACCTGTGATAAGAGAACATCATGTTTTGAGACTCCTAGATCTGAATTGCCAGGCTGTATTAAAGGCAAATGCTAATTTTATATTTTAGTTTCCCCTACAGCTGAGTTATATCAGTCTATTTCATGATCAATGTAGAAGGCAGCTATTTTTTTCACGTGACAAAAAACAATTGTAATTTAATGTGAACTTTCCTATTTTTCCATTTTATTGGAAGTAGCATAATGCATTTAGGACATGACACACTTTTGAGGTCTGACTGTAATGATGGGCCAGGTGATATCAGCTAACTTGTACAAGCTGAATTTTCTCAGTAGCAGGCTGTAACTTGTGTGAAGTATCCAATCCCCTGTCTTTGTTGGCCTATAAAAAGCTAAGCAGAAAACCTCAAGCACACATCTGTCTGTTATTTCTCTTCATATAACCTTTTGTAACCATCTTTATCTGAACAGCTGGGCATGAGGCAAGTATTTATGAAACAGTACCCACACACTGCAAAACATTTTTACAAGTGCATACTTAGCAAAAAGTTCACAGCAGAAGCGAATACATTTTGTTTAAACTGTCAGAAGAGAGGCATGCAAATAAAAGACAGACAACACACTCCCCACAGCTAGATGATAGCATCAATAAAAGTGCAATTACACTTCCAAATTTTCTTACTATTCTTTCCATAATGACCATAAGAACCTGTTTGTATCAACTGGAAATGTTAAGTATGCATAGAATGCACCAAGGAGAGCACACTCACCATGTACTATCAGGACATATTCTGTGCTGTTTCGGCCAATGGGATTTTTTGCTTCACATCGATATGTGCCATTGTCTGTTTTGTTTAGGAAGCTGATGCTTAGAACCCTGCCATTGACAACCATTCTCTCTGGATCTGGTAGTTCTCCACCGTCCTTTGTCCACAGTACTGGTTCTGGCCTGTTGGATCAAAGTGTGGCATTTATTTAGACACATGAAACACGTATATGCAATATGTACATCAGAAACAGCACCATCAGCAGCTTAGAAATAGTCACCTACCACCCCAAGAATATTTCAATTACTGGATTTAATGAACTGTCACTGTTACAACCTTACCATTCTGGATGTGAACTGCTAAAGGAAGTGAAAGAACAAGCAGAGAAATAAGAAAGAAGATAAATAAAAAAGGAAGCAGAATGGTACTGCAACAGGCCAAGATCTTTCCTAAATTAAAAAAATGGTTCTCGTGAGGTTTCAGGGCCCACAGGTGCTTGGCAAGGTAAGTGCAAATAGGATGATGTGGGTTTAAGTGGTCTGTAAATGGATTCTTAAATTACTTAGGCCATTCATATTCACGAGTGAACTTGAATGCACTGAATATTTTTCCTGAACCAGGCATATCAGTCCCAAAGTAGCACATGTTACACACCGCCTAAACTTGTTTCTCTTGCTGCATTGTGGCACAGCCCATCCCTTTTCCCACCTTTTCTTCATCCTTCCCTTAAATAAATAATAACTTGTTTCACATGTTATTACCAGCAATGCAAGATTTAACTTGAAATCCTGGATTTTCTTCCCTTGTGAAACCTTTCCTCTTTTGCCTGATGCACTCACATCTAGCAGGCCAAAGGCAATGGCCTGGCAGTGATGAACCCCTAGGCAAGGTAAGGGCACCACAGAGAAGGGAACTGGCAGTCCTGAAGGTTCACAGACATCTTCCCTCTGGCAAGGCATACATGACTCCTTTCTAGAGACTCTCAAGAAGCTCCACAGTCCATGAGATCTGCCTAGCAGACAGCAGGATGTATTTATTACTGGCACACAGCCTTTACTTGAATGGAACAAGGTATACTTTCAAATTTACATGAGGGAAATCACCAAGAAGACAGGACTGTACCTGGGAATGAAAGGTTGGTTTACTGAATCTTGTCTATGTAATGAGCAGACAGAGCATCTCAGGCCCTTTCACACCAGTCACTTCAGCAGGATATTCACAGCCTGGGGATTCAATGCCACCTTGCTTGTAGCTTTGTGCAGCATAAGCCACATATCAATCTCTATCCAAACATGCCAGCTGTGTGACTCAGTAATAAACTAAAATATAATACACTGTTATAAAATTAGCAATTGCCAGGTTAGTCACTAGTCGCACTGCAGAAACACTTAATTTTACTAACTTGAAGCAGATGTTTAAAGCCTATTAGATATAATAAGTGCTAAGAAAAAGAATTAAACCTAAATAATTAAGGAGAAGCATTTAGCCAAAATGTGGCCTCATAAAAAGAAAAATAGTGCTAATGGCTGTAATGACATGATTTTGAGTTAGGCAACACATGTAAACAGAGAGAATTTTTCTGAAATGAACTTCAATAAAATAAAATATAAAATTCAAATTAGTCTTAAAAGAAAAATACTCATTCTGAAATATAATAAATTTACAAACATTTCACTACTATTTTGGATGACACTCTGTTAAAATGTTGTTGAACTTAGTACTTAGACTGGCTATTCTCCAAAGTTTTGTTTTTTTCTAGAAAATCATATGCTCAGAGAATAAAAGCAATGATTAAGAACTGATGGTGTGACGTGCCTTATTTATGCCTTACCATACATTTGTCTTAATCCTCTTCCTAAGCTCACTTTTATGAACTGGTATCCATGCATGTGGTACACAATATACACACTTTCTGTTTAATGCAAGCAGGGAATCCAGATGTCCATGATGGTGTAAAATCATTGCCCCACAGAGTTCCCAGCATTAAGGTGTGATTTGTTGTGATATGTTAAGGTGGATTTGTTCAATTATCCGGCCAACTCCGCATTGTTTCCCATTTCTCAGTTTACTGTGGATCTGCAATCCCAGGAGTGGGGACTCTGAAACACTTCTGCTACAATGTGCACCATTACCTGCATAAATGGTGTGTTAAAGCAACTTCTATGCAGTGGTAATTTATGGAACTTAGGCTTTAAATTGAAACTAGATGGCATATCCTAGGGGAAAACCTATAGGACAACAAATAAGTATGAAATGGAGCAGTAGATATAAATTATTCAGGGAGCTCTGTCACATTGTAATACAACAACTCTAGTCTTACACAGAACACTTAGCTGTGGTTGCAAAATGATGTGTGGCACAAAAGCCAGGGCTTAGAGAGAGGCAGATCTGCATTCTCTGGGTGTTGGGGAAGCTGCTAATCAAGAGTGAATGTTCAACCATCCAGTGCTGTATTTGTGGCAGCAGCAGAGTAATTCCTGGGCAGCAGGCCCATAGCCAACACATACTGGTGGCCAGGCACAGCTCCCCCCCCAGCTCACCGCTCCCTAAAACAGCAATTCTGGCACAGCAACAGAATTTAATTCTTCCTGCACCGCTGGGAAGCTTTGAGACACTTGGTCTACACAATTCACTGGTTAGGCAGATGTGAGCTAAGAACATGAGACATGCTTGTGCACCCAGGCCATCACGCTGCCATGGTCAGCAGCAGCAGGATGCTGTTTAAGGGAAGCATGGGAGTACCTCATTTTCTGCTGTCCATTCCTCCTCCACTCTGCCAGCAATAGCAATCATCCTGTCAGGGGTGCTGCAGGCCACATCTTTTGTTCTCTTTTGTGTCCACTTATTATTTAGACCTGTGCCTATGAATGTCTCTAATATATTTTGGAATCTGCTTATGATGTCCATCAACTATACCTCCTGTAGCAACTAATTCTGGAAGTTCCCAACCTGCCCTGCAAAATGGTATTTGCTTTAATCTGTTTTTCACTAGTTTCATAGAAGTGGCAATGAATATTGCAGGACATGGTAAGTAACGCCCCTTCCTATTATAACCTTGTTGAAAGTTATGACAGCCTAGTACTTAGCAGGCCTCTCTCTTCCCCTTTTTCTCTGTTTGTTAGAATTTGATACCATCTGAGATTATCAGCAGGAAAAAAATACACAAAAAAGGGCAAAGGAATCTTAACTTTACAGCACATTGGGTATTCTTTCAGAATTGCCTTAGTACCTTCACTGTACAAAGCTGAAACACTCAAACAGCTTTCCTTCTCTGTCACAAAGCACAGACAAGTGTGAACTCCCCACAGTTTATCCTACTGAAACCTGTCCACAGCTGCAGATCCAGACAGAGGTTCTTGCTCTTACCCAACATTTTGAAAGGGATACTTATGTTTGACATGCTAAAACACCTGGAAAATATGTATACTCCTAATATTGAACATTTTTCTCTATTGCATACATCTCTAACATTTCAGAATGTATGTTTTGTTTTTTTTTTAATACTAATGAGTTGCCACAACATTGTCAATTCCTATTCGAACTGGAACAAACAGGGATGTTTGTACAAGCAGTACCTTCCATTTATGCATTCAGTGAAAGCCTTAGAAAAAGGAACTGGTTTTTAGTACAGAAATCTGAGTTTGTTAACTGTCTTCATGTTAGCCTCAAAACTTGACGTAGAATCAACAAAATATGGTATTCTTTTCCAGTTGGAACAAAATGGGATTGAAATGAAGGTATAAAATACTGCTGTGAAGTTCCACAATGATTCATGTTTTATATTGTGATACTTTTCTTACAAGTAACTGAACAAAGAAATGGTAAATACAGAAAAACTATTTTCTGGCCTTGAGAATAGAAAACCTTTTCTTTCAAAACTAGTCAGAGAGAAAGGTAGGGGCAAACTGAAATATGTTATAAAAAAATAAATTAAAAACCACGTTTGATTAGACAAGAAGACCTAGGCACTGCCTTACCTTTCCAACAAGTGTTTACATAACATGAAAGTCAACAATTATATTTGTCTACTTTTTTTTTTTTTTTTGCTGGGGCCTTTGAAATTACACAGGAGTATTTTAAGACAAGATTGGCAATTTTCTGTCCCTTTCTCCACCCTTAACCCAAGGACAGTGATGTTTGAGTGCTTTCTTATAATCCTCTTCTCTAGTGATAGCTTTATATATAATAGCTAACTTACACTTGATTTAAAAATTATACATATATCTATATGTTTTATATCTATACATATATCTCTATGTTTTCTTTTTGAACAAAGTGAATTTAGGCAATGCAATCCATTTCCACTTGAAACGTCTTGACTCTATGCATTTTTGTTGCCCTTTTCTAATTTTTGTGCACAGAAAGGTCATGTACAAAGCATTCTTCATTGAGTCTTTAATAAACAACACTTGGATGACTTACTGACCCATTATAATAGCACAGAATAACCTTTTCCTTTCTGTAAGATCACACTCAAAAAAAACCCAAAAAAACCCTGACCCACCAAAACAATAACAAAAAAACCCCAAAGTCACCTTTTTACACCTTTTACATCTCACTGGGGATATTCTCAAGCAACTGGGTATCTAAGCATCCTATCAAAAATTCATAGCCCATGTGGGTAAAAATAAAGTAGAGGATGAATTTGAGGAACAATAAATGGATGAAAATAAATTCATTATTTTGAGTAGAGCCATCCAACAATACCTTTTAGTTCTCCAAAGAGGGGCACACTTGTATGCACTGAAGTCCATAAAAAACATAATCTAGTGGAAATGATCAAATGAGTAATGGCAAAGGTATCACAAGATTTATCAGAGTGTTTCTTGTTGAAAACCTGGTGCAATGTTAAAAGTCATCTAAGGGAATGATTGCTTCATTAATTTGAAACTTATAGTTCTTTTGTATCAAGAAATTGGATTTTTTAGCTTTGTCAGTTAATCACCCACTTGAAAGTCTAAAGCCTGGGGAAACCTGTTGTTTATATAAAGTCTCAGTCTGAGGAGTCATATTGGGATGAGCTGGTTTGGGAGCATTTCATCTATCAAAAATATCAATATCCACAGTCCCTTTCATAAAAGGCTTGGATAGATGGATTTTATTTTATGAGATAATGCTCTGTGATTTTCTAGTTCTGCAAAACCTGAGTAGCCTTCACAGAGTGTTTTTCTCACCAATAGAATTAGTAAAGAATATCCAAAGTACCTTTCCTTTTTTTCAGAAAGAAGCTTTGAGCATCTGAATTGCCTGTACTTTTCTCTTTTAAGCATTCTCAGCAGACATAATGTAGCCTGAAAATATTTATAATGTCCTATACTAATGCTTTCTAAAAGATCAAGAATTTAATTACCAAAATGTGTTAAAAAATGAGGTGTCCACTAAATATAGATTTCAACTTTTTATATCATAAAAATTTGACAGGAATTTACAGCTATAAAGACAACAGGAACAACAAGAAGTGCTGAAGACAGCTGAAGTGTATGATGTGAAAAAGGTGCTTAAACAATAAACAGAAAGAAGTAAACAAATCTCAAATGGGGCTAATAGTCATCATTTACAGGGAAAAAAGAGAACACTAAAAAATAGTAACAAAGAAAAGGATAGCAGAAGAGGAAAGCAAGCAGGCAAACAAAGAGACCAAATAGTCTTCATTCCTTACCTTTTTTTCCAAGACAGATAAAGCCTTTGCTTTGTTCATCACAGCTTTACTTAGGTGACAGACCTCCCTGCCTGTATCTTGCTTTGGATAAATCAGGCAGCCCTCTCACCCTTGCTGGATTACAGGTGCTAACCATGCTGATATGATACACTAAATTTGCAGCTGAAAGTCCTTATCCCTCAGCAGACTGTGACAGCAACTGATTAAAGTGCATCACGAATCTTTTCAAAGCAAAGATATTTATTCTTCTACCCAAAGATACAAAATATATCATGTTAGAGGGTAAAAGAGTAATTTTTCATATTCATATTTCCTCCTATCTACACTCGAATATTTCCTTGCAATTGGTATTAAGGTTCCTTTCAGGTGTAAAACCTTTGCCTGTGGGAAGTTGACTGTTCTGTTTCTGCATTAATTCTCCTTCTTTTTTGTATTTCCTCTCATCAGGCTGGTAATCCATTTCCTTTTATCCTTTGGTACCCTTAGAGTCTAGGGCACTCTTTGACCTCAGGCTTTCCACCTTTAACACAACTGTGCAATGCTGCTGCTCTCTGTCTGGAGAGATTTTCCCAATTGATCACCAAGCCATTATAACTGTAACTTCTTTGAAACTACTTAACTCTAGATTTTCCCTCTGTGCATATCATGTACCTCTGCCCCCACTTCCCCAAAAAACCTCCATTTCCTTTGTTAGTCATTTTCAAGACAGCAAGGCAATATCAGACTAATATTCTGAAAAGTGCCTAATCCACATATATATGTGTAGGTATGTATGTGAAGCTTCTTACTTAATTCCAGTATTATTCACAATCTTCTCAGAAATGTATAAAAACCCTGCTGTGAATAACATTTTGGGGAATGGCTTTCTCATCGTCATGAAGCAGATCTACAAGAGAACTTATGTGAAATCAGAAGGCAACTTATCAGTGAATTGCACCAGAAATACCCCTTGTATTATACTATTGTAAGCAGCAGGGAGGCTAGAAATGGACAAAAAAGATTGTCTAAAAAGAAGAAAAAAAAAAAAAAAACCAAAAAAAAAAAAAACCCAAAATGTTTGTGAGGGAGATGCCATAGGAAGAAGTTGCCATCCTATAACCTGTCCTTCTGGTATCCCATTTCACACAAATCTTGCCCACATTTGTCATACATTACGCCTGCTGTCAAACTTCTGGTGTCTCACTTCACCCCCCCCTCCATTTCCTTTGCTTTCTCTCAATCTGACCAACTTCCCAAACAACAGATTGGACATTTCTGCTCCTTTATTACTTCTCCAAACATTTCTGTACCAGGCAAGCAATTGTATCCATGCAAGGGAAAATTTGCTGAACTAATTGATTTATGCCTCCCATCACTTATGAATTCAGAAGCAAAAAATGGAGGAAGAAGAGGTTGCCATATTTCCAAATTTTCAAGGCCAGGCTACCACTTAGGAGCAAACAGAACTGAAGAATACTGTTAAACTTATGTATGCCATAAAGAAGATGGGTAATCCTCTTTTAAATACACCATCAGGTCAGGGAATAGGCACTGACTTTTTTCTTTTTTTTTTCTCTACAACAAATCTGAAAAAACCCTGGACATTTCAATGCATTTTTAGTAGTTCCAATGAAAATGTTAAGTATTTTGGAACACTTTCAGTTGCCAGCTAATAACTACACTTTTTTTAACGTGTATTTTAAAGTCTGAGGCTCAAAACATTTTAAGTTCAGAGGAAACACTGTAACCTCTACAGTTTACGAACAGCTTTAATAAGAAATCTGCTTCAAAAACTTGTCTTTAAAAAACAATGGTATGTATGGCTATACTGTTCATTTTATGTCACCAGTTTATAAATAATTTAAAGTCCTTTTAAATTTTAACCAGGAAAAAAGGAAAAGTCCTTCACAGAAGTATAACATGTCTTTCAAAAAGATTCCTGAGGCTAAAAAGGCAGAAGGAGAGGTGCAAGCCAGCACAGCAGCAGGAAAGAGAAAAAAAAAAACAAAACCCAAAAAACCAAAACCAAGCGAACAAAAAAATTGAAACCATATTAAACAATCTTATGCCATAAATCCTCCCTCACTTGCTGGGGAGCAGAGGCCTTGCAGGAGTGATGGCCACTGTGAGCTAACTGGCAATAGCTCAAGGACAAAGCAGTAGGCAACACAGGAAACATCTGCAGGTTGGCCTGCACTCGGCCACAGGTTAGATAAGGTGTTTTCCAATTCCTATAAAGCAGCAAGGATGCTGGTTTTGTATCAGAATTCTTGTACTGAAGGCTGATACAGGCACGCTGCACAATGCTGCCCCTGTTCAGAGGGATGCACAGCGCATTATCTGCCGTGCAGTCCTTCAGCAGCTCTCACAGGCCATGGATAACACACCTAATGACATATCAGTAATTGAAGAAAAGTGACAGCCTTGTTTTCAGGAGACTGTGCAAGAAAGTAAGGGGTGAGAAACATCTAGAAGGTGCATCACTTTTATTTGTGCAGTAGAGGAAGGCAGCAGAAGAAGAACTGTGCAGCTGCCCCCTCATCAGGAGAACGGAAATCCAGCAGAGCCAAGTACCAAACTGATAGCCAGGCAATCTCACACAGGGAAAGAAGTGAGGTCCACTCACAGAAAAACAATGATGCCCTGAAAGCTTCTTTAAAATTCTGGAGCTGAAAGTACTTTGGATCAGCACTGGGGCACATCGATAAAATATGCCCTTCCCTGTTCTGCCTGGGATTGGTGCCATATATTGATGTGCAAATTACAAAGAAAAATCCCTTTCAGTCTCATAAACTAAGACCTACACTCTCAGATAAGAGCAGGGAAGGGAAGAGAGGAGAAACTATATACAGATAAGTGAATATTAAAAAATAATTGTCAAACCTTCCTTAAATATTTTACTGCTGTTCCTAAAGGCTTTTTCTTTCCTGTCAGAGTACAGCTGAAATGATAAATGGCATGTAACAATTTTATTCACATGAAAAAATTGTTGATTAAATATTGAAATCTCAGTGGCCTGGTTTCAGTATAATTCTAGCTCTATATGTTTCTAATTATGTAGTCAGTATTCAAACAGCTAACTCTTTGGGCTTCCTATGCTGCTGTTTATACTATGTTGATTTCTTCTTAACCTTTTAGAGCTATTGAGAAATTAGTAGATTATTCTTTTTCATCAGTTGCAAGTAAAGCATGACTATGAGAACAAAGGATGATGGAAACTGGCATGGATTAAATGGACAATATCTGAAAAAAAATGTATTTCAAAGACATGCAAATGTCAGCAGTATTAAGATAATATGGTGCTCAAGTGGATGCATCAGAATGGTTGCTGAAAATTACTGGGATTAACCAGGAACTATGTTCTTAATGTTAATGAGGTACTGCTGGGGATAAGAATGCTGCAGCAAAGCATAATGATAGGATGTGCACACCTTAGTTACTATGCATGTCATAGAACAGAGGAAAATAACATCTCATCTGGCACATCTTCAGACCTGTTTCTAACACCATGTCTCCTCACAGCAGTTTACAAGCATGCTGCATCCCCAGCCAGCGGAGCAAGCACTGAGGAAAATACTGATTTATCAGAAAGAACAGAGAAAAATAGCAGAAAGAACTTCAGCACCACCGATTTTAAATGCTTTACATTTTCATGTTACAGGATTAAAAAAGGTACATTTTCTTAAGATAGCCAGGTTTACATAGGTTATGCTGAAATGCCACATAGAGATAATGGTTGGGACTGCAAAAAACAAGAAGCAGGCAGTAACTGCTGTCACACCACATTTTCAGGTCCTTTTTCATTATGTCTGTTGTCGTATCCTCAATGCCAGTTGAGGTCTGAAGGCTGTATCATGGAATTAATGAGCAAATATTATTATGAGGGTTTTTTTCCCCTTTGACAAGTCTTGATTTTCAACTGCTCAGATATTTCAGGCTGCCAAACTGATGGATGTTCACATGCCTGATTTGCACTGTTTTGAATTTGCCTTCACTGTGTCCCAACATTCACAAGAAACTTTGTCTCTGTTATTACAATAAGCTGAGAAATCCCATCTAAGAAACGCCAGCTGCGTTTGCTAAGGTCAAATGCTTGCTGGCATGAGAATCAAAGAGGAAAATGAAGAGTAGCTGATTCATTTCTGCTTTTTCCATTAAGTAAACAGTTGAAAATCTCATTCACAGTTATTTGCTTGTCCAAATACTACTTGTTTGAAATCATTTGCTGTTGATGTAAGACACAGTCAAGGAGAAGCCTCATTAAACTAAAATTCCTTCCTGCACTTGAGGTGCAGTGACAACACCCAGAGAGCTGATAAAAGCACAAGTGCTGCATCTTGGATGACAAGCAAGGACTTCAGTACCAACCCTCATTAACCAAGGAATGCACTTCTTGACTTTCAATGCATGTAAGAACATCATGAAGTCTGGGAGATGAAGCAAAATATCTTCCTTTCACCAGATAAGAAACCATTAATAACTAGCCACAGCAATGATATTTCTAAGATCTTCTGTTGAATTGTGTCCTCTCAGCAATTAAATATTTGTTGCAATATACAACAGTTTATAGGAGCACCAAAGGAATGAAAATACACCATAAAGTTTTTGTACCTCAGGTTTTTTTTTTCACCATCATCAAAATACTGATGTTGAAGCACATTGTATTGAATCATAAGGAACAATAAAATGTTTTATGCTTTCAAGATAATATAACAATATTCTAACAATAACACACTGTGAACTTTCAAGTATTTGTATTTCAGAGCTAAGTTCTATACCATGGTTTGTGTCAACTTCGTTTGCATTTAAAAATAACTTCTGAAATGGTAATACAATAAAGGGAAAAAGAGACAAACATTATATACTGTGAGAAGTTTGTTTTCTTTTCCCAAATATGTTATTATCTCCAGACAGAGGGGAGTGCTTTAGTTCACACAAACTTCTCTCACACAGAAAATTATTCATCAGCACCTTCATGGTATTAATTTTAACACTGTAAAGGAGATATCCTCAAGCTCCCCATGGGCTCCAGCTCCATTAGCATCTAGTCCCAGCAAGCCACAACAGCCTATGTTCAGTGCTTAGCAGAGAAGGAGCAGCTGTACTGAGTCAGACAAAAAGTTCAGCTAGCCCAGTCCCTTATCTCCAACATCAGGGATAAGCAGATGTCTAGGGAACAGGCCAACCACAGATCTCAGGCATTTCTGATACCAAGCACAGTTTAAAAATACTTTGTAAACCTTAAGGACTTGCCTTTTCATGAACTTAGGCAGCTTTCCCTTGAATTATTGTGATTTTTCACCATCTGTCATAGCCATCAACAACAAATTCCCAAAGTTTACCAGTCATTTTATGAAAAATTATGTCCTTGCTTGGCAACAAAGCTGGTTCTTATTTAGAGTAAGTTTAACTTACTCTTAAACATTTCTATTCGTAGAGAGAATGAGCTAGCAGTCCTTCACAACTACCTCTGTACCATCTACAATTTTGGAAACATCTGCAATGTTTCCCTTCTATATCAAATAGACCACACAAGGTGCATTTTGGGTGTTCTTTAAGGATTGTTTAAATAATGTTTATAAAACAGACCTTTCTGTCTGCAAAAGGAATTCAAACCCCATGAAACATTTGGAGGTTTGTTTGTTTGTGTTTTTGTGGGTTTGTTTTTTTTTTTTTTATTCAGATGACTGATAATTCTAGTCCTTTCTATAAATTTTAGTATTTAAGAAGATGTCCGTTTTACAAATTCGGGGATCTCTCCTGAAGCTCTGTTGTCCTGACCTAGCCAGGTGGTGCTAAGCATTAAGTTTCCAGTCACAGTTCATAATTCATCAATCTCATCCTTGAATTCCCTTTGAATGATAGGGTAAAACCTTCTGGTCCTGCTGACTTCCTACTGCTCATTTTGCCTGTCTGTTCCACAACCACCTCCACAGCCCATTTAAATCTTGCTGGTGAGCACCTGAGAAAAGAGGGAATCAGTCTTTAATGTACCCAGTTGCCTCTGCCACATAAAACATGGATGTAGCAAATCCATCTGGCTTCCCTGTAAACCTTGATTCTCAGTTGATTGTAAAAATGTATTGACAAACTTTCCATTATTTAATTTTAAAAAATCTTTTATTTTCAAGTTTCTTTTCTAGTTATTCCTACTTTTTTTTTTCTAGGTATTCCTTTAATATTCCTGCTCACTGAATTTTTATATTTAATCTGCCAAGATCTAAGAATCTTCTCTTTCCTTTGGAAAACAACTTCAGCTTTCCAAATTATAGCTCTGCCCTTACTATTACTTTGATTTCTCTTCTGTTTAGCCTCACCAACTACTTCTTCTCAAGGGATTCTGCTAGGTGACATGTATTGACCCTGTGGTTCTAAACTCTTTTTTTATTTGTCTAACATAGTCCTCAGGCTGCCTGGAAAGATTTAATTCTCTTAGTTGCCCCTTATAACTCCTTTTTAACAAGATTCTTCATTATTATGTAGTTCCCCTTTTTGATGTTGATTACCATATAATTACCCAGACTTTATTTTTTTGCCTCTAGGTGCAAACAGCAAATAAATACTTTTTAAAGAATGAGCTGAATGAAAATGGTGCTGAGAGCTCCCTCAGTCTGTGCCACCCTTTGGAAGATTCTAGAAATTGTGTGTACAAGGTAGGAAGGTAGGCTAGGGATATTTGAGAGCAACAGAAAGTAAAAACAAAAAAAAAAAAAAACAAAACCCCCACAAACACACAAACCAACCCAACAAAAAGTCATAGTAAAAAATCAATAGTAAGCAGAAACACTGATCTCTCTCCCACTTACCTCCCTCCTACTGCAGGGTATCACAGTCCCTCCCACCAGCACTTTCTAACCCTTGGTAAATCTTTACAATTCCATCTTAAAAGTGATCAATCCAGTGTTCCTAAGCAGGAATAAACCAACACAGTGGAAGAGGTGATCCATGTGCAGGAGCAGGGGTTGTCCTGCAGCCCCTGAAGGAAAATACTCTGGAGCAGCATTCTCCTGTGCAAGCCTACAAATCTCAGACTCAGTCTTTCCTCAACTCTTAAATAATGTAAGTTTTGGTAACAGTTTACCATGGTGCTTAGAATAGTATGGATGTGGAAATTTTTAACCAGCCAAACTCAGGTCTGAGAAATCTCCAAGACCTTCCCTGCAATGCAAAGACTAGCTCAGCCAAACAATGAATAATTTGTTACACTAATAATAAATTAACACAATCTGTTACTTCTCTTACCTGTTTACTGTCATGCCTGTTAGAACCACAACCCCATTTATCCTGTCATCTCCATTTTTTTTTTCTGAGGTTCTGCTCATCAAAAAGAAGTGTTAAGCTCCTCTAGAAGGATGGTGTTTTAGCCTGCTAGCTTACACCACATACATATTCTCAAGGTACTCTGCTGCTGTAAATGTGGGGTAAAAATGTACATATTCAATGAGCTGGTGCTCCCTGTGACATTGGGTGGTCCACATAACACCTGCTACACAAATTCCTGAATAGTGAAACACAATCAGTATAACCAGCATGACTTACTTACACTGAAAAAGTTATACCAATGTGCCTTTTTGTGTTCTGCTGCTAGTGGTTGATTCAAAAACTCTATAATTTTATGTGTAACTGTAGCTAAACACTTGTCTACAGAATCTAAGTACCTAAAAGGCTGAATGTTGCGTCCTTTCCCAAAACTTCTTTCTCATGTTTCAACTTGCAGTCTAGTACTTACTTAGAATTACCTGCTCTGTATTTCAATTTTATCTATTATTCTATCTCACAGGCCTTTTGTATTTTAGCATGTGTTTTCACCTGAAAGCAAGGAAAAGAATTATTTCAAAAGCCATACACATGCAAAATGGTTTTAATGAGCACTAAAAATGCAGTGTGTAGTTGCTTTTCATACTGTACTTTTCTGCACTTTTATGGGTAAACACTGCAAAAAAGGGATGTTTAAAAAAGACGAAAAGCAATTATTGAATTGAGCCTATTAGGCAATGTGATCATTTTACAGAACACTAAAGGGGAAGTTCTTAAGCACTGCAGGAGGCTTTATTGTAAAGTGTAATTTTCAGACAGCCACTAATGCTCCCACCTGCTCCTTTTTGTGTCACACTTTTTATAACACAAATTTCCCTGCTTTTTGCAAAATACTGGGGAAAAGAAAAATTACAAAAAAGTGTAGAATGTCCCAGCTATGAAAAGAAGATACAAGCTCCCAGAAGGACAGGATGTTTAATACAAAATGAAATTTAATCTATTGAATATACATACTGTATCTCAGCAAAAATGTTACCTGCTTCATAATATGTTATCTACTACATCATGGTATAATTCTACAGTGGATGTGTAATGTCAATGAAATATTGGTGTAGAAAGTCTCAAGCTGAATATTTACACAATCCTTTAAAATAACTGCCTTTACCTGCAAAGACAAACTACCTTTCTGGAAAGTTTCACCAAGCAGATTTTTTTCCTACAATTCATATGATATTTTTCATAAGATTTTAGAACATTTTACTGAAAATGAGCACTCATTAAATATAACATTTAATAGATGTGCACTAAATCAAGGCAGGAGATATCATTAGCATGAACTCCTTCAAAATTACAATAATTAAAAAATTGGTCAACATTTCTCTGTGGTTGACAGTAACCCCAGGAAACAGAGTGATTAACCTCAGCTGACATGGGATATATCACATCAGATAAAATTAGCAAGAGGCTGGGTTTGAGTTAACAATCACATACTCAAAGAGAGTAAGTTCCTTTTGGAGAAATAGAAGCTCACACTCCTCCAAACAGAAAAAAAAGCATACAGACAGCCTAAATGGGATAAAGATACAGAGGTGAAAAAGCAAGGTTAAAAAAAAAAAGAAAAAGTAAGAACATTTCAAGAAGCTATAACAAGGGTGAAGAGACAGGCAGGACAGAGATACCAGCAGTATTTGCAGAAGACAGGCTCTATCTACCTGCTGAACAAGCCAAATTCAAAGAAAGACAACTTGGAATGGACAGAGAGCAAGACAAAAGACAGGGCTAGGAAAGCCTGAGCTATCCTGAGAGCTGCTCCCAGTGACAAGGAACACAGGGCTGAGAACTGTGAGGAGAGTTTCTTACCCTTCTCGAAGTCTATATCCACAGACACAATGCCCTGTTCTATATATGTAGGCATTTATTCAAACATATATTTACAGAACCTTGCCCAAAGCTGTGTGTGAAATGTGTCCCTGGAAACTTCACTGTAAACTCAGAGCGTTTCAGAAGGCATAAATCAGATAAAGATATTTCAGCTAACACTAGTTCTGGGATCAAGGCAGAGAACATCAGGGAGGCTCCTGGTTACACAGCAGTTTTGTTCAAAACCGTCCACATTTCTGCTAAGACAAAGAGCTAAACATAAAGCAGTGAAACTCCAGTACCTAGCACCTAAATTCCCTCCTTCTTTTTTTTTTTTTTTTTCCCACTTGCTTGATTTCCCTTGTAGATGGTCCTTTCCAGAGAAACCAGAGACTTTTACAATTCAGGATTCCTTATGTACCAATGTGTATGAAGCTTAAGGGAGAAATACTTTCATACCACATTCATGGTTTGCAAGAGTAATATTTCATCGTGGGTATGGACAAATCCATCCAATTTTCCAAATCATTAATATTTATTGATACTGCCTGAGCTTCCAGTTTGAGCTGTGGATTCATTCCGCATGGTGATTTATAAACACAGAAACATGGATGCTTTTCCAGATTCATTATGATAATTCATATAGGCAGAATTGATACCAGCATTTGTTTCTAGGCTGCTAGGTACTCACAGCACAAATCCAGATAGCAGTGAATAAAATCCATGTAGAAAATGAGATAATTTCTTACAGAATCTCCATCTCACCAGCCAGAGAAGCCAGGAAGTGCATAATATCAAAGCAGGACAGAAAAAACTGTCCATGGACAAAAGGCTGGCCATTAGACTAGTGACTTAGAGGCTAAACCTGCCATTAGGATGCAGTTTCAAAGCAATATTGGCAAACTGCTCACACCAAAACGTTAATGATTTCACTCTCGAGCACAGGTTTGTAGGCGTGCTAAGAACTCACTGTTACAACTCAAACCAAGGATGAGCTATCTCCTGACTGGGATGCTGTGTCACTCCAAAATACTCTTGGGAAAATAGGGACTGTGATCAATGTTAGATATAAAATATACACCACCTATTTGTCAATTCTGAACTTAGGACTTTTTGCTGCTTCATTTTCCAGCTGTAAATTTGAGGCAAGTGAATAATCTAATCATACAAAGGTGTGGTAAAAATAAACATTTGAATATCTGCTAAGTTCTCAGATACTATGGGAAAAAAAGAAACAAACATATGAACAGTAAGAAGGAACTCTAATTTCCTCCTCTGAGAGTATACATCAAATAAGACATACAGGTCATTCATAGCTACTATTAATAATTACTGTTTCACTGAAGGTGTCAAGAATTCTCTTCAAAGGTTATATCCTGCCACAGTTTTCAGGAAGAAAATCATTATCATGTTTGGTTTTGGTGGTGCTTTTCTCTATAACTTTCATGAGCTCACAAATAATGTTATTCTAATGAAGGGTACTGAAATAATACAAAGAAAATCAGGAAATCCAAATGTGTCCCTCCTAGTACTTCTCAAAATGCTTTCCTTAGGTTCAGATGTCTTTCCACTTGGAATTAGTTTGAACTGAGGCAAGTATTGAGAGGAAGGAAGAGATTTTCTGCTCTTTTCTTTACAATACCTTTCATTCTTCAGCCTGTGACAAAATGATTCATGAGATAAATTTTTCTATAATTTTTCCAACTGCCGAACATGTGAAAACTACAGAAATGGCAGGATCTGTAGATGATAAAGACAGTGCATGTTGTCTGCTCTGACTCTAGCAAGTCTTTGGTGACTGTCTCCAATGACATTCATTGTACCTAGGCTGGGATGTCACTGTCACCTGGATGTTTCTACCACTCCATGGGTGAAAAACTGACTGGACCACTGATGGAGCTGAAGGAACATTCTACCCAGGGAACGGCTAAAAGTAGATTTCTTCCGGAGTCCATCCTGGGTCCTGTTTAACTTTTTAATACCAAAGACCTGGTAGAATGTGCTCATTAAGCTGGCTGCACTGATATTTCTGAGGGGAGGCCACGGTTCAGAGGGGCTTCTGTGGCCTGGAGGAACGGGGCAACAGGTTCCTCATGGGAGGCAGGGAACTTCAGCAAGGATATAGAATCCAACATCTAAGCTGAGAAATTGTGGCTAACAGCAGATTTAACTAGAGCCAGCCCGAGTCCATGCTCTGCTGCTTTCAGGTGACTGAATATGAGTTAACTCCCTTCACTGGCTTTCCTCTGTCTCACCTAGAGCCCTGCCATGTCCTTCTCAAATGAATCAGCCACTCTCTCTCTCTCTGGGTCCCCTGGGTGGTGTGTGTTTCCTGTTATCATTAGCAATTGTTTCCACCAGCCTTTGCAAAATGTTTGTCTCACTCAAGGGAGTCTTCTTTAAACAGATGCTAGAAAAGACAGGACACTGTGTGGAGATACCACACACATCATTTACAATGACTTTATAGCCCAAGCCTGGCTCTTTGGTGTGCACACATTATTAAAAGTGAACACCTTTTCATACATTAAAATGTTTATTTGTCCATACTTTATACAACTCTGTACATATTAGTGTTTGGTTTTGGTTGTGCTTTTCTCTATAACTTTCATGAGCTCACAAATAATGTTATTCTAATGAAGGATAGCTATGTGAGTTTTCTGAAATAAAAATCTTCCCTATTTATCTCAAACAAGGCCAAATATTCACTTTACATTAGTCAACTAACTGTACTATGATTCCCCTGAGCAGCATGGAATGGAAAGACATTTCTCTAAAGCACACAGGAGACAGCTAACTTTTTCTTTGTTTCCTGTGCCCTAATTATTCCAGGATATTTTGACATCCTTTCTCCTGAAATGACACTGACTTTAAAAACTCACATATTTCATGCATGCTTTGATGAGAATAGTGACTTAGAATATTAAATATTGAACCTTTCTTTCACTATGGGTCAGATTTTGAATTTACTTTTGGGGCAGTATTGAGTCACTAGACTATATTGTTAATACTCAGTGTATAGAAGTTACAGCTTGCAATAAGAAAACACTGGCTTTTAAAAAAAATTTTTAAGTATGGATGACTGTAAATGATCATTTTGTTCTTTACTTTCTATATTTTTTTACAGCTACCTCATGTTTATTTTAAAATACTCAAAATACTGTCAGGCAATATGATTTCAGAAAAGCCTAGACATTATATAAAAAGGATGTCTATGATTTCTGAAGTTTAATTACATTTCCTTCTTTGGAAAATAAACAGTCTTGGTAAAACTATATTATGCTAAAAGAAGAAATAAATTAAGATGCAACAACACCTTACATATATATTAGGCAAGCTCATTGATTAAAATATTACAGAATGAATAGGTCCAGGGATCCAGCCAAAAACACTGGAAAAGAAAGCAGTGCTAAGAATTGAAAGGGGAAGAGATTCAATTTGGTTTGAAACTACACAACAGTACCTCCAAAAAAGGAATGCTGTTGAATAGTCATATCAAGTACAGAGTTATGCAGAGAAATACATTTCTACCTGTAATTTGGAGAAAACAAAAAAAGCCCAAAACACAACAACCCTGGACATCAATATTATCAATACTGTCAACAACGTGAAGAAACCAGCGACTGAATTTTGCAAAAAGAAAGACTAAGCAAATATAAATAGACATATTTAAAGTTTTCCAAAATAGAACTCTTAATTTTTTTATGCCAACTGGGAATTTATCAGTTGGACAAAATCCTCACAAATGCTGTATCTCAAGATCCCTTGCAACATTACATATAATAGGATATACTCCTAGAGTGCATCATGTTTATCTGTGGTAAACTGATGAATAGATTTCCTTTTTTCCTTTGCATCAACAGAAAAATTTAGTTGAAAATGTCACAGATTTATCCATAAAATACTCCAAACACTATCCTGCTGCTGCTGTTTCTTAGAGCTGGTGCCTGAAGTGCTACACAACTGGGTCAGAACATCACCAAATCCACGTGGCCTGCCTCTGCAAAACCATCACAGAACAGGCAGGCAGGAAGCCTGGCCTGCGCTTTTTATTGGTATTGTCCCACTTGCACAGGAGCAACACAGTGGTTACCCAAAAGAAGGTCATTTTCAGCTTGTGCCTCAAAGTAACAGAAATTAGCACAGGGCCTGACTGGAGCCAGAGCCACCCTCATCCTCCCAGGGATGAGCAGAGAGGTGAAACAGCACAGTTACAGAATTAATGCAGTCTGTCTTACACCCTCTTATGTTGCCTCACTGAATCACATTTCCATCTTCCTCTCCACCCACTCTCCCACGCCCCCAGCTTCTCCCCCTTAGCCCACTCTCAGCATCCCTGTTCCAACATTGGGACCTCTGTACCAAGACCACAAATGTGGGGTGGCATGAACTCATCCACAGCAACTGGGACCTCCCGAGGCTGGGATAATCCCAGTCATCTCATATGCTGTGACAGCTGATGCTGCTCACATCCAAGGGTCTGAGGACATTTTTTCTCCTGTCCAAAGTCATGGCTAATGACTGGCCAAGAGAAATCTTATATCCTAAATTGTGAAACCTCATCAGGGCCCTAGATCTAACCCTCAGTACAGTTATTCTTTGTAGTTGTTCTCTGTTCCTCTGCTGTATCCCTGGAGGATGCTGTTTCAGCAGGAGATGCAGAGTGCAGTTGACATCTCAGAGGTGTTGGTCCCTCCCATTTCCTGCTACAGGACTGTAAGTTAGGAAGGGCTTTCCCCCAGGACTGTGTTGTACATTGGAAACACAGTATCCAGGGTAATGATGATGCACGTGGTTTGAGGGACAGAATCCCTTCCAGGAAGGTGATTCGCCTTTCACAGTGATAAGCAGTAAGACAAAGTACGTTCCAGTTTTAGCCTCATCCTGCTTTTCCCCTTTGGAAAAGAATTCCTCTGCAGCAGCTATCAGTATCATCAATGTCTCCACAGCCACCACCTGGCTTCACCCTTTCTCAGTTTTCATCTCAAATGCCACTTGGAAGCTTGTGAAAATTGCTCTGGGATGCAAGAGAAATGCACCTGTAAGTAAGTGCTCATTTACTGCTGCCTACAGGAAACAGGAGAGACTGTTGTGACTGTGACATAAAGTATACAGAAATTAACCCATAGTGTGCAAAGGGCTGTGAAGGACCATGGCTGGCCCTGAGCTCTCCATGAAGCCCACAATTCATCACTTACCTTGTGACACTGACATATCTGGGCTCAGTGGACCTCTCCAATTCCTCTCTCTCTCCCAGCCAGCGGTACTCACAATGCAGGCTGGGAGCATGACACTCTTGTTTCTCATGCTAAGCCACTGCAAACTGCTCCCAGGAGGATGCCTATTTATTAATGGCCCTGTGCCATGAAAGACTGACCTAATGAAGCAGTGCAGAACAGCTGAAGTTGGCAGTGCCGGTGGCCTGGACAATTAAGGGTGCATTTATTGGCAAAATATTTGTGCCCCAAAGGCTTTCACATACAGCTTTCCTGTCTTGATAATTCTGTAATGTGAAGATTTTTTTTTTCCCTTCCAAAACCACATGTAAGTTTTGCATTTGAATCCTTTAAGGACAGAACACAGCTTTACTTAGAACAAATAAACAAATCAGTAAACACTTTAATTGGAGGTCTCTTTTAATTACTAAGTTAAAACTAGTGCCTCCTCATGTATAAAGTATGTCCAGAATGTTATGCATACCAAATAGAAAATATTGTGTATGTCAAGGTATCTCACTTTTACTCTTCTGATTCTTTCCCTGATCCTGCTGTGAGAAGCTGAGTGGGGCTAGAATGCCTCAAGTCTATTAGCCAAAAAGAGCACTTAATCTGTTAAGTCATGAGGAAAACACTGAGATAAGGAAAATGCTAAATATCATGCAGCCAATGGTGCACTCAGGGCAATCACTGCTGACCCCTCTCCTAAAATTAAGCACTTGAACATCTTCAGCAGATTTTGAAAATAAGGGGGAAACAGACTCTACCTCTTCATACTCAGGGGAGTGTTCACAGGATATGAGATAAAAGGTAAGTCCTTCTCTTTCAGGAACAGTATAAAAGCAAGAGACAGCTCACAATGGATTTTTGTGTTACTGACAGAAGTATTTTTCTCAGAAACACACACACATCAGAAGTACACAAGTATAGAAAAGACCAATTATATGGAGAATCCAGTCAGACTAATTAGATGGACTTTCAGTGTTTTGGTTTTAAGCAGGGAAGAAGCATGATCTAGGTGCTCACCCAGTCAAGATCTGGATGAAGAAGTTGCTTTGAAATTTGCAGGCACATTATATATATATATATATATATACATATATATATATATATATATATATAGTACCTATGGAGTTTAAATTATGCCAGGCAGAACTCAGAAGAGCTTTTCAAAATAGAAATTTTGGACTTAAATGCCTTACTTGACCTAAATCTGACTTCAGGCACCGACATAAAGCAATTCCATGTAGTCACTAAAGTTACACCAGGGAGAAATTCAGCCATAAATGACACGATTTCTGTCACGTAATTTGCACCTTTTCTAGGTTCAAAATATTATTCCATTGCCATTTTCAAGACCATTCTAAATCTGTGTATCGTCACAACACTATATATTGATCTTTTCAGCAGAAGGTCAATATTTAAGAAACTTGATACATAATAACTTAATATTAAGCAATTGGATTATTTTTATATATATATTGATGAGTAAATATATAACAGCCCCTCTGAGCAGTTAACTGTTTTCAAGTCTATTTAAGTAGTTGATTCTGTGCAAGGGTTAACCTCTGCAGACTTGTCTTTAAAGACATTCATAGCAAAGATGTTAATTCCCAAGGAAAACAATTTACATTCTTCAGGTTACACCTTTCCAAATCCTGGTAGAAACAGGCAGCCAACTTGCACATTTAATTAAACTTCAAATTCCCCTGTATATGGCAGCCAAATTTTAATATATTTTTTTCTGAGGCTGGTTGATGTAGGAAGATTTTCGTGAGATGTTTTCTCCTCTATCATCAATTTAATGATGTAAACAGAGATAGATTAAACCTGCACACCTTTCAGGTTGATATACCTGACGGGGAAAAAAAAATCTCACAGCTGGAATTCTTCCTGAAAACTAAAATAGATGACAAAGTAAAAGAGCAATCTTCTACAAATACTTAATGAAGACAGGCTTCAAGGGGTTTTCTATACCAGAGAGTACTTTACACCCCAGGAGGAGACAAAGCCAGTAGATTTCTGCAGCTGAGGATTGCAGTCACAGCAAAATAAGTAAAATAACAAAAAACATATTACTTGTTAAATCACTTACACTGGTTTTCCTTTGGATTCACAAGTCAAAATTATAGATTGTCCTTCTTCAGGCCATGAATTGGAAGAAATGATTTTAACTAAAGGTGTATCTAGGAAGAAAAAAATAGACAACTTGTTGATATACACAAAAAAGATTTATTATCTAAGAGTACATTCTTCTCTATTTACAACAGACTAAACCACAGATTTAATTTACACTTGGAGACAGTTTCATATGGAACCTTGTGCAATTTCCATTGTCTTCAAGAAGGCAATAAAAATGACCAATGTAACTAAACCAGTAACTTTTTATATCCCTAGGAGACACAGATAGAAAGCATGTGTATACTAAGAAAAACAATTTTTTATTTCTGTATTTGATGTAAATACTCCATATGACTATCCTAAAGTCTGATATCTAATAACAAAATAAAATAAAAAACCCCAAAAACTAGGATGAATGACAAGTACTCCATGCAATTGTTTGCCTATTTTTAGGCTGATAGGATGGAATGCTGCTATTAGACGGATGAATGCAATAGTGTACATTTGAATAAGAACCCTTTTGCTGTTGCAGAATCTTGAAACTCATAATAAGAAAGCTACAACGGGCTTTCAGATAAAATACCTTGTTACAGACATTTTACAGGATATTATTTCTGAAATGCAATAAAGCTGCCCCTAAACTATAATAATCCTAAACAGAATTTGCAAAGGGAATGTTTCAAATATCTGCAAAAAGCACTACAGAATAATCTGCAATCTGTCTAATGTGATTGGATTAGTTTTATAGTTTTAATTGCAAAAAGATACACAATACAGCTACTGTGAATTCATGCCAAATAAAACATTTGAAGTAGACCTTTAACTTTTAAAATATTTGCCACCTGGCTTGCAAGAATATATTTTCATAGTCAACATATGACTGAGAGAGCCACCTTTATAAGGAACAAATAAAAGATGAGAAGGAAAGGAATGTAACATATTTTTTCCTTAGGAAGAAGAGATACAAATTTCATTGTCACAGTGGAAAAAAAATCAGATTGAGTAGAAAAGTTTATATTTTTCCTCATGGTTTTCTTTCTTTATAGCTTCCTAATACAAGCCACTTTATCCTGCAAATCCAGGATAACTAAGTTTTGTCTCATTCAATTTGCAGCTGCTGTTTTCCATAGCAGTGACACCACAGATGTCCTCTCATCAAGCAAATGTGAAAGAGCATGATAAGATGACCCCACAAAATCAACCAAAAAAAATTTAAAAAGATATGCTGTAACAAAATAGCTTCTTATTCTAACTTTTGATTTTTTTTTTATTTTTACACACCACAGAGTAACAGCATGGCACAAGACAAGAAGAGGGAAAGGCTTAGTGCAGGCTGTCTGTAATTCCAAGTATTTTCAGCATCATTCAGCTTTCCAGAACAGCTACTCTAACCTTACACCAGCAGCATATCTGTTCCACAAGTTCATATTTTTAAGGACCCTGCAAACCATTATGCAGGTGACTAATTCTTTGGAGGCCAGGCTGGCATTTGCTTCATTTTTAGCACATGCTTAAGGCACTGACCTCAAGTGCCTTAATAAATCAGGGCATCAAGTACTTCTGTGATTTCAATGGTGCTGCTGAAGATGAAAAAATTACTCTCTTGACTATACATTGAACCAGAGGAGCAAATTAGTATCAGATAGGAAGACATGAAGAATTTAACTGAGGGAGGGAGACAACTAATGCAATGAGATCAAGAGGTTTCCAGAGATATATGGAAAAGAGCAAAACTTTGATGGAAGTAATCCTGACAGCCACAGGTGAAGGAAGAAATTAAATTATTCCTGGCTTAAATATTTTTTAAAATTATCAGCATTTTATACAATACTGTAAGTGATCCAAATAAAATTGAAGAGAGGATTCCAGACAATTAAGCTTTCATTGGCATGGATCAATGCAGTTCTGTTTGCCCCAACTTAAAGTTCCCATTCCTCCTTTAATACACCAGGCAGCTCTCTGTTCTCCATGCACTTCTAAATAGAGCTTACTAATACAGAAAGGTCTTATATTTATGTTTCACTCTCTAAGGCACAACAAAGTGGTGTAGGAAATGCATTCCCCTAGTGCGTTTCCCTGCTAATTGACTTAAAGAGTAACTACTTATTTCTCTAAAGCAGAAAACACAGGGTTTAATTCAATATATAATTTTTAGGGAAGAAAACAATGGAAAATTTTTGCATTTTAGTAATGATTCTTTTTCAAAAACTAGATATTCTATATTAAGTGCTTTATTCTCAGTATTACTGTTTCCATTTTTTCTTTTTAGGCCATGCTTGATTTCTCTCCAGAATTTAAGTGTACACTTAAAAAGAGAAAACTTTTAAAGATAAACCTGCCCTCTATTTTCACAGTCACATCAATAATTTAAATGTGAAGAAATCTTCAGAATAATTGAATTGAAACTAACCTAAATATGTTATTTTTACAAAGATGATAGAACCCTGCTGACTGGTACTTTTCTAGAACACAAAATGCTATTACAAAACACTACCTCCCACTGTGACTGCTCATTTTGGAAGAACTTGAAAAGTATAAATGTACTCTATCAATACTGTGAGTTTTGACCTGTCACACATAAAGGTATTAATCATAACAACTGGAACATCACATGGTCTCCAGCAAACACCAACATTAGAAAACAGCCCTGTGAAAGAAAATCAAGAACTATAATACAGAAAGAGGTTGACTTCTTTTCACATATGTTTATCAGCTTGTTATAAATAATGTAGATATGTAAAAAAAAAAAAAATCTCCTTCTACAACCAGAACAAAGGAATAGAGTCAAGGGTTTTAATGTGGGTCAGATCTTTTCCTCCTCCTCTAAACTCGGTAGGAAAATACCAGTGTGCACCAGCTGAACTTACCTGAACTTTAATAACTTGAATATTTTTTATTATTTAGCCCAGCAATTTCATGACAATAAAATACCATGGGTCAGTATTCAAAACAAAATTCTTCTGAACAAGGGAGTAATGACTGCAGTTTCTTTACAATATCTACAAATATGTCCCTATCCTGAGTTCTAAGAATATTATGGAGGAGATAAGTATTCCAGAAATAATAAGCTTTGTGAAAGTCCAATTCTATAAAAAAACAGTGGTTTATGTGGGTGTAAGCACCACAGCAAGTTTTCTCAGTAAAACACACTGCTTTCAGTACCCAGTGACTTTTTTAGTTACATCCATCTCCAGCAGTGAGAGCTTCTTTGGCTCTCCAGTCTTTAGTTTGAGTAATGAGGTACTTATGAGCTGCAACTGATTGCTACCACCAACCTGAACTGAGGTTCAAACATGTCTTTACATATCTTCTACCCTCCATGAGCACAGAATCTACTCATTTGTTTCTGCACATACCAGCTACAGGTAAGAATTATGGCATGGTGGGGTTTTTTTTGCATAACCTTTCGTGATCAGCAGATCAAAGGCAAAAGTTCCACTGAGTGATTCTACTTCATCCATCTTTCCAGGATTTGGGCTCATCTCATCTCACAAGCCTGGGAAACCCATTCCAAAGCTTTGAGAAGATTTATCTATTTTTGATCAGGCTATGTCATCTTTAGCAACACACAAAATCAGCAAACATATGCAGAAAATTGATACCAGCTTATACCAGTAAAAAATCTGAACTGATACATGAAGAAATTAAACACTTCAACACTTGACTTTTGCTTTACTTTTAGCAGAAACTAATGGCAACATTCATGCCTTATGGAACTACATTACTGACTGATTTAATCTCTTTAAAGCTATTTTCAAAATAAAGGTAGTTCTTATCAGTCACTAGACCTTTGCTCTTAATCAGATTTTCTATGCTTAAAGGTGTGTGTGTTTGCTTTCAGAATGTACTTGTCGTTTTTACACTGCTTGAAGTAAAATAGACTTCAATATATATTTATATTATTTTATCACCAAGACTTTATAAGGTTACATGCAGGATTAAACTCCTTCACATAAATTTACTCATATAAAGTAATCACATGAAAGCTGCTGGAAAAAATCCCGCATGGTAAGTTACATTATACTTCATGTGCAAACCCTTGACAAACACAGTGTAAAAATGGAAAACTGACTTCATAAAAGTTAATAAATTTGCTAAGATTGTGAAACAAGCCAACAACAAAATCAGACAATTAATCTCTACTAGTTTCTTCTGAATGCCAAGGCAGTAAAAGTGGAATTTGGCCTGTTTCTCAAATGTATCTTCAGAAGTTCCCATCAGTTCTTAGCAAAACCTTTCATGGAACTCACAGCTCTGGCTGGATCACTAAATCTAAGTACAACACTTTGCTTCCCAGGACATTAATCAGCAACAGGAGTGTAGGAATAAGCACATGAAAAATCATTTTGTGAGTCAAAGGGGTAGCAATATCATGAAGTTATGACAGGAACATGCTATTTTATTAAATAATCCCTCCTTAATGTAATCATCTTCAGTCAATATAATTACAATCCCAGAAACAGAAAATAAGACCACCTTTCTTCTTGAGCAAATGTTAGGCTGGTTGGAGCACATATATTTCATTTCAAAGTTATTTCTTACTTTTAAGAAATAACAATTGGAAGCAGTAGACTATTCAGGAGCAGGAGTATTCATGATCTCATGGTCATCACAATTCCAAGAGTGCTGAAAATGCACCTATGCAAAGAACTGTGCAGCAGCCTTTCCTCCAGGTAATTTTGATATAAGTATTACTTTAGCTGTTTATAAACTTCTTGCCACTAGATTTCTCTACACATTTTGTTAAAAGCTAAATCTCTGTCTCCATTGGCATTCCAGTAAAAGGAGGATTAACAGAGAAAGTCTGACTGGCTCTCCTCTGCAGAAATTTACATAGAAATATTGTATCAGATGTACAGATCCAAGTCAGAGCTCCTAGTTTGCAAATTTTCTGCTGAATTATAGATTAAAAAAAAAAAAATAGATGCAATAACATACTGTGAAGTTTAAACTTAGCACCCCAAATATCTTCCAATGTGGCTGAATCCTCAGAAAGCAGAACAGAACAAAGACGCCTCCTTCTTTTCCCTTACAAGGATAGAATTGCTAAGCCCAAGGGTCCTGTACTTCAGCAGTCTACATTTTAGAGGCCTGCTCTACCTCCATGACTCAGGAAGCCACTTCTACACTCCCTCACTTACACATAATTTGATTTTTGTTAGAGATTGTAATCAATCCATCAAGATCAGTTATTAGACCCCGCGCAGTGATTTATGAGAAAAAGAGGTTACTTACTCCACTGAGTACTGAAGTATTCACACTATGTTGATCAGATCCAGCAAAATACTTCTTTGGCAATAATTTAGAGATTAGAACATTCAACCTTTGGAGTTCATGGATTAAGGGTTTGGTCTGGTTCAGAGTGCAAGGACCTCCCATGCAATAGCAGAGGTCAGCCAGGAATGCTAAGGTCTCCCTTCCAGTCAGATTTTGAACTAAGATTTCACCTTGAATCTGAAAAGGCTTTTTTTCTTACCTATTTCTTAGTTTGGATAAATCAGGATATTCTGACACACTAAAAAAACCCCAGGTATTAGAAAAATTTTAGCCCAACACACATCATGAGTTAGAATTCCTCAAGCAATTCAGTACTGTGCAAATTGTCTCTATTTATATTCAGTGCCAACATAACCTGCAATATACCCTTCGTCTTTCATTTAGGAGAGTTTTCTAGAACCAGATTAGGATATTCACAAAAAAAAAAAAAAAAAAAAAAAACTCATAAGATTTTAAAAATCCCCACCTGTTTCCTAGGAATGTGTCAATCCTTAGCATGGAATGGTTTTGGTACATCCATTCTTGGGCTTTACATGCAAAAAAATTACTTAATTTTATTTTTTAATACTTTTTGAGCTGGTGGCCTCAGAGTAGCCTTCTTACATTTCAAGGATGTCAGTATTTTTGAATGTTTAAATAATTAATTTTTAAAATAAAATAATTAAATGTAAATAAAATAATTAAATGTAAACACAATGCCATAAGCAGATCTGAGATATTTTAATAGTACCAACACAAACTTAAGAAAACCTTGTCCAAACTGGAAACAAATACACACTTAGCTAGGGCAATTATGCTTCCACACTATTATTTAATATAAATTGCAATGCCCCTTCACATCTTTTTAAACTTGTTTATTGCATGAAGTCTGTGATTACTACTTCCCAAAGTAAAATGGCATCACAGAAGGTATGGGTTCTACCACATTTCAATTAAAATCTCCTGCAGTATTATCCATTTAAGGTCTCACATGCTATACAGTAATTTTGCCATATGTTTGGACCTTCTCTTTGCAGATGTTTAGCATGATTTGCTCATGATCAAAGCAACCCAGTAATTAATATTTAAACCAAAAACGTTCAAGTAATAATCAATTCATAAGGTAGGATTGGTCTCAAACTTTAGTTTTGGGTAGGTTGGTTCACATAATTTTAAGGAAATGGGTAATAGTGTCAAGCAGAAGTCACATTGACTTCCGCTGTTTTCATTGTTTTCATTCCACTGTTTTCATCTTGACTTTCTCTGCTTTTCCTTCACCAAAGAAAGCATTTTTTTCTGTTGTAGAATATTAAAGACCTGGCACAGAAAAAATGTCCCATTTGGTGACAGTAACATATACTGTTCAATATATACAAGGTGCATAGAGAAAGATAAATCTTTTGAATTATTTTAGTTGATGAGTCTTTGGGGTTCAAAAGGAAAAATCCATTGGGCAGGTTCTTTCCTGTATACATGGCACACATCAGTGTGATATATGCTGCCTAAATCTCTTTTTCATAAAACACAAGGGATTCTATACTTCTTTTTTTTTTTTTTTTTTTTTTTTTTCTCAATGCCCTACTTAGTCCTGAAAGTTCTGGTAAAAAGAGGCAAACCTTGTGAAAACTGTAGAAAAAAGGAGGCACGGCTGGTCAAACATTTGCATGAGATGAATAAAAACATAACACCTCTACACAAATACCACTACAATAAACATATTAAACCTCCAAAACAAGGCTCTTCTAACTGATTAATTTCCATGCAGCAAAATTGTCAGGTGTCTGTCTCAAAATCAGGGCAGAAACAATCCTGTCCCTAATTGTGTTATAAATAATTGAAAGCAGCTCATTAACATCATTTGACCCTAGGCCTCCGCTGGAATACTTTGATTCTGATGCATCTTTCCTTTAAAAGTGACTCTCTCTCTGTAGTTTATGTTATGAACATCTCACCAGCTGCAGCAAGAAGCTGAGTTTGTTGTAATGAAACCTGTGATCCTTGCTGGACTTGATGTTTGAGTGCAAATTATGTTAACAGCAAAAGGAAAGTCACGGGAAAGGTCCAGGGAGGGGAAAACACTTTGCTGTCCGTGTTTGTCAGGGGAAGCAAGAGCTCACATCACATCAGGATGTGCTACAAGGGTTACTTACAATCCTCCTGCTAAAAGCATTGATACTGCCTCCTTATTTAATCTTTTAGGATGATGAGTAGATGGCTTTAATTACCTTTTGTCACTAGAAAATTTCTCCTACACTCAATGATTTAAAAAGCCTTAAAAGTACTGCTATAAGAAAAGGCTTTGTATAACAACCTAGCTGAGCACTGGATCCAACAGTGAGGAATATGAAGGATCCATTCAGGAAGTAAGCTGTGCTTGTGTGACAGAGCAGTTCTTCCCACCGTGATCACTGAGCATCCCATGGATGCCAAGTTTTACCTTCCTGGGCCCTAAGCAACACAGGGAACATGTCTTATTTATTACTTGCCAGTTCAGAATACACTCAGCTGAGCTCCAGGCAGCCTAGATAAAAAATACAGACCTTTTCTAAGTTGTAACATCTGTGTCATGGCTGCCAGATCATCTGGCAAGGAAAAGGATAACACCCACCCTCCTCCCATTACCCACTGATTGTTTCCAGAATACTCCAAATTCTGAATTAATAACTTAATCTTGTGCAGCAGCACCTCCTGCCTGGACCTGTAATACTCAGATTTACTCTGCCATTTTTAATAAATATATTTACCTTGTTTTTTTTTTTATTTGAACACAAACCATACCCTCTTTGTACCAGAGTGCAAGTTACTATACCTGGTTCATTACAACACATTTTTCTTCTTACAGTTTTAGCTAAATTATGAGCTACCAACAGCATGTCTTTACTTCATGGTTTTATTTTATGACTGCAAACCTTCTGAATACTGAAAAGCTTTCATAAATTTCTCAGATATTTTAGTGTAGCAGTGAACAACAAGATTTCTGGTGCTATCATTTTAAAAAATGTTATAAAAATCTAACAGTCCGATAATAAAAGATTATTGCTACTTGGTAATAAATGGCTGACGGATGATAAGATTTTAAAAGTTTTTCCTGAGAGACTAATTCATTTATTCTCTATCCATTTTTGTCTGTTTTTTTCAAAATGCATGTTTGTGAAATCTATTTATGTCACAGCCTTCTACATTTTTCATTGCACTTTTTCTCTCTCTTATATCCTTGGAACCTTTCCATCATTTCCAGATGCAAAGATAAAATAAGCAGATACCTCTGAAAATGATGATGTATCTACTTTCTAAATTAACTAGCACTGGAGTAAGCACAGGCAAGTTTCAGGAATTTTTTTTTCCTTCAGAAACCATGAGATTATAAGAATTTTCATACAGGGATAGCAATTATAAAGCTCATTGAAAATTCTATAGTCCTACATAATTTTATTTCTATTTCTAAAAATTGTAAGAAAATAACTTAGGAAAGAAGAGACTTTAAAAGTAAATTCCAAGGACAAACCACTCCAGTATGCAGAAAAATAAGCATCAGATTGGATATCCTAAATGAGACAAGAAAGAGGAGAGAGGAACACTTTAATCAGCTCTGTGCAAGTGCTCACCATTTTTAATAGCTTTTACACTTACCAACTGTGCATCCTACAGCTGTGATTCGGCATTTCCCCCAAATTTGGCTTATTTTGCAAATGGCAAGCAGCATGGCTTCTGTCTGTGCACTGCTGCCTTGAATAAGCACTTAGGTGCAAGTCTGCCTTGGTAATTTCAACAAAGTAACCTGGCAGATACAGTAAGTTTGATGCTCTGCTTCAGAAAAGAATTAATAAGTCATTGCTTAAATGGATAAGAGAAAAAACTCAATATTATGTACCTGAAAAAATATTTAATTCATAATATTTTGTGGGTGAGTCAATCTTGTTCAAGCAATTGTGCCAGGGCAATGGAATTTGATTTCAATAAAAGTATTCAACAACAATGTGAAATTAAGCTTTATGATAATACTTCAATACTTAGGTTTGATAGAAGTGAATACTTGGTACCATATCCACATGGATATTCCAATGTCTTCTTTTTGTACTCCTTTAAAACTGCTTTACAGTTAATCAGGACCAGAAACAGCATATGGTCCCTTTGTTACATGGGATTCTTTGATGAATTCTGTTGTGTCATGCTTAATCTCATCTGGTTTATTTTAAAATGATGTTTGTTGTAGGAAAGAGTAATAACAGTCTGTAACAGGAGAGTGTAAATACACTCTTCTGGATGCAAAACAAGAAAGTGGATGCCAATGTGGGGGAAAAGAAAGATTCATCAGTCAAATATTCCCTCCTGACATTCATATTACATGAGTGCCTGAATTTGAGCACCAACCTGGCAGGAAACCATTTAGGTTACTAATTCTGTGGGCACTGATTATGTGGCACTTTGTTAAAGATATCCATTGGACTTGATTCAGCACCTTCCCTGCTGGTCATGCCAGGCTCCTTCACCACAATTACTAAAACACAATAAAGGAAGTGAAATGTGGTAGTACATAACATGTGGCTTGGGGTTTTGGGAGGGTGAAAGAGAAGCTGGAAGTACAACATCAAAGTTCCACAGTTCCCCCCCTGCTCCATTTCAAATGTTTACAACCTTACCCTGCCTTTGTCAGGTAATGTGTTCTTTGATTATTCTTACCTACTTTGTGCTTGGCCTTAACACAGGCAGAGATAAATGTGAGCACATCAGTAGCCCCTGCTGAATTAAGTGGAAGACAGAGCGGCACTGTCACCCCAGTTCTGAGCGTGTGCCACTCCATGGAGACAGCACCAGCCACACCCCTTTACATGGCTTTGCAGAATGGGTCACTGGTTTCTGAATTAGGCATTAAGTCCCATCCATACATGAATGATATAGTAGAAACAATATTTTCTTTGCAAATCAGTTCTGTTTTCTCCAGTGAATGCAAGCAATGAAGCATAGTTTTACAACTTTCATCTTTAATTATTTTTGTCATGCCACTTTTTCAGAGTAATCAGTCAAATCTGTTCCATTTAGCATCTCCATTGCCATACACTGTGCTCTCTCCAACTTACTTATGTTTTATCTCTCTTTTGCTGTTAAGAGAAGGTAAAAAAAGGGAAAAGACAAAGAAAAGTCTTCTGCCTAAATCACGATATAAAGAAATTCTAAACTTTGAGAAAGCGCATGACCTTTCAGTGTAACTTTATCTTCTGCGTTCTCAGATTCTTTTGTTTAAAGCCTTCATTGTTCTGTTGTGTCTGACTTAAATTATCTTGAATATGGCTTAAGAAGTATTGCACATCCAGAACTGTTGGAGGAGTTAAATGAGAGCTCTGGATGCTCAGCATTTCCAATATCTTTTCAGTCCTTTCTCTGACATTCATATCAGATATTAGGCACTATAAAAGTTTTGTCCATATAAAAATAACTAAGCAGTAGCATCAGGAAATGAAGATTTGATTTGCTTCTTGAAAATATACATCCCACTCTCATGAATGGCAAACTTCTCTTCCTTGGGAGGTTCTGGTAATGATCTTTAAATTTGTTTTTTATCTTTTCCTCCAGACTGTCTCACCTGCTTGCTAGTCTTTCCTACTTTTAATATTATTAAACCCTCCCTCCCAAACTTCCTTTAAAACCTTCTGGAGCCCTCTCTTAGTCACACAACAGGCACATGGAATATCCCGCCCACACCAGATTTCAAAGCTTTTATGCAGAGTAGACAAGCCACCCTGTGGATTTTCTACATAAGATTTTACAGAAAAATAAATTAGATTATATTTCACTTGTAAACCTTATTTGAACATAAACCTCCAGATGGTAAAGGTCAGGATTGTACATTAACCCTTTGAACTGGATATCCCCTTTGAAAGATGAAAGTTTGGCAGTAAATGGACTTACAAGTTTATGAATTATTTTGCATTTAAATAATGGATTTCTTATTTTCATCCGTCATTAACCTAATTGATCTCATTTAAACATGCAAATTGTAGCAGTGAACTTTTCTGTTCACAGATACTATCCTTTAAGTTTCATTTGTTCCAAGCATTCACCAATATGAAAAGTTTAAGAAATCTAACTGTACTAATTAACAAAGTGCCCACATAATTATTGAGCTATATAATTAAGATTTTAATTAATTTTCATTCAATATGAAGACATGTAGAGTACTGAAACTGTAGCTTTTAAATTGCATTCTTATTATTACTGTTTTTATCTACATCTTAGTCTGGTAAGTATAGAAACACCCCTCCTTTAAAGGAGATAGACTGACAGCTGGTCCTCAAAGTATTGTATTGAGATATATTTATTTTCCATATTAACATTCACAGGGTGAATTCAGGAACAAGAAAAAAACAAAACAAAACCCAACCTTTGGGTTGATTTAGTATCACAACATGGGTGAGTCTCGGGTGGGAACCTGAATGTGTAAAAAGGATAAACTTATATAAAAGGGGGTCAACTGGAAGACACTGGAATTGTCTCCTTCTCAAGGTCACAGCAATCCAGCAGAACATCTTCAGTGAAAGAGAAAAGCGGGAACAGAGCTCAGAAGGTTGATCTCTACAGGATGGGAGCATCAGTCAAAGAGATTTTAGCTCCTTTCAGATTCAGGGAGCCATTTCTGAAAACATCCAGCTTTTCCTCATGAGCTTCTACAGGACCTGAGCAGCTCACAGGTTTTCACTGAAAGTGAAGGACATCCCTGCTTGCTTAGGCTTACAGAGATTGTCTGTGATCGGAGGCTTTGTGAAAGACCAAGGTCCTGTCTGCACATCAGACAGGAAATATAGCCCCCTCTTGCTTCTTAAGCTGGAACAAAGGTGGCTTTAATCAGTAAGACCAAGTTTCAAATATTGGCTGCCTTCCACAAGTTCCAGAGGTCTCTGAGGTATCACAGCTCCAAACCACTCAAATAATACCATGATAAAATGGTTGTAGGAAGAGAGTAAATTGTGCTAGTTTGAAATAGAGACTCTATTTTGTCACTCTAGGGAATTATGCCCCTGGAAAATCCAGGTCTTTTCACTGTATCAGAAGTTATAGGAGAATTGTGTGGTTAAACTCATTGATTGAAGTTATCATTACACAGGAATTTTCTCTCTTGGCAACATCAAGATAAGTTTCAATTCTCATAAGAATTGCAACTATTTTCACTCCTGACTCAACACACAGGCTATTTTTATTTGAGCTCACCTAGTATTTTGGGGCCATGTTAAAAAAAAAAAAGTCAAAGAAAAATTGGAAGGCTATGCTATGTCACCTTATTATCCTAGTTAACAAATAATTTTCTGACACTGGGGATGCATCTCTTACCAGATTGTTCATATAAAGATTGTAGCCAAATTTTACTTTTAGCCAGTGTGACTGTTGGGGTGTCACACAGTGTAATGAAAAGATGGTCACAAGCAAACAAGAATGACCAACAACTCTATTGACTGATCAGAAATTAAAGAGATCAGCATCAGTGAAGGAAATTTCTTTTAACTCGCATATTTTCTTCACTTCAGAAAAACTTATTCTCCACCTAGAGAGCAAAAGCTACTTCCAAAAAGAGGGAGATGTGCCCTTGTTCCTAAAGCATAGGTGCTACTTAACACTAAGACAGTTCTGGAAGACATACCACAATTAAAAAAAAAAAAAAAGGTAAATAACTTAAAAGCAGATAAGAGAAGGAGCTATGCCAAAGTGCAAAAGCGAAGATTTTTTTAAGCACAAAATTGGGGGAAGCAAATAAAATAAGTAAAGAGAAAGGAGCACAAGAAGAGGAAATTAGAATCATCTTCAAAAAGACAAATGGTCACACAGCTTAAAGAAAATGAATGTGTGACACATATTTTATTCATTTACAGTACAGAAGGACCATATGTAGGAAGCAGAGAAAAACTTTCCTTTCCTCCCCTATTTTATCATAGCTAAAATGTCCCATTTTGTGTGCTTTTGCTGGGCACACATCTGCTCTTTCTGAGCTACAAAAAGTCAGCAAGTCTGGGTAGAGACAGACACCTTGAAGAGCCACATATTTAACATGTGACATTCATTAGAACTGAACATTAAAACTTAATGAAGAATGCAGGGTTATTTTTCTCTATATACTGTTCTGATGGGCAGCTCTGAGTCTTTTAGACATTCAACACAGACACAGAGTCCAGCACCCAACTATTCACGTCCCTTTTCTTGCCTTTTCTTTAGAATGCCTTATTTCATGTAGTGCTATATGAAGGTGCAGTACATTATATACTACAATTAATATATTTTTATATATTCACACACATTTTTAACTCATACACATTAAGAATGTGTATTTTAGAAACTCTGTTCCAACAAAAACTTGAAAGCAGTCAAGAAGAGAAAGTGCGCTAAACCCTCCTAAGCGAGCATCAGGGAACTTTCTTTGATGAAATTACTCTGCTTGCACCAGCAGAACTTCTGGACCCATGTTGCCACGAGGGGAGGTTCCATTTGTTGTTACATCAGGAGTGAGAGGGGCAGGGTGCTGTCAGACACACGTGCACACACAGACACCCCGTGTTCTACACGGCCGCACCAGCGCGTGGCTGATCCGATCTGCAGCCTGCTGCACTCCCAGTGCTTTCTTTACTTAATGCAAAATCAATACCTTTATTTCCAGGACAACGATTCCAACATCCTCATGGAATGGCTGCCTAATTTTAAAGTCAAGTCCAGATGTTCATCGCAAAACAATCTAATAACAGCCTACAAAAGAAGAAGTGTGCCTATCACACAAACGTGTTGGAATAGCCTGTAGAAGCAAGTTAGCTGATGGCTATAGATTTGTCAGGCTGACAATTCACTGCACATCTGTGTCTGCCAATATGGAATTTACTCAAAATTGCCTCTCTAGACACTTCTTTACATAACACATATTTAGCTTATTAGTGCTGTCATTTGGGAGTGTGGTCAGCTTTTGAGCAAAATCTCACTGAGTCCATTAGCACGGATCACATCACAGCTGCCATTTTAGAAGCGCAATGATTAGGTTTGAAGTTCAAATGATTTGATTTCACTTTAAGGCTTCAAAAGCAGCCTCTGGGGTAGATTTACACAATTAATTTTTACTGAGGTCTGCTGGGTAATTTACTGTAGCCAGAGAATCTTCACTAAGGTAAGGTAATTACCACTGAGTAATTTTATGGCACTCCATTCAGCACAAAGAAACATGTTAGCTGGTTGCTGCTCAGATAAGACCTGGAAGGAAGAGAAGATGCTGCTTTTGGGAATCACAATGTCTGCAACACTGAGGAGGGATGAGAAGAATTCCATCCGACATCCCAGATGTGGACCAGAAGTTGTACATGCCCTCAAATGTCTTTTCAGGAGCGTGCATAAGGACTTAGACAATCTCTTAAACATTGTAATGAGAAGCTTTCAAAATTGAAGCACCATACCCATCATTCTTTAATACAGGAACAAAGAATATATTATTTGTTTAGTCTGAACACAGAAGTAAACAATGAAATTAAATATCCCTTTGAGATTTGTATTTATCACTTACAAGAAGCACTTCCTCATAATCAGTGGCAGCTAGGCTGACAAGCAAACTTCAGAGCAAAGCCAGAGGGGATACAAGTCTATTTTAGGTTTGCTATTGACAGTAAGGGTCACAGGAAAAATAAACTCAGCAAGCAGTGTCATGCTACCACAAACCTCTGCTGGCCAAGCAGAAACTAAATTACAGCCCAACCTTTCAGCACAGCAGAAAGACTTGGGCAATTGGGCTGCCCTGCAGTGCACAGAGCACAACATACAGATGAACAGGATTAAGCACAAGTGAGACATAACATAAATTACAGGCAAATAAATCAAAAAAATGGAGGAGCTAATTATCCTGTAGTCTGGAGTGGGGGGTATGTTATGTTTTCCCCTATTATTTTAGTATTTTGAGTTTGCAAAATTAATCTGTGAAGCCCTGTGAAAACAAGGATTGACCACTCTCTCCTTCAAAATAATAATACAGATAATCTTCACTGCCAGACTAAACTATAAGAAAGAAAAGAAATCAAAGAGCAGCAGAAGGACTTAGACACTATTACTATCACATACACATAAATATGAATAATAGAAAATAAAAATACTTTGAGTGTAAAAGTTTTGTCCTCAGTTTCATTTCATACACTGTAGCGCTACTTATTTGATTTCTCTATCATAATAATAAAACATAAGATTTGTGTATGGGGAAGAAGAGGGAATAAACATATTCTATATCTGATGGCTTTCATTTTGTTGACTTCCTACTAAAGTTGATGATAAAAGCAGCTGTGTGGTCTCATAAGCATTTCTATCTACATCTCTCCATGCACTCTTTACAAATAACTGTTTCATACAGTCCCAGCATCTAAGGCAGATTTGATTTTATTCTATCTTTCACTAGGCATATGCCAAAACCTGTAATTTCATTCCATTATTTTGCTTTCTTTTTTCTCTACCTATCATCCACTGGATGCAAACACAACCCTGTACTTCCTACTGTTCTCTTTTTCTTTCCTTTGCTTTTTGGTTGGTTTGTTTGTTTTGATGGAGCTGCACATTCTGTCCATTGTCAGGGGCCAGTTGCTTGAAACAAAGCAGGCTTCTCAACTTTCAGACACAATTATACAGGGCAGAAATGCTTAGACGAGTTCTTATTGCCCTTTCCTTCTAACTGGTGATGATACACTGATAATTCATGAGGAGAATCTGTATACCACAGATAAAACTTTTCAGATTTTAAAACTCAAGTGCAGTTCTAGTGAGTGATGCTTCATCTTTGTACATTCATTCTCTGCCAAACTGATGCCCGACTGTGCTGTTCTCTTTGACCATTTTAAGAGACTTGCTTATCATTCTCTCACCGTTGTCTGCTAATTGTATAGATCTCCGGGACATTAAGGGCATGTGGCAATGCCACACTAATCTGGTTGTGATTTTGGAGCCTACAGGTTGTCAGATTAACAAATTCTCCTGACTTTGAGGTCCCATAATTCATCAACTTTGCCACCACTATTTCTGCCCTGCTGCAAGGTGGCATTGAGGATATATGTTGGATCAGCTTCCACAGGGCCCTGTGAGCATGATTCTTGTTGATAGAAACAGCATGTCTTTTATATGTTTGATATCTTATGGACTGACAGAAGAAAAAGCAGCTTCTGGTGCCTGCAGTAATAGCCATGGCAATGGTGAGGAACACAAAGAGAATAAAATCAAGGAGCCCAGTTCCAGTGTAATGTACTCCATTAAGAGTATTTGGGATTGCTCCAGTGAATAATTTCACTCCTCTTTTTCCTTTAAGGCTCTCTGATGAACCATCAGTTCGTTGAATCTTCTTCTCCTTTTGTAAAGTTTCCTTTCAAAATTTGACCAGCATTAAGATTTCTGAGTATGCTGACCATGGAAATGTAGGTGGCAAGGACAAGGACAACAAAAGACTGATCTTAGTCTTCTTGTCACCAATAATAGAATACTTCTTTCTCCATAGCTTTAAATGGTACTTCTCTCTGCCCTAAACTTCCGCTTCTTTTGGCACATTTATCACTTCTCTTTCTCTGTATAACAACTCTATACCGGTGCTGGAGAGTATTAAATTGATTGGTGGAAAATTAATGCAGCAAGCAGGAATGATAGAGAACAATTACTTGTGCATTATGGCTTTTGATAAGCTGGCAATCTGAGGGGGCACTAACATAAAGCACACCAGCAACGGAAATGCCCAGTGCGGTCTGACCTTGTAAGAGAACTTCAGTGAGGCCAGAGAAGAGGGAGAAGGGTCTTGTTCAACATTTGGAGAAACAAGCATAGAGGAAGATTCACCTCACTGCTATTTAGAAAGTTAGTGCCTTGCTACAGGGGTGCAAATTGGAAAGAAACAACAAATATTCAGGAAGTTTTATATACAAGAGGCCACAAAAAGGCTTTTTTGCCTTATAAGGCTCAGGCAAACCAGAGCCCTGCCTTTACTTTCAAGCACATTACACTACATTGCAGCCATTTTAAACCCTTTTTAGCTGTCCAATTTCTGCATCTACTGTTCTATTAAATTTGGTTCATCTCCTGTGGTGCCAACATCTTGAGCAAGGCACTGAAGAAAGAGCAAAGAATTAGGAAGTGAAGGCATGGGCAAGTTCAGTGGCTGATGGCTATGCAATTTAGAATTCAAAGAAAGAAAGTTGTTAGGGATTCATGTCTCCAGCACAGATGCATTTGAATATATTAAGAGAGGTGTTTAATAGCCATTTGGTGAAGAAAGGCCCTGATCGCCCTCAGTAAAATGATGGCTAGAATGTTTCAGAAAACATTTTTAGCACATATGCTAATCCACATTCTCTTCATTTTCAGACTTTTTTGCAGATGGCATTTTTAGCAAAGTTGTCAGCTTCTGTGTACAGAGTGCTTTTGCCATTCCTGCATTTTACATGTGCTGCAAGTCTTAGATGCTTATAGAAATATCCCTGTTTAGAAACAAGTTACATATGGCAGCAGTCCTTGACATAGTTCCTTAGGAGCTGGTTACAGTCATTGAACACTTGCCTGCTTCAGGGACAACCTTGTCTGGTTTATAACAGGTTGATTGTACCTGGTCTAAAAAGAGATTCATGAAAGGTCTTTTGCCTTCCCTTAGTCTAACATTTTGCAGGTGCCTGTTGTTGCTAGCTAGGCAATGAGATGCACAGGTGCTCTCCAGAAAAAAACAAACAAACAAACAAACAAACAAACAGCTGGGCCCTTAAAAATGGTGAATACAAGTGAATATGAAAACATCAGCTGATGGTATCTCTCACAGTTTATACGTGCAAAAACCCACTGACTCAAAGGACAACTGACTTCAGAGTATGGCACACAGATACAAAACCATATTCATTCAACTTTGGAACAATGCACTGTGGAAAACATCATGTCCAGAAATGCTGTTGGAAAGAAAAATATAGCCAATATATAAAGATGCAATACAACTGAAGTTTGGATTAGCTAGATTAACAATTTGTGTGGGTCATGCCTAAAAATAAATCTTAAAGAGCTTTTCTTCCTGAGTCTGTGCTATTAACAACACTAGTGAGTTTCTTTAGCAGGATTCAGCATCATCAAGGCAATCTGCTACAAACTTTGCTTATTTATACCCTTGTTTCAAGTTTCTAGAAACTTTCAAGGAAAACTGTGAATCGTGATGCTCTTGATGTTTAATGACACATTTACATCGCTTCAATGATAACCAAAAAAGATAAATGCATTTTATTTCCACGACTTGTCAAAGAAAACCAAGAACTTAGTGCTCCCATAGTGCTCTCAATGGTAAAGCTTTCATTAAACTTTTTTGAGTCAGTCCTGTAAAATTAAAATAAAAAACACACTCAACCAACCAAATACAACCACATGATTTGGCTAAAATAAAGGTGTTATCTCTCTGCACAATACCAGAGAACTTTGCTCCGACAGACACTCTGAAACAAAACAAAACTATAAAAGCAAGCATGTATAATGTGAATTACTTACAGTGTATTTCTAGAACCTGCATTGCTATCTGAGGTGTAGAGTTTAGGGACTCATGATCTACTCTGCAACTTACAACTGCACCATCATCACTGCGATCTGCTAGGAAATCCAGCGTGCTGCTGACTGTGAATGTTTTACGAACTGCATCTTCTTCTTTTATATATTTAACATCTGAAAGAAAAGATAAACAGTTAGTTATCTTTTCAATATTTTTTGGAAAAAAAGTAGTCCAGCATTAGACAGCTAAATTTCCAATCACAGTTTTTGGAAAAAAACACATCTTTCATATATCTGTTGGTCTCTTTAATATAAAAGTAATTAGACTGCAATTATTCCTCAATTTGCTCTCACTATCAGAGTAGGAGATATATATTGAAAGAAAAAAATTTAAAACTGGTTCATTGATACCGCATTCAAACAGAAATTCCATTCTTTATTAGCTCTTGAATGTTTAGGTTCATATTTGATATAAATGTTCTCTGTAGGTCATCTGAAAAAGATTATGATCTTGTCCCATCCTCATTACTTTACGTATTCACAGTGTCACTAAACATTAAATTTCCCAATATTCTTCTTATAGCCTCTCACAGTAATGTAAAACATGGATATTACTGAAGCCATGTGCACATAGTCAGATTAATCCTGGGCTTACTTTATTCATTGATTATTCTGTTGTTTGGTTAGAATTATGCTAATTTACTAATTAAACTAAACCTAGGTATAGTCACCAGTGGTAATAAATGACTGTAAACAGAGCATGGCACAGTATTTACTGGAATATACAAATGAGTGCCAAGAAGACCAGAAATAAGATTACTGCAGAGAACTTCCATTCACTGCTTTACACCATTCTAAACTGACTTGATACTTTTGTGCAGATCCAGTTAAAAATCTGAGGTTTTAGCACAGACTTTGCAGTGGAGGGAGTTTTCAGCTTTGGTAAGGAAATATAATCTCAGTTCAAGGCTAAGATTCACATTCAGAACAGTCTGTTGTAAGAAATACATGCTAGATCAGAAATGAAGATCGAAAAGACTGAGCATTTGAGTTAAAATGTCTGAATGTATTAACTGGAACATGAGATCGTCTTACACACACTTTAGAATTGTTTTACTTGGTTTCCAAGTGCCTGTGATACTTATTGATTTCAGTTTATTTCAGAAAAATGGTAAGCTTGTTATATTGATTTATTGCAGTGAAAGCTTGAAAAGACATCTATAAATACTTAAACATATATATTAAATTACACTGAGATTTCATATGTCCTCTGTGCCCTAAAAAAGTGAGAGGTTTCAGTTTTACAAATTATACTAAATCCCATTAGAGAACAGAATGACCTAAATAAAATTTCCATGAAATATCAATTTTAGAAAGCAAATCTTCAATGGCTTAAGCTACATAGTTTTAGATTAAAAATACCTCTGACATCAGAGAGGTAGTCTTTATCATTGTCTCCAGACAGACAAGGACACCGTGTAGTTATAGAGTTTCCATTTTTCCCTAAAATACAATTATTTCTTGCATATGAGAATTTTTCTGCCTGTTTGCTGCTAAGCTTTAAAAGATTTCAATTTCTGCCATGGACACTATTAATATTTAGGGATTAGTAGGTAAGAGAAATATTGACCAGAGCTAAAACAAAGTTATTATAATCAAAAACAAATGTCTTCACTAATATTTAAAGCAAACACATGTGATTTTGTTCCCAGAGTTAGGTTTCCAAATTTAATAATAAGAACCTATATAGGTAACATTCTGTTTATAAGTAATGTGTACATCCCTTTGCTGACTGACTTCAAGTGGGGGACAGAAGACTCCTGAAAACATCAACAACTTTAATTTTATTGAGATGTTGTGGATTCTTAATCCTTTAGAAAAACAAAAGCAGTTAATTTCCTAAATTGATGTTTACAAGTCTCTCTCTAGGCATCTATTTTGTGAAAGAGTTCAACTCTTAGAATAAACTTCCTCTGCAAAAAGGGCAGTGATGAGATTCTACAAACTGTTGGCATACTCACCAACAGAAATTTTTAGCTTTTCCTCCTTATCAGCTGTATTTTCTTAGGTGTTTCTTCATGGTACATGAAGGTGTGATTTTAGTATGTTTTAATTGAGTGCAAACCCAACTGGATGTAAGAATGGTGGAGATCAGGTACTGGATACACACCATCACTCAGGACATTTTACAGAATTTTTAAATATGTTAGTTGTAGCCTACTGTTTCATTTGTTTTCTTGCTGCTCCTCTTTCTCCTAAATACTCCCTTGAAGAAAAGGTTGAAAAGAAATCCATTACACAAACATTTTGTGTGGGAAGCACTGTAATGGAACAGGCTGAAGGGATACAGCTTTATGGAGGAGGACCTAGGGGTGGTAGGACATGTTGAACATTAGTCAGCTTGCAAGGCTGAAAGCTAAAACCCACTGCCTTGCATCAGTAAAAGCACAGCTAGAGAGTCAGGGGAAGCAGTGCTTCTCTCTTTGGCACATGCATGACTACATTGAGAGTACCAGGCCCAGTTTTGGGCTTTCTGAAGAAAAAATGTACAACGAACCTGTTGAAAAACGCTGCAGTCAGTGGAGCTGTACAACGACATCTTAAGAAAGTTGATATTATCTAACCTGAGGAAGAGAAGACTAAAACCAGATCAAACCGCTTCTTTAAATTACATAAATTATGGCCATAGAGAAAAAAAGCCAGAATGCCCTCAGAGGTGAACAACAAAAGCTGATGGGCAACAAACATAAGTTACACCTAGACAAACTTGGATTATGTCTCATGAAATACCTACAAATAATGAAAACACTCCACAAGAGGGCTTCAGAATGCTGAAAAATCTAGCCCAGACAGAAATGTTTCTATGGAATGTCTGTCCTGTGAGACTTTTCAAACCTGAATTGGAGAAGACCTTTAGCCACTTGATTTAACCTTGAATAGATGTTAGGCCAAAGGAAACCTGGGGATCAGCTTTGGGCCCACTTCCATGACTTTCAGACAGGTGCGCATACACATGAGGCTTTATCAAATAATGCAGGGTTATATCTAATAAGTATAGATGTTTCATAGGGAAAATAATAAATGGAAATGATGGAATGTCCATCATCCATTGATTATTGCAAGCTATTTATAAAAGCATATACCTGTAACACACAGAAATACTCATCTTTTTAAAAGACAATTTTTCTGGTTTTACATAGCAGATACAATTTTTGTTTATATTTAAACTCTAGTTCTGACATGAAATGGCCTTATTATCTAAAAATAAAAAATCATCTTTGTTTTAGAGGTTTCCCAAGACAATGATCAGTGCCTCTCTGAAATCGTTGTGTATATGAAAATTAAAGAAACCTGCTCAAAGTATCTTAACCTGTTGCAACAAAATGAGCTTATTTAATTTTAAAATCCAATCTGCCTAGGAAAAGAGATATAAAAGAAAATCCATTCAAAATATTCCTGAAGCCTAAAAAAATTATTTATATAATTTTGTTGAAAGAGCATGTACAAATTTTGTTGAAAATAGGTATTTTCAAAATCAAAAATTTGCATTTAGCTTCTCGAGTATTTTTGCTCTTAATAATCTTCCAGAAATGTCACCAGAATGCTAAACTGCAGATCCCTTTGTTAAGTTGGTGCATATATGAGTGACAGAACACTAAACTAAAAGGTGTGGCACCCAGTCCTTCACATTCGGTCTCCCTCATTACTAACACTTACTTTATCAAACACTATTCCTTTATGAGATGATGATTTCTCTTTTGAGTCATAGCAATGGAGCTACAATTTTATAGTGGCTTTTTCCCCTTTGGTGCAACTCTGATCTCAGTGCATCATTTATATTCGTTTGCAGCATGTATAATACAGTGGAACACAATTGGATTTACTGGTGCTAGACAGACGAACTTCTAACCTTTAATGTCAGCTGCATTAGCATATCATTTCATATCTATTTTCTCAGATTTATCATTTCACCTTTTACACTGCACAAAGCTAATGTAACTTCTGCTGATGCCACTGCAGGCTGGTTAGGTTATTTTATTTCTAACCTTTGAGAAATGGCAATGTGCTCTTCAGAAGACCTAGAAAACTGAACTGAAATGAATGTGCTCAGTACTTTACTCCTATTTCTGGTTGTCGGGGTTTTTTTCCCCTTTATTGTTCTTTTTCATACTCTTTTTATACACCCTTTTCCCCCATCCTATTTTTTGTTTGTTTGTTTGGTTGGTTGGTTTTTTAAAAATCCCTTTAGGAACTCTTGAGAAAAATAAATTAGTTAGAGTCAAATCAGCAAATTGTTTACTGGCTTCAAGTACTTGTCAGCTGAAGAAAGGCAAAGGTATTACACCAGATTTTAAAACATAATTTTTAAAGTAACATATTTTCAAATATGTGTAGCCTTGCTGTTAGGCCAACTGTATCAGTGTTTTTCTTATAGTATTGACTCTTGGAGTTATTTCCAATTTTAACATGCCTTGAATATGTATATTCATCATGCCATCTTTTCTGGAGGACACAATCTGTGCTGTGCCATGTGTGTTAGCTGTGCTGTTTAATTCTTTTTACTTGCGTTTGATTAGATGCTGCCTTTTGCATCAGGAAGCTCTCTTCACTGACTCATTAACCAATGAGGATTTAAAACTATTCCAGCATTTTTAAGAATATGGAGTAGAAAACTAAGCTCTAAGCAAAGAACATACCAAGTGAAAAAGAAGATGGAAAGGACATAAACAGCTTTTTAAATGCAACTCTTTCCTAGCTCACTGCATCCTTGAAGGCAAATCCTTGTTGTCAGCTTTGGTTTTAATAACTCAATGGCTTTTCAGTTACAGCAGGCTTTGTCCAACTCCCCCCACCCCCTGTGAAGTTTTCCTGATCCTCTTTGAAGTCCACCTTCTCCCTCCTCCTTGCTGCAGACTGCAAGCATCCTTGCCTCAGCTGGAGATTCCGAGTTTCCCAGCTGAGACTCCCTCATTTGCTACATCCTGGCTCTCCCTCACCAGAGCAGTTCCATAGGTCTCCTATAGGAAGTGCATTCTCCTGTCTCCTCCTGGTCACATTCTCCTGTTCTGCCTTACCTGGTCACATTTTTTAGGGGAGTGTAACCTAAAGCTGGGAATTAACTAAATCAGACATACCCCATGCTGGAATGGCACAAGAGAAATGAAAAGGGAAAATATCAGGGATGAGTGGTCTGACTGTGATAATAATCCAGAAAACATTTCTCTATGAAGCCTCACAGTTAAGTTTATTATGCTGCACAGAGTTCTGAGCAATCCAAAACATCAGTTTTTACTATTTGAAAAAAACAATAAAAAGATGGTTATAGGACCACTACAGTAAATTACAATCAATTCTTCATCTGTGTACCGTCCCCTACTCATTTCATGACTTAATAGGAGCAACTTTACAAACACAGATTAAAGAAACCATAATTCTACAGATTGTATAGTTTTGACAGCTGGAGAAAATGAGACCAAAATCCTTTTAAATACCTTTAACTTCTTTGTCGTTCTTGAACCATCTGATATCAGCTGCTGGCTTACTCCCAGATGTCTTGCAAGTGAGCTGCATCCTCTCTCCCTCCATAACTGGTGAGGTAAATCCAGTAATTTGTGGCTTCTCAGGAACACCTAACAAGCAAACAAGCAAAATGTCTGTGATGGTGTCAGCTGCTGCCACGAATGCACGACCAGCTTAAAGTTCACTTCTTCATATGCTCTAAATTCTGGAAACAGGATAATTAATTCCTCATGCCTTGTCAGTTAAACCTTTTTCCTATTGTAAATTATCCATCAATCTGAATTGTAGTTGATTCTAAATAAATAAAGTAAGCAGGAATTACCTAATTTTCCAAGAGAAACATTGCATTTTAATAAATATCTTATCTCTGTATATTCTGCATGCAGGTTTAGTCTGATTTATTACAATATTTAAACTGCTCAGCACAGCAAGCAGGAGACAAAGCACATTAGAAGCACTGCTGTGAAAATTAAGCATTAAACTGGCAACAAAAATATGAACTGACCTAAGCTGAGAACAGATATTTACACCTAAATAATAAGACTTTAATAAAAAAAACAGGGAAGGGTGGGGGTGAGGGGATAAATACAGGAGTCACTTTATCTTTAGAGGAACAAAACCAAAACGCCAAGAGGTATAATCACAGCTCCACCGACTCCAGAGAGTTCTTCAGCTGTATACAAGTTCTTCAGAGCATATCATATGATTTGGACATACCATACACATAAATATCCAATTTGGAAATGGTTGTTTTTCAGTGAACCATGGAAAATTAAAAAAAAAAAAAAAAAAAAAACCCAAGAACGAAAAACAAAACACAAAGAAAATTGGGAAAGTTTTGATCGCTGCGTGCATAAATCCATTTAACTTATGAAGACACTAGAATAACTTATTTTAAAGTAATACTGATGACAGTAATTTAAAAATCTCCAAAAATGTCAGTTATATCTTGCAGCTACAGTGCTTTGGTGCATTCACATTTGTGACAAGATAAAGGGCTTGGTCACAATAATTGATCTAGTGCCCTGTATCTAATAATTCAGTTTTTTCTACATCTCTTTTCCAAAATGACAGATTATGTACAAAAAAGCAAAGCAGCATCACCTCTTGCATAGTATATCCCTTTAAATAAATCTAGTCCTCTCTTTCAGGGCAGAAAATGGTGTCTACTACAATACCTTGATGCTAATTTTCTAATCAAAAGCAGAGCAATCAATAAAGAGATTATTAATCCATAAAAGGACAGTTTATCTGATTAAAAGATGTAATACATTTCACTGGCAAAGATTCCCTTCTCCAGCAGCAAATGTTTTAAGAGTTTAAAATGTTCCTCTGAAATAGGAAATTACAAATACAAAATGAAAAAAGGCAGCAATCCTAAAGTGTGCAGCTTTCCCTCTTGGAAGGTAAGTAAATGATGTTGGGAAAACTTCATGAAACCCTCCCCTAAAACGAAGATAAAGCTTAAAGGACTGTTAAGGATTAAGTTACTTTTGTTAATAAATATTGGCTAGATATTTTGGGGGTTTTCTTGTCTTTGTAACACCTTTCTATGTCTTTCTGCCATTTAAAAGGACAAACTGGTGCACTCCTCAATTGTTTAGATCATGAAATGCCTCTCTACAGAAGGAAGATTAAGCATAGGCAGTTGCTATTCCAGAATTTTTGCTTTGAGTGGGTACTTTTTGTCCTTAATGGCAAACTTGTGAAGATTTTTGTAAAATCATCTCACAGGGACTGAAATGGAGATGCATTTGATATCCTAAGCACAAAACCAATTCCCTGTCTGGATTAATGTGAATATTACTGCAACAGAGAATATCTTACATTAGTTCTATTAAATTCAACTGTCTGTCCATCCACATATAAAAATAAAACAAAAAGAAAGAAAGAGTAATGTTCAGGGACAGAAAAAAGGAAAAAAGAATAAAAATCAATCTCTAAAATCATATAGCCTTTTAGGTTCGCAGGTGTGTTTTAGTGAACTATAGCAATTTTGGCTGATTGGGCTACTGACATTCATAGAATCATATAAAGCTTTGAGCAGAAACTTTATTTCCTGGGCATCTCTTGAAATCTATTGCTTTTCTATGTGTATCTGTAACCTTTGGGGAAAACAGCAGAGCACTTCGAGGATAAAGCATAAAAGAAGCGGCAAACCCAGTGAAAATTTGCACTTTATAGACCAAAAAAAAAAAAAAAAAAAAAAAGCAGAATGAGCCACAAAAATGCACAGCTAAGGAAAAGTGATAAAGCTCTAAAGCCCGTTTTGATTTCATGCTTTCTGATTTTCTCCCCTTTGCCCTATCCAATAGATTGTCAGGAGATGAACACATGCACCTTCCCTGCACTCGTGGTGCTCGGCATCTAGAGGTTATGTCCATTTTATGGAGCACTCGTTCCGTGGTGTTTGTGTGCTCCCTAACTCATTATCCTGCCACGGTGCAAACAGTAAGAGGCATGTTATTTTTCAGCCCAGCAATATGAAACAATAAACATCAGGGGAAACTAGATCAGACGTTTACATTTATCTTCTGCCAAGCCTTAGAAAAGTTCATTCTTATCATAATTTGCCAGAGCCTGAGGAGTTTAACACTTGCTTCTTTCTGCTCAGCTCATTTTGTACTTACCGAGGACGGTGAGGAAAGCCTTGGAAGTTTTGACAGGCATGGTGAACAAAGAGCAGGTGTACTGCCCTTCGTCCGACAGGGACACGTCGCTGACACTGATACTCAGCTCGTGCCACGACGCTCGCACCAGCTCGATTCTGTTGTCCCTCAGAGCTGAAAAACAACAAAAAAATCGACATTACTGTTGGATTCAGCACGTGAACAAAGCGTGGGGTGCTGTACAAGAGGCTTCATGAAGGTTCCTAGACAAACCAGGCCCTAGAACACAAGGGTGTGGACACAGTTGTCTATGCAGAGCAGTTTGTTTTCTCTGCGGAATAAAGTGGAAGAGTTGAGCAAGATTTTGAGGGGTGTATTGAGTGATTTTTAACATATATAAACCTAGAAACTACAGTACTTGAATTACTGGCCTTCCTCTGAAAATCCCAACAATGACTTTGATTTCTTCCCCCTCACAGCTTTGTTCAGTGCCTAAAATAAATCCTTCCCAAAACCAGCTTGTTTTCCATGTATTTAAAGATGTTGAGAATCCTGTATCTAGCCCTGCATAGTTTGCCTACAGATTTTTCCTATGTCCATTATTACTAATATTGAACTGGAATATCAGATTTCTCAAATTTTGTAAATAATTTTTTCTTATTACTAAGAGACTGAAAGTTCCACTTATACATGCATGTATAGTACACTTAGCAATTGAGGTAATTGAGTACAGTGGCTTTCCATTTCTGATTACACATAAAAATATGATCGTTTCTGTTTGCATGGAAGCAATGAGGGAGAAGGCTCATGTAGATTCACTTAAATTCAAAATGTCACTTTAGTTAATGCTTTAAAACTGAAAGTATTTTATAACCTATACTTAGGTTGACCTCCATTTTCTATTGAAAAACTGGCAAAACATTCCCAAACATTCTATTTTTCTGCAGTAAAGTTGCTTCAGGAATCCGCAGGTATCATCCAAGCCATTCCACAGCATAGAAATACTAATATCATAAGTGAGAAAACACTGTAATTCTCCTAAGCAAACAATAAAAAAGCTTCTATAACTCAGGAAGTTTAGCTGTATACCTCTAGATTGAAATGTCCGGCCTGATAGTGTGTGAAACTTCAGTGAGTCTATGTTTACAGCAAACCTCTGAAAGTCAAAAGTAAAATGGGACTAGGATATTTATCAAGACAGTTGAACAAAGATGTTCAAGTCCCTAATGCTGCTCCCTCTCACCTCTTTCCAAAGTCTCCAAAGACTCTTAGATGTGTCTAGTATACATCTTCCAATGACAAAAATAAATAGAGTTTTACTATGGTTCTTTTGCTACTTAACCTAGATGTTTCTGCCCAATTGCCGTCCAAGTCAATCCAGGTAGATTTACACCAAAATAAGAAGAGACAGTGAAGAGTCAGCAAAAGCGTCTCATGAATTTGTCTTCTTCTAAGACTGCCATTTAGGTTTGTTCTCACCAGAAAATTTCAGCTGAATTTGCTGATTATTTCAGGGTAGGCCAGCTAAAGCTCAGCTTCATCTTCTTCAGGTTCTGAGGACTGAAAGGTGGCAACTTAATCATGCCTAACATAAAGGCATGCCTTGAACTTCTTCAAGGCACATCAAAAGGACTGAGGCTGTGTGTAATGGACACACTCCAAACAGAACTGAGATGTTATCTGGCCAGCCACAACAAGAAAAAAAACCCCACAATTATTTAATTTATAATATCAAGTCTAGATAATGATGAAAAGAGAAGTAACCTTAAAGGAAACAAGAAAGTGAACCAGAAGCCACAAAATGCAAAGCTGACAGAACAGCTGAGAAAAACAAGCTCAGGAAAACAAAAAAGCACATAAAGCAAGTATCTACCAACCCCAAACAGCAGCAAAGCTGGTTATTTTGGCTTTGGCAGTCAAAACTCTTCACAACGGTGAAGCTGTTGCTGACCAAGTAGATGGGGACTCAGAATTCCTTTCTCAGATTGTCAATTCTAGTCAGAGGCAAATGAGCACACAAAAGAATTGTAGTTTATTTCATGTTACTGACCTTCCAAAAAAAATTAAAAAATGATTTATGTTTTTCCAAATGGTTTGATCCCCACGACACGTGTTTACATAATTTGGGAACAGCAGAAAAATGGAAAACCAAAACAAAAAAAACAGACCAAACCCAAAAAGCCTCTCAGCACTCCATAATTTGGAAGTGGTGATCTTTTTCTCCCTGTAATCTGAAATTATTTTAAAAATAATGCACTATATCATTTTACATAGTATGTTACTTTGTTATAATTTTCAGTTGTTGCTGCCTTGTGATAAAGATTTAGGTATCTGTTGAAATATTTTCCTACAGATGGGACAAAGTGTAGAATTCCATGCCCTAAGAAGAAAAGTAAAGAATTCCACTACAGCACAACTGGCCTACAGATGATGCCAACAGCACATCGTTTTGATCCTACAACTGAAATACAAACTGTTTCCATCCGCTACATTCCTACTGCTCCCCTCCCTCACCTCCTCCCCTCCACACCTTTTCTAACCTTTGTAAAATATAAAAAACAGCTCAGTCAATTTTGTAGAAAGCTGGTAAAAACAACCACTGGTCAAGAGATGAGATCAGATGTTCCATGTTTCATTACGGAGTGGATTTTTATTGAAAGAACTGCAAGAAAGTTTTCTAATGGAAATATCAACACAGCCTTTACAATAAATGCTGCAAAGAGCATAAACTCCTTTGCAGGAAAGCTGTTTGTCAGAAGCATTTTTGTAAGAGCTGGGTCTAAAAACAATTATCTCTTCCATCATTTTCAAACCTGAATATTTGTAAGTTTCCCATCTACGCAGATGACAAGGAAACCAAATTTTACTGCTACAGTTCAGACAAGGTGAGCACTTACACAGAAACTTTTTAGAATCTTATTTTTAAATTGTATTCTTGTTTCTATATCCTCATCTGTTTAGAAATACACCAGTTTATCTTCATGAAATTGATAGCTGTGATAGATGCCAGAACTGGTTTGTTTCCATTTTGTGTCTTAGGTGCATTTTGCTTTAAAGGGTGATGGAAACAAAAGCAACAGTGGAGAAACCAGGGGTAATTCTAGCAATTCATGATATCCAAGCATTGTGAGTGAGTGGAGCAGGGTCTTGCTCATGGCAGAAAACCTTGCCAAGTTTGGCTGATGAAGCAAAGCAGCCCATGGAGCCTGGACAGAAGGCAGCTACTGAAAGGTACCAAGTGGCAAGCAGCTCCACGACAGTAGGTCAAATAAAGTTCCATAGAGTAAAATACAAAATGTTCTATTATATTTAATTAGCACTTTAACAGTAAAAGTAGAACACTGCTCTTTTGGAACCTTCTTAGAAACTCCTTTGTTTTTAACATTTCACTTTGTTAGAATCCAAACAGACCCTTCTGGCCTCTTCATGGGGATTTCAACCTACGTTGCTGCATCATTACCGTATCCATAGTTTGCATACCTACAGAGATACTAGCAAAAGGATAAATAAACAGAATATTTATTTGACTTCTCGGAAATACACATATGCCAAAAGCAGTATCAGAGAATACTAGCACTGGCATCACTTTTCTGGATTCTCATGTTGCAAGCTGTTTGAAAAATACAAAATGCAACAAGAAATATAATTACATAGTAAATTCCAATATGCCCTAGATACATTACGTCAGTTTTCTGTAATTCCCAGGCACATATGATGTAGTTAATTTGCAAGGCATGAAATAATTATGCATAAAACACTTGTTCCTAAGCAGACACACTTCATTTATTTTACCTGTCATTCTCTTTTCCTGTGGAAAAGATTTCCTTTCAGAATGTTCTCTGACACAGAAACAAGCAACCTTGATAATTTGTATAGTTGAGGAAATTATGAGTAAGAGATAGTCATGTATTTCAGCTGCATTAATTAGTAATTATTGAGACTGATGACCATCACAATAAACTGGCCTCCTTGTTCACAATCAAACAAAGCTCTGCTTTATTTTTGGGGGAAAAAAAAAATCATACATTATCAAAGAGAAAGCCTGCAGCAGGAATTATAACAGAGAGACAAAGGAACCTTAGAAATTTGCCAAAATGGAAAAAAATTTCCACATTTCATACCACGAAGAAAAGGCAGTTGGACCTGTTAGACATAGTAGCCATACAGCAGCATCTCTAATGCCATTTCATCTAAAATGAACACATTTTTGTAGTATTTTGAGTCATGTATTTGAAGAATGGGAAAAAAACAAACAACAAAATCCCCAAATTCTCTAGAGTAATTTTCTGATATTTTGAGAATACTAACTTGACATATGCTGCCATCCTGGGATTCACTCAACAAAATAGTCTTCCTTATGTTGGAATTCTTCCCTCTCTCATAGGAATAACATAACCATTAGTTGGAACCAGAAGGATTTCTGATACTCTCCAGGTCACGCTAAACTCCCAGAATTCTAATATTTATGAAACTGAAACAATCCCTCTGATTTTCAGATTCAAACTTTCTGAATGCTGTACCATAATCTGAAATAGATTTAAAGGGATTTATGTTGTGTTTCTGGATATACTTGAGAAGGCCCTTTTTCTTTGCTTCTAATGAATTCAATACACCAAGGCCTCCAGAGGATGATCTACAGAATTTGCTTATAGTTGTGCATCAACCACCACCACCAGAGCAAGAAAAAAGTGAGACAGAACAGGAATAAATGGAACAAAGCAAACTAGTGTTGTTATTCTGTGTCTTCTAAACATTCATATTTATTTTCAAAACATTCAGAAGAAGAAGGACTGATACACAGTTGTTCTATTCATGCCTAACCTACCTAGTCCGTACTTGCATGGTGTCTGAATTCCTAAGACTTTAAAACTTCTCAGTTGTTTTTCACGTGGAAAGAAAATCCATTTCCCTCTTCTTTCATTTCCACTCATGCAAGATGATTATTTTCATGCAAGTAACAAGGGTGGCAGTGTGAATTTTTAGTAATCCCATGTTTTCTATTTCTACTTTGGCATGTGCTGAGGTTGTTTTTACCTCTCAGTGGAGGGCATTCTTACCTGTCCACAGCACTGCATTTGTGAAGCTATCACATTTTCCCCCTGGGACAGAGGTCCTCAAACTGAGTCTACTTTCACAGGTAATGCTATTGTAGAGGGAAAAGAATTAGGATTTTCTATGCAACCTATCAAATTGGCTGACATATGTACCATTGGTGTCCTTTAAAGGTGGCATCATTTATAGGCAAAATCAGCAGAAATCACATAAACTGAAGGTTGCAATACTGTGGAGGGATCTTTGGCTAATTGGCTGTGGAACAGTCTGACCAATTAGCAGATACATGATGGCTTTTCCCCCATTAGGAAAGTGATTAATAACACAGATGAGTTCAAACAGACATTCCAAACGTGTCTTTCACAGTTTTCAGTTACTTGGATGCCGAGAATACTTCAATATCACTGAATTTTTAAACTCATTCATGTACGTAATAAATTTGGGGCATACTGAGCTTCATAAAAGGTACTAAGAAAAGGTTTAGAAACTGAAGAACTACAGAAGAATCCCCGGAGACAGGTTTTACTTTCATTCCAGTGCATTCTTAAGTATTTGGTGATCAAAAAGAAGAAATAATGGGATCAATAGAAATATACTTCTTCCACCTCTAATCATCTGGCCATCTTCTACTTGATGCTGTGGCTTGCAGCCTAATAAGAAAAGACTAGATTGTTTTCAGCAGAGATACACTGCTGAAATATTTGACTACGTTATTTAGAGAAGAATGTTCAACAGCAAGCTGCTTCCTCCTTTTTAAATTTTTCAGAATTTTTGCATGTTGCATAATGCATCTGCCAAAGATATGCAGCAAACTCCCTTCATCAGGAGAGGTGCTGACAGCCTCACTAAGAGAGGCATCTACTCTGTGCTTGCCTTGAAAAGGCCAAAGCACTGGGGACTCAGAACCTGTCTGCACAACCTTATCTATTATTTATCAGGGCGCACAGCCTTAGATGCTTATGAGGAGAACCCAAACAGAAAGGTAATTTCTTCAGTGAAACAACAACGATTCTCCATTTGCTGCAATCTGGATAAAATGAAAAAGAGTTTAAGGTGACTTACAAGGACTTATGATCTTGAACACAGCTGCTGAGTTGAGGTTTCACCAACTGTTGCCAAGTGACGAAGGCCAGGATGGCTACATGCCCTTCATGCGTGGAATACAGAAAACTTTGCTGCATGGCAGATTTTCTGCACTGAGCTACCTTTTCTCTGACAATCATGTTCTGTATGGGCTTCATTCTTTTTCAGAGCATTCAAGAAACATGGCAACATGCAAAAAGAGAAGAAAAACTTGCCTTCTAGGGTGTGTAATGCCTGTTTCTTTTATTAAAGAAGCAGTGAACTTATTTTCTTCTTGTCTTTTGAGAATCATAAGGATGATATTTATTGTCTGAGGAGGTCTGAGGCCTGACTCTCTTTCCCATAAGAAATTTAAGTTTCAAATCTTTGCAAAGCACACAGGCTTTGAACTATGAAGATGCTTTACTGTTTTACTGTGTTGAAATAATAGTTAACTGTCCCTCCAAATAATAAAAGAAAAATCACATTAGTCAGGATGAAACATTGTCTTACAAGGTCTGTTCATCTGGTTCCTTGTTCAACAGGGAATTACAAGATTTCCTATTATCCTAATGCAACTGGACACGTACCACAGCACAGTAGCCTAGAAAATATTTAAAAATCATACTTCTCAAATATACAGCTGCAAAGCTTAAAACTGAAAAATGATCTGGCAAGGTTAGAGATGGACAGAATTAAAATAAATGAGATTCAATAGATAAAAGTAATTCGTAGTTTTATATACTAAGTTGGAGATGAATGTTTTGAAAACAGTAATGCAGGAAAGGAGCCCTGAGGAATTTAGAGGAAATTATTTAACTATATGTTCAAATGCAGCACCACTCTAAAATGATGAATCCTATTCTGGGTTGTACCTTGCAATTATGGTAAAAGAAAATGCTACAACATTCCAAAATAGCATACATCACACTGTGCCATATATTGTAAATTACAGACAGAAACAGTCTCTCAGTTGGGAAGAGAATTTCTGAAGGTCTACTGATGGACTACTGCTGCAAAAATAATATTAAGAAAATGAAAATAATACAATGGAGAGATGTAATAAGTCCACATGTACCTAAGGAAAGACTAACAGGAATTAGAATTTTTTTTTTTTTCTATAATAATGAGGGTAATACTGAAAAGACAAAAAACTGTTTCAGGTTAAATAGGACTTCACTGTGATTGAGAAATGTTAGATAATAACTTTATTGTAATAGAAGTGAGAAATAAATACTAATCCTCTTGCAAGCCAAAAAAAAACTACATAGATTTCCAAGTTTGCCCTTCTGCATAGATCAGACCAGGTAATTTTTTTCCTCATGCTACTGATGTTGATACTAATCAGTGTGGTAGCAGTACTTAAAGATTCCTGACCAAGGCAGAGTTAAGCTTATGCAGGTATTAAAAACTGTCTGGTCAAACAGCACAGAGCTCTACCAAGGCCATCTATGTATTTTAAAGTACAGCAGTTCTGGAATACTCTTTTTCCTTGCCAGGAGACTGCTCTTCACAGTCACTGCTGGTGACCTTCATGCACTGGCATTAGTCAGCTTTGAATGAAAGGAATCCTAAAGGACAGAGAGCACAGAATAACTCAGTCAGACTTTACACTTTTAGCACTGCTGCACGACCAGGTTCTATTCAGGCCTGCCCAAATGCAATACATTTTTTGTGTGTGTTTCTGCAGCTGACCATGCCTCAAGGAAGCTGAAGAGCTGTATTTCCCTGACCTTGCAGATGGTGACATTACAGTTCTGCCTGTTCACTAGCTAAGCTAAATGATCCCATGACACTGGATGTGTTTTTAGTAGCATGAATGAGTGTTACTCATGGTAGAGTCATGTTTATGGTTCTGCTCCATATTCCTTGGAAAGTCAGAATCTTCTAACTTCTAAAGAATGCAGTCCTGTTCAAACATAATATTTCAGTAGAAGATGGAGAGACTTTCTCTCTTTTTGGTGTTCTAAAAGAGATTTTTTTCTACCTGAGAACAGCTGTAAGATGCCCCTTGTTGCGGTGTGTCTCCTCCCGGAATATTGGGAACCCCAATAGCCCCTGTTCTTCCTACACTTCTTGATCACATAGATACAGAAATGAACATCATCCCTCCTGTAACAGATGGCTATGTTGGCTACAGATGCCAACACAGGAATACTCATTCTTCCTAACTACATTAAGCAGTCAGACTCCCTAAACTTCCGCTGCAGCCAGTAGAGCAAGTCATCTTCCTCCAGTGGCCAGTTAAGAACAGATCACTGCCTTGAAAATATTACAGAACCTGGACAAAACAGCCAAGAAATCACTGACGATTGATGAATGCATCTGCAATCAACCTAGCAATTGATCCCAGTACCAATGAAGAGTCAAAGCCTAATGTATGCATCAATACTGAAGATATTAGTGCTGTTAGGGATGACTCACAAGTCTCACTAGGAGGGAATTGACATAATGGAACAAAGTATCAGGAGATCCGAGATGAGTCTAGTGCAATTCCAGGGAGGATTCCAGAAAGCTCTTTGATGGCTGCAACATCTTTTATGATAGAGCCCTTAAAGTTTTATGATGTCTCTCTCACACAGCTGAGCAGCAAACAATCTGAATCTCCACCACAAGAACACAGATGCTCCCTCTTTTGTAGGATTTGTCTTAGTTTTCCACATGAAGATATGCTGTGAAGGAATCTATTAGTGAGAAATGGTGTCAGAAACACATAATGAAAGGATTGGAGCCTCTCTCATACAAGTTGAGGCTAAGAGACTTGGGATTATTTAGCAAGAAGATCAGAGAATCCTGGAGTTAATCCAAATTCAAAAGAAAAAAAAAACCTGGCAGCAGATCTAGTCCTCTAAGTTTCATAGGAAGCTGCTCTAGCATAGTCAGAGAACCAAGCTGGACTAGATGACCTCCGGAGGCCCTTTCCAATGTGAAACTTTCTGGGATCTTGTCATTCTGGATATTTCTGGGGTAAAGAACCTGAATACTACAAAATACATAAGTGTGACCAATCCTGAAGTGCCAAATAAAAAAACCCTTTAGTAGATATTCACAAAGATGAATCTTTAGCTTTTCCTAAGCGTTTTTCTCCCTCATGGAGGATGTGGATTTGAGTCCTACTTAAGAAGAAGCTGCCAGTCCCTCCCTGCTATAGTCAATGGGAAAAAAAAAAAAAAAACAACAAAAAAAAAACACCCAACAAAAGAGAGGACGATAAAAATTAACTTTTCTAGACTAAATTTAGTTTGTGTAAATGCACTTTTGCAGCTATATTCCAAGAATGTGGTGACACAAGTGCAGCAATAAAATGTTTAGACTCCACAGTGGTGGCCAGACATATTCACCAAGTACTAGAGAATATTATTTAGAAAATAAAAGCAAACACCTGACATATGACAGCATACCAAGTACTGATAGGTGCACAGAATAAAAAAAAAACTCTACTGTGAATAAATGCATATATTTAACTAATAGTAGATACTGACAATAATAGATGTGAAGTCCTGCTAACACTGGTAATATTTATCCCCAAAATCTGACTTTTTTTGGGCCATTCACATACACCAGATATATTTGAGTATACCAGAAGAAACTCGTCCATGATTAACACATATGTCTAGACAAAAGCAACTGAATGTATCCTGAAATTTTCAATTAAACATTTTTTGGAGGAATTTCCTTTTTTTATGAGTTGGGAAGAAAATGGTTGTTGGTTCTTTCTTGTTGTTTCTTGCCTGTTCAAATTGTAGCAAGAGGTAAAGGACAAAAGACATTAATTTGAAAAAAGAAATATGGAGAGTAACAGCTATTTACAGCTAGAGAATGCTACTAATACTTCCCACTTGCAACAATTAATTATTATTATTATTGGTTCTCACACAGCACTTTGCTTAACTGATACCGTTTGAAGACTCACTAAGAAACCACCTAAACTACTCTGTCTTTAGTTTAATTCCTATGAAAAACAGATTTGCACATCATGATTGTCATATGAAAGGAAGCAATTAATAATTAAAAATGTAGGGAGTTCTTCCAACAGTGATCAATTTTTGTGGCTATTTTTTATATATTTTAATATTTTTAATTCTCTAACAAAAACTAAATATTTTTTTTATTTAATTATTTTCCTTTGTCACAGCCTTTAGTATACTCAATAAACATTTTTTTTCAAAGAGAACATATTTTTTCTGCCTCACCGATCCCATCCGTTCCTCATTTTTTCATTCCTCTTACTCTTCATCATTGTTCCTTTTCTTTGAAATCTTTTCTGATCGCACACCTAGGTGGGTCTTGCCAATCTTTGGAATAAACTCTCCTTTACTCCAGTTTTTAATCCATCTAGTCCCTTCTTCTTCTCCTCATCAATCTTTAATTGATAAAAAACTCTGTTATCTCTATTAGTAACATTTTTCCTATTTTCTGTAATAAATAATTTTATTTCCTCTGTGTGCTAGACAGGTTCTCTGTAAGAATGAGGCCACTGGAAAAAAAAAATTTGAAGAAGAATGGGCTAAACCAATTACATATACAATATACATCAGGAACAATGATCAGCAACTCTTTAAAAGGGAAGAGTACATCAAATTAACTTATTACTTTGTATTTCCAAATATAAACTCCCAAGTACATTTTATCTGTTGCAGAAGTTCAAAAACATAACCATTGTAAATTTAAATTGCTTTACCCTTATCAGCATGCTGAGCTGTATTAGGAAGAGCGTTGCTCACAGGCCCAAGTTGATCTCTGCAGTCTCCTCAGCACTGGAGACATCACACCTGAAATGTTGTGCCCATTTCTAGGCTCACCCAGTAGAACAAAGCCAGGGTCATACTAGAGTAGGGCCATAAAGGCAGCATCAATCATTTTGGTGGGACCTGAGTGCCATCCAAACTTCTCTATCACTCACCTCCTCAGCTGGACAGGGGAGAGAAAATATAATGAAAGGCTCATGGGTCAGGACAAGGACAGGGAGACATTGCTCAGCACTGTCATGGGCAAAACAGCCTTGGCTGAGCAAAATTAATTTATTACCAATCAAATCAGAGTAGCATAATAAGAAATAAAGTCAAATATCCAAACACCTATCTTTCCAACCCTCCCTTCTTTCCAATATTCCCTGGAATATTCCAATATTCCAAACTCCCTTCTTTCTCCCAATATTCTCTGAGCTCCTCTTTCCCAGCAGCACAGAGGGACAGAATGGGGGCTGTGGTCAGTTCACGTGGTGGGTTCAGTGCTGGCTAATCACCAGCGCACTCACTAGAATGTACTTACTCATTTCCTGCTGTGACATAGGATTAGGAGAAAGGCAAAGCAGGTTCAAAACTTTAAAAGGATATAAAGAAAAATTTATTAACAGTAACTAAAAGAAAGAATAATAGGGATCAGAACAAAACCTTCAGGACACTACTCTCCCTACAACCTTTTCTTTCCCACTGACAACGTAAAGAAACAAAACGTAAAATTTCAGTCAATTTATCACCTCTAAAATAGTCTTTCTTCAGTTCACTTAGGGAGAGAAATCCCTCTTGTTAATGTTATGGAGTTCATCACTCGGTGTTAGTGCTGCTGCTTCCTCCTCAGTGGGAGGGCTCCTCACACTCTTCTCCAACATTGGAGATAATCCTCCACAAACTTAAAACTTAATCACAGAAAGAACTATGGTACTGTATTTTACTTCACAGGATCCCAAAAAGGTGTAAAATCTTCAGCTTTACCTACTCAAAATCTGACTGGACATGGTCTGGGGCAATCTGCCCTGGCTGATCCATCTTGAGCAGGGCAGTTGGACTGCATGATCTCCAGAGGCTCCTTGGAGGACTCTCTGATTCATACAGCTTTTGCCTGTAACATAATACTACAGAAAAATAAAACAAACAAACAGAAATTTCTCAGGCATTACTCTCCACCTTTTTGGCTTTGAAATTGCTTTCATATAATTAAAAACTGATACCCTGCAGAGTGTTCTGCTGAACTGCAATAAAGAAAACTGTTTGAAGACTATCCATCCATAGAAATAAGTCTTACCTGCTACAGGGAAAATGTTGAAAGATAAATGCGATCACCTCTGGAATTGAGTGCTGTTCTGGGTAGGCCCTCCCACAGACATGTCTTTTTTCCCAAATAAAAAAGAATTTAAAAAACATTTGATTGAATCAGTGGAAATCTTTCCAGATAGAACAACAGAAAGTGATAAAGTGAAGGAAAGGGGCCCTGACATTTGTCTGAGTACACACAGGTGAGCTCTCACATGCTGCAGGATCCTGTTCTATGGCATTGTCATCTGGTATGAGCTGCTTTTGCCACTTGTAGGAGGATAGCACAAGCTTGAGCTTCCCAAGAAAACTTCTGCATCAGCATTGAATTGCAGCATCATGGGCAGAAATAACAACCACCACTGAATTCTGGAAGCTCTGGCAACTTAGATCTTCAAATACTGACTTACTGAATACATTTTTGAACCCTCTATGCTTGAATAGACAATAGTCATAATGTATTACTTTTATTTCCAATAGACCCATTCTGAGATAAGGAAAAGAAAAATTACATCATACAAAACTTAATAAACCCTTGCTTAAAAAGCTGAATTAAAAAACAAAGAAAGAAACAAACAATAATTCTATAGAAAAATACTCAGAGCCAATTTCTCTAGTGTCTCCTACATTTTAAACTTCCTTTGCAGATTAAATTTTGTCTAGTTGGATCCTAGAAAGTATCACCAAACAGTGATAGATTAGAATAAAACAATCCACTACCACTGCCACCAAGAAATAAAATAAAATTAAAAAAAATTTCAAACTGTTCTTGCACAGAAAACTGCAATCCTATAAATTTAAGAATAGCAGCAGATTTAACTTCACACACAGGTGAAGGGTAATCAGAGCCATACGAATTAACACTATCTCAAAGGCACTATGAAGTTGTATAGGAGACCATGGGGAGCTTCCTACTGTAAAATCTTGATCATGAGCTTTACACCAATAATTAGAAGAGTCTGCAACCAGGTTTATCTCCAGGGGATGAAGACAAAATTTTATCCTCAAGTGCAAATCCTAATCCATTTTCCTAATTCTGCCAGCAGACATAAAACAATAAGTGGATTAAAGCCAAAAAAAAAGGAGCAAAAAATGCCTTTGTCTCCACCAATAGCACTTTAGAGGATAAGGTTCCTTGGAGACTGCTTAAATTCAGAGGAATGGGAAAGGAGGGGGAAAGACTGTGGGACTACTTGAGGATCTGGCCCAGGTGTGTCTATCTAGATCCAAGACAGACAGCTACAAATGAGGCAAGATGAAACATTTCTGACTGCAACAAAGTAGGATGGGAATGATGATTACCCTGCTCTGCAATGGGGATTGCCATAGTCAACTTCTCTGAATGTGGGAACCGATCATCCATTTTAAAATTAAAGATATATTGTTCCCTGTGAAAATGAAATCAAGGACTCCACTCTGATCTCCCCCATTACAGAACAAATCAGGTAATGTAAATCAAGTATCATCTTGTAAGGTTATCTCTACTGGAATAAATTTGACAGCAGAGACAGACGTGTCAAAGAGCCACTACAGCAATACCTAGGAGGCTCAATGGCACTCTGAACCATTATTTGGTCTCTGATATTTCTGGCAATTTATTAAGGAATGGCACCTAACTCTAGCTGGGGATGAACTTAGCACAAAAAAAAAAAAAACCTTCAGCAAACATCAGAAACATGAATCTTTGTGTCTAAGGAAAACCTTTGGGCTCTGCTGAAATTCTTCAATTATTCAATGACAAGTATCTAGCTGAGTTGCTGAGCTCGAGTCTCTCAGAAGGTACAAATGCCTCCAGGCAACTGCCTGAATTCTCCTGGGTCATTTAACTGGATTGGGAGTGCAGGACAGATCCTCTTTCTGTATCATGGTAACTCTCAAAGAAAGTGCTGTTCCACTGATTTCACCCAGGAGCTCACCCACCAGACATCCCCAGAATTACCTGCTGGATCTCCTCTGGCAAACTGTGATTGGCCCAAACATGCATTGTTACCCACAAGGGCCTGGTTATACAACCCTGCTCAGAAGGGGCAGATTCCAGAATTTCCACCTCACTTGACCATCTATTTGCATGCCATCACTGCTGGACTTTGGGGCATCTGTCATATGAAGCCTCCTTTGAAACTGTCCTAATTTATGTGAATACAGACATTACACATATAAATAGAAATACATACTAATTGAAGGAAAGATTTAAACGTTTTCTTATGTTTCCTACTTGCTAGCTTATTTTTTTTTCTGCTTCCTACTGTGAATATCTGCAGTGGCATAGCTTCAGTAGGTAAAGGTGTGAGCAAAATCCATTAAGACAGTACAAGGCCCAGATGGTTACAACGTTCTCTGAGAAGATTGGTGGAAAAAAGGTCGTATTACTGGCTTGCATTAGGGACTGTGACAACTAAAAATTTGTCCCTTCCTTTCCATCCCTTAACTGACTGATTCAGCTATCTGGCTACCAGCTAGACTAAGCAGCCTCTTCTCTGTGTCTTTGTTTCAGTGTGAGCAAGATCTGACCTGGCTTACATGTTACTTTTAGAGAAAAGTGGAGAGTCCCAAGAAGCATTGAACAGAATCTTTTAGGTTGAAGTTGGTTTTCCAGGTTTTATTTCCCCTCATTAGGACTTCATAATGTTTAGTTTAGATATTTTCTTCTTCAGCTTGCTGCCTTTAGAGCAATCTGTTCCTATTTTTTCTTGCTCTTTCCAGACATTTCTCAAAGAGCTTAAACATGTAATCTGAGGTAGTTCCTATAGGTACCTCTGCTTTTTTTGTGGAAGCAGCCTATGACTTCCCTCGTTGAGGAAAACCAGTACTTTCCACATGCTACAAAGTAATTAACAAAAACCAAGTGTTGACTCTTCAACCTCCCATCACACCTATTTGACTGTTTTCAAAAGACAAACCTCAGCTAAGATTCTCTTTTATTTCATCCGTAAATGATACAATTAAAGGTATATACTAGGCACCAGTCATCAATGTACAGTGCTCAAACCTACAGAGATTCCACAACCATTATACATAATGAATTTTCCTAAACAAAGTCTTAAAAAAATAAAAATCTAAGAGTCCTTTTGCCAGAATAAAAAATGTTGCTTATAATATTAATACAAATAATGTTTGAATATGTGAGTTATGAAAAAGTTGTGCATAGACCAGAACTGATGGAGTGCAGAAGATGCTTCTTTTTCTAATTTCTATTTTGGTGTACAAGAACAAAAAGGGTGACATTTCTATGGCTGAAGTTCAAAACACCTCTCCTCTGAAAAATGGATTCTGGTAACAGCAACAATATACAATCTATACAGGGTATGTGTACCAACTGAGGGGGCAAAAAAAAAGAGGAAAACAATCGTTAAGACAAACAGCAGACTAAACCAAACCTGACAGGCTTGAGTGATGACATAATACCCTCTTACTCTGTGATGGTGACACAAAAATGCCAAAGGACACAAAGCTGTCAGTCTTGTTGTTTATCTTCTATCTAGGGCTAATAAAAGGAGGTTGGAGACTGACAGAACAGACACAGGGAAAGTCCTAGGCATTCAGTTTGCACTCCAAAAAAATGTATTGATCAATTTAGGGGTGCTTATTTGTTATCGCCTTTTTCTGCATTTAACTTTCTGAGCTCCCAAAAACTTTTGATATAACTTTTTTTTAAGCTATTATTGCTTTTTCAAATTTCTGTTTAGTAGTTATATTTGCTGATATTGTAATGCCATAGTAACTAGGTATCAGCTTCTGCACAATTGTCCAACTTAGTTGAAAACAAAACTAAGTTTTGCAGCGCCCCTTAGGTACCATCATGGTGATAAATGAAATATTATCAAACAATTCTATTTTTAGCTGTCTCAGAAAACAAAGCCTAAACGCATCCTGCCACATCAGCTCCTAACTACTAAAAATGGTAAGTGACACAGGTCTCAGTAGAGCACAACACTGAAGCAGCATCATTTAATTTTAGCACATAAATCTTGTAAGGCAGGTAGAACTACAAAGAGAGGAACAAGGAACAATCTACACAGTGAAGCTTTGATGAAAAAAGTGACTTTTCTGGTTATTGCCCCATTAACTTCATAAGAAACAACTCGTAGAAAATACTCAGAGATGAACGAAGTATTTTTCAGACTTCTGCAGAATAACTCAAGGGGGAAGTAACTCTGTGTTATTAAAAACACAGGAGACAGCATTTGCAAAATTTTCCCACACAAGGATGCAATGCCACTGAAACTCAAAGCACTCTTCTTTATCACTCAAGAACATTATACAATTGAAGAAGGGACCCTATAAAGCCACAATGCCTTACAATTCATTCCTTTCACTGGAGGGTTGCACAGACCTATACTAGCAAGGTACACCTTTAAGACTTGCAAGAGATATTTTCTCTTTTAAAAGCAAATACACAGGACCTTTAATTCCTGATTCATCCACCTCTCATATAGAAACTAACACTGAGAGGCACAATCCTGAGGAGTGAGCAATCTATTCCCCACTGAGGCTGCCATGCTTCTCTCCAAAGCACTGAATGTGTTCCTGAGAAACACTGAACTGCTTCTACTTTGGGTCCTGGTTTGTGGTTTGACCTTGTCTCATATCACTTTTACCTCACTGAGCCCATGATTTCTAACTCCATGCAGTCACAGTGACTTTTCCTTCCATCTGCACATTTGCTGTAAAATGTTATTAGGGAAAAGGCAAGGTAACCAAAAAAGGTGGAGGGAGATTCAGCTCTCATTCCAGAAAATGGAATGGAAACATTCCTGTATTGACACAGAAACACAAATTGGCTGAGTGTTAACAGCTCTGTTCATCTCCTGGCTGCTGAGTGCTGGGGTAGCAGCAGCAAGAACAGGAACAAAGTGTTTGTCTGGAACAGCTGAACTGAACAAGCATTTGAAAACCCTTTTAAGTCCCACTGCTTTATATCCATGTGCTTGCTACTACGGCCTTTGAGATGGATTCAATTCCATTCTCCTCACTGACTACAAACCAGTGCATCCACCTCTTCCTTATTTCAGTGATTTTGACTAATAATGCTCTGATTTTACTACCTCCAACAAATTCTTTTGCTTTAAGGTTGTGCTTTAGCACTATACTTAACACTGGCCAATGTAAGAGGAACAATTCATAAAGTGAAGGACAACCAAAAAACTCCCCTCTCTTCCCTGCACTACACCTGCATCACAATGCAGTTATATATATTTTAATGAGACGTGTGTCAGTGTGCACCACAGTGCTACAGGCACATTATTGCAGCTGTTGAAGTTATTTCTCCCTGGCATCACATCACAGTACCTGAAAACCCCCAAAGCTCAAAAATACACACCCCATCATGACTTACTACTTCAGGAATGAAGGAAACCTGTCTTGCCACTGAAGGTAGCAGCAGGTAACTCCTCCTCCAGATCTTTTTCCTGCATTCCACTCACATGTTTCTGGTGACAACAGAGGTTTTTATTGTGATTTCAGATGCAGGAATCTGAAGAAGTTTCAGCCATCTTGTCTTTCTGGGACAAGGCAAGAGGAAAATATGTGAATAAAACACCTGAGTGCAATAGAGGGGTTTTTAATTTACTGAAGTGTGCATTAGCTGAACAGCTTCTTCCTACTGTAGCATAGTCATTAACCTTCTTAAGAGATCAGCAGCTCTTGCAAGCACATCCCCAGAAATTTAATGGAGAGACTTCTGCCTTTTAATATAAAATCTGCCCTTATTTTGTCTGCATTTTTTTCAGGAAAAAAAAGGTAATTCTTGCTATTTTTATTAGTATAACAAAAAACTTTCTGAAAACACATTTCAGTCTCCTGTATTTAAAAGAGAAATATGATGCACTATCTAAACACACAGCTACAAAACTGTTTACTTCTTTTCTACTTTTCTGTCTGTGCTTCACTCCACAGTGAAACTTAGCAACAATTAAATTAATGCATTTAAACAAACCTGTGGTTTCAAGGGCAGCCTAAAAATATTGCAAGACAGCCTGAAAGCATGATGTTGTTTACACTCTGATGTCAGCCTCCTGTCAAAGCAGCTTTATTCTGACTATGAAAGAATGTGATCTTGACCAAAATAACAATGAAGGGAATCACTCAGTCAGAAATACTCAGATGTAATTCCTGCTCTAACACATTGCTCATCATAAATAGATTCTCAGATGACATTGTACCAGTTAAGTTTCTAGCTCAAAATTTTAAGTGCTTTGCTACGGTAACATTAACAACTTCTACATTATCAAATGAAAATTGCACTCATGGCCATGTGCAACATGTAAACAAACACTGGTAGAGAGAAGAAAATAGCTCTAAACTATTCTCAAAGACTAAAACGCTTTGAGAAAAATGAGACATGAACAAAATGTCTAAGAGGTAGGAATTGCACACTCTTATCTCAACATTTATACCAGTCTCTAAGGTCTTTGATAAACCTGGGTTTTACCTTCTACTCCTATTTCAGAAAAGCAGATGTTTACTAGCAGCCCAAGAGATACTGAGTCCATTAATATAAAAAAGAGGAAAGAGCTAAAATGTGATTTCTTGTTATAAACAAAAAAATAAGTGGCATTCTATTCCTGGGAAGAGAATATATAACATAAGGCTCATGGGTCAGGATAAGGGCAGGGAGAAATGACTCAACAATTGCCATCATGGGCACAACAGGCTTGACATGGGGAAATTAATTTTATTGCCAATCAAATCATCTGAGAATGCATTTAAAATCAAGAAAATTAGCAACACCAGACTCAAAGTAGGAAAAAAAATATATCATAGCACCCCAACTATCTCAGAGCTCTGAAACTTATTATCTCACAGGGTAAAAAACCACAACAATAAAAAATGAAACAAACAAAATCCCCAACAAATAATAATAAAAACCCTCTCATAATTTAGGATATTTTAAAAACTGGTAGACCTGTATTTTTTTAAATAAAAATTGGGAGCCATTTCCACAGCCTGGAGCTCCTTGGGGAAAATCTGGACAACTATATTCCATTTTTCCATGGCCCGTACCTAAATATAAAAATAAACTGCAATTGCCACAGATGTGTATGGTGTTGAACAAGGACAACTCTCTGGACCAGCCATTCTCTGCTCCTTGGCCACAGAAGCAACATCTTGTATATGCACAGTCCCAGGGAAGAGTTTCCTTCTTTGTACAGGCATACCTGGCATTTGAAATGCTCAATATGATGAGAGGAAAGCTCTTGGGAGGCAGTTTTTTTATTGTCTTTGTTGCCTGGCTAAAGCAGGTACCACCTCAGGGTCCCCTGTGGATGCACAGGAACGACACACACTGACAATGTGGAATGTCACTGGACACAGAAGAGTGCCACTGCATGGGGCTGCACTCAAAGAGAAAGCCAGGCTAAGCTGTAGGCAGAAGTGAAGGGGAAACAGGATGTAACACACAATAAAAATGTGTTTCTGCATACAAATATACTTCTTGGTGGTTGTGGCCTTTGGAACAGCCTCAAAGTAAGATGCCACAAAGAATGCATCAGATACAGGAAGGAACAGCAGTACAGTCCCCACCAAAGCTGGTTCTGTAGTGAAAAATGCAGTACCACAGGAGGAATATCAGAGCCAGCATGCTATTAATGGCAGGGTGCAGAGGGATCTGACATCAGTCCAGCTGCACTAGCTGAATTCAGAAACAGCAGTGTAAGCACAGTGATCTGGTTATACCACACCAAGTACCTGTGCTGGTACTTCAGCACAGTCCTGCCCTTGGCTGCTTATCTCAGCTGGTATCTCTGCCTCCTGACTGACATACAGATATTTTTCAAGGCTCTTTGCAAGGCTTTTTTTTTTCACTTACACAGCAATGTTGTAATTCACTGTGGGAAATTTCCAAGTTTTTTCCTATTTACTGAGTTGAATCTGATTTTACTGGCACATTGATTGCTGAAAAAAACCCCACAAGACAGAGAATTGTTTTATTCTTGTAACTAATTATGTGTAACCTTCATGTTAAGGAAACCTTTTATTCTTCAGATACTGTACTATGCCATTACAAAGTGGATTATAATTGTCCAGCAGGACTAGCAAGAGTGCATCAGAATTCACAGTAACGATTTACAGGACCATTAAATGCCTAAATATTTGATCAGTCTCCATCATTCATCTATTGCAATATTTATTCTAGATTTAAGTAGTTTTCTTATGCTCATTATATCAGCAAATCATATTGGAGATAGCTCTTCAAATAAGTTTTTACAGCATAGAATAAAAAGTGAGTCTTATGCCTATAACCAGAAAGATAAAGGAGAAATTATTCTCCATTTTTCACTGCAAGGTGATGTTTTTGCTAATCAGACCACCTGAGCCAATGCACCATAAAAGATCATTTGACACAGGGAATATACATCACAGATAAGCTTAATTACTTCTCAAAGGGGAAAGAAAACTGCTCTGTGAAACAGCAGACAGGTCTCATATTGAGCTGACATGAGCAAACAGAGCTGATTGCTACTATTCTGCAGCTCAGACATGGTTGAATTTTACAAAACTTCTGCCAGGCATAGGCAAGTTACCCACTGTAGCAGTGCTAGAGCCACTGCTGTTTTCACTTTTTTTTTTTTTTTTCCACTACTGGATCTAGGTTCTCTTCAACATCTTCATTACTGTCCTGGATGCAGGACTCACAGGAATACTAATCTTGCCAACAATTCTAAACTGGAAGGAGCTGCCAACTCTCTTGAGGGCAGAGAGAACTTGAGAAATTAGAGATGGGTGATCACCAACAGCATGAAGTTTAACAAGGGCAGGTGCTGGATTGTGCACCTGGGACAGGACAGGACAGCCCTTGCTGTGTGTGTAGCCTGGGGAATGAGAGGCTGGGGAGCAGTGCCATGGATAGGGCCCTGGGGGTCCTGGTTGATGGTAAATTAGATCTGAGACAGCAGTGCCCTGGCAGCCAGGAGGGACATCCCTGTCCTGGAGGGCACCAGGCCCAGCATGGCCAGCCGGGCAAGGGAGGGGATTGTCCCGCTCTGCTCGGGGCTGGGGCAGCCTCACCTCGAGTGCTGGGGGCAGCTTTAGGTGCCACAATATAAAAAAGACATGAAGCTGTTGGAGAGTGTCCAAAGGAGGCCACGAAGATGGTGAAAGGAGTGGAGGGGAAGCCTTCTGACAAATGGCTGAGGTCACTCGATCTGTTCAGCCTGGAGGAGACTGAGAGGAGACCTCATTGTGGTCTTCAGCACCCCCATGAGGGGAAGCAGAGGGGCAGGCACCGCTCTCTTCTCTCTGTGACCAGTGACAGGAAACAGCATGAAGCTGAGCCAGGGGATGTTTAGGCTGGATATCAGGAAAAGGTGTTTGAATCAGGGATGTGGTCACAACATCAGCCTGTCTGACTTCAGAGAGCACTTGGACAACGCTCCTGAGAGCACATGGTGTGACTTTTGGGGTATCCTGTGCAAGGCCACGAGTTGGACTCGATGACCCTGATAGGTCCTTTCAAACTCAACATTTTCTATTATTCTATGACCTGGCAGAAGACTAAAATCACTGAGAGCTCTCTAAAACTGACACTAAACATTTCCAACAAGACACTCTTTCAGTCAAAGACAATCTGTCACTATTATTCACATCAAGAAGCATCTTAATCAGCAGGAAGCCCTGCTGCAATCAATTACCAGGCAATTCCTGCCTGTGGCAGCCTTTGGTCCAAGTATGTCACAGTCTGACTGGGAGGGACACCTTCACTCACCTCCTGCTCCCAAGGGGAGAATTTCAGCATAACACATATCCTCAAGAACTCACAGCTCAAGTAGCAGATCTTTGGGCATATGAGCCCCATGGCAGGTAGCTTTGTGCAGGATTTTCCCTTTTGTATCCTAAGGTAGCCTAACTCACAGAGAAGCAGAGACAGGACATGCTGACTTCGAAATTATATTTATGGGAGCCTACATAGCTCTTCATTTAACTGCTGAGATTGTGCTCTCCTTTTTTTGAGCTGAATGGAAGGGAAAAGCACACTGAGAGGACTGCAGCATTTTTACTGAGGTTAGAATAAGGGCATAGTTTTAATAAATTATCATTAGATTAACTAATGGATCAAGAGAATTTGCAAGATCTACCTAGTTTTTATCTAAGATGGAAATGATGCAAATGTTCTGGGCCACTGAGGAAGACAGTGCTTAGGAGAAAAAACAGCATAAACATGACATTATCTTTCAAACTCCAAGGCATAGTAGACATGCAATCTCTAAGATGGATATATAAATACATAAAACTCAAGTACTTGTAGGTGTGCTCAAAACAACTTTTTTTTTCCTTGAAGTAAAAATCATGACTTCCCTAGTTCACATTAAATATTGGTAGCACTGATTTTGCAAGAAATAGTCTTCCAAACACATCTCAAGGGTATACTAGACTATATTACTTTCATTGAATAGGAAGTTAGTGACATAAAATCCTTCATCAATAATCTTAGTGTAGTCCTGTTCTATTCCAATGCAATTTATGCTGCTCAAAAGCTTTTGAGGTACTTTCTCCTTGAATAATAATGCCTCTTCTTTTACTTTTCTCTCTCTTGCTGGCACGCCATTTTAGATTTGATAAATCAAGCCTTAAAAATTTTATGATTATTCCAGTTGTTTCAAGCCTCCTTTCCATATGCTATTTTCCTGCCTTATGTTTTCATTCTCTTTTCCTTTCTTATGTCACTGTACCTCATAAATGCGCTTTGTTTTACAGGTTTTGCTAGTCTGGTTTTTATTCTGTCTCTTTATTATTATCTTCTGCTTCTTTTATTCCTTTTGTTTTTCCTTTATCTATTTTCATGTCTCTGCACTGTTACAGTGCGCTGAAGTACAGAGTAGGTGCAAAGCCACCACGCATTCTAAGGAGGGTGTCTGAATTTAGAAGAGGAAGAATTCAGCCCTAATCTGGGCTTTTTTATTTTTTTAATTTTTTTTCCTGTAGCTACAAGGTAATTACTCAATTGTGCTTTCAGTTTAATTAGACTATTATTACATTAGCCTTTCCCTTTAAGAGTCATTGCAAGGTTTGTAAAACTGTGGTGGGCAAGACAATGATGGCCATGGCTTTCACACAACTTAAATATATTGCAAACTGCTATTTGATCACACTAAGAGTGACAAGCACATTAGGAAAAAAGATAACACAAATGGAACTAAATAGTAAATAATTGCATGTTTTCTGGGACACTTGCATTAAAGACATTTGAAAAGCACATAACCTGTCATGGCTTAGATTCCCTGTCTCTTTCTCCTCATGTTTTCACACGTTCTTTTCCGCTTTACTTCAATAACTATGTTGAAAATACAAATCCATGGACATACTCTTTAACAACTAAAACACTCTAACAACTAACTATCTGGAATTTAAAGTGGAATATTTCAGATGTCAATCAAATTTCTTGTGGCATGACACGGGAAGGAGATGAAGCAATGAATTCAATCAATTCTGCACGAGACGCAGACACAGTGACTGCACAGCAAGGGGAGACGCCCAGTCTCCTCCTCTATAAAAGAATGTGTGTCTGGTAGGCCTGTGTTAATGCAGAACTTCCCCTTTAGACCTTTAGATACTTTAAAAAATTAGCTTCCTAAACCCACTTCATTTTCAGAATTTTGCAAAAGACTATTTCCTAACTGACAACAAGAATAGGAGCAAATATTTTCATGGCATGTATTTTAAAGAATCTTTATTCACTCCTGTTTTTCTCCCATCTGTTTGGTATTTTTTCCCCAGTCCCTCCTTCCCCCTGCAAACATATTTCTGTTCTAAACTGTCTGTTATTACACATAAAAAAACTTGTGTACATGAAACTGACCCATGAGTAGAATACTGAGTGGCAAATCATTCACTTCTATCTGGCTCTGATTTCATACTTATAAATAAAGTAGCAGGGCTTTGTTCTGATTTTTTTTAAAACACCATCTCAGAGGTGCAATTCTACAATTCATATTTAATACACCAAATAGTGAAAAAAATTAGTTTACTAATCAGTTTATTGAACCATTTCCTTTTATTTTTTTGACTGAAGGCTCTCCACTTTTGCCTCCTTTTCTAATGATAATTATTTTGCTAATGCTATGAATCCATAGTTCCACTAGAGTGCAAAATAACTGTGGGAGGCAAAGTCCCAGTTCTCTCCTACACTTATTAATTTTCTTCAGTCTTTTCAGTTACTCTCAAAATGTTATGAAAATTGACAACTTTCCTATTTCTGATGATACTTATACTAGTAATCTAATTACTTCTTCCTGTTCTGTGACTGTTAGGCAATTATATTATGCCATGAAAACAGCATGTTCTGTCAAATTGCTCTTTTTGTTTCTTCATAAAATTTTAGTACATTAAAAGGAAGAGGAAAAGCATTCTCTGTAACAAAGCCACAGAAAAAGTGCCAGCTTTTTTCCCCCTTTTTTTAATATTTATAAAACTCTTACTAATTAATGAGACCTTCAATTCACTGGAAGATATTGAGTGTATGAACATAAAATTTTGCATCACAACACACAATCTCTGACATGTTCTCTGCCAATCACATTGGATTTTTCTGATTGACTCAATCAGGCACAATTTAACCAGAAATAAATTAAATATCCTCTATCAGAATAAAAATGCAAACTTGATTTTTATTCATTCTCTTATCATATTTCTAATATCCACAACTGTATAAGGATTAAGGAGCTCAGTGATGCATTTTCAGCTGATCCTTTGGTCTCTTCTCCTAAATATCCAACATACAAGACACAATGTGTGATAATGGATGCATTTCTGGCTGATGACACTGGGATTGTAAGAAATGACAAGCTGATAACATTTCTTTCACTCTAGATATAAGCCTGTTTCTTGTTTTAGATAACCATAGCTAAAATGAGGGCTATTTTCTGGGATGAACTACATCTTTAGCCTAAGTAAGAACAGGTTTCTTAAATAAAATAAATTAGTTTGACAAGAGAATATTTCTGTAAAAAAACACCAGATGATGTTGTGTGGGTAAAATCCAAAATTAAACTGAATAAGACACTAGGAAAACTACTTCAAAAAAAAAAAAAAAAAAAAAAAAACCAAAAAAAACAAACAAACAAACAAACAAAAAAACCAAAACAAACAAAAAAAAAACCCCAAAGAAAATCTTGAACCAGAAAGGAGGCAGAATTCAGTGAAGAAATAGATTAATTATATTTTATGAATATCCAGATGTCATATTTTTGTGGGCAAGGTCTTCAACCTCACCAAGGCTGAGTCACCATCCCTGGAGGTGTTCAAGAAATGACTGGACCGGGCACTCAGTGCCATGGTCTGGTTAGCAAAGTGGTGACTGGTCAAAGTTGGACTTGATCCTGGAGGTCTTTTCCAGCCTAAATGATTCTATGAAGATTTTTTTGCCTTTTTCCAGCCTCAGCTAATACCACATTTGGCCTAAGATTATCCAAAAAAACCTACTCAATACATAACACATTTCCTTGTGCCTAAAGCTCTTAAAGTAAGACAACACCAAACAAACAATATAATCAATGGAAATAAGGTGGAACTGAGAATAAGACTGTCATGCTCTCAGAAGAAATGTGCAGCTGCCTCAGGTCACACAAGATATGGTCACAGCAATCTGCATTGGGCTATTACAAGCATCTATCAAAAAAAAAAAAAAAAAGCAGCAAAGAGGGGCATCCTCAGATGTGATTAAAGAAAACACTGGAATCACAGAACACTGAATGAACTGCTGTCCTCTAAAATTGTTTTGTGATGAGCCAGGCTTGATTCATTCCATGTCAGCAGAACCTGTCAGAGGAATGACACACTTGGGCATCGAGCATTCGTGCTTCACGCTGCCAAATGAAAGAAGATGAAAAGGTCCATCTCCATACATTCAGCCCTTTCCCTAATGGTTTACCTAATGATAAGTATTATGCATTAAGCAGATGGGAGAATTGAAACAGAAGTGACATTTGATACATATGTTAGCATCCCCTCATTCTCCTGTATGAAGTGCTCCAAAAGGCAGGGAGAGAAAGAATTAATTCTTTCCATTTTCCCTAAATTAAATTCCTATGTGAGAAATCTTCTTTCGTAGAAGCACTCTAAATGAACAGTTTATTTGCTTGGGAATATCCTGAGGATTGCAATCCAGAAGCTCACAGTAACTTTCATAGCTTCCCTTCACAAGTCATTTGGATGCTTGGTCCTCAACTTAAAAACTTCTCCTAGGTATCATCCAAGACCCAGGAATTCATAACACTCCATTGATGTAAAATCTATGGAAGACTTGCTACTGTCCCATAATCTGTATAACAGCACAGTTTTACTGCAAAGTATGGGCACGTGACTTCTATATATTTATAACAGCCCTGGTTCCCATTTTTGCTATTAAAAAGGAAAAAAAAATTGAGTATTTGGACTCATAATTTTCTCCTTAGCCTTTACAAAAATTGTGATAGGTGCTGCAGATTTGCTTCCAAAATAATGAAAGGCATGTGCTCTTGTATACTGCTTGTTTTCACATAGATGAGAGCTCACCAGCTCACCACTTTAACAATTACCATTGCAGTTGGCTACTATTTAAAGGTTTATCTCTCTGAGGCAATGAGAAGGAAATTTGACATAAATACTTTGTACCTCAGATACTCTCCCATGCAGAGCCCTGCTCTCTTTCAACATACCTATAAATCTATCTATCTGTGCTTCCCTACAGAAGGTGACTAAACCCTTAATATCTTGCTTGGTTTAACACTTGCTTTGAAGTGCCTCACCAGCTCTTCCCAAGAGGGCATAAAGGTATAAATCCTGTATTTATAACTCCAAGCAGGCAGACCTCAGGTGACTGCAGCACTTGGATAATTCCAGAAGGATTGTGCCTGTTCATGGAATGGAGGGGGGCTAGCAGCCTTTTTTTTTTTTTTTTTTTTTTTTGAAAATTACAGCCTAATTGTGGAAAAAACCATAAAAACCAGTGCTTTTAACTTGTCCTTGAGCCAACAAAAAGTTTGTTATAGATGCCAGCTATTCTAAAATTATGACTCAAAGATTTGAGACATACATTTTAGAAGTAGTTTAAAGAGGTATCAGTACCTTGCTGATGTAAAATAATTTTTTTTTCACTCTCCTCTTAGTCACTCACTAGAGATATAGAGATATTCAAGGATTCTCTGGACATCATCCTGTGCAATGTGCTCTGGGATGACCCTGCTTGAATAGGGACATTGGACCAGATGAGCCACTGTGGTCCCTTCCAACCTGACCCATTCGGTGATTCTGGGACTTTAAGAAAAAGATAAAAAGGTCTGTCAATATTGACAGACCTATTTCTGAAAAAGAGGGAGGAGAGTTCTTTTTACATTTGCAATTAATACTAGGCTGTTTCAGTGCTTACTAAGAAGGTAGAATACCTAGATTCATGTATGGTCCAACTGGATTTTTTTTTCTGTAAAACCATAAGTCTATCCAAGTTTTGGATACCCATATGTTAAAAGCATGTTAATTTCTGTAAAAAGGATAAATGAGGGTGCAGAGTAATAAAATAATGGAGGGAACAATATAAAATATTACTGTTCTATCTGTATTTAGAAGCAAAAAAAATCCATTATGACAATGACTGCTATATTTTAAAGTCATAATGAGTCACGCAGGTTTTATTAATGCTTAACATAATTTTTGTGATGAATTAAAAAAAAATTAAAGTCATTGTTCTTGAGTGCTTCAGGGATCCATATTTTTAACTGAAGTTCATTAGGACCATTCAGAGAATGGAAGGAATGAAGCTTTGGAAAAGCCTATGGAAAAGTCTTCCCTTTTAATCTCAGTCAGCTGGGAAGCAGATGTTTTAAAAGCTATGTAATGGCAGAGGATAAGGTCCAAGCCAGCTGTGCCAGTTTTTCTAAGCACATCATGCAAACATTTACTCATATGGATGATATCTTATTATCACTGTAAGAACATTAAAATGGGCACATAAACTTGAAATGTTAAAGTTCTAAAAAAGCCCTACCCCGGGATGATAACTGAGTCACAAAATGCTTCAGACTCCATGACAATTCTTATGTCACTCTTAAATGTTTGCTTTTAGTGTGTGTTCATCTTGAAAATGACAACAGTAACCACATTTATGAAAAAATAATTTAATAAAGGTGGAACAAACTACAAACAACATTCAGTAAAGCTAAGCAATATTATGACAACAAATTCAAATTTGAGTTGTAAACTTCTCAAATATTCTTTGTGATTTGTATTACTTTCTTTTATCAACTTGAGTAAGCATCAGTAAAAAATCTTAAGGAAATGCATACTGTAAGAAAATAAAGTGATTAATATAATTATGAAGTTTTCATTAAAATATTAATGAATATAAAAATATTATCCTGTTTATATGACTTAGTGGAAAAATAGAACAGTGACTCATTCAGTTGACAAGCAAAGGTTATCATCTGTACACTGTTGGTACAAAATTTGAATGAATGTTTTGTCAGGGGAAATGGGTAAGAGGATAATATGAAGTTTCTTTTGATGCTTCTAAAAAAAGAAGTTCAGAGGCAAAAATTGCATACACTTGACTATATTCCAGATTTCAGAATTCAAGGACTGCAATCGAAAATGGGCCAGGATTTTAACAACTACGTTCTCAGGGATAGAGTATTAACATGTAATTCTATTGATTTTGGTGGATATAACTTCCCTTGGAACTACCTGATGCGCTATCCAAAGCATTATTTAATATTAGAATTTAACTACAAAATTTTGAAGTACCTACAGGGTCATTTGGACCTCCTCATTTTCTAAAAAGAAAATTAACTCTTGACTTTTGGAAACTGTATTAAAATTTGTTATTATTTAAAACATTAAAATGAATACACTATAAAAAAATTAAATAGTATATTCTGATGAGGAAGGGTATTTGTCAGCATAAGAAGGAAACACACATGTGTTTGAGTTTGTGGAACTATCCTCTCATACGGATTAACTTTCTAGAATGAATGAATTCATTCATGAATTAATCCCATAAACAGCAGCGGAAAATACCAGGTGTTCATTTGAACCCTGAGATCCTTGCAGTCACTGAAGTTTAGTCAGTTCCTGACAGCTACTTTATGCCATATCATATTGGTCCTCTGGTTTAGAAGATGGATGGAACTTTATCACCAGAGCTTTTTAGAGAGCTCTTAATAAATAAATAATGAAGACTAACACTTTGCTGGAAGTTTCAGAACTACAAGCAACCACTGAATGCAACCATGACAATGGAAACTTCAGGAACTGGCCTGAGGCTGGCAATTGTTGCTACCACAGTTTTGACTGAATGAGCTATCATTTGACCCTAAAGCACCTGTCCAGCCAAAACCTATCACAGAATGGATGACAACAGCTATTTCAGCAGCATTTGTAGAGGCAAGAACACACCAAGAGTCAATAGTGAAAGTAATAAAAAAGGATAAACTTTCCATTACAAATAAAACCCAGGAAAATCTTTCTGATCCTGTTTGTACAAGAAATTGTATATAATACCAAAGCTTAGAAGTGGAGGGGGAAAAATAGACTCCACACATTATGACTGGTCAAAGGAAGAAAGGATGTCACGATAACCCCCAGAAACAGCCTTCAGGAAAATAAGCACATCTTTGTTTGTGTTAATGCTTTTGCTACAGTATTTACAGTTTCTTTGAGCATTTCTTATCGCAAGTTATTACCCATCTCAAAAGCATGAGAGAAAAAAAAAAGCCTGCCTAGGAAACCAACTACTAAGAGCTCTTTCAAAAGTACATTTGAAATTATATAATAAGCCTGGAAACCTCACTGATGGGAAGTGATCACATTTCAAAAAGGCTGTGATAGAGAAACCATCATTAAGCAATTCCTATGTGGCATCAGGAGACATTAGGAACCAGAAGCCTGGAATTAGAATTCCAAGAAGGAACTTTAAACACAGAGTACCTTCCTTTTTTTTTTTTTTTTTTTTTTTTTTTTTTTTTTTTTTTTTTAAATTCTGTTATTTACAGATCTATTGTGAATTTTCTCCTACATCTACTGTTCAGCTAACTCAGGAAGAGCCTGCATTGCTTTCAGGCACTGTGAGGTCAGTCCCACACATCTGATTATTCCCTGACTTGATTCATAGGAATGTTGCAAGATATATACTGAAAGCTCCTGTGAACAACCCATTCATTCCTAATAGAAGCCTGTAACAAAATGCTCTTGGACTCTGGATGCCAGAAATGCCAACTAAGTTTTATGGTAACAGTATGACTTCCAAAATTCCAGTTCTACATCTTAAATATTGGGTCTTGCTGCCATTGTTCAGAGCAAGTCAGCAATTTAAACATTGGAGAAAACTCTATATGTGATGTTGCTAAGGGAAAGACTGAGATGGAAACTCATAAATTCACAAGGAGAAAAGCTTACTTGTAAAGCCTCATATATGAAATAAATAATCTATCCTCTCTGAAACTACAGAAATGCTGAAAGAACCTTCATATGAAGATAACCCATAGAATCACATTTGCTGTGGGTTATCCAATATATTTACACATTTGGCACTTGAATAACACAAAGCAGTCTCAAAGGCAGCTGCTAGGAAAACAACAATTACGACTTGCTCTGGTTGTTACACAGTCCCTAAACCCACATCTTTAATTTAGGTCACTGTGCACTAACAAAGATAAAGATACCCTGCCCTCAAAGGCAGAATATAATAATATATATATATATATGAGGCAAAGCAGAGAAAGAAGGGACATTTCAATCCTCCAAAGCTCAGGCATCAGACAGAGGCTGAAAGAGATTGATGGCCATATTTGCAAAAGTGCTTATTTAACAAAAACCCTCACCTGACCATCTCCTAGACTTCCAGAGAGGCAAGGATTTCTCACTCTCTGTCAAATCCTCCTCCCCAATAAAACCTTTACAAAAAATCCTGAACATTCATTTTCTCTAAACCACAATTTCATAAGGGACAGATGCAAAGAGCACTTGTTACTAAAAACAGACAATATTTTTTATAAAGAAGTTATCAAAGACCTCAAAATCTTTTATGTGATGGTCAAGGATATTTTCTGTGCAATTATAAATGTGAATTTGGAAACTTTCAGATGGAAGATGGCACTGAATTTTAAATCATCAAAGTAGGCTTTGTTTTAATGCTTATTCATGTTTGAGCCAGAGAAATGCTGCAGAAATATGGCTAAACATTACCATTGCCTTCATTAATAAAAAAAAGTGAATCAGGAATACTTCCATCAGCCTAAGATGGATGATAGTCCATCTTATTTACCAAAGGCTACATAAGAAAACTTTGATTGAAAGAGAAATCAACACCACATTTCATGACTCCTAACCCCGTACTTTAGGCATAAAAATAATTTTTCTGTAATTATCAGTTTCCCCTCAGCCAGTTTGTGCCCTCCCAGTGTCTTACTGAGAAGTCATTCTGCTACTGATACCTAAAGTACCACAAAGTGATTTAAGATGAGGTTTCTTTCTTTCTGATAGTGTTCTTTTAGATGTTGTTCTGATCTCCTTTGAAGCTATCTCTATTCCTTCTTCAATCCCCATTTTTCTTCGCAGATATGACTTTTGACTTCCTTTTCTCTGAAATTCCCACCTTCTTCTACAGAAAGAAGCAGCCTAAAGAAGCAGAGTACTGAAATCTCACCTCCTGATGTTCTCTGAGGACCATTTGGACACTCAGTACTTAAAATCGTGAATCCTACAGAAATCTTCAGTGAAACGGTGCAAAAATGAAGAGAGCAACAAGGAGTACGGAAACTTCCAGATGATGTGATCTTTAAAATATGCTAAATTGAGCTTGGTGAGAACTAAACTTTATCCATAAAGTGATGAGTTAGAAAAACTAGAGAAGGCCAAGAATCTAATTCCAAGTCTATCCATTAGAACTTAACTTCCTTAGGACTAAAATATTAGGGTGGGAGTTGATAGTTCTCATGAAATAGCCTATCAGTCTCACCAAACATGGCCTTCCAAAAGCACCTGATTATATTTAAAGGATTACAGCACGAGCCTATCACTGGCACAAGTTGGTGAACATGCAGTTCACTTGCACGTTTCAATTTGATGGCATTGCTTTCCTTCTGAGTTGCTTAGAATAAACAACTTGAAGTTTGCAGCATGAAATTGTTGAGATCAGGAACCCAAGAATTCTGCTTGCTGATATGCTGTGAGAATGTCATGGTAAATGGCAACACTGTGCAAAGCCCTTTGATGACCTTCCTGTGACACACCACAGCCACCAGAACAATCTGGTGAGACAGGAGAGTTCTCATCACTCTGGAGAGAGACAGGTTCAATGATCAGAGGTTCTAAAATCTCCTTTAATCATCAACATCAGAATCAGTGACTCAGATATATTCAGAGAGAGAAGCTGTGGGGGAGTTTCTTTAAAAAGAGCAAGCAAAATAGAATAAGCAAAGCACAAAACTAATTAAACCCGATGCAACAAAAAACTCAAGCATTTTTGATGCAATTTATTAAGGAGAAAAAGCTGTGAAATCAACAGCAATCAAAAACTAATTAAAGTTGATGCAATAGGAGCAGCAAAAGAATGCCTGATAACATTTATTGAACCAAAGAAACATGGCTGTCAAGCTAAAAGAAATCAACCAAACTCTGTTTTTGAATAGTTACACAAAGATAATTATTCTCTGGATGACACTTACAGAATAAGATTCAAGTCATTACCTCAAAAGACAAAAGGACTGACATGCTGTGTTAAACTGCCTGTGAAAAAAAGGGCCTTAATACAGAAACTTTGTAAGTAATTCCTAAATCTTGCATATAAACAAATATGATTCATCAATCAAAAACAATGCACTGCTACTCTTATATCTATTCCTTCTAAAAACTATTATTTGATAAATATTTGGGAGAACACCTTGTGTAACAGGGTACATACAAGGCAGGGACTACTGTTTTTCATCCTATCTTTGAAACTCATTGCCTCAGCGCCTGGGGCTAGTAATTATCATCTAGGAGTCCATTTGTTTTAGGATTAGGATGCAAAATTCAATTCCTGATGTCAGGCACCATTTAAAGTATGGCTAACTGCCAGAAATTCTTTTCCTAAAGAAGGTCCTGGTGGGGAATAGTGAAGTGGATCTGTCTGCAGTGAGAGCCAGGCACTTCAGTTTTCCCAATGTAGTTGAACATCTTTTGTATCACAGTCTCAGATTTATATTAAAAAAAAAAAAAAAAAAACAAAAAAACAACAAAACAGACAAAAATAGGTGTTCACAGATTCTTAAGTATGTTCAAAGCTTTCTGTTTAACTAAAACTGCACCTTGTAAATGCTGTAGGATTGGTCACAGTCAGGGTCGCAGTAATGCCAATCTCATCCAAAATACTCAACTTCCAGCACCTGTATTCTGAAATAATCATTTAAAACCAAACTGGGTTTTAAACTGGTGAGCCCTACAGGCTTTCAAAATTCTTCCTAGTAAATCTCCAACATTATCATCATCATCCTCCTCCTAGAAACTATCACAAGGCTCCCATTCATGCAATTATCAAATAAAAGTCTGTCTTGTAAAACATCACAGCTACATGTAGCACAGATCCAAAGTAAACTATCAGATTTGGTTTATTATTTTAACGTCAAAAAGATAATATCCTCTGGTGAGAAGTTAAGTTTCCTATAATTCATTTAATGGTTTTAGGTTCCCACTTCTTATGCTAATATAATAATAATAATAATAATAACAATAATAATAGCAGCAACAACAACAATTACCTGTTTCTGGTGTAGGGCATATCAAAAAGCGAAGTCTGAAGCCGGGTATTCAATTCCAAAAAACTGCAATGTGGCATGAGTGACATGGCTAAAGTAGATTTTGATTATTTTTAAGTATAAAATAGTGAGTTAGTCTGTTCAGTGGTTCTGATTTTCTATTTTACCCCTAAGGAATTTTTTAGCAGTGGGTGAAATCCTCAATTCTTACACAATCTTTCAACTGTACGTCTTTTTTATAAGAATGCTCTGCCTTACATTGTCAAAATGCCTATTTTACTTTCAGGGACAGTTTTATATCATTAACAAGGATATTTAATGGATCCTTTTTTGCTAGTCTGTTGTGAAATTGCTTAAAATTTCAGAATGAAAGTCAAGATGGTAAACTCTTCTTCATCTTGGATATAAACAGTGTCCTGCAGGGAGCACTTGTTTGTATTCACTTCAACAGCGGATGAATAAGGTTCCAGCAGAGCGCCAGGAAAGAGAACGTTTTCATGTTTGTGTAATACAGATTTCAGCAGCCTGGTGCAGAACTTCTTTACACTTAAAATTGCAGCACCACATTACCTCCTTACATAAGCAAGTTAAAGCCACTGCAGAGGACAAAGTTGCATCTGCTACTCTGTGTCATGATTTGGTCTGTCACAGACAAAACCTGACTATAAGGCAACTGTTGGGAGTGATAAATTTTATTTTAATTTCTTGAACACACAAAGTTTTCAAAGAACTTGCTGTTTCAGTGTTTTTTAGTCAATTCCTCAGCAAAGAGGTTCCAAAACATGAAATCCCAAGCATTCACGTCTGTCCTGTTTGTATTAATTTACCACCTTTATAAAAATTCTCAGCTTTTTTCTCCCTCTTTTCCTGCTGGGTAAGAAAGAATTGAGACTTACCCTCCTGGTCTAGAGCTGCCTCACTCTCTTCTCTCAGCTGCCTGGCCAGTCTCTGCCTCTTCAAGTGTAGAAGAAAAAAAAAAAATTCTACCTGCCTTTCTTGCAGTGGCAGAATATATTTAGATCACTTTTTTTCATGTTCCTAATACCCACAAATTTACAGATATTTGATACTCATACTTTCTTTAAAACAGATTGGAACTGGACAACATAATAATGAGGGAGCATTTTGAAGAAGAAAATGTGAGTTAAATGATGGTGCAATCATATGGTACGATTCACTAGGAATTGTAAACAGCTAAAACGTTTTTTTCTTCCAGCACTTCAGATTAAATGCACATTCACAAAATTCCAGAACAAGTCTGAGAAAAACACACTGACAGTACACACCTTGCAGGAACATGACTTGAAAATATCTGATCATTTCTAGCCACTGAGGAAAGGAAAACCTTTGAAGATTCTCAGATCATATTGTTTTCAGTACCACATAAATTACATCAATTCAATTTCTATTACACTCTATTCCAGGCCTATTAAATCTTTACTAATAGGTCTCCTTCATGCCATGCCTGTACAGTGAGATGCAAGGCCCTTTTTATCATAAGTTAAACCATGGTAATGGGGGGATGGCTGGGTGACATACTGCTCTCAGACAAGGAGAGTAATTTGCACATTTTAAAGTAAGAAATTAATCCTTATCGCCTCTATAACAACTTGAAGGACAACTCTGATCGACTGTGCCTTGATCAGTTTGATGTAAAAAAAAATACCCATTTATTGTTGTAGATAAATTAAGGAAAGGAAATATGACTGCTGGAATATCTTTCTTCAAAATTGTTACAAAGCACATAAAATGAATAAGGACATTTTCATATCACTGCCATTTAATCTTTTCCTTTGCTACTCTCTCCCATGTCTGAAAACATCAACACAGATGTAGGCTGCTTGACTGTCTTAGAAGAAAAGGGAAGGTCCTGTCACAATCTGAAAGAGATAATCTACATTCATGAGGGTGTGGGGTTAAGGTTTGTTTTTTTTTTCAGCAAAGTGAGTTTATTACTGACCAGTGTGAAAACCATCCTCTCAGGAAGTTGCAGTGCACTGATAGATTGTACACAGACCCCTTAACTTACCTCATTGCAAATTGACATCATCATTGCCAGCAGATTTTGTTAAACACGGATGAACTGCACCTCTTAAAGCCTTCAGAAGCAAGGCTGACATTTTTTGGACAGTAAATCCTCTCATTTTTGAAAAAGCAATGATATACACTTTAGGACACATCGATTTGGAGGATGAGTCCAAGCTCATCCAGGCTTAAAAACCTTGGAAATAGCACAAGCTGACCTGAGTTGCATTAACTTTCTTAAATTCCCCTATAGCCTCTCAAAAGAAGTGGTTCAAACATAACATGATAGGAGAGCGTTTGCAGCTGTTGTCAGGAGCCTCTGCATTGTGTGCTGATGTGGCCCTGCATCATCCTGGGATGATGAACTCTGGCTTGAGGAGCAAGGACAGAACAGAGAGGAATATGTTTGGAAGAGACTTTTCTTCCATCACCTTAACTGCAGTACAGTCAGACGGAGAATAATGTGAGTAATAAAGCAAGGATGTAGCTGATAAGAATGGGTAAAGTCCATCGTTCTGCACACCTGCATCTATAAATGGGTAAAAGGATGCACATCCTTGGTAACTTCAACACTCAAACCAAGCTGGATTTTAAAAGTCTAACGCACTACAGAAGTGGATTATTTTACACAAAGCCACAAGCATGTTTCGTATCATAGTTTTCATTTCCTCGGGAGTTGGAGTACAAGAGTTCAGTAAAAGAGCAGGGCATCAAAACAGATACATCTTGGTTTTTTACCCTCCTATTTTAGAAGATGGGTGTACACTATTTTTAATAAGCAAGGGAAAAAAAATAAATGTTTAAAGGACTTGCAAACTGTAGCTTTCTTTTGTCCCCATTGAGGCTGCTTACTTTCTGAAAATAAGCATAAAAAAACCCCAAGATACCCCAGAGAGAAAACAGGAGACACCTTTTCTGTTTCTGCTTCTCCTTGGAACAAATCCCACCAGAAACTGGTACAAAAAGAAACCAAAACATGAACTTGTCCTACTGGTGGAGCTTTCCACAACACAAAGTAATGCTATTTAGCAGCACATTACCTTGTGATGCTGCCCTTTCACTTTCTGCAGCCAGGCACTTACAGGTGCCTCAGCCCTGAGCAGATCTGTGATGGAGCAGGGAATGAGCTCACAGCTCTGACCCAGGGCCCTGATCTCCCCTCTGTCAGAATATGTGCTCTGTAGTGCCAAAGTTTATCCCTTACTCCTATATCCCAAGAGACTGAAATTCAGTTTTATGTCCACTCATACATGTATGGACCTGATTCTTGAAGTAGACCTCTCCATGGTTCCAGTCTAGCTTGCTTGTTATGGGCATGTGAGGCAATAAAACCAAATCCTAAATTACATTCAGTTTTCAACCGGAGGCTTTGAATAGAGCCAATGAAAGGAAAGATGCTTTATCAGTGATCTGTGCAGATAGGCTGATGTGTTTCACACAAAGCTAGCAAAAGGCCCCCATTGACAATACCACCTTATTGAGAAAATCATTAATTAATTGATGTACTAATGCTTCATTTTCTACTTTCTATTTTAAAACTTTCTTTCAAAACTGCTTTCTATTAAAAAAAAAAAGTGATGCTAGAATGGCGTGCTGGTTTTGGCTGGGGTGGAATTAACTTTCTCCATAGTGGCTGGAAAAGGACTGTGTTTTGTTTTTGTGCTGAACACAGTGATGATAATAGATTGAGATATTAATTTCAGAACAAGTTTCCATTCCATACCTATGAAGCTGAACTGAAATAAACACTTTAAAATTATTTTTAAAAGATAATATATTTACATCAGGCAATTTCTCTCCCCTCCTCCAGATCAAGTTTGATACTTAATGCTACATTTTGAAGAGAAGAATATTAAAATGGTGACATTTCCTGAAAAACAGCAAGTCCAGATCTCACTGCAGTTAAGTTTTGAAGGAGAATAGCTTTAAGAGAGACATGAAGTTTCCATTATTAACACTCAAAAGCTTCAGTAAAGAAGCTTGCTAAGCATCAACCACAGCTATGCCTGAAGGACAAACGTGTCTTGATGACTAAGGATGCCTGTTACAGAAAGTGTGGGTGCAGTGGTCTAATACTTTTTTTCAAATATTTTCTGTCCTTCACTGTCAAAAATGTTGTCTTTTCCTAGTCTTCTCCCAGAGTTAATTCAGGGTGAAAGATCAGGCAGGTGTCATTCACATGAAGCCTTGATACTTTATTTATAAGAATTTCTTACTGTGACTGGTGAGCAACCAATTCACCTGGAAAACATGCAGGAAGGATCCTTGTCAGATAGAAGAAACTGGCACCCATGAGGTCTTTTAAACACTTCCCAAAGAACTACAAACAGAGGCTGACACAGGTATTTTAACAAGAGCACCTCGGGTGGTGCTCAGCCTCCTGACTGAGAGGAACAGCATCTCGCATGATTTCAAGGCTCCTACTTGCCTCAGCTCTAAGGTGACCCTCCTAGCTGAGTGGAAAAATAATTCCAGTATGAAACTTTACATGCAAAACACAAAAAAAAGAACAAGCCCTCCCCTTTCTGTGCCCCACCACCCTGCCCACTCCAACAGATTGTCATACATGGGGAAACAGCCATTTAAAATTCAAAACATTGACCAGGCAGCATCAAGGCGCTGAGGAAGAAAATGATAAGAAAATGTTTTTATGCTAATAAGAGGAAACTGAAGCCTTCAACAGGTCAGAAAAAAATACCCATTCACAATCCTGGCTTATCTGCACAGAGAAAAAATTCGTGTGTGTGAGTCAGTTGCTAAGAAAGCTCTGACTAATGCAGATACAAGTCTGACTTTTTAAGTTGACATTTCTACTTTTCCAGTGGATCAGAACTGTCAGGAGAGTTCCCCAGGCAGAGCAGAGGATTGCAGAGCAGAGCTATTCTGTAGCAGTCTGAGTTGTGGCATAAGTGCTTTGATGGAATTAGTAATGGTGGTTAAAGGAACAGCCTTGGATTCTATTCCCAGCACTAGCAATTACCACTCCCATAACAGAATCAGAACAAAGGAACAAAATCAGATAGAAACGAGCTGGCAAAGAGCAAATTCCCTTCTGCTGCTGCTTTCACAACGCCATTAAATAACATCTGGCAGTGGGGCAGGGCAGACAACTGGAGACAGGAGCATTTTAAAGTGCTGCTACTAGACCTGCCAAGAGCTCAGCTGTACAGAGTCCTTCAGGTCTCTTCTGCTTTTCTCAGAAGATGTGACTGTGATAAACATTTACCCTTCAAAAATTAAAAAGGATCAAAAATGTCTTTTATCAACTACATCAGCAGAACATACTGTGCATCTGTAGATGGATTAAATATAATTTTGCTAGGTAGTTGGAGAAAAAGAGTCTTTAAAGATAGCATTTGGCATGGGTTAATCACCTCTTTCATTAAAGAAAGGAATACATACTGAGAACATCTTTCTGCCATCCGATTAAGCAATGAGCCAATACAATTGTAAATCTTCCAGAAATTCCCCATGGTTCAACTCAACAGAGACAATTCTTTACTTCCCAGACCATATCTCTCATTTTCAGATAAGCATTGCATTAATTGTGTACAAAAACTTTCTGTCATGCTGTTAACAGAAATGGAATGTGACTGTTCTGCTTCTTCTTAGCAACCTTTGACAATTAAGAGATTGAATTATTCACGTGTATTTTTAATAATATAATAACATTTTTAAACCTTGCTCACCACTCAATTGCTCAAACAGCACGCAAACCCACAACTGTTTGATTCCAGTATAAACAGTGCCACAGCTTCTCTTCTGCTGTTGTAGTGGCTGACACAACTTACTGTCTCTGTAACTGAGGTAAAAAGGATTTCAGGGCACTATTCTGAGAATCACATGCTATGAATCGATTTGCAAATCATTGGAATTTCTTCTTCCTTTTAATGAGATTTTAAGTCTTGTCTGCACTGATTTTATTATTTACAATTAATATGAGTACTAATCTCTGCACCCATATCATGTAAATCTGATCAAGCTTGACTCATTTCCTGAACACAGTTCAATGCAGACAAGTTTTCTACTCTGTGCTAATATCATCACAACCATGGTATTAAAATAGAAAGAATGAGACTTGCACTGAGACTAAAGACAATTTCACTCAGGATGGGGAAGATACAAATGGCACCTGCTTTATTTTTAGGCAAAAAAAAATCAAAAAACAAACAAAAAAAAAAAAAAACCAAAAAACCCAACCAACCAAAAAAAAAAAAAAAAAAAAACAACCTGGAAAAACCTAAAGAATAACACAAGAGGAAACACGTCCTGCATGAAGAAAGATAGGTAACACACATGTGCTAAGACTGTACATTGCATTGTACATTTTATAAACTAAGCTTTTGTTTACTGGAATAAACTAAACTATGACCAGATAACCCTTATGGGAAGACCCATCTAGTAAAATGGTTTTGTATTTTTTGCTTCTAAATGTTATTTTAAATAATGAGAAATTCTATTTAAGTTGCTTTGCTTCTATCTAACATGCATGTGAGCCATCGGTGTAATTGCATGGCATTATTATTCTCTCAGGCTGCTGCCGGACAATAGAGCTATAGATAGAAATAAAATAGTAACAGCTTCTGACAGGTTACACTTAAAATGTTTGATCAGACTGATTCATGGGCCTTTGCTTCCAAAGCTAAGCAGAGGTTCAAGGAAGGAAAAGATAATGGTTGTTCCAAAACTTGGGATGTATCTCAGTGAATTAGAAGGAACTTGGGATGCTGCTCCAGACTTAATATAGCTGTCACATACAGGAAATGCTTTTTACTATCCCAGACTCCACGATGGAAATTCTCATCTGCATTTTTTCTTTAAAAAAATATTTCTGTTACTGTCTATCTGCTTATATTACATCTTGGTATTATTTTAGATTTCAGAAGCTTAATTTTTTGACCCAGTTTTGTAATTATTTTATATTATCTAAACAGTATACTGAAAACCTATTGCTATTTGACAGTGAATATAAAAATATCAATAATTACCTGTTAGTTACTGTAGATAAACTGTTAAAGCCATTTTAATTTTTTTTATACATCTGTTAATATGAGGTTAAACTCTCTCTGCTACTAGTTGATTGGTTTGTTTTTTCCTCTTCTCCATTTACACAATTGCTTTTTGGTTTTTGTGTTTCCTCAAGCTCCTTTTACCAAGAGAACATGCCTCTGAAAGTAATTCCATTCAGCTTGATTCAGTTCTCGTTTCAGTTAAATTTAAAGTTATTTTCTTTGGCTCACAGCAGAACATTGCAGAGTCTCTCACTGAGGTATTGAGGATTTTCACCCCATATCAGCTGCTCATCAGCAATTACTTTTCTGCACACAGATCCTTAAAGATCCAGGACACGATGATTTGTTACAATTTCTGTGCTGAAACAATCATGTTCCTTAAATAAGGTTCTACCAAAAAGGGAGAGGAAAGATGAGCACTTCTAATAATGGTAGATCCCATGCTTCCACCTCAGAAATTGAAAACAGTATTATTTTTAGGCACATCCAAGGCACTATTAAAGCATACATTTACTGCTTTTATTTAAATCTTTGGATATATTGAAATCTGCAGTTTGCCTGACCTTAATACCGTGATCCTCCTGTAAGCTACTCATCTGGCTTTTGGAGTGGCTTCATAACATCAGATGTTAGATTTGGTAAAAATTGCCTTTAATTTATTTCCCACTGATGACAGACATTTAAATATGGTATTCTATTTTTGCTAATAGAGCAGAATTTCTATCCACGTGATAAGGTGGATAATCTAATGCACCGCAGCCATTCAAAAATTTCACTTAGATTTAGTACACATCTTTTACAAATTTGCTTTAGTGGGTATATTATACATATATTTAACATATCCAGTGAAGAGAGACACAAGCTGTCCTGACCCTTGCTAAGTGTGTGGAGAAAAGCCTGCTACAGAGATGTTCATATTCACTGTATTCCAGCCAGCTCTGACTCAGAGAGGATTTACCTCCCTGAGCCAACAGGCTCCTAAATCCTGCTAATTCAACCTTGTGGGGACAGAACATCTCTGGGACATCTCCACCCTATTTGTCTGAGCAAGATGGAAATGTTCTCACAATCTGGCAAAGCCTCCATCTCACCAGAGAAGCTGTAATTTCAGAGGGCACAGGGCTGGAGCACACAGGTAGAACTCTGTCATCAGACCAGGTTCTGGGGTGGGTTTGGAATCATTCTAGTTGTCTCAGGCCTAGGTAAGGCAGAGTAGGAATTCTGAATCCTGCTGATAGAAGAGGCTTTTCCTATTCCATTAGTATTTTCCTACCTGGCAGTCACTGTCCTTCAGTCATATCCTTTGGAGTTCTTTTCCATCCACTTGGGTAATTCTATAAAAATATGTCGTTGGATTGCTCTTCTGAACTACATTTCTCCTTGACCTGTTGTGTTTTTTTATTCCTCCAGCATTTACTGACTGATAGCTAATCTCCATTTTAACCCTTCTAAAAGCAGCTAGAATAGCAGTGACTGTACCACCTGCTGTTAGTGTAGGGCTGCTGAGATTGTATTACATTTCATTTCAGTTCCTGTTTCAAAGTCAGCTTTTGACTGACTGCTTCCAGTACCACTACCCAGAGTGGTGCAGAATCTTAAATTTTAAATGTGTTAGGTTACATCCGTGTCTAAAAGCCATCCTATATATGTTCTTTTCAGCTGATCTAATTTGCTTGGAGAAACGCTGTGGAATCTGGGCAGACTGGTCTGCAATACCTTAGCTAGCTCAGATGTCTCTTCTTGGCACAGTGCCACAGAGATACTGTCATATTTTCAGGGGTTTCTTCTTTGCCCTTGGAAGATTTTTGTCCTCCAGATGCAAAGTCATGACTACACTTGTGGTGTGAATTTTTTCTTATTTCTGTATCCAACATCACACATTTCTGTCTGAGGAATATCTAAATGTTCCATGATTGTCTTTCCCTTTTATCATAAATATTCTTATGCTTTTATCCTAAAGCTATCCATTTATATACTGATATGCTGTTTCTAAATATTTGCACTTCAACATCTTCCAATGCTGCCGTTTTCCTCTGAGAAGCGTAATTTTCACCAGACCTGAAAATATCAGGTGAAAATTCAGTTTGCAAAGACAATTCTTTTTGCTCTCCATAGTTCAGTTTTCTTGGATTTAACAATCACTTGTATGACAAAACATTCAGGTTCTGGTCTGTCTGGTGACCCTCTTATTCCTAAGACTCTGCTTACAGAGTACAGAATACACTGTGATATAACAATCAGCATTCTTGCCTGTCACATAGTTTCTCCAAAAAAAATAACCTTCACCTTCCCAAAGGAACACTCCTCGCTGTGTTCCTGATTAAAAACAAAATGTCTTTTTTCTGCCTACCTTCACGTTTCTTATGATGTACAATGCTGAGCTCCACTGCTCTGGGATCTACCGCTTATCATTGCAAGTGTATTGTCCCACTTGCCCTTCCCTGCACTCAAATTGTTCCTCGCTATCATTTGCTCTAAGAGTTGTCTGAAAAAACCCCAACAGGTTCAGAATTTAATGTAACAGGTCCATTTTCTTCCAAAATCCAAGGAAGTTTGGCTCATTCACTCTGCAGAGAGTGCAGATATATGAAATTTCTCTTTGCACCTCAACTTTGCCCCCACCCTAAAAAAAAAGGAATTCTCACACATAAAATATTCTTTGCCATTTAAAACAAAAATAGCCAGCAGCCTAAGTATCATGAAACTTCATTACAGAGTAATCTTAGCAGTGTCATCACAACTACAGCTTCAATTCATCATATACCAATGTATCAGCTTCATTCTCCATTTAGCTTGAGTGCTGGTAAACTCAATTTCTGCACATACCCACACTTCAGCACAATATAATGCAAACTCCTACACTTTCTAACCATCTCTACAATAGGGCCATTTACTCCTTTAATTCTGCTAAGAAATGGAAAAATAACTGCTGTAAGTGGGAGTAGTTCTACTAATTTATTGCAATGAAATTATATTCTAATGTATTGTAATACATTTTTAAAATGTAATTTTCATATTCATGCAGACAATAGCTGTCAAGATATTTTAACAGACTCCTGGTCCCTTTTATCACGTTATCTTTTTTAAGATGCATGAACACAAACATTCCAGGTTTCAAAAGTGGCAACCTGTTTTGAAACCATGGGGTTTAAGGATAAAGGGAGACACTTGATCTCAAAAGCTCTAAGACAGCTTCTTTCTTTCCCCAGAGCACTAAGGAACTACCAACCAAAATGATTTAAGCTTGTTTACTATCCATGACCCAGAGGGAAACTGTGCTGGGTTTGGTAGGGATGGAATTAATTTTCTTCATAGCAACCTGTATGGTGCTGTGCTTTGGGTTCATGACCAAACAGTGTGGAAAACAGATCAGTGCACTGAATATCACTGAGCAGTGTCAAGGCCTTCTCTGTTTCTCACTCTGCACCCACAGTGAGAAGGCTGGAAGTGCCTAAGAGGTTGGGAAGGTACACAGCCAGGACTGCTGACCCAATCTGACCATAGAACAGTCCATAAATACAGCAATAAAAAACTTGGGAGTTGTTTTCCCCTAGTAGGGATTGCTTAGAGAGTGACTGGTGCATCACACTGCTGGTGTGACAGCGTGACTGCCTTTCCGTTACTTGGAAATTTTCATTCCTATTTCCTTCTCTTATTAAACTCTCTTAACCTTAATCTGTAAGTTTTTCTTGGGTTTGCCCTTCTGATTCTCTCCTCTACCCCCTCGAAGAGGAGTGAGTGAGAGCAAGAACCCATTGGTAAGAAAGAAAATTGCAGCTGAACAACTTCACCCAGGTTATCTGTCCCCATATATCATACTGTGGGTCTCAAGGAAAGATAAGACCTGGCTACTGATATTTGTCTGGCATAGTTGTGAAATCAACAGATCTGACCAACAGGAAAAGATGTTCTCAACTACATATCTTGGAATGACTACTCTAAAAGATTTTTATGGAAAGCTCATTGTGAAAATTGTATTTCTACCTCATACATTATTTTGTTAAGTGCTAGAAATTTCCTAAATATTATAAAGCATTTACAGACTATTGCTATTCAGGTCAGGAAGAAAAAAAGAAGATAAAATAAAATCCTGTTCCTCTTCACTAACTATTCCCAAACTTATCTGGTTGTAAAATAATCCTTCAATAATTATCTATATAGTTTTCTTGCATTTCCTATTGCTTTAGGTTGACTACAAGGTATTCTCTCCTTGAAAGAGTCTATTAAACTCTAAGTAACAGTGAATCTAATTTATATGTGTACCCTAGGATGGGGTTAAGCTTGGTCATCATCTCCTGTCTGATACCATCTCCACTCAATTATGTAACAGGAAACAGAGCATGTGAAGGTAGAGACTTAAGTCCATTCATCATTGCTACTCAATTTCACATTGCCTAAATGCTAATGCTCTCCATCCTCCCAACAATACAGCCTGCCTCCCTCTCTTGCATAACTAATTTAAACCATCTATGTTCTACTTTCCTTTCTACTGCAAAAAGAAACATTATTTTCTTTGCTTCTCTGACTCATGTTTTGTACAAGCCTATTCCTTTTGTCTACACACTCACCTACATCTTAAATTCAACTGCTTACTAGAATCATTAAATGTCTACAAGAGGTAAGTTCACGATTTCTCCCCAGTCAGAAATATCCTCAAATTATTTTTGTAACTCACAAGTACCTCTGCTTGTTTATGCATATTAGAATCTGAGGCTGAATCACCAGAGAATGGCGTAGATTTGGTTTATACTTAAATTCAATAGCTGGAGCCTGTCTGCCACAAAAAAGTCAAAGAATAAATACAGCTGTCTAGGATGGAGTTCAGTATCTATAACATCAAAAAGACAGGATTTTCATACCTGAAAGGACCAGCCTTTTGGGTGGCAGTTCAATCACCATTTTAGTGTTACAGTAAAAAAGAATTCTCTGCACTAATGAATCCTTCTAAAGTGACATACATGACACTGGAATTAAAATCCCATGCCTTGTACGCAGTGAATTTCCATCTCCCTCTAAATATCTTTCTATTGAGAAAGAAGAATGTCAGGAGTTGTTTTCATGGAGCTGACAGCACATCCCAACAGCCACGATGGTTTGATGAGAGACACGGCCTAAACTTTCTTAACCCACATGAAAGTTCCAACACAGTATTGCCACCCCTGAGAGGGAGCAAATGCTGAACCTCGCAGGTTGCTGCTGTACCCAAACATGTTCCTGAGATCACCTGAAGCACTGTGCCTATCAGGGAAGCTCTCGAGGGCTTTGCAAAATCAGTGGCCTCTCACAACCCTTGCCTAGTGCACCACTATCTCTGAAAGGTATTGAGATGATAGAGAGCTACGTAAATGCCAAGCACTCTTACACGTAAAAAATCAAAGGTCATCTAAAGAAACATATTCTGCTGTGGAGAAATGAATAATTCTGAGGCTGGAATAGCCTTTCTAATTTTTCAGTAATACATGAAAGTGCTACTACTTGATGAAAGCACAGGGGACACGTCCCCACCTATGATTAGCATCAGGCACATGTCTCATCAAAATCTGTGTCAGTTTGTTGCAAACTTATCATGGTCAATGTCAACACACCCTTGTTTTACTATCAAGAGACCTGAAGACTTCCCTGTTAAGGTGGAGAGCAGGTATTTTACACTTGCACTTGCCTGACTGAGCAAAACTGTTAGGTCTGTACACACTAGGTATAGATTCTCTTCCTTTTGGTAGTCCGATTACACATTTTTATATTGAGGAGATTAAACACCTTTGATATCAACAGCCATTGTTCAATTGTACACTCCTCCTTTACAACTCAATATCCTGATACACATTTATCTATATTCCCTACTGAATGGGAATATGAGAAGATGGCTGCTATAGTAAGTTGCATAAAGGTTCTTTTCAGTCTTCTCTTTATCATATATCTCTGTGTTTCCATGCTATGGCCTTTTTCTTATAGCTCTGCATTCATATTTATGTCTCTCTGCATTTATTGCCCTCTCAAAATCCTTAAGAAGTGACACCAGCGAAGATAAACTAAAATAACCTATATTAATTTAAAATAATATCTGCCAGTTCTACACTGTTGCACATTGTGCTTCTTCCAAAGGCAGCTATGCAATTATGGGTACTTGGGTGCATAAAATGATATGGAGGTTTCTATGGCAATTATTCATTTTAATTGAAAATTGTGCAGGGAAAGACTCATTTCAAGTGCAGCACACGATTTGCACTTGTTTCCAGAGAATCTGGACTTCCTTAGGGTGAGTTGTGAATTCCTATTTTTCAGGAAGACACAATCTTTAAAATACTCTTGGGGGAGCAGGGAGTGGGAGACCAAGGTAAGGTTGTTAAGCTAATTAACATTTAGGAGCATGTATCCACTTACTCAGTACAGTATTTTTTTACTATCTGGTAAAGATTTGATGTTTTCAATGAAAGAGAAAGAACTAAAAATATAATTAATACACAATGCTCTTGAATCTCTGAGGTAGAGGAACCAGAAAAAGACAGAAGTACCAAAAAGGACAGCAAGGAGACAGACAGATCACCAGTGAGATCAAGTCCACCCGACCAAGCATTTCTATTTTCATATACTTTAGCTACTCTGTGTTAGAATAATAATGAAGACAAAGTTATTTCAGATCTTAATATATTTTAATGTCAAAGAAAGAGTTGGAGGGAAGCAACAGTTTCACCTTGGTAAGATAATAAAAAAAGCTGTAATTTAATTTCCTGTAGGAAAATAGGATTTCTTTATCCTCCCTATTCCAATCATCACAATGAGTCAAACACATTTTAGGCCTAAATTTACAATGAAAACAAAGTAGATGTACTGCAAGTGATGAAGACCTGGAAACAACTTCTGAACTGTAATTTCACATTCACTAAATTCAGTGTTGCCCTTTCTGTAATGAGGCTTGTCTGATTTTTTGTCTATATCATTTTAAGGCTGTATAGGCCAAGTGCCAGAAATGTCCCAAGTTAAAAACAGTTCTTGTCTCCTTCATAAATAATAAATAAATATTAATGTGATGAGAAGATTGGGGGTGGAAGTGTTCGTTACCAGCCACACAATCCTCCTTAATGAGGAAAAAAAAAAAACAAAACTCTTAGAAAGAGGTGGCCAAAGCAGTATGTGAGGGGAAGCAGAAGAGTAATTTTAATAATGTGGTTTTGGTATTAGTGTGTCTGGCTCATTACACTTCTGTACTTTAAAATATCTAGAACAGAAAAGGAAGAATGACTCCTAACTTCAATGTCAATGATTGCATCACCGTTCAGAAGAATGCAAAATTACATGAGTGTGATTTTCATAATAGATGTGAAATCCATTTTTAATAAACTGGAGACTAATAGTTAACTCCTTGTGGAAAGGCACAGGAAATTGAAGGGCACATTTCTTCCAGGTTACTGACTCTTTTTTCCTTTTTCACCAGAAGTTCTATTTTGGTCAGAAAACGGCTTTGCAAGACAGAGGAACCAACTTGCTTGAGAAAGAAGAATGAGCACGGAAGGGGTCTTGTCAAGGACAATCCAGCAAGGGACAGCTTTTCACTGCATGGACAATTTCCTCTATTTTTGGCACCTGTTCTGCCATATGGTGGTGGTCCTAAGGTCTATGGTTGGACTTGATGAGATCTTAAAGGCCTTTTCTAACCTTAATTATTATATATACTGGCAGCTTTCACCTCCCTCATATTCTGCTGGACTCTCAACCCTCTTTTGACACTTACATGCATTTCTTCATTTTACTATTTGACTCTCTCATAATTATTAAAATATATAGCTATCAAAAAAAGGTTTCTTGAATTTGTTTATACTTCCAGACATGAAAGAAATACACTCTCACTCCTGTGTGTGCCAGTCATATAAGTAGAAAATAACCTATTGAGGGGAAGTATAGTTCAAAGTAAGCAAATTTGATTTATTTCTGAACATGGCAACACTCAGATTTACTCAGCTCTGATGGATATAAAGGCTGCTGGTGATGCTGCTTGTCTAAGCTCCTGTTTTCCACGCAGAATATAATTCGATAGCTATTCAAGCTTCCATTAATTTTCAGGGTTTGAGAAACACAGCTATTAAAAAGCAATGCTCATGGTGTTGAAAGGACAAGTAAGACCTGGAGGTTGGTTTTGGCTAACAGGTTTGAATAGACTCTGGCAGAGGCACTGCTGGCAATAAATTCAATGCAATGACTGGTTCTAGTAGAAAGCTGCTTTTTTTTATAGCCAAATTGTATGCCAGGCTGGGAGAAGTGGGAAATGAGGAAAGAAAAAATGGGGAAGCCTTTACAGTTTCACTTGCCATCATTTCCTGACAAAACCACTAATAAATATCTCTCTCCATTTTGGCTCAATAATGCAACCATCAAAAGCATGTGAAGGAAATATCTTTCTTACTTATAGGAACCCATACATATACAAACAGGAAAAATTGCCAGTGAAAGCTGTAACTTCACTTTCAGGAGTGTCAGAATGTTTTCCATGCAGGAATTGGATGTACTGCTCACCCCTCAGTATAATTGAGACTGTAAATATCACACAGAGTGCAAACCACTGCTGACATATGACTTAATATCTCCAACTAAAGGATCTGAAATTTTTCTTCACCACATGAAGGCATTTCCATGTGCAATAGATGCAGAGTTATTCCCCCATAAAATTAATCATCAAATATTCCTTCAAGTCTTGGGACAAGCTAAAAGTTCAATAAAGACTGTGGTCCCTTAAATTCACACACTTGAGCTCTGCACATTTCCTGTGGGGAACATAAATTGCTTCTAGTACTTACTACTCTGCATGCCATTCAAATTCTGTTGGTTTAATTCAGTATATTCAGAACTAATACAAACTTCAATTATTTGTTGTAAAAGTAGAGATTTTGCTAAAGCACACAGAAAATTCAATCCACACCAAAATGGCTACAATGCTCAAATTAATGTATGTGCAGTCCTCACACGTCTTTCTCAGCATCCTTTAAAATGTCACTTATTTTATAAAAGATATAGATTTTCTGAGTATTGATATGCTCTATCAACAGACAAGGTGTCTCTGCTTTTAGTTTGCAGACATTACTTACCCACCCCAAATCACTAATGATTTCAGATAAAATGAAGGGGTGCATGTGGGCAAAGGTGACAGCACAGGACTTACAGCTGGAAAGTCTGCACCTTATAAACCTCTCATCTTCAATCCTACATTGAAAAGGTACTTATGATTTCAAAGAAATTGCAAATCAAATGATTACACGCTACAGGAAATTAGATAAAAGAGAAAGGAACCACTTCAACACCATCAAGAGATTCTATTCAGCTATTATATTAATAGTAAAAAAAACATATTTTGATTACAGCTTCTGCAGGGATAAAATGAAAGGTTTTAGATTCTCTTTTATTGAAGTGCACAGATCCACAAAGTGTTTTCAGTCCTACAAGGTGTTTTAAACTCTTGTAATCATTCAGCAAAGCATTTGGACAGCAGTTCTTTAATTTTGAGCAGAGTAATAACTGTACTTGTTAAAATATGTTCTAGAGTATGTAGCACCTTTCAAAATAAATTCAAGCACCAGAATTAACTGTTGAACTTTTGTACCACTGAAATCAGCACCAAAGCTTTTACACTTATTAAAGCCAAGTGATGACTTTATTATTCCTAACTTTATTTACAGAATCTACTGCAATCTTTACATGAACTCTCTATTATGTAAAATGCAATGCTTTTCCAGTTCAATTCAATGTCTACAAATATATAGCACTTTAAAATAATGTCCTTATTTTTGTAAGGAATAGATGTTTTCCAGTCCTTTGTTCTTCACTAATTTAACTAAAATGTAAACAAATCTGTGCATGGAAACATCTGGAAACAAAATCCAAGCATTTTTCTTATCTGTTAAGAAGAGCTACCACAGCAACTGTGCATTGCACCAACAACCAGACTGCTGTACACTAGTGGCAAACAGTAGGATTATATAAATAAATGTAAAAATATATAGAATATACATTTATGTGTACACACTAATAAAAATGAGTCACAAGTTTTATGGGCTAGCACTTCTCTTGCCACTCATAAATGCTCTTCCAATGTATTTTTCAACAATGAAAAATTATCTTAAAATAAACTTTTCAGTGCAAATTATCTTAAAATAAGCCTTTCAAATCCTATTCCTTTTCTTTAATAATTTAAATATAATATAATGTGCAAGAGAGAATTTCAGTGAAGGCCAGACAAAAAAATAAAAAATCACATAATAATTATAATGGAAGACATCTATTCCTAGAATACATTCACATCAGAGTTTTAAAGAGAAATGGTTTTTAGCATTTCTTTCTTGTTAAAAACCAGTGCAGAAGCATGAGTTCAGGAAACAATTTACCTTTCTTGTCATCGAAGTACAGTGTCTGTTGAGCTGGATTTGACCACTGGAGGGAGGTGTTATCATTTTGATCGACCCTGCAGGTCAAATTTGCTGTTCCACCTTCAACAACAGTGACGTTCTGTGTGAGTGGGAACTGCCCTTGGCTGCCTGAGGAGGGAGGGAAGGGATGCAGAAAGGAAGAGAACAAGAGAAATAAAAGACAATATTTAAGTTGCAGGATTTAATTTATTGCAGCAGCTTCCCACAGATGATAGACCCGGAATTCAATGTGATCTAGTCTGACCAAAGAAAGGTAGTACAATAAATTTTTTAAAACTGCATTTACAATATATTCTCAGTATAAAAGAAATAGCTGGATGGATTTAGAAATAAGAGTTTCCCCCCTCTTTTCCCCCCTCTGTGAGTCATATTATTTAGTTCCAAAGAAATACTCAGCATTTTTGTCTCCTCAGACATACCAAAGACAACTCAGTGAAGGCAATACAGTTAAATCATTGTTGAAAACACCACTGAGAACATCACATAAAAATCCACAGATTTTTTAACAGAGAGGGATGGGACAACCTTGACTCTCTGTTTCTTTTCTATACATTTTAAAGGCCTCTCAGGATGATGCTTTCTGTATCAGGTTTGCAAAGCTGTTGGAGAGCAAATGTAGTGTGAATCTAACACTTGATGCATGCTCTGTTGGGGGAATATAACCTGGTCTCATATGAAAATGGAAGAGGTGATGTAGTAGGTCTCTTTCACATCTGTGATTCTATCCCAGAGCATTATCAATCACATTAAGTGCTTGCTGAAAAGTCACTGGGAAGTTTTCCAAATGCCTCTACACAATACAGGAGCAGTATCAGTCAGGTTCTTGAATCACAAGCATTTCCAATGGCATAGTTAGACTAAAGTGCTTTTGTAGTGTTATAGCACACCCCTTGTCAAACAGCACAACACATTCTGACAAAAAAGACTTAAAGAAGGGAGCACAAAAAAAACATGGAAGTAGGCTTTAACATGAGTGGGGAAAGAAAAAAATCTTCAATGATAAGCAAGACACTTCATTGAACATATGATTGTTATCTAGGAGATATATTATTTATTTAAGGGTACAACGCAAAAGAAAGACAACCTAATACTCCAAATGAAACGTGCTTCTTTCTTCTCCTGCTTTTATAGAGGTTCTATTAAAAGAAACACTGAAGGGTAGGTAGAGATGCTTGCATAAGAAGTGCAACAACAAGACTGACACTCAAGTGGGATGTGTCAGAAATTAAAAACCTCTCTACAGTCCTACAGGAGGGAATGAGCTCATAGATGTATCACAAGCCCATCAAGGAAATATTATATACAATATCCATTAATGTTACAATACAAAATCATAACCCAGCATAAAACCTTCAGAGAAACATCCTATTTTAGTGGCTCTCATCAGACTTGTTCTCAACTAAGTTAAACTGAGGCATGTCTTCTATACAAAAGCACGATCATATGAAAATCTATAATCTAGGATACAGGTTTGCTGATGACCAGAGTAAAAAAGGACTAAACAAAAGATTAACAACTGAACTTATACTTGACCTACTGATACTGCACAAAACAGAATTCTAGCCAGATTTTGATTTCCCTATGTAAAATGCTCCCGATGGCCTCAGACATGGAACAAAATCACCCACATCAGTGAAATAAATAAAATATTTCCATCAAAATGCAGATCTGAATACCTGGTATAATTTTTGAATAAATATCAACTACAGCTGTCTAAAGATCAAGATTTACCATGTACTGATATTTACTCTAAGAGGGTATTTACTATCAACAGGATAACAGATATTTGTAAAAAAAAAATTAGGAATACTAAAAATACCATAGCTAATTTAAATGCTGCAAATAATAAATGCCAAAATTCTTATGACAGTCTCTGTATCTGACACTTCATTAATCAAACCCTGCTTCTTGAAAACCACACATTGAGAAATATATGATGAGAGAAAAATCATAAACAAGGATGGGAAAAAAAAACCAGAAAAGATCTGTAATTTCCTTCCATTTCTCCTCTTTCAATTTCAATGTGTCAGGCAACTTCAAGATATTGCATAAATTGCTTATCATTTAAATTAGAATTTTTAAATCCAGAAAAATGCACACAGCCTGTTATTACTTCCACTAAATTACAGTCAACTTACCAAAGAAATAACCTTCTAAAGTACAAGTTGTGAATAGGAGGCCATATGGGCTAAAACACTTTTTGCCTACAAGAAGCATTAAACAGAACCTAGTACCAGAGATTAGCACAGTGAAATCTGTCACTTGCATTAAGAATTGGAATGGGAGGTCGTTTAATAAAGAACCTGCTGTAATGATTCAGGACCCTATTAACACAGATTAGGAGATCTCCCCATAATTACCCTGTATTCTCTGTCTGATATTACAGCTCTTATCATGAAGGTGCCAGTGTATGTGCACTCTATCATTTGTTAACCACTGCCAAGTCACAGACTCATCTCTGGTCAAGAAGTAAACTATTCTGATCAACAATATAAATGGAAACTATAGATGCCATAACATGAATAGGTCAGAAGAATTTTCTTTTTTCTGACCAACTTAGTGATTGCTGATGATTTGGAAACAAGAATTAATTTAGAATATAAAAATAAGACCAAAATGTTCGTCTTATCTCTTGCCAGCAGAGAATCTTTATGGTTCTGAAGAAGGTGTACAGAGCTTCATGAGAAGATTGGACTGGAGAAAGAGGTACAGATAAAATGAGAGAAAATCTAATATGGAAAATAGCTTGAGTAGAAAGAAGGGAGCCTTTGCAGGACAGAGAGAACTATATAAAGCAAGTCCAAATGAATGGATACTGCACTCCTGTTAAGGAAGACAAAAATTATTAGCAAGTGATGGGAAAACTAAGACAAAGAAAAATTTATGAGATTTACTTTACTGTTTGCATCTAACTTGGGATACTGAAGTAGGGCTGGAAGGTCAGGAGAAGGTTGTAAAACCCTATATGAAACAGGTGAACACTAAAGAAAGCATCAACATCCTGCCCTTTTACTGCAGTAAAAGTGTCAAAGTGGCTTATGCTACTAGAGACTCCTCCTGGTTCTTGAGGATCTGACAATATTTTGTGGGAGAGGCCTTGTTTTTGTTAATGTCACCTAACAAAAGCATTCCACCTTGACTTAACAAGTCCAGTAATGGAAAATTTAGTGGCCCCTTCAGTAACTTATTTCGGAGAGTAACAGCCATCATTGTTCAAACAAAACCACAAAATCTACTTCTGCTCTGAATTGGTCTCGCTGTAGCACCCAGCTTGCACTGGCTCTTGTATCTTTTCCCCTGCTCTGAAGAGCCCTCTCTTCTCAAATTTCTCTTGTAGGTACTTAGAGACTATGATCATATCACCCATTAACCTTCTTTTTGATAATCTAAATAACTTGAGCTCTTAAGTCTTTCTGCAGAAATCTCATTTTTCTAATCCTTTAATTAGACTGTGCCTCTTCTCTGTGCCCTCTTCCATGTGTCCTCTCCTTTCTGAAGTGTGCAGCCCAGACTTGGAAGCGCCCCTGCTGCAGTCACAGAAGGCAGAAATACAAAGGTGATGCCACTTCTCTGCCAGTTTTTGGTATTATTGTTTGCACACTTAAAAGAATCCCTTGGCCCCGTGGTCACACCCAGGTGTGGCTGAAGGTTCACCATGGGGCTGGTATTTTTCCTCAGACACCCTTCCAGTTCTCTTCACTGCACAGCTGAACACAGCTTTTTAGCTAAGTTCAGTAGAATTTATTTCCTACTTTACTATTAACTGAGGTGATTGACAGGTATAATTGAGCTAATGAATATGACAGGGATGCTGACCATCCTAGAGGCAGGGCTACCCATCCAGCTTTCTTTCTATCCTCCCAGCAAATGGCTGGGAATGAATGACATTTCTAACCTCCACCAGCAGGTCAAGTCAATCAAACACATAAATATACATATATCCAATACAGTCTGTAAAATTATATTCTATTCCAAAATCATATCTAGAGGAAGGACAACAAATTTTAATGCCTGTATGGAACACACTAATAAAGTGTTAAAAAAAAAAATCCTGATGGCCCACATTAATAATTCCCTTGCATCTGAAAAGGAAAATCTACAAGGTTATGTAAAGGTAAATTACAACAAAAGTGATATTACTGCAGAAAAGAGGCTGCATCAAGACATCAGTGTCATCATGTTGTATCCCAGCCCCTCTGCTCATTTTAGAAGCTTTGTTAGCAACACTATTTCAGCTTTCTGGACTGAGGGAGCTATGGTTAAGTGTATTCTACCACAGGTTGCCTTTTGCAATGCTTTGTGGAGGACCAGTACTCATATCTCATTAGCCACAAGCTGTTCCCTGTTTTTTTTTTTTCCTTCTTCCCACCCAGAAATCATGGCTAAATTGCTTTTATATTTAACACTGATTTTTATCTCAGTATGTGACAAGTCTATGTAGAATAATTAGCATTATTTGGTCCAGTTTGTAAACATTCATCATGTGAGTTCACCTCATGGTTTTTTTGTTTATACTTGGGTTAGGTTTTTGCTTGGTTTTGTGGCTTTGCTTTTGGTTTTGGTTTTGTTTCTTTTTTTACTTTTTGTAATTACAATGAGAGCTCTTTAATGAGTTTAACACTCCCATTTGATGCTTAGGTGATACATTCTAATCAATTTACCAGACTAATTATAAATGCAACTAGGTGGCTGTAAGCACTGAGGAAACATAATTCTCTCTTTAGTTTTGTTTCTGCAAAGACCTCTTTTTTTAAAGTAAACAGCTATGTCACAAATTAAGAGCATTTCAAAGTATCAGGTCAGCAAGCTTTACCACTCTGTATCAGAAAGGCACAAAAAGAAATGGTTTTAGTTAGAGAGGATGGCCTGGAAAAGAGGTGAGAGTGACAGCAGTGAATTATGCTTTTCCACATTGGTTCTACTTTTGAGAGCCGGGCTGACCAGTGTCCCCCTAAGGTAAATTAAGTTTATCAGCATGTAAGAGGAAAAAAGTAGAGCCCAAAGTTTTATAGCAGAGATTTATCCTTTTCAGTCTTTTCAGTCTTGCATGGAATCACAAAGCCATGGGCTTTTTATTTGATACCTCTATAGCATGGTGTCAGCCAAAAACAGAAACCATAAAAATGCAAAGCTTAGCAGAGGAAAAAAAAAAAAAACCCTTAACTTGAGCAAATTATTTTTCAAAACAGCCTGATTTTTAATGTTGATTTTAACAGGACCAGGCCCTAAAAACAAAGTAATTATTGGGTGTGAGAGAAAGCAGCTTACTGTTTCAAATAGCAGCTTGCATCTGTAGGGAGACTATATTAATTCTGGCCTTCTTTCTTAGTAAAGAAACTGAAACATTATGGAAAAAAAAAACATTATGATGAAATATCTAATATACTGAATCACTTTCCTGGCTTTCTCACTTAATTTATATATGAAATAATGCAAACATCTCTCCAAGGAGACAAAGTGTTCTTAGCTTGTCTTTACCTAATTTAAAGAGCAATGATAATGTGAACTGCATATCAGCAGGAATAAATAGAAATCTTCATTACTGTGCAACGGTGGGTTTCTTCTGACTTTGCAATGGGAATGAATCTGCTTTTCTATTTTGTCAGCATGGAGACCAGATTGAAGGTTCATGCCCTGGAAATTCTGAAGGAAGAAACCACGCAAGTTGTTGCCTTTACAATTTTTAATTTTTTTTTAGAACAGTCCTTAAGACTGTAGTAAAATTATCGATGACAGATTAAAAAAGACAGTTTAACTCCTGATGCATAACCACCTGCTTTGCTTTATTCTAAAAGAAAATACAGCAATGTGCCTGGATGTTAAACTGCATTCACACAGCATTTTTAAAGAACAAAAGATTGCCTGAGCATTATTTGATACACAGAGTCCTTGACTGGATGAATTCATCTTTCTTAACTTGCTGTTTTAAATAGCAGTAATTTAGTTCTATATCTGGATTGTAAATACTTTTTGAGTTTATGCAGTTATGCTGTTGTGTTTATGTTTAAGTTGTTTGCTCACTGAAGAAACATGGTTTAAAAAAAGAAACAAACCAAACCAAACCAACAAAATTGTGTCCTCTAATAACTGTTACATACTCCAGTAACAAAATCTCTTGCAGAGAACACTGGAATTAATGAGATAACTGTAGAAATTTACTACAGAATGACAAGTTTAGGAGAGAGAAGAAATAATGCAGAGAATAACTGTTAACCTCAGACTGTGTGTTCAAGGTCACTGAGCCTTTTTAAATGCTTCAGCAATACTAAAATAATGCAAAGGCAAAGGACAAAAGTGCAGTCTGATTTCAGACTATGGAATTTATGTCTGACAGCAAAAATAGAAAAGGAAGAAGTCACTTCTTCCTTCCTTCACTCCATGTGTTTCAGGTGTATGTTTCCAAACCAATAGGTAACTCAAAATATAATTAATTTGGACTATATTACAGTGAAAGAAATTGCAGATATAAATTGGAAAAAAAAAATACATATTGAAGTAAAATTATTCCACAATGATAAACAGAAAAAAGTATGACAGAATAGGAAAAAAAAAAAAAAAAAAGAAAGAAAAGGAGGCATAAACAGTGCTGTTTCCTAGGAACCTAGCCTAAGTGACTATTTTTTACTCTTTTCAGGCTATCACCATGGTATTACTTGCCTGTCAATGGAGAACAGTATCCAGTGATTTTATTCAGTTATTATTCATTGAAAGGCATTCTCTTCCACCACTTTGAATTCCTGAGGAAGTTACAAATCCAAACATAATTGAAGTGAACCTCATCTTCCCATAAAAGTTGTAACAAACTGATGAATTTTCTGATTCTCATAATTGTAAATATGGCTCAGAGCTTTGTGCTATTTTTCACTTTAAAGCATTATGCTCAATTCTTTGTGCCTTAACAAATTGAAAAGTCCTTTTTCTCTACAAGCAGGATAGCAGCTAGTCCTGACAAGAAGAGTAAGGAATTGGACACTTCAATTTCTTTCAGGATCTGGGTCTCATTGTCACCTTATTTCTATTCCTAATCTGTAATATATACCAAAGATATTTTTGCTAATCTCCCAGTTATTCAGAAAGCCATCCACACCTTTTCCCACAATTCTCTCCTATTTTAATCCTGCTTTGAAATACTTTGGGCAAATTACCTAGAGTAATTTCAGAATAAATATAAATATAATTTAACATTAATGCTGGGGGAATATATTTTGAAAAATAATACTTTTATTGAAAATAATGTGTAAAGAAGATGGAAATTACTAGAGATTACAAAGTAATTAAGAAAAAATTGGCTAGAAGAAAAGATTGACTGATATAATTAGAAATATTAACTTTTCACACAGTATTAAAAGAAAACAATTTTTCTTCAGTAAAAATGAAAATATTTTGGTTTTTAATTTTTCAAATCAAACATTCCACTGAAAGGTAATTACACAAAGAAAAAATGTATCAGTAGATTTGATTCATCTTTTCCCTCTTCATTTTGCTACAATCGCTTTCATGACTTTCTTTCTCTCACTTGTGAAAAATTGTAAATCTATTGGAAAAAATTGCTCTCATACGCTTTCCAGCTACTGAGTTCTATAAAGGAAAAAAATTTGCATCTCTCTAGGAATACATTTTTCCTTCTTCCTTCATCCTTAAAGACAAATTCTGCTATTTGAAGTCCAACATGCAGGTAACCCACCTGGCAAGGACTTTCTTATTGTATACCTATTTATCTTTGTTCTCTGATAGACCTTTTTTCTATCTGGCAGAACACAACCAAGGTTTAAAATCCTTCCACTTTTAACTTTGTTTCACCAACTTCTGAAATGTCATTCAAAGAGAAGTTAAACAACAGAGAAGAGGCAGCTACACAAATCAGCTCCAAGTAGTGCTGCTGTTTGAATGATTGTGATCCCAAAAAGCATTCAGAAATCCCCCAAAATGCACCATGACTGCACTGCTTATTGTTAATTATAAACAGGCATGGCAAGAGCTCACTCACCAAATGGAGCCTCCTGTGTTTAAATGGAAGCCTGAACTTTTCACTGTATTGAACAGCTGAGCAAAAGTGAAAATTAAAACTGTTCTATGTTTCCCTTAGTATTTGCTTACACAGTAGCTTTATTCCGGTTAAAAAACTAGAACTAAACTAATCTTGTACATATTGACACATATATGCCCACACAGGAGAGGGGAGCAAAGAAGAGTAATAAAATTACTAATAAACTCCAGCTTGTTTCTGTGAATTTAACTTATTTTTACTTCAGTATATTTTAATTAGACTAGAACAGCACATTTAAACACTGATCTTACCACCCCTGGTTTGGAAACAAATCTGAATAAGAATCACCTGTCATTGCACCAGTACACTAAATAAATCTTTGCTACTTGGACTTCCAACACTTTCACTGCTCAGTTTGCTTCACATGACATGTCATCTTCAAAGGTAAATGAAGAAAACAGCAAAGGTGGAGAAAAGAGATTTTGACCATAGATTTATCTATTCTGATTACAATATCACTGGTGTTTTTCAGTGAAATACTCTGTAGTTGTACGTAACACTGACAAAACTATCCTAACAGTAAATGGGGATCAATATACACATCTTTGAATTCTGTCAAAGGAACAAAATATGGACAAGCTAAACACACTTTCTAAAAATTCCCTTTCATAATTATAAAAACTACTATGGAGAGTTGTGTTTTAACACACAAAAGAAACTCTGCCTTAAAGGTGGGAAATATGGTGCATGCAGGTTGATCTGAACAGGCACTTCCCTTAATGACCTTGTGTTGATCAATACCTAAACACATCCCGGCCAGCTGGGAATGTTCCCTGAAGAAAGCAGTTCTGATTCTCACAAAGGAAAAGTCAGGATGATTAATAAAGTGCTTTTCACTTGTGATCATCTGTATATTCACAAAGTTTTCACTCCTGATGATTTCACCCATCCTGTCAATATCTACCTTCTTTGATGTTTGACTATTTTTCTTGTGCAGAGGAGATCACAGCTCTGACCAAGCTCATGAAAGTTCAAGTACAAAAAACAACAGTTTTAAAACTGACTTTGTACTTGATGGGTTGTTTCCCCTTCTCTTGGTTTACACAATAAAATAAGGACAGGACTTTTTTTGGAGAATAACTGCTTTATACAAGTCTAGCAGCCTTTTTGAGCCTAAGTGGCACAAACTATAAACAACAGAATTACTTAGGCCAGACTACACTTTTAGGCAGCAGAAGCCAGGCTTGACCTACAGAAATGAAAGGCAGTTTACACCAAACAAGGATATATATTCCACTCTGCCCTCTCCCCTTGTTGCCTCAACACTTGCTCTTTCCCTCTGCTGTGTGTCCCAACAAAGAATGGCCCTTTCCCTTCTAACAACACTATTTATATTTCAGAATGACAGAGGAGTCTTCTTCCTGTGCAACCTTCTGAATGAGGATAATGTTTTCTCAGGTGATTGCTTTTTGCCAAATTTCATCTGGGAACCAGGTGGATTGTTCCTATTAGCAGATATTAGAAGATTAGGATTTGATACTGCTATTCTTACAAGTACCTGTTTCCCTAATGAGTCTTGCATGCAGATCAGTTCTAGAGGTGGCTCTAATTTTGTGCAATTTAGATATCACTCCATGCAAAACTGCATTAGACTTCAGTGTACTTTGAAATAAAATCATTTACTCTCCTGACTTTCTTTTTTCCTCCCTGTGGTCTATGAAATATCCATTGATATGGCAGTGCTGATCTGCAGCAGCTCTCCCTGCTGACTTAGGCCAGCAAGCTGCTCATGAATCTAGCAGATGTTTCAGTTGTCTAGGCCAATGGAAACCTTATGGACCCTTTTTTCTTCATCTCCTCCCAGGAGCAAATGTTAGTACAGCAGATATCTGGATGTGTGCCATGTAGCAGCAGAGACGGGAAAAAGCTGCTGTGGCTTTGCTGAGTATGGTGCTGTATAATGATTGTATTTTTTTCCAGTCCTCTCTAAGAGTGTTATTTCCAAATCTCATGCTCCTCACGTGTAGCTGAACACAAAACTGGGTTCTTTAAAATGTTCCCTAAACTTCCCCTGTTGTGCTATTGAACCTTAACCCTAGGTTAATACACAGATATAAATGAGAAAGATACACTCATATGTTGGTCTTCTATTTCCCTGCCAATATAAATTCAGAAATGCCTAAATGCAAGTGCCATTCATCATCATGCCCCCAACAGATTGTACAGACTGTACTTTGAGCAACCTGGGATAGTGAAAGGTCTCCCTGCCCAGGGCAGCGGGTTGGAACTGGATGAACTTAAAGGTCCCTTAGAACCCAAACCATTCTGTGTTTCTATGATTCTATGGTAATTTAAAGGAAATTATATTCCTGAATTCTCTAGCTGTCCTCAAAAAGTGCTTTTTGAAACCTTATTTTTTCATCACTTGACCTCACTTTAGCGGTGGGTGGTAGGAACAGTCTCTTATTCAAAATCTCTAAGTTCTTATTCTAGAATGTGTTTCTTTTTTTTATTTTGACCTTTGGATCCCTTTTATTTGTGAGAATTCAACATGAAGTCTGTCATTTCCAGTTGTCTATGAATAAAAAGCTTCAGACCAAATATCATATTTGCTTGAAATTGTTGCCCTTATTGCTCTTAAAGGTAATAATTTGGTTTAACAATAGGGATCAGCAAAAAAAAAAAAAAAACAAAAAAAACCAAAAAAAACAAAAAAAACCCAAAAAAAACCACCAAAAAACCCAAATTTCTTTATGCATTTATGAAAAATATTTTTAGATATAGGCATTTATTATTCCTCTCTCATGAGACAATTAAATTATGACTCCTCAGAAAGTACAAAAAGAGACAGGACAGAAGGATCTATTTAAAGTCAGTAGCAGAACCAGAAACTCAGAAGTGACTTCTGAATTTGCACAAGTAGTATTAGCATTAGCTTCAGCGTCATCTGGGCTGAAGTCTTCATCTTTTTTTAAACAAAAAACCCTAATTTCTGTCCAACAGGCTGACAGAATAACTTTATTCATCAATTACTTTCAATTAGAAATCTGCATCTTTCTTAGGAAATTTTTTTTGTCTTCCTTAAAATAATATTTAGGTATGTCCTCTTGCACAAAGAATCCCTTACAGATCTGGAATGAGAATAACAGTTAAATTAACTGTATTCAAAAGGCAAAGAATCAAATTAATCAGATCCATATAAATACCCTCATATCTGTACAGCTAAGTTCAACATTAAAAAAAAAATTGAAAGGTTAACCTAAGAAGCTAGAATAACACTATAATCGATTTAGTATAAAAATTTTAGTGAATTTTATAAAATGTGATCCACGAGGGCTCTCAACAATAACAGTTTTGCAAAATAATATCTTTTTTAAATCCACTGAAATGTAAGAAATCAGCAAGTAAATTGATATGCACATTAAAGTAATTTTCTAGGTCAGTGAATCAATGTCAGTAATGGTTGACTAGATTCCTTACTTGGCTGTAAGAATATTTTAGTAGAAGCCTTTTATTTTATAATTTACTGAATTATTATAAAGGTTATTTGGTACCTAACACAATGCTGTCTTCTAGAAAAGAGAACCTCCTGCATTTTACAAGAAAAATTACATGGCAGAGGAGGATGTGTGACAAAATTTACAAAACTGATATACTAGCTTTACTATAGAAATTTTAATCCTTTTTTAAACAGTTACAACACCTACCCTAAGCAAGGAAATGTATTTCCCCATTAGGGGAATATAAATGTCAAAGACCATATTTGCATATCAGGGGAGGGCAGGAGAGGGGAGGAGGCGACACAATGACTAACATCTGTTGAACAGATTGAGATAACAAGAGTTTTTCCAGACAGCAGAGTGCATCCCAAGTGAAGAAATGAAAGAGCATTACAGTGGATTAATGTGTTTCAAAGTGGAGTAATGTAAGTTAAATGGGAGTTTCTGAACTTAAGAATTTTCAGGTAAGTTTTTAAAATACATAACATACAACAGCTCTTGAGTTTAGGTCTTCAGAACGAGCATAATAATTTTAGTAACTTTCAAGCACAGCCTGTCCCATATTTGAGTAAAATAAGTTGTGGTTTTTTTGTTTTTTTTTTTTTTCCCCGTAGCTGGTCTTTGTTACTTTTTTAAACCTACAAAGAAGGAAATGCAACATGCATATTTCTATATCTCATTGCCTGCTTACATTCAACTAATTTTTCCTTTCAGTTTGCACAAAGCATCTCATTCTTGGCATTCTTCCACAGAGCTATCAGAATCCCTGCTTGAAACACCATATATGAGAGGAAGGCAAGAGAACTGATCCTGTTCACCAAGTGCCTTTGTTTTGAGTATCAAGATTTCTGTATTCTCACGACCATGCACTTGTTTATGAACACTGACAAAGCAAAAGAGCAAGTGCTTAGAACACAATGTGCTTTATTAACACTGCTACTGCAAATTTTATACTACCACACAGCTATGTGCTTGTAGAGGCAGACTCATTTGCAGCCATTGCAGAGTAACTTTTTTTTACTTTTTATTTTGGCTTTTGTTGTGGATTAGTTAGCCAAGATTATAAAGATTTGAAAAAATGTTCTATTTGGAAAGGGGAGCTGATGATGTAGTGGGGATTTTCTGTGATGAAGCCATACAGTTTAAAAAGATGCACAAAGTTCTACACCTCTGAGCACAGAGCACATCAAACAGCAGAAAGGGTGACTTTGCCCATGATTCAAATCTCTTCTCAGTCAATACTCAGGCTTGAGGCATCTATCACACTTGGACTCTTCAGCACTGTAGTCCAGTGCTTAGTGCTTTCTCTCCAAAACAGGCAGTGCAAAGTGGCCACAGGACATGTCCTACAAGGGTTTATTTAGACTGTTGCTCCATTTCTGACCTAGAGCAAGCACAGCTATCTCCACACTATACCACAGTTCACAGTGTAACCATCACTTTTACTGATCTTCCTGAGTTTCTTTCACAGAACCACAAGAAAAAAAAAATCATATCAACTAAATGACTGAGGCGAGTTAAATTCTATCACTAGTGTATATCTTCCATATCTCTCCTTTGGGCCAGGCAGTTGTGGAATAGACAACTGCACTGTCCTCTGCAAGATCATTATATTGCTTTTTTAATCTTAATTTCAATAGTTTTGTATCCCCCACTTCGAGAAGGTACAGAAAATCCATAACAATTTTTTCCAAACCCTTAGTAAAAACCTAGCTTTCAAGTGCTGTTTTACTCACTTTTAGATGTTGCTCCTTCTGCTTGACTCTGAGAATCAAAGGAACAGAAAGAATGACAGCAGTGAAGACATCTTTTACTATCATGCACTGTATAAAAAGCCTGAGCGAGTTCTCCTGAGCACCATGGAATTACAGGCCATTACATGCACTTATAAACCTTTCTTATATCATTTGTTGGACTTTCCATTCTTCAATCCTCCCAGAATGATGAACATGGATTTATCAGCCCAGTAATGCCAATATCAGTCAAAAGTTAGAAGTGTTGCTTGCTGTAAAATAATCCATGTCTAAAAAAATCAGGAGCATAAAAGAAAAGTTGGTATTCTCAATTAATTTGACATGTAATTAAATCATGTCTAATTTAGACATCCTCCCACTTAGAATTTATACTTTCAGCCATGGAAAGCAGTTGCCTTGAAGCCTTTTGTCAAGCATGCTCCTTCTGTATGAGAGATTTGGATTGGTAAGTCTACCTTCCTCTGTCACTGGCAGCAGAGTCTGTAATATCTCTGCTGCTTCCCTCCAGATGCTTATTTCCCTTGCCAAATGTTGCTTCCCTGAGCCTGTGTGCTGCTGTACCACTTCAGCTGTCAGGCTGGCCAGACCCTGAACTGAATCTGTGAAATGATTGGGTTTCAGCTGTCCCAGGCTGGATGGCAGACAGCTGAATCAGCGCAGTGCAGGTCATGAGGACTGGGAAGAACCTCTCTGATACCAGCTTGTAAGAAAGAAAATCATTACTGAACCACATATCTGTGATTTCTTGTGTGCAGGAATAATTTATGTGCAAACAGATGCATGGGGCTGAATAACAAAGCAGTAGGATTACAAAAGATTAGTCAAAACTCGGCCAGAGTTCTCTTAAATTTTACACTAAGTTTACTCACAGAAACAACTTACAATAACATTTCAAAAAGGGAGTTTACATGTTTAAGAAGCCAAGAATAATTGTTTGGCTTTCAGTTAAACATAATTCTGGTTCTGTGTTTTCACAGAAAAAAAAAAAAAAACAAGGTAACTATAGGATCTCCAAATAAACCAACATTGCAGAGTCTGTTTCACTGAAAGACTCTAACATTATTTACACTGCTTCTGGGCAATTATTTCAAGATAATAAATTCACTGTAGCTATAGCATCTCATTCCCCATGCATAGAAACCTAATTTTCTAGGAGTATATATAGGTTCTTAGAAGATGCCCTCTGTAAAAATAGCTTTTAATGGCTTTGTGTTGGGATAAGAGGGGAATAATAAAAAAAATTAAAAAAAAAAAAAACAAAAAAAAAAAAAAAAAAAAAAAAAAAAAAAAACTAGACCCTCCTTAGATTTTCAGTAAGAACCATTTATATATAGTTCTTTTAGACCTGCATTAGACCATAAAGAGTATTTTCTTTTTATTCACTTTACTTTAAAATAGGTAGAACAGCTCCATCCAAAAATACTACAAAGAAAAAAAATTTAAAGCAAATAAATCTGCTCCAAGAAAGGATGAAAATAAGGTGGCAAAACCAACCACTAAATTATGATTTTTGATTTGCATAAATATTTCTAATTTTTTTGCAGTGCTATTTGGGAACAAAAATACAATCCAGCAATTCTGAGACCTGGAGCTTTAATTAAGAAAACAAATGTAATACCAAACAACATGAAATTTGTCACAGAGTAGCAAGAGATAAGAACTTTCTTTTTCAGATACAAATGAAAATGTGAAAGAAATGACTGCATGTTATAATGCTGCTGCAATCTGATTATTCTGTTCCAAAAGCCACATCAAATGCACTAAGATGCTGGTACAAGGGCAAGGAAAAGTCCAAAGGTTCCATCCCAGTCTATATTTAAGAACTTGTACAATGATACAGAAAACTCACTTGCTTCTGACTGCTTTAACTACTGATGTTACAAATACTCTTGCTTCAGGCTTCATATACAGAAGGCCAGCATCATGGGGAAGAAGGAAAAGAAAAACAAACAAACAAAAAATCAACAAAACCAGCAACCCCTCTCACTCCCCAAAGCAATATCACATTTGTTTGGACATGGGAAGCTCTGTTGCAATAGACTGGAACTAAATGTATGGCAAACCCAGTGATTGCAGAAAGCCCTTGGAGCCCATGCAGCACACTCCGCATGAATAAATGCAAACACAGGTATTTTAGCAAGAGAGAGATTAAATCAAATTTTTGCTCCAAAATTACAGAAACTGTAGACATTTAATGAAATAGATGACAACATCTCACAACATCTGTTCCAACACAGTTATACAATGAGAAGCTGACTCCCCCTCACTGCTACAAGCAACATTTTCCAGCTCTGCCAGACAAGAAAGTTAGACAAGTAAGTAAATTTCTTATTTGTTCTCCCTCATATACTTACAGATGAGTTGGACAAAAGTATTAAAATAGCAAATGGAGTTAAAAGGTAGGAGGTAAAAGGAAGTAAAAAGTAGTCACACTTTTCTAGTGTGACTGTCCTATTAAAGATGAGGTAGAAAAGCTATACTCATTCTCTAAGAAAACACATTCCTATAAAGTCAGAAAAAAACTTTTCTGGTATTTGATGACACACAGATTCCTGACTACAGAATAAAAGTCAAAAGGATGGTAAAAAGCTTGCTTTACCCCATTGCCCATCTTGAATTTATGGTGTATTTGTAGTTTTCATTTAATATCATTAAAAATAGCCAAGAATCCACATTATGTAAAAAAAACACCAATATTTAAAACACTAAAGTGTAACAGTAGAAAATAAGGAGGGACTAAAATGTTATGGCTTGTAGATGACACTACACAACTGGAATCTGATGCAGCAAGGGTCATCATACTGGACTAGTGGGGAGAAAAACAGAAAAACCAAATTGAACTGCAGACAGGGAAACTATTTAAATCATTCCTTTAGGCAGACTACCTGCAAAGGACTGAAACATCAGAAACTGGAGAAAAAAAAAGCTTATGACAAGAAGTCTGAACAGTGACAAGCAACTTTTAGTCAGTCTTTAACATGCCTAACTTGATATGTATAAAAGGGACCAAATTTGCAAAGTGCAGGTCGTATTATTTGCTGAGAAATGATAACCACTTAACAATTCTGAAATATAGCTTGGGTGGAAACAAGGCTTTTAAAAACAAAGAATAATAGGTTTAAGTATAGCAATCACTGGGAAACAACCCAACCAAACAAAACAGAGAATGGGAGAGGGAAAATTGTATCAAGCAGGAGAAAGATGAAAGAACAAACTCCATCAGAAAATGCTTAAATGACAAATTTATTTATGTCACAGAAATGCACCAATTGTAATGATGTTCTGTTTAAAAAAAAATCCCCAAACTTTACAGCTTAAAAATGCAGAGAGGAGCAATGAGAATTTTCATTTGGAAATGCATAGTTGGTTGTTAGTTGGTTGTTACTTTGTTTTAAAATATTGCTAGAAATGGAAACATTTAAACTGCCTTTTTTTTTAATCTTAAGAACTTACTGAATTTGAAGAATGGAATTGTCTCAATGAGTTCCAACACATTCATTTACACATTTATACATAGTCTCTAGCTGTATCACAGCATTAAAAGAGGGATTCACAGAACACAAGGTCTATCTACATTTTCCTCCTACAGGTCACAAGAAATAACAATAAATTCTTTAAGCTGAAGAACAGAATAGACTATACTAAGGTTTCTAAACCAATTTTCATTCTACTTCAAGTTGTGTGTGGAGGGAATTGGCTAATAAAAAGTCTTACACACAAAATCCATTACAGGAAGGCTCATTTCCCCAAAAGTGGGTCAGAAACAATTTCAACCTCGTTAATGGGATGGGGAAATGGCGACTGTTGAAACAAGCAATGCAAGAAAGAGATTTTAAAGTCTTTGTTTTGCACCCAACCCCTAAATTGAGCAAACAAATTTTAAGGGATCAAAGCTGGCCTATTATGAAGCATAAAACTATCTCTGCTGAGAACCATAAATTATGTATGGAGAAGGCATATTTACCAGTGCTGCTAGTAATGCAGAACATCTCTGAATGAGCACTGACTGCTGAATGCCTCATGTTCTTTGTGATGAATTATGCAGGAAGCTCCAACACAACTGTGCTAAGGTGCTGGAGTTCATGTACAGGAGGGCTTGAGAGCCATTGAATAAGTGGGAGACAAAAATATTACCTTTTTTTTCCTTTTTCCTTTTACTCAGGTCCAACATTTTGTGAAGAGTAATTGCCACTAACACAAAAAAGAATATACTGAAGAAGTCAGAAAAAAATTATTGTCTTCTCCACCTCCTTCCATTTTTTTTTTTCTTCTCACCTACCTTTCCCTCACCACATATCCCTTCCTCAAGTGATGCAGCTACATAAAGCTTTGAAGTACTGATTGCAGTGATGCACTAAATTTCATGAACAAAAAAAGGCATTTGAGAATTCAAGATCCAGCATGGTACATCAATTGAATATTTCCTCCATCATGGACAGGTAATTAAAAAAAAAAAAAAAAAAACAAAAACCTTTTGCTTCTTTCAAAATAAGGATGGCTTCAGAACAGGTTCATTTAGAGTAAAGGTTCCAAAGAATCTGAAATAGTAGTGAAGTGTGGGGAATATCTACGTAGCCCAATGAGGCACAATGCAACGGCTCTTCCCAGCTCTGAGGCAGTGAGATCCAGAAGCCATCTGCTCCACTTCTATCCATGTGCCTAGACTGCTTTGATGCACAGCTATGCCTTAGCTGTACTATTTCTGATTCAACACCTAAATTAGCATCTCTCTCTGGTTGCCTCACTGAACTCCACAAACTGGAATGAGAGCAGGGATTTTTACCATGCACAATCAAAACCAAGGACAGGTTTTCCCATCCAAATCGGAAACACATAAGAACACAGCAGTCTGTCATCTGGCTCATTCCAGAAGATGGGAAACCAATCTGAAACCCCCACATGCAGAGTCATTGTGAGCCTGCTTGGTTACCTGATACATGTCTGGACTCGTGGTTGTGAGCACTTTACTGTTTCTTAAGACAGAGGGATGAAAGTCTGTAGGGAAGCCATCAGATTCAGCTAAAAATATGGTGAAATACCCTTGAAACTCAACCTGCCTGATTATGACATGTCAGGAAAATACAAAGTGTAATTTTCCCCCAAATACTCAAAAGCTGTTCTGATTCTAATTCAAATATCATAGAATTATACCACAGAATGTTTTGGGTTGGAAGGAACCTTAAGGATCATCTGGTTCCAACAACCCTGCCACAGGCACACCTTCCATCAGACCAGGTTGCTCAAAGCCCCTTCCAGCCTGGGCTTGAACACTTCCAGGGGTGGAACATGTTCAGCTTCTCTCTGACAGTGAAGAATTTCCTCCTAACATCTAATCTAAAACTACCCTCTTTCAGATTAAAGTCTACTAGATCTTTTCTTCTAAAAATGAGGGTTATATTTCCTTTTTTTACAGCCAGTGGGAACTTCACCACCTTACCACAACTTCTAAAATACAATGACTTATCCACTTCATCTGTCACAACCCTTAGGACCCATGGATATATGAGACTATTTTTCAGTCCGTGTGCTATTTGTGTTATCCAAAGCCTTTTCTATTTATTTAGACCTATAGAGAAGTAAAAGTATATAATTTTCACCTTCTTTTCAAAGTGAATACACTGGTTTAACACAGTGCATTTTTTCTAACTTCTCATTTAAAGCAGGTGGTTGAATTTTCAAATCTTCAGGGACAAATATCCATCTTGGACTGTAACTTTATCTGTCTCAATTCAGGAGAGAGGATTCATTTTTTTTCTCTTTAAGAAAGTTATAAACCTCATCTTGAAGTCTTTGAAGATGAAATGTATTTTCCCTATGCTCCTAACTTCAGCAATGGCCTAGAGACTCAGCAGGAAAGTAGGTCATTAGAGTCCCAGATACTTTCTTTGACACAGCTAAATGACATTTCTTCTGGAATCCAAATGTCATTTTTGCCCTTTATTCTTAGAAAAATAGATGTCAATCCCCACTAGAAAACACTGTGATCATTACTTTTTGATAGAAAATTTAAATCAATGGAAACTAAAGTAAGTTGGAGGTACTGCGTCTCTTCAGCTTCTGTTTCATATCAATTTTCTAGGCTTCCTGGGCTGCCCAAGTATGTCTCAGCTGCCAGTCTCTTCTGTTCAAGAATAAATCTAAAAGTATCTAAGGCAGCATCTGTGCATTTTGGAGACTCTCAGAGTTCAAGATCCAGAAAAATTCTGCTTAGTTTCACACCGATTTAGAAAAAAAAGCAAACCTTTTTTAGTGAACTTTCAGGCTACAGTCTGACTTCACACTGTAATGCATCCAACAGCCTAATCACTGCCATACTGCAGATAAGGGAACAGCAGTGGTTGAAACACAAAGCTCAACACGTTTTAAGTCTAAATGGCTAATTTCAATCACAAGGCAGAAATTGAGAAGCCTTGTCTTGGCATCCTCCTGTCACCAGCCCAGACCTCTCCTCCAGCACAACAGCTCCTCCTCTAAGAATCCCCACTTGTCCCACACACATTTTAAGCATGGCTGCCAAATGTTTCAGACAGACTGGTGTTTTGTGGTTTTCTACTACCCTCCCCCAGAATACACAATTTGTGTCTAATAGAAGCTCACATCGAACACTCAAGGAAACAAAGCAGATAAGAACAGAGAAACAACGTGTTTGTAAAATAATTTGCCATGAACAACCCAGAAAGTTCCATTACAGAGACCTCTTTAGCCACAAGGCCTTAATATTTGAATGACATAAGTGACAGAACACTGAAAATGGAAACAGAAAACCCACAAAAATTCCTTGGCAGTGGGAGACCAGGGGATGGGTTACCAGAAAAAAAACTCTGAAATTCAAATCACTATGCAATCAGACCAGTAGAAATATGGTTTAGTTTAATTGATATGCAAAATTTATGTAAGCATTTAATCAAAAATCCTTTCCCACTTAATTCAGTGCCATCTCCCTCCTTTTAGGAGGTCCTTTCTGCCATCCCCCTTTGCACAGGCCTCAAGTATATCAAACTCTTGTTTTTCCTTCTTTTCTGCAACAGGCTTTGACCAGAATCCAGGGAAAGAGTTTGGACAACTCCATCTTAAGGGAAAAAAAACCAGTGAGATACAGAATCTGTCTTCTTAGGAAGTCTTTTGAGATATTAGAAGAGAAAAATCCAACTAGTGAAATTATAAGACATCAACAGGCCTCTTTTCTGCCCCAAGCATGGACAAAGCATTTTAAAGCCAGTCTAATCAGAAGAAATCCTATGTCAAGATCATAACAGATTCCTTTACTGCCAATGAGGGAGACAGATATACTCTGTTAAATCTATACTGTAACTCAATACTATATTATGCCTTATAGTTTTGCAACTTTGTTCCATAAATTCATAAACATATGTTTTCAAGTCAATATACCCTTTCAGCCATAATCTTGCACTCTGACAAGCCAAGTAAATGACCTGACATAGAAAACGTTAATCTCTGCTGGTCACTGGAACAGGTGTTGAGCTCCACAAGCTGCTGACAGAGTAAAAAGTTGTGCCTCTACAGGCGCAGCAAGTTGGGTACTGAGTGATGCTGCACATATTCAAAAAGAAGAAAAAAAATCATTGCCTGGCTGTCATGGATCACTGCAAAAGCAAGGAGCATGCCTGAATACCAAGAATTCCCAAAGGAAAGCTTTTATAATGTCAAATAATGCCATGAGTGCCTGGGAGGAAAAAAGAAAAGAAAAAAAAATATAATAATTTTAAAGTCCATCAGTGAGGTACTGATAAGTTAGAGTGTGACCAACAAGCAAACACGAACTGTGGAATAGGATTTACAATATCTGTAGCAGATTGGAATGCTCTGGAAGATAGGTATAAGACACTTCAGGAATTAAACACTAAATGTTGCAAAAAACAGAAAATGTCCAATAAAGTCTTTAAAGGATACACAGCAAGTCCAAATACAATTCTGGTGGCACAGAGCACAATTATGTTATGCATTTAGGATACAGATAAAGTAATGATATGGCTACAAAGTTAATGAAAAAATGACCAGCCAAAAATTATGGTAAGAAAAATACAAAAACCCACCTATCAGGAAACTTTTATCCATGTAGTATAGGTATAATTTATGTGAGATTAGAAATTGTTTTTGTTTTTCGTTTTTTTTTTTTTTTTTTTTTTTTTTTTTTTTTTAATCTCGTTGCTTGTCTTTTAACCACCACTAAACAGCATTACACTTGCTAAATATTCATGTCTTGACCAAAAAACCCCAGCGAACAAATCCACCACCAAGTCACCTTGTGTAGACGGGGAAGGATAAGTGAATTTGCTCCCTGCAAATGACCAGAAAGAAGTGCAATCTAAAAGTATCATTCATACAGAAGAGGGCTGATCTATCTCACAGAAAGTGCTGGACAACCTTTAGGACTGCAGTAATAGAAATGAGAAAAAATCCCCCATGCACTTGGGGATTAAAAATTGAAACTTCAGCTATACCCTAGAATCTCATTAGCTGAGAACAACCGAGCAGGAAGAAGACACATTTTCTAATTTATCACTGGATGAGTATGAATGACCAATATGGAGAAGCTTCAAGAGAAGCAGTTATAAGACAGTTGAAGTATTTCTGGTAGATATAGGAAGGCTGGATAGAAAAGATGCAGTGAATCCCAGGTAAAACATTGCAGAATTTTCTGCTCACTTCAGTCAACAATAGCCAATTAACACCATGACACACAGGAAGAATATTATCCTGGAAATAGAAAAGACTGAAAAATATCTGTGTCTACCAAAATGACGACTGGGAGAAAAAAAATATAGTTGTATATTATTCACATTGATAAAAAATTACATGTGAGAAGATGTTTATAATTAAAGATAATCTTGATAAAAGAAAAAATTATGTGAATATGCTGCTTCTGGAAATTAGAAGAGTACACCTTTCATTGTAAAGGAAGGGTTCAGAGTTTCCCTAATGAAATAATCAGGTGAGAAGAAAGACAAACCAAAATCAAACCAACCAACCATCACCAAGCAAAACCCAACAAATCCTCAGCTTTTCAGAAGAATGAAGACAGAGGTGGTAATACGTGATAGCTATAGAGATTGGTCTTGATCATCAAGAATACCTCTCCTAATTGTTTATGTTCAACCTGAATTTTAGAAACAGCCAAGGGACTTGAATACTGTACTTTAAGAACTCAACTAAATTCACATATTTTGGGAGACATGTTAACATTTTTCAGGTAAGACTGACAGCTTTACAGCCAAAATCACTGATATGACATCTTCTTTAGAGTAATTGTGACAGGAAATAACACTTTGCTCTTCACAGAGGCACTAAAGAAAATAGAATTTATTTTTAAAACTGTAAAGTTATTAAAATAGTTGTCACTAACCTACACAAATGACTGGATATATTTTGGAAGATATTTAGATCAGATCAAGATGGTAGCTGAATAAAGGAAAACTATTTACAAGAGCATGTGGAGACAGGACAAGGGGGAATGGCTTAAAATTAAAGAGAGTAGGTTAAGATCAGATTTTAAGAAGAAATACTGGACTTTGCGCACTGCTGGTATCCCAAACCCCAGAAACTTATTTCAACAGAGCTCCAAGGCCCTGTTGAAGAGCTCCTGACCTTTTGAAGAGAGGGAAAGCCAAAGATCAGGGGAATTCTACTATGTCTGCTCTGGAAAAGCATTTTTACTAGTCTGCCTTCTGGGGAATATTTATTGTAGGAGTGGAATGGGTAGTCCATTACAATAATTATTGCAAAAATTGAATTCTGTAAGAGAAGCCCATCCATGGTAGGGAAGCCCATTCATTCTATTCATTTCTATACATAACAATATCTGAAAAGAACACTGAATTATTAGCTCATTAGTGTTGCACACTTGTAAATTCCTAAAATGCAAATGGACATTAATGCAGGGATTGATATTCTCCCTTCATTTCTGAGCTTCTATTTGGAAAGCATTAGCTGACACACTTTATGTTTCCAGAAGCCAATGATGAATAAACAAAATAAATACTACTCCCCAGAACAAATGAAAACAGCTACTTCTGAAGGAAATTAAATAATGAAACAAAGGAATTTCCAATGGCAGGCTTTTTGAATGAAAAGGGAAACTACACAAAAAGCACAAAAAGTTTTTCTACCTTGAAAAGCTTACAGTTATGTAGAATTGTTTCTTCATCAACTAAAACAAATATTTTTTCTCCTGATACAACACACAGAGCACATATAATGTATACATACAGAAATAAGACTAACTATTAGAAAAAACAGATAGGAGGGTGACCCTTCACAAGAGAAAAAGAACTGAGTATTCTCAGTACCAGTTAACAAAAGAAGAGTGAGTCTGTGGGAAACCAGTTGGATGCATTCTATGTGCACAGGTACTGACATAAATCAGAAGTTTATCATCTTATCTTTGCTTGCACCCATTAAACCAGACTTTGGCAAACTGGCAGTGACTTCAGTAGGACACATGAGGACCTGCAAAGCCTAGAAAGAACCTCTACTGCTGGTTGCTGCAAAGGCCAGCTGCACTATTCCTTTCCATGGTCTTTTTTCCAGTGCTTCCATCCCTCCTGACAGCTACACTCAATTTTATTTCTAACTCCTTAATTGTCTTTCTCATCTCCCTTTGAATGATTTTTGTTAAGTTTCAACATTTTAAAGATTTGTATCATATTCTTTAAACTTAGAAGACTAAGTTGGAATGATGACTTTCAGCTAGTAGGTCTCTAGGGAGCCCATGAACAGAATAGAATGCTGAAACAATAAATGAAATGATTCAATATTTACAATGTTTTCTGTGGGTTTCTTTTTAATTACTACATGTTATTAATCCATTAGTTAATCTATTTAGCTTCCAGATCTGATTTCATAGAATCATAGATTCATAGAATCAGGATCCTAAAAAGGAAAACCTGAGGTTTTTTCTTTTCTGGAGTGCTGGTACTGGCATACTTTGAGTTGCAGCAATCTGTGAAGAACAGACTCATTCATCTGTTTGGCTTCCTGGGAGCCAGCAACAGCTTCCAAAACATAAATGGCAGAGGTTCCTTCTGAAATTTGCAATTATTTGCAACACTCCAAACAGAGCTCTGGTTCTTTTCCATGAGCTGAGAAGCCGCATAAAGACAATGTGATGTTGCCAGCTAGTTTTTATAAGAGATGAACTTCACTTTATCAGCTTAAAATAGAAGGAGTTGGGTGTTCTGCAACCAGTGAGTAGTGATTGAGGATGTTAATTCAGAATCAACAATTTAAGATTCATGGTAAACAAACACTGAGTATTTCTCTCTCCTTTATCAGATCTTGTGGTCAACAGCATAAATTGTCCCATGACCATTGTGAAAAATGCATATTGAATGATTGGCTGTTCACAAATATTTAAATGAATACTACATGTGTTATGTTGGAAAGTTATTTTGTAGTACTGTATTAATCCTATTTAAGTAGTGTGGTAGATATAGTTTTAGGTTATAGCATAATGTTATAATAGAAGCTATGCAATGTAAGATATTTTTTTAACTATCTCAAGAAAGGGATGAGATAATCAAGAAATTCTTTACACAGAGATAACAGCAACAAGACACCTAAGAGTTACTGCCTCCTTATCAGAAAAGACAAACATCCTTCCACCTCCTCTCCTTCTTTAAGAGCCACAAGGATTAAGGGGAAGAAATTGACGATAACCAGAGAACACCCTTTGTTTGAAAAGAATTTATGCATCATGTATAAGATGTATGAATATGCAACAGGCTATTACTTTTAAGGGTTAATCCTTTGCTGGAGAGCCACGCTTTCAAGAGGAAAGCATCTGAAAGTTCATAATTCTTTGTTTTTTATGGTTCTTTATTGTCCTAACTCTGATTGTCCAAATTCTTATTGCTCTAATTTTGATTACTATTTTTATAACTATTTTAATACCATTAAACTTTTAAAATTTTAAAACAAGTGATTGGCGTTTTTCACAACCATCTCTAATCACAGCAGATTTTTTTTAAATAGTAGTGTATGAACACCACAGGAACAAAAATCCCTCCAAAGTACACTGCTCAAGTGTTTTCCACTACCTTTCTATTATATGCTGTCCATAATTAAAATGAGGAAGAGGAGGATGATGGTGATGGAAGGCCTTGAAGTTATTAGCCCTTGAAAGAATCCCAGAGGAAGGCTGAGCGTAGTGCTTACTTACAAAGAACTAGAAATCCCTATGAAACTATAACAGCACACATGAAAAAGTCTAAGCTGATTTAGGCCTTCATAATTATCCAAGAAACCACGAAAGAATTAACATAAAACCACAAATGGTAGCAGTGATGGTGAATCCTCAGCCATTTAAACACCGTGTGTTTCACTGACCACTAAAGTAAAAAAAATTCTCTGAAGATCTTATCTCATACAGAGATTTAAGAAACAAATCTTGAGATCTGACCTAATGTGGAGAATCATTATAAGCTCTCTGGTTTTCAAAAGACCATTTGAGGAAAAAAATTCCTTATACTTAAAGCACTTTTTCCACTTCCTTTTGTTATAGAAGCAGACTGGAACAAAACCGAGCCTGAAAGAAAAGCCTGTATTTTTAAAAGTATCTCTATCTTCAGGAAAATAAAAATCAGTAACCATGGGTTTAACTTGCATCTGTTTAACTGTTATCTTTTCTCCTGTATTTCAGTATTATTATCAATTCCCTTTTCTCTATAGGAAATTTTGAAAAAAACCTCCCGAATTTCAATAGTAGTTGAGTAATTTAGATATTTAGGACAAAGAAGTTGACAACTTGCCTCAGAGCAGCAGCTCCAACCAACTGCCAGTTATTAGGTAGGCACTCATGCCCAACAATTCCACAGGACTTAGAAAATATGATGAACGCATCTTGGGAACTCACTATATCCCTTTTGATTGTGCCTAAATCAACAGTCTAGACTCTGAAGCAAAGTGTTTTTTCTGACTGGAATCTGACAAATTACTTAACTGAGCCAGTACACAGCAATATGTGTCTGAAATGCAGTGTGCCGCCTTTGGAAATTCTTTGCAGAGACACATAAGGGCTCAATGTTCAAAACCATGACCAGATTTACAGCAGCACATCCATTCAAATAGCAAATAAAGCAACCACATTTCCAGCAGAGTTCTATTCAAGTATGGCAAGCTCTCTTAATACACTGCTTTTGACAGTCTCACATGCTTAACACCCAAATGAACACAGACAAATTGAAAAAAAAAAAAAAAGGCAATCAGAATTTGTATTAACCATTGTGGAGGGAATAGTAGCCTATCTGAAAGTTGGGGAATAAGAGCTGACAAAATGCTTTAGTCAATGATAACCAGGTCCACCTCAGAATGGAGCACCCTCCCTAGAGTCCCTCTCCCACAGCTGTGTTGCACTTCACAAGCATGAAAACAGACATTGTCCTTATTCCATCCAAAATTCTTCTGCACTGGCTAAAAAAACCCCAATTAGTCAATAAATGACTGACACATTGGCTCAGTGCAGATGCCTCTCAAATAAAAAGGACATGCCGACAGCAATAGCCTGCCCCTACGAATCTCATTTCAGGGGGGCTTTGTACCTTCCTTTGCTATTTCTGTGCTGTTAGAGCAGCTCTATTCCATAATAACCTGCAGCTTTAATGAGTGTGTTATACGATCACAACTGTTAATACAGGGTTTTTTGCATCTGTTCTGGAAAACAGAATAAAATGCATTAAAAGCCATAAAGAGGACACATAGGCTCATCAAACTGCTGCTTCCAGAGCTGCTCCATCTAAAAAATGAAAAGCTGATTCATGTTGTTTTGGTCTCCTTATTATGAAGTAGGACTTGGGAACTTCAATGGCAAAATAATTCTGGCAGGAACTACAATGGTGAGTGTTTTGACTGCATACACACAACATCATGTGGAAATGTCAGCTCTCTCAATATTAGAAAGATCTTACAGATGTTAGGAAAGATCTTACAGATGTTAGGGCCAAGCATTTCCCAAGTACAATTACAAAGAGTAAAGAGCAGTCAGCAACTTTGTTAAGAACTATTATCATCATTACAATTCCAGCTTTTCTCCCTGAGGATCACAGCTGGAGTTTATAAGGAAGAAAAAAAAAAAAAAAAAAAAAAAAGACAGAAATGTATTTTGGGAGTTTTCTAAAAAATGCTCTAGAACTCAGGCAACTGATTTCTCTCCCAGATTTTCTAGGACAAATGGCACTTATGTGACATACCTAAGTAGATTTGCATGATTTTTTGAGACATAATTACAATGTCTTACATTATCTAATGGAAAACTAAACCTTGAGATAATCTAGTGTCTTGATCTAATGTGAATTTTGCATTTAAGAGGATATTAAAAAAAATTCAACAAGACGCAACACAATTATAAATTTAAACCTTCACAGTCCTCCTGCACTCTTAACATGGTATTTTTCAAAACTTTTTCACTTCCAAACTTTTCTGGTTTTTTGTTTCTCTGTGGACTGTCTTCACAGACAAGCATGAAATTTGGTTCTACATCACCACTTTCTTCCTCATCAGAAATGCTGAATATAAGAAAACTCTGACCCTTAACATCCATGAGAAATCATGGAGGAAAACTGAAATCCATATGTTTCAGCCTCACAAATTTAACCAGTGGACAGAATTTAATCCTTGCAGGAAAGCACAGGCTTTATAAACTGGAAGCAGTGACCAAACTACAGGGGAGGAAATACCAAAGAGACAGTAAAGGAATGGTTATTAAGGCCACATTGGCTTTGTTATTCTCTCCCAAAGTAAAATCACTTACAAATACTAAAGGTGCTTTTAATACCTTAAAGTGACATATGAAAATTCTTCCTTTAGAAGCTGAAACTGTACTTTGAATAAAAACATCATAAGATGTTACAAAGCAGAGCTCCTCTACTTCAATAGCCGTAGAAGATCTGAAAAATTTCAATCAGGTTTCAGATCCTACTATGCTACTACAACAGTCTTGGCAAGCTTTTTGTAATGACCTTGTAGTAAAGGTGGAATATGACAGGTTTTTATTTCTACATGTCTCAGGCGTGAAAGCTTATAACCATAAATAAATGCTCTTCCAAACTACTGATTTATGGAGTTTCCCCAGGCTCTATATTGGATTCACACTTTCAACATCTATACACTTCCACTTGTTCGCAACTTTTGCCATCATATGTTACAGAGTGTCATTTTTGCCGATGATGCCCTGAGTTAGCTATTCCTCAACCAGAAAAAAAAAAAAAAGTAAAAAAACAGCAACAGCAAAGCTAATGCCTGACTAATGTCAGTCACTGAATAGCTGACAACTTTGTGAAGAAAACGCAAATAAGACAAATAGTAGTGTTTGGGTCTCCTTTGTGTACATTCATTTCCTACTGCTCCTTATATGGACAGCTGCTGTGTTACTGAGCTAATTCTATGATAATTTTCTGAATGAGAAATATGCTTGGCTAATTACATATACTGAAGAGAGGACTAAAACTCGAAGGTTTAGATCCTGTATATCTTGCAATTGTGTTGACATGTTTGTATGGTTTTCAGTCAAAACTCTGGTATGAATGAAACCTATTCTTCACCTATATATCTACAAATGTATTTATGTAGAATATACACAAAAAACTTGATCATATGCTGTGAGAAAATCAAAGAGATGGCTGGGTAGAAAATGACCAATGATGAAGATCAGGTGAAGTCCTGAGAAAAAAAAAAAAGATTCTTAACTAAAAGATAACATGAGTAATTGCACAACTATCCAGGCAATAACAGACTATGTTGGCACGACACTCTTCACATGATCTGTCCTGACTTAAGCTTAAAATAAACTGATACCAATTTCATTGACATAATGAGAACAAACAAAGTAAATCAAGTGAATAAAGTCCAGAGTGATCTTTGCCTGCTGGATAAGATGCTTTTAGACAGTGCATCAACCGCTATGATGATTTATATTACAGACTGAGATGTAAGCCTTAAGTAGCATTGTTAAAGCTAAATTTAATTTTATGTTTCTGAAGGAGAATCAGTCTCCTCTTTTAAAAGTAAGCCAGAAAAAATATACCTCTGCATTTGTAGAAGAAATGACTGAAGAACAAAAATGTTTTTTCCATGGTTCTCAAAAATAAAGACAATTTCTTTGGGATACAGATGCAATAAAAGTAAAGAAAAAGACACAAGTCAGAAATTCCCTGTATATCTACCAGGCTACAAAGAATAATCCTGTTATACCCAATTTGTGAGGCAAGAGAGATAGAGTTCAAGGCATTTACAGTACTTAAAACTATAATACTAAAATAGAAAAAAAAAGCTTGACAGTATCTCCCATTAACAGGACATCCCCTAGAACCATCAGAAGTATAGCTTTTATGCCAGTTTTGGAGAGAGAATATAGCATTGTGTGGGTACTACAGCAGTACTTTGCTATGAGAAGCAGTGGCACTATGATATGAATGGTATTTCCCCTGAGAAAAAAAAAAATAAAAATATAGCTTCATACACAGCTAAAATGGCAGAAAGAAGCATGTCAGAAATAGCTACCAAGACAACAGGTTTTCATATAGATTGGATAGTATGAATCCTGCAAAGTTAAAGCAGTACATCTTCCCCTCTGCAGGAAGTCTCTTCTTGGGGACTTAGGAATCCTGTTGGAAATGTCACCATTTCTAATCTGTAGGCCATAAGGAGACTTAGGAAGAGGAAGGAATGCTATACTTCTAAACAAGCAGATAAGAGATCATTCTGGAGGACTTGCTTTCCCCTCTTGAAATAGAAGTTGGCCTTTATATTATTTTTCTTCTTATAAGAAGTTGCCATAGTCATCCTCAGTATTCCCAACCAAAAAAAAAAAGTAACAACAACAAAAAGTGTCATCAAACAAGCAAAAAAAACAACAATCCCCACAATCAAAATTATCAGGAACTCTGTTTTCTTCTTTGAAGGGTTAAAAACCAATTGCCTAATTGACAGCTCTGGAAAAAAAAATTTTAATAGCAGATGACCCAGAGTGTATCAAAGAAGTGAAAATGACGAGTACAGAACTCCATTCCTCATTGAATTACATTTGAATGAAGACACTTGGCCCTCTCTTCTACTTGCTGGCTGAAAATTGACACATTAGCAGATCTGGTAAGACCATCCAGGCGGGAAGCCATTGTTAACTGCTGCCAGAAGATATCTACAACAATAGTGACCCAAAACTGTCACAATAACACCACTTAAGAGGTCAAGCAGTCTTCAAACAGGTGCTCTGCTAGAGGAAATGTTCATTTATAGAGATCAAGTTAAACAAATCTTATGTGGTGCATTAAGAAATGGTCCTTAAAATATTCATGCACTGAAAAAACCTCTGATAGTCTGAGATTTTCAGGTGGCATCTTCAGTTTCTGCTTCATCAAATTGTGTGATAAATGACCATTTTCATGTTTCATTTTGCTCTCCCCCCAACCCTTTCAAACCCTTCTGAACTAGACTTCTTGGAAATGTCCAAAGTATTCTGCCCATAAGCATCCTGTGGCAGCATCTGCCCAGGAGTCGAAAGGAAGACCTGTCGTGTCCAAAATCCAAGTATTTATCTACTCTGGAGACCACAAAAAAGCTTCATGTAGCTTCTTCTAGGTCATCAAAAGTCTAAGAAATAAAACCACGGTAAAATCAAGCAATCATAGTGTAAATCTATCCTGGAGCTGTGAAATCCTTGAGATACTTCAGTTTGACTGGATGGCTGTGAGGAAACAGATTTAAGTGGGTTCTACTTACACAGTAGCTCAGTCCAAATGACCTGCGGACCAGATGACCTTTCAACCTAAATTGATTCTAAGTGCCTCAAAGCAAGGCTAAAGTAGAGAGTTCAACAGCTGCTTTACAGCACCTAATACAAGCAGTCTTTGACAAAGACTGAGAAAATACTTCAGGAAATAGCATTGAATGCAATGCTTGAGAGCAAAGGGTCTGTTGTTCAGCTTACAGACAATCCCACAAGGAGGGGGAAGGAAGTGGAGACCAGCAGGAGTTTTCCCATGCTAACAATGCACAAACTAAAGACATGTGATCCCACAGAATATCATTTAATAATGTGCTCTAGAACTCTCAGATCTTAGGGTAGGCATGAGGTCAACCGTGCCTTGCTGAAAATGGCAGCACAAATTCCAGACTTTCAGAAAGGAAAGATGAAGACCCATACATAAGAGCAAGGACATAAAGGACTGCTGGATTTCATATTATAAGTGCCTAAAGAGAAACTCCTCCTGAGAATTCTCTCAGTTGTGAATTGATGTTTCCAGTGCCGTATTAGAGACCTGTTTGCCAGTTAAGTGTTAAGACTTGAAAAGGAGGAACGGACCTTTCTCTACTGCTTAGACAGACTAATGAGAAAAGCAGTAAGGCATCATCTACTTCATGTCTTCCACCACAGGAGATTATAAAATAGGTCCTATGCTTTTGGTAAAAGACAGGACTATTGCAGGACTGAATTTCTTGTGGATATTGGGTGCTTTCACCACAGGGCTGTTCAGCTCCAAAGGAAAAGCTGAGGACTTCTTGAAGGCACTGTGCAGCTGAGCAAGAGATCTCCAAAGATAAGGGCAGATCACAGTGTTAAACTTCTTTCAGTATATAGTTTCAGCTGTGCATTCAATATGCATGTGCACTTCTGAAATAAGGGTGTGCTAAGGCACACAGATGAGTGGTACCCTTGAGTAATTCTGACTCATCCTACAATTCCTGTGCCTCCAGGGCAGTTTCTGTTTGAATGGCAATATATGGGAGTATCAGCTAATCACTGAATACTGATGAGATTGTGTTTATTTGTGTTGAAAAGTCGCTTCTGTGGATGTTGCTTTGGTTTGGGCTTTTTTCGTTAATTTTGAAGGTATCAAAGTCTTGACCGCTGTTACACAGCACCGCAGCTGAATACATAACAGTACAGAAAGGAGTAAAGCAAATTTCAAAGCATGCATAGGCAAATAGATTAATCTGACTCTGTTCACTCCCCTCATTCATGACACCCAATGCATGCAAAGTTTCTGAGAAAAAGATCCTTACAAGAAGCCATGCAAGGTTTAAAAAAAAAAATAAAATCTGAGCTGTATTTTAATTATTGGTTTAATTATTCTAATGCATAAACACTCTCAACTGGCTGTGTTTTCTTTGATTATTATTGTTGTTCTACAACCTCAAGCTAAGGCATGTATGGATTTGAACTTTGCAAACATTGTGAAACTTAACTTTCAAAATATATGTAAACTAGCGGAGATTTTTGTGTTAAAAATCTGATGTTTAATTATCAGAAAACTCAATCTTATCTACCAGAAATGACATAAAAATGATAGTAAAATACATATTTTCATTATTTTCTATGCAAATATATGTTGATACATTTAAATGCACATGCATCTGTATATATAAGCACGTATGCATCGATTTATGTGTATCTCTAAGTCAAAATACACCCCCTCAGGTTACATTTGCTACATCACTGCTTCGTTGAAATTCAGGAAATGGTTTACAGCACTGGTGACCTTACATGATTAGTTCTGAAAGGTTTACTTCTTTGTCACACTGATTTGTGGCAATCACCTCGCTGCTCTGAAGCCATAAATCTCTGCAGATATCATAGTATGCCTTTCTATATATTGGTATGCTATCAGGAACAGTGATGATCACTTATACTAGTGTGAATAGACAGGAAATGCTTAGGAGACACTTAGGAGGTCATTGTTCTCTGTTCAGATATTTATGACTATGACTAGAGATAAAAAATATAAATTACATTTACATATTTATGAGCATTTTTATGCAATATCTTCATTTCGATTAAAGTGCCATCAATATCCCTACATTACTATAATGCAAGTCAGAAATCTAACTACAAAGCACTTAGTTTTGTCTTTTTCCTGAAAACTTCCCAAATTAAAGCAATTAACAAAATACAGCATGAGCAGTGCTGATTGATAAAGAATGCATTTAGGCATAATTAAAAAATTGTAAAGAACTAATCTATCATACCATAGGACCTAAAGATATTTTTCTTTGTTTGGAGAAGCAGAAACAACCTTGGGAGGTAACGCGTGGGCTGCAGAACCATGCAATGCAAATTGAAGGGTGCAGGCAGAAACTCACCTCTAGCTTTGTTCTTTGTAGCAGCCACTGGAAGCAAGGAAAAGATTGCACAAGAAGAAGAGAACAAAGATAGATTAGACAGAAGTTTGAGCAAGCAAGAACACAGAGAAACTTCATCACTATTGATTCAAAGCTAACAAACACCGTTTCTAAGATTATTTGACCTATTTATTAGAGACACTGCTGTGCTGTGAGAGAGTTCAGATCTATAATTCTGTCAGAAACCCTGCATTGAGAAGTTGGAAAATACACCAGAATACACACTCAAAAAAGCAAAGTGAGTATTGCAGAAAAATCACGGATCATTAGTCACATGTAGGTGAGAACACATTCACACACATTAGTGAATTCTAAAACTTAAAGCACAATTTGCCTTGCCAAAAGGACATTCAGAAGAACCTAAATCTTATGTCATCCCCTTGCTTTTATTTCTTGAAACATCATTTTTCTGTGAAGCTGATGCAAATAAGCATCAGTTAATCTGCAGATACCCCAATGATTTATAATCTACTCTACGATCGCTATTTTTCTTCACTGAAACCTGTAACTTCAGATTGTTCTTGCGCCCTTATGGAGCATGCAAACCAAAAGGAACAGATGATAATGTACCCAACAGTGACCAATGTTCAAACTCACAGAAACAGGGACAGATACTACAGCCTTCCTTGAGTATCCTGTATCCACGTAGCTTCATGCTGGTAGTTTTTCATGCCCAACAGGGTAAGGAAAGCAAACACTGTAGTATAAAATGTTTCACTAAAAAACACACTATCACCAAAATAAACAGAACCATTGTTTTCTGTTTTCTGAGGCTCAAGGATAATATAGTTGAAATAAAATATTACTCAGAAGCCAAAGTTAGAATGGAATTGCTCTGTTAATGGAATTAATTAAATTACTCAAAAAGATTCCATCCAAACCTCTCTAAATTCTGAAGCACACAGTGAGAAGGCATTCATTCAAGAGCATCTTCATGAAAAAAATAAAAAAACAAAATATGTAATTCCTCTTCTGCTGGCCCTTCTTGTAGGGCAGAACTACATTAACAATTCAAAAGGAGCTAGGCTTGAGACCAAAAGACATGAAAGAAAAGGAGAAAGACCAAACCCTTTTCTGGTGGCTTTGCTTCTCTCGTTCATATCTAAAAGGTTGGTTTGCTTGATTTGTTTCTTTTCTTTTCTGGTCTGGTGTCTCACCAGGCAGTCTTTACTAAAATAAGCAAGGAGTGCATAGCAGTAAAGACCAAGTTGCCATATATGAAGAAATTGTTGAAAACCTGAAACCTTTAACTTTATGAATGCATCAAAATATCAGTTACCCAGCTGCCTTTTTTTTTTTTTTTAATTTTTTTCACTCTTCCCTCCTTTACTTCCAGTTTCACCATTGTGACTTGTCAACATTCTCCTTGCAGTGAAAACAACACAAAAAATTCTGCTTTGGGGAGCTACAATGAGTGCAGATTCTTCTGCAGAGCTCTTTCCATAGGGCTGTTTAACAAGCGTATTCACCTGCAAACTGCCCGTAAATCTTACATGCGCTAAAAATTGCTTGTGTAGTAAACAAAATTAATGACGCCATTCTAATTTTATAAGAAGTGAACAGTTTCTCCTTCATGCAAATCTAAGTTGATAATGAATACACCGAGTTCATCAACCTGTTCAGTTTATTATGCTTCCCCTGTTTTTTTGTTTTTTTTTTTCAGTCCTGAGAATTACATCTACATTAATATATTATCACTTCTAGCCATAATAATCAAATAAACTTAACAAAGGTCTGGAGAAAACACTATCTCCCTGTCCCCACCAGAAATTTAAAAGCAACAGGAGACTTTGTACTTAATTAAACAGAATTTAAAAAAAGTTTGTGTCTATATATAAATACATATATTAAAAAAATATGCATACTTGAACCCTTCAGAATATACATATACATAGTTATATGCATATGTAAGTGATATAATTTTTTTGTATGGAAACATATATGCATATATATTAAAAGAACCCACACATTCCATGATGAGACAGTTTTATTTTGAAGCATGTGCACTAGACAGAGAATTATTACCTATCAGTAAATAAAGAAAAGTATTAAATGAGATTGTACATTATAATTGGAAGTAGGACAGGTTACTAGGCTTGTTAGGCCAATTATAACTCTCTGCAAACCCACTAATAGAGGACTAGATGACAGTAACCTTCTTAAAAATGTCATGTTCAATACTTGTAAATTTTCCCATTGACAGCATGGTCCAATTACAAGTCAATTCATAAAGTTCAAACTGCACAACAGCCAAATTAGCTTAGAAAATGGTCTTACAAAATATAATTCTGCCTACAGAAGGCAACTAGCTGCAGCTGTTTCCATCTTTCTGATACTTAGCATGAAGGAGAATTCCCTTTCATTGCTATCATTGAGGTAAGTTTTTCTTTTTTTAAAGCTGAAAGAATTTTCCTTTCTTGCCTCTTTACTCACCTTGTCACTCTGTAAAATGAAGACAATTCTCGACCCATATATTATGTTTGAAAAATTTTACCCACCTCTTATTATTACATGTAAAGCCATAGAAGACAAGCATAGACAAACGTTTTGAATGAGCATCATCAAGACTGAAATTTAGCAGAGGGAAGCTGAGATTTTAGTTGAATCATCAGATATGGGAAAACTCAACTTTTTATGCCCCATGTCAGTGATAAAGACTGTAGGTTTCAACAAACAACATTACAGTCAAAGAATCCACTTTTGCTTTAAATCTTCAGCAAGTCAGTTGATTTAGCCACATTTCACATAACACATTGTCTTTTTTACCACCTAGACTTCCTTGCTTGCTGACAAAAGAAAGAAACTCTTCAAGGCAGTGAGTCTATCTCACCTCAAAGTAGTATATGTATATACTACTATATAAGGACACTGATTTGAGACTTCTGTAATACAAATAAAATGGTTTAGGACTGGCCAGTAATAATTTTTGGGCACAACATAACCTAAAAATCTGGAATTTGCTGTTTATAGCTGCCATACTTTCTTTGTCTAAATTAAGAAGCCAAACAATAAATGGATAAAAAGGAATGACTTCTGTTATTTCCCTATGTTCAGGGATATCTGTAAAAAAAAGAACATTTGTAAGGGCATTTTTCTTTAGCAACCCTGTCTTGTCTTAGGAAAATTATTCTGGAAAGGAAGGTATACTACAGAAAAGCGTGAACAGTCACCTTTTTGGAACTTAATGAAAAATTTTAAAGACCAGAGAAGAAAGAAAGACAAAGTAGGCGTGCTGGTTTTGCACTGGAGCCATTCACGGAAGTGACTTTCTAAGAGAAGCTGCTCGCAGTTTCCTCCATGTCTGACAAAATTCAATCAGTAATTAGCTTTGAGAATTGTCAATCTGTTAAACCACTGAGAAAGCTGGACACGCTTCTATGAATACACATGTTGAAGACGAGAAATCTGAGGAAGCCCTCTTTTCCTTTCAGCCTGAGAGCAGGTAACAAGGCTGGCCCAGTCCCCATCTCAGCCAGGTCACTTAACAGTCTGCAGGCACCAGGCAAGATATTAACTCTTTCAGTGCACAGATAAGATTTGCAGATCTTCAATCCTCCCTCTGTTGAGAGAAGAGGACAGAGTGAGAACACGTAGAGGAGCAACATGAAGATACCAAGGTCAGTGAAGAAAGAGTCAAGTCCCAGATAGGAGGGACGAGGAGATGCCTTGATTTTGGGGCTGAAATCCTCTAGAAAAGCTATGGAGAAGAACTGATACATCAGATTCTTTTTCCCTGTAACTCGTTGAAAGTATGGGGAGATGAAGTGTTCCAATTGTAGATATGAGCAAAAGCCTCCATGCTAAAGTAATCAGATGCTGAAGTAGCTGTGATCTCATGAGAAGTTTGAACAGAGAAGGAGAGAAGAATGATGGAGACCCTTTTGCCCCCAGGGAGAGAAGAAGATCATCTCTGTTCCCAGGGATGAAGATGATCTCAGAGATAACTAAAGAGAACCTTTGCTCTTGAACACCTCATCTTTAAAACAGTACCCCATAACTTGACATGGCCCATAAACACAGCTGTGAGAAAACTGGGAAAGATGGCAGGGACTTCACTATTGCAGCTACCCAGGCAGCTGTTATTTGTGGAAATTGAAACGGTGAGAGAACTGATTTCTTGTGGAGAAGTCTCCATAAATTGACAAGAGGGACTCCTCTCCCTAAGTAAACTGAAAGAAGATTATTCTAGAAGTGATAAACTGACTGAATTGTTTCTGTACACTGTTAGTGGGAAAAAAAAAAGGTCAGTGGTGGAAGAAGTATTCTAAAGGTTTTATTCTGATTCTTATTATTCTTTCTTTTAGGTACTGTTAATAAACTTTTCCTTATATCCTTTTAAAATTTTGAGCCTGCTTTGCCTTCTTCTTAATCCCATCTCATGGCAAGAAATTAATAAATATATTCTAGTGGGTGCACTGGCATTTAGCCAGCACTGAACCCACCACATTAATTGGTGCATTGGTTGGGAAATCTCAAACTAGCAAACCAAAACCACTACAGCAGGAAGAAAGACCATATTTTCAGAAGTCAGGTTGAAAGGCATGACAGAGCTACTAGATTTCTAGGTAAGGCTGAGAAATAAATCTCCTCTATTTTCTCTAGCAAGGTTAAACAGTATTGTATTTTTTGAAGGCTCTTGTGATTACAGCATATGTAAAACAAAAGGGTTGGCCACCAGGGAAAGGTTTGTGAGTGAGGGCATCACAGAACAGCAAGAACCCAAGGTCAGTGATCTCAGGGGAATCCCACTATGAGAGATCTGGAAAGGGGAGGAAAACTGCCAGGTACAGCTATATTTCACAGAGGTAATGTTTTTAGGGCATTTTTAAATCAGAAAAGTAATCCTGCCGTAGCTGTGTTGTTGGAACGATCTTTTAATAAATCATTGCCTGAATGTAAAAACCTAGATTCAAATTTCAAAAACCCTAATATACCCTTGCTCTCAAATATCGATAATATATTCTGCTTTATTTTCTGTGATACATCTTTCTGACTTCTTGCTTTTTGTATGCCAACAATTGTTAAATTACATTCTTTGATAAATGGTGGCTACAAGTTGTTCAATATTTTCTCCACACTCAGCCGCTCTACACTGTTCAATTTTGTAGACACTTTTAGACAGATTTGATATAGCTTTTATTTTATTTTTCTCTTATATGTGATTTATTATTCGATTTGGAGTTTTGTCTTTTGTCTTTGGAGAAAACCACATCCGTCCAATTACTTCAATAGCTCAATAAAATAAAAAAAGGGAAAAAGCATTTCCCCCAGATATCCAGCTAACCTAACATTTTATTTCAAAAAATAAGGGGAAAGAAAAAGGAAAGTGAAAGTTTTGAGGTCATTCTTGTTCTCATTTCACCTACTGGATGCACTAAGATCTCAGAGGAACAAACAGTAAAATATTTAAATTTTTTAATGACTAAATACTCTATTCAAGGAAAAAAAAAACAAAACAAACAAGAAAAAGTCACATTCATGAAGTACATTGCATTGATTTTCTCCCATATTCAGTAACCTACAGTTCCAGCAATTCTGGAGGTCCTCTTATAATCAACAAAAAATTAACAAATCACCAGTCTCATGAATGCATTTATTCATCTGTATTTTTACTCTAGCCTTAAAATCTTTTATGATCATGAAAAACAGATAAGCAGCATAAACATCCCCCACCCCACAAGGTAGGAGGAAACAAACTGCAACAACCACACAGCCCTGCTCCCCAACACATCCAACATGTAATTCAAATTACCAGTTAAAAAAAACAAAAACAAAAAAACACCTACTTATTTTTACACAGCCTACATTTAGAATTTTCTGTTTAATTTTAGGATGATGATGATGACAACAACTGCATTTTTTTCCATTTGGATAAATGGACAGATTTTCACTGATCATTTAGGTCACCTAAATGCCAGCTCTCAATCTCTGACTGGAAAAGCTCCTCGGTGTGACAGAAGGCCTTAGCAGGATCATTTCCTCCAGAAAATAATGCAAATTATTAGGCTATCACAGACTAAAGACCCACTCAAAGCTACCCACATGTGCTGCAATGCAGAATCCTTCCCACCCTCCTTTTCAAAACCAGCATTTTCCAAAAGCCACTGAAGGAGAAACAAACCACCACCATCACTTGAAATTCATGGTGGGAATTAAAGTGTCCTGAACTCAGGAAGACATTGCTGCTTAGACTTGAAGAGTGGCCAACAGATGACACAAAAACATGGGATCCAAATTTGTTTGCTTCTGATTTTCTGATCTTTCCCTTGATTCCCTTTATTGCTATGCCTTTGCATTTTATAGTGAATATAATTTGTATGCATAAGTTCTCCACACTCTTCTCATGGAGATTCCTAAAATATCAGATGGCAGCACTTGCAGATTTAACCAGAATGCATATATTCCTAGATAAGCCTTCCTCTCTTTATGTATTTAACCATTAAAAAACTGTGCAGTCATGCATATGTAACTAAATGGAATTTCAACACGTGACCTTCTTTTATTCTATTTATACTGTGTTCTATCTCTGCATCATTGTATCTACAACACAAGTTCCCAAAATGACATCAGGTAGTTTCCCTCAGAAACATAAAATAGTCTTGAAGATACAGCTGAAAAAGGGACAGAAATGCAAATTGGAAGGATTCTGAGGATGTCAGCCACTGCATCCTGTGGGTTTGAAGCCTCATGAGTTATCTTTGGACCTCTCCTAACAGATTGCCTAATGTAGTGTTAAAACCGTTGGTGATGGGGACTTGAAAAGCTCTCCAGATCACTTCTTTTCTGTGCACAGTTGTTCCCCTCAACAGTAAATTGTACTTCCATTATATAAGTTAACCATTATATGTAGGAGACTGGTGCAATTCCTTCACACATCTTATACTTTCCAGGAGTTCAAATTACAGCATGCATACTTCTTTAATGTAACTCTTTGCAAACCCAAAGATTTATTATTCTTGTTGTATGCTTAAAAATAATCTAAACTTTCTCAAGAAAAATTTTCCAAGTTGCACTTTATTGCCTTCCTCGGTTTTAAAACTATAACTAGATTATCACATGCAACAGCATTTATTATGCAATACTAATCACAAAATATTGAAAAACACACAGCTCTATTTTCTTTCTGAAAAGTAGGGTATAAATATAGTAATTTTGTTCTCAATACTCATTATGACTGGCATGATGGAGATCAGCAGAAGCATCTTATAATCTAAATATCACTAGAGTTCAGGATTCCAGCTGTAGCTGATTCACATTAGCAGCTGGAAACACATAACACAGTATATTACAGGATAGTGAAAATAGAAGATGAATATAATTATGCACTAAAGGGTCCTCTTAACAATATTGAGATAAGACTATTTGCCTGTCCCAAAATGCCAACTTTATGCAAGTTTTAATAGAGCTGGACATGTAACTTCTACAAGCAATGCAAGTTGCTACTAAGCAATTTTATCATAAGCTGGGTTTACATAAAACATCAGAGAAATTTCACTTGCAAATCAATAATTTAGCTCATGAAGAAGAGTAAATACAATTTTTATGTTTCATTTTACCAAGGTAACAGCATGTTTTAAGAAGTATGCATAAAGACAACTCTGGAGTAGTAGAATTAAGCACTGCGATAGGGTGTAAGTAGGGTTGTGTCAAGCAGAGGTACAAGTCCTCAGTTCTGCTCTCAGATCTCTTTCACAGTTATTTCAAAACTTAAAACAAATATTTGAAAAGCTTTACTTTTCATTCATCCATCCCCTCAAAAAAGCTCTCAAAATTGCTAGTCATACAGAATGCGCATACACACAAACATGCCCAGCTTCTGTGTTTTCGTCAGGTTTCCAGAATAAAGAGAAAGGAAAAGATTCCTGGAAACACTTAGCAAAGTATTTGTCTGCCATCAGGTAACGGTGACTGGGCACAAGCAGCTGTAAGCAGTGAGCTTTTGTCTCTTTTCACATCTGCAGATCAGTACATACAAAACACCTCAAGTAATGCCTTGTCCATTTCAGCCAATCCAAGAGCAGCTTGTGACATTCATGTCTCACGTAGGTTTAGTTTTTGATGAAGTCTATGCTATCCTACATTATCACAAATAGAAATTTCCTGGGTCTATTATGCTCATATACTTTCCTTTCTGGTCACAGTCCACAGGTCTGATAACCCACAAAAGTTTAAAGTTCTTGTATTTGAAAATAAGCTCCTATGCAACCTGCATGAAACAAACAAACACAAACAAACAAAACACAAACAAACAAAACACAAACAAAACAAAAAAACCCAAAACCAACCAAACAAAACAAAACCCCACAAAAACCCAAACCTATAAAAAAAACAAAAAGCAAACAAACAAAAAACCCACAAAAAACAACAAAAATGCACAAAATAGCCCTGTATCATCCAGAGAGAGTAGCAGTGCAGGCAGACAAACAGCTGGGGTTCTCCTTATATTACCTCTGCTTACAACTGAATCATCTACTGCAAGCTCTTAGATGTTTATCAAAAGGAAGCTGGTGGTTTTTGCACTGTTACTTTCCTTATCTATTTATTGATTTTAAATTATAGACTTTGGTATCTCTGTATAAGAAGTGTTACAACACAACCATATAGATAATCAGTATGAAACACTTCCATAATAAGGTTAATCTATGTACTAAGGACCACTGGGATAATGCTTGAAGCATGTGGGAGCAAGCACACGTCTTAAAGGGCAGACAATTAAAACCTTAAACAGAAAAATTAGATTTCTTTTTTTATTCTCCAAATATTATCCATTTAGACTTGTCAAGACTTGTTAGATAACTGACAAGATTGATGAAAAAAAATACCATAATAAACTTAGTGCAGATCTCAAACAACTGGATTTTCTTAGGTTCTATGACCTAAATCTAAGTATTTCTGTAACTGAAGAACTGGAATCAGATCCATTAGTAAACCAGATACTGTATCTTTTAAGACCTCTAAATACAAAAAAATAACCTGTTACCCCAAAATAGTACTAACCACAGTCAAATAACTCTGTTTCAAATACACACTTTGTAATTTAAATTCATAAACATGGTAGGAAAAGACATGGAATTCTATATGATTTATTTATAGTTTATATCCCAGTTTGGATAATAGGGAACATAAGGTGAATCTTTCAACTCTATCATAATGCTATTAGTGAAGTAACATTAAAAAAAAACAAACAAAAAAAAAAAGAAAGAAAGAAAAACCAAAACTCTTGCATTTTTAATGTGATTTTATGTTGTTTTTTTCTACTTTTTCCTAACAGTTCAAGAAACACAGGTAAACTGCAAAAAAAAAAAAAAAAATCCCAAAAACCTTAACACTGCATGCTATACCCAAAGATAAAATATTTAATTGCAATTTATCATCTGCTACTCATAATCATGCAAAAAATAAGGATAACTACCATTTTTTTCTTTATATGTGGCTTTACAATAAAGGACTCCAATACTGGAAACAGAGGAATCATAACACCACACCATTTTGTTAGCCAATATCAAATTTGATGCCTCCTTGGTAAGACTTACTAAGCAGGATTTTTGTAGACTGGGAGAGACATGTAAATGAGGAATTATTTTCATTGGAATTCACAGTCCAGAGATAAATTTAATCCTTACTATTGATCTTTTTGACCTGACATGATTTTACATTGCAGAGCTGAAATTTCACCTGACTTAGTAATCAACCACTCATAATAAAAAACAAAAAACAAAACCAACACTATTTCATTTCCTGTATATAGTTCTAATCCTATCCTAAAGTTTTAAATGTATATGTGTGCTGAATATACTAACTAATAGAGTTGGTCAGCTATTCTACAATTTTCTCACAGTTATTAAAAATACAGCTGAAAACTCACAAATCAGAGAAATTCACAATTCCAGACTTAAGATTTCATGCCCACCCCCACACTTTTTTATATAAAGGAGCACAAGCCAATAATTACAATGAGATGGAGGAATGAATACCAGAATCTACAAGCATATACCTGGCAGTTCAGAATATGAAAACTCATAAAACAGCCACTATGTATTTCAGAGAGAAAAAAAACCCAAACAAAACAGTATCAATTCATAATTTCAAACATTGTTTACAGAGATTTGAAATGAAAGTTTCCAAAAAAACCTATAATTGTTCCAAATATTTTATTACTTTAATATTTTTTATTTCAATTTATTTTAATATAGAAAAGAGGCCCATTTTGATTTGCTATGAGCATTAAACACATTTCTATTCCTCCTTGCATTATGTTGCCACTGTACTGAAAATTTTTGTACGTAAGAATCATTTAAGGACTGACCTATGTTTAGAGCAGATGCACACATTGGCCACAGCTCAAAACCAGAGCAGATCCATCTCATGGACAGCTCAGTTTTGCCAGAGACTCATGAAAATAAGGACTTACTAGAGAAGACCCTTAGCAGGGTGTGTCTTCACAGTGACAGTGTAGTCAGCACCAGAAGGTGGCAAACAGACACATCAACAATGGTCCATGGACCACTGTAGATGCAGCACCAAACAGGAGCTTCTAAGTGACTGCTAGAAATAAATGAAGGGAGAAAAACAACATTCTGCAAGTTTTGCTGTTTTGGTGGAATGAAAAAGAAAAGACTGAAGGATTTTGGTTTGTATGTAGCAGAGGATCTTTAAAAACTGAGTCTAGGACAGGTGGCGAGTTAATATGCTAAGCTAAGTTGAAATTTATAGATGACCAAAAGAATAAACACAGTTCTTCAAAGCCAACAGAAATAATTAAAACACAGGGAGGTAAAAAAGAAATGTATACAGTCAATTGAAAATGAAAAATGATAATGTGGAAAGATGACAAGATTAAATACTTTTGAGAAACCTTTGAATAATATCAGAAAAAAATATCAGAAAAAAATATCATTTTAGAAAATTAAAGACTAAGCATAGTCAGAGTGATTATTTACAGAAAATTATGTGATTCTTCAGTTAATCCTCTTAATTAAGACTTAGGAACTAAACTATTCCTACTACTCCTACAATGTGTTATGGTAAAAAAAAAAAATTGTGAACTCTGTACATTTCTGAATTGTATAGCAGCTGCATTTGAGTCTTGACAGTCACTTTGACCCCCTATGTTGATTTTATAATGTGCTGAAAGGACGTGTGCCAAGCAAATAATTTTTCAAGGTATTCCTCAGCAATGCAGTCTGAAATCCTATTGAAAAACAAAAAAATCCCAAAAAAGGATACACACACACACCCCCCTCCCATCTCTCTCACTCCCCTAGATGCCAAACTAGTCTGCAAGGCAAATAAACAAGACACTATTGGGTATTTCTAACTCATTCCTTGACATCTCTGCCAACATGCATCTTCTAGACAACATTATTACACAATTACACTGAGCTAAACAAGCACACAGACTCCCTTTAGAGCAGAATAGTGTTTACACCCAGTGTTTACCTTCGATCATCACTGGAAAGGGAGGAAATATTTTGGAATGCCACCCCCGTTTGTAGCACAAGCTTGCGCAATAAAAGACACAGAGCGAAAGAACGCAAAAGGGAGGGCAGTGTTGCTATTTTTGCCTGGCTGTCAGGGCACAGCCCAAAGACATTTGCAGTTCAGTGAATGAGTACAGAACAAACTCTGGCTGTTAACAAGTGCCCTGCAAGAGCCAACCATGTCCTTAACAACTAAGTGCATAGCTCAGCAAATATTACAGGCATGTTCTCTCCTTGTACACCTCTTGGAGCCCACCAAAGCAGACAAGAACAACAGAACATCCCCACTGTTATTCCAGGAAACGAAAGAATCCTTTGAGGACCATTTCTGATCATTTCAGCCACTCAACTCTTTCCCATTCAGCACAATCCTTGCAGTTTAGAATAAGCTTGCACACGCAGTCAGTCACAGCAGAAATAGAAACTGGCAACACAACTATGACTATTCCTCCTTAAAAACCTCATACGCCTTCTCTTCAAAGAGATTTATGAATAATGGGAACTAAATAATTCATGGCACTGCAGATGCCAGTCCAAATAGCCTCTTCCTTTTTAAGGTTTCAGTTTGTAGATGTGTGATCAAAAGCCTTCATCAGTCATGATAGTGGCATTTGTACTCAGTCCAAACAAACCGTATTTGCATCTGAATGTTTTCCATTGAAATGAGAGACTAATATGCAAGCCAAGTTCCAACTAAAAGGCGTTTTATGCTATTTAAATTCAGTCAAATTAAAGGCTGAATGCAATCTAAAAGGTCTACTCTCAGAACAGTAATTTGACACATCATAAATAAGACGCATGTTTTTGTTAAGCAGGCCTTAGCACTTGTCTGAAATTTTTACACAGCATCCTAACAGTGCTGCCTCTTGAGGGATAACGGAGGAAAATCCTATATAAAAAGGAAGGAAGTAAACAGAAAACCCACTGGCAAGTAGTGCAAAGATTTAACCTACTCATACACAGCTATGTGAAATCACAGAACCATTTAGGTTTCAAAAGACTTCTGAGATCATTGAGCCCAATCTTTAAAAAAAATTAGGTAAAAGCAGTTGCTCTGTGAAGGCAACACTAACGTGAAAGATCTTGCCACTACATTTTTAAGCAAATAGGTACACCTTGGAAACCAAATATACACTTTGTTTTATTAATCCTATTAATTAGTAAAGTGAGGATCACTGTTTGCCAGGTCCATTGCTCAGGTTTGCTACTACACTGAAAACTATCACAAGAATCCCTCAAAAGAATAAAAAAAAAGAGAAAAAGGAAAAAAAAAAAAAAAAAAAGGTCCACAAAGATCGCAATTAACAAATGGAGAAGAATTTTACATCAGCAAGGGAAAAAGCTGTAGGATCAGATTAAAATTCTTGCTCTTGCCAAGGGGAAATATATACAACTCTCATAAATTGAGGTCAATACTAATTTTAAAAAGATTATTAAGAGCCTAGAATGACCTGAAATGAACCTTAATGGGGATAAACAATATAAATATTTTAAATTGTCATGGGGGTTTACTGTAATTCCTTTACATTTTTCTTCTTTTTTTCCCCTAAATTTTGTGAGATACTCTTCTTATTCTATTTAACAATTACATGTTTTGATGAAAGAAAGAAGCAAATATTATGTATGACCTCACATTGAAACATTTCACAGGTCAGTTTTTTTATTTGAAGCCCATCTTCTTTGGAGTTTTTTTCTGTTTGGTTGGCTTTACTATTTTTTTTTTAAGGAAAAATATATCATTTTTATTTGCAGATATGAGAAGTACATGAATCAGTTATCCAAAATATGTTGTATTGAGGTCTTAATTTTAAAGTCCTTAAATTTAATTTAGTAATTAGTATATGAACCATTAATGAGACACACTACAAAGAGACCGATGATGCTCATATCAATTAATACACAATCTATTTAAATACTTAAGTAATGCGTGATTTTAGGGTAACACTAATTTTGAAAGGAAGAGTTTAAGTGTAAAAAACGGTAATAGGAAGAAGAGGAATATACTCCAGGAATGAGAGGTTCTCTACAGACTTCTCAGGAAAACAATAGGGAATGGCTTATGGCAGACTAGCACAACATAGCACCAACTCTGTGAATGCTAATGAGTAAAGCCATGAAAAATTGCTGGAGCACCAGATATTGGAAGATGACACTGATGGGGACAGATGTAGAAAAAGGATTATCAACTTCAGACCCCCTAGAGCAGCACGAATGAAATCACATCCTTGTGTTCTGGGAAATAAAGCAGGCAACTTGGATAGAAATAAAGACAGCCTTTAATTATCAAAAAGTAAATTGGGAGCAGCCCATGATAATTCAGAAGTGGCGTTATTATAGAACACAATGCAGAGTTAATTCAGAAATCAGTTTGTTCAAAAGCATCAACAGCTGGGTTTAATAATAGACACAATGAAGAAAAGCTCAAGACAGAAGATTATCTAGCAAATTCAATCACATTATTAGATTTACAACTACACAGTGGCAAAGAACCTGTAAGTTAGAATTATTTAAATAAAGGAAAACAATACTTTGGATTGATGAGCTCCAAGAGCTTCAGGAAATAAACTTTGAGAACATTATTTTGTCCAGTTTTGTTTCAAAGATGTTTTGTTATGCTTTTACCGTGGCAAAAGCTAACTTTCCCATTCCATCATCACTTTTAAAATATAACAAATGCTGACTTGTCACAAGGCAAAATATCCTTTCAATGAAATAGATGCTTTAGCACCAGAGAAGGTGCTGCCTTTTGAGATTTCTATTTATATTCATTTAGATTTCCTTCAGCAAATTCTCTTATTGTTTTTACTATTTTCTTATTTAAGCGTATGATTATAATTGGGAAAGCATGGAAAGAGCACAATCAGATTATTAAATGATTATAGCCAACACCACCAGCAAAGCAAAAACAGTGGCTGACTGCAAGTTTAGTCAGAATGACTGAATAATTTATTAAGTGTTATAAACTGAGATTTGTGAAACACATTATCAAATCTTACCTCAAATATAAAAGTAAAATAGGCAAAGCAAATACTGTAGTGCCATAACTTGTTCTACATACACCAGAAATTAAAAGTTTGACAGTTTTTTTTACTTGTTTTGTTTGCTTTTTAAAGGAGGAGAATAAGACTCTGTTGCCCAGGCAAACCCCAGCCTTACATCTTTCTAGTTAACCAGGAATCTTTACAGCTAAAAATATACTTTTAGAAATATTCTTTTGTCCATTCAGTTTAGTTATTGATGATCACCTTAGTACATCTGGCAAGTGATGTTCTGAAAATAGGCAAATAATAATAAGGTGAACACCAAACACTGGTGTTCTACATATGTGCATCAGGTCTGCCTAAGAACAGACTGAAAAAATCTAAACACCTAAACCAAGTTTGGTGATATTGTTCTGAAGTCAGGGAATGGATCAAGACAGACACAGCAACTTGACACCCTGCCTGTTATCACATGAATGATAAATATTTATAGTTTCTCTCCTCATAACACTATGAAAACCACATAAATATTTGGTTAAATTGTCAGGTGGCACATTAACATTAACAGTAAAATACATTCTCATGTATTTTAGTACTGATTCCCAGTAAGGAAAAAAGTAGCTCTAGGATAAAAAGAATAACATGGAGAAGATGATGCTTCAACAAACAATTTCTGAAAACTACACAAACATTAGCTGAAGACTATTTTATTCCACCTTCCTTTTCTGCTTTAACCCACAATTGAAGTACACATACAAAAAAGAGAGATTACCATGGTATTTTGTTTGCTTAACCAATATTTTGACAAGTTTCAGTTCATAACAATACTTTCAAAAAGAAAAACAAATGAGCTTCTACAGTCAGCACATTGTCTAATAAGCTACACTAAAAACCAAGTACTCTAAACTGAATGTTGTTTCAAACTTCAATTTCAAATTAGATTCCCTTCAAAGAAACAAAAAGAATGCTGACAAAAAAGTGTCACTCAAGGTAAAATGCTGGTATCAATTCTGTGAGAAGCTGTCAACCAGAAAGTAACAAGTATACATATTTGGGCTCTAAAACAACTTATGGCAAACATACAAGTGCTAAATCCATATCAGACTCAGTATTTTTTTTTTTATTATTCTGCATTTCTTATGCTGTAACTAGGAACAGACATATCATTTGCACAGAGGCAATATTGCATGACCTTCCATATCTTATCACATGGCAAACAATTCCAGAGATATTTTCACTACCAAGTATTCCTCTGCGTAAACTGAAATATGCAACACATGGATAAAGTACATATCAATGACAGCTGATCAGAAAATTTATTGGAAGCCATGACAAAATCCCTCTACAATGAATCATATGAATATATACATTTATTTGTTGAAAACTAACATTTTCAGTTAACACAGGTTTTCCTTCTACAATTCCAACATTTTGATTCCTTAAATGATGTAAGTTTTCTATTCCTTTTTGTTTTGTCTTCCAGGCAAAAGAAAGCAACCAGTCTTTGAATTGATTTTATACAGGTTTTAATCAGAACTCTAATTTGCCATTCAAAGAAAAAGGGTAAGAAGGAAAAAAATTTGGCCTGTGCAACATGAACAAATGAAAAAATATTTTAACAAAAAGTATTCATGTAAGAAGCAAATTCAGGATAAAAAAGTCTATTACCCACTGAATATGAATGGGATATTTCTATTGACTTTAGTAAGCTATGAATCAAGCAATAATTATACCATTAGATTACTGAAAGAAAAATAACAGTGATTTAGGAAACATAAATGGAAAAAAGGAAATAGCCCTAGAATAACCCGTATAATCTGATATCAACCTTGGCTAGGTGCAATTGCATTTTTTCAGCATCCTGTAACGCTGCAATTATCAGTAGTCCCATGCACATATTATTATATACTTAGTAGCCAAGATGGATGATTATTGTACATTATAGACTCCTGATAAAATAAATTAACCGAAAAATGTTATCAGAGAGAATATTCACGACAAATAAACCAAATTTCTTCAAAGACTTGCTACCCAGACAAAGTGATGACACACAATAAGATCCAGGAATCAACAGACAACCAGCACTGTCACAGCAAACAACCACCTCATAAAGTTGATAGGAGAAAAACATAATAAAATGGAATCTCTAAGAAACAGAGCAAGCAGGCATGAGATTGTCTGTCTCTTGACAGGTATCACATGTGGCTGAGCTGCTGCTCACATCAGTTATGCTGGAAACCAGTCCAGCTAAAAGGGAACCTCCAGGAAGTTGATCACTGGCTGTCAATACCATGATTTTACTCCCCAAACTGCCAAATGGCATTTCATACTTTCACCATAAAACCCAGGAATCCATCTACTGAGAAGTGGCATGCAGTTTTATCAGGGAATTAAGTTTCTAAAAGCTGTGTAGCTCATTCAAGTGTACAAAACTCCTTGTTATGCTAGATTTTGGGAAGGGTTAAAGCACATGCTTTAGAGGAACACAGGGTCTTTTGTACATATTTAATTATATGTAAGAAAAACAGATGAAGGTCCTCTTCAAGCTTAGTGCCACGCTGAGTGCACAGTCATCAAAATTCCATGAAAATCTATATTAACAATAATCCCAGTAATTTAAAACCTGGGGAAGCACTGGGGAAGACATTAGAAACGTAAAAGTGTAACAGTAATAAGGAGCATTAAATACCAGAAGATAATCATCTTGACATCATACATTTTTTTAATATTAAGCCTTTTCACATTGAGACCATTTTGAATTAAGTAACCACAAATCTGAATGAATGTTCCTTTCCTCTGTCCAACACCCAAGCACTTCTGACTCCCCCTCCCCTTTTATGCCAGTACATTTCAAACTACATGGAGAATTTAATGAAGAAACTAATGTAGCTGAAACCCATTTCTTTACATTTCTGTTGTGGCTTCAGTTTTCTTTCTGAATTTAATCAGCACCTAAATTCCTTCATTGTACTTAACTATAACTGTGATGTACTTCACTCTCACAAAAATGCACACTAACCTCTCCTCACATCTTTAATCTGAAAATATTTTATAAAATGCATTACAGTTAATATCAGGGACCTTGAATAGCTCTCAAATATAATCTACACCTTGTCTCATAAATAGAAATTGATGCTAACATGAGAAAAACAAACGAAAATAGCACACAACTTGAAACTTTCAGCATCCGCAAACAGGAGATGTTTAAGATGATGTTAATTAACTCAGTGAATTTGCTGAACTTGATTGAAGGTTGACTTTCAAGTTTTAGCTTTAGAAGAACATACTTTTGACAGATCATAAATATGGTATCAGTAATACAGCAACTTAAGACAGATCACAAGATTACTGGAATTTAGAGACTTTTTGCATATTTGGACTGAACTAGACCATAAAGAAGGTGAGGGGCTGGGGGGAGGGAGATATGGGAGGATGAAGCCCACTTAATGCATGCAATTGGTCAATTAATTTATCAACTGTAAAAAAAGTATAAAAAAAATGAAGGACAGAGCTAAACTATCCAATTTCTTTTGAACTTTATTCCCTGAGTGTGAAAAATCTGCTACTATGAAATCATGTTAAACTTTCCACTGCAAAAAGGAGCCAATTTCCAAGGCAGTGTTTAATTAATTTATGGAGTTACTGCTGTGAAAGTTCATTGAGACAAATACTAAAGCTGTTTTTTAAGAGGGTTGGATAAATTTCTGATGATAAACAACAGTGGCAGCTTTGTAAGCAAAGGCAATGATTGTAAGAGTAATTAAATCTCATGCTTCAGGGTACAAAATAGAATCCCTTTGCTCCAAGTCCAGCATGAACTATTACTAATAGCATTTTCTTTAACCCATAAATGCTAACTCTTAGGTCAGCTGTGTTATTTGGCCACCTTTTAACCTGTTAGCCACTGTCAGGAGAAATCCATGGATTAACTAAGTGTGGAAGTGGCTGTGTTTCTATTTTTTTAAATATATTTGGGCACTGGAAGTGTAACATGCATGTATTATTTCCTGCTGTAATATTTCTACATTTTCCTCTGTGCAAAACTTCAATAAACTAAAACTTTGGAAAATGTGAAAAGGAGTCTTTTATCCAGCAAAAAACAATAAAAAGGAGGTAAAGTGGAAGGGCGACCACATATGTGGAAAGTCATAAAGTTGTACAAAATTTGACTGTCCTTTTGTTGTCCATGTATTTAGAAAAAAAATAATGAGTTCAGATTAACACATCTCATAATATTTCACAGTAAGGGGCAAGACAAGAAAAGACAAAGAAAAGACACAGAAAAGAAAAACCCACAAAGTTAATAGCATCTTATACTTATCTATAAACAATTGGAGAACTTCAGAGTTTCATCCAAAAAAATAGGACACCAAATCTTGATCACTTTTAGGCACCTATTTTCATGAATATACACACTAAAAATAAATAGCAAAAGCAGTTGAACAATATTGCTTGAAACCACTTAGCCCTAGAAGTATACAGTCCCAAAAATGGCAAACACGACTCCTAAAGGAAATGGTGAGTGAAGCAGCATGAAGCCAATAAAGTAGGTAAAGTCCATGCCATACTTCATGATGAGAATTTTTCATACTTTGCAATGCAATAATTCCAAGGACAGCCTGCAAAGAACTGCAACTCACTGGCAGCTGACCCACACCTGAAATCCAGGTGGCTGCATTATTGATTCTTCCCTCATCACCACTGGTAAGACATTCATCATTAAGGAGTCAAAGCTGAAAATCCCTGACTCCTGAGATGCCACTGGAATGTGTCAGTGAGGCTGCCCAGAACGGGCACATTGCTGCTTTCTTTCCAATTACTGCACAGAGCAGCCAGGAGAGAGCTGCTCACTCTGAGAGCAAGGCCATGTGCTTCCTCAACCTCTGGCACAGTCTGCTCTCACAAACAAGTGACAGCAGCACCACTGACTACTAACAGTTTGCAGAACTCCTATAACAAGAGCCTGAGTAAATGCATTTCAAGTCAGATTCAATATTCTCCCATGCCCCCAAGGCTTTCAGAAGTTGCCATCTGCAGCCACATCAGCACAATGTGCCTGAGTTACTCTGTCTGCAGTTTCTGTACTCTTTAAGTTATATCTATAGTCAGAGTTCATATAGTAAAAAAACCCTACAAACACAAAAAAAAAAAAAAAAAAAACCAAAAAAAAAAACCACCCACCAAACAAAACCAAAACAAAACCAAAACCACAGGAACTCACTTTCTTTCTGAGGAATTTTCAACTCAACTATAGAAACATGACAAAATTAAAAAACTAAACCAAGAGGTTTTCTGAAACAGTTCCTTCTATTCTTTTCCTCGAGAGTTAAAAGCAGTAATCTACAATAACAACAAAAATCTAAAATCCCATCTCCCTCTTATTGCTGAAAGCAATAATGATAGGTTTAGTTCTAACAGATTAATAGTTATCCTATCTATTTGGGCTTAAGAGTGACCTTCAGAATTATTAACAGATCTATATAAAAGACAGTTTTCAGCAGATACCCAGATTCAGAGCTTTGTTCACTCCATTCATCGGACTAAAATTCAGCAGCTTGGTCAAAACATTTTCTGTTATAGCAGCCGATTATTTAATTTTATTCTAGGGATTATAAATTATTTATATTTCAAACGTAGAAGAAAAACATACATACACCTATTTTTAGTGTTTAATTTCATATATCTCTGACAACAGCTGCATAACTGAAAATGTTTTGACCAGGAATTAGACCAGATGACTCCAAAAGTCTGTCCCGATTTAAACTGTTCTATGACTCTGATGAAGTTTGTTACAATGCAAAAGGAACTTCCTCTAATTTGTAGGTAGAGGAAAAATCTTTTTTTAAAATCAGTTTGTAGACATGGAAAAAAAGTAACATGCATTTACCATTAATGAAAAAAAAAGGACCAGGAAATAAAAGTAGATCAGTGAAGTGGGGATAGCTCGGAGTTTTCACCCTTGCTGATCCTAAGGCTGTAAGGGCTTTAAAAATAAAATCAGTGTGCAGTTAGCAGAGTGTGGTAGAACATCCAGGCTATGCTATGGCTCATAAGAAAGCACCATCATCCTTTAATCTTCACCCAAGTTTTATAACTCTTTTTAAACTCTAGGCATTACTTCTCTCTTAGCACTGTATGACTGCAGATGTGTCAGCTTCAAGCCTGGCACAGTAGCACCCAGGATAGGGAAGCTGCTCACTTGCTGAGAGCATTGGCACCATCAGTGCTGGGTGTTTTTCTTTAATACATTCTACACATGTGCTATCATGGAATCCTTGGGTGAGAGATGAGCTGAGTACTCCAAGCAATCCTCACCTCAGAAAATGTTATTATCATGGGCTGTTCTTTCAGAAGATGAAAAAGTTTCTTCGTGAGGGTAGTTGAACACTGGGACAGGGTGCAAGAGGAACTCAAGAACCTCAGTTTCTTGGAGTCATTCCATTTTACATGCAATGAACTCATCTTCAACCCTTCACCTTGGGTAATTTATTAATAAATTACATATCGGGTACATTGAGACACTAATATGACTTTTGATTGCGGTAGAAAAAGAATACTTTATCTGCCTATGAAATTACACTTCTTCTAATATTTACTAATTGTCATGATTTGTGAACACTTTGAAATTTAAAAAAAAAGCCAATATTGAATTATATTCGGATTTATGGATATTATTCTTTATGGAATAAAGATTTAAATACGCACTGAACCTCCAGTGGTGGTGTGTATAAAAGGAATTTTTCCCCTTCTGGTGGCAAATTATGAATTTTTATAAGAAGCAGCCTTTTCTCTTGAATTACAAACAGGTTGTTACACAGATGATGCAGAGTTTCAGTAGATTATAAAGAGATAAGAACAGTATTTGCTCCATTAAATTGTAACTCCATGGTTAGAACTTTTAAATAATTTTTTTCATTTTACACAAAACTGAAAACTAGGTTATGTTACGGGTGATTTACATTACTAAGCAAACACTGAGGCATCTCAAACCCAAGAGTTTGGCAATCTGAAAACCCAAGAGACTGAACAGTCTTGCAGTGCCTTTAGCATCAAACTGTTCCTCAGAGTAGCCAAGTACAAAAGGCTGCTAACAAGCCATTTTGGACATTGGTAATGGAGAATTCTAAAAGATGGTAAGACTTAGGCAGGAGAGCTCTACAGCTACAGCTGAAACAGTTCCATTCCATGGTGTAGTAAATAACAAACAAAACAAACTCCAGCAAAGTTTACCTACTCCCCCTGCTGTAATTGTCATACTGTCACAACAGCATGCACTCTCCACTGCTTCAAAGGCTGACTTGACCCAGCCAGACCACTCAGATATACCCAGAAACCATTTTCATGCCACATCAGGACCTGCAGCAGCCCAGAACACAGCATTGTTTAACACTGCATTTTATTAGGAATTTTATAGGAGCCTATGCTCATCATCAAATGCTTCCATAGTATACATGACATAGACTACTCAAGTGTTTCTGTCAATGCTTTCACTAAAATTCATCAATGTACCTAATTTCCATAGTTACTAAACAATGTCTATGGTATTGAAAATGTCAAGAATTCTCTCCCTGTTTTTCCATTTCTCTCTAAAAATACACCCTCCCGATACGTTCTCTCTCCTTAATAAATAACATTTGAGTTCCTGACCTTCAGGGCTGAAAAATGTGTATTGCATCAAGCCACATGCTAGATTACAGGTAGCAAGACTGTGTTTGTCTTTCTATATATTTGCAACTAAAAAATAAACCCAAAAAGAAAACCAACCAAAAAACCCCAAAAAACTTAGTTTTAAAGGAATTTATAAGAGCAAGAACAAGATCAATATTTTACATTTGAAGTTATTAAATTTCTTCTAAAGATCCTATTCATCAAAAACATCTACACATGTATTCTTCCAATTTTTAATCCACTAAGACACATATGGCATTATGTGAGAAAGAAATGCAAAGAAAAATATCCCTGGAAATGGTTATGCGTGGCAGTTTAACACCAATATTGATTAAGCACCTGTAATATATTGGAACCTGACAGAAAAGTCTCCTGACTGTAGAAATCGATGCAAGATGAATCTGCTCATTTTCTTTGCAGAGTGGGGAATTGCATTGTTGGGTGTAAAGGCAGGCTTCCAGCACTGAGCACACCCCCGTGTGTCATGCTTCATCCTTGTCCAGGGCAACTCTGGCTGCTCTGGAATGAGGGGCCAGGCTTGGTACTTCTTGGGTGAGCAGGATGGAAAGATGTGGAAAGGGGAGTGTTTATTTATGCCACTGAAACTCAGTCACATCCCTGAGATGCCTGAATTTAAAAACACAAAACAAAACACACAAACAAACAAAACCCCCAAAAACCAAAACCAAATATGTCTTAATTAGTAGAAGAACAGAGTCTTAGTTTAGGCTTCCTCTCCAACTTGCCCTTTAGGAGAATCTGTCTCTCAGGCTATTAAAAGATCTCTTAAAACTCACTCCCTCTTGGGGAGGTGACATGGCTATTTCCTCAATTGTGCTTATGGCATGAAATTAAAGGGTTATTTTTATTTATTTACTTTTTAAGACTCTGAGGACTCCACCATTAAATACCAATTTATAGGGAAGAAGAAAGAACTTGCAAAAATGCCTGTCACATGGTCTTCACATCAAACTGCAAGAAATGCATGCATGCAGCTGAAGTAGTTGGTTAAAATAGACTGTCTCTTCTTAATTGTCTTTAAAAGAGCAACAAATGGCTGGACTTAAACTGGAATTTGGGTGCTCACTTCCACGTGCAAAACAGCAGAGGGTAAGAATCTCATTATGGTTACAAATCTTACTACACTGAGCACTATACAAACATCAGGACATAAAATCCCCATCCGTAGAATAGTTAATCCCTGTTAAGAACTGTTAACACTACCCAAGAGCGTCAAGTCATCAAGAAAGTTCTGTAGGCCCTTAGCCCATGTTTCTTTACAAGAAAGGAGAAGAATGTCTGACTGGGGCAGTGAGACGGGTGTTTCTGAGAAAAGGAGGAGCAGAAAACAGCAGAGGATTGCTATAAAACAAAGCAGAAAAGAACACAAGAGGAAAGAGAAAATAAGCAGGAAAAATATGGCTGAGGACATTCCAGTAAATGGACTAGGAAAAAAAAAAAAGAGACTCAATAGCATTCAGATTCAATAGTGACCAAACAAATGAGAGTTAATAAAAACCATTAATGAAATCCTGGACTTGGGTTAGACTGAATAATGTCTGAAGGTTCCTTCACGCTCCAGAAGCTCACTCCCTTAACCATGTTTCTGAGAAGTCTAAGCCTCTCTTGAGTCACTCTCAATGTTTTCTCTTTATTGTTCTTGGAGGGAACAAGAGTGAGCTATGTAGAAAATAGAGGTCTGAACAACATGAAATAATTTTCCACACAGTTTTTACTTAGCTTCCTGCAATATCTTCAACTCTTATCAGAGGAAGCCAGGGCAGTATCAAGCATGAAAACACTGATCCTATGTTCAAATCTGACTTTTTCTGTGTGTTATTGCAGTGATTTGGACATACACAAATTAACTTACTGAAGAGGTGTCATGGCCTTCTTGAAACTTCCGAGAAATTGTGCAAAAAATAATAAATACAAATGTAAGTGATGGTGAGTCCATATTTCTAAGTCAGTTTTCACCCAACCCATGTGTTAAGCCTAAACACCACAGTCAGCATGCCTTTGCCTAGTTAGGCTGCTACTACTAAATTATCAAAAGCAACAGACACAAGTTCATCTTTGATACTCATCTGCCATTTCTTTATTGAAATCCTTCGGCATCTCTTCATGAACTTTTTTCTTTTTTTTTCCTATACCTGGCAAAGGAATGTTGAGTAGAAACTGGGAAAAACTCAGGAAACAAATGTATGTTTTACCTCTGTAAATATTATGTCTTGCATAACAAATTGTTTCCTGTAAGACTGTTTCAACGAGCTATTATTTGGAAAAAAAAGTATTATATTAGCTAAGAAATAAATAAAATTGTACAATAAATAATAAGAAATAATAAAATTGTACAATAATCACCACAAGTACAACACTCTAAGGCCAGATTAGCCTCCTGTCAAGTTAGGAGGCAAAGGAAGCACCTCCTTGCAAACATCTACACAGATGGACCCTTAGACCAGATAAAGGTCACTAGTCCCAGGATTAACAACAACTGAATATAAGCACATCCCCATTTTGTTGCTCATACTTCCTTTACTGCACAGCAAGCCCAGAGGTTGAAAATATATAAATGCAGTAATAAAACTTAAGAATTTTTCCAAATAGCACATAAGAGGGAGAAAAGACAAAAGTACGCTTGTTCTAGAAATACAAAACATTTTATATGGGTTTTTAATTTAAATATTTGTTCTATCAAAAAAAAAAAAAAAAAGAAAGAAAATGTAGGGCAACAAAGGCCAGGATTATCAAAGAACTCCCCTTTACTTTCAGCTCTTTTTTAAGGGCTTGTCAGTTTTTATTGTACAGTCACTCCTCTTTAGACTCCTACTTGTATTATTTAATATTTCTGCTGGCCTGTAGATAAGAAATCTCTTGTCAGCCTGTCTGCATATGTCCATCAGATATGCAGAGGGAATAAAAGGTTTAGAACAGGAGACAAAGGGCTATTCCTTTACTCCGCCCTGACAAAAATCAGATTTACTGGAAGATGAAGCCAACTATACCACTTTCAGTGGCAGCAGGTTGAAGAATGTTTTCTATTTACAAATATTATTTGTAGCATAGAGGAACATATGTTGTGTGATGGATCTTTCTATGTCTAAAGTGGCTAAAATAAGCTGCTGCACTTAGAAAAACATAATTTTCCAAATCCGATATTTAAACTATCCACAAGAAGGAAAATAAAATTTATGTATAGAAAAAAAAGTCAATGAAAGTAAAAATGTATTTAAAAACAACCTTGGATATTCTGCATTTCTTTAAAGAGCCCTTCAATGACTGCTTGGCAAGGTTTACAATATGGAGACATGTGGAAGCTCTGCTTTATAAAGAAGATTAACACTAAAATTCATTGGACCTCCAGTGACTAAAACACCAATGTGTTCAATAAATATCACTATAACTCTACAGGTGGAAGCTCCTCTCACTTCACCTGCAGCACTGAGTGGGCAAGATTCAAACAAAAGCTCTCATAAATATGCTTGCAGTGACATTCAGCTTTGTGCTTTCCTGTTAATTTCCCAGCTTAATCAGCATTTGTAATGCACTTCTGCCACTTGCATGAACAAAACACACTGTAATAACACTGACCATGATTGATATTTCTTCATATGGATTTGCTATTAGTGCAATTATTTATTTATGATATACTTTTATGAAAATCACTATTTCATGTATGAACATCCCTAAATGATCCCCATATGCAACAGTAATTATTTATGATATTTTGAGGAATTATTTAATACCTGCACTCAGCCAACTACTTTTTATGAGACAAAACACAGTGCAAGATTCAATAAAAATGACATCCTGAACTTTTCAACTACACTTAAATGATTTCAAACTACAATAACAAAGATCCTAGCTAACAAAAACAGAATATTCAAAGCTATTCAATCTGAGGAAAATAATGCTTATTCATACACACTCTCACTGACAGACATTTACAAAACAATTAACAGGCATACATAAGTGGCACAAATTACGGGCCACTTGCAAAGACATTAATAGGCTACTCAGGAAAAGAAATCCATCATAGGACTACCAATTTTCAGAATCTGAAGTTTTGAAATTTCAAGTTATTCTTACTTCCTTAAAAACATATGATCTAGAATACATCTTTACCATTCTTAAGGGAGCAAACAAGGATAGCTTTCTGTTTCAATAAATAGGTGGAAAATTTATTATCCTCAGAATAACTACAGTCAGCAATATTTATAAAACCATATTCTGGATTGGAGGGCTTTTCATGACATAACAAATATAAAAGAATTAATTTAGTAGCTATAATCACAGTAAGTACCCAATTCCATCTTTTTTTTAATATATCCCTGTCTGAAAGAGCAGATTTCTAATTTAATCAGAAAAAATGTAGGCACACATTATAAGAGAGGCACATTATGGAGAAGCAATGAGGGAAGAAATAAAACACACTGTAGTGCAAGAACCATCCGCCTCAAAACAGTGGTGTGAACGTGAGCAAAGCACAGAGAAAGGGTTAAATAGTGTTAGAGCTGGAAGCCCAGAGCCAGCTGGGGGCTGAGGAGCAGCTTTCAAAGATACCAGCATGGAAAGTTCCAGAGGGGTGTGAATGGTTGTCCCTGCCCTCCTGACAGACAGAGGAGCTCACAGAGCTTTGAGCAGGAGCTCAACCAGCAGCTCTTTAAACAGTGCTGACAGCACCTGGGCCCATGCACTGAGCAGGGAGAGAAGTGCAGCAAGAACTGCCCTGCAAAATCTGACTGACACATCTGCAGAGCAATCTGTAGCCTGTGCTGACAAAGCAGTGGCAGGAGAAGTTCAGCATCACTGGAGCCCGGCCCAAAGAGGAGAAGCTGCTGAGAGAAGCCTGTGTCCATGCTATTGGACTTACCAGCTGACCCAGGAGAAATGGTCAGCAGCCATTCCTTGAAGAAGGAAAAGCATTTGCTGCTGCCATCTGTAAGCCATGAGACCCAGTTGTCCCACTGTGCTACAAAAGCAAACAAAAGCTCAAAGGATTGGTTAAGAACAAAGAATCATCAAAGAACTTTAGACCAGTAAGGATCCACCAAAGTTAAAACAGTTCAGATGTAATCTAAAACTCTCTCTCTTCATTTATATATTTGGACACTAGAAAGTAGGGCATGAGATACAAAGGACTCAGGGCTCAGTCCTTAGCAGAAGTCCTTGAGAAGAGACAGAAAACATTAAAATCTTATCCTCTGCAGAAAACAACAAATTGATCAGGCAAAATTTTGTTTGCTGAAACTGTCATAACCTATCATGTCATCCAGATGATCTGACAATACATGTTTGTATAAAGAGATGTAAACAGTTTAGCCCCTTTGTTATAAGCATTTCAAAGGCAGGTTTGGAGTTGTTTTATACTCTTCTCTTGCTTGATTATGGTACTCTTGGTCCTACTGACACTAAACTCCAGAGCTGCCTTTAGTGCAGAAAGGCCAGAGAGCTGGATTGAGATGACACATTAGCCTTTATGTCTCTTGTCAGATATGCTCTGTGGAGAATAATATCACAGACAGCAAAATGGGGCATGAACAATTGCATGCCAATTTCACATCCATCACTCTGTGCCCAAATCTCCAGCCCAGCTCAGGTCTGCTGAAATCTGTGCTCAGCTACACTGGGCGCTTCCACCTCCAGGGAGTTTGTGGGTGTTCCATCATGATTCCACTATACAATGAGGGGAAAACCTCTGTTGCCCAGATTTAAGGAGCTCCCTAGATTACTGCACGACCTTTTGGCCTTATTTCAACATCTTCTGAGTAAGAATAAAACCATTTTTTAAAAGTTTGTTCCTTTCCTTTAAGTCCTTTTCCCAAGCTGATTTTTGGTGTTAAACATGAAAAATAGTAGCTCTGCATCACTGAAGATAGGACACTGAGATTTTAGACAGGAAATTTTATGGGTTTTATGAAAGGCAGGACATTAATCAGTATAATGATGACATTTATTCAAACAAATGACCATAATACAAGGCAAATGTATTAGCCACCTTAACAAGTAAGATGAAGGACACCACCAAATAACCAAAGATATGCTTTGATCTTAAACATGATTGCAGGATAAACTGTGCTCCAAGGAAAAGACACATGGATGGATTTTCCAGATTCTGGCACCATAATCATCTTTTATACCTGGTGTCAGAAGAATGGTGAGATGGGTTGACCCCAAACAGCACCTAAGCCTCCACACGCAGCTCACTCTTCCCCAGCAGGATTGGGGAGAGAGAAGGACAGATAAAAGCAAGGAAAAAAAAAGTGAGTCAAGATAAAGAAATTTTAGGGAAGAAAAACAAACAAACTCCAAATTAATTGGAGAAAAGTGAAAAAACTGCAAACCAGGCACTGCTCAGTAGGACCCAACAAACTGTTTCAGTCACAAATCCAAGGCATAGCACCACACAGGCTACTATGAAGAAAATTAACTGCATGCCAGACAGAGCTGGTGCAAGGGTCTATCTACAGCCAAACTATAAATCTTCTGTCAACAAAAAAGATAAATGGAACTAAAAATTACTAAAACTCGTAAAATATCAGAGCCTTAACAGCTAGGCCCTAGTGAAACTTTTCTAATAATAAAAGGACAGCAAGCAAATTAATAGCTTGGAAAGAGATTTCATTGGGTAAAATTTACCCAAGGAACAGGTTATGGTAGGAGGATTTATTTTTTGTAGAACAAATAATAAGTAATCTGTCATAGTTCCATAACAAAAATTCTGACTGAGGAAGCCACAGTGTATATTTTTGGGATGTTTAATATGGTAAAATTAGGACAAGACCCAAAAATATTCATTACTGGAAATGATGCAAAAGATAGTGACACACAAATTGAAGGTAATAAAATTACTTATTGGCTTTGCTCTTACTCGTACAATGTAAAGAGGAAGAAGATGAGAATAGAAATATAAGGTAGCAGTAGTTTACCATTTCAGAAGTTAGTCACTATTGTATAAATCCCATACTCATGAGTAATAGGAGATGGTGATGCCATAATTGTCTAATATCTCTCTTCACATTTAAAGTCTGAGTACGTTTCACGTGAAGCCAGAGACTGACAACAAGAGTCCAAAAATCACTTTTTAATTTTTCAACACTGATGCACTGTGTGAAGTGAAAAGCCAAGTGATCAGTGGGAAGAAATGTGACCCAATCTGCTCCATAAAGACAGGTGAGCTCAGAATACTGATTCTACTCTTTGCTTTGCCTCTCTCTGACGTGAGGAAACCAGGAAGAATGACCTTATTCTAATGGCAATATCTACACTCTGCTTGCACCACATTTTAATACAGAAACTTCTCTCTTCTTTGAGGGAAAAGCCTTCTTCCAGGTGTATGAAATCAATTATAATCATAATAAATTCTCATCTTAATCTCATAGTTAGGCTGCCTATTTCATTATTCAAGATGTCACAGAATTATACTTCTGATTTCAGCTCCTTACTCAGCTCTTCCCAGTATCTCCTGCTTAAGAGATTCCAGTTTTCTGCCTTTTCTTCAGTGCTATCCATTTATGCCTACACCAGTATTCCTGCCCCTTGACACCACCTCGTCCACACATCTTTAATTATTCCATTAAACCAAACCTTTATGAGACCTAGTAATAATCTACATTACAACTTTTTCAGTAACCAGTGCCTGGTCACCAAAAATGTTTGTTGCTCCTGATTCTTGTTCTTGCAGATCTGACAAAAAGAGACATTCTTCTCCACTTATACTTCTGGAACACCACCAGTAGCAACCCAGCAGAATTTCATTGTATACTGTGAATTATTTGATTTTTTTTTTCTCAGTAAATTGAGTGATATTGATATAAGACCTCTAGTCACTTGATAGTTCATTCTGCAAGGTATTCTTGAGAATACTATTACCATAGTGACCTTAATCAGTTTGCAATTAACATTTTAAAAAAAAAATCTGTTAAGTGTTTAAAAAATATTTGTGAGAAATAAACAAAACAGAGTTAACCACTGATATTCTCACAATTGTAGTCAATGAAATTGAAACACTAATTTGCAATGGCACTATCATCTATGACTGACACCAGGAAACCCAATTACATTTCACAAAATAGAATCCATCTCCATTAAAGACCCAATTTGATGGGTCTCTCTTTTCATACTGCATTAGCTCAGGAACTCTGAATCCAAAACTATCAGATGGACTTGTTAAGAGCATCTACAGATAAGTTTGCTTTGTCCTTCTGACATCAAAATCAACAGGCATCCGATTTTTCTGACTAAGCCTGACATTCCTGCTCAGACATTCGAAGTAAACTTTTCAGTAAAAAGATACACTGATTGAGGATACCCTGAGGAAAAAAAAATTATGAGTGACAGGACGCTGAGTGCTGAAAACTTATATCCCACTCTCATCTACATGCAAACACTTCAGAAGCTAGAGGGAAGCTATAAAACCTAGTTTGGGTGTTAATTTTATGTTTTCTCCTGCAAATTAACACCTCATAGCAAGCTTAAAATAACAAGTAGGATTTTTTTTTTTCCTACTTGCTTTATGGCAGCCAGGATATGGGGTCCTGGCCAGGCTTGGGCTGAGGAGTCACACACGATCCCCACCTGTTATTTGCCCAGCAAACTAAAGGATTTTTGCATTCTTCAGTGGCCTGGTTCTGTGCTCTAAATAATTCCCTTCAGGAGCACTATGCTTGTAATAAAAGACTTTGAACTTCATACTCAGTACTAAAGAACGATTTTTCAGGGTAAAAATTTTTATTACTTGAAAGTTTCCAAAGCCAGTATGAACTTCCACTAACTGAACCAGGAATATTTAACCACCACAGTCATATAAAATGCATTTTAACGAACCCCTGGAGGAATGAATCATAGCTCTTTGTTTCCCTCCTCTAAGTTGGGGAAAATAATTTTCTTGGAGCAGATCCATTATTTTCCACTGACAGAGGAAAACTTAACAAGGGGCAAAGGAATTGGGCAAACACTCAGCCTCCCTCTACAAGAACAGTGAGAGAGAAAATCAGGTCTCCATTCCCTACCAAAGGAACAGCACTGGCATTCAGCACTGGTGAGTGAGATTGCTCTCCCTGTGTTAAGTGAAAAAATTGGAAAAGGCATTTAATTTAACGTTGTGCCTTAATCACACCATGCTTATTAATAAAAAATAGAGTTTGTGCTGATGGAAGGAAAAACTGGCATTTCCAGCTCCAGTACTGAACAACTGGACAGCATCAGCAAATGATGACTTGCCTCAAGACAGCATTACATGATGAATAATTTTCATGCCCACACATGAAATTTAATTTGTAAATGGAAGAATAAATTGAGGGGAAAAAAAAAAGAAAAAAAAAACAACTATAAACCCAGAAATCTCGGTGACCTGATAATATTGGTAGTGATGACCCTAAACTGCTGAAATAGCTGGAAAGCAAAACACCAGCTTTGAGAAAGGGAGAGGTAGGGGTAATGCTTTAGACACAGGTTTTGACCACTTTATAGAAATAATGTAAAGCTCACAAACATTTAATATTAGCATATTAAGCCAAACAATGACTTCAAAACCAGCAAATCTGCCCCAGAAACTCTGATGTAAAATTGCTGTCAAAATCTCAGGTAAACAAACCCAGGTGCAGTTTTCTTATGTGAAAAGACATTTTCAGTTCTAAAAGCAGGATTTTGGAAGAACCAGGCTTATGTAATGCCAGCTGTATTAGGGTGGTGGGAAATATTTATTGTAACCAAATTTGATGTAATCATACTTGTTGCCTTGTCTGACAGGCATTTTGGACACATTAACACAATTTATTGAATTAAATGCATATTAAATATTCAATCACTGTCATACTTCAAATTACTTTTTCCTGACAGATGAGAACAACAGACATCTTACATTTATTCACTATTTAATCTTTGTCTTCTAAAATTCTCACTTTTTAATATCTGATGCATTCCAGGTGACAATGCTGAAACATTCACATTTGGAAGGAAAGTATTAGACTGAAAATCTGATATTTTTCTTTGCAGTCTTTGTCTTTTGAATGAGACAAACTTTTTATACATTCAGAATGCTACATATACCCATATATTTATATACACTTACATATATACATAAATGTGTGTTGCTCCAATGTAAAGACTTGTAGTTGTGCAATTTTAAGAGCTTTCACAATAGAGAGTAATGAATTCATAGCTGAGTCCTAAGGAGTACTTTGTAAAAAAAATTCTGGACTTCATTATTATTGATGGGTTTTATGAAGCCCATTAAAAAGTGAGTAGAAAAAAAAAAACAAGAGAAAGCTTTTTTAATGTTTGCTTTATATTTATAACCTATTAGATATCATATGGGCTTACACATAAATTGTCAAAGCCTTGTGCAACTGAATTTTAAAAGGTTATTTAAAAGAGTGTAACAGGAAAACAAGCAAATTTCTTATTAGTCATAGCAAAGTTACTTAGTGAAATCCTTTCATTATATAAGCAAGATTCCCTACAGCAGTTAGAGAGGCTGTGTATAAAATAAGATGCTAATAAAAATAATTATGGAAATTTATTATAGGTATATAAATATTAAATTCAGAATAATCCTTTTTCTTCCTAAATCAAACAAACCCCAAGTATTTATTACTGTAAAAACATGAAACTCACTCCCAATCCCACAGAAAATACTTCCTTGGCAGGGCCTTCATTCCTTACACATTTACTTTGAATTCAGAGGGCCACTCAAGAGCTCCAATTCTTGCCTCTGAAAGAAGTTATTTCCTAGCTGTGGTCTTACTAAAAAAAAATCCTAACTACTCAACTACTACCCCTTCCCATTTGGTTTTAATTCCAGCTGCACCACTTTTCTCCAAGTTTTTGAAGCCTAGGTAATCTAAATTTCAGGTTAAAAAAAAAATTAAAAAAAAAAAAAAATTGTCACCCCTTGTTTTTTCACTGCTTCATTTCTGTGTTGTATATTTTTTTTTGGTAACCTTCATCAAAACCTCCTCGTTTCCCCCAGCTCTCTGCAAGATTCTCCAAGATCACTGTACTTAACAGAGGTCTCCTGTGCATGATCCCACCCACAAACTCATATAACATGAGTGAAAGTAACACCTTTAAGTACCTGTCTCACCAATCTAACTTTTTATTCTCCCTCTGTTCTATCACATCCAAATTAAAATCTCATTAGCCTCTTCCTCTGGCCTTTTGTTATGGATGTCTAGCACGTATTTCAGATACATTACAGCTCAACTGAAGTTTTTAATTCTGCACCATCCCTTCCTCCCCACCCCCCCCCCTTTTAAAATCTATTTCATGAATACTTCCTATAGCAATAACCACCTGCATCTCAGCCTTCTAAACTTGACTTAAATCACTATACTTATACCCTCTGATCAGTCCTTTGACCTTTTGGTCCACAGATGCTTCTTGCAAAGTATCTCTGAAATACAGTCCTTCTAATCTTTTAAGAGAGAGAAAAAGGAAAAGAAAAATTAAAAAAATAAGTAATTACTTGCATTCCTTGTTTTGGCCTAAGCAAGTGCAGTTTTGCTTGGTTCAAATATGTTCCAGATGTGGTTACCAGCAGAGAAAAGATTTATCAGTGTAGATGAATACTGCAGTATCCCATTAGCAGTGGCTGTTCCAGTGTGAATCCTCTGTATCACTTCAGGGAAGCAGCACACTCTTGCATTCTAAACCCCACTACAACTAAGTAGAGCCCCAGGGAATCTCACCTGTGCATCAACACACTGGAAAAGAGATTTACAAAATTTTATTTATTGTGTAAATGCAAGCTTTCTTCATTTTCTCAGCCTTCTTGTCCTATCCCCTTCTCCACCTCAACACTGTTACCAATTTCTACTTCTCAACCAAAGATGAAAGCCTCCAAAGCCCATTTCAATATAAAGGGGAGTTATACAAACCTAAAGCATTGGTCTTCTTGAAACAGCCCCTCAAATCCACCTTCCTCATGCAGCCAGGATCACAACAAAGGCTCTTACAACACTTAACCTGCAGCCCACTGTGCCAAACAGGACTGTAACACCATCTTATTGAGTCTATTTCTCTGTCTCTTTTTTTTTTTCCTTTTTAGCTAGCTTTTCTATTCTTGCAAGACGCAGACCATCTATTACCTTTTTGTGTTTATAGATCAAGTAGTACAGCACTGTCTTATCACACAGTGAATAAACTGAAAATATTAATGCAAATTAACTAAAAACCTTACTGTGACAACATCTTTCTTAATCTCAGTAAAAATACAACCAGTCTGAGAAACAGCTAGAGTGTGACTTATATTTTGCAACCTCTTTTTTAGAAAGAAAAGCTATATCAAAATATTAGGCACATCTATATCAGAAGGGACAGCAGGAAGGAGGAAAAGGGAAGAATTTTATAAAATCAGTGTTCTTTTGTAGCAAAATGATTCTTAAATATTTTTATTTAAAAGCTATGTCTAGCTGACAGTGTAGTCAACAGTTAATATTTATGCTCATATGAGAACTTTCTATCCCAAGGAATTAAAAAAAAAGTTCTTTGTTATGTGTTTTATATTCTGGTCTCTTGATTATTTAGACATTCAGCATCCATAAACAAGCAGTTTATCCATGAGATCAGCTATGTGACACCAAAATTAATGGACCCCTGAGAAATAGTCTTCACAAAAAAAAAAAAATGTTGATTAACATGCTTACACATGGCTTAAAGGAAAGCAGACAAATTGTGCAAGAACACAAATGTCTCAAGACCTCAGTTTCTGCAATGATATGGATGAAAGCAACACTGTATTTTTGGTAACTCTGCTGCTTCACAAAGTACAGCTCGTTAAGATACAAGCCTATGTCTAATAGCAGTGACAAGGGCATTATTTCAAATGCTGTAACTGAAAAAGAAACAAAAATAACTCAGCAATTTAAACCAGTAAAGTTCAAATTGATTCATAAGCCAAAATACTGCCTCATAATATATCAAGACACACTTTCTCACTGGCAATGCTAGCCTTTTATATGTCCAACTAGACAGAGAGATCTAAAACCACGTCTATCTTCAGCCAAACTATTTCTCAAGTAATTTAAAACAGCAAACATGCAAAGACCTTGCAGCACACTTACCCTTTCAGCTTGTCCTAACTCTGCAGCCCAGAGCTTTTCATGCCAAATGGGACATGGCTTTGCTTTCAAGAGGTACCCTTATGGATTCTTTTCACTTTCCTGCAGATTTGCTGCTAGAATTTATAAGTAGCACTTCAAGCCTTTTCTCCCCCTCATCCGCACTGGTTTAACTTCTTTATGATGGCAGATAATTGTTTTGGCCTTAGGCAAGGAATGTGCTCTCTGCTTAGGAAGATGGCTGCACAGCATCTTTATAAGGGAGCCAAATGAGGAAAAATGAGATAGTTGCAGAACATTACATTTTTTATCTTATCAATTATTGAGGAAATACTCTTCTATTTAGTATGGTAAGAATACTAATAAGAGGTCAAAGTATAATATTAGGCTCTTGGTATTGATGGGAATAAGAGTCATGATAAAAAAAAAAATGTTGCCTAATGAATATGGCAGCAAAACCAGGATTAAACCACAGAAAACAAGCATTGCTATTGAAAGAATACACAAAAACTAAAATGAATCCAAGTAAGTGAAAAATTGAGGGATGTCCATTTTCTGTACAATCTATATCTTCCTTCATACTGAACCATAAATGCATCCTATTTTTTACTGCAATTAGTATAATCTGAGCCGATACAACAAGAATTACGTTTATAAAACATGTAATGTACATCTATACAGAAATCATATATTGAAGTTCATTAACAAGGACAATAATTTAATTGATTCTCAAATTCTGTATATCTGAAAATGTAGGCTTAGAGATTTTTTAATCAAGAGAATAGAAAAAAACGATACTTAAGACCTTCTTTCACAAATTAAATTGAAGGTGGATTTTTGAAAGCTGAGAGGCGTGGCCTCAGTAGGTGACCCAAAATTGTGTTTATTACTACTTTATTATGCTTCCTCCTCCTCTTTTTAATATAGTATCAATACTTGTCAGATAAGCTGGATTTTCTATTTTTTTTTCTGTGTTGAACCCAGAATGAGGGAGAAAAATCCTGATCACAAACTAACACAGAGATTCCATAAAGGACTTAAAGCACTAGAAAAGAAGCAAGGGCAAAGATAGTCCTTCTCATCACCTTAAGCAGTTCTATCATAACAGCTATAATTCTTTTTCCTATTTCTCATGTATGCCTGTACCTCCCAAAGACAGCAAATATCATTAAAAGGATACTTGAGGGAAATCTTTCCACTGATACTAATGTTTTCATTCTGTAGTGGAAGCACCAAAATCTAAACTTTGCAATGGTACATTAGAACACAGACAGCCTTTAGCTTTCCTCAATTTCCGTTATTTTGTTGTTCCCTTTTATTTTTTTCTCCATTCACACAGTACTTAGAGACCCTAAAGTTACTACAGAAAAGAAAAAACAGTTTGACTTATGAACATGACATTAACAGAGAATTTCAAATTTATTTCCAAGTTTGTTAAAAGTACTTATGAATAATGATACTCATGAAAAGGTTAGTTAAAAATTCATTGCATTTTAACAATAGTAGAGGCTATTCTTAAATCTCTCAAATACTTATTAAGAGCCTGGCTTTTTTTTTTTTTTTTTTTTTTTTGCTATGCATTTGTATATTTTCTCTGTTTTTAATGCAGAAGCTTTTAAGTATAAAAGCTGGAGGCTTGATTTTCAACAGAAAAGAACCCAAACAGGTTACTGTTAACACCAGCTCTTCTTCTCACATCCTTTCTGAACCTTTTCCTATAGAGACAAACTGGAAAACGCCACAATGGCAGCAGCTGAGGAAGCAAACCTAAGTGATCCTTTGGAGATTTCTGCTGGCAGCTGACTGCTCCATCTATTTCCCAGCAGTGTTAAGAACACAATATGGCAGCAACAAAACAAAAGTCAAAGTTGTGGCTTTGCTGATATCTCATACTTTATATTCAGTTCAGAAATCTATTTTGTTTTGTTTTTTTTCCAGAGAAATTTGATTAACAAGTTTCAGACTGATATTTAAATAAGTATCCCTGGTTTAGCTCTTGAGAAAGAGACAAAGATATACAGAATTCCTACAGTTCAAACTTCAGACACCTTCTGAGTCACATACATCAAAACTATGATATACCTGGAGTATTTACAAGCATTTACACAATTTTCATTAATTCCTGAATGACTACATAGCAGCTCTAGTATTTAATAAAGGTATACAGTAAAATCCAAGTGGCTGACATATAAACCTCCAGAGGAAGTACTAACCTGAGGCTGGCAGGCATCTTCTCTTCTGCTTTGGCTGAGTGACCTTTTACTTGACCTACAAGCATGAGCATCACTCAGGAATATCAATGAGAAGTACAAGAAACCAGCTCTCTCCTACACTGGTTCCCTGGGCAGTGGCTGGTGCAGAAGGTAATGTTAAACCCAAAATTTACGCTTTGTTTTCTGGATATTGCATCTGTCTGCCTAAAAATTGACAGATTTATCCCCTTCTGCCTTATTTCCCCCTCCCTCCAGGCTTTCTTTTTTGAAGTCAGGTTCTTCTAAAACTGCTGCACAGAGAAACAAAATATTGACATGGCTGCCTGATAGCCATGGAATTACTCCATAGAGGAGAATTCTGAATTAATATTCAGCATCATTTTAGCTTTAATATTTTGTGGTTCAGTCACTAGACCTTGCAGTTTATTGCGTCTGTGAACTGCATTTTCTTCTGCCAGAAAATAACCTTCTCTTTAAGGCACTTGAGGTTGGGTAAAAAAAAATATCCTCAAACAGATTTCATTAATTCAGGCAAGAGAAAGTTAATATCCCATGACACAGCCTATTTGTTTGTAGGGGTGTTAAATGCATCATTTCCCTAATAAACTAAACCACCAGAGCAATGTGTAGAAGCTGGTGTTCCTTCCCTAAACCCATAAAATAGCAGCAGTGTCTGCCAGGTAAACTCTGAGGAAAAGTAGTCAATGGATCACACACTGATAAGCCATTTTAAGCAAGGTATATCAAACAGATTGATACATAGATAACAGGAAGAAAATATTCTGTTTGGAACCTTTTGAATGGTCTCTTCTGCAGGACCCAGAAGCACAGTACATTTATTTTGCCCTCAAAAGAAAGAGCCTGTTCTACCAGTGTATTACCTGCATTACAGTTTGAGCATTCAGAACCCCTGCATTTCCATGTTTAGAGGGATTTCTTGAGAAATGATGGTTTTAATTTTGCTGATCTTTATGGAGTTTCAACTTATCTAATCAATGCTATAAAGAAAACAAAACCAACCATCTGAACAGCACAGATATATGGCATGAGAAATTTAGTCTGAAAAAAGAATCTGGCATAGATACAGCTGATAACATTTGCAGAAAAGAATGCTCACTGACTTGTATTATGGAGATGTGCCCTCTCAGCTTCACATACCACAAAATAAAACAGATTATGTTCTTACTCCACGAAACATTCAATTTAAGAGAAACCTTCCCTCCTGCATGGCACAGATCAATTCACTTCTGAGCTATCATCACTGCCCAAGAGGAATTTGAAAGTCTGAAAAAAATTCAAAGGTTTCCCAGCTCCTCCTATTTGTACATTTAATTCTCTGAGGACTCTCTATTAGCAATCAGGCATGGATAGGCAAACATGATTGTTGGAAACAAAAAACCCTATAAACCAAAAGCCTTGCAGACCATACACTTTCCCAATTGTTTCCCAAAACCACTGTCCTTGGTCTTTTTAATTTGGCTAGCACATCCTCCTGATGGGAAGATCACAGTCCCTCAGAAAGCTGAATAAATGTAAGATGAAAGCTAAATATTTTTGACATGTCAAGATATTTGAAACATATAATTAGGCAAGACAATTGCCTAATGGATCACCATTAATGTTAACATTATGGCTAAGAAAGATCTCTGTATGCATCAGAGGTACAGAAAATATCAAGCTTTCTCTTTTCATCCATCTTATCTAGGGAAACAGATATAAAAACCATCAGCCTTCCTATGGTCTTATGCAGTCCCTTGTGTTCTCTGCTGAATAAAGAGCAATCCAGACCCTTAGATTTTACTGAGCAACAGCTGAAATACAAATCTAGCTGCCTAGCCAACTCTCAATTATTTTAAACATGTATGTTTCACTGCAAATATCTATAAAGGGCAAAATCATCTGCCCTTACATGTTCTTACATCACCTTGAGTAAAGGACTGGTCTCAAAGAAGTAAATCATTTTCTATTAGGTAAGATTAGACTCAGAAACTATTGAGATTCAGACAATGGAATGAGCATATTACTCAAACATTAAGGGACTTTTACCCATAAGATTGTTAAATTCCACATGTCCTGACTCCTGGACCAATGTGCACGATAGTAATCTGTAAGTTTTTAGCGAGCTGGACTGGGAGGGTTTACAAATGAAACAACAGAAAACCAGGTTCATTTAAAAAAATCAATTTTTATTTTAAATTAAATAAATAAATAAATAAAATAAATAAAATAAATCATGAACATATAGCTGTGCTTTCCATCAGGATATTAAGCCACTCAATGGTTTGACAAGAATTAATTTGCCCAGCTGCAGTTCACACTCCTTGTTAGAACTCCAGACTATCAGCAGAGAGTCAACTCATGTCCCATGGGATGACAAGGCTCACAACCCACAGACTCTTGTGGAATAAAGCTGACATGACAGGACTGCATTTTACAGCAGCAGCCTCAGAGTTGGCCTGTGGTACAGCCAGGACAGCTACAGCTTCAGCACCATTGCTGACTGACCCCTGGGATGGAGATGTGTATGCAGAGGTCAGTTACAGAAGGGTAAAAATCCCTTCCAGGTGCAGCAGATGAAGGGGAGACAGCTTGTAGGGAAGCTCAGCCCAGGCTTGTGAGGTGTAAGATACAGGATGGAAGAGCACAGTGAAGAATATTGCCATATGAGGAGTTCTTTCTGTTCTCAAACTCATCACTAAAATGCACAAATGGCATCATATTCAAGAGAACCAGGAATTTTTACTTTTTGCTCCCTGCAAGGTACTTAACTGAACTGAGGGATTCTGGTATCTCATAATTGCAGGGACTGGACAGATGCTTGTACACACACATTGAACAAACACTTTGGTTTTAAAATATGTATTTATATACGCTTTATGAACACTAGCTGTGATCTACATCTAATCTTTAGCTGTGTTTGTCCTCCTTTCAACCTACATGACAATCAAAAGAATAAATTTATCAATGGGTTGTAAGCCACTATAGATTCTGAAAGGAGTGAATTATTCAGCTGAATCCTAACATAGTTGCCCATGGAAAGTGTTTGACAGAACTGTATGATCTGCAGGGCAGCAATCCAACTTTTAATACTGCTGTGTTACCCAAGCCATAAATATTTTTCTGACACTGTCAGGTTTAACATTCAGCACCGCTATAATTTCTAACCTGAACCATGAACAGTTTAAAGGATTTGTAGTCTTTTAATATTTCATCTGCTGTAATTACAGTTGTTTTAATGTGCCATATCTGTTTCTGCAATACAGTAGGGTTCTTAGTTCTTGTTCTCTGGAAAAAAAAAAAAAAAAAAACAAAAAACAAAACAAAATCCCCACACAATAAAAAACGTAATGTACTTCAAAGCACAAATCAAAACTGCTACATAAATGAAGTAAATATTAATTATAAAATTGCTGGCTCAAACAGAGGAGGACAATCACAACTTGGGAAAAATAGTTCAGCTTCGTGATTATTTCAATAACCACTATTTACCTGACTAGTACAAACTGTATACTGTGGGGAAAAAAAAAAATAAAAAAAGGCAATTAAACAGGAAGAACTGCATCAGACCAACAAGCTTAATTGAAAGTGAGGAGATGGAAAAATCTAATTAACTTTGCAAACTAGTTTTGCCTTTGTCAATTACCTTAATTGTGCTATTGGAGTACAGGTTATGATCTTCACTAAAATTTGAATCACAAGAACATGTCTGAAATCTCTGAAAGAGAAACGCCTCTGAATGCTTCTTAATTACGGCAACACACAACATGAAGCAGCATCACATCTGTCGAGACACAATGTTTGTAATGTTAAAACCTCTCAGACTTTTATCTACCCACCTAACTGCTGCTCATATTTGAAATTTGGGTTGCCATTAGTCTTTTAATGCAATACTTATAAATGGGAGTCTGGCATTTCCCTAAATGTGGATTGTTTACCAAGGAATCATCTTATTTCACAGAAATTTCCCACGGAAACCATAGACCAGCCAGGGAGAAGGCAGCAGAGAATTGTAGTAGTGCCTGCCTGAGGGCCAGAGCCGATCAGACCTTTCCTGCCACTACAGTTTCATGACTGCAGCTACAGCTGGTGCTCACTATGGTTGATTTTGTGACAGGGAACTCAAGTTTACACTCTGAAGTACATATTGATAACATACTAGATTCAAACATTCCAGAATCACTAGAATCAGTTGGAGACTCAGGAAAGGATCTGGAGCTTCTCAGGGATTTCTCCCTGACGCATGTGAGTACCTCCTTTAAGCCAGCTAAGGAGAGCAACTTCTTTCTCCTCCATCATTTATGCAGGATCCTGACCCTGACCAGTAGCCAAATACCCACCCTGCCTGCCTCTTGCTCACTTCCACTCTTTTCACACAGAAGGAAGGCAAGAAGAATCCTGGAATGAGACAACAGCAGGTTAATAACGAAAAGCAAAAGCTGTGTGTCCAAGTACAGCAAAATCCCCTGCTTCCCATCGGGAGGCAGATGTTCACCACCTCCCAGGCAAGCAGAGACTCAGAGCACATTAATGGCTGTTAGGAAAACAAACACCTTAACCCTGAATGTTTCCTCCTGCCCTGAGCTTTTACATCTGAGCACACCACATGACAGGATGGGATACTCCCTTGGTGTCCTTTGTCTCCTCCCAACCTCTTGCCCATTCCCAGACTTCCAGTCCCTGTGGGGCTGGATAAAACCAAGGTTTTACACTAAAAAACACCAAAACATCGCTGTTTTACCAACACTGGTTTAGCTACAAACGTTTATCACAGCACCATACAGGCTGCTCTGAAGAAAGCTACTTGTCCCAGTAAAAATTTAACGGAAACCCCAGTCATTCCACTCAAAAAAGCCACCTATATACGAAAACAATGCCAAAAATCAGCCTGAAACATTGCAACTTTCTGTGATACAAACATCCTGAACCAAGCCACTCATGAGACAAAAATATTCCTGAGATCTCTTAATGCCTTTCAGACCTCTATTACAGCTATAAACCTACTGCCTGGAAGAAAACTTCAGATTAATTCCAAAGCTCTTCTGACAATCATTTATTTAAAAAATTGAAATTAGCTAAACTATTCTTTTTATTAAAAAAAATATCTATCAGTAAAACAATGACTGCAAACAAAGTAATTCAGAGTAAAAGCTGTAAGCAGTTAGAAATGTAAGCAAATAAAACTGAGAGAAAAGAACAGCAGTTTTGAAAATTAGTTTCAGTTACATACTCCTCATTTTCATTGTCAATACAATATCTTCTATTCTTTGACAAATACATATTTTTATCCAGTGTTGCTGTCTCCCATCACTACACTTCTAAGCAATAAAACAAACTCCACACGCCTTAAAATGAAAACTCAGTTTTCTGTGACTAAAATCAGCCTTGACAGCAACACAGTTGCAAAAGATCCATTGCCTTTACATAAAAAAATGTGTGGTAAATGTGTGGTTTTGTTTTGTTTGGGTTTCTTTCTGCTTATTTCTTTAAGAACTTAATCTGAAAATTATTAAGGAAATGTTCTCCTTCTAAGTGTACAAATTCTCTCAGCTTGAAGTTCCAGCTATCAGGCACCTGAGTTGAGCATTGGATGGGACATCAGAGAGATCAGCTTAATCCCTTCCCTATCTCAGCACACATCATATAAATCCTATTCATAGAGCTATCAATCATCAGCTTTGCTTGTCAAGGATTCCTGCCACTCCTGCTCCTCTTGAGATCTGCCTCCTCCAACAGCACATTCCAGCTGAAGGTAAAGAAATTGAGCTTCACTGTGTGCCAGAGCTGCACTGGAGGTGACATCCTGTGACAATCCCTGCTAGCTGATGGTGGGGCCACTCTTCAGCCCAAGGGGAAAAAGGTTTCCTTATCAGCAGATGCAGGAAAAGACAAAATGTACCTAACAGCAGGCTGAGTTCACAGGAGGAAAGGAGTCAGGGAAAGTAAGTGCAGAGCAGTTCCTGAGAGCTCAAGAAAAAGTAAATAAAGCTTTTGATAAAAAATACACAACAGTGCATTTAATAGTCTGTACAAGCTGGAAAGCCCAAGAGTAATGTTTAAAGCTACTGAAGTCCCCTAGAGTAAGGAAAATTTTATGGAATAAATACTTAATCCAAAAGAGAAATAGATCAGCTGCCATGCCACAACCTTGCAGCCTGAGGCAAAAATACTCAATATATTAAATTGCTATATAAACAACCCATGTCTGAAAATAAAGTGCCCTAAAAACTAAAAGAAAAAAAAAATCCATTGAAAAGAGCATCCATTTTTTTCCTTCAACTTTGGTGGAATGTACTCTGAAACAGACTATATGAGAAATCCATTTGGGTCTCAGATATACAAATACAATGAAGATTCAATTTGTTTTAATCAGTGTTTCATACCTAGCATTTAAGAGCAGAATTGGGCTCTCTATCAGCAGTTCTGCAATACTCTATACTGTAATATCACTAGGCTTATCTCTCTAGTCTTCTCTTTAATTAAACTGTACTTTTTTGTTTTTAAGATATTGGCATGGCAGTTCCAGGAGAAAAAAAAATAGCATTTTATACTCTGTTCTGAATTTGTTTTAAACCTCTTGCTTTTCAATAAAGCGACCTCCAAAAAGTGCAGATTTTAAGTACTTCAATGAGATTACAGCTTGCCTGCTAATTTGGCCATTAAATTAATTCTGAGAAGCTCTCCACTGCAGTTACTTCAGTAACAAATAAGACTCAAGTATAAAAGATGCATTAAAACGTGTCTTGGTCCCAATGCAAATGCAGAGAGTATTACAGCCATGTAATCTCAAGGAGAAAACAGACAACAAGGACTCTAACAAACTGCATACTTGAAAAAAGAGATATCGTTTTGGTCTCATAAAGATAAAAAATCTAATCGTTTTTATTTGATTTATGTAGCTAGAGGGGTGCCTATTAGAGCATTTTCAATTACATTTTGATTATTTATTTTCCATCAGAAACTCAAAGTTCAACAAGGTAAAAGAACAAAATGTATGGTACCTGCTCCATGGAGAGGAAAACCAGAAATTAAGCAAAGGCAAATATTCCACAGCCAGTAAGCAACAGAGATGAAAACTGAATTTTCACACTGCTGTTGTCGTCGCTTTCAACCTTGCCTGTATTGTTACAGCATATGCATCAATTAGATAACTTATTCCATTGCAGAATCACATGCACAGGTTTCACATTTTAATAACTGTGTAAGAACACTGAAGCACTTCATGAAGGAAGAAGAGCACTGGCAATGAAAATTCAGGTTATCTGGGTCACCTGTATCCCAAGCAACTTTCAACAGCTGCTCACAACACGTTTACCCCACAGATGGAAAAGGATCAAGTCTTTGCTTCTCCAGCATCACTTGCACTCAAGTACTGGTGCTGGGGAACTGACAGCCAAGCACCACAAGCAATGATCCCCCTTCTCCTGCTCCCCTGGTACAGAGCAGTGGGATGCATGCAGAGGAGAGACATTTCCCCTCCCCCATCATTTAAACTGCATAAACTGTAATTTTAGTAAATCAAGCAAAGAGCTAATCAAGTTTTGATTTGCTAATTACTTCTCAATTTGATTAGAGCTGGCAGCTAATCATCTCTGGAAACAAAGTCAACCTTTCACTCACATTTGCAAATCGGGACTTTAGTGTAAAGAAACTGATACTGTGCATTACATCCTCATAATTATTTTTTTCATATTTCAGTGCTTTTAACAACAATCCTAATTTTCATTATTGTGGCAGCACTCTGAATAAAAACTCCATAGAATTGTATGTGGTCTGGGAGGGAACAATGAAAGAAGTTCTGGTACTAATAACACTAAAGTTCAAGGAGTATGTAATGTTACAGTAAACAAATACAATGCAATTAAAAAACATAAGTTCTCAAAGAAAAAAAAAAACATATTGGAAAAGGATGAACAAAGCAACACAGAACTTCAACAACCAGAATCTTCAAGGCAAACTTGTAGAAGTAGGACTTCACCCCACAAGAAAAAAAAAAAAAAAAAAAAAAAAAAAAAAAAAAAAAAAAACACCACAAAAATACCCACAGGAATTACATTATGTAGGATAAACAAGTTCAACTGGAATCAAGAAATTCAGACTACGCAGTTTCACTATTTTTCTGAAGTAACAGAGAAATAGCAAAGAGAATGGAGTTATGCTCTATTATATTTTTGTGAAGCTTTTAGCATGCAGTATCTACCTGTATTTTTCCTTATCTGACTTGAGGGTAGCTTTCTATACCCACTAACTGTCTGCTGCTTCCCACTGTCTGGCTTCTGCAGTGCCTTCCTACATGAGTTTCACTAAGGGATAGATGCAAAGTGAATGCCCTGAAAAATATATCATTACAGCAACCACACCAGCAGTTTCTGACCAGAGTAAAAGTCCAAGCATGCTTTGATACACAAAACTCAGTTTGGGCATATCCCTGCAAAACCTCTTCCCTACAAAAGAATCACAGAATGAACTAAATTGGAAAATACTTTTGAGATCATCAAGTCCAAGCTATGACCTAATATCTCCCCATCAACTAAACCACGGCACCAAAGTGCCACGTCCAGTCTGTAAACACATCCAGGGATGGTGACTCTACCACCTCCCTAGGCAGACCATTCCAGTGCCCAGTCACTCTTCCAGTGAAGAATTCTTTCCTGAGGTCTAACCTAAACTTTCCCTGTTGCAGCTTAAGACCCTGTTTCCTTATGTTTCCTCTGGCTTACATTTGATGCAGCCACCAGACAGATATTATTCAAGCCATCCTTTTTCTTCAAGGATTATCACTCCAGATCCCCCTCTCCCACTCAGGCCATGCATTACATGCAGTACCTTGTGCAATGCAGACTCCCTTCAATTCCAACACAACACCTGGGGAGAGCACGAGCAGGGGAGCAGCAGCAGGGAATAAGCAGTAGCTCTGAGGACTGCTTAAAATCACTTGGGAAGCATTAACAGAGAAGGGAACAGAACGTGTTCAGTGAAGTAAAATCCTGAAGCACAGCTTGCCTCCTTCCTTTCCAGCTCCACCCTTCCAGACCTGCAGGTCTGCACCAGGGCAGAGCAGAACCACAGCACTAGGAAAGGACAAAGCGGTACCAGGTGGCTTCAGCTCCCTCGGACAGGGAAAGGGGCACACCAACAGCCATTTACACCCGACTTACTAAAAACAGTGTGGTCTGAACACCCTGCTGAAGATACTGGGACAGAAAAAAGGAGTCAGAAAAAACTGAGGTGCAGTCTTAAATAAAGTGCAGCATAAGTTAATAAAATAAATGGGTTGATTTTAGAGAAAACGCATTTTGAAGAAAAAACACACTCAAAACCTGTCCAAAACATTTTACTTGGAGCTTTTCCTACAAAATACTTGGCTTTTTTCTTTTACTATTATTTTTCATTTTTAAACATCTTGGCTTTCGTATTATTGAGTTTTGAAAGATGTCAATAAGTCAAAAAAATTTACTATGATTCTTTGTGAAGAAATTTTAAATACTTCATTTATAAAGCATTCGATGAAGAAATTGAAATGGTGAGGCTTTGTTACAAACTCATTTTTTTTTTTTTAGATCCCCCCTGAAATAAATTATCTAGCCAGCTGCACCTAGCAAACAAAAATAGCTGATATTAGGATATAAAAAGTATCTCTACTGTCTATAATCTTTCTTTGTCTCTATGATAATTTCCTTAAAGTCGCTGATTTAATTGAATTACTATTAATTATTTGTTTTTTCCTCTATCTATCCATTCTGATTTTTTATTGAATGCTGGAACATTAGAAGTAGAAGGGTTTCGACAGAGGAGGGTAAATACTGAAAGCACTAACAGTGCCACCAAATCTTTGGCATCATGGATTTCCAATTTTGAGTAGCACCCTTGCTCTGGAGACTCTCATTACAAAAACCTCTGTTACCATCAAAAGTCTTACAAATTCATCATCAGTACAATAATTATAGAAAAAAAATGCAATTGTAGTTCAGCAATAGAGCATTTGTTATATCTTAATAAAAATCAAAATCTAAAAGGTTAGGAATTATCTATTATCTTTACCAGCTGCCATGAAATCATAGCAAGCACATTCTGCCTGCCTGTTCTTTAATTTTTCTCTGTAAAATAATTATGCATAAAATGTATTCTTAATTTTCCTGATATTGAATTGGGGACAAACTAATAAAGGTAACTCTGAAGCCTTCCAAAACATGGAAATGTTTTAGACATTGTGACATTTGACATACCCTATATTATATTCCATAGCAAAAACATAAGCTAGCTTTCCCTCTGATAGAATATTATAGGTGTTGTTCATTATAGAGTACTGAATATGACACTTACTTTCAATCAAATGCATGTTTCTTACCTAACAATCAGAACAGAAATACCAGAAGCTTTCCAAAACATCCTTAAAAACACAAGATCAAAGGACTTTGGAACCAGTACCTAATCTTTAATTTTGCTGTCATCACAGGCACAGTCTAAACTTGGCTATTTGTGCTTTTGGCAGTTATTTCAAAAGCCCACTCAGAAAATTATTAAGGCATTTCAATGGAATCCACATGAGAAAGCACTACATAGTTTTGCCAGCAGTGCTCTTCAAGAAATAATGTTCCCATAAACTCTTTTGCTGTGATTCCATTGATGAAACTTTCTGCATTCACCTTAACTCCCAGGTCTATGCCAACTAATGAAAAATTGTGTATTTTCAAATTTAAGTTATATAGTATAAATTAGATGTACACTTAAAGTATAGCTTAAAAACTTAATGCTTACTGAAGTAAAACTTGAGGAAGAAATACATATTCCAGAGAGAGAACAGTTTTCAAAGCACTTGAAACATACAGTTAAGATGATATCTATTAAACCAGCTACTTTTCAAACATCAAGGAAATATAACTAAAGATTGTATCTGTCTGAAATTAGAACACAACCACTCTTGTCCATCAAAGAGGAAAACAACTCTACAATTCAGTTTGAGTATTAAGTGATCAAGCGCCAAACACCACTGGTTTAACTCAATCCATCTATTTGGTCTCTGCAGCTTTAGTCCTTCTTTACAAACAATGAATGTGTTCTGAAAAACAAGGATGTATTCTATGATGAAACTTAAAAAAGACTGAACAAGAAAATCTGGTGTCAAACCAGAAAACAAGCAACAGATAGGGCTTAGCTTTTTTTTCTTGCAGAAAGCCAGAACACAACAGAAAAGCACAGGTGTATTTCTTGGGGAAAGAAATTTTTCCAGCCAATTCAATTTATTTGTTGAGAAAAACAGTTCTCTGAGTCTTCGTTCTAGCCATTGCTCCAATAATTGCCTCTGCCAGTAGACATAACAAATCACTGGAATGATTTGTATCTATAATTCATTAAAAAATCATAAATGAAGTGAGGAATCAGTATGTTGACAAGCTTACTTGTGAAGAACAAAAATTATGCTAAGGCAAGATATGAACTTCAAACCGTTTATCATGAATTATACATTGGATTTCATAGGAAATTTAGAAATAATGAAGCTTGCTATCATTCCCTTACCTTCAAATGAATACTCTACTTATTAGCAACCAAACTGTAGTAACAAAAAATTTTTCAAAAATTTAGTTTTTATGCATCTGTGATCATAAAAATCAAGGTGGAGCTGTTTTTAATGTTACTGCACATTTGTTGATACATTTGTTGGATGAATATTTCTGGTGGTTCTGAGAGTTCATCTTTATTTAAAAAAAATTCAAATTCTTCAGTGCCTCAGGTACTTTCTCACATTACTCTCCATTAAACACTTGCACATCCTTTGAGGCGAAGTGACTTTTCCAATTTTTCAAATTTAAATCCTTGTTTCCCAAACAATTTTGTCAAATCCAAAGTTAGTTAAAAACCAATTTCCTGTTAGCAGCCTAAACTAATCAAATGGGAGCTTTCTAGTTTAAGAGATATACTGGTAACATACAGCCATAGGCATGCAAAAATTCCTACAAAGCCTCTAAACCTAATCTCTAACATTTCCCTTCAGGAATTTGGAGGAAAAAAACAGAGCATGGAATTGAAAAAATATTAGGAAGACACAAAAAGTTATTTTTCCCAATAGCAATCAAATTGGTGATGATGAAGTTATTAGCAAGATTTGAACAGGGGTAAATGAACAATCTTTACACTTTTTACTGGGTGCTTTTGTCCCACATGTGACAATTCTACTCAGAAATCACAGGTTCAGTGTAGCAGGAAATTAGGGAGAAAATTCTAAATACTTTTACTTCTAGTGAAGAAGTTATTTTCCAATAAGATCTCATTCTGTTCTTGTTTACCTGTTCTATAGTGTGGCAGAACATGATGCTGTGATGTTGAAAGCAAGCTCCTCAAACAGATCTTCTCCTCCTTTCCAAATTAATTTTTTACCACACTTGTTAACACAGTAAGTCACCCAGTTCTTAGCAGCTGTATAAATTGCCTGCTCACATCCATGTTAATCTTTCAAGTATCTAGCAAGATGCCTCATGTCAAAACAATCTGATCGTGTAATTAAGTCCTGATCAAAAATATTATCGGAAATCACCACAAATATTTTAACTTGATGAAAATATCACATATTTGCTTTTCATTTAACAGAACATGAAGGTCTGAGTAATCATACTACAGCAAAATAATTGTCCTAATTAACATGTGTGAAGATATTCTGAGTTGAAACCTGCGGTAATTATTCCTCTGTACACAAAATATGTAAACAATTTTTGAGACATAAATCAGGAGAATGGAAAGGTTTCCTCATTCTGCAGTTAGTGGCACCAAATCAGAAGTTGTAACAATTTCTGCTTCGCTGATTTTTATCTGCAAGAATATAGAAGTTTTAAGTGAAGATCACCCAAGCTAAACGTATTTGAAAACACAGTTGACAAGAGACACTTATGAGAGAACATAGATTATGAATTACAAATATAAGTGGACAAAAAAAAAAAAAATAAAAAAAGATGCAAACTGAAATCTCATTTTAACATTGAATATCATTAAAACAATTCTGTCGCAATCTATTCTGTAAATCCACAGATTTCCCACCTATGCTATCAGTGGGAAGGTATTTAAATGCCTTCTTAAAATGTAATAAGAATATCAACTCAATATTACAAATGCTGTCAAAAATACCCTGTATTTTTTCCCTTTACATTTGGGATAAGCAACTGAAAAAACCTGCCATATTCAATTAATGATTTACAGTATCAGTATTTTCTTTCTGAATAGAAATGCAAATACGACATTTAAAAATCTGATTAATGTGACATAAAAGTTTTCATGCAAATAAAAAAACTGTCAATGCAAATATTGCTGAACATATCCTTTATATGCTGTATATTATTTCTCTAAAACTGGGGTATTACCATTATTTCTTCCTAGTTTAGGCATTGGTGGGTTTTTTTTGTTTTTCCTTTTTTTTTTTTTGGGGGGGGGGAGTTTGTTTTGTTTTGTTTGTTTTTTGGGTTTTTTTTGGATAGGTTGGGGGTTTTTTGTTTTCTTGATTGAGCAGCAAGGATCTTTTAGAGCAGTGTATGGAGGATCAGGGCAGCCATCACTCAGATGCTAAACCTGTCATTCCAGGAACACAGCATGTGGTGTGATCTCAGTAAAACTAGCCTTGCTTTATCAAGAATAATTTGAAAGACAGGTGAAATGTAGTTTCTTAGTTCATCATTCAATTATTTATATTTTTCACTAATTTGTCTCTCTCTAGTTGGTACAAATTATGCAATGTAAAATTGCCCTGCTGGTGTAATAGTTTATTAAGAACAAAGAACATATCAGCCAAAAGTCAAAGTTGCTTTTCTTCTTCCAAATGTTTCAAAACAATGCATGTCTGAGGATAAAATGTTCCTTTACATTGATGCAGTCTCACATATGACACTGGTGTTCATATATTTTAAAAAATTTGGAGTTAAATGATGCCAGACTTTTTTTTTTTTAATACTTTTTTCATATGACCTCATTGTCCTTTGCACAGCGCTTCAGACAAAACCTCCCAGCAAGACAGCTGATAAATCACCACATCCAAATAAGGGATTTGCTACTTATACTACTTCTACAGACATTGTTCTTGAGGTTGGATAAATTGTTAAAATCGCAACAGAGGAATGAGGTACCAAAAAAACCTGAAAAGTTGTTTAGAAATTAAAACAAAAAAGAAAATTTTATAAATAACACTGGTCAGTCATTGTAAAAATAAAGTAGTTTTAAAACAAGTTCTGCTATCAATTCTCCTTATTAAACAATTTTAATATGATAGAAACACTGAAATGTTTATTTTAGTGTATATAGAAGTAGCATCTGTTACTTCACAAGTATGAGAAGAAAGAAATCCAGGATGGAACAATAGCTGAGAAAATGAAAGATGATTAGCCTTCATAGGTGACATATTTGATTTATTCCCCTGAGATTAATTTCCTTTGATCATAAATTATACTGTGTAAATCAGTATTTTGAGTATTATAGGAGGGGACACATGGGAAAACATACTAAGAGAGTTGGCAAAGAGATATAACTCCCAGTGAATGACATGAATGACTGTATTTATCATTATTTCATTGGGTGAGTTGTTACTTGGATATAATCTCATCTCTTCTACTGTTTCTGACCTCTTCTTCCCAACAGCAGGCATATAACAAGCATCTCAGAGAATATTTTTGCAAGAATCTTTTTTTGTTGAGTTGTTGAATCTTTTTTTGTCGTTACAGAAGTCTGAGGTCAATATTATCAAAGCAAATATATGAAAATCCAGTTTTAAAAAGACTTATCAGATCCTTCCTCTCTATCCAGAGAAACAAAAACAAACATACTCAGCTTTAAATATGCCTCTCTCATGCAACAAAACTGTATTATAAATTACACATGACAGCTGAACACCCCAAAGAATGTCTCTGGGTGCACGACAGCTGAGTTACATATTAGCCAAATATAATAGAATTAATTGTCACTTTATATTACTTTCAATAAAACTGGTGAATAGATTAAACAAAAATGCAAAATCTCTGAAGTTTTCATTTACATTGACCAAAAGCAGAAGTGCAATGTTTGCTGACAATGTTAGCCTGCTCTTTTTTTTTTTTTTTTCATTTTGCACAGGATGTGTGCATGTTCATTCTGTAAGAACACACACTATACAGTTAAAAGTGAAAATGTTATCTCATTACTGTGTCACACTAACAAAACAACAAATCCCTAAAAGGCAAGGGAAAACACAGCCTGAAGATCAACAGGGATTCTGAAGTAATCAAAGAATTTCTTGGTTATTTCAGGTCTAAGAAAATCTTCAGTGGAGAGGTTTACCTGAAGTTTATAAAAAGCATGTGCTGTAAAAGAAAAAAACAGGTGGCAGATTTTGGCAACTCATTAGAGAAATGTACAGTAAAACCTGTTAGATTTGCAGCTAAAATTACTGAGACTAATTTAGAACTTTACATTTTTTAGAAGAAATATAAAGACATGCTTTTAAAAATAGGAAGCCGCATGGAAAATGTTCTAATTACCCTAACAGTGAAAGGAAAACGCATTATTGAGTGCATTTTGTAATTTTTTTTTTTTTTTGCCATTGCATATTTCTTACCCTTGAAATAATGATTGCCACACAGAAAAATTCTAAGAGTTTTTCAAGCCCTCACAAACTATTTTAGAACTTTGATTAGCAAATATCTGGAGATAACACAAATGACATGAAAAAACAGAATCTGTTGAAGTTCTGAAAGCCCTGTGCTTCCCAAGTTCTTCATGGGTTTTTGTGTACTGGAAACACTTAAGCTGGTACTGACACAAAGTGTTTTAGTGGAAAAATTAATATAATAGTAACAATAAAATATGAAATATCTGGTTTTTGTCAGAAATAAAATAACTTTCACACTGAACAGAGTTTTTGGACTTGAGCAGAGGCACTAAGAAATCTTACAACCTTTCTTAAATGTCTCTCTAATCATGTTTATTTGAGGTACAGAGGTTTCAGTAAGAAATAATGGCTAATTAAGTTGCATATGAATAAATTTCTTAAATTAATAATCTGTACCGTTTAGCATGGCCTCTCCAGTGAAGCAAACAGAAATGTAAGCATCAATGACAGTCTGCAATACTGTCACAAGATAGGAAGTTCTACCAGAGATGCAGACAGAGTCTGAACTTGTTTTGTTATTTCCATACACATGGCAAAATGGCCAGAGAGGAGGTAATTTTAACTGCTTAGGTATACAACAGCTGGATAGGTCACACTACCTTCCTACTAGCAATACATCACTGATTTTGGCGTTGTCTCCATTATACTGAAGGCCTGAATGATCATTCTGATGTGGAAATGAATTCAAAAGAGAAATCTGGCTCAATGGCACATCAGGTACACATACATACGAGGAAAAAAGATTATAAGAAGTTATATTTGTTTAAGGAAGCTCCTAGAATTAGGAATTTTTCTATAATTAATTTTACACAGAAGTGGCATCTGTATATAGAAAAAGAACAGCCCCCAGCACTGCCTCCAAAAAAGTTTGTTCAGACAAAATACTTTACAGACAGAAGAAAGACAAAATAACTACAATAAATGATATGGGTGAAAGAAAAAATAGGCAAGATATTTGTGGATATATATACATGCTACACACACAGTGCACTTTTAATCAGGCAGTTAAAGTTAGGAATTGAGGATACTGAAACTAGCAACTAGCATTTCTTCAAACAAGAAATTTCAAATTCAATAGGCTGGCACTTGTACCAGTCACAACAAAATTACTGAACCTGGTCTAGATTCTCAAGGTAGGAGTCAGCCTTAAATATTCTTTATTCATGGCTTGCTGACTGTCCACTACCACGAGCAGCAAAATATGTACAAAACCCTTTAATTTTGTCATCTTCTGACCAACACAGCAGATATTTATTCTACATGGTATTTCCTGAAGAACACATTATCTAAACTCAAATGTAAACCTACATAGGAAAAAGCTTTCAAATTACACATGCATCAAAATGTTTGATTTTCAAGAAAAGGCAGAGGAAAACTTTGTGTGTGTGTGTCTCTCATAAAATGTTTGCTTTTTGGACTCAACCGGTCCTGACACACAAATAGTTGCTGGGAACAGTTGTTCAATTCTTTGCCCTTTTTCTGTTGGAGGGCACAAAGAGATGGACTTGGTTTGCAATAAAAGTTTCCCTTTTGACTGTTTGGAAGACATGAGAAGGAAAATCCATTTATAAAAGAACTAAAGCAATCAGAGAGATGATCTCAACCCACTGCGCACTCTCTCTTACTGAATGTTCTTGACAACCAATATAAAGGTTCCATGTTTATGTAGGGGGTTAAGAAGTAAACACTTAAGCCACCTCCAACCCTTACTTTTTGTGATTCAGGAAGAGTATCCATGTTTGGAAAAAAATTAAAATAATAACAACACACCCCAAATTTTTGTTAGAAAAATGAATTTCAGTCTTCTACCTATATATCAGGATTAAAAGATGTAGTAAACTAACTTTACCATTGCACTGGAAAATGCAGGTGGAGAATACACAAAACATTCCTTTTGTTTTTACAGACTTATTTTGCACCCTTGGGATTTTTTTTTCCCTGAACTGAGTTATCCATATTGCATTAGGATTCCTTTTGCATTTCAATTGCTCCATAGTGTGCTTATTTCTCACCTTGTTGTTTACAGTACATAAAAAGCTGAGGCAGGTGTTGCACATAAGGCTGACACTCTGTCAGCCATAAGCTGCTCTTTGGTCAGCAGCTGGTTTTATTTATGCATGAGGTGAAGTATTACTGTTAGAAGAGCTTTCCAAAGAGATTCAGAAGTAAATTAAAGAAGCTACCCAGCTGGTGATTTTAATGAATAGGTAAAAATAATAAGAAAAGAAGGAAAAAAAAATCATCAGACACAGAACATGATTTCACTGGAAGTATTTTCTAAAGCACATAAAGTAAGCATTTTTAAGGTTAAAAAACAAACTAGTGTCCAGTATGAGCTTAAAAGTAATTTACTGCTCCTGTGATCTAAAACAGAACACACTGCAATACTCTGTCGTGGTTTACATCCACACTGGGGTGGAAGAATATTTTTCAAAAAATCTCCCACATACCTGCAGGTGATTGTTCTAGAATACATAATATGTTCCACCAACAAATGGATAGAATGAAATTTATCAGAAATTTAATTAAAACAAGACAAATGTGCAAAATTAAAAAGAAGAAATACAAAATCTGTGCAAGCTCCTCTTCACTAAATTTAAAAAAGAGAGAACTAACTTCCATTTTTTATTATTTCCTGTGTAAGAACAGCATGGATTTTTTTTTTTTTTTTTTTTTTTTTTTTTACATCTAGAGAATTCTAAATGCAGCTAAGTGAGCCCACTCCATATGTGAGACCACACCAAAATAGTCATTAAGTCTCCCAGTATAAGAAAGATGCTGGAATGATCATCAGTGCAGGGCCATCAAGTTGACCAGGAGTAACCTGATGAGGTACTGGGAGCAGGCACTTGGACTTCATGGCCACTGGGAGTTCCTTCCAATTTAAATTATGACTCTACCTTTCTCTTAAAAAAAAAATCCAAATCCAATTTTCCAGAGGGTTCCAATTCACTAAGAATTTGAGCAAGTTTTCTTTCGAGAGAGAAACTAACTATTCCTACTGAGTTGTTCTTTTTACTACATCTCCTTCCTCTGACATAGACATTTCTTTATCCATGGAACACTCAGTGGAAGAGAGGTCCAACGCATGCCCTGATTAGACAGGAGCTGATTTTCTACCTGGGATATTTGTACTGACCAGTGAGGCAGCTGCTTTGAAATAGAATACAAATAATGATTCTTTTCACCTCAGCCACAGTCAGATACTACAACTTTTGTGCCTTGGCTGCTTTCCTGGTATTCTGAGCAGTATTTTGAAGACCTTGAACCTTTCTGTCAAACAATTATGAATTTTCTGGCTCATGCATTCCCAGACTGTTTTAAAAACAAGCACCTGTTCAAACCACACCACATTACTGACTTAAATAAAATAACTTTCGCATCATGGAGGCAGTGAAAGTCTCTAGGATTACCATAGGATTGAGCAAACACAAATGAATCATTGTAGATCCAAATGGAGAGGCACGGAGAAAATTCTGTGTTCTTCCGCTAGCATACTATGCTATTTCATACATATATGCCACATACATATATATGTATATATATACATATATATACATATATATACATATATATATATATATAAAGGTTAATTAAAATAAACCCTATATAGTTATATTTTTTCATTTTCCATCTATATGTGGCACTGTTACATGACAGTCCCTGGCTGGACAGTAGATTATTTCTTCAGCATTTTGGAAGTGCATAAAACCCTTTTTCTTTGGAAATTATCTCCCTCAGGAAAGAGGGACAATTTCTGAGAGAAATACAAAATAGCCTTTTTGCTTTTAATGTTTGTCTTGCATTTCTATTGCTCCCTGTATTACTGGCACATTTCTCTGGATTCCCAATTTGAAGATAATAATTTTCAGGAAAAATTAAAATAAACCCCCCCAAACATTGCTAGATGCTCACTTATATCTGATATTGCCATTTCAAGACTGAGAAGTGTTCATTGAACTGGAGATAAAATCTTTTCAGACTCCTCCACCAGTCACAGAAGAGCTTTGCTTTCCCCGGAAGAGGCAAAGGGAGACAGATAATTCATGTGGCAGCTGGTCTCCCTGTGGGCAGTGTGCTGTACAGACACTTTATCATCAGGCTAAATGAATATATTTAATTTTCACATAATGAAAATTGCCATTTCAGAAATAACCACAGTCTATTATTATTTTATTTAATAAAACCCTTAAAAGAAAAACAAAATACGGAAAAAAGGACAAAGTTTGAGCACCATATTTGAAACAAAATACAAGCATAAATTTTTAACAAATCTTCATCTACCTAACATAATATTAGAGGATTCTAAAATTACCCTTTTTAGATACATTTATTCTTATTAGCCTGTATTTGCCTCTGCCCACAAGTTTGTCTAGGCTTGTTTCCTAGTGCCACTGTCATCCCTTGCATCCTGCAGAAATAGAAACTTTCCTAAACAAAGATGACAGAAACTAGATGAAATGGACTAGAACAACAATTTACTTTCCTTTTTCTTCTTTCCATATAATTTTTAAGCTTAAAAAGAAAACACAGATTTCTAATTTTTTCCCTATTTACAAGCTGCTCTTCCATTTTTGGGGGCTGTACTTGAAGAGTAGGCCGGGTTAGTAATTAGTATCTGCTACATTTTTGATATCCTATTAATTTTCCAAAAGTTACTACTTGCTCAATAGTAGTTTTTACTTACAACGATTTTGTTGATTTTTTTAAGCTCATTGTGGAACCAACAATACACTAATTCCGAGCTCTGTGTATGGTAACTGGGTTCAGCATAACTGCATCATGAAAAAAACCACAGGAGAATTAAATATACAAATTTAAAACAGTGTTCTGGATTCAAAATGCATTTGATACACATGACAAGATGAGGGACACTTGCAATTATATGAATATCTGCTGGCTACTATTATTTTAAGCTTTTTTTCATAAGACAGAATAATAAATTTTAAAGTGCTGTGGAAGTGATGATTAGTGCAAAACAGAAAACAACACTTACTGGGAATGAAAAGGCTTTGATGTGTCAAAATGAAAACTTTTAAATTTGCCACATTTTTGTTTTGATGTAAGTCAGTGTATTAATCTTGGTTATTGTAGCTGTTTTATATCCACAGTATGTGCTATTCTAATAATGTCACACTTAATTTCCTTGATCTTGTTGAAAAAATTATATAATAGGTCATTTGCTGAGCAAGCTCAAAATTTCTATACAGGGCCAAATTTCTCTTGCCAGATTGCTTTTTAGTACCAAATATATTTTAATGCTAGTTTTGTGCATTTCAATTTTCTTTAAAGACTGCAGAACTACCAAGATCTTCTATTATGATCTGATTAAAATTTTTTTGAGATACTTTTGTTGTTGAAGTATATTCTGTCATTCTTCCATTAATAGAAATCTATGCACTAAAGATAATCTTAATTTTAATTTCAACAATACAAAATTTGGGTTGTGTCTATTACAGACCACAGATTGAAGCAAACATTTTGTGGTGATATTTGCTCCTTCTCATTTCACTGCCCCCTCAAAATACTCTGTCAGCAAAATGAACAAGTATTGTCAAGATGGGATTGCCTAGTGAAGATGATTCAAGAAAGAAGATTCAAAGTGATAGTTTCTTTTTGAGTGATGAAATCGTGCATCACAAACTGAAACTTCAACTCCTGGAACAGCTGTTTACATCATGTTTATTTTGCAATTAATGGAAAAGCACTATTTACCTTTCATTATTAAGAACTTGCAATTGCAGTGAGACTAGTAAGTTTTAATTTCCAGTTCTAATTGCTTACAATTTTTGTTTTCTCTTTTTTTTTTTTTTAAGGAGAGTTATTGAAATCCTCTTTATTGTTATGTAATCTTCTTTATGTTGTTGTTGTTTTCTTTGCATGCAGAACCCTACATATTATATATGCATAACACACATAATAGCTGGATGTTTTTTAGAGTATAGAAGACTTTCATTTAGCAAAATCTCTCCTTTCCTGGAATTCGGTAGATGGAAAAAACCGTTAAGGCTTTTCCCATGATAATTATATGGAAGAGGCGGGTCAACAATCACAAAATATATTAAGTTTCACAAACTATATTCAGTTATATTAAACAGGACTTTTAAAACATTATTCCTTTTGAACTACTACTGTTAGATAAATCTAACAGTAACTATCATGTTATCTGTTCTTAGTCATTATACATTTACAAATTTAGGACTTGAGTTATCCAAAAGCAATGATCATGTTAGAAGTTGTATTAAAAACAGCATAAAGCATAACTCTCTCAAACTAAAATGAAAACAATTTTTTTATTTTCTAATTCAGCTCATCCTACTCAATTTTGGTAATCTTTGTGCTGTTCTCAAAAGATGCAAATTAATGTTTTAACACCATGTACTAAACAGCGTCCTGTTTGCTTCTGCTGCATTGCAGGAGGATAACTAAGTTCTGCAGTGATGATCTGCACATAAAAAACTAAGCAAAGTATTTTTTCCCTAGAGAAACAAGATAAAAATAAAAAAAAAGAGCTCTGGATTTAGGTTTTATAACTGTCAACAAGTTCTTAATAAAACGAGCACACACAGATGTAACATCTTTTTTATCTGGGAAAAAGGAAATACATTCCTCATTAAAACAATCACCATCTCTAATGTAACATTATTGAAAGTCACAAATAGTCAGTTTTAAGTCTTGGATAATAAAATTGTTATCAAATTCACCAGTAAGTTATTGTATAATCTAAAAATTAAGAATAAACATGGGGGCAGGGCTCACTCCCCCAAGAAATAATTTCTTTCTGTCACTATGATCGTATTAGTCTCATTCTCCTATACTTCTTTTCAAGCTTCTACAGCCACAGTTTCCTGCCTTTTTATGATTTCCATGCTGAAGCTTAAGGAGCAGAGATAAGAGGTTTGAGGCAGAGATAACATGAAAAAGCAGTTTCAGGGGAGGGGAAGGGCAAAGCAACCCTTTGGGGTTAAGATATATTGTTAGCTGGAGCATTCAGAACAAGCCTTTTACTACTGTACCTTTGGTTAACTACGATAATTTTCTTGTCTTTCTGCTGTTCTGCTATGAGGATCATCCTTCACACTTCTGATTTTATGGAAGACTGTAATCCCACTTGGATGAACACAGTGTCCCCCCTCAAACTTGACTCTCAAAGGAGATAAAAAAAAAAAAAAAAAGAGTTTACAGACCCCAATAATTTAATAAACTAAGATCCATTTCCCAGTAGAGATAATGTTGGGATTTGTGCATTTTACTGGAACCAGATTTTTCTTGTTTGCTTATTTTTTTCCCATTTAAGCACTAAAATTTGGACTTTCTAAAACTTGTAAGCATACAAATTTAATATATACACACAATATTTATTAATATACATATACTAAACACTGCTAAGACTGACGAAGACCAAGAAATTGATAATGAAGAAAATGGATGTAATAGCTCTTTACACCTTCAAAGCAGTGGGTTAATAAGAATGCTAAAGACTAATATAATTATACTATATAACTATTTTATCCTTTGTTTAAATGAAGAAAGATTTCCTTTGTTTAAATGCATAAAGTTATTTAAAACAAGGACTTTATAAATGGCTATCCTTCCTTGGAATGTAATTTCCACCATGCACATTTTCCACATCTTGTGCAAGCAAGAGTAACAGCCAGTGAGAAGTAACTAAGCACTGAGCTACCAATAGGCTGCTGCTCACAAGAACTCCAGTGCCTGAAGTTTCTCCATATGTTGCTAAATTATCTTATAATGAGGATATTAATTTTCTGAAATCTAAACTGGCTATTAGTCAGTATGGAGCAAAAATACCAAATTTTAAACTTATATTTCCAGAGGACTTACAGATCATGCGAAGTTGGATCTTCCTCCTTCTCTTTTGCAGTTCTCATTTTCTCCCTCAAGAGCTGTCAAATACCTGGCAGCTCACCCCAGCCCTCGGCCTTGCAGCTCATAAAGCTGCTCTAATTCAGAAGTGTAAAGAAAACCCAGCACAGTGACTCTGGGAAAGAAAAGTCAGTGGCTGTGTGACAGACACAATCATCAGTTTTCTCTATGATTTTTTTCCCCTGACTTCCATCATTCAGATAAAATGTCATCACCAATTTGGTTTGCAGGTCTGAAGGAACATGCAGTAGTCAGAGGTTTGCTGTGTGACCCGGGGAAAGGGTCAGAAAGGGAATACAACACTGAAATACCTTTATTTCACAGAAGATAAAAATAAGTGAAATATATTAAAAATAACTTTTTTTCCATTTGAGTTCTCATCTCCCCTCTCCAACCTTTTCTTACTCTATATGCAGGTTTAATTACAGTGCAACTATTGGCACTTCCTCCACAATCTTAATACAGTTACAGTGGCATAAACAGCCCAAGTGTCAGAGGGCTTGAGGAGATTTTGGGCAGGACCTGCCAAAGAAATTAGAAGCTCTAAATGGAAATTCTGCAAAACCATATTGCCAATTTGAGATCCCACCTAGATAGTTTCCAGTATACGGAGCAACTTCGGTTAAAAAAAAAATCCAGTTAATATTTAAATTATCTGTTCAATAATACAGCACTGACAGGCTCTTGCATGACATCTGGTTATATAGATACTATGCTGGGGTTGCTGAGAAAGATGATGTAAACTTTTAAGCATCAGTGAAACAAATTAACCAATCTTTTCCCCATCAACAATTACTATCTTCACCTTTTGCAACAGGAACACATGCATAAATGAATCTGCACAGAAAATAATTGTCAGTAAGAGACAAGAGTTTCTACCTAAACCAAATTCATTTTTCAGAACACTCAAGTTTCACCCCCTCTAATTACTGAGAGTTCTTTATGCCATTAGAGCTAACATATCAGCTGAAGATAGGAATGTCTTACGTAAAAGTGAAGGCTTTACAGTAGTAGTTACACTGACACCTGAAATGAATGCTGTTTTTAACAAGCCATCCCTGCACTTACATTTCATCTGTTATCCAAACTTTACTTCATCAGACAGGAAACAGAAGCGAGTGTGCTTAGAAGTGAATTTATTTACCACTCAAACTTTGTGCCGATATTTTCATCTAAATTTAAACTGTCTTCAATATGGATAAGCAGGACTCATTAGCATTTTTCAAACTTCCTTCTCTAGATTTGTCATAGGAGACTTCTCAAAACACAGTTGAACCAAACAATTAGAGATTAGAGGAAGCTAGAACAAACTTTGTTAATATTAAAAGATTCCTACTGAAGACATGAGTAGCTTCTCTGAATTTACTTTTAAGATGGTAAACACACCCCCACCAAAGTTAGTAAAGAACCTCTCCAGCTTCTTTGCTCCCTCTTAAGACATTATGCAGACATGAAAATTTTAAATGAATTTGCTGATTTCACAGTGGCAACAGGGAAATTGCAGCAAACAGTTAGACTAAAAAGAGCACATTATTGCTCCCTGGTAGCTAATCTAAAATATTTGCAGCTCTTGGAAGTTATTCCTTCTAAAGATGAACAATGAGAGCCAGTAGCCTTCCCCTGGAAGGCTCAGAGACTATCACAATCTTATCTTGATCGAGATATTTCCAGATGGAGGGAGAGCCAGACCTCAGGCAGTTCCCACAAAGCACATTATCTGGAATAAAATCCTTCCTCTTGCTAGCAGGCACTGTGCTACCCTCCTTGCAGCTCTCTTATCTGTTCTAGATTATAAGAAGCCTTTCATGAGTTAGGCATGGAAGTAATTTGGAAGCTTTCTCAAAAGCCTGAACTTTTAGACCTACTAAATAAGGCTTAATGTTTATAAATGACATGTCAGAGTAACTCAGGAGACTCTGGAAGAAGCTTTCCTGTCTTTTTTATTAGAGAGACAGTGTCTTTTCAGTACCTGGAAACAAAAAAAAAAGTCATCAATTGACTTCACAACCTGGAATGGTTACAAAAAGGCATTGCAGCAAAGGACAAAACTTCAAATATATGCTTTTAGTTTAAACATAAATCCCAAAATTTTTTTTGCCACTCTACTTGAGTTACTACCGCAAAGATATTTTCAAAAAAGTAAACCACAATATCTTAAAATTGTCATTGAGTTCAGTTGTGTCCTCTGAGGACCACAGTAACCTTCCTGTGGAGAAAGTTTTTACTTGGATGGTATTGTCCAAAACAAAAACCCTAATAAAGCAGGATCAGGGCCAAGCCTAGGTCTAAATTTCTGTTACAAATTGTTACAGCTTCTGCCATATTTCCTTAGATAAAAGCTAATTTGCCCTTTTCTAAGCTCAAACCAACCTTTTAATACACAAATACTTGGAGACTGTAATGAATAAAGCAATTTTCATAACATTCTTGAAACATGCTATGAGGCAACCAGGTCTCTTTGTTTAGTGTTCAACATCATGTGACTTCAACTGTTTTGGACAGGAGATGGACAAATACCAACCTCTACAGTGCTCATATAAACTCATGATAGACCACATCAAAATAAAGCAACTTACCACACTTTCCTGTATCTAACCAATTCACTAAAATTCTGGTGCTCTGGCTTAAACAAACAGAGCTAGGAAATAAGCAGTAGAACTGTTCTATTTTGGTTATTATACAATACATTTAGGTATTGTTTTATAATACTTGTGTTAGGAAAAAATACAATGACAACTGATCAAAAATATTAATGAAAACTGTCCCTAGAAAATAAAAATCATTAATATTGCATAATATATTGTAAAGCCTTAGCTTTCATCAACCAACATATTTCAGAAAAGACCCAGAAGAAATCATTCACTCACTTGTTGAATTTTTTTACTGTATGGAAAAGTGTGTTTTCCTGAACTCCAACCTATGAATATTAAATACAGTGTGTTTCCTACCTAATTGTACTATTGCTAAAGGCATTTCACAGTTTATATTTTTTAGTTCTAGATGCTCACTCAACCTGCATATTTTGCCTAAATTGCTCTCACTTTAAATCTCAATCTGCTCTTACAAATCATCTTCTGTTTATTCCCAGTTTTTTGTTATGCACTAAGTACTAAAACATATTTTCATAATTGTTTGCCACCATTTTTCTTATGTTCTACCAGAACCACTGCTACAGTTGCAACATTCTGTAAAACACAAGGTTGGTATGTCACATTTTTACTTCTTTACCCTTTCCCTCTGCTTCCATAAGCTATTTGATCTACATTTAGTATTTGGAAGGACACACAATCAATTTTCACCTCAAAGTTTAGAAAGCAATTACAAAGTACAAACTCCTGTTTTCTACAAAACAAGGATAACACCCTAAGCAGGATAATACTACACAGTGCCTCAGGTTTCCTCTCATGAGATGACATCAGAGGCAGAAGATAGAGTGAAATTGCTGGGGATGGTGATGGTCTAAATGGCTACACCAGGGCTGTACTTCTACAAGAATTTCAAAATATATACTCACAACAACAAAGAGGTTGTATATTTGTTTGTGGGCAGCAATTACCTGTTTTTTACTCACAGCAAGATACTGACAAAGGAGGTGGTCACATCCAGTACATCCCAGGTGTATTTCAAAATAAAAGTGCCTAGTTTGTGGTTTTTTGCCTGCATACTGGATGTTTGTTAGGTTTGAGGTGTTTTCAAAAAAGAAAGGGAGAAAAGCACATCATAAGCTTATAACAGGCCTTCAAAATTCTACTGCTTACCAAAGGGCATTACCCATCCCTCTCTATCTCCTCTGGTTATCTTCAGTAGTCCAGGTGTCACACCAATTGCTTTAGGCTTTCTATATCTCCCAGTATTCTTGGTATAATCTTTTGAAAATAAGGGTCAGGTGCACTTCCTTTTCTTATTTTGGTAACTGTGTCTGTAAGGTAACTCCAGAACTGCTGGATGAAGAGATTGTCAAATAGATAAGAATCTATGCAAATAAATCTACTGATTATTTCACTGAAGAAAAAAGATACAGTTTAAATATATTTTAAGAGTGTAGAATGATCTCTAGCAGATTTTCTGTACCATCTATCAGAAGCTTTATATAAACACTAACTCTGCTTGCTTGTTTGCATCAAGAACTAAAAGGAAAACAGAGGGTTCAGTTCATTAACACAGCCCCATTTTTTGCTGCTTTTTCACATTATTTGGCTTAATGCTTTGTTTTGAACTGCTGCTAAATGTAACGGTTGCAAAAGTTACTACTGATTTAGTCTGATTTTCTCACAGAACAGGCAAAATACTGTCCACAGTAATATGATCTGTTATCCATATAACTATCACTACGTAAAAATACTGAGGTAATTTCTGGACACTGCATTCTCCATTCTTGACTCAGAATGACTCTGTGCTGCAGTGTAATAAGCTATTCTAGCCTAAATTAAAAATGCAAGTGCCAAGAGCAGTCTTCTTTATGGGGCACAGACTTCAGCACTGGATGAATTGATCCCAGCACTTGCCAAAGCAGCCCACAATGAGTTTTTCTGCTTGAGTTAGGTGAATACTTGCACTCAAAAAGCTCAGGTCTATACAATGATAACTCTCATACTTTAAATAGCTTGTGGGCACCTTTTATTTGGTGCCTGTTAACATTCCTGGTCTCAGTTTCTACAAAGCTACTTTCCCTCATTAGGTGATTAATTACTTGCATTTAGATAAATCTCACATCTGAAAAACAATCAAGTGAGTAAACTCCAAAAACCAACCAAAGGACTTGCATGGTTGCTACATGTTCCACAGCTTACCTTCCTTAGTTTCAAAATAGATTGAGACTGAGGTTTGCAGACTAATGCACTCAGTAAGGCTTACTAAATATTTGTATTACTCCACCTGAACAGCAAATCTTCTCCTGCTGCACTCTGTTTATTTGTGCTGAAACTCTCAAAGTGGCTACTAATTATTTCTGCTTTCATATGAATACTTTTGGTCATATTTAATAATAAAAGCCAGTACCACTATTAAACAAATAAAAGCATTATAGAAATCAGTGTGTTAAATAGTAAAAACCAAAGGTCTAGCTATTAGTTTCAGGTTCTCTAAATATACAATAAAGACAACTGGGAAATTATTGTCAATATTGTCAATACTGAAGCTATATTAGACAGATAACTGAATTTAGATTAATGAGTTCTGATGCTTTGGCTTGTTACAGTTTTGGGGCTTTTTATATTAAAGTTTGTTAATGATTTAGCATGCTCTAACAGCTTTTGAAAGGGCCTGGGTAAATAACAAAAAGCCACAGAACAAAAATAAACCAACAGTGCTCTCTCAGACACTCCCAAACCCAGAGTGGGAATGCATTGTTTTTAAAACAAGAAATTATTTTTATGCCAGTATGACTCCAACCTCAGCTTTCTGTGGCATGCTTCACTCACCATACATGCAGAATGCACTTTAATTTCATCCTTGGGTTGTATACACACATTCCTGGTATTTTTAGAAGCACTTAAAAAGTATAAAATCTATTCCCTATGCCCTCATCAATTTGAAATTACCATTTTAAGGCTGATTAAATAAGGATTAGTGCCAATGTTCTACTTATTAGTCTGTGTCTTCAGCTGGAACTGATGATGTAGTATTTGTCAATAACTAGTTCACAGCCTTAAATTCTGCAAAAAGAAACCTCTGCAAGACAGTCCATCTGTCAGAAGATTTTGCAGCAGACTCCCATGTAGATGAAACCCATCTATTATGGGATGATACAAGCTTAAAGTGGCATGTATCACAGCTGTTTGATTACTACTGGGAAGATGACTTGCATCCCCCTTACAGCCCTGTATCAGAATCCAGCATTGATGGATTGAATTTCCCTGGCTTTAGTGTGATGATGGATTACCTCAGCACTATGTGCAGGAAAGGTAAAGTCTGGGCCAAAATTAACATCATGGCTAGAGATTGCTGGTCTAGGTAGTGATTTCCAGTACATCTGAATAGCTGACAATACATTTTGAGGACCTTTCATAAGTCTAAAACCATGAGATTGTAATTTGGGATTTCTCCATTGGAATAAAAGACCCTTATTAAACGAGCCTCTGGAAGGCACAAATCAGACAGGAGTTTAAAAAAACTTAATGAGTTTCTTTACAATGTCTGACCTCAAACATGCTCTGCTGTCCAGACACACCCCATTCCAGTCACTTCTTGCAAACAGCATGTCCTGACTAACAAAACATCATGCTGTGAACTGAGATCTACATTACTCTGTTGGCCTACCAAGCAGAAAAAAATAAGTATCAAGTCTTCAAAATCAGTGTTACTACACCCAAAAAAAGAAGCAAGACAACCCCTAATGATTTAATCTTGCACTGAAACATTTTGTTTCAACAAAACTATTGTCAAGTGCCAGTATTTCACATATAAATACCACTACTCACTTCAGTATGTTCCTTAAACACGGTTTTGATTGCAGTCTATTTTTAAGCATTTTGTGGTTTTTTCTTTGCATTTTGAGGTTTTCGGTGTAATGGACCTACATATGTTATTACAATATAGAAAACATAGACTGGGCTCCATTCACATAGCACTTGCAAGTCACTGAACACAATTAACTAATTTAAAACCTTCTTTAAATTGTATTGCTTTATACTTTGTGTCATAATTTGTCATAGTATTTTACGGCAGTTACCAAGATTTATAGGTAACATTCAAAGAACATTATGCGTGAGAGGTTCAAATCTTGCTTTCATCTTTAAAAGAGGTTTTGAAAGAGAGAAAAACAATAATTTTCTTTAAAATACATTTCCCTTACCTCAAATACTTAAATTTCAAGGCTAGAGGGAAAAAAAAAAAAAAAAACAACACAACTTAAACTTGGCATCTTATTTATGCTTTCCTCACTTCTATTCAAGTATTTCACTTCCATATCTTCTTATCCTCAGAAACTAAACACCTTTAGAATTCATCAATGCTTGAATACTTGAACAAACTTCTCAGTATTTTGTTTCATACATTTATTGCTTTATGGGTAAAAATGTTTCACCCAAGCTTTTTCTCAGCCTTTCTTAATATCTTTTGATTTCCCCCTTTTTGCTTTCTGCAAGAATAAAGAGTTCATTTAACATTAGCCATCTTCCCCTCAAATACATAAATTTCACTAAAATACCCATAAAATAGAATCTTTTTCAGTCAGCCTCTTAATCTTTCTTCATAAATGAAATCTTTCTTCTTTGAAACCTGGTATGATTTTTTGTTTCTTCTCTTTGAACACTGAAGAGAAATTATCTAAGAATTAGTACTGAAAACTTCAGCCTGGGATTTGGTCTAAACATTGCATCAAAAAAGCTAAGCATTCTCTCTTTTGAATGTGGGTAATGCTCAAACATCTCTTTTCTCTCTACTTGCAGTAATATGTTTTTTATACCGACCTCATGCTGTACCAAGTGGGCAGAAAGAAAAAAAAAAAACCACTGCCATTTTGTTGAAAACCTGCAGCCCATTACCTCCCAGTTAACCATCTTGTAGGAAAGAAAGATTTTAAAGTAGATATTCATCCATAATTGTCCCTATGCAACCCTGCCAAAAAAAGTAATTTTGTTCTTATGAGGGACCTTTGTTTTCAACACCCCTTATTTCACCTTCAGGAAGTTCATGTATCCCAAGTCTCTTCCACAGAATGTAAATATTGCTCTCTAAAAAGTCATAATGCAGTTTTGTTAACTTAAAAAACAGCTGTGAGGTGACATATTTTCCCTTGAGCTTTAACATGATGACACTGAATTAGGAGCTCCAGATGTGAATCAGTTAAGAGCAAAGAAATTGTGTCTATATGCATGTTAGTACAACAAGTCTTTGATCATGATCAAGCCCATGGGCACCATCATTACATAAATATTAAATTGCCTCCACAAAATCATTTAAAGTAATGGTTGCTAAGCAAAATATTCAAATGGAGAAAATGCCAGACTCAAGGTGGCCTGAAAAATCCAGTCCTTGTCTACTATAATACCTTTTCTAATTGAAGAGAAAAATATTACCTTTTGTTACCAGGACTCCTGCATAATGCAGTGAAAGAGATCACTACAAATGTACTTTCATCCTTATGCTCACTGTGCAGTCCTGTGCCTAAAAACACAAACCTGTATCTATTATGTGGTATATTAAAAAAAATTATTTTCCTTGTGAACATTTGTCGTGGTTTGACATGGAAGTGAATTCTTTCAGGAAGTTGGGTCAAACAAATCAGTGGTCAAGTTTGGATATTGGCACCTGAATTGACCACTGAAAATAGGGATACGCCTCTGAGAACACAGGGGGTTAAACCAGGAACTCCCAAGAGCTCGCTCTCTTTGGTTCCGGTCAGGGTGCTGTGCAGACCTCCCCTGCCCAGCCATGGGGCTGGGTGGGGGAGGGGAAGCCATGAGGCCTGGTCGAGGTGAGCTGAGGGGTAGAAGGACTGGAACCGAGCCAGCTCCTGTGGACGGAAGGGTGGGGAGAAGCGGAGATGTCTTTGTCGTCCCCCCCCAGAGGGAAGAGACAGACAGTCCAGACGGCACCTGTAACTTTGCCGGCGGCGGAGAAGGAGGAGGGGGAAGGCGCCCAGCCTTGGCCTTGGGAATCGGCTGCTGGGCAGAGATATCAGCCGTCCAGGGAGTCTGAGCTTTTAACCCTGTCCTGAGAAACGAAGGCTTTGTAAAATATTACTCCTCCTTAATTTGAAGTAGAAGAGAGACAGTCTGAGATCCGAGATGATGGAAGAGGAAATTCTTGAATTGGAAGGAGATGATGGAGTGGCTTGTGGCTGGACTTCTCTTGTTAGCCATAGACTGAACCAAATTCTCCTGACAGAAGCTGCACTTAGGGGGGTGCGTTGGTGAACCAAGAGACCTGTTTCAGTGATTACCAACAGAGGAGTGGAGAGAACAGAGGAGAGTTGGAGAAGGTGTGGAGAGGCCCTCTGTCTTTGAGGAAGAAGAGGAGAAGAAGATCTCTGTTCTTGGACCCTCGGCCCCAAGGCAAAATGGGGGGAACTGTAGTCCCGAATTGAGAAACTGAACTGTTGTCTCTTTTGGTCCATGGCAAAGCATCCTTAAAGGAGCCCTATGAGCAGTCTGTCCATGCACGGTGGTGAGAGCACTGTGACATGGAAAGGAGAGTGTCACACTGGCAGATTTTCTCCGGGTGGTTGCCATGTGTGACATGGAAACACAAGGGTGGCAATTGTGTTTCCTGGGGGGTCTGTGGCACAGGAGAGACTCCTGTCTCCCTTGAAAGATTAAGTATTTTGATTATCTGAAGGGTGGCAACTTGATCAGGATCCTGGGTGGTGTCTCACTGTTGAGTTTGTTTGGAAATTAGGTGGGAGGAGGAGGGGTGTTTTGGAAAGTCTTCATCCAGGATTTAGTGTTTGAAGTTTTATAGCAGTAGTAGTTTAATAATATTCTTTTCTTTGTTATTAAGCTTGGGCCTGCTCTACTCTGTTCCTGATCACATCTCACAGCAATTATTTAGAAAAGTGCATTTTCATGGGGGCGCTGGCATTGCGCCAGTGTCAAACCATGACAACATTTCTACCATGTTCTGCTGATGTATTTAAGAACTTCACAAACCTCATAAATTTTCAAAAACTCTCTTTAGGGAATTAAGCATTACTCTTGAATCTGTGTTACAGCTGTGCTCTAAGTCCCAGTTTCTGGCAGCCACATGGAACATATGTAGGGTGTCCTGGTTTCATTTGAGATAGAGTTAATTTTCATCCTAGTAGCTGAACTGCATTTTAAATTTAAAGTAAAAATAATGTTGATAATATGCTGATGTTTTAGTTGTTAGTAAGCAGTGCTTAATCTAAATCAAGGACTTTTCAAGTTCTGTGCTCTACCAGTGAGAAATGGCACAAGGAGCTGGAAGGGAGCATGACCAGGACAGCTCATCTGTCTGGGAGGGAGGAGTAAGTGGCTTTGAGGTATTTGGTTGCTGGCTGTGATTAAAACACTGTGGAGGAAAACTCACCTCAATCCAACGTTCTCAATTCTAGACCTATTCAACACTGCAAACTTTCTTTATGAGCCACAGCCTCCCAAAGTAGAAATCCTCCATGTCAGTGCCTATAAGACACCTGCATGATTAACTGTTTATACATGTTGATTACCTCATTTTGCCTTTATTCTTTCTCTGTCTCATTATTTAATTGCAACGTCATGGATGATTTCATCTTTTTTTAAATCAAATAGCAGAAAACAAAATAATTTCAAAACACTAAAATGTAGTATCACTGAATAATTTCACAACACTGAAAAATTAGTTTTACAGCAGATGTCTCCTGAAGTTTTTTCACTGGATAGTGGAAAAAAAACAACACTGTATTGGTCACAATAAATAACAACACTTTCATATAAATTCAAAGGACCACCTTTCCAAGGGTTTTTAAATATATTTCAAAACTCTTCAAGACACAGCTACAGAGATAGTGTATGACCCTTTGAACCAAAGATAAAAGAAGCATAAACACACACCATACCATTGTAATTGTTATTACCTTCATACTTTGCTTCAATCACTTGCATTTGCAATGCAGCTGTTGCTATACTGACAGAACAAACAAACACCTTCTCCCTATACTTCAGTTTGTCTGTTTTCCTACCATTTTTCAACTCATAAATAACTAATAACTTTAAAGGGGACTAATGTGTGAAGCTGTTTTATTAAAGAATTTCTGGTTTGCTCATATATCAACAAAAAAAATGCACACTTATGGGTACATTATACCAAGTCAGTCACTGTTGGAAACCAGTCAATAGTTCTAACCTAAATTACTGCAAATTCCATAAAGGGGATTGAATAACTGAATTTTGGCTATTGGTAGCACTTTTATACCTGCTAGTAGCATTATGCCTTCACATATGTTTAAAATACATGAAAAGAAATAAACTGAATAGCATTCCTTTTCAAGGCACAATGAACTCACTGAGAGGCATTCTCATCTTCCATTAGCTTACCTCTTCCCTACAGTGCACTCAGGTTTTATACGGATCCTGAGTAATTTCTCTTGTGTGCCTGAAAGTGTTTTTATTCACAACTACCCTACAGAAAGCCTGGAGGAGCACGACTGTCACAAGTGCAGCACAAGGGGATGTGAACCTGATCCTCAAACCCAATCAGCCACCAGGATCCCCTGCAACAGGAAAGAGCCAGCTGCTGCCAGGGCATCTCATCATCGCTGCTAAAGCCAGCACAGTTCCCAGTCTTTACTCATGGTATCAACACCAAAAAAGGACTGTCATGGTACCACAGCACTCAGATGGGTGAGTGACAGCAACCATCACAGGGGCAACAGATGGAGGGGAAGAGGCTCTCAGGGAGAAAAACAGAGTGGACACTCTGGAAAGTGTTCCTGGAGACACACAGAGGGAACAGCTTCAGTGAAAACTTGGGGATATCTAAGATTCCCAGGGTGCACAGAAAGAACAAAAGGGATTCTCAGAGAGAACAAGCAAATGGGCATGGCCCAGGGGACCCTGAAATCAGGCTGAGCATATTCTGGGTAAAATCCTTATGCTGACACACACAGTTTCTCTGCCAGACCACCTTTCCTCCTGCAAGGCATGGAAATCCTTTAACCTGTATAAGTCAGCACACACAATCAAAGTGTTTGGCACCAGTTTCCATTTAAGTCTCTCCATTACCAACAATGTGTCCTAAACCACATCAGCAGCACACACCTCAGAATACATGGAAGGCCAGCTTTTAGTTGGCGAGTCTGATTCTACAGGGCATCCATTTCCACTGCCATCCTCCCTACAAAATGAGAAAATGCAACTTTACCCCTCTTGAATTAGCTACTCTTTCTTGAAACACCTCTACCTGTATGGTAAAAGCATATTTCATGTACTGCAAAGGCCTTTGCTCTGACACAATAATCATTCTCATGTCTTAGGGGTGTCTTTCAGATACAAACATCTGGCAAGTTTCAGTTCTCATGACAGAGATTCAGCTGGGACTGTCATGCAGCTAACATGGGTGTATTCCCTGTGGATTTCAAGTTGTCTCTGGAGATCACTGTGCTTGTAGGCTCCACTGTTTAATATTACCACCAAATGAGACTGACTTTCTGCAGGCTCCTTCAATCTGTAGAACCAAAATGTGAATATAAGGCCTCCCTGAAGCATGCTTAGGCTGACAACTGCCTGCCTTCTGTATTCAGAGATACAAATTTTACACTTCCTTGACAGAAAATTCTTGTATTTGAAGATGTAATTGGAAGGAAACACATTCTTCCTAAATACTTTGGGTAATGCACTAAAGAAGATTGATTTTAATTTTTCCCAATGTCTCCCCTCAGAAAGAAGCCTGATCCAATGATACTGTCATGTCACACATTAGTGACTTAGTCCTATAATCAGAAGAAACAATTTCCCACCAAACTGAGGCCCTGAAAAATATCCCTCACATCATCTGATCCCTGGGTCAAGCTTGACTTGGAACAATCCTGCCTGAGCTCAGTTCCTGCCCCTGGGACAGGGAATCTGGGAGCAGATTCTTCTCCATTATCACACATTCAACGCTTCCACAAGTCCTGATGGAGCCAAAATTGGATGCAAAATATAGGAAGTGGTAAAGAAGCCAAAGGTCTCTTCTTCCCTCTAATAATCTATGCCTGCACTGTGTAAACTGACACAGAATACAGGGGCAGCACTGTGGCTTTATCTAGTTACACTGCCTTTGATATATGATACTTATTCTAGGGGTAAAAAAAAAAAAACAAAAGACAAAAACAACACAGAATAAACCACAAAAAAAAACCCACAAAAAAGCCCAAAGAAACAAGCCCCAAACCACAGCATATTACCCTTAGCAAAAAAAAATTCATTAATAATAAACAGAGAGGTAGAAAAAGAGTAGAGAGAAAAAAGAAAGCCACGACTGAAAATGAAAAATGGTGGAAACAACAGCATGTAAATTCAAATTATTTAAAGTTTAGAAATGCAAGGGGAATGATAAATCTTAGATTTTAGCAGACAGGAGGAATGGTTCCCTAATTCCATCAGGAGTGTGAAAGTAAAGCCCCCAGAACATCTGAAATAAGGCCAGTCAGCCACCAGGACAGTTTCCTGGCAGTTGAAACCACAGCAGATGGGGAAAGGGCAGAACTCATCTCTCAGAACAAGCCTCTCAAGTCAACAGTAGTTCATAGCTGACTTGGGCAAAGTCGGGCTTACATCCTTTGTTCTGAGATTCCTCTTCTAACTGCTCACTGAAACACTAAATAGATTAGTACAATTCTTCTAGAAGTGGTCTTTATCTAGATGGGCTGAGAAAATGTTCTGGCTAGCAACTTGCTTCCTTCAGGCAGAAATTCAAACTCAGACATTCACCTGCTTGCAAGAAGTTGCTTATAATTTGAATACAGAATTGGATTAGAATCAAATTTCATATGTGCCTGTCTCTGGTTGAGTCCTATGCAACTGTGTTAGTTTATACAAGCAGCACTTTCTCAGGACAAATCTGATCATTCCCACTTACAACACTTTAGTTCACATCTATCAGCAGTCCTGAGAGGCACAAATAGATTTCTTGAAGATGAAGTTAAACTGGATATACTCCATGAACACCTGCAGTGCTCTCCAAGCTCTGACAGATGCTCCAGCCCACCCAACAAAAGGTTTCAAAAAGGCACGAAGCAGGTCCTCAATACCAGCCCTTGCAATGAACTGCCCCCTTTCTCTAATGCCACTTGACAAGGCAGAGATGGCCTTGGAGGTCCCAGCAGTAATGTGCACATATTTTCAGTTTGGCCTTTCCTACACAGTGCTGGAGAAAAGCTTTCCAGTTTCCACTTTCTCACTTAAAACACACGTCCTGTACATTGGAGTTCTTCAAGTACATGGCACTGTAAAAATGGAAACCAAGTCTTGGTGATCACCAAAGGAAGAGCCATTTCCCCAAATTAAACTAGGACATTGGCCAAAATGAACTTGTTAATACAACAAATTCACCTTTGCTTATATTAACATGATTTTTTTGTTATTTCTGTCCAGGCATTTTTCTCATGATGCATTCAGAACAATTTAATTGCTAAATAGAAGAAGCTATGAAAAGGAATTCCAACCAATATGCATCAAAACAAATGAATTCAAACAAATTATTTAAGTACATTTGGAAATTTAGGACACTGTCAAATATCTTTTGATCTAATATTTTGATCAAATAAAATTCTCACAGCCCCCTCAACTTCACCTAAATGACTGCTTTTACCTATTTATGCCAGTTACAATGGAAGAAAATTCTTCCCTTTTCCTGCAGGAAGGTCCATTATAACTGTTGCCCAGAGACAAGCTCCTGAAATGATTCATTGTAAAAAACAGAACAAAACAAACAAACACAACAAAAATCCCAAAACACCCCAGCAACAACAAAACAAAATCAAACTTTAAAAACAAAACAAAAAAACCCACTTTCATTGTCTGCAGTTCATAACTGATTTTTTTGTACTTGAGGTGGCCATGACACCAAAATAACTATGCAAAAATTGGTGCACTGCTAACATTCATTCCACTAGTAAGTTACTAAGAAGGTCAAGCTACCTGACCTAGGTAGTAGTGCAAGTGATCAAATATTAATTTTTCAAAATCTCTTGGAGAGAGAAAGAGTGAACAATCATCAAGGAAAAACACACACACACACAAAATCCTACCTCTACATTATAAGAATGAATGCATCAGAAATATTTAAGAGAATAAGAAAGCAAATCTGAACCATTCCTCCCCCCATGCTCTGCTACTGGTATTTGTTACATTCTCATGTATATTTGCATGAGCAATGCTAACTGATTTTTCATTGATCGTATGGATGTTTTCATTTGTATTTTTTTTTATAATCATCCCACTGACATTCCTTTATAATTTGTCTTGCATATGAAGATGGAAGAGGAATTAAGTAAAACTTAGTAAAAAATTTCCCTATGGGCAGGTTCTCTAGAGGGTATTCTCTTTTCTTACCATGTATAAGCCTCAGACCAAAGATGTGTTTTGCAACAGTCTAAAGAAAAAACAAATTTGCAATTAGATGGACAAACACAGAAGAGACATGTCAGAGTTGACAACCATGCCTTCATTAAAAACAAAGCTGCATTTTGCTTTTTCATATGATACACGAAGAGATGGTTACTGCCAGCTCTAATTTAACCTTTGTTGCTATCATGTCAAGTAAAGGAAGGAAACATTTCAGCCAGCAAAGAATCATTTAAAATTCCACAGGTTTCAAGCAACATCTTGACAGAAATCACAAGCACTGCCTCTTCCAGTGATTGAGCTCATCTGTCCTCCTTGGAAAACATGGAGATAATGAATTCTTTATTTAGCCATTTTCACACTTACTATGGAAAGAAAGAAAGAAAATCTAGAGGCTGGGCAGGTTTAAATATCTGTCTCAGAGAGCCTATGATTTTTCCATATACAAAAAAATAACTTCACTCTGCACTGTTGATTTTTCTTAGATTTGCCTTCCTGATACAAACATCCAACCCCTCACATCTAGAAACATTATCCATTGACTGCTTCAATTTAACAAGGGCTTAAATACTACTCTCTCCAAAAGCCTGTAACAACCAGTCAAAAGGATAAAACAAGCTAATAGCCTTATGGTGTATGCCTCATTTGGCCACTGTATTGGAGAGGAAAGGTAGCAAACAATTGAACAACTTTACAGGAGATTCTAGTAGTAATAGTACGTATTCCTGCTGTAAGGTCACATTTGCTGATTCACAACTGTCAGGGGAAAAAATAGTGCTCCTCCTCCAGATTGCCTGGTAAAGCAAGACTGAAAAACAAAAAAAACCAAAAAAAAACAACAACAAAAAAAAAAAAACCAAAAAAAAAAAACCAAAAAAACCAAAAAATCTCTAGATTAACTCTCAAATCCAAAGAACCTTTCAAATAATGACCAAACAGACTGTTCAAAATGCAAACAGCTCCACAAGATGTCAAAAATTTGTTTATGTAGACTCCGCAGTAAAGACCCTTTTTCTAAGCAATATTTCACTCCCTTGTACTTCATATTCCCATTAGACTGTCATCACAGATTAACCCTGGGAGAGAAACAGGCAAGGGTATTCATAGAATTGTGTTCTTTGCCTCAGACTCCCCCCTTCTGCAGGAGTTATTGACTGAAACATGTTTAACTACAGCAGGATGCAGGGGTTTCACTGATAACCAAACGATAGGTGACAGAGTACCAAGACAAAGATGCCTCCTTCAACCAGCTGTGCTTCAAGGTATTTTGTGTGTCTCAAACTAAAGTTTCAGAGATAACAGAAGGTAGGCATGCAGCTGCTTGTTCTTTCTCCCAGTAACTTCAGTCCACACACTCTGGAAATATTTGAATCCATCTACATTTCAGAAGTAAAAAGTTAGGATTTGGTTCTAGCAGGCTACTGCAGTGGTTTTTTTGTTTTGTGGTTTTTTTTTTTTTTATTTGAAGAGCTCTGTGGTTGTTAAAGGTGCATCTTTACTCAACTCCTCTGAACACATTTATCATTTATAACAGGAAGACACTGTAAGAATCACAGGACTGTAACAAGTCACCCAGAAGGTATTTTGTGCTTCTGTTTTCAGGCTTTCAAAGGAAAATTTTCCAAGATACTGAAACATACTGGCACTACACAAACAAGGGAGACAGAACCCCAAAAACCCCACTTGTTCTGTATATACAACATTACTCTTCATATTTTCAGTCTCTCCCAAACTATGACGCTATTATTTCAATTTCTGGGCTGTAGATAAAGTGTGGCAGACAGAAGGCCTTTCTTAGAAGGAGTTCTTTTTATTTTTATAGCTGCCATTCAATTGTTAAGGACAGAAATAACCATTTTTGTTTGGCAATAATGAAAACTACATCAAGTGTTACAGCTTAAAGCACACCCAGAACACTGCAGCATTCTCTCAGGTCACCACCACAGACCTCATGCCCAAGATATTAAAACATCTACACTCACTTGAGTCATTTTATGAAGCCTTGGAAAAAACATCAGAATTTTTCCTCTGCTGTACTCACATTTTCTAAGTGATTACAAATTGATAAGAGCCTCTGTCTTTGCAAAGAACACGGTAAGCCAATTAAGGATGGAGAAAAGCAGAAGATGAACAGGAACGATGAAAAAAGGATTCAACTTAGAATATCCTATGGACCAATAATGAAGAGACACACCTGATGGGTGGCACAGACAACATGAAATCTGTTTATTTCTCAGTAGATCCTGAATTTGCTACTTTCTTTTGGGAGAAAGTTGGGGAAAATATAATGAGAAACAGGACTCTGGTGGGAGTCTTTGCATTTTACCAGAGACCAAAAATAATTCTTCAGACCAGTGAATAGGATCCTTCCAGGGAATGGGCACTTGATCTCCAGCTGCATTGCCTCTGCATTTTGTCAGTTAAAACAGGAAAGGTGCAGATCAACCACATTTCATCTTTCCCTCCACCCTCCTTCCATCCAGGAGTGCTGCTTCTTCCTTCCTTAAGCAAGTCAGAGCTAGTTTGAGTGCAAAATCTGTGCAGTTTACAGTTCTCAGAAGGGATTTTTTTTTTATAAACTAATTGTTACTTCAAGGCTGTCAAGAAACAGAAGCAGCAGCAGGTCCTAATTCCTTTTTTGTATTAGGGTGTGCCATGTACTGATCCCAGAACTGCTGTGCAGGAAGACTGCAGGGGGATAACAAGAGAAGAGAAGCACCATTGGCCTTTGCTGCAATGTACAGAAAACTCACTTCTGCTGCCTAACATCCTGAGTGTCAAAATAATATTTTGGCATCTGTATGTTTAAAAAAACCAAATAAACTGAAATACCAATGCTGAAAACCCAAACATTATAAATATACAAATGCCTACTGTACTGACAAGTTCTGCAGCCACAGGACCTGAAACTCTAGCCCTTTTTTGACGTGTCTTCCTGTTTGACTTTTTTCCTCCAAACCAATTTTTCAATACAATATGCCAAATGCAAAACTACCCACACATTACATATATGGTACAAACACTAAATGTGCAAAGCTTTATATTGTAAAAGGCTTCCTGGTGCAAATTTTGACTAAGAAAAGAACTAAGCCATATCCTAAAATTTGATAATGCAGTTAAACAAAAAACAAACCCAAAACAAAATAAAACCCCAACAAACACAAAACCAAACCAAACCAACACTAACAACAAAAAAGCACCACAGCCCTATAATATGATCTCATTATGTGAAACACAGAACAGTAACAAAGGCAAGCATATATGCCAAGGCTGTGGATTAGTTCAGAGCAGCATTAAGGAAAGAAATAAATGCAGACAAGAACTCTACTAAAGCCCATCCCAGATTCACTGTACTTCCTGGCATGGGCAATTTATTTTTACTGTATTAATTCTGTAGAGAAAAAAAAATTACCAAGCCCACTGTAGGTCTCCCACTTATCCCAGCCATGAAGGACATCAACCCCAAGAGCTCCAGAGCAGCCCACAGCTTTTGATGCTCAGTTTCCTTTCAATCTGAAGCCCATTCTGTTTAAGAACTGAGAGCAGAACAGTTCCAAAAGAAGAAAAGCTGAATAGATTTATTAGTGCTGTTTGTCTGGTTGGGCTGGGGGGTTTGTGTTTTTACATCTCAATAACTATATTCCTGTAACATACATAAAATCATAGTGGGAGAAATCTGTTCTCCAGCAAAGCAATTTTTCAATATTTTTGCAGTGCTATGGTTATGCACAAACATAAGCATTCATGTAGAGTTTGTGGATTTATTATTTAATCTCCTGGCACCCTAATTTCTTTCAGCAAAAAGAGGCTAATTTTCTTCAAATAGGACTTTATTGTCATTCACATAAAAAGCTGAGTTGATTTAACAAACTCTACTTAATGAAAAATTAAATTATTCAGAAGGGCGAAAGAATATATAGTGTACAGGGTCTATTCCTACATCAGCATCCACTGCACCTCCAACAAGGTCACAGAATACTGTTCCAGAAAACAGAAGCTACATGCTAAACCCTTTTCTAAGAGTACACTGATTATTACAGATGTACTCAGTATGAAGAAAAAGTGTCTGAGGGCAGCTTCATTTTCTTCACCAGTGACATTTTCAGAAATGGAAACACAGTTCAGTGAATAAAACTGAATTGCTGAGGAGAGTTAGTGGCAGAAACTGAAAAAAAAAAACCTTATAAAAAATAATATTTTCACCACTTATGTGACCCTACTTCCTTATGTTGATGGCTTGGATAATTCCACCCTTAGTATATCCTTCCACATATTTTGGTCTTTTTACTGGGGCAAGCAGGCATGTGATGCATTTGGTAGGTATAAGACTTCCCCCCAAACTTCAGCATTGTAGGTCTGCTGATCCTTCCTTGACAAACATTTCTCTTGTTTGGCATTTTATCACTGGTTGATACAAACTCTCACAGTCCCAGAAGTCTGTGACACTCGTAGCCTTTTTGCCATCGTGTCTTTGCACCTTGTGCAGACACGAACTCAAAATATTACAGGTAAGATTTAATGCCTTTTAGAAATTCATCAACTTTTGCTCTTCTCCTTCACTTCAACCAGCGGCAGACCATAATACAGTTCAAAACTTATTTCTTCTATGGATGAAAGAGCTTTAGCAACTAAATATTTGTCTATTAAATAGAGAGGTTACCTGCTTCTCCTGTTGTATCCTATTTCCTCACCTAACTGAAGTCAAATTTACAGACCTGCATCCTGCTACAAACAGTTGAGAGTAACCTCAGGATATTAGAGTCTCAAACCATTAAAATCTATTACCACATCATCACAGGATAATAAAAGAGAAAGAAAAAAACCCAACTTTGCCAAGCCACATATGCAAAAAAGAAAACCCAAAAAACAATCCATGACACAGAAATGAACTGTGAGTAACTTGACCACACTTTCCTCCAGGCTCATTTTCTACTGTAGGGAAATAGCTGTCCATCTATTTGGAATGAATGGGAAGATTAGGGCCAAAACACTCCACAGCCAAGGCAGGAATGGCAATTGTATCCAACTCTTATATATCATGCACAGTTAGCAATTGTTTACTTGGCCTTTACAAACAGGCTTGGCTACAAAATTTAAGAAAAAAAAGTCGAAAATGAATAAAATTAGTTTTTTGCAAACATTTTGTACTCAAGAGATCCAGTTTATTTTGATTAAAATTAAATTTTAAAGACCACCTCTTTCCAAAAATGAATTGGTTTCTATGAAGGCAATGTACCTAGAGGGATATCCTTGAAAGGACAAGGATACAGATTGGGGTAAAGATGCCATCTGTACACCACACGAGGCACTGTAAACATCTTTCAGTTTAATTGTATATTTTACTGCAAATACTAAAAATGAAGGCCTTATACAGAATACTAACTCTACTGAAACAGAAGAACAATTCTTCTTTATCTAGTCATAAATTTTATAGGTTTTGCTTTGCTTTCTCCAGAAATGCTCATACAAACCATGGTCCCCTAAAATGTAAAAAAGAAACAACAAACAAAAAAACCCCAAACAAAAAAAATAAACCCACACAAAACAAGACAACACACAAAAGCTATAACTGAGACTATATATCCTTCATTTTAAAACTCTTATATTTAATTCTAGGACAATGTGTTAGTAAAACTCTATTGTGAAGCAAAACCAAAGCATGGGGCAGATTACCAACTTCTCTTCAATGATTTGTTTGTTTCTACACACTCATGTTGCTTAACAGTCTGGAAAGGTAAAAAAAAATGTATTCAACAAGTTATCTATATTGCAGAACATGGATAGAGAAAATTTAAAAAATACTTTGATGAAGAAAAGCAACCCAAACAACCCACACTTATTTACCAGAATTTTTTTTCTCCCTGCCCCTTGAGGTTCACATGATTTGTGCAGTCAGCAGCACATTACAGAACTACATGAGGATAAAAAAGCTGAAATATCAACCAAATAGCCCATATTTCAGTAGGCATATTTCCTGTATTAGGCATATTTCTTGAGCAGTGATGAAGTGTATTCATGAATAAAACCTTGCTTCATTGGACTAAGTTTGTTCTTGGAAAGTAGGTCAAAATTTATTCACACGGACATAGAGCAGCAATTTTCTAAGGCTGGAAATGTCAATGCCTATCTTGATTTGTAAATCTCCAGGCAGACCTGTGTGCATGAACAGGTATCAAGGCCTCTCTGTGAACTGCAGAGCTCCCAGGAATTGAGCAGAAGCAGTGATACATTCCAGCAGAAGAATGAAAAAAACTACTGCATTTCTGCTGTGTGTGTTTGCCATTTTACCTTTTGCATAAGGGACCATGTGAGGCATGTATTGTCAACAGAGTATAAATAGTAATAAAAAGAAATCTTTTCATTAAGTTTGGATTCACTGGTGGGAAACATTTATTATTTCCTGTTTATAATTATTAATATATATTCTTTTAAGCATGAACATAAACCCAGGAAATTAAAGTGGACAAGGCATCATTGTACTCCTGCTTACAGCCTGATGAGCTTGTTTCATTTCCCACCTTCTTCCCTCCTATTTCTCATATCCCCTACCCTGTTTTCAATATTTTTTCTTTGCTGAAGCTTTGCCTTTCAACTATCTGACCTTATTATTCACACAACAGAATCTCACATTCCAAGAGCAGTCACTTCATGTTACATCTTAAGTTTGCATGCTTCCTAACACAACTGTTTTTTCTAGAAAATATTTCAAAGTGAGGTAAGCAAAGAATCAGTTTGAACACCTTCCCCCTCCAAAAAAAACAACCACAAACCAGAGTAGGTATCATTCTCATCTACTTCCTAGCTTCACATACAAACATGATTGGTACAAAAGGGTGCCTAATTTCACTTTGCCCCCAATTTACCTGGAAAAAGAGGTGTCGAGTAGAGAAAGGAGAAACAACTGCAAAAGATTTAAGTAATTTACTGGCTGACATACTTGGATAAATACACTTCTACTGCATTATTTCAGGAAAAAGTTAGGAAGACTGAGAAGAGTGCAAGTGGGAAAAATTGTCAAAATCTATTACCTCAGGCAATATATAATAATTAAGGATATTTAATCAAGCAAAGGAAGTGGTAGCTACAGATCATGCGGGTTTTTTTTGGTTTTGTGTAGTTTTTTTGGGTTCTTTTTTTTTTTTTTTTTTTGAAAAAAAACTTACTTTGGTAGAACTCTTAAATCCAGTTAAGGCTGTTTATGCATTCATAAACTGAGAATTTCATACAAAGTGAAATCTTAATTGCCTTAGTGTTTCCTGTGTTTAAGTGCCTTCTAGTACATTTAAAGAGAAATTCCATAAAGCATAAATTATATCCATTAACTGACTTTATTGGGCATACTTGAAAGATAATATGATTGCTATAATTGATTTTCTTTTTTTTGCACCATTTTGATGAAAGCCAATTTAGTACTGAGTCCCCTCTAGCAGAACTTCCTTGTTTTAATAGTGCACACTTTGATAATTTTAAAAGAAGTACTCATTAAGTCCATTTGTCTAAGATTTTAATAAAATATGAGGGACTATATCAGCCTGACCTATGTTCATTGCATTAAGTGTCATTTGCATTCTGGACATATCTACAATGCAATATTTGTATTTACGTTTAATAGCAAGTGTATTCTGTAAAGCTGTGTAGATCTACCTATTAATTACAGACAAAGCCTTAGCACAGAATACACAAGAAAAATAAGCTTCAGGTGGTCTGTCTCTGTCCTGATATCCCAGGTGGAAAAAGTTATAGAAAGTGAAAAACTAAATATTAAAAAAAAAAACAACCCAACCAATGGAAAAAAAACCCAAACAACAAAAAAAAACCGAACCAAACAACCCCCCGCAAAAACCCCAAGCACAAAACCAACTAACCAACCAAAAAAACCAACCAACACCCAAACCATTTAAGTAGATATGAGCCTTGCTAGAACTTCATCGGTCTGCTGCCTTTCCACATTTTAGCTGGTAACTTGGCAATCTAACAGGGACTTGTTTTATGCTGTGATTCTGCTGAACTACAGTTGGAGAAATATATTCCACTTTCATTATACTCAAAGCTATAAGCAAAGCCAGTTGGGGAAAAAAATAAGGTAACTAACTTTCTGCAGGATTTCATTGTTCAGCAGCTGAATGGGCTATATCTGAAATTATAGCTGTCAATTTATGTTCCTCTGTTGTCAGACAAAACACCAGTGTCCTTAAATTGATGAAGTTCATTGAAACCAATTTTTAGCTCCTATCAGTCATATCTGGAACTGCACTATTCTAATGCCGGGCACGGAAGTGTAGAAAATAACTTGTGATAGTGAGAGAGTAAAAAATATTTACTGAGCTGATAAGAACAATTGGTCAAGCCATTAGTAACATCTCAATGAGACTAGGCCTTGGGTTTTTATTTAAAAAAATTAAAGTTATAGAAAATTTACATTTTTTAACATTAAACACTATATACGATGCAGTTCTAGTTGTTGCCTAATAAAAGTAAATGCTAAGTTCTGTTTTCATATGCCTTGAAATTCTTCAATATAACAAGCAGGTTAAATGTTTGTGTGGTTTTTTGCTGTTTTCTGTTTTTTTGGGTTTTTTTTTTTCCACCTACCATGAAATCCAGCTGAGACTGGATTTATTAAAACACTCTTCTGTGTACAGTACTATCAAAATCTCAGAGTGCAAGACACATTCAATATCAGCATGCCTTTATCCCCTCCATTTTTCCTTTATACACTTAAAGACTTGAAAAGCTGAAAAATACATCGAAGGAAACAAAAATAATTGACTTACTTATTCACTCAATATCTTGCTGAGGAAAATGGCCTAAAAAAACCTGCCTAGCAGATTACATTCTGCCAGTGCACACGGTTCTGATCAAGTCTATATCCTGATTATGCCAACAGATGTACAAACACAGGCTGATCCCTTGAAGGGCCTAGGATGTGTTGTAACAGCAGCACAGAGCACATGGTCATAAATAAGCCTAGGGAATTCAGAACTAAGGGAGAAAGAACAGGAAGGACAAGCAGTAACTACATATTTGCACAAATGATGACACAAAAAGTAATTTTTCTTATACTCAGCTATGATTAGAAGATAGTGGAAATGAATACATATTAGAAATCCTTTTCATGGAATTTATCATCTTTTGTTCAAAATTTCTGCAGTCATAAGTAGTTCAGAGAGAGAAGAGAAAAGGAAGGGATGTAGAGAAGTTGAGATGACGTCTTCATGTGTAAAATTAGACCAAAATGTGTAAGCTGGCAATCAGGCCAGAAAACCTGGAGGCAGGGGCTGCAGAAATGAGGGAAAACTGACCCAGTCAGAAGCTCAGCTGCTGAGCAGAGAAGCAATGAGAGAGCTCTGGGGGATCAGACATATCCAAATAGAAGCAGTGGCTCAAGCACCAAGAAAAGCATCTTCCTATTTTGTTAGGTTGAGAAGAAGCTCCTACTTCAGCCAAATTCCAGTTCCATTGGTAAACAATGCTGCTCCTCAAGACATTTTTAGGCCTCACACTGGATCTCCACAGAGTTCTGGGGATAGCATAAGCCAGTAGGTAGCAGATACCTTGATTCCAAATAACATTTGTGCCCCCCATAAAAAGGACAGCGTAGCCATTACTCAATGCTATCTTTGTCAATAGACATGACTTATTTAAAAAAAAAAAAGTCATTTAACTCTAAGTGTGAGCTACAAGAAAAAGGCATGACAATATACTAACCCCATCATTAAAGATTATGTTTAACTGTCACAGCCAACAAAGACACATTTAGAACCCCCAGTGACCTTGCCTGGTACATCATGAGGTGTTCTTAGAGCTCTATCTTTGCGAAAAAGGAGCCCAAAATAAAAAACAAATCAGTAATAATGATAAAAGCTATGCAAAGAAATTGCATTTATTGGCCTGACAGCCTGCCTCACTCAGCATGAGACAACAGACCCCACAAGCTCCAAGATGTCAGAAATATCACAGGGTAACACAAGCAATTTCTACTCAGCTTCAGGTTAAAACCTGTAAGAGTGGTAATCAAGTATACACTACAAGATTAGTTCCTAATCTTGATTTGGAAAAGGTGCTTTCCTCTATTTACATATACCTTAAAACAGCACTTTTAATTAAACCCTCGATTTAGAAACAAAAGACCCGGTTACTTAACAAGCTAGATACAAACTTTTCAACAGCTTCGACATTTCAACATTTATAAACCTTGGTTTATTACGAGCTTTGCATGAAGTCCAAACACTGAAGAATCACTTTGCAAACCCATACAGGCAGTAGAGCCCTTCCTCTCACTTGTTCCACACAGCCTCTGCAAGCAGCTATGCCTATCTGTGAATTCTGTGAATGACAGCCAGCAAGGGGAGATAAAAAAAAGTTTATTGTTTAGAAAATTAGGCCTTTTATTTGATGGATTAGTATTTTCACTTAGAGCCAATCATTTGATAGTCCACACATATCATCTGTAGAAGTGGGTTAAGCAGACTAGCTCTGTGCCTAAGCTGAGCACGCAAAATCTCTGCATATATCTCCAAATATAAATCAATTTATATTTGCAAAAACATTCCTAACTTGACATTTACTGCTCCTTCTGTCTTTATTTTTGGTATAAGTAATAAGCAAAAGTAATGTGCTGTACATGCAATTGACAAGTTAACTCCTACAGTATATAATGTACTCCTCTAATAATAATTGTCTAAACAATAACTGTCAGCACCCAAATACACAGTAATGATGCCTTGTTACTTTATCACTGTATTGGAGGATTTTTCTGCTCTCCTGATGTCAGGAAAACCCCAATTTTAGACAGTTAAAATGCTGTCTATTAATAAAGGCTAGTTCATGCTTTTAGTTTTCCTGTATTTAATATAGCAGAGACATGGATTCTGTGGCACCTATAACAAACACACAATTAACTCAAAGTACATTAACACAGATGTGGATAATTATTCTTTAACAAGTTCATTGATTGTAGCAGATAGATTCAGCTCATTACCAAAAGAAGGAGGACTATGGCAGAAAAATAAAAAAAAAATAGTGTGCCTCAAAATTCTTCCACTTTCAGTGCTGTTGCATAAAAGTTTAATAATATAAATTGCTTCACCCACACAAATTGATGTGTCCCAGCTTAGTTCAGAAAAAAAAAAGTTTCTACCCAAGCCTTACCTTTGGCAGTCATTTCTAAAATGAAATGGAAACCTATTTCATAAATCTTGCAACAGGTGCCAAAGATTGAAAACCTGCTTGTACGGATTTCAGCCCCTGTGAAAATACTCTTCAAGTCTTGATGAAAGACTTGGTTTTGGGAGAAAATGCTGGCCCTACTTCAGAAATGTTTTACAGATTTTTTTTTTCCCCTCTTAAAGTAAAGGGTCCACACAGTTTGTTTCAAAGAAACCATAGCTAATTTTCATTAGGTTATTTGCAATGCTACAGCTCTCATTTATCCAGTTATGAATTAGGACTTGGACACAGGCAGGCAAAAAAGGAAGGGTACTCAGAAAGCTGAAAAGAGACACAGGACTATAGGTGAACATGGCTTCTATGGAGAGGGACTAGGGACCAAGGAATAAAGAATAAATCTTGGAAGAGAGAATAAATAAAAGATAAAAAATAAAGAGTGGGGAGTATTAAGGTCTACGTTTCTCTCTCCTTGGTGGACAGATATCCAGGCCCCATTCAGAATAGCTAGCTGCATCTCAGTTTTTCCCCATATGAACAAGGAGCTGTCACTCTTTGACACCTGCAAGTAACAAGCAGGGGAGGACTGGAAGAATAGCATAGTTTTTAGTAGCTTACACAGAGTCTGCGATCTAAGGATTCCCCAGAAAAAAAAGGACAGTTTTCTCTGTCAAGAAACACCTGGTGAATTGTTTGGGTTTCCTTTTCATTATCTATCTGGTTTTTATTTTTTTTTCCCAATACAGCCAGATTTTGCCCATCCACAATACTCTATAGCAGCAAGTTGTAATAGTTTCATTTTAATCTGAAAAAAGTACTCTTGTTTTTTCCTAATTTGCCTATTTCCTAAACAACCAAAAAATCATCATTCAGCACCCAAAGTAAACCATGAAGTTTAGGTCTAACATTACTACTTCTTCTAAGGACTCATTATTTTAATATTCCCCTCTGTTACAGCTCCTTTCTCAGTCATCTTTCATTTCCAGCCCACTTCACAGAAAGTATATTTTCCAAGTATTTTTTTTTTCCATTCTACATCTTCTTTGCCCATAAGCACATAATACATGTAAATCTATAATTTCACTTACCAAGCATTAAACCTCCAGAATGCACAGATTACTTGCTGGAAAGCTCTTAAAACGACAACAGCCTCAGCCCCTGACCCAACACACACAAAGCAGCTCTAAAAAAGAGCTAATGAATTTCTCTGAGGGGCACACACCTTTTTGTAGTGACCATACAAAGCACCATCCGCTCATGTGTTTCCTATCACATCCTGATTTGCCAAGCTACTGTAATTCCCCCCTGGAATTGAAGTGAAATCCCTCACAGACACAAGGCTGATTGCTCACAGGTACATCCTATTAATGTCAAGAGGCACAAGATTAAAGTTGGGAGGGTTTTTTTTTTTTTTGTTATTTTTTTTCCTGTTTGTTTGTTTGGTTGGTTTGGTTTTTTTGTATATTTTTTTGCCTTTGCCCTTTTATTTCTTCCAGATGTTGAGTTTTACTGAACTATGTCCTGAGATGTGATGCAATGAGGCAACTTAAAATCTATGTTAGTTAAGGCTAAGGATAGGATTTTGTCTGGGTATTTTTTTACAAACACATTAAGAAAATTTCTACAGGGGGAGTTTTTGGCCTGTTTGGAGGGAAAGAGAGAAGGGCTGTAGCTCAATTGACAGTCAGCTGGAAGCAACTGAGAAAAAATCTGAGAAAGCAACCTCCAGTTATTATTTCTTTGAAATTCTGTGGCAGGACCAACCTTTCAAGGTATTACTACCTTGAATTAGCTTGTAATATACCAATTTGAAGTAAGACAAAACCTAACAAACACAAAAATATTTAAGGCAGAGCAGACATATTCCTAGATTGACTTGCTATATCTAGTGTTTTCAGAATAGGATGGGAACTAACCTAATACAATCTGAAATTCCAAATGCAGAAAAGCAACACCAAAACTTAGAGAGAGGAGGAAAGAATCACATAATTATGTGATTTCATGATGAAATAATGCGAATAGCAGTACTGAATGGCAACATTGGCTTCAAGTCATGAAGCTGCTGCGCAGCTCTCTAACCCAGTAAAGTTGTCACCACTGCTGGGTGATTTTGCAAGGACATAACAGCTTTTGTCTAGGCTTGTTTTAGGCTCATCTAAAAGCATTATTTTATTATAATAAACAGTGACAGCAACCCTCTCATTATCAGGTAGCTCCCACTTGATTTGATTTGGTTTAGCTTTGTACAGTGGTGGGGTGTAAACCCCACTGTTGCTGACACCCTGAAATATTTTTAGCAATAATGCAAAACAGTAGCTAGTTGTTAGTCCTCATCTAGCAAGCAATTTATGAATCTAGCATAAAAATGCAGAAAGAGCAGAAAAGTCATGAAATGGGAGCAATGGCTCTCAAAGTACAGACAGAACACCCACGACTGTAGAAAAAATATTTGGTAACCAATTACTGGTCACTAACAGATGCAACCTTGAGATCTGGATCATGAGGAAAAAAAAAAAAAAACAAAACCAAAAATACAGTATTTGTAAAACATATCAGGTAGGATGTAATGGGGATGTGAACCATTGCAAAAAGGGATAAGTTGTTGCAGCAAGAAGTTGTATCAGCCTCAAATGAACTCCAGCGAGAGGGGGAAATAAAGCATTTATAATATATTTGTCCTAGAAAAGGGCACAGAATGCTGGTGACTCACTGCAACCCACTCTTCCCTCCATTCCTGACTGAACCTGTCAGGGCCCCAGAGAGAAAGGGGATGGCAAATGTCCCTTCAGAGCACAGCAGAAGGTGTAGGAAGTGTCACCATTTAACACATATGACTATTGAGACTGCAATGCAAAACTCTTACAACAAATTGCCAGAGATACTCTTGATTTAGAAACAACTGCTAGACACTACCTGTGTCTCACATGCTCCCAACAGCAGGGGAAGTATTTTTCCTCCTTCCTCTTCCTAACTTTTAGACAGTTCTAAACTCTCTTCATGCATTTGCCTGTAAGCTAAGCCATAGGATAAACCATTTTCATTCTAGCTAAACATCTCAGATTGAACCAAGTGTCCGTAAGGTCAGAAAACTCAATGCTTCAATCCCAAAGCAAAGCAATGAAATATAAAGACGCTTCATTACACCTGAGGGATAAATTCAAGTGTCAGGATAGCTAATGGCTACCATGAATCCAGACCATGACTAAGCCAGGCAATACTCTTATTTTAGAAGCACTGCACAGATGTCCTGAGAAGCACTGTCCACATCTTTACAATCATTTAACAATCCACAATTAGAAATAATAGGTCTGAGGGTTGTCCTTTGGTTGACTTTTTTTTTGTTTTTTTTTTTGTTTATACACTTCTTGTTGCTGCTGTTCTGAGCCCACTCACATCTTGAATAAATGCAGTGAAACAGATTTATGAAAACAAGGCAAAATATAACTCACTTGTGCTCAAGGGGCAGCCACTGCAGGGGTAAACTAAAGCCATCTGTTTGTTACTATTCCTTCTGCTGTGAGACTACGTACACTTCATTGTTTCCCATGTACAAAGCACAGAATTATCAGACATGCTGCAGCACCTATTTTTTCTTCGGTAGGAAGAAGAAATCCTCTGTTGGAACAGAACATGTCTGAGATCAGCAGTGGAACACCGTGAGCATGCTTGTGCAGTCTGTGCCCTACCTGGCATGTGCAATGAAAAGGTCCTTCATTTTTCATCAGTGTCTTAATCTGCACAAGTATAATTACAGCCCTCCTCAGTAATGGTAAATACAAATTATTCTGTTCTGCAAGAAGAAGATAAGCTCATTTTTATGTTTCAACAAAAAATGAATGTATGATTGGAATAAAAAGATAATTATCCCAGCTTAAATGTTAGGATTATAAAACAACTTTTGAAATGCCTGCACAGAAATTGAATGTTTTCCAGTTCAGCATCCTAAGAGTCATCTTAAAAGGCTTCAATGGAGACAAAAGAAAGGCTTTCCTAATTTGTTACAATACTCTTTAAAGGCTACAAAAGATCAGCTATAGGTCATTTATACTGTTTTATTTCCATTATAGCATATCCTTTGGACACAGAAAATTATTTAAGTGTCTTATAATTTACCATTACACAACCAACACCTTGAAAGTCTTCACCATGATTTGAAAGTGTGTGTTGAAGATAATAAATGACAATATATTTACTAGCTTAATTAGTAAATAATTCATCTCATAGGCTCTTGCTTAATTACAGTCTTCTAAACCACTTTTAATTTGAAAAGATATAGAAAAAAATATATGAAGTGTCTGAAATTACCATGTTAAGAGCTTGGAAGCCTTTAGTATTCAATGCAGAGCAGCCTGTTGCTTAATATTTTTATTTCTTTGGAAACAGCATGAATTCACTACTGCTAACCCAGCTAGCAAGTAAGAAACTTTTGAATTTGAAATTCTTGAGTGTCATGCTTTCTTCAAGAATTATTAAAATGGAGATTTGCTACAGTTTACAGTTTGTAAACTAAATCCTAAAGAGTCCTACACCTAATCCTCATTTTTTTTTCTTCTATAGTTAGCAAACAAGTTTCAGTCAAGGTAATGTGGTTACAATCTATTTGTATATATTGTTTATCACAACAAATAGCATTTATAACAATGCACAGAGCAAGAAAAATACATTTTGCACTAGTTTTAGATGTTTATTCTTCCTGACACGGGAAGTCATTTACTCTGCCTTGCAGAACATTAAATCCCTTTTACCATTCAGATCCAACAGGATTTAAGGACGTCCAACATCTCATGGGGCAGGGCCTGAGAGTCTTCCAAGACAAACCCCATCTTAACCAGCTTTACAGCCCCAGCAGGGCTCCACTCTGGGGATGATTTTATCTGCTATTTTTAAAACTGATAATTATTCTGCCATACGAATTTCTAAAAACTGGCAAAGAAAACTGACAAGTATATGAAATATTCTATTAAAAATTAGGAGAGGGATATGATGGCTTCCTCTTATTTTCTAATGGTGTATCAGAATACGACTGTTTTCTACAGGGGACAGTATTTCTTCACCTTTACCAGTTCAAACTGTCAGAACTATATATATGTATGTATATGTATATGTATATGTGTGTATATATATTTTTTAATATATGTATATGTATATAATTTGTCCTTGGTGTACTTATTACTTCTTCCTTGGCTCATTAAATACCTTGAAAGTTGTTAGGAGTTTCTCTAATGCAAAAAACCCCAAAAAAAACCTAAGCAAACCAACAAAAAAACCCCCCAAAAAAACCCCAAAAAAACCCCAAAAAAACCAACAAAAACCTCCCAACCCAGAAAAAAAACCCCATGCACTGAAAAAAAAAAAAAAAAAAAAAAATCATCCCAATCCATCTGTGGGTTGCGTTTTATATGAACCACCCACTGTGCACCTCCTGTTTCAAAACTTTGGTACAGGCGTTGGTTAATTCTCTCTCTTGTGTACAGTTTTAGACAATATTCTATTTGAATTGGATACATAGTTCTGTATTCAGTTTTCTAAACCGCAGCACTGAGTACATTTAATTCATCCTTATTTTAATTTTTCTAAGGAACAGATGTTTAGTAGGCACAGGCTGCCTCACAAGAAGGGGAAAGGAGGAGAGTCAAAGTCGTTTTAGCTCCCTTGCTGAACCGAGCAACAGAAAAAAAGAACTGAGCTAAAATATGGAGAAAAATCAAAGTAAAAATCCTGGTGTAACCTCAGAGAACCAGCAGGTGCTTAATTGCTTAAAAAGAATTAGGAGGTGACAGACAACAGGTTTATACTAGACTTTCCCAGCGTGGTACTGAATTTTGAAGAACACCTTGATCAAATCTCTTGTGTTGGAAAGGCCAGCATTAAAAGAGGGAGTGTTAAAATCTGAGCAGATGCAACAGGAATTCACAATCCCTACTCTTTTAAATGTGCTTTGCTGTAGCAGATGCAGATGGAGCTGCTGCATCTCCATCCCATAAAGAGCATCCCATCACTGCCTGACCAGCCTGAGCTCTGGACCTCACATAGTTGCTGCTGGGGAGTCATTTGTGAGAGGGGAGCATGAGGAAGGAGGGCAGGAAAAGGGATCTGTCTGCTCACACACAACAGGTTTGTACTCCCTTGTTTGTCTTGGAAAACCACACTGTACCTGTACTAATCTATAAAAGTACTGGGAATCTGGAAGTGACACATTTCAACTGATTATTGAGCAATAGTTCATATGAAAGGGATTCAAAACACTGCTCACATTACACTGTACTTAAATTATTTCAGATTTCAAACTATAAATAAATCTGCCTCTTTTGACACAAAATCTCTTTGGCTGAGACTTTTCATTCCCACCTTCATGCTTTGTTTGCTCATCACATTAAAATTTCTAGTTTTTTACATAGAAAGGCAAAAACAAAGCATAAAAGATATTTACATAATACTTTACATAACAAGCTCCTTTTGAGAAATGAGAATATTAAAATTTCAAAAGTACAGTCACAGCAAGTGGTAGGCGAGCAACGAAGATAAATCAAATCCTATTTCTTGCCATGCTGTGAATAGACGGCTGGCTTTTAATCATCATGATGTGCCATATGTAAATTCCATCAGAGAAGAAGTTTGGTAAATGTTATATTTCACAACCACAGGGAAGGAAGCTATTTATAAACACCAATTAAATGATATAATATAGTCCAAAGCCATTAATAATAAAACTATTAATGTAGGTAGACATTACTTTCACATGGAGTAGTTTTTGAAGTAAACTTTTTCAAATGCATATTTAACTAAGGAAACATTGCATATCTTCTACTCAAGGTCGTGCTAACTTCTCATATTTTCAGTGATATAAGTAAGTTGTTCAAGAAAGAAAATAATGCATAGAACACTCAAACCTAGAATCACTTTCTCAAAAACTCTGAGATAGTTTCAGTCAGCAGCTGTGTTTTATATGTGGTTAGAAATCTGTATATGCATGTATGAAACTTAAATGCAAGTTCATGTTGGGTTTTGCCAGTCTCAGGAAACATTTGGTGATGCAAATGTCTTGAACAGAAGATTGCAGTGAGGTTTAGCACCACAAGCCTCCAGTGGAGTAAAGAGCCTATCACAATAATACTATTACCACACTAGAATTGTGCATCACTTGCATTAGAAGAAAATGAACTAATTTGAAAGCATTAAAAGTCATTATGTTTCACAAAATTCCTAGAAAGGCTGTAGTAATTTATGCCATAGTCATAAAGCTTTGGAGTAGTTACTCTGCCCTGTCTCAAACCAGTATGGTAAATCTAGACATTAAAGCTCTAAATACTGGACTAACACATAAATATGTGGTTTTCTTACAGAGAAGATGCTGAATTCAAGAGGTTTTATAGAGAATTCTATAGCAAAGCATGAGGGATAGCTAATGACTGCTGGGCTAAGCCTTCTTGCAGTAATGGAACTGACAGGCTACCCACTGTATACCCCAGGAAAGACACAAGGATAGAGTATTTTACTGTGTAATCAAGGCACAGAGGAATTTATTTCTTCTTAGTAGACATCAAACTTCAGACACGAAATTTCTAAAAGGCGACAATAAAGCATCGACTAAAAAAACTCCAAGCCAAACAATCCCCTCTCCAACTTTCCAGATATTCAATAGTTCATTTATATTTTGCTTTACCTAAAAACTCTCAAATCTAGTTCAAAGTCTCACCAGAAAATGTGTAGAAGCCTGTGTTTGTGTTCCACAAGACAGAAAAAAACATTTTCAGTAACAGATTAAAAAAACCAAAGATTTTATTCTAATAAGTTTTGTAAAAGGAGCTAAATAACTCCATATTTTCAGCACACTCAGCAATGTCTGTGTGCATAAACTGAGACCTGTCATGTCTGTCTTGTGATTAGGAGAAATTTAATGCTTCAGTTCTTTGTCAGATTGTTGTTTTGTCATAAGTGGCGTGTAGATTGAATGGCAGGTGACATTTCCAAAGATTTTAATAAGGTAAGAAATTAATATATTCATTTTCTAAAGTATAATGAGTCATTTGCATATAAAATGTAAGAGTCTGTAAATATAAAATGAATTCCAAATACTTGAGGACATCATGAACTCCATTTCTTATATTTCACTGTGTATGTATGTATATGTGTAGGTATATATATATATATTTATATACACACTGCAGAGAAAGATTTTAAACCCCTGAATTTCTTGATGTTTTATGCAGCAGTTTAGATTGAATAAGAGATAATGATTTCCCCCTCCATGGATCACAGCACATAAGATACCAGACTGAAGCATTCTGTAGGAGACCTACAGAGCTCCTTATGTATCAGCTGCAAAGGCAGCCTCTGATCTGTCCTCCAGAATAGGGAAATGCTCTTACAATGCCCAAAGTATTTTCCAAGGGTGAGCTCCAGGTCTGATTATGTAAAAGGAGTGAGACATATCCTTATCATACGTGGAATTCCATGGAGATCACTGAAAATCTGGTGGAGAGGACAGGATCTTACCCTTTGGCCAATTTGCAGAACTGCAGTCATAGTGAAAGGTAAGGCAAACATGGCATGGGTCTCCATATAAGAAAGAGACAGCAAATTAACTCATCTACCAAGAAAAAAGAATAAAAACCACTGTCCAGGCTGTGTTAAAATATACCACAGGAAAGTCCCATTTTCAAATTAAGCAGTAGAAGTTTCAAGGCTACCAGCTAATTCCAATTTAATGATGCTGCCAGTGTGTGAAACAATACAGTGAAGCAAAATAAGCTGATTTGGTCAGTCAATAATTGAAAATCTATTTGTCTAATGTTGATTTACAGTGCAACAGGATTCAGCCACTGAAATTTGTAACTGCTGCTCCTGCCAACAGAAGAAAGGGCAGCCTTTAATTTATGAATTGAAGAGAGCTAGGACTAATTAAAGATGCAACATAAAGCTGGGAAATAGGAACTCTAACGTGCAGTATGAATTCACATAAATGCAGACATTTTAGCCAGCTGGAGCTGAGCTATCGTGCTAACTTCATGGGCTTGGCTTTGCACAGGGGGTTCAAGAGTTTTTGATGTTTTTGTTCACATGCACATGGCCATTCCCATGATACACATAGGACTTCTTTACAAGTCAAAATACTATTGTCAAAAAGAAGAAAAATGAGTAAAGAGGTAAGAAATACTACAGTGAGGTACAAAAAGAAAGAAGAAAAAAAAAGGCACGTATTAGGCTGAAGAATAGAAGGCAGTGCCTACAAGCACAGGCCACCTGCAGAAAACCTGGTGTTTTAATATCACTTGTAGATCATTAAAAAAATCCCATATTTTTGTCACAACTGCATGCTCAGTTCCTTCTGCAGACACTCAAGTCTTCTAAAAAGTAAGACCCAGGTCTATATAACAATTTGCCCCACTATTCCTCTGCTTCAAAATGAGCAACCCTCATTTCCCTCCTGGTGGCAGAAGAGGACTTTGGCCTCTAATTCCTATTTCTCAGCATGCCAGTGACACTACTGGTTTAGTAGAATGAATACTCACCAAATTTATATCATAAACATATTCTCCTTAAGGATATATATTTGACAACCTGTGTGAAACAAGGTTTGTCAGAAAACTGACAAACTCCGTTCTATAATCTACCTGATCACACTGAAACATTAAGACACACAAAGCAAATGACTTTAAATGCCCCATGTCAGCCTGTTATGCCTTATAATTGTTCAAAATTTGGCTAGATACACTATAGAAGGCACTTGGAAGTTGAATTCCACGCTTGCTTCAGAATGGTTACAGGAACAAGACCAAATTTAGTCTCTGACACACAACTTCTTTTAAGGGTATTTTATGGATGGATGTATAAGCAAAATGTTTGTGGATGAGATTATCCAACAGCTAAAATAAACTTTGAAAACAGTTCCTAAGTACAGAAAAGTGCTTAGGAATTTGCTGATAGAACTGAGTTAGAGCATCAGTGAAGGTTTGGGATCTTCCAGACAGTTAATTCTTGGAGGGCAAACTGAGGATCCAGTCATTATTTATTTGATACAGAAGTCTTGATATGTCCAGGGAGCCTTTGAAAAACCCTTTTATCTGAACACAACAACCTCTTTTATCTGAACACAATGGGAATCTTAGATTTGGTCTTGAGAAAACATAAACATACCAGGAAATACTAAACTGCAGAATTGTTTTAATCTGCTTACAGTAATGGTACAAGTGTTTCTGTGACACTTTGATAGGCTTCTTTACTAGGTTCTTTCTACTTCTTTCCTATAATTTATATTTCTCTGCCAGTATTTTCCCCTACATTTCCAAACTATCTCTCTGTTACCTCCAAGTCATGTTTTCTGCAGTACCTACCTATAATTTCAGCTATCTACAGCACAGCAAAGACCAATTTAATTTCAGGCTTTTCAATGAGAGATAACTGACTCTATCTTCAAGGAGGTATGAGGTATGTTTACTCTTTACCTTTGTCTTTACTATTTTTATTCTATTCCTTTTAGTATACACGATTTTGCATACTGCTTGCCTTCACAGAGTTGTCCTTGAAGCCTACAAATTTCTCTTTAATTTTTAAGCATCACTCTTCCACATGCCTGTTTCTGAAAGCAAAAATATTTCCTACTATGATTTTAATTCTTACGAGACATATACAGCAGCTCAAGTATATCTCTATTAATCCAAGGAAAAAGATATTTTTTGAGAAGAAGTGAGTGTAAATAGTGTCTCTGAGAAGAGACGGGGAGAAAAATAGTTATGTGTCAGCACAGTGGGGATAGAAGCTACAACTCTATTAAACTCTTAATAGAAGTATTTAAATTAAAACACCCCTTTGAGTGAGATTCTGCACTAATGTATGTTACCTGAGACTTCCTCTGCCTCCTCTCTCTCATCCCACCACTGAACCCTGGGAAACATTTTAACCTCCTGCAGTGCAGTCAGCAATCCATCCATAACCGATTGACCCATATCACGATGGAAGCAGACCCTGTGGGTCAGAAGGATGCACCAAAGGGAATGATGAGGCACTGAATCTGTGCTTGATGGACAGAGGAGACAGAAGAGTGGGAGAGGAGATAAGGTGGATAATAGGCTCAGCTTGCGACACCTCTTCTTGTGAAGGTTCTCAAACTAAAATATTGTTAAGAGTTCTTTTCTGGTAATTAAATGGAAGCTGAGGGGATATATAACCTGTCAAGGTCTGAATAGCTCAACCTCCAACACTTTCTTCCACAGAAAAGTCTGACTGAGGAAATGAAGTAAACATTCCTATTAAGCAGACTCCTGTTTCTTTTTCCCTCTCCTTCCCCTGGAGCAGGCATGCACTCACAAGGTGCTCAGCCATCCTGGCTACTTCAACAAGCAGTTTAGCCCCATACTGAAAACCAAAGAACCCACAAGAGCAAACACCATTCATTATCATTAGAGGACTTATCACTGCAGGAGTCACTTTGTTTTACTGAACAGACATGCTAAATCTGCTATTACAGAGTCACATCATTTTTTCAGAGAACAAAGTTGCTGCTTTAGCTACACACACCTATGTTTCTTTGATTGCTCACCTTCAGTTTGCTTTTATCACTAATGCCTGGTGCCAGCCTTGACACAGAAACAAATGACCTAATGAATGAGAGCTGAATGCTATTAAAAAAGGCAAATTATTCAGTTGTGATGAAAATGTGTTCTTGAATGTACATGCACGCTTCAGGGCAGGACAGAGAATCCAACTTCTCACACAGTCCCATTTTTCAGTCCCCCTTTTTACTTTTCAGTTAAAAGGGTCAAAGGAGCAGAGTCTGGGCAATAAAACACAGAAGAGGGAATATGTGTGTCCTGCATGTGCACGTGGGCACTTTATAACCCAAAAAAATGACAGTAAAATTTACAAAATATAACACTCATTTTCTTTATAAATGACAAAAGTTCTGCTGTCAAAGCTGGGACTGACAAAGTGATCCATTAAATGCTCTGCATGTGAGGAATTGATTTCTCCAGTATTTCCAGAAATGGAAGGGTGTGTCTTAGGTAACACATGGAAAGAAGCATCAATAACAAACAAGTCTGGAAACCAGAATAACAAGACAGCTGACTTCTGTTAAAGCCAAACAAGGTATTTACTAAAGAAAAATTTACTAAAAAAAACCACAATCCTTGAAGTCTTCACTAACTTGAATAATGAAAAAAATTACTGGAGTGAAACCTCTGATTGAACCTAAACTTGTTTCTGTAAATGTATGATCTAATTTGTATTCAGGACACATCAATTTTCTCTTGTTTTCAAGAGAAACAATTCATTACAGAAGTTTAATGAACTCTACTCCATTTTTTATCAGGCTTTACCTTTAGGGGAGGAGAAAATGCACTAAAGACCCAAAATACTCAATGAAAAAAAAAAAAAGTGAAGTAGGATCTCTGAGTTCATTTCTTCAGAATTACAAGAATTACAAACAAGAATGACCTAAACCTTTTAAAATTTCTTAGAAATTATAGCTTAGTTTTCATGTTAATATATGACTATCTTGTAGTTGACAACTATTGTAAAAATCACAAATTAGAGGTAATAATCTCAACTGAGAAACACTTCAAGATACAGATATCCTCCCAGTGAATACTGCAGTTTTATAGACTGCAACCATTTCTCTCACTGTTCACTGAGTAAAATACAGTAACAATGAAGTCAGGAAAAAAAAAAGAAAAGAAAAGGAGCATCAGAAGAATCCTTTTCATGCTTCATTTTGAAGGCAAAAATTTAAGGCGCTTTATTTTTGTCTGCTTTTTAGACTACTGTCTATTTTTATCAGTGGCTGAAGTACATTATACCCAACTTTAAAACTGTGCAGTAAGAGAAGTGATCCATTTATTTTTATATAACAAGTTACTTTGTTCCGATGGTTGGGCCACACCCCATGCTGCCACTCGTTCTCTAGCTTCACTTCAGCTGTGCCAATCAATAAAAAATGAGATTTTGTCCTTCTGCACTCTTTATGATACATATTTTTGGCAGATGCAACAGCATTCAAAAAATCTACCAGGATTTTTTAAGGAATTACACACATGTATAAACTGGAAAAAAAGTGGTGTTTATGATTAAGAGGCCTCACAAAGCTAAGAAAATTATCATTGAATATAGTACTTAAACTATGAGGTTTTATCACAAAATTTTTAAATTAAAAATATTGTCAGCATTTTAAAGAGCACCTTGAGAGACAAGAGTGTTCTGTGCAATTTAAGGTGTATTACAAATATGACAGCCAATAAACACAAATGTTCATGACAGAGGAAGTTATAACATTGTCATGTGCACAGAGCTCTTTAAAAAGAACATTATTCTTTTGACAGATTTTTATTTTCAGGTTTTCTACTGCTCCCAAAGACTCACTCCCTCTTTTAAGTGGCTGATTTGGTAAATCCTCCAGGTTTTAGCAGAGGCTTATCTTCTACCCCAAAGAAGCCAAGGCAGTAAAAAACAGAAAGAATGGGAATCTGGGAGTCTCTGAGGAAAGGCAGAGAGTTGTCCATGCCATGGGGTGTTGAAGACCCTTGGGAGAATGTGGTCACAGGCATCAGTTTATGACCAGGCACAAGGGCAATGCTGCTGCAGAGTTGCTCTCCCATGGCAGCTGTGGGACTGGCACCATCCTTAATTTCTAGTAGGAAATTATGGGATTGTTGAGGGCAGAAGTGCAAGGTCCAGTGTGATGCACAACCAGAAGACTGGGTGGGATAGTCCCAAATAGACTTCCCTGCATCTACACGTACAAACTGACCACCACTAACTCAAATACAGAGGACAGAAGGCATCACATGAAGAGCTTGAATGAGTATTGCTGATGGTTAGCAAAATGTGATGGTTTGCATGATTCTGCATTTCCAGTAAAATTTACAATAGTGAACATTTTTTTTTTAATTCAGCATGCACAAAAAGACAACCTGGATTTCTTCATCTTGTCTTTGTCTTGATTATTTTTCATTGCTGATTCTTCCTACAGATAAGTCTGAATGTCATGGCACTTTGCCAAAGTGCGTATTACTTCTGAATAAATTTAGATGCATATTCTATCTAAATAGAGCACCTGAGGTATCTTGGTGTACTTTCTTTACACATATTATTGTTATTTGAATTGTTTACATGCCTGTGAAAACATGCTGAGAAGAGAATCAAAATAAATGGGTCAAAGCAAAGACTTCACAGATGGGGACAAATGTGGATCTAATACATCACCCAGGAGAAAACAAGTAATTTGGTTTCTGGCATAGGCTTTTTTAGTCATCTAGAAAATCAAATTTCAAAAATAAGTGTTAAAAATAACTATACAGATAAAGCTAGGTAATGATAAAGAGAAGGATCTCTGATTACAGGCTTGTTTACTACTCTTCTAACTTTTGACTGAATATCACAAATTATACAATTGTGTTTACTGTGACCAGTTTTCATCCTCTCATGGTTTGCACTGTTAACAAAAAATTTACTTCCTTTCTATCTCTTATCACTAAACTGAACTACAGCAGAATTAAAATGACAGGAGATGACAGATTTAAGGGAACAATACACAAACGTCTGCCAGAATCGTGAAAGAACAATGAGGGCCACAGAAGTAAAAAAAGGACAAAATAAAATTTTATGAGCTGCCTCTGAACCAGGAGACACTAATTAAGGTTGTAGAGTTATATAGAAAAATGATAAAGCACACATAATACATCTAAAGACTTATTAACCAATGGCTGCCATGTAAGGCTTCACTGTAAGCGTCCACAAAAACGAAATGTGGCCAAACCTGGAACAGACAGCATGGACTCTGAAAACCCTCCCTCATCACCTCTGGGCAAGTCTAATGTAAAAATGTGGACTTAAATTACTGGTGGTTGAATTTCAAATGTGCCAGGTCAGTGCCAGACTGCCTCACTGTCCAAAGGCCCACCCTCTGTGAGGATAAGGGGACATGAAGACAAGATGACACCAGTGAGAAACAGGGACTTGCACTGAATAATCCTTATAAGCTCCTTCCAACTCAAAATGTTCTATGATTCTTTAATCTTGTACTGGCCTACTGAAGCTCATGACTTGTAAAGTAGAAGGTTTTAATTCCATCCTCATTACTAGACTGCAGTTGAGGGAAGCTTTTCAGTACCCAGCTCCATCCATTCAGAGGACATCAAAACAGGCTGGTATCTCCTGTGACCTTGAGGAGTTATTTTAATGGGATGAAGTAAATGCTAAAATGAATTGTTGCAACAGAGCCTGCCTGAAGAAAACACAACATATTTCTGGATATTTCTTGAAGAGTTTTCCTTCACAAGCTTGATGTTGCCACTGCAAGGGAGTGAAAGGTAATTAGACTGATTAACTGAAAATCATTGAGGAGCTGTCATTCGCTCCTTTGTCAGTGCTGAAGCTGCACGGGGCCAGGATCACTCTGTTCTGCAAATACCAACAAAGAATACTTAATGAAGAAAGGTGACTGGAAGGTGGAAATATTTGAGGAGTTTTGTACCATAATGTGAAACATTTGCTATTAGTTCTCAAGGCATATTTTTCATGTTAAAGAGTAGTAGCCACCTTCCAGGGTTCAGTTCCTTTATATTTCATATTATGCCAGAACTCAACTCTTTTTGGATTAATTCCTTCCAAAGAGAAATGAAGAAATGAACAGCATTTCACAGAAGATTTTTCAGCAGAGAGTCTTCCTGGGATTATTAGAGCAGAACATAAACAAAGAAATAGAAAGAAAAAATAAAGCAAAGAAAAGAAAAAACAATCCCTTTTACTTCTTCAAATGGTAATACTGATTAATTCGTCAGATTTTCTGCTAACAATACAAGAATTATTGCTAGGTTTCCCTGCAGCCTGACATATTTCTGGTCAATAACTGAAATATTTGACAAATTTTAAAATAAAAATAGCAAAAATATTCTGGAACAAAAGCTTTGAGTATGCAGATTTAGCTACTGAAATATAACATTAAAAAGTTATGGGTTTGGTCTCTTAGAGCATTTTATTCACCTATTTGTAAGTCATTTTATTTTCCAAATCATCTTCCGCATAAGTAACAATAATTGTACAGGAAGACATCCTTAGACAAGACTGCTAAAATATTTTCTGCATTCATCCACAAATAATTTTGTATTGATCTAAACCCAAAAATCCCCTCTGACATTACATGTTTGGCTTGAGCAGTTTCATCAGAGAACTGTGCCTTCAATCCTAGTGTCACCTGTGTGGGAACATCCAGCAGGCATGACTAAATACACCACGGTATTGCTCTTTACTACACTGAAATTCTTCAAACAAATTTTTAAAAAAGAGGAAAAAGAATACAAAAATTATGACTGGGAGACAGCAATGGAATTTTTGAATAGTCAAATCAAGGGGAACAAAAAGAGCATTGATGAAAAGTTGAATTACTCAGATGAGGAAAAATTAGTTGACTGCATTCCATTAGAATTTGCTTTTTGGTTTGAAACCCTATCATCTGGAAAGCAACATATTTGCATTTACTTTTTAATGCATTAATAGCAGCTTAATTGTGAAGGTTTCTTCTTAAATAATCTCGTTGAAAATTAACTGGTGTTTGATTGATATGAAAACAGTTTTGATTTAGCTTTCTAGCTTTATTTCTACTAAAATTGTACAATTTGTAAAGTAACATGCTTTTCTTTATTATCACAAGAGTAGAGTAATTTTGCCAGCTTTTTTACTGAATGATTTGATCACTATAGAAATGAGATTTGCTTCAGCTTGCTTTTGATTTGTGTGAACACGCATTAGGATTTTGTGGTCTTTCACTAAAAGCTAAAATGTGATACAATAACGTCTCCCATGTCAAGGACAATGCAATGGGGCACTGCCTTTGGAGGAATTCTGGCCGAGGATTTGGGGTTACCCTGCCAGCAATCTAAGGAGCAGGCAAACCATGCCAGATCACTGCCCATCAGGAGAGTGCCAAACTCTTTTTGTGGTGCCCAGCAAGAGGGCGAGGAACAATGGCCATGAAATAAAACATCAGAAGTTCCATTCAATATGAGGAAGAACTTTTTTACATTGAGAGCTGCAGAGCAATGGAACATCTGCCCAGGGAGGGTGTGGATTCTCCCTCTCTGGAGACATTAAAACCTCACCTGGACATATTCCTGTGTCACCTGCTTGAGGTGACCCTTCCTTGGCAGGAAGTTTTGGCTAGGTGATCTCCACAGGTCCCTTCCAACCCCAAGTATTCTGTGATTCTGTGAAATACACTTTTGAAGGATATAATTGTTTTTCCCACTGTAAGTGATATCATAGGCAATTTAGAACTTTGTTCTTTTCTTTTTTAATTGTTCGTCCTCTGTAAGAGAAACTTATTTTGGAGATTGATTTAAGAAATGTGCACAGAAACCATTATGCAAAATGTTAAATTTTGAAAAATAAAATACCAAAAGAAGCCCTAAATTTCCACATAATCTTTCCTGTGATACCACATGCATATTTAATACACGTGTGTGCTTTAACAATTTAATTTTATATTAGTGTTTCTGCACAACTTCCTCTTCATTCATGGCAAAGACAGTTTACAAGAAGGGGAAATTCCATGTGCTTTTAACCTCATAACTCTACTTATAGTCCTAAATTTCATTTAAGCCCTGCACTGACAAGAAATCTTATAGACTGAAGGTAATTTATTTTACTTGTGAATTCAAGACTTATATTTAATGACTTTTTCCTAAACTAGAGATGCAGCTTAAAAGGAGGGATTATCCATTATCCCTACCCATTTTTATCACAAAGAGACCATACCTCCATTCACAATAGGTAGCGAGACAAAAATCCAAGTTGCCCTAACATAACCTCACCTTATAAAAACACTGTTTATAGCAGAGTTGTATATGAAAAAGATATAAAAAACCTAAGAATCTCTGCAATTCATGTAACAATTTACAGCACAAACTGTTGTCACAACTTAAAAGTGACTGAAAATTGCCTTGGATAATATGGCTAATGGATTATAATAGTCTTTGTCACAAATTATCCTGAGTAGTTTTGGTTAAGCATCATGTAGCTTTATATAACATTATACTGCATTAATATGCTATTTCATCAAACTGCTCAAAACCTCTATTAATCTTAATGGACCAAAAGCAATAGATCTACTACGAACTTTGATAGCATCTCTTTTGGTATAGGTGTGCTGGTTTTGGCTGGAATAAAGTTCATTTCCTTCACAGTAGCTCGCATGGGGCAGTGTTTTGGATTTGTGCTGGAAGCACTGCTGATAATGCAGGGATGTTTTCCTTCCTGCTGGGCAGAGCTTGCACACAGCCAAGGCCTTTTCTGCTTCCCACCCCAGGAACTGGGCTGGGTGGGGTGCACAAAAAGATGGGAGAGGATACAACAGTCAGGTAGTGGTGAACAACTACTCTTTGCATCACTTGCCTTCTTTGGGGTTTTTTTCTCTTTGTTATTTCCCTTTTATTTACAAATGATCTGATGATTATTATTATATAATTTCAATTATAAAACTCTTTTTATCTCAACTCCCACGAGTTTTCTCACTGTTACCCTTTTGATTTTCTCCCTCCCTGCTGGGAGGGAGGGAATGAGTGAATAAATGACTGCTTAGTTGCTTTGTTACTGGCTGGGGTTAGACCACAACATGGTAGATGACTATTTAGCCCAAGAAGATAGATCTTGTAACATGAATATTTACTTGACAGAGAAGTAAAGTTAATCGTTGTCAAAAAAAGGACCAAAACAAACAAACAAAAAACCCCCAAAACAACCAACCAAACAAAAACAACAACCACCAAACCAAAACAAACAAACAAACACCAAACCAAAACCAAACCCCATATAAAGCCTGGACTGAGCTACCTACAGTCAAAGAAATTCTAGAATTTTCTGCTTCGCCACAGAGCTCTTAAATAGATCGAATTTTCAAAACAGGGATTGCAAATGTACTAAGCAAAGACTTCAGGGTGGAGAAAGACACAGGAAAATGAACTGCTAAATTGCCTTATACAACTTCTTGCATTCTCTTTGGGTACAACACAATCATGCAGAGTTATTATGGCTAAAAAATTTTCAGTCACTAAAAAAGTTTAAACAGGAAAGTAACTTCAGGTTGTTCAATGGTGAAACAGTCAGCAACATGCAAAGAAACATCTACAGCAATCCAATTATTTTTTTTTCTGTGCTTGAATGAAGAATTTTAACTACATTCAGCAGATGCCATCATTATGTGAGAATATCTTGATTGCTGAAAGTCTGCAACAGAAAACAGGATTTGCATACAAGTAATAGCAAGTCACTACTTGGAAATGGTACTTCCAAGTGGACTTGTTAACACCAAGAAATAGGGGAAGCCTGCCGTGCAAACTTATTTAAGAGCATTGCATTGTAAAATATTCTAGTTGAAGTGTTCCCACTGGAAAAGGGTCATTTTTTTACCAAAATCTTTGCTTTTGCTACAGAAATGTCTGGTATCATCCCCATTTTATCTTAAATAAATATGCACTATCATGCATTTACATAAAGAAGGAAACACTGATTATTTTAAAATTATTTTAGTCTAGACCACTTGCCAGTATGCTATACATGCAAAGTCAATTAGGTCACAGATTTGAGCACTTAACATTTCTCTCTGCACAACTCTTCCTACAGTGTGAGAGGTTAGAACAGTGACAAATTTGTGGCTATGCAGTTTCATGAATTCACCAGGAACAAAAAAAAGTATGTCTACTAGGGGCAGGGAGAGATAAAAGGGAGAGAAGGAAATAAAAAGAAAATATGAAAGCACAAATTCCCCTACAGTCAGAAGGATTCTGTATGCCAATTTGAGGAATAAATCAGAAACTGTTCCAACTGCCACCCTTATCAAACTTAATGATGCTCTGCACAATTCCCAGGTATCAATGTGATCAGAGATACACAATCCACAGTTTCAAACCTGCACCTTAGCTTTAGTACCATTCATCTGCTGCAGGTAACATGCTCCAAGATTAAAACAAATAGCATATTACATTTAAAGCAAGAGCATCTGCTGGAAGTACATTGCAGAACAACAGATGTTACTACACCATATAATTATCAATCTTATGCTGATCCAGTGGCACTGACAAGGCATTCAGAATGCAGCTGGACAAAGAAAGACCCTGCTATCCCAAAGTTATTCACAGAACTCTGGGTGATTTAGCAAAATAATCTTGAAACCTCTGGACATCTAAGCAAACCTTACCTTTAAAAAGCCATTTAGATTCATCACACCATTCTGTCTAGCAGTAAAGAATTTATGTTGTTTAAATGTCTTTGTGTAGCTGCAGGATTTTATGTATCCCAGTATCCAACAGTGCAGATACTGGCAGCAAAAAAAAAAAAAAAAAAAAAAAAAAAAAAAAAAAATCAGTGCTCAAATGTGAATACAACATTTTTAAGGATACCCCAGCACTATCATTCATTTTAAAGTTGCATTTTTAAAGGCAAGATGCAATCAAGGAAACAAAAACCTTTAAAATATTCCAGTAGTTTTTAAGAGGTTATACTCTACTCTTGCTGGAAAACAGCTACATCAAGGACCACAAAAGCACAGGTTACTGGGGAGGGGAAAAATGTGAAACAATTTTAACTGCATTTTCCAGGAGAATCTTAGAAAGCTGTAGATGACAAACCTTCTAGTACTGGATCTTGGCTGAAGCTTCTGTAATTCATTGAATTTTGTGTCACAGGTTAATAAATAAAAGAGGTTCAGTTGTCTATTCAAAATACAAGAGTCTTATAGAAGTCATATCCATAAATCTTGATTAACACCAAGGATGTAAAAGGAAGCCAATGTTGTTTAGTTTGTTTTTAGAGTTGTCCATATCCAGTATTAACTTACAATCAAATAAAAAATATTTTGGATGCTTGAACATATCAGTCTATGCAGCACTGTCAAGCTGAGCCAATCCCACCTCTTAGCAAAATGTCAGCCTATAAATACTGTCTACAAGCAGAACTGAGTGTGAAGTATCCTTATGGCACAATGGTATTTCAGGATCTTTTGACATTAATCTTGATATTGTGAACTACATGTGCAACTCCATACTTTGTTACTATTTGCATCAAACATTTTTTTCCTTCCTTTTTTCCTTTTGATTTTCAAAATCACTTCACGAAGTGACAGTATTGTTGTTGTATCCTTGCTTTGTAAATATATAGACATACAAAATACATCCAGTATGGTAACAACATGAATTAAATAGTTTTCATAGAAGAAAAGCAGGACAGTAGCTCAGAATATATATATATATATATATATATATATATATATATATATTTATAACTATATATATATAAACAAAGTAACTCAGAATATATTTTCAAGGTTTGTTAAATATCTGCTAAGGTTGCCTACTTCCCATTTGGAAATCAAATATTTTACTGAATCAGACACTTTTCATATGGAAGGGAATCTGATGTTCACACACACACACAATTATAGTCCCATCATAGGCTTCAGATACCTGAAATATGTTACCTTGCTGTAGTCGGATTATAGTGTGAGAAATCTGATATTCTCTTACCTAGAAAACAAAAGAAAAATTGCTTTAGATTAATTCATAGCATTATTCAAATCATACATTTTGCAAATTAAAGAAGAATGAACTACATACAACCAACAAATTCAGTTTTGACTACTTAGTGGTAAATGGTCTTTAGTATTAAAGAAATCTAAGATATTTGCTATAATCTTCTTCAAAGATTTGCCATTTCTCTCTTTAGATTATTAAAAACTCTCTCTTTTCCATCAAGGAAGGTTAAAAGCCGTAAAAAAATCTAAGTTCCATGTTTGCATTTATCTTAGTATGATTCAGGTTCTTAACTTTCAAACTTTGTCCAGTGTGCACCACTTGTAAAAACTACATGCATATACACAGGGTTTTTTTTGAAAGTAGAAATTCAAAGGCTTCTATAAACCTCACTTTACAGTAGTTTGGTGTTTTGGTTTGGTTTTTTGTTTGTTTGGGTTTTTGTTGTTCTTTGGGTTTTTTGTTTTGTTTGGTTGGTTTTTGTTTTGTTTTCTTTTTGGTGCAACGATACTATAAAAAATAATTTGGCTTCATTTTGTCTTCCACTTCAACTTTTTCAACAATGACAAAGGTCCCATAAGTTTTTGTCAGCAGTACCTCAAAGCTAAAGTGGTTGTGGCATCTTCTGTTTATAAAGTTTTTATAAACTAGTAAATATGTATGTTTTCGAACAATCTAACCTTTTAATTGTATACATTCTTTTAAGCAAAGTAATATCACCTTAATGATGCCAACAACAAAGAAATTACAAGTTCCTACAAGCTGTTTATTAACACTTGTGTGGATTATTGGAGTCTCAACCAAAACTACAGAACTGTTTACATTTCACCAAAGTTTTCCTTATGACCAAAAGGAAACAAAATATCTCTTAGTTAAGACCTGCAGCCATAAACCATCAGCTATCATATTTATAATTTTAAATTTTAGGTTTGAAACTTAGTTTAACTTCTTATGAGCAAAAGAGCAAAAATGAACAAAAATCCAGCCAATTTAGTATGTCTTCAACACACAGAGGTTTTCAGATGATTTAAAATCCAGCAGTACAATATCTCTCACTGGTCCTGGCCCAGTATCACTGACACATCCAGCAAGCAGAGGTTGGGTACATTTTTTTCCAGCACCAACAACTGTGGATCTCTTTCTTCCTTTCTCCCCCCAACATGCTGCAGTTTCTTCATGCTCTGTTTGTGCAGCCATGCACTGACCCAAAACTTCTCAGTGACATTCCCCACTCTAAACTTCAAACCATTTAAACTTGAAAAACAGTTTTCTGTTTACTTTTTAAACTAGATCATTTAGACAGGTCTGGGTTAGCTTCTGGTAATAGCAATGCCTGAAATGGCACAACAGAGAGTGAAATAACTCTCAGTGGAGAAAGCTTTGCTGGCAGATGATCTCAGCCTTTCCTTTAACCTAATTCTGTTTATTCATTAGACGACCTAAGTGATTTTCACGGTGAACAGCTATGGGACAGCAAAACTAACTTTTTTTTCTCCTTTGTTATTGAAACCTATGGAACAGAGCTTTCTTTAAAAAAAACTCTTTTCCTGTTCCCTCTGTTGAGCTCATTATCTTTTAAATAACTAACTTAGCTATTTTTGTAGATTTTCTTTGATAGTTGTGACTCAGTTGAGCTGAGTGATAGTCTTGGGATAGAGAGGAGGGGGGTAAAAGAAAAGTAACACTCCCAATGGTAAATTGTTTCTAGTGTCTATCAGATTTTATTCTAGAGGAAAAAACTGCTTGGCTTCATCCTCACAACTTCCAGTAAAGGTTTTACTACACTTGAAGAATTATAGAATATTCTGACAAGAATATCAACTCTAAGGTTTTTTTAAAACAACAAAGTATTTAGATCTTCAAATGTTAATGTATTTTATTTAGAGGTTGTGAAAAACTTTGAAGAAGGATGCAAAAGTGCTGTCATCTGAAAATATTTCAAGATTAAAAAGAAACCTGGGCTTCCATCAGGGCAAGCCAAGCATGTTTTGATAAAGGAAGACTTTGCCACAGAGGATTCCTACTACTACTGTAGTCACAGTTCTAAAAATCCTCCCTATTCAGTGGTCATGCCATTTGTCTAAGACAGAAAAAGAGGAGCTCCGGAGTTAAACGCTTTCTGTTGCATCCTTCTACTTGTTCCTTTCTACTCCTCTTATCAATCTGCAGAATCCAAAATGTGTTTAGCTTAGGATTTATGTGTATTATTCTGTTTCTATTCTGTTTCACAGCTGCAGCCACCAGCACAGTCTCTTGCATGTCATGTGAGAGAAAACTTAAAATAGTCTTTGGAAAAGAGAAACAGATTCTAAGGGTATATACAGGGATTTATTGCTGTCATCTGAAATACCAAAACATCGGCAGGTTTTAGTAGCTGGGACACATGTAAGAGAAAAGGAAAAAAAAATAAAATAAGGAAATAGGGTATACTATTATACCCTGTATTTTCAACTGTGAAACTAAGCAGCAGATGTTCATGAGCAACAAGTGATTTCAATGTAATAATTAGTAAAGAAAGTAGCTTTAGTGTGGGATAGCAAAATGGCACTGACATGCTCTGGTTTGACACAAAGGGAACAGAGAAAAGTAGACCAAGGAAGAATTCTGTGTCATGTACACTGAAGAAACAGGGAATGATTTAAGGAAAAAGCATCACTGGAGATTTTTATAAAGGTTTAGAGTTCATTTCCATATGATTTAGAGAGACCAGAGCTTTATAAGTGAGGTGTAAATTGAAAGTTATAGGTTTTATGATCGTTGAACCAGGAACAAGCAGAGTTCAACAAATACCTGACCAGTTAGAAATCAACAGCAGTCCTACACCAATAGCAGAGTTAAAGAGTAGCCTTGAGTAAACAGATACATTGTTCTAAAAACCCAGCTGGGAAAATCCATTATAAAATAATCCACAGTAATGGAAAAAACTCATGATTTTAAATTGTGATCACTACTAATGAGTCAAAATACTAAATTACTTTCCCTTAAAAGAGATGACATTTAAAATCTTAAAAGTAGTGATTTTATATATTTAATCTTAGCGACCTCCTTCATTCCTTACTATAAATTAATCCTTTGAGCTCAAATATAAAATACAAAAAATAAATATTTACATCTTCACCACAGTTATGCAAACTGCACAGTTCCAAGCCTTGCTCACAGCTCTCAGGCATCTCTGAATTCTCCTTGAGCTTGACTTTGAGTTGACTTTGAAGTTTATGAGCTGAAAAGCAGCTAAATTAAGCAGAACAAAACAAGCAAATGACAACTAAAGAAGCATTAGACCCAAGTATATCCATTAAATTAATTTGCAGTTTTACCCACTCTTCTGTTTAACTGCTTTGTCAAAATTTCGATACAAGTACCATATGACTGAATTTATGCTACACACATCAGTAAGATAAATATCTGAAATAAAGAACAAAATAAATAATTCTGCACAACAAGACCTAGTAAAAACAAACGAACTCATTCCATTTTTTTCTGGTTTGCTTTTAAATCTATGCATTTGCTCTTTACTGGCAATTTTAAATGTTATTTTATAACTATACTAAAAAAAGAGACAGGAAAATATTCAAGAACTAAAAGGAGCAAATGTATAAATTATAAGAGTCTTCCTGGGAAAAAGGCATAGGAGACCTTGCAGGAAACTAACTTTTTTTTTTTTTTTTTTTTTTTTCTTTTTTTTTTTTTTTTTTTTTTTTTTTTTACTCTATAGAATAACATGTGAGCCCAATTAAGATACTAATTCAGTCCTAACAAGGGTAAAGTGCTTCAGCTCTGTCCTCAGCTACTTCAAGGAACCTCCACCTACCTTACCAACCTATCAATCCAGTTTTCCACCTTAAATGTTGCTTGAGATACAGATGGATCAAAAAGTAACACCAATCAAATGTTGGTACAGAAGCTACAGAACATTTTAATTTTCAGAGAGATTTTTAAATTACTACAGATATGTACTAAGTTCTCAGTAGAGATGATAGCTACTGCAACTGTGCTTTTCTTACCAAAGAACACAAGAACTCACTTCACAAAGCAACCCAAAGTAAGAAGAAAAGCAGTAAGACAAAACATGAGTGAGTCTAAAGAAGATCAATAAGCCTTTAGGAGCATGTTTATATAGAAGGGGGATGATCAGTCTAGAGTCCTGTGGAGAAAAATGTACTTTGCTCTTTGTTTTTTTTTTTCCCTCCCTATAAGGAAAATTACCCAGTGTTCTTTCGTAAACACTTTCTACTTATGTTCCCACAGAATTCCTTATTGCTGTGGAGACATTTTTCCAGTAATAAAGCTAACTTGGTAAAACCTATAGCTTGTCCCTTCCTGAAAAAGGGTGACAGTTGCTAATTGTCTCAGAGGCATCATATTCATAGAAAATCTGGAAAGATACTCATGGAGATAAATAAATATGTCTTCTGATCCAAATGCTGTCCCACTCCTGTCCTCTAAATCACAGAAACACTAGAACAAATCAAAGAAAACAATGAGAAAAAATGTGTCATAGCATCAATGTTGCTCTCAAAATAGCTGACTACATCTCCCATTAACTATATTATTTTAATGTAATCAAGGACATTAAAGTTTGCTGAGCACTTTATATATGCAGTATTGCAAAGCACATGCAATACAAACTACTATTTTCCACAATTGCCATGTAAGCATTAACAGAAGTAATTCTTCTTTATTAAATGATTTTCTGACGAGTTTTGAAAGCTTGGATGCAGATGTACTTATCTGTCCTCTAAAGCCAAGATAAACTACAGTGCAAGATTTTTTTTTTTCCTCCCACACATGGTTGATTTTCAAATCATGCTTTGGAACAAACTAATAATTATATATAACTAGAAACATAGGAAAATGGCTCCAATTCACACTGCTGGCTAGAAAAGCGTTGCCCATGACTAATTCAGAGGACTAGTAAAAATGTACCTTTGGTATATTAATCAACTTACTATGGCACAATCTTTTAAGAAATGTTAGGAGATATCAGAACCAGATATTCTTTGCTTAAGGATTAACAAAAAAAAAAAAAAAAAAAAAAAAAAAAAAAAAAAAAAAAAAAAAAAAGTTGAGAGTGTTTTAAATGCATATGCCAAGTTAAAAAAAAAAAAAACCAAAAACAAAAAACTAGAGTCAACCCAAAATATCTAATTGGTCAAAAATACTGGGATTTTTCTCCATCTGAATTTCACACTTCTATTACATAGATTCTGTGTCCTGACAGACTGGATGGTAGCCTTGTTTCCCAAAGCCAGATGGGCCAGATGTAGGCTCTCAACTGAAATTCAGGGTAATAGCCTAATTTAAACCTTTAGAGAAATCAATGTTTAAATTTTGATTGCAAACTCTAAATTCTGGAGTAGGATCTCCACTACTTTCATACTTCAATTGTGAGGTAGGCAAAATGTAAAACTACAGGTTAGGATAGCTCTAATGATCACATATTAGGTCCTATGCCATGAGTTTCTTCTGAAATGATGTAGAAATTAAAACAGTAACAACTATTGTGTCTCATTTATACTGATATATAAACTTTAGTTACTTTAAGAAGTGGTAGCTACAAAGTCTGAATATGATTCTAGATTACACACTATGCCTTATGCTAATGTAGAAACACATGGAAAATAATAAGAGGAAACAAATGTGTGCTAGATATAGGCCTGGATTGAGATGCAATATCAAGACACATAAAAACACAGAGAAGCTGTGGTAAGGTGACCTTGGCTGGCTGCCAGATGCCCACCCAGCTGATGATGTCCAAAACAGGACAGGGACGAAAGAATAAGATGAAAATGCTCTTTTTTTTTTCTTTTTTTTTATTTTTTTTTCCCCATAAACAAAAACTCGGGGAAAACTAATTTAATTTATTGGCAGTTAAAACAGAGTTGGATGGTAAGAAACAAAGACAAAAACCACAAAACACACTTCTTTCAATCCCAAATCCTCTGCCTCCTCCACTGGAGCAAGACTAGGGAATGGGAGCTGTGATCAGTCCACAACAATTCCTCTCTTTCACTCTTTTCACCTCACTCTTTCACTCTTTTCCCCTAGCTCCACAGCATTGGGTTTTCCATGGGGTCTGCAGGGAAACCTGGACCACCTCCTTCTGCTCTCGCCTTGGGGCTCTCAGGACTTTTTCTCACACTTTTCCTCCACAATCCTGGCTGTGGGCTCAGCTGTGCCTTGCTCTGGGTCAGCTGGATCCTGCTGTGTACAGCAAGGGGCAGCTCTGGCTGCCAGAGCCTGGGCACCTGCACCCCTGCAGACCCCCAGACTGGCTTCATAACCAGGGCTCACAAGGTTGAAAATTCTCTGGGGAAGCTGGGCAACACAGTCAGCTCTAATTTGTCATCAGGCAGATGTGCTCCATCTGCCATTTCTTTGTCAGTCTCTGTGCACAAGATAGGTACTCTGAGTTAGTGCTGTGACTGCTCCTGCAGCCAAGAAAAAGGCTAAATCTTGCTATTTATCCAGCATTTTGCTTTAAGTAGACCTCTGAGTCAATTATAGAAGTATGTGTATGTGAAATTTCTATCAATAACACTAAACAGATGAAGGAAGAAGTAACACTATGGGGGACACAAAGATTGTTTTGTTATTGACATACATAATAATTGATTAGGTTTCTCAGCTTCTGTTGCTAGGAATTCTGATGTATTACACTTAGGATTACTAGTTAGCTTCCAGTTCCTTTCAACTTTTGCCTCTGGATAAGCTCAACTATTCCCAAGAAGAAACACTGATCAAGTACATTTGTCATGCGAACAACTATAATAAGGTAATTCATCATAGTCTGCCAGACTCTTATTCCAGGAAGACTGCTGCATTTTTATCCTTACTTAAAAATCTGCTGTCACTCCTGCTGGAAATTTTGGTAGACACTTGGACACGTTTAAAAGCCCTTCAAAACTGATAGTGGCAGATAATTAAGTTATCAGCCATCAAAGTCCTTTTTCACTTTCTGCAATGTTTATGATACCATGACCCTTTCTGTCTGGTTTAATCTGACCTGTTCTGAATGTGTGATCCCTTGTTCCTTCCCTTTTCCTTTCCTACTGGTAGCCAGTGACCAATGTAATTCACTACAACAAATGAACCTGTTCTGGAGGGTCTAATTGAGCAATTTTGTTTTCTTTTCAAGGTCTGAACTCAACCACATCCCACAATCTGTTCTTCAGCACTGCAGTGGCAAAAGAATTACTTAAGGCAAAGAGAGCTAAGATTTTAGGTTTTCAAATGGAGGAAGAATAAACCAATGCTGGCTCATAGTTGTGTGTGGGTGAAAGTGGGAGTTGCTACTTAGGCTGTCAGTAATGCTTAATGTTTTTTGTATATTCTTTAGTCAAAGCTTAATTTATTTATTTTTTTTAATTTTTTGCAAGCTTGGCTCATCTTCCAGAACAGCATAAACAATAGCAAGGAGAAAATACACTCAATCTTGCAGATCTATTGCCTCACACACAAACACAAATAGGGCACAGTTTTAATCCTTGCACCTTGTCCATCAGCCCCTTTTATCTGGGGCTTTTCAATATAGCAACGCAAACCTAATGACAAGGTCATCTTAAAAGCTAGAATCAATTTCCACTGCAGTCACAGACATCAGAAAGGTAGGGAGAGAAGTTAGATCTGATAAGAAAAATTAAAAGTAGCATCAGTTAAACCCACAGGTAGATACATAGGGTAGATTGCTAGCAATGCTATGCAACTTGTGTGCACTTTGTTTATTACAGCATTTCATTTATGAAAGACGAAGTAGCATGACACAAGATTTATCCTGAAGCAAGGCTTCATCAAGTGTGAAAGATGGGGATTCAGCATCACAAGATAAATGAGCGCTACTCCTAACACTGGAAAAGGGAAGGAGCCCTGATAGCTATAGGTGAAGCAAGGAACATTCTTAACACTCACTTCACTTGTATTAATAAGTCTTCAATAAAAATGACAAATATTACAAATAAGGAGTCTAAGTATGCAAAGAACCAAGTCAGTAATATTTCAGCCTTCAAAACAGCCCACCTTCCAAGCTTTGTTTGTATGTGCCTCATATGAAATAGGTGAAATTAATTTTAAAAAGACAGAAATAGACTTAGGCACTCAGAGATTCTCATGTATTCGGAATTAAGAACATTTGTAACCATTTCACTTGGATTTATAGTTTCTCAATTTTAGTCCCTGAGAAGGGAGATTCAGAAGCTAAAGTAAACATTATTTTCAAAACCAATATTTAAGTAGTATCATGCTTAGTTCTTTCTCCTAGACTTTTCACATTAGCTAAAAAATTACAGAAACAAGATTTCCAGTAGAGATCCTGAAACAATTATGCTTTGAAAGATGCAGCTCATATTGCTAATATTAATTCCAAATCAATCTAACTACAGCATCCAACACTTACAATTTGAGGGACACAATTTACCTCAGAGCATCAACAGAACTTGATATTTTTGTTCTCCTATCCCTAGTTCCACAGCTGGATCACTTCTTTCCCACACTGTGGTTCCAGGCTTGAAGAAAACCAATGTGCCAGACAAGCAGATGTCCTGAAAATCTTGGCTGTAAATTGCAGCTCTTCCCTATCCCATGACCAAATAAAGTGGCAAATGTCCCTCATAGGTGAGGAAAAAGTTCAGAAGTGCAAATGAAAGGAGCCCCTGACTGTTTGTGAATGGCCTTTGCCCAGCATATCCACCCAAAAATAGAAGAGCCTGTCATTTTCAATTCATAGGGGTTTTTTGGTTGGTTTTATTAATCTAGTTGTCCTTACCAATCACAGCTCGCCTGAGCTACAAGCAGTGCTAAGAAACAGAATCAGCAATTTCAGGGAAAGGCTTCAAAAGCCTAAGAGCTGAGTGTTCATATTCCACTTGAAGACAATATCTTATTATAATTCCTTCATATTCTGAATAGAAAATCTGGGAGTCAAGATTTTGTGTATGTGGAGTGCTGTGATGTAACTATTTAGTATTATAGAAAACCTTGTTCCTTATATAGCTGTTATGAAAATCTGCCCAGACTCTAATGAAGGTAAAACTGGAGTACATACAATGAGTCAGAATTGCAAATAATCCCAATTTATGTTTTCAAATAACATTAATTTTTGTTATAAAAGCCATTTCAAAGTTAGAGCACAGAGAAATACAGTTCTTATTGCCAAAGGGACCTGGGGACCATGACAACAAATTTCAGGATGCTGGATTTTAAACTGGAGGCACTCTTGTCACAAAACAATCATTCTATCCAGGGAGTTATTAAAACAGCCTAAACAATGCAAGGCCATAAAGCGTTTGACCTCTTTCCCACAAGCCAATAAATCACGGTGCCAAAGAAGTACCACACTATCAAACTGATGAAACCATGTGGCTGATGAGAAAACCTTCAAATTCAACTGGGAAGAACTTCATTTCAAATTTCCAGGGGGAATTCTTGATGCCAGATAGACTGAATTCTTACTCAACATTTCTCTGTCTGTGGCGATCATCAGTTTTAATTATTTCTGACATTTTGTCTATCATACTGGATCCCCAGAGAAAAGTAATAAGTCTCCTCGTGTGAAAGGTGAAAAGAATGAAGATCACATTAACATGCTTGAAATAAATTAACCACATGATCTTGTAACTATAAAACCCCAGAAAGGATCCCATTAAACCACTTGCAACTACCAGTGTGACCACAAAAATCTCCTCATTGGCTATAAAAGCTAACTAGCAACATCTTATTTCTGGTATTTCATTAGCTGATTGTGTGTTCTTGTTCCAGATTTAATAACAACAATTGTCGGATAAGAATGATCATGCCAATGAGGGCTGCTTACCTGAGGAGCTGAGCACAGACATTTCTCATCTGTTTCTTTAGGAGTGCTTGGGAGAGAAGTTTGGTAAAGTTATCTTTAATTTTTCCCTGAAGGTCGTGTTTGTACTGTAATAAGACTTACTCAGCTTTTTTTTTGCAAAGAATATACCAATCAGCTCAAATCAAAAGCAATGGAAAGTACATATTACATTCTCTCTCCTTCTGGCTTACTGGGAGAAGCACTGTGTGATAGTCTCAAGGAAAATCAAGCAAAGAAGTCCAACAGTCTGTATTGTCTTATCTTAATAGAATTTTAGAACAGCAATGAATGCCTCTGAAATACAACTAAGGAGAAAAGCTAATTGACAGAAGATATAAATTATATTTTCATACTCAACAAAATAAGTACAAGATAATTTATTATTATATTCAAAACTACAATTCGGTTGGTAAAGGCAGGAGACTGCAAAAAATAATTTAAAACACTTTCCTCTGAGAAATGCTGTTTTATGAACTACTAATGTATCAATACATTTTATAAAAAAACACTGATACATTAAAATAGTCTCTTTTCTCCCTATTTCTACACACAATGCATTTACTAAGAAATGCTGTGGATATATGCACACATCTATATAAATATAAAGAAGCATAAAATAAGCAAATACATACTCAATTTTCTATTTTATGAGGTAAATTTTCTACCTTCTCTTGGTAATATTCATACAATACCTCTTTTCTATGGTGCATAAACACATATCTTGAGGTAACATTTCGAGCAGTTCTACTGACCGGGAAATCAAGTTCAGTCCCAGAAATGTAAAAGCTGGTCAAGAAATAAAATGTTTCAGTAAATATCATCAAATTTCTAGCTGACAAAAGCTTCAGGATCCCAAGAGCGCCGGGTTCATTTTCTGTGATCTTTTAGCACCTTTTGCCATTCTTAAGTTTCTTTAGCAGAACTCCTGTGGATCTTTTTGTCAGAAAAATACATTAAGCAAATTAACTGGTTGCATTTCTCCTGGGGCCAGGAGCTACACCATATATTATAACGAGGTGATTATGTTGCCACTTTGTCACTGCCGGACTTTGCATTAAGTGTTATTTGACATATGCGTTCATGAAATGAATTAAAATAACAGGCAGTTAAATACAAGCAGCAGAGCAGTGGTGACTTCACGTGCTAATTGTGACTGCAGCTCTCCCATTGGTATCTAGCACTGCAGTACACACAATTCTGAGATAAGCATTATTTCTGCTGTCGGACAGAAAAGATAACTTGTCAACAATTTTAAATGAGTAATTAATACCATGTAGACAAACATGAAATAAAATTCTAAGCTGTTTTATATTTTCCTTTTTTATTCCCCTATGTTGTCAATGGGCATTTGAACTAAATATTTAGAAGTAATTATCCTGCCATTGGTGGAAGTGATTTATAGAAATCTATGGAGTCCATAAGCACTTAAATAAGATAACTTAAAAAAATAAATTTGGAGGAGTTATTCTGAAAATTCTCAGGTATAGGGGCAGCAGAGTATTGTAGAGTAATTTTACTAAAAATTAGACATTCACAAAGGGCTTGGGTCTGTATAAATAGTTCTGACCATGAAAAAAAACCGAAACCCATAATTTTGTCAGCCACATTCAGCAGAAGAACCAAACTCAGTAATAAGGTTTGGGCACATAAGCACAAAAATCAGATGCCTATTCTAAAACGCATCTGTTGCCTTGCAGCAGTCTTGAATTATAAACAAAAAAGAAACATATATAAAAAATAAAAGATCTGCAAACAGGAAGGAAATAAACCATTGCAAATATATTTCAATGTAATATCATGTTTAGCAGTTGCTGCAGTGCTCATCAGATATGTTACACCAGTCAGAACTGGTAAAGTTATAAACCATGATTTTGCAAAATTTCCCTTTCAAGATCTTTACTGAAACTAAATACAAAATTCTTCTGACTTTACACTGACACAAACACATCTGGGTTAGCAAGCACAGTGCTTTGTTGCACTAACTCATATTTACACTGTTCTTAAATCTCACCTTGAATGAAGAAGGAGTAGCTATTTCAAGAATAACAAGTACTGTTGTTATTGAATGTGCTGGGATATTTATTACAATGTCCCTCATCACATATAACTATGCAAAGCAGTTATTATTTTTATCATCTGCAGTTACTGAACTTCACATTCACCATCACAGAAGCTCATGCTTAACTCTAAGCTTGTTTTAAATAATTCTTTTTAAAAACAAAGACCTTTTCCTGATTTTTCTTTATAAGTTTCAGACACTTGGGAACTGCATGTTACTTAATAAGCTCTCTTTGGTGTGACTTCTAAAATATGCAATCTGCCAAAAAAAAATTAATTAAATAGACATGTTAGGCTTTCATATATCATTATATGTAAAAACCACAAAGAGCATTAGGCCTTTTCATTTTTGAGAGTTATCATTAAGAGGGGCACTCTTCAGAAGAAAGCAAGAATAAAAAAGACCATTTCCTAGTGATTGCAAAGTATATCACCTCAGGATGTGGAATAGCAGTTAATAAAAGCAGAAAGTAACCCTGTAACATAGGAGTTTTTTGTATGAATAAACATCTAAGTGATTTGATTGAAAAAAAAAAAAAGATCAAGTATCTTCATTCTCTAGACTTTCCTCTTACAGAACACTTTCAGAAATAGCATTCTTATTGAGCAAGATTTCATTATCAGAGGGATCTTTATTCTCCTAGTTGCAATTTAAGATAAAGAAAATATCAGAAATAACCCACTCATCTGTAAAGATACTGTACACCACAAGGTGCTTTACCCAGTGGTAAACTGTTATTTTATGCTTTGTGCTCCCAGCATAGGAAATGCAAGAGTCATAAATCATCATGGAATTGACCGTGTTGGAAGAAACATTAAAGATCATCAAGTTCCAACTCCCTTCCATGGGCAGGGACACCTTCCACTGTCCCAGGTTGCTCAGAGCTCCATCCATCCTGGCTTTGAACACTTCCAGGGATGGGGCAGCCACAACTTCTCTTGGAAACCTGTGCCAGGGCCTCACCATCCTCACAGTAAAGAATTTGTTCCTGATAGCCAATCTGCCCTCTTTCAGTTTAAACTGAATGGTTTTAGTGGTGGTTTCTGAATACATATATTATCTATTTTTTTTTCTTCTGAAAATGGATTAGTGCTCAGTGGGAACAGTGTGGCTTTACTGACTCTTGCTTTGTGTCAACTGGAAAGATGCAACTCTGCCATTTTGTAGAAATAACATATAGCTGGTGCTGTAGTGATTAATGGAAAAGGGACTATCTCTGTTCTGATGCTTGATTTATCTTTCTAAATGCAACTTCTAAATGCACAAGGATCTCTGCTCACTAAACTGAGAACTGCTGTCCTTTCACAGCACAGAAAATAAGACCACCATCTGTTTCTTTGTAAATACTTTATCTAAAGAGATTGTTGTAGAAGCAAAGTAAATTCTGAGGATAAAATAGGAAAAATGTAATTTGAAGTTGTCACAATACAAATAAATAGGAGATGAAGATGGATGAGGGTGGATGGTCTGGAAGCCTGTCTAAAACCATATGGCCTGATCTAAGACCTAAGATATAAATCAAAAGGTTATGGTTTCCCAAAGATATTTCAGTTACAAAGACTGCATCATTAAATCATTAAGACTGCAGAAACAGAGTCCTATTGTCCCCACTGCTTATAGTTCTTTCAGTTATTTATGGGTATGTAAGTTTGTTATTTAAATATTGCGACATTTGCAAATGCATTGTATGTTACCATAAACTCCGATTTATAGCAAAACAAACTGCTTCAAGCTGGGCTGGATGGAGCAAATGGAAGCTGCAGGTGTCTAAGGAGTAAATGGATGCCAGCTTGCTAGCTGAGGTGAGAGGCTGAGGCAACGAGCAGGCTGAACTTGCATAATGAAAAGCAGGTTTCAGGAAAGGCTGAAATTCTGCAGGCAAATGAGAAAAAGAAACAGGAGCAAAGATAATTTTTTGTTTCTTGAGAGGGTCTGGACATATTAAGGTAGAGCAGGAGCTTATGGTAAGAAGCTGGATTTCTGGAGACGCTGGAAGAGGATCACTAGAACTGGTGAGTAATCAGGCAGAAGCCAAACACCTCAAAAAAACGTGCAGGTGGTTTTGGCAGCAGACAATGAGGATTCATGGATAACCACCAGTACCAGATTGCCAGACCACAGAACAAGAACAGTTTCAGCGCCCTTTTAAGAAGACAGAAGAAAAGGAAACGCTAACAATAGCCTAATTAATATCCTAACAAGCCTTTTAGTGTGATGGCTGAAACTGCTCTTTCCCCAATTAACTCTTCAAAAGGAGTTGCTGCTCCTGTTTCTTCTGGGCCCCATAACACCACTTTGTATCAAAACCAGCACTTGGGTGGCTGCAGACTGAATACCAGGGAATAACTAATTCAGCTGAAAAGCAACCTCGCATTCTGTTCACAACCTTACCTCAAAAACACTCCTTGCAACTCAAGGCAAGTCGTTATGCAAGGCTAGAGTGCCTGAGGCAGCAACCACTTTCCATGGGGCAGGAATATAGTGAACTAGAGGGTGTGCAATGGTTTGAAAAAAAAGGCAAAACCTCTGGAGGAGTCAAACTTCCTCTGCTATCCAGCAAAGCTGGCATAGACTGTGCCTTGTTCAGGACTGAAGCAGAAGTGACCACAGACATTCAGCAATGGCCACTTCTACCAAACATTATTCACAACACAAGCTTGCTGAAAATTATCTATTAACAAGAAAATTGCCATAATGAGATTCAAGGATTTATCCACAATCACCTTTACAGGAAGCTCTCCAATTTTTTTTTTTTTTGTCTTATACCTGTCTGTGTGTAAATCATGGAACAAAAGTAAATGAGAACTTCCACACAGGAAGATGTACTGGGTTTAGTAGGGAAAAAAACATTTCCCCCTCAAAACACTGTCCTTTTAAAAACAGCACAATCATAACTCTTTGTATCAAACTTGTGTGATCTTATACGTCTGGCAATCTCCACTATAAAAAGTGTGAGCAATTTTCAGATACAAGAGCCTGTTTTACCACCCTACCATTAACATTTTAGCATTTACACAGTTCTCTTCACAGGATCTGTGAAGCTGGCATTATGAACAGTAGGAAGAAATAAATGCAAAACAAGCTCTTTCTTTGGCTCTTGCCCAGCTAAGTCACAGAAACCCAGAAGCTCACAGCTCAATCTCATCAGATTTTCACCACAGGTGAAATGCTTCAATTTTTTGTTGTGAACTCTATCATATGTGTAGTGCAAAAATGTATAAATAACAGGAGACAAAATGATCTTGGCACCATCCTTTAGAATTCTACTCTTCCATCTATGTGATTTTTTTTTAATGAGAGATTTCATTGGTGGCAAGATATTACAAGAATTCTAAAGCAGTCAGAAAAAAAGAGAGAAAAACTCAATTTTCTTACAAAAGAAATTAGACCTTATTTCAGATACATGTACTCTCCCTCACTTGAACTAAAAACATACTTAAAGCCTAAGATGATGATTTCTTTGAGATAAATTAATGTTATCTTTACCATGAGGTCATTAACCCCTCAGTCAGTGGTGACTGGAACTCTCTTCAACTTTACTTGTACATAGTGTCAGCTAAAATACAAGTTCATGTAATGGAAGTGCCCTCTTGTTCTACAAAAGCATACAGTGCTCAGAAGTTATATCTATTTACTTTGGCACTTCACTGTCCTTGCTGCTTGTCGCTGTCACTGGAAAGCATCTCTGAATTTGGCATTAACACTCTAGTGAACTATGTCATCGTGTTCTCATTTATAATTGACAAAAAAAAGTGATGCAGAGAAATATAAAATACAGGCCCTAAAGCTAAATTCCTCGATCCTTATATTGTCACCTGTGTATCAACAGACTGACCAACTGCAGTTCTAGGCTGCTGAAATGCAACCTGACCAGCTCCTCACATTCTCCTTCCCAGTCCCAACCTGAACAAACCCCAGACTATTAAAAATGATCAGGTTTCTAGTTACAGTGACTAATTTCAGTTACTTAAATTTTGAAGTATTGAGTGAAGCACCTTAAACATTATAAGGAGGCAGTATGTATCATTAAATTAGTGGCATGACAAAGCCCTTCTTGGAATGAAGGATGAATTAGTGGCTATGTAATTAGAGCACGAAAGGAAGAGCAAGAGAGAGGTCCCAGAATAGCAAGTCCACACAGCACTGCTGGAAATGATCTGTCCTGTTCTGGAAGCAGCCTAGACACATTAGCATGCTGCTCTGCTATGCCAATAAACCTTTTGAAGTTAGAATGCCCTGAGTGTAACTGGATAAAATAAGTGACTCAACTCGGGTTGGGAATCGACAAGTCTTAAATCTTGCGTTTCGGAATGTTCTGTTCCAGAGCGGGAACACGCAGCTTCATTCCGCCTCTGCCTGACATTGGTTTTAGTAAAGCTTTCCTGTGATTGAATCTGGCTGTGCTGCTATGCCCATGTCCCAGACAGGATCCAGTTACTGCTAATCTTCCTCAGTGTGAAAAGAGATCAGATGCAGCCTCTGACTTCAGGATTTCTAGAAAAGTTTTTATGAAATTCTCTTTGAGAAAAATGCACCAAAAAAAAAAAAAAAAAGTTTTCAATTTCTTACAGTATCAAAAAAAAAAAAAAAAAACAAAACCAAAAAAAAGAACAGTAATAACTTTTCTGGACTCTCATGCATTCACTTACAAACCCCAGCAAACTAAGCACCACAAATCAGAGCTCTGGGTTTGTAGCTGAATTTTCTAAGCCTCTACTGAACCTAAAGAGAGTAATTTTCAGATTTTCTCATTTCAGTTGTACTTAACGCAGCCCTACCGCTCAGATGTGGTCAAACCATATCACATCTACAAGTGCTTCCTTGGTGTCACTCATTACCCTCAGCTGCAGTGCAATATGTGGTCAAAATCAGTAAATGTGCTCACTCCCCTCATTTTGGTGCAGATCCTGGCTTCTCTTCTAAGACAGGAGGCTCTCTTAGCACCTCTGTTTGTGTCCAGCATTCTCCCCTCCCCAAACTGTGGGGGTCCAGTCCCTGTCAAATAACCTGGCAGTCAGTTTTGTTAGAATGCCTCTTGTCAAAGCACGCTTAGATGAACCCTCAGCTGGTCCCTGGCCTACTTGGCAAAGCTGTTGTTCTGCTTGGCCACCTTCTTCCCTATATCCACTATAGTGCCCAAGTGGACCTATTCAAATGGCAATGAGCTTTTTTAACCTCTTCACTGTCCCTAGCCAGGTATTGCCTGTCATAAACAATGCCCATGCAAATAGTGAACATCACAGGAAGAGCTTAGAAGCAACGCACATGTGCACAAAACAACCAGGTAAACCAAGTCATGGTGTTTCATAAAACTAATCCAAAAAATCTCCTTTGTTTTTGAGGCTTTGGCTCTACACAAGGATAAAAAAAGGATGAAAATCTGATGCTGCTATTCTGTAACAGAAAACTCAGGTGGCTTTATGTACCCTGAAAAAAAGGAAGACATAAAACTTTTACATAAACTCCTGGGATTCTATAAAACAACGAGTTTTCAATTTCTGACCCTGAACACTGTCAGTAAGTATGCCCTGCTTGTTCAGCCTATAAATGTCAAGGTTATTTTGAAAGTGAAAAACAAAAAAAAAATATCCACAAAAAACTTCTTCTCATGAGAAAAAAACCCTCATATCAACAAAGAAGGGATTTTTTTTTAACTCATCCAGATATTATTACTGATACAACTTAAAAAGTTAAATAGGCTAAGGCATGATAGATATTGTATTTTTAATATATTTGAAATTCAGTTTGATTGAAGTCCAGCGGGCCGCATTGTAGGATATAGTCATAACTTCTGTGGTAGTTTTGAAAGATGTTGCTAGATATGAGCTATGGAACCAATTAGAGCTCCAGTTCAGTCTAAGGAAAAATGAGTCTCCAAAAATAGAACACTTGTATCACATTAAAGAAAAAGCAGATATACCCATAAACCCAAACTAGAACACCAACACAAAATGAAACCAGATTTTCAAGGAAATGTGATAAAGGAAAATGAAATACCTGCAAATACATTGTACAGAGAATTCTACGCTGAGCATTTCAATTATCCAACATAGGCACACCAATGACTGCTTTACAGACACAGCTGAACTGCCTGGTACCAGTATAAAGATGAAATGAAATATCTCTCTCCTCTCATTTCCCCTCCTTTAGACACACAAACCCTTTAAATAATTTGCATATACAGGCTCTTTGCTTCTATACAGCCCCTTTGAGTGAAGAAAGGACAGTAGAAAAGAGACCAAAAAGACTGAATCAAAATGTGGCTTTTTGTTGTTTCTGAAATATAATAAAAATTAAAATGGTAACATGAATGCCTCTGGATGGAATGATTATTCTCAGTTCAGCTACCTGTTCGATCACTTCCCTCAGAGTTATGAAATGTTATGCTGCACCTTTACTTTCATCAATTGTAGCACTCCAGCATTCTACAAAGAAAGAAGAATCATTGATGTTCTAATCTCTGCTTATTTTTCTTTTAGCATTTTTAATCCTTTTCAGCTTCTTTTGAGGTACATCTTCCTTCCAGCTCACAAAGAGGGCTAATGACATCAATAGACTGCTCATGAGGGCACTTGTAACAAAACATTTGCAAAAGAATTCCAGTGCTTTTGAAATAATTCAAAAATTTTCAGGAGACAAAACTGAACTAGCTTCATCCTCCACCCCCCTTCCAATGTAATTAAAAAAAAAAAAAAACACACACACACATCTTTTTTGTTGTGGCTGTCTGAAACATTATGATGAAAAATTTCTTGCTTGTCTTTGTGTTGATCGGTGAGAATAAAAAAGACTTGCACCAAGTTGGAAACAAGTCAAAATGCCCTTTCTGCCTTGTTAATGAAATCCTTCTTATGTACAAAAGGCATTTACTCACCACCTTAATAGTCACACTGCAAGTAGATTTTATCTTGCTAGAGATTCATTTATTTCAATGAGAAACTAATCTCTTTTGTGGGATTCATATAAAGGATTTGAATTTAAAAATAAATAGAAGGAATTGTTTACCTGCAGTAGGTAATAATACCTTTGGAAATGCCATCTCTGGATATTGACTACTGATTCATGAAGCATTAACCTGGCACACTTAAGTGAGTTCATGCTGCAAAAATATAATGAGTCTATGCTTTAGACCAGCACAGAACAAAATGAAGACAAAATTAAAATTAGATTCCTACCTCACTCAGAAAAATTAAGGGAAAATTGTAAAAAACATTTTTAGAGAACAGGTTTGGAAATGTATGTAAAAAGCTTCTGCTTGAAGCCCTGCAAATTGCATTTGAAGGGACTGACCTGACGTAAGGTTGGCAATGGATGTAACTGGAGCTTTAATTGACTGAGCTTGGACATCTGTCTCAACCATCAACCCTCCTAACGATAAGATTGATAGATGCAAGCTGATCGCCAATTAGAGGCAGCTCCTGCAGAAGCGGGCTGGGGCTGGAGAAGCTGGAAGAACTCACACAGAGGTGGATAAAATGAACGTGCAGGGGGGAGAGAGAGAGAGAGATTTCTGTCTGTTTCTTTCCACAGACCAGGAGATCTTAGGCTGAATTCATAGAGCAAAGTAGCACAGTAATGAAGGAAAGGGAGAAATGCTGGCTCCACAACTGTGTGACCAACCTCCATCTCCTCTTGAGGCACTTTGGAGCAATACCCAGCATGGTTTTACTTGCACAGCCATTAGCATCCCTTTCCTTCTAGAATACAAAGTATTTCAGCAGTATGTAGTGTGACTGCATTAGCTGTCTGCTTTTCTTCCTCCCCAAATACAAATGCATTATCTAGTCCTTGTATCTCTTCCACATCCTTCTTAACAGTTTCCTATTTATAACAAAAATCATTAGGATTCCTTTTGCTCCTAATATGTTTAAATTCCTTCTGGACTGTAATTGTTGGCTGCTGGTTAAAGATTATGTTCTCATTTTCTCTATACATTTTCTACCATTGCTAGCTTTGGATATACTGCTTTTATGAAAAAACTCCTTTTTCTTACTAGTTTAGCAATTGATTTTATTTCTTTTCACTGGCCCAGACTTTTAAAAACATAGAATCATAGTGAATTTGAAGGATCCATCATAGTGAATCATAATAGAATCATAGTGAATTTGAAGGATCCATCAGGATCATGAAGTCCAACTCCTGGCCTCATGCAGGACACCCCAAGAATCTCACCATGATGATGAACCTTGTCTCTTTTCTCCCCTTTCCCTCCTCCAGATTGTGGAATTGTGTCTTTGTGAACACAGACTGTGGGTTTTATAGTTTAGACTTATTCATATTTGGGATTCACATGTAATGCCAACATGATACACCATGAGAGCACTTTAAGTAATTATAATTATATTCAGGACACAAAAATAGTGCAGTGAATTTATTCTTCTTTCTTCTCTCTCCACTGTTAAAAGTTGGTTTTTCTCAGGACACATGCTAGTTTCTTGAAATACTCCTTTTGTAAGTATATCTGCATAAGTACTTTGATTTGGATTTATGTGCTTGAAGAGCAAAATTTTTAAGAAATGTGGTGGCTTTTGGGAGCAAATACTTGTTTCTATTGTTTTTTTATCTGTCCATTCTAGCCCTCACGTCGACAGAAAACTGCTCGTGGAAGCAGAAGTTGAGGTTATAACAGAAGTTGCCAGGTTGAAAAATAATAACTGGCAGCACAAAACCTCCAGCATGGCATAGACACATCTACCACCTAATAGAGCAGTGCTTTTTCCCCTAGAAACCCCCAAATGGTTTCTGGGGTTATTTAGTAGACGCTAAGAGGCACACCACATTAAATGACCCCTAATATGCTTTCAAGATAATCTACTTCTAATTTGCCTATGACTTGGACACATCTATCAACCACACCCAGAATAAAAGGAGAGTTTTTAGGGTGCCTCATGAGATGCTTTGCCATTAACCATTGGAGCTAAGCTTTCTCCAGGAGCAAATGCTTAATAGGTATCTCTGTAGAGCCAAGGATCTCTGTTTATTAAAAATGAGCATCATTCCAAATATCTGAATTCATTCTGCAGTGCTTAATAGCGAACTAGTACCTTTGGGGAGGGGGAAGGGAGGAAGTAAGAGAACTTAGGCTTGCCTTTTTATATCCCAGTGGTCAGAGAAGTCTCCACCTACCTAAAAAGCCAAGGAAGTGACTTCCTGATATTTATGTCTGCACCGAACAAATCCTATCTCTGGCACACAAATATTTTGCAGTGGCAGCTGACTGTCCTGCTGTTGGCTGGTAATGGAAATGCCAGAAATACCTGACGTCCCAAGGGTTAAATAATTTCTGTAACAATAATGATCAAGCCATTAAATGTACATGAATATTTAATTTTAGCTGCACTTAGTTCCAGTCTTAATTGTCAAAACCACTTTGCTAAAAATATGCAAATAAATTATCTATTCCTCCTCATTTATGCAACATCTTTGCCTCCAGATTTAGGACAAGGAGTTAAATCCACCAGAAAGCCATTTTAGTGACTTGTTCTGTCAATTTTTTCCACTATGCACTAGGACTATGAACTAGGACTAAGAATAGTTGTGGTATCATCCATTCTCCTTCACCACCCTTTCTTTTTATCATAATTTTCACATCTTTCTCATGATCTATTGAAAATAATTCCTCCGCAATGACTTGGCTTTATCTCCAATGCTTTTCACTTGATCCAAGAAAAAAACTCCACTGTCCAGCTTCAGGCTTTCAAAACAGGCTTAAAGTGTGGGAGTAACTCAGGGTTAAAATCTGGTATGTGGAATGAAATTCACTTTAAACATAAAATTATTTTAATGGCAGTATTGAAATTGCCCCTAAGCATTCTCCAGAAGCTATTAAGCCATTCAATGCATCCTGCAATGCTAGAAACTCCATGTACTCCGCCCCCATGACTACTCCACGAGGATCTTTTATCTAGAAGAGCTATATAGAAATGAGAATCAGCAGTGACTGGCATATTGCAATAAAAAAAAAGAATATATATATGGCTTATTTATAATTAGTTCAACTGAGTTTTTAAAGAAAAATGTCTTTTTTTCCTGTTACGTTTACTTTGTCAAGACATGCAGAGATGAAAGACTTATAATGATATTACTTAAAAAAATGAAAGAATAAAACCAGGCAAATAAAGCTGGACAATCAACAACTATTGGAAACAAAACTTTAAAAAGTAAACTTGAAGTTGCGCACTACAGTCATTAGTAAAGAAAGGAGCAGAGGATTAAGTGACAGGGCACCTAACCTTAAAGGCAGGCAAACTGCACAACTAATACTTGTGCCTTGAGGCAAAAAGTCTCAGTCATTGAGTGACAAACCCATTTTCCATTGTTGCCTGCTAGAGGCCAAAGAGCATTTTCAGGTTGTTTTTTATGACTCAGCAGAGCAGCTGACTGCTACAATTTAGTACTTTTTTTTAGAGTGCAAATGTAGTTATTTTTCTGTCACTGGGAAAATCTGAACTTTGCAAAGCCTAATTAAGAGACATTATGTTTCATACAGCATGTTCAAAAAGATGCGTAAATTTTAAAATAAAATACTGCTGCAGATGAGTGTGACAACATAACTGAATTTTTTGCATGGAAGATCTACTGTAGACAATGTGGCTTTATTATATTTGAAAGACTGAATTTTATCAAGCTGAATGAGTAGCAAAAAATGTTTTTATTAGGCTAGCTTAGAAATGTGATCAAATTTGGACTAATATCATCGAGGCCTAGTGTGCATCCTAAAAGGAAAATGAGAAGATCAGGCTCTTTCACCCTCACCCCACACGAGTACCTACTAAAGAAAACAGCAGGTGGGATAAGCTCCAAAATGAATATTGATGGGAAAGAGGGAAAAAACCACAGCCCTAGAACATACTTGTAAGTATGTGAGTGTGAATGTCATGTTTAAGAAAATCTGTTTGTGCATTAATTCAATGACAGACAGTACAGGGAAGGTTCTTTCAGAAATACTGGACTTCTCACAGTTTCTTTTCTGTTAATATATATGTCTAACTGTTACAAGGCTACACTACCACTATCTTTTTCTTTTCAATCTCAGAGAGAATGTGAAATGAATTCAACAAAAAAACATACATTGCCATGAACTATTCCTTCATTTGTTTTCTAATATTTTTCTAAAGTAAAGCAGCAACACAAAAAGTTACTTCCAGGTTATCCAGCTAATGCATTATTCCAAAGGAAAAACTTATGAGTGTTGTCATGAAGTATATGCAGAATTACCCTGCTCTATTTGTCCTGTACTTCCTGCAGTAGACTCCATTCAGGCAATCGAGCTTTCAGGTAGTCTGGCACTGACTGTCCTCTTTTCAAAAAGAAACTGCCACCCTAAAATGTAAGTGTGAAAAATCAGTTCCTGGCCAAGCCATCACATCTCAACATCCTATGTTTTCAAGCTGTAAAACAACAGAACATTATTTAAGCCCTTAAGCCCACACTAAGATATTTCAGGTGTTTAACATTCCTGGTGAAGAGGTTAACAAAAACAAAAGGTAGAATTGCCACAAGTTATTGTGTATCTTTGGAGAAAAAGTCAAAGCAGTTCTGTGAGCTCTGGCCTCAAAAACCAGATTTATTTTTCCTTTTGTTAAGAGATTTTTTTAAGTTTTCCAACATACTCTGTATTAAGTAAATGCAAATAATAGCAGAAATCAACATTTTCTGGAGGATGAAGTTTGTTATGGTATAGTCATTATTATTCAGAAGCCTAAATATAAAGTCTTGATTCATAGCGCTTGGTATGTATATTGTTATGTATTTTATTAACAGCATTTTCAAAAAAGGAAATAGCATGTTTTCTGGAAAATTACAGAAATTAGCACTTGCTATGAAATGCAACTTACCTACTGTAGCTCTAATAATGCAGGGAATGGGAAGAAAAGGAAGAAAAGGAAGAAAAAAAAAGGAAAAAAAGGAAAAAAAAGGAAAAAAAAATGAAAAAAAGGAAAAAAAGGAAAAAAAGGAAAAAAAGGAAAAAAAGGAAAAAAAGGAAAAAAAGGAAAAAAAGGAAAAAAAAAAGAAAAAAAGGAAAAAAAGGAAAAAAAGGAAAAAAAGGAAAAAAAGGAAAAAAAGGAAAAAAAGGAAAAAAGAAAAAAAGGGAAAAAAAAAGAAAAAAGGAAAAAAAAAGGGAAAAAAAGGGGGAAAAAAGGGGGAAAAAGAGAAAAAGGAAAAAAAAAAGGGAAAAGGAAAGGGGAAAAAAGAAAAAGGAAAAAGAGTCCTCAAGTTGGTACTTATACCAGGAATGGAGAAAAATGTCAGAACCTTCTCCATTTCATTTTTTCCTATTCCACTCAACTCTTTTTCATATTTTCATCTTCAACACAGAAATATTTGTCCTATGCACTAACTCTGAGCTATACTTTATTGCTCAGCATGTTGCTTCCTTGTATTTGACTATGTATTGTCCAACTTTTCCATCTAATGTGACAGAATTCAGAACATCGTTATGTGGCAAAGTATATGTTTAATCCCAGATGAGATTAATACAGAGAATCTCAGAATTCTCTATTGCTAAATATGCATTTTTGCATTCTATTTTCTGATTTAAGATATACTGGATAGAATAGGAGTAAGGGCAAAGGAAGACATTTATATGTTCCTAATCACAGGGAACATGCTGAAATAAGAACACGACACAAAGCAAGGCAGGAAACACCTTGTAAAATGGTGGCTTCCTCTTTTTCTCCACATATACTTATAGCAAGAACATCAATCTTTCCCTCAACAGATGATCTCGAACATCTTCTGCCTCCACACAGGTATGTTAGAAAGCCTTTTTTTCTCAAAACATGAGCATGAAGCTCAGCAGGAAAGACTTTTTTCAGGGTTTTTTTTTTTTTTTTTTTTTTTTTTTTTTTTTTTTAACAACACTTTCTTTATATCCCACTCCTCTGCTTCTCCATATATGTGTAAATTTTGATATGCAGCAGGCAAAGATTTAAGTTGGGGAATTAGAAAGCTAACACAAACCAACTGCCAGGAGCTGAAGTATGAATGTTCCCAAAAGCAAAAAAATAAACCCAACCAATAACAGTGGGTTGCATTACCAAAAGCAGTGCTATGAAGAACAAATCTAGATTTTACTTAAGTGCCAACAGCTGAAGCTCTGAATAAATTTGGATAGAATGCCAGATAATTTCTCTTGAAGTCAAAAAATCTTCATCAGCATGAAGCTGTTAAACACATCTTTAATTCCCATATGCATCTTTAATTTCTGAGTGAGCAACTGCTAGCTCCTCACATGAAGATAATTTTTATTAAGCATGATATCCTTACACTAAGGGCCAACAATTCTCTGCAGGAAGTAAGCAAAGGTTAGCTTTCACACCCTTCTGGATCCTACATGCATTTCCTTCCCACAGTGGATGGAGGAATTTCCAAAGCTGAAAGCTATTTTGAGCAGCTTCCAGAGCCTCCCTTTGTAACACCTTCTTAACTGTGATTTCCTAATCACTATGCAGAAGATTTCACTGCCTAATTAAAGGACTGGTGCAGTGATGAAGATAAAGAATACAGAGCAGGGCTGCAAGCTAATCTACAAGCAAAACACAGGAGCTACTTGTCAAGAGTAAGGGCATATTTTATCGACAGCTGTGTCCAATAAGGATGAGTTATGCAGTGAAGGTTTAATATTAATGCATTTCAGTCTCTCCCATTACTTACTCGTTATACGTACCTAGGGCATTTCCAATTCTCTCACTCTCCCTTCTTATTGTAATGCAATTAACATTTTAACCCCTTTGAAAATCCTTGTTTTTACATCATCTCAGACTTTTCCAGACAGTGCTCGACAGAGCTGCAGGTCTCAGCAGTTATGTTTTTGGCCTGTAAAATGCAGGTGGGGCTGTGTAAGTCTTGGTGATGTCTGAATCTTCTATTTGCACCTTTAAAACTTTCTTTTCCTTTATATGCCTCTGTGTCTCTCTCTTTATATATGTTGAAATATATAAGTTTCTTTACACAATTTTCCCCCAAAAGGATATCAATAATGAAACAGGAACAGATTGCTGTTATACACAGAAGACATTACCTACTGTTATGTAAAACAACTATTTTTAAACAATATGTGGTTATTGACCTAAACATCAGCATTATGCTCTTTCGTACAGTCATGGTTCAGCTCCTTGGAGAGCTGGGCTGCCTTTGTTCAAGTCATCCATTCCCTGCACGGAATTCTGCCCATTTACAGCAGAACTATCACCTGGGAAAGACTGAAATTCTACCATCCACATAACATCCATAAGGGAGCTCACAGCTGTCCAGTGAGGAGGAAAGAAGCAATAACCATAGAAGAATAATCTTATGGCTGAAAGCAGCAGTCTATTCTACCTCTACACTGTAATCAAAAAATATTAAATCAAAGTCCTCCTCATGGCTGCTAATTGTCCATTCTGTATTTGGGGGCAATTAATTTGGGACACCTGGGACATAATCTGCAGACACAAGCACTCGCAACAACACCAAAAACAAAGAGAATGCTGCTATCAGCACATAAACCTCTACACATATGCTGGCAATGTCCAAATGAAGACCCAACCAATGCTTTTAAATTGCTGGACATACATTGTCCATGCCTGCCTTTGCCTTGCACAATTTAAGAATAATATTAATATGGCTTCAAATCACAGAGGCGTTTTAAAAGTGGATTTGTCATATGGACATGCATTTTACAATAAAATCCTCTTGCAGCAGGAAAGCTCAGGTTTGCTTCCTTGCAAGCAATGAGGTGCTCATGATCTCTCCTCTCCTTTCTGACACTTCGAAGATTTTCAGAGGGAACAAAGCTTTCAGGACCCCAAGTGCATTTCACCTCCTGGGGCTTTGTCTAGCTAGACTCAAAGCCTATGCAAAGCACAGCTGGTGATACTGGAGACAGCCACTGTGATGAAAGAGTGAAGAAACCTCAGCTGGGACTGCCCCCCATTCCTTTGGGAGCTGCTTTTATGCCGAGCCTCTCATCCTAGATCCCTATCTGAGCTGTGCTGCCACAACCCTGCCAGTTCCTGGCCATGACTCCTGCTGAGCTGGACCCCAACCTGACCCAGCCTTGGCCCTCCTGGTTCCTACAGCCACAGCACATGATCAAGGGTCCTTGTCTGGATATTCTCACTATCCCCAGGCCTGCCTGTCTTATCCAGATGACTGCTGTGGGACGGGGTTGCTGTTGCTGAGAGCACTGCTCTGCCTGCTGTGCTGCTCCCAGTCCTGGGACTGTGTCCCTCAACCCCAGAACCATCAGGCTTGACCCCAAGCATCCCCCAGGCCCTACACCCCAGCCCACCTCCAGCTCTGATGCTGTGCCTCAAGTATCACACCTACCCCGTCCCAGGCTGCAAGTGATACCTAGCCCTGTTCAGGTTTAGCAGTGGTCTCTGGTGGCACCTGGCAGGAGGTGTTGGCAGGGTTCCCACTCCAACATCATCTAGTTATTCCAAAATAGATTATTCCAAAAAGGCTATATCTGCAGATAGGAAAGCTCATCCAAAAAAGGTGAGAAGTAAACCTTGGTGTCCCGCAGTTTGAACGTCCAACTAGGAGCCATCATGTAGGGGGTGAGTGAGAGGACAGAGGTTTTAACATCCCCACAGGAAAAGAGTCAGAATCACCCTCCTTTCCTGAAGAAATGGAATCAGAATGTTAAGGATAATCTTAAAGATCATCTAGGCCCAACCCTTGCTGCCATGGCTGGGGACACCTTTCACCAGACCAGTTTGCTCAAGGCTTTAAACAATTTGGCCTTGAACACTGCCAAGGCTGGGGCATCCACAACCTCCCTGGGCAATCTGTTATACAAATAAAGACTTCAGGCAACCAGCCCTGGATGTGTTATCACTCAATGAGCCAGGAGTAGCTAAAGACACCTGGGTTCAGACCCAACACATATAAGCATCCCTTATATGTACAAACACCAATGGTCAACCTATGCAGCAATGGATTGCCTCCCAACCCCTCGCTGGGAACCAGGAGCTAAATCTAAGGATGGCAGAGGAAGTTGGATGTGTGCTCATGAGCCTGCACCAGTGCAAGTACTCCTGTCACCTAAACCAAGCCAAGGATTCCCTGATCTGTGGAAAAGCCTGTAGCAGCAATGCCCCGAGGTGCCCGTGTGCTGAAAAGGGAATTTAAGTCGGGGTTGTACAAGCTAAGCAGAGAGCCAGACACCTACAAATTAGGCAAAATAGCTCCATCCCTTTGAGGATCTAGTCATAAGATATAAAAGCTGAAATACGTGGAAAAAAAAGCGCATGAGGAAATCAATAATTCTGTCTGTGTTCAGTGTGAAGGCTGGACTGAGTGCTGTAAATATTACATGCAGCAAGGCAATGGGGAAGCTGGAAGGAAATTCTGAATAGCAGCTCATGTAGTCCTCAGCAGAAGTTAAATGCTGTGAGGTGACACCAGTCTGTGAGCAGGTAATTAAAGGCTGTATTAGTGTCCCTGCCTGCAGGGGACAAATCAGGGTTGCATAGGCAATCCTCATCAGTGTTTCCTAGGCTGCCAGAGCTTGCCTTGCCACCTTCAAGTAGCCTTGGTGTATGTTAATTTTCATTCCTTTTAATGGCATATTATATAAACAATCCCTGTATAAAGACTGACTTCAGATATTTGTATTCAAAAAAAGAGGAATTATCCTCTTTGTTTTATTTGAAGGATATATTATAACACCTTCACTGCTCAAAGGACACACTGTAATTAAAGATTGAATTTTCTCAGGATTTTAACTAAATCTGTCACTTAGCTTATGAATTAAACATAATTAAACACAGGGTCTCATAAGAATTGTGCTTTTGCGCCTGCTCACTTCTGTATTATTTCTTTCACTAACAAATTGCTAGTTTTCCAATGTTCTGCATAATTTGAAATAACTAATGCACTTAGTAAAAATATAATTAAAAATATATTTTCCTTATTATAGCCAGAATTTTTACTTTCTTGAAATTGTAGTTATTCCATTCCTGTCTGTGATCAAGGAAGGCAAGGAAGGCTTACCCACAGGCAACTTTGGCAGGAACTAACTGGTCCCTACCAGAGGATGATATCCTTTTTATTTCTCCTAATCCCTCAGAAGACACAGGGAGCCTTTGGGAAAGAGAGCTGCCATCTCACTGAAGCTTGGCATGGTGTGAATGCTACCTGTGAGCAGCAATGGTTGATATGCCCAGTTCTGGGAGAGGGGCTGCTTGGGGAGGGGGCTGCCCCATCATTAAGAATTTTCACAGAAGAACTCAATTATTGACCATCTTTTTCATTTCACAAAATAAATGAAACAGAACTTTGGCGTTTTATTATGTACAGTAAATAAGATAAAATAGATCAATGCAATATCTACCCCTACCTACTTTCTTACCACGTGAGTGAAACTCATTGTTTCTGCATTCATTCTACAGCTATTGCAGCATATTTAACCCATATTTACTTGCCATCCAAGATACCTGCTATCAGCAGGATTAGCAAATGACCTTACACGATCCACATCACAAGCCCCAGCTCCTCTTGGCTGCTACTATTTCCCTTTCAAATCTCAAATATTCCAAGCATTTTATGGTTGATTCTTTCATTGACTAATAGCAAAAATGAAACTGTGACACAAGAACGAAAAAATACATAAGTTTTACAGAATCATAGGATTTCTTTGAACTTTGGAGGTCATCTGGACCAACCCCTTCCCTCAAAAAGCACCACGTAAGGGCTGATTGCTCAGAAACATGTTTGGATGGCTTTTGACTGTTCCCAAGGTTTGAGACTCCACAAATTCCCAAGGAATCTCAGCTTTGCTTACTAAGAAAAAAAAAGGAAACTGAAAAAAAAAAAAAGACTATGCAGGCCACACAATAATTATACCACTCTTAACCCACCATGCAAGGTCAATTCTGATGATTTATCAGTGTCTATAAGGTTGAAATTCAGCTGCGTGTGGCTGTGCAAAAGAGGAAGTGCTAATGCCAGGAATATATGCAGAAGTACAACATAAATGCAGGTTTCACTTCTTCCCAGATATTAATCTCGAAATTGCTTATTTATAAAAAGTACTTAAAGATTCATAACCACTTGTGGCTCCTTTTCTCCGCAGCTGACAGCAAAAATTAAATACGAAACATAATTCTTGCTCAATTTTAAAGATTAATACATATGTCTGCCATCATACAAACTATGCAATTAGAAAAAATATGGAATTCTGAGTGTTTGAAAAAAGATAACACTCTTCAAAAGCGGAATTTATTTTTCTGTCAAGTACTGCCTTAGTTTAGAAATGCAGTTCATAAAAAAGTCATCCTCTCTATATCTCAGTTCTTATCTCTCTCATAAGATGAGTTAATGATGTTTTATGGCAGCTGCACTAACTTTTCCCTTCCCTCTGCTAAAATAAGGCAATGCAGCAGAATGAGGAAAAAAAAAGCCCTGCTTTCCTAACACTTTACGGCTTTTGTTTGGTTTTCATTTTCACTTCATCGCGTAAAGATTTTTCATCAATTTTGCATATGCTTATACATTTCACTCTTTTTCCCAATATAATTACTTCCTATTTTCTTAAAATTGCTCTCCCTAAACAAGAACAAAAGTTCTTGAGGCAAATTTATTATAGTTCAAAGCTCATTCTTTTTTCTGACTGTCTTTATGAAATTGAAATAAACGTAATTACCTAGGGGACCTGCAGCCTTCTGTCAAATTTGACTGAAATAAGCCAAAAGCTTTGGATATTTTCAGAGGAAAACAGAACCATGCAATGTCACAAACTCTGAAAAGTTGTATAACTCTTCCTTTAAGCCAAAACCCCACTAAGAAAACCCCAAACCAACCAAGCAAATAAAACCTTAACAAATAAAATGGAAACTGTCTTGCCTCTGAGCTATGCTTCAGAAGTATGAAATTCAAAAATTCTCCTTACTCCAGGAGAAATATGCATTTAAATTCAGTCAATTTTAATGAGCACTATGAAGTCTGTGTAGAAGATTCATTTTCATAAACCAGTCTGAACTTCCAACTTTTGCTCATGATGTTCTATTACTTTTTAATGTTATTTTAATATATTCCTAAAAAAAAAAAAAAAAAAAAAAAAAAAAAGAGAGAAAATATAAAAAATGCCACCATTTTGGTGGCTTTTAAAACCAGACTAGAGGTAGTAATTTTCAAAAAACCTTTTTTTTTTTTTTTTTTTTTTAGTAAATTCAAAGTTCCTTATTTCAAAGTAAAAATAATTTGGCTGAAACTCCTCCTAAGATTAGCTTTTGTTAGAATCCTAGAGCACATAAATGACAGAAACGTCCCAAAATCTGCAAAGATAAATCTCATCTTTTAAATTACTGAAAGCCTTCATTAAGCCTTAATATATGCTGTCACTTTCAAACCAAATAATAGATGAGATTTTAACATAATCAGAAGAAAACTGCTGGTACCTGCCTCTGTTACTGTCACAGTTAAATTGACAAAGTAATTTTCAAAATAATGCCTTCTGTAAGTCAGTTAAAGAATGACAAGCACTCGCCATTTAGAAAACTTTTCTCCACATAGAAGGAAGCCCTTTACTATGAATTCAGTGGTATGAATAAGCAAACATCTCTTTTGTCCACTGTGGGAGTAAAAAATCAGTGGCTGGGTTAACCAAATAAATCTGAAGAAGTCATACTAACACTTCTCTCTTGGAAAAAATATTCTCTTGTTGCTTGGCAAGTATTTTATTATTCGTTATTTTGTCATTCATGGCTGCAAGGTAAAATCTATCATAATTCTTATTAAATATGGATTTGGGGATTAGATTATAGACTGTGCTAAAAACCTACACTTAGCATTACATGTGCTGTGAGGATAAGGACTGCACAATGCAGACAGCTAAAACCTTGGGTCCCCTCCATGTTACCTGGTATTCAAAAGGCCATGTGCCATCAATAAATTTTGGTTTAGGAAGCGTTGCATTTCTCTTCTGGAAGGTCACCCCTGGTGGTTTCAAAGCCTCTTTTAAGACATTCATGTTTGGTGCCCATCAGCTGTCACTATTAGAGACATTTCCAATCCTATTCCATTTCACTATTTTAGCTGTAAAAAGGATTAAAATGGGATGTAATCATTTCAAGTACTTCACAAGTAGCTCAGAGTTCTAGTTCCTAGATCACTTGATAAAACCAGAGAAAATATTTGAACACTCAAGGAAGCCAACAGCACTATGGATAACAAAATGCTATGACTCAGAGCCCTTTTTCATTAGGTTAGGATTTATTTTCTGGTTTTCTAAAACAAAACAAGAAATTTACAACTGAAAACACCTGGAAAGATTGCAACACCTCTGGGCTGAGTTGAGCTCCCCTGGGCTTTGTCTATGGAATCTGACCAGACCTTGACATCTGGAAATTCTTTCAGGTCATCCAAATGTGCCTGGCATCTAGGCAGGAAGCTATATAAAAACAATTTAAATAAAAAACAAACTCCACCATCTACCTATGAAATGAAATTTATCACTCCATCCTCCCAAGGATTTATGGGTGATGACAAAACATAGCACAGGCTCATTTCTCTTTTCAGCTTCCAAGCAAAATAAACAGGACAGACTAAGTGAATAGGAAAAAGAGAGTTGTAATTCAAATAGTGGGCTTAAGGTGGATGTTCTTTTACATCCAATTGCTCCATGAGCTTAAGAAGCTAAACTCACCATTAATAACCAAGATTGCTCCATGATTAGAGAGCCACATCATCCCCTTTTATTAAGGGAAAAAAATGTTTACTAGACACTGGGCTCTTCACTGATGTGACTGACAGAGATGAAAGCACCCTGGTGTGCACAGGCACCTCTGTGCACCTGTATATGTGTGTCCATGTGTGCACACACAGGTGTAAGAAGGGAAGCCTTCCACACTTCATGTCCAACCCATTTTCTTCCTTATGCAAAGGTGAAATTGAAGCTGTTCTGCTTCTGCTTTGGCCTCCTTCTAGCAAAGCCTTGATTATTGTTGCTGCTTCATGTCACATCCATCCATGTGGCACGTACTGCATATATCCAGCATGAATATTTCATGAATATTGGGGAAGCAATTGCAATGTGAGACACAATGCATATTTCAGATGACACATGACTGATGTGTTTAGAGATCTGGGTTTATTATGTACTTGCAACATTCATCTACTACCAGAAAGCTGGTCTTTTCCCCTATTGCACTGAATAAAGTCAAAGAAGGAAAACAAATGTGCATTTTGAATGTATCTGATCTTTTACTGAAACAATGAATTAAGGTACTGTCATGTTTGTTTTCCACTTTCTTTCCCCAAAGACAGAGCACAGAGATAAAAACAACATCAAAACTGCTTTGTATTTGCTTTAAAACACAAAAAAGTTTCGTTTTAAAGAACTTTTCACGCTCCACACCATTATTAAGTTTGGATTAATGCCACACTTTTTTAAAGTAGGACTTCTACTATGGAAACAATTATATTATTTTATTTAATACCTCCAATTTTCTAAATATTAATCTGTTACTTACTATCTCCAAACAATTAACAAGTTCAAATTTAAAAGGGGAGACCCACATCTAGTCAGCAAGCAAGCAGTTTTTAAGACAGGAACTTAGGTGAAAATTTGTTATCATTTCTGCTATATGAATTTAAAGTTCTAGGACTTCCTTCATTTTCTTGCTTCTTATCAAAGCAAAACAAAAATGGAAATTACATCCCCACCCATAAACTCACACACATGATTTTGAAGAGGCTTCATTTGTCCCAGTGAGGGGAAAAAATTTTTTTTGGAAGCTCAATAAGTTTCAGAGTGAGGAGTTTCCCTCAGTTTTATTCAATGGCTCCTTGCAGCTCCTCACCCATGAGGAGCTCTAGGAGCTGCAAGGTCCCACTGAGTTCAGCCCAGGTACAGAGCCTGCCAGCCCTCACTCAGGAATGCACAAGAAATCGCACAGGAACTCTGAGGTAGTTCTGAGTTAATTTAAGAAGCTGATGAAGAAATATGAGATCAGACTTCATCTCAGATTAGCTGTTGCTTTCAGGTACCAATTCAAGCAGGTTATGCAGCTGCTTTACAGGGCCTCCAAGTTTTCCCTGCACTAAAAGAGAATCTTACCACCTGGAGAGATGCTTGCTTGCTAGAAAATTCTTTGGATCTTAACAAATCACTAAACGCCAAATGGAAAAATGCCAGCAGCAACTCAAAACCAAACAAACATATTGCTAAGTCAACTGGTCTAATTGTGAAGCTCCTTCATTACAGTTTCTCAAACCCACCTGTTTCCCCTTCAGTGCCAGAATTGTCGACATTTCGGCTACTGTATCTTCTTTTTTGGCCTTTATTTAAAAGGAAAGAAAATGCTGCTTTTCTCTTCCCTTGTTTCTTCCTTTTGTAGATATTTCAGTGAGAAAACCAGAAAGCCTATAAGCCTGCTTATAGTTCAATGTATGTACTTACTATATTTTAAACATGTCAATTCTCTGAAATGAAACAATTCTATCACAAGTGCTAATGCTTCATGGCCTAAGAAAAGAAAGGATTCAAACATGCTAACAACAAAAAACACATCTCAATTCATGCTATGCCACTGAAAAATCAAACCCAAGTTCAACATCCAGAGAAAAAAGTTTCTTAGTCCCTCAAAAGCAGACCTAGTAAATTATTAGCATGCGTTGATAAACAAGACAAATTTCAGAAAATTACATGATATAACCACATGTCAGCAATTGTAGGAAAAAAAAAAAGGAAGTAGATATCCTTTGGAATTGGGAAGCACTTCCCAACAATGCAGCTAATTGTAATTTTAAATGGGGCCACAGGTGTTAGTTACCTAAAAGTCTTCCTGTGTGGCAGCTGCTTGTTCACTGGTGTTGCTGGACAGTTCATCCCATCAAGGAGCTCATCAAAATTATCGCCTTTGTTGGCAGTCCTGGCACAAGCCGAGAGCTGCAGGGCCACCCCTGCTCCCCCTGATGAGCAGCATGTTGATGAGCTCTGCTTCTGGCTTCTCTAGTGCTTCTGGAGCTCGTTTTCATTCCCATGCTTTGCTATCCAACAAACCTACATTCATTTGAAAATATATATTCCTGTCCACCCTCGTCTGCCTCAGTTAATCACCATGGCTCTAGACAGCATCCCAGTCCTGGAACTGAGGATAGGGGGGATCAACAAATTGCTGGTTTTACCTCAGAAGTCAGAATTTGTTAGGAAAGACAATGTGGGATGGCCAGCACTGCTAAAAAAGGGATATGGAGATATTCTTCAAGAAAAGGCACCAATTAATCATCTTGGAACAAGTGTCATGACCATACAGACCAGATAGGATTTTCCTAAACAATGATGCTGTACATCAATGCAAAAAATGTTAAATGAAGGAGGAGAGGAAATTAAAAAAGCTGAAACCTTCCCCCTGCCTTCATTCAGGAATAGAATGGAAAGAATAGCTCAGCCTAGAGACACAAATCTTTATAAAGGCTGACTGATCCCTGAAAGTCATTATGTTGACTTTTAATGTCACTATAAAAACAACGCTCTTGCTTTTTTAAGTGCTGGCATTTATTGTATTTCTGATACACATTAATAAAATAGTGCACACAAATGTTTCATGCACACATACTCACATATATGCTTCAGGGTAGCATATGAAAAATTGTGTTCTTCCTCGATCTTGACCAAGAGGTATTAATTTTCTTGCCTTCAACTGACATAGATTCTTATCTTTCACATCATTCTATTTACACTGCAGTCTTCAAGAAAAATCTAATTTGTGTGCAAACATAAGAATGCTAGGCCACTGTGTTCTGTTTCATATGGAATTCCCAGCCATCACTTAAAGCATTTCTGATGTTCCCATCATCAGAACATCTCCAATACACTATAGGCCTTTGAATTAAATAAAGTAAATATAAGGAAACAAGTTCTTCTGTTGTGTTTTCCACACTTCTCTTTCAGAATCAAAGAAGAATTATCAGAATATTAAAAAAAAACAACAACAAAACCAAACAACAACAAGGAAAAAACCCAAGAAAAATGCATCTAAAAAAGTAGGAAATACACATATATATGTATTAAAGACCAATATAATGGATCTCAAGCCTTCACACCTGGAAAAGGCAGCTATAAAGATGTTGATTCTCTCTCAACCTCATGCTTCTCAGAGAAGGATAAAGCATCTATACACTCAGAAACAGTGTGGTAAAAACAATTTAGTTGTCATATCTGAATGTGTGAAATATATGAGGAGTAACCAAAGTAGTTAGTGTTGCTCTGGTGAGCCTTGGTTTTCCATACAGACAGCCCTGGGGTACACTTTCTTTTTAATGCTACATTTTAATTTACTATGGTGCTTTCGGCTGTTCTCTTCTGAGTCATTTTATTATGTTTAAAGACCTCCTGTGATAAGAATACTTCAATGTATTTACAAAAGTGTGATTTTCTATATGTTAATTTGGTCAGTCACCATGTCTGGTTATTGATCATCTGAGATGGTCCCAATTCTAAGCAAGATCCCTCAACAAAATTTCATTGCAATAAAAAAACCAATGACACTAACTAGGAAAAAAAGTGACACTGTTATTCCAGTTTCTTAATCTCAAACGTCCAATCACCACCAACAACAAAAGGATTTAATATTTAAAAAAATCAGCCATTTTCAAATACAAATAAATTCAACTTAAAATACTGTCTTGGGAAACCAAAGTAGTCTGTTAATCACTTAAAGCATTGACAAAATGGAAAATTACTAGAAAGATTAGTTTCTGTATTCAGTGTGTGGCACCCCATCGTAGTGCTGTAGTACTTTGGAAAAAAACAAGGCTAACAACTTTTAAAGGACAAAGAAGTATTTTATTAGGCAAATACAAAGGACAAGAGGGTCGGACTCAGATTACCTCCTTAACTGCAGCTTGGCTCTCCTTTTTGCTCACAGAATCCTTCCTCTTCCAATTCTTTCCTGCTCCTCTCTTTTCATCCATTCACCAAGCAAATTCTGCCTCTCTTTGCCTTTAGCTTAGACTACTTTTAACAGATTTCTCCAAGCACAATCCCTGACTAAAAAATGAACTTGCTTGCCTGGTGAAATTTCATTGTACCCTCCCTGCCTACCAGTAACTCAGTGAATTTTAGTGAGATCTTAACTTTCTTGACTGGCTCTACAGCACTACTGTACCCAGAGAGAGAGACAGGAGAGGCTTTGCAGATTTACCACAAGTGGGGAACCCTCCGCACCTATTTATCTCTCTGCTGGAGCTGGTCATGAATTTTCCAGCAGACAGTTTCCCCACCAGACCCCACAGGTCCGCCACAACTGAGCCAAGGTACTCAGCTGTCAAAATGAAATACAGTGCTGGGCCATTCCTGACAGTTATCCTCTCTGGTCCTTTGACAGTCTGTCTATCTAGCCTCTGAGGAATTTGACCTCCTGGTCTTCTAAAAATCCCCCAGCTCTGCTGACAGCCAGAGTGGAAGATCTCAGCTCCCAAACTCTGAGCCTCATATGGCAGTGGAGAGCTGAGGTCCCCAGGTGTACCAGCAGCCTCACCAGGGGAGTCAGGACCAGGAATCACTTCATTATTACAGAAAGGTTTCCTCTTCTCCTTCATGCTTTCCCTTTTCTTTCCCTACTCTAAGAATTACTGGTTGTTCTTTTTTTTTTTTTTCCTTTTTTTTCTTTAAGATAAAACTTGAGAAACAAAACCATGGTGAGTGGCCCTGTGGCAATCCAACTATGACAGAACAGAGAAGTGAGATGGAGGAGAGGAAAACTTTCTGCATTGCACAACTTTGTATGACACCTATTTTTAGCTAGAAAGAAAGTGGTATCTCTTTCCCTAATCCTTCTCACACCCCTGCCTTGTTTCAATAGTCAAGCCTTAAGTGCATGAAGTTGCTCTACTTCCACACATCTGTTAGCAAATCTGGAAGGCTGTCACATAATTACTGGAGGTCAAAATAGCAGGGCTAGCAACAGAGATAACAAACTAAATCTTGTTTGAGAAATCTCTGTATTCCTTCTGTCATGCAGAGTCAACTTTATCAGTCATTAGCTTTGTAACCTAAGCTGCTTACTACACCTGTGGGCTTTCAAATGAAACCAAAGGAGTTAGTTTTGACCTTTAAATGACTAGGAAAAGAGTACTTGAGGGACATTTTCTCTGTTGTGTGATTGTCCAGCAGAGAAATTTGTGCTAGAGTTCTGTCCATTTAGTGAAGTGAGACCTCCTAGAAGGGCATCCACTGTCAAAGCCCCTTGACTCAGAAACTGAATGTCCCTTTAGCTCCCCAGCCTGGATTTACTGACTCTTCTGTAATGATATTATGCCTTCTATACTAGAATACTGAAGGAAGCTTTTGAATGTTAAAATTGGGGCTGATATTTTGAGCAGCTTAATTAAGACTATTCCTTTGTAATTCTTATAGGCAGCTGAGTCCATTAAAAAAAAAAACAAAACCTGTGATACCAAAATAAAGCACAGTAACATTTACTGCTATTCTTTCAGACTCCACAAGCAGAAAATATTAATATGCAATAAGTATAAAATTGTTTAGGTTGAAAAAAGCATTTCTTTGATTGTGTACATTGTATGATAGAGATGCAAGTGCAAAGCTACATATTTTAAAGGAACTGAAACAAGTCCTGCTGCAAGTTTGGATTTTGGGTCTAAGAGGCGATGTTTCTCATTAGAGAAACAGCAGCAGAAGTTCCTGTTGATGAGGTAGTCTATCAAATGGTGTGTGAACTAGCAAGCACTTTCTAGATGCTGTGACATGTATTAGTATCCCTCCCCCAGGTCCCTAAAAAGTAAATGCCAGAACAAAATTGCTTTAAGAGCCTATTTCACGTTGCTCATTGCTTGCAAGTAAATTCTGCATCTTTCCAGGAGAATGAGATGAAGGCAGAAGTTTTAGGTGTAAGTAGAAAGCAGTAACTCAAGCCAGATGAACACAACAGTGCCTGTCATTCGAGACAAGCTACTGGGAGCAAAGCCAAATCAGCCCCCCTAAAAACTTAGTGTTAGGTTCTTCCTTCCTGCCTCCCAAAACAAGCAGCCCTTAATCTGTCCACCAACTTGACAATAACTCATCAGGCGAGGAGAAAGCATTTGATTCTTACAGGTTAGTTTCAAATTAACTACCTGAAAACACAACATCAAATTTAAGTTACTTTTATGTCTTATATTTGTAATTTTAAACTTTGCTACATTTTTCATGACAGCCTGTCTTTGTACCTCCACACTGATGTTTCTCAAGTGATGGTTTTAGGGATGAGGTTTAGCAGCAGAATTGACAGTGTTAGATTTACTTGGACTTGGTGATCTTAGAGGTCTTTTTCAACCTAAATTACTCTAAACCTGGCCTAAGAGATTTTAGGTTTCAATTGTAGGTTGTAGATTGAAACCTACAATTGTAGATTGTAGATTTCAATTTGACAGCTGAATAAACTTCTGCTTCTCAGCTCATTGTTCCCGTCTTCCTGGAAATCCAAACAATGGAACCTTCTTAAAGGACACAAGAATTAGGCAGATTGATTGAACTGATTCTTACTTTATGACAATATCCAAATTAGATTTTGTCACCTTATCATATTAAATTGAAGAATAATTAAAATAATAGGCAAAACAAGGAGAGATTCCAAGATTCTCCTCTAAAATAAAAAAAAAAAAAAAAAAAAATTGAACTAATTTACACTCTCCATATATCTGCCAATACCAGCAACTTCTGTTAGCTAGCTACTGTTTTCAGAAATAAATTTTTTTAAAAACCTGACATAAGCCAACGGCTTCAGTTAGTTTTAAAACTATTTGTCTTACTCAATTTGATGTAATAAAATGCATACAGAAATGTTTATGTCCTAAACTTGGAAACATTTCAAAGACATTTTGACACCTCAATATCCAAGTTTACTCTCAGAAATGTCTGCTAAGAAATCTATTGAGCCCTTACGGATTATGATCTGGAAATGATCAAGAGAGAATTATAGAGAATTATGGTCATTTCCATACAAATTGATAAATGAGGTCTTTTTTTCATTCACAGTGTTTTAATTATGTAAGTCGGTATATAAAACAGACATTCGAGTCTTCATTCCACTACTTTTGCTTCATTCTGGCTGGAATGCAGGTAAAACACAGTTTAAAAAAGTCATTGCTTTTTTACCCACAGTCACCAAAACTTCACCTAAAACAGAAATGAAAATGCTTACATTCCTTACAGCTGGAGAGTGTCAAAACACAATCAGTGCTTAGCTGAAACTCAAGAGTTTCCTATTGTACATAGATATTACTGTTACAAAAACTTAGCGCTCTTAAAAAGCATTTTGCAACTGAAAACACAGCTTACTGTACCATTCCACAGTGTTTCCTTGATGACTCCAACTTTGCTCCATAAAATAAACAGAAAGATAAAATTCAAAAGGAGCACTTAAATCTTGACCCAAAAGAAACCTGGAAGGTATTTTGAAACTATATCTGCAAGAAGGTCTCTGTTAAATTCTGTTTCATCTGCAAACAAATCAAAAACTTCAATTATAATTTTTGATCAGATCAAACTTAGGTTTAAAAGTTCTAATTTCTTTTTTCTCATCGTAACCTTTCCAAAGTAAAGGCTTATCCCTTCCTAATATGTTCCAGTTGATATGAAATTAAATGCGAAAAATGGAAGCAAAGGCAGTAAGGGTCTGGATTCACAAAACTAGAGAAAGATGATTTGAAGTATCTCCAGGGCTAGGAAAATTAAAATCAGACACAGTTCTTGAACTTGGCAGTTAAAATATAATCTGCAAATATCACCTCCTGCTATTTCTTTTCTTCTCACCACTCAAGAAGAAATATAACTTTTGCTCACCTTAACATACATCTCGTATCTCTTTCCCTCTCAGAATGAGAAATCTCTGGTTTTCCTACTTGTTCTGCACCATGTTCCTTATTCCAAAAGTGGACAATGTGAGAACAACTCAGTGAGAATGCTGGGGGATTTCCTGTTTATAAAGGTCAAGGTTTGTGAAATAACATGTATATTATGAGATAGATGCTTAGTGCAAAACCATCTCTAGTTTCGCCTAAAACAAGAAGAAATAAAATACAACCACAGCTTCCAGACTCTCCCTAGTTTATGCTTGCTTTATCAATAGTTTGCAGCATTCTCTGAGTTCCTCCACATTAAAATTGTTTGCAGACTTCCCTGAAGGGACATATGCACTGAACATAAAACATGTCTAGAAGTGATGCTGAGCACTGAATCATCCCTGGTCGCTCACACTGCTTGTTAATTTTATCCCAGACCCTCTTCTGCAATGAACAACCTAGCTATTCACAAAGCAAAACCTCTGTCCATTTTTTTCAGACAACCTATTCCCAGCTCTGCTCTCAGGACACAGCACAGGCAACATCACAGGCAATACCTCCCATCACCCAGGAGAATCTCTTAAAACCAACTTGGCAAATTTTGCGTCCTCTGACTCCAGCCACAGCACAGAGCATCACATATGATATTCATATTACAAAATAAAAAGTTGATCAGTGCAAAAGAGCCCTGATATTTTATGCAGTGGGACCTTAGGCAGAAAAAAAACAACTCTGTCTATGGATTCAGACACTAATTGTGGAGGAGGCCCAGAGCAAAGTGACTTGCAGTGTGCAAGGCTTTTGCTGTTTTTTTAAGGAACTATAATATAATCTATTTTATATGAAACCAGACATTTGTGACAGATGACTAGTCCTTACATTGGGTAACTAAATCTAATATCAAAAATCCATTGATAGCAAGCACCTTTAAACTCAACAATGACATGTTACCATAGCATTATCTTTCAGCACAGACATAAGGGAAGGATAAACTTAAAGAGTTTTCATTTCAAAGAGTTCTTCTTGAGATTGCAGTAATAGTTTAATGACAGAGAGATTTTATAAGCTAAAAGGTGTAGAAAATGAAATAAAGCTGTCCTAAAAGACTGAAAGCTCACAGAATTTAAGAAGAGATCAGCAGTTGTCAATGCCAATAGAATTTAATGGAGTAGATACAAAGCAAAAGACAAAATCAATACCAAGGTGTTTGTGCTTCATTTCTTTGTAGTTGTCAAACCTTTGAAGTTGTTAAATAATGACTTATAGACTAGGAATGGATGTCTACTTTGACATTTCCTTAATGCCATGTCAAGAACCCATCTACTCACACTGAAAAAAAAAAGTTTCTATGATACAGAAGAGAAATTCAACCTCAGAACCATGTGATATGAAATTTGCAGCACCTGAGTCTTTATATTGTCTTTGTACAATACAAATAAAATAATTTAGAAAAAACCCCAAACATTCAATTTCTAAACAAATCTTTCTTTCAGACACACTCAGCATGCATCTACAGAATAAGAAAACCACTTTGTTGGCTTAAGTCATTCTACAATAGATAGAAGATCATTCTTTAAGGATTCTCCATTGAACTGCTCCTCTGAAACAGGCCTCACTCAACCCTGTCAGGTAGTCAATAACCTAGTCAGAGTTGAAAATGGCCTGGTCATTGAGGAAATGGCCTCAAGTTGCACTAGGGGATGTTCAGGGCAGGTACTGGGAAAAATGTCTTCACTGGAAGGTGATCAGGCATTGAGACAGGCTGCCCTGGGAAGTGCTGGAGTCACCAGCCCTGGAGGTATTTAACAGAGGTGCAGATGTGGTGCCTGGGGATGTGACTTAGAGGTGAACATGGCAGTGCTGGGTTCTGGTTGGACTCAATGATTTTACAGGTCTTTTTCAATGTAAATTATTGTATGAATGATCTCCCACAAAGCTCAGGCAAAGCCACAGGCCTCTCCAGGAGAAGCCAGAGCATTCAAAACCATAGCATACAGAGACTGTCCCCTTCCCACTGTGTGCCTGCTCCTGGCCCACTGAAGCTGGTACAAGCTGCATCCCTCTCTCCTGCAGGACTGGAATCTGGCATGGATGACAGGCTAGCAAGTTTTGCTTCATGAGGGAGCTACTGCTCCCTGAGCCAGCAACTTGGTACGGTGGATCAGGGGCAAGTCCACCCAAGGGTGTCAAACAGAAAGGCTGGGTGAATAAAACAGAATGCAAATGAACCCCACTTCCCAAATTCCCAGGTGAGCAGCTCTGTGGCTCTGATTCATGACTTGTGCCTGATTAAACTGCAGCAGCTGAAGAGGTTACTGTCCCATCCCAATCAGGTGGTTAAAACAAATGAAGAGGATGCAGAACTTAATTTCTAACCTTGTTGTAGGTAAATCTTGCAGGGACTGAGAGTCAGCCCTCTCAGGCACCATGGCTCATTGTCTCACATATAAACTGAAATGTCCCTTGGTTTACCTAAATATTACCATGGCTCTGGAGCAGAAATGTCACTATTCCTTCAACCCCACTCCTGGGAAAAAACTGCCAGCTGTGGGACAGGAAGGATAGACACCAGCCACATCGTCTTCATCTGCTCAGCAGGAATCAACAGAGCTCATGGCTCACAGCTCTTACTCTGACCCAGAAGCACCTTGTCTAGTTTGGGTTAATCTACCTTGTAAATGCAGCATAGATGTTGAACTTTAAATTCACCTCCTCACTCATTCTGTATTCATGCCATTATGCAGAGATCCAGTTAAAGTAGCATTAATCATTTAAAATCTACATCAGAGTAAAAACAATATTTAAATCTTACAAATACTATTCCTTTAGTCATTAAAAAAATATAATTTAAGTAGGTATTGTGGAAAGCTATCAAACAAAAGGAATTGAAACATCACTAAGATCCAAGTCTGAACCATCCTGCAGAACAGAGCAAGGTTAAAACTAGTCCCCTCACTCCCTCAGAAAGCCAAGGAGGCAGCAAAAACACAGCTTCAAAACCTCCTTCCTGGATTTCTATGTGCATTTAATACTGCTGGTAGAATCTCATATCTCTGACAGCCATTTTATTCCTTCACATATTTATGGAAGACTGAGGAGAACAGATTAGGCAGATTTATTTCTTTTCAAGGTCACTCCTTTAGTGATCGGAAGCTATAACAAAAGCTCAGACTTCCAGAGTATTCTCATATTCTAATATTTCGATATTAAATGGATTTTAATTCAGACAAAATAGGCAGAAGTTTAGAGGACCATTATCTTGTTGGGAAATCAATCTGCTAATACTGGAATTGTGTGTATACTGGAACCATGTGTAACTTTGGTTTGTGCCCTCACTATCAGATCTCCACACATGGTAGGCCAGGGTGGGACTTCCTTACAGGCACTCTGCAAAGGGTTCCTCAGACATGGTCACAAAAAGGTTGTCAAAACTATGCCTGTGCTTTCTGCTGCCTGCTTGACCTGGGATTTCCAAAAACTCAGGGTTCAGACAGAGGTACTGAAAACAGAATTGGCATAATTGAGATGAAATGTAGGGCTGATTTTGCATTTTGGATGCCTGAATATCATTAGGACTGTTCATTTCTCCATGACAATACATAATTAAAACAAAAAATCCCAGACATTGCATCAAAGTTGGGTTGGTTTTTCTTCTGCAATGGAAGTCTCATTTTCTTTTTAGGAAATTTTGTAGAAATACAAACCAATGGGAAGGAGACTCCAGAGATTATTTTGTCCTCCAGTAACATGTATGGATGAGATGACTTGCTGAGCAATTCCTTGTTAACAACTTTCAGGTTTTAGGGAAAGTGGATGGGGTTAGTTTGCATGCTGCTTGCTTTAAGAAGTTACTGTATAATCAAGGTCTCCCACAGGAGGGATTCTTTAGCAGCAAAGGAAGGCAGGCAGGCTCTACCCCAGACATTTGATATAGAAGGTATGACAAGAGGAAGAACAAAGGGACAACTCAACACTTCTTGTTCTTGCTGCAGCTATAGAAAGAGCTAGAAGGAATAGCAGGCAGCTCAGACAACTCTGCTGCTGAAGATCGACTTAAGCAAAGGGACAGAGGCGCCTGGCACAGAAGATGACAGTGAGTTGCAAGGCACACATGTCCTAACCCCATGTCACCCACTGCAGGTGAAGCCTGGGAATATTCCTGTTTCTCAGCTGGTAAGGACAGGTCTCTATTCTGTCCCATGGTAAACAAATCTAATTTCTGCTGCTATCAACTCTTTAAAACACTTCAATTTCACCCCCACAACTTCCAGAAAACACCCCAATACAAATCATAACACAAATGCAGTCATGTCCTGCTTCAGAGACAAGAACACACAGTTCGGGGTCATGAACAGATAATTACAATTCCATACCGTTTTATTTCATCCTTTATCTCTAGAATTTTGTTTGCCAGTGCCAATTTTTGGTGCCAATCAAGAGATTGGCATACTAAGAGTATGTGATGATACACTCGCCCATTTAACTAATCCAGATCCAATATTTCCCATCAGAGTCTTGAAAGGGATTACACATTCAGGGAGTAAAGGAATGCAATTACACCAAAACAGCTACATATCAGACTTTGGAAGAACACAGAAAGCAGGGCCAAGAAGAGCTGTTATTTTTTTAAAGAAAGGAAGCAACCTTATGAATCTCCTGTTAGGCTGTGAAGCACCAAAAAGTAAGGAAAATATTTTGAGTCCTAACTGTATGAAATGCTCATTTGTCAAAGTAATTAAGTGAAATAAAGCAAAATTTTAACACTGTAAGCTATCTGATTTCTTGCTTTCATCACTGGCTAGTGGCCAGTTAATTACAGCAAATTAATAATGTAATAAATTCTGTTTGCTGAAGCTATCAACAGTTTTCACTGGGTGAAAATATTCAAGTTTTGTAGAAACTGGAGCAGATATGCTTTATCCTTACCTTGTACCATTTGCAAACTGAGAAACTGCTTAATGTAGTGTGGCTATACTGTATGGAAAAACAGAACAAAAGCAACTCTGGCATAATGTCAGTGACAAACTTTAATCTGTGCCAATATCACACTTGAAGTTGCACATTATAACCAATACTTTTGTAATGCCACAAATAAAAGTATTCCCACAACAATTTTAAAAGAGAGGCATCTATAATGATAGGTAATTTGCCATTGCAGACAAACATCTGGAGTTGTCCAGAGGCTGAACATTATTTCACATAACTGTGCCCAGCTGTGACTGAGAACAATGAATAGGAAACATTCTCCCATAACTATCCTCTAAAAAAGGTTTTATATATCCTCCAAAGGGCAGAAAATTTACAAATATGAGAGTTACTGAAAAACCCAGGGGACTCTTAAGGAGAAAGTAAGTTAGGTTTCACAAGGATTTTTTCCAGAGGAGGATATAATCTACTTTGCAGCCAGGACAATATATATTTTCTATGCACTTAACTCTTGTTCAAAAACATATGCAAACCAAAACACAATTACATGGCATAATTCAGTTCCACAAACAAGCACAGTAATTTGATTCTGGAATGCTAATAGTTTCATTTGTTACTAGAAATATCTAAAGAAATTGCATCACATGGTTTTTTTTTTAACTTCCAGAGACAGCAACCAACTATTTACCCACTCTTTTTGCACCACCTCTTGATGGGGTATGAATTTTATCATCCCGTTTGCATCTTCTTTTTGTTAAGTTGCTAAGCAACCCTCCCCTCTCCTCCTTCCTGCTCACCAGGCTTTTGGTCCTGTCCCCCAGTTCCCTCTTTTCTCCAGCCACAAACTCCCCTTGGCTGTGAAGCCGGCTGCTACATCCAGACAAATCACTCCCAAGTGCACCTCACCAACTCTACACAGTCTGATATCTCCAGCTGCCAAGCAGAAAATGTGTATTTGATGATGGCTTAAAGTGTACCATTATCCTGTCTCTGAAGTAAACCAGGGAATGCTAACAGCGTTTCTATTTTATTTTAATGCTGTGTCTGTATATTCAAAAGTCTCATTAAGCAGCGCTGCACTTTTGTTTCTAGAAGGATGCCTGTGCAATGCATTTTCCTAAGGGTGTAACAAAAATATACATGAATCACCTTTATTCATGAGATTATATCCAGGATGTTCTTTGTACACTGCAGATTTAGAAAATAATTTATATTTAATTTTTGCAGATCTGTACTCCACCTGACAAAACAAAACAAACAAAAAAAAGAGTAACATAAAAATGCACTGTTTATCTACATTATTTTTGTTGGTTTGGTTGTTTTTTGTTTTGTTTTCTTGTTTTGGTTTTTTTTTTTTTTTGGTCTCTTCTATATAGCATTACAGATCTGTGATACATTTGGGGCAAACATTTTGTTGATGTATGAAGTGAAGACATCTCTAAATATTAAGTGAGTCCTTGACATGATGACAAATCTGAAGAGGGAAACAGAAGCTCTCTGCTAAGATGAGATGAAGAGCTGACACCTCTAAGGAGACAGATCTTTACTCTGTGCAAGTTTAGAGCCACTGTAGCAGCAAAATAAAGCCACTTGGAGAAGTAGCTGGAAAAAAATTAATTTACCTTATTCTTCTTCTATACGTATTATTTATAGGTGGGTGAACCTCATGCTCAAGCATATTTGAGAAAATTTAGAGACAAATTTATTGTCAGAATTTCGAACTAACTGCAATCCACTCGTTTTTCACTTCTATGTTAACTCAGCTCCTACACCCCCAAACACAGTTCCAAAAGCTCATTTTATGTTACTGCTAAGTGTTAATTACCTGTTGAACTCTGTCTTTAGGACCAGCACATGATAGAGTGCAATCACATTCCTCCAGAAGCCTTAAACTTTTCCCTTTATTTCTCAGCACACCAGATAAAAGTACAGGGGATTTTTACTTTAATTTGAGGGTAACTTTAATATTTTGTGTTTCAGCTTCTTTATCACCTTAGTGATCCAGATCTGGTTTTGCAAGAAAATCTCCACCTCTAACCACAGATTCCACCTCTCTGATAACTTTCCTGACACTGCAGTTTCTGCACAATAGCAGCATAGAGTGTTCATATCCAAATCATTGAACTGATTTTAAAAAGAGATTAAAATGGATCAACAAAAGAGTATCTCAAAATGTGATTATTTAAAACTCATACAATTTCCCAAATTCTCTAAAATAACATTATGCATTATCTTGCTGCAGTAGATATAATGGAAAAGCCTTTTCCAAAATCTATTAGGTTTTTCTTCAAAATAATTATTTATATCTTTTTAGCTAAGTTTCTCTAAAAGTCTGCATACGTTTGAAATCATACATGACATCTGTCCCTGTGACCTCGCAAGTCACAAAAGAATGATACCTTATTGGCTAAGAATTTTTTTCATGTCCCTCAGTCTTATGCAGAAGATGGTGAAGTCATGCAGAACACAGAACACACTGGAAAAGAGGCAGCTAAAACTTTGCTTCCAAATTTAGGTCTGTATATTCCAGTAACAATATTTTAAAATTACAAATATGAATTCGAAATTCAGGTTTACTGCAGAAATTCAACAAGCTCATTACAAAGCCCACTTCTCTGTATCTTACACACTATCTGATAATACTTACAATTTACATGAAAAAAACAGTACATATAAGGAAGGCACTATTGTATTGTTCTTTTCATTAAAAACAAATACAGGTTGAGAATACAGGCATTATGCTTCAGGTAAACTCACAAGTATTACAACTTCTGGAAAACAAGAATGCCAAAGAAAGTGTTTGTACTGACTAATAGAGAAAGAAATACTTAATTTGATTACTTTTGTCTACACTTGCACCTCATGAATGAAAACTTGCATCACAGAGTTAGATTGCCAAAGCAAACATGTAAACTCTCTTAGTATATTCACATCCTTAGATTAAGTATTCTGAAAAAAAAATATTTTCATAATGGGAAAATGTGTGAATTTTACTGTGGAGAGATTTGTATGTGGCAGTTTTGAATGAAACTGTTTGATAGACATGGTCACCAGAAAAACACAGCTTGAATATCATAATAGCTATAATTTGAATTTACCTGACATAAAGAGGGGAGGAGAGGAGGGGGGAAAGAAGGAAGGGAGGAATGAAATAGATTCAAAGACCAAAAGACTACAAAGAGGAGTAAAAAACAGCTTATATGTCCACAACAATCTCATGGCTGCATTAGAACTAATGGATGCTTGCCAAGACTGGCACAAGATTAGTAATGTTATCCTTCTTCTCAGTAGTGGTAGCCACCACAAGTAAGAGGTGATGAGAACTGGAAGCCTTCCCAGAATTTAATTTTCTTGGGAAAGAACCCAGTAGATAATTCTATTAAATTCTACAACGTTAGATAAGAAAAAAAAAAAGGATTCCCAAGTTTAAATGACTTGCCTGTATAGGCTGTGCAATGTGATTTATTTCTTTAAACAGAGCAAAACAGTGAAAGAAAAATGGTTTAAGTGTCTGAGAGCAGTCACCAAGGGTCTCAAGAGACAGAGGAGGGAATGAAGCAAATTTGGGTTCAGCATTCTCTTCTGAAACTTGTAGTGCTTTTCCCATTTAGAGGTAGTTTGTTTAAGCACAATGAGAATAACTTATGGCTGAAGGATGCAAATTCTTATTAGAAATGTATCAATTGGCTTATTAATAAATGCAATATAATAGAAAAGTCCTTAATATGTGCTAGTAAAAGGAAATCAATTGTATTTGCTAGTCTTAACAAATCTCACAGTTTAATTGCAAGATGTAATACTCCAGAAGGACTCTGCTGAATTTATTTTACCACTTGGTTGGTGGAAACGATTTAAATGGAACTCAGCATTAACTAACTCCCCCCTCTCTAGTTACCTTTATATATTTGAGCCTGTGAGGTGTTTAGGAACCCCTTAGTAAGCAACACAATGTGGAAGCACAGTATATATAGCAAGGAAAAAGTCCCATTTCCACTGGCAGCAATAACGTCTGCTGTGAGCTTGGGCATCCATGAGGTGACGTGGGCTGCTCGGAAAGCTTTCTTTATACAGAATCCATTGTAGGTTATATTTGGTGATTAAACAGAAGTTAGGAGGACATGAAGTTCCTAAGCTTTGAATTTTTAATAACAATGTATTTATACACAAACCAGCAAAAACTTTTTCCATTTTCCAATCTGTGACAAAGAGAATTAAAAGAGAACCTAGTAAAATCTTATTTTCCATAGAATGCACCCATGTTTTTGTTTTACAGAGTCATTGCAGCACACAGTCTGTAAAAATGTTTATTTGACCAGGTTTTGATAAAATCATCTCTTCAAATTTCAAGTTCTGGTCAATTATACAGAAAAATTGATAAGGAAACAGCATCTTCAGTAATCTATAGATGACAGTTCTGAAAGTACATAGATGTTTTTACAGCAATGTGCTTCTATAGAAAGCAGCCTTATAATCCAAAGAAAGTAGAAAGGCCATTTTTGTCAAAACAAGTATTCATCATGAATTGATAACTTTTTACTTTCCCCAATCATAGTATAAAAAATCCTCCCTAAATTCCTGTTAAAAATTTTGATTTTAGATTTCATAAATGAAAATTTTAATTTGAAAAATCACTAGAGAAGCAAATGTTCTGAGCACTCTTCTGAACAAAAAAAAAATAAAAAAGAAAAAAAAAGCAATGTTTTTTTTTTTTTTTTTTTTCTAAAAGAACAACAAATCTACATTATTATTTATCTATTCTTTGCCCATAGTGGACACCCCCAAATGCATTAAGGGGAATACGGCACAGTTCTAGTTCCCATGGTTACTGAAAAAGACTATTTGATAGCACAAATGTTCTTTATAATTTTATGTTCTTGAAAGTGTTAAGACTGACTGAAGGATTAACTACTTTTTCCTTCATTGTATGCTTTAATTTTGTAAAATGTGCATTTGGGGCATGTATGTGGGTGGTGGGTGCCAATAAAATAATTTTAAAATGTAGAGGGATTAGTCAGTTAAACAAAACCAAACAGATGAGTTGTTTCAATACTGAATTTTAGAAGAGCTGATCTGATTATTACTTGTCTATCTCAGCATATACTAAATCCTAATAGAAGGAAAAGGCAAAAAATACCCTTCCTTCCTCCATGACCCAGAAAATGTAAACATGGAACTTAAATGAGAAAAGGTAATTCCATTAACAATATTTTCCTAGAAAACAGAGAAATCAAAATATTCTAATTTATAACGGTGAAAACTGCACCCCAATAGAACCTGCCATATAAAGAATTCTAAAGGTTTCATTGGCATTAATTTAATATTTCTTAATAACCTCCCCATTCATTATTCAAGAACAGAAAAGTTTGGAAAAGCCAGTGTAAATCACCTATGCATTTTACACCTTAAAGAGAAGAAGAAAATACTGACATTTACTGAAGAAATAAATGATGGAACTTCCTGTTTGTTTTTCTTTTTTTTTTTGTTTTGTTTTGTTTTTCCTAAGAAGACCATTATTAAAGAGGATCTGGGACAATGGAAACTTGAAAATGTGTGATATCGAGTACTGTCAGGATGACAGCACAAAATTTTGTGCCAGTCTTGGAAAGCAGAGGAGAAAAGAAACAGTATAATATTAAGAGAGCAAATGCTGCTACTCTTCTTTATCTGCTGCCAAATTGACTTCCCCAAATACTCTTCAGAATGCAGAGCTGTTGGACAATACAGAGGTCAGAAAAAATATATTTCATCATTCATTGTATATCTAAAAAAATATATTACATATTAAAAATTAAAAAGGCTAGAGTAAGGTTTACTGCACATATGAACAATCAAAATATGCTCTAAGAAACATTTTCCTATCTAAATAAAAAAGCAACAGCTTTGAGGATCAAATTACATCCTTTGTGCATGTGGCACTTGTGTTTTATCATTGTGGGGTTGGGGGAGAGGAAGAAATGATAAATCACTCTTAAGCAAAGTAAGAAAGTTTTCATACTGACTTCTGCTGGGCAGAGAAGTTTTCAAGTTAATTCTTTCTAATCACTTGCCTTAGTTAATGCTGTTTCCTGACCCTTCACCAGCAAAAATTGGAAAAAACAAGTCCTCTTGCTGCCAGTGAGTAAAAAGCACCGTGCACAGCAGAATACCAATTCAGCCTGCAAAGCTGGTACCATTCCTGCTTGTTGTAGCTTTCTTTTTCTGGTGAAGTACATCATTAATGAAGACTACAGAAAAGCACAGAAATTTGTTTTTCATGTTAACCTCTTAAGCTCACAGCCACACACAGCAAGACAGGCTGCAGCACTACCGGAATGTTGGCATCAAAATTACCCCCTTTCCTTCATGTCTGCTCATTTTGACAAAATAATGACCTGCAGACAACCAATAAAGGGTGTGGTTTTTTTCAAATAATTGAAGATTGAATCTACTCTCATTACAGTTTACTGGAAGATCATATAGTATTACAATTCAAAGAAAATATATTCGACAAAAGCTTCCTGCAGCTGGACCCTCTGTGTAGCATTGTAACAATCTGAATTCTAGGGTTAGTCTACAAAGACTGATTCATTTGCTTTGTTCAACACCCAATTTTAAATTCACTGTATTCACTGCCTTAAACTCACTTTTCCATAATGGCTAAAAAAGAATGATTATTAATTACCCAGGAAAATCTTACACATATTTCCTCAGTTTTGAACGAGTTGATAAAGACTTCCCCCTGTTAAACACATGTTAAACTTTATGTTTACTTTTCCATTTACCTAATAAATCCATCCTCCAAATTGCAGCATAATTTTGAATTGCCTTTGAAAAGCAGAAGCTAAATTAGTGTTATCATTCCTTCATATTTCTGTAATAATCAAGTGTATTCCAGAGAGTGCTCTCAATATTTACTCTTTCCCCCCCCCCCCCCATTTTAAATTTAAAAGTTGTTCTGGTTGATTTCTTTTAGATCTGAATTCTTTCAGGCTCCTCCATCAAGCAGTGTTGGTGTCTGAAGAACTTTGAAGCCTGAGCTGGGAACTGACCTGCATCAAATCTATCAGCTCCTGCAAGACCTGGCACATCAGCAACAAGCCCACCCTTGTCACAGCTGACAGAGCTGTGGGACAATATTTCCTTCCTATCACTTTCATGGCCTTTCTGCAGCCTGAGGAAGGAGGGAGATGGACTTTACTGGCCTTGTAGGCTGAGATGCTCTTTTTTTGGAAATTGAACTTCAGCAACAAAAGGATTTTCTGATGTCAGCCCCAGGGGTTGTGGGGTATGCACATGTGTAAGGATAAACTCTGAAAAGGCTAGTGGTATGAAGGGGAGACAAACTCTAAAAATCAGTTCATGGAACTTTTATCAGGCTAACAATCACCTTGGTCCAGAGGAAAAAAAAAAAAAGACCAATAGAAACTTCATCTCTCCACCCTTTCCCACATAGGTGGAACAGATAGGAGATAAGCCTTTGCCCCTCACACCTAAATTATATTTCTTCTTGTGACGATTCTCTCTGAACACAGTCTTCTTTGTAAACAACAGTAATGCTCAGGAAGACCTCTTTCACACATAATCCCTATGAAATCATTGCTATGGGGTGCTCCAAATAATTTTTCAGAGCACAGTTGTGACAACACGTTATGGGGACCTGAGGTGCTGAAGCCAGAAGAAAGTCACTCAGTTTGTGACTATAGATCCTGGCACTGGTGTCTCCAAGGCCAAAGTGGCAGAGAAATTATTGATACTTGCTGTTGATAGTAACAATACATTAGTTTAAAATAACTTAATAATCAAGACAAAAGTAGCAGTTTACAAAAATAAAGTACAAGGCTAAGAAATGGCCCTGTTTCTTAACCCAAAAGCCAGAAAGAGCCGAAGAGAGACACAGAGAAGAAAGGCTTGCATAGGTTTGTCTATCATTTTTCCAGAAAGACGGATTGCTAGCTTTTGTTAGTTCAACAACATTAAAATGGAAGGCATATTAAAGATACATAAAGAACCTTTTTCTCTATTCTGTTAAAGGCATAAACTATATTATTAAGAAAAAAAAATAAGAGAAGCAGGGAACATTTTCCTAAGGCTTTATGTAGATATATACAGTCTTGCATACTCATGTTCATGGGCTATTTGCACTGAATTGACTAAAGACGCCAAGCAGAGATAGAATATTCATAATATTCATTTCTGAAATATAAATCATCAAGGGATGAACAGTCTCTGGCACTCCCTTGGGTTTATACTCTTTGCTAGCTGTCTGTCTCAGCGGCTTCTTAAGATTGATGCTCAAACAACCTACTGCTCCCTACATACTTCTCCAGGCTTGCATGTGAATCTTCAGAATCATATCTAAAGGTGTTAGAAATTCAGTTTATTCTCCTCATTATTTTTTTCATTCTGCATGAGAAATCTATTGTGCTTGTTACTCAGATACTTTCCAAAAGCAAAACTGATCATTTGTCAGAAAATCAGGATGACAGGATATCACGCTCAGCCGTGGCAGGGAAAGTTTAGGTTGGCCACTAGGAAGAATTTTTTCACTGAGAAGGTGATCAGATATAGGAATGGGCTGCCCAGGCAGGTGCTGGAGTTACTGTCCCAGGGGGTGCTTAAGGAAAGACTGGACATGGCACTCAGTGCCTTGGTTTTGTTGACATGGGGTATTTAGTCATGGGTGGGACTCTGTGATAATCTCAGAGTTTTATTCCAGTCTAATTGATTCTGTGATTCAGTCTGATGTAATCTATAAAATATTCCAGCACAGGAAATAAAGTAAGACCAAGCCAACCCAAAGTAAAAAAGGTGTCTCCAAGAGATACTTGAAAATTAAAGCTCCTGGGCCTGGTTACAATTAAGAGTGAAAGCTTTTGTGGGAAAAACTTTAGAGTCAAACATGTTTCTGGAATCTCCCTGCAGAGGCAGGAAAGAGACAGGTGGATAATAACCACTACACATAAGGCAATCCAAAAACATTTTCTACAGAAACATTACACTTGAAGATGAAACAGAAAATAAAAATGTTTAGTAGAGGAATGGTAAGCAATGCAAAGCAGTAATTAAAGAATAAAAAATATACCTTTCTATTTCTTTTTCCTGTTCACTGTTATAATTACTCTCTACAGATAGTTAGGTAATTAACTTCCCTTGTTATTTGACTGCACATAATAAATGAAGAATCAACAAAACAGAGGATACCAGGATACAGAGTGTAGGCCCAATTCCTCTTGCTCATGCACATACATGCTGGCTCTCACATTCACACCTAGACACAAATACATGCATTTCTTTATTTCTTAAGGAAGCAAAAGTATTACCTGGTTTATCTTAAAATAAATTAGAAAATTTCTAATTAATTTACAGAAAAGTATTGCTTTAAACCAGACTTAAGTCTTACTTCTTTCTTCTGAAAATAATAAAATATTAGGGGAGGACACAGTAAGTTCAGACTAAACATGAAAACCTAAAACTATTGTAAGAAGAAATTTCAGCCTTCCAGTGAACGCTATTTCATCAACATTTCAATATAATATAAAGGGAAAAGAATATTTTAATTTTACATGAGAAACAACAGTTATTAGACATAGAACAATACCTTTAGAAGAAAATGTTTTGGGGGAAAAAAGTGCCAGGTTTCATAAGAATTATGCTTTGTGGAACTGAAAAACAGATTTAGAATATATTACCTGTAGAGGGGGGCTAACACATTACCAAATTCTGAGAAAGGAACAGCTGGATTGTAGTAGGACCTCTCTTCTAGGAGACAGATAGCACTCAATATTTAAAATATTACTTCTCCCAAAATGTTTGTCCAGACCCAATTACATGTCATCAGGCAGCTATAATTCATGTACCTCCCTGATTTATATGTGGTGAGAGACTGCTCTGACAGTCATCTGTCTGACATTAAATTTTTTTTCATTTTATTTTTTTTCCTCTTGCTCCACTACAGATAATGCAGATGACGTATCACTTCCCATGTAAATGAGACAGTTCTCACATGTCTAAACTGCCAGGAAACTTTATGATACTTTCTAAGACACCAAAAGTATTAGTGATAGGAAAATATCTCTAATTTGAAAGTGCAATAGTTTGGTTTTCACACTGAGGAACTGCTGCCTCATAGCAGAATGCATCTTAGGGCATCTTAGGGCTTTTTTTTTGCAAATTTGCAAATGAGCTATCCCCATCACAGAGAGCACTATAATCAGCTAATTCAGGTTTGAAACAATGCTTGTTGTGCCTTTCTGTGCTGATAGTATTGTTTTCAACTGTGTGTTTTCTTTTATCATAACAGCTTCCTCTACAGCCCTGGCTTCTGAGAAATCCAAAGACTTCCAAAGCTTTTTTAAGCTAACTCTGAGAGTACAAGAAAGAGAATGCTAAAATACATGTTAAAAGCTGAATTAATTTAAATCCACACAAATTACTATTTAATATTCTGGAAATTAAAATGCAGAGATTACACAAAGGGTTATCCAGTGGTTGAGTTATTCTAGGAGTGGTCCTGCTGCTCAAACACAAGTGTCTTGTGCCATGAAACAGAGCCAGGGGTATATTGACCAGACAGTCTCAAGCCTCACAAAAATGTTGTATCATGTTGATCTATTCCAGGCACATCTCTTGGCTGCATTAAAGCATCTTACATGGCATTAGATACCTTCTTTTAAGCAACTGAAAAATGTTTAAATGAATGTCGCCGAAAGAAAATTCCACAATCATTTTTTCTTTTTTCTTTTTTTTTTTTTTTTTGAGAGACTATATAAACATATACCATATACTCCTCCTAAAAAGCAGATTATTTGGTATTTAGGCATTTTGTTTATAATTTTCATCCCTGAATGTAAAGATTAGTTTTTGACTTTGACCAACCACATCATTTTAATTGTGAATACATTCTGCAGTGTGGAAAATTTTTTTATAAGACTCTTACAGTTAGGGATAATTTGTTGTCAAAGCAGGCTTTGTGCTTGATGCAATTCTTTATACGCTATTTCCTCTTTCCTAAATTTTACGCAAGGATTTCTCTGTTTTAAAACACTGGTTAAACAGAACACACTGGCAGAAAAATATTAATCTCAGGTTAAATCTGATCTAGCAATAAGTGAACAGATTCTTTATAACAAAAAAACCTACAGGAACAGAGGTGAAATTATGCCTTTTTTGCCATACATAAAAAGAGAACCAAAGGACATTATAAATCTAATAAATTCTTCACAGTGTCAGATCTTATCCAAATCAAGAGAGGAGTAAAAGGGAATTGTTTGCCTCTTCAGCAAGGATTTATTCCTCACTTGACTTGGTCGAAATATAGACAGGGAAGAGAATAAGATCCTGAACCGACAGATATCCTTAGAGCTCCACTAAAGCCAAAAGAATAAACAGATTTCACAGCATCTGAAGATTAGCCCCCAAGAGATCAAAACATAACAGGTTTTTGTCTTTTTTTTCCATCCCTGAACACCCCACCACTCAGTACCTTTACAATCTGCTCTACTGGAGTTCCTGCTCATAAAACAGATGGTGTGATATAGTGTCACGTTAAGCACTGGTTCAAAAGAACAACGCCTTCCTTGCAGCAGGATGATTCCTCCCCCATTCCTGAAACAGTTCACTGAGATAAACCAATTAATCAGAAAAAAATTTGCTTTGGGGGTGGTTCATCTCCAGTCAGGAACTTTGCAGCTTTTTGAGAAGACAAAAATTGAAAATTCTCCCAAAAGATTTCACTATAAACATTTTTTAATCTTTTATACAGTGCTGCACAAACAAAATCACTGAATAAAGGTTTACTTGTATTGGGAATAACTTCCACCACAAAAACTAATCCTTTATTCAGGGAAATTTGTGAGGAGTCTGAGGCTTAACAGCTGTATCATAAATTCCCATTGAAGATAGGAGTGTGCTGATAAAGCACATAAACCTATCCTGATTCACTACATCATGTACAATGGGGAAGATCCACGAGCCACAAAATTACTCTTATTGTAGTGTGGCTGCTGCATAAAATTATCACAGAAGAAATTCTGAAAATATGTACAAAGGTTTTTGTTATTTGTTTTGTTTTCCTTTTTCCAAATAAAATCATTTTTCGTAAATATTTTCTTTTACTGTAGCTTTCTTTTTCTTACTTTAATTAATAAAATCTCAGGGAAGCACACTTTCACCTGAATGTCCTAAATTGAGGCCAACCTCACCAACCAGATGTTGTAGACAGAGGCATGGGCTGCCAAAGATAAACTAATGAGCTCAGGAAGAAAAGGATTTCCTTAAACAAATTTTTTGTCCATTTCCCACATGATCATGTCTAGTGTACATTTTTTGTTGATTTGTTTGTTTTTAATTCATTGACAAATACTGATTTGAAATCAAATTTTTATCTTTCTCATTTTCACATTGTTTCCGATAACAACGACTGAATAGGAACAGAGTTGCCAACAGTTGGTCATGCACAAGCTAAAAAAATATATAATTAATTCACCTAGATAGAAAGCATTCAAATGTTTGAAAAGAAAATTTATAAAGAAATAAGATTCTACCTCAGATTTTACAGAATTTACTTTCCTAATATGTAATTAAAAACAAACTAAACGAACAAAAAAATTCTTAATGTGAAAATGACTATTATCTGGTCTTGTTAAGAGATTATTACAGCTCCTGATTCAAACTCTACAATTTAAATAGAGGGTGTATTTATAATTTATAATCCCTTTGTCATTAGAAACTAAAAGAATTCAAAAAGATATTTTGCTTTTTGGTGTTTATACTGCTTATGGTGTAATAGTAATACCTTAAAAGCTACAAGAAAATTACATTTTGTCCTGAAGTTCCCAAATAGGACAACTTCTATCAGGTTGTGGGAGAGCAAGATATGATTTCCTTGTCATCAGTTTATCTTCTGTCTCTAAAAAACAAACAAAAAATTTCTCAAGGCTGAGGATTTACTCTCAGATGTCAAAAAAACCCTCAAAAAAACAGCCCACACAAGTTTGTCAAAAGCCAAATTATCTCTTGAATGGACAAAATCCACAAAATGCTGTGCACTTCTCTGCTGCTTGAACTCATGCTCTTCCCATGGCCCTACAAACACTTCAACTCAGCTCACCAAGGTATAAAGCACTCAGTGCAATGCCTTAGAAGAAAAATGTGAAAACATGCCCTGTCTATGATAATGGGAACTACCCATGCCTTTTTTGTTGTTTTGAGTTTCCACACCCATTTTGATTACTTTCTTTGCATAAGTAGTTCATGTGAATAACAGAACTCGAGACAGAACCACTTTGTTATCTGTGGTACCTTTTGTACGTATTTCAGAGCTTCTGCATGAAGGATTTCCATAGGCCAAAGTGGATACTCTGTTCTATTTTGTTCCCCTGTGGACAGCACAACCCTGTGCACAGCATTGTCTCAATCTCAACGTGATGCTGCTGGATTCAATAATTCACAATAAACATGCCCAGGACTCACAAAATGACTCCTCTATAGAAACAACTGTGCTGTTGTGTTCGGGAAAAAAATTAATGGCTGTGCTTCCCTATCCTCGTCGCAGACACGAGGTCAGAGGATGACAAACCAGGCTGCTGGGATAGCAGCATCACCTGGAGCTCCTCAGAGCGCCCAGTTATTCACTTTGGGGTAGAAAACGCTCCTGGAAGGACTGAGGTGATTTAACCTGGCAGGCAGCCGAACACCTCATGCTCAAATCAGGGCACAGTGGTTTATTTAAACTGCTAACCCAAAATACAGAGGGATTTCCAGCTGAAAATGGGAAAATGAAGAGAAAACTGTAATCTTCTGCTGGCTGGATATAATAGCATCCAAGTAATCAAACCTTTGTTACTAGGATAAAATGCAAAACCCAAATATAGTTATTAAAAGAAAAAAACAACATGAAACAAACAAAAAAGTACCCTTAAACTTAGAAGACTGCTTGATATTTTAAATCAATTTCTACCATGTCCCAAAAGCATTTTTAATAATCCTCATTCACAATTATATAAAAGGAAGCTAAATGTTGGCTAGAACCTATAAACTGATAAACTGCATTGAAAGTCTTTAACTAATATAAGAGAACAAATAAAAATACTTTGCATCTACTGTCTAGATTTATTAGAAAGGAAAATCACCAAAAATATTAAACAATCCAAAAGGTTCTATTTTTCAAAGCTAAGACTGCCAGCAAGATTGTTTATACAGCTACACTGAATTTCTATTTCAGATAATGTTCTTCTTAACTAAACCTAGATGCTTAAGTGGAATTAGATGGTTATTCCTGATTCACATAGATTATGACAGAACTGATCAAAAATAATAGGCATTTACATTTACTACATTATTCTTTAGAGACCTCTTGCACCTTTAAAAAGTTGCTAAAATATAAAATACATCCTTTTATCAAATCAAGAAGAAAATGGAACTTTATAATTTATATCAACATCCCTCTAAACTTTTAGTATCTCCATATTAAACAGAGAGACATTCTCCACAAATCTCTAGTTCAAGTAAGATGATTTCCTATCATCCTCAGCTGATCCAGAAGCAATGCAAAATGAACACAGTTCACATATTTTTTTTGATGAAAGTATATAGGTAACAAAAAAGTTAAAAATGCAAGGCTTTGATTTAGTAAGGTTCATAATGAATTAGAGAATTACTTTAGAGGGACCGAGTTTTTCCCAATGCTTCCTCTTAAAGCCAATCATACATAAAAGCAATACTGATAAACAACATAAGGATGCAGCCTAAAGAGGGCAACAATAAATGGCCAAATCAAGATGAAGTATCAAGAAAGTTTAGTAAGAACAAGGATAATATACTCAAATATGCAGTACCACTTATACCAGTAGTCACTACCTTAAAATATATAGTCTTTATCTGAAATTATAACAATGCTGAAACTATGCCTCCTAACACATCTTTCTCTCCTGCAGTACATTTTTCAGCATGAATACTTTTTACAGGGTGAATTCTTCTCTTTGCCCTAGAACAACATCCATTTGAAACCCATTTACAACTCCCTTTACTACTGTTTCTGCCCAAAGATCGCCCCTCAAGGGATCCAGATTGATTGTTTCACCAAATATATAGTGACAAAGAGATTCTTGATCAGAGCTACTGGTACAGGCAAGGACATCAAGTGATGTTACTTCAAAGCCAGTGTGCATTTTGAGGTGAACTGGACCCTAACAACAACCTCTGGTGAGATACCAGCTCAAAGTGTAAAGTCACAATTTGCTCTGCCATTGTTTCCCTGCCACAGTCCAGCCCTTCATTTCATGTGTTTAATAAAATTATCATTTTATGCCAGAGCTCAGCATTTCATTGAGTAAAATATGCTCCCCTGACCAAATAAGCAGGAAATGTGGCGCACAACCTTGCACAGCGCAACCATAAAGACTAAATCCAAAGTTTTAATCCAAAGGTTTTAAATATTTTCCCCTCCCAAATATGGGCAAAAAAGAAGCAGCAGTCAAAGTATTATCCTTTGTTCCAAAAGACTACATGAACTTTATAAAAAGTTAATTTTATACGAGAAAATATGTAAAAATGAGTTTGATTGCTCTGGTATTAACTCAGAATTTTGTAATTTTATTTAAGTGTCAAACTCTTTCTTTCTTTGGGCAGAATTGTCAAAGGAACAGATGCAGGATGCTTCTTTTGGGGAGCACAGCTGGAAATCAACAAAAATCAAACCGATCTACACTTTTCCTTTTATTTATTTATTGATGTAGAATTAGCGTCTCTTTTTTCTGATCCTCATCCATAATGGCTAAAGAAATAATTATCTCTTTCAATCATTCCTCATCAGAGCCAACATTTAATAATTCATTTATACTTCAGGAGACATGTTGAGACTGCTAATTAGTTAGGAGATGGATTTTATGCATAATAATTTGCAGATGTGTTATAAAATTCCCACTCTTAAAACCATCATATTCTCTAGCAGCTTCCGTGTAAATAGAATTAAATTAAATACAGACTAAAATAAGGTATTTTATTTTTTGACAAGATTTCAAGTCAATTTAGTTGACATCGCTTAGAAAGACTTTGCAAGACAAATGGACATATTTAAAAGCACATTTTGACTGTAAAAAGGAGGATTTGTTCCAAATATATTAATTATAAATGACATTTCTATTTAACATAAAGCACTATAATGAAGCTATGTCAGTTATAGTAAAAATATTTCCCTTAAATTACTTTGTTTTAAAAAAAGTGCTGATGATGGAACTTAGGGAAGTTATTTAAAATAATAGACGAGAAGAGGTTACCATTTTTCTTTGGGCTGGTGTAGTTTCCCTCTGTAAATATTTTATTCCCAGGTGGGCCTCATCACACTGCAGTGAATACTGGAATCACTTTCAGGGTGCACTTTTCAAATGTTCATAGCCTGCCTCTTTCCATAACCAAACTCTCTGGGGACTGAAAGCTGCAAGTACATTTTGTTCTCATGCATGCCTGTTTAGAAAGAACCACCTTCTTCTCACTTTTAATTCATTTTATACTCCCATAGTCTTGTATTCTGTGTTTTAACATTAAGCCTTTTCTCCTGTCAAATATCCACGCACCGTTTCAAACTGTATTTTCATGGATAGCAGCTGTCTTAACAACTGCCAGAAAGATGGATCTGAAGCAGGGTGACTGTCTTTCCTTTTAAAAATATTTGAGCGTTACTCTACGTATTTGCACCATGATTATAATGCATTTGGAATGAACAAGCTTTCCAAATATTTTTCCCCTTACTTTTGTTTTCTGCGTTGATAGGCATAATCAATAATTCATCAATTTGTGAATTCCTAATTATGCCTTTTGCAATGTATTCTTTTCAAAGTTTTATTTTTCTGACATAATGAAATTAATTCCTATCACACTAAACAGTGTATCTGAAAGATCTCCGGCTCTCAGTTTCAAAGCACCATCTGTGTCTCAGGGTGTCTTCAAATGAACTGCTAGGACTAGATTTCCAAGAAAGACCAGATCAGATTACTACTCATAAACAGAATTTTAAAGCTATTTTCTTGAAACTGGCACGTCAGAAGGAATTTTGGTCAGCTAAGTGCAAGTTGTGACCAGCAGCATGGGAAATGCTTTGCAGAAATAATCAAGTTCCATAAATGAGGCATTACCTTCCTTTGACTTCAATGGATCCTGGGCTGATACAACACCCACTCCTGGTAAGGTTTAAGTGCTGTTGGAACTTTAGGCATAAACTGTTGGCCAAGTGTAGGCTCAGTTTAGCCCAGGGGTCTACTCTGAACTTTGTGACTCAACAAGAGAATTCTCCATATTCCTTTTTAATCCTTACTCTTTACTATCCTCCCTCTCCCTGCTTCCCCACTCAGAGTCCAAATTGATTGTTTTGGATTGATTTTGTTTTGGTTGTAGATTGTTTGATTTAGAATTTTTTGTTTTCCTGCACACAGATGAGTAAGCTGAAGGTGATGAGCTCCTTGGGATTGGAGAAAAGGAGAAATGGAAAAAGGAGTTGTGGTGACAGGGGAGGATGGCTCACTTAGCACAGCAGTAATAAGAAGGTTAATAATCCTATCTCACTTTAAAAATTCCCTCTTGTAATGGAATAAGGCTTCATCCCCACCAGCTGAGGGGGTCAAATTAAATTGTGACATAAATCATGCTAATTTATCATATCTCCTTTGGTATAAAGGAAGACATTATATCTTGTGTTCTGAACGGGGTATATGCTACTGTCACGTGGAACCACAGAGGGAGCAGCAGGATTCCAGATAGGGAGAGTTGTATGCCTCTAAGGAATCTTGCAGGATCTAGCTTTACATACTGACAGAAACTTTGATTCTAAACTTCATTTAAGCTTTTCTAGGTTATAAAATATCACTGATGGGGATCTAAAGAAGAGAACTTTGAAATAATGCAACCAAATGTCTATGATCATCTTAATTGAATGTTGTTAATTCACAGCATTGCAGTCAGTTGAGGACACTGGGGTGTGAACTTATGCTTTAATGCTACTTTTCTAAATCCTCTCCCCTTCAGAAATCCTTTGGGAACAATTTTTGCCTCACATCTTCTATTCAGCTCAATGGCCCCCCTCACTAATGAAGTAAAGTTCAGTGATTTGGTCTCATGCCTTTGGAAAAAGTTTAAGGAATAGAATATGAAAGCAGTCAGTATTGCCAACAAAACCTTCTCTTAAACACACTCTTTGGAGACCAGTGGAGACTGTGCAGTTCAGAGGACCCTGCTCAACAGCACTGCTCTGATTCCAGAAGAATGCTGCTAACTTCTGCACGCAGTCACCAATGAAGTGGTGATGGTCCAGTGATGAAGCAGGAAGGAAAGCAAGCACAGCCTGATTCAGAACTTTGATTCAATTCTGATGTTCCAAGTTTCAAATAACCTCTGCATTACTGTTGGAAGGTTCTGGGTGAGTTAAAGAGAAAGCACTCTGCAGTGGTTTCACAAACATCTGAACTCATAAATCTGCAGGGTCTTTCTGAACATCAATAGTTCCCATGAACTAGACTTAAGGAGAAAAAGGAGGATGGATAGCAATTCAATTCACTTTAGACTTGTGCACTGCTTTGCTTTTCAAAGAGGCACAGAAACAAGAAATCCTGGAATAGACTGCCTGCTTTTCAGGTTCAACATTGTTGTGATCCACTTCTGGATGCATATCTAGCAATAACTATCCTTATTTTTACAGGGCCTAAAAATGTACTCAACAATCATGCTTTACATGATGAGACATGCCTTAAGAAATCATCTTGTATGCTAAGCAGCTGACATGAAACAAAGCCTCCTCTTGGTTCTTTAGATTTCCACGGCAAATCTTGACACTTTCAAAGTTTTTTCTCTGGCCCAGCACAAGAGCACTGCAATTCGTTCTACATGTTGAATCCCTGCTCCTGACTCCTTTAAATCACCCAATCAGTCAGAAGTGACCCCTGTCTTAAAAAAAAATTCCAAATATTGTAGCTTAGAATTTTGACTATATCAAAGTCCCTGTACTTTTCACAAGACTTAGAATTACAAAAGCCTTTCCTGCTTTTTCTTTTAAATCCTAATGGTTGATAGGTTTTTAACACAGAAATCACTGGATAAATACACAGGTAATTAATGTAGAACAGAATTATTGCATTATTCTATAAAGAAGAAATGAGATATTTAAAATTGATACACATTTCTAAAATTGAACCCATGCATCTACAGGTCATTTACAAGATACTATGATTGTATAAACATGACAACCTCTTTTTGTTCTGTGAAAATTCACACAACATCTGCTGTGTACATTTGTTGCAACTGAGTAACTTGCTGAAATATTCTGTTTTCCTGCAGTGAATTAGGATGGGAGGAACTGTGTTGTGTTGTAACCATCAACATGAAAAAATAATTTTAAAAAATGTTTACAGGTAATGTTCTTGAGATGAATTGCTGACAAACAGCCTGAACCAATACTAGAGCCTAAACTGCAGGCATCAAGCACCCTTTGCCTTGCCCACACCAGCCTGGGATTTGCCCTTTGTTGCCCATGATAAAAGGACTGTAGGGAACTCTCACCCTTCCAACCTTTCCAGACAAGGAGCCACAGGCCAGGTGATACTGCAATGAAAGCTTCAGTAGTCTTAGTTCAAACCAGAAACACCTCTCTAAGAAATATAATTGAAACCAGTTTATAAAAACAAATATAGCTTAATGTTTTTACTGTCTCCCTCTCTATAATGTCAATTGTAAATGTCTAAAAAATTTCCCTCTCATTGAAAAGAAAAATAATCTATATTCCTCTTAGTTCTGTTGAGTTCTTTTGACTCTCTTGCATAGTTCCATGAAGATAAATCTCTAGACTTTCATTTTACCTTTATACTTTTATCAGAAATGTTAAAAGCCTCTCCACTGATATTGAAAACAGGATTCTTGTAAACTGCATTATATAGAAAGACAATGGCTATGGAAATTGTAGAAGCATTATGAATACTGAAATATAACAATTTTATGAATGTAGTCTGTGAGATAGCTATGTGACTATAATGAGGCACCAACACTTTTGGTTTAAATATGTTATGCTAAAAACAGTTGGGATTCTCACCATATGCCTATAATTCTTAAAATGAATGCAATCTGCTCAGGAAGACACTGCCACCTCTTTCAAGAAAACAACTGACAAGCACAGATTTGAAAGACAACATCATTTTCCCTAGCCATATATTAAATAATAAGCTTTGTTAAATTGAAAGCATAAGGATGGAGAAACATTCAAGTACACAAATCCTTGTGAGGAAGGAGAATTACCTTTCAAGGGCATTTTTGTCAATTTTGAGAAAGAAAAGCTGACCTGGGAGAACACTGAAGAGAAGCTTGTAAAAAGTTAAGACATCATGAAATGAGAAGTGTCTCTTAATTCTAGTTATATTAGATATCCAGCTACCCCTATAGCCCTGTATTTCAATTTCTCTAGTTTCTTTATGCAGAAGAGGTCATTGTTTAGGTGTTGGTGTTTGTACAGACTGATTTAGGATTCCTTGGTTTTCCTTGCTTTTTCCAAGATGTTTTCTCCAAAATTATTTGTTCTCCTAAGACATGGTTTAGTCTTCGAAGAGTTTCTGAGTTAACACAATCCTTCAGAAGGAAGCAGTCCTGACCCAAAATTAGACTTTCTGAATATGTTTTGCACAGTACAGTCCAGGCACAGCTGGCCAGGGAAAGGTAGACTGTGATTTTACTGTGAGAAATGGGTGATTTATAGACATCTGAAATTGGGAGGACTCTAACAAGGACTGCAGCAGTCAGGGAAGCAAAGGTTAGGGATCAAAGGCACACAACTCCCTATTGCTTCACAAATTATCACCTGTCACCTGGAGCTCTGCACCTGATAGGGTACAAGATCTCATCCTGTTCCAAATGTAAACTCATTTAATTCAACAGAGCAAGCAGAAACAAAAGCACAACCACTACAGTGGGCATTTGGTACTTTGCAAAATTGTGGAAATTCTCATTTGCTGAGTCTTGCTGAAGCAGCACTTATCCCACGAACAATGAGAGATGATGCCACTCTTGAATACAAGTAGATTTTCATATAAATAATGGCTGTCAGCTTCAAGTTAATCACACTTTTTGCTGAGATCACCATTGTCTAAAAACAATGCATAACAATATTAAACTAGATAAATTGGTTTTTCAAAAATAATCAAGCATACTTCCTTTACTTAGTCTTCACATGATGATTTTCATTTCAAAGCCTGATATGTTTAACATAGCTTCTTTAATTTTTTTCAACGTTTTTAATGCTGAATATGGCAGAGTATATAATCTTTATTACTGAATGAGTAAATAAACAACTCACTATTGCTCACAATGCAAAACTGGAAACCATTATAAGAAATCAACAAGTAATGGAGGGTGGGAGTGAGTCCTTTTTCTACACAATGTGTAGCCAAACTCTGCCAGTCATTGTCATTCACACAGCTCTGGATGGCAAACAACAGCCACAGATTCCATAGGAAGATTGACTTAAGGTCACGGCATAAAAATCTCTCCAAGATTACAGTGCAGGCAAATGTTCTCTACCCCAGGAAGATCCTAAACTGCAGCATCCCAGGAATCTGAGCTTGTAAACAGATGTCACTTGGACTGTTTTCCCCTGGTATTTCCTAAGCATCCTCTACATTTGGCTAGAGTTTTTTACCATAACAGGTGTATGTAGGATCCTACACATTTGGGAGGTGAGGGGGAATGTTCAACAGCCTTTTTGGTTGGCAATATATAAACCTGCATTTACTTAGATGTGACATTTTTCTCTCCTGAAGAGAACACTTTTAAACATGAGGCTCCCTTCAACAGCTATATTCCAATTCAGAGGGACTGCTAGTACTTATTTTTCTTGTGGTTTTAATTGATTTGGTTAGTTTTTAGACATGCATTCCAGAAAACAGACAGCAATAGGTACCATAGGTCCATAAATATTATTCAAGATCAAATGATCTGAATCTAATTGAGAAAAAATACACACTGAAATAAAATTCTGTATAGACAGCTAATAGATCATCATGAAAAACTAGGACAGTGTTTAGGCTTCAAATGAATGAACTAATGTCAGAGAATTATAGCTGTTAGCTTCACCCAAGATATATCATGACCCTATTATTAGGAGAGGAAAAAAAAGCAAGTCTGTCTTTGTTTCAACCTCCTCACACCCCACATTAAAAACCCAAATTCTAATTACAGGAGAGATGCCTTCAGCTTCAAATACTAACTAACAATCAAAGAAGTGTTCAAAAACAATAAAATATAGGAAAACAAATTAAAATTGCCACAAAGACTTGAAAAAAAAAACGACAACAAAACACTGTGTCTAATATGATCAAGATAAACTCTTCCCCCACTATTTAACAAATAAACAGCAGTTTCATTCAAAAGTCTAAGTTTCTTTTTTGACTGTTTCATCTCATTTAATTCTTTTTATCATTTGATTTCCACTAGGAATCCTAAAATGTACTGCGATCTCCGAAATGTTTACTGTCCTTAAAATAATAATTTCTGCCACATACACCAAAGCTTTCTAACACAGAAGGACCAGCCTATGAACTCTAATGAACTCTTGGGTGTACCAACATAAAATAAAATATATTGAAAGACATTCCTAAATGGCTTTAGAGGGTGTTTTTTGGGTCATCAAGAAACTTGAGGAAGCAGATCCAAAATGTCATTCCGTTAAGCAAACAGAAATCTACATCCATAGATTTGTACTCTATACAGTCTTACCAAACATTAGAAGAGCATAATACAATACTGCCTTTCCATATAAACACACAACTAGCAAAACAAACAAAAAACAACAAAAAAATCCCAAAACCACAAGCAAACAAACCAACCAAAAACACCTCAAGTAGCAAAAATAAAAAACCCAAAAAAACCCCAACTATTCTTAGAACTGATTCCTGCATTCTTCACGTCTACATTAAATAGAAACGCTTTCAATATGAAATTTTTAAATAATGCCTGAGCTTTGTTTTTTTGTTTTGTCTCTCCCCCCCTGCCCCCCCCTCCCACCATAGGCATTAATTTGATTGAGGAATTCCATCTAGAAGTGAGAAAAAAAAATCAGCTTTGAGGAGAGTCAGACAGTGAAGCAGGTTACCCAAAGAGGTTGTACAACTTTCAGCTGGAAATTTTCAAGTCCAGACTGAAGAAACCCCTAAGCAGCCTGGTTTGACCCCATAACCAACTCTGCTTGAACAGGATGTTTAACTGGAAACTTCCTGAGGTCTACCCCATCCAACTGATATTATTCTATAGTCTTGCAATAAAATCATTAGTTGGATAAAACATCAAATAATATATTGGTATCAGCTTCTGAAGAATTGTGTGTTACTAAAAATTTATTTAGCTTCCAAAATACAAACCAATGAGTCAGCTTCGGTTATATATATATATATATATATATATTCCCAAAATAGTCTTATATGCCTAAAAGGAGTTATACTCCATGTAGACCAGAGGATTACAGTAATTTATAAATCTTCATCTCACACCCGATTCTGCAGTCCCTTTTCCTCAAGTGGTTCATATGGTCCTGAAAAATTTTTGCTTCTTAACATGACAATGTCAAATACATTATATAACCAAATCAAATGTAACTGTATCTTGAATTACTTAATTTTATGTGTGCTAATACAAAGCCTCCTCAAAATGGCAACTTTTAGAAAATTATGAAGTATTTGATTTTGAAGTACCTTTCCCAAAAAAAAAAAATCAGCGTCCACAACTGATTTGAGCTACTCATATGTGCCATTCAAAGAGATGTCAGGAATATAACCCAGAGCTCAGGTTTATTCTTTGATCACAATGTTGCTGACTGGCAATTTTATATAATCATTTTAAACAAAAGGTGTTTACATCAAAAAGCAGCTGCGTTTGGGCAATGACAGGTTCAAAAAGATGCAGAGGGGAAAAAGAAAAGATTCCCTCTGAAGAACTCTTTCTAATTGGCATTCTGCTAATCCTGTGCACAAAGGAAATTGTTTAAAGTACTTAACAGAAAAATAAAGTTCATCATTGTTCCAAGAATATCCTGGGGAGAATTAGCAGAAAAAATATAAGACGCTGGTTCAACATGGAAGAAAGCTTCCTCTTAAAGGGAACACATCCTATCATAAACAGCAACAATTTGGCAGCTTTGTATGTTCACATATGCAATGCATTTTGTCACTGAGACATCATCTTCCTCTCCCATTTATGTCTAGAAACTTAAAAAAAAAAACCCTACTAATATCTGATGATTGACAGTTCTTTTACTTCTTCCTCTCCAATTCCTTAAATAAATGCTACAGTCAGCTCCCATGAAAACATGAGTAAAAAACAAATCCTGATAAAACTGAATTGATTAATAAGAAACTTCCTTAGACTCCAGCCTACAAATGCTCCTCTATTTACCAGAACCTTTTTGCATTTTAGGTAGGAAATAATTTATATCAATGGCAGCTTCTTGGGACAGAAGAGCTTTGCTATCTCCTCCACAGCAGGTCAGTGACCAGAGCAAACACACCAGGGAAGTGAGCACAGGCTCTTCCAGGTTAGATGGTGAAGTTCCACAGAGCCTTCCTTAAAATAGCTAAGGAGCAGCAGGCTGTTATTTATAACATCTCATACAAAGCAGAGATGTAGAAAGTACACTAAAAGCATCATATATCTATATTAAAAAAAAAAAAAAAAAGACAGTATGGACTTCATCATGGCTTTGGAGCTCGTCATAAAAAGGAAAAGTGACAGAGGTGTTCACAAAACAAAGAGAAGTGAATAAGATGCAATTCATCCTACAATGTACTGCCAAAGTGATTGGCAGATGAAGACATGAGATCATTTCAAACAAAGAACATAAGCAACATCTTGGTTTCACTGTGGAGAAGAGTAGGCTGGTACTTAAATAAAAATGTAAGTATCACTTTCAGAGCACTGACTCTTCTCATATGATGTAGAAATTTGGTTTTGAACCATTATTTATAATCCTGATTGTATTAAAAATAGTTAAATAAATGTAGAAGCTGAGAAGCTTAAGCATCAACTCCCTCCCTTCTTGCTGAATTAAAATTTGCTTATATTTAGTTTAGGGTTTAAGATGTTCTCAAGTCATAAACAAAGCATGCTGAAATACTAATTGATGTTAAATTATTTTAGCTCAGACTTCTCTGCTGTTCACTGTTACTTGCACTGAGCACCAACAAAAATCAATTTATTACTGGTGGTAACTGACATTAAAATTTCCTTTAACTCAGTTTTCCCCTTATGTATCAATTTGAGGCATAACTAATGTAGCATTAGCACTGACCTTAAAGAATTCCATTCCTCTTACTATTAAATTTGGTGCTACCTAGACTAATTGTAATCTACCAATCCCCCACCAACCACATAAAGTCTACTAAATTAGATTAGAGCAGAGGTAATTTATTCAAAATAATCTTATATAATTAAAGATCTTAAATCCATGTTATAACAATGGAATATAAAATGATTAAAGAGTTCTACATGAAAACAAATTACTAACATTTTTCCATAAGCCCTTCAGTCATATGACTGAGCAAAGTTTAGCAGTCCTTTTCTGTGCTCCACCAGTACCAACTTAGCTAATTTCCTATGTTGGAACAAGGAAGAAACAACGATTTCTTTGTGTAGAATAGGGAGGTGAAATACACAGATTATGGAAATATTTTATGAAATAATTACCCTTATTAATCCAGTTCATTGGCAGAGACAGAATCAAATGCTTCCATGTTACAATAATGAAAAGAAATTGAGACCAGAGAATGATTCCCTACTTCATTTGCCTTTGCTCTGGATGGTAGAATACCTGGAAACTTTGGCAGCTAAATGTATTGTGGCATATGGGTGCAGAATTTTATCTTCTGCTTAATGAAAAATATTTGTAAGAAAATGTAATCAGACTTGCTATGTTTTCTTCCAGATGGGTATTTTATGTTAGTTATTAGATATATTGGCTATTATTTGAGTTATGCAGCAAATTTATTACATTTATTTATCCTCAGTCAACTCAACCATCTTCTAAACTTGTAAATGCCAGTAATTCACGTTCCAGTCAAAGCTCAACAAATTATCATAATGGTCTTTTAATTCTTAGCCATTAGGAATCCTCAGTCCTCTTTATATCAAACAAAGAACATATCCTCCATCAATACTGGCCCTTTCATGCAAGCTGAAGGAAGTGGCTGGGGTGATCAAAGGTCTTCTACCACTTGGAAAGAAATTACTTTTGCTGTAGGTACTCATGACACTATGAGTCCACAAGTGGAGGTACTCAAACAAGATAACTGTGACAGATTTTTCCTCTCACTTTCCGTTTAGAAAAAGATTCAGCGTGAAAAACCAAACTGCAGAGCAGCATAGAACTTTCTTAACCTCAATCTTTCATCCCTGGCTTATTAGACAGCATGAAATAACACTGGAAAGAAATTAAAAGGAATAAAGATGATGGTTTAGCAAAAAGAGGAACATTTAAAAAAAACTCAGAAATCAAAAGAACCAAAATGAAAATCAAACTGGAATTTTCTACAGGAAAGCTGACTGAGCCAAGATGCTCACTGTAAAAGCTTCCCTTAGTAACATTGGGTTGCCTTGTATATAAAATTTAGACAATTTCATATTAGTGACATGATCATTAAAATAGGCTTTCCCTTGATATTCTGCTCCTCCTACATCAAAGACAGATTAAAGCAAAGGTTTCTATCTGCAAATACTTTAAGATCTTCTCTGCAATTTCATCTATCAATTTAGGTGAGGTTGATATCACTTCTTTCCTTAACAGAACGGTCATCTGGCAGTAATCCTCCAAGTAAATTTCAAAGCTTAGAATATAAAGTTTTTAATCTCTCTGACTGCCTTTGTAGTGATAGATTACTATTAATGTAATAACAGTAGCACTCTATTGTACATGTATTTTATCAGCCTTTACATGCTTTATCAACATATTTAAGACATGTAAGCATCATTCTCTCCTTAGCTATGAGTTTTGAATAAAGGGACAGGTTAACTGACCTGTCTTCCCCACAGAGAAGAAAAAACAAACAAACAAACAAAACAAAAGGACAAAAAACAAAAATCCAAATAATACCCAGGTGATAGCACAACTCAAATATTTTAAGTAATTCAGTGGAGAAGCTTCCACTTCACCACTGACTACAACAGGAGTGCAGGAAGCGGCATTCTTGGTAGAAATGAGCTTCTGCAAATATACTTTTGCTTCTTGCCTGAGCTACCCATACAAAGAATATAAAACTTGGAAAACTGAGTAGAATCAAGGAATGTCTAACAGCAAAAGGAGGAAAGTAGAAAACTTTCTGCCCCCCCGCTCCCCGCCAAACATAAGAATTATATCGCCTAATCAAAGATCAGACTGTAGTTTATGGGTGTCAAGCTGGAAAGCTTGCCTTGCTTCTGCTGTTGGCATGGGATGTAATAGAAGATCACTCAGCCCAATTTCTACCTTGTGAAAGACATCATAAAATAGGCAATTGAAACATTATCGCTTAAAATATTAACACTTTGAAGCAAGAAGAAATGAATATAAAGTATCTGTAATAATACAGTACATAAGCAATTATACTTAGATGCATATTTCACCCCATACCTCTCTTTTGCAATACTGTTTTGTTATACTTTGCCTAGTGAAACTGAGCTGCTACAAAAAGATGTAATATTTGGTCCTTAAACTTTGTCCTTCGCACAAATTCAGAAATATTGTAATAATGTAAACTGGCAAGAAGCATTACTATTAATTTTAATTTTTAAGTAGCTGCTGCTTCATATATCACTAAATCTTCCACCCCATGCATCACTTTAATTCCTTTTCACCTTGACTATCAAAGAAGCTACAGCTAGCTAGACACAAAAATTTTATAGGCAACTATACATTATTTATGTGGCTAAATAATTCATCTGTAATCTGTTTAAAATAATTAGGAAAAAGAGCACAAGACATACTCTGGATTATTATAATCACCAAACTATAAATACTTGTAAATCATCAATGCTTGAAGCAGTTGCATCCAGAAAAAGGATAACTATCACCAAAATAAGGTACTTTGTATAAAAGGGGTCTCATACCCTGGCACTTTATTCTCTGAGCTGATAGGAAAGGCCCATGTACTTCATACAGGTTTATGCTTAGCTTTTGGTAAGGAGCTCAGCTCAGAACATTTCCTGTGGATAGTGTCACCTTTTATCACCTATATATCACCTTTTATCTTTTTGCATTACTATGGAACCAATAAAATCTCCTACTCTTCCCAACATACAAATAAGGATCACAGCAAAGTTAGCAGTCTGTACGTCCCTTGGGCAGTAGTCCTGAAAGACTACCTCCTGAATTTTCCTCTCCAAATAAGCATTTTTGAAATAGCTAGGGAATTGTTTTAAAGTCTACATTAACATGTATACAAACAATGAAACTATTTTTGTTATCCAAGGTGTTTTTGTTTTTTTCTGGTTTTTTGTTTGTTTTGGCTTTGGTGGTTTTTTTATTACAAGTTTTCCTTTGAAAATGAGAGCCTACAAAATGTAGACAGCCAACTTACTTTACTTTGAAATGGAATTTCAGGAGTAAAATATAAGGCTCAGAAAATGTCAGCTTTTTCTGTAAGTAGAATTGTATGATGAGACTTTGGCACATTAGCAGAGTTTATCATCTATTTCCCAGATATGTACAGTTAAATATTGGACAAGCTGAATGTTGAAACATTCTGCATGGAGTTGGAAATGGAGGAAATACAAGGTAGCCAAACATGTACATGCAAAAGGAGCTCTGAATATAAAGGTCCATAAAGCACATAATTTTACATGACGTTTTGTCTATTTTCCAAAGTAAAGTCCATTGCAACAACTTGCTAAAATTCTTTTGTTCTAAATTGTGGATGTGAGATGTAGAGTTCAAGATTCTAAACTCAAAACCAGTGGAAAAACAGGTATAAAATTCTAACCTGTATATCTTTTTTACAAATTCTGAAAACATTAGCTTAATTAAAAAGAAAAGTAAATGAAGTGCTGATGGCTATTTTTTCCCAAGTATATCAATTTGTAGCCTGTCCAGTTGTACAGTAACATGGTTTTAATTAATCTCCATCAACAAGATCAGTTTACCTGTGCTCCTGTCTATGTGAAATGAATATAAATATTACAATATCACCTATGCATTTAAATCACAGAGCTCATCAACTTCTGTTGGCAAGGTGAAAGATAAAAGCTACAGAAGGTCCTTCCCAGCCTCTGTCACTAATGATAAACAGCATTAACTGCTTCTGCAGACACTAATGCTGCTATCTTGGGAACACAGGCAGCCACCATGAGAACTTTACAGCTTCACTAATCATACTCTTGTTTGTCACAGAACACCAAATAAAATCTCAATGAGAAAAAGCAATAAATATTAACAGCCATGAACAAAGGAAGGTCACATTAATATGTAGATCTTTAAATACAAGATGCTTTCTTCATTAACTAAATAACTTGTTCATTATTATAGTGTCAAGGGAGCATAAGGGAGAAAATATATTAAAAAATTCCCTGATCGAGAGGTCTAATATATTATATACTCAATATCTAATATTTACAGAATAGGGATTTTTGTTTGCTCTGTTTTTAATTCAAGGTTGAAAGATGTTTACATCACCTATTTTATAACCTACATATGTCATCCAGCTTTTTGCTTTACCCAGAAACTGATGGGTAAAATTTGGTTTTGGTCTGCATTTACCCCTATTACTTTTTATTTTTCTTCTTTTTTTCCTCCTCTAAGTATTTTATTTTTCCTCTAGATTGAGGGCATATCAGGATACAGCTCCTGTTTCTTTCTGATTCCAAAGCCACAGTAATGGCCTTCTCTTTTTTTTTTTTTTCCCCCCCTCAAGAACTAGATCAGCTTATCCCTCCCATAAACTGTCAAATATTCCTTTAAAACCACAGTATTAGATAGACTTGACCTGTCACCAGTGTTTCAGTGGAGATGTGCTTAGGTTTTACACTTCATCTATACCAACACTTTTGTTACACAAAGGCTTGGCAAAGGATTAGAAAGAACAAAAATAATTGACTACACAAAAACTCCACTCTCTTGAAAAATGCTATAACTAATCTAAATGTAGTTTTCCACCCAAGTAGACTGCATTTTTTACCTTCAGCTGCCTTAAGTCCTTGCGTATACTTTGACAAGCTGTTCTCACCTTCCCTTCACTCAACGGCCCCCTCTGTACCAAAGTTAAGGGTTTAAGATGTTCTCAAGCAATAAACAAATACAGCATGCTAAAATATTAATTGACATTAGATTATTTTAGCTCAGACTTCTCTGCTGTTCACTGTTACTTGCACTGAGCATCAACAACAATCAATCTATTACTGGTGGTAACTGACATAAAAAATTCATTTAAGAAAGGAGAAAAATACTGTCAGACCAATGTGACCAGACACTCCAGCATTATTACTGCAGGAAAGGTGCACAGGCTGACTCCAAAGAGGCTGTGAAGTTCATTAGAAAGACCATGTATGTGAAGCCTTTTGGGAGTGCAGGGAGACATCCTGAGTGAAACAATCAACTCCAAAAACGCAATTGGAGAGCCTCCCATCTCAGCCCTCCTTACACAGGAGCATTCCCCACCTTTCTGCTGGAGCACCAGCCTGGGCCCAAACACCTCGTTCACAGCTCTTGGGGTCTGTACGTCGGGATGACCCCAAAATTGCAAAAGTCCTTGTTCTCCCAGCCCGAGCAGCCAAAGAAGGAGTCTGGATGCGTAGGATCGGCTTCTCAAGGTTGTTTATTTTTCCTTATCTATAACATTCTTTCTCTGACCTGCTGAGCTCTGTCTAGCAAGTCGGCCATGGCATTCTGTCTGCCCTCAGGGCGGTGTTTACATTTTATACCAAAAACTACATGTGCTATGTTTACAATAATGTGCCAATATCTATCATCTATGTAAGACAGTGTGTCTCTACCTTAAACCAATAGAAAAGTGTCACCAGCACACCAAGACATGGAGGGCAAGAAGAAGAAGAAGAAGAAGGAGGCTAGGACATGCCCAACTCCCTCCATCTTGTCCTCTGAACCCCATTCTAAAAAAGCCCCAAAATTCCACTTTTTCACCCTGTGTTAATTCACCTATCACACTACTCAAACCCTTGTGGCTTGTAATTCCTCATACAAAGTTGGCAGCTTTTTCCACAGGTTAAAATTGAAGCCACAGGTGTTCTTGACACCGTGCCGGGGTCTTGAGACAGCCAGGGCAGCCAGAGGGATGTCCTGGACTCTGACACACAGCAATCATGGCATCACTCAACAGCACCACAGTTATGTGATCCTTCTTGTACACAAGCACTGAAGATAAAATGAGATTATCAGGAGCTAGTGGCCTGTGAAGGGCACAATAGTCCTGTCACAGCTCAGCAGTAGATTTATAAACCCTGACTGGAGTGCAGGAGAGAAACCTGAACATTAACAGTATTCAAGATATGAGGTTAAAAAGAAAAACTGTATTTTAATAATCACTTTAATATCATATTAGAAAGTCAGAATTAAGATGTAAATATATTTTAGGGATACATTCAAATTGATCTTCAGTTAGGTGATTCTTTCATACATATCAATTCACTCAGAATAAATTGAATTAAATCCATGTTTGCATACTGTACTGTAAATAATTAAATTTTTTAATTATTTGTTACTGAATTATTATTGGAAAGTGGGGGACAAAAGCCAGACTTCATGAATTGGTATGAATTGGTCCTATGTTTTAAGCTTATCATTGAAAATTAAGCATGACCACTCCCACCATCACTGCAGATTTCTAGAGGTACACACAGAGACACATCTAAGAATGAAAACAATGCCTGTTGTTTGAATAAGAATTGAAATTTTTAAGCTTTTTTTCCTTTTAAGAATTTTCAGGTATCATGCAGAAAGGTGTCACTCCAGGATATGCTGTGCTGGTGTTTGTATCTTTTAATCTAATGGCTCTGAGACACTGTTCTCATCTCCAACTCAATTGCCGCCTTTTTAGCTTACACAAACGTTTCGGCATCTACAAATTCCTGCAGCAAGGAGTTCCTCACACCAGTGGTGTGCTGTTTTAAAGACAGATTTCTGCTGTAGAGTTGCAATTCAGCTTCACATTTTTAGCCCATGCTGAGGAGACAACCCTCTGGAAAGAGGGAGATTCCTGAGGAGGAGCCCAAGTTAGATAAGTCCATTACCTTATGGCCATTTCCCCTTTCATTTTCCTGGTTATACAGCCTAACAGGCTCATGCTTTCTGTCATAAAGGCATACTTTCTAAACATGTAAATCCTAGACTGCATGCATACTTTATAAGCATATCACACAGAGCTTTTTTTTACCCCCCTGAAGTGAGGAATTTTAACAGTGAAAGGTTCAGAAAAAGCAGGTAAAAAGTCAGTCAGCCATTCACATAGATATTCAATCCTTTCCTGAGTTCATTTAAAGCCAAATTCAAAGAGAACAGCAGGATCCCAAAATGGTATTTCAGACAAGACACTTTCAAACAAGACTGTTGTTTGACTTTCAAGCAAAAGACTTTTAGAACTCATTCATCAAAAGATAAACAAACATAAGAGACCTTATCACACAGGTGCAGCAGATGTAACAGAAAAAAAGGAAAAAAATCACACCTCTGACAAAATGGGAGATAAAAGTAGATAACAAGAAGCAAACAGGGAACCAGATTAAAGTCACTATCTTGAGACCTTGTTACAACTCAGATCCATTCAGCAGAGATCTACTTCACAGCAAAATCTTCTCTGGCTTTCAGGAGAAATCACAAAGAACCTGCCATACCAGAACAGATGTTCAGGTAATAAGTGAATGCTCTACCCCATTATTCTGTAACAAGAGATGATTTTCAGCAAAACAACAGCAATGTAATTTACTTTCACTAGTCTGATCATGAATGAAGTAAGGGTAGGTCTTACCCTAGTAGGAAAACTGAGAAGAAGAAATGATTGTGAATATGAAGGCTTCCTAAAATCAAAACTTTGCCTGTTCAGAACAAATTCAGACACTTTTGGTCACAAATTACAGGCTTAGAAAGCACTTATTTCTCAAGGAAGGAAACTATTAAAAGTCACAATGATGGGTGACACTAAAAGGGGCAACTGGATAAAAGCCATGTGCCTCAGACAGAGTCAGATCACAGCAGTGGCTTCCTCAAGGAGAATTTTTTGGGCCATTCCTTAGTGAAGAGAGACTGCTTCACTAGAGAAACTCAGCACTGTTCCAATTATTCTTGTGGGAGAAGAAAGTTCTGAAGTTAACAACATTGAAAAACCAAGAAAAGTTTGGGAAACAAGCCCAGGAACATTAGGCTCTCATGAGGGGACTTTTTTGTTCAAGAATGGAATGTGACAAATACCTTGTCAATCTCTTGCATTAAAAGCCAGAGCTCTTAGACAACAACCCAAATGGATTATTCTAATACAGAGATACATTTGAAAAAATTGTAGATCACAAATGCAGTTAAGTGAGGCCAACTGTTCAATCTACATTGTTTTTTTGACCTAAAATTCTGAATTTAGACTTGGCAAGAGTGCTCACAGTACAAACTCTTACCCATATTTTCATTAAGTACCAGTGATTTCAGGTGAGTTCGAGCAAGAAACTTAGTTAGGTATTATAAATAGTATTACGGCTCCATGTGAAGAACTTGCCTGAGGTTTTGAAGAGTGATAGATTCTACTACATGACTAACACAGATCCACTGGGAAGTACGATAGATATGGAAAATTATTTCACCACTCTTCCAAGGGACATATCCTTCCTAGCCAACTCAGGATGCAATAAATGATTTATAGCCATTACAAAGCTGTGTTTGGGATATAGTCTGTGGAAGTGACCAGCACGAAAAGTAACAATTCTAACAATTAAAAAAATCTTTTTATTTGCCATGCAGAGAAACAGATCAGTTCATTTACGACTGATTGGGAAAACCCTCTCAGGCAAAAACAAAACAAAAGAAAAAAGAAGGGAAAAAAAACATCAACAAAACAGGAAAATCATCCAACTTGATAATATATTTCTGGGGTAGTTTTTGGGTGATTTTTCTTCTTCTGATTCCCTCACAGGGAGATCATGTGTAATCTTCCTCAAGACATGTTTACCCTATTCTTATTGTGTTAGGATTCCCTATTGAAAATTACTTAAACATGTAATTGATCACTTATTTGAGAGCAGGGGCTACAAACAAGTACCTCTGAAATTATGTCATACCCTAGTGTTTAAACCACCAATGACCTGATTCAGGGGCAACAATGATGCCAAGAGTCATCAGAGGGATTTCAGCAGGAGCATAATACAGCTACATGAAGGAAGAAGCTGTCACAGGAGGAGGAACAACAGAGACACAGTCAGAGGCAATTCTACTGTGGCCATCAATTCCACTAGGACTATGCCAGAAGCAGTGAAAATTTCCTGAAGGAACCACGGAAGAACCTTTAACAGCTGCCTACAAGGTATCTTTGAAATGTGTAGTCAACAGACAATAGCAAAGGCATGGGAAAAGGTATGTTAGAAATTTAATCTGGCAAAGTTTTACCTAATCAGATATAGTTCCAGTGAAGTAAACCTGCTTACTCTTGTGCTTTAAGTTAAACATCTGCATAAACTTGTGCATGTTAAAGATCAGAATCTAAATCTAAATTGTTAGAATCAGGCATAATGCATCTGTAGTCTCAATTAAATCTGTTTTAGAATAATCTGTCTCCAGTGGATAGCTTACCCCTGAGTAAACCCTGGGTAAACCCCTGGGTAACTGAGGAATTCACCAGGCCAGAGAATAAGAACTGTATTTTATGTATGGCAGTGTAATAGAAAACAATCCTGTTCTGTGCTAGAAGAACACTGTCACTCCCTGTCAAGGCAGCTGAAATGAAGCAATTTATTTTCCAGACAATCTTCTGAAAATTATTTTATAAATTTGCTCAGAAAGTACATTGAGAAGTAACTTTTGATTAAAAAATTCACTTAACAGAGCAGTATGGATACTGCAAGTACAAAAGATGGCAGATTCTGTTTGTGCAGCAGAGCACCATTCCTCTCTTCAGCTATTAGTAGTGTCATTTTTGTAATATAAAATCCAATATTCTCATATGGTAAAGCTGCTGATTGTTTAAAAGGATAACAGGATATAAGCCCCTTTCTATAAACAAGATGCAACTTATCTATCTTATCTCAAATAGAACCCATGTGTTAAGTAGATATTAACAGGTAACTGTAGTGCATTTTAATTTTATGTATGTAAATTACATGTGTTACATATCTCATAGCTGCACTTCCTTTTTCCTTCCTTCATCTTTAAAGCAGCATACAGATACAGAACAATTCTTCCAAGTGAAAGGATCACTTGAAAGTTCCAGATATTTTCCCCTTCCAGTACTATCATAGGTGATAAATTACAACAAATTGCAAGCCTAACAAAACAACACTTTAAACTGTATTGTCATATTTATTATGAAGTTCCTGGTTCATTGCATTTTGGCATTTTTTACAACTGGTTCTGACAGTGATTAACATGGTTTGGGCTTCTGCTGTTTCACCCAAGAGAAATAAAACACCAAAATCTCTGCAGGTGTGTAATGGGCCAGGGATTCACAATCTGTTCTGCAAAGTCAGACTTCAAAGACTTCAAAAACAAAAATACTAAAGTTGGCATTGCCTCTGTAATAATTTAAAGCTTTTTTGCATATTTCAAGGAATTTTAATTTCAGTTTTTTAATCAGCACTGTTATTCAACAGTTTTCTGCAACAATTTAACCAATTGCATGACAAATTCTCCATTAGCCCTGAGTTTCACAAACCAAAAAACATACCAAGGAGTAGATCTGAGACTTAATAACAGAGCAACCTAAATTATTAAGTACTTACTTGAGCTTGAAAAGGGGGCTTTCACTTATTTGAAGTACACTGTACAATTTATCTGATGCATATGCGTGGTTAAAATTATACAGTAATTACAAAACAGCAATCACACAGTTGCACCTGCAGTACAGGAGCCTCAGGACAACATCCTAATTGTTTCTGTGATTACCTGTCTAAAAGTAGCACAGAACATACTGAAGGAGAGGTAAACTTCAGGTTACAGTTTCAAGTTCTTTACAACTAAAAAAACAGAACCAGAGGGAAACCTCAAAACAATACTTATTTCTATAAGTGTTAAAAGAAAATTCTATCTTACACGTTATAGAAAATGTAAAAGCATTTCATTAATAAATATCTCTGTTATGTGGTAAATACAATCTCTTAATATGTTTCTTTGTGGTTTCCTTGAAAGTGTATTATCTTATATACAAGACACTGTATTTTATAAGCGCTTTGAGAATGTTTTGCTCCCTATCAAGTGGCATTTTTCCTTGACCTTTGGCATTTTAGTTTGAAATTAAACTTCAAAAGCATAGCTTCTTCAGTATGGGACAAAATATTTTGATCTTAAAAGAAGACTGAAGTAATACCCTAAACATTTCCATTTTCCCTTGGAAATTATAAATCTAATTTCAAAGTTCACTTATATACCTGATATTCAAAGGCTCAAAATGCTCATCAGAACAAAATGAGTAATTGCAATACAACATAAACCCATGGAAAACACTTATACCATTTTGCTGAAGGTTCAGTCAAAACCACTGTTCTAGAGCAAAATAAAATCATCTTCCTGATCATAATAAAATAACATTACCACAAAGATAAAAGCATCATCACAAAGATGAGCAAAGGCCTGGGAATCCTGGCATGTGAGAGAGTGAGAGAAGTGGGTTTGAGCAACCTTGAGACACGAAGGCTTAGAGGAGACCTTGGCTCCATGCTCAAAGAGTGCCTAAAAAGAAGGAAACTCCCTCTTTACAGGGAGTCCCAAGGAAAAGATGAAGGGTAATGGGTGCAAGTGACTTCTGGGGAGATTCCAGCTGGGCACAAGAGGCCAATTATTCAAAAAGAGTCCAATCAGCTACTGCAAAAATCTCCCCAGGGAAATGCTGGCTTCCCCAAAACCAAAGCCTTAAAATCCAGCTGGACAGGGGACTGGGCCAACATTTCTAGCCTGTGCTTTTACCAAGAAACACTGGAGAAGGTGAGAGAGGTGGTGGAGTCAGCATCCCTGGATGTGTTTAAAGAAAGACTGGATGTGGCACTCAGTGCCAGGGTTTAGTTGAGGTATTGGGACATGGGTTGGACTCGATGATATTGAAGGTCTCTTCCAAACCAGCAATTCTGCGAATTCTGTGAAGATGATGCTCCAAGTCCCTTCCAAACTGCTGTTCTATGATTCAGAGACCATCAGAAGGAATAAGCCAAACAAATCGACCAGAAGAGGAAGGTCAGAAGGACTATACAGTCTTTAGCATTGCTCTTTACTAGAAGAGGATTAACTAAGCAAAGGGTCAATTAGAAGTAATTTTAATTGCAAAGGTGTTGATGATTTAATAATTAGGTGTGAGTGAGTCATGCAGAGTAGCATCACCCTGTGTGCTGTCCTGGGTCCTGACTCGGCTGAACAAGATATTGCTGCCTTCTGAATGCCTCTACATCTCTATTTCCATCAGCTTCAGCACCAGACCTCTAAACAAAAAAGACACACATGATTCTTTATTAAGAATCCATATTTTTAAATTTTTTTCTTTAAATTTGTAGGACTTTGGTGCTCTATGTAAATTCTAATATTGTCAGTCAGAGGGAATTTAAGAGATAGCCAAGTAACAAAAGCTATTTTATTTGCTACTCTTGGAAATCCACAAATTTCACATAAAATTGCTGCAATTACACTCCATGCAATGATTTAATTAATACTAAGGAAATAGTGCAGTTAAAATACAGCACTAAACATGGCTGAAACAAAAGTAATTCATCTATAGAGACAAACTAAAATTTACGAATAGCACGGTAAAATCACAGCATAACAGGTGAAAAGGTAAAATTCATGCTCTACAGAAGAAATGGCACTTGAAAAAGAAAATCTACCTAATAAGGGTAGATTTCTCAGGTTTTTCACAAAGTAAAAGATAGCATAGATGCCTCGCTATGGGAATTTCTTAGAAATTCAATATAAAAACTTTGAAGTCCATTCTTACAAAGAAAGCTCACCCATCCATTAGATAACAGCTGGAAAAGTAATATGCACATGACTTTTGAAAAGTAAATTTTCAATTTATCACCATATACTGACTCAGTCCTGTCCACAGATAGTTCATAACACTCCTAGGACTGCTCTGGCAGCCATTACTTGCCATTATTTTTGATGCTGACAAAACACAACTTTAATACATGCTCTCAGCTCTATTGTGTGGTCTTATTAGAGAGCCCAGAGGCAGAGTAGGCAAAATCAGAATGGGAAAAGTTGTGTGCCATCAAAGGAGAGCAAAATAATTATTTAATATAACAAAACATAGAGTAAAAGCCCAGGTGACATCTGCCTTCAATATGTCCTGTTTCTGCATAGTGTCTACTTGGAGAAGTAATAATTAAATGGGCAAAGTACTTCAAAAGTGAGTTATTCAAATCTGGAAAGCAGAAATTAACAACCAGAACTCATTAGAATATTCAAGTGTCCCAGATTCAAACATCAGAGAATGCAAAACACAACAAAAATATGCTAATCTCTCCCCCACCCTCCATTAAATAACAGATATTATTAACATAATTATCAGCTAAGCCTGTGTGGCAAAATACTAACTTTCTTCTCCAATACTCACAAAATTATGAGACATGTAGGAGCTCAAAAAGGTATAAATACAGGCCATTCATAGCAGGTTTGGGTTTGGTTTTTCGTTTGGTTTTGGCATTTTTTTTTTTTTTAAATCATCAGGCATCCAACCAAAGAACATAATGTTAGGCTTCCTTCCACTACACATATTCCACAACTGCAAAGTGAAAGGCAACCTTTAAATTTGTGTGTTTTCCAGAGTTGCAGTCTCCTGATTCCAAGTCTGTAACGCTATCAGTTTCTCTCTAAATTATAATAAACCAAGCATACAATAAGGATGTTAATTTTTCACATTAATTCAAACATTGTAATAAAGTATTACCATGTCTCCTTGATATGAATGTTCCATGATATTATTCCTATGATTATTAATTCCTTTGGCATACACCCAGAACTATTTATACTGTATATAAATTAATAAATTATGCATCTAGCAGTTAGTTCAAGTCGCTCATTCCAATTTCTGTTAATTAATAATGTGGCTGTCATGTTAAATCAGAGGATTTGTGCTAAAAAAAAAAGGTTAAACTATTATCTATCAAACACTAAAAAGGCTAATCGATACTGTTAGCCTGAAGACACTTTTGGCCTTACCTGGCATCACTTCTTCCAGATAGTTACTTTGTTTTATCTCAAAGACTTTCCCTGCAATGCTCTGTTTTCAGAGAAAATGAGAAGCTGGGGAGAGCAAAGAATGTAGAAAGCTGGTATATGTTAAATAATATATGTATGATATTGAGTAAAGCAGGACTAAGACTGCAGATCCAAATGACTGCAAACTATCCAAAGGCTATAAAGATTCTTGGCTGATAATGACTCATGTCCCTGAAAGTTCATTTTGACAGATACCTATGGGATTTTCCATTGATGCTAGCCTACTGAGAAAAGACAAGATCTGAATGTGCAGCTTCCATAAACGTTTTGATGCTTAACTATTAGAAATGCTCTCCATGTAAAATTTTGGAATGAAAAATAAACATAACACTACAATATGTCCTGTATTTCATTTTGAGATGCAGACAGTAAAATTCCTTTACTGCAAGTAACACAATTATTTCATGGCAAAGAGAAATGTTACTCCTCAACAGGAATGTCAGCCAGACAGCTGATTTAATTCTGTTAAGACTTGCAGGTTACTGTGTACCCCAGATTTCTTACAGTTAAAATTTACTTCTTATGGAAAAGTGATTTAAGACATATTTTGTAATCTTAAATTCTTGCCCCACAGAAGACACAAACATGCCCACTCAAAAAAAAAAAAAAAAAAAAAAAAAAACACTAACCAGCAAACCCCCACAGAAAATTATTTATCAGGCTATGGGGCATAGGTTGAGTGAGTGTAGTTTGAAACTAGAATGGTTCAAGTACTGAATTTTATTTTATGAAGACAGCTACTAAAAGGAAACTTCACTTTTCTCCTTTGATGCAAAAATTCTCTCTGTATACCCTGCTAATTGTATAAAGTGGCTATGCCTGATTTATAAAATTATGAGATTTCATCTTAGAAATAACCTTTACACTAAAAAATGTACAAAAAAGACAAGATTTCTCATTAGTTCTCTTACAGATAACACTACTGGTATAATCAGATATATTATCATATACCCTTCCGTTAGAATTCTCTCTTACTGCAGTTCATGTGGTGCTGACTTTAGTACCCCACTTGAAAAGGCTTTCACAAATCCTGGAAACCACACACTACTGGATGATGATGACAACTGATGTGGCACTCACAGCAGTGACCGCACCACTTTCTGCTGCTATTTTGTCCCTCTGCTAGCTCTCAAATTTTAAAATAGCTAAACTCCAAGTGGGAGTCTTGAAACTCTGAAGCACGCACCCAATTAATTACTCTGATTATCCAAACACAGAGAAAGTTGTCAGCTAAAACAAGATAAAGCTGCTCCATCCAGGAGCCAGAGCAAGCAAACCCTTGCCAAATCAACCCAATGGCCACAGCCTGTGCAGTGCTGTGTCAATGCTGCCCAGACACCTCACGAGTGTAGGAGAGAAGCCCAGGGCCATCTGAATTGTGAGTTTCAGACAAAAAACAGCTGTGGTGGCTCTCGCACACCCACATTTCGATTCTGTCCATGACACCGTGTCAGCACAGCAGGTCTAATGAGAGGATGCAGCGAGCTCAGGAGAATCATCCTAAAAATCTCATCAGGAGGAGCTGACCCGAGGCTACTGCAGCCCCACGGAAACAGTCTTTAATCTGACTCAACAAGCATTCAGGATTTTCTTTTGATATTTCCTAGCAGACACTCTAATGTAGCTTGACCTGTAGGATATGTAGGAGGAAAAGAACAAATACACAAAAAAAAGAAAACAGGAGGTAGAGAAGACAGTGAAAAAAAGTGTCTAACAGATTTTACAAGTTCATAGTTTGAAACTGCTGTGTACTCTTTTTTATAAGCAAACTTGAGGTACAGAAAAAATGGAGCCTGAACATGCTATTTCTAAATTATCTACAACCAGAAGAAAATGCCCAAACTATTTCTTTGTTGAACAAAATAGCACCAATAGTTTAATTTTAGCAAGAGCCACAAGTGTTCATGATTCATCTTTAGGAGACTGGAGGGCAGCCACAAGACTAAAACATTATTTTGAAATGCTTCTCAGTACTTCTACCATAGACAGGAAACACTGGAATGAAATCTGATTAGGATTTATATTTCTTTTCCAACTTTAATCTTCCTGGACTTTAGAGAGGCTGAAATTCCACATATTTTTCTAACACCGTTCATTTTTCCTATCTCAGTTAAATCTCAAAAAAAGAATGACCAATGCATGCACTGGTCACAGAGAGAATGAGAATTCATACAAAACAAGGTGCTGTTATGAAGCAAAAAATTCAGCCTCTGAATGATTCAATGCTGTTCCAACTATTCAGGTTCATAGACATCTTACAGAAAGACTTTGTTTATACATATATAATGTTAGAGCACATGAAATGTTTATTTTTCCTATGGTCTAATGCTTTCTCTGTGTGTCAGCTTAAGCCTCACCTCTTTTTTTTTCCTCAGGCAAATTTTACATAGCCCTTATGTTTATAAAACAATATATAAATAAATAGTAACACCTGAGAAGTAATGACATACCAGACATGGGAAGCTGACCAAATAAAATTGAGAATGTGGCAAAAATCCTGAGTTTCTTCACTTAATCTAAGATTTCCTCCCCCCTCCCACACCCCAATCAATTGGCTTTCTAATGTTGTTGTACTATCATTTATTTACCTAACTCTAATGCTGTAATACAGACTCTTAATTGCTTAAGATCACCCAAATTATCAAACAGGGAAAGTCCAGGAGAGAAGAAACTATTGGATCATTCTTCCCAGAACAAGTTCCACTTCTTTGTAAAGAAGATCCTTCTCCCCAGAGCTGAAGGTTTCCCAAAGCCTGTAGTTTGCCATTTTTGTCAAAATAATGTTGTCTGGTCTTTTATAATTCCTGACACCAAAAATTTAGTGTATTACATATTTGATAAGAGTTAAAAAAAAAAACCCACACAACAAAAACTCCACATTGTGCATGTCTAGTATAAAAACTTTAACTATAAATATTTCACAGCCCATTCTCATTAAAAAGTAAAAATATTTCTCATCCATTTCTTATGTGCATTTGGGCATGTAACAGGTATTTTTGAAAGAAACGTCTGAAAAATAAAAATTAAAAAACCCCAAGCATTTAAAAATGGCTTGAAATATACTGCATCAAACAGAACAGCACCAAAAATTACAAATCTTAAAAAAACTATGTTTATTTACTTATTCAAAAATTAAATTTCAGGTTTAAATACAGTTGAAAGAAATAAATGACTGTAATGGAAGAGGGAAATTACTGATTAATTTAATGCCTCTTCACAGTCATAATATATTTATAATGCTTTCTCTTTTAGATGATAAAAGTGAAGACCTGAGAGAAATAAAGAAATTTTTGTCTTAATCCCTCAAGTTACAAAATACTTTATCCTTAAAAGTGAAAAGCACCTGAATATACTGGGGCTTTGTTCCCAGTTTTTTTTTTTTTTTTAAACACAGTATCTCACCAACGTCCCTGAAATCAATAGAAAGCAGAATTTCAAAACCATTGGATTTGATAATTGATTTAATTAGTGGTAAAATTACTTGCAATTTTGTGTAACACATCTCAGCCTGTCTTTAAACTCATATTCTGCCAACACTTTTGCAGGAGAATAACTCAATTGATCCAAGGGAGGGTGAGGACACCTCAACCAAGTCCCCATCATCCCAAAAAACACAAAGGCATTGCAGCATCTTATCCTCACCTTAAGTCTCCCACTCAGTGATCACCACTGCACCAAATAAAAGATTCATCACTCCTATCCTCCAGAACACACCCACATCATCATACTTATACATCAAAAGGGTGTATTTATAATTTGTACTTTATACCATATACTTTATAATGCATATAATTTTATAATTTGACATTTTATGCAGCCTACATAGTGAAAAGAACATGCTATGGCACTTATGAGCCTTTGTTCTTGAAATTATGTGGTTCTGTACCAAGATTTTAGTATTGGAAAGTGACTTCTAAATAGCTATAAAATGGCATCTTGTTGGCATAACTATCAAGTCAAACCATGTCATGTAAGTTAATATTAAAAAAGAAAACAATGGAGCCTACATTCTGCATCTTGTACTTTAGACAGTAAATTAACTTCCCTCCTCTTCATACCAAAACTTAATTCAGATCTAAGAATAAATCCCACCCTTCCATAAGAAATTAACTCAAAAATATTTTTCAACAGAAGAACCAGTAGGAAAAATCTGTCTTTGCAACAGTGATTTCAGAAAAATGACTGAAGACATTCTCAAGCTTCATTTGAGACCATATTTGAAAGGAAACTTAATTAATACTTTATACAATCATAGCACCAACATTTTTGACTTTGCTTGTTTTTTGTTTGTTTTTTTTTTTTGTTTCATTGGTTGTTTTTTGGGTTTTTTTTTTAGCTGAGAAGGAAAATTATTTACTTAGCTGGAATTTTGAATACTTCCACACCTGCCAACTTAATTTCAGATGTTCTTCCCAATAACACAATGGTTGCAGCACAAAAATGCCCTCTTAGTGTAAGGAAATATATACATATATATACACACAAAGTTTCATATTTCAATTGAAACACTGACAATATAGATACAAACATATTTGTGCTGATCAACCTTTGATTGATTCTTTTGTTCGATACACTATTGATATCACAGTTTAATTGTTCTGTTACCACTGTTCACAGCTGTGGAAAATTAAAAGAATTAGTTATTTCTATTTTCAGGTTTTTTCTACATTGCAACGTATTTGTGTATGGTGTCACCATACATACATTGATCCTACCTGAACGAAATTCCATGAAGAACTAGAAAGGACTATGAGTAAACTGAAGAACATCAAGACTCCTCAAGAACTGTACAGACAGGAATTAAGTGATAACTATATTTGCCTCATGAGACTAAGACAGTTCTGATGAGAATTACATTATCCTTAATGACCAGAAAGTTGCCCTTTGCTTTTAACCTTTCATATCAACATAAGAAAAAATACAAATATCTTATTAAAATAAAACTTCTTTTTGAAATTTTCTTAAATTTATATTTTAAAAGAAAAGGATTCAAAGCATAATATTAAAATTTTGATTTATGATCAAATTATTTTTATTTACACTAGTTTTTATGTTTTGTTGTTAAGAAAAACATGAAGGTTTCGGCTCAGTCAAAATATGAATCTCCCAGTTATTTCAATTTTTTTTCCCATTCCTGCTACAAAGTACTATATTGGAAAGAGGCTCTTCGTTTTAGACCACAATTTCTCAAACAAGTAAAAAAGCCACCTAAAAACCCTACAGTAACAAATCGCCTTTTTTTTTCCTTTGGCATTCTATATTAGACTCTGATATATTGATTTCACTTAAAAGATGCATTTCATTTCAAAATGCTCATGTACTAATTAGCAGAAAATAGGTTAAAATACCATCATCTAATGATTCATGCATCTGGCATGGATGAGGCTTCTGACATCCCATACATAAATACAAAGCCATAGGCACGTTTTAAAGCCAGTTTGCCACTGATGCAGAGTCACCCTGGCTTTCCCTGAAGTCAGAGGAATTTATAAGGCACTTCTTAATGAATTTAAAATTTTGATACTACCGCAAGTAACACTGTAAAGCAGTATCTGAGTAATGCTGACAATTTAATATACTGAAAGGTGTAGAAATTATCCAACAACCCCCTTCCTTTTTAGCAAAGGCTAAAGGGAAATCTGCCATTAAAACCGAAAACCAGCCCATAAGCTTAGTTATTTAACAGGTGAATGCCTGTTAGTTAAGAAGGTAGAATACCTTCACATGATGAAGCAACACTGTTGGAACAATAGTCCCCCCAAAAAACTCCTACTCAAAAGTGTGTTTTTAACCAAATAAAAACATTTTTTAAATTACAGAAAATGCAGCCAGCTCTATTTTAAAGCAAACAAAAACTTTTCACTGTGGAAATCCAGTAGCACTGAATTAAATTCATGAAGATATGAGTCGAGTTTGCATCTAACTTCAAGCAAGAATAAATGCCTGTAGAGAAATGCAGTTAATCCTGTTCATTCAGTTGTGCCTAAGTAGCTTGTTATAGAAGGACAGTGACCCTGTGGTGTGTATCTATGTGCATGCACATGTGAACTTCCAGGGAAGAGGCATTTTGGGCAGATGGTTAAGAATAACCTCATCACTGACTTTTTCACAACTCTCCCAATTAGTAATGAACTAATGATGGGGATGGGGGTTGGAGATAAGTTCATAAAACAAAGCTCAAGACCAAAGTCTGGATATTTCTTCCAAGTAAAGTGAAAATAGAGTAATTTTCAAGACTTGTTAAGTAAAAACAGAGTGTATTTGGAAATGCCATCGGTGGAGAATACTGGCATTACTGGTGCCTGTATACTGTGTTACTTCTATGGCTTGAATTTATATACTGAACATTTTCACTTATTTATATTCTTCAAAATACCACCCTTTACTTTTTGGCAAAAAAAAATTGACAACAACATGGCAAATCTAACTACATTCTGCTGAATGCTGATTTCGGGACTTGAGGGGTACAGCACATATTGCAATGTATTGGTAGAGGAGTAGAGTGACATAAATGCAATAATATAATAATATATTTTACTAGCACACTCTTAGTTATCATGCCTTATTTCTGACCCATAAGCAAAATGACAGGTTCTCTTTCCTCTGCACATGGACTAATTTTCAGCAAGGTCAAATGATTTTATGTATTGCAACAGCAAATTAAATTTTTATTTATGGATTTTTTTTTTTGCTGAAGTTTCAATTATATGGACTGAAAAAGGATTCAAACTGCTCAACCTCAAGTTCATTTTGTGACACAAGTTTTTCAGAACTTTTTCAAAGATACTTGACATTTATTGTATTAGCTAAGACCATTACAGAGGATTTAAAGGAAAGTTTTAAAATCTCTTGAACACATATGCAGAAGGGGGAAAGGGGAGGAAGTAGTGAAATTCTAAATGAAAGAAAAACCAGGATTTTCAATGCTATAATTCTTGACCTTTCTGAGAAATTTCAAAAGCAAAATATTTAATATATTGACATATAATAATCTCTTCTGCATTTACTACCTAAATAACTAAGGAGAAAGCTACCATGAGTCCACACAGTCCTTGTCCAGAAGATATAAAATTATTATTTAATTGTAGAGCTGGGATTTTTTAAATTTTTTTAAGAGTTTAGATATGGTAGGGTAGACTAAGAATATTCTGTTTGGTTTTTTGGGTTTTTTTTTTTGCATTACATTCTGGCTTATTTTTCTCCGAGAGTTGAATCAAACAAATTGCTTAGTTTGAGCAAAAAGTTTCTTACTCCTGTTTTCAGCTGCACTGGGTGGCATTGCTCCTTCACTCTATTCCTTTTTTACTCTGTGCATTACATCCTCCACCCTTAAGTTTATGAAAATTCCTCATTTCCTTGATGCCTCATCCATCCAGACCTGGGGAGCAGAGCCTGTGGTAGCTGCTCAGGAGTGCAAATCAAGCATTTCATGCCCGAAGCTATTACACAGAAATGACTGTCTGGGGTTGCATCATCAGCATTACTACTGTAGCATGAAGGAGAAAAACAAAACAAATATTAATGGGAGAGATGGAAGGACAGCAATGAACACAAAGACTTGTTAAATCACTGCTGCTGATTTTCCATGGCCTCCCTGTTTGGAGGAGTTATGCAAATCGACCTAACTATTGACATGCAGGTGTTTCATCTCACATGGACCATCACAGCACCTCAGAGACTTCAGGGGTTTGTTATACATGGCTGAGTCAGGTAATTAAACTATTTGTTGCAATTAAATAGCATGAATACTGTAGAATCTACTCCTTCAGTCCTTCTAAATTTCCCACAGAAATTTTAAAGTGTATTAAAAGCAAAGAATTTGACCACCTTGCCCAACAGATGGCGAAAAGTTTCAGGTTTTCATTTGAAAAAGGTCAAGTAGAAGTCTCAACAAGGATACAGCAAAATATATCTGACACATACAGCATAAAACCTTCTACTAGGTTTTCTGTCAATGATTTCTCAAAAATATATTTAATAGATTTATAGCTTTACTGCACATCTTAGCCATGGAAGACTCTCATGGCTGTACAGCTTTCCCTTTTTATGTCAGATTTGATTAGTAAATATTCCACAAAACCTAGATCTTCTGGGAAAAAGTACTCAAAGAAGTGGTTTCAGTGAGCATTTATGATTCCTTCCTTTTTTTTTTTTATTAAGTTTGACTTTTTTGACACTATACTGTATTACAGGCTATTAGCCTAAAGCAATGATTGGGTAGATTAGATTTTTAGTGAAATACAGAATAAAAAATGTGTGAAAAATTGAAATTACAAGCTTGCATTAGTAGGTTCTTTTCAGAGGGCAGCTCCACCTTTGTTGTACAGTGAAGCAATAAAAATTTAGACCCTGCAGCTTACATCAGTGTAAACTGAAAACCATAGCCAACATGCCATGACACTGAAGACATCCTCCTCTAAGAAAGAGCTCTGTTTAAGTAAATTTCAACAAAAATATTTTTCTTTGGGTTTTTTCTCCACTAATACTGGATACTGTTTCTTACCCTCCTTTTTCCTTGCCATGTCTGGTCAACCAGCAGCCCTGGATTCCCAGGAGGAGCTGAAATAATTTCCCTGCCCATGTGGGACTTGGGGCAGTACCTGCAACCCTCCCACATCATTCAGCCAGAGCCCTTTGATGGCAGGACAGTTGAGCACCTTCCCTTCCCTTCCCTTCATGCCCTTGAAAAATTTCCCCTTCAAAAGCTCAAAGCATTAAGTTTACACATTGCCTTACAGCTCAGAATGGCTTCTCAAACAGCTCATTCTCTGCAAAAACTCTGGCAACTAAATCTTGCTGCATTTCATATTTCTCATACTAAGAAAACATGCTGAAAAATTCAGGAATACTATATAATATATACTGCAATAAACTAGGATAACACAAAACCTACACTTTCTGATAGAAAAAAAAAAGCACTCTCATAGCAGTTTGTTTTTTTTTTTAAATGTATAAGTGTCTTTTTTACATTGTGTGTCATTTTAATAAGAGAAAATGAATCAGCAGCTGATGGATGGATAGCACTTTCAGAAAGTTGATAACATGGCAGTGATACAGTCACTGAACCATGTCCCTGCCATCTCATATCTCATAATAATTTTCATTATAAAACAGACTTGCTTTAACTTCATAAGAGACATAACTCTTTTGGTCAGAGTAAAAAGAAGCTCCAGTATTTTTTTTAAGTTCCAAGTTACAAACAGCAGACTTTAATTGACTGCATTTACTCTTTTAAATTTTCAATTTAACAAAGTTAACCTGCTTTCCACTGCAGAACAAAAACCTTTATTACTTGCAGAAGATGGCTACAAAACCCCCATGTTCTCCTTTAATCTGAATTGCAAAGGACAATTGGTCAGCCAAGCAGAGACCAATATTCTGTGCAGCAGAGTCAGTGTGAGGATGCTGCCCTGGTGGATAGGAGACAGCAGATGGAAGCTATAGAAGTACAAGGTAGCACATCTATTTTCCCAAGCAGTGCAATTCTTAATTAATCTGCAATTTATGAAACTCTCCATGCTCCCAGGAGTCCTCCTAGGAAGCCTTTGCTTTGCTGGTCTCTGAGGAGGTGAAAAAATGCCTCCCTTGGTGCACCATGCCTATGGCATGACACTGAGGACTCTCTACGGCACAGAGGAAAATAAGCACATGAGGAAGAAATTAATACCTAAAGCAAAATATCCAAATAGCACTGGGCTAAAAACTAAATAATAAGTTCTAAAGGAACTTCAGAATAGGGAGCCTGAACAAACGTTGCATGGAAGGGGAGCAGATACACAACACTATAATGAGGCATTTAGCAAGAAAAGCTCTCCTCTAAAATCAAAGGCAGAAGCTAGGATTTGCTTTTAACTAAAAAGCCCGCTTTCCTTGACACAATATTTAGCTCTAACCTTTGCCTGAGCTAGTTATAAGGTATTTCCTAGAATTGGTGGTGTCACTTTAAACAACATCAAAAAGGAATGGGAAAGACTTTAAACACTAAATATTTTTTTTTTTTAATTTCTTTCAATTAATTTTTGAACTACATGCAGTTAGTCAAATGTAAACATTTTGCTTTGCAGAGAAGTTCCCTTGAAGAAAATATCCTCCGACACAAGGAAGAGTCACCATCATGCCAGATTAGATCCCTGGTTTACTAAATTACCCATGAGAGTAACTAAAGCCTCACACAATGTAGTCTTTTGTTTTTTAGTCCATAAAATGATCTTTGTATCTCTATTATCACCTCAGGATTGACCTTCACTATAAATTCATCTTCCCTCTTTTCTCCCATTTTTGCAAAACTTTATTCTCCTACTCTGGAATTTCAGCTATGACTGTCCTGCTGACTCACTGCTCCGCTCCACTCCCCTCCCGCTTGACTGAAATACTATTTTCAGTATCTTTCCCTGGGATCTGATTACAGCATGTAGAGAATACTGCTACTCCTTTCCCTGCAACAACAGATTGAGCCTGGACTATTCTCACTTGGATTCTCTTCACTAGTCTCATACTCACTGCTTATTTCTCTTTTCATATATTTCCACCGTTGTCAATACACAAATGTGTCCCTCTGGATGAATGCCATCTGGAACAGCCTTTTTGCATTGCTTTGCCTCATCAGCTCCAGCTTCTAGTAAAATCTCCTTAAAATTGGAATTTTAAAATATAAATATATTTAATATGAACATTACACTGCAATTAAGGCAATAAACTCCCTTTGCTTCCTTTTCAAAAGTTATGCACCGTTAAACCATGGTCAACCTCAAAGTGTTCAAATGTAACAATGTAACAATTCTGAGTTAGTAAAACCACCAACAAGAAAATCTCGATTTGTAAACATTAACTTTGACCTGGTCTGCACATACATGGAAGCACATATATGTAGGAGTCAAAGAGAAAAGCATCTTCTCCCTCTCAGGAGAAATGGGAGCCAACAACCCAACACGCTCCACTCCTTTTAAATATTTCATTTGTCTTAGGCTTGTGAAGAATGCCATGCTAAAAATGCTGATAGCCTGTTTTGCAGAAGCAATGTCCTGGTTCCAAGTGAGCGGCTGGAACAATGTTTTATCTCCAAACAGGAGGCAGGAGACATCACTTGGACTGCTGGAGTCAGTGCCGACGTTACCAACATCTCCACCAGGATGTAGAAAACAGAGCCTGGTCAAAGTAACAGTGAAAAATTTTGAAACAATCCAAGGGGCTTGGATTGTCCTCCAAAAAGGACAGGATATTCTGTATTTTACTTGTTACTAATGGAAGGCAGCCTAGAAGAAGCTGGGTTTATCTTTATATCTTTTTATATCTATGTATCTGTTATCTTCAATATGAACTGAATTTACACCTCACAGAGTGAACTATGATGGTAACACTCTGGAATAAAATAATTTTCTTCCTCATCTGCATACTTCCCCATCAACCTATTTTCCACCAAACTGCAGTCCGAGTTTCATTCGTTTTTTTCCTAAATGCATTCCTATCTAGCCATGTGCAAAGCATTCTGCTCTCATACACATCTAAATAAATGCACCAAAAGTAGTGTACAGATGTTTGCCTGCTTTGCTGAAGCAGAAACAGAGATGGTAGAGCTTTATCACAAATATTTGTCATTGTTGTGGCACATCCTCACTAATTTCTGACAGATATTGTACTTCACAGTGTGCTGCTATTTCAGCTGCTGTAAATTTCCACAGAGAAAGAGGTTTGAAAAGAAATGGCTACCAGAAAAAATCATTAATAATTTTAGTTGCTATGCATTAACCAGAATTAGATTTTAATACATGTGGTATTTTCTTTATAAATTAATGACATGTAAGAAGCCTAATGAGATCTGACTAAGGTTTTAATTAGAAAATTGAACAACACAGTGATGATGTACTCATGTTATACCCAAATTCACTTCACAATATAACTGGGGGGGGGGAGGGATGTGTGAAAGTAGCCTGATACATAAAGAATACTTTTAAAATGTAAATACCTACAGTAAATGGAGACATGTTATTGCTATCACACATTGAGAAAAAGTGTTTGGTCATCTCTTAATGCACTCAACAAAACATGGCGAAGGAAAAGTGCTGGGGTGGTTCAGCATCCTAGGACAATTTAAGAGTGCCCTTTAATCATCAGTGCGGCAGATTCCTCTGTAATAAGGCAAAAGTTTCAGCTTCTTCAGGGCTAAAATCAGCCGAGGCTCCCAAAATGACAGAAAAAGTCCTGGAAACATTGTAATGAAATCTTAACAAGCCTCCCTAAAACTTATGAACAACCTCACTTCTCAGTTATCCAGTGTTTGGTACCTTTTAGTTCCGAGTGTTTCTACAGTTCAGCCAAATTGCATCAATTTATCTAGGCAATAAAGTAACAGAAATTTAAAAAAAAATCTTCCAAACCAGAAGCCACAAACTGCTTCAGTATGGCTTACTGGTGGATCCACTGCATTGCATTTATGCAACCCAACTTCCCATAGTAAATTGGACAGCTTAGAGAGAAAAAAAAAATGTTTATAGATTGGCATAAACACAAAGTACAGCTCATCCTCACTAAAAATCAGATATATTGATACTGTACTGCATTATTAGACACAAAATATGACTACACAGATGGATCATTCTGTAAGTTCTCTTTTTAGAAAATCACCCCTTTAAATCAAAGGCGACACGTTGATCCAGCCTACAGGATTTCTGTCTTGTAAAGAAAAATCCAGGTATTCTGTATACCATGCAAATAATCCAGTATTATATGGCCCATAGAGTTCAAAATAATGTTCCTGAAACAGATTTATTACAAAACAGAACAAGGGGAATTCTGTATTTGCCCTTATTCGTGTATTCCTAATCAGACATATGCAAAAAAAAAAAAAAAAAACAAAAAAAAAAAAAAACAACAAAAAAAACCACACCAAAAACCCCACAAACAAACAACAAAAAAACCACAGAGGAATTAGTAACAATTAGAAATCACAGAATTGTTTCTGCTAGTCAGAAACAATTCAAACTTTATTATTAGACCACTAAGGATTAACAGCCCCAGCAGTTTGGGTGAATCTACCCTGAATCAAGGCCATCTTCACTATTCACTCTTGCTCCTGCCAGTGCAAGCAGAGAATGAACCACAGGGAAATTGAAGCTTAGCTTCATGGATGGATTACACAGCTGACTTTGTCTTCACTAAAGCAAAATCCAAGATAACAACGGAAAATACAGCAGCCCACTGAAGCCAAGAGATGTACTATAAGTGTCTGCCTGTGTTTCTCTTCTCTTTATTGTCCCCAAAGCTCTAAACACTGATTAAAAAGAAAAAAAAAATACAAAGGCTCCAGTCTGGCCTAAGACTTCTCCTTATCCTGACCATATAATTATCCATTTCCTGTTCCCGTATGTTCCGCTCATAAATGGTATGAGATATGTGAGCAGTCACATAGAAGAGGGACTGGTCATGTCTGGGTTTTCACTTGCAACTGAAAACAAAAAAATAAATTACTTTTAATGCATTAGTTCCAGATGTATCCATTCACTGTCACTTGATTTTCTTTTTTGTCCTTTGCTTTTTAAAATTCTAGTTTTTAATTTTTACTTTATTTATTCCACTACATGAATGCACATAAGTTCATTTTTACTTCCAGTTATAGCCACAACAATGAACGCTAAGGAAATAACCTTTGCACTAAAGCATTTCATGCCATCATATCGTCTCATTTCTATGGGATTGATAATGATTGTTGACATGCTTATGTCCAAATTCTATATGGCCAGTGATTTTAATCTAAATAGAAAAAATTTTGTCAGGGCATAGAAAAAATTTAGAATTTTGCACTTTCAGTGACTTTTCTGACCGGTGTGTCTTTAATATTGCCAATATTTCTCTTACCTTTTTTTTTTATTTTAGAGATATAAAATCATTTTAATGTATTCGGCTGTGGAAATAGAATCTTTAAACTGATGCGTGGTATGAAAAAATTGTATCTTCACAGGGCAGATTCAAAACTCTACTTGCACATTTTCTCTGTGAATAGCAGACAAAAATAAGCCACTGTGGGATTCTGAGCAATTCACTACCTGGTTTCACTCACTTATGGCCCCTGGCTTGAAATTGCCTTCCCTGGACTGCCTGCCTTGTGCTACTTGGTAAGTAATTAATTGGAAAGAGGCAATTACCACATCTTGATTATTCTGCAGCCCTTGCTCTGGTCTACAGGAGATGGGAACAAATGGCATTTCCCAGCGACACATGGGCAGTCCAGTATCCAACCAGGTGTAAAGTACGAACTTTGATTCCATATAATTTTCTCAGATCAGTTCATAATGACTTAAATTACTTTTTTTTTTTTTTTTTTTTTTTTTAAAAAAGATCTTCCCCGCCTGCAAAATCAAACAAAAAAGTGCAAGAGGCCTTAGTGGAGAAAGGTGCAAATGATGCAATTCAATTTATCAGCCTAATCCACACCACGTGAAATCTGATGGATTATATGTGGTGGTTCAACATCTCTTGCAATTATTTGCTCACAATCTTCCCACCAGCCAATAACTATCTGTCTTAATTGACAGTGTGTAATTCTCAAACAGCTGAACCTTCCTCTTTCAATGAATGAATTCTGTTGATAAACCCTTTGTTAATGTCTTAAGAGTAAATCCAGAAATTACACATTAGTGAGATATGGAGACAAGCAGCATCCTATCCCAAAACAAAAATCCGAACTGTCAAGAGCACACAACAGCAAGTTGCATGTATTCTCTATTCAAAAGCTATGGATTTTAACATTAATTACCTCTTTTTTCAAGCTTTAATTTGGGGACCATTTCATTAGATTACCTTCCCTTAGGATCTTCATGGCAGATATAGAGCTACAGAAATAAGAGCAGATTGTAAATGGAGATGATAGAGGCAATGAATACTTGTAATGAGGTCTGCATTAAAAAGAAAACCACTCAGCCTTCCAGCCAAAAATGCAAACAGAAGAAAAGTGCACAACTCACAAGTTTGCTCTGAACAGTGCCAGACTCTGGCCACCCAGGAGAGTACAGGAATTGCCATGAACCCCACAGCTAAAGCTCTCAGAATCAAGAGAATACAATGATTTCCAAAGGGTCTAATGCAGAAAATACTTCGGTTTTTTCCCCCCACCACTGTCTCTGGAGCATCCTTCAAATCCCATCACCCTTTCAAGGAACAAGAGCTTTCAAGCTCTTCTTTCCTTCTCAGGAGACAACTACAGTAACAAACTGCTCAGCTATCATAAGAAAAGCTATTCAGAAAGACAAACTGAGTTAAAACCTGAGTGCAGATAAAATTTTATTAAAGTCTCAGTTACAGAGCAGTCTTTATGTGTTTAAATACAAATTTTTAAGAACTAACAGAAGTTACACACAGATTAATGACTGGCAAGATCTTCTATAGTATGTCCATGTCTCAGAAAAATTAGTACTAGTGCATTAATATAAATATTTATAGAATGGGAACTTTAAAATGCTAGTATAATGACTTTTTTGTTTGAACTGTTTTTCTTAAAAAAATATATTAAAAGCCAACTTTTTGTATCTTTTTGGTGAGGATCTTTAAAGTAAAGATCACTATAAATGTTTGAGTAGATGTACAAAAAATCTGTGAGAAACATCCCCTCTGACCAATACCTTATCAGGAAAGATTTTGTGTGTTTATGCTCTCTCATCTCTGAATTATATTTAAGTTTTAAAATCAGAAAATGGGCCACTTTCTTGACCTCAATTGTTACACATTTTTAGCTATGAAATCTTTCTGATATTTTCATTATCGCCTGTCTGATATGATCTCACCTATCAAGCTTTGCAATGCAGGATTGTCTATAGCCTCTGTGCCTTGGGGAAGGATTTTTCATTTCATATTGTTTGTTCAGACTTTAATGAGATTCTTAAAAGTGCAATCCCTTGGATTCTAATAGAATCCCACCATAGCTCAGTGGCTAGTAGGAAGTGTTTTGACATGACTGCTTTTGCAGAAAGGGAAATTTATGTTCACAAAAGTAGACTAGATAATGAAAGGTGGAAGGAAAAGAAAAGGCAATGATGCAGCAACAGGTACTCAGATTATATTAAGTGTATAACATCAGAAGATATCAAAAAAAGGAGGAAAAAACTCACAGAAATGTTACTAGGAGTCACACTCTACAATAAAATTGCTTTTTCCTCCCTCCTTTTCAAAGTATTTTTTCCCCAAGATTACTGGTAATGACAACTAGAACATACAGGACTCCACAAAACAAAAATGGGAAAATTGGCTTGAAAATCTCCTAAGGAGAGTTGTACTGGTGTCTAGGATAAAAATATTTAATTTTAAAAACAAGGGACAGTTTTTTACCATCTTCTCTGAAATAGATGATTCCCCTCGTAAGAATCCTACTACTATGACCAGAAACCAAAAACACTTAGTACAGAGCAAATCTCAATATCAAAAGAAAATAATTACTTGGCTCCCCTCAATATATTTTTTTTGGGCATATCTATATTTAGACATGCTTTGGAAAATGTAAGTATCTTTTGAGGAAATAGACATAATTAGCAGGATGCTAATAATAATTCACAAAATATATCTACATTATTTTACGCATTCATTAGTATGAAATATTGAATTTGAGAAAAAATGAAAACTGTCCAAACTTTCAGGCCACCTGTGGATTCAGCAAGACTTGGCAGGACAACAGAAACCACCAGTATAAACATTAACTGCTGTGATCAGCCCTGTGTTTAATGTCTCATGGTACTCTCAAAAGCACAGAAAGTAGACAAAAATGAGCAAATCACTCTTAAAGTTAATGTTCCCTAAAGGCAAGAGGAATATGGTATCTGGAAGAGAAGCTGGGGAGAGTAAAAATGGTTGTTCATACTTCTTAACTAGTAAGTTCCAGCTGATTTCCATGGTACTTAAAAAGAAAAATAAAACTACTTTTTAACATAATTATAACCTTTTATTATTCTTTTCTTGCTTATCTTGGTTTTAGTAATTATTAATAGGCACCTATAATAATATACAATATTATTATTTTATGTCAATAATAATACATAATGTTAGGACAGGAAGACTGCAATTCATTGAAGGAGCAAAAGACATCCAGGAGCAGGAGACATCTTCTCATTAGTGAAGTAATGTAACACTGCTATTTGCTCTTCTCTCTATTAACATCCAAAGTTGAGAGCTGAACAGTTTACCAAAGTAGCAAGAGAGATTATTAATTTAACTGAGATAAGCCTTATTTCTGAATCACAGATTTACTGAAGTAATAAACTATTACAATATCAGAAGGGTATGTGGGTACATTAATCCACACACTGTGCGTGGTTTAGCAGACTGGAGGTGAATACACCTTTACTTTATTAATTTTAAAATGGTTTGGAGCAGACAGCTCATGGCAATATCCAGATCAGACATGAATTTTAGCCTCCAAAATGCCTCCAACATGACTAAGCAACATCAAGTGCTCCCAGCTAGAGACAGCTCTGGAGTATTTATGAGCTAGCTGGTAATTAGATGCTGACCAGAGCTTGTTTGATCCCAAGCTCAACCTTCACTGCCCTCCCAGCCAAGCTACAAACTGCCAACAGGAGAAAGGGGAAGGCACCAAAGAGTCAGAGATGGTTTAGTGGTGTTTGAAGGTGTTTAAAAACACCTTCATCCCAGAAATACCGGCGGACAGCTCCTTCGGGCCGCGGACGAAGCGCACCGCAGATGCTGAACTATCAGAGCTGGCAGAGTGCAGAGGCAGCCCTGGAGCAGGAGGAGGCTTTAGCAGAGCCCTGAGCAGATGCCTGGGCCAGGTCAGCAGTGCAGCTGCTCCTGGCAAGGCTTCAGCTGACTCCGGGGAGCTCTGGGTTCCTATTAGCCTCCACTTAATCCCAGGCAAAACCTGGCCCTGCAAGGCGATGCACCTGAACTAATAAGCTCCTCCTGGATCCAAAACACAGAGGGAACGGGGTGGGGATGAGCCAGCAGGAGCCAGCCTGGGTCCTGCTGGCATGGAACAGAGCCAGCACTAATAAGCTGGGCACATATGACAGCTATCATGCTGGGCTGTGCTGCACATCCCAACAGTGTGGGTATTTTCAAGGTTTTTTCCATTATCCACTGTTTTCTTGCTGGCTGCCTGGCATGCCACCACGTTAGTCTGGCCCTAAAACAGCAAACTGTGAGGGAAAATATGGAAAGGTCTCCTACCAATATAATTTGGCTGCTCCTGGCATTGAGGAAGAAAGATTTGGACCTTAAAAAAAAAAAAAAAAAAAAAGTGTTTTTTTCCTATGATTGCATATTTCAGCATTTTAGAAGTTGCTTTTGCCTGTAGCACGCGTTTAATAACATTTTAAAAGTAAAATTTGTAATACACCAGTGTTTGAAAAACTTGAATGGCATTTCCATTTTATGTTGAGCTTGAAGTAATCCCTATGTTAAAGGAGTTTATGTAAAATATGCTCTGGTGAATTAAAAATTTTCTTGAGAGGAAATACAGATTTTGTAAAAAATGTATCACAATCCTCTTATTTCTAAGATTATAAAACACTGCTAAAAAACCCGCCACAACTTCTGCTTTATTTTTACTTTGGGAGAAGAAACAGTGGGTTTCCTCCACTGGAGTACAAATCTTGAGGTAAGTGCACAAGATATGCCAACTCATCTTTTAAATCTCATAAACCTGTATCTGCGCTAGAAACGGGTTTGTTTTTTAATTTTTTTGTTCTACGGTGTATTTAACTAATTAATGCCCAGAAATCCAATTATTCTTATAATATGTTTCAAAACAGATATATTGCTTTTGTAATTCATATGCAGCTGAGTTCAAATTTCTACTTTTTTACCAATATAAAATTATTGTACTGCTTCACTGCTCAACACACCTATTTTCATCATGGAGTGGGGCTTCGGTAACAAACAAGACTACATTGTCTCAAGTTGTGCCAGAGGAAACTTAGATCAGGCATTAGGAAAAATTTCTTTACCAGAAAGGTTGTCAAGAATTGGAAGAGGTTTTCAAGAATTGGAAGAGGTTGCCAAGGTGAGTCCTGAGGTCCTAAATACCAGTCCTGAAGGTATTTAAAAGATGCACAAACGTGTCACTCATGGACGTGGTTTATTGGTGGACATGGCAATGCAGGGTTAATGGTTAGACTCAATGATCTTAAAGGTCTTTGTCACCCCACATGATTCTATGGTTCTGTGAAAGGCCTCCCTTACACAAATCACAAACTTGAATCTAAAATTCAATAAAGCTGAACCCTTAAGGGTTAAAAAAAACCAGTTGTATTTTCTTTGCCTTGAGGGCTGCATGAAAAAGAATCTTATATGCAAAGTCAACAAATTAAAAAAGTAATATCAACTTATAAACTGCTGAAGAAAAATGTGACCATTTTTGTGCAAAAACTGAAATGTTGCTATTAAGGGTAAACAACAAAGTTCTGCAGAAGACCAGGGAAGCAGATGAGGAATGACAGAGCAAACCTTGCAGCTTCCAGCCCTCTGTCAGCATGTTTCTTATTCCAAAGTTATTTCATTAATACACTTATAAGCACCTCCCCTCAGCCTTCAACACACAATTTCTACACACAAGGAAAAGCCCACCTAAAAAGTCAAGAAATAATCCAGGACAGTTTTATACAAGCTCTCCTTTCTGCCACAAGGTCTTTTTGAGTTAAATAAAATTCAAAACATCTTAAAGGCAGGGGAGACAACTGCAGTCTACACAGACAACACCACAGAATACACAGAACAATTGTTATAAAAGGAACGTTTTCTCCCCTCCCTTGATAAACTGCGAGTATGGAGTTTTCTCAGACTGCAGTTGAATGAATTCCATTCCTAAAACGTCCTGCAATTCTGTTCTGTCATCTTTCCAATTTCTTAAGACTTTTAAGAGGAGATAGTGAAAAACAGGTATATTATGACAGTGACTGCTTTAGCAGTTACCTGCAAAATCAACATCACCTTCCTAATTTCCATCTACCAGCCTTCAGCTTGTAGATCATACAATTAAAGCTGTGTCAGAGGCTCACAGTGGGTTATCCATCAGAACAGCAACAATCTGCCTCATTGGATGAGACTCTTGATGGAACTCCAAGGTGCTGAGTAACCCAGAAAGGAAGGGGTAAACTACTCAGCCATCTGAGAAGTTTGTTTCCTTTATTGTCATCTATACCCTTTATTGACAAGCCAGGAGAAAATCCAAGACATGGCCTTTTTTTTCTTAGCAATTCTTATAGTAAAATGCCAAGATCAAAACTTTAAATTTCTGCTCAGGTCTTCTTTGTCTCTCTTCTCCCAAACCTCTTTCAGCTGCCCTTAGGTGGTTCATTCTAAAATGCCATCATCAACACGTCAACATCACCTCTCCTAACTCTGCTGTTGTGAAAGCAAATTTCAAAGCCACATCTGGCACCAGAGGGCTTACCCAGAGCTGTGGGGCACCTTCCCATCTCGTGTTCCTGCAGCACAGGTCTAACACGTGTCCCTCAAACCTGCACGCTTGCAGACCACCACAGCTTGCTGGGGACGACTTCCCAGTGCTTGGCTCTCAATCTTTTGTCCTCAGAGGTGTGTGGATAGATTGCTCTGTGGAGATTTGCTTCCCCCTTGGAGGCTGAGCAAATTTCACATTATCCTGGGGTTTCAGCACCAGGAAAAACCTGGTGCTGAAACAGAAATTACTGATGACAAACCACAAGGGCCACGTGGCCCATCAGTGATTCAATTTTCAGGACAAGTTATTAAATTCGCAAGATTATTTTGCCTTGACAGACCAACCCAAGACTTCAATCTTCGTGATCACCACAAATATGTCAGGGTTTCCAACCTCTACAGTAATTTCTTACCATTTTAATTCTCATTTTGGTTTACCCAGTTTTCTAGACACCTTTATCATCTGTGAGTATATGTAATTTAGGCTATTTAAGAAATACAATTATTCCATCAGTAGCTCTGAAATATCCATTTCTGCCAGAAATAAATACATGGTAAAAGACTTTGACTCACACTTCAGTAAAAATTAGCTGTGTGATAGTCCATTCTTTTCAGTCCAGCCAGCGTGGGTTTCAGTGCAATACCTGCTTCTGACTAAGCTAGAATGCCACTAGGCTATGGGAAACAACCTCGTGGCATGAAACACGGTGCTTAAGAAGTAACAAACTATACTTAGCATTAAAAAAAAGAAATATGGAAAAAATTACCACCACTTTCTGATTTGCTGAAAGTAGATATACACAACGCATGAAAACACATACTTCCACAAGACAGGCAACACAATATTATTGTATAATTAGGAGGAAAAAACCTGACTTTCAATTACAGCATATTATATGTGGGAGACTACTGACAATGTAAACCCCTGCAGGGAGGGATTTGCAAAATTCCCATTACAGCCCATGGTGTACTACTGTTCACACAGAGAGGGATTTCCTAGAGCTGACATAAAACTACACTTACCTTTGGTTGCCACTGGGGTAAGTGTTAATTCAACATAAGTGATGGTTTTATTTGTTTGTTCTGTTTGTCAGAAAGGTAAAGACACAGCAGTTACACTGTGAAATACAGGAATTACGCTTCACTTTTACCACACAACTCAAGGGGACATTAAAGATCATCTAGTTCCAATGGAAGATAAAGACATAAATAACAGTTTTAGTGCTCACTGTGAAAAGCTTCAGAACCAGTTCAGATGAAAATGAAGACCTAGCCACTGGTTTATGTTCTAAAAGATCTTATTAATATGGTAATTTGCAGTACACAAAATTATTTGTGATACATCAGACAAGGATGAAATCACAAGTTAAATTCACTATGGCCTGGTCACTTATTTTCCTGTTGCCAGTCACAGGACATTTGAATTTGACCCAAGCACAAAAAGCCAAGCAAATATTTTATTATTTTGCATTTGCATTAGTTCAGTGCCTCAAAAACAGGCTTCTCTGGCAATGTGGCTGGTGACATTCAGGTGACAGAGGTGAGGGTAATATTAGGATCTCTGCAGACTGTAACGACAGCAATGGCACGTAAAATGGACTGAGCAAAACAGAAAAATGGATCCATCAAGGCAACAGAGCCTCTTCCACAAATCAGCCTGCTAATAAAGTAGCACAGAAAGCTCAGAGTAAGTTTATGCTCTGTCTGTGCTGGAAATTAGCAGGCTGACCTTCTAAGCCTGGACTGTCAGTGCAAAACTAAAGTGTCACCAAGGTCAACAATTACACATACGCACAGCAGCTGCACTATCATTCTTAGCATTTGTTTCCTGACATAGGAATAAGTTAAACTATCCTGTAATATGAGAGCTGCAGAACTGTAGGAAGCAAAATTACAAAAAAAAAAAAAAAAACCACACACAGTTGTTTTCAAAGCCTCAAACATGCAAACAATTGTTGCATTATAATTGTAAAATAATAAACTGGTGATTTAATTTATTGCATATATATGTTTTAAAAGTTTGATATTAAAAATAATGAATAATTAACACAAATGAAGCAGCAATTACTCTTTTCTGCCTTTCACGTTTACCATAATAATCTATTATGAGAGCCACCAGTGAAAAGCAATAAATCTAATCTCACTTCATTTTGCTGATCAACAGCAATCAGTTAATGGGGTATCATATGAGATACAATCGATAGAACAGGAAATTTAAAGAGAGATGTTTATTGCTACTTAGTGAGTACTTCTATCGATATTTTAAATTTATAATTAGAATAACAACTCATTTGCCTTTCATCATAAAAGCAGAAAGCTTCAGTCCTTGCTTTTAGACTTCCAGATGCAAAAAACCCATAATTTTGTTGTGACAGAATTTGAAGGAAGACGAATTTCCCCACCCACTTTAACACAACAAAATGCTATAAGATATTACCATTTAAAAAGTGTTCCAATTAAAAAATAGAGATATTTCAACAGTGTCAAGCAAAGAAATAAAATGCCAAGCTCTAAATAAAAGAGTGTTCTCATACTGTCCATGCAGGAAGGACTTCAATAGGATTTTTACATTATTCTACATACCATGGACTTTATTCAGGAAGATATTTATGCATATTTCTAATCTTATTAATGGCTTACTCACTGATGAGCTCATTGTATTTCAAGATGTGCTTTTTTTTTTCTCCTGCCATGATTCCTTTAGAGTTGCATTTCATAGATAAAATAGAAAAATTACACTATAAGTAGCCTAATACGATGCTCCATCTGTGACACTGACATAATAAGGTGTTTCAGAAGATATAAGAAAGTCTCAAGGGGAAATTTCTTCCCAACTCCAGGCACCTAGCAGATGTCATTCTTTGTCTTAAAAAAAAATTAAAGTCAAATTATGTCATTTTTGAAATTTAACATGTTCATGTCTGTTTCATTTTCCTTTCAAAACCTTTCTTTTTGAATATTGTTATAGAGTTGATAAAGTTTAAATTCAATTCATTAGAAGTACTATGTTTAAACTGTAAAAAAACCCCAAATAAAACCACAATCTCCAAAATAATTCACAAGATCAGGATTTAAGAACAGCAGAAGGGAAAAAAACCCTACATTTTTGTGTTCCTTCTGAGAGGGACAGGTCTTGGCCTTTCTGAGGAGTATAAAGAGTTATCATAAATAAAAGTGGAAGAACTCTAGAAATTGTGTAATTTATTGAAATGCCATTACATAGGTAGCAATTAACAGAAAACAACCTTAGTACTACTGAAAATAAAGCTCAGAAACTGAAATCTAAACTAAAGCTTAAAAACATACTCCAATTTCTTCCTACTTTTTAGACATCTTGAAAGCTTCAGTTTACAGAGCTCTGACACCTTCTGCACTCCTTCACTCCATAAATACAGATGAATGAAATTCAAAGTTTTTTGTACAACTAGAACACCTGTAAACATCAAAATGTTTTAAATACCCTAAATTCTATAGTAACCTCAGTATTACACACTTCAAATTTTCCTGTTGAATATCATTCACTGGATGCATCAAGAAGATTTTCCTAAAACTGTATAGCCCACAAACCATAGAAATGTATTCCTTGTTTCATTTACTACCGCATAAGTTTAGATGTTATTTTCTACCATCTCTAAATTTGTTTTCCCATATGAGCTCTAGTCTGCCTCAACTTTTAGGAGGCACTTAGGAATGACCTGAGGAATTACCAGTACCACACGAAAAGGAAGCGTGAATTAAGGGACCCCGGGAGGAATTATCAATCTCACAGAAGTTAGACAAGCCCTAGTGACAGGAAGCACATGGTGTAGAAGAGCTGGAGTGAAATGAGCCAGGGCACATAAAACATCTGCCTGTGGAAGCTGTGATACCTCCCAAGCCTTGCCTGTGAGCCTTCTCAAAGAACTTGAGCAAAGACGAGCACAAGAAGTTATTCATTCTCGTTTGACCTACTTTATCTTCTAATTAGCATTTGGTAATTGGCTGGAAAAAGTCCAATTTCTTGCCCAGTAGATGCTTCTTCAGGTATGCTGACTGCTTTGGGTTAACGCCTGGGAATATGGCAATCTGTACTATGTGATTTAGGAATACAAATCTCACCGTAATTAAGTGTAATCCAAGTACCTAACAGTTAGGGATTTTTGATCACTCCAAATGTCACACTATATTGCAAAGGATGACATGAAAAAGCTGCCAGTGTAACTCCAAAGAGGGATAAGTAAATGAAGGAGAGAGATCTTGCTCTCCTTTTCTGCATTTTAGAAGTAACAGATCATCAAACCTGAAAGATTCAGTAAATATTTTATAGAGAGGGGAAAGAAGAGAACGTAAGTGCACTTAAAACTGACTGCAAACTAAGTACTTTTAAGAATAAGTTTTAACTTCAGATAAAATAGCAAGAATATTCTGAACAAAATCCAAACCAAAACCAACAAGGATAATCGAGAGGGAAAATGTAGATAATACTATAAAATTACTTGACTGGCAACTCAAGTCAAGCTACCCTTCTGCTTTTTTTGTAAACAAAGTAATCATTTACCAAACTTGTCAAATGAACTCCAACCTTCTACTCTGAAAATCTCAATCTGAATGAACATCTCCAGGCATTCCATCCAATCTGAAAACGCTCCAGTTGAATAAAGCCCCATCTGACCCTGGAGAATCAGTTCAGCTGAGGAAATAGCAATACAAAATACATGCAAATATCTATTCTGACACATTTTTTAAAGGTGGGTGATAGTTTTGATTCCCCCCCCCCCCCCAAAGCATCCCAATGCTTAGTCATGATGAATATTGTAGGGCACCACAAGAACCTTTATAGCAATGTTTCAGTCTCAACAAGAAACTGGTGACTAAGAGCAGTGTGGATGCTGCATCCCTTTAACTGGACTGAGGTAGGCAGCATTAACTGCTAAACAAGTAATTGCATTTTCACGCTGAGAAGTAGTAAGAAGTCTGAAAAGTCAAATAACACGTGGACTGCAATTTCATGAAGTTTTAATTTCAGTGAAGGTTGATATGATAATGGAAGGGTAACTGCATCCTTCCAGTTCCATTATAAAATGTAAAGAAAAGCCTTTCTGGAGATAGAGGAGTGTTTTCTACTGAATCTTATCTACTGCAAAGTTCTTATTAAGGATGAGGATTTGAGGTCAATCCTCTAGTTTCAGGAAGTTAATCGAGTGATTAAGCTTTAACTAAAAAATTCAGGGATAAAGTTCTTCCAACTGAGCTTAACCTCAGCAAGTGTGATGGAATTAAAACTTACTAAATCCTCACTTGCCAGGAAGACGTGTGTTTGAAACAAAACTGATGAGTTGTTGCTGCTATCCCAACCTTGCACCTTGTATATAATTAACACAATGACAGGTTAATCATATTCAATTGCTTCTCCTGTTCTTAGTGGCTGTTATACAATATTTGAGAAAATAAAAGCAAATTTGGAACCTGCTCCTGCAAGTACAAATGTAAATACTCAGCTCAGTTCTGTTTTGCTCTACAGAGTTTAATACATGTGTATTATCCTACCCACATGCATCCATTTGAAACCAAGGCCACTAATTAGATGCTAAATGTGCCAGGAAATTTGAGTTTCAGTCATGGGTTCTGCCACAAATGTGTGATGCACTTAAAAACCTTTGCCTGAAAGATACTGAGTGATACAAAAAATAATACTGAGTCCCATTTAACATCAGCTAATCAAAATTTCTGAAAAAGAAAAAAGAAAAGAAAAAAAAAAAAAGAAAAAAAAAAGAAAAAAAAGAAAAAAAAAAAAAAGAAGAATGTGGAAGAATTTACCAAAGCATAAAAACAAAATGTTCCTTACATATCCTTCAGACATTTTTTTGTCATTTTCTCAGAAAATTATTCAAGTGCACTCCCGATATTACTTGTGACTCAGTTATAATCACTCTATGCAAGGACAGTTTTAACGTTAGGTCTTCACAATGTGACCCATAATGACTGGTGTTGCTGTGGTTCAAAGCAACAAGTGGGAAGAAGAGGTTCTGTCCCACAGGGACAGCCACAAGCCAGGCTGTTCAAGGTGAGTCACTTCACACACACAATTTCAAATGCTGATGTAGGTAGGAGCAGATTTTAGAAAAAGCTTTCAGATTACATTGACATTGAAAAATGCTAAAAATCCTTTTGCTTTTGAGAATAAAAAAAAAAAAAGGCAAACTAAAAAACCAAACAAAACTGTAAAGGAAACTTTCCAGTGTGACCATTCACAAGACTCCCTGACAGTCACACTCCCATTGTCACAGATTTTCACTGCTGGGATCAAAGCCACAGCGGTGGCCCCAGTGACCTGGTGGGTTCCCACTGCTCTCCCCACTCACACAGGCAGGCCAGGTTTCCTCACCAGCTTTCCCAAAAGCAGAGTCTCAGACATCTCATTCCATAAAGCTGCAGTAAGACAGACAGCCTGAGCTGTTCCTCTGAGGAGAGATCCCAAAGGAACCCCTGTGCTTTTACCCCCTTACAGTCCAAGCACGCCATGGTCTTACTCTTCTTCTTCCCGAGTTCCCCCCTCCTGCTCTATCTCCCAGTGTCCATCCCCCTGGCTGGGGCACCCATCTTCATGCCCTCTGTCTGGGGCTCCCACACCCAGAGCTCAAGCTGCACCTCAATCTGCAGTTTACAAATCAAGTTACCAGCACCAAATATATTCCTCAGCAAAACCAAATACCCCAAACGTGTTCAAAGGCTTCTTGATCACAAATAAAGCTTATACAGAGCTAACTGAAGACACAGTTCAGCTGCACTGTTGCAGCCATGTTTGCCTGAACCTGTACAAGCTGGAAGTACTGAGCCACACAAGACCCTTGTTTGTTCCCTTTTCTCCTTATAACTTCTAACACAAAGAGCAGATGGATGAGCTGTTCCTGTGCAATGTCTCATGCACACAGTTGCTGAAGTTTCTGTGGATTGCAGGCACTGAGTGGGTGCCTTCCTGCCAATTCAAGTTCAAATCCCACACAAGTTCTGCAGGAACGGTCAGGCCAGAGCACGATTCCATCTCCCAGTGCTCTGAGAAGCCAGCAAGCCCTGCTGCCAGCAAGGCTACTTAGTTCAGGTTGTACACCCATAATTTTGTCTGAAGATAAAACGTCTGAAGCTACAATGCCTCCAAGTCCAAAGCTGTCTCAGTGTGCAAGATTACTATATTAAGCTGCCCCCCTGTTCAATCCTGAGCCTCTTGGCGTATTTCCTGGCTGTGACATCTGACTATTAATATTCAACAGGAAAGCAGTCCAAAAGTAAAACTGTTTTAGGCATCCAAGACCATTGTTCACCTTATTTCTAATAATACATAAAAAAAATTCTGTTCCCCATTGACTTCAGAGTCAGTGTGAAAGAAAACACAATACCTATAAAACACTGTACATGTTTATCTAGTAGCATAAAGGAATACCTGGGCCTAGAAAAAGGAACAAAACACAAACACACATAAAATTATCCCCTTGTTACTGAAAAAAAAGAAATTATTTTTGCATGGCATTTTTCACTGTTCTAGTTCACTTCTCACTGTTCATAGTTTTCCTTATAAATCAATGCATCTTGAAGTCATCTCAGAGCTTCAAACTTTTCTTAGCACAAAATCTTACAGCCCTTCTTTCCTCTTGCTGACAGCTCCCTGTGACTGTCAGGAGTCTTTCCCATATTCCCGTGCTCTCTGTCTTTGCACTTTATTTCTCTGTCATGCTAAACACCAGAGAAGACATTTGCGAGACCACATTAAAGGTGTGGTTCAAGTGCATTCCCTTTAACAACAGCATGGCTTGAGCAACACTGGCAAAAATATTTTCAAGGTTTTATGTTACTTTGTGGATGAGCATCTTCTAATAGATCATCATTGTTGTCAAGTGAATTGTTACTGGTTTGTCCTGTTTTGCTATAAAAGTGGGAGCTGGGAAGGATTCTTTTTGATCAGATTTTTCAGACGAAAATAAAGTGCAAATGTGCTAATATTGTACCTAAGAACCATATATTGAAAGAAAAAAAGAAAAACAGGGTAAATGTTCCTACTAAAGGGGGATAGGAAAAGGAGAAAAGGAGCAGAGAGGAAAAAGAGAAAGGGGGAAAGAAACAAGACAGGGACAGCATTACAACAAGAACCCCAAACTCTTTGTTGGCTTTTACCTCATGTATAATGTATGTTGAGGCATAAATAGATTGGTCTCTCTCCTGGTGTTAGAACAAAAGATGTGCATGTGACGAGTTTGTGACAATGACACCTTATTCAGGCTATCAGAAAACTACAACTTGAAGAAAACTAGGAGATTTAAGAACAGGTTTACCACAAGTACAAACATCAGATGACAGCAAAGGCCATGAAAGAGAGAGCACAGGATGATGGTAAAGCTGCCAGGGCTACAAACACAAATCAGAAACGGTCAATTATAGTCACTAAGGGAGCATGGGTTTGTGAGCTGAAGCAAAAAAAAGAATGGTTTTACAAGTCAATAAAGATCAAGTTAATAAACTGTGTTTGCCAAACAATATAAATGAACCAAAGCACCCTCCAACTGTGGACGAAGAAACACTCTTAAGTCAACATCCTTCCCTTCCCAAACAAGAGATGAAAGAATGATCAAAATCAGTGATTTCTGGTGTAGAGAGTGAGATGCTGGCTACTCCCCAGAACACCACACTGCTTTTCTACTGGATTATCACCATTAATCTTAATGCCAAGACATTTTATGAAAAGTAAGGTTAAAACTAGAGAAAGGACTACATATAGAATGTCTGTTTCTACCAGTTCTGATTGTCCCATTACTGGGAATGACTTGTAACAGTTGCATAACTTGGTCTCTAAGAATTAATATCATTATACCAAGACAAATAGTTCTCTGAGTAGACTTAAGACTTTAATGAGATTAAGAATAAATGCTGGTTTTGCATTTACAGTGTGTTTCTTTAGGCCACATTAACACAGGGTGCTTGACATGTACCCTGCCCTTAAAGATTATAGTTAAGATGCAAAGTTGTGACTTGAAATGAGATAAACTTGCCCAGAAGCCTAATTTGCATCTTTATCCTTTTGACCCTACAAATTAATGAATTTGAAGAAAAAGGTGACGGGCTGCTCTCCAGAACACCTTCCGTAAGAGACACACATTAGTAACAGCAACCAAGAACTACATCTCTTCCCTGATGGAATCAGTAATGAAAAACTAAATAGTTTCAACCAGATCCAACTGGTTCTGACCAGTGTCAACAAGTTCAAAACTATTCAGATTGTTTTTAAACAGGATTGAACCAGTTCAGCCTAGAACAAACTGGTTCTCACCGGTTGAAATTGCATCTAACCATTTCTGACTGCTTCAGAAAGGTTTCAATTGGTTCAAAACAGTTCTAACTGGTTCAAAATGGTTTTGATCTGATCAAACCAGTTCTACAGGTTTTGACCAGATCCAAATCCAAACAGTTTGGACCACATCCAACCAGTTTTGAATGGTTCAATCCAGTTTTGACCAGATCCAATCAGTTTGAACTGGTTCCGCCAGATCTAACCATTCAAATAAGTTTAAATTGGTTTGATTTGGTTTGTACTGATTTGATCAAGATCAAAATAATGAATAAATGCAGTATTTTTAGTTTTAAGGAAAATCTGTAGAGGTTTCTGTCTCCTCATCACCTGCCCCACACTTTTCTGTCACCACAGTATCAAACTCCACAGAGGAGCAGCAGCAAGAGAGGTCCTGGGCAGAAAGGTCATGTAGCCCTGTCACTGTCACCATCTTTGTAACCACATGTGGTTCTTCTCTATACACAGAAAAGCTCACAGAGTATAATGACTGTAATAATGTTCAAATAAAATAAAATGGCTGTGATAGCAGTTTCAGAGAACATAATAAATGGCAGTTACACCTAAAGATGGTAAGCTAATTTGTACTCATTTTGTAGCATTATTGACAACTACACAGGAAAATTAATCAATACCTAAGCTATTTTATTTTCCTTTAAGTGATGAAGCCCTGTCTCAAATGGGTTTGTATTTTATTAAGGTGGGATTATTAGATTAAGCAAGCAAAGCTTCTTTGCCAATGAAAACCTTTTAACATCTCTGTCATTAGAAAAATATTAAACTTAATATGAGTTACAATATTATGGACTATGTTTTCATGGGAGGCTGAAACATTAAAATCTCCAATATGAAATGAGAAATGGCTTCTATGTACTGCCACTGATAATGCAGCACAAGAAAATATTACACATATTTACTGATCTTTTAAAGGAACACATGCATAATGGGCAATAATTTATCTAAATGGTGCACAGAATAAAACTAAGACACAAAGTTACAAACAATTATCCCCAGTTTTGAGCCAGAACACCTGCAGCAGTTTCTACTTACTAGTTTGAAAGTTTTGTACTAAGAATGAAATATTTCTAATAAAGCATTTAATGAATGAACATACTTAGAATGCTGGTAAAAAAAATTACAAACTACATCTAAAATGCATTAGGTGTAAAACTGAAAAAACAAGATACAATAAGACCACATCGGAGAAACAAGGCAGCAAAGAGTGGATCAGAATATTTCCAGCAACATCAGTAGCCAAAGAAACAGGGGAGGATTTGTCTTGAGGGATTTCAGTGACACCTCATTTTGTGTAAGCCTATACAGACACTGAAAGCATGTATCCAGCTAACCATGACTGGGAAAATAAAATAAAATTAAATAAAAACAAAACAGGTGTTTCCATATGTGAAGGGAGAGTGGGGAGCTGTTGTAGAATAGTTGTTCTATCCTTGTCACTGTCATGGAATAATTTACATCAAAGTTTAAAAATCTTAGCATTTGTCACCAAAATTTAGATGCATGCAATATAGCTAATACATTGAGAAATTATAAAACTGAAATATAAAGACCATCAAACAGGAGGAATAAAAACAACAGCAGAGGAATATCAAGAAAATGTAAAGAATGCAAAGGTGATGGATTCAAAGAGTGGTTCCCCAATACCCAACAAAGGCTGAAAATCATAATTTTCAAGAATATAAAAAAAATATTGCTAAACTGTCATTTACTTTTTGGTCATCACATCTTCAAGACACATGTCTGTTCCAATTTGCTGGAGCAGCAAGCCATAGGAAATAAATAAATTAAAAAAGAAAGTAAAAGACAAATAATACTGCATAAATAATCAACTCTTTTTCCTTTTAGGCCTTTAGGCCGCCAAGAAGGATATACTAGTAGAACTACAAAGTGTTTTCTTTATAAAGAGCAAAAATACAAAGGTAAAAGAATATTGTAATAATTTAAAAAAATGTTAGGAGAGAGGAAGTAGATTAAAAAGAAAAATCTATATTCTAAGACTGTAGCACTTAAATTTCCATCTTGTATTTAAAGCCGTAGCTATGCATACATGACATGATGGAAAACAAATCTCTTGATTTATTATATAAGATTTCTTTCAATATATGAAATTATGCCTGTCCTTGGAAGGTTGCGAAGTTTAACTAGTTCATATTTTATTTAGTACTTATGATCCTAACAGCAGGCTGCCTTAGGCCTCATTTCCACTTAATTCAGAAAAACAACATTCCTTATTCATGTACTGTCTGATCAAAGGTTTACATTTAGCACAACACACAAAAAAAAAAAAAAATATTTTGAGTAGATGTCTTACAGCTAAGTAAGAAAGTGAGCCCAGCTCATGGAAAATTTATTAGTTCAGGTCATACTAGTTTTGCAATTTGTGCACAAACTTGTCTTGCCAAATTTAAAGCATTCAGATTCAAAAAGAATAAAGGAATGGTATGATATGGATACATAATGACATAAACACAGGTATAACAATAAATGAATAGGAAAAAATGTGAGGTGAGTCTTCTTTTCTTGGGTGGTTCACATTTGCATTTGTTTACATTATAAGCATGCTGATTAAAACCACTTTGGGCAGAAAGGATTCCAGGCATTCACATAATTGTGCTCCTGCTGATGGATCTTTGGGCCCAGCAGTCACAAAACTGAGCAGACAGAGGGAAGTGCCAATTACTTTGCCTTGGGTATTTTGGGAAGATTGCTTGTACTTAGACAAGCCTGCATGTCCCATCAGTCACCACCTGGCAAGGTACAGAACTGAACTTCTACTTTAACCACTGGGGTAGATTAAGGTCAAGTCAATCACATTCAATTTCTAGGATGGTTTAAATACCTAGTATACCTCATACAGCCACCGACAAAACAAATAAATGGTCTGTGCAGTTATGAAAATTATTACTCTTAAATTCTAATTGCCTTGAGTTTGATGTGATAGTCTACCTGACCTCTGACAACTTCTCAGGAGTTTTGCAATCAAGATGCCTCAGCTCCCATCAGTGCTCATGGTGGAGGGAAGGCAGAATACAGTTGAAGCGTTTCACAGCAAAGCACCAAAATAAATTCTGGCTGAGCTTTTGTTCGCTTTGCTGCGCTGAAACTAATAAGCATATGCAGTTTTATCTAGTCAAAGACCAAAGCAAATAGGTTCTTTTAAGGACCTGTGAACTGAAAATGCTTCTGGACTAGAATTAATGCCATGGAGCTCAAGAAAAGCACCATTCTGGCTTACAGTGTTCTGGTGCCAGTTTTATTTTACATGAAATACAAGTTATGCTTGACAAACTGAGTGGGACCAGAAACACTTCATTTGTTTTACTTCAGATGCTGCAGAGGAGACAGGCACAAAAGGGCTCAATCCAGTATTGAATGAGTTTGGTTTGCTTAATTTCTTACTTTGGTTAAATATCTGCCTGCCTACAAGGAAAGGAAAATGGCAACTTTTGTAAAGTTTCAGGTTCTCATGTGACAAATGGGAAGAAAAAGAAATTCTTGCAATTATTTATATTTTATATTTAATTGATGATAAAAGCAGTTATTTTCTCCATTTTAGAATGTTTCCAACTTTCTGCTTATTAAATAACTATGTCTCTAACAGCCTGCTGTCCACTTATCAAAAGCAACTATTTCCTTAGATACAAGTGTAAAACTGCACTTAAAGCTATAAATTTTGACTAGAGTTTCTTTACTCTTGGAATTTCTCTTCTTTAATCATTGTGAAAGAGATCCTAGCACAACTTAAATTAACTATTTTCCCAAGCCTTTTTTAATCCAAAGGAGAAACAATTTGGATATAAATTATTTGTTCTTAGAGCTGGGCCTTACAGGCCTCCCAAAATATTTGTCTGCAGATCCCCAAGAGCAGGAGCTGGAGCACTCTGTCCTGTTTTTTAGTCAAAAGAATGGATCTCTCTATCCAGATCCATTTAGTCCTTGAAGTACTTTGCACATGCATTGATTCTTTGTCCAACTTTCAGGCATTTTGACTGAGATTCCCTTCTTCCCATGTTCAGTGTATGTTACAGTATCAATTCTGTTGGTTCAGAAAGTCCATTTCACTCTGGCACATTGTTAACTACCCCTTTCTTTCACTCTGTCCAAGAAAGTAAGTGAGACAACAAAAATCCTAGGACCAACAAAGCTGGCCTTTTTCTTGTATGAAAGAGATGAGTCTTTAAAAACCCCTATAAGGTCTTATTAAGGAGAAAAAGAGGATTTCTGAGCAACAACAATGGAGTTCATATCTGATTTTTGAAGTAACATTTACCTACACCAGTCTCCAAATCAGCATTTCTGGCATTTCCTCTGGACAAGACAATTCTTTCTTAGGCTTCAGTCCTTGATTTGTGTTAATCACAACCCAGGACTCCCAAGTGTTGCTTCAGCACCCCTTGGCCACCACACCCGTGTCCCTGTAGCCACACAGATGGGCTGGGCTGCTGTCACTGCTCCATGTGCCCCAATACTGCCACCCCAACACCACGGGCATCAAGTGCCTTGTCCAAGATCCCCTCACTGCTTATTTTCCCCCATTATATGCCACACATTTTATCAGATAAATACTTTCTCTAGCTGTGTGACCCTGAAGTTGGGCTCCCTAAGGTATTTTCTCTAGTTTTGAATCAAGTTTTTTAGATTTGTTTTTCCTTCCTATGTTTTATTATTCCACTGATTTCACATGCTAACTGGAAACAGAATTAACTTTCTGGTTTGCTTTCTCAGTGAGGCAAATTGAATTTGTTGCCTTCACCACAAATTAATACAATACAGCTTGGAAAAATGTATTTTATATATACTTGGAAAACTTGTAACACACTTCATGTCACTAGTTGGTATATGAATAATTCAGATTCAATTACTCAGTGACAGAGCCACTATACAAACTGCAAAAAAAAATTAATTGTTTATTTCTTAGTGTGAAGGAAGATATTTGCCTATATTCAGCATCTGAAACAGCATAGTGAGTAGATATAGGAACAGAAAGTTTTGAGAACAACAGAAGCATAAAAAGAATGTTGCTTCCTTTCACAATTCTGGGTTCCTGGCATTACAGGTAGGCAAAGTTTAAGCCGTAGATGAACTGATGATTTTACCTGCAGAGTAACAATTTGATTTGACCCTCATCCACAGAAAAGGCAGTTCTTAAAAAGATAAGGCTTTTTCTAAAATAATTGTGACAAAATAAAAATATTGACAATCCATTTCATAAATGGATGTTTCTTTGGCAAGAGGGAGATTTGCCAGCTTTTGGGAAAATCTGGAGACCACAGCAGGGCAGGACACCTCAAACAGCTATTAATTTCATTAAAACTGCTGGGGAAAAAAGAAAACCAAAAAAACACAACAACAAAACAACAAACAAAACAGTTTGAATCTAAGCACCTACACTTCAGTCTTTGCCAAGGGAGGAAGGAAAGTTTATGTTTGCCCTTTGAGTGGGAAAGAAAGCTGATACAGAAGTCACCGGAAAATGGGCAGTCAGTTTGAAGCAGACATTAAGTACTTAAAGAATGGACACAAAATCTCATGTTTTCATATTAAATTTGCTTTTTACTTGCCTAGTGAAAACATGAAAGCTGAAAACATTTAAACATTGGATACTAAGGAGACAAGAAAAAAGGTCAGAGCTTTTTTGAAATCCAAAAAAGTAACTTGGGTTATTGTCTAATTTAATTTTTAAGAGAGAGATAAGACTCAGCACAGCCACAGGAGAAAGATAAGATAGTGACATATTTACATCTACACAGTGATAAGCCTACTCATGCTATGAAACTACAGAAATGACCATTATTTGTTAATACACAATGCTGTGTATTTAGGCAAACTAATTCGCATTTTTCCCCAAGGCAATCATTTATCAATTTGGAAAGGCTTGCATTTCAGTTTGGGGGTTTTTATTTCATTTTTTTAACCAAGCACATATATAGTCTTTGCTTTGCTCCAATATAGGTTTGAGGTTCCCTTGCTATGGGAAAAGCTCATTCTAACCCAACAACAGAAAAATTTTAACTAGGTACTTGAAATTAGTAATGGGACATAAAAGAGTGATGACATGTACATGAAAACAACAACAACAACAACAACCCATATCACAAAAAAACCCCAACACAGTCCTATTTTTGCCCCTCTTAGCAGAAACACTTCCTGCATGCTTGAACAGAAGTCCCTGCTGGTTCTTCTGCTATAGTTTGCCACATGAAATGCACAGACATTAGTTCTGATGATTAAATGCCACAAGACAATATTTAGAGATAGCTTTGGCTTTAAATTACAGATGATAATTCAGCATATTTTACTTTTCCAGTGTTTAGTTCTTCAGTGAAAACTGAACAGTCATGTATTAAGAAATTTTATTTCATATTTAAATTCAGTTCTTTCAGAACTTTATTAACTTTGAGACTAAAGCAAAAGCTTTGAATCAAATGTTCAGTAGTAAGAAAAAACATTTATTAAATAGTTAAAACTCTATTAAAATAAAAGGAACAATTTCACTTTTAGAAAAGAAAAATATCACAGAAGTGATATAAGTGATAGTAAGGCTATCCTAAAATATGTATTAAAATAATTCAAATTACAGTGACTTTTTACAGCTAAAACTATGCTGACAGTGGTGGCATGGAACTGTATGGGTTTTTTTTTTTTAACATTCCATTAGTGAACTGCTCCCAAATATCCTAAAAACAACAGGTGTAAAAAAACAGGGTTTATTGTGAACTGGTGATTGATTCTATAAGCTGCAGAAATAAATAAAATATTGAATAAATATTTTGTTAAAAAATTGAGAAGTTAGACGTGGCAACAAAACCAAACGTAAATACAAGCATTGCTTGCACCATTGCCAAGATTAGTCAGAATTAGTCAGACTTTGCCTTCTAAGAGGTGATTTTGGTAGCAGTGATAAATTCAACTAAAATGTGATGCATGCAAACTAGAATTAAATGAGTTGGATTACCTGCAAATTGGAATACATCTTATTTGTTATTTTCTCGCATGCAAAAGCAAAGATAACGTTTTAAAAGGCATGGACAACATTACAATTTATTACTGCAGCACAGCCATGACCTGCTGTACAAAGCAATTACACAGCTGCAGAAAAGCCCTGCTTAATTATCCTTTCTAGTTTAGGTTCCTTCATAACTCCACTGCACAGTCTTAGCTGCACCAATCCCAAATTCTCCAGTCTGTATGCCAGAGACAGCAACAATCACAGGGTTTGGTTTGCAGTGGTACCTGCAGAGGGCTGCAGACAGGTTGACACAGGTGTGAGGTGTGAACTGATCTTGTTTGTCAAAGCAGGTGCTAATGAAAATGCAAAACGATAACGATTTAAAAGTCAGCATTAATTGCTCCGCTGCTGAAAATGACAGAAGGAAAAAGTCACTGGTGAATCTCTTGTTATTGAATGCAGCAGCAAGGAGCTGTACAGTGGATGGAGAAGGCAACAAGATACTTCTACCAAAGGCTGCTGGAGGTGTCAAGAAGCAATGAATAATTTCCCATCTAGGGTTCAGAGTATTCTTTATTTTATACCAAGACACGCATGAGAGGAACAGACGTAAATTTATGGAATTGCCTGCTGTGGCATGATAGGACCAATGGAATCAATGAAACAAAGACCTAAAGGGAAAAAAAAATTATCTCCTCTTCTTATTTACAGTGCACTGGTTATAAAATTATGCTGGTACTGACCACAAAGGGCTAGAGACCAGCCATCTTCCAAACAGGACACGAATCATAGAATCATAGAACGGTTTGGGCTGGAAGGGACCTTAAAGATCATCTAGGTCCAAACTCCTCTGTCAAGGGCAGGGACACCTTCCACTAGACCAGGCTGCTCAAAGCCCCATCCCAACCTGACCTGAACACCTTCAGGGATGGGGCATCCACAACTTCTCTGGGAAACCTATTCCAATGCCTCACCACCCTCACAGTGAAGAATTTATTCTTAATATCTAATATAAACACACCCTCTTTAAGTTTGAAGACCTCACCTTTTGTTTTATAACTACCTACCCTCATAAAAAGAATACAACAACCCTGTAAAATGAATGAAGCACAAAAGGCTGGACTTGCCCTGCTTCTCCACCAACTTAAATCCTGTTATATTTTATTATTACAAGCCTAGGAGTATTTAAGATGTTTTGTTCTGCTGTTTGCTCACCCCTGGGAGCAGCCACCTCTGGCACAACACAGCTGTCTCCTCCAGAGGGAGCCTTGACAGACAGTGGGACAGGCCTGGTGACCCTTGGTCTAGCAGGATCCAGCAGGTAGCAAAAACAGGCTGGAGACTAAAAAAAGAATATTTCTAGTCCTTCCCACATAAACGATAGCCTGAGCAACCTATGGATAACAGGGCTGTCCACAAGTTATCCATGTGGGTAACTTCAATTGTTTTTCAAATGCAGCCATCATTTTTTGACAATATCTTAATTGTTATTTTGAAATACCACTTACTCTCCAAGTTCTCAACTACTCTGTAATAAAATTCCCCATGAGGTGCTATCACATTGAAATATCCCACTCATTTAAATAAGGTACTATTATAACACAGTAAGCACCACATAATTTCACAAAATTTGTTGTAGATATTTAAAACTGATTACAATTTTGAGAAAACAATTCGTGCAGGAGCTTCATCCTATAAGCAATATTCTTAGCTGAGATTACATAGACCCTTTCAAACAATGTGTGGTAAATTGCTGAATACAGTCAATTAAAGGATACAATATGAAGTAGTTTTATGCTACACAGGTTTTCAACAATATGAAATTACTACCAAATGCTATCAAAAATGCTATGAAAACTTCTTAAAAGCAACAACACACCATGCACACAATGGATACGTCGTAAAGATTCCCTAAATCCAAAACCATGCTGGCATCTGTGTGCCTACAGTACAAGTCTTCACATTATAGAAATTATCAAAGCAGTGTTCTATTACCAATTTCAGCTAAAGAAATTATAATTTTTTCCCCTCTTCCCTTTCTGAGGCTTGATGTTACCTCATGTTAAAAAAAAAAAAAAGAGGGAAAAAAAAAGCTTTTCACATATACAAAATTATAAAAATCCAACCCACAAGTACAATGTTCCCACCTCTTTGCAGGGAAAAGAGAAAACAGATGGTGTCTTTTCCACTGATAAACTAGGTAATCTGTATTCCCTTCTAGAGATGCCAGTCTTGGTCTTCCTATGTTTTATTTTATCTGGCACATCAGTTGCAATATCATCCTGTTTTTATCACCAGTTCTCCAGACAACCACCAATGCCTGGCACACTCCTTTGTGAATTAAATGCAAAATCAGATGGTTTAACCTGCCTTGTTCAACTCTGTACTACAGCACTGCAGAGAGTTTGCTGAAGCGATCTTGCACAGTACATCTTCCTAGTTTTATTAGATTTATGTGTCAAAGTGAAAGGTTTAAACAGACTCCTCAGAAGATTTTACCACTGTAAATGGAAACGAAGAACAGGCTAATCAACCACATTCAGCAGATAACTGATGAAACAACAAAGAGCAACAATAATAAATCAAACAAACATCTGTGTTAATTAATTCTGCCAAGTGCCTTTTCATAAATACCAGGTCATACTTCTAGAGTATGTCAATAAGTATAAGCAATACACAGTCTTCAAGAAAGAGCAATCACTGCTGTTAACAAGCAGAATGTTCTAATGATGGCTTCCTTGCTTAACACTTGGATAAAAAACCCTTCCACTGGAAAAAAAAATAATGACACTTCATTCCACTGGCTGTCTCTGATCTGCTGTGGGTAACATTAAGTCAGGACGAGGCTCCAAGGCAAGAAGAGCTTGTGGTGCTCTGGAGGATGCTCCATGGTCTTTGCTGTCTGTGGGGAGTGCTGGTTCTCTTCAAAACCAAAGCGAGCCTAGACCAACTCAGAGTCAGGGCTTAAATCCAGAGTAAGGCAAGTTCTTGGGTGCTGTGGTGGAACCTCACTCTGTCTGGAGCTCAACGGTGTGACTGTTCTCACTGCTTTCCTCACTGAGCTTTTGAAAGGATTAGATAGCTAATATCTGAAAATCTTTAAAAGATTAAAAACTTCTAAAAGACTTGCAAAGTGACCTTACAAGTTTGAGTTGTTTACAAACTTCACTTCATGAAGTCAGTTTGTTTCTGTTTGCAGGTGTGACAAAGATATACTTCTTTGGAAATTAGCATGCATATTATATTTGTCCCCTCAAATATTGTAAATCTATAATACTACTGTGCACATAAAAAATACATAACCAGAACTCCATTTTCTGATCAAAATCTAATTTCATGCCCAGCTTTTTACTTGCTTATACCAGTACTACAGTGGAATAAATATGCCCATAGACCAAGTAGCCTCACAGTTTGAAGTTAAAAATATGGGGGAAAAGTATATATGCAGATTTACATCTATTTAATCACAAATAAAACCATTTTCTTGCAGTCTGGAACTGTACCATGTTACCTTAATCATCAACAGAAGGCAAAAATCTATTTCACAAATGTTTCAGAAAAAGCCCTCAAAATGTAGATTTCAATGTGCTGACTAAAGCTGGCGCAAACTGCTAAGCAAATAAAACAACTGAGCCTTTGTTATTGATAGAGGGCACTCAGACAGCCCCAGGGTTCAGCAGAATACTAAACAGATTACTGGAACCACAACCAACACCACTCGCATGGGTTCCGACTTAATTCTCAGGGTTTTATGCAAGATAGAAACTTCTGTTATTTTACAAAGATTTGATAAATGAGTTAGCACTAATTGTTTTTTCCTTGCATTTTCTTCTCTAGGTTCTGTTCACTATTTCACAGTAATGCACGTGTAACAAGATCCTTAGAATTACATCCCTGTACCCCAAAAAGCCTCAATGGAGGCTACATATATAGATCCCATCCGAGGTGACAGAGACACTTCCAGTTCCTTCTCAATTAAGCAGCAGGGCTGTAAGAGACAATCTCTCTTTGAAGCCATATCGCATACATAACCATGCTACATAAACTGCTTTAAAATTAAAAATAAAATGGTTACTGTTCAGACAGGTCAATTTTCCAATGTATTTCACCTTTAGTTCCACAAACAATTAAGGTGGTAAAGGTTTCCCAGCCTATCACTGCTGCTTCAAACATTCTTCCTGAATGAACAGCTTCAAAATCAATGCAAATGTTTTTCCAACAATGTGGGCTAATTGGCGATGTCCAGAACAAGAAGTGTGAGCCAACTGGAAGCAAATATGTAAGAAACAGCTGGCAAAGAAGATCTGCTATCTGTGTCTCACACATTTCCACAACAAATCTTGCCTCCCATCAGCTGTTGGAAGATGGAAAAGCACACTGAACACTGCTAGAGAATTATACAGATTCTTGTTACTGAAACTCAACAACTTGTTAGAAAGAGTCTTTAAAACAGAAATAAGAATATTAGTATTTTTAAAATGTTTATGTGATTGATTCCTAACATAGATGGGTGGATTCTCTGATTTTGAAAGGTTACAAATAAGGAAAATCCAGAATGCTCAAACTTTTGTGGAGTTCTGTGAGAGAAAACAACCAGTCTGGAAAACATTCCTTAAACATAACTAAGAAAACAACCAGCAAAAAGCACCTGCTTCCATCAAGCAAAACACATTGTCAGTGTGTGTGTAAGCTATTCCAGCTGGAAAAAAAGTAGAATTTCATTTAAATAAAAATTAAGGTCTCAAATGAAGACATTATTAGTCAAATGATCAATGCAGATATAATAATTTATATGGTATGTTTTTATATGAGTTAAGCCTCCAAAACACTAAGTTATTTTTCCCAATTCTAAATACCAATCTTAGAAATATGTAGTAAAATAGAACAAAAGCTGCCTGCTCACACTAACACAGTTGAAGTGGGAGGAGATATTTTTACAATACAATTTTAAAGACTTGTAAATTGGTAAACTGCAAATGAAGATTTCTAAAAGTGGTTCATTAGTTATTGAGGTGATCTGAATAACATATAGAAAACCAATCTATGTCTTCAAGAATTTAGTACTGAGTATGTCATGTAACCATGACTCAGTCATCATTTATTCTGATAAAAGAAGTGTTTATATTCCACTTATAGAAATATCAAATTCTTGAGATCTGAAGACTGTTTAGTTGCTGCTTTATGTGCACAAAATTGCTTTCACTCCCAGGGGTATTCAATACTATTGTATTTTCCATTATTTATTTGTGATTGGATTTATTATGTGAAGATTCTGCCAAATACTTACCATTGGTTCTTTAGGAGTAATAATTTAGCTCCATTACAGTATTAGCTCAAATGCTCATATTTCACAGCTGCAATATTTAAGCAATGTGCACTTTAGAACATCATAGCAGATCCAAAGAAATTAGGAAGAAAACACATAAACAACTAATCTGTCATTTTATGGCTATTCCCTACTGCAGCATTTACCAGTTGCCTGCTCTAACAAACTTAAAAATTTCAACGTAGCTGCTGAGAGTCCAACCCACAGCCCCAGGGGGGCTCCTCGGCTGCTCCAGCTGCCATCACCCTCCTTTGCCACCCTCTTACATTTGATTATCACTCTTCCTTTCAGCCTTTTGTTTTTCCCCCTACCTAACAGCTTCCAAGTTTCTTTAAGTATGTTATCCATCTTCCAAATTCTCCTCGTGAGATCTAATTGGGCTGCATTTCCTTGCAGCTGAAGCTCACTGTGGTACTTCTGCAGTGTTTCTAGTCTCTCTGTGAACCTGGCTTTTTTTTTTTTTTTTTAACTTTTAAGTATTTCCATCTCCTCGTAGTTTGGTATTACACGTTAATTTTATTAGCATGTTGTTAAACACTCTCCCTGATCATTAACAAAGACATTAGAAATGACTGGTTCTAGCAGTGATCCCTGTGGTACCCTCAAGACACCCTTTGTTTGTAGTGTTTCAGCCAGCTTTTAATCCACATGACAGTGCTCTTATCCAAGCCAATTTGAATTAATTTTGCAAGTCAGGCTTAGCAAAGCAACAGCCAAGCTTTTGCAAAGATCCAAAATTACTACACTGATTTCTTCTGCATTCGTCTCCCCCAGGTTTTGTAGGTTTTTGAATCAACTAAAAGAGTAGGCTTTATTTACCAACTTAATTGACATATGCTATGTATTTGTTCTACCATATCCTTTGGAATGTGTATACAATTTTTAGTAATACATCTGCTTTTTTCCAAGTATTTTACATTTTCTTCATAGCTTCTCCTATTTTAGAAGTGATAAGGCAGTGCTGTACTGCTTTGCCAAGTACTGATCTGATGACTAAAAAGCGGACAGGACTATAGCCTTAGGCTCTACAGAGAAAGCAAAAGCAGGTTTAGCTAGGAAATTACTCTGTATGACCATTGAAAGAATTTCAGAATAAGTTGAAGGATACTGTAGGTCTATAGAAAAGGAGTTAGGACCAAACTAATCCATATTCAATATAAATGAGATCCAGCCTTCACGGCAGAAAGTGTAAAGGTAAATACCCTAAGTCATAATACATGTCAATTGCTGAGTAAATAGTAAATAAGGAATATATGCACCTTCCTGTATGGCTGTACACGTAGTTAAAAGGTATTTTTAATTTATTCAATTTCTTGCTCTTTATCTGTAAATTATGAATTATTTTACAGGATTTTACCTTACTAATTTTCTAATCATAAATAATTTTTCTCAATTTGCCTTGTCAAAGAGTCCTACTTAAAACTGATTTCACTATCCCAGGCAAGTGATCTACTATATTTGGTAATTTGTCTAGGATTTTCCATGCACATGCCTTAACCCATAGTTGTAAAAAGGATCTGTGAAGATTTTTTGTCAACTTCACCTTATTGTCATGTTTATAAAATACTACCTCTAAAAAGCAGAGATACAGTCATAATTTACCAATTTCTTCTAGAATATAAGCTTTACTACTCTCACATGCCCTAAACTACTTATTTCTAAAACTCTTCCAAAATAAATTTCTAAACTTTGATGCCCTCGTATTACTACATTATGTAAAATCAGCCTGAATTTTGATGACTGCAAATAGCATTCAGTAGCTCCAAACACACTTTAATTTTATACAGGGTTTTAAGAAGAACCACAAGAATCAAATATAAAACTCCAGTCTCACCATGATGGGCTATGTAGTTTTAATAATATTCACTTTAATAAAGCAAAGGTCTGATATCATCTTGATACATATAAGACTCTCTCTATAAGAGTTAACAAAATAATGGACATGAAATACAACTAGCTTTAATAAAAGCAACATGTTTTCCTTTTCAAGAAAGAAACAGTCAGTAGGTTTTTCAGTACTGTGGAAGTTAGAGATATGTGAGGAGGCGTAATACAGAAATGTTTAGTTCTGTGCTATTGGAGTCAACACACTTCATGAAGAAATATCTAAACCCTTCTTTATGAAGTGCTTCCTTCTCATCACCAGCACACTCAGTAGCCCATTATGAAGAAATTATATTTAATCTTGAAGGCTGAAGATTTCAAGCTTACTCATTTAATTTTATGAAGTGCCTACAAATATCCCTTTTTTTCATCAATACTAAGGTTGTTCTCAATTACTGCCTGCTTAAGACTTCCCTTCAAAGAAGTTTTCTGTTAAAAAGATGGGAAAAAATGAGTTTATAACTTCTGCTTATCTGTGAGCTTCTGCTGGCCAACAAGCACCACTGTGTTGCTGGCAAACCTCCAATCTGCAGATCACTTCCTATATTTCTGGGTAAAGTGGATGAAGAGAGACCATTTCACTTACTGCAAAGAATGTCAGGTACAAACACATTGCAATTATAATTTTTTTGCTCTTATAATTAACAATTTCACTTTGTGCTTTTATACTGCCAGCTACATCCACAGGCATATCTGTATACATTTTCCATCACTGACCTCTACCCAGAATATTTCTATTTTGGTGCTCTCTGTGGGAATCTGATCCTATCCCTTCCTCCCTGCTCTCTCTACTTCCTCCTGTAGTGCTTTCTCATATCCTGTTCCAAGCCTACATTGCATGATCGTGCCAACTGCTACTGAGTCATGATCTTGCACAAACAATTAATATAAAATCAAGAAGAAATAGATTAAATCAACAACATAGGGCCAGTAATGTGCTCTCAAGGGAACAGCTCTTCTCCTGGTCTTGTTTTTCACCGATCTCCTGGGCCTGATGGCTGTGCTACACCTGAAAGAAGGAAGTTGTGTGGGCCGAGAAGTGAGAAAAACAAGATATTCTAGATCTTGGAGATTCTCCTTCTCCATGACTACAGCCACAGGCATCTTTCCTACTCACTGAAATGGAGGAAATGAGAACCTGCCCCTTTTTCATTCTCCAGAGCTTGAGTCTGATGAATCAGAGTCTCATATGCAGATCTATCTTTCCCTCCAACAAAATTAAGTAGTTCAAAGTCCTTGCTGTCAAAAGTTCCTTTTGTTCTCTTTCTTTCTCAGGTTATTCTGTATCAAAAGTATATTCCTGCACACACTTAAAAGCAGATATTGCATGAGGGAATGCATTACCCACTGCTCATACTTAATAAGCATTGTTACATAGGTTTCATGTTCAAATTTCAGGGATTTTTGTCAAGCAATTTATGCAGGTACAAACTCCTTAAAGTGTCCGCTGGGGACATCTGTCTTCCCAATTTCATCATTTTAAGTGAACATAATACCCACGTCCCCAGGTAAAAGTCATGATGCAATTCCATCAGACAGTTGCTGTACTTTGCACAGTGTGGGTGTGAGAGCTAATTTTGTCCTTAGATTCAGAGGCTTCATTAACAGTCTTTACACATTCACTGCAGCTTTCTAAATCCTTTCAGGCTTTAACACTTAAGCTACTGCAAAAAAAAATTAAAAATGAAAGTTCATATACAGAAAATGTTATTTCTCTAACCCAAATAAAGCAGATTTTTTTAGATGATGCTAAATGCCACACTACAGCACATCATTCCACTGAAATGAAATTTGTGGGAAATAAATCATAGCTAGTAAAGGCTGTAAATCACTACTTTGGGCAATTTATCCTGATATAAAAGATGTGAAACTCTGAATTGAGATGAATGCAGAAATAGAATGAAAATTATGTGTCTATTATACAAAGGCACATCAACATCAACATAATGCATATTCCACCATTTTGCTGTTATGCCTTTATATTATAAGGATTTCATCATGTTACAGAATATTGACTACAAAATTCAATAATTAAAGCATGTTGAAAAAAAAACAACCTTTTTTCTTCCCTTACACAGGTATTATTTCTAGCTTTAATGTTTCATACAGTAGGGTAAATGGAAAAAAGAAAAAAAAAAATTAGAGAAAAACCCACCCTAAAGCTCTCCGCAATATTTTTTTCCGTATATGTCACTTACAGGATGAGGAAAAAAAGGATAAATGAGTCCTTTTTGTGGGTCACACAAAACTTCCATGCACAAAAAATATTTTTATCAATTGATACATGTTGCATGAGAGAACCTGCATCAATTATATTTTTTCCTTAAAAACTGTCCATGATATCAAATAGATACAGATAACTAAAGTTATACATGTTGCTGTTTTTGAGATAGGAGAATTAAAATTCTACATCATTGCACACACAGAATCCAGCTATATTTCAAATTAATGTGAAAAGATGCAGCTATATTTACTACTTCAGTAAAAAAAAGGAACCTTTACTGTTATCCCAGTATTACTTGCTGATTCATTTCTGTTCCTTCTCATGCTCACTAATCCTAACACAAAGGCTGCTTCTTTTTTGATTTTGACTTTATGACTGGAGTAATACAAGAAATTTTAAATTATGGATGAACTTCACTTCAGTTAGCCTTGCTCCACACAAAATGACTTCCAACAGCTGCAAAACACAACTTTATTTCTAGCAGCAATGAGGGATGATTGGTGTAGGAGTCATTTGCGAGAATTTTGCTTTCCACAAGCAGGGATTTATCTGGATGGGTGTCTCCCAACAGCAGCTCCTGCTGTTTTCAGGCTGAGGCCTTTTATAGACAAATGGACCCAACCTGGCTGAAGAACCAAGACTGTTAACTGGACTACACTATACAAACATTTTCTAGGTGCTCCCACATTACTAGCTGGGAGCAGCAGCAAAATTCAAAAGCAATTCAACATGAAAACTAATTTCTGTCAGAATCCAAAGGATTCTTAAAGAAATCATGTCCTTTCTTAAAATGAATCCTGTCCTCTCATAGGCTTCATTTTGAGAAAAGAAAAACTTGTCCCTCGTGCAAGCTAGAGATATTTTGGGAATGAACAAAATACTTAGTGAATCCAAAGCTGAAGCAAAAAAAAAAAAAAAGGTAAAAAGACTGGCAAGTTCAGATTCTTTTTTTGATAAATGAGCAAAACTATGAGACAGAAGAGAAAAAGGAGACATGAGAGACATTCATTTTTCTAAACCACAGGAACAAAACCTGTCTGGAGTGAAACTTGCACAGGTGGAGGAAAAATGCTTAATTTCCGTTCTAGTTCTAAGGATTTCTGAATCAGTAAGTTTTCATTTTTTATTGCCCCTAATATTAAAGATTATCTATGCTGACTTTTGTCCTGCAAAGTTGGAATTAATACTTCCCCCTACTCCCTGAGAACCAGGCAGCTGGAAGTACCTGTCATATGTGAACTGACAGTTTTGGGGAGGCACCTCTAGTTCATGTGCAGGGGTTTTATTTCACTGATGGTAGATTTCTGCTCAGGAAACATGTTCTCACATTCTTTTAATCAGCTAAAATAGCCTAAATGCTATTTTTGTCTGCATCTCGGGTGTTCTTTTGTCTCATTTTCTTGTCCCCCTCTCTAGACAAGTGATAATTTGCTTTGGATGAAAGCTATTATATCCATATAACATAAATTTTATTTAAGAAACTAATCTTTGTTTAGAGAGATTACTATTTTAGTGTATGTAATATTAAAAAAAAATCCTTGAATGGGTCTTGCACATCTTTTTCCACAAGCACTGAAATTACGTATATTGCCAAAATGAAATTTTGATTAACATTAAAATTAGATTTAAAACTGCATTCTATATTTTGAATTTTAGTATTTTTTAGCTTTTTCAGTCTCTAAAAATACAGTATCAATTACTGAGTAGACATTCTATATGAAAGAACTTCTCTTTCTGGGATGAATTACTGTGCTCTAGGTAAGGTACACATGAATATGAATGTTTGAGTCACCTTTTGTGACTCTTTTCTCACTCATATTAAGGAAAAGGAAGAATTTAAGACAAGTTGATAGTTCTTACATTAACAAAACAGAGAACATGAACAACACATACACTACCACTTCTGGAAAAGCTGTCTGTACTAAAAGTGACTCTCTGCTTTATATTATTGAATGACAGTATTTTAAGGTTCTTTTGAAGTTCTGAGAAACATTTTTAACACTACTTTTTGTGGCAGTCTACAAACGTTTTTAAACCTTTCCCTGTCTCTGCTGGTCCTGCAAAAGGGAAGAATAAGCTCCAATAAGAAAAGCAAACTGTCAGTAATCTATTTCAGAAGGAGTTTTTTCGCTCTAAAACACTTTGTGGGCAAAAGAATTAATCTCAAGGCTGGGAGCTACATTGTGTTTTGGTAACTTTTCCTTTTACCACAAGCTTAGTAAAACACAAGTGAACGGCCAAGTGACTGGTTTGCAGTGGGAGCTTTTGGTCCTCCACAAGGAAGGATGGTGGCCTATCAGTAAATGTAGCACAGCAAATTCGCCTGGTTCCCTCCAGCTTGCAGAGAAAGACAAGGGAAAAAGCCAAGCCACAGCAGAGGCTTAAGCTTTGTTGTACAATAGCAACAGATTTCAGCTACTGAAAAGGCATTTATTCCTAGTCCCAAAGAGTTTGGAGAAAAGAAACACGGTTTAAGTAAGAGTATTTAGAGGTATTTTTCCCCATAACGGACAGCTTTAGTCTGATGTGGTAGACTGAGGAGTCAGAGTAGAGAAATGCAGAAGTCCACAGGTGTTGATATGAAACTGACTGACAGAGGTCACAAAGGCTGTTATTCAGAAACCTTGAGTCTGACTCAGCAAAGGCTGCTATCCCTTAAGAACTGCAGAACAAACACAGGATTAACTCCACAAAACTCACACTGACTTGGCATTGGTAAAGGTGGACCCATGTGGTCATGTGGATGGCTTGGCATGGACTTTGACCACCTGCTAGCTGGCAGGAGACTCCCCAGTCTTATTGATGTGTACATCATTTCTAAGAAGCTTCAATCAACCTGGACAACTTTCTACCCTTACCCTTCCTCTTCTGGCAGAAGATAAAGCACGTTTAGCAGCTCTTCTCAGAAGTGTTGATTCTTTGCCAAAGGTCCAGCAATATTGAGGGCAAAAGCAATATTGCTTTCTGTTAGTTGTTGTGAAAAGCCATCTTCACTTGAAAGCCTTTCTAGTGAGAAGGCAATGAGCATGGCTGTATTCCCACTGAACTCTCCGGATAAAAAGTGCAAAACTCTCTGGGAAGTGCTGTGTAATCATAGAATATTAGAGGATGAAATTCCACTCCAGTGGATCAATACATATGAAGACATATGCTATATTGGGTCAACTCTTAAAAGACAGGCTCAGCTCCCTCAGTGTTCACAGTAACTGGTGTCAAGCACTGCCATGAATAACAATAAAGAAAATAATATATAATCAGTAGAGTAGAGTAACTAAATAGAACAATCTCTAGAGACTTATCTTCTAGCACTTTTAGCTTATCAGAAAAACAAGAGTAGGAAATGTCTTAAAAAGGATTCATGATATTTGGGATAATCAAATAAGATTAAACATTGAAGTTAAAACAAATATGAAGATTCAACTTACAAGATCAAGATGTTTAAAGAAATACATCTATAATCACTGTAAAGAAAAATGACAGAATAACAATTCAGAGTAAGAGTTTCCAAGAGTAAGTAAAGGTTTTGTAGAAAAATGAAAGCAGGAAATAATAATGGCCCAAGGACAGGGGTGTCCTTCCTGGCTGCCAGGGTACTGCTGACTCCCCAGGACCCCTTGATCCCTTTCCACTGCTTTCTAGCCGCTCATTCCCCAGGGTTGTCCCATCTCAGATGCAGAATCCAGCACTTGCCCTTGTTAAACTTCATAAGGCTGGTGACTGCCCAGCCATGTGATTTGTCTGTCTGCAGGGTATTCCTGTCCTCTAGCCAGTCAGCAGCTCCTCCCAGTTTAGTATTATCAGCAAGGCTTCTTACAATACCTTTGAGTCCTGTGTATATGAAGATGTTGAAGACTACAGGGCTGAGGATGGAGCCCTGTGGAACCCTAGTGGTGGCACGTCACCAGTCTGATGTCACCCCAGCCACTCTAACTCTTTTTGCCCAACCCATGAACCAACTGCTATCCAGCTGGGGGATGCACATTTTGTCCAGAAAGATCACGTGACAGACAGTACCAAAAGCTTTACCAAAATCCAAAAAGTGACCTAATATTGGAAAACAGACCAGAAATTCTAGCATTAAATGACAAGTGTGGCCTGGCCAGCAAAGCAATACACAGCTAGCACTGGGATCAGCTTTGCAGGCAGCCGTTCTGACAAAGAAATTGAAGGCCACAATCTCCTATATCCTTCAAAGGGGAACCATACAGGACTGGCTATAAGGTCAGCTGACCAAAACCAACTCACCTGTTTACTAAATACAAACCTGACAGAAATGCATCTCACCCTACCATGGTAAATGGCAATTAGACTCCCCACCATTAGGTTAAAAAGTAATGCCCAAATCAACCCTGAGACAACAGAGCAGACCATCCCTACCTTTAACTTCAAAACTGAACCCTCAACTCAAACTGAAAAAGACCAAAAATCAACTAAGTGAAAGTAAAGATGAACATATATTCAAAAAGTTAGATAAAGTTAATCATTTTGGTGAAGCTTCACTAATGATTATTTAGAGGAGGATGAACAGCCAGAAAAGCAAAACTGAACCTAACAAGAGAAAATAAATAAATGTCAAGTAATATCAAGAGGGTTTTTTTATAATGAACTACAAGAAAATTCTGTCTTCTATTGTAATTAAAATTTGAGAAACAAGAGAATTCAATTTGAGTAGCTCTCTAACCATGCAAGAAAGATATATGAGGGAAAACAGCATTTAAAAAGTAAATTAAAGATGACAAGAAACAAAAAACAGCAATTTATCCCTCAAATACTACACAGCTCCAGTCAGTGAAATGACTTCTAAACTCCAGTCGTTCATTGCAAACTCAAGTTATCATCTAACATCTGATTATTTATAACCAATGTAGCCCTGGTTGCAGCTATCAGCACATGGCAGTGACCCTTTGACATTCCCATACAGATGGAGATTAGTGTCTGAATTGGTATTCACTCCCGTTATACTTATTAAAAAAAAAAACAAAAAAACAAAAAAAAAAACTCCTATGATAACACAGCTTTTATTTCTTTGCACCTACCCTTCACAGTTCCAAAAACTCAGATAAAATGAAAACTTGTTCAGAGCAGTGAGAAACTTAAAGTGACTGAAATGACTGGCGTTTAAAATGCCACAGTGAAGACGGCAGCACACTATTAGTGGTTACCTCAAAATACTATCAACTAGTGAACAGTTCTTGTGAAGAATAAAAACAATACTTGTCATATTCTCTTAGGCATAAAACCAGCCTAGAATGCAAACAGAGCCTAAATTAATCAGAGGGCTGGAGCTGCTCTCCTCTGAAGACAAGATGAGGGAGTTGGAACTGCTCAGTCTGGAGAAAAGATGTTCCAGGGAGGCTTCCAAGCACCTTCCATTATCTCAAGGGACCTACAAGAGAGTTTAGGGAGGGAAATTTTGCAATACATGTATTGACAGGACAAGGAGAAAGGGCTTGCAACTTAAAGAGAGTAGCTTTGGATTAAATATTAGGAGGGAATTCTTTACTGTGAGGGTGGTAAGGCTCTGGAAAAGTTGCACATAGAAGTTGCAGCTGCACCATTCCTGGAAGTGTTCAAGGCCAGGTTGGATGGGGCTTGGAGCAATCTGGTCTAGTGGAAGATGTCCTTGCTCTTGGCAGGTGAGTCAAAACAAGATAACCTTTAAAGTCCCTTCCAAGCCAGACCATTCTGTGATTCTTTGGTCTGTCCTTAATCACACCAGAGTCTTTTCATCCTTCTGTTCTTCAGTTTTTAATATTGGTTGTATAATCCCCCTCCACCACAGAATTTGAATTGTTCAAATAAGCATCTGTCAAACCTCTAGAAATTGTTTGATGTGAGTAGATGTGCCACAGTATTTCAGTAAGTAGTATGTTTTTAAAATATTACTAGAAATCCAATGAACCAAATACTCACAGCCTTTACTGCTGATCACAGTTTTCAAGATTTTGCTAATCAAAATATTTTACTTATAAAATTTATAATTTTACACCACAGCCTACAAGGTAGAAGATTAGGAGGAATGAAGGCTTATACAATGGGAATGGATAGTAACACAAACAGAAAAATGAGTGGTTTCAGACCCTGCTAACAGTAACTGCTGTAATCCTGAGGTCAGTGTGACCACCCACTCACCATTGCTACCTGGCTGTGCATCACAAACATTACTTCCATCAGAAATGATCTCACAGGCCTCAAGCCTGAGACTACTTTTTGCCATGTAAACCCACTATTTTTGTCAAATCTCTCATAACAGAAATTCAACCTGAATGCTGGTAATGATTTTTTTTAAGATGGTCCCAGCACTGCTTACAAAAAGAGGTAACTCTTTAAATTGCCTTTTTTAAACAAAACTAAGTAATTTATACCAGAGAAAGAGCTCAGACATGTGGGATTTACACCTTCACTTCACAGTCTGGTCATTTTTCATGGCATCTTGGCTCGATCTGTTTATTCACTTTTTTTTTTTTCACAGTAAGACAAAGCTTCCCAATGCCATAAATGACAAAAAAAAAAATCCCATTCCCAAAGAGCCCTGCTACCTTAAGTTTTCATGTGAGCACAACAAGCAATGAAGCATTTGGAGCATCAAGTTAAAGAAGTTCTACTCAGCCCTTGTGTCATCTTCTCCACACCCACCAAGACAGCAACTAAATCAGCATGGCCTCCACAGGACTGGCCAAGAGATAGCCTACAACATCCCAACTGAATAAGTGAAGAAATATCAGAAAACTTAATATATTGTCTTATATGAGGACTAGAGAGTGATTTCTGTTAGGAAAGATTCTGCAGATTACATACTGATAAAAAGCTGGTTTCAGATCTTTAAAGGTAAAAATACATGCTCTGAAACAAATTCAGAACTCAGTTTTGAAATTTACTCAATGAAAATGATTAATTGCTGGGTACAAGATCAACCCATAGGAGTCCTAAGGGCATAAATAAGGGTCCTAAAAAATATGTATAAATACTTGATCTCAAAACTGCTGAAGCACCTCGTGCAGAAAGTCTGGAATGAAAGCATAAGTTTCTGGATGCTAATGTATTTTTACATTAAGCAGGATCCCACTAGAGATGCTCATTGCAGTAGCAGTATTAGTTACCAGAATGATATTCCTTCCAATCTAAATTAATCTCCCATTGTAAGTATATGGAATGTAGACAAATTGTCTCCTGAACAGAGAAACAAACAAATTGGATCACCTGTCCTCTGGTTTCCTGTGACACATGCTTTTCCACACCGAGTTTGTCCTGTTATAACATTTTCTTTTTATCAGTGCATTCTAATCACACAACTAAAATCAATCATTGTGCTCTCTCTGTTGCCACAGACAGAGAGATGAATCTGCCACAGCTTGAATTGCTATTAAAATATACTTAGGGTAAATTATCTACTCAGGAATGACAGAAATCCTGCCAATTAAACAAAGTTATTCTGACCTCTTAAGTGTCATCAGACTATTGTTAGACTCAATGACATACTGGATTTAAATATTTGAGATTTAGGAAGCTTAGGCAGTGTTCTGCTCCTGGAACACCTTGGTATACAGCTTAAGCACTTCATTAATCCAAGTTGTTTCAAAAGGCAAAGATCATACTGCAAACTGCCCGGACTTGCTATAGGATACTTAAATTCCAGTCATTAGCATTTTTATCACCCATAGTTTCCCACTAAACCATTCCCACTGTCAGGATGGGTTTTGCTTCTGGGTAGCATTTCTCTCTAAACATTGCTTTTTCAAATTCTGAACATACCCTTTGTGCTACTATTGAACCAATTTGCAATAGCAATATTTCTGAACAAAGCACTCTTATCGTTGAGTAACCCACATTGCTGAGGGTTAAATGACCTTGGTGGTGCTGCAACATTTGTAATTCTCCAGGACAATCAATTATTTTATGATAATGTCTTTTGTCAGAGAATACTGTAAGGCAATGAGGACTGGATTATTTTTTTTCCAGTGAAAGAAAAGATCTGCTTTGACTGGTATACAGAAATGTTCATACATGGGTCACTGGCTGACAAGGGAATTGTAAATTACTCAGTAATAAAAAACAATAGTAGAAATTTATATAGCATTGTACCTCATACACAGTGACCTCCAGGCTCATTATTATAAGTACTATTTGTCAAAAATAAATTGCAGTGGCCATCACATCTTCAAACAGTTTTTATTTTAAAATGGGCCATGAAGGAAATCTTAGATTTCAAATTTTCTCAATCAGTTAGCCTAGCATATTACAACAGCTATACTAACCACTTCGTAAATAAAATACAGACAACAAGTTAAAAAAACCTATAAAATATTAACTGCCATAAAATATTGGCAGGAAATTTTTGTTTCAAACTTTAAAAATTATTAGAAGGGAGGAAAAATGTTGCATGCTAAAAGGCATTACCTCATTTTTTTAAACTTTTCCTCAGAGTCCCATGCACAATCACAGCAATGAAATGACAAACAACAAGCAATGAAACAAATGACAGCGGTGAAACAACAATCCCCCATAAAATCTGGGTCATCCTGACAAATATACAGAAGAATGAAAGAAAAAAAATGGCTGAACTTCTCGAGTGTAAACATTTCCTGCATTAAACAATATTATTAGATAGAATTTGGAAAATATCTAGAAGCGAGAGCAATTGACCACTGACCTGGACTAGACGAAGCATTCCTGGGCCAGCTTTTGCTCTTACTCTTACTGATAGGAGTGTCTACAAGCTTAAATTCCCTAAAGATTTTGGCAACTCTCTGGCCATGGAGAAGATGACAGACTAAACTGAAGACACATTCAGAAGTTATCTGGTCCAAAGCCACACTCATAGCAGGAGTGACTGCAGTCACGTCAGGAAGTTAGAGAGCTGTGTCTTGAAATAAACCCAAGTGCGATGTCCTTTACAGCCAACAGCTGTTTCTAGCCTTCAGAGTATCAAGCACTCACATTAAAAATTGAAATTTAAAGAAGAAATATTTCAACAGAAGCCAATATTTTATAACATCCAATCTAAAAGTCTTTAGTGCAATAAAATTATCATCTCACAAGTAGGGCATGATGGCAATCAAAACTAAGACACCCCAGTAAACATGTCACAATAAACTGCAATGAAAGAAGATGATACATAAAAAGTGATGGATGACTGTACTGGGGAAACCACAATTTTTCAAAGCATTGCTATAGTTAAAAGACAGTAACATCTAAGAATAATAATGACTAATTAGCAATATCCGCAGTACATTTCATGTTTGACTGGCACTGCTTGAGGAGAGTTAAGTCCTAAAATTTTAATATATCTTATATCACTGAAGATGATCGAGGGCCTTACACATAAAATGTTACAGTCAAGAGCATAAATAAAATATATAAGGAATCACCTTCATATGTTCTAAAAACATATTTTACTTGAGGTTGCAAAAAATACTTATATAGCCTTACAGCTATTTAGGTAGTAGGACACAGTATGTATATTTATATATATATTGCACATGTGTACAATCAGATGCACAAACAGCACAAGGAGCTGGTAAACTTTCCTTCAAAAACTGCATGAAGAAACCTAATAAACCCCTCTAGCTCAGATTTTCTTGCTGTAAATAATTTTGAAATTTATCACACCGTAATAAAAAAAGATGAGGAACCGTCATAAGTTTCTCACATATTTCATCCAAAATAAAAATCAAGCATATAGGTTAATAAAATTAAAAGGAAAACCTCAGACACAAAGTCAATGGATTTCAGAAGTCTGGCTTTTCCTCTAAGGATGCTGCCTAAAAGAAAAGGCAGTATTGACTCTTCTCTCCAGCCCCATATACTTAGACCCATGTAAATCAAACCACTTGTGTAAAACAAAAAAATAAACATACAATTTCTAAAGCACAGCACAGGAAAAAAAATCCAGCTACTAAAACCCTAAAATGCTTCAAAAATCTACTAGGCTGTTCAGCAGCTCTTGCTCTGTTCTGCTCTAGCAGCAGCTGAACAAGGCTTACCTCCCTCCAGAGACCACAAAAGAGAGGGCAACTCAAACAAAGGCTGGACTGCTTCAATTGAACCTGATCTCTTCATCTACAGATATAACTCTGAATGCTTAATTTCTGCCATAATAGGAGAGACAAATTTAAAAACACATCCAAGTTATAGAGTTTAGTCTCAAACTCATATTCTACTTTTTCCACAACAACAACAACATGTTTCCATATGAATAGAAGGGGAAAAACATCCTCCATAATCAAGTATTCAATGTCATCAAGTGTGTCTCGATTGTGATGAAGTCAGCTTTCCCTCATTATAAAATGAAAACCAAAAAGACTTTTTCATTTAATAATTGATTTTGTGGTACATTCAGAGAAGGTGGAATCCAGTCCACATGGGAACAAAATTGATAATGATCAAAGATTTCTCAGGTCATCTATATTATAGCAAAAAAGTAGCATCAAATTCAAACAGAAAAAACAATTCAAGGAATATAACAGGAATCAAAATACCTTTGCATGCAAAGAGTAAAATGAGTTTCACCTGGGTTTCCTCCAATGCAAGCGAAACATGTAGAAATACAAGCTACGTATCAAATCAACTGGTCAGAAACAGAAAAGAAATTGGCAAAGAAAAAAACCTGCAAATACTCAAAAGTGAGCTAACACAGAAACATAGAAAGCTTAAAAAAAACCCCCACTTAGTTATTAGAGCAAAGAGGTTACTCAACATTAAAATAATGTTAACTTTCAAGACAAAAATAAAGAAGAAGGCAAAGATTAGGCCAAGAGATGGTCTCTTTTAACACTTCATGTGATGACAGAGCACATATTTACAAATGATACTGTGTATCACTTTTTACTGATCCATGATATGTTTATAATATGACACTTCATATTATGTGTGTTGTTTCTTTTGAGACTGAAATTTCTGCAGACATGGTTCAATTAGAAAAGGGCTGCAATAAATTTTTGTTACCTTTAAACTTACTTTTTGTATCAGTAATATGCAGTTAATGCATCTCACCACAAAGTCACTCATGCATCAGCCTTGCTCTGCATGAAAAACTATTCCGTTTTAATCCACACATGAATAAGAGCCTGGCTATTTGAACTGTAGAAATCAAAGGATGATCATACCACTTTCTTCTCCAACAGCCCCTATAAAATATTAGCATGCCTTAGATTTTCTTGTTGGGTGAGCTATTCAGGCTTAGAACAGACTTCTGAATACATCATTTTAAGCAAAACCATTTAACAAAGTCTTACTCCCTTCTCAAAATGCTATTTTTGAATGAATTGCCATTGAATGGAATTCTATTCCACCATCCAAACCCTGCAGTCCATCCTAGCTTCCCTAACCTCCTCTAGAGGCCTGAAATGGAGTTTCTTTATCACCTTGGTTCTGCACACAAACTGGACTGGACATGCATCCAAAGTAGTTTTCTTTCAATTATTTTTTATGCATTTCCCAAATATTTCATTTTCCTTACCTATTCTGCCTTGAGAGCACTGCTTTATATTTCTAGAAATATCTCTGTCCTCATTCATCAATACATTTCTCCTTTCCTACATGTCCCCCAGGGTCAATCTTAAATATCTTAAAATAGATCTCTTACAGGTAGTAACACCAAGAGAAAATACTTCTGTTTCATGTACCTTCTCTGTTTGGTTTATAAGCCGTTCATAACAGGATGGAGCAAATTCTTAAAATATCTTTCAAATCTACAGCATTAACATACTTCTAAAAGGCATTTATTGGTTCTATGCAAATGCATAGTAACAAAAATAAGATGTTGCTCAGCACTGAAACACAAAAGGAAAGATAACATTGATGTGAATCACCTGAATTAGATGCATCAACAGTTTAATAACACTGACAGCCTACAGCTATTTATATTTCTTCAGTGAATACTTTAATAGTGAGAAGTACCTGGATGCACTGTGTTTTCATCCTAAGTTGTCTGAACTAACAACAAATAGAATTCATGCCAGGTCTGGGAAGTTGAGTAAGCATCCAGACTGCGCTAAAATTGCTTTACTGCTTCAATTGCCATCTAGCACAAATATCTGTTTCCTATGCCATGGGACTAGAAAGTAACAAAATCCCTTTTAATGACATTATTTCATGACAAAAGCCCACCAACGTTTCTGTGTTCCAGTTAAAAAGTGCAAAGGGAAAAGAAGAAAGACAAAGACAGAAAAGATCTGGGAGAAGGAAGAAAGACAATTGAAGTTACTTCTTCCAAATTAATACATGGCTACATTAATATTTATGTAAGGCACCCAAAGGACTCAAAAACCAAACTCCCTTCAGAGTTAAATGCTGGTTTAGAAAAGCTTAACTTTTTAGCACTATGCATTAATACTTTTATTTATAAAAACATAATTATATGCTAAATGTTCAAGTTAAAATCTTTAACTTATGTAATGAAAAAATGCACCAAATATAACTCATGACAGTAGAAAGACACATGGATTTTATTCTTAAACACAGAAGGATTAAAAAAAGCCCTGCCAATTTAGCAGTAACCTCTGGGATTCTAAAATTGTGCAGGAAAGGTAAACCAAAAAAGATAATCATTATGACAGATATAACTTCTATTTCCAATGGTGTTTTTTTTTTTTTTTCTGAAAGTATGTTTTGATTTCTAAGAGTTGGCACAAGTTTTGATTTAAAGAGTACTTACAGCTAGCTGATTAAATATTTGTGGTACTCAGCACTAAAAAGAAGAAATATAAATGCATAATGAATGAATTAATTAATATATCTGTTTTGCTGATGCTATTAAAATGTCACATGAATTTTATCAGGTAAAATTCTTGGAGCAAGGAATGCACCCATAACTGTCTTGCACAAAGCAGGAGGGCTGTAACCATTAGGATCAATCCTAATCCAAACACCTGGAAAAGAGGGGGATTTTCTCAGCTGAAAAGATCCCAGGCTTTGTCATCTTGCAAGAGGTTGGGCTAGCAGCACCCTGATAGAACCATTCATTCAAACTCTTTGGTTTATGCTGAAGAAGAGCAAATTCCTCACTTTTCTTTCCATGGTCTGTCTTTCTCTCCAAAGAATAAAAATATTTGAAGGCAGAATGATAAATTAGACACCAGATGAATCTCTTCCAGCTGTCCTTGCCACAAGTTCAGCATACCTACATTTAAATACAAAAATGGCAAACTTCTGCTATCACTTCTTCAACTATCACTGAACAAGACAACAAGCGTGAGGCTAAAAATCCCTAATCTATTCTCTAATCAAAAAAAACAAGAAATCATCTTTCAGAACTGAAACTCAAAGCAAGGGCCCTCCAACCCAAGAGAAAGAAAATCCCCAAAATCACTTTATAACCACAAAATACACAGGTCCATGAGGAATTTTAGAAGTTTTCTTGATAGCTGAATCATCAGTAATTACAAAAGGAAGCTACTGAGCAATTATATAGAGCATAAGGTGCAATTAAGCATTTATTGGCATTTAATTGTTATTAATTGTGCCACTTTCTGTAGTAAATCACCAATTACACACAATATGCTGAGCTTAATTGTTGTACATAAAACCCACGTGTGTTTGCATATATACACATGCATACATACACACATGTCCACAAAAACAGCTATTATATCTCATTGTTCTTAATTAAGATGGAAATCAAAACCACTATTAGAAGCTAATTTCCAATTTCATTTAATGGAAAGTGAAAGATACACTTCCAATCGGGTATTTCTAGAAATTATTAATTATTTTGCCCTCCTCCCTTCCACTGTTTATGTTTTCAAAAGGAAATACAGTCTTTCTGAAGACTGTGGAACTGACATTCATCATTCCTGGAAACCAAAACTCGCTTGATTCTCAGCCCAGCTAGAGTTTAGGAAAACCACAGAAATTCTCTCAGACAACAGCTCCAAACTGCCCCAGCAATGTCCTGGAATGCTGGATTGTCCTTGAACCCTTGCAGAGCCTGCTGAAACCAACGCCAATTACTGTCAGTTCTGTTGGTTTATTCTGCAGTGTAGGCACCTGTAGATTCTGAAATCAAACACGACTGCAATTGCTTTCACCCAGGTCACCACACAGCCATCAGCTGGTAACAACCGTCACTCATTACTGAAAACGTGATCAGATTGACAGCACAGATATGAAAACCAATCCCCCCCCCCCCTCAAATCCAGACTTTCAGTTCCTCACATTAAAAGGAGTCAGCTCTCTCCTTTACTCAGAAGTTTGTGTTGCTACCCAAACCCATTAAAAACTGCAATTAAATACATGTCTGTACTGTATTAAACAAGTAGAAACACAAAGCAATTTGCCTACAACAAAGAATATTTTCAAGCCACTTGTTCCTCAACAACACATGAAAAGAGTATTTACGTGTGCTGGGTGGGAGAGAATGAGAAGAGAAAGGAAAGAGTGACCTTACCATGTTCTGGCAGGTTAACAAATTCAGATGCTGGTGAAATTGAGACAAAAAAACCTCAAGTCAGATGTCTCTCACAACTGGACGCTGCTACCAGCACCTTCCCAGTTATTTTATGAGGGCCCTATCTCAGTCACCTCTGCCAATACAAGGCCCAAAAATACAGACCAGCAACAACAAATTTTAGGTAATCAGTCTTTATGTAAGCTAATAAAGGAACAGTCCAAGTCTTATGAAGTATTCTGCTAGTCTAACTTTCAAATAACAATTAGGTGTAACATGCTGACACGTTGCCCTAGACAGGGAAGTTCAACTCACACCAAGATTGGTGGCAAAGAGCATTTGTGACTCATACAAGTCACAAGAAGCTCAGGACTTGACTATGTGCTCTGCCTAACATCAGAGAGCTAACTTTCAATTATTTGTCAGGAAATTACTAAGTTCACATAAACAGCTTCCTTTTGATCTATTGGCCTAGGAGAGCCCAACACATAAGGACAGAGACACAGCTCTTCATCCTGCTAAAATCGTTGTTCCCCATGCCATCTCCCCAGCTTCCTTAGCAAGAGCAAAATATACAGGCTAAAAATAATATAATCCAGTAAAGATCATGGCAGACTAGTAAAAGTCCAATAAAAGAAGATAGGGTAAGCAGAAGATGAGAGTCCAATAAAATACAATTGGTAGTTTATAAAACCCATCAAAATAAGAAAAACAATCAAAAAGAAAAAGCAAAATAACATCTTAGTTAGTGGAGGTCAGCAAATACATTTTTCACCCAATTTCTTAGAAACAGATAAAGCTGAGAGATCTCAGAGAACAAAGTGATTGTCAGAGCAGCCTTCCCTCAAATCAAGGGAGGGGAGATGTTTTAGCAGTGAGAAACACTGTCAGTATGAAGTTAAAACTCTTACAGAATCTATTGTTAACAACTCAGTACTCCCCTCCTCTGGGCAAAACTAAACAAAACAGAATTCAGTAAGTCTCTCTTCTTTTCCCATGTTCCAATCTTTTTAACACCTCTGTAACTTTCCTTTATACCTATGCAAAGGATATTTCATTTACCAATTCAGATTTAAGATTGCAACAGGTGTAATGGTCATTACAAGCAACAGACACACCGTATTCAGACTATCACAGTACATTATGCCTGTCAATAAAAGTCATTAAATTGATGAAAAAGCTAATATTACTACAGGAATAAGATTGTATTATTTCTTCCTCCCCCATTTCTCCCTCTGTTTTTCTGTTTCTGGCTGTTTTTCTTACTGTTAGCAACTGAATAAATTATTGAATGGCTATTAAAAATAACAAGTCCTCCCTTCTTGAACAAGGAAAAATTCCAGGAAGTTTATTCTTTGTATCTCAAGGACATCAAAATTAGGCCAAGTACCTCATAAAACATAATTTTTTTTCTGTTATACTTCACTCGTCAATATATATTAGTACTCCAACAGTACTAACTGCCATCACTGATGGAAACATTGTGAAACATTACAAGGAAAGTTATTCAATGAAAACACCTGAAATATGAAGCGTTATTCCTTAAGATATTTTGGTTATTTTAGTGGGAGGTTGGTACCTTTTCCATAAATTAGGCTTATTTAAAGGTGAACCTTATGAATCCCCTGCAGTGTAGAAGGGACATGCCACTGAAGCAACAGATAAACAAAAAAAACAGGGCTGAAATGCAAGAAAAAAGTAATTTTATAAAGAAAAAATAGTGGATATTCCTGGCTAATATGCTGGATCCCATTACTATATTGCCACTTGTTTAGGATTTGTATCACATCTTCAACAAATATTTTGTCCCATTGCCATGATTCATAATAATGCTCAAAAGGCTTCTGATTCTCAGTGCTTTTTTTGCACTTAAAATAATTTCTTCTCAAGTAGATTTTAGATGCAGGAACTAATTAGATTTAGGCTACTAATTTCTTTCATTCCACAAACATACATATAGAGATACCCTAGCATAGGATAAAATGCTAATTAATGGGAATACATAGCAAAACAGTGAAAAGCATGCTAGGAAACAAGGTTTTTACCCTAATACAATAATTTCTGTTAAAATTAGAGATTTAAAAATTCCTTCCTTCTGATATTTGCATTTACAATCTATATTGTAAATACTGCTTGTTTGCAGTAGCCTGACTCTTATTGGAAACATTATATTTTTCAGTTAAAATTTAGGGAAGAAACCCTAAAAGTCAAAACATCAAAGCATGAAAATTGTTGCAAAGTTGAAGAGCAAATATTGGAAATAATGCAGAAAAAAAAAAACCAGCATACAAATGAGACAGGGCCCAATTCGAACTTGAAAAAAGAAATAAAAATAGCTGGTCCTAAAAAGAGGGAATTAGACACTTTAAATTGCAACTTTTGATGGGTAACAACCATTTGAAGTGTGCTGTCAAAATCAGATTGACCCAAACAATGTGTTTTCTCATTAAATAGTAGGCTAAAGAAGAGAAGACATTCATGAAACTCCTCTGACGATTCCCCTCTCTACCTTACTTCCTCCAATGTCAGACTGAAATAAACAACATAAAAATAGATCCATTGGTGCACATAGTAACAAATTGGATTATGGATAATTTTGCTATCTCCTACAATTTTTTAAAAATTATTTCATGTGTAAGAGGAGGACAAGGACAGAAAAGGAAAAGAAAGATCACAAAAAACAGCTGAGCTGTTTCCACTAAGAACCCCAATATTTCAGAAGAATTACAAAACTGGAATAATTCAACTTTTATTTCACCCTTAGATCACGTGCTGATGAAAATGTCCTATTTTCCTTTTTTTTTTTTTTTTTTTTTTTTTGTTGTTGTTTTATAGTTTTCAACCTGCTCCATTTAGTAGCAAGTTTTGGTGGAAAAAACCTTCCAACTACTTCTTCCAACTACCTGCAATTTTGTCTTCTAATCTTGCTTCAAGCCCCCCCCCCTTTAGTGAAAAAACATTTTTTATAATAGTACAGTGGTTTTCTGTTCTGTTTACACACCAACTCACACAATTTTTTTTTTTCTGTAGAAGAATGCATCCCAAACTGATGAAATCTGCACTGTATGACTCAGAAATTCTGTTATTCTCAGCTACAGCAATCACCACTTCTATTGCAATGAACATTCCTGACCTCAGGCTAATAAAACCAGTGTCAATTAATAGTAGCTTAATATTTTGCAAATAATCTAAGTGTGAATGAAACAGCAAATTCTTGTACATGTTACAGCAACAGATGTTCTGATTACTTTTCTTTCTGTCAGATGCTTTTAGATATTCTGACTCCAAGTCTTTGTGCTCCTATATTCTTGTACAAAGCCTAGCAAAATCCAGTCTCCTGGACAAACCTAAACTACAAATAATGAATACCAAGGCATCATAAAAACCGAACATGAAATGCCCCAGAAGGTAACCATAATGACACTGCTTGAAGATTATAGTACACTAAAGCTTCAGAAGGTTGCATAATAAAATCGCTAAGTGATTAATTTTATATACCAATCACTGCCACAGTGATTGCAGAGGCAAGGTACAAGCAGCTGTAGAATATGCAAGTGTCTGACTGATACACCCAGGTGTGAAGAAAATGGAAGTGAATCCTGACATACCCAAATACAGAACCACTATGAACTGCTACAGCTGAACTGTAGGTTTATTTTGTGGCTTTGTTGCCTTGCAATGAGGTCCAAGCAGAAATATGGAACCATATGTTTTGCAATGGACCATTTCTTCCACTACACACTAAATGTTTTACATTTTATCAGTGCTACTGCCTGCAGCTTATTCCTTTGTATTATCACCTGCATTAAAGATCCATGTTAAATATTTTCCTGATGTCTCTACACCAAAAGATCAGCTTCATCTAACTACATTTTCCAAACTAAATCTCTATATTTGTTCAACTTTATTATGTGCAAGTTCTGATCTAAGCCTAAAGCACAAAGGCAATCAATGCTGAAGAGTGACTAGAAACAGTTTCTTTATTCCACTCCTCACTGAATAGAAACTTTCCATTATCTCCCTCAACATCTTTACTCTATCAATTTGACAGGGGCACATGGTTCTACACTCCACTGCCCTCAGTCCAGAACTGTACACAGCTCTTCTATCTTTTTCTAATAAAAGCATGATAAATGATATTTTCTAGTGAAAACTACTTGTCTTCCCTCATAAGTGTCATCTTCCTTCTAATTGCTCTATACTTTATCAAAATGCATATTAGAGTAAATATCCAGTGTCAGTCAAAACTTAGATGCATGAAATACAAAAGCTTATTTGAGCAAGCAGAAAATGGAAATCATTACAGCACAATAAATGCTAAACTAGTTAAGCCAGGATGTAAGACACCTGTGATAAAATTTACACAATGATATCCTAACATTTTTTGACAGATCGCTGTACCTGAAAAATATTTGTCTTACAGAGAACATTATTTAAGATGCACTGTTCAAAGGTAATTGGAACAAAATGGCAAATAGAATAACATTCACTCAAGGAAAGATTTTATCAAGCCTGGGATGGCAAGACAGCACACTGCTAACTGTGAAAGCAAAGCATAGCAAACGTCCAGGGAAGCCCTTGAAATTCCAACTGTACAAAAACAGGGGTCTCTTGCCTACATCCGCTTGTGGTTCTGGCAGAACTGACTCACCTCTGCAGATTTGTTTGGTCCTTGCTAAAATGAGCTCTGCTTTGCCTAATGGGGTCCTGCTTCTGCAGGGACCCAAGATACCAGTGATGGTCTTTTGTAATTTTTCTCCTTGCTGTCCCATTATAGTCTGGGTTTTCAGGCTCTAATAAAGTTGATTGTAGAGAGTTGATGAGCTGTGGTATTGCCTGGTGACATGCTCTTTTAAACCTCACCTTCTAATTGTTTGCTTGTTATGAGATCCTTGAGGACTTAAGTGCCCCAAATCAAAGTAGCTGCAAACTGAAAAATTATACTTCTTTACATTCTTGTATTCATTGTAGCTCACAAACTTGAATGGTATACCTCAATATTAAGAAAAATTCTGAAGAATTTCAGGAGCATGACTAATTTCACTGGGCAGCATACAAAAGATGAAAGTGGGGTCTTGACCGAACATTGTACTGAAAAGTAAAACTGCTCACCCCTCCAACAAAACATTCCTCCATTCATCACATCCCACCCTCCTCTCCTTTCTTCCTTCCCACTTCAGAAGTTCAGTCCCAAACACACAACAGCTGGAGGGACACAGCTATGAGGAAAAACCAGGCAGGCAGCGATGCCAGAGCAGTGGATCTGTCTCCAGCCCCTCACTGCAAATGGGAAGCTGCTGCATTAATTACTCCAGGCTGGACTGTGGGGGGGAAAAAAGGAACCAGGCATAAAAGACCAGATATTGCCTGGCAATTTAGGCCCAGGACTAGCACTACAGTTATCTCAAAACTGCAGTGACAATCAAAATTATTAATGATAACAAAGCATACTTTCAGAATTCTGACGCTACAGTGCTATTGCTGTGTTGCCCAGTGCTTTTTTATATGCACAATAAAACAGGCCTCTTTATGTTAAATTATCTCCTTAAATGTGAACTAAATCTAGATCAACTTCTGTTATTTCATCTTAAAAGCTAAAAAAAAAAAAAACAAACAAAAAAAAAAAAGCACAAGCCTCTTCCTCTATGTTCTATCAAGCCATTCTACAAGTACTCTTTTTCAGACAGAAAACAGTTTAAAACTCCATTTTTCTAGCATTTTTCAGACATATTCTACTAAAATCCAACTGAGAGCTTGCCTGGTCATGCTGCAGAACTCAAAGAGTCTGTGCTCTTGGTATCACATCTGCTTTTTTGCTCTACTAAGCATAGAATTATTTTGGCATTTTAGTTATATAAATTGAAGTATTTACCTACTAATATTTTCTTCTCGAAATACTTAATCAGCAACAGATTCTGCAAAGCAACCACTTTCATAGCTTCAGTCTGCTACTTGGTTTACCTATAAAACAGCCTCAGATAAGAAGAAGTAAAGGCACTATTTAACAATGTAACTTTAAAAAACACTGTCCTGTGGCCTTATTTATCTGTGCTGTATACTCACTTTATCTGCTTGCCACTACTACTCAATACTGTTCAAGCCATATGGTTACTTAAAGCACTCCCACAATAAATGGACTGAAAAACTCAGAGACAAAAAAAACACACAGGAAAATAAGACACAAAGTCCATGTCTGACTTATGGAACAAGGTATTCCTCATAAGTTTTATAACAAGAAGTAAATTAAATTAATTTTGCTATTATAATTTTCAAAGTGTTCAATACATCCATGTATGTCCTATATTTGCCACATCAAACAGAACTTAGATGATAGAGTCCCTTCCTCAAAAACTAACAAGATCTAAATTGCTTTAATTAAAAATTATAGTAACTGAGCTTGAAAATACAGTTTGGATGCAGGAAAAAAAAAGTAAAATTGTTTTTATAATAAAACAAAAAAGTTTCACCATTAAACTCTTTCTCCATGGGAAATTATTTGTTTAACAGAGCTGGTGCTTAATCATTCCATCCTGTTTTCACCTCTGGGCTTTACTTCTGAAGCACCATAATCAAATACAAGGTTACAATGAAAAGCTGCTTCAGTGCCCCAGTGCACAGATCACATTCTCTTATTGAGCTCCCTGCCCTTTCCTACCTGTCCTTCCTCCCTCCCATCTTCAAACAAGAAGTTCAGCTTGATCTTTTCCTTGATCTTTCTGTAAAAAGCAATCTATAATATTGACCTCTAAGAAGCTGCTAGCAATTAGATTTCCCAGGGGATTACCAGAGCGAGGCCAATGTTCGATGACTCAGGAATTGCAAGTATTCCAGGGACTTTGCTGAATAAAACTTCTTCACCTGGAATAGCTGCAGAAACATCTTAGCTGAGCAAGAGAGTGAGTGATCTTCAAGCTACCTCCCTCTACAACTCCAGTTATTGCTCCCTGTCAACCCACTCTGGAACAGCCCTTAAATCCCACAGGCAAATACCCCTCCACCACATTTTCTACTGCTTGTAAAAGCATTCTGTGCCTCAAGTACTGACCATGGGCAAAGTGTGATTGGAAGTTTTCATTTGCTATCCTCAATGGAAATGTGGATGGCTTAAAAAAAAAATAAAAGAGACCACCAAGAACAGCTAGGTCTCCAAGAAGGATAAAAAGAGCTGATAAAGTCCTGCCTACTCTCTGCATACAGAAACAATTTTCATTACTCAATAAAAATATTATTCTTTAGAAAGAGAGCTCTCAGCCACTTTAGTACTGAAAATTCTTAGTCATACTCTTATATGCTCTTCCTTATGAACAATTATTTATGAGTTTAAAACTATATTCAGTAGCTATCAGAGGTAAATATTTCTTGAGAAATTTCTCACTTGAGAATTATTTTCCCCACATACTCACTCTCTCCTGTTCTTCAATAAGTTACTCTGCAAGAACAATGTAATTTGGCTTTTCTCCTACCTTAGGAGGACAAACAAGTCTTGGGGACAGATGAATTTTCAGATAAATCCTTTCATTCCATCTCAGACATTATTTGAGGCACTTTTCCAGACAATTTTATCTCCCAAATACTGCCACAAAGCCTATTCAGGAGAGAGAGTCAGCAGTCCTCAGGCTGTCCTAACATCCCCCTTATTTTCACAAACTGAACCGTAGGCCACTAAGTATATTGACCATAACACTTAAGGACTCCCCAGATATTTAGAATCTGTAAATTGCCTGCCTTTGAAGTAAGCTTCTTTTCGATGATTAGTAAAAAAACTGGTTCAGTGTGTAGCCATCAACGTACAAGTCCTCTCACAGACACAAGAAATAATGCAACTTTTAGACTATAACACACAAACTCATCCAAAACAAAATGATCATGAAGTCACTAACAGGTCTCAGACTTATATATTTGTATTTAAGAAGTTTAATTCCAGATGGATGTGTCAAACTGCTTGATGTCTTCTGTTGTTTTTTTTTTTTTTTTTGGGTTTTTTTTTTTTTTGGGTTTGTGCTGGATGTTAAATGAAGACACCTGCAAGGAACTGCAGCATTCACTGTGTGATGAACAATCTCCCTGGGTGCAGTGCATGGAAATGCTTACAGGAGGAAGACACTTGGTAATTGTTTTCTCAGCTTTTTAAGTAACTGAGAAGTCCATCCATGCACTGGACAGCAATTCTTTCATGCAATGGAGTGGAAGTACAACTGTGATTTTTTTGCAATATTTCAGCCACAAAAAGTTAGAATTTTTTTTTTTACATTTTCAACACAGCACTGACAAAACCATCCAACCCCCTTCTCTTTCATTTACTAAAAAAAAAAAAAACCCAAAAAACACAGAAACAAAACAAAACCAAAAACAACCTCAAAGAACATAGTGTAAATGTAGAATGCCAGATTAGGAGAGAAAGAGACTAAAATGCTCCCTTCAAAAAAAACCCAAAAACTTTGTATTCATAAGTAAAAAAAAAAAAAAAAAAAAAGTAAAAAATCCACATGTCAAGATTTTTCTATCAGTGATAGGCTAAATTTGGTAATTGCCTGATTTAAGAATATTAGTTTCCCTCACATTTCCATGTCTAGTGGAATTCCCAAGTAAGAATGTCACAGAAAATTGAGATTTTTCCAATGAGAGCAGACAGTGCAATCAGAACAGGATACAGGAGCATAGGAACATGCTTACAGTAGGCATTTATACAAAATTTACAAATGAATCAGGTCTTGATTATGTAAAGCATGTTCATGGTCTTACAAACAATCAATTATTATTAGAAAAACACACTAATTAAAAAAAAAAAAAACCACCAAAAAAAACCATGAAAAAATCCAACAACAACAACAGAAAACCCTACCTGCTTGACATTACCAACTGTATGATGCATTAGAGACTATATAGTGAATATATAATCCAAAAAAAATTAGCAGAGCATAAGAGAATAATCTGCTTACAGAGTTCACTATGGCATGGAAAGCATCAGCCTCCTTTGACTTTATTAGTGGAGTAAATCTTCATTTAAAAGAAAAGGAAGGAAAGAGAAAGGTATCATTTATCTCTGGGATGCCATGTGAGGTGAATGCACAGCACGATCCTGTCAAAGCGGGTAGGGAAAATCAGTTGACAGGGAACTAGCATGGCTGCTTTTAACCTGTGCTAGTCACTTTTGCACTTCTCAAAATTCTCCATTTTCCAGAATAATATAATGATAGATAGAATTTTTCCTATAGAAACCATTGAGTTTGAGTTAACAGAAAAGTGGTTGCGACAAAAACAGCATACCAGCAAAAAACCATGATCCGAGTGTGCAAAAAGTGTGACCTAAGTAGTGAGTCAAGAGAAGAAAGAGTAGGACAGGTTTTCCATATTCTGAATCTGGCATTTTGTCCCAGATGTAAACAGAAAAAAATTACTCCAGTCTGGAACCGATGAAAACATATCTAAAATGAGGAATAAAGAGGACCCTTCTTGCCACTCAGTCATCTTTTGGGATTTGAGGAACAGTTGCTCTGTCTTTGGCACTTTTGTGCTAGTCCAGATCAAAGAAACCAGAGGAGGATGAAGAGGTTTTCAAAGTACTTGAAGCTCCTATTGATTTTTTCTCCTTTCTGAAGCTGATCCAGAGTTTAACACCAGCATTTTTGCCCTCTCTCAGATTCCCCTTCATTTATCTTTTTTTTTTCCCCTTCATCTTTTCATTCCATGACTACCTTTCTGAAAAGGGTTTTGATTTAGCCAGTCAGGACTTTCTATTGCAACACTGCCGTGAGTCAATGAGCAAAAAAGCCCAGCAAAATCGATGACTAAGAGCATAGAAAGATGAATTTTGGCACAGTGAGCTGGGATGATTGAAAACTTACTGCACCAGATGCTCATTACAGAGTCTGGCCACTTCAGCACAAAGTTATTTGGACTTGCTAGGAGCTGTACTCTGATTTGAGGAACAAAAATTCAGACAGCCTGTTAATTCAGCTGCAAAGGTGCTAATCACCAGGAAGGTGGCAGACATTTTAAAGAACTACATTTCACTTCTGGAGAAATAATCAGTCTGCACCCTAAAATGGATTGAGCTTGGCAACTGTGTGCCTTGGCTTCTAGTGAGTAGTAAAAACCATGTGTTAAGCTTTGGATACCTAGGCAAATCTCCCAAGAGATGACTGCATAAATAAAAACAACATCTTTCAGTTCTAGTTTTTATGAATTTGCCTTATTGTACTTTCAAGGAAACGATCATTGATCAGAAAAAAGTTTTAAGCTCATTGTGACTAATATTTTCTACCCAGAAGACTTTCAAAAGCAAGATTTGTCTTATGTTATAGAACAATCAAAACCAGAAAATTATCACCTCTGCCACAAAAATGTGATGAGAAACATTTCAAGCTAGACATAGCTTGCAAGTACCAATATTGTTGCAGCTCAAATAATTTTTGAAAATAAAGGTATGATAGCAGCTGACATTGGACCAAGCAAGTTAATAATTAAGAAATTTAAAGTGATCTTTAGTGTTACTACAGTTAGCATTTCAGCACTACTTAATCCATGAAATAAATGTAATATTATGCAGCTTTATTCTGTACTGAGTCACTTTTCCCCTCAAAAAATGAGGGAATTGCTTAATGCAGGATCAAAGTCTCAATTACTTTTTCTCATTGTCTGCTGAAAATACAAAACAGTCTAGAAAAATAAAGCCAGCATGTATAGAAGAGGAGAAAGGAAAATGAATATTTGCTAAGAAGCAATGATGAATAAATAGCAGAAAGAGCGTTGTCACAAAGCATAAAAGGAGGAACTCAAAGCTAGGGAAGTACCTGTCGGAATTTGTACAGAGAAAATAGAATATAGCCACTGGATTAAGAAGCTACAACATGTCACAAGAAAATATAATTGCAATATATAAATTTATAACACTGCATCAAGTGCAGTAATTTCAAAGAAAAAAATGAAATAGTGAATGTCTAAAAGAAGAGCCAAGAAATGTCTAGAACAATTTACCTTACAAGGAGGAGTAATAATAATTCACTTCTAAAAGAACCTCCTACAACCAGTAAGAACTATATGAAGTATAATAATAAAATTAATTACAAACTGGATCTACATGGAGTCGCTCGGGTTTTTTGCCTGTCCCACAAAACCTCAGGAGTTCATGAGACTGAATCCAGTTCAGTAAATGCATCTGAAGCTATGTCAGTGCTTTTATTCAACCAGATTGAGCTCAAGACAATTTTCCTGAATATATCCACAATAAGGGGGTGACATTTTATTAATAAACCATACATAATATTATCAAAAAGGGCCCTGGTTTTCATTCTGTTTAATGGACTATATTCAAAAGACCACAATCATATCTGAAACCTGTTATTACTTCCCTAAAATAGCAGTAAGTGAAACAATGCCATTCATCCAGGTTATTTAGCAGAGACAAAAAGAGTCAGTAAAGTCACCTGACACACAGCAGTACAAAAAAACCACCAACAAGCCCATGCAGACCTGTATCAGAGAAAAAAAAAAACTTGACCTTAAACAAGTCTGTTGCACATGAGTAAAAAGCGTCGGTCTCTTTCTTTTAAATCCTGGATAGTGATTTTCACGATTCTCTTTTCCTGGAAGTTCTATAAATCTAAGCAGTAACTTACATAATATAAATACGCCATTGATTTGCCAATAGATTAAAGCTCATCTCACTGACTATGGTTTAACATTCATGCTTACTAGATACATTTTAAGCATTTAGAACAAGACAATATCTAGCTGCCTTTTAGAAAAAATTATGTATAAGAAATCAGGGATGTGGATGACAAAATTAAGTTGCTTATAGTTTTCTGCTTTTAGCTCATGGTTGCAAGCCTGTAAAAAATAAATCCAATGTAAGCAACTTAAAATGGTATGGAAAAGTCTAAAATATTTTTAGAGTAAAAATATTTAAGAAGTGTTCTAATGTTAAGAAGTCAAGAGACATGGAATACTCCACATACTGTATCTATAGTATAGTAGGATAGGAAGATCATCTCCACGCAAAATTTTACTGCTGTTGTTGGAATATGAGAATTGACTCAACCTTGAATTTTTCATTAAAAGTTACTATTTATTGAACTCCAATAATTTTTACTGCTGTTATTATTTGGAAAATGTAGCAGTTAGAAAAATACTTCTCTAATTAAAACTAGATTTGGTCAGTTTCTGTCCAAAAGCACAGACAAAACTACTTCACACCAGCATTAACAGCAAGTTGCTCATGATCTTGATCTTAGGAATACCATGTTTTGGCTCCTCTTCTGAGGGATATAGAAGGGCATTAAAATCTCAGGTCTCCACATATACACAGCTTGCCTGGAACTGCTGACAATTCTCTGAAAAAGCCTCTTTCATTCCTGTTGAAGCACCTGGCACTTCCTAAAAAATTATATTTGTCTCAAAGTTTCCACACACAATGCAAATAAGGAAACTACTAAACTGCTTATCTGATCCATCTTCCTATATGGCCTCACATGGTTTTAGCTATACAAAAAGGAAGGAGACTGAAATTTCTGGGCAGAAATAAACTGTCTTTTCTCATTCCTTGCAGAAGAGATTAATTTATGATTTCTTCCTTTAAAAAAATTCCTCAAAAACAAGCAAGCAAACAAAGACAACTAAATAATGCATATAAACTTAGGCATGGGAGGCAGTTGAGAAGGCATAAAATGGGTTTTACTAGGTGAAAGCTAAAACAGAATAGAAAGGACCTGGAGTGAGGAATGTGAGCAAATAGCTCACTCACCATCACTGAACAGACACCTAACTAGCACAGTCCTATCAATCAGACGGTCTGGCTTTGTATCTGTAGAGAGACCCTCTGGCAACTTCATTAATCAGTAGTTTTCATTCTATCCTGATAAATAGCACAAACTGTGTTCTGGAATTCTGGACTAGAGTTACCTGCAAGAACTTCAAGCAGAAACTACAATTCAAGATATTCTGTGGCAGCTTAATTGCTCTGCTGCCTTTCCTGAGCTAACACAGGGACCAGGTTAACATCTGTTGGAAGATCTGTAACTTCTGAAATCAAAAAAACCTCAAGGACTTTCACTTATTTATTTCTTTAACATCAAATCCAGACTTCTTCTATCAAATACACATTTTCAGCTCCCAATGAATACCACCTCACTTATACTCCCTTCCCTGGCTTCTTACTCCTGCCCTACACTGCATCTTGCAAAATGAAGGAAGGATAATATATTTTATTTCTATTAGAAGTCATATAGCATCTTTTCTGCACTGCAAGTAATCGAACAAAAACATAACAAGATGTTCAATTAAGCTGCAGTTCATAGACAAAGTACATCATGCCCCGTTGCAACACCTCCCATTCAGTGCACAGAAAAATGCTGCACTCATGACAAATCTTGGTGAAGTTTCTCTCAGTAATTACCCTACTTAATTCACGTTGTCATTACATGGTAGCTTTGATATGGAAAAATATTTAGTGTCATATATACCTATGCACAAAGCTGCATCAACAAACATGAGCTCTCTCAGCAGAGTTGTTATAAACACTGAGGTGTATTTTCCTCTCTGAACTTCAACTCTGCATGCAACTCTGCATGCTCTTTGGCCCTGCTTGGCCCACCTGGAAACAAGCTAGAGGTCATCCCATGCTGCTGGTCAGAATCAGCCTTGGAGGCATTCCCAGCCCCTTGGGCATGTGAAGCTGCCTCATTCCCCATTCTGCAGAGGACAGCTCATCCCTGGGCTTAAGTTTCTCCTTCTGCAGCTTGATCCTCAGCTCTGCCACATCCACCCCAGTGCCCAGCCCTGTTCCTAACACAGCTGCTGATGCTCTAGCCTTGCTTGTTTCCATTCCTCATGCTGCCATTCTGGATGTCCCAGCTTTCCAGACTCACATCTTGTCCATCAGCTGATGCATTTTCATTTGTGACTTCCAAAACTTCGGTCCTTCAGTTTGCCTGAATGGTCCTTCAGTCTGTTGTTCAGATCAGTCTGCTGCACTCAGCTGCTCTATTCCATGTTTCCCAGGCCAGCATGACTGCCCCCAGTCATTTACATCAAGCACACGAAACCCCAGACAGAGTCAACTTGACATAACTAAGGAATACTACACAAACAGCTTATCTCCATGCAGCTTAAACTTGCCATGGCTTAAGGCTGAATTGTCACCCTTCAATTGAAAGCCACAAAACCACCTGCAAGCTGAGGTGTGTTAGTCCACAGCATGAAGTACCAGTGCTACCATATTCTATCTAGTGTATACTCAAAACTCAAGAAAATAAACAAAATGAGTCAAAGAAAACCACGCTAAATGCACAAAACAGCAATTGAACGGAATAAAATCGGATTTTAAGCACTCTACAAAACCCCTCTTCTGTATATGCATGTACTAGAAAAAAGCATTTAAAGAATACAAGCAAACAAAACTCATGTCAAATTGTCTCTCACATATAAGAGACAATTACAAAGTATATCTATAAAAGTATATATATATATATTGAAGTATATAAAACAGAGAAGCTTCAAAATTATTTTTGTTTCAAAGGACTTGCCAATACTATGGAATAAATAATTTGGTTTGTAAGATCTCAGAATTGTTCCACAACTAGCACTTGCATATATAACAAAACCCTATCAAGTCTGAAGTGTTGGACTTCCTATTCTATTATTTCACTTTGAAGTACAATGCAGGCATTATAAAGAAGTTGTTTGCCCTAGGAACCAAACGGGGGTGGGGGGGAGGGGAGTCTTTGTTTTAAATGCACAATGCCCATTTGTTTGGAAGGGTGGAGGAAAAAAAAAAACTCCAACCAACCCACAAAAAACCACTCCCAAAAAAAAGAAAAAAATCAACAAAAAGCTAGCTCCAAGAGGAAAAGAACAAGTAATAGGTTATCAAAACATTATTTCTCCAGTTTCATTTCCCTTCAGTCAGAATAAAACAAGGTGTAGTATTCAAAAGCCTATGAAATTGAAATTTCATCTCAAACTGGGGCAAATAATGAACTATTAAAGTTATCTGCAGATGAGAAAATCCCTTATCAAGGTATATTTGAAACACACCTTTTTTATTAGACACAGTCCTGACTTCTCAAATGGTTGAGGTACTTCAGGAATTGTGCAGTTTGTCTGCACCTTGATTTTGCAGCTGCAGGGGGAGTCAGCATGAATGCAATGCCCCTGGGTTTTGATAGGAAATGCTATGCCTGCTTCTCTATCAGCTGAATTTTAAATCTACTCATCAAAAGATTTAGGAAGATGCTGCTGTTGTCATCAGTTATTTTCATATTCAGGCATTTTATGGCTCAATTAATACCACAAGCCAAGCCTAAATGCTCAGGGGAGGAGGGAGAATAGGAACAGTAGGGTGGAAGGATGGATATGCTCAGGTTTATAGAACCAAAGATCTAAACAGTGTTAACTACAAGCCAATGAAGGGTTCACATCAAGCTTTACATAGAGTAGAAAGAAATAGCAACCTGACTACAAAAATGGGAGTTAGAACTGTCTTTTCTTTTCTAAATAGTACAATGAAGTATCTCCAATACTTCCAAAAGCAATTACTACTCTAATTAGTAACAGAAGTCTACTCATACAAAGATATAAAGACCAATTTTAGTCTGTAAGTAAAGCTGATGTAATTAATTAAGGTGTCAGAAGATATTCCTGCAGAAACTTTTAAAGGCAGCTATTATTTTAAAATGCAACTCAGAATTATAAAATTCTGTATTTGGATTACACACGGTATTCATCCACATTTAGTACTTACTTAAAATGAAAGTGGCATTGGTATTTTGCAACTGATTTGTTCCTAATATTGTTTATTAACATATCTATGTTAAAGTTTCACTGTATTTTGCTTAGCTTGTCAACTTCATTAAATGCAATTCACATTATTTCTATACAGCATATAAGATCAATGCAGTCTATTCTACATTCAAGAGATGTAAGTCACCAATATTTGGATCTATTCTTATACTATCAGAGGCTTCTCCTGTTGCTAATTAATGCTGACAAAAAATTCCAGGCTTTTTGAAGTCCTGCTTTTATGTTAGCAATTACGTATAGAATAAGGAGTTGTTTTGTTCTTTATTAATTTTCTTTTTCCAGGACTACTATATTCAAAGCTATGCTTCTAAACAGAATCCAGCCTAGAACATAAATCAGTTGCCTTCATACTTCCTTTCATTAACTTGCCTTAAGTTTGTTTATAAGATCCATGCAATTGTGACAAGCTCCCAACAACAAAACTGATTAAGAGAGGAGACAATAAATCACACTTGAGTTACTTCATTTGGTAGCTTTAGATACCCAGGCAGATGGAAATTATTCAAAAATACCTTTAAAGTCTATAAACCACTGTCACCTTTGAAACAGTTGTGGTTCCATCTGTATGCTATTCATTGTAGCTATTAATTAAGGAAACCAATGAACAAAAAATAAAGAAAATAATAATGAAAACCACTGAGTACTTTCCTATGGGATGAATTACTGACCCTCAAAATCAAGATTTCTATTCAATTTTATGAGCTTATCACTGGCTTTTCTGTATTTCAATTGAAGTAATCAGTTTAAGATTTGATAGCATAAGTTTTATGAAAACAAAGTCTTCAAAATAGAGGAAAACACTGCTTATTGTTTCTGGAAGAGAAATAAGAGTTCATCTGAACTTCGAGGCTGTTTTAATAGCTCTTGAAAAGTTAACCTGCTACCTAAGAATATAAAACCAGACAAAATATCTCTACAACATTTCTTCCACCTTTTGTAAAAGTTGGTTTTAAACATTTAAAGAAAAAGTTTACCAGTCAAGTAAGTCTGTGATAAAAAATGATATGGCCCAAATAAGCAAGACATAACAAAATGGCTATCTGGCATCCTGAATTTACTCCATTCACTACATTTTTAAGATAAATCCTCCACCTTGAGGCTTTGAATTCATGATTGAGTGCTTCTGTGCTCTTTGCTCTACTCACGTATCCTTCTATACACGTGACATGCATCACATGGGACTACTCAGCCTTTTTTAAATGAACTTTTAAGTTTCCCAGGTTTAAAAAAAACCCTCAAAAGTCTCATTTCCTAGAAGCAGGCTCTTTGCATGTTTCCTGAATATCACGGTGCAGCTGTAACTGAATAAACCCTTTTCAGTTTAGAACACATATCAGGCTTCCTAGAGAACCTGGAACCATGTCTGAGGCTTATTTTAAATACTTCCTTCCTTCTTCCATTATTTAAACCAACTGGGCATTTGACAATTTAAGCATCCACATTGATAACACTCTTTCAGAAAATGACAAACCATTAAATTAGCACGACAAATTTCACAGCTCACAAACAAAGTATTTTAACATTTAAATAAACACAAATTTATGTGAAGTCAGAACTATTTTTTATGAGTTTGAAGTATTTTAGTGTATTTTTTTGTACAGCTATGTTTCTATTAATTGCAATTTCTGACTCATATAACAGACATTTCCAACGAAAACAACTCTTGCCCCTGGAGTTGCTGGTAATGTTGTACAATGCAATCCAGTAGGGCTGGGATTACAGCAAAAGTCTTTACTGCCAGTTTTTCCCATCATACACTCAGTTGTTGATAAGAAGCAAATCCAGCATAGGCAAGCCATGTTGTTTAAAAGTCTTCCAGGAAAAAAAAATCCATTTATAACAAATATAAGTTATGCAAATCCCAATGAAGAAATATATATGTTGAGTATTAACCTACAAACAATTTTTTTTCCTAACAACTTTTGCAGAGGAAATATAACTCCAAAGCATAATGCTGAATATTAATTAAATTCAAAATACAACACATTTATTCATAATTTTTGCAGCCAGAAGCCCAAAAGAGTTATCTAAATCTGGGAAATAATTTTCTGAAGTAGTTTTTATGACTGTGAATGTTAGTCTTTCATGGAACACGTGTTCCTACACAAAACATTTTCACATCTACAATTCTAAGTTTGCAAGCCTGCCCTATACACATATTTTAAACAAGAGGACACCACAGTCAGACAACTCCATGAAACTGAGTATCCAATCCATGCCAAGCTTCTCCATAGAAAATATATTTTAAAATATTTTGCACGTTTTTATGACATGTTAATACTGCAGCCAATGGTGCCACATGCCAATAAGGATTAAAACACCATTGCAGGAGTTATAAATTATTCATTTTTGCTTGTGTGCTCATAAAAAAAATAACCAACAAAATTATAAACTGTAGCTTTCTTACTTACCCACCACATACTACACAAAGCAATAAGCATAGCTGGCAAGCAGGAATTCCATTAACCTTCAGTTACTCACCTAAGAAAAAGAAGAGAACAGGATGAGCACACTTGATGGGAGGAAAAACATGACAGAGTTAATTTGGAAAGTACATTAGCTTCCATGTTTATAAGATTTTTGAATTAAAATATCTTTGAATTCAAGTTTAAAGGATGGAGATGGAAATGTTTCACAGCAAAGTGGATCACAAAACAACAATTCTGTAGAAGACTCATTTTGTAAAATCCAAGCAGCTCATTTGGCTGGAGCATTGACACAATTCTGTTCTGCTACAACAAAAGGAGTGCCAAAATCTTTGAAGACCGAAATAGATAATACAGATCTTGAGTTCAGAATACGCTGCCTAAAGCAACATTTTAACAGAAAACAGTTACAAAGGTAATAAACTTTTGTGACTACCATAACCACTTTCAAGGTTTTCAGTGAAGCAGATAGAAGGTCTGAAGTTTTGCCTGATAAAATTAACACAACTTTTCTGAACTGGTACATTTATGTATTTTACTGTATTCTCTCTTTAACAGAATAGTGAACACACTGTGCTTTAGGTAATACCAAATTAGTATTAACGATGATATACACTTCCAGAGATTTAATGAATTAATCATTTATTAATGAGTAGCATGAATGGAAAGATTGATTATCAGAATAAAAGTTTTCTTCATCAGCATATACACGTAAGCTACACGTGTTAAAAAAGGTCTGGAATCTCAAATTTTTACACTAGATAGAAAAAATAAAAATGAACAGCAAAACTTTTACCAAGAACACGAATATCTTCCTATAGTATGTTACACAAAATTGCATTAGCTTCAGGAAAGGCTGTGCCTTCAAATATGGGAGATTTGCCAATGAATTAAACTTCAAAGGATGTAATAAAATGGAAGCTGCTAGAAACTGAGCATATCTGAAAAACCTAACTACTCTACATTAGTGCAATGTGTAGTCATAACCATAGGCAATCTAAAATGTCGTTATTCAGAAATGTCACTCACAAAGCCCCAAAGCATCCCAGCTGCCCACTCAGGTGACACTAGTGACACACTTTCACATTTCAGTGCATGAAGAGCCACTCACACATCTCACAAATCTCACTTTTGCACTCAGACTGCTGAAGGGAAAGTGAGATGCAAAGCCATCCAGGCCAAGTAGGATTACTTGGTGCTTTGCATAATCCACAAGAATTTCTAGTGGTGTGCAGAGGACTGTTAAAACTGGTCCTGTATACCCCTGCCATCCTTCATTGTACAAAAACAGTTCTCTTGCACAAATTCTTCAAAAAAAAAAAAAAAAACCAACAAAAAAAAAAAAAAAAAAAAAAAAAAACTTGCAAGTATTATGAATAGAAAGTTAGACTGTCTTACTGTGGATAACCTAACAAAATTTTATATCACAGCAGCTCTTAGATGCCACTGTAGGTTCTTACACATCCAAGCTTTAGGAAAAGCAGTTTTATTTTATGTTTACTTAGAGCGTAACTACTGAGTGGAATAGTGTAAACATATGAAAAAGTACATAGCATGTTTCATGACAAATTTTAAATTCTCCTGCAGGGCAATAGATAATCTTTAATGAGGTTCATAATGATGCATCTCAGGATCTGAGACCTAACATAAGTTAGGTCTAGAGTGAGATCAGGTCCACACCATTCCACCATCTAAAAAGAGACTGCAGAAAAACACATGGCTAAAGGTCCAAGAGAGAATCATGGAAACATTATGGTTGGGAAAAAAGCTTTAAGATCATCAAGTCCAGCCTTCAACTGAATACCACCATGGCCACTAAACCATACATCATGGATTGCTGCATCCACTCATTTTTTGAACACTTCATGGGATGGTGACTCCACCACCTCCCTCGGCAGTCTGTTCCAATGCTTAACCACTCTTGCAGAGAAGTGATTTTGCCAAATATCCAACACAAAACTCACCTGGCACAACTTCATGCAATTATTAAGCAAATATTAAAAATGCAGGGAACAAAGTCCTGAGTATCTCACTTTAACAGGTAATAATCCAGTTCAGCACAAAACTTGGCCCTGTTCATACAGAGAGGATTAATTTCTGCCGATGGCTGTGGAACTTCCAAATGTATCAGGTACCTAAACTGGCACCCATAAACTATCTATTTACTCCTTATAACTTGTTTAATAATATGTGTAAAAAGTCCTTCAAATACTGTCAGTTCCTGCATAATTGTGGACTCCTCCCATTTATATTCCAAAGTAGCAATATTTGTAATCTAAGTTTGCAAGGATAATGTTTAATTAACTTCAGAACATTAAAAACTCATGGCAGCTGTATAAAGCACTAGTGAGACAAAGCTTTTTCCTAAACAAGCAATTTAAAAACAATGAAAATAGCATTTAAAATATTTATTCAACAATACCACACGGTTTAATGTTATACATCAAATTTCTATTATGAAACCAAACCATGAAGTGTGCTCTACCTCCAGTTTCCATAAGGGCAAAGAAAAAGTCACTCATCAGCAAAGGGTTTGTGAGGTTCTAATATATGCTACATTGCTTTTGTTGATGTAATATTATTAAGAGGAGATACATTTTATTGTTTTAAATAAAAATCACTCTTAAAATCAACTGCTATACAGTAACGTAATTTGGAGACAAAAACCCCTCTAACTTCTTTCATAAAGCCCTTCAAATTACATCAGCGCTGCAGTGAAAAATCTTCTAAGCAACTGCATTTTCCAACGTTATGCTTTTGTGATTTCCCAGTGTCAGACTATTAATGTGACAGCAAATTGTAGTCATTAGTCAAAAATAGTGAATAAAATGCTTTACATGATAAAAGTGACCTTGAGACTGTCTTGTACAATATTGATAGCCAAAACAATTGCTGTTTCACGATTGGGCCTGACTAAATCAAACCACACTTCAATTTAATAACTGAACTACACCCCAAATTTAACTTTTTTTTTAATTCTGCACTCACTAGTTACTTTCCAATGTATGTGCGATTATATATGAAATCTGAACTTATGTGTAGTCAGAAATAATCAGAAAATTTAAAGATCATCAAGAAAATTTACCATGCTACTGGTATGCAGGCATAGCAATTGCATTGCTCTAGTATGGGGTAATTAAGCATTAAAATTTTAACCGTCCACACAACTTTTAATTTGAATACTGTATAAAAGCTTTGTAATTCCAAAAGCACTTATGAGAAAGGAAAAATTCCAGAGAGCTGGGCTGAACTTCAGTCTTCTTAATCAAAATTTTAATTCATTGTGTGGCTTAGTGTGATGGAGGAGGAAAAGGGACACAATATGACAAATCACTAATTTTATTTATTTCCTTCTTTGGCAAGTAGGAAAACAGACAAATGATTAAAAGTAGTTTTGATAGGAAAAAATTGTGCCTGTGTTACTTTTCAGAGAGGAGAGGTGCATTTCTTGACTTCTCTGAAAACTTTTTTTTGGACCATCTAGCATTTCTCATTGTTTTCCTATGTGTAAGTAAATACTACTTGTCTAGTTTCACTGAAGGAAGATTAACTGTAGATATCTTATTAACTGTGTATCTTATTGTTATAATGAAAAATTCCAGTCCTAGAGATCTACAGTTAGCTTTCAAATGAAAGGATAATTGAAAAAAGTTATTATTTAAAGGTCACTATTAGTAATTGTTGAGCATTTGAAAGAAACAGCAAAGAAATGCATATTTAATTCTAATGACACATTTCCTTTAAGTTTTACATTACTACTTTTATCTAAAAGTAAATGTATGCACCATTAATGAGCAACACTTCAAGTTTTGATCTTAAAAAAAATAAAAAAACACATCATCTTAAAGTATAGGGTTTTAGGTTTTTTTTTGCTTCTAAACATCTTCTAGCTACACTGTCTTGTTCAAAATCCAGGTCATATAAGACAAAGAATCACACTATGAGTAAAACCAGAGCATGTCAGAGCAAGGCAGACAGCACTCCCTCTCTGCTGCAACTGACGTCAAAACAAGACAGTTTTGTTTGTGGGTTTTTTTTGTTTTTTTTTTTTTGTTTTTTTTTTTTTACAGGTACCAATCTGTAAACTTAAACTTCACATAAAGTATAGAGGCGGTTAAAGAAGTCATTAAAGCACTAGGGTACCTTCTGTAAGCATCTGCTCAATGCAAAACACAGAAAAGTTACCTACTCAACAGATGATGCAATTTATGTGGAAATTTAAACAAAATACTCCATGGTACGTGGCCTTCAATTGTAGAAAAATCTAGAATTTAGGTTGAGATGCACACCTAGAGCCAGAATTCAGCTGTCTATATATGAAAAATGATGTGACAGTCGCATATTAATGGTAGAGGTTAATTCCCAAAAACTTTCTAGTCAATTAGATATTTAAGAAATCATTTAACTAATTGAAGTAAGTTCTTTATAAGACTGGGAAAAATTGTTAAGAGGTACATTTCTTTTCTAATTATCTTTGTACAGACTCTTTAAACGTCCAGTGCAATTAAGCTTAATGAAAACTTTAATGATTTAAAGACAAATGAACATCATTTTAGTTGTCCTAGATAACATATATCCTTCACAAAAAGCTGAGCAGTGACATTCTTCACACAACTTCCACACACCAATGCTCTTCCAAAATGGATAATATCTCTTGGCATGTCATCTTGGGTCAAGGATAATTTAACTATTGATTTCATCTGCTTGTAATACTGATTTTTTGGGCAACAGGCAGCAAGGATGGGTTTTTTTCATTAACTACTAAGTATTTTCTATCAAACACTAAACACGGAATTTTGAGTAAACAAAAAGGTATTCGCCGTTACAGAGGTAGTGCCTCTTTCACTCGTGCAAGAAACCTGGCAAAGATTCCCAACAGAACTGCTGTCATGTTTTATGGGATATTCAGAATCCATGGAATACAGCAGCAGTAGGAATGACAGACCACTGCCCTGAGAAGCAGGAAACCCTGAAGCAGGGCTGAGGTGCATGACCAGGAACTTCAAGCCAGAGTCTGCTGTGGGCCATGACAAACGAGCTTCATTTTGGTGATCTGCTTACGACAAGAAGCTAGTGGTTAATGACAGAATCAAAAAAAAATGGAAACTCATCACTTAGCTAATTCATTCTGTGGAAAGCTCATCTGATTTTTACAAGGTGGTAGGACAAATCAACACAAATCTAAAATAAAAAGCTCTAACTTGACTCTAGTTGAAACCCATTGCAAGTTGAAAGTTTTGCCTTGGAGCTACATTAGCTCACTTTCTAAACATTAAAACTCCTTCCAAGAATTGCTTAAAAGCAATCTGAACTATTTAGAAATACAGTTTCGTGGATCATTATTTCTTTATATTTTGCATAACAATCTTCAGAGACACAAGGCTATTTTTGTGCCATCTTTCCCAAACACAATGTGCTTCTTTCATCTATTACACAATATGGATACGAGTACACTAGAAAGCAATTGCAATTATCAAAAGATCAAATATATGAGGAAATTAAAGTATTGATCAAAGCTTTCACATTTTTGTCAAAATCTATTTGGAAACACACTCTAAAATAGAAAAATATAAAAGAGCTCATGTATATTCAGACACAGCCAGATGAACACACACACCCTGTGCTACAGAGGAATTCTTTAAAACACAGCAGATCTGATACTTGAAAGATCTCTGTATCACTGAATAAAACCTTTAGTCTAGTGACAACCACAGCGAGATCAGCATCACACCAAAACACACACAGAGATTCAGTAAGTTTTGCTCTCTGAAGGTTGACAGCATTTAAAGTCAAAGATTAAAAGGGAGCCCAGGTTTCCTTCCTAAGTTTAGTATTTATCACATAACATTTCAAATCAAGACACAAAAATAAAACACATTAAAGTTTATGGGTGGTGGCTCTTGAAGTATCATCTTCACAGGTTTATTTTTTGACACATCTCTAAGTAAAACAACAAACTTCCTGAAGTAATCCTCAGCTAACTGGACGCCTGACACATATGATAACTAAACAAGCTCATCTGAGCAGAGATTTTTCTGGTCATTACTAAAACTTACAACAGATAAATAGCTTGCAAATTAAACCTTTATAATTGCTGCCAATCAAAACTGAGAGCAGTAACTTAAGATAATGAGATGCTGAAATACTGCATCATAGCGTGATAACAAATTCACCCATCATTACCTAAAATCTATGTATTACAAGTTTTAAGTATTTAAGTACTTATAAGCTATTTTTTATTTCAATATAGACCTAACAAGCCTCTTATCTTTTCAATACCAAGATTAAAAATAAAAAGAAAAAATTAAAAATAAATTTGGAAGAGGATTATTACCATCATCTTCTGCAACAAAAGGTGGTATGAATCTTCCAGACAGCAATAAAATCATCCTCCTTTTTGGTCAGACACACATTGGGCTCAGCAAGGTTGGGCACCCCATGCATTATGAAGTAATAGCATGAGGAGCAGATTCACCTGCAAACACCACCACTGCTCCAGTACCAGTCTTTTTCTGGCTTCATGACAGTACAGACATTGGAACTGCACAACTGCATCTCCTGTCAGATTCCTGAGGCTTTGACTTAACTTTCAAATAATGATAATTTATCCCGCTGCTACAGGCCAACAAGGGAATAACAAAGGGGGGTTTACATATTTAGAGTCTTCTGTACATACTTAAGATTTTTTTTTTTAGAAGTGAGGTGTCAATTTTAAGTATAGGTTTCTATTTTTGCCTATTGATTTTCACAGTACTTTAAGCTTCAGTGAGATGGCTGAGGTAAAACAATGGGAAAAAAAGTCATATTTACAAATTTATGTGAGATTCCCAGGCTCCCCAGGGAATTGGGCACAGCACCAAGCCTGACAGAGTTCCAGAAGCACTTGGACAATACTCTTGGACACATGGCATGATTCCTGGGGACGGTGCTGTGCAGGGCCAGGAGTTGGACTCGATGATCCTTGTGAGTCCCTTCCAACTCTGGATATTCTGCAATGCTGTGATATTTAAAAGCATTGTTTGTAAGCTAAAAAGGGTATTTCTTCAGTCATCTCTAGATAGCCACGAAAAAAAAAATAGCCATAGCACATACAAGTTACCCAATTGATCAATATATTAATTTGAAAAAGACAACATTTTAAATCTTTGCTATTGCTTCTGAATCACACAGTTCCAAAAATTATCTTAAATTACATGAGGAAAAAAGGGAAAATTGCTTTTCACCACACTAAACAGCATTTCTTTAGTAGAAAGATATCCCCTGATGCCTAGGACTGTCACTTTTAGGTAATAAGTTATGTGCTTAGTGTTACAACTTCTAGCACCTGACAAAATTTGCAGCTGAGAAGGCCTAACAATTTAAAAATAACTGAATCAAAGGCTTGTTTTTAATTTCAAATAAAATAATCACCTGTGTTTAACATTACACATATTTAGACAAGCTGCATGTCTCTATTTCCAACCACCTCTTTCCCTCTGTCATCTCCAACTTGTCATTTTTCAACACCAAATATGCAGATTTTTTTTTTCCCCCTTGGTTGACTTGTCATTGAAACTGTCAAAAACTAATTATTTATGTATAGCTATTTATTACTAATCCAACAAAATCTTCACAGGCATCACACTGCTCCTGTTTGCTCATGTCATCCTGCTGCCAGCCCTGGGTTTCACTGCTGTTGGTTTGATGCCTTTTTTACATACATCAGTCCCTATTTCCTTGTTGACCATTTCCACAGCACAGCAGGCCCAGATATGCTGGCTGCTTTTCTGCTTGTGTTTGGTTCTCATTTTATGAAGGTCACACCCTTTCAAACATTTCTATGCGAGACCACAACAGTTATTAAAAAAAAAAAGCAAATTATATAAATGTTTTATACAGAGAAATAGCTTTGACAGATAAACATTTTGATTTTTTTCCCCAATAATGGGAAGAACTTAAATTTTGAGTCCCTTTTTTCAAATGGTTTCACATATAAACATTTCAGTAACGTATAAATTCTTGAAAAGACATGACTAAATGGGTCCAACCTAATTTTAAAACAAGATGAAGCAACAAAAAAAACCCTGCCTTTCTGCTGAATTCATTTTCTACTTTGTGTACACATTTAGGTGAGCCACCTAGTAAAGAAGGTAGTTTTGTCTTTATGCCTATCACTTAATCTTTTACTCCTTATTCTCCAATTTAAAACATTTCTGCACCTTTCCATTGTCCAAATTCTTGACATAACTGCAACAACCCCTCCTCCTCTCCCCTCCAATTGTTAAAACTGGGTTCCAAACACTGGCCAGGTTACTTTTAACATCCTTTTGAGTTGAAGATCTTAATGGCTGAAGTATAAACAAATAAAAACAGATCTTCCACAGAAGAAGAACCATCACAGATTGTATATGATGACTTGGCCTATCCTGTGAATTTTCCAAAATAAATTTGTTGCAGTGTACGAGTTGTGCTAACAGATTTAATTGGCAGATTTTTTTGCTCTTCTTGATACGTTTACAAGTCTCTATGTTCAATCTAAAGGAATTAACAGTCCACAAGAAGAGCACAGGCTGAAAAAAAAAATCTCCATCCAATAAAACCAAGCAAGAAATTTCCCAGAAAGATAAACCAAAGCTACTAGAGAAAGAGAATTGCAAAAGCTTCTTCTCAGGAAAGAGGTTGTGTCTCCCTACTGTCTGTCACAGCTCAAACTCCCTACATATAAGCAGCACATCATCCTTTTTTCCTTTACTTCTCTTCACTTACGTGCAAATTTAATAGGAATCTAAAATTCAGTATTTTCTTCTTCAATTTTAATTATTTCAACCTTGTTTGACACTACCAGCATACTTACTTGCACTCTCATATAATTACTGTAAGAACTCTACCTTTTCTTCCACTGCATTTGCAATGACTATTTGGACCAAACATCTGGGTTATTCCCTGTCCCACATCTGCCTCTCACAAATAGCAGCCCAGCTGATTGCTTTATTTCATTTCTGCCATAGTACATCACCTTCAAAAATGGAACAACTCAATTGATCTGGATCCATATAACAGTGTGTGTGTAACATACAATCTCCAGATTTTTAAATAATCTCATAAAAGCCATTATTGTAGGGAAAAAATAGTTTAATAATAACAGCAAAGTTTCAAGAGTCACGCAAGAGACTTAGAAACCTTAGATTAAATGTAAGAACCTTCTACACTGCTTCTGGCTTCTCTCCCAGCTGCCTTTACTTGTGGTTTATTTCTCGAGAACTTCCTTTGGGCAGGAGAAATTTTTGTGGTGTAGGGGATGGTAGGCTTTAGGCTAGAGACTTTCAGATCAATTTTTTTTTTCTTTTTCCAGTAGCACTCACACAGGGGAAGAGCTCAAAGCTTTATCTTCATGACAAGTCCCAACAAGTGCTGTCCAAAAACCACACTGAATGATCCACGTGTCCAGTTGGAAAGGCCTCCATACCAAATCTGAACAGAAAACTTCTAAGAGCTTATTTATCACAGATAAAATGTAACTTGACATAACCTTCAAGTTTCTGCCATCCCAAACCAAGCAAAAAAGGGCTGAAGTCAGTTCTGCAGGCTTCATTTTGGAATAGAAAAAAACTCATTGTGAAAGGTATCAAAAAAATAACAAAAGAGTAAGCACATTTTCTAAGCTTAAGATCCTGGGCATTTTCACATCAAAGTGCTGAAAGGGGTCACTAAAATATCCACGTGGAAAGGCTGCTTAGCAGGATGGTTGCCTCACTAAATGGCAAAATACAGTCAAAAAAATGTAAGATGAATTTAAAACAATTGCTCTGGACATATTACCCAGGCTTTAAGTATAATCAAGTGGCTGAACTCACAGCAGGCAAGCTACACCACCCTGCACACGTAAGAACAGCACAGCTGACCTCATATTCTGAAGCCACTGTTGAGCATGCAGATGTTTAAATTATATGTCTATTATTCAACAAAAAGGTTAGTGAACTACTGCTTCATTAGTGAAGAAAATGTTCATTAGCTTTTCCTTCTATTTATTGTTGCTGAATAAAGTATTATGAGATGATAAATTGCCTTCAGAATTTAATCACATTTAATATTTATTAACAATATTTCAAGTGTTCTAGGTGGTCAGAAAAAATGTATTCAAATGGGTTTGAGTCTTGGGGATTTTCTTGAGGGTTTGGTTTTTTTTCTGTTGGTTTGGTTTTTTGTGGGGTTTTTTTGGTTTTTTTTTTTTTATTTTTTTTTTTCCCTTTTGGGTAAAACACAATAGGACAAAAAACTATAGGGTCAGTTCAGGCTGGAAACTCAGTCCAACCTGAAACATGATCATGACTTCATATTTTATTAAATATTTTCCTACATGGGAAAATAATTTAAAAGAAACCACACACATAAAAGGGGAAAACTGAATCTAGGTCTTTGGGGTGAGTTTCTAAAACAACGAGAATTCTAAATACATTGGAGCAGATCTCATTCCCTCGATCACTATCAGTAGAAAGTTTCTAAAATTCCTGGACTTATAAATCCTTTTTGTGAAGAGTTAGTCAACAAGGAGAAAAACATTTACTGATAAAAGGAGGCTTCATTTTTTCAACCTATTGACTAAGTAAGGGATAAGACAAGGATATTTAAGCCCATGCCTGAGAGATCACACTAGGGACCAAGCAAAGCACAAACCTGGAGTCAAAGAAAGCACTCTGGAAAAGGAACAAAAAAGGAACCAAATGCCCACAGCTGGCCAGCACATCATCTCTGAGGTGCTCTGACAAGAAGCAAGTCAATATAGGAAAAACCTAGGCATTCACAGCTCCTGTAACTGAAAACTCCAAGGGAAGAGCTCCAGCATTTTTATTAGTTCTGGTAAATAGTATCTTACAGGTTTCTTTCATCTACATCACCATACTTTCATGTGACAGATCATTCAAATAACATCTTGGTAAAGACAGAAGAAAAACTTCAGCATCAGCAGTTAAACCAGGACATTAGAACCACCATTTCAGAAATTGGTTCAGGGTTCCACCTAAGCATGAAACAACAGCATGATCCCACATTTAGGCAGGGAAGACCTCATAATTTAAGACCCTCAAGGGACCTGAGAGCCAGTAATAAAGTATATTTTGTTCCTGTGGCAGTTAGAGGACAATACTCAGAACACAATTAGGGCAGCAATTTAAAAACAATTGACTCTCCAATGGGTACCTGCATTTCATCCCAAGTTATTTATAACATTGTGCCTCCCACAAAAAAAAAAAAAAAAACACCTCTGTCAGAACTGAAAATCAGTAATTTTAATAAATACTGAATAAGAACTAAAGGAATCTTCAGACTGTAAATATATATGCATGTTTGGATATATCAAAAGATGATTTAAAAAATAAAGCAAGAATAACAAGCTTCCATTCTAAAACATCTACATAGATTCCAAAGACAGAGATAAAATATAGCTAAAAATCAGAGAGGACAGTAATTTTGTTCAAAAAAGTCTCTAAATCAAGGGTGGAATTGTGTAAGTGGTACATCACAAAATACTGTTAGCTCTATGCCAATTTCACTGAAAAATTCAGACAAACTTGAAAATCTGAATCAAAAATTCCCTGGCAATATATATGCATACACAAAAAATGTAAAGAATTAACTAAATTAGTAACCATCCACAGTTCCAGGAAAACAAGCATTGATGCCAACTTTGTACAATCCCCAACAGCTCAACCATGAAGTAAAGCAATAAATTAATCACTGCCTTTCCAGCTCTCATTTCCTTCCACTATTTGAAAGGAGAAGTCTTAGAAGTAAAGGCCATAGGGGAAGAGCCAGTTTAAGACTGAATGGGTCTGAATCACTGAATTCCAACAAATTAATTCAAGTGGACCAACAGAAATTCATTGTTCTTTAATGGTCAAGCTACTTCAAGTTAACTAAAAAAAAGATGGATTTTAAAAATATATTTTTGTCTCAATTTTGATATTTTGTTTAATATTTCTATATGAAATGTATCTATGAAATGTATTCCATGAATCAAAGGTAAAAAAAAAAATATTTTAATTCTATGAATAATAAAATCTCTGCCAGAAGAAGTCAACATTTTATGCACAAAAGAAGTGCAGCAATTAAAGCACATACACTTTCTCTTAATTCAATGGTATTTGAGGAAAATTCAAAGCATGGAATCAAAAAACTGCAGAAATACTTTTACATGTATTAGATCAAATCTACATTTCTGCTTCTGTTTTCTTAACTGTATTTTCCTACGTTCCTTTAAATCTGACTTTCAGTGGAAGAGGTTCTAGTCCTTCACAGGCTTTTTTGTGTCTACAGTTACACTTTTACATATCTGAATTTAGATGCTTTTCTTAATCCTTTACAGGAACTGTAGAAATACCAAGTCCCAAAAAACTTCCCTCTACAGTTCCAAGTTTTGAAAGTAATTTTTCTCGTCCCAAAAAGGTGAGCTGAGCTTTTTTTTCCCTTCATAATATTCCAGATATAGATTTCTAGCCCTGTCAACAGCTCCACAGATTACGCTTGCTTTTTTTTTTTCCTACTGTGTTAAAGACAGTACACAGCAACTGCAACAGAGCAAAGCTGATGTTGCACACACCTTCACTGCACCTGTGCCTTTCATGCAAAGCACTCACCATAGTCAAGAGTTAAACTCCATGAATATCATTATGACAGAGTCTTTATGCCATTTAGCATGCAGGCATTTCATGTATTTCTGGTTTAGTAACTACAACAGGTGAGAACAAGCTTCAGTAAACACATCTGTTTGCCTTCAAATTAGAAGTTTAACTGCATTAACATATTGATATGACACAGATAATTCAAAGGCTTAGCATGCCTAAAACTAAATTCACATTCCTTTAGAGTCCTGAGATATAAAAAAAAAAATTAAAACTGTTCCATGATGACTTATTCTAACTACTATGTATTTATCGTGTACACAGAGAGGGAAAAACGTGCTACCAAAATGGTAAATCTTCAATTCCTGCAGAGGACTTGTGAGCCATAAGTACACAGCAGTGCTTCCAAGAGCACAGAAGTAAAACTATCTACAGTAAGCAATTTTAACAGGCAAAGTACCATCTGAAACTTTCTAAAGGAAGACAGACAATACATATCACTTCAAATTACAACATGCTATAAACTGATTTCTTAGGACAGCTAAGGAAAAAAAGCTGAACTTGAGTTTTATAAATTATCAGTTGTTTTTCTGCTAAATTATATAAACACTTATCTTAAAATAAAGACATTAATAATACTTTAGTGAGTCTGAAAAGATAATAAAAATACTATCTTTTGTGTTTGAACTACTAATTAATTGCTTAAAATTTCTATTTGTAACTGTTTTAAATAGTGGGTTTTACTTGTATGGGATTATTTTTTTGTTGTTTTGTGGTTTGCTTAGTTTTTTTGGTTTTTTATTTGTTTGGTTAGGCTTTTTTCCATTGGTTATTTTTTGTTGTTGTTGGGTTATGGGGTTTTCTAGAAATTTAAAATCATCTCATTTAACTTTCTTCTTGCTACTGCTTCCATATTTGGGGCACTGAAAAAGAATCACACTTCCTTTTATATCAGGCTACTGGTTTAGTTGATAGGGCTCAAAATGTTAGAGAAGCAAAATCCATTAACAGGTTGGGCAGAATAATAAGATGTAATTGGGTACACAAGGTCATCCATGGTTTTACTGTTATAAAATCCATTAACATATTAAGGAGAAGTTATTTTTTCCCATGTGCAAATTTCTCATATGTATATGTTGATAACACAACTGATTGTTCATTGCCACCAAAATCGGGCACATTGTGATACTGAATTATTTCTATTGATTAATATTTTAACAAATTATTATTCTTCGTTTGTAGTTTTACTTGAACTACTAAAGAGGTACCAAGCTGTTGACTTGGATGACTATTGTTTCACCAGGTCTTGTATGTAAAGGAAAATTCATCCTTAATTTCTTTTGTCATGAGACTTGGTAACCTCTTATCTTCTCCACAGACAATTAGTGACACCATCCGTTCATCCTTTAAATCTCCCAAGCATTTTTTCAATAGATTCTTTATTACATGCATGTGATGTTCTAGAAGATTAAAACACCCAACTCCAGGGAATCAAACAGGAAGTGAACAGATCTCTACAGTGGTGCCAGACAGTTGAGCAGCACAGAATTACAATGGACACTTTTCAACTTGCTGTCGTAGTTCAATTAAACAGAATGTTATCAAGAGGGGTAAAGCAAATCCATATAGATTATATTTAATATTTGCCTTTAAGAGCCAGTTTTCGTTTAAATTGTTAAGTTAAAAGCTATCTCATTTCTGAGATGGGGTAAAACCCAGCAGCTTTTAAGAAAAATAATTATTGAAGTTATTTTAATATCAGCTTCATGGTTCCTGTCAGCAATGTTGACATTAGTAATGATGAATGAATGTCACAATTTCCACAGTGCTTACTTTTCAAAAATGTGCTATTTTGGCACCTTCTATGAGAAAAAAAAAAAAAAAAAAAAGAAAAAAACCAATACAAATACAGTTTTACATTATGAAAAACTTTTTTCCTCATAACTTCTGGATAAGTCTTGATTTGAATCAAGATCATAGTTTGGCACCTGAAATTCCAAGACAGTGAAGCAATGACTAAAAGTAAATGAGAATAATTGAAGCCCCCCTGGCTCCAAAAATACCGGAAACATGCTCCTGATGGATGCACAGAGCAAAGGATTTATCAGAAAAATGGCAGTACACCCCTAGACACACACAAGTCTGGTGAACACACAAGAAAGGCAGGCCCTGAAGAATAACCTCCCACCCAGGCATCTATCACTCAAAGTGCTTTCCTCACCTCCCTCCCCTACAGCCTCACACTCTTCTAACCCATTCCCAGACATCTCTCCAACTTCCACACAACTCTTTGTAAAGGAAAAGAGAGAAGCACCCAGAACTCCCAAATTGAAGGGCTCTTCAGTTTGTCCAACAAAGTAAAAGGCATTTTAAATCAATATCCAAAAGTGACCTGGGACTCTCTGCACAATGACAGCTGAACTTCAGAGATGACACCAGAAACACCCATGAGACAAGGGGTGGAGTGCTTAGGTAACAAAAGCAGCTACTTGTAGCCCAAAGTCTCCATTTCTCTCCCAAAGTTACAAAACAAGCTTCTTAATGAAAATGAGTTATGAACAAGTGTTTCCAGAATGCCCTAGAATGATCAGTGATAGCAAAGTCTGAGAAGACAATTAAAAAAAAAAAAGCACACCACTAAAAAAACCCCAACCCGGCCAACAACAAGAAGAATCAGTACAATTTCTTTTTCATTCATTTTCATAATACATTAAATGAGTAGTTTTACCAAAGCAGTTTGTTGAGGCCCACTTGTTTAACACTCAAAGAGATACTGAGCAGCAGAAGATAAGGGATTTTCTGGAGGTTGGTTTCTAGTTTTTGCAACTCTTTGGGTTTTGTTGCCCTTCCCTCCTCTTTTTTGTTTTTCCTTTGCTTTGGTTTGCTTCTTTGGTGGTTTATTTTCTTTGGCACCTCTTTTTTAAGGAGTTGGTATTATCTGGATTGTCTTAATTACCCCTGGCAAATTAGGGGATTTGATCTTTAATTATTAGCTTGCTTACTGCCAAATTAAATATATTCTGTTCCACTGGCATTTCCATATACCTATTAATCTTGGGCATAAAAACAAGTTGATATGTTTCAAAAGATTGAAAATGTTGTATTAATTTACTATACTGCCTAGCATTTTCCATTCTATTTTCTTGAAAATTATATGTAAATATGTGTGTATGCATATATAATAAAAGATAACTCATTTTCCAGCCTTTTTGCAAACAAGTGGGAACCTTCATTGGATACAAGATATTTTGGAGCAGTGTTTCTTTTGGAATGATATTGTAGCATGATATTTGACTTAATGCTACAATTATGAACAAAACACTACATACTGAACAAAAATTTTACAGTTTTCTGTGTGACATGGCTATTTAAGTACAATGTTAATTTTAATGAATGATTCTGTCATGGAAAATAAACATGTTTTCATGGTTCAATAATTGAGTCTGTTGATTAAACAAATCTGACAGATTTTAACCTCTAATGTTCTTATCCTCTGCCACTACCCATGATACAATTTCTGCTAAGCTAAATATCTAAATATAAAATAATTTGTGTTTGCATCATCTGGAAAAAATGTTTATGGATAACCTTAAGCAAATTACAACACATGAAAAATTTATAAAACAAACTTGAAAACATATATTCCAACTGCTAGTTTATATAATCCAACTGAATTAATTTTGTATTTTTTTAAACAGGAACACATTATACATTCCAATTATCAATTGTGAAAAAAACCACAAAACACTATCTCCAGAAATGCAGGAATATTAAAAATACCTACAAAGTCTTATCAGTGATAAATGAGAATTTGTATGCATACCAAAATGCAGTCACGTAATTTCTTCATTCTGATAAGCCTATTAAATTTTCTCCCTTTTTCTAGTTTTCAACTTAAGAGGCCAAAAAGAACAACAAATTTGTCTATAGCATAGCATATCACATCTGCTACCAGTAGTAAGTATGCAATCATTGAGATTTTCATTATATTGAAAATGCCAAATAAACTTAATCAATGTAAGTACAGGTTTGATTTGTTAGAACATAGCCACTATTATATCATAAGGGCTGAAGATGAAATCTTAAGCCCAACTGAAACTGGGAAGATAATTTACCACTTTGAAGACTTCTAAAATCAGTTAAATATTCTAATAGTTTAATTTATTCCTCTCTCCATTTTAAGAACTTGGCTGCAAGTTTTATTTTACTTTTGTGAATCCTACTGAGCTGCATAAGTTCCCTTCTACAACAAGGCAAATACATTTTAAACTATCTGCAGTGAAAAAAGTTTTGGTGTTTCCTTTACATGGAGAGTTTCTCTCAGAGCTGCAGTAATTCAGGAAGTCATACTTCTCTTTCTATTTTCTTACTATTATCATAGTAACCCAAGCAAACAAGACAGATGCTAAAACATTTCAAAAAGCACTCCACCTACTTATTCTTATTACCTTACTCCTAACCTTAAAATGTTCATATATTCTATTAGGCTTTCCATGCTCACCTAGTAAGGGAAATGTTATTCAGATTTTCATATTCTAGGTTTTATAAACATGCTCATATCACCAAAATTAACAATAAAAGGATCAAAGAAAATATTTTCTTTTATATTCAGGAGAAGGCTTCTCAGGATCTCTAGAAGTTATATAAAAATCAATAAATAATTCTCTTTACGATATTTAAAATTGAAAAAATGGGTGATTATAGACACCCATGCTCTACCAATACTTCAAGTTCCCATTCAGGAAGGGAACTTGTTGCTGCTGATAGCTGTGTTCTGTACCAGCACAGAACAGCAAGGTTGTGTTTACAATAAAGGGCTGTTTTTTTTATTAGCACTTGAGGAAGTGAAGTTGTTGAATAGATAACATGGTGACCTTTCAATTGAGAAAATACTTTGTAGAGCTGAATTCATGAAGAGAAAGATGCAGAAACAAATATAAAAACCAAGACTGATAGAGCAGTTAATCTTACACTATATTATACAAACCTTCAACTGTATATCAGTCAACTAAACAAGTAGAAACCCACCACTTTTTTTCACTCAGCAGACTATTTTTTGGGGCAAACTTAGTGCCAATGATTGTTTTATCTGCTTACTAAACTAAATTTTCCATTTTTCTTTTTATTACAGCATTGTTTAGAACTATAAAACCAAGTGAAGATTTATCTAGTACAAGAAAAACAACTTATTTTAAGGCTCATTAAGCAATACTTCGAAGACTGACAGTCTTGCTCACCAGCTTGCAACTGAATGATGCTGTTCATATACTATTTTGCCTTGGGAGTTTAATAACTTTTCTTAAGCTTTCTTGGCTTTCCTGCACAGAAAATTCAAGCATCACAGTCCTACAAAAACCGTGAATGTATAATAATGGGCAGATTTTACTTTTGAATAGCTACCAATCTATATTAAGTGGTCAAAGTATGGGGGAAGTGGGAATTCAGAGCAACAGTTATTCTTCTTAAGTAGCATAATTTCCTCTACAAGGAACAGACTGAAAACCAATCTCCACATTCTCAATCATGCCTTGACAGGTGCCCAAAGAAGAAATAAGCTGAAACACAGGGTTCTTTTGTGACAGAGGGCTCTGCATTATCCCCACTTAACTTGCTGTTCAGTTACACACATGTAATTGGTATGAATACTCATTAAGTAGATGTGTGTGTTAATTTCTGTAATAGCTTTCTAAGTTTGTGTTTGGGCAACTGAAATATTCTGAATCTGTGAGGTTCACAGTTACTTCATTTGTGAATAGACACTTGTAAATTTAAGCCAGTTGCCTGCGATTTTATTTCTATTATAGCTAAGATATTATTTTGTGAATACCATTTCTTTGTTCCTCTTTTCCATGTACTTCATAGTTGCACACTACTGTTACACCCTTCTCAGTTGCCTCTCTTCCAGGTCATAGTGCACACCAGTATGCTTAATCCCACCTGAAATGGAAACCTTTCCAAAATTAACATCTTCGCTGTCCTGCTGTGCAACTTCCCTATTTTTAATTTATGACTTTCCAAGATAGGGTTTCTCATGAATTTCCAATGACATACTGATCTTTCTTCTCTTGTTCTTGATTCCATTTCCCTTCTGAAATTCATTAAGGGGAGCTAAACACTCTGCTGATGTTTTTGGACAACTATCTATAATGTCTGCATGAGGGTGTTTTTTGTTTCCCTCAAGTAATAACAGTAGTTAATTTAGAGGCTGTGATTACTGCAGTATTTCATTATCAAGCTTACTTTTAACATGATTTTTTTACCACTCCTTTCTTAAATATTTTATCCTAGAGATGCTGCCACTCTTGCTGATGGACTCAACCGTGGCCAGCAGTGGGTCCAGCTTGGAGTCACCTCTAAAATCAGGCTTAAGGGTTGAGTTGAAAAACTAAAAAAAATATCCCATTAAGCAAATGGGAGTTCTTTCTGCATTAGTAATATAATATTTTAAGATTGCCATAGTCTGATAATTTTGCAGTTTTCCCAGTAGTTTAACTTAATTATTAGATTAAAAGCTATAAAATACCAGTAAATTTTCTTTAGAGTTCTCAGAGTCATTCCATTCTCAGTCCATTCTTTTCATGATCCAGACTTAAGGCTTTACTACATACCCAAGGACTCAACACAAATAGAATTTAATTTATCACACAATTAAACAGTTTTCCCCTTCACCTTCAGAACTGTGGCATTCAGAGAAAAAACCTCCAGTTAAAAAGATCAAAGCAGTTCTGCCTGTAAAGTGACCACTCCCTTGAAGTTTACAATTCACAGTTTGAAAGTTTATGCTTCTGGAAGAGACAGAAAATCCCCTTCCAAGGCCACAGCCAGAGTCCCATTTTGGGATCTCTGGCACATACAGGTTACCTCCCACCCAAACTGCCTAAATTATCCCCTGCTCAGTGAAACAAACACATCTTGGTCTTTTATTTGAATTAAGTATTGGAGGATATTTAATGGAGGATAGGATATAAGCAATCTTACTTTTCTATTTTGCATGAAACCAAGCCTTAAAATCCAGGCTGAAATAAACAGCTTTGTATTTGTGAGTTCCCTTCACAACTAAGGGTTCCTCTGGTAAAACTCAAGAAAGCAAATTCGAAACATTTTTGAATGTCTCTGTTATGAAACCAGCTCATAGAAAATTAAGAATCTCAAAACAAGGAAAAATATAATCTGAAACATAAAAGAAACATTAATTAAGAAGTAGCAAGGAAAAATCATCCAAAATCAATTCAAGGAAAATTAAACAAAGAGAAGTGGAAATTCAATGTTCACATTACTGTGCAGTGGTAGTGCCCTAGAATGATTAAAAAATAATCTAGACCCCAAAGCAAGCTGTTTTTAAGTGAGCAAAGTGTTACACTAATGTACAATCGATTTTGACAGTGCCTGACACAGAACATTGAAAAACCACATTTGACTTAAAATAAATAATAAATCCATGTAATACAAGATAAACTGAAGACTGATTAAACATTATGGCTCCATTTCTGCAGTGACCTCCATGCAAGCAGCCACCTACCACAGTTCTGCTCTCAATTCTGCTCCCCAATGGCTCATGGCTCTAATAGAAGAATAGAGGCTACATCTGGCATTATTAAACCCTCTTCCAAAAATAATCTTTTTCCTTTATCACTTACATTAGGGCACTTGGAATATGAAAAAGCCATTAAATCAAATAGGGACAACACTAATACATCACACCTACATCCATAATTTTAATGACTTGTTCACACAAGAGGGCTTTGTTTAAAAAAAAAAGGAACACTAGAAAACCTACCACACAGCATGCATTTTCAAATTCTTGAAATTATAGGGAACCAAGTATTAGACTTCTGAAAAGAATAGTACAGCAAACCAGAAGTTATGAAAACCACAACATTAAAAGTTATTATTAAAGAGGCTGATTTAAAAAAATAAATCACTGTATACAACAGTATATTGTTATGTTCCCATTATATTTGATGTACTGCACACAACAACAAGTGCACTCAACTACTGTTCCTATCTGGCATGGATTTGGCTGTGTTCCTACTGAACACCTGAAAAGGTTTTCAAAAGACACTGAAAAGAAATTAAGTCAAATAGGATGTACTGTTCTACAAACAAAACAGTTATACAGTTTCTCAAACAAAGCCTATTTGAGTCAGGAATCCTTTTGTATTCAAGTAAAATACTGCTAATAAATTCAAACCACATATCTGCAAGTGGTTCAATTTAGTCATTGCCTTGAACACCACACTGGCAGACAAATAGTATGGATGCAGTTTAACTTAAATAGGGTACCACATGGAAACATCAATCAATAAATACCCTACTGCTAATCCATCCCAGCAAGAACTCTTTCTATCCTGTTCTGCAGCTCCTTGGTTCCACTTTGATGGAGGAACTAACAGGTCTGCTTTAATAGAGCTAAAATTAATCTGACAGGGAAGGGAACACAAAAAGGGGCTGTTGCCCTCATAAAACCCATAAAAAAGGCATGGCCTCATGTGCTGGTTTTGGCTGGGGTAGAGTTAGACTTCTTCCCAGTGGCTGGTATGGAGCTGTGTTTTGATTTTGTGCTGACCAAGGGTAGATAATATAGAGATGGATTTTGTTGTTGCTGTGCAGGGCTTGCACAAGGCCAAGACCTTTTCTGATTTTCATAGTGCCATGCTGGCAGGGGGCTGGGGGTGCTTGGGAGGAGACACAGCCAGAACAGGTGACCCAAAGGGATATTCCAGACCATGTGACATCATGGTCAGTATATAAGCTGGGGAAAGGAGGAAGTGGGGGACATTTGGAGTGATGGCATTTGTCTGCCCAAGTCTCCCGTATGTGTGATGGGGCCTTGCTCTCCTGGAGGAGGCTGAACACCTGCCTAACCATGGGAAGTGGGGAATCAATTCTTTCTTTTGTTCTGCTGGTGTGTGAAGCTGTGGCTCTCCCCATTAAACTGCCTATATCTCAACCCATGAGTTTTTCCAGCTTTTACCCTTCAGATTCTCTCCCTGATACTGCTGGTGGAGGAGTGAGCAAGTGGCTGCCTGGGGTGAAACCACAGCATCTCTATGAAAACAAACCACCCAAAAGGAGGAAATGTCATGTACTGTAAGGAGACTGCAGTTTGGGGTTATGAAGAGCAGACTTCTCCCACTGGCTAGTTTACTGCACTGATAAACACAAGCTCACAGGGTTACAAGGTTTTTCCAAGATTTCCACAAATCAAAGCCTCAAAATAGGAGAAGGAAAGAGGGAGAACTTATTTCACCTCCCAACACTTGAACTTCAACAATGCCTATTGTAAAATCCCAAACTGGTTTCCCCCAGTCTTACCAAGCAGGATTGCTAGGAAAGAGGTTTAGAAAGTCTCCTACTGAATCAAGAGCAGGTTTGGTTTGTTTCAGAGACTTCTGTCCCAAACATTAGCAATTTTCCTTTAAGGCCTGAGATGTCTTAATATTCAAAATGACAGGAAATGCAGCCTCATAATGAAAAGCTTTCTTATACCATTATAGACAGAAGAATTGAGGCTCATTCTCAAAGTTCTGATATTAATTTCATTGTTATCTGTGAAATCCTCTCTTGGATCAAGCCAATAGCTTAGCTAACACATTCTGTCAGCAGAGGGGGACACCAGTGAGAGCACACCAACTTAACATCTACCCAGGGTTCGTGTCCTTTATACTCAACTCCTCACCTGGAAGTGTTCAAAAACCAAGTAACCACAGCACTTCACAGCATGGCTTAATGTGCATGGTGCTGTCACAAGCTGGACAAGATCTCTGAGGTCTTCCCCAAACTTAATGAATCTGTGGTGTACTAGAAGGTATATCCCCCCTGCCTAGGCCTTGTGGTATCCCTCTGTGCCCATTGCCCACAAACTCATCTGATGTTTTTAACTCACTGGTACCACTTCCCACAAACATCCTGTGGCAGCAACTTCCAGAAGGTCACAAACCAGTATAAACAAATACTTTTTTTCCCATCTATTTTACACATCTCTGCTCATTTCATCAGCTGTTCCTAGTATTGACATTATTTCCCAATCAGTTCTACATTTGCCTTACCACTTAAATGATTTTGGTTTTTAAAAAAAATTTAGTCTTATTCCTCACTCACTTCAGACTAAAATGCTGAGGTTCCTCTCTTCATTGGCAGCTTGATAATATTACCAGCTTCTCCTGTTTTCTCTAATTTCACCAACTCTTTATTGAAATTAAGAGGACACAACTGCACATTGTGTTCAAGAGGATTTTGCATGATATTTTTTAATATTCCTTAAAAAAATATGGCCTACATTTTCTTTTAGGAAAAGAAAAAAACTCAATGAAAACCAACAAAAACCCCCACCACTTTGCTAAAGGTAATCTAACTTGACTCCTGTTGTCATTGATTGTCACTGATAATTGGGACAAAAGAATCAGAATTCATATGAACCATATGAGAGAAGAGAAGGTTACTTTGGCTAGACTGCTTTCTTCCTTCCTTCCAAGTCCTACTAGGCTTTACAGTTTGGGAGAAAGGAGACTACCATTCTTTAAAAAAAAAAAAAAAAAAAAAACAACAAAAAAAAAAAAAAAAAAACCCACCAAACCTAGTAAAGTTAATTTTTTCATTAATAGAGATGTTCATTAAAAGAGATATTTAACATAATTCCTCTAAAAGCATGTAAACTTGATAAGATCCTAACACTGCCAGTTATTTCAGTACTACCAAGAAGGCTCAAACCAAGATATTGCATACAAACTATTTTAAAATTTCACAACACATCCTGCACAATAAAATCCTAAAATTTGGTCTTTTTAGAACTTGTCACTTTCTGATGTATGATAAAGATGCAGCTTTGCAATCACTTACATTTTCTACTTACAATGAGATTTAAAAGAATAAATCTTGTGCTTTATGCAGTAAACAGTATTTGAAGTGGTATTATATACCACTACCACAAGTGCTCCCTTATAAAGTTATATAGAAAATGGCTTTCTGTGTTTATTGTATGTCCTAAAAAGACAATCAAGTAGATTGCATGGGGACAGAATCAACATTACTGAGCCAAAACAGGTAATAAAGTAGAAAGTCATTACACTGGTTGTCTGCCAATACAATTGCTTTTTATCAGGCAAGAATATACAGTAACATATCAGCAGTCTTTATTTTATCTCATGAAGGGAAAGGGCTTTCCAATCAAAACTGTACACACAAAAATTGTTAAGGCCTATAGAACTTCACAGTTGCATTGAAGCAACTCAGCAAAGGCAATAGAAACAGTGATCAAAAAATCCTGATTAACCTATCAAAAAAAAAAAAAATCTAAAATTAGCTCATCAAAGCTTCTCTTACCCTGGAAAACATAGTGAGATGTGGCTATGCTTTTTACTAATATGAACAAACTCATGAAAGGGCAAGATGAAATAACTGCCTTTAATATTGGTATTTCATGTAGCTGCACAAAATTTTGTCTACGGAAGTGGTGGATAATACACAGTTAATGCCAAGTGAGTATTGTAATCCATTTAAAAAACTGAAACTACTCATTGCTCTAAATTAATCATATGCCACAGACATTATAAATATATTTACTTCTCATTCTTATAACTACTATAACTAAGTTTCATTTTCATGGTGCTTGAAATCACAAAAGTCCACAAAATACTTTACAAGCAGATGTTTTATGTTTTAGGGCATATTTTAAGTATTACTGTCCTGCAGGTGATAAAAGGCAGTAATCACCCCTTAACAGATGGTAAACCAAAAAAGATCAAGTGGCTTTTTCCTAGTCATAGAGACCAAACTGTCCTCATTTACAACATATCAAATCAGAGTGACTTTACCAGATCAAAGCAAATCATCCTAACATATCTGGGCCAACTATATTTTTTTTTTACCTCTTGCTATTAAGTTCACAAAAAATAGAACAGAACTGACCATAAAAAAGATTCAGTAAAAACTTAATATAGACAAAATAACCATTAGAAAATTAAAAAAAAAAAAAAAAAAAAAAAAAAAAAAAAAAAAAAAAGATAACTTGGGTCTTTTGCTTTGGCCAATTTGGAAGAATTTTGGGGTTTTTTGGGGGAAGAAATGCTATACCAGTAGTTTATGCATGCATAACTTCTGGGGCCTTCAAACAGAGAACTTGCACCCACTCGAGTTTGTGGTAATGAGATTTAATAAAAATAAATGAAATAAATTCTTGGCTGTCACAACTACAATATTAGAGCAAAATAGATTCATTCAACAGCACAAAAATGTAATAATATTACTGCTCTGTGTGTGGGGTTTTTTTAATTGCATGAGTTTACCATGATCTATGAGGTAACTTTGAAGTTTACAGATCACAGTTTGACGAAATCAAAAAGAGAAACAGGTCAAGACCTAAACACTTGACTGTAAACTTCACCGATGCTTGAGATTTTTGTTCTTTCTCTTCTCCCCAGATAAAAAAACAAAAAACAAAAGAACAGAAAATAATATTCTATATCATAGCTGACTATGAATACACTTTAGCATAAAACTGAGAACACATCCTTGAAGACTGCCATGAAGTTCACATTTCTTCAATAAAGTTGACTCATTTATATTAATATAAGCATGATGCAATTAAAGAGCAAATTGAATAGACTGTTCTCTTTAAAGCTCGCAATGCTATTCATGCTTATGCTGTGCCTCTCACTGCCACATATTTATAAAAAATGAGACTCTCTGAAGAGTACCCAAACTGTAAGATGTCCACTGTCACACAGACTTCGTAACTTCTCCAGAGGTACTCCACTGTTCCACCCAAGTGTAAAGCACAAAACATCAAGCTGAGCAATCAAACTGAAGTAATTCAGTGTCCTCTGGATTTGAACCCTGTATTTTCACTCAAGAAACCAACAACTTCTCCTATGAACTCTTTCATCTCAACACACTTCATTCCCACGAGCTTCCACGTCATCCTTGTCTGTTCCACCACTTGTAGTCACACCTTGGACTGCCGTAGCAGCTGCCTGCCAGAGTTAACTCAAAATACAGATGTCCTGAATCATGTAGAATCATGGATGCAATTAGCCAGCAATAAACACAGCCAACAACTATGATCTCTGCTAAAACTAAGGGGAGTATTAATTTTCTCTCAAATGTATGCCAGTTCACAAGGTGACCAAAAAAAACAAGCAAGACATGAAAGGGAAAGGACTCAAATGGCTGAGTTGCATAAACTTCACTTCCAGAGTCACTGGCAGATGAGACTAAAGAAAGGACAAAAACCAACAGAACTAATTAATCTTTTTAGATTTGTTTTACAAGTTACAAAGTAATTCATCCAGAAAACTAGTCTCTGGCAAATTAATTTTAATAAAGCCTAAGCATAATCAAGAACAAGAACTCCCCCTCCCCATAACTAAAAATGTCTGGTTTATGGACATTCAAGTATTATTCTTTCATTTAGTATTTCTGCTTGCTTACGAATTTGTCTTTATGAGCTTCAACCTGACCATAAGCACGTAATGAAAAGATCCTCAGAAAAAATCTCACACACATATATTTAAAAAAAAAAAAAATCATTCTGCTGTATCCATGCAATCAAAATCCATACAACCAAAACCAAAATACAACTAAAATGCTACAAACTGCAACTAAGCACAGTCAGAAAATCCTACCTCCTCCATCTTTTGACAAAATATAATTTATAGTTACTTCTCATTAAGGCAGATGCTATTAAAAGAAAAAAAAGGGAAAAAAGACTGTCATTGTAAGAAAACTCCTGTTTCAGGAAGGTAGGACTCAATTCCCGGCACAAACTCACATATAATTCAACACTAGATCAGCTTCTCAAATGTAGTTTATAGCATTATGACTAAGGGGTAGTTAAATTGATTTTCAATTCAAGTCAGAAATCAAGTTAACCTCAACCTCCCAGCAGACAAGTACATTCTAGTAATATAGGAGAAAAATATCTGAAAGTTTCTGTCCTTAACAGAAAGCTAATGTAACAAAAGAAAAAAAAAAAATCACTGTAAAAGTACAATCTTCCTTCCAAAGATTCTGCAAAAAATACATTTTCCAGGATGAGAGTGTGCTTTACCCTATTATGAGGATCCAGCTACAATACATTTGCCGCTTTCAGGCATAACAATAAATACATATAATACTGCAATTTTGGTAAAGCAGAAACAATATGTTTACTCCTGTCCTCTCCCAGTCCAACCACCTCCATCCTTGATGGGTCACCTGAACAGAATCTCAACACATTAGTCTGACCTCTCAGGCAGTGCAACCTCAGCAGCATCACCAACAAGGCCACAAATGTGTCACACCCTAACTAAAATTCAATGGCCCTGCTCAATTTTGCACTGGGATTCAGTAAACAAATAATTAAAAGGGAGAACACCACACAAAATATGAGCGCTTTCTACACATTCAATATGATTGTGATAATACAGATGTGTCTGCGGAACAAGCGGAATAAGTAAAAGCTAATAAATCAAAAGCATTTACTTGCAAAATACAGCAAAGAAATCCTTTTGATACAGCGTATTCTAGGGAGTAAAAGATCTAGAACAAATGTTTTTCTCCTCTACCTCCACATCTCTTAGGAAGAACAGCATTGGGAGTGAATAGGGATTTCAATTAAAGGTCCAATTTACTTAAGTGTGACAATCACACTGAAAAATTGTATGCATTTCTATGTAAAATTATATACACAGAATAAACACTCTTGAATTTCATAATGACTAGACAGAGTATGAAAACCATTTGAAGGCCAGGCTATTCAAAATATTAGGGTTCAGAAAAATCCAAAAGTATTACTGGTGCTTCCAATATATTATTGCTATTCCTGTTATTTACCTATGGGTTTTACTTCTCTTGAGAAAATAAGTCAGACTGTGGCTGGATCACTTAACATCTCCCATGTTGGAAGGTCAAACCTCTGCTCAGAATCAAGGTTTTTCACATTGAAAAAAAAAAAAAGTCCACTAGGAAAAGGACTTGGATTATCAGTAAAACATATCTGCAGAATTAGCTGATTTTCAGCTAATTCTGAAAAACATGCTCTCAAAAATTGAATTTCTGAACAGAAATATAAAGCACTCAAAGAGACTGAGATTAATGGACCCTCTTCTTCTGGGAATCTACAACCACAGACCCTAACTTGAAAATAATTGCTGTCTATTGAAAAGCTTCCTAAGTTGCCTAATTCAATCTAAATAAACTCAGGAATAAATGTTATCTTTACCTATAAATCATCAGCTGGTCAAAAATGGTTTTTATTATTTGATAGTAATTATATCTTAAGAGATTGTCCATGAATGAAAAAAAGCTAAATAAATGAACTGAGCGTAAATGTTTTAAAGTAGTGTTCTAGGAAGGACTGAGTAGCATTCTGCTTCAGAGTGGGAAAATTGGTTAATTACTCGAGGAAATACAGTAAAGCACCATTTCTTTTATATGCACTTATATAAATGTTTTTTTCTATTGTTTATTTTCTTCCTGAAATGAGTATAATCTCTACTGAAATCAAAGCTTATTGAAAGAACAGAACTGTAATGTTACCTATGTCATAATAAATGAAGATATCTCCCAGTGCAAAACAATATTTTTGACCTTTACCTATCTTTTGAGATTGATTAAAAAAACTACAAATACAAAACTGCATCACTGTGTTATTGGTAAGAATTGGCAGCTTGCCTTTTTTTTTTTTTTTTTGGTAAACATATTAGTTTATTATAGTTAGGAGAAATTAGAGAAGAATATAAACAAACATCAATCATCACCTTAATACTACTCTCCTCACCCATAATACAATCTCTAGAAATCCAGTCACAGAACACACCAATACACCATGAACCCCCACAGAAACCAACACATCAAAAAGCTGATACAGAATTGAATTGAATTAAAGACTCTGTGCTAATTTATGGTACATTTCAATGTTTGAAATATATTTCAACTTTTGGGATTTGATGCTTTTTTTGATAGGGCTTACTACTTCATAAGGGCTTGGTAATGACTCAGAACAATTGACATGTGCTCTCAAATTAGGGAAATAAACCTCTACCAGCCTATTTTTTTTCCTTAGGTAAGACAAAGACAATCAGCACTCATTTATCAACATTATCTGAAGTTATTTGTTTACTTCTACAATACCTACAGCAAAGTTACAAGGAAGTCATTACTTGTGGGCACTTGAACGTCTTTGCATTTGTATCTGATTGCTGTTACATAGGCTGAAATCACATACACTGATTATATATGAGTAGATGACATTATCTTTAAGCTACAAGTTGTAATTACAGTTACCAAAAACTGTATCCTAAAATTTAAGCACAGAAACATTAACAAAACATCACTGGAATGGGCAGATAACAGAGCATTCAGAGTGTTACCTGATGGTTTATTTCCCATCCATGTACTCCGTTAGGAACCTTGGGAAACAATATCAACACAGAAGAAAAGAAACATGTACAAAAAAAACCCAAGATATATTCCAAAGCTCTACTCCATAAATTAAAGTTTGAACTGCTTGGAAAAGTTCTGTAACATTTTCCTTCACTGCTGCCTAAAGATACCTTCTACTACAAACAACCTTGTTTTGAAACAAGAGGCAGGAATAGGAATTCTTGGTCTTGCCCGGTTTGTTTTTTTTTTTGTTGTTTTTTTTTTTTTTTTTTTTTTTTCTCTTTCTACAGCAAGGATACAAAACTTACTCCTCCAATTTGCATATACACCTATATCATTAAGTGTATCACCAGCACTGTACAATTTTTGCACATTCCTCTGGGGTTATACAAATTTGGAAAGTCTGTTTTACTGCTTTTGTTGACAGTACAACTCAGTGCAAAAGTACACAAACATAGAACCGATTGTTTCTGTGTCAATTCTCCAGTCAGCTTTGCAGGAGATCTCCTTACATTAATCCCTTAAAAGCTGCTTAGGCAGAAAAAGCACTCCCTCACCTCGAGTTGCTTTAGACAAACATAAATACAAACTCAAACTCTGTGGACTTCTCTACAAGCAGCCTGATTGTCATCCATTGAATCTCTTGCTGCTACAAGAAAATTTGACTTAAACATTGCAAGTCAGGTCCTTTAAAACATGGACCTGATGTCTATTGTGAGCCATACAAGAATGGTTGTACGTTTTTAAATGAGTACTCTGATCCTCAGCAGCAACATGGAAATGTGGCAGTAGCAGGATGCCATCTCAGCCTCCCACTTTTCTAGCTACAAGTGTCTGATAACAGTTTCAACTACCTCATTTTCATCTCTGTGTGATACATCCTCCAGGGCTTAAAAACAGTAAGACAAAGTTATAGAGTTTTTCATCAACAAAAGTATTTTTATCAAAATTGATTTTGTTCAAGTACAGCTTGAAAACGTTTTTTATCTAAGTTTCAAAACACTTGACTAGGATTTTTTTCATTTTGCTAAAACTTTACTTTTCTGGTTTTCTGTTTGAGTTTTCATGTATTTCAATCTATAATGATTTGATTTTTTTCAAAATCAAATAGGAATGATTCAACATCCGTTAAGCAAAAAGACTTCACTACATACAAAACTAAATTATTGGTGTATTATTTCCATGGTAAACACAACTTTTTTGCCCCGAATTTGAGTAACAATTAAAAAACAGGATTTCCTATGGAACAGATATTATTTTCCAACTTATTTTGCCAGAAACAACCAAGGGGAAAATAGTGAGTTCCTTCTCTGCCCTCTTATATCTGCTTCCCAGTCATTCATTCCTATCATCTAAATGCCATTTTTTACTGTGTTCTCTAGATTCTCTGAGCCTCCCAAGAGCATCCACATTTTACAAACTGCTTTTCTATCTGTGGCAACATTCTTCTGAGATCCCTGCAGCTGAAGTGCCCCATCATAACCTTTTGTCTCCCCATCCTTAGTTAAGTATGGAAGACAACAATTTTGCCATCTTATGAAAGTTAGGCAAAATCATTTTGACTGTAGCTGGAAGACTTCATGGCAAAGTACCCAAGAGTGAAACATCAGAAACATCATCTGTACTTGAACTAAAAAAAAAAAAAAAAAAAGAAAAAAAAAAGAAAACAACAAACAACCCCCCCCAAAAGAAACAACCTAAATAAAACAAACAAAACCCAACCCAAAAACACTAATAAATAAAATACCACAAGACAAAACAGAGTATATTAAAGCTATAGCATGAAAGTTGACACTTCCCACTTGTCCTGCTCTTCCTTTGGAGAGCACGAAAAACACCGATTTACATTAAAGGGTGCCAAACAAATGTACACACAACTAAACCCTAAATAATATACTCCAGGATTTCCCTCAGTTCTTGGAAAGAACCATGGTTCAGTAGTCACAGCTACATAAAACAGCAGCTCTGCTCAAGGTAGGTGAAGGAGTGGACGTCGGCTCAAGGAGTAAACAAATCCCTTTGCACGGGAACAGCAGCTCTGTCACACGTTGATAGGCAGCGCAGCCGCGGAGGGGTAATGCAGAGCCACACTCTGCCAGCGTGCAGCATGGCCTGGCTTCCTTCCCAGCTCTACCTGAAATGACCTTGTGCAAGCTGTCAGTCAACCCTGCTCAACCAGACATCCCCAGGCAGGGAACCCTCAGGTACAGCCAGGATTGTTCACAGCCTAGGGAAGAGCAGCGGCTGCATCGCACAACCTTGAGAAGCAACGTTCACTGGATTTCCCAGCAGCACACAAGGAAAGGGCTTGAGTCTCCCCAAACATACATTAACAGTACAGTGTTTTTAGGTCTTTGTGACCTACAATTATTTTGAGATGCTATGATTATTTTGAGAATGCTGGTGTGACTCTTCTGAGTTCAGAACCATGAAGATGGCAGCACTAAACCCACAACCGATCTCATTTCAGGAGGCTTCCTTGCCAAAACATCCACATTTATTACTTACTATAATCAGCAGTGCACTCTTCAATCTCACTGAGGGTCCTCAATTTTTTTATGTACATTTACATTTGACATAAGGTATTTTTATAATTAGAAGGCCAGAAAGGACCACCAGATCTGTCCACTCTACTCCTGCAGATGACAGGAAATAGTTTCACATAGAGAACATCAATCCAGGTCAAAATGATGGAAGGAACAAAAAAAAACAAAAAAAAAAAAAAAACCACACCCACAAAAAAAAATTGGTACTTGGCTAATTATACCTTTATCACAGCCCAATCACAGAGCAGAGCAAGGCTCCCTCATGCCCCTCTCCCCTCAGTCTGAGAGCCCAGTGACCACATGGCAGCCCATCCATTTTTCTCTTGCCCATTCTGGTTCCTTCTCTTTTCCCACCCGACTTTTGACCTACCTAAAGGTCAAAATTTCTTTTAACTTGCTTTTGTTGATGCTATGTAACCTGCTACCAGCCACTGTCATTTTCTGCCTGTGCAGTGGACAGAAAACCTGATACTTCATATTTAACTAGTGAACAGCTAGATTCACTCTGGGGTTCCAGGCAAGAAAAGGCCTTCCCAAGCCTGAGCAGCTCAGAGTGGTGGCACTCAACAGCCCTGGTTCTACAAGTCACTGTGTCTTGCCTGTTTGAACTCCAAAAAGCAAGCCTACCACTCGCACTCAGAAAAAAAAACCTTTACACCTTTTCACCTGTGCTTAAAAACACCATCTGCTGTCTGATCTCAGCATGCATTGCCTCTTTTCATCCCTCCTTTTAAAGCACTGACAGCACAAAAATGTACACATCTTCCATTTTCTGTATGAGGGGTGGTTTCTTTCCCTGTATTCTGAGCTCATCTCTAGTGATAAATTGGTATTTATATGCATTAAATGAAAAAAGGGCATATTGTGTCCAAGAGAGGAGTTTACTGTTCCTTAGCCTGACACTGTGGCCAAGTCACTTCATCTCCCCCTTGTCTCAAAACTGGGGACTATTTTGATAATTGTTTATAAACAGTTTAAGACTCTCAGCAAATCTGAAAAACATGAAACATGATTTTATTATTGAAAAAGGGATGTTGATAAATGACCACCACATTCAAAATTAAAACAGATCTGATAATGAAAGCATAGTATTGCTTAACTAATCTAATTTTCTCTGGTCTGAAATAACTACATCAATGAGTAAGAAGAAACAGCTGCAACACAACATTCCTTTTACATGTGCTTGCGCTATTTACTTAATATTGAGGTTATGGGGGGAAGGAAGGAAGAGATATATTTGAGAACACTGCTTTACAGACAAAAAGAAAATGTAATGAAGATGGTGAGAAAGGAAGGGGATTGACCTAGCCTCAGTTTAAAAACACCCTCAACAAACCCTCGCTTTGTGGCCCCAAATCCAAGAACTACCACTGCTAATTCCTGCAAAGCAGGAATGTACAAGAGCTGACTTGGAAAAGGTTGGTTTAGGTTATCAGACTGGAGCCAGACACTCAGTAGAGGTCAAGGCAAGCTTAGGTCTGCTTCTTCTGACCTGAACACTTCAGGGTGGCTCAGGGCAAGGTAGGAAGGCAAATTAAACCACCATCTGTACTAACACACACACGTTAATGGATATCAAATTAAAGGAAAAATGTGCTAAGCTTTAAATGAAGGGATAAGCAACCTGTTTCTTCTTTTCCCTAGAACTCTACCCCACTTGTAAAAAATCATGGGATGTGGGGAAAAAAAAAGAAAATTAGGAGGTACATTCCTTTCCCTCCAGCAGCCTATGAATGATTTAAAACTATGAGCTAAGAAACAGTTTCCTCCTATTTTATTATAAACTTATACCCACAATTACTTCATCTGATGGCCACGAATTTGGTACAAATGTTCTATAAAGTGTGTGCTGAATGAGGAAACTGCTGCTCATGTTTCTCAGCATATCAGAACTAACCTCTGTCTTCAACTTCTTACTTGTAAAAAAAGGAAAGTTTTCCAATGATTAGGTCACTATCAAAACAATGTATAGCATAGAAAATATACAGGTCTAGCAGTAAACACACAGAACCGGGACTTGACACCAGGTCTGCTAAACTACTGCTGCAGTCTTAGGTTTCCTCCACCTATTTCTACTTTAACATCTGACCCTATAAAAAGAAAGGAATAATTTGCCAATATGACTGTCTTGCAAATGAACTAATTAACACTGATAAATACTCTCCATGAATATAAAGTCACAGAATTTAATTAAGCATGTATTCAAACTTCTTCACGTTTATTCACACATTTACTACAGTGCTTCTGGGGTCTTTTGCAGGTCTCAAAACTTAAATACTGAAGGACTAAGTCTTTCTAAGTGAAAACTTGTGAGATTGATAATACTTGAAAAACACAAGCATTATACTAGTATTTGCTAATTTTAACAGTATAATAGTTCTCAAAAATCACTAATTTTAGTCCACATGTACAATAATCATGTTAAAGAATTCACTTGATTACTTCATTATAGAAACAGAAAAAGAAAATCTCAGAATGTACTAAATTTTGATACCTGAAAACATAAAAATAAAGGCTGGGAAGGGGTAGGAGCAAAGACAGTTTAACTTTGCTGGGAAATGACTTAAAAACTGCCAGGCCCACTTTTCAGCAGGATAAAGAGACAAGAGAGTGTCTCAATTTCTTTATTTCTCCTTGCTTATTGTAATGTCTAGTTTGGCCAGAAGAGACCATCTAGGGCTTACAGACTACACAGAATTGGAAAAATGTAGTACAATGCAAACAAAAATTAAAAAAAAAAAAAAAATCAAACAAGAAACCAACAGAAAACAAGACGCAAAAATGTCAACCCCCCTCCCCCCAAAAAGGCAACAACAACAGAAAATCCACAACACATCATCAAAAAAGAAGCAAACTACAAAAATATTCTAATTGGAGATTTCCTTAGACTTGCTTTCTTTAGAATGAGCTTCAGATTTTCTTACTCAAAAATGTTTAAGACATTTTGCTACTTCTTCAATCAAAGTTGTCCACACAAAACATAGGAATCCTCTCAATACCTAAAGTGGTGTTTGAGTTCATTGTAGAAAGATAATTTACCTTGCAGATCTTGCTAAAAAAAAAATCAATTAAAAAATTAAAAACCTATTAAAGTCAATACATTAGACTTCTGCCTACTTTCAGGAAATAGAGAAAAAGTTAGACTGTTTTCAGTGTTCTAGTACCCTAATTTATGGAGTAAGGACCTCAGAATGTCTTGAGCACAGAAAATTTTAGTGTAATTGACCAATTCAGGATTCATCCTGAGCACTGGATATATCTTAGCAGCCACTATCACACATTTCACACAGTAATAAAAAAAATTTCTTCATTAGTCACCAGAGTGAGGGAAGAATATCCTTACACATGCTTACATTTGTGGGCATTTTCTAATACTAAGTAGTCCCTGAATGAAGCAATTTGCAGACATTTACTCAGGTAGATATTATGGCCAACCATTACCAACAGAAGCAACTCATGATGTCTTCTCCCAATTTTTACTACAAATTCTCATGGGATTATAAAATCCAATATTAACAAAAGCTTCTGAACTGGAGACAGAATTTTCCCGTGGCAGCCCTAATCTCTGTTTAGAGCTGGTCTTCACTACAGTCTTGTGCACTTTCCTCCTCATCTACCTAGGAGTGATCTTCAGACTTAATTAGATTACCACAAATCACATTGTGCTGGTGTTGTAGTCATACACTGAGTCAATGAAAACCCTCCCCAGCCTCTGCTACTTTCTTCCCTCTCCTCCCTTTTTTAAAGATAGCAGCCTTGAAGCACTCCCTACATCTCACAGCAGACCACATCTGATGCTTCTCAGGTAAATTCTGATGCTCCTCAGGTATGTTTAAGCAGGGTGCTATAACAAACCTTCAGAGTATATTCAACAAGTAAAAGGGATTTTTTGGACTTAGAGTGGGTCTTCCCCCATCTCTTAAATGTTGGGGTGTTACCCTTGCACTAATTTCCTTCTCATGAACTACAGCTCATTAGAGAAGCAAGAACTAAACTTGAAGTGTGCCTTTCAAAGGAAAAAAAAAAAAAAAACAAACACAGAAAAAAAGCACCACCAAATAAAAATCCCTTACACTTCAAAAAAAAAAAAAAAAAAAGCAATAGCAAAATGGCACTCCCAAGCCAAGACAAAATTAAAACTCAGAAAAAAACTAACCAAAAACCAAAGTAATTTACCCTGGTTTGGTTTTCTGTTTTGGTTTTTTTGTTTATTTTCTTTTTTGTAGTTTTTGTTGAAGCAAAATCTTTGTGATAACTATTACCTTGGATTTCAGTGTAACGTGTGAAACATTTTTTGTACAAGTTTTTTTTAAGTCATCTAGGTACATTCCCCACACTGTCATCTCACTGGCAATTCTAACTCACGCATCATGGACAAGGAAAGTCCAGCTAAGAATTAGGAACCTGAAATGCTCTGGTAGTACTCATACCCAGCATATGTGTTAGGCAGAAAAACTGAGACATATTCAGTTTGGATGTAGAAATTCCTTGAATATAATTTCCATCTGTGTTGTATATTGTCTTGCATAAGTTCATTGCAGAAAAGAGCAACCAAAAGTTACCACATACAGAAGCACGGGACGACAGAAGAATTCAGATTCATTCTTTATGAAACAGATAGTTATAGTTGCAAGAATCTGGAACTTGTTTGTATTAAGAAATTTAAAATCTGTTCACCTGGACATACAATGAAAAGCCATTCAACAACATGGTTTTTGTGAGGCATATTACACATGGCTAACAACAGAATTTTTTTAATCCACAAAACTAAAGCAATGTTTATAATGAACAGCTTGATAAATGTTCCTGAAGTGCTGTAAATTCTTTGTCTAGTTATATTTATATGTAACTAAATAATATCAGCTTGAGGTCTGCACAAAGTCACCTAGAAAATCATGTTTCTCTGAAGAAGCCACTGTTCTGCACAAGGCAGGGAACATTTGTGGGAGGCTGAGAACCAAGGAAGCCACGATATACTTGACACAATTAGAACTTCAGCTGAGTCATGACAGAAGATACAATTTAACAGAGCTTCTTTCGTAGGAAGAATGTAGTGAGGTTCTGGACCATTTTTCTGGTCATTTCTAGCACACCAGCTTTTAAGATATTTCTCCAAGACAAAAAGCAGATAGGCATTTAATTTTTATGCCTGGCTTCCTCCCAGTGCTCTCAGGCAATCTCATCATAACTGCACTGAGCTTAGTGTTTTTTCTTTTTTTTTTTTCTTCACTCCAAGCACTTCATTTTACTTCCATTTTTAAAGGCATTTCTTTCACAAGAGCTACCTGCTGAAGCAACATCTGTTTTGAAGCACAACAGCAGCTGACAACCTAACCAAAATATGGCCTACAGGGTTTGTACTTGCTTTGCCTTTCTTACAACAAGCCTCACAATTGCTCTTAAAGACAGGTCAATGGCAATATGGACATAAGAAATAGGTCTCTGAATAAGCGACATGAGTGTATTTAAGATAACATGGTAGAGATGCTTTGGAGCAAAAACCAGCAATTTAGGAGGAGGAAGACTATGCACCAAACTAACACAGCCTTATTTTCAGCATGTTTTCCCTGTAATACTTTAATTCCCATGTAAAACCAACCAGAAATTCAGGACTTCAGAGGAGAGAAGTTATAGTAAGTATTTGGATTAAAGGAAACAAGAGGTCTGAGCTCAAGGTCTCCTGGAATACATATACCAGATAAAAATACATGAGAAGCCCTCACAAAACAACCAAAATATGTCAGTTGCTTTAGAACCAGAATTTTCTTTCCAATGTGCTTCTTGGCAGGACTCATTCTGCATCTCGTTATGATGTGATCACATCCAGGCTCACACAAGACAATTCTGACCTGAAAATCCCATGACAAAGGCAAGGCCCCAGATAAACACCTGCCCCCACGGGGCAGTAAATAGAGACCAATGTTGTTGCTGACATGGTGAGAGAGCAGCTCCCACACAGGATTTGTGCTGTATGGGAATGGTTTGCAGGCTACAAACAATGGTCCAGATCCATCCAAACTGATCTAAAAGCAAGCTAGTACAAAATGCAGCTAAACAGCACAAAAAATCAACTTACAAAGCGAGTTTCACAAAGGCATTGCTACCCAGCAGTTTTGTATTCTAACCTCCTCTTTTAAGGCATAGTGGAGAGACAGGTCAAAGGAAAAAATAAAACAGCTGACTGTGCAAAAGTGTCAGGACTTTGCAGACAAACATGCTTTGTTGGCTAATAATACACACTTCATACTCCAGAGAGAATTGCTACCTATGCGGAATCCTTGAGATTCAAGATCAGCCTAGGAGAAACCCAAACAGTTGTCAGCAACAGCACATGCAGGAATCCTAAGGTCACATCACACCGTTAGCTGTGAAAAACACACATGGAAAGGGGACCTGAAAAATCAAGCAGCATTGAATTTGGGTATGGCAGAGACCTCTCAAGGAATCCAAACCAAAGAAAAGTAATACAGTCACAGCATGTGAGTCACCAGCCCAAAAACCCTGCCAAAAAATATTAAAAAATCCACTAAACATTTCAAATTCTCGCTAATCATATTAGCATAGCCATTAGATGCTGTCAATGGGTAATTAAATATATTTGCAGGTTTTGCAGCCTTTAAGTACAAAGAACGGGCATTTATCCAGGTAACCAAATGTTCACAGGAGGAGGCATCAGCTTTTTCATAGAAATATCTCTCAGTATAACTGTTTCATGCAGCCAGTTAGCAGCAGCCATTCTTTCTCATCACTTGTGTACTTTGCCATGGGTCCTTGAATCTTTTGCCATCTTCTAAAGAAATAAATACTACTTGGGTAGGTGACTCTCTTAAAAAAGAAAAAAAATCTGTTTAGATGAGGAGAAAAGAACCCAAACAGTAAATACAGTATTTTCCATGTTCACAGAATGATACCTCAGTTCTTAAAATTAAACAAGACTAACATACAAGAAGAAAAAGCACAGTCATCCTGTTCCTTTTTCACAGCTTTTTTTTAAAGTAGTGTAAATCAACTGTGAAAAGCACTAAAACGTTAGTGTTTCTGTTTATTGCAAAACACCCTATCTACTGTTCTCGAGGAAAAAGATTAGATTTCCTTTCTATATGCACATCATCTCTCCTGGGACCCTGGCTTTGTTTAAATGTACAGCTCTCTTTTCTCTAAAAATATTTTGTGGTTGACTAACAGAAGCTGTTTTTATTGTGGCAATCAGAATATAGTCTTACTACAAGGTTATGATCAGCATTTTGGTGTAATCTAGAGTTTAATGTCTTTCATAATTGCCTTAAACTCCCACTGAAGTATCCATTTGAGGTGCATCAGTGTTTCTGCTTCATAGCACATCTGACCAAAGCAAGTTAGTTTGAAGCTCTTAACACCGTATTTTACATAAAGAGAAAGATTTATCCACACACCAAAGTTTATTGGAAATATTTATCCAGTCAATGGCACACACCTAGAAGGGTAAGAATGGTGCCAGGAACTTGAAATACAGAAGCCCTGCCAACTTCAGCAAATTACTGCAAAAAACAAGACTCAACAGAATCATTGCTGAAAAGATTTTCCTTTTTGCCTTTGACTGCAAAATACCCTAATTCATTACTGAATCACTCAAAAAGAATAATACTTACTTCAACATGAGACAAGAAATAATCCGTTGCTGATAGGCTGCATAGAGTTCTCAGTAACAGCAAAAAACAGCAAGGGAATATTTAAAATAGAAATTCTTGGGCTAAATAAAATTACTTCATCATCAAAATAATAACTTAAATTTAATGCTACTTTACCTCTAAAAATATGAAGGAAAAAGAAACAAGAGTACAAGAAGTCTATGAAAATGTAATTGGGTCCATGGTATCAGAAAGGATTTGCTGAAAAACCATGTATAAAAAGTAAAACAGCTTACAGTCAAACAGGAGAGCCTAATGAAGGAAAAAATGTGCCACTTGTAGTAGTGGGACTTAATAGAGATTCTGATTGTATGTATTGGTCTAGTGTGGGCATAAAGTTCCACACTTCTGCCATAAAACAAATTTTGTCTATATGTATCTTAGACTTGTTCACTTTCTATTTAAACTAAAAGCACAGAAAACAAAATATGTATTTGTTATCTGCTCTCAATGAGAGTCCTCCATTTTCAAGTATGTCTTTTGTTACTGCAATTAAGGATTCTTAGACTCCAGAAAAAAAGGAAGCTTGAGGAAAAAGTGACTATAAGCTGTATTAACACTCTGCAAGAAGTTCTGATTAAAAAAAAACAGTTCAGTAATGACATTGTTTGCCATTTTAAGTCAAATACAATCACATTATCACTGATAAATACACTGTGAATAAGGTAAGAAAGAAAACTAAGCAAGCCTGAGGCATTTTGAGGCATGTCAGCATGTTTGTGCATCCCCTTCTGTTTTTAAAGGTAATTCATGCCTCATAACAATGTTGTTCTCAGCCTATAAATTAGATAGCAACAGAGTTAATTGGAATAGAAAAGAGTTTCCAGCTGGACCTCCTAGTCCAACTGCCTGACTATTTCAGGGTGACCAAACACTATTATTTAGGGCATTTTTAAAATGCCTCAAACACTGACAGGGATGGCATTGACCACCAGTGTTTGGTCCATGGACTTTGAATTTAGACATCCACATTCTTAGTTCTAGCTTGGAATATTATCTTAGCTTCTTCGCCACAGAGAAAAAGGGCAACTTAATGGTTATCTAGCTATTTATGTATATAGATAGAAGGAAATTAATATAATAATAATAAAAGAGTGGGGAAATAATTACACTATGTAGGATACTTCACCCCGTCTCTCAAAAATAGGAAATAAAGAACTCCGAATTAATTTAGCAATTAAATCAACTAAAACACAAAAACAGACATATAACATTGATACCATGTGGGCATGTATATTCTTGTTCTTTGCAAAAACTCTAAATCATTTCCATTAAAAAACCCTAAGCCCTCAGTAATAATTTTAATTCTTCCTATTCAATTAATTCTTATATTATTATTTCTTATATCTTCTTCTTCCTTAATTGTCTTTCAATTATGCAGCATTTTCATCATAACACAAGCTTGCATAATTCTAACCAGCAAAATCTAAGAGTCTGAGTTGGCAAGGGCCCTTCCTTTCCTTTAAAAGCCTAATTTTCTCTTTACATCTACTATTACCTATTTAATATATTGATATATTTTCCTTATAGCCCACGGTCCCAACAGCAGCAGAATTCTTGTCATTTAATCTAGTCATCATCTTAAAAACCCATTTTTAGCAGTAGATTCCTCCTGCCTTCCTTTAAAGGATAGAAAAAGAAACAAAGCATATACTCTCCTATGGCTTACACTGCATTTGAGGACTAAATTTTTTGCAGAAACTTCAGTAAATTATTTACCAATGAAACTCAAGACCCATTTTTCAACTAAGCTTAGCATTTAGTATTTGTTTTCTTTGTGAAGGAAAACTAATTCTCAAAAATCATAAGCTGTGTCAATAACCAGAAATGCTTCTTTAAGGTATTCTAATCAGTGAATTAAATACTTGAAGAATGTTTCGAAACTCCCAAGAGCAAAAAGGAAAAGAAAAACCCCTTGTTCCTTCATTATAAGCTAAATTATGAATTTTATGTATAAGATACAGAATATTACATAACAATAATTGCAGGAATGACTAAATGATGACTAAGGTAGTGCTTCATCATCATTGCAGAAAAAAGTAAGAGTTGTCTAAATGTTACAGCCAAATTAATTTCAAAGGTAATCAGCAAACCACTACAAATATCCAATTGTCAGCAAGAAAGACTTTAACCACAGATAAGTTTGGTGTTTCATATTTATTTGGAAATTGAATTTATAAATCTTGAAATTTTGTCCATTTCATTTTCTCTTTCAAAAACAAAATTTCTTATGAAAGTGGTCTGTAACAGTTTTTTACCATGCTTTTATGAAAAATATTTAAATATTAACACCAGCTAAACTTTAATTTCCCTGATTTTTTCCCACAAACATCATTAACAGGAAATGATGCTAATAAAAAATCCAATGTGATCAAAAAAAAAAAAGCAGACTGATATAAAAAGCTTTACCACAATGTGACACTGATATAGGTTACTTTGCCACACAAAACCAACAGGAAGAGAAAAGTTATTAATCACAAATCAGAGCACATCAAATATATATTCATTTACACACATAGCTGTTCAAGAGACCTAGTACTGAAGAGCAACAGAACATAAAAAGCCAACAAAAAAAAAAAAAAGACAAAGCAACAAAAACAAACAAACAAACAAAAAAAAAAACAACAAAGGAGACAAAGAGACATGAGAACTTTGAGCAAAACTGAACTGCAAGTACACCTGTACCAGAGGAATCACTCTGCCTGACTGAGGTCAGGTGAGACAGTACGAAAGAGAGTCCAGCTGATAAATACAACCATTTCACTATAGACCACAAGCCTTGCATCTCTTAAAATTTACTTTTCCTAAGAAATGTTTTTCTTTCCCTCATCTTGGCAAACTGACAGTGTTCTCAGTGAGTTTTTATCAACAATACACAGAATGATTACGTTGGAAAAGGCCTTTAAGATACAGCCTCAACCATTAATCTCACAGTGCACCACACCGCGTTCCCAAGCTGGATGTCTCAGTGCCACAATTAATAATAACCAGGCTTTGCATTTCCTCTGTACTCGCTCTTAGACAGAAGTGAGGTGATGCTGAGACAGCTTAGTTTCAAGCACTGTTTGGATATTATTACATACATAGTATTTTGGTGCTTTCAAGTATTTTATTTTTTCCAATAATTTGGAAGAAAAAAGGTATTTTGATTACTTGAATCTTCATGTCTCCCTCTACCCTTACATTAGTTTCTTGCTGTCTCATAAATTGAATTAAAAAATTATTAATGGCTCCAAATTCTATCATCTTGTCTGATGTCCCCTTGGATTAAGTTCAGCAGAAGTAACAGCCTTCAGGAACCTATTTCCTTGGCAGTCTGAGGCTTAGATTCTCCTGGCACTTACTGATATTAATCATGATGACTGATCTTTTTGGACCCTTCTGTTACATATCCTTTACCAAAAAAGCCTCTTCCATCTCACTGAGATTTTATAGATTAGGCTGGTTGATAATATCAATTGATTACCCTATTATAACATTTCTCAAAACTGCCTCTAGCTATAGACAACTGATGTTCTTCCCCTCCTAGACTCACAATTAAACACAAGGCTCAAGCCTAAATTTCAAATTAAATCAGATATATTGATCAAAGAGGCATCAGGTTTCTCTGAAATGCATCTCAAGGCATCACAGATTTAAGAAAGACTTGAGTTTTACAGAAAGTAACAGACCAGTAAAGAAGTCCATAACGCAAAAAGCAACATGGAAAAAAACATTGGCATTACTCAGAACCCAAATTATTTGTCTTTTAGCTTTTTGTACAGAAACCAAATCAGTGTTAGAGAATGTATATCCAGATTTGCACACATTACTACTGTTGCTGCATAAAAAACAATGCATCATTCACACCTGACATCAATATATGCATTTACAAATTTATCCACAAACACAACGATAGTTTAACTTGCCACATGTTAGGGGAATAAGCCCCTACTATCTCCGTGAGGACTGCTTTGTTGTTGACAGTTCACAGATATACCCTGCAAAGTTACTAAACAAAAACATCCTCTCCTTTCTGGTGAGCAACACCATTTTAAATGGTGAGATGAGTCTTTAATACAAATACTCATTTTAGCAACAGTAAAACTGGATTGTATTTTTTTCCCCTGGGTATTATTATCCAGGCTGTCAGAAAACTATAAAGTGTTAACAAGTGCTCCATTGAAATAAAAATTAACTAGGTCAGTTCTGTTAGTCATGAAACATTATTCCAATCTAATAGATCTTTGTTAGCATAGTATGAGGTAGAACTGTACTATAGCAATATAGTAGGCTTTCTTTCAAGTTTTTTTTTTGGTTTAACAGCCATCCTTGAGTTAGAAGGAAAAATAGCCAAGTATGTATTCATTTTCAATGAAAGCAAACTTATCTGATAATAAATGACCCATTAGTCTGCTCATAATTCTGTCAGAGTTATTACAGTTTTTAGGTTCTGAATGGCTGTAATTTACCATAATTGGTTTGCAGGACAAGAGATAAATTTGACTTGCTCAATTGCAGATTCACTAAAATAATTTTGAACGCTGAAATTATTTCAGAGCATAACAGTCATGACAACAATGTAACAAAACCAAAGAATTTTAATAGAAGAAATGTTCATTTGATTTTTAAATGCAGATTGATTACTGAAAATTACCAGCCTGCCTCAAAGTTGATCCTTGATGTTATATGAATTTGGTTTTGCACATAAAGCTTCCCAGAAGCAATCTTTACACTGATGTTTAGAAGGAAGAGGTGGCTGACAAGAGGTACAACCTCATAGTTCAACATCTGCTACATGGGTACGAGGCTCTGCTGAACACTTAACCTCTCTCAGATACCTGGATAGGAAAATGTCAATACAATACAGGAGAGCCAGAAAGCTGAAGTTTGCATGGAAACTTAAAACCTCTTTTTTTGTCCTGTTAGACTTCAACATTTATCTGTTTTTCTAATACTTCAGAGGCCTTGTAAATGTTGAAATTGGAAATAGTTTACTTTTATGGATTGTTGGTCCTAATGCAAACTATGAACTGGAAAGCAACATGACAACAGTGGTGGAGCAGAGATTAAGAATAATTTCAGAAATCTTTTCTTAAATTTCATCTTAGAATTCTAGGAAAAAAACAAAACAAAACAAAAAAAAAAAAAAAAACCCACAACAAACCACTAGAAGTTACATTGATATTTAAAGAGCAAATTGTGGTAACATCTTTACTGCCTTGACCTCCCTTTCTGTACAGCTCCTTGCTTAAAATAAGCTTCATTTCACAAAACACCACAGCCCCTTCCTTTTCTCCATTCATTTTCCTCAAACTTTTAACAAAGAGCAGGTTAACATCAACAGCTGAAATCAGTTTGTCAATAGAAAATGGTATTATTACTTTGAAAGAAGGCCAGCGATTCAGAAGGTAATTTGAGAAAAGCAAAAATCGTTAATGATAAAAAATAAACCTAAAACAAGATGAAAGTTTAGCTTTGATTTTTATCACACTTTGAAATATCAGGTTGTAAGTACTCTTCATTTACTTAGAAGAAAACTGCATAGAACTGGTTAACAATTCAACTAAAGGTCATCCTCAAGAATTCTAAGCCCCCTAATAATTGAGCAGTTGGAGTCAGTGTAAATATTTTAAAATTCACATTCTGCTTTATTGCTTACATTCTTAATTTGCTATTGTCTATCTTGCAATAACGTCGGACTCATAATTCTAAAAGCAGAAGTTCCGACTTTGTTAAAAATAGTTCAGAATTTTATATACAGAAAAAACCCCAAGAAAACTTGCAAGCAAAATTTCCCCAGTTTTTCACCTACGGGGGGGGGGGGGGGGGTATTTACTTGTTCTTTAAATGGTATCAAAAAGAAAAGTGTACTATATCATAAAAAAGTGTACATTCTGTTAATGTTCCTTTTACAATAATGGCATATCATCAAGCCTAGCTACCCATCAAAATTTTACTTTTTAAGCTCAAATTTAGAGAAAAAATTCTTTAAAAGCTATGTTTGTTATATATAACACATTACAAGAAGAGTATTAAAAAAAAAGACCATTACATAAGCAAACCTTGAAAGTTCAGACCATAAAGTAGATTAACCTTAGAATTCTCCTCATCCTTAAATGCATTCCTTCAAATAATTTATTGAAAAATAACTGTGTTTCTCTGAATTAAGCACTTGTGTTTATCCATCATCAATGTATCTCAGCACTCTAGAAACATCTCATTTATTTATGATTTATTTTTACTAAAAAATTCCCATTAGGTAAAGGTATATATTGCTATAACTTTCTTCATAGATTGAGAAAATAAAACAACAGAGTTAATATTGGAGAAGATGTTTACAGTGGCCCATTAAATTTTCTGGAACCTCACAACCACCAACTATCCCCCACATACAAACACTGCATAGAACCTATTTTCTGTGTCCATAGCAAACTTCTTCCTGGACTGAACTTTTTTAAAGTTATGAGCACGCAACACGCATTGGTACAAATGCGCTACCATTTCTAACAGGGTTTGGTCATTAAAAATTTGCCAGAGTAAAGGCTTTTGTGAAGGTCATTTTGGGGAGATTTAACTACTGCTTGGTTAGTTACAAAATACTTTTCCACACACTGTTAAAAAATATAATTTACAAAAAGTGAGAAAAAAATATCACTGACTAGTTTAAACACAACGTCATTTCACAACACGTGGCGTTTACAGTCCACCCTTATTTTACATTCCTTCTCATGCTGGGATATCAGCCAAGTCACAACTGGGTTCATTTCAGCCAGTATCAGACATGGATGGTGAAGAAGGGTATTGTGTTTCCATTTCGCATGGGATGGCTTCATGCCAGGGTAACAAGTGTCCTACAGCCAGAAAACCCCACAGTTGGGATCCATGCTGAAGAACCCAGGCTCCAGACCATCAGTGTTTTGGTTATAGAACTAGAGCCAAGGAATGGTGCTGTGCACTTCTAAATCTAATATTTTGGCACAAAAGCATAACTGCTACAAAATGCCAAAGGGTTATCAAGAAATTTATTTTCAGTACATAAATACAACTGTTTTTATCATGCAAATGCAGCTCATACCTAAGTCTGTCACTGACAAGAGTCATTCTATCCACCATTTAGCTTTCATGCCACTCTCTTGTAAATATACTTATTTCACAAGGAGTATAAAGGCATCAAATACCCTCTATTATTGAATTAAATTGGGTAATGAACAGGTGTGTTTTCTCATTTCCTGCCATTGGATTTATATGAAAAAAACAGCTCAAGGACAAACCAGCCTAGAATGGGATGGGGTACACTCTCAAGTTTCCCTCAAAACTGACAGGAGGAAAAATAAAAGCAGCCACACAGTTCTGATTTAGAAATCTCTTAAGCCTCCTTCCCTCTTGAAGTAGGATATGGCTTCATCAGTATCAGACAAGTTTAAGATTTTGATCCCTGGCATAACACAGCACCATCGGTAGCTGTGAATTCAAAGAATTTTCTTCCTTCAGATAACCAATGAGGTAACTGAAGTCCTTCTTCCTGTGCTGGTGTGTCTGGAAAGCCACTCCAGGACACCTTCCATGGAAGTGACAAGATATTATAGTCACTTTTATGAGCAATGCTTTGGAGACATATGAAAAACTGCTTTAAACAGAACAGGAAGCTAAATAAGCTTCAGAATAGGAAGACATGAGAAAAGTGATCTTCTGGAATGATTTACATTGGAAGACCATTATTTTTCTTCTCCCTAATTCATCTGTTTCATTTACTACATGACTTTATTTCTGCACCAAGCTACAGCAGAAACCCTAGAGACAATAGCTTCATTAACTGTACAGCTCTCATTCTCCAAATACCACCCATTAAACTGAGTAAGAATCCAATGAAAGACAGTGTGTGAACATGTAATTAAAGACAATTATAATACATACTCACAGGGAGAATGGGGGGCAAATTAAAATTGAAGTAGTCACATGAAAGCTGACAGTCCTATCTGACAAGAGATTATAACCTGCAGCAGCTGTGTGAACCAGTGAGCGAGAAATGGAGCACGTGTTTGCTATTAGTGGATGTCCTGGCTACTTGCCAAAACCTGACCAAGTCTGAGACTCAGGAATTCTGGATTCTCTTCCAGATTCCTCAAGCAGTTCAAGACCTTTTGCATCTGCCTTTCCTAATGAAGATTAATACTCCCAAATAATCTTCTTGGTTCAGTTCCTCGTGGCTTACTCCCCTTCTATATTATGTTCCCTACTTCCCACTTCAGCTGAGCACATCAGGGCCCATTTCCTTACCCAAACGCAGAGCACCCCATCACCTAATCTGACTTCAAGCATCAATGCAGCCTCACTCCATTCCCAACTGCTTCCTCTCTTCAACATACAGCTCATAGATGGCTGAATTTCTTTACAAATGAATGTGGCATCTTTCAGGAACCCTAATAACATTCAAGCATTCAGCTCAAATAAAAAGCTAACGCCCAAAAACAAGAGAGTGCAGGAAAATAAAACCCAGCTCCTACCATGCTTACCGTTCATGATTCACATCAAAATCTCTTAGGAAACAAATCAGAAACAGAAAAGATAAATACTTAGTTTTTTGGGTTTTTTTTTTTACCTGAAAGTCTAATGGTACAACAGAGATAAAATTAGAATCTCAGTTCCCATAACTACAGTAAGCATCCTTATTAATGCACATTATTACAGAAGGTCTTCCCCTACATTCAGTGGCAGCTGCTGCTTTCTGTATAACTTCATTTACTTGTGGCAGTAGAGTTCATAAAACACAGACCAGGCTACTACTATGATGCCTAGTGATTTAACACATCTCCCAAGAAGCAAAAAAAACCAAAAAACCAAAAAAAAAAAAAAAAAAAAACCCAAAAAAAAAAATAAAACAGAAGAGAGACTGTGCCTGAGGAGAAAGGAACAGAATATCAGGCAGAGGTTTCACTGCAATTTCACAGAAGCTGAATAAAGATGTAATGACTTGAAACTAGTCAAAGACTGTTTTTCCAGGAGTCACTGGAAAAGGACTTTACGTATCTGCAAGTGATAGTAGTGCTGTGAGGCAGCTGGCTTTGCTAACACACCTAAAGAGCAGTGAGGGAAAAAGTTTATTAGTGCAAACAATCAGGAAATGGAGCTGGCTTAGTATAAAATTACCATCCTGACAATTCCAGGACCAAACCAGGGTTTTTTCAGTTCAACCAAAAGCAAAGTTTATAGATAGCAGTAAACCATAATACACACAAATTATCTAGAAAAAGATGCGCAAACAAATGCTGCTATTACTTTGAACAGTAAGTACAACAGGTAAATGAAGACTTGCAAATTCTCTTAATGGGACCTTGTGACTTCCAGTGAAACAGTACATGAATTTCAGTACCAGTCGTGATACACGTGGCAAAAAACCTAAACTTCCTGCTCGCACTTTTGGAGGCTAAATTGACTATTTCCATTCAGGAATGAGGCTCTTTTAAAAGGCTAGATAATGCTGTAAAAATCAAGCCAATACTTTTTTTGGTTCTGTTTTTTTTTCCTCCCAATAATTTAAATGTTAGTGATTATTAGAAAAACCAAACAGAGGTCATCATTGGACCATAGTCTAACCCAATTTTTCAGCATCTTGAATGCTGTGTTAAGTTCTGATCTCTTCATCTACAAGGATACAGGGGGAAAAAAAGATATGGGGAAAAACTCTATGAGCAACAGAAATGACAAAATCATGCAGCAGCAGCTAATTCATTTAAAAGCCATGACTGCAACTCTCCATAGTCACCCGTGGCACAGAGAGCAGTTAAAGTATCAGTGCACACTGTAATATGTTAGCCAGCAGTTATCAAAATGAATTTGTAATTTAAAACAAAAGGAAGCAGTTTGCTTGCGATGGGAGATAATCCCACTGTAGTCCTTGCCAAAAGATAAGTCAAAGCTCAATATTACATTAGGGGCTAGGCAAGTTCATGGAATAACAATCAAATGAGGGTAGCCAATTATGTAAACCCCCACATTTGGCTCTAGAAATTTATTAAATTAAGATAGGGATATTATGGGCAGTGTCATAAATAGTTGGGCTACTGCTAGAAACAGGAGAACAATATATGGTCCTTAAGCCTGATTTAGTCCAGACATGTTGTGTTGTGTCCGGGTTACAAAGTTTTCTGTACTTTGGTAGTTAGGAACTCAAAGCAGGATGAAAAGTTGAAGCTGTAAATCAGCATCAGCTCCTGTCTCAAGTGAAATGCAGACTGATGTGCCACTTGAATCACAAACTGGCCTACATGAAGTAAAAATCAAAAAAGTAAACAATTTTCAGCTTCTGTAGTTTGCTAGTATTTACAAATCACCAAGAAAAAGCAGCCTCTTGCACTGAATAGCTGCTTTGTTAGTCTTTGTCAACAAACTGAACAAATTGTCCTGATCCAAAAAAAACCCACACAATTTTCAGACCAAAGAGCTTTGCCTGATCTATCTGAAAAACCTTATAACTCTTTTTGAGCCATATGAAAACAGTTCGTCAGTTTGCTTGCCTTCAGTTCTAGAGGCTCTTTTTTTGAAGCGAGAACAGAATTACTCTGAAACACGTTGTTGGTTGAAAGGAAAGCCCAGCAACCTTTCTTCCTCAAACACTTAAGTATGGCCTTGAAGACTTATGTCATCCTGACTACTTCAGACCTATTGCATATGTTCTCTGGAAAAAAACAGAATGTAGAAGACTCCTAGGACAATATATCTCTTTAGGTCAAAACTGTATTTAACAAGCCCTACTTTCCCATCTTCCAAATAAAGGTAGGTCATCTGAATTCTTCTTCTCTAGGCAGATGTGAAAGGACTGTGCTGGCTTGATAAAGCTCTTGATAAAACTCTGGGATGAGCTGCTGAAGGAAAATTGCAGGTTAAATTGAATCTTTGCATTTCTGCTTCCTTTTTTCCTCTATTTTTGTGTAACTTGGCAACACAGCTGGAACTAAAGACACCCTCTGTTAAAGTTTCCTACAATTAGCTCAATATAAGAGAAGAAAAAAAACTTATGGACACCCCAAAAAGAAGTGGGCGAAATTAATAATAGTGGTTTTTGACAACTCTGTAGCACATTCCTAATTTAGATGGTATTGTAGCCATATCAATTCAGAAAAAAAGGGATACCAAAGAACTACATATTCTTCAAATTTAGAGACTACTTCCAGTACTTAACGCTTCGCTATATCCATACAAATGCTACTTCTCCTAGTGGATAAGCAAAACCCAGTATTTTTATATCACACCTTAAAATTTGAAAACAGAGAAACCAGAAATAGACTGCACTGGTTCATTTCACCCAGCAAACCTTACTACACGCTTCTCACATTTTAACCCTGTTATTTGCCTCAATTGCTACCCGCTGGGAAGTTTCCTTTGTTTCAGTCAGCTGAGACAGTCTCTCATTAGGCTCATTTCTTTCACAGCAAAACATCTGCAATCTTGGCAATTGTTCCAGACATTTTCTGTAGGTGTAGCACAACAGTAACTTTTCCAGTGAGCATTCCCTAGTAGTCACTAATTACGTCAAATGAGATTTCCTTTCTTCATGCTAAGAATTTCTTGATATAATTCAAGATCTAATATCGAGCAGCACGGTTAATTTGTGAAGAGTCCCCACCCAGTATCTCAGCTGTGACCTTTTTATTATGACATAATCACACAGACAAAAAGGGAAGAGTATGACCTCTTGCACACCTTTTCCAACTGAGACAAAGAAGTTCATTACTCCAACTTTGGCTTTAAGCCTTAAGCACACCATCACTTTTGCTGTGCCACAACCATCAGACAATGGTGCATATTGTTTGTTATATTTAAAGGATTCAGTCAACATTTACATTTTTAGTCACTAAAACAAATAAACCATCAGGGAGGCATTTGAAGCATTAGTCACTGAATTATCCAGACAGAAATTCACCATCTCGAATTATTAGTAACAAGTCTGATCAGACAGAACACAGCCAGTCTTCAGCTTTGATGTCAGCATCCTCTGCCAACTAAGTCTATAACCATTACTTACATAGTAAGTGGTCTAAAATCTTCTATATAGATTTTAAGAAACCAACATTTGCTGTGAAAGCTAACTTTATGTAATTGGACTGCTTCATGTTTTTTTGTCATTTTTAGTTCAGTAAAACAATGCTGAACCTGCTATTGTGAAGCTGCTCTCCAGCATGGTGCAGCCCATCATCAGAGGCTGTTGTTCAGAACCACATGCTCAACACTTTCCTTGGTGTGACTCACTTAAATTTCAGATGAAGCAGCAAGTCACCAGCTGCCTCCAAGTACCAGCTCTGTCAGTGCTCTCTGTGCTTGCCTGACAGACTGTGCCAGCAGCACTGATCTGATTTTCAGTGCAACAGTTGTACAGATTACACAGAGCATGTTATCTGATGAGTAAACAAAATTTCTCTGCATTTCTCAACTATCCTGAGTGCTTCCTGGCACCTTAACTAAGGCTGCAGGCTAACAGCCAACAAAACCAGTGTGTCCCCTGAGCTTCAAGAAGTGTAGCTAACAATTATATATTAATCCTCTTTGCCAGCTCTCCTTTACAAACTCAGTACTCACACTCACGGATCCTGTTAAGTTTTAAGGTTCAGAGTGTGATGCCACTGTCTGGGTAGATATTGGTCATTATACATTCTTTCACAAGTCTAGATCTCAGCAAGTGTTTCTCACTGCTTCATAAAAATAAATTCCAAATCAGCATAATACCACCCTTAACAACATTTCCCTCACAGCAAAGTTCATGCACAAGCCTTATTTTGAGAACTCTTTATAGCTCAAAAATCCTAGCATTTTCTCTGTTGATCCCTGTTATTTCAGTTTGCATAATTTACCTTTACTCCAGAAATTGAAGCCGCAACCTGTGCACCTGAACATCTGAAACACACCTAATTCAACACGCTTTAACTCTTTATTTTCTTCCCCAACCACTGCTCCTGCCATTTGATCCCTGTTTCAGACCATTTGTTCCTCTTGAAAATTATTTCTAATAACTGCAGAAATTAATTTCTGAATTTTCTTTTCTTACTAATACTTCTTTGTCCAGTGCTAGAATTGAACTTTTTCTCTTTTTTAACCATTGACTGAAAACACAACTATTGTACATAAACACACATGAGTATTAATGGTTTTGGGGAGTGGTCATACTATAAAATGCAGGTTTGGAAAGTCAAAAAACCATCATAGGACAAAAAAATCCCAAAGACTCAAAAGAAAAAAAAAAAAAAAAAAGGCCCGAAGTGAAAATAAACAAATATTCCTCTTACTTCTTTTATATTAGTGCAAAACCAAGATCTATTATTTTCAAAAGTTCCTTTATATCCTGGTGAGCTACAGAGAAATTCAGATCCACTGGGGTCACAACTGACAGGAAGCATGAAGCTTTTGAAAGGCTTGCCACAAGTTTAGTAAATCATTCTCCTAAATAATGGAGGTACAACAAGATTCAGATCCCACTCATATATTAATTCTTTCTTGAAAGAAGTACCTTCCACAGCTGTCAAGGGATTCATTAGACAAAGTTTGATTAATTTCACATAAATAACAAGCTTAGGGCACAACACCCCAAAAAATTTAAACCTATTGTGCTAAAATTCTTTCAAGGAAGAAACAGAAATATATATTGGCACAGGTTTCAATTATATTTTGGTTGGTTTAAAGAAAACAGAAATATTTAGTAATTTTTTATATTGATATGTCTCTACAGTTGAGAGAACAGGATTTCATCATCATACCACAAATCTTGTTAAGTTTAAGAGTTTTATAACAAAAAAAATTTACAGTTTTTATCATTTTTTTACCTAAGTCTAAACTGAAACACTCTACTTTAAACTGACCCAAAAAGCATCCAAACAAGGTGTGCTCCCATGAAATAACATCTGCTTAATAGGTCACACACTGAAATTCAGTCAAATAATGTTTTGTGGGTGCAGACTGACTGAACCTGAGCAGCTACCCAATTTGTGTCTGAATGTCTTTTATTTCCATCATTCTCTCCTTTTCCCTCAAATATGGATGTCTGCTGCATTAAGCTGCAGTTCCCAGGCCGCAGAGATTCTGGCTTCTATTGAAAGAATGATTCTGGCTTGTATTGAAAATTTATGAACATAACATTTGTTATGTTCATAAATTTTCAATACAAGCCAGAATCACTCAATCCTCTCTACCCTAGCTCATAAGTACAGCATACAAATTGCAAACTAAACCTCATTAAAAGAGCTGCAAGATGAAGATTCATTTGCCACACCAAAACCAAGTCCACTGATGCTTTTCTGGTATGTGTAGGCTACTGGTTACATGGATACAGATGAAGACAGCCTTTATTTTTGAGATTTTTCCTGTATTAATTAGGTCATTTGGATTATTAGACTGTTAAAAATATTATCAGGACTAACAGTAAATTCTTAGCCCTGTCTACACATGGTGAATTCCTTTTTGTCCATAACAAGAGGCAGCACAACAGAAGAAGGGAAAGAAATCCTTTCCAATTTCAACATGATTTAGCTCCTTTTGAAATTCATTTGGGATTGATCTTTCAGGGGAAAACACTGTAGGTAAACATGCCAGCCATACAAAGATGATAGTTAAGGATGTCTGCTGTTCATTACAAGCCTTGAAACAGGATAGTCATGGAAAGGTTTTCACCACAGAGGACTGGAGTTAGAAATGCTGCAGTTATGTAGAACCAGCCCAGAGACACAGGTGTACCTTCTGTCACAATGTCATCTCATGACATGACATTTAGACAAATGTGAATAGATTATTTTATTATATAAATAATAGATTATATTATAGATATTGATTATATCTAAATAAATAGTATATATATAATTTATATTTAAAATAGATTATATTATTACATATGAATATTTAAATGTATTCTTTTATATTGATATGTCATAATTATATTTATATAGATTTATTAAATATATCAGATCACCATTCATGAGTTCTCTAAACTAGAAAGCTGCAATGATAAAATTTCTTATTTTTTTCCCCCTTGAGGCCTAAAGCTTTTTTGGGATTCAAAAAATATTAGAAAAAAATATCTATTTAACTAAGTACTATGAGAGCAACTAAAGAAATCAAATCAGGTTACCATACAGCATTAAGCATCTGAGTTATACCTGCAATCCATGAACACAACTAAGTTTCTCAACTAATTTAGAAGAAAGCAGCATCACAAACGACAAAAATTAAAAAGAAAAAACACCTCAGGTCAATGAAGTAAGAAATCTCATCATTCATGCTGTTGTGTAGAGAAATCTTTTAGACTTTTGCTTAAAAATAACCCAAAATTAGAGGCCATTCTGCATAAAAAGAATGTAGCCACAAAAGGCACAAAAAAAAGTGCCTTTTATCACATGAATTTTACCACATTTTCAAAGATAGTCACAGCTAAATTTAACATTCTGCTTCATCTGAAGCCAAAAGATGATTCAAAAACTGTAAGAATATAAATGGGGCCAACCCCACCATGGTAAGCCAATTTGTTTAACAACCTGTTATATACATGAGGTAACACCTTAACACATATTTGGTAGGAGAGAACTTAATGTTCTTCCCTATCTCAGTGCTTCACTTACTGATCATTCCAACAGAACCTCAAGAAACTCTCTGAAAAGGAAAAAATCACTTTAGAATGTGATAAATAGTTTTGCTCACTATAAATAGTTTGGGAATGTTGTAAATACTGTGATCAAGAGTGCAGATTAACATCAAACATCTCTTAGCAGAGGGTTACATATCACAGCTCTAACAAGAATCAAAGTCATCAAGAGGAAAGAAAATGACGTTATTTAATTTTGCTTTAAAATAAAATTCTTTAAGGAACTACCTGGGGACCATAAACAGCATCATGAATTGTGGAAGCCTGTAGCCTGAACACATTCTTACAGATGATGCTCCACACTACTCAAAATAAAACATTAGACACATTTGGGAGTACTTCCCAAACAGCACACCTCCTTCTCAAATAGCAGCCTTCCTGCTTCCATGAAATTCAAAATTAACAAAGATCCCATTAATTCAGTAAGGCTGCAGAAAACCCAGCAGAGCCTCAGCTCCCAAATTATTTATCAATCTATTTGATCTCAAATTTCAAAGAGCTTGGAAAATCCCAAAAAGTACATCACCTCAGCAAAGCAGATAGTACAAATACACTTTAGCAGGAAGGTCTGGCAAGCTTAATCACCAAGACAGATGCCTAGTCATTACCCAGGATCAACCCAAAATATACAAAATGCCCTCCAAAGCTTCTGTGAAAGTGTGGTAATAAACCATGACAAACTTCTGCCACAGAACTACTCTTTCAGGACAAAATTAATCAGTCAGAGGAATGTTACAAGGACTCCCATGTAGAAGGGTAGATTGAGTTCTAATGACTGCCAGTACCATATCAGCTTCCTTTCCAAATAAAATATATTAACAACCTTTTCTTCAGGAAGTAAAGTCCACATCTTGCTGCATATTTAAGCAAAAAACATCCTAAAACCTGAAAATCCTATCTGGTAGGCATTTCTGTCCCAGACAAAGGCTGACAGAGGAGCAACACACATTCTTATTAGCTACAGTTCTTATTCTTGACCCAGAAAAAAATCAAATATCTGTTTTAAGCCAATACAGTAATAAATTTTTAAAGGATTTTGAAGAATTTTAAATGAAAAATTATCTTTGCCTGAAGTCCTCCAACATGGACAAAGTTAGTTTTATGTTTACAGAAGTACAAGGCTGGTTCTGTTTCTCAGTAAATCTGTTGCTAGCATGAGGGAAACAAGTTTAACATCAGGGAAACCACTGAACAAAGTAAAACACATGGAAAAAATGTCCACACGCCTCTAGTTCAGCTCAAGACTGGAAATGAGGCTGAATACATGGAAACCTTTTACATGTGCTTTTTAGACCAAGACTAAGTATTTTTGCTTTGCATCAGGTTCTTTTCTCCCCATTAGTAGTTTCTAATAAGCTAACCTGTATTTTTTGCATTACCTAGTTAGTCATTTTTACATAAACTGATAATTCTGTAGACACAGCTCACATAGAATTGTAAAATATTAACTTGTATTACTTCTAATTAAGTAGGTTTTAGACTCAGCCAAAACCCAAATGTATTTTTCAACTACCTGTGAAGCTTATATTGTTCCTACTTTATATCAATATTATCAGCATACTTTTATAAGTCATCCCAAAAAAATAGCAACACATCAAGTATCTTCAAAGATATTAGCTCTATTATTTCAAATGCTGTAGCAAAATTCATTTTTAAACACCCTCAGAATTACCAAAAAAGCAGTACATTTAACACTGCCTAATGACTGAAGAAGCCTTAGAAAGTCAGCGTGCATGTCAGAGCTGTTCACAAATCAGAGAGACCTTTCACACCACGGAGCTTGTTTCCAATCCCAGCACTGACAGTCTGCCTGAACCGAACACAGCAGGACAAATAATAACTGGGTATCTGCTTGCATATTAATGGCCAATATTCTATCTGCAAAAATGAAACCGTGTTATTTCAATCCCAGCAGCAGATGAAAGTTGCAGTGTGTTTAAAGCCTGACACTTTCAGCAGCTGCAGAGCAGCACCAACACGGCAGATAGCACGGAGCACGCCAGAACAGCGCTGGCTGGCACTGCTGAACGCTGCTTCAGAAGCCTCATAAAACATTCCCTGATAATGACACATATTTTCTTCCTGCAAACTCAAACAGCTGGTTCTCACCAACACACAGCTTTGTCAGTGCCAAGTTAAAGAAATCCTGCACATGATCACAGGGAAACTCTGCTTTCACCGTTCTAGTCAGGAGGAGTAAACAAAGAAAAGCAAACATATACACACTTGGAGGGTTTCCCTCCCCAGATCACAGAATACTGAGCTGGAAAAGACCCACAAGAATCAAGTCCAACCGTTAAGTGAATGGCCTATACAGGGATCAAACCCACAACTATGGCATTATTAGCACCATGCTCAAACCAAATAAATCCTTTAAGATTTGCCTTCCCTCAGAGTGTTCCACTTCCACATAACATGCCAAAATTTCACTAAGTCCCTAACAGAGCCTGTAGCTTCATCAATAACCACTAAAAACAAACATTTGAAAATAATCTAGACTTGATCTGCAAACAGATCATTAAAACAAAATGTACTAACAATATTAGATCCAGGCAGGTAACACAGGGTTTATTTTGTTATGGACAAGGGGAGAAGTGTCCTGTTGTGACAATTTCACTGATGCTTCTGGAGTTGAGAGGATGATGTCCCCCAATCAATGTCCCTCTCATGTTAATTCCAGAGTAAAACTTGAAGTACATTAACCACTAGGAAAGTATCTCCAACATCATCTCTGACCATGAGTATCATGAAAGAGAAACAAGACACACCACAGGCTTTTATTCGGTATAAAAATCAACTATTTCCTTTGTTTCCCTTTCATGGTGCTGCAGCTACCAAGTCTACTACTTAAGAACAAATAAATAGTATTTTGCCTCTCCATGATCTTGAATACTCAGAATGGTTTCAGAGGGAGCAGTGGATGGATGTAACTAACAGCATTTTAGCAGGGTTTCTTTACAACTTCAGCAAACTCCTCTTTCACTGATTTTGGTGGTTTTTTGACTGACTTATGACCAAAAGAAGAAATAGAGAAAAGGGATTTCAGACTGAAAAAGCTATCACTCTCCCTAGGATGTAATCAGTGTTCTGCCCCACTTGAAGTAATGGTAACTTTGAAATAGGCATTTCGACTTCTGAGGAGGAAACACTCAATTATCCCTTGCTTCACCATACCTCGTCCAGCAACAATTTTAGTTTTGATGATATAAGCAAGCTCATCCCCAGCTCTCTCCCTATTCTTCATAATGCAGAGTGGCTACAGAACATATAATATTATCTGAAGCATTATCTGAAGTAATATTATTTGAAGCAATTATTATTCAGCACACCAGAAAAGCCTCCCTTTCACTGGATATGGCACAAGTTAATCTCTAAATAAGGGAAGACACTGAGGGTGTAGAAAACCTAGTTATTTCAGAATTCCTTCCATCTATGCATAGCCAGTGCATGCATCAACTCATCGAGTCAAAATCAGTATGCTACACATATTTTACAAAATAATCTTAATGAGAGTGAAAAAAGCACAAGTTAGTTAGGATCAAACTGTAAAAGAACAAATTAGGTTAGGATCAAACTGTAAAAGAACAAATTACTTGAGATTTTATGTATTGAATTCAGTTGTGTTTTTCATTCATTAATGTAACAGAAGTAAAACAAGACCCCACAAATATTTTCAGTGAAATAAAAGCATCTGGCTATGATAAAGTGGATTTATATTAATCTTCCTATCCCCTTATAAATTCTCTTTCATTCACTGTGTGGTAACCTACTAAGAAGCAGGTTACTAAAAGAACAGGAAAAACATATAAGGACTGATGCACATGAGTAGTGAAGTCCATTGATTCCTTTCACATGCTTATTAGCATTCCAGACAGAACATAGGAATGAATCCTCAGCATGACCTGTTGTATTTTTATAATCCTCTAAAAGAAAGCAGTCAGCATTTCAAGCCTTTCCAAAAGCTATTTATAATAAAAAATGTCAAATATGTTAATAAATTTTCCAGCTCTGTATAAAAATTCTTCTCAACAGTGCATACAGTAAGCACATCAAAGACAACAGTTAGGGGTGCAAAGGTTTGTTTTTTCTTTGTTTCTTTTCTTCTCAAGGCTGTACTTTTTCCCTATTTATGATTTTTTCCTGTCTGGAAATTAAGTCTATGATCTAAAAGCTCAGATTTTTGTATCAGGCTTTCTTACAAACAACAGCTTAGAAAAAAAGGTTTTATTTGTTTGACATCAATCAAGTCTTCAAAAGAAAAACAGCAACATTTGCTTTGCAAGATGAACTAAGTATTGTGCTTGCTAATATCATTCTGAGTTTTAGAGAGCCAGAAAGTTAAGCTGTAAATTATTAAAATTGGCCCTAAATTCTTTGGAACATTCCATCTGTGTGGAGACAGAGGACAGCAAAGGTACTGCAGTGGCATAACTGTGGGATCAGAGTCAGATTAAGACTATGGGCAGCTGCCAACAGAAATAAAATGCCCCTTTCAACGTAATAAACCAGCACATCAATATATTTCCTTAAAATCAGGATATTTTAAATTAATGTGTTCAGTTACATATCTGTGGAAAAACAAAGCAAATTTAAATTAAGGCAAAATAAATTTGCAAACCATTGGGGATTTGGCTATTTTTGAAAGCTATTTCCTTTTCAAAAGGCAAACTGATCAAAGACAAACATGGATATTTTTTGTGATATCTGCGTGATGATGAAGGTGATGCTCTTTAGCAACTGGATTTACACAACTAACTCATTTCATGTAGGCCATTAGACAGATGGCCACAACTTTCATTCGCATCCAGCCTCGTGGCAGTTCAAACTCAGGACCAAGAGGTAAAAAGCTTTGTATGCCATTAATAATCTGCAGGCCATCTGTTCTCTGTAAATGGAGACACTCTAGGACAATTCTCAACATATTTTTTATTACAATATTTATTTCAAGCCTCTCCAGAAGCTTACTATTTACCACATCAAGTTCTCTCCATTTGCCAAATATTAATTTATCTCGTTGGAATCAGCCATGAAAACACACGAGTTGCTTCTATTGAACAAACTTTAATTGGCATGGCACCCTAGAACTGAATGGCCTTTTCCATGCCTTAGTTGCAGAAGTATGCATTGTTCAAGAGCTTCTTCAAAATTTTAAATAAAACATCACTTACATTTTGCTGATCTCACAGATACACTACATTTAAAAACACCAATTATGAAAATTATTTAATAGGAAAGCAATTTGAATTTAAACCCTTGTCTAAATACCCTGAAGAGCACATATGGATTTTAACTTCCTGATGAGGTGACCTAGGCCAGCTGCCAGGCACCCACCCAGCTGCTCTCATTCCCCCTTCTCACCAGTGGAGAAGACAAAAAGCCCATAGGTTGAGAAAAAGAGGTCACTTACAAATTAGTATCACGAAAAAAAAATACTGTGCCTGGGGAAAATTAATTTATTACCAAATAAACTAGAGTTACACAGTGAGAACAAAGACCAAAATGAAACACCTTCCCCTCCTCATTGCTCTTCTCCCTAATTCCTGACTCCTCTATCTCCACCCTCCCTGAGGAGTTTGGACTGCATTTTAAGGTCAGTCCCCAGCTCCACTTTGCTACTTCTTCCTCCTCACACTTTTCCCTTTATCCAGCATGGGACCCTCCCACTGGCTGCAGGAATAAAAATATTCCTGTGGGGACCCCCCATAGATGCAGTGGTGGGATTTGCTCTGCTATGGTCCTGTCCACAGGCTGCCAGGGAATATTTGTCCCCCCACAGACAATGTCACTGGGAGCTTCAGCTGCATCTCCTGCTCTGTCCCTGTGTTTGGGGTTCTCAAAGTTGTTCCTCACTTCTTTCCCTTCACCACCAGGCAGTGCTGCCCTCCCTTGATTCAGTTGTCCCCGAGGCATGACCATGGTGGCTATGAGCTCAGCTGTGCTCAGCTGGGTTGGGGGGTCAGCTGGGATCAGCTGTGGCCAGCACAGGGCAATCCTGGCCACCCAGCAGGCCCTTGACACCCACACTCTGTGGCTGTGGCTCAGGCCCCTATATCTGATGTCACCAGCTCAACCTCAACTTAATTTTTTCAGCGTTTCTATAAAATTTAAAACTCGTCCCAATAATAATGAAGTGCTATTGAAAGTGTTGTGCTGATTTTTTCCCCTTTTCCTGCTCTTCATTTCTCCCCAGAAGTTCCCCATTTTTCCGCAGAAGTTCACCACTGGCAGCTTGTTCCATGGATAGGAACAAATGTTCTGTGGCAATGCTGCCACTAAGTCTGAGGTGCGAACTGCTGTGCCGTTCCCAGGTGGTAGACAGGCCAGGCTGTCCCTAGCCCTGTTGAGAGGTAGGGACTGGGCACCCAGCCTGGCACTGGCAGCTCCCCAAAGCACTCACATACAGGTAAAAGGCTCCCAGGGCAGCTCTGACACACACAGGCTCATCTGAACTAAATACTCCACACTTCCAGAGGGTTTAACTCCTCACAGCCTTTCTGCTGGCAGGGACCTGAAGTCCTGATAAAGAGGGCTGACAGATCCAAGTGCTATAAACCCACAGATGCTGGCAGCAAAAGCAGAGGTAGGGCTTTTAGGAAAACACAGCCACTCCCATATCTGGACGAGTGCCGCAATGGGGTAGGACATTCCTTCCCTAGTTGTCTTTTGCCCTTCTTACCTTCTGTTAGTCCTTAAAAAGCTATTTCTCAGCAATTTTAGCATGTTGAAAAAATAAGACAGCACTTTAAAAACTGTCAGAAGCAAATTTAAAAAATTAAAATCAAGGCCCAGAACCATACATCCAGTACAAAAAGGTCAAAAAAATGTCCAAGGGGAAGTAGCTGAGAAAAGTGCCAGAGAGGTTTTCTTGGATTTATGTGAAAGAAAGCAAATTACATCTCTATGACCAAAAGCAACTGTCCAATATCAAACAACTTCAACAAAACATATCTCTGAGACTGAAATACTTTGTTCCCACAGCGTCCAATAATACTGAAAGATAATCATCCAATGATACATCAAATTCCACTGAAAAGGCAGGGAAACTAAAAGAAGACCCTAAACTTGAATGAACACACTTGTTTTCCCAACTAACCTTGTTGATTTCAAGTTAAAGTTCATGTCATTTTTTGCCTCACTATCTCCTCAGAGATCACTTTCATTGAGAAAACCTGTGTGGAACAATTAAGGCAATGCAATTTTGCATATATGGAAGAGTGGGGAAAAAAGTGATTGTAAAAAAAGTGTAAAGTGGCAGAACACTATGAAGCAAAAAAAAAAAAAAAAAAAATCCACACACACTAAATTTGACTTCTTATACAGAGAACCTGGTATAAAATTTTTCATTGAGTTTGAAAATGAAGCAGTGTGAAATAGAACCATCATCTATTTGACTGCTTTTAGTTTAGGTTAAAGTTTTGCTTTTCTGAAGAGGTAATGCACAAGATAAATAAATCTCAACAATTTTGTGCGAAATCCAGACAGTCATTTGTCATGATTTCTTCTTTTTTTTGGAATGGGCAGTATAGCTTCTTGAAAAAGCTTATTTAAATCACTTTTCATACCATTTTAGAAATAGCAGATATTTTCCAAAATGCTGACAACCACAGAGAGCCATGGCCATGATGGAGACATGGGGCCACAGTGCTGCTACACAGTCAGATGTCCTATTATGAATCTGTCTTACTAGGCAAAAGGAATGGAGAACCAGAGCAACACTAACATCCTCAATCCATCTTCATAACACCACCTGATCTTCCAAGCAGCAGCTGTGGAAACAGTAAGCCTACTTGTGATCATCCTCTATGGTACATCTTCAAGTATTCCTGTCTAGAATTCCAAGACAAAAACTGTTTTCTAATAAGCAGTGTGCACCAGATACTCCCACAGGAGACACAGCTCCTGTCCAGAGGCTGTGACAATCTTTTACACAAAACTGGTTTTCAATGGTTCTTTTGTGTAATTGCCAGCCCCCATTTTGTTTTTGTATTTCAAGACTTTACCCCATCATTACAGTCACAGCAGTTTTTTTTCTTGTTCTTATCATCACAGAACTCTGGTAGAGACTCCCAGAAACCACTAAATATCCTTAGAAAAGCAACACACCATCTTTCCTTATGCATACTGAGACCTAGCAACACTAGCCACACAAATGACTTCAGCAGCTTTATCAAGCTAGCCCTTTTTTAGAAAACAACTGGCCATAGCTAGGCAGATACCTGCCTGTGTTTATCCAAACCACGGCAAAGTTTTGGTTGCCAGGGGTGCAATAGGTGTGGCTGCTGTGAGAAGCTGCCAGAATCTTCTTCCCCAACATGTGACAGAGCCAATGCCAGGCTCCGGTGAGTCCAAGGTGGACCCACTGGGGTCAAGGCTGAGCCAGTCAGGAACAGCAGCAACTCAGAGGCAACAGATTTGAGAAGGAAGGGGAAAACCTGCACAAGAGAATCAGCAGTGGGAGAGAGGAGTGAGAATGAGGAACAAACTCTGCAGACGCCAAGGGAAGGAGGGGCAGGAGGTGCTCCAAGGTGCCAGAGCTGAGATTTCCCCTGCAGCCCCTGGTGAGACCGAGGTGAGGCAGCTGTGCCCCTGCAGCCCAGGGAGGATCACGGGGAGGCAGAGATCCACCTGCAGCCCAGGGAGGATCCCACTCCAGAGCAGGTAGATGCCCAAAGCAGGCAGTGCTGCCTGCTGGGAACACAAGAGACAATGGGAATAAGCTGAAATAAAGGAGGGCTAAACTGGCTACAGTGAGAATCTCCCTCCTGATGATGGCAGGCAGGCAGGCAGCCCAGAAAGCCTGTGCAATCTCAGTACTTGGAGGCTTTCAAGCTCCTACCGGATCAAGAGCTGAGCAACCTGATCTGACCTTACAGCTGATGCTGCTTTGAAGGCAAGAGGATGAGTTAGAAATCTCCAAAGGAACCTCCCAAGTGGAAGTATCCTATCCTGTGCTAGCATATTAGAAGTTGTAGGTATAAAATATTTTCTCAATTGAATGTCATCTATCCATTAATTTGCAATACCTGAGGAGCAGGACATTTTTAGTATGACTAAACACAGTAATTTCTTATTTACAAGAATTAAGTAAACTGAAATTGCTGACTAACTGAAGGAAGTGACATACTCTCTTTGCTAGTTTCATTAAAGTAGTGAAAATGAACAAGAAATATTCAATTGTCTCTTTTTTCATATTTCCCAGTTTTAGTAAACAATTTTAGTAGTTTTTTTTTTTTTTTTTAAGTATTTGCAAATAACTATGACCAGGCCAATTTAAGCTTCAGAATTCCCAAATTTAAAAATCAATTAAACTATTTTTTTTTGGTAATTAAAAAGATTACAGTAGAAACATCTGCTTCAACTGGATGTCTTCCAGAGTATTTACAATTCAAATGCAGCTGCATTGTTTAAATAAAGAAGTAGAAATAATAAAACAAACTAATAAAAAAAGCCAACCAGTAATCAGAGGAAAAAATGTCCAAGTCTTGACTTATGCCTGATGAAATGAAAACCTAATTTAACTGCAAGTATTAGGTGTTGAAATACACCTTCAGCTGATATTTGAAATTTAAAGCTGCCAGCCACCCTTACCAAAGGAAAATTTAAGTATTTCTTCATAAATCTTCCAAGGCAGAATGAAATAAAATTGTAAGGTGAAATGTAAGGCATTCTCATATTTCAAAAGTGTTGACTTGGCAGGTCAGATGAGCTCATCTGTCTCCATTACTTTGTAACTCCACATCAACTTAGCCACCGTAAGGAACTGAAGGAAAGAATGCCATCTCTCCCTGTAATTCCATTTTGTTCATTCCTGCTGCTGTGCCACCTACACTCCAACTGCTGGCTTTTGGACTGTGGACAGGATCCAGACACAAAATAACCTAGCAAAATAATTAGCTTTAATCTGCAAGTTCTCAGAACCTGTGCCATCACAGAAACACTTTTTCTGGCCTTGCGGTTGGACCACCAACCAAAAACGTTTCTTAAAAAAAAAAAAAATAAAAATCACTGTACTTGTAAAATATCTTTTGTCTATGAATGTAATGAAAGAAAAAAAAAGGCAGCTTTTTAGATAATATTTTGGAAGTTTTAATGCTCTATTTTAACTCTTGGCACTTGCTCTACTAATTAATGCAAGACAAGAAGAAGCATATTTTTCCACATCTAAAACTTGAAGCATATATATAAAGTAGTAAGTTTTCTCATCCAGAATTTGATGCTCTGAAAATTCAGTCATCCTGCTTGTACACACAGATCTAAACCAAGCATCTTTAAATCAGAGAAACCACTGAAACAACCAGCAATGATAGGTTTAAAGACCTCCAAACAACTATTCAAGAGAAGGGGAAGAACTGTTCTATTAAAATAAATAATCTTCAGAGACAGTATTTTATACCACAACAGTGACAGCCAAGAAACAATGGCTAATAAACATGAAATCACTTAATAAGATAATTAAGTCATTGAAGCAAAGGCTGACAGATTCTAACCTTTTATATTTAAAGCCCTGAGCCATGCACTAAATCCAAATATGCATCTAAATGAGCCTCCAAGAAACATACATGTCAAAATTACATAGCTACAGTATTAGTACATTTGACAGTCTGAGATAAGTATGAGCTGTGGCTCTTACTACTGCAACAAAGCATGAGTTGTACAAGGTTTTACTGCACATGTACTGAAATGCCCACCCATTAAAGAGGGAAGTTAAATAAACTCAGAAAAAAAGAAAAAAATCATATTAAATAGTTCATGCATTAAAGTTATGTAAAAAAAATACAGCATCACTGAGTACTGACTGTAAATACTTCATTCATTAGCTGAAATAAGAATTAACACCTAAAGATCTTGTAGAGAGAAAGTATTTTGCAAAATAATGCAGTATTTTCAAAATCCCTACCTCTACTGAATAAAGAAAATAAGCTTGCTTGAGAAAGGATTTCTCTACAGCTGTAAGGAGGTAGAGAAGAATGTAGGTGATAGTAAAAAGGAGGTGATACCAGAATAAATTAAAGTTCTTCACATCTTAGTGCAGGAAGTCACATTTTCTACTGAATTTTCTTCCACTGACCTTTTACCAGAATGTCAAACCCTAGTCTGGTGAATGACTGGGAGCAACACCAGTTTAACTTGAGTTCCTGCTGGCAACTGAATCCTTAATAATTGGCACAGATTAATTCTGAGCAGCAGAGGTTGCAATGCAAAGAGAAGCTCTGACAACTACATGTGGAAGGAAAACAGATGAAAAAGTACCCTGCTATTCTAAGTAATCCATTTTAAGTAATCCCACTTGAAGTTTGACAGAGCCATAGTTAGAAAGCAATGTGAATTGCAATAGGTGTCTAAGAACTCAAAAGCAGAACTGTTCATGTGACATAGTAGCTCCTACAAGTAGAAACAGACCTCACTTAAAGATGCAGGTTTTTTAATTGTGTTTCTTTAATTGCATATTTGCTTTAATACATTTATTTTCACTTCATATTTATTCTCAGATTGATTTAGTCCTTGATTTCAGACAAATCTATGACAGAAGTTTTTGAATAGAGTGAACTTTTTGGTAATCCGTTCTTGTGGTAGTTGTGTGACACTCATACAAAATTTGCTCTTTTCAAAACTATCAACAACCAGCCTAAACCACAAAACTTACCTCAAAAATAGCACCACTATAGGGTTACAGTAACCAGTACTTATCCATTACTTTTGAGAACACCATAAGGAGATTGTTCTGTTCACAATAAAAGATTAAGCTATTTTAGCCTGCAACTGCACCAATGTCAGCCTGCACATTCAGTTAGGACTATTCTGCATGATTCACAGCAAAAATTTCTCAGAGAGAAACTTCTTTGCCGCTGCCTGTGGAACCTCCCTCTGCAGGGAGCTGCTGCAAACACAACAGGCACTGCTCACATTCAGCTGGAACAGCTGTGAAACCCTGTTTGCACAGACACAGCTCTCACTCAGCACAGAGAGCAGCAGCACAGGCAGCCAGGGGAGAAGCTTGCTACCAAGATGAAGCAGCAGATTGTTCCCGAATTGAAGCAGACCTAATTAAGTCTCAGAGAACTCAGGCAAAACTTTTGCCAAGCTAAAAACTAAGAAATAGAGGGAAAAGTTAAAAAGGAACATCATCTTTCAATTATTTTCTACTGCCTCTAATTCTGCATTAATTCAATTACAGAGATGTTTGTGCATCCAAGCTGCTCACATGCGTGTTTTAAACAGAAGCAACTTTGGTTTTTGCAGCTGTACACTTTCCAGCATTTTTTGAGCATGCACCAATCATGACAGAACCCAAGCTTTTTTAATTACTATAAAATATAGAAAGTTATTCTTGAGCTCACTATGCACTGTCAACTTTTACAACACAATTCTAACAGCCCAGCCTAGAATGGATATTTGTAGGAAGCTATGAGCCTATTTCCTCTGACAGCAATGGCTCTGCCCACTGAGCACATGGACAATGTCAGACCAAAAAGCAGTAATTCATGCTGAAACACAGGACACATCAGTTCAAACATCCATTGCTTACAGCTGGCTTTAAGAGCAGGGAAAGTCTATCTCATCTCTGCCCATAATATTCACCATGCAATTAACTATACAGCCCAGTATCACACAGAACACAGGAACTTAATTTATGCAGTGCTGCCTGAGAAAAAATATGTTAAGAGATACTAATCAGAAATACTAGTGCTAAGTTTTAAGTAACTAAAAGTTTTTCTAAGGAGTGCTTATGAAGAGGAAAACAGCCTTTGCACTGCACTATCAGAAGAGTCCTGGAGGTATCCTGCAGTCTGGATCAGCATCTCTGCTCCCCTGTTCTCAGTAAGGGACAGTGTTGAAGCTCTTGCTCTCACTGTTAGCACATTCCTGCTTTTCCCACATCAGGTGGGACTCTCAGTGATTCCTATAGCCTTTTGTGTAACCACTAACCCTTCAGAGATGCAATGCAAAGATATAAAAAAAAAGTTATATCAAAAATTTAAAAAAAAAAAAAGATAATAATATAAACATTTAGGTTGGAAAAGAGCTCCAGGATCATCCAGTCTGGCCATTAACCTAACACTGCCAAGTACATCGCTGAACCCTATCCCTAAGCATAGCATCAACAATTTTCTGTGCAATTCCACGGACAAGGATCCCCCCACTTCCCTGGGCAGTCTGTTCCCATGTCTGACCAACGTTTCAGTGAAAAGCTTTCCTAATATTGAACCTAAACCCCCACTAGTGCAACTTGAGGCTGTCTCCTCTTGTCCAATGGCTTGTTACCTGAACAACCTAGAGTATAATTGCCTCTGTGTGTGAGAATAGCACAAGAAGATTTTCATTTATCTACAGAAGCTGTAAATACAGACAACAAAAAAAAGAAAAATGAGAGCCCAAAACCAAAAGCTCTTGACAGTGGTCCTTGAAAATGATACAGGTATAATACACTTTCAGTTAAATTTCTGAAAAAAAATATTTGCAACAATTCTAAGGCAAATCCAAAACGGACATATAAGACTTTCACAAGAAAAATTTGAAGTATGCTAAGGTTGAGTATGCACAACTTGCAGGTAGGAAACTGGGGAAAAGGGACTAATCAAGTCACAGGACACAGAACACTCTGCCACTGCTGCTTTTTTGCAACAATCACTACATCATTGCTTTTTAAGTTTATCGTCCTTGACAATTAAAAAAAAAGATCTTTAATGGCAGTTCAATTACTTAAATCTATAAAACTCAAAGTCACTAGCAGAAAGCAGCAAGAGCTGGGCTGCTCCCCAGGCAAGGAGCTGTGGCTGACCCCAGCACAAAAGGCAAACAGAAAAGTCCTGAAGTGCCTGAACAGAGCAAGCAGGGACACAAAGCATTGCTTACAGGCGCCACCAACACACTCCAGGGAGCAGCAGGGAAAGGAACGAGCCACGAACAAGCAGGGAAATCCCACTGATGTTCAGGTGCAAAGCTAGAGACAGACCCAGGGCAGGATCAAGTTGCCTGGGCTGAGCTTAAATGGAGCTCCATTGCTCAGGGGCAGAGGGTGAGGCTCCAGTGCCAGGTGATGCTGCTCAGGGCAATCAAGGGCCATCAGTGTCCTTGGGGCCCCGACAGATTTTTTTTTTTTAGCTTATTCTACTCACCATTAATTAAAGTGAGTTTTGACAAAATTTGTTTAAACGGGGACCTTTCTGTCCAGCAGGGTTTAATTAATAGTGAAATAAAATGCCATTTAAACTCCACAATAAGCATTAAGTAAATGAACGACAAAGACTAGCACCGAAAGTGTTTTACGTATTTTTCTGTCTTCTATCAAGAATATCCCTGTTGGGCTAATTGTCAAGGAGCAAGAACACTTATTAATAATAATAATAAAAAAAAAAAAAAAAAAAAGGCAGTTTAAAGGAAGCTCAAAAGAGTGCATCTTTGCAGACAGTATACAGTATAGAGGCAAACAAACCCTTATATCTCCATTAATTTGATGTATTTTTGAGTAGATTAATAGAAACTGTTATTAAAATTGAGGTAGAAGGTTTAATTTGATCTAAAGGCAGACATTCTTGGCTTTTGTAAAGGGGACTGATACTTCAGAAACCTATTGGGGTCTTGCCAAGGTGTTAAAAAGCCGTGGACAGGGGTGTATTTATACAAAAGCTTTCCAAAATGCCCCTTCCCCAGGTGCCTAAAGGAAAAAAAGCTGCCACCAGCTGTAAAATCCAGCAGGAGGAAACACCTGGCTAAGGAACAGTGCAGTAGCACACGGTCACTTTTCACAGCAAGGAGAAGTCACTGGTGGAGCTCTGCAAGGATTGATACTGAAGCTGGAGATATTCAATTAAGTGCTCTAAGATAGCAACTGGATGGTCCATTATTAAATTATCTCAAAGAAGAGATGAATAGGAAAGCAATCAAGTTTGCTGATTAAAGTCAGCTATTGAAGATAAAATGACTGTGAACATGAACCAAACACCTAATTAAAGAGGAAATATCACCTGTAACACAGGTACTATCTTAATCATAATTTATTGGAGATTAGGATAATATTCCAGAGAAGTTTCACCAAAGATGTTCACTTTTCTTTTGCTTCCTTTTGCCATCTTTTTTTTACTCCTGTTGTGGGCACAACCAGTCATACATTCTATATGGAAAAACCACCAACAGATTCTGATTAGGAATCACGTCAGCTGGAGCAGCACAAATTCCCAAGTGACTAACCATTAAACTCAGCTAGAAATATGCACCTTGTTTTAAGGAAAAAAAAAAGTATTTAAAAAGGGGAAAAAAAGTCTTTGGTCAAGGCAGGCACCTAATTGCAGTGAGACTGCTTTTGCAACACTTAGAGAATTTCAAATTGCTTGCATCATTTGGCTACTTATCCAATTCATTAGACTCAGTTTAAACTGTATATATTAGTAGAGAGGTCACATTAGAGTAATGGAGACAGCTATTTTAGCTAGTATATTTACAAAACTGCTTCTGCTGTATTATGTTGTGACAAGTCTTGTACTGTGAAGATTTCTGTTTCTGTAGTGCTTGAGCTGTCTGATGTGTTGACAATCTCTTCTGGTCTGTGAAAAGTCAGCACATCATAAACTTTCCCATACAAAGCACTTTTTGTCCTCCATTGGTCACTAATATTGGATAACTGCATCAAATATTTCACCTTAAGCTTGCTGGAACAGCCTAAAGTTGATAAATTAGGATGGAAACTTTTTTTAAGAATCATATATAGGCAGGATCAAATGAATGTCTTGATCAGTGCCAGGAACTGATAATGGATCCTCAAGGCAGTCCAAACTATGTAAAATTTTTTAAAAACCCAGCAAAGGTACTCCCACAAATGCCGAAGTTGGTAGGGAACCACCCATCTAGTACAGTGTATTGCTTGCTGTGCAATGCATCACAGTTTGCACAATAAAATCACATGTAAAATTACCTTCCTATCTATAAAGTGGAAATGACAGTTGTTAAAAAAAAATATTAAAAAAATCTTTAAATGGTTCCATGGTTTATTAAGGGAACTGTAGGTCCAGGCTCCTGATCGCTACATTAGGTAAAATAGCAAGGAACACAAAGAGAGCAGGGTTAGTAAAATGTGTGGATAAATGTGATTTATATTGGAAGAGTCAACATGGGTTTTTGAAGAAAAGCCTGGAAAAATAATGCAGTTTTGTGAAGAACAACAGCACAAGGTTAATGATGTTCCATCTAAGGAATTTACCAAGCTTTTCAAAGTTTTTTAAACAAAGCCAAAATCATTCATTATGGGGTTTGGGTTTGTTGTGTTTTAAAAGGAAATCAAGCAACCACCTGAGATAACAAGAAAGGCATAAGCCACAGATTGTAAATCCTCACAATTCATTTCAAAACATGTTTAAAAAGGTCAATCAGGAGCAGTCAACATGGATTTACAAAAAGCAAATCATGCTCGACCAACCTAATTTCCCCCTGTGACAAAGTGACTGTCTATGCAGATAAGAGAAGCACAGTGAATGCAAAGTACTTTGACTTTTGGAAAGCTTTTGAACGTCTGACACAGCATTCAGATTTAAAAGCTGAGGAAGCCTTCCAGTTGACAAGCAAAAACTCTGAGTTAAGTGACTCAAGAGATTCATCTGGCATCACAAATAACATACACAGGCGTGGAATATTCTGTCCTATTTGAACAATGCATTTATTACATTAGTTATAACATAAAGAACATTCTGAACTTTACCTTTTTATTTCAAAGAAGCAAAGTGTCTCAATGGCAAAAAGTACACACATGGCAGAAAGAAAAGCAAATAACTAGGTATTAACCTGAGTATTAGAAGGCAACACCAGAAAAGCAATCTAATTCAGGAATCAGATTAATAGTCATTATTATCTCTCTCTCTCTCCTGTCTAAAATCCTTCTTTTCACTTATTAGCTGGATCTAGTTCAGAAAGCTGCATGAAATGGAGGTGATTCGGTGGACCCAGACTGGTGTGTTTGTTTGTTTGTTTGTTGTGTTTCCCAATTCTCTGGAGTTCAAGAAGAACATGGTTGGTTGGCTCCATCTGACACTTCACAAGAACCAAGGAAGCGTCAGGAAGAACAATGGCTAGCGAGACTACATCAAATAGCAGGCAACCTGATTACCAATCTTTAATAAAGGTTAAAAACAATACAACAGGAGACCACACTTATCAAAACAGTTTTGACAGACCCGAAGTGTGTTTTCTTTTGAGAATTTGTCTCCGGGGTATTTTCCATTTTCATCTGGAATGGACAAAACAAAAACAACACTTTCCCATAGGACAAAATAAAACATAAGCTTGGCTATGTCGCTAATCATATTTTTCAGCAATGAAGAAAAAAAACCCTGATGTCCTCCATCTCCTACTTCTCCACTATCAAAACAAAGTTAGACAGGGATACAGTAATATTCCCAGAAGAGAAAATATCTGCATCACTTGCCCATCAGTCCTGCTGAAGCTCCATTTCAGGCACTTTCATTGATCCCAGTTGTCTGGACAAACTGGTGTACCAGTGTCTGATAGCCAATTCCCCGTGTCATCCTTGTCACAGCAGTTTTGCTCTACTTTCATGTAAGTTAATTGTTTACACACAATATTGGCCTTTTCTGGTACTAAGCACAGTTCCTACTTTCATGGCTAAATAGAGTTATTCTAGGCTGTGCCAAGAAGTTACAGCATGCTATTCAGTAAAATTAGAATAAACAGGAAAATTTGTCATCACATAAAATGCAGCACTAATTCATTTTTCCTGACTGAAAAAATGTAATTATAGAGCATTTCTAATAGAAAAGACTTTATTGCATAAACTTAACACACAATTTGCAAGTTCCAACTTATTAAAAAATATTTAGGAAGTCAATGGTTTTAGAATGTTCCATGAATTAAGGACATGAGAAGAGTGAGAGAATTTTCATTCATAGTTATTTTTAATCAGCCAACTGAGATACCAGGATATTGTTTATGAGGGTTCTGAATACATCTAGATCGAATGGAGTTACAAAATATAGATGCTTCTAAAGCCACATCAGTAAGTTAGTGCAAGTCACCAATACGAATACCTAAAAAGGACTCGAGTTAAATTATTTCAGTTAATATTCAGTTAATATTCAGTCAGTTAAATTATTTCAATTGAAACATACTGACAAATATTCATTGCTGAAAACATAAGAAAGAGAAAAATAATGAAAATGAAGAAAAATGAAATAAGCCCTCTGAGTTTAGTTCAGAAGTCCACTGATTTCTTCCTTTAAATGCCTTGGCTAGAGAAAAGGTTTTTTTGTAATCAGGAGCCTCATAAGGAAAAGAAGAATAATTCCAAAGGATAGGAATTTCTTCCTCTCAAAGAAAAATCATAGGAGCTCTTTCTCCCTCAATTAAACGATTTCAGCTCAACGTCCTTTCATTGTGCACAAACCATGGTGGACAGCTAATCTGTAGAGAATGAAGGTATTGAACCACGAAAAATTTCACAGAAATCTCACTAAAACTGGTTTGTAATTTTTAGGCTGTGAGCACCTATTAAATATACCTCTACAAGCAAATTTATATTCCAGTGAGTTAATCATGCTGCAACATAAGCCTGGAACATTCACTTTGGTGGTCAGAAGAGAAGATCTATACCCTTACAGCAGGCTCTATGGAAAATTTGTTTTTCCCAATATGTCACAGGTTTAGACTGAATTTTCAAACACCATTTAGAACTGCCATTATCATAACTCCTGACTGCTCTTGTTGCTTCTCTCTTTGTACAAATATTACCTGGGGTTTGCACTAAACTGAGACAAATATTTTCCCTAGCAGTGATGAGTAATCATGACACTTCATTTGGCAGGCATTAGCTTTTTCAGGAAAAAAAAATCTGAAAAATGTATGATTTTGAGAAGACTATAAAGACATTATGAAGAACTTCTCAAGTTCAAACAAAAGAAAATGGTTATAAACTTAAATCTTGCAAAAGCCATCTTAAGTAGAACCAGGAAACTATGGTACTTCAGGGTAATGTTACTCAGCACTTATATTGCAATTATTTAATTGTGGTATCCAAGTCAACAGGAAGGGCCCAATTTGCATAGAGAATTCAGAGAAAATAGCAATTTAAGACCAGAGGATGCAATTTAGAGGAAAATACACAAGTTGGATGACAGTAAACACTTCATTTCATTCCACAGGTCTCAGAGGTTTAAGCATCTATCTTGAGAATCTAACATTGTCAAATAAGCAGGTCTAGAATTTGCCATCACTAGAAATGGAATTGAAAAAATGAGGAACCTTTTTGTATTTCAAATAACCACCACAAAAAGTCAAAGGGAACAGGGTATTGCTGATCCACTACCATTTAAGTGGGATGTATGGAATCCCAAAAGTGCAGTGGTTTAAATAATCAAAAAATGGCAAAGAAGAGAGTCACTACTCAGACAGAAGAGCTTGAATCCATCCTGTCTCACCAAGGGAATATTAAGCTTTTTTAGGAAGTGAAGTAAGTTATTTTACTTCACACTCTTATCAGAATTGTAACATTGAGTAGCTAACACTTTATAACCTGCTGTTCTAGAGAGGGAACTCATGGAGCAGCATTCTCCAAGCCTTCTGGTTTAAAGCACTTATCTGAGACAGGTGACACCTGCCAGGAACCCCTGATGACTGAGGGGGGAGTCTGCTCTCTGATTTGGCATGAAAGAGATGATGAGATATGAAAGTGGTGGTCCTTTCTCTTATGCAATAGGAGATGTCTCAGAAGCTCATTTAGTGCACTTTGATTTTCTTTCACATCTAGACTCTTGGACAAGTAACTACAGATCATCCCTCAGATATTTCCTTCCTACACCAGTGTTGTTCTGCCAGTCTGGGCTTGAGTTTCTTGCCCAGAAAGAGATGGCAGCAGACTAAACTAAAAGTATACTTATAATTTCCTGATGACTTTCATCTGGCAGGAAAGACACTTAGGGAACCCAGACAGCCAATTTCTATAATATTATGTAGTGAAACATCAAAAGATGATGGCTGTAATCCTCCTTTACATTAACTTTTTGGAAGAGTAGCAGTAAATAGGGTTTGAAATAGTGACTTAGCACTCAGACACATTACAAAAAAAAAGGGCTGATTACAACAGCAAACTCTCTGTCTCCAAAGCCAAAATGCAAGTTGTACCACAGAAGATATAGCAAAAAAAAAAAAAAAAAAAAAAAAAAAAAAAAAAAAAAGCAAATTCCTTGCAAATTTCCATGTAAATCCTCAGTGGTTTACTTTTACAACTCAGTTGCCCTCTATCAAACTAGGTACTGTTACTGTACTCATAGTTCTTTTCTCCCTCATTAAAATAAAAATGAACTCAGCAATATCAGAGGAGGGAAACAAACAAGGAGACATTAAGAACAAGCTTATAATCTATCAAGCTATCTATCTAAAAGGGAGCTGTCAGCTGGGATTTTCCCCCTCCTAACCTGTTCTCTTGGAAAGATTAGCTCTTTCACATTCTAAAATATGGGTCATTAGAAAAACTGAATGGCCACTGAAGTTACTAAAAAGTAAAACTTAACACTCAATGAAGCAAAGCTATTTTTTGGGGGGTAGATATTAGGAATACAGACTGTATGGACAGTAATACACAAAGCTTCAATTTGTGCTTCCCTGTAAGAACAGGAATAATTTTGTAGCCTGTTACAGAATAGAACACACGCTTTCTGTAGCTAAATAATATATTAGTTTCTTTCAGAAAATAACTTATAAAATGTAATATATAAATTGTATTCCACATTGGAGAGACAGGCTAGTACCTCATTTTGCACAGCTGTAACATGCTGCATTTCAATACCAATTCTAAATAGAGCTGTTTATTTTCTAATGGATTTCTGGAAACCACTAAATACTATCAAAATGTCTTAAAGCCAATTAACCTTTATGAAATCAGAAACTTCAGGGCACTCGAGCTGGGGAGGTTGCCTTCTCTTGCTGGCAATTCCTGGACATGGTGCCATCACATCAGCAATTATTTATCAGCCCGTGTGAACTGGCAGGGAACAGCCTTTCTGTGCCCAAGTTCCTGTGTCCCTTTTCCCTGGAACAGGGAGCTAAATGCACTTTGGAGCACACAAATCTGAGAGTGCCTCTGCTCAAGAGCACATGAAAGCTCAGAGCTGGAGCTTGGTATATGAAGACTACCAGCTCCTGGCTGAAGAACTGGGAGATTTCTAGTTTATAGATAACTCTGAGCAAACTGCCTTGAAAAGCCTCAAACTACTCAGCACATCACGTTCTTCCCATCTGCTACACATTAAAATTTGCTATTCATTAAAACACCAACTGCTATCTCCTCCAGGTTTGGGGGCTTGTGTGGGGTTTGGTTTTCTGTCTTTTTAAAGGTATTTCCCATAATATTTTTTCCTTCAATTATTGTTGGAGTTTTTAATCCTAAAAGCAAACCTAAGAAAAATAATCTCAAACTGGAACCCAAAATTTAAACAAGAAAACCTTTTAAAATCAGCTATTTACAGTTTTACAAGTATTTCTCATGAATTAGAAATAAAGATGCCTGCAACTAGCACTGAAGGCCCCTGATAAGACACAGTTATGTGGTTTAATATCAATAACTCCTTTCATGGAAGAAAAATCCTGAGACCCTGGCCTTTTCCCCCCACCTCCCAAGCTGAAGACAGGAAACTTTGTTCACCTCTTCCCTGACTGCACTCTCTGTACTCACAGCTGGGCACCTTTTTGCACCAGGACACAGAAGCCTTTCTGGTCTGGGTGGAAACACAGACAGCATGTTATCCATAAAACCTGTCTGCATCCTAAATGACTCTCCACCATGCTCTGTCCAAAAGAGATTAATGAGACAGATTTCCCCTCTGTCTGCTCCTCTGCATGTTTGTGTTCCATGCTGAAATCATGAAAAGCTTCAGGGCAGAATTAATAAAAATTGATTAAAACAAACTGGATCTCTATTTTTCTTCATTTGTGCCTGGAAAAATATGTTGATACATTACATTAAATTTCATTAGTAAAAGCCGCAATTTAAGAAGAGTTAAATATTCTGATTACTATTTTTTTTAGTATTTTCTATCCTTAATCTAACATGCAGATCAACTTTTCTTTCTCTTCCTGGGAATTCTAATAACAACTACATATCTTCTTAATACTCTCAGTACTGAAAGCATGAGGAGAAGGGACCACTGAAGAGACTTCCACTGAGGAGATTAAAAGAAATTTTACTTTGCTCATTAACTGGCACAAGCATTCAATCCAACAATTGAAAAGATGAATTACTGAGTAAATATTATACACAAAGCTAAAAATCTAGAACCTCAGGAAAGTGGGGATATAGGGAAGGCGAACTATAGTCATGTCTACGTTTGCAGAGCACAGAATTGCAGAGTTCAAGCTGAAGCAGTGCCCTATCCCTTCCACAGCAGATTTGTGAGGTAATATTCACTATGTTTTGCTGCTTTCCCCAAGGACTCCCAATGCCCAGCAGCAGCGAGAAGGTGCAGTTGGGATCCTCTGTACATCTACTTCTAACCACAGGAATTCTCCACAGTTTCAATCTTCTCGGGTATCTGACTTTACAGCCTCTAGGACAAGCATGCCAAGGTAACAGGTATTCACAGCAGTGCTTTTTCTAACAAGGCACTCTTTTCCCCAAAGACATTTTGAATTTTATTTATCAAAAATTATCAAGTGACATAGGCATTCTCCCAGAAATAGCTTTGTCCCCTTTGTCATTTACAAATTCCTTACAGCCAAAGAGTGAAATTCAATAAATCAAGCTACAGTGGTGAAGATGATCCCCATGTTAATGAGCATTTCAGTAATGAAGTATTATGCATAGGTTTAATAAATTTTATTTACTATGGTCTTTAATTTTTTTAATGTCAGAAAAGGTTCAAAATTATTTTCAGTATAAAGATGCATATATAGTGTACTTTTTATTTTTATAAACATGTCAACACTACTCTCATATTTAATACATCCATATTAGTTTACATGGAAGAACATCTGTCCTTTAATTCCTCAGTCCAGTACACTTTCAAATAATTCCAGCTGCACAGCACTCCAATCCTATTTTCTCCAGGCTTGATGTTAATCTTACATCCAGGATGATGTTTGCTTTCTATTGCAAAATGTAAACAAATTTCTTCTCAAAATGAACTCTGATAAAGGGACTACCCAAAAGAAAAGTGATGTTAAATAAATTACATGTCACTTCAACAATATACATATCCAGTCACTACAAACATGCAAAATATAAGACAGAAAAAAAAAAAAAAAGCAAAAGAGAGTCTAACAGAACTTTACAGATACCCAATAAGCAGAACCTATTTGCTACCACATCAGGCATATGCAGAAGTAAGAGTTCTTTCCATTTAGCTTCCCAAACTAACAGCCTTGGAGATATAAACACACACTTGTCAGGACAACCTCCCCGGTGTGAATGCCAATTCTGCAGAACATAACTCTGTATGCACCAAACATTAAAAAAACAGTTTTTCAGGGTCAAGAGAGATTTCAGGGCAAAAAGCTGCATTTACCTAATCTGAATAAACAATAAAGAATAGAATCCATTAACACAGCAAGAAGATCCACACTGCATCAGTTTTCAGTAGACTTGACTAATCTAGACTCCATTTCTTATAACTGGATATTCTCCATTTGATTGAAAAAAAATGGCAGATTAGACAGAACCATATTTAGAGTCACATTGCAAAAGAATGAAAAGAAAAGGCTGGTCAAACTGCAGAAATAATAACAACAAAATAAGAAAAATTACCACGGAATTAAGTTGCTAGGATACTGCACACTAATGTGAAATCAGATATAACAATTAAAGTAAAACTATACTTTCTGGATGTAAGAAGAAAACCATGTATTAGGCCAAGCCAAGTAATTAAATGGAATATTGAAAACAGAAGTAAATGGTAGAAAGCAACTCAAAATGCTACACAGACAATTTCATATCAAAAGCTGGAAAGGTGAATTAATACACAATTACAGACACCAATTTGACAGTAACAAGTATAGATTAAAGGCTACTTTTACACTTACACCATCAACATGATCTTCTGTTTTGGCAATTTGTAGTTTTAAAATTTTCTCAGTGCTAAAAACAAACAAACAAAAAAAGCAAAACAAAAAAAAACAGAAACAAAAAAAAAACAAACAAAAAACACAATGAAAATAAGAGAAGTTCTGAAATACAGAATTTGCCTCAAACTTGTAGATAAAATGAGCACATCATCCTGAAGCAATTATTTTTCTAGACTGTACTAACATCAGCTTGCCTTTGTATGAATAGGCAAATAGTTCTTGCCCACTTTTCATCAAATCAAGATTTACAAATTCAGCCACGATGATGAGAAATCAGTGCATATTTAGTATGCAAGAGTAAGTCTTTGACACATTTCTTTAGGCACTTGTGACTTCTTAGGTAATTTACATACTGACCTTTCTGTCCCAGGCATGCAAGTTCCAGATCTGCAGTAACTTAAATTTCCTTATCTGTATTTTGTATTTTATTTGACCAACTGATAGCATAGCAGGTTGAAGCACTTTTTAAGGTGACTCAGAAAACCTTGAAAGCTTAATAAAACCCCAAAACACAAAAGCTTAATGTCCAAAAAGATAGTCTACAACCACTGGGGCCCTGCAACAAAGCTGAAAGTATTTATTATCAAAGCTAATAGTGTTCATTGTCAATACACTAAATACATTTATCCTTACAAATATGGAGTATATTCTTGCATAAAATTACTCTGCTGTAGCAGTTTTACTATGCAAAAAATCACCGTTCTCAAAAGATGATTTGGGAGTTTTTGAACCAAGTAAGCACCGATATTAAAAGCAGGCTATTTCATAAATAAAACTCTCCAGGCCTTGCATTACAGCCCAATAATGTGCTGGCACATGGACCTGACAACAGATGCAGCAGAAGGAGCACTGATACTTTCAGCACCAAAACACCTGTCTGTGAGATCAGCATGGGCCTTGGAGCTGCAGCTGAATTCCAGATAATCCATACTATTCCTTACATCAGGAAGTGATGGCAAAAAACTTCTGACTTCATAAAACTTATGAACCTGCTGAATGCCCTGAACCTGAGTATTTCAATTATTTCTATGCAGGACCTTCAAGATAGTAATCATTTGCAAGAATGCCTGCATATGGCTGATTTAGAGATTCTGACAACTGACCATGGCAAGACAGAGCAAGCTCTCAGCAGAATCTGTCACTCCTTTTTTTCTAGCCCCAAGTCACTCTAATTTGCTACTCCTCAATACCTGTTGAATTACAAAAGCCTCTGCAATGCTGCACACATCTAATCCTTGCACACAACATCCTCCCTGTCCAACAGTGGGCTCTGCTTCAAATTGCCATTGAATCAGGCAGTTCTTGCAACCCAAGACAACTTGTTGGCTTGTTTATGTCCAACAGATGGGCCATAAACTTGGAGGCAGATAAAAGAAGAAATAAAATCGGCAAAATAGTTCTCATAAGCCAGGGGGAAGCTGCATTCACAGAAGGATACATTAAGCTTCCCTCTGTCCCCTCCCAAGTATCACAACGATGAGGGAGAAATCAGTGATGGGAGTAAGCTCTGTCTTCTACTGTTGTATTTTCACTTTCACCTAAATGATATAAGACATGCAAAAAAGGAAGGAAGGAGAGGGAAGTGTTAGCTTTGGGCTTTGGATAGTTTGGGGCTTTTTAACCTAAAATTGACAATTTCAGACAGGCTCCAAGGATGGATAACTAAAGAGTATTCTTAGCTCGAGCAAAAGCCAGACATGCAGATGCGAAAAGAGCCAGACAGAAATTCTTCCTGATTTTTGCAGGATGACTGTGTTTACTGCAGAGTTTAGAACATAAGGTCTCAAAATTTTATATAAATACATGTTTGTACAATTAATCTATTTATATACATACATTAATGAAATAATTATATTGGTTTATTTTATATATTATATTCTTTCAAATGAATACAATACCTATATTTAAAACATGTTTGATACTTTTTTTAACTCAATCATATTTGGCACACTGTCAAAGTCTCAATTCAACTATAGTTCTCATTTACATAGATTTTTTTGCAATGTGTGGAACCGTCTAAGCAATACAATTCAAAATAAAGAAAAAGGAAAGACATAGAGACATGTTAACTTTTAGCATTTCTAGTTAGGATACACTTTAGAAGTTAATGCACATGTGAAACAAACTCTTAGATGCTGTCAAGCTTGCAAATGTTGGCAGCTGTAAAACTGTTCTACCTAGGAAAAGAGACAATTGAAGATGTCCTAAATTTGAAGCAAAACCATCAGTGTCCCAGAACCCTCTCCAAGTGGGACACACTCACAGGACAATAGCAGGCTGGCTGTGTCCTGAACTCCCAAGTCAGGGATCAAACTTTCAGCAATACTGGGGTTATCTGGTGATGTTGCAACATCATCAGAAGAGACAAAGGAGATATAATCATTTTCGTGCGTGCTCTTGCTTGAATGACTTTAATGCTGATGACAACAGTGTAGGAACACACAAATGGAGCAGGGTTCTAACACAGCTCTAAGCACTATCTGAGTGATTTGTTCTGCTTTTCTCTAAAGAGGCCCATGGCCACTGCTCCCTCCTCCTCCTTATATTCCACAGAACCTTGTCTACTCACCACACCCTGCTGCAGCTTCTCTTCCCTCTTGCTCTCATCCTGTCCCACTGCCTCTTCCATTTTCCTCTACTGCAGCCACCATTATGTTTCCTCTTCCCTACACCTCCTCTCCTACCCTTCCCACCCCTCAAAAAGCGGCTGTGCCACTCTCCTTCCCCCTACTCCAGCTGCGTATGGGCAAGTGGAGGATCCAAGGGACAGAGATGGAGGATCCAAGGGACAGAGACGGAGGATCCAAGGGACAGAGACGGAGCAACCTGCTCCCTCTGGATAGCTTTGTGCTTCTCAGAGCGGCCAGGCACACAAAGGATGCCAGCAGGAAAACCCCCACCAAGGCACAGGGCCCAACCCAAGAGCTGAGCATGGCTGTGTGCTCCACCCATCACCCTAAAACAGCTACTGGGAGACACGGCCGCTGAAGATGCTGACTAACAGTGCCATCCAAGCGATCCATAATTTTCAGAGTATTTAGAGCATATCTAACAGCTTTAAGTCACAGAACAAATGCATCCTGGCAAAGTCAGAAATGATGAAAAATTTGGTCACTCTCCCAAGCAAAAAGGTTTAGAAACAATGTAGGAGGATGGCAATTTTTCTGGCAACTGACACTGGGAAAATAAACAACGAAACAGTCTTTTCATTTGTCATCCCCAGTTTAATAATTTAAATAAGTTACTTCTTAAAGGTGCACCTGGATTTAGTAAGATTTTAGCATGTGCCCTTTGTGGTAAACACAGCAAATAATGACAACTTTGAGGCTTTTTTAGCTTTGCTTCCTCATCTGCTGCTATTGCTTCCTCATCTGCTCCAACAGTAAAGTGAATCTTTCAGAACAGTGTAGGGAAAATAGATCAGGTAGCTGATCTTATTAGTTTTTCTTTCTTCACTAACTATGATGGAAATAAATCTTTAACTATTGCCTTGGTGCTTACTGCAAGAGATGAATTTTAAATTGATTTGTAAACAAACACGAATCTGTGTGAATACCACATGATGAGCAGGTCTCATAAGGCAGCTATTCGGGTGTCTCACTTGTCTTAGGCACCTGCAGCTTCTGATGAAACACTTCAAAAGATTTGCTGTAATAGGCTCTGCAGAGGAAGCATACTTTAGGACTATGACTAAGCAAAGCAGAAACAGAAGACTGTTCCTGAATACTTATTAAATTAAATGTTCAATAACATGCCTGCAAAATATTCTAACAGAGTTTGCATATGTATGCATACTTCATATCTGTATGCTACAGAAGATACACAAGCGCTTTAGAGTCATGGAAGTTATTTAAGTCTACTACCTGCTTTCTAAAAGTTAATTTTAACTGTTGTGAACTTTTAGGGGAAGTTGTGTCAGCCAAAAAACTTTAGCCTTGATCACATAACATGAAACTGCCATGAGCAATGAGATTCAAAGACATATTTTTCTTTTTAAGAAGAGTGAAAATGAAAAAAAGTATAATGCAATATACAACGTATTCCCAACCACACACACATATAAGCACCAGATTAATGCAATTTCTGTCATAAGGAGCTTTTATACATTTACAACTCTTTTTTTTTTTTTTTACACAAAACAACTATAGATGGTCAAGAATCAATTTCAAAACTGTATGTATTAAGAATCAATGAAGTCTTGTTAAATGAATGACATGCCAGAATAATGTTTCAGGTCAAGAGCTTTGCTTTAGTAAAAATATTAACATTATATTAAGCAGTGATTTCTTTATTCTACTGTGAAATAACTTCACATGCTATTCCAAAGTCATCATTTTGCAAGTCTGCAAAAGCCATTTTTAAAAATAGTATTCAAAGGCAGAAGTTTATATATGTTTATACATGTTTATACAGGTTTAAACCTAATTGAAGAGTAAAAATAAAAAGCAAACTATTTTCTTTCCTTTGTGACTTAAACCCACAGAAGAACTTTGTAAGTCCTGTACAAAAGCTTCCTTTTCAAGTTCCATCCCTTTTAACTGTTTAGTGGGTTTGGTCTGTCAGCAGATACCACTAGAAATTAATACATTTTCAACTCTCCAGATATACTTTCAAAAACATTGAGTACCAGTATTGGAAATACAAAAATCTGATTGAGATGGGATTTGTTTGTTGGTTTTTTGGTGTTGTTTTGCCATAAAACATCAACTAGACTTTATATTATCTCCCACATTGCTTTGTCAAGTAGCTAAATCAGAGGCTAGAATATATAACCTTGGACTGCACAACTAGAAAATAATTTCTGATGAATGAGAACAAAAACAAAATCAAACTTTTCATTTCAGAAAGACAAAATGAAGACTTGAAGCATCTACAATGAAATACAGCAGATACTCAGAGTCAGCATTTTCACAAGGGTTTGTCTGGGAAGACAATCTTATTCTGTGGGCAGAAACCCAAAACCTATTGAGAAGCTACTGACTTTAATAAATAGACAGCTACATCAAGAGACCTCTTTGATCAATTTTCACCTAAACCTGTTGAAAACATTACCAAAAATGTAATCATAAAAATGAAACAAGGCAAGAATAAATTAATGCTTACAGGGAAGATGAAAAGCACAGGTAACAAGTAAGGTCTTGCAACAAATATATAAAAACTATTGAAGAAGGAAAAATATTTCCATCTGCATAATTTTTTTAATGCAACATGAGTTAAAATTTGATTTAAAAGTAAAGTAAATTTCAAGTTGTGTATCAGAAGACAAATATATGAAAATTACCATGTTGGATACATAAAAAAAACCCAAAACTATCATTTTTTAACACAAATAGAAGGTAGGAATCAAATATTCTCAGATCTTCCTAAGACAACAAATATTTCATATATGAAATGGAAATCAAACTCTACTAGCTTCTGCTTATTTCTGGAGAACCTGAGCTTGATCTTTGGACAAAATTCTTTTAATGCTCCCATAAGCAACAATTACCACCTAGGTAAGACTGTGCTTATTAAGTATACTGATGATAGACTTGGGAAAAACTATCAGTGTAGCAAAAAAGCACAATTTAACAGTTAAAAAAACCTTCATGACTTAAAACCTTCATGACTTAAAACACTGGACCAATACATCAGCCTGAAATGAGAAATCGTAGCTATTTGTTCCTTTTGCATGATATAGAGAGTTCCCTGTTTTAAGTTTCTGGTTTAAGACTTGGAAGCAAAAAAAAAAAACAAACAAAAAAAAAGTAAACAAACAAAAAATGAAAAATGTGCACTCCAAATATTACAGTTCCTCTAAATGTCAAGCAGAGTAATCCAGCAGCAGTGGACATTAAAAATAAGGAAGGATTAGCAACAATAAATTCCTAATCTTATTTATAAATGAATTCTTGGTTCATAAAAGGGACTATAGCATGTGGCAGCTTAGAATAGCAGAACAGTGTGATATATATTCTGAAAACTATTAGAATAGGCTGTGTTCATAGAGGGATATTCACCCTCTGGATTCAGGCTAGTCAAGCACACAGTATTTGGATTAGAAGCATGAGATACTTGTCACTATATAAAAACTGAATTGAGGAAGTCACTCAAGCTGTTCTTCTGAAATCAAGCTCAGGAAGAACCAACCACAGGAACAAAAATATCATTATTAAAGAGATTCCACAGAGAAAAAAAAAGAAGGTGGAGAAATGAGATAATATAAATTTGCACAATATTTTTTTAAAGAGAAATCAATTTATAACCATTGGTATTTAATACCATTACATTGCTATTTAATGTTTCACCCTGAAAAGTATTTTATTCTTTTATAACAGAAAGTATATGAAGCTGAAGCATGTTCAAGACATGTAATTTCTTAATTCTAATGAAGAACTTAGAACACATTTTAAGTTGCAGTTTGATTAGGACTAAACTGTGTAGTGAGGCTGAACCAGCTACACGTGGCAGGGATCTTTGTACACATCTGAAATGCTGTTATTTTCCTATACTTTACAGCAGGCAGTCCACCCTTCACGCCTCAAATCACACGTCCTGTTTCTCTGCCTTCTGCCATATTTTTGTACATTAGTGCTATCCCTCTCCTTTCCATCCAGCATTTCAGAACTCTCTGCATTTCCCCATTTCCTTGCTCACCATAACATCCTACCTGCTGTGTAAATCCAGTTTTGTGCTGCCCAGGAGAGAGAAAACCAACCCAAGTCCAGATTCCATCTGAAGCCTCTTCCACATGACTACACTGGTGTGTCCCAGCCTTGCAAATCCTGCCTGGATGCTTCCCCCACCTAAATGTGCACACTCAGACCCGTAGGTGATTGAGATTAGCTTTGAAACTCTAGGATCAGCAAGGTGGTGCCCACAGAAAATCTGGTTTGGCAGCTCCCCTCACTACAGCCTATGGAAGCCAACAATAAAAGCAACACATCTGCCAATGAAAATTTATTTAAATTTTGTGCACTTCACATGCACAATGAAATTCATGCTATCATGTTTTTCAGATGTATCATCTTTTAGTCTTGCTAGTAAATAGCTTAATCTTCTACAGGAGAATTACTGCTTAGCAAAAAACCCTCAAAGAAAGAAAGAAAATGTTCATTAAACCACATTCAGTGCAAAACTAGAGGTCTTTTGAGTGACCTGGTGTTGCAAATTTCTGTTTCTTTTTGTGAAAGAGGAGGTTGTATTAACACTTAAATTTGTTACCGTTTCAGATTACTTTTTTCAGGGTTAATAAGCTCAACTGCTTGCAAAATAAGCAAAAAGCTTATAAGCATTGAAAGTATTTACATTAGTGGTTTGTATTTCTATTTGTTCAGCTTGTCTTGGAGCCTAAGAAATTCACAACCTCTAAATATGAACTCCTGCAGCTACAAACAGCAAAGAATTTAACCAAAACTAACTGAAATGGCTGCATTTAAGGAATGGCAAGCGGACACCCACCCATTTCATAGAAATTAATTGTGTCTCCTCAGTGAAGAGCATCTGTTTCAGGAAAGTAGGACAAAGGCTGGAATGTAGCACAGCCTTTCACATCCAGCATTAACCAGATGACCCACGATGACCTGGAACAGCATAATTCTGACTCTGTTGAACAAGCCAGTACCAGGTCTTCCATAACTCAGCTGCATTGACATCAATACTTAAAAAAAAAAAAAGTACACATTTTTGGAGTAGCTTCTATTTACACAGAGTAAAAACACACATTTTCAGGAGAAGTTTTCACATTTCACTTCCAGAACACTTCAGATATTGCACTTGTCTTTAGTTTTGGGCAACTTTCTCACCAGAATCCAACTCATGCATTGATATTTAATTTATTAGCTTTGAATGCAGTGCAAATCAAGTAATGAAATATATATATATATATATATATACATATATATATATATATGTATGTTTATATAGAGTTAAACTTAGTCTAAATGTTTCTATACAAATATTGTCAAAAAAATAGTTAAAACATAATGAATAAATGCAACCTCTATACCACGTATTTTTTTATTAAATAATAGAAAATGCAACCTGACTTTTTTCCAAACTTCTGCACGTGAATTTCTATTGACCACAGCGGATGTTGCATTTTTAAGTGGACTACATTTCACACTAAACTCTGAATTTCAAGATGCATTTTTAGCAGTCTACACCAAGACTAATGACTAGATCTGGTTTAGTACAGATGAGATGAAAATAAAATTCTCACTGAGAAGAATGAGACCTATATTAACAAAAAGTTAAATGGTTGTGTTTGCAAAGGGAAGAGTAAGGAAAACCAGTGTACTGAAGATAAATTGCACAAGGCTAATTAGCCCAGCCACAGCCCCATGATGTTTCCAGCTCAAGGACTTCTTTGGAGAACTGCACTTTCAGCCCCTTAACCTTGCTATAAGCTGCTGAACTGTAACTGCTAAGAAGGTGCACTTCATATGGAATAAGACAGGCTCAACTCAAAGGGTCAGTGCAGAAGGAAGAGCTCAGCTTTACTTGATACTTTGTCTGTCTAAGCATTTTGTGATGAGAAAGTCCCAAAAATGAAAACGTTGATATACTTGCCAGCAGAGCCAGCAACAAGACAAAAGCTTTAATGAACCAATAGTCAAAAATCTAGCCAACATTTTAGCTGGCTGAAAGACTTACTTATTTTTATATCACTTTTCTGAACAAATGTTAGTACTTCCACAGTCTCAGAAGACTATTTGGTTGGATGGGGGAAGAGTTTTTCATTTGCTGAGATCATCCGGCAACTTAAAAGCACATACAGGTGCAGACTGCAGAACAGTGGTACTTATTTAACAAATCCATTCTGGGATGCAGCTGCTGACAAATAGGCATAGATAAAATAGTCCTGTTATATGCATGAGGTTTCTACATGGCAATTACTTAAAATTTACAGCTTATGCACTCAGCAAGTTGAGAAAAATAACAACACACTTGTGATACTGAATGACTTTTCACATGCTGTGACTGCACCTTTGAATTTTCACAAGCAGGTACAGAGCAGACACATGGGCATGCCTACAATTCCAACTGCAAAAAATCATAGAGAACACACAAGTTTAAAATATACAGTAACAAAATCACCTTGATATTATCTGAGCATTTATACTGATTACATATGTGTTTCACAATGAAAATGAACAGAATTCCAAATAATACCGTCCTGCAGAGATTAAAAAACACAATCATCTTTATTTCAGCTTAAATAACTTGTTTCATGGTAAAAGAGCTGGACTTCAGAATTGAATTCATATTTTTAAGTGATGCTGCAAAAGTTTCATGCACACTTCAAATTCTTTGGGGAAGTGGGGAGACAGAAGGGTAGCTGGCAAAAAAAAAATAAAAAAAAATCTTTCCTATCTTTCCTAGGTATTTGGAATATTTGCATAGAGTCTGATAACTAACTGAATTAGGTTCATCAAATATCATGCAATAATTGCCCTATCTTCTTGATCACTTATTTTCAGTATTGATATAAACAGATGTACACGAACAATTCTCTGCCTATCTCATAATTTCCATTTAATTCTGCACAGATAGAGGTTTTCAAGATTAATTAATCATGACAAACATTATGAAACAACTCCCAGAAAAAACTGTATCACTATTATGAGCCTGAGTAGCCTTAGAACTCAATTTAGTTAATGTTAACTTTCAAAAGTTAAATTCAAAGGTTCTGAGATCCCACTAGCAGGGAAAAAAGAGGAGTAAGCACTGTTTACTCTAAATACTAATTATTTCCTTCAAATTCCATACTTGGAAAAAAGACTTCATTTTAAATTCTCTCTATTTACACATGTTTAGTTTTCATCTGAGCTCTGAAGTGTGAGCTGTGTAAAGGTGTGCTGAAGAAACAAACCAGAGTCACACCCTACATTGAAATTGTACTAGAGAGTCTTGTTTTGACTGTATTTGAAATAAAACAGTTACTGTAACTGTGGCAACTGAAACATGATGAAAACAAAGGGAAAGTGCTTGTAAATATCATCAGAAACTATATAAGAACTTAGAAGTGGTGCAGATGCAGAAGAAGCTGAGATACTGTTATGAAAAATGAGGTAGTTCTCTATTGCGCCCTTCTTACAACCCTCCCATAGATATCATGGAAGTTAAGTTGGGTGTAGTTGTCTTTTTTACTAAATCAGGCATTTTTTAGTGTTACCCCATGATCTTCACTCAAATCCAAACAAAAGGGGGAAAAATACAAACAAAAAACACACACTGGTGACAGGTTAAAATGGGCTTCTCATGCATTTGGCCCAAAACAGACAGCAATTTCATGTTTATTCAGAATTATTCTTCAGCTGATTTAATAAATTTAAAATATCAGGACTTAGGACAACACACTGACATAAGAACAAAACAGAACAAAAACTTAAAAGCAATGGAGAAGAAAAAGTTGAAGTTGCAGATTAAAAAAAAAAATAAAACTTGAAAGTGGAATACAAAGCCTAAATCAAAGAATGTTGGAAAAATTCTCACAAATAGAAATGTAAAGTATTTTATGGCTCCTTTACATTGTGGCATTTTCCTGGATTAGAAAAGTAACCTTATATACGGTGTCATCTTGCATTTCATGTATAAATTATTCACTGCAATGTAAACCAAGGGAAAAAACCTACTGCGCCAATCCAAATGATTTCAAACAGAAATTACCTAAAACTCAGTACCTTATACAGATCTCTCCCCATACTGGTAATACTCAGTAGCGGGGGAAAAAACTAAGAAAGATCTTACTATTATTTTAATGTACTGAGGAAGCAAATCTGAGCTTTAGTGATCACAGAATCACAGAAACAGATAATGGCCTGGATTGGAAGGGACTTGAAAGATCATCTGTTTTCCAACCTCCCTGCCATGGGCAAGGACACCTTTCATGCTTTTGGAATCACTGTGTTTCCCAGAACCTAAGCAGAACAAAAGAAATAAAGATCATTTTTATCATATTTCCTCTGTTTTGAAATAATAATATCCCTCTCTCTTCCTCAGATCTAAGGATCAAGCAGCATCCATTTTCAAAAATTTCAGAATGTTGTAGAAATCACAGGACATTTTCACTGCACCTGGCTTAAATTAGATTCTTACATAGCATCTGTAACTTAGAAAAATTAACAGCAGCTTAGAAACAACAGCAGCTCTGGTTCTAACACCTCACTCCTTCACATGCTCATGCTTAGCTGCTATGAAAGGAGTGGGCTGGTGCAGAAAGACTTATAAGTGGTCCTTCACTTATTTATTGACAGCCCACCTCCAACACAGTACATAAATATCAATTTTAGTGGATTTGAATCACAACACTTGAAAAGAAGTAACTACTTATAATAAATTCTCTTTCTTTCCAGTCAAATATTTCTTTAAGAGAACACTTGCACATAGAAGGACTTGATTCAGGGGTCCAACACTTCCTGAGAAAGAGAGGGAAATACTCTAAAAGTACTGTAAAAATTAAGTACTTGCAATAATTGTGAGTATTTACTAATCTGCAGGCCTAACTATGGGCTGTGGGAGAAAGTAGAAACTTCTGAAGGTCTCTGGTTTGATAATTTTCAATTTATAATATGCATTCAGAAATCTGCACACCTGTACCCAATTACAGTTAGGAACACTTAATCTTTTAACACACACCTTTTAAAAGTAAATAGTCTGCTAACCCATGCAAACTGAACCACTATCTCTGAGATGCAATTCTGAAATAAGGAAGTGCTAAGCACTGAAGCAACTCTGGCATTGAGTTTTTATTAGTAGTTTTTAATGGTAAAAACTAAAACAAAAAGCACTGTACAAAGTCCATTACCACACAGAGCATAATAAAATGTGACTCCTGCTTCAGAGCTAAGAATATTTGCTTGTCAGGAATAAAAAGGGATTAAAAAAAATTCTTTGTGGATTGGAGTTGTTTTAGGTTTCTTTCCTATTTCCATAAATAAATTAAAACATCTTTTGTTCCTTTTCAAACATTGGAATAGCTGCTTCAGTGACACTAAAATCCTACAAAAAATCAACATAAAATGAATTCTTGCATTTAACATTGGTATAAATTTGCAATTGTATGGGTATTATTTAGATATTCGACTAAATCTCTAATTTAGTGTCAAGTAAAAGCATTTTTTGATTATTCAAAAGAAGAATAAAGTAAAAACTCAACTTTCTGTTTCAGATCCCTCTCTGTATTGCAGCACTTCAGAAGGAATATGGTAAACAAATTCCATGAAAAAGTGTTTTCACACTCCTCCATTAACAGCTGCCGCTTATTTTTTGAGTAAGTAATTACATACTTAGAGCAAACACATTTATAACTCTGACCTGGCCAGAGCACATTTTCATTTATTTTTCAGTGAAGAAGTACATTTTCCCCTTATTTCTTTATCTTCCATCTGTTCTTTCAACATTTTAGTTTAAGCAGTGGTCAATGAGAGGCACTCTCTACCGAAGTGCTGCATACTGGAGTTGGAGACTAATTAGACATTAATTATTCTGCTGCAACACTGAACACTAATAAAACAAATCTATCTCGATCCTAGGCAGTTCATTATAATCTAGCTTCACCATTTCCTATTGCAGCATTAATGGCATTGAGACAAGAGAGTGATTAAAAATTTATATTTTTTGTAAATGGAATAAAACTTAATAAATTGGTTTTCTTGTTTAATTAATTGTGGTTTATATACTGCTACTACAGAATTACAAAAAATTTCTTCCAGCAATTATTGATGATCTCATTGTGCTGTTAGCAAATTAGTCCCAAAGTGTTTAAAAAACCAACAGTGGAAAAGGATTAAAAAGGTTCACACATCTAAACAAGTTAAATTGATTAAAACAAATAATCCTAAATATAACACCAAGCATAGAGTCTAAACAGTTATTTGAATTAACTCCAAAGTCATTCAAACTGAACAGAAAACAAAGTATATCACCATGCTGAATAAAACTACACCATTCACCATTCAATGCAAAAGTTCTTTTCCATAAATGATAAATTGTTGTATTGAGCAATTATTAGCTGCTAAAGTAGCATTCTCAATGAAATCTGAAACAACAACTTCTTCTAACATTTAAGACAGCTAAATTCATTTTTTTAAAAGGAGTAGCCTGGTGTTCTCACTCCACACTTAAGAATTCAGCTAAGCAACAAAGATGAAAGAACAGCACCACCTAGTTCTCTATTTAAAAGTTTTCAAATATCATCATCTATTGATTTATTTCGTAATCTAAATTCACATATGCGTGTGTATTCTGCAATAAAATCTGTCACACTGCCACAGGAAACAATACTAACAAGTTTGTCAGGAGTTATTAAAGCATCTGATGTAGATGCTTTACAAGGGTATACTGTGAAAAAAAAAAAAAAACAAACAACTTGCACATGCAAGAATGAGAGACTTGCAATAATACAAATCTTTTTATGAAGCACCAGAAACACTGGATAGCTTGCTCATCTTTTCTTAATTCTACTCTTTGGACTTTTCCCCTAATTTAGCCAAAACACTGCATTTGCATTGATTCCCCTGTACAATAGCTTGACACTTGATAGTGTGTACACATGCTCCAGATACAAAAAATATATTCACAATACAGACAGCCCCAGAGCCTCAGTAATGTGTTTAAAAACTTGTTGCCAGTTGTTTTACAGTTACTTTTCTATTCTGCAAGCAGCAGAAGCCTTTCAGAAATGGGGTAGATATTTCAGGTGTTAACTGAACTGAAAGTTTTCATGTGAAGAATTCCCCTTTTAGAGAATGAGTGGTGCGTATTGAGACGATCCAGAAGTTTAACAAGAGGCAAGAGCAGCACCTCCTGCCTACTCCTACCATGCAAACATCTTACCCAAGCTGTAGTAGTGTGGCCACCAATGTCTAAATTTGATAAGCACATTGCTACACATGCAGATCAGTAATTCAATTTTTCTAGACATGCTAGATTTCCTAAATTCTTACTCAGATCAAGAGGACATAATAGCAGTGGAACTGTATTTCTGCAGACATCTTCTGTTTTGACACTGATATTCATAAGTCAACTCCAATTTCTCATACTAATACACATTTCACTGGATCTTTTCTGTAAGCCTCTTAATTCAAACAGACCACAAGTGACATTGATACTTTGAGTATTCTGGGTCATACTGCATTCTACAGTGAAATGGCTTGTCTTGTAACATTAGAGAGAAAATGGGAGTTAACTGCACCTACAAAGTGCTTTAGCTGCATTTGAATGAGATGCTCAAATCAAGCAATTGATTTCTCTCAACTCAGAATGAGGAAAATTAAACAGGGCTACGCTGAAATGCTCTCATGCAGTACATTTGTAGCAATCTGTGGAAATTCATCTCACTTCCTGGTTTTCTTATGGTGACTTCTGGAGTATTTTCAGCTCTCATATTTGCCCTGTCCTGCTTACGCCTGTAGGAAGTCTTCCATGCTTTACTGACTCAAAAAAATCAGGTGAATGGACAAAAGAGACTGGATCTTTATGACCACCCCTGTAAAAAGCATTTGAAACTAGTGTCCCTGGCAGGAGGCAGGCTCCAGTGCCAGGGACTGACTCCAACTGGCTCTCCTCCTCACCTCTGTCAGTACACATTTGAGGAAGGCAGAGAAGTAGTGGTTAGAAAACACCAATAGTTAAAAATAAAACAAAACCAAACCAAACTCTCAAAAAAAAAAAAAAAAGGGAAATTTAATTCTAATCCTGCTATCACATCCATCTCAGGTAGTTTCTCCTCAAAGTAGGAAAAAGGATGTCCTCTCACAGCTTCTACAGAATGCACTTCCTCTAAAATCTTGACTTGTTTCCTTCCATTTCCTGGAGAGTGAAAGAGGTGGAAAGTCACAGCAGGAGAGAGGTGAAGGGTCCCAGTGCATCCTGCAAACCCACAGTCATAGAGGGCTTTGCTCCAGCCTGATCTTCACAGATGTCTTTGTCCTTCACAGCAAAGGCTTCTGCGTCAACTCCAGAAGGGATGTTTTATTCCTAGAGAAAATGAGCAGCCTGTCCTCCATCCATCCACGTATCATCCATGAAGAACACTTAGGCACTGCTCTGGCAGAGTTCACTCCTTGCAGAATTGACACATCAATGTAAACACATTAGACAGGATCCAAACTCGAGGCCTTTATCCTCACAATCTTAAGAAAGCAAATCCCTCATGCATACAGAGCAGGGCTACTGCTGTTTCCCCACTATAAGCCTTGAAGCAGCAAGCAGAAGGGGACAAAAAAAAAGTTGGTTTTTTTCTTGGCCAGTATCCTAGGCAGACAGGGCCTAGAGGGAGACTAATCTGCATTTATCAGTGACCAGCCAGTCACATATTTTGAAATTTATTTCTGAAGATATTTACTTTCTAAAAAAGTTCAAATGATAGGTTTTTAACAACCAATTAAAAGGGAAAAAAACCACAAAAACCTATAATATTAATTCTAAACAAAAACTTTTCATTTGTTTACTTAAAATGATGAAGACTACTAGATTCTGTTTGCCTGTTGGGATTTATGGTGTATTTCAGCTTGCAACAGAGATAGTCTAATGAACATTAAGTGCATCTGCACTTCCAAATCCTGTGGTACAGATATCGCAGTAAATGAAGAATATCCTTCATAGCACATGTTCATCTGCTTCTTTATCCAAATTTCCTGTCATTCCATTCTGCATCAGATCAGGAAGAAATTGTCCTTTTTAGAACAGAAGTATCACTTCTAATAGACAAAAGCAGATCTGTACAAAATCTGGCGTAACTCTTTTTCTCAAAATCCAAAGACAGCTTGGGAAATTCTACAATCCTATTGTTTTCAAAAACTCTTCTCCTCCCCATGCCCCCAGACATTGCTTCCACAAAATATATAAACGCCTAGTCACTCAAACCAATGTTATATTCCAAGCTATTTTGAAATTACATTAATCTTACATACTAAGCATATGTGAAAGTCCCATAAATAAGTCCACAAGCCAGTGAGGTTTTTTATCTATCATAAATAAAAACAAATGGCCCATAAATTTCTATTGATTATATGCTTTCCCAGTGGCTCCCAGATTCACCATTCAGAATGCAGCAAAGCAGTAATGATTGACAATTTGCAAAAAAAAAAAGATGGCTTAGGAAGCTGAAAACATTTTAATTTTATTCTGGTCCAATTCTAAAACTCAGGCTTATTTTATGGGGAAAGTACTGAAATTAAGTGAGCTTTGGACAAATATTTAAGGAGTTAATAAGATTTATTCACTCTAAGAACGAATTTTGCATTTTACACACCAAAAAGAAGCATTAACCAGAAGATTGTAAACCACAAACTTTACATTTACTGATGAGAGATATGCCACATACTTGACAAAAAAATCCATAGAATAAGAAGAGTGACAAATAGCAGAAGATGGACAAATAGTCAAGGTTCTAACCCATACTTACATTACTTACACCCTGCCTGTGTTCAAAACCACACTATCTTGACTGTGTTTATATAAGCAGCAGTCAAGATTTGCCCTAAGACATCTTAGGCTGAGGACTCCAGCTTTTAGAGAAAGCACAGTCTTTAAAGCTAATTCACTGCTAATTTGGTTTTATACCAAAAGATGAGACTTTTTTTTAATATACAATGTCCTGTCAGTTGTGTGACTTGATATTTAAGTTCTGAAAAGCTCCTCAGTGTTAGGTGTTGTCATTTTTGCTACTATCGGTTTTAAGTTAAAATTGAAGGGATTCCCTTTTGACTGCACACATGTAATTTGTTATTAACCACAATCATAACTGATCAAGATGGCACTTCTATCTTCCTCCATATCGTCCAAATCTCACCTAATTTTCATAGTGTTACAAAGCTACATGACAGAAGCCTGAAGACATCTGGAACTTTATTAGAAACCTGCAATGGAAAAGTTAAATTTCTGTAAAGTTAAGAGAAAACTGCAATGCCAAGAAGATGCTTCACATGTCATTTAAGAACTGGCATGTTAGTTTAAGGTTTCCTCCAATGACAAGAAGTTCTTTCATCCTCACTACTATTATCTTAGTTGTTAACAAAAGAATCCATATAAATGGAATACTTCAATATATTATACCATTTGATGACCGTCACAGATTTGGGATACTTTCTTAATCCTTGATTGGTAATCAGTTTATTGAGTAATATTTCTAGTCACTGCATTTATTCTCCTATTTGCAAATGGCTGCAGTTCAATATTTTTGTGTATTTGAAGACATAAAAAATCTCATTCAGTTGAAAGAAATTCAAGAGTGAAAATAAGTGTTTTCATTTATTAGACTAAGTCTTACTTTCTCTGTATAAACTGTGCAAATCAATGGAGAATTCTTCACTGTTCTCCAGTGTACCACAATAAAGCACCAACTACAATGTCAAGATTTTAACTCCACATATTAAAACATTTTAACACTCAGGGAAGAAAAAAAAAAAACCCACTTTGAAAGGGATAAATATGAAATGAACTTGATGCTAGAACATACTTTTTACAATCTTTTAATTAAAATAAATTTGATTGCTAATGCTTCAACTAGTACAGCTTTTCCCCTGGTTAGGGACTAACCAGAACAGCCTTCCTGCCTTACAGCATAGCAGGAATAAAAGCAGGTCAAGCTACACTGTTAATCCAGGAGATGTAGGTCAGTTTGGGATAAATATCGGAACAGACAGAAAATACCACAGTGCCCATGCCTACTACAACTGCTGCTGTGAAGTAATTTGGTCTTACTCTCTTCAGAGCTGTCAGTCGGTGGCAGTTCTTGAATCTCCAGTGCTGAACTTCAGAAAAAAACAAGAGTTTTACGACTCCAATGGGTCTGTACAGCTCTGCTGCCTATTCAGCTTCTGCCAGAAGCAGCAGCAGCAGTAATGCAGTGCATCATATATTGATGATAAAAGTATAACTGCATCTTCATAAGTGGTCACAGATTGTTGTTGCATGTAGCAGCAGACTCTGGTTCCTTCACCTAAGGCTTAGTAATTGAATTACCAAGATTAGAACCATTGTTTGATTAATACTGTGGCATATAAGAGGTTTAAATTATCACCAGGATATTTTTATCTCTAACGTAAGAAAACAATCTCTCCTGCACTATTCTTCCCAACAAACTGTTTACACAAAGAGGATGATAGAATATCAAAGCTATTTAAACAACATCCATACTGGATATGTGACCACACACTCTGTTTTACAAAAAACCTAAACCTTGCCAACTCCATTCATGAAATAACAGAAAAGCTGTAGAGTGATACAGGAATGTATCTCCACATAAACAAAATTTATACAGCAAAATTTTCAGCTCTGAAAGAACTTTAGGGGTTTGAATTGAGGAGCACACACTATAATTATTTTTTTCTGAAACTGAGGAGCAGCTGCCTATGGACAGTTAATAATCTTTATCAGCTATTTAAGGAAAAAAGGATAAATCTAAATAGAGTATTATAAAAGAGAAAAAAAGATTAAAGCATGAATTTACAGTAGTATAAAAGTACATTAAAATTGATTTGCTCCTACTTTAAATGCAAAAGTTATAAAAGCACTCACACTCTCCAAGAGCCATTTTATTAAACTGGAAATCAGTAAACACAACTCAACTCACTGTTGGGAGGAAATTGTCATTCCCTCAAAAATCCTAAACTTGTCAAGACAGCAAAAGCATTCCTAAATAAGACTTACCAAGGTTCCAAGGTCTCTATTTTGCAAATAAAAGGATAGCAAAGGATGCAAGTATGATTTTTTTTCCTCATATTTAGAGATTAAAGGGAAAGGAGAAGGGAAAACAGGTAGACAAACCACCCACATTGTTCACTAACCCCTCTGTAGCTGTTCCGAATTCCACATGCTAAGAAGTCCTACGCACCAAACTCCAGCATTAAAGGAGAGCACTAGAAGAGCAGCTACACAGCCCCCAGTGTTTTGTCCCTGAAATAAATGTTCTCTCCTTCTTTCAACCCCCTTAGGATGCTATTACAGTAGTTTCTTATGCATTGATATTTAAAGCACCCATCCTGAGCTCAGTATCCATTAACAGAAAATAAACCACAAACATTTGGGCTTTGTCTTTAATTTTCATTTATAAAATTAAGGGAAAAGATCCTGAAATAGATTCAGAAGGAAAAAAAAATGAAAAAAAAATAATACCAAAAAACCCCACAACATAAGGACCCTTGCAAAGACACCCACATTCATTTTTGAAAACACTCTGTTTTTTCCAAAATGTTTTCATTATGTAGAAGGATAATTGCTCAAGGGCAAATTCCTGAGAGAAATCATGATTTTACAATTTATTCCTTGCCACTGGAACGTGATATTTGCCTTTCTTCCTTTCAAACACACCTCAAAAACTCCTTGGGAAGAAAGGATATGCTCATTAAGATCATACTTAATATCGATGCAATCCCAGAGGATACACACATTAACTGTGTCTAATAGTTTTACCATTCTGCATTTGTTTTAGGATGAGTATTTTAAAAAGCAGGTCAGTGGCAATCTCTCTACAGAAGAGCCTGCATTGTTTTGAGAGGGCCTAACTTTTGAGAGTTTCTTCCCGCTGTTCAACACAATTAAAACAAAATTGAAGTAATCCTTCTTTCTCCAGGAGAAGCCATTAAGAGGACAATGACAACATCTCCTACTTCTACATTTTTAAATGTTAGATGGAGAGGAAGTCACTGTTCTAGCTCAGTCAACCACACTCTGGTTGGTTATACTGCTGTTCTTTCGGCAAGCACCTGATGTCCATGTCCATACCATGCATAACTGCTGTTACCAGTTACTTCATCAACATTTGTAATGCACAAGAGAGAAAAAGGGAAAAAAAATAAACCAAAACCACCTCAAAATCCAAGCTTCAATTTACATAGCAATATTAAAAGGATAACTCTTATTAGGAGAATAATTCTTTGGTGGAAAGAGTAAGGGTAATCTCATTCAACACATTTTGTCAGTAGTAGGATCAGGCCAGAGGGATAAGAAAGCTAATTATGAGAACTAAGGCTTCCAAAATAATAAACTGTAACTTAGAGACATTTGCAGTACATTATCATGGAATTGCAACTGACAAGTAAATTTAAACGCAGAGGTAGATTGACTGTTCTACATTTCTGAAATAAAATTAAAAAAAATAAAAAAGAACAACAACAAAATTAACAGGAAAGTAGACAAAAAAATGTATTTGCTTCAACAGAGGTGCTTCTGTTGATCAGCATTTCTATGGAGTTACTTCTTTGGCGACAAACTTCAAAACTGTATACTGTTGATTTGATGGTAGAAGCTTGATAAATACTTTGAGTGCAAGAGTGAGATCACCTCTTGAGTGAGTAATCCCTATTCATGTTCTCCACAGGGAAATTGTGGGACATCATGAATGGGAATCTGGATTGTTTAGGTACTTCATGTTCTAAACCTGAACTGCTATAGGATGACTATCAATAAAAAATCATGAAGAAATCAAGCAAAATAATTCATAAAATATGAACTAGCCTGAGATCTAAGCAGCTAATAAGCCCACCAAGCCCTGGTTAGATTGATGGAAGTCATATAAAGATAGACACCATCAAGTAGAGTGAAAAATTTTATGTTTCAAATTGTGTCTAAAATATTGCACATAGAGACTGTACTAAAACGACTGTCTTTTATTATGTAATTGTGTATGCCCTCACAGTACCTACAGAATTAAACCTCCATGCATTTGACTTGCTGTACACTGTATTAGCATATGAACACTGAGCTGTCAAGACAACCCCTGTGCAGGCAGCCTTGGGTTGCCAAGGTTTTGCTAACAGAAATCCAACTGAAAATTCAAAACAAAGTCTAAATACACAAGATATTGAGTAATGTGTAATGACTTCATCTTAAATCAGCTCAGACGATCTCATAAGAGGTCATATCCATGTTTGTCCAGGTTTGTTTGCAGGCTTTTTTTATTCTGCTTGTAATAGAGCCGAGCTAATGAAAAGAGTCTCACCCACAAGCAATTACCTGTCTTGGTTGATTTGTTGCATCAGTGGCCACAGTTTCTGACAAATTAAAGAGTCCCTACATTATTTTCATTAGTCGACAGGTTGCAAGCATTTGAAGTGTCTGAAGCAACTGCACTGAGATTTGCCCAGTGTTGCCAAAATCTTGGAAGTGGATCGTTTGGTCCCACACATGGCACTACCCAGTGCCTTCTCCGAGCCGAGCACATTAAGGCATTAGATGCCATTTGCATTATCACACAGCAGGGGGCTACAGTAGCTACAATTCCAGGATAATCCTAACCTGTATCTGTATCCTATGAATCCAGCAGAACTATTTTTATTGTAACAGTTTCTCACGTGGCAACTCTTGACAATAACGAGCTTACTTGTCAGGTTGCATAAAAACAGCTCAGATGAAGCACTTGAGTTATTCTAAAAACATGCCACCCCTATAACTGTTAAATTTTGTTTAGGACTGCGTTCAAAAGACAATCAGAATGGAAAAAAAAAAAAAAAAAAAAAAAAAGTAAGGCCGTCTGTAAACATAAATAACAGGTTAACCCCCTGGGACATCATTTAAGTACTCCAGGCTCATTACAGCACTCAAGAACAACAGCAGCCAGAGATCCCACTATTTTCACAGCAAACGCTGGAGAGGGCAGAGCAGACGAACACCATCCCCGAACTCAGCTGACAAACCGCTTCCCAGCTCCACATGTTATTACTCCCTCTCCCACCTCCAGCGCTCCCCTTTCACAGCAAGCAGTTGACACTGGGCTTTTTTACTTCTTGTTTGCCTCCCCTCTGAAGGGACTGCTTGCTGCTAATGCTATTCCATGCACAAGCTGAGAAGCATTATTCTATGTCCTCTTCCCTCAGCTGATGCTTCATCAATACTCAGGACAGATTCCTTAAGCAAGTCTCTCCACAGATCTTGCCAGAAAGGCAAACTTCTATACAGGACACATGTCAGCTTGACTCTTGTCACCTTGTCTTTAACTAGCTTCAGTTTCACCAACAGAAACCATCGGTAATTACAGTTCAGAAGTGCTTCGGATCCTCAGGACAAAGATGTTATTCCCATTAGAGATGGCAGAAAAACCTGCATGTCCCATGGCCCACAAACAGAAAATTGGAGGAATCTAATAAATCCATTGAGCCACTTCACAATATAGTTTGAGGAAGTAAATCAAGCCAACAGGAAAAACTACTTTTAAATGCAGCTATTAAGCTATCAACAAGATATGTGTCTAATGATAACGGTGTCTGCTACTTCTGTCAAAATAAATGGCAGATACTAAGAAAACAACATTTACGAAGTTGCACTTTAAGGTGGACTGAAGGAATTTGATATTCTGTTAGATACAGTTGCCACTGAGGACAATCTTATGGAATATATTTATTCATCTCCTCCATTCTCCTTTACCTCAGGAAACAAGGGTTGGAGAAATTACTTCCTCTCACTTCTGCCTGAGCTTTACAAGTTCTTTATATCCCCTTGAAAGAGCACTCTACTGAAGTGTGGTACACAGAGAGCCTAAGTATTTCTGATTGAAGTTTTAATCAGGAACTGAAAAAATAGTCGTGTGAGAAACTGAAAACAGGGGAGATGTTTTACACACACAGAGGGCAAGCTGGGTAATGTGTTAAGCATCACTTTTCCCCATCTGCAAGGACAGGCCCAATCTGGTTGTTTTCACACAGTCACAGTCAGATTTTGCACTACACCCCATTTCTTGCAACACGTTTTTTACCTGATGCAGTTCACAGAGTTACATTCTGCCTGGCACACTCTCTAAACTGCAGTGAAAGACATCACTGTTTTTAATCACTGGTTTACTCTTAAAGCTGCGCCGCGCTGAATGTGGCTGATTGCATCTTAGGAAAGATCAAATCCTCCTCCTCCAGCAGCAACCCCGATTTTATTGGTGACAGAAAGTCAGTCCAGAGGCTTCCCACCCCCAGCTCCGTTGCAGGGCAATGAATTGACAATTCACAGGGAAATGTAAAAGGCAGAGAGGAGCCAGCCCCCAGGTGCAGCGCGCCGCACATGCCCCCATAAATAATCCTGTATAGCACCAACACAGCAGCTCCTTGTGCGGTGACGTACCGGGCAGCCCATAAACATCGGGAAAGAATACAAATAATCCGCCCGACGGACCCGTCCTTCGCGGCTGCCCAGCGCACTGCCTTCCCCTCCTATTCCTTCTCGCGTCCTCGGGAACTTCCCCGCGAGGTGGAGCGGGGGCACTCGGGGGGGGGTCTGGACGATGGGGGTGGCAGGGGGTGAGGCTCCCGTGTTTCGGGAACCCGGGCGGCTGTCTGTGCCCGCGCTCCGGGCTGCCTGCCGCCGCTGCCTCCGGAGAGATCGCCCGACACATGACGCAGCCATGTGAAACGCGAAATATATTAAACTTGACGTGAAATGGCATGACGGAGGCGAGCGAGGGAAAAAAAAATAGAAGGAAAATAAAAAACCTACAAGGCCACTTAGTTTAATCGACTCTTCGCTTCTCCTTCCCACACCGAAACATCCCGCACGCCGAGCGAGGGAAGGGCTGGGAGATGCCCCGCATCCTCTCTGAGGAGCGGGGTCCGCCAGCGAGTTGCCGCGGGTTGGCTCCTCGGCCCCTCCGCATCCGCCGGGCCGCGGGGCCGGGGCCGCCGCCCGCTCCCTCGCACCGTGGGGTCCCCGCCGAACGGGGCGGCCGGAGGGCCGCGCCGCCATCCCGCCGCCGCTCTGGGAGCGAGGGGGCAAACTCCCGGCGGCAGCGCAGCAGGCTTGGCTGCCGGCTCAGCTCCCGCTGGAGCGGGAGAGGTCTGGGGGAAGCTCCCCCGCAGGCAGCCGCGGCGGGCGGTCACCTCGCAGCGCGTCGCGGGGCTTCCCTGCGCGGCGGCCGCTCCACCCCACTGGCCGGATAACGGGAACGAGGGGGAGCGGCGGCGGGGAGGAGGGAGAGGGGAATACATCCAGTCTGGAAACTAGCTGCAGGATGAGCCGCCAGGAGCAGGATGGCGAAAGGATCCGCCGGCTCATCCGATTACCCTACGTGCACATCTGATGCCTCACACACAGACACGCACTCCCGGCGGCGGCGCAGCGAGGCGCGGGCACCCCCCATCCCGCTGCCCCCCGCCGGAGGGGCACGGCTGGAGCCCGCACGTTTCCCCGGGATGTTGTTGCAGCGCACACGCCGCTGCTGCGGCTGCACTCGCACTTTCGGGGGCACGTTCGCGGCGGGCGAGCGAGGAGGTGACGGCCAGTCGGGGGGCGGCTGCGGGGGTCGGCGAGCGGCTGGCGGCGGCGGCGGGGTGAGGGGTAGGTGGAGGAAGGAGCACGGAGGGTGAAGGAGGGCGGGAAGAGGCTGAGGAGGGAAGGGCAGGAAGGGTTAACAGCCGTGCGGCGCTTCAGCGCTGGATAGCGCTACCCGAGCGGGAGGCTGGGGGCGCACGGCGAGGGGGGGAAGTCGGGAGAGGGGCGAGAGAGGGAGCGGGTCAGGAGTGGGGTGGGGGGGGGAAATCTGGGATGCCCCGGGCCGCAGCGGTGCCCCCCCGGCATCCCTCCCTCCCCGCGCGTGGGGCAGGGGTGGGGAGGAGGCGGTACCTTGTACGAGGATCCCGCAGAGGCTGTAGAAGCGCAGGAGCGCGCCGGGCTTCAGCCGCATCCTGGGGGCTCCCCTCGGGCTGGGTGGGCGCCAGGCACGCAGATCCGCAGCCTCCCGCCGCTCCGCTCTCCGGGCGCTTCCTTCCCCCCGCAGGAGCCGCCGCCGCCGCCGCCTCCGCCGCAGTATCTCCCTCGCTGTATCCAGTGGGGTGAGGAGGAGGAGGAGGAGGAGGAGGAGGAGGACCAGGGTCGCGGGGGTGGATTGGGGAGGGAGGAGGAGGAGGAGAAGGAGGAGGAAAGAGCGGCTCTCTCCGCTGGCTCCGGCGCTGCTGGGCAGGTTCAGGTTCCCACCGCGGAGCGGTGCCAGGTGCCCCCGCTGGCTCCCCTTGCCCCTGCCGGCGTGTCCGTCCGTCTGTCCGCCTCTCCGCTCGCCTATGCCAGGCTGTCCCGTGCCGTGCCGCCGCGGGGCGGCGGAGGCGGGGGGGGGATGCGCAGGGACTCCGATCCCGCTCCGCTCCAGCCGCTTCCCGGCGCGAGACACAAGGGCAACCTCCGCTCGCCCCGCCCCTTTCTGCGCCTGGCCCCGCCCCCGGGCCCGCCCTCCCGCCACACCCCGGCCCGCCCTGCCCTGCGGCCACGCCCCCGCGGTCTCTTTGGCTCCGCCTCCGCCGGCCAGGCCCCGCCCCTCACCCCCGGCCCGGCCCCTCGGGCGGGCGCGTGACTGGCGCGTGGCGCTGCCCAATAGCCGCAGCCCGGGGTAGGCCGGACAGCCAATGAGGAGCCGCGTTACAAAGCAAGGGGGCACGCCCCGCGGCCGGGCCCGCCTCGCGCGCCGCTGAGTGATAGCCGGCCGGGCCAATCGCGACGAGCGGCAGCCGCGCGGCGGCGCCGCAGCCAATGGGCGACGAGAGCGGCGGGGCGGGGCGGGAGCGGGCGCTGTCCAGGGCCGGTGCTGAAGCGGCGGCAGCGCCGGGCGGGAGCGCCGTGGGACGCGGGCCCGGCCCGGGGCTCTGCCAGGGACGCGGCCCCTTCGGCCGGCCCTTGCCGAAAGCCCCTTCTCCTGCCTCTGCTCTCCCTCCCCGAAAACAGCGGATAAAAGAAGCGCTGGCTGCGTCTCCGTGCTCGTGGGAACGAACCCCGTGCGGGTGCCTTCACCGCAGCGGCGATGAGGTCGGCCCCCGAACAATGGCCATAAAGAGCTTCTGGACTTTGGGCGGTGTTGGCCGGACTCTGCGTGGCGTGGAGAAAGTTTTCTCTTTTGAGGGTTTCTTGGGAGGGTTGGTAGCATTCAGCTCGTGGTCCGGAATTGCTTATGTTCCGACAGATAAAGCGCTGAACGCCCTGAGAGATGCAAGAAGGCAGGCAGCCACCTCACCTTTGTGTAGCTGGTGTTTAGCACAGCATGGGCCACCTTTTGCACAAGTCTCTCAGTGAAATCAGAATGCCAGGGTTGGAAGTTGCTGGATCTGTCTGTAAACACCCTGTTGAGGAGTTGTGTTGCCTTATCCCATAGAAAGCAGGAATCCCCTGAGCCAAAATAGTGATCAGGTATTTCTCCAGCACTGGTTCCATCCTTTTCCTGTTGAGGTTTTCTCTCCAACACCATGCAGCCTATTTCCCACAGTAACTCTCTAAATTTCCACCTTGATGTCCCAGGCTTTGACAGCAAAGAGCTTTGCAGAGATGAGTGGTGAAATAGTCTTCTCTACAGGAGAGGGAAGCTCTTTAAAAGCTCATTTCTCTGAAGGGGGCACGGTCTCAGATCATCAAGGAAGTGCAATCAGTTGTCAACTTCACCTTGAAGAGCTTGCACACGAGTGGGATCAGGGAAGTTATGCATTCTGTAGTCATATCCTCCACTTTGTTCATTAGCAAGTGATGATTATGCCTGGCAGCAGTTGAGACTGCATCAGGATTTATACTGAGTTGCCCCAATCTCCAAAAGATGCTCACATAAAATACAGAATCAAATTAAAGAATTACTTTTTAAAGTTCTAGCATTTGTATAGTTTGGTAGCAAAGGGCCATCACATCCATGTCCATGCCTTTGGAGGGCTATGTTAACACTATAGAGGATATTGCACTGGAATGTCCCCTAAGACAGGGAAGCATTTGTAGTCTGCCTCTAATGCATGAGCAGATATTTGCTTCACTTGTTTTTTTTTATTTTTATTCTTAGTGAAAAAAGACACAACAGGCAAACTGTTCTCTTAGGGTTCGGTGCAGGTGCAGCCGTAATGAATGGAGAATGATTATCAAAATATTTTAGAAGACTTACAGAAAGGATCAAGTCATCATTTTTAAGGCATCCCTATAAATGTCAGCAAATGTTGATGATTTTTTTTTTTTTGGTTGGTGGTGGAGGAAAGTAAAAAAAACAATTCCCACAATTCCTTCACTAAGGCAGGATTGTAATCCATCCTGAAATGCTTTTGCATTAATTATGATAGCTGATAGTTCTGTACTTTTGACAATACATACTTTTGGTTGTAGTCTTGTTCCAGGAAACATTATAGAAAAGCTACAAGAGTCTTCCTAGCTTAGTGATTAAAAGCTGTAGAAAGGGATCCTCTGTCAAGTTAGGAATTAAATGCCTGTCTGTACATCATGGGGTTTTCATGTCTTTGCCATATTAGTACCCTTGGAAAAGCTGATCTGAGTGTTTAGAAACACCAACTGACCTTTTCTTCCCAGGATTCAGTGACATGGACATCATGTCATGCCCCATGTCAGGAGCATAACCAAAAATACCAGTTCTTGCCATTCTTTTCTGGCTCAAGCGGGTCTGAAATGAGCTAGCAATGCGTTGACAGAGAAAAAAAAATCCCAGCTGAAGTCCCTGGGTTTTTTTACTAACTATATATCTGAGAAAATGTGTGATTTTAATCATTACAGCTGCCAGATATGATGCCATACTTCTCCTGATTAATTCAGATGTGTTAATTTGATGGTTTCTGTAGGCATAGTAGCGCATCTTGTGACATCCAGTGGCAGCTGATATCTAAAGCAACTTTGCAGTTGATCGGTGGAGCTGGAGCTCATGAGCAGCATGGCCAGAATCTCCATTACTTCCAGACCAAAAGGGCAAGAGGGATTCTTCAGGAAACACACTTCAGAACAGAGTAAAGAGTAATACCCTAAAATACCAACAAGAGACAACACTGAAAATCAGATGTAGAAGGCAAACTTTTTATCAGAACCAGAAGAATGTTCTTCTACATTATCCTGTTATTCACCAAGATGACATCTACAAATATTCATATGTAAAAATATTCCTGATGCTAAACAAAGCAAAATAGTTTAATCCCCAAACATTATTCGGAAAGAGTCCTCAGATATTTCCTCTCACTGAATTGATAAATAACAAGTTCCCTAACTTAACATAAAATCACCCCAAGACAGCAGCTAAACTCCACCTCTTCTAAACCGAGCCATCTGTGTTGTCTTGGGTTAGAGTACCTCTAGAGTTTGCCCTGAAGGAAAAGCAAAATATAAAGGGATAATCATGTTTTTTAATGATGCTCCTTGAGAGCATCAGTGGTTAGTGGTTAGGGAGGGGAAACACAAGGAAAACATATTTGGCAAAATAATCTTGTATTATTGAATTCATCAAATGGTGTAAGATGTATAGATGATTTATGGAGAGAGAAACTTCCAGTATTACAAGCTGGGAAACATAGCTCTAGAAACAATTGTTCTGTGCTGTGGCCTATAATATATATTTTAAATTAAATTTTGTATAATCTAGAGGGTAACAAAGAAGTAGTCACAGTATGGTTGCAGAGTACCAAAACCAACTAAAAAAGCCCCACAGGAAATAAGGAGAAGGCAAGCTGCTATTGACAGAAGTTAGAGACAGATTCTATCCTGAGTTGCAAAACTGCTAATCACTCATGATCACATTTAAAACAGCAGTTTGGAAAGTAAGATTTATTTACATGGCTCAGTAAAAAAAAAAAAAAAAAAATCTTGTGAGAAAATTCCACTGCAGCTACCCCCCAGCCTTGAATAAATCTCTGGCTTTAAAGCAGCCTCTTGCAGTTGTCCCTAATAAGTGCTTCATGCTTCTGTTTGCCTCACCACACCTGACAGGAGTACCATGGCTTCCTTCACGTGGAGGGTCCCTAGATCCAGGAGGGATCACGGGAAGTGCATTCCCCAGCCCAGTGCACCATTCCCAGCCTATGTGGAAATCAGAGCACCTGAGTTCATCCTTGGAGTCTGTGCATTTCCCTTTTGCACTGCCTTTTACTGTGTTGCAGCTGCTGCAGCGGAAGAGTTGAGGTTTTATTTGGTTTTGTTGCTCTTTGGGGTGAGAAATTTTGAGTGGTTGAGGTAAGTCACTATTGTTTTTAATGGTTTGGGTTTGTCAGAAGCTGATTACTAGGAAAAAAAAAACCCAGATAACATTTACTTACCAGACGCCAACAAAAATGCAATGGTTTGAACAAATACCATAACTACTAATTTAGTTAAATCTATCCAACTGTGAAAATATATTGGCGTGAATAAAAATATATAGACATGAAACGCATTGCACTTTTTTTTTTGTTTGAAAAAAAATTGGCTTCAGTAAAGAGCAATTGAAGTTTGAAAATATGCTCCAGAGAAGAAATGTGTTCATTTCCATAAAACATATTGGTGTGTAAATATACAGAATGTATCAGTTCCAGAGCAATATTATGAATTCAGTGAAATTTTGTTCTGTGTTAGTTAGTAAGATGAAGCAAGTAAAAGGAATTGCATGCTGTGAATACTACATATAAAATATGTGTGGGATGAAGTCCCATTTATAAAGCAATTATAAATGTGAGATATTTCACAGACTTTTGGAGTAGAAAAAAGTCTATAAAACAACCCTGTCAATGCAATGCCAATGCAAAGTAAACCAAGGTCAAACCTCACTGGTATCATTCTCATTGAAAAATACCTAATCTACATTTTGAGTTGGTGAATATAATTGCAGAAGAGAATTACCAGTGATGAGTGGAAGCAGAATTATCTTATTCATTACCTGACCTCTCATCCATATAATTTGTGGAATGAAGACACAGAAAAAATGGTGCTGTTAACATGATTCTCCATATATTCTAGTTAGGTCTCCCACTTCCTAAAGTGTTTGATAATTAGCAGAAGTGTGTGCTTTCCTATGCCTTCTCACCCTCAGCCAAGAAGCAACTACTTGAATAAATGTTACTTCCCTGCCCAAAATGACAGAATTAGGGAGTTATACAACTTTAACAGCTTTTGTAACATTATTTCCTTATGATTTTTAAAATATTCCAGCCATATTGTGGAATGCAGAGGGTGGTTGGACACTGGAACCCCAGGGCAGTGGTTACAGCATCAAACCTGGCAGAGCTCAAGAAGTATTTGGACAAGTTTCTCAGGCACATGGTGTGACTCTTGGGGTGTCCTGTGCAGGGTCAGGAGTTGGACTCAATGACCCTGATGGCACCCTTCCAACTCAAGATATTCTCTGATTTTCTGATTCTATGATCCTTGTGGGGCCCTTCAAATGCAGGATATCCTATGATTCTCTGTAATGTATGTTACAACTGGCCATTAAAAAACATACCAATGCATGGAATGAAGCAGACACTAATTGTGTTTTAAATGTGTTTGAACAGATTTGCATATAGTTTAGAATACATCCCAGCTAACATCTTTGGAATACGTATTTATCCAATTATCTAATTTTTTTAATTTCTAATATTTTGTAATTTTTTATTGCTTTGCCTTTTATTACTTATGCAGAGATTATGTGATGTGTTGCACAAAACCTCTCTTGTACTCAGCTGAAGTGACAAAAAAGTATTCAAAAACTCAGAAAAAAGGGAGTTGTTCCTTCTGTAGAACATCATGTCACCTGTTTTACTTTCTGAAGAACAGCTTCGATTACTGACACCAGTACAAAGATTTTCTCACATGTTCTGATAGTATAAAGGAGGCTCTAGACATTTAGATCCAACATTTGGGTTTTTTCAGACTAAAATTTTCATATTAGTGCATCCTATGTTGAAAAGGTTTTTAAATACAAGTCGAAGTATTTTAACTGATCCAGGGTAAGACTCATAGAATTGAACAAATACATCAGTTTGCCCATACTAAAGACTCCTAAAATATTTGTTCAAGAACATCCCTGTTTTTTAAGACAAGGCTCTAAGAATTCAGGGGACCTTTCTGAAAAGAGTATTTCTTTTGCTGTCTCTATGAAAATTGGCCCACAGCATTAGCCTCAGGGAAATAAAAAAATGCACACAACTGACTTTAAAGATTATAGCCTTTATTATTTCTATGTATTCTGTCTCTGCTCACAGTCTCCTAAGAATTAGATGATCTAGCAATGAAATACAGCTGTACTGGATTGCCAGTGCTCTTTCCAGCCATGGGAATGAGACTGTAGTTCAGTCAGATGGGTGGAATTGTGGGTCTCTTCACAATTAGGAGCAGAAAGAGCACTGCTTCACCTGTGTCTAACCAGTTCTGATGCCACAATCACCATTACTGAAGACCTGCTTTACTGTGTCCTGGCATGCACACCTAAGAAACCAGGGGACATGAGAAATTGTGTGCTCCAGTTTTTGATCTTCTGTTCTGTCAGGATGCCGAGGACTTTAATAACCCCTAATGATCCTGTTCACCTGGGGTCTCCACCCACACCCGTGGGCTCAGGAGCTCTGTTTAAACTGAGCTGTGTTAGGAGAGTTCATGTCTCTAGCTTAGTCCCACTCCTATTTGGTTATGGAAGACTTTGAGCCAGATTTCAATCGATTGCTTGATGCTGTGAGCACTGATCCTAACTTTGGCCTTTGGAGTGTGGTTTCTGACCTGCTCCAGTACTCCGAAGTTGCCTTGCAGCCTGGACTCCTGGCTGAGCTTTGCTGTAACCTCTGGGTCTGTCCTTGCTTCAGCGCTGTGAGACTGGGCTGTGGGTGCTGAGGCCTCTGTCCTCGTGGGCCGGGCATCCCTGTGTTCCTGACTCACCTTTCCTTAGGAAGCAGCCCTGCTCTTGTTAATACCCAGCAGATGTAGTCTGAGACACCACAGTTCCCAAGGAGTTGGAAATAGATCCAGGTCTTTGGTTTCAGAGATTTGTGTCATCTTTTGATCTGCTGACACTAGGCAGAATCAAAAGAATGTCATGTGGTTAAAAAAAAAAAAAAAAAAAAAAAAAAAAAAAAAAAAAAAAAAAAAAAAAAAAGAACAGAGGAAAAATCCACAAGGGAGGAAGGTAAAGTATATTCAGACATTATTTTGGGAGACTAGCTCTAGAAAAAGTACAAGTGTGATGGAAGGTCAGGGTAAAATTAGGACTTGAAATTACAGGTTGAATGTATGAAAAAGGCTGGCATAATACTGAAGTTGAAATCTGAGGGAAGATAAATTGTTGGTACGGACAACCAAAGTGATAAGAACATGTTGAGACCCCAGAATGGAAGGAGTTTGTGGTCATCCAGGTGAGGAATTTAGGACCAGCAGATTATCTGGGAAATAAGAAGGATAAGATAAATCTGAAGGCAGAGTAAAGCTTTGAATAGGAACTTAGAATCACTGAGTCCAGAAAATGGACTGAGGATCAATGGGGCGGGGAGCATGAGTCAAGACCAAAAAACAGGTAACAAAGGGAACTGTGTGGTGATGAAAAACCAAAAAATAAAGTCCAACAGTAAAAAAGGTGAGAGCAGAAAAAAGAAGACACAAAGCATAGAAAGAAAAAAAAAATCAAGATTTAAGTAGTACAGCTTAGAAAGCATGAGATGAGAAGCCAGAGGAATGGAAAAGGGAATGATAAAAGTAGCTACTAATAGAATGAGACAAACAAGGAGAATAACAAAACTTCAGGTTTTAAATAAAATGAAGAAATGTCGGTATCCAGATTGTTTTGCAGGGCCTGAAACTCATTGTATCTCCCTTTCATAATGCATCTGCTTTTAGTAAATATCTGAGATTCGTGATCAAGTATTTATGAAGTTGCTGTCTCCTCTAGGAAACAGTAAGTTTCTATACCACTCCCTAACTGATGAGCTGAAATGAAAAGATGTAACGTGGATTTAAAGGCTCTATGCCTTCTGGTGATCTACATGGATATCAATGTGATAACATTTTTTCTCCTTCATTCATTTCCATAAATTTTAGGGAAATACATACATTTAATGTACATAAGGATTTTGCAGCTAGGAGATGGTCATAATGAAAGAAATGAACTTGTTAGTTATACAAACTTTATGTTGCTTTTGCATTTTTATACAATGAAATAAAACTGCCTGGCAGCTCTTCCTTCTGTTTTATTCCATGCCTTGTCCATCTGTTGTCCTGTTCTACCCCTCCTTCACATAACACAAAGCCTTGGGCTCAGTCAGCCCAAGAAGAGGCTCTGGGCATGATTCATGGATTTGGAGAGAAGGAAGACACTGATAGATAAAATCTCTCATTCATTAACTGAAGAAAAACCAGAAAATATATATTCAATATGGCAGAGGTCTGAAAAAAGAGGAAAAGACAGTCTCTGAGTAACTAAATGAGGCCTTTGAGAATTGGATTATGTTTCACTACGCCTCAGAGTTCCTCTCTGATGTTAGGTAAGTCACTCAGACCAAATGTTTTTACAGTACTAATAAATTGATATTAATGCTCATTTTCTCAGTTCCTAACTTCATACCAAAGAGTCTTATCTGCAGAAATGTGAAGTACTGCAGACATCCTAAAGCCGGTGTGAACTGGACTAAGAACACGCAGAGCTGTGTAATGAAAATTGGCCACTTGGAATTAGTGGTTACCTTTGACATTAATCTTAATTAAATACTTCATTATAATGTATCTGCAGAACGAGGACAAATTAACATTGCATAGGCAATTCTGAATCCTGGCATTTCTTAAGCCTTTGATTTTTCAATTTTAGTGATATTACTATGGTTTTCTATACCTATTGGTCAGTTATTAGGATTCAGTTATTTACTTCTTTTTTTTTTTATTAGCTTACTAGCTTTGATGTAGTTGCTCTTCTGAAATATTTGCCAACACTTTAAATCTGTTATATCTCAGAAGCATAAGCTTCATGAATGAAGTTAGTGAAAGTTCCAGGATTTTTTTTTTACCCTTAAGAGTGTGAATCTCTTGTATTAAGCCAATAAATCACAAATGGACACAGACATTATGACTACTAAGATAAATAATGACTTACATTGCAGCTTGTTAGTGGCTCAAACTATGAAACTGACTTCACCCATCTTTGGAAGAAAAAGAGTGGAAATATATTGGAAAAGAAGTAAACCAGAAAGAATTATGCAAAATGCAACAACTTGTTAGTGTGTTGAGCTGTTGTTTCAGAGTAGGTGAGAGGTGTTTATTACTGTAATTGCTACATTATTTTGCATGTAAATAAACATATTTTTTTAAGCAGAATATTATTATTTGGGATCACATTGGAATGCCTGTGAATCACAGAAATATATGGATTACAAATGTTTATAAGTTTTCTAGATTTATTTTTTATGAAATGTGGTTCTAGACCTGCTAATGTGTTGTTTAATGAACATGGCATATTAAGAAGTTAACACTGCATAGTTTTAATGCTTTTAAAACATAACAATGCAGTAAAATGTTTTATTATATCACTTGCTATTGTGATATAAGACAATCGAATCAGAATTTGCTCCTAGGTGAAAAACAGAATTAAGAATTTTTAAAAAGTGTTTGTTACACTACTTGCAGCCATAAAAAACTATAATACAGAAGGTTTAATGGATTAGAATCCAAAATTCAATTTTATAAAGCAGTGAGATACAAGCATTAGAAAGGAACTTATTTATGACAGAGGAGCAGAAGAAACTATAAAAATATTTTCAAGGTGCTTGTGCTTGTTAAAGCTAATCGAAATTCTCTAATAATCACAAAATTGTTTTTTGGCAAGTGCATTCAGTTACCATTAATACTACAGTTGTTAGAAGATGGTACTACTTTAAAATAATGACATGTAAAGTAAGATTTTTGGTTCTTATGGCTCTAAATTATGGGTCCTGAGGTGTTTTTTTTTTTATTATTATTAATATCAGGACTGTGTTGTAGCCTATTGTCAGTGATTTTTCCAGTGACAGATGATAAGATTAGAATGAGCTGAAAATTATCCCTTGCTAGAGGCTGTGTATGGAAATAGTGGTAAGTAGGCACAAATACAAAATGTCATTTAAAAAATTCTTCTTCTGGATTTTCAGTTTTCTGAAACTTTTCACTTACAACAGAGATTTAACTCTGCCTGAATTAATTGGATTAAGCTATGTCTCCTTTTTTAAGATCAGAATAATTTTTATAGCACCAAACTATAGAAAATCACTAAACACAACTCTACTGCATGTACTTCCCTCAGTTTTTCCTGTGGAAGTATAAAGACTGAAATTAGCAAATGCTATCTGAGCAGCAGGCAATCCACTGGAGGCTGGTTTCTTGCCTACAGCAGAACTCAATTTGATTTGCTCCATATTTATAGCTTTTGCATTTTACAGAGGTCAAAAAAGGTTAATTAAATAATTTCAATATTTCACTTTAACAGTATACAATAACTATTTACTATATAAAAGGTAAGTTGAAGAAGAAAAATAAGAAACTTCATGTTCAGTTCTTGCACTCTGTTAAGGATTCTTTTATATGTGGAAAATAGAAGGTAAGACTGGATACTTTTCCAATATTCATAGTCCAAGTATAGCTTGATATATGAAAATGCTTCATCACATCAAAACTAATTATCACTCTAACATTATGAATCACACACTTAATCTTTTTAAAAAACAATTATTTTTATTTCAGATATTTAATGAAGATTAAGCTGACGGAGTAGGGATTCTCTCTGTTTTTCATACTGGTTTCACACACATTTCCACAAGTGATGTTGGATTGTGAATGGGAATGAAGTTTACTAAATGACTCATCAGAATCTGGGCTGATGTGAGACATTCCTTTTGTGACTCCTTTTTGCAAGGACAAAATACAGGAACAGACCAAGACCGAAATCTCTGTTTCAAGATGACCCTTAACACTGTGTAACGATCTGGGACAGCTGCTAAGCAGCTATATTTTCCTGTAGCTGCTAGGTCCAGTTTTCTCTCCAAGCTTAAGCATGTTCATGAATTTCCTGGCCTTCACAGCCAAATATTTACAAAAGCATGACTTTGGATCTATGTTTTTGTGTAGGTTATCACATCCAGCAGTTTTTGATAGTGTAAGTACATCATTCACTATTCTTTTACACTGTCAACAGTAACAAAATTACAAAGGCAAAGGAGTTTCTAGGGCTTTGACCTTTTGAGAGCTATGCTCACTACTATATTTTGGCCTGGTTTTCTCCAGGGATTATAGGGAAACATTTGCTGCATCAGGTTTTGTAGTTCATACTGTTTAAGGAATCTCTTTAACCTCTCTAGCCTCTGACTGTTGGACTTCACCACCTCTTTGAGAGGTTAGACAGTCTAATTTGATAAAAATATGTAAGGTGTTCTGACCATCCTTTTGACAGTATTCTGAAAAGACCCAGATAAAACTTTGCAACTTCCAGTGAGCATTAGGTCTTTGCCTAGTTCCATTAAACAATTGATTTACATTTAGCCACACATTTATCTATACTACATAAATTATCATATAAAGTCAGCTGAGTTGAAACTGTGGTGTTAATGTGTTATCATTAGTCACTCACTGTTGGTTACAGTCATGAGTAAGGCTGAAGATTTACAATTTTTATTGTGTCATTGCTTATGGAAATCAAGTGTCTGACACTTTGAATTGTGCCAATAAAAGTGTTTTGTTTGTCTTCAAAGACTATAATTTGCACTTCCAAATGTGACCATGAAATGGCTCACTCTCAGTCTTTATTTTCATTTTGTAGTGTTTCCACAGTCTCATTGTCTGGCTATATGGATCAGTAGTATAAAGTAACACTTTTTTTTTTTGGTGTAGCAAAGCTGGAGACTTGAATGCTGTACCTACAGACATTCACCAGCAGAATGTTACCATTTTGAAACTAATTGTAAAGGATGAATTACCTGACTCTACTCCCTGATGGCTGTTCTAGTACAAGTGAGTCTATAGATGATGAAAAAATGAGAAGTAAAAGAAACTTATCTCATTCCCTGAGTGTCTTGAAATTGAAATATTTTGATGTTTTGTGCCTTTAACAATTTTGAGGGATGATTAGGAGGATGTTGCCATACTTGTTTTTATTAAGACCTCTGTCCTGAAAATACTTCTGAACTGTAAGGGAAATAAAATAGCTGGGTAAATGAATGTTCTACATAAATATTAAGGGCAGGATGTTTCTGAATTTCAAAATATATAATTTAGGTTAAAATTCTACATGGGCTTACAATGTAAAAGCTATTTTAGCCAACTGAAGCTGTATTTTAACAAAACATATAGATATAAACTTAGCCAAAATCTTCTAAGACTATTGAGACCATTCAGGTACTTAAAATTATGCAGACCCTTTTCTGAATTTTGACTGACTGGAACCATTAGGGTGTGTTCACCTTGGTTCATTTTATTTTTGATCCTGTGTGAACTTCCAGATCATCCACAGTTACTGTGCTCTGTGCAGCTTCAGAGAGTGGTCTTGGAATTATAAAAGCTGGATTTCTTCTTTATGAAACTAAATCACAATGCAAGCTTGAGAATACAGTTTACACACTTCACCACCTCATGGGTTTTTAATACACAAAACCAGACTACAGTTAGTCTAAGGAACCCCCCTGCACCCATGTGCTTATTTTCAAAATGAATGGTTTTGTTCTGCGGAGCCATTCTTATTGTGTTTTCTTGCTTGGTGGCATAACCCTATCCTTACTTACAAGGATTTCTTCAAATGAATTGAATTGTATAGATTTCATTATTGAAAGCATAATGGGGTTTTGGTGCTTTTTAGAAATTCAGGGGGGAACAAAAAAAGCATTAGATTTGCAAAGATTTTTGTGGGACCTACTAGGAAATTTTCTTTCTTCATTGTGATTTGAACTTTTCCTTCAGAAGGTTACTTGTATTAAATTAATTTCTTTTCAAAACATGTTTTTCCTTGGTTTCTTATTTTTCACAGACCATGGGACTTTGTAAATGAGTTAAACGCCTCCTTATTTTCAACACAGGAAAATCAAGAACTATCAGATCCTGGATTTTTTCATGTAGCAGCTCAAATTCATGTCAGACTCAATAGGAAAACAGTTTGCTCCTTCACCTAGTAATATTAGCCTAAGCTTTTCCCCTCTTCTCACTGTGCTTCTTAGGTCATCATGAGCTGGAAAGTTGGGTTTTTTTCCATGACCAAGCTGTGACTAAGATCTGCTTGGGACCCTCTTTGAAGAAAACTATCATTTGATCAGAAGCAGAGCGTCTTGGAAAGCTGATTAAAATCCTGCAAACTGGCAAGGAGTATTAAGACTAATATACAGGATTTTAACTAATATCACTTAGAGCAAACAAATAATAGATGTATGGCCATAATAGCTCAATAGAGAAAGAATTTAAGGCTAAAGTGAAAGTACTGAATGTTTATAAGAAAAACATTACTTGATGCTGGTTTTTACCTTGGCTTCTTCCTACAGGGAATGGGATGACCCTGGCTGATTGTTGTGGGATGGAAGCTTTGATACTGTGGCACGGAGCAGCTTAAGCAAAATACTTTAGTTTACCAAGGAATGGAAAAAAGCCCCCTTTCAGTTATACTGGGAGGTTTGTGATCCTGTGGCTTGGAATCTCATTTATTTCCTGAAAACAGTATCCAACAGGATCTGTAGCTCAGGTGGAGATTGTCTCTCCTTCTGTGTCTCTCCTCTCTCTTTCTCTCATTGCAGGAGAAATTGTGACAGTCCTCACAGCAGGGTTTGACTGCCACTCCACTGAGGAATTTACAAAATACTTGTTAGGGTACACATTCTCTCTCTGCTTCTAAATTAATTTCTCTTTCTCAGATACTCAAGGTATTGCCACATGCTTGTGTCCACTTAGTGGACCAGCTGATAGGCCCATAAGTCTTTTCTATCAATTGCAAACAAACCTCATTAAATCAGCAATAGAAAAACATCTTGGATTGCATTTTTAAGAATAATTTTAATATGTCAAGATGTGGAATGCTTTTCACTTTTGTTGTGGAATGTGGAAAATAAAGATTTTTCATGAAGAAAATCTGGCCTTGCAATGTACATATAACTCTTTTTCTTTCAACTTTTCAGATTTCTGGAAGCATGAACTTTGACATGAAAGTGCTCATACAGTAATACAAAGAAAACTCATTGTCTTGAAATATATTGACCTCAGTGTGGTATGTGATTTCTACTGAGAGGTTAAGACTGATAAACTTTCCTTACATTAAAGTACTAAAATTATGTTTGATATATTTGAATTCAGTAAGAAATAATACTGAGAAACATTTACTGGATAAGGTACAATAAATAGTCCACAACTGAGCAATTGAGTTGTTCTGTACTTCCCTGGTGATACTCCCAGTCTATATAAGTGAGTGCTGGGATCTTTTTTTTCTTTTGTGAAGGAAATAATTGCTATGGAAATGTACTTCTGGTTTTAAATGTTTAACATTTGCATTCTTTGGTGCATAAGGCACCATTATTTCACACTGGACTGTGCAACTCAATTATTTGTCTATTGTATTGACAGAGTAGATTTTTCTCTACAATGTTTTAAGAAGGACCTCCCTTTTGAAGTGATGTCTGTGTGACCTTTTGTTATGGAAGAGTGTTGTTAAAGCATGTCCTGAATGCAGCTTTTGTATAATACAGTTGACATTTACTATCTGTCCCACTTGAAAAAGGCTTAGCAATACATAGTCAGTGACGCACAGATGTATCATCCACCTTCCACACGATTTCATTGAGGTTCACGCTTAAACAACCAGAAATTTCTGTGAAATTGCTAAGCCCTCTTCTTTTGGTATACATTTGTCCATGATCAAGCTGTCATTTCGATTTACCAGCTTCTCTCCCATCTGGTTTTGAGTATTTAATTACTTTTTTCCTATGAAGTTGCTCTTTTATGTTTCTCTGCTCCCCATCTGAGGATCTCAGCATGTGGAAGGACTGTGTTGTGTTAAAATTTCAGCCCTACAAATGATGCACAATGGTGTTGTAGTCTAAAAATTCCATGTCAGGAAACTTATCTTGTTAGTGTTCAGTGATAAAGGTTCCTGTTGCTTTTGGTACTGATATTACTTTCCAAAGCTAAGTATATTAATCTGGGGCAAATGATGCATTTCTAAACCAGGTATGCAGTGTTTCTAACTTAGGCTTTGCAAGTATGAAGGGACTCCTCATTAGTAAGCATTGCCTAAAAATTAGAGCCACTGTCATGCTGTGGTACATAGCAGAAAGGGGATTATTATAAGAAAATTCATCTGGTTTGCTACTACACTAGCTGATACTTTATTTTCTTGATTTTTAGGTTTTTTTCCTAAGTAAAATGTAAATTTTCTTACCTATTTGAGTGAAAAATACTTTTAATTCCTTGCATCCCAATGGTTTCCTTCACAATTTCTTAGTTCTAGTGAAAGGGACAAGAACTATAAAAATATTCAACTACAGTTTTGAAATTATACTATTGCAGAGAAATTTCTTCTGCATTATCTGTGATGCATCCATGGATGTAGTACATAATTCAGTACATTTTTTTCACTCACAGAATAATGTTCAGAAAAGGGTTTAATAACCGTGTGGATGTGGCACTTGGGGACATGGGTTAGTGCTGGGACCTGCTCTGAGAGGTGTCCCTCGGCTCAGGGTGGGGCTGGGGCTGATGCTGAGACAAAGATTTTGCAGAAGAGCAGAACTTCCAGGGCCCTAAGTGTCAGGAAAAAGAAGGAATGCTGATTTCTGTAGCTGTGGGTGCTTGTTAGGAGTCTTCATCCTCATCCCACTTAGGTGGAGTTCAAGTCCTTTGTACCAACCAGGCTGATACTGAAACTTAATGGGGGAATGGGAAACTAGAGCCAGGAAAAGGTGGGTGCTGCAATTGCTGCTACTTTTCCATCTTGCAACTCTGAGGAGTGTTTTCCTTTGCTCCAGTTAAAGACCAAGCAGTGGTCAGGACTGGGGTGTGGATTTAAAAACATTTAAGTCCTAATGCTGATGGGGATGTACATGGGAAATTCAGTCAGAAAAGGAAAATGCTACAGGTGTGGGCTGGCTGTGGACTGCGTTGAATATTTATGTGTTAAACTTTTTTGCAGCCAGAAATCCAGTATGTAGCCTGTGTTAATCTGAATGGAGGCTCTAGATAACCACTGGGACTGGCTGTGCAGAGAATCTGGCATAGGTTTTTACAGTGTCTCTCAGTCAACTAAAACTTCTAGTTCCAAAAAATAAATTAATGTAACCAAAAGACCATACTTCAAACAAGGTTCTGACAAAGGGTAGTAGAGAGAAAAATTAGATAAAATAATAAAATCTAAGTATTTTTTTCCTACTTTCCCAACTAGTTATATGGAACACTCAAGAGAAATAGGGAAAAATGTTTACCTTTTCCATATCAAACCAGATTACTTCATCATTCAACAACCATGATTACTTTTCGGGATAGAAATTTAAATGGAAAGCTCAGATTCTTCAACTTTTTGCAAATTAAATTTTGCATGAGTGTTACAGCTGCTTTTTAATTTCATCCTGCTTAGTACTTTCATAGAAGTTGTCACAAACAGAATTTTAATTCTGTTAAAAAAAACAAAGAGCTGATGAAAAGTGACTATATGGGTTTAATCAAAATAAACAATGTGAATAATTTTGTCCTCTGTGGAAGATGGTTTGTAGTGCTGAGTTCCAAACTAGAGGAATTTTTGACCAAACTTTCTCATTTGCATTGCATAACCAGAGGTCACTTAAAAAGGGAAAGCAAATAATTCCATTGTTTGGATGTCCAGAGAGAAAGAAAACAGAGCCAGCCTAGGATTTGTTTGGATTTTTAAAGATTGCATAGTTTATACAGCATAACATAACATCCATAGACCATCCAGAAACTTGGCTTATCACAAGACATGGTTACTGATTTGTTCTGTTTTAAAACAGATCGATGACTTCTATACATTTTACTGCATTCTACTTGATTTTGTTAGACAAAGCCCTAATGAGAGCTTTAAGTTATTTTCCTTTTCCCTTTTCCTCCCTCATTTTGCTAAAACATCTGGTTTTAGCCTGGTCTTATCAGAGCTGGAAACTTCATAGGAGAGTGTTAAGATGACACTGAGGTTCCTTAATTAGCATCTAACAGAATCACATTTAGCAGCTTTAAGGATCGCCCCCTGGGCAGTGATGCTCAAATGTCTGGCAGTAGCTTGGTAATCAGGTAGGCAGTAGGTTTGCAGTAATTGTTAGGAATCTGTTCTAGCTTTGCCTCTTCTGACTACTTTGAATTAACAAGGGCTTTGCCACATCATTCCCCATCCCATTCTCCATAAGCAAATTATAACCATGGTTTGCTTCCAGTTAGTCCTGGAGTATCCAACTTTGTGAGTCTTTGTTTATGCTACAATATTATTTTTTGGGTTTTTTTTTCCTGCCCTCTACTGTCATGTATCTGATTTTTTCATGGTGTATTTGTGTATATTTCTTATTGCAAACAATATTTTATTAATTTCCAAAAAAACCCCCTCTTTTCCCAGGCCATATGTTTGATGTTCTGCTTAATATTGTGATAGATGTTCTGAGATATTGCAGTTTCTGTCAGTTAGATGACACATTCTTTTACCTCGTGGCACTTACCTCACATTTATTTTACTGCAGACTCCACAGGGAAGCCATCACAGTACTAAGCTGTCAGAGTTCAAGAACCATCTGGATGACATTTTTCATTTGTGATTTACTTTTAGGGGATCCTATAAGGAATAGAGTTGGACTTCATGATCCTTACATGTCTCTTCCAACATGAGATATTCTTTTTTTTTTTTTTTTTTTTTTTTTCTGAAGAGCCATATGTAAGGCAGTGAGAAGGTTTGGTTTGGACTTCAGCAATGATGTTGAGAAACTGAACATTTAAATCACTTACCAGTATTTTGAAGGGGAACCTGCCCAATCCAAGAGTTAATATTTTTAAAATAGTGGTCTCCTTCACGCTGAAATTTAATAAACTACTGAGGGTCTACACCTTTCTTTGTCTAGAAAGCCTCTGTCATGTTTCAATAACATTTTAAAAGATTGTAATTTTTTTTTTTGCTTCTATAATAGTAATTTTAAGTACATTTTATGCATTCTATAACCTCCTATAATTACCAAGGGAGAAACAAAGAAAATATACTCTGTCTTGTGCAGGTATAAGAAGATACAACCTTAAAGAATGCTTTTATTTACATTAAGATATTGGAAATCATCTCATTGTGTTGAGAATAAATTGTTGCTAGAACCTCTTTCCACTTTTGCTTATTTTTCTCTCCCACTGTTTTGCATATTTATTAGCTTCTTATCAGAGATACTTTGAATATAATTTTAAAATAGGAAAATAAATATTTTCCTACTTTTTGTATCAGGATAGTTGTAAAGAAGTACATTTTCTGCATGGTATACAGGGAGTTAGGCATGCAATTTCCATTAATAATGAGCCACGCAGAAAATTTGCCTTTGAGAGGTACATGTATAGACATCACATACATTAATCATTAAAGTTGTCCAGGATTCCTGAACTACTTTCTTATCCAAAAATTATAGGATATATAAGAATTTAATTTCACATTGAAACAGTCGGAATTCATCTGACTCATCTTTCATAAAGAAATATCTTTGTGTAAAGTCAGGAAATCAGTGTCCTCTGCTGTGTGTTCCACAGAGTTTAGTGGACAGACAGATCCTGCCAATCCCTCTACGTATGTAATTTGTTGAATTCTAGAGCTTACTTTCTGATTCCATACATGTCCTTTTCAGGCAAATATTAAGCCTATTATTTGTGTTGTCAGAAAACAGGTCTGGTGTTTTTTTAGGGATTCTATAAAACTTGGATGTGTCACTATATCTTTCTCAGGAATTTACTAGAATATGTCACTCCTTTTTTGTGCTTAGATGTGACTAAAAGGGTGCTTGTTTCCTTCTCTCCTTATCTAACAAGTTGTCCTCTGCAGAGTTAGTCAACAATCCTGTAAATATTTATGCATCTACTTCCCACTTTAAAAAGCATTACTCGCTTCAATGGAATGCACAAGAGTGAAATTGAGACTATGTATTAAAATTTGAGGGATTAGGGCCTTGGGTTTGTAGCAACTGGCAAGGTCTGTGTGAAAATACTGTGACCTTGATGGAAAATGCTCTTTTGTTTTAGTGACTCACATTTGTAGGTGTCTCCTTACTACAGGACTCAAATAGAATGTAGATATAACTTCTTTTTTTTTGTTTGCTTCTAGTTGAAATGTCTTCAAACAGTTTGAAGACCTAATTGTAAAAAGTAGTCTGCAGACTACATTTGAAACAAAGCTGGTGTTTGCAGTGCCTGAAAAGGTAGCTAGAGCAATCTGAAATTAGGTTAAGAAACCACGCTTTTATTTCACATTATTCTTGTTTTCTTTCTGCAGTTAAAAGGAAGATGGATGCAAGCAACTTTTTTTTTAATCTGTCTTTAAAATTAAGCTTTCAATGCATTTTGAGCAGACTTGCATTAACGTTCAGCTCTGGATGTCATGAATACTGAGTTTTTTGAAAAAAAACTTGCCAGTAGTGTTAAAAGTGCTTACTTAATTATGACACTCAATATGTGGGTCTTTATATTTTACAACCTGCCCTGGTGATGTAACATTTGATATCTTACCTACAAACTATGGATTCTGTGTTAGGTCTCATAGTTTGGTTGGCAGATATCTTGAAAGGGAACCGGGTTTCAGTTTTTTTAGAATGTTTCACATACCTTATAGAGGAATTCAAACAGAAGCATGGATATTTAAGAGTAATGACTTCTTGCAAGTGTAATTTATTTAGGGAACAAATAAAACTTCCTCAAGTTTCTTAGGTGAGAAGGGTGTAACAATTTCCATAAGTATCCTTGGTTTTTAGAGATACCACTTAGTTTAATCTTAAAGATACCACTTCTCTGCATAACTTTTATTCTCTAGTTTTTAGAGTTTTCCTTTGAAATACAGAGATGAAAACTCACAATGTGCTGGTTTTGAATTGCACTGCCTTCCTCTTGAAGTGCCACTTTCCAACTTGATTTGGTTTTGTTGTGCTACCTTGATTAATTAGCAGATGGTCACCCAGTTCCTTGAAGGAGATAACATCAGTCTTTCTGGAGAGCTCCCATATGAATAAAATATTGATGAGTTGAGCAGAATTGATATCAAACAGTTCAGATTTGTCTTTAACCAGTGCTTCTTTACTGACTAAACCCTTTCTTCATACCTCAAGAGCAAGCATACATTTGGAATGAGTGATGCCACGTAAACTCTCAAATTCTGAGCTGGCCATTGCTGGAGGGACAAGAAATCTGCAGGTAGCACCATTCTCATTTTTTTCTGAAACTCAAGGAAAATTCTTAGGAGAAATGACACAGTGATAGTGTTCCCCTGATAGAAGACTAATTTGGTTGCAGTACCTCCTATATCAGGGAGTTACAGCACCTGCACATGCTCCAATGAGTCTCAGTGAACAGAAGGGGACTAAAAAAGACGGACGAATAACATTTAGCAGTTTAACTGCCTATAATCTTGCCACAGTTTCAACAGATGGCTTTCACAATGATACTGTGCATTGCTAAAAAACTGGCATATAACCTCAGTTAAATTCCAGGACTGCATCACACGCATGGTGTGCTCACTATGTGTATGTAAACACATTACCTGCCTGTGAGATATATCATATGAAAAGTCAAGATTGACAATTCTTGTGGTAGCATCATCACTCTTTTTGGTGCTCAATACCAATGTATCTTGTTAAGATGTTATAGAAGCCCAGAAGATAAGGGACTTGTGTGTATGTCTCAAACAGCAATAGCTGGATGGCTGTGAAGCCAAACAAGAATTGTTGGCACCAACAGGCAAGGATTGTTGGTAATAGCACACTGTGAGAAAGAACAGGATGTGGCTGGAAAAAGGAGCCACTGGGAGGTAGGGCATCACATTTCTGGGACAAACACCCTGTTCTAGTTCCTACAGATAAGCACAACACAGTACAGTACATGCACAGGAATGAAATCTGATGCCTTGCAAAGGCTGACCTAGAACAGAGGCTAGATGGAGTTAAAGAATATATTAGATATTTATTAAAAGGCCTCAATGGATACACCTTGGGCAGTACAAGAGCCTGGCCGGGGCTGCACCCAAAATTATAAAAAAAAAAAGGATGACTGTTCAAGAGGTCTCTCACTTTTCTGGTCCATTAGCATATTGGAGTTAATGGTCCAATTACAGCTTTAAGTTATGAAGTCCCATCCTTCTTGTTTTTCTCTCTTCAGTCCATGTTGTTTGTGCTCTTGGGCCTGAAATTTGGATCAGTTGTCCTTGTCCAAATGTAGGAAATGTATAGGGGACTTCCAGCCCTTCTGTGCTGGTTTTAAAAGAGGGGTTCAAAATTTCTATACTCTAGCAGAAGAATAAAGGAAAAGCCTAAAGGATTCCCTTTCAAGAAATTTTAGTGGAAATTTCTTGTAAACTTTTGACATCTATGTGATTCTTTCCTCCAGCTTTATTGCAAGCCAGCCCTGGCAACCTCTCCCACAAAGCTGGCAGCCACATCAAGAGGCAGAGCCACAGGATGTTACCTCTCCTGTAAGCAGCTTTCAGAAGAACCAAAGCCACCCTGGCATTATGCAGACAAATCCCAACTCTGCTTTCTTTTAAAGGGGTAACTGAGATTGTCTTAGGAGGGCAGGAATAATTTCCCTTTGTTTCCTTAAAAATTGAAGATACATCTCCAGTATTATATTCTGTTTAAAAAACTGGAGACTGAACTGATAAAATAAGAGATGTCATGGTCTGGGAGGGTTGGCAGAAAAGCTGAAGTCAAAGAGGGATTATGTGGGAGTTTGGACACACTGTAGAAACACTGAGAGAAAAACTGAAGGAGGAGATCATGAATACTGCTGCTGCTCACACTGCATTCTATTCATTTGTTTTCCCTTCTCAGAATTTCTCACTTGGTTTCTGAAGCACAGAAAACCATACCAACTTCCCAAAATGCTATCTTGATTTCAGTCCAGTGAATTTAATTGGCAGTAGTGCACAATGATTTGAAGAACAAGTATAGCCCCAAAGCCAGTGCTAATACTGCTGGGGTTTGGTATATGCTGAGAATTCATTGCATGAAGCTCAGCAAAAGATAAAGACTAAAATCATTAGTTAGGCTGGCTTGAAGAATTTGGAAACTGATTTTGCACTGACCTAATTTGCATGAAGCCTGCCCTGTGAAATCACACATAGGCAGGACGTAAAATTATTTGTTAGACTAGACAATTTTCAAATTACTGGGTCACTTGAGTAAAAAATGTCATCTTTGTGAGAGAATTTATAATCCAGAGAAATCACCAGAGAAGCCAGACCAAAAGACCAAACATCGCCCTTTTCTTTCATGTTAGAATTTTTAATACATAAACTTCACAGCAGATTAAACCCTAGGTCTAAAACAGCTGTTTTAAGTATTTCTGTAACTAGAAATGCCCCTAAATAAAAAAAAATATTGTAACTTATTCTATTGTATTTTGCTCATGCAAAGAAGGTGCTGTCATTGTGGGAGAAGGCCTGGCAGGGATTCACAGGAGGAGAAAAAGGTAGGAATAAAGAAGAATAATACATTCATCTATCATTAAAATCATGTTTGATTTTTTTTTTGATAATTCAATTGTGCTAAACATGAATTCTCACCTTTTGTCAAGAGAGAAAATTAGAAGCATAACTTCAAGCAGACAATAATGAAAAGAAAGCATTCATCATTGCACACTGACTAGAAAACAGCAAGAATAAATCAGACAAATCAAGCATTGTGGTAACTGTTATACAGTCTTATGCTTCTTTATACCTATTATTAATTGAATGAAAATTCCTATTTATGGTGGGATATCTGGGTCATTTGGCTTCAAAATGAAAGGTGCTTGAGGTAAGGGACTTTGGAATATTCTGCTGAGATGTGTCTACTTGTTTAAGGAATTTTGCTTAATATATTGCTGGATGCAGAAAGCTAGTTGCTCTTTCTGTCAGTCTGTCTTTTCTTCCTTTCTTTCTGAGTTAATAAAAACTGGTAAATGATTCTTCACCTCCACCCAGGATTTTAGCTCCAATCCCAAAACCCACTGGCATCCTGAATGCAGCAGAAGTGCCACAACAGGGGACCTTTGCTCAAAGGTTTGAAATTGCTAACACGCATTCTGGTGAACAAATATCCCTGTGGTGACATTTATGAGTAGAATCTATTCAAAATGAAAAATATCCAACGAAGTTAATAGTATGGCTGACTGAATGTGAATAGTGGTTTTAAGCCCATGTACCTTTGATTTCATTAGGCTTAAATCTTGAAGGATTTGCCATTCTGTAATGCATTGTTTGAAGTTATCATAATTTTAGGTATTACATGAAATGTTTCTTTTTATGTCCCCCTTCTTCTCCAGGCTAATTGCAACAGCGTTTGAAAATTTGTAAAATTTTAATATCCTTGGACTGTTGAAACCAGCATGGCCCTATTTCTGGGAACCAGCATGTTTTTGAATGTGGTTCAGGTGTCGTTTAGGGTTTGGCAAATATTTGTGGCTACTCCAGCCCCTGTGACAAACACAGAAGCTGTTCATGCCCCAGTACTGGTTGTACCTGCCCTAAGCACAGTATATGCTATTGGTAGGAATCTTATACATTCATAGAACATTAAATTCATCTTTCAACATAATATAAGGATAACACAATCCTTCATTCTATTCCTTGATCACCATATTCCAGAGAATCTTCTATATAGGGAAGAATAAAGCATTAAGTATGATTTGTACTAAACCTACTATTAATCCATTTCTTTTCTTTCAGTCTTGAAAAATAGCCTTGGCTCTGAAAACACTTTTGTTTCTTTTAACATTTTGTTTCCTTTGGATTTAGACTGTGTGTTGACTGTGCTGTTCACTCTGGATAACAGCTGTTCTTGCTGAATTGGTTGTTTTGGTGTCATCCTTCTCTGCACAAGGATGTGTTTGCTCTCTGTTTTCCTCTGGAGGCAAGGTCTTACTTAGAGTACTCCAAAAAAGTTTTTATTTTGTGGTTATATCTTCCTATCCAGAAATATATTGCAAGTGAGATTGCTCTGTCTCTACTAGTTTTACATATGAAAAGAAAATAAAGAAGACAAAATTGCCTAGGTAAGTTTCTCTTCAGTGCCAGTTCTCTGCAAAGTACTGTGGCATATCAACAACAAAGATCAGCTGTAGCAAGGCTCTATGACCCGATATACATTTGTATCACCAACATAAATTCATTAAAATAAATGTGCACTCTGAGTGAATTACTGGAATACTGAAATTGAGAAGCACTCAAAGATGAGTAGATATAATCTCTAATAGATTATTACACGGTTTAACAAAGGTGCAGCAGTAGATTAAGATTCGGCTGACAATTAAATAATTTTAATTTAATTAGAACCTAGAAGTAGAATTACTCATTAATGATTTGATGGTAAAAAAGCATGAAAAGTCACAAAATATGTATTTTTAACTCTAATATAATCTCCGTTTCAATATATAGCTAAAAAGGGGTAACATGAATCAGTAGCAGAGGAAAATCCCCAAATATATAAAAAGAAATGCCTTATTAAAAGATTAATTATTAAATGAAAGGAAATGTAGCAAACCCCGAATTTCTTCTGGGAATTGCAGTAACATAGAATTCAAAATTGCTTCAAGAGATTATCTTAGTTTATTCAATCACAAAAAAATATCATACACATCTCTATGGGGTTTTTTTCCAAGCTATGGACTTTTTTCTGTATTTCAACATTTCTTGTTAGAAAATATTTTTCCTGATGTCCTATAAATGTCTTTGCTGTAAATGAAAATTATTCCTTTCTAAATTCCCCATCTTCCCAGAAAATGCTGATTATGAATCCATGACTTTTCTTTAGAAGAAACCAAATTCTCCTCAAAATCCTTTTTTTCCTTTTGTTGACTGAAAACCCACAATTTTTCCAGTTTTTATACACAACCAGATGTTGTGAGTGATGATGGAATGATGGAATTGCTTAGAAAGATTATGCTAATCTCTGTGGCCTCTGAAATTATTTTAAATCTATTGCATAGCAACTAATATTTCTCTTTGTAGTTACTAATACTGTGATATACATTAGAAAAGATTGTTTAATTTAATGGGATTTTACAAGCTCAAAAATCTTCTTTAGGGCTGACATATTAATCTATTTTCTTTAATCTAGGAAGCATAAGGGTTAAAGTTAAAATACAGTAGAGATAAAGATTCTGAAAAGTAATTATGCAATAGCAGAATCCCAATGCTGTAAATTTCCTGACTTTTGAAATGTTTTAAGCTTCTATACATTTGAAAAACAGAGTTGTAATAGTCTTTTCTGCAGGAGGAGCCCAACAAAGCTAATTTATTCTGGCTTTTCCTTTTACCCCAAAGTATACCAGGTATTTTGAAGTCACTGGTATAGCAGTGCACAGTGAAAGTGTTATTTCTGCCTTCAGCCCTTGCTTTTTTTGCAATGTGTAGAAAGCAGTAATAAAAAGAGCACAGGCCTGGAGAGAAAATGATGTTCATTGGACCACAGGATACACAAACTGCTCAAGTTCTAGGCATTTTCATTAATTGAGCATTGATGCTGTGGCAAATGAAAAGTTTTACATGACAAATTCATGTCACTGGGCAATTTTAGTCTCTCCCAAAATATTTGAAAAATTATAGTTGTTTTGGGAAATGTGCTGATTATTTTTCCCCTTCATCTTGCTTTGTGTCTGATCTCTCTTTCCTAAAACGTTTTTGAAGTGTGTGATTCCCTCTTGCTTTTTCATGAGTGCAGATTCAGCTGTATATAGCAAATACAATACTTTAAGGCAGTACTATGAATTTTTTTGTTGTATTGCTGACTTGGGAATTTATACTTCGGAATTTTGTCAGTTATGACTTCCACTCTGTGCAGTCCTTTAAGCACCTCATGTTCTTCCTTCTGGAAAAGCAAGAAGAAAATCCCCTTTTTCTGCAGATGAGATGCAAAGGGCATTTAGAAGAACCAGCAGCTGCCAAACGATGTGCTACAGGTTAGCAGGCTGCATCTCTAATCCAGCTTCATTTGCCATTGCATCACCTGCTCACCTTATACACTGAATAGAAACTTGAATATCATATCATGGCAGCCCTTATTGGTGGCTGTTGTATTCCTACAATAGTTTATTAATAAGACACTTGGATGTGTAAAAATATTATTTCTTTTCTGTATTTTGCTTGCTATGGCCATCACTGAGATAATTAATTTTGACCCACTCAGGTTTCTCCTCCTGATTTGTGTCTTACATAGGGAACATTTTTTGTTTGTTTCTTTTGGTCAGAAGGAGGGGGTGCAGTGTAAGCTGGCTGCTGTTGATTTGGCACTGACTCCTAGGGTCCTCTGTGCCTTCATCACAGCTGCAAATTTCTCTGATGCAGCCCCCTAAGGACTGTGTGCTTCCCTCAGAGCAATTTCAATTTTGGTCAGCTTCTGGCCCTTTCCAACACCCAGTGCTTTCCCTGCCTGCTGGTCTTTGCATTATGCACGTGTTCCCTGCACCCTGGGGCTGCTGTGTGCTCACAGCTGGCTTTGCCTGACCCCTGGCCTACCATGCCAGAGTTTTTGCCAAGCACCATCTGTATCACCTCAAAGGAAAGCTGTTGAATTGTGCACCTGCACCTATTTTGAATATCTGAAGCCATTTTGCTGCTTCAGCAGATATTATAGCATAACCTGAATACTTTTCTTTTTTAATAGAAGTTTGTCTGGAAATTGAACACTCTGTGCCTTTTTTGAGAAATGAGTCACAGTCACCACTGAGCACACTTGACATCCATTTGGGTGATGTAGTTTGAGTTTCACATTTAAATGCACTTAGCTTTGGTTGGCATAAGGGTCTCCACTGCCCTGCTCTCAGAATTATTGATATAATTCTGTGCAATCTCAGCCCTGCCTGGTGCTCTGGCAGGGCCTCTGCCATGCTGTCTCCACTCCACAGGTCTCTGGAAGGATGTCAGTCTTCACACTTGCCTGTGGATTGTGGCTCAATTATATTTCTTGTGAAACACCATCTTTGTGCATTCAGTTGTTTCTGGGAATCTTGCTTGTCTACATTCTTGTTTCCAGGTAGGAACTTGTTTTCTTTCAATTCTATAGAGATCCATTGATTAATCACTTGTTAATTATCATTGATTAATCTATGATAATTAAGCAGGTAATAACATGTTTTTAAATATTAATCATTTGCATACATGAATATTTAGTCTTTTATTAATATCCAGAGTAAATTAATTATTTGTGGTCTTTTCCGTTAACTCATATAACTTGTACAATGCTTGCTTTTGACACAATACAGTGTTAATATTTAGGCTGTAAACGTTTTCAAAACAAACCCACCATCCATCTATTTGCTGCCTTGTAGAGTACATTGGCCACAGAGAATTTGCCACAGAGAATTTATCTTCACAAGATAAATTTTCTGTTTCTTTGCTGTCATTTTCATACTGAAAATTCATAACAATCAATGTAGTGCTGTTCCTTTCTCTCTGCACTCCCTGTGTTTCCTTTTCAGACCTCTTACCTGCAGTAGTGTATGCTCTTTTTTTTTTTTCTTTTTTTAATCTTTTGACCTTCAGATTATAATATTGGGCCTCAGTGATTGAAAATCCCTTCTTATATTTAAAATGGTAGACTGTATACTGTCATGCACTTTCTTGGAACTGCTGAAGCTCTTGGCACACAGCTAGGTCTAGTGAGGATACACTGACATTTCTGCTTTAGGGAAAAACACTTATTCCAACACTTTGTTAAACTCTCTAGCTATCATGCTGTACATAGAGCTGTTCCATTTCTTTGTATAGCTTTTTTTTTGTTTTTTGCTACTCCTTGAAGCTTGTTCCTCCATTGATGGAACTTCTGCAGCACCTTGTTTCTTGCCTTGTAACTCTCTCTCTTGCCCTTTCCATTAATATCAGAACCAGTTCCAAGATCCTGGCTTTCATCCTTTACTCACTGGGAGAGAAGTCAGTGCACAGGATTTACAACAAATCCCTCAATAATTTGTTTTTCTCTGCTAGTCTTGTGTGATTTATGTACAGTGCTATTCCCTTCATGCTCCTGCTGTCATCATCTGCCTTGATAGCTTGGTTAGGACAATGGATGTTATTACTGGGCTCATAGTGCTTGCATAGTATCGAAAATTATCTTCTCCCTGGATGAGAGGCAACTGAATGAATCAAACATATGGGTTTTGGAGGAAGAGGTCTATGAGCCACAGGACATTATTATTCTGTCTTTAAGTTCTTAGCCCCTTCCCTCCCCCCAGTGTAAACCATCTTGCAAAATTTCTGTGCTGCTTTCCTTCTTGACTTCTGTGATAGGGAATTTTTTTTTAATAGTTGGAACAGTTTCTTCCGAGATTGTTTTTTTGTTAAAAATCAAACTGCAAATCTTAATCCATGTAAGTTACTGTTATCTAAACAGTAACTGTAAGTTATTGTTATCTAAAGACAACAGCTCAAAACAGTGTAAAAGTTATGCTGTGGCTGGCTTCTTGTGTGGCTTTTTGTTTTGATTGATAAATTCCTTTAGAGTGAATTTCCTCAGATGGTGGACACATTTGAATTCTGAAACTATAGAAATTTAAAATATATTTTATCTAAACATATATTATAAATAGAATATATGGAAGGAGAATAGTGCTCTAAAGTGCTCTTCCAGTGCTTTCCAGGGGCTTTAAAATAAGAATATGTCATTTTATTTATAATACTGTAATTACCATCACATAGGAAGTTTTTATCTTGTTCCCATTTAAGTCTGCTTTTGTAAGATCCTATAGCAAAATAATGTAAGTAACAAAATCCATGAAAGGATATATTATCAACAGGTCTTTTATAACTCCTGGATTTTCTCGGGTCCAGTGCTAAAAAACAATTTGTCTCAGCTGTCAGTGTTAAACTAGACACCTAAAAAAGTCAATGAATCAAAACCCAAAAACCCCAAACCTTTTGGAAGGCATTTGAAAAAAAAGGCAACATGTCTAAGAGATTGCATACAGAATCAGAGATTCATTCTGAGATATTTCATCATATTTGCATTGGAAAGAGCATACAGTCAATTTTAGTTAGTTTGAAGGTGCAAATAACTTGTTTGATGCAACTTCTTAGGAAGATGGTTGTGGGTGCAAGGGAGGTTCTGGGCTGAGAAGACACACTTCACCTGCAAGCATGTTGTGTAACACTGTGGAGTGATGGTCAGTGATCTGGGATACTGAGCCCGGACAAGCATCTGGGACAGCACCAATGGTCACAGCAACAGCACAGGAAGAGGAGAGAAGCTCAGGTGTGGGCATGGGAGTGGCGGAGAACACAGCAGTGAGAGTAAACTTTGGATTTAAAAGGTGGAGAATTACTGCTAGAAGAGTTAAACTGTTTCTTTGGGGAATAGTCTAGTGAAGAGAACCGGGGTGTAACATTATCCAAAGTCCACATTTCTTGCCTTGTAGAATGGGAGTAGTTGTTCTTTCTTTAGATTTAGAGATTTTATATTTCTTTTCCATATTTCTGTCATTCCCTTGATTAGATTGGTTATTTACATAAAACAAAGGTAATTACAATCCATTCTGTTAGAACTAATTTCCAGATCAAATGACAACTCATAATGCCTACTATTTACATTACCAGTTTGAGCGGACTATTCCTGCACTTGGTTGTCTTTAAAGACCTGCCAATTTTTTAGCTCCTCCGCCCTTCAGAGCTGTCTTTCAATGGATTCCACCTCTATTTTTCTGAATAAGGTGGTAGCAGCTACAGCTAACTGCATGGTTTCCTTGTTCTGCACTTTGCTTTGTACATACTTTCTCACCTGTTTTTCGTTTATCATTTTTTTGTGTGACTTTTTGCTGTTCTGAGTGAAAATGCATGAGTTTTTTTTACCACAAAATGACAAATGACTGATTTGCTGAGTGGGATGCACCATTACAGAAGTCAAGATCTTTCACCAGCAAGGCACAACTGTTTAAGGAACCCACGTTTTGCTAGCTTACTTTTAAACCCCCTGAATTTGCAAACATGAAGTTCCATGGTGTTATATATTTGCCTAGTTTCCCTCTCAACACTTTCATTCTGCAGTGGAAGCAAGACCCTACTTTTCCCAAGGAACAGCAGGCACTCCTCCATCCTACTTGTCCATGTATATTTTCTGACACTAGAAATCTGAGGCTTAGGAACTTGACTTTGGTAATGATAAAACACTGTAACAGAACAAGAGAGTAAACATAATTTTCAGTCCAACAACACTGCCTTTCCCTGAAATCGTCTTTGCCAATGTAACTAATGACTTGGCAAAAAAGGGAATTCCATGAGCCTGCACTTCATTATTATGTATTGAACAGATGTAAAAAGTTCATGGTGACTTAGTTTGCTATGGTTTATTTCTAAGTAGGTAGGGTTTGGGTTTTTTTATAAAGAAACCTGTGTAGCTGAACTTGAGAAACAACAGATTGTTCTTGGCCCTGATGAATACCCACAGGAATGAAGAAGGCAAAAAGGGATCTGTTGCCACCTGTATGTGTGACACCACTTCAGGCTGTTCTTTGTTCTCGTTTGCCTTTGATGTTATGGTTGGTTTGATATATAGGGAAGAGCTGACTAAAATACTAGGGCGTGATGGTATAAGCACACCATCTAAAAAGAAGTGGGAATTCCCATGGAAATCTGGAAGGCTCAGAGTGTTTTCCCGCAAGAAAATACCATTTCATACCCCCTCCAGTGCAGGCCAATGTTACAATCTGCCTTTCTACTTCTAATTCTGAAGAAGTTATTTTCTGTCCCTCCTGAGATTGATGCCTTGCATATGTGTATTCTGTGCACTGCTAGACTCAGATTTAGGCTCTGTGGGTGATCTTATGCCACCACAGGCCATTGTACATTCTGTAAAACACAATGAAACTGATAAAAGGGAAAAAGGGCATCCAGGTGAATTGCCAGAAGCAGCCTTCAGGTTTCTTGAACCTCCTGAAAATAAGACAGGGAAAAGAATATACTTTCATCCCTCGATGCTAGTATATCATAATGTTCCTATGCCTGAAACTCCTAAGGTTCCATATTTTCAATATTAGTACCTTTTGTCTCAAGCTAGCTCTTAATTAGGTGACTATTGTGGGAATTCTATTTAAAAAGAAACATCATTCTTGCCTAAATTCACAATTAAATTCCTCCTTACTTCATTGTTTGAACACAAATGGTTTTCATGTACCATTGGAGACTTCAGTAGGTGAACAGCTATATGCTTAGATAAACTTGAAAAGGTATATAAATGTTTATTCCAGCTATGTTCCGAAGTAGATTTTTCAAGGCAAGAAAACTGGATAGAATCATATCCTAGACAGAATTCGCAATGGAGAAAAGTTTGTTTCAAACTTGGGTCTTTAATTAAATTGTCCAAACAAACAAACAGCAACTCAAAAATCAGACGTTACAATAACTACAGCAGGAAGAAAGTGCTCTGTTGCCTAGAGATTATTTCAAATGTTGATTCCTCAGGAGGATTGCTCTGTGATACATTTAATATACTGTCAAATATAAAATTTGGTTAAAATTTTGCTTATCTCATTGAAAGATTATTCATCTGTTTTCCCTTTGCTCAGAAGTAATACTTTACTGGGCTGACTTAGATTCCATTTTTGCAAGTTGGTTTGTAGGTGGGAAATACTTGCTCAGGTAAGCAATGCTTTTTGATTTAAATGGAAATAGCTCACTTGGGCAAATGACAGCATGGTTAGACCAATTGCTTCTCCATTTCCTTAGTCTTTTATTCTTTCTGCAAATTGTCAGCATGCATCTGTTAACTCTGAGACGGCTATAGAAAGAAAAAAGTTTAATTCTTCAAAGTTGCTGACACAGATTTTTTCTGATAGGCCATTCTCTGCTTCAATGGGATTTCCAAATTTATGAAAATTCAGTATCAAATGCTGAGGGTCCAAGTCTTTACTGAAAGGCAAAGAAAAATTTGTAAGTTTCTAATAATGGCTTAACCAATGTGAGAAGGACTTTCTTTTACTTAATCTGTGCACCTTGAATTTGAAATACTTTCAGTTTTCCCTCCTGTCCTCTTAGTCTTTCTGGATTGCCTTAGGTGATCAGACCATGCTAGGGCTACATAAGTAGTGATGACAGCAGAAAATGCTTGAAAGATAACCCTTAAGCCCTCTAGAACATGTTGATGTGAGCAGGAATAACGTGGCCTGGTTAAATAGGTAAAATTATTGGGGAAAAGATCTCCTGAAAAACAGTGACAGAGGGAGGCCTCTCAGCTTGGAAGCTGGGGGCTGGAAGTAGCTCTGTGAATCAGAAACTTCCTTGAAAAGAATATCTGGAAACTGTGTGTATGACAACTGTGGCAATCTGGATGCCAGAGGAACCCAGAGATAACACCAAGAGGTGCATAAACAAGGAACTGCAACAACAATTTATCTCCTGAGCAAGTGGTAAATAGTCTGGAAAAATCAAATTGCTCTGAAATAATGGAAAACATAATCATCTCTTGGCTCTTACAGGTGAAAAATCAAAATTAGCAGCATCTATTGACTGCTCAAAGTGGTGCATCCTACACCCTCTTGTGTTATAAAAAAGACTTCATTGTTATCTCAAATGGAGCCTCTTTCTTAGAAAACATCCCATGCTGCACATAACTTTTCCTAAACAGGTTGAATGCTCCTCAGGGGCTTTCAGTGAGAGTTAGGACTCTGTCCAGGCTTTGTGACATGGACCACCTTAGAAGGGAGATGGTGATCTCTATACACCCCCAGACTGGGTTACATTTTAAGTCCTGAAAGCTGTGCCTGTCAGATGCAAATTAATGATTTTTTTTTCTTTTTAAAACCAAGTATATTTAAAGGAATAGGAGGTTTTTTTCTGTGTGTGTGAAGAAAAAATCTTAAAAATGTGATGAATTTATTTTCTCCATTAGCAAGTTGTTTCCTTCTGTTGCTTTTTAAAGTATATAAAAGAAAGTACAGCAAGTTTGTTAATAGCATTATGTGACTTCAACTTATAAAGATATATGATATATTCTAGATTTAATTTTGTAGTATTGGGAATGAAAATTAGTGGTGAAACATTTAAGAAACTCTGCTTTTCAGAACTTGTGTTCCAGAATTCTTGGGAGATTAATTTTCTTTTCCATTACACTTGAACTGTGTTCTTTTCACCATAATATTTTCACAGCTAATGATTTCTTTAACCTATGAGAGGAAACCAGTAGTAACTGTAAACCTACTTTTGTGACTATTTTCCTTTTCCCTTATTTGATTTGTTCTAATCTCCATTTTTATGCAAGGAAAAAATGAAATTGCCTGTAAGTCTCCATCAATATCCATGTTAGTATTAATACTTATTTTTCAGTCTAAAAATGAAAGACTCACTGTGACTGCAACCTGCTTACTCTACTTAATTTTGATTTGCTTCACTTTCTGCTTTTTCATTTTTTCAGGCTTCTGTGGACACGTCTTCAGCTAGAACCTTCCTATAATCATTTCCAAATTTTTATTTTAGGCAAATAACTGGGGAACCAAAGAAATGTCAACTATGACTCTGATTTGATGAGGACAGGGTATTTTGCTAGAAACTTCTGAGTGATGCTTTCAGATTCTAATGAAATTCAGAACAAGGATGGCTCTTTCCCTGTATGTAATGAGGTAAGAAAAACCTCCTACAAAGCAGGTTTTCTGGAAATGTAATGCAAGTTTTCTGCAGGGTCAAAAAATTACTCAGTTTTTAGTCCTCAATTCTCTTTTGTGTCCTAGAAAATATTCTTTTTTTAAGAGCCTTTGTGAGAAAAAAGAAAAGACTAGAAATTCAGCCAGAAAAGCTCTCAAGATGTATGTTTTTCGAACATGGGTCCTTTAAAAAATATTCCTGCTGGGTTGAAGAAAAATAGTTAATATTCTAAGATCTCTTATCCTGCTGTTGTTTAGTGCCTTGAGAGTGTTATTATGCTTCCACATATTCTTTATCCCTGAATCTTTGACTTGGCTTTACAACACTGAAATAGAAAGCATTTACAAACATGATCTCGTGTCCCTGAAAAGTTTGAAGAGAAGATGTGATCACATCACAATGAGATTGTCTAGCAAATAAGAAGGACAATGACTATGCAAAAACCCCCTCATTTTCCAGTGGCAATCATTCTTTTATTTTGAAACACTTTAAACCTACTAATATTAGTGAGCTAGGTGAAAGGCAGAATTTTAAATGCCACCTCACAGCTAAGAAATCAGATTTCAAATTAAAGGATGGGAAAATTGGAAATTTTATCTGATTACTATTAAAAAAATAATTCAAAGCTAGACTCAAGCTTCTGCCAATAATCTTGGTTTATTGTCATTGAAGGGCTGTGGTAATAATCGTACAAATGGACAGTTAATTTTTTCTACGTATTTGAATCACTTTTTTTCTGAAATTAAGTACCATATTTTGTGAAGGTAGCTATTTCTCTCTACAAGACCTGAGCTGAATGTTCTATTGAAAGGCACTGGACTAACAGCTGTGGAAAGCATAATTCTCTATTTAATTAGTACACTGAACTCAAGTAATGACATTTTAGGGTTTTTGGTTTTTTTTGGGTTTTTTTGGTGTTTTTTTTTTTTTTTTTTTTTTTTTGTACACTGTTCTACTGGTGAGTTTCAGGTCTGCTCTGGAGTAATTACCTATATCTCAATAATTAAGGGGAGTTTTTTATAGGTTTTAATCAACCTGTACTTTGCTTTTGAAGGCAAAGTACTGTGTGACTAATGATAAACTGCCTGACAGTCTTTGGCTTCATCAGTGGATATGGAAGTTGGTCACAATTTTGTCTTTTAGATATATTTTTAGATCAACAAATATTTAATATGGGCCACAAAAGAGGCATTAAAAGATTATCCTGGTTGATGTTTTTATTATTGTTTAATTTTGAGTTAGTTTACCTGAAATGCCATTAGAGTGAGGATCAACAGGATCTGGTACTAAAATATGATGGATGGGTTGACTGTTCTGTTTGGTTCAGATGTTTTGGGTGCATGTGCTATATTGAGTAATTATCAATGTACATTTATGTCTTACATGCATAAGCTTTGATTGTTTTTTTTTTTCACCATTTAGATAAACAAATACTCTCTCATAATATGCATAGCAGTGTTTCCACTTCCATGAATATGGATTCTATCTTTATTTTACAAATAAATCATAACTTCTACATTAAGAAAGGAGTAGTACAACATTGCTTGTATATATGCAGGCAGAAATACCTTATCTGTGGGGTTTTTTTGTTTGTTTGTTTTTGTTTCTGTTTTTATTATAATATTGTTTGTAAAGCTAAGGAGATTCTAAAGCTAATTTCATTATTGTTAAACTCCTGGATAATCTGTTCTGTGACTTTGTGCATTGTTGACATACAACATTCAAAATATTTTTTTTGTTGTTGAAGGCTGTTGTTTAGTCTTGTTTTCACTAAAGCTTGTTATCATTTATCCTGCTCATCCAGCTGCAAGGTTCAATCCCTGTCCACTGAATTTTCTTAATGCCCCATGATTTCACTGGCCTGAAACTGTTATAGTACAACTTTCTATTCTTATTTAATGGCATCACCTGTTTTTAGCTTAGAAATACAACAGCTGATCATGTGTGTATGAACATTTGTAGTTCCTTTTAGGGTGTGGTGTTTAGGATTTAGGAAACTGAAAAGCAGCAGAAGTGCAAGGATAAAGGAAAATGGGAAAAATGTGGAAAATAATAGACAAAAGTATGGTACTTCTGGCCAAGCTTTATAATAAACTTATTTTCTATAAAGCTAAATAAAATGGATTTGTCTTGACCATCTGCACAAAGGGATGTAGGAGATACGAGAATAAGAAACTTCTTTACCTGACTATGCAGGCACTACCTTATCACCAGCCCTGTCATTCAGATGTAAGTCATGGAATCATTCTTTCTTCCATCTATGAGGGAATGGACAAGCCACCTCTCTATCCACAGAATCATATAAATCTGAACAGCTGAGCTGACAAGGAAGAGGTCAAGAAGCACCAGGATACATAATGGTGTGAACTGTTTTTTGTATACTGGCATAAAATTATAACTTGTGGGTAGTCTTTTCAGAGTCTTTCAAATCCTCTGGGCTCTGGGTTGCTGACAGCTGTTCCAGAAACAATATTCCATTCCACACATTCTCAGAACAAGGTGTTAGTTCACAGCACCAGTGATTGTAGTGGGCAACCTAGAAATTGCATCCATGGAATTATTCCTAAAAAAGAAATGTATCTGAGCAAAGAGGCACTTATGTCACCACTACACCTGTTTGGGGAACAATGGCCTAGGAAAAAACACTTCTGAAATGAAACTCTGCATGGCAGAAAGAGGAAAGGTTCAATCAGGTCCTCAAATTCCAGTGCTGAATTTTTGAAAACTGAAGACTGATCTGAGCTTGCAGACGTGCACACGGCTGCATCTGTGCACACAAATCTGGTATTTATATAAGACATCATTCAATATGTGCATGTCTTTAGGAGGCAGAAGTCAGTCTACAAGAATATATTCCTTAAAACCATTTTACAATATATGTATTCAGTATATTCAATATATTCCATTTCAACCATTTACAATATATGTATTCAATATATATGTATACAATATATTCCATCTTCTTGGAAAGAATGATGATTTCTAATATTTTTTCAAGCTAAACATTTGCTTAAGATCCTTTGCTAAAATGGTCTTTAAAACATTTTGTGGTGAGATTGTCACTGTGACTAGATTCTGATTTAACTCCAAAACCAGACTGCAAAGTAATAGTTTGAGAAGAGGAACTTTATAATCTGACAGTGCAGAAAAGAAAAAAAAAAGAAATTATACTGTCACTTCTAAAATGGAAAATTGTAATTGTTTCACTGTGTTTATCACAAATATATGTTTAATGGCATGCCAGGATTTACAACAATTTTCAGATATCTTTGCTGTCAGGCTGTCTCATAATGGCCAGAAGATTTCTTGCCATATTTTACCTTTAATTTGAATGGCAATCACTGCTGACTGTGCTTCCTTTTCTTTCCAGAAAATTATGTCTGCATAGTACTGTGAGTTTTACATTTGATTAATAAGGCAGGGGCTTTCAGTACTATCATCATAAAAAGCCAGATGACCATAAATGGCACCGAGTAGGGGTTGAAGAGTTGTCCCAGTTCAATCCTTGGAGCTTTTTGGTTGAATTTAAGCTATAAGCTATACAAATATAAGCTATAAAATATTTTTTAGGTAGGAACTCTTACTGGTGTATCTTAACATGTCTTTAAGAGATTAGGCTGTGGCTTTTGAGCTCACAATTGGCCTGTGTAGATACTTCTGGGCCCCTTTTGGGTCTCAATCATGCATCCTGTCTGGAAAAGCCAGTGCTGGAAACCAGAGGAAGATTATATTTCTGTCTGAATATTTTATATTAGGATAAAGCTTTTCTGTCTTTTATCAGTTCATACTATTTTCATGTAATACTCAATTTATGAGAAATAAGTTATAATATTTTTGAAGAACAGATGTACAAATTGCAATTGCTGTGCATTCTACCTATTCAAATTCCTGTTTCCATTGTATCCAAGCTGATCTAGCTAAATAAAAAATCAGTAAGATCCAATATTCTGAACTTCTTTGTTGCCTGTGTATGCTAACAGCAGAAATGACTGCCTTTTGTATCATAATGGCTCTTGTTGCTCAGTTGGTAAAGAACATGTGTGAGAATGGCCATGTAAACGTGACTTGTTATTGAACTCTTGAACTAAAATTCTATCAACAACTACAGAGGTTGCACCAGGTGAGACAGCAAAGCAGAGCACCAGGAAGGACATGATCCATGGGATGTGTCTTACATGGCAACAGGGATTTACGTCCAGGAAGCTTTTTGAGAAAGCAAATTGCTGGTGGAATGTGCTGTCTTGTGCTATTGCCAACCCTTCTCTTTCCCCAATATAGTAATGAATGCTTGGGGTTTTTTTCAGGCAGTGCTGTGCTGGCTGTGCTCCTGTTAATGCTGCTTAGGGTGCTGGAGGCCTTTTTGGCTGCCAGGGCATGCTGCTGGCTCATGCTGAGCTTGCTGCCTACCAATACCCTGAAGCCCCTTTTTCTATCCTTTTTTAGCTTTATAGGTGCCATGATTTAGAGTAAATTCTGTCCAAAACATTTAAAGGATCGTAAGGCTGTGCTGTTAAAAGGAATCAGTAAAAAGAAAATGAACATCAAGATCAGTATTCATGAATATCCCATGAGATTCCTTCCTGACACTGATTTTTTGGAGTCATTTCATTATGTGACATGGAAGACAAAAGACAGCTTTTTATTACCCTGGAGAATGATGATTTTCCTACCTGTTGGACTGAATGAATTGTTGGGCCATATTCACATAATTTTCCATTTATTAGGAAATCTTGTTTGTGCTGTCTCCTAGAGAAAGACAGGCAGAAGTCATTTAAGAACAAAATGCCTAAAAGAGCATGTACTGGAGAAAGAAGGGGAGTTAAAAGCAAAAAGGGAAAGCACCCACCACCCTTATGCATATAGCTGCTGATAGTTTCAACATTTTAACACCAATGAACAGTGCCCTGAGAAAAACTTCTTAAAAAGCTCAAACCAAACAACCGCCTTAGCACAAAAATAAGCAAAACAGTATCTGCCCCAAATAGCTATTAAATTAAAAAAGTTAGGATTTCATAAAACACCAACTAAGTGGGTCAAAACCACAAAATTATTGTGATGAATGTGTTGAATTTTCAGCATTTTTGAAGGACAGTCATATCTTGTAATTTCCCATTTTTTTCCCTGTGACTTTCATGTTGATGGGTAATAAATGCAGAAGTCTGGTTTAAAAATCAGTTGCTTCCTTTCCTCAAATCTCTCAGAAGCATGACAGCACATATCTATTTCACATCACAGTACTGAGAAAAAAATGACACTCAACATCCTTCCCACAAGAGACAAATTGGAAATAGAATTGAAGCTTGCTCTGAACTGCTTGGAAGAGCAAAACTGGTGGTGAAGTGAGTATGAATTTGCACTACTTTGACCTTGAGGCATCATTCCTGAGAGGCATAAACAGTGAAAAGTAGGTGGCAAGAAAAAAAGTCAGTACAAATCTGGTGGGGTAATAAAGGAAGTTTAACATATTTTTTATTAACTGTTTTAAACACTTGCTTTAATTACACATGAACATACAGTCTAGAAATATCATCATAGGCTTTCAATAGAATGCCTACTCAAAATAATTATTTTATTTTATTTTTAATTTCCAGTTTCTTTCTTCTATTTCTCTATTATTACTATTATGATACAAATTATATGTTGCCCTCAGTAAGTATTAATTGATTCTTTTAAAAACACTTCATGGGTTCCACACAAAGAACCAATGTCTGTAATAAATGTTTTTTCCACATCCAGACAGGTAATTCAACATGAAAGAAGCAAGCTGGCATATCCTTTCTTGTGTTTCACAATTTTGGAGCATTAAGATGCACAGAGCAACACAAGATCTTTCTCATGCAAAATTACTTATCTTAAGCTGACCACTATCCTCAGTGAATAAAAATTCATAATTCTGCTCTGTGTGTCCTCATTTGTTTGCTCTCCCTTAAAACAAAAACCAGAAGCTGGTGAACTATGTACTGGATAGAAAGACTGAAGACTGAAATCCCATTTGGTCTGAAAGTATGTACTTGACATAGAAGGATACACATGAAGGACCAAAAGGAAAGATGTGTATCTGTTCATCCAACCATCCATTTTTATGCTACTCCCCTTTCTGCACTCTTTTTGATATGCTCCAAGAGTTCAGTCTTGGGTTTTAAGTTCAATACTTCTGTCTGAAGGACATAATGAGATTTTTTTTTTTGAAAACATGCTGCAAATGGGATAGTAGTTTCTCAGTTGTAACCCATGAAAACTATTATTGCAGATTGATTGTTAACTTTTTTCCTAGCAAACAGTTCTATCTCACAGTGTGATCTTCTCCCCCCTTCACAGACTTGGAGTTAAAAATAAACTGAAGTTTGCACAGTTGTTATTATATTTTCTCTTAACACATGACTGACATTTGGACAAAAATCACTTTTCACTCTCGCTTTCATTCTTTTCCCAAAATTTTTGTTTTGCTACTGAATGTTTCTGAAGAGTATACATTGTTTCTTCTTCCTTCTCTTCAATCCTGTTTTACTGGGTCTTTTGAAGATATCAAGAACACAATGTTGCATACCTGACCACTGATTTTTATTTTGCTATACTTAATTATTTGAAAATAAAAGTCACCTAGTTGTGCTGACAGGTTTTGCTGGTCATTTGTTTAACGCAGCCTTGGGGTATTCAGCCATTTACTATTCTAGCTGAAGGCAGCTCAAGGCATTTTCATCTGCCAGACCATAATCAGTGTTGCCTTATTTTGTGTTCCTTGTTATCCAGGTCAAATGTTTTGAATTTGTTAATATGGAAAACCTCAAATGTTATTTGGCCTTTCAAACTGCAACAAAAATAAATACAAATAAAACAGTACTCCAACTATCACACACATTTTTTTTTAAATTATTTTCAAAGGCTTTCACATTTTGGTGAAATAGGTATGAACTAGAACAATAAAATCTCTAGACCCATGATGCCTAGAGAGGTTTCTGCCAGCTAGAAGCACAAAACCTGCAATGATTAGTCCTCAATCCCAAACCAGTAATGAAGGAAACTGATTCTCAGAACTTGGCAAGAGTGCCTTAAATACAGCAAAGACAGAAATACATATTCAATCTTTGGTACCTATAAACAATATTTCATTCCTTCCTTTATGTTATATTGATCTTTGTGTGAGGAGACGGTTTGTTTTGAAGCAAATGTCTCCGAGACACTTTGATTTTCTATGAGCTTTCAGAGGAAATGTCTGGGAACAAAAAGGATAACTTCAGTTACAATGAACTACTGAATACTGCAGCTGGGCTGCTGATGGTTTTGGAACAGCCCATTTGTATCTTCGGGTACCTTTTCACTTTGCCATAACCTGTTGTGTAGACATATGCCATTTTCACATGCTTGAGACCAAATGTCCCTGGTTTTAGGCGAATGTGGGCAGCTGAGTGTGATGCAGAAGGTTGCACCACTCCTTGTGCAAGCATGGTACATCTGACATGTGCTGTTATGGTTATTTACATGCATCAGGTCTGTGGAACAGCACAGAACATGCCATGGCTTTAGCTGTCCTGGAAGTGCCAGATCCTACTTCAGAAAGGAAAGGAATTTCCTTTCTGGTTGCTAATTTATTCCTTTCTATAATAGTTGAAATTCCTTTCTGGTTAATCTTTATGCCATTATTGGGTAAACTATATTTTATCATTATTTTCATAGGTTGCGCTGTCCCCAAATTCAATACTGAGGAGAGATACATTCAATAAAAACTTGATCCAGCAACCAGACATTTTTAAGAAGCAGCGAATTTGGCTCTGAAGCACTCTTCTCTTAATACATTTCTGTGTGTGTCTGCTGCTGCAGACATTTGCTGGTATTAAGAACAGTATGTATACTTCAAATCAGACTCTGATACTGAAAATGAAACAAAGAAACTTATAAACAAAATAGGCAAGATTATTTTGTACCCATGTTGGGATCTGGCTGGGTAGGTAAGATATATTTATGTAACTGAGTAGAAAATGTTTTGCATTCTGCAGTGAGAGCATGTAATAAGTGATTTCACTGGCCATCCTGCAAGGCTACATTTGTTTTAAAACTTGTAGATACATAATATCAGCATAGTAACAAACATGCACACAGCTTAATCTTGAGAAACAAAAGCCATTGTTATGTTCTTACTCCCTATGATAATGTCATTGTTTAGTAACAACAAAATTAGAAGTTTTTCCACAGCCACTTGTTTACTTCCACATGGACATTGTTTTCATCCCATATTTAGTACAATTTTGGTCAGTAAGGCACAGAACAGTGAAAGTTGTTTTAGTGAGGAGACTGACATATTGCAGTTGTACAAAAGGTAGTGAACTGTGACAAGAGTCAAGGCAGCGTAATTGCCATTATCATTGATTTACCAACAGTGTTTCTGGTGCTATTATGTGCCCAAATTAATCTGTCTGAAAATAGCTTGCCTTGATAGAGCACTACGAAATTAGTTTGAAGTATTTGTTCCTGTATTTGAATTAATACAGTCTAAGAAAGAAAATTCAAGTTTCCTGAATCTCTTATAGACCCAACCTCTTTGGAAGTTGCCAGCCCCAGGGCTTCTGAATCCTAACTTCATTTGGAGCCACTTGCATGGCTCCTTCAAATTCCCCTGGAAATCTTTGTCCATTGAATTCCTTCCATGTAGCTGCCTTTTCATTGTTCCCTTCACGATGCAAATTAAAATATCAAAATTTAATTTTTTTTCCACAGAAGAAACAAAATCATACACTTTAAAATATGATGATATTTTTATCTCATTTTGATGTATCAAGATGGAAACAATTTTGAACTGTCATTTTGGAACACAGGAGAAAAAAAGAGGTCTAAAATTGCTTTCTCCCAGTAAGGTTTGAGTTTTGATAAAAATAGGCTCTTCTGTGAGAATTCAACTTTGAAAAAAATACATCAGTTTCCCTAATATCATAAGCTTTGCAATTAATTAACAGAAATTAATAAACTCATCCTTGTCTGGAGTATCTCTTTTAATGAGGAGAGACTGTGGAAGTTGGGCTTCTGGAGAAGCCTGGGAGGGGATCTCACCAATGCACATAAATATCTCCAAGGTGGGTGCCAAGAAATTGATGCCAGACTCTTTTTGGGGGGTGCTTAGTGACAGAAGGAGCAGCAATGACCATAAAATAAAACACAAGAAGTATCATCTCGGCAAGCAGAAGAATTTTCCATGATGGTGGCAGAGCACTGGAACATCTGCCCAGGAAGGTCCTGGATTCTCCCTCTCTGGAAATATTCCAAATGCACATGGACACATTCCTGTGTCACCTGCTTGAGGTGACCCTTCCTTGGCAGGGAGGTTGGACTGGATGATCTTCACAGGTCCCTTCTAAACCAAAGTATTTTGTAATTTTGTTCTCTTTAAAATTCTTATTTATTTTCTTCTGAATTGTAAGCACATGCCATACAGAGAAAAAGTAACACATCATGGAAATGCTCAAGTTTGTGTGGAGACAAAACAGAAGTCATCAGCCAGGCAAAAAAAAAAAGTTGCACTTTTCATCCTATGAGCAGAAACCATGTTCTTATTTATTGTCTGGAAATCTCAGTGTCGTGGTTTGACATGGAAGTGAATTCTTTCAGGAAGTTGGGTCAAACCAATCAGTGGTCAGGTTTGGATATTGGCACTTAAAGTGACCACTGAAGGTATGGATACGCCTCTGAGAACACAGGGGGTTAAAAGCAAGAACTCTCAAGAGCTCGTTCTCTTAAGTTCCAGTTAAGCTGCTGTGCAGATCTCCCCTACCCAGCCATGAAGCTGGGTGGGAGAGGGGAAGCCATGTGGCCTAGTTGAGGTGAGCTGAGGAGTAGAAAGTCTGAAACCGGACCAGCTCCTGTAGACAGAAGGGTAGAGAGAAGCAGAGATGCCTTTGTCGTCCCCCCCCAAGAAAGAAGAGACAGACAGTCCAGACAGCACCTGTAACTTTGCCAGAGCGGAAGAGAAAGGGGAGGGGGGGAAGGCACCCAGCCTTAGCCTTAAGAATCGACTGCTAAGCAGAGATGTCAACTGTCCAGAGAGTCTAAACTTTTAACCCTTTCCTAAGAAATGAAGGCTTTATAAAATATTTCTCCTCCTTGATTTGAAGTAGAAGAGAGACAGTCTGAAATCCGAAATGATGGAAGAGGAAATTTTTGAGTTAAAAAGAGATGATAGAGTAGCTTGTGGCTGGACTTTTCTTGTTAACCATAGACTGAACCAAATTCTCCAGACAGAAGCTGTAATTAAAGGAGTGTGTTAGTGAGCTAAGAGACTTGTTTCAGTAATTACCAACAAAAAAGTAGAGAGAAAAAAAGAGAGTTGAAGAAGGTGTGGAGAAGCCCTCTGTCTTTGAGGAAGAAGAAGAGGAGAAGAAGATCTCTGTTCTTAGACCCTCGGCCCCAGGGGGAAATGGGGGGGACTGTAGTCCCGAAATAAGAAACTGAACTGTTGTCTCTTTTAGTCCATAGCAAAGCATCCTTAAAGGAGCCCTATGAGCAGTCTGTCCATGCACAGTGGTGAGAGCACTGTAACATAGAAAAGAGAGTGTCACCATGGCAAATTTTCTCCGGGCAGTTGGCATGTGTGACATGGAAACACAAGGGTGGCAATTGTGTTTCCCGGGGTGTCTGTGGCACAGGAGAGACTCCTGTCTCCCTTAATAGACTGAGTATTGATTATCTGAAAGGTAACAACTTGATCAGAGATCCTAAGTAGTGTCTCACTGTTGAGTTTGTTTGGAAATTAAGTAGGAAGAGGAAGAGTGTTTTGGAAAGTCTTCATCCAGAATTTAGTGTCTAGTTTTTATAGTAGTAGTAGTTTAATAAAGTTTTCCTCTTTGTTATCAAGCTTAAGCCTGCTCTACTCTGTTCCTGATCACATCTCACAACAATTATTTAGAAAAATGTATTTTCATGAGGGCGCTAGCATGGTGCCAGTGTCAAACCATAACAGGTATGGCCAGGGTTGTTGAAACCAAACACCACTTTTGTATAAGCTAATGCTGCCTGTCCTGGTAGTAAAATGTAGAAATTATGTATGAGAGTAATATCCTTTGTATGTAACCTGGTCTTTCATTATCATCAAAATAAACATCCAATTATTGCTAATTCAAAGATCTATCCATCTTTCTATAAATCGATCTATCTATTCTTCCAGCCCCATCAGACTTTCAGGATGACCAGAAACAGTGCAGCAAAACATGATATTTGGTTTTCATCTGTAAATGTTTGAAAAGCATCTTAGTTTCTTTGTCATGAATGACTGAATTAACACCTGTAACAAAATGTAGTGGCTTGCTTTACCTTCAGGTTTGTTTTTAATCGTGTGTTCTGCCTGTAGATTCTTATCTGTGTCCTTTGACTCACTTATGAAGACATAACTTTGATCTTAGATATCCTTTCTCCCAGAAACATCCTCTGTGGATCTTTCAAAGTGTGCTTCTTCTTGAAGAACTATGTTTTGAGATATAATTGAAGATCTGCAGGAACCAGCTTCTTCCTGTTGGGAAGGATGCACAGTGCTCTTTCATTGTTTCCTAGATTTTTATTACATTCTCTTACAGCATCTTTTGTCAGTTTTATTTTAAGGAGGATTTCTCTCTGTGATCCTCTGTGACTCGTACATGGGGCATAAGATGTCAGTTTTCTTAATTACTGTGGTCAGTTTACTTTACATCATGAAGAATCTGTCTTCACTTTTGATTTTCTAATTAAAATTAATACAGAAATTTCAGAACTGCTGCAAGTAAATATTTTATATTAATTTCACTGGATGAATTAGACTTGGGGATGGACCAGAGTTGTTTTGGTTTGACAGTAGGTTAACACAAAGAAAGTTCTGAACTGTTTGTATTGCTGCTGTTGGCAAAACTACTCAGTGCCAAATGAGGAAATACTCTCATCTGTTTAGTGTGAAACTAAAGGTTAAAAAAAAGTGAATTATTATAATATGTAGGATTTTATTTACAGAACATATGCATCTCCAATCTAACATCTATCTTCTTTGTTAGATATTTTTTGTAAAAGCAGCTGAAAATAATTCTAAGTATAACTAATACATCTGTTTCTAATCAGTAAAATTAAGCACTCCATTCCTCTTCTCTAGTGCCCAAAATTCAACCCAGGAAGTAATTCTTTCTTTATAAGATAAGATAGAGATATCAAGTCCTCCCCGACTATTTTCCATTGAGAAAGAGCTGTAGGTAGCCTCTTGCATCCCATAGATTGTACAAGATCTCAAATTCTAACTTCTGAGAGCGTTTAGAAGAGATGCTTTATCTGTATTATTCTGCATCTACCCTGGATTGTTCTCTCCTCTCTCATTCCCTTTCCTGCACAATTTATCTCCCAACAATTTGGGCGTATTATCTATCATCTAATTAGGAAAATTTCCTCAAACATTTTCTCTCTTTCTTCTGGGAAATGTCATTACCACATCTGGAAAGTGGGTTCTAGATTCTCAAATGGCAATATTTCTGCTGCTAAAAGGCTTTCTCACATAGCATGTTCTGGAAATACTTTAGAAGCAATTTAGAACAACAAAGCTTTTTATGTCCTTCTGATCTCATTAATTTTTAATAGAAGTAGAAGAAAACATAACTGCTGTTTAATGTCAGGCAGGCAAACAGCCCTGACACTCTGCAGCCTGGGAAGAATCAGCACTGCTTTTCAAAAGGCCTGGATTTGGACTAGTCACTCCAGTGCTCAGAAATCAGAGCAGGGATTCTTGGCACAAATATTTAATATTAAGGTTAAGTTTATGGTCAGATCCTTTATTCGCCTCTGACAAGGAGGAGAAAGATGACACATCAAAAAGGTTCGATGTGATGCATACAAAGCAGAAGTCAGTGAAACTGTGGAGAAAAACATATTCTGTGCTTGCTATGAAAAAAGAAAATGTGAGCCAATTAACCATCATTCCTGAAAAATTAAGGTATAATTATTTCTTGCATTTGTTAAAAACAGCTCTTTTTGAATCACTGCATCAGTTCCCAAGATTATGTGGATAATTTTTAGCTTCAAAAGAAATACATGTGTTTAGATAAAAGTAAAATCAATAAATCCACAGGTCAGAATAAAGAAAAAAGTTTTTTATCTGTCTTTCCCCCTGCCTGTTTCTGCTCATATAGTACTTGGAAATTCAATATTATTAAAAAAAAAAAAAAAGTAAAATGAAGTAGCATTATTGTTTTCTAAGTAGCTGCCAAACACAAAAATCCTGTCCTTTTTTTTTCCTAGCTAAGAATCATTACAGTGGCAGCAAATCAAATGTCTCAGGGAATTTAAGTTTTCCTTACTTCTGCCATGCATAGAAAAAATTTGAATATTATGCTGACTTTCTTATAATTATTCTGATAATGTAACAGCTCACTGAGCTACTTTCATGAATTTCAAGACTCTTCATTTTTCAGAGACAGGTAAAGAAAGCTTGTGGTAGATACCTGCTAGGTGCTGAATGCTTTTTGGAAAATTAGAGAAATGAACAGGGAGATTGCATTAGAACTAGACAAGAACATGCAGCTGTGGGAGTGTCAGTACTAATTTAGGAAAAAGAAAAAAAAAAGAATAAAATAATATTTTTAATGAGATTAAACATTACACTAGGGCACTTTGAAAATCAGAATGTTCCAAATAAAATGGGTTTTTCTGGCCATCGGTGATTTCTGGAAAGGGATTTCAATCCTCAGTTCCTTTTCTACTGATGATGGGTAAAGAACACCCTTTTGTAGCTGATTTCAACTGTCAGTTCAATCTTCTTCTCCTCCTTTGAAGTCAGAATTATCTAATCCCTCAGTTAAATCAAATGTCAGTTTCTGTTTTTATATTAAAAGAATTGTATAAAACACACTGAACATTCAGTGCTTCGCTGAAGTGTTTATCTTTTCGTCTCATTGATTTTGTAGACAGTTTTCTCTTCCCTTCAATGTCCCTTTTCTCTTTGAGATGCCTACTGTGCTGCAGTGTTAGGGTTTTTTTCACAATGCCAAATAGCATCTCAGCAAGCTTTAAGATGTGCACTTTATTATAAGAGGAAAATGTCTCACTGTCATGTACGTGATTTTGGATTGGTTTGTTTTCAGAAGGATAATGCTGCTTGGGGAATGGAGGTCGGATCAAATATATCGCATCAAAACTTGCAGGTTCCAAAGACAATGCCTCAGCTTTGTCTGGCTTTCAGGGTAAAATGGCCTGTTAATTGAATGCAAAACTGAAATGCCAAATAAAAAAATGCTTCATCAAGGAGCTATAGATTATGGAGCTGGGTTTTGGCACTGAAGAGGCAGTATCAACAGAAAGATCACTACACAACCACCCAAACTGCACTTTACTCTGCTTTTTATTACACAATGAATACTCCCTCATCCTCTGGAACTGTCGTTTCTTATGTGCTTATCAGTGGTATTCTGTGATTCAGAAATCACTGGATGAATCATTAACTTCACAAAGGCCTTTTTCATGTCACACTAAGTACAGGAGTACTTAATCCATAAACAAAGTTATAATCCTTGGTTTCACAGTTTCCTGATCTAACAACTGAACCTACCCCTCTGAGTCAGGGTGCTAATGAGAAAATTGCATTGAAGCTTCAGTGTTACTGAATCGAGTTGAAAATATGATTTCAGACACTTAAAGAAAACTGCATTTCTTCCTCTTTTTGGATAACAAGTGGCACAGTAATCTAAGAATAACTTTTCTCAGACTTGTGGTTCACAGTAGGATGGGCTCAAGGATGTGTTTGGGACCCAGAGGAGTTTGAATAGACTGTCCCAATCAGCCTTCCAGTTTTAAAGGAATGTGGTGGGTTGACCTTACCTGTACACCAGGTGCCTGCCAGAGTAATTTTATCACCTTCCCTCTTCATCTGGGGAGAGATACTGGAGTGCTTTAATTTTTAAATCATAAGAAACAAAACCAGGTCACCCACCTGGTACTGGATAAAAAACTTCCCGAGGCTTAAGCATCAAAGACAGGGATTATGTTATAGTTAAATCCAGTTACAAATGTTTTTATATGAACATCACTGTCAGCCTCTTGACTCTTACATCTTCATTTTAAGGTAGTGACTTTACTAAAGTCTTGTGTTTAAGTCCACTATCAAGTTAGTGATAGTCAGCAGATTATGTGAGTCTGTGGTTGGATATTAGCATGGCATAAAGGTAGACAGAAGAACTTGGCAGGTTGAAAGAGTTGGGGTTGCCTAGAGAAGTTCTGGTTAGTCCATGTCTGGAAGTTTTGAAGGCTAGGTTGGATGGGGCTCTGAATAACCTGGTCTGGTGGAAGGTGTCCCTGCCCAGGGCAGGGGGTTTGGAAATGGGTGATTTTTAAGGTCCCTTCTAACTCAAACCTATTATAAATGCTGCTTTAGAAATCCATGTACTAGACATGCTAAGAGATGACTGATACATAGAGATAAGTTCCCTTTCTCTTTCTTAAAGTCTAAAAATATTCTTGATGAAAGATGCAATTGATGAAAGTGAAGTGATATTTTTTAACAGATGTAACAAGCCCCCAATTTATAGCTTCAAGTTAGAGTCCTTCAGACAAGATGTCTTGATCTGAATTAATTTTTAAATTAATAGTGGAATATACTGAAGTGGCTTCTCCACTGAGAAGCAAAATGGTACTTTACCATTAAAACCCTATAACGTGTTCACTACACTTCTAGTACTGTGACTCTTGCTGCTAAATTTTTTGTACATTTAGGTCAAGGAAATGTTAGAAAATGGCATTGCAAAAAGCAGAGGATATATCTCAAGAGAATGCAGCTACTTGGGTGCAAGTCCTTACAACTGTGACCTGTAATATAAGAATTGCATTGTTACTTTAATGGATAATCATGTAGATATCTTTTTACATGGAGAATGTCTTTGTTTTCAATAGGTTTGTGGAAAGTACTTTTCCCAGAAAAGCTTATCTAACACCCATTGAACTAAGTTGAAAAATTACTATTGATCTGGATGAAAATGAGATCAGCCCCATACTGGGAAAAATGACACACACATATGTAGAATAGTTAATGAAGAAAAGTAATTACACACATATATAGAATAGTTAATGTAGAAAAGTAATTACTTCTTGCTTTATAATTTGGTATAAATTTAGCAATTAATCACCAAAAATTAACAATAGTTTCTAGAATTCTATTCTATTTTACATTTCAAAGTGATTTTATCATTTTCCTATATCTATCACACAGTATCATTCTTTTTTTTTTCATTAAATGAAATAATTTTACAAAACGTTATTGCTCCTTTAGGTACTTTAAGGATTTAATGTATAACATTAAGAGTTAAAAGGAATTGTAAGCTTAATTTAAAAAAAAGAAAAATATATTATACCGTACTTGGAGTAAGAGGATAGTGCACTATGTACATAAAGATGTGATTTAACCAAATGTAAGATGCTGCAGAGGTGACCAAAGGAAGTAACTGCATGAGTTAGAATGCCTAAGGAGTATTGGTTAGTCCAAAGCCAGCTGTCTTTTTACCTCCCTGACAAACAAGCTTCAAGTGCAATAAACTTTACTGTACTGATGGAAAATTAACTTGTTGAATAAGCGTGCAATTGTTGTGGAGGTAATCACTTCTAAAGAACATAATCTTACTGTGTCTGGCTTTCTGAAATGGAATGAAATTAATTAATGGAAGCAAAACTTCACCATAAAAAATATGATGAGGTATAAATAATCATTGAATGTGTATGATCTTCATTTTTTGCAGGGTGCCTCTTAAATTTGAGTGCATTTTATGCAGTTTGTCAGTCCTGGAAGAGAAAAGAGAAAGTCTGTACAACAAGAGCTGCACATCTTCATATCTGAGGGGTTTCTTATTCTGGTAGTCTTCAGTGGGCATATGGGGAACGGGGCCTTCTGCCTTCTGTGCAGATAAGGAGCAGATTGTGCTGATGGCAGCATTATCTGCCTCATCATCTCCCATATAAGCTGTGACCCAGCACCATGTTCCAGCAGCCAGCCAAAACAAAGAGGGATTAGGAAGGTCTGTGTTGTGCCTGCTTATCACCCATGGGAGTCACTTTTAAATCTCTGCTGTGATTCAGCTGACTGCTACACAGGTCACTCGATTGTGTGCTCAAAACCATTCCAAGCTTTGTCTAAAACTGAAACTTTGCTTTGGAAACTGACAAGTTTTATGTGATTATTAATGCACATTATTGACTCCTATGCAGAGGAGAAGAAAAATGATTTGATGTCAATGATGACACACTGGAACTCCAGCTGAAAGAGAAGCAGAACACTGCAGGAATGAAGTCTTCCTTGGCTGGACTCTATTAGCAGCAAGCTGACTTACAGGAAGCTTTGACACACAGACTAATCAGATTAACCTGGAGAAGAGATGAGTCCTGAAATGCTAACACTGACAAATTGCAGATATGTGCTGATGAAAGCCATGCACCACTTGCTCTTTGCTGATTTCTTGCTCAATATGGTACATGACAATGAAGATCAAAACTGGAGACAAAAACAGACAAACCGCAGATTGTGGAGGTATGAAAAGGTATTGTACCTTTCAGCATCTTCTCTTTGTCAACACATCCATCTCTTGAGGTGTGTGAGATATCTTGAGGTATCTATTTTCACCTTAGGTAAGCTGCCAAGTGTATGTGAAACAAACAGTGCAGTCATGTCCATCTGGATAGCAAGGCAAACAGTTTGGAAAGCATTTATTTAAAAAAAAATCCCACAAATAACAAACTACAAGAAACCCATGGAATGATTACCTCATCTTTTTGCAGGTTTTTCTCCTGACTGTGTGCTAGAATTAAATCTGCTCAATGGATCAGATAGGTGCTCTGCATACTGAAATTGCAGCAAGTACCTGGACCTTGTCTTAATTGGCAGATTGTACATTTTGTGATATAGGATAAGCACGAGCTCTGCTGTACAGGTCTTTCGGCAAACAACTACTGGAGGCTCTGTCTGTGCCAGTAAGCACCATGTGACCAATTGCTGCACCAGAGGGCAAGTGACATGACACAGCTTGCATCCCCACAGCCTTTTTCCCCTCTAAAATAGGCTTGTCATGTCTATACTGCCTACGGAGACCAGGGATACACCCCAAAGGCTCTGCTGCCCGAGTCAAGGTCATGTCTGCCCCACTGCTGACCATTCAAGGTCAATGCTGGCACATGGCTCCTCAGCCTTGGCTCAGTGTTGTGTGAAAAAGATGTGCCCTCCCTTCCCCGTGCCCCTGTCCTGCTCAGCTGCCTTGCCCTCTGCTCTTCCTCATCCCCATTGTCTGACCCACGCTGAGCTCTTGGCTGGCCATGGGTGCTCTCACTCCTGTCCTGGTTGTCCCCTGGCTGCCCTTCCGCTGTGGAGCAGCTGGTGTGGCACATGTGGTGAAATTATAGCCCTTACTTACACATTCAAAGCCTGTGGTTTTCTTGGTTTTGCTTTGCAATTTGCACAAAAAAACCCCAACCAACCAAGCAAACAAGCAAAAAAAAAAAAAAAAAAAAAAACTCCAAAAAAAACTAACTAGAATTTATTTTCCATAATATCTCATAAAAATAATGCCAGCAGGTAATTTTCTTAGCAACACACTATTAAAATAAATATCAGATTTCAACATAGATTTTATGTTTTTTCCTGTTTGAAAGTAATCTGAAGAATGTCCTCAATTTATTCTGCATATGGAAATTAGGTTGAATACAAGATTGAACTTTCTCCTTTACTAACTGTGTAAAATATAACACACAATTTTCTTGTGAGCTTCCTAGCTGATATCAATGCTATTGCTTCAAGATGTAGAAACTGAAAATGGAGAGGCTTTACATATAGTTTTTATATGTAAACATTTTTTACATATATTTTAATACATATAACTTTTCTATCTTCAACAAATAGTTTCTGTCACAAAGAAATAAACAGTTGTATCCAAGGTCATGTTGTTTCCAGAAAAGTTAAGTTATATCCCTGGGTTTTTAATATTTTTAAATTTTTTTTCCAGGCCTATTTCTACTGAAGACCCAAAAGGGTGTGTTTGTTTCTTTACACAATCTAAAATTTGAACAACTAATGAGAAGAAAATATCATTTTTGATAACATTCTGGATGGGACTAGGGTCAGAGGACTAGCATGCAGTAAAAATGACAAATGTGTCATTGCTAATAAAATGGCTGCAAAGGAACAATAAAATTTTTGTATGCCAAAATATAAAACTGTATCTTTAAGAATAAAAAAATGTAACTTTATCTGGAGGATGGAAACTCTGCAAAAATTTTGCATTTTTGATGAATAATTAGTTGGACTCAAGTTTCAATTGCAATGTCATTACTTAGAAAAAGTCTGAAAGAGATATCAAGTTGAATGAAAACATCTTGGTTTCCTTTGCTTTTTTCTGTTTGCTTGTTTGTTTGGGATTTTGTTTGCTTGTTTGTCTTTGGCACTGAAGTAATTCTTCAGGAATAATTCTTTGTTTCTCATTGAATCCAGTTAAAAAAAAAATCAGTAGCCTGAGAAAATTTCATAAAGAAGCTATGACAATGATTATAGAAGTAGAAAATATATCTTCAAATGAAAGAACCAAGGAATATAATTTACATATTTTATGAAAGAGACGTTAAATGGCAATTTTATTAAACAATTGATTCAGACATGGTCATATAAAATGTACCTTCTTTGTTCTCTTCGAGGCTTTATGTAAAGCTGTTGGCATAAGTTAATATGATTATATGAGCAATTGAAAAAATGCCAGGGAACTTTCGTGACCATGGGAATCTCAGCTGCCAATGCTATTTGTAACCTGTCCCTAATGAGATTTTGGTCTTGTCCATGTAGCACCCTCCTTAGTAATCCCCAGGCACAGCCCAGGCATTAGCCTGGACCAGTAAATGTTCTCAAATGACACTTTGGAAGCATCCAGGCTGCTGTGGAGGCTGAGAGTCTTTAAAATGTGCTGCAGTGTCTGCTCCATTCCAGCTGGCCTTGATGCCAAAGAGCAGTTTCAAAGATTCATAAATTACTAATGTACAAGTTTGCATTGTCAAGGCCTTAGACACGAAATGTGTCCAGATGAGCTCTCCATGTTTGACACTTTCCTGTTTTTACCGTATCTTTATACAGGCAGACATATCTAGAGACCAATTAAAAACTGACATCAGACAGTAAAGTGTTTAAGTACTGCAGTTAGTAACCAGAATCAGTCTTCATTCTACATCCTAAATATTTCACATACTATCTCCAAAACTGAAGGTGAAACATTTCATGCTCAAGGCATTTTAGAGAAACAGACAATTTACTATCTCAGAATATGTTTGATTTATATTGAATATTACTTTTTATTATTACAATACCTCTTATAGCAGTCCAAAGGTTCATCACATTATTCTCTGGATCAGAGTGAAGAGCCAACAGTCACAAAATAGAAATGTGGCCTTTCTTTTCTGGTCCTTGCAATGGTACAAAGACAAGCATATTTTACAAGTTTTTCAGACATTGAACACAATATGGAAAAATGAGGCTGACCAAGTCTGCTCTAATTTTTTACTGAGCACAGGAAATACTGCTGCTCCCCTACTATGAATCTGATATTGTTAGGATACCATTGTTAATATGGGTAAATGTAGATATGTTAGAATTTTGCCTAAATAGTCAAATAAGATGAATACTGCATTCATAGCATGTCTGTGAGGCACAGCATTGCAAACTGCAACATTGTACCTCATGTCCTGATTTAATTAAACAGTCACCTAACCTTAGTAACACTGACTCCATTTAACTCCAGCATATTTTGCATGATAGAGTGACAGAATGGCATCCCCCTGGAAAATGCTTAAAAAATTTACTTTCAGTACTGTCCGCTAAAAGTACTACATTTTTTTAAAAATAAAAGATAACTTTTGATTTATGGAAACAATGTTTTAAAATTATTGAGCTGGGACCAACAGTTTTTAGATAGGAGCTCTTCTTTTCCTAAATAATGTGCTGGAATAGTTGTCTCTTGATTTGTGACTGCTTAAAAGAAGAGTGGTAAGATAACAGTTATGAATTAGTTATTAATCAGTTTTAAATTAGTATGAAACCAAATTTTTCATTTACAGTGCTTAAACAGACCATGTTTAATTTGCAATATTGAAATTGTTGTGTAAAAGCTGTGGAATGTGGTAAAAGCACAGAAGCTCCCTGATTCCTGAGCTACTCTCTGCATGCCAGGCAGATTGTGGTGACACCACAGGGCATTGCTATGGAAAAGAAAAAGTTTCAAAGAATGATTATGACAGGCAATTTCAGAGGAAACAACATTTCTCTAGCATTAGACTGACGTGATATCATTCTTTATTCTGTTTGAACAGAAAAAGTGATGGTATCTGTTCGTTACTTTGCCAGACTTGATTTATCTGGGCTTTTATCTTTTAAGGGATTATAATGATGGCTAGTACTAATATATAATAAATTATGTATATTTACACTGCACAAGTAGATTTGATAATCAAAATACATGTTGATATTTCACCAAAACTTACAAGTATAATGCTTTTGAAATTTGTGAGATTTGAAAAAAAAAAGTTTCACTACTTGCAGAAGTGTCAAAATTTGCTGTTTTCCTATAGGTTTGTGGTTGGCTTTAATAAACATTTAATAATAAATTTTATTTGGAATGGAAAGCTTTGCATGAAATAAAATCTTTAATTACTTAGTTAAAATACCTGCATTTTTCTATTTACAGCTGGATAGTCACTCAGCCATCCTTTGATATTGTTATAGTGCACTTTTTACCAAAGATATTGTCTGTCTTTGAAATGTTTAAACAAGAAGCAAACACAAAGGATGAATGTTGGCAAAATGAGTATTGTAACACACATACTCAGTGTTACTCTTAGTAGTGCAAAGAAATCAATTTCTCTCAATGGAAGTAATAATAGAATAGGTTCTGAGGAAGGTAACAGTGATTTATCCCTCAGGGGATAAATCACAGCCCACCATCAGGAGAGCACAGAGGCCCTGCACTTCCTCCCCATCCCACCACCCCTGGGAAGACAAACCCTGGGTTCTGCACCAAAATATTTGCACTTCCTCATCGCCAGCTTAGCTCTTGGGACCTGTGGCAGGGGTGGAGGTGCCTGGGCTGGAATCACAGCCGTGTTTAAGAGGTGAAGATCTCATCACACTCCTCATCTCATCACACTCTTCATCCATCCTCTTCAGAAGCTGCCTGAGCATGAGGGCATCTGAGGCACTGCCCAAGGAGCCAAAGGAAAGTATAAGGAGGTGCCCATGAAACCAGCCCTGTGCAAAATGGAGACATTTCAATCTGCTTGCTTTGTTCCCATCTCACCCATCAGCGTGTGAGTTACATCAACGCAGGCTCCCGAGGCCTCATTCTCATTTGTGAGAAGGGCACTTCACATCACTCTAGTAATACAAAGAGGCATTAAAACAGGAGTAATTTATATTTACATCATTTTCATGGCTCTGTTGCTATTAGAAGGGTGTAAAGTGGCATTAGGAGAAATCACTATCAGGCTACTTAAGGTCTTTACTTCCAAGGACTACAATGCAGAGCTTAAATGAGTAAGGGCATGTAAGTGAGGACATCTAAGAAAGGCATCTGTGTGATAAGGTACATATTGGAAAGGCCAGGAAAAAGTACTAGTTTAAATCTACTAAACTCACTCATAAACCCCTGGGATGCCAGATCTGCTGGAGTAATGCCACTGAGTTATCTGGAAGCTGTTAACCTTTTTCACAAGGCTATATTAAATAAAATGTTGCCATCATCAGAAAGCTGTTTGCCAGTCTCTATGCTGTAAATAAATTTGAGATAAATGTATTGCATACTGGAAGTATTTTCATTTTATCACAGCACCACAGAAATCATAGAAAATTTGTCAAGGATGTAAAATAGGCACAAAATTGATGAACTTGGCGGCTGAACACTCTTCCTGCTGACCTGGTATGTACAGATGGAATAATGTTGAAAATGCCTAACCTCCTTTTATGTGTAACTTCTGAATACTTGTACAAATGCAGTATATTTCTGAAAGCTATTTATATCTAAAAAAATAACACATTGATAAAAGTGGCCTAACTGTGCACTTTGGTTTTCTACAAATAATATTGCAGGATTAAGAATGAATTTCTAGATCTCAACCAGTACTAAAATCTGTGAAGTCTTCTGTTATTTCTGTATTTTGTTCTCACAGAAAATAAAGAACAAAACTTTTTATGGACACCAACCACTTTTACCTGTGATTTGCAGTGTTTGGTGACATGAAAAAACATTACTAAAACACAATTAAGCAAAGAAAGTAAGCAAAAATCCACTTGTTCATGCAGCTTGTTCATATCCTTTCATTCAATATCTCTGCTATTTATTTTCTCTCAGTATGTTTTACACTTACTAAAGCCAAATTTTTCCTTGCTTGCAGATGGTCTTTCTCCACTCTGTCTTGGTCACTTTGCAATTTATTGTGTCTTTATGTTTGTCTTCTGTCCTTCCAGTTTCAACATCACCCATATAATTAAGAAACAAAGAAATAGGGGGAAAATAAACAAACAAATGAAAAATAGCAAAAGTAGCAAGAGCCACACATGAGCTCAGTGTTCATAGATTGGTTGAATAAAAATCTCCAAACCAACGGACAAAAAATCCTCCTCTGAAATCCTAAAAATAACTGGACTTTGATATAGCTACATGAGCAGTCATCAAGTAATAATTAATCTGCTCTTTCATCAAAAAGGCATTGTCATCTTTTGACTATATTGGTCCATGGCTCATACATATAATTTGTGAACAATAATTAAACCATGTAAAAAAATAACCCCCACAAGTCTGTTCAATATCTAAAACTTAACACAGTCCAAGACAGACATTCTATAGGGGCAAATAGTAAAACCAAATAATTTATTTATCACTTGCTCACTCACATCTGATAGACACCAGAAACACACCCGTGCACCTACAAAACAGTAACTGAGAAAGAACTGACAATTTCAAAAATGTTTCTAATGATGTATGTACAGTTTTCCGTCACGTGGAGGTTAATATATTTCTGCATTCAAATTGCTTTCATGAACCATTCTTATAACAAGTGAAGACTCTAAAAGGGAGACTGTAAAAGGGAAAAGCCAGGCTCTGCTGGTGCTAGAACTGGGAAAACTTGGCTCCTCACAGCTCCCTTCCTGGAGGCACAGCCTGAATGGTTTCTGTGCCTTTTGCAGTGTGGATTTTGTGCTGCAGCCTGGTGACTGCTGTCTGTGGGACTATTGTTGGTGTGACTGTATTGTCTGTGGGACTCACCTGTGGGAGCCTGAGACAGCTATTCTTTCCTCAGAAAGAAGATAACGATGTTGTGGTCCTAAATGCAATTAGGCTTTGGACTTTCTCAGATTCTCTAATGCTGCTGAAAGGAGCAAACTCCCTTAAGACTTTGACAGGGGACTAATCCCCTGAATCTTGAACCTCCAGCTGCCAGGATTATGAGCCATAACTAAAGACACAGAGAATGCTGCTGTACTTCAGGTGGGAACAACTTCATGATGAATTCTTTAATTTTAAATATTGCAAGAGGAATTGTTCAGCTCATGTAAACATCTGTCACGTTTCTACTCATTGGAAACTCTGGATGTAAGAAAACAGTTACAACCAAAACTATCCCAGCTCAGCTGAGCAATTAATAAACTTGCTGTACTTTTTTCACTTTCTATCATTATCCTCCAGGGGATTCTTGGACTATACCACTATTCTCAGATTAAAAATTTAGGACAATAAAGAACTGCAAGTAAAGTTTATTTGCCTCTTGGGAGCAAGTAGCCAGAGATTGTTGTGTCCATCAACTCTCTGCTCACATCAGCAGACAGCTGAATGCTCCTAAAGCAGCAGAAATTGCATTAGCTTTGTTCATATCAGTGTTTCTTGCAGCTTCACAGTCCAAGGCCAACAGCAAGTACTCACTTGAGCATTCATCATCCCTAGTGGTTCTTACAGTGTATAATCCCAACTTCAGCACAGAGATCTTTCATTTGAGACTGCAGAAACTGGTAAATTCACAACACAGTGCCTGCCACTACTGGTTCAGGCTGATGAACATAAGATTGTTTGCATCCATTGCCAGATATTCATGTCAAATTCAAATCCTTCAGACTCATCACTGCAAATAAATTGTCTGAAATTAAGACCTAGTGAATTAGAAAGGCTTGCCACACTTCAGTTTGGGAAAATTTGTAATGGGAATGTGAGAAATATAAAAAGTTCTTAGGAGCTGTCATTTAGCACAATATGCAACTTGAAAGTTTTAACTAGATATGAAAGCATTTTCTGGCAAAGTGTAGAAATAAGTACTTCATGTTTTTCTGGGAAACATTTTTTGGAAAACATAACCCTGTGTTTACCTGGAATCTCATTTTTTTTTGTTAATAAAGATACTTATGTACAAGTGAATGTATTTAACTTAACTTATAAGTTAATTAGTTCAGAAAAAATTCAAAATACCTAAACTTACATGCTCAGCAGTTGTGATGGTTTCTTTTATATACTAAATTATTAGGAAACCACTTTTTTTTACCACCTCTCTTCACCCCCAACGTGTTTGTATTATGTCATTTTAGTGGAGTGGAGTAGTGCAGCAGTCTGGCAAAGACCGGAGCCAGCATAAGGTAAACAATGTGTTGAAGAACAGGGAAAGGATCTCAGCTTTTTGGCAGTTTTGAGAGAAGGTATTTTGCAGTGCCTGGTGAAATGATATACCAAGGCACTAGTACAGGTGTCAAGAAAGTAGATTGTGAGCTTCCTTGATAACCTGAATAAATAAAGAAAGAAACAGGAGAGGATGAATTGAAGCTTTTTTTCTTTTTAAAAATAAAAAAAAATTGGTAGGGTTTTTTATGAATTGATTTTTAATACAACTAATAATCAGCTGTTTAGTTTCATGTTGGTATTATTTAATGTTCTTCCACCTCCTTGTAAAGTTTGATGTTAAATAGAGACCATATTTTAAACATTCCCAAAGTGAAAATGGAAAGCTATCAATCAAAAAAGAAAAGGAATTACTAAAAGATTACTGGAGTTTAATTTTTCCCCCGCCCTTTTTTTTTTTTTTTGAGAAGGTGAGCATAAAATTGCAGATAGTTTCACACCTTAAAACTTTCCATTTTCAGTAAATCTTTAACTGATGTAAAAATGTATGCCCACCTTGTGTCATTATAGTTTACAATTGTGCTTTGCCCATTAGCTTAAGCCAAGTAGACCCTTCTGCCAGTATCAGATTTTTGTAAAATCATTTCTTTGAGGTGTTGTTCTTTGGCTTTGCAGTAAGTACCAAAAATTAGGCAGGAGAATAGTCATTGGGTAAAAGAGACTTTTTCTATCTCTAAGAAGATTCCTTTTGATTTGACTGGGGTATAAACCTCTGAAAATCAGAATTAACATGTGCTCAGTAGAGCATCATCAGGGGCTGTTAAGATCTTTTTGAGCATTGTATCCTCACTAAAGCTGCTGCTGTACCAAAGGCTTTGGTACAGGACAGATTCAGAGAAAATGTTGCCAAACTGCACTAGGTTTCCTATGTAGTCTGTACGCAACTAAATATTCAGTCAGGGCATTCTGTCCCTCTAGCTGTTGTTCAAACATCCTCTTGGTTAAGAAAATGACTTTGTGCTAGTCTTATAATTGCAATTAAGGAATTGGGAAGATCCAGCCTACTGCTGCTCGATTTCACTGATAAAGTTAAAATGTGATCAAGTAATCCATGACAAAGGCAGAAAAAGGAGCAGGATTCTGATATGTCAGGACTTCTGTAAGCAATTCCACTGCCTTTCTGCATAAAAATTTTGGGTCTCTGCCCTTGCCTGCATTGACTCTAACTGTGAATATAACTCACTTCCCAACACTGCCATGGCTTTGCAAAGCAGGGCAAGTGAAGGCTGCATCACTGTACTTAATTCTAATATTTGTTACACCATCTATATTAGACTCTTATGCTTCTTTATTTAAATAATATGTAAAATAGGATTTCTTTATCTGCAATTTCTGTGAAGGTGGTAAGGTAACATGTATCTACTTATAACAACAATGCAAATTTCAGCCTGGCAGTGATAATCAGCTACAATATGTTCAATTCAAGGAGGAATATAAATTTTATATCCTTCTCTGTTAAGAACAATGGAGTTTAGTGACTTATTATTTTGTTTGCTATTCCTTAAAAATATAATAATTGTATAAAAATGAGCAAATCAAAACAGACCAAAAAACACATTAGACTTTCTAACATTTAATTTCCTATAAACAGCATTTCTCTCCCCCCTCAACTATATAGTTCTGTTTAAAATGGCATCCAGTTCTCCAGACACATTTTTCTGGATATATTTCAGCTACAGAGCTTCTGAAGAGTTCCTCAGCCACAGACTTTCCAGGTTTATGAACGCTGACATTTAAGACAAGCTCCTTGCTCTGGATAATTAGGCCTCCATTGCAGGAATTCAAACACCTGGCTCATTTCTCTCTCCGGACCACAATTTGCCCTTCTGTCCTTTGCAAATTTATTCTCCTTGTTGTAACATTTAAAGTACTGAAATTTGTATTTGTGGGGATGGATCTTCATGTGGTGAAATGAAGCCTCATTTGATGGATTGCTGGGAGCTACTTCAGTATCCAGCTGAATTAATTTGGTTGAAAATGTTCTTTTTCCATTCTCTTGCTTAACTCATATTTGCAGAGAAATTCAGAGTGTGTTTAGTACACTGGCTGCTCATCTGAAGACAAATCCATCTTTTGAAATTTCTACTAATTCACTTACAATGTGTTCCTCTTTTAAAGCCTGCTAATGTATGAGAGCATTGATGGTGGCAGTAGTGTTGCAGAGAGATACTGTGGATCTAAGCAAGTTATGTTGTCACTGTCTGGGACCGAGTTCAAAAGTACCAAATATCTGTTTATGAGGAGGAAAAATTCAGTCAGAAGGTGAAAAGACAGGGGTGCTTTGGAAGACAGGAGGAGGCTCTGCTGGCAGTGCTTAAGATGAATATTATAATGTGCTCTAATGAATGTCAAAAAGCAAAGTTACACTTGATTCATGCTCAGCTTAAAATAGTCCAGTAAAATAATTATTTTAACGAAAGATGTGTCAAGAACCGTGTTATTTCTCTGACAGTGATTGCAAAAGAAAATCTCAGAGAAAAAGGCCAAAAATAGGGGAATGCTTGTTCTTTTAGACCATTTACTCTGGGGATTTGTGAATTAGGCATTGTATCTGGAGTGAAGCAATATTTCCTACATTTCCTATTGTAAACTTCATAGCACAGCATTATTTCCAGCATTATTTGTGCCTTTTCAACACTTATTTGTCTATTGTAACACTTCTTTTGCAAGGAAATACTACTGAAATGCTCCTGGGATTTCTCCTTTTTAAAACTTTTTCTATTGGAGTTTGAAACTACATTTAGCTTAGGGCATGATCTTGTTTTTATTTTTATTTCTTTTATTTGACCCCTATAAACAACAGTCAAGCTCTCAGTAGATTATTTTCTGTTTCTTCAAATAATTAACTGAGACATAGCTTTTATATGACTATGAACTAGTTTCAAGTTAGTATGGCAACATGTCCGTGTTAAAAATATTTAAAGTTGCTGTTTAAGAAAAAACCTTGAAAAATTAAAGTTTCTGCTCTCTGTACAGGTGTCCTTGTACCTTCTGTAAATATAAAAAAACCCCTGCCTACTAGGTTTACAATGAGCATATGGTAAATATCCGTTTCTTTTTTTTTCTCTTTTCTTTATTTGAAGCTGGTGTTTGAATCAAAATCCACTTAAGGCAGCAAATACCATTATCACACTGTGCGACAATACACCTCAGTACTATAATTGAGATTAACTTTCAATCACTACAATTTGTGAATCAGCAACTTCGAGAGGCTTCACTAGTTTTTCCGTGTGGAAGCAATCTACCCCCTGCTCACAAAATGATGTTTTTCTTTGGGAACATGGAAGACAGTGGAGAGGTTCTTTAAAAAACTGTTGAGACAGAGCATATGAAGCCAAATACAAATGAATGAATTTATATCTGAAATAAATGAGATCCTTATTCTTGAGGCTTCATAACCAGTCTTTCTTCTGGTTTCATATTACAAGGGAAAATATGTATCTAAAACCTCTTCATACTTAGACAAAAGAACATTTTTAGTAAAGTAGGAATTCTTGATAATGTAGGATCAGAAAAAAACAGGTGTAAATTGCTATGTCTTCTATTGGCCTAGTTGAATTTTAGCAGGTTAATAGTACAGTCTAAGGATTTCAGTACTGATTTCAAAGCAAGTAAAGCTACAGCCTAATGTGAAGGCACAGATTAAAAATGGGGAGATAAGATAGATACATAATCTACTTTTTTTCATAAAATGGGATTTAGGCAGAGTTTCATTTCAGACTTAAATCTGATTCAGTCCTTCTAGTGCTGAGCTAGATAGTAGTTAAATCTGCTCCTGAAAAGAGATGTTTGCCCCTCTGAATCCTGCAAGAGGTTTCACCTAGTCAGAATAGATATCACATGTGTGTAAAAGTTTAGTCTCTTCAGAAAATATATTAAAAAAACTCAATTTTTTTTCTTTCTATACAGTGATCTAATAACCAGTTTATATTTTGTTTCATATCTGCACGGGAGAGAGGAAGCGTGCACTTTCTATTCTCACCTGCTAAGTCATTTTGGTTAGCAGAAGAACAGGAAAGATTTATTATACCAAAAGACAGGGAATAAAAAGTTATAAAGCTCTTTTATGGTGGTGAGGGGTGAAGATCTGGACTTAAATATATTCTGTTATTTTACAGTGTCTTCCATATCTTGAATGTATTCTAAATATTGGCACTATGAAAGGAGCTGGGAATGCTACCACTTCCTCTTCCCATGTAATGCTGGGAAAAGGAGTAAATGCATAATTTTTATACAAAATTCTTATAAACTTATATTGCAACAATTGAATTATGGACCTAAATTGGAGACTAGCTTCTCCTTTCATCTTGAAATTATATACTTGTATCTCAGATGTGGTTGATGAGGAGTAGAGAGGGTAGCATAAATCTTCATTTTTATTTTGTTTTTTGTTTGCTTCTAGAGTCAATTAAAACGTTTTCCTTAAATCTGTTTAAATATCAAGACAAAAAAAGTTAAAATTCCAAAGAAATTGGCTTACATAAATCTCACTTAAAGAATCACCTGTGAAGTAATCTGAATCAATACTATCTCAAACTACTTTTTAAAAATTGGAAAATTATTAATTCTTGTAGTAGTACTTAAAGAGAAAGTAGACAGTCAAGAAAGATTATTCTGACACATAAAATCATGAGCATATAATTTTGAGGTCTATAAACAAAACAAAGAGTGGCTAAATTATAATTAATATTAGATAGAATGACTTGAAGTTTTCCACCAAGATGAGGTCTGATTCATAAAAGAAAATGTTTTAATCCAGTATTTGATTTTCCTGACATTCAACACTTACTACGTGACGTGAAAGTCCATAAGTTTACACATATATACATAGGGAATTAATTAGATGGATTAAATACTTGACAGATATCATGATGTAGCTGTTGAGGAGGATGTACAGAATCCCATCAACTAGGGCTCACAGACATCAGAGCTTGCTTGCTGTGTGATATTTTTTGTCAGTGATTATGTCAGATGGTTTGTCAGATGATGCTACACAGTCCTGCTGGTGATGGTCAGAGATAATAAAGAACCATGGGATAAGATGTAGTAGAAAGCCAGGGAAATCTGAGTCACTTGGATAGAAGACCAAATATAAGGAGACATCCATAGTTTAGCCAAATGCACCTGGCACAGCTAATCTAAGAGGATGGAAGAATCTGTTTTAGGAGTTCTAATAGTTCACTGATGGATATGTGGGTAATCTTGGGTAATTGCCTCAGTGTGAGCTCCCAACAATTCTTAATAGTGCACAGCTGACCACATGAAAGGCATTGCTGTATGAGACAATGGCTTCACAACTGTTTAATATCTAGAGAGTGATAACATGCATTTTTCTAAGAGCTATTATCTGATTCACCTTTGAGAAGAAACTGTTTTCCATATGTTTACAGTTGTTGACACGCCCACATGTGTGTTCTGAACCCTTTTACCTTTAAGTGGGCAATATGAGGTATTTTTAATATGGAGTTTGACTATAATTAGCTTCTCAGAATGTGTAAATAAAGGATAGTCAGTAAAACTTGGTCTCCTGCAGCTCTCCAAATGGTTACAATTATATTGATGCTGTTTTAAATAGACAATCATAATAGACATAGTAAAAGCATGAATTCTAGAGTATTTTACCAAGGACTTTATGGCAGAGGGGAATCTTTTGTATTTTCAAATTCAGGGTCCTGGATAATACAGGCAGCCATGATACAAAAATTATTTCAGACACCTTACTTATAAAAACACTATGAAATTTCTGTATTCAAAAGAAAGACCAAATATCACAAATTAAAAAATACACCTACATTGTAAGATTTGTTTAGCGGTGATCCAGGTTTTATCTGCATAACTACAAACTTTTACACTAGCTCATCTACTTCATAAATCCTTGGTTTATGCAAGCTTAATAATATGCAGTTTTGCCAAAGATTGCATTTATTATCTGTTTTGAAAAATTGGTCATGGCAAATGCTAGTTTTTTTCAGAGACACCCAGTGTCCCTTCCTTCATTCTCTATTCTCCTGATTGCAGAAATGGTAGTTTTCAATACAGAATAAAGCTTTAGTAATTCAATGCTGATTAAGTAGGGGCTGGTTTTTGACATATTCCTACTGAGAGAGGTCTTGTACCAGAGAGGTCTTGTGAATTCAGTGTGTTACTTTGAGAATATAAAGAGAATAAAGGGTATCAGACACAAATAATTAACCCTGTTAAGGAGGGAAAATAACTGTATGGTGTCCTTGGTACTTTTCTGTCTTTAAACAGTGGTAGAGATGCAGAACACACAGGGCATTCAAATCTTGAGTGACATTTTAAAATCCACTTTAGCTTTTCTGGTCATCATCTACCGAAATTTAGTGTACTTAATATATTGAAAATGCTGGTTACTTTTTATTTCTACCTTTTTTTTTTTTTTAGTCTGGTTTTCTTCATAATTTCTTTCATATGATATTAAAAGCCTTCCTGTGCATGTAAGAGTTTCAGCATCAGGCTATTAGCCTCTGTTTGGCCTGGCAAAAGCACCTGTGCTTACACAGAGTCAGCTGGTGTCAACAAGCTCCACAGTTAGTTGGAAATTAGGGATTAATTTGACTGGTGTTCAAAAGAGTGTCAACACATGAAAGTAATTTCTGTATTTGTCATCCTCTATTTTTTGTGCCCATATAATTACATTCTGTGGGTTATCCTGTTAACATCCTTCTTTCCCTGGCTTTAGTGTTTGTTCTGAGTGACTTTTTTCATCTCGACTCTCTTTAAACATCCCTCTGTAATGAGTCTGTACATCCAGCTGCAATCAATCTTCTGTTAGATATTCACAGACTGAGGAACCTTGATGCTATAGGCTGACAAATAAATCCCCTTTTCCACTGAATGTAGAACACTTGAAGGAAAAAAACTGAAACTGTAATGGTACGAACACTAATTCCTACTGATTTCTAAGATGTCTAATTCCCTTTAATTTGTTTGGCTCAAATGATTACTTCCCCATGTGTCTTAAAAGGACTGTTCTGTCAGGTAGTATTGACTGGAGTAGCTGTGCGTCTGACTGGGTTATTTACAGAAAGTGCTCTTTAACATGATTATTGTTAAGAGGCAAATTTGGATTAGGATTTGTGTGTGTTGTCAGTATCAGGTATCTGTTTTGGAAGTTGAGCATTGTCCATGAGGTTTCACAGATCAACTTGCAAAGATATCCCTCAAGAATGGAAGAGGTCTCCTTATTACTTTCAGCATTGAGGAGGCTTAGTATAATCAACACACTTTTAACAGTAGTTTGTAGATGCTGCATTTTATTCTAGATGTAGACTAAATCCTGGTCTATCTATCTGTCATACTGTTCATACTTAGGGTGAGAAGTGGGGGGAGAAGAAACATGACTTTTCTGTGGATAATAAGTATGATTGGAAAAAGTTCCCATCAAATTAAGAGATAAGCACATGTGAGTACTCACATTCTGAAAGGAAAAGCCTTGACAGACAGGACAGAGCAAGATTTTAGCTGATTGTATTTAAAATGTATCCTTGATATGGTCCATGACTTGATCACATGATTCTATGATTTATGTAAGTACTCTCTTGCAATGAAGAGGAGTTGAAAAACATGGAAAGATGCCAATGTAGGATTTTTTCAAAACCAGACCTGTTCTTGTTCAAACAATAGTTCAGCTTCTGCGTTGTGGAGATCAGAGCAGTTAGATAGCAGAGAGATAAGTAAGATTGATAGGAGTAATATTCAAATTGTAATACATATCCAATTATTGAACAGCTGTTTTAATGAAGGATGAGCAATCTGAGAAAGAGTTAGTTACATTCACATATTATCTGCAATAGGTCACTGCAGGAATTGTTGTATGCTGTCCATCAGCTCTCTTTCAATGCACATTGATGTTGTTGTACTGTGTATTTTTCTTTTTGATAAGTCTTTTGGTTGTGAGGAAAACGTAATTTTATGACTCCAGAGCAGGATCTTCCTTACCCTCTCACTAAATGTTCCCTTCCTAGCCCTAGGTGGCAGATTCTTTAGGTGGAAGCCAGCCTGGTACAGGTGGCAGCTTGGACTTTTATCAAAAAGAGAAGAGGAACCATTGATCTGCTCATATCTGATTCATTAGGTGAGTTTTTTTAATGAAGCTGGTAAATTCATGCCCATTTGTGTGGACCTTTGCCAAAACAAGCTTACACTTTTGGGAAGTTGGCAAATTCCCTCTTCTCTAAATGTGTTTGACATTCTTCAAACAGTCATACCACTAACTGGTGGTAAGAGAGAATGCAGTTGTGCTGAAATACTAAATATGCACATACAAAACCATTTTCACCAAAAAACTTTGCCTCATCCTACATTCAGAAGGTATTTTTATTGATAGACGACATATATTTAATATAAAAATTTTCTATGATAATTTTTAACATGAACTTGGTTTAAAAATATTTTTTTTAAACTGTTGATAGAATTTCGTGCATCTCCATGTGGAAATTTTGGTGCAGAATTCCATGGTATTCAGAAAACTATATTCCAGACCATAAAGCAGACTAATTTTTCTATATGCACCCTAAAAATAAAGATGAGATTAATCTCCACCTGGTCCTCAAGTCCATCTTCTACTCTTTCCAAAACAGAGCTATGTGAGATAAGCTAGGTATTATTTTCAAGGCCTGTCTCATGTTGAGTGTGACAAACCAGTAGTTGCTTTCTCAAAAATGAAGACGTTTTGGGACTTTTAATTCCTGAGTAATCAGTAGATTCAAAGAAAGACTGTCTGGAAAAAGAAGCACATTGTTGACAAAGTTGCCAAATGGATTCTTTTGTAAAAGTCGGCCTCAGGATTTTTGAGAGGTAACTTAGCAAGGACCCTGGAAAGAACAGAGTTGAAAACACTGAGAAAATTTAAGGAAAGAAAAAAGAAGATTGATGATAAGACCATCCAATATAATAGTGTTGGGATCTTTGTGGACATGAATGAAGGATATAGAAGTTATCTGAGAAGACAGGCATATCTTCCATCTATGAACTTTCCCAGAGTTCAGAGCTCCACTGCTATAAGAACACAGGCCACAAAACTAAACCATAGCTTAGAAACAGTATAATATGAAGAAATGCTGAAAACTTCAGAAAAAAGAACAAGACACCAGCTGTATTGAAATAAATTTTTACTGTCTGAGGAAGTATCCCACACAAAAGAGTGGGACACTTCCAGAACCTGACAGTCAAGATTTTCCTTACACCAAAGTATGAACCTGGAACTCAAAAACCAGCAGCAAGCCTTCCAGAAAGGGATAGGTTATCCTTTTGGTTTGTGAACTACTCTAAGCAATAGGAAGGAGAAATTGAAACATATGAGGTACTGATAGTGGAAGGAAAAGCACTGATCAGCAAGAAAATGAAGGAGTCAATTTGTTTCATGCTGGATGATTAAAACCCCTCACAGTCTCTTAAGGCAGCTGATTATGATAATAATGCAAGACCACAAGCTTATGTTTTAAATTATTTTTCATCTGCTTTTTACTGGACACACAAGAATAAGGTTCACTTTGAAGCCATCTCTGAAGGTGAAGTTTTTATTCCTTTTATATTTCAAAATGTGTATTGTTATAGAAACATCATATTAATAATCAAATGGGTGATTTTACTTCCTCTCCTCCCTTCTGATCAAGGACCCATAAACCCATGCCTATGTGAAGTTGCTATAGTTTTTAATATTTATCATATCCTTATTTCACTGACTCAGGCAAGTGTGTATATTTTTCATCTGTCAGTTTGTTACCATAAGTCAGTGCTATAGTGACATCGAGATGCTAAAAAATCATTTGGCTTTCATGTTCTACAATTTAAAGCTGTAGTTGAATAGATTAAATAATGCATATCTCCTTTAAAACACACTAATCTGTTCTTAAAATCCAAACCAAACTCTTATGCTAACAGAGATGTGCATGAGCACCTAATATTTTGCCTGCGTCAGCAAATTTAGACATGCATTTTGTAACTTCTATCCTCTAAATGTATATTCTTCTCACTTTGCAATGTGTGTTTCTCTCTGCCTAAAATAGGGAAAAAAAGGAGGAAAAAAAATCATGCTTTAATTAGAGTTCAGTGACCAGCATGCATCCTTAATTTATGTTCCTGCATCTTTTTCCTCCTTTTGACAATAGTGTTGAGCCTTTACAAAAAAACATTAGTTTATCGTTGCCCACTATTTTCCAGTTATGGCAGAACCTTCATTTGCTTCATATAAGTACTTTATTCTTGCCTTTTAATTTACAAACAGTGTCTTCTGTTGTTTGGGCATGCTGCATTTTTTCCCCATTATTTTCAAACATCCCTCTGGCCTATACATTTGGAGGAACCTATTTCATGCTTTGAAAAAGCATCTGTGATGTATAGTTTGCTCACTAAATATGGCAAGTGCGTTACTTACCAGATTCTAGAAGAAAATCCACCTGAGAAACATTTCTGTATTGGGGGATTTTCTGTATTTTGGATTGGAACAATCCATTATTGTTGATATTCTTTCCCAGACGTGGTAAAAATTTGTAAAAAAATCGAGGGGGGTGTGTGTAGTGTACCAAATGCATGGTAATCATGACAATGATTTGGTTCACAACAGAAATCACAAATACTGAAATTAGCTAAACAGTTATTAAATTGCCAATTAAATAGCTAATGAGCGAGTGTAAATGAGTCAGGTAGTCAGTCTTTGCTCCTAAGCTTTCTTTATCTTTTGTGTGCTGCATTTGCACACTGGAGCAATCTGATGCTTCTGGAAAGGGGAGTAGGATGGGACAAAGGAAAAAATTGGAAGTGGAGCAAAAGAGGGCAATCTATGTTTTGTGAGTCATCTTCCTTAAAAATGAAAGCATCAGAGTCAAGAATGATACAGTACAACAACTCATTGTGCATGTGAAGTCAATGACAGGTGCTGGACAGGGTAATTTATAGGTTTCACAGGTTCCATGTGAATTCCACGTGTTAATAATTTAATAGCAGGATTTTTGGCAAAAACTTTTAATTGCCTAGTCCATTCCATTGGGACATCATTAAAATAGGCATTTTGCAGTGCTGAAGACTAAAACCAAGTTCTAAAAAGCTCGTCCTCTGTCACAGTAGAAATGGACAGCATCTAGCCCCTTCAAATCAACAAGGACTGAAAGTCAAGGCTACTTATGACCAGAAGGTGTCAGAACAGTGGATAAAAGTACCCGCTTCCTAAGTGCTACTGAATTATTTCTATTTGGTGTCACAAAGATACTGGATTTCAGCTTGCATTCCAGAGGATGAAAGGCCCCTGAGTTCTTTTTGTGTCCTTTAACAGCATATCCTGGGGAGCTGATGAAATTCACTGTGCAGCAGCATGTAATGCAACTCCCCTGTACCTTAAAGGGACTCCTACATTTCTCAGTTTGTTCGGCTTCACTCAAGTCAAAGTTCCCTTTAAAACGTGCTATAACCTGGCAGCAATCCAGTGAGCTGAAATATAAAAGGGCCTTTAGTAGCACATGACAAAGGAGTAATGAAAGATGGGTTGTTAATCAGAATTATTGAGACCCATAATTTTCTTAGAAGTTTAACTTGCTCTGCACCCCCCCTTCAATCTTACGATGTTTTCTTTTAGGGACCTTCAGTTTCTTGGAGATGTGAGAAGTCACATTTGTAATGTCATTTTTGTGTGTTTATATGAAACTGCTTGTAGCAGAGTCCATATTCTGTTCCTTCACCAAGACTCTAGAACATGAACAGTTCAATTTCTGACAGGCAAGCCAATACTCTCCATTTCTTGAAACTGTAGTCTTTCCTTCCTGCCTTCCTTATTTATCCTCACACTCCTTCTGTTCTATAGTGCTTTTTCTGTCTTTCCATGTTTCATCTTTCTTTTTTTTTTTTTTAACTTTCCCCAAATGGCTTGTTATAAAACATATGCAGTCAGTGATTTATGGTCTAATGTGAGGAATTATCTTACTGAACTCTTCCACCCTCGCCTTTGACTCCTTGAAGGTGTCCTCACCAAGTATTCTCTTACTCTCAAGAAATGACAGTTTTGTTGAATCTTTGAGAACAAACAAATAGTTCCTCTTCATGTGGCATGCATTTCAATCAGTAAGATTGTTACTCAGTTGCTTTAGGTTATGACCAATGAATTGCAAACAAAACAAGCCCCAAGGAATCTGCATAATATAAAATCAAGGATCACCCAGATTTTCCAAGGGTGAAAATGCAATTCCACAAAATTCCGCTGGTGTTGATGAATGTGAAGATTTGGCAACACAGCACATGTAGACAAACTTTATATATTTTAAGCTGTTTTTGAAGCTTACTACTGCTCCATGTGCAGCAAAGTGCACCCTCAAGTACGGGCACTGAGCCTATATTTAATTCTTTTTTTTTTTTTTTTTTAAGAACTCTTGTGGTGTTTTTCGGTGGGTTTCTTTTTTCATGTGGATCTTCAAGCTGCTCCTCAGTTACAGTGGAAATGTTAATGACACATGGATTTCACTTAGAAGTATTAAAGGGAAAAATGTGCAAACATTACTGAATAACTGAATATTTTGAGATAGACCACATGGTCTACCCCTTGTGTGTTATATGGAAAGGTAGCTAAAGTGAAGGGATAAACATGGGTTCTATTATACTGTCTTAGAAATTAAAAAAATGAAGAAGAGGTCTTTCTTTTTCTTCTTTTTATTTTTTTTTTCAAGACATTGCTATTGATCTTTTGAAATATGTGGTATTTGAAGATCAAATGCCACATCTGCTTTTGGATGCAAGATTACTTGAAAAATCTACAAAGCACATTCTGGTCATCATTACATTTATCCTTGACTTTTGCACTGTTAAGACGTTAAAAAGAAATTAATTCCTATATTTCATGCAGTCTTCAAAGAAACATATTTTCAATAAATATCAATATAAAAATTTGTATGTTGTCTGTTAAGTGGGTTCAGATTAATTCTTTCCTTTCACTGCTTTGTGAAAAGCCTAGTCACCATGAAAGGAGACATGGAATTTCTGGAAATAAGGAGCAGAGTCTGTATCTCTCCTTTGCCAGGTGGTAGAGCAGCTTGCTGCAGCAGTTAAAAGTCAGAGCCATATGGCTCTGATCCACTGCAACTGCTACAATGGAATGAAAAGTCTGGAAAACAGAAAAAGATGAATGAAAGAGTGAAGAAGTAGTCAGTTACTTTGACGAATGTGACAAGGGCTGCCCTGAAAAACAAAATAGTCTCAATCTGTGGAGTTTGGTAAGTATCGACTTTGAAAAGAATAAACATACAATCTCTTCCAGCTGCAGAAAGAAATTTGGGCACAAGGACCCCTATGTCTGTGTGACTTCTCATCAAAACTGATGGATATGTAATCTTAGAGGCTTGCATGGCCAGTCTTGGAGAATAGGGAACTACCCAGCGTGGAGTACATGGGGGCTGTGGTTGGAGTATGTCTTTGGCAGATGTAATCATGGAAAAGAAAACTAATGAACAAGCTAATCAACTTGTACATGCTGGATGGATTGGAGGGAAGTCAGAAGAATTATGCTGACCACATCAAATAAACGGTTAGCTTAAATTCAGCATTTAAATTTCATACATGGATACAGTTGAATATTAGTATCTTCCTTCCCACCTCCCCAAAGAATTTACAGTTAATAATTAACAGAAGAATATCTCTGTGCCATCTTGCACCATTAGAACAGTTTTCTGAAAGTTTTGGCAAACATCTTAAGAGCATTTTGCTTCCTGTATTTATGTTATGAAGGAGATATTCTCCTTGACAAAATAGAAAGTAAGGCTAAAATATTATAGAAATAAAACTCCAAAAATTGTCAAACATGCAACCTGGTGAGATGGAAAATTTGTCCCTGTTTTGAGATGAGCAGAACTAGATGTCCTGGATCCCCAAGGAAGACAAAAGAGCTTTTAAAATCAGGATGTTAGCTGTTCCTATAAAAATAAGAAAGATTTCAAATGTAAAATTGACCAGATCAAAGTAAAATGGGCTCATGCACTTCTCTCCTTCTACCCACAGAGATTTCTTGTGAGTCCTGGACCTCATTTATTCCTTCAGTGCTGTTGTTTTCTGCATTGTAGCAAACTCCCCAGTGTCCATGAGTCCTCTTGAAGTCCTTCCTGGGTACTACTGCTGGTGTTGGGCTCCTCCCCATGGTCTTGTCCTCAGGTGCTGTCTTTGTCCTCTGACTCTCAAGTTCTCCACACCACAACCTCCTCAAAACCCCCTAAAATTCCTATAGGTGACTTAGCATGCTTGCTATCAACATTTTTTTCTTCAGAACTCACACACATGGAAATAAGTTATGCAGCACTGACTGCGGAAGGTTTTGGTATTGCAGAGGCACTGAAAACAAAAGGCTCATGTCTATGTTTGAAGCAACTGGCAAACCTCTTAAGTGAAAATATTCAGTGCCATTGCCTTAAAAATTTACTGGAAGAGAGATTTTTTTATCTTAGAGAAATATATTTTTCAAAGACCTGGCAATGATATAAAACATTTGAAGTTCCTAGCTAACAAAAGTGCTGGTCTCTACTGGATTTTATCATAGTTCCACAGTCATACCAAATTTGTAATTTTATATCAATGAAATTCCCCAGCTCCTGAAGAATTCTCCCTCTTCACAAGAAAAAAAAAAAAAAAAAAAAAAAAAAAAAAAAAAAAAAAAAAAAAATTAAGGAGTATATAGAATTAAATAGTTAACAGGTAAAAAAAGACCAAAGACCAGCACTCCCATATGTTGTATTCCTATGTGGTAGATTTTAAAAGTTTTAATCTAGAATTTTGAATAAATAATTCAAAATTACAGCAATTGTGATTTTTAAAAGGTTGTCATCTTGCTAGTATTCTTTCATTAATGTATCATTCATTTGACAATTTTAACTATAATTGTGGTTTATACTTTTGTTCAAAGCATGTACTGGATTATGTAGGCTAAGATTACAGTAATTTTCAGGAAAGAAAATTTGAATAAAACCTCTTCTATCCAATTGTAAAAATTCTGATTCAACAGGTTCCTCACTTTTGGTTTTCTATTTGCATGATGTGACTGCAAGAAAAAAGTGGGGTTTTCTGTCACAAAAACACCACAATCAATTTTTTCAACTATGCATCATGTAGCTCGTGGGCCAACATGAGAATAATTGGATTTTTTAGGAAAAAGTGTTGGAAAGGAAATGCAATAACATGACAATAATATAACTATTTTATTGACCCTACTAAAAATCTCAGATGCAGAAGAAGTTTTTTCTCAAATAAGAACTTAATTAAAATTCAAAGGCCTGCTATTTTGAGAAAAAATAGCCACTGGAAAATGTTTTGTGAAACATGTTATCAAAGATCCAAAAGTTGTGGAATATCTAAGCCTCTGACTTTGCTAGTGCTTATCTCTAGGGGCTGATCACGGACCAAAAATTTGCAATAAATACTCCAGTTCTATCAAATAAGGTACTATATTCAAATTATACATGGTGCCCAAATAGATAAAATAATTTTTTACTAATGCTTCTTTTTTTTTTTTTCCTCAAAAATCATTTTTAGGTTGCTTGCATGTCCAGAATGAACCTGTAATATGCAAATTTTACATTTATATTTTTTATTATGTGTACCAAAAACTTTCCCAGTTTTGTCTGTGTTACAAGAGCTGAGTTTCTGAACAAAGATTAAATGAGAAAGTGTGCCTTGAAATGGCCTTAATGTGCTTTGACTTAGCCACATTTATCTTGATTTTGCAATTATTATGCAATGCTTAATCCTTTTAGTGCAGAGCAACAATTCAGTAGCCAAATGAAAGGGAAGCGGGATGTGTTATCCTGTTGCTATTGTTAGAGAAGTAACATTCTCTTCAACTGTTACACAGATGATTATTGTTGAAATAAATGACCTGTGCCTAATGTTTTACTATTCAACATAGCATAAACTGATGGAATGTGAAGGGCACCACAATGAAATTAGTATGTTATCCAAAATATAATTTGAGAGTAAGTTCATCCACATAATATGTCATTGAAAACATTTTATGAAATATAAGAGAAGGAATATTTGCCTCACATTTGGATTTATACAAGTCTTTTCTCCTTCTCCTGAGGTCAGCTGCTTGACTAAATAAATGTACTTTTATAAAGCAAGGTGGCAGCAAGAAACTTCTGACAGAAAAAAATGGTCTAGTATGCTCATTTTTCATGAGAGCAGCAAAAAGCTGAGATGCAAACTGTGACCACACTCTGTCTCGGTTCCTTCCTTCTGCACGTTGTTTGTACCCATTCTTAACCACAGAACTTGTGAGTCTCAGTTAGTATTAAAATTACCAGATTTCTGAAAATCATCAGTGCTTTGTAGTGAAGTATTTTAGCTCAGGTGCTGAAGAAAACCTCATGGTTAATGTAACTTTCAATAACTCTTTCATCCTCTGTAAGATTTAAATTAAGTGTGTCTGGGGATGCATTTGTAGAGGGGAGATTGAGTAATCTTCTATGTCCATCTAATGTGAGTAGTCTCTTTTTAAATAAAGTTATTTTTATCTCCCCTGGTCTTGCCAGAAACAGAAGTCTCTGATGGTGTCATTTACTTTAGCAAGAATGCAGATTTTCTTTTAACTGTGGATGTCAGCCTATAGGAATTGCTTTCCTTGATATATTTGCCTTTTTAAAAAATAGTGTAGAAGCAAAAAGCATCTAGGAAACATCCTGAGAATAAGATCTCTCTACCTGTGTCTGCTATAGGGTAACTAATCAGTTTCTAAAATAAAAATCAATACAAAAGCTGTCAGGCACTGGCAACTTACTTATAGGAAAAAATTGTCTTTCATAATTTCTTTAGTCTTGACTTGATTTATACAGGTGGATTTTGCTTTAATCTCTTTTAGGAAACTAAATCTCCTATGAGAATTTTGAGGGTTCTTGTTTTTAAATATCTTCAATACAGGTATGAGTTTTTACACATATCAAGGATTTTCTAAAAATCCAAATTCCTAAAGATACTTAAATCTTTCAGGTTTTGACTTGGGCTTGGGTGTATTTTTTGTGTTTTTGAATTTAGCACATGAAGGTAAAAGTATCTTATCAACTTTATCTCTTCTGTAACTGACCTCTTTAAACTGTTTTGTCATGTTTTACTCTTACCTGAAACTGGTGCATCTGGGATCCCCATCTTGATACTTAGAGGACTAATAGCTCTTAGATGATTCTGAAAATTTTCTTTTATATTATAAGACCTTGTCTAGACTAGGATTATTGTTATAAATGTGTTTGTTGGCTAATTCTGATGAGTCCTTTCATATCAGTCTAGATAAGGTGGCTGTGTCCTTGGTAATATTTTCCTGCATTTTTTGTAAGCATTGTCTTTTTGATCCTCCTTTTTTGTTTATGTGTGTGTGTATGTGTGTGCATCTATTTGTATGAAAATCAGTGTATGGCAATTCTACTCATTCATATGTATCACTTATTTTGCACAAATATGTGAACTAGGTGCAAGGGAGTGAGTAATTAAATCCCTTGTGTGTGTGTGTATGTGCAGAACATAACTATTTGATCTCTGAATAAAAGACCAATAGAGTAGGCATTTTGAGGGAAATTTGGCTCTTAAATCCTGTTTTAATAGAAAAGAAGCCATGATTAGAAGAGAAAAGATTTCAGAATGTTTGGAAATTGTATATAAATAGAAATGGTAATATTGCATAAATATAAATGAAATTATTACATTGGTAAAATTTGTAATATTTCTAGAACTGTTTTGATGGAGTACAATATGGAATTAACTAAGAGTCCTACTATTAGTAAATCTGGAAAAGTATTTCAAGGACACAAAAATAACAATTTTGGTGTTATGATAGGAATAAGCCCCATTTCCAAAATCCTGACTGGGGACTTGGATTCCTAAATAATTATCAAATTCCAGTTCAGCTTGACAAAGAAAGAAAGGAAGACAGGAAGAAGAGAGAACTGATGAATGTCTGGGCAGAAGTCTCTATACCTTAACACATACACAAAAGATTAGACAGTGCTGCAAGAGCATTTTATGCTACACTTTTACAAATAAGCATAAAAATGTTTGAATGCTGTAAACTGTGTCATGAGATAATTTCTTGTCTAGGAAGAGCTGGTGAGCATGCAAGAAGCTGGTTGTCCCACTCTCTTTTCCACTGCATTTTCATACAGAATGTAGCTGTTATCATTATTAATATTATTATTATTACTATTATTGACACTCTCAGACCACTGAGACCCCCAGTGGATATGTTTCGCACCCCACCAAGGCTGCCTTGGCAGAGCAGAGTTTTGTGCTGTCCTGGTTTCTATGCCCCAAAATGCACAGTCCAGGGCAGGGAGCCATCCAGCCCTGCCAGCTTTGTGCCACTGGAGGAAATATCAAACTGCCACAGCAAAAGGTCTGGCACAAGGCAAGGAATTTGTCTCTAGGGGACATCAGAGTCCATCCATTATTACCTGTAGTTTTAACCAAAAAAATTTTCTCCAGAGCTTCTGAAATGCCTGAGTACACTATTTTGTTTATCCTGACTAAGTAGTACACCTAGTGCTGACATATGCAGAAGTAGAAAGCAGACTGATACAACAATATAAATTTATTTTAAAACTGATTTGAAATTTAAAAGTAAAATGGCTTTCACTGGACTTTCTTTTCTTTATTTATTTTGTAGTGAAAGGGAAGTTGCCAGGGAACACACTCTGCCAGGACCCTACATGAATCTACTCTGACTTGTTTTGGGAGCAAACACAAAACCTTCTATAAGGCCTTGCTACTGCTAGCACTGTCACTCGCTTCAGTCTGTAAGTTTCAAGCAATTTCCCCCCTCTTTCTCCACCAAATAAGTTAACTAAATTAAAAAAAAGAAAAAAGAAGTCTCTAACAAAAGCTTTCTTGAAGAAAAGCTCTTATATTTAAATTGTGAAAAGCCAGTATGTGTTTCAGCTGTTGCTTTTATATGGAAGGTGTCTGGCTGCTGCTGGGATAGTGACACTGGGAATTTTTGTTTGATGTTTGTGTTCTTTTTGAGCCATTCTTTTCTACTGACTAAATTTGTTTATGTAGGAACTCTTAAAATATGAGGTCTGATATTGTCCACAATGGTTAAATGCAAAAACCCAAATTTTCTAAAGTCTGATATAGGAGTTGGATATCTGTGTTTTTTCTGATAAATCACAATTAATTAGTGTTAGTGGTGGATGATAACATAATGAGGATATTGACATTGGGTATAATACTCCATTGACCAACTTTCAGAATTTTGTGTTGTATAAACTGCTTGAATTCCAGTCCTTGGAGTAAGGATGTTCTTACAAAGAAAACCACATATTTTTGTATGTGTCTAACAATACTAACACCACCACAGTGTCAGAACAGCTTTTCAGTGCTCTACAAATAGGCAGAGTTGACAAAAGAAAAAATAAAGTTAGGTCATCCAGGAAATGGACTAATTCAGTATTGATTTTATCAGTTTAATTTTGACAGAGATCCTTTAAAAAGTACTTGAATTCCTCTCTGTTGGATATCTGTCAGAAAAGAAAGGAAGTTATTATAAAACAAATCCCTCAAGCTGAGATGAATTTTTGAATCAGCTGTAATCCTATATTTCTGCCCAAACTGGTATTATGGTAGTAGTAATGCAAAATACTTACAGTACTTATCACAGTTTATTTTTTAGAATTTGATAAAGAATGATTACTTCAGACGAATGATTCTATCACCAGGAAAATCTCAGCCTGTTGCAAGATTTGCCCAGGAAACAGTGAACAAGTCCTACCCAGCTGGCATTGGCTCCCCTGTCACGGAATGTGCTCGTCACTCTTTGCATGAACCCAAAGGCAAGGAGCAGAGCCCCTTGCAGAGGCCATTGATGGTCTTCATGGGGGGTTATTCATCAAACAAGTTCAGTAGGTTTAGGGTCATTCCTGCCGTACAGAGCATGGTATGTGACCCTTTTGTGTCCCAAGATTCAATTTGACCAGTGCTTCACTGGCGTTTATTTAATAATAATAATACTCTCTTCTTTGAATGGCTGTAGAGCCTCCTCCAGAAAAGCTTGCAGCTACAAACTAACCCAAAATATTTTAATCAAGGAATCTCCCTACCCTGCCTATGGCTGAACTCTTTAGTAAGGAAGAGAAAGCTGAGAGAAGACTTCATAGTGGATGAGATTAATCTGATGGGATCCAGAAGGATTTCATTACCAAGCCCTTTAGTAAGTCTTTGTTGCAGTGATAGCTGAACACAGAGCAAAGATCTGTGAAGTTTTGAGTATTGCCAAGAGGATTGTCATGCCACCACATCTAATTGTCTGAGTACCCAGTGCTGAGAGGTTTTGGAGCAGAGTGGGAGCAGCTATTGCCCTGCAGATACAACCTGAAATTGTAAGCTGTGACCTCTGTGACAAGAGTTGGGTGTGCAGCATTTCCTCCATTTCCCCACTCTGTTCCTACCCTCTCCTGGACAAGTGTCAACTGCAAAGGAACCCTGGGGTGCAAGAAGAGGTCATCCAGATCAAGGTGCCAAGATGGGAACCTTCAGCCCACACCTCACCAAGTCTGTATTTTATGACCAGATGATGAACTTTGTGAAGATACCATAGCTAATCAAGCCTGTGTTCTGATGGAGCACAGATAAAGGGTATTTGTTAGTCAGGCTTGGTTTTTCTTATTTGAATGCTACATGTACCTAAAAAAGGCATAAACAAGGAAACATCATGATGAAAAAGAGCAAGTTCTGTAGGCAATGACCATAAACAGATGTTTACTTTCTCGCTTTGTTTGTTTAAATACGCTATATCTTCCCACTTCTGGCACAACCTATTTTCATTTATTTCTTTAAATATTCCTTTTCGTATAAATTTATTTGTCATTCAGTGTTCGCACTTTCTTAGTACCTGCATAGTCTGAAATGCCTGCCTTTGTGCAAGAATATAGCTGAAAATGTGAACACTGCTGCATTTTTATATCTAATTGAAAATAAATACATAAAGCTGCCAGTTTTGCTGTGTCTTTTGCCTGATGAAAGGTCATTCTTAATCTTTTTTATAGTTAATGGAATGCACTATTGTGATTATACTGAAATCTGAATGCCTTTGGAAAGTTTGAAAACTAAACAATTTTGTGCGAGATAACAGAGAAAAATAATTTCCTTTGAAGAATGACCTTTCAAAAGTGACTAGTCCCTATCTTTTCAGTGATGCCAACATGTCAGCTTCACATTGTGTACAAACCTCCCTGTCTCTGCCATATGCAAATAACCTCACTAAAGCGGTAAAACAATGCTACATATCGTAATATTTTTTTTCCACAAATGTTCATCAGATAATAGCTTTTAAGCATCTTTGAATACAGAGCACTGTAAGGGCTGTCAGATTAGCTAGTTGATTTTGTTTACAAAATGTCAGCATTTCCTTTTTTCTGAAAAGGACAGGTGATAGTGTCTCCTCAAGAAGGGGACCTCAGGCCAGCTCTCAACTTACACCACCAGAAGTGACCTCTATTGTCTTACTCACAGCAACAGCAATAACAAAAGGTAATTGTTACATACACGGGAACAGAAAAAAGGTACAAGAATGTCAAGATTAATGAGATAAGATTATGCCATATCCATTACCATTTTCTAGTAAAAGTTTGTGCTATATTTGTCCATGCAGTTTCCTCAGAAATCTTCAAATTCAAATTTGATAAAATTTTAAGTCAAAGTGGGGATATGCAACCTTAAGGCTTTTCCTTTAGATGAATGGTTTATAGTCACTAAAGCCTACAGTTAGCAATTAGAAAGAAAAAAACTTAAGAAAATATTCATAAATCTTAAGATTAATCAGACTCTTCCTTTGCATTTTATTGAGAGTTTTTACAAGGCACTAAATAAATTTTATTTTCAGAACACAATAGTTTCTCAGAGCTATTTGCATATGAGAAACAATAATTGGAAAAAATTCATAGTTTCCTATTCAGAAATGCATTTATGTGCCTATTGAGTAAAACAGTTAAAAGCAGATGCTGCTACTAGACCATTTATGCCATTGGAATGTATGTTCAAATTGTTGACAGGAATTACATAGCAAGGTACAATAAATTTATGCCACATTGTGACTGTATTTCCATCTTTCTAGCTTTCATTTTCTATTTTACCTTAGAGATAATATATTTTTGGTTGTCCATCACAGAGCTGTGCATAAAAACTTTTACCTTTTGGACTTGTGTACCCATGAAGTGTCACCTAAATAGAAGCAATGCAGCCACAAAGGAAGAAAAATTCATATTGAGCCACTGAAACACAAGCATTGGCAATGCCTATGTACTAAAATCATTTAATTAGATAAAAAAAAAATGTATGAATGCACACTGCATCAAAACAGCACTGTACTGTGAGTAATGTTTTGTATATTGCTTGACATTAGGTGGTCATGGTATTACAGACTGAACATGGTTTCTGGAACCACACTGGTTTGTCATCCTACACACTTAAGATTATATGTAGAGAAATCAGTTTATATTAGTGATATTTTATCCAATTACAAGGTGTCAGGTGAGCTGTGGGATTAGTTTTGACTTTAATTATGACATGTAATAGCCTATAACTTTTTTATTTGGTGCATTATGACAATACAGAACACCGGCTTCTTTCATCTCAGCAACATCTCTTCAGTATTTTAAATCCTTCCTAAGATTTTGAAGTATAAACCAAAGAATTCTGTATGGCATTCCTCATCCCTATTATGCTGCTTAGTCATAAAGTGATAGAAGAATCCAGCTGCATGCTTTCTTATTTGAGAAGATTATCTGTTTATTTGGGTTGCTTTTGTATACCAACTCTTTTTGCCAACTGCTCCTTCCAGCAGCAGCAGTTCTTTTCTTTTGTTGGTAGCTCGGAAGTGTGAGTCATAGTTTGGGAACTTTTGCATTATTTGAATACATTTAATTATATTATATGCATGTCTAACCATTGATATTTCATTTCAATAACTTCCAAGCTCCTATCCAACCCAAAAAAGGATAGTTGTCATAATATTTGACTTCCTGTGATTCTAGTCTCAACACCTTCAGGGAAGAAGGTTCATCCTAATAATCTATTTTAATTGGTCCCTTTGCACAATTAATAAGTCAGGTCTTATCAATCAATGACTTTCTGTTTGTGTAACAAGTGCTGCAGATACTATGCAGAGAAAAGCCTTCACTGTCAGAGAAACTCTAAAGCCAAGAGACATTTTTCCTGGTGACTTTTGAAGTAAGATCCCATTCACAGAGCTGTGTTTGACAGGGAATTGATTAGGTGAGCCATCAGCTGCTGTACATAAATAAAACAATTGTTAGAGCTTATGGAAAGCCTCCCAGTACCACAGATCCAGGATGAATACTTCCACGGTGAGAGTGCAGCAGTGACTGCAGTGTTTTTTGCTAAAATCCATACTGAGGGAGACTACAGCAATATGTGTAACACACAGCCTTGCTGAGGTACTTTCAGGTGGTCTAGGCTTAAGCTCACTATCCAATATGTGGAGAAGTGGGCAGCTTTATTATTCCCCTTGCCATCTGCAATGCAGCACTGGCAGCACTGAGATGCTCCTCAGCTGGGCAAAGGAGGTGGGGGAACAACTGAACCTTGCACGAGGGACAGAGTTTTCCTCTGTCCTTTTCCACCACTCAGGATGGATGGGCAGAAGTGGCTTATGCACACCAATTACAGCCATTTTTCTCCCCTTCTAGTTTACTTCCAGGATAACTCATTCAAGAGGCAGCTAAGCCCATCTCATTTGTTCTCTGTTGCTGAACAGCTGGTTGTCAGATGCAGGAACTGACCTTTCTTAGGCAGCCCCTGAGAAAAACCCCACAAAGATAATAAGTCAAGGGAGATTTGGAATGACTATAATTTAGGTGAGCAGAATCTTCCACGATGATTGAAGGAATGGTAGAACTGCAACTGTCCCTCCCTTCTGCCCTTGAGGTTTCATCTGAAGACGATATATTTCTGATGGTTGTCACTGCTGAAGGTTTTCCAGTTCCAAAGAGACTTTTTTATGGCACTGTAAGAAGTGTGACCAACAGTTCCTTGTCCCTCTACTCTGCTCTCGTGAGTAGCCTGGCTGGAATACTGCATCCAACTCTGAGATCCTTGGCACGGGAAGGATGTGGACTTGTTGGAGTGAGTCCAGAGGAAGCCACAGAGATGATCAGACAGCTCGAGAATCTCTCCTGGGAGGAAAGGCTCAGACACTTAGGGCTGTTCATCCTGAGAAGAGAAGGCTCAGAGGAGACCTTATGGCAGCATTCCACTATCTGAAGTGGGCTTAAAAGGGGCTGGAGATGGACTTTTTATAGGGTCCTGCAGTGGTAGGGGAAGGAGGGAATGGTTTTAAACAGAAAGATGGTTGGTTTAGATTAGATATTAGGAAAAAAGGTATTTGCAGTGAGGAAAGCGAGGCACTGGAACAGGTTGTCCAGGGAAGCTGTGGCTGTTCCATCCCTGGAAGTGTTCAAGGACAGGTTGGATGGGGCTCTGAGCAACCTGGTCTAGTGGAAGGTATCCCTGCCCATGGCAGTGGGGTTGGGAGTGGATGACCTCTAATGTTCTTTCCAACGCAAACCATTCTGTGTTCCTATGACTCTGCAGGCTGTATGGAACTGGACTGTGGCACTTGTAAGTGTTAATAGTTGAGGATAGCTTTAGGAAAGGATGTGGAATGCAAGTAAAACCAAAAGCATTGCAAAAAACCCCAACAAATCCCATATCAACATTTTCTGGTTTGTAATGTTTCCTTTTTATTGCCAAGGACATTAAGCAGGACAGACACTTAGGAGTTCTTACCCTGCTGTTTTGTTCTAGAATTCATGCTCTTTCCTTGGAGCATCCTGGCAATTATCACAGTATCTATTTGTTCATATATCAGTAAATGAAAGAAACATCACATTGAGAGCCTGAAGTTAGTGAAAGAAAGAAGCAGGTCTGCCAAGTGGTGGTAAATAAAATGAAGTTAAAGTAAAGGTAATGGGCAAATGCTTCACTTAAAAGAAAATACTGTTTTATATATCTCTTTAATTATTGATTGCATGTTCGTTTATGGAAGAAAGGTAAATATGGCAATGTAAAATAAAATGTGATATCTGAACAGATATCACATATTGATTTAGATTTGAAGGATCTTTTTTTGGAATGTTTGGGTGGGGTTTTTTTGTTTTTGTTTTTGTTTTTATTTTGTTTTTTTTTTTTAATATCTGAGATGCTTGTGTAACATCTGGATATGGAGCCCATTTTGGAATAAACAATAATAAATCACATTAGGGTTCCTTCCAGATGAGCTATGAGCTAGCATGACTCATCATATATGTTTAGAGGACACGTCAGGCAAGCAACATAAAAAATCAGGAAAGCATCTGAAGTGACATAGAAACAAGCAGAACTTGAATCTCTCGACTCCCAGTCTAGTACATCAGAAATTTTCCATCTGAATATTTAATACTCCATGCTCTAGATTTAGAGCAGCTTTGTGGGCTAAACATCTGGAACAATTTATGTTTCAGATTTAGGTTACTGACATAGCAAAGCACTTGCATATTGGCAGTGAATTCTTACCTCGTTTTTAAGGGACAAAATAACATGATTATAATTCCATATCATACAGTATATCATTAAGCAGGACCAATCATTCAATTGAGGAGGAAACATTTTTCCAGAGCATTAGAATTATTTCAATCACACAAATACATAAGCTACATATGGGCCCTAATAATGTGTTTGCTATAATATTTATAGAGTTAAATTATTCCATTAATTGTAGTTGACTGAGATAGTTTCATTTTAATATTAATATGGACAAGCTATGTCAGAGATGCCAAAAATGTTCAAACACATTTCTTGATCATTCTGATTTATATAAATGCCTTTTGGTTTAGGGCATGTTCAGTGAAAGATAAAAGGAAAAAATTCTTGATATACCTTAAGGTGATAGGTGAACAAAGTGAAGACCTATATAGAAATAGGTCATAAAATATCAGTTGCATATAATAAATATTTTAGTTTAGGTTATTGTAAAATGCTGTTTGCAGTAACTTTGCATAGAAGTAGTTCAGAGGAAAATAACTTTAGAACATGGTAATCTAAATGATATTTCTGTCAAAGTTTTCTTTGAAAGAAATGTTTATGACTTTAAATCAAAATGAATTCATTCCTTAAAAACCATATAGTGGATGTAAAACCATTCCTCTAACATGTGATCAACCCACACATACTTTAGTTTGTCATTCTTCTCTTTCATTTTGCAGGTGTTGTTAAAAAACCGCAAAAGCCTCCACTTGCCAAGATGGATGTGTACTTAGTTATTTACAGCTTTAAATGAGAAAAAAAGCCTTTGTAGAATTCTGAAAACATTGAAATTGTTTTTTCCCAGCCAGGAAGTGGGGTTTACTTCATTTTTACAAATATGTCTGTGTCACAGTGTTCTGGAGTTTTAAGCCAGGATACTGTGCTGCATGTTATGAAGTCCCATGGAGGGAAAGAAGGCTGACTCTGCCTTTGGTGACTGCCACATCCACCTGGTGACTGAAATAGACATGGTGATTTTCAGATATGATTGTTCCTGTGAAGTAAAATGGTTGATTAAGCAGTAAGCATGGATTTTGAGATTTCTTTGTGTCTTTTTTTATGTATACCTCCAAGAGTTGCATATGAAAGGTGACCTTCCCTCTGAAATATTTCTGCACTATACTCCGGGGGACATTATTTGGATTTATATGGGACCAAGACCATTACGCATGGAGAAAATTAGATTTTTTTCTATAAATCAAATATTTGGGCTGTTGTTTTTTCTTTTTAGAATGTTGTGTAAGTATCCCGATAAAAATGAGATTCAGGAAAGGAGGACATATTAAAGAATCTGGCTATATTTCAGTGTCTTGATTTCCATTACTTTCTTTTCAGTATGCAAATATCTTAATAGGGAGCCACTGAGAAAGTGAAAAAATGCATCGTTACAATTACTTTTTTCATCATCAGTTCTTTATCCCATTCTATGCTCAGACATATTCACATTATTTTGTATTTTTGAAAAGATCAGTCCTCTGGTCTATGAGAGAGGCTTTGCTCTTGAGATATGCATGATCTGACATAATCTAAAGAGGTATACCCTCAGCTGTGCTGATATGAGGTAAATAAATTAATATGGGAACCTGTGATTTAACCTCTTCAGTGAAATCCATTTCAGTATAATCTTCTATCTTTGCTTGTTGCAGCTTTTCTATACTATAAGAACAGTTTAAAATTCTGAAGCTAAACTCCTCTGAAATCCATCATGTATCTTTTAAGAGCTTTTAAATAATGTCATCCGAATTTAGTGAGTTCACCTTCCTTGTACTAATAGAACTTTAATAAAACTGTGGTTTCACCTATAATAAATACAGCATTTGCATAATATCTTATAAATTATTTTTGTTTTCACTTACAAAAAAATCTAGATAATCTTAAAAAATAATCTTGGCAATTTAGCAATTAAAGACATATCTAAACATAAATATATACATATAGACACTCCTTTCTTCAGTATTTTTTTCTTTCTACTAGCGCATTTTTAAATTTAATTCCTCCCATGATTTCTCCACTGCTGAATCTCTGTATAGAACTGTAGGAAGATAGCAGAGGTTGTATATTGTGGCATTGCAAGAGTGCAGTTCAACCTACTGTTTGTGCACCTGAGACAGTCTGATGGTTACAAAACAGAGGAGGCTCTTGCCATTTGAAAGCTGCCAATGGAAGAGGCAGCACAATTTCTACGGTCTCATAATAATTAAAGTTTTACACTTCTGAAATCAGCAGTGCCATATTACTCCTAACCAAGAGCAGTCTTCAGGAGTTCTTGAAATTTTGGCAATGAAACCTGGCATCTGATGGTCTTTCTGTACACTAGGATCAACCAGTGAAATGATAAATCCTACATAATTTAGTCATCAGAATGAACAATATATCCATTATATCTATATAATTGCATTACTACTGATATCAACACCATTATATCTATTTAGGTGTCTCTCAAGCTTGTAAATCCTAAGCACTAAAGTTGCCAAAACCATTATAACCTGATTCCTCTCCAGTTGGAATCATGCGAGACCCCGTGTCAATCCCACAACTGACCACTGCCAGATGGGGAGGTTTCCTCTTCTGTGGCTGCAGGAGCTGCTCTTCCTCCCTCCCTCACATGGCGTCATTCTGCCCCTTTTTAGGCTCTACCCAAGATCATTGCTCAAAAGACTGATTGCACTATCCCAGCAGAAAACCATCTGAAATTGCCTCATGGAGAGGCCTGATATATGTTGCAGCTAAAGCAAGGTAAACAGAGACAGCATGCAGTAGGGAGCAGTGACAAGGTGTTAGATTGGCTCAAGCTGTCTTGTGTAATTTTGTTTTTGAAAGTGAAGTAACACAGCTTTTGTAGCTTGGATATGAAAAGTAGTGTTAGCTGTGTTTGGTCTTTTTTTTTTTGTTTGAGTTTTGGTGGATTTTTTTTTTAACTGCATGTTAGTTCTAGTACTTATCATCTGTTTTTGCTGGGATAGAATTCATTTTCTTCACAGTGGCTAGTATGGGATTGGTCTTTGGATTTTTAATGGAAACAGCGTGGATAATGCAGGGAAATTTTTGTTTCTGCTGAGGAACACTTACACAGGGCCAAGGCCCTTTCTGCCTCTTACTCTACCACACCAGTGAGTGAGCTGTGGGGGCACAAGGAGGTGGGAGGGGACACAGAAGGGACAGGTGACCCCAACTGACCCAAGGGATGTCCCAGACCATAATGGCCTTGTGCTCAGGGTATACAGCTGGGGAAACAAGAGGAAAGCAGGGGGGAGGCTCAGAGTGATGACATTTGTCTTCCCAGTGATGGGGATGGCTGAACACCTGCCTGCCCATGGGAAATGGTGAATGAATTCCTTGCTTTCCTTTACTTGCATGCATGGATTTTGCTCTCCCAGTTAAGCTATCTAACATTTTCATTAAAAGGAGCATATAGATTTAGACTCAGACTAAATATTGGCCTATTTAATTTGGAATATCAGCCCATGTACATTCACAAAGCAGTTAAGTCCAGATACACACAGGGGGAATAAAACGAAGCACTTATTTACTTCAGAATCAAAAGTTGCTCTAAAACATGTCTAATTAAAAATTATAGCAAAACAGTAATTAAAAAAAACCTACAGCAAAATAAAAAATTATAAAGTATTGACAAAAAAGGTGAGTGCATATATTAAAAAAAAATTGACCAGAGATTTATTTTTATTTTTATGATTTATTTTGTCATCAGAAAATAAACAAACGAAAATACCCTGTAAACCTACAATAAAACAAACAAAAAGAAATGGTTTTCTTCCTTTCTCATTTTATTGTTGATGACAGATGTTACTTGGTCTTTTAGGAGTGAAGACTTCTTCAAGAATTATTGCTAAGAAGTTAGGGCTTAGTTACCCTAAATTATTTGAGGTAATTGACTTTAATCAATTTAGTTTCAGGAAAGAGTGTGTAATTTCTCTGCTACCTTCTGCTCTGCTGCGCCCTCATAAATGATGTTTTTTTAATGTCAAAAATCAGCTGGAATCCCTTTCTGTGGCCATACTACTTGATGCTAGGAAGGATTTTAAGAAAATAGGATAATTTTATTCACATAGAGCCTTTGAACTATTTTTTGTAGGGATCAGACTATTGATTGTGTCAGCATCTCACACACTTTGTGCAAAGACTCAGCATGGAAAAACAACTCATTCTACAATGAAACATAAGACATGATTGCCTGGAATCAATCTTATTAGCTCCAAAAGCAATACAATACTTTCCTCAACTGATTTGACATAGGATTCACCCAAACTGATCTCTAAATATACAAATATACATTGCTGCCATTTTATTTTATCCTGTTCTAGACACAAAACTCTTCTAACATATTGAGCTTTGCAACCAAATACCTACATAAAAGGTTAATTGGAAGAAAAACAAAATGCCTGTGCTCTGTTTCAAAACCCAGTCTTACTGAAGCTTATAGAGCATGTGTTTTAAATGGCATATTAGAACCAAAAGGCTGTTTGTATGGATTTGCCTTTAACTAGTATGTCAAATCTGCCTACAGTTTCTTCCCATGAATTAAATCGTAAGTCTATTTAAAAGTATTTAAGCTTTGATATATGGGCTTTTGGATATATTTTTTATTTGATGTTCTATAATGAATTGTTTCATCAAATTAATGGGAACAAATGCTGCGATATAATAGGTACTGGTGATGCTTTTCTTATTATCTGTGGAAGTTACAGATCAAATTCTTCTTTCAGATAGCTTGTTGTGTGAGCAGCATCACTCAGTTTCTCAGGAGTTAGAAGCAATGTCTTTCAACAATTGCATGTCATCTTTCTTTAAATAATTTTCTAAATCTGACAGAGAAATTCAACCCTAATGCAAGCTGAATGCCCTCTAGTTTACACCATAATGAAATGAACCATTGCAGCCCATTTTTGAACACTGTCCTTGGGAACTCTTTCTGGCTACAGTGACTGCATTTGTTGACATTTCTATTCAATCCTACAGCCCAGATATGCCTTTCTCCACTGTGGTTCTGCTGAAGTCAATGGAGGTACATGAGTTTAAATAGCTGTACAAGGAGAAATGCATCATGTGAGTTGGAGTAGGCAAGAATGAATTCACTGTCCTCATTTAACTTGCAGTTCAAGCTTGTGGCATTCCCTCAAGTTTCTGGAGGTAGGAGAATGGTGCACTAACTCACTATCATCCTGTCACGTACATCTGTGTGGCTTTTATTAGGTCTGCAATACTGGTTCAGTATAAAATAAAACAAAAGAATTCCTGGTTTATCAGTTCTATGACAGCGACACTCTTTCTGTGCTGAAGAAAGTGGAAAAATGGTTTCCTGTCAGTCCAGCTGCTGAATGAGGAAGATACATATCCACAGGGATTTAAGGAGCAATACTTTTGGGACATTAGACCTTTCCTCATTGTAAGAGATAAATCTGAAATCTTTGCCAGATTCTCATTTTTTATTTTTGTGCTGTTATTTGGATGGAGTTTCAGACCTTTACAGAAGATGATTTGGGGATGAACAGTGCTCAGATTTTGACCTATTGTGCCAGGGTCCACATCATGGCCTGTTGTGACAAGCCTGGGGACAGCGCAGTGCCCACCCTCCCCAAACAGCAGCCAGTGAAGGGAGGGGACCTGGGCTGGGCTGGGCTGGGCTGGGCTGGGCCAGGCCAGGGCTGCTGATAGCCCTGAGCTCAGCCCTAAAAGCAGCCCCTGGTCTGGGACAGCATCAGGGGAGGGAATAGTCAGACACATTTCCAGGGTGCGGGGCAAGGTTAGAGTGACAAGACAGATCCAAGGACAATCCACTCTGAGGGTCAGGGGCAGAGTGGATGGATGGATGGATGGATGGATGGATGGATGGATGGATGGATGGATGGAGGGATGGATGGGGAATTGCTGGAGTGTGGTAAGTCTGCAACACAGATGTACTGTATTATCTACAGTTGAAGCCAATCTTGAGAGCCTCAGTTTAAAAACAGACCCCAGGGAAGGGATGTGGACTTTGCTAATGTTCAGCTGCTTTCTCTTATGCCTTTTCTCATTTAGACCTGAGCTGGGGCAGCTAAAACCTTTGGGAAGGGGAGGATGCAGTAAAAGCCTTTAGGCTGTGCATTTATGTTATATCTGTGTACAATAAGATGGAAAAGGTCATGGTTAGAGCAAATTAGCTGCTGTTTTGAGCTACTGTAGCTGGACTTTTAGAACCCCTTGTGGTTAAATGTTTACAAGGATACCTTGGAGAATCTTTCTGGATGAAAGCTGCTGTGGGCCCTTCATTTGGGAGTAAGTCAAATCCTTTAAATTAAAACTGAAAACTCCTATAAAGTACGTGTTCCTATTCACAGGAAATATTTCAATCCTAATGTCTTGTTGTTGTTACTGTAGTTTGTTTGGGGTTTTTTAGTAAATTGTTAAAGTCTTGGAATTCTGGAATGCATAAGATCAGGATTATTGGTTTAATATCTGTCCCCCTTTAGAAGCAATGTATCTTTTTAGAGGAGGTCAACCTGTGCATCTTGCTCACTACAATTTTCAAGGGGTAATATTTTACTCTTTCTCAATTTTTCCTTCCTACTTACCCATGCACTGCATGACATTTAAAATGAGTTTGGTATTTCTACTGGTGGTTCCTTTAGAACTGACTGTGAGTTTTTTTTCTGAGGTTTTTAGAATGACCCTAGGAGCTCTAACAGTAAAACTACTGTTTTACTCCTTGCAAATACTACTGCTTTACCTCCTTGCAAATAAGACTCATTTCACAGCATTAATCTATGAATATCTCTTTGGGGAGACCTTACTTTCCTTGGTACTAGGTAAGGGGTAGAAAAAAACTCTTCTCCTTTGCAGGAATTCACAGTTTTTGATGACTTCCAGCTGACTCTATTACCTCAGAATTGAAATTTCTTCCAAATGTGAATTTAACAATAAGGTTGTTAATTTATAGTACTGTTGCTCTGCCTAGTGATGGTGACTTTACTAAATAAGTTTCTCGTAGTAGTTTAGTGCTGTTAAGTGATAAACAGTTTTCTGTCATATTGATATTACCTTCTTTGGGTGGTTTGGAGTCTTAAAAGTTTACCAAGCATCTACCTTAAATTTTCCCTCTTGATTCTAATAAAAAGAAAAAAAAAAAGAAAAAAAAAAAAACAACCAAAAAAAACCCCAAACAAACAAACAAACAAACAAAAAAAACACAAAACCCAAACAAATGGCCTCCAGCTGTTGACTTGGCACTGCAGAAATGTTTTGGGATTGGATCATCATGGAGCCTTCATGATATGCATTATGAAGTCTAATATTGCATTTTATCTCCATTTTTCTGTGTAGGTTTGTTTCTCCTTTTTATCACCCTGCTCAGCCTCCTTTATCCCAATGCACCTGTAATCGTTCATGGCAAAAAAACCTCAGCTTGTTATTGGACACCTCCTTTTAAATTCTCAATATGCAGACTTTTCCATACTGTGATAAGCAGCCATTTGCACATGAAGATTATACCAGTAGAAGTAGAACTGCGCTGTCCTTTCTATTTGAGACACTGACAAAGCAGGTTCTGGGAACTCACACTAAACCTAAATGCTGTAGCTTGTAAAGCACTAGTTTTCAATGCCAGCATCTATTCTTACTTGTAACAGCCTTGGAAATTTTCTGTGGACCCACAGCTCCTCTGTTCTTGATCCTGTGAAAGAGAATAATAGGTGTATAAAGTTTCTCTAACCACTTGCACAGGTATGCATAACATAGGACATCCTTATCTGTGAGCACAGCTTGCTTTCACTTTCAAATGAAGACTTCAGGTTTTTCATTTCTTAAAAAAAGACAGAGGTAAATATTTAAATCTCTATGACTGTTACCTTTTGACAAATGATACAGGCAGACAGGTAATTTGCTATGGTTTCTTTATTAGTTATCCAATGCTGAACTCCAGATTTTAATCTGCAGTGAAGTACAAGGATGGGAGGTGCTTGAAGATCCCAACAGTACATTGATATCAAGTAAGAACTGGCAGGTGAAGGGATCTCTCTGACCTGCAGAGCAGAAACTATCCTTTTTCAGATGGGTCAAAAAATATAGTAAGGAAAAAACCCCATAGGTGTAGTCAGGCTGTCTGGGGCATTTCTAATTTTATCTGCCTGGATGGTGATCAAGTGAGCCGTCATAGTGCAGCAAGTCTGAGTGAGAGTGTTCATAGTAAAAGCAGTGTTCTTGGTTAGGAGTGTCGATGTTCTTTGTACTACTCCTGAAGATTTGTGCTTTAATCCAGCAGAAAAGCTCACAGCCTCTCCTCACAGTTTATTTTCTGCCTGATCCTTTGGTTAAGTCATAATCCTATGTGTGGCATTGCAGTCATGAAAATTGTGTCACAAATCCAGCATAATGTTTTTCTGTAGGAAGAAGCAGTAAAAGGAAAGGAACTGAGGGCAAAATGTGGTTTATAGAAACCTTTGAGAAATAGAATGGTATTTCTTCCTTTCTTTGAATTTAAGAACTCTTCAGCATGCAGCATACAGACCCTAGGACTGCTAGAGCAAAAGAGGCTTTAGTCTGTGTTTTCCTCTTCTCTGTGTTCCCATATTAATCACATTTCCTTTTGTTTTGGAAGGGAACATAATTGTGACTATTTTTTGTGACTGTATTTGTAACAACTTTATAATTAAAACAGTCAGTCTAAGGGGAAAAAAAGGCAAACACTTTGGCTGGAGGATTGAACTGGGACTTGAGAATCAGTGGATAATAAGTTTTCAGCCTTGGCTTTTAATATATAAGGTTATTTTGGAGTGGGTGCAGTCTTTTCACATGAATTCACAACACATAATCTCTTTTGTCAAAAGCAGAAGTGCTACTATAACATAATAAAATACCACTTCATAGTATTTATGACACTGCAAATAAGAGGAAGGGCTGAACACATCTGTGTGTATTTCATGAGAATAGTGATGATACTGTTCCATGTTTAAAATGTTCTTTTATTTACTGCTTTCTTTATAGAAACCTCTAAGATGTTTATCACCAGGTTGTCTTTAATATATTAGTACTACTGGTTTTGATAAATGTCAATGCAGCTACAGAGAGAGACAGGGATTAATTTATAAACTTCTGCAATTTTTAGCACAAAAGTTTAGTTAGTTACATGAAAGTACTTTAAAATTGCATTAACTTGAAATCAAAGCAGAGTCTGGCCTACACTTCTCCTGCACTAAGTAGCCTTTTAAAATGTAAGAAAGTATGTCAGATGACAACAGTGGAATGATCCCTAGAAGGTTTTGTAGTTTTCCAGTCTTCAATTAAAAAAAGTGAACCAACTTGAATTCATTTTTTAACTTTCCAAGAAAGTATTCTTATTATCTCAAGCTTCAGCTGCAATGTGGAACTGAGAGAAAGAAATTTTTCAATAGAAAGCATATTTTCTCCTTTGGCAACTGGATTATCACTAGCTGTAATAAATAAAGTGATTTCCATATTGGACTGTGTCTATGTACTGTGTTTTGATGTACTGTGGACTTTATCTTTTATGATACTAATTTTTTACTTCAACTGCATAATATCATAATTTGAGATGGGCACGTGTAGCTCTGTTATAAACAAATGAAGATCCAATGTCTCTTATTAAGCAAATTTTGTTTCTAACATTTAAATATTTCTCCTTCAAAATGCTGCCCTCAGACCTTGTATGTTTGGGGATTTATTCAGTGGCAGAAGCAATTTATTTTTTATTTTTAATAAATGGCCCTTTAGGCACTGTGGACAGTTATAGCAGAATTAGCAGTTTGGTCACATTTCAAGTGTTCCCTCTGAGCAGCTATAACACAACCTTGTTATTTCATTATGAAATGGGATCTAAGCTTCGTGTATGTCCTGTTAGGCTCCAGTTAAAAAAAAAGATAATAACCTCATGGGGCTTATCTTTGTTAATGTGGTGCGACCTCTGCTATTTTCAAATTTTCTCTGAAGTGTTCCCTTAGTGCAGCTGTAGTAAAATAATCCAAAAGAACTTTTTGTAATGAGAACAGAATCTGTGGCACCGATAGATATTTGTGTGACATATCCTGCAGTGTAAATGTAGGGGTAATTGTGAGTGTATTACATTGGGTGAGCTCAGACTTCCATCAGGGTTTAGTATGTGTGGAACTACTTATTCTTCTCAAAGTCTGAGTGTAGGATGGCCTACAATGCTCTTCACATGCTAATAACAAATATCATATAGCCATGTTATAAAATTTATAAAATCACCTGTTTTTTCTCTTTTTTTTTTTTTCTGGGCTTAAAGTGATTGTAAACAAAGGATTTCATGGCTCTGGCCATTGTACCAGCTGTATAAACCAAATTAGGTGTTACAAGTTTTGCTTTTTCCGCTGCAATCTAAAGAGTGCATGACTTAAATGCTTCGGTCCAGAGCATTGTATGTCGAATTTTCTAATATTTCCATCTGTGTACTGCATATCAAGTAGCTTCCAAAGCACAGAGGGTCCAGTTGAACTTGAATATTGCTCAAAAAATACAGGTTAATATCAATAGGGAACTTGAAAAAAACATTAGAAATGCTTCAAATGTCACTTGATTATCGTTCCTAGAAAGCTCAGACTAGAAGGAAATTGTTCATTGTTTTCTTATCAAGTTATAGAAGAAAACAACTCATGAAATTTTATAGCATTATAAATAAATGCTCATGAAAGTTCAAACAACACTTGCTTGTAGCAGTTGAGATAGCCACAACAGAATTAAGTTTATCTTACCGGTGGATAAACTGTGCAAGAATAAAAACAACATAGAAATGCAATACTGGATGTTCAAGAATTAAAAAATTAGTAAATAATAGGTTAAGTCTAGCCCTTAATAAATAAGCTTCAAAGCAAGGTATAAAGATAGAAATCATTAGATTTAGGAAGGTTAAGTCTATAATCAGCAAAAATATACAGACTTGATTAAAACTTGAGAAAGAATAAATGGTTAAATGACAAGTTTCAAAAGATAATTTCCTTCAGAAGTATTGTATAAATAAAATCTAGCAAAGGGTTCGACAGGAATTGTATTTCCATTACAGGAAAACTTAAGTAGGAAATATTCAGAAATAACAAAATTTTAGCATGCTATGGTACACTGGATGAAGGGAAAGTCAAGAAAATTGAGACTGGATGGAAAAAAGTAAAAAAAAAAAAAAAAAAAAAAAAAAAAAAAAAAAAAAACGAAAAAACAAACCTGTCTCACAAGGTGATATAATAACTACCTTCAGAAGTTCAGTACCCACCAAAGCATTCAATTATCATCAATAATTCGTGTTTCAGCCCATTATATGGCTATAATAATTAAATCTGCCTTGTTTATTGTTGGACAGGCATATTTGAGTCCATATAGATATGGATAAGTAAAATATTACATTAAATTGGCGATGGTCAGGCGTTCCAAATGGGTAGTATGATTTTGGTTCATCTTAAATAATTTGGGAGAGGATTAGAGTTGCATGCATCATCTTGGAAGCACTGTGTGATCTTGATCTGAAGTATACAAAGCTGAATTTTTGTGTGCGTGTTCATGTGTATACTCGTACATGAATGGTGAGCAGCTTCCAAGGAAAGAGAGGTAAAGCTGTCATTTTAAAAACATAACAAATATGCCTTGTATTTGTGCTTAGATACAGACATACTCTTTAAAACTCTTTCAGAATGACCATGTATTTGTCTTTTAAAAAAATCAAAAATTTAACTGTTTCAGAGCTAAATCTTTCCATGGGTTAATTTTGGGAAGGCTGTCAAATAGTGAAAGTAAATAAATGATAATGGTTAAAAATGAGAAATGGAAAGCAGACACCTGAAAATGTGAGTGTAAATCACATCTTTAGTTTGTCTAAAGACTAACAGTTATTACAATATTTCCCATGTCAAACTTTTTCTAGATAATTATATGACATGTGAAAATTGAAGAAGGGACTTCAGATAAGAAAAAATTTAGAGTTGACACTAAATTTTTGAGAGTAGTCAAGTATAATGAAGCCTGAAAACATCCTGAAGTAATAACAAGGTTAGATGAATAGGCAGTTGGACAGGTAATGTAATTCACTCCTAACAGATGTAAGAAAATCCTAACTGGAAGGAGTGACTAGACTTTTTCATACCTCTGGCATGAAAAAGTTATTATAACCACTGAGGAAATAAATCTCATTGGCACTGAAGTTTAAACAACTGAATGAAAACAAAACCACACAAAAAAATTGTCTTCTTATCAGGTATCTGGATCCTGTGGTATCTGCCACAGTAAGAGATAGGAAAGTAACTCCCAATTCTTCAGTTGCCTAATTTAAATAAAACTTTTGTCACTGATTTTTACAGTCAAAAATTTTATTTTTAACAGGACATGAAAATCTGACAGTCTTTGCTTCAAAAGAGAAAGATTTTTTTTCTGCAACTCAAATGTGTGAATCTCTAGCATGCCCCTATTTGCAATGGTCACTTCTGCTAACTCAGAATGTTAGAATAGACATGCAACTACCTTGAATTAACATAGAAAAGTTGGAACCTTGCATTGGTGCTGATTTACTGGGAATCTAGGCAGAATATGACTCCTCAGTTGCTGAGATCATACCTGATTGTCAAGCTAAATAAACTTAAAATCTAGTTTCAATTTTAAGAGTTAGTGAAATTGTCCTGCAATGGATTTACTCTACAGCTTTAACAGAAAATGTTCATTCTCACTTGTGAATTCTCAGATGCAAATTCATGACCTCAAAACTCTAAAGAAATTCAATAAGAAAATAAAATTGAGTGTTTCACTTCACATTGGAATTCCTGGTCCAAAATAGATGAGGTTTATAGAAAATCAGGTAACTAAGATGATGATGATGTGTGTTTATCTTGGGATGCTTCAAACAGATTTTAATTTCTGGACAGGTAATTCTTGGCAGTAACTTGAAACCACATCCTCCATTCTTCTGCATATGTGCAGGCTGCCCTCTTTCTCAGTCCTTGCTGAAAATGCAATTTTCTTTTCCTATTAGAGCAGCCATATTGATTTTCTCATGGACTACAATATGCTCCATTTTTTACATGGTCAGGCTGAATGTTCAATACTCAACTTGGAAACACAGAAGACTGAAAACTGCTTTACATGCTGTAAAGAGGGGAGAAAAATTGAGTATCCCAAGTAGTGTTGGTTACTCAGAGTTTATTAACATGGGGCAGAAAATATTCCATAGAGTTAATATTTACTATATGAGTAATGTATTTCTGATAGTAATAAGATTTGGACATGTTATTCTTTTAGAGGAAAGCTCTGTATCCCAAAAGATATTTTATGTTAAAAAAGTACAGGCTGTTTATAGATCCAATTTTTAGGTCTTCAAGCTCATGCTAACGAGAAGTTTAAATCAAGAAAATTTTACGAACTAATAATCCCCCCAAAATATTTCATAATTTATTTCAGGGAAGCAGATGATTGTTTTTTTGACTTCATCTTTGTTAAAAGTGTTGAGTGTAGATTTTTGATAAATTCAAGGTACGAATTGCACAGATACAGCAGTGACCAAGAACTTCAAAATACAAAGTTGTGTGGTTTATTTTTTAATTTCTTGCCTTATTCTACTTCCTCATGTATTTCACAGCATGAGTAGGAATAGAGCAGAGTGAGAACTTTGCCAAAAGGGATTTTTTTTCCACATGGATTTGAATAGTTCATCTTATATCTAGTGACAGATATAAAATTACTGTAGCTCTATTGCAGATTATCCTTCTTCTCAAAGAAAGTGCTATACCATTTCAGAATATAATTTAAAACTACATAAAATAATTTCACAAAACCCCATTTTTAATTGTAAAACTTTTTAAATTTTGGCAGTCTAGAAGTATTTTTTTGAACATCCAACAATTTTTATCTTATTTTAAAGAGATAAGTAGGACATCATGTATTTATATATTGATATACGTATAATAGTATGAAATAGTAGAATTATAGGTATTTTTACTCCTGATATTGCATATGCTACTCTTTGCCTGGAAACATGCAGCAGTACTGTATCTTTGGGTTTTATTGGTCCAGTTGTGTTTTACAGCTTTTTCACTTCAGAGTAGGAAACAGGATTAGAAAATGATTACTTGTCATTGAAGGAGAACATTATCTATTCTAAATCCTAAATGTACAGAAACTGCAACTGTTAATGGTACATATGTTTTTAATCTGACTTAATAAAACAAAGAATTGTATGTGAACTGGTTATACCATGAGTACGATGTTATTGTGAATTCCTGAGATGAGAATGCCTATGCATGGACAGATAAATTTAGGTGAAACACACACCAAGTTTCATTGACTCTGTTAATTGTGAAATAACTTATTGTATTTGAAACCACTTACTGTAATCAAACTGCAAATCTGATTTATTACACTAAGATTTGAGACATCAGAACTCCTTGCATAATTGAGTGGAAAATGTAACAGGAGGGGTGGAAAACGAAATCCAGCTCTTGCAACTTATGTTGGACCAAATCTACAGATAAATGGATGTAAATTTACCTTGTTCCTTTCCTGGTAGTCCACTTCATTGCAGAAAACATCTGCTTAGTAACAAAGGATTTATTCAAACATTTAAGCTGAAATGTGCTGATATTCATTTGGTTCCAATTAGATTAATGGTGTGCTTAAAATTAAGTGCTTGGGTGAGGTGCTGCCGTTGAAATTGTGTCATTCCACAAAGAGCTAAATAACCATGCTTATCCATGAGGGAAAATTGTAAAGCAGCATAGTTTGTGCACTCTGTACAGAAAATAAAGAATAAAAGTATGCCTGGTTTTTCTTTGGCTTGAGATACCAAATTTGGCCTGATGTTCTACCAAGCTGTGCTGGGTCAAAGCTCACAATCAGGTCTGAAGCGTGCCCATGTGAAAAACTTTGGTATGTGTGCCATCAAGCATAAATTGGTTTTCATCTAATATATTAATTTTTCCTTAATAGGATTATTTTCCCCTAATAGTGTCTTCTTTTCTATGGAAAACATTTAACAGTGAGTGTAAATACAGGTCAAATCTATGTAATTGAATATAATTTTCTGTGCTTTATTTTGTAATCAATACAATGGCCCACTTACCATATTAGCAGTTTGTCATCTGTCCTGAAAATGATTATTAAGCAAAATATAAACATTTAAAGTTGTTTGTGCTAAATTTTACTTGCTGTATTTCTAGCAGACAACTGAACCCTGATATAGGATACTAAATTTGATCCTAATGACTCTGGGGAATTTGTGATGATTAATTTATTCAATTTTTTGTCAATGTTTTCCAATCGCAAATGAGAACGTATTTTAAGTAGTGTTAAATTGTATTGTTAGAGTGGCTGAGGAAAGCAATTTGCAAAGAACAATAAATGCCAAAGATAGAAAATAAATACTCTGGCTACCAACAAAACAATAACCTGACAGACTTCATTTACCACCTTTCCAGATGGCAAGAATTTTCCACAAAAACACATTGTTTGCCATCACTTCTGCAAACATATGCATTTTTTTTCCTCTAATAAATATATGTATCAAATTATTCCTGTACCAATATGCACATCTAAACCTTGATCCTACATATTTCTAGCAAAAATATTTCTCCATGCGTGTAAGTAAATTGAAATCAAAATGTGATATAAAAGGAATTGTATATCATGATTTGTCACCAAATTGAAAATGAATTGTTGAATGGAATTTGATCCTCTAGTGCTTTGTGCAATTACTCTGCAAAGTAGCTAATTTGTTAATATGCTAATTTTCTAATTTCTATCTTTGTATTGGATCCTCTGCATGAAAGTGAAACCCAAATTTTTGTACAATAGGGATTCTGTTCCAATGCTTCTAAAAGAAAATGAAAAAGTTATTGAAGTGATCATAACATTTTATGTAGCATGATGTAACTCAATTATAGTAGCAAGTGAATTTGAATTTCTTTTTGTGTGGAAGAGCACAGGTATATATAAATTTTTAGGTACTGGATTTCAGAGATATTAGAGGGGGATTTAATTTTTATTTCAATATATTTTTAAGAAAGATAAAAAAAATCCATAAGTTAGAGAAAACCACCCAAAGAAAGTCATTATCCAGTGAACTGCTTTGACAGTTTTCCCACACAATTATGATCATCATTCCATGACATGTGACGCTGTGTTGTGTTTTACGTTGTCTGTAACTTAATAATTTGAGGGGTTTTGTTTTTTTTTGTTTTGGTGTTTTTTGTTTTGGTTTTTATTTTTTTTTTGTCCTCATAGAGTTACCTTTTTGGTATTCAATGGTAAAAATAGCCCCTGGGAGATTTCTGGTTCATGTGCAAGAGAAAAGTGTCAAGGAAAGCATGTGCTAAGAGCATTGCATTCTGTGATTTGCGGTTTCAAAACGTGCACTGACTTGAACATATCTGTGCATCACATGGGGAGCTGCCATAACCCTGGAGGGAAGAAATGGAAGCTTAATGTCAAGTGAAAAAGTATGTTAAAGCTTTTAATAGCAAAGTTACAAACAAAGATGAAGTAAGGAATATGTTCAGAATAAATTAGTTAATTTTTAATTGTAGCACTTTGCTTTATATCAGCTGGGATTATAAGGTGGAGCAATGACAGAAAGAAAGAATGCCTTGATACTCTCCAATGGATGCCTTTAATGCAAAGAATTCTGCTCCTAGATCTGTTATACTTTCAGACATTTTGCTCTTTGTGCCAATTTCCTTCAATCTGATCGGCCAAATACGGACATCTGTCCCTCAGCACCTCTAGCCAGGGAGTTGATCTTAACTGCACTGTCTGTTTACATTGGGTTTAGCATGTTTTGATTTTTCTCCTCTGTTTTCATGCTATCGTTCTCCCTGTTTCTTTATGTTTTGATAACAAACCAGTTTAAGGCAGCCTCTGTCAGCTTTAGCCAATTGTGATAACCAGGAAAATTCAGTTATTTTCTAGTCTAGGCAATGAAGATGCAGTTCAGCTCTCTGCATCCTTGTTAAATTAACCTTTGCCATGAGGATTCCAGCTAATCAATAACAGCAAAGTTATAGGAAGTGCAAGGGAGTCAGAAAACTATTTTCTGAATTTTGGTGATAGCTAGGAGGGAAATTTCCATGCCCCTGAAGTAATCTGGCGATTCAGAAGATCATCCATATTTTAGGACAGAAAAAAATTTCTTATAATGAGGGGACAGACATTAAAAATATGGGGAGAAAAAAAACATTAATATAATGAGAAGAGAAACAGCTGGGAGATTTTAGGTCCCCACAAATTATAAACACATTGCAGTCACTGTGGCAGTGCAGAAGTTTCTAATAGTGAAGAAGTTAGAGCTAGAAGAGATTGCATCTTGTTAGAGAGATTTCAAAAGTAAACAAGTTCCAGGTGTCATTTGCCCTTACTGTCAAATCCATTTTAGCCTTCAAAATCAAGAGCTTAGTCATAGTTTGAATTTTCTTTGATCCAGATATTTTCAAAAAATGGGAAAATACAATTATGTTTTTAGTACTTAGTGTTTTCCAGTAAATGTTTTCTATGTAAACATGTATATTTATTACCTGAATGTATTTTAGTATGATTTATTATTTATAAATCAGTTCACATATTATTGGCCTGTAGAAATTGTACTAGATCTGTATCAAGATATCAGCAGAGGTGAGTTAGTAGCAAATTGTTCTGGATGACGCATCCATATCTTTGAATGGAGGAGAATCAAAAGGAGACATTTTAATCCCCCATCCAGTACTTTCTGCTTTCAGTTGTAACTAGTACAAGACAAGAGTCTGCAGTCCAGCAGATGCACTGATCAGATTCATCTGAGAATTAGTGTCCTAGGAACTCTTTATCACAAACTGTGAGCCAGTGAAGTTCAGTTTTCCAGTCTGTACCAGTCTATTTTATTATAGAATTTGGAAAAGAGAATGAAGTTTTTGAAAGAATGTGTTTCTGGGAGTGGAAGAAGGAGCCTGTAGAAATATATATAATATTCTAGTTTTTGTACTTGCACCTTTTTCTATTTGTTTCTGACAATTAACCAGAACAGAACTAACCTGGAACATGAATGTGAAGTTAATTTCTTAGATCTTAGATGAGGTTGAACATGTACTAAGAGGTCCTGTGATCTAGGCAAATGATTCTGAATAAGGAAACGAATAGAGGGAAAGCCTATCATTTTCATATATGTGCAAGAAAGTTTGGGATACTTAATTTATTTAATCATTAAAGTAATCCAGAAGTAGATTTATTACATCAAGTCTCTGAGGCATGAAATTCCAATAGAATTATGCATCTTTTTACAACTTGGTTTTTTCTCTGAATTTTAAGGTTTATTGCTTTCTTCCACTCCTGAATATATTTGATGAATGTTTGGCAAATTCCAAGTCATTAAACTGAACTTTATTGACATCAAAAAGAGTCAGTCTCTCCCCAGCCCAATAGGAAAATATTGTGTACCTAACACTGCAATTGTGTTCTAAAATTTACACTTTGAATTTGAAAGAAGCACTTAGTAAGAGTGTACAAATAGTGGCTCTGCAAGCAAGGTGTTTCTTTGCAAATAAAAATAATAATATGCTGCTGGTTTGTAATCCATGGACTATGGAGTAGTCTGGAAACTTTTACATGTTATTTTGCTGAAAGTATTTAAATTTAATCTACATAGCAAATTATGTTGCGACCGAATACTTGAATTTCAAGGGACAATTAAAAGAAACTTTCACCTGAGTATGATAATGAAAACGCACCTCAGCATGATTAAAGTTTTTGGAAAGGTCTCCTAATATCAGATGTAATTCTGTCTGAAGGATGCAGCTTAACACCATTGAGGTATTTCAATTTGCCTCTTTCTTTTCCATTCTCTAAAATGGGAAGACCTCCAGTGTATGTCTCAGCTGGATAGGTTGAAACACTGAGAAGCACTGAGCTCTGTTGCATCATGATGCAAATTTATGTTGTCATTGAGCAGAAATATTTCCTTCCTTTTTTGACTAATTTTCCTATTCCAAACCACAGTGATTGTGCTTTTAGAGTGCTCTTCCAATGTAAAGAGCATCCCCTCTGATGTCAGCATTCTTGCATGAGGAGATTTCTGTAGAAAAAAATACTTTAGGATGAATACAGTCGGTGTCATATGTTGATTGCTGTTTTTCTGGAGCAATTTAGAGTGTTACCTCCTTTTCTTGCTTAGGATCTGCAAGTAAGAAAATATCTAAATTTTTTTGAGATTCTGTGAAAAAAAAATCCTGTTTAATGTTTTGTGTGGACTTCTGCATTGCTGTAAGCTATATGTATATTTATCACAGAAGAAATCAGGAGGAAATAAAAGCTCTTAAAATCAGTCTTCATACTCTCCATGAAAAAACTTCCACCAAGTATTGTTGACAAAGAGCTAAATGACATGAGAAAATGTAGCCGAATGGAGTCACTTTGTAATTAGCATTTCTTGTCAGAAAGATGCTCTTTAGGAGTGCAAATTGTTTGAAATGAGCAGTTTTAACTTCATTTTTGAGACAGCTAAATGGAATTTGTTAGTGAGATGTTGCAATGAGCAACAGAGGAGGTTTTGGGTTTTGTTTTAGTACTTTTCAAGTGATAGAGGTAGAAATCAGAGATCTGAATATGTCCTTCTGGAGCAACTGGCCTAATTCTGGAAATAAACCCCCTTTGCTGATGTTTACATTAAATGCTCCTTCTGAATGTCTCCCTTAAAAGTTTTTCTATGTCATCTCTGGACTCTTTAACCTTTATAATGCTCTTTACTTCCTTCCTAAGTATCTTTAGAATGGGTAACTGCTGGTGTGGTACTGTGCTTCTCTCAATTCAGAGCTTTATTTTCATTTAACACTCCTAGAAAGCAAGCTGACAGTCTGTTCACTATCCCATTGCTTATTTACATGCCCAGTCAGGCAAATAATGTATTTATGCCACTTTGCAATGACTTACCCATCTTTGGATGAGTACATGCATAGAAATGAAAATATAACAGCCAAAATTAGAATGTTTTCAGGACCCTTATAAAACAGAACAGTCTTTTGTGTCCCACCCCAAGTATTGTGTAAGATCAGATGTGTATCACATTTTACAGAAATACAGATTCTGACCCACCTACTCTTTGAGTAAACCTCTTGAAACTGTTGGGCTGCTGTGCCAAAAATAGGAGTGTTTGTAGCAGCTGTTGGATTGAACGAGTTGGAGTGTCTGCTGGGGAAAGCATGCAACAGTTAGACAAAAATCACAGCAGCTGAGACAGACAACTAGAACAGTCTAAGAGTCCTGGGGTGTATGAAGAGGCAAAATTATTGGATTCATCACAAAGGATAGATTATGAGACATCAGTGAATAGAAATTTATCCTATTAAAATTAGTAGGACCAGTTGCAGAGTAAAGTGCTTTTTAACGTGCACCAGCTGCTACTGCTTCTCTTATCACACTGCAGGACACATCCTGGGACTGTCAAATTTCCTCCCAGTCATGTATTCTCATCAATATCTCCATTCTGCTGGACTGCTTTGGGATTTAGCTTTTCTTTTCATAACCTTTCTGGGACCTCTCCTTTGATTTCTCTGGTTATGTCTTTTGCTGTAGCTTCTTCTTTTCTTCCATTCTTTGTAGAAGTCAACTCCATAGTCATTATTCACCTTATCTGCTACCAAGGGTGATTTAGGGTGTGTAATTAATTTTAAGCAGTGAGCTAGCTCTTAGAAGAAGCCTAAACATATTTATTTTGTAATATGTTTTAATCAATCAGCTACAATTTAGAGGCCTCACATGCAGAAAAATTTATGTGGTAGATACAGCATTAGAAAACCAGATGGCAAAGAAGAAATTGGAAATACAGCAGATGGGCAATGAATGAAATGCAAATTAAATAAGGTTTGAAGGATCTTGGGGTCTAACTGTAAATTTTAAAAGGGAAATACCTATTAAGTTAATTTTATCCTTTTCATGCTATGCTATCTCATTTATTTTTTAAAATTTATTTCAGTGTTGCTCTTTCAAATAGTATTTTTTTGACTTGTAGTTTGGAATATTAAAAAGTTTTTTTACGGAAACTGCATCACAAAATTTACATCTTTTGTTATGATGCAGTTTCATGAAGGACAGGCTAGAAGTTTAGGGTATTCTGTACAAGGACTTAGTCATGTTCTGTTTAAGTACCAATATCAGGTATTATTCCTTTTTGATGTTTATCAATGAACAGAAGGCAATAGAAAAAAGTCCTCTCTTAGAAATTTGTTAATTTTAACATCTGTACCTGATTTTTTTCCAGACAATAATAGTTAATACTTTTCCCACATAGCTTACATTTACTGTACATTGACTTGTATATACATTATATCTGCTACATTATAGCAGATGATAGATATGTCATGGAGCTTTGTTTACATTACAATTGAAGCCATTCAATTGTAAAATCAGTTTAAGAAATAGTGAAGCTGATTTCTTTACATGATTTACTTTTCTTTTCCTTTTCTAACAATGAGGTCCATATTGCAACAAATGTTACCTTCTACTTCTGGAGAGAGAAATGGATTAGATACCAAATTAAAATGGACAGTTTTGAATTCTTGAAAAAAAACCCAGACTCAGAAAACCCTACACCCAAACCCAAAAAACCTAACAATAACTCGGTGACTTGAATCAGCAATGTAAGAAATGGAGTCCTAGAAAGGGAAATATATTTAGGAATGCATTTAGAGTAAAAAAAAAAACCATGGTAGCAGTAGTAAATCAACCCCATGCCTATGCTCATATTGGTGCTCATTTTGAAACTGTCAAAAAGTTGTGGCAAAAAAAGCCTCTCCTAGAACAATGTCTCTATGGCCTATTCTTGGAAATGACCAAAACTTGATGTTTTTATTTTTTTTTTGTGTTTGGTGTGCAACAGTACATGTCAAGTATGCCAAAAATTGATATCAGCACTAGAATATTTCTTTTCAGATGGCCTGGATTAACTCACCAACAGAACCCAAAATCTAAATCAACTCCCAAGGATGTCAGCTGTTGTTATAGTCACAATTTTTAGCACCCTTCCAAGGCAGAGAGCTGTGTATGCAAATATAGCTGTAGTTGGGATTTGTGGTCCCCTGTAGCAAATAAAATTAGGGGCAAAGCCAAGAGTTCCAGTGATTCTTTCAACAGAGGCTTCTAAATTCTTCATGAGCAGCATGTTTTTAGTCACTTGAACATAACTGGGTCATGTAACCATAAAAGTGGCAAGCTTTGAAAAATCTGAATTTCTTCAAAGTATGGTGAGATTAAATACGAAGCCTTGGATCTGAAGGATGTTCATAGACGTGACAACGTGAGTGTCTGTGAACCTTACAAGAGCAGGAACAGCTAATACTTCAGGAGCATCACCTCTGATGAGTTCATTGTTTAGAGTGTGGATTGGCTTTATTGCCTTGGAGGATTTCAGACTACGATTTCTAGATTAGTATAGACATCTGGAATAATCAAATTGAAGCAATGGTGCTTTAATTTCAAATAAAAAGGTCTGTTTTCTCTCAGAATTCCATATGAAAAAATGCATAATATATTTATTCTTTTTTTTTTAAAGTTTCAGATCATGAGATTAGTACCTAAAAAGGCAAAATAAATATTTCTACAAAGTCCAAGTCAGAAATTAAACTAGACAGTCATGCAACAGTAAAACATGGGCTTAAAAGCATATGTTTAAGTAGAAAGGTCTTAATAATATCATGTTTTCCTACCTGTACTTCCAGAATTTTGTTATAAGCAGTCTTTCTTGCATCTGTGAGGGCACACAAAGGAAGTCAGGTAAAAATCAAACTCTAATAAAAGTACTCTAGGATAGACTGAAGTTTACAATAAGGAAAGGTATCAATAAATCTCTTAAATATTACATGGGTATTATCAAGCTATAAGATACTTGCCAAGCATTGATATAAATAGCTAAAGTAGATGAAAGTGTCTTGCTTCTCTTTATGGTTCTCTTCAGATGTGTGGTGGAGCAATTCCTCAGAGATGTTGTTTCACTCTTCTCTTTTCCTTCTGGTGAAAGCAGGAATATCTGCAGCAGCAAGAGTCGGGGGTTTTGGTTTTCACAGATTTGGACCCAGGAGGAAAAGCAGCTGCAGAACTCAACAAGAAAATGCTTTGGGATGAGGGTTGTCACTTGCCCTGGCTGGCAGGACTCTGGTATGGGACATGTAGGAGGAAGAGTTCAGAGCATCAGGGTGCACAGTGACTTTCCTGCCTTTGTTCACCAACATGTGTGACATCCCATCCCCTTAAAACCTCATTTCATGGTGAAGAGCCTTGCTGTTTTACTTTGCAGAACTGGTCTGGGGTGAATATGAAAAATTGCTACAAGCAACTTACGACAGTCTTGTACTTTTTTTTTTTTTAATTATGGCAAAGTTCTACAGAAAGTACAAGTATTCAGGCTTTGTCTTGTCAGAAAATACTTCAAATAAAGAGGACAGTTACACATGTAATGGATTTGGAAAATTTTTTTTTTTTCAAAACCTCTTAATTGTCAACCTGATATTGTTGTTTTAATGTATTATCAACTTTCAGCCTGGTTATAAAATGTATTATGATATTACACATCCCATTAATGTTTATCTATATAATTTACTAAATTAATACACAGTTATTGTAACCTCAGAGTCAAAATAGCTGTTTGCAAAATCAGATAAATTGTTTGGATAAGTACATTAAAATAAAAGGAAATCTTAAAAATTCTTTATTGTTTTAAGGCCAAAACCCTGCAGTTTTATGTTTCCAAAATGTTTGTCACAGTAAAGGATTTACATAAGTGTAGACTGCTCTATGAGAATCACAACCCAAGGAGACACTAGAAGTAGTTTGTTGGTATGTGTTTGTGACTGAAAGGTCCAGACAAGTTCTGGTAGTTAATTTTGAACTATTCCAGTATATGTTACGCTCTCTGCTTTGACATTCATACCTGAATCCTAGTCTTGAGAAAAGACAATTTGCAGTTTCTATAATTTTATTAAAACAGAATTGAGATAATTTATTTTTGCATAATGTAAGAATTAATCCCAGAACATTTGCCCCAGAATGTAATATATGTCAGAGTGCACTTTAAAAATGATGAAATTAATGGAATAAAATACTTTTTGAAAATTCAAACACGTGGTGAAGATATTCTTCTAGCTCAGAAAAAATCCTTGCCTCAGGTAGTTGGGGTGAGAGGTTGCCAATATAGGAGCTATCACTCCATCCTGTTTTTATTCTCTATTTAAATAATCTTCATTGGTTAAATCATCACTGTTAGTCATTTCCAGATGATAATATATCATAGACAATATCATAAAATAGATAATATCACAGACAATATCATAGACTAAATGGACCTTTAATCTGACTAAGTTCAGCCACAGATGTCCTTGTTTGGTAACTCTGTCTAGGTGTGGAATATGGAAAATATTCACTTATCATCACATAAGGACCAGACATTTCAGATTCCCTGGTTATTCTGTTAAAGAAGGTGTATTTCTTTGTTTCAACTATGCAGACGCTAAAGGACATTTCCCATTTTTAATTAGAAAATAGGAGTTAGACTGACTTGTGCTGCTTTTTGTGCCCCAAAGTGTCCAAGTGAAAGCTCATACCTGGAGCCCAGTGTGCTTTACATTGTGTTGTTGCAGGCAGACCTAAGACCCTGAATGACTTTATGGGATGATAATGATGTGTTTCTATGTTCTCTCTCAGTTTATTCCAGCAGTGAATTTTGAATCTGTGTATCTCAGGCCTAAATATTTGGTCACTGTTTGACTTATAAATTTTACTTCCTTACATGTAAGTTTTCATAATTCTATCTCAGTCTTTAGACAGGACCAAAAAAATGAAGACTTTATCAGGCAGGAGGCAACCCCACAGTGAGAGCCTGAAACACTGATATTTTGATGATCACAGTTCCTAAGGGAATGAGACGGTGTGGGAAGCCTGCTAGTAAGGATTAGCCTTAGCTGGCAAGGATTAGCCTTAGCTGGCAAGGACTAGCCTGCTGGTAAACCTGACTAGCTACTTGTTTGGAAGAATAACCTAAAGAAGCTTGATTGATATTTGATTTACCTTAATTTTGAATATTAGTTAAACTGTAATGGGGCTTATAAGGTGAGATTTGGGGATTTAACATCTAATGAAAGCCAATAGGTACATTTAAAAAGATGATAATTTGGAGAACTTCCTAGATGCATCTGTTCTCATTGAACAGGGGAGAAAATGACAGGTAGGCTTTAACAATGATTCCTTTTAGGTACAGTGGGTACTTAACATTTTGATTGATGGATCTGTGGTAGATCCTCCCACAATAAATATATATATATATATTCTGCATATATACATTGCTGTTCAATAACTAGCCCAGTAAAAAATAAAGACTTCTGAAAAAAGAGGTATTTTTGATTCATTTTTAGAAAAAGAATAGAATTTTTTTTCTGAAACTCCCTAATTTGTAATTGCTAGAAAATTTTATGTATGAGTCATGAAGTTATGATATGCTAGCCAGTTGGAAGTGTTTGATTATTTGATAACTGTATCCAATAACATTACAATCTGAGTGAACAGAGGCATTAGATAAGGAGAAAAACAGTGATATTTAAGGGGATTTGGGCCATAGGGATGGAATTTATACAAGAGAGATTTCCCGTGCTGTAGTGGTAGATATAAAACAGCTTGTGTTCACACTGTTCAAGACAAATCCTCTGACAGGCAGGCCTTGCCTCTTTTCCCTAATCCTGGCTGGCTCAGCAGCTGCTCCACAGCCCTTTGCAGCTCACTAGGGGTGCCCCTGTCTGGGGTGACAGACACACAGTGTTGGACATGTTCTTCCTCCTCCCACTCTGTCTTGTCAGGCTCTATAAGAGAAATCAGTACCCTTCCCAAACCCGTTTCATTCAGAGTCGAGAGTGCTACTTTGTGCTGCCTCTCTACTGTTTTACTTGCTGCTTTGTTGCTCAAGTGGTCAGGGCATCATCTTGAGCACATCACTGGGTGTGCTGCTTCCTTCTCTGTTCTGGAGACCTCCCAAAATGGGAGGGAGTCCTGCTTACAGACACTGGGACATCACCTTAGGGAGAAATAAGTTGTGTGTGCATCTTTTATGTTCAGAAGATCACATTTGAGACTCTGTCAGGATCAGCATCACATTCAAGGTGGAGTGCATCCTTCTCTTAGGCCCTAATGACAGCTGGACAAAAGCTCACTGCTGAACCTCTGATGCTTGTCAACCACAGTTTTACAGGCTACTGTGAAATCATTTCTCCACAGATGTGACCAGACTAGAGGTCTGGAAAGCTCCACTACACTGCCTCATCCATGAGTAGAATTCATCAGCAATTTCTCCAGTGCCTTTCAGGCCTTTGAAGAACTCTGGCTATCTATGGGATTTACATTCCCACATGGCATCCCTATAAAGAGCTCAAATACCTCACCCTCCCTTTATATCAAGCAGGAATTCAGAGACTGCCATGGAAGGTCATGAGTGGAATAACTGGCTGCCCTGGTATTTGATGCTTGGGTGCCTCAACATGTAATTTCCCCCACCTTTTGGCAAATCAGAGATCCTGCTGTGATTTTGTGCCAACCATTCTAAGCTCTGAGAGGAAAAACTCACTGAGTGGGATAGCCACAGAGGTGTATCTGCACCTCAATGTTTATGAGGCAGGGGGACAGAGAAGATATATCAGAAAATGATATCTTAGCCTGGAGTGGAGGATGTATCACCAGGGGAAAACAGGGAGAGAGAGGAAGGTTGTGTGAGGCAGATGTTAGGGTTCTGAATGTTTTTCTAACAGGATGGTGCTCTGTAAAACCAGAGAGCACAGTCTCGGGCAGTGTAGTCCTTTACTTCAAAACTCAGTTAATGCCTTTTTTTTTTTTTTTTTTTTCATCTGAATAGCTGACGGTCACTGTGAAAGTTGCACTTGTTCTCTGACTTATGCAGAGGGGATGCCTGGCAGCTTACGTTTTTGCACTGTTTGTAGATGGCTGCTTGTTCTTGATGTTCATGAATGTGTATGTCTGTGGTTTATCTGGACAGAGCTGTGATGCAGCTTTCTGCCATGCAGACCTGTTGTCTGGAGGCAGAGTCAGGTAAGCTGGTGATGGGAGGCTGCCAGGTACAGAAGCTGTTGCTCCCTTGTGTCCCCTGTGCCCTGCTTGTTTCACCCTGCTCCCTGTCATACCTTGTCTGCCCCCAAACACAATCAGTGCCCCCTGCCCCTTCCCTCCTTTCTCTCTGCCCTCAGTCACATATAAGGAAGGCTGAGCATTTGCCACAAAACCTTTTTTGTGATGGTCCCCAAGGTCCTGCTCTGGCCATGTATGCCAGGCTGCTCCAGACCTCTGGCTGGCAGTTGTCATTAATGATCTTATCTTCAGGGACTTCAGAGGTTGGAGTTGATGCGGCTGGCAAGCTGTTTTCTCAAGATTTGCTTCAAACACCAGCCCAGGAGCAAACTCTCATGAATGAGTGTCAGAGAAGTAGGACCAAAGACTAAAATGAGACATTAACCAAATTGACAGTGTAGACATGGCTGTAATTTAGAGAATTTTGAAACCAATATTTTGTATCTTCTATGAAAAGCACTTGTTGTAATCTTGTGCCTTCTCACACAGTGCATTTTGCATAACAATAATGGAGATAATTATGGTAATTACAATAAAAATTAATAATACTTGCCCTTTTTTTGGTAGATTTTAAAGTGCTTTTCAACACTGACTAATTAAGCCTAACAATATCTTGCGAGGTGGGTAGCAGGTGTCTGCTCATCTCCCTGAATCCTGTCACCCACCCTAGCAGTACAGCTGCTTCTACTTAAGTCTCATTGACTTCTAAATTATCATCATGGTTTTCAGCAGATAATTCTCCCACATCCTCTCCACAGTGTGGAGAGGAGAAGTGGAAGCCCTTTCTTACATGACTTTGGTTTTGAGAACACTGGAAATAGGCATGGAGAGGACTTATGGCTATATCCAATATAGTAGGAATGGGAGGCTGTGCAGCCATGCCAACTCAGGCATGTTTGACATGTGAAAAGGTAGACAGCATTTTGGAAGGGAAGTCTGATAATCCTCTAGATTATGCAAGAAAATAATTTCAGATCACTCATCTGAGTAATGTTTAGTCATATGATCAAGCATATCTAGGCTTGCCCACCAGGGAGAAAAAATTAGCGCAGGCTCTGATGATGCTCGTTGCACACACAGGGAAAAAAGCATAAGTAGCCATAGCAAAAAGGTTTATAAGTTTTTTAATCTCTCCTTTTCACCTGCCCCCTTAAACATATACACACGTGGTGCATTTATTGTATTTTCAGATGTTAGATGAGAAATTATTCATGTTGAGGCAAACGAAATGGAGATACAACCAGTTCCTCCTAATAATAATGGAATGATCTGGACTCCTTGCAGCAACATAGAGGATTTTGAGAAGGATATGAAATGACAGATGCTTGATTAAATTTTTAAAGGGTAAAATGGAGGATGTAGGGTAAATTTTCTGAACAGTGTACAGAAGACAACACAAATCCTGTTATTAGTTTACAAGAAATGTGGGTGTTGAATAATAACAGGATTCCTACGCAGACATTTCTGATACAACTGCTGCACAAATTTACACCCATGCATTCAATGAGTTCACACACTGAAAACTGGAATGGGTCTTTCAGTTCTAATATGTTATCAAAATTATTATTCTTCATTTTCTCAAGTAAGGTTACAAGATTTTTAAGACTAGCACCACATATAAAGCCTGATTCTAACTCTGGCCCTCATGAAATTAATGATGACAGACAATCCATCATGAACTTTGGATATGGACACTATATCAACCCCATATTATGCCAGATCAGGCAAATATCTTTGACCATGAGGGCACTTGTGCCTCTATCAAGTCAGAAAGCACTGAAATCAGATATTTTGTAAAAGAACACAGCCCTGAACAGGGGAATTAGAGCATTCATGTCTAATTTCTTCTGAATTGAGTGTTTATATAGTCATACAAGAGATTTTTTTTCCCTCAGTAGAACTGCAGGGTGTAGGAAAAGCAAAGCCCAAATCTTCCCATGAGGCCATTCAAAAGAGCAGAGGTGCTACTAAAAATCTGAATCATTTTGTATCACTGCTTCTGGAGATTAGAGAAGACCAGACCTGGCATTTAAAATGGAGAGCAAATATTGTATGATAACCAGGATAAAGATGTAAGGGAATATCAATTAATTAATAAGTGAAAAACAAGTGTCTCTGGCTAATATTAACAAAATTGTACAGATTAGGAAAGAATAAATGCAATGTAGATGATCTCCGGACTTTTATATAACTCTCTGAAAAATCCTTATAGCTTGTATATCTTTCCCAAAAATTCAGAAAAGGCTCAGAGTCCCAATGAATCTAATCTTGATAAATATTGAAGAATACAGTTTTCAAGTACCTTTATTGGATCGTATACACACAATAAATTATTTAGCCTACTTAAGAGGTATTATTCAGTTAAAAAAAAGTTGGACAGACATAAGTCTAAAATTGTATATCTTCTTGCTCTATCAATTGTACTTTTAAAATCCAGTGCTTAATAGCATAACATAGTAAAATTGAAATTCAACCTGTTTTAGTAATTATTTAATATTTATCAGAAAAAAAGTGACAGGCGTTTATTCTGCTGATTGCAGAATAAAGTACTGATTCTACACTTACATAACTGTAGTGATATTGTGAATTACTTTGTAAAATTTCTGCATCTGAAAACCAACTCCTTTCCTTCATTGTCACCCTAGTGTAGGGTATCCTAAAAGTCTGCTCCCAGGAACTGTGAGCACAGAGAAGTAATATTTTTTTATTTGAAAAACAAAAAAATCTGCTGAGTAGTAACTTATGCCCTGGGAATCAGGGAAGTGTCTGAATGTAGTCTTAATTAACCTTATTGAAATTCACTTTGACTTTGGGAAGAAGAGCCAGCCTAAGGGAGAAGGGCTGTAATAATGTATTTTGCTAGTCCTTTAACTAGAAGAGTTCAATTTGAACTCTAGCTATATAATTCAACTAAAAAAAAATCCTACTTATTCACATTCAAATTAATTATTTGGTAGCATAGGACCTTTCTGGTAGAATCAGTAAAAACATCTAATTTGATATTCTTTACTTTTTATGAGTTACCTGCCTTTAGGTTGTTGCCTGCAGAGTACTGGGAGGCTTCTTTCTAGACATACTGTATTTTTGACTTAATGTGACATGTCTTAAGATTTTTCCCTGTAAAATAAATGGCCTGGGCACTGACACATGAAAACATTCCCAGCTGGATCAACTCTTAAAGCATTTGCTTAATGTTCTGCATAGGAGTGGATTCAAGCATTGGCTTATGAGCTTTCAGAATCCAGGCTTGGTACCTGGCCAAGTACCCGAGAGAATAAAACTCCATGTGTCATTAACCTTCCTATCCTGCTCCCATAACAAAAAAAAACAAAAAACAAACCAAACCATCACCTAGCTGATCAATTTAAATTGTGGTGACTGGCAGAAGATATAGGATTAGAAATGAGGCCAACAACAATTTTAATGATAGAAACTCCATGTAAATCATGTGGGGGTTTAGCAGACTTATGATACATAATGTAAGAGGAGATTGTAGCAATCATGTTTTTAATAGAGGACTGAAATATTATTTTTTAATTAGTTGTTATATCCAGTTTATTAAAAGGAGCAATAGTTGCCATCTCTAATTCTTTAAAAAGTGTTAGAATGCAGAATGAGAAGTATTGATTTAGAAGGTGACAATTTTAACAACATCAGTTATTTTGGCCTGTGAGAAGTGTATAGTCTGCCTGAAACAACTACATAGATCTGGATTAGACCTGTTTGAGCAAGCTGCTATAAAATATGATTTCAGATATCATACAGAGCTAGAGAGACAGTAGTTCTAGAGTTTTAATGATTTTTACCTGCAATAGTTTGTCCAAATCAAAGGAAGATATATTTAAAGTGGAAATGTAACTTAGCAGTTGCACTTACTGTGTTTTAATGTATCCTTTATAGAGAAAGCAATTAGCCAAAGAAAGAATTTTAATTATATTAATTAACCAGATAGCACTGCTTTCTCAGTGTCAATGAAAATATTCCCTCATACAGCATTCTTTGATCATTTTGTTCTTTCTATTTTGAACTCATAAAAAATGAGGGATATATAGATTTACTGGAGGATTAGTGTGACTGTAGAAAAAAACTATATGCTTTCATGTAATTAACACAATATTATGTTCAATAATTTGTACACAGTAAACCCAGGTTTTCTAGAATGACTTCTAAACTTGATGAGAAGTCATCACAACAGGAAAAATCCATAATATTGCAGAGCAGCTTGTTCTGATGGATAACTATTTCAACATCAGTTATATGTATTTAACCCTAATATCCACAGCTTCTTTGCATGACCATTTGCTGGAGTAAAAAACTTATGGCTAGACATCATTTTTCCTCAGTAAATATTTATTATCTGCCACAAGTCTTTCAAAGTTTTCATCACATTGTTTCACAAAAATATAAAGCTTTGTAGTGTATGCAAGGCATTTTTTTTTCACTAGTCATTAGGGTGATACACACTGCATTTTTTAAATGTCCATTTTAAAACCTAGGCAGATGAAGCTGGATGTCATCTTCCAGCTGGATTGTCACCTTCACCACCATTATTAATGAAGATAAAATTGTTGGATGAACTCTACTCATCGTTGAACTGTTTATGCATTTCAAGAGAGTGTCAGATTATCATTTTTGCTAATCATTTTTTGCTTGAAATTTAAGTTTTAAAACTGTTTTTATTGGTTTGCAAACTATAGCTTCCCAGGCTGTAAACTGTATTCTTTCCTGAATTAAAATTCATACACTTTCTTGACTAGGTTCACCACACAAACTAATTCACAGTCCATAATAAGTTCTGTTAGGTACAATATATCTCCCATAAAATATTATAGTCCACGAGACTTTAGAAATGTATAATGTTCTTTCACACATATCTCATATGGATGTTCCAGAAAATGATTTCTCCTAACAGTTATTATAAAAAGATAACTGAGGATTAGCTCCATCTCTTTTCCTGTTCTTTTTGGAGTTTACTTCTAGTCTCAGATGTGTCTGTGTCTTTAGACAATGTTACAGAAGTAGAAATGCATTTTACATTTCAGTGGTTGTACTAAGATTAGGTCTAATCCCTGTTGCTATTTCCATTTACTCTGTGTAATGAACTTCCATGCAATTACATGTGGAAAAAAGTATAGTACTATATCCAAGAAGAATCAGGGCATCTGCGCTGGAATCAGTCACAGATGGGTATGTATGAACCTTGAGTGTGTTTTGTACAATGCTGGAGAAGAAAAGTGTTGTATCCAGGCTTGTATTTCAGCCTTGTTGTGACAGATAACAGCTCCACTACCAGAGAGGAAAGTCTCTTTTGAGAAGCATCCTTTATGCTACATGGAACATGAAAATCAACAAACTTTGTATCAGTGTTTGACAATATACTGAAAATAATGCTGTGTTGCTTGGGGAGTCTCTGAAAACAAGAGCTAAATGTGTCCTTGGAGGAAATTTCTTGCATGTTATGTCTCTGCCTGGTAGATCTGAAAGTCTGCATGGAAGTGGTGGCTGTGGCTGTGCGCAGGGGAGCACCACAGCAAGAGCAGCTTCTCTCTTGTGATGTGCTGGCAGAGCAGGGCTGTTACAGGATTTACTAATAGTTCTCACAGAGCAGATTCAAACTTCTCTCACAGCTCAACCTTTGGGCTTGTATGAAGCAGTTTCCTCTCATTCCTTATACTCAGTTCATGTATTTAATTCCTGGAATTTCCGTGCTTTCTGTTTTTAGGTCCACCGGTCCCCCTTCCTCATTCTATCCATCATCTTTACAATGGTAACTGCATCCTATAGCCCAGAATATTTGTATGGACCTGACAAACAAGATTTACATTGCAGAACAGGCTCTGAAGTGAACACAGTATGGAATTACCACTTTTTATTATGCACCAATCCAATTTTAATCTATTCTGGATGCTCAATTAAAATCAGAGCTAAGATAACAATGTATAAAAATTTGTATTTCACAACCTCCAAATCATATTTAATTTTTCAAATTACAGATAATCAAAATTGTGGGTTTTTTTTCAAGTATATTTGCTAATAACAGTGTTGCACTGAACAATGTCTGTAGGGTCTTGTTTGTTTTGCTGGGGATTCGTTTTTTGATTGGTTTGTTTGTTTGTTTTCTCTTAAAATATTATTTTTATTTCAGCAATTTCAGTCAGCCACAGTATCTGTACAATAATGGTTTGTAATGGAAGATAACATGTAGATATGGCGTTTATGGTATAAATTAGAATGGAATATTTGTTAATATATATTTTCCTTTTAACATATTATTTTCAATATGTTATATGTTTTATATATATAAATATCAATATATATTTTCCTATTTCCTTTTCTTGTTGTAATGCAGGACATATTTGTGCTGTGTGAGTTTACAAATATACCTAAATCAAGTAAAGAAAATAAACCAAACAGAAACATAGACAACCTATTCAAAGAAATTATTTGGGAAAATTTATTAGAGAGTCAGAGGCTCAACAGTGTGTCCTAACTGAATTCTGGTGTAATCAAAGTAAGAACCTGAAGTTCTTTGGCTATAAATGTAGGACTTACTCACTTACTCACTTATATAAGCTGCAGCAGTCAGTTGTCAGCTCAGTGAATGGAGAAAAATTCAGTTGGAGGAAAATGACCATTCTACCAGAAAATATTAAGAGAAAACAATTTTTTGAGCCTTAACTATTTTTAACACAAACATTGAGCTATTCTGTGCTAACATTTAATTCCTCAACTCTTTTTTTTTTTTTTTGCTCATATTTATTTTATTTCTCTGATAAGGAATATAACTGTTGGAAGAAATATGAGGCAAAACCAATTCTGCAACAAATGAGGTCACATGCTATGAGGTCAATGCTAATGAAAATGTTAGTGCAATAGTTTTTAATTTCAGCAAGAAAGCAATGTATGTCCCTTTTTCTTCCAAGGCAGCAAATCAAAGCAATGGACATGTCCAGTGCAATGGCTTTAGTCTAAACAATCCTTGCACGATTGTCATCCACAATAATTGCAGCAAGGCTGGACTGAAGTCACTATCAAAAGCCAGATAACTGAGAGAGCCCAGAGTCAGATAAACTGATTGCGCCTGAGCCCAGAAAAACCCTGGGCTACTAAATATGAGAGTATATTGCAGTAAATATTTGAGATCTGCTCACACTTCTAAAGGAGAGCTTTATTTTTAAAAGTGTTTCACATCAGTGAAAAAAAATAAACAAGAAACTTCGGCACACTTGAAAGAGTCTGGTGGCATTTTGTAAAGATGAGCTGCAGACATGGATGCAGGATACATTCTGTTCACAAACATTTAATTTAAATGAATTTAGATCTCCTCTTCCTTGCACCCTGTATAGGTGCTTACTCCTTTTCATAAGGAGTGTAACAGTACAAGTACAATTACATTTGGTAGTGTTTAACACCTGTTTTGCATAAAATACAAGGTTTTTCCAGATGGAAGCAATAGAAAATCAATCTAAGAAGCAAAATGATTCCTTATTGGAATTAATTTATGATGCTGTTTGATTTCACCAGCTAAAATGGTGGATAATAGCTGCTGGAAGGACGGATTCTGCTCACTCCTCACCCCTGACCATGCAAATGTGCCCCTTCCAGTGCTGTGAGAACAGAACCTGCTGTCAAGACAGTAAACCAGGAGGAAATATTTCGTATGTTTGATTTTTGAATTTTTTTATTTTCCTAAATATCTTTCTGTAGATTTTTGGGTGACACATTCTTGCAGTAGCAGCTGTTTAAGAAATTGGCAAGCCAAATGTCTTTGGTCTGGGCCAGGAATTACTTTTCTGACTGTATCCAAGGGAGTAAGGTGTTTTTGGAACAGTTAGACCAAACCTTAAGAGGAGTCAAAATGCTTGCCTCATGTAAACACAAACAGAGACTGTAAAGCTCTTATTCCATACCATGAAAACTCCTGGTTCCCCTCAGGTGTGTGTATGTTACACATGGCACAAAGCTCACACAGGTAAGTCTTGGCTATGCAAGACACGATGTTTTGACCAACTTTTTCATAAGACTTCTCAAAATTTTATATCAGAAAAAAAGACTTCCCTTGGATCTAAAGCAATTTGCTATATAATCAATATTTCTAATTAATTGCCATGCTTGACGCTTGGGTAATTTCAGTCTATTTAGCCCTCAAAGTATAGAATTACTTAGTAGAAAAAGGAAAGTTGGTTTAATTTGATCCAGGGAAATTATATAGGAATGAATCAGTGTTTCTATATAGAAGCGAAGAGGTACCATCAACATACCAAAATATTGTGATTATATCAACAAAAAAGTTAATTGGTACATTCAAAGGTATTAATAGTAATCTGCATGGATGAAAGACTCTGGCAAAATCCTCCACAAAAATCCATTATGGAAACTTAACTTCTTATCCTTCACAGGCTCTTTTTAATGTTCTGTAGTGTGAATATATCACTGTGGCATTAATAGGTGATAAATTATGTAGGTGTGAAATTGGGCCTATATTTTTAAAATAAGACTTAACTGATGTTTCAAGGCCAAAGAAACTAAATGTGTAAAGTACTTTAAAAATTGAAGTAACAAAAAAATTGATTTTTTGGGGGGGAAGGGTTTGTGTGTATAGTTTTGTTTGTTTTTAATATGGCAGGAAGATGGAAAATTGCCCAATATTTAAAATTCTATGTAATTTAATATATTTTACACGATCTATAATATAAGAACTAGAAAATGTGATAAAATTTTCAATAAGCGAAATTAGAAGAAATTTTGTGTACTGTTGGAAGAAACCCAAACATAACAGAAATGTTTAATAGAAATAATTGTCAATTGGATTTTGATACAAGCATGAAAATACCGAACCACAGGAATAATTTAATCTATTCATACAAGATTTTTTATTAGAAAAATAGCTTAGGGACACTGAGAAGGAAAAACCACAAACAGCAAACAGATAAGCAAATTATTGCATTTACTTCAGTAAAAACGTCCCCTTGGTATATATGGTGATGCTACCACATAAAACTAGTATGTAAAACCATCAGAATATTTTTAAAAAGAGCATAGGAAATAACAGTGTTATAATTCTATCATGCACTCTGCGTGTAGACATGATGTTGTGTCATTTCCATTTTCTCTACTTCAAAAATAAAGATGGCTTTGGGATAGATTATTAGAAATCTGGGAACACTTCTTTGCAAGCAGAGGGTGAAAGATTTCTTCACAGGGATGATTAAGACAAGAACTGGCATAAAAGCATGAATGACTACAAAAAGATGTTTTTTTCTCTGGATTGTGTTATCAATTCAATGTACATTTTATTAAAAAAAAGCAGCTCAACATGTGTTACTTTAAAAGTAATGCTGATTTGTTTCCTATTGTTTCCTTATTTTCTAACAGCTTTTTTTCTCAAAAATGTTTCCTAAAGATGACTTATTTTCCTCTTTACCTTTTTCCAGTGTAATCTATTTACTGTTGGTTTTATTTTTGGGTCTTTACTGCAAAACCAATATGATTCTATTTATTTACCTTACGGTTTTTTTTTTTTTTTTATTTACCTTATGTGCATTTATTCTTAGCCATTTTCAGTACCAATTTTGTTTTGGTTTTGAACTTTCAAATCTTTAAACAGGGTTTTGTGATAATATTTTGCCATTTCCTACTTGCTTGCAATTTTTACTTGCTTCTTTTTAATGTGTCAGAGCTTTAAAGTGACATAGAGTGCATTCTTCAATGATAAATTCATTTTAATATTAAAAGCATGAAATGTGTTTTGAAAGTCATTCTGGTTTTTGCATGTAGTAAATTTCTCACGTTTGTGCTGAGTTACAATGCAGTAATATAGAGTTTTAAGGTATGATCATCACCACTAGCTGTCACATATTTTTAACTTGTCCCACAGTAGTTATAATAAACATCTGTGTTCCCTCTTTTGCTTTTTTTCCTAATTCAGGAAAAAAAATTTGGGATGCGGCATTTCAAGCATGGAGACAACTTTAAAAATGTGAAAAATGAATTCTGCTACTTTTTAAGGACTAGCTCACCACACCAAATTCATGTAAGTACTAAGGAAACAACTGTGATGAAATTTCTTGATTTGAAAACCTTTTTAATTTTAGATTTTTTCTCTTGCATATGAATCCTAGAGAATAGCTATGCACAATTCCGTGTGGTAAACACAAGCATCATTTAATACCAGGGGTTTTGAATTTTGGAGTTCAATTGTTTTTCTTCGGGAGATTTTGCATGGAATAAATACTAAATATAGTGACCTTTGAAAGACAGGTAATTAAACTTATTTTTCAATAAATTTGTAGTATCCCTATCAGTAATTCCTGGTGTTTTTCTACAGAGTGACAAGCAAGCATTGGGAACTGAGTTGTACATATGTGGGGTGTTTTTTTATTTGGTTGGTTTTTTGTTTGGTGGGGTGGGTATTTTTGGGGTTTTTTTGGGGGGGGGTTTGAGTGTTTCTTCTGTAGGTTTTGGGGATTTTTTTTTTTTTTTTTTGGTAATATATACTTTGCAAATAATGAGTAGAGTCTGACCCCTGGAAATTTAAGGTGAAGAAAAGTTGGATATTGAAAGAGATAGGAGAAATATTCTGGATAAGAGCAGCAGGAAGAGGGTGACCCAGACCCAGTGCAAATGACATTTACAAAGTTAATTTTACCATTTTGGAAACAGCAACCCTTGCTCTTGTACACTAATGAAGGAGCTGAAGACCTTATTCTTTTCAAAAGACCAAGTCATTGAGCCTTGCTCAGCATGAGCTATACTGGGACGTGATATAATAAGTAAAGTAAAATTCCAGCTGTGCATTTTACTGAGGTATTGAAAATAAGCTGTACTCAGAAATACTAATCCAGTTCACCACCACAACACCCAGTTTGTTGAGGAGAAGAGATTCTACATATTCTCATCAGGAAAAAGTTAGTGAAGGTATGGTGAAAAGATTTTGCTACCAAACAATAACATCCCTATGAAAATATGCCTCCTATGGGACCCTCCTGGGTGAACTATGGCAGAAGGGCACAAAATGATCCTGTTTCTAAGGGTGTAGATCTGACTTTTCTTCAATTTAGAAAGAGCTTGTTGAACTCTTTCTTGAATGATGTCTAGAGTTGCTCTTTTCCAACACTAGTTCTGCCTCCTGCAAGCAATAATAAATTCCCTGAACCTTTTTGAAGGATTCTTCTTTGAGAACTGAACAAAATATTGGTGTGTTTATGTTTTGTGCTGCAGCAGGAAAAAAAATAAGAGCACGGAACAGTTGTTGCAAAGAGGCTATGGATACATGGTCAAATCCATTACAGACAAGCTTTTTTCCAAAGGATTTGCTCTGACATTACTAATATGCATGGTCCTAAAATATCAGGAAATACACAAAGCTCAACAATAGTGTCCTTGAGTCACACAGAGGATGGGTCTCAGTATTTTATTCACATTAGATTAGTGTTTGCTGTCTTAGAGAACAATCTAATTGAAGACAAGCAAAATAGCTTGTAATGACTTCCAATAAAAGAAGAAAAAAGGAGAGCAACAGGGAACACAAGGAATAATGCTATTTTCTTCACCAAAGTGTGTGTTGCTCTATCAACATAGATATATCATCTTTAGAGGCAAGAATACATTGAGTCGAGTATATCCTTGGTAAGTAAATGAAATTTAAAGAAAATTTTTCTCTGAAATTAATATATCCTGTCTTCTCATGCCTCAGACAATTTAGTGCAAGTTCTTCACGGGCTAAAGAGCTTTGTTTAATGGTTGGAGAAGTCTCTTCAATTTATAAAGAATAGAATATTATAAAGAATTATTATTAAGAATTATTATTAATAATTATAAAGAATATATATAGAAAATGTATAGTGGACTAGTGAGCCATCTTATCAAGTCCATGTAACCAAATAAAGTATTAGACCAGTTAATTAAAAGAAGTCATTAAAGGTGTATTCTTGCAACAAACAATTTCGGAGTAGAAAATAGCCTTGAAATGCAATTAAGTTCAAATGCTTCTCTCTGTTTACCAAAATTAATTAATGCCTTCTTGCCAGCATAACCTAACTTGAAGATTTGTAATTTGATACTGTTATGTAAGACACAATTATCGTCCTAAATTTCTAATCATAACAGAATTTAGATTTTCTATTGAATTCATTATGTTATAAGAACAGAAGACATTATTTTTCTTTAGCAATGCTTTAGTCATTTTTTTTTCATTAGGTGGGTGCTCTAGTCCAGGTGATTTTGTTACTGGTGAGAAGTGAAATCTGAAACTTATTTCTTCAGAGCTAATGCTGAACATAAGAGGCATTTTAATTTTGTGAATATTGACCTCATGTGAAGACTTATGTATGTGGTGCTTTTCTGCAGTATTTGTAATTTGAGGTTGTGTAACTTTGGTATTATTCTTAATAAAGGTTTGGATCAGATTTGGGGGTTATTGCCAAAGAGTCTTTGAGACTCTTACTGTGTACAATGCTCCTGTTATTAGGTGGGAGGGATATTGATTTTTACATAAAATGGCAGTGCTTTAGTCTAGAAAACCAGCAATGCACCTCCTCCCTCGCCAAACTCAACAAAAATGACCATTTCAGACCAACCAACACGAAATAAATAAAAGCAGAATAATTTATTTAATGCATATTTTCAAAGGTCAATGAGAAATTGCTTCAGATTTGGTTTGGAAGGAGAAAGCTATTAGGAAAAAAAAGGAAATGGAAAATGCTATAAAGTGACAGTGTGGGGTGTGGTATTAGAAGGGTCAGCTCATGAATAGGCAAACTATCAGTATTCATTTTCTTTTTGGGGATGAAACTGCAGGAACACCTCTAATATTTACAGTTTGTTTCATAACCTTGGTAAGCACATTTAATGAGGAAACCCTTCAGTATTTTTCAGAACTCAAGAAAATTTTATTAATTTGAAAAGTTTACCTGGTCTGAAAATAGACCTTTTGAACTTAACTTATGAAACAAGTTATAAACTGCACAGAGTCATTCAGGAAGCCCTTCTTTTCCTTAATAATTTTTAGATCATTGTCTTCTGTTCTTTTTGCTTTTGCACTAAGCTACTTACACATTTCTAAATACCTAATTAACTTCTTAATTAAGATAAATGCTTTATACTCAAATGACTTCTTTAAACTCATAACCAGTTTTAATGCAGCCACTGTCCTACATACTGGAATATAAAATATTTTATTGTTTGCATAGGACCAATATTAAGATGTTATTACCAGTTATCTGAATTTACATACAAAATGTTTCTAAGTGTAACACTTGAGAGGTTTATGCTTTGAATATTTAAGTATTTGCATTTTTTTCACCATTAAGAAAGAACACATGATTGCAATAACCTAAATATCTTCCAAAGATAAAAGAATCATTAAAGTTAAATAAGTGGATGCTTTCAATGCCTTCATATAAGACATTCTCTGAAGTACAATGATTCATATAATTGTTTTAAGATTATTTTAGTCTAAATGTAGAGTGAAAACACTCTGCTTTTACAGTAATTTTTATAGCTTTTGTTTGCATATTCCCCGAATTTTATATTTCTGAATTATCTGTGCTAAAATCTGCTTGAATTTGAACAACTACTTTCACTTAAAATAGAACTACTGAATAAATATGATAAGAAAAAAATTATTAGTTTTGCAAAAAATAATCTAAGTGGTGCTTCTCTTTTTATAAAAGGCTTTTAGAATTGCATGCTATTATTTATACCATTTATCATTTTCATTTAAAGATTCAATGTAAAAATATTCATCAAAATTAGCATGACCTTTACATGTATTTCAAAACACAGCAAACAAAATATTGTTATAGCACCATACAGGCTATAAAATGTCTTTTATTTCCTTTATGAGCACACTTCCATCAAAGTAAATAGAGTTTAATGCCCAAATGGGAGTTTATTTCTCCTTAAAATAATGAAATCATCCAGGATAAAAGAAAGAATGCCCCCAAAATTACTGTGATTCAATGACTCCTGTTAATCAAATAGCCCCCTCAAAAGACAAGACTATTTTATCCTGAGTAGCCATCTCAGGTAGAAAATTGACTGCAATCACTTCTTAACACCTGGCAAAATCACAAACAAATTGGTAATAACTTTATGTTAAAATTATATTAGGGTTCTTTGTGTTACCTATTAAAGTAATTTCTGGTAATCTTCGGAGGGTACCTGTAAGAAAAAAATAATATTTAGGTAATTTTAGCTAATATATTGATCATAAATCTAAGGATATTTTGATTAAAATTAATTTAAAATGTTTTGCCTGCTTGGTCATGTATATAAGTTTTTCCTCATGGGTAAGGTCTGTTTGTTGAGCATACAGACAAAACTTAGGTCATCAATAGAGTAATTTCTTGAATCTTGAAAATATGAAAAAAACCCTTTTGTTTTTATAGAAATAATGAAGACTGAAGTATATATATCTGCCTATATAATTTATAATTAATGTGTAATATATCATATAGGTATGTAATTAATGTATAATATATGCCCGTAATTGTCATGTGTAATAATAATACACCTAAATTTTGCTTGGATATTTCAGCAAAATTCCTCAACCTGGAATCTAGGCAGTAAATCTACTATAAAATTGTTTTTAACACACAGGTGGTGATGCATTATTTTATTGTTGCATTTATTGATTTTATTGTGGCACAGTACAAATCTGCCAGCAATGAAATGGAATATGATGATGCTAAAATGTATGGAGAAACATTTCACTTCATGCATAGTGAAGAAAGTGGTTGAACTGATATGTTAGCAATGGAAGACATACAAAAAGAGAATGAATTGTTATTTCATCCTTTCTTGGCCTGTGTGGCTTCAGTTTATGAAAAACCTCAAGTATTTTAAGTACCATCATTCAGGCCAGCTTTAGCAGCAGCTACAGCAGGCATTCTTGTATGAAATAATTTTTGTGGTTAGTGCATAGAGAGCTTCAGGGTTTTATTCCCTATGCTGTAAATGTTCCTACTCAAATGTTAAACCAAGAATGTACAGTCACTGAAACACCTCAAACTATGATGACCTTACATGCTTCTAATGCCTGCTCCTCAAAAAACCCATCCAGACAGTACAAAATGTGGGACAGGTTCCTGGTGTAGGAGCTGCAAAACCACCAACCTGCTTCTGCAGCTGGCCAAAGGTGTTGAAGATGGAACAGGTGGAGAATGGTTTCTATTTCTCATTTCAAAAGAGAGAAGCAGTGTGTGGATGTCTGTGACAATGACCAATGCAGGGGAAATGTTACCACTAAGAAAACTGTGATAAAGGGTCTGCTGTCAATGGCATAGATTCTTAATTTTTTTTTTTTTATACTTGACCACAGAATAGGATTTCTCAAGTTTCCTAGTGTGTCCTAATTATAAATTCATGATCTAGCTAGCCCTCAAGAAAAAACTAAAATTTTGCCTATGAAAGGTCCCCTCTTTCAGTCACACAGTTTGTAGTCTGGCAGTCAAATCTCGGTTCCTGACTTTTCATGTGGATTGTTAAACACTGACAAATGGCTGAGTATCTGATATAAAAGTTGATTTTTCCTGGAAGATTTATATTTTAAAAAACAAGTTGAAAAAAAGTAATGAGTCCATCGGAAGAACTCCGCTTTTTGCTCCAAATTCATGAAATCCACAAACAGTCTGGGATTTCTGTTTGCAGGACAGGTATGTGTTGGGTGAAAATACTGAAAATAGTTTGCTGTGTATTTTATCATTGAATCACAGACTACTGAACTCCCTGGAATTTCAAAAAAGACCATCTCCTTCAGGAAATATTGTTGCGTGATGACAGCCACGATACAAATGTGGCACTGCACAGCTATACTTCCATGAAACAGGAAGCAAAAGAGAAGAAATAGAAACAAGAAAAATATAAGTTTTTATAAGTTTTTATACTCTTCCCCATTCCTCATTATTCTTCCAGAGGGTGTAATCCTGGAGACTACAGTCCCCTGACTTGCTTTATGCTATCCTCAACCTCTTCCATATTGCCCTGAAGGAATCAGCACAGTGCAGTTCTTTAATCAAACATCCCCTACACAGCTCTGCATCTCTTTTTGCCTTCCAAGCAAGCTGTCATTTACCCTCTGTGACACAGGTATCACTTTCATTGAATGCATGTTCTTTGCTGCTGCAGTTGACTTATCAAGGCCCCCATCTGGTTTGATGTACTCCGAAGTGGAAGCTCAGTGCTTTGGGCTTTAATCTGCATGGCAGAGCAAGCTCATAGTCTCTTCTCTTTGCCTGAGATGTAAAGATAGCATCTCAGAAATATCTGAGCCTAGGGAATCAAATGCCCAGCTGAGACAGACTGCTGTCTCACACTCAATCACAAGACTCAACAGTGTTGCATTTCCTGCATGAGCTTCCCCTGAGGGGTGGAATCCTGGCGGTGCAGTCAGAGCATGTAGAACATACCACAACAAGGGCACAGCTCTCACAAAACAGCATGGCAGCTGTCATGTTTGCTGCAAAACATGGCCAGAACAACAGTATGTGATACTTTTTTCCAAACCTTTCCCTTCATCCTTAATACCAGTGGGATCTCTGGATGTTTTTCCACTCTTTTCTTGAATGCTTGCTCACTTATTTCTCTTATTATAGACTGTGTTAATGGCCAGGTTAAGACAAGTCTTGCATATGGGAAAACAGTTTCAGAGCCTTTCCTTGAAATGACTTCATTTCCAAAAAATGATTTAAAGATTCAGAAATAAATGACAGAGAAGAGGAGAGAAAGAAATGGGTAAGCAGCACTGGGATGGCAAGATCAAGTGTTGTTCTGGGACCAGGGAGTGGTTTTTAGGGCAGGATCTGAGAACAATTGCTGGCTTACCCATTGTGGGTGAGGACAGCAGGAAAGCACATCCTGCTGGAGCTCTGCTCTGTGCTCCAGAGCACAACAGAGCCAAAAGCACCTTTTTTTGGGTGTTTTTGTTTTTTTTAGTTCTTGGGCAAATATAAAATTGAAGCCATAAGGATCATTGGACATGATGCCTCTTTGGGTATAGGCAGGAGTTAATGATCTTGGTAACAGAGATAGTAGCTGCAAATTAGCTGCCCCTTACAGCTTTAGTGATTCCTCTAGCATATGAAACGCATCATTTGGTTCCATGCATCAAAAGTATTGTGGATTTTATGCAAAGCAAATAGAACAAACATAACCTTTGTTTCAAAAGTTAGATCAACCATACTTCATATTTGTTTAGCCCTTTTATAAATGTTCTACTGTGTTCTATGATTTTTTTTCTTCACAACATATTTTTTTTTTTATGGGAAGTGCTATTTAATGAATGCCAAGCTTCTTTTTGGAAAAGTATTCATACAGATCAAATGGGAGTAGTGGCAATTTCTCACATTCAAGGTGGAATTTCTGCAAATACAGAGGTATTGCAGAACTGAGCAAGTTTGGGATGATGACTTTACACTGCCCAGGCTAAGAGGTTTCTAGAGCAGAGCTACCTGAATTATTTTTCTGTGGCCTGTACACCTTAGTAGGTAAATATCATTGATCTGAACTAATTCCAAAGAGTAATTAGTATGCACTGTTACAAGATTTGGCAAAAAAGAGACAATTTCTTCGTTCTAATTCAAAACTGCAACTGACACATCAGGTGGTTTTCATAAGTTGTGTAACACGGTTGAGAAAACTTTCCTCTCTTCTAATTCACCATTTTGGGTTGGCATCTTTAAGGCAATACTTTTTTTTTTGGTAAATTTAGTGCTAGCATTTTTATGAAGGTTAAGCATTGATTTTGCTCCCAGTGAGTCAGGAAATGGACTGAAGAAAGATTTTCCACCTGACCAATAAATATTTTATAGTTCTTATTTATTGCAGAGTGGGAAATACACCTCTCCATCACCTCAAGATTTAAGAAAAAGTGTTAGAAGTTTTCAACATTTGTGTCACAGGAAAAAAAAAAGAAATTTTGAGCAAGTTAATGGAACAGCAGAGCAATTGCCCTCCTGCATCCATTTATTGTCCTTTTTTATACATCCATATTTATTTCAGATGTATTCTGTTTTCAGATATTCCAATCCTAGCAATACTTGCTAAGCTTCAATTAGGGAGTGACAAGCACCGAGTTAACTTTTTTAGCTCAGCATATGTGGCTATGTACAAACTCATGCATAAACATAAACCAAACTACCCAGTGGGGAAAAAAAAACTAATACCTTTTTTAGAGCAGAAGTGAAAAATAGCAGCCAATGAAAACCACGGCTGTGCGATGCTAACTGCTGAGAGAGCGACGCGTTTGTCCATGCCACCCAAGGAGGCAGAAATCTGAGGAGTGGGAAGAGATCTGAGTAACAAAAGAGAACTTTGCAGAGCATGAGCTCTGAGAGTTGGATGAGCTGGTATGAAAGTACAAGCGCATGGAGGCGTGTGCAGTGACAGGCATGAGCTGTGGCTGTTCTGAAAGAGGAGCAGAGCCAAGCACAGAAATTTTTTTTTTACACCATTGGTTTCAAACCCTCAGTTTACCTGCACTCACAGAAGTGAATTTTCAATGCATCTAACAATTACTGTTTACAAAGTAACAGAAGCATCCTCTAAAGCAACATAAATGACCTTAGAAATTGCATTATTTTTGACCTTGTAATGGGCGCTTTTGCCTCACTCACATGCATCCTGACTTCCACAGCAAGGATCTCTTTCCTACTTTCTAATTTTGATTAGTTCAGTTGTGAGAACTTTTACATCTCTTCCACTCTGTCTCCCTTTTTAACATGACAGATACTGTGTTTTGATTCTTCTTTCAAGACTCCTTAAGAATCTTTCTTCTCTTCCTATAAACTTTTTTTTTCCAGTTCTGAGAAATCACTTTTGGTCCCCAGCTGGTGAGTAATACTATTTGCCGTCTCTTCCCTGCTGAGACTCTGGTCAGACACTTTCCTAGCATTTCTCGTGTGCCCCACAGCTGTGGCAGGCTCTCTGATAAGCTCCCCAGTAGTCTCCTTTGCCTCACCAGCTATGAAAACTCTCTATGTGTTTGCTGCCACCACCGTGAGTGCCATTTAAATGTGTTCATTCAGCTTCATTTTACTGATGAAAAGGTTTGTTAGAGATCTGTGTTGTGGTTGGATTTGGCTTTAATTAGATGTCACCTACCTTCTCAATTCTGTTCCACTGTAGCTTTGATATATTGTTGCTTTTTGACTCTTTAGGCTGAGTGAAAAGACTGTCTTCCCCCTTTTTGTGGCTTATTAGGAAAATAGGATTAAATCAAGCAACCAAACATCAGTTTGTTATACCCATCTTTCAACATGCAGAAGTCTTTTTTTTTGTCAGAAGAGATGAAAAGTATTCAGTACTTCAGGGCCAAATGTTGCAAAAGAAATGTCAAAGTCTTTTGAAAAGATTTGAAAGAGCTGCAATTCATTGAGTTTCTCAAAGAAAAGATTACAGAGGGGAGAATAAGCCTGCCTAACTACTAAATGAAAATAGAATTAGGCCAACTGGAACTAGGTGCAATAGGAACATAGCAAAAATGACAATATCTAGTATCTTAGACAATACTTTATTGTTAAATAGATCAAAACCCAGGGTGAAAACAGCTGTTCAGAGAATGATGTTTTGGGAAATATACTGCTACTGAAGCAGCAATGAAGGAGCAATTAGTCATGCTGTAATGCCTACAGGAACATCTATTTCTCATTTCCTTTCCTCTGCAACCCAATAGTGTCAGCAGCAGGAATAACACCTTCAGGAACTTAACATCTCCCAGTGAAGAAATTATTTCCCTTATGCCCTTTGTGTTTGGGATTTAATTGGTATCATTGATCAAAGAATGAATAATATTGATATTTTCTTCAGAGGTGGTTCAAAACAGGCATTTTAGGTTATTATGGAAGTCTTTCAATCATAAGACAAGTTGAGATCATAGCACTAGTTTTACAAGTACAGTACAAGCAATGCAAGAAATTAAAGATAAAAGGAAAATCAACATCTTTGATAGGAGCATTCTTAAAAGGGGAAAGTAGGAGCAGAAGAAAAGAAGGAGTAAGTTTTCACATGAAGTTTGTTTTCAATTTTCTTGCAGTGTGCGTAACTATAACTGTAGACCTGTTTCAGTCCTGAAAAAAAATAACAACTCCAAACAGAGTAACCAAAGCAATGATATATTTTACAGTTCCTTAGTTCCTAAGGTTGCTAATTTTCTGTTTTTCCCAATGTGATAAAAATTGTTTGAGTAACATAACAAAGGTAAATTTAGAAAAAATATTTGACATTTGTTCATATTTTGAATTTTTTACTTTTTATGTTAAACTGGGAAAAGAGTAAAATTTTGCAACTACAAGCTTTGAGGGTTCTTTTTAGTAAATATATTAATTAATCTTTTAAGAAGCACAATGTGACCATATAAACCTTCCCTCATGGGTAATATTGGAACAAAAGAGCTACAAAAACTTTGTTGTGAGATAACCTCTTGAATGTTTAATGTGTTGCAAAGGCCTATGTGCCTGTTTTTTTTTCCCACAAACCAATGGGTTTCTCTTTATTATATACTTGATATATTTATGCATAATATACATATTTTGAATTTTATGTTAATATATAATGTATATAAAATATATAAGTGCATATAAATGTGTGCTTTAACTTCATATAAAAAACTTTGGTCTCAAATGTATCAAGTATTAAAAAAAAAGTCCATGACAGTGTTTCATAAAAGTAACAAGAGGAATAAAAAGGCAGTGGGATAGGAAGGAAGCTGACACGTGACATTTTTGTCTTTGGAGTGTGAGGTTCCCTTTGTCCTGACATTAATTTTTCACACCTGTGTGCAACTGATTCAGTGAAGGAAATGCTGCCATTTAGGAAAAGCTCAGAGGTGACAGCTTGAAGCTGTTCTTTTGGGTAGGCAGTGATATAAAAAGTGGATGCCTTGGAAATGTGAAGAACTTGAATGCTTCATGATGTTAAACTGGTTGGGGTTTACAACTCTTACAATTAATTTAGATGATAATGCCTTAGAACATGTTCTTGATAAAATAGAAGATATTTTCCTTCTAACCAGAGGCTGTTTTTATCTGTAGTACTTCAATAGGTTTGTTTTGATGATGATTTCTGTAATTTTTTGTGGAAAGGGTTACAAATTACATTCTGCTTTTCATTTTACCTTTTACTTTCCAGTTTAAGTAATAACTTTTCACTTTTTTTCTAGATGTGACGTTTTCTCACTGTTTAGGTTTTTATCTCTTCTTAGTTGTCAAAGCCTGTCAGAAAACAGCTTATATGGGGTTTTTCCCCCCTTCTTTTCTTATTTTTGAGTGATAAAACTGTTTTCTTTTCATAATGAACAAATGTGTTAAAAGTCCTGTCAACTTTTCTGACAGATGTGAAAATCCAAATGATTCCTGGCATGGATGTATTTTACCCTACTGAAGGGTTTTAATCTACTCATCTATTCCCCCTTCCCCAGGGAGCAAGATGATAAGAGAGACAGGAGGAGTAGAAAACTTATCACAAATTAAGAAATGTGTAAATATGCACTATCCTTCACTCAAGTGTTAAAAGAAAAAAAATTGAAGACGAAAACAGACTACTTGCTGACATTGCAAATCTCAGCTGAGCATTCATAGAAATCACTGATTTTTAGTGTGGTACAAAAGTAGAGAAAAAGACTTTAATAAAGGTAAGTGGGGGATAACAGGTTCAGCTCATCTCAGCAGAGGCTCTGTACTCAGAAATGTTAACTATTATAAAGATCTGTACCAGAGCAAGTTAAAAAGCATTATTATGAAATATCTGGCAATATTTTAAACACACTTTAAAAGAAGGTGTAACAAAATCTCTATCAAATAAAGGTATTCTTTATCAGTTCATGAAGTAAAGGAAAAGCAATCATGCAGAGTGAAGTGTTCGAGGGGTTTTCCATGGTCAGGACAGATCCATTAAAAAAAGTGTCGTTTTGAAATTCTTGTGAAATATTGTCAGCCAAAACCGAGATTGCCTACATAATTAAAATTTGCTTTTCTGGTTAATTCGAATTTTGGATACAGTTTTTCAGTGGTAATCTCTGTCTTCCAGGATCCCCTTCCCTCTGCAAAATTCTCAGTTCACTTACAGAGCTGGCTGGACAATCTTGGCTAAATTTTATTTTTTGTTTATTCTCTGTTTTAGTCCATGGTGCCTATGCAGCTGTCATTATGCATAAAGGATTTTGCTTAAAACAGTCTGTTCAAATAAAAATGAAACAAAGCAAACAAAGCTTTACAATTTGGGCTATAGTAACTGTTTCCTTGCCTCATGACTGGTTGCATTCTTCCATTTTCAGAAATGAGTAGCTTTTTGGAGAGACAGCAAACTTCCAACTTCCTGCAGGATGCAAAGAGTGGTTTCCCTCTTTTTTTTTTTTTTTTTTTTTTTTTTTTTTTTTTTTTTTCTGTGGTGGGGCCTAACTAAAGTTAGAATGTTTCTTTCTTACCTTTTGAGCATCCTTGTCACATCATGGGGAACAGGAAAAGATACCTCGCTCCTTTCTTTGGGAAGTTATGTATTTTAGCTTGCTGAAGCTCTAAGGGGAAGAAGACCCATTATGATATCTATTTTCTTCTCTGCAAGTCTCTTACTAGTTCCTGTTAACTTCAGGTTGTGTTTTTAGCCAGCTCATGATGAAAAAAGTAAGCTCATGACTTAGAAAAAGGTCTGTGAATGCTAAAAGCAAATACTTGATTCCGAGTCACTCAGAGCAGGATGGCAGATTTTCTGGGGAGCTGCACTCAATGACAATTCCATACATATTTCAGGAGTTTTACTTCAAACTAGCTATAGTCAGGATTGTAGACCAAGGGACTATTAGCATTTGGAGCATATCTGATGTATTACTGGAACACATCTTCAAATTTATTTTTGTCTGTAAGGAATCCAGTTTGTTTACTCCTAGGCCTCTCCACAGAGTGACACGAGGCACAGTACGTGGGTGATAGGGAGAGGTGCTTCAGAAACTCGCTCTTGTTCTGGTAAAATATTTTAGTGGATGGATGAAGTGCAAACCACAGTCTTCCGTTCTAGTGCTTTAAACTGTAAAGTCTATTTCTCCAGCATGGAAACACTTCTCACTGAATTTAAGGGGAAAATGAGCAGACGGTGAATTATTTAACACATGCAGCAGGACTTGGTTTCTTCTTTTGAGGAACTGCCAAACTGGTTTGAGTTATATTTCCTAAAATCCTCAGTCTGAACCTGTCACTGGCAAAATCGGTTTCAGTCCCTAGGGTTGAGTTTGGTAAAATTAATGGCAGATGAACTGGTGAAATACTGGAATGCCAAGTGTCTTACAGACACTTTTCAGTTTATCTGCTGGCCAAAATTCCAAGGAAAAGTTGTTTTTTGGAGCTGCATGTTCTTTAACTGGTATGCATATGCAAAGTCTGTATAAGGTAGTCAATGCTGCGGTTGTTTCAGGCATGATTGATCACAAAATGGTAAGTAACAACTACTAGAAATAAAAAGTTTATTAGAATCACACAATCATTAAAGTTGGAAAAGCCCACTCAGATCATCAAGTCCAACCCATGTATCCAAGTGCCGTGTTCAGATTTTGAAAAGTTATTGTTCATACTTGAAAATAAAGTAGGCTTAGTTCTAGGCAATGTCAGTACATTTTCAACAGCACAAGGGGCTCTGTACAGCACCAGAGATGGCAACATCAGGCAAAACAACTGAACAGATTTTGGAGATAAAACTAATTCCTCAGGCCACCTGGACTGATGTGTAATAACAGATTAGGAGAGAGAGTACTGCCATGATTGAAACTTTATGTTTCCATAAATAAAATGGATCTCGTCCATCAGACCAACACCATTCACGGATACTACATACATAAAACATTTTGGAAAAAAGGTTCTAAAAAGGAAAAAATGTAGTGACTGCAGTGATTTGCCTCCCAGCAGTGTGAATTTCTTTATGCTTCAGTACAATAGAAAAGGGACTGGCTGGCTATCAAGCATATGAAGCGTTTAGAACTTCCCCTGGAATACCCAGAGGATACCTCTGTGTGGGAAAAAAACTTGAAAGTAAAGATATTTTTCCGTTTAGCCTATGCCCATTTTGTAACATTGATTTGTACAATTAATCTATCTTTGTGTTTGGAGGCTAGGGGAATTGTCTCAATGGCCAAAGGACTGATAACAACCACAAAAAAAAGCACCAAAAGCCTTGTAGAACACATATTTGGGGGAAGTGAAAATGTTTGAATTAACAGTGAAGTGTATTGTCTTTGGAATATATACATCTATTCATTATTTATATAAATATATAAATGCAGATGCACTTACTCATTTGCATTTTTTGAGTACCTTTTGTGTGGGTATTTCAGTTCTTCACTAGAGTTTAACAGTAAATAACACTCATGTGAGTACCAGCATATTTTTTATGTGTTTATTTTCACAATGCCTAAAGATATCTTGCTATCAACTGAGACACACCCTTGTTCCTTCAAAGGAGGCAAACCAGTTCAGCTCTCTGTAAACCCATAACACCATTTGCTTAAGTTATGTCAAATGCTTGATCAAACTTGGCACCTGTGTAGTAGCACTTGAGGTGCTTCACAAAAAATCTCTTGGGGAGAAAGCAGAACTCTTGTTGCAGAGAAAGAATGTTTTCTTCACCTTCCTCTTCGGAAACTCAAATATTCACAAAATATTTCTTCCAGTAAATAAAATGGACCTTGAAGCATGGAAACTGAACAACAAACTGCTAATATCTATGGTATTTAATATTTTTCAAAAAGGAATTCTCACTTCACATGGATGTTATGGCACCGTTTTTTCTTCAAGGTATCATTTTCAGGTAACCCTGTCAACAGTGCTCTAGAAAGCCTAAAGTTAGGCCAGTATAAAGATGCAAAGGGAGAATCCTCCCTAAACAAAGTGTCTAATCTCTTCAGTTTGACTTCTTTCAGCAGGGTATCCAATTGATTTTTTCTGCACTTAATTTTTCCCTGAGTGTACATTTACTCTTCAGAAGCATAGCAAGACAAAGAAATGTAAATGTGTTATGTCTTTGTTTGTAATGTCAGGAAAGGATAACAGGCACATGAAGGCCATCTCTAATGCTCACATTTTGTGTTCAAAGTTATTGTTTCTTTAGTGAAAATCTGAAACTAAGCAGGGGAACAGACTGTGCTTTTTGAACAAAATTAATTTACATTTAAGCATTCCATTTATCAAAATATTTTTGATTGTAAAAATTCACATTTTGTACCAAGTGTTGTAAATCTGGTTAACTGTAGATCTCAGACAATAGGTGATTATTTATTATAGAAGATACTTTTCTACAGTTTGAGATTTGAAAATCTATTGCAGTTACTCCTTTTTGCAAGAAGAAAACTCCTTCTGTGTTAATGTTACTGCACGTCCTGCATATGGCCATAAAATTGACAGAAAAGTGAGGACCTTTGGCAACAAATAAACACTTTGCAATTTCTCACAGTTGTATATGTTAGTCACATAAAATGTTATCAAATCAGAACCTCAATACTATATAGCTGTAGGCCTTTATTGGAAGTCTGACTGTCCTGCTTAATGTATTTCAGCAAAATTTTAATTTCTAATTTTCAGTCTTTATTTTTCATTCATAACTCCACAAAGAACTTGAAAAAATGGCAGTTTTGAAAAGGTGGGGTTTGGCACAGACTCCTCGTGACTTTTTGTTGACTTTTAAGCTCCCCTCAAAGCTCCCTTTGAGGGGGTGGGTGCCTAACCTGAGGTGCAGCATTGTTGGTCTCTAATCACTCACATATACTTGGGGCCCACAGTAAACCAGTGCCATGGAAGAGGTGAGACTTTTCAAGTAGAGTGATTTCTGGAATTAGATCTTTAAAAATACTTAAAAATAAAAAAAAACCCTCTGTGTATTGGAAGACATGCAACTCCTCAGACTTTGCTGCTTTGCTCTTATCTTCATTGGCTTTGGCTTAAGACAAACTGAGGAAATATCAATGCTGGAAATAGAAGACATGGCCTATGCTCACATAATTTAAGAGTTTTGTTTGATTAGTTCATGCAAGTTTGTTCAGCATATTAATACTGTGGAAAAAGTCAAAGGAATTAGTGACCTAAAGCCCATTTCGCCTTACAATTGGTGTTAGGCACCTTCTCTGATTTCTGTTAGTACATGGAAGAACAGTAGGTGGATTTCCAGTAGGATTTAAACATGACAAACCTAATGACTTCAAGGAAACTAAGAATTTTTACAGCCTAAGACTCTGCACTGGTGGGGTGAAACACTGAGCTGTTATCTAACTCTTAAATCAGTCCAGCAGATATGGAGGGGCACACGATGGGTTCTGCACAGAATCAATGGAACTCCAACTGATTTACGGCTTTTAAACATTAGAGCTTCCTTAGAATTTATTCTGCTTCTTTCTTTTCTCTCTCTTTTCTTCTCACTTGCTTTTATTTTGTCAACTGTATAACACATCAGTATCATTCATACAGTGTGAAGAAAGAAGATGAATTGCCTCCCCAACTCCTTGAATTTTTTTTCTTTTATGTGAAAGCTAGACTTCTAATTTTCTATTTTTTTCATCTAAGTTTATCTACTAAATGTTCAGAAATGGGTGAACTTGTGTAAAGATCTGGAGAAATTTCACTTCAGTAAAAACTGCCTAGTGCCATTTATCCTTACCTGGGATTTTTATTTTTTAAATACATCTTCAGATTCAGTGTGAAACTACTGGTATGCAGAGAGCAAAACAATGTGAAGGCTTATGTTTTCAATATTTTTCCTTAAATTATGTGTCCCCCTTGACCCAACCCTTTTTGGTTTTTGTTATTCCCTCTCCCCACCCCAAACTATGTTTTGTTGGCTTACAGGGACAAAAGGTTCAGAAATGTCATTAAAAAAAAAAAAAAAAAAAAAAAAAAAAAAAAAAGTTAAAGTAACAGTTTCAAGACTTATTCTGGTGGCAATATCAAATGAATTTATAACTGTGGTGATTTCTCTTTCACAGTTCCTGTATTTATTGGAATCCTAGAATATATGTCACAGGTATGTGATAAGTTGCAAGCATGATTTCTTTTCTTCATTAAGGGAAAGTTTTAGACTGCTTTGCCTTAAAAATCTGTTTCTAATAAAAGAGATTACTTCTCTTTTACCTCTTCAGTAAGGAGTAGAATCTGAAATGTGTGAAAGTTGAGACAAGTGAACAAATGTGTGCATCATGAACTGAGTTATTTTCTAGTTAGCACTTCTACACAGGGTTTCAACACACCAAAGTTATGCATTTTATTTTAGCACATTTGATGGATTTGTCCCAACATTTTTAAATACAGAAAAATCCCCTGATTACAAATGTCCCAGAATAGCTGATTAGTAGTCATTAAAATGTCTTGGAAATTTGTTAGAATCAACTCTGGGCAAGGAACTCCTAGATGTAAATATTGTCCCAAAGCAATAAGGAAAGTTTTATCCAGGTCTGTGCCAAACACACTCAAGGTTATCTTGGACTGATAATTGTTAAATAATATTGTTTTAGGGTTTATTTCTGAGTTCATGATTTAATAGAGCATTTTATGTATGGTTTGTACTATAGATGTCTTCTTAATAATTTCTGTTTCTGTTTGTCTTCTTAATACTTACTATTCAATTTCTTTTGAGGCAGAAGTGTTTACATATTTATAAATGAGAAGGAGAAAAAAAAAACCACCATTATTTATGCATGGTACTCATGCCCCCAGTGTCCAGTTTTGGAGATTATATACAATGGTAAGAATAAAGCATGTGTTCTGTAAAGGAAATTCACTGTCTGCCATGTCCCAATCCTAATTTTCATAAACCTTCATGTGTCACTGAGCTCTGAAAGTCCTTTACTTATTGAAAACCAAGTTAATAGTGAATGCCCTTTTTTCTGATCGGAACTCTTTTTCTAGGTCTCAACTTTGATCTGGCACATTAAATAAAGGCTAGCTGAGGATTGGTTGTTTCCTTGCAGCAGATGATGCTGGTTCTCCTGATTACTCCTTTTTGACATCCATTTGTGTAGCCACCCCACCTTGTAGATGGGCTATATCTGTTTATAGGCTCTTCCTGTTCTTCCTGGACATTAAAAAGTCCATTGTCACCAGCTCAACCTCTGTAAGAAGTATACTTTGCTAATGCAGATCAGATTTCTTCAAAGTGAAAGAAAAGAGTAAGAATCAATATTATTAAAAAGTAATCAAGTTGTCATACCCTAAGAGTTATCAGACAGCTTGTGCAAGGTAGCATATCCTATGCATTATTTAAAATAGTTTGGCATGTCATCAGTCTTCTGTGCCATTTGTAGGATTTTGTTGTCATATTTAAGAGCGTTTGTTATGTAATATTCTAGTCCTGGCTGCAAATACAGATTTTTGGAATCCAGTGTGTAGATGCGGATTTTCTCCTAAAGTACAATATTCCAAATACTTAATGTGGCCATTTTTTTTCAAATTACTTATTTTACGGTTGCCTTATTGTACTTATTTTCCTTTCCCTTACTTTGTGATCCTGCAAATAATATATATTTTTTCAGGTATCAGATAAAGACCAGATTGTGTAAGACTATTCTAGCAGATGTCGAAGGTTCTAAAGACTCAAGTAAAGTAATGGATTGGAGATGGTATTATAATATCATTATTTAAATATTTGTTAGTTATATGTTATAAAAAGAAACGAAGATGGAAATTTTGTCCATAAGGTACAGGCCAAATGTAGCTCCCTTCATTTCTTCATATCTTCTAAGATTTCTCTCCTTTCTATAATTTTTGTAGACATCCTTGTAAATCTAGAATTGCCAAACCCATCAGAGGGTTTTTAAGTGTCTACATAATTTAAGAATTCAAACTTCATTCTGAACTTCCTGAAGTATGTACAAGCATACACAAAATATGCAGCATATATAAATAAATATGCAAGAGTTTTCTTGGATTCTGAAAGAATTTAATAAATATGTGCCTACAAGATTTGCTGAATTAGGGCTGTTTGTTCTTTTTATCATCTCTCAACCAAAATATCACCCATGCCTATTGTACTTATCCTCTCTTCACCTTGATTATGAATAATTTAAATGTTGAAATATCATTCTTCTTTAATTCAAGCCTTTGTATTTGAAGGAAAAATAGGCAACCGAAGATGTAAAGTGATAGTACAAAATGTCCTCAAGAAGTGAGAGGAGAAGAGACTATGCTGTTTTTTTCTTTTCACTTCTTTTTTTTCTTTCTCATCAAGGACTACCATACCCTCTTTATCACCTCTTCCTGCATGTTGCTTACTTATTGTGAATAAAACCTCTTCAGCTTGCTTTCAACAAAATAATTATGTCTATTCACTTTTGTCTTTTCTATAAACCAATTCTGTACTATTTCCATTTGTCCTTGCCCATAAATAAATAAACTTCCTTTATTTTTTTTTCTCCTCTCAGTGTAGCATCTATTTTTATATATATAAAATTCAAAGCTCACTCTCTAGATTTCCTGTGTTAGTTTAGATTCTGTTTTGTAACCAATTTTTTTTTTGACCAGTAGGATACTGCACATTTTTCCAATAGGAGTCAGCCACAACAAAATTACAGTTGGAGTTTTCTGAAAACACTGAAAATAATTATGTAGAAAACTCTAGACACTCCTCTTATTTTATATGAGGAAGGGATAAGTAGTTTCCAGAGCACCTTAACAGCTGAACATTGGGTCCTTTATTTTTTAAAAGAGTTTGTGAATTAATGGCTCCTGTGGTAAATATTATTGCTTCAGTAAACACTGGATGTGTTGGAGGTGGAGAGTCTTGAGGTAACAGTGAAAGTGATCTGTTTCTTTTAAATCAGTATTCAGCAAACTTTTGCTTTCATGCCTTTGTTTCCCACTTTTATTTGCATCCCCACAAAACCTTTTGTCTCTCATAGCACCAATCCAGCTGCCAGTTTTTCATTATTACAGAAAGGCTCAGCCCTCAGAAGACAGGTTTTGCTGTACTCTCTGTTCATGACTATGACCTTCTCTAAGATTTTTTTCATCTATTTCATGTCCTTACTACAGATATGGATGAAAATCTAGTCTGTTTCTATTAGCAGGATGAATGGAATTGTTCTTCTGTTGTACCCAAGAACTTCTATATCAGATCAAATTGCTTCATGTTTAGATAGAATGTTTTTCAATTTTTTTTCCCCTTTATCTCTAGGGTAGCAGAAATCTTAAATACTGACAGAAGTTCTACTGAGGCTCCTACATTTTTTTCTAAATTATTGCTTGTTTTTTTAGGTGAATTTGTGGCATTCAATTTTAAATATGTCTGCATGGATTTAGATGGGAATTTATCATAGGAGCTATCCTTCAGCAGTTTGATAGCGTTCTGACTTAAAAACAGGTCTTCATGTTTTAGGATTTTTGCATGCTAGTTTTCCTAGGAAGGGGTATGTTTTGAGTGCTTCCTAATGGAACTACAATGCTGATATAAAATCTGCATTAAGTATATTATTTCACTAATAATATTAAGTTTTATAATTGTTTACAAGAGTTTGAGCATTAACAGGACTGGTAATCTGAAGTCAGGCAACTTTGTCAGCTCCAATATTATATCAAGACTACAGTAAAATGAATAACCCATGTAGGAAGCTCATTTTTTAATAAGTATTTTATTAATTTAATTTCCAAAGTCAGAGTATGGCTATAATAACAGCTTTTAATAAAGGAAATTTGCTAATTTGGCCTACATGACAAGAGATAGCAAGGAGCTTCACTACTCTAGCATTTTAAAAGATTTAGTGCAGAGAGCCCAACAAAAAATATTTTTTCACTGTGTTTGCTGTCGTTTGCCTTTCCACTCGGTAGAAAGAAGAGGGAGAAGAGAGGCATGAAACTCCTTCCAGCTTTGAGGTGTGGAGTTAATGGAGAGTTTATGCCTAGTCTGTTCCTGTGAAGTCAGTTCTTTACAGCAGCTAAAGTGAGTACATAAGAACAGGGTAGCAGTTGATGTGAATGGATCACGGTCCTTGTTGAGACTGAAAGTTCTTTCAAACATGTTTTAAGAGTAGGGCATCTAAACCCAAGACTTCTGCATTCATATTAACTAAAAAGCCCATATGTGTTATTTATATGAAGTGGGTTTTTTTCATTGTGTGTTAAATTAATTCTGTCTCTGCTTCGTTTTTTTTTTTTTCCCTCTGTGGAGATCCCCTCAGGTTTCACTTTGTTAGAACTTGTTATTATTTATATGTTTATCTATATGATTATAGAGTTCAGGAGCTCATGGAAATTCCTACAGGCTTGTTGCTTCTAAGATATTTGTTCCACTTTCTGCTCCATGGCAAGCATTCAAAAAAAATAAATATTTCAAAGTTTTCCAATGTTTAATACTAATAGAAAAATTCTTGCAATAATTTTAAATATCATGAAGCTTCTCTTATTTTGGTCTTTGTGGCAAAAAAAAAAAATGGGGAGGAAGACTGTGTCTTTTGAGCCTCAGTATTGTATTATTTTAATCATATAATGAAATTTATACTTTCAGTTATGGGGAATTCTGAATATACTGGGAATTTTACCCTTTTTTTTTTTTTTTTTACTAGTTGACTGATGCACTTCAGCTTTCTGTTTCTTAAAATTCTAATTGAATTTACCTCCTCTAACCTTAATACAAAGGCTAAAATGAGCCATAGATCGTTTGAACCATGATTTACTCACAGAAAGTTCTTGTTGCTTTATACACCTGAAGTATCTTGGGCATTTACTGCCTGCATTAGCCAGGGAATATCACTCAATGTATTACTCCAGAACTAGCAATAAGTGACTCCCTCACTTATGATGAAACTATAAAGCCATAATGACTTGGATAATGAATGGGAAAGTAGCCTTAGCAAGGTGTACATCTCTGTATCAAATTTATCTAGGTTACATAATATGTGATTAGCTATGCTATCAGGCTTTCTTCCCTTTATTTAATGGAATATTAAATAAATAATAATAATAAATAATACATTCTTTACTTTCAAGAAGGTGAATATCCTGAATTCCAGCTGCTTCTTTAACATCCAATTCTCCTTTCCCCAGAGTAGTGCAAGAATATTTAAGTATGGATCTCATTGGAAAGAGTTTCAATCATAAAAAATAGATGTTGTCATGCTGTTGTAGATTTTTTGGGGTGAAGTACAGCAAAAAAATATTTCTGTATTTAGTGCCCACTCTTTTGAGTAATCCTGAATTCAGAGAATTAGGACCTCTTGTCTACACCAACCTTGCCTTCTTTGAAAATGAGCTCAAATCTTCAAAGAGAAATGTTTTGCTTAAAATAAAAACCAAACCAAAATCTGCTTGAAATCAGAATGTATTTTGATGATTTTTACAGTAAAAAGTGGACAATTTTGAGATTTACATATTTTTTTGAGAAATTGGTAGTTGTGGAAGACTTTGCTATTGCTGTTTAGTTTTCTCGTAACTATTTACCTCTTTTTATCTCGACAAGATATCTTGGAAACAAGTTATAAAATCCAGCTAGAGAATGATAGGATTATGAATTCTTTAATAAAGAAATAATAACATGAGATTAACATCAGATTAACATAAATAGCTGTTTGTTGGTGTTTGTTTTTTTTTTTAATAGTAACTCAGTAGAGGAAACATAAATTTATCTTTTTAATTAAGAAAACCTGACAAGCAGTGTTACTTATGGGAAATCACATCTGCCCTAGCATGGGATAGTAAAATATATGTCAATTTATATTTCTTGTGGAAAAATATGCAGGTTTAACATTAGACAGCTTAAGATTTCTGTTGCCCTTTCATTTCTTTGCTATCATAATTGATTAGGGGACGTAAATGTTGTTGCATAGAACTGCATTGTTTTGGCATAGCATTTTTAGTGAATTTTTCAAATTACTTTCGTGGGGCTTTGCAGAAAGGTGTGTAGATATGTGACAGGTATTTGGGGTGGACATTTGTCTTTTAAGATTAAGGAAATGAAATCCTCAAAATTAGCAGTAGTTTTGTTACTGTCTTTGTAGTATTTGCCTTTCATGGCATGTGTGAAAACACCCCTTAGGCTAATCACATAGAAGTGCTAGAAAAAAAAATTATACTTGGAATAAAATTATACTATCATGATTTCTTTCCTATTATACCTTTTGGGGAAGGACAGAGAGGGGAAGATAGGAAAATTGGCCCACAGAGGAAAAAAGATCACTGTTATGAAAAAGGCTGACGTGTTCCTTGTTTTTGTTTGCCTTTTTTATTTTAATGTACTACAGGCCAGTAATAAGGTTATTCAATAATACCAAGGACACATTATCATCCATCTTCTACTTTTTATTTAACTAAACACATGTTCAAAGGCAAATAATATGTGCTAGCTAAAAGTCTTGTTCACAGAAGTGCTATCCTTTCACATTTGTTCCAGGCCAAGTAAATCTGCCCTACAATTTTTTTGATGGCCACCTTTTTAAAAACAAATAATAACTTCCCCCCCAAAAAATTGTCACCATCACTCCTTCCCCTTTCCAAACCTTATTGATAGTCAATCAACCATGCAGAGAAAACTTCAAATTTCAGTGTCTCCTGATATGTTCTGTATTAGAAGCCTTAGGTGCTGAGCCTCAAAGCTGCTTTAAGGGAGTCTGGGCAAGAGAAAATATTTCTTTAGAGAGAAAATGGTCAAACACTGGAACAGGCTCCCAGGAGAGAGAGAGGTGACCAGTGCCTCAGACTTGTCTGTTTTTTAATAACCTGTGGTTATTTTTTCCAGTTATGACAATTATACCAGTGAATCTGTTAAGCTGAAAAGCTGAATATTTTAAAATGAAAAACAAGCTGCGTCTAAATCTTCTCTTACTCAGTATTTCTTGTATATGAGATATTTTCTGGTCACACTAAAAAGTTGTCTCTACTGACACAGAGGAAGAAATGGTCAACTAAGAACAAATAATAAGCCTCAGTTAAAAGGGTTATAGCTATAATAAAAAACTATAAAGGCTGTACCAGTTTAGTGCTAATGCTTACTTGGAAGAAAAGTGGTTTATTGATTGGAAATTTGTTGTAGGATTATTATTGTAGCATTACTTTTATTGTTTTCTTGAAACATGGCTTTGCACATCCATGGTCATTTCATTGTCAATTAATTTAGGAAAAAGAAAAATGTTTGAAACAGTGCTAAAGAATTTCTATAGTGGTTCATGCATCCAGAAAATGTAATAAATATGAGATAAGCTGGATAGATACCTGGAAACCAAAACTAAACTGGTATGCAGGGATGGTCTCAAGAAATGGGCAGATATAATTCCCCAGACCTGTATATAATATCAGTCTATGGTTATAATTTCAAAGATTTCAAAGCAATGCATGAAAACTCCATTTTCTGGCTAACATGACAAGTCTTGGCTCATTAATGGAAACATGGAGAGTGAGAATTGAAGATGTGTATAAAATGAGGATCCAGTAGCACAGTCCATACTTACAGGGAGAATTATTGATTCCTCTGGCTTATCTGAGAGGTCCAGAAACAATTTTTTCAGATATATTATTTTTTATGACATATAAAGCCAGGTTTACAGTAATTAAATTTTGAGGGATGTCCCTGAAATTCATGATGAGGAAAAATGTGAATAAGGAATCTTAAGAAGTAAAACTTATGGAGTAACTAAAATGGGTTAATTTGATTTTCTTTTTTAATCAGAGGAGAAAGGTATTTCTTCAGTTGTGAAGGGTGGGGAGAATTGTGCAAACACAGTCTTTCTTCTGAAAACCTGAATTCTGGCCAAATAGCTTAAACTGTATGTTTTATATTGATTGTTAGAGTTAGGAAAAATGAACATCACTGTTTCAGTACATGCGGTTTTGGTGATATGCTAAATTTGAAGTTAATTTAGAATGGGATTTTCTGCAAATTTTCTCTGTGAAAATGTCTTGACTTTATCCTGGTAAGGAATAAGATTAGTTTTTTTAAACTGTGAAAATATATTAAGAACAAGTAAAACATAATTAAACCAATTCATAACAAATTTGAACATTATACATTTACACACATTTTGTGTATATAGCTAGATTACATGCCATTTACATGTAAAATTATATTTTATCAGTCATATTCTTTGTTTTGCAATAGCAGATTGCCAGTCACATTCATTTTCTGTTTATTCTCTTCATTTAGTGTAATTTTGTTGTTTCCCATTTAGAATAATTCATTAGACAAATTGCTTTTAAGTTGGAAAGTCAAAGGCACTCTCTCCTTGTTCACGGCAGCGTAGCTGGTTGTCCTTCCTGTAAGTGGCCCTTCTGGAAACCACAGTGCTTGAACAGTTGCTGATAGCACTGCAAAAGCACCTCATGTAAAATGAAACTCACTGTGTTCTTATTGATTTTACTACAAATGCCACTTATCCGCAGGAGAGTCAAGCTCCACTTTGTTATGATGATGGTCTGTTCAGAGTAATTCACGCGTCAGTACTCCAAAAGTTCAATTGTGATCTAGTGGTACCTGAGGCCTCACAGCTTCATTCACACCTGGCAGTAAAACTCTGCTGTTTTTGCAAATTCTGGTTCATGCTTTCCCAATAGCGTCCATATTTGTTTCACTTCAGCACTTAGAAGCTGAATCACAGAATAGCTGGGGTTGGAAGGGACCCCTGGAGATCATACAGCCCAACCCTCTTGCCAAGACAGGGTCACCTCAAGCAGGAATGTGTCCAGGTGGGTTTGAATGTCTCCAGAGTGGGAGAACCCATGACTTCCCTGGGCAGCTGTTCCAGTGCTCTGTAACTCTCATTATAAAGAAGTTCTTCCTCATGTTGACGTGAAACATCTTGAGTTCTGTTTTATGGCTGCTGCCCCCTGTCCTTTCACTGGGCACCACTGAGAAGTCTTGCTCCATCCTCTTGGCCCTGCCATTGAGATATTTATGTGCATGGATGAGATCTTCTCTAAGGCTTCTCTTCTCAGGACTGAACAGGCCCAGCTTCCAGTGTCTCTCCTCATAAGAGAGGTGCTCCAGTCCTTTAATAATTTTGTGGCCTCTGCTGGACCCACTCCAGTAGCTTCTTGTCTTTCTTGAACTGTGGAGACCAGAATTGGACACAATATTTGAGGCGTGACCTCACTAGGACTGAGTAGAGGGGGAAAATCAGCTCCCTTAATCTCCCTTCAGTAACACAATAAACATTTCTGCTTGTTTTGTGCATATCATTAATAGTTTAAATTGAAAAATAATCCAGCTATTCAGGAATCTCTAATTATATTAAAGTAGAGACTACATAACCTCTATACCATAAAATAAATAAAATTGTATAGAAGAAGATGGTGTTTGTACAAATATACATATGCATGAAAGTGCAAATGAGTGTGATATTTTCATCTAGTTGCATTTTCTTGTTTGGACTATTGCATATGTATAAATTAGATATTGATAGATTTGTTAAAATGTTTTTAATGCAATTTAAGGGACTTCAGACATACATCTCAATGGAAGGGAAATAAATGTGACTAAATCTCCTCAGCAGCTATGAAAATCTTAATCGTGACTGATAAATTGTGCAATATCTAATTCCTGAATCAGCAAAAGTATATGAGAAGCTAAAATGCAGGGTGTCAATATATTTCAATAGAAGTAAATACTATTCTGTATGAATCTAATTGCCCAACCAAATTTTTTTGTACTTCTATGAAATTATGTACCTCTAGTAGGTTTATTTGTAAGGATAAAGAAAAAAACTTAGTTTGAAAAGGTAATCTGTCATTACAGCACTACCTAGTGTGTCTGACACACTTGAGGCTTTACATTTTCATCCTGTGACTCCTTATGAACTTCAACAAGAGAATTTTCAAGTGAGACTATAAACACAGAAAGAACAGTTGAAGTCTTCAGAGGTGCATCCAGGTTCCCGCTTTGTTAATTTCCCGCTACTGAATGACTGAAACTCTTTGCAAATAAATTTAAACTTTGCTTTGAAAGAAAATATTCCCATTCGTGGCTACTTTAACAGACAATGAACTGTTGCTTAATTAATTTTAGTTTTCTTCCTTTCTTTTTACCTTGGCATTGTCTCATTTCATCTGTCTCCTGTAGTATATTGAACGAGTGAAAATGTTTAACTAGAAAGGAAAGTAATGCAAGGACTAGCATGTGCACCTAAAATTCAGGTTCCAAGTTTTATATCAACTATTTCTAAAGCCATAACCAACAAAAGAAATAAAGTTTATATATACTTTCAATAAAATGCCTCTACTGCATAGATAAAATACAATGTACTACTAAAATACATTTATATTTTGTCACTCAAGATACAGGGAATAAACATTGCACTAACAAAACAATATAAAACAAGCTATATTTTTGTGTAGTGATGCATAGAAATAATAAATAATATTAATGTTTTAATGAAGGGCTATAATGGCTGTTTATTATGCTTACAGTTATAGGAAAGAAAAGTCTAGTTGCTTCAAACAATTCAGTTTCTACTTTTCACCTTCTTGTTCATAGAAATAGAGTACACCAAACTCTGCTTTGCAGGTCATTAAGTAAAGAATTTAAAATTAAATTTATTGTGACTGATGCCTAAATACAGGGATAGGAACCACATCCATAACTTTTCTCATTAAGTTTTACTTATTACTAGCAGGCTTTCTCCAAGATCTACCCTTTATTAACTGCTAGTGATATCATTCACTCACAAGAGATTTAAATGTCATTGGTTACAAACTTATTCATCATAAATTCTAGCTTGCAAAGTTTTTCCTTTGCTGTTACTGAAGGAAAAACTATCTTATTCATTAAAGCACATTTGTTTCTAATGATTTTTTAGACCTTTAAACACCCAACCAGCAACTGCAAAAAAAACCCTTAAAACTGAAAATTGCATTTTTAGCTCCTTTCAGTAAAACATGATCTCTTTTAACTCTTTGATTTGAACCAGAGTCCCAGTTCAGTAAGATATGATGCAGATCCCATACTACAAATCTTCAGTTGAATAGGAAATAGTACTCCACTGGAAGAGGCAATGAGCTCTGAAGTACAAAATTCCGAACTAGAATGGTTATATTTGGTTGTTTCTCCTCCCAAGCTATGGGAGGTGTTTTGTATATCCTTCCTATGCCATCCCACACTTTTCTCACTTCTAGAAAGGCAATGATGTTTTGAACTCCATAAGTGAAACCCAGGGCATATTAATTAGGTATTTCAGAATAATTTTTAAAACATCCAAATGTTGAACTGCTTTACAAATTTGAATTCAAGAAATGCAAACATATGCTATTTGATGTTTCCTCAAAATTATTGCATCTGCTTTAGAACTTGTAATTGGGTCATTTGCAAGCAATTATTTCACTGTGATAGTCTTGCAAATGTGTGGAAAAGAAGCAAACCACAATATTATCAATATTTGATACTTTGCTTATTAATGATAATTATTAAAATAGTTGTTTATTAATCAGATACTAATTTAACAGCAATTAATGATTAATACAGGAATTATAATGTTAATATTTCTAAACTACACTTTAGAAATGCAGGAGCTCTCAATGTTGTAGAGATTGATTTTTTCCCAAGTTCTTTTCCCAGATGTTTCTCATATGTATATGTATATGTTTCTCATATACAAATATTTATACATTTGTATAACAGTTAAAAAAAAGAAAAAGAAAAAAATGTGTAGCTGTTTCATAATTATACAGCCCCTCTAAAATTAACATTTCTGCATCCTGGTTACATAAGCAGTGGCATGAGCCTGTGTTGGGGTAGGTTTAGGTTGGATACTGGGAAAAGGTTCTTCATCGAGAGGGTGGTTGGGCACTGGAACAGCTTCCCAGGGCAGTGGTCACAGCATCAGGCCTGACAGAGTTCAAGAAGTGTTTGGACAAGTCTCTCAGGCACATGGTGTGACTCCTGGGGTGTCCTGTCCAGGGCCAGCACCTGGACTCAATGATCCTGATCGGTTCCTCCCAACTCAGGATAATCTAGAAGTCAAATGTGTTGGTCAATCAAAGGCCACTGAAAAGGCAGCTTATATGTAACAGGCTGTTAATTGTACTGTTTGATTCTACTGGTTTAAGTATAAGGACCCTCTGTAGAAAATTTGACTTATGCAAAATTGCTAAATGTAGTTTATTGCCTAAATTTTATTTAAAAGAAACAGCTTTCCTGGTTTTTTTCCCAGACAGCCTTGCACATGATCTGTTCCTGTTCTTCAGTCTCCTCAAAAGCATCTTATGAGAGGATGACTTCTCTTAGCTTTAATTCTCCTAACCTAAGTATTGCTTACAGAAATGGCATAAATTAATATCTTATGGCCCCAAATGACATGGTGGAGAAAGTGTGTTGTAGTCAGAATATGTTTGAACCCTTTAATGAGAGTAAGCAATGGTTTAACCATGTTTCAGCAAGGATAGTTATAAAAAACTTAAGTTATTAAATTTCTTGTAATTATAGAGCAGAATCTGTAATGAGGTGATGTGACTATATATTTTTATTATTGCATAGTCCTTTTAATGAGATCAAATTATTTAATTTCATGTCTATGTTCTCATGAGAAATTAATCTGTGTTTAATATATCTGTCTTACAGAAAATATCTGTTGAGTTGTGATGGACTCTAAGTTAGGTACATACTATTTGTTCCCTCTAGTACTTTAATTTTTGCTAGTCAAGGTCTGTTGGTATGAAATTTGAAATTTTAAAGCATGATTATATTTTGTAAAATTTTTGCTAAATATAAACCCATGTTGATGATTCAGAAGATAATTATGATCAAAGGATATTTTTATGGGCAGATAACTTGTGATACCATTTCTTCACTGACTTCTTCAGTTTTGTAACCCTGTAGTGACTTTTGTATTATTTTTAACATTTGTGCTGCTTTTCAAGGGGGCCAGAAATGTTTTGTTTTGACAAAATTTATAAATACAGATTACCAGAGAGTGGTTAGCAGGTGTCTTTGGGATATTCTCACTACAGAAGAGTTAAGTCACCCAGATTTCCTCCTCATCTTGGATTATTTGACCTGTGTCTTCTTTCCCTACAGCCCAGTATATTTCTTCCTAGGCAATCTCTTTTTCTGGAGACCTGGCACGTGGCCCCTAAAGGGCTGAAGAGCTTTTAGATGTAGAACTGTTTGCCCCCAGTTCTGTGGAACAAGCTGTGCTGCAAGCACACAGCACAAGCTGTACTGCTCTGAAATACTATTGTCTGTCTTTTCCCATCTGCTGCTAAAAGCATCATCACTTCCCTTCAGTCAGATTAGAAAGACCTACTATTTCAAATTAAAAAGGAACAATGTCCACCAGTATTCTTATAACGACTTCATTTTTTCATAGCTCCTTCCATTTGAAAATTTCAGAGTGTCATAAACATGAGTTAATTCTAGTTTTCCCATTTATGAGTAATTTTATTTTTTTCCCACTGATAAGAAGTACAAAGGTTTGGTCTCTAAAACCTAGACAGCTACCAGTGACAAAATGAAGGATTCTTACTCAGAAAATCTTACTTTGTTGTGAGCATAAGCATCTTTTATAGTCTAATTACAGGTTACACATGAATTAACTTTTGGACACTCTTAATGAAAGGAGATGTCTATTTCAATAACTGCCTTCCAGTCAAATCAAGCTGATGGAATGAAGTGTAAAAGTTTAACAGATCTTTTTTGGTTTATTAGTTATGTCATTGTTTAAAATCAAAAAAATAATACCCTTCAAATGGCCAAAAATTTTACTTTTTACATTTCTTTAGTGTATTATGTGTACATATAATGCTGGTACTGACATAAGATAATTCACAGTGTAGGTTAAATAAAGTAAGAAAATAAATTAATGGAATAGAAAATATCTCACTTTGAGAGTCATAAAATTGAAGAATATTTCTCTTTCTGAATGCTACAAATGAATTAAATAATAATAATTAAGTCTTTTTACAACATATGCAGATCATTTAAACTTATTAGATTTGAGAGTCAAATAGTAGCAAACTGAGAAGAAGAGAAAATCTGCAAGGAGAACCGTACTCAAAGAGGTTTAGCATTTAAAGGAAAAATATAAGTAACTCAAGTGGAAGTTCAAAGGTGTAACTGTCTTACTACAGAATAATTTCCAGTCAAACTAGAAATCAAGTATCTGGACTAGAATTCTACCAGGAGAAAAATGTATTTTCCGTGTGATGCTAAGTAGATAATATGAGAATAAAAAGAGTAAAACACCCACTTTTTATTTTTTAAAATTATCTTTTAAAATTCTGAACATTCTGATTTGGTAACTGCTATTTTAATTTAAATAACATAACTCTTAGGTCAATGCCATAATATTTCTCGTACATAGTAATTTTGTGCTTTGCAAATATATTTTGTGCAAAACGTAAAGTTTCTGCATTTGAAATCATAACACTTTTGGTTACAGACTTGTATTTAAAAAAAATCCCAACAAAACAAACCCCCATAAGTCCAATTTTGAGTATTGCTTTGTCTTATTGTTGGATAGTGCTGTGACTGATGTTATTTATTCCAGAATTATGTCTGAATATGTGTGTGTTTTCAGAACATGTTTTTGAGAATTATGAAAGATATTCTAGAAGATTTGTGTCTATATAGTCATCTAACACAGTCACTGAATACTTCAATGAAAAGTAAAGAATGCAGAGAACAGTAAAACTGAAAGCAGGATCCTAAAACTAAAAGGAATTGTGAGAACAAGCAGGACAAAGAGTGTTTTCAGTTTCCTCCACGTGAACGAAAAAAGCCTACTTTGTTAAGTACAGTGAGTACAACATAGAAATATTTAGCTTATTTTTTTCTGACTTGAATAGGAAGGTTGACTGACTGTGCAATCTGAAGCTCTAGAAGAAAACCTTAAAGAAGGAAACCTCTTCTACTTTAGCTTAGTGTCACCCTTCTCTGACTGCTGCTTGTTTGGCACAAGACACATTCTGGGATAAAACACATCATGGAGATGAGCTGCAACCACTCCATCAGTCTTTAATTCCAAACTGTTAAAATTCTCTGCAAGCCTTAGGCAATATTTAGAAATTAATCCCTTGTCAGCCTCATGGTTTAACAGCTTGGGTTTTTATAATGATATTCTCTATCCCCATGATTCGTAGTCGGCAGATTGTTTACTAAACAGATTAAAAACCAAGACAGAAAAAATTGAGCCAAACCTCTAGTCTTTGTGATTACACATAATTTTCTAAAAGGTAATGCTAAATGTTTTCACGTATTCAAAAAGAACTTGGACAAATCTAGGTGAAGAAAAACCAAATTAAGCATGCTAAGTACAAAGAGACCACCTTTGCATTGGAAATCCTTTGTGGTGTAGGAGATTGTAAGAATACCCTGGAAAATTATCACTCTGGTTTTGGCCTTTTATTCTGGAGGAATACACTGCTGTGGAGAGAAATCTGGGCAGGATTGTCTATTTTCTTTTTATTCCTGCAATTTCTCTTATATATGTTCTCACACAAATTCTAACATGATTCAAAGTAATCTCTCCAATTCCACACCACTGTCGGGTCAGAAACTTTAAGTCAATACATAGATTTTTAGTTGCTTTAATGTTGTGTGAATTTTGAACATTCGGATTTCCAGTACCAGTATTGCTCTTAAAAGAAAATTACATTAATGCTGAATTGACAGATCCTGTTCTTAAAATAATCCCAATGTTTAAACTCATTAGTAGGCTTAGATTTTCAAATAATTTGAACCACAGTAAAATATGTATATATATATATATTTATATATATATATATATATATATACACTGTAAGTTGTTGTGAAGTGACAGACATCTCCTGTATTAATAACATTAAAAGTGTTTGATTAGTCCATGTTGATGATAACAGATAATGTTAATGTGAGAGAAAAAATGAAGAATATACTAATTTGTTAAGATGTTCCTGGTTTTAGCATATTTTAGAGAGAAGTTTAGACATAGGGGAAGAGTTATTGCCCATTTAAAAGTGAATTCTATTTGGTGGCTGAAGACAGAATGGATCTTTAAATACATTCTCAAAAATCACTGTGATGAACTTTCAAATCCAGTGTTGAGTATTTATATTTTTAAAGATGACTTCACAAAAGAATGTGATACTAAGAATATCTTTGGTAAAGAATAGCTTTGAGATTTGGAAACTCTACAATTTTTATTACTCTAAAAGTCACCTGAACAATCTGGAAGGTAAACAAAATCTTTAAAAAGACACTTTGCACACAGTACTGTGCAGGGTGGCACACATATATTGAGTCAAAAAAAAAATCTTTTTTAAGTTTTTTTTTATGTAATCTGGAGAGAACACCTATAAATGACATTATGTCTAGTTCTAGTTTTGCCCTTACATTGAAATTAAGCAGTTTTATGTTACAAAGCGTGTTGTAAAACTGTATCAAAGTCAATAATGTGAACAGGTATATCTGGGCACTTTTCTTTAACTGTCTTGGATCTAGAATTCCCATTTGTACTTCACTGCATCCTGCGCTCAGCCATTAGACCACCAAATTGCAGATGAGGAGTGTTGAGCATTTGTGTACAGCTGAAAAAAAAACTGGGTAACTCAGTACAAGGTTGCTCAGCACAGGTGTTTGTGTAATTATGATGTATTAGAAAACCCCTTTGTTCAATAGCCTTCCAGCTGCCTCGAGAGTAATTTCCAGAAGTTTTTAGCAGAGTTGAATGCCTCTGAACAAGACTGCAGCAATCATGTTTTAGAGGGAACATGGACATCTTACTTTCACAGGTCAAGGCACCACTCCCTTGAAAATGGTGCTTGCATGCCAAGTAATAGACACATGCCAAGTAATAGCTTCTTTCTCCACCTCCTTCATTAGCAGGCAAGTTAGAAAATAATTCACCAGGCAGATATTTGAGCATTTGCTGCAAAAAGAGGCTGTGGAAAATGCTGCAGCTGGGAGAGTGTCTTTAGGATCCACCACCTCTGTGCTAAGGACAGGGGAAACTGGAGTCTGAAAAAAGCTTGAGTTAAAGTGTCCTGGGAATAGCAGAATGCTTGCCATTTATTTATACCAAAATGCAATCTAATTGTGATTTTATAGATTTCTGCATATGTAGGCAGAGGCTGGCCCAAAGAGAGCATTAACAGCCCTCACCTCAATAAACACAAATGATGGAGTGTAGAATGAGCATGCCAATACAAGTTCTACTCAAAGTCATTTCTCCTTAGAAGTCACTATAACTAGATGAAGCTGTCTCCAAGCTATTTGGAAGACGTTTAAAATCATTTAATCACAAGCAAATGTCAGAGCATTTTGGCAATCAAACAAAATCTACCACTTCTGTACCTTATGCACCTTTAAGGACATCACAGAAAATCTCATATCTTAACATGTTTCCAAAGTTAGAGGAGTAAGTATTTTTAGCCCCGTTTCACAGACGGGAAGCAGACATGCTGAAATTAGAAAGAAACCACCCAAGATAATAAAACCACTTTGACTGAAATTTTCATCTGGCCAATCTTCTTGCTTCTGATGCATGAGGAAGGACAGAGTGGGACCTCTCCAGAGATTTCTTATGCCTTTCCTCACCCTGCATTTGAGCTGGAGGCTGTAACTGTATGAGTAGCCTGCCAGGGCCCCTTTCCATGATGCAGATTTTAAGCCCACTGCAGATCCAAAGTATTGCAAAAAATGGCTACAAACTCCACAATTACACAAATACAAAAAGTATTTTGGTATTAATGTTTCTGTCTACTAACTTCGGGTTTCTTAATTTTGACATGAATAAATATAAATAAATAAATAAACAAATAAATAAATAAATATTTAATAAATATAAATATTTATTCATGATTTTAAATATCGAAGAGTTCATTTTGCCAAACAGGAATGCCAGGGTTTATTTAGTACTGAGAGCAATCCATACTTTTGGGGTTTTTTTAGCCCTGCCTTTTTATATATATATATATGTACACACACACACACACACACACATATATATATATACATATATATATACATATACATACATATATATATATATATATATATATACAGGCAAATATTCAGTTTATCTTATTCAATCTACATATTTTTGCAGGAAAGTGCATAGAAAAATAAGACAATTGAAATCTTTCACTTCTACTTCATTGACAGTCCTGGCTTTTAGCTGAGGAGACTGAAATGAATCTGTAATTCAAGATATGACTGTGCCATGACTGTACATGATGCCATAATGGTGGTCTCTTTTACTCTTTCCCTTAGCTGATTTTTTTTCATATTCTTCTTAGCCTTTGCCTGTCACTGAGTGTCAAGCTATTAATGTTTTCCTAGGATTATGGGCAATGACAATTAAATATCTCTTCAGAATGATAACAGCTTGGCTAGTGACCATCACTCTTATTTATAATAAAGAGATTTGCCCTCTTTCATGTACATTATCTTACTCCTATTCACAGTGATGTTCATTTGCTCTTTGTCCCATAGTTGATTGTTACCTTGAAATCCACTGCAACTCCTGGCAGTCAGTTTTCATCACTATTATCTTAAAGAATTTTAAATCACCAGAACACTTAGTCACCTCATTATTCCCTTTTTTTCTAGATCATTTATGCTGAGGAGTAGATATCCCAGCAGAGCTCCCTGAGGGACTCTGCTGTTAAACCTCTACTTCTGTTGAAGCTGATCACTTAATCCTCCTATTTAAGCTATTTATTAATTCATGCGAAGACCTCCTCTCTTGTCCCATGACAGCTGAATTTCCCATGAGTTGAGATATTATCCTAGGCCATAGTGTTTTTAAATTCTTTACAGCAACTCTAACAAAACAATTTAGTATTTAATATCAAAATTCTCAGTCTATATATTACAATTTTAATGTAAAAATAAAAGGCAACCACCTCCCTCCCCAAAACTCCAGCTGACAACACCAGAAAAACATTTAAAATGTAAACCTTGAAAAAGTTAGCATTTTAAATTATGTGGCAAAGGTTCAAAATTGAATTTAAGTGAGTTACCTATATCATGTAGGGTGTTCCTGCGTGTACTCCTTGGTTATTTTTGGTTTACCAATGGGATATTTTTCTGTAAATTAGAGATGAATTAAAGTAAGACAGGAAGTTACAAGGTTGCAATATTAATGGTTGGTTCTGTGGAACTGAATTCATTTTGGAAAACACAATTTACAGTTCCTAAAGCTAGTAATAAGATAATTGATGCAAAGCTATAATATCATTTGGTCCCACTGGAGAGAGAGAAGTTAATATTAAAATATTTTTGACTGACAACATTGCCATTTATCTTCCTAGCAGGAGTCAAGTGAGAACAATAAAGTGAGAAAAGCTCTCTGTGGTCCATCTGTATCAGCTGTCATCATACTTAAAACAAATTATATGAACAACCCCAATAAGATTCTGTTTCTCAGATTTTTTGGATTTCAATACCTGTAGCAGAATTTCAATACGCTGATAGGATTTGAGAAGTTCTCTGGATTTGAGAAGTTCTCTGGGTATGACACTTTGTGGACTTTTAGAAAGAAAAAACCCAAAAGCTTAGCAATCTCAGGTGTCATCAATTCAATCACCAAAATTAGATGGCTGTTATGTAAATTATGCAAATATGAGACTCAATCTCTTCTTTCATATTTGAGAAACGAAATATTTAATGATGTTGACATTTTTAATTATCATCAGGCCTCTGAGTTAACTCCTAAGTGGGATCAATTGTTATTACAGGATCTCTGCAGACTCTGGTGGACATTTCTGCATCACATGAGACTTTATTGAACATGTATGTGCTAGCTGTGTTTGAAAGTCTGAAACAATGGACAATAAAGAAATAGATTTTCAGAGTCACCAAGCAGATAAATTAATAGGGAACTTTTAAAAAGGTCTGTTCTTTGGTAGTAGTCAGAATCTGACCATATTATGATTAATGTTTTTCCTATATCCTTTCCCATACCCCAACATTACATTTGATATAAGTTTCAAAAAAATATCATAAAGGTGCATTACTGGGATGGAATTTTTTTGAGAAAAGAAATATCATAACTATAAACATTTTAATTTAAATTTATTTGTCTCACATCACTAAACTATATTGTTCCTTACATTTACTTAGCAGGCAGAAAATAAGAGTCAACTGATAGGCCATTCCAAAAATTTAATTTGAGCTCTCTCATTGGCATGCCTCACAGAAATTTCCTGATAGCTAAACCTCAGCTTTTCCATCAGCAAAAGAGGGATAACAGTGCTTAACTGAATCACAAAGCCAGTGATATTATTGCTGTTGTTTGTCCTATTTTGTAAGTAGATGTAATCATCTATGTTACACAGAACTTTCTGAGAGGAATCTACCTATCTAAATAGAGATCTTAAAATCCTGAGGATTAATTAATTTATGTTTGCATAGTTCTTTGAAGCTGTGTAACACTATATAAATGTTAAAATATTGTCTATTCCTAGCCATTGACTATGACTTTCGATAGGTGCTGCGTATCTCAGGGCATACTATCGCTGCAGCCCAAGTCCTCTAAAACTCATAAAATTAATAGTTTTCCTGTTAATATTCTTTCTGTCCTCTTCTCTAACCTTCATACTCTTTGCCTAGCCTGCTAAAAGAAAAAACTGTCATGTAACTACTCATAAAACTATTTCAGCCATTTTAGTCTGTTACTTTTACTGCATAGAAGCTCTTCATCTTACTTCAAAGTTCAAAAAACCCCAAACCAGTACAGAACGACCTGCATGCTGACTTGGTGGGGAAGGCACACAGTGTTTGGCAGTGAGCTCCTGTGGAGAACAAGTAGCGATTAATATGGGACAGTAATGTGCTCCTGCATATTTTAGGGAGAATCAACAGGGTGACATTGGATTCTTGGAACTGAGAAGGCTAACATTGTGATTTTTATATATACACTCTGGCTAGGTGTCAACTCTCTGTCCTACATTTCCTCATCAACAAAAAGAAGAAATAGCTTCCTTTGATACATATTTGTATATATATATGTATATATATATATATATATATATATATATACAAATATTCAGTTTCTCTTCTTCAAACCACATATTTTTGCAGGAAAGTGCATAGCAAAATAAGACAATTGAAATATTTAGTTTATATTTCGTTAGTAGCAATAATTGATTTCTCAAACTCTCCAATATATTTTTTTTAAAATTGCAATTTCCAGTTGTACTGAGCATGGAGAATTGACAGAAAGGGCATTTATGATCCATTAATATATAACTATGAAAAGATCGCATTTTTATCCTATTCTTAAAGATTAAGTGATTTACAATGCTCAGGTCACTATCCTACAGACTGTGGTACTATATCTTAGCTGTCCACCTCCATGTTTCTGAGCCTTCAGGTCCAAACTCATGCCCTAACTACATCCTGACTCCTTCTTGAAGTGGATCGGGAAATGCTTCAACCCTTTCCTCTCCTGATCAGCAGCTCCTTTTCTGGAAGGAATTTTGGGCACAGTTGGAACATGAGGGCACATTTCCAACAGTTCAGTCTGGCTGATTAGGAACGAGGGGCTTTCTGTGACACACACCTATCACTGGGGATGGATTTGGCCTTCCATGGTGTTACCTTCCAAGAAACAAGGAGTAAGAATGATTGTCAACTACATGGCAGTGACAGAAGAAGCCAAGTCATCACCTAGTGGCCTTGAAACAGGGACTGTCTGGAAATAATTCTGTTACACGCAGAAAGCTCAGGCTGGGGTTGAAAAATTTGTTTGCAAGATTTCCAAGGAAATTAGAATCCCAGAGTCCTTTTTATTTGCAGTGGAAAGAAGGTGCACCTAAGTGTGGTTCCCTTTGCTGCAGCTTGAGCAATTCACAGAAACTCTGCTGTTAACTGTGACATGAGTTTTTGACTCAGGTTTCTTCACAGGAGTATGAAATTGTCCTCTAGCAATGCTACTTGTATATATCTATGAAACTAAGGCAGAGCTCCTTTTTCTACAAATACTTTTCCCCCTTGGGATCACCCTCTGACACATTGCAAAGACAGATTTCTTGGTTCATCATTTTCTTCCTCTGACAGGGAGAAAATGTCTGTTTAAAGCTTTACTCTATATAAGTCTAAAATACCAGTGCCTCATACCCTGGCTGTACAGTGTGTTTCTATCACATCCTTTCAGAAATATCCTAAAGTGTGGTTTAATCTCATGAAAACAGGTAATTTGGCCATTGGTGATACAGTGTGAAGGGTATCCTGAAAATTTTGATTGCTCCCCTTTTTATTTATCTTGGTGGGGCAGATTAGAGGTTTCACAGATGGCAATCATTCCTCACATTAGTTGTCTAGCAAGGAAGGAATGAAATCTGCTCTATAAATTTGAAGGCCTCCTTATCTGTTGCTGTAACTCAACTTTCTTTTCCTTCTACAAAGTTAAGGGGATCCTAGCGAAATTCCTGAAAGTGAAAGCCAAGTAAAAGAGGAAGGACCTTGTTGTGTTCTGTAATAATTCTCAAGGAAATACTTATCACATGTATTACACAACTCCACTAATGTTTTCAGCACTAGGGTTGAGTTTAACAACATAAAACTCTTGTTTTATGTTGTTAAGTAGTTTAAGTGTTAAGTCTTGTTTTATGTAGTTTAAGTAACTACTGATAAACACAGACTCAGACAGAAAAAAAGTAACCATTTTCTAAAATATATTGCCCTTATTTAAAAGCAGGATTTTTCTTTTAATTAGGGATTTGCATTACTTGGTAAATTTAGTAATTTAGTTAATGAATTCATAAAGGAATGTTAATGAACAATAACTAGGAAAAAATATTAATGTCTTTTTCTAGTAAACTGGAAGGAGAGTAAAAGGCAAGTAGATGTCTATTCCTTCATTGATATTTATCCTCATATAGCAATAACTAGATAAAATATCTAATTATTTATTGAAATTAATGACAGATTTTATAGAATTAGGATTTTTATCTGGGTTGTTTGTGGCTTTTTCCCCCTAGATATCCTATTAGTATACCTTTTTCAAAATAATCTACTCCTGCATTAAGCAAATCTACTGTCACTTTACATAAATCTAGCTTCTAAATCCTAGTATAGTGGTAATGCCAATAAACACCAATGTAATAAAAAATGTGGTCCATAGATTTCTTCTCTGTTTAAATCCCTTTGACACTTTCTTAGTTATCTGGTTTTGCAAGCAAACACCTTATCTACCTTTCTTGTTTTCTTAATATCAATTGTTGTGAAAGCAAACACTTGTAAATTCCAGTTTTTAACAGCAATTTTAACAGCTTTTATCTGTCTTTCTGAAATTTTTCTTTTCTTTTTGAATCTGTATTGCACTGTTAAAAAAAAATCATCTTTTTCAGAAAGAACAGTACTGAGTTATATATCTGCATTCTTATAACATTCATAGCTTATAAAATACTGGCCTTGAGATTACTAACTCCTTGAATAACCACATTCAAGTCCAAGGCATTCGAAAGAAACACGAATCATATATATCTGACTATAGAATTTCAGTGAAAGGCTGACTGGTTTATGCCCTGAAGCCCATGGATTCAATAGATGTCTTTCATTTAAATGAGTTTTAGGTCAGATCTACTATGGCTGCACAAACACTGAAAAATCAACAACATTCTTTTACTGGAGTGAGTAGCCTGCTTAACATGATAAATATCATATACTACATAACTAAACCTGTAAGAAATGCCTGAGTTCTGTTGCCCGTTTAAACAAAATCAAAGGTGCTTTGAAAGAGCTCAAGTGGACAGAAAGCTGCCTCAAACTGAGTATGTTAACAGGAAAACTGAAAACATCAGTGTCGCTTTTATCACTGAAGCAGAAATTACAGGGTTTGGGAAGAAATTTTTAACACTTTATCTGTATATCAAGAACATAAACATTATTGAAATACTTTTCTGCTTGGTCACATATATTCCTTATGAAAGATTCATGTGTATTTTGTTACCACATTCTATTTTGTAGCATTAAAGAAAAGCATGGGTGGGAAGTGCAGGGATAAAATCTTTCCAAAAATATCCCTTCTTTTACTTCACCCCCTCCTTTATAGGCAGGCCTTGACTGTTTTGGACATATTTTTTTCACAGCAATTCCTTTCCTTGTTCCTTAGCAATGCTTCTGTCCTTGACTGCATTTCTGTCTTGGGATCTGTATTTTTTATTTTTTGTGGACTAAATGTCTGCTTTGTTCATATTACTTGCAGGTTTAGAATTTTTCTGGGTCAGCAAACCTAGAAGAAGTGATAAAACTTTGTCTTTGGGGAAAGCTCTGAGTTCTTAGATCTGACCCTACAATGAGAATATCAAAGTCAGTGACAGACCAAAGGAGTAAAGAAGATATTGTGAAATTGACTTGCTTTGATGGTATAATATAAAAATGAAAATAGACATTGAACCAAGCACAAAACTCGCCAAAAACTTAGAAAAATCCAGAACTCAATTCTCTGGAACATTACTGAACTCATCTTCCATATAACTTTATACTTTTGTAAACTTTCCAATTTTTGCTGCTAATTTTCAAGAATGAGGTGGTCTGGAATATTCCTCTGTGCTACGTAATGGGATTAGGTATGGCCCCATGGGAAATCATTTGAATTTTGACTGTTGATGTTATTTTCTACACTTAAAATTTCTAAGTCTGTGGACAACACTGAACAAAATCTGGAGTTTAAAGGGACTCTAAAACCTTTTGAGGGTTCTAGAAAGATCATGTCAGAGACAACAGAACAACCCAAAGAGCAATACCTCACAATTCTTTGCAAAAATTCCCATGAAAAGCCCATCTCTGCAAGGTGAGAAAGATGGGATAAATGCACCCAAGATAAAAAGGAGGACAAATCTGTCGGGAAGAGAAACCTGTTTTCCTAACAGAGTGGCCATCCTTACCCCAGTTCCTTCCAGAAGCAGCAGGGCTCTCTGTCTCTCCTCAGGCAGCAACAGTGAGGCTCCAGGTCAGCTTGCAGAGGCAGTAATGAAGGAGAACAATGATCAGATCTTTAAAGAAATTAATTAAATGCCAGAAAGCTGGCAGCATGGAAGTGAGACAATGGGGCTGCCTTTTCTGCAGGAGTGGATTCCAGCTCCCCAGACTGAATTACAACCTCAGATCCCAACAAGACCCATGGAAACCGCAGCTGGAAAAAGCTCACTGAAGAAGCAAAGCACTTACAGCAAAAGGGAAGGATCAAGAGAAAAGATGTTCAGATCAAATCCACACTTTTGCTGGAGCAAAGGCAACCAGGATTGATGTGATTTCCCCATCAGTGATGGGAAAAAAAAAAAAAAAACTGGCTGGGAAAAGAAGCACCTCCAAGCCCTGCTGTGAGAGAAAAGGAGATTGTAAAGTCCTGCAGCCAGAACTGCCAGCCAGATCAGGTGTGTTGCTCATAAATTGTTGAGTTATATTTTTGAAGGAATTGTTGAGGGAATAACAGATTGAGGAATTGTCTAAACATTGTAATTGCTAATGGGAAAACAGCGCAGCTCAGTGTTTCAACTCATGGGCACAGCTCAGTGTTTCAACTCATGGAGTGAGAAGTGGGAAAATTTCTCCAGGTTGATTTCAGCCTCTCCCACAAATTTCTTATATGCCCTATTTTAATCCTCCTTGCTGTCTAGGAAATGGGGACAGGTAATAGCTTGCCACATGTCCTTTAGGTATAATAAACTCTATAAACTCTATAAATAAACTTTAGGTATAATAAACTCTATAAACAAACAAACAATAAATGTCCTTTCGGTATAATAAACTCTTCAGAAAATAGGGCAGTGATAAAAGTCATGAACTGTATTTCATGAGATTTTTTTGTGATATGGCATAAGAAACATTTATATCCAAATACTAAAGAGTGAACCTCATGGTTTTTTCCTGAAAAAAAGCAGATTTTCTTGACATCAGAATTTAAAATTTTCCATCTAGTGTATCTGGTATCACACAGTGAAACTTTTAGGGAATGAACATCCAATAATGGGTATAAAAAGACCCAAAAACATTATTATGAGTCATCTGTCTATTTTTTTCTTCTCTTAAAGCTGTGAAAGGGAGATATACTTAGGACTGTGTGCCTTTTACATCCCATCTATATTTTTCCAATTAAAGGAAAGCAAATCTGCTTTTAAGCTATCACAGGGAAAATAATTTCCCTCCACAAGATGGCTCCCACAGTGAGAAACTCCAGGCTCTGAAGATTTCTTTTTTTAGTTCTTCAGAAACTAATCCTAAATCATATGGTTTAATCTGTCTACTTCTAGCTCCTGAGGATTAATGTTTATTAAATATTTAAAAAAAAAAGAATAAAAAAAAGTTTTGTTTTCTTTTATGCTGCAATTATTCCATGGTGCAGGATAGATAACTTTGTTATTGTGAGCGATTGCTCACAATATGGGGCAAATTTCTTAATGCCTGTTTTGATTATTTTTGCCAACTGTGTATTTTTTTTTTTCTAAAAAATCTAATACAAGTGACCATTTCATGCCAGGGATACCTAATAAGAGTTCCCCACTGAAATCAGTGAGAAACTGTGACTAAAAATCAATGGTTACATATGATCCAGGTTGTTTTATTCTAGAATATTCTATGACAGTCTTTGGGGATACAGTAGCAAAAAACAATTCTGGGTATTATCTTCACAGACACACCATTTTTATGATTTTTCAGTGACAGAATTTCATGGAGCTTAGCAGATTAAAGGGAAAAGAGACATCTAAGAAAATATATAAAACCAAATCTGTAGAATGAAAGAGTTTTATGACTGTAAGAGTGTTTACAAGCACCCTACCTGGAAAGTTAATACCCCTTGCTCTTGATGCTCCAAAATAGTTGTGTACATATTCACATCAAAACATATCTACAAGCTTGAAACTGTGAGAGAAGATTGAGCCATGTGGTTTTGTCTTGTTTTGCTGTTGGTAAAGAGCACACACAAAGGAAACAGAAATGTACCATGATGTAAGTGAGCCTTGACATTCTGGTTTTGAGCCTTGAGCAGCACAAACAGATACAACCAAGTTTTGTGTATTTGTAGCTAATTAGTTTTTTTTTGCATACCAGCAGTACCTGAGGCTTTCCATCACTGTACACAGAAATTGCGCTTGCAATTGTGTCAACATCTGTCTCCAAAGGAGCTGAGAGACTGAGGATGAAATGCTTGCTTTGTTTACCTGCATCTCACCTAGGCTAAAAGTACATTGAAGTGCCCAATGTTGGTGCATTTGCACATCAGCCAATGAACGACGTGGTGAGCAGGTATTTTGTTTTTAATCTCAGGAGAGTGTTTTATTTTTCCTTCTCATACTTCATGAATGGTAACTGTGAAAAATAGTTTCTTCCTTTGCGCTTATTGACAGTCGTTACACAGGATTCTGGAAAAGTCCCATGTAAAACAAAAATAAAAAGATTTTTTTTTTGCTTTGGTTTTGTAAAAACATGAATATGCAGGTATTTGTACCTTTCAAGAGGCAGATATTGAAAGTGGTTGAAGGTCATTTATAAGTTCAGAAGGATTTAAGATAAAATGTGTGCTGATGTTTCCTCTGACTCAAGTTACCTTCTATTTAAGTGGCATATAAATGAGCTTTAATTAGACTGTTTGAAAATGATAGAGAAATAGAGAAAGACCCAATGCCAAGTTAATAACTAATGTTCTTATTATTCATGCCTTCAGGAAAGGCAGTGGGAGAAAGAAAACATCACTGGGCATTTTGTAATGTTCACCTTGCAAAGCTGTGTTCCCCCTAGCTTTATGTATTCTAAAATCTGTCATGCAAAAATGATGCAAATCTGTAGTTTACATAGGATGTATAACCATAGTGTTTGGTAAAGCTTGGGGAACTTCCAGCAAAACACAGTTTAATTGGAAAATACCATTTCATTGAACCTACAATCTTTTGCTCCAGATTTCTACAGCTGAGCAAATATCCAGTGCTCTAAACAATGAATCTGACAAGGACATCAGTTTTACTGAAAACTGGAAGGCTTGGGAAGGTTTGTGAAAAATCGTCAACTTTTTATGTTATTTTATTTTGTATTTTTATTTTTCTGTGAGTAGGAATTGTGCATTTTCTCAGTTTGGACATTGGCAGAGGAATCATCTATCACTTGCCTAGCATGGGCCCACATTTGTAAGTACCCTGTTTCCTACACAGTAGGGGAAAGTCACAAAAACCCAAATAACTGGAGTGATATATAATTAATGGGGGGCTGGATGGAGTGGAGGAAAAGACATATTCTATTCTTTCACTTTTGTATGTGTCAGAGACATATCAGCTTTTTTAGTATCCCAAAAGCTGAGGATGTACAGGGCAACAAAGAAATGGGCCCAATGTCCTGAGTCAGACTCTGATTATCAGAAATATTGATTAGATGGAGCAAATAAGGAAATAAACTTTTAGTAAGATTTTTTTTCAAGGAGTGTCACTGAAGAAATCCTTTCATAATTTTTCCCCTAGTATCTAATGATGCTGTCAATTAGAAGCCTTTACAAAGCTTAATCTGAAAGGTGTGGAAATTTGCTTTCTGTACTATTGGATCTGTCCAGCCATTGGATTCAAATCCAGAGGGAAATTATATGAGGGTTACACTCTGAGGTGAAAGTGCTATGGGGGAATGAGAGGAAAAAGCTATGGCAAGGGAAAAGAAAAGAAGAGGCAGTTGCAAGAGTTGAAGTATATGCCTATTATGTCATAAGGCACTGGCTTATGTTAAGCAGTTTATATTTTTTCCCTGAATCTGTGATGCTATTTCAAACTATAAAAAACCTCAGAAAATTCACTCCTGTAAAAAAAAAAATCTTTTTTCTTTTTAGTTATAAAGCAGTTTAAAATTAAAAAAAAAAAAAAACTATTGGAAATAGTAATTCATACAAAATGAAGAAAAACAGGACATGACAGTTGAGAGAGCTACACTTAAAAAAATTAATTGTAGTTTATGTTCTTTACAAACAACTCCTTGGACACCTCAGGCTTCATTACACTCAGACTCCAGGGAAAAGAAGTTCCTGGGTATTCTAGAAAGCACTTAATGAAAAATAGAGGTCTATTCCAAGTGTAAAGGCAGGGTTTGTTTTTGTTTTTTATATCAGTATCTCAGTGATCTTTGTTTTGCTAAGGAATATGTATCTGAGGTCTTCCAGCTCCTTTTGAATCACTGTCATCTCAAATACCTAACCCTTCCAAAAAGGAAATCTACTAATATATAGGAAGAGTTTACTGAACTGTGGTTGCATATATTTCTAAATAAAACAGTAGATCTCCTAAAGCCATTCAGCTACTCTAACCTTATGCATGTTAATGATAGTTTTGTTCACTCAGCTGGGATTACAGTTCTTCTACTAATATTTTTAGAGATGGATTAAACACTTACATGAGATATTGTGCTGGTTTTGAGTGGGGTAGAGCTAATTTTTTTCACAGTAGCTGATAACTGGCTGTATTTTGGATTTCTGCTGGAAACAATTCAGGGGTGTTTTCATTGCTGCTGAGCAGCAATTGCACATTGCCAAGGCCTTTGCTGCTTCCTACCTCATCAGCAAGTGGGCTCAGAGAGGGGCACAGGGAGATGGGAGAGAACACAGCCAGGACAGGTGACCTCAGGGGATATCACAGACTGTGTAGCACCAAGCTCAGCACACAAAGCTAGGGGAAGAAGAAGGAACAGGGTGGCCTTCAGAGTGATTTGTGACTCTGTCACCACTAAATGTGAAGAAACTATGCCCACCTTGGGATAGCTGAACACTTGCTTGCCTGTGGGAAGTGGGGAGTGAATTCCTTGCCTTGCTTTGCTTGTATGAAGAACTTTTGCTTTCCCTATTAAATTGTCTTTATTCCAACCCATGAGTTTTCCAGCTCTTTCGCTTCTGATTCTCTCCCCACCCTGCTGATGGGGTGAGGCTGAGCTGCTGACTGGGATTAAACCATGAGAGCACTTTTAAGCACCCAGTGTGGGACAAAGGGCTCAAGGCAATGACAGATCCAACTGGGATGTGCTGGACAGAATCCACAGCTGTTTTTGCTGTAGAGCTGTTAATGGACAGCTCCTGTGCTTGCCATGGGGCTCCTTTGCCTGACTGAGAGTCTGGTGCTCCTTAGGGGCTGATTTTTCCTTTCACTGCTTGCTGCAGTGCTGTGCTGGGACCGGGAATGTTTTGGTGACAGCAATGGGGGCACATAGCCAGTGTTTTCTTTACTGGGCAGGCGGGAACTCCAATGTGAGCTCCAAATGTGTGTCCTTTAATAGGAATTTTATGGAGTAGTGTTGAGTTAGAGACCTACACAGAGTACAGGAGATGCCAACAGTATCTGTTGCAGGTTGAGTTCATCAGTTAATTGAGATGTCTACATCTGTACAAACAGGTTCTGATGATGCCCTAAGAAGAGTGAGCTGTTGGAGAGATTCAAAGGTCCTTTATCTGTGGTGGTGGCCCTTTGAGACAAGTAACTGAGTGTGAGAGAGGAAAAGTGTTTTCTCTCAATTTGTGCTCAATTAGAATAAGTTGAAATATATGGGAAGTATAAAACAATTTACTCTGTATTCTCCTGAGATCAATTAACTAGAATTCTTGAAAACTTTTATTAAAAAGAAGTATAATAAAGATATCCTCTCACACCACTCTTTCCTTTTCTTGTGAATCCTCTGTACCAAAGACTTAACATGTCCATAATTCCTTCATGAATTTTATGATCTTTTTCATCACACAGAATGTTACCGCATCATACTTTGTTGTTATTGGCCCACTGTGAGCAGCTTTATTTATATAGCTGTACACAGATATGCATGTCTATTACATTTATATATTTATATATTACACACAAATGTCCTCTTTCCTCAGAATACCTCCCACAGTGCATTTTTTATAGCTGGATTTATGTGGAGGGAAAAAGAATCACCACCAAATTAAAATACCTTCATTTTGACATTTAAGTCTCAGCTAGATCTATAGAAAGACTTCTATTTACCTGAAAATATTCTGCTTACCATGTGTTTAATGTTGTCATTGTTCTTATGGAGTGCATGAAAGAATTTGAGAGATATTAAGGTTAAAATTTTACAAAACTCTTATTATAGTTGGTTGCTTCCATTTAAGAATAATTATTCAAAATATATCAAGCTTTGCAGACAAATAATGCAACACCCAAAATTAGAAAATAAGTTAGAAGATTCATCAATGGATCTGTGCAAAAATATCCAATTATTTTGCTGTTTGTTGTGAGCTAGCACCCTTTTAGTCCAATGTAATAAACCTTCATAGTTAACAGCTGACTAAGATAATACTAACAATATACTGTTCCAATTTATCAATTTTTCTATTTCTTTATCTTTTATTCCATATTTTTTCAGGAATAAAGTTTGAAAAATGGAAAACATTTCGAAAATCATTTCAGAAAAAAACTGCAATTTCCCCTTAGCCAACTTCTTTATTTCCAATTTTGATGTATGCAGAAAAGCTAATAGAAGACAATTGCTGGCAAAGCAAGGTCTAGTTAAATAGAGTTCAGAGTTGTAATAATTTGCCAAAGCCATCCCATATTGTATTGTCAACAAAGAAAAAAATATTGTATCTGAAGACAACTGGGGAAAAATTTTAAAAACTTTTGAAATGGCTTTTGCTCCATTTATTTGTTTATTTACATATTAATTTACAGCAACCTAAGACATACACACATTCATTCATAGAATAAAAGGACCTCAGGAAGTTTCTTGTCCCATCTTGTGTTTATGCCTGAGCAGCTTTGTGGTCAGTTTATGCTGCTCAGGGTTTGATTCAGACATTTTCAGATTTTGAAAACCTCCAGAGAAGCTGCCTGCAGCATCTCAGGGCAGTTGCTCCAACATTTTATTGTCCTTAGAGGAAGGAAGAAAATAATTCTCCTTATATCTGTTTGGAAAAAAAATCTTTTTAAATTTTATATAGTTTTCCATGTTTCAGAACACATTGCTATTTTCACTGACTGACCACAAAGGCAATGAACATGCAAGACGACTCTGTATCAGAACACTTATTTTGCCTAGATAAATTTTTAATTGTTTGTGATTGTACCTGTGTATCCAGCATTCTATGCTTCATATCTTAATTTTTGAGAAAGCACATCTAGAGATGGCCATAAAATTGTATTTTTCTTACTCCACATCAATAAAAACTGAAGTACAGAAGGAAGTAGATAAGTTCTGAGGACACGTTTTCTTGGAGTGCAGCTTAAGACCATACAGTATCAGGAGTACAATGATATTGTTATTTATTTATTTATCATGAGAAAATGGATTGCAGCAATTAAAAGCTACTCCAGTGTTGGAACTCCTAATTAAGGACAGCAACCTGGGCAAGTTCAAGCAGTTTTTCTCTCAAAGAATTTGCTGTTAATAGGATAAAAAATATTCAGAAGGCTGTTATTTATTACACTGTCTGTTTTTGAAGAATTTGAATTTTTCATGAATTTGAAGAATTTTTCAGGGAAGCCAGGCAGAGATGATTGCTGATGAAACAGTTGCAAAGGAGCACTGGCATGCTGAGTTGTGCTAGATTCCACATAAAGATGGAACATACGAGCAATTTGACATTAATGGTAAATGTTACATGTGGAAACTGAAAAACTTTCAATCCATCTCAGGAAGCAAAGCCAGAGTTTAACATTTGTTGTGGAGAAGGGGACATGAGCAGCACCTCTGTTGGGTTCTTGCAGACCAAGAGTTCATATGACTTTGTCCAAGACCAAATGCCAAGGGAAGTCTGTAAGAACAGGACACCCCTATAGCATTAAACCTAAGAAATTTTTCTCAGCCTCCAAAAATTTTTGACCCTGGGACTTTCTCAGCCAGTATCCTGATTGGAGTTTTCGTCTTTTCATTTGTTCTAACACCGTATGTTGAGTTCTCAGCATTCCAAACATCAAATTCCAAGGGACATTTATTGACATACCATGTGAAAACCTGACATCTAGTTTGACTTCTAGTGGTCTATGGAAGGATCACTATGGTTTTCCAAAGGCAACCTTTAGAACTGGGCCTTGGGTTTGAGAAAATCTCCTTCCAAAAGCCAAATGGGATTGCTGTATTTAAAGCAAACAACACTGCATTTTTTTGTTACATTTTAATGATGCTTTTTTAGGTTGGGGTGTAGAATGTATATTTATCTTGCTCAAAAGTGCCATGTAACTGATTACTATGCTGTCATGTTTTTGGCTTTAAAGATCAATTTGCTCTACCATCATTTTAGAAATTAGCCAAAAGACTTTCAATAGGATTTGTATGTGTCTTATTTCTATCTGTATCTGATCTTAACAAATTACAAATAAATCCTCTACTTGGAATATATTGTTGTAAAGAGGAGCTGAGATTACCCTGACGTGTTTTCTGTTCAGAAGTGTAAATCAAATCAGCTACTCAGCACTAGGAATTTCAGAAATTGACACACTGTCATCTCCAGGGAAATACATTTTGTGGCAGGTTCTCTGACACATGTAAACGTTCTGGCTTAATGCCATTATCTAAATAAAGGCATCTTCTGCTGTATTAGATCTCCTGTGATATCCAGGAAATCTACAGGCAGCTGGCAAATATCCACATTGGAACTGTGGAGACCTTTTAGGAGAGGAAAATCTTGAGTCCAGAGGCCACACCAAAGGGCATCCCAAAGACACTAAGTCGTTATGCTTTGGCAAGAAGGGATATTCAGTAGGAGATCACAATAAACCACAGTTTTGAGTAACTGTCCTTTAAGCAATGACATTGGGATTCCTGTCCTAGGGGCCTGTGGAGGCGGACAGCATCATCAAGTCAAAAAATTAATGTTGCATCCCAGGTTTGGGTTCACATTATGGGTTTTTTCTTTGTTAGTTTTCCAGTTCTCTGTACCCTCGTGCATCCCCCGAGTTTTCCCCTACTCCTGTGGTTTCCGTGCCCGTCTCCCCGTTCTCGCGGTCCCACTCACCCCAAAGTCTCGTGTCCGCCCCTGCCGTGTTCCCATTGGTCGCTGTAGTGCACGTCATCACCACGATGTCTGTACCCATTGGGCAGGAGGGCTCCCCGTCCGCCCTGTCCCTTCCCTATTTGATCCCACTCCTCGGCATGCTCGAGGCCATTTGTGTCTGTGCGAAGCTGGGATCGGCTGCAGCTTTTCCATCGCAGCTCTCGCAGCCAATAAAGCATCCAGCCGCCACACGGACGGATTTGGACGAATTCCCTGCCTCTTTGTTTCTTCCCTCCCGCCGACAGCAAAGCGCGGCCAACAGTCCACCCCAGAGCGCGACAGCAAAAGCGCCCGGAGACTACGGTGAGCCCCGGCCCCGACGAAAAGCTGAGACGCCCAAGCCGGGCATTCGGGAGCTGACCGGGGCAGACAAAAGTAAAGAGCAGCCGTGAATTAATAATAGAAATTTGAAGGATTACACTGAACATTATTTTACCTCTAGAAACTTTGATTTACACATTTTTTAAGAGCCAGATTTCCCCTTCTGTTTTTTTTCCCCCGTGCCACAGCTTTTCATCTGTGGGCTCTCTGAGCTGTTCCATACAATCCTTCATTTTAAAACAGATTACCTGCAGTCTTACAGCAAAAAAAAAAAAATTGTTCTGTTACTAAAGCTCCTCCCTATTCAGTTAGCTCACATGGGATGTGGACATATTATTGGCATGTAAGTGAAAAATCTGTTTAATAAAAGTATATTCATTCCATGATGCTCAATGGCTAAGTTAGCCAAATGATTCAAATTAATTTGACCCTTAATTTGCAATGAAATTCTATAAATAAAGAGCTATGCACATAGACAGAAGAAATATTTCCCACTTTCATTCAATATGAAGAAGAAAAGTATTAAAAATATATGACCAAATTGATGTTAACTTAAGCATGGTTAAACAATTTGTGCTGGCCAAACCACAGCTTTAAAAGAAAGAAATTGCTGAGAACCACTAAGCAGTGGCATAATTGACTTTTGGTGCCTTTAAAAGACCATGAACACCCCTAATAGTTTTTGGCAGTTCCAAAGGCATTTATCATGATCAATGTGCAATATTAAATAAGTATCCTTCAAAATGAATATAAATTCAAATTCTATTTCCATCTCAGCCTTCTGGTGACATGAGGAAACCACTTGAGTTTCACTCTCATGGTTTATGATATCCCTGGTAGGCTTTGATGGAATTATAGCCTTATTAAGTACAGTTGGGGTACATTATTCCTTAAATTATTGCAACTAAAAGTCATTATTCCCCCTAGAAATTAGAACTTGCTGTACTTTCATCAACCATGTAATCTTGAAGTAAGTTGGGGGGAATTTCAACGTGGGAGGACATCTGCTTTTTAATTTCTGTCATTACTACACGTTCACAGCTTGGAAGAGTTGTTAGCATCTAATATTAACAGCCCTCAAACTTCTTTGTTTTGCTTTAAGGAACACTATTCACAACAATTTATTTGAGTAATCACTGATGTTTATACAGATTTTAATGGAGATTGAAAATCAATTTTTTAACCTTTTTTTTTTAAATTTTATTTATATCAGTTTCAGGACTAGTGCATGCAGTACAAGTTGAATATTTCTGTCATGAGCAAGTCTGACTAGGAGGAAGAGCAAGGAGCAAGTTATGTACTATTTTCTGGTTAAAAGAAATGAACCCATCTGGAAAAAAATGCATGGTGTTTATAAAGCATGCTACTTTTCTTCTCTATTGATACTTTCAGTCATCACAGCCTTATCAGCTTAGATAGCTTTGTGTATTTTCTTCTTTCAACAGTTTTCACACTGCTTAGGCTTTTAAATAGTGGAAAGTATTATTCAGTGCTGCATACTGAAAAGAAAACATGCTAAAGAAAACATAGTAAAGAAAAGTCCTTAGTGTAGCACATATATAATTAAGCCTGACAGAGTTGCAGTCTTTTATTCTCTCTCTCTTATTGGTCTTTTTTTTTTCTTATTTTATTTGCAACTTTGAGAACTATATCAGGTAGGAAAATTTCTGCACCCCGTTCTCCCATCACTTTTCATACTGTAAAAAATATCTAGTTATAACAAAGGAAAAATAAAATTTGTCACCACATTGAATGACTAATATAAAATTTTGTGGGATTATGGAAAAGATGGAGTCCCTCTTTTAAGTGAGTCTTAGAGAGAGAAGAATCCTTGGTTACTCAGAGAAGTTAAAAAACATTTATTTGTATCTCCAGCAATGGGTTAGAGAGGGTACTAAAGAAACAATTTGAAAGACATATTTAAATTCTAAGGTGTTATAAGTATTTTGGGAGAGGTTATATTTTTATGAGTATAGCAATCTTGTTACATCCATGTGAATGGTTCTGTCTTAAAAGCATATTTGCTATCTTTTCTTAATCAATGCTATTATTTCCAATGATTTTGGTAATATATTTTAAATTTAAAATTTTAAGAGATGGGCACAAATCTCTGAAGGATTACAGTAAAAATGATAATATTTATCAAAGATGAGATCTTAAAAATGTAGCATATTGGTTTAGCTTAGCTAGATTAAATATTATTTAAAATTCAAGTGCTTACAAATAATGCAAACTATCAGTAGAGAGGGGGGTTGAGTTTGAATTATTTTTAAAATAAAATACTATTTTAATTCACCTTGAGGGCTTGTTCTTAAATAAATGGTGGCATGAAATTATATGAAGCAATACACACAAATGGGCTGCTGTTTAAAATCCATGAATGGTTTGCAGATGTTTCCACACTGGAGATGGTTGACTTAATAGAAATGATGTGTTGTGCCTGATATTAGAATAATATTAAAAGACAAATAAGTACAGTACAGAAATTAATGCATTGCTATGGTGATGTAATACTTTGTCTTATTCTATTAAGGTAGACAAATGTGATGAAAAGAATATATTTTACATCAAGAAGTATTTTCAAAAAGAAAACATTTTACATCAAGAAGTACGGGGGTACTGCCATAACCATAGCTAATGTATAAAATCCAGAGAAAGTAATGATCCATATTAAATTCTATGTGCCAGATATAAATATCAACAACACAGAAATTAGATGTGTTTTATCAGTTGCATTCTTTAAATCTAATTATTCACTGCTTAGTATTATGAATGCACATAAATTTGCCTTTCAGTACTTAACATGTTTTAGATCTAAAGCCCACTACAAAAGCATGCTGAGAGTCATGGGAAAAGATGAGATAACAGGAAGTATTTAAAAGGAAATTTTCTGGTTACGGTAGACTTTTTATTTTTTAGTGCAATTAATATGTCAGAAAAATTAGATATATAAATACCACCAGATGCTCATAATATATCTTCAATAACAACACGTAAATGAATTATATGTGGCCAGGCAGAAAACATCCTGAAGGCAATACTCACAGGACTGTCATGGTGAGAGCTGTAATGAATAACATTTTCAGGATAGATTACTATGATTTTATGTTTTCCACAGCTCTATTTGTCAGTTTAAGTTTAGCCTCTCTGAAATTCCATTGAACTAACTGGTAAGGTTGTGTAACATACATTTGTAATTAAAAAAAAACCCAAAAAAAACAAAAAACACAACTAATAGAGATTTCACTTTCTGAAGGTAATTGTGGTAAGTCAGCAAAAGAGGGAAACAAAGGTCAGAATGACATGAATATTACCAGAGGTGTCAAGGACACAAGTCCAAGACCTTTTTTCCATAACTCAACACAAGAAATGAAACTTGGTCTTGGTCTTAAATACGTGACCAAGCTATGATGTTATTTGCTTTTCAAACTCTTTCTCTTACTCTCTCATGGTACTATTAGAGCATTTAATTAAAGGAATCTTCATTAATAAGTTTTCTGCGCATGCCAGCCTCTAAACATGGAATTTTTTGTAAGGTACAGTCTCAGAAGTATTTCCTTTGCTTGTTGGGGAGCTGTAGTAAGACATCAATTTACTTTTACTGTAGTCTGGCAGAATTTATGAGATTATTGCTAAGTAACTTGCTTAGGGAGGGGATTTAAAGGATGGATGGATGGATGGGTGGATGGATGGATGGATAGGTTTGAGTAACAGCAATCCTCCAGGGCTGCCTTGCCAACTTCCGCTGTTATCTAAGTGTTCAGCTTTCACTAAAACCTATCTCACTTTGTGATTCTGAAATACAGGTAACTTCTATCATTGGCAATCTCCTTCTGCCAGGCACCAACGTGAAAGCTCTTGCAGGCTTTTTAGTTCCTGCCCAGGCTCTTGCAGGCTTTTTACTTCCTTTTGTGCCATTAACAATAAAGAGATTTGCTGGTTTTTAATTACTGAGAATTGCATATTTTGGCAATGCAGAGAAAGAGGTCCCTTGGTTTTATGTTCCTGGAGCGTTATAGGGTTCCTAAAGAGCTGCAACTTTCCAGGAGTACTTATAGTAGGATTCATACATTTACAGGGAGAAATTACAGCTTTTCAATTTCTAAGTGTCCCTTTCATCATTAAATTTTCATCACAGTCCTGTATTCTCCAACTGAACTCATTTTGCAAAGCAAACACACAAAAAAACTCCCACTTTTGATTCTAAGCTGTGGTTTGCTTGCATATGTGGGTAATGCATTGCAGAATTTCTCCTATTGCTTTGTGCTAAGGTATAAATATGAAAAAAATGTATTTTAACACTTCAATACTGATGTACAGGGTATGAGTTTAACATCCTGCATATTAAAAAAGTGAATTTTAAACATTTGGTGAATCTGAGACACAGTGATGCAATTATATATTTTATTTTTTTTTTTAGTTTAGCATATGGTTCCATTATGAACACTGTTAGTAGTTTTCAGCTTTCTTCACTAAATTAAAATAAAATAAAACCCCTAGAAACTACATACATAGAGTCAAAATTGCCTCTTGATCAAGGAAAAAGCTATATTTTACAATAGTAAAAGCTTCTCTGGTGGTCTCCCGTTTCTGCCTCTGGCTGTGTGACGGGTACTCAGCAGAGAAGCTGAACAGAAACCGAGCTCTTGTCCACTGTGACCAGGGATGTGCTCAGCCACACATGAGTTACCCTGTTTGAAGCAGAACTGAAAGAATCTGATTTCTCTGGAAATTGATTTCAAGTATTTTCAGTCTAAGTACATATTGATATTCTTAAAAATGTGTACTAATGGTTAGTTTAGGCTACTGTATCATTAACATATATATAGCTTCAGTGGGGCTGCTGTAAGATTTAATATATGTAATACACGTATATGTGGGTAAAAACAGAAGTATTGCTTCACTATTTAGAATTTAGTCTTCAGCTGCCAATTTTGAGCCAATTCTGTACCTATTCAGCAGGTTGTGACAATGCCAAAGAAAACTGTAGACTAGAAATTAAAAATATTTGTAGAAACTTTCAACCTTTTAGAGTTTAGGGATTTTTCAAGGTGATGAACTAATGCCAATATTGATATGATGTAAACATTTTCATTTAATTATATTATTTTTTATATTTATAATATTATTATTTATTGTATTATTATTTATTTAATTTTGTAACTCAGTTCTGTTTAGCATTTTCCTATATTAGACACATCATTGAAATAGTGTTCCCAAAAATAACTCTCAACATTGGTGCATCACCATTTGCTTTAAGATGCATTTAGGCACTTAGACTATGTACATTTAAGCCATAAAATCCTCTGGATTTGTAAGCCAAAGTGTAATTATGAGCATATAGTGAATACAGGTTCACTTTATATGGGCTTTTTTGTTTTGTGAATATCTACCTCTTAGCAACTTTACAGAAAACTGAGGGTAAAAACCAGGCATAGAAGACTGGTGGGTTGAATGCAAGCAAAATTAAATACTTAAACAGTGGCTATCTACAAAACTCCTGACAGTTTTTATTTTTAAATTGCCTGTTATGTTTGTAAAACTTTATGATTTTGAAAAGAAAGAACAAAACTGCTAAATCCAAGTTCTAGGGAAAATATAAAAGATGCTACTGATACCATAGCTAAAGAGGGAATAGAACCTGTGTAAAAATATCCATATTAATGAACTAATGTGAAGAACTAGCAGAAAAGGAGAAATCTTTATGTGGTTATACACCACAAAAAGATGTGGTTCCTTCCAAATCTGTAGGTCTTGGCAAATTTTCATTGAGGTGAAACTACTGTAGATGGGCTGATGCATCTCCCAAAAATCTCTCCACAGTATCTTTTTGATTTAAAGAACATTACAAGGACTGTTCTACTTATGGCATCACTTTGGTAGCTGTCATAATTAAATTAGGTTTGCAGAGAGGGGCGTTTGCTCGTTGGTGGGTTGTTTTCTTTTTGCTTTTTTTTCATGTGAGTTCTAATTCTGAACTACTTCCCACAGGTGCTTGGAATCTGTTGTCAAGTTTTGTGCTGAATTAGCACTCTTAACTTCAGTGAAATTGTAGCTCCTAAAAGATCTAGAAATCACAGCTGTGCAGTGCTTTGGAAGGGCATCACGGGCCTCCTTGTACATGAATAATGAAAAGTCTAGTCCTGGAAGTAGGATTGTTTTCCAAATGTCATAATAATACATTAATTTCTTCCTCTATTTATGTAAAATAGGGGAGGGGGAGGAATAGAGTTAAAAAAAAAATAGAACAATTGGTAATGGGTTAGAAGACTGCACTTTTCAGTAGTCTGTTTATTCCCCCAGTTGCAAATTTTCCTGTGCCAAATTAATGCTGAACTCTTTCTTCTCTTATTAGGCTGAAATTCCTACATTACAAAGAGAGAAATTAAGCTGAGAATTCCACTCAGTATATTTGAGAAAAGAGTTGAGATATGTGTGATTTTTTTTTGAGATGAAAATAGAAAAATTGTGAATTTTACATAATGGGAATTATTTAGGGTAGTTCCAAAGGAGCATGGCTATTGCCTGGCATAACATCATTTTTACATATCTCATGTTTTGAACATCTAAAGTTCTATTTTATGGATCCTGTCAGGAGGGAATATAATGTTAAGCAATATGTTTTAATGGAGTTGCTGTTGTGTTCTCTAATGGGGAGATTATGAAATTATAATTAGTGTAATCCTGCTTGTGTTACATAAAATGACAAAACTGCCATTTACTTCAGGAGGAACTATATTAATTATGCTGTTGTAATTAACCTTCTCCATCCCTCTTTTAAACTTGCTATTCTCAAATAACGGTGGAACACTTTGCAGCTGGCAACAGAGACTGGGGACAGATTAAACCAAGTACAAGAAGCAGACAAAGTTGATATCAGTTAAGAGAGCAACTCTGGTAGAGGATCCTTAGAAAGGGAAGTTAGAAAATAGGCTAAAATGAAGAGAACATGAAAGGGGCGTCTCCCCTTTCTCACAGCCTTTGCAACATCTCCTATGGATTGTACTGATGAATTGTGCACAAATGTGTGTCTTGCTAGAGTCAGCAAACAATTTTTGTGAAAAATGTAATGGATGGGGAGTGACGCTGCTGAATGATAATAAAAAAAAGGAATAAAAAGAAGTGAGACACCATTATTGATCAATATGGTGATGTTACTGACCCTGCTGCTAAAGTTAACTTGCTATTCAGAAATCTCTATTCTGAAGAGAGTAAAAGCAAAGTTGTAACTTGCTTTCTCAGTACTTGTATAGGGGAAAATGGTTTATGAATTTAACAAAAAGTTAGGAATTTTTACTTCAATTTTGCTTCAAGTAAAGCCAGATTTTTTTTCTTGCAATTTGCAAAATGAACTATGTACTATGGAAAATAGATGAAATGGAACATATACATGGTGACTGTGAACAATCTGATTTGGTCTTCGTCTCACTCACAGGAGTATATTTTCTCTGATGTGCCTTCTTTTTCTTTATTTGGATCTCTCTTAAAATTTGATCCATACCTTTAAATGCCCAGTGTACTGTAGGATCAATAGGGTATTGGAAATACAATATTCCTCTAAGATGGAATAGCTAAAGATATATTAAGGAAGAGGGTATATGTAAATCTGTGTGCATTTTCTCTTTTGACAAAGTCCAATTTAAATGAGCAGTGAACTGAAGAGTTGCCAAAGCACTGACCTCTCCCACCTCATCACCAGAGAAACCATGAGGTCAAATCACACACTGACAAGAAAATCAAGCATGGCTTTCACCTGAGCATGAGAACACTCATCTGCAAGGAGAGAGAGTCTCAACCTTATGAATATTTATGCATTTTGTACAATTATTGTTGAATATAGAACACTAACATTCATTAGTGCAGGAACTGAAACCCCACTTTTCCTCATCCTGGGTAACTGCACAAGTCATTAGACTCCAAGGTTACATCCTGCCCTCAGTGAAATATTTGTTTCACTATACCATCCTCATTTTGGATGGTATAGTGAAATTAATATTTTACTATACCATCTAAACTGTAACAACATCTGCAACAGCAAAAAGGAGCCTGCACTATTTTGAATCTAAAATCCTTGAAATACATGTATTTATTGAGTTTTTTTCAGGTTATTTTTTTGCCAAAAACATTTGACCATATTGATTTTATGCTCCTAAACTGATTATTGTAAAATGTATGTGCTTCAATTACCCGTAGCTTTTATATTTTCTTTAATTATGAGTGTCATTATTTAAATCGGAAAATGTATCATCTATCCATATCAAACATTTATCTATAATGCCTGATTATATATATATATATATATATATATATATATATATATATATATTTAAAAGTAAATTATTTGCCTCAGAAGCTGCATTCTTTCTGAATAAAAAGTGCAGGGCCAAACAGACTTGATTATGGGACCATTGTAGTTGTACACTGAATCTTGTCTTTATTCACAAAAATTAGCTGTGACCTTATGCATATCACCACTACTTTTCATTAACCTTGGCTTCCTTTGAAAGATTTTATTACTGTATTTCAAGATGTGAACTTGAGGTTACTTCAGGTACCATATTCCATACTTTGGGGGATTTGATTAACATTTCAGCTTTAGTATATTTAAAAGAAGCAATAATCATGCAATACATCCCTTCCATTTTATAACCATGTATTCACAATGGAATAAATATGGAAATATAGACTAAGTTTCTCTTATAACTTTGTCTCTTCCTTTTACAAACAGTTTAGGAATCCCTGTTTTTTATTGCTTCATTTGAAAATCAATTGTCCACATTACTTTTAGACATTGTAATTATCCTTGAGAAAAAGTTATCACCAAAAGTACATTTAAGAAAATATATACACATGGCTTCATTCATGTATGTTTGTATCAATGCTTCTATTTAGAAATTAATTTAATGTAGAATAAAATTACTGAATAGATTTCAGTTTCCCATCTGCACTCATAAAACTTCATATTAATACTTCTTCTGAGTCACAGTTTGATAAAGGTTACATAGGGATGAAACCTTTTTGATACAAGAATAATTTGAGAAACTTCTAACCATGGTTCCTTCTCTCATTTGAAAGTAGCTTACATAATTTAAAATGCCAAGTGTACATGCACCTTCTCTTTTACCACTATCTGAAATACAGTGAAAAGTTTTTGTTTCATTATTTCTAACTTAGGAGAACTGGAAATTTTTGTCTTTCATTAAATTAATCTCCCTTTTCTATTATAACCCAAAGGTTTGCTTTTCAGATCTGGCACCTAATATCATTTATGCCAAAACTGATGACTGTTGTCCAATTACCTATTCTTCCACTTGAACAGTAATTGAGTTCTGCTTAAGAACTCTTATGCATTGTTTGAATAAGCCTGATGGAGCTCTAAAACATTCCTCAAGGACAGTAATGAGGTCCTGTGTTTGTAAGACTGACTCACAAGTAAAAAGAGAATTATGAGCTACATTTTATCCAAGTGCAAGGGACGGCTGGAAAGTAAGGAATTGATTCTCCTTAAACCTATTTTGAATCACTGGAGTTACTTGCAACTTCTGTATCTAAAGAGAATCAGGACCTTTGTGTTTGGGAGAGCAAAGTCCTCAGAAATTTACAGGTGAAATCAAATCCCTTCAACCCAAACCCATAGAAAGTGAAGTAAAGCAGGACAGGGTATGGTTGATTACGATACTATGTGTTGCTCACATTTATTCCTTTCCCTTCCAGATGGCCAATGTAAACTGCTCTGACAGCCACAGATTTTCTTCTTGCCTATCAATAGCTACACTGAAAGCTGCAGGACTAAACTGTGTACAGAAAGCAAGCCTGTCCATTTTCTCTGAAAGAGTTATTGGCACAGTTAATTACAAGGGGCTTATAAATAGGGGTTATAAATATGTGATGAAATGTTTCAGGTACCATTTTTCATGAAAGTTGGCCATGAATTGACTTTGCTCTTGGCTCTAAAATCTAAAATAAAGCTAAAACCGCTTTACTGCCCACTGGTCTTCTGACACCAGACATGATGTCCAACAGCATGTGTGCTGTCACTCAGTCTTACACAGAAATTGTCATCTTTCTTCCACAGTGGATCACTGACCTTTCACTGCACGAAGGGGACTGACATGACAACACACCTTCTATAATTTCTCACAATATATACTTTCTTGCTGCTACAGACATATTGACCTTCTAATCACACAGGCTTGACACTGCTGGCAGTGTAACATGGTCACTACTTTTGTTTCCTATTGCTCCTTTTAAAAACATATTCCTTTCAGGCTGCACATATATATATTTAATCATCCAATTGTTTGATAGGTGGCTGTACATGTATTTCTTAAAATAACATATATAATTGTGTAAACATGATTAATAATAATATTAATATTTATTAATTAATAAAATTGTGATTGTTCCCACACTCCCCAGACTAGGAAGGGGTCTCTGCAGCTGCCCACTGTTTTATGCTGAAAACTGTTGCTGGTGTTAAGATGATCTGTTTTCAGGAAGGGTTCTTCAGCCTGGCAAAAGGGCAACCTTAAAGGCAAGGTGCATGGAAGAAAAAGCAGTGCTCTTTGCACAAAGCTCTCTCCTGCAAATTTTTAATCTGTATCTCACAAAATATAACAGAGGACGAAATGTATCTTCTGTAACATACAACAGGATGATTAAAAAGGAAAACTACAGAAAAGCTTTCTATCACCTTGAAATTGTATGGATTTTCAGAGTTCCTATTTTGTTCCTTTTTAAAATCTGCAGATTCTTACTAGAAGACTTTCTGAGAAAGGGAATGAGATTGAGCTATCTGGAAAAGACATATTATTAAATTATTATGCTCTAACTATTTACAATATCTCATCTAATGTTTGTTGATTTCCTTCTAGTCCTATTTATTATCCTTAGTGAGACCCTGATTCAGGAGTTTTCATAAATGAATATCAAACTGCCAGCTGGGCAGCTCATGACCATGACAACCACCGAGGTGCCCCAAAACTTTAACTGAAAAATCCTGATACCTGTTTTTCACTTGCCTGAGGAATTTTTTTGTCATCTGAAGCCTTTGAAGCCATTCATATTTATGCCAAGTTTTGCTAGAACCAGCAAAGTTTCCAGATGCTATTGTTTCCATTCAAGCTGCCGCATTTCGAGATAAACAGGAAATGCACATATGTGTTCTCAAGGATCTGTCATACGTGAGATGTAAGCTATATCCTCTTTTCTGGTGTGTAAACATCCCTTATGAAATATAACACTTTATCAGGTTTTATTTTGTTTCAATGGGTTTTCAGAGAAGTTGGATGGGCAAGAATCTTCCCTGCATTTTCTCAGTCATCAGCTTTTTCTTAAAAAGCTTTATTCTTATTAGAACTAAAGCTTCTTTATTCCTTCACAGCTCTACAGAGGTTTCTTACCATAAGAGACAGTCCTATTTTCAATTTATTATTTTCCTTTACTATCTGGGATTGATTTTTCTTTTTTTTAAGTTTTTTTTTTCCCCATGCAAAGTAATTTTTCAGCATCAGGGGAGCAGTATAGCCAAATATTTTCATGGTGGGTAATTCCAAGCATAGCATAAGGCCTTTTTGCTGAACTTGTTCATACCATATTTTTAAAATTTGCCTTTATTTCTTCCACAATCTTCTTACTGTATTATTTCAGTACACCTTGTACTTCCTTTTAAGAATACTTAGTTGGCTAATCATGATTTCTTTCTAGTCCTATTTATTATCCTTAATGAGACCCTGATTCAGGAGTTTTCATAAATGAATACCAAACTTAAACTAAACTATACTGCTAAATTATTTTGATTTCACAGACTAGATATTTATGAATCAAGTCTGCAGTTTTATAATTTCTCATTTAGAAGCTACCTTTGATCATTTCATTTTTCGCAATCTTATATCCAGCTTCTAATGTGGATATCAAATTTTGTTGTCTTTCCTTTCCTCTGTTTATCTTTTTTTTTGTGCTTTCTTTTACTCCCTCTTCCAACTTAAAAAAAAGAATTCTTGGATAAATTTAAAAAATATTTTGGATTATTTTATTAGCACCATACCTAGAATTATGAAGGTTCTAGTGCTATTGAATAATAATTCCATTTGCTATTGAGTAATAGCAAATACTTGCCTTTGTTCAATTTCTTTCAGCTGTGGATATTTGCACAATAAGATTATTCCGTATCTAACATACTCTGATCTTACTGTATTCTTTTTTTTCCCCCTCTCCTTGTTTTAAAAGATGGAGTCTTTGAGGCATATATGATCTATCCACTTCTAGTTGTCTTTAATAGCATAATTATAGACCTATGATTCATCTAGTTTTGGCACATTAATGAAGTGAACTGCCACATTAAGAAGAGTAGGTATTGTTGGGTTATGTTCATTGTAGGTATCCTCCTACTAGAAATAATCTCTATGAGTTTTGATTAGTAATTAAAAGATGGTTCAATTCATAATTATTCATTTTTTTTGTAACTGTAGAAAAGCTATAGCATTACTTCCAATAAATGTATGGAAATTCATAAATATTGATAGTATCTCATAATCTGTAAAATATATATGCATGTGTGTGCATGCAACACCTGAAATAAAAAATAGTGAGTTTTGAATTGCCTGGTTGTTTAGCTCCAACATATTTCTTTATAGATGCAATATAAAACTTTCTAAATTAAAAAGTAAGCCTCACAAAGTTCCTCCTTCACAAGTAAAATGCTCTATCATTTGGCTTAAAACCAGTAAAATGTTTTTTTCAGTGCTGGAGTTTTAGCACTACTTTCATTACAGACTTCTGAGAGACAATCCTACATAATTGTCTATGAAGAGACTAAGTAGAAGCAATTAATTCACTAATAATGTCAGCAGTCAGGGTCTTTTAAAATAGATCCCAAACCACTAGAGGAATAAATGCCGATATCTAATACCCCTTCATCCTACACTCATAAATTTTCTGTAACAAAAAGTGGAGGACTATCGAATTACCCTGTGGGTCAAATCCAGACCAGCAAGCTAATGCAAATCTGTCATTAAGCATGTGACTACCAGCTCTCAGGGCTGGGTCATTGTAATAAATTCATTTGGGGTGGTAGGTGTGAATTACTTTTTTCAGTTATAAGATTTTTGTCCTCCAATTCTGTAAATAATCTACTTTCTCCTATAATAGGTGTTTGGTGATTTTCCTACTAAATGTGTGTAAAAACCCAAAAGTAAAAAATATTCATTTTTTTAATACTTCTTCTAAGCTCCACAGTGAAAGTAACACTATTTATAAGTTTAAATTGTTATCCAATGACTAAAAAACAGGGCTTTACTATGACCTGTATATAGCTTGGAAAGGTTAAAACCTCTTAGATAATAAACTCAGGCAGAGTTGTGCTACAGTGTAAAAATCTTTGTTACTACAAAAATTATATACACTGCTTGTACATGAGTTTACAATAGAAATTAATTTCACAGAACAGAATTTTTTTAAAAGAGAAATGAGCAGAGAAATCTTTTTTTATAGGACTTAAAAGATGAATAAATTATTTTATTGGTATATTCAGAATCCTTAGATTGGTTTAAAATTCTGTTAATTTATGGGCCAATAACTATTTCTAAAGGGAAGGGAAGGGAAGGGAAGGGAAGGGAAGGGAAGGGAAGGGAAGGGAAGGGAAGGGAAGGGAAGGGAAGGGAAGGGAAGGGAAGGGAAGGGAAGGGAAGGGAAGGGAAGGGAAGGGAAGGGAAGGGAAGGGAAGGGAAGGGAAGGGAAGGGAAGGGAAGGGAAGGGAAGGGAAGGGAAGGGAAGGGAAGGGAAGGGGAGGGGAGGGGAGGGGAGGGGAGGGGAGGGGAGGGGAGGGGAGGGGAGGGGAGGGGAGGGGAGGGGAGGGGAGGGGAGGGGAGGGGAGGGGAGGGGAGGGGAGGGGAGGGGAGGGGAGGGGAGGGGAGGGGAGAGGAGAGGAGAGGAGAGGAGAGGAGAGGAGAGGAGAGGAGAGGAGAGGAGAGGAGAGGAGAGGAGAGGAGAGGAGAGGAGAGAAGAGAAGAGAAGAGAAGAGAAGAGAAGAGAAGAGAAGAGAAGAGAAGAGAAGAGAAGAGAAGAGAAGAGAAGAGAAGAGAAGAGAAGAGAAGAGAAGAGAAGAGAAGAGAAGAGAAGAGAAGAGAAGAGGAAAAGTCCCATGAGATAAAGACCAAAGTGAGAAATAGAGAAGAGAAGAGAAGAGAAGAGAAGAGAAGAGAAGAGAAGAGAAGAGAAGAGAAGAGAAGAGAAGAGGAAAAGTCCCATGAGATAAAGACCAAAGTGAGAAATGAAAACATGGGGCTTTAGGGGTAAATATTATTATCTCAAAGACAAAGGGAGAGCTAATGATTATTCAGGTAAAGAAGATTTCAAAATTAACAAAATCCTCTGGATGGGATAATAAGGAACCATATGATGGATTATTTAGTATCTAGGGAGACAGTTAACCACTCTACCCTCCCTAAATGCACATATGAGGGATTGAGGCATAAAGGGTAAAAGGGTCTATTACCCTTCCTCATACATCAGCTGTCATTTTGGGCTGCCATTGCATCCATTTACCATGTTTCACTTTGATGAGTGCACAAAGATGACTGACACTAACATCTGAACTGAAGCTACAGTGTTCTTGGTAAACAACAAGTGTACTGGAACTTTCTGTTTCTAAGTAAATATATAGTAGTAGCTCTGAGTGTGCTGTTTTTGGTCTGTTTTTTTTTTTTTTTTTTCTTCCCTTTTCAGCTCAGTCACCATTTCCGCTGCAAAACAGGTGAAGAATCTCTACTTAATAGGAGGGGAAAGTGATTGACACTGGTAAGTGACTAAACCAGTGCAATATAAGGCAAGAGGTGCTGTAGCAAGAGACAACCTCAAATGTAACGCATCAGAAAGTTGCTTTGTTGGGTTTAGATGCTAAAAGGAATTTAAAAACTACTAGGAAAAAGCAGCCTAGGGGCTTCTATGAATTTTGCTGCTTCTTTTCCTGTTCATGTCTTTGAAGAGAATTTCACCAGCACACACCTGGAGCCATTTTCAGTCTGCTTCTCTGCTCCCAGAGCTGCGTGTCAAGCAGCTGGGCAGACAGAGAAAGGGAGGAGTACTTCTCCCACCAGCAGCTCCTGTTAGCTGGGGGCTTGCTTACACAACCTTTTTGTGCATCTCAGGGGCTGGATTATGGAAAGGTAAGAGTGATAAAGGGTTGCTTGCTTTTGCAAAATATTGACCATGAGCGTTTATATATAAAGACTCATTTCTACATTCCAAGGTATTTCAGTTCTGAAATGACTGTATTTTTAGTGTGTCCCTCTATTGCTTCAGACCCAGAGCAGATTTATTATTCGAGGTTAAAGTAGCTTAGAAGCAGATAGGATTTGCAAAATGCCATTGGAACAGATTCCTTGGACATTCAGTATTGAGAGATGAAGCACTGATGCTCCTACCTGTTTTCTGAGCTATGATCTCTTCTTTCTATCCAATGTCTGTTAGAGCTTTTGTACCACCTCCTGCTGTAGTTTGGAATACAATAGTTTCAGCTGAAACAAAATTACTCTGAAAATAAAAAAGGAAGAACCAGAGTTGAAATAAAACAGGACGGAAGAATTTTATTCTGCTGTAGGTGGCATCAAAGGTTTAAGCTTGTACCATGTACTTAAAGAAGGGTTCATAGAGACTCATTACTTTCCTTGATATTCTAAAATAAATACATCTTAGAAATACTCAGATACTGAAAAGGACAACCACCAGCTACCTTGAAAGGATTGCAAATACCGGCCTAAATAATTCTTCAGATCCCGCTAATATAAAATCACCCATTTGTTAGCAGGAGAAAATGCTTACACCTCCTTATACGACGTCTACAAGTGTTTGAGAATTTAATTTCTAGTTCTTGCTGTCCGGCTGCAAGTTAAAAACAGCCCAACAAACAAGGACGTGACAAAATAGGAGCATTCAGACTGTGTGGTGTAGAATAATGAAAGCAATTTAGATATATCTGAGATAAGACCACATTAACTGCATTAGTGAAGCATTTTCTCCCATAACATAATCTGCTAATGGTGCTCTGTAACTCACAGAATAAAACTTCTTGTCAATTTTGTTTTTGCATATACATATTTTCTCTAACAATATGTTCTTTACTTCTCTGTGAATTTATGTATTACATCACAGCTTGCACTCTTAATGCTCCCTGATGAAAATTCAGACCATTTACTTGCATTTAATCTGTGCTCTTTCACCATGCATATTCAGAGAGCTCTTCCATACACAGTTCTACAACCTGCTTTGAGACAATCAGTGTTCTTCTGGCAGGAGAAAACCTGATATTTGTAGATGTAAATATATGAGGATATCTGACTACTGGAAGGAGATAATACCATGCCATAGCTTTGCCTGCCTTGTACCCATGCTGGCTGAAAGGCCAGGAACATATATCCTATGTCCCATGTCTTAAACCTCTGGCTACACTCTAAAGCAATGGCTGAAAAGAGTTAACGTAAATCTGCTTGGAATCTGGGAATCAGGATCTCCTGACTTGAAGCAAGGAACTGTCTTTGCAGTAAAGAAAGACTGGGGGAAGAGTCAATCTGGGAACAGGCTGAGGGGTGCTACCTCCTTACAATCACTGAAGATCTGCCCTCAAGCTCCTCAAATACTATGAATTATTTGACAGAAATCACTGAAGACCAGCTCCTCGCTTTCCCCCCTCTGCTTCATCTTAGAGCTTTGGAAAAGACTGGCAGATGACTATAAAAATGGCAGGCTGGAAAATTCTTAGAAGTTCTTCTGCCCCTATCAATGATGCTTCACTGTAAAGGCAGCATTGGCAATTCCAGTAAATCACTTAGACAGGAATTATCTGTAATACCCTTCCCATACCTCTTCTTGACCCTTAGGACATGTATGCCCATAGTAATAAATAAAAAAGAGTGATGCAACTGGCAAAGTATTATAGAAATATTAGCCAAAATTGGGATGTGCCAATTAGTTCTTCCTATAACATGTTTGCAACACAACTGGTGTGAGGCATGCCCTGAAAAAGAGCCTAAGATGCTGTGCATCAAGGAAATGCCATTGGGAGAGATCTGCAGCTGTGAGCAGTAATTGGCAAAGTGCTATCATCAAAGCCCACATGGTCACATATGCAGAAGGAGATTCATAGCACATCAAGTGTAAAATGAAAGTTATGATATAGCAAACATGAAGCCAAAGAAATATTGGTCAATATGCTGAGGCTGCTGGCTGAAGCAGTCCCCAAACTGTATGTAACTTTGAAAATAACAGGAGAAAACTGGAAACACAACCCCTAAACAGTTGTTCTAGTTAGTGGGAAAAGCTGATGTAGAGAAATATTCCACAGAAATGAGGTGCAGATGCTGGATCATTATCAATGAGTAATATCACAGCGTCAGTGCTCTCACAAGCATGAAAGTGATATACATCATCACTAATCCCTATGGATTTATTATGTCACATGGTCAGTCTACATTCCTCCATCTCCATCAGGCAAAGGCTGTGGATGCTAAAAAATAAAACTTATGTCCTTCAGTCACAGTGAATGCATGAATGAGGAACACAGATCAGTTGCATCACGGAGTATAATAGTGGATTAGTAGGCTAAGACACATGAAATATGTCCTAGTATAAAATATTAAACTAATTATGAAGAGTGGTTCTGCACAGCCAACACCAGATGCTTTGATTTTGGCTACTAATCTGTTTGAAACACAAGGCTATGTCACATATAAGTGTGGTCCTGCTCACTGGCAAGGTGCCCAGAGACTGTGAACCTGTTATAGAGTGGCGAGAGTGAGAATTTCTCACTCTTTTTTTTATCTTGCTTTAAATAGTTGCCAGATAGTTCCCTCCCTCTTAATTTATTCTGCTACATGTTGAACAAAATTAAGGGTGTGTCCCTAAAAGAAAAGAGTTCTTCAGATTTTTGGAAAGAAAGAAAAATATAATCTATATCAACCTGTCCACTTGTATTTCAAGCACCTTTCTCTCCACCAGCAGAGAGGGAGCTAAGATTTGGAACATGTGTGGAAATCCCTAAGTGGCTACAGGTAGGACCCCTTTCTCCTTTGTAGTTCCTTTGCTAAGTTAAGGAATGAGGAATAACTGTCCTGAAAATTTCTGCTTCAGTGATACTGAGTGGAATTTTCCTGCCTGTGTATTCTCTTGGTCAGGGAATTAATACTTGGTAAATTTTGTATTTAGGAATAAATCAGCATGATGTGACTTTTGGAGACAACACAGAGAGAACAAAAGAATCCAGTTACTTCAAAGTTCAGAAGCTTTGATTCATAATGGTTACTCCTTGGTGATATATCATACCATGTATATTTAAGGTTACCTGGTCAAACTCAGCGAAATTTGCACGGTTTTGTAGGCAAAAGCTGGAATATCATTATTAATATCACCTAAATGATTTTAGATGCTCAGCTGTAGTGATAAGAGGTGAAGACTTCTCAAGTGATTTATTCTTTTCACCTCTTGTTCCAAGACTACACTCTGCAGGAAATCATCCACCACTGCCCAGATAAAGCAATAGTTTTATCTTCATAGACTCAAGTGAAAGCACAGTGAGAGCAATACTGGATCATATTCCAGGAAGGCTCATGCTTTGATAAGATCTAGCTTCCAGGATGATTAAAAAAATATTGCATTGGTATTGGAATGCATCATCTATCTTTCTTTCTTTCTTTCTTTCTTTCTTTCTTTCTTTCTTTCTTTCTTTCTTTCTTTCTTTCTTTCTTTCTTTCTTTCTTCTTTCTTTCTTTCTTTTTCTTTCTTTCTTTCTTTTTCTTTCTTTCTTTTCTTTCTTTTCTTTTTCTTTCTTTCTTTTCTTTTTCTTTCTTTCTTTCTTCCTTTCTTTCTTTCTTCCTTTCTTTCTTCCTTTCTTTCCTTTCTTTCCTTTCTTTCCTTTCTTTCTTTCTTTCTCTTTCTTTCTCTCTTTCTTTCTCTCTTTCTTTCTCTCTTTCTCTCTTTCTTTCTTTCTTCTTTATCCCCTTTCTTCGGCTACTTCTCCAATTTTTATATCTTAGTTTTCTTGCCTCCTGGATTATATACAGGTAGAACTAAGACAGAAGACTGAATTTCTGCCTGTGATATTTTATCAGATGAAGTGGTGCATTTTAGTGCATTTAATGTCTTGGAATGCCTGGGGTTCACCCTTTTGCAGGTGACAGAACGTGGATTATACGCTATGTTTTGATGATTTACTTGAAAAGCAGCTTGGCTTTGTATTTGGGTGAATGTCAACCTTTCTATCTCACCTTGATAGTTCTTTATGCTTGTGTGGCATGCAACCAGAGGAACAAAAAAATTGGAGAGATTTGACCTATATCTCTGAAAAGTGTCTGAGCCTACAAAGAAGAATCTTCTGCCTCTAGTCCTAGAGGATTTCTTCCACTAACTCACTTCAATCCAATTAAAAAAAAAAAAAATTGAGGACTCTACAATTTGTTTGAATTAAGCTCATTGTCTGATTAGAAGCTCTGACTAAGCAGTTGTAAGAATACAGTGTGTATTTAAGTGAAAAAGCTTTCTCTGGTTGATTAATCAAGGGAAAGTTTCATGGTTCAACTACCCAGCACTGGTTTTACTGTGATTTGCAAAGAGAGGAGATCACAGAAGAGTTGGTTTTTTCAGAAGGGTTGTTTTTTTTTTTGTTGTTTGTTTTTGTTGTTTTTTTTTTTTTTCCTCTAAAGAACATGCCCACTACATTGTATTGCAATTTTATTTAATTTCTATTTGACCATCATTCATCACCATTTACTCTCAGGTCACACCATGACAAGAGTTGTAATTCAAACAGCACATTTCCTGTTAAGTTTGCTATGATGCATTGATGAGGTCTATCCTTCTTTTGGAGAAGTACAACTGTATGGGATCTTTTTTATGTTATCTATCAGCATTTTGGTTTCCTTTTAAGGTGAGAGGGTTATTAATGTTTTCAGAGTAAATTTTGATATAGACTTCTAGTCTCCATTTTTCATTCCCTCATTTTAATTTCATTACCCTCCAAATTTTTCTCCAGTGCTCTTAATATAACTGTGTGATAGCCTCAACCATTTCTCTTGATATTCCCCAAACTACAAGGAAGGCTTCCCTACATTTGTTTCACTTCCATGCATTTTATTTTTCTTCTCTTTGAATGCTGTTACTTATTGCCAGCCATAACATTTAAAATGTGTAATCCCTTTAAAACTACTATATTTTACACAAGATCTCTGGTGATTTAAGTGGCCTGGTACTTGCCAGATTTTTCAGGTTTAGGTTGCACCTTGTACTGCAGGAGGGGAGGGACTTCAGGGTTTGTTGGAAGGGCAGGAAGTCTGTGTATTTCTGAGGTGAAAGGGCAAGGCAGGTGAGTTGTTTTAGAGAAGCAGATTCTTGATTTATTTCTCATGCCTAGGTATGATGACCCTGGCAAAAGTCAATGATCACATCCAGCTTTTTTCCTCAGGATCTCATCCCAGCCAGTGCTCAGGGTAGAACTGTTCTATGGGTTAATCAGGGTGAGAAGGCCATTATGCATTCTGGGACCTGTGTTGAGTTGTTACCGGGGAATTTTGAATGAAGCAAGCGATTGCAGTGAAGTGAAAGAAGATCTGACAATGAAAGCAGCTGTATCTTTTTGAGAAACTGGAGTTTATTCCTATCTATGACATGGAATGTTATTTTGTGTTATCAAATAACTTTGACCTGACTTTTCTCACTTGTAAACTAGATTCTTTATTTCCCTGGCATCTTATGTGCAAAAGTGTTGTCACATTTTAGGAACTGTATTCTCCATTTAAGTATTCCCACTAAAACCATGAGCCACTCACCGCTACTGGACTGAGATGAGAACAGTTTGCTGGAAACAGCAGTGAGATAACAAAACGAACATGAACAACAAGCAACCTCAGTAACAAAAGTGTACATGGAGCCCATTACCTGACTGCAGCCTCTCTGACAGCAAGAGAGACCTTCCTCTGGAAAGACTCCCTTCCCCACACCCCTGGCAATGGTGTGAGCTGGTATAGAACAACCTCCAGGTCCTGCCTGGCCTGGGACAAGTGTTTATAAATCAGAACTAAAACTGTAGTCAATAAATCCATAAACATAAAAAGTGCTGTCTAACTTTCAGCATTAGGAATGCTGAAAAATCAGTTTCTAACAACCTCTCAGACTTCACATGCAAAATCACTCGATGCTTTTGACCTTAAACTCCCTGTGATGCAGAAACCCTCTTTAAAATGTATATAATAATGAATACATCCCCATCATTTTAGAGGGGTGAGAGGTTGGGGAAATAAATTGGTATTTGGGAAGCTGTCATGTAGTAGAAATGTGTGAATTAAGTTTCTGTTTTTAGAACAGTGTTTTAAGAGTGTTCCACTAATAATAGCTGCAACTGCACATATAAAATGAAGAGGAATAAAAAATAGAGAAGCTTTTAATAAATGAGTTCCATCCAAGCTGTGCATTGCACGAGGAGTTAGGGGATTCATCAGCTTTTCATGCTTGTGGTCTTGTGTCTAAAGAGTACCATAAGCAGGAGGACTAAATTTCAATGGCTCACATGTGGTTGTCAGATAATTTGCAGTGTAAGCCAATAATACTTTTAACATTGTTTTATGGGTATGTATATTTGAATTCATGCCTATGCATATATATTGACAGATGCAGTTACAAATCATATTCACTGATCAGTTAATACTTTTTTTGGACTCTAAGACACTGTTGCATGTTTCAGAGATATCTTGATGTTTTCAAGCTTTGGCTTTTACTGCATTTGGATCTTTCTTCCTATTAATTTTTGGCTTTGATCACATAGTTGATAGTAGAGTTTCATCTGTAATGTAATTTACATCAATTGTGCAAAATTGTTGTCAAATGACCTTGCTAATATGGCAAATCGCATATAAGAGAGGGTATTTAAATGAGATCTAAATGTTTAAATAGCTTAAAATCTTAGGATTAATAATATTCAAAATGTTGACTGTGCTACTTGAGTCTTATAACCTTTCTCAAATGTATCCTTAGTTAATTATCTCTAAACCCAGCCTTTTAAAACATTATTCTGTGTCTAGAGATTGATATTTAACTTTTTCCTATTAATCATATTTAGTTTTAAGATTTGGAAAGGTAGTCCTCTAAGGTTCAGCTGACATTTAGACTATTATGTTGAGACTTAGCATTGATATATTTTGGTTGCTTAACCCCTCTTGTCAGCAGTTTTGTATTTTAGGCAGACCTTGCTGGTGTGACACTGGCATTTATAGAAGAGTGAATTAATTTTAATAAAACAATTCCTGTCCGTATAGTTATAGCAGTTATGACTATTATCCAAAAACAAAGCAGTATGAAGCTGTAATCAATCTATAGGAAACAGTTTCACATGAAGATATATTCATATCCCTGGTGAAAACTGATGCTGATACTTTTTAAACTGTAGGCCTTTTATTGCAGGCCTTTTATTTTAACCATAATATGTGCTTCCCAGTATATAAAAAAAAAGGGGGAAAAAATCCAACACCACCAAAAGAAAACAAAAAAAAAACCAACCCAACCCTAAAGTCAAAACCTCATTTTTCAGTGGTTAAAGCTTGATAGGTTCATGAAAACTGTATAGGTTACTCCATGACTCTGTCTGTTGAAGGCTACAGGGAAAAAAACCTTCATGCTATGGATTAAGGAATCTAAGGGTGTTTAAGCTATAGCAAGGTCTCTGTCATTCTGTTGTTTATTACTTCTTCCAGAATTGAAAAGCTCTTATTCTGGCTGCATCCTAACTCACTGTTTCTTAAAGGAATACTTTTTAGGGGTCACGGGAAGATAATGTCAAATGATATGACTAGAAATATGGTACCTGGATTTCAGTATCTCTAATCAAGCTGGTATTTGATTGTAAGGCTGGAGTGCTGAGTGCTGTCAATGCGTCACTGCCACTTAGACAGCAATCCATGTCCCTCCTCTATTTCTAGGCAGGAGAAGAAATATTTCATGGATGTGTCATGCACTGGAACTAAACTGGCATAATATAAAGTAGAAATAGTAAAATCAAAGTTGTCAATAAATTGGTGATGGGCAGAGGGAGAGTGAATTACTTGCTCGGTGTAAACACTAATTTCAATTCATCAATTCTACTCTTTTTTTTTTTTTTAAGAGGTCAGAAATTGACTGAAAAATGCTTATTTACATTTAAAACTATCCTGAGATTAATGAACATTTTAATGCCCCTGAAGTTTTGAAAATAGTGATCAGTAGATAACATACAGAACATGTTAATTATCTTCCTAAGATTACTTATTTTTCCATAGTCCTCTGAATTTTTGAATTATGGCATCTGAAGGTCATTTATGAACAATTTGTATGACAATTCAGAGCTAATAAACAGCCTAGTGTACTATGAATTACCACCTGCTCCCTTTTTGCAAGAAAGCATCTCTCAATATCCATCTCACACTACTGTTTATCACATTTCAGACTGATGTCTACTTTCTGCAGGAGAACCTTAAAAACAGGGTTTGAGAATTAGTATCTAGTTTGTGTTCTGCTCTCAGAATTTTTTTCTCAGTGCTCCTGATGTCTAATCTGTTTTTTTCATAAACATTTCTGTAAATACCATCACCAGGTACCATCCTTGTCTAGGGCAGAGGGCAGAACAATCTGTTTCAGTTGTAGTATCCTGGTTTTGGTGGGATGGAATTAATTTTCTCCAGGGTAGCTGGTGCAGTGCTGAGTTTTGGATTTAATATCAGAACAGTGTCAGAAACACACGGATCTTTTGGTGCTGAACAGTGTTTGCCTTCAGTCAAGGACTGTTCAGTGTCTCATGCTCTGCCTGTGAGACGGGACACAAGAACCTGGGAGGGAGCATGGCCAGGACAGCTGACCTGAACTGGCCAAAAGAATATTCCATAAAATATCATGTCCAGTATGCAAACTGGATGGAGTTGGCTGGAAGAGGTGATTGCCCAGGCATGTAGCATCAGTCATTGGGTCACCACCCAAGAGGTTGAGCATCACTTCTCTCTCGAGTCTTATCTCTCATTCTCTTTCATTACTATTATTTTTATACCTTATTTTGTTTCATTTTTTTAAACAGTTCTTATCTCAATGCAAAAGGTTTGCTTTTTTCCTTCAGTTCTCCTCCCAGCTGGTGGGGTGAGGGGGTTGTTTGAACAAGTGGCCATGTGGTGTTTAACTGATGGCTGGGGTTAGACCATGACAGGTAGGAAGGACCAAATGAAATCCTGTCCTCCTCCTAGAGGACTTGTGTGAGAGCACAGGTTGATATAAAGCACAGTAGGCCCAGAGGGAAACCCTACCTTGCATCCAACAGAGTGAAATGTGTGTATAAAGAGTGGCTGCACAGGCACAGGTGGGGTTTGTTTTCTGCGGCTGCCACTGCTGGTGGGAGGCCTGAGCTGGGCTGAGCAGTACACTCTCAGCTCAGTGATAGCCTTGTCTTCCACTCAGCCTAGAATCTTCCACTCCAAACAGAAGAACATTCTTTATACTGCCAATTCTTTTCCCTGATGGTGTCCAGTACAGCAGTCAGACTGACCTTTGCCTGTCCTCTCCTGCTTCACCTCTTCTCCAGGAGGGCAGCACTCGAGAGAGAGGATAAAGGGAGAGGGTGGGTGGGTGCGTGAAGGGAGCCTGCTCCACGGGTGGGACTGCTGCCCACATGGAGAGAACACATGTGTGTGTGCAGGCTGCAGTCTCCCACAGGCACTGCTCCCAGGCTGCCTTTTTTAGAGAAAATATTTAAAATAGCTGATGCTTCTGTGACTCGAAGTCTGATGTAAGGTGGGATTCACAGTGGTGAGAGCGCGCCAGGTTGTGTTCAGGGGCACCAGAGAAGAACCTGGCCTTTTGTTTATGTTGCTCACACAATTTAGGAGTTAGTATGTACTGCGCTATATATATATTGTGTTGATATATACGTTTGAAAATAGTAAATTCCTGAATTTATGCAACAGCTAGTCAAACAATAAAGGATGTAGAGAGCTGAAATATAGAATAGGTGCCACGATTACTCATCCTCCTCCCACTCTCTGTTGGTAATACTTTCCCTTAAAAGTAGAAGGCAATGGTAAATTTTAATGACTTTTTCTTTCCAAGTTTCTATTTTTAGATTTATAGGTAGAAGAGGCTAGCAAATATTTTTAAGTTTTAGTGCTCACAGAAAGTTCCAAATGAGCAGTCCTTGAGAATAAAACCTCTAGCTCTGGCAGGACACAGGAAAGGTAGAATGTGCATAAGCTTCAGGCCTCTGTGATGTGCTTGGGCGCTGGAAGTGTTCCCATTGTGTGACCTTTCAGCTGAGACTACCTGTAAAAGTATCAATTAATGTTAACAGTTTTATGGTGTGGGTTCTTGCACTTTGAGAACTTTGCTAAGACCATTTATTAACCTTATCTGATGTTCAGAATAGTCAAATGAACTGTTTTTTGTTGCTTTTAGTGCTCACTAATCCCCTCAATCACTCAGTCCTTCAGCATCAAAAAAGACCTTTATTCCTAGAGACTGAGAACTAATTCTTGTGATATATTAATGCATTTTTATTCACCATATTCAAATAATATGTACAAGATTGATAGATGGTCATGTTTGTGAGATTCTACATTTCCAAATTTCCAGATTGTTCGATTCTCCCTTTCTGTACAACTCTGAACTGCATGAGGTACATACTTTATTTGTACATGGTGAAATGCAAAGAAGGTTGGCTGCAGATACTCAAACAATTCCATCTGAGCTTTTTTTTAAGTTAGTGATTGCTATTTTAATGGAAATTTGGTGAGGAAAAAAAATCTTCTGTTTTCATCTGAGTTGAGTGAATATTTTTGTGAGAAAAGGTTTCTATCAAAATCTGATTCTATTTTTTTTAAGTTTTACTTTGAATTTTTTGTATGAGTTTTCAGATGACCTTTACTGAGAATGGTTGTTGCTTCTATTTTCATTTCCTTCAACCTTTTGTGCTATGCAAATCAAATCTATAGGTAGTGACCCACCTGCCCAGTCAGCATTAGAAATTCCTCATGGGACATGCTGTACAATCATGTAGGGAAAACCTATTACTACTAGCAAGGACTGGTACTCAAAGATAAAACAAGTCTACAAGTGTGACAAACTATGAGAGGGAAAGCATGGATAGCCATAGTAAAAACGTAGTGTTACAAGCTCAGATTAATAGCTTTGAATAATTTAAATGTATAGGGTTTGTTCATGTGTCTGACCTTGTTGTGATTAATGCTCAGGTCTAGAGCTACAAATAATATTCCCCTCTGCTCCACAGGAGGCTTCTTCAGCTTCAGTTTTGGAGGGCATGTGCTAACCACTGCATAATTCCTAAGGGGGTGTTGCTTGATCGAGCGACTTGGCCACACTTGTGGCGCTGAAGTCCACCTGCTATTCAGGAAGCATAGGAAACGAGGCAGGAGGCCAGATGTCACAGATGTCACGTACTAAAGACCTTGTCTCACTGTGGATGGCAGCTCTGGAACGCAGCACTCAGCACACTCCTTGCATCACTAAAAGGGTAAGAGGAGAACAGTGTGATCTTCCTATAGTTCATATTGCATCCTGACTTTTGGGAGGATGCTGAACAGGTCAAGGTGCAAGGTGTTAACAGCTTTCCTTTTTTTTTTTTTTTTTTTTTTCCAAGTGGTTTATTTCAAAATCATAAGGGAAACAGTGAACATTACCAATTATGCTTATTGTTTAACAAGTACCTGAATCAGTTTCTAAGTCCTTGGAGATGATGTATACCTTTGTAAGCACATAATTTGAATACAGATTAGAATTTCTTCTAGATTTGCTAGAAATAAAACTAATTTCCTCTAGATTTCAGGTTCTGAGTTTCATATAATTTGTAATAATTAACCTTACAACCATAACACGTTAAGTAAGGGTACATTCATAACTGAGTAACCTTTCTTCACAGTGCCCAAGTTCTTTGCACAATCTAGGCTAAACTTGTGACATGCTCAGGTAAACATATGAAAAAACCCACTACCCCCAAACAGAAACAACCCTCTCTTATCCTGGAACAAAAGCTCACAAGAACAGACGTCTTTTCATTTAAATTTTTCATACTGTTTTGCCATAGCCAGAAAGAGTGTCTCTGCTTTCTTTAGAGGTTTATTTTTCTTCTGAGTCTGAGTTACTCCATCAGAAAGGTGATTATCCATTTTCCAAGTCCTGTGAGCCAAAACATGCTGTGCACCTTTATGCTTTGTGCTCTAGCCATAAGAATTTCCCAAAGGCAAGTCAAATGGCGGGATAAATTAGAGAAGAGAATGGACAGCAGTTTTCTTCCCTAAGCTACAGCCTGTTGGATGTCTCACAGCCAGAAGCTTGGCACTACTGTGATGTATTGCAAACAGCTGGATTTTAAATTTTTATTTTGGAAATTACCTTCATAATTAATTTTCCATCCTGAACACATTTTGTTTAATCATTATGGGGCAGGTTCATCCTTCAATTATCCAGATTGCTACAGCAAAAAGATGAGGCAACTATCCAAAGCTATAGGTAATATAGTATTTTTAAATAATGTAAATCTTTGGAAATACTGTTCATGGTAGACAAAATTATTAAAGTCTTAAAGACAACTCCTCCTATAAATAGTTAAAATTTAAACAAAATTCTACACCCAAAAATCCAGCAGTCATATGTGATTAATTTTACAGCACTTTTTCAAATTAGGTCTCCTAGCTATTCAAGCATTTTAGTGTAAGAGCTGAGGCTTTAATAAAAGAATATAATTTATCTGACTTGCACTTCCCAATTTTCAAACTCTATGTCAAAGTACAACTAACTGTGCCTGTCCTTTGGTAACTGCCCATATATTGTTGGTACCATGACACATATAAAGGTTTTTGAATAACTGACATTGCTTCTCCATTCCTTGAATATTTTTGGTCAAATAATTATTCTAGTTACATTAGGAATGAGGGAAGGAGTAGAGAAAAGAGGTTCAAGTTGCCAACTCTTTAGCTACTTTTGCTGCCACTCATATATTTTATATATATTTAATATATTGTAATACTTTTTTGGTTGGTTGGTTGTTGGTTTTTTTTGTTTAATACTGCTGAGATATACTGAGTTTTTTACTGTTTTATGCCAGCATGGTCCTTTCTTAAAATGATAGCAGGTTGATAAGAGATTTTGATAATTTTGCCTATTTATAAATAGCTATTTCCCCCTCTTTTAGAATTGCAAATACTTTATTTGGAGTCCATGCTTTTGGGAAAGTTTCAAATTAGAAATAAATGGCAAAAATGCTCTCTGTGTAATTGCCCAACCTTATTATAATTGCAAAACACAAAATAAGTGCAAGTTATTTAAAACCCTTGCTAGTTATAGACTATAAAATGTGAAGTTAGTCTGAAATTAAATGGAAAACTATGTAAGCTCTAGTAAAATGCTGTTCTGTGTATTTTATGTGATATGCATTTCTATTAGGAAAACCAGACTGCCCTTTACTCCTCTAGTGTTTACAGGACATGTGATTCCACTCTGTGGTGGGGTTATCTCTCCCTCTTCTTTGCTTGTTCTCATAGCAGTGATATCACACAGTATCAGCATTAGAACAAAATTCCTTATTACAAAAAAAAAAAATACTTAAGTTCTACATGCCTGAACTCTGTTGAAATTGGTGGAAATACCAAGGTATAATTTTAGCTTGGGTGATATGTAGAAGAAACATTAATTATCAGGAAACTATGAGAAAAATGTCTTTATCACTGTAATTTTTTTTTCCAACATATTTAACAAATTAACACAGGCTGGCTTTTGCAACCAGTATTGCAAAGTACCAGATTTATGTCTATTATGGATGAGTCAACAATGGAAATAAATTGGTAATGGATAATGCTTCAATTCTGTTTGTCATAATCTTTTAACCTTACTCAAGAATACTTGCACTCAGAATGGCTGTTCTTCATTTTAACGTGATTTAATCAAAAAAGTAATTGTAGTGAAATGCTGAGCATGAGATAGTCATATTTGGGTGATCACACATAGCTCATTTGCATTTTGTAGTTATGCTACTTCAGTGCTACTCTTAGAATTTTTTTCTGTGTGGTTATGGAAATTATAAAAAAACCAGTCATTTATTCTTTGAACATTTCCATTGCTGCTAACAGTAATTAATCCTTTAGTGTCTTTAGATGTAACTAAACATCTGTATTTGGCAAGTCTTCTGTTTAACTAGAACCACTCTATAAAACACATAATTCATCCACTGTTGACTTCTTAATCAAGCCACTCAATTTAATTATTTTCACTTGTCTCTTTCTCTAAAATTCTGCTGTTTGACTTGGTCAAAACAAAGGTTTAGCCTTGAAAATAGAAAAGGCTACACTGCTTTATATAGTTTTTTCTTGAATCCATCCCCTAGGAACACTCACCTTCAGATAAAGGTAGATGTTCATATTTCTTAATATCACACCAGATGTGTTTCATCCAATTTTGTTCATTAAAATTTTCCCCAAAACAGTCCTTATGGAAAATGATGATTTGGCAAAAGTAAAAAAAAAAAAATCAAAGAAATATACACATTTTGGAAGAGTTTTTATTAATATATTTTTTAACATCCCTAAGACCAAAATACTCAATTTGAACTTTTTCAGAATGGATTTTTTTTTCCTGGACGAACAACTTGTTTGTAATTATTTTCATTCTACAATAGTTTTTAAATGCTCTACTAATATCTGTGAAGTCTGTGTCACAAAAAAAAATTGCTTTTATTTGTTTTCTGAGAAGTATAATATCAGAATTAAGCACTGAACTAATCTTATTCTTACTTTTTAAATAAGATGGTTTTAATTTTATTTTTCTTCTAGTGGGTAGTAAACATCCCAAAGTCCAACATTTGTCAAACAGATAATTGGATTCCAAGACAGCATGGTAAAATTTACTTTTATGAAGATAGCTGACTTAGAGCAATACCAAATTGGAGGATTCTGCCTGCAAAATTGATGGTATCTGTGAAGGGCAAGCATTTTGCCATTTGTGGAAAGCAGCTGGCCAGATCACTTCATGGTTCAACAGGGCAAAGCAAAAGTGCAAGCTAGCGGGAGTAAAAGGATATTGAAGATCAGGAAACATACTGTCCCAAGCATATTGAGTAATTTTCTAACAAGAATCTCCCCACAGGTAAACATTTCAGTAAGGGACATGGCTTGTTTTATGTAGAGCTAAGCACTTGTTTGCTAAATGCCACTTGATTGCTAAATGCTGTGGACAAATTAGTAGCATGCTTGAGAGAAGAAAATAATTAGGATTCCCATTGCTGTGTTCATGGAGGTCTTAAAGTGAAGCATCCGAGTCCTTATAATCATAGCACACTTTTCTGCACTCATTTTCTGCTTTGGCATTTTCTTGTATCCCAGTGTTCTATGCAATCATCTACACTTTCAGCTCATTCTTTTGAGGGATACAGCTTCCTCTTTTACATCTCTAATTTCTTTATAAGTTAAGAGAACTTAGCCTCTGTCAGGATGAAGACATGATAGTTTTCCTGCTTTTTATGCAGACGACAAATGCTGATATCCAGTGGGGTAATTCTGTGTGGTTCTTTTACTGGATGCTGGGATGGAGCCCTGTGGGATCCCCTTAATTTGGAGGTGAGATACTGACTAAGAGAGATTACATCTTCTGGAAGATTTTGGTTGCTAAGTTATTTTAAGCATAAAAGTTCCTTCTCCTTTTCCAGTAGGAAAAGCACATAATGGCTAATTAGGCCCTCAGGGATCAATTTTCAAAACAGTGTGCAGGAAGTGTGAGCACAAATCTTATTTGTTAATGGGCTTTGTGAACATACCTCCTGTGATTTTTCAAAATTTAGAACGACAAAACAGCAACCTCATTGGAGAAGCAGGTTTAAATATATAGCATATGATGTCTTTTTCTTGGAGGCATTAGGCAGATGACACATTAAGGCCACAGAGTGTTTTTGTGGTCATTATGCTTTATTTCCTCAAACCTTCAAACAGAACAAAATAATAAAACAATCTCTGCAGGTCCATTGATGTAATCAATCCCATGGTTCTTACCTACCTCCTCTTTACTTAAAGGATGAAAAGCAACAAAAGACTAATTTTGGTGAGGAAAAACAATAATAAAAATAAACATTATTAAACACTTAATTGCATAGATTATTCAAGAATGAAATAACAAGACAGCATATGGAAAGACTCCATAGTAATATTGCATCTAATTCTCTCTTTAAACTGTTGGGAAAAGGTTCATTTCTGTTGCACAGGAAAACGCATAAATGCATATTTTTTAAAAATAATGTCAAACAGAAGGGGGAAAACGTGATTCATGAAGTATGTGAATATTATAGTGTGCTAATGGAATTGATTGTTATCATTTATAGTAATACTGAATGTTATGACTACAAGAAAGAATTTAGAAGTAGGTGGATGTGTTTGGAGACAGGGTGAAGCTGACTCAGGGGACATGCAGCTGTAAACTGAACACATTTGTCCAGTTTGGGTAATTTGTTCGGGTGTGCTAAGGCAGTTTTCTTGTGTGGTACCTGATTTCTGGCCTGGTCTGTGCGCAGATCACCTCACATTTTAGTAGGTTTTAAAAGTTAAAGTGAGGATCTGGATCCATGTGACTGGATACTGATAACACACCTGTGCATCGATGAGTAGACACACCAAAACATGCAAATGTTGCATATGCAGCCTATATCTTTATTAACTAGACACGATATACATATATCTGTTCTGACAAGTGTACAAATCAAAAAGGTAAAAGGACTAAAGTAAAAAAAATTACATTTAAAATCCTTAAGATTGTATTGTGTCCAAAAGACAGCCCATGCACTAAGGTTCTTACAATTTAAATAGGGAATAGAAAGGGTGTGACATCCTCCTCCGATTTTGATAACAAAAATCAAACAGCAAATTTAAATGGAGCTTGGACGTCAGTAGGTCAATGAGGGTTTGCCATTGATTTCAGTGGAGTCAGGATTCTGCCCTAAATTATTTTTTCATGAATGCAAAAGAAAATTGTAACAGAAAATACAAGTTAAGTTTGCCAAACACCAAGCTGGTATCTTATCAGCATAAGTTATTCATTCAGTTTTAAGCAGTTTTTGCTGATTATAAGACAATCTAAAGAAATCCGTTCCTTCTGTGTTTTTCCAACTCCAAATGTATAATTGTAAAATTCACAAATAATGAACAAGCACAAAATTCCAACTCACACTTGTTAATAAGAGCATTTGATTTCAAATACTTGAAGCTTCTCTAAATGACAACAATTTCTGTCCTGAGCAGAAAAGGATTTTTGTCTTAAATATTTCATTGCTCAAGTGGCATATTATCTAGAAAACATTAGATTTCCCAGAGAAAATAAAAGATATCTTAAAATATGTGAGCACAGATAATCACTATAAATTCATGATTTTATTTCTTAATGGTACTGGACAGTAGCCTAAAGTGGCAAGTTTTATTGCACTAGATATTTTTTGACCTAAGTGTATTTTTTTCTTTCAGTGCACATTTCATGGAATAGTACAATAGTGTGAGAATATTTATGTTGTGGTACATGATTTAAAAGCTCAGAATGTGTATTTGTTGCAGTTCCATTGTTTTACTACTGAATATCTAAATTCTGCCTTTCAGAATGAATTTGTTAATGTTTTGTTATATATGTTTACATCTGGTATAACAGATAACAAAAGTGAAAGGATCATTAGAATGCTAACTAGAAATTATGTGGTTAAGTGTTTAGTTTTGAATAATTTGCTTTCAAAGACAAATTTGCACCTCAAAGATCTCCTATATTTCCAACAAAGGCTAGCTAGGATGTTAGTTATGATACTGACACGCTCAAATCATCCTGTAAGTCAGTACTCCAGATTGAGAGAGATTCTAATAGAAGGAATGATTACTGAAACTTTAAAATCATCTGGCATCTGAGTGAATACATTTAATTTTTAGCTATATCTTTTTATACTTCAATAAATTTAATATATAATTTTAAAATTAATATTTTTTTAGCTCTTTTCTCCTTTGACATCTTGACTGCCAGGACTAAAAAACAATCCCCTCTCTTAGGTACTGTATGATTATGGAAACAGTCTACTTAGAATAATTATTCAATAATATGTCTTTCATGTGGATATTCCTGTTCCAGGATGGGAGTATTTTTTTTTCCTAATATAACTACCAGATTTGTAAGTATATTAAGTCTAGCTAGTCTCCTTTGTAAAAATTCTTATGGGGTCATTGTTGCAGCAAAGATATTGCAATTTATGGGTTTTTCATATATTTTTTGGGAAGAGTTGCAGCACAGATAAACTCTGAAAGAAGGAGAGTCCTTTCCCCTCCTATCTGGGCTTCTGTTAGATAGAGGTGCACACCAAAGTTTCTGCTTTTTTCACACTGTAGCTTCCAAATTCATACTTAAATTTAATAGAAACAAAAATATTTCATGGTTTGAAGCACTTTGCCAGTAGATTATATGGTTTTAGTTTCCATCACTGCAAAATTGAGGTGATTGTTTTCTTCTGCATGTCACCCATACTTTATGCACATTTTTTGCTCTCTCTCTTACCAGCTGTTTACAGGGCTCAAAAACATCACCCCTTCATGCTCCTGGTGACTTGCAATAATCCTTTTCTGTAGTCTATAGATTTTTAAAATTTAATTTAGCCAAGAGTTGAATGGATAAAATATCTCAAATTTCTAAAATATCCCAACTTGTTCCTTTATGAGTTCTTAAGACATTTTAAGCATCCTGTCATAGATACACAGAATTGGTGAGGTTGGAAAAGGCCTCTAAGATCCTGAAGTCCAACCATTAACCCAGTACTGCCAAGTCCACCACCCTAAGCGCCACATCTACGTGTATTTTGAATACCTCTAGGGTTGGTGATTCAACCATTTGCTTAGGCACCCTGTTCCACGGCTTGACCACTCTTTCCATGGAGAATTTTTTCCCAATATTGAATCTGAACCTTCCCTGGCACAACTTGAGGCCATCCTCTCATCCTATCACTTGCTACCTGGGAGAAAAGGCTGACCTCCAGCTTGTTACAACCTACTTTCAGAGAGTTATTGAGAAGGATAAGGTCTCTCCTGAGTCTCATTTTCTCCAAACTCCAGCTCCCTCAGCAATTTGTCCCCAGACCCTTCCCCAGCTCCATTGCCCTCCTCTGGACATGCTCCAGCATCTCAATGTCTGTGTTGGAGTGTTGTACCAGTGCTGAGTACAGGGGGACAATCCCTGCCCTGCTTCTGCTGGCCACACAATTGCTGATCCAGGCCAGGTGCCACTGACCTTCTTGGCCACCTGGACGCACTCTGGCTCTTGTTCAGCTGCTGTCCACCAGCACCCCCAGGCTTTTTTCCACTGAGCAACTTTCCAGCCAGTCTGGAGCACTGCATGGGGTTGTTGTCACTCAGGTGCAGGACCTGGCACTTCACCTTGTTGAACCTCATATAGCTGACCTTGACCCATCAATCCAGCCTGTCCACATCCCTCTGAAGAGCCTTCCTACCCTCCAGCAGATCAGCAATCCCACCCAACTTGGTGTTATCTCCAAAGTGACTGAGGGCATGCTTGCTCCCCTAGTTCAGACCATTGGTAAAGCTATTGAACATGACTGACCCCTGAACTGAGTCCTGGGAGCATCACTTATATCCAGCAGCCATCTGGATGTAAGTTCATTTTCCGCAACTCTGCCCTGGCCATCCAGGCAGTGTTTTAGACAGAGAGCAGTGCCCTTATCCAAGTCAAAAAAAGTCAATATCTCCAGAGAATGTTGTGGAAAATGGTGTCAAAGGCTTTACTAAAGTCCAGAGAGGTGACATCCACAGCCATTCTGCCATCTACTAAGTGGGTCATTGTCGTTCTACAAGATTAAATAACTCATGTATTCACTCAAGATGTAAAAGAAGGAAAAGAGGAAGTTTTATTTCTGACCTCGCAATATATAGAATTCTAAAAGTGACAGTGGATTGGAGGGTGAAATTGCCACCTCTCCAACCACACTGGTCAAACCACCAGTCCATCAATTCTCTCCTCCTACAAAGAAGAATACAAAACAATCATTGTTTACATGAACAGTGCGTGAGAAACTCCAGTAGAAATATGCAAACATCAGAAGGTATAGAAAAATTTTAAAAGAACTTTAAAACTTTTAAAATAACAGGCCGACAGGTCACCTTGTTGGTCTTACTCTGCACAGGAGACACTGTCTGTGTTTTTTGGTCTTTATCTGACCACCCCTCAAACTATATTTCCAAGATAAAGATTATTTTCTTTTCTAACAATTAAAAACACAATTTGTGTTCTTCTCCCTTGAGTCAGTACTACTTTACTTCTAAACTTCTGAAAGTTAGCTGCCAAATCTACTACTTTACTGAGACCTTCCACCACTGAGAGTTTTTTGCCCTCCTGCTGTTCCCCTGAGCACATTCTAGTTTTCTAACACTTATCTCTGACAGTTTATCTGCTTTCTATCTTGCCTAAGGTGCCCAAATCTCCTCTACTACCTTTCCCAAAAGTTTTTTCTACCTCACCCTGTATGCCAGAAGGGCCCTCCAGCAAAAGTCTTTTCCTACCACTTTGCCATCTGCCAGAGCTGAGCTGGGTTTTGTACTGTGCTTGTTAAGAACTAACTGATTAGTATTAATGCAGTATAACCAGGTTTTTAAAGTCTTTTGCTAGCCTTGAAGAATTTCTTACTGTGTATTCTAAAGATATCATAATTTCCTAAAGTGACAATCGAGCTTCCTGTACCTCTTTGAAGCACCCTTTACAGTGATTCTTCAAGTTTCTACTTTGTCTTAAAAACATAAGTGCCTTAAGAAATGCTGATAAGTGCACTCAGGTACTTACCTAAAGGCACCAACGTGTAAATGCTGTTGCCCTGTGTGACAAGAACAGCTGCAGGGAGTGGCTTCCTGGGCTGCTGCTATCACTGGAACCTCACTGTCTGTCAAGGGAATAAATGCAATAAAATGAGCATTAGGACATAACAAATGCTAGTTGGGATCATGAATTTTGACAGGACGAACAGCTGAAAGTCAGGTTTGAATTTATCCTCCTAAATAAGGCACATTGTAAGTTTGGCCTAATATTTATGCATTGCTGAAGTTCGGGACAAATGGGACCTAGAAGCATTAATTTGTAATGTATTGTAGTGAATGCAACACCTTGGTGCTGAAGTGGATTGATTATTTTGCCTTTCTAGGAAAACATCTTTGATCAATTAATTACCTTGCTTAGATATTACTCCATAAATTACAATTAAATTTGAATGAAACCTGGTAGTTATCAGAGATGAAAACTGATCTTTTTCTCATGAACTTAGATATCCAATTTCTAGGAATAGTACTAGTGCATTTCTCCCATTAGAGGCTTCTACAATATATAAAAAAACCAATAAATTCAAGAAAATATGAATAAAAAGAAGTGAAAATTAGATTAAAAACTTTTCTATGTCAATCCCTCAGGTTAATCAGACAACAGATTGTGGATTCTGAATCTCAATCTTCTTTCTCCAATTACATCTACCGGAAATAAAATTATTACTGAGTTGATAAACTGGAGAGTGTACTTGGAAACAAATGTTAGGTTTTATATCTTTGGAAGTAGGGGCAGTTTTGGGGCTTGAATGTAAAAGTTTCTGGATCTTTCAGATTTTTTTAAACTATTTGTATGCAACCAGTGTATTTTTCTTTCAGTATATCTGTTAATAGCTATATTTGACACTGAAATACTGTGTAGTTCTTAAAGAACCACTTACTTTTAGAGATCAGTATATATAAAGAAAAAGAAGAGTGGAGTAGAGATTACTATCTGATCTTTCAGGGAAATAAACTTCTAAAAATATTCCCCTCTAATTTTCTTTTAAAGAAGCCTCAAGGAAGAAAATGTATATTGCATTTGTCATATCACAAGATGTCTAAGGCATAGTTTGCACCCAAACTGTGCAAAATATGAGGTGGATCACCTGAGTCACTGCTCTTCCAAAGTTTAAGCTCTATCTCTTAAGACAACATCAGGATATTTTAAATTAGAAAACATAATCAATGCACAAACTTTTTTAGCACTTCTCTGTGTAAAATCTTGTAAATATGTCATTATGTACATGGTAAGATAGTTTTTACTGGCTATTTCTAATGCAGTGGTTAAAACCTTACCATACTGAAGAATTTTTTTTTTAATTTATTTTAAATAAGTAGTGAGTGCAACTGAAATTTGGGCCATTCGGGTTTATTGATTCAGCCCTTTCATATGTCAGCTTCTGTTAGCATATCCCAAGGCAGAGAGCTCTGGTATCATCAACATCAGAGGAAAGACTTGAAGAAAGTTGTCTTCACAAAATATGCTGTCTCATTCTCCACTTATTTGATTTTGAGCAGGAATGTCTGCTCCTTGGATTATTTTTGCCTCCTGGAGGCTGCCTTGAGGGAAATACAGCAAAAGCACAAAGGTGTTTTTCAAAGGAAGAAGTTCTATCTTCATTTGTGTAGTCTTTAAGTAAAGGTGAAAGTGATATGGGGCTGCATGACTTGGGCCAAATGTGCACAGATCAATACTTAGGTCATTCTGGCTCGTGTCTAAAGCAAGTCATGGTATAAAAGGTTTAGTCCATTTTCTAAAAGTTCATCTCCAAGAGGGCATATTTTTCTTGATGCAGTAGAGCAGCTGCCATATTGGTTGCCAGAGGGATGGGAAGTTTAATAGACATTTAAAATTTTAGATTGCTCTGGCTCCACGTAGAAGTTTGAGCTGTAAAATAGTGAAATGACAAAAATGGCATAAAGTCCTGATGTCGCCACCTGGAAGGATGCAGATAATTGAGTTGGACTGAGTTGCTGGAAGCTTATCATCTCAGTGCACTTTACAGCAAAATTAATATGCAGCCAGAAATCCTTGCATCCTAACAAAACTGTGCACTTTTATAACACAACGAATCTCAGCATTTCCAAGGAAGCTTTCAAGCAGGATGTAACTTTTATGTAAGAAAGATGTTCTGTGGGCTGGAACATCATACAACACTTTCCAGGTGCACACACAAACACACATACACACACACACACACACATATATATATACATATATATATATATATATATATATATATATATATACATACATCTGTTCAAAGATAAAAAGTGTGCAAATTATTATAAATTTTAAGCTGGTGTAAAATATTTCAGAAAGTCTGTGACTGAATAAAAGCTCTTGTGTGGGATCAGGAGTTTGCCAATTGTGCTACGGAGGTTCTCACCCCACAGTCAGATCCTCAAACACCACAGCATTACAGGTACAAATGGATGCTTCACAATGTGGTTTAAACTGGCCACTGATCCCAAAAGATAAAGAGAGGGAGAAAACATAAAGTTATGGAGTTCTAATCTTTCTTAACCTGATAGGCAAGAATTAATTTATAACATAGGAAAGACAAAGTTATTAGGTAGTCTTGGATTTATTTTTGGAAAATTCATTTAAAACTAACATTCTGACTACTTTGGGGTAAAATGAGTATGAGACCAGACTTGGATCTTGATACTAACTGCCTTTTGTAGAAACTACTCCTTTGATTAATATGAGTAGTTGAACTTTTTTTTTTTTTTTTTTTTGCTTTGTTGTAGGATAAATCAAAACATACTTGTGAGAATTTTGTAGTTGTTTCTGTACTGGGATGATTAATTTGTGGCTAGAGACTTGGAGGACACAGAGAAGTCTCTCTTTTCTCACATTTGGAAGAGGAAGGCATTGTCAAACGCCTTCAGACTGCGTAGGGGATAAAAGGCACTGATGGTTTGAAGCTATGTCATGTTCAGTAAACACCCACAGGATGGTATGCATGAGAGATATCCTACACAAAGCTCTGGGAATCTTGGGAAGATTTTAGTAGCTCCTGCAGCTCTGTATGTGACAAAATCAAAACCTGGGAACCTGTCACAAGTTGTACCTACACAGCAATGACTGAATACAGTGAGGAGTCACCTTTAAACCCTGTTCACCCTCAGAGGAAACACTTCAGGACAGAGCAGCAAAAGGATATTTTGCATTAAGCACTTTATCATGATTTTTAAGGAAGAGACACATCCTTGCTACTCCACAGACAACAGTAATATTTTTAATAATTATATCAAATTATATAATCTAATTCAGATGTCTTTCATCACCCCAGGCATAACCAAGTGACATGCATTTTTTAAAAAACAAACCCTCACCAGAAATAAGGACATTCCCATCAGCACCTAAGGAAGGGTTTGAAAGAAACAGATTGACTTCCAGACACATGATGAAAAGCTCAATTGATTTTAGTGGAGTTGCTCTAAAAAATTCTATCTTAAACCAGGTCAGAATCCAGCCCTTTTTTCAGCTATATGTTCAACAGAAAAATAGAGGCAAAAATTTCACAGCAGTGATTGAAAGTAGGATGTTGGTTACTGAGGAAAAAACATATCTGGGAAAGCTACAACAAAGGAAACTATTTTCAGACTGCCCATATTTGAAAAATCATTCCTAAAAATTTAATATCCTGCAGTATTTTTACTAAGATTTGTCATGTAGGAAAAATCCTCTCTGAGGAATTCCTTATGACTTTGCAATCCACATGAGCATATCATTTCCTTTTTAATCTATTTAGTGATGCATTCATCAAAGATTTAGGTGTGGAGATTTTGTGCAGCCTGGAGAACTCTGTGAAAAAACTGTTGAGAGATACATATATAGCATAATGCATGTGGAGGAAAAGGTATGGGGAAAAAGTATGAACCCCTGTGTTTCAGCAACAACAAAATTCTACTTAAGTAGGTATGAAAATCTTGTGGTTCGAAAAAATATAGTAGAGAGAAAGCAATGTCACACGATGGATTTGCATTTGATATGCAGATTACAATGCCAGATCATCCTTTGATTTTTGCATAAAAGAAAAATGTAGACACAATTAAGTATATGCATGGTACCAGCATTAATATAAGAACAAGTTAAGTGGTTCTGGATCAGGAAATTAGATTATAATGAACTCAATGTGATTTCATTGAGGTAATAGAAATTTAAACTTGATAACTATTTGAAAGAAGAATAGGCAATAAGTTAGCATTCTGTTTCCCTGGAGGGAAAAGAGCCTTGACAGGACTGTTTCTCTCATTAAAAGCTGACATGTCTTTGTCCTAGATTATTTGCTGGCTTCGCTAGAGAGTTTGCAGTTATCTGACACACATGTTCTTCATATTCCTATATGGATGAAAAGTCTAATTAAGTATATACGTATACAATTCAGTCTCTCCGTAGCTCTGTTGGAGTGGAAGTTTACTAAACTGTTTTTAAACCAGATTTAATTCAGAACTGTTGGACATAAGACCTTATAATTCAAGCTACCTATTTGTAAAGGAAAGTGTCAAAATACCCCATCAGTTTGGAAAAGGGAGCAACTATACAATACAATCACATGTATTGGGCCAGATCTGAATGCAATATAATCCTACCAAATTCCTTTTTTTTTATTTCAAGTTCTAAATTTATTGATGAAGTTGTTGCAAATTGGATGCTAGACTTGAAAGTTAAATACATTTCTAATTATTTAATTCATTTTTACTCATCTTTTCAATGAAACAGGACCTATATTGACCTTAAAAACTGAGGTAGTAAAATATGGATTGGATTTGCACTTAGACCTATGGACAACTGTATCTACAATTAATTAATTTGGAGTGCTGATCAGTAAAATGAATGTTGGAATTTAAAATTAACTATCAGAACCTTTGATTTTAGTTCGTCTCTATGCACAAAATTCTTTCAACCCTTAAGTTTATGTTAAAAGTCAATATTAGAGTTAATATAAAGTCCAGTAATTTCCTTACTAACTTATATTTCTGTACTCCCATAGACAACCCTTCCATGACTCAAAGCAATTTCTTGAGAGGATGTTGTTTGGAATTGACAACATAAAAATGCTTTCTAGATGATTACCTATTCTGAACAAACAAGCATGGAAAAAAAGTTGCAAGCATTTTGACAGAAGATTTGAGGAACATTTGGAGACAAGATATAATTAGAAGGATCTGACCTTCCACAAATTGTGAACACTTTCCAAGTATGTAACTGTTAAGAAGTCTTATATAGTCAGATTTATTTAGAATTTTCCACTATTATTAATCATTTATCAAAGCCCCAAGGGCATGATAGAAGAGTTGCTGAGTTTTGGGCTTGAAGGTTTTTCCAGGGCTTCTTCTTTACACCCTTTTCCCTGTGTTCCCACACTCCTTGCTGTTGCTGTCTTTCTGGCATGGGATTCCCAAGGAAATGCACCAAGCTGGCAGCAGGGGAAAGAGATACAGGCATTTGTAAGGCACTGCCAAATCTGACTGGTTCCATGAGCTGTCTTAAAATATAGATACAGCACAGGGTGAATTTTGTCTCTAGAGACTTACACTGAAAGCCTGAACTGAACATAGACTTATATTTTGATTCAAATACAAATACACAGTACAAGGAGCACTGCATATTTGCAGTTTATAAAATTATATAACCAAGTATCTGAGAGAGAGCTATAATCTTCCTAAACATTAATACTTATACAGAGCTCTAAGTTACCATAGAATTTGGATGAGGCAAGCAATCCCAGAGGCTATAGGGAAGAAAAATACCTTTTTTCTAAGTGTTGTTTAAAAATTGAATCTATTTTTGATTTCTCCTCTCCAATTGTCTGCCTCTTCTCTTCTTAATGGTAACGTTATTTAGCACTTCTGTGGAAAACTGACTTCAAAGCACTAACTCCTGACCTTCTCACAGTTTTCTTTTCTTCATCTCTTCTGTTTTATTGTTTTTCTTCAATTCTGCCTTAATTAGAAAGACATTTTACTATCTGGGTATACTTGCGTTAGCAGTGCTCATGACAATGTGTTCTTTTGGACATTGTTAAGGAATAGCTCAAATGCTTTTCTCTAGTGATGGCCAAAGGTTCAGTCCAGTTCATAGAAGTAATTGGTTCTTTTTCTCATTAGTATCAGTCCACTTAAGTCATTTGACTCCCAGCAGTTGATGCAGAACATCAATTCAGGGAGAAAAGAACAGAGGAAGGAAAATGGATTTGCTGTTTATCATTTTTGAATTCTTTTCAGTGCTTCCCTGAATGTGGCAGAAAGTTGAATCAGGTCTTGTGTTTCCTCTGAGGAATCTTGAGGAACTACAAGATCACATTGCATTTTATAACATGAAAATTCTCCTGTTAGAGGAGATGCACTCCATCCTTTAAGGAAGGCAGAAGACAAATACATTATTCAGAAATGTACATTTTAGGTCATGCTTAGACCTAATCCATAACAGAACTGATAATTTTATGTACTTTGCTTAGAATTAATTGATTATGTGGGTGTCGTTTGTTGGTTGACTTTTGCTTTTGTTTGTCTGGGGTTTTTTTTATTTTGTTTTTTGTTTTTTGTTGGTTTTTTTTTAGTGCAAGGGGCACTGGTATATAAATTCCCTCTAAGTCATTTATTAATTAACACCTAGGTACTGTGTGAACATTGCTCTAAACTTATGTAAGACATAAAGCCTATTTTATTGTAGGTTGAAAGAAACTAACTTTTCTGTTTAAGATTAATATTTTCAGAAATATCATTTTGGGTATGCTTTCCAAACTGTCTTGACAAACACACAAAACATTCTAACAAAAGATAAGTTTGCAATTAATGCTGAATATAATATTTGCAAGATCATTGTACTTTGAAAGTTAATTTGTAATCTTTTGCCATTGTTGAGCATGTTTCCTCCTAAGGGCAGCAAGAAAACCAACTACACTCGACCACATTTCTCTGGGCGAATCCTTCCTGCCAAGAGAAACATCAGTCTATATACACTCATGAACTTCAAATTATACTCTAAATTCTTCATTAATTAATTAGCTTTTTTCATGGCACCCAATACATTTACTTATTTCCTTTATTATCAGAATTTTAGGCCTTACACATGTATTTCAAGATAAGTGAAAATTTTGTGCAGTAGCACATAGGTCAAACTGGTGCTTAATCCATGACTATGTTTCCACTGGGGCTCTAATGCCAAACTTCAAACAAGTCTGAAGAAGAGAATCAATTAAAGGAAGGTAGAACACAATAATTTAGAAGCTAACCTCTCATTTTTTAATATTTCTTAAAGTAAAACTTACCCTTTTGATGTCTTTCCAAACTAGATCTCAGAGGCCTCTAATAAAAGAAGAAACATGTTCTCCTCATTAACATTCATTAAGCATGAGTTATTAAATAAAAAAAAAAAAAAAACAAGAATTAGTAGTTAAAAAAAATTAGCTTGCTAATAATTCCTGGCAATTGACAGTAGTGGTGCAAAATCTTTCATTTATGGAGTTTCACTATAGCAGACTCAGATTCTGTGGCCAGTATATTCTCTCAGTATCCTTACAGAGATTGCTAGAGGAATAGCATAAATTATTTCCTTCATTTTATATCTCATTTTTTTCAGTAAGAAATGACAGAGCTATATCCTAAAGGATGCTTAAGTCCCTACTGGTTTCATTAGATACTCAGGGAGCTACAGTGCTTGCAAGACAGAATATGTATGTACCCTACCTTCAAACCATTGGGTTCATATCTTCCAGGATGATGGATATAACCCATAAAGTAAAAAAAAAAACCGAACAAAAAAAGCAAAAACAAAAAAAAAAATCACAAAGTAGAATTTGCAGCAGATTCCTTGGCAGTGGCATGGAAAAAATGAGGAGTTATCAAGGAGTTTCTACTAAATATGTGACCTCTCAGATGGCTAAGGACAAGGAACATGGTGAACTGTAACAGTATCAATGTCACTGTACCCTGGCACAGCACAAGGACTAGAGAACTCCTGCCTTTTTTTCTTTTTTTTTTTTCTTTTGTTTTTTGTGGTATATATGTCGTGGGTAGAATGGTCAATCCAGCTTCACACTGTGTCTGACAGCCTTGATGCTGCTGCATCTTTTGTGTGCCAGCTCTGATCTCCAAGCTTCTGCCTCGTAATGTCTCATGATAGGCCCGAGCCCTTGCATAAGGAAAGGGATTTTCTAGAGAAAAATGTGCTTAAAGCTGTCCCTCCTTATAAAACTGTGCATGTCTTTACAGCCTGGAGGCAACTGCAGACCTGATTCAGCTCTCAAAGCCAGGAAAGTCCTTGTTGTGACTTTAGCAGGAGTTCAGGAAGTATCTACAGATGATGATAAATGTATTATTGCATATTAACAGTGTCAGCTACTCTACTGTGGCTTCCCCTGTACACAAACTGGTGGTGCACAGGTTGTGCCCTTCACAGCAGGAAAATGGGCAGTGGGATGCATCCAGGAGCTGGTCTTTGGGAGCATAGCAAAAAAAGATATTGGGAACAAGCTGTTAGAGTACTTGCCACTAATAGGGTTCTCTGGCTGTGAAGTGGCAATTTTAATCATTTTGAAATTTGCACATAAATACACTTGTCTGTTAGAGGCAACATTTGAAATGTGGAAAAGAAATATCATTTCTAAAAATGCAGAAATGTAGGGGGAAAAAAAAAAGATCGATTTCCAGAAATGTTTTCAGCATAATGGGCCTGTTGGAATCTTTCAACCATAACGTGTTATCCATTTAATAATCATGTCTGGTTATACCAACTTTCTGTATAATAGTGACTATGATTTTCAAACTATTAAAATTATGCATTTTATAGGTTTTTAGCTCACTGATTTTAAATTAAGTATATTCATATTGAGGAATTTTTGAATATCTGTCACTAAGGAAGTCATCAAAATAGATTGTCAGGTAAATTAAAGCAGCAGTAAAGCATCTCACCAAGGAGATATTTCTCTTTTATGAGTGGCTGCTTTTGAAGTATGTTGAGGAGGGGAGAGTTCTGAGAGTGTCTTGTCTTATGTGTTCTTTAAATTAGAATATATCTGGAGTCAACTGTCCTGGTGTTCTACTAAGGCAGAGATGATGACCATGTACTAAGAGAACTTCACCTCCTTCACTTTGTTCAGTCAATAAAAAACACTGCATATCACATTTTACATGTATTGTTTGCTCTCATACACAAAGAAGGGATGCATACTTGCAAAAGATATATATATATGTATATATCCACACACATATGTGCATTCATATATAAACAAAGTGTGTGGGTGCCAAAAGAAAGTGAGACCCCATGTGTGTACATATGGTTTCTGTACATTTTGAGTACTATTTCTTTTAAGTGCAGGTCATGCATAGTTAAACATATGACAAGTCTGAACATAAGAAACACCCTACATATAATATTTGCAATTTGTGATATGAAAAATGCTGTTTTTCTGTATTGCTGAGAGACAAACATTTTTGACATTAACAACTGGACACAGAAAAAAAAATTCTAAGTTTAGATTCTGCATACCTGTACGATTTTTTTAGGGGATGAGGGAACAGAAGATCTTTATGGAACTCAGTGTTTTTTCTGAAGAGTGGAAATATTTTAAATTAGAACCAGTCTTCCAATAATGATAAGTTGTTTGATTGTTATGCTGTGCTTCTTAACATGGAACTTTTCTGCAGCAAAAGGTTAATTAGTTGGGAAATGAAATACAGAAAACTATCATGAATGAGACAGTGTTAAGTCTTCCTTTTTCTGCCTGTCTCCCAGTCCTTTTTCTAGAATACACACTCACAGAGGGTAAAGGTTCCTGTGTAATTGGACATTCCTTAGTGAACTGTACTGTCTTGATTAAAACTCACAGAGGGAAATAAATGAATTTCATTTTCCTATAGAGTATTACTGGCTTCAATAGTCTTTAGATTGGGTTTTGTTGTTGTTTTTTTTTTGTTTTTTTTTTTTTTTTTTAAGAGAAAAGTCCAATTTCTCTCTTGGTAAACTTTCCTAAAGTTGTTTGGTAGGAAGGTGTGCCAGCAAATCATAGACTTTTCTATCAGGTATATATATTTTTTTTTTTACAAGAGGTATTTATATATATTTTCAGGAGGTATTTATATATATTCTCAAGTGGTATTACTGAGCAGGTACTTTCTCACTGCACAAGCTCCTTCACAGGAACTGGTGAGAGAGAAGCAGCTAATCCATGTGCCACTAACCTGGGACATATCTGTGTCAAACAAAATTAAAATGATGAAAATATGAAAGTGTTTAGGGCCTCAAAGCACTTATAAAAGAGTAAAAAAAAATAGCTTAAAGACTACAGAGCTAATACCTGACCAAATTTATGTCTGCAGCTATGTGTTTTATGCAAAGATTTGTAGAAAACACAAATATGCAAAGCAGACAAACTTGCACACACACACCACTCCATGTATTTGATTTTTGGTCTTTAAATTTCTCACCTCCACCTGCACTCCTTATGCAACTCTTTTCAGTTCTTTCCAAATTTCTAAAGTTTTTGCCCTCTTCCAGCAGTATTTCTTAGCTGTAAAAAGATGTTAAACAAGAAGAAACTGAACTTCAGGTAAATATTAGGCATTTTCACACTTTTTAAGTGTTAGACGTGTATTTTTATTTCTCTGAAATCACTCATTCCAAGTGTTATTTTCATCCAGCAGAGAAGCAGAAATAGGACTACATTTAATCACAATTCAGCTTGAATTTTGAATACTAAATGTTCATAATTAAAGCTTCTAAACAATTTACAGAGCTAGTAATAATTACAGGAATTAATTTGTAAATTAATTAAAAATAATTTTGGCAAATTATAACTTGCTCCTGAGAAGTTTAAGAATAGAATTTGAAGCAAGGTTTTGTACAACTTTGTTCAATGCCTCAAACCCTCCAGTTTCTTTGGGATATACATGACAGCTAAATTTTAATTGTAGTAAGATAATTTTTAGTTCAACACCTGTCTATTCTGTACCATCATATATATTTAAATTTAGGGGGAGATGGGCAGGACTACTAAGACATGTCTTATCATCATCTCTTTGTGATGTGTTTGAAGCAAAGCAGTGTAATAGCAGCTTTGGAAAAGGGTTTTTTATTTTGCATGTTTGCTGGGCAGAAATATATACTGAAGGAAATGTTCAAACCACGGCATTCATGTGGTACATCTTGAACTAGCCAAGGCACATGGCATTTCTGTTAGGAAGGAAATATAACCCCTAATTTGACATTATTTCCTCCTATTTTGCAAGAATAGACCTTTAAGTCTGGAACATAATGAATTTGAAAAATTAGCCCAATCCCATCCAAACTCTCTGCAGTGTAATTCTGTTATGTATGTGTACAGGAAAGCAGGAAATGTTCTTGAGCTTGTTATCAAGTGAGACAAGGTTAATTAGTGACTAGAATAGCTTTAGCATTTATTTTGCTCCATTATATTTTACCACCTGTCCTTCTTACTTCCAGTACAAAATTTCCCAGTTTTAATATGAGAAAGGAGTCACTGTTGCTTTTCGCATTTGAAGTAACTAATGAATGTATATTTAGTATGCAGGGTGGTTGTTTTCCTGTGGGTTTTGGTGTTTGTTTTGGGGTTTTTTTGTTGGTTGTTTTTTAATAAGTGTATATATTATTTGCATCTATATTTTTGGAAAGGAACATTGATTGATTTTTCAGAAGTTCAGTACCCAAATTCACAGCTGGATTTTCAAGGGTGCTGTGTTTGTGCTGAGCAGCCTTCAGTGTAGCAAGGATTTTCAAAGGTCTCAAAATACAGTGTGTCAATACTTTGAAAATAAACTTGTTTCTTTGATGAGAAGTATACAGTGCTGCTTGAACAAGTACTTGCTTGAAGGTGAAGTGTATAGAAACACTGCTGTTCATACAGGACAAAGGAAAAAACAGATTTGTTAATTAATATCCATCTGAGAGTTAAATTTGAACATATTTATAACTCTTCAGGTATACACAAGACTATGTGAGTTTCATGTTCTTCATTATTGCTTTGTAGTCCAGAATAATGTGATGTCATTTTTTTTTTTTTTTAACCTAACTGTATATGTAGGGAACTGAGCTCCACCTGCCACTGGGGTTCCCACACAAATTCAGATTCTCTCTTTGGCTTCTGTCACTATTATGTATTCAGGAAATACTCTATTTATAGACTGCAAATGACTATTTATCACTAAATCTTAACGACTAAAGTCTTTAAAATTCAAGCTAAATTGAAGATTTCAGCTAAAAGCAGGAGTGCAAAATGCTTAAAGTGACTTAATATTTCAATATTCCTTTCTATGTTTTCTACTTGGTATTTATATATAATACTATGTTACTTCATGCTCTTCAAAATTATAAATGAATTTTTTTTCAAAATTAAAATACAGTATAACTTAAATTACTTGACAATGGTCAATATTTGAAAACATTAGGATAAATACGCACAGATCAAAATGTTATCATATGACAAAATATAGTGTAAGAGACAAGCTTGTGAAATATAGTGTGTGTTTTCCTTTTGCTTTTCTTCACTCTCCTTCTGCTCTGAAGAAAAGGGATTTCATATTGCTTTTGCAAGAAAGTTGGTTTCTTTTGGTTTTGGACACTGAACCCTATGGATTGGTGTACACTGTAAACCATTAGAGCAGACTGTTGCGTCCAGACTGAACGGAAAACCCCCAGTTAGAGAGGGAAGGGGAGCTCAGCAGCAGAACAGAGAGAATGTTTGGTAGTCCAGTGAACATTGTTGTGTTTTCAATTACCATGTCAACACAAAGAAACAACCTTAGCTCTCTAATGAACTGCATTACATCTTTGTTCATGTTCTATTGCTCTAAGGAACATCTATTCATCTAAACTTCTGCAGTCACCTGCTGTCAATTAGCAAAATCCAACCTTTAAGGAGAAGTTTAGGGTGTTTCATTTTTTGGTGACTCATTGGATTAGATAATCATGGACATCCTGTCTATTGGAGCAGAGCCAGGCTGATGTTCCCAGCTGTGTGGTTGCACACACTCTTTGCTCCTTCAAGGTTCTTGGCTAATGAACACTTCTAACAAGGGAACACTCTTGCTCAGTTGGTCAGTTAAGAGACTTGTAATAATTAAGAGGTGGCTCCGTACCATCTTCTTTAGTTCAGTGAAAAATCAGTGAGATTTTGTGACTTCAACTCTCATTATACTTTGATTTGGTTTAAGGGAAGAAGGAAGACTCTCAATCTCATATGAGGAATGTATGGGATAAGTAAATGTAAACTGTTTTCTTGAAGTCTTTTATCTTTGTCACAGTGGTCTGATATGAAATTACAGAGCTGTCTGTCTTTATTTTGCATAGGAAAGGAAAAATTAATCCCTCACATAAAATAATTGAGTAAATCCAGTTCTCTATACAAAATTTAGTGCAAATTTGGACTCCCAAATGCAGAATTTATTTTGAAATTAAAATCAACCTCTGTATTGTAATTTGAATTTCCAGTATTTCAAAATGTAAAGCAAGTAACCATATAATATTGTGTCTACATCTATGAGTACACTTTCCCAGACTAGCTAGTGTTAAAAGTCTTATTTAATCCTGCAGTATGTCTTATTTAATAATAATAATAATAATTTAGGTTGGAAGGGGTCTCAAGGTCATGTAATTGTCCAACTTCTAGCTTTACAGGAATCCAGCTTCTTGTTTTGACTCAGTAGAATTCTTTGATTACTGCTTGAGTTTATGATTTGCCGCAGCAATTGAACAGTTGTCCTCCATCCATGCTGGAACAGATTTTCTAACCAAAATCCAGACAAGGAGTGCTTTATATCAATTTGGAACTTGTCCTTTTCTACAATCTGTTTTAAAAAAATCAAATCTAAACCAAGATGCGTATGTAGAAACCTCATTTAGATATTTTCAAATAAAAGCGATTTACATGAGACTCCTGAGGTCATTGACTAACTTACATTGGATTTTGCAGCTCGGCTTCTCTGTTTTTTTTCCAGTCTGATTTCCTTCTTCTGGTACATTCTTAGTAAATATTGCATGTATTATTCAACAATTCAGATAAGTGGCTTTCCTTGTAAAGAAAATAAATAAATAAAAATAAAACTGCAGTATTCAGTCTTTCATAGGATGTCCTTTGCAAGCTGGGAGCAGCAACAATTGTGTCTACACTTTCCTCACAGCCTGATCCACTAAGAACTGTTACCACAACATTCCTCAAAATTCAATCCAAAGTAGAAAATTGCAGTCAAACTCCATTATGAAGATTTCCACACATTAAATTACCACAGAAAGGTCAGAGTATGCAACAGTTTATGTCACTCATTTCCTGTCTGTTGACAGTCATGAAGTGTAACCAATAGAGAGATGCTGAACTGAGCCTGCAGAGTTGAGGCAGTAGATACCGAGGTAGTGTTGATGCTTTGTTTATGCCTGGCATTTAAGCAGCTCTTTTACTCCTCATCAGTGAAAGGAGAGATCAGCTGCATCCCTAGCACTGTCAGCTCATCTCATTGCTATGGCTGACAACTGCAAATTACTAATACTTTTTTTCCCTTTCATCTCCTACACAGTTCTGTCTTCCAACTAGTCTTTTCTTCTTCAGTCAATCAAAAGATAAACCCAAAGATCTTTTTGCAGCTTGGGGTCCCCTATGAGGTCTCACATGAGTTCTCTCAAGGACAAGAAATACCCTGAGAGCATTCCCATTCATGTTTTGGATGCTGCAGCGTGTGTGACAGTAACTAGAAGCCGTCTGAAGCAGTTCATGCAGTCACAGCTTCACATAATGATATTACCTATTCCCATAATTGTTTTAACCTCCTCCCCAGAATTCAGTACCTGGTCAGGAGTATCTGTGGCAGATGATTAGTTCATTAAGTTAAAAACACTGCCAGTTATAGGAAAATGCTCAAAAGAACTGTAGGTAAGGTTTAGAATATTTGCCTCATACTGAAAGACTCTAGTAGTTTCTGCTTGTGCAGAGAAGGTTAACGCAGGATTTGATCATGGATTGTAGATATCCACCATGGAATAAGATATTGAGCAGTGGAAGTTACATAAATTGACAGAGTAAAAACACAGACACATAGTTGAAAAACCTAAGTTTGAAAACAATCAAATTTGAGATAATATTCAGGTATATAAAATGAGGGTTATAATTCACTGAAGTGACTTATTAAGGGAGGAATAAATCTGTTGCTTTACAATTAAAATCACATATGCATATGAAAAGACACACTTTAGTTTACCTGCAAGTTACTGAACTTTGTGTCATCATTACATGGAGAGAAGAACCATTAATTCTCAGAAAGATCTTTTGGAAAAGTCTGTGGCCTGCTTTATGGTCACTCCTGACTTTAAAATCATTGTGGTGCCAAGTAGCCAAGAGTAACTAAATATATATTAAAAACATTAGAAAATGCATAAGTCACGTTGATTTTGCCTGGACAATGCTTTCATTTGTCATAGTTTCATAGAAGAGTTTGGGTCAGATGAGTCCAACTCAGAATATTCTGTGCATCTGAGTTCTTAAATATCAGCTAATTCCAACCTCTCTGCCATGGGCAAGGGTCACCTTTCCACCTTCCACTAAACCAAGGTGCTCAGAGCCCCATTCAGTTTGGCCTTGAACACCTCCATATGTCATATGGCAGTGTCAGAATAATCTTTGTTCAAAAGAATTTTGACCCACAGGCTTAGAGAGGGAGATGAAACTTACCATGAGAATAAAATGTATGCACCAGCTCACTGCTTTGTTATTTGGTAATATCTTTATACATGGCATTTTTTAATTTGCTTTCCTAAAATATATAGATTACAATGAAATATTTGAATGCTACCCACAACTTTAAAATGAGGTTCCAATTCTTACCTTTTGTATTGATTCTGTATTTCACTATTACAGGGTACTCATTTCATTACATTGAATTATCTTTGTACTATAATGAAAACCGTTAATTTTTTAAAATCAGTATGAGTATAAACAAAAAGGAAAAAAAACATATCATGCCACTCAAATTTGATTGCTTCTTGGATAGACTTACAAAATTAGTGGATGAAGGATATGAAGCAGACATATTTGCATTTTAGTAAAATATGATCATGCCTTTGAAAATCTTACCAAAAAAATCCACGTTCACTTGAATATGATTGCTATTGCATGGAGGAAAATCTAGATGAAAGACAATGAACAAAGTGAACTTTAATGTGGGGTGAAGAGTAGATGGATAGGCATTAAAATTCAATTTATTCAATGCATTCTGGCCTGATCTGGAAGATGGAGTAAATAGCATTAAAAAAATTTGCAAATCATGGTGTGCTAGAAAGCCAGCTTTAATAAGCATGGGGTGGATCAGCAGGGAAGTCTGCCTCTTGCCCCAGTGTGTCTTCCCTTTACTGTGACATCCTAAACAAAATCCAGTAAATATACTTTGGCTGAACAAGTATTAGAAAATTTGCCTACTCAATTTTTCTTTTTTAAAGTTTAAATGATTCCATGTTTTCTCTCTTGAAATAAGTAGGTCGATTGTGTATTTCCCTTCCCTTTTGGAGAAACTGCCAGCATGGACATGGTATTCCTTCTAGTAAGGACCTCTGGAGGCTGCTGATACACCTTGTATCTGTACGCTGTTCTGTGTCCCTGCCTTTCCCAGTGTCATTGAGCAAGACTGAAGCTTTTTCAAAGAAAAACATGTTTAGCACAAAAAAAAAAAAAAAAGGTAAATATGAGGAAGTTTCACATGCCAGTTTTATTACCAAAGAGGGTCTTTTAAAATATTAGTTAATTATTTGAACCGTTAGACTGTTAAAATGTTAACTGGAATAACAATAAATCATTATTGCCACATATGTGGTATCTTTTGTCCAAAAAAGATTTTGAGTAGAACTCTTTTTGCAATGTTTGGCAGTTATGAAAAGGAGTTTATTCATGCATAAAAAAGAAAAAAGTCATGTAATATGTTTTAGTTAACGTTAGATTTGTATGATATCACTTATGAAAGAATGTTTAAAGCATTATATAACTGAATCTTAGGCAAACTCATAAATTTAGAAACCAAATAACAGATACAGAACTATTTCTTTTATGTCTAAGTCCTTTCACAAACACTTTTCTTTGTCAATTTTAGCCTGGCATGATTTTTAAAGTATTACCTCAATTTCTTGGAAAAGTCTGATCACAAAAAAAAAAAAAAAAAAAAAAAAAAAAAAAAAAAAGAAAAAAGCCAACCAAAAGCCCCAAAACAAATAAAACAAATAATTTAGCAATAAGAAATTGTTGTAGGGTTTTTTTTTCCCTCCAGTTTTTGGGGATTTATGCTTATAATCCTTTGAACTGTGAAGTTCTACATGTGACAATGTCTTAAGAAATATAAAGATACTGAAAATAGGTTATACAGATGTAGGTGTGCAGCTTGATAGTGGGATCTTACCCCATCCCTTCAATATATCAGTGAAAAAATAAATCCACATAAACCATATTTGTTATTATTTTCATCATCACTATCATGAATAAACCATTGAAAATTATAGAACTTTTCTCAAAGTAAGATACTTCTCTGATTAGAAACGTTTGATAAACATATCTGATATTTTGATTTTCCTTCTGATAGATTTAAGAGATGTATTCAGTGTCAGGATTGTCTTAAGTTCAGGCTCACTGTTCTGATTCCCACTGAGTGGCTTATTCCCTAGGTTATTCACAGATTTTCTCAGTATGATTACATGATATGGTGTCTACCTTCCTTTACTTTTTCTTTATCCAGAAATTCCTGAGGAAAGGCTGTGCTGGTGTTTCTTCAGGGCTGAAGCGTGTGTGGAAATGAATCGCTCAGTCTGAATGAGACAGCTTGAAATGCTATCTCTTTCTCAAACTCCAGTTTTGCCTCTTGCTTGCTATTGCCTACATGCTCCAAGTGCTCCAAGGCATTCAGTTTTGTTTGTATGGTGCTTACCAGATGGTTTTCTCCAGCTAGGAACTTCCAGCCTAGACTCACTAATGGCTGTCAGGCAGCAGACTCACTCAGCTATCTCAAAGTTAAGTGGAACCCATTAATTTTGCCATCTTGCAGTGACTTGCATTTTCCATCTAAAGATAGTTAAAAATTTACTTCCCATCTTTCTTTTTCCCTGCTACCCCCTAATGCGTATTGCTATTTTTATTGCAACATGCAGTTGTTTTAGAAACACGCATTTCCTAAGTGATTTACATTGTCAGGAAAAGTCACAAAGTACTGAACTTTATGGCAAAATAAAAATGAAAACCTACTGACAAGTACTCCTTTAATTTCCACCTTATTTCTAAATTGTAGGGCTAATGGACCAAAAACATTTTTCATGTTTTTTCTGCCCACAAGCTTTATCTGCATAGGAAAAGGGAATTATATGCAAACTTTGTGTGACTTATAGAATCTTTCTGACTGCAGTGACCTGGTGGGGCCACCTCCTACTACTCTGCTAACGAGACTTACTGATTCCAAACATCTCAAAGTCTCCACAAATAATTTCTGCCTGTGAAATGTAAGACAAAAGTTCACCAGCCATATTAGTGCAACCCTGACAGAGCTTTCACTCAGTTAATGCTATGGCAAAATTAAAAAGCCAGGAGGGGGAGGGAGGAAGACCTGCCATACACAGAGAGAAAATAATTGCAGCACTGTTCACTAAGGAATAATATATCACCTTTTTACACTACTAATTTGCCTTGCTGCCTCTACTAACAGCCTCTGGATCCCACCTGATTGTACCCCTCTGTTCCTCTGCCTGAGCACATTGTCACGTCTGCTGCTTTGGCTGTCTTTTGCTCTCTCCTCATTGTGTTCACTGACAAATGATGAGACACTGAAGTATGAAGAAATGCAAACTGCATTATAGGAACTCTTCAGATCACTTGAATTAGGCAATTGGCTATGGAAACCTTTCATTCTAAGTGTTTTTTCATCACTGAGAAAAAAAGGGCTAGTACAGAGCAGGTCAAAATTCATAGTTATGATTAACTGTTTTTGCATCCATTAGTTTTTACACAAGGAAACACTGATTTTTTTTTTTTTTTTTTCCTAATTCTGTTTTTTCAAAATCTCTTTTTCAGGTAAGAAAAAATGAATTATAGGTATGAAATTTTTCGGGTACAAAATTTTTGATACATAATTCCCTTTCCAGATTTTAATTTACCAAGCACTTGGTACTTTCATTGCTTGGACCCTCAGATATGAACTTTGGGGAGGTACAACTCTGTCTCTAGATAAAGTGCTCAGTTCTCAAGATCCAGTCAATTATATTATTTTGTACATTATCTTGTCCTCTGCAGCCTGGATATCTGGGAATGAGCAAAATCTAGGGGTAGCATTTACTCTGGTGTTTTCAGCAGATCATTAATGGAGTTATTTCCCATTGTCTTTCTTACACTGTGAAAAAAATTCCAAAGAACAGAAAAGTTTAATACAGACAGAACAGGAAAACTATTTTCCTTCCACCTCTACCTTTTGGGAGCTTTATGCATGTCCTATGCATGATGCTTTTTAGTATGAATAACTGATCTGCTCATCATGCTATCAGCATGTTCAACAAACAATACTTTATTTGCTTATTGTCTTCCAACACGGTCTGTATTTCAGCACATTAGCAGATCCAAGCCACAAGAGATAACAAACATTCACATAGGATTTTCTCAGATCTATATTTTGCACTAACTACTTATCAGGTATCTGAATCAAGGTTATCACACATTTTTATACAGCTTGATCCACATAGTAGGAATAAAATAAATATTATCTGCACAAATTATTCTGTACTCTGAAACAAGAATCTGCATATAATTCAGTAAGTCTACAATGTAGCTTATTTTCTGTTGGTATGTACATAAATATTTATGTTGATTCTCTGCCCAAAAGTTTTCAGTTTGCCTGTTGTGAATTGCCTATCATTTATTTGTCATCAATATAATGTTTTAGGAATTGATTTCCAATTCCTTAGCTGAAGCTGGATGATAATTTGGAGTCAAAGTGTAGCACAAATAAAATACTTTTATGCTGAAATGAGCATGGACAAAAACCAATATGATAAAAATAGAGTGGCAAAATTATTTTATAATTTTTCATGCAGGAAAGTGCCTAATTTGATAACATTCAACTACTCTATTAAAAGCCTGAAAGTTAAGGCTCAGAGAGCTGTGTATTCAAGGACTGCAGACAGAAATGCTTTCTGTGCCCCAAACACACAGGGCGCCAGAGTCACCCCAGGGCACAGCTGAGTCCTGCAGCCACAACCGTGGGGCAAAGTCACACAGACAGAGCAAATGGTGAGGAAGGACAAAGTGCTGCCCATCAGTGACAACTGAGGGGAAAGTGTGAGAAACAGCTCTCTGAGCTCTGTGGTGAGAGAATGAGCAGGGCCAGGAGGTGCTGCAGGTGTCCATGCAGCCTTTGAGAACCTCATGACAGAGCAGTTATTCCCTGTAAACAGTGGACAGTAGATGAGAGCCCACAGAGGACCAGCAAGCTCCGGGCAGAAGAGAAGACCCCACAGGACCTGGTTTTCTGGCAGAAACTGCAGCCTGTAGAGGAACCATGCTGAAGATGTCTCTGCCTGATGGCCTTTACCACTTGGAGAGGATCCAGGCTGAAGCAGCTCTTGAAGAGCTGCAGCCTGTGGGAAGGACTCACCTCGGAGCAATTTGTGAAGGTCTGGTTCCAGTGGGAAGGACCCCATGCTAGAACATAGGAACTGTATGAGGAAAAAGGAGCACTAGAGTCAAATTGTTATGAACTAACCACAGCTCCCCTTGTCCCATCTCCCTGCACCACTCAGGGAGAGGAGGAGGAGATTCCATAAAGGAATGATGCTGAGCCAAGGAAGAAGGAAGGGAGAACGGTAAGGTGATGTGGTTTTGAGTTTATTTCTGCTACTTCATTTGTAATTCTGTAAGTGATACATTAAATTAATTTCCTCCAAATGAAGCTTGTTTTGCTCATGGTGATATCTCATAAGCAGTCTCCCTGTTTTCATCTTCACCTATGAACTTTTCTGTATTTTCTCCTCCTGTGCTGTTAAGGAATGGGAGTGAGAGAGTGGCTGGATGGGCATCTGCCAGCCAGACAAGGTCAGCTCACCACACTCTCAAAGTTAAAATTTACTGTTACTGAGAATCTGCTCCCTCCTTCTGAGGCTATAAACTCAATGCTGTTGTCATGAAATTAATATGAAGTACACCTTCACTTTCCAAAACTGTGGCAATATTACTGAAGTTGGATTCGAGTCTTCTCTGTGCATACTCCAGCTAAATGTTTATATGCATGACAACATTGGATTTTGAGGAGTGTTTACAATACTTGGATATCAGAACATTCATGACTGATTTATGTAGAAGCTTTTTTTCAAGTGTAAGAATAGTATTACAATATTTTACCAAATTTTTCTAACAATGAAGCTAGAAGAGTACTAAAATTAATTTTGTTAAAAGTTGATTTTTAAATTTATTTCTTCCTTAAGAGAAGGTGTTCGTGAACTAGCCTGCTCATTTTAATTCAGTGGTCTTTTAATATATTTTTTGTGTTTAGGAAAAACTTTCTAATATACGAGTTCCTAAGTTTTCAGATATATTATTAAGTTGGTAAGGTAGAAATAAGTTTTAAAGAAGTTATATTTTTTTATAAAAGATATTAGTTTAAAAATTTAAAAGTAACTGCAGGTTATGCTCAAGTTAGTAGTGCTATAAACTTCAAGGATTTTCACATAATTATTAAAAGAACTGACAACAATGATTCAGTATTTTTGTATTTCATTTATTACACACTACAACACTTTGTGATTAAACTTAAAATGAAGAAAATGTTTTTGATTGATTTGCAGTAAATTTAATATTTGATTAATATTTCAGAAGGGGGAAAAACAAATGTACATACTATAAAACATGCTAATGATGATCATGATAATTGAGAATGTTCTTAGAATAGATAATGCCTTAATGAAGACATCAAGATTTCATGTAAATATTTCCCTCTGCAGGTTTTATAAGAGGCAGAAGAATCTTCGAAACAATCAACAATTTTTGAAAAACTCTATTGGATTTAAACCCTTCCTGCCATTAAAAAAAAAAGAAAAAAAGAAAAAAAAGAAAGTATTTCCTTGCCATGTTTTAATTATGCTCATCTCTTTCTATATGTATTCTTCCATTTCCTGTCCACTAGGTTTTGCATTTACTAATATTAAATCTCCCCTGTTAGCTGAAAATGTTGCAGACCAAACCACTCTTTTTCATTTCACTTTGGCCTCTGATATTTTATTTCTTACTGCTTTGTAAGTTGTGGTCAAAGTTGAATAATCACTCTAAAGTTACCAGCAACAGATGTGGAGCTGCTATTCCAAGCACAGGAAAAAAGAAACTGTACAGGGATTTCAGATTAATTGGTCATGAAATCACCTAAAAACTTCTAAAAGTCATTATGAAGTATGACTCCTAAAAAACCTCACTATGTACAGAACAATGATTTCCTTAAAAAAACAAAGAACTACTCTCTGTGCCTCCAATGATCTGCAAATGAAAGCTTGCGAACTACGTCCTAAAGGAAATGGACAGGATGTAGATAAACCTTTCTTTTCTAGATCATTGATAGGAATATGAGAATATAAAATGGTGAATAATGGTTCATTATGAGATGAATATCAGACATAATAAAGTAATTCCAATTCAGATTGTTCATCTGGGCCCAATCACAATTTGGCCAGAAGATCTGTTCTGAGGTAGGAAAGGAAAAAAAGGACATAAGGGAGTAAGGCACTTAACATCAGGATTTTAAGAGTATCTAGCTTCTGTCAGTCATGAGAGTTTGTATGACTGAGCCATCCAGCAGCCCATGAAAAAACCCAGCTTCCACTGTATTTCACAGAGCCACCACTCCTTTCTCCGAAAGCTGAAACCTACTCTCATTTTTTTTTCTCTTGGATCACCTGCCACCTACCAAAATCTATTCACTATCAGCTATTCACTATCAGCAGCCACTGTTCCTGTTCTGAAACTTCAAATGTAACAACCCCCACTAAATTCATCCTTGAGCACCTACTATTTTGTTAAATGTTCAGGTCTATGTATCCCAAAGGTCTTACCAGGTTTCCACATGTAAAGCCTTTTTTTTTTTTTAACTTATAATGTCCTCTCTTTTCTTAACATCCCTGCATGAGCCTTCTCCACTTGCAGTTTGAGTTTTTATGTTCAATTAATTTTAACTCATTTAACCTTGAAAGGGCAGCTGCTCCCCACTAGACCATGTGGTCCTCAGCTTCTGGTACAGCTGTATTAATCAGAGAGTGTGAATTAAAACTCAGGGGAAGGGTGGAGTACTTTCACAGGCAGCCTTCTCCAGAAAAGTCTCTGACTCCATCTCGCTGGGATTGGTTAATGGGCAAGTGATATAGAGCAAAGGCTGGAGGTTGAGCTTTATCTCTCTTTACTTCTTGTTCTTGCTGGGATTAAAGCATGTGGAGTTCTGCTACTAGTGGCTTGCAGCACTGCTTCATCTTGATGTGTTTATGTCCTTTCTAACTGCATAGAATCTCTAGCTTGCTGACAGAATACAATTCTCTTTTTGCTTTCAAAATAGTTTTTAAAGGAGTGTTGCTGTGGGTTCTTTTTTATCTGCAGGTTTCTTATGTGAAACACTTCATCCAGGAGATGGAATAACTAGCGTAAAGCTTGGAGTGTGAATTTGGGTTTATGGCTCTCACTGTGGAGGTGTCTACGTTAAGCACAAAACTGTACACTCACTTGAGGGAAAAGAGGACCTTTCATATGTTTTCTTTCTCTTATCCTTTTCCAATGCCTTAAGAAGTACTATGAGGTTTGGATCTGCAGGTGAGTGAGCATGGAATGTTGTGTCCTTTGAAGAGAGGAAAGTAATGAGTTTTAACCTTTCATTTTGAGAGTATTGGGGCTTTTGACTAATGACTGAGGTCTGGCCTTTAGGGGGGGTCACAATGGTTTTTAAGGTGAGGCAGTGACTTCACTCCTAGTAAGTGTTTAATATTTACCACATCCCTGTCCTAGCTGAATTGCACTTTCTGTCCTTGCAGTTTTTGTCCATCTCTGTGTGTATCTGTACTTCTTATACTTGATATAAAGTGACAATGGATACCAAATGATATTGACAGGCCTTTATTGACATTAATTACTCTTCAGAGACTGGCATGAATCAATCCTCATAAAAGTAATCTGTCACTTTGTGATGTGCCAGCTTTAACATGGAGGAGATGAAGGGAAAACTCTCTGAGAAAGGAGCCCATTTTAACAGCAAGTTATTTCTTCTTTTATAATTGATGGACTCTGTTCAAATGAAAATTGCCATAAGCATTTATCAGTTAACATAGTAAAAATAAAGACGAGTTTGGTTGTGTTCTGCAGTGTAGTAAATACCATGAACTTCCATTAAAATTAGTAAATTCCTTGAAAATGCACTCACCACTATGGCAGACAATTTTTTTTTACCAGTATGAAGTTCAGCACTTAGTGATATATCAAATATCTTATACTATTTTGTGTGGCTTTTCTTGTTGCTTTGTATGTTTTATGTTGTTGTGGTTGTTTGTTTATTACAAAGCTATGGAATTATACTTTTATAACAGAAATATCATGGTTGAATCTGAAAATGATAAGTTATGACCTTCACTGGAAAAAAAGTTAACATGTTCTATGCTAATGAAGAGGTGTCTGGTTTGTAGTGTTTCTTATGAATGCAACCAAAAATTTTCCAGTAGCTTAGGGAAAATAGTATGAATATAAGCCATTGATAACTTCAACCATAATTAGACTCTATTCAGATTGCTTAGTGTAAACCAGTGTTTCTCAAGCTGAGGGTGTTAATTGGAGGCAGATTCTGATTTTTCTTCTTAGTTTAATGTAGTGAGTGATACACTATTTGGAGTGGTGATATTTGTCAAAACTTTCTTTTCTCATCTTTATCACCACATCTTTCTGTGATGGAGGCGTTAAACCACTGGTTCTCAATGTGAAGGGAGGTAGGAGTAAGACTGGAATTAAAAGTAATTTGTTTATTTTTCTGTCAGTAAAATAATGGAAGTTTTTTATAGGCTGAGCACTTAGGGAGTGTGGCCACTCCAATTTCAATTACCCTGCAGGGCTTTCAGCCTATGTTTTGTATGAAGCAGGTGGAGGGTAGCTCAAAACTGCATCTAAGAATTCAAAGAATAGTCAAGAAAAAAGAAGCATTTTTGGGAATCATTACTGCTTGGCCTAGCCAAGTAAAGCTGTCATGTAGTCAGCATTAACACTACTAATTTGGAGTAGTCTTCTAAAATGGCTAATATTTTTGTCTGCTTCCCTCCATTCTTACTGAAAGGCTGTTCTAATTCTCATTCCAGTCTTCTAAATACAGTTAAACCTGTGACTTTTTCACAGGCAATATGCTCCCAGTTTTTTCTTTTGTCTGTTCTCTTCTTTTGCCCTCTCTAGGTTGGTCATGTTGGGTGCTTTTTTGGGGTTTTTTGTAATTAGTCCTCCTACAACTTCCATGCTAAAGAGAAGTATCCTCTCTTGTTTTCTGTTGCTAGGCTACATGACTCATGTTCATTTAAGACACACTTCTATGGCATAAAATTGTACCATGTAGAAATGCCCAGGTTTGATTGCTGTGAGGTATTTTGGGGTATTGGAAGCACTGTTTGCCACAGCACTGTAATATTCTATCCATGCTGAATTACCCCACTGAATAACAACTTCTTTTAGCTAATGTAACTACCTTTATGAGTCATAACAGTTCATATCTTAAGATATCCTTGTTGGTCTGTATCTGTAGATAGTCTGCACATCTTTGAGTAGACCTTCTTATAACTTGTTCTTATTTGATAACTTTTTTGTCTTGAACTCAATTAACAGTTCATAAGTGAGCTACTCCTTATCTATTATCCTGCTAGAGATCAAAGCTCCAGACAGACATTCTCTCAACCAGAGGTTAAAGCACTTAAACTTTTCATGTATTTTGCTTCCTTGAGGTGAGTTCCTTTTCAGAGTTAGTCCTTTTTATGAAAATACAAGGACAATTTCCTCCAATGTGGCAACAGCTCTCTGGCCACAGAGAGCAATACACAACTTTCCCAGGCATTATCCTGGGGAAGGCTGTGAGAAGATCAGAGAAAAGAATGAGAAACAATTCTTATCTTTACTTGCTGCACCTGTTGCTGTGAACATGTGGAATGTGTTATGGAGATTTGTTTACCAAAGGGTGGTTTCTTGATTGGCCAATGGTGATGGTGTTTAGATTGAAGGACCAATTGGGTCCAGCTGTATCATGACTGCCAGTAAGGGCGATGGGTTTCTTAGTAAGTATAACATAGTAAAGTGTTTGGTCAGCCTTCTGAAAATCATGGAGTCAGTGCTAATTATTACCCAGCTGGGGCCTGTGGTGACAGTCCAAGGTTTTTTATATTTCAGGAATTTCAAGTATACATGGCTGGATTAATCCGTTTTGAGTCTTTTCAATAATGCATCCAACAGAGTTCAAAATCATGGCCAGGATTTTAAAAAATTGTTTATGTTCCCCAGCCTGATTAGCTACTATCTATTACTGCTTTTTCAAGCAATGCATTAAGCAGCACAAGTATTTGGAATTGTGTAATTTGGCCATTCTCTTCACAGCTGGAAAAGATGAAAAGTGTCTCTTCAGTAATATTTTAGGTTATTACTTTTTAAAATGTATTAATACTGATTTATGTACTTAATTACAAAGTGAGGAGATGAAGTTTGCACTTGAAGAACAGTGGGATTTGTGATGTTCTGTTTTCTTAAGGAAGGTTTATATTGCTTTTTCAAATTTGCTCCTGAGAAAACTGTCTACTAGTTCAGGCAATGAAGAACTATGAAAATAAAAATAGGTATTGAAATTATTCTAAATTTTCTGTGCAGAATACTTTTGAGAAGATAATAAAAGTAGTAAGGAATGTTATGCAAGCCCTAATTGAGTTCTGTTTGTGATCCAGTGTGGCACAATGTTACTTTCATATGTGATGCAATTACTTCTATCTATATGATTACAAACAAACTCAACAAAATCCCATCCATCTGCGTACATGGAACATATATTACTAATATAAAATTGATTTGAATTAAATTGCTGTATAAATGAGGATTAGTAGCCTGAAATGGGCCTTATGTGCTTTGACAAAAAGCATGTCCAAGTGCTGTAAATACAGCAAGTCCACATCTACAATTGGACAATGCTGTCCATAAATTCAAGCTTTTAAATCTTGTACCACTGCAGAACTCTCAAAGGATTTTTTTCACTAATAGTGCTGACTTGCCAGCAAACTTCTGGAATCTCAGCATGGCAGGACCTGAGTCAATTGCTAGTTTCTCATCTGGATAACAGCAAAAACCTGTCGTGCATTCAAGCAGGGAACTTGCTGGGGTCTGAGAAGGCCAGATAGCAAAGAATATTAGCAGAAATCCTGTAAAATAAGCTTGGAAGAAATTTTGAAGAGGTCATTTTTCACTTTCAGCCCCAAGGTAGAATTGGATCTTCCTATGTTATTCCTGATGCATATTTATCTAGTTTGTTCTAAATATAATAATGGAAATTTGGCTGCCTCCCTAGGCACTTTCTTCCAGTACTTAGCCATCTGTAGTGCTGTGCACTTCACCTGAAAGTCTCTTGCTGCTGTTAAACCCACTACTGCTTTCCTTATATTCATCAGGTGTGAATAAATGTTTATTCTCCACTAATTAATAATTTATAGTGAAAAATATAAAAAAGTTGTTACACACATTTTCCTTCAATCGTTGTTAGACCAAATGATATAATTTCTTTTCAACCTTGATCATGCTTGTAACTCCTCTAAAAATTCTTTCCCCCTCTGATCCCAATTGTTTTGTATTTTCCTTGAAAAATGGTGCCCAAAAACAGTACAGTGATTGCTTTGGAGCTTTACCAGCAAGTAATGCCACTAAAAAATTTCTTCATGTATCTTACAGACTATAACTGTACTTTATATTTTGCAGCATAGCAATTGAGAAAAGGAGAGAGACTTGATTACCTTGGACTACTAAGTAGTAAAGTTTCCTCTCTGTTTTCTGGGACATCATTCAGACAATATTAAAGGGAAGATTTTACTTCCAATTAACTTGAGGCAATGCTTTCTGAAAAATAGGTTATTCCAGATTGTTGCTGAATTTAGACAAAAGTTGGACACTTGTGATGGACAGAATGTATCTGTTTAATTTATGACGCTGCTGATAAGCTGCTTGATTCACCTTGAGCAAAAGTACTTTAGAAGAGATCCCAGACCACAATCTTAATTTTTTTTTTTTCCTTAAGGGGTTTTCAGGTTAGTCTAAATTGCCATATCTCTGAAAGGCGTGTATGATGTTTGGAAAATAGGTTCCCCTATACCTACATAGGGAGCACAGATGCCCTATAAATATTCCCAAAGCAGTGTCATGTGGCATGATTATCTTCACCACACGATAAGCTATACTGTGCATTATCATCACGAAATAGCTAAATTCCACAGAACCTGCAGTATTCCAGGTTGAAAAACTGGGGCACTTCACAAATTGACATCTTGACTGTGCCCTTCATGTGCCTTCTTCCTTGTTGCATTGGTCTTTTGAGTTGGTCATTAACAAGATGTAGGGAGTAAAAAACCCAAAAGGATGGAGGTAGCAAAAACTCCATGGTAATTCATCTGCAAGATGTTTTGTGCTGGAAACAAAGTTCTGCTTCTGTAAACAGTATCTCAAAATAAAAGCCTACATTACTCTCATCTTCCCTTTAGCCCTCCTCACCCCTTCTAGTGGAATGACAGAAATAATGACTTGATGTTTGGCTTTGGTGAATCATGGCCTTGGTAGCAGGAGTGCTATAATTATCTCATTGCTACTATCACAGCATTGTAAATATTAAATGCAAAAAACAATGTTTCAATAGCTTTGAGGTTTTGACACTTATTGAGAAAAGCCATGGAGTTCACAGCTAATATTGCCTCTCTTTCAGTTAATCTCTTGAGTATTTTTAGTACAGTCCTGCTTTACAAGCCACAGATTGTCATTATTAGTAGAACAAGTTTCTGGAAGCCCATCTCTATGCTGCTGATTTCACTCTATTGTCAACCATAAGCCAGGATTCACTTAGCAGAAAGGATCCTCTGATTAGCTTTCCCTGCATGCCACCTATGTAATCAGGCTTCCAAGAAGTGGAATAAGCCTCCCCATCTGCTCAGATAATGAGATAAGGTACACATACCCCTCAGCTTCAGCAGCAATGGGAGGAGAGATGGCATTTTGGTTGAGCACCTATTATCTGTTTCTTGGAAAGGTGGATCTCCATGGCTGTATTAATACAAGGAAAATAGAAAATGAAATGAGAAGTCAAGAAAAGAGGAAATTTTCAGATGTATCTAAATTTATTCTATGGATTTTTGGAAAGAAAGGTTATATTCATAATCATCTTAGAAGAGCTTTGTGGTACCACTATTTGATGCTTGGCTTTTGTTAAGTGCTTACTTAAGAAACCTTGTTTCTGGCTTACTCTGAAAAAAAAAAACCTACCTAATCTGTGCCACTTTAGTCACTTTTTCCTCCCAATTTAAGTGGCTTCAGAATATGTTCTCTCTAAACATGATTATTTCCATTCAGAAATATTCATTGTGATTACTCAAGTCAGTCATGGAGACGTCTGTGGTGGTATATTAGGAACAACTTTTGGCACCTAGGGTTTTTAGGGCACACATCTCTGCTTCCTCTGTTTTTAAGCTGAAGAATGGGGGCTACTCCCTGGTATGTTTTTAGAAGAAGAGCTTGGAATAGTATGTGTCTTGGAGTCTAAACTATATTTTAAAAACCTGCTAAATAATACCCTAAGGCAAGGAAAATGAGCTGAGAAAGAGCTACTCCTTTTTTACTGAGTACTTGTATTTGATCTGAAGGTTAATTCTGGAAGATTACATTGTCTTTGTATGTTTATTTAGAATAAGATTAGGACAAATGTTTAGTTTCTTATTAAAATGCTCTACACAGAATTTTCCAAAGAACACTTCATACTTGACCTCCTAAATATTTGTAAACCAAGTGCTGCTTCTGACTGAGGCAAAATTGCTAAAATTAACCACAGCATAAGGTCCTAAATGTGTTTATTGGTCTATCAAAATGTTTTCATCTGTGGTGTTCTGACATTTGCAGTTAGTCTTAGTCCTAAACTACATTTTTCTATTCAAGACTAACCAGATGATTAATATTTTGCAGTTCAGCATAGTGGAAGTATGCTTAGGTTTTCTTATGGATGTTCCTCCTTCCTTTTATGTTGTGCATATTTATTTACTTTTTGCTATTACTCTGGTCTTTAAGATCCAGCAGGAACATACTCAGACATTCCCCCTTTACAACATGCAACAGAATGGGAGTTTGAAGAATCTAGCTGACAAAATGACAGTGATGTATCATGTTGCCTCCATGTGTCTGCAGGACACCTTTTAAAACATTAAATTAATTAAAAATATGTATATTTGTGAATGCTCTTTACAAACATCCCCCCCAAAATTATTTAGTAATGACTTTATAGAATCCAGAAAATTCACAGGTCTCAGAAAAAAAACATCTTTATTCCTCTTTTCAGGGCCTGTTCTGAAATCTGTATGAGAGACTTCCCCCCCCCCCCCCCCTATATTTTCTTAGTTGCAGCTTAATAGATTTGCTTTCACTCTGCAGCCTAAGAAAAGGACAAATATCAGAGCATGGGCAGAGGGAGTGGAGGGAAACACCAAACCAAACTCATCAAACACTTATTTAGCACTTAATGACAGAGCTGTGGTTTCAGAGGTGCTCAGGCTATTAAACAGCTGAAAGCAGCGATCAGGTAAGAATATCAAAGTTCTAAAAATATTTGAAATGTATGAAACTTCTGTTTAGAGCTAAATTAAAGATGGTTGTTCATGAAAAAGCTATGAATAAATCTGTTAGGCTTGTAGAATGAAAAGGTAGCATAGTTTGAAAATAAATGTTCATAACATACTGATTAATTTCTTAGTTCTTTCAGAATTATTCTGCAGAATAACAGAGGAATAAACCATTAAATATAAAGAAGAGGACAAATGTGGAAGCCATTTCAGGTTGCTGGATTTGGGAATGTCTAATTTGAAGTGGGGCTTCCATACATCTTGAAGCATAAAAGAGTACCATACTATTCCTGTTTGGTGTGAATCTGTATGGCTATATAATTTATTGAAAAAAAATAGAACTGACATTCAAAATTAATGCATAATATTTAATAGAAAAAAAAAAAAAAACCTCTAACCGAGTCTGCTAAAGAATATCAGAACTAGCCAGGTCACTGTGGGATTTAAGGGAATCTGCCTTCTACTGCCTTTAGTGTAGCAGGAGCAGGTACTGGAGGAAAAGTCCTTGCCAGGCTGAAAACTGCATGGATGAAGCATGCAGCTCTAGCAGCTGCCAGGGTTGGATCTCCTTGGTGACAGTCACATAAGAACTTCAGAGAATTGTAAATGCTGTGCTCAGAGACATGGTTTAGTGGTGGGCATGGCACTGTTAGGTTAATGGCTGGTCTCAATGACCTTATAGGTCTTTTCCAGCATTAATGATTCTTTGATTCCTGACCTGGAGGTGTGAATGTGGGTGTGTTACTTCCCTGCAGTTAATAGGTAAATCAAGTGAGAGCTCAGAATTTGGAGAATGGGCCTGCAAGACTTATGCACCTCAATGATCAAAAAGGTCCTGCCTAAATTTCCCTGCCCTACTGCTCCCTGCTCCCCCATTCTCCACCAGCTGCTTCTTCAAAGTACTTGGCTAGAATTGCTAATGTGGAAACTTCATTTTTTCTGGCCTTGGATACAACCTATTTCAGTAACGACTGGGGACTTGCTCAAAGTTATGTAACATGATGTTCGACGGGGAAACAGCAGAAAAATTATGGGAGATGCCAGAGAAGGAATGCTTGTTCCTTTTTATTCTCCACAGATTTAGTGTAAGAGAAATCTTCATCTAACCTGCATTTTCAGTTTAGTTACTCTAAAAATGGAATCTTGTTTCATATTTGTTCTGTATTTTTTCTTTGGCAAATCAATATGCTTAAGTCCATTTGTGTTTTCCTCCCACTTACTTCCTTTGCATACACACTACAAAAATAGCAGAAATCATCCTTCTGTTGCTTCACTAGCCCATGAAGATTGTAATTCTGCTTTAGAAGACCCTCCATGGCCAGAACTGCTACACTACTGACTTAGGCTTGTGAGAGCTTCTCTTGTACATGCAATTTATAAAAATCATGCCTAGTTTGATATTCATTTTCTACTTAGGTTAGATATGACACTACAAAGGTACATGATAGATTTAATGGGATTTTGTAAGGAAAAGATCATTTGGATAGAGCGCTCCTAGCTCCTCTTAGGCATACACAGTTGTAATTCCTAGTTACTGCTATTTAAATTTATACAAATTATCCTTTGCTTTGTAGCATAGGATATTCTAGTCTCAGATTCTTTACTGCAATAAAGACTCTACCTCTAGAATCTAATCCTCTAGAATTTTATTTGAGTGCTTATTCAGTGAGTCCAGAAGATCAGAATACACAAAAAATTCTATTTAAGCTAAAGTCCTCTAGAACTGAATGAGAGAATATTTTTTTTGCAATACCCTTACAGTTTACTTTGTAGAGTCCTTAGCTTAATTTTAGTATTCTAAAATAAGTATTAACAACCCATCTGATTAAAAATAATTCTTATTTATTCTTTCTTATTTTTATCTGCTCTGATGAAGCTCAGTACTTTACCTCATTTCCAAGAGAAAAATTGAATCATTTTAGGGCTAGGTTTTTTTAACTCTATTGCTATAAAAGAGATAATTCTCTACAAGACGATAGCAGTCTGTCCTGCATTCCCTATGTCTCACTCAGTTTTACTGCAGGTAGTAAAGGGGGAAATTTAGGGATACACCAAGAGTCTGGACAGGTGGTGTGGGTTTAACCCCAGCCAGCAGCCAAGCCCCAGGCAGCAGCTCACTTGCTCCCACACTAATAGGAACAGGGAGAAAATTGAAAGGCTAAAAACTGCAAAACTGGTGATTTGAGATGGCTTAATAGGGAAAGCAAAAGTTATGCATACAAGCACAGCAGGGAATGAATTCTCTTTTTCCCATGTGCATCTCCATCCCCAGGAGTGCAGGGCCCTATCACATGTAATGGTTACTTGGGAAGGCAAATGCCATGGCTCAAACCTTCCCCTATTGCCCCTGACTTTATATACTGAGCATGATACCACGTGGTCTGGAATATCCATTTGGGCAGTTTGGGTCACCTGTCCTGTCTTTGTCTTCTCCCAAGCATCCCAAGGCCCCTCCCAAGGTGGCAGTGTGAAAAACAGAAAAGGACTTGGCTCTGTGCAAGCCCTGCTCAGAAATAGCACGAACATCTCTATATTATCAAGCCTGTGTTCAGCACTAATCCAAAACACAGGCCCATGGTAGACACCCTGAAGAAAACTAACTCAACCTCAGCCCAAACCAGCAAAACAGGTGTCAACTCAATAACAGAGCAAGTCAGAGTACTATGTGGGATGCTGAAAAAGCTTCCAAAATCAAAGCAAATAGGTATTACTTATGCCACAGTGATTTCCTAATTTTCACATTGATATCCTTGGCCTAATTCTATCAGTAAATGGCCTATTTATAACTAGTTTTATTTTTCCATTTGTGAAGTTTGACTTTGGCAGCCCTACCATGGTTTCGAGGGCCTTTCTTTGCTCAGTGGTTTTATTCTCTGTCCCTAAGATGGTGGAGCCACTGGGAGCAGAGAGAGTGAGCCATGAGCTACAACAAGCTATAGGCTCTAAATGAGGCACTTATCAACTCAGCCAGAGTTAATCAAACCATCATTTTCTGCAGTAAAAGGTCAATTTTAGGTGAATTGGATGCTTCTCTCTGCTTGCAGGAAAATGTGAGATGACTGTAGTAAATTGTGGCTTGTGGTTAAATGTGCAAAACTTTTGGCTTTGGTGTTTTACTCTGTAGCTACTTTTTTTTTTTTTTTTTTTTTTTTTTTTTTTCCCTGATTTTACTGTTTTATGGAAACTTGTCCCTGAGTCATGTTTTCTCTGTTACTCAGTATTGGCTTATTTATGCCTCTTATCCTTTCTATTGCAGAAGATTTCTTGCAAGTTATAAAAAAAAAGGGCAGGGAAAAGTCTCTGAAGAAATGTAACATATTACTTTCCATTCTCTCTCTAGTTCCTTTGCAGTAGTGCACAATAAAACTCATACCTGAAGTATGTTTTTGTAAGCTGAGGGTGATTCAATCTTCATGTTCAAAAAATAAAAAAAAACTAATAAATCTCCTTGGTAGGAGAGCAAGAAAATGAACAGAGAAGCAAGAATTATCTGCTCGAAGAACATGGGACAACTGATGGTTTTCAAGCAAAGGCAGATGACAAAGACCCTATAGGACTAAAATAAGGCTCCGATCACTCACCCATCTAATATTTAAAAAATTGTAGGTACTCATCTGAAGAGTTTAGATTGGACATATAACAACGCTAAAAATACTCCATTTACTGACTAACAAGCAGAGAGCCTTGACATTTAGATTAATTTGAAAATTACAGCTCAGGATTTATCTTGTGTGTGCTTAAAACATTAGCAAACCAAATTTATCCAGACCTGGTAAAGAAATTGGGAAACAGGGGAAAGAGTTTTCACATTTTATATTTGATTAACTGTGCATCTGACAATGTAAGGCAAATCCATCTTCAAGAACAAAATTAAATACGTACCAGAAGTCACTTTCTGACAATCAGAAAATCAGATTTTATGTCATCACAACTAATATTAGCAAAATGTCCTTTAATATGATAGTATTCAGATAATAAGTTTCACCTCTTACATTTCATACAATCTATAATCATCCCCTCACCCATTGCACCTTTTAATCTTTTTTCCTTTATTTTACCTACAAAAGCATCTTTATTAATAGTGCTATAGAAGTTGAGCCAGCAGGATTTCTTAGATCTTTTAATAACCCTCTGAATTTAAGCTTTCCTTACCTTCCTTTTATGATGTACCAAGTCTAAAAACTTTAAGGTAGGTCTAACTTTACTAAAGGCCTTCCTTTTTTTACTTTGACCACCATATAGGAATGAATATTTCATAAAAAGAAAAGGTGTTTCTTTCCTGCCTGATAAAGCTGTGCTCAAAATCTGTATTTGTCACTAGCAACAGTGTCCAAATGAGACAGTGTTGCTGACCAGCAGGCTTGTTCCTCTTTTGCTCTCAGAAGTTTGCTGGAAAACAAAATGAGGAGCCTATTTTTAGCTGACAAATCTAGCACCTGCTCCAATGTGATCTTTCTCTAGAAGTAGACTGAACAGTCAAAGAAAAGTAAAAATCATCAACAAATATTGGAAGGAAAATATATTTTCAAATAAAAAGTATGTCTTAATTTCAGAAAGCACAAAGAAACATTGAAGTCAAATATCTTGTAGTCATGTTTAATTTGGTTTAACAACTGAAAATGAATTGTACACCTTGTCTATAACGTTCCCTATAAATAACTTGTCTAATCAAATGGATGCAGGGGCAATAATAGCCTTGGAGGAGAAAAATTAATCAGTGAATGGGATTGAATTCATGCCACTTTATGAATCGATAAAAGATATAAGCCTATTCTGCTCTAGGTTGCCTGCCTCACTTACTGCATACAATAACCCCTGCTGCCTTACCCATGGCATCAGTGTCTCAGGGGCATTTTGGGCTTGTTGGTTCTGGCCTGTGAGTTTCAGCTAGATCAAGAGGCTGAAGGGAAAGCCTTGACCCTGATTTTATTACTTATCTGCCCTCTCATATAGTCAAAGGATTTCTTTGATTTCTGGAGATGCAGCAGTGCCCCTGGATGCCCTGGTGAGTGTGGGGCTCTCCCCTGCCTTGGTACAGCTCATCTGTTTTTCCCAAAGCCCTACCACTCAGCAACTCTGCCTCTCTGCTGGCAGCACACCCCGTTTGCTGTCTTGCAGCTCCTCACCTGCACCAGGTTCAGGAGGTAGTGCCAGGACAGTGCTTCACCTGTCACATTCACAGGTAGCTCCACAGTCTGCCGTGTCTTTTGCTGTGAAAGCTCCAGAGTGACTCTGGGTCAGGCAGAAATTTGTTCCATTATGCTGTAGTGTCACTTTTGGGGTCCTAGGGCTATGTCTGACCTTTTCCTCATTCTAAAGGCAGCATGTTTTCACCTGGGGCTGTGATTGCCCTCACTGGTCTCTATTGTTCAGTCAGACTTCTACATATGAAGCACCAGCGTGGGAAGTGAAGGTTTAAGGTGAGGTCAAAATTGTCTACAGCTATATTGGAAAATGCTGGAGATGGAAGAGATGAGGCTGCAGCTGAACTGAGAATAGTATTTATCAAGTTGTTCTATTATCTTGAATGAGTCTTGAAGTCTGTAAAGTGGCCATTAAGGACCCATGGCAGGAACAGTGGGATAATAATCCTCTTTACAGATTGCAATTTAACTTAAATAATGATGTGCTAAGTAGTGTTGCAGGTCTTAACAACAGCAGATCAGAAATTCTGTTTCTCAAACTCCATACTGAGTATGTTACTCTGATTTTTACTTTTCTTGTTATTGAGAAATATGATTTGGACTCTTTGAGTGCTTGGAGTTATCCAAAGAGATGAAGGTTTCTTGGAATTGATAAATTTAATACCTTGACTTGATAATGTTATTTGTGATAACATTAGCTTATTTCTTATATGTCATTTCTCTTAAGAACAAGTAACATTAATATTTATTTTTAACTTTTTACTTCTACCTTGATAGCTAAATTTTCACCAAACTAATATAAATCCATAGGAATATGTGCATATTTTTATATATCCTATTATCTCATAAAAAAATATATAGCTTTTCCTTTAAATACTGAAATCACTAGAACTGTTTCAAGTATGCCAGAAAAAGAGATCATCTACTGGTATGTCTACAGTGAAATGGCTATGGATAATGGCTTCTAAAAATTGTCTCAATATGTGCAGAGATATTTTGCAGGCTTCCTGGTACACAGCAATTTACAAAAGGAAATACTATCATATACACTGGTTTTGCTGGGTATGACATAACAACAATAAGAAAATAAGCAAGGTTTGGATCCCAACTAGCAAGATTTGAAATATTTCAACTGCTAGGAGCTATGGGATGACTAACAAAATACCAAGCAGGCTTTTCCTTTCAGTTATAAAATATTTATACTGTGGCTGCAGTCAAAAAGCTGCTGTGCATAGTCTCTCCCAACACTTCATTCAGATCACAGAAGTTAAAACTACTTTTCTTTGTTAGACAGTGAAAGATACTTTTTTTTTTTTCTCCTCAGACTTAAGTAAGGTAAATGACCAAGTTTTGCTTGGGGTGTTTGTGCCAAGCATCGTGGGTGGAGAGGCCTCAGGGAGATGGGATGGGCAAATTAAATAACGTAAAAATTCCCAAGCTGAGACAACTTTGCCCACAATACATACTAAAGGTTAAACATTTTGATTTCTTGGACTTTCTCTTTGATTCCTTTATGCATTCAACAGAATTGGAAACTTGGTTAGTAGATTAAATGTTTTGTCTTGCAGTTTGACTCTTACCTCAGGTCACTTAAGAAACAAAGATGTGTTATAGTTACAGAAGTATTCAGAAGAGTGGATGTTAAATTGAAGAACTGCAATTAATAGGTTCTTGTTTCATTTTGAAAATGGATGGGCTACTTCTACCTATTATTTATTGTAACTGAAAAATTATATCAGTACTGATGGAGGAAGTTCATTTTCCATGAACAGATAAAATCTTCATGAGTTCTGTCATATTTTTGTCTGCTTTTGTGATTTTTATGTTAAGCTACATAGAAAAGTTAAGAGAAAATGTTTCCTTTTTAAAATGCTTAAGACAGGCTCGCTTCTTTGCACATTTTGGTGTAAAATTCTTTGTGAAGATCAAAACTAAACTGTCAAAACTTTTAATAAAGGAGGGAAAAAAAGGGAGGGGATTATACCACCATACATCATAAGCTTAAAAGCAAATTTGTGGTATCTTTAAGCTTATGACATGGACCTGCTGCTTCTCAACAGACATAAGCAAGTTTAGTCTACCACTTCTATTTTTGTTTCTTGCCTCCCCTTAGGTGCACTCAATACTACACACACACACACCTTTAATGTCCAGCAGACCTTTAAAGCTGGGAATGAAGGACGAGAAGTGCATTCGATAGTCATTGGGCAATGCTGAGCTGCTTTCAGCTTAGACAGGAAGTGATGTGAAATTAAACTATCCTGTGACTGACTGGAGAATCCACTCTGAAGTCCTAATACATGGCTTCAAAACTACAGAAAGTTGATTGTAGGGATGGGGAATCCTAAATGCTATCTACCAATGCTGTTTACTATGAAATGCCATTTTTCCTGAAATATCACCTAGAGATTATGGTCCAGTTTTCAAACCTCCACAGTCAAATGCCCCAGAAGAAAACTCTTCTCAAGTTTATCAGTCTTTCCCTGTTTTAATGTGACTGTGTTGCTCTTCATGGAATATCATAAATAGTAATAGACTACAGAAATAACATTTTTTCACTTGTATCATTAAGAAAGAAAAGTAGTCAAATGAGACAGTAACCTAGGGTTGCATTACATGGGACACAAATTTTGCACAATTTCTATACCAATTTTAGACAGAGACCTTGTTTGCCTGCATATTTGTGATGATTTCAGCTGTATAAAGTGCTCTTACCTGAAACTTCATTTCTATTAGGGAATGGGTGTTTTAGAAAACTTAACCTTGCTCCTTAAGTAAACTTCAGTTTAATAATGAACCTAAAGAAGCAATTATTTTTTGTCTTGTGTGCTTTGCCTCCTGATTTTGTATTTTAAAAGGCTGGGGGCTATATTAAAGTGGAAAATATTTCTGTGATGTATTTACAGTAAAAGGTAAATAACTTCAATTTCTGAAATATTTAAGTCAAGTGAGATACTTTTTAGTTTCTCATCTTTCTTCTGCCTTTAGATGAGTGCATGTCTGTTTTATTTGCATAAATTATGCAAGCTTATGGCTGTTTTGGGTTGACTCTGTGCATCTTTACTTTCTTTTGGAACTCAGGGAGGAGTAAGTTAATCAAGCTACATGCTAGGATAAATGGGAATATCAGAAAAGTGTGATATGGCAGCAGTGACTAAGTAGCCTGCATTGTTTTGCTAATGGGACAGTCATAGAGGTAATTCAAAGGAAAAAAATAGCTAGACCTAAAAAATTTTATGTTTTTGTGTAAAGCTCTCTAACTGAAAATTTTTGACCCAAAAAATAACTTTTTGATATGCTCTTCAAAGCTCCAAAGTCAGTACAAAGCTCTTGCTGGAAAGTTACCATGAGTAAAAAAATAAATCATGTTTAAAACAGGCCTTAGAAACTGAAGTATCTGTCTTGAAAAAGGCAAAGCAATAATCCAAAAGGCTTTGCCTGGTAGTAGAAAGTTCAAAGGCTATCATGACATGAAAACATTAGTGGTGGTTTTTGAGAAGTAATTGTTTAGTACAGTGGGTGATCCTAAAAACTAACAGTAAGAAGCAGCAGTAGTGGTATAGAAAATGTAATATGTGTTTCTGAGTAGAATTCTGAGACATCTGAGATTACTGCAAGGGTGGTGGGTTTTTTTTTTTCCCTTCTTCACTTGACAGTTCCCTTATAATTACCATATTTTAAAGAGGATTGTCAAAATTCCTCTCATCCTCTATTCTAATGAAATACCTATATGAGCTCAGGTACCAAATAAACCATTAAAGAAAACTTGCACATTCACTTGGGTGAAAGAAGATATAAATCAAGCTTTATCATAGCCTCAGTAAAAGATCACAAAATAAATATGCATAATAAGCATCCTTCATATTAATAACACTAACTAGGAGAATTAGTAAAATGTAATGGAGCAAGACAGATTTTTTTTTTTTGCCACTAATTTCCAGGAATTGGGAGAAATTTTTGAAGTGGAAGAAATTTTATGTAATTGTTGGGATCTGTTTTTAGGGCCTGTGAGAATACAGGGTGTAGTAGGGAAAGGTGAGAGACAGAGCAGATAAATTAAGAGTAGTAGGTAGTAATTTGTATGTTCCCTTGATTTAAGGTCTTACTAAATATACTACAAACACATTCATCATCTAAACTTTTTTGCATTCATAGTAATAAAACAAATAATATGTATTTAAATTTTCTTACTAAAAGAGAGAACAAATTTAGTCTAGCATTTGGTTTTGATGCTTTAATTAATGGAGATGGAGTGTCTGGTAGTACAACTGAGATGGTCTAAAACCCTAAAATGTTTTTTTGCTTAAGTTTTGAGAAAGTTATTGTGCACACATGCTGCTACCCACACACAGACAGAGTGAAAATGCTTTGCCAGTAATGGCAGCATATTTTTGAATTTGAGGAGGCACTTGCAAAGATGGGCTTCTTTGTCTCCTCTTGCCAACCAAACTGCAAGTCTTTAATAACTCTTTTGAGGGGGGTCATCTTTTACGTATAAAGTAGCAAGGAATGTATTGTTCTAAAGGCATTGCATAAACTCCTGTTGCACCACCATCCCTCCCCATCCCCCATGTACTGAATTGTTCCTTTTTGATGATAAAAATCGTTCTCCATTGAGCAGTTTATTAAGTTTGATCCTTTATAACACTAGCAGGTGAAATAGAACTCTGCTTCCAAGCCAGCAGGTGGAGGTCAGTGTGGTTCTTGGGGGTTTTGTGCTGAATGCTGAAGTGGAGGCAGGGTGCTTTGTTATGTATTGATGGCTCAATTAGGCTAAAATGTGCTTCTCACTGCAGGAAATTTTGTGGTTTGAGGAGAGGATCATCTGTTTCAATTATGAATAGTTTTTTAATACCTTACTTAGGTATAATTACTTTCATAACTTAGTGTTTGCCTTTTGCATCTTTTATAAAAAGATGGAAAGCACTTAGCAGCAGAATTCCTTGTGGGATGTTGTCCAGTGTATTACACAGTGATGACCTGGTCCATAATTAAAGCTTTCAGTAGTTGCTACAGTATAAATAATACTGTGGTGATGAGGAAAACCCCCATGTATTGGATAAGTCTGGCTTGTCAGATAAAGTGGGTTCTGTATGTAACTTCAAACTTTTCCCCATTTTCCTTGAACTGTTTAAGATACAACTCTTCCCTAATCTTCTTTAGTAACTGAAGTAGTAAAAAACAAAAAGGAATTTCCTCAAAAGCTGGAATGTGTTTTAATTAAATCAAGTCCCTGTAAAAGGCAGGGCCAGCCTCTATGGCTAAAATACTCTCTATGTGTCAGGCAAGAAGTCTTTTGAATTGTGTGTTCTGGCTTGATGAAATGAACTGGTCTGTGTGCCTTCCATCCCACCCTTTTCTATGAACAGTGTATCCCTGTTGCCTGAAATACAATTAGATGCTCAAAGGAGCTCTTAATCTACAAAAGAAGGACTTGTATTTGTCCCTGTATTCTGTTTGTACTTCAGTAATCTGCCATTTAGCATCTTCAAGCATTTGTGATGCTGGTGGAAACTACTAATTTTCCCACTCTGGCTAGAAGAATGCACTCCCTTATCCAATGTTCATTACTGGGTTACAGCATCCTTGTGACTCGTCCTTCTCCCTCCTGCTTCCCTACTCAGGATAGTAGTTAATGTTCATTAATCAGAAAAGAAAGAGTCTGCATTTTCAGGGCAATGTACAGTTGTCTGAAGACCAAAGAAGAAAAATAAGCCTCTTTTCAACAGCCAAAAATATAATGGGAAGCAAGAAATGAATCCATACAAAACTGCTCTGCAATGTAGCAATATAGTATCTGAATTTAAGAATATTTGAATTGTTTCAAACAAGCAATAACATAACAGACCTATCTTATCCTATTACCTAATCAAGTTTACTCCATGCTATTTTATTGTTTGCCCCTGTGGTTTTCCAGTGGTTTTGTTGGCTTTAAACTCAGAAAGCTGCTGGAAAGAGCCAAAAGAGTATACTTCTTTCTGTACTTGTTTGTATCTACAATCAGTAAGACATCTGGAGACTATTAGATGTGTTGAAATCAAAATGGGAACAAAAATTGTTTATAAACCACTAAAAAGGCTTTGTACCAACTGAGGTCCAAATGTCACAATGATTAAGTGGTAAATAAAGTTTGTCAGAGATGTGAGGAAGAGGAGGGAAGGTTTTCTTGTGTCATTATTCATATTGGATCAGTCAATTAATGCAGCTCAAAGGAGAAAAAGGATGCATTTTGGCTATGGTGACTGACAAAGTATTAAGTGGAGGATAGAGAGGCTACATTTATTTGGGTCTGCAGCTCTTCCTGCCAGAATTGTATTCCAGTGTGTATGTTAATTGAATTTTGCATTCCCTTAAGACCTCTATTATCCTATTAAACTGAAAAATGTTATCAAAATTTCCAGACCATTATTCTAATATGTAACCTTCAAAAAATTTTATTTTCACTTCTGCTGCGCCTCAGCTGAAAGTGACAGGATTTTCTTATGCAGACCACTGTCTTCTTGGTGTGTTACTCTCAGGAAAATAGAGTATTAATGTCAGTACTTACCTGTATTTGCAAGGGTGCTTCTCTCTTGAATAACAGCAACCACAAAATCTAATTCTTTTTATGTTGTGTGAATTTGCACATTTAGTTTATGAAATGCACATTAAAAAAAAATCTAGGAGAAAGCCTAACACCAAAATATTTAATATAAACAGATATTATTTTGGTTTTTTTTCCTGACAGTTTAAATACCACTGTTAGTGTAACATAATTTTCACTTGAAACCTATTAAGTGTTGTTTTTTGGTTTTTTTTTTTAATCTTACTGCCTGTGAATACCGGAATATTACTGTTTGGTTCAATTTGAAGGAATGGTTATGCACTGTTTTCAGGTACATAGTGGAATTCATGTGATGGTTACACTGGGATGCCAATATGGAGCCTTTTCAGGATTGGAATGTCAGGTTTTCCACGGACATGCAGTTGGGCTGCTGTTCCCTTACACATAAATAAACCCAGGTGAACCCTTCCATACAAGTTCCTTGCCACAGCGAGGTGTGACTAGGCCTTAGGGTAAAAAAAAATAATGAGAAAACTTCCTCAAGTATTTGATCCTGTCTTTAGTTTAGGTATAAATATGTAGGAAGCACATCTAAGCATGTAAAGCTGATTCTGGCTGTAAGAATGTCATTCAGGTATCTTTAATGGGGGATGTTTATATGCAAAAGTTGTTGACTTCAAGAACAAAAAAATTGTACTTCAAGAACAACCCGCTTTGAGGATAAATATGTGGAATTGCACAGGAATACTTAGCTGAAATGATTGTATTAATCCATCTTTTTTGTAAGTGTTTTCATGCTTCTTTGGCTTCAAAATATATGCTTGTTGCCTGATTTATAATCTGAAATGGGAGGTAAAAATAAAAGGGCAGCACAACAAATGGATGGTGAAAGTCGGAAAAGCTTGACTATGATCTTTCCACCTTTCTAACAGAAATTGAAAGGATTGATGTAATGAACTTTTAATTGTTCTATCTGATCTTTCACTGATAGTTTCAAACTCTTATCTGCTTTGTTCTGAAGAATGGCTCCTCCTCCCTGAACAGTTTTCCTACTGTTCAGTCAGCAGAAAACTGAAAACCAAACCATGTTTAACTGAGAAGATCTAGGTACATCAGGCAAGCATCCTGAAAATACTGCAGAGCTTCTTTTTGGGCCTGCTCTTAGGAATATTCATTTAGAGAAACTCTGGAGCATCTGACAGATGCTACACATTCTCATCACACACACATTCTGTGAAGGTTGCCTACTATCATGGGCACAAATGTGGGTGTAGAGATGCAGAGACATATGCATCATATTTAGATTTCTACATGTGCAAATCTAATTATAATCAGAGAGGCACAGTACATTTTAAACTGTTTTTTTCCTCTTTGCTATTGCATTCCCATCAGATACATCTGTTAGAAGGAAACGTCTGTGGGCAGTGACATAACCGCAGCACAGAGAGCAAGAGAATTGGAAGTCAAGCAAAACTTCTGACTCTATAAATATGGCAAGTTCCTAAATGTTGGTCTACTACATGGTGCCTCAGCAGGCTGTTTCTCATGAGATGGCTAAACAGACCAGAGGATTAGATGGCTAAAGAGGTACTTTAAAGGCCTTTAAAATTTGAGGCAAGTGGGGAAAAAAAATATTTTGTTATGTAAAAAATAAAAATGATTCACTGGTAGCTTAGCACTACAACAGTTAGAAAGAAGGAAGAGGAGACAGGTTTCAATGTTTATTTAAAAGAATAACAACAATGAGCAAAAGGTGATTATTTAAGAAACAATATCCTATCTGACATATTTTGCTTTAATATGATGATACCTTATTTTCCTGCTTTTACTTTTTTTGCTTGCTCTGTGCAATGTATTTCTATTTTATTCATGCTCATTTCTGTATTATTTATTGCCAAAATTAAAATATTTTTCTTCCTTCTCCTCCTCCCACCACCAGTGTGGCTGAATGGTCTCAATTTCTTGTTTCTACTTTGATTTTTTTTCCTTATTTCTTCAAACAGTGGTTTGCTGTAGATGTCAGGACTACATTCATTTTTGTGATGAGGTTATATCATGTAACTTAAATACTTTGTCCACTTTTTATACTAACTTTGAAACTTCAAATTTGACTCCTTATTCTGTTAATAGTGTTAAAAAAAAAAAAAAAACAACAAAAAAACAGCAAAAAAAAAAAAAACCTAGAAAGCATCAATCCAGAAACCCCCCATGATTGGTTAGCCTCCTACTTGATATTTGGTAAACATATTCAGATTAAAGTTTCATATATTTCTGTTTGTATTCCTGATATTCATTTGAATTCTCACATTTTATTCCAGTTTCCTAAGCAGAGTCTATTCCGTAAATAGCTATATATTTTAATCAATCTCTCAGAATCTTTTAAAACTCTTCAGTTCAAAGTTTCATATGACTTTATCCCCTTTGGGATTTACCTCATCTCTTTGAAAAGGCATTTCTGTATTTAAACCATGACAAATTTGCTATGCTTGCATTCCTAGATCACCTGAAGTCACGGAAATATCTTTCTTAGTTAGTTTTTTTTTTCTTCACCCTCTATTTTAAAAGGAAAAGACAGAAGGGGAATGACCTTGTAGTGTAACAAGTGGCTGTCCTAAAGTAGCACTGTGTCCTTAGCCTGGCTTTGCTGTGTGCTTTGCAGTATTTGTTCTGAAGCCTGCAGACAAAAAAGTAGCAGCTGCCTGGTGCTCTGCTCTGCTCCCAGTGAATGGGCTCCCTTGATAGCCTGCAGTACATCACGTACCCCTGGGCTTCTTCAGGCCCACTGTTCTCCAGGACACTGTAAAAAATCCATAGTGCCTCTGTGCTGGAGGTGACAGCATCTGGGTGTGGGAAAATCCTTCAGCAAAGCTGAGTGTGTTCCTGCCCCTGCAGGAAAGTTCTGGAATGATGAAAGCTTAATAAATTCAGTTTTGTATTGCACAACACTGTGAAACAAAATTGGAATTTGATCAGACATATTCTGAGTGTAGTAAGATAGTAAATGGCTTGAAACTTATCCACCAAAGCTGTTAATGTAATTAATCAAGTAATTGAACAGTTTAAGACTAAAGAATTTTTTTTTTTGTGCTGCCTATTATTATCACACTGGAAAAAGTGTTACTCTTCACCTTCCTCAACAAAAGAATGCTCTGTGATGGGTAGACTGAATTTGTTTTCATGAAGCAATGACAAAATATTGTAAGTCTGGTTAAACAGAGAGAAAAGCCTTCCATCAATGTTTGTTCCTGTTTGTTCAGTACTCCTAGTAACACTTTCAGATGTAGTATAAAAGGGAAGCGTGGCATCTCTTATTACCAACTCATTGCTGAAGAAGACAATACGAGAAGTAGATTTCAAAGAGGGTGTTCAGCATACTTGCGTTGATAGGAGGCAGTGCAGACAAAATTCAAAATCCTCTTCAGAAACGTACAACAGACATTGTGCCCTCCCCAGAAGCTAAACTTCGATCTGAGTACCCCAGCTGAAAAAAAAATAACAAGTATATTCATATGTAAAATGAAAAAAAAAATATTGCTTGTTGCTTACAAATTTCATTTTAATATACCGTTGAATGTTTAGTGGTCAACTCTTAGCTAAACTAATAAGAACAGGGTTGGCATACTGGGTTCTTATGTGTACCACTTGCAAATTGCTAAAGTTGTCACCAAACTGGTTAAGAGATCTGACCTGTATCACAGCATGAATGAGAAATGCCTGCCCTGCCTTAGGAAATTGTAGTCATTTCTCTGCAAACCTGTTTTAGCTGCTACATCTCATTAGATAAACTGAATATTAATGAACATTGTGACAAACCAGCTAGGCTTCCATTTTTTTTGTGTGTTGGGGTTTGGTTTTCATTCGGTTTAAGTCTTGACTCATGCAGTGTTGAGCCTTTTAACCTCATTACTCAGATCAGGACAAGATTTTGGCCTGTTTCTCTGCTAGTACCTCTGAGTCAACACCCACAACTCCATAGCAAGAACACAAACAGTAAATTTATTTCTGTTACCTTGCTAGCAGGGGCATCCCTGAGGCAACACCTGTGCAGTGGCACATCAGCAGAGACACAGGCACTGTTGCACTCAGGCCATACTAGAAGCCACTGTCCTGCTGTTCCCACAGGTTTATCAATGGTTATTCCCAGCTGCAAGGTCACTTAAGCCATTTACAATCCTCCTCACCAGACTTCTGCTTTTTAAGCCTTCCCTCCCAACAATGTCTAACAGCACAGCCAGTGGTGTTGCATGAAGAACGGATGAATACAGAATGAAGGGGGAAACTTTTTCCACCACAGCTTTAAAGATGACTGCAGAGATGGAGTAGCCCATAAAAAGTACCAGCAGAACTGGAGAAGCTTGATCAATTTTATCATGAGATAAAATGTAATGTTGATATGTTTGGTGTGTTTAGAACACTGTAGAACCGAGATAAAGTAGCAGCATGTTTTTGAGGCTCCACTTACAAGCTTCCATTAGTGCTTTAGCATTTAGGCCAGCAGCTGCTTCTAGTCTGAGCTTCATGTCTATTATTACTTGAATAAGACAGCTCCCTTGGAGAATGAACAGGCACCCTGGGCTTCCTTTTCACAGCACAGTGCTGGCTTTTGGAAAGGGCAGAAAGGAGTTTTCTTCTGTCATCCCAAGCAGGGCTGCCTGATCACACCCTTGCACTACTGTGAAACTTATTTTTTCAGTGATAATATATCTTACAAACTAACGTGATGCTTTGTCTGAGTTGACTTAGTGATGTATTTTTGTATTTTTGGATGCATACACCTGGTTTTTACTTTTTTTTCCCTTTTTCAGCCTTTTTTAGACTGAGTTCTGCCCATCCCCTGCTGTAGCATTCTGAAAGCGTTTGCTTAGCAATTAATAAAGGCAGGATAATGATCAAGCTAGAAAACTTTGATTATTCTTCACTGCTCAGAGTATGATCTGAAGATTTTCCATGATACTGTATGGGAATTTAGGAATTTCCATTCCAGATTTGGAAATTGGACTATTAAATACTTTCTTCCCACTTTTCCATGCCTGTAGGGGTGTTGTATTGCACTAAACAGCTCATTTAGCTGTTGTTATTTTGCACTGGGTGTTTGGTATTTTGCACTGAATATTATGTCTGCATATCACGTGGTCTGTTCCAGGCTCCCCTGCTGCAGTGTCCACCAAGAGTCTTCTTGGTACTTCCCTGCTAGCTCCGACACAGCGGCTGCGGGGGCCACCCTTTCATGCTCAGGAGTGCGGAAGGGCAGCTAAGGGTTATGAGCCCTTTCCTTGGAAGGCACTGTTGGTGATGGTGAGGGAACTGAGAGGAAACAATCCAGGTTGTATAAATCCAAGGTTTATTGGTGGCTCCAGGGAGCTCCTGGCCTCAGGGGATACAACACTGGAAACGCCCCGAGGAGACCGGAGCAGCCCCTTTTCTTAGGAGGTGGAAACAAGGGAGGGGTTTGGCTATCCACCAAGGGGGGGGATAGAGGGGAGTGGGACCTGAAGTAATTGACAAGCAGAACAACATCGGGGAGCTCAGGAGGAGGGAAACCTGGCCCTTTGCCAATCACTCAGTGTCCTTCATGGAAACTTCTAGAGAGAGGGGCTGGAGAGTCAAGTGACAAGCAAGGTGCCAGGGAGGGGATATGGGGATTGACAAGGAAATTTCTAGGGATTTGGGAGGATTGGAGATGGGATTGACATTTAGGGAAGGGGAGACAACTTGGGATGTAAACCATAAATGAGGGAAAAACAGGGACAAACCAAGTAACACAATACAACACCCCCCTCCCTCCCCAAGCCTTGTGGTGGTGTCTCTTCCTAGTTCACTCCTCCCCTTACTTTTTGCGACTTTTCGTAGATCTTTCAGGTGATTTGGAATGATCTCTGTGACTATGGTGATTTCCTGGAGATTTAGATCTTGATCTGTGGCGCCTCTCCCGGGATCTGCTCCAGTGCCATCTCCGGCTCTTGCTGCAATGCTGCTTCCGGCATGGTGATGAGCTTCTTCTCTTCAGAGAGTGGCTGCACCTCCTTGGGGACCTGCTCCGGCTCTGCCCGTACTGCACCACCGGAGATATGTGGGGCTTGTCCAGGTCCCTGTAGCCCCTTCTGCGGTGGTCAGGAGATGGGATCCGTTCCAGCTTTTCATCTTCTTCGTCCTCTTCACTAAATTCTACATCATCCATGTCTTCTCCCAGAGCACTAACACGAGGCTCAAGTTGCTCAGCTCCTTCTAGAACATACTGTTTCTGCAATCAAGGCAGGATGATATCAAAAACATGTTCCTCATGGAGTAGCTCATCAATAAGTTCATCCATGTGCATCAGCTCAAATCCCCCATTTCTGTTCTAACTTTTAATTTTCTGATAGTCGTTGTACAGCGGTTCCAGGTACTTGTAGCAGTCAATGGCAGTGCCTGTCAGTCACATGTACAGTGCTCCATGCATTCGGACATGAAGTTTTCATTTTTTATGAACTCCACTGTGATGTCCTTCTTGGGCTGGATCTGCAGCATCTTCAGCATCAGGTACAAGTACTGCGTGGGTTTAATGTTCCCTTTATAGACACCCCCCCATGTACTTCAGCTCCATGGCCTTGTCCATGACCAGCTGGGTCGTGAGGCTGAAACACTCCTCCTTCCAGTACTTGGACTCGCAGACACGCATGCAGATGATCTTCTCCACCAGTACTGCGGGTTGGTGCTGTGGATGCTGTGCGCATCCTTCACCATGCGGTTGGCCACGGCGGCCGCTGCAAAGCCCTGCTCCCTTGAGGGCTGCGCCGCCTTCCACCTCGGCGGTGGAGCCGCTGCCAGCCGCGGGCATCCGCACGCAGCAAAAGCACGAGCCACGGTTTCCCCGGTGCCACCCGCGGTCCCGCCGTGCTGCCGAGACTGCTGCCTGCCGATGCTCGGAGCCGCTCTCGCAGCCTGGGAGTCGCTCCGCCGGCGCTGCCCCGCTCGAAGCGCACGAAGCCGCACCATGTGGACCCACAAAAACCACCTGCATGCATGAACCCCTCCACCCGGGGCTAGCACTCTTCCCCCACGCTGAATGAAGCCCCACCACTCGGGAGTCACTGTGGGGGTCCCACTACCACCCACGGGGTATACTCACCTCTGCTGGGGACCTTGTTGTCTGGAACACTCCAAGGAAGTCCCTTGTCAGGGACCGACCTGTTTGGGCTGGAAGGTCTGCCACTCCAATCCTCGCGACTCTGTGCTGTCCGAAGAAGTCCGGGGTAGCCGACTTTCCCAAAAGCTTGTGAAATCCACACCTGGATGGATTTCCAGTGCTATCCACGGCGTCTCAGACCTCGCGGGTGACAAAAACCACGTGGGCACCAGCTGTAGGATTGACTGAGGCCACTGTTCAGGTCCAACCCGGCTAGCTATGGACCTTAGCCCTCACAATCTTATATGAACAAAGGCAAAAACCGAAAGGCACTCCTTCCCTTTGAGACTAGGGACCCAGTTTATTGATAGGATCCAGGAAAGGAGAGAGACTCCTGAGTTGAAATGGCATCCAGGAAGCGAAAGTGACCGAGGCCTCTTCCAGCGTGCTCTTAACCTCAGGGCAGGGGAGCAGAGCTGAGGGACATGGGACAGACCATGTGATATGCTGACATACTGTTCAGTGCAAAATACCAAACACCCAGTGCAAAGCAGCAACAGATACATAAACTCTTTAGTGCAATGCAACATAGTGGGGGTTCTGCCACAATAATAAAAGCTAATTTAGGACTCAAGTTGAAACACATTCTCTGTATTGAGTCAGGATCTAGATGTAGGTATTTTTAATAGGTGTCTTATAATTCACATTTGAATTTTACATTTCTAATTTCATTATCTCGCACTTAAACAGTCATAAGTATAATGTTTGCACCTCAGAGTACTGCTAAATCATCCTCAGTGTGCTCTAAAATCTTACTTCATTTCAAAGTCCCATTTTTGAAATGTTACACTATTATCTAGGACACAATATAAATATTCCCTGTATGAAGATGGCAGTCTTTCAAAAAAGAACTGTTTCTCTCTGAGATTGATAGTTATTCATTCTTATGCCAAAGCTTTGAATCTTGAGGCTAACACTGGGTTTACTATTAGCCTAAATTTCCAAAGATCTCCGCTGTTTTTGCTTCTATAGGTGTGGAGGAGGAAGAGAAAGAAAAGAGGGGAATGTGTTATTATAATCAGGAATTGCAAGTAAATTTTAAATGCTAATCTTGATCTGTTATCTGGATTTATTGATGCTTTTTCTTTCTTGCTGCAAGGGACAGCAATGTATTTTCTTTTGCACACCTTCTACTATATGTTATTTTCATTCTGTGTGATGGTGGAAGTGGCCATACTCTGTATATAAGCTAATAACTTTCAGGCTACAAGATTCATTCTGCCTGAGAATCTGAATCTATGCCATTGCCTGACTAGGTAGTAAGTCCCAAGTCACAAAACACATGTTTATACCTGCTAGAGGCTGGCAGCACAATTGTCAAAAAGACATAATGTTACTAGCAAATTTATAAAACTACATATCTGTGTATTAATGCATAGCATGATTTCTTAGCTTAAATAAAAATTGGCTAGGAATCAGGAAAATTATGAACAGCTAAAATGGGTTAATTATATTTCACATTCATTATGTATAAATGAAAAGCCCAGCATTATTCAAAAGCTTCACTCAATTAAATCTTCATGAACTTAAAATTCTTATTGGTCCCTAATTAAATTAGGGGAATTACTGGCAAACTGAATTAAAGTTGATCTGTATTTAGGGACCTCTTGAACAAGGTCCCTCATCAATATAGTATCTTGCATATCGCTGCCTTAAATCTACCCCTGTGATGCTTCCATCTCAGTTGATCTAATTCATGGTTTTAATTTTGTTTTCTTCTCATGAATTCTGTATCTGTGGGTCCCAAAGAAGGAATGATTGTTAGTTGCTAAAGTAAATCTTTAATTTATGTGGCACTGTTAGGGTCTTAATGTAGGACTCTCTGGGCTTCTTGGTTGTTGAGTGAAAATGTAGTGTTTTCTAAACTAGGCAAACCCTTAGAAGGCATAAATAAATAAGCCAAGAGAAAAACTCTCTATTCAAAGGTGATTCAATAGGAATTTGGCAGCTATATCTAACAGTGGAATGCCAGGTTTTTCTAAAGTAATTGTCGCCTAAGTTCTGAATACACATTCACTGATAAAAGTATATACTCCCATAACAAGACATAAACACTTATTTTTGCCTTTAGGCCAATCTGTAGAATAAAAATTTAGAGTTCTGCTAAATAAGGTAATTCATACTCCTCCCTGGATTTAATAGCAGCCCTTGAGTATTTCCTATATGGATTTATTCTTTCTTTTATAAGAGAGAAATTAACATGGAGTTATATTCCACAATCAGAAAATATATAACTTAATACTAAATAGCTATAACTTAAATTATAAGGGAATTGAGTTTAAATGTTGATGAGATCCCTAAGCAGTCATAATCGTCACCATTGGGTGTCTGTTAGAAAGAGGAGACAAAGACTCCAGAAATATCCTTTCATTCCAACACCCAAGTTGTTCTTTTTATGTACCTGCTGCTGTAATATCAGAGGTGCAAGCCTGGATTTGAAAAGCTGACACATGGCTCCCTTCCAACATTTCCTGCCCATATAAATTAATGCTTACCATAAGACATACTTGGATAGTACAAAGCGATGGTCCTGTGAGAGATGCTTGAGGAACAACTAAGTAGTTCTGGCTCTTATACATCAAATCTAAGGGTATATACTAATTAATTACAAAACAATCCATTATTGCTTCTTGCCAGACCTAGTGTTTTCTATGTCCACAGTGACAGCATCATATTTGTTTCGGAGGGAATATCTGTCTCACAGGACCTGATATCTAGAGGAAAATTAATCACTCTGCTAGTTAATTAAAATAATGACACTTAATACTGTATAGTTTATTTCATTTGTAAAGTTAATGGATATTATTGCTCTCATTTTATCCCCTACCATTTTAAAACCACAAGAGACATACTATCATTGATTTAGTTATTTAATATTTCTTTTCGTTGACTAGGAAGATATTAGGGTTTACCAATGTAAAAGTATGGGATTTACAGAGTTTAACTGGATATTACTCCATCTCTTGAGTGCCTGGATCTTAAACATCAGCTACTTCATGTCAAACAGAAACTGAATAAAGAGCTGATGCCAAAACCTGTTCTTCACCAAGTTTCTCTTGGTAAATGAGATGATTGTGCTAAGAAGAGGACTGTCTGTAAGTAGAAAGTAGGTGTCAGAATCAGGTACCTAATAATTACAGCTCTCCTGTTTATAATTTGCTTGGTGTTGTCAGCTGAGGGAAGTAAAAAAAATCCTTTCATAAGAGGAGGTGCAGAAACTGTTGCTGAAACAATGAAGCAGAGAAGACTGGGTAGATTGGTGAGATGAAAAATGGGGAGTTATACTGCAGTCAGCAGTCAGGTACTCAGCAATAAAAAGGCCCTAGATTTTAATTTCACTAAAATTAGAAAATAATTTCAATGATAAATTTAGAAAACATTTATACTGGACTTCTTGCACATGTAAGACTGAGCTGTATTCCTACAATCAGTAGTATAACGTTTGAGTAAAGCAGATTCAAGAATACTTTTGGACATAAAGACCTTTTAAATGTACATAATATTTGCTTAATTCTTAATAGTGATAAACATTTCTGAAAGGAAAACAGTAAACATTTGTTTAATTCGCCTGTCAGTTGTTGTGGAGACCTCAGTCTATGATAGATGTCTCTCTACAGGAAACAAGAAAAAGCTGTACTGCAGGATATTTTAGGTCTCATGGCTATGAATTTATTTTGTTAATATTCTAGGGATTACTATTATTTTGATGCTGAATATTTTTCCTCTTTCCTTGGGATATGGTTGTTTCAATTTTTTTTTACATTTGGTAACACATTACACCTTTTTCACCCATGAAAGGTTATATTCACAGTAAAAATATTATCAGTGTCAGTAATTTGCAGGAAGTATGACTTTGTGCTCTTCCTATGAGCAGAGACATCCAGTTATTGAACAGAACTGATACTCTAAGGATCAGTCATATGTGTGAATGAAAACACTTAAAGGAAATTGTAGAGTTGAAATCCATCCATGTTCAGAAGGCAAATGTGTAATTTTTTCCTCCATTTCAAGTTCAACTTCTGTCATTTTAAGCCTTCCCTATGATATAATGCTTTATTCTCAGGAAAGAAGGGAAGATTGTGAGACACTTTAAGAGTACTATTTTTTTTCCATAGCATTCTTCTAGACTTGAATTAGTATCACAATATGCTAATAAAAAAAGCCCAACCAAATCCAAAAAAAAGCTACTTCTACCTACAGATGAGTGTGAGAGAAGATATTTGGCCAGTTTTAACTTCTGAATTTGTGTTCCAGATTGAAAAGCAAGATGTGTTCTATTTGCCATCTGTATAGCAGTTGTCTTCTGTTAAGCAGGCAGTTTTTCCTTATCTCTCCCACAATCAATCCTCCCTCCAGGGAGACATCTGCTGATAATGGCCGACTGAATGTCACTGCATGACTGATAAGAACCATAACATCAGATTGTGAGATGCTCTGCCCCGAAGAAAGAGCCAAGCATTCCTACCTGCATATAATCTCGAGATTCTGGAACACCAGCACAGCTTTTTCTCCACTAGATTTACCAGGACAGCTGCCCCTTCCACTAGATCTTCAGAAGAAGAGTACACCCTTCCTACAGAATCACTGCCCCAACAAAACCACAACTGCCACTCCAAGAGGACTGCAGCCACAATTCCCAATTAGACTGCCACCAACACCCTGTCCAACAGAGTGTCAGATTGTATTCTTTGTCAGTGTTGGTTTTGGTTTACTGCATTGTTTATTTTATTTTTTAAATTTTCTTCCCCAATAAAGAACTGTTATTCCTGGTCTTCCCCAATAAAGAACTGTTATTCCCGCCTGACAGTCCCCCATAATTTCAAATTTATGACAATTCAGAGAGGGGGGGGGTTTTACATTTTTTTCATTTAAGTGGAGGCTCCTGCCTTCCTTAACAAACACCTGTCTTTCCAAACCAAGACAATCAGCAAAAAGTTAAAACCTTTGTCTTTCTCCCCAAGTCCACAAAGTGTTTGGGCCCTTGTCAGAAATGTGTGTTGCTGTAAAATCTTGATTTGCATATCTGGCTCTGTTGGCATGACTTCTTTCTGCAAGCTGTGTAGCTTATCTGCTGTATTAGTTCTGAAAACAAATGTCAGGAGCTGGGATATTGAACATGGAATGAACTTGTCCACTTGGAAAATATTGCTAGTCTCTGTCAGTGCTTCCTGTCATACCCTATTCTGCAACAGCCTGTATGTTTTTTGGATGCTGAGACTGAGATTTGGAACACAAAACAGTCAAGTTTGTATTAAAATGAGAAGGATTCGGACCTTTTGGCTTTAAATGTGCTTTCTAAAAAATCAAATATATACATAAATATATATATATATAAACAAATTATTACAGTGATACTAAATAATCATTGTAGAAATGGTAGAGGAATAGGCTTGAACATGATTCCAAAATTTCAATACACAATTATTCAAATGGCTGCTGACAGCCTTGGGACTTACTTGCTGTCTTGGGTTGGAAAGATAGGTGTCTGCTAAGGAAGGCAGGAGCCTCTCCTAAAATGGAAAAATGTAGACCCCTTCCTTCTAATTGTTATAAATTTGAAATTAAGGGGGGTTCTCAGGCAAAATTATGGGAGCAGGAATAACAGTTCTTTATTAGGGAAGAACATAAAAAAAAGATAAAATAAACAATGCAGTGAACTAAAACAACACTGACAGAGTCAGATTACAACCTGACACCCTGTTAGTCAGGGGGTTGGCCGCAGTCTAATTGGGAATTGTGGCTGCAGTCCTATTGGAGTGGCAGGTGTGGTTTTGTTGGAGCACTGATCTTGTAAAAAAGGGGTGTAGTCTTCCTGCAGTGGAAGAGGCAGCTGTTCTTCTGGGAAATCCAGTGCAGAAAAAGCTGTGCTGGTGTTCTAGCAACTCAAGATTATATCCAGGTAGAAATCCCCATCTCACAAGGGGACAGTTCTTATGAGTCATGCAGTGACATTCAATAGCCCATTATCAGCAGATGTCTCCCCTGAGAGAGGACTGGTTATGGAAGAGATAAGGAAAGCTCCTCACTTAACAGAAGACAGCTGCCATACAGATGGCAAATAAATACATCTTGCTTCTCAATCTGGGACACTTGCCCTTGTTGAGCAAAGGTGGCAGTGGCCCTCCAGATGTCATCACCACATGATCAAAAGATGGAATGAAATTGATCCCTGGATGCCTTTGTTATCAGTCTTGTCTGATCTTTCTGGGTAACTTGGTCAGGCCACTGCACTGGTGAATTGACAAGCCAAACATGGCTCTTTTGCTGGTTATGTGGTGGGAGACCAGCTTAAAAATTATTCAAATTACTAAATTACATCTGTCTCTTGAGCAAGAGGTTGGCAGATACAGACCACCTAATTAGAACTGTAAAATGCTTTTAACAAATTTGGAAATTTTTGAATATGGAAAACAACCCTGGGCATGCTTTGATGTGACCAGAAGGTATGTGTTAAGTCAGTGGCCATGATTTTGCAAACAAATTTTATATGGAAAAATTAATGAGAAAGGGTTATTTTTTAGGTGTCGGTGACAATGCTCTGTGCTATGTGTTGGTATGTGGTAAATGACGGGTAATGGATGACAATATTTCCACTATGAAGAACTCCAGAAGGAATTGGTTCATCTATTAGTACTTGTCTTGTAGTTAAGACTTGTCAAAACTGCTGTAGAAAAGGCACTGATTTCTGCAGTATTGTTGCTTGTTACTGGGATTACTGCCTCACTGAGCAGGGCCATCACTCTCCTCAGGCTTCCTTTTGCTGGCAGTGTACATGCAGAAACTCTTCTTCCTGCCATTCTTCTCTTTTGCTTGTTTGAACTCCAGCTATGCATTGCTGATTCTTCTCCCATCTACACAGCCAGTGTCTGTATTTCTCTCAAGCAACTGTCCTGCTTTTGGATTCTGTGTCCTTTTGTTTTGTGCCTGAACTCAGCCAGGAACGCTCCTTTTTATCTGTGCTGGCCTTGCTGGGTTTCTGCAAAGTGGGATGAACTGTTTTTGTGCTCTGATAAGACTTACTTTGAACTTTAGCCAGCTGGGTCCCTTTGCCCTGGCAGGCAGTTTCCCATGGGATCCTTCCAAGCAGGTCCCTGCAGAGGCTGAAATCTTCGCTTTGCATTCCAGGACTGCAATACTGTTGATTCTACTCATTCCTTTCGGTATCTTGAGCATCTGGATTTCCTCTGACCCATTGTATTGACCAGCAGATACCAGAGGCTCATGAGACACAGCTCCTGTGACAGTGAGACTTTTCCCAGCTGCCTCAGGAAGGTTTTATCTGCCCCTCCTTCTTGATGATCAGTCTGGTATTTACCTGGAATACCGAATGGCTGCTTTGCTCAACAACAGGGTTGAGAAATGGACCACCTCGGCCCCATCTTTCACCCTTGCCAACAGGGTGTCCTGCTTTTTAGTACAGTGCACATGGGCCTTGTCTACTTATTTGATTCTGGGGTAAGGAATATGGATGGGAGTGAATTTAAAATTTCATTGTACATTTCTGTGGGGCAGGCTTGATATTGGTACTCAGTGTGGTGGTGTTTTTCTGTCTTTTGTTCTCTGCCTTGAGATTGCTTCTTCTGTGCACTGTATGGCAGGAGTTAGTGTACCTGTATGTCTCAGAGTATTCTTAGATAAGTGCTTGGGGGCGAGGGAGAGAAGCAGCAGGTAATCTTGGAGTCTTTCATCACAGAAGCCCTAGAGGATCCTTTTAACATAAAACTACTTGTACTTAACATAAAGCATACAGTAAATGAAATGTTCCTTCAGGTAAAAGTGTGACCGTTTGGGAAACTTACCTCATTCTATTACTTAGCCAGTTGCTCTACTGAAGAGGAAGGAATTGAAAGGGGAGTTGGTGTGATTAGCACATTAGCTTGAAATCTTGAACAGTAAAATCCTCATTTTCTCAGTCTTCTTTTTCTTGTCTTACTTGAAAAGTCTATATGAGATTGTCTTTATAACATTTTAAATAGTAGTAATCTTCCTTGGTTCTGAATATTTGCTTCAGCTGCAGAATGTACAAATAAGCTCTGCCTTAATGTGCTTGAATAGACTTCTTTAGCTTAATGTTCCCTTCAGGGATTCAGATTCACAACTTTCAATCTTTTCTTCTTCCTACTTCTGTCTCTGAAAACATCAGCATCTCTTTAAGTATCTCCACTTCCTTGTCAGGAAGTTTGTCCTGAGATATTTCTTCTGGTCTGTGAATTCCCTTTAAGCTGACTTTTTTATTTCTTTGCCTCTTCTAGTTTTTTTTTTTGTTTGTTTTTTTTTTTTTTTTTGTGGGGGATGGGGAGAGGTGGGGTTTTCTTTTACTATATTTTATTCTTGGTTCCACATCAGCTCCCTTGCTACAGCATTGACCCTATTGTGATGCTGCTGTTTTGGGGAAAAAAAAAAAAAAAAAACACAAAAACAAACAACAAACAACAAAACCATAATGAACTTTGTTCACTGGTCCTAACAATTGTCTTTTCTCTTCTGTCAGCTGGGAAATTGAGCCTGTATGAAGGAAGAAACGTTTTAGAGACTGAGGTTCTGCTTTGCAGATATCTCTTTCCAGTCTGCAATTTAAACCATGATAGTGGTATCACTGACATGCTGATGTTGATGTTGGGCATATGTACAGTGCTTGTAGGCTCAGGAGCCTTCAAGTTTTCTGGAAACTACTTGTCAGACCTTTTCTAATTACTCAATCACAAAAAACAGTGTCCCAGATTGAGAAGCAAGATGTATTTATTTGCCATCTGTATGGCAGCTGTCTTCTGTTAAGTGAGGAGCTTTCCTTATCTCTTCCATAACCAGTCCTCTCTCAGGGGAGACATCTGCTGATAATGGGCTATTGAATGTCACTGCATGACTCATAAGAACTGTCCCCTTGTGAGATGGGGATTTCTACCTGGATATAATCTTGAGTTGCTAGAACACCAGCACAGCTTTTTCTGCACTGGATTTCCCAGAAGAACAGCTGCCTCTTCCACTGCAGGAAGACTACACCCCTTTTTTACAAGATCAGTGCTCCAACAAAACCACACCTGCCACTCCAATAGGACTGCAGCCACAATTCCCAATTAGACTGCGGCCAACTCCCTGACTAACAGGGTGTCAGGTTGTAATCTGACTCTGTCAGTGTTGTTTGAGTTCACTGCATTGTTTATTTTATCTTTTTTTATGTTCTTCCCTAATAAAGAACTGTTATTCCTGCTCCCATAATTTTGCCTGAGAACCCCCCTTAATTTCAAATTTATAACAATTAGAAGGAAGGGGTCTACATTTTTCCATTTTAGGAGAGGCTCCTGCCTTCCTTAGCAGACACCTATCTTTCCAACCCAAGACAACAGGTACAGAAGAAAGAGCATAAACTGAAGGGTTTTCCTAGGAAATTGTTAGGTTCAGTCGAGTTGTGCTGGTGTCATTTAAGACGTCCTTGAGGTTTTAAAGACATTTTCTTTGGGTTGGGAAAGACTTCTCTGTCTGTACATTGGTCCATCGTACAACTGGAAAGAAAGCTTATTATTCTAGTGTTCCATGAGCATTAGTCTATGTGCTCATTTGTTTCAGTAATAGAGTATAAAACTACCTTCTTCATATGACTGATCTAAATGATAAAATAATAATTGGTAATAATTAGTTTTTTTGGAACACTTGCTTTTCTTTATTTTTCCAGATCACCTTTGTCTATCACTCCTTAGATTCTTTGTTCCACTCCCTCTGTCTTATACCAGCATCAGAAAATATTGCCAGCAGTTTGGGACTCTTTTTCTTTTTTTCTAGTTTCAGGAGCATTTCAGCACAGTTCTTTTCCATCACTAAACATGATAAAATGCTGTAGTAATACCAAAATTACTGGTTTGTGTTTGCATTGTCTTATTTACACTTTTGTCATGCATATTAGGCTACTGTTTTGGTTTGAAAAGACAGGTGTCTGCTAAAGAAGGCCGGAGCATCTCTTGAAATGGAAAATTAAACCCCCTCCATCTGAATTATAATTTTGAAATTCAGGGAACTCACAGGCAAAGAGATGGGAGAAGGAATAACAGTTCTTTATTAGGAAAAAAAAAAAGCAGTAGTACAAAACAATACTGACAGCGTCAGAATATGAACTGACACCCTGTGGGTCAGGGTGGTGGCAGCAGTCCCATTAAATGGTGGCTGCAGCCCTCCTGCAGTGCCAGCTGTGGTTCTTTTAAAGCAGTGATCCTGTAGAAGGGTGGACTTTTCCTCTGAAGGTCCAGTGGTGGTGTAGATGGCTTGGTCTTCCTCTAGGAATGCAGTGGAGAATAAAGCTTCTTTTCTGGGAATCCAGTGGGAAAAGTCTGCTGTGGTGTTCCTAATGTCAGATTCTCTCTGGGTAGGAATGCATGGCTCCTCCCCCTGGGTGGAGCATCTCCCAGTGGGATGATGTAATTTTATCAGTCGTGTAGGGATACTCAATGGCCCCATTAACAGAAGATATCTCCTGGAGGGAGGATTGGTTGTGGACGAGATAAGAAAACTGCCCCACCTGGTTTTAACAGCTGGCCCAATTAATAAGAGATAACTGCCCCACCTCTAACAGACGGCAATAGAATGCACACCTCCAGCCACATCTTGCAACTGCAACCTAAGACAGAGCCTCTTCCTGGAAATTAAGTCGGCAAGTGTTATCTAAAACAGTTGTTGAGTAAGTATTTTGGAAGATTTTTTTAAGTATCAAATACCAAACTGACTTATTTTAGGGAATGTTGAGGAGCAGAAAACTGGTGGTGTTCTTTACTTAAGAGCTGGTTGTTTGCTTTTACTCCAAAACCACTTGCTTGCTGACTTTTTCTATCCAGTGTTAAAAGGAATTGAGTTCATTATGATCAGCTCAAAGCGATTCTGACTGTCACAAGTAGCATATTAGAAGGAGTTGGGTATCATAATACTGGTTTAACATTATAATAACAGTACTGAGTTTTTTTTTCAGTGGTGGTAGTAAAGAATCATATGCTTCTGACTTGGCTGATCAATTTTTCTGTGATAAGAAGTCCTGTTTGCCATTTGTTGGTTTTCTGCTTGGTCAAAGAAAACTGTCAGCTTAGGTGGCTAAGCTCTTCTCTTCATCTTCTTTTCCTTGAACTAGTTTCTAGTTTCTCAGAGTTGTGCTTTTGCCAATGCAGAACACCCTCTTTGTAAAACACAAACTACATCACTGTTGTGAAGTAAACATTCAATATCTGCAAATTTGCCTCTAGCCAAAAGATGTAGCCATGGAAATTTAGAAAATTGAGGGGACTGGATACAGGACCAGAATGTTACATGAACCAGGTACACGGTATGCTCAGCCAAACGAGAGGAAGCAGTTCTTCAGGGAAAGGGTTTGGTAGCAAGGAGCACAGAGAATGCTCTGAATGCTAAAGTTAGCAATGAGCCAAGCAGAAGAAACAGGGAACTTCTGGGATGAGAGGATCCATGAAAGGCTCTGAATACAGAGATGCCACCTTCAGCTGAGGAAGTCTCTCTGTTGCAAGCTCAGGGAATACTTGAGAAAACTATTTTCTCATGGCTGTTTCTTTTTTTGCTTCTCCAGCTAGTCTCTACAGTTTGCCATGAGAAGCAGCATAATCTGCTTGTTAGATTTTTGAACTGACCCTTATGGCTATTCTTGTGTGTATTTATTTTCTTATTTGAATTTTAGTGACCTCTCTCTGAGACAGTTAGTTTCCACCAGGTTCTCCTGTTGCAAATGAAAGGAGATGCTACAGCTCTGGTGAAGTTTGGTGTTATTTCCAGAGTGGGAAGGAAATTGAAGCCATTTCTACCTTTTCACTGACTGCAGGGGAAACATAGAGGGTTTAGTTTCCTCATGTTAATGTACTCTGTGAATATACACTGTGGTACTTCCCCAAATTGCTTACAATTTAATTTAAAGCAATGCATAACAATCGACTGTAACCAACAAATAAGAGGAATGATGAGAAATGCAAGAACAGAAGTGCCTGTAATAAAATCATTACATAGTTCTAAGTAACTTCTGTCATTGGACTTGGGAGCAGAATGAGGCATTAAAAACTAAGCAGTATGAAATGTTACATTCTAGCAAATTTGAGAGCACTGTGGGAATACTGACGTGTTCAGATGTGGACTTTATGAAGGGTGATTATTTCTGTGTTTAAACTTGTAAAACAAAATGTTTTAAAATATTTATCTGTTTTAGTCTTTTTATATTGCAAGGTCAATGTCTAAAATGTTAACAAAATAGCCATTTAGCTCTGAAAGCTCCTTTTTACTAGAACAATTCACAACTCTATTGTGTGGTGCTGCTCTCTGTGCTGCAGCCCTCCAAGGACAAAAAAAATAGCAGAAAAAGAGAAACTCCTTGAATAAAGGAAACCTCTCATGCATTGCCAAACTGAGTCACTCAGAACATTAGAAAAAAATAGTCCACTAAATTGATGGAGCAGACCTGCCAACCTGTGTATTTTTTTTTATTTCTGTTTGTGCATATCTACATACTTAAAGATCCTTCAAATTGTTTGGGCTACTCTTTCCAATATGGAAATGAGAATATTCTTTCTTTATAGCCTCAGTGTGAAAGTAATTACTTCCAAATACTCAAATTGCACCTAATTCACCCAAAGGAACTACACCAAGATGTCCCCTTAGGTTCTTTTTAAGTTGTTCGAATGTCGTGCAATCGTGCAATCTGGGAGTGGTTCTTAACTGTCCATTTGAGTTGAACTTTAGAGGAACTTTAGGAAATGAAAGGTTGAAATGTATTCCTTCTCCTTCACTGTGGAGGAAAAAAGCCCAAAATATTTAAATGAAATGGAGTTTTAATACTCAATCATAAACAAAATATTGTATATGCAGATCTCTAAGTATGCAATGTATGTACAAGAAATCTGGAGTGAATTTCATAGATCTTGGGAACAAGGGGAAACAGCTGAGGCTTTATTGCTGCAGTTCAGCTTTGCTGAACATTGCAAATATAGAATGTGTAAAGAAAGGCTAATAAGAGGATAGCTGTTGGCAGAAGAGGCTCACATTTATCAGCAGTTTCAATTAGAATTAGGTACTGCACTAACAAAAGCCATAGCAAATGTGAGGATCAAAGAAGTGACTTGATTTACAATTACCTTTGTGCCACTGATGTGTTTATTAAACAATTCAGATACAGTAATGAGTAAAAATACTAATGTGAAAGGAGAAGCCTGACCAAATCTATCTCCCAAGTGTAGTGTACAAATGTTGAATGAGAGAGGAAAGAAATAATAAGGGGGAAGAAAGGAAAACTTGTGGAAGCTGAAACCACATGGCGTAATTTAACATCAGAGTTAAGATTCACAATGCAGGAGATGATGGAAAGAGTGTCATAGTTAAATGACATTAGGTCTTCACTTCTAGAAGTTAATCATAACTAGATCTCTGTTCTTAAACAGTAATTTAAGCAGAGAAAAAATTGCTGGTACCAATAAGAAATATTGGAACAGTACACAGTGTAATTCCAACCCCTGATTCTATGAAGATCAGAGAAAGCTTGACAGGGAATAACTTAGAGAATTTGTGCCCATTTTGTTCAGAATATGAAAGATCATTCATCCATCTCTGTTGAAAATGTCATTAGAGTGTATGGCAGGTGGCAGAGAAATCTGAATGTCAGTGAAATAAAGCATAAGACATTTTCTTGGTGAGGCATGAAGGTTGTCATTTGTAAGTCCTGTTTCTTCAAGCTTCTACCCTTATCTTTGGAAGAGAGGGGAGGATAAAAAAGAAAGTCTAATGTAATAGAAGATACTGGGTTATTTCCAAAGATCTTATGTGAATGTTACACTACTGATACTTGAAAAAAATAATTGCTTCTGTGGATCTTTTTGTGACCTCTGAAAGAGTCAAGGAGGTCTGTCAGGAGAGACTGATCTACAAGTCTCAGGTTTCAACAGGCTTCCTGGCAACTCCCTTTTGCTACAGAATGTGTGTTGTTATCTGTTTATTACCTTGTTTGGATGGTACTCTCAACTGGCTTCCCCTCAGCATGTCTTTAATGCCAGAACATTTCTGAAAGAGACTTTCAGACTGTGACAGGCTTGCCTGGGTTTCTTGGCCGTGCCTATGATATGATGGTTTCCAGCACAGCTAAAAATGAATGCAGTAACTACCTGCTGTTTGAGATGTTCACAGTAAGTTGGACTGGCTGCAAGAGAGGAAATGTGAATTTGAATTGAGCCAGAGAAACCTTTAAGGTTGCATAATTCACAAATGGCACTCATCCGAAATTGAACAAGTCTTAAGAGATGGTTTGAGGGCAAAAAATAACATTAACAGATTATGTGGGGTAGAAATTTTGTAACTGAAAGCAAATCAAATAGCTCAACTTTGTTGGGCAGTATCAGTCTGGAAACTCTGGGGTAACTGGCTAAGTCCAAGCTCCTTGCCTCAAAAAGGAGTAGTTGTGCTATAACTCCTTTGCCACCTGCAACTGTTCTGTGAGGCTTGCCCTAAATACAAGCATACCTAAAATGTCATTATTAGTCCCAGCCCAGACAAAAGAATGTAAGAGTGAACACAGAATCAGGAACGCAAGAGAACTTAATACAAAATTATGGTTCAGTGGTGTGGGGTTTTCTGCGTGTTTTTTTTTTTTTTTTAAAGTGAAGGACTTTCACAAATCTGTTTTAGAAATTTGACATAAATGCTGATTTTGGAGGCTGCTTTATAAGTTTTTTTTTTTTTTTATTTTCCATCAGAATGTTAGCACACAAACCCGCTTTTATATATTTTCTGAGATTTTGCCTCTGCCTAAGCAAGTTATTTGTGATTATACTGCATTCAGGGAAGATTCTGATGAAATTGTTAAATATTGTTTCTCTTGTCTGTAAAAGGAAAGAATCAGTTTAAACAGGCCAATAGTTCATTGGAGTTTGTGTACCTTAGTCACTTAGATGCTCTTGTAATCTTTTAACAACTGAAAAAGAAAAAAGTATCAACTGTCATAAGAAAATATTAAGGAAAGATAATTTTTTTTTTCATGTGAAAATATTTGAAGTTTGCAAGTGGAAAAAAAATTCTAGATTTTTAAAATTCCTTCCAACCTGATCCCAATTTAAGGCACCTTCAGTATTCTGTGATGCTACAGGTGCTTTTCTTATTTTGATTCATCAATGCGTTAATAAGCTCTTCTTTCTTCTCTCCTTGATGAAGTTTTAGTCTGCTCATTTAAAACAGACTATTTTATTAATTTGTTTTCAGAGTTCTCAGCAGTGAATGGTGAAAAACTTATTTAATTCCTGCCCATGGCTGGGACATTAGAACTAGATGACTTTTAGTGTCCCTTTGAACATAAACCAATCTAGGATTCTATGGTTCATGCCAGCTGAAGTGTTAGATGCTGTTGGCTGTTTCCCATCAAAGACTGGGGTACTCACTACAAGAATGAGGACTTTTTTTTCAGGAATATTTGATCTGTGCTCTATAGAATGAGTTTTATAACAGCACTTCTCATGAAGATTGTTTACCTTTGTTCCTGAGATGAAAGAGAATTTGGGGAGGTAAACTAAGCAAAATATTTTAGTGAAACAGATTAAATCCACTACTGTTCCCTTTTGTGGGCCTAGAATATTTTTCTGTTTTGTTCCATTCTCTGATATATGCTACCATTTATCTGTTTTATTTTCTTCTGAGATATCCTTTACAGAGATGGAGTACTAACCTATACTTCCTATTTTTATAGCTCTTTGAATTCTAGAAGTGTTCTGTAGTATCATTTTTTCAGAATTCTTCTGTTTAACTGATAGAATCTTTCCCTGATGATTATTAGAAAAGTATTCTAGTTTCCCAATTAGAGTTGTTATAGTAATATTTTGGCATGGTCAAAAACTTAAAATACACTGGTGTTTGGCTTCAAAATATCTACTGGAATTACATCCTGATACCTCAATTTTGCAATGCAGCTTATAATAGAATTCAAAAATAATATAATGCTTGGGTGGGTTTTTGGTTTGTTTATTATTTGTTTGGTTGGTTTTTTCTTTGTTTTGTTTTGGGGTTTTTTTGGGGGGCGTTTGTTTTGATTTTTGGGGTTTTTTTTAAGTTTGAAGAGCCAGATGCAAAGAGCAGTGGAGGGAGTACTTTGAAGAATAAGAGCAGGATCTCTTATGGCAGCTTTCTTGTATGGTACTATTTGTTGCTGCAGAAATGAGGTAAGAAGACAGCTGTTTATGCAAATAAAATGTCTCACAAATCCACATGAGAAGGTGCGCACAACACTTATAAGAAAGGAATGTTCCCTCATGCTCATATGGCGTATGTTTCCTGAATAAATCCCACACCAGCCTAAATTTCTGTCTGCCAGCTTGTGTTAATGAATATGGAACTTGCTGAAGAGCCAAAGCATAATAAAAATAAAGAGCATAAACATTGCTTTTATTTTGGAATAGATGCATGACTAATCCAAATTAGACATACAGCACTGTCCATTTCAAAGGGCAGGCTCTCTGGCTGGCTGTGCTTGTTCACTTAAAAATAACAAATACGCTGAAAAGAGAAAAGGATAGAATTAGATTATAAATATTGAGGGGAAAAAACCCTACTACAGAAGTGCAGTGTATGTTGTTTTGATGTCCAACTGAATTTTTTTTTCCTCCTGGCAGAAAAATTATGGCATATGGCATCAGGAATTTGGTGAGTTTTTTTTTTTTGTGTGTGTTTTTTTTTTTTTTTTTTTTTTTTTTTTTTTTTTTTTTTTTCCCACAAGAACTGGTCATAATGTCTAACCATTTCATTTCTGAGGGGTACAGCACAGCTGTTTCTGTCTACTTAACTTCAAGTACTGTTACATATAAATGATTAAATCGCAAGTTGAATTTCTTCCAACTGGCTTCCATATAAACATCTCTGTGAGAAAAAGGCCAAAATGATTGCACACCTTATGATGTTAGAGCATATGTAATTTTTCAGCATTTCCATGTTTGCACTACTTGTTGTGCCTATGAAGTTCCCTGATTTATGAAAGTCAGACTAATTTGTTGGACTTGGGCATGTCTTCTGTATCTTTATAGTTTTGTTTGAACTACTACATTTTACCATGCTGGCTTCCAGATGTGAAGGAAATAGAAGAGGAGCTGTTGCTCCTCTGACTTTGAGTGAATCCTGATTTTCATTTGCTTGTGGAAATCACAGGGCTGATTATCACCTCTTGGTTGCTGAAATCTGTTTGTAGCATGGATAGTTATTTTATGGTGCTTTGGTAGTGTCTGTCTTCTTTATTTTACAGAACAGCTAAGGAATCTGATGATATTTTATCATTTTATGTTAACCTGTTGGCAAGCCGAACTGTATGGCAAATAGGACTGCAATCTAGAAGTAAAAATTTATTTGTAAAATTTCATCATGATTTTATATTATTGAATATATGGAGTTGGCCAGTAGTATCTCTTGTAGCAGAATTTCTTACAGGTAGGAATATAGAAAAGGATGTTACTAATCTTACATAGTATTGAAACTTTCTATAACTTGCCTTTAGTTTTTCCCAGTTTTGTAACAGTGGCTAAAAAAAAAGCAAAACATATCCATCTTGACAGACAAGTACACATATAGGAGAAAAAATAGCTTTGAGCTCCAAGTGCAAGTCTTTCTTTGTACACTCAAATATGTGTTATTTCATTGCTTAGGAAAGCAAACTAATCCCTGCTAGAAATTCTATTATGTGGAACTGCATTGCTACCGATACAAGTCAACAGCAATTTTGTAACTGTGGAAACCAATCATATTTATTTCTGTCACCTACAGTATGTTCCAATTGACTGATGATAGTAGTGCTCGGTCCTTTGCGAGGACTAGCTGCTGTAATAAAGGTGAAAGATAAACCTCTGAAACCTATTGGCAAAATATTTGTAACAAGAAGATGATAAAACTCAAGAATTTGGGTTTCATTCCAACTTGCTTTGGGATTGTGCTCTTGTGACCCACACTCTACACCCTCCTTCCAGGTGACTGTCTCAAAAGATGTGGTGGTGATTATTCCTTTTTCACTGCAGTGAAATGAGGGGAAAAGCACTTGTGAAGAATAGCAGAGTTGGCTTTCTTGTTAAGTTCCAGTGCAGGTGTTGCAGAAGTGACAGCATCAGTCTCTTTTAATTTGAGAAGTAGTCCTACTGGGATCCTACAGATCTGGGATAGAATAGATACAAAATTTGACAGGATTTAAAGTGACTTGCATTTTTTTCTGCTAAGTTCAGTAAATGTCATCTCCTTAGCATGTGAAAATGGAATTTTTTTTCAGTCTTCATTTCATCAACTGTGATGAACAAATCTATGCTGAATTTAGAAAGTGATCCAATCTCAATATTAAAGAAAATTATGCTAAAACACTTCCAAGCTTATTACAACTTGAAAATGAATTTTAAAAATCCAGAATTTTAATGTCATTACTTTTGGAAGGTATAATAACTTTAACCCACAAAGATAATGGCTAAATAAAAAAAATAAACAACAAAACAACAAAAAACTCCCACAAAAACAACCCCAATAACCCTGCGGCTTTCATTTCTGTTGCTAACTTATTGGTGAAATGGCACCCTCATGAAATAAATCAATCCCCTCTGACAGCTGCCAAACTTCTATCCATGATTTGCTGTTAAAGATACTACTTTTAGGAGACTTTCTGGTCCCCTGCTCCTAGAAGGCCTTTTAAATACAGCTTCAGGAAATCTTTCATTGTACAGAATACATAAGACAGTGACTAAGAAGGATGTATGTGGTAGGACTTGCAACCTGGAGGAGAGGAAGATTTATTAGATTACAGTTGCTGCTAATTTCTGTTTCAGAAGAAAGTCTAATTAAAAAAAAAAAACAAACAAAAAAACCCATCAAAACAACAAAACCAACCAAAAAGCCTGACTTTCTTATATAAAAGAAGCTTATGAAAAGTCTACACCAGTTATTAGCTAAGGATAATCAAAGATTAGTGTTGCCAGGGGTTTGTATTTCTTCCTTTCTCCCACTTTGAGATCAAAACTTGTTACTCCTTTACTTGGGAAAATGATTATCGGCTGCTGCTTCTCTATAAGGACAACAAAGTTTAGCACTGTCAGGAAAATCACAAAGTGTTTGTTAACTGATGAAAAGGTTCCCCTCCCCCCACCTCAAAGGACACTCCTTTGACATCCAAGCAGTAGCAAAATATTCATTCAGAAACCAAATTCATTTGGCACCAGAGGTTTACCCTGGCATAAGAACCTTGACAAAGAATCCCAAAGAACTAGAGTTTATGAACACCTCACATCAGATGGTGACTTATACAGCTTGAACCAGGGTCTAGGGAGGGGTGTTTTGTTGGGCTTTCTTCAGTTATGAATAACTTCACGGCAATATTGACCAACAGGCATTTTTTCCCCTTTTTTCTCTAAACCCATCTGGTAGCAGTGCATATATTTCAGTTCCCTCAGTAATGCTGCTAAGGACTTGTGTACACTGTCCTCAGAATCATGGATTAGTAGTGAGATTCAATCAAGTCCTCATATTAATGATTTTCTTCTCTGGAACAGCTGCTGCCACCCATGGAAACCCTATGGATATTTTTCCCCGAATTTTTTGTGTAAAGCATCCTGCCTTCTCTTGGAAAAGGAAAAAAAAAAAAAAAAAGACACAGATGGCACGGTGACCACTGATATATTAAGACCTGCCTTGTACTTGTGACTCTCTAAATCCCTAAGTGTGGACTGTAACTCACTAAATAAACACCTACAATGGGAGAAGGCTCAGTGGAGAGAGACAGGGTGATGTGCCCACTAAACTCAGGGAATAAGGTTAAGAAGCTGAGTATCCCAACAGCAAGAAGATCAGAGGGTGGCCTTTGTTTTAGATAAACAGCTATCAACATCTGAATGGATCACCTAGTGATGCAAATGTCTGGCTGAATCAGCCAGACCGGCAAGGGGGCTGTAAACACTTCCTTGTCTAACACGGAATATGAAAACTGGATAACTATTAGAGCAGAAGGTTTGAACTGGCTTCACCCATATATTCCTTCCTGGAGACTGGGGATAGTAAAAGTTACATCTTTCACACATGGAGTATCTGAAAGGTGTTGATGGGCTCTTGCAGTAGTAAAGGTGGATAATTGTTGGAGACTGAAGTGTTTCAGTAGACAAGGTCCTTGAATTAACAGAGGCATTGTCAATTGAATCCCTCTTATGCCAAGTGTTTTGTCACCTGGAATTATAAAGTGCCTCAGCAACTTCTCAGCATTATGGAGAGAGGTTTTTGCTGGCTTGGAAGTGACTGTAAACACCTGGTTTGTCACCTGGTTCTGCACAGTGGCAGCTCTTCAGTGTGTTGTGATGGAAGGCAGGAAGCATTCCAGTCACTCAGTGAGACGTTAACTTTAGCATTGGAGAGTGCAATGTAGAGGTTAGTTATTTAGATGACACAATATATAAACTTTGTTGGGGGACTCAATTTATGCTGCTGCCTGGCAATGTAGCAAACCTCTCTCCTAAGAGTCACCATGAGGTGTCTTGGCCATGCTGACATTCTGTGTGTAATCATCTTCTTGACACCTCTACTGAATAACAAAATTCTTCTGAAAATAATAAAATAAATAGATGAGAGGAACTGTGGTGGGTTTTTTTTTTCTTTTTTTTTTTTCTTTTTTTTTTTTTTGAAAGAAGGATCTTTCCAAAGAAACAGCTCTCTCTAGCTTCAACCTATCAAATGGCTCAATTCAGACATAGATAACAAAGATGCTGAGCTATGTGTATGCTGTTCTTGAAGAGGTATATAAGGAAAAAGTGCGGCAAGCTTTGTCTTTTTAATATAGAGGTCCTGAGAAATAGAATACTTTGAACCATTAAGAAGAGAATTTAGCAGTTAAACACCTGAGTATAGGTTACTAGATATTAGAACACTTACTTATGGTTATCCAGGTGTATTCAATAATGAATCCATATCCAAAAGGAGGATATTTGAACCTGTGTTGGATACTGTGCTCTCAGATTATTTGATTGACTGGTCAGACCTAATTTCTAACACACCAGAGCTGATCTATTGATTTCTATTCCAATACCTATTTTCTTGAATAGCTTGCAACACTGTCCAGGAGTGGCACATATGTAGTGATTTAGGCATTGTATTGCAACTCTTTGCAGACTTTTGTAAGGACATTCATGTAATAGACTGAACTAGACAGGTGCTGCTTTGACCAATTAGAATCTCTGATTTTCTACAACAGCTGTGGCAGATATTTCATTCACCTCTCTCCCCCTTATTATATTTACTTGGTAGTTAGGGAAGGATTTGTCCTTGGAATACTGGCTAGTGATGCATTTTTATCTCAGAAGAAGTCCTTTAATGAGAATAAGCTTTTAACAGAAAATCATTACTTAAACAATTTTGGAGCCTTTTGCTATCTTTAGGAACTGAAATCGATATGTCAGGACATAGATACTGAAATTAAGTGCAAACTTGAGTATCATATTCGTTTCCAGACTAACACTTCAGAGCCATTTAGCTAACAAACTATTTTAACTAAGTGTTTTTCATTGATATTTTCATAATATGTTTTCCATGTATTTTCATTACATTTCTATATTGCCTTCACTCATTCACTCATGTATTTTGAAAACATATAGCAAGATTAAATTGAAATGCTGCTTGCCAGAAAAAAAAAAAGACCTTAAACAAGGTCTTTTTCTTAAATCTTTTATGGGCAAGAATAGAAGAAGCATAAAATAAGCACATCATAAGAACTAAGCATGTCATATGGGCTACTGTGATGACTCAAAAGTCTAATTCACTTGTATATTCTATGTTAGGCAGATATTTTACAAAGAACTTAGTTCTTAGCTTTTATATGACATCTTAAAGGTGACTTTGTCCTCTGTTTGTCACATCTTTGCACAATGTAGCTGTGAAGAGAAATTTTTCAGTTCTCTCTTAAATAGGTACAGATTTCCTTGTTCTGTGTTTTTAGCATGTAGTGCTCTCACATTATTAAAAAGTGATATATTAATGATTATAAACCACAACGAACAAATTCCAAGACTCCATCCTGCTCAATGAAATCATGTCCTGATTTTTTCCTTCTCATCACTTAAGGCAACTTGAAATGGTTCCAATGTGGACGACCTCCAACAAAGTGGTTCTCAAAAGTCAGGAAGGTGAGGCTGAGGCAGACAAAGCTAATGGATGGACATACCCAGCAAATTTAGACTCAGGAGGTCAAATAACTTAATAGATACATGGTTTTGTTTTATTTTTCCAGAAAAAAAAGATAAAACAATCTTAGACTTTAGTGTACTATTTCAGAGATAGCATTGCTCTATATTTTATTACTTTATTTTTTCCCCAAAATGCTATTCATGTTGTAACTTCTTAAACTGCAACTCTAAAGGAGATTATTTGTTGTGCCTAGATTGTTTTTGGCGTCAATTTTAGTAAGTTGGTCATAGATTAGGTGAAAATTGCATTTTTAGTATGTGATTTTTTTGATAACTGAACAAAAAGTAGTTCTGTATTTCCTGAAAGTAATAATGAAAATTTTGACCAATAATATTTTACTCAGACACAAAATGAGAACCCCCTGTTTTAATTATTTTTTACTATTATTTATAAAATGGAATTTTAATTTTAGTGGGACAAAGTAGATGTCGAATAACTTATTTAAATTTAATATTTGCAAATTCATAGACTATATGCCTGCCACAATGCTGGCTTTTGGTTGGGTTTTTTGGGGTTTTTTTCAGGCAAAAATCCTGGAAGAATGTTTAGGTTCTTTACAGAGAATTAGTTTTAGTAGGAGCTAAAAAATAAAATCTTCAAAATAATGATGAGGCATTTTTTATTTTATTTTAATATATCCATCTTACACTTGTGTTTGTTAATTCTGTGTTGGGACTTTTAAAAAATTGTATTTAACCCAGCTGATACTTCAATGTTAGCCTATATCTCATATGGCTGGTGTTTGCATTTCATAAATGCTTATTCCAGGACACAGTTTAGTGCCTTGGCTGTTATTTTTATTGTAAATAACTTCAGTCAATTATCCACGGAACAACTCAAGTAAATGCAGGAACGAGCATTTAAGTTCATGAATAATCTTGTTCTTCAAGTGAGTACATGTTTAATATTTCAGAACACTGTTATAACATTTGTTACAAGCAATTCAAGCCAGGTTATGAAATCTGCTCCTTATAAGCACTTCATGCTAGAGAACTAATTTTAGAGGATGTCCTCTCTTGCAAAACGCTCTGAGCATCTTTCCCAGTGTTTACTTTGCACCCAGCTGCTAATGGCAGCATTCCGGTGGATGTTTGAGCTGCCCTTTCTCTGCTCCATTGCCACTGTGAATGGACCGGACTGGCTTCTAAATTCTCAGAGATAATGAGGTTATAATTGCACTACAATTGTGCTTTCAAGGACGACTCAGAGCTCCTTGCAGTTACCCATCTAACCTGCCCAGAGGCTGATGGAAGTGCCCCTGGGGCACTGCAGTGTGGTGTGCCTGCCCAAGCATGCCTGGAAAGCTCCCCAAGAGACTGTGGCACTAGGCTCTCCCGAGCTCACTGATGCATGCCTGCTCTTGCCTTTCCAGCCATCTCTCTTCAGATGGAGGAAATGTCACCTGGTGCTAGCAGAAGTAGGAACTTTCACCTCTAATGTTTATGGTTTTTTTTGCATGTGGGTTGCACTTCTGTCACTTCCAGAGTTGAAAATCTGCCTTTCCCTTGTGCTTGCTAGCAGAACATCACATGTGATGCTTCTCACCACAAGACTGGTGCTCCTGGTTTGTTTCTTCAGGTTTATTTCTGTTAGGTTATAGATATGTTCTGCTTGGTCTGGTTAAGCTATGTCATAGCCTCCACCTACCTCCCTGCCCCAGAGCTTGTCTGATCAGCTGTGCATCACAGCTGGAGGTATTTAAAATGCCTACCTGAAAGGACTTGGAAACCTTATGTAACTCTGTGATTATGTGCAAGCATACATGGCTGTCATTTAAACCTCTTGGGCAAACAAAAGGGAGATGGAGAAGTCTAAAATGCAGTTCTATGTTTAGTTGATTAATTGTATCTTAATTATAACAGCACCTTAGGAAAAAAAACATCCAGAATTTAATCTGTATATTTTGAAAGCTGAATTTTTTTTTTTTTCTTAAGTTGATGATCAGGAAACTAAAACACGTAATGTAGAAATCAGTTATTCACAGTTCACACTGAGCAAAATTTAGCTAGGTATTATAACTCTAGCTGACTGAATGTTAAGGAGCCTGGTAATAGCACCAAGACAAGCCTCAAGCTGATGGGAAAATGATTTTTTTTTCCCCTTAGGAAAAGTTAATCTTGGTACATTTATGACATTAGAACTTTTGGTTTAGTCCTATCTGCCTGCATGGATTTGATGTTCCATGGGCTTAGTACAGCACATTGGAATATACTAGTTGATGGGATTTCTAAAGCCTTCAGAAACTTAGCTGATTTAATGGTAAGGATCCTCCAGTTTGTCTTTGCACTGTCATATCACACACAAGCCACTGGAAGAGCCCTTCACTTTGTTTAGATAGTGATGTTTTCAGTGAGCATGAGATTTTCATAAGGTATGACGGTGCAAAAAATTTTTTATTACAAATCTTATTTGCCACAAGCACAACTTCTTTTCTAGTAATGTATTTACAGCAAATATCTTTAATTAAATAATTAATTTGTAATTAATCTTATTGCAAAACAAAATAGAGACAAAATTTGAGAAAGCATCTGCATTTTAAATTCAAGACAGTTACCCTTAATTGTGAAAGGCACTAGCCTAGATTTAGGTCTATTGTGTACAGATTGAATGCCTTTTTGTCTTTATAGCTTGCAGTAAATTCTAATAGAGTTACTAACATATATTTCCCCAGAAGGATACTCAGTGTAAGTAATAATGTCTCATTTTCTTCTGGACATGTTGTATACTTAAATGCGTGATTCATAAATAGCCTATAAAAATGAGATACATTTATTAATGTCTAAGTAATCATAGAAAGAATTGCTATATTGCATCAAATTAAAAATATAGCATCAATGTTTCCACTGAGTTGCCAATTTTCTTTTCCTTCCCAGAAAGAACAAATCATTCCTTCAAATATAACTCTCCTGCCAGTTATTAATGCAAGCAATATTAGCTATTTTCAAATCTAAAACTCTGACTTGAGCCTCTTCCAGAGCTCTGCTGCCTTTTCCAGATTTTTTAGAACTTTTTCTCTTTTTTCTTGTTTTACCTTTTATTTTTTACACAAAACTAAGTTAAGCCTGTTATTCCACTTTAGTAAGTACCTTTTATCCTAACAGAAATACACTGCACCCTTTCCTCTTGTGAATCAGAATTCATTATTATTACTACTGTTCCTTTTTTTTTACTTTAGGTAAAGCATAACGTGTTCAGAATTGCCATGCAAGCACACCAGGTTGGGTGGGTACAGATAGGGAAGTGTACAATTTGCAGACAAACTAATGAGTCAAATGATTATGGTCATGAAATTGCAAGTGGGGAAGGGGGCATCATGCCCTGTCTGTATGCAGATAAATACCTTTATGTATTGCTCTGATGTTGAGATGCTTGATCCAGTGATCTATTTTCTCTTTTATTGCTTCTGGGCTGGTGGAATGAGGGATTTGAAGCCTGTGTGATGCTGCCCATCCAGCAGACTCTCTTGTGATGATGTTCATGCAGCCAAATTTCTCTGTCAGGTGTCTGTCCGGCTTTTGGCCCACTACACTGTAGGTCTCAAGCTGGGTGTTGATGGATATTGCTTTCATTGAAATTAAAAGATTGTAGGAAAAGAAAAAGGCCCATTATATTGATTTTTCCTTTTCAAACATTTTTATATTATCAAAGTAACTTTCAGATTTAAATTTCAAAGTTTTGGTGTATTAAAATAACATAAAATATGAATTGAAATAAAATGTTTTCCTTTATTAAGTCAAAAACATTTTATTGATCAAAAACATATTTTTGTTTTGGAGAATATTGATTTAATATTATGCTGAAATTCAGTGTTTGATAAGGATTGGAAATCTCTCTGTACTTTTGATAGAATTAACCAGGAAAAAGACATGGCAGCTCTCACTGACTCCTAAAACAACAGCAATCAATCTGAACAGTCAGGTTTATAACCCTTCCTCTATTCCATACATGTACCTTGCTCCAACTTCCATTTCTAAAACCCTTTTTTTCTGTGTGCTCTTGCTCCTTTTCCTAGAAAATTAGGACTGTTCTCACCAAGAAAGGGTGAAGAGTTTGCTTATAAGGGGACAAGGGTATCAGTGTACAGTACACATAAGTATATCTGTAAATTTACAACATACTGATAATTCCATGCTAATTTTCCATGTGGAAACTCTTTTTACTTAATGTAATTTTGACTGGCCACAGCTTTCAGTTGCCTAGTGCTATGCTGAAATTCAAACTCTACACTGTCCTTTGATATTTTTCCCCAGGCCCACAAGACCTTAAATCATTCACCAGAGGAGAGAAGTCACTAGAAAGTAAGAGGTTGCTATCCTGCAGTCCCCAAGAGGTCAAAAACATAAACACCTTGGTAGATATAATCTATGGGATTTAACTCTCTGAAGGTATATTAATATGCATTTAAAAGGCATATAGATTTGCAGGAAAACACCACTTTGGCTGTGTTTAGCTCCAGGAATCTTTAGTGAGGTTATTTACTCAATGGCTAAATGTCTTTTTCATGTATCTAATGAATATAATGAGCATTTTGTGATATGCAATTAACTCTGCAGTTGCCTGAACATCTGGGGACAAATCTTTTTTCAGCTCTGTGTATATGTGCATGTTTCTGTGTGTACAAACAATGAGGGATGTTGTGCTTGTTAAACACTATTTTTAGGTAGTTTCTATTTATTGGTGCAGTACTTGTGCTTACCAAAGTTTTGACTGCAGTCAGGAGTTTTATAATGTTTAAGGAAAAGTATATGGGCACTTGTCAGTAGACATGGTCTTTGAGAAGAGAGCTTTGAGGCAGGCCAGCTAGACTTATCCCCATTGCCACAAAAGATGGACACACTGTAAATCTTCATTTTTCTTTTTTGTGAAAAACTAATTCTTAAGATATAGCTTTTAATCATCGTATGTGGGCATTGATTTCATATATTTATTTTTGTGTGCATATCTTGGAAATAGTTACTTGATGTACAGAGAAATTTTGGATACCACACGCTTAAGAATGCAAGGTTTTCTCTCACTGTCATGCAGTCAAATTATTTTTATATAACATCAGGAATCCTGCGTTAAGCATCATTGCTTCACTTTGAGGATGCTTGGAAAACAGATCCTTTTTAGTTTTTCTTTCTGGCTTTCTCATCCTAAGGAAATGTGAGGCCCACACTCGTGGTAATCGGTAGGAGCATTTGTTGTCCTTGCTGACCTTGGATCTCCAACAACCCCTTAAGAAGCCTCCTATGCAAGCCTATGAACACAAAATCAATAGGATGAACATTTCAAACAAACAGCTTACCTTTATTTTTGATCCAACCATCCATTGCTGGGGTGCATTATGCTGCAGCTCGTGGCGAGACGGGCGCTGTGGGAGCTGTGGGCAGAGCAGGTCTGACTGCTGCCCTGATTAGATCACCGACAGAGCAGCAGTGATTTAAACAAAATTGGCTGGGCAATGGCTGCTGAGGCAATCATTTTTTTAAAGGCCATAGAAGCATGGTCAAGTGGTCAGAGCATGAGCGTGAAAACCAAGTGTTTTGGATTCTGTTCCTGCTTATAGATACGTCTAATTGGTCACCTCCATCAACTAAATTTTCCTCATCTGAAAAATGGAGATAAATCACTTATTTCTGACGACCCTAAGGTGGCAAAGTGCTATTTAGAGCAAACTTTGGTTGGATTTTTTTGTTTGCCAGAATGGGTAATTTCTCTGGTATCTCCCAGATGATTTCAGTTCTGTATTGTTCTTTCCTCTTCTATTGTTACCTCAGTTTGAAACCTGCAGGTGGAAAAGTGGAGAAAAGGCCTTGGAAATAAATGGACTTATGTATTACAACTAATAGGTAAACCTCCTGTTGCTTTTATGTATCAAGATGCACTAGTTAATGGTAAAAGTGTACTACTCAACCTGCCATAACCTACCTGTTTTATCAATTTAATTTCTTGTTCTGGAAATAATTTAGCAATGGAGATTACTCATTTTCTTAAAGATGCCTAGATGGTAGGATTAAACCTTAACTAGATGGTTGCAAAATTATTGGCAGTGTGCTTATGGAATACTATTGTTTCAAGTTTAGTTTTTTTTTAATGAGATGCCTATGAAAAAGCATTCCTCTCTAACAGCATCCAGGGTCTTATAACAGGCTGTTGTGTTAATTGTATTAATCTTTAAAGTATGGAATTTCCTTCTGAAATTTATAATTGATAATTTACACAAAGGTAGCATGTTTTACATTTGAAACTGTGTTAGAAAGCAAGAATACGATTGATGTTATCTACTTTCTTTCTTGAAGTGTAAAATCTACTTTTTTATGAATGTGGTACAGCCAGAAATACTTTTTGGAAAGGTACATTTGCTCTCTGATTTTAAAAAAATTCATATTTGGGCAAGGTTTGATTTTTAGGGCCCTGTTCTGTATCTATATGCCATATTTGATCCTCCTAAATTTGTGCTTACAATCTCAGCAAATTCTCAATTAGATTGAGAGAGCTGCATTAAAAAAAAAATCCTTAATTCACACTCTAAGCCTAAAAAATAAATTTCTACCAATAGCTTCTATCAAGTTATATTCCATGTTGGTTCAGATCACTATTTACACATATAGTCATTTTTATATAAATTATGACATTCTAGAAATTACTTTTTGTTGAACCACTAGGCATTCAGTATTTTTTAGTCCTTTTCTTTTTCTTGTTAGGTTGAGGTAATAGAAAATATAACTGAATTGCGAAATTCTCTTTGGAGCTTCAGATGAATATTTTCTTGCCTAAGGGAGCAATGAGTATTTCTGCCTCAAAACTGAAACATCTCCTTCTTCCAATCTTGAAGCAAAACATTAGGTGCCATCTCCTTTGCTCCTTCTATAAAGTTTTTCTGTACTATTGCTGTCCAAGATTGGATGCAACTTCTTTGCCTTAAAGGTTTGTCATATGTTTGATAAGCCTTAGACTTTGTACTTAACCCTGGTATACCTGACCCCTCCATCAGCATGCTTTCAGCTCAGGAGCTTAAAAATTTAAGGGGGCCTTAGGAGTCATTATGTCATCCTAACTAAGACATTTTATGCTTAGGAAATAAACGAGTTGCTGACATGAACTAAGACCTCAGGTGCCACACAGCACATGATTTTTGTTGCAAGGCTTAAAAGAATCCTGCCAAAAACAGACGGGGGAAAATAAAATCTCTCTTCAATAGCTGTTGACTTAAATCCTCTGACTCTTCTGTAGTGTGTTGTGTTGTGTTGTAGCACCTTCCTTGCTTTAATAACTATCTGTCACATCTGAAATAGAGCATGTGTTTTGGGGCTGGGATGATGTCAATGTAGGCAGAGTAAGGGAAGAGGATTGAGAGGTGTTTCTGCAAGCCCACTAGTATTATAATCCTATACTGAAGAACAAAGAAAATAGAGGAAAAAGGATATATTTTTTCCTATAATAGGTGCACAAAATAAAGCAGCCAGGAGCAGGAGTAGTTTTTGCCATCATATATGATTTTAAGCATAGCTTCACCTCTCTAAATCTGCAAGCATAAACCTTTCCAAACAAACACTTGTGTATACAAACACACTCTCTCAAAATAGGTGAATTATATTTACAATTACCACAAAACTTCCTTGTTGATGTTTCATGATGGTATAACACACAGATTTTCCAACCATCTTGTAAAGCAGAGTATTTCGTTAGAGCCAAACTCCTCTAAAAGTGAAAATAACTTGTACACTGCCCTGAGATTGTTCACAAGACATGATTTTAATGGGTGCATTATTTTAAACATGGCCTTCGCCATCTGCTCCACCTTCTTCACAATCAGTAAAGAACATAATGCATGACTGGATCATGAAGTGAACAATAAAAGTGATAAATGATCATTATTGAATAAAGTTTTAATCTCTTATAATATTTTTTTTCTTACAAATTGTAGGAGGACTGGAGGATTGCTGAACCTGGAATGCTTTCTTTTTAGTCTTAAGGCAAATTTGAATTGAATCATATTTTCTGGGTAAATTCAGATCTGTTGGCAAAATAGAAAGGATTTTATATATAAAACCAAAAAAGTAGTAAAACAAAAGGACTGTGCTACAGTAATGACTGAATAATTCAAGTTCTGTGAATACAACAAGAGAGATGAGGAAGATAACTGTGGTCTGTGAGAACCAAATTCTGTTCAAGCATTTTAACAGTGCTCAGTGTCTTTCTGCTGGCTGTGGTACAGACTACCTGTGGGACTTGTTTTGGGAAGTGTAGTTACTGATAAATGTCAGCTCTGCCTTGGTCTGGTGGGCTTTTAGTTTGTTTTTTTTTTCCACTTCCTGGGAAACATGGCTGTAGAAGGGATTTATTGAACATAAGAAATGTTCTCCTTTCCTCTTCCTTTTCTTTGTTTTTATACCTGAGCTACTATCATATGGTAGGGAATATCCCTTAGCTTTTCTCTTGGTGAAAAGGATCTATATAGTCCCTTCAGTCCCCTGGATCATATGGAGCTTGTTAAAAGTACTGCCTTAATCATTTCACTGGAGATTATGCTACAAATCCTGAAGAGATCCTGAATAGAGATGTAAATCAGGCATTCCTTGGCACCCATGGAATACTCTAAGGATTGTGTCCAGAGTGGCATTAACATGTTTGGCATTGAAGTTTGAGAGTTTGTGTCTAAGCTTTTGGGGTAAATGTGTGCAGGGAATGTAAATATAAAAAGGTGAAGAAACTCGCTTTTGAAGTAAAAAAAAAAAAAAAAAAAAGAATGCATTTGTTTGGGAACCGGACTCTTTGTAAACATCCACACAATCTGTCTTTGTGCACATGGGCTCAGGGACTTAAAATATTTCTCCAACAAGCTGAGTTTCTCACTTGCAAAAGCACTGCAGAATTGAGTTGTAGAAACACATGCACAAAGGTTCAAGACTACAAAGAGATTAGGTTCAAGTCCAGGACAGGGTGATTGCTTACTTTGAAAAGTAAAAAGAAGTATGGAAATAGGAGATGAAACCTGTATAATTCCAACAGCTCACCTCTGCTTTAATAGAAACTTGAATTTTGGATAGAAGCATGAGAATCAAATATATGCTTAAAAAAATCTTGCTTGAAAGAAACTATTAACTGCATTTGTTGAGGGTTGTTTGTTTGTTTGTTTGGGTTTTCTTAACTCTCCTGTGTTTGGTTAATGTATTGACATAAAATAACTCCCTTTAAATACTTTTTTTATGAATTATGAGTGGCCAGAGGAGGATAACAGTGCTGGGGAAGGGTCTGGAGCACAAGTCTAGCAAGGAGAAGCTGAGGGAGCTGGGAGTGTTGAGCCTGGAGAAAAGGGGAGTCAGTAGAAAGGTTATTGTTCTCTATGATGACCTGAAAGGAGGTTGTAGCTGGGCAGGTGCCAGCCTCTCCTCCCATGCAGCCAGTGATAGGATGAGAGGAAATGGCCTCAAGTTGTGCCTGGGGAGGTTTAGGTTGGACCTTGGAAGGAATGTCTCCATGAAAAGGGCTGTTAAATGTCGGAATGGGTGACCAGTTACTCAAAGAAAGGAAAACTGCCTGGAGATGAGGCTGGCAATCTCTGTAGAGGACAATATCAAAATATATGTTTCTAATAGACAGAAATGATCTTGTTTCTCTGAATTTGGCCCACACGTTGCTTTAAATTTGTTCCCATCTAATTAAGTGGCTTAACAGAGCCACCATGAACAGGCAATTTCCAAAAACTAATTTATGATTCATTCGGACTTGAGACTTTTGTGGGGAAGAGAGTTAAAAGTGTCATAAAAACACTGTGGTGTTTTTTTTTTTTTTTTAAAGATCACTGTGAAAAGGGAGGAAGAAAGAAGCGCATGGAAGGGACAGGGAAATGATAGATTCATACTGAGGAATTTTTAAGGGTTTCATTGTGCAGGCTTACAGTTCTTATTTATGCATGACTTTTGACTCATTAAATATATTGATGTATGTCCTCAAATATATCTTTAGCCAGTTTTATTAAATATGCCCTCAGTAAAATCACAAGATTATTTCATCTGACTTGATAAGGCCATGTATGATGTAAAGATAATGCATATGTTGACTTAATGGAAGTGGTTTATCTGTATTTGAATTAATTTAGTTAAGTTATCTTTAATTATCTCTAGATTTTAAAGTTCTGAGTAATTTTTTCCTCTTATATAAAAATATGCAAATAAGTAGTTAAAAACTGAGCATCAATAGAATCTCCTGTGAACTACCTGAACAAAAACTTGTCGCAAATCTAACTCCACACTTGAAGGGGTGGAAATAGCACCATGGATGGATTTACAGGATACTAATAAAAGCCTTTTATATAAGAGCATCCCCAGAGACAAATCTTTTATATACTCTCAGAGGTACATAAATCACTGACAAATCTGTCTGGCAAGCTTGTTTAGTAATTTCATTTATTAACCAAACCAATTTAACAGTTTATAGACTTGTTCATTGGAACTTGTTAGAGACATTCTCTATATGTTTAAAACACCACTATGTGTGTGTGCCACTAAATTATAACTAAGGATATCATCAGTTTCCCTCTCATTCCCTCACTCTTTATGTAGTATGCTGAAAATGGTAATTGTGTGCTATAACATCTTCCCTGAGCATTTTATTTTGGATATGATTCTTAAAAAACATCTTAGGGATTAGCACAGCCTTAGTAACATGTCTTTATTTCCAAGCAAGAGGAGCTTATTCTTTAAGGGTTATATTAATGTTGTTTCCTTCTTTCTCTGAAATTGCTCCCTATGCCTTCTGATATATAGAACAAACAGGTTAGAATTACAATTTACAGATGGACATATGTGGTCCTCTTTATCATGTAGCCTTTTCCCATTTTAATAAATCACCCCAATTTAATGAGAATTGCCTCTCTGCACTTAGGTTGACAAATAAAGAAGCCTTGCCATCCCTTTTCTGAAAGGAGGCATCCTGCCCTTTTAAATGTGGCATTAGTAGTCATGTTCACCAACAGAACATTTCTGTCTAAATGAGATTCTGTTAAAGAGGGAGGGGAAAGTGCTCTCAGTTATGACAGACTGAGACTTCAGCAGTTGGATGTTATTGAAGGGGGAAGGGAAAAGATGAAGAAAACTGAGCTCTAGAAGTAGTCTGGGCATTAACAGGCTCTGTCAGCTGCACTTTTTTGTAGGATAGGTGACTGTAGGCATTGTAACAGAATGAATGCACATTAACGTTCTTATTACCCATGTTTGCAGTTGCCATAGTTGGGAAGGCAGGTGGAGAAGGGGGCACATGTCTATCAGCACATACTTACACTTAAATCTTGAAGTTTATCTGCGTAAACTAAGCACGCAAATAGGAATTCTTGCTCTCAAATTACAGGTCTCTAAGCATGCTCTCCTATGGTTGTTACTCAGAATGCTCTTTGAAAATATGAGATAATGTGCAGGGCTGGGTTTTTTTATGCTATTAAAATGTATAGCTCTTAATTACTGTTTGCCTTTTAAACAATAATCAATGTATTAGTACTCCAGGTAGAAATGGTTATTAACATCTCTCTTACTGGAGAATTGTTACCCTGCCAGGCTGAGGCCTTCCCTAGACAAAAATATCTTGATGATGTAGAGAATTCAGTAAAATAGATTATAAAGTTAAAACTGACACAAGAGCAAAAAAAAATTAGAAATATGAAAGTAAAAAAAATTCTGCAGCGTGTTTTATGGCTTGGGCAAAGAGATATGCACAACAATTGATGTGGTTTGCAGTTTTAGTCTCTTTGTTACTGTTTTCCACGGTGTAAGTTATTATGTGACCATGAAGGTAAAGTTGACTTTAGTGGGCTTTGTTTCACAGCTTGCTACTTGCTCTTAATAAAGGAGTTAGTGCAGAACTAAGATAAAATGTGTAACATTTTGTGTCCTCATAAGAACTGAGTGGCAAGCTGTAAGAAAGAGGGTAAATTAACACCACATCTGCATTTAATAAATCTTCTCTAAATTAATCATAGGCATGAATTAATAGGTGGCAAATTATATCTTTTCTTGTTAATGAATAAGAAAAATGTCTTATAATATCATGCACTTAGGATAATAAGGATAAAGACAGCGATGTTAACAGAAGGCTTTTTCCTCTGCCATGAATTTGGGAAATCCTCTCCTTATTTTGCCACCCACTCCCTAGAAGTACTGTGACTGTGGCTGGCAGAAGGAAAAGCAAACACTGCCGAGCCAGCTATTCGCAGCTGTATCCGTGTCTCAGCTGTGCCCATCCATCTGCAGTCGTTGCCATCTGCCAATTGCTGTAGTTGGGGAGCATCTGGAAGGCGAGCGATTTTAAAGATAATCTGCTGCCTAGCAAAGAAATTATTTCTTCCTTTTTCTTTTTAATCTTACTTGCTTCTCTTTTCTCATGACTTGTGTGCGTGGCAGGAGATGTACACCACTAAAGTTCTGAGAAGCAGAGTATTCCCTCCAATATCCCACAGAAAAAGCAGACTACTCAGAGTATCCATGATGAGGACAGCACAATGAATGAGATGCTCATCTTCCACATTTTAATCTAGGAGTAGATTCCTTGTAGAAATTCTGTGTTATATGAAGTTCTACAGGAGAGGATAGGTCCATGTGTGTGCACTTCCTTATATTTCTGAAGAATTAAATTGATTTAGATAGAGGAATTATTTAGGAGAATTAGGTAGATTAGATAGAATTAGATAATTCAGATAATGAATCATCTTTATAAATTTGTCTTCTGGGGCCTTAGTTTTAGCAATCTGGCTCTTCTGTTTTATTTGCAGTTACAAAGATATAGACACAGAGAGACATCTTGTGCTCTGGTCATCTCTTATAGTTGTGCATAAGATAATGCAGAAGGACTTAGTATAAAGAATGCTCATTGCTTCATAAGTTTGTGTGAAGAACCCCAAAGAGTCATACATAAAGGATAAACTGAAGTAGAGCTGGAAACCTGAGAACTCTTTGCAAGTAATCATAATCCAGCTGCCTTTTCTTGCTTATGTTGATATTGTTTGTATCCATGCTGGAATGTTGAAGCTAAATTTTTCGGGATATTTTTTAATGCTGTTGCTTTGGATCTTTTTAATTTTTTGATAAATTGAGAAGAAATTGAAACTGGGGCTCCTGGCTTAGGGTAGATTTTACCTTGTGCAAGACATTTTTTACTCTTTTAATATGAAAACTTCAGATAACAAAATTATCTATGCCCATGGAAAATCTGACTTTTTTTTTTTTTTTAACCCATATACCCCCCCCTTTAAAACTACTGTCCTGAAAAAACAAATTGATAAGCAAGAATCTATTCTTCCCTCTCCCAATGATAATCTCTTATTGGAATCAAAGTTTAACAGTGAAACAGGCGAGAGAGCTGTTTAGGTTTGTGCAAGCAACAGGAAGCAAAGGCACTAAAATGGCTGTTTACTTCTTTGCATCCAGATCTTACCCAGGCTCTGTTTGAGGCAATGCTAGAGTGTCACTTTCACAAGACATCTACATCAGCAGCTTTAAGCTGGAGAAAGTGTTTTGTCAGAATAAAAGAAAAATATTGGGAACCTCTATCAACTTTATTTTCTGCCTCTGTGGGTTTCACTCAGTTGGAATCCACACTATTTTCTTTTTTAAAAAAAAGCCCTGTAAAAGTCTTCTTGCTTGTGCATTAGTGTCATATTTACTATTGCTTCTGAGCAGCAGGTTGTCATTCTTACTTTTTCTTTTTTTCTTTCTTAGTTTGGTTGTTATTTTGTTGTTTTGTTTTTTTGTTTTTTTTTTTTTTTCAGTCCTCCAGTTATATGCTTTGAAAACGAACTACTTCTTTTCTATTCCCTTTGTGTTGGTACAATAAGAATTTATTTCTGGCAACTGGTTCTGTAGGACTCTAGTCCTTGGCTGTGAATCTTGGATTCTTACCAATTGTTCCTGTTCTGGGCCTGGTAGCTTTAGCTCATTAATCTAATGTTCTATAACTTCCTGCTGCTAATCCTGGTTGTTGGGCCTCGTGTTCATTAAGCTTGCTCGTGACTCCCATGTATGACATGGGGTGTGAAATAATCTGTAACGACAAGATACATGGAAGGACAGCCTTGCTCCCCAGGCAGCCCTCCTGGCTTCTGCAGCATCACTTGTGCTCCAAGGACTGATCAGCCAGGGTAAAACCTGTCCTATGCAAATGCTAACACTGGTTAGTGTGCACGGAACAAGTGCTCCAAACTTCTTAGTTTTTTTTTTATTTTCCCTCTTGCTGAATAAAAGCACTGGGCGAACAGTATCTGATGGGCTGCCAGCATGAGGCTTGGCCCACTATTAAGTGGAAAAGAGCAAGTCAAGTTGCAGACAGCTTCCTTTTCTCTACCTAAGATCAAGGCTTTTTTGTTGTGCTTGTGATTTGAATGCAGAGTGCCTCATGACTAACGACTCTGAGGCTAACACCTTAAAATGGGAAAGAATTCCCAAGTATTTTTCTATCTTTCATAAGCTAAAATATCAGTCATCTTTCTGCAACACACAAATGCTTCAGGATGCAATTAAGGGTATTATTTTTGCTACTTAAAGCCCTGGGAGGGGGGTGGGAGTTTAATTCCTCCTTGTCTAAGTTCAAAACTCACCCCATCGTTGTAACTTCAAGATTAAATTTAAGGAGCTCTAGAGTAGTTTTTCATGTTGTCTTAGCCCTTTGGTAAATATGGGACTCTTTCATGGGTGCCTGGCTGTGTGACAAGGGGAACAGCAACCCTAATATTTTAGATCTGGGAAGAATTGGGGTGGTTGGCTGTGTAATGCTCCTTTTCATGGAGCACCCAGATCTCCAGCAATTATGCAAAACTAGGAAGCAGCCAGGAGCAGCAAGTTTTCTGTACACTTCCCTTTATATTTCACACCAAATTTGTCTGCTTGTCAAGTTGTTCTTTTGTGTTTTCTTAATAAAATATATTTTCCCCATAAAAGCCAGTAAGTTAGTTCCTGGGATAGTGCCCTTCTAAATTTTGAGATTGGTAATTTTCTTTAACTTAGCGTAACCTCAGTTTGTGTGGTGGTCCACTACTCTCTAGAGGGAAAACTTCTGACTGATGGCTCTGCAAAAGATTGCAGCAACTCATTATGGCAACTCTGTTAGAAAGACCATTTGCTGACATTAATTCCAGCAGTGATTAAAGAGCTTGGCTGTATCACCAAAAGTGTAGGAAAACCAAAAAACTCTCCAGCAACATTTTTAGTGTTTGAGAATCAAGGCATTATTTTGGCCAGTATTTGCAACAGAAATAATTTCATCCACACATTGCCTGGGTTGTGCAGTGAAAATCATTTAATCACACATAAATTTTACTTGATTTTTTCACATTTTATACAGTCAAAACCCATAGAAATTCATTGGTTCAATGTTCATTGGTCCCAAGTTGCACAGTTCTTAGTATTAGGGTTCCTACTGGTTGGGGATTTCTTGGCCTCCAATGGTATTTAGGTCCTTATTCTTATCTCTCTTTTCCCAGACCAGGTGTCTCTGAACATGCTAGGAGTGATGCTTGGACTTGTTGTTCCTTCATGGTCATTAATGGTCATTTGTGTATCTTCTGTGCTACTCCCAGTCTTTTGGCATGTTAATCTCACTAGACCTTGCCTGGTGGAACAGTTCCTCTGAGAAGAAACTTCAATCCCCTTCCCCTGGGGCAAAAGCAAACAAAACTAACTAAAATTAGATTTTAAAAAAGTTAAATTTTGTGTATTTTCCAACAGCTGCAGACTTGCCTTCAGAAAGAAGGTGGCAACATATGTAGGTGTGATAGGACCTCTGGTAATTCTAAGGGAAAGCTTCTGAACTGTGCCAGTTTACTGCACAGAGAGCCAAAACTGGAATATTGTGCACCAAGATGAATAGCAAGATTACTTCATAACTCTTGCTGTAAAAAGGTTATTTTCTGTGTTTTTTTTTTTTTTTTTTTTTTTTTTTTTTTTTTTTTTTTCTGTGTGAATGTTAGGGGGGCAAAGAAGTCTAGGTTTAAATTACAATAAAGATTCAGCATTGAATACTATGGGGAAAATAAATAAGTCACGGAAAAGGGACTGGAACTCTGCACAAGTTTCCTGGCAAATTGCAATGCCTTTGATATGAGATGTTTTTAAGTGAGGTTGACATAAAACCAGGTTGGATAGGACAAAGCTAGCTGAAATTGCCTTACTACAGAGGAAGGGGCTGAAGGATTTTTCTAGGTCCCATCTAGTCTTATAACTCTCATCCAGAAAATACTTAGGAAATTAAATCACACTCCTTCACCTGTGCCCTGGGTTTGTGCTATTTTCCTTCTCCTGTAAAGGTGAGCTGCAATCTGAGCCATGTAACAAATCATCTCAAATGCATCTCTGGCCACTGCTATTAAAGAATGCCTCGTAAGAAAACCCTTCTTACCCCTCAGTGAGATGCTAATATCCTTGTCTTAAAATACATTGAAAATAATGAATCCAGTGAGTTTTGTCCAGTTTTCCTCATCCTGGATACAAAATGCTTGAGGCAAGTTTGTGCTGCAAGCTCAAATCATTAAGGACTTTGCTGGAATAAATATAATGGTGATAATAACAAAGCAATACCCTAATATAGGGAATGTTTGCCATTCTGAGCAGTGTGTTGGCAATCAGGGTGTTTTGTAACTGCAGTTCATAGTAAGTTTCATATTTTTATATGTCATTCTTGGCATGAATCCTTGGAATGGTTATAGAGGATAATGTGATGTGCATATTGACATGAATAGGTATAACACTTCATCTTAGTGACACCTCATACCGACAAAATTCAGAAGGATTGCTGTAATAGAAACAGCTGAAAGCAGTCTTTAAAACAACAAATATAATGCTTTAGTTTGCAGAATTCCTCGAGTCTTGTAAGCATGAGTGAAATATTGATGTTTATGAGAAGTGAGTTTAAATATCTTCATCTCTATATATGAGTTACTGTGCAAGACAGCTCCTTCCCGAAGCTAGAAGTAAAAATTAATTAAAAATTCAGCAAATGCCAAAAATCTTATTTCATATGATAGAGAGGCTCAATAATTTTCATTGAAAAACAATCTACAAACAGATCTGCAGGCATTTTTGTCCATGTATGCATAGATCAGGAAAAAACAGAACAAAGTAAGTGAAGATACAAGCCTATACTGTTGCAAGATTTAATTAGTTGTTTTTTATATTTAATTATTTGCTGTTTTGTTTTATTATTCTCAATGCATTCCCTAGCTTTTTTAAACACTTCTTTACCAAGAGGGTGGTCAGACTTTGGAACAGACTTCCTGGAGAGGTGGTAGATGGTGGCCCCATCCCTGTAAGTATTAGGAGAATTTGGACTATGCCCTTAATGATGTGCTTTAACTTCTAGTCCCCTGACTTGTACCATTGAAAGTGATCATTGTAGGTCCCTTACATCTGAAATAGTTTATTTTGTTCTAATTTGTCAGAGACTGAATGAGTATCTCTTTTAGGTGGCATTCAACTGAAAAAGTAATCCAACTTGCTTTAACAGGAAAGGTGACTGTTACTTCAAATAGGACCAGATTTTGAGCTCATATTTGTGCAAGTTTGTGGGAAATTCTGCTTGGAGATTATAAACTAATCTCACGAGGTAAAAATTGAGCTGAGAAAGCTCATCTTATTAAAACAAACCAAAATGAGCTATTTCTGTGCTCCCTGCTTGTTCATGTGGAATAGACCTGACATGCACATCTTACAGGAGCCTGAAGAGACTGTTTCCCACCTCCCCAGCTACTTTTTCAAAGTTATTAGCATATCACATATTTTCCCAATAAACTATGCATTTTCTTTTCTGCTGCTGATTTTGCACTTTAGTATGTGCTTTGAGAGTAGAACTGATTCAGTATAAAACCATATTTATTTACCCTGGCCTTTTATCTTTCCTGAAGTGTCTCTGCAAGACCAGAGGCAGGAATGCAAGTGTCCTGTTCCCCACAGATGTGCCCTGTCTGCTCTGACCACTTGAGCCTACTCATCTGCTGACTGCTGTTCAATATGGCCCTGAGCACGTAGACCCTCTTCTTGAGATCTGAAATAAAATGGCCACAACTTAAAAAATAAACCCAACCAAATAAATAATGCACCTGTCCCTTCTTTTCTGCTTTTTCTCAGGTAAGATTTGTTCAGGATCAAACAGGGTTGCTCAGAAGCAGAGGGGTTATTCCAGTTTCAGCAATTTTTAAACCAAGATAATTAGTGGTTCATAACCCTATTTTGGTTTTGTTCAAGAAAATATGGAAAAATTAGGAAGGCTTTTAGCTGACCAGGCTTAACAACGAGGTGTAAAGTGACAGTCCGGTGCCCTACAGTAGAGGAGGGCAGTATATTGTGCTAATTTCCCACTTGGTTGAAAATTTAATGCACTTGGATTGGTTTAGAGAGTCTGTGACAATTTTACCAGGCATCTTGTCCAATTAATGTGAGTCCTTACCTTTTCCCCCTTCTGAAAAACAAACACACACTGCTTCACCACATCTATGTGCCTTTTCCACCTGTGGAAACCCAGGGCACTGGGAATATTTCTCTCTCTGCTCTGGGGTGTCCTGACCCCCAGGGGAGCACTGACTTTGACCCTTATTCATGGAGAAAACTTCCAAAGCCTCAAGGTAAACTAGAAACCACAAAAGTGTGAAATAGATTGTAGAGATTGTAGTTAGTAATGTAGTATGTCACATGGGTGAGAAATTTAGGTTTTAGGATTTTTAGTATGTTCTAGATAGATTCAAGATGGAGGATATAGGCTGTTGTCTTGAGTTCCTGTCTTCCTTCTTCTTCTTCCTCTTTCTTCTTGGGTTTAGGTGGTATCTTGTAATTGGGTAGAAAAATCTGCATTGCGGGTCTTTAGGGGTGAGTTATTGGGTTAGAAAGGAAAATAATTTAGGTGTCACTTCTTAATTGGGTAGCTTAGTTTTTGATTAGACTTAAAAGGCTTTGTAACAAGAGATTGTTGGCCATTTTTGTGCTGTTTTTCCTGCATGCAGAGTCTGGTGGAGACACTGTGCTGAAATTTTGATAAGATAACAATAAACAGAAGCCGAAGACCAAAAAAGTCCATTCGTTCCTGACACAGAACTGCTCCAGGAGGGTTTCCCCTGCCAGGGGAGCCCCCAGGGAGTTGCCCAACTTGGGGCCTGCAAACTCACACTATTAATGTGAGGCCTTACCTCTTCCCCTTTCTGAAAAGCAAACACACACTGCTTCACCACACCTATGTGCCTTTTCCACCTGAGCCTTCTCCACTTCTATGTGCCCTTCCACATGGTGGGGGTGGGATGGGATGGGGAGGAGAAGCAGAAGTAGCAACTTAATTTGTGCAGAAGAGATCTGTGTGGAGGGTCATTGCAGAGGGATGCAGAGATTGTAACAAAGGATGACAGAGGTAAATCTACCCTCTGTGAACCAAAATATAAGTGCTAAGTTTAGAGTCATTCAGTCTGAGCTCAGATAATTTATATAGGCAAAAAATAGGTTTGTCCTTAACAGATTTTGAAGAGTAAGATAGAATACAAGATTATAAAAATAAACCCAAACCTGACTGGTAAAATTTTGAATGGGGATTTGGCTTTTATCTTAACTTGGATCAATATTTAATACTCTTTTCATTTGGATTTCTGCCATAGGATGGGTTTTAGAAATGGGGCCCAAAGTGATGTATTGAATAGTTTATATAAGAAATCATTCTTAGACATCAGGTTATCTTTTATTTCAATATGGTTCTTTAATACTAAAATTCAAACTCTGGAGTGCAGTTCTTTTTAAAATTAAAGTTTCATAACTTTAAAATATTTTTTTGTGTTTTGTGCTAAAGCTTTTCTAAATTTCCATAGTGTGGCTCATGAAAGGGAAGCTGGTTAACAGTAAAGAAAACACTGTTCTGGAAACAGCTGTAGTGCTTCATGTAGGTGTTATTATTGGTAGGGGATTGGTAAAATTAAAAAAAAAAAGCTGACAAAAAAAAGTATTAAACTCTGAGTGTCTTTTAATTCCCATTTTATAACTTTTAAACTGCATTAGCTGGGCTTTTAGGATAAGGAGTTGCAATTTTCTTTATATCATTCTTATTGCTGTCTCTCTTAATATACAGCATTTGTAGAAACAACAAGTATTTCTGTGTCTGCATTTATATAGTGGGATAGCTTTAGGAGAGCCATCACATTCAGTAAGACTAAATTTAGTAAGTTCTAAAGACTAAACTAATAATTTTAAATTTATGGAGAGGAAAAAGAAAATAAAATACTTTCTACTCTGGATGCTAATTTATAAGTTTGTACTCACAAATAGTATAATCAGTTGCTAAAAGAGATGCAGGTCTAAATTGGGTCAATATCTGTTTGGGAGATCTCATCATCTTAAAGTTATATAGCATAACATGGCTGAATAAGCTGTATGTTCATAGTAGAGATTTATGTCTACGTACAACTCTATTAAGGACAACTTAATGATATCTGCAGATGTGTGGATGGTAGACTAATTTCTGTTTCCTCTCTCTTTGGGGCACTGTCAATCTGTCTACATAAATTGGCTCTGCCATTTTTGTGGTGGAACTTTCTTCTCATTAATTTTTAAGCTGTTTTGCCAGTGGCTTTGCAGCATAAATACCACTGCCATATTTAATCACAGATGTGCCTCTCACAGTACCTGAGTCATTCTTTCCTTCAGCAGCAGAGCAGAGCACTCAGAGATGCCACATATTAATGTGAAGCATTAGGCTGAAATTGCATTTGAAAGCTTCAATACAATAGAGCTCAGTGGCCTCTTTTTGCCTTAGAGGCAACAGTAGGGAAACTAGCACATAATAAGAATTTTAACTACCGTTCCACTTTGTATTATCTACTGCCTTGAAGCATGATGCCGAGAGAGATAGACATACCTCTGGGAATCAAACCCCTGGACTGACTAGTAGATAAAATATAGGTGATGATAAACATAAGTTCTTCCAGTCAAAGCTAATAATCTTCTCATCCTTCATCTGTTCTCTATTTTTTTTTTTAATTTTATTCTTCATGAATGTTTATATTTGTTTCTCTCTTGCAGTATATTTTCTGATGCTTTTATTTTTTTAACATCTACTAAGCATCCACAGGAAAGTTCTAAGTCTACAGCTGTAAATAAATTGTTATCAATTACCTTGTTAACAGAAAACCAAGGTTTTTTTCAATCTTCTGAATTAATTAGCTTTTCACAGTAGAATAACATTGGCAAAATGATACAGATCAGTATTTTACATATTATATAGGGGATTAGAAGTGAGACAGGTTTGAAGTTGTACTGAAATATGTGATATACATGATGGGGTTTGTATCATTTTTTCTTACACTTGAAACCTACAGTGTTTAAAAAAAAATTGTTCACAGTTTAAAAAAGGTGAAATATTTCTGGTTTTAGCCACTAACTGTATTTTTATTGAACTAATGGGAAAATTGTGCATTCCTTAACTTGCAGAAGGGAAGACATCTATGTGTATTTGAAACTTTTTATTGATATATGCATATAATTGATTTTATTTCACTTTCATAGCCCAAGAAATGCACCGGGAGCAAAGCCAAATACTGTTTAAACAAAACCCCAAAAACCCCCAAATAACCAAACATTCTCCTCCCTGCCCCCCCAACAACAAAACCTTTAAGGAAGAAATGTTTTGGGGTAGAATATGTTTATATTTGTGTTTAAGTAATGTGGCAAATTTAAATTCTCTTTGTAAGTGCAATAATACCTTTTTATTTTTTTTTGTGAGAAGGGTGAAAAGTTAATAGAAAAAGTACCCTTAGTTTTTCCTTTTAAGTTTCATTTTACTGATCCTATGGCTTCTTTTGAGTTATCCCTTGAACCCAAGAAAATCTTTTAAAAATTATTCTGGACGTATGAATTTTAGGTGTTTGGCACTCATTTTGTTCTGTAAGGACAGCTACATACTGCAGTGTATTCTTATGATAATTTGGCAACTCTTGATAGCAAAGGAATAGAGGTTTTTATGCATCACTATTGCAAGGAAGAACAGTAAATGGAGCACAGTAAGTCTTCTAGGATTCAAAGAAAATTAAAACATGGGGGTTTAGTTATTTCTTTTTTCCTGTGCATCCAAAAAGACTTGGAAATCCAATATGTATTTATGTGCTGTTCTCCCATGCACACGTTCACACCTCTTTCAAGAAAGATAAAGTGCCACCTTTTTCATTGTGCTTGCAAGAACAGTGGGCTCTGTTGCTGAGTGAGATGCCCATCTTCAAATGTCTAAGAGCAGATGCTGTTCATGGGCAGTGCCTCTGTGTCAGTGTGCTACCAATTCACATGATTGCCAGCTAGAAAACTATATATAGAGAGAGCCAAGTAAGGGCATGTTCACCTGTGCTCATCGGAAGTACAGCCCCAGCAAGTTGCATCCTGAATTATTCTGATGCTCAGTGATATTAACTACCACTTGGAGGAGTCAGGTTTTGGCTCAGACATTAAGCCTATTATGTATGAGGATTATTTTGACCACTGTCAATGGTTGTGGAAAATAGTATCTCAGCAGAACAACTGTGAGGAAATCCATGAAAGATCTGGCAGAACTGGGTCCTGGAGAAACAGAAAATCAGGCTTTTTTTTTTTTTTTTTTTTTTTTTTTTTTAATTTTTTTTTTTTTTTTTAATTTCTCTCCTCTCTTTTGTCTGTGCCTATCTGCCAAAAAGTACATGCTGAATTTCAGTTCATGAATGAATGAGGGTCTGTTTGGTTTCTTTGAAAGGACATTTGAATCTAGTCAAATTATCTATGGAAAGGCTAAGCATAATTTACTAGAGCCTTAAAGGGAGGCCACTTGCATGGGCTAAGGTCTCTTTTAGATAAAAAATGTATGACTAGTAGCTGTGAAGAATAACTCATGAAATGAATTTCTGTGACTGCAAAAGTGGTGGTTCTGAAGTACCATTGTAAAGAACCATCACTGATAGAGCTGAGAGAGCTCCGAGTTTTAGAGAAGGATTAGTTCCTTATCAAATTTTTACTATGATTAAGACAGTCAGCTAACCAGCTAGACACTTCCAGAGAGACAAAAAGCACTCCACAGAAATGTTGGTTTTGATGTGGGTTTGTGTTTATGTGTAGGCCTTTTTGGTTTGTTTTAAAAACAAACCAAAAATTAACTAGTTATTTGAGTTTAAGCAGAAGGGTGTTTTGTTTGGGTTTTTTTTCCCTATAAGGACAATGCAGTGGTAACAAGTATTTTCCACTTTGGTAGGATTCAATATGAAGGTGTACACGTGGAACCTGGGGTTTTTGTAAGCTGAAATGTAAGTCAGACATATGTCCAAAAGGAATTGGTTTGCAAAACAAGGATATAGAGTTATATTTGTATGAAAGAAGAAGTGGATCATCAAGAAGGTTTTGTGTTTAGCTGTTCAGGAGCTTGCTCTGATGGGAATGTTTGACCTGCTTGGCACAGGATGTTCATAAAGCTGAAAACAAAGGAATTGGAAAGGTAGATATGTATGTCAAGGGGGATGGACACCAAAAAAAACCCCAAAAAATTAAACGTGAGCATTTAAGTGTGAGAATAATGTAAATTGTTATAAAATAGTAATGGTTTGATAATTTAATGAATATTTTATCCCCAAATGAAACACAAATGATGAGAACACTTTATATTAAAAAGCTAAAACTCAGGGAACAAAGGAAGGCTGGTCTGGCCTTTTATATAATAATTCCTCTCAGGAATTATTACAAATCTAAGAATAATAAACAGGAGTGCATCAAGGACAACTGAGTCCCTGTTTTCTTCAGTGCAAAACCTTCCTAACACTTAATAAGATAGGTAGCTAATATAACTAGCTAATAATAGTTTTCAAGTTAATCAAGGGGGAATAAATCACTAAGTAGACTTGATAAGAATGTAGAAGACACGGAATTAATAATCACAAATACACACAGTATTTTTAAATCCTTGTCTTTGACAGAGGAATGCAGCAATAATCAGAATCAAGGTCATCAGATGTACTGAGAAAAAAGTACATGGGGAGACCCAAATTCAACACATGCTTTACAGTAGCATAGTTTGCAGTTATTAGCCATATGAAAGTGAAAGATATTGGGGAAAATTACTGTAGTTTGAAAGACCTCTGTGGATTAGTTGTTACAGTCCATATTAATTCTGCAAGTAAGTGGAGTTGAATTAAGTTTTGCATGCAAATGAGCATAATGGTGCCTAATTTTTATTTGATACAGGAACTGAGAGTAGGAGGTTTGTGTTTGTGGTGATGTTTTTTTAACCACAGAAGCTCTTCAATTGCATGTGACTTCACTCTTTGTCCAAATCTGTAAGTTTCCATTTTCATCATTCCACCTCTATCTGTAGCATGGCTTCTTTATAGAGTGATGCCCAGAGGATTAAGCCTTCAAATTGGCTAAAGGGACTAAATATTAATCAGAAAATAGTGTAACTGAAATGGCCAGGGTGAAAACCCTATGTGTAGTTGGTCTCATGAGGAGAAATGTTGGAATGAAAGAGTAAAGATAGACTCCTGGGACAGAGAATAAAGATCTGGAATATAATTCTTTCAGGAATGAATGGTGGTGCTGAAGCTGCTTAGTCAAGGGGAGGAAACTGTGTATGACCAGGGGCAGAGAAGAGTCATGGGAGACAGTGCCATGCTGGCAGCTGCACTGAGGCTGATAGAATTGTTATGTATGGCAAAGTTGCAATCGTGAGCTGATCCAAACTGAGCAGAAACAAGTTGACTACATCCAGCTGAAGGATAAATATACAGCAAAGGAGAGGTTTAATCTGCTTGACATAGACAAAAGAGGAGAAAATTTACATGTTGATTGAAATTTAATTAATTGAGAGATATGTTTTTTTGAGTTAAGGATAGGTACAGGTTGTATGTAACATGCCATATGGGAGATGCAGTTCTATAAAATACAGTTTATTTTGCTATATTTGCATTTATCTCCCTGTCCTAGCCTTCGCCCTTCCCCTGGGTCACTGAGAGGTAAACTAGCTGAATGGTCACAGTTCTGGCACTGTTTTTTAGCCTGAAACTATAAAAACATATTGGAATTGTGAAAGCAAACTATGAAGAACACTGGCAAGTTCTGTGAAGAAATTTTCAGCCCTAAACAGCAGGGTGAAACAGAAGAGTCCTCACCCAACTGAATTACCTTAGTTTTTCTCAACTGCTTACCAAATAGTAGTAGTTTTTTCTGATTGATTCTACTCTCTGTCAGAAATTGCTACCTTTCACCTTTACCCTTCTGTTTTTTTCTAATTAGCTCAGTTTCTTAAATTTTATTTAACTCTGCCCTCCAAGCTTGTCTGCTTGGAATGGTTTCTTGCTAGCCTTACCACAATAAATAGACAAGAGGAAGAATCAAGGCTGTGCCATTGTACTGAATCATCATCTAGAGATTTGAATTCCAGAATTTTTATGTCTGCTTTGCAGCTGCTGCTATTTGTGTTTGGTGTCAACCTGCAGAATGGAGGGAAGATTCTCTGAGCAAGTTGGCAGAGACATTAACAGCATTGGTGAGACTGATAACAGAGGTGCTCATCTGCTCGCCTATTCTTTTGTCTTCACTCGTGTTCACCTTGAGCCCATTGCACAAATTTTGCCCATTTTTACCCTTTTGATTTGTCCCTCTTCTACCCTGTTTGGCATTAACTTTTCCATAGAAAGCAGATGATTGTGGCACATGAGAGATTCAGTAGCAGCTTCAGCAGATGTTGCCCAGCATGCAGGAACTGCAAAAGCATTCTCTGTAACAAGAAAATAGCAAAGTTGATACCTGGTACTTTGTCAGTACTGAGGGGGGTCAGGGATTCTCTGGGACTGCCTGCCTATACCAAGAAATGTAAAACTTGGCACTTCTCTCAAATGGGACTTGGAAAAAGTTGGTCTGGGTGATCTCAGGGAAATAGTGCTTCTCTCATACCTTGGTTGAAGCTCAATTAAGACTAAATGAAAGCTTCATGATGCAGCTCTTCCAGATCCAGAAGATTTAGAAAGGGAGAGGGGCAGTTGTACAGAGAACCAGTTTACACTGAGTGCTGCTTTGTACATCAGATGAAGTGTAGAGTAGCTCTTAAATGTGTGGTTGGGAGCACCCAAACAAAATAGTTGGGAGATTAATGAGTCTTGTGTTGCAAGGCATTCTTCCAAGAGAAGGTACTTTCCTGTTTTTTCTTTTAGCCACAGGTGTATATTTGGTGCTAATAGTGCTCTTGAGATCATCAAGAGGAAAATGCCAGAGGCACGGCAGGATTTGGAATGGCTAGTCATTTATTATCCTTGTATACAGTCACTGTGAGAGAAACATGTTAAATTGTCTAGCATACAGTGAGGGTGGGGAAGAGCATCTAAAGCTTGCTGAGAACTGCCTGCTGTGACAGAAACCACTCGATTTCTTTACAAAGGAATGGGCATGTGTCCAGCTCCAGGAGGAGTACAGTTAATAAAGAATTCCGGAAGACTGCTACTCTCAGAACGATTCAGTGACTATCATATAAACTTCTTAAAAGTAGTATGGCTTTTGAACAGTCTCAGAAAGTGAGAAAGCCTGTTCCTGGAACCAGTACAAACAGCTTATAACAGAGGGAAAACACTTGTTTTTTTAAATCATCATGGCTATCTGAAATGATAGCTGCTAATAGGTGCTGTTATTAGAAGGTGAGGATTATGGGATGCCCTACTGGAACAACATGTCTGGCAGCTGAAGCCATGTGTGGATGATTCAGGATCAGTTTACTCCATCCAGAGAGTGCCTTTTTGCAGTAAAGGTGAAAATTGGATATGAGAATTATCATTGAGGTCTTCTCTTTACTACAAACCCTGCATCATCAAAAAAAGGCTTTGAGAAACACAGGCAGTAGGGCAAGGGAGAAATTAATCAGTTCAGCTTTATGGCACAGTGTTGAGGCATGTGTTTTCCAGACTTCTTGTTGTTCAGGGTCTCTGAACACCGTGTATGGTGTTCAGAACATACAAGTATGTTCTTGTTCAGGTTCAGAACATACAAGTATGTTCTTGTTGTTCAGGGTCTCTGAACACCTTGTGCATGTAGATATGAATTTCTGTGACACAGATCAGATCTTGATCTTAGCTCTGTGATTGTTGTGTAGGAAACAGGATCAATGCAGGCAGCATTGCTCATAGTTGACGAAGTAGAGTCTAATAAAAGAGCTCTGCATGACTTGAAACTAATACCATGGCAGATCCAAGGGGAGTGACAGATATGTGGTTGTCTTATACTCACCTGGGAGGATTAAGACCTTGTTCTGTAATTACTGTTGTTAAAAACAAGGTAAAAACTCTAAATAACCAAACAAAACCCCTGTAAGTTAATAACTGGGACACTGGTGGGAAGAGAGAGTTTAGCATGTATGGTGTAGAGGAGACCAGGTTTCACCACTGGGCCTTTTGGGGAAAAAGGAGGGCAACAAGGCTGGGAAAGGCTTGGAACACAAGCCCTGTGAGGAACGGCTGAGGGAGCTGGGGTTGTTAACCCTGGAGAAAGGGAGACTCAGGAGTGACCTTATCACTTTCTAGAGCTTCCTGAAGGGTGGTTGAAATCAGGTGGAGTTGGTCTCTTTCTCCGGGCAACAACTGACAGAATGAGAGAACAACAGTCTTAAGCTGCACCAAAGGAAATATAGGTTGGATGTTAAAGAAAAATTTATACTAAAAGAGTGGTAAAGTACTGGAAGTCTGCCTGGGGAGGTGGTGGAGTCACCATCCCTGGATGTGTTTAAACAAAGACTGGATGTGGCACTCGGTGCCATGGTTTAGTTGAGGTGTTAGGACATGGGTTGGACTCAATGATCTTAAAGATCTCTTTCAACCTAGTGATTCTGTGAAAAGTGAGCAGCACTGTCATTGTCTCCTCAAGGAATATTTAACAGGGAGTGCCATCATGCTGGCTGCCCCTCAGGAGGGCCCTGCAAAGTGACTCAGAGGCTCATCAGGGAGAATCAAAGCCATGTCCCAGGAATCCTCTTCGGTGCTGGTTCATTCAGAACCATTAAACCCTACCTGCCTCTAGCTGTGCCAGCAAGGAGACCTTCCCAAGAAATCTCCCTGTAAAATCTTCCCTGTGTTAAGTGTGGCTAGGAAATTAAGATGAGAACACAGGTGTTTCTGTGGCATAGGCTTGTAAGTGGTTCTGTGGAGCTTTCTGTAGCCTGTCACAGCTTTGAATATTTCATTAATCATACAGAAGCTGATAAAGCCTGCTGACTCGATGTATGTGAAATAAAAGGGAATATTTAGCTACAGTTGTCAACAGCTCCAGGTACTTAAGAGATAGATTTGCCACATTTCAGCAGTCTGAAGGCCCAAAACTATAAAAACCAGGAAAGATCTTGGGACAAATATATCAGAGAGTGATATCTACTATGCTCATCTACTTTTTGTCACAAAAGAATATGATTTTTCCATGGATTTTTTTCTGTGTTGTGATTTCTTCTATGTGTAGGTCTGCACTCAAAATAATCCAGTTCTAATTCTATTAAACTATTCAATAATGAATATACTTGAGAATAACTGGTAGACCATTGGCAAATAATATAGATTAGAGCAATTGAAATTAACTCAATCTATTTTCAATTTTATTTATTAATAAATACATTAGATAACTGAATACACAAATATATGAATAGGCTTTAACATTTTGTTTGATAAAATATAAGCATCTCATTGAAAAGCAACAAGATAGAAAATATGTTGCAGAAATTCTTGCAGCATTTAATAAAGCAGTAAGCTTTTCAACATCACTGCGTGTTTTATAATAGAGTGCACTGTGTATAGCAGGTTCTCTCTCTTAATTCTGTTGACACAATTCAGAGATATACAGAAATCACCAATGCTGCTGGAATGACAGTAAAAAAGACCAATATCTAATCTCTCATTTAGAAGCACTAAAAGCTATTATGTAGGACTTGCTAAATATTAAAAGCTACATTATATAAAACTGTTATATAATCTACAGAGCCAGGCAAGAATAACTTTTTTTATTTTTTTTTTTTAGCTATCAGAGCAAAGTAAAAACAAAAAAAAAGACTGCTTTTTAAAAAGCCTTCTGCTGTTCTCAAATGACAAAAAGTGGATTATAGAAGTTGTCCCCATAGCAGAAACAGAAGTTCTGGAGGTATTGAAGTTTTTTTTTTTTTCCCGTAAAGTAACAGAACAAAGTAGTTTTCCCCTATTGTGTCTTGTAAAATTGTTAAGGCTCAATTGAATCCAATTCTTGGGAGAATTAGAGGCTGTGAAATGTTTAACTTTTTTTTTTTTTTATGTTTCCTTAGATATGGTATTGAAAAAATGCTTTTAAATTGAAAGATCTTTCAGAATATGTCAAAGTCAGAATATAAAATGTCAGAATTTCTTTAGAGCTTACAATCTCCAAACACTAACCAAACTACTTTCCACAGCAGGATTGCTGTTATGAAGGGTGTTTTCAAATGCTAAATTTATGACGGGAAACATCATGGAGGTGGGATAGGTTCAGTTGGCTGGCATTTTGTTCAGCAGGACTTTGTGTCCAGCCTAATACAGCGTTTTATTTTTGTGGGTAGTACTACCAACGCATTTCTAGTGATGAAGGCCAAAGTGTCTGCATTGGGAAGAAGGCAGTAGATGGTGTAGAGTGGACCTTTTTTGTTAAATTCCTAAAAGTTGTGAACAAAAATTCAAGCAATTTATGCCATTATAGTAACTTGGTTGCCTCGGAAATATTCCTTTAGTTTATGAAACTCATTCACTCTAGGTACCCTTCTTCCATTTCTTCTCTTCTCCGTTTGAGAAGGAAGGCTGGAGTGATTAGTTGAAAAACACAGATTGAGTGCTAGCTTATTTGTATTATTGAAAATCTAGCAACAAGAAGGAAGTTTCATTGGCCTTCATCAAAGAAGTTAAAAAATTATAATTTATTCATCTTGTTGAGAGGGATTTATTACATTGAGACAAGAACATTCAAAGGGATATTTTCTGCCATATCAAGGAAATGTATTTCTCTCCTTGGTTTAGATGATGAGATTCAGCACTGATGAGATGTAAGGTCCAATGTTCTTGTCTCAAAATGAGATGGGAGAGAAGGAACTGGGTCACGCAGATGATGTGAGATGAGCAGACATAGCAGATGTTGTACATCTATCACATTTACACTCATGCAGTACATGTTCCATGACCCTAAGGCTTTTTTTTACTTGCTCTCTTCAAAGAACTGCATCGGATTTCTAAAACAAGAGAATAAAGTGATTCTATTGTGCAATGCGAGGCAATATGTCTTCAAGATAAAATCTTGAAAAAATAGGCAAATTCATGTGTCATTTTCAGAGAATGGGAAAGGAATAATTTCAAGAGATTTTTTAAAAAATGTTATTCTGCCTGTAGAATTATGATTTCTTTTAACAGTAACGTTCTCTGTAGACATTTTATACAAAATCTATACCCTCTACAGTGAGCCAAACTTTAGGCCTATTTTGCAGTAATCTAGATAGATTGAACATAGCAGACACAATTTGAAAAGGAAGTTTCTTAGCCTTCCCGTGGAAGTTCACTGAAGACTTAAAATTGCATTGATTTCCCATGAAACTTCAGTTTCTAGTTGTTCAGTTACTTACAAGAAAAATCTGTTTCTCCCCTCATAATTTTCTAGTGTGCCATCTTGATAGAAATTAAAATACTCTCCATAAGCTGGATAAATCCAATTGTCAGGACTTCCATTAAGTAAACACCTGAAATGAAAAGGATATGACACACATTGTTCAGATGTCTTGCTGTGGTTTGACTCTGCCTCCTCAACTGCAGTGTTATCTCACTTAGACAGTGAGTGTCTGAAATGAGGGAAGCGAGTCAAGGGCTTCTGAGCATAGTGGCAATTTTTGGTTTTGCTAGAAAATATCACTGGAAGTGTTTCAAAGTATTGTGGTTGTGATTATTTTCTTTTTCTCATTGCCTTTCTGTTGTCTTCAGCTGAAATGCCTGATATTCACAGGTAGAGAATTCCTCATATTTATAATTTATAAAATTATCCTTAAATTTTTCTGTTTATTTTAAAATAAAATTGGTAGGCTGTGTCTGTGCTATAGCAGTAAGGTTAACCAGTACATGGATTCTGACTTTTTTATATTATACAATCTCTGCAAACATGATTTTCTGTGATTCTGTGGGTTGCTCACAGTTTTTTGTAGAGTTTTGGTTGATGTCACAGGTACAGGACTGAGTGAAACATTCAGGAATGGTCTCTTTTTTATTTTTTTTTTTTTTTTGTTTACTGATATTTGTTTGGAATGGATCACATTGATTTTTTTATTCTTGAATTCTTACTCAGGATGTTTTGGTTAGGGTGGTTCTTCCTATTTAGTTAGAAAGAAAGAATTATGAAAGTCTTAAACGGTGAACAAAAATAAATTACAGTGCAGTTTTTTGGCAGTGCAGAATATGCTTGTGTTTCTAATACTGGCAGAAACGTAAGTTCAAAGATTCCAAAACCACCCTAAAAGTTAATATAGAAAAAGGAAAACAAAGTGACTTATGAGTTTCAGCAGTGAAAGATCCTCATGTAATGTTCATTTGAACTGAAAAATGTGCCTGTTGTGCCTCTAGAATTTGATGGGACAGCCATGGAAACACTAATAACTTTGTGACTGTTGGCTAATAATATGGAAGTTCTACCAAAAAAGGTTACACATAGTCTAAAGAATTAAAAACTTAATGAAACTGTCATCACTGTAGTGATAAATATCTGTTCCAGAATGTCTTCTCAGACAGTAGTCTAAACATAACAGAATAAATAGTTGACCATAATTCTGTAATGCCATCATATTTTTAAAGACATTATAGGCCTTCAAATAGGCTATATGTGAAAACTAGGAATTTGTAGCAAAAGAACTTGGAAGCAGGTGGAATAAGTAATAATGATGTCATTGAATCCTGGAGTTCAAGGGACTGATAATTTTGTCCAGTTGCCTCATGGAGTACGTGGAAATTCCCTTGAAAGCCTCCAGGTCAAATTCAGCCACTATGTAAATGATGGCTTAAGCTGATCATAAAAGTGGGCATATATAGAAATACAGCTTATATTTGTTCAGCATTCAGAAGGTCTGAAAAATAGAGTAGCAAAGGCAGACATCAGGAGAGAGTAATAATAAATCAGAAACTTCCCTGTTTAGTACCTATTTCTGCCATTCCTAACAGCCTGACAGGATCTCAGATCAGTGGCAGTTGCTATATACTCAATTTGAAGTGTCTACTGTATGCTGAATTGGTGTAATTTCATGTGCACTTGTTATATGACTTTGGTTTTCCCTTAAATACGTTGCATATTTAGCATGCAAAGAATAAGAACTAATTTCAGTGATGTATGTTGATTAGGCTCTTGTTAGGCATAAATAAGGGTTGACTTGTGCTATACAGTACATTACATCTGAAAGCACATAGCTTTCTCTGTCTTCTTCCACTTCCACCCACAGACATTTAGACAAAGAGCAGAAGCTGAAGCGTGAATCTCTTAGCTCTGAGCAAAGCCTGATACAAGAAACAGCAATGTTTATTGATTACTTTCAACTTTTTGACACTGAGAAACCAGGAGAAAACAAGGGTATAAAAATGTCAAAACTAGAGCTAAAACTACCTCTTCAGAGCAAACACATGAATTTTGCACTAAAATATGGACAATATACTTGAAGATATATAGTTGGTAACTTAAAAGTATGAAAGAAGGTAACTCATCTGGATTTATCAAAGTTTTGTAAGAAGAAAAGAACATGTTGATTTATTGTATTAGACTTGTTGCTGTTGGTAAATATAGCAACTAAGGGAAAAAAGAAAAGCATGATTCGAAGGCAGATTACCAATGAAAGAGCATTTGTGTGCAGGACTTCTGATGTTGACACAGTTTTCAAAGTGAAGGAGATCATACGTTGAAAAAAAAGAGGATGAGAGCACTTAGAGGGAAGGAGAAGAAATTTAATCATCTTAAAGAACACCCAGGAAGGTGTTCAAGAAAGATAAAATGTTGGAGAATGAAATTTTCCACTCTGTCAAATGGGCTAGATAAAATGAGAGGGTAGGAACAGAGGAGTAAAATTGGAAGTTTGGGAATTAATGTGCGCATAGGTACTCGTGCAAATAAAAAAGCTGCTCAAGTACAGAGAAAAGAGAAATTGGAAGGCATCTGGAGAAGGAGCAGTGGCTAGAAAAATACTTTTTTCTGGGATCAGTGAAAATTGGATATTTCAAAGAAATAGACTGAATGCAGTCATACTTTCAATCCAAGTAAACGAAATCCTTTCATCAAGACCTTGAACCTAGGGAACAATTAATAACTTACCACTTAGTTTCTACTGAAGAATTAAAATTCCCCTGGTTCACTCAATAAACCTTTATCTATGATATTTAATATTATCTTCATGTCTTGAAGACAATGTAAACATATCTGGTAATGACACACTCCCACAGTTTCTATACAGCAGAATATGATGAAACCAGCCACCAAAAAATATTACATTTTCCACTTGCATTCATATCAGCTAACAGAATAATATCCATGTGATTTAGAACTAGACATTTCAAAAGTATCTAAAGGATCTGAAAATCAAGTTATAAATGATGGTGCTTCCTAAAGTTCTCTAATAACTATATTATTTCCATGTGAAGTGCAAAGGAGAGGAAAGAGATGTGGTAGCATAGAATATTTTGTTCTTTTATTTTTCACTGTTGTTCATGCATATTTTGTACATTGTTTTTGAGAATGACATAAGTTAAGAAATAGTATTTCTTGTCAAAAATGTGAATGCTGAGAGTCAATGAAGAGATTGTTGAGGTGTGATTATTTTTTCTTAAGCAAACTCTAGGTTTCTAACTCAGTTCTGTGAATTGAATATTATCATTTTGAGACAGGGTCTATGGTATCAACAGTGTTTATTTTCGTGTTTAATTTACTCTTATTATAGTAGCACTTAAAATATTAGTTGTGCCTTTCACAAATCTCTTCATGGTGTTGACTGCCATGTGATTATCAGTTTGGTAATTTTTTTGTGAGGCTGGGTTCAGGTAGCTAATACCCTAAATGCTGTTGAATTCCACTGAAAGCAAATAAGCAAATGAATACAAACAAGATGATATAACTAAATTTTTAGGATGACTTATTTAGGTTTTTTCAAAACCACACCACAAAATGATGAATCATAATTTGGGTATGTTATTCTGATGGACCTGAGAGGTGGAAAAAAATTTAATTCCTGTAGACCCACACCTTTATGATTTTATACTGCTTGAACTTGGTTACAAAGGTGTTACAGAAAAGCACCTGATAATTTCTGACATCTAATATGAATTATTGCACATACATTAACAGTATGCATATAAAAAATTCTAAAGTGCAATTTTTGGTGTGCTTGGAGGTACCTGGCAACTCTGACACTACGAAAAAAGCTGACATCTCAAAATCTCTCTGGAATCAGGAAAACAAATTCCATCAAGTTTAGTTAACAATAAACACCTTGCCCAAGACTGAAAGAGAATTTTAAGGTGGAAGATTAAAGAATCTTGATAAATAAAACTAATATTTAAGAGGGATGATATGAAACCTAAGCAAAGCATAGGATGCATTATGCAAGAAACAAGCAGGGACATCCTGAGGAAGGATAGACTAAGCTTATATATTATATATTTAGTACTGTACATTCAGTGTCAGTGTAAAGCAAGAAATAACCAACTGCTTTGAATACAGGCCTTGGGAGGACTGGACTGAAAAAAAAAAAAAGCCAAAAGATTTCTTCATCTTGTTTCAGTTAGAACAGAAAGAAATACTCTTAGCAAACCTCTAAACGACTCAAAATGTAGTTTAGTGATTCACTGCAATCAAACTGAATTAAAACAGTTTCCTTTGATATAGCAGTGAGCACAAATATCTGAAACACGTGGTGACATAATGAGAAAACTAAGGATGTATTAATGAGAAACCTCTGATATGGACTTGAGCTACAGGAGTGTATGCAATGTCTTTGAGAAAGAAGTTAGGAGTAGTGAATTCCTGTACTCTAGACTACTTCATATATGTAAAAAGAAATAAATATTTATAATAAGTATAGATAGAAGTAATTATTTAAGTAGAAATAACACTAGGGGATTTTTGTCCAAGAAATCAAGGTGTGCTGAGAATACAGATTCTATTGATTTTTCTCTCTTAATCATGGGCCTTTGAAATTGCTTCTAATATGATTAACAAAAACTGTGTTTTTCTCAAGTCCGAGACAGATCTGAATGATCATTTTACCAGTTAAAGAATGCCTGGTAGGTTATGTGCAGTAAATATTGTTGTGTTTGCACACCAGGATTCTGGGCTGAGGAAGTGCCATTCAATGACATGCATAAATGAGATAAAACTGAGCCATAAAATCAGGAACATAGAGTGAGGAGGAGGTGTTAGGCAGACAATGAGGTAAATTAACTCAGTTCCAATTACTTGGGTTAAGTTTGTATTACAGCTGCAACTTAAACTTATGTTTGCAAAGAGAAACAAGAAAGATAAGTGTGATGATGCTTGACATCTAAGGCCAAGTGATACTTTGAGGTTTTAGCATAAACCTTACATTAAATCATTCAGTTTTAGCAGTGGTTTATAATAGTCCAAGGTGAGGAAAAACTGGTAAATGGTTCATCTGCACAGGGAGTTTGTTTAGCTGCTACATAATACTGTATTTTCCTAAAAAGAATAATTTCTATTTCCAGAGCTACCTGTTTCATTAAGCTTCACATGAGCATTACTGAACCCCAAGCACTGGAAAATCATGTGGCTTTTCAAACCCTCATGTTTTGCTCTGATGGTTTTGTCTTTGGCACATTAGGGAAAGTGGGAAATCACATAAATCTCTGACCCTCATCGTGGAGGAAAACCACCATTTAGTCTTGGAGCTTTTATAAAACCATGGAAGTTGGCAGCAGTGTGTATATAGTTTTGTTTTCTAGCTAGTTAGACTGGAGACAGGATTTGATTTCGCTTTTGCCTCAGACAAACTTTTAAATGATAACGACACTGAAAGCAGAACAGCCATTTCCTTGAGAAAATAAAAGTACACAAGCATAACCATGCAGACTTGCTGTACTTTTAGGCTTTAATCTGTGCAATTAATATGAAGACCAAATGTAATTCACATTTTTCTTTAGGTGAGAATTCTTTTATTTGCAAAGCTGCATTCAAATCTGAGAAAGCTGTGAAGGACAGCTTAATAGTTTATTAAAAATAAAAAGCCAGCATTGTTTTTAACTAAACTGCACTTTCTCAAAAGTGATTTGCACAAGGTCTCATGGATTTTTCAATTCCCACCACTTTAAGTGATTTTTTTACTTTTTTACTTAGATTATTAAAAAGTTAATTTTTTGCAAAGTTGTTGTCACAACAGAAGGACTGTGTTTTATCAGAAGTTAAGACTTTGCTTACTAAATTATAAAGCTTGGGGGAGCAAACAAATAGAGGTATGAATATAGAGCTTCCATGACCATTTCAGTTTATGATTTTTTTTATAAAAGCAGAGAGATATTGCACAGTGGCCTTTCATATTTGTTGACAATTTTTTGAAATTTTGCTTATTTCAACAACATGCCGTTGAGGAGCAACATGCCGTGTATAGAAAAATCAACTTATGCTGAGAATTAGTCAAAGAAAAACTTTCTTGTACATGCAAAGTGTGGGCCTTTTAAATCCAATTTCAGGACTTTTTTTGTGTTTCTTAATGCATTTCAGGAAAGGAAATAAGTTCAGCTCTTCTGTAGGTGAAAATAATGTGAATTCAAAATGATAACTGAGACTACAGTGGGAAAAGTGGGGTGGGATTTTTGTTTGTTTGTTTGTTTTTTTATTAATATTTAGGGCTTGATTTAACTTTAATGGAGGGTTCACCTCCAAAGATTTAGATTTCTCATAACAGAAAGTAGCACATAGTCAGAAGTTATAAGTTTGTAGAAATAAAGACATCTATTTTATTTGCCATTTTCAGGCATTAACATTCAAAAAGTTACTCTTCAGCTGAATTAATTTTTAGTAGTTTGCCAAAACAGATATTTGAAAGGTTCTTGTTTTACTTATTTGCTTATTCAATATGTCCATTACTGAAATTTGATCAGGTGTTTTTTAGGGTTTAGAGTAGCTTTATTTTTATTTTCATGTCTAATGACAGCTCAGAGTTGCTTTGAACTGAACCACAGAGAAGTGACAATATGTTAGGATTTAATTCTGTATTTCAGTTACTTTACATTTTGGTTTCACAATTATCATGAACACTTGTCGTGCCTTGACAGGTAGTAGAACTGTATAATCTGTTTTATTAAGTGTTCTTGAACAGTCTTTTTATTGGAGTGAGGGCCATATTGGTTTGATCTTTTAAATTCTGTCTTTAAAAAAAAAAGCTTGTTTATATATTTATATATTTCCAGTTTGTTTTCATAATGCCTTTTCATATTTCCTTTGAGTTTAGAGTTTTTCATCAGAAAATTTTATTTTGGGTAGGAACAATATTGAAGTACTCTGAGGCATGGAAATAAGTCTACAAACTACTTTGAATTTATTTTGTTACATTCCACTCATTTCAACGAATGTGTTCTCCTCTGTTAGCTTTATTAAACTAGTGTATCTGAAGTTTTTTGGAAGATATTTATCTACTTACTTTTGAGGTATGGAAAGTTCTTGACAGATGTGAATACAAATCTAAGAAGAGGATTTCTGCCTTAGTGTTTATAAGTTGTCTTCTAGATCCTCTCATATATTGAAGTAAACTTTCTGCTAATAAAAGTGCAATTATACTACATTGATTGTTAACATCACAATATATTAAAAATTCTCAATTTTGTTTTAAAATGTAACAATAGCATAATTTTGATATTTTTTTTTAAATTTTGTCTGTAATCGCTAAAGTTAAAAGAAACCTTGAATATAATGCATAATAATGTGTTTCAGGACAGCAATTCACTACTGAAGCACTATATTGCTTTGTCTCAGTAAGGTAATTAGTGTCTGTGGAATAATCCAATTTGGCCCCCAGCTTGTGCTACCTTGACATATGCAGTTATGTAAAATAACTTCAAGTTTCACATGGTGAAGATGAAGTGAAAACCTTATCTGCTTGCCAGTGAAATTATAGCTGTGAGTTTTATTTCAGAAAAACTGAACATTTGTGTCCGTTGTAAAATGCAAACTTGATTTACTACCAACTAGCATTAGGCCTTTAATGAAAGTGTACAGTGTACATTTTCACTGTAGTGAAAGTGTACAGCTCATGTTACTGTTGATAAGCCAATTTAAGCATATAAGGAAGAAATTTGTTTTGCAAGCCTTAAAGGATGATGACTGAATTATTTTCAAGAACATGAGTTAATTTAGAAGATCATAATTTTATTTTTCTTCCCAGAAGAAAAAAGCCTTATTATGGTAAAGATTGGAAATGCAACATTGTCTATTCAAACAAGAGATAGATAAACAGATGCCTAACATGGGTTTTGTTTTTTTTTTTTTCCTGCCTAAGCAATGCATCAAATATCCTTGCTTTTCTAGAACTGTCAGTACTTGAAAGTCAATCCTAACTAAACAGTCATCTTCTGGTGAAAATGAAAGGCAAAGTTAGTAAGAAGGTGGTGTAGGAAGTATGATACTTAAAATGAACAGAATGGGATTGCAAGAAATAAGTTGCAAAGGAAGTAATCTCTAAGATAAACATCTTTTCATGTTAGCTCCAAATAATATCAGTGAAAGTGGCTGATAGACCTCATGTGATCAACTCACTCAGCTGATGTTTGACATGTCTTGAATCAGGCAACTACAGCATGTACAGGTGGTCTAGCTAGAAGAAGTTAGTGCACAATGCACTTGACTAATGTGCATGACTAATTTATTTATTCATCCCAGTGAAGGTGATCAGTTTCCAATTTAAAATCTATAAGTTGATTTTTATTCTGATTCCACATTCAACATATGTTGTAAAAATAAAATAGGTACATGTTTGTGGTACTGAGTCACCTCTTGCTGACTATTTTCTATTGTCAGTTGCTGTTTTCTAAACTCAATTACCAACTGGCCATTTTTGGAAGATACTTTTCAGCTATTATAGATGTACATGGCAACTCTGATGTATTTGGGGTGTGTGCATTACTTTGGCATCTGGTAGCTCAGATAGGACCAGAGCTTCTTAGAGATACTGGATATTAGTGGCACGAACTTTCCTTAGTGATGGATCTGTCCAAAAGTAAAATCAATATTGCCATTAATATTAATGTAATAAATGAACCTGCAGCTGAGTGGAGCACATAATAGATGGGTTTAGGTACAAGTGGAATTTAGTGCTTCAGTTCAGGGAATGTGCTGTTAAGGGAAATATCTGTAGTTGTCCTAATGTCTTATATTAGTACGTACAATATTTTTCTCTTTCTGAACACTTGAACAGTTTTTTATGTGAGCTACTGAAGTTTTGAATACTTTCCCAACTGAGGAATTGGAAATGTATTTGTAATAGCAGACCAAGCTTAATATAGTGATAATTCTGGTAACAATGTTGAAACAAGGTCTTCTGACGGGGAAGAGCGAGAAAAAGCATTTTAGAAGAGGCCTTAGGAAATATATGTATAAGCTCTTTGCAGCAGCAACCCCAATGAGATCAATGTGTTGTGCTGTATTTATATTACTTCCAGTACAACATTGATATTCTGGTAAAAGGTGGTAGGGAAAAACAGAGCAAATAGCTTTTTAGTGATTATTCTGTATCCTGAGTATGCTGGGTCATATGTTGTATCCAAAAGCAATTTGTCTGCATTAGAAACATATAATTTTTTACCTCCCTGAAAGCAAATAGTACCAGTAGCAGGATTACATTTATTATGCTGCAGTTAATGAGATTTGGAAGTACTTAATGTAAAAGTGTGGTATCATATATATTTCACTTAATTTGAAAAATATGTAAGAAAAAGGGGTGAGATATTTACTGATGAAAACCAAAACCATCCCCTTTACCACTGGAATGAGGACACCAACCAAGAGAAAAACAATTTAGTCACCTACTTTGTGAAACATCACTGAAAATTATCATGGCAAAACTTAAGCCAGAGAAATCTGGAGACTTTTGAATTCAGATATTGGAAAAAAGGAGACACTAAACCCTGTAAAGTCTGTTGGGTTTATCTCACTGTCTAGAAGAAGGTTTATGCCTTTGCACTTCCCTTCATCTTGTGCAGCATGAGCAGAATTTTGTTTCATTGTCTGATAGTGCTTAAGGCATTTGGACAACGCCCTCAAAAGCATGATTTAACTTCTGGTCACCCCGAAGTTGTCAGGCACTTGGACTAGCTGATTAGGGGTGTCTTCCAACTAAAAGTATTCTCTTCCATTCTAAATACACTGCCAAGTACTATACATTAAAATGATCTTTAGAAACAGTTTTGTCAGTTATACTGGGGACTCAACATCCACACCAACCACTCTTACATTTATATATTTGCTTGCTTGTTTGGTTTTAATTTTGTTGGTGTTTTGTTTGTTTATTTGTGAACCCTATTAAGGCTTCATGGACTGAATGAAGTGTATTAGGGATGCCTCCAGAGTGCATCTTACACAATTTTTTTTAATATGGAGGGTTCCCAAATCATGTGCTTTGAAAACATTTCAGAGAGAAGATCAAAATACAGAAAACTGAGATGATCAGGTTGTTGTTTTCAAAAGCACCCTTCAACCAACCTAGAGAAGCTATAGGTGCAACCCATCTAATTTGGCTTATTTTTAGAACTAATGCAGTGTTTCTTGTTTTTACTGTCTGTTTTCCCCTTTATGAATAGATTTGAGACTTTTAATCAAAAGTTAATCCCTTGCTAACCCCCAAAATTGTGACAAAAACATTTGTTTGTTTCCTTGAGATAGGGAAAAGGAATATATGGCTTTAATACATGCTCATTTTCTATTCTGCTAATCTTTTTATTTAGAATGAGGTCAGAGTGAAGCTAAAATGACTGCACTTTTCAGTAGGTATGCAGCTTTCCCCAGTTTTATCTGTTGTCAATTTTTTTTCTTCTTTTCTTCCTTTCTTTCTGGTCCCCTTATAGAAAACTAGTATAATTTTACTATAATACCCCTTTCCTAAGAGATGTGTCTTTTTGTATGCATACAAACCCCTAAATCTTCCTTTTTTAATCCCCCTAATCTGTTGCAAGTCTACCTCGTTTAGTGAAACTCAGAAGTGTTTCCAAGGGAGGCGTGCATGCTGGAATATTGCCTTTATATGTTAATTAATTGAATATGATAATGAGGACATGATGACAAAGTCAAAACAGAAGAAGAAAACAAGTAATCTATTTCTTAACAAGCAAACTAGCTTAGTAGAGCCTAGCCAGAGTGCCTGCAAATTTAGTTTGCTTCATGTAAGTTGAGTTTTAGAGTGCAAGTCCCATGGGAAAACCCTAGGAGATAACACTGTGTGTAGCTGCTTTTCTGTAATAAAACTGGTACTCCTGCCTGTAGGAAGGATATTTCTTATGGAGGAGTTGTCAGGACAGGTTCTGCTGTGTAGGACTTTATTCTGTGAGCTCTAGACTGAGATTCCACCTTGCCAAGAGTTAGAGGACTTGTACCACCCAAGCTGAAGTTCTCAGAAAGCTCCCAGTGCTGCCAGGGTTATGGGCCTCAGTCACCTCTGTTTTCCTCCTCCTAAATACAGCAATGTGGATTATTGTTGAACCAAAGGACACATTTGAACCTTTGTGCCCAAAGGACAATATAGGTAGCTATCATATGGCCCAGCCCAGGGAAGGAAGCAGTAATGAAATGCTCACAAGATATTTGCAAGGTTTGTAAGGGCTGTAGATTGGAAAATACTCATATAACAGCGATAACTCATGTAATTTTGTGAAAGTAAATCAAATTTTTTCACCATTGAGACACTGTTGCTCTCCTGAACTATTTTGTTTTGGGAAGTTTGGAACTGGAAAGTCTTCCCAGACAGGGAAGTTCTAGAAAAAGAAGAGCACAAAGATTAATTTTATTCCCCCTTCTAATTTCTGTTTGTTTACATCTTACTCTGTGTTAATCCTGTTCTCCCAGCTACTTACCAGCATGTTTAGGTTGATAAGAAAATGTCCTGCTTTCTGATCCAATTTTCTCCTCCACTTGTTGTTGTGTACCACTTTACTTTTATTCTCTTTTTTTCTTGTAGATCCAGTCCAGAATATTTCCTTTACACTGATAACTTGTAGGTATTGAAACACTTTGGGATGAAAGGTGTCAGCATCACATATTTGCAAAGGACATTCTTATGCCTGTAGACTGCATGTACTGCCTGGAACAGGCACATGGAGCTGTCATTGCCTTGATTTAATTTCTTCTTATCCTTTAATTTTTCAGTAGAAATACTAACTTTATATTTTATGTTGTCTCAGTTGTACAATTTAATAAACAAAAGGCTTATTGTTGAAGATTTAAACCTCAAAGCTCTTAATCAGGCTACATATCTGTAATTTTATTCCCTTTCCATATATGCTAAATTTTAAAAAGTAGTTCCTAATTTAGTCTATACCTCACACTATTCTTTGGTACATGTGAGCTTTATAGACTCCTATTTATGCATATAAATACTCTTTATATCTCAGGCTACTTACTGTGAGGAAAATGGATGTTGTCTCACCTCTGTGCAATTTGTATGAGATAAAAGAAGTAACATTTTTAGGATGTTGGCTTTTTCTTAGCAAATAACCTCAACAGGGTTTTGTGGTACCAATGACCCTTAAAATTTAACATTTCTGAAATGAGAAAATTACCACTTAGTAATAATGTGACATGACTCAGGCAGCTTGATGTTGTCTGTCAAAATCTGCCATCAGCAAAAAGATTTGAAAGAACTGGAGAGGATAGGAAGAAAAAAATCACTTGCCTTATTTTCTTCCACTCATAATTCTATGTGGGTAAGCAATTAAAAAATGAAAGGAATTGTATACTGACACAGTTTTAAAATGTAGGCATTTTTTATACTCTCATGTGAACACTTCTAATTTCATTGAAGATAGCCAAATTACAGTCATGTAAGTTGAGAATACTCTTGCTTTGTGCTATAAACATTAATTTGGTAAATAAAGCATGAGATTATGTGCAGTCAGAAATAGAGCATGTAAAAATTTTGCAGTTAGAAATTTATTTTCAGCAAATGAAATTTGGCAGGAGTTCTCCTAAACTGTTTTCAGTGAAGATTTCTTGATGTTATTCCTGGATTTTATACACTTCCCCTAAAATATACGCAAGCTGTTCCTTCTTTTTTTATTTTTTTTGTGATCATGGATACTGAGTTGTATTCATTAATGCCTCATCTTTGGACTTCTAGAAGGGACATCCCAAGAGTTTTTTGCAGAATGGACAGAAACAGAAAGGGGAGAGTATGTGTACATGTGTATGACTGATAGAGAGGTTAGAGTAGCATCTAGATTAATTATTGTGACAAGCAGACCAGTAAATAAAGGAGAAAAATTGAGGGTAACAATTGAGAGGGGTGGAGCTGAAGAATGGAAGGGAAAATGAACAAGCAGAAAGGAGATACAATGAGCATTGCTGTATGGAAACCACTCTTTTTGTCTGGAGTTGGATACTTCCCTTTGAAGCTGGTGCAGAGCACTTTAGATTCCAATAACTGTAAATATCATTACAAGTAATGTTCTTATTTAAATATTACACTTGTAGCACTTCTCAGAGCTAAGCAGTATCAGTGAAGTGAAGTCTTTAGAATTCTGGTATTAAGCATTTCCAAATATCTATCTGGTATCAAGCCTAAATAAATAAATATATGAACACCCCCTCCAAGCTTAGGAAGAATTTAATTAAATTTTTTCCAGAACTTTCCTTATAGCTGGAAAAGACTCTAGTGTATTCTCCTAGGGCTACATTAATTCCCTTTCTTCATGTTTGAGGAGCCAGCCATCACAAACCAAAAAATATACACCCACCCTACAAAATCAATCTTGTTTGTAACACATCGGATCAGAGGAAGCATGTTTCACAGGGAGCAGAATCTCACGTTAAATACAATAATTTTTTCCAACTCTGTCTTCTTCACTGGCTTCTGTGTACAACTAGAAATCTAACCCAATTTGCTTGCCAGAAAGTACTGACTTCTCTGATGCCTTGAGAAGGCTGACCTAGAACAGAGACTTGACAGAACTAAAGAATAAAGTAGGCATTTATTAGAAGGTCTCAGTGGATACACCTTGGGCAGCACAAGTTCTGATCCATTTGCATATTGGAGTTCATTGTCCAGTTATAGCTTTAGGTTATGAAGTCCCATCCTTCTTGTTTTTCTGTCTTCAGTCCACGTTGTTTATGCTCTTGGGCCTGAAATTCGGATAATTTGTCCGTAGTCCCTAGCTAGAGAAGGAATTGTTTTGTCTCCCTACTCTGTGAAGAGAGCTTACCAACACTTAATATGAAGCTCAGAACTACACACTAAGGCAGCACAGAATCTGAAAAACATAAAAGCTAAAACTTAAGGTATCATTTCCCTGTCCTTTTTCTTCTTGCCATCTTCATGCCAAGCAGCTGGCAGTCCCTTGATGGGACACATGCTCAGTTTGGGCTCCTCAGTTCACTCCAGTATGTGACTGTCCACATGTATTTAGCTCTAAAAGGTTTTCTCTATTGCTTGCTCATTTAAAAAAGCTACTGAAGCAAGTTGGCTATGGCCAGCTGCCAGACACCCACCTGACTGCTGTTAGTCCTCTTCCTCAAGGACATAGGGACAGAAAATAAGATGTCAAAGGCTCAAGGGTCGCTTCTCAAACTGTTCCCTTCAACACCAGACAGGTTCTGCCCCTCCTTACCTTGACAAGGTTTTGGTACTGGCATGCACTTTATGGCCTCAAGAGAAAGATTTCAGTAAGACAATTATAATTCTTAAATATGCTCTGTTTTATGGAGTAGCAGCATTGTATGAATTGCTTTAAAAGGATTACTAGGACTTTGTAGAGGTAAGATTATAAACTGTTCTTTCCCCTTCAAGAGTCAGGGAGTGATTTGCAAATATGAAGCACATTGAGAGTAAATAGACATGGAAGTAAAAAAAGAATTTCTAACTACAAGAAAAAACACACAGTCCCAGCCATTTTATAACTGATGGTTTGCAAAGAGTGCCACAGTCCTGTGCCTTTCATTAAAGGGCCTATTTAATCTGCCTGGACATATGTGATATCTGTAATAACCTGCACAAGAAGCTCAAATCCATTCATTCTAGGAAGTTGTGCATTTTCTGAGGTCAAAATACAGCATATATAGGTGAACAGAAATGATAGCTATACTACTTTGGGGAAACAGTAAAAATATTTTCTTTTATTCAATCTCCTTAGTTTACTAGGGAGACAGGACTTCTCTATACCTGCTCACCTATAAAGTGTGTATGTGTATGTGTGAGTATATATGTTTGTGTTACAATTTCTTGGATTTTGAATGCCTGAAAAAGGCTGAGTAGTATGCAGATTTGGTGCCTACTTCCTTTAAGCCACACTGCAGAAATCTCTCTGTATTAATTGATAATGGGGTTTCACCAGCATGCAGGGATTTATTAATAATTTGTTAATAACCACATATCGATTACACATCTCTCCTCCTTTTTCCCTTTAAGTGGCAACTTTCTCCAGGACTCTGCCTGTATCTGAACTCGTTAATATCATAGCCTCTGTGTCTGAACCGTGATCTCATTTTATCACTGTCCCCAAGTCCAAAGCTCAGGTATGATTTAGTTCTGAAAAGAATGGTAGTTCTTTGAGAGAAGGAAATATGACTGAGCCCTTACTATCTCATCTAATCTTGTTATGTATACACCACTGGTATCTGAGATACTTTCTCAGGAGGCTGGAGGGAAGACAGATAATGGCCCAGATACTTAGGACAGGGGGACAGACAGAGGTAAGAACATCATAGAGGCAATCACAATCTGATGTGCTGTACTTTACACATGTAGGTGGATAGGAGTTTTTGAGGTCAACATCAGCATCAAAATTCCCTGTTGTACAGATAGCTCACATTTGACTCTTCTCTACTTCCATGCTTAAAGTTGAGCTGTAAGTGGGGCACAGCCTTGAGACTCTAATAAGCTGCCTATCATTTGAAGTGCTTTGAACTTTGAATTTCAAGATGCTTGGGAGTCTGAAACTGCAACTGCAAGAAACTCTGGCACCATATTTTAGCACATTTTGTATTTCACAGTATTTTTCTCTCTTCTCATAAGCAGTCTTCTTAAAATAAGAGGATTTTTTTATTTAATAGAAAAAAAGGAAAGAATGTATTTATAAATAAGAAGTAAACAAATAATCTGTAAAACATTTGACAAAACATATAGGCATGTGTTTCATTTTAGTTGATTTAAAAAAATTTAGGGTAAGCTAAGCTTCAACAAGTTATGTGGGGCATGTATTTTAAGAACAAAATCAACTGTAAGGTGAAGCTGAATAATCTTGCAACCACAGTTTGGCTGTCAACACAAGTCTGATCCTCAAATGTTTCTGTGCAAAGAACTTCTTGCAAAAACAGCTTTAGGTTGGCCCCAAAACTACTGAGCTCTATAGGCAAATGAGAAAAAAAAAAAAAAAGTAAAGCATATGTAAGCTGTATAAGTCTGTCTGTTTTGGCATGTAATGCTGTCCCTGGATTGTGGTAGCTTCCTTATCATTCAAAGTGTGTGTTTAGTTTCCTGACCAAAATTTTAGTCTCTGTCATTTCACAACTGAATTCTATCCATCCTTACCAACCTCTATTAACAAAATTAATTTTGGCTGTTCTTGCTATGATGTCTTTTGTTTTTTCTACACTTTGTCAGCTGCATCTTACCTTTCAACATACTCTAATATTTTTCAGAAGTTGTGTGATTCAAGAATTAAACAAAAAACTACCCCTGCTAATATATAGGAAAGGGGGAGGAAAGCACTGCAATTGCAGTAACATTTTTTTTTCCACACTACTAAAGTGAAGGAAAAAAACAGCTTCTCTGGGAAGGCAATTCCACTTGCTCACTCACATAATCAGTACAAAACTACACAGATCAGCATTGGCTCCAGGGGTATCTTGCTGAAATTTCAAGTTTTATAGCATAAACTAAAGATAGTGGTCTGGTTTATACGTAGTAGAATGGATGCTGGGTTCGTAGTTGTTTGGAGGCAATAGAAATGCTGTGAAAACTAGCATGTGGCAGAAGTAGCCTGGGAGGAGAGATGACAACTTTATGTGCAACAGCTTTTGTCTCTCTCTTCATTTCCAAGTGCCAGGCACAGCTGCCATCCAGAGCTGCATGTGCCAGGTGTCAAGGAATGTGTTCCCCTCTCCCATGAGAGCTTTGCCCCCTTTCATCCCCTTGTGTTATCTGACCTGTTGCAGGTGTGTTCCCGTTGTGTGGCATTGCTGAAGGGAATGGTTTTATAGCAGTCGGACAATCCTATTGCTTTTGAGTGATACCATCCCTGCTGCAACAGGTGTTGTAGAGTTTGTGGGAGGAAAAACCACACAAAACCCCCAAATACAAAAGGACAATTAAAATAAATGACCAAGTTCATATTTTTTGTACTATAGGAGGTATATTTGTTGGCGCTCAGTCTGCTTACAGAAAGGTTGGGATTTTTAGCATTAGTAGTGGTGCTAATTGAAGTTGTGATGTTTGGGTGATCTAGCTACCTAATTTCAAAATGGTATTTCTACAGCCTTATTGTATTGGTGCATGAAGGGTGTGAAAATGGGAATAAAACTATTATGCCCTGAAGTTAAAAAGCTAAAATAAAACCAAATCAAGACCAAAGCGGTATTTTTAATATAGCTCTGAATGAAGACAATGTCATTGAAAATTAACCTGCCCCCACTAATAGGATACAGAAGCTTTTTTGCAGGCAAGTCACTTCACAAATTATAATGGTGCTCAAAATTGCATATCTAGTGTCGATGCCCAAGGATATCCCACACCTCCACTGGCTGCTGCAGAAGAGCAGGAAATCAGGCTCTGTGTTGTACTGTCTTGTATCCACTTGGGCATTTAAAATGGCACCTGCTGCTTGTGTTTAGTACATGAATCACTCCCTTGGTATAAGGCTCAGTGTTGTGTTTCTAGTTCCAGATCAATAATACAAGAGTTTATTTACCGTGTTTTGCCCTCAGCTCTTTTTTTCAGCTGGGGAATCTTTTGTGTTTTATTATTGTCTTTACAAATTGTATGTAAGAATTGTAAAAAGGAGAAGGTGGTATAGTTCCCCCTTATATTTTTACTTTTATTGGGAAAAAAAAGGTAAATTAAATGATATCTGATGGAAAGAACAGGTAGTTGGACAATGCTACTCATTAAACAGACCTGACTCTGTTAAATTTCTGAGGCAGATGTTCAATGAATCTCTTTCATTTGGTTTATGCATCTGATGGTGAACATTTACATATAAATGAATCTCCAACATAATTAAAATGAAATTTATTGTTGGTAGCAGCATGGCATAGTAGATTTTGGTAGATGATTTAAAATAAGAAGGCTAAGTTAAACAGCAAATCTCAAAGCTGAATGAATTTTACAACCTTTTTCCCAGTGACTCCTGCCCTTTCTAACTTTTTTGGGGGCTTTTTAAAATGAACCTATTGTTCCCCGCTCTGCATTTTTCCTTTTGCTTCTTCCCCATATGTGTACTTTCACTGGTATTTCTGGGCTGAAATATTTCTGAGTTTCTGTGACACTTTGTTTAGGAGTTCTAATGATGATAATAGGATCATGAACTTTATTTCCTGTGGCCAGTTTTATCTAGTTGTGCTCCTTACAAATACTTTGTTAAGTGTAACTTAACTATATCTTTCATAGAGTCCTTTATAATATACCTTGCTGAGATTTTATAGTGGAACCATTCATTGCCATAGACAATTAGATATATTGTTTGAACAAAAATGTTATTTCTTTAGCCTTAAAAACAGCACGGTGCATTCTAGAACTTGGTGACTGTTTCTGGCAATTTTTTTTGCCCCTTTACCTATTTCGCTCATTCTTGCAGTGGGATTAACACTTCTTTAAACACATCTTGCAGGAAATTTATCACTGGCTTTGAAAACCCTGATAAATTTCTGGTTTGAAATTAGTATTTGGATTTCTTTGAGTCTGAAGTACACTAAGCCTCTACAGGCTGAGATCTGCCCACAAGATTTGTAAAGAATAAGACTTGAGTTCCTCACAGGTCCTACATCCAGAATATTTAATGTGGCACAATGCTTTAAATATATATATGGATATTTAAAAAAGAAAACATAGAATCTGCATATGGCAGGGTTTCTTTCCTCAAAATGAAAAGGAGGTGGAGACAGTGGGAACATCTTGTGATCCTGCAAATGCATGTACAACTAGACACTAATTTTACTGGAGAACACTCATTTTCCTGTGGAAGCATAGATACAAGAAGGGTACTTTAATGTAGTGCTGTTCAGGAAATATGAAATCTTAGTAAGCAGACTACAACCCTGTCACAATTATATTCATTATGTTCTTGAACATTCTTTAATATATTTAAATATATGTTATACTTAATGTGTTTGTTTAATTTTTGTCTGTAATGGAAAAAGTATTTTAATAATTGGTTTTCTAAGGAATAAGTAATATCTTTGCTAATCCTGGCTATTCCCTGTTATAAATTCTTATTATTTTAATATCTGTACTTCATGTTTTTCTGGTTTACTTGCAAGTATCTTGGACCAAGGCGCAGTGAGTTCCCATGTGCACCTTCTGTTGGGCTTCACAGTCTTTACTTTTGGAAAAAATCTACTTACCTTGTCCTGGCAAATATTTGCTAATAAGGTAACTGTGACCATACAGCTTACAATTTGTTTCTGTCATCTGGCAGGGGAACTGTTTGAGGAGAAGTAATTAAAACATCCCTGCCCACTAACTGCTTATAAATGTGAACAGTGTCACAGTGGAATGTTTCTACCTCTATTAAGAGGCAACTTTAAATTATTACTAATATGGACAGAATTACAAAACATCACTAGATATTTACTGGTACATACAAAGCTGGGCTGCACCTCTGTTACATTGTACAAGACACAACTAGACTTAAAATTACCTGGAGAGACCTATAAAAGACTTTGAGTCTTGTTTCAGTTTTACACTGAAAGATGAAAAAAGAGTATCTATGGACTGAGTAACTGATTTCCAGGAAGTGTGACTGGGAGGTGCAGTCAGTGCAGTTTTATTGATCCCCTTGTCTGACCCCCTCTCCTGATTCCATTTTGTAGGCTTGTAATTCATACACAAGTAAAGAGGATAGTTTTCAATTAAAACTCCTGTCTTGAACACCAAGAAAAACGTGTTTTAAAATCTTTATGCAAAAGAGATTGATAAGAGATGAAAGAAAAGGAGGAGAAGAAATTGACTTAGAGTTTCTGCATTAGAGAGTCTTTTTGCAGAATCCAATTAATGATTGTTAGTAGTCCTAGTATTTATTACTGATATAGGGGTCTTTGCTTTGGGATATATATTCTATAAATACCAAAAGCAGAAAATGTGTTTTAAGTACAGAAGACAAGAAGAAAGTGGGAGCAAAAAGAGGGAGAGGGACCTAAGGTAACCTAACAGTAAACAAACAGTTAAAATGTAAAGTCAGAACTCAAGTCAGGTCAGAGAATGGGTCAGGCTGGAAGGGACTGCAGTGGGTCCTCTGATCCAAACTCCCTGCTCAGGCAGGGCCATCCCAGAGCACAGAGTACAGGATTGTGTCCAGGTGGTTCTGGAAGATCTGCAGTGAGGGAGGCTGCACACCCTCTCTGGGCAACCTGGTCAGCACTTGGTCAATGCACAGGAAGGAAGTTCTTCCTCATGTTCATTGTGAACTTTCTAAGCCTTCTCTTGCCCTATTGCTTGGCACCACTAAGCAGAGCCTGGCTGCATCCTCTTGACAACCTCCATTCAGATACTGACAGACATTGATGAGGTTCCCTCTCATGTGTCTCTTCTTCAGGCTGAACAGCTCAGCTCCCTCAGCCTTTCATCATCTGAGAGATACTCCAGCCCCTTAATCAGCTTTGTTACCCTCCACTGGATCTGCTCCAGGGGCTCCATGTCTCTCTTTGACTGAGAAACCCAGAACTGGACACAGCACTTCAGATGTGGCCACACCAGGGCTGAGCAGAGAGGCAGGACCATCTCCCTTGTCCTGTTGGCAATGCATCCCAGGATACCTTTGGTCCTTCTTTTGTCCCCAGGGCTCTGCTGGCTATGGACAGCTTGGTGTCCACTAGGACTCTGCATTGTCTTTTGAGTTTCAGAAAGTTCCTCTCTGCCTATGACTCCAACCTGTCAAGGCCCTTCTGAAGGACTGCACAGCCCTCTGGGGTATCAGCTGCTCCTCCCAGCTTTGTGTCTCCCAACTCCCTGAACCCTCTATCAGAGCTGCTGAAAACCTTGTTTTGACTCCTTATGAGTTATCACTATTTGGAAGAAAAAAAAAATAGAGGCAAGGAAGCTCATTAATAAAAAATAAGGAGATGAAATCAGCTGTTTTTACAAAATTGCTGAATTACTAAATCTGTTCTGAACTTGATCATCTAACTAGATATGTGAAGGGAAAAAAAAAGTTGTGACAGAAGCATAAGTAATTAACTTGAGAGTATCTCTGATGGAAAACTACAATAAATTAGCAGTCTGATTTTTTAACATACAATATATAGATCAAGCACTTTTTTCACAAGTAGGCAGAAGAGATATAGGTAATGCATTTAATGAAACAATAGGGAGTAACTGTTAAAAATAAGAAAAAATTAATATGAAACTGTGAGGACTTCCCCTTCCCAAGAGAAATATGCTGAAAAATTAAGGAAATTCTCATTTACTACTTCCCACATTTAATCTCTGTGGAAATGGAGACACAATAATCCTGCAATAACTGAAAGAAGCATAAAAAATATTTAAAGTAACATAATAAGTTAACAGTTATGAAAAAAAAAATGCAGTCTGTATCAACATAGAAGAACCTAATTAAAAATGCCTGTAAAACTCACAGGCAAACTTACTAATGATTAAATCCAGCAAAACTTTTCCAGGCCAGTGTGGCAGTGGGTCTGGGTTCCTGCAAAGCAAGTTACTGACAACTGACAAAGGTATTTTATCTGTAATGCTTTTCCCCTGAGGCTTCAAAGTGTGGAAGATGCAGCTTATTGTCCCCTTACAATATCAGGAATATCAAAACAAAAATAGTAAGAGGTTTTCATTGCTGTGTTTGATGAAATAGGCTTTGGCATAGCATGCTACTTCAGCATTTATTATTTATGTGATTTTTATCATGTCAGGCTTAATCTGCAGTATGGCTAATCTTTAATGGATTTAATGCTGCCTGTGAGATGTTGAGAATGCTCTGCAAAAAGAAGAAAATACATTGCTGTTGTTACTTCCCTCAAGAATGATGTATCCATAGGATAGCATTTAAGTATTCCAATGAAGGAAGGAGTACACAAGGAGTATGTTAAAATCAGGTTGAGAATGGTTGCTCCTATTGTCACTTGGATACCCTGGACATCCAATAAGACCAGATTATGGATGAATTAAAATAAATTTTAATTGCCTTTTCCATCAGACCACACTAGAACTCATCTTACAGAGAAAAGTCACTGTTGCAGTCCACTGCAGGTTGTGTGCAAGGATTTGTCCCATTGTTCTGTAGATGATCTCAGAGGAGGAAGAGAGAAGCAAGTCTGTCTGTAGGTTGTCCACCGGTCTATTGAAGGTTTTGGGAAGGGGAGGCTGGGCTGGAAATGGTTTGTCTTTCAGCAGTAGGCACCCTTTAGGTCCTGGAGGATTTCTCTGGTGTCTTCTCCAGGCTGAGCAGCCCCAGCCTGTGTCTGTGGAAGACATGCTCCAAAACCCTGATTTTCTCCGTGATTCTCCTCTGTACTCACTCCAAAAAGGTCCACAGCCCTATACTGGATGCCCCAGAGCTGAATGCAGGTCTCTAAAACTCCTAATTTGCTTGTGGTTTGGAATATATTCTGGCAGTATATATTTTGCTTACAGGCAAGAGTTAAAACTAGCTATTGAAAGTTTATTATATAAGCGTACTTAGAAGAAAGGAAAGTGAGTGTTTTATTGCTCTGTTTGGAAAATATCAGTACTTGTGCTAAGTAACAATTGTTAACCTAACTTCTGCAGATAACTATGTAGGATTTCCTTTTGCTAAATCCCCATTTTTACATGGCCATTAACTACAATGACTGTAATGGGGGTTTTGCCAGAAACACTTGATTTTGCTAAAGCCAGATTTTGACATATTTGCCTCAGCTGCATGATTTTAACCATCAAGCTAACAATGCCAGCCTTTACTAAGCCTCTATGCAAATAACCAGCAAATTTGCTTGAATAATTTTGTTTGCCTTATTTTTCCTTTTTTTTAACTGAATACCTACTGCTGAAATCCAGGCTACTGGGTATCCTGAGGCTGTGCACAGCAGTCTTTGTCTACAATTGGAATCATAGGCTCACAATTCAGGTTGATTTTGTCGGTGTTTTTGTTTGTTTTTTTGTAGGTTTTTTTCTGTTTGCTTTTTTTTCATGTTCTACTTTGCATTATACTTTAAGCTCTAGGGAGAATGATTGACTGTAACTTGTTCTCAATAGCTTTATATCCATTGTGAGACTGAACTCCGTGAGGAAGAACTCAACACCGCAACAAACAAGCAAAATATTTTTCATGCATTAAATTGGTATTTTTAAATAAGAAATAAGCAAAATCTCTGATTTTGATTGAAGTAATAACAGATTTGCTTTATTTTAGAAGTGAGAGAGAATATATATAAAAAGAAGAGAACAGCTACCTGCCCGATGCTTTTTCTTCCTTAAGGGCAAAGGGATACTGGGTTTAATGTCCATAAGAGCACAAGTGTAACTTAGAGAGTTTGTGTACCATTTTTGTTCTGCATTTTTCATAAAGATAAATACCTTTATACTTTAGACTTGAAGCAAGGGAGAAGGACAGAAGAATGATTGAAGATGATTATGAACAGCAAACTATCATTTAGAGAGCTATTATTCTAAGCCTTAGCTCTCAAGTGCCTCACTGGAAAGTGCTACTTATATAAAAATTGTCTGAATGACTTGTTTATTCCTATGACCCATTCTAGGACCACCAAGTAAACATCCATATATCTATAATATTGCTTTCTCGTTGTCATTTTGTTTTAAATCTGCTGCGTGTTAGATCGAGTATGGTACTGCTACTAAAAATTTATTTTTTAGGTGAAAAAATATGTACAAACTAGACAGTCAAAGCCATATTTGCTTCTGTGTATTTAACAAATCTCAGTGGACTTTTCTTCCAACATGTTACTCATCCCTTGAACCCATAAAAATTTGAATAGCCACAATATCCATTGGGGGAAGAAAAAATGTTTTGCCACTCTGTAACATTTCAAACAGTGGAAAAAACCCAGCAACATCTTAATCCAATATTTACTTGCTGCTCTTTGGATTTTAATGTGGCTTTTATTAGCTTCTTTTGACTTTTAGCTCTTCCTTTTCTGACTCTTCTCACTGGAGACACAGTGAACATTTAGTCCTCATCCAGCCTATGCTCTAGACCAGCTCTTAGAAGTGTTATGGAGCAACCACGTTTAATATCTCCAACATCTGTTTCTGGATGATGAATTGATATATTATTCAAAAATCAACTTGTGCTTAAAGTAACTTTTGCTTAAGTGTTTGGTGGATTTTATCCAGAAATGCAAACTTCAGAAATTTTGGAGCCACTGAAATCAGAGCAGAAATATCCATCTCATTAGAACCAGGATTCTTTAGAGAACTACATCTGTTTTGAAAAAGTGTAGAGAAAAGAATGAAGGTATAACAGGCCTTCTTTCAACACTTTTCAGAGCTAGGGCAAGGAGAACCTAAACACAATATTTTCTACCTCTTTTTGCATTTAGAAAGTAGGAAAAACAACCTCTGCCTTCTACTTTGATGGCCATATTAACATAATGTAGGTGATTTAGCCAAAGTGATTGGCTTAAATAAGTGCTATACAACACATCCAGGAACTCTACTCTGCCTAATAAAGTGTCAATATGTCTCAAATGGTCCCTCAAATGATTTAAAGGAATCTTCAGATTTAGTCAAAGAAGCCTCCAGTGATTTATGGTATTGTATGAAGCTCCTAATCATTTAACTATAGGAGTGCTTCAAATCATTCATCATTTTTTCAGCTACTTATCCTGATGCATATACTAATGCCTAATTTGCTAATTAGAGGAAGAAGATTACAATGCTTTGACAGACAAGGCCAAAAATGGATTCTGCCCATAAAAGAAGTCACGAAGGTAACAAAGACAATTTGCAAAGGAGGAAATAAGGCGTAAATAAAGCAATCAGTTGCAAGGCTGGAAATCTACAGTTAGATAATTTACTATAAAAGATTAAAATTAATGCAGAATCATGGTAAATGCATACAAAGCCAGAGGAAAATTAAAATAGGTTTCAAAAAATCTTCATATGAGTTCCTTTCCACAGCAGTTTTAATAGGTTCTCTTGTTAAACAATCTTCAAAAAATTGTTCTCATTATATAATCTGTTTTAAGAGGAAATGCTAGGAATTCCTTACTCATTACTTCAGAGTGATGTTAAAACAAAGGACAAGACATCATGAAAGACTGCCAGAAGGACTGTTATTAAAGCAGGAATATAAAGAAAGAGAGAAAAGTGATGAAACATTTGAACAGCCTCATTTTTGTAAGGAATCTGACAAATCGGAGATACAATCCATTTAATGGAGATCATGTGACTATGTTAATTTTGCAAGAGTCCACAGGCTCTGACAGACATGCTTCTATAATTGCAGAATCAACCATAGCTTTGCATTTCTAATTTTCTTTTTGTCACATGTCATACAATCAAACCTAAACTTTGTGGTGTTAACAGCACAGTAGAGATCATTGCAGAGGAATTATGTGAAAATCAGAATGTAAAATTTGGGATAGTAACATTAGTATTTAACCTATGAGATTAGCTTCGAAATAAATCCAAATACCATAGTGTAACAAAATTTAAATTACAATGAATTACAATATAGATAATATATCATATCAATTTTAATATGTTGAAATTGTAATCAGAAATAATTGTACTTTCAGTAGAAAAGTAAATGAAGTTGCTGAAGCAAAAGGAAATTAACAATGATTGCAAGTGGAATAAACTGTGCAGATTTTGAAAGTTCTGATTTATTGAGGTGGGAACTACTTCTAAGGCTATTAACATAAAGATTTAATTAATGTGTCATTATTTTTTGTCAGATAGTGCAAGGAGTTAGAAGCCATTAAAAAATATAATTTCATTTTGCTAGGGAAAATCAATATGAAAATTGCAGGAGAAACAATCTCAGATTACCAGACTGGACATTAATAAACTTAGCTATTGAAAACAATTAAGAAACACCAGAAGTTCCTAACAAGCATCACAATTTCAAGCATGAAAATATATTCTCTTTCACATTCTAATGAAATCTTTGTCTCTTGGTGAAAATAACATGTCTAGGAAAATATGTTCCTTACCTATTTGTCTGTTCCTGTGCTTCCCAGCCCCTGCTCTCAAATACCTGCCCTTTGAGCAGTATTCAAAATGCTCTAACACTGCTACTTACATGTTTCATCCTCTTTCTGTGCTCTGCCTAGTTTCTAACATGATTCAGAGAGCATTAAATGAACTTAAAACATCTCTGCATAAAATGATACTGCCTTAAAAGCAACCCACTGCTTTTGTAAAAGTGACCATAGGTGGATGATGTATTGGGATAATTCTGTGCTACTTTACTGCACCAGTAGAGATTAATATTCTGTGAACTAGACAAGGATGAAGAAAGTCTTACTGGATAAGGACTCTCAAATATAGGTTAATTCCTGACTTGAAAAACTATTCTGTTTATGACTCAGTGAAAGGGGAATACTTCCTGTGCTGATTGAAGACCTCAAGTATAAAATCCATTCATGATTTTGTAGCTCTCAAACTGTTTCTGAGGACCTTGTAAGCAGCTGGATAAATAGGAAGAGAGATTGATTTTTCTCTGTTTATATTCTGTAGACACAAACATAAAAAAATTCTTACCCACTCTGTTTTTCCATTAACTGGAAAATACCAGAGATTTTGTAAACTACCCTCTTGCTTGCCTTGAGTGGAGAATTCTGTGTTACAAGGCTCCCATCCCTCAGTGAATTCTGAATGATCCTTTTATCACGTATGAATCCTTTAGAAGATAAACCAGTCGTTCTCTTTCTATTATCTAACCCTTTGTACAGTAAGTAGCGTCTTTTAATTCACTCAGTACTGGAAGAGAATGTGCAATATATGGTACTGAAGCATTTTGAGACTCAGTTTGTAAATGAGATGTGAAGGGCCTCCTACTCACTCCTGATGTCTGTGTTCTGAGCACAGTAGAACAGTGCAGCCTCTTTTCTTTCACCACGAGAAAGGGAGCAGCCCTTTCCTGTGGGGCTTCCTGGGTAAGACTTCAGAAACTGAAGCAATCATGTTGTCCACTGGATTCCCCAGATACCTAAGCAAGACATATTTGAAAACAAATTTCTTTGTCAGATGAAAAGAAATCCTGTCTTGAAGTGCTGCTTCTCCTGAAGGGAACTCAAAACTTTAGAAGCTGTCATTTTGCAATGTTCATTATCAGCCTCATAGCCATTCAACAGACAGTTTGGGACAGCAAAAGGAAAGCTGAGGCTCTGTAGGAGTAGGCAAATCACTGCATTGTGCATAGATCCTCTTTTCTGTGTATAACATTATCAGTACTGTAAGAAAAGCTGCTGAATATAACCATGTCACTGCAAATGCTGAGGCCTTTCAAGTGTGTTTTATCAGATGGTCTGTGTCTCAGGGCACAAAGAGCATATGTTAGGATTACTGAAGATATTTCTTTTCATCCAAACAGTAAAAAAAACCCCAAAAAGAGCAAAAAAAAAAAAAAAAAACCCCAAAAAACCCAAAACCCCCCAAAAAACTAAAGCCACTAAATAAATAAAATATATTCCTAACTTGCCAGCCAGAAAAAAAGCATTTTAGTTCTTTCTTCTCCATTCAGTTTTTGTGTCTGTTTATCACAATGCTTGTTACCTAAACCTAGATATATCCTGTTTTCTTTACTTTATTATTGTAGCTAAAAGCAATATATATAGAAACAAGTAGCTCAAATATAAACCCCGTAACTGAAACTCACCTAAATAGTATCAAAAATCTTCTAAGATGCAGTTTTTATTTATTTTGAAGTTACATCCTTTCTTTCTGCATTGTAAAGCTGTGATTTCCCTATTTCCCTCCTTTAGCATCATAAAATCAGCAGTGAAATGGAAGGGTAGTGGATTAAAACATAATAAACCACTTGATATTTATAGAATATATATTTTAATAATTCATAATTTAACCTTAATTGTTGGATTATTACACTAGTTCCATTGAGTCTTATGGAAAAAAAACATTTTAGATTCTCCTATTAGGTTCTAGATGGTAACAATCCATTATTGAGGCTCTTCTTCAAGAGTTTCATCAACATATGCAGCTTAGAAGTTGCGATTGGCTTCTACGTCACAGTCAGAGCCAAGAAAAAAAGGATTCTCAGATGGCCAGGGAACTGTTAGAATAATTTGACCTGGCTTTTGTACCAGTGAAGTTCAGGATGTGTCCAGTGTAACAGAATGGCAACTGTCTGAGGTGGCCCTTTACTGACTGCTTTTACAGTGGAGCCAAATGGGTTATGGGAATATTTCAGGTGGAATTCATGCCCTTACCCCAGAGTACAGCTGAGGTGGAGACACCAATATCTGAAGGTAATTGCTCAGCTACAGCAGCCAAATGCCACCGACATACAAAATTGTTGATTTATGTCACACAAAGGCAGCATGGAAAGCAAGCACCTGGGTCAAGTGTGCTTTTTCAGTTTTTTACCTTTACTTTCTTCCTGTGTTCAGTCACAAGAAATGATACAGAGCCAGCCTGAAGAGTGGAACTGAATGTTTGTGGGAATATTGTCAATTTTAAAGCAGACTCAGGTGTAGCTGTAATAGCCATATCAGAAAAGAAGTTACACTCTCCTTACAGCTGAACCAACTGTGGCTTCTCCAAACAGTCCTAGAGGCAGCATAAGCACAAAGAGGAAAGACTGTGTCTTTAATACTTGGGTTCAAGAGACTTTAGACTTATATTTTCCTTCATCACAACACTTACTACTCTCTTGATGAAAAGAATGAAAGAAAAAATTTAAAAGGATATATTGGACTCATCTGTTATGTACACTGTCAGTGTTTATAACATTGAAATGATAAACTTCACAAAATTTCCTTTTTCACACTTTTCAAATAGCTTCCAGTGTAACATGGTGTAGGACCAGCTACACTCAACATCTTGTATAATCAGACCCTGATGTGTCAGGAAACATGAAATGTGTAACAGAGTTGTTCTGCGTTAGAAGCACAGTATCATCTGCTGTCACACTGTGAGGAAGAATGTAAAAACCCAGACATGTAAGAACTTCAAAAAACCATTGAGAAGGTAGAAAAAAACATTTTATAACTTTTTAACTGGGGAATAAAAGATATTCTCTTGAAGCAGAGGTAAGGATAGTCTTGCTACCCTCCTAAAAAATCAGCACCGTTGTCATCCTCTAGTAAGGCTGAGACACGGCCATTGAGATACTCCTCAGTTTGTCCCAAGGATTTCATTGATTACCAAAGAGGTAGTATAGTGACTTGGTGTTAGGCTGTTCTGCTCATCCAACCTGTCAGGACAGGTTTTGAAAGGTAAGGGTAGATAAAATTCTCAGTTGTTATCAGTTGTGACTAATGCATTCATTTAACAAAATCAATATTTTAAAGTTTATCTAAGTTTCTTCATTTTTTTAAAAAATGTAACTGTCTACAAGTTAAAAAAGTAAAAGCTATGAAGCCACAGTAGGTTCTTGGTATTTGTCTTATGCATAAGTTACACCTTCATGTTCTCCATGTGGCAAAAAGTTTGTTTTAACTCTCAAGCATTTTCATATCCAAAGGATAGAGTGAACATCTGATTAATGCCTTAACATCACATAACATGAATGTATGTTCCAGGACTTCAGAGAGTGTTGTTCATTTCTTTCCTTTCCTATATGGAATATTAAGCACTCAACTTCTTCTTAATGTTCCTTCAGGTATAAACAATGCTACTTTTAATTAAAACAGGATATTAAGGATAAAAGTGAGGGTGTAGAGATCAGATATGATTTCCCTTCTATAGTTATCTTCCAGACATTATTACTAGGATTTTGTGAGGAAAGAATTAAATAGAAAGTAGGGTTTAGTTTTATTATAAATGCAAATCACATGATTAGGAGACAATACTATATTATTTTTCTGAATTGACAATGAACATGATCACCTTAACAGGCTCCTTTTGATGCAGTATTTAAAACAGCAAGCGAAGGATGTGTTAGGAATAGAATAGAGCCACAGGTGGTGTTTTGGTTTCCCTGTCCCGCACTTCAAATACTGAGAATAAATTAATGGATAAAATATTCTACCTGAAGTTTGGAAAGACTTTATTAATTGCCAAAATATTTGATTTCCTGGTTTGAGTCTGAATTAGAAACTTCAAGTCATAACTCAAATAATTCAAAACAGCAAGGTTTTAAGTTAAATATTAACCATTGTTTAATCATGTATTTGCTTCAAAGTAGCAATAATACTGAGACAGGCCCGAAGTCTTTCAAATTCCAGCATAAATTAATAGACTTAATGAACCTTTTTCTCTGGTTTATTGAGGACATGTTCTCATTCTCAGGCTCAGGGTTCACTTTATTGTTGACACGTACACTGCTGCATCACTTGGAGAGCACAAGTGGGTGGGTGTCGCTCGCGCAGCCGCGGCCTCGCCGCGGTGGGGAAGGTCTCAGCCCCAGCAGAGTTCTGCTTGTTTGACAAAGCCACATTTGTGGGCTCCTCTGTGAAAGGCTGGAGCTGATTTTTAAAGTCAGACGAATGACAGGCAGGGGAGAGCACTGTCCTCCCCGCTGTGCAAGCATGGCATTGATTCATGAGGAGAGCAGCTGACTTCTCTGAGGCTGGAAAGAAAATATGTGAGCTGATCCCTGGCATGAGAGAGGTGCAATGCATCAGCTGCAAAAGCATCAGTGCTGTGTTTCTGTGGCCTTTGCCTTTGACTGCAAACTATCTGCCTGTCTCCTGTTAGGGCTGAAAGATGGGAATCCTTGCCTTCTGCAGGAATTAGTGTCAGCTGAGCTCAGAGCAGTGGCTGGCATTGCCTTCCACATGAACTGTCAGTGCAGACAGTGGAGATCTAACTGATCACCTCCTTAAAAAAAACATGGTGATCAAAAAGCCTGTACAACCAAAGTCCTGATTCAGAATTCCTTGTTTAGGAACTAAAGAGTTGACACTATGCCAGTAGTTTGACAATACTAGGTTTCATTAAAGTGATTATTGTCATGTAATGGTTAGGGTCGATTATATTTGCAAGCACTCTGAGATGTCTAGCTGCTGCTTGGATATGGAAAAACTTGTATAAAACTGACTTGCTTAATGAAAAAGTAGAGTTCAAAGCAGCATATAGAGGCATAAAAAGGGCATTTATGTAAGAGGCAATAAATTAAAAGAGCTGAAAAGATGTGAAAATAGATGAAAATAAGTATGTGAATTGCTTCGGAAAAAACATTAAGTTATGGTAGCATCTATATCAATTGTAACAATATAATTTATGTTTTCAAAACTCCATTCATATTTATTTTCATCTAGTTGTATTTCTTTTTCTAGTATGAAATACTGAATGTTTTTTTACCAACTATTCCCTGTAATAAAACATTTGCCATGGTATTACAAGATAATAATAGCTTTCTCTGACAATGCATCTCTCTCACTCTCCATGTTTTCTGGGTGTTTTATTTGCCCTTTAATATTTTTGGCAGGTGGGTTGAGATCAGAATAGCAAGTATGCATAATTCAAATGAGAAGGTCATGAACTGCTTTCTCAGAGGGGAATCCCCAGAGGGATTGTCCAGCTTGAACTGTATAGAGATTTGAAAACCAGTCCCACTGGGTTGGTGGAAGGACTAAAGGACTTGAACAATGCATAGTCACTTCTTTTTCACCTGTCCTGTAAGGAAAACTTTAAAATATACAGTAACCTAATGGTGTGTTACACTTATGTATTTGTGTATAGGTGGCGAATTAGTGGGGAGGGAGAAAGTCAAGGCTTTGATTCTGAAGAAATGGGAAGAATGTTGAAAGAAAATGTTCCTGACTATTTAAATATATTTAAATATGTGTTATTACCAGGGTAAAAAGTAAAAAAAAAAAAAAAAAAAGAAAAAAAAAAAACCCAACGGTTTCCTTAATTTTGTGAAGAAGAAGGAGATGATGACAGGTGGAGGAGTCAGCATGGCTGGCTAGGCCAGATACAACAGTGGCTTCCGGCAGATACATGTACACTGAACACAACTTCACTGCTGAGCTTCTTTATAATTCACCCTTAGTAACCAACATCTGGCTTAAAACAGCTGCTCCAAGGCTCTTGATGTTCACCATAGGTGCTGCTGGAAGGCAAAAGCAAACATATAATGTGGGTGGATTGAAAAAAACAGGTTCTACCTTTTCCTTAAATGAAGCAGTATCATCTGTATGAATGCTTCATTATTTGTGCTCCAAGTCAAGCAGGGATTTCCACAATTATTCAAGTTATCTGAGGTAATTCCAAGGTATTTCTGATCAGTGTTTGAAAGCACTGGTGGATGTGTTGATTGCATTTTCCATTATTTTAAGGAGTCAATTCATATCCTACTTGGTTACTTATAGAAAGTTGTGTTGTGCCAGTGAGGTAAGATGTTGATGATTTCTCCATTCAGTCAAAAATATGTTTTGATGCTTGGTTTTGTTAAAGTCTATTCTTCATTATATCTGGGGCTATACATGCTTTTGTCTTTATTGTTTCTTTGAATATAAGAATAAATAATAAATTATCATTAATAAATTAGCAGGAGTTGACAAAAGAGTAAGTGCAAATGATGGATTTCTATGTAACCTATAGAGTATAATTCTGGATGCATTGAAATAAATACCAGAAGTCTGAATCTTTAAATGAAAACAGTTTTATAAAAATATTTCATTATCTTAACTAGACATTAAACTAACATTGACTTAAGCCTTCTGTCACTGAGCTGAATTGAAATTAATGTGAGTGAGAATAGAAAAATCTACTATTGAGGAAAAAGATTCCTTCAGTTGAAATTATTGATGTGGTCTCATGCATTTTATGGGTTATGCTTATGTAACACATTACCATTAGAAATAGAGGTGATAGAATGGCCTTCAAAGTTATTAGGGTGCTGTTTGTTTTGTTGCTCTGAGTAGATTGGCTGATTTCAGAATAACCCAAGTTAATGGAGCTGCTAGTGTAAGTACAGTGAGCATGATTTAGTCCTTGACACATACATATTTATGTATTGTTATGTTGTGGGACACTTCCTCAAGCCATGATTATTCTATTAAGGCGTTGTATTCACTTGAATGTTTCACAAGCTGCTTCTTATTTACAAAATGCTATCCAGGCCTTGCAAGGCCTAATGAATTTTTAATTGTGAGCCAATGATAAAGGTTTCTGCAAACACTCTGAAGTCATCCATCATTAAATAAATTTTATAAAACAATTTTCTTTTGCTTACTAGAATCTTACCACCCTAATTCCATCTTATTGTTTGACTTTGTTGAAGTCAAAGACATAAGACATAAGCTAGCTTTTGATTGCCCTCTGTATTATCAAAATTCTGACTGAATTCTCATTTACCTACAGTCAAGTCTCAAGTTGATTGCCATCTCTTAATGTGTTTGGAAAAACCTTAACACATATGAATTTTACTGTTTTGACTCATTTATCTTCATGTTATTTCCTTGAAAAATGCATATGTTATGTGAATAAAAAATGTACTTCTTTCTTTACATTGTTTAATTTATAGTGATAATGCAACCTTCCATACTGGCTTCACCATTCTATTATTTTTTTTTTTCCACTATCAAAAATATCTTTATATGAAAAAATATTTTTGGTGAGCAGTGGTGTTAGAGAAACTACACCTGCACTTTTTTATATTAATCTTCTTCTTTTGCTATTACTCAAGTAAGGTGTATTTGTATTGCATTTTATACCTCAGATGCTGGGCAGCATGTGTGAACATCAAAAAATTTGTCTTTTATTTTGAAAGAACTATTAAACCTGCCAAATTTGGACTTCAAGATCAGCATGTGCATTCATGAATTATAAAAGCAGTTTATGAGAAATGAGACTTTGGCAAAATGTAAATTAAAGAAAAATAAGTGATTTTTTTAGCCATGATACATAGTGCAGTGAAAAGTGATAGTGTTAAGATGTAAGAAAGATTTACCCATGGAAAATTATAGCTTTTCCATAAAATTAATTAATTTTAAAATTTTTATATAGAACCCCTGCTCCAATGTCTGGTACATTTCTGAAGCCTTTTAAATATACAAGTGTGAGAATAAAATTTCACTTTGTTAATCAGCTTTCCCAAAAGAAAATATTAGCCTGTGATTTCTTGGAATTGTCAGAAAACTTAATAATTTTGTTCTTTTAAGATGTTCAGGAAATTTCATATCTAAAGCAGAGATTGAATTAGAAATTGTTTAGTGTTTGAGAAAAAAATTGGTACCACCCATTATTTATTGAAGGTTATAATTCATAGTTGCTCAAGAGTAGAGAAATGCAGTCAGTTTTTTCTGTGAGTTATGTTGTTTCTGATTTGTTGGAATGATGGAACAAAATCCTTTTTGCAGCTCAAAGTACATGATGCTCATACTTGTAATATTGACTAACATAGAATAGATTAAGGTACCTGTAAAACACATCAGTAGTTTGGCTTTCCTAAATTCTTATAAAAATAGTGTGAAATAAATGATCCATTGATATTTTGGGGCTAGCTTGTAGAGTAACGTGATGGGGTATAGAAACTTTTGGGTGAAGGCTTTTTTTGTAGCCCATATTCCCCTTTCAGGGCTTTCTGATGCCTGAGTGCAGCAAGCAGGTGCAATTCTATGATATAATAATGAGGATATGGAATGAAAAGGTCCTGCTTTGGAAGACATTTGAGAAGGCAATTAAGAACTTCCTTCTCAGCAGAGGACCTCAATGCCTGAAGGGACATTTCCTGTGGGTACCCAGCCAGAAGGATGGCTGTACTCTAAGACTTTGTCAAGATTTCAAGGGAGAATCTGTCGCTATTGGACACAAAATGTGTGCACAGAAGCTTGGTAAGTTCAAAAGAGAAAAAAACCCTGTTTTCTTCAAACATCTGGTATTTATAGAATTCCAAAGGTGACCGTGGATTGGAGGATGGAATTACCACCTCTCCAACCACACTGGTCCAAAGAACAATCAGTCATTTCTCTCCACCCACAGAGAAATATTTAAACTATTCTATTTATACATTAAATTGTGTGGGAACTCTGACTCTCAAATAAGTAAACATTATCAGAAGGCTAAAGAAGTTTTATGATAACTTTAAAACTTTCAAAAAACTATAAAATAAAACTTAACACTTAAAAATCAGAGCAACAAGAATCCTCATAAGTTCTCAGCTGGGTAGAATCTTTGACAGAAAACAAGGGGATAATATGGATTTATACATAAACATATATATTTGTTTATGCAAGACAGGGGAATAATTTCAGATATTAATTATAACTGTTTATTTAAACATTCTCCTTCTTTACTTAGACTAACTGCAAGGTCTTCCAAATTTCAGCCTGAACCCAAGATTCAGTTGGGTTTCAAGCTCCAGAGGTTCACTGAGGTCTGTCTCCTCTTTGTGGGCAGCTGTTATATCCTTGGCACTCTGCAAATCTTTCCATGTATCACAAGACAGGTTCAAAATGTTTTTTTTTAGTTCCATGTTCATGAGCCCATGCAGAAAAAGGTTTTTTAATGTGCTATTCAAAATAATTTAAAAGGAAGACCTCTCCAATTTACAATGCTGTCTGAATCTTCTTTTGAAGATATCAGCCTTTGAAAAACAAAATTCTCTCTTTTCACAAAATTGGTAACTCACAAAACCCAACTAACCAATGAAAATCCTAAATGACTTAAAAATCCTTTGTGAGCAAAGGGGCTTGCCCATAGAATAGTGGTATTGATTTCATCCCCTTTGTTTCTCACTAGAGATTACCTTTTATTAGCATGTGCTAATAGATATTTTGGTGGAAATCCACTGAATTAAGTGGGTTTTTGACCTTTAAATTAGTGTTGGAAATATCCACTGTGTACCTAGAAATTTCACTATGGAAATGGCCAGTGAGTTCTTATTTAGTTATGTCAACAAGAAGCAGAAACAAGGTTAATTTATAAAACCTCTTAACTATTAACTTTCTCTTGAGAAAATACCTTAGACCATGCCCTTGTGAAGCTACAATAGTGAGTGCTACAGTACTACATTGAGAAAACCCTCTATTATTTTATATAACATTTAAAGCCAGTTCTTAGATATAAAGGTGTAGCTGAAATTCAGTTAAGGTTGAAATATATTGTCCTTTGAAATGTGTCTTCAGCATTTTTGACTAGCTGTAACATTTAATTTTTTTTAAATATGAAAGGATGGTATTTTTCAAATGCCTGAAGTATAGGGGAAAAAATTTAAATGGTTGCCTTTTCAGAAAGCTTTCTTCAGCCTTTTCATTTAGCCTTTTAGAAAGGGCAGAGTAATGCAAACTCAAGATACAAATAGCAAAGAACAGTAGAAATGATCTTCCATAAGGTGAGGAGAGGGATATACTCAGTTCCACATTCTTTACTTAATGAGGTGATTATTTGTTTTTCCCCAAATAGGAAAATATATTCCTCTGAAAAAGCTACATTTTAATATATTAGGTAAAAATTTGACTGACACTCTGTAAAATTTAAGGAACAGTAACTAAAAACTATAAATTACACATTTTTGCCCTGGACCGATTTACTACTAGATTACTACAAAATTCGATGCTTATAATGGAGCCTTAAAAATATTTATATAAGTTTTTTGGGTGAGGGGTCTGAAATAAAGGGGAACAAAAAAAATAAAAAGCTTGCAATAGAACAATTGATTGCATAATATCCTGAGCAAATATCTCAGTATTATGCAAATAAGGTTTGCTGCAGGTGACTACAGAATAATTATTCTAGTGCTAAAATTGGTGATGACAACTGTATTTTTCAGAAATCTGACTGCAAACCTTGGCTTTTGGGGATGACCTTGTGTAAGTGGTGACTAGTGACACAAAAAACTTCACCATTAGGTAAATGTTCTGCTATGGAGGGACTCTGAAGCAATAAATTGTGCCAACACATATCCATTTCAGGACTTCTGTAAATTAATAGACTGCTTGAGTAATTAAACAACATGGATAAATGTCCATCTGTGGAAAGTTCTTGAAAAATGATAGCAATATGAATAAAATCTAAAGAAAAATAAGTGTAACACAAATAACTTGTGATAGGATCCAGTGTGAATCTCAAAGAAGGAGAATCGTTTTATTGCAGAAAAGTCCGTGATGCAGATTCTAATAGCAAGAGAAATGAAGCTATAGTAGTAGACACAAGAAGATTTAGAGGGTGGAAACCATAATATGCCAAGGGACATTTTTTTGTTTTCAGAACACCCACGCTCCTAGTAACTGATATTAATGTTACATTTCTGTGTGCAGAAAAATTGTCTTCGAAAGGATTTCACTGAAAATTTATGTTCCCTTTCTGCTGTCTTTTCTGATATTACTTACATGCTATATTTTGAAAATAAATAATCTCTGCGACAGAATCTGTATTTTTCAATGTACTACTAATATGAAGCAATGTCACAATGAAAGTAATGGTTTGATGTTTCCATGTTATTAAACTTCAATTTAGTTCTTCAAAGTTATAAAATACTAAAATTCTCCACATATTTAAAGCTTGAACACTTAAAAAATACCTTATTGATGAGCAGCATTGGTGTATTAGATCTTTTAATCAAAATGTGGAGAACTTTGAGTAATTAATTTTCTTGCATTTTAAATTATTCATAACATTTTTATTATTAATATTTTGTGGTTTCAGAAATTATCTTTTATAACATAGTAATATGAAGAGATTTCTTAGCCTAGACTAAATGAATGTTTATGCTTGATAGTCCATACCATTTAACAAAACTCTAAAATCTCAGAATTTTTTCAGAACTTTTTTTATTTTTTGGATAGTCTGAAATGTTTTTGTAATATATTCTAGCTTGGATTCATATCGTTTAGTGAACACCCATTTTCTCAACAGGTTTGCAACTTTTTAAGGTTGTACTCCTGCCATGCAGCTCCCCTTGAACTTCAATTTGTGACATTTGGAGAGAACTACAGAGATACTCTTTAGGGATGGATTTCCAGATGCATCTTTTCCTTTGTTATTTCTCTAGGTATGTGTAACAAGTCCTGTGAAATGCTGTGTGTTTCTTAATTTCCATGGGAATTGAGAGAGTGCAATGCAGAGTGCAAGCAGAAGTACCACCTAAAACAATGGATGGAGAAGAAAACATCAGATTAATCCAGAGCTCCTATGACTTGTGAGTATGACTCAAGTGTTCTAAAAGTAAAAAAAAAAAATGCACAGCTTTACAGGTAAAACCAGGTTTTCCCCATTTGCCTAAATTATCAAGGCTCCTTTTATCCAAGTTTAGTGTTTTTACTTACCTCACTATGTTGGTACAAATAAACTATGCTTTTCCTTATTTATAGCAATACTCACTATTTTGCCAGTGTTCGTTTAAAATGTCTCAAGTGGACTACACCTTATAAAAAAATCTTTTTGGATGCTTAATTTTATCTTAATCCATATTAAATTAAAACAAAGCAAACATCTGGAAATAAAAGTAACAACAATAACTTAAAATACTAAAAGATTTACTTTAGTGACAATTGGAGAGTCACAAGGACCTTCATTAATCTTCTTAGCTTTCTCAGGGAGATTTACCTTGTTGTTTTCCTATATGTTTTATTTAAAAGGTGCAAGCTGTGTGTCAGGAGTGGAGAATGACCATATTTCTTCCAGTTAATTTTAAAACCCTGTGAAGGTTTTTGTTGTTTTATTTTCCAGATGCCCGAAAAACTTTCTATTAATCAGTCTGGGTACAAGACTAGGTACAGTCATGGGACTGAAAATCAGTTTTGATTATGTACTCAAAGTAATGTCATGACACGGGGCTGGTGGTTGTTTAGTTTTTGTTATGGTATAAAAAAGGATCACCCTCATCAGTGAACTGATGAACAGGATAATTCAAGGAAGAAATGACATTGCTTGAGGCCAAAATGGTGAAATGTTCTTCAATGGAATTATAACCACATGAGAGAATTTTGGAGAATGAATAAAGGTCATTTGGTCCATCAAGACATATTCTTTTAGTAGTGTGTTTCCCCAAGGATCATATCTAATTGTTTCTTGAATGACACTGGTGCTTTTTGCCTCTACAAGTTTGCCTGCAGGCTGTTCTAAGTATTTATTATTCTCTGCATAAAAAGGTGCTTTCTGAGATATATATATATATATATATAAATATATATATATATATATATATGCTGAATTTATTCTTCAATTTCCAGTTAAGTTCTCTTGTCCTATAATCTGTGTTGGAATGGAAATAATAACCTGATTTAACATTATCTGTGGCAGATAAGAATTTATATGCTTCAAATGAGACAGTTCTACCCTGTCCTTAAAATTAGATGCCCAGATTCATAATCTAAGTAACCACAACTGCATATCAAATGGTGGCAGGGCTCTCCCTTGGAAGATTTCACATCAGAATTAGTCTTATTTCCCTGGATGCATTTTACTGATGTTGTTGATGCTTTGTCCCCCATTGACCAAAAACCTGTGCAATACAGAGCATCTGACGACACTTGTGTCTCTTAACATCAGCTAAAGGGAAGACGAATGCAAGATGCACTTTAAACTTATTTCAGCAGGCAGAAAAATGATAATCAATAGCTAGGGACATGACTGTAAGAGCTCACTAACTCCTCCTTTGCTCTTTTTTCAAAACAGCTCAGTTTTAATTTAGTTCTGGAAGATTTAAAAGATAAATCAGGTTGTCTACACTGTCTGACTTTTAACAGTATCAAACCTGGGTTACTGGCCTTAAAGGAGGGGTGCCTAATCTTCCTGAATCTTTACAGTTTTTGCCTAGTACTGGCTAGAGGAGGCTAGCATCTGATTAGGCAATTCAGTCACAGCCCTATTCATGTGGGGCTTTTTATTGTGTCAGGCTCTAGAAAAGCAGCCAAGACAGTGTTTAGCTGGGTGTAGCATAAACTACTGTAGAAGCAACAGCATGATGGTCTCCATGCCACATTTCTTTTTTGTCTGGAGATGGAGAAATCCAAGTTCCTCCCTCTCTCACCATTCCCCATCCAACCACCCTGCCCTAGTTCCATCCATAACTTTTCTTCATTTGCAGACTCCTTACTAGGCTTCAGATGGCCCAAGTCTACAACTCCTCAGCAAGAACAACAAGAAAAATTAGTTTTTCCCTCTCTTCTGAGAAATTTCTTGAACCATCATACTGAAAATAGACACTATATCATCATCTGTGGCAGACCCTGCTGGCACTCTTCTTCCAGCAGCCTGGGTTTCAGATTAGTTGAGGGTCTGTAATATCAATACCTCCACAGATGTAAGAGCCAGGTTTCATAGCTGATGAGTTGTATGTGTTTTAGGAAAGAAAAACTGACTGCCATCACTTAAGCACTGAGATATTGCTGTGTATGGATTATGTGAAAAACTTTATGGAAATGCAAAAAGTGCCTCCATGCTGGCTCTGAGCCATAGACACTGACCCTCTGTGGAGGGTCTATAAATCAAGTCCTACTACTTATGGACAGAGTTGTGTAAAGGGCGCAAACAGGTTTCAAATTAGCAATAAAACATGTTTATTTAGAGACTTTTAAAAATACCAGGCTTTAGGGAGGACTTTAACATTTCTGGGACTAATTCTTTAGAACAGAATGAACACTATACCCACTTGCTTTCTGGTGGATAAACAGCACTCAAAACATGGTCTTCAATTTGTAAGAAAACAATCAAGAAAAAATGATGACAAGTTTCCAGTACTGAAGGAGAAATCCTTCCCTGACCATAAATGCTTGTATTAACTAGTTTTCCAATGTGCATTTGAGATAAGACAGTTTTAAGCTAATTCTGAATAACCATTTTATTGAAGTGATTTCAGACACACACAATCTCTACTGAGACTCTCTTATCCCCCATTGAACCTCAAGAACAATCAAGATAATTATTCAAATCACAATTACACGGGAAGAACAGAGACCCACAAATACATCCATGGCAGAATTTGTGCTGTCTTCAGCACTTTAATCATCCATCTAGCCTAGAATGTTCTGCAATACTGCAAGCATCCTTCTAATGTACTGGTCACAAAATATTCATGTGAGCAGTGTGAGTCTTGCATATCAGTGCCTTTTTCTGATCATGGGAAGCTGGCTCTAATTAATTGCCAATAATGAGTATGAACATGGGTTAGGGTTTGTGTCAGAACACATCTGTAGAAGAAACTAATTAAAAATTATATTGGTATTGACTTTAATTTATGCTGCCATCACAGTAGGCCTATGCTTGATGGGAAGATCCCTTCTAGCTTAAACATGAGGGGGATGGTGAACAATCTTAACCAGTGTCTTGAGGTTAACACAGAAGTTGAGTTGAACCACACAATCTTCTTTCCCCAGCCATACTAAGATCTAGGGAGGTCCAGGGACAAGGTAGTGTACAGATACCTTGCATGAGCTTTCTCAGTGAAACCATTATCAGTAGGTGTGCAACTGGTGGACAAAGAGAGGAAAATTGAATACTATAGAACATTGTTCCCTTGTTTAAAATTGAAAAATAATGTGAGATAATGAGTAATTATTTTATTCCAGCTAGTGAAACTCAGTGAATATAATTTGCAGAAATTTCTTTACTGTTGCAAGAAAGAAAGAAAAAAAATTAAATGAATTATGAAAAATACATAACAGATAAAACTATGTAGTGCATTCCAGCAGAGATTAAATACTCAATGTGATTTTTAAACTTACTTTGTTTTACTAAGCTTCAGGTTACCAGAGTCTCTTTTATTAAAAAAACCTCTATGAAAATGATTTTGTTTAAGCTCTAAATTAGTGTCATAGCATGAGACACATGGTTTCAGCTTATAACTATATTTTCAAGATATCTCTATATTTGCCTAGGAGAAGGTAACTGAATTTCAGTGAATCAGTATTATATGAATCACATATATCTAGAGGCCATGTTTTAACTGAATATGCATTCTGTTTAGCCACATTAACAAAGTTTGCTTTCACAGGTGTAAAAGAGGGTCAGTTATGCTAATAAACCCAGAGATTATTCCCCTGTGAAGAGCAAAACACTGCCAGAAGCAAAGAAAATGATAAGATTTAGCCAGAAATTGAATATGACATGTTTTTTGCATCCTGAAGTGATGCATTGACCTTACTCGTTCTTCTTGAAGTCTAAATATTTAGTCTTTTCATTCACTTAAATGCAATTCCTTATTTTCTTAAATTTGACTTTGCTTTGAGCTAAAGTTAGAAATGAGATGCTATTTCAAAATAAGATTATTTTTAGTTTATTCAAGAGAATTGTGATTTTACTGTTTTTAATGTCTACTTTGTTTTATAAAATACATTTATGCTCACACATCAGAAGGATTTGTAACAAGTTACCTCACTTAACAAAAATGTTTAACTTTGTATCCTATTACCTTCAGGTAGAGTGGAACAACTAGTGCAGATTTCAGTCTGCCTAAAATAATTTTCTCTGCTGGATGAAGCAGATTATTACAAGGTAATTTAAAATATATATAGAAAGTGGGGAAAAGTTGTTTACAGCAAATGCATTTGTTGACCCTCTGATAATTGCCTACAGTGTTTTGAAGATGTAATCACAAATATGCCATATGAATTTATGCATGAATTTCATCTAAGAATATCTCAGACTATCTCTGTCCTAATAACTAGAAATACATTTTCTAAAGCAAATTGTTATCTGGGAATAAATTCCATGTTAGCTTCATCCTTCCTCCCACAGTCACTTGCATATCTCCAGTCGCTCGCTCTTTCTGCTTTTCCCCTTTTTTTTTTTTTTTTTCCCGAGCAAACACATTTAACAGCTGTGGAAACAAACAGGGCATACTTGGCAAAAGTAGGGACCAGATGCCAAACTCTGCAATGCTTGTTCTCGCAGCATCAGGCGGGGCTGCTACTAACTCCTTGGTGTCACCTCTGCTGGCTCCTTTTCCAGTTTCACTGCTGGCAGGCAGCAGAAGGTGCATCTGGAGATGTTGTCCAGGTCCTGCAGCTGTGGGGCCGTCTTGGCTCCTGTGTCTGTATTTCTCTTTTATATTTAAATGGTATTTTTGCGTGAAATAACATTAATTGCTCGAACATAACTAGTATTTCTCTCAGCATTCATGGAGATAGGGGAGAAAATAACTTTGTTTTCTGTAGGAGTAGATGTTTTTCTATGATTAATTACTGTCTTGAATTTGGGAGGAGATTGGGCTCCTTTAAATGGGGTGCAAAAATATCAGTTTTTAAAATTATCAATATAATCCTGGCTGGCACTGCTGATGTGCTCTGAGAACCTGTGTCTGGATGTGATATGGGGTCACATCAGTGTGTGGGGAAGGAGAAGGTGAGTGGGCTATGAGTTCTGCTGTGGCCTTGTTCACTGTTGGTTTTGCTTTAAATTGCAAGTCACCCTGGAGAGGTCTGGAGAGCAACTAATTTCAAATGCTATTAATAGCCTGTAAAATAAATCTGGCACCCCAGACAGAGAGAGGGAACAAAAGAGGAAGCTGAAGGGAGGATACATTATCCTCCTCAACCAGTGATAGGACATGAGGAAATGAAGTGAACTTGCTTCAGGGGAAGTTCAGATGGGACATCAGGAAAAAGTTCTTCACTGAGAGTGTAGTCAGTCATTGCAACAGGCTCCCTGGGAAAGTGGTCATGGTAACAAGCCTGCCTGAGCTCAAGAAGTGTCTGGACAACTCATTTAGTCAAATTATTTCGTTCTAGTTAGTCCTGTGAGGAGTAGGGAAGTTGGGCTTTGTGATTCCTGTGTGTCCCTTCCAACTTCAGATACTCCATGATTCCATGCCAGCTAGAGTGTGTTGGGGAGCATATCCTTGGCAAAGACTGGACTCCAAACTCAGATAATGCTGCTGTATGCTTCTTCATTTATACTCATATAAATGGAAGTTTAGACCTTTATGGCTTCAGTATCATGCTATAATTTGCTACTGTTCTGTGAGTAATGCTGGGTCTCATTTGGGTGCTAATAATCCTTCTCTACCCGGTGTTTGTTCTGACTGGAAGTCTCTTCTTGCTCCAGAAGTTACTTTTTGTTTTTCTACAGCTTCAGTGTTCATGGGGCATTGCTCTCTTGTTCACAAATTAGCTTTTTCTAGTTAATCCATGCTGCCCTGTGGCTGTTTATCTCCCTGCTCACACCATCAGCACCAGTCCAGGCTTCACCAAGGCTTTAGGCTCCCAAACTGTCATATCATCTACTGATACATGAATAGATATAAATTTTGTGCCTCTCTTGATTTGTGATGGTGGTGGTAGGTTCTGTCTACCACCAGGTGAAGCCCAAACTCTTGCTTTCACTTCTGGTTTAGGAAAAATTTGTAACAATTCAGGGGAAGAATGTGAACATACAGGTGGTGTTCTTCAGGTGGGTGAGGAGACAAGTATATGTGCTAGGCTTTGAGGGGTCAGTGAAGGAATCCAGCAAAAAAAAAAGAATGTAGTGCTGCTTTTGAGGAGACTGAATGGGCAGTGGGAAGATTGACATCTGTTGACGAAGGGGATTCTATGGCAGAAGGAATTTAGGGACCCCTGTCCTTGACTTGCCCTTCTCACAGCAGCTAATAACCAGAAATTGCTGTGATTACTGGTCCACACCTGTCAGAAAGATTTATCTAAGTCACAAGGCTTTGCATATTTGTTTTCACTGTCGATTTTCATTGTTGCAACGTTTCTTCAATGTTCTTACATTTCTTTTTGCAGTGAGAATGTGATTATTTTTTCCATATGCAATTGTTTGAATTGTCAATTTTACTAAAATGCAGCACCCTTTAAAATCAGACATGGAAAAATACTATTGCTTCATAGTTAACTTTGATGTATATTAATGTTCTATCTTTTCCCAATAAAGCAGCCAAAGTTAACATTGTTCTTTTCAGCAGATATTTCTAGTCATTTCAATGACTTATTTTGCCTAGCATCTTTTCTTATAGCCAGATATTATAATATGAATTTACTTAGGCAGCACGATTTTGTAATGCATTGTTGAAGGCTTTAGACCATTCTGCACATTTTTCCTGTAAAAGAGAAAACACCTAGTTCTCATATAGTGTTTATGACATGCATCAGCAAGCTACTACAAAGAATTGAGATGCTGTACAACCTAATGTATCCATTTGCTGTCATTTTAGTAGTTTTAAGGTGTTGATTTACAGTGCATTTGAAACCAAGTTAGATCTATAAACTTTTTCCTAGGCTGGGGTAATGAATAGAGGGACCAAGTCACCTGGGAGATACAAAATTATTCAGGAGTGGGTGATTAAAGAGCAAACTAACAAAATACCACCTTACTATTTCTCTAAACTCCAAAGCTGTGAACAATAATCAAAACTGTATTTGAAATATATTCATTTATAACTTTTTCTTGAGATAATTTCCATTTAAAAATCTTATCCTTACTTCATAACAGACAAGAAGATTGCTTATAATTAAATAAGCCCTCTACCTAAAATCTGAGGATATAGCTGGTACAGATCTCACGTGATCCTGTCATTCATTCCCTGCTCCTAGCCCATGATCACCTACACATGGATAACTAAGGATAATAGGAACTGGTGCATGCAGCATCTGTTTTCCTAATGGCCTTGCCTCATTCAACCAAATAAGTTTTCATTTTACTCATGCATCACATATGATAAAATTTTCATGAGATGAGGCAAAAAAGTTTAAAATCTATCTTTGCCTGCTGCTTGTGTGCCAACTAAAGAGACATACTTGCTAATAGGCCATATTCTGGCATGCTTTTTTTGGTGATTTTTTTTTTTTTTAATCAGCTTTATTTATATTTAGGCATAGGGACTGATCAGGTATAGGTAGTATCTGTCCTGGAAATTTTACAATAGAAACAGACATAGCACACATAACGTATTGCAGTACACTTCATGTAGTGGAGGAATTTGTAGAGAGGAAAAACAAGTAAGGAAATGGGAAATTTACATAATTTAAAATCTGGAGGCACACAGATTTTAATTTGTCTCTTAAATGTCTTTTCATTCTTTAAGAGTTCAAGGTTTGCATTCATCTTTTTATAGTTGGAATTGTTACAATGAACTTCAGGGTTTTTACATCAGAATTTTTAATCGTGATTCAAAAAGTTACACAGTGAATGAATGATAAACACATATTTACACATGAGGAAGAGCATCTACAAGCATTTTAGGAATTTTGTTTCAAATGTGAAATATAGTGATACTGCAGTTCAGTGGTGTCCCTGGTGCACAAATGGATAACTTGTATAACAACTTATTAATTCCTGTGTAGCTACTGAATTCTGCATGGCAACAAATGTTTCTAAGGTAGAGGGGGAAAATAAGAAGCTGTTGTAAACTTCTCAATATCTGTCCTTGTCATGACAGAAAACCTCTACACCATGGAAAACAGCCATGTACCAATTTGCAAAAAGGAATTGAAAATATCAAATGATTAAGAATTGAATGCTGAGGAATGTAAGCAGGAAGAGCAGATGTATTGGATGTGAAGCCAGTCATATTTGAGAACTGAAAACAATTAAGAAAATACCCCAGAAATTGTCCAAAACCAATAGAGCAAAACTCTGACAGTGTATATGGATATGAACAGCAAGAAACAAAACTGTGTAGTATAAACTTATTAAGCTTTTTCTTAGGTTATTGCAATAAAGTTTCAGGTTTTGAAATCAGGATTCATACCTGGATAGAATGGACACCATTTGGACAAAATCTTTAATTTTATATGAATGTTGTGTGTTTGGTATCTTCTTTACAGAAAAATGTCAACAGATTAAGATAGAAAATGATTCCTTAAATCACTGTGATTATTTTCTGTAAGTGGAGCATCATCTGGAGAAAGCATGCTGTGTAGTGGCTATACAGTCTGTCCTGTGTAATTTTTAGATAAATTGCTGCAGCACTCTGTATCCTGGTCACAGACCTGCTATGGTCTATCACAGCAGCTATGCCTTACCCAAGTTAACAAACTGAGACCAGCACATCACACTCCAGTGACAGTTCTTCCAGCTACTCATCCTCTTGTACTACATCTTGGCCCACTGAGTAAGAATATGTCAAGTTCTGCTTCCTCTGTAATCTGTCAACTGGCCTTTCTTCCACGGGATTGCCATGGAGCAAAATATCATGGAATTGACTATGTATATGCATACAAATATTACTTTCAAATTTCAGACCAGATTTTTTTTTATGCCATTGTGAAGGTTATCTGTGTAAAGGAGAGTGGGAGAAATATTTTTTTCACTTACATCACTTATCATTTTGGCAATAACCTGCATTTTTTTTTTACAGAAACTCTACTTGTGATCTTCCAGTATTATCTAAAGGTAAAAAATAAAATTATTGCATTAATGACTTCCTACATTTTTTGTGTCTTGGTTGGATTGTATTCTGCCTGAAAATGTGAGATTTCCAACTGGGGTTTGATTTTTGTGTGGCAAAGGCATTCTTAATATTTCATTTGGATGTTGAGTCTTTATACCAGGACAAAGCCAAATATATTCTGCGGTATTTTGCTTATGAAGAGGCACTAATTAGGTCTTTTTTCTTCACTGTTTTAGTGGAAACAGCAGATCTGTGAGGTCTATCCTACTGTTTCAAAATCAGTTGAAGTCAGCCAAGAAGTTCAAAATTCAGAGTGAGGAATCAGATGATTACCAGACTTTTGTATCACCCAGAGGTGATAAAAACAACCAAAAAAAAAAAAAAAAAAAAAAAAAAAAAAATTTAAAGCCAAAAAAACCCCACCCAACAATAAACCATCTTCATTAAATATATCTTGTTTCCTTAGGAAATCAAGCTAAAAATAAATTCATTCAATTATTTAAGTTACTTTTCATCTTTAGAGACTTTTAAAATGTCATTTTTCTCAGCATGAAGTGTATCATGCTCCACAGTTATTTCTGTTCTATGAGGAGAGGACAATGAACCATTGAAGAGATTGGTGTGACTTTTGGTTGCTGTTACTGGGGATCTGCTGGTGGTAAATATTGGCATTGGGGGAGGGATGACTAAATAATGCAGTCAATTCAAAGCTCTATTATCCACAATACAGCTTCATGATCACAGTAGTAGTAAACAGCTGTCTGTAAAGCATCTTGCTTATCATTTAGTTGTTGCATCCTGGGTTTGGGTTCAAGTTATGGGTTTTTTCTTTGTTAGTTTTCCAGTTCACTGTACCCTCGTGCATCTCCCGGTTTTTCCCCTACTCCTGCGGTTTCCGTGCCCGTCTCCCCGTTCTCGTGGTCCCACTCACCCCAAAGCCTCATCTCCACCCCTGCCGTGTTCCCATTGGTCGCTGTAGTACACGTCATCACCATGATGTCTGTATATATTGGGTGGGAGGACTCCCCGTCCGCCCTGTCCCTTCCCTATATCATCCCACTCCTCGGCATGCTTGAGGCCATTTGCGTCCATGCAAAGCTGGGAGCGGCTGCAGCTTTTCCCCCGCAGCTCTCGCAGCCAATAAAGCATCCAGCCGCTACGCGGACGGATTTGGACGAATTCCCTGCCTCTTTGTTCCTTCCCTCGCGCTGATGGCGAAGCGTGGCCAACAGCCCACCCTGGAGCACGACAGCAAAAGTGCCCAGGAACTGCGGCGAGCCCCAGCCCCGACGAAAAGCTGAGACGCCCAAGCCGGGCATTCGAGAGCTGACCGGGGCCAGGAAAAGTAACATATAGCCACAAGTGGCGCCCAACGTCAGGGCCATGGCCAGCGCAAGGCTGCAGAGCAGGCAGAGAGTCACCACAGAGCTGCGCGTTTAGTGCCACATTTTCTCTTGAGGGTTTGATCTGATACAGGTAATGTTCTTAAATTCAATTTCTTTTGCATCATCCTCCAGTGAAAGCCCACAGGTGGGACTGATGTGGTAGAAAATGACAAGGGAAATTTTAGTCATTGCGATAGTGCCCAGTCTCAGAACATTAAACTAATACATCTTGAATATATTCCATGAGATAATTTTTCATTTTCTGTTCTCCTCATTTCTGTTTTGTGTTCACCATGGCAAAGGCAACTGGATCAAAAAATACAGATTCTACTATGCATGACCCTTGAGTAATGTGGTCCATAATTCCATGCTTGTCTTCTGCCTTAAATTCATTAAAATTATTTGTATTAATTACTAACTATAATTTCAGGTGACTGCAACCACTGCAAAAAAAGAAGCTCTGACACAGTGAACTGGCATTTCAATAACTTTGGGGCAGTATAAAGAGATACTGGAAGTACTTGGTGGAAATGCAGAGATTTCTCCATAAAGTAAGGGAGTTACAGAGATTTTTAGGACAGTATCCTCTTATGCTCAAGAACACTGAGTGAAGATGTCCATTAGAGGCCAAGATGTAGGATTTGTTGACTTTTCTATTAGTTTTAAAAGCAGTTAGTGCTGATGTTTCAAATTAATATCTAAAGGAAGGTCTATGTGGTAATCAGTAATGAACCAATGATTATTGTAGTGAGATAAGCACAGCAGTTGAAACATGGTGGAAATTGTGGTTGATTTGAAACAAATAGGGGGAAAAAAAGCAACTCTGTCTTACATAAAGACTCTAGAGGAGTAGACATGTTATTATACATGTAAATTACTGACTAAAATTCTGTCACAGGGTTGATGGGGAAAAGAGAAAATTTAGGCATTTGAAATTTACTGTCATATTAAACATTTCTACATTTCTATACAGAAAATTCTCTGGCCTACTGGTTTCTATTATTTTTCAGAGGGTACAAGTGTATATATTTTTGGGCACACCATGTCACAGTTGTATTTTTCCAAAGATAATTTACACTGAAAAAAACCAATGGAAAATATGTAACTGACTAAAAATTAACTGTTCTGGAGCATGCAAAATCAGACACTGATACAGACATTTACAGAAATGGGTCTTGTTTTAGTTTCATACTTCTAAGCCACCTGCTAAGGACTGCAAGTGCATTGAAAACTTTTTCAATTACGAATTTGGGCTGTGATCCTTATTGTTATTATAATCATACATAGAAAATGCTGCTAGAACTAGTGAGTTGTTTTCAGTTTTGTTTTGTTGGGGTTTTTTAATGAGGTGTTTGATGGTTTGCAAAATCATTAGATTTGATTTTTTTTTTACTGCATTACTTCTACAGCCTCTTGAAGTGAGTGACTGTACACAGCTTTTTCATATGCAGTAAAAAAGGCAAATGAAAATAAGAGACATAAGATGTAAGCTGAACTTAAGGTAGCAAGTTTGTTTAAAAGCAAAACAAAACCCAACTACTTTCATATCTTTTCAATTTACCGAGGGTTTTTGCTCTTTTTCTGTTTCAACAGACATAGAAGCACCAAAAGTTTGGAGATACAGTTCATATTTTTGAAAGGAATGTACTGGTTTCAGATCTTGCATCTTTCAATGTCTTTTGCCTTTCAAAATGTTTCTGTCTGAGTTTGCTTTTCAGACTTTCAAGCTGCAAAACCCAGCAAACTGAAGGTGGCATTGCTGGAGCTGAGGACGTGGATAATGGTCCCAGAGTATTTTACATTTCCTTTTGGAGGCATAACTCAGTAACCAGAGATTACCCTTCCTCCTTGGGGTGAGAATCCCCAAAACACTGTGAGTGGTTTGAATCTGTAGCACTTTTACTAGAAGATAGTGTGACATGGCAAAGTTTTACACAGAGAAAATTCAGAGTGAGGCAAACCTGTTTAAAACCATTGCATTTTTGTCTGTGCCTGCCCTCTGTGTCCCTGTAGGACTGAGATTTTTTTACTCTCAGACCAGCAGTAATTTTCAACATCTCAGAGCTAAGGGATCCCTCTCCAGGCCTTTCAGATAAAGTTTTTTCCTTCCCTCAGCTCTGATGTCTCTCCCATGGGTGTAGTCCCATCTCCTCTCTGTAGATCGCTACTCTCCCTCTCTGCCACCATCTTTCCCTGCTTTGAAAGCTCTCTCAGGCTCTCCAGAGGTTTTTCCCACTTCTGCATGATCAGCTGGCTCCAGGTAATGGGAGAAAATCCTGCTTCCTCCAAGGGCTTTCACCTAACAATTTACCTCCATGCTTTCAGTCTCTCATTTTTATCCAAACAACAAAGTAACATAATGCTGGAAACAAACAAAAACTCTGGCTTGCTTGTTGTGGGAACAAAGAGTGAAGGCAAAGGATTGCTGCCTCCTATGTTACATTCAACATTCAGGCACTAGCCAGCTCTCAAGTAAAAGGTTTTCCTTTAAATTTTGAGCTGCAAAATAAAGAAAATAAGGGAGCCTTGTACAACTGTAAAAAATGAAAATACTGATAGATGATTACTGTAAGAAATCATTTTTCCTTTTTGTCTTAATAACTTTCAAGTTAATTTTATATGTAAATAAGGAAAAAATATGCCAAGTTCTGGACAACTGACTCAATGTTCAAAATCACCTGTTTCCTCTCGCAAAATTTATAAAAAATGTTTTTATTTGCATGAGGATAAAACACAGTCAAGGTACTAGCAACTGATTGATGCAAATTGTTGCCATGTCAAAAGACGAAAAATCACAACTTTGTATTTTGTTTGCAGTTTTTTAGATTATGCAAATGAATTCAAATTATTTACTTTTGAAGGTACAGGCATTGCAGTGTCTTAGGAATTGTAGACAGGAACTGGAAATTAACTGCATAGGTTGAGAAGTTATGTCTCCTTTTCTGGCATATTAGTGGCAGTCTAAATTAGTTTAGAAGTAAGATTGGAACCGTACCACTATGAAAAGCTTGCATATGATGGGTTATTCTTGGTTTTTCTTTTTTGTTTGTATATGTGTACTAATTATTTTTTGAAGGTAATATCAGAGAAATTGAAAATATTTATAAAAGAAAGGTCAAGTTTGTCTAGGTTCCATTTTCAAAAGCAACTTAGAAGAAATGTTCATGCAAGTTTATGCATTTTAATGGTAGATATTGAGAAAGACATTAAAATTTTTCCATCTTGGTTGTTTGTCTCTTATTTATCTCTGTTCTCTCTGTTCCTTGTTACAGCTCCTTATTACAGTTGACTATTTTTGGAATGGATTGAGGAAGTCCTTTTATTTTTATGGATTAGTTCATATCTCCCTTTTGTCTACTTTACATAATGATAAAAAAGTGGTTTGGAAATTCAGAGACATCAGTAAATCAAAGTAAGCAAATAATGCTGTATAAGAAATGGGAAAAAGGAATTTTAAATAGTTGTTTTTACAGACAGAAAAAGAGGGTAAAACGTTGTGACATGATTTTCTTCTGCAGTGATAAAGAACTGTATGATGATGAATGGTTTCTTTTCAAGATTCTGGTCTGGAGCTCTGAGCCTTGCATGTTTAGTAAAACTGGAGTTAAATAGATGCCAAGGAATCAGGAAACATGACTACATCTAGATCACAAACATTTCTAGGTCAAAACGTGGACTGTATCTTCAGAAATGAAATGTCATATATTAAGAGTTCTTTGCAATCCCTTAAAAGGCTGTAGGCCTTCAAAGGATTTTTATCCTTGGATACTTTCCACTTCCTTTTCATTTGCTATATGCTGTTCTTCTGAACACCTCAAAGTACCTTATCAATAATGAATTAAGCCTTACAGAAAGTTCTATTTTGTATAGACAGTATTGCAGCCCATTTGCTAGGAAGCAAAGTGAAACAGAGAGAGAGAACGCTGGAGCTACTTCTTAAAGAGATAGAAAGAGAACAGAAAAAATAGGAATTTGACCGTTTGCCATGACCACATGGCAACGACTGGTTTTCTTTAACTATCTTTCAGCAATCAAATAAGTAGCATTGCCTCCCCTCCCTCCCCAAAAAAACCACTTAATAACATTTGCTATGTGCACATTCACAACCCAACCCATGTTTTGATCTGTAAATGTATGTGGAAAATAATATTTGAACATTCTTTTATATTCTTAAACTCTCTGCTTGTCTGTCTTATTCATGTTGATCATTAGCTACTAAAACCTGTGTGTCTGTGTATCAGGTATATGCTTAGGAGAGAACAAATATTTTATTTATTCCTTTTATGTTCCTAATCTTGCTCTTCTGAAGAGAGAGCTGAAAATGCAGCATATGATTTGAGTTGACCTATTGTTTAAAAGATTAAATCCCACAACTTTTCCTTCTAATTTTTTATGAACTGGAACATATCTTATATTTGAATGTTAAAGAATTTTTAAATAACTGGACTATCTGTGTCCATTTTTTTTCTCAGTATTGTGGGGCATCATTAACTGCTATTTAATTATGAACATATTTGAAATGTTTATGGATGGTTCTGTGATTTCATTATGGATACAATAACTATTCATAGATGACAAATTTCTGTTCCTATTTTTGATGAAATAACCCTCCTTAGTGCTGTGGGTTTTTTGTTTGTTTTCTTTTTTTTTTTTTTTTATTTCTGTTGGAGGGACTTATCTAAAACTGTTGAAATTTTTTTCTTTAAATTATTGCGAGAGTCCTTGAAAAAGGACTCTTGAAAACAAATCAGTATAGTGAATTCTGCCCATTCAATGAGTAGTACATTAGGCCTTAGATTTTTCTGAAACACGAGATTCTGATAATTCAGGCCCCATCTTTGTAATTCTGTTCTGAGACTTTGGTATTGCAAAGGGAGTGGGAGGCAGCACTTTTAGAGTATTTTATTTGCATTTCAATCAAAACCAATGTTCTTTCTCTGTGCCATTAGCTACTTCTTCTGATGTAAAAGTGGGAACAAGATAACATTTGTCTTCATTGCAGTGAACAGTCAAAGAAAAAAAGCATGAGGGTAGATGCAAACACTGATCCACTCCATGGATCACTTAACATTCAGTGCTCCGAAGCCCTGCTTTTGTTCCTTTATTTACACACTTATAACATGTGCTTTTCCTCAGAATCCCACTTGGAATTTAGCTTTGTGTTTGCCACTGTAGACACTCAGCAAAGAGCCAAATCCTTGTGTGAGCTGCGTGTGCCATTACGATAGGAACCAACACACCCTTTACCATACCTTACCGTGGCACATTTGTGAGAGGTAATTAAATAACTAAACTCCTCTCCAGTTAGTGTAGAAGCACTGTAGGGTCTGATCTGGCAGTGAATGAGTTTATGCCATTAAGTTTCAATAGTGGAGGCTTAGGCCCTAGGAATTCATGAAGATATTATGGGGTGTATTTTTTTTAATCCCTCTGTTTGTAGACTTATTCCCAACCAGGATGTGCAAACCACCAAGAAATAGATTACAATGGTATTAAAAAAAAAAAAAAAAACCTTTAAAACTATAAGATCCTGTTCTCATACTGAGTATTTTAGTACTATTAAAAGTTACTATTTTGAACTGAGGAAATAGGCTGATTTCTATTAGAAAAATCTTGGTCTTCCTTTTCTATCTTCCATTTCTATCCTAACAGGTCAAAAGATATCAGTCTTTGGCTTGTCACAGGTGCAGGATTGCATATTGCCAATTCTGGGCTTCAGGCCAGTGTAAATTTTGAAGTAGAGGGAAAAGTGAATGTTTTTCAGGCAGTCTGGCCATTATGGTTTCTCTTTTGTTTGTTTCCTAATTATATTAATTCTTGCCTGTCTCAGTTATTTGCATTCCAGTTATTGGTTGAGAAAACTTTGAAAGACTTAAGGTAAAGCAGCAAATTGTATGTAATAAAATTAATTTTTTTCTTTGGCACTGATTTATAAATCAATACCAGGAACACAAAGTCCATAAATTAATATCTGTATGCACAGAACTGACAAAAATGCAGTTTTGTTGTTCAATTTCATTTAGTTCCTGCGTTTCTGACCCATGCTAATAGTCCTTACAAATTTACATTTATTTCCTCTCTGCATTACTTAAAGGAGAGGATGCTAATATTTTCTCTTCTTCTCCTACCACTTGTATTATTCAAACACAATCTGTTTCCCATTTGTTTTTAGCTACATGGTGATTTTTATTTTCTGCCAAATTTGACTGCATCAAATAATTTATATGATTAAATCAAAATTTTAAAAGAAATAATATTTCTTTTTGTGTGAGTGTGCATGTATGTGCATTTTTGGGGTTGTTTTACTTTTATATGTTCTTCTCAGTTCTACAGAGTTTGTGAAACATAGCAAGGTGAAGTTCTATTAAATTTCTGTCTAGAATTATTTTAATGAAAATATCTGGTTCTCAACCCTAATATTTTCCAGTTGGAAAAAAAAGTCACTGGTGCCACACATGTTTGCAGAGTGTTCAGGAGGGGAGGGAGTGGGGCTTGTGCCAGCTAGGAGAACACTACATATCAGAAAGTTGGAATTCCACATCAGCCTAGTCCAATTTGCTCTTGTTTTAGGGGAATCTGGTATTGACCTGACAATTGGCATTGTTTGAAATGCTCATCTATATTGTGCATTGAATACATTATCCTGTGAAAAAGTTATTGTTCCCTCTGAATATTATTTCTCTAGAGTCTATTTGTGTTTGGATAACCACAATCTGCAACAGATTTTCTGTCTCTTTTGTGTAAGAGATGAATGAGTTATTGGATCAAGTGCAATGTAATAAAGGCTGTTGTCTTTACACTTTGGGTCAAGCCCATAGCAAACTGTCTGGAACTAAATTTTCACAAATGTGCCTTGACAAATTTTGCCATGTTTTTGTCATTAGATCACTGTTGTCAGTCCCTTAAGTTGCCTTTTAGTTTTCCCCCTCTAAGATAGAAAGTAATGATCCCAGGAGGCAAGCTCTATTTGTAATACTTGTATGCATATTTAAATTATTTTTATGACTCTGCTTCTAAAACATGTGTTAGAATTGTTTTGCTGTATTCTTTTCCTTTGAACAAAGCATAGCATTTTATGATCACATATACTTTTATCATCAGTTTTAAATTGGTGCAGGAGCAAGATATTTATTCCCTTTCCATAGAGGGTGAAGCAATGTTAGACAGAAATGTACCTATATTCATGCAGTTTTTAACTGTTTCTGACCTAGAACAAAACACATGCTAAGCAAGTTCTGATTTTTGAAATTGTCATGTCTTGAAATCCAAAACAAAGTGTTCTGCTTCTCATAAGTCAAAATACTCCTAATTATCTCATAACTTCAACTTTATGGAAGAAAAAAAAAAGTTTTAGGGAAGCTATTATGTGAAATGATTAAAAAGAATTTGTAATTATCATCTGTTCATTATATATTTCCTTCTCAGAACCACTGGATTGTTTGTCACATACATATTTCTGCTATGCTTTTGGTAGTATTTTAACCTGAGAAAAATATTCCTGTCTCTTTTTTAACACACATACTAATTGCTCAATAGGATTGCAACTTGCCAGGGAAGAGTGGAGTGATGGTCCTCCCCTGTAACTGCCTTTAAGTGTGAATTATGCTCATTTCACACATCACTATCAGGAAATAGCCATTTTTCTCTGACAGAGAAAAATCTTGTTGGATTGCAGTCAGCTGGGCTGGTGCAGAATGTTGGTAGACATTGCAGAATGTTCATGGACATGTTCTCTCCATTTTCCTTTCAAAACAGAAGTAATTAACATGAGTAGAAGGACAATGTGCCTGAGGCCTACGGAAAGAAACATTTGAAATATTACTGGAAATATACAGCTGCATTCATATTGTGTCCCTCTATTACTATGATTCAGCCATGTAGCCTGAATTTAACTTGCTTAATATTATCATAGTCTAAATTTAATTTAGTGTACATATTGCCAAACTACAAAAGGGATATCCATCTGATTCCCCTGTGAGATCAAAATTTAGCCAAGCCTTTGATTTGGACATCATCTGGTAACTTTGGAGAGTTCCACATTCTCCCTTGGGGTCATTTGAGGTAAAAATTCAGTCAGTGCAGAAGACGAATAGCATTTAACTTGCATTTCTAATTTATGTTTCCAATAATACCTTGAGGCTTTATTCACTTCTTAATCTTCTGGCTCCTCCTCTTAGAATATTGTATTTTATTTTAGGAACTGGGCTGGTTTCCCCCTGTACACAGTAAATACCGGGGTGTGCTCAAGGTTTGTGCTGCTTCAAGGGCAGCTGAAATATTCTAGTTCTCTGAGGTACCCATAGTGTAAGGGAAACCTCTGAGTGACATGAAAAGCACTGAAGCTTTTCTCAACTTATTTAAGGCAGGTGAAAAAGTTCATGGCAGGAAGACCATGGTGTGTTGCTGGCTCCTAATTAGCACGCTTGCAGTGAGACCACAGTACATCAACTAGACAGGGTTGGTTGGTGAGTGGCCAAAAGCTCACTGTAGCTTATTTTTCCTCATTCAACATCCAGAACTATGCATTCACTTGAGTTCCTCCTTTTTTTTTTTCCCCTTCAGTTTATTAATGAGAGACTTAAAGTCCTGCAACCCTGAGCCATAATTTCTCCTGATGTCACTGGTGGTTAGAGCCTGTCATCAGGCGTTTTAGCCTGACTACACATCAAGACTTGCTGTCTGGGAAAGAGCACTTCTCAAACAGTAGGATTAATGCTTGATTGGTCTCTTGTCCGTCTAAAAGCCTTAAAGACAGAAATAAACCAGAAGAAATCAGAGAGAAATTGTGTGGCTTATGTGTACTTTTACGTTTATAGAATTCCACATTCTATTTTTTATGTGTGTTTTCACACACACCTTCACAGGTGGGCACAAGCATGCATCAGTATTTCTGCCCACAGGAAAACCTCTCAAACCTATTGCCATTGTGCTCAGTTTTAGTGGGAGAACCTGATGACCTGAACCTCCTGACCAGTCAGGTGTTCCCAACTCTTAGGTAAGAGCTGTCATTCAGTGGATTATTTGACTTGCCGTGAATGCTTTGTCTTGCCACTTGACCTGCTTTGGCTAAAAAGGTAATCTTGCCCAGAATCCATCTCCCAGTGACTGGTCATTCCACATGGAGTCATTCCTTACTTCATGTAATAAAATACATTCTGCCTTTAATAGTGTTTTTTGCTTTTTCTGTTTCAATCGATAAGCAGTTGTTGAGAGAACACCTAATCAAGAGCCTTCAGCAGTTACTGCTTATCAAGTACAAGCCTTCTGTCTGTGTAAAGGATTCACCTCTGAGTCCTTGTATCGGGAGGAACCTCAAACTCTTTTATTCCTTACATTACCATAATTGTGTGTCTTGTAGTTGCAGTATTTTCATGCTAATGTTTTATTTTTCTCCTTTCTTTTTTGGTCATTTTGCTGAATTGATTTCAGTGCCCTTTGAAGTGTTTCCTTTTAAATAAGCTGGGAGTGGTTTTGTTGTGGGTTTTTTCCTCATTTGGCTGCTGTTTTATTTTTCACTCTAGGTGCTAATATCAGCTGACAGTTGAACCAGCTTTGGTGATAAATCCTTGCTTCTGTGCCACACTCAATGGGTTGTTAGGTGAAGCCTGGTGCTTAAATGACTGTTAAGTGATAAAAATCTAAAGGAAAAACTTTCCATCTTATAAGATTTAGACAAGTCCGTTTCTACTTACCCTCCAAAATTAACACATATATACCTTTCAAATTTAACTTTTTTTGAGTTGATTTATTTAGAGGACTTTTCTGAAAATGTATAAGATTTAGCCTCTCGTTTGAATACTTACCTAATAAAAATACATAATGATGTTGAAATAATCTGTCTTAAAAAAAAATACTATGCTGTTTAAAGACTTGGCCCAAGTACAGAAGAAATATTTTCTTTTACAATCCAACTGCTTAGAGGGATTATTTAATTCAAATTCACAGGTGCTGAAATCGTTCATAATAATTCATCACATAATAGGATTACCTTAAAAAAGAGCTAGATGGCACAGTTAGTCAATACAGTACGATATATTTTTGGAGGGTTAGGATTAAATCTGACCTTGCGACACAAGTGCATCATGTTTGCTGGTCTGAATATAAGCCCAAGTAGATGTTTGTTTATGTTGCATACAATCTGGCATAGCTTCATGTAGCTGGCAGACTGCTCAGTAAAGACCTGAGACTCAACGAGCAGTTTTGGACAGAGGAACATTGGCACAGCTGTTTAGAGAACCTGATTTAGAACATCTGAACTGTTCTTGGCTTTAGCCAGTGGAGGTAGTTTTTCATTTCCCTGACTGATAAAATTTATAAAATTCACCTAATAATTTAGTAGAAAATTAAGAACAACAGTGCCACTGGAACTCATCTTTAGCTACTGTGTCTGGTTGTTATTCCTAATTATAATCAGGATAGAAAGACTGGCTTACATAAAATTTTGTAAAAAAATCCTCTGTTACAGTATTCAAGTAGCTTAGGTATCTCTCAAAATTAGGAAATATCAAAGAATAGACCTCCAATAACAAGAACCATTTCTGAGTTTTTAGGACATAATCTATAATTACAATAATCAGTTGGTAAAATCTGTGTCAATTGGTGCTGGATATAGTGTAATTATATTTTATATCTCTGTTAGTAGCTCAAGTAGTAGCTATTCTTGAATTAAGTTGTATCTATATTAGAATAAGGTACATTATCTAGGATAAAAATATCACATAAATAAAAAGAACAATTGTGAGAAATAATAAATATGTCAACTTTTCTTCTGTTGAATTACAAAATGTTTTCATTTTTCCCTGTTGCCATACAAAGGAAAAGTTTATATTGTAGTAGATTTCACACAAAAAAAAATTCAGTGCTTTATGCTGACATTTTGCTGCATCTTCTATAGGCTAATGTGGGAACACTTTTTCAGCACATGCAGATTTCATGTCAAACTGTCTGAAAAATTTTGTTTATTTGTGCTATATAAGTTTATCACTCTTCATTTCTAAAACAAAGGTTGTATTATTGTTTCCTAGAAGAAATTCTAGTGGAGGAAATACCATAAATGAGGTAACACTCAGTCTGTTGCTCTTCCTCAAGCAAAATAATATATATTATTTTGTGCTAAGACAAGCTCTGAGTTTCTAGTTTTTACTTTTAGAGTCCCAGAACTCAGATATGCTATTTTAGTCTTTGTCTCCATTCTCTTTATCAATTTTATCTGAAAACAGCAAAGTGATGATAGATGTGATGTGTTACTAAAGGAACAGTTCTGATAATTTCTTTCCTATATATTGAGAAATTGAGCTTCCTCTGTAACTTCATTTTTCTTTGCTTCCACATGTTGGCTTTGCTAGAAGTAGAACATTAATATGTTTACCATTTCCACCATGGACATCTTTGAAAAGTCTTCGTGTGAGCTAAAACAGGAGATTTTAACAAAACTTTTGGGGCAAGATTCTTTAGGTTGTAACATATAGGTGAGAAGATAGAGCTCTCTCTCTATATTAAAAAGAAAAAAATAAAAATAATAGAAATGTATAAATACAGTGACTTATGATAGATATGTAGCATGTATGGCACATGTATTGGAAAAATTAAAGTTTGTAGCTTTACAGAAATTTGAAATTTCTAGTGATAATATCTAGAGTGTCATTAACACTTACATATTCCACCAAAACCTCAGCCACTCTTTAATTGAATATGTGGTGCAATTCACAAATCAAATGCTATTGGATATAAAAGGTGACAGAGAGTCTCTATTGTTCAGAAAACCTCAGGTATCTTTGAGTAAAAATCAAGAATGCCATACACTGTATCTGATCATACTTTTATTCTCTAACCTAATGAATTGTATTTTGTAGTGGCTTTAATTGCTATGAATATAGAACTTGCTATATATGCATGGGAATCATTCAAACTTCCTGATGACCATGAAAATCTTGACATTCTTTAATATTGTTAAAGTAAACTTTTAAAGGAGTATGTTGTCTGAACAGACCAAAAAGAAGTAATTTGAAATTAGCCATTTTTTTAAAAAGGAAACACTGTAAAACTGGGCAGAATGAATTGTTCCTTATTACAGGAATTGTTCCTTATTACAGGAATTGTTCTTTATTCTTCAATATTTCCTATAATGTTTTGGATATCTTATTAGGGTTTGATTTCACCATTTAAGAGAAGTGCAAGTGGATAAAATCACTCATTCAGAACTAGTCTTCATCAAAACCAGACTGGAAAGAGTCCCCTGTATCATTTTGTGTTAACATTATCTGTGTTGTGTGTTAACATTATCTGTAAAGAAAAGCATGTGTCTGATTTCATGTTTTACTGACCCTTTGAGAACCTTTGAGAGATGGTTAATTAAAAATATTTTTCTTTACCTCTTTACAGTACTTCCTATATGTGAATTCCTCACCTGATGGGTGCTCCTGACCACTGCTGAATTGAAAACATAAAACCACAATCCTTAGGCCAGACATCATGGAAAATGCTACATATAAGGTACAAAACTCCAAATCATAAAGCACTATTGATATTCTAAATTTTCACCAAGAGAAATCTCAAATTAAAGTTTGAAGAACAACTTGCAACATTAGGTTGTACCAGAAGGCAGTGAAATGTAACCAGGTCTGTATTATTTTCTTTACCTGAATGCCTCATGCTGTAGGCAGTGACACAGCTTTTGGCAGCCACAGAAATCCAGTGTTTTTCTGCAGCATGGAAGTTCTCCTGGGGTGTCTGAAAACGTACAAACACATGTAAAAAAGAGCATCCTCAAAATTCCATGCATTTGATCTCAGATGAAAAGTAGAGAAAGAGAAAAAAAATGCAATATCTCCCCCTTCATATTAATGTATGAAAATATATGATCATATGGACTTTATTACTTATAGCAACCATACTTCTATGTATCTTTGAACTTTAGCTGGAATGCATATTTATCTATTATTTCCCAAGTGTTTTTGCTTCGTGTGTACCACTGAAATGCCTGTGACTGTATATGCAACCAAGAAATATGGGAAACCCAACTTCAGGTTTGGTGGTTTGGGTGTTTTTTTGTGTGGTTTTTTTTTTTTTTTTCCATTTAAAATATAATTTAGAGTTTGTTTCAGCTGTCATATGCTATTATCTTGGAGATCCAGTCATAAATCCTGTTATGAAAGGTTATGGCTATGTTCTATTGCCCCTATACAGTTTATAATGCATAATAGGCACTGTAAAATATCAATGATTAAAACCAGTTCAAATGCCAGACTGTTTGCAGTAACAGTAGTTGTGCAGATTTTTAGAAAATGTTGTCCATAATTATTGCAAGTTTACTTTTGCTGATTCTGAATTTTGAACCCTTGTTATGTTTTTTTCCAAAATAACCCATAGTTATGAACTGATCAGTGGCTTGGTAGGTTGCTCATTTATTGGGAACATGAGGAAATAAGGATATGGCATTGATCAGAGACTGCATGTCTGTGTGGCAGAGAGCATGCATTGCACTAGAAAAGGCTAATAGAAAGACTATGGTATTCGCCCATCCCATTAAGCCTGAGGGAGTGTCAAGGTTTACCATATGGCTCTCCATGTGCACCACTTTTGTCAAATTCACTCTTCATGCTCAGTTTTTTGTCCTTTTAATTTTTTTTTCTTTTCTTTTCTGTCTTGCCCTACCACCACCAGTTTTTTTCATCCTTCCTCCTGTTCAAGCAGAAATCTTCATTTTAACCAGGGATACTTTTCTCCCTTCTGTTTCTGCCTGCCCACCGTTGCTAATAACAGCTCCTTCTTTAGTCTCTATAGCAATCAGGTAGCAGAAGCACTTAGCCCTGACAAACAGGCAAATCTTGGTAGCAGCCTCCCATTTTTTTATTTTCACTGCCGCAGTTGCCACCTGCCTTCACCTCTGCAGAAATCTGTGGATGTGCTGATATTCATCCAAGGGAATGGACCAAGAAGAAGGAAATAGCAGCCTAGGGATCAGTTTCCTAAAGTAATAAACTGGATTAAAAATTAGTATAATTTACCACACTTTATGAAACTAATGAAGCATCTGAAATATACATAAATATTCTGCTTCTGTTCAGTGTAGTTAAAATATCTGGAGAAAGTGGTATAAGCAAGAAGGTTGACCTTTTTTCATATTAAACATAGAATAGTGGAAGAGTGAATAAAGTATTGCCCTATGTATTTTGAGTGAAAATACAATAAATATTCTAATTCATAAGGTAAAAAATTCTCAGATTGGGAGAAGACAAAAATATTTAATTTTCTATATATGAATGTCTACGTAATATTCCAAAGAAAAGGTGAATTAAGTAAAGTTTGCTTTTATTGCAAAGACAAGGTTTGAGTACTGTATGCTGTGCAGGAAAATCAAATAAGACATTCATAAGACATTCTGTCAGGAAGGCAAAAAATAAATAGCATTAGTTCTCTAGGCTGATTCTGAGCTATCAAAAATATGTCCAGTCTAACATAGATGGCATTTAGTTATAGTGCAGATGAATATTTATTAATATTCTTCAGAGACTGAAAGTATGGCTTTTGTTTTACTAGACACTTGAAGACATGATATTCAAAATGTCTCCTTTGTTTGGCATCCAAAAGTATTATGGTCATTTTGGCAAACTGTACAAACAAAGCTATCAGGCAATGTACTGTACTGACAGGCTTTGAGTTAGAAGATTAGTGTTGAATGAACAAAACTTCAAGTAATTTGCAAGGCCTTTCAGTCAAATGTAGGACAGATGTTTTATAAATAGTGTAATACATAACATAATACGTGGCTTTAAAGATTTTCAGTAAGGTCAGAGAAAAACCTATTTTGGGGTCAATTGGCAGGTGACAACAAGTAAAGTATAAATTTAATCTCAAAGCTGTTTTTCAAGACAAAAACAAGTGTGATTTTGATTTGGTAATGAATGGACAGTGTCAATGAGACAGTTGAATTAAAAAGCAGCAGCAATTGTGCATTTTCATAAGCAAGAGAGGGTGCAACTTTAATTGTTCCTTCGCAGTGTCTTTGTTGAATTTGTTGATGCCAGAATAGGAGAGATTGTCCTTTATAAATGATACCCACACTGGCATGACCCACTTGTGGGAACATGGGGAACCATCTGTATCAAGGTACCAGAATATTTTGTGTCCTCTTTTATAGGAATGGCTTATCATGTAGAGATGATCCTGTTTGCATCTGCACCTGGAGAGTCATTTGCTTTACAGAAGCTCATGTTCAACACAGTTCTTCAGGTGCAACAGAGGCAATGAGTGAAGCAGATTTCTGTCAGAATTCTAGGCGTGAGAGAATAGCAAACAGTGCAGGTGATGCTGTGCTGAGTGCACCAGCCTGGTTTAAGTGAGGTGTCTTTCTAGCAAAGAGGAGGCCTTAGAGTACACTGCCTGTTCAGTTAATAGTGCAGGGATGGCTCCCTTCCACCTGCTTTATTCCACTGTGCCTTCCAAGCACTGACTAAGGGTCAGCAAAGGGTCTGAGCACAGACTGTCTGTACTCCTCAGTTCAAAAGCATAGGGCTGTAGTCTCTGTTGAACCATTGGCTGACTGGTGCCAATATGGAAAATTAACTGGCTTTGCTAGCAAATACAGAGGAGAGGTGTTATACCAGCAATGTTAAAAGCAAAATTGACAAAACACTGGAATAAAAGCTCTTGAAAAATGCCAGCAGGGCATGAACAGGATGGAATATACACTAGGAAGGAAAAAATTATTTCTTTAAGTCAGATGATTTATGTACCAGAGTATCAGCATTCATTTAACAGGAAAGTAGCTTTCTGTGTGATAAAAATGCAAAGAATAACTTGAAAGCATGAACCAGCTGGTGAGTGAGGTACTTTGTTAGACTTCAGCAGTAAAGCCTGAAAGCTGCAACCTTTGTGTATTCTAATAACCCATTCACTTCCATGCTGCATTCTTCTGGCTACCAAACAATGACACCTAAAAATGTGCGTCACTGCTGGGCTCTAATTCAGCAGCAGCTAGAAGCAAAAAGATGGCTGATTACAGTACAGAGGGAGAATACCTGCAGGGAGTGACTTCTTGGTTGGCACAGAGGAGATGACAAAAAATTTGGCAGCTGAAAAGAATGACCACTGTTTTTTTTGTTATTTCAGGAGAAACAAAGGCCAAAATTCTCAGTAGGGTGAAGCTTGTTGTTCTGTTCCAATAAAAACACAGGGAAACACACAAGCAAGGCGGTAAAATCCCAGTATATTAAGTCTGTAAAAACATATTAATAATACCACTTTTAAGACATATATATTTATATGTAAGTTGTAGTGATTATGGCTCCATCTTGGCATTCAGAGTCAGCAGATCTGGCACAGTATCCTAAATATTTTTCTCAGGTATGCCTCATGATTAATATTCAGTAGTATTTCTTATGGAATCTACTTAACTCTTGTCACCCTTTATAACATCTGTTGTTTACAAGCTATTAGAAGATCTGTTAAGAGCTACCCTTGTGGGTCCATGATCCCAAGCTACAGTTATCTGTGTGTATGGATTGTTTCTCTAGATGTGCACTTGCAGAGCCAGTACAGAATACAGAGCGAGATGGTCAGGTGGTAGATTAATCTCTAAATTTATTGCAAAATCATGTGGCTTCACACTTTGATCTTCTTGACTGTGAGGATCTGATTATTAAAAGATGCCTCTGCCCAAATTAAGGTGGATGTGAGACCATATGCCAAAGTCAATAGTACAGATTTTATTTAACAGTAAATGAGAGAGAGATTAAGTAGAAAGACAGTCACCACATGGATCCCTGTGGTGTCTTCCTGGCCTTTCTTCTTCTGGTCTTCTTGGTGCTGGGGGTCTCCAAATGGTCTTCTAGAGGTATCACCTTTCTACAGGCCTTTTTTATATATCCTGTGCTTATCATAAGTTCCCTCAGTGGAATTTTGTCCAGTGTGCTCATTCCAAACCTTCACCTTCATTTAGCCCTGGAAATAATGCCTTCCTCTTTGCCATCTGTGCCTGATGTGGGGCTTAACTTATGGGATCCTCCTTCTTTGACATTGGTTTGAGACATTCCTTAAGTTCTCATAATGGTTTAATAATCTGTCTCTGGATATAACAATCTTTAGAAGTGTCAAAGAAGAAGCAGAGAATTTATAATATTCAGCACTTACTTTCCCACTATAATCATTATTGATCTTGAATTATTATTACATTTAATAGTATTTGTTTTAGGCTGTGGCTTCCAAGCTTGTTTATTTCTTTCCCTGTATTTCTATTTGCAACTAGAAATATAGTGAACAAATAGCAGAATTGGGGATCTAATGTTTTAGGCTCTCAATTTGAATTTGTAGGACTTCTAGAATGATTTGTTGTCGTTAATTTTTGCTGTTCAATTTACAGTGTTGTTAAATAAGCAATGTTCTCCTGTTTTAATAATATCCTTCAGCAACATGTTCTCTCTAGGGGGAAAAAAACCCCAACAAACCAACAAAAACCCCCACCCTTGATTATAAGTTTGAAACTGATGTTCTTTCTCTCAGTATGCATTCCTGAATCAGGGAGAGCAGAAACTCCCAGTCTTCTCACTTTGTTCTAGTCAATATTAATGCTTGTTTTTATTATGCATTTTTATATTTTTCCTTTCTTGGAGGGAATGAAGTGCATTGCTATATATTTTAGGAATCTTTTGTGTCTTTTCAGATTCCTCACACTCATCTTTGACTTCCTGTGCTTTTTCTTCTCACCTCCTTGTTAATACTCAAAGTTTTTGACTGTTGAGTTGGGCAACTTGATAATTCTGTCTTAGGGGTTAAGATATGGTTTTACATTGGGGTGTAGCAACTAATATTTTCTTTTTTTAGAAGCTCACCTGAAGATAAATTGATTCAAGTCAATCTGAAGCCAATAATTTTCCAGATTTTTAAATAAATCTACTTTTTTTTTTTTTTTTTTTTTTTTTTTTTTTCCTGGATATTTTAGTACAAGCATAAAATTACATAAGTAAAGGATGTTAGATGACTCTCACAAAGTCCATCAAGTATTAGGACTAATTGTAGTCATCCACAATCTAATTGCATGCTTCCAATACCTGTTCCTTCTGGTTTTCACTCTAGTATGTTTTAAATAATTTTTTTAGAAAATAGGATTTCTTTAAAGGGACACCTGCTCTCGTGAATGTTTGGGACAACCTTTGAACAAAAGATGACCTTACCTTGGTTAAAGATTACCTTCTTTGCCAAGGCCAAAGAAGATCAAGACTATGATTCATGTGAATATCCTAGCCACAGGACTTCCATAAAGTGAGGGGCAGAAAAGGGAACAGGAAAAAAATGTAAGCTAGAAAAAGCTGTCACCTGAATATTGCTTCAGTACTTGCTTTAAAATTTGAAATTTTTTTGGAAACAAAATTAAATCATACATTATAAACCTTCCCAATGTTTGTTTACAGTTGAAAATGCTTGGATTTGACATAACTACCAACTCATTTTCCAGAAAATTATCAACCAAAAAAGTATGTTTTATCAGTCCGTTCTAGGTTAATGTAAAATGCCTAATGTGTGTGTACTCATGTGTAAATAGGCTTACAAAATAAAGCTAGAAACTTTTCAGAAGCTTAACACAACTTACATTTTTTATCATTAATTCATGATGAAATTAATCAAATGCTCATGCAGCTATAAATGGGAGATACTTGCATATCCTTTTGCTATATCACACTCATGTGACAGATTTAGTACACCACAAAAGTTGTTCTGATCGGTCTGCAACATTTTCCTTATAACAAGAAAACAAATGAATGGTTTTGAGTACAGTTGAAAGAACAAGCCTGGTGTTGTGTTGCTTTATGATCTGTGCTCAGACTCTGTGTAATACATTCTTGACCTTTAAAGGAACGGCGTTTTTCTTTCAAATGTAGTTTCCTTTTTTTAAGTCTACGTATCTTTGGGTCGAGGAGGACAGCGATGGAGCACTGTGGTAAATTGGCCAGCACACAATGCCACTGTCCCTGCAATTATATCAAAGTTGTTCAACATATCCCTTGTGCTAAAATAGCTGAGGAATGTATTTTCTTCATGTGGTAGAAGGCTGGATTTCCACAGGGAAAGGTTTGTTATATCTGTTCTTTTTCCAAGTGTATGTCATGATTTTAGTGAATATTAAAGCATGCAAATAACCAATTTTATTGGCCAACTTTTTCTGTTTGTAAAATAGACTCACATCAAAACCAAAAAGGAAATGGTCAAAATACAAGATTATATTGGAATGGTTTTGCATATAGAAATACACGACAGTGGAAAGATGATAATGACTGTTAAGGAAATAACTGACAGACTTCAGAGAGGAATAAGAAAGCGTCACTACTTTGGTATCTACTGCTGCTGCTGCCTTGGCATCTGTGGCTCATCAGCAAGTGAGTATTAATGTTCACACTTGTCAGTCTGTAGGGTATGTCAAAGGATAATTTGGGGGAAAACCCCTCAGAGTAGTTCCTTGGATGTACAAGTTAAGAATTTGAGGGAGCTTTTGAATAAGAATTGGAGGAAAAAGTTATTCTGGTGGGTAAAGTTGAAGCTCCTGAAGTTGAAAGATCATTTTCTTTTTCCTTATTCAGCAGAACTGGAAAATTTTTGTTTCTGATGTTAAATTACTTTAAGTGATGGGAGCTAACTTCCTTTCGGTAAACATTAGAAAAGTTGATCAGATGAGTTTTTATTTGCCTTCAGGGCAAAGGACAATTTATATAAGGATGACTGATGGGGGTTTAGAGTATGTGTGATGACTTGTTCTCCTTAAATACCCATGAAGTTGCAAGTGAGAATATTGATTGTGATATTGATCAGCTCAGTGATGGTCATGAGATATCACTGTATTAATTAAAAGGTCCTATATTTACTGAATAACTGTTCATTCCTCTCTCCTTTTACTTCTTTCTCATAGCTATGCAATGTAGATGACTAAGAGTGTTTTGTTTTGTGATGCGCTTGTCCAGGTATAATCATAGAACTAAGAACAAATGAGAAATCGTGAATCCTCATCCAGTAGCCATTTCAAAGGGGAGTTGTTGTGGTTTTCTTTCCCCCCTGTAAAGTTGAAATGCACTTTGCTTCATAGACAATATGAGGCAAGGAAACAGGGAGCAAGAAATGAAAGGCATGTTTCCCTTGTTTTCTGTCATTTCTTCAAATAATTTAAATAATTTTTATTATTCTATGTCCCTCTGTGTCCCATAGGGTAGTCTAATAGCCCAGCCTACAGAAGAAAAGGGAAAAAAAGCTTTGATGTCATGAAAATGGAGGAAGTGGCTGAATTAAAACTAGGAGCTGTCAGAGGGGAAGAAAGTAACTTCTGAAAAATTTTAAAGTCTCATGTAGAAATACACTATGGTTGGAATACCACTTTCATTTTGGCTGTTTCAATGGCTCTAGTACCTGAAGATATCAGAATTCCTATCATGTCGTAGGACTGTTTCTCACTGTTCACTTTTGAGTTCATTTGTCCCACTGTGTCCAGCTGAATCATTCAAATTTTTGTTGAAGTCTAGTGGACAAGTGACAGGAAGTTTATGAGCCTAGGGGAGACTTGTACTAGAAATAACACAGGCAGTGTGAGCAGCTCACTGTATCTTCGGGTCACATTATTTATTGATTTTATTTTAAATGTTGTTCCATAGAAATAACGTTACAAGGTTCACAAAAGATTTTCTTAGGGCTTGAATAGACATCAGTATGATACAAACAAAACCATACAATAGCAGTGTGTCATCACTCTGCAAAGATATCACTACCAGCAAACCTTTTAAAAAAAAAGTAAGTGTTTCAGTCTTTGAAAACCAGACAGGGGATGAATTGCTGCTTTTATTCCTACTTAGGAGAAAGGGTACCATCAAACAGTGAGAAGCAGCTGAGGAGATGGAAGGCTGAGGAGATGGATTTACTTTGTTACTGTTAGACAAATTAGTTAGACTTTGTTACTGCATTTCTTTTTTTAAACTGTTTTCCCACTTTTTAAATTTGTAAGTGTTCTGTTAATGATATGGAGACACCGAGCATGGATGCTAGCCTCCCTAGACACTGAGATTTCTGAGGGGTATTTGCTGGTGAGTCTCCTTGGAATTAGATGTCCTCTCCAACCTTTCATCCTTGCCCTTTTTGGAAGTTATCTACTCTATAGTAAAGCTGACAGAAGTGGATGTTTGCCTCCACTTTGCTGCTTTTTCATATGGCTCAGTAAGGACACTGGGCTTTGAACTGGAATGACTGAAGAATGAATGAAAAATGGTCCTTTTTACCAACTCTGGCATGTCAAGAAAACACATAAAAATTGAGAAGCTGGAGAACTACTAGTTTTTGAATGTGTATGGTTGTGGCCTTCAGGGTTAAGAGTCAATCCCTCTGAGTGTCATAAATGATACAATTAATAAATTGTCTGATTTGAACCTGGCAGCTTCACTGGGTCCTCTCCTGATGTGAGGTAAGGCAGGCTAGAAAGTAGAGTCATTTCCCCAGTCATAGATTTGATTTGATAGGAAAAATATAGCCACTGATACAAGGCCAGTAAATAAAAGAAAGCTTCCTGATCTACTATCTTGATAGTCAACTCTAGAAATGCATAAAGTGGAGTTGTGCAATCGTAAGTTTGGAACAGTGATAGACTAATAAAAAGATTAAATTTCTCTTCATATCAGTCCAGAAAATAGTAACCTGAATCAGGACTTTTCACACACAAATCTACATCAACCCAACCCTTGTGTACAAATGAGTACCATTACAATAGGCTTAAGCATTGATGTGACGCTGGTATGCCTTGCTATAAATTATTTCTTCTTATGTGGCTATCCAATGTATATCTCAGTATGATTTGTGAAATGCCCTTTTTGGGGCCTGGGGGAAAATGGGATTTGCTTCATTTTGTTTGCTTTTTTTTTTGGTTGGTTTTGACTTTTTGTCATTTTCTTGCATTGGGAAAGAAAAAAAAAGCCAAATAAATATTTCCCACTTACCAGTTGAAAAAGCATAGAGTTGAAAAAGATACAGCATATTGCTGTCCAAAGTGAGATCAGAAATTGAAAGTTGGAATGGTAGTCTTAGAACTGAGGAAAATTCTAATTTAAATCTGTCCTTAGCAAGCTGCATATATTATACATTCAAATATATGTATATACATGAACAAATAATTGAGATGGATGTACAGGTGGAATGCTCCAAGAAAGAGTCAGAAAAAGAGATTAAGGTTAAATGTGTATTTAAAAGTAGGGTTTTGAAAATGCTTGCTTTTCTCAAATTCAAATTCAGATGTTTTGAAAAGTTAAATAGGATTCAGTTGTTTGAGGATTATTTTGTGTATGACTTGGATTTAAATCACAGGGCATTTCAGATCAGCTAATGTGTTCAAAGCAGCTGCTGTTAGAGGATTTATACATGATATTGCTTCCAGGGTATTAGTATAGCAGGTCTTCTTCTAGCTGATTTTTAAGTGAAATGTAGATTTTACAATGTCCTTGTCTAATGTGTACTTTTTTTGAGCAATCTTGATCTGCTGTTTAAAGGTATTAACAGGTTCAAAATTGTTGGCATCGTTTAGAGGATTTTAAATAGAGGAATACAGAGTTAAGCTATGTGAAACCATGCTTTCCATTTAACTGTAAAAGTGTAAAAATAAAGTCTCTAGAGTGAAAAAAGTTCTTAGAATCATGTATTCAGTGATTCAGATCCTAAAGAAACACACAGATGATACTTCAGGAAGGGTAATATGAATATCTTGGATTATCATTATATAGCATTTCCCCAACAGGCTGTAAAGAACATAGAGTATTTATGAGGGGGAAAAAAAAAAGAGATAAGATTTTGGTAAGCTTTTTAAGCAAAGTCAAATGAAAATGAAATATGCCTACAGTATTTCACCCACAAACAGATGGCCAAACATAACAAACCAATAGTATGTAAATATCAGTGTTAAGAAGATCTGTTGCAATGCATGAAAAATTACTGCTTTCTTGGCTGCTACCTTCATACAGACTAAACCTACACGCAGAAAAGTAGGATATGTGTTATTTTTTCACTGAGGCAGATGTAGTTGCTCAAAGTTGTCACCTTCATTTAAAAGTCCATTTTTTAAAACGTGCAATGCAGAATAAACATATGCCCTTTAGAACTTGTAAAGGTGGTAAAAGAAATAGCCAGAATTCAAAAGTCTGAAGATGCAGGCAGTGAAAAGAAATGTTGTGCTGTTTTCACAAGGCCTGGGAGTCCCTTGCACACACATAAGCCTGTGAGAGAGAATTGGTGAGGAAAATTGAAAATTTGAGTGGAGTTGTTGCAGCAGGCAGGCTGTGAAATAGTGAACTTCTGGTTCTATGTCACGCAGTTGTCAGAACACTGGCACCAAAGTGTCTCTTCCTGTTTAAATTCCCAAGAAAAGCAATGATCCAGATTGCATCTTAGTGTGCTGCTCCTGGAAGCACAATTTATTAACTACCAGCGAGACCTACAGTCTTTTTCCGGGTGGGTTCCATATAGCATCTCTAGTATTTGAAGACACATTTTGCAACTCAAGTATGCTAAGGGTGTTTGCTCATTCAAATCGCAATAATGGAGGATTTTTGTTTTAATTTTAAGAAAGGGCTGCACAAGTGACTTGACTTGTGACCTCAGGCAATTGATTTAAAATCTCCTTCTGACAATGGAGGAATGTTTCTGGAAAATCTCCTGGGATTCTTCTCTAGAATGTGAATGATGCTGCTTTACTCCCCTGCCCTAGTAAAGCCTTTTGCATTCCTTGAATTAGGAACTTTTGTCTGGCCTCAGTTCTTTACAGCATTGTGAAAAGTAGAAGTCAAACAAATTACAAAATATGGAATGGGCAGAGGTTCTTCTTATTATTTTAGAAGAATCAGAAAAATGTATTACAGTTTTCTGAAAATAATTAGATAGATGAAGTGAGTATTGATAATTTGTAGTCTAAATGATGTCCTGAATTGAAAGTCCTTAAATAAGCTATTTCTTTAAGAAAACTACCGGTTTCAAAAGATTACTTTTTGTGCAGTTGATCAGAATATGTTTTTGAATATTCTCTAAAATAAAATTACAAAAATAGCATATATATTTTTGAAATAAAAGTCTGTTCTCATTTTTTCCCTATTACTCCCTGTTACTAATAGAATAAGATTTTCTGGACCCCTTAATTATTATTCCTGTTTTTATCAGATCAGGGAAAGAATTGTCTGGTTTGAGATTTTCATGAAGTACTACTTGTAATATGTCCTTTTCCAAAGCAGACTAAGACCAATATTCTTTCATCTTATCATTTAAAAAATATATTTTCCTGATAGTATACGTCTTGAAATCGTTAGAAATAATGTGTATAGACATGATTTTGGGAATTTGCTGTTAACTATAGGCATGCCTTTGTAAAAAGCAAGTTCAGAGATTTGTTTGCTGTTATGTCTTTATATCATTGATGTGGATTATTTCAGGAATATTGTGACCAAACTGAATGCAAGAACTTGAAAGTTTAGGAAACAGATGTGAAAATTATGTGTTGAGATGTTCAAACATTCTTTATCTTACTGTATTGCCATGTGATGATTGTTAGGAAAGATGGGTCCTGTCCCTGGTCACCAGAAAGCAGAGATCTGTGCCTGCGCCTCCTCTTCCCCTTACCAAGAAGGTGATGAGATCTCTCCAATGAGGTTTCTCCTCCATCTCTTCTTCTCCAGGCTGAGCAGAACAAGGGACCTCAGCTGCTCTTCATATGCTCCTTCTTTAGATGCTGGCTAAGGAAAAATTAAGCTTTTTTAGGTGCTGTAGATTTATGAATCAGGAACCATATATAAAATGACACCGAGGAAAAGAACAGGCACTTCTGGACTGGTCCTAGAAAGGATTATCTCCAAGCATGCAAAAGTGGTTGTTTTCCAAAGAGAATGCTGGTTCCTGAAATTGTATTGAAAAGCTCTTCATGTTTCCTTTCTCCTCTCCCCAAGGAATCATGTCTTTTATAGAGGTAATGCATCCTGGAATTCCTGTTGTGTCAGTATTCCCTCTCTTAATCCCAAACCATTTTATCTAGTATGGAAGTACCATGGAAGGATGTGGGTCAGTAGCCACTAAAAGGTCTAACTGTGCTTCTGAGGTAAACAGAAGAGGAATACAATGAATGAAAATATTGTTCTGAAATAGACACTGAAGTATTCTTTCAAATTTGCTAGCATTAGTATGTCAGGGAAAAGCGTCCTGTTGTAAAAAATGCATTTATAAAATTGACTCAGTTTTGATACCATGTATCTTCATTGTTAAACTTGATTCATTTCTTTAGTTCTCTCATCTCTTTTCTCACTCTGGGTAAGATGTTCCCTTGCCTCCATTCTCTTTTCATACTTTGCCAACTCTCCTTGTAGAGAGCTGAAAATGTGTTATAGATCATTAACATGACTAATCTCAACATACTTTTACAATAAACATTGCTAGCTCTAGCAAGATAGACCATTTCCCTCTCTATGTTCTGAAATTAGAGGAGTAAGCTCTGAATTCTGTTTCTCTCAAAAGTTCTCCTATTGCTGCCTCTCCATTTGAATTTCCTGTGTGAAATTTATGTTAACTCTAATATAACCACAGACTGGTAGCAGAAGATTGTTTTGTCTGTCAGAGTATTATCACCTGGGTTACATGAGAAAGAGCAAAGTTGGTGGTGGGAAAATTGAATTAACATCACAAACGTCAGTTTTGTAATGAAAAGAATTGATAATGTTTACATTTAAAGTGCAAAGTATAGCAAATACAATGCCAGTCTGGTTACGTTAATATGAAGAGAAACAGAGAAACATTATTATAATAACAATTTATTACTTGTACAATTTAATAAGGAACATTTTCTGGTGACAAGCTGGTTAATAAGAGCAGGCAGTCAGAACTGAATATGCCTAGGAAGCAGATGATAGTTTTTATTCCTATGGGTTTAGTTTCAAATTCTTCAGGTTTTCTGCAAATGGGAAAATGAGAAATCATCCAGTTGTAATAGTGAAAATTTTCCCTCTCCTGGCTCTTTTAACCACTTAATCATTTTCTTATTGTAGATTTATTTACAGCTTTCTCAGTTTTGAATTAGATGAGCAATCATTTAATTTTTTTCTTAACAGAGTTGGGCTTCTGTATTTTTTTCTTGCTATTCTGACATTCTGTATTAATCCTTTTCCATTCCCCCATTCTTTTTTTTTTTTTTTTTTTTTTGCTTTTTGAAAGTCAAAAATCTGTGTTGCATGATGTGCACGATTATAAATTTCCCATTTACTTCTACTCACCTTTGTGGTGTCCCAGTACACGATGAGTATCTTCTGTCATATGGAAATACCCACACTAACTGACAGCTAATCCAAGAAAACACAGATTAACATCAAACCATACATGTGAATGAAAGGAATTTATGCTGTTCTCTTACCAATGAATACTGTGATGGAGAAAATGCCATAAGGCAATCTCAGTGATGAACTTGCTAGAAATTGTTGCCAGACTAGTCTATAAGATGTTTAATTTTTCAAATGAGTTGCTATTTAGACTCTACTTAGAAGCTGGTTTCATGTTTTCCTGGAAGGACTCTGTTTTCAGCTGTTAGCAGTTTTTATCCAGCTGAATTACAATAACAGACAAAATGTGAGTGGTGCATTCCAACCACAAAATGATACATCTTTTGCTCAGAGGGTTTGTGTTCCATATCACTGAATCAGTGTAGCTATGCCAGGTTATGCCATCTGAAGGTTTGGCCCTCAGTAGTCCACAAGATTCTATTTCCAAGGTCCATTACTCAAATAGAATAACCCAGTCACACTACAGGCCAAATGTCTGCTGTGCCAAACTTTAAGACAGGAATTTCCCTTCTCTAATTGTTATGATAGAAAACAAAAGTGCAGGTGGGTAAGTAGCATAAAATTTATATTATATTTCCTTTTCTGTCTTCTAGAAGTTATTTGAAGTCCTGTGGAAGCAATATGTGACTTTCAAAATGGAGAATGATTTTGTTTATTTGAACTACCTCTGTTAAAATTTCTAATTTTAATGATGGCTGTTAGGATGTTGGTTTTAAATGTATTGAGGGCTAGACTTGGGCCAGAACTTAGACACTGACATGTAAGCAGCCAGAAACCTCTGGCTCTCTATGCTTGAACTGTGATAGTTGCATAGGTCAGATTGTATAGCAGAATTATTTTTAAAATTGCATAATTTCTGTTAGTAATAGTACCAGAAAATGATATGTAAGCAAGGAAATGGAAAAGTACTTAGAGGAAAGTTGAAATAGAGGCTTTAGGAACTGTATTTGGCTTTGACAAGTCAAAATAAAGCAGGAAGATTTCCTCAGTTTCAATTTATATTTCATTAGCACACCCATAACAGCAATAAAATAATAACAAGGTACAAATTTGACAATTTAGCATTCATGCAGAAGTCATTAAGAAAATATTTTGTTGATATAAAAGATTTTCTGGGGCTTTACAGTGAAAGAAATGTGTTACACTTGATAGTAAGGAAGGTTGGCTGAAACTATAGTGTAAGTAAATTCTACTCCATTGTATCTGTGGGTAAAAATAGATTGGAATATACAGGATTGTTACATATAAAGAGGTTATTGTTACTAATATACATTCAAAAGATGAGGGATGACCTAAAATCCTAGTTTCAGGGATGATCTAAGTCCCTGATGTTTCTGAAATGGAGGATTACTGATGGCAGTGGTTTCTATTCACAGGGAGAGCTCAAGTGGCTGCCTGTGCTCAGAGCCTTCCTTTTCCATCTCCTCAGGCAGTATTAATGCCTTGCTCAAGGAACTCCTTGTTGCAGGTGTTCAGCCTGTGAGCCCAAGTCATTCATTGCCTCATGCCAGGCCACACTGCTGCAACTGCAACTTTGAAATTTAATTAGAGCTAATCCACAGAATTGCAATCTGCCTGGCTTTGAGCATTTTTGGAAAAGCAACCAAATGTGTCGAACCCAAGAGAAAATACCTTTCTTTCAGACCGCATGCGAGAGAGTGTATTTTCCCCATGAATTATTATAGTGGGAGATGTTTTTTAAGATCATTAGAATAATATTAAATTGATAAGATGTTGACAAATAGTGTTTTCTCTATGTATTTAAGATGAAATAATTGAAGATATCTAAGATTAATTTCATTTTAATGCAGCCTTTGTTTTACTCAAAGTGTGTAGAGGATGTTTTTTAGCTGTGTTACCTAAATGAGTGGTTAAGAATGTGCTGAATGTTGTAATCTCACTTTAAATCCATCTGACACTCTGATAACTTAGAAAGCTTTTGGTGTCTCAGGATGGTAAGAAGTGAGAAAATAAAAGGACATTTTTAGGGGAATTTAGCCAAAGTGGCAATATACTGGGATGGAGTGAGTTGTCCATGTGTATCTCCTATCTCTTCCCGAGCTGTCAGCTGGTTAAAGCACAAAATGAGAATATAGTTCCCTGATACCACAATGACAGTTTAAGTAGTACCTTTCCCTGACCATATCTTCTATTGCCAAGTCCCTGAAAATTACTTGTGAGGGTGTGGAGTGCATCAAATCAGATCAGGGAACCGATTTAGATTAAAAATAAAGCCTCCTTCTCCTCACCTTTATTCTTTTATCCCATTTCATTCCCTGGCCCGGGCTGACAGCTGTGCCGGCGGCTGAGTTAGTGCAGCACAGAGCAGAGGAGGGAGGCAGCAGTGACAAGGGGCAGGAGGTGGCTGCTGCTGGCCAGAATGAGTATTGAACACCTCTTCTTATTGAACTGTGGCCTGTGTGCTGGCAGTCTGAATGTCTAAGGTCAGGGTTGCCAGCAGAAGAGGGAGGAAAGTTTCTGGACACTTTAATATCTGTGCAGGTGCAATTAGTAAGGAATTGGGACTGGTCATACCTTGGGAAAGCATCTGAAACCTTTTGTGTGAAATTATTTTAAACTAACCCTCTTAGGAAATTTAAAACTTGTTTGAAGTAGATGCAGGAAGTAGCACTGAATTAGGACTGAATTTTCCAATGTTGTGTTTCCCAACTAATTAGGAGCTATAAAGTACCTTCTCTTGTTGCAAGAGCCCCTCAAGCACACACAAAGGAGATCTCCAGGGAGTTAAAACTTCCGCTGTTTTTCAAGTGACTCTTTTCCTGCAGTAGGGTGCAGCCCTCTTTGATTTGATCAAGTTGGCCAAATTTTGCATCATTACTTACGTGTTTTGACAATACCTTGTGCTGTTATATAATTTGCTTCTAATAAATATATGTGGGCCTCTCAGTTTAGGAATCATCCATAATCTTATTACTGACAACTTCAGAAGTACTAAAAGTTATCCAATAGCTCAGGTAGGATATTTTAAGACCAATTCAGGTTAGTGTGCTATGAATTATTTCATTATTATAAGTTCTTATAATAAGTTCTAACGTATATATATAACATACATAAGTTCTAACATATATAAGTTCTTATAATAAGTTTCTAACAGCCTTAAGTTCTTAAGGCTGTTAGAAATTAGTATGAATATGGATTTTTCTTTCCCTGGTAGTTCACCACTGTTGCAATATGTGGTCCAAATTATTTGTGCAAAATCATTTATCTGTAAGTTGGGATACTTACAAGTGTCCATGTGTTTATAGACACACATATATGCAATATATATATATATATATATATATATATATACACACATATTTCATTTTTTCACTATTATCTGTGAGTGTAAAGGCCTTTGGAATGCATAATTCAGATTAATTTTTAAACTGCATAAGTCTGAAAATTTTGAAAGGAACTGTACCATATTTGTTAGCTTGTATCTGTTGCACAGTATTCAATTAAACACTTAACTTGCCTACTCATTGATCCCATGTATTTCTGCAGAGCTGTGCTCACTTTATATTCGATTTCCTCAGGGAGAATACAAATATTTTTAATTTTGTTTTGTGAGCCATATGTTCAAGAGCCGCTACTCGTTTGCTGTTTCAACTTTCTTTGCCTTTTTCTGCCTTTACAACATTCCAGACATTCATTAGTGCAGTCTAAATAGAGCACTGTAAACTTGCCACTAAAAAAAGTTTCTTGTGCAATGTAATTTTATTATGAACTCAACATTTATTTAGTTTTATCCTAATATCCCCTCAGTTGCTCAGATCTTCTCTGAAAAGCTATCCCTCTTTCTGTTTATTTTGTGAGTAAGTTTTTATAAATTTATTGCTCCTCATTCCTTTTATCTTAGCTGCAGCATTGTGGGTTTTCTACAGTACTACTTTAGAGTGGTTTTTATTTGTATTTTTAATGTGTTTCTGACCACCAGACCATAGTAAATGTGTCTTCATTGAATGATGGCTATGTTTTTTTCTTTATGCAGTATTAAATTTATCTCTCTCTTGTTGTCATCTACCCATTTTCATGACTCATCCCTTTACTTCTGTTTGGTCTTGACAAGGAGGTAGAGCCTCCAGGGATCAGAGGAAGAGCAAGTGAGACTCCAGGAGCAAATGGGCAGGACAGAGGAGGAGCTAAAATGCTGCAGTCAGACTGGATATCAGTTTATGCCTGCTGGCAGTTGGGGAAGGCTAGAAGGAAAACAGCAAAGAGAAAAAAGTGGCCTCATTTCATAAAAGTGACAAAAGGTGTAACTAAACCTGTGCAAGAAGAAAGGAGAAGAGACAGAATCTAGCTTTATTTTGAGTGTAGTTGTCCTGAGAGCTATGTGTGTTAAATTTAAGTTTGGGAAATAACCAAAATTACTTAATTGCATCATTAAATTTTGCCATCTGCAGATTTTAATTGATGCTTGATTATTAGAGTGAGATGTCCTGTGAACATTTTGAGTAGTAAATTGAAAACTTGAAGAACAGTCGCTATTCCAGTGATGTGGATCCTTTGCAGGATTGAGGTATAACATATTTGGATGCCATCTAAAAACTGTATTCCCTTCTTTGCTACATAATAACGTTTCTGTAACCAATGGATTTCCCCTATTGGATTTTGAGGATTCTACTCTGAAACACTTGTGTAGATCACATTTCCTTTCTGTTGAAGTGCTTTCTTGGCCTATAAACTTGACATACAGGATAAATGGACCTCATTTCTTATGAACATTAAAGATCTAGTTTTCATCTTGTAGGAATTCTTTATCAGGTTCTATCTGTGACAACATATTTTTATTCCAAATAATGGTCTACTCTGCCTTATCATTAGTCTTGGCATCTTGCTCACTGTAATCTCCCTCTCTTCCCCCACTCCCTATTATTTGGTATTTTAAATCTTCTAAGTGTTTCATGTATGTTATTATTCTCAAGATTCAACGCAATCTTCCATGATATGTTGCTTATCTGTAAAGGTCGATACTGAGTTGCTATATCTTGGTAAGCATTTTTTGCAGCATGAGGTAGGGGAAAGGGATATCAAAATTCTCTCTCTTTGCATTGCAGAGTCCCCGTGGAGCAGCTGCATCAAATTGTTCACATTATTTATGACTGAAGCAAAAGTAACTTTCTGATTGTCCTCATTTTTGTGATTTCTCCCCTACTCAATGTCACGTCAGCTTCCCTCTGGAAGAAACATTTTGGGATCATTAGTCAGATGGAAGATCACATACCTTTGTGTAATTATTTGAGGTGGTTAGATACCATCTAACCATCTAGGTAATTCAGTACACTTTGAGCTAATTTAAATATAAAGTACACTAAAAATCACTACCCACTTCTGCACCAAAAAAAAATCACCACCTACATTTTAGCTGATGCTATTGTGAACTCCTGGGATCACTTTGTGTTAAATTTAACTTTGAAATTGCTAACTTCTTTATACTCTTTCTACTGCAGAGTCTTTTCTCATTTGATTATGATTTTTTTTTCTTTCTAGAATAAGGTTTTATTGAGGCAGGGGTTTGTCTCTTTTTGTGAGTAACAGATGATAGCACAAGAGAAAATGGCTTCAAGGTGTACCAGGGGAGGTTTAGACTGGCTATAAGGTTAATTTTTTTTTCACCAAAAGGGTTTTAAGCATTGGAACAGGCTGTGCAGGGAAGTGGTTGAGTCACCATCCCTGGAGGTGTTTAAAAGGGGTGTAGGTGTGGCATTTATGGACAGGTTTGAGGGATGAACTTGACAGTGATGGGTTTAACTGGACAACCTGAAAAGTCTTTTCCAACCTAAATGATTCCATGATTCTCTAAAGAATTTTCTCTGCAGTGTAGGAGAAGGACAGACTGTGGCTGCTGGTCAGTGGGTGGTAAATTCTATGTCTGAATAATATTGAGGTAGCTGAGGAATATGCCCCTTTGTCTAGGACAAAGACTTAATTCCTAAGCTTAGTCTGAAGGAAAAAATAAAGCAGTCCATGAAGAATTTAATGTCTGTTCCTGTCAATGCTAAAGGAGGGAAAAAAAACAAAACAGGGCAGTGTGCAACCCCTATAATCAAGCCTTTTTTATAAATGGAGGCATACAACCAAATAAGCAAATTATTAAGTATCCATAATAAAGAATTGCTGCTGATATGAATTTTTTCTTCCCCTTAAGTTGTTCCTCTGTTTCCTGTATGGTTTGGTTCTTTACTTTTTTTTGGTGTCAGATCAGTATCTTAATCTTTTTCTTCCTAGGTTCATAGTTATTTTGAGCATCTTTCTACTTCTATGACTTGAAAAACAATGACACTTTGTTAAACTCTGCCTTTGAGAGGATCCATTATTACTGTCCTAAGTTGTGCTCTATTACCAAGTTTTCTAAGCACTTACTGGCTCTGTACTAAGCACTTTGGAGTCTTAGTAAACACATAAATAATAATTGTATTAAAGCTGAAATTACAGCTGGGGCCATGAACAGGAAATCCATGCCTAAGTGCATTTTCATCCTTGTTTAAAGAAAATGAGTTTTGGGGAATTGGTTCTTAACATAATATTGTAGCATGAAAGTAAGTTATTTGGTGAAATATTTTCAGGTAATTGTTATGCCCACTTAAAACATACTGAAGACATGAGATCAGTTCTATCTTGAACAACCAGGGCTGTGGGATGAAACCCATCTTTTGTTGAAAAAATCTGGAAGATGAGTAGGAACGTTTTAAAAAAAGACAAAAGTGAGAGTGAGACTAACAGTGACATAGAAAACTATTTGTTTTAAATAGTCAAATAACTACATAACTGAAGTGAAAAATGGAAAATTCATTAAAATAATTGGGGGCATTCATTTAAATGTTAGAGGTGATATTGAAAGGTAATAAATTCAGACCAAATATGAAGAATATCAGAGACTGATCAGCATTGTCACCACTCAAATGAAAGAGCACTCTGTGCTGGCCTAATGCACCACAACCCTTGTACTTGCTCCATTTGGCTATTTTCATGCATCCTTATTGATTTTGGATTTTTAATGGTCTTACATTCACCTCTTATACATGCAAACTGCATGGCTGTAGGATTGGTTATGCATAGGGTAAAGTTTTAGAACCCAATTTTAGTTTTTCAAAGGTACAGAGGAGGTCACAGAGTAATTTCAATGCAACAGGCTGTATAGTCTCCCAGCCCCTCAGCAATCAAAGTCTTAGTGATCCTTCACTCCTTTGTGAACTTAACTGTGTTTAAAAATGGAGTTAGAGTGCTGATGTCAATGGAAAACAATTCAGAATGCATAAACACAAAGTGTCAAATATAAGAATGTGCAGTTGCTAAATTTTAATGCCTGTTTCTCTATATAGCTTTATTTTTTGTTATTATTTTTAAGTTTAATTTGGCTTTTATCATTCAAATAATAACTACTGTTAACTACATTTGCAAAATAAAATTCTAAAGAGAGAAATCTCCTTTGTAAATAGTGAGAAGGGGACTTCTGAATTTTTCAGTTTTCATAAAAACAGGTATTCAGGAAACTATTGTATGTATGATTTGTGCTCAAACAGTTTTATTGCTTTAAGATCTTATATTTATTAATAAATTATTATATACTGCTTTAGACACCTTCTCAGCTACTGTGTTCCTGAAATTTCAGGGGTGTATTTAATTTACTGAGTTTGTAGCATGTATGATGTAATGACTTGAAATGTCTCTTGTGTGCAAAGGTAATGCCAGATAATTGACTTTATGCTCCTGAACCTAATTTTCTTGAAGGAAAATTATTTATATTAATTCAATAAAGACTAATGGGCCTGTTAAAATTAGTTGCTTTCAAAACAGTGCATTTATTGCCATAAATGTCCATGCTTTCTGCAGAAGCAGAGGAAAGCTCAAGGTCTTAGTTTTCTCCACAGAAAGTCTTGGCTGCAAAATTGTTCACACTACACACACAACACCCTAGACATGTTTTGTAGAACTATATAAAACCATTCTCATTACTTCAATTTATGGTTTAACTGGGTGCCAAAGCCTTTGAGCTTTGGCTCAGTGTGAGCACAATGCAGGTTATGAAAGGACAGTATAAATGAAAAATACCTGACCATTACACAAAGGATACTGACACTATTGTGCTCCATCCAGTTGTTTACTGTGCAATAGTATGGAAAGTCTATTATACTAGTTTTATTGTTACAGATACTGTTTCGGGGCATTCATCACATGGTCTTGAACAAACATGGGGAAATAACCAGTTGCCTGTTATATACTATATTCTCAAGACAACAGCCCTTTTCCCATCTAGGGGAATGCATTTTCAAGCAGTATTGATTTTTCTTTCATTCTTCTCTGTTCTCCTCTCTCCTTAAGAAGCCAGTTTTAGAATTATTTTTGGTCCTTAAACTTGTTTGTCTCATCTCTACATGGATTTGTTTAGTCTATCTGGTTGTTTTTTTTTTTTTTTTTTTTTTTTTTTTTGAAACAACCTTGTATTGATTGAAGTGATATGCTGGACTGTGATCACCAAAATACAGTACTTTAGGGGGTCAGCCCCCTGCAGGATATGTGTCACTTTTGGCTTCTGCCATCAGAGAGTTGGAGGGATCTGCAAAAAGTGGTGATTTGTTCCAAATGTTACTTAAAAGCTGTTAATCAGACAGAAGCCTTCTGAATTAAAAGCTCTCTCCAACAGGTCCATGTTTTGATTTGTTGTCACTGATGTACCTCAGACAGATCCCAGTAAAAAACAAGCTCAAATGGCTGCCATCATGAAATTGCCAATTAACAATTGTGACTTTAGGACAAGGAGTAAGAAACCTGGGTTTTTAAAGCCTCTTGTCTGTGCTTTGATGAAAACTCACATGGATGGGTTCACCATGCACAAAAAAGAAACAAGCTTAAAAATTCAAGAGAAGCTAGCAACATGCCCTCACCTGCCTTCTGTGCAAAGAGACCTTTGACCAAGTATTGAAGCTCAGTCCCCTTGAAAATGTTTTGATATAACTCTGGCCTTTTCCAGGTAAACGTAGAAGTCTTTTGAACAGTATTGCTGTAAATGTGATTTGTGAGAAGAGCAAACACAGAGTTTTGAGCAACCTGTTTGACAGGTAGTGATTCATTTGAGGTTTGCTATTTATGTATTTGAAACATCTTCCTTTATCCCACCCTTTTTCATGTCTTTCTCACTTTAAATTTGGAAGAAATCATGCTCATATATATCAGTGTGAAAAAAATCTTTCTTTTTCTGCAACGCATATTCACAGAAATTTCACTTTTCTATGAGAACAATCTGTGTAGATGAAGGCAAGTGTATGTCAAAATAGGACGGAGAAAATGTTTCCTCTAGGTCTTTGTTTCAGCTTTTGTTGTTCTTTTCATGGTTGTTATAAATCCTATCTTTATGATTTGAAGGTTTACCTTCCAAAGGGGCTTATGAAATAAATACATAAGAACTTAATAAGGTTAATTAACATGTTCCAGTGATGGATTTAATGAAAAAAAATATCCTACATGAGGTTTCATTTAGCTGTAGACCTGGCTTTTCTTATTTTTAGATGATAGTTTCAATATCATATATTTTGAGAAAATGCTCTGACCCCTACATCAAAAGCATACGCAAAAAAAAATGTTGTAGGAACTTCATATGGGTATTCATAGGACAACCTATAATTTATGACTTATGTTTGATCATAACCTTTTTAATTAGAAACATATTGCATCTGCTTAACATTGCTACTTTTTTGTTGCAAAAGATTTTCTGTATCAATTAATCTAGTAATATCCCTGAGCAATCTGAAATTGTTGAAGAAGATGGAAATTGGCTGATGAATGTATTGGTCACTGCAAAGGCATGTTCAAATCTATCTTCTTGCTGTCCTAATGAATATGGAAGCCTGCCCAGTGTGTGATTGGATTTTAATGACTTCAAGGTCAGGGATTTTGTAAGGTGTGAATCTGCTTGGAAGGTCACTAGTGGCAAACAGCGCATGGATCTGAAAATAAACAAGGAGCTGTCAGGGATATTAACTTTTTGTAGAAAAAACCCTTGGGATGAAAAGTTTAATAGGTGATTGCATTGTAACTTGTTTTGAAACTCAAAACGAGCTGTAAAGCTACGTGCATTATCCTACATTATACCTTGCATAAGAAAGAGTGTTAATTTAAATGTGGACAGTGTTTGATTGTAATAGTACCCTAGCTTATCAAAAGTCTGCATTTGCCACTATATAAACTGGTCCACATAATCAACATATGCTCCAAGTGCAGACCTTTTGGAGAAAGAGGTGAATTTACCTGGTCTAAACTACCCATGGATGTATAAGTATATTTTTTTCCAATAGATAACTGCAAATAGAAATTGCCCATAGAAATTCAGGTTGCATGTACAGCAGTTATACCCTGTATTAATTTGCTGTTCAGTAGGGATTGTTCAAGATGGAGAAAAAAAAATAGGGAACAAGTCTGAAAATACTAAGAAAGTTTATAAATTACTTGTCATAAGGTACTTGACTTCTGATAGAACAGCACAGAAATTACTCTTGCATGAGAAAATAAAAGAAAAAAAAACCTGCAGAGGGGGAGAAATTTGGAGGGATGGTGACATTTTTTTTTTTGTAGGATAAAAAAATTCATTTACTAAGAACAAAAATTCAGAGCTTTTGGACAACTTACCCTGCTGGTTTGGGGCAGTGAGCAATTTCAGGCATGGCTACCACAGTTGCAGTTTCTCTCAAGCTGTTTGAGAGAGAGGTTTCATCTGATAAGCATGTTCAGATCATAGCTTAACATAATAAGGTAGAATGGAGTTCAGCATAAACTATTTATTGTCACTGGAAAGTCTACAGTCTTAGTGACCAAAGAGGAAAAATAATACCACAAGTACCCCACAGCTATGGGGCAAAAACTTTTACTGAATTCCAAAAATCCTGTAATTTTCCTTTTTTTTTTTTTTTCTTTTTAACTTTTCACAGAAAGTAGAGAAAGTAACACATACTTTCACAGAAAGTATATGTATGTGTATGTGCATACAGATTTTTGTATGTCTTCTACTCCACATCTGTGGATTTTATGTCTATGTGGAAGCTGCTTACAGTGTTTTGGCTTGTGTGATTCATGCTTTCATGATTAAACTAATCAGTATATCAGCAGTAAATAGACCAAATTTAGCTTCAAATTCAGTTGCCACAGAAGTTTTGCATTTAAAACAAGGACTTGAAGTTTTTTTGCTGTAAGTGAAAGAAATGCTATATCTTTCTCGGAATAATGCTTAGCCTTTGCATTCTTTATGGTGTAACATAGCCAACAGTCATATAAAAAATAAAGCAGAAGAATTTTGCCAAGATGGAAGACTTCCTTGGTTTGAATTCATCCTACATACATTTACTGTGTTTTTTTATGATGTGCCACTGTTTCATTGATTTCACTCTCCTGAATACGTAAGCTCAGGTTTCTATTTCCATCTGGTTTTGGAGTATAAGGGATGAGAAGAAAGATGTTTTGTTTTCACTTGCTCACTTATTGATTATCAATAAACCCTTTTTCTTTCTGCATCCTGCCTGGCTGCAAGAGGGAGAGGGCATCAGCTGGGTTTTCTCTAAGTGTTGTTTTGGGCTGATAGTGGTTTAAAAACAAAAATTAATTCAGTTTCAATTTTCTATCTTTAAGATAAATTGAAAATGTCAGCATTGACATTACAGGATTTTAGAAAAGAATAAACTTGAAAGTAATAGCCTTCTGCAGTTTTATAGTGAAAACAGTGAAACCTGATCATAGGATGAATATTAGCTTTGGGAGTACCTTTGTTTAATGACTATTTCTAATGATTAGAGTAACTCTGTTTATTCTTATTCTTTGTATGATCTGTAATGTAATGTAGGAATATGATCTGAATCAACATTTTTGCAGCCACTGGATGCAGAGCTGCTGAATGCATGGCTATGAAAAGTATTTCTTTAAGACAAAACCTTCATATACTGATCTCTATTAGTTGTGATTCTATAATGTCAATTTTCAAACCATATGTTTATATCATTATATATATGCATTTATTAGCATCCTGTTCTTCCCATGCTGTTGATGGCTTTAATTTTTGGGGTTCAAAACTGCAGGCAAATTTGTCAGCCTCTTCCATACTGGCAGTTTCTGCTTTTGACCTCTGCATTACCTCTTACATAGACACATTGACAGTAAGTTTGGTGTCCAAGTCCTCTTCTGTACTTCTAGTCTTCTTGCACTCTCACTAAATTTTCTCATATTCTAGATATGTTTCACTGTAACTTTAATTTTCACTGATTTTAACAACTAACCAGTCAAAACTGTCTCTTTTCACTGGTTGTCTATGCATTTGGTGATAAAGTAGTATTTCTGAAATTGCAGCTGTTTAGTCAGCTTTGATAAAGCAAAATCTTGAGATTGGATAAAAAAATCTATCTGTTATACTTTTGGATAATTTTCTGTTTCAGCTTGTCTGATATTGAATTATGCAGTCATTCTTATTTAAATTCTGTGTTTTAGGGACACACATCAGAGCTCCATGAGTAGTTTAATTGAAGTGCTGAGTTATATTTTGGAATTCTATACCACCAAATCTGTGGCATGTAAAATGGCAATCCTAGAAACAAACGACTTTTCTCATTAAAAATATCTGCTAATTTTCTGCAAATTGCACTAATTGCTCATTCAACAGTAGTAATGCACACAGCATGGTATAAGAGGAAGATCTCATCTTCAGTGGATTTCTGCTCTCTGTACACACTCCAGTCACACACAGAAGAGCTGGAAACAGTGCCAATGAATCAAAGAAATCACTGGCCTCTTTTATTCTATTTTTAGTGTCCTCCCTGTTTCTAGTAGAGCCTTTGCTGTGAAAACATGCTGTTGTATTTTTCTGAAAATATGATGAGTAATTATTTTTTAAAGCATAGCCAAAAAGGAGAATAATCTAAGGCCATCCAATCCAGAGCCTGTTGGAGTGGGTAATTAGCAAGCCACCATGAGACAGTTCTGCTTGCATGAGTATTAAACATTTATGCCACTGACAAGTGATTGAGCTCTCTCCATCCCAGCGTGAGAATAAGAGGCCACCAGGTCTCTCCATCAAGACAAGGCCCAAAATGTTACTCTATCCCTGAGGAAACAGAGCAGGAAGGAAAAAGTAAGAGAGCTTGGTTTTAGAAAGGACTCCTGCTTCTTTTCTAATTTTCCTTTGATAGCTGAGCCTCATTAAAAGCAATGATTGGTAAAGATGTGATAAAGACACTGTTGGGGGAAGAAGGGAGATTATTTGGGGAAATTAAATCAGAATGCAGATGCAAGGAAGATTGACACATTAAGCACTGTGGAAAGCAGAATGTGCTGTTGTTACACTGTGTGACAGGAGAGGCTGTAAAACCTAAAATCAGCTGTGAGAAGAATAGAGGAATGCGATCAGACCTGACTGAGTTCGTGACTGAAACATTCAGAGCTTTCCCAAAAATCCTTTAATCTCTTTGCAGTTCTCAAGCCCTTCTAACCTCTCACTTCTGAGGTGGCCTTACCTGGTTTTATACTGTATGGTCTCATCTGATTCCTGGTTTGTTGCAGAAAATGGAACTTTATTTTTCATTATGTCTGTAATGAGAGAGTTGTACTTAGCAGTCACTGCCTTTATGGTTGTCTAAAAATCAAAAGAATCAAAGGACTGCTTTGTATATACAAGTGGCTAAACAGCAATATTAGGAAATTATTGAAGGTAGCTATGTCAAAAAGCCTCTTCATGCTGAATGTTCAACTGTTGTATGCTTGACCTGCTTGTTTAAGTTTGTAAACTCTGGAGAAAAAATACTGTGTTATCTGTTTGGATCCTTGTGTTGTAAACCCTTCAAACTATTTTTTTTTTGGTGTTTGAGTACATTTGGAACACAAACTCAAAATATAAATCAAAGGACATCCAGTCTTGAAAGCAGAATACCTTGGGTAAAAGACAAGTCTTCTCTCATAGTACTTCTGAGGGGTAGACAACCTTTGCCTGCACCACTGGTCATTTGGTGGCTGAATTAACACTGCCATATGGGAGGTCTGGGCTTCACTTGCAGCCAATGCAACAATCATCTACTTGGCTTCTGAAATTCCCAGTGGCAGGTGGATGATGCTGGAGATTTTTTTGTGGAACATTGCTTTTCTACTTTATAACCAGACAAGGCTTTTATTTTCCTTTACTTCCCCACCATCCCCACAAGGTTTTCACTAGAAATGAATCACAGTCTCATGGGGGATGAGTGTGTTCTGTATGTCTTCTGAAAGGTTCAGCAGCCAAGGTTTGTATAATTTTGTCTTTGATAAGGGGAAAAAAAAAGAGAACAAGACATTTCAGAGATTTTAGGAGATATAAGAGCAAGCTTTCACTCTGAACTGACTGTCCTATCAATTGCAGCATGAAGAAAACAGGACTTGACATCTCACTGGATAAATTTATGCTTTTAGATATGTGTTTAACTTTTCTTCCATTCCCCACTGAACAGAGAAGTTTTAGTTTCTGAATGACGAGGGATATTATTAAATATTTTTAAATTTACCAGTTCCTCCTAATGATTAGTGCCACTGATGTTGCCTAAGCTCGAACAAAGTACAAAGATTTATGAGAACAACTCTATCAAACATGCTTCACTATTAAATAAAAGAGTTCAGAAGCTTAATGTCAAGGGTCAAAAACATAGGAATTCTGGTCTGGGTCCTTTCACTTAATTTTAGAGGTTTATTTGTGAGTTTTGATATTTTGATTCCTTTTCTTGCCGATGGAAAGAACCTGGTTCTTTACAGACGCGAATTATGCCAATCTCAGCTCTAACTTTGGGTGAGTTATCTGACCTCTAAATGCCTGTTTTCTTTCTCTGTAGTCCTCTCTGGCTCAGATGTACTTAAGTGGAAAGAAACTCATCCTGCATCCTAATTGGATTAGGAATGCTGACAGCTTAGAATTTTGTTCAAACATGGGAGCATCTCCGATATGTAAAATACATATCTTGTCATCAAGCTAACACCCCAAATTAGATTTCTTAAATGTTATATTTATATATGACTCAGTTTCCCATCTGTGAAATATTCACAGAGAGCTTCCTCACTTCAAAGACATGCTGTAGATTTTTAGAAAATAGTAAGAGAAGCTTTTTAAGGTGATAAAATATTCTTTATAGATATATAAAGTGCTGTGGAAACCAGGCTTCAACAAAATGGGGTTTATAAGTAATTAGGCCACACCATACTTAACAGAGAAATTAAAAAAAAAAAAGGAATAAAAAGAAAAGAGAAGGAATTAAAGAAGCAGAAGAAAATAAACTGAATAAAAATACCATTCACTGAATATCACTAATTTCTTTGCATAAATATGATAAAAGTTCTGTAGATGTCAGAATATGATATCATATTGACAAACTAGTCAAGAGGTTAGAAATCAGGTTACATGAGCTATTTATGTGTGGAGGTTTTGTCATGTTGTAGTCCTTGAATTTGTTGCCTTCATTGCTATTTTTAGTGGAACATTTAGTTTGTGGTCTGATCAAACAATTGGCAAATACTTCTGAACACAATTTCAAATTTAATTACTCATTATATTTATGCATAAGTATGTCTCAATTTTTTAATGAGCATTTGAACAATCTTTTTCTTGAATTTGAAGGAATACTGGTTCTCATACATATCTTCATTTTCTTGGGCAAACAAGTGTATTTATCAGCCAAAAATGAATGCTTGTTCTTTGCTATTCAATTAATTAATATTTGCTAAACATTTGACTCAGTTTTATCTTATTTACAATATTATGATGTCCTAGCATACAAAAATAGCTGCTGTGGTAACACTCTTATGAACTTTAAATGATAAATAACTTTGGCTCACACTCTGTCTAGGTATTGCAATTCCTAATCCCCTTGAAGCTGATTTAGAGTATTTTTGTCATTCCTTTTTTACAGACAAGCAGAGGAAGGAGGTGAGAAAACAGCATAGCCATCCACTGAAACTTTACAGCCACCTGAAAGGAGGTTGTAGCCAGGTGAGGGAGAGCCAATTCTCCCTGGCAGTCAGCGACAGGACAAGAGGACATAGCCTCAAATTGTGCAGGTGGGGGTTCAGGTTGGACATCAGGAGGAATTGCTTCACTGAAATGGCTGTCAAATGTTGGAATGGGCTGGAGGTGTTTAAGGAAAGACTGAGCATGACACATTGTCTGGTCAAGAAGGTGGTGATCACTCAAAAGTTGGACTTGATAATCTCAGAGGTTTTTTTCAACCGAATTGATTCTCTGTGTGTGAGTGTGTGTAAGATATGTGCCACAATGATCGACCAACTTGGTGCAAAGGCAGCTTTAAGCAACATAAAGCCAGGTAAACTGAGGTAGCTGAGATTAAGATGAAGCAGTTCCCAGTGCCAGCAGCACTGTGGATCTGGCGGAGAACAGCTGGGTAATTTCCTCCGTTGGGCTTTTACTGACTGGTGCATGCATGCACACACATGCACTACTGCTCTGGACTGAGTTTGTGTTGATCTAAATCTCTGGTTTGTGGAAATAAATGTTTTCATTAACATTGTAATAAAAAGAAACCACACAAATTTTTCCTGACTTGCAGATAAGGGCATCATATGTGGTAAACAGCTGGAGTAGAATGAACCAAGTATTACTCACACTTAAAAGGGTTATTTGTAATTTTCTGCCCAAGGTAGAATTTATTCCAGTTGGAAAATAGGAGTCATTATTATTATTATTATCTTTTTCTTCATAAGAATACAGGATATAAGCCAAGGATATCTTGCTCTGTCAGTCCCAGATCTGTCATGTCATATTTTAATCATGTTTGCCAAAACTTAAGAATGATTATTTTTTTCCTTTGTTTTTACTGTTTTCTAATAGAAAGGAGTTTTAGAGTGTTCCTTCCCTGATAGTGTGAAACTTTTATTAAATATCCAGGCTGGATTTATTCTCAGCCAGTTCACATGCATTTGTTTCAATGTCAGAGTTGCTAATAACATGGCCAGGGTGAAATAGCTCATTTTCTTCCTTCATATTTCGGGAGAGCAGCTGCATGTCTTCTGGCTCTTTATTTTGTTTAGGTAAATACATCAAGCCTTTTTGTTCTCCTTTTGTAGAATAAGTTTTTCACTATTCAGCTTGTGCAAGGCTAGCAGGAAAAGGACTGACTTCATAACTTGAGGCAAAACTAGTATGCCAATAATGTACATTCCTGTTTGCAGAAACTTCTGTAGCTATTACGTCAGGTTGGAGACTGCCATGAGATGAATGCATTTGGGGTCACAGGGAATATGGCTACTTAAGTCTCTGAAACACATCATCTTCATCTCTGAATCTGGAGAAGAGAAGATTGCTGTGAGCAGCTTCTATAGAGCAGAACTGATAGTCATCTCACTGAGTCAGTACAAGTTCACCAGTTTAGAGAAGCTGAAGATCAATCTGATACATTTATTTTTCTAAGTTTATTTGTGTTTACCCTCACACCTCTTGCATACCATATGAATGTCCCAAGTGACAGAAGTCGTTGTAAGAGAAAATGGAAGAAAAGCTATGGGCAAAATATATGCTGATCTCTTTCTAACAGATTTAGGTATACTGTATTGTTGAATACAGCCACAATATATTTTAAACCCAAAATATGACATCTTCACTGAAAAAAACCAAAGAAAATTCTTCTGTCATTCTCCATATTTTATTTTCAGGAAATAAATACGATAGCCTTCTAATATGCAAGATTGTTGTGCATTATGACTATAACTTCACATTGTACCTGTGTTAGTTCTAGGTGGGCTGCTTTCTATCATCTTCCAGGGTAAAGTGGTTTTGGGTGATTTTTTTTTTTCCCCACTAGGATTTCCTAAATTACAGTAATCCAATTCTTGCTAATTGATATCTAATTTGAAGATTTTTTTCTGTAACACACAGCAGCTCCATGACTCCTGAAGGTTACAACAATATAAAATATTTGCTTAAGCCAAGTTTTCAAAGTTGTTTTTTTTCTAATCTTTTATTTTTATGTGTCTTGTATTGTGATTATGAAAATACAAGGATTAATTTCTGAGCACTTCATTTTTTCTCATCTCTACTGGGACTTTTGTTTGTCCAAGAAACTTCTGCACAGGACAAGGTTACATAAGAGGGCAATCCAAACTGTGGATCTTTCATCTTACACACAAGTTTATAAACTCAAATTTGGAGACTATGTTTTAAATCATAGCCTTTTAAGTTTCTTTACCTTTCTTGAGAAGATTAATGTTTGAGATTCTAATGCATAATATTTGAATTATTCATTTTAATTAAAATTGATCATGAGAACTAATTAAAAGACACACAACTGGTTACTGGAATCATAGTTTGACTACTTTTCAAAAATACCATTTGGTGTTCAACATTAGGCTCATGTTGATTTTAGAAATTATATTCTATAAATAATAAGGGCCTATAATTAATTCTGCATAAGAATTTGGAAATTTAATCTTTCATAAAAAGATTTTGAGCAGTGCCTTCTGGTTTTGGAAAATCATGGGTTCTTTTTTCACATAAAGCTTTATGCAGCACTCAAAAATGTCAACTGAAAAAAAGTTTAAAATGACCTCTTATTAATTTCTTTTTCTCTAGATTCTAAAGTGGGATTCAGCAGCCTTTCCATTAGCCTTGCTGGAATATTGTAGGAAGATACGTAGAATCACAATAAATAAACCGTCTTGTAGAAAAATAAATATTGAGAGTAATCCACTGGATCACCAAATCTAGGAAATTAATACTTGCTATTATAGCCAATCTGATTACAAAAATCAGGTTTAATCTCAGCAATAAGTAGATTCTTGACTTCATTGTTATTGCTCAGGAAGTTCTCGCCATTCTTATAATTAGGAAATCTCAGATTTCCAGTCTAAATGTATTAATTGTCAATTCATGCTCATTTCTTTGAAAAGCTCTTTACTTGACCTCAGATTATGACTTGATGACTAATTTTGAGAGCTATGATGGGAATCCATTATCACCTATTCAGAGAGATGTTCTTAATGCATTGTCTAATTTCCACTGCATGAAATATAGTTTCACCATTTCTATTCTGTGTCTGACTGAGGTTGTTGAAAGGAATAGAACAAAAAGAAATATTTTAAAAGAGTTTTTAGCTACCTTAGCTTAAGACTTGTGCAATGATTTCAACAAAATGGAGAGATGCCAGGAACTGTAAAAGTAGAATTTAATAGCTGAAGGTGAACTTAGAAGTACTTATTTCTATTTCTGGTGAAAATATTGCACTGAAAGGAAACAGATTGTGCAGAGAGGAATAAATGAGGTATTCTCTAGAAAACTTTCCATCCTATGTTTTAATATCTTTGAAATTTTTCATTTAAGTATATTATTCAGAGAAAATTTGCAGCTTTGACTATGGATTTTTTTTTTTCTGAATTGTCATGTGTTTCCTGGAACTCTTACATAGCTGCTTTTCCTTCGAAATAAATTTTATTGGTGTCAGACAAAAGCTTAATTAATCTACATCCATACTGATAATCAATTTCTCAAAATAAAAGCCTTTCAAAACACAGGAAGGTTTTAGGGCTGAGTTGGACATATTTGTGTTACTCACCTAGGGTGAAAATGTTTGAGGAACACTGACAGGGAAGAGTCCTGTGGGTTGGTACTAGGGAAGTGTTAGTGGGATTTTGGGATCTTTACATAAATTTGAATTTAAAAATCTTTGACATTGATTGTGATGTTCATGTTCATCACTTTTTTGAAGACCAGATCTATTCCCAGTAGAACAGCTTACACAGACTTCAGAAATTTTATGTCACCCATGTGGCTCATATATATTTTTTTCCCCTCTCTATTGAGTGAACTAGATTGGAAACATTTCCAAAGCAGTGAAGAGCTCTGACCCACATTTCCATGATGAAAAGATTCTTTCTCTGACAGCCTGGCAAGGTGCTGCCCTCCAAAAGATGAGCAACATACTGAAGACTTGCCTCAGGACAAGTTCTGCTAGGATCCACGGAGAGCTGGATTAGCAGGGTCAAATGCCAAGGATATTTGTAGAGGGAAGAAAACATTGGCTAATATCAGCTGTGTGCTTCCTGACTGGGAAAAGGAAGGGCAGAAGAGAAGAAATAGGTTTTCAGATTTAGGCAGTTCTGAGTAAAAGCTCCAAGAGATGAATCAAAGTTGGGCCATCTGTTTATTGAAAGAGGAAAGACTCCATAAACAGCTGTAGTGGTACCAAATATCATTGTGTTAAACTGTGAAGATAAAAAAGCCCCAAACAGGACTCCAAAAAAATTTTGGAACTGTTGAGTAAAGTCACAATGATCCACAAATTGCAAAATGGATACACTATTCTGACTCTGAAGAAGCTTGAGGTGAAGGATGTTTTGCTCCTATCCTTCTGCTGTATGGTAAAAATAGTGGATAGGTTTACCTTCAGCAGTGGTAAATGGATTTGAAACAAAAACATTATCTCTGAATGGACAGTAACAAATTACGAAGCCCAGAAGAGTTTATATTAAAAAAGAAGGGTAAATTTTCTTGTACCCTAAAGTCTCTAAATTGTCTTTGTGATTTAAATTTCTTATACACAGAGATTCCATTAGTAACTATTATATTGCCACAGATTAAAAGTATGTGTGAACAACTGGAATCTCTCAAGCCATCAGTTACTCTTCAATAACAAATGTTTTCATTGACTTGGAGACAGTTATAGCAGGTTTTCATTTTTAATGTACCTACAGTAATTATCCATGTTCTGCTGATGGTTATTTATTACTGAATTAAAACGTATTTGGGGGATAAAAGCCCATTAGGCCAAAGCATTGTGTCAAACCCAAAAAGTTGCGATGAATTTTGGGTATGGAAGTTCCTACTCCTGGCTTCTGTATATTTATGGCCAGGTAGCAAGCTTCAGAGAAAAAGAATATTGTGTTAATGTAACTACCTGCTTCTATAAAGTTAGAAAAGAATTTGTATTATGCATCCAGCAAGCCTAACCAGAGCAAAGCACATTCACAGACTAGTATGCTATGATATTAGGTATCACACCCTTCTTAAGGAGCAGTTTTCTTTCCAACCTTGATTCAATATTAGTGGGGAAGAACTGATTAAAAAGAAAAGGTTCTGCTAGTTAGAAATAGCAATACATTTTTCAGGAATCAGCTCATACATATGCCTAATAAATTAACTCATCTTTATAGAAAAAAACTGCAAATATATTTTATTCAAAGGTACATTGCTTGTTTTGAATCTTAAATTCATTAATCTTTGTGAATTTTTACACTTGTCTGATATGGTTTGAAACGCTTGTTCTGATGTATCAGCTGAGGGTAATAATCTATTTGAATTTATGGGGAATATTATCACTGTGAGGTGTGGGAATTTTCATGTATAACTTGAGAAACAAGTAAATTCCTGTGCTCTGGGATGTGGGAGAGAAAACATTATTTTTCTTTAATAAATCATTGTAGTTTTAATTATAAGTGACTTAGCTAAATTCAATAATGTGATGCACCTCATGATTTCTGCAGTGTTTTTTTTTTTTTACCTTTCCAGTATAACCTATCCATTCTTATTATGTGTCTTTGGAAGGTGCAAAAATTTCTCAGAGGCAAAATCCTTTTACCTACCAATTCCTTTTCCTGGCTGTGTTTCAAATTGGTGACTTTTACATCACCCTGCACTATCTCTTTTCCAGAAAGAATTACATATGGGTAGACTGACTTCAGGACAGTTGCTTCTTTTTCTTTTTCCTTTGTGGTTTGGTTTGGGTTTTTTTTCTTTTGTTTTTTGGGTCTTTTTTTTTTTTTTTTTTTTTACTGTGGTAATCCCTGAATGAAGGTTCCTGGATACGTTATGACAGCTCAATCACATCTTTAAATTGTGCTAAACTGTGGTGGAAGCGAGGGGGACACTCTGCAGCCAAGAGTTATTGGAGAGCAGCATGCCCTGATTAGGCCCAGTTTGTCCCTTGGCAAAGCTTGTGTGTTGGTGTTATGTATGTGTATGTCCTTTCTGTCAGCTGGTGCTAGGCTTTCCATGCCAGAAATATTTCTGTTAGGTATCCAGGTCTTCCTGCTGTTGAAGTGGCACATAGGGAGTAGATTTTGACAGGGCAATTTTCTGGACGGCTATTAGAAATTTTTTGGAGGCTGTATACTGGATGCTGCTTTATTCCAAAGCAAATATTTTTTCTGTACTGCAATAGCTTGTTTTGTTTTGTTTTTAATTAATGACCTATTTGTAAATGCTATGATACATCTAGAACAGTGGTCAAATTCATATTACCTCGGCAACGTTGCCTAATTCAGGAGTTGGGGTTTATCTGTTGCATCAGGTTGGTGGGGATGAAGGCAAGGAAAGGCTGTGCTCCTCAGTAGCATGGGTGCTCAGGGTCTTCTGAAAGTTTTATGCAAAAAAATCCCCAATTAGTGAAAGGAGCGTGTTCTCTGGCAGTGCAGTTGACTTTTGCTACCCTTTTTAACAAATTGTAGCTTTGAACTTTTGACCTTTATTCAAATTTTAGAGCATGTGTCAAGGTATCATCATCTGTTAAGTTGCTCACAATCAGGCTAATCATAAGTAACTCACACTGAATTGGGTATCCTGATGCAGGTGCTTTGTGGAGTCTTTAAAGTAGATATTGCATTGCATTGTTGTCCTCAGCCATGAGAGACTGAGCTCAATGAGCTCCCCTGATTGTTTGTACCTCTCTACTGCCACTTCTACAGTGAATGGAGGGAGAAACAGCCATATTCAACCACTCATGAAATAAATTGCCTTCTGAAATTTTCTCCACTGACTGTGCAGAAGGAGAGGGGTTCAAATGTTTGTGTTAGAGCCTAAAACCAGGTGGACCTGGTGATTTATTAAAGAAATATGGATATTGATCTAGCACCGATATCCACCTGTGACAGACAAAAACTCTCTAACAGTTTAAAGTTAGAAAGTGTATGTTTATTACGACACTGGGCGACATGCGGGATAGCTCCCAAATACACACCGTGCCCCTCAGGTGATTACAGAGTCCTTTTATCCATACAAGTATTGAATACCCAAAATACAAATACATATTCATCATTTTGGTACATCCCATTCCTCGCTTTGTATGCTAATCAGTTCAAAAGCTATTAAGCATGCGTAGTTTGTTCCTTGAAATGGGTCGGTGGTCCCTTTCATGGGGAGGGGTCCCAAAATGAGGAAGTAAATGAAGTCTTCCTCATTCTGACCTTTCTACCTTTTCAATGCAAATGTGACAAATTAACCCTTCGTAGAACTCCCATTTCTTATCTGTAATTGGTTTCGGAACAGAAAAGGCCCACAATTGTCTTATGTTCCTAAAAGCTATTTGTCAGTTTCTATATTCTTCATTACAAACCCAGCTAACTAAACATTGTGTTGACAAGCAATCAATTATTAGTTAACTACTAACTCTTAACTTCATCAAGCAAGGCCTACCCATTTATTTTAACTAATTCCAATAAAGCTTATTTCTAACGAAAATCTTAGCTCTTCTAAAATCTCTAAATTTCTTAAAGTTTATGTTTCACTGGGCATTCAAATTGCATTTTCTTTCCTGAACATTGGACATTCGGCTACATTAAGATAATGAAATCTTGAGTTCTTGGTTTGAAACATCTGAAGTCTGAATGGCAGTCTTGCACACCTAATGTTAGTCTTTTACATTTATGTTTGAGTCCACGATGGTGGTCTGCATTATGTATCTAGTTATGTATGCTGCTAAAACTGATACTGAGAAGAATCATGTACCCCTGTGTCTCTGAAGTGTCATAACAATATCCTTTGATAACCGCGTTCTTTTCCTTTGGATAAAATGCTTTTACTGTGGGATTCTTTCAAATTTCATTGGAAATCCTGAGGGATTCAGACTAACTGCTGCATGGTACCTGTTTATAATGGAGCATCTTGAAGCTGGTGTCACAAGTAAGTAGTACCCAGTGATTAATCGCTCAAGAAAACCTGTTTTTTTTTAATTTTTAATTCAGAAAGCTAGATTGTCATGTTCCTCTTACCTCTTACCAAATTATAGAAATAGCTGTTTGAAAAAGAACTTCTAGTAGAAGGAAGGCATCTGTTCAATTTCCTTTGTACTTCCCCACACTGGATAATATTGAAAACTAAAGATGTTATTTTCCCCCTTGTTTGTCATCAGAAAGGATAAAACGCACGTTACTTTTCATTTCACTGTTGTTTATCTGTAATCAAAAGAGAAACAATGTTTAAATTAAGAACTTCAATATTCCCATCCTGATATACAAAGTTCTACAAAGCTAGTATTTTGCTGACTAGATGTTTCAAGGAATCACTAGGCTTGCCCATGCATAAATGCTGCTTAGGAAATGAGGTCTCCTAGTATGCAACTACTAGTGAAAATAATGATTGTCTTTCAGGTTGGTTGGTTTGGGGTTTTTCTTTTATTTCAGTGACAATTCTGTACAGGTGGCCAGGCAATTGTGAATCACTGTATATTTGTGTATGCTGATATTCCTTTAGAATCATGGAGCAATAGAATGTTTTGGGTCAGAAGGGACCTTCAGAAATCACCTATTTTAATCTCCTCCCATAGGCAGGGGTGCAAAACTGGGTTGCTCGAAGCCTAATCCAACCTAATCTTGAACACATCCTATGATGGAACATCTTCAGCTTCTCTGGGTAACCTGTTCCAGTGTCTTGCCACCCTTATCACAAAATAATTCATTTTTATGCGCTACCTACACCTGCCCTCTTTGGGTTTAAAATTGTTGCTCTTTGTTCTGTTACTACAGACAGGCATAAAAAAATCTGCTTCTGTCTTTCTAAGAAATTCCTTTGTATTCTGAAAAGCTACAGTAAAATCTCCCTGGAGACTTCTTAAGGTTGAACAACCCAACTCTAAACCTGTTTTCATAGGAGAGGTGTTGCAGTTTAATGCCTTTACTTTTGATATTTAAGTAAGGCAAATATTCTGGACCATCACCTGCCTTGTAATGAGCTACCAAATACCACCTACCCAACTGCCTTCCACCACGACTTCATTGCTCCCGTGCCCAACCATTAAACCTCTTTTGACTGAATCCCCAGCAATATAGGTCATACAGAAAATCACATTTCTACAAGGGCTGTAAAGAACAAGATGTTACTGAGTGCTTTTTGTCTGTATTTCATCTTTTATCCTAAAAGTCGATTGAAATAATTTTTCTCCAGCAGTCCTCTACTTCATCGGTCGAAGGTCTCTGCAATCCCAGGTTTTGGACTGATTGAATAGTGTTACAGACTTTTGCAAGATGTGATAGGGAAGGCTAGTGTTTAGCAGGAAAACTCAGCTTACTTTTTTGCCTTATTTTTTTTCCCCTACAAAGTTACCACATGAAGGAAACAAATATATTAGGAAAAAACTCCACAGCCATATCAATGTTGCCCCACTTAGTTTACAACCTGTTGTGAAATTTTTACCTCCCTTATAAATTACTTTGAAGAAAAACAGAAATCCAACTCAATGTATTTATTTATTTTAATGTAAATCCATACCATTTATACCTAAAATTTACCTGACATCATGCCTTCTGTTTGACTGTGACCAGTACTGGATGCTTAGGAATGATCATAAGTTATACACAAATTTAGGAAGCAACAGAGGAACAGTGATCACACTTGGGGATGCAGGTTTTTCTCTGACTGTTTTAACTCTATCTTATTTCCATTTTCTGTCTCCTTGAAGGGCTAAAGTCCATTTATGTTTACTGTCATTATTAAGAGGTCATGAAGCACTTCTAACATTTTAAGATTTACACCTGTTAAATTATTTATATATTTTATTTTTCTGTATCCTTTTGGAGGTGGGCTGACTAAACTGGTATTTAACACTCAAAAGAGTGAATGCACACTGTGTTTATAAAACACTAAAGTTACATCCACTGTTTTTGCATGTTCCCACTATTCCTAACATCCTACCTGACCACAGATGAGTGTCAAGTTGGTGGTGTTAGAAAAGTATACATAGTGACTCTTGGGGAACTTCTCCGAATGTTTCTACAGACTTTCTACAGGTCTGTCTCTGCTATTCCTAACTGTATATTTTGTTTATTTGGTTGGTACTGTGATTTGACCAACTGGGCTTTAAGTAACAGATTTGTGGGTGTTGAAGCCTGAAGAACTCTCAGGAAATACTGCTATGTGCTTGTCCATATGTCCACATACAACTGACTTTTCCTCTTACATTCTCCCATGTTCTATCTCTGGGGCATCCATTGTTAGGTACTTGGGAGTAGGGTAAGGCTCAGGGTGGATTGGTTCAAGGTCCAGCACTTCAGACTTGTGTGCTTGAAATGTCACACAAGCAGTATCATGTAGGGAAATCTACTTGTTGCTGCAAAGAATCCTTTCATGAATTATTATGTGGATTTCTAATATGCATTGATACCATTGTGTGTGGACAGAAAATTTCATTTTCCTTCATTTTGGTTACAGTTTTATTATTCTCTGGTCTTGTAGAGGGATCTTCATTCACCTCCCTGACTCAATTACACAGTGATACTTTCTTTTCTCCTTAACTAAATCATTTTTCAAGGCTTCTAAATATATTCCAATTTATGTGTTGGGAAAGAAATTATTTACATCCAGACTAATAAGAAACTTGATCGTTGTTACACTAAACACAGCAATACAAGGACCCAGTACTATAAATTTACCAAGCCAGATCAGGCAGCTCCTATGCAGATACAGTGAATAAGGGAAATTAGATGTCTGTGGCTGAGCCACAATAGCCATCACACTGATGGTCCACACTTCAAGAAGCAAGAAGCAATGCTGTACTAAGGAGAGTGTTTGAAATCCTACTTGTGTCTTGGTCCAGAACAGCCAGATTAATTTAGACACTGAACTCAGACTGGGTTTGTTTTTTTTTTTTTTTGCTTGGTATATATCTAGGCAGAGCAGTTTGTCTTTGACTGGGTTACCTCATAGTGTTGTGTTATGGGAAATGAAATTTGAAAAAGAATGTCAGCATTTCCGTACATCACCAAAAAGATAACTTTAAATGACAAGGAAGAAAAGTTAAGAGTATACGTACCCGTAACCTGATAACAGTTTGTGTAGACGCATCTGACATAATATTCAGCAGATTGCTGTCAAGTTTGGGTACTGAGAGATTATTTCTAGGCTCTGTATTTCTGCAAAGCATGTAGGACTGGATAGCCATGCTTCAGAGGAATTCTTTTGCAAGGGTGTAATATAAGCATTCTTTGTGAGCAGCAAAGGCAAATACTGGTCATAGGTTAAAGCCTTAGAAATCAAGGTGATAACCTTCAAAAGGAGCTACTTCTGCAGCAAATGAACCGGCTCTTTATGCTCTATCTAATTAATAAGTTTGCAATGTTCTTTCAGCCCTGATGTTGGAGAGAGATGGCCATTAACCATACAAATCAGCAATGCGGTGATCAGGGTGACAAGGCAGGTCACCCTCTTGCACTGTGGTGGAAAACGCATTTTCTCCCAGCCCTCTCGTCAAGCACTGGAAATTCCCCAGTGGATCTAGTCCATGGCCAATTTATCTCATTAATGGGAGATCCCATGACTTTTTGTACCTCATTATAGATGCCCTGTCTATATGGTGTGCTGTGCTGGATTTTGCTGGGGTAGAGTTAATATTCTTCACAGTGACTGGTAAGGGTGTGGCTGTTTTTTGGATTTGTACTGGAAATAGGGTTGGTCACACAAGGATGTTTTTTTTTTTTTTTATTGTTGAGCAGGGCTTATATAGAGCCAAGGTCTTTTCTGCTTCTAGTAGAGACCCACCTATGAGTGGCTCTATGGGGTTTGGTTACTGATTGTGTTTAAACCATGACACAGAGGTAGAGTATTTCAGTAGTTTTATTATTATGCATGCTTTTATTAACCTTCTTTGTCCTTCCTCATCCCGGTGGCAAAATCCCCATTGGACTATTACCAGTAATATGGGAACAGATTCAGTTCCATTAGATTTATAGAAAGAGAAAGCTGTGATCATTCCAAGTTCCATCAGCATTTTGAGATACATGTTACTCAATGTTTTGTACGTACAAGGTAATTTCACTGAATACTTGTTATAGTTTCTTAACCTTGCTGCAATATTTCTGATGCCCAGGAGAAGGAGAGCATGCAACCAGTGCTGTATTTGAGATTCTCATAGACACTCAAAGCCTTGAAATACAGCTCCAAAATAGTGTAAATTCCAAAGTAGGAAGGTCAGCCTAATTTTAATCTTTATTTTGCATCTCTTGATAATGTTAACATTTTCTAAATATTGCTCTTGCTGAAGCAGTTGAGTATTTAAAAAAAATATTTCATGGAAAAAATTTCGCTAGTTTAAATTTGGACTAACCCTTACCAATACAAATACATATGTATGTTAAGAAAATTTGCCTGGCTTTAATAATTTAAGTCTTTGTCAAGATCATCTTCACTGACTTTTTAAGTTTCTAAAGAGGTGTATTTATAGCTTATTTTTGCCTTATGTCTTTCCTCACTAAGTTTAGTAATGAAGAAATGGCCTCCTTTTCCCACCAAGAGCATCAGTTGGCAACTGTATGAAAAAATGAGACAAATTCACCTTCCTGTTGTGTCCCTTCACTCTGAAACACTGCAGAGTTTAAATTCTGCTGTAACTTTGTTTATTATCTCTCTCACTGTTGCTGTTCCCCTCTTGTTCTTTCTTTCAGTCTCTTTCTTTGGATCCCCTGCTTCTCTATTCTGTCAGGTTGCAAAAGTGATGATTTTGTATTTGGGAATATTTTTTTCTGCATAAAATATTCTAAGACATAACAATTTAGCATGCTGGACAAACACCAGGATTTATTTTTCTCAGTCAGGTGGATCCAAAACCCATTGTAATCAATGGAAATAACACAGTATGATTCAGTAGGATTAACTCCAATATGAGTAGAAGCAATTGAACATAATTAAAAAGCGTGGCCATCCCATAAAAGACATTCAAAGACTGCCGCCCTCTTTACTGGGGAGCGGTGGGGGTAAATTGTAAAAATAGGCCTACTTATTTGTCTTCTCTGAAAGGTGACACTTGTGATGACTTAAAATGAAGCCCAAGTGTGCCTCTTTGTGTATGAAATCAAAGTCTGAGGAGCAAAAGCCAATGGAGTTTCAAATAATTCAAAGAACAGATACTGAAGAAGTTTTTTGTATCTTTTTCTCTGTTCTTTTAGCTTCAAAGATAGTGTGAATACTTCTGCCTACCTGAAAATTTCTAGCAAAAGTAAGAATAAGCAAATTTAATCAGAAAAATTTTGGTGGAATCCTACTGAGAGACTTTAGTAAAAAAGATTCTGTATGACTCAAGAACAAAGGCTAATGAAGAAATTACTGGGCATCATTAAGTATTAAATTGCTGTTTTGCTCTCTAATAGAGGACTGTAACTCATTCTAGAGCCTGATTTTTTTTTTTTTTTTTAAATGGAATGAGCATCAAAAACGATTATCTACAAAAGTAACTGATATGTAGAGGTACCTCTATGCTGTTCCTTGCAATACTGGGTAAGGAGGCAAAAATGTTTGAAATTAAAATCTACACTATTTGACATTTTGAACCAGAAGTATGACTGATAACTAAGACCGAAATCTAAACTGAGAGGTTAGGAATTCTTAAAATATTTGGTTTTAACCTATTCATGTATCTTTTCATCTTCTTCACTCTGCAAAAAGCAGCATACATGTGCAATGATTTGTGGGTGGCTGTAAGCAATGACTTCTGTTGCCAGGGTTGAATCTGTCACTAATTTGCTTGTGTGCTTCTGAAAATCAAGGCCTTTTACTGCTCCCAAGGCCTTTTACTTTTTATTTGGGTGCATGTTCTACATCATATAATTTGCCTAGTCTGGGAAAAAATATGAAGAAGAGAAGGTAAATGTAAGGCTGATGTAAGCATTTTAGAGAAATCATCATTTCAACAAGTGGATCAAGAAAAGCTAACAGCATCTCATTATCCCATTCATATGTTCCATTGACTTGAGTGTTTAAAAGGCATTTAGCTTGCGGAGTTGGATTTAGATTTGCTATGACAGGAATGGCATTGCCTTTTATATTGATTCTTGCAGACTTCAGTCAAATGGAAAAATGTTATATCCATGCTTTCCCCAAATTCCTGACCCTATAGTTTGGGCCATTAGCCATTGAAGGCCATTGTTATTATCGTACTGTCTTGGTGCTAGAACTGGAGATTTTATTTTCCTTATGAATGTCATTTCAGTGCTGTCATTCCCAGATATTCCCCCCACTTTTGTTAGATAACGCATGCTCAGCAGATGGAGGAAAGGATGAAGCGTCAATTCCCTTCAGCAGTGTAAGTGAGGAAGAGACAAAACCCAAGTGCCACTGTCACCAGCTATTAAAAATCTGGAGATGGAGATTGCTAACAAAGCATAGAGTGGTGGATATTCAACTGTATTGCAAATTTTGGTTCTTTTTACTGTGGGTGTTTTGGCAACATGTCCTCTGAAACAAATTCTCAGCAGGATCTTCTCTTTCAGAGCAGTTCCCTTTAATTGGGCTCTTACTTTCTGTTGTCTTGTTAATACTGTTCTAAGATTCTTGTTTCTTCTTTAGCTTTATGGATAGATATTTAATATGTGGATTAGCTTGGAACAATAATTTCTGCCAAAAGCATAAGATGTCAGTATTTGCCAGGTTTCAGTTTTTTAACAGCATGATCCCAACAGCAGGCCATGGTCTTTTCCTATATATTCTTTGATGGTCAACAGTATATAAGGAAAAACAATTTCTGGAAACTCTTTAATTAGAATGACTGATGTTTTCACTGAGGTTTGCAGACAACACTTGACATTTCAGTGTATTTTCTGAGAAAAGACCTCAGTGACAATTGATAGAAAAACATCTGCAATACTGAGAAGTAATATATTTATCTACTTCTGATATTTCTGGGAGCCTTACAGCTCAATCTCAAGGTCATAAAGTCCAAGCTCTATTTTGGCAAATACAGAACTGACTCTCAGAGTTTAGAGCACTGCAAAAAACTCAAAGTACTCTCCTGTTTGAACAATGCTTTCCAAATTTAGAAGGCATGGGTTCTTCTCTTGATAGCAGTCTTCAGGTCTGTGTCAGGCCTGTCACACAGAGGAGGTAGCTTGCTTCAATCCCTTCTTTTCCCTTCCCCAAGAACAATGCCTAGCTCCTGAAAGCTTGGGCTGCTCCATAGTTCATCCCAGCAAGCTACAGCCACTTACCTCATTTGGGATCTGCTACTTTCTCAATACAGCTACAAAGTCTGCACAAATACCATCTTCTGTAATTTACCTTCCAGCTTTTCAACTGTTTTGCTGCACAGTCACAAATTGGGATCACAAAGCATTTATTTTCAATCCACACATTCCTTTTCCTGTAAATCTGGGCCACAACACTGTGACTACCAACAGAGGCTTCATCTCCATGTGGACACACCTTTTATTTCCCAACATCTGAGGCTTAATCCTTCAGACCAGCTGAATTATGGGGGAAATTGTGAAGTCTGCAGGTCTAGGCTCCTATAGTGACTGAACAAGAACTACCATGTGAGCAGTTTCACCCTGGCTTTGTGACAGTTTCTGTGCTTTGGAATAAACTGAACAAAACCCTGTAACAACAGCTCCTGCTTTTGAATCTCCTTACCAACCAAGATGGAGAGATCAGCAGTGTCTGTAATGCTTATGGCTAAAATTAAGCAGCATTCGGAGGTAAATAATAATAATTTGTCCTGAATCTGTTCCAATGTTCAGTCTGAAAAACTAATTTATGTTGTTTTTTTTTCCCTGTAGGAATTGGAGCATTTTGTTTCATCATTCTCAGATGAAATGTTTTGATGTTTAGTTTTGAAACAACAAAGACATGTATCTTCCGATTCATGTTTATAATTGGCATAAATGATTTCTTTGTGAAAGAACACTGAGATCTTGACTATATTATTTTCTCTGAGGATAAGTCTTCATTCATTGATAAGTCTGTTAGGAATCTCCTTGAGTTGCACATGTCTGCTGTGATACAACACTGAAGCCTCCGTTATTCTGATCTACCATATGCTTATTTATTCTGAAAAAATCTGTTACTAACTTCATGTTCAGAGACATCCTTTGTCTCCATGCTAATTCATTTTTTGGCTATTTAACTGGCCCACTGAGACTCTGTTGCAAAAGATTTTACATTGACTGGAAACAAGACTGAGACCCACATTTCCTTTTGTAGAGACCACAGTAAGGGAAGTGGAGGTCTAATGGTGAATACAGTTTTGGAGGGATGAAAGTTTTTCTCACCTCCAAATAATTGTAACACAAGGAAAATAAAACTTTGGCCCTAAAAACTATCTGCACATAGAAGTGTGAAGAAATAAATTAGGAATGTTAATATCCCACTGTCAGTGGTAACTAAGTTAATTCTTTTGTCAGATGCACACATCACACACTATCTCGTGGTGATCTCACATTGCACTTAAGGAATATTTTTATTAAGTATTTGTCTTGTCAGTTATGTCAGAGAAGGATTAAGCTCTTTATAATTATTAGATTATCTCTTTTGGGCCAACAAAGTGACAGAGTTAGGTCTAGGGCTAATAATATTTGCAGAAGTAACCTTCAGACATTAGACTGTACTGCTTTTTGTCTTGCCAGTGTGCAGAAATATCTTTTGTTTGGAAGAGATAATTTTAATATACTCCATATATTCCAGAGATAGAGAAGGCAAGCCAAGAACCTGTTTATCTTGCCTGAAATTTGATTTCAGTAGAATTTTTTATTTTAATAGAAAATTGATCCTAAAGGGGAGATCATTTCTCAGGAAGCCAGAAGTGGGGTATTGCTTTACCTGTTTAAAAAAGTGATACTTACCACCTCCTAAGCAACACTTATTCCCAGCCCACTCCCAATAAATCTAACATTGTGCAGTAGCTAGCAGCCTGTTTCCCCCATAAGTGCTGCATGTGATCATGTACTGAAAGGTCTTGTTAAAAAGTATGTGCATAGGGAACAGAGTTAAAGCTTCTGTGGGATCTATAAATTTAAACATCTTTCCTTTGCAATATTTAAGAAGCCAAGGTACACTTCTTTCACATAGATTTGTCTTAAAAAGTGATAAATATGAGCCATATTGAACACAGATTTAAGTTAACTTTAATAAAGCAGCTCCATATTTTTCAACATGTGCCAATGCTGAACTTATTTGCCACAAGGATAAATGATTGTGCCACTTAATTTCATTTTAAATTTTAGATCTCAGAACTAATTTTAAAATAACTCAGACTGAGTTTGGGAAGCGATGTCACGAAGTAAGAATCACACCAAAATCATGTGTGAACAAAGGTGACACCAAGGTGTCTTTGTATCACTCTACTCAAATGGTTGTCTGGGCACTGACTCTACTCCTTTAATTACCAAGACAAATCTCAGTGCTGACAAAGGATGCAGCTGAGGATGAAGTAAATCAGTCCAAGAAAGATTTAGTTCTAAGTTAGTATAGCTACTGGGAAGTAGTAAAGACACAAATACCTAGTTAATCTATTTAAAACTCTTCCAGCTTGAGAACACATTTTAAAGCACTCTCTTAAAAATGAATGCTTTATAAGTGGCAAGGAGGAACCAGCTCCCAGTGCTACTCCAATAGAACTGAGCAAGAACTCTGTCAATCTCCTCAGGTCTTAAAATTTCCAACTGAATTTAAACTTGCGTTTAAATTCAGAATTTTAGATGCTTCTGGGAGGAACTATCATTAACAAAATGTAGACTACATTAAGCATGGCAGGGAGCAGTTGATCTTTTTATACAGCCTCGATTATATTCTTGTTAGGCACTTCTTCATGCTGAAGATTTTTCATGCAGAAATGCCTACTATCACAACAGAATGCTCAAATTGATATGCCTCTGAATGTTGCAATAGGAAAAAGCAATTCAATACTGTGGGTAAGCTTTGAAGATTTGTAAGAACTCCTCTGAGTTTATAAATACCTGTCTAGATATATTTCTACAGAAGTAGCACAAAATTGTATTCTTATGTGCATTGTTGATTTAAAACCCAAGACATTTCAAAGTCACCTCATAGTCACTAGTGCAATCTTGTGTTCAGGGAGACAAAAAAAAAAAAAAAAAAAGATGTGAATGATAGGCCAAAATCCAGGCAGATATATGACAAATTCATAAAAATATTTTCTGAATATTTTTATCCTGTGGAGAGACACTTTATATGGCTGGAATTGTTTGTTTGTTTGGTTGCAGATATGTGTGGGTTTTTGAGGGGCAGGGTTGTTTTTAGTCTTGGTTTGGGGTTTGTTGTTTTTTGGTTGTGTGAGCTTTTGTTTTTAGGAATAAATGAGGCCATGTTGTGAAAATGTGAGCTGTTGTGTGAGAGGTAAGCCTGTGCTATTGTCTTTAATCTGAAAGGCAGAGGTGCTCTGATAATGCAGTTATTTCCAACTGAATTCCACTAGTTCAAATGAAATTGGAGCTAGTGGAGAAGATGCACTGTTGTCCCTTCCCCAGACATGTGGCTGGTCATAGTTCATGGTACACAGAAGTTCTGCAAGGCAGCTCTGACCTCCCTCTTGGTGCAGTTGCAGTTGAGATGTTGAGACTGAGCGCCAGAGTCACCTACTTTATCAACCAGGAAAAATGACAGGTTTGAACAGAAGGCAACATCTCCTCCCATCCAAAATAGAAGGTTATAACAAAAAAAATTATTACATGTTTCATCACTCTTCATTTCCCTCTATTCTCTCTCCTGCTCATAAACACTTTCTTGTTCATTTTCAGAGCTTTCCCTGCTCTCAAATACTTTGAACTCAAGAAAATTGCCTTTGATTCCAACATGGAAAATGAAATATGGAGTTTCTTAGAACTTTCAACTGCAGTTTCTGGGTTTATCTGGTATGATTCTGTCTAACTCCGTTGCTGTGCTGAACTACATTATTTTCTCTAGGAGTTATAACATGATCACATCTCTAGAGCCATTTTGAATAGATTTCAAATGGTCTTCAAATAGTTTGTTTGCTAATATATGGAGCCACATGCACTTGTGAATGTTCTCCTCCCATTATGACCAGAGAACAAAATTAACTTCTCTTTTCTAGTGGTAGGTTCCTTTGAATATGTCTAGGACAAGCATTTCTCCTTTCTGTTAATAGCACACCTGGATACCTATTGCAAACAACGTTCAGCCAATCCTTCATTAAGTCTTTAGACATCCATCCTGGTTTTGACACCTAGCAATTATTCCAGTAGGCAGCTGTTCCTTCAGCATTGTTTTATGCTTCGGAATCACATATGCTGGCAATTTCATGCCATCTGCTAGCACTGCCAACAGGACTGTAACGTGCAGTTTTTCATCCCCCAAAGTTTTTTTTATGATAACAAATTCTGTGCCTGTTTCTTCAGAGGTGTAACTGGGTGGTGTGTCAAAACAAACTGGAGTTTCATTGGCATTCCCCATTTGGCTCAGCAAGCACTGAAAGGCATTGATTTTCCTAGGGAAGTTGGAAAGTAGGTGTGGGTATAACAAAGTTCTTCACTGTAGGCAGAATCCATTGTGCCACATCATTTGTACACATTGACTATTACTTGCCTTGAATTCCCTCTATGCAGTGTTTTGTGCTTGTGCTATTTCTTGATCTTTCAATGTAATGATTTCCTATTTTAAAGGGGTTTCTGTCTTTTCTTGGAGTGTGCAATGATTCTACAACTTGTTCTTCTACTTTTCTGCTTTGTGAGTGTTCTATTTTGGGTGCAGTTACATATAAACATATATAGTATGTCCTCCCAGCACCACTTTTTTTTTTTTTTAATAAGAGGTACCACCAGACTTAAAATATGCATTGTACACCTATTGGTTCTTCCCCTGTTGCAGTCCTTTTTCTCAACTCCATATGATCTGCTATTTCACACATAACTTACAGGATTTGGGGAGACTCAAAACTGTGAAAGATCGCTGTGGAGCCTTCTGAGTTACAGTACAACATGCAGCTTCACAAGTCAGTGAGAAAAGGAGTTAACATGCTAACACCATGTTTTATTTAAACTTAGAGTTCCTTTGGGCATATTCATGCTACTTCTTCAATAGAATACCTCCCACACTCACTTTGTCTTCATTAATCCAAAAGGAAGAGAAAAAAAATTTTTTGAGCTGAACTAACTGGGGGGAAAAAGTTATCCTTTTTTTGCTGAGGTCTGCTACACCACTGAAACACACATGAGTCTATGGCACAAGACGGGTCCACCCAAGAGTGCCAAGGAAACTGCCAGAACAGTTCACCAAGCAAAATTCAATAATTTGCCAGCAGCCTTACTCAAATGGGGGGGTCCCAGTTGATTGGAGGTTAACAAAAGTAAGAAACGCCCAAAGAATGGCTGGATGGGGAATCTGGAGAACTGCAGGTCTCTTAGCTTCACCTTCATGCCAGGGAAGGTCATGGAGCAGATCATCTCTAGTGACATCTTGACATCACATCTTGAGTGTACAGTATAATCAGAGCATCATGCCCAACCAGCTTAGAATTGTGACCAGCACTGGTGAGACCACATCTAAAATAGTGTGTTCACAATTTTAAAACTTTAAAATTTTAAAATTGTGTGTTCAAAATTGTGTTTTGGGCTCCTCACTACAGGAAAGACATTGAGACTGGAGCGAGTCCAGAGAAGGGAACAGAGCTGGTGAAGGGTCTGAAGCACAAGTTATATTAGACTGAGGGACCTGGAAGGGTCTGGAGCACAAGTTTTATTAGACTGAGGGACCTGGGAGGGTTTAGCCTGGAGAAAAAAAAAGCTCAGTAGAGACCTCATCACTCTCTGCAACTCTCTGAAAGGAGGATTTCAGCGTATGGAGGTTGATCTCCCAGTTAATCAGCAATAGGATGAGAAGAAATGGCCTTAATTTGTAGCTAGGAGAGGTTTAGATTGGATATTAGAAAAAATTTCTTCACCAAAATGATTGTGAAGCATTGGAACAGGCAGCCCAGGGCAGAGGTAGAGCCACCAATTCTGGATATATTTAAAAAACAGTAGATGTGGAAGTGAGGAACATGGTTTAGTGGTGGATTTGGCAGTGCTGGGTTAATGGTTAGGCTCAGTGACTTAAAAGTCTTATCCAACCTAAATAATTCTCTAATTATAGTGAGGTGGGATCAGTCATCTGGATAACAAGTGACAGGATGAGAGGAAATGGCCTCAGGTTCCACCAGGGAAGGCTTAGATTGGATATTGGGGAAAATTTCCTCACTGAAAGGGTGGTCAGGCGTTGGAACAATGTGCCTATGGAAGAGGTGGAACCACCATTCCTGAAAGTGTTCAAAAGGTGTGTGGATGTGGCCCTTGGTTTACTGGTGAACATGGAGATTCTGGGTTAATTGTGGGTCTCAGTGACCTTAGAGGTTTTTTCCAGCCTTCACAATTTTATGCTTTTCATTCTGTCTTTCTAAAAGGAATAGAGTTTTGGGTAACAGATCTGGAAATATAAGAAATAAGTGAGAAGATAATGTAATCATGATTCAAGGGAAATTTTAGGGAGTAATGAAGTATTGAAATGTTAGGATCTCTCTGCCCTTTTCCTCCACTCAAACCTTTGATTCTTTTCTGTTGCCTGAGTAAATTAATTCAAATGCAAGCCAGGATTTTGTGTCTATAAATATATGCCAGAGTATTTATTGTTTTGTTGCCAGTAGGTTTGCCCACTGAGGCCTCCCAGCCCCTGTATTTATACACTTTTCACACTGTAAAGGGATCATAGCTCCTTGGGAGACACAGTGCTAACATTTCTGTGGTGCAGAAAATAGAGAAATAGTGGTAGGCCAGCACTGATATATTGTTAAAATTCCTAACTTCATTATGTGGGAGCCTACTAAATCTTTATTTTGCAGTCTGAATTCAGAAAGAGGAAAAGTGATGCTGAATTACTTTCTTTCTCACCGGGAGCAGTCTCACGCTTGCTGCCTGTGCTTTGTAAGGGCTGCATACATAGTTAAACACCTTTTGCGTTTACAGATGCCTTTACATTTACAAATGCCTTTATCTTCAGAAGCATATTTGACACACTAGGCTGGCTTACAATCTGAAAAGCCAGTGAATCATTCCGTGAATAGCTGAATACAGAACGTTTGGAACAATCAATGACAACTTGCCAGGGCTTGGGCAGAATGTTCCCTATTGTAAAAAAGAGCTGTAGAGCAGCCTGTGCAACTCAAGTGGTCATCTGATAGGAAAAGAATGCAACCAATCTCCAAGGAGCTAAGCAGGTTTTAGCATCACCATTTGCCTGTAGTCATAATGTAAGTTATCTCCCTGCATTTCACTTAGCTTTCATGTTCTGCTTAGGAATGAAAGGATTGCTACTTTTGCTAGTCTTCATATATTAAGTATTTTCTTATTTAGCAAAATGTGCTTTTTTTTTTTGTTAGTTAGTTTTTTTAATGTTTGATCTGTTTATACAAATGCACTTTTCCCCTGAATTTGTGAAAAGCTACAAATACAGATAATTCCTGAATCATGCTGCATTATGCAGGCTTGAAGGTGAAATCTTATTATATGAATGTTTACACACTTATATTTTTACTATTAGACTCTAAATACCCCACAGCTACTAGAAGAAGACAAAATTAGAAGCTAGTAACTTGACTTCCTCTTTCTTCTTTATTCTCTACATCCAGTTACAAAAGGGTGACATCTGTGTGGGAGGTGTAAAGAGAGAGTATAGATGCATGTGGGGATGGGGTGTAAATATTTTCGCATTGCTAGACAACCTAGTTTATTCAATTTACTGTGAATTGCACTGTTACATTGCTTCACATTCAGTTGTTCACATCTCACAATCTCAAGTTTCTGGCATTCCAGGCATATCTACAAGGCTTGTGTGGGAGAAAATATTTTCCCTAATCCATTGAATATAGATTTTGACTTGCTGAAATCCAGTATAAACTATTGCTTTGACACCAATGAGTTTTAGATGAATACCATAAAGAATTAAACCTAAACAAGCTTTGAGATGATCTGTATCATCATCACTCACCACTGAAATGGAACTGCTTCTCCAGTAAAACAAAGAAAATCAACAGTAATCCAAGTTACCTCTGTAAATATTACAGATACCCAAAGAAAGTAAGCAGGGTGAACTCTCTTACCCTTTTCAACTTAAAAGCGGAGTAATAGAATTTTGCATACGGGAAGAATGATATTTGTTATTACCACATATTTTCCTCTTTATTTTTATTGTGCACATAATTGTATACTTGGTATATTTAATAAGTCTTACTGTGCTACAGTGCAATTCAAGAGAGTGCCCAGAGATTCAAAACACAATGTCAGTGAAATTAGATGGCACTGCTAAGGAGTTCTTCTGTATTTTATTTCTTTGTGGTTTGTGTGAGTATAATTTTGTGAATACATAGGAAATTATGGTGAATCACAACAAAAGACATATACTGTGCCAATGGTGACTATATTTCTCTGTTATCAGAATATCTAAAAATGAGTAGTTATATATTCTTCATTTTGCTCTTCCTCATTGTTTGAATTATAGATATTTGGGGGATATTTTCCTTCTGTGGAAATTGGTTTAAGTCATTGTAGTAGAGGGGCAAGAACTAAATGGATATAATTCTTTTCTGTTCTGGGCCCTTTCCACCAGTGGTCTTGGAAATTCTTTCACGGAACCTGTCTAAATTGGCAGTAAATGATGTGCTTTTCTATCAGGTGGATGTTGAATTGATTCGAAGGTGATCAGGTGCTGCATCATCTTTATTTTCACACATCAAAGGTAGGCATATTGCAAGCAATTAATCATGTGCTTGTTTATTGTTTTGGAGTAAATGCATTTTACACACCTTTTATTGCTGATTTTAATCTAATTACAAATCATCCCTATGTGTATCTGTCATTACTGTAGTGAACACAAAAGTGAAAGGATGAGGGTGAAAAAAGAAGCATTTGCATCTGTGATACTGGTTACTTTTGAAGCAAGAGACATAAAACAAGTTACTCATCACTGGTATTTTTAAAACAGATTAACTATTAGAAGTATTTGCAAATATATTTTGCTACTAACAGTAAAACACTTGTGTTTTAGATAAAACCCTTGTCAGTTTTCAGAAATCAAGTAATTTTGCTCTGAGGGCCCAGTTTCATGAGGTGGAGTTTATCCAGAATAAGCCAGCATGGTTAGTTGTCATTGGAAACATTAGGTAAAAAATAGAGGGTACAATAAAATTAATCTTAAAAAACTAAATGTTACCCTTTTTGTCTTTTCTACCTACTAATGTAGACATCAGTCCTTACTAGTATAAATATTTATTTTCACATATATTCCCTCCCCCAAGGCTTTTTGTTAATGGCTATGGCAATAGGAATTTTAGGATAGTTCTAAACCTCTGAAGTTGCTATTTGGTGTATGCATATGGTTTTCACCACAAAGTATTTAATATAAATATGTTAAAAAATATGTAGGTGTTACTCTGTGAGATCTTTTCAGTTGCCCATTGTCATTTTATTGAGAATAAGGATTGATGCACTTGGGTTTTAAAGTTTTTAAATTGTAATAGATATGAATTCTTTACAAAAATCCACAGACAGCTGTTCAGTTTTCATCATTTTAAGACTAAAGCAAGGTTTTTATTTGAAGTCTATAAACCCTTGTCTCTATGGAGCAACCAAATTTGAAGCTCCTACGAAATCCTTTCTTCGTTAAAATTAGAAATGTACAGACCAGGGACATCTGGAAACATCGAAAATAATGGTTGTAGGACATGCCAGCCTAGGTGTGTCTGTAATTGCAGTTAAAAAGTAGTAAAGTTCCTTTGGGGACAGCATTAACAAATTGGGCAAACAAACATAATTCCTCCATTTCTCTTTTTCTTCACTTGCCATCCCTTCCCAAATAGCCCTGTTGGTCATGCCCTGTAGGAAGTATTAATTATTTACATTTTCTGGTGGATTTAAGACTGTGGTTTTATTTTGTCATAATGCAACCCTTTAAAAGAGGAATGCATAGATGTTTATGGATAATTCCTGGTTTTGAGTTCAGAGATAGGAGGATGTAGTGGTGTGGCATCAGCATTCACATTTGCATCTCCCAGTATAGCGTTTTATTCACTTAATGTGTAAGTCTACTTAGCTTTTTATTTTTTTTTTAATTATTTTTTTTATTTTTACCTAAATCCTGTCCTCTGTCTTTTGTGTGGTATGCACATTCTTTGAGCTCCTTTGTATAAGTCTAACTTATTTTTAGTTTTAGATGGGTTATGAAAAATATTATATTGGGGAATATTGGGGACTTAAATTGGGGAAAACTGATATAATTGAATGTGGAAGCTGACCCTTGGAGTCTAATACTAATTTCCCCTTGTAAGCCAAGATTAAATTGTTAAATATTCAGAAAGCTCTTAATCAGTGGACACTTTTTTGGGGCAAGGTTTAAAGAGGGGAAAAAAAAAACATACAAGCCCCAAAAAGCTCTTTTCATTATGTTTTTTCCACAGTAGATCAATTTCCATGACACTTTTGTAGTTTCAGACACTCAAGACTTAAAGCCCAAGTTCCATACAAAAATAAAATGGGTAAGACTTTTATTAATACTTCTGCTCTTTGATTAAAATCACAAAGATTTTCATCTTTTAAAAGTTGTTAGACAAAAGGACAAATTCTGCACTTGGTCTCATTCTGTAATATCAGTGAATCCTTGCAACTAAATTCTCTTAGAGGGTAAAATGTAGATTCTTTACTTCAAAATACTCATGTTTAGACTGTGGTTTGTAACTGAGAAAACTTGCATTATATTTATGCAACATACGAGGAGAAGGATACAAATCCCAAGTAACACCGGTGTGAGATGGGGTCAAGTTGCAATGCCTTGTGTAACATACATGGAATCTTGAAGCTGAAATGTTGGATAACTCTGGGGACTAATTCAATGAATTAAGTATTTGTATAACATTGTATACATAAGCCTGGTTATAGTACTTAATGGGTCCTTTGCTCTTCATAACACTAGAATATATTATTATACCACAGACTAAACAAAAATTGAAAAAGCACTGATTTTGTTAGTGGCAAAATTCTGCACTCTGGATAAAAATTTTAACAGCTGTTTTCATGTCATAAATGGTGGTTTTAAATAACTGTGAATTGCTGGCCTGAACAGGCAAAATAAAAAATCCATTAAAATTTCAACAAAATAACTTCTGTTTTTCTACAACAATGAAATATTTAACAATGTAACAGCAAATATTTCAGAACAATTAAACTGGTTTATAGACAAAGAAAGTTCTTTTGTCATCCTCCACACCCCATGGGCAAGGTAAAGCTCTGTCAAATGTGAGCCATTCTCCCAGAGCAAGGATTTGATTGCACCAGACCCTGAGCCTCTGAAATCTGGGTTTCAGACATTAAAATATTTACCCCTGTTTACTCAGTGTTCTTGTTAGCAGAAGAAGGCATCAGAATGAGGTGAGACTGGTGCATCACATGGATGAAGAGAACAGCACAGCAGGGAAGGGAAGGGAGCACCAAGTTTTAGTTTGGTGATAGCACCAGCTTTTATGGCAAAGCACCATATCTTGCTCAGAACTGATAGCATAAACACTTTCACCATTATCAGCTACAGCTGACACTAACTAAATCTTAGCTCACATCTTTGCAAATCTAGGTGTCAGCCAGAAGCCATATCACTGGGCATCACCATATCATCATCTCATATAAGTCAGACACAAGAAGATATAACCTGTGGAAACTGATTTGTTTTCTGTGGTTTAGAAGCTACTAAAATGTTTCCAAATCCCAGCCTTCAAGCCCTTGTTTACAACATAATCCGACCACACAAGATTTTTTTTTCCTCAGCTCCAGTTTAATGACTGAGAATGTATTTCAGAATTAGCTGGATTTAAGAATGGCTACAGAGTTAGTTTAGGATGGAAACTGCAGGCTTCATTCACTAAGAGATGAACACAAAAATTGTGAGTTGTGAAGTATTCTTGAAAAGTGACTGTGTAGAGGAAACAGACTTGTTCTACAGGCCACTTGACAGAGTAAAACAGGGGTAATATTGAGCAAGTAAATTGCTAGAAAATGGAGGAACATTGTTGAGCCAGTTCCCTTACCTAGAATAGGAAATAAAATTACTTTATTCTTTCAAGATTGATACAGGAAATCTCTGCATAAAAATTTTACCTGATAGCTGGGAAGCCCAAAAGGCTTCATAAATCCTATAAAGATGTTATTTGATTCCTGAAATCTGCAGTGATGTGAATGTTAATCCCACCCCCTTACAACACTTCCAAAAATGTGTTCCAACATGAGGGCTAAGAGAATTCCAGCCTTATCTTCACTACCCTTCTTCTACCACCTGTAAATACTTTCCTCACCACCAAAACCTCCAAAATAGCAAGTTGAGTGCAATGTTAGTACATAGTATTGGAGGGGATTTTGGGAACAAAAAAGAACATCTTTGTGCATTCCAGCCACAGTAATAACAATATCTGGTTACCTTCATTAGAATCTAAATATAAATCAGAGCTTATTTTGCCATGTCTCAATAAAATCAATGAGTATGTAGAATGCTTGTTTTAGTGTAAATATGCAGCTGTTGAACTGAAACAAAGTTCATTCTACAATGCCAATCTTTGTTTCTAACTACAAACAGGTATTTGCTTACCTGAAGTGGAAGGGCACTCGCCATTTGTTGACCTGTAAATGGCTTAAACTGCATCAAGGAATTTATAGAATTTTTCTGTTTCTTCAAATACCATATCTGGATCATGAGAATATCATTAACTATGTGCTCAGTCATTTTAACAGCATTGATTCCTTATCTTTGGATTGTTTAATCATTACTCTGCAGTGGATTTTGCTCCTAGTCACTGAATAACATATGTATTGAGGATTGGGCATTCAAATGTGTGATACTGTACATGTTTTGTATGTAAACTGTTACCAGGCAACATCAATTAATGTTACAAGTAAATTAAAACTCAATTTGTTATAAAGATTATATTTTATATATTTTCTAAAAATTAAAAACCAGTTAGGTCGAGTTGTATGGATTTTGCAGTTTCTCTTTCAGAAACAGGAACTTGAAGCTCTTTTAGTCTCTGTATAATGTAATGTTTGCCAAAATCTGCTTTACTAGTTGGGTTACTGAACCTTACAGAGGTCTATTACAGAAGAGTTTAATCAGCATATCTGGGTATTTTGGCAATACCACCCCAGCTCATAGAATAATGCCTTTTCTTAACTTCTAAGATTCTTCCACTGTACCTTGACCTTCTCAGGTGTCCAAATCCCCAGATGGATAGAAAAGTACTTTGTGACTTCTTTCAGGCTGCTACTGAACTAATTTATAGAAATGAGTATTTATGGCTGTTTGATTGACCAGCTGATGAATGAGAACTCAAACAGTTGGTCATTCTGCAGGGATAAAAACATTTTTTCCTACCCAGAAGCTGATTTTCTCAGACTTAATGTTTCTGATGCAACCAGACTTACATGGTTGGATTTAGGTGATTTATTGAAAAGGTTTCGCCAGGAAAGTAAGCAGCAAGCCTGTGAATAAGCTTTCTTTCTCAGGATATCCACGTGAAATTTGAAAGAAGGATATTTATTCTGGGATAAATTTTAGACTTCTGCATCCCAGAAAACCACACAAGATACAACAACACAGTAAGACTTACATGAGCAATCTGTCTTTGTAACACTAAGTCTTATTACTGGATACATTCCCAAGCTATGTAGTAATCTGAAAATTATATTTCCAGAACCAATTTATCCTCATCCTTTCAGGCTTTTTTCCCCCTTGCCCCATAACCTCTATAGCATCTGGTTTCCTAAAGTCTGTCTATCCATGCAGAATTTAATTTTCTCCTGTACCCTTCCAAATTCTATATTTTTTCTCATAGTGATGGAATAGCACCATCCTTACCTGTCAATCAAAACCATAGTACTACAGCTTTTAGTACTAATCTTGTTTACTTTTATTACCTCTTCAATAATATCTGCATTCCTCAAATCCATCTTTTGGCTTCCAGTTCATAGCAATTTCAATTCAGATGACTTTTCCTTATTTTTAAGGTCATTCACAATTATGATACTCCCTGGTTGTCTGACTTCTGTAACACTGTTTTCTAACTCTTTGTCCATTTCTATCACAGCTTTGTTCATGATGTTTCCTAAAGAGATGTGAAGCTTAAAGATTTATATTTTCTAAATCAGTTTTTCAGGTAAATTTCTATTATGAGGCCTGTAAGAAATTCAGAGTTAACAGTAGCTAGAGAAAATACTATTATTATTTAGAAGGAAAAAATAATTTACATATTAATACATACAGGCACATGTATTTGTGTATATATATATATATATATAGATAGATAGATAGATATGTATAGATATAAAGTATTTGTTAGATTCTGCTATTTAGGGCAATGGCAGCCTCCTGGGTGCAACACCAAACCACTAAACCACAAAATTCATGCTCTTGTAATATTATATACTTGCCAGATCATGTCCCTTTTTTAACCCTAATTAAAGTTCATCTTCCCTCATCACATTTTAGCATTGTGCTCTCCACCTGAATATCTGATCATAACTACACATATGGAATAGCTGACAAAAATCCTCAAAATCTACATGTCCCATATATTTTGTCACTTTGCCAGACTTGTATCTTTTTCTTTCATCAAGGTCTGAAGTGATTGGTGCATCTGTGCTTTCCTTGGAGCATCATCATTCCACAGCTGTTCCCTGCTGCTTATGGAAAAGCTGGTGTTTTCCCATGGATTTCCCAACCATGTTCTCTTTTCTATGCCTGAACATACCAGGAAAAGCATGGCAGATTTTTTTTATCAGCTTTGGATTCATAGCAAAAATGTTGGTGGTGTAGTGCTTTTTCACTTCACAGGAATGGAAACTTTCAGCATTGACCTAATTTTATCTCATTAAGGATTGTGGGAGTTTTGTTTACCATTACCTTTAGCAGGAACAGTGATGGCAATCCTGATTCATTTTACTAATCCATGCTTTGAAAATTTGAATGCTTAGGAATTTTTGAAGTTACTACTTGGCTGTATTGAGACTGGTTTCTAAACATAAAATGCAAAAAGTCAATGAGATAGAAATAAATTTTATCTTTTCTTGTTCTTGCAGTTCACTCCTATATTAAGAATGTTCATTATGTACCTGTCTATTCAGTCATATGGTCTTCTTTGTATTCATCATGGAATGATACTCCCAAATACTTTGAAATATTAGTGCTTGTTGCTCTTGGGGTATGCGTGGGGGGAGTGGTTTGTTTTCTTTTAGGTTCAGGGGTGTTGCAGTCAGCAAGTCAGAAAAAGCCCCAAAATGTAATGGTTAAACTAGTGTGTGATAGAAGCTAAAGATCAAGGAATTCTAAAATAAAATGTTATTCTTTGTATCATTCAGGAGACTGAAAAATGGAGAATTTTCATTTATATCCTTATTTTCTAGGTGGAAAGGCTATGTAGAGCTTCTGCTAATAAAAAAAAAAAGAAAAAAAAAAGAGCCTAATTCTTTGTTTTGAACATGTATCCTTAAAACAGTGTGTAAGATCAGTATGATGCACCAGGAGAATGAGGATGCTCAGCTTTGTCCCTTTTTCTTTTTAGCTTAGTCAGTATTTCATTCACACACACTTTTAATATTCTTGTTGCCTAAATCATATATTAATGTTCTTGGTCTCCATAGCTGAAAGGCATAATTCCAGTAATGAGGGGAAATAAGCAGAATGCTTGATGAAGTAGCTAAGCTACCAAACAACAAACAGAATGTTTCATCAACTCTGTTTTAACAACCGCTACGCGAAACTGCCACAGCTTTGTCGTTTCCTCACTAAGAAATGCATCTCTTTTTATTGCAATGTGGTATGGTATCAAAGGGGTCAAATCAAATAAAATGTTGTGAAAGCGAAAAATGCAACAGCAATAGAAACAAGCTATGATGAAATCAGAGAAAAAAATCCCCAATGTTTTCAGAATTATTTCATACAGTGCTCCTATGGTTTTTTGTTTTTTTTTTCTTCCGTGAGACCTCCAGCACACCTCCTAAATCCCATGAGAACAGCCAGAATCAGCAGTTACCCCAAGGTAAGTGGTACAGTCTCTAAATTAGTTAAATTAGTTATTACCTTCCTTACCCTTCCAGGATTTCATATTGAAAAGAAAGTTTGATATGTTTAAGACAGAACTCTTTTAAATACTTTTTTTTTTTAGTCTATTTTCTTCTTAAATTCTGAGAGATTTAAAGAATAGAATTGTACAATTGAGAGGAAGAGGAGAAATCGGTGATGATGGAGTTAGCTTTTAAGTTACTGAGAAATGAGTTCCCAAGGTTGTGTGCTTTCTTCATTATTTGCAATATATCATTTCTAGCTGTAGAAATATAGTTGTATAATATGTAAAATTAAACTTTTAAATTAATTTCTTCAGTCATTTTACCATCATTGCATGATAATTGCTATTTTAAAAAATCTAATAAAACATTCTTAGGAATTTTTTTGAGCTGATACATTGAAGAGTACCATCTATTAAAATTTTTATTTTCCATTTTTCCCTTATGGCTAGTGGATTATGATAGCCTTTCTAAGCAATTTTAACTGCCTCTACAGAAGCATTCATATATATGGGAACATCTGTTAAGAGTTTTTGTTCACAAGTACAAAACAGTGTGATGCAGATGTTACGGAGTGGATAACATGAACATTCTTATTTACCGTGAATTTTATCAGCTCCCATAGTTTTGGGAGCTCACCTCACCCTGCCAGAAGCACAGTAATTCTGAACCAATGAATTAAAAATCAGTCCTAGAGAAACTGCAGGATAGATAAAAATAGCTACATATTTTTTAAGTACACCACTGATATGTGAAGAGAGACAGGATCCATTTGGAAACTGTCTTGATTCTGTTAATTGCTTGTTCATTATTCCATGAGCAAGCTTACACATTATTTCCTGGTTTTCAGAGAAAACACAGCTGGAAATCTGCCTGATGCTATCAGTCCTTTTGAAGTGATTGGGCAATACCTGAATGATTAGAAAGAAAATAAAGAGATTTTTAGTAAATACATTTTGTTCATTGTGCAAACTGACATGCAATATTGTTCCAGCCATTTCTTATGTATTTAGTCAAATATATCTAGTGCTGTCTTTTTTCTGACTACATTAAATGTACAAAGAAGAAAATCCACACTCATGGAGGCTACAGTAAAATATTTCATTCAGTTTGGAAGTAGTGAATGGTCTCAGTGTTACATGAGTGACATGAGAGAGACCAAATCAGTTCAGACCATGCCTGACAATCTTCTCTCTGACAAAGGCTAGCAGTGGATCTCCAGAATATGGCAAAAGTGTAGTGGCATTCCCTGGAATGCTATCCCAAAATCCCATGGCCTCTGGTCAGAGGCTTTCCTAGAGACTAGTAACACTTTGCATTTTATCACCTTCAAAGGATTTTACTTTTCCTTTAGCTGTACACTAGTTTTTATGCACTGCAGCTCTTCCTGGGGTGAGAGCAAGGTCATTACTTGCTCTGCATGTTCTGCTCATGGCTATGTGCATTTGTGCCATGTACCCCTCACCCTGCCATGTCTTTTTCAGGCTGAAGGGTCCTAGTCTGTTTTGTCACTTCTTGTACAGAAACTTTGAAAGTTGTTTTTCAAGCTCATGTTTAGCCTGCTAAAAGCTGCTAAAGATTAAGAACCTTTCTATCTTCCTCATTTGCACACATCTTCACTATTTGAAAGCAGACTTATGATTTTTACTGCCTTCTCTTACTTTGATATTTAACTAGATTTTCTCAACTTCATAATTTCTTTTAGAATTAGTGTACCTTTGATTTATGCCTCTAATATGGTTTTAAACAATTTTGAGCCTACTGCTCAAAACTTTTGACTGTCCTTCACATATTTCAACAACTTCCTTATTCTTTGTTATTCTGCTTTTCACATTTTGTAGTACCAAGCAATAGCAGACTTTGCAAGTCTGTTTGTTCCTATGGATGTCCAACCTAGGCATGTTTTTGTCTGCTTGAGTTATGCAGGGCAGATCTTTAATCACAGCTCTTGAGCCACACCTTGTTATGAGTCAGGACCTGGTTAGAAGTTTCTTCCTTTACTTCCTGACTAGGGCCTCCATAAAGCAATCATTTAACATGACTAGAATTTGAATTTTAAGTTTATTTTAATGAAGTATTTGTCAAATTCAAAGCACAGATGATCTTTCATATCTATTGCAGATACCACTCTTGCTGCCTCTATGATTTTGTCAAATAGCCTGAATATTAAACATTCTTTTTCACCATGCTGACTGGGCAACAGTATACTTAAAATTACATGTTTTCTTCCAGGATATGTGGAGTTGAGTAACTGAAAGGTTCAATTCAGTGAATAAAATGTATGTATCTTCCAGCATCTCCAGTGTGTTGGGACTTTAGAGACTCTCTTTGAATTTGTATGACATAAAGCATATGTTGTTTGTCTGCAGTCGACTGTCTAAAAGATAAATTTCAAGGACATGTTGATTACTGGGTTTAATACTTCCTTTGAGCTTTGAAAAGACTTCTTGCATACAAATAATTAACTTTAATGGAAAAGAAATGATGTTGTCTCTGCAAATGCTAAGTGTTGGATTTGTGAATCTAGTTTTCATGTTCAGGCTTGACTTTTGATGAGTTTCTAAATTAAACTTCACAATGACTCCCTTTTAAATGACTCCTTAATAAAGGATGTTATTTTGACAATGAGTTAGCTAATAAACAAAATTTTAAAAAAAATCACTTCTTTTAAAACTGGGATCAGTCTAAGCAGTCATTAGTGTTGGACATACTGATTTATTCTGCTTCTGCACCCACCCAGTTCTGACATTGCATGAGGCCAGGAGAAAGTTTTCCATAAGAAGCAAGACACATAATAACGCATTATTTTTTATGCTGTTAATTTTGTTTGGCACTGTATTCTTACTGTCATTCACTTGTTGCTCTTGACCATGAGCTTTCTTAAAGAGCCATCATCTAGATAATTTGCAGGCTTGACATGTTCTGATTGCATGGAGGGCATTGAATACAGGTAGTACATTCAATTGGCCCCTCTGAATGAGACTTGTGTAAAAGTGTTGTTCATACTGTTAGCTGGCTAAGTGTTTAGTTTTGCCCTTCCTACACACTGCTTGTAGGTCAGTGGCATGTGACACCCTTTAGAATGTTTAAAAGTGGCTAAAAACTCAATAAGATCTTACTGGAAACATGGTACAATATCTTCAGTTTCAACACGGCATTTGTTCAATTTTGAGCTCAGCTGTCCCTGCTGGCTCAAGCTCAGTTCTTTGGGTGGGACTGGGATAATTATCTTCTGTGCCAATGACAAGGCAGTTCATTCAAAATGATGCTTGGAGCTGAATGAAAACAACATTTTCAGGAAAGCAACACACTAAGCTTTGTAACATGATTCTAATCCTTCCCTAAACAATTACTGAGAAATGACCTTTAACTTTTCTCTCAAACAAGTTTGGGTTTACAGTACATGGCTGGGTTTTCTAAAATGAGATTTGAATATCCCTCTCTTTAAAAAAAAAATAAATGTGCTACAGAAAAATTGCAGAATAGCTGATTCAGTTTATTTTACTGGAAGTAATAAAAGCCTCATTTTGCAATACAAATAAGCATTGTTAAAAGCAATTCCACTTGATCTACTGTTTGTGAAAGAAGGCAAAATGGTAGTTTTGAAGCTGAAGATGTTTGTTTACACCAAAGTTATGATAAAAGTAGCTCTAGTGCAAAAATTCCTTCTTCATCATACCAGTACTGCTCAGTCCATTCTGTGAATGGGCAGTGAAAGAAAGCAAGAGCTAGAGGATAGATTATTTTTGTTAGCATAATTTATCAAGCAATTATCCAGCATTGCAACTCTCAAATGCTTGTTCCTTTCTTATTTTAAGCTCTAGCCAAGATCGATAAACATTTCGCTTCTTCAGAAACTGTTGCTCTAGAGTCAAATTTTGGTCATTTTTCTCTTAACTGCCAGGAAAAAGGAAAGGACTCATGGGCTGTTACAGGATATTTTACTCTAACCCTACTCCAACATGTTACCCTGCTGTGGCAATGTTTCCTAGTCATTACTCTCCTACTGGCAGCAGTACTTCCTAATTTATTGTGGGCAGCTTGCTCTTCTTGTCAGGTCATGTCGGACATTTTAACATGTGGTGGCACAGGGGAAGCAGGTTTTCTGTGAGCCTTGGGATGAAAAATGCTAAGCTGTGGTTATCTGTAGAAACACCTTCCACATTGGGAAATTGGTCTACTTGATGTTTAGACTTTGCCACTGCCTGCTACCACTCTCTAAACTCTTGTAGGACAAGCAAAAAATATCCACCTGACAAGTCTCTGTCAGCCTTCCAAAAGGTGACCTGTGCACTGCCCACAACGGAGTGAAATAACTAGTGCAGGATGGAAGCTGGCCACGGATATGGGCACGTGGGACAAGACTGAGTGAAGAGAAGTACTTGGATGTTGGGGCAAGTAACATTATGGTTGTAATAGTCTTCACATGGGTGTTAGCTTTAATCTAGTTTCACTAGATTTAAACCAGTTAATTAGGTATGTGAAGTTCTGTATCTTATTTCCATTTCTGAGCTATCCACTTTCTCCTCAGGTTAATTTTTTTTATATAGCTGACATAATTTTGTACAAAAATAATCACTATATGCACCTCCGAAATTAGCTTAGAACAGTCACCAAGGTATTGCAAGTGGTTATACTTCCTACATGAGAATAGAAGAAACTGATACACAATTAGCCCTTTGCAAAGCATTTCAACAAGGAAGGAAATAATAGTAAGTGACAATGTGCAAGCAGGTTTGGTGATGATTGTCTTTGGCAAAACAGCTGAAGGACAAAAAAAGAAAAAAGGAAAAAAAGAAAAAAAAAAATCTGTGAGACAAGAGGCATGTCTGCACAGCGGAATAAGCTCCTTTCCTGAGTGTCTGACTGCAAGGATGTGAGCAAGCTTTGGTTCAGAATCTCTGTAGGCACAGCTGATACTGACTGAAATACTGATCCTACTAACTCAAGTTCAGGATTCCCCAAATGTGGATACGTGTCCTCTGAAGCAGAACAGCTTTGACCAGAGGAACTTTTGTCAGTATCTACTTGCTCTTTCTGATCTAAGAGCAAGAGGTTCAGTAACAGGCTGCAATTAGAGTTGCTTCAGTGGTATAGGAAAACTGTAAAATAATAAAATTAAACAAATAAAAGTTGTCTTAATAAAATACCATCTTTGGCACAGTGGTTTGGCTGTGTACCTGCAGATACTATCTGAAGATGTAATTCAATTTTCATTTGTTGCATATTCAATGTATTTCTCATTTTGTTCTTGCAATGATTGGTTTTCTGCTAAAAACTGGCAATCATACTAAACTGAACACAATTAGTTTCCTTTTTTCTGCAGTATTAAAATCTTTCACAAAATAGAAAGAAATCCAGTTCCAGAATTGTGCTAGGTGTTGAACAAAGGAGCTGCACAGTCAAAACCTGAGAGAATTCTACCCATTTTTTATAGCAGAAGAATTAATTGATTTATTTGTAAAAGGGATATTTTGCTTCCTCTTCAAAGATAACAAAAAAAACCCCAAACATCCAACCCAAGAAGTATGAAAGTATTTTCTTTGTTGGGAAAGTACCTGTGGCTTTAAAAAAAAATTTAAAAAAGCCAAAAACAAACAAACAAACAAAAAAAACAAAAAACAAACAAAAAACAGGGCAGCAACTTTCATCATGCATTAGGTAAGTAACATCATTACAAATTAATTAAGAGATGGAAACAGTGGCTTCCCTTATGGTGGGATCCAACTCAAAGAGTTAAAGAGGATTCTTAAAGTGATGTGGAAAGTTAAGAGACGAACCAAAGATTTTCTTTGCAAGTTTAAGACAAAATTTAACGTAAACAGGGAATATATATCCTTAGGAATATATTTCCAAGCAGCTGTAAAGGAGGGCTACCTAGCTTATCCTGTTGTTCACTTTCTCCATAGAGTAAAAAGGATGAGGAGGAGACAGCTGACTCAGTTGTCATAAGTCCTCAGATGGGAGGCTACTGTGTCGTCTGGGAAGGTGAAAGGAAAAGGAGGCACTGTGGGTTTGGACACTTGGGGTCCAGCCTTTGGTTGTAGGAGCTGGCACCAGACTGCTGGACTTTAAGCCATATCCAACTAGATGTGTTACACACAGGATGTAACATCTGGATATCAGGTCAGAATGAGCAGACAGTCCTGGATGAAAGAGCCTGAACTTCATGTACACAGTGAGAAAAACAGCCTCAGTATTTTCACTGTGCAATATAGGAATCCTGTTGAGTGCATGTTATTGTGAATGGTTTCCATCATATGTCTGGTGAATGGAATTCAGCCATCCACTTCCAGGTCAAAATACTTATCATGTCCTGTGAGACTTGTTCAATGTTGTTGGGGTGACCTTGGAAAGCTGGACTTCTACTGTGAAACTTGAAAAATCAATTTATTTTAGGTGATTAGGTGACAATGTAGATAATTGCTCATTTGTATTTATGTATAGAAAGCTGGCATTGGGTTTTGATCTACTTTGACTCCCAGATCTCTATGGAGCATTAGAATACTTGAATAAGAAAGTGTAATTCCAGTCTGGTGACAGTTGTTGATAATACCTGTAAAGTGTTACAAATTCTTGCATGTCAAGGTCTTAATACAAAATTAAAATGAGTATATATAATAAAAATACAGTTGAAATATACTTCTCACCAAAAGCCAGAGCAGACCTGAACATATCTGGAAAGCAGGATGCTCTGTAGCATAGTCAAAAGGCATTCCTTCTGCCTCTCCTGCCTTTTTTTGACATCCATCTGTACCCATTTGTAATGTACTTTCTCAGTCACTTAGATTTAGCATCTGAATGCTGAGCTGCCCATTATTTCTCTTCCCCTTAGTCTTGCTATGTGTTATAAATATTGAAATGTCTTTTTAATATTAATAAAGTAGTTGCTTGTTTAGACTGTTAAGACTACAGATTAGGTGGCAGTGGGATGCTCAAGAGGAAGAATATATTAAAGATGTCTGTTTAAGGGAAAACCAAAGGTAGCATAATAACTTTTCATCTGCATGTAGCCATCATTACCTCTTCATCAGAAAGCCTGGGCTTCTCATTAGTCACACTTTTTAACAAGGGTGGAAGAGAGATGGAGTAGAAGGAACAACTGCAACTTCTGTCAGCACGTCCCATTACAATGATCACAGATAATGCTGCATTTGGCTCCTGCTGTGTGCTCCATAATTCTGCCAGGGAAGGAAATGATCCTGTTGAAACATACAATTCTTATGTTGCAGGGATATTTCACAGTTTTGCCTTGTTCTGTATTATAAAGTATAATTTTCCAAAACATGATGCATTATGGTTTCATAGTACTTTAAAGATATCTTTTTTGGAGGAATTGAAATTGGAACACAGTAGTGTTTATCACTTCTGCTTATTTTTTTTCAAACCATCAGAATTTTGAACTTTACCCACCAGCAAAAAAGATGTTTTGAACTATAAAAACATTCATCACCAGAGGGAAATTCCGTTCCTAATGATTTCCACAAATAAAGTAAATCATTAATTGACTTCATCAGTTTTGTGATATGTGAGTAGTAATAGAACATTTCCTAGCCTTTGATGATGGTTTGATACAGGGTATATTTAAATGTTAATGTTATTAGAGTATTTGTCAATATATGTATACCTTATAGAGACAATATAAATTAAAAATGTTTATCTGAGAAGAACAAAAATAAAAAACAAAATATTTATGGAATCCATTGAAAAGGAATACAAACTCAAATTACATACTTTTAAAATTAAGAGTAATGTTAATTTTATAATTTATCAATAAAACTTTTTGAAAATATACTTGATTAAAAGAGAATTTTTCAGTCTGTTACAGAAGAGTCCATGTAATTGGATATACACAGAAGTCTGTAAGGTGGTGATAGAGTTATTGTGTTGCACCTGATGATCCCATATTGGCATTGCTGCAAGTGAGAACAAAAGAGAAAAATATCCTAAAATACTCCCTGAGATTGCCTTGTAGTTTATAAAACCTGCATATTTAACAATTGTAGGTTCCTGAACTCCATGATTTTTTCTTCAGTCATTTTCTGAAAGGTTCATGACAGAGGAGAAGGTTCTAAAAAAACTAGCTGTAATTAGCACAAATTGGAGGCAAACATATGGAATTGCTTAATACCAAATTCACAGTGTGCTTTAAGAAACTCTGAAAAGTGTCACAGTTTATGTGAGATATTTGTGCTATTTAAAAAAACTTGTTCAAGTACCTTGTTGAACAAACCAAAGGTGTGCTCAAAAATATTTCCATCCATAAAACTTGCACAAAGAAGACTCTATAAAAGGAGATAGCTGTGACATTTCAGTTTGTATACAGCCTACAGACCATAATCATAATCATATAAATTGAGTACGTGAAAAGTGCTGTCCCACCCAAACGGGAATGGATTTTATGTGTTGTGACTCTTATGCTACTGTTTATCACCGTTGATCTTTAATTTTGGGTCAATATTAACACAGATTTGAGTTTGAAACATTTTGTGTTTCAAGGTGAACATCAGTGGTCTCCGGAAAGATGTGGCAGAAGATCATTTTTAATGTTATGAACATTATACAGGTTTGTTTTTTTTATTTTCACACAGTCATTTCAGGTAAAATGTGTAATAGCCCGAGTTTGAGGAGGATATTTTAAAATAATAATTTTAAATTAAAACAAAATGTACTGCTCAGTTGCATAGACTCTTTTAATTCATCAATACTACAAATGAAATTCTGGTTTCAAATGAGAAGTTTGGTTAGATGTACTTGTGTCAAAAGTCTCGGAAGAAAACAAAAATTCATGCATGTTTAAAGATTTTCTGTCACAACTCAACTGATGCTATGTTATCTTATCTGTACATGATCATCTACACTTTAGAAGTCAGTGAAGCTGATTTTACTGTTTTCATCATGTTTTCTTCATTTTCTGAGCAAAATACGAGGTTTTCCTGATGTTAAGGGGGAAAACAGTCTTAAATTCTAAGAATGATCTCACCTCTATTCTTTTTCTCATACACACACATGTACAAAAGCCTTGAATGACTTCCAGTTCAGCGAAGTATTTTAAAAATATGAATGCTACATAAAATTAAATCCAAACACTGAAGTCAAAGCTAAAGAGCAATCAGAATATTTTTGAGACTTAATAAAATTGTGAATATCTTTATGATTTCTTTGACCTTCAAAATCAGCATTGTTTGCAAAGCTTTTAGCTGGATACTCCTAGTATATCAGAGCATAAAGTGCTGCAGATCTGTCATATGGCATCAGGAAATAGCCATAAGCCTGGAAAAATCTGAAAAACACTTTGTCATGCCGATTTCGGGTGCTTGGCTGTTCTAATGTGGATAACTGTCTCTGAAAACAAATAAACATGCAGAGAAGCCAGATTAATGATCAAAAGATAATTAGCTTCGCAGATATTTGTAAATAGTTTAATTGGAGGACATTGCATTTAACGTTCTATAAAAAGTAATAGGTAACCATTAAACTGTCATCAAGGAAATTATATGCTTGTTTAGTATATTGTCTATGACATGATTATTCTACTGACTGATTTACATATGTCTCTGCCCTCTTACTCAGCAATGCTAAGAACTGACATTTTTTTTTTTTTCATTTTGAAGAGATTTATTTTATAGCATATGAAAATTTGCTGGAATAAGCTCTTGTGAAAAATAAGTTGAGTGTTTTGTAGATACAGCATGAGTTTGCCTCGAGGTTGAGGAATTTATCTATCTGGCCCTGGATTCATGGCATTTTTTTGAGGAATATTGGGTGTTTTTTCTACACTAAAAAAACCCCTAAAAAACAACAAAACAACCCTGTGCTAATTTCATAGTGTGGGATTGCATAATACAGCCAGAAGCTGGGTCTGTCACAGGAGTCAGTGCAAGGGCCACATTTTCAATGTTTGGTGTGATTCACAGCAGTGACTTCAACCTTAGTATCCCATGAAGTTCTAATAACCACAGGGTTCCTGGCTGCTTTTTGTTTTGTGAAGGTTCTGTTAAAAAAAAAAAAAAAGAAAAAAGAAAAAAAAGAAGCTTGAAATAAATTTTGATTAAATCAATAATGAGAAGAAAAAAGAATAAGCACCTTTAAGAAACAATAACAGAAAACGGACAACAAAAAGACATCCCAGCATTTTTCAGAGGAAAAAAATCAATCCAGTTTTTCAAATGATTTCAACTTCTTAGTTTCAACAGATATGCACTAAAAACATCTCTAGACACTCTTTAAAAATAGTTGCCATTTTCAATAATGATAGACTTTTAAAGATAAGGATTTCTAACTGAGCATAACTGCAATGTTTATTGCTTGTTTTATGATTATTTTCTTCTTTTGCTTTGTTTTTCTTGGTTTGAGCTGGTTTGTTTGCTTTTAAAAAATTTGGTTTGTTTGAAACCATGGAACCTGACTGTAAGAAGAGGCTTCAGCACTCTTCTTGTTTATGAAAAGTTCTGCCAGGTATGAAGATTCATTTGCAGCTGTCAGGCTCTTTCAACTACAACAAACCATATTTTGCAGGTTTTATTGTAGATGTAGCACGGGCTCTGGCCTGTATGATATCTATTTTAACCTGCACTTTACAGTTGGTGCCATGATAAATCCCAGTTTCTGTTGGATGTCATGGTTGCTGCTCTTCTCATTGTCTCTGCTGCACAAGTGATGATAGTCCCCTTTTTTCCAGTTCTCATCAATAATCCATACGAGGTTTACTTGGGAGCTGTGCTTTGTTATGCTCCAACATGAACTAAGCTGGTGTTCCTAGATGAGCAGGTTTAAGTCTCTTTGTGATGAATATTTGATAACAGTCCTCGGAGAAGGTACCTCTGAAAAGATGGTGAACTCAGCTGCATATAATGAGAACCCTATGAGGATGAGGGTTTGGGAATAACTTGGAAATGTGGTTTTAATCTCAATTAACTGTTTACCTGAATATGTTCCTAATGTTAAACCATAAAGTATTACTAATGTATTAAGTAGGGAAAGATGTTAGCATGTGCTGGGATTATTGCACACATCAGAAAGTATTACTTACCTTTTTGTGGAGTATTTTGCATTTCTTTTGTTTTCTTTTTATCAGAGCACTTTGGAGTCACAGTATGTTCTTTTTAGTCATCGTTGGAATTCCTCTGTGATTTAGGTAACTGAATAATCTCCATGTTACAAGTGGTTCTGTGGGGCATGGAAGAGGATATAAGTGCAATGTGTAGAGACATTGGGCACCTCTAAAAATGAGAAATAAAATTTAGTTTTTTGTAACTTGGAATAATCAAACTATTTTTTTTTCTTTAGTATGTTCATTAATGATTTTTCATTAATGAGAACTTTACCAACCTAGGCACCTGTCCTATGCATTTAAAACCAGGGAATTTGCATAAATGTTGGCTTTGATTTTGCAGCCCTAGTAGGAGTTGATAAGCTTTACAGCTTTTCTGCAAGTCACTATTCTAATACTCTGGGAATGGAAAAACAGTCAAAATGACAGGAATCTTGTTCCTTCTCAGTGACTCTGGAATATTTATTGTGTTAGAGAAGCATATCATCCTCAAAGTCTCTAATGGCCCTGTCTTTGTGGAGTCAACACAAGTTATACCAATTCTTCAGCCACTGTCCTTGACCTTCTCATTATCTTTACTTCTGTCTGGTCTGCAGGAGGATTGCAGCTAATTAGTGATATCAATGTTACAGGTCACCCAGACATTTGGGGTTTTGGTAGCAGGTTGGTTCAAGATCTCAGAGATGTAAGGTTGTTTTAGACAAGATTAACATTATTGCTAATCTTACACCTTAAATATAAAATATTTTATTTCTTGAACGATTTTATGATTTTTTTTTCTAAATCTCATTAAAAAGGAGAAGTTTATTCTTCTGTTAGATCCTTAGGTTAAATGAAAATAAAGAAATATCACCTGTCACTAAACAGAGTTCTTTTCAAAGCTCAAAATTATACAGAAAGCCACAAAAAAATGTAAGAGTAGCATATCATGAGCAAAAATCTGAAAATAAAAACACCTCTGGAAGCTGTAGAGATTTTTATATTTTTAAATTATTAAATACTATTAATTATTATTATTAATTTATTAACTTTTAATATTTTTTATTATTTAACTATTTTTATTTTTTTAAGATCATGTCACAACATTTTAATTTTGTCACCTTGCTGAAATGGAATCTATTAATTTTTGTTGTATCTCGACCTGTCTAAACTGTTTTTGTCAGCTGGTAACAACTGAAGAGGTTTTTCTTAGCTATTCTGCCAGTTTGCCAGGTTCAGAAACTGGAAGCAGGAAGACAAGTTTGTGAGAGCTTATCATCAGCCTGCTTCTCCCTTGTTCAGCTCACCATAATGACATCTCTCAGAACGAAAATCTCAAGTCTTATCATATTGTGCTTTTTATTACCTGTGTTACTTGGTTTTGTTTATGGAGATGACACAGGGAGTTCTAACTACTCATACAAGATGAAATATTGAGAGGGTTTTGCTTCTGGTTATAGTGGTTTGGTTGAGGTTTTTAAAAGTCTCTGACTGACCTGCTATAAATGTGATGTGCTAACTGTAGTTGCCTTTACTTAAAATTGCTTTAACTGTGGGATGAATTATAGATGCTGCTTATTCCCTGACACGATATTTGTTTGTGTTTCCTGTGTGGAGAAGCGTGGGCTTGTCAAACCTTTCCCCCAGTATCTCTTACACCAGGGTGGTGAGGGCAGACTGGCTCGCTTGGAGCTGGCTGTCAGCTCTGAGCTACAGTGACAGCTCTGGCAAAAGTCCTTCCCTGTTACAGCAGCTGCCAATGTCATCTGTCATCCTCCAACATGTTGTCAACACAGCTACTTAATATTTAGGTGGAATATTAGTCTATACCTACAAACTTTGGGCCTAAACTATATATAAATATATTTATAAATAAAATTTGCTTATTCATGCTTGTCTTGGTTTGTTTTCCTACTGGTCCTCAAGGAAGTAAATCAATAATGTGTGACACTTGGATGCAGAAATACAACAGCACAGGTTTCTCTTCTTGCTTCCTCTTTCTTAATATTGTATAGTACTTGGAGAGAAGCTGATAGCAGATGTCTCTCATCTAATCCTAAATCTTTCTTTCATTGATTTCCAAATGTAAGGTAGAGCAGCTCTGGTGGACTTGGCAGTGCTGGGTTAATGGACTTGATGACCTTAGACATTTTTTCCAACCCAAATGATTCAATGATTTTGTTATTCTGTCTCAAGTTACTGAACAATTAAAGTATTGCCTTTGGATTTTCATGAGTTGTACTAAAAAAAATATTGTTTATGTGTCTTGCTACTTTTTGCCACAGATTCGTAGGATAAGCTGAGTTGTAAAGGACCCTCAAGGTCATCAAAGTCCAACTCCTGGCCATGGACAGGACACCCCAAGAGTCACACCATGTTCCTGAGAGTTTTGTTCAAATGCTTCTTGAGCACTGTCAGGTCAGGACTGTGACCATTGTCCTGGGGGAGCTGTTCCAGTGCCCAACCACCCTCTGGGGGAAGAACCTTTTCCTGATACCCAACCTAAACCTCCCCTGACACAGCTTCATGCAATTCTCTTGGGTCCTGTCACTAGTCACAGATTGAAGAGATCATTGTCTGCCCCTCCTCTTCCTCTCATGAGGATGTTAAAGATCACAACGAGGTCTCCCCTCAGTCTCCTCCTCTTCAGACTGAACAGACCAGGTGATCTCAGCCCCTCCTTTTAAGGCTCCCCCTCTGGTCCCTTCACCATCCTCATTTTTACAGCTTGGAATGAGTTGTTGAGGGAAAACTTAAGGGAGTTTTTCCATTTCTTCAAACTTTTTGAACTTGGCTTGCTTCAGGAACAGCTAATAAAAATAATTTTCTGTGTGACGGATTTTGTATTTGGTAATACAAATGGGAGCATGGCATTCTCACAGTCAGGCATATCCTCATAAGAAAATCTGAACTAAAAAGATATTTCAAAAAGCTAAGACAAGCCAGAATTTTTCTATTTAAGGTTGAAATCTGTGCTCCCCAGGCATAACACAGTTCACACTTAGAATACATCACCACAGGGACTAGAAATTGATTTCTTGATTTTTTTTTCCTAGCAGCTTTTCCAAGTTTGTAATATGTGACCTAACAAGCAGTTTTACAGAAGCACAGTAAATTTCTTATTAAATAATCTAATCTCCAGCTAGCTATGAGTCAAGGAACATTTGAGTATTTTCTATGCCATCTCACAATTTATTTTCCTCTTTGATGTACTCTTTGTGTACATTAGGAGAGAGAGTTTAATGCTTAGCCCAACGATTGGGTGTCAGTGATTGAGGATTTCATTCTTTGTATCCACAGGATGGTCATCTATGTTTACTATGCATCACAAAATTTAAACAGAGGTGCTGAGCTCTGCTTGGATCACAGAATCATAGAAACATTTGGGTTGGAAAAAATTATTTTAAGTTAATAGAGTCCGACAGTTAACCCTGTGCTGCTAAGCCCACCACTAAACCACGTCCCTACGAACCACATCTGGACAACTTTCAAATACCTCCAGGCTTGGTGACTCCACCACATCCCTGGGCAGCCTATTCCATCACTTGATAACCCTTTTGGTGAAGAAATTTTTTGTAATATCCAAGGTAAACCTTCTCTGGCAAAACCAAGGGCCATTTTCTCTTGTCTTGTTGCTTGTAACCTGAGAGAGAAGAGACTGACCCTCAACTCAGCACAAAACTTTCTTTCAGGTAAGGTCCTCTCTGAGCCTCCTTTTCACCAGGCTAAACACTCCCAGTTTCCACAGCCAATCCTCATAATTCTTGTACTCTAGACCCTTCACCAGCTCTGTTTCCCTTTTCCGGACACAGTCCCTTTTCTTTCATGTCTGTAGATAATTTTTTTGCCACATGGTTGATGTAGGTAATTGAGAGTATCTGTAACTTGACAAGTGATTTTGTAGCTGGGGACTGTGACTTTTAAAAGGTCTCTTTTCATCATAAGGACACATTAGCACTTCTTCAGGTCCCCATGTGTCGTGTAGCAGGTCGATGGATGACTTTGTGCACACCAAGAGCAGCTCTGCAGAGGCACTGCACTGAAAATATCTGAAAGGAGCAGGTAGCAAACCTTTTTGGGATGATTTTTCTGAAGAAAGTATTAGATATGACAAGTTTGGTGATAATATTAATTAGTTGTACTACTGGGTTGCTATGAGGTTTAATACATTAGTAGGTCTTACTCTTTAATGCAAGTGTAAATCTTGATTTTGGCTGGGTAATTTATATTAGCTCAAGTGGAAGGGGGATTATATTGTGCAGCTACAAATCAAATAACTGAGCAGAAAGGCCCAGACACAAACCCATATAAAATTCATCTTGTAACAACAGTAAGAAAAAACAGTCCTTTCTCTGCTTGGAAGACAAAGGATATCACAAACAGTTTGAACTCCAGATCTATGGCATTGCTTGGAAATAAAACATAATATAATCAGAACACTTTTTCTTTCTCTAATATGGTTAGTCTTGTAAGAGCCTGCTACATTTTTGTAGGTAGATGGGGTTAGAAACTATTGTGAAATATAATCTGTGAAAAGGCTTATTAGAATGTGTTAAAAAGCTGTGTGACAAACTTCGTTCTCTTGCTGAGAATGTGAACTTTGGGACATCAGCTCTTTTAGCTCATAAACATTTTTTTTAGAAGCCAAAATACTGAATATGAAGTCCAACATGCAGAATTTCTTCATAGCTGAAAATGTTTTTTTGAAATAGAAATTTATCCTAAGACAATCCTGTATTTTACAAAAGTATAATAGCCTTGTAAGTGCTGTTATCTTTAGTTTTATTGTCAGTCTAGCAGCACAGGAAGGATCAGTTACTGAATAAAAAATGTGTTTGCAGCTTTTCCTGGGAAAAACCTCACCTTCTCCTCTGGAGCCATATTTTTTCCAGGAGCCCTGAACTCAGCCTATCACAGAAGATTCATTCTTTTGAAGGTAATTTGATTAAATTGTATTTGGCCCTATGGGCTGGATGCCATTCCAAGGCCTTTCTTTTAATCCTTCATATGTGACTCTCACAGCACCTCAGCACTGCTCCCTGCAGCACCCCATGGTGTGGCACCTGCTGTGTGACTGGCACTTCTGCCTTTCTCAGTAATTACATATGAATATAACAATGTAAGCACCCCAATTTCTAGATGACCTATCTCTACTGCACCTTGTTGCTGTTTTAGTTTGAACCCTCTTTTTAAACCCATAGCCAGATCAACTCAACACAGCACTGCTGAAATGTAGCCAATGCCCCTTAACTTTTATTTCCCATAGTTCTTGGTTTCTTTTGCAGAGCAATAACCAAGTTTATCTTTAAAATAATGCCATGAAGCAGTGTCCATTGTCTCTCAAATTTAAATGAGATTTTATGTGGTTTGCCTAATTAAAAGGGGGGTTGGTAGTACAGATGGTCATAGCCCCACTGATAGGGAGGGTGCTGTCACGTTTTGCTCTGAGAATTAAACTCATGAATTATATTGCATAATTAAACTATTGTATTATATCCAAAAGAGTAACCTACAATTAATGTTTTGACATTTTATTTCCAGCTTTTTTAACTGATTGATATTCGACAATATTAATAAGAAATTGAGTTCTCAAGATGAGGTCACGATTCAAAGTTCATTGAAATCAGCAGATAATTCTCTGAGTCTTTAATTTATTTGGAAAAATATTAAAATATTTTTTAAGTTGCTATGGCTTAAATACATATTTTAAACATTTTCCCAGGTGGGTGTTGAGCTGAGAGTTTGGACTTCAGTCTGGTGCAAGCAAATAATGATCATATTCATATATATTAAAAAAGAAAATTGATATTTTTGTGGTTTAATCATTTAAGTTAGTGTCTCAGGTAAAGACTCTTAAAATGTGATTTATTTTAATAGCATAACTTAACATGATTTGATCTCTGTAGGAAGAAGGCAGTTCATTAATGAGGTCTCTATTTCTCAGCTGGCTCCACCACTTTGCAGCACAGCACTATTTTTTTTTTTACTAGGTCATTGGTTTCCACAGTAGGTCATACTTTCTTCTAAACAGCTTGGCCTCCTATGGAGACAGAATCTGTGACCTTCTAAGGCTTCCTTGCTTGGGAGGTGTCATTTCTGCTTTGAAGAATAACTGTTTAATCAGAAGAAAATTTTCACTGGTGAAGTGTTAGGAAGTAGGAGATTATTTCAAGGAAATTTCTAACCTCAGCACTTCACAGGAAAATACAGCAAAATATTGTTAAAAAAGCCTTTTCATATAGAATGCTGACAAATAAAACAGATCCTTTCTGTAAATCCAATGCCATTTTTAAGTGTTTGAGGTTAATTGAATTTTTGCATTTTTGCAGAACAGAAATGGAATGAAGGAGATTTCTTTTTCCTTCTTCAAGCTTCATCATCTGTTCATATATATTTTCAGTATGAGCCTTCAAATTTTACTCGATAATTTTTTTCTTTTAAATGAACAGGAGAACTGTTAAAACTCTTTTTCCTTCTCACTTTCACAGTGTTTGTTGGGCTTTGCTTTGTTTTGTTTGGGCTTTGTGTGTGTGCACACAATTTGTTTGTTTTAATAGAAAATAGCTTTTAATTAATCAAAACAATGGGGAAAAGATAATAAAATGAGATCCCTGATTAATTTCCTAAATTTTGTCTGCAGTGCTATTTGTCTTTTCATTTCTACTTTCATATAATCCTTTCTAAAATACCCTTTAATTAGAAAGGGTGGAATTTCATTTCTTTGCTAACATTGCGTGCAGAAGAGCTATGTATGCTATTGCCGATTTATGAAGAGGATACTCTTGTATTTACAAGACATTATATATGGCTATGCAATGAATCCTCTGTTTTCATGTATTCTGTTTATCAGCCAATCCAAATAATTTAAAAGTTTTTAACTTACCTCCTGGAAACTGATTGTATGAAATCATGAAATTAATCCGCTCTTCTAATCTCCTTTACGTCTTGGTTGCTTTTTATTTGCTGCATTATATTAGAAGCAAGTCTTTCTCAGATATTAGGTGACTTCATAGCTAAGTGCTTGAAGAAGCAAGTACTTCTTACAAACCTTCTTAGAGAACATTCTGCATCAGGACTCAGAAGATGACAAACTCTACAAAACCAAATCAAATTCTAGAGGACCAAATCACCACCCACAAAATACTTTCTGATTTTTGCTGGTTTATACTGTCATATGGCATTTGCCCATATTGAAGAAATTCAAAAGCAGTAAAATTAGATGTTTTTTTCTGCAATGTATACATGTTTGTCAAGGTGGAATACCATAGAGAATCAGAGGACTTTTATGCATCAACAGTGTTTTTTTTTTTTTTTTTTTCCTTCAAAGAACAAAGAATTTTCTTAGAACGTGTCAATAGGGTTCCTAGAAAATTTACTTTAGCACTTTTTACTACTGTTTTCCCCAGAAAGATTTCAGAGTGCCATCAGAAAATTTATTTCTGTAGGGCTCAAGAGTACACTCCCTCTTTCACAGCTAGACCCATCCAGGTACCTGGAACATGTGTTCAACTTTACACATTCTCTGAGAATTTAATCTGGCAGCAATATATTTAGAGAAAAGCATTTTCCAGTTGGGGATTTCACTTAAGCAGAGCCCCTTCCACTTAGCATAGTACACTGAAATACTCCATCCTTTTGTGTTATTTTTCATAGCTTGGACTTTAGTGAAAGATTCACCTCATACTGAATTCCCGTATTTCTTGAGGAGGGTTCAAACCCACCTCATCCTTCAGCAAAACATTAAGGGGTTTAAGAGTGAGATTAAGTTTTTTCTTATGAAATTTTTCCTTTCCATCTGAAGGTGGGCATTTTAACATGTCCATTGCCTCTTGTTCTTTCAGTAGGTACCTTTGGACAAATGTTTTCTGTTTCATTGCACCTTCTCTTTGCGTGTTTATGCATGAGCAAATTATTTTTCAGCCATATCAATTCTATAGTTAGAATTTGATCCATTTGAAAACTACCACAGATTCTTTCTGTGGATTCTCTCTCCTTTTTGCAGCTTTTTCAAAGAAGCAATATGCATTTTTGTAGCATGTAAGCACAACACTAAATGAGTCCATTGCAAATCCATATTGACAATTTTGCCTATTTCCCTATTTCTCCTGGAAACCCAATGTGACTTCTCTCAGATTAAAAAAAAAAATAAATTTCTAAGGTTTTCTACTAGGCGTTATTGCATTTTATAACAATTATTTATGCCAAGATAATCCTAAAAAAATAAATAAAGTGGAAAACTGAGAATACAGCAATATTCCTAATAAAGATATGAGAACAATATTTTAAAGAAATTTGTAGAGAATTAACTGACATTTAGGAAATTATGTAGGAAAAGACAGTCTTATTAAATATTTTAAAGTTATTTGAAGAAACACCTCATATAAAGCAATTACAAACAAAGGTGATTTAATTTCTGGAAATTGCTGCTCAACCATGTAGGGAAAAGAGTGAACATGCTGCTAGACTGCCTGCTTAACAAGTACAGTATCTTCAGTAGTTATTTAAGTTATTTAGGTTCAGTGTTGCACTGCTCAGGAATCCACTACTATCCATACTTAGATGCAGGCTTTCATGGAAGTGATAGCCATGAGATGAGCATTATAAATGTTTACAACCATAAATAGTTATTAGTGCTGCCTTATACTTGGGTTTCTCCACACATGCTCTCCTTTTATCTTCTCAGAAAGTTTCTCTCTAAGCAGAAGAAGCCCACCTTGGCCACCAGTTCAGCAGTCTGGATGGAAAAGTGGTGTTGAATGAGCTACTGGGAATCCCAGGATCAGAAATAAGAACAGTAAGTCTAAAATCAGGATTCCTATGTGCCCACATCCACAAAGGACCTGCACAACATGTTTGAAGTACCTCTTGTATGTCCTTAGAAGCATCTTGCTTACTGTGCATGTCCAGGGACTTTGTCTGTTCATGAATAGTCATAGCAAATGATTTTGTCATTTCTCTGCAGAAAATATTTGGTAGAAATTTGAGTATCTTGCTATGTCTTAATGTCCACTCTACCTATCAAGGTATAACTTAGAAAAGTTCATTGGTAGGCCAAATCTCAGCTCATATATCTTTAATTAAATGAGATTTCTTATTATATTTAAATACTCTGGTTGAAGACTGGTTAAAATCTGGTTAACTCTGTGGTCTCTATCCAGAAATGGGGTCTTGTCCTGAAATTGTATCCGTAAAAGTTGGCATGTCTTGGCTAGTACAGGTATCCTTTACATAGAAAGACCACAGATATAAATTGTCATGCCTTTCTGCTAGCATGAAATCTTGTACCATGGTATTACATGAAAAGGGTACATTGGGTTTTTAAATTTTTTTTTTTAATGTCTTTAGGGATTATATGATAATGGGAATTGTATCTATCAGTGTTAACAGATTTTTATTCACAAAGGCTGGAGTGTGTCTTCTCTGAATCTTCTATCAAGATTTGACAGGCTAAGATATAAATGATAAATTCTGTCCTGTCATCACTATTTCAAGGCTTAAAGAGCATCTTGCAAACCCAATTCAGATAAGGAATTTTATTAAAATTTTCAAGAAAATAACGTTTGACTAGAAAAACATTTGAAAATATTTAGGGGTGATCAAAAATCAAATGGCTTTAAAAGAATAGTCATGAAGCATATAAAATGGTACAAGATATTAGCTCCCTATCTTGAGTCATAATATCTAGGGAGGGATTGTGTGTATTTTAGTAAGCAATATTTACTTGCTAAAATATATTATTTAGAAAATGTATTTTTAAATATGGTAAAAATGAACATATCTGAAAATTATTATGTGTCGCATTATGATGATTTATAAGAGCGAAGGATATTGAATGTTCTCATTAAGAATCACAGTGAACATATAATGAACAAAACCATTCGTAATTAGTTTCATTACCTGGATGCATTTTTTGTGCATTTTTACTGTGTGCTATTGAATAATTTAAAAACATGTCTGATTTTATTAGAAATCTTGGGGTTTTGCCTCAAAATAATTTTCCCCAAATTGCAAGGAATACATACTTTTGGAGGTGTTTTATCTCTAGTACTACTGAGAGTATTAATGAGGAAATGCTTATCTGTCTTTTTTTTGTTTTGTTTTGTATTCATATTTCATGTTAATAGCCCAATCTTTGTTGTGTAATCTAGTTGTTGGAGCAGAAATGAGAGACATTCTTTACTAAATTTTAACCCTATTTTGCCCAGTCCTAACTGTATGTCTTTAAAGAAGGCACTTACCTCAGTTTTACAGACAAGAAAGGTTTTTGTCTATCTACCCAACAGGGATTTTAAGAGTATTTATTTATTAAAATCATGAAGATTCAAGCAGAAGTGAAACATTGTTATTAATGCATTAGACTCCAGTTTGAGTACAGGATCCTAAAGAAAACAAAGTTTTGAAGACTCAAGACATTTGCAATGCAGCATTGCAGACATAATCACAAAAACCTCTTGTGGTTGCTTTTAAGAGGTTTAAGACTTCAGGACTTCTTGGATTTTGTTGCAACCTGTGGACTTGGTTGCTTTAACTGACTCTTAGTCCACTTCGTCCATGGAAGAATTGATGGTTTTAAGCTTCTCTGGAAAGTCTTTTAAGCTATTTTACTGTATCCCCACACCCCAAATGATGAATGTTCATGTATTCACTTTGCCATTTGTTCCTTCATTCAATTATTTAATTTCAGCCAAAGAGTTGGCCCTGGAGCGGTCAGAGGACAACTTCTTGAGGTGTTTAAATGAAACTGTAGCAGTCAGTCTGACTGCTTTCTGCAGTAATTTGTTTTGTTTACAGGAGCCCATCCAAGGTTTGACAGGGGAAGGTTAAAGGCGTCACCCCACAATGGTGTCAGCAGTGGTGCCCCTTCTTTCCACAGTTATTTGAGGTTGTGGGCTCTGGCCATCTGAAGGGAATTACTCCTGTCTCAAAGAACACCTTTTTCTTTCTCTTCTCACTTTACTGTGGGGAACTAGCAGAAAGAGTTTTTAATTAAAAACTCTTATTTCGTTTAGTATGAAGCTTTTATTGTGGCAAGCCTTAATCCTTTTGTTTATATGAACTCGGGTTTGTGGTTCAGGTTTTCTTTACCACCCTTCCCAAGTGTGCCATACTAATCATTTTCTCAGGTTTTTCTTGTGCCTAGTAAATTATCTGTGATTCTACTCTGCCTTCCAATACACTGTTTTTATTCCCTTGCCAGATCCAGTCAGCCAGGCTGGAGTCAGACACACACACGTTTGGTTTAAACCACTCTCAGGTTGGACTGGCACCACTCTGTTGACCAGAGCTTTTAAGAGGGGTGACCCAAAATAACTTCAGGTTTTTGAAGGGGTGAGAGTGAGAACAGCAGTTCAAAATGATGTAAACAAAGTTTGTTGAGTGTGGGAAGTCCCTCTGTGGGCAGGTATCTTTCTCTGCGATACTGATGGAAAGCCAAGATAAATGCATTTATGCATTTTCCTAGAAAACAAACAAACAAGAGGGGTTTATTGCATTAAGATTAGTAGTAATATTGACAGATTTGAAAACCAGATTGAGCTGATAGATTAATTTTTGGCAAGGAAAAAGAGAAGCCACAAAGACCCCCAAATAATATATACTTCATTCTTCTGGTTTTACCCTTAATGTACCTATGAAATAGTCGTGTGCTTGAGTTGCAGTGATTAATTACCTCTGGTCTATCAAAACCCAAAGAAAGAACAAATCTTCATTCTTGATTAGGGTTGATTAGACTCAAGTGACCTTGCATTGAGCTGTGATTTTTTTTTTAACTACACAAAATTCAGGATATTGAAGAACTTAATATTCCTGTGGGAGAGTGGAAGAAAACAGAAATAATTTTTAAGGTTTTTATTAGCAAAAAATATTGCTCATGCACAAAACAAGATCTCTGAGTCATTTTGGCAGTTCCAAAAGATTTTTAGTGGGAAACTAATATGGCTTTAAAGATTCAAGAAGAGGTAGCTTTGATGTACCACTTGAGTGTCTCCCCTTAACCTTTTGAGGTCACTTGTGCCAAGAAGTGAACATTTTTAACTTGTGTACATGCAAGCCACTGTTCCTGCGGATTTCCAAAGTGTGTCTTTGGCTGGCCTGTGGTCACTTTTTACGTGAATAAAAATAAACAGACAAGAGCATGGTACTAATGCAATGTTTAAAAGCACATGTATAACAGGTTGAGGTTTAATATACTTTTGAATACTGAATCAATAATTATACTATGAGTGAATTTAGGAAGAGCCAAGAACAATGTTTTTTAATTTGGGTGAAGTGAGTTTTGGCAGACTATCAGTTAAATTTCCAGAAGGATTTTGCAACAATATTTTTATTTGTGCATTGTTCAGAAAAAAAAAACTCACATCATAATATGCTAAGAAATAATAGATATCCTCTCTGTGGCTGAACGCAACAAAGTGTAATTAAATAATCAAAGTCCTGAAAAAAATGATCAAAAGTGTAAAACTTGAGGATGTAATTCAGAGATTGTTTTCTTTTACTGCTCCCTTTAAAAATTTGGGAAACCAATTTTAAATTAATTTCTCTCTTATTTCTTTTGTGCTCTTCCAGAGTGTTTCCTCCTTCTGCTGAACTGGGGCAGTTTCAGTAGGAGTGATATCACCCCTCTGGGCCCGATACTGTTCCTCATTTTCTGTGTTTATGTGACTGCCCAATCTATACCAAACAGACTGATGGAGTCCTGATGGTCATAAGTGCTGCTAGCTAAGAGAGGAATGATATTCAAACCCTTTCAGCAAAGAGGTGATTAATCCCTCTAAGTGTGGTTCATATTTCTCTCTTGCTAGGGATTTTTTGAGTGGGGCTGGCTGTCCACAACTGTTTCTTGTTTCACCCTTGCATTCTCTTTATGTCAGGAAAGACTAAAGACCTGCATTTTTTCCCTGCTGGAGATGTAGCAAGTTTTATATTTCCCAAAATGAATGGCTGTGGGTAACCATGAGGTGCATGAAAACCTTTGTCTCAGTGTTTATATGTGCTGAAATCAGGCTGAGAGTTTTAAACAGAGGTGGAGTGGTGAAAGTGAGTTTCCCTCTCTGGTGGTGGGGGAACCAAATTGTCCCAAGTTCGGTTTTCAGCACTACTAGCTTGAAAACCAGATGAGACTGGACTAGAATTTCCCAAGTATAGGATGTAGCTTTCAATTAGATGTGTTGCCTTAAGAATGTGTTCTCCAAATTTGGTCAGTGAAAGCAATTTAAATTTTTTTTTAGAATAGACTAGAGTGAGTGTGTCCTAATGATACTTAGTGTGTACTGAGATGCTCTGTATCCAGGGCAAGAATTGTATTATTTGCAGTTTAGTGAAGAGGTTCCTCTGTGGACTCTAAAGGTCCAGATTCTTGCATCACAGCTCAGGTTAGATCCTGTTTTTCTGTAGTATTTTCTCACTCTATTTTAACATTCAGTTTTAATCTATTACTGCTTCAAATTTATTATAATTAATGCTGTTTTTTCATTAACCAGCCATGATACTATTTTCTGAAGATAACAATCTGTTAGTAATGCATTATTTAAATGTGAATAAGAATAAAATAATAGAGTTTTACTGTACCTTTATTATTTATTTGCATATTAATTGTTATTTTTGTTTTCAATAGCTGGTGATTTAAAAAATACTCTGGGAAGTGAATGCAATTTAAAAATAGTTATCATAATGTACTGAATATATGCTACTGATTAAATGATTTTGACTATTGAAAGGAAGAAAACACAATTATTTTTTATTATTTAATAGCTAGTGAACAACTATTGTTTACTAAAATATTTACAGACTTAAAATTTTAAAGTGCTTCTAGTAAAATAGGTCAATTTTTTACTTAATATTCTTACAATGTGTCATTCTTCCTATATCTACAATTATGTTAGCATAGGAGAAGTTAATCACTGCTTTCAGGTTCTCTCAAAATATTTATATGTAAATTATCTCTTTTTTTTTTTTTTAATGAGAAAGGTTAGTAGATGTCTAAACAAATATAGAAACACACCTCAGTAAAATATTCCAATTTTACATCTGTTTTATAGCATTACCTCCTTTCCTATTTCTAAGAAACTGCTAGGCTAAAAAGCTGTTTTATTCTATTATTGTATGGATATTTTTTGAGTGGCTTCTTAGCATGAATGTTTCCATATATATTTATATATATTAAATGTACACACACCTTTCATCTGCTAATATTTTTTTCTTGTGTAAACAGCAGATTGCAATGTTGATGCCTCTTTGATGAAAAGACAATGAGCCCCTCAAAAAACGAAGCAGATTCTCAAGTGAGGCTTTTCTATTTGTTCTTTCTGATCTTTTTTTTTCCTGCTCAAGTGATGATTGTTATCAGTGTAAGTTATGGACTGGATCTGACCCTCTCTGATGTCTTCCATTTTCTGTAGCACAAGCAGAGTGAACAATGCCAGGGTAACAAACAGCTTGACTCTTGAGCGTGCATTTTGGGTAACAGGTTTTTGAGAACAGAAAGCAGTAAATCTAAACTCGAATCACATTAGACACATAGTTAAAAGCTGTGGAAACATGCTTTCCTCTCACTGTCAGATTGCCCTGCTCTCCCCATGGTGTCTGTGAATTACCTCTCTTTGTCCAGTCCCTCACCTCATAAGGTTTTTCACTGGTGTCATGCCTGCCAGATAATGGACTCAGGTGAAGTGTTTGTATTTCTGTGAGGATCAGTGTGAGGCTCAAATGGGAATCTAAAATATTGTACCTCTCTTCTCCCAGCATATTAAGAAAATGGTGGTATGGAGATAACACCTACAAACTTGCTTCATACACATAAATGCATATTTTTCCATATGCCAAGGTGAGTAATACCTCATCTGTTACACTGGGAGTCACTGGAGAAGAGGCTGAGCTTTGCAATATAAATCTATGGCATGTAGCTCATATCCATCTTTCTTGGACTGCAGCAAAATACATGCACAACTGCCTGCACCAGTCCATGGAGACAGAAGTGTAAGATCTTGGAGATGTACAATGGAATTTGCTTGCCAGGTTATTTTTTAAGTAAGTGCCTGCACCATTACAAACTTCATCTCACTGAATATAAATTTGAGATTGATTAATGTTTTTCTTTGTAAGTTGTACAGATATTCCTCTTTCTGTACATAAAGAAGGGAAGTTTAAGTTTTGAGATGCCATGCCTTCATCAGAAATCAATATAAATATGAAGTTCAAATGTTTATTTTAATACTCCTTTACATCTATATTTAAAAATAAAATTAGCCATTTCTTGCCTACTTTGGTGTTTGTAAACTAGACAGGACTGTATTAGACTGATAGAGTTTTGCAGAGTTTATTATAATAGTGATATTTATATTTCCCTTGCATCCTTATCTAAAAAGGAAATAAATCATCGAACTATTTTTATGCACTTTTTCATGTTTTCTCTAGTGTATAAACTCTATAATGAAAATTATTTTCTCAATCACTGCTACTGCAGCTTCACGTATTTCACTAGCACTTGCTCTTCACCTTTGATAAAACTGCAGAATATATCTCAAGTACAAAATAATTTCTACCAGTATAAGATAGAACACTTTTAAACTGTAAATTCATTAGTAATTTCATGGTAGATGTGAAATTTTCTTTACTCTGTCACCCCCTCCACTCAATACCTTCTGTTTTTAACTCTTTAAAGGTCAGAGTTTTCTGTTTTCTCAGGCTTTTTAAACGGAATAGCCTTAATGAGCTATTAAAACTATGAGCATTAATAGTAATAAGAATTCGAAGGTGCATTCATAGCAACCAGAATTGGAAGTCAAATTCAGAAATGCCTTCTGAAGTTAGGAAATATGAGAGAAATAATTCCCTAGTGGACACACATGTAATATATTTGAAATAATTTAATCACTTTAAATCAAACACATACATAGTAAAGAATATGGCACATTTTTTGCACAAATATGTACTGCCATGCAAAATTTCACAGTGAATACATTGTCCATAGTAATGCATGGCTGTGCTGTCTTATTAGATTCATTACAACTTGTAAAGCTGACTATGACCTAACAGACCCTAGATTCTATTATGGCAGGGTTACCAAGCAGCTGCTGGGAAATTTGTTACTTTATAGGTATTAAAATAACAATTTCTGAAGGTCCTGATTAATTTTAGATATTTCCAGATTTCTTTTGGATTTTCAGATCTGTTTTACTCATAAAATACTATTGCATATATATGTGTGTTTGTTGGGTCTAATTTTGCAAAGTCTGTGAATTTCCACCCATGAGTTAGACCATTCACTTCAAAAGTTTTGGATGAATAGGGGAAATATATTGGTAAACTTGATCCATGTATTTTTATATACCCTCAGGTACCTCCTCTGTAAATCAGCTTAGTCATGTAATTTCCTTCAGTTTCTTAGAATTTTGATTTAGTTCCTAAATCTTACACAGTGAGACTCTTCATATAATTTCTGGATGATAACATTGTTCCTTCCTTGAGGGCAGTTAAACAACCTTTTTTCACTTTTTCTCTTGAACCACTCTGAAATACTCAATACTTTGTTCTATGAAAAAAATAATTCCTCTCTTGAGCCTCAAGATGAGTAAAGGAATCAGTTACCTGCAGTTGCCCAATTGTAACTTCCACTAATTGAAAATGTTGACCATGTTATATTTCATATTCCGAAATAATTATTTCAGGAATAATTATTTCTATCATTGGTCAAGCTGAGATCAAATTCTGTGCTCTTTTTGTATGACCACTGACAAGTCTGTAACTCTTAAGGGTAAATACTATTGGAGTTGGAATTCTGGCCTCTCATTCCAACATTGCATCTATCTCATCCCAGTCAAAGCTGCTGGAAATGGTAGACAAATCTCTGTTCCAGATACCTTCTTTTTGCCCCGTAGCCTCTTACATGCATATTCTGCTCTGGAGAGAGGCAAGAAAGGAGGGCTGACAGAGCCATTCTGTTTGCCAGCTGGTGGCAGAAACAGGAAAATCTGGCCAAAGTCATAATTTTAGCAGCTCTTCATGATCAAGTAGGTATATTTCTCCTTTAACTGCTTAAAGGCTGCTGCCATTGTCAGCTAGGTTCTTGTTCCTAATTCTCTGATAACTGAAGGATGAGAATAGCTGGAGAGATAGAAGGGCTTAACAGTAAGCCAAGAAAAAGAAAAGGTGAGAAGCTTTTTCTGTTTTTCAGAAAATAAAGACTGTCTAGTCTCCAAAATATGTGAAATTTAATTTAATGTTACTGATTGATATTAAATAAAAGGTATCATGAGGCATACCCAGTTAATTCCTCTGATTTCCTGGAAGAGAGGATGCAATAAATTTTGTACAATCTGGTTCAGAAGATTGGCTTATATGAGTGCAAAAGCTCTACTCAGATCAGCAATTGTTCATGAACAACGTGCTGAGATGACAGCAAAGATTAGAGTTTGGTGAGTTTATTGGTTAGGAAATATGTTACCTGAGTATCAGAGAGGCATGTGAGTGCACTAGCTCAGTTATTTATCTCACAGGAAGTAGAGTTCAGCTTTCTCTGAAATGACTACCTGGATTATTTTATTGTCTTGCTGTAGGACCAATGATGAGGGTCCTGAAAGATCATTAGTAGTGAAATATGTTTTCTCAGCATTATAGGAAGTTATAGAGATTTCAGATGATTGGTTCAGTGCCAAGGCATGCCTCTGTTTTGTTGTTGACATTGGGATTTACCAGAGAATCAAATATTTATTCTTTCAAGAATCCATTCCTTTTCTTGCATTCAAATATCACTATGAGTAGCCAGACGAAGAAAAAACTGTCATTTACTCTAGCTGACTGGAAGTTTAGTTTCCCTTTCCCGTTCTTCCCCCATAACATTTCTCCCCCTCATAAGCTGAATTCAGCTTAAAAATAACCCCAAACCCCCCAAAAAAACCTGAAAAACAAAACTCACAAAAAACAAAAACCAAATACCTTTCTGAAAATTAAGAGATATAACCCAAGGGTAGCAGAGCTGTTCTACAAAGTCCTACCTGCCCCCTCAGCTTCCATTGGCCTCATGTCTGCACACTCTGTATGTCTCTTCTCTGTAAATATCTCTGCTCAGAGAGGAAACCAAAGAAATTCTTAACTGTCTTTTATCCTCTCTTGGTTAGTCCTCTTGGCTAGAACTGAGGTGCCCAGTGGGTTCCAGTATCAGGTGAAGCTGACACTAACAGGGAAGAGAAAAGATGTAGGCAACCAGGCAAACTCAAAGACTCAGAAGTCTGTGAAATTCTCCAGGACTGGTTATAGGGTAAACAAAAGCAGAATTCAGGTAAGCACAAGGTAGCAGAACTCTTCTCAAGAACTCTTCTCAATTATCCCACCTTTACACCTGAAAAAATTTTTGTGTGGCTTCAGTTTCCAAACAGAAGTCTTCCTTGCTGTTGTTTCAATGCTTTTAAAGTTATTTTAGACACAGATGACATAAATCAACTTGGAATTATAACTTGCTCTGCTTCTCTTCCACTGATGTAAAGAGAATCACAGAATTGTCTGAGCTGAAGGGACCCAGAAGGATCATCGAGTCAGTCCTTAAGTGAATGGTCCATACAAGGATCAAACCCACAACCCTGGCATTATTAGTACCATGCTCCAATCAGCTGAGCTCATCTCAGGGTCATCTTATAAAAATACATAGAGAGTAGATTTTTAGAAATACCTGCTGCTTCTATGTGAAAATAGTGTTTCCCTTTAAAAGAGATGTCTAGTTAATGCCTTCCATTTCAAGGCACGTCAAAATTTACTTGACAGGCCTGTTCCTTCATAAAATAATAATAATAATAATAATAATAATAATAATAATAATAATAATAATAATAATAACGATTAAATAATAATAATGGCAGAATCTTTCCAAAGCAAAATCTCTTCTTCATGTGAAATGGCACTCAGAGGCAGAGGGTGAAGTCCCTCAGCGTGGTGGTGTGGCAAAGCTCCTTAGCAGTGTCTCGTGCAGCTGAGAGCTTGTTTCCTCAGCTGTCAGTCACAGGCTGAGCTGCAGTGTGTTATTACTTGATCGCTCGGGTAACAAGTTGGAAAATGCTGTCTTTGCTGCTTCACAGGCCTGGCTCGTGTATTTGCACTGTCAGGCTGCCACAGCCATTGCCTCTGCTTGTTTTACCTTTCTATTTACCTTCTTCCCTGCAGGACCTGTAAATTTGATATGAAACTAGGAAGAAACAGAGCCCAAAGTCTGCAGGAGAGAAATCCTGTCGAGTTGCTTTATTTTAGCTTAAATCCTTGTGGGGGTGGGAGAAGAAGGGGGAAGCTGCTGAAACAGTTCATGCTGTTCCATGTTCACAAAGATTCCTGGCAGTCCCTTCTGTGGACCTGGAAGTTTAAAGGGGTAACAGAAAAATCTGGAGAAATGCCAAGAAGACAGAACAAGGGAAATCCTCACCACAGTGCATCAATGAAAACAAAAATGTTTCTATGATTTCCATATAATACAGTTTCTATATAGTACTGTGAGGCTACTTACCTGACCAGAACAGAGAAAGACCCTTTTCCATCCATGAAGATGCAATAGTGTAGGTAAGCTTTAGTCTTTGATTTATTTCATTTAAATAAAATATGTTTGGGAAATAAAATAGTCATCTAATAATAATAGATATTCAGATATCTATTCAGAATAGATAAATCAATTTTAATTAGTATATCTCTTGAGGTCTCCTGCGAGTAAGAGTGAAAAGGATGTAAACTTCAGGTTAATGAGAATCCAAGGGCTCACTGGTATTTATTTCCCATGAACTGAGAAGCGTTTTTAAAGAAAGATAATCCCTTTCACTCAATTCTGTCCATTCTCAAACTTGAGCAAAATTAATTTACAACATGCACTGTTTCTGTTTTTGTCATAGGAACACCACAGTATGGGAGTCCAGACATCACAAAAGGAGGACTTAGTATTACAACTAAACTTTATTTTTTTAATATCTAAGAATTGGGTTCAGACTGATTCCCTATGTGATCTTGCATGTCTCTGTTGTGTCATAAGGCCATTATATTCCTGCTAATGTGGCTACATGGCCAGCAAAAAAATCATGCTTAAGGTCCTCATCCCCTACATCAGGAATATAGAGCTCTGAGATGTTTTACTGCATATTAAATGTTATTTCTAATAAACAGGAACAAAAGTCCAAATTTTAATAGTGTTTGCATATTCAGTGAGAATCTCTACATAATGAAGCCAAAGCGTAGATCTCCATGGATTTGGTGTGCTTTAATTAGGCATTTCCTGAGCATCTCATAATGTTTCAGTACTGTAAACACAAGGAGGTTAGAGTGTGAAAAGAGGCAACAAACCTAACAATGGGGATATCCTTGTAGAAGTTAGACCAGCTCAATGTTCTGAGGGAACTTTAAAATTAAATCCCTGCTTTAAAAGGATCATTTTGTTTTTCACACATGCATGGTACTGTGCTGAATGAGAAATAGATGTGTCCTTTGCATACTTTTTTGTACACTTTGACCTGTTACTTTCAGCTTTTTTTGCCTTTTTTGTTTTTTTAATTTAAGGTTGTTGTTGGGTGTGGGGTTCTTTTTTTTCCTCTTTTTTTTTTTTTTTTTTTTTAGTTTTTATTCCATCTCTTTAATTACAACAAATCTTGATGTACAGGCTGGAGCCAGGAGATTACTGCATCCTGTGTAGTACCACTTGAAATGAATTAGACCTCAACTCTCAATTAACTCTGCTTAAATCGGCCAATTCATGTTCTCTGTAAAGGAACTGAAATGTTTTGTGTACGTTTCATGTAGGTCATTGTTTTCTTCTGCTTTGGCTGCAGAATCAGCTAATGCAGACTCTCTCTGATCTCAAACTTCATTCAGTCTTAGCATAATTTAGCAATTTGTTGTCTAAGAGACTGTAACTAGAATACTTCTCTTCCTACAAAGAGTTTTAAAGTACTTCACTGATCATTTTCTGCTCCTCATGCTAATCTCTGAGTTCCACTGAATTACTGCTGTTTGTACAGGGGAAAAAAATGAAAAGGAAAATGATGTTCCCACTGCACTATATACAAACAGAAATTGAAAAAGGAAACAATGGGTGAAAAACTAGCATTAACACAAGTAAAGGCTGACTAGTAGAGGGTGTAGTGAAAAAAACAAATTAAAAAAGAAAACATCATACAAAATCTCATTCTTTTAGAACTCTCTATTTTGAATTAACTTTCTCTAACAAGTTCCCTTTGCTCCTGAAGCACAAATTGATATCATGACATGTACTACATTTCAGGATAAAGAAAAAGCAGAGGAAGAGCTATGAAATGCAAGATTAAATTGTAGCTGTTAACTGCATAAATTAACATGTATCATAATATGTAATTAATATGTATCCCCAAAGCAGAGAATGTTTGCAGCAACTAGCAGTGGTCTGGTTTGTAATTGCTGTTCCAAGAAACAGATGAGATTATATTGAGGGTCTGGTGGCTGATTAATGGAGATTTCTCACAGACTCAGTTATCACCTGGCTACCAAGAAAGAGAGAAACATCTTTCTATCACTCTGTTCTTTAAAATAGAAATTTGTCCCAATTCTGTTTGGATACACCTTTTCTCCATTATGAAATCAGAATCAGCATCTTGAAAGACTTTTGTCTTTTGATCAACTGTAATCAAAACAGTCAGAATATATAACAAGCATTTTCTCGGTGTTGCAGTTGCCAGCCTCTCTCTTCACATTTTTACCCATGTTATTCTCTGGCAATAACACAGGAGCTGCTAGGAAACTTTGCAATTAACCAGATTCTTAATACGCATCTCATGTGGTGTTATAATCAAAAAGATTTTCCTGATTTTCTTTCATGAAGACCTTTTTATAGATATTTTCTAGGCCTTTAACACATTCTTTATTGGTTTGTTATTCCCAAAGAAAGAACTTATTTTCTCCAACTTCTGTAGGGAGGAACTTTGAGTCAGTCTATTTTACTTAAAATATATTTCTAATTCCAATCCTGAAGCAGCAAAAATTATACTTCAGTTTTCTTCATCTTCTGCCTACAAACTTTATAGCTCTTTCTCCATATATTTAATTTCAATAATACAACATTTCCTTACAAGCTGCTGGGAAGGATTGTTTCATTATTCTAGCTTCTTTTTTGTAAAGTAGAATCTTTTCATTTGATGAAGCAAAATAATTGTCCATCTGACTTAAAGAAAATTCCCTGCCTGTGAACAGGTCAGTGATTCATATTCCACAGGAGTCAAGTTGGAACCTATTAATGAACACAATGTTTCACTTCTGAGCCTGCTTGATGATGCTCTTCAGAAAGAGATGCCTCATGAAAAGAGAGATACTGTTCTTAAAAAGATCTGGGAAGCTCACTGTGACATTATTAAAATGCTCTATTTTTACATGAGGGTCAAGTTGGAACAGCTCCAGTGGTAAGGCTGTGGCAGTCATCCTACAATGAGCACAGTTGGGTAGGAAATGTCTCCTTGACTTCAATCCCATTAATAACCTCCCACATGAGGGAGGTTTGCCAAAGGGTCTGTAACAGATTCCTTTTAGTGTTATTTTCTGTTGCTCCTGTCATTAGCTTGTGGAACTTCAGATCACAAGGTCTTTTCAACACATCTCAGGTAGCTGGCACGCAATTCCTTTTTGCTTTGGATCTTGTTTGCTCTACTAATAGCAGTGTCTTTAAAAATAAAGTCATTAGTTCCTGTTCAAAAGAAATACTAGGCTGCATGAAGTACTTTGTTCAAGAATTGTCATCTCTTGTAGATTCATGGGTTTTTGGCATCAAATGCTAAGGCTTTAAAACCCTCAATTACCACTGTTAAATGTTCATAACATTTAGCTTGGTGGTTCAGCAAAAGTGCAAATATGAATGTCACAGAAGTTGTTAATAATTAATGCCTTTTAATACAAAAATCTTAGAAATTGGCTTGAATTTATTAAAATCTGCCCCAACTTTAAAATTCCTTTTATGCAGTAATCTGATCCAATATGACCAAGGACACTCAGGATCGTAACAGACCTAATTTCATGATAAAAACCCCCTGTTAATAATAGTGTTCACTTTAAATTGCCAAATAAGAAATACTTCTAGGATATTAAAATTTTTTAATACTGACTGATGTCACACACTTTTAGGGATTCAATTACTGCAGCTCATTCTTGTTTAACTCCTTCAGTTAGATTCTGCTGTCTCAGAAGATGGCAAAATGCTGATATTAAGATATTAATCCATAGATTATCTCTGTCTATCACTCTTCCCTTGTATTGCATTCCCTTCAATTAATCATTGTACCTATTATCAAGTGTTTATAGGCATTTGTATGTACCTTTTTATATCAAGACTGACTACATTATCTCTATTCCTGGCAGAATTGTGTTCATGTTTCTGTGTTCCTTTAAATACATCATTTTAAAGTGCCCAGATTTGAATCACTTTACATCTTCTTCATAACACCCAAGGCTCCTCTGCTCCTTTGAATCTCTTCTCTAGACTCTGCTCTCCCACCTTTTAGGTTGTCTTCTCCTTCTCCCCAGAAGTGACCCTGTCCTCTTTTTCTGCCTCTTTCCAACCTGTTCTGATCCCTCCCATCCACTCCACTGTTCATATCATCCCATCAATTCGAATATCCTTCTTCTACAGTCCCCACCTCCTTCCATGTGCCATCCTTTTTCCAGTCTGATCACCTCACACACCTTGGATCCTACTCTCCAAACCAAAGCTTCTTGGTCTGTTTGATCCCTAGGCTCTTTCTTCTGCTTGTTGCTGATTTCTGCCTCCTTTTTTAAATTCTCACAGATGCTGCTATCACCTGTACTCCAGTACTGATGTCTTGCTTCCTTTGCTGGCCACATCTGCTTTCACACCCACAAGGCTTCTGCTCTAAAACAGCCTTCAAAATAAAAAGTCTCAGTCTCCTGCCCAAATTTTCTCAGAGGAGTAGGACACATTTCCTAAATGGATTATAAATGACCATCTCTATGGTTTTTTGACCCTTCGGAGTGAAGGTGAGAGACAAGGGAAGAAGAGAGATCTCCCCTGCATTTCTGGAGTTCAGGCAGACTTTTCTCCACTAGAGGTACCAGCAGAGCACGCTGATGATTGTTGCAAGTATTGTAGGACTGATTAATGGCTGCAAATGATTCGTATCCTTTGCCATTATATCAAAGATATGTAAGAAGGAATATCTTACCTTTATACTGTTATCTATTGAAAATTGTTGACTGACTGCAGCTTTTTTTTCCCCCAATCTGAACTTTTAAAAAATATTACTTTTTTCCTGATGTTCCTGCTCACCTTGTGCAAAGTGATGGTTTACTAACTCATTTATTTGTCAGCTAAGTTCTTCTATAATTTTGTGCCTTTTCTTTTTCATTTTTTAATTTACTGGAGCCTAGGGCATGGCTGTCAAAATGTCTCTGCTGCTGGGTGTTATCTTTATGTGGGTACATTTCCATCACTGTACCCATTCTCCATTCTTAATTAATCTCAAATATCAGGTTTTGTCACACCACAACCAGCTTCACAACATCCTAAACTGACAATAACTCTAAATTGGTGGATCTTGCACTACGAAGAAGGAAGGGGAAAATGTCCAACTTTGGAAAGAATTTCTTTGTATTATCTTGTAACCTCTTTCTCAGACAGGCTTTTGAATTGTCTAAATTCAATTCTCTAAATTCAACTGAATAGTGTCAACCAAAACCATTTTCTTCTTTTTCAACAGCAGAACAGTTAGCAGCATAATACTTTTGATTTATTATTTGTATAAAGGGAGTTTCTAAAAACTTTATTACTTTTTGAAATAAGAAATTAACAGTATTATTTCATAGCCTGAAATACTTTTCATATAACAGCACTTCCTGCTACGTTCATGTGTGTCATGGTATTTTTTAAAAAAAATTCTATCTTGATTTAATTACTTACTACCAAATGTCCCTGAAGACACAGTTACAATTATATAAATATTTGTATTTTGGCATTTCTTTAAGGAGTTATTTAATACATGTGTCTTAACTTGTTTGCCCAAGTCATGTCAGAGTAAAATAAGAGAGAATATGATTTGTTGACTTGGTTTTGATGATTATCTTTTGTGTGGTCTCACTTGCTTTTCAGAGAAAGGTGACTCTTTTCTAAATTATAAATGCTTGTGATTTGAGTGACCAGAGCCTTAGCCAACAAAATGGTTCTGGATTCAGCAGAACAGCTTTTCAGCAGAAATATTTCTCATGAATCCCTTTCTTGTAAAGATGTTCTTTCTTCCTATTCTCTTTGTCCTCAATTGTGTTATTGCTTTTGCTCCAGAGTAGATATTTACCTTCACAGACAGATTGCAAGCATGTAAGTAAGAGGGTTTTATGGCCTTGAAATCTGCTTCAAAACTATGATTATAGGAGTGTTAAAATCAATTATCATTTTTATTTGGAGGATAACATTGCTAGCTAAAAGTTGTTAGGTTTTAGTCAGTAATCATCATCACCATAATATTTTCCTTTATTTCTTGTGAATACCAGTTGTATCAGCAAGTTTCTGGTTTAGACACTACTTTTACCATCCTGCAACCTTTGTAGGGGCTCATCAGTGGTGGGATTTGACCTTTTTGTATCCAATGACTGATAGAGATAATGCAGGCTATAAGGAACTTCAAAAATGAAGACAAAGGCTTATGTTTGTAATGTAAAACAAATGGAAACCAGGAACAGATTGGAAAGATAAAGCAAAGGGCTTACAGAAATGATCTCTTGAGCAATGCTTTCTGGAGAAATATTGATTATGTGAGATTGCCTTTGTCAAAACTAAAGGCAAAGGATTGCAGATATTGATATATGATGAAATTTTAGACAAGAACTCTGTGAGGGCAAGATAGGAAAGTGGGTTCTAAAGTGTCCAACAGAACATGAGAATCTAGAGCAGTCAGAAGTGTCACACACGGCTGAATGGCAGACAGGATGTTGTCCACAGTAACAAGACAGTGGAAAGGCTTTGAGGAAGAAGAGTAGTAGTAGAAGAGTTTTGAGTTACTGCAAGATTGTGGTCGGACACTTGGAAGACTTGAGATGTTGAGCAGTGTTGCATCCTGGGTTTGGGTTCAAGTTATGGGTTTTTTCTTTGATAGTTTTCCAGTTCTCTGTATCCTTGTGCATCCCCCGGGTTTTCCCCTACTCCTGCGGTTTCCGTGCCCGTCTCCCCGTTCTAGCGGTCCCACTCACCCCAAAGTCTCATGTCCGCCCCTGCCGTGTTCCCATTGGTCGCTGTAGTACACGTCATCACCACGATGTCTGTACCCATTGGGCGGGAGGGCTCCACGTCCGCCCTGTCCCTCCCCTATTTCATCCCACTCCTCGGCATGCTCGAGGCCATTTGCGTCCGTGCGAAGCTGGGATCGGCTGGAGCTTTTCCACTGCAGCTCTCACAGCCAATAAAGCATCCAGCCGCCACGCGGACGGATTTGGAAGAATTCCCTGCCTCTTTGCGAAGTGCGGCCAACAGCCCACCCTGGAGCGCGGCAGCAAAAGCGCCCGGGAACTGCAGCAAGCCCCGGCCCCGACGAAAAGCTGAGACAGCAGAGTAATAATAAAAAAAAAAAAAATTAATTAATAATAATAATAATAATAATAATAATAATAATAATAATAATGTGCAGCACCAAATGTTGCTGTATCTGGGTTCCAATTGTTTAGTTTGCAGCTCTGCAAAGGCCCCCTCTGGGCTTTGATAAAGCATTGAACCTTTCTGTGTCTTTTTTCCCCCATCTGCCAATGAGTGATAAAAATCTAGTTCACAGGTGTATTGTGTGGCTTGGTTAATGAATATTTGGAAGGTTTTTTTTGTAGTTGTCAGATGGCATAACTATATGAATGCTAAAGCTGTTAGTTAGCAATCACTGCTGAAACCAAGAAATCAGAAAAGGCCTTGGTTTCTGAAACTCCATGTAGTTAATATATATTACTTTGTGATATATATCATAACTGTTGGGCAACATAATAACCTGGGACCAGAAGAAAAAAAGACTGAACTAAAAAAAAAAAAACTCCAAAAAAGATAAAGTGCAACTGATTTTTAGTTTGTTATTCATACTGTGATGACAGCAAATCTAGAGTAAAGAGAATGCTTCAAAAAATTACCTAGAAGAATTAGGACATGCAAAATCTGTGTCATTTATTAACAGAAGCACCTCCTGACAAAAAGAACTCTGAAATCCACGTATATAGAATGTCCTGTTAGCTGAAGGAGAATGCTGACTGCAGCAGGAATGAATAATATGGAATGAAAAATGAATGTTTGTAATATGCAAAACCACATAAATAGACTGTATTTCTGAAAAAAAATTAATGAGAATGGGGGGAAAACCACCAGCAGTGCCAATGTCACATGAGTCCTTCTCGCGTTCTGGATTGACTGATTTATTAAGACTTTTAAATACTTTAGGTGTTGATAGAATATCCATCCCCATCAATCATTTTAAAGTGTTTATTGCAAAGTGCACAGATACAGAGAGATGTATTTTAATCCTGATTTGTTAAGAATTTTTTTCATGCTTTTCTTTCTTAACATCCTTGATCTATTTCCTCTAGCATCTTTTCTCTCAATTCTAAATCCTTATTTCCAGTAATTTATAGCACAATATAATTATGAAAAGAACTTTTAAGATTGATGTTATGTATTATTGGTTGTGGCTGTTTAACAAATCAGCCTGTTCTATTTGGATTTATTGTTGTGTACACAGATTTGTGAGGAGTAAATTTTCTCCTTCATGTTAGCTGCTCATAACCTGTATTTCATGTATGGTCCCATATGACTTACTTCAGACTTTAAAAAGTACAAAGCAAGTTTTTTGTTATCTCATTACTGAGATAAATCATGTTCCACTCCTTTGACAGCAAAATATTTGTAGGAGGCAGAACTGGAATAGGATGCAACTAAAGCTTTTGCTACCAGAGCAAGAGCAGAAAGTGGCAGAACCAGGGTTTCTTGAGAAGCATGACCAGGAGCATCTCCAACGGCAGCCCGAGGAATGTTTCACTTCCAGAGAGTGGGTTACAAGGAGAGGGCTGTAATTTGACAGATTGATTTGACACCTATTAATTTAACACTTTCTTTAAATTGGAAGGAGATTCCTTTCTTTCTATTGACATCCATGCAATTTAATCCTTCCCTAAATTCAAGTACAGCTGTCGCAATTAGTTCTTTCTTCCCCCATTCTTGTTGAATCAGACATTTAATGTTTTCACTAACTTTTCTTTATAGGCCCTGCCAGTGTCCACAAAACTAAAAATATTGTTCCTGAAAATTAATGTAAAATTAAAATAATTTTCTTTGTTTAACAGATTTTCTGTACTTGCCAGGAAATCAAGAATAACTTTGTGTTGTAGGAAACACGCTGGAATCTCTGTGTATGATCTGCCAGCCCTCAACTGAGCAACTGGAAATAAAAGCATGGCTCTACATCAGCATGCTGGCACCTCGTTTTAGCTAATGAAACAACAGTAAAACTCAAAGTAAACTATGTCTGCCAAAGCTACCTGAAGTTCATAAGAGTAATTAAGTTATAAACCCGGAAGAATAATTAAAATATGCAAAACATCTATTGATTTTGAGCATCTGGTGACTCGTCAGTAACCACAGACACTAAACCAGCCTGCTTTAACATGCTGCTAATTTGCAGTCTTTGATTGGATAGCTTTTTTGGTGTGAATCCATGAAGCTACAAGGATCTTCCCTGCCATTCATTATATTCCTTTTAATAAATGACCTTGGTTTTGTATACCAGCAGGGAGGTTTGCAACACTGAATGTTTCTGTCAATTGAAAATTGATCTTTTCCACAGAATGTTCCAAAAGATTAAGCAGGTATCTTTAGGCATGAGACCCAGGTCACCTCCATCCTGTAAGTAGCACGTGCAGTTTTATTTTTGGGGTTGTTTTTTTTTTTTTTTTTAGGTCTGCAACTTCAGCCAAGAAAGGTGTCTTTGAGATGACAGGATTTTGCCTCTAAGAGAGGTTTTAAAACAAAAATGTAACTCATCAAGTAGATAGATACTTGAAAAAATAAATAGTCTCAGTAGAATATGACTCAGTGGAATAGTCTCAGATGGATAATGACTACACTTGCATCAAGTGCAAGAGAAAAATACCTTTCTCTATAGAGATGTTTCATAGTATATTGATCTTTGTGAAATTATTTTTTTCTCTGCCTCAAAATCTACCACCAAAAAACCAACCTTTTTGTTTCATATAACATATATAGTTTGTGTTTTGATGGACTAGAACCATTGGGCCATGTCATGCTCTGTTAAATGCCTTCAATGGCAGCAGAGTAGAACTTGGAGTAATGTCAGCCAAAATATCTTGCTGTCAAATTACCATTTCCAAGTATGAATACACTGTGCAGTAAAAAACCCTACCAAATCCTACAAGGCATCCTGGGGAAAAAAAAAATCAACAGCAAAAACAACCCAAAAACCAAACAAAAAATCCCGCCCCCGCAAAAAGCAATCAAACAAAAAACCCTCAAATAAACAAAAAACCCCCAAAAACCAAACCAACCAACCAAAAAAAAAGTAATAAAAAAATCTTTTATACATTGTGGTTATCTGGAAATTGTTGTAGTTGTAGATTGCATTACAATTTGCATTTGGATACAGATTCATAGAAAGATACCTAAGCTCAGGAGACCTTTAGGCCATTTTAAGATATTGCTCATGAAACACCACAATACATCTAAATGTCTGTCTTTAGTGAGACATCCAGAGGAGATCTCTCTTTTCAGCTGAGTTTCTTTGCAAGCAGAGCACATTCACTTGGTGAAGACTGAAATTCTGGGTCCTGGGAATGGTTGCACTTAGCCCTGCAGAGCAAAACCACTGGGCTTTGCAAATTCCAAAGTCAGCGCTGTATCAGGAGAGTCTGAAGGGCAGCACCTGCCCAAGCACAGGCAGAAGGCACCATCAGTCACATGTCCATGCAAATCTGACTGCTGCATCCTACTTTGTGTGTGTAAGGTGTGTGTAATCCAACATTTAGCACTCTAAACCCTGGCAATGACTGTGCCCATTATATTGGATTTGCTTTTGAGAGGTGTAGCTTGAAATGCAGGATCAAGTCCTGGAACTGCTGCAAGGTAGAAGGTAAAGAAGTGATGGAAGCCACTGCTTCAATCTTCTTTGGATTAATTCCATTTTACTAGTTTAATATTGCTATATATCACATGACTTGCTCATTGTATCAGGTGAAATGCTGCAGTTTGTTTCCTCTTATGGGGGACTCATTTACTTAAACCTTTGTATTTTCACATGGTATATTCGACCATTTTTAATTCAAAGCAGCTGTATTAATTCCTTCTACAGCAGTTCTCAGCTCTGCAATTACAGCATTAACATTGAACTTTTCAGACTTGATAACAGATTCTAATTTTATCCCATCTGGTTTATTGTGAGGATTTTTTTGTGCCTGGATGTGACTTTTCCTTAATCATTTCTTCTGTACAAAATTGCTAGTAGGAGCTTAAAAGGCTTTCTTTACTGCAAAAAACCAACTGCTGGTTTCTTCTCCACCAGGACAATGTACCAGCAGTTCTCTGGATAAATTGTCTAGAAGGCAATCATTTGGAAGCTCTTGCCAGGCTAGAGAGGTTATTAGCTTTTGATCTCTTTTCTTAAATAATATCACTGTAAAGTTGCCCAAGTGTATTGGCATTAGATCTCTACTGGGTTTTCTTCCTGAGAGGAAAAACTACAGAAAGCTCATTTTTTCATTTACCAAAATAAAAAAATCTTCAAAACCAAGGCCTCAGATATTCACATGAACCTCCCACTGCAGGTACTGGGTTGGGGGGTGTACATGTGAAGAAACAAATGGTTCCAGCTGCCAAGTGGGAGTGAACAGGAAAGGAAGGAATATTAAGGAAAAAAAAAACCAAAAATAACAAAAAAAGCAAACAGAAAACCCACAAAAAGCTAACATAATTTCCCTTCATCAGTAATTTTTAAAAATTCTTCTGAAACTGCATTTTATCTTTGTACTTGTGTTGGCAATGGCATTTCTAGCAGTGTCATAATGAGATGTTCAAAAAAGATGGAGTGGTTTAGCTCAGGGTTAAGCTCCTAATGTGTCCAGGCAGCCACCTAAATAATGATAAAAGATGAGAATTTCATTTTTTTTTAAATCTATTTTCTAAGTGTTTTTAAGTTTCACTTGTACTTACTCTGAATGTAGAGTTTCCAGGGGCTACCATACAGTCTTCAGCAATCTTTGTGAACTTGTAGGATCTATGAACTTTGCAGGATGTTACCCATCCATTACACTAGATGATAACTTAGGGATACAATGCCTAGGGAGTGAGGTCTGGTCTCTAGCTGCCTATATATTCCTTATGTTGTATATAACTGCAGATAGATTTCCAGCCATTTTATTTTCAATATTAATAAATTGGCAAACAGCTTTATGGCTGGATAATCAATGAATATGCATATTCTTTAGTTGTGTTGAATTTTAGGCACACTAATAAACATACCAGGTAAAAGAAGCCATAAGTCCTTGAGAATTTATTGAAAACAGGTTCAGTACTTCTATCTTAGCCTTGCAACAGAATATATTATAGTACATGTGACATATATAAGCTGGTATTTTATTGGTTTGGACATCACAAGAGCTGGTGATTGCTAGATCTTTAACTAAGTATAGTTAAGGTCATGACTGTATTTTTTATGTATATTTAAGGTTTGTCTCATTGAAAGACAGTCAGTGAAATTGACACCATATCTAGAACCTGTCTTCAAAATATGTGGAAGTAGATCACTGTTTGGTTCAGACTATCATTCAGTCAAAGCAAATTTCTTTTTCATCTAAGGAAGTCTTTTATATTTTGGATGAGACTGCTTCATTTCAGTTAGCTGGTATTGTACAAGTACTTTGTTATTCAATGTTACGTGTTCTTTGGGAGTTTGAAATAAACTACAGAAGTTATTGCAGTTTGTTCTTTGTATTTCCTTTGGATTCTTAAATGCTCTGAGTTTCTTCCTGGTTCTCCCTAGTTGAACTGTAGCTACCAATATTGCAATATTCCTTACCTGTTGGATTGAGTCCCAGCATAACTATAATAACTCCACTGGCTTTTGAGCTTTCTCTGTACAAATCTATTCAGAGTAGGAATTTCTTAGAGAAAAGCTTTTAATACCTTTTTTGGATTTTTTGACAAGGGACTATGTCTCATTGCAAATGATGTAATTTCTGCTTTTCACTATATATCTTTCTGACTATAATTTTTTGATTAGTTTTATCTAGTCCTAATAATTCTTTTCAATGAGCTTTATAATGTCTAAGGTCCCTCAGAGGGTTACCCAGTCCTCATCCTCCCCCTCCTCTCTCCCTGTTGGGCTTTGGTAACCTAAACTTTCTTCAGAAATTAGAGAATATGTTTTTTCCCATATCTAACTGCCAGTATTTCAATTCTATACCATACCTATTCTCCCAGCTCTAGTTTAGATGAAATTGTCCTATCCATGCTATTACCTAAAAAAGCTGCATTTAACATTATCATACATGTTTTTGAAAAGAAATTTTAGCTTTCTATCTCTTTAGAGTCACCCTCTTGTCATGCTTCCCAACAATACTATTGTTGCAATGCAATACCTTTCAGAACTGAAGACTAAATTCTTTACTTTTACCTATATCTGTCAATGTGTGAAAGCAAACACCAAAGCCTGTAGTACCCCCAAATAACTCTGTCCTCCACCTCAATCCTCAAGAGGTTCTCACTTATCATTGAACATCTTAGAACAATTTAGACAGATTTTCATCTATGTGACAATGCTTTTTTTCTGAGTGAATACTGAATTAATTTCTTGCAAGTAAATTTTTTTTGGGCACCATATCAAATGTTTAGCAAAATCCAGAAACATTAAGTTTACCATCTTCACTTTGCTGCTAATTATTTTACTGTCTCTCTTCACATTATCTTCCTCTTCCAAGTTTACCTCTAATGTGGCATATCTTCTGCATGGTAGATAATGAGCCTGTTTCTTTAGTGGGACACATCAATTTTGAGAACAGGTGGTCAAGTATCTATTCCACTGACACAAGGAAAAAGCTGTCTTGACTTGAAAATAAATCTGTGGTATGTAAAATACAGTACCTGCCACCTCAAATTGAATGGAAAATATTCTGTGTCACTTTAGCTGTGGCTCTAAACCCAAATCGTATCATGAGCATAGCTGTTTTGTTTAGAATTTTCCCTTTATGTTGGCAGCTGCTAAAGAAAAGTTGTTTTTGATTGAGTGGCTAGCTCTAAGTCCAGTTTCTGAGCAACATCTGGCACTTTTTATGCAGCCATAAAATATTTAAAAATAAGGTGAACCACTTTTGGCAAGCCTGCTACTTGAAAACCAAAGGGAATTCCAGAATCTATAGCAAGCTTTATTATCTCTCTGCAAATGCAGCACATCTAGGAACGTGAGACTGTCTACTGTGCTAATGCCAAGCAGTCAGAGCGAATCAGATGACCCTTGTCACAGCATCCTGCCCTGACTTTGGCCTGACAGGTACTGAGGATCTCCTGATTAAGCAAAATTCTGAGCAATTACAGCTGAGATGTGGAGGAACACCTCATTGTGCTGTCATACTTTTTGTGATGGATCAAAGTATGACAGATTGTATATGGGCTGGAAGCTAAACTTCAGAAGGAGATTGGCCACCCTGAAAGCTGAAGCACATCAGCTTGGTGATTTCTTGGCAGGCTGCTACTCAAAAGGTGGAAATAAGTATTAATTTAATTTTCACAGCATTAATTTTAATGCTATTAAAAAAGTCCAAGCCCTTTGATTGTTTGCTGTTAGAAAGATGGTTAAGGCCTACACCAGTGATGGAGGTAACACAAATAATACACCAGGAAGCAGAGAAATGCAAAGCATGAGGTGCTTGTTGCAGTGGCACCAGGTGCTTAGAGTGATGAGAGACCAGGGAGAGAAGATTCTTGTCTCAGGCAAAAACTACCCAGGAAATGTGTCTCTAAAATGTTTTATGCAGCATTAGCTGGGTGTTGCCTGCTGGGAAAAGTCCTTAGATGTAAAAGCACAGCAAGGATAGGGTTTGATTTAATAAAATGTTTATTTCTGTTTGTTAAGAGTGCAGGCCTGATGCTCAGCTGGAGTAGGCTGGCACAGCTCCACTGAACTACAGCTGCCAGCTTCAGGAAGTTATCTATGTTTTCAATACTTTTGTGCTTTTATAAGACATCTCTGTACATTTTTTTTTTCTGCTATTCCAGCTTTTACCTTATGGTCCTTGCAATTTTGTTTGTCTCAGAAGAAGCTGCTGTGTCCCTTTTATCTGTGATGGGAAAGTGAGGCTAGCCCTCACAAAGATGGCAATTCTTAAGGCTTAAATATAGTTATCTATCCCCTCTGTGATTCTTTCAGAGTCCCTGAACTGAGATAACTGTGGCACTGGCAGAGAAAGGAGGTTGCAGCAATCCATATATGTTAGTGCCTGTGACACTTTCGAGGGGATGAGAGGATTTCAGATTAATCAGATACATAGCTAGCCCGAAGCTGAAAGGAAAGGGTCCAGGGACAAGTAGTCTGATGTGTATCACCTTCTCTATTGTATCCTCCATGTTATAGCTTTTGAAAGCTTTGGGCATAGGTATTGCCCTTGGAAACTGCTATCTACCACTGTGCTATAGACTTTATCTGCTGCCTGATAGGAATATGGTAAATTAGGTTTTAAGCTTTGCATGTAAAATGTAATTTAAGCTCCTCAAGAATCAGTTTTGAAGTCCACAGAGACAAGAAGGAAAAATTATTTTAAGTCAGTAAATTGAAGATTCTTCTTTATTTTCCTAATATGCTCTCAGGTACACTGTAAGTGTTGGTTAGGGGCTTAGGGCATGTATTCATTTCTCTCCAGTGTGTTTTCTAATGCCCCTCTTTACAGGGAAAAAAAATGCAGCAGTGAAGTCATTATGCCACTTCACTGTAGACAAGGCAAGTAATTCTGAAGTTTATTAATCCCTCGAGTAATCTAATGGCATATCCTATGTCCTGTAAAAATGGACATTTTGAAAAAGCGTTGGTTTCCCCACAAGAAACACTGCTTCACTACCATGCTAGCATGAAAAAGTTCAAGACCAGGAAAACTGTAAAAAATGCATCCCCATGGGGATAGCACTCAGCAATGCATTTATAACAGCTTTTAATTCAGAGTTAAAAATATTGGAAAACAAATCTTCAGCAGCTCTGCCATTCCTTTGTGTATGGGTGCATATATATCAGAGGGATCCAAAAAGAGAAGACAACACAGGCTGCTATCTAAGAAACTATCATATCTCCTATTGAGGTGAGAAAATGAGACACAGGGTGAGTAATGAATGAGCACCCAAGTGCATTTGTGTGTGCTATTTATATGGATGCTTTGAAGATTTTGTGTTTATGTTTAGAAGAAAAGAAAGAAAGAAGAGAAAAGAAGGAAAGGCACACAGAAATGTAAAGTTATGCTGTTATAGCTGTAGTTTTAGAGATGTTTTTGATGCAGATACTTGATTTTACATTCTTAAGACCATATATGAGCATATATGTAGGCTGCTGGCAGAATCAGAAGACAAGAAATTATAGGACCAGAATCTACCCAAACTCAACAACTCTTTTTTCTGTCACCCTCCCTGGTACCTCTATCCATGTCTTGCCCCATGACTGGTGCCTTCCTGCCCTCTCCTGCCTCCAGGTGACCCAGATACTTTAAAAAGAAATCACTTAAAAAGAAAAAAAATCAAATCCACTTCCATTCCTAATAAATGTTTCAAGTCATTAAATGTCAGCTTTGGTCTCATCCTGGTACAATCTATAGCAGCCTGCCTTCTGCTTGAACTCATCATCTGCTCAGAAACAATTTTAGAACTGACTTCCAGTCCAGATGAAGACACAAGTCCTGATCCAGTGGTCTTTGAGAAAACCATTTTCTGTGCTTAAATAACTTTTTAATGCAAAATAAGGTAGCAAAATTAAAAAGCTTTTTGCCTCTCTCAACCACAGACAAAGAATATGTAGAGATGCAAGGTGTCTGTGGCTGCATTTAAAATGTATTTCCAAGTGCTTTATGAAACATTTATAAATGTTTATAAATAATCTAAATATATGTCTGTAAAGTATCAAATATATTTATCTTTATTCTGAGTTATAAATGCTGAAGTTAAAAAACTCATGGCTAACATGATTTTAAACACTTCTGAGATTAGGTTCTTCATTTACTTGTGTATGTTTAACAAATGAAAAAAAACTTTTTGCTCTCTTGCAAGACAGAGTACCACTGTCATACAGCAGTGAAATTGGCCCTTTTTGTAAGTGATTTTTGAAATGGGTGAAGATAGTTTACATCTGGTTTACAGGTATTAAATCTTGCCTTGTTCAAAGTCCTTAAAAACTTGTTAAGAAACTATTCTTGTTGAACAGTGTATGAAGGAATATACATGTTGGAAAGGATCTTCAGTTTACTGAGGAAATTTCATGGACTATAGACTCTTTATGTGCTATTGTAGGATTCTCTTACAGGGTTATCTGATAAAACTGTGTCAGTAAATATTGTAGCTCGCACATTTTTATGTTTGAGATTAAGAAAATAGAAGTCTTATGTTTTCTGCAAGTGTTTCAGACAATTCTTTAATATTTCTTTCTGAGAGCCATCTGGGAGAGGCATGCAGCTTATTCAAGTCTTTGAAATTATTCACAGAAGTAATTTGTTACTTCTTTTGCAGAGGGATACAAGAAATTTCCCCCTTTCTCATTTTGATTGCTTCTTTTCCTTTATTATTATTCCCTTGTTGCACAGTTTTTTGAACTGCTACAAAATATAAAACTATTTTTATCACAAAAGAATATGCATAATGATATAAAACATATTTCAATTTATTTAGCCCTTTCTGGATAAAGTCCAATTACAATCTTTAAAGTATACCCCAGCTGATATTATTCTTCCATAGAAATTTCAAGATACGTTCTTTGATAAAGACTAATTTAAATAATGTATCTTGGCTTTTTGCTGATTTAAATGTTCTGTAAAATAGATGCAGCATTGTCAGTGACTGCTGTGTAGTTACTATATGTATTTAGGCTCAAGCTGTCTTTTCCATTTTTAATCATCTTATCTATGCACTGAGCATTTTCATTTTCATGGAACTGAACTCTCTACAGAACATCATATATATTTGTTTTTCATTCATGCTGTGTTTTTAATGACTTCAAATACTTACTGTAAACATGAAACTTGAACCTAGTAAAGTACTTAGCTAGGTGATTAATTTTCAGCACTCAAAGCTGAGATATTTTGGTGGAACAGTTCACAGGAGTATTTTTCCAGGCCCAAGCAAAACTGAATACTGTGAAACCCTGAGGCAAATGTAGGTGCCTTCTAAAGCTTGTAACATTTAAAAGCTCCCCAGACTGAGAGAGACAGAGATTGTTTTTTCTTTTAGTGAAATAGATTTTACCATATGATGTGTCCTAGGAGAGATAGGGTTTAGCATGATTCAGGCAGACACCTATGACTAAGTATCAGAAGCATAATCTTCATTTACCAAAACACATCTAAATTATTCTGTGTTTAGGCTGACCCTAAATACAGAATTTCCATCAAGTTCATACTGTGTGGGCTAGTTTATTTTCCCTCTTCCAAAGATGAATATTTCTCTCCTGTTCATAAATTTCTTTTTCTTGTTCATTTGTATGAAAAGATTGTAGGTTCCCAACTGTTCTTTTGTCAAGCTGGAGTGCTTGATTTACTGCATACATTTCTTGCCAGATATTAAGAGTGCTCTGAGTAAGTTCTATTCACTGTCACTGCAATAACTAAGCCTGCCAATGTTAAATTTGGGATGTAACAGGTGTAAAATCAATCAGTCTCCTTACAGAAATGTAGCAATGCCTTCCTGTTTCATTTCTCATACAAAAAAAGGTCTGGTAGGTCAGTCCTATCCTCTTTCAGATTCGTGACTGTACATTGGTAAAATTACAGATATCATAACCTGTAGTATTTGCAGCTGTCCCTCAGCTCCTCCTCTGCCCTGAAACTGTGGCACATTTGCAGTAAACTGAAGGAGACTCCTAGCCACAGAGTAGGTTTCAATTATTTAATAATATGACTTTATTAAATTATGTCTGTCTCTTGTTTTCATATTGCTTTGTGTTTTTTCTGCCACCCTCATAAAATTCCTTTCTTCCTTGCTTGCCAGATGCATGGCTTAGTCTCTAAACCACAGTAAAGATGATTCATAGCAGTCACTCTGCATTTCTCTCTCCTCTTGTTTCCTGCCTAAATAACAGGAAGCACTTTGGATCAAATTGAATTTCTCAGGTTTTGTCTTCAAGTTTTTCAAGCTATTGTTCTTTATTTATTATTAGTGAAGCTCCTTCATTTATGGTTCAGGGCTTATTAAAAATGTAAAACTATTTTTCTCAATTTCATTGAATTTTCATTTGAAATTCATATACATGCATAAAAAGACATTACTGGAACCAACTTTTCAGAACAGGTCTTAATTAAAAATATAGAGGTTCTTAATCATACCTATGCTTGAAATAACAGAGTTTGACATAAAACTGTTTCCTTGATCCTGAATGAGTTCCAGCAGCAACAGCAGTAGTAGTGTGCCTAGAATTACAGATGTAAACTGGATATGAATATGCAGCATCTGTGGTGGTTTTTGCTGTTATAGCTAAGACTTCAAACTATTTTTGTAGGGCTGCTGGTGGTTTCCAGGGGTTTTATGTGCTAGTTTATTTGGGTGATTTTTTTTTTTTCCTTAAGAAATGTAAAAGCAGTATAAGAAGTTCTATAACATGATGAGAACTTCTTTGATTCTACAAATAAATAGAATTGATTAAACATTCCAGAAATACACATTATAAAAATGTTAGGAGAAAAAGTTAAGGCAAAAAAAGAGGAGGGGCAGGCTGGTCTGTTAATCTTTATTTTGTTGTTTAGCCTGATAGATTGTTTCAGTGTTTCAGTCTGTTAATTGCAGCTAATCATGGAAAAGAAAGTCTATTAAAAAGGCAAAAAAAAACTACAGTTCTTCGCTTTGTGGTGGGCTATTGACTTGAACTTGAAAACAGCTAAGGTGACAGCTGCCAGTTCATTTTATAGCTCTTTGCTTTACCATTTCATGCAGTTGGCTGGAAATGTTCTAGATGCTTTTCCTTTTTCTTATATATAATTTGAAGTTGGCCTCAAATGGTTTGGTGCAGAGTTTTCTGCTAGGAGAAGAATTTTCTTTAATCATGTGCTAAGGGTATCTTTTTGTACAATTACAAAACTTCTCCACCTGTCCTCCTCCTCTACCTTTTTCAGATATAGTATGGAAGTAGTGTTTAGCTTCTGCTGCTTTGGATTGTCTTGGGTTCCTGTGGAGCAGGTTCATAAAAGATGCACCCACTGCTCTTTCTGTGCTGTTTTCCCCTCTGTCCCTTTCCTCCTCCCACCCCAATGTTTTTAAACCCTGCTGTTAAAATGATCCAAAGCTTGGTCTCTGAAATCAAAAAACAGAAATCTTCTCTGAGTTTGTGAGCCTGGGTCAGTTATAGAGCTAAATAATTTTGTTAATATAAATATCCAATGAGTTGAGTATATTCTTTGAATGCTCAGGATCCAGTCTGTTAGGAAGCAGAAATAATCCCAAGTGACAGGCTGGGATTAGTCACGGCAATTACAAACAGTGCTAGGGATTAGCAAAGGTGAAGCATTTTAAAGCATTCAATTAGCTGCTGGATACATATTGATGCCTTGCATAACGTTATTCTTAAAGACAAACATAATTTTTTCCCAGAAAGCAACAAAAATATCATGGACCAATACAAAACCAAAACAACCTTCTGGTTATCCAGTTCTAAAAATCAGATGGTTTAGTAATTCATGTACAGTTTTTTATACACCAGCAGTACAAAACAGGCTTTTTTGCTGTCTGTGCTATTTAACATTTCATGAAATGTGAATGGTGATGTTTATGAAAATCACAGAAACATTCATCCAAAGAGAGGTAAATTCACCTAGAGTCTTTCAAAACTAAAACACTTTCAGGTCACAGTGGTGCTAATAATAGCTTTACTGTAAATTATTCTGAATAATTCATAAGCAGGAGAATGACATTCTGACATTTATGTAATCTAGCCTAAAATATTAGGATCTAGCAGGAAGCCTGATAATATGCATAATATGTTAGTAACAGGACAGGCTTGCAGACCCTTCCCAGGGACACAGGGCTCCTCTCCAGACATTCTGCTCTCAGGTGCTTGAACTCTGCATGCAGATGCGAGGTAATTACCACTGAGGCATAGAACAAGGAGCTGATGTTCATCCATTGAGGTTATACAAAGGAACTGTACGCTTCTGTGACTGAAAGAAGGTTTTTGAAGTCAAGATTGTGTAAGCACAGCTATGAGGTGATCCAAGTCTGGGAAAGAAGCTCAGAGTTTCCATTTAATTGCCTCAAAGGCTGACTAAAGTTTTAACCATGACCATCAGGTCATATAAATGTGAGAGCTTGTACTCATGATGGTCAGGAGAGAAATGTCCCCACAATTTACAGTATGTGAGTAATCTGAGGTCTTTTTTCCTCTACAGTTCAGAAGTTCCAAGAAAAAAAGTACATATAATTGGAATGAATGTGTATTTTGTTTGATGCATTCACTTGTTTTGGTGTTTCTGTAATTATGGAAGATGGTGAGTTTTATGGGATGTTTACAGAGTACCTTTGGTTTTGCTAGTAACTTATAAAATTCACATATCCTAAAAATGTGTCTTTGTAATAAAGCTACATAGAGAGCATGTTGGATATTACTGCCAAAAATGATAATGGGCTGCTTCCCCCCCTCGCCCCCTCCATTTTGCTACTCTGGAGTTGTGTGGGATGTTTTTCCTACTACCTTTCTCTTTATCACAGTGATGTTTACTGGCAGGTCACAAAGTGTATCCTTTTCTGCATATCTTAAGCACTGTATGGTTTAATTTCTTTTATGTGCCTTCCTCTATCATTAATTAAACTAAAACTAACACCTCAGGTTCACAACATCTTTGCTGTTTTAATATCCAACTTTTCTTCTGCTCTGTCCCTAATCAGAACAACTGAATGCCCTAAGGAAAAATAAACAATCTCAGCCTTTATAGGACTGATTTTTATGTGAAAATTGTCAGAGCAAAAAATACTGCCTGTGCTGTTGTAATAAGCCATGCAGAAGGAGGCAGATCTTGGCTCCAGGGAAGACCAACCTATTTAATAGAAAGATTGGCTAGCCCAAGGAAGCCATTTTTTAAGCAGATTGAGGTCTCTGTGATCTGCAGGGATATGTGTGTTAGAACTAATAAGTTATTGCTGTACCCATGATGCTTTCCTCCTGATTGTTTTGTTTTAATTCCAGCAAAAGCCACAGAAAGTCCTCCAACAGTTTCGATTGCTGACCTGCTGGGTTTATGGCCCCAGGTAGCCAAACACTTCAAGCTATTCATTTTATAATATATCACTGACAGCTTGGAAGTGAGGATAAAACTTAAAAGTTGTGAAGCTTGAGAGATGAAAAGAGAGTGGCAAAGATGAAATGTGAGTTGGAATTATTTTTTGTTTCTCCTTCACTCAGAGTAGTTGCAACCCAGCCAAATCTATTCAATGAAAATAATTTGTCTCTACAGCAGACAGCTGTTGTCTTCATGCTCCTATGGTGGGACCATTTGTGTTACACGTGTCCACTCCTGACATTCTTGGATTCCACCAAATTTGCCTTGTGTATCACTGACTACACCATTCTCCATTCCTCCATGCTATTTGACCTAGCCTATATTTTATTCCCTGCCTTTTAAATCAGCAGGAACTTTAAGAGCTCTAAACAAAGCCAGGAATGTGGCCACCTGTGGTGAAACAAACAATGGCTAATAATGCTCATTCCCTCAGGCAACTGCCTGGAATCACTACATTATTTCTGCTTCCTAGTTTGAGAGGTACAGCATTACCATGATGAGTCCTAAATTATTTCATTAAGTTTTCTTCAGTCTCTGCTCAATCTTTAAAAAATTAATTACCAATTCCTCATTCCGTCAATTAGTGAAAACCTACATAAATTATAAGAAAGAGCTACTTGAGTCATGACTATTTTTCCAAAGAGTTATTTTGCTATATGAAGCTACTCTACAAAAATTGCAGTGTTTAAGTCAGTGATATGACTTTTTCCCATGAAGTATGTAAAATAAAATTATTAAAAAGGACTCATGTATAAAAACAACTAGAGGCCTATCTACTTCATTTACTGAAGTGCCAGACAATGATATTGGTCAGAGTAAAAGGTTGTGTGAATCACAGAAAATAATGAATTTTTCTGTACCAAAACAGGACTGTCACTTTAAAATATTTTGGTTAGTTTTTTTGTTTGGGTTTTTTATTTGGTTGGTTGGGGTTTTGTTTGTTTGTTTGTTTGTTTGTTTTTCCCTTTATTTTCATGTTAAAATGGAGTTTGCATTTGAATAAAACTAGAAAGAGAGGGATTGTGTCATTTCTAAGCAATGAAACCTTTAACTGTATATGACCATACAGAACACTGACTAATAAAATAGGGACTATGCCTCCTTATTTTGGGATGGGCTTCCCTTTCCTCCCCAGAGCTTGTCCAAACTGCACGGGTTTTGCTCTTGCAGCAGAAGAAAAATGGGATTGTCTCTAGTGCAGTGTTCAATACCAGATATTAGATGTTTGAATAAATGTGATCCCAGCCATGAAAATTCCCCATGGATTAAATTTAACACAGTATTGATATTGCTTAAAAAAATGTAGTTAAGAAAAGGCAATGCTTAACTGTAGTCATCAACATGCCACTTAGGAATTTCAACTTGCCAGTTTTCTTGTCTGTTGTAGCCATTTTCAGTCTATAGACACTTATCATTTGCTTAAAAATTATATCCTTGTATAATGGGGGTTAAGAGGGTACTATGCATGAGTTCAGCTAGGAATTCTGACACAAAAATCATAGAAAAAAAGATATTATATGATATACTAACAAATCCTAGTATGCGGTCTTTGGCTTTCCCATCCTTATAGGATTTTTTTTTATAAAATTCCTAATTTTGGTGTTTTAAAGTCAAAGAATCTTATTTAATCAGCATTATGTCCAGGAGCTCTGAATCTAGTCCTGAGAGGAGTAGAATGGAATGGAACTATGAAAACATTGGCCTTTTTTTGATCTTCATTTATTTCTTTTAGATGAATGAAAAATCAGAGGGGAGTGAAAGACTGCTCTTGTAGGAATGGTGTGTTTTCCTGCTGTGGAATAGGAGTGGATGTAACTCAGACTGTATGAGATTTCATACTTATCTTTCTTTCATGGCAACAGAAAGTGTCCATTATCAGACAGCAATTCCATCATTTATTTGTGTTTGCTTGGGAAAATTAAAAAAAAAAAATTGAATGGGAATTAGGTAGAGAGTTTAAGTGTTGTAAGGTATGGTTTTGATTGCATGCATGTAAATAATATGTGGCATCATATGTATGTGCCATCAAGTATGCAAAAGTATAATTCTCAACAATTTGCCTGGAATCTGGTTATCTATGCTGAAGATATCTCTATCTATCTATCTATTTATCTATCTCTCTATCTACCTCTCTCCATGGAAACAGCATGGCTACAGTGATGTAATCTTGGACTGCATGAATCTGAGAAATAAAGACCACTGTAACCACATGATACTCTTCTATAATTATAAAGATTTCTATATCAGAAAGGCTGTGACATTGGAGCATGACTCTGTCTTAAGTTCCCTTTTTCATGAAAGCAAAAGGCCCGAACAAGCCTGAACTTTGTTTTCTCTATCGTCTAATTCAACTGAACTACATCAAAATGTGCATAGAAAGAGAATGACTTCATGGGGCTGAACAGGCAGTCTAGCAATGAGACTTATTAAAATATTGTACTGATCTTTTAGAAATGTTTTACTGGTATAAGGTGCTCAAAAAGAAAGCATACTGTTATACAAAGTGATTATCTTACCCAGTGTATGTTTGCTTAAAAAATCAAAAGCAAACAGACAACAACAAAAAGAAACTTTATAGAACTTCAAAAAAACAAACAAACAAAAACCACAAGTAAATAGCAACGACAAATAAACTCTGGAAATTCCAAGGCATATTTTTAAAAAATAGTTATTTAACTTTTACATAATTGCGATGTCTTAAGTATTTTCCACTTTAATATTAATTTTTAAAAAGTTATATTAAAAACATCTAAACCAGTCATTTACTTATAAATTTTCAATGGTAATTCATTGCCTGGACTCCTGTGTCTCTTCGTATTAAGAAAAATAAAAATATTATATAATTGTTTGATTCTTTTTATTGTAACATATCTTACAAAAACATTGGTATATCACGCACTAAGAAAAATTCTCTTTCTTACTTTCATGCATCTTTATTCTATATTAGAGAGTTTGTTTTTTCTTTGGCAAAAGTAGAGTCTATTTTTCAAGGAAAGGGTAGAGGATATTAGTCCAGAGTTTTATCTCTGTATCTTCTATGAGGTAAAAATCAGAGCTGTATCACTTGGTTTCAAAATAAGGATTGTGTTTTGTAGGGGGTCATATGGGTTGAAACTGTGGCTTAAAATTGCATGCCAGATGTAGGTATGTGTTCAGATGTGGGCTCTTTGTGTCCTACATGAAGCATTCATATCCTTCCTGTGGCTAACCCTCTCTGCCATAAGTCTCTTCATTTGTAGTCCCTGACTTGCCTTTTCCAATAGATATCCTGGGTGCTCACAGAGGAATGGAGACTGCTCTGGGCTCCTGCTGACAGAGGGAAGAAGGGACAGGCTAATAAGCTTATGCTCATGACCAAAATTGCTATACTTTTTCATGCTCTGTGTAGTGTTTGAGGATTCTGAATTATTTGGGAATGTTGTGAGCATACAGGACAGAGGTTAAAGGGTGAATCAGGTGAAAAGAGCTTTATAAGAATCCCTCAAGGCCCTTTAACTGTCTTAGAAAAAGAAATCCCACTAAACATCATGCCAGGAGGAACTGTTATGGCTTGTTTAGTGCTTCTCTGTTTTATTTTTGGAAAAAAATATCCTGATGTCATTGTCCCATAGAGGTTTTAAAGGATAAAGTAAACTATGATTCCAGTAGAAGCAAATCTTGGATGATGCCAGAAATTTAAATGGATCATTAAGCTTATTTATATTTGCTTTCTTAATAACCAAGAATGAAAACAATACACAAGGGGTTACTTGTCAGAGTCATCAGCAATACAGGACAAAAGGTGTCTAGGGGGAGGGGCTACACTAATCAGGTCAGAAATACACAAATAAGAGAATAAAATCAAAGCTTGGAAGAATGCACAACTTGGTAAAACTGATCAATGGCTGTAAATTGTAATGGCTGGATCAACTTGGTAAAACTGATCAAAGATTACTTTAAAGCTGAGTAAAGTAAAGTAATTTAAAGTAACCTTCGAAATATAGTCACTACTTCTGTCTCTGTGACCATAGCAAGGGTTTTCCTCTTATCAGGTGAACTAATATGTCACATAAACAATTTGCCCAAACCCGTGCAGGCAGTCAGTAGAAGTATCAGCCTTTCTCTGAGTCAGTGTTCAGTTTAGATGTTGTATTGTGACAAAATCTCTGCATTTTTTGATGGAACTTGATTTGCATTTTGGTAATCACTTTTCTGCTGTTTTCTCTAAGCTAATTTAAAAATGAGTCAAGGTTCTGTGTTTCAGTAAACTTTTAATGAATACAATGTGGTAATACTTTGCTTAGGGACTAATCAGGGAAAGCGGACAAAACAAAATAGAAACATCTCTCTAGTGCAATCTAAAAATTTAAATAAAACTAAGCAGATCACATAACTCTTGAAGCAATCTATATATTATACAGATAATGAATATTTATGAAGTCCAAGTGTTTAAACTAAACAAACTGCAAAATGCATTTTAAAATGCACAAAAGTTCCCATTTCTTAAATGTGTGTGTTCCAAGCCTCAAACTGGAGGTCAAAAGTGAGTAGTTGTGTTTCCCAGTGCAACTATTAAACATTAGGTGAAAAAAAACTGGGGGAGGAATCCATTATCTTGGCAGAAAACATAAATTCTTGATGAATGCTGATGAATAGGTTAACAAAAATGAGTGAAAGTCATGAGAATTGCATTAGGGGATGCTGGGAAGCAAACCAGCTTCTCTTGTTTCAGTGTTACCTGCCTGGGACACTGTGAGCTTTTTGTTTTTTATGGAGTCTGCTGTGGTTGTAAAGCTGGGAACTGAGATACTGTCCTTGGGGTTGGGGAGGTGATGAAGGAGTTTTCTCTGATTATTTCAAAATGTCTCTGTGGCACAGTTTTTTCTCCGTTCCATGTCCTGTCCGGTATGAGTGCACTTCTGTTCTCTAGGCAGAGGCAAAAGGATGTCCTAGAGATAATAAATTTCTAAATTAGAATAAAAGACCAGGAAATTTAATGGGAAGTACAATTAAACAAAAAACTCACTGAGAACAAACCTCTTTTAAATAAAGGAATGAATTTTAAAAAATCAGAATACCATCACACTTTCATTTTAGTATCTCCAGGATAGTCTTGTTTAGGTAATTCCCTTCTTGTTGAATCTATCTATTTCACTCTGCAGTAGAACCCTGCAATTTTATTGCAGAATAGAGCGGGATTTTTGAAAAGGTCCAGAAACCTGGCTAAAACCAAAGTGCTGATACCTTGTTGCAGTTTGGAATAAAAGTAGTACAAAATAAGAAAAAAATTTAAATTGCTACAACAAATAAAGGTCGATTAGCTGGTGCAGCTTCTAAGTGCAGGCAAAATTTCATGTGTTTTTAGCTGTTTCTGTGCTTAATGAGGATGACCCATGGAGATTCTTCAAAGCAAGCCACATAATTCTAAAATTGCTCTTTAAAGAAAACAATTATTCATTAGTTCAATCATTTTATGAATAATTAATTAGTCTTTCATTTTTTAATAACTGAGCATTTTTCATCTACCAGAAAATCACAGTGGAAAGTATCAGTTAAGTGAGTGTCTCTTTTAAGTGTTTATTGACAGAATAAAAATATTTACAGAACATTCAACACAGCATTGTAGTTGGATGTGAAGCAATTAGAATCCAATAGTTATTCTTGAAATGGTGTTTTTTTCAGGAAGCACAAGAAGCTCAGTTTATCTTTGCAGCAGAAATAATCATATCTTGCCTCTGAAATATTTTTCTGAAGTAGTGATGTTTCAGAAACTTTGCTGGAAAGCTGCTGCTAGTAGATCATATTGCAGTAATATTTTTCCAACTAGGTTGTATAAATGAATGTGCTTTTTCTTTTCCAAGAAAATCTATATCTCCATATTTATTTAAAATATTTTCCTTATGAGTATAATCATGAGGCTCTTTAGACATTTTATTGTTTTAATGGAAATTTAAGTTTGCTTTTATTCTCTAAGCTTTCATTCTGTAACTCTCCCACAGGGATGGAGCTTCCCTAAAAATATTTTTGAAGATGGGTGTATTTGATGTGTGCCTACAACAAAACAAGAGGTCAGAATCATGTTCTGGAGTAAAAAGAAATGGAGGCAAAGTTTGGAGTATCTTAAAATTGTCAAAATGTAACTCTAATGGAATGTTCTAACTGTAGATCTAACTATAGGCTTTCTTTTTTTTTTTTTTTTTTTTTTTCTTAATTGCAGATATGAGCTACCTTCAGCAGGGGTAAGCATATGGATTTCTCTTAAGTGCAAAAATTTCAGCACTGTCCCTGGCACTACAGTTGTCTCAAAGATTTTCAGGAACCCATTTGTCACTACACTGGGTGATGACAGACTAAACCTATTTGTCACTGTGAGTGGCAAATAATGTGCACCACGAGGGACTTCTTGGCAGTATTTCATTTGTAAATCACAAATGCAGTAAGGCATATTTGAAATTCCCTACAAAGAGTGAATGAGGGACATGGTACAAATTTTATTTGTATACTGTAGTATGCTAATTCTTTATAATATGTAAGAATAATTGCAAAGAAAAAAAGGTTTGTGACCTCTTTTTTTCCTCAGAGTTTGTGAACTATGCTCATCAACTTTTTGAGGAAAATGTAGGCTTGAGGTTTCTCACTCTGAATTAAGACACCAAAAAAAGAGAAAAAGCTTTATTTTGCAGACATTGGCATGAAATTCACAGAAGGTTACTCGTATTACTTATTGACATGAGAAATCTGACCCTGGGAACTAATATTATAGCACCCATAGTATACAAATAATTGAAAAACTGAAAGCTTATGGTAGGGCTAACATTAGTCTTAAAACAGTGAGGACTGCTTTGGTTATATCACACAACTGATTTGGCTGTTTTGTGAAGTTTGAAGCACTGCCACAAATCAGAGACATTTGTAGTTTATTGATTTTTAAAATCATCTCACCCTCTACACAAAGCCCTTTAGTGTTATGACATTGAGTTTAGCTCTGATTGTGTTTTGTTCGTGTGACACATTTTACATATATATATATATATATATATATATATATTTGAAATATTTCTATGTATAAAGACAAGCCTGAAATTAATCTGAAGAGTTGCTATCCTTTAGTATCTTCTATTCAACACATCTTGAATACATTACACTCTTGCACAGTGTAGTTTAGTGATATTATGACACTCTCGGTGCATTAAGTACCAATGCTCTTGTCCTGATACAGTTGCTTGCACATTCATGCTTAGACATTGTGTGCCATATTGTTTTACTTGTATGGTGTCTTATTGGCCTTAAAACACTTTCCATTCATAAATTATAACCTGGACATAAATATATATTTGTTTAGATTCAAAAATTCAGCTTGAAAGTGCTACATGGTAGTAATATTACCATGGGGAAAAGGAGGAAATACTACTTAAACAGCTTTCCTGCAAGCTGGATAAATATTTCTCTCCTGATGAATATCATTCTGATGTTCAGGTTCTTCAGCTCAAATAACAGGGATGGTCTCTTACTAAAATATGTGATCAACTTTATGATGATAATATCAGTTAATTAGTATTTCTACAAGAACATCACTTTACCAGTAACATATCCCTCTATCTAAAGCATATTTATTGTTGCACATGTAAGCATTTAGGCAAATTATTGGTTAGGTCAAAGAACCAGCTTTCTATTGAAGTGCTGTTATACTCTTTTCAAAAGTCAGTCTTTCTTTTAAGATTTTTGTGTGTTTTTTCCATGACTGTTGGAAGGCATGATCTCCTTGCCTGGGCTAAAATTAGAAAGAAAACAAAACTGTGTTTCTGCAGACAGGAACTTTTATCTTGGCTAACAACGCATCTTCAAATCTCATATTTAGCAGAGGTCTTGTTTTATTTGCTTGTAGTGTCTTAATTAATTTGATCCTGAACTAAATTCATAGTAATTCTACTAGCACAATCAAACGGATACACTCTCCTTTAATCTTTTTCCCCTATAATGTGTTAAAATGCTACCTATGGATGATACAATGTTTTTTCCCATTCCAATACAACAATGTGTATATCAATAGAATTGAATAAAATAGAATAAAAAATAAAATAAATTAAATAAAATAAATTAAATAAAAATCCCACACAGGGATTTCATTACTCTTGGTATTTGCAATTTTAAATACTATTATTAATGGTGTTAAATATAATTATTCTTTTTCAGAATGTACATCAGTACAGGTAGGGAGAGTCTTATTTTGCTAACTTTAAATGTATTCCCAATTTACTTACACCACGCTGAGGGAACCAACTCCTGGCTAAAAATAGTGTGTTTGTATAACAGGGTACCTCTCTGTGAACACATGCTGTGTAGGAGCACTTATCTTCTTTTGGCATTCCACACTCCTTGCAGCCTGGGCCTCACAGCTTTTGGAAGTCACAGGTAAAGGAAAAATAAGTAGAAAGCTGAACCTTGATTATTGCAGCAATAGTGGAATCAGAGCTGTGGGGAGCCAGTGCTGAGGCCCACAATTGTTCACTTATTCAAAAAGAGTTGTGACTGAGCAAGGATTCCCCAGAAAATCTGAGGATGGCATATGATTTCTAGTAAAGGACTAATTTTTAAATGATGTTATGGCAATATGTTGCTCATCATTTCAAGAATAATTTTTCCTTGATATTTAGAGAATCAAAAGAACAATAAATGATGAAAAAGATGAAATACTTGAAAGCTTTTTTGGTGCTGGGAGTTTGAACCAATGTAAGAAATACTAAAACAGTATGAAGATACCATTAGGTTGTAGATGCACATTATAAGAAAAAGGAATTGAACCCTAAAACTCAAGTTTTCTTTTTTTATATCAGTTTGAACAGAGGTGGATAGTTATTGCCTGAAGTTGATCTGTAGCCTAACCACTAGCACTGCTCACTTTGGGCTTAGAACCCAAGCATTAATGCCAGGACAGAAAATGTACTCTGGCCAGGGACAAAGGAAATAACTACTCCTTTCCTCAGAAATGTCCTACACTTAAGTGGTAAACAAAAAAACAAACAAAAAAAAAAAAAAAAAGAAAAAAAAAGAAGCATGCTGAAGATCAACATTGTGAGAGATAATCCAAAAATTGTTTGCACTCTTTAAAATAATTTCACTGTCTGTACAAAGCTCTTCAGTGTCTTGGTATTGAATTTGCTCCAAATGTGTTTTGTTCATATGATGGATTTCTTATTTCCTAGCACCCTTGTAAAGCATTCATAGTGTTTAAACCATCATAATAGGAAAAAAAAAAAAGAAAAAAGACAAAAAACTTTAGTGTCTGAGGTTTTTGTTGTTGTTTTTTGTGGGTTTTTAGGTTTTTTTTTTTTATTTGAGAGAGCTACATATTGCAGCATATAAAGCTAATGGAAAATCAAATATCCTGTAGTAAAAACAAAGCACATCTTCTAGGTCCACATAAAATGAAGGGTACATCTGTCTTAGAGTGATGAATTGCTTCATTTCTTTGTAAAATTTGTGTATTGCATTTAAATACTTCTATTAAATACTTTTTAAATAGTCTTTCATCAAACTGTAACTGCTCAAGTGATACTGAAAGTAAAAAGTACTGAGCAAGTTGTAAGAGAAAAACAGAAATCTGAAATATAAGCTGTCAGTAATGCTTCCATTCATCAAAAGTGACAAAGTCATAGTTGCAAATTCTGTATGCCAGAACTTAGGAGCTTCATAAGAGTTTCCTCATGGTTCCTTGAATTTAATAGGCAGGTTGTGAGAAAAACACTAATTGAGGAATCGGTGGCTTTTCTCCAGCTCTGAATCATGAGGTCATTACGTACTACTTGTTAAAATCCTTATCCCACTCAAATATTCATAATTATCTGTTAGGTCTCTTGCAGACAGGGAGATTATGATAATACATCTAGGTCTTGTTATTAGTGGGTAGTTTTCATCAGTATTCCAGATTAGTCCACTACTCTGAGCCATAGCCACATCAACATAAATCACCAATGCAAATGCTAAACAAAAGTAACTTCTCTGTGGGAAGGACACTGCTGGTTGCTTTACTTTCAATAGTTTTCTCTTCTGCATTACCTGCAGCACTTCTGAAACCTGAAAATGCAATTTCTCTTGCTATTGATTTTTGTTCTTTCCCATTTAGTAAGCACTGAGGTAGATGGAGATCTATGCATGTACGTTCCCATGGGGCAAGCCTGGAATATGTTTCATTGTTTCAGTATGTTGCTTCTGCAGTTTGGGAGCCTGGTCTCAGTGTGTTACACTTACAGAAAGTTCTGATAAACTTCCTTATTTCAGTGGATGCGCAATGCGGCACTTCAATGACCTTAGTCTGTTTAAATCCATATTCTTTACAGATCCTTTAGCTGTCTAATTCTGAAAGCCTCTCTGCATATTTGATTGCTTGAAGGATTTTTAAGGTGCAGAAATTTGTAACTTCAAAACTTCAGGTTTACGTTACACTGCAGCCTTATCATTCTTTCTTTATGAGCAAAATTTAATTAGATTTATGTATAGGTTTCTGTTAAAGATATCTATCATATACAGAGTTTCCTATTAAAGCAGGTCAAGCAGTGGAACTAGAGGAAATATCATTGTGCTTACTCAGCTGTGTGGTGGTTACTCTTTCATCCATTTAAACAATATAGTAGCTAAAGGATTTTTTCCAATGCAGGACAAGCTTACTAACATAGCTGAAGTGTTTTCATCTTGTTCAAGTTTTGGTCAAATGGATGTATGATTTCTAGATTGAAAATTGAATGAAATAAGAATAGAACTTTAAAATAAGTACTTTAATATTTTCATTCCAAGATAGAATAGTGTACTTACTGTAATACTCATACTTTTTTCACTTTTCAGAGAGAGGCCAAGGGGTCAGCAGTATCTGGAGTCCACCTTAGCTTCTTTTCTTCTTTTTTTCTTTTTTCAGTCTGCCAGCTTCATCAGTCTCACCTTTCCTTAAGAAAAGCACAAGTTACTTGTGCCACATGAAATGAACAGGAAAGAAATGGTCTGTTACGGACAAGGAATTGGAAAATGGTTGGAAGCTGATAATCTGGTATCAGGGTAATGGCAGTGTAATCTGGCATTGCCCTGGAGATTTCCTGTGAGAAAAATAACAAATTGTCTAGCAGAGTTATCACAGCAAGCACAGCAAATATCATGGGACAAGGAGGAAGAGGAAGATCATGGCTGCTATTCTATAGTTTCGATTGAAAACTGCAAAGCACTGTTGGTATTTTCACTAAAAATAGAAATCCAGGGTGATTATTCCTTGCAGATGCAGATCACAAATGTGATAGTGCAAGAGAGAAACTACAGGTCTTTATAGAAATTCAGTCTTGCAATACACATTCCACAGAAGAGATATAAACCAATTTGGGAATGTACTTGCTGTGGGTGGATGTCTGGGCATCTTGATCTGGGTTTTTGGGGTTCTTTTTGAGCTTGATGAGGCTGAGCATTAAATCTGCCCTACTTCAGTCTATTCAAGTGCAGTCAGAGAGAAAAAAAGTTCTGCTAGAATGGAAGTTGGATATCTGTAGGGAAGATGAGCTGCACTGACAATCCTTGTTTAGTCTCAACAAGAAGAGAAACTATTTTAAATTGAATGGACTGCTTAAGAAACCAAAAATCTGGGATTTTCACCAGCACAGCTACTGTTCATAGATATCAAGATATTAAAGTGCAGCTGAACCTTTGTCAGCTGGGTTAACTCCCACTCATGAAGAACAGTTTCTGATTTCCACCAGACCAGTGCATTGTTGTGTGTTCAATAATGGGAAAAAGATTGCACTCTGCATCCTTCATTTTTGTAAATGGGAAAATTACTTGTATTTCTCGGGGTACATTAAGGAGTTTAATAAATAACAAAAACATTCAAAAAATACTATACACAATAAGAATTGGAGATTAAATTATCCTCTCTTTTCTGGGCTAAACAGTGGTATAACAAGTTCAAGTGGTATGACCCTACGACATAATTTACATAAACTCAAAATAAATATTTAGTGAGTTACTTCTTTGTGATTTGTCATGAATCAACAGTCTAACCCCTCCCAAATTCAAAGATATATGTGTCTAGTTATGAAATTTGACTATATAATGGTATAAGGATTCATATTTGGTTGATTGATTTTGAAGGGTTGTTCTTTTTATTGTTGTTTTCTCTGAAAGAAAGGAAATTGCCAGTGATTGCCAATGTCATTTCTTGTTTTTGGTACAAATAATTAAAGGAGAAATCTGAGAGGTGAAGAAAGACCCAATTTCTTATTCTGGTTTAAAGTGATTAGTTTAAGATAATCACTTTTATGAAGTAACTTACTTGAATGGTGTTTAGAGGAAAAAATAAAAGCTATTTTAGGATCACAGTTTATGTGCATTGTTAGTCTTGGGTTTATAACCTAGCTTATAAAGCCAAGTTAGAAGACTTCAAAATGCATTGAAGATTCAAACTAGTTTCTTCACAATGTGATTAAAGCATTGTTCTTAGATTTTTCACAGCCTAGTGCTAACTAAAGAATTTTTTTACACCATGTGTCATAAAAGGAAAAAAAAAATAAAGCTGATCTCATATAAGTGAGCATTTTTAAATATCAGATTAGATGGATAGATTTTTGATGTTTCATGTCCAAAATAAAGACATAAGGAAACCAAATATAAGTAGGACATCAGCATGGTCTTTACTGAACTTGTAATTTTACATTTTTACCAAGAGCTTTTCAATGGCAGATTTTAATCACTGTTGGATAGCGCTGCATGGTGTTTCTAAAAAAAACACATCAAAGCCAGTGAGTTTGCCTTTACTTGCAGAAAATTTGTTTTATATGCAGATACAAAGACAATACATTCAAAGTAGCAATAATATTATTTATTATAACACTTTTTTGTTATTTTTCCATCATTAACTGCAACATAATCAACTGTCCTCTTTCCATGAGTCATCTAACAATATAAATACCAAAAAAGGTATTGGTCCATTATGTACCTTGGTCATTGAGGAGAGGAGAAACTGAACTGCAATTGTACTTGCAATCAAAAACAAACAGGTGGATAACCTTGTGATTCAGATGCAACTATGTGTAGTTTTTGCTTTTATCTTCTCTCTAGTTCATTGCTTACCACAAAACCTTTCAGAAGATTATAAATAACTTAAAATGAGTCAGGAAATTATAGGAGATGTGATTAAAATATAGACTTTTTCTAATTCCTAATTATCACGTATCAAAATGCAGAGCTTTTTTCACTTTAAGAAGTGTGGTGGGGCAGAAACAGGGAACAAGACCATGTTTGACTTAATCTGCTGCACAGCAGTGAGAGAACTACTAAAAAGTATTCGGAGAATTTTCCCTGGGTTCTTGGAAAGCTTGTGGAGTGTGATTTCTAGTGGGTGGTGTTTATAGTTATGAAAGCAGTTATGAAAGCTATTAGACTGTTTGCTTCTGATGGGCACAGACATCTGTGGTTTCCATGAAAATCCCTCTCTGGAGCAATAGGTCTTTTCTGGATCACCTCTCTCTTATAATCAACATCTTCTGTTGCTGTAACTTGCATTGTATCCTTCAGACCAGCTGAAGGTCTGCCCTTAGGGCATCCAGGATATGCAGGTTCTAGGTGCTGAAAATTAAGGTTTGTGATCTGATCGCATATAAGATTGGGATCTTGGACTTTTTTTCAATTATGCTGCAAGCTACAATAACTAATTTTCATTGTGGAGAAATGTATCAAATAGCTCAGCTACTTGGACAGCATACAGTTTAGAATTTATTAGCTGCTGCTCTGCTCCTAATTTAGTGGCACAGTCTCATCTCATTGAAAGTTTAATTGCCATTATTGAGTAATCATTTTGATCGGTTATTTCATTTTCTGCCCTGTTTATATTCTGTTCTTAAGTGTCTTGCTTTCCTCTTTCAACATTGCCATCTCAGTCTGATCTCCTTTTGACTAATTCTCAATATTTTCCAGCCTTTTTTTAATGGCACAATCAGTGCTTGATAGCATCTCTATGTCTTCTGCAATTCTGTCCCATTGGCTGGTATGAAGAGACTTGAGTACTGCAATTTCCCTTCTGTGCTCCTGCTGTTGCACCATTTTGACACATGGGATTTTTCATTTTCCAACCTGTTTCTTTCAGTTTGTTCCTATACAATAAGATTGTTTTTATGCTTAAATCAATTACCCATTGAAAATGTTAGCTTTCTGAAAATATCTCCTATGCATAGAGTACCTCTCATATTTTCTTGGGAGTGTACATAAAATAAGGATTTTTCTAACTTGCAATCATAGTCCACAGTAGATGGTTAGCAGGTAAAGCCATTCTTTTAAAAGCCATTCAACTGGTCAAAGCCATTTAACTGGTCATTTTTTCTCTCATAATCATAATAGCACACATGCAAGTGCTTCTGTCTTGTCATTATGCATATGACATTTTGGTTTTTTCATAGACATTTTCAAAAGGAAATGAAAATAAACTAGGACCTCTAAAATAATCTGATTTTTTATTTCACAAATTATACTGTTTTTATCATTACAGTATCTTTTGTGCTCTTTTATGCATCCTCTGGTGTGTGCATATAGGTGCAAAAAACCCTACTCATAATGACAACAAGATCCCTGCAAGGGAGTTGAGATGTGATATGCAGCTATAGATTGTTATATGAGTCTCTAGAAAAAACACTGAAGATGAATAGTAATAAAAACTTATTTGTATTTTCTGCCTTATTTGATGCTTCTTTCTCATTCTCCTTTCCAGTATTTCATATTAGTATTACTGACCTCTGGCTCTATTTATTTCATAGCTTTAATTATTGATATTTTTGAAGTACCAAATAATATCCAAGGCCTTTTTTCTTTCCTGATGGATATTTTAATGGCCGTGATATGTTAAAAATTGAGGGGCATTTAATGGATACTTTAACTCCACTGAAAATCTGTGTACAATAAAAGTGCTTTGCATGACTTCTCTTAGCTCCTGGCAGGGATCCTACAGACTTGTGGAGAAAGAAGCCCATGCTGGAGCAGGTTTCTGGTAGAACTTGTGAATCCATGGGGGACTATGGAGCTGAAGGAGAAGTTAATGGAAAACTGTCTACCATGGGAGGGAGTCCAAGCTGGAGCAGGGGACATTGTGAGGAGTCCTGCCTCTGAGGAGAAAGGAATCACCAGAGATGAGGTGTGATGAACAGGCTTCAGTTCTCATTCCTCATACCCCTGCACTACCGTGGGGGTGCAAAAATCAGGAGTGAAGTTGAGCCTGGAAAGAAGGGAAGGGTAGGGAGAAGGTGTTTTAAGATTTGGTGTTCTTTCTCATTACTCTGCTCTGATTTTGATATGTTCAACTAATTTCCCCAATTCAAATCTGCTTTGCCTGTGACAGGAACTGGTGAAGGATCTCTCCCTGTCTTGCTGGACCCACAAGATTTTTGTAAGGTTTTCTCTCCCCTGGCCAGCTGAGGGGAGTGACAGAGTGGCTTTGGGAGACATCTGGCCTCCAGAGAGGATCAACCCACAACAGGATGGAAACTCAAGAGAGAAGGCACCAGACTGCTGCATGAACCTGGTAAGAATTTGGGGATTATGCATTTGAAATAACAAAAATGAAATATAAAAGAGAATGCTTCACTCAACAGGCCATTATTGAATGACCCAAAATGGTTAAGAATTATATATATGACTAGACAGAAGTATTTCTTTTTGTGTAGTATAGCTTGCTCTAAAGTTTCTTTTTCCAGGTGATTCTGTCTAGTTGTTTCGCTTCTCCTACTTGTAGTTCATCAAGAAATGGTGAGTTGGAATGAAAGCACTGAATGGCTAATTTAAGAATGTCTGATCCAGATGGAATTAATTAAACAGGATTATTACTTTAATTCCAATGCTTTTATTACTGTAGCAAAATATATTTTTATATGGTTTTAAAACTCATGTCCATTGTTCCTTCATAGCAGCTGTAAGAAACTGCAGTCATATCTCTTAATTTCTATGATGCTACTTCTTCCCCTCCTGGTTTGCTTATTTGAAAACTTGTTTCCTCTGTGTCACAGTTCTTTTAATCTTGTGGAGATAAACAACAACTTATAGCCAGTCCAAGATAATTTCTATTTGGCTTCAATATTTTTGTTTTCAAGACTACTCAAGGTATGTATGTAGTGTAAGTTTCTGTTCCAGTGAACAACACAATTTTTGTACCCTATTTTGTATCTGAATCGTCCATTCTGTAAAGAAAAGGGAAAAGCCTCAAAAGTAGATCAAAGAGAAAACCTAATTATTTGCGTGAATGGCAAAAAGGAATTAAAAAGCACTTTTTAAGTTGTCAGCACAGCATCTCTCATTATGTATGTGCTAAGGATGATTACAAAGAACTGTAGATTTATTTTAAATATATTTTGTGTGTATATATATATATATGCACACATGCTTTAACCTTGTACGTTGTGCTCGTTACAGGCTCTGCAGTAAAGGCATGTTCAGCTACTCTGGAGAGTGAAAAGACCCACTGAAAAATTCTAGTCCTGTATCTGCTGCAGAGTTTCCATTTGCCCTTCCAGCATTAGGGACTGCAAAGGTTTGAAAGTGTGGCAAGTCTCCTGGCTGTTAATATCTTTTTCATCCTGCCATCCTGGAACTTAACCAGACCCAGTTTTATTGTGCATATTTATGTCGGAATAATTTCTCACAGATGCTCATGTATCTCAATTCCCATTTATGTATAATTTTTACTACTATCTGATTTTGTGACCTGCAGTTTGTATTTATTGTCATTACCCAAGCCATCCAGTCTTCTTTAATAATACTAAACAAAACGTGTGAACAATTATATAGATTCTTAGAGAAAATGCACACAATCTGAACTGGCTATGCACAGCTGTTAACATTTAAATGCCATCTGTAAGTGGAAACAATTATCTTTAAATTCTACATGTAATAAAACATACAGAATGCTTCCGAACTTTTCTGAAATTTGTCTTTGGAAATTAATACTGAAAATGGGTGTTTTCTTCATTAGTGTTTTCCTGATACAAACTGTGGGGTGGAATGTACTGTTATTGTAGGAGTGAGATCTGAGGCCTGGATCCCTGTTATTCAGAAAGACAGACTTTTTCCTGAATTTGAAACAAATAAAAAAAAACAGATTTGTGGGAAAAGATTCCTAAGCTATTTCTAAGTACATCCCTTACAGGATGTCACAGCTTTGGGATGGCAACTTTTAAACAGCATGGATGTGCCCAGACAGGTTCTCCATGGGGCCTGTTTTGTGGCTGCAGTCAGAAGACCTGTGATGCACATTCAGCATGCCAAAAGTTCTGGAACTGAAGTTTTATTTTACCATTCTAACTTGTCTTTTCCAAAATCTTTTCTCTTTTACCTCCCTTTCTGTTGCTAATGGTGGATGGCAGCTGTCTAGAGACCTCGGCGCTCCGTGCTTCTCTTGTCAATGAAAGTGTTTTCCTGTTGGCATTGACAGAGAGAAATATTTTCATGCCATCCTTCTGAAATTTCTTCTAATGGACTGGATGAGTGCAACTGTTAGCTCTCTTAAATGATTTCACTCTTATTTTTAATTTGTGACTTTACCGCTCAAGAATAAATTTTCGCATTTATCGGACAGCTCATAATTAGCTCTCATTAGAGGATGTCCAGCAAGAGGATGCATTATGGTTGCACTAAATCAGCGTGACATCCTTCAAAAACCTTGCATCTGACATGTTATCATAAGGGCAAGCAAAGACAGACATAGCATCTTGGATAAATAGATAGCAAGGAACCTGAAGATCAGCAGCTCAATCACCTAAAACAGGAACAGGTTCATATATCTGAAACTAGCTGGGGTTTTTTTAATACTTACAAGAAAGATGTATTTATTTTCTGTCTGAATTAGTTGAGTCCAAGTTGAAATTTAGTCACAACTCTATTGTTCTTGCCCTGGAGAAGTAGCATTAAAATGTGTATAACTGACTTCAAAAGTGCAGGAATATTTTTGTATTCCCTAAAAGCATCTGAGCTAAAATTAAAAAAAAAAAAAAAAAAAATTATTACTGGAGGAATTCTAGGCTGAGATTGATACTGGCCTTTTGAGGTACAGAGTGCTGAATTCCAACAGTAATTAGTAATCTTATGCACAGTATTGACACCTAAGTGTGCAATCAATGAAGGTCATAAAATCATAGATCTATGTTTGGTTTGAAAGGGACCTTTACAGGTTACACTGTCCAATGCCCAAGATGCTTCTCGCAAGAGAAAATGCTTCTCTTGACAGTTTTCCTTGTAGTTAGGAAGTGAGAGATATTCCAGCAATATAATAATTGGGGCTTTCTGCATCTATTCTACTCCCTTAAAAAAAAAAAAAAAAAAAAAAGTAGGAAATGAGAAATTGGAGAAAAAATAAAGATAAAATTATTGTTCTTTGAAGTGTAGTGGAAAGAACAGAATGCTTCAGAGAGAATCAATATATTGTCTGCAAACTAAATATGCCCACTTCAATATTTGCACTATTTCAATGCCTTTTCATTTTAAATGAGTCTTTAGATGCACTGACATCACAGTGAAGAAATATATCAGAATAAGATGAAGTAAGCTCAGAGTTTTGAGATCCTCATAAGAAGAAAATGTGAAAGTACCCTCTGTGCCTGTTTATGTCAATATCTTTTATTGATACCTACATATCTGAAAAAAAAACCAAAAAAAAACATTGGAAAACAAGGCCAAAGAGAAAGGAGTTACATGCTGAGAGAGAACATGTGAGAGGCTCCCAAGAATTCATCAGCACTGGAGAATAGTGGCCTTATTGGGTCTACAAGAATTGTTAAACTTAAGACAACAGTCAGCTGAAAATGTGCAAGATCGTTGGCACTTACTGGTGTCAAAGGCAGGCATATAATTCAGACCACAGCCAGGAGTACAGTGGCTGTTATATGCAGACAAAGACAACAGGATTTGTTACAGAGGCCTTGAACCAAAAAAAAAACCAAAACAAAAGGAAAAAACCAACAAACAAAAAGCCCAAAAAAACCACCACCATTTCTTGAAGGACTTTCTGTCTTAAAAGTCAGTGATGCATCCCTGACTTGTTCCACTTTTGAATAAATAGCTGGGATTGGCCTCCCAGCTGTCTCTCCAACACTGAGAAGTGTTTGTGTATTCATGTGTGAGGGACCAAGCAAAGGAATGCGTTGTGTGAAGTTATCTACTGTTAATGAAACCAACTTATTTATTATAACACCTTAAGTTATTGACAGTGATCTATCTTGACCGAGTCATCTTTCGTTTCTATGAGAGAAAAGGATATTTATGACAGAGGAATACAATGAATTTGTTCATACCTATTTATTTTTAAAATAAATCCTTTCATGGAGATGCATGTAAATTAGATTCCTGGCGAGGACAGCCTTCAGAATCAAGTTTAAACTTTGAGTTTGAAAGCTCAGACTGAAGTACAACATGTATCCACCAGGGAAAGGATCAACATGTTGAAATGTTTATAAGGAGGTTTTAAACAGCAACTAGTTCTGAACATCCAAAGAGCATCTAATATGGGGGAGAAGCTTTAGGTAATGAAGTTAAAGACTGAATTTAAGTATTGACTGGCTTGAAATAAAAGCAAAAAAAGGATGGAAGAAAGGCTATAATTATTGGAAGAACATAATGTGATGCTTAGACAGGATGTGAAATTCACTGAGGAACATATTGCGGCTATAATTAGAGATAGTGTTTCAGACACTTTAAAAATGAGTCATTAGAGAATGCATTAAAAAGAAAAATTCTACATCTGTTGGGTCTCCCAGTTGGGACAAAAACATGAGACCTAAAAGGGAAATGCAAATTCTTTCTTCTAAGGAGCTCTGAGGTTAAATTTCAGAAGTGAAGCACAAATAAAGCTCTAAAGTTGGAAACAAATAAAAACAAGAGTATAGATGGCTTGTACTACTTTCCAAACATACTTCTAGAACATATACAAGAACACTGATACTTATCCTGCTAGGAGTTGAAATTGATTGCTTAGGAGTTTTACAGGGTATTTCTCTCATCTTTCATCATTACTTCCAATCGTAGGCAGGGGAAAATAGTTCCGCTGTATGTTTTTGTAATGTACACTAAATAAGAATAGTTGAGTGACTTGTCTCATTTCTTCTGTGTCCATCTTCAATATGAAATGAGCTAGATGGAGAAGAGCTTTTGCTATTCATGGCTCGTCTATAAGAAACAATTTTCAATTAATTTCTTTTCTAATTGTGCTAGGACTAGAGGTGAGAAGCACAGATGTCAATTTTTGATTGCATTGGCTTTTGCAAAGAGCTGAATTTTCTGGGGGAGAAGTTCATAGGAAGGAGGTCAATGCATGTATCTGGCACCACATTGTTTCAAGGCTGTCTGCATGAGGGAATGTTCTACAATAAGATATATTGCCTAAAATTTTTAATCAAATCAGCAAATTAAAGGAAAATTAGCTACACAGTAAAAAAGACAATGGTAGAATTAGGTCCAACAGTTTCCTCTTTTTTTGGCCTCTAATATAGATTACTTTGTGGATCTCTTTATTTCAGATTATTATAAACTGTTTTGAAAAGTGTTTTTCTGTGGTGTTTTTCCAAGACTAAACTTGTGTAGACTTGCAATAAAATAAGATGATTCAGTGTCAATGGTCTACCTGGACCAAAAAAACCCAGCCCTAAACAAACAAACCAAAAAAAAAAAAAATCCAGACCAAACCTGGTAGATCTGGGGTCTCTGTTAGTACACAAGTAATGTGGTTGTGAAGTGCTGTGGAACTCAGGGGTGTAACACTTTCCTGAGTCCAGTTAAGATTAAAAAAAAAGCATGCTCTGTACTTTTAATTATTTGTGTCATTTATAAAACTTGATGAGTGCAAATTGTGAAGACCAGCAAATAGTTTTAGAACAATTAATTATTTCAGCATGTAAAAGGTGAGATGACATAAGTTTGCAGCCATTTATTTTGGTCTTCATCATATTGTCTGAATGGTGTTACTGTTATAATTATCAATGTAATAATGGTGTTTCTGCTTAACTTGTAGCCTACAAGAGATGAGTTCTCTTGATTTGCTTGCCAGTTAAGCCTTAGCTCTGAGGAAGTGCACAGGAAATGTTATTCTAGAGATGGTTTAATACCACACCAATGTATTTGTCTTGTGGAAGCTGAACCTTCTCCTCTCCTGCCTTTCAAAATTCTCTTTATAGCATTCAAGACAAAGCAGCTTCTGGGCTTTAACAAGAAATGAAAAAAAACCTTAGAATTAACTAAATTCTCATAATAACTGCTATATTTTTTATTTAGCTTTATTAAATAGTGGTTGGAAGACAAGTTATTGACAGCTTTCATAAAACTCAAAGATGCTTATTTAATCTATTTAATCCTGTCTCTGCTAAGCTGTCACAAAGATGATCTCTTGGATAAGGACAACCTGTTCCCTGAGAAATGAATAGAAAAGTTTTTGTGCAGTTGTGTATGTTAGCAAATATAATGAATTGTTTATCCCTCTTGAAATGGATAAAATCAAGGTTTAATTTAAAATTAAAATTATTTTACCTTTACATGTAATCCCTAGGCAGTTCTGGTCCGTGAATATTGATATCAGCCTAAGTAAAAGGCATTGTCTAAAGCACCCAAATATTTTTAGCAGACTTTGCTTTTCTCTCAAAAGGGGGGGAAAGGCAGCAGGCACAGAGGGTGCTGGATCAGCTGTCTGCAGCCTAATGTTGGCTGTGACCACCACAGGCCTGGTCTTCCAGCTGGAGACCCAGAGATAAACACAGAGTGGAATAATCATATTACAACTATTTGGATATGCTTCAAACTAAAAGGTTTTCTCGGGGAGAGGAATTTTAATGCATGATTTCTGTAAAGCTGATTTAGAACAAACTCTTTGTGCACACTGGAAAAGGAGCAGCCTCACTAATACATCTGATCGTGCTCCTGTGTCAGCATTCCCACATTGCTGGTGAATGGGAAGCAGGGACTCATGTTTCCTGCAAGACTTTAATACTTTAAAGAAGAATGGAAGTACAAGAAATGCAAAATATGAGGGAGGGAGAGAGAATGAGTTCAGGTTTTTATTTCTGTTGGGGTGTTTTTATTTATTTTTTTTTAACTATTGGTTTTTGACAGGTCACCTTAGTGAGAAAGGAATTGAAATAAAGCTGTGTTTTATGTTTTATCTTCTGGTGAACCTGAGTGAGCCATTCAAGTCAAACTTAGGATGCTATTAAAAGTGTTGCTCTGGTTTTATGTAAATGAAAATATTAATTACCATACCTGAATTCTGAAAGCACAAACATTACAATACCATCTCAATAACAACTGTAAGTTGGGGCATGGTTTATGACTAGTGTATTTTAAGCCACTCACAAGTTCTATAATTATACTGAAGATATAAAACATCAAGATACTGCAAAGTAAGGATGACTTAGTTCAGCCAAAGCATACTTTGAACACCAGGGCTGAAACCTGAAAAAAAGTTAGCCAACTCTTTTTTAACAGCTACAGAATAAATTCTCATAAAACTTCACTCACTTTTGAAAGAGAGTGAGTTAAAACATTGATGAAGCTCAGTGATATACTTGCATTTTCCTTCTCTAACTAAAAAAAATTTGGTTTTTATTTTTCCTCATTCAGAATAGCCTTTGCCAATTCAGTTTGTTTTCATAGTGTCAAGTACATTTACAAGGGAATTTTATAAAAAAGATATTTAGAGTATCACCACTAATGCTGATAATTATTTTTCCTATTGTCCATTTTTTTTGGTGTGTGTGTGTGTGAAACAGTTGTGTAGATAATAAGGACATTGTGATAAACGAACATCACAAGCAAAACAGGCAACTCTTCCTTGTTCTGGGTTATTCTTTTGCAGTAATTTAGAGATACTTCAGGACTTCAGCAGTTTTGGTAGACAATAGATATAAATTGACTGATAATACCACTTGCATCCATGCTCCAGATCTGATATAATATTTATGAAAATTGACTTGTGTGGGTGATTCTGTTCCTCTGGAAACTGTTGGAGTGTTACACTGAGTTGCATGGCATTGCCTGGTCCTGCCTCTGGCAGGTAAATTATGTTGACAGACTGCTGAAAGTAACTTCTTTTCCTGCATTTTTTCCTGTGTGTTTTCTATGTTGCAAGTGTGTCATATGAAGGTGAATGAGCTGGAAAGACTGCAGTTACTTTGCTTTAATAAATGGCTGCTGAGTAGATTCACAGAACAAGCTCTGTGGCAGCATTTCTTTCAAAGCACAGACCTGAAGATTAGCAGTTATTTCACTTAAATATTCAACTACTTATAACAAAATACAACTGAATAAGGTTTGAAAGGAAAAAGTGATCCTAAGCACTTTCTTTTCTGTGTAGATTTTGGATCTGGAACATTCCTCCATCTTTAAACAAGCAAATGCAGAAGGCTGCAAACACCCTCTTTGCAAACTGAACAGCAAGGATTCATAGATTTTTTTATCATGTTTTTACTCATTGCTTACATACCATAATCAGCTATCTCAGTAGTCAGAAAGTCATGTTGAGTTTGCAGTTTTTTTACAGATAAAATCCTATGCTTCATCATTCTGTGCAAGTAGCTTTCCATTGAAATCTCCAGAGCTGTCAAGTATAGTGGGCCAAATTCTGCTCTGAGATATACCCTAACAAGCATCCCGTATTCTTCCTCATGTCCTTAATCCTCAATACACACCCCTTTTCTTCAAAACCCCACAAATGAAAAAAAAAAGCATCCCCCCCAAAATCATCCTTCTCCACCTGAGGGGTAGTTGAAGGCAGGGTGGGTAAAGAAAGCAGACTAAGCCATCTGAAGAACTTAAAAAGAGTTACTTTAATTCAAGTTACAAACCTTTTCTCATGTGTTCTTCCAAATGAATTTGGAAATGAGAGCTCTGTGTAAGGATTCTGAAAGATAACTATAACTAGCTAATGACAGAAGTATCATTCACTATTCTATGCATTAATTTGATATTTATTTTCCTCTCTTTTTGAGTAATCCTTCATGAAATGGCTAGGGAAATAAAATAATTATGAATCTATTTTTTAACTTTTTCTGTGGTATGGCAGTTGAATTCTGCTATAAGTAATTTATGGGGAGCTGTTAACACAAATAATTTTCCCCCTGTATTTTTGTCCAATGCTTTCGTTTAAAACAGTATACTAATTAATCAAACTCTAAAGCATACCAAATTAGCATTTCTATTTTTGTTTTATGATGCAGTTATTAAAATGAAAGAAATAGTTCTGAGTAAGTGAAGTTATATTACTGAATTACATAATTGGGTTTCTGAACTATCTATTAAAAAACTACAGCAACTTTCATTATCTGACAAATATGTGAAGAATGATGAGAGTAAAATCATAGTCTCTAACTAGATTTCAGTGATGGTACTGGGGTTTTGATGGGAACAGCTGACCAGGGCCTGGAAATATTATAGAATAACTTTAATATCCAGGATAAACTAAATGTGGGAATACTTTTACTCACAGACATAGAAAATATGAGCCTGTGGGAGTATGCATAGATCCATGCACTTATCTGGATCAAATGGTATTTAACAGGATGTGGTTTATAGTGGTATGGTACATGCTCTTTGCCACCTACATCTGTGCCCTCAAGTAAAATACAAAGGAAATCTCATACATTTTCCAGAGGTTTTGGGTCAACCAAATTTGAAGGTGAAGGTGAAGTTAAAAAACCAGTCTTAACAAGGATTTTGTTTGGGCTTACTGAAGAAAATGGGAAACCGTTTTAAACGCTGTTTGCTTTTATCCATCCAAATTGGCCTGTTCATTCTTGTGTCTTCATATTTTTGCATGTCTGCTGTGAAGAGGGAAAATAGAACTTACAAAAATAGTTAAAAGTCGGTCTGATAGTGAGAAAAATGAGATTTATTGGCAGGAGGGAGATGTTATGAGTGAAGCAGTTGAAATAAAGCCATATGTAGGGAAGGTAAAATAAGGTAATAAAGCATAGGATGAACGGCAATAAAAAGACCAAAGATTCCAAATTTGAACAATAGAAGCAGAAATCAAGCAGTCAGCATGTAACGGATGGAAAGAATTAGTTTAATATGCTGGCAAGAAGGAGGCTATAAATTCTGTGAAAAGAAATGGAAGTGAGCCACCATGCTGAACCGGACTACAAAACCATAGAAACAGGAGGCTTTGATGTAGATTTGATGGGGGTGTCCTGTGGGGCGGAGGTAGGGGAGAAGAGCTGGATGCAGGGATTTCAGAAGATGGAAATACTGCAAAGAACTGTGCTCCCCTGATGGAATCAGCAATGAGAACTGTATTGGACATGGTCATCTTCTAATCTTAATAAGCACCTCACTGCCCTAAGAACAATGTTTTGGCTCCCTTTTTACTTTTTATTCTGAGAGAAACTGGAGGAAGTCTCAGGTTCAAAATTGCCAGTGCCCATTCACAATTCCTGGATTCAGTCTCCGTGGTTCCAGTCATTAAAGCTCCCTTCCCACAGTTCCATCTATCCCATGAGCTGTGGGTGCATCCCAGATTCCTTTGTGAGGAGTTTAGTCTCGGCTGTTTTTTTCATTGAGGTTTGAGTTTGAGGGTGTGTCTGCTGCTTGGATAAGGCTTTCACTAGTTGGGAAGAGTTTAACAAATGCAAGAACAGTTCTATTGCCCTTCCCAAAAGGCAATATATGGATGTACAAACACATGTACAGATCAATGATGTCCCTTAACAAAATCCTATATGCCTATTTTCTCTCTGCCGGGATGCATTTTAAACAATTCCACAGCAAGGCTTTCAGTGCTGTGGAAGGCACAGCTGCTCAAGTCCTGCATGCATTTCTTTCATGGTGTTATTAGCACTGTTTCCTGTGGTTTACAGGCTTGTAGCTAATATTTGAAAAGACATTGTGGGCTAAATTACAGCTTTTTGTCAGTGACCAGAAATCCTGGTATATTTGTCACTGAAGATGTAAAAAGATACAGAAGGGGGAGTGTTATGCAAAGACCTGTGTATAGTAGTATGTGGAATAAAAAAATCACTTTTTGTTTAATATTTTATTTTTCAATACACACTGAAGATATGACTTTTAAAAGTAATTCAGGCTGTAAGTTCAAAGGCTGAATTTTCTGTATTTCTAGCTTTGGTTGCAAGATCTTGTGTTCATTACTGCCTGATTAGACCTTGTCTGAGACCTTTGAAGTTTTGGGTGAGTATACATTCCAAACAAAAATTTTAAAAATAATTTTTTTTCAGCAGGTTTCTACAGCTACATTTCACAGGTTTTGAAAATTCCACCTTTAATGCTTTTTGTTTCTCTGCACATTTACAAGTATATTTAACATTTATGCATAAGGAATAAATAAGTGCTTGTTGTTAAGTGTTTATCAAGGAACAGAGACAATACATAGATTTTTCTATATAAAATAAGATAAGCTTGAAGTAGTCTGATTTAACCTTGCTGCAATTACCTTAAAGTAAAATCAAGACTTCAAAGGAAAGATTTTATTTTTATTTTGATGGTGCATCAAAACACATGATTAATCTTTCTTGACTCTTTATTGTCAGTATTTTACAGTTCCTTTTAACACCTATGCTTAAACAAAACTTCTTTTTGTACCTGCAATTATTTATGCAGCTGTTTTTCACTTTCAGTTAGATGTAGGAACACTTATGTCAGAAGGAGTCTGTGTAAACACCTAAACTGAATATATATCATGTTTTCATAGACACTGATATCAAAAGTCAGGGGAACATAATTTTTTTTCCATTAAAAAATAGGGCCCATGAAGACTTACTCAAACAATATGAGGTAAAAGATAATTTCTGCCATTATTTTGTACTCCAAATTATGTGCTGAAAAAATCTAGAAAAAATGCTTCAAAGTGACATTGTAATTAAAGTGACAGGTTTATGTTGGTCAATATGGAATGAATGAAATTAAATAAACTCCTGGAAGAAATGCATATGAATGTTCAAGAAAAGGTGTTACTAAGGAATTCTAGTGGATTACAGAGAATAAGCTTCATGTATGGTGAAATTATCACTGTAATAATGTTTGAAAAATGCAGTTTAATTATATTTCTTGGGTTTTTTTATGGATACACAAGTAAAGATTAGCCATATGTGAATTTCTTTTAAATGAATCCCTTCTTTCAAGCTTCTTGTAGCAAAAGTGAGTAACCCTGTATTGTAAAGAAAGGATTTAGCTGTCACAATCTCCATACATCCTTCTCAGTGTCTTCTGTGACAGAATCTTGCTCCTTCCTTCTTAAAGCATGCTATTTTTTATTTCTGTTGTAAACAAGTCAAGTCTTTCCTATTGTAGATCAATTTGAGCAGCTTCTACCATGTCTTTTTTACCATGTCTTTTTTTTTTAACATTATCACATAGAAGATTACTTTTCTAGTTATTGTAAGTTACTTTTCTCAGCATCTTAACCAGAAAGTAACAAGAAAAAATGCTGACTGCAATATGGAAGAATAACTTGTTGGCCAAGTGAAATTTTAAATAGCTAGTGCTATTTTAAAACTTGACAATCATTTGCAGTGACTTGCTGTACTGAATTTGGTATGTCAGAATGAAGTCTGATGTTTGCAATGAGTCTGTCTGAACTCAGTGTTCCTTTTAATTTTATTTTTATTATGCAGTGCTTAGGGGGTGTTATTTAGTTATTAAATATCTTCAGAATTCTCAATCTAGTCTTTCATATCTAACATAAAACTGCCGCCCCTCTACATCTAACCATAACTAGCATAACTGATTTTCTTACCTATCCAGTATTTGACAAGTTTAATTTAAAATTACTTACTTTCATCCAATTAAAACTCTAGAGGAAGAGAGTCTGTTTTAAGTGCCATTGTTAGACCAACATAGATATCTTGGGAGGGGAAAAAAAAGCCAAACCTCTGTACTATTTACTGGACTAACATGCCTGACTTATGCAAATCAGTGTAGTTCTCAGCTCTGAACTTTTTTCATGTAAAGAGATTTCTTTCAACCTGCCCAAAAGCTTCCACATTTGAAAGCTCATCTTTTCTTTTTCTCAAATCTATCAATTTGCCTTATTAAAAATCTTGTCTTTCTTTAATATGTGTAAGCCTTCACAGCTATAAGTGCTTAACTTCTGAACTGGTTTCTTGCTAACTGCCAGAGTAGATTGAGATGAGTTAGCTGTTCCCAGCTCTTCTGGGCAGTCACACTAAAGAAAAGAAAGTCAAACAGGTTTGCCAGAGCAAGAAATGAATTAGACTTAGTGTTTGTTCTTATTGAAGCAAACATAGATTTCTTCTTCTTTTCATCCAATTTAAAGGAAGTGTCCTGTTTGCTTTGGGAAAAGCAGCGGTCTCATTCACTTCTACTATTTTCTGTTGTAGTCTTCACACATTGTTTTTCAGAAGTACCTGTTAAGCCTGTGCATGTCTGAAAGTATTGGCTCACTCTGGCTGCACAGTGGACTTTCAGTATGCTTGTAGCAAGATTTATTTTTTTTTGTGCTTTCTATATTTTTAACCTGATATTTCCTTTTTCCCTGGAAAGAATCTATGATGAAAATGACAACACTGAAAAGAAGTGGCCATTCCAGGTCTAGCTAAGGAGTGATCTGTTCTGTCTCTCCAGCCCTGCTGTTTCCAGTTCACGGAGTATTTCTTGACATGCATTTCTGTATTTAGAAATGCATTGGGTTTCTCATTAACATGTTCAGTGTCTCCTTGAATGCATATAAATCTATAGGACTCATAACATCTGTAGGAAGGAATTCTGGAACCTGAGTGACTTTGACATGAAGTACCTTCTCTGTCTACATTTTCCTTGGACGTGCAACTAACTCATTTCAGCAGAACCCTCCCAGCCCTAGGGAGTCAGTCTTTTAACTCAGACAAACCTTATTCACCTCTGTCTCTCATGTGCTTGCTTGCACAGATCAGCCATGCACTTTTTAAAGCAGATTCCCCCCTTGCTGTCCTATGCTGTCCTGTGGCTCCTTTCCGATTTCAGTGCGGCAGGTGATGAGCTCCGGGCGTGCAGGGAGAGCAGCTCCAGCTGCTGATGAGTGTCCTGGCAATGAGGCACTTTGAAATAAACCTCCCTTGAAGCCTCTTCCCTGGGAGTGCAAGCACCAGCTGTTTCACTCCACAAACCTGCTAGTGAAAAAAGAAAACAAACCACATCTGTCTATCAGTGCATCTAGACTTCCATTCCTCTGGATCAAGACACTTTCTTAGCTCTCCATATCTACTGCTGCATCCTTGTAAGCCTGAAATAACTCAGAAGAAGTAGCATCTTGCTGATTTCCAGTGACTGTTGGCAAACATCACTTATCTCAGATTAAGTGACAAAAATATATAGAAAACCTAGGATTTAAAAACATAGTATCTTTTCCACAATGTTTCAGCATCTTTCTGTGTATCTGTAAAATAGGTGATCTCTGCAAGGGTGACTTACCTTCAAACTGAGTTATATTGTTGTGTGCTTTCCATGCTTTTATTTTCTTATATGAAATGGCTGGATGTGGTTCTCCTAGGAATATCAAATCCATCTTGTTAGACTTTTCATTATCTACATTGTCAACTGACATAACCAAGAGTAGCTGAGACCTATTTCCAATTTCTAAAAGATCAGTTTTTTTAATAAAAATTTTCATGTTGAATCTTACACCTTTAAGAGTAGTGTCCCATTTTCCAATAGTTCAGAATAAACTGATGCAGTTGCGAAGTTGTAGTACAAAAGTGTGGTCACCTATAACATTCCTGAAGAAAAGAGTATGTCTTGATTTAAGGGTTTATTTTAATTTATAACTTCTAACCTTGATTTTTTTATTGTTTTTAAATTAATTTGGGGTACTTTTATAGGGCTTTGAAAATAGCTTGTTTTCTTGATTGAATGGATGAACAGAAAAAAAATCCCAGACACAAATCAACAAAAAACAGCAAAAAAAAAAAAAAAAAAAAAACAAAAAAACAAAAAAAAACCAAGCCACTCCTCAAACTGATCCAAAATATTTTTGCAAGGAAAGAAAAGAAAATATATGTTTAATTTGACCGCCCTCTCTGCCTTATAAAAATCTTGTTTCTTAGCATAGCTGATAGAAAAGAGCAATGCTTGTAATAACAATTCAACATATAACTGTCTGTCTGAGAAATTAAGGGACGCAATTCACTCCTGTCTACTTTTTAATGTCTATTTCTTCTGTCAGAACTGCCAACTATTCTGCTTTAGATAAGAATGGATTTATTTTGCAGACTATTTAAATACCTGTTTGACCAAGAATATATCTTTTGTCATGTCTAGAAAGTGTTAGATTGCTCAAAAAGCAGACTGAACAAGCTGAAGCATCAAAATCATTAAGTTTAAGAGCATCTGTACTAAACCAGTTTAATGCATGAGAGCCATAGATTGTGGAACATCACCTACACTCCTTTCTGACAATCCTTAGAGGTAGTGAAAGGGTTCTTTTCTGAATCTTGCCAAAATAAAATGTGTGGAAGAAACTTTGCCTTACACTGATCTTGTACCTTTCTAGCAGAATATGTAGGATTCTGGAGCAATTGATAAGTCTGACTTCAAATAATGGGAAATAATCCATGGTGAATCTTAATGAAGTTCAAAGACAGGAAAAAAGTAAATGCAGTATTTAAGGCTGAGCAGAGCACATATTCCCAATGGCAAGTCACTTGGAACCCTGGTTTACCTTGGAATAGCACAGGCTTTCGGGGAGTTTGTGTTTTGTTTTTTTTTCCAGCAGATTGCCACTCGTTTTCTTTCTCAGCACGGGACAGTCTGTTTGTCTGTCACTGTGTTCCTTGGCTTCCCACTCCTTGGGCCGTGTTTCCACAAATGAAAGATAATTGTCCAATTATATGTTCTAAATCTGAAAAAAACCCCAAAAACCAAAGCCAAAAGTTTAAGACATTATTCTAATTATTCTGTCACTATTTTGGGACCATATACAGCAGTAAATTTACCTGCTGGTTGGTTGCTTACTAAATATGGGAAATAGGTAATATATTTTTTTTTAAGAATCTGAAAAGAATAATTGAATACAATATCAAAGTTATGTTGTTTATGTGACATTATAGCTTGTCTCTGTCAATATAAGAATCATTCTCACAGTAAATACAAGTAGTCTATAGCTCTGTTCCTTGAAAAAAAAACAAAAACAAAAAACCAAAAACCAAACATATCTCTGTTTTAAAAGAGATTTATGTGGTTGTGGAAGTTGAATGCTTTCACAGCCTGCTGCTACACTCCAATACATTTGTTCCTGAGGAGGAAATAAACATATTGTATTAGAGAAAGAAGAGTCTGTGAAGGATGCAGGCAGCAGATTAAAGAAAAGGAAGATGGCATGTTATTTGAAACAATGCTGAATTATTGCATCAATTTGTGAATATGATTTTAAGTATGAATAAGAGATTTAAAAAATAATAAAATAGAAATGTCTGGTTTCTCAGCTTAAAATAAGACATCAAAGTTTCAAAATAAATTAATTCTGTACTCTTACAGTATGAGGAAAACAGCTCTGTATTACTCTGAGACAGTAGCCTTTGAAGTATGTGCTGAAATACTGAGGTTCTAACATACTTCATCTCTACAGCATATTATAGTTGCTTTTTTCCTTTCACTTTTCAGACCTTTGTGGTGCCTGTGGCTCCACTTGCAATTTTGTATCCTCTATTAGATTTCTTTTACATGGACTGGATCTTGTCTGTGAAGCTGCTTCATTTGAAGATGCTAAAGTGAAATTCCTGTCAAAATAAACAGGTCACCCAATATAAATTAATCACAGGTTCAATAAAAAAATTGTTTCAATAAAAGCTATTTGAACAATAAAAATAATCGTAAATGCACATCTATTCGGTAACAACAATGCCAACTTCTTTTCCAAACCTAGCAAAAATTAAGTTCCTATTTCAAATCAGTTACTATACCAAGCTGAAAATTCTGAAGGATACAGGAGGCAACAGACTTACATATTTTATCTTCAAAATACATAAGATATTGTTTTGAAATTGTCACTCACTCTTGGATAGAGGAGCTTATTTCAGCTGAACTTCTCCAGTAAAGAAAATTCTAATACATCCACCAAAAGAGACGGATTAAATAGCTTGTTTGGTAGAATTATAAACTGCTTAAAAATAGGATGGGAAAGGTTTTATTTAATTGTAGCCACACTTAATAAGCTTTTACGTTTACATTACCATGTTGTTAGATGTATGGGGATGGACAACATTAAACCAGAATTGCTTGTTCTGGCTGTAGTGCTACAAAGACCTTTTGGTTTGGACTGAGGTCTAATCTAGATTAAAACAGGACTTCAGAGACAGAATGTCTAATACTTTTTTATGGAAAAATAACATAAGGAAAGAACAAAGCACAATTAAAAATACATTACTAAGTAATCAACAGTATCCATTGTGCAGCAGCAAATATCCCTTGACACCTTTGAGCAGAACTGAAGAAACTCAGGCACACAACCAAAATTCAGCTAACAATTATCTCTATTAGCACTATGACAGAGGCATTATCTTTTAGCTAACTATTCTTTCTATCTTAAATACCAAAAGGAGGTAATTTGAAAGCACACAACATTGTGTGGTTTTATAAACTAATCTTACCAACTAAAGGCACATCCATTACCTGTGTTCCCTGCTTGCTCTCTGGCAAGAAAATTCAGATTATAAAGCAAGCTTAAGCAGCGTCTGGCAGTTCTTCAAGATAAATAAGTATGTTGGTTGAATTTGACTGTGGATCTGTACATGAAAGTAATATTTTAAGACATTAAAAACTGCTAGCTACTAAAATTATGAAACAGGTGGTTATAGGTAGCAAAATGTTAGAGTAGGAAAAAATGGGAGAAGATTAATTGGAAGAAGGGTTAGCTTGGCAGAAATAAGTAATCCTATTTAAGACTTCTCTATCTGCAGGGCTGCAAAACCCCTTTTGTTGCAGTAGGTGCACCAGTAGGCCATGGAAGGATTGTAATAATCACCTTGACTAACTAAATAGATTTGGTGTATCTTTCAGAGGATGGAGTGATTTAAGAGCCTCATAGGTCTTCTCTTTAAGCATTTTATACTGAGTACTGTAGGAGGTGGGGAGTAATCAGAAAGGTTGGGAACAAAAATAGGAACAGGCTTCTCTTTATGTATCATTTGCATAGGTGTAGGGATTTTGTTTGATGTTTATGGGGTTTTTTTACATATAAATATTATACAAATGGGATGAAATTCTGCCCTACAAATTAAAACTTAAAATAATAATAACCTTTACAAAAGTTACCTGATACAAATAAAATCCTGACATTAATTGTCTTTGATTTCTAACTGGAGTTATAATTACTTTAAATGGAACCTTGCTCTACCAGCACTGCTGCATAATTAATTTCACTTGTGGCTGAAATATTCTCCTTGATAAGGCTTCTTGATGAGTAACTTCTACTTTTAGGCTTAGCAACAAAGAAAAAGCAAAACCCACCAAGTATCTCCTCCTGGCCCAGAAAAAAAACCCCAAAGAAGCTATTAGGTGTCCAACCATCTTACAGAGTTTTTGTCTGTTAGCAATGAAACATTATTCTTATTATTAAAATCTCCTTACAGTTGAAACTTTGGCATTAAACTGCATATCCCAAGTTTCTTGCAACTAAGAATGAAACTTTCAAAGTTGATGTTTGAACTTCTGCTTCTTTTAAGGTTAGTGATAAAAATTAAGGAGCTAAAAGCAATGTGATCTTAAGTGATAAAGTAATGATGAGTTTAAAAGACAAAGCATACCATTGCTGACTTCTGGGTCATCTACTTTCTGTTTTCTTATTGCGAATGTCAAAAATGTTAACAAAAGTATTTCAAAGGTATTTTATTCCAGGCTTAGATGATTATAAGACAAAATTTATATCTAGGACAATTTAAACCTGCCTTTTAAAGAAGCTTTTATTTTTATCAAACCCTCATGTGTGTGTCATATCCCCCCACCATTTTGGTTGGTTTGTTTTTTTGGTTTTTTTTTGAAGAAGGGGATTATATATATTCCTTATATTTTTATTTTAATGAGAACTTATTTCAGTTGAGAACAAGGACTTGGAGAATAATACAAATTCAGAAATGCCTGCCACTGAACTGAAAACTGGTCACTCTTCTAAAGAGTTTTTTTTAATATTTGGTATTATTTAAGTATACAAGAGCTAAAAAGACACCTGATTGGAGCTGTGTGACAATGACATTGATAATAGAGTCTCTGTTTGGGTCTTGGAGTCAGTTGGGACATAATTCTGCAGCCCTTTTGCTCTTATTTGTTGCTCTTTACATCAGAAATTCATTATTTTGAGTTTTATTTTAGTTCCTTCAATCTACCAGCACTGGGATTCCCAGGTTTCTTATCCAGTTGCTCCATTTGTTCTACTGTTTGATTCTCAGGACACGGGTAATTTGGACTGGCGATAAGCAGGTTATTTTTCTTGGTGATAAATACTAAGTAACTTGTTTTCCTCTACATAACGTTGATAACAACTAATCTGTCTTTATCCTGATTTTATTTTTCTTAGGAGAATCTGTTTTGACATATATGTAGGTAAGGTGGGAAGAAAAGATGGTAATAGAAGGCGAAGGTAGAGAAAAATTCTGTAGAAATTGTCTTTTATAAATGGATTACCAGAACACTTTGGGAATTCATCAGCACTAAATTTCCTTTGAATGTAAATAGGCTTAGGGATAAAATTTCAAAGTTCTCACAAGAACACGGGTGGGCCTTAGAAAACATGGCAAATTAAATGCTACTAAAAATTGTAGGAAAACAACAGTGCCTAACCTTCTCAGTTACAGAAGAGCTTATGTTAGATCAATATATTACACTTTTGTCCTCCCAGTGAAACATGCAAGTTGTATTCAGAGATGCCTGTGTAAAGAGCAGTGACACATCCCTGATGCCCTGCTGGCTGTGTAGCCCCTTGGCTCATCACTATTGTCACACTCCAGGAGCAGAACAGCACCAGGGTGGTGTGTGTTATAGGCTGTATCTGTAACACCAGGGGGGTTGGGATCACACAGTCTGCCAGTCCACTATTTACACCAATGTTTGCCTCACCGGCTCCACTGGAACTTGAGGGAAAAGGGAATTGTGTGTTTTAGTTACAGTTGTGGTATTTCTGCTGTGGCTTCCTGGATGTTTGCTGTTTTCTGCTCCACTTGCTTGCATGGGGCACCTACCTTTGAGTGCCTGCCTCCCACTGCAGCTGCTGCAGAGCTTGCAGAGCTCTCACAGGCATGGTCCACATTTGTTCAGTGTGAATCTTTTCATCCTTGTGAGAATTTCTCTGTGGAAAAGAGGACAAAATAAGCCTCACGTCAGCTTCAATGACATTTAAAAAATAAGCATCACAGGCAGATTTCTGTATTATATTAAATATGCATGTATGTCAAAATGAAAAGTTTATATAAAAAAATGTTTTTTGATCGTCTGGTATTCTCCCTCTTCCTTAAAATTCACTTCACAGGCAGTGTCGGGGGAAGGGCTCTTTCGGTGTTCTGCTTTTGAAACAGACTGTTCTCAATGTTCGTCTGTTCCCACAGATCTAAAAATCAATTTCTTGATTATCACTGATCTATGGCAATTTTAAGGCTGCTAGTTTATGCAAGCAAAATATTCTGCTTACTAACTTGATAATTTTCACCATTGTCCAGTTGTAAGGGCACATTCTTTCTGATCGTGCTCTCACTTTTCACAGAAAACTCATAAATAGAGCATCTAAGTTTTTGTTTCTAAGTCTCTTGTCATATATTTCTTGTATCAGAGAACAGCTCAGGTTTGAACCTGAGAGATCTTGAGGTCTGAGACCTTGAGAGATCTTGAGAGCAAATTCTTGCTCAAAACGAGGAGAGTTTCAAAGTCAGACAAGGTTGTTCAGGACCTTTTCTGCCTGAGTTTTAGAGCTCTGAGCACTGAAATTACACAGTCTGTCTGGGCAGCCTGGACCATGGCCCACCCATCCTGCTTGGAGGAAAAGCTTCTCCTTCTCTTGTTTGAACCTCTCCTGTTTCAGTGTCTGCCCCTTTTGTCTCCTGCTCCCACCTTGCACAGCTCAGTCTCCCCAGGAACCAGCCCACAAGCATGAGGAGGCTGATGTGAGGTCTGAATCTTGAACAGTCCTCTTCTTTTCCCTTTCCATTTCCTTCAGAATAAGGTTTGTTTTAATTTTTTTTTCTCCTCTAACTTACTTTCTAAGAACTTAATCTTTGAGGTTTTCACGTGGCCACCTATGGGAGAAAGACCAGAGGTGTTCTGTGCATGCCTAATTCACATCTTCCAAGAACTCTCATGTTAATATGCACATTTAGAAAAACCTGTTGAATTCCACTTCTTAAAATCTTCATAAAAACCACCATTATGGGTTTTTTTGGGTTGTATTTTTTTTATTTCAAAAAAATTGTTTTTGCAAACTTCTCAGGCATCTCTAACTTCTGTTTTTGTGTAAAAACTTTATAAAATTAAAAAAGTTAAAGCTGAAGAGAAGGCTCACCTGAGATATGATCAAATACACAAGAACTCTTTAGCTGGGGGAATTGAAAGGAAAATCAGTAATATTGGGTTTGGGGTTTTTTCACTTATAACTGATACAGAGACAACAGGAAGACTACAATTGGGTTTTTTAAGGAGATTTATCAGGGTATGAATGTTAAAATTTTTCAGTAATTACAATATAACTTTCCAGATTCCTCAGTCTTTATATCATTTGAGAAAGGTTTTGGCTTAGACATCCCCCCACACCAAGTTATTTGCAAAAAATGTTTAGAGAAGGGCTGTACAAATCCATGGATTATCTATTCTCTATTAGTTATGTATGAAACCTCAATGTTTACCTGTTTTTAATCTACCTAACCTGTGAAATAGAGTTCCAATATTCTGTTGTACTACTGAAGATATGAAGTGACAAATTAAATGTCTGACAGCATTGCATCAGTATTCCATAAACCAAAAAACCCACCAACCAATAAGTCTTGTAATCTCACCAAAAATTACCCATTTTCCTTTCCTAAGACTACATTCCACTTGCTCATGCTGATCAGCATTAATTATAATATCACTCCTTAAAAGTGTGTTAATTTTTTATATCTTTAATCCTCCTGTGTTGGATTTATCTCTGGTTTATATCAGGCTGCCAAGGTTTCTAGTTATCTGGAACAGTGTTTACCATTAAAGCCATAACAGAACGGGAGCTTCCTTGCTGTTGTCTGAAATGCTGGCTGGGTGCCAAGAAATTCAGGTCCAGGGATTTGAAATTTTTTGACCTTAACTTTTCCCTAATTAGTCACGTAACTGTTTTGTAAACAACTTTTTTTTTTTTTTTCTTTTTTTACTCATATGTGACAGACATCTTTATTTTCTTCACATGGTTCTACTAGTTCCTTCTCATGATGTACTGTGGCTTTTTTTTTTGGTTGGGGTATCATTAAGCTCTCCTTGTTTAAGTAAAATTTATCTAGGATATACCTAATATCAGCTTTTTCCTGATATCATCTATCTTTGTGAAAAGCTTTTATCTACTTTTTTTTTTTCTAAACCTAGTGTAACCATCTGTCATTCAAAAGAATGTGAGGTATCTAGAACTCCATCATGAGGTTTTATTACACATTTGCTAACTATTATACAGATTTGGTTTTATTGGTTTTTTTAAAATTTAATTTAAATCATAATAACATTTACTTCAGAGAAAAATTCCTCTCTCAAGCATGAAAATATATTGCATTTATAGCAATAGATGTAATTGTTTCATGAACTAGTGCAGTACTTACTCTTCATCTGGGCTCAGTTACTTGTTTTCTTCCAAAGTTATGCCTTGCTATGCTAAATAGAAAATGACAGTGGAAGAAAATTCAGCAGAAATTCTGAAATCATGCTGGTTTCTCTATTGAGATAGATCCCAGAAGGGAAGAGAGAAGGCTCCACAATAAGGTGAAAGAAACAAATCAGTATGTAGCCTTCTACAGAAGGAATAGAAAATGAGAAAGACTAAAAGGAACAAAATACTGAGAACCTACAAAACAGTGTGACTGTCTCAATGACATTTAAAATAGATTTCTGAGGCCTCCCAAACAGGGAATTGAAATGTTACCTTGAATTTTAAGCAGTGCATATTTATGTTGAGGAAACAATGATCACAATAAAACTAGTTTAATAATGTATTTGTTCCTTAAACTGCTTGAGATAAGCAATAACACAATGCCACAATACTGTTGTGTATTTGATGTAACTGTACTGTAATAGAGATGTTGTTCTGCCTCCCAATTTACTAGAGGTGCTATGTTTGAGTGACAGTGAAAATAGAAGAGAATTGCTGTCTAAAAGAATGCTGAAATATGGCTTCTCACTCTCTTCCTCCAAAGTTTTAGTGAAGTAGGGCTGCTCTCATAGTTTCATACTGTGAAAAACATCTGTTTCTGACCTTAACACTTTTATTTTAAGAGATTATGTTTTAAGCTTTCAAAGCCATAAACTAAGCCTTTTAAATATAGACATCACTTGGAAGTAGCAACCTAGAACAAGGTCTTGCTACTCTGATTTTTAAATTCATTTTTTAAGAACATCCTAGTCAGTGACATAGATTTGCTGCAGACTTCCCTACAGCTCATTTGCTTTGCATCAGTGAAGAATTTGGTCAGGTCCTCTGAGGATGCAAGGCATGTGCCTTTGTTGGTGTGTAGTCAGCCTTCACCACCCTCCAGGTGTTCCCAGCATTACACATTACAAACCACATGCTCCTAAGCTCTTTGTAACTATTGTTCCAGCAGGGGATAAGTCCCTGGATTTGAGGAAGGCTGATAAGTTTAGAGAAATCTTGACATTAAAATCAGCAAAAAAAAATACAGAAAAATAGATGAAGTTCCTTAGGGATTTTACAAGGTGTTATTCTATTTCTCTTTTTTTTTTTCCTGCTGTAATTGAAACTGATTTTTTTCTGCAAATCTGCTGTGCTTTAACTGAGATATACCTGTAAGCCTTGCTCCATAAAGTGTCAGGCTGTAATACTGGTTCAGAAATAAATCTGTCAGTAATGTGAATGTCCATACCATAACCATACACTAGGAGACACAAGGATAATCATCTGAGCTCATTTAGAAGTAGATTTTCAAGTTTATTCATTTTCTGTAGTAACAAATTTGAAAGTAGAACTACTTGGAATGCCTTTCACATATCACTAGTCTTAAAGTGTAACTTAGCATCAGAATGTCTTCAAAGAAGAAGAGTACATGGTTCATTACTGCACCTGAATTCATCATCCCTAACACCACACAGCTTGGGGCATGTCGGACTCCACAAATTAAACAGGTAGTCTCGATCTGTTCCAGGCTGGTACACCTGCAGCAAAAGCACCTGGTGCACAGAAAAGTGGCACTGGGGATTCATTAGGTGGCATTTTCGTTCTGAAGCAGCATTGATTAACTCCATGTTATGCTAATGAACTGCTGGAAGCGCTATCAGTCAGCAGCATGGGGAATGGGACGGTAGAGGAGCTGTAAGGATAGTGTGAGCTTTCAGGTTTTGATCAAGTTCTTCTTAGTGAAAGGTTTACTGATGGGGATTTTTGCTTTTGGTGTTTGTGGTTTTCCTTTTTTCCCCCCTCTGTGGTTTTTTAGTATTATGCTCAACTATTTTATTTATAATAAGTTATGTCACAAAAAAAACCAAAAGCAGCTTGTACTGAAATACGCTAAACAATATTGTAATGTTTTGTCCTGCTTTAGCCACTGATTTAGCTTTACTTTGCTACAGGGCATGTCGGCTATTGTCTACATTTCAGATTTGCTAGGAGGAGAACGTTAGAAGGCAAGTCATCCTTAACCTCAAACCATAAATATGGGTGCATGTTGTACAGATAGTGTCTTCCTCCCTAAGTGGTGCAGTCAAGGCTTCTGCTCACCCAAAGCCCCATGGACCTTGGGAGGATTGTGCATTATTGATGTCCACGTTTAACAGTTTGTTGCACCAGAACTACTGGAGATTTTAGTCTTAGTTTTTCAATAGGTGCATAGCAGTGTTTTGCAAGCCCAGTGAGACTGTCTAGAAGAATCAGGCCCTTTCCCTCAGCTCCAGGAAAATTTTCAGCCTCTCCTGGTGTTCCTGGCTGATTACACATTAACAAGTAAGTTACATGCATCTTCTGCTTCTCTTCTATGTACAGACAGTGTTGTATAGTGAATACTACAGCCAAGTAGAACTCTGAAGGTCAGACTTTATAATTAGCTCATATAAATAGCATTGGATTATGTTAATCATAGAACCACCGAATCATAGATCCTTAATGTTGGAAAAGACCATCAAGATCATCAAGTTCGTTCTTTTTTTAAGGAAAAGCCAGCTTCACTTTGAGGATGGCATGAGATTCTTATTGTATGAAACAAAAACTCCCCAAAGATTCCCAAATGGTGATACATCTATTTAAGCCTGGTTGTATTTTGAAATCTGTGTTTCAAATTGGTGAAGGAGTTAATATAATTCTGCTTGTTGATTGAATTAATTTATACCAAAAAGGGGGGCTTTTGCTTTATTTCAAAACCAGAAAATTGAATGACATTGCCAAAAAAAAAAAAACCAACCAAACAAACAAACAAAAAAGAACACAAAAAAACCAAAATGGGAGGTCTTTTGGTCAATGCTTCATTCTGATATAAATTTAAAACCTCAGTGCAGTCTTCCATTCTTTATCTCATCTTGCTACCTTGGTCATATGAAGGATTGATGATATCTGACATTTACTGAGGTGACCAAAAGAGAAATAAAATGTTTGGACCTTGAAGGGAATGGCTATCGTGCAGAACTTTGCTTTGAGCCCTGAGCTGCAAGAGCATACTTGCTGAATTTTATATGTAGGGGAGAGATGAAGGGGACTATTTCTTGTATATCTGTGGTAAACTCTGGTTTTATGTTTACTGTTTACTGTTTTGTTTATTTGTTTGTTTTAAAGGTGACAGGAGAAAGTGTAGAGAACAAGCTCAAAACATAAGATATACATGATAATCTGCATTAATTTATTATCCAGGTTGAAGAAATGAGTTAATTCTGAATGAAAATAATTTATTTTCCTATTAACAATGTTAATACTATCAATGTTATTACTAAACACTGAAAACTCGTTAAAATTAAAAAAAAATAAAGCAAAGTTAAAAAAAAAATAAAGCAAAGTTAAATAAAAACCCAACCACTCTCAAAAAGAGTACATCTACAGTTTAGGGCATATTTTTTTGTTTTCCATATGAATTTCAAAGGTAGATAGGCATATCAGTTAAAAATAGATGTCAAACATCTGTAAAAAGCTGTTGTATAATAAAAACAAAAATGGAAGATATAGATTAATGCCTTTACATTCAAAACACTTCAAAAGAAGAGGAAGTCAGTTACAAGTTTACCTCAAAAAATGAGGTTGTGATTTGTAATTTCAGACAAATTTTGATACATATTCTCTTTGGGCAGCAGGAGCATTGATTTAACAATTGAAATCAGTATAGTCTTGGCTATTAGCTCAGACTAGAACAGAAGTTCTTTCTCTGAGTTTTTGGGTACATGGATAGTGCAGCACATGGCTCAGGGATGAGAGATTTCTGAAAAACAGAATGAATAGGATGAAAACAGTGAAGCTGTATACAGTTTTCAGGGACTCAAATTTTGTGTTCTGTGATAACACAAATTCAAGCATGGTATTTTCTTTTAAAGCTGCTGTATGCAATGCGTGTGTACCTGAAAGCGTATTCCTGATAGGAATGGTAGTTGGAAATGGTTGAGTGAGGTTCTACCTCTAGGAGAACCTATTTCTGCTGATCTCATTCTGTTGAGTTTATTCTAAGTAGTGGATCTGTTACTTAGCTTTTTAAAAAGTGGAAGAGCTTGTTTTACTTTGACTGCCTTGTTCAAAGTATTTGTTCTTGCACAGAAACACATGATACAGACTTGCCTGGATTATTTTTCCTGAATGCCTCCTGGAAACTGCAGTTTTCATTAGTGAATTTTTCATGAGGTGATTTTTCATGAGCTCCAAGCTCATCAGTGAGAAACAGCAACATAGGAAAACATTGTTTTGCATAGATTTCCCAATGTACAAAGAGAATCTGGTCAAACTTGGCCCAATGTCATTGAAATGTCAGCCCTGAAATTCCAGAGAACATAATATTGCTATTTTGTGTGTGTCAATGTTGTCCTGTGATCACAGCTCCACTTGTACAATTACAGGGGAGTTGGAGATCAAGAAGAACTATTGAAGATAAAGTGTTCAGCCTGTATTTGTCATTCTGAATGCTCTCTTGGTTCACATAGTGGAATACATTGAGAAAGCAGCTGTGGAACTATAGCACCTTCCCAGTTTTTGAGAACAGCAGAGGTCCACTGGGTAGTAGTTTGAACAGTGCTCACAGTCTGCTTGAAACGGGTATAAAGCAAACTATACTCATTATTGATCACACAAATGTTTAAGTTGGATTTGAGTGTTCATTAATGGGGAAGGAGGGAATTGTTTTATGCAGAGACCAGATGTAAACATGGAAAGATCACTTCTTTGTTTTGCTGTGATGGTTTTTCTATGCCTCCTTTTTACACATATCTGCAGTGCTTGCCCTCTCAGCTTTGAGTGTACCCCTACCCAGCGAGATCAGTTCTAAGAGGACTCCTCAGAACACTGAATCCATTATTTGTTACTGCTGTCAAAATACCTGCATGCAAACGTCTTTTAACTGACTTCTTTTCTTCTGTTCAGGTTTGGGATTTGGAGTTTTTGTGGTTTTGCTCTTTGCCAAACGACTGTGAATCCTGTTGTGTTGGTGAGATGAATGGCACTGGTCAAAAATGTTTACAGCCCAGTCAAGTAAACAGAGACACTTGATGCTTTTCCCTGCCTGTGTGCTTGTGTTGAGCTTAATTTTTGCTTCAATTTTCTTTGTTTTAATTGTTCTCTGGCAGCTGCTGTGAATTTGTTCTTATACCAGTTAGAGGGTATTTCCAGTTTTATTTTTATAAGTTCTCTAATAATCTTCCACTCGTCTCCGTTGGAGGTGAGTTACAAAGCTCTTAAATTCCTTTTGCTTTTTTTGCAAGGTGCTACCAATTAAAAACTTGTACCTGATCTATTAGACATTGCAACAGACAGGTGTCACAAAGGACCTTTATCATAATGTCAATGTGCCATTCCAGTTTTACTGCCATTATTTTCGAGAGGAGAGGAGAGGAGAGGAGAGGAGAGGAGAGGAGAGGAGAGGAGAGGAGAGGAGAGGAGAGGAGAGGAGAGGAGAGGAGAGGAGAGGAGAGGAGAGGAGAGGAGAGGAGAGGAGAGGAGAGGAGAGGAGAGGAGAGGAGAGGAGAGAGGAGAGGAGAGGAGAGGAGAGGAGAGGAGAGGAGAGGAGAGGAGAGGAGAGGAGAGGAGAGGAGAGGAGAGGAGAGGAGAGGAGAGGAGAGGAGAGGAGAGGAGAGGAGAGGAGAGGAGAGGAGAGGAGAGGAGAGGAGAGGAGAGGAGAGGAGAGGAGAGGAGAGGAGAGGAGAGGAGAGGAGAGGAGAGGAGAGGAGAGGAGAGGAGAGGAGAGGAGAGGAGAGGAGAGGAGAGGGCTGCTTTGGAGTTACTTACAGGTCAGTTTTCTATTAAACAAGTTTTAAGATCTTGGTATCTGTGTGCCTTTCTCTAAGAGGGGGATTGAAAGAGAAAGCTGCAATTTAGAATTATGACTGTCAGTATTGATATTCAAGGAGCAGAAACAGAAGTTCTTCTTTTTAAAAAAAAAGCAAACCCCTGTGGGAAGTCCCAAGCATTTAACCAATCACTTGTGGTCTTTTTTGCAGTATAAATGTCATAAGATGTACATAGTTGTTTGCTGCAGAACATTGAATTGAGGTTTTGGGGTTTTTTTTAAGTGAAAAAGAATAATTATAGCAATTTGATATTAGGGCACTACAGTTTCTCTTGCTGTACAGCAACCAGAGAAGAGGCAAGGCAGATATCTAAAAGAATTATTTCACTCTAATGATGATAAACTGTTGGACAGTTTAGTAGGTTTCAGATGGAAATTCAGGATATTTTATATATATCATCATACAAGTTCTGTGAGGTGAATACAGATGTTAGCCACTTAACAGGAAAGGTACAAAAAATCTTAAACACCTTGGGAAAAAGCAGCCAATTTTCATCTGCTTATTGCAAACTCTTATCACTTCAGCGAATGTGAGGTTGTTCAATAATTTATGCAGCTGACCTAATTTGTCATACAAAGTATGCATTAATAAACAAGCTCAGCTGTGTAGGGCTCCAGGCAAGGCTCCTTTAGGAGTGGATATGTTTGGAAAGAAGGCAATAGTTTTATATAGCAGTCATTCTCTCCCCTTCTGGGAAGTTTCAAATTTTGGCAGTGCATAATGTCCACATGTAAAAAATACCTACTTGGTCTAAATTCATCAGGTTTTTTTTTTTTTCTCTCACCTTGCAATGTCTATTCTTCGTGCTAAAAAATTGCTTCTTCAGATTTCTTGCAGTAGTTTTAATGAACAATGAAATTTTAAAAGGTGGGTGAGTCACTGGCTGAGTTCATTCAGATATTGACTCCAGATATTCACTTTAGAGCAAATCTAGATACTAATTTTATACAAATCAGGAAGAATATTTTCAAAAAAATGACCTTAGTAAGAATGTTTCTAAATAAATATTAATCTGAGGGGGTTTTATTTGTGGGTGGGTGGTTGGGAGTGTGTGTGTGTGTGTGTTTTTCTTTGTTTTACTTTTGTGTGGTTTTGGGACTTTTTCTGGTTTTTTATTTTTTTTTTGTTTGTTTGTTTGTTTTTTTTGGTTGGTTGGTTTGTTTTGGTTTTTTGGGTTTTTGTTGTTGTTGTTTCTGTGTTTTTTGGTGGTGATGATGGTTGTGTGGTACTTGTACAGCTAGAGGCAGAATTTTGCATTCTTCTGCTGAGGTACTTTCTGTCCATTGTTTAAATTCATATTTTCATCCTGAAAACATCACAGTCCTATTTGTAAAGGATAGTAAATCTCTCAATAAATCCTGAAAATAAATCTTTCCTGCCTTAAGAAATTTGTAAGCCTGAGTGACTCCTTAATGTAGGATCCTTTGTCTGAAATGAAATGTTTTAATGGATTTTGAGTACATATCTAAACAAACAAATTATTATTGCAGCTTGCAGAGATGTGAAATCTTATTAGGAACAAATTCTAAAGGGTTTGTGAAAATGAAAAATTAAAAAAGAGAAAATTCACTGCTGTTAATGGAAGAGAGGCTGTGCTACATGGAGTATTTCCTACTCCTCCACATCTATCAGATTAAATATATCCATTTCAGGTATTTCTAAGAGTTCCACCACCAAAATATTAAAATGTTAAATTTTCCCAAATACATGCCATGGAATATAAGCAATTAGAATATTATTTCACATTAAAGTTGTTATTCCAAAAGAAATGCTATTTTTGGACTTTTATGTATGTTTTATTTTAAGTTTTCCAGTTCTGTGTCCACATGTAATTTACTATTCCAGTGTTCAGAAAGAAGTTCTTAGTGAAGATTCAAAATAAAACTCTTAATAATCTTCCAACCCCCCAGGTTTTTTGGGGGTTTTTAGTAAATTTAAAAGGTTTTTATGAGAGTGGCATTTATGTGCACAGCAAACAGGCCAATGCACCTGATATTCAGTACAGGCGTGCAACAACATGCAATATTTAGCACGTTGGAAATTGGCAGGGGATTTCTATGCCAAATTTAGACCTAGAAAACTCATCCAAACTAGAGCTGCTTAAGTTGTTAAGCATTAATCAAGTGCCTCCATAGTGACAGGTGTGTACTGAAGGTATTAATTCATGGAGGAAAATTAGCTTTTGTTTCATGGGAGTAAAAAGATATGGTAGAGGCAAGGTAGACAAAACTCCTTTGCATCAGAAACCTTTTCCTTGGGGAGAGGAAAATAGAAAAACTGAGGAACATTGGATCATGAAAGTGATTTATAGTATTTAAGCGTTTGGCTGGTAACTATAATGGAAGAACTTCAAAAGTTAATCAGTAATTACAAGAAACAGTTCTGGCAATTTTGCTGCCCTTGGAGGCTTCAGAAGAACAAATGAAGGCAAACCATAACACCCACTTCACAGAGTGCTATGTCCTTGAATGGTCATGCCCTTAGCTGTCTGAAAGTAATGTTCATTTCTCCCAACCTTTGCATAATCTCAAAAAGAATAACCTAGAACAGCACATCAATATCTAGAAATAAAATCAGTCTGTTGTGTCTAAAAACTACTTTTTTGTTTTTATATGTGGCATTAAGATTGGTGTACATGCCATAACCAGTTGCTTTTTCCTGCAGAGTTCATGATCCACCATCTCCATTAGTTGTCTTCTCCATGGTTCTTCTATCAGCAGATGTCTGGAGAAGAAGTCCTTGCTTTGCTTTCTCTCTACACTTGCTACTGGTCTTGGACTTCATTTTTCCAAAACTTTCTGTCCTGATTTGTTGCTAACATCAGGTCAGTTTGTGCCAATGTCTGTAACTGTCAGTGAATAAGAATACAAATTTGGGTGTGAATGTGTTATGACTGAATATATATACCTGATTCTAGTTCACCACATTGATATATTTCCTCTTCATATATTTCTAGGTCTATAAAATGTAAAATTGCTCAAAAAAAAAAAAGTGTTGATCTACTACCAGCTGATTAATAATCCTCCTATCTTTAAGGGGAAAATGATCCATTTTAGACCAAATATATTATTTGATGGGGAAAAAAAAAAGGCAAAATAGGTTGGATTTATCTGCTTGATGAAGACAGTCTTCTCTTGGGTCAAAGATGGATGTTTTTAATAGATGATTCTGGACTGACAAGTGTCATCTGAAGAGTTTGCATTTGAGACTCTTGCTTGATGAAAAGACTTTTTATAACAAGGAAATATTCTTCCTTTTGTCAGGTTATTCAGTTTCATTTCAGGGGACACTCGCATTTGGTGATTTACTGGTGTTTCATTGTCTTATTCCCTCCATAAATCCTGAGTGAAGTTATAGATCTGTCTGGTGCTAACAGCAGCTCAGCTAGGAGGGATATATAGTGTACAAGTTTGCAGATGAATGTCTAAAATCGAATGACTAGAAACAAAACAGATACTTAAATTTTAAAATGTATGAACAAGGAAGTGAGGTAACCTGCACAATGAGGAAGGTGTTAGGTTTGCTGTTCCTGGAGAGGAGACTTGGGAATACCTCTTCATGCTTTTCTAGTACTTTAAAGGCAGATACAAAGCTGATGGAGTCTTCATGGAGAAGGCAAGGAGTGATATGTGCAAGTTGCACCAAGGAGAAGTTTTGTCTCAACACAAGAAATAAAATTTTTGCAGTAAGAACTCATCCCCTGGAACAACTACTTCAGGGACACGGATGAGTCCTCATTGCTGGAAGTTTCCAAACTGCAGATGAGCAGATAATCTCATTTACATTCCTTTTCCTATGAGGTTGGACCAGATGACTTTATGAGGTCACTGTCAACCTTGACTGTTTTATGGTATATATGAGACAGAAAAGAGGAGTTAAGAAAGCTGATTCCCAAACTAGATATTTTTAGGTTGTGTGCATGTGGAGGCAGTTTTCTTATTTAAAAAAAATAGTTGAATAGAGGTAACACAGCCTATTGCTTCTTCAGATGTTCTTCAGGGATATTCATTACAATTTGTGCACTGAGCTCAAAAATTTGGATTTAGAGAGGAATTGCATGAATCAAAAATATCCCCCCCCAAAAAAAAACCCCAAAACCTTTAAATTTTATGAAAATGTTCTATAAATTAGACTATCAAATATGAGAATGAGAAGAAAATAATCAGTATTCAATTTAAATAAGAAAAAGAATGAAATGCAGTTTAGTTTTTAACTTATGTTCTTTGTCTTTACTTCTAAACCAAAGAACAATAAGCAAAGTGGGAATTATTGTAAAAGAGTGAATTTTATATTAACGTACATAACTCATCAAAGAAATTTCAGTCATAAAGTGTTGTGATCTTGTTAAATCATTTCTGTATATAAGATATTCTAAAGTAGACTATTCTAAAGTTTTTCACTGAGAACATTTGATAACACCACATCTTATATGGGTGTTCCCACAGGACTGAAAAAAGCTGATGGGTGGAAATGTAAAAAGTAGTAACCCTGTCAGCACAATTGATGGACCATCTACTTTTCTTATCAACACATGCAGAGGGAGTTTTATTGCAGAGGGAAAAGAAACAACTAAACCAAATCAAACAAAAATCTTGTGATTCTTAAAGAAAAAAAAATCTATATTTTATAGCACACAAAAGCAGTAGATACTTACACAACCTTCTGCTTTCACATACCTCAAATGTAATATTTTTCTCACAGTCTGCCTGCACTCTTATGTGGTATTAACCCCTGCCCCTGCTCTGTTTTCACCACTGGGCTTTCCTGTCCAACTGAAAGATATTGAGAGTCCATAAATTACAGAAGGTCTGCTCTTTACACAAACTTTATTTCTGGGCCCAGTGGGGATATCTAAGAAAAAAATACAGCTATTAAATATTTTTATTCAATACATGGTTATGTCATCTTAGAGATTTTCCTAAAGAAAAAAAAAAGAGCAAAAACACTTAAAGATCGTTTACTGACTGAAGAGTGTTTGATGGTAAGTACAATCCTTAAAACATAATTTTCCCTCTTAAGCTCAACCGAGTTCTTGGTAATTTTCTCTCTCTGCTGTGTAAACCTGAATACATATTTTGTACAAATATGCTACAAAATATGTACATTAATCCAATATATGTGTACACTCTTTGGTCTTGTTCTTAGTGTTAGACCAAATATTTCAAACAATTGATTTAGTATTTACATGTAAAGTCCTAGAACAAGAGCCTTCAGGTTTTGAATTCAAACATTAAATTTAGAAAGAAGCCATAATTAAAGTCACCATTCATTTCTCTTGCAGTGTCATTTTTGTTATTCATTGCTGTGGCCATTAATTACATAATAATTTACTGTAAACCTCTCTATGAAACCTTAGCATTCACCACTGCACAGGGGAGAGAACATTTACTAAATGGGGAACTACTAAATGATTCTTCATTATGCTCCTCATTAAGTAGTGGTGCTGTATTTTTTACACACCATCGAATTGCTGCACTTTATACAGAATTATTAATTTCCCTCATGGGGTTTCTTTGGTGTTTATCATCACGATCAAGGATTCACAGTGGTTTATGAAATTAGCTAAACATTAGCATGTCAGGTTAAGCAACTGCTTTGCCTTTGTCTCACAAAAGTGAATTTAAGGAGAGAGAGCTTATGGCTCAAGTAAGCCAGCTTTTATTTTATGTTGTAATATGAGGTGCCAAATATTTCAAGTTGTCATTGCATCACTTTCCTATTCAGATAACCAGTACAAAATGCACAGCACATGCATACACTGCCTGATATAGTGCACAAGAATTTATGACTGTGGGCATCAGCTTTTGCCAGAATTTATTTGCAATGTGGCATCAGAGGTGTTTGCTGGTCATCAGGGGAGGGTTTTCTACAAATACTTCTAGCTTCTCATTTTACAGTTCTTCTCTTTTTTTCTCGTGTGCCACTTTAGCCTCTATGGTTCTTTCTTTCCACCCTGGACTGTCTTTTTATTTCCTTCTATGTTTATCACATTGTTCTAAAAACTCACAGCTTCCCCTTGTATAGCAATATCAAGGAGAACTGGTGAGACTGACTTCCTCCCTCTGACCCTGTAAGAAACTTTGCTTCTGTTAAATAAGAAACAGAAACTAATGTTTGTGGCTGTGAAACTAATTCTTGCTTATGTCCACTTGTGGGACCTCTAAAGGCAAAGGCTGTTGGAACATCACTGCCCAACTGTAAAGGGTTGTCTAGTGCCTTTGTGACATAGAGTGAATTAGAATTCCCTTTAACAGAGTCTGTGTGTCTGCAATGAGTATGTTACTGATGCAGGGAAAATCTTTGTGCTGGTTTTCAAAGTACCTACTACACAAAAATATACCCCTGAAAAAAATTTACTCCCTTCTTATGAAATAATAATGATCTCAGGAGGAATGAAATTCTTAATGACTGTCATACCATATGGGCACAACACAGGCATATATTGTTACAGAATCACTGGAAGGGCAAGGTTGGAAGGGACCACAGTGGGTCATCTGGTCCAACCTTCCTCTTCAGGCAGGATCATATGCCCATGGTACTGCATTGTGTCCAGATAGTTCTTGAACATTTCCAGTAAGGGAGATTCCTCACCCCCTCTGGGCAACCTGTTCCAGTGAACTGGTAAAAAAGTTCTTCCTCATGTTCAGGTGGAATTCTTGGGCATCTGTTCCTGGTTTTATCCTATTGCTCAGCACCACCAAGCAGAGCCTTGTTCCATCCTCTGGACACCTCCCTTCAGATACTGACAGACATTGATGAGATCCCTTCTCAGTCATCTCTTCTCGAGGCTGTACAGCCCTGTTCCCTCATCCTTTCCTCCTAAGAGAGATGCTCCAGTCTCTTCAATACCTTTGGAGCCCACCACTGGATCTGCTCCAGGAGCTCTGTGCTCTGTCTGTCCTGTTCTGAGAAGCCCAGAACTGGACACAACGCACAAGCTTGTGCCAATGCTTCATCCTTTTCCTGATGCTTTATTAGCAACTGCCTTGTGAAAAGTACAAGAAAGGCAGAGAAGGAGGGTTTTCCAGCATACCCTCCCTGATTCCAGCAATGCTGTAGAGATGTTGACATGAATTTAGAAATGGTTGTGGCAGCTTTTGGCAAAGTATTTTCATGAGTTTTTAAAGCAGTGGATAGTTATCCCCAACCCATAACATTAAGTTTTAAAATTTCAGTGCAAATTCTGTTAAAAATACTTTGATTTAGAAAGTACTGCCATGGAAAAGCCAGCTTGTTTCACCTGAGAAGCAATGTTTACAAAGCTAATAGCCTTGTATTATTTTATGACATGTATTTTATTCAGAGCAGATTAGAAGGTTTCTATTTGTTGTATTTATCTGAAATTGAGTTTGCTCCACAATATATATAGATAATCAACATTTTTATTATTTCCATGCTGGGCAGCATTATTATTTTGGAAAATTTTTAATAAGTAAATGAGAAGGTATTTAAATGATTACTAGTAAATATTTCACTGCTGAGAACTGACAGAGTTCTATTCTGGCATTTCATGTTTCTTTTAGTTACATCAATAAATTATTGGGGGAAAAAAAAAGAATAGCATATTCCCAGTGACCCTTGTAATCTTTGTAATTATTGATGTTGTTTCTTCTGTTTCTCATAAAATTTGTAAAATCTCATTGATTGGTGCTTGTTTTCTAAAAACAAAGATTTAGAATATACTTTGCTGCAACTGTTTTGAACTTTCATCCTGTTTGATGAATGTACTGCTAAACCAAACAAATCGACATCTGGGTTTCTTTAGGATGGTGGAATAAACTCAGATGAACACTCGGGTGTCACAACATAAAGAGAGATAGAGATATTACTGTTGTGAGAAGGTTGGCGATATTTTACAATCTTTCATCACTGTTTTTACTGTTTTCTTTCCTTAAAAGTTCAATTTTATTGAAATAAGGAGTCTTAATGAGCAATGACTTAGAAATCTGCTTCTCTAGCCACTATTACATCCAGCCAGACAGGCCAGCATAATTGTTGCTGTTTGCTTTGTCTCACAGTGGTGTAATCCTACTGATGCTCAGGTTTCAGAAGCCCAGCTAGGTCTTGGTCACCTCATTTTAGTTTCCCTGCCCTGCAGCCCACAGTGCCTTTTGCACAAATCACTGTTCTCCCTCTAGATTTCATAGCTTCCTGTACACTTGCATCTTTTGTTACTAAAAGTCTTCTGTACAGTCTTCTAATGATGCTCTTAAATAGAAATTTTTCCTTTTCCATTTCCCCCACTCTCCAGAATAATAGTTGTGTGATTGCCTGTTATTTACAGCTTGCATGCACCAAATACCAGCAGCAAGGACAAACCTCATTTTCTCATTCCTTGCTATACACTAGCGAGCAAGTAAATGTGCTTAATTGTGTTTTTATCTGAGCTAATAAAGCTGTGCCAGGTTGTTAGACATGGAAGACTGCTTAAAGCCAACTTTGTCCCCACCAAGGGTCTCTGCAGACCCTGTTGCCTGGATACACTGAGGCCAGGGTACTTCAGTGGGCACCAGCAGGGGCTGAATGTTTGCAGGGGAGCTCTCATGATCTGTAATTGCTCAGAGAAGTTGGTGATACTCTGAGTTTCCTTTATCACTAGTACCTTAGGAAATAAGGAGAAAGGCAGCTTTTCATTTTTCTTTTATTTTTTTTCTTTTGTTCTTTGTTTTCTTTTAAAGTTCCTTTTCTTTCTTTTCTCTCTTATTCTTTTCTATCTGTACTGCACTTGTCACAGTTCTGGCATTTTATGAATGCTCTTTCAGGACTGATTAATTTATTTCTTTTGTCTGTTAATGTATGCAGTGTATAAATTTAACATACATCCTATTAAAATCCCTTAAAATGAAATTCTTTAACTGTATCTTTGAACTTTATTTGATATGCCAAATACATTTTTTAAAAATGCATGAATCTGAATGAATTCTTCCCGCTTGACCAAGTATGATTTCCTGCTGAAATTTGAATACTGTATACTGGAGCTATCCACTGATTCTTTTGACAGTTTGAGTACATCTCCAGATGGTGTGCAATCACCATTCCTTTTTAAATCTGTTTTTATAATAGCGATAATTAAGAATTATTTTCTAGGACTGAATAGTACACCAAAACTGAAAATTGTCAAGGAAGTAGTTGGCCACCAAGGGCTGAGCTAAAATTTATTTCAGGACCATGATTATACCCTACTTTTAAGTGATATGGTGTTTTGCTAATTGTTGCACAGGGGAGCAAAATAGTTCACCTTTGTATGTTTTCTGAGAAAGGAGGAAGAGGTAATATTATTCTGTTTCAGTAGATTCTTGATCAAATCAAGCTCACTGGCTTTAAAATACTAGTTTTAACTAATTGAACTAAAACCTCTCTATATATACACTTCTATACATGCAAAAGCACGTAAAATAACTAAGATTATTAGTCAGATCTTCAGAAAATGAAATCCAGACTACAGGCTCAACCCATATGCAAGATGAGTGACTGAACTTTGTTTCTCTCATGTTGTCTAAGAATTTACGCCAAACATCACATTTATCCGGAATCACAGTTATTAGTTATATAGCTGTAATTAGGCATTGTATTTAATTGCACACCATTATTTCCATGTACTTACCTAATTAAAGTAGTTAGCTTGTATGCATAAAACTGTAATGAGAAATTATTATACTATGGAGTGGCTGTCTGCTCTTGTCTGAAATCACTGCCATTGTTGGGTTCCAGCAGCAAGCCTCGTGCACAATAACTTATATCCTTGTTGTTGAGGAAGAAATCTAATCTAAAATCACTAATCTAAAATGCTTCACTCTAATCCTAGGTAGTCCTAGGGTTGTGACAGGAAGAGGAGAATGACTGAAAAACATTTGATTTTTAGTCTAGATGCTTAAATTTTTTTGATCTAGGAACTACTAATTTAACAGGTGGAACTCTACCCTTGGGTATAATATATTCCCAGTGACCCTTGTGATCTTTGTAGTTATTGAGGGTGTTTTCTTATGATTTTCATAAAAGTTATAAAATCTCATTGATGGATACTTGCTTCCTAGGTGTTCAGTTTCAGAATTATCCACCTGAAATGGGGTTGGACATATTGTAATATATCATGTTGTTTCCCCTCTCAGATTGAACAAACATACAGGCAATAATGACTGTAATCTCCTGATCAAACCATAGCTGCTGCTGCAGTGTTCAAATATCCCAACAAACCCAGGGAAAAGCCAGTAAAATTCAGTCATGCAAAACCAAACATAATCAATATGTAGCTCAGGTGAAGCAAGCACTTGGAAGGAAAAAGTAATGCTTTTTTGGCCCTTTTGGTACTGCTAATTTAGCTCTGGTGTCAAAGAAATATCTTGGTAATTTGTAAATCCACTTTCAAATGCTTAGTTAACAAATATATGTATTAGCAATATGTATAGCCCATTTCCTGGAAAAGTCATTGAGTTACCACAGGATTACTTTGCTGGTGTTGCAAAAGAAATATATCTGACAATTTTACTGGGAAATGGCTTATACATTGATCTGGTATACACACACTATTGATCTTTGAGACACCTTAATGGGATTAAACAGAAAATACATTTATTAGTTATAAGACTGAAAATTTTCACAGAGAGAGGAGGACCAGACTTGTTTTAAAAGAAAAAAGGTCTAAATCTGGCTTGAGGGAAAGTGTTAATTAAGAGTCTAGAGGGCAAGGGATGAGCACAAAAGCGTTGGGTGGATAGGTTTTAGAATAGTTTTATTCATTGTATCCTCTGCACAGTTAGAAAATTAGTAGGAGCCAATACAGAGGGCAAAGTTAAAAAAGTGTTTGAGGCAGTAATATTCACTAAGTGCACTCATATTTTCTCTCACTAAAATAGAGTTGTATGCTTTGCCAATATATGTTCATAATTATGGCAGTTTCTCCAGTAGGATCACAAATGGAATTGATGGGTTGCTCTTGCCTACAAAAATGTGTCTTCCAGGCTGAAATGTGGGAAAGTGTGAGAGGAGGAGGAAGGAAAAAACCAAATACCAAGGGATAGAAAGGATACTGTCTTCAGCACGGGGTTTCTGGAAATGTTTTGTCTGCTGTTAATATCTGCTACAGTTTAAACACCTATTAAGGTGGTAAATCTTAATAATGTGAACAAGCTAAGAACACTAATTTTGAACCACACAGTGTTTTTAGCATAATATATATATAAATTTATTACAGAATCACTTTTCAGAAAACATTATTTACTCTGCTGATGGCTGTGTATATAGAATAACATAATCTGTAGAGTACAGTATAACCCAGGCTCTTTTCCCTCTTTTCTGAATCAGTATAATATTCTCTACTACATCTATAAATACTTGTGTTTACAAAGTGTTTTGTTTTCCCAGAAGTTTGTGTGAGTTCAGGAGCAGTGACCTGAGCCTAGTGCATGAGTGAGTTGTACTGATGAAGCCCAAAGTATTCTTGAACTCTGAAGCACTCTGCAACCAGAACTATCACGAGAAGATTTCTCTCCTGACATTCAGTTCTGTTTTTTAATCATCTTGACCTTGGGCTTTTCACCTTAAGTGTGCCTGGTGAATGGTACAAATCCTCATTTAGTCCTTTCCCCTGGAAGAAAAGCATTTCTTTATTAGGGTTTTTTTTATATGTGAGCACATTTTTCTTGTCATGTTTGGTGTCTATTGCAGTGCCTCCAATCCACCAGTGACATTTTCTCCCATTAATAAATAAATATTAATGATTGGATGGTTTTAATTAGGGCAAATGGTGTTTATTTCTCTTTTCAGAGCTGTGAGTAGAAGGTATACATTGAAATTACATTAATTATGTATTGCACATAGACATGGAGTGTTTTGTATAATCAATTAAGGCATGGGAAAAATTATGTCATTTATGATTACATCTGAGGTGGAAGATATGTGTAAATAATGAATGTTATAGGAATGTTGTCAGTGATTTGCTCTATTTCTGAATATTAACACTGAGCAGATTAATTTTCTAGTATTTACTACTCCTTTAAAGGACGTAAGAGGAAATGCTTCCAAAATAAGCTATCAAACATAAGAAACAAAACTGCAAAAAAAATCTTTGAACTGAAATAGTGAGAAATGTATACATTTGTCTGCAATTCTTATCTGATAATCTATAGTGTTTCACAGTAGAAATAGCTTACTTAGAGTGCAAAATCAAATAGCTTTTCAGTCCTTTATTAAAAACAATATGCCTACTACACCATCAAGTGTGCCAGATTTGTAGAAAAGCTCCCACAATTCAGCAGGTTTTGTGTTAAAATTGAATTGGCAAAATGGAGCCCTGAATAAATTAATCTGTCTAACCTTGTCTCTGCCTTAGCTGTGTGTATGATCTATGACTGCTGTGTTGGAAAGAAAAAAATCACATCATCATCTAAATAGTCAGGCTCTGATCCTGAAAAGACCTATAACTATGCTTAATTTTAGCAACATGAGGGTCCCAATGGCCCTTTAGTTGCCTAATGAAGGGCTCAAAAATAAGCAAGCATGCGTAATAATCTTTGTTAGGAACTGGGCGTAAGGAAGTCATAAAAAAAGCAATCGTATCCAAGAGAGTTAAACATCTTTTCAAATTGCTATAACAGAAAGGGTAAATTTAGCAGAAAACAAATTACAGCCATGATTAGGGAAAGGCTGCAGACTTAATTAGCTGTTTTTTTAAAGTGTATATATCAGAAAACAATGTCAATGTCATATTACAAAATAAAATAGGAATACAGGATGAAATTAGCTAGAGAATGTGCTCTTTTAAAGTGTTTTTTAGGGTTTTAAATCAAGGAGGGACACATTTCATAAATTTTAGGCATTTCTGCAAAGAACACCAGTGTAACAAAAAGTGTTACAAACTTCTTGGAAAATTTATACTGGATGCAGGATGAATTTTACGGTGATTTGAAAATAAATATCTTAATTATTCTGTGTAGAAATTATTCTAAAAATGCAATGTTTATGAAGGTCTAGCACTTTATCCTTTGTCCTGTATGATTCTCCTAATGGATTAATAGATTCTTTGCACTTCCTATGTGGATGTAGTTAAAATCTTGTGAATAGACTACAATGGAAAGCATAAATTTCTAGTCAAGGTGATTTATTTCCAATTGTACTTAATTGTGGAAGATTTATATAAGCTATGGAAAAGGTGAAACCAGTACCTTTATTGCTTTTAAAGTGGCTCCTTTGTGACTTACTCTGCCATGTTTGTGTTTATACACAGAATTTATGTGCCTCAGCTGTGATGGTGGTAGTGGGCAGCCAGGGTGTAACTGCATGCCTGGGAGCTGTGGCAGGAAACTGCACAGCCTGCCCTTTCCTCATGTTTATATGGATGCAAACATTCTTGGCAAAAGGGTTGGAAAATCCCTTTCTCTTGTGGCCCTGCTGAATGCTGAAGCAAAGTGGGCAAGATCTTCAAGTGTCCTCCTTTTCTTGTCTTGTATTTCTCTCTCTGCTCAAAACAACCCAAAACCAACAAATCATGTCGTTATGCTGTGAGCCTGTTGCAAATTACGAAGCAGGTGTAAATAGTACAGCTCCTGGTTTGACCTGTAGGTACCTGTGAGTAGTTGAACATTGTCCCAGTTAAGCAGGGACAAAACCAAAGGACAGGGTTTTCTCCTTTGCATTCTGGGAGGGCAGTATCCTGAGCCTGCTTAAGAATGAACCATCTGTCTGGAAATGTCACCTTCTGGGAGAGCCCTGCTCATGGATGTTTTTAACTTCTACCCAGCTAATTAAGTGGCCAAACCCAAACTGCCTAAATTGGATTATTTTCAGCACTTAAATACCACGATGATACAGCTATGCCACAGACAATCATTAGAACTAATCTGATACATAAAGTAATTATTAGAAAAAAATTGACTTCTGTTATATGTAGAAGAGAGGATATTATAGCAATATAGATTAAAGGAGAAAGTATTTTAAATATAAACTCATGTAGGAGAGGCTGAAAAACATTCAAGCCAGTAGGCTGTGTTTATTTGTGTCTAGCATGCAATAACTATAGGGAAAAGGTGGGTCAGAGAGGGGGAGAGGTTCCAGGTATCCACAGGGTGTGTATGAGCGGGTTTTTTTTTTTCCTTTCCCACTGCTTGCCACAGTAGGAATGTTTGTCCAGATGTGTTAACCAGGATGCAAAACCCAAACCTCTGCATTGCCAGGTCTGGAATTACCACCTTCCTGTCACAAATGCCTCCCTTTTGTGCTTATCTCAAGTTCCCACTGTGGTGGCTTATCTTTTGGCAAGTTCCTTCTGTGGCCTTGGCAGTGTTTGAGTGGGCAACTCTACTTTTTTATCTATTTTCATACCTCAACTTAAATTTTCTCTTAGTATTTTCCAAGTTGTGAATTTCTTAAGACCTTCTCCCATGAAAAAGGGTAGAAAAATCAAACCATTGTTCTCTAGTAAATTTAAAAGATGTCTTCTACTCAGAGCCAAACCCAACTGATGGTTATTTTAAGCAGCATCAATATACAGCACTTCATTTACTGTTCTAATTCAAAATTGTTTTCAGTGCTGAGTCTGCCTGATGAATGGAGGCAGGCAACTGCTTCTACCCTCACAATATTCTTATAATATAAGTGTAAACCAAATGCAGCCTATATACATCACTTAATATTTCAGTTGATCTAGCAGTAAAACAGTAAATAGTTTCATTTCTGTATGCATTTACCTGTTCTAGTTTTCTTTAATTTTGTTCTTGTATTCTTGTCTACTACTTTGTAATTATCTATTCTGTGCAGATGCTCTGCAAGTCATGAACATGCTTGCCATCTGCATAGGCCCTCATTTCCAAAAGCAAACTACTCCCAAGACTAGTTCTGATCAATTGATGGATTGATAATTGGTTTGCTGATCCTGTGCCTTCCAAAATGTGTGCTGCCAGGGTTCTTTTTTCAGTAGTTGTTTTCTATAATAAAGGGAAAGGTTAAAATGTAGACCATACACAAATATTGCTCTATTTTTCTGTAACATTCTTGCTACTGCTGCAGCTGTTCACCTTCCTGCTTGAACTTTAAAACAGATTTAATAGTACTAATAAATCAGCGTTCATCACTTTGGAGTCAGTAACTTAGGAAACGGAGTGATAGTGACTTACTTGGATGACTTCTCTTATCACAAACATCAGATAGGACTGAGAAGGTGGCACTGGAGAATTATAGAAATTTAGCTAATATTGTGAAATTATACCTGTAAGTTGGGAGTGGCTGCAAGGTTTTATTTGGCTCCATTCTCATCCCTTTTGACTCCAATGACAGCAGTATCCTCGCATGGATAGGAGGGTTTACCACAATGCAGCCAGTGATGCTATTAATTCAAAGCTCACAGAGCTTGATAATAGGAGTCCCCTAATGACAGTTGACTATAATAGATAATTCTGAAGAGGAAAATGCTGCAAAGTGAGAAACACGACCCTTTCTTTTGCTAACTACAATACAATAGAGGGAAATTGTGCTTTAATTTCTTAACACTGCTTTATTGGGGTGGGGAGAATATACACACAGAAACGTGTGTATTTTTAGTGAGGTTAGGGAAAAAAAAGTCTGCATACATATTAATCATTAAGATTAAGATTCTCTCCAAACACAAAATAAAAATGTTTCTAGCATGAGGATTTTGCAAATTTTGCATATGGAATTTTTCAGTCAGCCTCTGATTAATTCTGTTGGCACCTGGGCTTTTGTATGTTTTTGTGCCCTTTGCATGTTTTTGTTTGTTTACTTTAACACTTTTTAATTATTTTTTCTTAGCATTTTGTGTATTTTTATCACATTTATAATGTCTAGTGACTAAAGCTAGGGAGCCAAAGAGGAAAAAAATGCTGTGGGTCTCTAGTGAGTTCTACAAAAAATTTATTTTGAAAATTTTTTTTAGTGTTAGTGTGATCCCTTTTGTCATCCTCATGAAAACTTGTATGAACTTCACATTTTAGTGCAATGTTTGTATCTTGAGTAATTACTACAGATAGGTGCTTTTTTGTTGTCTTGGTTTTGTTTTTTTTTCCCCTCTTTTTGCCACAGTCAGCAGACATTTTAAATTTTCATATAGCATGTTAACTGGTTAGGCTGATTAGTATGAAATTTTTGCTGCATTCATGAGCAAGATGCAAGAGGAATACAAAGTGAGTTTTATTTCTTATATTAAAGTTATAATCCTTTCATACTGTAGATATTCTGATGCTCTTTCACTTGAAAGAGATCAATAACCATTGGAATATGAATTTAACAGAGGCAAATTCCATTTAATGGCAATCTTATTTTGAATTAATATTTTTGTTTTCAACAAAAAGCAAGAACAGTTGGTAGACACGGACTTGATATATGCTACTTTAAATCAAAACCTAGGTTTCTGTGTGTCCACTGAAAATTAGGACACTGGTCTGGAATGTAGGAAGTAAAGATCTGAGTCCTGCTGAACTGATCCAAAATAGTGGAGTGGATACAGATTCCTCTGAATTATACATAGAAACTGGATCTGAATCTCTGGCAGGCCAAGCCAGTCCTTTAACCCATGGGTTAGACAAGTCTGTCTTTTCTTCTGATTCTCAGATCTTGTAATAAAGCACGTTGGTCTTAGTAAATGCCAAAAGCTGGAATATTTTGGACCAGCTAGAATGGCTGGTTTCAAAATAGCACGAGTAGATGTTTTCATAGTTTTCACAGTGCTTAAATGACCCTTATGTGAGGACACCTCCTGAGCTTACAGCAACCATTTGAGCTGATTAAGAGCCTCTGAGGGAAACAAACAGATCTGGCTCATATGCAGATCAACCTGCAATTTCTGTCCCAAAGAACAGGCATACAGATTAGCAATGTGGTTTTCTTTGATAGACGCCCAAATCAGAGGACAGATTTGTCAGTTAGACTGAGATTCTATGTCATAGGCTTTATAATTTTTATATAGCCTCCGTCATTCTTACAGTTACCTAAGGGATGTTGCACAACTGAAATATCTATAATGGACTGGGCTGGAATTCATGTGGTGTCTATTGGACAAAAACCCATCAGCCCTTGTAAAACAGCTGCTAGTTTTGGTGTTACCTGAAGTACCCATTGATGAGTTAGATGGCTTTAATTTGAGGGATAACCTAAAGAATACATTTATTGGCAAGGAGCTGTGTAAGGCCAGTCAGTAAAAAGAAATTTTTCATTTCAGAAAACTAATGAAGGTGAAATTTTATTGTCCTCTCTTTTATAAGTGAAATGGCCTCAGAGAAATACCTCTGTTTTCTTGATATCTGAGCAGTCAAACCATGTTTGTTTAAAAGCCCCACATCCCATATTAGTGATTAATATTTATGCATGCATGCAGCATTCACTACAGGAAGCAGTGCAACTCAGCAACTCCCTTTTAATTAAATACTGAAGTCCTTCCTAGAAGTGCTGTAAATAATGCTGTGCTTGGAGTTGCACCAGTATGTTACCGGTATAGTTAGCAGTGCTGCTGCTCGGTATTCAGCTGCTATTATTTAGGAGCTTTCGTTCACAAAAGATAGATGTCAAGGGACAAAACCTCAGAGACAAAGATCACAGGGATATTCAGAAAGGGACAGCTTCTGGTAGTCATTCAGAGGGTACTAGGGAGAAGGCAGATCATTTTCCATTGGATTTAGGATCAGTAACTCAGTATTTGCTTTGCATCCAGCTGCTGGTGGGTCCCGAAGCAGCATGGTAGCCAGCATAATTAACCTCTGGATAATAAGGGAGGGGGAGCAGTGAAGAATACAGAATAACTATTAATCCTGCTGCAATATGCAGCAGTTCTAATGTGCATATAAGTTCTTCATTGTGAGAAAGAGAGAAACCAGTAGTTCAGTTAATGTTAAAAATTGAAAAAGTTTTAAAGGAAAAAAAATATTCTATTTACCAGTGTTACCAGCAATATAAACAACTACAAAATGAAAACAGTAGTCATAACAGAGAGTCAAGTCTTTCTTAATATAGCGAAAGCAATACCTTTTCCTATGAACTTGTGTATGAATACTTTCTAGCCTGAGAATTGTTCAGTGGAGAAACCTGCAGGTAATTTTCAAATGTTGAAGACAGCAGAATTTTAGGACCTTTTCCTACCTGAAGGCCTTGAGCAGATGTTGTCCATTCCATTACATGTCTATTTCCTGTCCTCCTTCGTCCTCTTCCCCGATTATAGCAGTACTGGGTTAATCAATTAGGACTAAAACCCCAAAATGTGCATTCAATAAGAAATTTCAGATTTTTCACTCAGCTTTAATAAAAAGTCAACCTTCTCATGTAAGCTTCTGCTTATAGATAAATGGCTCTCAGTGTGAATAAGCAATGCATGGCTGTGAACCAGACGGTCAGCAAATTCAAATGCTAGGGAGATGACCCTTTTGTAATGATTCCACCTACACTGAAAAACAAATTGATTTATGAAGAGGAAAAAATTTGCTTAACAGTGGACATGACATGAACAGCAAACTGGCATTATTTTCCATTATTGGTTTGAAACTACTGATGTAATTAAATATCACTTACTTTTCCATCCCCTGCCAGAAATCACTGTGTAAGAAATAGAAATAAATATAATCACAGTCTGGCAAATGAGCTGAAAGTTCTTTCCTCATTATGCTCTCAATATTATTTGGATCACAATGCGTGTTTGCCATTTAACCACAGGTCAATTTTATATGCCTGCTGATTAATGCTAGATACTTATATACACACATCCACCACTCATCCACATCATGTCTTTTATTTAAAATGTAAAATGAGCCTTAATTTTAGAAAGACTTTATTGTATGAAATCTATGTAACCTCATCTACCTAACAGGAACATGTGATTTATTTTTCTCTTAGACAAGAATCTCCTTTGTACCATTTATCAGTTCCAATAAAAAGATAAACCAAATTGGAATAATTTTTCCCACACAGACATCTAGAGTTATCAAAATAGCAGGAGCAGTTGGCTAGTAAAGCATACTGGAGTTCAACTACTGCTATGCTCTGTCCCAGTGTTTTAATTTCATCTCACTGAAGATAATTTTATTTTCAGAGAACATGTTACATGGCAAGTAGTTTCCTCATTACCCATGTAATTTTAATATGACAGAGTACTCCGAGTTAAAACTACCCAACACTCATATAGTCAGCCAACTCCTGACTAAATTGATCCTTAAAGGAAAGCTCTCATGGTGTGTATCAGAAACGGAGTCATTTAAACCTTACATTTCTACAGAAAAGGAGAATCAGTATTACTTCACTCTTAACAATTGCAGGTTTGCTTATTTAAGCTACTTTTTTATGAGTTAAACACACTAAACTAAACTTTTTTTAACCTCTTCTTTTCTCAATTGCTTCAGTGTATTCTTCATAATCGGGAAGTACTTTCTGCTCTGGTACATAAACATACATAAAATTTGATCTTCATTTTACATCATTGAAGTAAAAATCACCTGGACTTCTCTCTTTCAAATGAAAATTATGCATTCCTTTATAGGATTGAGGTGGAGGGAGAAATTTACATTTTTTTTCCCCTCCAGCACCTCTAGAAGGGAGTAGTGGGTCTCTGCATAGTGGTGCCTCTGCCACAACTTGCCTTTAATTTAAAGTCAGGCAGAAGAACAAGATTTGCAGAACTGATGCCCAGGGATTTACTGCAGGTGAAGCCTGTGCAGGATGAAATTTAATTCTCAGCCCTGAATTACAGCACTGAGGTGTCCACCTGCAGCAAGGCAGAACAGGAGGCAGAGGAGGGATCATCTGAGGACCAGAGGGTGGGGGGCTGTGTGTATTTTTGGGATCCTCAGGGCACAAGAAAAGGGGCCACATGTTAGTGACTCCACCCTGTCCTGCTGTACAACACTCCATAGATATCATCTGAGAATTCTCCAGGAGGGCTGGAGCAATTATTTCAGTATATAGGAATATCAGGAGGGACAAATAGCTGTCATGTAGCAAGTTTAAAGTATTTACTGGCCCTTCTAGGGAAGCTCTTTCCCTGAATGTGTCTTAATTTCTTAAATCTATGCAATATATCTTGCTCCAAATATAGAAAGTGTGTCCAAACTTCCAATATATGTCATATGATACATGATTTCTTCTTCATTGGTGAAGAAATATGATTATATTTTTACCTCCATAGATGTACACATTCACCCCTAACCTTTATCAAAGAATTCTTTAAACTTCACACCATTTGAAGTACCTTGAGTCACTTATTAAAATATTGTTATTCACATGTTGTACCCACAAGTGCACTCTTGCTTTTAATGTTATCAAACCAGGGGGCCAGTCCTTTCTCCCTTTTTTTTTTTTTTGTTTGTTTTATTTTATTTTGTTTTTGTTTGGTTTTGGGGGATGTTTTGTGGTTTGTTTTATTTTGTTTTCTTTTGTTCTGTTTTTTTTTGTTGTTGTTGCTTGTTTGTTTTCCTTCTATTAAAGTTCTTTACCTGTTTGTGGGTTACTTCTGCACCTTTTACTTAAGAAAAAAAAAAGGGGGGGGGCAATAATTCAGAACAGCGATCTGTTTAATCTGTTTAATCTGTTTATCTTCATTTAATCACTGGATTCACTTTTTCTGTATTTTGTTAGATTAAATGTGTTGATGTACAAGACCAGGCATATCAGCCTTCATCTGGGAAAATGGGCAAATCTGAACAGCTTTAGAAAACAGTTACTGCCAGGATGTTCAGGGTTGAGCATTTTTTTAAGGTGCTAACAAGCCTGTCCTAACAAAGTGAAAGGGGTAGACTCTACAGCTATGTGAGGTGCAAGCTGAGGCAGGGAAAATGTTCTTGAGCTAAGGAAGAATATCTGCAACTAGGTAGGAGATTAAATTAGGAATTAGCTTTCAAACAACCCAAAAACCATTACATACATCAGCATTTCTCTTAAAGAATATGCAAGCAAGAAATCTTAACTGAATTTATGTTTTATTTTATTACTCTAATGAATATATGAAATGCCATACTCATGCAAAGATACAACTCTGATGACTGAGGATTTTCCTTCTAGTCAAATGCTAGTTCATTTACAGTACATTTTCAGGACTACAATTTTTAGAAAATAATTTTTCCTTTTCTTAGCCTCAATTCTACAGGTGTAAAGACTTTAAGATATCTATTCCTCTTTGGAGAAGATTTCTTTAGGAAAATTAAGAAACTAAAGCATCTTTTTTAAAAATGCTACATATGTGATAGAGAAATTTAGGCAATCATTGAATTCTTTTAGACATGTTTCCCCTTTGCACAGTGCTGTTTGCAAAAAGCTTTTATCAATATTTGGGATTTTTAATCCCAATGACCTATTCTGTTAACCTTTGTAATAGGTGTAGAAGAAGATTACTTGTAACTCCCAATCTCATGAGATGTGTCTAGCTGCTTACTGACTGTAATTTGCTATATTTTGTGTTTTAAAATAGATGGGAATGAAAAATAAATGAACACCTCTGCCACAGTTATTTTGATTTGTTATCACAGTTGTTTTGGATGCCAAATCTGATGAGAATCCAAGCTTGGTCAGGACCAATATATAGCATCCTTGTGGATGCAGTTCCATGACATATAGCAATGTGTACGGTGGTTATGGTTAATATTTTATAGCAAGAGACTGTGATTGTCTCTTGCCTAGTATTCTTGCTACTGCAACCCTGCACCGGGAGATGGAGGAGAGAGCAGGAGACTGCTTCATTCATATTCATGTTGGAAATTCATAGAGGTTATGGTTTTATTCTTTTCCAAGTGGTTATGCTTTTATTAAAATGAAGAAGACACTCTAAGGGATCTGGAGATCAAAATAATCTAATTTAGCAACTGCAGGAGCCAACAGTAGGTTTTATGATATGTCCTTTCTTCAGTTAAATGGTTTGTGTCAGGTAGGTCATTTTCATTTTGCACATTTTGAAGACAGTGTATGAATACCTCATTGAAATTTGAGGACAAGAATTTCATTAAGCAATTAAAAAATTGAATTATCATGCTGATTTGGGTAACATGCCAGTCTGTGGCCCTTTGAACTAACACAGCTTACTTTCAGGCTCTGACACTGTTTTGCTTTGAGCTAATTTGAATATTTAGTACACTTAATAGAAGCCAACATAGAAGCATGACAAGGCTTATAAGACTTATAAAACATGCAAGACCCTTCCTGAGAAGGTTTCAAATTTATCTACATCCACACCTGGCAGATTTGGGTTGTAAAAATAACTTGGAACTCCCTTTTGCCCTTTCTAATTCTGGTCATGTTTGTTGTTCTTACTGATCATCTTAACCAGAGTTAGAGTAACTGCTATTCTTTTATTTTGCCTTTGTTATTTCTCTTGACTCTGAGTCCCATGATTGCCTCCAACACCTGAACTTTTCCAACAGAAAGCTTTCTCTAGGCATAGCATATTCTTAAAATGCAACATGATTTGCTCAAGGGAGGAACTCTTAAGTTTTGTATAATTCCAAATTCAACTCAGTAAAATTTGCCAACACTCCTGCAGTTAATTTGGAACACTCTCAATTAAAAAAAATTTAAAAAAATAGGTTCTAAGTGACATAATATTTAATATTAAAAAACTGAGAAAAGCCTAATAACAGCTCAGAATTTCCTCTCAAGGAGGAGTTTTACAATGGTTCATATTAACTTACTCTTACAACAACTCTTACAACTCTTCTGCCTTAGAACTATCTTTCTGTTTAATGTAGCCTGAGGATTATAAAATTCCCAGATGCCAACTCCTTGATTACAAGGAAGCAATTAGTAATAGAATCTAAATTTATATTTCTCAAAATGAAGAAATAAGACCCCTATGAGAATAATTTCTCTGGGTTTCATTTCAGAGGAAAGTACACTTTGAACAACAAAAACCTCTACTGTGGAAAAGCAGCGTAATATCATTAAAGTTATGGCACATAGTGTTGCTATGCTTTAAAATAAATAAATAATTGAGGTGTGTTTTCATTGTAAAAAGTACTTCTAAACAGGAATAAGCTTTGATAATTTCAGTCATGAAATTTGAAATGAAAGTATTTTAAATTTGTGGCTGTTTTGAAATGTAAAATGAAACATTTAAGATAACCTGGTCAATAAGCCTTTAGAAATTCTTTCAACTTAATTGCCAGCTTACATAAATACAAAAGCTAAAATGGATGACCAGCGCTCCCTATGAAAAATCTGTATTGCCAAAATTAATTCAATTTATTATTTCAGAAAATTTTATTAGTATATTTGGTATGAAATTAAATATGCTATCATTACCAGGAAAACTAAACAAAAACAATGCCTTTGGCACTGCTGACATTAAATTTTTTACCAGGCATGTAGGACAAGTGTGAATTAACGGTTTTTGTAAGTGGGTTATGGAAATCAACTATTTTATGAAGAGCTTTATGTTCTTTTTTAATAAGATGCTGCTTGAAATACTGAACTGCATAACTAAGATTTAAAGTTCACCCTGTTTATTAAAGGGTTACAGTTTCCTTAACCTCTTATAAACGCTAAATGAACTACTTTAAAGACTTCTCTATTCAATGATACTCTCAGACAAAGAACTGTGCAAGGTACTATAATTCGGATTTGGCAAGGTTGTGTTTCCTTGAATTTTAGTTCAGGTTCTAACTGCAATATCTTCCACTGATTTTAAGAAGATTTGTATTAGATGCAACGTCTTCAGTGCAATTCACAGAAAATCTGTATGTGAGAAATAACATTATGGAACCCATTTCTGAAACCAAAGATAACAAAACTAAAAAATATTATTTTAGAATCTCTAAAATAGAGAGGTAGATTATAAGAAAGATTTTAATCTTTTGTCTCTAATCTTAAAAGTTTAATTAGAAAAAAAGAAAAAAAGTTAGATTTTTTTTTTAATCATTACTATTAAAATGGAAAATAGTTTGTACTGATAAGGTAAGACTTATGTTCAGTTAATTTTCCTATTGTGGTTAAAACTTCAGCTTATTGAGATTTTGTCCAAGAGAATGTCTTGTTGGTGCACTCTTGCCCCTCTCTATCCCACTTGTATACTCAAAATCCCCAAGACTTCTACCTGTAAACTTTTTAATTCATTTATAATCTCATATCATCACAAACATCACAGTACTTACAATTATTAGACATTTACATATGGTTTTGTGTTGCAGTGTTGCTTGTGTCAGCTTTCAACTTAAATTGTAAATTTATTTCATGCTTGCAGGGTATCTTTTGGATAAATGATATGTTCACTGGATCTTTAGGATCCATCACCTAATCATTTCATTCCCTATTTTGTGTTTACTGTTATCCAGATCAGCATCCATGTGGTTTGTTGAGGTTTCCTTTCTGGTAGTTTAAGGGTAATAATTCAAGCCTTGGACTGTTTACTTGTCCACATAGATGTGTAGACAGATTATGCACCAGTGGTGGTGATGATAAACGCTTAGTGAGTGACTTACTGGCTTTTTAATTTCCTTCAACTTTTTATCTACTGTGTGACATTTTACTAACTCTTTCTTTAGATGATTACTCTATCTCAAAGTCTTTGAACTGAATAAAAAACAGTCGGAGTTGAGATAGCAGCAAGTGGAGACAAACCTGAGGTAATGCTGCTCTGGGCAGCTTAGGTAGGATTTGTTCCTACTAAATAATAAAAGTGTCACTGCAGGCCTGTAATTTGCCTCTTCTGTTCTTTCTGGTGTTCAAGTTGAGCCACAGAGGATTTAAGGTGTAACCTGTTATCCTAAGAAGAGGCTCAAGCAGCACCCTTGTCCTCCAAGCTAAGTGGTGCTTTCAGCTCAGGTGTGCAGAGCTGAGGGGAGGTGCACAATCTTTACTTCTACCAGCAGTCATAGATGGACAGACTGTGGCACTTTCTCAGGGCTGCAAAACAAAAATGCAAAGAGGAGGATTAAAGTATAGTTTCCAAAAGGAGAAGATGAAAAATAGAGCCTGGAGTGCATTGGCTACTGGAAAATCTTTTAAACTCTTTTAAAGCTTAATCTAGCTTGTAATTAGTCACACTTCCAGCTACATTGTAACACATCCACTTTGGTTTTTGTTTTTTTTTTTGGTTTTTTTTTTTTTTTTTTTTTTTTTGTTTTGTTTTTTTGTTTTTTTTTTTTTCTTTATGATGGGCTGCTTAACAGTGGTTGCTCACCACCCTGGCTCTTTAAGCTGGACTTTCACAGAGCACTCAACTCTTGCTTTATGTCTTTCTCTTCTTGTGTGAAGTGACAAATGGTTGAGCCAAGAGATCAAGCCTAAGGGCAGGGAAGAGGGTGAAAAAAGCAAGTGTATAGCTTTGCACTTCAAGAGAGTTCAGTTTGTCCCCTGAAATGACATTCTTAGGGAGAGTCACCTGGGGATATGGCCCTGGAGGGAGGAAGGAAACAAGAAATCTTGTTAGTATTCAGAGATCACTCCCTCCCAAATCAGGGAGGTTCTCTTGCAAAGAATCAGAAGGCATGCAAAAATTCCAGAAGGCCTCTGTGGATAAACAAGCTGCTTTTGGCCAAACTGAAAGACAAAAAAGGAAGAATAGAGAGGGTGGAAATAAGGATAGGTAATGTGGGAAGAATACAGAAATCTTGTCCAAACATCCATGGAGGAAGTTAGGAAAGCTAAAGCCCAAATGGAAATAAAGTTAGTTGGGGACGTCAAGGATGGTAAGAAAGGCTTCTACAAGTACACAGGTGATAAAAAGAATACCAGGGAAAATATGGGTACATAACAGGACCAGGGATCTGATTTTACAGGATATGGAGATGGCAGAAATACTGAGTACCTTCTGTTTCTTAGTTATTGCTGGCAACACTGCTCTGTGGGAACCCCAGGACCTGAGAGGAAACCTTCTCAACAGTAATTCTCACTTGACTTACTTTACAAACTTCTAAAAGAAGTGACAGACTTGGTAGATGACCTCCAGTGTCAGCCCCTCCCAGTGTCAGCCATTCTGTGAAGCCATTGCAAAGCTTTGTCTTTAACCATAGATTAAACATTATTTTTAGTGTAGAGCTCTGTCTGACAAATCTTGTTCACAATGAAAGCAATGGTGCACAAGCAGAATCTAGGGAGAAGCAAGGACAGTTCCTTTTGGTAGGAATTTCCCTGGAAAAGGGCTTGTCCAGACTTGAAGTTGTTTACTGTCAGAATGACTAGGTGTGTTTACAGAAGTGTGTGATGAAAGCTGCAGGAGAAATTGTTTCCCTTTGAGATAAGGTATTGATTAAAGTTTTGAGGGGAACTGGAATTAAAATGTTTGAAGATGCTCAGGTTCTAAGACTGAAGAACTTGGTCAAATCACAGCAACGAACTGGATGTAACAGAGAGAATGTGACGTTTTAGATTCCTATAAATAAGAAATACTGAATCTGAGTTAAATTTGCACGATGATGCAAGTTGTCTTGCATCACTAAGATTTGAATTGCCCAGATCAAATATAGTTAATATTTATGGAGGAATTAGAAATTTAGGACTTTTGTTTGTTTGTTTGTTAGAGAGGTTTGAATTGTGATGATACATTATCAGGTAGGACAGAAAATGTTGATGTTTACATCAGAAACTACCAATTTGTCTATAAATACATGTTGAATGAGAAAGAGTATTTCCTTGCTACAACCTGTCCACTGCATTACAAAATTAAACAAAGTGGGCTGTACACAGCTAAAGTGAGACCGTGAAAACTTAATAAGATCAGCTTTCTATTAATCTTAAAGAACTATCAAAAAAAGAATGAAATAGAGAAGATATTTCATTTAATTACTTGAAGTACATGGACATACACAAGTATACTTCTCTAGGATCACAAAATGTCCCCAAAGTATAAAAAAGGTGCTTCATGTCTAAGGTAAAATTACACTTTGTGTGAAGGCTGGAGATGAAATGTTAAAAACAGACTGGTAACAACTGTATATTCTTTCATGTTTTTTTCTTGCTTGTTTATTGAAAAATTAATGAAACTAAAATTAGAGGAAACAAATTCAATTTGTTACTGTCTCAACTTAATCTGTATAAAAGAAGTCATCATAGAGCATTCTGTTTAGCTTTACCCTCAGGTACCTTATTTCATTGCATGGTATCAAGTATGTGATTATTGCATAATGCTTCTAGTTCCAAAAGTGAAAAAAATCTTATGCACTCATAATCCACAAGAAATAAAAATTCATAAGATTCCTTATCCTCTTGGAAAGCAGCATAAAAGGTCTGTCACAAGTCAGTTCTGGTTAACAAATATTTTTTCCTCCTCTTTTCAGACTGAATGTAGGTTAATCTCTTGTTATTTATCTGTACTGAAGGTATCACATAAATTTGCTGAAACTGCTGTCATAGTGAATATTGACAAGCTGAAATAGTGTAATGATAGAAAAGATAACTTCAAAAGGAGATATTTTTCCTCCTAAAAGCTACAGGCAGTTCATTGCTGTTGGTAGTATATGCCTTGCCCAAAATATATTTAGCTGGACTCTTTTCTTGCAAGGAGAGCTGCCTTTTACATTTGTTCTTGGAACTTCCCTAATTTTGTCAAATATTTTCCATAGGAAAGGAGCATTAAATAAAAAAGTCAAAAATTACATATTATCAGCATCAAATCAGATTTCTGAACCAAAGAATTAGAAGTGATATTGATGTGTCACATATAAGACCATCAAGATTTCCTATTTAAAATACTATCTTTGCCAATCTTCAACCCTTTGGGGCTGATGTATGTCATATTTCTGCTTTATTTCAAATTTTATGGAACTTTTTCATCACAAAAATCTCAGCTATACTTTACTATGAGGGCAAACCAATACATTATTTTTGACATGGTAAAACTTTTTGAGGCTGAGGAAAGATTTTGATATAAATTTAATCAAGTTCTCAAAAATTGATAAAAGCTAGAATTAAAATTTCCATATGGCTTTGGTTGAGTACTTCTGAACAAACCGTTTGGGCTGTAATTTTCAGTGACAAGATTACAGGTGATGGGGTTTTGCAGAAAGAGAACCCCTTCTGCACTTTATGCCCTGGAGATTAATTTGGTCAGTGTGACAGGGTGGCAGTTGTCTGTGTGTGTAATGGCTCATTTGATGAATTTGGAGGATCACACAGAGTAAAACAGAGATTGCTAGAAGGGACTGAAAAGTTGAGACCAAAGAAAGAAGAGGTCCATTAAGGCATTGCTTATTATTACACAGTATTAGGGTATGCACGGGGAGCACAGGACCTCACAGGCAAAAACTGAAGATTTTATTCCTTTTTCAAGTTGTAATTCAAAGTGATCATGGGTCAATTTGATTTGTTGAAGTCAATATTGCACTGATAACAAAAGAAAACCCTGAATGACAACTGGGTGAGTAACAAGAACAGCAATGTTTGCATAATAGAAGATAACAGCATTATTTGTATAATGTATACTGAAATTTTGTCTTTCCAAAAAACCAAGTACAGTAGTGACAGGGTTAGCAGAAGTAAGCAGGCTGGGTTAAAAATTCCAGTTGTATGATTTTCTCTTGACATGTGGGATTCTGATCATCTTAGGCAGATGAGACAGCAGGAAGAAATTGCACAGAAAGGCATGTGGGGCAGTGACAAAAGTACTGGGCAAAGTGGAGCTGGCATAGCATTCACCGTATGCAACATTTGTTCCTTTTAAAATGTGAAATCACAACACTTACCCACTAACTGTGAGTATTCAACTCATTCTCTTTGTGGGACTGCAGTGGAACTCTACAATGCACAAGCACGTCCTCAAGCCTTCATTAAAATTTCATTTGGACAGCAGGGCCCCCTATGTCAAAAATCAGGTGGCAGAAAATGGCTAAATAATTGCAGGTGGGGGAGGGAATGCAATACAGATACGTCTTTAATGAAGAGAATGTGGATGCAGTCATGTTCAAAAGGCATCTCCTAACACACAAAGAGCTAACAAGAGAGCTGGCAACCACAACATGCTTCAGAACACATCATGCCATGTATGCATCTCAGTAAATACTCTTAGAAAGATTAGACACATCTGTGTATGTAAAATAAAGCCCTTTGACCACATTGCTTTATGTAGTGTCGTGATTGCTAAGTTTGACCAGTGAAGTGGTGGATAAGCAAAGGATAGGGGCACAGTTTGAAAACAGCTTCTTTTCCATCAAGACTAAATTACTGCTAAACTTAAAGAGGGCTGTGGATCTTTTATTTACTTTCTTTGTGTTTTTTTTACAGAGCACTTGGGCACTTGTTTTCCAGCTTTGCTTCACTGAGCACATTTAGAGGTCTGTGAGCTGCTTCTATCGCTGATGGAGGATGTGCTGATCTTTGGATAGTAGTTCTTCCTGCCAGGCTATAACACAGTCCAGTTCACTCATAAGGTCTGTAGAGACATATCTAGTAAGCTCAGAGAAGAAAAATACTTTCAGTACCCAGTAAGTATTTCAGTGCTGGTGGATTCATTTTTCAGTGTCCATGTTTCCCCTCTGTTACTTCTTTTTATGTGTGCAGGGTTTGGCTGGGGTAGAGTTATATTTCTTCACCAACTTGTATGGGGCTGTGTTTTGGATTTGTGCTGAGCACAGAGTTGATGATATAGAGATGATTTTGTTGTTTCTGAGCAGAACTTGCACAGAGCCAAGGCCTTTTCTGCTTTTCGTACTGCCGCGCTGGCAGGGAGGCTGGGGGTGTGTGGGATTTTGGGAGGAGACACAGCCAGGACAGGTGACCTACACTTCCCAAAGGGATATTCCAGACCACATTACATCCTGCTTACTGTATAAATTGAGTGGAAGAAGGAGGAAGTGGGGGACATTTGGAGTGATATCATTTGTCTTCCCAAGCCACAGCTGTGTGTGATGGGGCCTTGATCTCCTGGAGATGGCTAAACACCTGCCTAACCATGGGAAGTGGTGAGTGAATTCCTTTTTTGCTTTGCTTGTGTGCATGCCTTTTGCTTTGCCTATTAAACTCTCTTTATCTCAACACTCAGGTTTCCTATCTTTTACCCTTCAGATTCTCTCCCTAATCCCACTGGTGACAAGTGAGCAAGTGGTTGCCTGGTACTTGTTAGCAGGCTGGGGTTAAACATGGCAATCCTTTTGATAGTATGGTATAAATTACATATCTAGATCAAAATTTCAGGACACCTAAACTGGAGCAGGCATGAAAAAGTCAGAAAGGACAGGATCAAACAGCAAAGTTCCACCGATTGATGAAATCACTAGCAATTGAAGGCAGTAAACAAACACTTGAAAACACAGATAGAAATTGATTAAACCAAGCACTGCAGGAAAGATCCATTCCATTTCCAGTTCTGCTCTTATAACAAGCTGCAATTATGAGCATGCAAGATGCAGAGTGATCATTTAGAAAGTCAGATAGGTCCATGAGCAGATGTCAATCCTAACAAAGTGGGCAGGGCTATGAGGAACATTTGAGAACAGCAGTGCTTGCAGGTGAGCTTGTTCATGCCAGCCTGTGTTTTGTGCTCTGCTACTAGAAGCTGAAAGTAGGTTTCCTTGGCACTGTGAACATTAACAGATCTGACACAAAAGTCTCTCATTCTCCCTCAAAATCTTCAGAATAGGAAACACATTACTTGGACAGCTGAAATGATGTCCATAGCAGCTCACCATTGCATTAGGTTGGTAGGGAGCCTAATTTACTTTTCCCTTCCCACCATCTCCTCATTATAAAAGCAGGAGATACTTTTAAATCCCTAATACTCCCATCTGCAGCATAAAATCACGGATGCTGTTTTAAATGTGTCAAGGGGAAAATGTTTTTCTATTTAATAGAGATGCTGCATAGGTAGATCCAGTAAATTATTACAAGAGATTTCAGAATTATATAAATCAGGAATATAAATACATATAGAGTAGGAAGTGGTTGTTAAAAAATTAATTTGAAAATAGATTGCTCATTAAATTAGGACCAGGTTCATTTTGTCTGTTTTCAGCATGTGTTAGGTGTTTCCTCTAAGACGAACTATTGGAGGAAAAAAGGCTCTATAACGAAGATGATTATTTAATTTGGTAATTTGATTTATACAGATTCCAAAAGAACAGTGTGATACCCTCAATTCTGATCACAAAAGGAAAAGTAAGCAATACCCAATCCCTACCATTATTTTTTTAGTTGATTTCAGGTTACAAAATATTCAGAATACAGAATAATTTGCAAATTGTGCTTATTAATTTTTAATATTTATGTGATTTCTTTATTTTCTATTTATTAAAATATTTTTTAGGTATTCTATAATTTTACACTAAGAAGTGAAAGTAAAAGATGATGAAAAATAAGAAAGGAGAAGGAAAGAATAATACTCAGTGGAATTTTGAACTTTTATACAATGACACTTGAAAATTATTGATTGTCTATATCTTCTTATTTACCTCAGAAAAATTTAAAATGGAGATTTTGATTCAATGCCAAAAATATTTGCACTATAGTAACATCCATTTTTTCTTAGTATAATAGATATCACCTGTTTCCTGAAACTTAGATTAGATTATTTGAAAATGCAGTTAATCAATACAAATAGGAGAATTATCTTTAAAAAAAAATACCTAATACTACCTATGAAACGATATTGGATTTAAGAAAAATAGTGTTCTTTAAAAGGAAAAAGTACGTGATAAGGAGAGAGATAAAGACTTTTCTAGTTGTAAAAACAGTTTGTTTTCTTAACTTTATAAATTAGAGTTGCTGTTTGGAAAAATACCCCTGCAACTTGGGCTGAACATATTTGGATCTGCTGATCTATATTCAGTTTTGTGCAGCAGATGCTGTTCCACAAAAAAGGTTGGAGTGTGGATTGGCATTTGTGAAGGAGAAAAACAATGGGCTTGATTTTCAGGAAAGAAAAGCTTAGCTGAATTTAAGCTATACAGGCTAAATTGCAGTGTTCAATTTATGATCTATTTTTAGGAACAATCTATCACTTTCTGTAACAGAGACAGATACACACACATATATATAGTTTTACAGGAAGGAAACAAATACTCTAATTTTCCTTTGCATTGTAGCAGCTTAAGGAACAAAACACAATAATATCTTCCTTTCATCTCTGTTTGAAAGTTGCTGGGTTTCAGCAGGAGAAAGCATCTCCTAGGCTGTAGATAAGGGCTTAGCACAGCCCATATCATCACAGCAAAGGGACTGGTGTAATATATATTGTGTAAGTGTATTATTTTTGAAAGTGTCTGTCTGAAGTGTTGAGCAAACACCTGGATGATACTCAGTAGTAGGTTGCAGCAAGCAGAATTCATTCCTCAGCCTGCTGCATGGGAATTTTAACTTTTACTATGTCATAGAGGAGGAAGACTGGATCCATTCATTGATTAATCCATCATGACACTGTTTGAACTGATGTGTCTTGTGTCTTCTTTACCCTCTGTCCAGTACAATCTTTTCAGCAACTGAATTCTAAAATATTAAACTGATTTTAAAGCATTAGAAAAGGTGACAAACTCAGTAATAAGTATTTGTAGAAAAACACTATTGCTTCATTCAAGAAGAAAAAGGGAAAAAAAAAAAAGATGGAAAGTTCATTTAATGCAGTCATGAGTCATAGAGTTGGTTTCTACCCAAACTGCAATTTGGAGACAACTCAAAATACCTGAGCCACTGTAAAAATTATTTTGAAAATTAATTTGATTAGTAGATTACCAACTAATTAAAAGAAAACCAGTTTTCATCCAGCCTAATGAGGGTGTGGAGAGGGAGGGAAAACGTATGCAAAAATAATATGGATCTATTTTTGTATACTTAGAAAAGAGGCCTAGTTGTTTTCTGACAGGGAGAAAGTGGGCTTAAAAAGGAGTACCAAAGCTATGGTAGCAATGCTGAAGTTTAGGTCTGGAGTTTTTGTCTCTAAGTCTTTGCAGACAGGTATATATTCCTCAGAAACACAATTTTTTTTTAACATTTCCCCTTTCAAATTAAGCAAAAAAAAAAAAAAAAGTCACAATAAAAAGCATTTATTTCTGCTCACCATATTGCCCATGCTCTGATAGTATTGTTTTATAGCAATGTGTTGGAACAGGATACCTAAACTGAAAGAATGTATGTTTACTTGTTTAAAAGCCCTTGGTGCTGATTTTTTGTATGAATGTAAATATATGAAGATAAATTAGACCAAAATGCTTCTGGTCAACTGAATTATGGTACTGCAGCTGGTCCTGCGGCATGGTGAAGGTTAAGGAATGCTAAACATATGTTTCATTCATCTATTCCAATTCATTTAAACTTGAGCACCTCAGGTCTGAAGGTTATGCAGATGACAAGAACAAGGTTATGCAGATATACACCTTTGTCTCCAAGAAACCTGGAGGCTGCCTAAAATAGTAATTCTCTTTGACCTTGCCTCTGTACAATGGCAATAAATGATTTTTAATTCAAACTTGCTGGGTTCATTGTGTTTTCTAGCTAATAGGTCCTTGCTGTCTGTGCAAGTTTGAATGCATATATAAAATTCATGAACAGCTCAAGTCAATTATTGATCATTTCTATAACCTAACAAGGGAAACTTTTCTATTTCTGAAATATTAACAATGGAAATTGATGTGGCTTTATATCTTTGGGGAAATGTCCTCTATTGCGGCTAAACACCGTTGAATTCATGATGGTTAGCATATCACTATGTTGGTATGTAAAAATTAAGGTTCTAAGCCAGGTGGCATAGGTAAGGAAGTGCTGGTCCTTACCTGGTCATGTCTAAGCCATAGTGACCAAATCAAAAGCTCTGAATTTTTTAGGGATTGGATTATTTTAATCTGTCAGTTTCTTTGCCTGTAAAATGTTGTTCATGATGATGCTTCCTTGATTCAAAAGACAAACATTATGAAGCAGAGCTGATATTTGGAGAAGTGCCTTTAAATGCCCAGGTGCAATATTGTAGAATTTCAGAGTTCTATAATACCAAAGTCAAAATTCAGTTTATTACTACCATCCATCTATGTCATCACAGTTCTATTGCACCTTACATTGTACCCACTCGTGCCTTACTAGAAGAGGATTCAGTTTAGTAACTGAAAATATACAGATTTCACAACCTGTATAACAATCTGCACAACCTGTAGAAAATCAGGTGTAATCAAATTACTGCTCCTAAGATCCAGCTCAAAACCATAGTTAGGACTTCTTTGGGAAACACAGCCACAAAAACCTGCAGCTTTTAAGAGAGCATTGTTGGAAATAAATATGTGTGGGTCTGGGGGTTATTTTAAATAAGAAAAATATGGGTATATAGGAAAAGCAAATATGGATACTGTGGATATACTGCATTTTGTACAGAATTATGTTTCAAATATATCTCTTACTATAAAATTATTGCCAATACTGGTGAAATAAAATAGGATAAACACAACAGTGGGAAATTATCCTTTTTTCTTCAGTGAGCAAGATTGTAAGTGCTGTCATATATTTTGCCTTGTGACCATAAAATACAGGCTTTTATAGTCTACTTTTAAAGAGCAACATGTTTGGATTGTATTAGTTGAAAGAGAAGAACTATATCCCAAATCAAGTAAAAATCCACAAAGAAAGTTCTGCTTGCTTTCTTTGTTCTTTTTTTTATGTGTCAACTGCAAAACCTGTCTTTCCTTTGAAAAAAAGTCAGTGTGAGTCCGATGTATTTCTATAGGTAATACATACAGCAGTGTTTGAATTAAAAAAAAAAAAAAAAAAAAGAGAAAAAAATCCATATGTTACCTTATTACCTTTTCTTTGCTCATTTTCTTAAATCAGTATAGCTGACTCCAACTGAACAATTTATGAAGGAACAGAGATTGAAGTTTCTCCATGTTAGGCTCATTAATGCATGTGACCCTCACATCATCCGGGCTCTCTTACTATAAAGAAAGTGTTATATGAAGTGTACTCCATGCATTTTGGAGAGCTGCTGTTTACAGAAGAATTATAGGTAAAGTACCTTCTCCATTTTCTGCCTTGCCTTCTTGATTTATGTCATATACCAGTCGCATGTCAGTGTTCTTATATTCCTCAAAGATATTGAGGAAAAACTGTATGACTCTATAGTAATTCAGTTATTGATAAATACCAGATTGTATTTTCTATTTTTATTAAGTAGGTGTTCCTCTATTGGCTTTTACTCCTTTGGAATACTTTAATTATCACATATTTATCAAGACTGCTAAGTAAATATTTAAATATAACCCTCCTCCAAATTATTTTTATGATACAATATATGCCTTGTAATTTATATAGCTCTCAAAAAAAAATGTAAATGTAGCCAAACTATCTAATAGGAAGCAATATATAAAACTTCCAAGTACAAGAACATTAAAACACAAATAATAGTGAGTATTTAAGTGAAACAAAGAACATAGTTTTAGGATTAATCCAGCTATGGCAGATATGCAATATATGATAGGGTTTTTCTCATTCCTGCAGTTTAATCTGTTATTCTATAAATAGTGCCATTCTGTAATCTGCAGTCTTCTGTTGGACCTTGAATATTTTGAGATAATCTTTTCCAAATGAGCTTGATAGGCCTAAACCATATTTAACATAATGTCTCATAACTTTAAGTAGCCTATTCTAAGGGGATATTTTGTATGCATGTGTTTTTAACAAACACATTTCCATGAGAAGACACCGGAAAGTAAAGATGTCACTGATCTTTAAATATAGGAGATCACTGGGAGAGTGATGGCAAACCACAAAACTACAATGGAGGCCAGCATGACTAGGCTCTGACAAACACTAATAGTGATCAAGAGAGTTACTAAGACCAAGAATTTAACAAGAATCAGGCTGGATCAAGAAAAAACAGGCTGGAAAGGCTCAAATTTCATTTTCATTTTCATTGTTTGAGGATGCAGACTGGGAACAGAAGTACCAGGAACTTGCTGCAAGTCGGGGAGTCTGATCCTGTTGGATCATCAGGAGAATAGGTGGGGTGCTTGTTATAAGTGGTTAATGGAGAATGTCTGTAGCTGTGGGCAGATGAATTTTGCAAAATATCTCCTAAAGTCTTTAGCAAACTCCTCAAGCACTCCCAGTTCCTTTATTTCTGAGTCCCTGAAATAATCTGGTTCTGTTATAGAAATTTTGTCTGAAATTACAACCATGACTTTCACAGAGTCAGGAGAAGTTCATCTCATACACTTTGTAGAAGTGGCCAGCTCCAAAGTAAATGATGTCTTTGAAATAAATAATAGAGATTTCAGCACTGGATTTTGAATATGATTCTATCTTTTTCAGATGAGCAAATTAGAGAATGGAGCAAGTTCAAATCAGTGTATTCATCATAACTTTAATACTTTGGTTAGGAAAGGAATTAGCCATTAAACATCTATTTAAGTATTTTGTGTGCAGGTGCATGATGGCCAAGTTATTAATACTGTATAAAAACACAAAGAAAAAATAAAATTCTTTATATAGTGAGAGGGATTAATCCATACTCTACATCAGTGTGGGGCCTATTATATATAGAAATGGAAGTGGTCTATTCAGCTTGGGTTGAGTTGCTCATAATTCTTTTAAGACACTAATTAAATGTCTTATATCCAGTAAGTAATAGAGCCTGCTGCCTCTGACAAATGGAGTTTTGGCCAAAACCTATCTAGTTCTTTAAAAAATCTCTGAAGAATGGGAACACTACAATACATTTATAGAAACCTTGAATCTAGTTTCAGGGAGGGAAAAAAAAAAGAAAAAGAAAATATTCTTTGATGAACTTATGAAAGGAAAGATCTATTGCAGGATGAAAGTCTGACCTTCTGAATTCTACTTTGCAGGACCTGTGATGTGGGTGTCATGGTTTAACCCCCCAGCTGAAACCAGCTCAGTGGTGAAGGTAAATTTCCTTGCTTAGAACATTAATTCTGTTTTAAACAATATATTTAAGTAGAAGACCTATGACCCTTAAAAACTTCAGAAATATTCCCTCTCAAAAAAATTAAAAAATAAACTAGTTTCTAAGGAAGAGTTTGATTCCTCCTTTCCCTCAGAAACCTCAGGATCAAATTATGGTAGGCCATTGTGCAGAAACCCCTTCATGTGCACGGTAGAATTGTGGCTAATTGCATTCCAGTGGTGCGATTAACAATTTGGAAGGAAAAGTGTCAGGCATTCAGTCTCAAAATGTGAGCTGGAGTTCACAATCTGGAGAAATTGTCTTGTCTATTTAGACATGCATTTTGCATTGTTTCAGCCTCCAGTTAATTAACACTGCTTGTAGAACCTTTCTTACTACCTGTTACATGTAGTACTTTTCAGAAGACAAAACAGATGATTTCTGCCTCAAGCTCTGTCAGATTTTGCAGGATAAAACAGGGCCTGTTGTGTATTAAGGGATGTCTCTTAGCCTCCTAAATTTTGCACCATTTACTAGAGCTGCAGAGGTGAGAATTGTTCCCAAAACTGCTGAGAGGAGTGTGCTTAAACCTTGCGTTCATTACAGCCATTATTCTCTTGTCCCTAGGTTTTTGCCTGGGAGGGGAAAAATATGACTTTTTAAGGTCATACAGGGAAGTACAAAGTTTGTCTCTTAAACCTAAAACAATAATCTGCAATGCTGAAACCATTTATTTCTTTGGTTCCCATACCATTTATCAGATCTGATGAGAACAGTGGCTCAGGACTGTGGTAGGACCAAGCAAATGAATGTTCCATCCACTGATGTCAACCAAGCAACAAGAACCAAGGTAGAAGTTAAAAAAAGGCTTCATCTGACATACAGGCTCATCTGCCTCATGAATAACAGTTTTCCTTTCCCCTCTCTGCTCCTTCTTTCTTCCCTTCCCTTCCCTTCCCTTCCCTTCCCTTCCCTTCCCTTCCCTTCCCTTCCCTTCCCTTCCCTTCCCTTCCCTTCCCTTCCCTTCCCTTCCCTTCCCTTCCCTTCCCTTCCCTTCCCTTCCCTTCCCTTCCCTTCCCTTCCCTTCCCTTCCCTTCCCTTCCCTTCCCTTCCCTTCCCTTCCCTTCCCTTCCCTTCCCTTCCCTTCCCTTCCCTTCCCTTCCCTTCCCTTCCCTTCCCTTCCCTTCCCTTCCCTTCCCTTCCCTCCCCTCCCCTCCCCTCCCCTCCCCTCCCCTCCCCTCCCCTCCCCTCCCCTCCCCTCCCCTCCCTTCTTTATCATGCGACATTTTTTGTGTGGTGTTCTGAAGCTCTTCCAATTTACAGCCATGTTATACTTGGGAAGCACAAAGAAGCAAAACATGTTTCCCAGAGGTACAGCACGATTCCTTCCATAATCTTAAGGAATGGGAATTTGAACAGTCCAAAACCATGCTCTGAGCCCTGTTCTGGTATCCCTGGCATTATTGTTCATGAAGTCTAGGAGCAGGTGTGTAGGTGAATCATATAGCAATGAAAATGGCAGCAACAGGCAGCCCCAGTAAAAGAAAAGTAAATTAATTTTGTTTTATTTTTAAAGATTTTTCAATATTGAATTTTTAGAGATTAAAGGTTTGATTGAAGATTTCACAATTCCTACTTGCTTGTAGATGTAAAGAATAGCAAAACTTAGAACAGGAAACACAAAATGGAATTGTTTATAGGAGCATACATGGTACATGGTACGCCATGCATAGGTCAATGATTGTGAACCTGATTTAGTCAGAATTACTTCAGACACTCTCAGGAAGTAGTAGTGAAATAAACCCCAAAAATTTATGGGACTACTCTTGACAGTAGTCAGCAGGTATTGAATTAAATCCACCTTTCTAAAAGTGACTACTTTTCTGTGTAACATACCTGCTGCAGTTAAATCATGCTCTGAATATGTGATGATCATTTAAGTTATTAATGTCTGTGCTTTGTTCTGCTCAAAGAGCTAAGTCAGGAAATGTTTGCATTTTACTGTGGCTGTGACACAGCTCAGAAGGGGTCAGGTGTACCTATGGTTGTCTTCCTGAGCAAATATGCAGGCAAACTTCTTCATCTCAAGTTTCAATTACAACTCAGTCCTTCTCCTCCCCCTCTATCTCCTTTAATGAGAAAAGAGGAATCAATGCACATTAATGCTTTTCCAGACCAAGTAATTTATTTCTCTATGTGGCTTGCTTACACTGGCTTGGTCATTGGAGGAATGAAATCATTGTTCCTTCATGACTGCTTCAGCTTCTGTGCAGGGACTTGCAGCCTGTTGAGTTCTAAAACAAGAACAGATCTCTCTCTCTCTCTCCCTCTCTCCCTCCCTAATTGCCTTAATAGAAGATAAAAGGAATTGCTGGGTAATTCATGGTGGATCCCATTATTATAATGTCTCTGGGATTTCTTGAGTAATATAATAATTTGCAATCTTCCAGATAGAAGTGCCACGTTTTTTGCTCTCACTTGTGCTAATTTTACATCAGTGTGACTTCTTTGAAGCCAAATGCATCCTATCTAGAGGGAAAAGACTTGAGAAATCAAGTTATTACTCTTCCCTGCCCCATTCTGGAGATTCAACTATTTCTGTACAGGAAGTGCTGTTACCCTACTGAACCTGGCTTCAAAAAGAAGTCTCCAACCAGTATCTGTTGAATGAGAAAAAGGCCCTAATTACACCTTTTTATATGCAAAACCTCAAAGTTAATTTGTATTACTTAAATGTTAATATTGTTAATAATAAGCTTTTTTCTTTTTTCCTTTCTTTTCTTTCCCCTCAGGTTAAAAGGGGAAAACTACATTAACAGCACATTGCTGATACTGATGGAAAATCATGAACCAAGAGTAGTGTGGCAGAAGTTTCTGCAATCACTTTTCCAAAATCATAAATATTTTCTCTTCTTTTTTCTCTACAAAGGGTGTTCAGAATTGTAGAACATGTAGTAGAAAATATCTGATAAGCAGAGAAGTTGGGGTTGATGCTGGGCACCTTGGATTTTCTGTGGGGTTTTTTTCCCACTTCCTGGCCTTTGTTGTGACATAAACATCCTGATACTGTTATTGCACAAGCATGTGTTCCTGCATTAAATATTTAAGTGACTATTGAAGTCCACATAGTCACAGTTTCTGGGTGTATTTTTGTAGGCTGAAGCAACTTCCTCACCACTTAAGGACATTGTCACCTAGAGAAGTAGTGCCTAAGCATTCTACTCCAACCTGACAGAAAAATCACTCAAAGTGATAACAGTGACTTCTGGAAGGTTTTCCTGGGAGTCCTGAGCTGATGTGATTTTGCACTTCAGCATGCACTATCATATTCCCCTGCTTCTGAACCCTAGCACACTGCGCACCAATTGGAAGGAGGACATGTAAACCTCAGAAGTGGTTTTGTGTCTAAAGAGCAGAACCAGCCTCTGGCTCGCAATCCCTAAGCTGCCAGAGCAGCCCTCAGATATCACTCAGGCTCTTATTTGCTGCAAGATAAGATTTGTGTCTTCTGGTCATGTGTTACAGCTGCATTGTCAGCTTGGCCACACCTGAAAATCATATCTGCTGACTTCCTGGGGCATGGTGTAATGCCAAAGGAAGATAAAGCTGTGCCTGGACCCTAGCTTTCCCCCCACTACAAGCACTTTGCCTTTGCAATTTCCAGCTGTGAAGTGGCTTTCTCTTATGTACCCCTTATGCCTCGTCTGGCTCCTGTCCAGACTCTTTTGTTTGCTTGCTTCATTCCTTGCAGCCATCAGAACTGGCTGCTTTCGTGGCAGGCTGCCAAGGAATTTGTAGTAGGATTCTGGTATATTTGCTTTCACTTATTGATGCTCTCAACAAGGTGTTTGTAGCACAATCCCCTTCTTACCGTGGCTCTCTTCAAGAGAAATACTCATAATTTTGCATTTCCTTAGCTGTAACTCACAAACAAGTCAATAATAGCCCCTTTATTGCTTGTATTCAATCTACTAGCAAGAAAGAGAAAATGGATATGTGACCTTTGACTTCTTTAAAATGCTGTGGATGTGAGGCTTGTTTGTCATGAAGTATATGAGGGGCTATATATTAAAAGACAGACAAAATGGCCAAAGAAATTTTTAAAACATTGTACTTAAGAAGTTATAAATTGTATGAGTAGTTTGATTTTTTATTAGTAGATTTATAATTGGTGAGTAGTTTTATTGCGAATCTCTGCCTTTCATCTGCTTTTACCTGCCACTAGGAAACACTCTTTAGGACTTCGAAAAAAGACTCCTCTGAACAATTTTATATGCAGGTAATGTTCTAAAATCTGCCTGAAAGAGAAATATCATGTCCAATTCTGCCCAATTGCTTTTCCATAAAGCACTAATGCCTCAGGCCTGGAATGGACCTCACTGTGTGAAGCAAATCAATTTGCTGATGACTTATGGTAGGAAAATAATAGCTTCAATTAATCCAAACAATGTGTCTGTGGAAAATGGTTCCAACAAATTTTACAATTTGTGGGTATTTTTAATAAATATAGGAAACAATGATATTAGTAATTACCTTTGTAAGGGTATCATACTTGGTTACAAACACTTTTTTTTAACCTTAATCCAAAATATAAATAAAAGAAGTAAAAATCTGTGCTGATATGAGTATTAAACAAACAGCTGTTTGAAACTTAGAATGTTATTTGGGTAATTGTGGGATGGGGAAGATCTGTTCTACACTACAATCCCGGATCCAAACCAAACTTTTCTCTTCATGGGAAAATTTTCAAAGTTAATATTAATTTTCCTGTTATTTGAAAGACTAGATATAAGAAAGTTTGTTCACGCAGCATGAGCGAGATACTTAATTTTCTAATAAGAGGTATTGCCTTTTTAGAAATTTCTGAAATATTGGAAAGCAAATAATCATTTTTAGAGTTGAAGGATTAGTGCAGTTACTAGGAGAGAGGTTTTTAGTGAGGATGAGGGGGAGACTCAGATGTTAGCACAGCTGTTGGCTTTGCACATCTCAAACCATGTATGTTTGTAGTGCACATATAACCACACTGCTTTGAAAGTTCTGTGAAGATCAGTAAAATTACTCACTCCTAAACCAAGTGTGTCCAATTAAAGAAACAATAAGTCTGGAAGCTAAATTTGGACATTGTTTTAAATCATGGTAATTTGTTGTTATCATGTCCTGCAAATGCTATGTCAGTGCATGCATTTCAATGGCCATAGGCATTTTGTTAATCACAAATTGCATAGTTTAAAATTTACTGGTTTCTGAGAGGACAGATTGTTCTGTGAACTGCTTGTGAATGAAAAAAATACTAGAGCAGAATCACTGTTTGACTAGAACTCTCTAAACAGTTGGGATGAATAATTCATGCAACTTATTTATTTTATTTTACCCTTAGTGGGTTATCTATGAACAGTAGAAAACTGTCTTGATTTCGAACATTTTGCAAAATCATTTAATAAGAAATTTTACTGATAAATTATTGGCTTCCAGTTGATTTATTTAAGAACAGATGTAGTTTACTAAGAGTATTAATTATGTCTACTAATTTTTTTTTAATATTAGATTTCATTGCAAACAAAATTTCCACTTTTGGCCTTATTTTTTTCTATTCAAAACAGATTATTGGCCCTTAAGTGCAACCCTTGAATGTTGTAAGCTCAAAATTAACTTCCAGCACACATTCTCCAGTATTTACTTACTTTGAAATATTTTTACTGGCTAATTTGTTGGGGGGCTGGGGGGGGTGGGCACCTATTGGAAGTAAATTAATATTTCACTGAGTCAGACTAACCCATTTGTTGGTCTCTTATAGCTTTAGAAATCTTGAATTCAAGTATTCTTAGAGAACTAACCCAGTTATTCCAGGTGTTCTCAGTTCCCAACTTATGTGCCATTGCTGCACTACATACAAGTGTAGCAACCTGGATATATTGGAACTGGTGGGTATCTTGTATTATGAAATGTGATATTCTCACCTGCCAGTGTTCTTCAGTTAAAGGGCATTAAAAAAATGGATCTTGAAGGGAACTTATTTTTCAGGGCTTTTTAATGCTGTTTTGGAACACTGCCTCAAAGAAGAAATTTACTTGAAATATTTTTCTTTTATCAACCCTTTCTTTAAAGATGTGAAGTACTTGACAGAGATTAGTGTTGAGGGAGACAATTTGGTTAAGGAAAATGACATAAATGAGGTATTCCTGCTGTTGCCACTTTGTCAGTACTCTGAATTGCCAAGTACAGATGCAGTGCTTTCTCTGTAATACCTCCTTGTAGTGCTCCACAACCCTGTTGTGAGGAATTTAAATAAACTGTTTCTAAAGAGTGCTTTTTATGGAAATTTAAATAAAAGCTTATCATCACCCCTTCTTCCATTTGCTAGTAAATCTTGATGAACCATTTGCTAGAAGCAATATCACTAACTAGCCTGTCCAAATAAAGACAGTACAAGGTCAATGACTAATTGTTTGCTGGTGTTCTCCACATCATTGGCCCTGTACTCTATAGGCAGAAAGACATTTTTAATTTTGGAAGTGATGTCTAACTTGGCACTTTGGAGGATGATGCCAGGTTCCTGTATGGTGAAACATAAATGTGTGTGTGTGTGTGTGCGTAGACAACATAGAGTCAATATCTTCTTCAGATTTTTGCCAGGGGAGGTTGTATTTTCTGCTGACTGAGGAGCTTCCAGACTGAGCTTAATACTTTGTCTTCATTATATCCTGAAATTTCTTAAGTCAGAGATGAAGATATGGCCATAGCTCTGCCTACCCTAACTGGTATTGCTACCCTACTTTTACTCTCTCTTCTCCCTACCTCTCTCTGTCACTTTCCTAACAATGTGCACTGCATCCTGGGTGGCTATATGTGTTCAATAATGTATTCAGTCTATTCACTGTGTCTTATTAAATTTTAAAGCCACTCTGTTGTAAAGTATTTTATGTATGTGTAACTTTGGTCTGCTGTCAGTCCACAAGTAGAAGAAAACAATCAAATCTTATCCTGCAGTTCTTGTTCATGCTGTATAATAACAAGCCAAATGGATGCATTTGTTTCAGATAGAAGATAAATTAAAGACCTACTTAGATGGAGCAAAGCAAGTTTTTTTCAGTAGAATTCAGCTGACTATTTCCCTTCTTTGTTCCTCTCTTTAGGTTTTCTAAGAATGAAACCAAACAAGCCTCCCTCCAAAAAACAGAACTTGACTTATAAAGACTTGAAATCAGCAATAAATATATTAATTTCCTTTGTTATCCTGACCATTGTCATACAATTTTAATAGTAGCAGAAATTAAGGCAAATTTATTCTGATTATCTTGACTATTGGTGAATGCTAAATTACAGCACAAAAGAGTTTGGTGACAAAACTCACCTCACCCAAGAAATCAAAAATTGTATGAGGAAATTAATATTTTAGCAGTTTAATAGTCCAAACCATTAGTCCAATAATAATTATGCATTATTTGATACAATAGGCCAAATTAATAAAGGCATTGATTATATTAATAATAATTTATAATTGCTATACAAAAAAAACAATAGTCACCCTTTTCTTTCATGTGATATTCACCTTCCCAGTGTCCCACTGGCTCACCTCACCCAAGAAATCAAAAATTGTATGAGGAAATTAATATTTTAACAGTTTAATAGTCCAAACCATTAGTCCAATAATAATTATGCATTATTTGATACAATAGGCCAAATTAATAAAGGCATTGATTATATTAATAATAATTTATAATTGCTATACAAAAAAAAAATAGTCACCCTTTTCTTTCATGTGATATTCACCTTCCCAGTGTCCCACTGGCTCCTAAGGTTGAATAGGATCTGTATTTTCCTTGTTTAACCTTTATTCATAATTTTCCAAGAGAAATAGCTTCTTTGGTATCTCTGCTGAAGATTGTAAGCGTTGCAAGCATGTCAAATCTTCCAGAACATTTTATTTATTGGATATTTCTATGTATTTGCATCCTTCCTGTAGGTCCAGCTCCCCCTCCGTCTTAAGATACTCTATGTACTGGCTTTAGGGGCTTTTAGAAGCTCAGTATATTGATGCAGGAGATTCCTTCTCAGCCTAGTTCAGGGTGATGATATCAGGGCTTAGATACAAGCTTTTACTCTCTTTCTTTGTTCCAGAAATTGAGATGTTTATCTTCAAAACCATCAGTACAGGGAACGCTTGTCTGCCTTCCATGAGGTCTCAACTGCTTTATGGAAGGGCATAATTTAAACTACCAATGTATTAATTAGCTAATTTAATTTTTTATAATTGCAGTCATGTGCCCAAAAGATCAAGGAACTTGGCTGCAATCAATTTAATGCATTCTTAAATAGAGAGCTATTTTCAATTCCTATTCTTCCACTATATGGATCACAGCCAATGTGCTACACAAAATCCATTCTTTTAAGGATTGCTAATGACACAAACTAAGTGATCCTGAAAGACAAAATCGTTGCTGTAGTTTTCATTGATTTTGGCAAAACATTCAATGTGAATTCTCATTTGCCTTTTATTCAATTGTAGAAAATATCTCATTTTGGATTTTTTAAGATCAAGCTGAAACATACATAACTTATCTCTTGAAACACAGTACAGAAAAAGAGCTGAATGATGGGGAAATATATAATCTTGCCTTTGAAATCTCTATTTCTTTATAAATTGATCAAATGGTTTTGTATACTATACAAAAATTCTTTCAGGAGGATTTAATCAGTTTCTAGCCAAATCTTTAAAATAGTTCAGAGTAATAATCTTGCATTTTTTTTTCCATAGGGAAGGACCAATTTTTATTCAGAGAGCTCTCTGAAGGCGGTGGAGTTTTTATTTATCAGATACAAGTCCAGTGACTGGCACCTTGGAGTTAAGCAATATCTCCTAGAGAGTGGTAGAATCCCTAAAAAGGAGATGAATTCTGCTGATATTTGATGGATAAAAAGGAATGATGGACAGAGGAGACAAGGAAGCAATCTTGAAATATTTATGCTTGCATATTTTTATCCTGCTTTGGTGCATTTCTATTTATAGTTACAAAAATTTCTCAGCCACAAAATGCAGAAGCCATATCATAATGACTTTATGTCAGCTCATTTTTCTGGGTTTGTTCACTGTGCTAATAATTTGGGAGCACAAATACCATAGAATGAAATAAAAGAGTCTGGTTAAAGATTATTTTTTTTTCTTTTGAGGTAAAAGCTTTTGTTCAGTGCCATGTATGTTTCTTATAAAATCAAAAACATCTGAGGAAGAGAGGCTGTAGAAGGACTGAAACTCGTATTAAGTAAAGACTTGTGGTTTTCTTATTTTGCATGTAAATGTGTATATCCATATGTAAACTGCAAGTATTTTAAGTGTCACACCATGAAAACTCCTCAAGTTCTTGAGCTGCTTTTTTAAGGAACTTGATAGAGTTTAAGCAGTCCAATGCCAGCGCTGCATATTTCTCACACTTTGCAAATATGCTTAAATCTCAAAATATGCTGTCAAATACCTTCTGAAAAATCAGTTTATGCAGGTAACATGGTGTCAGCATTAACAGACTTGATGTTTACCTTTACTCTGTTTATTTACCTGCCTGGAAATCGGAGCTGGATGTCAGAGGACAAGCTTTTCCTCTTCTTGAGGGAATTCACGCTTAATCTCCCTCATGCAGAGGGAGTTTCCAAATCAGGTTAATGCACATGCTGGAAGGAAGATGTCCTTCAATACCAGGCTTTGTGCCATCACCCTTCCTACCAGTACTTCAGCTTCAGTTTGCCCACAAAATATTGAGAGGGGACAACAGTCCAGTTTCAGAATCAGCTGAGATAGGAGGGAGCTCTTAGGGTTCTAGTCCTACTTGTGCACTTCACATGGAATAGCAATAGGATAAAATAAATTTCTATTTTATCAGAATTCATACTTGAGCATAGGCTTCTAACTCTTTGAGGAGGAAGAGAAAGCTTTGTGTTTTAGGGTGGTGAGATTTTTGGATTTAGGGCTGTTTTGGTTTTTATTTTCCCCAAAACTTCCAGAGAAGCATTGCTTTTAATCACATTTTCAGAGAATTTTATTTCATATTATTTCTAAGAGACTATTAGTGTGAGTAAAGTATAATGACATAGAAAATGACAGTCTGAATGTTATGGGTGAATCTCATCCAATGCCAGGCATGCAGGGGGTTGAAAAATAGACAACCTATAGCTGCTGCTGCTCAGAATTGACTAATTATCTTTAATGGGATAGCAAGGGTCAAAATCTCCTTCTGACAACCCTTACCAGTACATGAGGAATAACTCTAAAGCCAGTACTCTGTAAGACACTGAGCTGCCAGAAGCTTTTTAGCAGGTGATAAAGAAAAGTGACTTGTCAAGGACTGCTCAGGAAAAAAAAATATAAATAACTCTTGCTTATATTCATAATAGAATGTTCAGTTATTGAAGTATATTTTGAAATAATTTGAATAGCTTTATGGACCACTAAATTGGTGTCAATATTTGTGAGAGGAATGAAACAGGACATTCAAATCTAATTTCTTGAACAATTGCTCTTATTTTTCCTGCACCATATTCAAAGAGGAAATCTATACTAACACTGGGATCAACCTGAGGCCTTAAGTTAATCATGAGCCACAACCTTAGGACTTCCTCATCATGCATTGGTAATCATGTTACTGGGGTGGGCGATTCTTGTTTGCAAAGCAGGACCTCTCTCAGAACTGCAGATAACTATTTTTTGATAACTATTGATAGTAATGAAACTATTTGATAACTTTGGATATACTATTGATAACTATTGGTAACTATTGATAACTATTTGATTGCTAGTTTTTCCTAGGTTATTTATTTAATAACTTTGATAGCTATTTTTTACTTTTTCAGTCTTGTCTCTATTTATAAACAGTAAAGAGTAAAAGATGTAAGGAAAGATACCAAAGAGCTGGATAAAAAAAACCTGGATAGTGGATTTCTGTGCTGAAAGCCTGTAAGGAAATCCCCACCATCCTGCAAGAAGGGCTGAAGAGGCACAGAAACATTTTGGTCAAAATCCAAGTCTGGAAGTTTAACTTATTGAATTGACAGTCTCTAAATGGTGACCTGGCTTAGAGAGTTAAAGTACAAAAAGCTAATGTGTCAAGGTCCTAGAGCAGTTATGATATGATATGAGCTGTGCAGCTGCACTTCCATCTAGAATGTTGTGTAATGTTCTTTTTTTCTGGTCCCATTGGCCATCTCTTGGTTCTGCTTTTTGCAACAGCTTTTTGTGGGAACCTCTTCCCTGCAAAAACCAGCACACAAACATATCCTGTGACTACTATTATGATTTACTTACTAGTTGTTTCTTATGAGCTACTTGCTGGCAAGCATTTGTGGCATGTTTTTTTACAATTTTTCTTTTCAGTCCCTTCAGTCTCATAAAGAAAGTTCAACTTTGCTTTTCTATAGATGTGACATAGAAATGAGGCAAGCAGACATTGCATACACACACAGGCATAAGAAGACAAAGAATGTCTTTAGAATTGTGGGCTTTACTTCAATAAAACAGAGATTTCTAAGGGCTAAGCAATATTCTTCTCTATAAATCTTGTATTCAACTTTCCTTTGATATTTTGAACATAGTTTAGTTTTATTTATAGCTCTGAGAACATTTCACATTGGTTTTTGCACTACATATTTTTCATCATTTAGTTGTGAGTATTCACTGCTGGGTAATTAGCATACATCAGACAGGAGGTAATAAAAGGTAAAATTCAACCTGTTGGTCTATGAAAAAAACTCCAAAACTTTTGTAAAAAATTGGGAAGTGATGGATTCATAAAATTGTCTGGTCCTTTCGCATGGCTAGGGAAACTGATGTAGATATTCTACTTTTCTGAAAAATATTTTTCATTACAGTAATCCTTTAAAAAGAGGAATCTTAATTTTATTTTTTAATACATATGTCTAAGTGAAAATGTGTGGTCTTAAAATTTGATCTTAATTTTTCATTTTTCTAAAACACTTTTTATATATAGAGATGTTAATGGTAATAATATCCAGCTATTTTTCTCATATAGGATATAGTAATTTTAAATAATCATCACACAAATATAGAATTATGCTGATATTAAATAATCAAAACTTTGATCAAAAGAAGGAATTTGGCTTTGATTACACAATGCTCTTTTAATTTAAAAAAAAGTATGCATCATCTTTTTCGTACTAGTATCTCTTTAGTATTAACTTTCATGAGTTGTTATTTCAACTGAAAGACTTTTGTATGGAAATTAGACTTCCCTTTCTAGTTGAACAAATGCTAATAGAGGTGTTCTACTATCACTCACTAAAGTTTCAACTGAAGTTACCTTAATTACTTTTGCACCCCAAATGTCATTTTCCCCTCCAAATATCCCAGCAAATAGGGTTGCCAGAATGAATATTTACAAATGAAGCAAGAATCAAATGTTTGAATATTTAAAGTTTTCCTTCAGTAGTAATCACTCAAGATGATGACTAATCAGGGAGCACATGTACATCAAAGTTAAACATCAAATACACAGATCCAGTTTCATATATCAATTAATTCTAGTGACCTTCTTGTATCCAAACTACTCTATAATTCCTCATCTGCCACCTGGCATCTGTGACACATGCCCCAGGAGTGTCATTATGTTATCAGCTTGAGGATAGTGAATGAAAATGCAAGGTAAGGGTTTGGTAGATGCTAGACTGAGAGGTAGGACTGCAGGAGGCACTGTGTTCCAACAACTTGATATGACAAGTACGTCTGCAAATAAGTGAATTTCTCACTCTCAGTGAGTCCCACTCATCAGAACAAGGCCCATACACAGAGATATTTGCATCTGGGGGTTAATGTTGGGCTCTGAAATCTCCTCTGTAATAGGTTGTTTTTGTTTTTTTTTTTTTGTGGACTAGATGAAGTTTTTCCTGAGATCTCTTTAATGCAGCAGCATAATCTTTAGTATGTTTGGTTGGTTCCAACTTCTTCCTGATTAATCAGTATTCAACTAAATAAAATTCGATCAAAGTTCTTCCTTTAAAGTAAATAACCTAGGAAATATTATTATTTTAAGAGGGAAAACAGGAAAACAAAGTGTATAATTTTTTTATGTTTGCTGCGAATATTGCTGTTCTTCAATGTTCCAGTCATTAAAAAAACAGACATTCATTATGATCTGATCCATTGAAATTGATTTTAAGTTTGTTCTATTGCAAGGGGAGTTATAATTTATATTCTTTCTATGTAATTTTTTAATGTTTGCTAAATAAAAGAACTGAATTCTATGAATTATGGCAGGAGAAGGATGAGACAGAAGATGGCTTAGGTGAACATGTGTTAGATTTCTATTTTGAATTGAAGAGCTGTGATGATTCACCAGACCAATGTTTTGTAAATTTTTTGTTAAACTATTTAATATATAATGATATAAAAAAGATATGTTAAAAAGAAAAGATTCTACCATTTGGCACATTACTTTAAATTTGCATATATTTTGAATTAGACAAATACATTCTTTGTTTAAGAAAATTTTCTCCAAATAAACTAAAGTTTTAAACTTGGAGTTGGTTTACTCTTTTTCTGTCTCCTTTCCTCTATGATTTGAAATGATTTAGCTTTTTTTTTTATTTCATTTTATTATTTTTTTTTTTTTGGCATTTAGGTCTGTATTTTATCCTTAAAAGGCATTGCCTTTATTGTCATTTTTGGTTCAGGTTTTATGTTTTTAAAGTGTTTTCAACTTCATCTAAGGAAAACCTTTTTCTGCTTAGATCTAAATGATGATAAAAGCTACATCGTGTAGAGAGGGATGGATTCACCCAGCTTATCATTATGAAAGATCATTTTGATTTAAAATTAAATTTAGGAGGTAGAATGAGATTAAATGGAAAGCTCAAGTAGAACATTAAAGAGAACACCATCTAAATACTGATATGAATTTAAATTATAATAAAGGACTTACTGTTATGTTCTACAGTCCCAGTCAAATTTCAGGGATATTTTAAAGAAAATAGTGTAATAATTCAAAAGGAATAGACCCACAGAGCCAAAGAAAGAAATTATTCAAAAGGCAGAAGATGGGAGACAAATAACAATATTTTATAGTTGCGATGTTGTACTAAAGATTTTTGTGTGGTCTTTGTTAAATAGGGTAATTGATCTCTATCCCAATATCAGAGTTGCAACCAAATTTTTCTAAGCAATCTTCTGAGGCTGTATCACCAGTTCCGACTGGGTCAGCACAGCAGATTTTATGCCATCATAGGCCTTAAGTGATCAAACAGCTATTCCCTATGGTGAAATACAAATGTCATACCTCATTGAATTCTGTGTGCTAATCCACAGGGAGAGTTCTTCAGAAATGCTTCTTTTTTTACTTGAAATTATATGATTTTTCTCTGTATGTCTAATTTGCATAATAAAGAAAAAAAACTTGGACAATATAAAGGAAAAAAAAATAGGAATTTGTATTAGGAATTGACAGCTTCTGGAACGTGATGCTTAGGGGAAAAGTTGATACAGAATCATTTCCCATGACATTCTGCCCAAACTACTCAGTGGATTAAGTGAACAGTGCACATGATGGCCTCTCAATTTCTATGATGAAGAAATAGTTAACCATGGCTCATGTAAATAAGAATTATTTCTTTCACCAACCAAGTGTTTACTCAACTTTCTTGTCCACTGAGGGTTTCTCTGTTGGGTACATGACCTCAATGGAATCTAGAAACCCTGGCATCCAACCACCTGGGTATTTGCTTCCCCTCCAAATGTACAGCTCCAGGATTAACAGTCCCCTAAAATGCCTAAAAATTCCGCTAAAAACGTGATTTCTTTTTTTTTTTTTTTCTTTTTTTAAGAAAACATCTTACAATTGTCAAGGTTATCACAGACCTCTTATGCAGTGATGAGCGAGGAAATACTCTCCTGCCTAAACTTTGCACCACAAGAGCCTCTAAGGCAGCTCAATCCAAAATGAAGCAAGGGGTAATGTCTTTTGATTTCAGGGAAAAGTCCCAGTAGCTGTGATCCAAGAAGAAACATTGTATAATCATGCCAAATTGCACAGATGGGTTCTGTTGGAAAGGTCGCAAAGCGTCCCTTCTTCTTCTTTTCCACTTTCCAAAATCTAGACTTGGTGGATGTTTCTTGCTTACCCAGGCTCTGCTTTTAAAAGGACAGCACCAGGTTTGGAAAACAGGGCTCAATTACTTTCTCTTCCTGAGTAGAGTTCAATCTGCATCTCCCAAAGTGACTAAAACGACCTGGGTCAGTGACGTTCTTGTTTCTTTCTGCTGTAGCTGTTTCACTTTTCCTGGGGCACTTAATCTTTCAGTGAACCCTTGACTTAAAAAGAGCAAGATCTGAAGTGGGTGAAGGACTTAGGAGAAAGACAATGCTGTTATCCTGTGCCTGGCACGTTACTTGAGATATGGGTATTAGTACAAGAAATTATTGTGAGTTTTTAATTTCTTCTGAAATGGCCCTTTGCCTTAATTCTCAGAAGTTAAAGATTGGTAGACTTATCCTAATTGATGTAGTAGGAAAGGCAGTTGAATAAATTACATAATCTCAGCAGACTGGAGTTTTATTGGATTTAGCAATAGATTCTGCTTTAGCATTTAAACTGTAGATTAAAAGAAACAAACAGGAATGTTTTTTGTGAAAAACAAGTCTCACTTTATTTTTTTATAAAAGTTTAATAAAACATAAAAGGGACAATATCCAGTGCTAGGGTGCTTGACAATCTGCCAAAAATGCCCTATTAGCTTAAAATAATTTCTAATATACTTTTCATTATAGTAGTTAAAGGCATATTAATGAGGGTTATACATATTCAAACATTCCTGTGGGTTTATATGTTCTGGGAATTCTTTTGCTTGGTTTTAATCTTTGACTTGTCTGCACGCCATCCTGTATATTAAATAAATATATTTTATTTCTTTTCCATTCTGTTGTTTTGACACTTCCTGATAACTGGAGAGTCAGTAGTAAATATTTCTCTTGGTGTCCTGTTTCTTGTCACTGTTATCATTCAGATAAGATAGTCCACAAAAGTATTGAATCAACATAGCTATTTCACATCATTATCTGAGTTTGTTACACAACTTAAAGTATTTAGCAGTACATAGTCTCTACTTTAATATTATGCAAAGGTCTAAGCTAAAATATATTTATCACACTACTATTTATAAGCTATACAGTGCATACAAAAGCTGACAGATTACACTGTCTCAAAAGCAGTTTAAAAGGAATTACAAATTTTACTACATCAGAATCTCTGTGATCAATAATAACTTGCAAAAGCCAATACATACGTGTGAAAGTCAACACTTATATTGTCATTTATAATATTTCTTAATGTGACAGAAGAACCAGATCCTGAAATATCCTCTCCTATGTTTCACCTGTGAATTTAGAAGTGCAAGACATTTCCCCTTTGATTACGTAGTTAGTTTTCTGAAGCTAAGTTATTGGCAGGTTGAAGTTGTTACTGCTGTGAAATGGGATCTTGTTTCTCTTGTTGAATATGACTCTGAGTTATATTATTTTGCTGTATTTATGCAAGTCAGATATGTGGAGACCTCAAGTTTAGATACCTAGTCTTGTGAGAGTATCTCTGAGGGTACAGGTAGCTTTCTCAAGTGTTGTGTTCTTTCTCAGACCCATTGAAACCTCTGAAGGAACGTTTGGAGCTTTAACTTCACACTTTTTTTCATGCAAACAGAGTAATGCTCAATTCTAATGAGGCTGAGCTTTGGGGAAACCTTCTTCTGGAGCCAAGTGAACGGGCTACCACCAGCCCAGGAGTTTTGCATCAATGAGCACTTAATGATTGAATCCAGTGGCATTATGCCTGTGAATAAGAACTACAGAATCTGAGCTCTGAGTACTTTATAGTGACAACTTCATCTTTTGTGTTCTGTGAAGAGCTGTCCATATTTATTGTCCTGTGGGGAAACAATACTCTGCTGTAATAGCCTGAACCTCTTTTGAACTCTCTATATGTTTGGGATATACAAAGTGTTCTGCAACTTGTCTATTGTTCTGCTTCCCAAATTCTACACAGCTGGGGACAAATTACCATTTTTAATCAGAGTATTCATTTGTTTATCTTTAATTCTTGCTGGTAGTTGTGTAAAGTGATCATGAGCGCTGCCTTAATTGGGCAGGAGAGTGATTTTTTTTTTGATTACAGTATTAAATGAAAGAGCTGTAACATTCGCACTCTAGTATGCCAACTGAAAAAATGTTTTGGTTTGTTTGAGGGTTATTTTGGTTTGGGTTTGCTTTTTTTTGGCCTCTCAGCTGTCACAGTTCCCCCTTTATTGTTTTTTAGAGGCAATGCAATAAAGACTACACACAGTAATGTTTAATGTGCCTACAGAATGACAAATATCCTTTATTCATGGAATTACTGCTGTTCACTGCCCATGAGTGGTCTTACCAACCTCAGTTCTTCATTCTGCCATAGAAAAATGCTTTGATATAGCTCTAAACACCTATACAAATGAAACTATATTTGCCCTTTTTACATCCATTTGCATGTCTTGTAAAACTTTCCTATTTTGCTTACGCCACTCTCTGTAGTTTACTTTCTTCATGGTTTCTGCAGTGTCTTACTCACATTTGCTTCTGCACACTCAGACGGAACATTTTTACAATGTGTATTTCATATTTCTCAATGACAGCCAGTGTTTTCATGACTTATGTATTCACTTTCCTGATGAGGTATTCCACAATCATAACAAATTAAATGAGTGACATACAGTGTGTAGATACTTGTTTGCTCTTTGACTAGTTACAGAGAAACAGCTTGTGCTAGAAAAACAAAATATGTAATTCTGAATTACTGCAATATTGCCAAGCTAAAGGTGCCACAGTTTATTGAATTTTGTTCCTGTTTCTGAATGCTGTAGTAAAGGTTGCCTACAAGCCCCAGTTATAATTTCTAACTGACTTTTTTTGGGGAAGTTATTTTTAAAAGTTTGATTTGGTCTAATATTGTGTAATTCATACTCCATCTCTCAATAATGTATGCCTTGTATTTTCAGGAAAATTTAAATGAAGGAGCTCTTATATGTTTTTTGAACAACTTGAGGATTTGGAGGTTTGGGATTTTTTTATATCTAAATCCACAAATCAACATTCTATAACATTTGCCTTCATCCTAATCAGTATGCTTGGTGGTTAGGAGAAATAAGTTTCCAGTTTTTGAGTATACTTAGTCTTTCTGAATGATCAGAAGGAAGCTTATAGCAAATTTCCATTTTCTTATTTTATTTTCCTTTATACTGTTTTCTTTGCAATAAGAAAGTCTCTTCATGTCTCCCTGCTGATTGCTGGGATCCCACCTTTTGCTGGCCATGTCTTTAATTGGAATTCTCACTAACTTTTTACAGCTGTAAAAATGAGTAATGTTATAATCTCCACTGTTTTCCTGCTATATAAATTTTAATATAGAGATTTAAATTTTGGAAGCTATATTTTGTGCCAGCAATCCTAGCTTTCAAGTCCATAAAATAAAATTTTTAGATGAGGTTGGTGATATTCCTGCTACAGTGCTCCTGCAGATTATCAAAGGTGCAAAACAAGTAAGGAAAGAAATACAGATTCTTGTCACATGTGGGTCCTTACTCTTAAGATTGTTCTGGAGAACAAATCTCCTGCTCTTCAAGATAAGAGTCAACAGCCTGTTCACAATGGAGCAGCATTAAGGCAAAGTTTTACACTTCAGAACATAGGGCAATAAAATGACTTTTAAATGGTGCAGAGGAGATTCATTCATCTTAATGTGAAGTAGATTAGGCAGACAAAAGTGATCCAAGATCCAAAGAAAGATAAGGAAAGGAAAAGGATCAACACAGATGCAGATAGAAATTATCTACTATGAAAATAATTCCAGGAGTGAGATATGAGAAAGAAATACCATAGCGGGAGATAAAAGTGATACCAGTGGATCCTGGACCCTTTCCTATTTGGATTTCTAACCTGTTTGATTTAGACCATTAATCCACTTCCTGTTATGCACCTATAATATTCCCTTTGTTCCTTTTTGCATTATTGTGTGTGACTTTTTAATTTGTTTTTCCCTGCAGGTGGTCTATCATTTATCAGCTTTCTTACAGATGTTATTTGGCAATTCTTTTTTTTCAATGAGAATCTCAAAAATGTGAATATTTATGAATATATCTTTGTGAAGATAGAGGGTAGGGTCATAGATAGCAGCTGATTTATTTTAACAAGGTCAGATTTGTCAACACAAATATTAGAGTCTGAAAATATTATTAGTTTGACATTATTTCTTATATTTTTTTTCCTTTCTCTTTTTAATTCTGTTCCTATTAGGTATTGCAATGGTACTTCTTGAACTGCTGAATTCCATCCTACATGAGTTGCATCTCACTGTCTGTACCAGAAGAAGCTCTTCAGCTACTTGTGGTTCCTCCCCTACTTCCATGACTTAAACAGTATCTTCAAGACATACCAGAATGTTCTTGCATATAATCGTGATTATTTTTTTTTAACTTTCTGCATATAAAACTGCAATATAATGATGTCTTTCAATACAGATTGGTAGTAGGGAGTACAAAGAAATTAATTTCTTCTTATGTACCTTCAAAAAGTGGCTTGTGTGCTTTAAAGCATTGTCTGTGAATTTGGGGGTCAGGAAAACATTCAGGATTCAGAAAGACAGGAATAGCAGTTATAAAGCCTGTAACAAAACTGCAAGAAAATCAAAGCAGAGTAGAAATTCCAGCTTCCAAATCTACTGCTATACTTGTAATTTATGTGGAAATCAGGCTTCTTTGGATTCAAATTCTATTGTAAAACTCATAATTTCTGCATGTTGCTAGAGCCAGAACATAAATCAGAGGATCACTGGGGATAAAGGGATACCTTGTTTAGACAAAAAAATGAAGTTGGAACTGCTCTGCCAGTCTGCCTTATGGCCATATTGTCACATGGTTTGCCACAGGTGAAATTCTTCTCAAAACTAATTTATTTTTATTTTTCTGGATTTTGCTTCTTTACCTAACTACACATCTTTTTTGGGGCTATATCCAGCAAGAAATTTTCTCACCCAGTTCACAGTGCTCTCAGGTTTCATATGCCTGTGTCTAAAGCTGGGCTGCAGCTGAAGATTTCACACTGCTGAGTACACTTCTGAGTGTACTCCACGATGCATTTTTAATGTTGAGATTCCCCAATGATCAAAACAAAATTTTCCCTTATCTCCTTCCTTTCAAAAGTATTCTCAAGACACATTTAATGCATCATGCAGCGTACAACAGGAATTGCTTATTTTCTTTTACGTAACCTGAGGAAACGCTTATGCAATTCCAAAACTTCTTTCTCTGCAATCCTGACCTTGCATGTGGACATCTTCTTCACAGGGTATGTTCCCTGTGCTCCAAGGCATTTTGCATGTTCCTATTGTTATGAGGATTCCAGTTTTCTTATACTAGTTATGACTCTGAAAGGAAAATATATATTGACTTCCATCTTACATGAAGCAAAAGGTAGATATATTTTCTGAAAATTTTAGGAAAATATAATTTAAAACAAACACCTCTGAAACGCCTCTCAGATTTTTTTTTTTTTTTAATTGTGCCTGATGGACTACCTTCTGAAAAGGTCCATCTAAAACAGTCCATCCTCTTAAATAAAAAAAGGTATTTAAATGACTTTGTAGTTAAAAGGGGTATCCCAGATTAAAAGTGTTGTATCCTAAGTATGATTATTGGTATTTCTAAAGGCCCTTATTTTGCTTCATTGTTGGTTTTGCAACTTAATTTCTTTATCCAAATATTTAGGCTAAATTCCTGGAATGGCAGCAGGAAAACAAAGAATTACTTTACATTTCATTCTCCCCCACCACATTTTTATAATTTACCTTTGTGTAGGAAAAAAAAGTCAGTTGATCAAAGATAGGATTAGCACTTGATTCCAGAAAGAATCTTTTTTCTAGTTTAAAACAGGGGTTTGGAATGTTACTGTAGCTCTTCTGGAATGCAAGGTGGCTTCCCAGCAACAAGCAAAACCTCTGTAGCCCAAAGCAGACAAAATGGATAAATGTGGATAATTCAGAGACATTTTGAATTAACCCTTTTTTTCCCTCTCTGCATGAATGCTAACGTTCCCATTCACATTGTATGTGTGATCCTGCCCTTCACTTTTGTTTTCTCTCAACCCCTGTTTGCTCAGAGAACCAGCTGCCTGTGCCCTTTTCCCTGATTGTGGATGCACTTCTGTTTTGTGGGATTAAAGGAATCTGTGGTGATACATGATGCTCTGAGCTGGAGAGTGTATCTGTGTGTACTTCTGTTTTACTTCACACAATCCTCTATTTACAGTACCTAAGTATAAGGTACTGAGACACGTTGGTAGAATTTTAGAAGTGATATCTATTTCTTTTAAAAGAGTTATCCTTCGTGAGGGATGTTTACATCTGCCAGCAAGCTGAGGTACTATTGTAACTTCTCAGTTATATTAATACAGTCTTCTTAAGAAATTTATTTTGTAAAGGGTAAGTAAAATGATAGATTACAAGGTGATCTATGTAGGTGGCAAACATCTGTTCAGGAAAAAGTGCAATTTTAGAATTATGGATTGACTGACAAACTTTTGCCACAACCTCAATAATAGTTCCTTTTAATAGCAGTACTGAAATCACAGTATCTTGTCACAGAGTGGGTTCACTGCAAGCAGATGTTACCAGGTTCATCTTCAGACAGTAGAGTGCATGATGTAAGTAAAACATATTTGATTTGTGATGTTCATTCCTGATGAAAATATCATGGGTTTCAAATTTTTTTTTTTTTTTTTAATCCTTGAAAAAAAAAAAAAGAGGCAGTTCATATATATTTTTTTTCATCCTAGTGTTGCAGCTCTAATCCCAACACAGCAAGGCCCTCACACTTAAATACCTGACTTCATGCTGGGTAGTCCTGCTGACTTCAAGAAAGTCTTGTTTAAAGCTACATATATTTGTGTGTATTTGGGGCTAGATTTAGCTCATTAACATGTGACCTACTTTACAGGAGAGTGTGCTTTATGAATTTTTCACCAATATTCATGTCTATATTCTGTTTCCTTGCCAAGGTAAGCATTAATGTAATTAACATTGATAAATTCAACACACTTGTGTGGGTGGTTTCTACCTGAAGAGATGATGACTCTCAAAACTCAGGTCCTTCTGTGGAAGCTCAAACTTCACAAAAATTACTGTATATAATTCAATAAAATAGACCTTAGGTGGAATGAATCCCTAGAAATCATAGTTACTGTGTTCAGAGGAGGTGCTTTTACAATAGACATTGAGGTAGGATAAGGAATGCTCTGGTTCTGTTGCATGCACAGAAGGCTGTGCTGGTAAAAATCACATATGTATGAGTTTACATTGAGTGAAATCTGATGTGCTCAAAATTATTTGAAATTCCCATAGTTTAAACATTTGGCCTATGAAGCAGGCAAAGAACAGACACAGTAACTTTAGTGAATTTATTTTTCATGTTGAGATTATGACCTTGAACTTCTTGCAGAGTTCACACAACATTAAAATATATAGCCTTATATTATATTATATTTGATTTACAGTTATAGTAGTAATAATAACTTTTGCCTTTTAAATTATTTGCATTCAAAATCATAGGAAAGTTGAAAATGTGGCATTGACATGCCTGAACTTATTCTCACAGGTAACTGCTTGATCTTTTTGAAAAAACTGATTGTAGCACACTTACCTGTGTTCCTATTGAATTATTGGTCTTGTAGGAATCCAGATTTTGAAGACAAGCTCCTTAGCAAGACCCCAGAAGACCAATTAGATGCCCTAACTTCAAATGTAGGTTCACAAAGTCAACTCAAATCTAACTACCTATTAATTTGAATCAGTTTGTAAAAAACCAACCAACCAACCAACCAAAAAAACCAAAAAAAAAATAAAAAAAACAAAAAACAAACAAACAAACAAAAAAAAAAACCCCAGAGAATAAATATCCCTGACAAGGATTTCAGATTTTCCATTTTTAGGCAAATTTCCTGAAAATAAAAATGTGATAGTATCTGTACAGTCAAGGAAAAAAAAATCCAAATCCATCTTATTTTAAAGCTTTAAATTTTAGATTTTCTTTTGCATGCATTCTTAAAAGCTTTTAGTACTAAATGAGCATTTCTAAAACTGACAACAGCCTGATTTCAACATGATGAAATGCTTCTATTTTTAAAGTCTGTACATTTATCTGAACTTTTCAATTCATCTAAACAACGCTTCATAGGGGAGAAATATGTTCCAGAAAATAATGAAAGTGAGACCTGACAGGACTGGAAATAAATTTATAGTGAGTTTTTATGTGGGATGCAAGGGAGCTTGGAAAAAAAACCAGATGTAATAGCCTGCTGAGCAATAAGAGTCAGAAAGAGAATATTCAAGATATAATTTTAGTGGTTTGTGCATTCACAGTACTTATCTATGCCATAAATCAGATTAGATTATTTGGACTTTCACACAACACGGGAACAGTTTTTGGTTTAATTTTTTTTTTTTTGTGGTTGTTGTTGTCTGTTTTGTTTTTGTTTGGTTGGTTTTTTGGGGGGTTGGTTTTTTGTTTGTTTTTTTAAATTTTTCAACAGTTCTGTTTGGGCTACCATACCTCTTTACATCCAGACCAGTGGGCCAGTCTCTTAGGCTATGCTTGCACTGTCAATTGTAGCAGTATTTTAATATGCACTTGTTTTTCTTTGCCAGCGCTGATGGGGAAATAGGGAAAATGGAGATATTAGGACCATAACAGAAGTCTCATTGATTTGAATTTATTTATAATTCTTACTTGCAGGAAACTCCCCTTGCTTGCATCTTTTAACTCCAATCTTTTTTGAGTTTATTACTGATGACTGAAGTAGCCTCTAAAATCAAGAATGGTCTAACAAAGATATAAAAGCAATGCAATTTTTTTTCTAATTCATCATATTTTCTGATTTCCTAAAAACCATATTCGTTCTTCATTTTGCAATAAAATTAAGGTTCACAGAGGGGATCTGATAATCTGAGTCATCTTTTCTGACTTTACACTGAAGAGTTCTGTAATTTAAACACTAAAAGAGGCTTGAATGGGACTATATGAATGACTACGGAAAGACCAGAAGAAGCTACTCAGGACTGGCACAGTTGGTTAACATCTACATTAAGGAGCTTATGAAGATGTGGATGCATTTCCATGCAGCTTTTCAGCAGCTCTAGGATTAGGAAGAGGGCAGCTTGGTCAAAAGACACAAGTCATCAGAAAGCAGCAGTAAGAAGGTGAGACATGACAGAAGTTTTATCACACCCAGATAAGAGATGACACAGTAAACAGATGATAGTGACTCATGGAGGTGAAATACTAGAGAGATGCAAAATGTCCTGATCACCATCTGCTCAGAAAGAGTGAAAAAGGCACATCTAAAACCAGCACATGATCACTAGCTTCAAAACTCTCAAGAAGACATAATAAAATCTTGATAGTCACCATCCCTTCTCTTCCTAACTAAACCTTGGCACTACCTCCCCTCTCAGCCATCATCCCAAGGAAAGCTAGCTATCAGGACCACTTGAGCATATGCCCACTGGTATGAAAGTCTGTGGGCGAAAACAATTTTATTCTAAAATAAAATCACCCTTGCTACCAGAGAGATGCTTTGCTGTTCTGTTGCTACAACTCCACAATCTTATTTGCTTTCAAAGTGTTGAAGGCCAAAGGTAGGGTTCTCAGCAACTCATTCCTTATGACCCTGGTAAATGAATAATACCCAGATGTCTCTGTATTAGAGACTGCAAAGCCTCATCTACCTGGCACAGAAGTCTGAGTCTACTTGAGACTGAGTAGCTTCATGCTGAGCTCCTAATGCCTAAATCCTATGAGAATAGGCACTTTAGGCATCTCTTTGATTGTAGAGAAGAACTGCAAAAAAATAATTGACAGCTGAAATTTCCTTTCCTTGCATTTCCTTTACCTTTTAAATATAATAACTGAGCTTTTAGAGCAGTACCTTTAATGTTAAGGGAACATAATCTGATGTCTTGCTGTTCACTAGTCTGTCTTATCAACCATGTTTTAAGTTTGATTTTTTTTTGCTGTTGTTGACAAAATTAGCATTCCAAGAGAAAGAATTAAAAAGCAAATATGTATGAACTGATATGGTTTGGTGGAGCTCTCTAGTTCCCATGGGGTCCCGTAATAGTATTTGTATTTTATTCATAGGTTACTTAATACAAAAATCTTCAAAAGGCACTGGACCAGAGAATGAAAATCAGGTACCTTCAATTTCCTGGTGAATTCCTTGATATTCTTACCCTCACCTTTTCTACCTCAAAGATACAGTCTATCAATTTTGCAAAAAACATTAGCAAAAGAATCTGAGTGTTTTCTATGAAGTCTGGAATAGCAGAGTAAGGCACTTCATTCTCAGCTTGGAAATGGGAGTTTGAAACTGCTCACTTAAAGGAATTTAGCCATAACTCCCATATAAAGGCCGAGTGTTATGGAGAAGTGAATTAAAAACATTATCACAGGAATATTATTTCTTGGACCAGAATTTGATTGATTGTTCATTTGTGGAATAAAGGCATGGCTGTTTACTCTGAGCAACAAGCTCAGAATGAAGGAACCTTAATGGCTAAAAGGATGTTTAACATGTCTCACTTTTCACAGCACTACTTTTAACTTAAAATTCCAGTCCAGCAATGCCTGCTGCCTGTGTTGGTACCTTCAAATCCACAGTTGGAGCACAATTTATATGTGAATACATGTAAAAAAGAGGAACTCATTATTCAACAGATCTTTCTTCATGCAATTGGTTGCAGCTGTTTGTTCTCGAGACTAAAGTGATGTTAAGATTTTTTGTGTGGGTTTGTGGGTTAGGTTTTTTCCCATTCTTCCTTGCTGCACCTTTCTCCTGGGACAATGCTGAAAATGAATTCTGTTCCACCTTATTATGACTTGAGCAGAGTTGCTGGTCATGTTCAAGGCTAACTCAGTGGGAACTGAAGACAAGTTTTCTTTGTTTTCTTGGGTCCTTCATAAGCACAAAGCCTGGAGTTACTTTGGTTCCAGTTTCCAAATCAAGGAGTTTGTGGGATTTGTGTTAAATATGGTTAAATTTAGTTTTACCTTGAATAATGGTATAGTAAACAGCATTCATTTACCTCTCAGTCCTCAGCATGTTGAATGCTAGAAAACAGAATGATTTTTTATGAAGCAAAATTCAAATTAAAGCTTTGAAAGACACCTCTAAGCAAGCTACAAAACCCTCTAAACAAGCTGAACCTCTACTTCTTCTTCACTTGGGCAAACAAGACTTTAGTTGAGAGTCCCAAGTAATTCCCTTTCCTGGAGTTCAGATGAAATTGAAATGCTGCATCAATAATCTGATTTACGTCTCAACCAACACCTTTTGTGCCTAGTGTTTCCCATTAGGACTTTTTTTATTTTAGCCTTTTCTCTGCTGAAAGCTGCTCCCACCACCGTGTCCTTAGGCTGGGAAGGCTGTCACCAGGCAGTGGGATCCCTGCTGCTCAGCAGGGTTTGTGTTCTGCCTGGTGGGGTGGGTCGGCAGAGGAGCCTCACCACCTGGCATCGGTTCTGCTCAGCAGATTTTGTATCTCTGTTTACACTCCGCTCAGCTATAATTGACAGTTCTGTCATCATTTCTTCACCATCTTTGGGTGTATTGTTATAGCTGAATACATACTATACAAGGGAAGAATCCTTGCTCATCACAGCTGTTGCTTTCGTCTTCTTCGGTTCTTCTTGTTCTTTTTTTCCTACGCTTTCAATAGTGTAAGTCATGGTGCTTATATTGCATATGCATTGACAGATTTCTTGACTGACATGCAAATTAATTCAGAGGAAGAGGAAAAGAACATTTTTGTTCATGACACTTATTTTTATCTTTGCGTGCCATCTTTGACAGGCTTTAAAATCTTATTCGTATTTAAAAAGTAACTTTAAATAAAGAGCAATTTGTTATATCAGAACTGTGCTACTACTGTATCTTGCTTTCCAATTTGTTCAAGTCCACACTAAGAAAAGCTACTCAATGATTTGATTCTGACACTAAACAAGATCCCTGGAGTTCCAGTAAATTTATTGTCTTTTTATTTTTAATCTGCTTGAGGGAGTTTTTATAATGGTCCTGGGCAAGGAATTTTCCTCTCGTGTCCTTTACCATACTCCTTCAGGACTGCACATGCTGAACTCTGAGAAATATTCATAATGGCTAAAATTAAAGAGGATGGGCCCAGAAAGGGCCGTAACTGAGAACAGAAAACACATTCTCATTAATCAAGAATAACAGCAAGAGGACGTATTGTCTCAGTATCAGTAATGGATCAGCTGCTGCAATATGAGACTCTTGAATTTTAAACCTTATTTATTGGCTCTCAAATGACTGCTTCTGGCTTTCGTTTTCCCATTCAACTGATTTCCTAGTGATTTCACTTTCTTTCAAGAAAACAAAGGGTTTATTTGTTTTTGCTATTTTATATTTACCTGCATTTGGATTAAAATTACCTGTGACCTGTCACCTCCCCAGAACATCAGCCTTGGAATAAATCTGTGAATTCTGAGGAAACAGGAAAGCAATTTTATAGGGAGGAAATTGCCTTCATATTTATAGTAGATGAATTATAATCTTGTGTGGGTTTTTTTTTGTTTGTTTGTTTGTTTGTTTGTTTGTGGGTTTTTTTTGCTAAAAGATCACAATTCTCCAGTAGAGTAGCGACCTCAGTTTTTTCTCTTGTGGTAGGAAATTGTTGGATATCTTTTCACATTTCCTGTTGGAGCATGGTGAACTTTGAGACCAGTGCTACTCACTGGCTGCCCAGTGTTGTCCACCCCAAGAGTCCAAATTCAAACGCAGTGCAGGAATTTCTATGTTATGTGTTAGTGGTTTTCAGGTAGAAAAACAGCATCTATTTATTGGAGAGTAAGGCATGTGAGAGGAAAAAAGAACAGTGACAGTAAAGGAAAATATAAGCATAGGGACATTGGTACTGAAGAAATAGAAATGTCATTCAGAGAGGAGCTATGGGAAAGGAAAAAAGTATAAAATTAATCCTAGTTCTTTATTGTCATTGTTCATGTCTTTTTCCCCATTCCCTCAAAATATGTTTCCTACTAAGATAAAATACTCTCTAATGCAGGAATATGTCACAGACATTTTGGCAGAAAGCTTATTTTTTTGCAGTAAAATTTTTAGAATAACACATGATTTGATGCAAAAGACTAATAACTGATTTGTTGTTCTTCTTGTAGAGGTTTTTCAGTCCTTTGTGTTCTTGTGGCTGGTGCCTTGAATTTATCTGAAAGCTATGTTAGTCAGTGGATGTGATGCTCTTAGCTAGAGAGGAAAAGGCATACAAACAACATGAAGAGCGAGTTTTCATTCCAGTCTGAGTACTTTAAAATTCTTTGCACTTCACAAGCTTCGTTGTGCTTGATTTGTGCTCCTGAACAGACAAAGGAGGAGGAAGAGCTTTGGAAAATTCAGCCCGTTGAAAGACGATGACAAACCTTTTTTTTTTTTTTTTTTTAATCCGTTTTTAGTCTTGCACTCATGGTGAGTTTTAAATATCCAGGTGTTACAAGATGTAAGAAATAATGGGGCAGAATAGTGATTATGAGTGGTAATTAGTCACTGATCAGTTCATTTTAGTGGCTTGTCTAGCATGATGCTTTTTTCTACCCACAAACTAGGAGTAAGGATTTAAATATTTCTCTTGTCTACTGGTTAATAGGTGTCTTAGAATAAATTTACAGTGACAGGTTCTTGTATTAATAATGAGTGTAAGTAATGAAAAACCAATAAACTTTATCAGCCTGTAGACTTTTATGTTTGTTTTCTACCATCTACCTTGTTTGCATTTCAGAGCAGCTATAGATACTTTCCTTCTGCTTTTTCTCTAGTATTGTAATTTTAAGCAATGTTCCAGATGCTGCTGCAGTTATGGAAAGCAGATATTGAATTACTGGGGTTAAAGTTAAGTATGGAGCAATTTTGTTAAAAAAAGCTAAAGCAAAGTTTTTGCTTTAAAGGGAAAAAGCCCAAGTCCAAATGCTAACTTGAAAATGAACCTGAGAATCCTGTGCAGATTAACTACACTGCTTTAGAGTACTTCTTTTTGTTTGACATAAGAGATAAGTTTCTTTTTCAGTAAACTTATAGAAATGAAGTTTTTTACTAACCTTACTCCATCTCAGAACACTTATTTTTGAATTATTCATTTGAAGGTTGCTTGCTATGGAGAGATCACAGTTCCCACCATCTTCATTTGTCTGACTTCTTTCCTGCCCTCCTTGAACATGCCTGTAATTCATCACTGCTTTCCCTATTTCTGAGGTCTATAGGAATGAATATCTTTTAAACAAATAAATAGTTGTGCCTATCTCTTTTTTTGTCACCTTCTCAGTATTTTCTCTTAAGTTTTTCTTACTACCTTTATGGCATATTGAAAAGCCTGGAGAGGGGAGGAGGTGGCTCTTTCCAGGAGATCATGTTTTTTTCTGTTCCTTTTAGCAGGACACCTGACAATCTCCTTTCCTTTGCACCAACTCATCTCCTGCCCCAGACCTGGAGAAGCTTTGAAAAATGAGAATATTGTACTTGAGGCAGAGACAACAAGTTAAGCTGTGTGATGCTATGAACGTGTGCCTTGTTGTCTTTGCCTGCCAAGGCCAGCTCTGCAACTCAGGCGCCACTGATTTTAACAGCACGGAGTGGGAGCTGAATTCCATCTCTAGGAAATTCTGAAAGAGGTGAAAGAGGTTATTATACTTTGGATATCTTTTCATAACAAAGTTTTTGAGACAAATGCTTAATATTTTCTGCCTCGAACACATCACTTAGAATATCTTGACTGAATCTCTGGAAAATAAATAAAAACTGATGGTCCACATTATAGGTAACATTTGGCTGGGTTCAGTAGTGACATTTTTCTCAAAAATGAAGAGACAATCATGAGAAAAGAAGTTCGGAAGGGTATTGTTGGTGAAGCAGCATGTCAGGTGTGGTAATTTATTTTTCATTTAATCTGTGTGTTTTCCCTTTCATCCAATACTTAGGGAACATTCTCACTAACAACCACTTGTGTAAAAGTCTTCTTAGACCTTTTCAGTTCAAGTTTCTGTTATGCTGAGCACTCCTTAGCAGATGTGTCCCTTGGATAAGTGGAGTTCCAGGGAATCCTTTTAAATTCTGAATGATCTACTTTGAATATTAGTTTATTTTGCAGAATAAGGGGGGAATAATTTCTTTTGAAGAAAAGTTATCACTATCACTGAATTGTGAAATAAGATTACTGGTAAATCATAATTTTTTCAGTGCAGCTGATGGAAGAAATAAATCCATCTAGGCACATCTAAGCAAAGTATTTACAGCTCCCTTAAACAGCCTTTCTAACTCATATTTCCTGTATAAATCAGTCTTGTTTGTGACCTTGGAAATACATCAGAATTACAAAAATAACTAAATTGCTTTCTGACAGCTGAAGCTGAGGTTCTTTTAACTTACCATTGCCTTCAATTTCACAGAAAATGTCCTCTCTGATTAAATACAATTTTAACATTACAAAATGCTTTAGGGAAAAAAAAAAAGCTAAGTCTAAAGTGATACTTTCATACTACCAATCTGAATTTTTACTACCATCTGTGAGTTTGACCACAATACACTGTAAATATCTGTTGACATGCAATCTCAGAAAGAAGTCTGGCTTCAAGTCTGTAGTTATAAATTCCTTTTAAATTCTTTTAAAAACCATTGCATTAGAAATGTTCTTCTTTTAAGTTAAGATATATCCCCATAGGAATTTCCTAACACTTCACCGGAGGTTTTTTGTCCCTGGGCCAAAAGGCCAAGACAGCTAACCCTCTATTTGTTCCCTATCTCTTTTAAGGCTAACCTAGACTGCTTGCTGTTTCTTTTGAAAGTTCACCCTGCTTCCACTGACACAAGTCCTGACCCAAATGCTTATTGCAGCTTGTCTTCTGCCTTGTAGTTTCTCAGGCACAGAGAGCACAACTGTCATAATCCTTTAGACTTTACTGATGTCAATATATTGATGTTAGGAAAAGATCAAGCTGGAAGATTTTGGTCACCTTTCCTTATATCTGGGCAATGCCCAGGCATAGTAGACTATAAGTTGATGACAAGGGAAGTTTTTGGTATTTAAGAATTGAGCACTGATAAAAAGCCAAACTAAATAAAACCAAAGCAGGTAATGAGAAAATACAAGGCTCAAATACTCTTGGTTGGTTTGGGTAATTTGTGTGAAAGAAGTTCAGATTTAAGAGGAATATTGTTGTTACTACATCAATCATTACAGTCCTCCTTCTTTTGAGGGAAGAAATTAATGGAATTTTCTCTGCACTAGAAACTGGAATTTCACCTGGCTCTGCTGGCAGCAATATTCCAGTTTCATCACATAATAGTAACGTTTTCATGCATGAAGTCTTGTAAACATCCATAGTTTTACCAAAATTAAAACCATAATTTTCCCATTCCCTCTGGAATGGGAAGTTAGCATGTCCTTACATTCTGTACACCCTTTTGTACATTTTCTTTCCATGCACAAAATCATACAAAACCAAAATCAAAAGTTTCGATGCTGGCTACAGCCTTTAAAAGAAAACACTTCACATTTAATCTGTGGAGTTGTTCATTAGTAAAATCTTAGAAGATTCCACCTACACTGAACGACCAATTCTTGTTACTGCTGTATGACATGATTAACACCTAAGAAACTAAAATTTACACGAGGAAAGGCAACCAGGAAGAGAAATAGAAAAGTAGAGGCAAAACAAAATAAATAATTGCAGAGGCTGAAAACTGAAGGCATAAACTCATTGAAGGCTACAAGGAAGATTTCCAACTTCAATACTTGACTTTACAAACATTGTGTTTGTTTACTTTGTTGGGGAAAAGGATTGTGGGAGATTTTAATTGCAATTATTATTATATTTGTAATGCAACTGCAATTCTACACAAAATCTATGGCACAGTATGCTACCTTCTAATCTGAAAGCTTCCCCAAAGAAGAGAAGAAGGCACTTGCAGAGTTTCCCATGATGACTGAAAGGTTCCAGCCTTCTGCTGGAGGTTCTCACTTTCCTACAGTAAGGGACGGAGTGGGACACTGCTTTTGTATGGTGAGGGGATACCAGACGTCTGCTGCCCAAGGGTTTGAGGAAGTGGGTATTGTTTTCAGCCCTCTGAAATGCTACAAGACTTATCTGCAGTCCCTGATCTTGCCTGGTCTTTTCATCAAGGTGAACTAAATAGAGTCTCTAAGCATGGGGATCCATGTCTTATTTCTGCCTGAAGGTATTAAAAACACAAACTGATTCTGCAGTTACCTTTATAATTAAAGGTCAGTGCAACTTTATAGCCTTCAAAAATGTACCCCTGATTTACAGGAAAACATAAAAGTCAGAGGAGAATTAGGTCATGTAATTTAAAGATCATTATTGTCATTCGCTTTGAAATAATGCTTCCACATTGGAATTGAAGTTACATTATTCATTGTGATTTGTACTTTTAAAAAATTGGAGATAGACAATATTTTTTTCGGGCCTTAACCTTTAGCTAGAATGAATTATGGTAATTGTTGTAAATAGAGTATTAATGTTAGCAAATATAAGATTAAAAGAAGATCTCTGCCAGGAAAACATTCAAGAAAGAAAAATTTATGAAGGATAAGGGAAAATGTTAGACTTGTGAATATCATTGTGATTAGAAGGTTATTTTTCAAAATAATATAGCTATAATTTTTAAAACCAAAACAGAACTTAATATTGGCTTTGACAGTGCAAGAATGTGGATGCAGATGAAAATAGTGGTGCTTCAAGGGGTAGTTTGGACAAAAGGATAATGGAAGTTTTACATGTGGAGTTTTGCATTCATGAACAACACTTATCTGAAGAAAAGAGCTGAAATATGCAGGTTTTGGTTTCCCCTTCCCTCCTCTCAACACACTCAACAGGGTGAAGTAGATTTTCTTTCCTTTTACCTACGTAAAGATTTAGCAAACCCTGTAGGATGTACATTTATGCTCCTCTCAGCCTGAAGAATCTGAATTTGAAAGGGACTCAAAAGAAAACACAACTAAGTTTGGCATGAAAATTAAGCTTCTGATTATTTGTAAAGTGGGCAGAGACATTTTTCTTTCTCTAAGTATTTAAATTTTTTTAAACTAGAAAAAGAATAGCAGCTACGGAAGTTGGACTAGGTACTGCTGGTTGCCTTCCAACAGGCAAAAAAGATTCCAAAAGAAATCACAAGTTTTCCTGAATAGATCTCAGAGGATCTAAAGTAATGAATCTCTGACAAATTAAACCAGAAGCCTTTTTTTTCAGTCTATTTTCTTGTATATCTAAGGAAATGGTAAATCTTTGAGCAGGGAGATGAGAAAAGGTGGTGGCAAGTGAACAACTGATTCTTTCCTGAATTTGTTACAGCTGCTTTCTCCCTCTGCCCTGGAGCAGTGCTGTTCCAAGCCAATTTAAATGACTTTGACAGACTCATCACAATGTAAAAGGGATTTTTTCTTACCTTCTTTCCTCTGTGACTAACTTACTGGGCAGAAAGGAAGCTGACAGGAGGAAGTATGAGGGGGATAGATGCTATTGCTGCATCCTTGTCCTAACTAATATTTCAGGTGCTGGTGTTAGCAGAAAAAAATCTACAATTCTGCTTTTACTTTCCATTTGCAAATGGAACACACTAGAGAGATAGTAAAAGTCAGGGCTTCCAGCCATTTGAGCAACCCTAGATATGAACTAGCTACTCACAGGAAAATCCTCTTTTTCTGCATTTACATATATTTCTGATTTTACACCTGTGTATATATGTAGATTGAGTTTTTTCTTTCTTACAGAAATTTAATGTAGATTTCTGACTGATACTTTAATTAAAAAATTAATATCTTTGCTAATGCTTTTACAGGTGATATCGAAGCCTTTTGTTCCTTTCATCCAAATGCAATGCAGTACTATAACTTGCAACTTTAAAACTTAAACATTTATAGAAATATCAAGTTTCTGCTCTAGGTTCTGAAAGTGTTTTTGTAACAAATATCTTTCTTCTTTGACAATTATTTTCAGTAGCTTCATTTTTAAATGCGGAAAATGAGTGTGGGGATTCAACAATGCTCATTATATTATTTGTTCCTTTTTCATTAAAATCAAAGTAGCATATCCAGGTGATTTTTTTTCACCAACCTGCACATTCTGGTCACATTCATTATTTTTCACATGGCTAGGCAAATCTCATAAGATAGAAGCAGATGGTGACAGCTTCCTCATACCATCAAATCAAATTGAGATAGCAAAAATAAACATTGGTACCAAGCTTAGAAACCAGGTGAACAGTCTGCCTTCTGAAAAACTGTGCCAAATTTTAGAAATCATGGATAAAGTTGATTAAGAAATAACCACGAACCTCGAAAAAGAATTTTTAGGAGAATATTGAAGATATGAGACTACCTAAAACTTAATGTTCTATATCAAGATGGGGTTTGTTTGAAAAGTGTGAGTATTCTCCCTCCAGCCTTTGTGTTCAGAATGTGCTCTGATCAATAATTCAGTGCCACCTGAGGTTCACTATTTGAAATTTAGGAACTACAAGTAATGTTTGCAGTGTTTCCTCAACCCTCTCTGTGAAACATTAAAAAATCGTAGCACTAAATGCAGTAAAAATATTGCTACTTTAGGATGAAAATCTGTATAGTAAATATCACCCAGGTTCACTGTCTTAATGGCAACATTAAGATTTGGTTCTGTCATTTTCTCTTCTTATTAATTTCTTTTGTGTTTCAATTTTTTTTCATCGCTCAGAGAGCCTTGCACCATGGTACATGGGAAACAACTGCAGGAGAAGAAACAAATACTTTGGGAATATCATACGTACAATACATCGCACCAGCCTAAGATGTACTCCTGGTTCTGAGCGTAAAGTATAAGAAACAAACATTTTCACCGATTCAGGACTTGCAGCATGTTTGCCAGAAGGAAATGCTTGTCTGGTCAAAAGAGTGAGGGCACTAGATTCTTTCAATGAAATTATTATCAAACTTCTAAAGCCAGGTCAAATATTTCCGTGTTCTCAAATAACAAAACAAGCAAAAAACAAAACAAAACAAAACCCCCAAAAAAAGAAACAAAAAAAACCCCCAAAGCAAACAAAAAAACCACCCCAAACATCCCTCAACTTGAAAAGAAAAAGCAGTCTTTTATTCCATATGTAACATTTCCATCTCAGATGATTATCTTTGTTAAATTTGTATGCCACAGGAACGTGGGTATATTACTGATGGAAAAGTAGGGCAACTGATTGAAAAGTGATATAATTTCTATATTACAAAACTGTTGCCTTTGAAAGAAGAGTATCAACCATAGGTAAACACATAAGTAAAGGTATCTATTTTCATTAATGCTTTTCTGTGACAGTTAAGGTGTGTGGAGTATTGCAAAGGGAGAGGTTTTATGAGAAGTAGGCTGGGACAATAAAATAGGATTTGCCTTATACTGGTATGGTATAATTTATAAATAGGGAGAATAACACAGTTCAGGCAGAAGGGTTTAGCAGTCCCTCTCATTTGGAATGTTCTCTTTGTTATCTTCCAGAGGGTGACTTATCCTGTAAAAACCATGTTACACAACCCATTATGTGTCTTGATATTCATCGCAAAGTAAATGTTATGACAAATTAATTTGATGAAAAGATACCATTAAAAATATCACAGCAAAAATGAAAAGTGTTGTGATTAACAGAGTTCTAGTGTAGTCAAAGGCAGGCTGTATTTTAGATTTTTGTAATACTCTGTACCTAACTGAAATAAGTAGTATCTAAAGTTGCCATCTAAACTTCAGGTGGCAAATTGTTTGATCACCAACAGGATGTGTTCTAGATGTGCTAACATAGGACTGAGGGAAAGAAAATCCTCTTGTGTCAATGAATAACACTTATGAGTATTATATTAGAATATTATATATTATTTGTATAGTAATAATAATATTATAATACTTATAATTTGGTACTGTGTCCATGCATATGGAAATGTCAGTCTTACAGTGATTTTTCTTGTCCTTCAATTAAATCCTCTTATAATTTTGAGGATGTGAGAGAATCATGAAATGTTACTGTTAACTTCAAGCCTAAATCCATAATCTCATTGGAGTAAAGGCGTAATTCACTTCCTGATCTACATTTCTGTGCTGCCTGAGAAATATGGAACGGTAATATCACGTCAGTTTACATATGTCTTTTAGATTTCTTTTTTTTCCTTTGTAATCCCAAATGATATAAACACTTTTATTTTAATAATAACAAACTATTTTTTACAGCCTCAATCAATGTATGTATCAGCCAACTTAAAAAAAAATGCTATAATCTATGTGCCATTGGCTATGAAATGTGTTCATTTTCCTGCTTACTCCTGCTATACTTTTTCTTCTATTTATTGCATTGATTTTAAGTCATCAGGCAACACATAGCATGGATTTCCATTTACTTCCTTGCTTGTGTCAAGGATCCCTTTGACATTTGACTGCATTTTTCAGATCCCTCTTTTTATCTTTCCTCACCATTCTTTATCCTTTCCCTACATTGTCCTTTTTCCTCAAGTCTTCCTTTTACCTGATGGGATGGGATACACTGAAGAGGATCAGTAACAATTTGGGATTTTTGCTTCCGCCTTTGATTCCTTACTTCAAAACTAGGAATTTTTTTTTTCCAAGTCTTACAGGAAGAGAACAGCAACAGTATTGACTCTGTCAGATTCTTTTCCTGACTCCAAATTGCCTTCCCATCCTCAGACACAGGGGTCTTTTTCTTCAGGAGAAAAACGTACACCATTAACTAATCTTCAGACCTTAAAATTGTGGAATTCTAATTTTCAAATTATCTGAAAAGTAGTCCAAAACAACAAAATGGGGGGAAAAGATGATTACTGTATACTTAAATGGATACATTATTGCTGAAAATGTGGGGCGTACATAATCAAATATTTAACAAAGGAGCTTGAACTTTGGTTTTTACGTGAATTTCCTCCAAGACTTCCTTACAAATTGCTCTGACATTTAAATAAATTTAAATTTATTTACCACAAGATATGTTGAAATGAGACAGCATATGTCCACTAATTTAACAATATTTCTGACAAGTTCATAGCATCTCCCTCATTAGAGCCATTTCTTCCTTACAGAAATATTCTCCCAGGACTCCTTTTAGCAGGAGTGTTTTGGTGCAAAGGCTCCTCCTGCAAATGTTCACAGAGTACTAACATGACATTTCAATAGTATTAAAACCTGTTCAAGTTTACTTGCCAGCTTGTGCCCTATTTGCAATTAAAATATGCCTTCCTTTCTAATCATCTGCTGCTTTAAATGATCATTTCCTATTCATTTAATAATATATGCCAAGTGCCTTCCAAACATGTTTTATCCTTAGACTGTCTCATCATCATCTTGTGTGGTAGCAGTGCCCCTCTCAAAAGAAATGAACAACATAAGGAACTCCAAATGTCTAGGTGGAAGTTCAAGTTACAAAAATACAAAATGTCTGTAGCAAGACCTATCTAAAAGACACCAACACATTTTTAACATTCAATAAAAAGTGGGAAGCAGCTGGAGAAGCATTTGGGCAATTTTGATCAATCAATGACTGCTTTGAACAACATCTATTATTTGTGCATTGAAGAATCTGTAATATATTACCATAGAGATGATACTGGAAAAGTAGTATCAGTTTCTAAAATACTAATTGGAAAATAATAATGATCCTGATTCCATAGAAATAAATGTGTTACACCAGTCAAGAAGGAATTGCTAGTTTTGATTGGAGTGCCAAAAAAGGTACATCCATCAAGGGGGAAGAAAGAGTTATTTGTATTTGCAAACATTTTGTGAGTCAAGTTTAATTTTTTGAGTAAAAAAATATTGCCACTGTTTGAGAGAGATTTAGATAATCTAGCAACAGGATTACAAGTTAGCACCATCTTCCCCAAATAGTTTATGAGACCAGGCTGTGGAAAATGTTCAAGATGAATCTGGGAGAAGAGATCTTTTTAATATCTTTACAACACTGCAGCTATGTAGCAGAAAAAGGTATGACATAAATAAAACAAAATGAAATAAAATGTAAAAATCCAATGATGAAATAAGATAAAAACTAATAGAAATTAGGTCAATCATCTTAATATTTTAATCCCCTCTCCCATGTCAAACACTTTTGATATCATATTACTTAATTCTGGGCCTAGGCATATATTTTATATTCTGATAACTGTCACAATCACAGATTTTTTTTCCTACATGCTTCAATTGTGACTAATGTCCATGATATGGAAAAACTAGTTCTTCTTTTGCTCTTGACAATTTAATGTACAGTTTGAGGGATTTTTAAAATGTTTTTGTTCTTTGTGAATACTGGTACCTCATTCTTGAGGTTTTCAATTTTCTGTTTTAGAAAATGCATGGTAGTGTACAATTACTTCATAACACTCAGAATATTCACTATGGTAATAGAGCTGATAATCTTGGCAGAGCTAATGAACAAAGTTCAATGCTATTTCCAGAATGGATGGGTCTATGCAAATTTTAAATACTACTTACAGCATGTGTGCTCTCTCAGAATTTTATTAATAAAGACAATATCTGAGCAACAAGACAAATACTGGTCCTCAGAAAATGCAGCTCATGTCTTAGGCAGCTCAAGACAAAATAAGCAGTTAAAGCACTTAAATTGTGCTTTACAGTTTTAAATCAACTTGTTGATGGCCAGAGCACCAAGTGTAGTGTGGGTTTGTCCTCACAGCCTTGACTACCAGCCTGCCTTTCTCTGGTGGTATCAAGACAGCTGTTATTGCTGAAATTATTTATTTGCTATTTTTAGGAGATAAAGAAATGGTGTTTAAGAGGAACCCAAAGCAGTTTATGCCAATAAACAAGTCAACATGTTTGCACTTTTATTTTAGAAATGTTTGTCTGTGGTTCACATAGAGTTACTCATCACTGGGTATCAGTAAGTTGATTATGCAAAGTAACAATCTGTTTTCAAGCTTCCAAAGAGATCCAGTATATCATCTGCATCTAAACTCCTTCATGTTATGCACTGAAAGTCAAAAAAAAAAAAAAAAAAAAAAAAAGATATTTGCTTCAGAAAACACCATTATCTCAGGAGATGTCAACATTTCCTACAATACCCAAAACCACAATATAATGTTGTGATTGATTTTTTTTTTTTTGTGTCAAACAGAAAACCTGTTAACAGAGATAGTGTAATGCACTTGTAAGCTTATAAGCAAAATACAAAGCACCAGCACCTCCTCTTCTCCTCCCTCACCTCTCCCTGCCAAAAAAACCTAACCCATGCTCTAATTTTCTTGTTTGTTTTTCCTTGTCCCCGTTCTGTTTTGCATCCCCATCAGTTCAATACTTTCTCAACCACCATGCCACCCTGTTTTTGTCTCTGTCAGCTTGCTAAACAGTGTGCCACTAAATCTGAACTAGTTGGCTTTTAAGCAGTTCTCACTCTGCCCTTTGTCTGAGTGCAGAGAACAAAAGAATGATAAACTCTACTAAAGGCCTCTTGCCCCCCTTATCTTACAGCCTAGTTTACAGTGAGCAACCTATATAAATATGTTTAGATGTGAACAACGGTCAGACAGCACCAGAAAGATCTGTAGGAATTTCAAATGAAACAGAGGAGTTCACGAAGCAGAAGCCTTGAAAACTGTTGAGCACTGCAGAAAGAAAAAAAAAAAAGCAGACTATGAAGTTTTTTCTTGCTTGAGCTCATGTTACACAAGCTGTTTTGGGATCATGGAGAACATACCTGGAGCTCTGAGCTGAAAACTGCCCCTTGATAGGGGAATTTGTCTTTTATGAAGGAGATTTAATTGCAGCCATCTTCAAACAAATTGGAAAATAACCAGGAGATAAGTGAAAGATTCATTTAATAATCTTAACAAGACACAGCCTAGAGCATCTGAAGAGCTTTAACAAGTGCTAATGATTATACCTGAGAAAATATCTGATTCTCACTCAGAATTATTAATTTAGGAGGGAGGATAAGAATTCATAACAATTTTAATGGGGGGAATTAAAAAAAATTAAAAAGTGTGAAACTGAATAAAACAATTAATGTTATAAAAACTTCCAGACACAAATATTTACTAGTTCTTTAAAATATGACTTATTTTTCTTCTATGTATTTTTCAAGATGGTTTTTCTATTGTCCTGTGCATGGTTGATTTATTGATACATTCCAACAAATCCCAATAATTTCCCCAAAAATGTTCTTCCATTTGGTCTTGGAAAACATATGTGCGGAGTCACAGATCTCTGTAATGTCAGGGGAAAGACCTAGATGATATCTGAATCCAATACATAGTATTCAGTATAACTTAAAATCACAAGATATAATCACAGTAATATAATCACTGTGATATAATCTGGATCCAGCCTAAAATCAATCACTTCTTCATCCAAACTCCCAGAAAAGAAAAGCAATCTGGTTACACAAATGAATCAAACCATGGTTTGCTTGTGGTGGATCTGCCTTCCGTTTCTCAGGTCAGGGTCCTTGGATCATCTTGTTGTGTGGTACTTTGTGGTTGATTGTTATAGTTATGTCACTGCAGAAATACAACAAAAAAAATCATAAACACATTTGTCACTATCTTTTCAATTGTGGGAATTGAAAACTGATAATTAATTTCTTTTTTTTTTTACTTTTAAAGAGGTCAAGCATTCTTGAGTCTGCAGTACTGAAGTCAGAAATGCTACTGTATCTTTGTTATCTGATGAGGGAAGCCTTGAAGAGAACTAAAAAATCTGACTGTGATACGCTGAAATTTTTTACTCAGTTTTCAACAAACTACTGCTTTGAGACCTTTCAGTGTTACACTTCATCCCGAGTTTTCAGACTCTGTGAATATCTGTACTTTATATATTATTTTCCTCAAACATATTAGTTTGTATTTTTCCCATTTGAAGCTCATTTTGTAATTTTCTGCCTGATTCCTTAATCTCACTTGGTCCCATTTGTATTATGCCTTTTTGCTCTCTGGTGTTCACCTCAAGTTCTAATTTATTCTCACCTGCATATTTCATTAATGTATTTTTACTCCCACACGCACATTATTAATAAAGACGTTAAACTGAATGACTCTCTACAGAATGCTATTAAATATTCTCCCCTACACTCCAAATCTAATACTTTGAGCCCTTTTTTGTACAGCCAGCTCTCAGCCCTTGTGACAATGCTCTCTGCAAGTCATTGGGAAGTAATTTTCAGTAGAAGTCTGCAAGTTATCATAACACTTCACTAGATTCCAGACATGTATATTGCATTCCCTTTATGCACAAAGTAGGTAATACAAATAGCAAAGTCTGTTTTTAGGAAATAGGTTCTATGTTCATTACTTGATGACTAGGTTTGGGATTGGGGAAAGAATGATCTGAATTACTTTTTTGTAACCTTTGCATGATGATGTATAGAGCACTGTTTTCAGCTGTACCCAGGGTCACAGAATCACAGAATCACAAGTTGGAAGAGACCTTCAAAATCATCAAGTCCAACACATGCCCTAACACCTCAACTAACCATGGCACCACGTGCCACATCCAGTCTTTTTTTAAGCACATCCAGGGAGGGTGACTCCACCACCTCCCCAGGCAGACCATTCCAGTACTTTATCACTCTTTCCATGAAAAACTTTTTCCTGACATCTAACCTATATTTCCCTTGGTGCAGCTTGAGACTGTGACCTCTCGTTCTGTTCTTGCTGCCTGGAGAAAGAGACCAACTCCATCTGACTACAACCACCCTTCAGGAAGCTCTAGAGAGTGATAAGGTCACCTCTGAGTCTCCTTTTCTCCAGGCTAAACACCCCCAGCTCCCTCAGCCGTTCCTCACAGAGCTTGTGTTCCAAGCCCCTCACCAGCCTCGTTGCTCTCCTCTGGACATGCTCAAGCATCTCAACGTCCTTCCCAAACTGAGGGGCCAGACCTGGACACAGCACTCGAGGTGTGGCCTCACCAGTACTGAGTACAGGGGAAGGATGACCTCCCTGCTCCTGCTGGCCACACCATTCCTGATCCAGGCCAGGTGCCATTGGCCTTCTTGGCCACCAGGGCTGGCTCATGTTCAGGTGGCTGTCTACCAGTGCCCCTAGGTCCCCTTCTGCCTGGGCATTGTCCAGCCACACTGTCCCCAGTCTGTAGCACTGCAGGGGGTTATTGTGGACAAAAATGCAGGACTCAGCACTTGGACTTATTAAACTTCATTCTGTTAGACTCTGCCCATCCATTCAACTGTTCCAGGTCTCTCTGCAGAGCCCTCCCACCTTCCAACAGATCCATACACGCTCCCAGCTTAGTGTCATCTGCAAACTTATAAAAAAAAGACTCAAAGGTTTTTTCCATTAAAGACTCATGTCTTTTCAATTCCCCTGGTATCAGGACCTGTTTCTGTTGCTTACAATGTTTAGCACCAACCCTTTGTTCTCAGGATGGATAGCAGGGAAAAAGCTCCTTCAGACAAACCCTTCTGCTGATCTGTAGTGAAGCTTCCAACAAGCTCTACTGCCAGTGCTCCACCAGAGACAACAAAGTCACCTTTGTGTTCTCTGCAACTCTTCCATCACACCCTTACGTGGGAGAAATGGCCCCAGCTCAAACTCCTGACCCCAGTGCCTGGGAAGGCAGCACGCCTCAGTGCTGTTATGGTTTTACTTTGCTCAGTCTGCTTTTAATATACTTCCTTTTCTGTGTTAAATTGTTTCCCACCTTAGCAATTTTCTCCCAGCTACTCATGTTCTCCTCTAATTACCAGGCGCAATTAGAATAATTCTACTGCTTTCTACAGATTCTGCAGTTTGGCGGTGGAATCGGATTGGGATCGAGTTCAGCTGCGGTTTTCTGTCTAGCAAAGCATACGTGTGCTTCAGGAAGGTAAGTTGGATGCCTGTTGTGTATGTCCAACTGTTTAAAGCAATACTCAGCACCAAAACAACACTGAAACCATTCATTAGGAATTTATGCAGTGACTGGAAGGGAAAAGTCACTTTTCCCCATTCTTTATTTTAGATTTGTGCAAAAGATTGCACCAAAAAGAGTCCAGCCACAAAATGAAATTTGGACTTGTCCCATAGACGCAACAGCTAGGAGAAAAAAGCAGTTTGCTTTAGAATGACTGTTGGATTAGCTGCCTTTAAGACTTAACAAACAATTCAGTTCCAAACAGTGTATTTTGACATCCAAGCTGTGTGCCCTGGTGTTTCAAACCATACACTAGATAAATTATTAAACCTATGTGGGCTGCTTATTTCCATTTCAAATGAAACACAAATCAAATATGACATTTGAAACTTTTCTATAATGTCTATAAAGAGAGTGCTAAGAACACAGGCTTGTAAAAGAGGTTTATTCAGCGCTTATAAGAGTGACCTATCAATAATGAAAGTCACTAAAAATACAGGTCTTCCATAGGATGATTAGGAGAATATTTGTGGATTAAAATGTTGAAACACTGACTGTAATGTCTGTCTCAGTTTTCCCTAGACTTCTTTCTCCAAATCCCTCTGGCCAGTGAAGTCACTCATGACATAGCCCCTCTTCAGCTGCCCCTAAGATGTTTAGTTTGATTTTTTTAGTGCTAAACTGTGTGGATTCTGGTTTGCTGAGTATTTTAGTTATGTAAAGACAAGATGGGTTCTCTGCTTCTTTCTGTGAAAAAAAGGACAATGTCTGGTAGGAGTTCTGTCAGTGTTTTCAGGCCTTTATAGCTAATGAAAGCTCATTTGCAATAAAGCAGTCCTCGAGTTTCTCTAGCTTGAGATTCACCCTATTTATAAAAAGATTGCGCATAAGATATGAGCGTGATCTTCTAAACACTGATGTTGGGCATATTTTCTATGCTTGTTATGATAATATATTTAGAAGTTACAAAGAATTTCCAGAGCTCAGTAAGCACAGTAAGAGGTAAGATTCACTAGCTCATCAGAGCAGGAAAAATAATGACTAAAGAGTAAATTCATGCCATGCTAAGTTAGATATTCTGAATGCTCTCTGAGTAAAATTATTCTGGCACTAGAGTCAGGACAGTCCAACATTTTGTTTAGATATATAAAGACAAGTGCTTAAAATATGTATGGTTGTTTAGGTGTCATAAATTTTATTTTATTTTATAATGCACAAAACTTTTAACTTCACTGATATTTTAAAACTTGTTATGATTTTTAAGTATATGCTTAGAACAAGTTCTATTTGTAGAATTCAGCAGAACTAAACTATGTCTTTAATTGTTATAAATGTTGAGATTTATGATAGATTGGGGGTTCAAAGAGATTTATGACAGCTTTTTCAAAGTGATCAAATTTAGAAAGCCACTATAAGGGGGCTGAATATATGGAAGCTAGGACAAAATGTGTACCTGAGAGTTTTCTTCCTGGGTGTTCAGTTTGGTTGCCCCAGATGGAATTTCTAAAGTTCAAATTTTCCATGTTTGAACACAAGTGCTTTAACCATGTCCCTGAATGTGATATAAATCACTGCAGACCATGCAGCAGATGTGCCATTACTTCCCCTGTGTGAAATACTTGCTAAGTAGACAGCTATAAATAGAGGCACAACCTGAAATTTCCAAGACTCTTTCAAAGAATAGTTCTAATTGATAAAGTTTTAGTAAGTGTTTCATGCAGGAACATAAAATACACGGTGAACCTAAATCAAAGTTTAGTGCTGTGTTGCTGGAGGAAAACGTAAAAAAAAAATTCAGGGGCTGATGAAGATTGGCAAGGACATTATCTTTTGAATCTTTGTAACATATCTGGTCAAAAATCTTCTGTTGAAAGCCATTTCCAACAGAAAATAACATTCTACTAAATTGTTGTTTTGCTGTCTTTCAATCAAAGTATTAGCATTAAAGAAGTCCAAACCAGAAAACCTTGAGCAAAATCTCCAAAAGACAATTTCTCTCCTCTCACTCCCTCCATTTTGCTTAGTAACATGCAGAGATGATAAACTCTTACTCTCTTACTTGATTCACTTTTGACATATGTCAACATTTTTTCCCTGTAGTTTTCTTACAGCTACTGTTTTGCTAAATTTTAAACTATATACCCAGACCTATTATTTTTTTATAAACTCTGGCTGACTACAGCTAAAAAAAAAAAAAAAAAAGAAAATTTGTCTTGAGTCTTTAACACATATTTGCAAACCTCATAGCATGGGAAAAGGAAGGGAAAAAATTTTAAAAAATTTGCTCCTCATGACCATGAAGAATAAAATAAAAAAGTAATTAGATTAGACTCCAGCACAAAGGAACATGGATCAGATACTATGAAGATTTTGATGATAAAGATATAGAAAGGAACAGAATAAATTGCTGGGGAAAACTGTAGCTGCCATCATGGGAACATTTATTAATAGGTTCGATAAACATCAGCCAAGAGTGACAGAGATAAAATTAACCTTGTGTGAGGCAAGGTGCCAAACGAAGCTTCTTGAGGTGCTTTACAGACTCACTTTTCCATGATTCTGTCCCGTAGGTGTGGATGTGTCATGAGCAGTTTCACAGCTGTCAGTGGGACATCTCAGAAATGCTAACCTCTTGTGAAAGACTCTCCATGGTCCGAATATTTACAGTCTGACAGAAGCAAAAAGAAGAAAACACATATTTTGGTAGCACTCTGTTTTCTGCTTTTTGGGTTGTTTACCAAAAGTTACTCAACATATATTTTAGATTATGAAGAGATAAATGCTTCTTACAGGGTTTGGGAAAAGGTCACACTATCTATTCCTTGGAAAATTCCTTTTGTGTTCTAAAGCTGCACTTTTACATAAAGGAATATCCAGCAGAAGGCAAGTGTAGACAAATACATTAACAATCATTACACAGTCTATCTTGAAAATTTTTAAAATTGGAGAGCTTTGAGGTTTCTCAGGCTTTCTGTGTTCCAGTTTCCTGTTAATTCTCTAGACACTAGGGAGCTGAGAAACAAAAACATTAGAGAAACACAAGAGTTATCCAGCATCCCTGAAGCATGGGAGGCAGTTCTTCATCAGGAAGTGCAGAAGCTTGAAAATTGCTACCTTAGCTCCCCTAGAGAGCCCTCACTGCAGCTGGAATTGCAACTGCAACTTGGAATTGTCTGAGCCACATTCTTCACTGATCTGATGTGGTGAGAATGGGCTGCTGGAATATACCTTGCTTGCCTCTTGCCACAAGTTTGTTAAGCCTGTTTTCATAATTTTGACAATTTCATATTTTTCAGTCAAAATCTGCTTTTACTTGGAAAACACACAACCAGGTTTGTATTTAATGCTTTAAGCTTTGGAAGTAAATCTTCTGAAAGAAGTTTTTAAGTAAAAGCAAAGCTGAAACAAAAAAAAAAAAAAAAAAAAAAAAAAAAGACAAACCAGAAAACCAGAAGTGCCTATTTGCCTACAAAATCAAACTTATTTTATATAATAGGCTTTTATAATTCTGCCAATTTTTATGGGCTTCTAGTTACATATTCCTGAGGATTTTCATATTTTGCTCCTCTGTTGCTGTGTGGAAAATCTGTGCCAGCAACACATGAATTGACTAACAAACTGAGTGTATATTGGAAACAGTTACTTTGTCAATACACAGTGTACTGCCAAATGTAAAAATGTCAAACAAATGGGAAAAAATATTCAAGAATTATTGGTTTATCTCTTGTAGTTACTACCATTTCGGTTATTCCTTGTAGCAGTTGCAAGAAAAATGTTTTCAGGCAGAAATTATTTTAATTGGCAAATTTCCTTCAATATTACGTACATTTTAACCCAATGAAAATTAAACAATTAGCTTCAAACTGCCAATGTAAATTCACTAAAGACTAAATTTACTAACTTTCTTTAGTCCTGGTATTTTATTCATACTTGGGTTTTTGTTGCTATGGTATTTTCATTGTGTTAAAGAAAAATTGGATGATATGAATATAAACTGCTTAAATATTTATGGTATGGTATTTGGCTTAGTTGCTACTATTGCATAAAAATAAGAATCTAGTCCACTGTATTTTGATAAAAGCAGAACCCTGCCTATTCTGCGTAATGAAGAGATTTCTTGGATGGAAGACTATATGGAAACCTATTCAGAAAGAAAAGAGGAAAGAGACAGTGAAAGATCACAAAGTGATAGATAAATTGCCAATACTTAAAACAGAGAAAAGGAATCTGAAAAGCCTTTATCTGACAGTATTTTGACAATAAATAAAGTCTGACTTGCAGGTTTATTCTAAGTTCTTTCTTAACAGACATAGTTCTTTTTTTTTCTTTGTTTACTCAGAACAAGATCTTCATTTCCTTCTCTTCTTTCAGTCTGAAGCTTAATGACTGTGACTGCTAATTTTGACTACCTTGACACATTCCCACTGATTTTTTTTTAATCAGCTTTAGCTGTTGTGGTACACTTGAGACATCAGATTTTAAACTCCATATATCCTGCAAGAGCAGTTTAGTGTCAGCAAGTCAGGTTTTTCCTACGAGCCAAAATTCACATCTGTTTTTACAGATGTTGGGGTGATTTTTAAAGAGTATGTTCTACTTGATTCTTTGTGAACTTGTCTAAATCAAAATCCTTATAGAATGTTTTGCATAATGCAGTCCTTCTGTTTACTTATTCTCAGAGCACAAGTACTGTTCTCATGTGTTGGGCATTCATATGATGTTTCTCTTTTTTTCTACAGCTTGGTAAAAAGCTAGCTAAAAAGTTTTGTTCTTAGATTTTTCAGATATTTCTGCCCTTAATTTCCTTTCTCCTTAGTGCTTTTTGGTATTTATGTACTGATTTATCTTCTAATGATTGCTTCTTACAGACCTCCTCAAGAACTATCTACTGTAATCTAGCTCTGTAATTCAGTATATGATTTTTGACACACCCATTTATTTTGCATACACAGCAGTTTGGGGTTTTTCCCTGTGTTTTGATCCTAAACATTTGTTTGTTCAAATGGGCAAGGAAAGAGGGATGAAATAACTTTTAAAAGGGTTTTTTAGAAGACACTAAATTTGTAGACAAGTATTCAACCAAATCCTTAATTTTTTCTAATTGCACAAATGCTGTAGGGAGGATGTGTCCTATTTGATGTACAGGCAATAGCTCTAGAGACTTTCCACAGAAAGTACCCAAATCAAATGTGTCAGTTCACAAACAGCAAGGTTGTGTTAATGTGGGTACAGGTTTGCTACTGAATGTTTGCATTAAGACATGAAGTGCCTAAGGTTGAATACACAGCTGAGTAAGGGCCAGGAGGAAAGAAGATTTTTCTTGAAATTTGTTTCTATTCATGAGAGATGTAGACTTCTTCAAACCCTAGAACCCATTTTGTTGCTGGCTGATGGACAGCATGACATTTTATTTCATTGCTCCAAAAAGTGCTGTATAATGGAATTATCTTGAACATCAACTAGGAGAGATGACTTTAGGCTGAAGGAGAGTATCTCCAGCCCCATCCCTGGAGATGTTCAGGCTAGGTTGGATGGGGCTCTGAGCAACATGGTGTAAGGTGTCCCTGCCCATGGTAGGGGGATTGGATGACCTTGAAGGGTTCTTCCAACTCAAACCATTCTGCAATTAAATAAATAAGCCTTTGAATTTAGAGAAAATAAACCAAAGGATTTTTTTTAATTTAAATTATTTGCTGCAGGTTGGAAAGTCTACAGGAGTCCAAAAGACTGTAATAGATTTGGAAGATATGTAGTATGTTATCTTTCTTATATCTGCTAAGCGTTCTAATTGTTTCATTATTGGGATAAAGAATGTGCCATCTCTCGGGGAACACAGGCAGGATTTATGAAATATTTCTTCTTAAAGGCATGCTTCACTAATAGCTATAAAATAACCACAGAGATGCATTTTTGGGAATGAGACTGGCTTGGGTCACCACATGAGATACACTGATATTAGTCATTCAGCCAATGTTCACAACTGTGCTCAATTTATTGATTCTGTGCTGAAGGAAGGAAAAAGGTCAATCTATCTGCTTTTCATGATGAAAATCAAAGAACAACATAAAAATAAAAAACAACTCACTTCTCTTTTCTTACTAGATCCGTGACATGCCTTTCTTCAATGGCACTTTTAATGATGAGAAACTCCAATGTGATTTGGCTGCTATAAGCCAAGCTAATTACACAATCTGAGATTTTGGTTTCTGTGAGTCAATATTCAGAACAACTTAGAATCTATTTGCACAATGTAGACATAAAGGTCAAATTAAAATATTAATTCTTTCCAGCTAGGTACAATATATTAAAATATATTTTCCTCTTTGTTTGAAAAGTTTGAGCTTTCAAATGCAATCAAGATACTTTTGTCAATTATCCATTTACACCAAATGACCAAGGAGGCAGCTTTGTACTGTGAACACTTTCTTGCAATTCAATGATGTGAACTTTTTTCTGTCAGACATAAGAAATTCCAAAAAGTGACCTCTCAGCAGCTTCTTTAAGTGATGCTGACTAATACATAATTTAGCTGTAAAAATATGGACTTGTAGTCACTCAGCATAGGTTTAATAAATAATATGCCTGAATACTTTCATAGTACATGCTAATATCTCTCTCTTAATGCAGAGGGTGATATTATTATATATTGAGTTCTATATTTTGTGACTATTATTTTTCCTTCTTTTCATAAAACTTTAGACACCTCTTTGTGGGTTAGGTGGTGGTAAATTCAAGTCTGTTATGGAACTAAATGTATTTTAGGATAGCAGATGATAGCACATGCAAAAATTTCTGTAAATATCTTACGCCTGGTGTAATTTTTTCACCCATCTCTGAAGAATAATATCTTTATTCTTCTGTGTGTTCCTGTTCTGTTTGACTGCATGGCTGAATTTCCTCAGGTTGTTTGTCAGGTTTAGTACAAAGTAAATGTTGCTTAGATGCTCCAAATTGATTATGTTCACCCTCAGGCAATTTCACAATAACCTATTGCAGATTAAAATCACAAAATGCTATGTCACCTCCAGTCCTTATTAAGATAATTGACCCTCCTACTGAATTAATAATCTACCTCCTGGTTGCTTAAATACTCTTGCTATGAAATAGTTCTCCTAAAGTCTAAACTGTAACATATTTTGATGAGATAATTGAACTTGTTTGTCTTCTTATTCAGTTAAACATTCTGGACTCATAAAAGCAATAAAATTCATCAAAAAAAAAGTGGAAGGCCCAATATTTGCCAGGAATATTTTCCATAATTTCTAAGTTAATTTATTCATTATAATTCTGCTATTCAAAAGAAAAAAAATATAGGTGAAAATTTAAGTTATTCAAACTCAAAATTACCAAGTAATGTATAATTTGACATTATAAATGTATTGGCTTTGAAGCAAAGCTTTTTCTGTGGTAGTAGGATACTTTCTATATTTTCCTGTAGTATGGGTTTACTTGAATTCTCAAATTAGTAGGAAATTATTTAAATATGAATTAAAATCAAGCTGCTCTTGAATAATTTGTAGTTTCTCATTGAGATAATGAGTTTCAGAAAGCTTTGAATTTCTGTCAGTGTGGAGATACAGGCACACATTTAGCAAGATGTATGGGAAATAGATTTATTTTGTTGGTTTTTTTTTTTTTTACTTGCCTACCCTTTGCTTTCCTCCCAGATGAATACAGATGAAATGAACAGACAGAAACACATGAGAACATTTTTTTCCTCATTCAGGCAACAATTATGCATCTGATTGTCAGTTTCTGTACCCCACTGCTGCCTCATCATATTCCCTTTCTACCCACATCCCTTTTTTTATGCTTCTTCTTCTAGCAATTCAGGTAAATATAGACTTCCTCCAGACAGGGCAGACAAATGGTCTGGCTCAGGCAGCCTTGCTTGAAAATAGGAATCCTTTAATTTCTTAATTTTTTCTTTTGTCCTAATTACATAGGAGATTTATGTGGGGTGGGTGACTTTTATTTAAAGCAATGGCAAGCCTATATCCATGACTTCTTGGCTCATAATTAAGTAAATTGATCAAATGGAATCCTGCTACCATGACTAAACCCTGATCAATTTCTTACCTGGGAAAGGAACCATAAAGGAGCTCTGAAAGACAAAACATCTGCTGTTTTCACCCCTGTGCACTTCACTGTCAGTGCACCTGCTCTTATCCATTGAATCAAAGCAGTTTTGGGTACTGTGTGCTCAGGGCCTGACTCCACATGGTGTATTTACATAAGTAGCCCATGGGGAGTCAGGTAAGCTACTGGCATGAGAAAAATGTTGCTGAAATTTGAACTTCAGGTTTTACGTCCTCTATAAGGCAGACAGAAAGTACTCTATAAAAATATATATCCAAACAGAAAAAGTTCAAAAGAAAAATTCTTGTATGTGGAAAATTCTTCATTCTTGAGTGTGTTTTTGCATTACTGATGCAGCATCATAATTTCTTTTCAGCTCAGAGGATGACAATGCATACTTGGAATTTCATACACTGACCTATTGGATAACTGAGTCAATCAGTCAATGCTTACTGTCAATTTTATTTCACTGCATCACACCTGGATCAAAACCCCTGGGAGTTGTATACCTCTGCTATTCTAGACCTACTTAGAAGTCCTGTCAACATACTTCTTTGAACTTCTTTTACAGTTGTACTGTATCTTGGAAACAGCTTCTTGCACCAGCCAGCCACACAGAGGACTAGTCAATAAAAAAAACCTAATCAAAATACTATATAAAATATCCACAAAATGGTCAAAGGCATTGAAAGAGCTGAAATTAATTCTCTCAGCAACCAGGGGGTGAGTGAGTCCAGTATACCGGTAAAATTCTTAATCCTTGCTGACTTTAAAGTACATAGCCTTTTTCAGGAACAGTTCTGGAGAACAGGTTACTTTCTCAAACTCCACCAGTGACTCTACATTTAGCCTTCTTTATTTGTTTAAAACAAGAGTACAGAAAATAAACAGTGATTATAAAATGCACAGGTAAATAGATATGCAAAAAAGTCCCCATATTAATTTCCATATTCACCTCAGTGAACAGTTCACCCATCCAATCTTGAAAAAGTCCCATATTAAAAAGAAGCATCATCCACATAAAGGAACAATGTTTAGCTGTCTGAGATGTCTCCTGGAAGCTTTTCGTCTGATTTTCTGAAGTCGAGTTTGCAGACATCACTATATCTTGCAAAAGTAGAGAGCTTGTCAAATAGAATTTACTTTTAAATCATAATTATTGTAGGTAACAGGTCAAAAATGTATTGTTCCATTATAATTGATAACAAAGCTTCCCTTTACTTCCCTCAAGGCCAAAATTGCTACAATTCGATTGCATTAAATGGATATCTTTCCTTTCCCCCTGAGGTATTGCTTGCTCTTCCACATCCATATATCTGATACAAGTTTTTCACCCTAAAAGCAGTTCTATGTCTTTATAGAGGATAAGGACCTAGAATCTGTGTCATCCCTCATCACAAAGACCTTTGGAAAGGTAAAACTGGCAAAGTGAGCAGGTGGGTCTGCCAATCTCTTGGTTAATTCTTGGCAAAATACTCTAGTGAAAGTTCTTCCTTGTAAATAATAGTTTCTCAGATTATTGTAAACTCATTCTTAGACCTCTCAACATTTACTATAATACATCAAAATGTATTTTTAATTTTTATATAGTTTAATTTTTTTTCACTGTGGAGTTTTCTGTTGACTCTAATGAAATTGTCTGGGGCTCAGGAAGTTATCTTGGTTTTGATTAACAGTATTAAGTTTTTTGCCATTCTGTTTCTCACCAACCATCAAGGTTCTAGATGTTTCAGGACTGATCACATTCATAATTAAGCTATGATTGTCATTCCCTCCATGAAGTGCTCTATATAGTTAGAAAATGAGAAATTCCACTAGGTTAAAAAAAAACCAAACAAAACAAAAAAAGACATCAAAAATAAATTTTTTCAGTCTCTGTCCCTTTTATATTGGTTTCCTCGGGGGACCCTCTTTTTATTATGTATCAACTGAACCTGCAACCTAAAAGGGCAAAAGTTTTTGCTGCAATGCAAGATGACTGCTCAAGAGGTAACTGTCATTGTGCTTATTTGCCATATGGGTAAACAAAAAAGCATAAAACACCAAAAGTTAACCTATTTAGTGTCTCTCTTGAGATGTGCTGGAGTGGGATCATTTCTACACCAGAATGAGAGAGCTGCAGAGCAGATCCATGGCATGCTTGCTGTATTACAGGTGTCAGCTTCTAATCTAATGGAATTACTTTCATTCCTCCCGATCCTAAAAAATATGGGTTTCACTAGACCCATAACACTTACCTGCAGGAAGTGAGTGCTGACTATTCTTTCTCTTATTCAGCAGGCAAGTTATTTGTTACTAAAATAATGCCTAATTAGAATACCACTTGCAAGCAGCACTGACTAGATAGGATATTAAATATCCATTTAAAGAAAACATATGTCTTTTAGAAACAGGAAACCACTTGCTGGCTCTTGGTCACTGGGTCTGCAGTCTAACACAGTGAACTGGTGTATATGAGAAAACACATATTCATATTTTGTAATCAGTTTTGAGAAAGAAGATCTACTTGTAAATTAATAAATATAGGGCCTGCCTTTGAAAATGCTCTGGTGCTGCTGCAAGAATCAATTACATCTGTAGAATATAAACTTATTAATAAAGAGCTGTAGAAAAAAAAAGGCAACTCTTGGATAGGAGCATGATAAAATAGAGTATTTTCTCCCTTCAGATATAGTATCTGGGATCTAACACTACTGCCTCAGAATTTTTTGTTGGCAGTAGAAATCCAAGTAGAATGAAACAGTGATTTGCTGTTATGTTGGTTCATGGAAGACTGACTGCATAATCTCGAGGAAAGGTGCTGTGCACACTTATCTTTGATTTATAACTCTGTAAATGCACAAAGTTCTGGTTCATCTATGTATGCTCAATGTAAAAGATATAAAACCAAGTTGGCTGCCCCCATAAATATTTAATCCACTGTAATCAAGTTAAGGACACAACGATAGCATGAACACATGCCTTTACTTCTGCATACCATATTAATGTGAGTCACTACAGTTGATTTAATTTGAATATTTTTCAATGTGCACTTCTGCAAGAGAAATGGGTGTTAGTCTTTTTTTTCTTACACTGTGTTGTAGATGTTTATTAGGGAAGTACTTTATTCTCTGTGCGTGCACGACTAATGTTTTGAAATTCAGATAACTTGAGTGCTTTTCCTCCCTAAAAAAACAGATTTTTCCTCCCTAAAAGCACTATTTATATTCCTTAGTTGTTTTTGGCCAGAAAATAGTCTCTACATGATTTTCAGTGCTGTAACTGTTGTCTTGTAACTGCTTCTAAATGTTTTTTCTTCCCACTATTTTTTAAAACTTTTTTATATAGCAATAAACTTTCATTTATTTTCTCACCTTGCTGTGTGTGAAAAGTGAAAGAAAAATCTTTAATTTTAACACTGTTTTTATGATGTGGTGTATGAAACTCAGTTTCATGTGTGGTTTGGTACATGAACTCATGGAGTTAAATTATTTCTATGAGTCAGGGGTAGTCAAAGTGTAATCAGCCATGAAGTCTGTGTTTCACAAAGCTGCTTACACTGAATAATTCAATATTTGAGCTTTAATGATATTTGAATAGGAATTTGTATGCAGACTGTACAGTGCATAGATGAAAGAAGGCAGACAAACTTTTGATTTCTGGCTGAATCATTAGTATGAGATCGCTTTTCAGCCTGCCGTGGGATCATCCCTCCCTGAGCCACACACGTGCAGCGCTGCCTCCGAGGGCAGGTGACCTCCAGTACCTCCACAGGTTGTGCACAGCCCCTGTGGCTCGTCACAGCTTTTTCCTGGGGACCTGAGCCACAGAACGCCCAGGGATGGCCTCTGATGGCAGAGCCGTCATGGTTAGGGATGTCATGATGAGAGTCAAGAGGCAAACCCCATGGAGGTCAGGCTGGCACTGCCCAGGGGACATTCCCATTCCAGCTCTGCCGTGAGCCTCGGCTGTGACTAATGAGGGAAGCGTTCTGGGGAGCACAGCTTGCCTCTGGCTGTGGGAGGACAAACCGTACCCATCACTCCTTGTCAGTGCCAGATGGGAGGGAAAGGGTGGGGAGGGAAGACAAAATGAGTCCAGAACAGAGGAAACATACTTCAGAAATGTCTGCATGGGGATTTTCTGCCTATACTAGAACAGCCTCTGCCTGTTCTCCACAAAGTGTGACAGGGGCATGAGTGTCAGTGATAAGAAAAGGCAGAAGTTTATTTGTTGTGATGCTTGAAACAAGGCTCTCCTGACCATAGACTCACTTGTAATCCCTGGAGCCAGGGCTGAAGCTGTGCTGGGCCAGGAATGGTGCAGGGGTGCTGCAGCCCCCTGTCCTGCTGCAGGGCTGCACCCTGCACTGCTGCCCCTGCTGTTCTGGCAGAAGACGGTGCCATGCTAGCCTGCTCTGGGGCTCTGAAGAGCTGGAGATTGGAGGCTCAGAAGACAGGGACTAGGGTGAAAGTTCTGTGGATGTTCTGGTTGACAATCATGTGCAACTAGAAGCCAAACGGGCTGGTTGCCCTCAAACAGCTCAGCTGGTCTGCCATGTGGTCAAGAAGATCCTGGAAGGGCCATGAAGCAGCTTTCATCCCAGGGAACACTGATGGATTGTACTGGCACATCCAGTTCTTCTGGGAGAGCCCAGGCTCCTGTGATCAAGAAGTTCCACCTGAATATGAGGAAGAATTTCTTCACTGTGCTGTGACCAAGCATTGAAACAGATTGCCCAGAGAGGTGATGGGATCTTCCTCACTGAAGATATTCAGGATCTGTTGCACTATGACACAAAATAACTCACACATTCACTCAAGATGTAAAAGAAGGAAAAGAGGAAGTTTTATTTCTGACCTCGCAATATATAGAATTCCAAAAATGACAGTGGATTGGAGGGTGAAATTGCCACCTCTCCAACCACACTGGTCAAACTAACAATCCATCAATTCACTCTTCTCAGAAAGAAGAATGCAAAATAATCATTATTTACATGAACAGTGCGTGAGAACTCTAGTAGAAATATGTAAACATCAGAAGGCAAAGAAAACTTTTAAAAGGACTTTAAAATTTTTAAAATTACAGGGCAACTAGGATATCTCTGGACAATCCTGAGTCTAGGATGACCCTGCTTGAGCGTGGAGATTGGATCAAAGACTGCTGCAGTCCCTTCCAATCTTGTCTATTCTGTGATTCAGTAATTCTGGGACAAAGGGATGCAAATATTGGTATGGAAATGGTGCAAAAAACCTTTTACACAAGTCAGGCTTTGATAGTCAGTTGGATCCTAAATAAATTTTGAATATATTCTGTCTTCAAGCAGACAATAAATCCAAATTACAGTTTGAAGTATTATTGCTATAGATTTCTTCCCAAATACTTAATGTGCTTAAACATTTTCTGAAACAAATTTGAAGCTGAAACAAATAAATACTTCTGATGAGCAGCCCTAATGCCCATACTCATACTTTTCAGTATGCTATATATTTTTAAACTTTTGATTTGGATGGTATTATGTTATCTCCACATTGTGAAGGATTCAGGAAGAAATGAGAGGTACAGTCCAAACTCCTGCATTATCTCAAGTAGACTGTACACTGAATTTCTAATATAATTTCTCTCGAAGGGCCCTAATCTCGGGCTCTTTCTAGGGTAGTCTGAAAAGAACAAGATAGAATCTGCTTATCACCCTTTCCCCTTGAAAGCACAGGAGAGGTAAACAAGAAAGGCAACTTGTAAGCATTGAGACAATTACTTCTGTTTCTAAGATCACGGCCTAACACTGATAAGGGATTTTTAAAAGGGATTTTTGTATCCAGATTAGAAGAAATCAGCAAGTGTGCATGGACATTCCACTATCTAGATTTCATGTTGTTTCCTGTGTCCTTATGTATCTAAGGGCAAAGTCATTTCACTTTAATTTCACTTTACTTGGTGTCAGAAAAAAAACCAAAACAAACTAAGACAACAAAAAAAACCAACAAGAACTAAAAAAGACAACAGAAAAAAACCCCAATAAAAATCAACCCTATTGATTTATTCTGGAATCAATTATTTTATTTCACCAGAGTAAACTATGAGAGAAGATGCAGACCTGCATTGCCTAACAGTGGAAGACACACCAACAGAAAATACTTTTTCCACATAGCTACAGGTGTGGCACCCCATCCTTAAACAGAAGGGAGCATTCAAGATTCATAGATATCTGTTGTCAAAAGGGAACAACAAAAGCCAGAGGGTCCACAAAAAGTTTGATTTGTAAATTATATGCAGCATGGAAACTGGTGAGTTAGTCCCTCACCCTGGAGCTAATTTTTTTTTGTTATCTAAGCAAATTAGTTATTATGCACAGTCCATTCTTCTAGACCTTTCTGGAAATGGGTCAGAGGCATTAAGGGCTGGTTTTGTTCCCCTCACCTGGGTCGTCCTTTGGTTAGCAGTCCATGCCTACTTCTCAACCTCATTCCTCTGCTTGTGCTCTGCTGTGTTGTGCTTATCTCCAGGAGCCAGAAAAAGGATGTTTGTCACAGAAAAACGCTGCCCTACCTCCACATGTCCCCCTTCCCCAGCCACATCCTGCTCTTTCTCAGAGGATGTTACTACCAGCAGTCCTTGGTTGGCTCCACGACTCTTCAACCATTGCTGTTTGAGATATCAGCATTAGGACCTTGTCCTCTAAGCTGCTACACAAGGTTCTGCCCACAGACAGCCCTTTTTGTGAAAAGTACTTGTCTTCTCTTCTTTTGTTGGTCCCACTCTGCAAGCAGGTGTGAAAAGGTTAGATAAAAGACCTTTCACTCAGTAATCTTCCCCCAGAACAGAAATGTGTGCTCTCAGGAGAAAAGCCTGCTTTCTGTGCTAGCAGAGGTAGAAGAGATAAAGCCATTAAGCTTTTGCCCACAGAAAAATCTTTTATGAAACCAGGAACAATTTTGACAATTATTTGTTCATTTTGAAAATTGACATTTTTTCTCTGCAGATCATAACAATCTCCAAAGCATCTTGCTCACCTAGCAGCTTAAATCCCAATGAAAGGTGATTTGAGTTCTTTACTTAGCTTTTTTTCAACATTGGAGATTCCAGTTAAGCAAATACCAAACTAACCCAATGTTTGCTTTGCTTTCATTTAAAACCTGTTTTTTTTGGGGGGAAAAAAACCAGAAAATCCTTTTTTCCTTTTCCTGAACTAATTAATTTAACATGAGGGAAATTTTCATTGGGACAGATCTCTTTACTTAGCAAAGCTAACCTATTTTATTTTGGAATGTGAAACCACAAAAAAACACGTTAATAGTGTCTGATCTTTGGATAAAATTCTGGTCAAAATTACTGTGTACATGGTGTGACTGGGTACCTTATCTTCTATGGCCACACAATAAGGACCTTAAAAATCCTCACTGAGTGGAAGACCAAATTCATAATGTATCTTTAATCATTCATGTGGAAAGAAAAAAAGAAAAAGAGGAGCTGACAGAAACACTTTTTAGTAAATAGCACTTCCAAGACAAAGTACACCACTGAAAATCAAGAATTAGTAAATAAATCCAACATGTTATTATGACTGTAATAAGACTCATCTGTCTCCAGGGTAGAATCACAAGCAGTTTATTTATTTTCCTAACCACCAAGAAAACCTTCCCACAGAATTTACCTACTTTTTTTTTTTTTTTTTAAATAACTGAAATTTTTCTATAGAATGCACAGATGGCACACTTAGTCAAATCAGGGAGAAAAGCTGGAACAAAACTCAAGGGCAGACTGTGATATATCTGATTCTTTTCATTAATGCTGTGATAGTCTTAACCACAAACTAAAATGTCTGTCAACAGGCTAAATGCAACAAACCTGCAGTCATTTCTCAGCCCAAACCTCTGTCAGTCTCAGTTCAGAGCCACAACTTGGGCAAAAGTGCAAAGTTTGGCTTTATGAGATATCTGTCAATCCAATGACAATTTGCAAGATTTCACTTTAAAGGCAGCCCCATATGTAATCTGATTTTGGATACATTAGTGTTGCATTTCTCTTCAGAAAAATGCCCCATTTTTCAGATTTATTGTATCTGTTTGATTTTATGTAAATCTTTTATTAGTGTAAAAAAGAGTATAGTATACTGTGACCAATACTGTACATTGCGTGTGTAGAGTGCAAACAATATAAATAGATTTTATTTAGTGTTACTATATTTTAGTTGAAGGAAAATAAGCTATTTTTAAACATTATTATGTTAATATTTAACATTATTTAAATATATTAATAATTTAATATATTTAATTATATCACATGAATTTTAAAATACACATGTATTATCCATTAAATGCTAAAATAGATATTTTAAAAATGCCAAAATTCCAAATATGGGAATTTTAAAGACTGTTTATGGCAACACAGAGTAGTAGCAGAAATTCAAACTTTTGTGTGTGAAGAAGAAAGGATTTACTTATATGTTTAAAGATGCGTTGAAACTGGGATAGGGATAAGAAAATAAAACTGACACTTGTCAAACTAAATGCTGACTTTATATTTGATTTAGATGAATTCTTTTGATACAGACCAGGTAACACAATTGAGTTACTTCAAAGAAAATTGAAAATATGCAGTAAACACTTAAATTTATATCATTCTTAAAGAGCTGCAGCGAGATAAAAATGTTTGTATTATATTAAAATAATCACCACTAGTCAATCTAGTTTTTATAAGCTTTACAAACACTCATGTAGGCTATCTGTGTATGGGCTAAATGGATACTCTATATTTTCCAGGAGAAAGTACCTCTTATTTGAACTGTAATTAGCCACTTTCTGTCTCTCTTTCACAAGAAATTGCTTCTTTTGAGCCTAATCCCACCCAGAGTTTATGTAAAATCTGTGCATTCGTGGAAAATAGTTGCATAAGGCTTAAAGTTCCCTTTAAAAAGAATTCTAAAATGCTTCTTCTAGGCAGTAAAGATTTTTTGCATTAAGTGACTGGCAGTCAGTACTTCTGAGAAATATATCACCTATTAAGATCTTTGAATTAGAAATGGATTTTTAAATGTCTCTAGTCCATGCTGGCAGTCTGGGATGTGAGACAAATTTCTATATATCTTTTGTGGGTATTTTGTTTTTTTGATTTAGGAGCACAGTCTGCATTAGAATCAATTTGTATTTTGAAGTAATTTAGGTTTTATTCTGAACTTACATAATGGGATTTTAAAACCAAAATAGCATTGGCATTTGAGCTGAATATGAGAGCTGTGCTCCCTTCAGGGGATATTCAAAAGATGTTAGGTGTCTCAGAATGAGGAGTTTTCTGAGATAAACAAAAGAATTCCCTGAGGACATGGTCACATTTAAATCAGACCATGGTATTTCAGGGATGTTGGTGCCACATTACCACTACTAGACAGGAGCTCTTCCTTTTTCAAGGAGGTCTGTCTGAAAGGAAACAGCTGCTCCTTCATTAATTAATTAAATCTCACTTCAGAAGGAGGAGCTTAGAGAGGATGTCCTGCCCATTTTCCTCACTTTTGCTGATGCAGCAGTGATGAAAGCAACCTTAAAGGTTTGAGTTCAGTGCCCCTGGGCAAATGGCCATCTTTTCAATTCTACAGATCTGCAGGCATGTTGGAATTTGTTTACTTTCTATATAATTCAGTGAGCCAGACAGACATTAAAAAATTGCAGACCGAGTCTGTAGGAAAGTGCTTGGGTCATCCAGCTTGAAGATGGAAATTCTGTGTTTCAGCTGTGCTTGGAGAACTCTTTGTTCTACATTAAGGGATCACTGCATAAAATATTGAAATACTTGAAGGTGGACTTGGAGCACAAGTTGCATGGCAGACAGGAAAAGAAGTTAAAGGTGTGTTTCATTAATGCACATTAGTGGGACTTAGATGTGAGAAATCCACTGAGCTGCTCAGCTCAGTCAAGTGATGAGTGTTTCTGAGCACACCAAGAAGATTATTCTGTCACTTCAAGTATTGAAAGTAATGTGTGTTATTGTTTAAAATATTTAAAAATTAGTGTTATATGAACTTAGGAAATAGATGTTGCAGTTTTGAAGATCTAAAGTCAGAGCAGAGATGCCCTGTTTTTTTGGGTTTGTTATTAATTACTTCTGGAAAAGCTTATGTGTGAGCAGCTTGGCTTGTGGTCTCCATATGTAAAAACATTAGATGTTGTATCTTAGTAGGAAACTTTATTTCCCATCTGAACATCTGATGCTGCATGATGACTCATAGAAACATCCATAATTTACAAGTGTCATGTCTATTTCTACTCCAAAGATACTAAACCCACAAAAATTCTGCTTACTCTTGGCCTTGGATTCTAGAGTGGTGTTGTTGCTGTTGTTTTTTGGTTTTTTTTGTGTGTTAGTTTCCTTTGGCCTAAATATTTGGTAAAAATGGTGGTTTACTGATGCTTAAGATTTTCTGGTATTGTTTTTTAATCAGCTTCATTCATGACTGTTGTCTTGAACGTTGTCTCTTAAAAACATAGAAATCATCAAATCTATGGTGATGTTCATATATATATGCTATGGTAAGCAATGTCGTAGATGTGATTGAAAAAATTAAATAACAAAGCTGAGAGGGTGCTTGTGCCAGGGTTAATGGGAGGCAAGAGAAAAATTATGTAAAAGGTTATTTTTCTTGACCACTGTAGAGTTGTTTCTTTGTATTTGCTGGGAAAAAAAACAGGGAATCACTGCTCCAAGCTCCAATTAGTTGTGCTTCTACTAACATAGTAAGAATTTATAAGGAGAATATTTTACCAACACAGGGGCATGAGATGTTGGATGGATATGAGTACTGCCTAGAAGGTATTTAATTTTCAAAAAAAATTTGTTCTGCTTTGGAGAGAAGAATTGTCATTAGGAGGAGTAGATAATCGACAACTTCTGTTGATTCAGGAGTACTCACTTGCACCATTGCAGAATATCTAGGTTCTGAAGCTGTTCCAAATCAGATGGACAGTGTATTCCAATTCCAAAATCATTAGTGTTTTGACTCTAGAACCCCTTCTTACAGGATTCCTTCTGAAAAGTATGACCAAAAAAAAAAGATTTAAAGTTGTTTTCCTAAAATAGAAAAATTTTCTTGAAATATTCCTCATCAGAGGAATATTTCACTGAGATGACATTATGGGAACACTTAAGAAATAACACAAGCTGAGGAGTAGAGGATAGTACTTGCCTTGTTTTCCTGAAGGCATTCAAGATGTGGGCCCTCAATATCTGAATTACTCTTATAACTCTGTACACCATGTCTCCAGCACCAGTAGCTTTCCCCCTGCAGCCCATTGTTATATCAAAATTCCTTTTCCTCTGAAAATAATATATATTTAAACACTATTACATCTCTTTAGCCCAGCTCAAGCAGTAGTTTGTTCAATATATTGATGTGAAATTTTGCAAAACTAGTATCTCTGTAAATCTTATCACTCAGGGATGCTGTTGGGCATTTACCATGAGGTGTTCCACTCACCTCAAGCAAAAAAAGGATTTGTCATCATAATGAAAAGTGTAAGAAAGTTCTGTTGGGCTAAATGAGAGCTCAGCTGGAAGTGAAGTTTTCAAAATGGCAATTTATGCCTTTCTGCAATGAGAAAATATAGCAAAAACACTTAAAGAGGCAGATAGTTATTTTAAAAATTAACATTTAATTTAAAAAATACAGAAGATGTGTGGAGTAGAAGGCTGAATGAACCACAAATTCTAAACCAAAAGCAAATATATATTTACTTTGCAAGACTACATTGTTAACTTTGAATGTTGCGTTTGAGTACCTCCTGTACTTTACAGACATCATTAAACTGTAATGATGCATAGACAGACCTCAGAATAGCCCTTTGAAAAGGAATGGATTATAACCTGAGTTTCTGAAAAAAAAGTAAAGGTTAATTACTCTGGAGTACAATGTAATAGTAGCATTGCATTGAGACTGAGGAGTTCAACACCCTTCTGGTAGCCTCCACCCCATTGGTAATTTCAGAAGCAGCAGTCCATGTGCTTTGACACTTAGAATAAGTGATGCTGTTTTAAAATAAACAAAATCTGAGAGCTAAAGGGAACATTCTAGTGTATGGAAGTGTTCCAAACAAGTCTGGATGGAGGGACTTTGTTGTACACATCCAGTTGGTCTGTAAGCTGTTCACTGAATCAAATGTATGAGCTCCTAAAAGAACTGGGGCTGCAAGAGTAAAAACAAACAGCAGGGCAAACTCTTCATGGGTTCTTATTATCTGATCAATTTTGAAAGAGTAGCCAAAGAACCATTTTTCATACTTCAGAACAAATGCAGAAAAAAAGTCTTGAAACTGCCTGCTTTATTTCCCTGCCATCAGTTACTCATGGCCAGCTGAAAATAAAGCATGAAGAATGCAAAAGGCTTTAATATGAACCCAAAAATTGTGATTTGTAAAATATAGGAATCACCTCTTTTTTAGAGCTTAGTCATTGCAACTCTGCTGTAGGTGAATTAGACAAATTCAACAAACTGGTGAATTGCCACTGAAGGACATAGGGAAGTAAAATACAATATTCTTGTTGCAAAGGGATGCCTGTTTGAGATAATAGAGGTGTAACCAGAGCCTTATGTAATGTCAGCTACTGAGGAGTCTGGATGTTTTAGTCAAATTTGATGGGCAAGTAAAGTTTACTAATGCCACCCTAATTCATGATAGCATGGTAGAAATGGGACGTTTGCTCATCACCGTGCAAGAATTTGTCCACACACTCTTGTTCAAACCTTTCTATGCAACAACATTTACCAATGCATTGAGAAACAGTGATAAAAAGGTCTGACTGTTTTCACAGGCAGAATAGTTATAGCTGGCAAAGACTTAGCCCTTAATCAGAGGTGCTGGAGCAGCTTGCTTATGATTTGTTCTCTCCTTGGGGCTTTGGTGAAGTGTCTTGCTGACCATTTTGGGCACTAGAGCCAGAATAAAGAAAACAGAGCTCCTAAGTTTTTCTCACCTGACATTACAACATACAAAAAAATTATGTGCATCAACAAGGGAACATGGAACCTTGCAGAAAATCTTCTGTGAGTTTGCACAAGGCTCCCCAAAATACCTGTGTTTGAGGGACTCTGTTTAAAGACTCAGAGATATTACCAGGATTTCTTGAGGTAACCTTAACACTGTTGGAGCTCCCGCAGAGAAATATTGATCATCATGGTTCTGCTGTTCCTTTTGAGCCTTGGAGCACAGCACCCCTTCCTTTTAAAGTTCTGGAGTACATTATGCACAAAGTATCTGACATGAGAGCTATGTGCACTGCAGTTAAAGTAGGGTAGTAGGGCTCCTTTACAGGTCCTGTGTTTTTAATACTTATATCTGCTCCTTACACAACTTATTGCCTTTGTGTGCTCTGGTATCACGCTTGTTTCTGTAATGGTTGAACAATAGCAGAGAGTTGGGAAAATTACTTTGGATCAATTGGGAGGTAATTTTATCTCCCCCTGTTCTATAAAGGTAATTTTTTTTTTTTTTTTTTTTTTTTTGCAAAACCAAAATATTTTATTATTGACAAAACAGAAAACCCCACATATTTTCAAGTCATTTTTAACTCTGAGAATGTGATATTTAGGCATAACTTGAACCAAAATGCCATTTGTGAAATACTTAATTTTTTCACATTTTTATAGTGTTCAAAATAAGTATTTGATAATTTTCTCTCTTTATTTTTGTTTTAAGTAAATTGGTGTGACTAAAATAATGGTTTAAGTGGTTTCCTTTGTATTTGACTGGTATTCTTGGGAAGTCTCAGTGTGGAGGGAATGAAAATGTAAAAAAAAAAGTTTCTGAGGAACACTTGCCTGTTTCAGCTGCCTAGCTTCATAGTTTTTATCTGCAGATAAATTAATGTATCTTTTTAAAGCACCTGTTTTAAGTCATCCATAGTGTGGGAAGAAAAATTTAGGATCTTCCTACCTGCCAATAGATAGATTCAATAACACAAACTCAAAGAATCCATCAATAATTCAAAGGCATTGCTGCTTTCACACACTTAATGCTGCCTTCTGTGCTATGGGTGAAAATCTGCCTTAGGCAGGTGATCAGTACTAGGCCTGTGTTCTGTCTCAATCCCACATCAAACCCTCCCTGTTTTTTATATATATTCATTATCAACTCCTTTTCCATCCCACAGCAGATAATGTACCACAAGTGGGGATAACTGAGTAATTTTCTCATTATAAACTACTTTACAATTCAATGCAAAAAGGAAAAAAATCCCACTCTACATTAATATGTATAAGAATTTTTAAGGTTGAGAAATGTTTCACATAGAAGCCAAGTCAATCCTCTTCACATATGTACTATTTTATTACAGAATTATATTTACAGTTTAGTTTCATGCTTCTGTATACTTCTGCATGTTTATACCACTATAGTAATATTATGGTGGTGAATACCTTCAGATTTGATAACCTGGTGTACAAAACTATTGTTGGGTGGAGTTGCTGTTGATATTTATGAAGTAGAAACAGCAAAATCAGGATTAAATCAATAATTCATAATTAATTGTATATTCAAATGAAATATGCTTAAGATTCAGTGTGATATTCAAATACATTTTGTGCATAAGTATATTTATTTCGTGCCTGGTTCACTGCATACTCAAATAAGCTATGTTCAGCTACCCGCATATGGGATGTGGGACTTGAATCAGTACTTTGTGCTTTGTGGAAATCTTTTATATACTCAGTTTGCTGCATTAGATCCAAATACATATCACCAGATAAATTTACTGGGGTTACGGGAGGGGGGCATGTTGTTTTCTTTGCTTTAGGTTTTTGTGGGGTTTTTTTTTTGTTTGTTTGGAGTTTTTTGGGTTTTTTTTTTTTTTTTTTTACATTTTGACACAAGCAATACTAAAAATATGCTGGTACAGAAAGAAATATGGTTCAGTAAATGCAGAGAAAAATTATGACTCTGTTAAATCTGATGTTAAAACTCCAGGTGATTGAAAGGAACTCACTCGTATCCCAACCCAGGGGCCCATTTTTGTTGTATGCTGCCCTTTGCCAGGAATAGAAGTATAGATATTTTTTCTGATTAGTAAGGTATTCTCTACCTTAATCAGTAGAGATGGATGATAAAAGGAGCAGTCTAGATGTGGCTACTTCCTTAACTTCAGATTACTAAACTGTGAGAGGGATGGTCCTTAAATGTGAGGGAATATTTCTTTCACATTTCAGACAGAAACTACCTGAAATCGAGATAGAACGTTCATCAATTATTCTGCCCTCACTCAGATGAAATTGTTTGAGTAGCCAAATGTTGCCATTCTTTGAACTGTCTCACACAAATTGCAGTTCAATTTTCTCACATGCTCATTTCCATTCTTTGCGTGTCCCTCTAAGGCTGGGTGTCTCTGAATGTGTCACAAGTATGTGACCTCTTGTGTGCTGTGTCAGCAGCAAGGTTCAAGTAGGTTTCAGCTACTCTAAAGGATGAGTTGCGTAGCCCAAACTGCACAGTAGGGTCAGGAGATGTACTAAGATGCAGCTGATCCTCTACTAGCACAAGCAGACACATTATGGGCTTTTTTGTAACTTTTTTTTTAAATAAACTGACGAGTCCTATCATAGAAGCTACTCAGATTTATCCTTTGCTTGACAAGCAGTCCCCAAACCTCTCTGCTTGAACAGTCAGGAATTGTCAGCCCCCAGGTTCTATGGGAACACATTGCTTTGGGTAAATTTCCACAAGGAAGCTGGGCATCTTGCATAAGCACTGTGTTGCTGCCAGCTGGCATCCCAAAGGGCTGACAGGAAGCAGAAGGCCTTGGGAATTCCAGCTTTCAGGCATGCTGTCCTCACTTTTCTGGGATCAAAGTGTACATAACTTGCAAGGAAATCAACACTAGAGTTGCCTTAATGACAATGGAGTAGAGAAGATGTGTTTTTGTGGGGAACTGTAAAATCCATTATTTTTAAAATTGAAATTAACCAGAACTTTATAATGTTTACCTGCTCTCTGAAATAGGATTATTGTTCTTATCCTGTAGGTGTGTTAAAATAGGAACCTACACATTCCCTTCAGAGAGAATAATCTTTCAACTGGCAGTGAGATCTAACTGTTCTAGATTTTTGTTTTGTTGGACACAACGAAGTCTGATCACTTCTTTTGCTTTCTTTGTGGCTCAGTGAGACACTAAAATGTCACTTGGTACTTGTGTCATCCCACACAGCATTCAGATCTCTGACCTTCTGTGTCAGCTGTTGTCCACTGCTTTTCTTCTTACCTTGTGTAATTGTTATTTTACTTCCAGCACACAGTAATGATCTTCTCACCCATTTGGATGCTGATGATTGGCAGCTTTTGCTTTTTCTCTTGAAAAGAAATATGGCAGCTCATGGAAACATTTTAGGATCTTTGTCAACACAATGTATTTTAAAAATAGGCTAATAATAAATTCCTGGCAGAATAGATACATTTAATGTGAGTCACTGAAGAGAATTTTATCTGTGCAGCTATTTTGTTTATGAGACAGTAATTTAACTGAGGGCCTGGTTGGCCATTCCCTTCTTTGTGTGTGTGTTCATACAGAAAACTAATCTTTTCACCAAAGTCCCCGTTATTTGATTTATTATTCTTTGTTAAGGCTTATTAGTTGGTTTTGGGTTTTATTGTGTTTATTGGTGATTTCTTTGTTAGGTCTGCTGGCAGTAGTAAATTGTAAGTTTTTGAGGTAACAGTAAAGGTGAAATTCAATAAAATAGCCTACATGGTGTGCTTCTTTTATCCTATGTCTCCTCTAGAGTTTTGTGTTTTATTAACTGATGTGGTACATTCTGATTCTCTATTGCATTTTAAGATTTTTGCTGTTTTCAAGTAGTTGTGCAATACAACAGGTACTGTTTACCATCTGTTTTGCAAGACATCTAAAAAAAAGCTCCTCGTAGTTGGGGCTTTTTCTAAAAATCTAGACCTGTTGTGGTTTAGCATATACAGAAAACTGTAGCCTTTCTTTTAGAGATCTTATTTGGTTTGTGATGGAGTAAATATAGGATAATAATAAAGTATTATTTTCTGTGATAGTAGTTATATTTTCAGAGTCTACTTTGGTTGTTCTTGCTGTGCCCTTTTTTTGTAAGAGTATCAAGAAAATAATTACTGGAAAAGTCATATGTATATTTACACACATATATGCACATACCATATATACACCTTTAAAGCAGAGGTTTTTGTTGATTTTGTTAATTTTGCTTTGCTTCAGATCTCTCTATACATAAAGACACATTAACAAGAAGAAAATCAAATCTCTACAGATAATCCTTATAAAATACTTTGCTTTGGATGCATGTAAAGACAGTTTTGTTGACACAAAGACCATTTAAATAATATAAACTTGTTTTTGATTTTATCTTCAACCTGACCAGTTAATATTGAGCCAGTACACATTTTTATCTGTGTCTATACCATGATTTAAAATTAGTTTAAAAATTAACTTAACCTTTTCAGGTCATGCCTGCTATTAATACCATTCTACTTATAAGTTCTTGGCTGCACTTGGGTTTTCTGTGCCAGTTTTTCTTTCTTATGTGTGAATAATAATGGAAGTATACACAGTGCCAGTGGTTTATCCAAGTGGAAGTAGCTTAAGCTCACTGGATCTGGGTTTATGCCTACCCTTGGATGAAGCAGTGATACCCAGGTTTCCAACAAAGAGAGGTTAGATAGCTGAAATCAAGAAATCATATGAATTTGAGAATTTATGGCTAAAATTCCATATTAGGTGTTTACATGAGTGTTTACTCATTTCTCATTTAGGTAATTTCACAACCAAAAATGTTATTTAAAAAAAATACTGACTGACCTGTGATCTAGATCAAAAGCAGATTTTTTAATGTGGTGATGATAAAAAAACAAACCAAATCCTAACCACTTAGAATTTACATATAATTCTTGTAGGCCTGACTTATTGAATTAAAACTGGGTTTAGACTTTAAATACAAATTTTCTGTAAAGTATTGGGGACTGTCTTTCATACAAAGCAGATCATGTTAGATACAGCAGTAGGTAAAATAAGTTGCTTAGGAAAGAATTATCCCTTACCAATAGTTTGAGCATTAGCTACCTTCAGTCATAAATCATGCAATGCAAGATGTTCTGACCCCTGTGGAATTGAAGCCAATTAGAAATAATGTCTTTATAGCTTTTATTTGCAAATAGAAGGGGGAGAGCAGAGGAGATATAAGTGAGTAATACCCTGACATCAGAATGTGTTAAATACCTGCACAGACAGAGGTGAAATGTTGATGGAGCAATATGACCTTACTACATTGGACTGCCTGTCTTCAAATTATAAGTTACATAATTCCAAGTTGGTCCCCTTTTGCCAACAAAATGGGCCAAAAGTAAAAAAAATAAATAAATTTAAAAAGTGTTGTAATTATAAAGATTTCTCTCACATGACAGTTGTCTGCAAAATATTGACTGGAGCTCTTCTCAGCTGTCTATTGTACAACTTAATAGACACCACATTCCTGGAAACACAGTGGAATTTTGATTGTGGCATAGAGCTATTGACATGATCTTTACTCTTTGAGAATAGCAGAAAATATCTAGGAAGCAAAATAGAGATGCTTATGTTAACACTATCATTTTGACAAAATTCTCTGTTGTACCTGGCCTTTGTGGTCCTGGGAAGTTCTTGAAGATATATAAAAGTTCAAATAAGAAGGCCAACATCATCCATCAACTCTGCCATGGGCAGATAGAATAGGTGGTGTCTACCTTTCCCTTCCAGCACTTCAAATGCTGTAAAGCAGGGTCAAGCCATATTCATTGCTGTGACCCTCTAGTGGGGTTACACAAGGCAACTCATAGTCAGAGAGAGCAAAATGAATCCTACAAAGGCAGAGAATCTCATCTAATTCATCCATACACATCAAGGATAGTGTCAGGAACCCTATCACAGCGTTATGGTTGTAAATGTCTGTGCAGTTTTGACTCATTCGGAGAAAGACATGAAGATAATGAAGGATACATCATTATTCAGCAGCCGCAGTAAACTTTATCTTAACAATTAGCATTTCAAAGAATAAGTTTGTGTGCTAACCAGCATGAAATAAATAGTGGAGTTATGTTGAAACAAACATAAAGGTGATAATAAATACACAGTGATAAAATTCACCTTTGAGTTCTCACAAAAAAAAACCAGGCAAGGAATGAAAATATCTCTGCATGTACAAAAGGGCTGCACTTCACACTGTAGTCTGTAGAACTGTGTGGAAGAAAACACTTTTTGGTCGTGTCTAGTGACAACATTGCAGAGTGATGATTAATACTGCATTGCCCTGCTTCCTATGCTCTGCACAAGTGGTGAGGCACAAAACTGTTACTCATGATGCTTTAGTCAGAGATAAAGGGGGAGCTTTGTGTTGTCTCACTGAAATTGTTCGGTTTAATGTTCCGCTTCAGATTCAGAGTGAGCAAAATGCAAAGAGCTGGTGATGGTTCTGTTAAGGCTAAGTTGTAGTAGCTTCCAAGAATAGGTGTCATGACAGCCTAAGTGCTGTCTGAGGGATAGAGCCCAACATGTTTCACAAGATCAGGTTTCAGCAGCGTGTGCATGAGTTGGATTTTATGTGATTGAGAGCGGCATCTGCATAGGTGCAGAACAGAGGGAGTATTTTCTTAATGCTTTTTTCCTGCTTTTGATCAAGCAAAGCCAGAAAACCAACCCAACAGCTAAAGCAGAGCAGACCGCAGGAGTGCAGGCCTGAGAAATCCCAAAGAAAATGAGGGAAAATGCATTTAAATAGATTAATAAATATTATTATAAAAATATTTCTTATGCTTTGTCATATACATCAACAGAAGTAGCCCATTAAACAGATATATATATTTTGTACATGAGCAACACTAAATTAAAGAAAACCTTAATTCTATCCACTACTTCCTGATGAGGATGCAAGTTGTGTTATTTCACTGTTCCACTCAGGAAGGGTATATGATATCTGGTATCTATTATGAATTAGCAAAACACAAAACATGTATTTGTTCTAACCTGATAGGCAAGGAAGTTTTATAGATAACACTAGTACAGACTGAATTCTCATTCTTTGAGAATTCATGGTTTCATTTTTAGATGAAAAGTGTATGTAAAGGTAATGTCACTATCGGGATGCTGCCTATAGGTTATAAAGGGAGAAAAGGAAGTATTTAAGTACTATCAGAAGACCTCATGGACTTGTATTGAAGATACAAAGCATAATTATGGCTGTTAGGTGTGCCAAGTGTTGCCACTCAAAATTGAAGCCTCTTGTCCTTGTGGTGTTCTGCAAAAAACCCACTATTTCTGCAACATTAAATAATATAAGGATTATTGTCCTTTTAGACAGGTTCTCTTATCAGCTGTCTAGTGGATGTCTCCATGCCCTGTTAAACTAAAAGGGATCATATATGCAGTTGTTTCATTTTCAGTTGTATTATTTTTCCTAAGAGATTTTTTCTCTTTTTTTGCCTATCACTCTTTGACAAATATGGACACCCTTACTACAATATGTATAAATAATTTCTTTAAAACCCGCAGATGGACAAGAGCTATTTCAAATCTGTCTTACTGAAGAAAAACAAGGGCCAGAAAGAATAAAAATATACCCACTAAGAAAAATAAGACTATAAAAATAAAGTGTAGATATGATATGTCATTTAACAAGGAAAGAATAAAAGTAGTGTTGGGAGAAATGTAAAACTACCACCTGGTCATTACACAATCTAGCTTATGATGTAATCTTGAGTACTATAATCAGATCTCATTGTAATCATATGTGGGTGTTCCCCAAAAAATGTTAGCAGGCTGTATCTATGGCTAATGATATTTATATTTTTTGTAAATGTGTAAGTATGGTGAATAAGATAGAGGGAGGGATAGAATTAAGTCAGCTTGGGAAGTTTCCTGGCAATAGAAACTAGTTATGTCAAAGTCAAGAATGACACCAAAAATACCCCAAATCTCCTTACCACTCTTTAGTCTCTAAGTCTGCATAGTAATTAAATCTTTATCTGTGAGACAGGAGAATTAAATATAAATAATTAAAATTGACAAGAATCTCACATACACAGACATTTGAATGTGGCCAAACCTATTGTGTTTTCTAATTCAAGTCTATGTATTGATAAGTAGTGAAAAAAATAGACATGCTGGCAAGGGTGAGAGTGGGTTCCAGGAAAAAAACACAAAATCCAAGAATTTGTCCCAGAATCTGTTAAAATGATGGATTTTCCACTATGTACAGGGAAAATTAATGTGCTTGGGGCTGACTCAGAAATTATGGGATGACAGGCTGCTGTTTACCAGCCAAAGTTTGAATAGTGAACTGCCTGTGTAATTATCAATATTAAATCTCCATTTCATGGCAGTGAAAAACCTCATCCTATAGATGATATTCATGTGTAGTGAAGGCTTCAAATGACAAATAACAGTTGAAAGCACACTGAGATGGGATTACTGATGGTTTGCAGCAGGAGGACAAGGAGGATTTGCCAGGTTGGAGACAGCTACATACCTTTATCTTTCACAAACACAACTGCTTGGTGGTACAGCATATAACCAGAAAAGTGGTTTAGCCCAAAACTGATATAAGGTAGATTCACCTCAAATATGACACAAATTTCATTGCCATCAGAAATGGCTGAACTTTGCAAAAAGATGTCTCATTCTACTCAGGTTGTTTCTAATGCGACAGCAATTTGAATAAAACATATAGATAAAAATGTGAATTTCCCTGAGCTTTCAGTGTAAAGCTATTAATTATTTATAATATTTTACAATATTGCATTTCCATTTTTAGTTTCATATGACAACTTCTGCTAATTGCTTAGGGCATTTACTATCATAGGCAACTTTTACATTTATTTGCTGTAAATCTCTGTTTAAAGCAAATGTGAAGTCATCGTCTTCATCAGTCAATACATTTGATTAAATCATAGAAAATCCTCTTGAACTTGCTATGTTTGCAAGGTAAGCCCAAGTACCTAGTGACTGCAAAGGCAATGGTTTTGCAAACTATGACTTTCTCAAAAATGTAAATTACTGGAAATTTGTGATCTTCAGCAGATTTTAGATCAAATATAATTTGATGTTTTACTTACATTTTGGTAAAGCATTTTTTCATTGATAGTAGTGAATTAGTAAAGTATTAACAGAGGACAGTTACAGATTGCATTTTGCTAGTCTATGAGAAATGCATCTAGACTGGTGAAAAAATAGATATTGGGCAAGATTTTAGTTTTATTTTTCATTTCTTTGATGCAGTTGAAGGCACTAAAGCAGATAAGGAATTTGACAATAGAGAAAGCTATACCTTTAGGACTTTTTTTATCCTGGGAACCAGCTAGGAAGAAGGAAGAGGTTGATTATAAAACCAAATGTAATCTAAAGTAAATGTCTAAATACTGGATTAGAAATCGAGCTAACAGTGTGTCCCTTGTGGACAGGAGAACCAATGTGATCCTGGAGGACATCAGGGTGGCCAGAAGGTCAAGGGAGTTGGTCCTGCCCCTTTACTCAGCCCTGGTGAGGCCACATCTGGAGAGCTGTGTCCAGTTCATGGTTCCTTGTGACAAAAAAGACAAGGAGCTAGTTGACAGGATCCAGCAGAGGCCAAAAAGATGGTTAAGGAACAGGAACATCTCTCTTATGAGGAAAAACTGAGGGATCTGGGCCTGTGCAACCTGGAGAAGAGAAGCTGGAGAGGAGATTTCATCAATGCACATAAATATCTCAAAGGCAGGGGCCAAGGGGATGGTGCCAGACTCTTCACTGGTTTCCAGGATGAGGAACAATGACCCTAAAATAAAATGCTAAATGTCCCAAATCAACAACAGTAAGAACTTCTTTGCATTGAGAGTGGCAGACCACTGGAATAGCTGCTCAGAGAAGCTATGGATTCTCCCTCTCTGGAGACATTCAAACCCACCTGGATATGTTCCTGTGTAACCTGCTCTGGGTGACCCTGCTTTGGCAGAGGAGTTGGACTGGATGATCTTCAGAGGTCCCTTCCAACTCAAACTGTTCTGCAATTTTGTGAAATGGTATTTGAGGAAGTTCTACTCAAAATAAACTTGGTTAGTGAAGGCATGATCTTGTGTTCAATGCCATGGAAAAAAGAAATGAGGCAGGAGGCAGAAATTACACAGGGCTAAAGTGGGATTTTATGTTAACCATCAGGTTCTAGTTATACCATCCCAAATGAAACACAAACTGCTGTCATTAATGCGGTGTTTGTTAACAATTATGTTCTTTTTATAGCAATTGCCACAAAAAGACCACAGAACTTTTGCTATCATACAGGCTACATTCAAACAGATCTAGAAAAGATTTCTCACTGGATTGGAAAAGAAATATCTGAGAACTAGTCACGTTGGAGCAATATCAATGCCTAAAAATTGATTTTTCCCACCCCACCCCTTTCCCCACCCCCACCTTAAAAAACACCCCTTTTCACAGAAACCTCGTTTTTATCAACATTCTGATGAAAAGTTCCCAGATGAATCTGTTGGCCTGTATATTTCACAAAACAGCATCTGTCTGTCTGGAAGTCATAGTCTGATACATATTCCATAATGAGGATAATGTCATCCCAGGGAACATACAAAAAGGAATATTAGAAAGTGTTGTGTACTTGACTGAATTTTTTCTTTCTTGTCCAATTCTCATCTTGGCTTCCCTGATGTTTTTTTTTCCTGAAGGGTAAATATGGGTTGTGCTCCAATAATGAACAAAGTAAAATGCAGTTTGTAGGAATGCTGCTGAAACTGACAAGACTATTTTGCCTACTAGCTTTATGGGAAGATTTTCATGGTTCCTTTTTTGAATATATGCTATTTACTCCCAGCTGGAAACACTGTCAACTTCACATCTCCTGAGGTCTTTATATGCTGGGAAATGAAGCTGAAACAGAGTATTGTTAGTTGCCATACTATGATGTGGAAGGTTGGTAAATGTGAGGCAAATTATATGATATTGGTATACAAGTCACTTTTCTCATATACAGTAAACTGCAGTACAAGGATGCATAAAAGCAATTAAGTGATTTGTGAACCAGGCTCTAGATATATTCAAAAATTACTAAGGTGAATTTTTCTTGAATTGTAAGATAATTATAGCACCAGTCTTCTACTCATCAACAATGTAGCCCTCATACAGGCATAATTCCAACAGTGCTGTATTTTTGTATGTGGCCCACACTCTAATTAGCACATTCTAATTTCAAACTTAAAAGAAAACCACAAGAAACATATGGCTTATGGCATTTTGTTATTAACAACTAAGCTGTGTGTCTCACTGTGACACAAAAAGCCAATCTTTCTTTTCTTTGATTCAGCCTTGCTCCTTGCTTTTTTATTTCTATCAGATAATTAAATAACCCAAACAAGATGAAATTAGTTACTTAATTTCTTTAGGAATTAGAGGTAATTTAGATTTAAGGAATTATTTTTCGGAGTATTTGAATGTTTTGTTTATAACAGCTCAGTTCAGCCTGTTTGTTCACTCATTTCTTTTCATCGGCAACATTTAAAACTAATCAATGACGCCCTGAATTCTGGCTATATTTAATGAGAGAAAATGCTTGTTTTATTTTGCAGTTAAATACTCCATACTTTCCAAATCTCTCTCCATTCCACCCTATTTTTAAGCAGCACCGTTAATAGCATTAGACTGCTAAGCTGAGGATGTTGCTAATAGCAGAACCACAGAGCATGCTAATTACTCGCAGAGAGGTCACAAAGGTTTGTGAGAGACAGATTGTGATAAGGTGGGACAATTGCAATATTCATGACCTCCTTTTTTTGTTCCTCTCTAACTTTCTTCCCTCTGAAATGCTCAAAAGTCTGTGCCCATATTGCTGATGAAGGGTAAGACATCTTCATTTGAACGGATCTTTCTTGGAGGATTTTTGTGGTGCAAAGCAGATGGCAGTGCTCCTACTGTCTCTTCAGAAGTGAATACATTAAGGGTAGTGCCCCACTGGCTCTTTGATGAGACAGGTCTGAAATCATCAAAGTCTGGCCCTCTTCTCTCCATCAAAAAGTACAAGCAGGGCCTATAGAGACCACTGTCTATGGAGGATGATAGCAGTAATTAGCCTTTATGATAGATAAATCTTCATCCTCTGATGATCAAAGACAGCTAAAATTACCAAATTACATGTGGCAGTTTTGTAATATGAATAAAATGAGGCAACTTTATAATCTCTATGATCTTGTTACATGGAGTGCTAACTCTGTTTTAAGTGCATTTTATATGAGTTAGGTTAGTTGTTTCAAACACAGGAGCTTATTTTTTGTCAGAAATATATACTTATTTAACAATTTATTTGTGGTGCAACAAAAGAATTTGATAAAATGTAAGAAAGAGAGGATCAGCATAAAGTGAATGGGGAAGTTTTATTTTTGCTTGTTTCCCCTTTTCTCACCTTTTTTTTTTTACGTGCTGTTTTCCCATCTTTTCCATTCTTGCGTCCCCATTACAGGCTTATTAGGAGTAGCATTTTCTGGATTTCAAGAAGGAGATGTGACCCAGAGGTGTCCCTCAAGATCAGTCCTATCTGAAAAACAGGAACAGGTAACCCAGCATGACTGGCTTGAGAGAGAACTCTAAGTTTTGTAAGAGAAGACAGATTTCATTCATGTGCTAATAGTAAAATCTCTTCAGTGAAGCAACACACTGAGAGCCTGAGGTCTGTGTTGCAATTTTGGAATCTTGTGAGGGTTTTATGTCCCTAAAAAGGGAAGGTCCTTATTACTGTGATCTGTGTAGACAATACATTTTTTTTTCCATACTAAAATCCCCATCTTATAAGTAGAGAGAAACACTTTGACGTCATCACTGGTGAGATTACAGTTTGGGATTTAAGCACCTAAATGTCATTCTAATCTGATGCTCGGCTTTTATTTCCTGTTTGGAATACACGTTTATGTTTAAATGTCTTTAGGAACGTCCTAAATAAAGCAACAAAATAATAATAATAATTAAAAAAAAACCAGTAGCACTCTTTGAGAGCGATCATCTAGTCCTGATAATGACCTGAAAACTTCAGGGTCAAATACACCACTTTCCTTGCTGCTTTCAGATGATAATAGCTATGCATTATTATTATGTAAAAAAATATGAATGTACAGTATGTTCTGAAAGGGAATAACTTGTTGCCAAGGTTACAGAGTAGAATACATCCCCAATATATAGGTAATTTTAAAAAAAGAGAATGCTAAAATAGTTGGAGAAGAGAGGTAGAAGAATGGTGGAGTACTAGAAGGTATTTAACAATATATTTCAATTTTATTATCCAACAAGAGAATTTGCTTCAATCAATAATAGACTACTTTGAAGCTCAAAATTACTATTATTATTTCATGATCATAGTTTAGTTTGTTTCCCATCATGCTTAGTTTTATCTGCTAGAAACCAAGGTTTTGTTACTTACCTGTGTAAGAGATGTTTGTGACTAAATAATTTGAAGAAAAGGGATATTTTTGCAGCATAAGCCAACATTAAAATAAGATAGTTTTGTATGAGGTTACAACAAATATTTTTGCAGTAAAATCTGAGTACAGGCCTAATTTTTTATAGTCTTATTTTGAGCCAAAATCAAGTTTCTGTCACTTGGCTGCATTCAGCAGTTAGCTTGCTGAGAAAAGGACATATCAAAGGGAAGCATCATGGAAAAGGTGAAGGACACAATTAGGGTGAGCTTATGATTTGGTGGTTATGGAATTCGGGTAAGCTTATGATTTGGTCTAGCAGAATTCATTGCCTTTCTGGCAAAGAACTAAAGGTTTGCATTTTAGGAAGCACTTGGGGTCCTGTTTTGTCAAGCCTAGATTTGCAATACGGATACACAGTGCAGCAGTTATTGAACTGTCTAGGTGTCATGTTTTCCTCATTACTGAGATAATAATGGACAAAGAAATGTGTTTAAAAAAAAAAAAGCAAGCATGACTGGGCAGAAGTACATTTGCTCAACTGAATTAAATAAACATTTAATTCAACTTAGTCCTTCATTCCTGATAGTTCCTATGGATAACATTATTGAAAGTTATATATATGCTTTCATGTTGAGACATGTTCTACAGCAGTGATAGCAGGTATCCACATTTGAATGCGGATGGGACATAAATATTTTTAAGGATATGTATAAACCAGGAAATGCCGATATCTCAACATTTTTTTTCCTAGAGTATTGATGATCCAGTTAATGGAATTATGAATGAACTGAAATATTCAGAAGGCAAATCACTAAGCTGAGTTAGCTGACCTGCACAGCTAACAGTTGGAACTGTTTCTTTGTGGCTGTTTTAATAAAGGTTTTGGAAGGAGCAGTTGTTTAGAGTATGCTATACATTTTTCAACAATGACACAGTAACACATTTAATATGAGCTTCTTGGTCCACAAGTGAGCCTTGTTAGCTGCTCCATTGCTATATTGTCTGTCTGAGCAAAAAAACCCACATTTGTGAAGCTCTTGTAACCAGTCCCTTAATGCTGAGATTTTACCCATCCTAAGCGTAGTCTTTGACTATGGTTTTAGCCAATGTGAAAACACACATGAAATGTATGGGGGTTTGGTGGTTTTTTAGGTTTTCTTGGGATGTTTTGTTTGGGTATTTTTTTGGTTTATTGGGTTTTTTGTGGATTTTTTTTTTTTTAGTTGTGGTGTTGTTTTTTGGGTTTTTTAATGTGGATGATGAAAATAACTTCTCATGGAAGCACAGTAGATATCTAGATATCTGGATAGGTAGGAATTACAGAAAGCTATCTTAAAAAAGTTTCTAATAAACTGAGTCTTAACCCAGTTTATGGGTATTCAAGTCAATGTGTTAATGACTCAAGAAATGCAAATACTTTTAGATAAACAGAGAAAAGGGTTGCATCAATTTTGCCTATAGAAACAAATAAAATTTACAGCTGCAGCTATGTTTTGTAAGTAAGCACATATATCAGGCAATGCCAGGTGGCAGGCATATTTTTGGAATCCTGCTACTCTGCTTGTTTTCTTGAGTATCAGGTTGCTTGCTCTTTAATAAAGCTAATTAATTTTACTATCTGATACTAAAATAAACAGATAAAAAATGTGCTAAAGAGGTTTCTCTATAGCAGGAAAGCCAGCACTGCAAAATTATGGTGCTGAATGCAGCTCTCATTCACACACAAGCTGCCTAATCCATGGCACTATGTTGAGACAGGGCAAGAGCGTGTTCAGTTACTCCTAATCCACAAGACCTGTAGAGGCAGCATGAAATGGAATGCATTCTTCCCTGAAGGGCTGAAAGAAAATGGACCCTTCTGCCTCTCAGTCCTGTGCCAGATATGGTATCAAGCCTGAGCTTAAAATGCAGCTTTACAGGAGACAATGTGTTCTAGTGATGATGTTGGACACATCCTCCCCAGAGCACATTTAGGTTTGTATTTTTCCCTGGCAAAGTGTTCCAGATGTTTTGTGTTCTAGCATTTCACAAACCAGATCATTGTGCAAACTGTAGTGTTCCTCTGCAGCTCCTTAACCCTCTTCCTTGTAGAGTCTGGGAATGAGGAAAGATTCAGAGTGAGATTCATTCCATCACAGTGCTGTTCAAACATGTCCATGGAGAGAGGAAATTGTGATCTTGCCTTCAATAAGCCTTTTGCATAATTCAACTTGCAAACTAGCTCATAATAAATCTTAAACAAACAAAACAAATAACATCTTATGGAGAGCTGCAGTAAGAAAGCTGAAATAGCACAGTGAAAAATCTAAAGATTATTCCTGTCCTATAGGATGTTAACCTTAATTCTCCTTTAGAAATAAGTAGTGAAAATTGAATCCAGTCTATGAGCAAGAAGAGGCCAGACATTTTGATCAGTAACTGGCTTCTTTTTTCCTATGGAAAAGGAACAGTCTAGTGTGAAAAGGTGTTGATGTTCGGACTGAATTATTTAATAGGAATCTACATGTGTTCTGAACTGCTAAACTGTTTGTGATGTTAACCTGTGATATGCCCTTCCTCAGCTTGTGTGGTGCTAGCCATTTGACTTTCCCTCTTTTCCTTCCCTTTTCTTCCCACATGATTTTTTTGCTTTTTTGCTATTAAAAGAACTTTTTTTTTTTTAAGTTTTAATCATTATCTCTTCCCCCGTAAATTTCCCAAGGTACAAGAGGATTTAAATAAGTGACAAAATTCTACTTGACATCAGTGGGAAAAAAAAAACAAAAACTAAAAACATAGACTCTGAGCATGAAGACCTCTTGGTCACAGCCTCAGAAAGTTGTTCTGTGCAGACCTTATTGCTTCTTTTCTTCCTATATATGATAATACACAAATCCTCTGTGGCCTTTAAAACCAGTGCTTAACTCACATACTTAACATCTGTCTTGAGACAGGGGAAAAAATAAAAGAAGGGAAAAAAAATGTTCAATAATCCCACCAGACTGCTTTTCAGTGGAACAAGGAAAGACAGTGCCAGTCAATGAAGTGCAACCTCCATGAGACCCTGGGATCAGCTAATGATAAAAGACACTCTCCAGTGGAATTTGTCCTACATAGATCTGCACTGAAGTGCTCAGCAGGCAACAAAGCCAGCCCTGATCTTCACACATCAGCCCTTATTCCATGTGGTGTGCAATTTGATTGCATGTTTTGTGTAGATGTATGTGTGTTTCTGGTAAATAAAGCCACATAGGTAAACAGGTTTTCTTTTCACTTGTATAAGAAGGAATTACATTAATGAGATAGAAATTTAACGTTATCTCTTTAGAACAATTTTATATTCAGTGGATACTTTTCTAGATATATATCCTTTCCCATTTTGTTTTATTATAGATTGACATTTTCCCAAGATATTTCCAGCTGTTAGTTTTAACCTTAGATAGCAAATGGGGATTTCTGACTGCTAGATTTAAACAAAGAAAAATAAAAAAAAGTCTACTTTCTTCTCTCCTTATAACATAGTAACAGGAACAGATTTTCTAAGGGCTCAGACTCCACTTCACCAGTGCCTTCTGATTAATTTCAACCCATCCCTAGTTACTGGCACAATCCTCTCTAGAGGTACAACATGCTGATCTCCTTCATATTGACTTTTGAATTTTTGGTTTCCAGCAGGTGAATAGGGGCAAGGAAATGAGGACCCATCTTCTAATGAAGTTCCTTTGTGTCCTGCATGTGCTGCACATTACAAACTGACATGATCATGCAATTATTACCTTACAGCTTTCATCTTGTATAGGATTCTATTGGATGGCATGATCTTAAAGAGATGAAAGTGCTTATTTTTCTACTTTATTCTCTATTTTTTTTTGTATTTTGAAATATTCATATTGATATTTTTATTGTTTTTCTGAACCGTAATATCTACGTATTCTTTTGCCTCCAGATGAGTTAAGCAGCTGTGTAAGATTACTTGTTACAAAGCTGAAATAAGGACCAAACAGCTTATGATTTTCTTGGTTAGGTGTTTTTCCTCTCATGATATATTAAAAATTTAAGAACTTTTGACCTGAAAGTACCAGTTTTCTTGCATATCTTGATCTGCTCAAGTTAGTTGTGGAACTGAGGAGCATATTTTCTGCTGAGTTGCTACATCTCAGAATATAACTGGCACCAAATCTTAATCTGATTAATTCATATAGCTGGTGAATGTGTCAGGATTGGTAAGACTTCCTTGTTGCCAACGTAAAAGTGGTCCTACCTGTGAGTTCCTATATGTACTGAATTATTTTTTCATTTTAGACACTTAATGAAAAAGAGGAAACTATTCTCACTATGAAATACTTTTCTTGCATCTCAGGAACACAAGATAACCATGATTATTAACTAAAAACAGTTAAATAAATTTGATATTATTTAATGTTCTTATCCAATAGGAAATTTATGCACATACTTCAATTCCAGATGGATCAGGGCTCTGGAATTCTTTGAGAGCATTTTGGGCCCATTTCCTGTTATCATTAGTTTGGTAGTAGGATGAAGCTGTGCTAGTTTTGATATTAAACAATCTCCACCAAAGGCAGCTTTGATTTTTTTTCAAAAATAAAATATTTATCCTGTTCACATAATACAGATGTGTGAAGACATTTTATGGACATGTAATTTTTGTGAGTTTTGATGAAATCGTGGTATAGCCTCAAATGCATGGAGGGAAATCAAACCAGGGCTTTCTTGCCTCTCCTTAATTAGTAGCAGACTGGCTCAGGCATAAGCGAAGACAACATTACCAAACCCAGCCAGTCTAGGAGAATGAATGGAAGAACGTCCATCTGAAAATAAAAAAAAAATACCATGTGATTAAAGGTATAGTTAAACGGTCTTTGCATCTGTTTAAGAATTCAGTTCATATAGCTTAAGGCTGAGTTAGTAATTTGACATGGAAACATTACTGTTATGAATGGTTTGTTCTTTGTGTAAAATGTTTAATTTTTTGGGCTTTTTTTGGGTTTTTTTAATCATGGTTTCCTGTAAAGGAAATATGGTATGCAAAGCAAAAGGCATATACAGTGTACCCTGTGATTTACATAATATAAAGATCTTTAAGTAAAGATGTGGGGAAAAACCAAAATTGTGAACCATTGGAAGAGAAAGAAATGCTGGTAGAGGGCAGGCAAGTTACTGCAGAAATGTACTGCACTGAGCCACTGAAATAGTTATATTATTCCTAAATCCTCGGTATAAAGTGAAAGCATTTACATACCTTAAGGAAAACAATGATTTCTCTGCCTCTGAGAGAAACCTCTCTGCTTTCCTACATAATTTTGATCATTGCCTTTTGCCTTCCTCCTTTTCACTTCTTTTCTTTTTTTTCCTTTCAGTACCGTTTCCCCCGGCAATATGTGAAATTATTGCTTTGTAACATATGTGAAATGTACATGTCACACACAACAGGGCTGATGTCTCTAGGGTGCAGCCATGCTGACAAATAAAACACTACTAACCTGTCAACCAGCTCCTTGCCTCTGTGTCCAAGTGCCCTCACCACCCCTTCCTTAAAAAACCTTCAAGTGTGCTCCTGGGAATAGCTTCTGATGAGGACTGGCCTGCTCCCCTAGACAGGGTGAGTAGAACTGCACCAGGTTTGTCCCCCGCTCAGAGGTCCTGGCCCTCAATTACATTCACATAACTTCATGTTTTAAAAACACTCTCTTAATGGCTCCAGCAGGGCTTATCCTGATTCCTACATGAATGAAACCAAAGGAATTGCTGTTACTGGCACATCACCCGTGTGGAAGCAAGGCCAAATGCTGTAGAGTGTAGATGTGACCATTATGCCCAAAATGATATAATGTATGTTCTTTTTGAATATCAGGTAGACTGGCTATGGATTGCTCATCCTTGGATTACAGATCTATCCCTGAAGCCCTTTCATTTAGAAGGATAAAAAATGCAATATTTTCTAAAAGTATGCAATTGATCCTCTAGTAAGATGCCCTTTGTTTTACTAGCTCCATATTCCATTACTGAGGAAAGCTTGTTAAAAACTTTCTTTTGAATGAAAAAATGTTTTTTGTATTCTGAAAATGTGTATTTATGAAAATTTATATAATTAAAACTAATGGAACTGCCAGGTCTAAATTGTTTTTGGGGTTGCCAAGTGAAAATCTAAGGATTGTCTCAGGTGGTAAAGTTTGTGAAGCTCTGCTTTTGGTTGATATTACAACATGATGCATTATGAATTATGCAGGGTGAAACTGTGGGAGAGGAGTCTGAACACCAACACAAAATTACCATGCTCCATCAGCACTGGAGTTGGAACTTGCTCTTTCACAATACTTAAAACAGTGGTGTTCCCAAGCAGAAAATAGAGAAATGGCAAAATGGCTGTAAGAATAGCCAGGAGGGGCCAGTACAATTACAGCTCAAAATTTGGTATTGGAGCATCAGCAACAAAAGTGAAAAAAAAAAAATCCCAACCGAACAAAACCTAAACTTTTTGCACTGCAATCCTTTAGTAATCCTTGAAGCATTGGTAAAATAGAGCTAAGCACTTGTTTCTTCTTTCTACTGCCTCTGGGAGATCTATTGTAATAAAATCTGAGTATACAATGTCCATTCTGAGATCAGTTTGGCTGATGAGCATATGGGAGGCAAAAGGGAACACAGTCCCTATTAAAATGCTTATGAAAAATAGATAAAGCCTTTCAAACTTTAATAACATGTTATTTGATTCTGTCAGCAGATAACATTATGCACAAAGTATTGCATAGCCATGTTTAAGGGCTTGAAAGTCATGAGTCTAAGAAGGATTCCAGGAGAAACAGTGCAGGATAGCACATATTGACAACCTGCCAGTTTTGAGGGCATGAGGAGGACACAAGCACCATAGTTTTACTCGATTTTGTGGAAAAGAGATGGATAGTGTCATCAGGAGTGAACAGACAGGGAAGACATCAACTGGACCAAAAGAGAAAATTTCTGTGCAGACATTCTATGCAGGCAAGATTTAGTAAAGGAAGCATTACTAAATGTATTTATGTCCTTCCCTAGATTCTCTACAGAATATCTTTATGCCAAAAAAATTTCTAAATATTCATTAAAAGAGCTAATAGCCAAGCAAGCAAACCAAAAATCCTGCAAAAAGCATAAATGACTGCAGGATTCTTGGAGCTATATTGTTTCTACTCTGGCTGTTTAGGGTCAGACCACAGACAGAATGATATGATCCATGACATTCATCAGGATTACTTGATCTGATATGCCTGGGGAAAAAAAGGTCATAGGTTTTCTTTACATCCCTTTGCCTGTTTTCCTTGGATTTGTCCTTAATGCATGCAAAAGGAATAAATCCCTTTCGCACTCTACCATTCCAGCAATGCCCATGGAAGACCCCCTGCCTCCATGGCGAGGTATTTCTGTATGATGTTGCTGTAAATCTGGTGTGGTGTGTGTGCAGTCAGCACAATGTCTTGTTCCCTGCCCGCCCTGCACTGATCCCAGAGTGCTGGCAGAATAGTGGGAAAGCTGATCTCACTCTGCTGCACACACCTCCCAACACAGCAAGCAGGCATTATAACTTCTCTTATTTATTCTTATTCAGTGTTTTGACCTCGATCCTTGTTGCCGTGCTTAATATGATTTATTTATTCATAAGATGCTAAACTAACAATATTGAGTTTAGTGTGGACTGCCCATGAGACACTGAAAAGAAATGCTGACATGTTATTGCTAAGGGCAATGGGCAGATTACTCTGCCTTGCATTCACACGGCACATTTATTCACCTATAAGCATTTTTATAGTGACTGTAATTGTAACACCTGGGCAATATATGTGCACTATAAAAATGCTGAAAACTGTCCATTAGGACAATTAATTCTCTGTCCAGCTTCTGGTTTAATTGAGACATTGTGCCTTTGGCTATGTTATTGTTTTTAATTTAAGGCATGCAGTAGGGCAAAGCTAACTCTCCCAGCTGTGAAAATACGTGGGTAGGTACTTGGATGCTGGAGGCTGAGGCAAAGCAGGAGAGGGACAGAGAGTGTGCTATGAAACAGTTCCAGCACAGTTTTAAAGATCGTATTGTTTTCTTTGTTGTAATGACACTGGGCAAATCTTTTTTCATGACTGGTAACTAGGATAGAAAATTGAGCTTAAAGGGGCCTGAAACTAATCAAGGTTGAATTTGACTAATAGTTCTGGTCAGAACAAATGCAGGGAGAAATTTAAAAAATGTCAAAACATATCATTTTGACCTTTCTGAAATGAAATGTTTCATTTTGGAAATGCCAAACCATTTCATTTTGACATTTGTAAAATGAAACTTTGACTTTTTGATTCAAAATGTCACTTTTTTTTTTCCTTTAAAACTGACCTATATTGCTCACATGGTAGAAAACTAACATAAAATTAAGGTAAAATAAATCCAGACCACTTTGAGCTGCATAAAAATGTAATTTTTTCAAAAATACAAAAAAGGAATTCCACTTTTCTTGCAGTTATTTTATTTGCTTGTTTTGTCTTTCCATGCTGATATGATGGTGTTTATTATTATTATTGTGTTTTCATATTCAAATTTCCCTTTTTCCCTCTGTTTTACACAAACTTGGAAAATCTGTACTTCTTTTATCGTATTTTAGTATAAGATTTTTCTTGGGAAGTATTTCTCTCTGCAATTGTTTGAGGGTTTTTTGTTTGTTTGTTTGTTTTCCTTTAATTTATTGGAGATTTTTGATTACATATTCAAAAACTAGCACAAGACTGATGCTCTAACTTTAGGACAGTGCTGTCACAAAATAGTAAGTGCATGGTCTAGTCAAGTTATGCACATCCCTACATGCATATTGCACCACAAGAAACCACTTAAAAGTGCCTTTGAGCTGCTGAATCTTGAATTCTCCAATGTACTTGTTAAATTTGAAACAGATTATTGGGAATTTCCCAATCAATTAAAAGACCAAAACAGCCACACATTGAAGCAGAATGTTTAATGCTTCCATCGGTAACAGGCGTTTGCCAATAGCCATCTTCAGTGCAGTCTAGGAAATGGCTCTTTTCAAGAACCAGATTTCTTTTTATGATTTTAAAGTAGACACAAATATAGAAATTCTTGATGGACTGCCAGGCAATAAAGGAACCTAGATCAAAGCTGGTTTCTAAACTAGAACTGCATAGGCACATAGTTTAGCTCAGTAAATTCACTGGGAATGAAGAGCAGTACTGAGTTTGATACGCAGTGTTATGCTTTTTCCAGAACTCACTTTGATGAGAATATTTTTCTCATTATTTTTCTGGTAATATGTTCTTAATATTTTTCTGATAGTCCAGTTAGATGTGGTCCTGTAGGGTGCAAATTTAGGGTCAGTAAAACACCACTATTGGAAACAAGAGTTTATTGTATAAGCAGCAAGGATGTACAAAGGTATGACCAAAGTTTTCTAAATAAATTAGTAGCGGTGTATTTGGAAATCAAAATGTACAAATTATTGTACAGTAATGAGCAAGACTTGGAAAAGCTTTTAGAGAATGGAAGCAAGTGGGTGATTTTTCTGCTTATGTGATATTTGAGTACAAGCCTGATGTAAGCATAGAAACAACACTGAAGGCCACTTATTAAAGTTGAAATAAAAAAAAAGTAAAGGATTCTTGTAGTTATTCTTGCAACTGATGAGCCACATCACACTATAAATGTGATATATTTCTTTCAATGGTTTACATCACCATCCAGATTACACCCTTTATTAAGGTGCTGTCCTTGTGAGAGTTGGAACTTAACATTGGTACTCTTCTTCAGCTGACAGTGGAGTATTAGATTGTTACTCTTTTTTTAAAATCCCTTGATTATGAACAAAAACTGAATAAAATAACTGAAGCTTAACCAATGGACTCATAATGCCAAAAGCAAATCTTACGAAGCTGCTAGACCAGACAAAATATTTTGTGAGATGACCTATGGAAGAACACTGTAACTTTTTGAAAGTCATGGGCTCTTTGATGTTCCAAGTGTCCAGAACAAGGCAAGAATCCCTGTGCAAAGCACTTGCCTCCTAAACAGAGTGACAAACAGAGTTTGTCAATGCTGTACTGTGGTTTTCTGGATGCTGACGTAAATTCCAGGAATACTTGCACCAACTCCTCTTCCACTGGAGAAAGTAGTGAAAAAAAAAGCAAGAAAACAGTTTCTGCATTGCTTTGAAAATTGTAGGAAAAACCCCAAAAGTGTATTTGTTCTAATCTGCAGTAACATAATTCCTGTATTCTGCTAAGAACATCTCACAGGCCTCTAGTTTAATATGTGGCAGGAATTTTGTTGAAGCTAAGTTTCTTCACAAGAGCTTTTGATTTATGGAAGATCAAAAGTACCTCAAGGAGTTTTCAGCCAAATGAATTTGACTTGGACATAGCTAATTTTGAAGCAGCAATACAAAGCCTGATGCAACTGAATGAGAAAAAAAAGCTTTGTTCCTTGGAGAGTGGAATTAATGAAGTCTAATTTTATATCCATTGTGTCTCCTAGCTGGAGTCTTTAGGTCTAATCTTTTCACATACTTTAGGTATTTACAGTGTTTCTATCCCATAGTCATACTGAAGTGTCTCATAATGGTTGAGTTGATGCTGCATCCTTTTTCAAAGTGATGAAACTAATTCAGTGTTTGCCCATTTCCCAAGAACATTGTAAATAATGGCTTTAATAGTCCTAATTTTCTTTCAGATGTGGTTGCAATTTTTAAACAGTTATTCAAAATTTAATAAAGAATAGAAGTAATAGGATGCAGGATCACAATATTGGGTACTCCTAATTTTTCACATCCTGGAGCATATAGACAGGCCAAGACCAATGGTTAAACAAAACTGGGTGCCAGGTCCTAGTCTTGGTCACAACAGTCCCATGCAGTGCTGTAGCTTGGGAAAAGAGTGTCTGGAAAGTGGCCCAGCAGAAAAGGACCTGGGGTTGCTGGTCAACATTGGCTGAACATGAGCCATCAGTGCCCAGCTGGGCAAGGAGGCCAAGGGCATCCTGGCCTGTATCAGCAACGATGTGGCCAGAGAGCCAGGGCAGTGGCCGTCCCCCTGTACTGGGCACTGGTGAGGTCACAGCTCAAATCCTGCATCCAGTTTTGGGCTCCTCAGTTCTGGAGGACATTGAGGTGCTGGAGCAGATCTGGAGAAGGGCAGTGGACATGGTGAAGGGTGTGGAGCACAAGTCTGATGAGGAACAGCTGAGGGAGCTGGCGGTGTTTAGCCTGGGGAAAAGGAGGCTCAGGGGTGACCTAATCACTTTCTACAACTCCCTGAAAGGAAGGTGTAGGGTAAATGGTGAGAAGACAGCTAGAAATATAGGACTGTGACTTAGGTATCTGTAATACATGAACACTCAAAAAGCAGGAAGGTAGAGAACAGCTTATTTTCCTCTGTAAGATTGCTTAGAATGTAATAAAAATTATATGTTTAACCAGTATCACTAATTGGACTACAGAGCACTGTGTTTTGTGGGTTATTGAATTCTTTTAAGTATATGGCTATAAATATTTTCACATTTTTAAGGTTTGTAGTAATTTCATAGATAAATTTATGGGTTTTTTTTTGTTTATTAATTTTCTATGTCAACCTTGCTCAGCCCTATAGAGTTAAAACTACAAACAGCAAGAATTTGCTTACAAACTATCACAGAAAACAAAAAAAATCATTAGGAAATTTAATACAGAAGATATGAAGGAAAGAGACAGACTGAATAAGAGGATCACCAGTCCATTAATGTTAAAAGTGACAACCAGTGGCTGATGAATGGCATAATAATGATAGTCAGTCTGAGATTTCTAAGATAAATACTATAGAGCACTGAAAAATACAGCCTTTTCATATTTACAATAGTTATAGTTGTTGCAGTGCTCAGTTATTTGCTTTTATATTCTTATTTTTCAAGTATTGAAACAATATCTAAAGCCCACAAACCTTCTCATATGTTTTGTAATTAAAAGTGAGCAGCAGTCCCTCTTTACAATTATTGGCATATGTTTCTTCTCAGCATCCCCTGAGACTACACTTGGGAAAGTAGTTAACACATTTATCTCTTTTGCTTATAGGTTAGCCTGAAATAGATGAGAAGCTCACCGTTTTCTCTGAGTTGCTGAAGCTCTTCCTTATGGCTGACTATTTATGCGTCTGTGTATGTATGGAGCTATTAATTATTTTTTTAATTGCTTGTAGGTTTTTTGACTTTTTATGTATTTATACATTTGTTTGTGTGTCGGTGTGTCTTTCTAGTCCAGAACATGTATAGTCTGGTCATGTGTAGGTTTCAGCTTGTTTCAGGACTGATCCTGTGAAGTATACCAGAAACTTTGAATGATACCCAAGGCTGCCTGAAAGTAAATAAAAAACCACACACACAAAAAAAAAAAAAAAAAAAAAAAAAAAAAAAAAATCCAGTGTCTTTCACACAAATATTCTAAGACGAGGTATTTATTCTGAGAGCACCAAGTTCAAAAGGTGATTTTCTGTCTAAGGGACATCATCCAAGCCTATCTCAGAATGGGATATCCAAATATTAGTGAACAGAGAAATCTCTAGTCTATGCTGAGAACTACTGGGTAAAACCACACCACCCATGTTAACATTTTGGATGCTCTGGGATAACTTCTTGGCTTGCACTTCTGAATGATTATTTTCTCCAGTCCTCTGTACAAAAGTCCCAAGGAAACCTGTGTGGGATAAAAGGGGTTTCTAAATATAATAATAGACATCCATGCCCAAACAACTGACCTGCATTTATTAGATGTGCTTTAGAGTAAAAAAATTTCCAGCCATCACTGATAGTTTGTTGCTGATAATTTCCCAGTTCTTTTAAGACTCAGATTGCAGGCAGATTTAGGGAGCTGCTGAAATAGTTCTGTATGACTACTGAGGAGCCATTAATATAATGTTTTCATATGTATGGGTTGTTTTTTATTTGGTAGCTAGTGTGGAATGGGGAAAAAGAAATCATTTTATGCGCATTTCTCAAATTTGCAGGATATTCTAATTAATTCTTATTTTCACCAATTTTTTTGATTTTATACCCTGCCAACCTGAGTTTCTAAAATGTAAATATCTGTGTGTGGATCCAAAAATAGTCCAAGCTCAATTCTGAGATATTATATTTTTACAATTGAATGAGTTACATTGGGGTTGCATGTCTTCTAGTCTGTACTTTGTAAGCAGATGTATCTTGTTCTCTATTATATGAACTAGCTTTCTCTCTGTTTCATTTAAGAGTAATTTTTTCAAGTATTCTTGCCTATGAATCCATGCTGCCAGCACAATTCCCACAAGCTGACACTTTTTGCCCTTTAAGCTACAATATCTTTTACATGCCCCTAAAGTTCTATCACTTCAGTAGAGATACAAAAGAACTGATGATCTGCAGGTCTGAGTTTTTTTTAAAATTTATTTTCAAAACACTGGTCAAAATTAATTTTCAGTTTTGGTTTCTCACTGAGACAACCAATTTGTCTTTTCCAGCTATTGTGGGATTAATTAGTTTTTAGGTTAGTTGACTGTATAGATTCTCTCGCTGGCAGATGATGCTGTGAATAGTCAGTAGTTCAGCTAATCAGGTACTCAGGAATAAATAGAAATTGCTTTAGTAAGTTACTTTTGTCACATCACAGTTTCACTTGCAAGCTTCTCACTATTGGCTGAAATAAATATATATTTAGATGTATTCTCTTTAACAGAGGGATGGCAATGCAGTTCAGGATTATTCCTCCTTTGGCCTCCCACTGGGACATAAAATATGGAGTCTAAAATAAAATGTGAAGAGGGAGAAACACAAAACCTGACAGTAGTTTTCTTAACAGGAGCAGGACTCATTTCAATCCAGTTTCCTCTCTTTTCCTCTTCCATGTACTGCCCAGATCCTCATCTTACTGTTGGTAGGTGGCAAGGAGACTGACTCCAAGGACACTGGAGTATCTCTTGAAATTAGAGACAGGGAGTAAGAATATGCTGTGAAGAGATAAAATGAAGTTTTAATTTTAGGAGACAGGCTGTATTTCTGACAGATGGACCATCCTTCTGAACCATATAGCCTCCAGTCCCATCCTGCCAGTGAGGAACACGTCAGCCTGAAAGATTAAAGTTCAGCAAAATTATAGGCCACCAAAATCAGGGCTTTATAATGGGAACTGTCATCTGACTTGAATAATAGTCCCATTCATAATACTTATACTGGATCTTAATCTCACTTAAAGTGAAATTACTCCAGGGACTTAAAATAGGAGTATTTGCATTTTAAAATGTCTTCTGAGACTCTTTATACCTTGGATATAGGGTACAAAGATGAGCTATATGTGCTCTCTATGAACATGTCTGCATGTGTGTACAACTATTTTTATATCAATATGTATTTTCTTTTTTTTTTAAATAATAGATATTATCATACAGATAATTATGAAACCAAAGGACATAATGATGATTTTCTTCTTTAATTATTCCTAACATATTTTTTTAAAACATTTGACAAAACATTATTTTCTGTTCCCCTTTCCAGTGGCAAATATAAGAGTAAAATAGAGTAGAGAGTTCAGAAGAAAGAGAAAAAGAAAGAGCAAAAAAAAAATGCAGGTAATAAAAAGAAAACTAGTGTTATGATCTGTTATAGAGAAAAAAAAACTCAGATAAAATTAAATATTTCTCTTCAGAAAAATATTCTATTGAAAGGACTATAAGGCATCTATACAGTCATCTTTGTTTTATGCCCAGAACTACCAAATACTTTCTGCGCTCAGTACTGAGCACTAGAAAGACTGAATTGAACTTTCTCGGGGCTAAAAATTTTTAATATTTTTAGCATACTTTTGTACCATTACTCATAAACTTTCTATTAGAGACACGCTCGCAGTGAACTCTCAGTAGGATACAGAATTTCATACTTCTTATGCAGTGCTGGCCATAGTGTCTCCTCTTCAGCAAAACCTCATCAGTTTCTGCAAATTATCATTGCTCTTGCAGGTAGAACTTTATTATAGATGATGCACATATGCCAGACTCATCTAGTATTATAACACTTTCTGTCACCTTCATCCAAACAACATCTGGCAGCAGTCCCCAAAGTGACATTTCAGACATGGAAGCAGCACTAATATGAAGAAAAATATGGTGGCAATGACAATACAACCAGAGAACAACTTCCTCCCCAATTAAGTCAACATGCTGCTATCCTTCAGTGTCTCAGGGGTCCCTCCTCTTTCCCAGCAGTCTATTTTCTCTTATGTAGTTTGCAACAGTCTGGGTTTCCATAGTGTTCTAGGTCAACTCGTCTTCATGAGAAAGGATGACAAAGGTTGAATTTAGCTTTTTGAACCTGACATCCAATACTCAGGTAAAGATAGGCAAAGACCTCAACTCTGTGAGGTCCTGTACACAAGTGTGTTCTTTCTCTGTGTTTAACGTGCTGTGAACTGAATTTAGTGCAACAATCACTGCAAAGTCCCCTAAAGCAGAAAACCCACTACAATGTCAGATTGTATTGTTGCATGTCCCTACTTAGGTAGCTTTTTCAAAAGGGTTCACTTAAAACAACCAAAACCATAAAAAGTAAGAAAAAAAAATTGTTGTTTTATTAGATGCTTGAACATAGTTCTGTGGTAGGAAAATATTGTTCTTAATTAATAAACCTTAATTTTTATTATAAATGCAAATTTAAAGAAATTCTGGCAAAGTTACAGTTTACAATTTCCAGATGAAGGAAATTTGAAGAATTTTAGAGCTGAATTACTTTTGCTGAGAAATTCACATAAAATTTCAAAGCCAAACAGATTATAGACTTTAACTTGTCACTGTTTACCTACAAAAAAGAAGAGGAAAGTTTATTAGAGAGCCTCAGAGTAACTTCAGACTTCCCACAGTAAGACATCACTATCTGGATTATAGATCTGTATCACATTCAGCAGAAGCACACACCCAGTCCCTTCATTGGGTCACTTGCCCTTCATGGTTTATGTAATTCTTACGTCTGCTTCAAAAAGAGGATTATTCATCCTAATCTGGAGGATTTAGGAATGGAACCCAGACAATGAGAGAACATGGAGAAATGGTTATTTGCCATATCTGCCATTTCTTTGGGGTTTTTTTGTGTTTACAGTGTAGCTTTTTTAAGCCTTGATAGAGCAAATTTATCTCAGAATTTTTTCCCTCCCTGCCTTTTTTCCCTTGTCTCTTGCTGCACTGTGGGTTTCTGAAGTTTTTATTTTTCTGTGTTGCTATTTCTATGCTTCTTCCTTAATCACTATGGCTTCTCTTTTCATTGCAAGCCACTTGCATGTATCTTCTGTGACTTCCTATGTAAAAAGCAGAGACAAATCAAAACCAGAAACATTCTAACGTATCGGAAAGAATGATAAATATTTTAAAAGCGACAGGTCATACTCAGCATTGCCACAAAACAAAGTAGTATCACTATATAAAAGTTTGTGTTGTTATTGTTGATTTTAGTTAAATGTTAAAAGGAAATTCTTTGGTGAGGCACTGGCAGAGGTTGCCCAGAGAAGCTGTGGCTGCCCCATTCCTGTCAGTGTTCAAGGCCAGGTTGGATGGAACTCTGAGCAACCTGGGTTAGTGGAAGGTGTCCCTGCCCATGGCTAAGTGTTGGAATGAGGTGATGTTTAAGATCTCTTCCAACCCAAATCTTTCCATGATTCTATGGTTATGGTAACCTTGAGAAACTTCCCTTATGTGCTGAACAGTTTTTAATTACTTGCCCTTCTGCAAACATTGGAATTCACCCAGTCTCCTCTTTGTTTACCATTCCATTCCCAAGGGACCAATGAAAGGAGAATACAAAATCAATTTCCATCCTTACAGCTTTCTGAGCAAGCAATTATATCTATTTGGAAGCAAAAGGGTTTGCCTACAGATTTGTACTCTGTTGCTGAGCCTGGTTGCTGTCACTGGACTTGCTCTTTGGCTCAGGTAGTGTGGGACAACCTCTTTTGGCAAGGCGTCAGTGTAGAAACCAGTGTGCGTTATCAAGCAAGTAACTGCTCTGCTGAACATGCAATCCAGGCAGGATTTGGCAGGTGCCTTTAGATATATATAATGTTTTTTGTGACCGAGGAAAAAAGATCAAGTTATGAATTACAGTAGCTGAAGTAACTGTTTTTATTCATGAAAGCACTCAAAAATAATCCATAATTTGTTTTTTGTTTGCTTAGGTATAAAATTGTGAGGTAGGTTGTTTAGAGGTAATCAAGATAAGATAGTGGTCAGTAAAAAAGGCCAGAAACACTGTGTTCCTATATAGATTAATATAAAGTTGCTTTTGTCTCCAACTACTCTTGGTAGCACTGATCAATTAAAACCAGCAGCACAAAAGTTTGGAAATTCAACTGCAACGCACCTATTCAGGGATTTGACTTCTGGATCTGTCCCTCTATCATCAGCATGGAAGTATTCCCTGGACATAGTCCCACTGCCAGGGGTAGCAACTGGCAGACAAAATATCAGTTTTTATGGAACTGCTGGAGCATGAAGTGGCTGGAAGCAGTAGCTATTCACGAGGGAAATGCACAACCTTGTAACAGACTAGAGAGGAAGCAATGTGCAAGATCCTCTGGTGTGAGGGAGCTTGGGAGATTCTGAGGTTTAAACACCAGAATTTGACACAATCTTACCTGACATGACAGTGATTCCTGTGAGGGACATGTGAATAGTCAAGAAGGGATTTCTGAATGCACGGAGCAAATGCCTCAGGGTTGGTAGGAAGGTATTATACTTCAGGTCTTGGGGTCTGCCGTGAGATGAGACCTGAGATCCTGTCGAGATGGATGTAATTTACCATTGAATTGGCACTGACATTTGTGTGTATGTGACATTTGTGCCTTGTGCAGGACTTGTACATATCTGTCCCATGGCTAAAGTGTCTCTTTTCCATTATGCTCATATCTGTGGGTCAGAATTTTAGGTATGGTTGTTAGGAGCTCCAAGGATAGCATAAACTGCTGGGTTTGGGGTTTTTTTCTGAGGTGTTTCCTACGTCAAGGCTCTCACATATGCAACCCTCATGGGTCCTGAGGGTAATTCTTGGATCTTTGATCCATAAATATCTTAAAAGCTGGGAGAAGAGCCTGGGCACAGAGGCATTCTTGGTGTCTGCAATAAGAACATGGCTGCTTCGTGGGATTTTTACAAGATTATGTCCTATTTTACATCTGCACAGGAGTATGAAGCATTCTGATTACATAGAATTAATAACCGGGAATAGCCTCCTTTCTCTCTTTTTTAATTTTTTTAAAATTTTAATAGTATTGACAGTCTTCCTTAGGTGGTTCTCTTCCACTCAAAATGTCAGACCACTTGGATGTAAGATGTACCTTGTTCACCTTGGACTAGAATGATCCAGTATTTTTAAGACTTTGGAAGCTTACACTTTTCTTTCTTAGGGAAAGGAAATGAACAAAAATTAAGGTTTTTCTTCAGATGAGTGTGACTTGGCTCCAAAAGCTAAAAATATCAATAAAATTACATTCAAACCTAAACCTTGCAAAACTTCAGCAAATTAGGTATGCTTCAAGCATATCATTTTGCCATAGAGCCTATGCTTTGGCATTAGCTGAACAAGCTTGATGAGCTGACTGCTGAGCAAATTGTTTTGTATAGGTTTTCTACTCTGACTTCACCCTATTCAGCTAAAGGTGGTAACCTGCTCACAGTTTCAGTCCTGCATGTAGGGGACTGAATCGATCCATAGACCTTATTGAAGCACTTTGATTGATACAGGCCCTGGAAAGTAAGGATGAGTTTGTCCTTATGAATGTCTTTGATATGAAAATCAGCCTGGTAGGCAAAGAGTTCAGGGTCAGCAAATTCGAGCAGTTTAGGTTTGGCACAACTGAACTAGCTGGAAGTGACGATTAAGTGATCTTATCAAGGTTTTTACTTTGGTTTTGATACTCCTGTAATTGAGCATCTTTTTCTTCTGTCACCTAACTTCTAGTTTTGTTTTGTTGTTTTTTTTTTTTCATTTCTGAGAAGCATAACTTAGCTGTGGGAAAGAAAACCAAAACTTACCCCTTAGTGATATAAAGGTAAATTGAAGTATTAAGAGAATAATAATCTAGTAGTATCCTAATTAATTTTAGATTTTGGGAAGCTTCTGCTTTGCAGTTTTGATTTTTTTTTGTTACAATTAAAAATGTCTTGAGGATATATATATATATATATATATATATATATATATTTGTAAAGTTATTTGTGTTTGGTTTGTGTTTTGGTATTTGTTGGGAATTTTACCAAAAGAAAATTAGGTAAAATAATCTGGACTGTGTACCTGTGTACAACCATGTAAACATTTTTGTTTTGGGTTATTTTGGTTTGTTTTTTTTTTGGTTTGTTTTTTTGTTGGATTTTTTTTGTTTGGTTGGTTGGTTTTTTTTGGTAGTGGTTGAAACAAGGATTTCCTCTGGACTAGGAATAGAATAGATAAACATCAGTATGCATTTTTTTGGTGAAGAAAATTAATATGTGGGACATTAGCGATCCTTGGGAACTGGAAAATGTACCCCAAAACTTTGATTTTTTTCCATTAGAAAAATCCAGATGTTTAATCTGAAGGCTGTTATCAAATTTGTTTGCTCTCCATATGTCACAATGTCTTCTGCTGTTACGAACTTTAAGGAACTTGAAAAAAGAATGAAGACCGAAAAGCTGCAGCACTAATGCTTGCTCCTTAGAGATAGTAAAGAGCCTTATCACACATGGACAATGCTGAGGCTTAGGGTTTCTGTGGTCTCCTGGTACAGTGGTTTTGGGTTTTTTTTAGATCTTCACAAGTGAATACAGGGGAAGGAGGGGGAGAACCCACACGAGTATTTACCTGAAATCACAGAAGAATGACATAAGCTGCTACATTTTTGAAATAATTTTTAATAAGGTGAGACTGGCATCTCTTCACCCCATTATCTAGGAGGCAAATAATTAGTGAAAAGAAGGAATTCCACCAGAACAGCTCCACAACTCCTGAAAATAAAACTCTGTATCGAGAGTCAGGCAGATATGATGGTACTTATTTCACCTCAAAACATGGCCAAAGAAAGACAGATTTGAAATAATTTCAGAGAAGCCAATAATGCAATCTCCTTTGGGATGGTATTATCTACAATGGAAAATTTGAAAACCTCTGAAGATTATGAAGTGAGAAGAACAATACCTACCTGCTGCTATTCAGGAGAAATGAAAAAGCCATAACAATGCACATTATGCAGTCTTTGAATGGGATACATTCTCCATTTGTTGAAATCACTTTAGCCACTGATTCTTAATGCTGTGTGAAAGGAAACTATTTGCTGCTTCTAAAGAAAGAGTAAAACACACTTGTTCTTCTAATATATCAATTCTTACATTGGCAGGCAAAAATATCAACTTTTTTTCTTCTGCATTTCATTTTCTCCTGCCTGACCTCATGCAAAACTGGATTTTGTTTGGTTCATTATTATTAGTTCAATTTCACTGTCATTAGTCCTATAATCAACCTCTGTGTTCACAATCTGTGCCCAAAAATGAGCTGTATTGCTGACTCTTATGGCCAGTAGGATTGCAAATGCTTGAAGCAGTGCTGAAGTCTGCCTCTGTCCTGCTTCATTTTCCTCAAATGCAGTATTCAAAGAGCATTGCCCCTGCCATATTAGAGGACTGCTGTTTACCCAATCTATATCCCTCTGAACAGAAAGGCATTTATCAAAGCAGAGATGTCCCCTTTTCTCTGTGTTCAGCTAAGACTTCATTTCCCCTAATGCTTTATAGCAAGAATGCCACCCTTAGCTCACTGGGATCAAGAGGAGCTGAGCCAGGACCTTTTAAGCCCACAGCCCTTACAGAGGGGCTGTGTCGAAGAGGCCCATGAGGACTCTGATGTGGCAGCAGGGAAGAAAGAGCAGCTGGAGAGCCCTGCACCATTTTATCAGCACAGCCCACACAGGCCTGGCAGATTCCTGTATCTGAAATAAGTTCAGTGAAGTTGCTGCTCAAATAAGTGATTGTTATCTTAGTAAACCAGAGGCTCTGATCTATTACCTTCACAGAACATGATCTCAGATGAAGGGAAGATAAGGTTAGTGATCCAATAATTTGGAAGACTCCAAACCTGACCCCACAAAGTGACTAGTAACCTTACCAAAGCCCCTACTGTGATATCAGTCTAGCAACCCAAGACTAGCAGTATCTATAAAGCCTCTAACTTGAAATTGAGGCACCTTTGAATTTTGCCTCTAAAGTAGATCCAAAAAACATATTTTATGTATTATCCTGTTGCCTTAGGTTTTAGCTTTTTTCAGATTCTGTATTGCTTTAGTGTGTAGTTCTGAGCTCCATATTAAGGGATGGTAAGATCTCTTCAAAGAGTAGGTAGACAAAACAATTTCTTTCCCAGCTTGGGACCAAGGACAACCACCCAAATTTCAGGCCTAAGAGCATAAACAATGCGGACTGAAGAGAGAAAAACAAGGACTGGACTTCATAACCTAAAGCTATAATTGGACAATTAACTCAAATATGCTAATGGAGGAGAAAAATGAGAGACCTCATGACCAGTCATTAATTTTGTGACCATTTTGGGTTCATCTTGTGTGTAGCCCTGTCTGGGCTCTTGTACTGCCCAAGGTGTATCCATTGAGGCCTTCTAAAAAATACCTATTTTAGTCTTTAACTCTGTCTTAGCCTCTCTTCTAGGTCAGCCTTCTCAAGGCATCAATCCCATAAATGTGATACAGCCCTTACCTTCCAAGGCTGCTTGCGTGGGGGTTCCCAGATTGTCTGCTTGTTATGGTCATGATAACGGCGACAAATTTGCTGCTGCTCCTGCTTCTAGAACCACTCAGTGACATCTGAGTTAAAATGTAAAAGTTTCTGGTGACCTGAAGCCTGGGGAACTGGCATTTATAATTCACATTTCCTGTTGGTAATTTTGGGGAGACCTGCAACATGTATCGAGTGAATACCACGTAGCAGTGTCAGAACAGCACAAAAGGGCATTGGTTCTTTGATAATGTAGATTTTCATGTTTCTTGGAGCTGCTGCTATGTCTGTACCAGCTACAGTAGATTTGGGACATCTCACAGAAATGAAAGACTGCCCTTCCGTGATTAAACATGGGAGGTAGTGCAAGGGATCTTTCAGGTGACAGTATTGTAAATCTGAAGAGGGCTGAAAAAGAGCCCTAGAAAGTTTTTCTGTGATTTCCAGTAAGCAGGTTTATTGTTCTGATAGTTGCACACTCTCCCTGCAGTCAGAGATTGTGGCTCTGCAGCTAATGCCAGTATTAGTAGCTCCCGTGTTCTTTCTCTGGTCATTTTTTTTATTGCCCATGTGGTTCAGTTTTTTCCTCTCACCTCTCCTCAGCTGCACAAAGTCTGTTCTGTGGTGAGCTGAGCAGGAAACTGGATCACCTAATTCTGCTAATTGAAGGTACTCTTTTAAAGAAAAGCAAGACTGTAATGTGCCCAAATCAGTTGTGACAGATGGCATCTGTTATCCCTGCCCTTGCTTTGTGTGCCTTCAAGAAACCTGAGCAGGGTGAAGCCTCTAAAAAGACAGGGAAATTGTTCCTTTTGCTGGAGATCTGGTGTAGCTGATGGGTGAGAAATGGGTGTCTTGTGGGGGGGCTGCAGAGGGCAGTTGGATGCACCTCCTTGAGACTGCAGAGAGGATTAGAGAAATGTCAAAGGCTGTGCAAAGTGACTCTGCTCAGAATGTCATCAACTTATTTAAGTCTAGAAACCAAGCAAGTGGGAAAATTTCATTTCCTATGTGTTCACCTACTTGGTTTGAACTCGCTAAATTCAAAAATATTGCTGTCATTTTTATCCTAGAAATCCTGCAGCCTTCTAGCTCTTTCTTTAAAAAGCATGCCATGAGAAGAGAGATGAGGCAGGTGCAGGTCCCCATCAGGCCATAGACAGATCTGTTAGATTGAAACTACAGCTTTATTAAGTATCTTGTAGGCTTTATTCATAGCCAAGGTCTATCAGACATTTACTGATAAGTTTTTCTTATCAAGACTTTGCTGAAAACTTTTGCCTTTGTATGAAAGTGTTTGTCTTTCTTAGAAGCTACACTTGGTTCTTGGCATTCCTCTTGTTCCTCCTTCTTGCCATTTGATCAGATGCAAACATTTATATTTTAGGTGTCTGTTTTGTCTGATGTGAAGACACGTGGCTAAAATAGGCTTCAAAGAAGGGTTGTCTCTGTTAAAAGAGCTTCTTCTCAAGCCAAGAAAATCCCCAAACAGTATTTCCAAGACAGACAGAAGAATTTCTGCATAATAGTGCTGACTGACTTTATACCAAAGCCACGGCATGGCTGGTTTTGTTATAAATCCTCTTCACAAGAAGGTAGAGTAGAAGGTGAAGAGAGACAGAGTTTAATCTTGCCTGAAATCCTGGAATTTCTTTAGGGCTTCCAGAGCTGAAGGAACTCAAATGATTCTGTGATTTGGTGAAATGTAAGTATTGCTGTATACAGGTCTGGAGAGAGCCTAAAAGTATACAGATTAAACAATAGAAACTTCAGGTGTGTATACATATATATATATATATATACACACACACATGTATGCAGACACTGATGCTGGAGATAATGAGGCCTGTCCTTAAGAGGTGTTATTAGGGAACAAACTTCTACTAGAGGTTACTATGTATAACACATACTCTATTGCATTTAGTCTAGGTATCTTTAGCCCTATACATGCCTTAAATTTGTAGACTCATATCTTGACATAGATTAAAAACTACATGGGAGGTCAATTTTTTTTTTTTTTTTCTGATGAGAAGTATTGAAATAAACTGGATTTTTTTTTAATAATTAAAAGACTGATATTTTTAGAATTAAAAGACTGATGAAAACATGAATAACAAAGGCTGGCAGTTATTTGTCAGAACAGAACATTCTGCTAGTAAAGTAAGGGTGGGATAAAAATGCATTGTTTTCCATTAGTATTTTGCAGGTGATGTGTGGTGTTCTGTATTTCCCTTCCTTCCCTTTCTTCCCTTTCTTCCCTTCCTTCCCTTCCTTCCCTTCCGTCTTTCCTCCCTTCTTGCCTTCCTTCCCCTTTCCTCCCCATTCTCTTTTTGCAAGGAGAGGCAGAAGGTATGGTCTGCCTCTGTCCAGAGATGCTGCTAATTATACACCAAACTGCCCAGTTAAGAGTCTGCAAGATCTTCTGTATTCATTTCTGTGAATTCCACTTGCAGAGGAATCTGTGTTTCCTACTTCTCCAGCCCCAGGCTGATTCCTGGCAAGCATTGCTGACACTGAACTGGTTTCTGCAGTAAAAGAGAGCTGTTTGATGGTACTCAGGGCCCATCAACAGTTTTCATAAGGAATAGCCTGGAAAACTACAATATCCCAGTTACTTCATGCAATCTTATCTCCTTACATATTTTGTTTAATAAGAGCTTTGGGACTTGTACTCATTTTCCCCTGTATTTCCTCATAATATAGTGTGGTAGAATTTATCAGAAGTTCCAGGCAGCACCCTGCTTGAAATAATTTATAATAGTACTTCACACTAGGGAGTTCCTGCTTGCAGATTCCAAAACAACTTTTTACAAAAGAAGTGTTAATACCCACGTGTTACTGGGAGAAAAGTGAGGGAAAATAGGTTTATTATGCAGTCACAGAATGTGTCAAGGCAAAAGCAAGGGGCAGAGTCAGCACCACCTGACTGACTCTCTCCTGATCACTCTTGTCTCTTGTTGGTTAAAATGCTGGTGGCATTTGCAGAACTCCTCCTCTCCTCCTGTGCTACAGTCAGGGCTCAGTGCATTTCCAAATGTTGGATGGGAAGGGGGAAGGCTTGGAAATCCCTGCTTACACCTTGCCATTTCCATTTCTTCTTGTAATAACCCACAAAAGATTCATGCTACAACAAAAGTGAGGTAGAATATGTGGCTGTGGAGTGCTGCAACAGCCTGACCAAGAAATGGATAGGATGTCACTCACGAGGATGTAACTTCCAATACTCATATATCTTCTGTTTACCTCCCTCTCAGTGATTTACTGTGTAACATCTCCCCACCATATATCTGTAGGGAGCTCCTCTGCTCACCTTGGTTTCTGCCTCTCGAGACACCGCCCTGCATGATGACAAGCTTCAGAGAGAAATGACTGCTGTCCATAAACCCAGCCATCCATGCTCTACATTGCATTACCCAGGGCCCAGGGGAGCTCTATACGCAGGTAATTGCTGATGACAGAATCCACTTAGAGAAATGGCTGTTGTTGGTCTGTTTATTTGCATACAGAAGTATCTGTAAAGCATCCCATTATTCCATTCTCTTATACTTTTTCCGACAATCCTTCTCTGAGGACAGAACTATAAAAATTAGTCTTAAAAAAAAGAAGTGAAGTAGCTGTAAGAATTTTGTTTATTCTTAAAAAATAAAAGTTTCATTTCTTACTGTGTAAATAGAAATAAGTGAGAAGTGAGAGAGACTAGCATTGAAATCAGAAAAAGTGATTATTTAATTTTGCAGAGCATTTCAATATTCTGCTTTGGGCAAAATATGTCATTTTAATTCTCTGTGAAAGGAAAGAGAAATGTGGACTCTGGGAGCACTCTGTCTCCAGCACAGGAGGAGTCCACCTGATGTTTTTCCCCAGAGCCCTGATTTAGTGAAGCTTCAGGAACATCTACTCTGTCTTCTTAGCAGCCATTTGGTGAAATTCTCAGGGAGTAGTTTGCTGTCCAGCAAACTCCCTCTAGCACCATGGCAAAGTTGAAATATCATCTCTGCATCTCATTTAAAGTTCAGGAAAACAGTAAATTCTGGTTAATAAAAAAAAAAAATTCCTTATTCAGACTTGCTACAAAAAAATATGGCTTTGTATGTTTAGTTAAGTTTTACAACCAAAGTAGTGCTGCTTTGCACCAGACTGTATAAATTGGTATTAGTGGATCACAAACTGCTTCCAGACAAACAAGCCTTAGAGTGTATAACTGCTCTGGTAAAAAAAAAAAAAAAAAAAAAAAAAAAAAAAAAAAAAAAAAAACTTGTGTAGAACCTCTATGCCATTCACACCAGTTCAAAGGATTTGTCAGGGTGAGAGTGGGTAATAAGAGACAGGTCTAGGGAATGCAGTTATTTCTTCTTTCTGGAGTCTGACCTCCTGCAGGAAAATGGACAAATACTACAAAGCTGCTTTTGTTCCTCACTGCTTGGAGCAAGGGAAAAGACTTGAGAAGTGTGGACTTCATTTTTAAGAAATGTATAATTATTTTTCGGGAGATGAGGGAAGAAGCTTTCAAGTCCTTCAGGGTATTCAGGAAGAATACCAAGCCTGCTTACCTGTAAGTCTTTAATTTCTAATGTGTGTAGAAAGCAGGAAGATTATAGTTTCAATAAAAGCTGCAGGCCTTTTCCTTCCCTTTATCTCATCTATTTTAGATGTTTCTCAGTGGCATGTGATTCAATTAATGTCATTCAATGAGGCAATTTAACACTTCCTTGCCAGGCTGAATTCTGAGCTTTATTTCCAGTTCCTTGTTCTTGAAGGCTTTAAGTGACACTGCGAATTCTGCACAGGTGCTGCTGATGTCCATTATTTACAATAGGTGCTGGAGATATAAACTTTTTTTCCTGCTAGGCTATGTTCTTTCTAGTTGGTCCTCTTATTCACTGCTATTAAGCAGACAGTTACCTAGTATTTCTGAGAGAAATTACCATTTTAGTTTAAAAGCCTTGGTTTGTTGTGTTTTATTTCCATTGATGTTGTCACTGTAGCTCTGGGGAGAGTGTTTGCTACATGCCCCTCGTGCCCCAGAAAAATATACACAGCAACAACAACTATGTTTACCTTTACTGTGTAAATAAGGCTCTTTATTCTTAATAAATGGAATATGAACAAAGCTTTGGACTACAGAGTAATTTACTCTGCATACTAAACATTTTTGAGGTAAGTCAAAGTAGGCATGAAATAGAATGTGAATATAAGCTTCATCCTTTTCCTGGATACCTTTTTGCTGAACTTAGGCTGCAAATACAAGACATTTTGCAAGGCACTGAAGGAATGCAGTCAGTTCATGACTAAATAGGACTGCTCATCACAGCTGGCTGGCACAGATATTCCAGTCTGGAGATGTTTTAGGTCTCTTGAAGGTCTTTTGGTTCTCTCTTGGCAAGGGAAAAAAAAAACCCAAAAACAAAACACTTTTGGAGCTGTGTCTGTGAGGGAGCAAAGCTGCAGAAGCTGCAGTTTCCAGGTCAAGAGCCCTATAAGCACCAGGAGAGTGCTTTGAGCCTAAAAATTTGGAATTTTCAGTTTTGTACTCCTAGCGGAGTGTTGCTGAGACACCTACATGGTGAACGTGCAGCAAATATTAGCAAATACTTGAAGTATACAATTATATTTCAGGTTAAAAAGTAAAAATATAAATAATAGTAACTATGAATATCAGTTTGTGATAGGATGTTAAAATGATAGGATTTACTGTTTTGTCATTCTGGCAGCATTCCTGAATTCCACAAGTTTCTGTGCCACTCCTAGCCAGGAGTGGTTAACTCACAGCATTACCTGTTAGCAGCACCTGCTATCAGTACCCAACCTTTCCTGTGTTAACTGTGTAACACAATCACACCTGATAAGGAGCAGATGAGCTGACCTGCAAGATTTCCTGGGGATTGAATTAGTGTTTATTTGATTTTATGTTTATATTTATTCAACCAGCTGTGTGGCCACATCTATTTACTTAACTAGTGAGATGATTTTTAACCTGTGGTTGTTAAATATATTTTGCAGCCCAGCTTTTACCAGGATAGTGGGTGCTGGTTGCTTGCTCTTCTCACTGTACTTAAAATTAATATTAGTCTAAAGTGTGATATGAGTCAAGTAGAACTTGAATATAAAGATGAGAAACTGGATTCTGAAAGCAAGTGAGATTTGAGAGTGAGAACGTGCAGTTGGGTTTCTTACTCAGCATCTAAGCGTGTAATGATTTTGTCCTGTGGCAGCAGTGTGGAGAATCACTTTTATAGGGGTTGCAAGTATATTACTTGTGAGATACTACTTCTTTCCTTTTTTTTTTTTCTTTTTTTTTTCTTTTCTGAAGAAGAAATGTTTATACAGGGGTTATGCTGCAGTCTGCAGGAGATGCAGAATTTTACCAGCCAAACCCAGGAGGATCTGTTGGTCCAGAAACTTGATCTGAAGAAGGGTAATTTTCAGCCAGCAGCTGGAGTGTTTGGGAAGGTGCTTCCAGCTGGGAGCTAATTAGATGCTGCTGAGCCTGCAAGGGCCTCAAGGTGGCAAATGCCACACATCTCATGTCACCAGCACACTCCAGCAGTCCCATCACATGCTCCTGCTCCTCAAAGGGCTCTCTCACATCTGCTTGAGCTGTGGGAATGCTGAAGGCATTTTCCTTCAGCTGTGTTTTTCAGTCTCAAGTATCAGGTGTGGGCCCTGTTCCACTCAGTGTTGCTGCCTCCCATTTTATTGCTTCCCCTGCTGGGTTATGATGGCTTAGAAATAAGTGCTCAGTGGAAGAAGACAGCATTGCTGCAGGGATTTTGTACATGTGAGCATGGAAGCTTACCAAGTGATGCTCATGAGGGGAGCAATACCTGCTATATCCAGCTGTGTCTGTGCTGTTGGATCCTGAGGCCCCTGCAAGCTCAAACATGATTTATGCTGGGTGTCCACACTGCCAATTCTAAGTTGTCAGTGGTCTGTGGCTTGTGGTGTCAAGGCATCCTGGAAGGAGCCTGGGCAGAGGTCTCTGCTGAACACTGGGAATCCCAAAATTGCCAGGTGACAGTGAGAGGGATCACAACATACCTGGCCACAGGCACTGTGATGACTTGATTCTTAATCAAGTCCTTATGACTGGTGGGGAGTGCTTGAGGTAGCACTGCCCCAGCCCTTCATCTTGTTCTCCATGAAAGCTCACCTGAAGCCAGAAACTGAGTCTTGTCCATGCCTGAGCAGACCAGAAGGAAAGGCAATTTGGGTGTAATTTCAAAATGCTTTTTGGGAGAAACTGATGAAGGTTATTGCTTTGAAAGGGAAGGGCTAATAAGACAAAGCTAAATAGAAGCTCAAATTTAAAAGAAAAAAGAAAAAGAATTTGTGACACACATTAACAGAACTGTGTGTTTTGAATTTAGAAGTTAATATGGGACAAAATGAGAGCCCCAGCTAAGCTGCACTCAGGCTGCAGACACCGCTTGCTTAGACTCAACTTGGAGTTGCAGTAGGCACTAGTGGAGATATAAGGCTGTTTTAGCCTAACTGCATATTTAGAAGTTTGACCTAACTTTGAAAATGTAGCTCCCTACAACCAGTTGTATTTTACATACCAATAACACCTGTAAATATTTCAAACAGTTGTATTTTACATACCAATAACACCTCCAAACCTGCAAAAAGTTTGAAGTAGCTTTCTTCATTACTTGAACAGCTCTGAAGATAGTCAAATGGTATTCATCATACCAATTATTCAAGATTCTCCTTGTCAAATATCTTGCAATGGTCTTCATGCAATTTTTTAATTCTTGATTGGCCAGCTTTAGCTGGTTTGGCAGCCCAGCTTTTCAGAAGTATTGAGAGAGAGCAGATCTGTGCAAATATCCGTGGCCATCATAACCATTCAGTTTACAGCCAGCCAGTGCCTGTGAAAACTGCAGATTAAAGACAATCTGTTCTTGCATAGCTGGAACAGCAGGAATTGACTCCATAGGTGGTTGAGCAGCTCTGAGCAATACTAAACTGTAATGAATTTGTTTTGCTGAAAAGAGGTGAAGGCTCAGAGCTACATCTACACAGGACATCCATGGAGCAGAAACTTGTGGGAATACCATGAATTGCCCAGAGACAGAGTGGGATTAGTGTGTGTTTTCTTCTTTAGTACTGCCCCTTTATCACACAAAAACAGTTATTATTTGAGCTGGTTTGGGAATACACTGTATGAATTTTCCATAAGTATTTTCTGTGAATTGGCTTTTGTGAAGTCCAGATACTTTTTTTTACTAAACCCTTTTGAATATTAGATGCTTTGTAAGTGTCCTCCTTTTCTTTTGCCTTGCACAATCACTAGTTTTAGTTTTTGGGCTTTTCCTGATGGGCTTATTACATTTTATAAGATTATTTTTGCAAGATTATTTTCTCCATTCTGTATGAGAGGAAATAGCACTGTAGTTTTTAAAAGAGATGCATTTGAAATTTCTGTGTACTTTATGTTCAACTTAGTGTTTTCTTTAATGATATTAAATATAAGTAATCTCTAAAACATAATTTTATTTCATTGTAGGGGTTTAGATTTTTTTTCTTCCTATTTTGAGGGGGTGGGGTTTAGTTGTTTAGGCAAGTATATTTACAACTCAATGAACTGAATTGAAAAAGAAAAAAAAATTCATCTCCCTTTGGAAAAAGAAGTAACTGATTACTCTTCCTGCAAAGGTTGGGACAACAGCAGAGAAAAATTGGGCCCTTGTGGCGGCTTAGAGTCATTGTGGCCTCACTGGCAGGAGAAAGTGGGGACAACAGCTCTATTCCCACCATTTGTACACAGCAGAAGGAAAAGAGACTCACAAAACCTAGCAGTGTCCCTTATGTTTCAGGTGAAAAGGAACAAATGCTCCCTCTGAAAGGAACTCTTTGGTTCAAAAAAAAAAAAAAATTGGATGCATTTTGAGAACCTTGTAACAGAACAACTAAAATTAAAATTTACAGGATAAAGGTTTGTCTTGTTATATGATTTCTAGCTTTATAACTAGCCTCTTAGAAACTGTACATGAAAAAGACCCAGAGAGTCTACAAGTTAATTAAACTTTGCTCTAGGTTCTAACTTAACAGAGAAATAAGCTGCTAGATTTTTTTCCTAATTAAACATCATTTTCACATTTTACTTATGCAAACCACATTATCATATGTAAGCAACTGAGACTCTTTCCTTAACTCAAAATATTAAAATTTGAAGTATAGAAATGTTTTAATTTAGTAAGACTAAATCCCAATCCAGTCATAGATTTATGTTAATAATTAAGAAATTCCAGGCATTTAATATTAGTAGGAGTTGGATACAGCAAAAGCTTTATTTTTTTAAGAATGTTTAGAAGACAAGTGACCATGTTATTCTTCCAAAAATATTTTAACATGGCATCATGGGGTTTTTTTCCCGAATATTATAATTTTTCTACATAAGAGAAAATAATTTGTGAGGATTTATATGTATATAAATATATATTTGTGAGGATTTACATGTGTATGATGCTAGCTTTATCAGTCTGTTTCAACTTATTTAACACTTGTGCTGTTACGTAGCTATGGGCATAAGAAAGTCTAACTAGCATTTTTTTTTTTTTTTTTTTTTTCTGCTGGGATTTGTTCCACTTAATTATTTTGTACTTCAGTGCAGAGAAAAAGAAAGGTGTCTCCGTAAAGCAGACATTACAAATAGATTATGGGACTGTAATGTAAAACCTCTTTATAGCCAGATTTCATTCATTACTAATCAAAAAGAGATTGTGTGGAAAGAGTGTTTTTAATGCCCTATATCCAGTGGACTTAATCTCATTCTAATTTTGGTGCAAATGCTAAGTTGTTGGCTTTTTTCCCATTGGAAAAAACAGGTGCAAATGAAGAGAGAGAAATCAGCTGCCAGTAAAACTGGTATTTTGAAGATAAAAACCCAGTATGTTTAGTATATCATCATGAGAATTTAGAGCTCTCCATTAGGCAGCTTCCACTAATCATGGCCATTTTTAGAACTCTGAGCAGAAGTTCAGCAAAAAGTAGATATTAGTGCCTTTACTGGGCAGCTTTATCATTTCACTCCTGACCTCAGGCTAGGGAAGTAATCGGGGGAAGAACACAAAAGGTGCAAGAAACTTTGGTTCACAATAAAAGTTTTTTTCCCTTAGATGTGTGGCCTCAGCACATCTTTGCATATCTCACCCTTTAGCAGAGTAATCCCATTCAGCTCCCATCCTTAACAGCTCCAGAGTCCCTGCCTTGAACCCCGCTGTCAGTGGGTAGTGGCTGCAGGGAGCTGAGTCCGGGGACAGCATGCTCACCACCTGTGTTGCTAAGCAGATGGGTTGCTTTATTTCCTACCAGTTGGCACAAAGTGTTCTTGCAGCTCTGGGTAAGGCAGCATTCACTTTCAAGCTTGGCAATACCTGCAATAACCCCCAGTTCCAGAGGAGGAAAGTAGGATCCACAATCAATAATACCTGAGATGGGTGAATGTGGCAACCAACATGATCTTGCTAAAATGAGCACTGAAATAAACTGCTAGATGGATGTGTTGCAGCTGGAGATATAGTGAGCTGTAGTAATTCGGGTAGATGGTGAACTGTGGGGCTTTTCAGTTCATCTCCACACATGGTAGGTAATGACTTCATTCCCAATCTTTGTTCAGATAGTCACTGAGGGAATCAATAGTGAGCCTAGCCCCCAGGTGAAGTGTGTTCACCTTTAAAACATATTTTAAGTGTAGCAGCTGCAAAGTGCTTTAGTGCACAATAACATTTTCCCTGGGTGTCAAAATCAAGTGACTGAAAAGCAGGATAGGCATTGCCAAGGACAAAGGTAACGTTCTATTACTTACATTTATGGCATGTTGCCATTATTTCATTTGCAGCATTAAGGGGAGTAGAGATAGAGCTCTGCATATTTAAATGCAGAACACGTTAAAATGCAGGCTAAAGAGAGCTACTCTATGCTTATTAAATATAGCTGGGTTTTTGAAACATATTTATTGTGAACTGAGTGAGAACATTATTAAAAAGTACCTGTTTGTATGCCATGGGTAATTAACAATAATTATCTTCCTAGTGGTCATTTGAAATATAGCTGACATAAAAAAGAAATTTCACACACATTTAAATTAAAAATTAACTAAAACGCATTTTGAAAGTGACCCGATTTGACATACAGTTATATCTGCCAACAAATACCAAGGCTTACCTAAGTTATCTAGGCTTAAAGAGATACTACCTGTTCAGTCATGCTTGGTTTAATAACAATAACTAAAGATCCCAAACCCTATAGTGTCATACTAGGAAAACACAGTTCTGCTGACCAAAAAAAGCAGCTGGGAGACCTTCATGATATAACCTAATTTGGTTCTATTTGAGAAAGGACCTCAGCAGTTTAAAAAAATACCAGTCATAGAACAAACCTTACTGCATGACTTAGGAGTTTTTGTGAGAGCTTAATTCTCACTGTTTCACATAAGTGCTGGTTCTTCTTGTGCCTGGACAACAGTGCTTGGTAACAACAGTGGAGAGATGCAGTTTTGTTCCCCTGGTAGGTCTTGCTACTCCATGTTTCCAGTGTCCAAGCAAATTGCTTAATTTGGGTAACCTCAGGATTTTTGCCACTTCATCTTCTAAGAGCTTGGGCTCTGTCAGGTGACTGAGATCTCCCTTCATGTGTCTGATCCAAATCTGATGGTTTCTCCAGAATCCATGTACACAGGGAAATAGGAATTGACTTAAAGACTGCATTGGAGACTGCTTTGGGCTTTACCCAGGGACGTGGATAGAGTGGTTGTTGTGACTCTGATGGGATACCAGTTAATTGCTCAAAGTCTATGGCCTCTCAATTGGAGTTGTCAGAATCTATCTCCTAGTGAGTGAAATTTTAAGTAGAATGTATTTTCTTTTATATTTTAGCACCTTCTAAGTCAGGGTAGTTCAGTAATGATGTGTAGAAATGCTCAATTCTAGAAGATTTAAAACCAAAACTGATTTACTGAACTATCCATTTTCCCAGCTCTGATTAAGGGAACACATCCAATTACATAAGTATATTATTAATGTTCATCTGTAGTGTAGTAGAATTAAAATTGCAATGTCTCCCAATCACAGTCTAAACCACGCAGTAATCAAGCATGAATTTAGCAAGTTCATTTTTCCATTATGCTGTTTTCAACACAAAGTTACCATATTAGCATATGGTACCATAACATTGCAGTTCAAACTAGAAGAAAGAAATTCTTTACTGTTAGGTTGGTGAAACACTGGCACAGAGAGGCTGTGGATGCCCCATCCCTGGACACATTCAAAGGCAGGCTGGACTGGGCTTTGAGTACCTTGCTGAGGATGTCCCTGCTCACTGTAAGGGAGTGGGACTATGGAGCTCACCTTTGAGATGCCATGACTCCGGCTTGGGACTGCCCTTATCTTTAATCAGTTTTAAGATGGAAGGTAACAGAATGGGACTGAAAGCCCCTAAACAGTAGCATTTGCTGAAATTAAGAGTAGAAACAGCATATTTAAAAGGCTTGCTGTTTTAAACTTTCAATGCTTTGAATTCTTTCTCCCTCTTCACTCTTGCCCCAATGGGCCATATCAAAACAGGATTAACCTTATGCAACTGCACTGAGTTCAAATCTACAGCACAGTGTCCAGGAGTCTAACCCTGCTGAATTCAAGTTATTATTTTAAGTATGTGCTGCTGTATTTAAACATCAAATTAGGGAGGAGAAAGAAAAGTGAGTTTGGTTGGTTGATTGGCTTTTTTCTCTGTCTCTGTGTGTCAAAGAAAATTTCTTTATAAAATGATGCACTGAAAATAGCAAAAATGCTTAAAGGTTTATCTTTGGAAAAAAAAACAACAAAACAAGTAGTGTCCTTTGCACTGTGCCAAGGTTTAAAAACAATTATTTCTCATTATAAAACTTTTTTCCCCTTTTTTTATTAACTCCATCAACCTTCTTCTTTCTTCAGTCATCTAGTTAAAAATAGACTAAACTGTGCATATCATCCATCCTCTGTCTGTCATTCATGCTTTTATGATATGCATTGCATTGGTAATTTCACCTACTGTAAAATTTTTGGGTTTAACTAAGATTAACTGCACTTCAAAATACTTGCAATGCTAATAATACAGACTGTCCTTACATAAGCAATCTGCTCATTTGTGAGGGTTTTATTTTTTTACAATTTTGTGATCATCTAGGTCTGTTTTTCTCCAACTCACTTGTCTGCACTTGCATTATGCCTCCACTGAGGAGTATTTTCCTTAACAGCAACCATGCACAAAGGAGAGGTATGGTCACAATTCAGAAGATATGAGGCAAGGAACATTACCCTCAAATAGAATCTTTGGCTAAAATCCTGTACACAGCTAAGCCTGAAATGCTTTATTTAAAAGAAAAAAAAATAAAAAAGGAAAAAAGAAAACCAACTAAACATTTAAAGAATGATGTTTTTTATTTAATGGACTAAATTCACTCTACTGGGAAAAAAAAAAAAAAGAAATAAAATCTCTGGTTTTTCTTCTACATTTTGCTACTAGACCATGACTATTCCCTTGCAGTTTATTCTCTATGTCACTTACTAATGTTGTTTTAAAAAAATCCAAACACAGGCAGGTGCTAAACCATTAAATACTAAGTGAAGACATGCCAGATTGCATAACTAATAGCAATGTAAATTGAAAATAATAAGTTAGGGAATATAACTTTTGTATTTTAAGCTTTTGCAAAAGCAGACTTTGACTTACTAAGCACTAATGAGTACTTATGGACTCGTATATTGTTCAGTATTTTTACAACCATGAATATGCATCATGAACTACACAGAAGATCTTACGGGTATTTTATTGGAAAAGAGTAGCTAGATGTTAAAACTTCTATATATAAAAACTTTGGGATTTTTGGGTTTTTTTACCTTTTCCTTATCATTACACCCACAGCAATGGCCCATATTTTCATAGAATAAGGTGAAACAGTTCAAGCAACACATTAACTGTCTGGAGTTTTTCACGCTGTTTTCTGAAATTAACATTTTAAGGTGTTAAAGTTGTTGTTTGGGTTGGTTTGTTTGCTTTCAGAAGAGACAGGCAGGACTGTCCTGCTGCTCCTGAGATGTAATGACATTTGTTCCCCACTCCGACTGTAAGCCCAAACCAATTTTCATGTGGCAGTGGGATCTCCTCCCATTCTGGGTTCACTGGAGCTGCCTGAACCCCCTCTAGGACCTGTAACTCCAAACTTACCATGCCTTGTCCAATCTTTTTCTTACTAATCCTTCTCTGTCAGGTGACTGTAGTAGTCATGATGTACTTGGAGATTCTCTGTTGAGGGCTGGAGATGCTCGCTGAATTATGAACTGGGAGTCCAAGCTCCTGCAGGAAAGTCATGACCCCAAAATAGCCAAAGTGTGGCCTTTTTATTCAACACCAGCTGCTACTAAGAATTAAATTGTAGAGGAAAAAAGGTGGGGGAAGCAGTATAAATGGGTGCTCCCCATTTGCTCCATCAGTAACCAAGAATTGCATTTATTTCAAGAGCAAGTGGAATTTAGCAGTTGGAAATAAGCAGCTGTATTAGTGCTAGTGAAAAGTAGGACATGGTTGTCATTGATTTTTATTGTGAGGTAATGGTGATATAGATGCCTAGGTGGGATCTTGGGGTTAATTTTTATTTCTTTAGGGGAATTTTTGAAAAATAGGAAAACTCCAGAAAGCCTAAGAGTTCAGGGATTTTTTTACATCTTCCAAGAAGATCCAAAAACTTTTCATTAACTTCTGTCATTTCTTCAAAAATATTTGTTTGATTGAAATTATTTTTATGCAATAGATGAAAATTAAAGAGAATTATTTTTAATAAGTTTCTACGAAATTAATGTAACGCTGAGAATCTTCTGGCTCAGCTTCTCAGCAGGTCTGAAAAATGCTTCTCTGACTTCAAGGAATAGGATCCAATATAATTTATATCAGTAAAAATGGGCAGATTTATGCCATTCAAAAAACCCCGTGATCCTGAAATAGAGATCAAATAGGTATACGATATATAACTGATAACTGGAGCAATGTAAATTCTCAGTACAAGGCTGTGACAGGGGATTGTTTTAGCTTTCTTAGTAAACTGTTGAGGATTTTTAAAGATACTATTAGCACTAAAAGTTCCCAAAGAAACAAATGAGCAGAGGTAATGTTTGGGTTTTGACCCCCTATGTCAGAGGCTATCAAGAAAGTCTTATGTCTAAATTCAGCTATGATTAATGAATAAAAATTGTAAAGGGGGTAGTAGAATAAGTCACAAAAAAGACAGCAGTTAAGGTATTGTCTGAAACTCATAAATCTGAATAGCTGAAGAAGAATTTATAAATTCAGGCAAGATAGCCTATCAATTTCTCTTTAATTTTTTTGGTACAGAATTTTGCATGTGTTCTCAAAGTTTTCTAGCATTCTCTGGACATGTTGTGGTAAGTTTTCAAACTCTGTTTAACAATGAACTGATGATTCTTACTAATCTTTCCAGAGAACAAGAACCCAAATCCCCAAGTGCAGGAATTAGTAGAGGAATGAGAATTATTAAATTCTTTGCTCCTACTTTTGTGTTTTTCATTGCAAGATTACTATTTATCTAAGCTACATAAAGAAAATTATTTAGAAGTTACATTTGTAGATACTCATAAATGTTCATTTGAACACTGATGTGTGAGCTTTGTTATAGGGATACCAAAACCTTAATTCACACATTTCTTCAATCCTGATGGGTGCAGACAAAACCTGACTGTTCAGACTGAAATACTGGCACTGTAGGAAAATACAATTTATCCACTTGAGTATACAATGGATATTTTTGCTGCTGTAAATCTCTTTGTCCCATGGGATTGCTCTAATAGAAATGGAATAATCTTTCCTCCTTGAATATGAAAACTGTAAAACCTATCATCTAAATTGTCTGATGATATGATTTCCTGAAGAATTCATTGCAGAATAGCTGGGGAAATATATATATATACACACACATATATACATACACACACACATATATACATGTCTGTATGCTCCAACTACAAGTAAGGAACCTGTTTTTCAGGAAGATAAACTGGAGGTTCTCCTGTGATGTTGTGTCTGTATAGAAATCACATGTTGGTTTAGGCTTGATAAAGCCTGTCCAGGGAGGAAGTTAGGTTGTTCAGAGCCTTTAAATGCCCTTTAGAGGTTAATTACTGTGCTGAATACAAGCTTGTAGAAGTAATTGTTGTTTACAATTTGACCCTTTTCCCCTGCTTCTTACTCTACCCCCTGTCTCCACACCCCCCTGCCCCACAAAGAGCAAAAGATTTTGTGTTTTGCTACCTTGGAGAGATTTGACAGGAGATTAAAAGTCTGCAGGATAATTCAATTTTCACATACTTATTAAAATAAGATAATAGGGAAGAAAGTGATTTTTAAATATTCACTTTGGATTCTTTTTGGTTGATTTTTTTTTTTTTAAACATGGTTGTCTGCAAATTGCTGCTAAAATGCTGCATGGGAGAAGCTTATATACATGTAAAGGTAATGGAAAGCCTTAGGATAATTCAGATAAGTAGTCAAAGTGCCAGGAGATAGGCCTGTAGGAATCAGGAACTCAGGTGCTCAAAAAGCTGTTTATTATCCACTTTTCATTGTTTAAGCCCAAGAATAAGATTCTCAAGCAGATGCTCAGTTGCTTCAGGGTTTCTTGGGGTCTGTGACAATGTCAAGCACATTTTAATGTTGTGCTGGGTTAAGTGTTCTGCTCATGCAGCCCTCCTGCTGAGCAGCCCTTGTTCAGATGTGCTTCTGAAATTGTGGTATCTTTTTACCTGGGAAGAAAACCCACAGGTCTCAGGGGAGGCTACTGTGGGTTTTGTAACATTGTATTTCCTGACTTTATGGACAGGCTTCATTCTTGCACTAATTCCAATTTGGTTTTTAAAAATAATTACTGAATTTCTTTTTTTTTTTTTTTTAATTAACAGTCTGAATATATCAGGGACTTGTATGTATTAAAAATTAAGATCAGATTTTTTTTTTTTCCATAGAGAAAGATATTTAGGGATTCCATTTGAGCTGCTCCAGGAGAAAAACAAGTTAGTAGCTCAGACTTTTCCCTTTTCACTCTTCTTGCAAAGACATCTGCAAGAATCTTAATGATAATCTCTTAATGATAATCTCAATATCTATATCTGGCCCATTCTTTCACGGGTGATAATTACAGAAGTAATGGAAAAGAAATAGTAGAAACAGATGAACAGACATCAACTTGGATGACACTGCTGGCAAAGAAGCAAGGCAATTTTCAGTATATGAAGAGAAAAGTGCATCTACTTAATGAGGGCCAGAACTGTACAGAGCCAATTAAGTGAAGATGAGCACAAAAGAAGGTAATAGTGAATTTACAGAGATTCCCTGCGTGTTTTGGGACTTGCTCCTTACTTTTTTTTTTTTTTTCTTCCTTTTCTGAGTACATCCTCCATTGCCATTGGCAAATCTAAGTATGAATTTGCTGTGTAATGAATAAGGTTTCTGAGTGCCCGTGGTGTGCTGGAGGCTGTGTAGTCAGCCCAGTAAATATGGGATCTGTTTGCAGGCATGTAAAGGAAAACACTGGGCATGGGAGACACTAACCTGCTTTTAGTGTTCTTCAGGCTTTGTGTGCATTTCCTGCCAAATGGCTCTGAGATTTCTGTTCCAGCAGCCTGCACAGCCAGGGACAGCCAACATATTCTGTGCAGAATAACTTGGAGAATTTCAGCTCCCAGTTTGTGACCTACTTATACTTAAAATGATACTTGGAGATGAATGTGCTTTCCCCACATATACCTATGCTATGAAGAGATACTCTTAAATTTAACCTACTCTTAAATTTAACTTTGCTAAATGCTATGCAAATTCAGTGCATTTTAACTTTCACAGTCTAGAATAGAAGTGCTATGCTTTACTTTAAACACACATTTTGCATAACAATATTAAGTTCCATATATTATCTTAAAATGCAAAATGTATAAATCTACATGGCTGCAAGAGCATAAGCAGAACATTTTACTCTGTGAAAATGGAAGTGTAGTCCCAGCAGTGTGCAGCATCTGTATATTAATCAAGCCCACTGATAGCTTTGTTTCAGGAAAAAAAAGTTAACTTTAACTTTTTTTTTTTGCTTTAATTTATGAAGAACGAGGATATATTAAGCAATAATGCACTCAAAGAGAGAGCATTTAACACATGAGGAGGTTCACATTTTTATCCTACTAGGCTAAAAGAAAAGCTGTAAAGTTTTCAAATTTATAATGCTTAGGCAGAGATAAACTCCAGAAATCATAATTTAGTGTTTCTCTGTCAGTCAAAAAAAGCAGTTACAGTTCAGTAATCAGATCCTAGTTATTAATTTTTCCCACTTAAAAAATGAAAACTCAAAGTTTTCTTCACTGAGCAGACAAATTTCCATCAGTGCAAATAAAGACTCAGGGGACAGAGAGACATATTGACTGTGTACCATCTCTTTCTCATGGCTCTATTCAGTGTGGATTTGGGACATGGCAGGGCCAGAGGAGGCTCCTCAGTGGTGCTGAGAAAGCAGCAAAGCAATTTTTTAATTAAAGGAAGAACTATTCTTTACTTCACTTTCATTTCCCTCCCTCCCCACTGCCTCTGAGGGCAACAGGATTTGCTAAAGAACGCAGTGGCTGCTGTCACAAATGTGGGAGTGAAGAGACTTAGGGTTGTCCAGCCTGAAAAAACTGGCCCTCCTATATGTAAAGGGGTCCTAAAAAAATGCTGGAGAGGAATATTCACAAGGGCAGGTAGTGCTTGAACAAGGTGAATGGCTTTAAACAGAAAGAGGGTAGATTTAGACTAGATATTAGAAGGAAATTCTTTACTGTGATGGTGGTGAGAGACTGGCACAGATTGCCCAGAGAGGTTGTGGATGCTCCATTCCTGGAAGTACTCAAGGCCAGGATGGATGTGGCTTTGAGCAATGAGTTCTAATTAAATATGTTCCTATCCATGGCAGGGTGCTGGAACAAAGTGATTTTTAGTCCAACCCAAACTATTTGATGAATATCATTAATGATTACTATTTTGACATGTTCATAATTCAAGATTTTTCGAAGGTATTTAAACTTTGTATTCACAGAAATGGTTCTCAGTAGTGTTTCCTGCATCATCTGCTGAAATCCATGGGACTTCCTTTAGCACCATTCCATTAAATGTAGGCAATTCACCTCTGTGCTTAACTGCATGTTTGGGTTCCTAAACACTTCTGAGAATATAATCTTAAATTACTTGTCTGCAATAACAGAAGAGCTTATGACAGACTGCCATAATTTACCTGCACTCGCAAACATAATCTGTTCCCTACCCACCAGAACATCCTTTAAAATGTACTGAATAAATCACCTCTGCCTAAATAATTACATGTTCAGGATGTAAACCAATAAGGTTCAATGATTTATTAGAAACATTTAGAATATGATGCTCTGGTTTGGTAAACATTCCCAGGCATATCAAGAAGCCATACACCTGGCAGAGAAACAAGGCAGAAGAATGGTATTTCTGTGGTTTTATCTTTTTTCACCAGGTTCTGCAAAGTGTATATCCACATGAATAATCGTGTCCTATTCCTCACAAAATGTTTAGGCCTGTTGTTTTCCCTAATTGAAGGATGCATAAAAATACAAAATTCTTTCTGCTGTTACTTTGATAATAGTAGTGGGAAAAGCTGAAATGATTGCATTCTACTCTCTTAGGTAGAGTCACATAGTGCCATAAATAATTAAATATTTCTCAAACCAAATGGCAAAAAACTTTGTGTTAAAAGCTTGTGGATTTTCTGGTTCACTGTACAGATTCTTCTCACAGAAAAATCACTAAGTCCCTACTGGCTTTTTAAAGCTGTCATAAATGTTTTGACTATATTTAAACTTAATTTGTGCCTTTCTTGTGGAATACTATTGTATAAGAACAAGAAAAAGGGGAAAATGAAAACATGACTTTTTTTAATACCATAATAATTAACTTTACCTTTTAGACTCTTTAGCACATTGGTAACATGACATAATTTAATGTTATTGTGTTCTGGCACTTATTGACTAATCCTGGGGGAGAATTTTTGGCATGTATTTGTAGGAAATTATCTCTTGTTATTTGATGGTTGAAATATACATGCAACTTGGTTTTTTGATATGGTCTCTTAATTGTTCTTTATGTGATAAAGTACTTTTTGCTGCACATCAGACTGAACAGCCTGGTTACTTCTTTCACATGATAATAAGAATGACATAAACCTTACAAAAGGGGAAAGGATAGCTCATATCTTCTCTGCGATCACTCAGAAAAGTAATTTCTAGCAAGATTGATTGAAAGGACTTCTTGATAACACCTTTTTGGGTGTTCCTCCCACACTGCATCTGTTCTGGGTATCACTGCATATGTCAGTATCCAGACCAACACTTTGGGTAACCCTATTTTTAGTTTTATGTCTTATACTCCAAACTAATGTGGACTAATAAACTTGTACTGCTAAACTCTGACCTGAATGTCTGGGAAATCAAATTTATACTCCCCTGCTTCCTGAGGATCACACAGTAAGTTAGAAACAGAACTAAAGTCCTTTTGACTTTACTATCTAGACCAACTTAGCAAAACTTTTAGATTTATAGTTCTAATGAATTTCATGTAACTTGCTCAGGACCTTGTGCAAATTACAAGGTATGCCTACCACCTGCTACTTTCTGGTATCCAATGCTTTTTAAAACATTTCCTAAAACCTCTATTAAAGATTTCTCCAAAGGCTTAGGAAAAGTTAGAGTTTGAAGAGGTGATCTTAGATGTAATTTTCACATGTGATGTTTGATTTTTAAGCCCCTGACCCCCTGTACTTATAGAGAATGAGCATGGCCAAGCAAACTAAAAACCAGCAAACAGTGGAGTAGCACAACACAAATGTGTGGGGGATTCATTTTTGTTTTATTGTTTCTGGATGTGAAGAAAGAAGGGAAAATACAGGACAGGATATAGAATATTTTTTTCTTACTCTTCAGACAGAGCTATGTGTTTAACAGGTATTAGTTTGGGCAACTTAATAAAGAGCCGGAACCTTTCCCCTTGAATGTCTGGCAGAGGAATGTGTTTAACTTATGTTGTCAAGGTAACATCAGCAGCTTTTTGCAGTCCCCCTGAGTGCTTTATTTTCTATTCTTTAATATTTGCTGGGTATGGTGAGCAGAGTTGCACACCCCTCAAAATGCTTCCAAGGGCCAGCGGGTCATTGCTACATTCTACCCATGAGACCCCTCCACTTTCTTGAGGTGATCTTGTAGCTGTTGGAGAAAACATATTTTTTTTATTTCTTTTTTTTCCAAGGATGACAAGTTTCAAAAGCCCTGTCTTAAATAATTTTGAAAAAATTTCCTTGATGCTTGCACTGAGGGAGAAGAGAATTTTTGTGGCTTTAAATCTCTCACTTTCTAACATGAGCAGAATTGTGCTGGACACAGAACACAGAATTAGGGTCATGTTTTGAAATACTTCTTTGTAATGCAAGGAGCTCTGCATGGACTAAAGCTTTGTTGATAGAACTGTAGAAATAATTTCACAATTAATTTGTTTATAGTGCACTAATTCCCTCTCTTACTCTGCATGTTAACAATATGTGTCCATAAATTAGATGCAAAAACACACTGGCAAAATTATTATCTCCCTGGCCCAGTCTCTTTGCATTTTTCATCAGAAGGGTTGCAGTCCCCACATTGGATTTCACAGTATGGTGACTGTAGCTGCAGGAGCACTGTGGGGCTCCATTTGTGAGAAGCCTCATGAATTGATTCCCATGGTTCTGTCTGCAGGGGGTGACTAGCAATGAAGCAGCCCCTGTATATTAAAATATACTGAAGAACGTTTTCAAGGGCAACTGCCAAATGGTTTTCCTTTTTAACAATTAGCAGCTAACTTCTCCTGCTCCCTTCAAAGGCCTCTTATTTAACTGCATCACTTCACTTTGATTATTCCAACACATTCAGCACTATCAGTGTGCTCCCTTCTCAGCTGTCTTTCCTCCAGAATCTTTTAGTGTGTTTCTTTCCATCCATACCCCTTCTCTATATCAGCTAACATACAGAGCCTGGAATGTAAACCATCACATTTTGTGAGTAGGATCGACAGGAGTAGCTAATATACTTCCTTAAATGCCAACAGAAATACACAGAATGTGTCTTCACAGGCATTTTAGCTCAGATCAGAAATGTGCTGTAGCAATGAATGTCTCAAAGGTAATTTCCCATGCTGTGGTCTTAGTTGCTGGCTGGGGTCAAACCACAAGCAGCAGAAGGGCTGGATTTCTGTTGGGTGAAAATAGACTTGAAGATGCATTCCAAGAATGTTTATAATCTTCTCTGAACTCTTACAGTCACTCAGTCAACAGGGCAAAAAATAGAGCTAATCTGTGGTGGGAAAAAAAATATATAGACAAGATATCAAGTCCTCAAAAGCAGCAATAGTTTCTCTCAATAAATCTGTGTAGATGGACTGAACCAACACTAAGTCTCACTGAAATCAATGGCACTTGTATAATTTCCCCAAATGCTGGGAGAAATGACTTAATCATTTCCTGAAATGGCCAATAATTTGCATCTCTGAGAAAACAAATAGTAAGTTAAAACTTACAAATAGTAAGTTGAGTTAATAGTAAGTTAAGTTTTTAACTTAAAAGTTAAAACTTTTTTTGAATAGGTCTGCTTTTCACTATAAACTTGTAATAAATTCAGTGTAATTTTTCACTGTATGAAAATCACTCCAAAATTACAGTCCCTTGTGAAATTAAAATATTTCTGGATTGAATAAACAAAAAGCAACAACAACAACAAACCCTCGTGCTAATTTGATGCACTTACCTGTAATTTTAGGGCAAAAACAAGATTAGAAAGCCAGTTCTGTAAGGTTCCATAATTCCATACAACCTGATTTGGCTCAGGTGGAACTATAGATGGGATTACATGACTTCTATTAAATAATTTTTTGTGTGTTGTTGTCTTCCAAAGCAAAATTCTGACTCAGAGAAACCTTGGATGAAGAGTAATGTGCTCAAAATTGCAAGGAAAGTATATTACTCAGCTGACAGCTGACCTGTCATTTATAATAAATGTCAGAACAGCAGTAAACCAAAATGACTACTTTTCCAACTGATATAACTTGTCTTCTGCCTTGTCCTTTTTAAACCTCTTTAAACATACTATATCTATTGGCATATCCTTCTAAAATCCCTTTCAGTGCTCTGTTTTGATCTCTTTAGCCAGTTGAATCTATTTTCTCACAGTGTACTTTTGTTTAATTGAACAATGTCCTCTTAATTAAAAAATAATTAAAGTGGAATTTCACTGAAAATATCTAGGTCTTACCTTATTTCCTGTTTTGCCTAGGAAGACAATCTGTTGGAGCAGCTGTGTGAACAATAAAACACACCTTGTATTAAGGGGCTAATCTGTTTTAACCATAATAAAAGTTATCTTAGTACTGCAGATATCTAGAAGGATCTTTTCACTCTCTTCCTTATCTCTCTTAAATCTCTCAGAGAAATGAGAAATCTCTTCTTATATTCTTCTGGATTTAATTTACATACTGTCAGCACTCTGACTGGTCTCAGAATTGACACATGCAAGAAAATTGAAAGAGAAATAATAAGTTGAACTATTAAAGTAAGTGAGAAGGGAAAGAAATGAATATTTCTGAAGAACATGCACAGAGTATATAGTAAAATAGAAAATGTGGAAGTTAAGGATGATGCATGCATTTCTTCTTTTAATGTAAGTACATAATTATGACTACCATGTCTGAAATCCTATTAGCTATTTGGGAGGAAAATTCTTTCAAAGACTTTAATATTATCTTTATTCAAAATTTAATATCAGTGAAGACAAAATAGTTTAACATGGAGTCTGAGTGCCCATGGTTATCTCATAAATATATAATACATTAAATACATGTATGTACACATTTTTATATATATTATGTTATGTATATGTCTAAGAGTCTTTTGTACACCAAGTCAAATTGTATTAGTAATAACCAAAGACTAGTGTTAATTTAAACTTTTATTAGGTTCTTGCTAGTATCTCTTCAACTTCATCATTCCCTGACAAGCACAAGGGGAAATGATGTGCCACTTTTCATTTTCAAAATATGATACATTTAATAATGGAAGTAATGTTTTTAAATTCTGCAGTTTGAATGGAAGCTTAGTAAAGTAGAACATTTTAAATAAGAGTGAGGGGCTAGGATCCATCTTGTGGCAGAGTTGACCACTCAGAAGCTGGAGTGAGGAAAATCATGGGTGTGAGAATTAAGGTTTGTTTTAGAGAAAAATAAGCAGGACATAGGTATGTATATGCATATAAATTCTTGTCATATTTCCTCTGTGTACTCTTGAAAAGTGGTAAGTGTTCAGAAATAATTTATCTTTTTTTGGAAAAAAAAATTGCAAGTTTTGAATTATACATTTGAACTATCTCTGACAATTGCTACTTCTGCTGGTAATTATTGAAGACTGAAAACTGTTGTTATGTGCATATGTGATAGACTCCCCAGAGACAGCATGGCAAATATCAAACCTGCTGCATGTGCTTGATCTGAACCATAAAAGCAAGTGTATAATCAAATAAAACGGGCCTATAAAGCACACTCACATTTCAAAGCTTGCTATTAAAGCGTTTTTGTTGGATTCGATGTTTATTGGGCTTCAGTGACTTCCAGGGAAAATGTGCTAATTTTACTCAAGGCTTGATATGTCCCTTTCAGGAGCCAGGAGGACTTTTCTGTCATGGATGTGCTGGACAGGGAGATATTTCATGGCTACAAATGCATATCCATGTTACCATAACATGGTAACCACATGGTATCCATGTTACTATAACATAACACATGTTATCCATGTGGTATATGTGAGCGTGAGATTACGCAGCATTAACCAAGTGATAGCAGCTTTTTGACTGACCTCTCTTTTTCAGTTTCATAATTTACAACTTTGTTGCTTGCACTGGTTTTGACTGGGATGGGGTTATTTTTCTCCGCCATGGCTAGTACAGGGCTGTGTTTTGGATGTGTGCTGAAGGCAGGATAACTCAGGAATATTTTAATTCTTGCTGAGCAGTGCTCACACAATGCCAAGGCTTTTCCTGCTTCCCACACTGCCTCACCAGAGTGGTCGGGGGGGTCACCAGAAGTTTGGACAGGACACAGCTGGGACAGCTGATCCCCACTGACCTCTGAGATATTTCAGACCATACTGGCCAGGGCTGCCATTGCTTGAAGATTGGCTGGGCATCACCACAACCACCAATTGTGGCCAGCAACTTATTTGGGATTTTTATTACTTTTTTTTATTACTTTTTTTCCATGGGTTTGTTATCTTTGATGGTTTATTTTGTCTCTTTTTTTTTATTATTTTTTAATTATTAAGCTGTTTTTAATCTCAACCCTGGACCCACTTTTTTTTTTTTTTTTTTTTTTTTTTTTGCATTTTTACCATGATGGCTCTCTCTTCAATCTCACTCAGTGGGGGGTTAAACCATGATGCGGTTGTATGCACATGAGTGTGCACGTAGATGGTTTCTGTGGAGTAGCTGAGATGCTATAAATCCAAATCTCCTCTTGCTTTGATGTGACCTGTGTTGCTCTTCTCTAGATACTCACAGACACTAAAGAGTTCCTTATGATGCTAAGGATGCTGGAAAGTAAGTTCCATTGACATAATTCAAATATGTCACAAAGAAGAGATATTAATATATTCTACTACATTTCCCTTTAGGGTTTACAGCAGCCAGTCTGCCTGGGTTCTTTTTGCTGTGGAGACCATATCCCTGTAGAGGAACCCAAAGAATGAATTTAATGTTTGCAATTACCTGGATTGTAAAATTGAGCAAACATTTAGTCCCATAAGCCACAAAGAACAGCAGTAAAATGAAAAAAAAAAAAAAAAAAGTTATGGAGAAGGGCTGTTTAAGGGCTGGGTGATGCCAGATTTCTGAATGGCATGGGGATGTTTTGCAGCGTTGGGATTCTTGACACACAGCAAGGGGAATCTTTATGTAGCATGTAATACCTATAAAACGAGCTGTGAAAATGTTAACGTTAAAAAAGTCAGATGAAAAGAATAAACACAGATTTTGAAATAATCTTGTATGTAGGCTGTATTGTTCCATTAGTATCTTTCATTGGTTTTGACAGTAATTTGCTCTTGTAAAATATCAATGGGATAAAATACCAATGTATTCCATATAAGTATGGTATTAGTAAGAGCAACATTCACATTTTCAATGCACAAACACCATTTTAAATTGGCATATTTTTATTGAATTTTGACTAGTTTTGTTAACAGTTCTGTGAAGCACTTATGGAACCAATACTAAATGCATATAATTTCGCTTCATTTATTTAAAATTTTCTGGTATAAGCTTTTGGAAACGGAAAAGAATATTTTTGATTCCGCATCTCTTCCTTTTGCATTATCGTTTCAGCTTCCCAAAACCAGGTGTTAAGTGCTCTTGCCTTAACAGCCTATTACAGGAATTTCTCCACCTACTTTGTGCAGGTCTAAATGATTAACTAAATTATTATACAGAGAAAATTATCTCATAAGGAAAATAGGTTAAAGGTTAAAAAAAAAAACCACATTCTTCCAAAAGTAGAGCAAATGGTGGTGGTACTTTCCTAATCTCCTTTCTTCTATTTATCCTCAAATACTGTTTCATTTTAATTCTTAATCTTTAAAGGCTACAGTAAAAAAATCAAAAAAAAAGATATTGATTGAATTGGAATGAGAGTAGCTCCTTTTTGTGAGGTAGTAGTTCTGGGTCAAAATTAAGATTATTTGCTACATGAGTGTGTTTATTTCTTAAATCCAGTGAGGTCTGCTTGTATTATGTACTGTTTCATTTTTATCTTCAATACTTCCTCGAAGTGCTGCTAGATTTAAGTGAAAGAAAATGGGTTTGAAGAATAGATTATAATGTCATCTGTATTAAAACAAACACACTCAATATGAAAAATGCATGGTTGCAGAAATAATTCTTTTTCTCCTCCAGTTTAACAAAAATAATTAAACTGCATTATACATTCCACTTAATAATTTTGCTTAATGCTACAAAATGTATTTAATTTTGAACTAAAGGATAAATAGTCAACGACTCACATATATTAATTCAGGAACATCTGCCTGCTTACAGATAAGAAGCAGGGGAGGAAGGCAACTGTGAAGCTCTTTCTTGAAAAACAATGTTTTCCTATATTGTGGGGAAAAAAAAACTGTAGCAGCAGTAGTTGATTAGTGGATTGCCATTATTTCTCAGATGTCATTATCTGGAGAAATGCTCAGGTGCTTTAAATCCTTGCTGTGTCAATCTCCAGTCTTGAAGTATTTTGGAATAGTTGATTTTTCGGATTGCTGACAGTCTAAATTGAAGAAGTGTATGAAATTCTCTCATGGTGAAATTAAAATGACCTCCATATTGTGTTTTGGTCTGTCTTGTGTTTTGGGGTGGGTTTTAAATTTTTTTTTTAGGACTGCACAAATCCAATTTATTTATTCTGAGTTCTTCTGAGGTAAGGAAGAAAAAAAACAAACAAACAAACAAAAAAAAACCCAAAAAATCAAGGAGAAACAAAGACAAATGTGTGCAATCTCAGAAAGGAATGTTGTATATTGTGAGCTTAAGGGAAAAAAAAAGAAAAAAGTTGTTATTCAGCTCAGATTTTTTTTTCTTTTAACATAAACTACAGCCTATTTTAGTCTCTTTTAAGGGATTGTTAAACACTGGTGTGGTGGGAGGGAATGCAATTATTGTACACTGAGGCTAAGTCGGTTTCACCCAAAGTGATTTACTTTGCACAAATGTAAGGCCTAATGAATGTATGGTGAATGTATAATGCTTTTCCGTGCAGTACTTGTTATCAGAAGTAGCCAATGCCAAAATTTTATTTTCACATACAGTGTATTTTATTCTAATTACAGTAAATTAATTTGACCAGAAAAAGAGAGATAACAGTGCAGGGAGAATGTGAATGATAGTCTGCAAACATGCAGAGAGACAAAATGGAATTAGTTTAGATTTTTTTAAATGATTGTCCTTTTTAATAGCTGGATGGGGTGGTGACTGAGACTGGATTTTCAATTACTCTTCAGGTCATTAATGTTGATTACATTCTTCTTCTAACCATAACTCTTTATTTAATGAAAATGTATGCTACCCACTAAGCAGGCATGTAGTTAGGGAACAATACAGCAGGATTTGATTGCCCTATTAACAATAATCATTGTGAGACTTTGGGAGTAATAATTTAATGACTTCTTGCACTCTTGTTCCACTTTTTGGTAGTGTTCGTTCAGCATGTACTACAGTGATATCTCTAATGAAATTTAAACTTGCCAGAAAGCATTATTAGCTAGAGATAGGCAGCTACTGAAATACTAGACCTAAAAGGGCTCCAGCAACTGCCATTAAAATACCTGTAGACCAGGAAGCTTAATTTGAATAAAACAACATGGTGTCTCAGAAAGAGATAATTAAATAATTTGCAATGAGTGACAGCGTTCATGTGGAACAGATTGGGGGCTGGAGAGGGGAAAGAAATGTTTGGGTTTTTTACTTTCTCTTCCTCACAATTCACAATCATTGCCAGCCTTGTGGACAAAGTGCAAGGCCGGTGGCAAAGAGCTGGAACTGACCCAACCAGAGAAAATGTTGGGACTGTTAAATGTTCCCTTTTATGGAGCTCAGTCTTGCTTACAGACAGGTCAGCTGTCAAACCCTCACTTGATGGATACAGCGCCTGTTTCCAAAAAAAATCACTCTTCTGCATTCTGAATTGACCAGTGGAAGTTGTTTTTCTGACACAAAAAATAAACTGTCAAGGAAGACATTTTACTCAGTCTTTTATGAAGTATTAGAGTTAGAGAAAGTAGCTGCTTCTGTTCCTTGTGCCTTCAAAACTTTTTTGAGCCAGAATAGAGATCTCTGTTTTTCAATTATCTGGTTGTGTGTTTGCACACATTTTCTTCTTGCTCAGCCAATTCTTTGAGCTTTGTTATACACATTCAAGCTAAAGAATACACTTAGTAATGTACTGGGAAGAAGCCTACTACTGAATGATGTCAGCCACAGAAACACAGTGTGCTCTGAGCATCCATCATGGGCGCTCATTGTCTGAGCTCTGGTGTCTGAGGTCAGCTGCATGCTTTCCCATGAAACCCAAGGTAATTCTTTACCAAAACACACTTCAGTCAGATTTTGCTTGATGTCATAAATATTTGATTACGTGAGTCCAACAACTGAGAATCTGTCAGTGAGGGGGTGAGAGTTTCTGCTCCATTCCAGTGAGAACTTTACTGTGCTTTGCTGAAATTAATCTCTCTAACACCAGGCTGAGGCTCTCAGGGGCCTCTCACAAGACCAGTAACCACACTGTGGCTTGGAGGCAGTATCTAAGGTATGGAAGTCTGAAGAGGCAGCTTCCTAGAACTTCACTGGCATAACTGCTCATCAGTAAACCTGGTGCAACTCAGCTGAGATCAAAGTATAAGTCATTTGCAGCACTAGCTGAAGGCAAACATTCCCACTTAGAATTGAAGGATGGTTTAACAAGCTGTTCTTTTTTATATTTCACTAGTTGCTAACTAACGCAGAGCCTGAAGTTTGTACTTCGTTTGTTGTCAGTCCATCAACTGCTCATGTTGCAGAAAGGAGGAAATATAGACTTGTCATCTAAAGTAAATAAATTTTCATCTCATGCATAATTATGTTCTCATTATATTTGAAGAACACATTTCACATAGTTTTCTATTTTTATATAAATAAATATATAAAGAGAATATAAGAGAAACCTAAGAATATAATATTATGAGGGTATATAATATATCATGCTTACAATTCAAAGACCTTTTTGCATCATCTCTTTAAACTGCTGTAGTTATGAATAAAGCCAGAGTTAGAACAGAGGGAAGACTGTAAAAAGTTAAAAGGTAGTCATTACGTCCTAGAAGGTAGTAAAAATGTATATATATTCTTGTTATTTTTACAATATATGCCAACTGTCTAAGTAAAATTCCCTAAACATGTAGAGAATCTCCAGTATCATTCTATATTCAATGTAAATATAGAAGCAAAAGTAGGTGTTCATATGATTAAGAAGGTTATATCCAGCTCTGCACTGAGACTTGCTCTAAAATTTCTTAAGCAGGCAGAAGTGGCCAAAACCCTTATCCCTGACCTCTGGTGCTGTGCAGCACTGGCAGGCCAAACACTTCCAGTAACCATCAGGCTAATTGAACACATGCTGTACCATTATCCCAGGAAAGAATCTTTCTGGCTTTGAATTGTTTAACTATTTATGGACCCCAGTAATTTTCATTTCAGCAACTGGCATCTTATCTCCTTATTATTCTTGAGATCTTTTAAGAGAGGAGTAAGACTGACTTTAGTAGTTGTAAGTTAACTGATTGCTGTTGGGCAAGTAGTAGGAAAAAAAGTTTTATTGTTTGTGGTCTTTTCATGTTGTATCACAGAAAATTTGAGGAGAAAACCTAGTACTAAGCAAATAAACTTGTAGACAGTATAAACCACATCAGCATTGCAAGGCAGCATCACAGGAAGTGTTAAGAATATCATTCACAGAAAGTGTTTCTTTATATCCTATAAATTCACACACCACAGTCTGACTGACATACAATGTCAAAGTCAACATTCATAGACACAGTATTTCACTCTTGATGTTCAAACCAAACCTGATGTTTTCTTCTACTTGCAAAGCACTATAATTTCAGGTCAAAGAGAAAGGGTTTTGCTTTATAGCATTTATCATGTGCAGGAAATGCACTGATGACTCCTGTGGAGTGGCTGTGGTCACAGAGTAGTACCTGCAATGCTGCAGTTCGGTCTGTAAGCCAGGCTTTGGTCTCTTCAATAAAATTCTGGTTTATTGATTAGAGTGGCAGAGAGCAAGCCCCTTACTAGGTAAAAAATCGCAGTAATTTCTAGATGACGATTTTGTTTTTTTTTTTTTTTTTTTTTTCTTTTCCTTTTTTTTTTGGTAAGTGTGGATCTACAAGACATTTTTCTAAACATTCTTTGCATAGACTCAGAACCATGTAAGCTGTCTTGTATTTTTTTACATATATTTTATCGTTCTTTGTATCTGGTGAAGACTTGTCAAGAATTATTTAACCAGTTCAAGGGTAGTATCAGATATTTATATTTATATTTATATTTTATACAAAGTGTATCCATTGCATTTCAAAAGCCTTTGTCTTGTTCATGTGATTAGTCTTTATTTTCTCCCACTTCAGGGAATTTTCCATGTTAATTTAAAATTTTATAGGGGGAAAAATATTTGTCCAGGCATTTTTCACCTGCTGCCATGCAGAGCACGCAGAGTTTGAAAAGGCACATTTTCAATCTGGCCTTGGCAACCTTTCCTAGCTCTTCACTTGAGTGGTTCTTCATCTTCCATCTGTCCTATTAGGCAGAGACACCTTCGTCAAGCACAGGTAACTGACCTGCATGATTTCTTTTAGATGCCTGCCTTGATTACCCTATCTATTAGCAACCTATATTGCTTACTGCAGAGAATTTTCTGAATATCTGAGGCAGATATCAAATAGCTGAATCTAAATCTTTTTTCCACAGAAGAACTCTGACATTAGGAAAATTAAAATCTGTTTTAGTCATGCAACATTAAAACTCTTGTTTGATACTTAAAGGATTGTTTGGTACAGATCTTCTACGGGATTTAAGTTGGGTTGCTTTTGGAATTGGATTTGAAAGGGAAATAAAATCTTCAAGAGAGTTTTAGAAGTTGCTCAGAAAATTAAAAACAAAAATATAGTTTGTCTGATAATTATTCAATATAAAGTCTTTGATTTGAATTCTTGATAGCTCCCAGTACTTCTAAAGCATGAAAAGAGAGTTAAAAGAGCTTGGCAACTTGGGGGTTTAGGGTTATAATTACATTGATGATTACAAATCAGGAGGCTTGGTAGAGTAAGTGATTCCATGTCACAATTTAGGGCAATTGAGAAAGTGTGATAGTTCTTGCACTTCAGTTTTGTGGAGTAAACATGTTAATTCCATTTACTTATCTGACTTAAAACCTCTCCAGACTGGGGTAGGAGAGAAGAAGGCAAACACCATTTCTGCCAATAAAATATAAAAAATGTGGGAAAGGAGACAGAGAGTTTCTATATGATTAAGTAGTCAAGAGCAAGCAGGTGATTATATGGTATTTTCCTTTTATGTTTTGCAATCTACAGATTACATTATTTCTCATTATTTCTTTGATACAGAGTGGTGATTATTGCTGTCTTACAGAAGTGTGAAAAGTCTCTATATTCTTAAGGTTTGAAGCTTCTCTCATTTATGTTCTATTTTGGTTTGCATTTCTAACCTCTCCAGAGACTTAACCACATTGCATTCCTGTTTATGTACCACTTATTTGGAATATAACCCTGGGAATACCTTTTCTGTGGGCGATTTTTCCCTCAAATTTCTTCCACCCACACTGCCATTGAAAGAAGGGATTTGAAGTTGTGCAGACTAACTCGGAGTGGTTCATTTCTTCTGGAAATAGAGAATAACTACATATTTCATAATGCATGTCCAGCTAATTGTTCTCCCTGAATAACTTCAGTCTCCCCATATTTTTATGGTGTCAAGTTAAGCAGCTTCCTACAACTACTCAAACAGATGTGTGGTAGTAACAATCATTTAAAAAAAAAAATCAAATTAGAAACTCCAGTAGGAGATGTAGGTTTTGGAATATTGTCTCAATTAATGTCAGTTTTTAGCAAAGCAGTGGGACTAAAACTGATTATTTTCAATTTCTCCATTTCAGTGTTTTATATAAGAAAACTTTAATTTTCGTACCAGTGTAGGTTGCTTTTACTTTTGTAAAATCCAAAGTTGTTTCCATTATTAGCATTTTAAAGACTAAGAATAATAATAATAATAAAAAATCAGACTATTGCTTAGACTCCAACTTTTAGAATTTGCCATGTTAAGATATTTGAGAATTAAAAAAATACGACACAACTTTTGTAAGGCAGATTTTTTTTTCCCAACAAAAATCTCCATATGAGTAATTAATTGATAGAAAGGAAGAATTCTACCATTGAACCAAGTACTGGTGAATCAGAATCGTAATCAGTTTCTTACACTCTTGTTCCCTCTGGGCCCAATCCCTATGTTATTCATTAATGGTAACATGTTTCTTACAATTTATCCAGCTGTCTCTTTCTGTGGGCATATTTGTTCATGTACAACTGTTTATATTTTCAAATGCCTTTATTTACACCTGAAAAATATGTTTGTGGAGAGCATTCCATTTTCTAAGCACTAGACTGCTTTTTTTTTTCTGTTGAATTTATGCTTATGTAGTCCATTGGGTATAGGTTATCCACTTGAGATACACAGTAATGGATGCTGATAAATTCCTGAGGAACCAAAGAGCACTGGGCTTGTTTCCTTAAATAAAATATAAGTCTTCACCAAGATGGCTTGAAATGTTTACTTTCTTACAGATCTACAAAGGTTTCGGATGCTTTGCTAAAAGGAAAACGTTTTGTACATAGTGCGTCTCCGCAGACATCACAGTCTTTGCTTTTTGAAATGATCACTGCTACCTTTAACAGCATAAAGATTAGATGGAGCTAAATCAAGACTTCCAAGATTGTGAGAACACCTGGATCTACTGCATATCTTAGTCACATCCTGACATACCTCTAGGTCTTATTCTGTTATATCTTAATCCTCCCCCAAGCCCAAGTTTCTGGTGGAAATGCAGCTGGAATTTGCCAGGTTTGTCACTGTGTTGCTCAGTCCAAACAACATGGGACACCAGGGCTGGGAGTTATATCTCTTCTGGAGTCTGGACACACACAGTGGCATTTTGCCATAGTTCACCATTGAGATGATTCTGAAGTATGCTGTTGAACTCACTAGAAATCTTTTATTCTTGAGTTTAGTCTTGTTTTGTATTAAGTATCGCTAAAAGAAATACATCTGAATGCATATGGTCAGTGAGATTAATGCACTCAAAAATTCAAAAAGAGGCTTTTGAATGCCAAAAAGTGTGATTTGACCACACACTATCTATATGTAAGCAAAAAAACTGGCATTAAAAAGAAATAAATCTGTCAAGGCTGGACTTTCCAAAGAGAGAACGAAAGGTGAAATGGAACAGGAATAAATAGATTTGAAAATACATTTTTCCCCCTACCCACTGAGTCCTGGTAGCAGATATTCTTCTTAAGGTTTCTCCTCAGCCTGGGAACCAGGTATATATGAGAATAGGTGGAAAGTCCACTCAGCACTCAGTCCTCAGGAAACACTGCCTTTCTGTTTTCCAACTTTGTTGAGTGTTTCTTGCCACATGGTTCTTCCTGCATTTTCTTTTCTTTTCCAGGTAGCCGTGTGCTACTAAATTCACATTGCAATTGTTTTTTGAGTGTTTTTGGTTGTGTTTTTTTTTTTTTTTTTTTTTTTGGTTGGTTGGTTGTTTTAGTTTTTTTTTTTTTTTTTTTTTTTTTTTTTTTTTTTAATTTGATGTTTTGGCCTTAGATAGTGCAAATTGAGTTTGCACTCAATTTAAAACTCATCCTTTCCTGATTACTACTAGCTTTGGTAGTATATATTGTGTAATTTAAGGCTGGCTGGAATTCCAGATCATAAAAATCAGTATTTTGCTGGAGTCACAAAAAGATGCAGCCTAGGAATTTTTGTTTTGTTTGGCTATTTTTGGGTGGTGGGGAGGGATTTAATGACAGTTTTGTCTCAAGCCAAGAAATTTCAGAATCAGAAAGTCATCCCTTTTTCTGTTTTCTTAACAGAGTTTACACTTTGATTTTACTGTTTCTTCTAAAGTACTTGAGCTGTTTAGCATTGTGCTGTCCTGTAGCTCAGAGGTGATAGTGATACTGTATTGCTGTCAAAATAATGGTGACACTACAGATGAGTAAGTACATGGAGGATGTCACATATATTTTTCTCTCCTAGCAAAGCATTGAAGCTAGAAGAAAGAGGATAATGTGTGTATAACCCTTAGGGAATCTCTCTGGTCACTCATTTCCTCACTTTACATTTTTGTTATCGTTTACCTTTCTAAAAATGGGGCTTTTTAAAAGACTTTTGGCTTTTATCAGTGAGCTGGCAAAATATGGTTTCCTGAGGGATAATGCATATGAAAAAAGGAATTATGTGATACACTGTAATAATACTGTTATGATGGTATCTTGCAAGTTGAAGGAGACTGAGGAGTTATATACTACAGAGGATATATAAGAGTTGCAGTCTAATATCTTTACCCATTTTGGCTTCAGAGCAGCTTCTCTGTGAAGTCAAGTGCTGCTCTGTGAGTAATTCAATTTCCAGTTAAGCAAGGAAAGGTGGATTTGCAGTTAGGATGACCAAGGAATTTGGACTCCATTCTTACCTGAGCCACATTTTTCCTGTCAAACCTTGGAGAAATTATTTGACCAGTCCCACAGGTAGAAAAGTTATTGTTATGTTAATGTTATGGTATCTCGAACTTTTTATCATGTTTATGCTAAAACCTTGGCACAGGTGAATCCCTGTTAGATATGATCTATGTTTATCCCTTTTTCAATAAAATCCCAAGTTTTTCTCATGCTCATGGATCTTGGGCTCCACTCTTCTCTGTGTCCTTCAATATGCCCCAGATGCAACCACATCTTAAGATGACTTACCTGTTTCAACTTATCATGTTTCTAACAGACATCAGTCTGCTCTTTTCACACTCTGGACTGTAAAAAATCACCAATTTGTATGCAAAATGCAGTGTTTTGGGACCAGTCTGCAGCTCCTTAGCTTCAGTCTCTCCATGAGCAAGATACAGTCTGATTTATAAAAACTGACAGAGGTTGATGCCTGGTAGGACCTCAGTAATCCAGGACTGGTTGGATAAAACTTGTTATTAACTCAAAGGTCCTGTAATAGTTCTCTGTAGAAGTATAAATAGCTTCAAATAGTACCTCCTCAGGTTAAAGACTTTGCTGCAAATCAGTGCAACAGCTACCTACTGCAGGAGTAGCTCTATGAAATAAACATAATGGCAATCAATTCTAATGTATGCTGGAAAAGGTGACCTATGCATAACTCTTTAATTCTAATTCTCTTTCTTCAGTTTGTGGTATTTATTTGTTGCCAGTGATGCTAGGGGTGCAGTGAAACAAAATGTAATCTGCTTCTAATACATCTTCAGATTCCCATTAGGGTAAGTTTTAAATCATAAAACGAAGAAAATAAAAAGAAAAATATATAATATGGTATATTTTGTTTCCCCCCTGTGGATGGGGTTTACAGCAAGAAAGCAAATGTTAACTTATTATAAGTAACCAGCCATCCACTGGATATCACCTTTTCAACTGAAGGGGGAATAGCATTCTTTTTCATTAAAACCACTTCTTTTATTTGTGTTAAACATATGCACTCACTCAGTAGATTCTCTGCAGCAGATCATAAATTAAATATGAAATAATATTTTAAAATCCATACACAATGCACACAGAATATAAAACTTTGTGCAACTACTGCTGAGCTTTTGTATTCACTGCAATATCTACTCCAATGAAACCAAAATCCTCACTGTGTTTTTTCTTCAGAAGTAAATAAGATGTGATTTTGGGAGTTTGGTCATGGGTGCTTGTGGAGTTTTTTTCCCTCACTTTTCCATTCCTCAGTCCAGGAAGTTGCTTTGTTTTTCCTAAAATGCTGTTTACTACTGCACCTTTACCAGTAAGGTAATTAAAAGTTTAAAGCTTTAAATTAAAAGCTTAAAGCAGGAAGATTTATCGAATTCTTTGGACATGGCACCAGAGGTTCAGGTAACCTTTTTCTCTGTTTTATAAAAATTTCTACTAGCTCTTTTCTGTTTTTGATGCGTGTTCTCAATCACATTGGAGGTGACAGTCTTCTGGAGATCTTATTCACCACATAGCAACAAAAAATGATGGTAAGTCCTCGACCCCAAATGCAATAAATCAAAAGAAAGATGCTGATTTTAAATGAGTCTGCAAAATTATGTGCTTATTTTAGCTTAGAAAATTGCATAGGCTCCATATAATCCAAGATCAGGTTGGTTTTGTCCACAGTTTTAGATCTGCTTTAAAACATTTATTTGCAAAGCAGAGCATTCAGTGTCATGTAGATTCCTCTTATTCTTTGCTGTGTAGCTGCAGACTTCTGGCTTCACCAAGACCTATCGTTGCAGAAGTTGGCATGTCCCAGCTTTGATTTCATGAACATCTGGAGTGAAGGACATCTATGGAATGGAATAAGGTGTTGTGAATAAAGATGGTATTAGTAAAAGAAAAAAAAACCTTAATTAATACACTAGCTGGTCTCAACCCTTGCAAATACTGAATATAAGTGGTGTACACATGAATATTACAAAATTGTAACATCAAATTTTACAAATATTTTGGAAGGAGTGACAGAATTTTGTCAGTATTTTGGTAGGCATTAAAGTCTGTCTCTCCTCTCTTCTGGGGAAAAACCCTCTTTTTTTCACAGCTCATTGTGCAGTTACTAATGAAGTAGAAATGGTCACTGTTGAGCAATATTTTCTTAAAGTAATTATTTCCTTTCCTGGGCCATGCCAAGTTCTTTTCAGTGTCACTAAAACTATTTACAGTGATTTTATAGACTTAAAAAAATCTGATGTTACTTATGAAAAATCTGCTACTGTCTTTTCTTAAATCTGTCTTTTAGTTGATTCACATTTGTCATGAACCAATGCGAACTGAAAATTTTAATAATGGTAATAGGGTTGGGGCAGGGAAAAGTATTGCAAAATGTCTTGGTTTGGGAATATTTTTCTTGTTCCAAGTAGGTATTGAAAGATATCTAACTTTCTACAGTAAAATAGTTTTATGCTAAATATTATGTGATTATGTTACCTTAACTTCTTCTGCATCTGTTTCAAAAGAGAGCAATTGCAGAAAGGGACTCGAGCAATAATCTCAACGATCCAACAGAAATTATTTATTTATAAGGCCAGATACCATGCCTCACCATCTGGTATATAAACACTAAGTGCAGTCAAGAGTGAACTGTGTTCAAAGGAATTTTATATAGTGAGATGACTAAAAGACAGGGACAATCTGCAATATTAGGGCTGAGCACAGACCAGAGGGAACTTTCCTTGTTAAGAGGCATGCTGAATGATGGGCAAAGTGGGTAGGAAGGCATTCATGATTCCTATCACAGAGGGTTTCGTTTGTTATTTTTACCACTTCTCTCCTTAGAGTTTTTCCAAGAAAGTTGAGCAAAAAATGCCACATCCAAAGTCTCATGGGAAGTTTAGTTACAGACCCCAGAACCTGCAAGAGAGGGAAATAACCCTTTGTTTATTAACATTTCTTCTTGAGCAGATTGCACAGCTGCAAGAAGAGCTGTGGTGCAGTTCTCCTAGTGATTTAATATCAGTTCCATTTCCACAGGGCCAATTTCCAAGCAGCATATATGCTCCTTGGATCCCCTTAAAAATTAACAGGCCTAATCATACCCTTCTCAGTTCATGGTATTTTTTCTTCCATCTGCAGTAAAATATTTTTTTCCTTCTTTTCTTTATGGATAGCCCATACTGTGGTAGGCAGAGATATCTTTCTCCATTTAGATCATAGAAAAAATTAAATGGACCAGATCAAGTATAAACAAAATATAAAGTGAAAGAAATAAGTAACATTCAAGCAGGGTGTGTAGTACTGTGTGTTACACGAAGACAAGGTCTGAATGGAAAAAAGTTTCATTGGAATTTAAGAAGATCTCAGAGAAATTCATTCAAGTACCAAGTGGAGGAATAAATATTTTCAAAGTCTAGAAGTCTGCATATGCCAAAGATAGAGTTATATTAAGTTGGTTATCCTTTATTGTTTGCTCCTTTTCTGGAGCAGGGTTCTTTTGTGAAGATATAGCCTTTCAACTGCAATTCACACTGAAGGAAAACAGTATGAGGTTGCAGGAGAAAGGTAATCATACAATGAATTGAAAATGACTGTTAAGTTCCTTTTAGTCAGATGTTGATCTATCATTGATTGTGACAGTTTATAGTCATAAGGTTTGGCCTTATATTAGAAGTTTTTAGCAGACTCTAACATGCTGTCAGCCCCTAGTTGAATAGTACATATTGTAAACGCTAAATAATACTAAAAGATTAGTTGCTGGAATAAGCATTTTTAAATTTAGAACAATATTTGCATAGATACTTAGTTGTGTTTTTCCACTCCACTATTGTGGTGCTTGAATTGTCACAGTCATGTGTTAGCAAACTCTGAATATGAAACTAGGAGGAAGAGAAAGAGACTAGTCACATTATTGTGTCATATGTATGAGGTTCAGCAAGAATATAGCACAAATCACTTACATAAACAGTGTGGACTTTGTTATGTACAAAGCTATTCCAGCTCCAAATTATGATTGGTAGTTACAAGCTGGAGATCTACTAGAGATCAACCGTCTTCTCTCTGCCTTAACTTTTCATATTGCAACCTCTGTTGTTCACTCAAAGTTTTCTGTGTTGAAATAAGGTTTTAAAACTTTAGACACAAAAAATATTTATGTAAAGGATAAGATATGCCTGTATCTTATTCAGAGACCCCAGCAATAGAATAAATGACTATCATTAGAAATGCGTGACAGGAAATAATGTACTGTGTTCCTTTTTCTAGACTGGGACCTAGAAATGGGGGAGCAGGTTGAAAAAACAGTAACAATGGCAGCTTGCATGGGAACTGGTGCTAATGAGAAACTCTAGAATTAAAACCTTGAGTCTAGATCTGAAAAAGAATCATATCTGCATGTGGCAAATCATTAATTTGTAAAAGTTTGTTTCTGGTAGTGCTGTTGAAGGGATTTCTGCATGTGAGGTAGCAGTCAGAAGGGTTTAAGTCTGAGCTGCCTTTTTAACAGCAGATCATAACAATCCATCTGGAGTGCACATGAAAGGGTAAATCAGTCTTGTGAATCTCAGGAGTGAAACTGTGTGTTCATAAGCATCATCCATTGGCATTTTATGTATCAGATAGTTCTGTCTGGATAGATCTCGAGCACTTTTGTAACAATTGTTATCAGAACTAATTTAGGAATGTCAGTGGATGTCTTTGGAGTTTGGAATAGTTTCCATGTGCACAGATATAGACTGTGGGAGATGCTGTCAGGGGGCTGGAGCACCAATGTTTTAGCAGTGAGTGCTGGACGCCCACCACTCATTCTGCAAGGGAGACCTTCCCTCAAGAAAGAATCTAGTCAAGGAACCCTGGTCTTGGTGATAAAGCTCTGGTGAAATTACCTCATTCAATGGTTCCAGCCACAGATACAGCTTCCTTCTTTGGGGTCTGGCTATTCTTAGCTCAGTTGTTCCAGATGACAGCATTGCAGGGGCAGTAGACAGTTATCCTGGAGCTGATTTCCAGTGAGTATTCCTCTGCTTCAGGCACTAGCCAATCATCATTTTGGCTGCTTTGTTCCCTGTCTCTTTTCCTGAGCAGTTGTGAGAGAATTTCCTCTTGTCTCCTTCCTGAGTGGTGTCCTGACTGCCATCCACAGTGCCACCAGGTGCTGAGCTCCCGAGAAAGCACCCCCTGATCTGGTACAGTGAGAGTGGAGCACCAGAATTTGGGTGCTCCCCAGTTCACTCACTGGCCTTGGTATTTGCTAGGGGCCTATACATGGAACATCTCTCTACATTTGTGAGATGGGTCAGAAATAATTCTCCATCCCTCAGGCTGAGTAGCACAACAACTGCTCTGTCCAGAAAAGGTAAATTATTTGTTCTTCAAAACAGAGGGGCCCCCTCTGAGCTGCTGAGGGACAAGTCACTGCTTCGTGCTCACACCTGAACTGTGCCTGAGCTCTGTCCAGGAGAGTGCTGGCTGGTTTGGGCCAGAAGGTACCAATAACTGAGCATCTTCTTGACCAGCGGCTGAAATTGGGAATGGGTAATTCTCTACTTCTTACCTTCCTGCCATGTTTTGGAGCAGGATGAGCACGGTGCAGTGGAGTTGTGCCATGCCTCACACATAGCCCTCCTTTCCAAGCCTTCAGCACCAGGCTGGCTGCTGCAGTAGGCTCTAGCTCTTCTGGCTTTATGCTAACAGGCAGCATTGTTTCCCCTGCTGGGTAATTAAATAAAGCCTGGGGCTGGAGAATAACACAGGATCTGGGTTTTTGCATACCCTCAATTCTTCACAGCAAGTGTTTGTGAAATAATGGAAAGTATTATGGAGCAATTTGATTTCATGAATTGTTCATACTGATGGCAAAGTGTTCCCTAATTGTATAATAAACATCTGTTCTGCTTGATTAAGTACCCTCCGAACAGAACCATTTCAGAGTCTTCTTTCACTTGCTTAACCAATACAAACAACTTAGTTTTACATTTTTTAAGTGGTCTCTGCAACGTGCACTGACCTTCATTTGACGAAACTAAAACAACAGCAAGGAAAACAAATTACTGAAATTAAAAGGTGGTTTTAAAACCCTTAATCTGTCCATTGAGCTCAAGCACAAATTCCCAGTAAGAAGACTTAGAGTCTGCCATGTAGTATTATGGAAAAATCTTATGCTTTTGTAGAACTCAGGTTTGATTTGTATGCTTCGATGAGATCAGTAACCATAGCCAAAATGGTAGCAATTCTCTACCTCCAAATGCCCCAACAGGAGAAAGGGTCAATTCTTTGAGTTTTGAGCTTTCTTCTTTCAAAGACTAGAGACAAGAGAGGAAGTAAAAAAAACAACCAGAGGAGCTGTTTACAACATTGAAATGCATCACACACGTCAATGGACTGCAAGGGGAGGAATCTTTTGGGTGGAAGCCTCTAACAGCCCTGCTAGGACAAGTCACTGATGCAGCAGGTTTGGAGTATTCACTCTTTTATGTGTTTCACCAGTAAAGGACTAAGTGAAAGCAAAGGGCAGTCAATAACTCATCAGACATAACCTAAAATGAAGCTAATGTTCAATTAGGTACCACAAGCATTCCGTGAAAGTATCAATTGGAAATAAAAGCAGTTTAAGTAATTAAGCAACCTTTTACAGGCATCTGGGGATGGGAACTGTTCTGTTTTCACAAGTAGCATATTCTAACAAGAATCTCTTGTCAATAGCTGCCAGAGATGCATGGCTTTAGATGCTAAACTGGGCTATTTCCACAAATAGTACCTCTAGCATATTGAGTTCAATGAGATAACAAGTGAAATTTTTGTCATCTTAATTTAAATACATTTCTGCTGTTCCTGAAGGTGCTTTTATGTGTGCCTACATGTATGAGAAACACAATGAAGATTGAAGGTATAGTAAGATTTATTTCATAGAACAAAAAATTCTTGGTTTATGCCTTAAGTTCTGTTTGCTATCTGCTTCATCTGTGCAATACCTATGAGAATCAATTAAAGTTTTTTTTTTGGCACAGCTGAAGGATGTATGGTCCTATTTATTATTGTTTTATTTTTTATGTTGCAGCTGAGTGATTTTAGTTGAGAAGTTCAACTGATTTTCATTGTTTTTCTTTCCCCATTTTCTTTTAAGGAAAAATCTCCTAGCATCTCTGTAGAACAGAAGCTAGAATTTGACCACATTTCTTATTCTGTCTCTTGGACAATTTGTGGCAAAATATTTTCATTTTCTATGACATAAGTGTGTGTTAACATAATTTTTTTATTATTTCTGTGTATAAGGAAACAATTTGTTATTAAAATAATAGGATTTGTGAATGAAATGCATCATTTACTCTAAGGTAATGATTTTTTTTCAACAGCTAGTTGAAAATATTCTGTTCAAATGTGCTGCAGATTAATGAGTATTTTCAAAGTCAGGGGATTTTTTACTTTGTTTTTTCGATATTAACTTTTCATGTTTGTCTGAATTTTTTTAATCAAAAAAACACAATGACAAATCTGAATATTTTCCTTTTTCTTAAAAATTGTTTCATTTGATTGAGCTGTGACAAGACAGTTGTGACATAGTTACCTTGTCTCCCTTATGTCTTATGACATAAATTACTTACTGAACTTCAAATATGAGGCAAAAAAAAAATCCTTCCTGCCTTAGGAATATCAGTTACTGTCCTCTGATATATGGGTGGTGATTAAGTTGGACTAGTGTACTGAGCAGACCCTGTGAATTCCAAGTCCCTTGAGATAGGAGATTTTTTTTCTAAAATGGCAAATCATGTGATGAAATGCAGCTCATTTGGTAGCGTTGCAAACAGCAAGAATTTGACTGCATCTGCTTAGGCCAGCCAAGTCCACCATGATAGGAAGGTTGCTGTACTTTAAGACTAGAAATTGCAAGATAACAATAAAGTTCAGATTTTGCTAGAGCTGTATTAACAATATGTTTCTGTGTACAGAAGTTATCTTAAACATCCCGTCACTAAATAGGCCTCAAGTATGTAAAAGACTGAGGGGACACATCTCATTCCTATGGAGAGCATTATTTGAATTTTGCAAGGCGGTTGAGCCATTGCAGGCAGTATCTTTCTTACAGAAAGGAAGAATGAGAATTAAAGTCCAATTTAGCATTTCATGAGCACCTCAGAGAGGAAATGGAAGGGTACTAAAAATAATTGTGGGGTTTTCTCCTTCTGACTGAACACCTGTCTTGTCCATGTGGAAGCAGGTCCTGGGCATATTGGGATTGTCCTGCATTTTGGAATAGCCAGCTGACTAGAGAACAGTGTTGGGAGGTGAAAGACAGAAGTCAGAATCCTGAGAGCAATCAGAGCATCAGACTGATCTTCTGCTTGTGAGGTGAATATTTCACTGGAGAAGATGTCCAGACGGACTTGGGTCTCCCTTTCTGAGGTATCTGCTTTTCCTGATGGACTGCATAAGAATCCTGTATCCTATAATATTACAATGCTTGGATAGCTTCCTAAAAGGTCTCCTGTTTCTCAGCCAGAAAAGACATTTTTTATGTTTTATGCAGTAAGGGAGATTGAATAACTGCAATGAACTTCAAAGGTACTGAAAATCTTGTATTGAAGAGGGTGGAGGGTTTTTCAGAGAAAACTATCAAAATAAAAGCTTCCTTAGATGTATTTATTACTGCAGAGAAAATGAGGTGTCAAATAGCCAGGAAGTTTCTGATAGCTGTGTTTTATTTTTGAGAAGCATCAGAACTGTTATTGCTAACTTTTTTTCCTTTTTCCCCAGGGCTTAAAGAAAATTTGTTGCCCAGTGAACCTCCCCTTCCCAAACTATCTTTTCTGAAGCACTGCATATCCCAGAATGTAGATTTGGATTCTATTTATGTAAAAGGGGCAAGGTGTGCTGTGTGGGCATATGGCTACAGTTCCATATATAGAATATTACCCTCAGCTGTGTTAGCATTCCAGCTGCAGAAATCACTCATGCATATGCATAGTCCTCCAGGAGCAGAAAAGGCAGGATTATTGCATGTGTCTGAAAGTCTTAATTAACAGACTTCAGCAGGGTGAATGGTAGGTAAAACTTATTACAAGCATCACTGTAGTAGTGTGTCTTGAAAAGGCAGGTTATGCAGGAGGTGGACTGAATAATTACTGTGGTCTAAAAACTTATGAAAAATGTTATCTGGTATTCATTGGGTAGAGATATATGACATGTATTTTTTTTTGAGCAAGATGAATACCAAGCTGCACTGGACTTCAACCTGCCTGGAAGCAGGATTTGGGCTTTCTTTTCTTCTGATCCACCTGAATGAATGGAGTCAACAGCAGAGAATATGAGCTTTTTTTAACAGATGAAGTGCAGGAAGGCATTTAATTAAATTAAAGCTCGGAAAATGTTAAACCTGTGAAAGGAAATACTTTTTCTAGGCTCCATTTAATTTCTTTTTGTTGCTCCTTGAATGATTTTCAGACATAGGTGTATGACCAAAGTAACCAAGAGACAGATTTGTCATCTGGTTTGCAGTAACCACAGTAACTGCTCAAGTGCTTGCAAACTCCTCTCTGGAAGATTATCTTGCCAGACTCATCAGATTCCTACAGATTGGTATCACAGAAATGGAGCTTTGCTGTGTCCATTCCAGCTCTTACTGTGGAGGTCTGTGACACCACTCTGCTCCATTCCTTTTGGTCACAAGTCATAATGGGCATCCTCTCCTCCTACTGGGAGAAGAGCAGGACCAGCAGAGTCTGTGTCACTAGCTGTCATTTGTTGTCAGACAGGGTAAACCAAGCTGCCAGATGGGCTGTTGGGAGGGCAAACAGAATTTACCTCTCAGTTACCTAGGGTTGTCAGCCAAAAAGCCACTTGTGTCCTACAGGTTGCTGTCTCACTGCTGTGACCAGTGCTGTAATCTCATCTATTTGACAAGCTTTTGGGCAAATCGTGTGTCCATGGTTAGGGAGACCAGAGCTGTGTGGACATGCTGGATATTTCTTTGCCTTTTCTTCCTATGCAACGCTTCAATTTGAGTCCCTAACTCTCCTCTTTGACTTTTTGGTTGGCTACTGATTTTTCTTTACCTCTCTCCTTTACCCATCAATCAAAACTGTGGCTTTCTAAGGAATTTCCTGCAAAGAACCTTCCCAAACATCTGGTTCTGAAGGCATGAAAGCTTCCTCAGTACAATTCTTACTTATTGATCACATGCATCATCTGACCTCTATGTCAGTGCTACATACAAAAAATCAAGGACACAGGAATTTAACATGAATGTAAGAATAGTGCATATGAGACAGTCCATGCCCAAAGATCACTGGGGGGTATATGTTTATTGATTCAGAATGGTCCAAAGTGCATGAGTGTTCTGTGCCAGAAGATTTTCCCACCAATTGAAAGTTTTCAACTTTAAACTTGTACTTGAAGTTTTTCCTGCCTGCAATTCATCTATAACTCCCTTTGGACAGTGCAGATTTCCATGGAACCATGCTGAAAAGCTGAAAAGCACTGGTGAGGGCAATGAAATAAAATATGCTTCTGAATGCACAACTTATATTCTTATATCTGACTGCATAATGAAATTCAGCTTTTTGATGAAGGAGTCTGAAAGGTTTCTCATCACTTGAACATTTTTCCTGTTCTTTTTCTAGTACATTATTAGAAAACTGTACTTAGCAATGAGCTGTTTGTTGTCTTATTTAAATGAAATTATATTCTTCATATGGCACTGCACAATTGATTACTACGTTTATCAAGGCTTCAGTTTTTGAGTGGCCTGTGGATGCACCCAGGAGTTCCAAATATCATGTATGTATGAAAGCACTAGGTCAAGACAAATTGCTTTGAAATGCTGTACAAATTATGATCCCAAAAGCTATATTTCACTGGGTTTATCTGTGTATGTGACAACTGTGCTAAAATAATCTGAGAGTGCTCCTCCGAGTGAAGTTACTGCTCTCAACAGTCCTGACAAACAAAACAATTTCTTTCTTTAGTGGCATATACTCCTGTTTTATTGTGTCTCGTTCCTGGAAGCAGGAATGTGCTTTGAGGGCATGACACCTCAATGAGATCCTGTGGCGCATATGACATGGTGACAAATGGCTACTTTGCAGAATAGAATATGATAGAGACTGTGGCAGAGTTCCATGGCCAATTTTGCTTAAAAAAAAATAGACCAAAAGCAAAACAAAAAAAAAAAAAAAAAAAACCCTTTCACTGGAAAGAAACAGTAGTATAGTGCTCTGAGAAAAACCTAGAAAGCTTCAGGAGGGCTCTCCATGCTTGAAAGCCATACAAAACCCTTTTCATACCACCCTACTTCTTCCCACCCCAAGGGAAAATCTCTCTGTGTCAAACAGGCTTCTCTCTGCTGGTGTGCTTGATTTTAGGTGGCACATTGTAAGTGTAATGAAGAGGAGTATTACTGATAAAGTTAGAAAACAAGAGCCTATGCTGACATTTGTGGAGCATCATTGCCAATAGGCATATGTAAAGATTTACTGTTTATAGCACTGGTAAGCTATGATGCTATGCCTCTGACTCATGGGAGCTATATATTTTTTTCTTTAATGCTCATTAGTGTTGTGGGAGGCTCAGATTTTAAAAGGGGTTGCCTAGGTAGGTTGTCAGCTGGTGATGAACATAACTGGCGCAGTGAATCTTTCTGACAGCTCACAATCATAATTATTTTCAGAATATCAACAGAAGAGCTGTAATGCATGGTTTATAGCTTTTAGCTGGTGGTTTGTGCAGTGGTGGGCTTTGTTTTGCAGATATATCTACCACACTAAAGCAATTTTCTATTCTCTCACCTTCTGTGGCATTTTCCCTCGGAAATCTGTTCCTATTACACACTGCCAAAGCTATGGGATCCGTTAAGAATGCATGGATGTAGCTGAAATCTGCAATTTGGAGGCAACATTTTCAATTATAAATTTCATAGCTGTAGCATCTCTCTATAGAAACCAAAAGTTTAATTACAGGAAAGAAATGCTAATTAGAGATGGAAATACTGTGGCATTACATTAAACAAATGTATCATGGAAAAGTTATTTACTGTGCTGGCTACTACCAAGTGCTCATGAAGGTTTCCATTTTCTGTTGGTGGTCTGTGATAGGATCTGGGATGCTGCTCCCAGAGCCACTGATCTGCACTGGCTTGTGCCCTAGGAGGCAGAGCCCTGCTCTGCTCTCATGGCACTTGTCCCTTGTGCTTTTTCCCTGGGGAATGAGGCCCTTGTGTGATGCCATCTGTGAGCCACACAGAGACAGTGCATGGAGATCACCTTCAATATCTGGAGATGAACAGTCTTACAGGCCAATCTCAGCTCCTAGAACTCGTGCAGCACTTGGGTGTGGGTAGACAGATCCTGAAAGCACAAAAAAAGATGTCTATAAAGAATAAACTTTCTTGCTTTGTATTCAGAAGGGTTTTTTTCCTCCCTCCAATTTTATTGCTGAAGCCTAAAATATTTTCAGATTGTGCCTTCTGTCCCGAAGGTATACTTGAAAATGCCATTTTTTTTGTTTAGAACTGGATAAAACTGATGTACCTTTAATGAAAAGCAAAAGAGAGCACATAGAAAATGTAAGACTATGAAAAAGCTGGACACAAAATACAGAAAATTTGCAAACTCATCACAATAATTTAATCAATTCTAGTCTGGTAAATTTTACATTGATTCACAGGCTTAGCACATGACTTTTAAGACTCAATACAGTGATAACAGTGCACACTGCTGACTTGAGAGGTATTTTAGTGGGGATAGCAGATACCTGAGAGCACATTCTGAGGTGATATAATTTCTTGTGACTCTAATACATTCTAGCTCTGCTGATTTACATCTGCTGAGAATCTTATCTATGGGAATTCCTTGATGCTCAGTGCTATTATTCTGACACCTGCCAAAATGTCGATGGAGAATGGACCATAAAAATATCACTCCTTGATGGAAATGAATGTAACTTTAAGATCAGTCATTTGTGCTAGCCAGATTTTGTTCTCATCTTAATAGAACTTTTAAATATCTATTTCATTGCCAGGATAAATGGCCAAGCTTTAAGTACTGCAAATGAATGCAGAACTATAAAACTTCAGTATAATCATATAATTTATTTCTTAATTTTCCGTTAGTATAGAACCAATCTTCTGTTGAAGAACATTGTGATGTCAATTGGGTGCCATATATTTGACATGCAGAAATGAAATCTGTATTCCTGAGAATGCAGACTTACAATGATTTTTATCATAATTTAAAAAATATCTCACAAAGAGAAGTAATTCATTATTATCTTTATTTTATAGCTCAGGAATAGGGTGTTTAGAAAGGTGAAGTGACTTTTTCAAGAAGTTCAGTGATGAGAAATAGAATATTGTTAACATGACAATGATATTTTATTATAAATGTCATTTTATAATAAATGTCATTTTTATAAAATGACGAAATTTTATTACCTTCAGGGAGGCCAAAATTTCCTTTGGAGTCTGCGATATAACCCATATGTCTGGTTCATAACCTTATTTGCAAGGAAAAGTATTCTCAATCTTTTGCCTAGCATGGAGCACACCTTTTAATAATTATCTCATAACTTCCCTGGGACTGCAACCAATGATTTCATTAAAAAACAGGGTTTGATTTGAGTTCATCTTTTTAGCTGTAAGAATAGAAGACTTAGGAGCCTCATAACCTCAGGGCTCCATAATCAACCACTGGGTCATGTGCAGCTGTTTGATAGAGACCATGCTGAAATTTACTACTTGCAGCAGCAAAATAAGCTGTGGTTTAGGTATCCTTAAAGATTCCTAGGCAGTTCTTGACTTTTTTCTCTTTTTTTTTTTTTTTTTTTACACCTGGTGAAGTGGTTGTTGACTCTGTCACATCTAACCTGTGAGCATCTACAGTCATACAAGAAGGAATAATTTTTTCACTGAAAGGGTTGTCAATGGAATGGGGCTACGCCAGGGAAGTGGTGGAGTCACAGGTATCCAAGAAATGACTGGATGTGGCACTCAGTGCTGTAGTTGACAAGGTGGGGATGGGTCAAAGGTTGGACTCGATGATTTTGGAGGTTTTTTCCAATTTTAATGATTCTGTGGTTAAGGATGTGCAAACTTGTGGAGCCTAAATTCTAGCAAGTGTACAAGTGGATGGGCCTAAATTCTAGCAAGTGTACAAGATGAGACCTGGAAATAGTAGGAAGGTGTAGTCAGCATGATAGGCAATGAGTGCTGTGTGCTATGGTCAACCCCTGCAGTACCTTCAGAGAATGAGGAGGGATTTAATGCAAAACAATGGGAGAGCTTTGAAGGCAAATATTTGAAGGATTTCTCCAAGGCACTGCAAACAGCTCCAGTGTGAACACAAATGTGAGTAGTGAAACTGTTTTTCAATCCAGTACTTGTTTAACAGCCTTATCCTACTTACTGCACATTGATTAGCTCTTACAATATGAATTTACTATTCTGAGAAACATCTGACTACTTGAAAAACTCCAATGCCTTCCATGAGAGTGTCTGTTCAGGAAGATTTTATTCTGAGTATCTGAGCCTAGAGTTTTGCTTTTTTAGGGTTTTCTCCCTCAGTAGAATTGTCAATGAGAAGGCCTCCTTTTTTTTTTTTTTTTTTTTAAAGCTTCACTTCCAAAACTGAAATTCTGACAAAAATAATGATGAAACAGATACAAGGAAAATGTGTCAAAATTAGCCACTTCATTAACAAACAGAACAATAATTTTACAGGAGAATGACTCAGGGAGGAAAGTCACACTTCTGTCCATAATCATTGGTATGTATTGGTTATGCCGCGGTGCACACCGACTATGGATTATTCAATGCCATGGAATGATGGGGGTTTTTGAGGAAGGTGAAAATATACTTTTCAAGGTTCTTTTGGACCTACCTTCCCATGCTTTCTTTCGCTTCTACTTTATTATTCCTTTTCATTGAGGCTTCTGCTGCTTTTATTCCTTCCACTGTGGATTTGCGTTCCAGGTTTAGCATTGTGCACCTAAAACCTAAAGAATCAACTCGGCAGGAACTATCTGAGTAAAGCTGAATAAATTTCTGTTTCATCTCCCCTTGGCTTCTGCATTTCAGAAGTGCTAGAACCATTAGTCTGCTTTGCACCAGACTTGAATGTGAGCATAGGGGAGGAGGAAAGAAAAAGAAAAACACAGAGTTGGAGTAAATATTTCTGCTAGTTACAAGTGAAAGTCTGTGTGAGGTATGGGAATCACATCCAAAGACCTATAAACCCATACAACTCTGTTGCTGATCCACACAGAAATTTGGTATTGGTTACAAACTCGTTTATTGTTTCTGCCTTCTGTATTCTTTTTTAGAGCTACAGATAACATTGGAGTTTTTAGGTTCTTCTGTCCCTGCACAACGTCAGCCCTAGTAAGTAAGGTGTTCCTCAGTGGGAATAAGGGAAAATTTCATGGAAAATTTCACTATAAATATATTTTGTCTCTGTTTATGCTTAGGTTCTTTCTAAAGTTATAATTGTATTTCATATTTGCTATAGTTTATATTACTAGCACCCTCCATATTGTTCTTAATTTTTTTTCTTTAAAAATGCACTTTTAAGTTGCAGACTTAGTTATACAGGAGGAATATAAAAATGTCTTCCTAAGCAGGGTTGATTTTTATGTGCTCCACACATCTTACTGATTTTGCTACACTGTTAAATATATTTTCCAGGAAGTTAGTTCTGTATACAATGCATCATCTAAAGTATATGGAGTTCTAGAGATGGAATCAATGTTAAGGGACTTGATAGTGACGTTATTATGTTTTATTAATATTGGGGTTTACTTTTAATTTCCTTGTGTTCAAATTTGAGTTTGTTTGTTTTTGTTGTTTTTTTTTTTTTTTTTCCAATTCATTTCCTCAGCATCTTTTTCTTACTAATGGCTAGAAATGTTCTTATAAATAAATTTGTTTCCAGGGATTTTGGGTTTTTTGGAGGGGCTAGGTTGGTTTACTTAATTTTCTATGGATGAATGGATGAATTCTCTCAATGGCTATGATGTAAATTAAAAATAACTGTGCTGAGGGCTGTGGCTATTACATGGAGAGACGGGATGGATTTTACCATGCTGCTCCACAGCTAAGAAAACACAATTCTGTTGTACCAGAAAATGTATTCCAATATCTCTTATGAGAAGGAGTCCCTTAAGACTGATTTAATTTGATAACTCTTTCCTGTGGACTTGTTTGAGAGATATAGATAGACAGATAGATTTGCTTTTATTTTAGTTTATTCTCTTTTAGATACATAAGCCATGCCATGTGATGCCTATTTTTTCACTGGTTTAGAAAATATAATATGCAGGTCAGAATTAAAAACCCACATCACAAATATTCAGAAAAACTCCAGAAACAATCTGATTACAGCATAGTTCCAGCTTTTTCCCAGGGGGCTCCTCATCAGCAGTATTCAGAGAATGTGTAAACACTTCACCTCAGAGTAGGGAGGAAGAAATAATCCCTGGTCAATTGGCCCACAATCATCAGTGCACCAAAAACAGCTGGTGGTGAATAACTCTCATCCTTACTGAGAATTGCAGCATGCACAGAACACAACTTCTGCCAACTGCTGTGTGCATCCCTTTGTTAAAATATAAAATAAACATTTTTCTGTTACAGTCATGTGTCTGTGTAATCAGTTTCTCATATTAAAATGGACAGAAAAATGCAAAGCTGGAATGGATCAAAGCTATTGGAACGGATCAAATATTCTGGCAATTCTGATTTTAAAGGGAGATCTGAAATAATTATTTAAAATGGAGGAGGGAATAGAAAATCAGAAATAAGGGTGTTATATTTATGGAAGTGGGAAAATTGGAAAGAATTAAAATAGGCTGTAGCACCTTTACAGTTGCAAGGAAAGAAGGGAGAGGGAGATAAAATACTTTTTATGATATATAATAAAGACAATCAAATATTTTAATAATTTTTTTAATTTTTATTATGACCAAAGTATCCAATTGATTACTAAACATAAGGAGACCAATCTACTCCATTTGGTCTTTATTTGAACATTTCCATTATTAGAGAATTAAATTCATTATTTTCTGTTTATGACTTTCTGTGGGCATCATATTTCTATTCGAATATTTATTCTCTTACAATTTTATCAATGTGTTTTTTTAATTGGTTCAGAGAAAAACATGGGTTTGTTTTACTGGAAGAGTGGAAATCATTTAAGCAGAAGCAAAATGTGGTTAAGGATATAATTTTCTCCTGATATCTATTAGCATTTAAAAAAAAAATATTTAGTGGTCTGATTTTTAGGGTTTTTTGTTGTTTGGGTTTTTTGGGGTTTTTTTTAATTGGTTGGTTGTTTTTTGGGATTTTGCTGGTTTTTTTTTTTTTTTTTTTTTTTTATTCTGCAGTCTACATCCTCATAAATAAAAGTATCGGTGCATTGATACAAGTCTGTTTAACTTTTAGACTGCTACAGAAAAGTGCCATGAAAGTGTATTTGTGTTTCATCTCTAATTTATGTACTTCATGGACAATGAATGGGATATGCAGATCTTTGACACACGTCCTAACTTTGCTTCATTTGCTGAAATGATTTCTGTAAAGTGAGTAACTCAAGATGGGAATTAGTCAAGATCATAAAGTTTCAACCATAGTTACAGCTTTTATCCTTCTAGATGCATTTAGCCTATTTTAGGGCATTTAAATCTTTCTTGTAGTGAAAAAGAGGATTTTCTCAGGCAAATATGTGTGCAATTATATGTGTATTTTTATCCCTTTTTGTGAGGTGATAAAATATCTTGGGAAGAAGTCAGTATTTCCCTCTTTCTATAATTACAATAAATTTAGTTGGTTACTTGTCTTAGTTATATGTAGTCCTGATGACAGTCAAGTGAAATATTTTTTTTTATTTCTTTTGGCCCTAAAATAATCTGCAAATATGTCTTTCTAGTTAAATTTTATTCTCCAAAGAAGAGTCTAGAAAAACAACATTGTTCCATATTATTAATTTTGCTTGCTTGATCTTTAATTCTCCTAATTTTTTCAGTCTCAAACATAAGTCAAACTTATGTTTTGAAGAGCTGTTTATTGGCAGGGATTTCTCAGCTTTTCCAGGTAACCAATTATGGTCAAATGTCTGAAAGACTCTTTCTAGCAGTCTGTGTTCTCTTGGAGCAAAAGCTCATTACTCTTTGACAAAACCTTCCTGAATCTGGAGAAAAAACTCTTCACAGTCTCAATAAAAACATTTTACTGACTAGAACACCACTATCATTAATCACACCTTCTTTCCCAGCCTCTTCTTGCATTCCTTAAACACAGTAATAGTAGAACAGTAGAAAAGTAGAAACATCTATTCTTTTAACCTTTTCTAATTTAGCATCTTTTAAATCTCATGTTTCTGTTTCTTTTCTCTATGCTTCCCTTAATTTGCCCACATTTTTAAAGCATGGTCCCTAAAAGACAGACAAGCTGAAGTGCCATGGGAAATAAAGAGAGCAGAATAACAAGCTTGTGCCTCTGACACCAGATAAACACTTAATAGGTCACAGAATGAAGTTTGCTCACTTGTTTTCCTGCTGCACAAATGGCATAGTCTGAACATTTGAAATGTGTGCTCTCTATGTGAAGCTAAGCGTTACCAGAAATATTGATGAGGCCTGAACCCGAGCAGATCTCTGGAGAACCCTGTTTCCTGTCAGACTGAGAAGACTCACCAGAGGATTGCCTGTGCACATTTTGATTGTTTTTTGGTCCTTTTTTCCCCTTTATAGAGCATACAATAATTTCATCATCACCATGTTTCCACAACTTCATTAAGAATGTCATGTAGTTTATGACTTCTTCCCCTGATCCACTTAGAGTGTCAAAAAGGGAAATTCCATTGACTTTGCTTCTCGTTGCATTGTTATTCTTTCAAAGCTTTGGGAATGGATTGTTTAATTTTATCCAGTATCTTTCTGGATACTGAAATGAGGCTGGCAGGTCTATGATTTTCTTGTACTCTTTTGTTTGGTTGTTGTTTTTGTTTTTGTTTTTTTCTGCTGTTAAATTTTAACAACTAAATTTTATCTTCTCCTGACCTGTGCTGCAACAGTTACACTCCAGGTCATGGGAAATAATCATAATGACTTGGCAACTGCTTTTACTACTCCTTCAAATTCTTGAGGAAGCCCTGGTTACTTAGATACTTCCATCATTCAAATATTACTTAATGTCTCCATAAATAGATGAATACTGGCTATAAATAACCATTTAAATTCTATTTTCAGTACTATGGATGACAGGGATATATTATTGAGGAAGCAGAGACTGAGTATTAAAAGGGTGTAGGGAGGAAATAATTTAAACTTTTAGGAATTACTGGCTCAATTAAATCCTAAGTCATAAAAGAGTTATAAACTAAGGTCATATGCAAGAAGTTCTCCTTGCTTAGAAAATGAATCAGGGTCATCGGTTTGAGCCCTTTAAAAAAGTTTCATATTGGCCTTTTAATTCTTTTATAGTTCTTTTAAATTCAGTGATAGATTTAGTTTTGTTTAACTTGTCTCTACATGTGTTGAATGAAGAGCTGGTCTTTTACTGAAGAGTTATGTAAAGCTGGAGATTTTTTAGAATCACTTTGCACAATTCAGTCTGGGGTAAAATAGAGGATATTTTACCTAATTAACTGAGAATTAAATTAACATCTTGCAATTTGTACATAATTTCTCCACTGAATTAATTTCTGTAGGCTTTCTCCTACCAAACCTAAAAGGATAAAACGCTTAATTTGAAATTCCATCTAATTAAAGGAATTCTGCCTTTTTTTGATTTCTTACCAGAAGAAAACAATTTGAAAGCAAGCAGTATTACACTAGGGGAAGCAATAGCCTTTAGCATATTTGATGGTGTATTTCAGCATTTCAGTTTAAGAGGGTTTTATATGATTTTACCTGATGCATTTTATTCTGGTTTTATCTCAGATCTCACTACTATGTAAATTTTAATGTGAAAGAAAGAAAAATTAGGCTGCAAACACAAGGAAAAATCTTGTACAAAGTTGAAAACCAGACTAAATAAATTGGACACCCTACACAGTGTAATATATATTTTAAACACGTACCCATGATGATATTCTTAAAGGTCACAGATGATCTCAAACTGCAAGTTACCTTTAAAATAAAAATGTTGATTGTAATGAAAGTGATTGTAAGTGTGGTTTAAATTGTTCTTTGAGAAGTGTCTCTTGCTCTCTCCTCTTTCCTGTTAATTACTGTGTGCTAGCAGGAGAGAAGCTTCTGCTGCAGCTGTGCAATAGGTGACAAATAATAAAGTACTGTATGGACACCACTAGGGAAACCACCTTTGTCTTATGCATTCATACTCTTGGAAAATATGTTTCACATGTCCAGATGCAGGCTTGGCTCCCTATTCTTACAGTGGAGCTGTTAGAAATGTCCTTGGAAAGGTCTGTGAGCAGATCATCAGTGCCTGGCCTCTGACAGGACGCTGCTTCAGGCACTTGAAGAAACACCAATGTAAAAAGCAGTGATGCACTTACTGCTTCTGCTGTAATTGCAGCTAGGAAGCCTCTGTCTTACCAAATACATCAAAGCTTTGGGGAAGTAAAATAAATATTGAACGTGGCAGTCAAGTATAGGATACCCCAGACCTATTATTTTGTGATTTTAACATTTTTGTGCTTTTCATATCAGTGATTAATTATGAGCTCCACCTTTCATCCTAAAGGGAAAGTTATTAATTATTACAAAAGAGTCTTCTAAAAGTTACTTAAGGTAGGGCTGAGACTGGAATAAAAGATTTAAAATTTAACACAGCCTCATTTTTATTTTCTCCAGCACAGAAAGACTAAGAAACATTCATATCTGGATGTTGATTATTCTTTTGTAATGACTTAAAGAAAAGAAAGAGGAAAAGAAAAAAAAAAAAAAAAACAAAAAAAAAAGCAAACAAACAAAAAAACAGGGTACAGTTGGAAATATATTTTCCAGTCTTCACTTGAAATTTAATATCCTAATTTGAAACCTAGCTGTTTTGGACCAGAAAATTGTTGTAATGTTGGACTATTTGCTATTTTGAGATGGGTATTTTATGTGATATTTGAAATTGTTCCAGGGACATAATTTTTAGAAACCAAAAAGAAATCCTTTTGTTGCCAGATAAAGTTCTCTAGTATTTAATTTATCTGCATCATCAAAGTACTCTCACTACAATAAAAATATGGATGAAAAGAGGCATTCCATGCAAACTGACCATACCTATATTGTTTTTTTCATATGGTCTTTTGTGCAAAGCTTCCAAGTTTTCCTATATCTATGCTAAGCATTGGGAATTTCAATGCATTTGTGCTGATGCCCTTGTATTATATAATTATTAAGGAATTGTGCAGAGTGCATCTCACAGATCTGATGTAACAGAGGCATCCCCATTTTAGAAATAAATGAAATAAGTAGTTGGTGCTTCTCTGCCTTAACAGGTGGGATCATTTTTGGAAGGAAAATCTGAAGTATAGAGCAGTAGTTCTGCTTGTTACACTGAATCAAAGACACAGTAGGGGAAGAGGAAGGAGGGTCTCCACAGACAAAATCTATTCATCATGCCACAAAAAAAAAATCCACCCAAGGTGTGCCCAATACTGCATAAAAGGGGAGTTTCCAGCATGTAAAGTTATACTTGCTATCTATGTTCTTCTTTTTATTCTACCTTGTTAAAACAGGTATTTTATCATGCCATTTATCATGCCTTTCTCTTTGAGATCCAGGAAGAACCCCACTCCATCTCTCTGTTTCTTCCCTTTCTCCCACAGTCCTGGTGCAAAACACTGGTCCCCAGCTGGAATGGTACCAAGGTGCAGTAGGGTCCTAGTTGGATATTAGGGTTGTAAGACAAGCCCTGGAGCATTCCTGGGCAGTAGTGCAGACCCTGCAGACTTGTTGGTATGGGTGCTACGAACTGGTTTAAACACAGAAGGGCAAAGAGAACTAAACTGTGGAAGGAACTTTGAAGATTCAAAACATTCCCTAAAAAAAGATATAAAAACCAAACAAAATTAAATGTTGATGCCAAAAAATTGATATATTTTTATTTAATAGAAAGTGAGGCACAGAGAAAGAAAGAGAAAAGTAGAAAAAACTTAGAAAAAGCTAAGGTTACTTTAAAAAGCATAGCCTGGGTCCATGCCACACCATGCCACCTTTGTTGTTGCTGAGTCACTGTCTGCCCCTCATTGCAAGTTATTGCCAAATCTCCCTCCTGCAGAAACTCTGAGACATAATGTATTTGCTATGGACTCTTAACCTAATGATATTTTTGCTATCAATAAGCAATGTAAGAGCTGATGGCCTGTGTGAAGCAAATGTGTGCAAATGACTGAGGAGGGTCTTAGGAGCATTTTCAACTTTTGGTTTTGTACTTGCATGGAAAAATGGAGAACTGAATTAAGTTGAATGTGGGAAAATTTGGAGCATATATATATATATACACCAAGCTACTTGAAAACAAAAGGGCTACCTCATCTCACCTAAAAACCCAGATCCTCTTTCTCCTAAAATAAATATCAAAGTAGTTGTATTTACATTTAGGTTTCTTGTTTTGTTTCATTCCTTGGGAGAAACACAGAGGAAAACCAGACAGCTAGAACTAATTTAAGATGCCAAGTTTTTGCTTCTGTTCTACATTATTTTACATTGTATTTTTTTAAATTAAGAAATCGATGAAGGATACAGCCAATATGGTGTTTCTGTAAAAACAAAAATCTCATCTGTACAATAATTAGAATATAGATAGATGTTCCAGATGGTACACATGCAAAAGAAGGCTAGCTGCAAAGCAGATGGTATTATGACCATACATAAAGCAACTGGATAATCATTGTAATATTGTGACATGTCATATTATAAGAATAAATACTTTGTTTTCCTGAGAAAAAAAGGTAAAATTATCAGTAAATTAAACCACACAAGGCAGATGTGGCACTTAGCCAGGAGTTACAGTTCTAATAGGAGCTTAGAGGCTTCATTTCTTTAATTCATTCCCCTTATGAAAAGGAGTTAATTCTAATTCGAGTAAAATGTCCTTTACACTATTAATTTTAGCATAAGCAACTTTAAATTATTTAGATTATTCTGTATTTCCAAAATGTTGCCAATTCTTTTACTCCCTCCAGAGACTACTCAACTATTACAAGCAGTTGTATTCCTAAGATATTTTTCTTAAAATGCAATAGAAATTTCTATAAAAATTTGCAATGAAATATTGCAATATCTGGTAAAAGAATGAAAAAAAATCCAGTAAAGCTGGAGATCTCCTATGATAAGACACAAGATCAATATGATGAGAAATTTCTGGATGCTGTTTATATTAACATACTCAACAACCTAGATATATTACTAAATATGGAAGTGGCCAGCAGCATAGCTAGAAAAAAAATATTCATATGTTGGTACTGTAAAGAATTCCTAGACCTAATGGAATTTATCCTTCGAAAATTTTTTTAAGAGCATACAAGTTGTTTCACAAGTATCACTACAGAAATATGTATATATATCAATCTAACTTTGTGATCTACAGTAGATAATTTTATTTATAGTTTCCCTTTGTAGACATATAAGTTTTTTCAAGATGGAAAATAAAATATTTCAAAAGGGAGCAAAACCAAGCAACACAAAGACCTTTCTTTGTGAACATTTTAAGAGAAGAGAAACTTCTTCCAGGATGTCTCCTATTTAATTTAGAAGGACATTATGCTCTTGTACAGGAAATACATATATTTCTGAGAAAGTAACCCTTTACCGTAGGCATGTTAAAGTTCCAGGTCTGTATGCAGAGTCCTTATTGATGAAGTAGATTGATCCTGATTAATCCTTATTGTTCCTTATTAATAAAGTGTAGAGCTCCAGTAGCAGTCCCTGGGATGAAACACAGGTTTGTCATTCCCTTCTAAACAAGAAAAGGCATTATCCTCTCATCCTGTTTCTGGATAGCAATTCCTGCAGACATTTCCAAATTCTTCCAATAGGCTATCTTTTGCCTAAGAATCCTTGCATGTCCTAGGAAATCTGAAAGATGATATTGCCTGCTGATAGTGCAGTACCCTAAAAGATCAGCCAGGCATTTTTCCTCATTGTGGTTGAACTGAGCTGCCTCTGATCTCTGTTACAAAGATCTGTGACCAACATTTGGGTATGGCTTTGATTTTCTTCACAGTCTGATCAAGTCTGACCTACTTGATTTGGTCCAAGAAAATTACTCAGCACCTTTTGACATGAAACAATGAGCCCTTTGTTCTGTACTGTGAAAAAGTTTCAGTTCAGGATGATGGTGCAGTTTGTGGAAGCAGTCATTGACAAGATAGCACAAGTGGACTGGTCTGCACTGTTATAGTGTAAAGTGTGCTAAGATCTGTGCAACTTCCTGTGCAAGAGATGGGATGGTTTATGGTTTGACTTGGAGAATTACAGTGATGTCAGCATATGAGAGATATACCAGGACATGTTGCTGGTGTGGTATGAAGACATCATTTTAGCTGTAAAATGTTTCCAGTATAGGATTCAGCTCTAGCTGAACAGGTTCTTCTGAGTGAAAAGCCAGATCACTTGTTTCTTACTTGAATTAGGTAATTCTGTTGTTCTGGGATTTTCAGTGAAAAATGATCTGCTTTATTATTAGTTCAGAAGAATCAAGTTGTAAAAGAAAAAAAACTTAATGCAGTAAATGTGGTTTAGGTTGTGATGGAAGGACATGATAGCTACTGTAGGAAATAATTTCCATGTTTATTTTACATACTATGATGTCTAATTGATTAATAACCATGCAAGATTGTAAGCTGTGTTTGCAGCTATCCAAAAAGCCCTCAACAAAACAAAACACACAAAACACACACAGACAAAAACTCCCACAAACAAAAACCCTCCAAAATTCAATTCAACTAAACATAAGAGCCCCAAAACAACCAACTTCTATACCCTCCATAAACCCCCAAAATAGAGTGTCAGATCTTCAGGCACAGATACATCATCCAGTCTGATGTCTACATATCACTCACAACATTGACTGCAACACTTCCCTTGATAAAAGCAACTTGGCTGAATAAAGCCTGTGCTCCAAAAGAATGTGCAGTTGTGAACTAAAAACCTTTGGAACCATAAGAAGCAGCATCTGTTATTTATTTCAAGTATAGTTAAAAAAAAAGAATCAAATTTCTCCCTTGAATTGTCTGTTTCCATGTACTTATTCTTGCTCTACCTTTCCTCGCTTCATTTGCTTTCTGTACTGTCTTCTAAGGATAATTGCATGCAGTACACAAGTCACCTATCTTGTTTTTGAAGCTGAAAAGAAGCTGTGTTTCTAGCATTACTCATTGTTAGGAATTATCTCCTCATCTCAAAGCCTTATTTCTAGACTCCTGATCTTTGTTTCAATGGCCTAGTTCACAAAAAATTGATTAATCTCAATTTGCATTACTTTTTCTTATCTCAGGTATCTTTCTCCTAGTTTCTAGCACCTACCAATGTTTTCAGTAGTTATTCTTCATCCTGACTTGATGAGTTATGTGGTCTAATATTGATCTGTGTGGAAGACTCTTAAACTGCACACAGCCCTAGTACCAGGGAAATGGTTTTTTGTTCATGGTGTTTTTCCCCAGCACCCAGATCCATTGCCTTTGTGGCTACATCGGCCATGTTTTGTAGGAGTTAAAAGAGATGCACAGATAGGGTAACTTCAATCACAGTTCCTGTGTTTTTGTGCTGTCAGAGTAGGGTTTTAAAAGACGAGTCTCACATAAAAAGTGGAGATAGTTCAACATGGGTTTTAGCCTCTGCTGTTTTTACATTCAAATATGTTGTATCCGAGGCACCTGGTATGCTCAGAAGAGTTTTTCAAAGTCTGTGTTTGCCAAAGGAAACAAATAACAGAATTTATAAATATCTCTGATTGTTAATCCTAATGTTTCATTTGCAGGAAAAGATAATAATTTTAAAATTTTCACTACAATACTTATTATTAGTAACTTTCCAGTGTTTGCAAGTTGGAATTATATATTTTATTTTGATGTCTTAATAATGAATGTATCTGCCTTTTACAATCTTTGAGGAACCAGGGCCAGTGACTTGCCTGCAGAAATGTTTATAGTACTGTAACTGCTTGTAACCTTCTGATTCCTTATCTTGTAGTTCAGAGTTGATGCAGACTTGACCTACACAGGTATTTAAATTTCTGTTGAACACTACTGATGTTTTGAATCAGTAGGAGATGAAAAAATATCTGCGAGCTATGAGAATGAAGCTGAAATGGGAGCCATTTTCTATATGATAGAGGCAGTGACCATCAGAGCAATGAGGAAATAACCACGTTTATTTTCTTCCCATATTTCTACCACTGTCTAGCACAAAGATAATTTGCTTTGGACACAGGATAAAATTCTTGAAATCTACAGAAGAAAGATATATCTATATATGAATTACACCTTGAGGAATTATGCCCCAGCTCTGCGGGGCTCATGATGCAAACCCATACATAATGTAGCCAAAAAATATAACATTGAAAAAGCATTTCTTGGAAGTGAACAGCTTATTTTAAGTTAGGGAATGAATAAAAAAAACATAATTAGTGATGACTAAGGTAGAATGGATCATGATTTTGAAAGAACAGCACTGAAACTGTTGACCAAATGCTTCTCAGTTAATATTAGACAAATAGAAGACCTTGCCCATCACCTATAGATAATGGCATCTTAGAGCTTTGTGTATTCAGAAAAAAAGCAATGTCACTGGTGCTTGCTCCCTCTGTACTTTCACTGATATCCAACCGAGAAAAAAACCTTGTTTTGCATAAGTCCACTGGCAAAAGAAATTATCTGATGCTCAGCCACCTTGCTGAGAGTTTGTTTCCTGTTTCTGCCCACTTCCCTTTCATTACAAGCATTGACAATAACCTACATTTTTTATCTTGGCTTCTTTTACTTACTAGGTGATTAGAAAACAGTAGCAAACTTATTTACAGAAAGAGATGTTTAAAGATTCTTTACAAACACATTTAATATTGAATTACCATCTAGACAATGACTCACAAACTGAAGTCTGGTATTGTTATGTGAAAAAAGCCCAATCTTACTAGTATCCAGAGTTAGTTAACTATCTCTCAAGCCATAGATCACTTGCTCTCTATCACAGAGAAAAAGGTACTGGAAATTTTGCAGAGGATATTCAAGCTGTAGTGAGAGTCATGCAGTGGAGTTTGTCCTGTGTGGCTTTGTTAGGAAATTTTGGTTGTTTGTTTGTTTCATTTGGCTTGTGTTTTGTCTTGCTGGGGGCTTTTTTGGGGTGATTATTTTGGCTTTTTCTTTTTTACAAAGATATTATGAAAAATATCCATCCTGTAATTTTGTTGCCCTTGTGATCTCCAGCAATGCCACACAGGATGATTTATGCCACTTTAAATTAAGATATAGCACATTGGTGATGATAACTGGGAGATGTCTTTAAAATACAAAGTAATTAGCACTACCTCCATCCTCCCACCCTTGGTGAGTGCTGTTTTTCCCTCGTGGGAGCAGAGTTGTTAGCTGTGCCCAGGCTGACACAGCTGGGCTTTGCAGGCCCTGCAGGGAAGAACTGATTTCCAAACTGAGCAGCTGCACATCATTCTTAAGAATAATTTAGCCGTTTTCTCCTCATTTAAGCCAAGCAGGCTCCAGAGTATACTGAGACACTCCAACTGAGGGCAGAAGCAATTTCTGTGTGTATGAACACATATCAGACAATTTAGGGCTCCCTTCATTCCTAACCTGACCGTGAACTGTCAGTGCCAGTTCAAGAACAGTGAGTGCAATGTGCTGCTAGCACGAAATAATCAGCCAGGCACTTACTGTAATAAGTGGAGTCTTGATGAGTAGTGTGATGGGAACTCTGTTATAGCACTCTATTGTAAGGAGGACAATGGAGTATGAGCCAATGGAAATATTTTAAAAAACATTTCTGTGGAAGCTTGACTTCAACATTTTTCTTTCAGTCCAATATTAATAAATATTTGTCAAGCAAAACATTTCAATTCCTAAATAAATCAGTTGAAATAATTAGAGCACTCATATTTAATTTCAGCTTGAAGAAATTACTATGAAGACCTTGCAATAAGAAAAAATAATTCCTTTTTTTTATAATAAGCACTTAGAAAACTTCTTGCAAATGGTTGTGAATGGAGAGACTTTTCAGAGTGACATTTTTTTACTTCTGAACAGACTATTTCAATAAACTGGTGTTTTCTAATCAAACCAAAGGATTTATTCCTTATCAAGGTTGTGACTCTCAAGTAGAGTTTCATGAACTATACTTGTTTTCTTTAGCTGTAAACTGATGGCATAGGCATTTAGGAAAATTCCAGTGTCTAGGATCTTTTGCAGATTCTGCCACTATTGCAGCAGACTTGCCTGGAGTGAAACACAGACACATTGCTCTCGGCCAAAGTCTAGAGTTACTTGTCCTGCTTTTGTCACTGACTGATGTCTGACAGAGACAAGTGCAAAGTGCATTAGCACACTCTATCAATCAAGATTTAAAGGAATATTTTACCTGTCTTGTGAACCTCCCAGTCATGGAAGGCTATTTGAAAAGAGAAAATTTTGGTAGTAACTAAAAATTACATGGCAGTAAGAAAAGAAAGTTGTTAGGTTTTTTTTTGTTGTTGTTTGGTTGGTTGGGTTGTTTTTAATATATATTAGACCTCATTAGTTAGATAATGAATGGACCCATTTCAATTCTCTTTGTAAACATCAAATGAGAAAGCTTAACAGGGATATTATTTAAAATGCCTAAAACTCAACTTTTTTTAAAAGAGGGTTTAACTATTTTTAAAGTGTACTAGTAGAAGGCATTTATTTATTACTTCACTTTAAACTCATTGACTTGTAATTAGATTATTATAATCCATATAATTTGCCAAATGGGTACCCTACCCCCTTCACCTTCTCACCAAAAAAAAAAAGTTGTCAATATAAAATACATTAAATATTTAATTACCAGTAGATGATCATCTCCTGATGCAGATTTTTTTTAAATCACTTCCACTTTGAGGTCACTTGGGCAATACTACAGTACCAATGATTTTAACTTCTGAAACATCTGTATTCCTGACTATTCTTCTAAGCAGGGCATTTTGAGATATCTTTAACATGGTTGAAAATCTTACTCCATAAATCCATCAGATCATCAGTTAACCTCTAGAAAAGCATCCTTTCCAGCTTTATGTGGTTTTGAATGTAAACTTTTGAAATAATCTCCTGTTTCTCCTGTTTAAAGATTCTGTCTATATGAGTTTTCTATAAAAATGTAAGATGAACACGAATATTTATATGTTCCAAGAAGAAAATATTTTTATTCCAGAGATTGTGTACATACACTCATTAAATCATATGGCAATTGACTGTCCTTCCTGAAATGAAATCAGTGAGAGATAACACTGACTTTTGTTCACAGTCAAATAAGTTGTGGATTCTAGAACGTCTGTTAGCAAGAAAAGGGATATTAGGGTACACAGTGTTTCATTTATACATTTTCCCCCCTTATTCTTCAATAAGTCAAACGTAAAGTGGAAAAAAAAAGTACAAAAAGAAGGCATAGGGTCTTGACTATATAAGTTCTAGGAGAATCAGAATGTCTTGAGACAATTGAGAGCAAGCTCCTTCTTTCCTTTAGGGGTTAGTTCAGATTTTCCTTTGTGGAGGAATGCAGGAAGCCTGTCACATTTTTTACAACATGTTTCTCTGCAGAAGGGGTGTTGGTGCCTTCTATGAGTTATTGTTTTGGTATGAGTAGCTTAAACTCATCAAGAGCTGTGTGTGAATGTACAGCTTGAGGGGGGCTGGGAAAAAGGATGTAATTACTTGCTTTAAAGATGTAGGTTAATTATTACAGATTTATTAGTAACTGTCATAGTTATAAACATTTGTATGTATCCTCAGGGAATATTAGTTTTCCTTCTTTTGCTTAGGAATGAAAAGCTTCAACAGCAATGGTGGGAAGCAATGAATACATGATAATTTTAAGCATCAAGTATGTGTGTTCACAGGCAAAAATATATCCCAGGCATTTAATTTTGAACATGCATTTGCCAGTTATTGTAAACAAACAAAAAAATCTAATTAAATTGCATCTGGAAGGCCAAGTAAAGAATAATTTAAGTTCCTTTAGAAGAAGAATAGATCATTTGTTCCTCCTCTGCAGCTTCAGTTCACCAAGAGTTCAACTGAAAGCTTCTGAAGAGGTTCTCAGGTGAGTCAATCATAAGGATTCAACCTCTTTAAAGCCTCTGGAAGAAAGAATATTGAAGCAGCATGACCCTCAAAAAAGTCCACATGTGTTTGTAACAGAAACATGTGGATTGTTATATAGGACAGAGATGAAAAACAGGTGATTTAGAAGGTTTTTATTTTTGTTTCTTTGTTTGTTTGTTTTGGTGTTAATTGCATGTCAGTATTTCTCTGTACATTTGTAACCTCTTATAATGACCTACTGGAGTTTTGGTATCCCAAGCATTTTGGGTTACAGTCTCTTTTGAGCTATCCTTACTTTGCATGAAGGGAGAGAAAAGGAAAAGAATTTGGGAAACACTGACATAGGGAAAGAAGCAAGTTTTTCCCTTTTACGGGGGGCGGGGGAGGTTGGAAAGTAAGTTACATTTTCTGTGCACTTTGTCCCTTTATTTTGGCCACATAATATTAGGCAACTAAAAGATTATTTTCCTTTTCTTTATTGGATGCCTTTCAACACAGGGCCCACCCAAGAAAAATTTATTAAATTCCATTTCACTGCTATTTTTCATTGCAAGGAACTAGTACTTGTTTTTAAAAAGGTTTGTTTGACCTAACTGTATTCCAACAGCCAAGTATAATGAACAGATTTCACTGAGAATTTGTTCTCAGGACACAGAATTCTTTCACAGCTTCACTCTTGGGAGAAAAAAACTGTCACCAATATCTTTGCCTGATACTTTAGACAGAGAAAAAATATGAAGGGTTTTTTGAGGGCAACAAAAAAAGGAATTCTCCAGAAGCTTTTTTTTTTTTTTTTTTTTTTTTTTTTTTTTTTTTTTTTTTAATCAGAGCAGGAAAGGAGACTTTGTCTAACTGGAATGGGTCTCCAAAGCAGAAGAGAACAGCAATTAATTGTTTCTTGCCATGCTCAGTGCTCTTTAGGCTGACAGACTCTAGGTTTTTGGGACAATGAAGTAGCAGGCAAGTTATCAGAGAAGATAAAGGAAGTAAATTTGTTGGGTATATGCTAAATGAGAAGACGTTTTCCAGTAAGTATGCCATGACTGGTTTTTCCAACTGTGTTGCACTAATAATAATGTCATATACAGTAGGGCTGGTGTGGAAGTGATTCATTCCCCTTAGAGGAAGATGACCCTTTCTAACTCCAGTATTTTTGCTGGGAGCTGCATTACCCCTACTGGCTGTGAGAAAAGCTCTTCTTCCCATTGCTGTTTGATCTCCATGGAAAAGAGGAGCAATATGACTTGTTTTAACTCTATGTCTGACTCGTAAGCAAATTATTTTAATATTCTTTTAGCAGCTCACTCCTGCATAATAGTGACTAAGTCATATGATGAAATATTTATAAAGTCTGAAAAACAGACTGCTACGTGTGCTCCCATTTCCTTGATCATTCTTTTGATGGCTGTCTCTTAGTATTCAAAATCTGGTTTTATTTACACTGATGTGTATTCAGAGTGACTTTTTTGAGGTGTATACTGCTGAAACCCATGGTATGATTTATCTGAAAGGCTGAAATAACAACAAAAAAGCTGTAAATATTTGGTTAGTTGGACTATTGCAGCTGATTCTTCCTCTTCTTTGGAATGCATGTAGTGCATAATGAGGTGCAGAGGGAAGACATGGCAACTATTCCCAAGGGATTTACATAAATAAGGACTATTGGCACTTTTCTCAGTAGTATTAAGTTTCTGAGCAAAATGTTAAATTTAAAAAAAGTCAAGGAAATGGTGCATAAAATGTGTATGAATCAGGTCCTAACTCAGTAATCTAACTCCTGGGGAACAATTAAGGCATAACGGTCTCAAGGCATTTATCTGTCATTTTTACTGGGACACAGGGAATTAAAAAAAAAAGCACTAATGGAAATCTTAATTATACATAACTAATTATGAAAACTTCACAGAATAGAAATGCAGACAAGGAAAGCTTTCCAATATGAATAATGCTGCAAAAAAAAAAAAAAAAAGCCATAAACAAGAGAAAGAGCTTGGAAGGATCCCTGATGAAATCCTTCTCTAGTCTTCCATAGGATTTAAAGGCATACTTGTAAGAAAAAGGAAAGCAAACCTTCACAATTCTGCAACCATAATTTTAGTAAAAGGTAAATGTCTTTACTCATAATGGAATCAAACACAATTTACCTTTCTTTAATTGCAGACACTTAGAAGTGTTTGTACATGAAGCATTCATATTTGCAAGAATCAAAGAGGTAGAAAATTACACTATTTCCACACTCTCCAGTGTAAGATCCTACCTCAGCTGCAAGCATTATCTTAAGAATTAGAAAGGTTTTAGTTTTCACCTGCCTGTATAACCCAAAATATCTTGGGGTTGAAACTCTGGGATAGTGGGTGGGAATGCATATCTCAGAGTAAAGGAATACTGTAGATGAGGGAGAGTACCAAAAATACTGAAAGGTAGATAAAAAAATATAAATCTATAAAAATGGTATGTTTCTTGGCAGGCTTCTGTTCATGCAGTTAATACAGTTTCATTATATGCCACATTCCTTACTTCAAGAATGGCCAGAAATCCTGGCAGGAATAATTAACATGCATGGGATGTGCGTTTTACCTTTTTAAACTCTTCTGGCTTTTGCTGATTTTGGGACTGGTATTATGGAAGAAACATTTTATTAGGGCTAAGCCTCCATTTATTCCACTCAATTATCAGTGCTTAAAGGAGGCATTTGTATTACAAACCTCTCTTGCCCCTCTGGGATGGAAGTATGTGCCCTGCACAGATCCCTCTAGACAATGGGGTGTCCCCACCAGCTGTGGGCTGAGCTGAAAAGAACATCACTCCTCCCAGCTGGACAGATACAGGCTGGATGTCCTACACGAAACTGTTGATTAGTTTGGCCATTTTTTTTTTATTGCCTGGCCCAGCAGGATTCTGAGTAAAACAGGGCTCTTTTAGTTCATATGTTGAATTTGGAGAAAAAAAAACTTTTTTTTGTTTAATTTGGGGGTTTTTGGGTTTGATTTTTGGTGGGGGTTTTTGTTTGTTTGTTTGTTTGGTTTTTTTTTTTTTTTTTTTTTTTTGTTTTTGTTTTTGGGCTAGGAGCTGTATGATGTGTAATGATTTACTACTTCTTTAAGCATGAAAACCATGGGAGCATATGGTTCTGAATGTCTTAAAGTTAATCCACTGTGTCACCTTACCACCACCTCTCCTTTTGGGAAAAGTTATCAAGTCCTTACCTGGCAGAATTTAAATGTGAAACATGTAAAGGACATTTCAGAAAACACATAAAATACTTTTCTAGATGAACTTTAAGTCTCGTAAGATCTATTTAATAGTGTATGTAACAAAGAACAAAAGACTTCTGACAAAGAACTGGTTTAAGAAGCAAAGTTAATACTTTTCCTAAAAGAATTTGATAAACAGTTATCTTTACTCAGGAAGTCTGTGGCATGAAACCTTTATCACATCAAACAATAATGAAGGGTGACATTTAAATCCTCAGCCTTTCTTAACTGTGACTCTGAAAATGAAGCATTACTGATGTCTTTGAAAAAAAAAATATGAAGGAAAAGGAGATGTAGCACAGAGATAAGCTATTTATTTTTACTGACCTCAGTCAATCTTGTCCTTGTTTTTTAAATATTTTTCCAGTCAACATGCTACAAAATGTGTCATTCATTAGATCTGTCAGAGGCAGCAGCTTGGGTAAATGGATGTGATGGATTAGCAAAACTATGAAAAGCAGAAATAGTGATAATTTTGCAGAAAAATTATATACAAATATCAAAAAATTGTTTTCTTTCAGTGTGCCAAAGATATAACAAACTCCAATGTGTCTGATAAGTCTTCTATGAAGTTAAAAAAGGTAAAAAAAAAATGGACAGGAGTTGAAGAGCCTTTTTAACATTTCATACTTGAAATAGGATTGGTTGGGATTTGTATTTGGGGGTGTTTTCTAAGGTAATATATATATGTGGTAAAAGTATATGCCAGATGAAATTAAATTAATTTTTATCTTTTTTTAGAATAATCTAATTGTAAAACAAAATGTGTTAATGAAGATGTGTTAGATGAGCAGGATTTTTGTGTCAGTTTGATATTGCTGACCATAAAATAGTTACATATGATTCAACTGCCCAATAAATACTTAGGAATTCAAAGTTCTCAATGCAGCTAGCACAGAACAGCACTCCTTCTTGTTTACATCATGGTGAGGACACAAATGGCCATCACAGAAATTACAGAATACTTTTTAAAAAATAATTAATAATTTATTATTTTTAATATCTTTTAATTTTTCTTTAATTTACTAAATAAAAAAGAAAGTTTAGTTTATCCAAAAGACTCTCCAGTCTCTTCAGAAACATTCTTTCACAGAACAATAAACTTATCCCAGGCCATAGCCTTGTCATTTTATTAGCAGAAATGTGATGTTAGTAATTGATCTGTTGCTTAATTAAGTAGCACATTGAAGTATGTACTTAGGTGATCCTTATTTATTAGGAAGACTAAGCTGTTTTGAATTTTTATGAAAGTTAACACACATTTTGGAGCTCTGAGAAACAGGAATGCTGTTGATGGATAAGCACCACAGTGAAATACTTAATGAAGCACCTTATTCTAGATACTTTCAATTCTCTGTGATGCCTTACAACAAAATGTGTGCAGTCACACCAGGAGCACTGAAGGAGAAAATGTGCAAGATTTCATCTTGATCTCACCTAGGTGCCCTATTATGTCTTGTGCTAGGCAGGTGAGAGGTCCAGGTCCTTTCTTCTGGAAACCAGGCTTCATGGATTGAGTTGGGCTGACATGGTGGGGCACAGAATTTCTCCATTATACTATACAAATCCTACAGATTTAAATATAGGTCATAGATATGGAATAGCCTGGGTTGAAAGGGGTCTTAAAGATCATCTATTTCCCTTTTCTCTGCGATGGGCAGGGACACCTTCCACCAGACCACATAGCTCAGAGCTCCATCCAACCTGGTTTGAACACTGCCAGAGATGGGGCATCCACAGGTTCACCTGTGCCAGGGCTTCACCACCCTCATGGTAAGCCATTTCATCCTCATATCTAATCTAAATTTACGCTCTTACAGTTTAGAAATGTTTTCTCTCATTTTATAACCACATATATATGTGGGCAAGACAGTTATTTTTGAAATTTTTCTTCATTAATGCTTTCAAATTTGTCTAGTTCACAATATCCCAGTTAGGACATTAAATACCTTTAATTATTTCAGTCCTCTTTTTCTACTGGAAAACAATTTTTTATCTTTGTACTAAATACATATTTTATAATGGAAATACTTATGTATAATTATATGGCAAAGAAGGAAAACTCCAAAATAAGAAAATGAGAAATTATTGCTTGCTGTAGAGTTGCACAATCTTCAGGCCTCGATAATAAAAGTACTATAGAATTTCTATGTTTCTCTTGCTCAGATAGCTTTAAAATCCATTATGACATCAAACAATGATAATAAAATTTCAGGGAAGGAAAATACATAAATTACAGTAAATTTTGAGGTGCCTTATCTGGGAATCAGAACACATTCTTGGAAAAATGAAGACACTCTATCCTGTGAACAATCTAATAGGATTATAAAGGTATTCTGAAATAAACATGGATGTGTGAAGATATTTGATGGTATTTTAAAGCATTTCAGCTTTTTTTATGGATTTCTTTTTCTACTCTGCCTGCTTTCAAACATTATTAGCTTATGAAATTTATTATGCTTTATATGTAACTGAAAAATATGGTAGACAAATTCTTTATTGTGAAAATATATGGGTGTTCTGGTAAGCAAAGCTCAGTAGAATTATTTAAGTATGTTTAAATATAATTCTTCAAATATGACTTCTATTCCTATCTCTTGGTGCTCATGGAAAAAAGGCAATATCAGCATTCTGGTTCAGTCTAGTTCTTATTTGGGCTAGTCCATTCTAAAAATCATTATTCTCAACTAGCACAGTCCTATCAGTGAAGAGAATCTTTAAGCTGGAAAAAATGAAATATGTTAAAAAGTGGGAAATATATTAAATAGGTTAAAATATGTGGGAATTTTAGGTAGGATCCTAGTTTAATTTTAAAGAACATCATCTTGGTACACCACTTGCAGTGTATCCCATTTTTTAAAAAATAAAATTACTTTCTTTCATTTCCTTCTTTTAAACTTTGTTATGATCAGAGCTATCTCACCATTCTAAAACATTCAGTATTGTACATGACTGATTATTTTGTTGTGCTTGTATCGACTGCTTTTGTTTTTACTTTTTTTTAATCTTGAAAAAAATAATATTGTCCTTCCCTCAGTCAGGTAATCTGCTCCTACCAACCACTCTGTATGTGTTTTTTTCTGGAACACTTTGTACTTATGTCAAAATACCTGCTGGGGAAAAGGATGTTTCCTTTATGGACCATTTTTTTTAATTATTATTAGAAAAAGAATACATGATAAGTTAAGAAAATAAATTTAAAAAATAAAAAAAGAAGACCTAGAAGAGAGTCCTTCTTAGACATTCATTATGCTGCCATACTCATGACCCATTCTTTAGTTTCCTTTCAGTCTATGCACCTGAAATTCTCCGCTTTGTTTGTTTAAAACAGCTTATATTTGCATTCAGCAAAGGTATATGAAAGGGGAATCTAAAATTTCAGATCATTTTTAGCTGGGTACCAGTGGGGAAGTAGAACAGAAGTAAAACATTAAAATGTTTGAACCTCTGGAACTTTTCGTGGAACAACACTCAAATTTTAAATGTGTTCCACACTCTTCAGTATAATACTCCATATATGTTCATGTACATCACTGTAAAATATGCAAAAAATGTCATTGCTACTAGATTTGTAGCTGAATGAAGAATTATATCTTAGAAATAGTTTGTACCTTTGTATTCAGAGACATAAATTATATAAAAATGCAAGGATGTAGAAAATTAGGCCCAATAGATACAGCATTCCCATCCCACTCCTGCTGTATGCCTCTGCAGTTCACCAGAAATTTTATAAGGGGCAGCTACATAAGATAATTGAGGGTTTTTTTACTGAATATTTTTGAAACATTATCATTACCATGATCTAGATCCAGATCTTTGTTTTCTGCAAAGTGAATGCATGAGTGGTGTAGTTACTCTTTTTATTTTTCTCTCTTCATGTAGCTATAGTGAGTTGTGAGCTCCAATCCCTGCCATTCCCAAATCAGGATGACCCTATTATACTGAAGTCCTACAAAGGACAGTCCACCAGAAAGATTCTGTGTCTTGAGATTTTTTTGCCTAAGTTAAGGGTATTTCCTGTGATGTGGGAGGAGGAGCCTACCTAATGTCAGCCCAAAATATATTGACTGTGAGCAGTAAACTTTTATTTATTCAGACTGAATAAGACATCATAAGTGGCAGGTAGGTTATAGCCTTCACTAGAATGTGGGTAAAATTGTTGGGATTTTTCTCTTTTCAACTTTTATATATATATACACAACCCTGCATTTCAAAAAGAAACATGAGGGATTATCTTTCAATTCATAAAATAAGACACGAGAACTGAAAATGACATGAAGCTTTCCCTAAGCTTCCTCTCCCTTCCTCCACCCAAGAAAAATAAGAATCCCCAAAAGATAAAGGGACATTTAGCTAAAAGAGAAAACAGCACCAGTTAGATCTGTGTAGCCTGTGCCCCCCACTGTGGGGATGTAAGTGAAAGATTTGGTTTGATATGCAGGATGCCTTCCTTCTTTTCCATCCCTACCCCAAGTTACATCCTGTGTTCTCTTATTTTAGCAAATGGTGGCTGAATGATTTCCCTCTGACTCAGTTTCCTTTCTGTAAAATGGAAAGGGTGCTAATTATGGTCAAAGCAATTGAAACATGACTTACAACAAGAAACAAAGGTAATATTAGTTTACCATCTATTAATCTCCATACCATCTTGCTAATTTTTGCTAGAGTAGCCTATTTCAGGAATGTTCAAGAACTTTGACATTTGTCAGATGTGTTAGAAAAGTGAAAAGGTTCTTTTTCTGGGCTGGCTGAAAACACCTGGATCATTTAAGGACAAAAACTTCATCTTTTCAAATAATGTATTTTAGTGTTAATTTATAATTAATGTTGGAAAAATGTAAAGAATCATGCATTTCCTTGATCTTTAAATGGATTGGTGTGGTCCTGGGTGCTGCAGTAAAATCACAGCCATTCTTCTGATTTTGGATGATCTGTAATTTGTCCCAGATTAATTGAGGATGAGAGAAACTATACATAATGATTTGGGAAAGTTTCTATTATCTGGGTAACTTCTAGACTTTTTCTGCCTTCATTTCTGATTCATGTCTTGTAGAGAGCAATTTTTGCAACTTGAAGTAATCAGGAGCTTCGTAATTGACTTTGGGATTTGACCCAGCTAAATTTTTGGTTTTACTTTCTGCTATTTTAATAAAGTTATAAATAACTTCATGTTCTGCTCTGCTAAAGAAGCCCTAAAAGAACAGTTCTTACCTTTCTTGCTATGAAAATAATATTTTTATATTATGGTTTTATAAATAGTTTATATTCAGGCCTGCTTTTTGGAGAATCTTTATCAAAGAGTCTGCAATGAGATTATTCTTTTTACTGTGTCACGTGAAAGCAGTGGCAATAGCTGCACTACTTTTAAATAAATGTGTTGTAGTGGGTCTGCCTTTCCTGGCCTTCAGCTTCCCACTCTGTAAGTCTCACTCTCCTCTTCCCGGCAGCACAGGAGAAGAAAATAAGGTGGGCAAGCTTGAGGGTTGAGATGAGGGCAGTTTAATGAATAAAGCAAAGGTCACACACAGAAGCAAAGCAAGATGAGGAGATTTATTCCCTTATTCCCATTAGCAGGCAATATCCAGCCACTGGGAGTCAGGGCCTCAGTATGAACAGTTGCTTTGGAAGATAATTGGTTTATTAATGAAATCCTTCTTCCTCCCCACTGCTTTCCCATGTCTTTTGCTGCTAAGCATGATGTTGAATGGTGTGGACTATCCCTGGCCAATTGAAGCCAGCTGTCCCAGCTGTGTCCCCTCCCAAACTTTTGCCCATCCTTACAGCCTTCTGGCCTGAGAGAATGACCTGATCATGTGCAAGCACTGCTCAGCAGCAGCAGAAACTTTGGCACTTTATCAACAACATTTCAGCCACAAATGCAGCACAGGACACGATATGGGCTGCCATGAGGAAAGTTAACTCCATCCCAGCCAGACACAGCACAGCCATCATCCAAAACATTTCTAGTCCCTTTGCCAAGTGCAGCAATGCAATAAAGATGTTTTATTGTTTGCTTTTATTGTTTGTGTCTTTAAAAGGCCATTAAAAATAACAGCCCAAATGTTTCTGTGGTGTGTGGGATCTATATGTGTCAGTATTAAAGTGAGTCATACCATCACAGTCATGATAGGTTATTGGCATTTTACTTTAAAAGAAAAAGTATGGCTTGCTTGAACTATTTTTTTTCTTTCTGCTTTAGTAGCACCTCCATCCTAGGAGCTATTATGATCGTTTATATAAGAAAATGTTCACAAAGCAGAATTCCAGCCTTTATTAAGCACTATATTTCATTGCAAAATTGGTTTTGCTGTGAATTCTAGGAAAATGTGTTCAAAGTATTACACTGTGTAAACATGTTCTTGGTAATTGTATAACACATTGATCTTGGTGAGTCAAATATCAAACCATTTCCTGAAGATATGCACTTGAACCACATGTATCTGAAACCACACAAGCAGTTCCAATATTTAATAATGTCTGTGGGTTTGTTTCATAGCTGAAATTAAAGATAATTGTTTTCATGGGCTGTCAGCAGTGTATTGTTATGTGGTTTCCTCTTCTCCTGGAGTGGAAACATGGCTGGTACTGTCTTTAAACTTTCTAATGCTACCAGGATAAATTAAGTGATGTTACTGCCTGGTTTAGAAGCTGTCCAGCTTATCACCATTCATTTTTTACTTAAAAAGCTCACTAAAGTTTTCTGCATCCATATCCCAAAAACTGAAATGATAACAAGGATGGTACAGCCTTGTTGCCAACCCTAGCTGAAACCAGAACAAGGCCTCTGAACTGATTCTCCTTGGGCTTTGTCTGGACTTGTCTTGATCTACTTAAAGATTTTTTTTTTTTGTGCATGTGAAGATTTTTCTGCATAGAAAAAAACCCAGACATCCATAATCTTCACCTAATGAAGTAATACAAAGTATAGGCATGGTATAGCAAGAGAGGCTTGAAATCTGAGACCTGGTGCAGTGAGAGGAATGAGGGTGTAACATGGTAAGAAAAGTGACACGTGGTGACCCTGGAGACCTCAGGAAACAACTCACTTGTGACTATTTGCTGATAAGTAAAGCAAAAAAAAAAAAAAAAAAGTGTGTGAATTGGACTGTACAGATTTTTAGAATAAGTATCAGTTATATGTAAAATATTCCATATGTAGTACATTTAACTGAAAAGTAGAATTGCAGAGCAAGGAAGAAATTCAAAGTGTAAAAAGTGATAAGATAAAAAGACATAAAAATACCCCTCACTGGACCCCAGAGTGAGGAAGATGAAGTTATCCTCCTGCCACCAAAGAGAAGAGACCCCTGCCTCCAACAAATCTTTTCCTCTGAAGGACTTGCTGTCAGACTCCTCTTGCCCCTAAAGTTTAGTCAATAACTTCAGGACCAAGAAAAACAGCAGGAGGGTGTGCCATGACAGTAGGCAGTGACTAAGTACTAGGAATTGTCCGTATAGCAGTCTTATCTCTATTATTATTGAGACCCTTTCTCTAACAGTAATCTATTGTTAGGGAGGGGGTTTGGGGTTTTTTGGTTTTTTGTTTTTTTTTTTTCTTTTTTACCCCCCCCCCCCCCCATTTGTCTGTAATTACTAGATTTTGAATTATTTGATTAGATGGCTAGAATCTCAATTTCACAAGCAATAATTCTTGATATAGCTCATTAGGAGTGTTTTCTTTTGTCCAAACAATTTCCTGAGCCTATCAATACCCCCCTAACTTCTATATTATCGAGTTCATCATTATAGAAGATATTCAATACTTGTTGTACCAAGTAAAAAATAGCTTATATCATTATTTACGTGTAATTAAATAGACAAGTAGAAAGTGAAATAATATTTCTCTGTCTATTCAATAATCTGCAACATTAACTTCTAAACAAAATTTTAACTATATGAATTCCAGATTGCATTGGTTGCTTGCAAGTGTCTCACCACGTGAATAGTAAAAAAAAAGAAATTAAGAAGAAACCCACCCCCAATATTCATAACTAAAAACTTGTGTTCAAAGGTTTTCCTGGGAACTTATTGCACCAGAGCTACATTTTGAGGGATGTAGGGACACAGCCAGCAGTGGCATTTAATGAATTAGTGGCTACAGGAAGTAGAATATAGAATATAACTGCATTATACTGGACTAACCAAGCTGAACATATCCTTTTCATTAATGTACTGCAAGCTGAGGATATCTATGGTAGACAATAATAAATGGAACTTCAGACTTAACTTCCTTTTACTGTAGGGGGTGAGATACCTCTTAAACTTTGAAGCACAGTTTAGGAGGGATTACAGCAAAGGAAGGGAAATAATTGCACTGACTGAAAACATCACTATTTAAGCCTGTGTAGACAAACAGTTGTCATTCTGTGGCACTAAAACTTTAGTGAGTAGCCTAATTAGAAAGGCAACTCAGCCTTTAATGAAACCCACTGGTTTCTCAGGCCTTATTTTGTTGAGTACTGGAGTAACATGATTCAATCTCCATGGCTGCAGAAAATGAAATCCTGAATCTCATTCTCTTTTATGTCCAGACTGAAACTGGCCCTCTAGTATTTTTTTATGGTTAGGTTTTGCAATGAAAAATGTGCATAATACCACATCACCATTATTTTTTTTTATTTTATATTGATATGGTTTTGATATGTTATTGGTACTGACCTATGTAATATTTTAGCATTATACCATTTTTTATATTTATTTGTATTTTATAAGTCTATTGACTGACACAATATTGATGAGCATTACTAAAACAACTTAACTTACTATTAGGTCTGTTTGGTTTCATCACTAACTGCAATGCGTGTATACAATATAGTTTATACACTTGTTCCAGTTTTGTTTCTTTATTTCTCCTGAATTGATTACTGAATTGGGTTGTTACCTATTTAATACCTGGAATGGAAGCTGTATTATTAAAATCTAGTACAGTGTACAGTGTATTAAAATCTAGTACAAAATCTCCAGTTTAGTATGCTTGTGGTAGCATTAGGTTGTTTAGTAGCTAAGAAAGGTAGCTGGAAAATCAGGGGCAAAGATAGTTCAAGCAAATTAAGGCCTGTGCAGATATAAAGATGATTTAGGACAGCATGCATTTCATTTGTATAGATATGCCAATGGGGAAATAGATTCAGTCTGTGGTAATTTTTTTACATTTAAGGTTATTGAATAGAGAAAATATTTTTTCAAACAATATCTTTTAATCCTATGACTTTTTTCCCCCACCTCCACAATTCTTAAAGCTCCTACCAAAAAATTCCCTTTTTCTCTTTCCTTGACAAATGCTACAAAAGAAACACGTTGGAGCCCCAGGTGTGTCATCCTAGGCCAATTGCATCGCTTTTGGTCACGTAACTTCAGATCTGCTGCGCAGCTCCCGTGGCCCTGGAGAGGAAGGGAGGTACCCAGAGTGTGTGTGATGGTTTGGCAGAGGCTGTCACTGTGCTCCTGGCTGCCTCAGGAGCCCTGCTCACTAACAGGCCATGTGTGCAGCTGCTGCACACAAGCTGCTGGCCCTCTGCTGTGCAGCTGGCAGGATCTGGGGAGGCCCTACAGAACCCACAGCACCAAGTCCCAGGCAATTCTCATGTGGCCCTTCTGATGTCCCACATGGTCATTTGTGCTAACGAATGTCAGAACTGTGCATGCTCTGCTGCTGAGTGTTTTAGACCACACGTAGAGAACACCAACAAATGGCATGTATTTGTCTCTCTTGTCAACAAACAGTGCTGTATTCTAACCTATACTGAGTACTTTTTTTTTTTTTTTTTTTTTTTTTTTTTGCTCCTGCAGGGGTGTGAACCAGTATTTAATCAGAAACACAGCTGACAGAGAGCATCAAATTCTAGTCTATGTAGCTTCCTATAACAACTGAGACTAGACTTAATTAATTAGCTAAGAATCTAATTTGATAATTTCTGGGATAAAGTGAGTGTCCTTTGCCCCTCTGACAAGGGCAGACCAGGTGAAATTCAAACTATGTCTTGTAATGACAAACCTAATAATTAGTAAATAAGAGAAATAATCAATATTGTTCAGACACCTTGTCTAAAGGATAATGGCAAATTAGTACCTGTCTTTCTAACACTTCTCTAGTGTGCCATTGAAGGGTTTTTCAGCCTTGTTCTGCATAAAGACATCCTTTTGTATAGATGAATATGTTAGCTACTGAGTATGTAAAGGTGTTTTCCCATTCAGGTTTTAGTCAAAATCCAATTCATTCTTTTCTGCAAAAGCTTTCCCTCTTCAATCTTCAAGTATTCATGGACTAGCTCTCACTGTTCATGAAAAACATTTTTTAAAAAAAGAGCCTGTGTGAAGGAGGCTTTGGTTTACAACACAGAATCTGCGATCATCACTGTTTTAATTTGCAGACTTGGAAAAAAGAAAAAGATAAACCAGTAACTTACTGAGGAGATGTGGAGATATGAGGTTTTCTAGTGCCCATAAGGCCAAGTAATGGAAGAGATAATGAATTACATATTTAGTTAAGAATTCTATGTTGTGAAGAGTTTACTGGTTAGCAACTTGAGAAAAGTAATCTCAGTGCACAAGTTCTGTAGCCAATTCTAAAAGAAGAAATTATTCTTTATTATTGTTTATAGTCTAGATGATATTTTCCACTCTTAAACACTTAGTATATATTCTTGCTTCTTCTTCTTCCAATTTGCTCTACATGGTCTGCCAACATTGGTGATTGCAAGAGTAAGGTCTAATTCTAGAATGAATGAGAGTTGGAAAATATTATTTCAGTTTTACAGAAGGATATTAGACAGAGGGTGATTAAGTGACTTCCCAGAAATTGCCACCACAGAGTAGAACAGCAAACTGAGCTGCAATGGTAAGTTCTTTCAATGCTCACTTTATGAAACATGCTGCAAGTGTCCAGCAGCAAGTGCACCTGAAAAGCCTGAGCATTCATGATGATTGATTGCATCAAACTCTGCCTTCTGTGGACACAGTGGACTTATCTGATTTATATCACTTTAGGATCTACTCAGAGTTCTAGGAAGAATTTAGTAGAAACATCAGCTTATAAACTTCATCACTTTTCTGGAGAAAAGTTTTGTAAAAGTCCTTTACATGCCTGTTTATCTGTTTCTGAGTAGTAGAGGGAGGTAATTTTTTTTACCTCATGTTTGCAGGAAAACACCAGAAATTGAAAATCAGTGGAAAGGAAAATTCTGTGACTTCTGAACTTGTTTCATTATGATTCCTTGAAAAGATAGTGCTAGTTGAATCCAAATATTTCTTTCAATAGATCTGATATTATTATTAATCTAATTGTTAGTTTCTGTAAAGGATATGCTCTTGAAATAAAACCATATTAAAGCAGAAATCTTAATGCTTCACTTTTTTTTTTCTGAATTAAATTTGTCAGAATCAGTACATTCTTGCAGAATATTTTTACTTTGGTGGAAATATGTCATCTGACTAGTAAATATTCCATTGTAAAGATTTTGACCTCAAATTTTTTCTTAGTGTACCTAATGTGAAGCCAAAACACTGAGGAGTTCTTTCTGACTTCCCTTCATATTTGACATAACCAATATATGAGAGAAGTTATTAAATGCTAAGGCAAAGCTAAAGCTTGTGCTGTAGAGACATTGCCCAATTAATATAATTATTGTGTTTTTAGTGCTGCTAGTTTTGATAGCTCCTGAGACTGCAAATCATCCCCTGCTCTTGCTGTCATGTATAGCACCAGCAGACGCAGCATTAGTGCCATAGGCACAGGCCAGATAATCCTGAATTTGGAAAGCAGAGAATGTCATGTAATTATTTTGCAGCCTAACATAATGTGGTCTGTTTGCAAAGGCAAAAATAGGGTACACATCTTTCCTGTTGATGTTTTACAATAAAGTTGACAGCCAGATAGCAGCAGGGTGAGGGAGGCAGAGTGCTGTGCAGGATGTGCCTGTGCTGTAGTGACAACCCACAATACAACCTATAGATACAGCACAAAGGAGCTCTAATAGCTCTTCAAAATAGACAAGTTAAGTCAATGGCATTAATACATACTTGAAAAATGAACAATACCATTATCCATCCTGTCAATCTTTCAGCAGCATAGAGAAGGCAAAGGATTTCTTGAGGACAAAGACTGGGAAAGCCTTCTTCCTGTTTGAGGAATTCCAAGGTGGTCTCAGTGGACCTGATTTCAAAAACATTGGAGCATGACTCCAAATGCCAAACTATATATTTTCAGGTTGAAGTTATTGTCTCTTTGTGCCTTGCCACATCCTCCTTAGTCTTTACCAGCACATTTTTATCCTTTGTTTTCCCTATATCACATCATATATCATTACCTTCCTGTTTCTCAGCCTTCTCCCCCATTCCCCTTATGTTCCCCTTGTTTCCAGTTTTCTCCCTTTACAAGGCCACTCTCCTCACCCCACTGTTCACCTGGTGTATTGCGCACTTCACATGTAAAAGGTCTTTTTCTCTGAGAGGATTAATACATCAACTAAAATAGCTAAAGTGACTGACTATCCTAAATTGCTCTATTCCTTGTGTATTACTGATTCATACATAGCTAATTCAAGGATTCTTTACTGGCTGCTTTCAAGTCAAGACCGTATTTAAACGGGTGCAGTAGTTTTGTGGCTTGACACCTTGACTCATGTTCCTTCCATGCTGGATCCTGTCTTGGCATCAGGGATAAATCTAATTGCCTACTTTTCATGGAATAGTTTTGGTCTTTTATACTGTCAGTCACAGTTTCAATTCCTGAGTGGAATAAAATTGGGAAGCATAATAGTTATCAAATATGTGATGGAAATTGCAGTTGAATGACACCAGGACTCTGTATCTGACCTGTTTTCCTCATTTAAATTAAAAGAAACTTAAAATCTGTTAAACAATTGATGATGACAATGTTGATAATGGTAACAACTATCAGTAATCCTACTGAAGTTCTTAGGGATATTTTACAGTCGTGAATGGGAGAATATGATAAGGGATGGCAAGAAAATTGGTTCAGGAAAAAATTTTCCCAGACATCCTCTGAGCTCTGAAAAAACAAGACAATTTTTTCTGAGTTGCATGTATGGCTCAGATTTAACTTTTCTTCTTTTAAATTCTGGATTTTCCATCTCACTATCAGTAGCACAAGAAGACTGGTGATTAGAGGGTAAATTGGCTTGTACCAGAGCCCAGAATAGAGGCTTTTTTGGAAACTTAATAATGTGAAAAATAAGACAATGCCAGGTCAATAAGAATTATGAAAGAGAACTTAAAAATCAATACTACAAAATAACAATTCTCCATCTTAATGAGATAAAGTTGATGTATGCATATTGGCAAAAGTACCTTGCTGGTTTACTGCTACCAAATTTTATTTGAGGTCTATGTTTCAGGAAATAAAAGGTTTAAAAACTTTTATTTTTGAAACTCCAATTTTTTTCAAAAGAAACTAATTTCTTCTAACCTGTATGAGTCACACCAAGCTAAGTTAAATTGATAGTATAAAATGATAATACAGTTCAGATGTTATTAGAGAACCTTTGAGCTAGGCTCTTTTGGTTAATGTTATCATCTGGATTCCACAATGATTAAAAACATAGTAACACATTCTTCCTCATTCATTATCTTACAGATAATAACCACATATTTGATTATGTTTGATTATATTGTAAACAGTATGCTCAAACTTACCATGTATGCAAAAAAAAAGTATAGAAAATCTTTTGAATGTAATTAAGATGTAAAACAACAGCAACACAACAAATTTATTCATAAGTTCTAGCATTTTCTGTTCAACAAAAGAAAGGAAAACCAATCTCCTGGCACAGAAATTATAAAGGGGGGCAGGGGAAACTAGGCTTAATAACTAATAAAAATAAATACAGAAACAAATGTTCTTCTTTACTGTTTATAATACATTTATAATAATGTTGGAATAAATCAGTTGAGACTCCATTTTCTTAATGCAGAAAGCCAATTCTTTATTCACAAAGCTCATGTTTGTAGGAAATATCAGAAGACACTGTGTTAAACCAAATTGGTCAGCAATAGAGTGAAACTCAGTTCATTGGTCAGTAAGGGCTACTTTATATGTCTGTCAAATTTTCTCTCTTTAGATATGTTTACATTTCTCCTTTGTGGGTTATCATGGAACAAATCTTATTGTTTACACAGGTGCATTTGTTTTTCACCCTCAGAACAGATTTTTGTGTTAAATGAATTTCTCATTTGCAAAATAGCTTCACATGAGAACTTGCAAATTGCTTGTTAGCTGCACTTAGAAGAAATGACAGGCCAGCTTTGGCAATTTTAGCAGAGCAAGGCCTGATTTCATAAGGCCTTTCTTTTACAATTCTTCTACCTATCTATGACACAATAATTTATTTTTTATTTTAGGGCAGTACAGAAAGATATTGTGCTCTCTGGAACAATCATCTGTTAGCTCCGGGTAAACAGCAGACCTGCTGATCCACAAATACTGTTTTGACTTCCTCTCCCAGTGTTTTTCTCAAATGTGTCTGGATATTTGTAGTACTTTGTATTTGATTTTCTGTACTTGTTATGCACATTATTAACAGATCTCCCATAGCAGAGGAGGCAGAGAGTCCTGAGATCTACACCTGCCCACAGCATCTTGAGAAACTATTCCCCTGGTAATTCCACATTCAAGACATCTGTCTCACTTTGTCTGCAATTTTCAAAGAGGCAATATCACGGTGCAGTGTCAAGAGGAAAATAAAAACAAAATGTGAGATTTGAAACACCAGAAAAAAAAAAAAAAACCCAAACAGCTGGAAAAATGCTGGGAAATAGTTGAAACTCCTTCATTTGTGTTAATATTTAAAAGGGTGTTCAGTTATTTTCTAGACTCCTGTTCTTTTAGGTCCACAAGCAACAGTAAGAGTGTTTTTACTGCCTGATCTGTGTTTTGTCACCCTCCATCATATAATCTAAACTACACACTGTTAGAGTCTATAAGCATCTAAAAAGATTTTCCTGAAGAGATTCTCTTAAGTGGAGCACTGTTTCATTAGCTAGTAGTTGTTACAGTTGAAGTTTTCTGTGGAGCAGATGAAAAAGAGAGAATCACTACAGTGTTTGAATGACATTATTCCAACAATTCGAAACCTTTCTGGTAGTGCTTGTAAAAAGCTGATTTGACAAGGCCACTGGCTATAGTGATATTTTAACTAGAAAGGAATGCTGTAACAGGTCTTTCATAGAAAAGACATACCAAGCTCTGGCATCCATCATTTCTGTATGCAATATTTATATTTTGTGTCATTATCGTGTCTGAGTACTGTTCAAGGATTGAAAATACAAGTTATTTCCATAGCAGGAGCACTTTAACAACACAGAGTACCTATTTACCATCTCAATAAATTTGGATGACAAAGGAAGGAGAAGTTCATGCATCATAATCCAAATCCTTAAAACAGATTTGACAGGAACCTGTGTAGTGGTCAAAGTCTGATATAAAGTATTTCTTCACTGCTTCTTCTGAAGAGTTAAATCAGAATTTCAAAATGGAAATGTTCTGTGGTTTAAAAATGCTTTCAGCTAACAAATACGTAGTTGAGTAACCCATAGCCTGCAGTAAGTTTGAAAAGTTGTTTATAGTTATAGGAAAATGTAGTATATTAAAAACCCTATCAATTTAAATTATTTCATGTATTTTCTTGGTTAGATTAATTTTACCTAAGAGATATCTAGAGTTGTATATAAACAATGTATAATTAGATAACTTCTTGTGAACTCTCAGGCAGAGAGTTCTTCCTGGTAGAATACAATTGTTAGATGCTTGTTCTTTATTAAGAGGATTGAGTGGAGAGTCTAATCTCTGGAGAGGAAAGCCCACCAGCATTTAAAAATATACAGTATTATATCTTGCTTTTCTCTGGATTCCAAAGAGGACCTCCCTGTTGTCATCCAACCCTATCCCTCTGATATGGTCGCTGATATGCTCAGTGGCTGGAAATGTATAAGGAACTGTGCAGCAAACCACAGGTTTTAGTTTCAAAACTTTACATGTGCTAAGAGTTGTGACGGCACTGAACCCTGAAAGATCTTGTTTGTCATTGGCACAACATGCTTAGGGTGCAAATGGTTTCTAGCATTAATTTTTTGGGACAATTTCAATGAATGATTGATGGCCAGCTCAGTGTTAGCCAGAACACATTATGTATGCCACATTCAGCACTCCCCTACATGGATGTCTGGGTTTTTTGCTCCAAGGTCACACGGATAACCAGACTGCTTCAGCTCACAGGCAGAGTTGAGCTAACAAACCATAACAGCATTACACTCAGTGTCTGAAGCCAGCCTGGGAAGGACAAGGAATTTCTCTAAAAACTACACAATGTCTGTAACAGGCCAATATTATCATCCAAGGAACCCAAACAATTAAAAGGTTGTAGTTAGACGGGTTGAGAGCAGAAAAATCTTTTGCATTTCTAAAAAATATGAGCATAACTATATGAGCATTTGGGTTTGAATTTTTTGAAACAAATCTCCTCTCTACTGCCAGTTCATGTCATTGAACAGTCTCCCAGAGTATGAAAGCATGAACTGGGACTTTTTCAGCTGAAATCATTGGAGCACATGCGCTCCAGGAATATACCTAGCATGCTCTAGCTGCCAATAGCAAGCAGTTCATAAAACCAAGAATGGAACAGAGGTAAAAGCTCTTGAATCACAGGAAATGTTGATGTGTCATTGTCAGCACAGTTGTTTTGGTCCTCAAAACTGTTTTATTTCTGCAGCACTACTCACCCATATAAACATAGCCATTGGCTGTTACCACATGCACTTTATTTCTATGTATTTTCACTACCTGTATGTTTAATAGATGCCAGAGTGAGCTGCTACAGGTAATTGAAAATCTGACAGGACTGCCTGTTTGGACACTGCTGTAAACTTTCCCAAGGACTTTCGGAGCTTTTTAGTTGTGGGACTGGTAGAGGGTCTTGTGAGTCTTGCCAGAAGTTCTCAGGGATTCTGTGGTGTGGTTGTGACAGGCACAGAAACCACCCAAGGCTTTATCTGCACCTTTTGTTTTCAATTTCAATTCTAGTTGCCAGCATTCCCTGAACAGCTCCCTGTGTTGCAAACAACTCACAGAATCCTTAAGAAAATCTTTCCTGTCCAACACACAAAATTGGACTGTGGGCTGGCTCTGAGAAAACTCATCTTTAAATTAATTCACAACACCCATGTGCTAACAACTAGTTCTCACTGTGCCTGCTCTTAAGTGCAATTAGGGAATCAGATAGTAGAGATATAACAGTTGTCACAGCAGTTTCCAGGCTTCTTCTTCAGGGAATTTCATCCATATGTTTCTTCTGCAGGGATTGTCTTTCTTGGGGGAACTTCTGGCAGCCTGCTGCTGCAGGTGAGGGGTGGCTTCTGGAGGCTTTTGCTTCAACCAGCTCTGACAGTCAGCTTTTGTCAGCAGTTCCTGCAAGAGCCCACACTTTTTCTTTCCAACTGGTTGCTGCTACAGATTTTTTTTTCTTTTTTATTTGCAAGGGGTTCTAGAAACTCTGCTGAAAGCTCTTTGAGCCTGCTCATCTATGGTGCAGGTTTGCCACAAGTCAGCAGCTGTCTGGGCACATCTGAGGCCCTGACCCACAGGGAGCTCTGCAGGGAGTATGCAGGTAGTACCTGGTGCCTCTCCTTGGGGATGTGCTGAGGGTGTCCTTCCCTCTGGGAGGAGGGCTGTCCTTGAGGCACTGAGTCACCAAGTAAAGGCGCTCTGAGAGGAGATAAGCAGACTGCACATTACTGGCCTGGATGAGCAGAATATTGATGAAATTTTAGATTGCAGAAACAAGACCCTAAGCCCCATCATGGGGTGGGAAGTACTGGAAATGGCTGTGCACAGAGGAGTGGATGGACTACCATGATAAGGAAGATGGGAATCTTTGAGTGCAGAGCTGTACTCAAAGAACAGGCTAGGTTGGATGGCGTTTTGAGCAACCTGGTCTAGTGGAAGGAGTCCCTGCCCATGGCAGGAGAGTTGGAACTAAATGACCTTTAATGTCACTCCCAACCCCTAAGCTTCTATGGCTCTATGATTAATCTGTGATTTTCTTAGCCTCTTTTAGCCAAAGCTGCTCTTGTTGCCCTTCATGTTCTTCTGTCCCAACTCCACCTGAGCTCTGGTTTGCCCAACCCTGTCCATTCTTGTAGGCACAGTTTGTGGTGATTGGGAGTGGGGCTGTGGCCCAGCCTCATCCCCAGTGGGTGCAGCTGTGAGAAGCAGGTGAGCAGCACTGACAGCAATGAGCCATGGAGTGCCCAGGTGCACTGACCAACCACAAAGGGAACAGAAGGCGCACAGGTGCAATGCAGGAACATGAGGGGTATAAAAGGTTGGGCTAAAGACTAAGAAGGGTGGACACTTGAAGCCTTCTGAAGAGTTATGGTGTTACTCTGTATGTGTTGAAGCCTTCTGAAACTGTGTGATGATGCTGTGTGTATCGTGGCTGTCTCAACTGTGATGTGTGCTGTGACACATTCCCACTCAGATAATGTGCCTGCAATTCTCCTGGGTAGCCTGTCCCCTCCTTCACTACCTGTGCACCTCCCTGCATCCATAGAGGCCTTCTGCCCCTTTCTCTAAGCAACCTGTTCCAGTGCCTCAGAACCTTCATAGTGAAGAATTTTGTCCTAATATCTAAGATAAACCTGCCCTCTTTCAGATTGAAGCCATCTCCCCTTCTTTCCCCTTCTCTCAATGCCCCAAGGGCATTACTATATGCCCTTGTAAAAAAATCCCTTTTTGTCTTTCTTGTAGGTCCCCTTCACGTAGTGGGAGGCTGCTGGAGGGTCTACCAGGTGCCTTTTCTCCAGGCTGATGAAGCAGCTGATCTGTTCTCAGGGCTTGAAGATATGAATGAGCATCAATTGTTCCTCCCAGCACCACCTGTGACACCCACACCTATGCCTTGCTCACAGGTTTGGGAGTCCAAGCTCCCTGTGAGCTGTTCCTTTGCTGTCCTGACTTACTGACTGCATGGACTCCACACCTACACGGTGAGTAGTTTTTTCTCAAGTCTTGGTCCTGTCTCCTGGATGGTTCATGGATGTATTACAGGCCACTCTGGTTTTGTTTCCTGCTTTTCCTGAGTGGATGTCATGGACAGTCCCTGGATACAATTCATTACCGTGATTTTTCTGTTGGCAGAACTTGGTACTGCCACCATCTCGCCATACATAGGTACAGAGAGATTGTATGGATTTACCCAGGGAAAATTGTGAATATTCAATGTATCTACATAGTGTGATGAGAATTTGGGCTGTGTAGTCAGGGAGAGAGCAGTGGATGCTGGTTTACCTTGACATCAACTTGTTAAATATTCATGTTATTACAGACATTTTCTGTGACAAACGTTGCTGTTGCACTTAATGTGGGTGGGTTTTTTGTGTGGCTATGCACAGGGTACACATAAAGATAGAGACAGAAAATGATTGGTTAATTTTAATTCTTGTAGTTATCTCTGTTAATTAGAAATAACATAATCAGATTATGTTAGATGAGCATGAGTGTTGACTGATGGTAGATATGTGCAATAGTATGACTTCCCTTTCTAAAGGAAACTGTTCTAATAAAAGATTTATGGGTGAATTATTTTGTTCCTGTTTTGTTGATGGCAAAATGGAGTTTTGCACTGATGGTGTGAGAGCATAAGACTGTAGTAAAAACATCTGTGATATTGTCAAATATTTCTTCCTGTGCTCTGAAGGAAGTCCTTGAGGTATTGTCAGGGACAACAATGCAGCAAATAATATGATGGGCAGACTTACGGGCACTGTAATTTCTGACTTAATTCTAAACAGCTGCATTATGGTGAATTAAAAATGTGAGCAGTGTGTTTTGCTTTTGTCACCCTTGAAGCTTCAATATGATTCTCTGGAGACAATAAACAACCTTAAGTTTTTTGTGCTTGTTTAGGTCTGTAGAAATATGCTAGTATCACAAAACTCTACTGTGTGCCTTAGGGTTTGTTTCTTTGGATGTATTTTATTGTTTGAAAACTTTTATGAAACTCCTGATTCTTTAGGCACTGTTATGGCAGTATATTTTTTTTAAATCTAAATTTTCTGCCAGTGATCATGGATACAGAGTATCATCTATACTCATTTTATATATTCATATTATCTAATGTGTGACACCAAATGTAAAAATAATTGCGATACATGGTTGATCCAGTACATTAAAAGTGCTTCCCTTTGCATCTTGGCTATCTCCTTTATTGTAGCTAGTCCAGATCTGGGCAGATACAGCGTGGAAAAAAAAACCCAACAGAAAGTCAGAGACTTCAAGTCTTCTCCTAGGTTAGGTGGAATTTTCAGTGTCTTAACTATTTCAAGTAGAAGTGATTATGTGAAATTTTTAACTTCTGGGAACATTGTGCTCTTGAATTATTCATAGACGTCTACTTTCTAGTGATTTTTTTTTGTTATAATTCACTAAAGAATCTAGTGTTTGCCCTGTGGACTCCTGACTGCTCTCAGAGAGTTCTTGCTTTAATTTCAAGAGGTGAAATTTCTAAATAGATTTGTTGCAAGAACAGACAGGGGGGTGAGGATGAAAACAAAGATAATTTGTTACTTAAGACCTATACAAGAGAAAGGCAAACTTTTCTTATCTCATACTTTCCTGTGGTATCTTACAGAAATAATTTTGGGTGCTAATCTGTGGGAATAGAAAGCCTGGGTTGACACCACAGGACGGGAATACTTTGACTGTAATGCAGAGATGACTGTGTCAGTGACAAATTGCAGATCCTTGTATCTGAACTGCCTGGCCTGTAATGTCTCTTAGGTACTGAGGTACTGCACTCTTCATCAATTTCCATGGTTAATGGCAGAGACTCCTACATTGACATATTAGAACTCTTTTTCTGCACTTAAAAACAAAGGTGGTTGTAAGAAAATTAATACAGTTGTAAGAATTTTATATATACACCTTGGCAGCTTTCCTTTTGAACCTCTATAGTTAGCAAAAACCAGCCATTGTACCTTTTAATGAAGGAGTTTTGTGATGTGATTCTCATCATAGCAAGGGGCTGGACCTGACTGGACTTTGCTCTGAACCTTAAAAATTATGTCATACACAACCTTCATAAAAAGATAATGAAACTATCGTTTAGAAAATATTTCCTGTGGAAACAAATATTTATTTTGAAAGAATGTGGGATAAATTAGATTTCAGTTCATCTATATTTATTTCACATGTGGAGGTGATATGAGGTAAATGCTGGTAACCTCCATGAACCTTTAATTCCTAATTAGGATTATATGAGCTTCAATTCACCTGAGAGAGGTTCACATTCCTTTTAATTCACTTTGGTTCAGTCATTACTGTCTACTCCACAAAGAAATCTAAATTGAGGATGAATCTACTACAGAGCTTGCAATGAAAGCTGAATCATAGTAGCAAAAAAGTCTCTTGAAAGAGGAGTGGAATAATTTGTTTTTTGCTCCTGAAGATGGGACTTTTACTCAATGTTATTATGTTTTTACCGATGACTGCTTTCCTTTCCTCATTGCAGAGTACTCAGCTTGTGGCTTGCAGAGAACACTGTCAAATACAATATTTTCTCAACTAGTTTATTTATTGATGTGGTTTGATGCCAGGCTGGGCATTGTGGATGTGACTCACTAAAACTCTCTGTCTGAATTGTAATAGTGGAAGGTTTAATCTCACTAGATACTGGAGATCAGTGCTTCCCAGTCTGCTAGCTTTGCTTTTTTCCCCACCTCTCTTTCTCTCTTTCCCCACCTCTCTTTCTCCTCTCATGTCTTGTGGCTGATGCATCATGACGTTTAAAAAAATTAATTATTAGATGCATTAACATTTGCAATATAAACAGCAGACTATAAAATTAAGATAACCATCCTGAGAGAGTCATATGCCCAAACTTTCTAATTATTCTATGAAGATATCTCCTTTAGCAGCTTCCACTGGCTCAAAGAGGTCATGGGGGAATTAGCTACTGCTATTTTTAAAAGTCAGCAATTACAATCTCCATCTCCATAATCATGAATTACATCATCAGTATTCTGCCCATATCCCACACAAGAGGGTTTTCCAACCCTGATGATATAATAGCTGTAGTAAAAGAAATTTCAAATCAAAAAGGGTCAGAGGAGCTTAAAGCTATGGTTACTTATTGCACATTAAAACCTCTGACTGTGTCTGAGACTTGCTGCACCTGGCATTCCAATTTGACTTTTTTTTTAATTATATTTTTCAACTTCAGTTTCATATAAATTAATGCCACAGTAAACCTCTATGGAAGACCACACCACTTGTAACTTCTGGGAGTTATTATTAAGTATCTGATTTCAAGGATTTCTGTTGGAGGTTGTATTTATTTCCTCTTCTAATGTGTTCTCTAAAATATATGTGCTTCATAATTTGATTTGGCATTTTACTGACAAGAATTCTGTCTTCTACAGTTTGTGATCTGACAATGTCTTATGATTTGTTGGCTCAAATTATGACTTTTAAAACTACCTATAAGTATTCTACTAATGTAGTATAATAATATAAACAAAAGGTTTCTTAGAAGCTGTCTTAGATTTACTTTTATTTCTTATTTAAGATTTGCATCATGTCTTATATTTTCCCTTGATTTAAAGAAAATAGTTTATTTGGAGAAAACAAACAAACAAGCCCTTATATTGTATTCAAAGCCATTCTGCTGTTTTGTCTGGTTTTCCTTTCAGTATTTTGAATCTTTATTCATAGCATACTTAAGATGCACAGTCTGTTTAATATTTATATTGCTTACAGTCCACTAAACAGAAAATAAGCTTGTAAGATTTTTCTTCTTTTGACATCTTTGCAGGGTTCAGTTGCTCATAAGAATAGTTTGAAGTGAACAGTAAAAGTTAGACAGTTCAGCATCCCTAGTTAGCAAATTCTAATAGTGAAATAAATCAACAGTGCAAGTATATGGATTGACTACTAAACACAAGATAAAGCCATGAACTGCTCTGGAAAATTCTTAGGGTAGAGATTTTTCTTTTTCTCCTTCTCTCCCCACCAGTAAAGTGATATTCTCTTATCAAGTGTACCCTCACCTCATACAGTAAGTTATTTATACAGATCTTTATAACTTAAAAAAAAAAACAAAGCAAGCAAATAAACCCAAGTAACCTACCCCTCATCACATACCACATTTATCCACTCAACTCTGATAGAGTTAAACTTAGCCAGGAGTGTCAGGAGAAACCAAACAAGCTCCTATAGGCATGTCAGTGATAAAAGGAAGAATAGGAAAAAAACTAGGCCCTCTTTGTAAGGACACAGGAGACCTGGTTACTTGGGGCATGGAGAAAGCCGAGTTACTTGATGCACTTCTGTGCATCCCTCTCCACTGCCAAGTGCTCCAACCACACTGCCCAAAAGGCAAGGGTTGGGAGGAGGAACGATCACCCACCCGTGAGAGACGATCAAGTTCAAGGCCACCTAAGGACCTTGACTGTCCTGGCTTCATGGGACCTGATGAGATGCGTCTGCAGGTCCTGAGGGAACTGAGGGCCCAAGGAGTGGCTAAGCCGCTTTCTACCCTATTTGAGGAGTTGTGGCAGCCCAGTGAAGTTCCCACTGACTGGAAAAACATTCCTTGTCTGCTGTATTCATCCAGCATTTGTTCACTTCTGTAATGCCACAGCTGCAGAAATAGTCTTCAAAGTACAAAAACTGGAATCATGTTTATTCCATTAAAATCAAAAATAAAATTTCCAACTGGAGCTGACAAACAATTCCTTGTGTGGCTTTTGTTCATGCACCTCCTACTTCTTTTGGAATAGTTTTCTTTGGAAACTCTAATGAGTATGCTTCTAATTTGACATTTGAAATGCAAACCTTGTAGATTTCCCTTTTCTCAGTATTCAGACCAACTTTGTTTTGTAGAATAGGTCTGTGATTTTTATATTTTACTTGCTAGAATATTAATGAATATGCATATGCACGCATTAGCGTATAAACATTCTTGTCATGGTTAGAGTAGCTTGAGAAGAGATAATAGAGAAAACTGTAAGAAAATAACCTGAAACTTCTTAATTAATAGATTTTTGATTTATCAGGATCACATTTTTATGCTTTTTTTTCCTGTGGTTTTCTTCTGCTGATTGACCTAAGACCATTCAAGCAAGTTACTATCCCATGTAACTTGAAGGACATATTACTAATAAATAATACGCCAAGACCCTTATTTTTATGGAACAGGCACAGAAGATTTTAGTAATTCAGCAACAAATGTCTGGATAACTTTATCAGCTATTTATCAGTTTAGCACAGACATTCTTACTGAAGCCCACTAAAATGGGAAGTGACATAGATGATGCACCCTCAGTGCTTCAGGAAGGATCAGACTATCTTTCCCTGTGAATTTACGAAAATAATTCATCGTTTTTTCACCTTTACATTATGGGGAGACACAGCTTCTTTAGATTGTACTCTAGATGAGTAGCTGAAAGAAGCAGGGCTTTATTAAAACAGAATTTTTAACTTGAGGAGGAGACAAGTTTCCCGGATTTATTTCCCTTTTTGGTGAATGACCTTCAGTGTCATTCAAGCATAAGTTTCTCACTCCTACTACAAGGAAAAGAAATTGTAGAAGCTAGGCTTTTTGGCTGAAGCTCAACAGATTGTAATGCTTGAGGCAGTAAAAATATCTGAAACAAGATTATGAGAGTTAGCTGCCACATACAGCTGGACTATATGTCTGCTTGAGCCAGAGCCTGAACTTTTATTATCTCCATAATGGACTCAGTTGAATGTTATCCGAGAGCTGGGTTGGGTCATTTCAGAATGCCTATTGCTCCTGCTTTGTCTGCTGTGCAAGAAATTGTGTGATATCTGCTACTTTTAGCTTGTGCTAATTATAGTGAGCTAGCCTCAAAAGGTTAAAAAGAAAGACTTTGTTTGAAGAAAAAGAAATAAGGAGGGGCAGAGGGAGCAGGAGGTGTGAACAGATGGTTCTTGGTCAGTAGATGAAACAATTTGTCCAAAGAGGAATGTGGGATTTGTGCTAGAGACAATGATGATTTTCTTATATTTTTTATTGAAATATGTTTTTATTTTTCTCTTTTTATTGCTCAGATGTTATAGACACAGCTATATTGTTCCAGCCAAGGACTGGCTGGTGGATGGATTAGTTTTACTGCTGTGAATTGCTGAAATTATGATAAATAATTATGAGCCATATTTTGGTTTATGATTTGGTATACCAGAATAGTACTTATTATTCAAGTGTGTAAAATCAGAGGTATTCGATATCCTCGATGACATGCAAATTACTTCTGAACTTTAAGAATCACAGCTAGTCAAAAGAAGTTATATTATTACCCCTGGAAAATTTCCATTTAATATATATTTAATTCCAGAATGTGTATTAGTAAACTGCCTGATGTACACCTTCTGACATAATAGGAGTCAAGCCTGTAGTAAAGTTGTTAAATTGTTGCTTTTCCTTCGTTGCCTTGCTTCAAAATATGAGTGTAGCAAAAATACTAAATGTATTTTTCAGATTTTTTGGCATAAGCATTTATGAATTTTACCTAGTGGTGTGGTATTTTTGGTTTTGTTTTTTTGTTTTTTTTTTTTTTTCTCGCTTGCTTAGGGCTTTTTTGTTGTTGATGTTTTTTTGGTTGGCTGAGTGATTGTTGTTTTATTTTTCTTTGCTTGTTTTGTTCAGTTGTGCTACCCCTTAATGCAACTTTTATATAGAACATTTTTCTGTGGGTGACCAGGCAAAACACATTTCTCCTAATCCCCTATTTAAGCACATAACAGCTTCAAGACATGGACTAAAAAAAGGCTGGAAAAACCACTTTGGGATCAATTTTTTACACAAAAAGTAGTTAGCCTGTGACTGTTTCCTTAATCATACTTCAGCCTGTCTCCAAAAGATACCATGACTGTTCCTACCATGGAGTTGATTACAAGGGGCTAAAAGTGTCAGTTCCATCTGTGTGGTTGCATGATTTGTGACTCCTGTAGCTGATGGACCTTAAAGGTGGGTGTGGAAAACAGCAGCTCAAGGAGTAGTGGCAGAAAATCTCACCGGTGAGTGATGACAGCAGAATGTCTCCCTCGTGATCTCGAGAAAGTGGAGCAAAATTGACCTGAGCATTCAATTAAAATCATGCCCTGTTTAAATCAGGGTTCGTGGCACCTGAAGGTTTTTTGGTGTGTTAGCATTGCAACAAATCAACAGGTGCATCTGGTAGAACCTCCAGAAATCATGTTACTGGGAAATCAAAATTTCCTTAACAGTCTCAAGAAAATGTTTCCCTGTTGTTTTCACAAACCACTTATTTCGTTTTGCCTGCATGCTAGAGACTTGAAATTAATAAAGTAAAATGGAAAGACATTTCTGGATAAATGAGAGCATTAACTGGTCTGGGTAATAAATTTTCAAAGTAAGTTAAATATTTAAAAGGATCTGTAATATAAAATTTGTAATTGTTTGAACTAAATATCATGTATTGGCAGAAAGTAGGGGGCTTGTTTTAAGAAAAACATCAAAATAGTAGATCACATAAAAACTCTTTCACTTCTTAAATTACAAATTAACTTGCTGAAAATTGTCATTTTTTGACTTTCTAATTTTGGCTAACAATGACTCTTGCTTTTCAACTGTTCATTTTCTGGTTTTGAAAAAGCTTCTGGAATGTGAACCCAAAGGGCTGGGAAAAGTTGGAGATAGGAATTTTCTTGGTAAATCTGTCACTCTGATTATAATATTTGATCAGAAACAAATTTTCTTAGGAACATCAGGTGTTTAAAATATTAAGAGAAAAAAAATCTTATCTCAGTTTGAATAAGAATAGTATCCCTTAAAACAGCTTTAAAATTTCTTTTCACAAGATATATAAAATGGGAGATATTTTCTTTTGGAAGTAAGATAATTCTTTTATTCTCAATTTTTTTTTTCAATTTAACTTTAAAAATGAGAATTATATAAATATCTGGCTGATATTTCAGTAGACAGTAAAATCTTTGAGTTGGAGGGATCATTTACATGTAGTGTGCCTCTCATGCTGGAGTTCTGCTCCAACCAGTCTACTATGGGAATGACTTCAGCAAGATTTCAATGAAAGAGTGTTCAATAAAGCATTTAAGATTAAATGCTATTTATGTTTATATATATATATATCCTGACATATTCTACTTGCAGATTATTAAATATTAACTAGCTGTGGGATGTATCTATGTAAAGAGAAGAAAAAACATAGTCTGTAAAAATTGCATTATTTTCATGTTATATTAAGATATACCTCTGTTTCAGCAGTAATAGAGAAGGCAGAATTTCATTTTTTTTTATTATTATGTCTTAGGCATAAAATAAGTAAATGACTGGTGATTGAAATTGTTATTGTGTTTCAAAGCAGGAGTTTAATGCCTTTTCATTACTTCAGTTCGAATTTTATACCAATTATGGCAGGTAAAACTCAACAACTATGTTGTATTCCTCCTATTCTCCCCTCCCATTCTTATAAGAGGAAAAATTACCTGAGGTAGAGAAAGAAAAAATTGTTCATATGAGAACTTTATGCCAACACAATCTTGCATTAACCTTCACCATTTCCAGTCACAAATATCTATTCTAATATATACTTATCTGTGTGCTAAAGTATCATGGAATGAAACAACTGATCTGACCATACAACTAATTTTTGTTTGGGTTTTTTTAGTTGTTTTGTTTGTTTGTTTGTTTGTTTGTGGGGTTTTTTTGGTTTTTTTTGTTTTTTTTTTTTGCATTTCCTCTATCAGGGTGAGGTATTTGGAGCATGTAGGATCGGACAAGATCAGAATGTGGTTTTTGTTCACTCTAGTCAGGGAAACCTATGGTAAGAGAAACTTTGGAGAGTGTCTTTGGCCTGATGAATTGATGAGTTTAGCAGCAGACTTGTCGATTTTAAGCCAAGATAAAATTTAAAATACTTTCCATATTTTTTTTTCTGTTTAATCTTGTTGTCTCTCATAATAAATACAAAATAAAGTTAATACTTAAATTTTAAGGCAAACTTTCTGTATTATACCTACAGTAAAATACATGTATTAAAAAAAAACAATTTACATATTCAAAAATATAACCTGCGGCCATGTCCAGAGAGACAAAAAATGCAAGCAGGAAAAATAGAGAAGAAATATTAATATTATAATACTAAGTCACAAGGCATAGAGGGAGTGTTGGGACCTTTGTAAGATCAGTTCTCTATGTAGTCCAAGGACCAAAGACTCAGTATTCCCAGAGCTATTCTGTCATAATATTTAATATGCAATACACATAAGCTCATTAGTAGAGCTCAAAACTCTATCAAATTACCTTTAGTAAACAACTTGAGAAAGACTTCATCTCTCATGCCTTTGAAGGCAATTGAGTGGGGGGGATAGGGGGAGAAGAGCACAAAGGTCTCAAAAGCTTTAGTTTTAATTAGTCCAAAGAGCAACCTTCCTGTTGAAATGTTATTGGCTATCATGGCAATCTTATGAAATAAATTACTTTAGGTTATTTCCCATGACAAGCCTCTGATCAAGCAACATGTTAAAAATTTGTTGCCCACTGCAACAAGCTCTGTTGTGGCTGAACTGTAGAGGGAATGGAATAAGTTCAAGTTCTTGTACTCCACATACTGTGGTAGATATCTGATTTTTACAAAGATTTCAAGGCACAGGGGATGATAACAGAAACTCCTGATTAATAAATAATCTGTAAAATATAACCTTTTGTTTTTGCTGCAGCGTGCAACATCATGATTGGTGTTCATGGCCTCATGAGAGCTCTGTAAACATTATACATAACTATAATTCCCTCTGGAGTAGTTTGTGTGAGATGGCACCGACTGAACACATGCAAGTTTTTGATGGCACTGGGTGTCATTTGCTTCATCATTTCTAATAGAATCTCTAACCCTAAGGTTTTAGAAGGTTATCCAAAGGATTGGCACCACTTTAATCCACTGTCTCTCTATTTGTCTTTATAACACTTGGGCTAGTTCCTATATTTAAGATGAGTTTCTCTGTGAGATTTGCTTGAAATTTCTCTTTTCCAGATGAAGTGATAATGAATGTGCCCATATTCATTCATGTATAGAAAACTTTGTGACCTGAGCTGGTATATTTTTATAAATATACCTAAGACTAGGATACATTGTAGACTTACCACATTGGTTAGTACTGGCAATATTTCTTTTTTTTTTTTTTTCCATTCAGTGAAGAGAGTGTGTAATCACGACACACACACAACAACAACAAAAGACCCAGTGCTGGTACTTCTCACTTCCATTTTGGCAATGCTGGAGCTGCTGGGGTTCTAGGATCTAACAAAACCTGTGAGCTTCTGAAGGCATGACACTGAGGTATCCCAAGTTAGATTCACCAAGACAAGACCATCCCAAAACAGAATTATTTAATTTCTCTCTTTCTTCCAGTTAGTAAACTAGTGTGTGAAAAGAAAGGCTTTTCAAAGTATCAACTAGACTTGGTAGTTTAATCCTCCAGGTCCTTTCAGTCTACACTGAGGATTCCAGGGAATGATGATGATTTGAACTTGCCCCCTGCTGTTCCTCTGACAGCTTTTGCTGCATGGCTTACCCCACAATGTACAAGGCTGAATTATTTCTGTGGTAATTTCCTGCAGTACCTTCTTGCTGTAGAAAGATCTGAGCTATTCCTGCAGAATTTCAATCAACAGGGTTTTTTTTTCCCCTCTTAATTTTTTTCCTTCTTTCCTGTCAGAGCCCAGAACCATGGCATTACATTTAATGCAATTAAATTTTGTTTTAATCAAGCAGTAACATTTTTATACTCTTTCAATAATTTAAGCTGCAATATAGAGGATCTAGCTGGGGTGCTGAAATAATTACTCATGTACATATATTTGACTGGGAAGAGAGATTAGAATGGCAACAGAAACATGGAGAGGTAATTTAAGGATTTTCAATCCTTTTCTTTCCTGCAGTTATCTACAGATAGAAAGATGGGCAGAGAAGAATGATTTGAATTTTAAAAAAGGTAAATGCAGGGTCCTGCACCTGGGGAGGAATAAACCCAGGCACCAGCACAGGCTGGGGCCGAGGCATTAGGAACCAGATCTGTGGGGAAGGACCTGGTGAACACCAAGCTGTCCGTATGTCAGCAGTGTGTCATGGTGGCCAAGAAGGCCAAGGTGTTGTGGAGTGTGTCAGGAAGAGCAGTTTTAGCAGGTCAAGGAGGTGATCCTGCCCCTCTCTTCAGCCCAGCCTCATCTAGAGTGCTGTGTCCAGTTCTGGGCTCCTCAGCACAGGAGAGACACTGAGCCCCTGGAGCAGATCCAGTGGAGGACAACAAAGATGATGAAGGGACTGGAGCATCTCCCTTATGAGGAAAGGCTAAGGGAGCTGGGTCTGTTCAGCCTCAAGAAGAGAAGACTGAGAGGGGACCTCATCCATGTCTAGAAGTATCTGAAGGGAGGGTGTCCAGAGATTGGTTGTGGTGCAAACTGGTGCCAAGCAATAAGGCAGGATGTAATAGGCAGAAACCGATGCACAGAATGTTTCACTTGAACACAAGGAAGGACACCTTGATTCAGGTGACCACACACAGGAATGGGTTGCTGAGAGAGGGTGTGGAGTCCCCCTCAATGAAGATATTCAGGACCTGTCTGGCTGCAATCCTGTGCCTCATGCTCTGGGATGATCCTGCCTGAGCAGGGAGGTTGGACTAGATGACCTGGTGACTGTGATTCGTTCCACCCTGACCCATTCTGTAAACAGGTTACAGACTGTTTGTAAACAGGTTACAGAATTAAGCAAGTAAAAGGATAAGACACAAGATTTCTAACTCTGGGGTTTTTTTCATAGTACATAGTCTTGATTTTGTGCTGTTCCTGTAGGATTGTCTCAGTCTGCATCCTCTGATCTGTCATTCCTTGAAGCTCAAAAAGACTGCTGAATGGTTTCCAGGTGCTTCTGTACTATTTTAAGATCAGCTTATTATTCTTATTCCTTCATTGAAATAATATTCTGTCACTTCAATTTTTTTCCTACTTCTCCTCCTGCTATTTATCTTTAGGTATAATGCTAATGATGATACTCTCCTCTTTATTACTATTTAGCTTCCTAATTTTTATTTTTTTTTTTTACATTATTTTAATTTAGAGACTTAGCAACTGTTCTAAGCAAGACAACACTGAAGTACAAAAAGAACCTGAGAATGTGTTGCTAATCTTAACTAAAGTTAAATATCTGGTTGGATACCTTAGATATAAAGACAGTATTAGTCTGATAACTTGGCAGGGGAGGAGAGAGATGAAAATGGAAGTGAATAATATAGGCACAGGAAAGCTGTGGAAGAACAGCAAATACAAAGGGATATTTTACTAAGCAGCTAATGCCATGGGTTGATTACAGTTTGGGAGGGAATAGAGGCAGGGACAACACTGCAGCCATTAGAGGAAGTTTGAATCTAACAATTAGCATCCACTGAGGAACAAAAAACTATATATTATGTGGCAAGTTAGTTATGTTTGTTGTGGTAGGTATTTGCGTGGTGGAATATGCTTTCAGGCTAACTTATTCCCCAAGGTAGGTGTCACAATTCTGCTCAAAACCAAAAGCATGTTTCTAAAGGTTATTATAGAAAACTTACAAATTCAACAATTTTAACAACAGGGTTCAGGCCTTGCATTGTTCTGCTGCTGTTTTCTGTTGCATTTTCTCCTCAGTGATCTGCCTTGTTTTGAATTTTGTTTAAAATCTCTCTCCTCTTCCAGCTGCAGAAGATACAGTTTTCTGTTCTCCCTTCTGTATTGCCCTACTCTCCTGCATAAGCTTTGTTCACATGACAGTAACATTTACCTCCATTAAGTAATTCTTCTGAGCCTCTCTTTTGCTATTTGGAAAGCTATTGGCATCCTGACCACAAAGCTGTCTAGGCTATGAAGCAATTTTAAATGTCAAGAAATCACTCTTGGTTCAATATTTCTAGGAATGAATGTAGATAGTGGGTGATGATGTGGATCCTTTGAGTAGCAGCTAGGGCACTTGCTATTTCTTTACATCTATTTAAACACAACCCTACTGTTTGAAGGATCAGAATATTTTAGCAGGCCAGACAACATTCTAATTTCTACTTCTTCTTTAGAATCATTATAATGACACCAGCATGTAATAATCCTGTTTGGTGAGGGATTGTGTTTGGTTGGGTTTTGATGGGTTTTGTTTTGTGTTTGGTTTTTTGAGGGATTTTTTTGTGTAAAAAGGGTGTTTCAAATATGCAAACCAATAGGTTTATAGTAGCTTAATTGTAGCTTGAATATAAACATATCAGGTATTTCTAAAACATTTGAGAATCTACACTCAGCTTTTCTTAAGGAACATCCATTTTAGGGTCAGGAAAAAAAAGACCAGCATCCTGAAAGTGACTGTAACACACAGGATATTTATTTTAGAAATTTGATTGACAATCTATTGGTGTCTTCACAAGGGAAACACTTGAGAATCTAGTGCTGCCAAAGTAGGAGAAGAGGGATAAACAAGCCAACTGAAATATTACTGCTAATTCCTTCTTTTATCTGTCATCTTCTATGTTTTTCAAATAAGTAATCATATTAAGAAAGAAATCTTAGAGTGCTGAACATGACAAGTTTTTTTTTATATTCTTATATAGCAGGCTTCTATGCAAGATAATACATTAGAAATGTTTGGTGAAATAAAGACTTTTCAGTCAAATCCACCACAAGTCTAGCATGTGCAGGTTTTGTTAGGCAGCGGAGCAAGGTTGAACAAAGAAGAACAGGCTGAAACCCTGATTCTTTTCAGATTCAACTCTAAAATGTCTTTTTAGCAGCTCAAAGCCTCACAGTTAGATTAAACCTTTAACTCCTCCACGGCAATTCTCCTCACATCTTAGAGATCACAGGTAGTTGATTACAAAACAACAGATACCTTCACTGCAGTTCTATATCAAGCCACAGCACTCTGTAATTTAAAAGTTGCCTAAATACAACTGCATTTAAAAATATATCATAGATTCAGGAAAAGGCCTGCTAAGCTTTGTTAACTTGATGCCATTCAGCTTTTTGTGAGACAGGCACATGCATATACAGGCTTTTAACAGTAATGCATTGATATTTTTCCAATAAAGTTGGCAAACTGTCTTGAGATGCGTTGTGTGCTCAACTTTAAAGCAAGGCTTATGGCTCTGAAGACTTTGCATATGTACTACTGTGCTGTCAACTGCTGGAGGGAATTCAAGCTCCTACTCTGCAGTGTGGTGCTGCTGCTGGGAGAATGCTGATGACTCCTGCCTGTTTAGTGAGATGTTTATGGCTTTCTTTTTAAGCCTCTCCATAATACATTTATGTAACAAAGGACATACACACACATCCTATTACTTGGTTGATGCTTATCTCTTCCTTGCTTTGTTTCTATGAATCTCTGTGTATATTTTTGAGGAGGGGAACCAAACCACTTTTATAAGACAAGTATAGTTTTGCAGCTGTTTGAACTGATGAATGCCACATGTTTATTAATTAACAGGTTTGTTTGCCAGGGTTCCTTGCCACTTTGGCCACCAGGTGTTTGTCAGATCACTTTGGTCTTTTCTTCTCATTCTGACAGTCACCCTTTTGATGAAAGAGTACCTGGCAAAACACTTTGTCTTATGGTGAACTTGGATAATCATTCTTTCTTCCTCCTTCTGCCATTAATCCAGCTCTACCTGTCTTCCATCCTCAGCAGCTCAGGGATTCAGTATGATGCTGAGAAGTTAGGTCATGTTTATGATATGTGAATGAGTGCTTAGAGATGCTCTGAGGAAGTGGGGACTAAAGCTGGAGCTTTAGGAGATCTGGCTTACAACCTGTTGTGGGCACCCTTTCAGGTAAGTTAAGGGAGCTTTTGTGAACAGAGCTCCCTTAGCCTACCTGAAAGGGTGCCCACAACAAGTTGTAAGCCAGCTGTGAAAGGCTGGGCACAGAGGACAGCCCTTTATTAGGTAAAGCAATTAAAGAATGACAATTTAGGCTGAATAAGTTATTGCTGGTATTTCCCAGATGAGTTAAGTTAATAGAGTAAAAGCCTAATTAAAACATTTCCTGCTTCTTGCCTTTATTCTTGCATGTTTGGGACAGGTCTTCTGGGAACAGTGTGAAGGAAACTTGCTTGGAAACATTTCCTTCTGTGATTATGCAGTGATTTGATTGTAATGACATTGTTAAAACATGGGCTCCTAAAAAGTCTAAAGAGTCTAAATTCTGACTTGAATGCCTTCCAGTTCTGCACTTCATTTTTTCTTGTTTTTTGTAAACCTCCTACTTTTTCTTCTTTATGATTTATGCTGTTCCTAACTAGCCTTCTATTTATGTGGTTTCTGAAGAATAGTTATTGAGTAATTTCTCATATTTATCAGTGAGAAGAGTCTTTATATAAAAGGTGCAATAGCAGAAATTGGAAGAAAAAACTTGCAGGGTAAGGGTGGTCTCATCTTTTTGGTTATTAGCACATATAGAGAAGTAAAAATAACACCTGTTTGCTCTGGAACAGTAGCATTCAGTTGCTAAGTAAGCAAGATGATATATCCTTAGAATATGCTCAAAGACTGAGGTATCTGGAAAATAGTGTTCTACATTTACTCATCCATTTTGTTATGCTGGAGTGTTACTCTGTCTTCTCTTAAATGCTGCCTTTTATAATAGAGTGGACCTACCCCTTTTTTCTCAGTCTTCTCAAATATGATAGCCTTCCTTTGATCAGAAAGTGAGGGGAGAGGCTGCTCTGATTCAGAAATAAGGAGGCTGATCCTTCACTCCTGTGCTTCTTCCCTGGGTCACATAGCCTATCCTAAGATGCTTATCTTCCTCCAGCCCAGCTAGCCCTTTTGTAGGTTAATTTTTTTCCTCTGACATTTTTGTTGCTGTAGGACAGAAGGAAAATACACACAGATGTAGTAGCCGTATTGTTCTGTTCCAAGTCTTTGCCTTGAGATTTTTCTAAACCTTTGATTCTCTGAATTTTTGTGTACATCAGGTTTTTGAAAGCTGTGAAGAAAATAGGGTAGAACAGAATTTGACTGGATCCTGGACTGTTCTGCTCTTAAAGGAGAAAATCACCTTGTTAGGTGCAGAAATGAAACTGATGTGACTAGTGGAAAGTCAGCTTCAGTATGACCTTTCTTTCCTTTTGTGAGGAGGAAAACAAACTGCAATCCTAGGACAAAAACTATACCATAAATATTAAATCTGCCATTTTCAGAAAGATATTAAATGTGGATGTGGCACTTGATGACACGATTTAATGGTGAAGGTGGTGGTGCCAGGTTGACAGTTGGGCTTGACATTAAACGTCTTTTCTAACCTTAACAATCCCACGATTCTATATGAAAGCAGAAGAATTTACTAAATTATTCTTTCATCTGCTGCTGTAAGTGGGTAAACAGGAATTTAGGAAACCAAAGTGAATGCACATTTCTTTGGTAATTGTTATGCAATTCCAGGCTGATATTCTTCTGTCAGTTTTCTCATGCTTAGGGATGATTTTCTGTGTGGATCTGATAACTTCAAGAACATGATACTGATTTTTAAGCAAGGTGGGGGAGATAAGTACAGGCACACAAACACACACACAGAAGTGAGTTACTATCTGTTCATTGCCAGTATTCTCTGAAGATCTTCAAGTTGCAGGTGTTTGGTAGCTGACACATTTTTAGTTGCTGCTTGTTCCATATCAGCATTCTCTTGGGGAAGAAAACATGAAAACAAAGTATTTTTCAGTTAAACTTGTGCTAGCAAAGCATATTGGTTGTATGTAATGTAGGGCATCTCTGTTCCTCTTCCTCATTGTTTCTTCTTTCATTTGTTTTCGGTAAATGAGAACAAGCTCTATCAAAGATGCCTTACATTTTGAAGGTAATCCCTTTGGAAATGAACAAATGAGACATGCTTTCTTGGGATGCCAGGTCTTAAAAGCTTTTTCTCCATCCTATTTTCAAACACAGTACATTTTAAAGAATAAGATCAACATTTTATCTTTCACTGTTTGGCAAATACTGAGCTTCATCTTTTGTCCTCTGATTTCTGACAAGGTCTCAAGGTGAATAACTTGGGTTTCTGTTTGTGCACACTCAGGTATAACGATGTTTTCTGCACAGTTCTGAGAACAAAAGACTGTCCTTTATAAATGGAAGTGGGGTTGCAAAGCTCCTCAGGTTAAGTCTGTATTATGAGTACAGAATGAGAAGCCATGCTTTTGCTGTTGCTAGCCAGCCACTGTAGGTAACAGCTTTAGCAGTTTGTTCGACACCTCTGTGCAACTGCTTGAGAAGTCTTGTCACATCTAAATCTCTGTAACTAGTGCTGATGTGGACAAGTCCTCTTATTCACCAGTTGCAGTAGTGAAGGTGGATGTAACATTTAATAGGACCAAAAAACAAATCTTCCACAGCAGCCCCACTTCAAAGGAGTGAGATATTTTTCCACAAAAACAGCTTTATACAGAAACCTCTCCAACAATCCTTCCAAAACCTAAAATCCCTCAAAACAGATGTTGTAATTCAAAGGGGTGCTCTAATAACTCACATATATTCTTTTCTGGGAATCTGTGTGTTATGTTACCTCTTCAATCCTTGATGCACTGAAGTGTGCTATCCTGCCCCATCTGTGGCATTTCAACATGGAACCATCACTGAAAATAAAATCTTGACATAGAATTTGTCTCTTGTAACAGAAAGAAAACAAAACAGCATTTTGAAAATGAATAGTGTTTCTTGATGATGAAAGGCTGTTGGAAGTTTATAGACCTCTCTAAACTAAGGAAAAAAATTACAAATATTTACTTTAATTAAAAACCAAACAATCCAGAAGTCTGTTGTTTTAGATCCCAATCAAACCTTTTAGGAGTAAAGGAATGATATCTTGTAAATTTCCTTCCTTGCACCAGTGCACAAACATTGGGAAAGGCAATAATGCAAAAGAGCATGAAGCCAGCTACATGTTCAGTATTGTTTTCCTTGTTGTTGAATTAAGTGGAGGCACTTTTGAATGAAGGAATTAATCAAACTGATTTACTTAGCAATCATAGAATAACACAGAATGGGTCATGTTGGAAGGGGACCACAGAGGATGAGCTGGTCCAACCTTTTTCCTTTTCTCTTTGGCTGCCACGTCTGCCCTTCTCAGCAATCAAGTACTTTTTGGACCAACATATTCAAAAGAATTCTTGCAGTCTTCAGAAGAGGACAAAAAACAGTTCAGAGAATTCTGGAGAAGTTACACATTTCAGCAAAGGATTCATGATTTATCTGTTTTGAAGGGGGATGCAACATAAAATCTATATTTTAAAAATGGAGATGCGTATGCCTCAACAGCTTTTTTTTCTGCTTTATTGGCTGTGGTTTTAGCTTGTTACCATAGGGTGTGTATCTCAGAATTCTTTTTTGTGTTGTTTTAATCAAAAGTCTGGCAGAGGGATTACAAGATGATTGTCTTGATTCAAGATGTGGGCAAGTAATTCCTTAGAATTCCTCATTTATCCTCCTTTAAAATAAGAAGCTCAGATCTGATATTCATGCTCTAATCCAGCACTATGAAAGAATGCAGCAATTTTTCCTGTGTTCTTTTGAACTTTCCACACAGTGTGAACTGATGCCACAAGTAGTCTGTTTCTGTAGCTTTATTTCTCAGGGGTAAGATGCCTGACACTTTCAGCATGCAGCCTTGAATACATTGCTGTGAGGCTTCTTCATTTTAGTGTTTTCAGGAGCCTTAATACAGATGGCAAGCATTGCGACTTCATTTCCTTGACCAATTTCTTAAAAATAAACCATTAAGCAGCAGTTCTCACTTGTCCCTAAGGTAATCAGCAGTGACTTTATTAAATGACTTTTGATTTGACAAGTAATGCTCTTTGATGTTTTAGTCTTTCATAACAGCAGTAACTTTGTGCCAATCAGGCACAATGTTTTCTTACCTTCTTGTTATATTAAGTAAATGTAATTCTATTTGTTAAGGAATTCCTTCTTTTCATCATTTCTGGTTGTTTTTAAGTGGATATTCCATACATCAACTCAAATAACAGCTCTGGAATAGCAACAATTTTACTGAATGCTGAAAAAGCAGGTGAAAATTTTTTATACTTGTTCATTTTCTTTCTATGGAAGTGATCTGGAAACAGCTTTGCCTAAGTGCTCACAGCTCTAAACTACAGAACAGTGTAAACTTAAACCCTGTTATTAATTTGCAAATAACAGGCCTAAAAGCTATAGATAAATGTAAATATTCATAGGCCTAACTTGTAAACTGGCAAGTCTGGCACTTTTTTAGAGCAGATATTTGCAAAATGGTCTAAACAGGAACTTCATATTGCAACCTCTTGTCCTAGTGACTCTGGACATTAATACTGATTGAGCTCCCAAGCCCTGCAGTACTTTGTTCTTTTCCTTTCTCCCTTTCTGCTAGTGAGAGACTTTGCAGCTAGATGGGCACCCCTAACTGTGAGGAAGAAGAACATAATGGTGGTTTACACTGTGAAAGGTTTAAAAGCTCTCTTCTAGGCCTTACTGAGGGCAGGGTGATACGTATATTTGCAGCCCATGGCCAGATGTGTCATCTTTGTTTTCTTTCTGCCTTGTGATGACACAACTTGCCTTTCTCAATGCTTTGCTTTGTTGGCTCATTCAGGAATTTTTCCTTCTGGTATAGAGTGGTATTTGAGGAAGCCTTAATCAGCTTTTTACAGTGGGGTAGCAAGTTGGTGCAGAGGGAAGGTGGGCACCACTGTGAAGTACCTGCTCCTACGATGTCACATGGGAAATAAAGGGCCATAAAAGGCTTATGGAAGAGAAAAACCACTGTTGGCAGAGTTGCTCTAAGTGCATGACTGGGCTGTCATTCTGGTTTCATGCTGTGTTAAAACAATACATAACATTTTGTCAGATATGTCAGTCTTTCATCAGCCACGGATGTACTTCTGCTATTTCTTTTCTCCTTTTGGTAGTGCCTCTGTCTCTCCCGTTAAGCTGAATTTGCTTCTGGGTTTTAGTATTACTTGGAAAGAAACACTGACCAATCTACTGCCTACCTTTCTTGTTTGGCCTAAAGGCTGTGGGTACAAGCATCTATATTTATGTTGGATCTGGCTGAGATGGACTTAATCTTCTCCACAGCAGTGCTCATTTAACTGTCTCCGTAGCAGCACTCAAGAGCTGTAGGTTTTTATTGGTATTTAGAAAGGTGTTGGTGGCACACCAGTGTTTTGGCTACTGCTGAGCAGCGCTGGCACAGCATTATCACCCTCTCCTACCTTCCTCCCTCACAACTAGGCTGGGAGTGGGCAACATCTTGGGAGGGGACCTAGCCAGGACAGATAATCCAAACTGACCAAAAGATAGATATTCCAAACCATATGGCATCAGCTCAGCAATAAAAGCTAAAAGAAATGGAGTGGGGAGGGACATTGGAACTTAAGATGCTTGTCTTCTGGAGCAGCTATTATGTCTATGGAAGCGTAGGAAGTGGCTGGATATCACCTGCTGATAGGAAGTAGTGGAAAAATATTTTGTTTTCCTTTGTTTCTCTGTGTGGCCTTGCATTTGCTTTATTGAGTTATTGCTATTTTGACCCACAAGGGGCTTTTTTTCATCCTATCCCACCCCCTGCTGTCTCCTGCTGAGGAGGGGAGTGATAGAATAGCTTGATGGGCTACTGATATCCAGCCAAGGTCAATCCGCAGGAATATTGGATGTTAGAATAAGAAGCTCAACAGTAGCAGAAAACCTGGAACAGTCATTGTTGCTATAGTGACAAAATCAAGCTAAATAATTAAAATCCTTCTTTTCCTCAGTTTGCAAAGATCATTCTCACAACATCTCCTTCTTCATGAGGTTTGGAGATGTCCTGTGAATTTGTATGTTATCTTTCTATGAATAGGACACCTGTTGTTAATTTTGAGTTGTTAAGGTGATGGATGTCACAGATGGGACTGCATATTCAGTAAAGCCTGGCATTTTAGGCTGTTTATGTGTCTCATGTAGGGGGCTAAATAAATGCTAATTGACTTCCTCCCTCTTTCATTAGATGGTATTACTTTGAAATATTAAGAAGCAAAATGTCCAAAAGGATGAAGGATGAGTGGTCAAGACCTGCAAAGACTCTGCCATGCTCTGCCCTACAGGGTGCTGCTGGCCTAGGGGTGCTCTGCCAATGGGACACACAGCAAGCAGGACACAAAACACACCTCAGATGAAGTAACTTTTATATTGCCTTTCTCCTGATGTCTTCTGTATTTAAATGTGCTGGCTTTAGGCACTTTCATGTGTGAACACATTTCAATACAGCATGGAAGAGACAGGAGTGGCAGCCAAGGGATTAACCTGCAGAGAGAATCGCTGTGACAGATGTCACTGCACTGGATCCCCCAGCATGCTCAAGCACAGTGTCAGAAGCCATATTGGAAGGGGGTCTGATGTGGGTATTCATGAAACTTCTGCCTTGGGTGGCAAAATCCAAAATGCGCTGACCCAGGTCACGAAATGATCAAACAAATTATTTTTCATGGAAAATTTTCATTAGCTTCATGACACTTGCCATGAGTCTCTTGGCAGCGTAAGTTTCCATGGCAGCAACCTAAATAATTGTTGTACTCGTGTGAAGCCCTTAAACTAGAGTCTTGGTCTACCTCTGAGTGACAAGCTTTCAGAGGCCATTAGTTGCCTGTTTTTCTTTGAGAGGTCTCAAGTTAGCATGCTGCACTTGTAGACAGAGATTTTTAGCAAAGTGACTGCTGGTCATTCCCTAGTTGTTACTTGCTGTCTACACAAGTCAGTCCTGCTTTGCTGAGTTAAAAGGGAGCACCATTAAAATGAAGACATTCCTGGACAGCAAAAGGACTAAGGAGTACCTGCTCTTACTGGTCAGTGGGGCAGAAGACATTTGGCAAATGACAATACCAAAAACGCTGAGATGTCACTGCCATGGATTGCCCTGGTAATGCAGCACGCCTGTTTTCTAAGTCTCTGAGCCCAGCCTGCAGTCCAGTGCAATGCCTTCAAGATGACTCAGAAGCTGTCTGGTGTCACTGCAGGACTTCTACTTGAAATTTTGGAAAGGTGTCGTGCAGGGAGAGGTTCCTTCCTGTGGAAAGTAAGTAAATTTCACATTTCTCATCAAAAATCATTATATAGAAGACCCCTCCAGGAATACAAAGGACAGTATGGTTGGGAACAATCATAAAATCATAGAATATCCTAAGTTGGGAAGGATCCAAAAGGATCACTGAATTTCAGCTCTTGACCCTCCAAGAATCACACCATGTGCTTACTTCTTGAACTCTGTCAGGTTTGGTGCTGCAATCATTTCCCTGGGGAGCCTGTTTCTGTGCCCAACCACCCTCTAGATGCTGATATCCAGCCTAAATCTCCCCTAACTCAGCCTCAAGCCATTCCTTTAGGTCCAGTCACTGGTCACAAACAACAAGGAACCTCTCTCTGGACATCGCCTTTCAAAAATTAGAGTTCCATCACTGTTATGATAAAATAATCAGGATATATAGAACCTGTTGGTGCCTTTTTCCCAACCTGGAAATGAAACTTGAGATAATTTTAGTAAGGAGGTAATATAAAAGGGGATTTCTATTTGAAGGCCTCAGGGGCAGTTATGGAAAGACCCTTCTCTGGAGACCCCCTTCAGCACTGGCTGTGCTTTGTTCATGAGAATAGATGTCAAAGAGTTGTTCTCAGCCTTGGTTCTCAGGAAGAACCAAGATAGCGCTGGGGCCTTGTTCCTCCCGGGGCTTGGGGCTCTGGAATTTTTGTCTTTCTGCCTAGGGAAAGGCCATGGAAAAGTTCTGGGAAAACTAGTCCCTAATACAACAGGTGACGGAATATATGTGTGAAGAATGTAGAGAACATAAAAAAAAGGCAAAACCAAAACAGCATCAGTGTCAGCAGGACAAGCATCCCAATCTGTCTGTAGAGGAAAAAATAAGGCACCTGCATGTCAGATGCTTGCATGGCTTTCTCTTGTATTTTCAGAAGACTCAGAATTAGGGCTAGAAAGCATTAAAGACTTCAAATTAGGAATTTGTTTTCTCAGGATCAAATGAAGTTTAGTTGTGATTCTCATAAGGCTCAAAGAGAAATTCAAGGTGTTTCCAAAGTTAATAGGAATGTTAGGGACAGGTTGCTTGGGAGTAGATTAATCTGGGTAAGTAGGGAAAAGAATAGAGAAAACATTAAATAGAAGAGCAAAAGGGTTGCAATATAAATAGGTTTTTCCTTTCTACACACTTTTAGACAGCAGAGAGAAGCACTTTTGATATATTTTTTTTTTTTTTAATTTTTTCCTTTACCCTCTTCAGATGCATTTGCTGAGGTGGTAGTTTTCAGTCTGCCTTTTTACCTGCCACTCTCATTGTCAAAGCCTCTTTTATAGCATTACTGTCAATATGCCACTAAAAGAGAAAATTATATTTTTGATAGAAGCATGGAGTATTTTAAGGCAAAATTTGCCTTCTGTTTGGTTCTCCTGGAGAATAATTTGCAGGAATATCATTGAACAAAGACATTCTAACTCATTATAATTACTCTGGAAGCAACATGCTTGAGGGGGACCCTGGGGAAAGCAGAAAGATGTACAGTACATGGATATGTCGGAAATCACAAGAAAAATGTAGTTCTGGCCACCAATTAATGCAGACTAATTGATTATGCTTTAGTTGACCTTGATTATCCATTAGAGAGTGTCAAATGGAAAGTCAATATAAATGACAAATGTAGAAGTGCATGTACTGTAAATCAGGTACATTAGTGACATCTGTCGAGAGCTCAAAATGCTGCTCTAGAAAAAAGTTCAGGATTTTAATGCTTTTCTCTCCAGTAACCTTTTTATGCTGTGTGACAAAGTGCCTCTGACAGGGATACAAACCACATCTTAAAAGGTAATTAGAGTCAATATATCTTTTTCTTTAAATAATTCCATTGAACACATGGGTGTGCTTTTTTGGAGAGAATACATCCCCCAAAACGCATAATAATATCTTGGTAGTGCATGGAAGTTCTGAACAATGACACCTCACAGACACATGTCCTCAGTATCAAACTTAATGCCAACTATTTATTGAAATGTAGTGTAGTAAAGAAGTTTTGTTTGCTCTCTGTGAGGTTTTTATATCAAAAGTAGTCTGAGAATCAATATCCAAAAGCAGGAGAATTGGGGATGTATTAAAGTAAACTCTATGCAGAAACACAACTTACTATGGAGATATTTTTTCTCCCAAGTTCACACCTCTGTAAAGAGAGAGGGAGTTGTTGATGAAGTTGTTAGACTAAGGTAACACAAATACCAGGAGGAAGGGAAACTGTTTTCCAAACAGCTGACAGTCAATCTGCCAGTTCTTCTCACAGTCTGGATTTCTTTCCTTCAGGTAGTTAGCCAAATTTGTGGTGTTTGCTCCTGAAACATGTCTCGAATCAGTACAAAGAAAGACCAAAAACTCACAATTTGCTCATCTTGCCTTGGGACAAGCTTAGTGATACTGAAAACAAAACACGGGACATGGAAGCTGATCAGAGTGGTGCATCTCTTGAGCAGCCCCTATGCATCACATCTGCACAAAGCTGATATGATTTAAATGTGTAATTACATCCACAGAGTAGTTTTAGATAGAAGTTACTTGGTGATTTAGCTGTCTCTGGGATTTTTGCCCAAAGCTGTATTTCACCCTGAGCAAACTGTGAGCTAAGATGATAGTGATCTTCCTATATATTAGGATTATATTCAGACTGTAAAACCTAGATGATTTCATGTTTCTATAATGGAGGTGACCAAAACTCTCATTTGTAACAAGAGGTGATGGGAAAGGAGGGAAATAATAAATAAAAAAAGCCATCCTCCCTGTTCTGAATACTAAAGTGAACTCTTGCCTTTCTCAAACAAGCTGTTCTCCTTTAAAAAAAAAAAAGTTTATATCATATTTATTCTTAAAGAAAAATATTTAAACTATGATTTTAAATTCATAGTACCTTCCTTGCATGTGGATTAATGAATTGAAAGTTCATGATGCTACAGTGTTCTAAAAGCACTTTCACAGCATACTCATTTTGAAATAATATTTATATGTGCAATGACTTGTGTTATTGTATTCAAGTATTGCAATGGTCTAGTAAAGCACAGCATTGAACAGTTTGTCAGTTGCTTCATATCTAAAATATGAAAATAGTAAAGTGGTGAGTATGTGGAATTTTTTTTAATTATCTCCAAAATATTTATTTAAAACAATTGACTAAATTTGTTGGTGTCTGTAGATTCAACAGTTGGATATATTGCTTATATGGAAATGCTATTTCAATTAATTTGGGAATTAAAATTTGCCAGCAAGCCTTAAAAGGGAAAAATGTATTTACTTCGCTGCTATAGCAAACCTACACATTTTTTCAAGTCCATTTTTAAGGAATCTTGGATGAATTCTTAGTGCACAGTGCCCATTAAAATATATGATGTACTCTTCCTTTTAGAGTTTTTCTGTTTATCAGGAAAGGGAAAGCCTAATTGGGCAGTACTCTAGCAAGCTTCAGTAATATTCCATCATGTTTACTTGACACAGAATAAAAATGAGCACACACCACACACACCCTCCAAACAGACATGTTAGAGTGGTCAATTTAATTTAATTTATCACAATTTATAAAATAGTCTGAAAAGAACATTTATGTACTAAACTTTAATCCATCTTACAATCTTTAGCTAAATAATTAATACTCTGCAATACCTTCTTAATTAGGTAAATTATTACAATACATCCAATTCAGCTGCTTCATGATTAAATGGTTTTCTTTCAAAAGACAGATTTTTTTGTTTGTATTTATTATTAATAGAATGCATAACCAGGCTTGGATTATAAACATTTGGATTTTAAGTGTTTATTATGGTATATTTATATTAACCTAAATAAAATATAAGAATTATGTTAAACTACTATCACCATAACTGCTGTCATCATTGGTGTTAAAAAACAATTAATTTTTTTTTTTCTCATAGAACCAGAATAAAAATAATGCTTACAGCCAGATTATTTTACTCTGCTTATTCTTGAAATATAAATTTATTGAAAGTAGTGTTGGACTGGTAAAATGAGAGTGAATATTTGCCTCTTACTAAAACTCACTTTGTCCTGAGGAATCAAATCTAATAATCATGGTTTTAGTTCCAAAATATATTTATTCTTTCTCATGCAGTTGCATGCATTACTTTAAGCAGAGTTTTAATGTCAAGAGACAAAAATTTCCAAAGTGTTGCAATGGTTCTAAAAGTGCTTTGTTAAAAAAATAATCTGCTCACAAAATGCTAAACATATTGACACATTGTATTGCAATTGCTACTACATTAGGCATTGATACCATTATAGAACCTAAGAAGATATTTATGACACAGAATATTATATTGAAAAGACTCTTGCCTCCATTTGTTGAAAAATCTCATTAGTGTTGACATGTTGACACACAGGATTTTTGTATTAGCTGCTTTGCTTTTGATCGTAGTAATGGAAACTCTTTTTTACATCTATAGGTATGCATATGTATATGCATGTTTGTGCACATTTCTACAGATACATATAAACTCTTACACATGGATATGTGTATATGAATATTCTTTTTTTAGTATTTGCTGTTGAATGCAGTCAAAGTGTAAGACCTCAATACCTTTGGTTTCTGTGGTTTTACTCCTTGTAGTACATAGCCAGTTAACTTAAAAACAATACCACAGTTGCTGCTAGTACTGCCTTTTTTGTGACTGCATGTGATCCTGGCTTGGTTCAGAGGAGCTCGTGTGCTATTTTGAGAGATAAGGATAAGCTGATAAGCCTTCCTGCTGTTCTGGTACAAATTATTTGTGCAAAATGCTTTCATTCTGCCTTCTGTAACAAGGACATCCTCTTTCTGCTGCAATCCATTTAACTTATTGCAGGGACATCTCAAAGGTAATTTGGTCGCCTTCCACAAGTACCTGCACAGGAGGAATGTTTTTGACAGTAAAGGACTCTTTACAAAACCATTTTTTTCTGCCAGATTAATTTCCATTACTGAAGCTAGACAAACTGAAATGCAAAAAGAGGTGCAACTTGTACTTCTTTTAAGAATTATTATTATTTCTTTTAAGCAATTAGCAACGAGGGTACTTAACATTTGGAATCATTTTTCAAGTGAGGTGATGCACTCTTTATATTGTGCAAACTTTACAAGAGACTTGGAAAGCTTCCAAAAGGTGTGGTATAATTTTAACCACAAGGTTACAGGTTTCTCACAGACATGTCTGAGTAAGGTTCAATAGCAGGAGGTCAAACTCCTAGTTCTCAGTTGTTGCTGCAAGCCCACAAATATTAATCTTTCTTTCAAATTACTCTTGACAGATGCTGTCATGAGCTTTTGCATGCACTTATGTCCTGAGGCAAAACTCACAGAAGACTTTTGACATCAATGGGCTTTGGATCTAATCCACAGACAGTTAGTTACTTCTGTAAACTTGGGTAAAATATCAGTTAAAACCTTTATACAAGTATTACTGCAGCAACAAGGTATATATATTACAGCAATGACATTTTGACAGAATTAGAGGGACACAATGCACATTGGAGGAAATTAACAAAGTCATATTTACCCCATCCTGTAGTTTCTCAAAGTCAGCAAGTAACACAGTTTGTGTTTTAAAATATTAAAATTCATCTCTTCATAATGCTGTAAAGGAACAGATGCATGCTTGTCTCTGGAATACAAACCTTCACTACATTCATCATGGCTTGTTGGGTTATCCAGTCACTTTGAGTATTTTGAATACCTAACTGGAGAAATCTGTCAATCAAGGTAATTTTTATATCAAAATTAGGATTTTTTTTTTTGTAAATTTAAAAGAATAAAATGTATTTGAGCACTTTTTAGGAAAGATGAATTTCACTTTGATTTAAAAAAAAAAAGAGATCAATTTAGTAGCAGTCATGTGAATATCCAGACTATTTTGAAATGTGTACAGTGGCATTGAGTGTAAAGAGCAATTTGTAAGATATGAAGCTTGTGAAAACATTATTACCAAAAAATAGTTTATACTCCTAGTTCAAAAATTGAAGTTTTCTTGCTGTGATAGGAATAATAGTGAATTTAAAAGCTTCCTGAAATGCAGGATTCATGCTTGGCATCACTAGGCTAAGCTTCACATGCACTAATCACTAGAAACTCCATGAAAGTAGAAAGAAAAGGCAAAGTCCCTGCTGAAGGCCATGAATTTTGAATCCCTGAAGAATCATATGCATTGCTCTATACACGTACTCGAAGTTAAATCATCTCCTTTCCTGCCTCCTCAGCTTTGTCAAAATTCTTGTGAGATTTATTTCTATTTTTCTACATTCAAAAGGTAATTTCTGCCTTCTTGCTCATCTGTCCAATATCTGTCACATTAAACTTTTCATTATTATTGCTATAGGTCCTAATCTTGAAGCTCAGCCTGACTGTGTCTTCCTCACATCTCCTTGTATTGACTGATCCTTTTTTAAAGAAGCAATTTTCTCTCTTACACTTCTCTTTTACATTTTCTTCTGACACATCTCTGAGAATCCCACCACGTGTGATATCCCTGTGATGAGTGTACTTATCTGGAATGCAGGGTGAGCCCAGAGGTTTCATTTGTAGCAGGTAGGCTGAAGTAGATGCTTCCATGGCACCGTTCATGTAATTCCAAAGTAGATGGAGGGCTTGTGTGGTGTGATCCAGAGCAGTAGATTTCTGCTGCCCTGGTCCCTCTGATCTGCAGAAGTCTGCATTACACAGGTCTGTGTCAAGGCTGGCTGATGAAATAAATCCTGTAACACCAAGAATTATTCCCGTGTCTTGTGCTGCTGACAGCGTTGTTATGCACCTTCATTGTCCAAAAAAAGTACTTTTTGCATAGGTGAAAGCACTGGCCAGTGACAGCAAAGGCTCATTATAAAGGGCCTCTGTATTTTTATTTACTCTTTGTGAATTAAGTAGCTTGACTGATCACATGCTTTACACATTTTGCTAAAAAAAAGTGTTAGCTAGTTCTCACAGCCAAAACTCTTATTGAGCTTTGTTAATGTTCCTGAAAGAATATCCAGATCAGCCCTATCTATTTCTAAATGAACTTTTTTAGTCATAGTTTCTTCAGACTTGGAGGGGGAAAGGTATTTATCCTTTCATCAAATGTTTAATTTTGGATGTTCTTGATGAGATTGCAGTTCTTTCACTCATAATCTCTTCTGATGTATGTAAAATAACTTGTCAGATTTTTAATTTTAGAACACTAATCAAGAAAAATAGTGTCTATAGCCTGAGAAAAAGAATCCACCCTTGATTGACTCTTCCAGTAGCAGCTATTTTTACTGCAACAGTAGGTGGTTTAAGATTCTTTACAAAATACAATATCCAGAGAAAAGCACTCCCTCCATCTTCCTTCACACCACCAACAAACCCATATAGCCAGATGACTCCAGTCCCACTGTGAAATAATTTTAGCTTGTCCACTTGTTATCACTTGAGGTTTTCCACTGATTTCACAGCTGTATTCCTTGTATCTCCTGCCTGCATGATACCTTAAGGTCTGCTCCAGTTTATTTATTAAGATTTTATGCACAGGGACAAGTTACAGCTCTTTGATACAAAGCATCTCATTTTCCAGGACACCCCACAGATATTAGCAATTACACTGGAATACAAAAGCTTTTCATCCAAGCAAATAATTTGTTTTCCAGTAAAGAATGTAAGATCTCACCTCTGAAAAGGGATTTTTTTTATTGTTGTTTCTCTCATAACTGTGAATGACCTGTGAGACCCATCTGGTCTTCCCACAAATGAAAGAAAGAAAGCCTTCAAGGGTAAAATATTACTTATTTTATGAGGAAAAAAATTTAAATTAGAAAAGGAAAGTGTTTGACTTTATAACACTGCATGTGTCTGATTTGAATCACTCGCAGCTTGTACTAATACAACCTCTTAAAATGTTATATTGCATAATATCTATGTGGAAAGTATAAAAACCTTTCTCACCAGTAAGCAATTGCATATGGTCTGAAAATTAATCCCTCACTGCCAGAATACATAAATGGAAATCCAGATTTGTTAGCGGGCTCCAGCTGCTTTGTGCTTCTCAGACGGTGCAAAAATAACCACAGACCCAGCTCAAATGTTCAGCTAAAGTGGGTTTACGGCTGCTTTCCATTACCAAAGCAGTGGAAAGCAACTGGAGGGGGCTCGTGAATCTGGCCTATTCTGCAACTCAGTGCCACAATCCATGTAGTACAACACTAATAGCCTAGCTAGGATGCTTCAGTACTTTCCAACTGCTGACTGCTAGGATATCTTTGTGAGCAGAGAACCTGTGATTACACAGATGTTAGGCGGAAGGAAAAAGAGGAGAGGCGTCACAGTATTAATGTTCTAACACAGTGGAAGTGTGTGTCCTGAGGAAATGTGTATGAATAATGTAGCATAGGTCAGATAATGGTCAAGTACTAGCATGGATATACACAACTATTCTGGGAACTGGGAAGTTTGGTTCATGTTCTATCTTTACTGGCTTATCCTGATCTGCTTTATGTGTTTTGAAATTGGCTCAGAATTTACAAGGTCAGTTGCTATCTCACAGCTGACATATGAACGTTTCTTCAGCAATTTATTTCGTTTTCACATCATGCTATGTATGTCTCTGGTACTTGTAATTCTGTTCTGTTCTTCAAACCATTTTGGTTTTGAAGCCCATTTTTCTGTAATCCCAATATTAAGTTACATATTCAAAATAAGGAAAGAAATCCCAGTTGTCTGTGTGAATCACCTATAAAGGATAATAGAAGAAATCTTTGACAGATGAAGCATTATTTTCCCCATGCAGGAAGAAATTACTTTTGGATTTCTTTCCAAACAATCTGATATAGAGATTATGTAGAGGTGGAGGATATCACTTACAGCAACATAAACCTGCATTAGAATTAGGAGTGTTTAAGCTAAAAGCATTCAAGCTGTGATGCTGATGTACCAGCAGTCAGGGAAGGCACCATGCCAACTGTCCCTATAAACTGTGGGGGGAGTTTGCATCAAGGTCCTGAGTTCAATACCTGGATCTGCATCTTCTCCCAACTCCTATAGATTAGGCTGGCTGTGTTCAAGGTCAGTTCTCCTATGGTGCTTTAGAAACCATCTGAATGGTGAGAGCTGTGAGAAACCTTGTCTGAGGCCTCTCTAATAGAAGTTACATGGAGGCAAAACTGAAAAAAGTGGTTAAGAGATGGTGGTTGTAGCAGCCAACACCTATGACCCTGTAGCATCTCCCTGCTGTGAGCATAAGGTCACAGCACGCTTATTCTGGTTTTACAGCCTGGCTGATGCAGCATGAACTGCACTAAAATAACTTGGTTTCGTTTTACCATCCTAAAAATCTTGGTACACAGTCGACTGATACAGTTGGCACAAACTGTTATTCTGAATATTTTTCCACAATGGTTATTATTTTTAATTACCAACTGTTGATGATCTTATGGATCTTTCTGCATGACTTGGTACACCTTTTGATGGAAAGAGGTTTAAGCTGAAATGCAGTATATTGTGCTTGCCTCAGTCCAAGACATCATATGCAATTTCCACAGTTCAGCTGATGCAGGGAACCTTGTCATGCCATGAGATATATGAGAGCCTCTAGGAAAGAATGAATTCCAGAGTTACTGATAAAAGTACTTTGTGCCTAATCATGTGTTTACAATCAGAATCCTACATTTGTGACAATCTAAGGCTACTTAGAATATTGTAACACCCATTGACTTGGAAGAGAGCTGAATTTAAGTTCAAAAAGAATACTTATATTAAATGTAATCATGTATTTGTTTTCATCAATGGCAGTTTCCTGTATATAGATCCTAAGGAGAGAAAGGATTACATTTTTTTCTCAGGGCAAGATTGTAAAATACCTCTTTTTAACTCTGTTACATGTAATAAAATCTTATCTATTTATAGTAGAAGATCAGTCTTCTATTATCTTACTTCAAATTATTATTCTCAAAATTTAAGTAATCAAAACATATTATTTGATTTTTTGGGGACATTGGCTAGGGAGTCTGTAACTCAAAGAACGATTTGTCTGCAAGGGAGAGCAAGATACCTGAATTGCTTGGACTATACTATCCTTATAGAGGTGTTAATTTCTCAGAGAAGTACATAGTAAATTCTTTAGCATAGCCTTATCTGTTAAACTTTTTATATAGGACTAATTGGGTTAAGCTAATGCCGTACAGCATCCAGACTTGTGGTCTGTTTTATTCTTAAATACTGTAAAATATTAATTCTACTTGGAAAATATAATCATATGTGAATGAAACAGTCAGAGAGTTCCAGTAGCCATACAACCCTGAATCCCCAATAGTAGATCTGGAACCAGAACAGCCTCAATAGACTTTTTCTTTTTTTTTTTTTTTCCCACACATGGCAATGCTTGCTGATCCTTCTGATTAAGACAACATCATCCTCTATGTATCTCTTGCCCAGCTCTTTTGACCTCTCCTTCAAGAGCAGCCTGCTAGGACGGAGAATTCATGCCTATCTCATCATTTTAATCAGGCTAATGCATTGCAAGGAATTAAGAACTTTATCATTTGTCTGGTTCTGTTCAGCTTACTGTTATCGATATTTAAGGTTACTGGAAAAACTATGAAACTCCCCCTTAGGGAAAATTGCTTATTTTTACTCTACTCTTTTGAGACAAGACTTGCATATTTTGTAACCCACCAGCTCTTTCAAGATGTGCTATCAGTTTGCCCTGGGGGCTTGGTTCTGGAATCCTTTACATCATTTTTAAACAGAAAATAAGTTTAAAATAAAATTTTAAAATACCAGTTAATCAGTTTACCATAAAAATCTGAATCGGTCTGTATTTCTTACTTAGTCCTCAGGCTTCACATTTGTTTCATTAGTGCTCCCCTTCCCTTTTCTAGAGAGACCTGCTTTTGATTTACAGTCATAACCTTCTGTCCTGCACCAGCTTAGCCTTTGAGCCATTACTTTTTCATTTTTAGCCTTGGGCCAGCTGTTTGTAACCTTTGTGTCTTGCATCAGTGGTATTCAGCCTCTTGTAGTTTACAGCAATCATGTAGCAATGACCTTATAAACTTTCTGTACCTTTCTCCTTCTTGAGTGTTCAAATTCACATCTAGCATGACAGTGTATTGTTCAGGTACTGCTGGGCTCTCTGTTTTCAGCAAGCACAGGTTCTGCTTCAGCCGTTGCTGGCCTCTTTCACTTGGGTTTCCAAAATCTGTTGGAAACAAAATTATTGAGGTAGCTCTCTCAAACCCCTGCTTTACATACAGGCTATGCTTATCTTCTTTCTATCATGAAATATTACAGCACTTATAGGAAACTGCCACCAGCATTCAAGGAGATTTTTTTATCCTTTCTGTATTTTGGGCCTTATGTGGTCTTGTCACGTAGGGAAAAGTGGATGTTTTTATCATTAAAAAAAAAAAAAAGGCAGTAAATAAATCCAGCCTTCATAAATTCAGAGGAAAGCAGCAACAAACTGGTTCTCTGGTTCTCTTTCACAGCTTTGTTGTCATTTTGTTAACTCCAGACTGTATCAGGTGCAGGTTTCTCTTTTTCTAACTGATGATGAATTCATTTAAATATCAGAGAACAACTTGGCACCTGTTGGACTGACACCATATGCTCCTGCCTTACTGATGGATGATAGAGAAATAGGCTTCTTTGAAGCAGGAGATAGAGGGATAGAAGAAGGTCATGAGGGTGAAAATGCATTGCATGGCATGCACAGGTGAAAGGACTTGCCCATTTTGTTCAAGGAATCTGTCAGAGATCCATCATACTGCCAGCAGGATTGTAAATTATAAACAGCATATAAGACTTGGAGGTAATAAAAATTCATCACCCTCATGGCTTTAACACTTGCTTAAATCTAGACATCTGTGACAAAAAAGAAATAATGAAAGAAAAAACTAAGGCAATGGGTTCTTTTAACATAGGTGTTATAAAAATAATTCATATTTAAAGATTCTTCAAAATTTCTGTTATAAAAGAAATTATAGTACATGCTTTATAAAGTTTAAAGAAATTCTTGGTGTTCCCTTTGCCTTCATAAATTTTCTTCAAAGTTATTTGTTGCTCTTCTTAGTTTAAAATTTTACCTTTGTTCTAAAATTCAAGAACTACAGAGAAGTTTTTAAATAAATTCTTGTGTTTCCTGACTGCAGTTTAGCAGCACAATTCAGAAAGTTGCCTCAATAAGGTATCTGTAGTGTAGTAGGTACTAAGGTAACCTACAGCTTTAGAAATCCATTATTTTCAACTGAATATAAATTTTCATATTTCTCTTCTCAGTTTATGATTTTGAGAATGTTCCAAGTGTAAAGATCATTAACAGGATACTGTTCATCAGATGAAAAACAACTTGATTATAATTTTGTGTAAAAAGATTATAGATATCCTTCTCCCTCCCCCTGTTTTGTAACATTTTTACTAAAAATGCACTTACTGCTAGTAGTCAGAGTGAACGTTTACTCTCATGAGCTCACAACACTTGACTTAACATTGTTTTAATTTTATTGTGGATTTTGGATTTCCTCAATGTATATTCTTTAACTGTTGTACAAAACCTACTGACAATTTGCTTCATAGAGGTTAATTTTCCTTTTTAGTTACTGCTTTTATATAGTTGATAATGTGAAACAAAATACTGTAATTTGCTTTGGTGGTTCTCGTGTGATATTCTCATTAATGTTTGTTTTGGTTTTTTTTTAATTTTATTTTTCATCAATTTTCGTTCTTTGGAAAAGGCTCTTTTGTACTTCCTGGTTTCTGGGATTTTTGAGTTAAAAATAAAAAAAATCACACGCTCTATCTAGTTATACTCAAACATTTGGATTTAAATGAGTTGCAGTACATTTATTGTGGGGGACTAAATCATCGATACCTATGATCTGAGTCTCAGGGCATGGTGAGTTGTACATAGAAGAAGTCTAGAATGGTACCAGAATTCAACCAGAATGTGGTAGAATGTTTGCAGTAATTCCTGGCTGAGCTATTGCTTTTCAGACTAAACATCAAGAGTGGAGGGTAGCAAATAAAGACCCCAAAATTTCTGTGGAGAAAAAGAAACTCCATGAGTATCAAATGGTTTTTTTTGTGTGTGTGTGCATGAAGATAGAGTTAGTCTAATTTAAAATCTTTGCTAATTCTTAAAATGGCTACTTTTAGGCCCATTATCATGACACACTTTTAACACTTGTGGCATTTTTAGGAATGAACTGATGCTTTCCATGGTACTTATCTAGACTATGTTCCTTCTGTATCTTAAAGTGCTTGTTGCTAATCTCCCTCCTAGTCCAGGAAGATTATGATAAATCATCCTGAGTGCTTCACCAGGAGGAATATGGTCTTGAAGATGAAAATTAATTAATTCTAGGAGATACTGGAACTTATTTTATGTTTTTCCAGAACTGTATACTTTGCTTTTCTTTTCTTGGCCTGCAATTCCACGGGGCAAAATTTTCCTGACATTCAGTATTTTACATGTGTTGGATGTATGTTCTTTAATATCCCAAAACCTGGTTTTGTTAGCTCCCGAGGCAGCTTTCATTTAATGAACAATAATTGACCAATGAAGAATTTATCTGACTGAGGTCTTCTGGTTTCATCATCTGCTGGTACTTTTAGGGCCTTTATAATTATCTTACTGCACATCTCTCTTGCTCATTTTTGTCTAGGGTCAGAGTTAACTCTGCACAGGAAGGCTACTTATTATTACTATCTGTTAATTACAGATAAGTATCAAAATTACTATAACATTGGGATTTATACAACACAATTGCTCAAAGCTAAGATAAAACTAAAAGTAATTAGGTAATATTCACCTGGTCATTAAACAATTGCTATCACAGCTAAGTAAGTTTAAACAAAAGCCACAGGCAAGTCAAGCCAAATGAAGCCTGACAAATCCTAAGGCTGAGACCTTGCAGGGCTCATGCAGTCCTAGGATCCTATTGTTAACCATAATAATGCTTTATTTACTGGACTTGCAGGCTATAATGCTGTGTGTGAAAAGAAATGGGTGTGCCCTTGGTAAAAAGAAAATTCAGAGGTAGAATCTTACATACAGTTTTGTCTACAACTCTTTGGATGCATGGAAGGTGCAGTACATCATTCAAAGGGATAAAGATTTACACATTCTTTAACATTCAATATACATTTTTCATCTTGCTGTAAGGATGCTTTCCTGTCTGAAGAAAATGCACATGATGCCAAAAATCAAATAGCATATAACATTCAACAAAAATTTTTGTAAATTTATTTATTTACATAATATGCATTGATTTACAATAAAGCTCAAAACATTTTTTGTTTTTAGTTTAAACTGCATTTTTGCTATAATTTAGCTTATAATTTACTGTCACTTTAGGGGGGGAAAGTCACTTCTATATAGAGATAAGTAATTATTTAATAACTTGTGACTGAATTTATTAAAAATATTTTTTTCTGAATATTCAGAAAGAGTTTGCCAGAAAAGCACAAGGCAGTTGAGCTGCTTTACAGTATTGCCTTTCTTCCAAATCAAAAGTGTGTGTAATAGGAGACTTCCCACTTTTCTTGTTCCAAATTCTAGAGAATTTTAAAGATGAAAGTTTTAGTTGTTCATGCAATACTTACCTCCCACAGCTTTTAATCAGATGATATTACACAGGAACTTGTAGAATGTAATTTGATAGATATGTATTTGGTTATTTCCCTATATGTGGCATTAATGTAGTGTTGTCTCACATTTAAAAGTATCAAACTTGCTACTCTAATGACCAGGGAGTGGCCCATGTTTGGAAAACATATTGCAAACAGAATACATGTGATATACAATTAAATAAGGTCCTTTTCTATTCTTTTGTAGAGAATATCAGACTTTTGAAATTTATGTAGATTAGAACTGAAGTGTCATCATTCTGGAGAAACTTCTGAGATTGCATAAAAACCACATGGAATACATAAGAGCTACTGCAGAAGAAATATTCAGTGTTAGTAGAATCTAAATCAATGTTCTTGGATTATCATGAGAGTTAACGTGCTATATTCTATAGAAGTTTTTAAAGCAAGCTGTCTGAAAAATAGCTTTTATTTCCTGCTGCTTGAATATTTGGTTCTTATAACTACTAGTGCAATGTTGCCACAGCTTTGGTAAACAAGCACTTGGGGTGGAAGCCCAGATGGTCATGTGTAGGTATGGAAGAGCTGTCCACTGAGCAGTCACAGTTGGTATTATTTTTCCTGGAGGAAACAGCAGCAGCAGAAAGAAAAATTTGCTGAAAGTTGGTTTGTTTTGTTAGCAAATTAACTACAATTTTATCACCTCGCTCTTTTGAAGTAGATTAAGTGACACCCAACATAGTACCATAATCTTCCTGTTAGTTGTGCCTGGTATGACATTTCTTTCCAAGAAGAGAGGAGAACCTCATGTTGGTGGTGCCTACTGCCTTTGCCTCAAAGGCAAAGTATACTTTGAGTGCCTTAGTATCCTCATGGAAAGAAAGAATGGATATGAAAGGGGAGGTGCCTGGCAAGTGCTTTTTTAGGGAGTTCAGAAACATGCAGATCTCCTCACAGAAACTTATAGTGCCTATGAATGTTAATCAACCTTGAAAGGGTATTAGCTAAGGTGTGGTCTTTTCCATTTGTTTAGACAAAAGAAACAGCCCATTTCTGTAATAATTAGAATAACTAAACTACTTCTAAATTTGTGCCTACAACTGAAGTACCTGTTCTTGTTTAAGGATGGTTTGCAGACAGATTTCTAATTAGAAAAATGATGAAGTAACAATCTTCCAAAACACATATAATATCTATACATTCTCATGGCTTCTTTCTTCCTGATATACACCCTTGGATGTGCAGTCAGACATACCCAAGGTTTGTATCTACTGGATTTAATTCTTAGAATACCCAAAGGGACAGCTGGCTTAAATATATTTCTTTTATCCTAACAGAGTAGATTATAACTAGGAACAATTCTCAATTCATTCACTGTGATGAAACTACAACAGGAACCAAGCATTTCCTGATTATCTCCTACACTGGCACTCAATTCCTTAGGTAATCTGGATTCCCAAAAATCACATCAAAGCCTAATAGAACTCAGGACACCTTAAAAAGAAAAAGTACTGAATAAGTCCATGTTAACAGGCAGAATCTAGTTAAATCAGACATTTTCTATGGGCGTATTTTATCTTTGTCATTGAAGAGATAAAAAGATGATGGTAAAAGAACATTTGGGGAATGAAGAATTTTTTCTGCCTCAAGATTAGAGCTTTGATTATGTTGCTCTAGGTGGGAGAAATTTAAATGCAGATGACATTGTAGACTTAATCTTTGTGAAGACTGGATCAAAGGGAAATTAATCTGTTACATAAGAATCACCAGAAACTACTTGGTGAAAGGATCAGTGCTTAGGCCTCATCTAGTCAAGTTTTAAATACCTCTAAAGGTAATAATTTCCCAAGCACTCTGTGCACCTATTTTAGCATTTGACCTTCTTCATTGTGAAAATATTTTACCAAACAGCCAGCTGGACTTACCCTGGCTGTGACCTGGTTCATTGCCTCTTATTCTCCTCCTCTGTACCGCTGAGAAAAGTCTGTCTTCAGCTTCCTCCTGGGACAGTGTTACCCAGGCCCAGCCATTACATCACTCATGACACTCCACCGGACTCCCTCAATGCCAGTCATCTTACTGGGGAGCCCAAACTGGTGACAGTACTTCAGATGTGGCCTCACAAGTGCTCAGGAGGGGAGGGATCACGCTCAGAGACCAGCTGCCTACAATTTCGGTAATGCAGATCAAGATACGCTCATTTCTCTTTAAGAGGGGTTTTATTGAAGACGTCTTCTGTAGACCAGGACCACGTTAAGATACATCACATAGGCTGGGAAAAAGCCATCATGATTGTGGCAAATCCCTTCTGGCTAATATATTCACTGATAGTTGCCATTCGTAATGATACGTTCCAGTCCACCCTAGAACTGCAATGCTCAAATAAATTATCAAGTCATGTCTTGTAAATTCCTCAGAGATTTCATAAGTTGATGTGTGGAAGGGAAAGAGGAACATGCAAAGAAAACTTTGTTACAGAAAGAGGTACTGGTGTTCAGTACAGTCTAATATTTGGGTTTGTGTTTAGCCACAGGCTTTACAGTGGAGTTTATTGGGATAGAATACTTCTGAAAGCCTTATCCTTCAGAGAAGGTTAGAAGTCATGCTACAAGTAGGGATATTTGTTATTACTCTAGGTTCTTTTCCTCAGTAATAAGGTTGTCTTTTATTTGCAATCTGCTTACTTAAATCTTTTTTTGGGTATATAGTATCACAGCCTTTCAGTCTTTGCTGTAATGGTTTGTATGTCCAGAAGATTTTGTCAGAACAGAAGTTTCAGTACTTTTACTAGCTGCAGGTTATTCTGAATAGCTCATGGAAAGCATATATGATACCTGTCTCACACTGAATATGCTCACTCAGAAGACTAAATCATAAAATAATTTTAATTCATTGTTTTTGCATTTTGTAACCAGCATAGCAAATATGGTAATTCTCTTTATACCCATATGCTGGTTAATGGCTGTTCATTCTTGAAAGGGGATGCATTTTAATGAGTGCTAAAATAATTTGCGTGCATAGAGGAGTTTGAAAATTTGCCTAGCTCTTTGATAGCAAAAATACTCAATAAACACTTGTGCTGGCTGAGGTAAAGTTAATTTTCTTGAAAAACACGGGGGGCTGTGTTTTGGATTTGGCTTGGAAACAGTGCTGATAATAGAGATAAGCTTCCCTTAGTGCTGAGCAGGGCTTACGCAGAGCCAAGGCCTTTTCTGCCTCTCTCCCTCCCCACCAGGGAGTCTTCTGAGGAGCTGGGAGGGGACATAGCCAGGACAGCTGACCCCAAGTGACCCCAGGGGTATTCCAAACAATATGACATCATAATAAGTGTATGAAGCTGGAGGGATCAGCGGGAAGGGAAGGAAGTTCCGAGTCATGGTGTTTCTCTTTTCAAGTCTCCATGGTGTGTGATGGAGCCCTGCTGTCCTGGGGATGGCTGGACACCCAGCCATGGGAACTGGGGAATGAGCTCCTTTTCTTTGCCTTGCTTGCATGCCTAGATTTTGCTTTACTTGTTAAACTGTCTTTATCTCAACCAAGGAGCTCTCACTTTTAGTCTTCCAGTTCTCTCACAGGGACTGGGGGAGCAGCTGTGTAAGTTTTTAGATGCTGGGCTAAACCATGAGAACACTTTTTGTTGTTTTTTAATGTGAAATATACGTGGTTTATTGAACTGGCTAAATCAACATAAGTGCTTTATTGAGTGACCCTAAGTTATTTTTATACATTATTAAATTAAGTTTGAGAAAAGAGTAATCTGTTTAATTGAAGAAAATGGCATCTTAGGTATTTTCATCGTGGACAGCATAGCAGAATTGCTTTTCAATGTATTAATGGAATTACCTGCATCTTAAAGTAAAAGGGAATCTATATATTTTACCCTGAGCTGAAATAATAAGCCACATCAACTTTAAGGACTGGAATGTAAAAGTCTAAAATAAGCTATGCAGTAAACAACTTTTTTTTTTTTTTTTGGAAGGTGGCACAACTGATTTAAGAACTGCCTCTCTAAAGTAGAGACAATGAGTTATCTATGGATTTATCCCAATTAAGAGGATTGGACTGTATTAATGTGATAACCCATTAGCACTCTTTCATGATTTTATTTTTAAGGACAACTTTCTTTTTCCTGTAGGAAAATAATTTGCTTTCATTTCTTCTGGGGATGTTCAGTTACATTTATCATACCGAGTATCAGATTTCACATGCTGTTCTTGAATCTAATTTAACATATATTTTAGTTAATGTAAATTTGAAATTTGCTGCCTATTCCCCTTTGGAATTTTCTTATGAGATAGTATCTCCATGCAGGAAACAAATCAAGCTCAGTTCCTCTTTCACCACATGCTTATACATTTTGTTTACCTGGAATAACACACTTTTTGTGTGTGGCTTACACTCTAAACCAGAACATCCTGGTTTTTCTGGCTATACCTAAATCCATGAAAAATTAATCTGCTCCTGAAAAGAACTACCTGATATCTGCTTTGCTGAGTCAGTCTTTGGAGCAACCATAGCTGAGAATCCAATAAACCTTTTCAGGCTGTAAAAATTACTTTTCCCCTCATATGAGTATTTAACATATGAAAGTTGCTCGAGGCATATCCTGAAGCAGTTGCTCAAATAGAGCTGCTGTGTGTCAGGACTGTAATGGCATAAACTCCCTGCTCTCTTCCCACACATTTTCTGGTGTGCAAGTAGAGCAGGAATGTGACACTGACCTCCTCACAAAAAAGAAAAAAAAAGAGCCCAATCTATTTGTTGAAGATTATTAAATGTCATACCTAAAGATATGTAGACCCCATCTGTCTCAAATGCAAATGAGGAAAAAACCCCAGTATCCTACCTTTTTTCTTCAGTGAGATAATATTAATTTGATGTCATCGCTGTTTATTCTAATTTGCTCCCTCATCTTCACCAGTCTGGAAATATTAGTTTCTCACCCAAACCTCTTACATTCTGCTTTTTAAAGGAATAGCATATAAAAGCAAATATGCAACAGTGTCAAATTCACAAGGAGCTCTTCACTTTTTCAGCCTTTACAAACTCTTCTTATAGATTGAAAGTGATCTCCAGGGGATGTGTTTGAATAGAACTGCTCAAATTTAGATCGTTTGTTGGACTATGCATCATTCATTTGTGTCTAAGGGTTATTCTTCTATTCTCTTTTGTGTTCTCTTTAAATGCATTTCAGATATTTACTACATTAGAACCTAGCAAACAAAACAGACAAGGTTTGAAGTCTTTTCACTTGTGTGGTTATTATTTCTATTTTTCATTTTATTTAGTACCTTAGACTCAAAACTGAATGTGCATGGAAATGGCTGCTTTCTTACTGGATGTGCTCTTTCTGTCCAGCATGTTCATTGATTTCAGTCTCCAGCATAAGTTAGATAAACATAAAATTCCTTTCTGTCATTTGTTTCGCCTTCTTGGAGAAGGAGAAGAAAATTGTCCTCAGGGTAATGTAACCCTCTTTTTAAATAGCGCTAAAAAATACAAATGAAGGAACGAAATATGTGAATTCTTAATCTGCAGAAAACCATTGTAAATAACATGAAAATACTTAGACCCAGGAAGTTGTTGCATAGCATAAGAGAAGTTATGTTGAGGGTGAGGGACCGCAGATATAGATTGAAGATTATGATGTGGAAATGATTGTTCTGATCTAAAAGGAAAACAATGAATTTATCCTACAGACATAATTTTGATTTTGTTGTTGTTAGAAAGCTGAAACTGAAAGTTCTCATGACAAAGGTATGGGTTTTTTTTGCATGCCAGTATTCCATCTAGATTTTTGAACTGCTTTGAGGATTTTTAGGAGTGTTTTTCTTCCCCAGTCTTGCTCAATCTTGTTTTGGTTTTAATTTTTTATGGGTTTGAGTTGAGCTTTTTTTTTCCCTCAGAAGTTTCAGTGGGAAATATTCTTCTTAGCATCTTCAATTTCCTGAAATTATATCATCCAGATGTTTGAGAGACTTCTATTGAAACATTGTATCACTAAGGTGAAATTTCCTCACTGCCTTGCTTTGGCTTTCATAAATGTTAAGATTTGGGCCCGAGAGAGAGAAGAAGTCACCAAGAATTATTTGCTCAGAACCACATTCAGGTGGCTTTCAATTATCTCCAAGCCTTGAAGCACTGGAGGCTGGGAGAACACTCATCACATGTTTCTGAAACAATGCAAACAAAACCCACAAAAAATAAACTGATAAATTGATAACTGCCAAGATGAGTTTCATTAGCAAAATATATTCTTGTTCACAGTCCTTGTTATTTTCTGCTAGCTTCCAAAGCAACTGAAGTAGGTCAAAAAATGCTGAAAGAATGCTAGGGGAAAAAAACAAAACAACCAATCCATGACTTGATAAATAGGCTGGGGAAAAAATTACTTGAAAAACAAGTAAGAAAATTATAATGCTCCAGTATTATCAGATTCAGGAATTGTTCTCCTGGATTATATTCTGCTTCTCTCAGACAGTGTGGAATTTTTGGTTTAATTTTCTTGTATATTTTATGTTTAAGAAATAATGGAAAGAGCTCAATATCCCCAAGGTGAGTACATTTCAGCAGATATATAATGTGCTTTCATGGTGAAATCAGTTAAAAGTTGTATGTAGAAAACCTTTTAACATAAATTTTCTCATTTACATTTTGGCGAAGTGTGCTGGCTAATGTTTCTATATTTATTAGGGTTTACTAGTTTTTATTATGATTTACAGCAGAGAAAAATCCTCTGACACAGGAGTGCTGGAATAGGTAGTGCTGTGTCCCTGTGTGTAATCAGGGCTCAAGTTAATTGAAGAAAAACTAACAACCCCCCACTAAAACTAGTAGATGTAAATAAAGCCTTTCTGATATTGCCAGGATACTCTTGCTGGAGAATGAAACTTTGAGCTAGGGGTAGGGTAAAACTCCTTTTGGTGAGAACTAACAGATGTTTCATTTGTTTCATTATTTTATGCAGACCTTTATATTCAGGACAACACGCTATCCAATCCTATCATGGAAAGACTAATCAGTAGTTATTTCATTGGGAGGTATTGATTATTTTGTAATAAGTGAATTTCTGCTGCGTAGTTTTTTTTTTTTTTTTCTTTTGTGGCTTTGCTCTGTTTTAAATTTGCTGTATGATTGCTATTAATATTGCTAAATGAAGAACCTGTTAACACGCAAACTGGTCACTTAACAGTGAGATTTCCTTTTTCCTGCTTACTATAACTCCAGGCTGCCATCTCTAGATTTAAACAGTGCAGTGATAGTAGTTTAGCTCTCTACACTGCCCAAATACTTTTAACACAGTATTTACTTTTAACATACTTTCAGTCACAACTGAAAAAAAAAAAATTGTGATTGCATTAGTTTCCAGCATGCATGAAAACAAAACAAAAAAAAATGTGAAATGTTTTCAAGTGGGCCACATGCCTCTACCAATTCTGTCCTGAGTGAGAAAGATTTGGAGAACTGTAATTAGTGAACTCTCAGCATACTTAATTTTCCCTTTGCAAAGATAAATACCAAACCAAGCAACAAACCAGCAAAACCTCCTCAAAATAGAAAAGATTTTTCTCATCACTGAATTAATTTTGTGTAATATTACCGCTCTGATGTATCTGTAGCTCTTATTGAAATGTTTTAGGGGAGAGAAAAAGAGGCCAGTACAGTTAAAAATGAACTTAAACAGATAAATTTGGCACAACTGTGATGTACTGACAACTTTAAGTGGCTAATTACAGCTTGCTTGCCTAATAAGTGCAGCAGCTGTGCTAGGATAGAAAGAGGCTATAATGATGCTGCCACTATTAAAATAACAGTAAATAAACTAGTTTCTCACTTGAACACCATTCTCAATTTCTACCTTATTCACATCCCAAATAAGGGTTTATAACATTTGTGTTACAATAGTGGCTGAGTGTACGGTTAAGAGAAGGGTGGTACTTTTAATGCACGTTATAGACCCATTTTCAGTATTTTACATCCTAAAGAAACAAAATTGCTAAATTAGACTGGGGCACAGAGAATCCAGATGAATTACACAATGTCAAACCAAAAGTCATCCCAGAATAAGGAATTCAGCTTAAATCTCTCATCCTTTGCCTTTACATTAAGTATATCCAGCAACTGACTTATCTCTACAAGCTGAGTAAATTAAAGAAGTACTGTAAAGTTGCTAGACTCCCATTTGGATTATTTTTACTTGTATCTCTCTATAACCTCAATGTAATCCTTTATTAAAAATAATTCATTTTCCTCCAGATCATTATATGAACCATTATCAGCATAGAAAGGCTCATGAGGTTACTGACAATAACAAAGCAGAACATGTGAGCTATGAAAGAAAACACTCTAGAGCTCAAACAAATTTCTCTTTCAAGCTTCTCAGGAGGCATTAGAAACAATGGGAGAATATTATAAAAGTCTTATTTTAAGAGGTGTTGAACTGCCACATCTGTTGGAGATCAGTGGGAGTTACAGATGCTGTCTGTCTCAGTACATCGAGCCAATAATTTTAAATATTGTTCAATCATTGTCATCTTTAAGATAATAACAATAAGGCAAATTATCTCCTCCTTCCACTAATCATTCCATTAACCAAAGAATATCATCTCTCTTAGGGTGCAATATTCAGAGGTGACATTACTTATGGCCAGAGTAGCAATTTAGGTGGGAGGAACCCCTCCCAAATCCATCCTGCCATACAAAGGTTCAAATGTCAAGAGCTCCAGAGAGAAACTTCAGGCACATGACAGTATATATGAACACTGACATTTAGAAGCACTTTGATCTTTTAAAGCAGCAGCAGCTGAAACTTGGGCTGTCCACCTGGGCAATGTGTGTTGATGTTGAAGCGTTAGTAAAAATGATGTCTGGCGTGTTACAGGTGGAGCTGCCTTGGAGCTGGAGCAGACATTGTCTGAAAAAAATTCTTGAAATCTGTTGCTGTTTTCCTTTGGGATTCCTTTACCTTTTGGCAGAACCAAACAATGGATGAATACATCTTCACAATTTCCCTATTGAAAAGAGGTGATGACTCTTCTATTGTAGCATTTCCAAAGTGGTTCACTTTGAACTCTTTTGAAACTACTGCACAGTGTTTGCTTTGCATGGATTTTTGTTTGTAAGTGCAAAAAGTCAGCATATTCAAACTCTGAGGGATTTGTTTGGGGAGTTTTGAAAGACAGGATTTCTTTGTCACCTCTCTCTCCCCTTTCCTAGCAGAGTTAGGAAAGTGTGCATGTCCTGCAGCTCTGTAGTGGGGGGAGAATATATTCTCATGATGTTGTAATAATTTTCCTTCCTCCTCATCACCCTTATCCTTGTGCTAGTTTTATCAGCAACAGCAAACTATTAAATAGCTTGATCACCAAATGACATGAAGACCAGTTTGTTATTAGTAGTTCTACATGTACAAAGGTATTGTCTTTTACTTCAGATCTGCAGTGCTCACTTGAATTTATCCTCTTAAACAGCTTCACAACAGTTTTCACCATTTCTACCATCATATTTTTCTTTGTACCTGTAACTTTTGAAAGGCAAAAGAAAGAGCAATTGCTTATGCCTAGAAGTACTCTCAAGTTTTCAGCAGATTTATTATTTTGGCATTTAATGAAAAGAATATAAAGCTCAAATCCATGAAAGAAGAGTGACTTAGAGCATGAGGCAGGAGGCTTGAGTAATCTGGTGGTAAAGGGAACCAAAGAAAAAGGCTGCTACTTTGCACACCAAAGTTCTGAAAAACTGCATTCTGCATAAACATTCTTTTCTGTGTCCCTCACCTAGCCTTTCTCGATTGTTCAAGCCTAATTATTCTTCTGAAATGTCTGAAAAAAGGGAAGCTATGAAACATAATTGTGTGTTGAACAGAATGTATTCTGCTCTTGAGTTAAGAATTATCATCAGCAAAAGCACTTATCGCAGAATCAGGGTTAAGACCTTAGAAACCCATTCAGTAGGAGGGTTAAAAACTAGATGGCTGCTTGAAGCAGGTGCTTATCTTAAAGAAAGCACTCTAGTCTACAAGTCTCTCTCCAGGCATTGAGAAGATTTAGCCATTACCTCCAGTTAATATTCCCTTCTGTGATGAACCTTTTTGCTGTTCATTTTTTTTGACATGTAAAATACAGTCTGAGTTTTGTTTGTTTAATGTTAAAAATATTTGTTTTGTTATTTGTCAGACATGTCTACAAGAATCATGGAGCTTGACATTGAGAAATTGATCTGTTTTTAGAGTGTGAAAGTTGAGGATTTCCATTCTGTACATATTTGAGTAACAAATTCTTACCACAAAAAGTCTTTTAGAAGTCTCATAAGGGAAAGTTGCCATGGAAACAAAAAAAAAATTGTTCATTTTTATTCATGAGTTATCGTAAGGGAGGGATAGGACTAATTAAAGCTCTTTCACTCCTATTTATCCACAAATATCTACATTAAAAAATCTTGCCTCAAGTGAAGTCCATTCCTCAAAAGCATACTGGTTTTCCTATGTACTCCAAAGAAGTAGTCTGTAGTTTTCCAAGACACCAGTGAATGCTAAATATTCTAAATTAATTAGTCTGTCTTTGCTGTAAAAAAAATAATCTCTATTGCCCATGAAACAGCATTTCTGAATACTCTATCGAGAATATATATCATATATGAGATAGTAAAATAGTTCATATAAATGAAAAGAATGAGGCACAAGTACACTTCCCTTTTGTGCAAGTGTACATGTGTAAAATATCAGCATAGGGTTGATGTGACTCACGTTTCAAATTACTGAATAATTGATGCTGCTGTCTTCTGGGCTTATCTAAAGATTGCTTAAATCTCTGCTGTTTCTATCTGTGAAAGATGTTAGTTCCAGCTTTTGTCTTCATCTACTCCATATCTAGTCTGTTTTCTCCTTGTCCTCTCTAATCCAGCATTGAAGCATGTATACATCAGCTCATTTTGTGTTGAGTAAATAACATTCGTACAGCTTAGGTGCTACATTGCACTATCAAATATGTCATTACAAATATACATTGTTCTTCTGCTACCTGAAGTTTGCACTGAGGTTTTTTTGCCCTTCTACTTCACGTTTTGTTGTCTGATGGGCAGTAAGATTGTACATGTGGCCTTATTCTGCCACTTGGACATGCTGACAGTAATATTTTGTTCCTCAAATAATCTGAGAGCTCAGCTACAGCTAAGCTTGTGTACTGGTGCAGAATCTTGTTCTCATAGTCATGTCCCTTTATTGTGTCAAAGAGAGCTTCCATTTCTCATTTCTGAATTAATTTATTTGAATATGCTGTAGTTCACAGTGGGGCTCCAAAGGGTTGCAAATTTGGTTTAAGGCATAAAATTATATTGGGGCTTAATGGATTGCATGAGATTATTATTGCTATCTAGATAACACAACTTTTTTTTTTCCTGAGATGGCATTTTCCACTTACACTAAGCAGTAATTCTCTGAGATTTCCTTCAGATTATACACCTTTCTGAGAACTGAACACTATATGGAACAGCCAAGTCAATAATTTCCTGGCTATTGAGAGATTTTTTCATAAAACTCACAAAACTGGACATGTTAACAAGGCATTCAGCGCTCATTCAGATTTGATCTAAAATATATCAAAGTTGGTTTGCAGAACCAGACATCACCTAAAAAACCTTCTCACTTTTTTTCCAATTCTTTTTTTTTTTTTTTTTAATCTCTCAGCATTGTCCCACGTGGAAACAGACAAAAAAAGAAATACCAAGCATTCCTTGCATTATAGTCTGTTTAGAGTATAGGAAATTTTTTTTTAAAAATTGTATGGGGGACACATCTAAGGCTCTGGATTAATATAATTTGTATTGTGAGGTCTCTTTTTTCACCTTTGATAACTTCAGCTTCTACTGTCTCAGCATGGGACTTAGGTTGTATTTCATATTCTGGTGAGCTGACTTTCAGACTGACCTAATTCCTTAAAATAAGAAAAGCAGAACAAATCACTGGGGCTTCTGTTTCTTTGCTATGAGCATAACTTCACTTTTCAGACAAAAATAAAGAGCCAGGAGTGCAGAGCTAGCCAAAATCACTATATATTTCAAGCATATAATCTAAAACTGTATATTCTTTGTAATATAAACTGCATAGATTATAATGTTTCAATGTTTCACATTTACATAAGGCTATTTTAGTACAGCTTTCTGTTTCTGCATTATTTCTGCTCAATTGCTATGATATTTGGCAAAAAATACAATGTACATTTTGACTTATGCAGGAATTACTATTATTAATGTGATTGCTATTGAGTGGAATGTAAGTAATCCACAGGTGAATAAATGAAAGGGGAAGAGAAAAAAAAATCTCTCTTCATGAATCTGCATGGGTTTTGAAGCTCCCTAACACCCACTAATATTTACAATACCTTATATATAATTGCACTGCAATCATGTTCTATTATAGGTAGAGTGCTTGCATATTTCTTTTTGCTCTCCTGTTGCTTTGCAGGCAAGCAAAATGAATGCTACTGCTTTTAGCTAGAGTTTAGCCCCCAGAAATATCCAATACCAACATATAATTCTGGATCTTAACCTGAGTAGGTACATTCAGAATATTTCTGTATTGAGGGAAATTGAAATGGACACAATAACTAACTTCAGAAAACCAGAATTACAGTCAATGTTTAGTCAAGATGTAAAATAAGAGGGAGTTTATTTCTTGAACAGCTTCCGTGGCTTCAGTGAGACTGCATGAAAAGTAAACAATTGCTTTACTGAGAATTAGAAGTGTCTTCCTTCTTCCTGTCTGATCTACTAACTGGAAAACTGTGGGAATCTGACTTCAGTGAGCTTGATACCAAATCCACAGCAAAGAAAAATAGAGAAAATCAATTTGCCAGATTTTTTTTTAATTGCTATTGATGAAACATCATCAGCTAAATGAGCCTTAAGATGAGCTTCCTGTTTCTGGTCTAAGGCTAATTTGGAATTGTCCAATTGCCTAAGTAACTTCTAAAGAAAAGAAGGGTAACTTTGTGTGTATGCCAGATGAAGCTGCAATTAGTGCTCCATGTCTGTGCAGTACTGCTCAAGGGATAAAAGGGAAGTGCACCCCTAGTTTTTAAACATTTGGAAAACACTATAAAGCATGTGTATATTTCGATCTCGATTATTCCAGAAGTAAACCAGGAAAACAACGCAGCCCTCCTATTAACCAGGCAAAGATGATTTTATTAGTTAGGTCTAGGAAAAATGAGTATGTATATCAAGCAATGTATATCTCACCTAGTGTAAACTAACACAACTTGAAATTAACTCTGCTGCACTATTGAAATCCAGTGTTAATTTAATATTTTTTTTGCCCCGTGTCATAAGAAGTATTCATCAAAAGAACACATGATTCAGGAAATAATAACAATGGTTCAGTGCCATACAGAAATTCATAGTTGCCTTCCATTTTATTCTTTCAAATTCTCTCCATTGCTTTCTCTTAACTATTGTCTGGTTCTCCTCTATTTTCAATATTTTCTTTGTATTTCTGTACTTCAAGTGCAATGCTTCATAGGACTGATATGTTCTTTCACTTTTCCCAAGAGAGAACATTTGGAATCTTATTCCATCTCTGGTAGCACTACAATGTGCTGAGTCATATTCTCCCTCCACCAAAACACACAAAAAGATGTTCAGATTAATCTCACTTTATCCTTGGTTAACATGACAGAGAATGGTTGAAATCTATCTTAATTCAAACATTTCAAGAAAATTAATAAAAAATTATGGAAGTAGCTATAGTAATTAAAAAAAATAATCTCCATTCAAACAAACGCGGTAATGCCACAAACACATGCATCTCAAACAAACAGGGCATGTTTGTTACCTACAGCCACACCTGAGAATTCCTGCTCACAGTTGCATGGTGCACCTGCCTGAAAGCTCCCTGAGAAGGGCTCAGATCACTAATAAGGACACTGGGTTTATCACAATCCAAATCATGTACAGCATGTACCTTATCTTATCCTAGGGTCCAGCCATGAGGACAAGACTCCAGTGCTTCCTCCCAGGAGATGGCAAATCTTTTTGCACAGCACCTGAACCCACAGGCAGTTGTGGCTCTGGGATGTTCTGAGGATCCTTCTAATGAATAGCAAATTCTCTTTTTCATGCTGTATTTCTGTCACCAATCCCCAGCTTTGAATAAAACATTTTCAATTATTTAATATAATCATTATCCCTTTGTTTTCCTGTTGCTGATTATTTCCTGCAGGTGTTTTTGGGCAGTAGTCTCCAGGCAGGGTTGTTTGTCTCTTCATCTTATTTTTGGGTCATTAGCATCAATCATCTCCAGTCAATTCCCCTCCTTGCACTCATCATGGTCAGGTAGATTCCTATTTCTTTTAGCCTTAAAGTCCTTTTGAAATTCCCCTTATTCTCTTTACTGTTTTCCACATATTACTAAGTAAATGGAGGGATATCTTCATTCCTGCTGGTTCACAATTGGGTAGCTCTTTTTACCATTAAAAGTCTTTCCAGCACAGGAAAGGGCAGTATACATGGAATTACCTTTAAAGTCTCCTCTTATTAGTGCTAAGGGGATTTGGTGTATTTTTATTCTTTTTTTTTTTTTTAATCATTATTGTTAGTTTCTTTTTTTCCAGAAGCTTTCAAAACTTAGTTGGGATTATGGAATCAGGCTGAATTCTGAGCAAAGCTGAGAGTTCTAGTTGTGTTCCTCAGTCTGCTGTAGTTGATGCTTGGATTGTCAGGTCTGCAATACGAAGTGCCAATACTTCTTTTAAATCATACATTTCTGTAATTATTGTTTCATTCAGCTCACAGCAGTGTTGGGAGGTCTTCATCCTTCTTCTGAACAATGCTTTTCATGTTCAACCTTTAGCAGAGTGGCTGCATGTGAAGTAAGAGCATGATTACATTAGCTATCTGAACTTATACACCCTGCTCTGTCTGAAAGACCTATTTTTTCCAATTTCTGAATTCGTATACCAGTATATGGACAGATGGAAAAAGTTGGGGGTTTTGGGGTGGGTTTTTTTTGTTTTGTTTGTTTTTAAAGTAATTATATAATGTATTTTATTTCAGTCTTCCAGAAAATGAAAACTAGCTTTAAATGCCTCAAATTTCTGAGGCACCATTTCCCTAAGGGAGGGGGACAGGGGTGCCGAAAGAAAAAAAAATAAACAAGTTAATAAGAAAAACAAACAAAAAAAACCACAACAAAACTGGAAACAAACAAGGGGAAAAAACAAACAAACAAACAAAAAACAAGATGAAACATTTCTTTACTAGGAATTCTGGGCAGGAAAGAAAGTGAATGTTTCTTACAGTGACTGATAATATTGTATAGAATTTAAAATGGATAATGAATGGGTCAAGAATGATGCAAAACTACTTTTAAAGATCTAGGATTTTAACTTTGTTTTCCAAGGTTACAAAATCTTTTATCACTTGCTGATGACCACTAAGGCTTAACTGACTCTGTTAATCAAGCCTGGGATCTGAGTGAGACAAAAGTCATCCAAGACACAGAGGTGGTCAATTCTTATTGCTTGCTCTTCAGTTCAAACTTCTAAACATCCTTTGGTGCCTTGGGCATTTCTGAAACCAAGAAACTACCAAGTTTGTTTTTGTAGAGTACTCCAAATTCACTTGGAATGAAACTGAATGGAATAACATAAATTCCATATAAATGGAATAATACATTTGTTTTGTATTACTTCATAACATCTGAAAAGACAACAAATTTACAAATTTTATAATTGTTTTTAGATGCATGGAGAGGTTCTTTTACACAATATGGTGGTCTATAAGGAGCTTGCACCTAACTAAGGTTTGTTAAATCTTTCTTCATTAGATGCAAGGTTTGAAGAGTTAATTAGTACATAATGCAGAATTTGCTTGTTGATTGAGGTTTTTTTTTTTTTTTTGTATTCTGCATAAAGCAAAAGGAAGAAGTGTGGTCTGTTAATTTAACTCATAATGTAGTAGAAGAGAATAGACCTGAAAATTGTCCCTTCTTCCCTTCCTTCAGTCACCTTCTGCATATCCTCTTCCAAAGCACAGATTGTTATGTTAAATTTAAAGTTAGAGTCAAGGAAGAAAAAATAAACCAGCATAAGGAAATTTATAGCTTTAAAATAATCAGGTTTCTTGTGTGATGGTAATCTACTGGAATGCCCAGAGCTATTAACAACAGGGAAACAATCTCTGATTTACTGTTTTCTTTCCTAAGGGAGAAAAAATTTGACTTGCTTTAACTGTAGCTTTAACTCTGGCATCTGACAAAAAATACAGATCTTGTGTATCGTGTGTATGTATAGTATAGTTAGGTACACCATGAAATAGAAATCAGCAGATATGTGGAAAATGGAAAAAGAATTTTTAAAAGCTTACTCTGATAACACCTTCTGATAGGAATGTGTAAATGGTACTATGACTTCTTTTTATGGTGACAGGAAATTATTTTCAGGTTGTGTCAGATAATAAAGCATAAAAATAAAAGTAATCCTTTACTCAATGGTTTTTTAGTACTTTATTGTTCTGGTAAGGAGAATATCCTTTAAAAAAAAGCACCACATATTTTCAAAAATATGCTACTGATAAAAAAACAGTAGTAAAACAGTAGGATACCTATTCTGTGAATGTAAATCAAAGACATATGAAATGATGTGTCAGTGCATTCAGAGATCAGACACAGCATAAAAAGGACCTGGGTCCATAAAATTCTTCTCATCTGGAAGGTGTGGGAAAAAAAATGGTTTAATTTTACCCAGAATTTTGTGCAGAGAGAGTTTGACAAGAGCAGTAAAGGAGTTTAAATAGTAAAGAAAAATGTGGTTTTAGTTGAAGTTGAAATGAGGAGGTTGCTGAACAATATGTGCATCTCAAACCTCTATGCTTGGCTGTGTGTTCTGATGTAAATTCAACTTTGAACAAAAACACAATTTTTTTTCCCTTTTTTTTTCTTTCGCTCCTCTCTTCCTTTTAAATAAAGACAGTAAAATCCTTTGGCTTTTTTAACTTGAGAGAATCTTTCAAAGTCCCATTTCTAGATTTATTTTTTAAAGTAAATATCTAAAAATTTGTGTTTGGGCAACTGTTGTAGATGTTGTGCTTGCCACAGGCAATATTGGAATAAACAATAAAAATAAAGCAAGTCAAATCTGACTCAATTTTTTTGTTAATGTTTAATTTGTTTTCAATAAATGTTTTCTCTTCATGAGTGATGTGATTTTGATCTCAGAGTGTTAGGGGGAAGCAGGATAGAATGGCATTTCAAATACCAAAAAGAAATTCAGTTCAAAATATTTGAGTTTTTTACTGTAGCCTCCTGTTGCATCAGGAAGTATTGCTATGTATTTTTTACAGTATATAGCTTTAGCTGAAAATACAGTTTCAATTTCAAATTATACAAAAATCGATTAATTTGGTTTTTGTAGTGCAGTTTAGTTTGTTGTTGTTGGGGTTTTTTTTTTAGGTTTTTTTTTTAGGGAATGAGGGTTTTTTTGTCCTCAAAATTCTTCTCTTCCAAATGCATATTTATGAAGGGCAGCTATTGTGTTCTCCCTAAGACAATTCTATGTTCTGTAAGAAAATTTCTTGGCCATTAGATACCTGACTTGGTCTTTCCAACTGCAAGGTTTCCAGTTTGCTATTGAGGATTCTCTCTGAGGAGTGGTGCTGCTTCCCAGGAGATGATTGAATTCCCCAGGGCCAGCTGTAATTTCAGTGTTTGGGGCTGTGCTGCAGCTTGTTTCCCTCATTGCAGTATTTCCTGTTCTTGGTAATGCCCAGCAGGATTTACATCCTCAGCCAATTGCCAGAACATCTGACCTAGTTTATATTGACCCTTTAGCATTTTATGCCCCAAAAGTGACAAAGTGGATTCCCAAACATGAAAAAAGTTGATTGAGTGAGGTTTTTTTTCCTTACAAAAGGAACAAAAAAAACCTAGTTTTTTTACTTAGTGGTTTTCCCAACTTTGTGGTAAAATGCTTTTGCATGTCTGGTTAAAACCACATATTATAAGCAAGATTAAAAAAAACTGATAAACTTGACATTTCACTGACTACTCTCGCTTGTACTTATGCTGTACAGGCTAAGTTCCACAGCTCAGTGAAAAAAGTGGAATCAGCTGCATTTCTTACATGAAGACTACAGCAGGGAAATAAAGAAAAGGTGGAGGATCATAGTTAGTTTATACTGATTTACCTAAGAGAAACAAGTCAATTATTTCTTTTGTTACTGAGAACCCTGAGGAAAAGGACACACAGTGATTAGATGTCCTTTCTTTTTTTTAATCATTTCTTGTGTATTGAATGGATCTCCTTTTTTTTTATCTTCCCTGAAGTGCTCTGGTGCATTACTACTTATCAATGTGTAATGGCAGAAATCTTTTGAATATGCAAGCTGATAATGCTCTGTAAAAAAGAATTTCTTAATAGTTCTTGGTCTACTTCCAGAATATATTACAGAGGTATAGAGTTTGGAATATTTCCTTAAAAAGTTCCTCTTTTATAGCCCAGGTTCTTTTTATCTCTTAACATTCTGTGCAACATCACTTCTTTTTGGCAAGATGATTTCATCAACATTTTTTACTCACCTAAAATATTTCACAGCTTTGCTCTCTGTTTCGGTTTGTTGTATTCTCTATGCTCTCACTTTAATGCATTGTTTTAGAAGGATCATCTCTTCATATGTCAACAAATTTAAAACAAACAAAAAAATCCAAGAAAAAAATAAACGTACTTTTTCAATTGGAAGACTCAACATAAACACAAGTAGCCAGCTGAGCTACCTTGTATTGAAGGTTTCACACTTAAAAAAAATCTGGATGATGACTTGGACTGTAAATAAAGACAAAACAGAACTTTATCTTTATGTCAGGCAACACCTGAAAATACACAAGCTGAAAATCACTGAGTCATTCCTCAGGAATTTTCAAGGGACTTTTTGGGAAAAGGAGGATGGTAGTTTTTGAGGTTTGGTTTGGGATTTTTGGCAGGGAAGGTGGGTGAAAAGTCAAGGTCTTTGACTTTTGCATCTTGAAAAGATGCAAAGCTATCACACAATTAATTTAAATATTAAAAACACTAATTCCCTCTCTGATTCTTGTGAGTAAAGATTTTGGCAATGCTCAGTCTCCAAGAATATGCCAGAAAATAATTGAAAAGCAGCCACTATATACAGTAAAGTCTAAGCAGAGAGTAAAATAATATGGGGGTGAGGTGTACTACTATAGCACTGTAGCAATGGTCTCACAACATTTTTGATCATATACCTCTATCAGTAAAATATTTTTAAACATGCACTCTGGGTTGCATATATATATATATATATATATATATATATATATGTATGTATGTATGTATTCTTAGTTATATATTATACATGTATCTAATTGTAATAATTCTGTGTATTATAAACAAAACACAAAATAGAAGTTTAAAAGAGATGAAGTAAAGATTAAAGATGTATTAATAATTCTAATAACAGTCAAAAATATTAATTAAAATATTTAATAATCAGTATTGTGATCAATATGGTTTAATATGTTTATTTTTTTTTTTAATTCTGGTGTAACATCTTGCTAGAGCAATATGAAGTTCTGTTTCTAAATTTTGATACTTCTAAATGACTGTCATAGCTGAGAAAAGATAGCTCAAAAATACATGGATGCATCATTTTTCCGTGCTTGCTGAATAATAACATTCATTTTTCAATCCCATTCATGAATTAATTAAGTTTTTAATAGAATTTCAGCTAGTAAATGTTTATCCATGCCAATGCATTTCAGTTTTCATTGCCATTTAATTGAAAGGTACTGCATTTTTATATTTTTAACAAATGGCTTCAAAACCCATTGACAGTTTTCTCTTGGAGAAATTTTAAATGTATAGAAAATTTTGTTTCCAGGTTTTTTTTTATGTATACAAATCTGAGAATTTTCATAAGTGACACATTCTTTTCAGAAATAAAATGCCTTAACAATGAAATCATTTCCAAATCTCACTTGTCAAAATGCTCTCTCCATAGGATGAAATTCTTTGGAAAAACAGTTAATTTTTCACTCATTGTTAAGACATCACCTTTACCTTGGAGATACACATTAAGTCTGTTTATTTTTTTTTTAATATCTGCTATGTAGCAACCTGCTGACAATCACTTGTCAACACAGAAAAGCTCAGCAAATACAGAACACTTGTCCTTTTTAGAAGAAAAAATGAATAACTTATCTTTAATTTTGACAACTCTTTTAAGCACTTTGACGTGAGAAGACCAGTAAACCACAGCGTGGTACAAAAGATTTTCATGGTCACTCCCCACCTCGATACAAATACTGTAAAGATTGTACTATTTAAATATCTTTCTAAAATTCACCACACTGGTGGCATAGTGGAGAGTTTTGTGCACTTCTGGCTGCTATTTGTTTGCTGCAGCAGTTTCTCTATAAATTATGTGGTGAATGAATTCTGTGGGTGGTGCTCTCTCTGTAACTTTACTCTGGGAACCTTTTTTTATTCTAGTAAAAGCAGCCATTCCATCAGAGGTTTCACTTGCAAAGTTTTACTATAAAACGTTATTTTTGTTAAAGAAGTCACCATTGAGAATATATTTTCTCCAGTATTTCTTTCCTTTAGTGGCTTACAAAGCAATGGCTCTTAATGTACTTCAGTACTGAAACAGAATCTAGTAAATACCATAAACTGAGATGTGTTAGAAACATGTGCACTTTCAGCCAATTGTATAGCAAACCTATTTAAAAAATCAGCAATATTTTGCAGCATATTTCACCAGTATATTCTGAAAAAAAAAAAAAAAAGAATGTTTTATAGTTTGTTGCCATATTGTTTTCTGTGTATTTCAGCCATTTCCAACACGGAAGATTTTTGCCTTTTGCTCTTAAGAAGAGGCCTCTGAACATTTATTATTAAATTTAGGGAAGTACAGGATTAAATATCACATGACTTCAGACTGTTTTGATTATATCTGATTAGGTTATCATCATTGTTGCCTTATAGAATGACTGAGAAAAATCTTGTCAGCTACTAGGAGTAGGAGAAATGTCACGTCTGCCATTTTCTTGTTGGTTGCTTGTCATCACATTAACATTATTTTCATTGTGAGAAATTTGTCCATTTTGTGAGAGTTGGTTTAGGTAAAGCAAGATAATACAATCTGTAAATCTGCTTAAACGAAGGCACACGAACTGCAACGTGTCACAATATGCTGAGACCGAGCTAACAACTGGGGGCACAATTGTTAATTAAGATTTTCCCTAGTTCAAGTTCCAAATTGGAAAGCATATTGGATCCTATGGTGACAGAAAAAGGGTGAAGGTTTTTCAGTATTGTCAAGCCCAAATATTCAAAAGGCACAGAAGTGCCAGAACAGCAGACTTAAAAATAGCAATAAGCAGCTTACCTCTACTTTTTTTTTTTTTTTGGCTCTGGTTTTGGGCTGCAAGTCTGACCTTGAGTCACGAATTTCCAAACTTGCTTCCTTACCTATAGGGATTAGAAGAAAAAAAAATACACTATATAAAATATCTATATATACACTATATAAAATATATAAACATTACATAAATATATAAATACACACACATATGTGCATGTATATGCATATATCTGTGTATATATATCTATACATTTGTATACTTTTATAGATTTATATATGCATACATAGAGGGAAAGGAAGCACTCATAAAATACTTATTTCAGAGACTTGAGGCTTTTAAGAAAATCAGACACCTTGAGACTCATGATAAAATATTGATAGTTGTCAAGACTGTGTTTTGTTTCTTCACATGTGAGAGCACAAAGAGTTTCTTTTCCCTCATGTGGAATCTGAGGAGATCCCTAATGGATCATGTCTTATGTAGTTATTTGTACTCTGAACTTGCTGTGAATCGGGGTTCTGACAGCCCCTGTGCCTGTGCAGAATCCCGGGAGTGGTTTCCCTGTGAAAGAGGAGATGACCCTGGCCACCCCATCCCCTACACTCTGCGGTGGTAGCCCGTGGCCAGCCCGCAGGCAGCATGCACATGGTGTGTCTGGGAGTGCCTTGTGGCATATTTAGCTGCACTGTTGGGTGCACAGGACACCTCATGCTCTGCAAAGCTCTCTCCAGTGATGCCTGAGGTGGCATTTACAAGTGTCAGTCTCTTAAGGATGGTGGGTCTGCTTTTAAAAGCAGCTTCAGAACACTGTATAAGCTCTATCTGAGCACAGAATTGCTTACAGGAGGTCGATACAGAATTTAGGATCTAAAATTCATTCAAAGCTGATTGTTAAAGCACAGTCAAAACTTCCACAGTCATTCAGTGGGCAATGATATGGACTTCTTTTAGTACTTTGCCCTTTATCTAGTAACACGGAAAGAAATGCTATTAACTGTGAATATCTGTTTAAGATTATATATGTAGCTATAAGATTTGGATTTGAATGCTTTAAACTCATTGGTCTGTACCTGAGGATATTTTTTTATTTGATAGTAGGGGGAAAAAATTGTTTGGGCTGTTAACAAATTCCAGATATAATGGTTTTGGAAAGGCCAATAGTCTATTGGAATTATAAGGAGAAACAGAGCTGAGATTCTTTAGTCTGGAGAGCACTCAGAGGGATCTTAGCAATGTGAGTAAATATCTGACAGGAGTAAACTAATATGAGGGAGAGTTTCTCTTCCCACAGACTCCCAGTGACAGAACAAGAGGCAATGGACACAATTTAATATGCATGAAATTCCATCTGAGCACAGAAAAACTGCAACAGGGAGGTTGGTCAAGCAGTTGCCTAGAGAGGTGGTGGAGTCTCCATCCTTGAGGGTATTCAAAACTCAGCTGTATGTTATCCTGGACACCTGATCTATCTGACCCTGCTTGAGCAAAGGATTTTTGTTCTATGATTTCAAAAGGTCCCTTCCAACCTAAGTAATTCTGCAAATTATTCCTCTCTGCTCCAGGTGAAATGTTAGAAGGCTGTCAGATATTAAAATATTAGGTGATAAAACTCTGTAATATCCCCCTGAAAAAAAAATCACTAGGAGTAAGAAATGAAGAAATGCTGAATTTTCACATTGCTGTTGTCTGGCTCCGATATCCCCGGTGATGACCTGCCGTACAATTTTTGGCAATCAATGGTAATACACCTAATGCTCATGTGCCATAAACACAAGCATTTAAAGGTAAGTTTACCACACTTAAGCTATCCTGCTACACCAACTGAAGGTGAGCAAGTCCTGAAGAATCTTTGTCAGAACATGGTAACACAGGGAGCAGAGGTAATTTCTATTCATTGTTTTAATCTGAGATATGGAGGACTGACACATGCTGATTTCTTTAGGGAAAAAAGATATATGAGGAAACAGAGTGATAAATGTGAGCAGTGAGCTATAAAAGGGTCCTTTTGCAGACAATATCACCATTTTACCTTTTGAGATACTTTGCAACCCTTTTTATCAACATGAATAATACATTGCAGTGATGAATTTCTCCTAGGCCAATTCACATTAGAAGAAACATTGTGGTGAGAGCAGATGCTGTAGTCATGATGGCACATTGAGAAATTGTCCATCAGATGGCATGGTAACAAACAGCTTTTGCAAACAATCCAAAATATATCTACAAAACAAAAACCATCCCACAGCCCACCTGCTCAACAGAAAATTCAGGGAAAAGCTTTCAATATGTCTTTTTAGAGATACCCTCCTAGGAAGATGTTGATGAACTGGGGAAAGTCTGCAACAGATTGTTTTATGGAGGAGGAAGATAGAAATATTGGTTGTTTCAGCACTCCCAGAAGTAGAATTATCCCAGCTTGCAAAACAATTCAGTCTTGGTTACTTAGCATGCTTTAAAAATGTTTTAAAATATGTCTGTCATAGCTACTGATAAGGCAACTATCAAGGACCATGTTATGTTATCCTGAATCTTTTCCCTAACCCAGAATTTCCCTTAAACTTTTTTATGAGTTTCTATTTTCAAGGGAACTGATGTAATGTCACATAAATTTTCTCACCTGTATTTTTTGGTGTGTTCACTAATTTGGTCTGAAAGCTACTGTTTTGTTTTGCTGATGAGTGGTAGAAAGTGTGGGGGGAAATGCTTTGGGATGGTAGAAATGTGGGTAACAAAAAGAACACAATCAATACAAATTGAAGGTGTGTGGGAAGTGCGAAGCACTCACAATAAAATAAAAAGAATGGAAGCAAAAAATGAAACCTACTGCTCTCAAAGCATACAGGCATGAAAACTCAGGGAAAAAAAAAAAAAGGGGCAACATACTGAGGCATGAAAGGGCTGAAAAATAAATGTCAAGACAGAAGAAAAATTCAAATGAAAAAACCTGCAAACAGCACCCTTCCAGAATTGCAAGCTTACCAGAAGGTAGATATTTTAACAACAAAAAAAGAGCATCAAACACCAGGAGCCAAAAGAGTATGTGCTGACACACACTGTAATGCTAGTGGGTCTGAGAGATACATGTGTGTCTCGTGACCTGAAGCAACACTCTCACCTTCATTGCTTGAAGTCTGCCTCATTGTGTTTGGAATAAAAGTAGTCTGAAGGAAAGCTGGAGAAATAGACATATACTGTAAGATTTTATTTATTTATGTCAGCAGAAAAAGATGATATTGCAGCTTGAATAACAACTCTACCTTTCATGCAGGGTAAGTAACGCATTCAGCTGTTGGAATACAATACAGAACCATTGCAATATCTGAGCACTGTCACAACCTTGAAACAGCCAAAAAGCTCCGTAGCTGCTTCTGAACTGTCTCTTACAGATGAATATTTCTTAAGGTAATGTTTCTTGGGGAAGTCTAAATTTTATTTTAGAACAAAGAGAAACTTTCTCATGCTCTAAATAAGAGCATTACTGGTGTGAGATTTTACTTTAGATTAAAAAATGCATTCATGAGGAACTTTAAAGGCAGCACATCAGCATTTGCCACATGGATGAACTCATGAGAATCATTTGCAAATATATATCAGATAATATTTAATGCGTGTCTTCAGAACTCCCTTGCTCTGTCTGTCACTTTATCTCCTCACTTTCCCCTGCTTAAGGCTTTTTTTTTTTTCTTTTTTTTCTTTTTTTTTTCCCTGTTCGTGCAAGCTTCAGGGATTTATCGTGTTCCAAGTTTCAGCTGCAGACAGGTGCTTACACAAGTAAGTAAGCACCATTTTCAACTCAGCTCTGCTAGCAGCTTTATGAAAGCTTTGTGAAGCTTTTTGCTTCAAATTGAAAGCACTGAACCCAACCATATATTTCAGAGGGAAAAGTAGATTTCAACCTGTGTTGGTTCTGGCTGGGATGGAGTTAATTTTCCCCATAGCAGCACTCATGGTGCTGTGCTTTGCTTTGGCAGATGGAAAGGTGTTGGTAATACACCAATGTTCGGTGCTGCTGTTCATTATTATGACATTTGTCTTCCAGAGCAACCACCGGAGTTTTCAAAGCCCAGCTTCCTGGGAAGTAGCCGGACATACCTGCTGGTGGGATGTAGGGAATAAATACCTCAGGGTGGTATCTTTATTTAAACCCAAATTAAAAAGTTGGGATACATCATATTTGTATCCTACCTCCTGAACCTGAAACAAATAGCATGGGAAAACAAGGTCTATGGTTAACAAAAAGGTACAGCATTCTTATTTTCAATGCTTATGTGTATACTTATATATGTATGTGTGTGCTGATACACATGCTTAATACACACATTAAAAGGCATTAAAGAAAAAAAGGGGAAAATCCAAACCCATAACAATAAAGTCTTACACTGTCTTCATATTTTCCTACATTACTGTGGCTTCATTTAGCAAATGGGAGAAATTGTGAAGTTATTAGATTTGTTTAAGCAAATAGTCCTCAATAAAATAGCACATTTACAAAAGGCTTTATTAAATAAAAATTTAGGAATCAAATATAAGTCTTCATTTGAGATACATGTTTTGCATTAACGTATCTCCTTTGGCTAAATATCAAAGTTGATTTAAGCAAGGCTTGTGATTACAAAAGCATCCAACTGATAATCTTTTATTTATCTATTGATATTTCCATGGTAACTGCTCTAAAGTATATAGAATGCAACTGAACTGGGAATTGATTTAACCTATGTGCCTTGGTATGTTAAGTAGACAGGTTAGCAGTTGTGCCAGGTTTCCTAGATTCCTTAAATATATGACTTGTCCTTTCATTGCCTGCAGATAACAGCTGTGAGGATCTATGAGGCCTTAGAAGAGGATCTCTCACAAACAATTTGAAATAGGTATGTTGTGCGGAACATATCTATGTCACGTTATACAAGACTGAGTCAGTGTTTTAAAAATTTTGCTTCAAAAAGAAAATATATCCCATTGAAATTTCACTGTACTCTTAAAAAAATAAGTATTTCAAATAATGGTCTGGAGTTGTTACCAGCTAGTCTGGCTTCCTGTGTGACAAAAGCTTTGCAATTTTATTCATAATTTCCTATGGTGGAAATTACTTTTTCTTTATTAGCATGTTGTCTGTGTGGTGTCAAGTCAAATTAAGGATTTTTTAACATTTGTCTTGAGTTTTATAGAATTTCTGATTTAATCTATTTTCTGATTTCTGTTTTGCAGCTTCTTCAGTCAAATATATGGATTCCCTTCTGTCCATGTAGCAAAACTTATAGAGATTATGAAAGAAAAAAATTATATATGTGTGTGTGTTTGCATTTTAAATATTTTAAATTTCAGGATTAGAAGAGTATAAAGTCCTTAGATGTTCTCCTCTCTCGCGTTATTTTTATTTTTATTATTTTAGTTCTATACCAAGTATACAGTGGCGAAGAAGTCCAGAGCTAGCACCAACTACAGCTAACAGGGAAATTCTTGTTGCCAATAGTGAATTTCATTTGAGACCAACTGTGTGCCCTTCTGGGTATGTTCTGTGGATGGAGCAAAACTGTAAGTGGAAGGCTTCAGCTGCTAGAGTGGTTGGTATGGAAAGAATTATCAAAGACCTCTCAGTTCAGCTATTTGTGCTGCCCTCAGTAAAAGTGATCAGAAAAACAATCTCAGAAGAAATTGGGTGTTATTTTGTTTTGTTTTGTTTTGTTTTTTTTTGACAGGAAAACAGAAATTATTTTTTGTAAATATACAGCAATGCAAGCCACAAAACAGCAAATGAAATAAAACCATGAGTGAACTGCACACACAACATTCTGCAGGACAAATTATGTCTCGAATATAGATTAAATCAATTTCATGCACAATTTATTAGGGCTGTCACGGATGGCCTGCTCTAAGTCAGGGCCTAGGTGAATTGAGTTGTTCACCTAAAGCAGTATTTTGTGGTCCTTTAGAGTAGAAATGAATTACCATAGCAAAAAAATAAGATAGGTTAGCCAGAAAAGGGAGAAAAATATGTAACTTGAGAAGGGCATTTTTACTTCGCAAACTGTTGATTAGTTGCCTATAGATAAACATATCACCACTCATTCTGAAACACTGATGGTAAACATTATTCACAGCTTGCAAATTTGGCCGCTTTGGCAAGCCTGTCTTCTATAAAGACCATCTACTATATTCAGAAAACCTCCAAGATTTGTTGTTTGAAATTATTTTTAACTAATTCCTGCTACTTAATCCCTACACATAGCAGAGTTCAAAAGTATTATACAAAAGAAACAGATCTTTGAACTGTCTTGAACCACAAATCAATATAATTTATTATATACCATCATGCCTTTACCACAACAGAAGCAATTCTCTAAAGATTGCATACAGCACTGATTTTGCATTTTTTTTTATATCATAGTTAAAGTGAATTTTGCTGGCATCACTCCACTCCTTATCTATTTCATATGGACCCCTCCAGGCCCAGAATTAGATGTGACAGGGAGTCTCATCACCCCAGTGTCCTAGTAATGACACAGAATATGTATCACTGTATGTCAGCACCAAACCAAAGTTGGCACAGACATCACGATAAATTTAGAAATAACTGCTATGCTAGTAATCATATGCTGGAAAAATTATACTAAACTTACTCTCATCTTTTTAAAGTTCTAACAACCATGCAAAAGTAACAGAGGGCAAATAGAGAATGATGAAAGAGTCTTTTGATTTCAGATTCCTAATCTTCTCCTCAATGGGCCAGTACAGCTTCAGTTCACCCACCCAGCAGTAGTTTTTTATCCCAGGGTGTGTACATAAAAGACTTCAGTTTCCAAGATTGACTTCACTCTCCCGAGCACTCAAATCTAGCAATAAAGGCTTCATTCAAGGTAAACAAAAAAGCATTTGACTGAAAATAAAAACTGGAATCTAACTCTTTCTGTTCTTTATTCTCAGTTCATTCCTCGGGAAGGTAAGTGCCCCAGTGTGTTGAGTGGTTTGGTTTTTGTTTTTATTTTTTCTTGCTGCTGTCCTACTTCACTTATTGTATTTCATGATTAGAAGCTTTTGAGGCAGCCACCAGGACCTGCTGTCATCTGCTGGCAGCCTAGGGCATAATACTGAAGCAAAACTTGTTGTTTTGCTGAATTACTTTCATCTATCCTTAGATAAGACAGTCAATTACATCCATACTTCTTCGGGTAGACCTCTGTGCTGTGTTTAATGCTATTGACTGCTATTACATCCATCTTCACTCTGCCAGGCCTCCTTCCAGCCTCAGTGTGGTTAAGCCACGTTGTGTTGTGACCTGTGGTCCTGACCACAGCTGACTGTCATCACGGAGAATGGCAGATTCTGTTCACTATGGTTCATGTCTTGGTTTTTGTTCAGCTCTGGGCCTGTGTGACAAGGGCTCAGACACCAGGCTCTCCTCCAGGACCACTTTACAGGGTACATTCTGTCTGGGGGTGGCCTGGTGAGGTCTGGAGGGCCATGGGGCAGTGCAGTGCCCTCCCTTCCTGACCAAACCATTTCCTCAGCCACGAGCAAGGACAGCCAGGTTGGACGGGGGATATTAATGGGGGTCAGGCACAGCCTGGCACCCTTAAGGCACCGCCAAGGTCTCTGATCCTCCTGGGAATGGGAACAAGGAGATGTTTGCTTGTTAAGGCCAGGTCCTGGCAAGTATTCTGATTGTTTAGTTCTCTTCCAGGCACCTGCTTGCCTTTTATTTAGAGGCATTCTTATTGGTGTGGGACCTGGTGGGTATGTTTGAGGAAGGAATTCAGAGTTGAGGAACACATCCTGTGCTCGGGGTGCAGCTATAGACAGAGCTGCAGGTTGACACAAGAGGCTGTGAACTGCTGCTGACCCTTTGCACAGCAAAGGACACAGTGATTTGTGGCACAGCCAGGTGGGGGACACTGGGACAAACAGCAGGAGCAGATGGCTCCAGATTTTCCCACTCTTAGACTGAAGATATAAAAGCCCAAGGGTCCCTTTGTTCTTGGTTCTCCTTGGAGGCAACAACTTTATTTATTTATTTATTTATTTAGTAATTTATTTATTTGTTGCACCAATATTAAATTATTTTAAGGATCTGGATGTCTGAGGCTCTGCTATGGGACACCTGGTGTCAAGCTGGTGAGGAAATCTGGTCTGACAGTGTGAGTGCAGCTGTGTGGCCTCAGTCCCATCTCAGGTGGTGAGGATGTGGCTCCTGGATGTTCCAACAGGAGAGTTTCCCCAGTGGTATCTAGCTGTGAGAAATTGTGCCTTCATTCTGGCAATACTTAATACATTCTGTATTTCAAAATTTATAATAGCTTAAAGTGGAATTAATTCTTTTGGTTCTTCTGAAGTCATAGACTAAATGTATTTTGGTCCCCATCATGAATTTGCTGAATATTCTGTTCTGCAAATCCCCATTGGCACGGAAAGAATTTTTATATTGAGATATGAAGATTTTTTCTTTTTATTATATATGCATGTTGGTTTATTTTTTAGAATTTATTTGTAAGTGTAATGACTTTTTGGGGGACTAATCTTCTTCTGAAGATTAGTGAAGCTGGCTGTTGGAGACATTACTTCCTTAAGGTATAGTCAAGCAATACTTTTGCTAGTGCAAATGACTACTTTTACTTCACAGAAATTATTAGGCTTTTTTTACAGTAAATGAAAATGGCAATCAGGTTTTGCTGGACTGCCAAGACAGCCTGAGTGAATCCTTGAAGAAATGAACTTGTTTAATTACAATCATCAGGAGCCTTCTTATTTGCCTTTGTGAGTCTGAGCTCACCTTTTTTTAATGTGGTAAGGCATTACTACAGCCACAGTGAATATCAATTAAAAAAACTTCAGGTAATATAATTTATAAGAAATATCATGAACAGAAAACTGTGGTAAACAGTAGATAAGTAGTGTCATTTTCTATCTGAACTTCTAGATGAATAATTTGATAATCAGAATAACAGCTATAACCACCTACACTAATCACAAAATAATGGCATAAAAATTATACATAGAATTCTATCTTCCTGCCACAAAATTTTTTCAATCCTTTCAATCCTTTTTATTCCTGTTAAATTATTCCTCAGCTGAGGAAAAGAATGAAGGCAGAAAGATCTCCTGCAAACTTGCTTCTTCATCCCTACATTTGTGTTAAGATTTCAAGATTCCAACTTATGTCTTATTAATACTTTCAATCTCTATAAATCATCATATTTTTATTTGGTGATAGTAGTACTGAGACAGACTGTCAGGGGAGAGCAGCCAGTTTCTTCTAAAAACAGTAATGCAGTAAACATGTGTGAAAGTCCTATGGCTCTCCTTCTTAAAGCACAATTGAAAAAAAAAAGTCCAGAAGGATCCAAACAAAACTATCAAAACCAAAAAAAAAAAAAAAAAAAAAAAAAAAAAAAAACCCAAACAAACAAAAAACCACCAAAAGGTCAAAATATCTCTGTTACCAAATAAAGTTCCAGTACACAGACAAGTTTAGAGACTGGAAAAACTAAGAACACAAACTTCTCACAGTTCATTTACAGCAACCAGTTTTCATGTGACAGATCCATTATTTTTTTTCCAGATTTTGCGAGCCAGAAATAACTGGGTGAGAATGAGAATGAGGTGCTTGTGCTTTTGCATTATTTTAAAGACAGATGGGTTTTTTTATACTGTTAATAATTTCTCAATTTAACCGAGTAAACAATAGACACCGTTGAATTTTACTCAGAAAATATTTTCATTGAGTAAAGTGTTAAGACAAAAACAGTCTAAAAGCAGCACTCTAGTTATAAAATAATTCTTTAATTTTGTTATGGCATGGTACAGAAAAAGAAAGTAAAAATATATTTCAGTTAAACAGTATGTAAAGATACAAGCACATGAGCCACTCCTTTAACACTTTGCTATCTATAGGTAACATCATTAAAATTATCAGAAGGGGAGAGAAACAGTAAAGTTACTCTGTGCTTCTTAAGTTCCTTTTAATTTGGAATTTTTGATACAAATTTACAGCAACTGGCTTGGTGAGATTGAGAGAGAGAAGACAGTTTTATTTTAGTATGTGTTTTGCAGAAGCAGATTGATTGTATACCATTTTCAACATATCTGTTCCAAATGTTATTCTTGTGGAGTTTGAATATTACACTTTGTGAAACTTCAGCTTCTCTTTTTTTTTTAATTTTTTTAATTTGCAAATCATAAAAAAGCAGTTCAGTCTGAGCTCCTGTGAACTGAGCAGCACCTCCTCTACTGGAGAAAACTCACACAGCTACAAGCACTTCAAGCAATATCAAACTCTTCTGTAAAGTTACTGGGTTAATTTTGTGAAATCAGCAAAAACTGAGCTTTGCGCATTCACAGACAGAATATTAATGCTTCAGGTCTGTTCCTCGAACCCTTGCGATCAAGAGGAAGTCTAAACATGCCAATCTTAACTTGCATGGCTGTGCTTTTTATGCTTCTCTTTCACAGTGATATATTGCAAGTTACAGTTACAAGGCCAGCTTGGATTTTTAATCTAAAACCAGCCCAAGCAGAGCATTAGAAATTTAGGACGCTCGTACAAACATACTCTTAAACTTTGGAGAAGTGTTTGCTCTTCCTCAAAACAAAATCACTCTGTGACAAAAAAAGATAAATGTTAAAAACACAAACTATAACATAGTTTCTTTTTTTTTTTTTTCTCCTTAGATTGTCTAGAGATCTTAAAGGAGTCTTTCTATTCTGAAAAGGGGACTGCTGTAATGGACTCTTTTGCTTTATGGGTATATGCATCAATGTATTTGTATATATGTGAATGGCTGTGTATATATATATATATGTGTATTTATACACACAGAGATTAAGTCTACAAAATGCCCTTTAGAATTAGTGACATTTTTGCACTGCTTTAATGGGAATTGGAAAAAATTTCAGTTTCCAGATTTTCTTTTATTCCCGTGGAGAGAGTAAGAATATTTCTTTCAATAATAATAATTATTATTATAACAAATTAGAAAGGGGAAGATTACAGGGACCACTGTTATATTTAATTTTTGATTTTCAGCCCTGAAATTTCTGTCAATTTTTTCTTTCTTCATTTAGCTGTTATGAATAGTGTTGTTGCAAGAAGCATCCTGAGTTTTAACACAATCGCCTTTCTCTGCTTCTTTATCACGGCACAAAACCTGCAATGATGGTGAGTCTTCTGTAGGAGTCTCTTTTTATTTTTACTTTTTTATGATAAAATTATAAGTCTCTTTTTTGGCTTGTCTTAGTATCCAGAGTAATGTCACTTGGGTCTCAGGGGCTGTTGAGCAGCAGCAGCAGGTATAAGCTGAGGAAGTCAAGGTACCATTAGCAGTCGTGTCTGCCTTTATAATAGCATTTTCCTCCTCCAGGATTTGTCAGTTTTGCTTTTGCAGCTCAGTCAGCAATGGCATGTGCTGTTTGCCTCCTATCTGTCCATCAAAATAAAGGGAATAATTTTCTCTTGCAGGTGACAAGGCTGCAAAGGAAACCTCTACAGTCTGTTTTGGCTGGCTGTGCAAAGCTGGATTTGCTGCCCTACAGCTGTGATGACCTTTAGTGTTTAGGAATATTTGAGTCCTCTGGATAATTCAATAATGAGCAAATCCTACTCCAACCTACTTTTCTTTTCAGAAGTTGCATTCTTTCTGAACTTTGCTGCTTTCTTTTCACTCAATGTGAAGAATAGTCTGAAGGAAAGAAAAGTGGGGAGAAAACAGGAGAAATGACAGATCTCATTTCTGACGTCAGGGAGATGTCAGTAAAGAAGAATGAGTTGGAGGATACAGATGATCTTCTTGAGAGCTCTGTTCCCACTAGACAGTACTTTTGTCATAAAAGGGAAGGGAAGGTTAAAACAGAAACCCACCATAACCAAGAAAAAAAACAATGTGGTAAATTCCAAAGTTGGTGCAGTGCAAGAATATGAAGAAAGTAGTTGATTCCTGAACCAGAGCTTGGAGAGAAAATAGCCCTAGCACGGAAATCTGTCACCCATTGTGAATCTTGAAAGTTCTGGATGCCACAACATAGCAGCACAGCTTTGCTTTTAATCACTGCACCTTTTCCAAAGAGCTTGCAACAAATGAACTCTGTTATTTAGCCATGGGATTTCAGTCAGAAGTTGTTTTGAATCCTCCTTGTGCAAACAGACTGCAAGTGCATGCCAGACACTTTTGGCTGAGTGAAGATGTTTCAAAGATGTGAATAGTTTGCCTGGGCTGCAGGGAGTTTGGTGTGGGGTTTTTTTCAGCATCCATGATACGAATTAGCTGCAGAACACTTGTCCTGAGAATGCAAATTGTAATTTTAGTTCTGAGAATATTTTGATGTTTGCCACTTCACACAGCGTGCAGTGACTCATCAAAAATGAATTGTGCTAGTAATTTGACGCTTCAGTTAACAAATATGAGAAAACATGCATTATTTTAACAATGGTTAAACGAACATGTATAAGCTTTTATGCAGGAAAAAGAAAGTTTTAAAAATATCTTTTTATATTGCTTTTTGCAAGACATTATGGCATTAGAGAGTGACCTAATTTTGTGGGAGAATTGCAAAACAACTTGAGACTATCTTCAAAATTTTTTGAAGTATTCTTGCAGTATAATCCATTCATTCTTTATGCATTTTCTTTTCTCAAAAGAGAAAAGAAAATCTTTTATTGTGTATATGTAATTTCTTAAAGGAGGACAAAATTCTTCTAGCAAAAAATATCAGTACAAAGGTTGCATATTACTTGTTATTAATAGTGAGTGATTGCCTCATCTTTGTCTGTCTCTCTGTATTACAAGCTAAATTCTCCATAAATGCACATCTTTAGTATACTTTTCATATTGTGCAAATACTTTGAAATAGGGGGCAAAAGTACATTAAAAGATAAGATTATTTATAAGATGAAATTTCATGCAGGGAAATCTTCAGTCCTGACACAAAGCCATAGCTGAGTTCCTGGGTAAGCTGGATGGCACCATGCTTTTAGGAAAGTTAAAAGGGATTTGAATCAAACCAGTGCCTGTAGGGCTTTGTCTTTGCTGAAAATAAAAAAACCCAAAAAGTTATAGGGTATATTTCCCAGAGCAGATTAATTTCAATAGACCACCTGCATTTTGCTCTGAGAGATGTGTGGCAGATGCAAGATAAAAATAATCAAATTCTAATCCAAAATGCATTGGTGTAGGTCCATATAGTTCTAAAATAAAGAAATTCCTTTCATTTTCTAATTACTGAAACCATAATGTGACCTTTTAACTGTAGGAATTAACTAAACCTACTTGATAAACTAATTCATCTCCAGAAGAGCTCTGAATTACTCTGTAGTAGAATTAAGACTTGTCTATTTCAAAAGAGCTAAATCCTTCCTGGTTCTGAGACAGAAATAAGTAAAGAAATATCTGAGAGGTACCAGCACGGATGTGTTTGTACATCTAAAAAGCATTACAACTTTTTCACCAAAGAAGGGGTGAGCACATTAGGGAGATGTCCAAGGTGTTGGAAAATAACAAAAAAGTATGTTTATGAAATCCCAGAGATTTCTGTAACGTTTGTTCCTAAGACAATCATGTTGACCTATAAGTGTGCATATAGAAAACAAAATCTATACTGTTACAGCACACACTATAAAAATGTAAATGCAGCTTGAAGCATGCTTTATTCATGAATGTTTCAAACTACTGAGGCCTTTAAAGGAAAAAAAGATGAAATAGTTTCCCCTTTAAAAAGCTTGAAGATAAAATATGTATTTAAAATAATAAATTATACATAAATCTGATTTATAATTTATTGGCTTTTAAAGTTTTATCACAGAAACAAGGAGAATGGGATATATGTAAATACAAAAATAAGTAAACATAAGCTGGATGATTGTGTGAGGAAAAAGTGAAGTTTTGGGTTTATTTTGGTTTTGGGTTTTTTTGTTTGTTTTTTGTTTTGTTTTTTTTTTTTTAATATAGCTGTAGTCTAAAAGAAACACTTCTAAGACTGCCATCAGAATTCTACTACTCCGAGTATTTTTTTCCATAAGAAATATTATTTTTTCTTCTTTGGTTGTAAACTCTGATGCTCTCTGGCATGCAGTGCTGGTGTTTATCCAGGTCAGCAATCTTCTGTAAGGTAAGGCAATAGGGACATGTCTAAAATACTCAGTTCCCATATTTGTTGTAGTCAGTTAGCCAAGGAGTCCTGATTTTACCCTGTGATTTTTATAATATATCTACCTGAGCTGCATGTCAGAGGCTTGACAGAGCTGCATATTTAATAAAAATAGATGTGAGAATCAGAGGCCATAAAAGAAGAAACATTTCAAGCTTTCTAAACTAATCCTGCAAACCTGAGCAGGGCTCATGCACAGCCTTAACATCACTCAGTGTCTTCCCCCTACTTCAATACAGTGAAAATATGGGCTACATCTAGGCCTATTTAAATGTATGTACATATGTATAATTAGGAATTTAATGGGCTGTGTTGTTCTGATTCATTCAGGATTAGTTGTTAACTGTAAGAAATTGGTTACAGTCATGACTCTACTACAAATTGATTTGGCAGTGGGTGTAGAAAACAGACCTAGTAAGCTTGTTAATAATGCTATCAACTGCATTCCAAAAATATTCTGATTGCTCTACTTTATGAAACCTTCCTGAGCTGTGCAGCTGCCAAGGCCACACAGAATTAAGGTAATAAATAAGGGTTTCCACTTGGAAATTTTGCTGTCAATCTCATGACTGTTTGAGACTTGTTCAAAGACTGCCTGGTTTTTCATGCTTGCCCACTACTCCATAAACCTATTAGAAAACAGGTTACTGGGCTTTTTTGAGGGTGAGTAATATGAATTACTAAAAAAAAATCCCAAAACTTGATGTTCAGACTTAGAAGAAAACAATAAAACATAATACATGATTTTATATTTAACATTTTTAATATATATTTTAGGTTGGAGGTTAAAAGAGAAAATGCTTGTCCTTCTTCACTACATTGAGGTGACCATTTTTACCAAAACAATGAATTGATGATAAAATATCTTGAAAGAACACTTATATTTTAATTATCTTAAAATTTAGTGGAATTTTGCATTTAGTAACGAGTTTAGTAAAGAAAATTGGACAAAAAGTAATAAAGCAGTAGGACTTGAACTAGTTACTTTTATGATCCCCTAAGGTATTAGAGACCGAAAGAAAACAAACATCTTAATAAATAAGTTGAATACTAATAGAGACTACTTGTCTCTGGACAAGGGGTAAATTATAGCAGTGATCATTCTCTGTTTTTCACTATATCAGCTTTTTTTTTGGTTTTTTTTTTTTTTTTTTTTTCTTTCTGTGGCTGAACCAGAGGGAAGTATTTTGTATGCAGGACAGCTTGATTAAGGCTAAACTACTGGTAAATCATGAGTGTACTTGAAAAATTTTGTCCTTTTCAAATCACAACGGCACAAAAAGAAAATCACTTGGCAACACCTAAGGATGTGAGGCCAGACCCTGAGAGATCACTGGAATGTCTGAACTGCTTTTGTAACTTGGCCAGTTCTTTCACAAGTCTGGTCTCTTTTTAGCCATCTAATATTTTCCCATTAGTGTTGCTAAACAACCCCTTTTTCTGATGCACTCTGCAGATACCTGTCTCAGACTGTATTTCATTTCATTCTGTCTTTGAAAGGGCATAATCTTGTTTCTCTTTACTCTGTTACAGCTGTGTAAATTTAAATTAATTTATTTTCTTCTTAGGTTTATACAGCCAACAAAAGAATTCCATCGCCTCTAGATGCTCACTGTCAAATATTTGAGTGTAGCAGCCATAAAATGTTGATTAATTTTAGGTAATTCTTGGAACCTGGATCTTTCATTTATGCTTTTGAATAGGAGTGGAGCTTTTTGTAAAATTTGGTGACTATAGCAAGGACTGGTGGTACTGCCAGTATAAGTTACAATTACGCTTGAAACTTTCCTACTTTAATTGTTATAGATAATCCTCTCAGTAAAGCTTAGTCCTTCATGAAGAATATGAGTTTTAAGTATCTGAACTGTAGCTTCAGTGAAACCCCATGTGAAGTATTTTAGTTTTCTGCAAAATTGTAGGTCTGTCAAGGAAAGATCTTCTGGAATCTTTCTAATAAATTTTCTTCAATTTATTGTGTGTTTTATTAAGGAAGATTGCTGGAAAGAACCTGGGGTTTCTAAATTTATTGTAAAACTTCACTTCCAACAGCTTTCCATGAGGAAAAAATTGGGAGTGACTTTAAACTTATACCAATCATAACCTGGGATTAATACAGGAATTACTGAATCTTCACATTTCTTTGATGTGCTAGAAATATCTTAATTTCTATTAGAAAATATTTGTCTCTTCCCTCTGCTGACAGTTGTTGTGCTCCTGGCTGTTGTTGTTACCAATTACCAAGGTAAGAATAGTCTCTTATTTGTGAGGTTCTGAGCCTTCAAATTGGTAACAAAAAAAAATGAGATAGGTTTTTAATTTTAGAATTTCCCAGGCTTAACCAGATTTACTTTATTGAGAAGTTAATACTTTCAGAATTTGATAAATAAATGCCAAAGCTGAAATGTCAAGTGATCCTAATTAATAAGTTAGAAGCATGACACTTGTTCTGTCCTCTTTGTTTTGGCTGTATGTTCACGGTACTCAATATTATGCATGTGGTCCCATTCACTTTTATGAATAATATAAATATCATACTCTTATGATATTTATGTCATATACCATTTTCATTTACTTTTCAGCCTCAATCTACTTAATAATGGATACAAAGAGATAGAGTCTTATTTTTCTTGTGTCTCTTCTCTAGCAATTTTTTCAAAATACAAGGATGCTACATAGATAATAATGGATGTACCTGCACTGAAAAACTCTGAGCTACATAGGAAATGGCTGTTCGTTAAGGATTTGTCCATTATTTGGGGCATCTAGATTTGTGATGTCAGAGTACTCTATATTTTGCATGCTGAAAGCAGACATTCCATAGGGTTCAATTGTAGTTGGCTTTTTAGATTGTATCAAGATGCCTCAAAGTATGTATTCAAGCACATAGTTTGTGAACACCTATGGGGGAAAAAAAAGGTTTGATTTTTATTGCTTTGCCCAGCATTACACACATATTTTGAAGGAGGCTTTGGAGCATAATCCAATATTGCAAGGCAGGATAAAACTGATTTAACCATGCCACCAGCCTTTCTGACACCATCCTGTTCATAATGCAGTTTCCAGCTGCTGCAATGAAGGGTGAAGAGGACATACTGAAAACAAGTTCATATTCTTAAATGTCTTTCAACAGGTGCCAGGTTGATGTGTGTGTAAATATATAGACACATATATATTTACCCAAAAGCCGTATGAAAGTGCCTTTTCAGAGATTGTAAAATCTGTGATGTTGTGGGTCAGTTCAGTCCTTGCTGTTCCTAATTTTGAATTCCTGATTGTTGCAACCACTTCTTTCTTTGTATGTTTTTATAGTTAATCTTTCTTTTAGACATATTTACTTTATATATGTTTTTATATAGATGTTTGACTTCGTGTTGCTCACTCTCTGGTATTTTAAGGTACCTTTTTCAGAGATTGGTGTCATTTAATGAGGCATATTTAGGGATAGATTTTTGTTAATTGATGCCTAATTCTGTGGTGCATTTCATGCAATCCTTGTGATATTCTGAGGAATACATGAAAAAGACAAAGAAGAATTTTATATGAACTGAGATTTGCTAAAACAGGTGTTAAAAAATATATATTTTACTCTTTAGACACACATTTTAAATGTTGTGAGGTAAATATATTTGCATTAAAAGCAGTTTAATTGATGTTTACCAAGGTTTTCTATTGACATTTTTTTTTCCATTTCAATCCTCCAGTATAAAATTTTTAGATTTCATGATTATCTATTTTGTAAGCACCTCATCTTCCAAATCTCCAGTCAGGCTTGCCATGCTCGCAACACTAGTCTAATATCCATGCTGATTTCTCTTTTCTTATATCTTATGAAACATGATTGGATACTTTAACCAAGCTAAGTTATGTTCAGAATTACTAATGCAATTCTGTGATCTAGTTTACTCGTAATTAAAGCTGCTGTATAATATTACCTCTTCAGAGTTGCCTCCAAGGCTCTGCCAGAGAACCTAATTGTTTGGATTAACTTAAAGTAAAAGTCTAGTTTATGATCATAAATGTGCCCCACAGGAATTTAGTTACCTGGGCTGGGGCACATTACAAACTGTGGTTTAAGAACATGCACTTAAATGCACACCTATTAAGGCTCATTCTTTTCCCATTTACGCTGGTATAAATCACACTGAAATTGCCAGAACTACACTGCTTTTACGGCATTATACTGGGAGCAGAGGAAGGCTGATTAAATTTATGTTAATTGACACTAATTGGCAGTAAGGCCTTGAAAAGGATCAAGTTTTTAATAAAGCATTAAATAGACAGATGATCTGTCTAAACCAACCAAAGGCATTTTCTTAATCTAAAAATCCTGCTGCCTTATTATTCATGTCCTAAATATAATTTCTAAACTAAAATCAGCTTACCAGTCCTGGACTACATGTAGTCCTAGAGCATTGTCATAATTAATGCTGGTTTTGCTCTCCCATCTCAAATAATTTTCCTGTTGGTGACCTACCCCTCCAGTGTCAGGGTAATTCAACACAAAACTTCAAGGAACATTTCCTTCCCAGCTCGGTAGCCTCACTCCATTGCTCTTGACTTGGAGCATCTACTGAATATTCTATTCCTTTCTTCAACTGCAAACCTATGTTTGCCAGGTTACACTTGCAAGAACCTTCTTCCTAATTCTCTGTCCTCAAAGCCACCTCGAAGTGATGTCAAACTTTCTTAAAAGTTGGAGGAAAAAATATGACAGGAATGACAGAAGCTATTCAAAAAAATAATGGCTTCTTGTAGCCCACAGAGTCTTCTGCATTTCCTTCTTCCTGTGGATGTTACAGAATCCTGCTGAATTGATATTCAGTATTTGTTCTGTGTATGTGTAGTGCATAAAGTATTCAAGACGAGGCAATGTACCTATGTGTGCTTTATATATATGTATGTATTAAATATTGTATATGTATGAAATATATATGCAAATACATACATACACAAATATATACAAAATACATATCTATATATTTGTAGTATGTATAGAATATTTATATATAGACACAATATATTTGTGTATAGATTTAGATTCACTATTGATATTTTTTGCTACTGATATCTGGTTCAAAACAGCATTGATGATCTCCAGATATGTGACGTGTAAGTTACTGCTCTGTCCAGTTAGTGATCATCAGAACTTCCCTGTCCCTCATGTGGGTGTTCTTAGGAGCTCTGTACTGGAGTCCTGCATATAAAAAATACTGCACTGTTTTTGACAATAGTCTATTCCAAATCCTGGAAGTGTGGTTAGTCCTAATTATGTAGAGTATAGATAGCCAGTAGAGGCTGTGTTGGAACCTGAGGCTCTCAGATTGGTGCTGTGATCCTTCTGTAATATGGTCATTCTGCAGAAAGTGCTCAGCTGCTTATTTGTCACTGTTTGAAATTTTGCAAGTTAAGGTTAAAATCATGAAGCAGTTTTGCTTTTGTTTGGCTTTACTGATGAACCCTTTATAACCTAAGTGTACATTTTTTGATACTTATTCATGATTTAACTGTGTTACAAACCCACTGTTGTCACTGGAATTCTTTCCCTGGTATGACATACATATAACTGCCTCCCTCATTATTTAAACTTACTTTAAATGGAGACCCTCTACAGGATCTGGCTAGACTAGATACTTAGAGTACTGAACAGTGAATCTTATTCTGTGTTCTAAGCTGCTGAAAATACTAATTTTAAATTTAAATTTGGACTATGGGTTTGCAGATGTAATATTTTAGATGCAATTAAACACAGATTAAAAATTTGATTGCAATTTGCTGTAATTTAAACACCTAAATCCCTGTTCATGACCACTTATTAAGGATTTAGACATCCGCATACAAATTATACCAAATTCCATTATAACTTTTCAGAGATGATTCTCCCCAGGGTTAACCAGTGCATGAAAACTAGTGCTTTACATAGTCACTTGGTGCTCTGAATATTTTTTTATGGTTATTGGATTAGTACTGATATTATTTAGATATTTAAAAATCCAAAGATGGAATGAAGAGGGGAAAAAAAACCCTGCTGAGCTCTGGTTTCTTATTTATTTTTTAATATTAATATGCATCTTATATTTCTCCATTAGAATCAAATCAATCAGCTCCTGACTAGAAGTTTTAGAATAAAGTTTGTCACAAAGCAATTTTTTTCCTTTAGTTTAATCATGCATGTAAAATTTAAATCCTTTAGAAGATGGCTGATAAAGAAACCCTGACACATACTCTTGTATCAGCAGCAACACAAATATATTGCCATACTAACAAAATTCCATCATTTTCTTATTAAGTGAACATTCATGCTTCTAATTCAACAATTTATTCTCAGTGGATCCTTGCTAATAGTAACCACAGCAAAGGGGACCTGCAGGGAAGTGCTGTGTATATTTTTTTCACATTCAGCTCCTGAGTTCTGAATATGTTACTTTTCAGAAAAAATGAAGCGATTTCTCCCTGGTGAGATTTTTAGCTTCATCCTCTGTAAAATCTGTATCAAGCAGCCAGGTAGAAAGAAGTATCAGTAATTTACATTACTGCCATGTGTCAAGCAATGCTTCTCCAAATTTAGGAAACAAAGCTCTGTGACAGAGAGGAGGGAGGAAGTACAGGTTTTTAAGAAGCATTGATTCCCTTGGATGTTGGTTATGCATCACTTGTCTTACTATTTCCACCACTGCTTTCCTTATTGTCAGCCTTCCCAGGCTTTCTGCACATTTTCTCTGTCACGTATTCTCCAGAAATTGCATGACACTTAATACTATCTGATCTGAAATATAACTCTTCATTTTCTTCATGGACCACTTCAGGCTGTCTGCACACTTTACCACACAAAGGAAAATTCCCCGGTGTATATCAGACATTAATTTTTACAAATATGTGGAAAGAAAAAATTTTGGGAATAAATTAGTTTTCTACTGCAATTCCAGGATCAACAACAGCTTCATGTACTTGGCTTGGGCAAGCATCCAGTAAAGTGAATGAGTGAAGTCTGAGTTGTAGCACCTGCAGACTGAGAAATATTTTTTCTTGAGGTATACTTGTAATGTTTCATGATTTATCTTTTTATGGACTGATTCCAGGCATAATCTGATTATTCTCAGTTGCTTGTTTTTATATTTGTTCACAGACTGCTGTTCTATGAATAAGCTAAATAAGGTCTTGCTGTCCTTCCCATGAATCTGTCAAGCTCTACGGTCTCTTCAGTATCCAAAATATTTCAGTGATAAGTCAGTAGATGAAAAAGTCCATTTACTTCTCCATGTCAAACTCATCTCCCTGGTTTTCCCTACTATTACTTATGAAGGAAAATTTCTAATCATCAATAAAAATTATTTGTAGATTAAATTATTTAAAAATACCTCTGTACTTTGAATCAGATAATTTACTGCTATATTGTTCTGATACCTTAAAAATCTTCACCATTTATTGTTGGAATCTCTTCCCTGCCCAGATTTAAAAGAAAAAAAAAAAATTGAGATATCCCCAGGATCTAGAATGCCGTTTCCAATTTAGAATTGCCCCCTAAGTCTGTCACAAAGATAGATAACCCCACTTAAATTTGAATGGATTTGGGTCTTTTTAATTAAAAAACCCAGGCAAGAAAAACACCAAAACAAAACCAATATACCACAATTTCTGTAGCTGCCCTGTGCACCTATATGCCCTGACATAGTTCTTCACCAAAAATCATTAAAAAAATAATAATATTGCAATTGTCCAATTTCATACAAAAATAAAGTGACAGCTTTGTATAAATTATATAGGTAGATTTCATTCACTTGAACCTAATTATTTTTTATTGATTTAGTATCTTTTCAGATAATTATAAATTGGGAAGCATCCAGACATGAGGCTTCAGCATCCAGAAAATTCAGATGAAAGGAAAACCAAAATGAACACACTTTTTGTTTAGTAACAAAGATTCAAATGAGGAGCACAGAATTAAGAATATGCCAAAGCGGCACCTTTTTTGAAGTTCTTTATAATAGGAAAAAAAAACCCAAACAAAAATGACAAAGTAAAATAGGACTGGCAGTCTCTGTAATCTGTAGTCATTAATGTCTCAACAAGTCTCAAAATCTGAAAGACTTTGTCCTGGCACAAGCACCTGTGCAAATGAGAACCCCTGATCCAAAGACATTGTCCTTCAGCTTCTCTAGGCTTTCTTAGGATTTTCTGATAACTAAAAAGGCTTAGGATTCTTCAGCTGAAAAGCACTTGCCAGAATGAGCCAGTGCTGCTTGCTTAGTCCTGTATGTTGTATATTAGGTTCCATTAAAACTCAAGAGGGTGACCAAGAGGGAAAAACCACTGAAACTTGTAATAAGTTTGTTTTAGCTGCTTTTTCTTCTGCTGTATTTAACTTTTAGAAGATTTACTGATATACAGCTAGTCTGGCCATGGCTGTTTTAGATACTCCAATACACTTGTCAGTTTAAAGGAATTTTAAACTGGAATTTTTGGATTTGACTTTGGCTGTTGTCCAAGTGGGCAAAAAGGTGTGCTCTAGCAGAAAGGTTTGTTTGAAGTAACAGATTAAAAATGCATCTGCAAATCAATGCTTCATACAGAATAAACAGAAAAACATAAAGATTTCTGTTTACAAAACTGAAAGCATTCAGACTGCTCCAGCAACAGAATTAAGTAGTTGTAATATTCCTCCAAAAGCTAGACATGATTTCTTGTTTTGGAAGTAAAAACTATACAAAGTAGACAAATAAGCAAGGGAATTTCCAGACAGTTACTTGTTAAACATTTTTCAAGAGGAAAGGTGTGAGCCCGTGTGGCATTTCTAATGCCTGTATTAATTACTGGAAATACGAGATTGAAAAATCAGACGTGGCAAAACTCTCTTTTCCCCAGGACCAAAAGGGAAAGTGCTGTGAAACAGTAAACACTAATTCTTGGAGGAGAATGTTTCTGGATAAAGAACCAAACCCTAGGAATTACTGAGAAGAAGATGTTCTAGAAAAAGGGTTATGCTATTCCAAGACTTTTGTGCAAGAGTCTTTTAAAATAATATGCTGAGGTCACACATTTTGTGTAATGAAACCACAACAATTTCTGTAAGACATAATCTTAGTAGGAGTAATTTGGAGAGAAGTAAATTTTAATTGCATTTTCATTTTTGCTCTTTTCCCCTAATAATTTTTAAAGGGGAAAAAAGTGATAGTTCAATGTTTTCTAGCTCATCCATGCTATAAACTCTTTGGTACAGTACCTCAATCTCATTGATTCTTCTTCTCAGATAAAAGATTCTGTCTTATCTTTTCAAGTTTTCCTGTTATGACCTCCTTTTCCTTAGAATGTACATTCCTTCAAATCAGGATTTTATGTTCCCACTCATCAATAATCAAACCCAAAGCAGAGTAGAAATTATTCAGATTTATATTCTGCATTGGACCAGACATTAGATTGTCACTCAGAGAAGCTCTGAAGTCAGCTCTGATCCATAGGGGTTTCTTAGCAGTTTACCTCGGAAGACCTCAGAACCCAGGTAAGACAGCAGAATGCTATGGTGCACCAGGGATTCACTGACATTGAGATACCAGAGACACTCATTGAAGCTCACAAGGATAATACACAGCCAGCAGCAGATGGATGGGGCATATCTGTATTCAGTTCTGACTGGAATAAAAAACCAAAATATGGTCTAGTGCTCATCTGCCAATTATCACTTCTGTATTTTTTTTCCTTTTCAAAATAGTGTACTTTTTTCACACTGTTGGTTGGGTTTTTAATATTTTTTCTAATGATTTTCAGTTGGCAGGTGCATTGTCAAGAAAACAAAATGTCCCTCATCAGGTGAAATTAAGAAACCTACCTTTTGTGAAATACAGGAACTTCCCTTTCCTAGCCCTCAGCAGTTTCAAACTCAGGGAGAGAGCAGTGATGTCTACATCCCTTTATGATTACAGGATGGAGGTTTCAGCAGGAGCCCAGACTTTTCCCATGTAGAAGAAAATAGATGCCAAATCTGAATTCCGGAGTCTGCAAGGATTCTGAGTTGGTGCTTTCCAGAGAGGACCTCAGCAGAAGGTGGTAGCAGGTAAGAACTGCTTTCACAGAAATTATATTGCATTTTTGAGAGGCATGGACATAAGGCTCTTACAAGAAACCACAGGAATCTCTTCAGACCTGCAAATATAACTGGGCTTTGAATGTCAGGTGATGGCAACTACAGATACAACTTCACTTTGTATCTCCCTAAATTGCCTTCTCTATAGAGGATCTCAAGGTTGTTCGCATGAAATTAAGTACAGTGTTGTCAACTCTGAAAAATCCCATAAAATCTTCATTTTCTTTCATTTTTGGGTGAAGGTTTCTATATCACAGTCTTAATACTTTTATTTTTTTCTTAAGGTGCATAATTTTTTCTTTAAAGAGATATAAAGGAAGTGGAAGAATAGATTTGCAGGAAGTTGCAGGGAGTTGTTTCAAGGTCTGGTTTTGTTTCTGTGTTCTAGAGGGATGAGGAGAAGGATCTTACTGATAATAGAGAGAATTTTCAACTGAGGCAGTATCAAAAAGTATCTTCATAAACCTCATTCTGAATTAGTGATATAATAGTGGCTGTCATATCTATCAAGAAGGTAAGCCTTACTTATTATTCCTCTAATCACCAAAGAATCTATTCAGTGTGAGAAAGTATTACTGCATTATTTATACTACTGTGTGTTGAACAACTCGTGTGGAACTATCTTTCCTTTTTTGTAACATCATGTTTTGGAGATCGTACTTTACCAATAAAGCCTGTGATGTTCAAAGTGAATTAGAAATGTAAATTACACTTTGTTATGACAGAAAAAGAGCTCCATGGTATATATTTTTGACCTGCCTATGTATGTTTTACATATGATTAAATGATCATAAAGTATATATTGATCTGTATTACTTATACTTCCCTGCCTGGCATTTGAAACTTCAAGCATGAACCTAATTTCATTGTGATAAATACAGACTTTGAGTAGCATAAATTAAACAACAACAGCTATTTAGTATATAAAAGTTCTTTTTAAAGACATAAAATCACTGATGAGTTAAAAATTACAGAGTGATGACAGTTTTAGTTTTGAGATGATTCCTTCTGTATTGTTACTGTTTTTCTTGTGTTTCCTTCTGTTTCTACAGTATTATATTTATTTCTCAAAACTGATATGCCAATTAGGGAAGATTTAGCCACCACTGAGCAAAAATGTACCCTACTGAGCTACAGTGGTATTTCTTTTGTCATAATATATCAAATAGGCATTTAAACAATTAGTAAAAATTGCAGTAAATATTTTCACTCTTTTGGCTTATTAGATGTAAATTAAGAATTCACTGGATTAGCAAAGCGAAATATTTAGAAGTTAAGAGAACCACAAAATTAGGTTGTATATGAAAGCCTTTCTCTTTGTCTTTTAAAAATAAGTTCTTAAAAACTAAAGTCTAGAAGAAGAGAGTTTGTAATGTACCAGAAAAAAAAGATATTAGTTTAGATTTTTCTTCTGTATTTTGTGTACAATTTTTTTTTTCCTGTTCAACCCATCAGACAAAAAGACAATAAAATGATACAAATCTGCTGCTTGAGGTCAGCCTATCAGATGAAAATTGCGCTCAGAGCATTAAGGGGAATTTCTAAGTATTATTTTTTGTACATCCACTCATATTATAGTTTTTGTACTGAAAGTGGAAGTGACCAAGAGTACAGGTAAAAAAAGCAAGGTAGGACTAAAATGGGAGAGTTAAAAGTTTTCCCTGCTGTTGGAGAACTGTGAGTGTATGATTGAGAGGTGATATAAACTTAGTATTTTTCTTCCTTTTCTGAGTGCCTGCCTTTCCACAGGAGTTTTCACCTTTTTCAATCTTACAGAGAAGTCGATCTCCTCTTTTCAGATGTTTAATGAATAATGGTTATTAACACCTACACATGCTTATTGTACCGTGTAAGGTTTCCTTCTTTATCTTTTTCCTTGGGAAAGACTCACCTTGGAGCTATAGAAGCTGTCCCCTGTTACCAGCAGAATTCTCTCATGGACCTGTGTGTGACAACTCTGTAATGGTTTAAGGCCAGCTGTCAACTAAGCACCACATTCCCCCACCAGTGGGGAAGCAGAAGGGTGAAAGATAGAAAATTCATGTATTGAGATAAAGACATTTTAATAGGGAAAGTAGAAGCTGCACACACAAGCAGAGCAAAACAAGGAATGGATTTACTGCTTTCCATGTTTGGGCAGCTGTTCAGCCATCTCCAGGAAAGCAGGGCTCCATCACACATAACAGTGACTTAGGAATACAAATCATTCCACATGTCCCCTCTCTTCCTCTTTTTTCCCCACTTTATATCCTGAGCATGATGTCATATGGTCTGAAATATTCCTGGAGTAAATTCTGGCCATCTGTCCTGGCTGTGTCCTCTCCCAGCTCCTTGTGCCACTCACTGGTGGGGTGGTGTGAGAGGCAGAAAAGGTCTTGGCTCTGAGCAAGGCCTGCTCAGCAACCACAAAAACATGTCTATATTATCCACAGTCATTTCAGAACAAACCCAAAACACAGCCCCGTACCAGCTACTGTGAAGCAAATTAACTCTACTCTAGCCAAAACCTGCACAAACACATAGAAGTGTTTATCTGATGCTTTAGTAATTGCAGCTTTTAATAATTTTTCCCTCCCTTTTCTTTTTAATACAGTGAGCATGTAGCCTTAAAAAAAAAAAAAAAAAAAGAACAGCCAAACGAAATCAACACAAAAAGGCATCCTCAAAACAACACCAAGAAACCTGGCTGAACATCCAGAGTCCTAGTCATAAATTAGAGGAACTCACAGCAGAGCAGTTAAAATACACCTGTGCCACACCTTGGTATGCTGGATATATTTTTTTAAACAATTACAATGTTAATTCTTAACAAAACAGCAGACATCTGGTCCACTCTGAACAAAGGATCATAGGAAAAAGCCAGATTGAAACAGACTATCTAATCCATTATTCTATATTTGGAGGTAATATAAACTTGTTGCTTCTAGAGAAGCCAGGCATGGTCTCTCGTGTGTTACGGCAAATGAGCAACTGCTCCACTCTCTGCTTTCTCTAGGACTTCTGTCAGAAAATTAATTTTTACTGTGGCTTACATAATAATCAGAACAAGTTGAACAATGCATTTAAGAAATGTTGACATTTTTAATATGATTGTTTTCTTTCAATGAATAATTTCTGCAGAGGTGGTAGCTATTTCTGACAATAAGAACATGAGACTTCAACAAACCTCAGTTTATGAGTTTGTCATATACTCTTCAGGCATTTACTGTTCATGTTAGTCATGGCTTGATTTCTTTTTCTGTGCGTAGTAGAGCTTAAATTGCTTCCAGGAATAAGAGATGGTATGTCTGTACCTTTAAATCCTTGTGATTTCAGATGTAGGAAGGTACTCTGGAGTCCTTGACCACATACAAACCTGTTCAGGTAGGGATACAGAGTGGGTTGACCCTGGCTGGATACCAGGCACCCACCAAAGTCTCTCACATTACCCCCTGCAACTGGAGAGGGAAGAGAAAATATAATAAAATGTTCATGAGCAGAGATAAGGACTCAGCAAAGAGAGGGAGCACTCAGCAAATACTGTCATGGGCAAAACAGACTAGAATTAGAGATATTAATTGAATTTATTCATAGCAGAATCAGAGCAGAATAATGAGAAGTAAAATAAAACCTTAAAAAACACTTTCCCCACCACCCCTTTCTTCCCACCTCTACCTTCTCCCCTCAAACAGCACAGGCAATGGGGGTTATGGTCTGTTTCCATCCATTGTTTCTACTGCTGCTCAGGTAGAGGAGTCCTTCCCTTGCTCCAGTGTGGGATCCCTCCCAGAGGAGACAGTTCTCCATGAACTTCTCTAATGTGAATCTCTCCCACAGGCAACACTTCTCCACAGACTTCTGTAATGTGGGTCACCCTTCCAAGGGCTCAGTCCTTCAGGCACAGCCTGTTCCAGCCTGGGGTCCCCACAGGGTCGCAGGTCCTACCACCAAGCCTGCTCCAGTGTGGGCTCCTCTCTCCATGGGTCTGCAGATCCCTGTCCCCAACCTGCTCCAGCACAGGACTCCCACAGGGTCACAGCCTCATCTCAGACATCCTGGAGTAGGTCTCCTCCATGGGCTGTGGGTGGATCTTTGGTCCCCTGTGCCCTCCCTGGGCTGCAGGGGCACAGCTGCCTCACCTCGGGCTCACCAGGGGCTGCAGGGGAATCTCAGCTCTGGTGCCTGGAGCACCTCCTGCCCCTCCTTCCTCACTGACCTTGGTGTCTGCAGGGCTGTTCCTCTCACGTACTCTCACCCTGCTCTTCTCTGGCCACAATTATATCTGAGCCAGACAATTTCTTTTTTTTTTTTTTTCCATTCTTAAATGTCTTATCACAGAGGCATTACCACCATTTCTATCTGCCTTGGCCAGCAGCAGGTCCATCTTCGAGCCACCTGGCATTGTCTCAGCTAGACACGGAGGAAGCTTCTGGCAACTACTCACAGCAAATACCCCTGTAGGCCCCCCTCCACTACCAAAACCTGGTCGTGCAAACCGAATACAGGATATTAGTCAGCTGTCACATTATAAGACCAGTTTGAGGAAGTTTATGGAAATAAATTTCTTCATGTGAAATTATTTGCTTTTTTCCTTCTCATAAATGTTGATGATTAGTTTAAAAATATCAATGATTGCATAAAACCATGAAAGTTTTCACATATGCAATCTTCCCATATCTTTAGAAGCTTCATTGATGTTAAAAGAAAAAGAGTGCAATTAATATATTATTTCATTTTTGATTCCATGTCCTTACATTAATGCAACATTACTTTCATCCAGACTTCTTCAACTCACTTAGAAGCTAAATAATTTCCTTGCTACCTCTGTATCATCCTGTCTACTATATGACTCAATCTTTAGATTAAGATCTCCCTTCAAGGAGTAATAATTAAGAAAACAGTAAAAAAGAGATGGTTATTGTCTGTCTTCAGCTTGCTTTCTTATGGTTTCTGTCTTAACATTTTCCATTGGCAGAGTTTTGAAAGGAGTCAAGTGTTTATATTTTCTTCTGTCAAGACAGAGTAGATGAAAATGTTTTCTCTCAGACAAATACAGAGACATATTCAATTGGCCACTTCCCACTTAACAGTAGAAAGGAAATTAAAAGAAGAACTGGAAACTGTATTTATTCAAGGCCTGGAAATGCCTAATATGAAAAAACATTAGCTCAGTATTCTATAGTGCATTTACAGTGCATTCTAAATAATAGCTAATTGCATCATTTACCCAAGATATTGTTAACAAAACATTTTTAAGCTCATTTTCTCTAAAATGCCGAGTGAAATATATGGGTATCTACATGCGCCAGCAAAATCTGTCTTGTCAGTGTCTCTATAGATTTTGCTCTCATTTTCAAAGTAATCAGCTAAGCTTTTGCCACACAAGGCAATTTAGGGAGCTTTATGTAGAAGTCCATGAAAAGGAGGAAAAAGATCATATAATGAAATAAAAGTATTAGTGAAGCTCTGTGAAATACAGAGGAGTAACCTCATCATGCCACATGCATCCTTCTGGCCCACACATTACTCAATGTAATGGAAAAACTCCAAAGAAATATTTAGTAGAAAAACAAAATTGAAAAGCAGCCTGCAGCTGATGGCAGAGGTAGCTGTGGATGGCAGCATATAGTTCATTCACCAGTGTCTTTGAAGGAAGGAGTAAACGTGATATTTTAGCACAGAGGTAATTGTCAAGGAGAAGAAGAAATTTCCATTAATGGAGAGTTGAAAATTTAGCCTCAATCTCTGAATTTCTCTTTAATACATATGGAGTTAAATATGCATTTATGTCCCACTGAAAAAAATTCTAGGCTCTTGTTCTGATATCTTTGCTGTCTTGTCTTTGCTGTCTCCGTTCCCTGTGTAATTGGGGCTACAGATATGCTGCACGTTTTGAACTGAAGCCTCCCCAAGAGTCTGGTGACTTCTGCTTCCAAAAGCAAGGGCAAACTATAAAGGATATCCTCAGATCAAATGGATTTCTTCCCTACTGTATACTTTGAAAATGGCTAGGGGCTTCAATGGTCCTATGAATTAGTTCTAATGTTATATTTAAAAAAACTAGGTTCTTCGTTAGTATTCTCCATTTTGAATATTTCTTTCTTTTCCTTTTGGCCCCTTAGGGGTAAAAGAAAGAAAAAATATTACTCAGTCTTTTACTTTTCTGTTGGTTTGGTGGTTTTTTTTCCCCATGTCTTTCTTATGATGCAGATTTCTGCTGTGATATGTGTGTGCCAAGATCAGGTAACTTGGTTATCAGCCATGTAATGACAACATGTTTCTTTTCACACACCATTCACAGTAGTGAAACTCAAGATAGTTTATTTCTCCTCCTGTTTTATTGGGGAGATCACAATCATTTCTGTGTCATTTACCAGGTACCTCTGATCAGGTATATCCCAAGACTGATATGAAAATTATAATTTCCCTGTAATATTTTCCCTGTGAATGCTACTTCTCCATTGTATTTGCTTTAAATCAGATTCAGCATCTGGCAGCCTTATTTTGTATTCCAGTTCATACTGTAAATGTGGCTAGAATTTATTTAATTGAAAATGAAGTTAATGATAGACCACTAAATTCCATCATATGTCCCTGAATGTTGAAATTATTTACTATTGCTAATGTAGACCATAAACCCAAATTCATCTACAGTCATCAATTCTGGCTAGAAATTTGTTCAGGTTGTCATCTTCACCTCTTCACTGCTTGATTAATGTGCTCTCATGTGATATGTTTAAAGAATGCAGAATGGCTGAGTTTGTTGAGTCCTATGGGGTCTTTGCCTTTTCAATTCCTTCCATCTCTTGCAAATTCCAGAGGATTCTCGCGCCACATGCTTTTTGTTTGTTCAGAACAAAACTTGCCCTGCACAATCACTCAGGAAAGGTCTAATGCAGAGACTAAAATTCATAAAAGCCTCTGAGATTCTTGTTTGCCAAGCAGAGGAAAAATATCCAAACCAATGGATGATCGCTCAAACCACTCAGTATTTCTTTCCTCCTATTCTTCCCTCTTTACCATCCCATTCTCAGATCCTGTTAGAGTTATGAAGAAATGTGTTTTAAAAACATGCTAGAGATTGGTGTGCAAATAAACAGCATGAACATTTGCATGTTGCTTCTGGATACACCCTCTATGCTCTTCTACCATTTTACAGAAATTAGTGGGGTCTGAGCTTTGAAAAAATTATAAGGACAGATTACGTATGCCAGTGTGCATAATGGATTATAATGACCTTTATCAACTGCAATGAAACAAAGAAATCTCTGAGAGGACAGAAAAATAATCTACTTAACCAACTTTCTGCAAGTTGTGATTTTCAACCTCTGAGCACATTCATGCCTGCTCTCATCACAGTTTTTTTTTTTTTCAGTTGAAGGAAATTTTAGTTCTCACTATGCACTCTTCTTTTTCGCTTTGCAACAATAAAGCTTTGCACAGTGGGCACTGTGGTAGATTATCTGGTGGGGTCTTTGCCATATTCACAGATCTTGAAAAGTGTATAGGTATCTCTGGGTTCACAGAAAATGTATATTTATCTCATTAATGAACAGTCAACACTTTCTGTTTCTGTAAAATGTATTTGGGTGCTCATCTTTGCAGCTTGTCCCAAGGCACAGCACAACCAGCAAATGTATTCTCAAGGTTCCACAGTGGATGCATTGCTCAGTGTTTCATACAGGACTAGTAGCAGGTCAATTAACAAGTGATGACCTGCTTTGCATGGTTCTTTTTCGGGTCATTAACTTGAGGAATGTTAAGGGAAAGTACTATCTCTTGCCGGTTTTAAACTGTGAAAAAAACCTAGTCAATTACTATGTAAATCACTCATTCTAAGTAACCTGGTGTTACTGAGAGTTTCTAATAGAGTTGCTCGTTACTGCTTTTAACTCTCAATAGTTGAATATAGAAATATGAAATATACAAAAAATATATTTTGCTTTGTATAACTTATTGTAAACAGTAAAAATTGCTGGCAAACGATCAATCCTGCAGTGAAATTAAATGTTTTTACTTTAACTTTTTTTTTCATTTACACTTACTATCCTTTATTTATTACATAAAGGAAAGTATAAAGGATTTGGGTTAACAAATGCAATCTCCATATGTATGGGCGAGTCTCAGTAAATATCTAGATTTAAAAATGTAAATGTGGACACACCCTGGCTTTTGGTCTATTTCCTGGGATTTTAAAGTTTTCTGATTTGGTTTCCCTTGTAAGATCAAGACAGCAACGGATGAATCTGAGTGATTCCATTATGGATAGATGACCCAAATAATTATGTGTAATTTTGATTACAGTGGGCTATGTGATCAACATGTTAGAAATCAGAGCATTTTTAAACACTTGAGTCTTGGCTACCAAAAAGTAGACTTTAACATTAAAAATTTAGAATTAAAAGGATGTTAGAGGGGACCACTACCGTTAGTTAATGTATAACATACTTAGTGCATATATATTGCTGCACACATGCTCTTAAAACATCAGATTAATTATCATTTTGATATCTTTGCCAAAGTAGTATATCTTTGATTGCAGTTAGGCTGTTACTGCTAATATTTCATATAAAACACACTCATGGCAAATTAAACTGATTCTTCCTGCCGTATACCTGATAGAAATGGTGAAAAGTACCTTGTCCCTTTCTGTGTATGTTTGTTTCCTTTTCAAAAACTAATTGCTTTATCTTTAATTTTCAATCTTAAATTGTTTGTTTAAAATTTCCTCCTAGATTATGCATTCTAAAATGCCATCAGTCTTGTTGCTTTTCCTTGGTTTCTCTTCAGGGCATCTATTAGTTACTATTTATCACACATTGTTGAGTACCATGGGGTCTTTGCCTTTTCGATTCCTTCCATCTCTTACAAATTCCAGAGCATTCTCATGCCACATACACACACACACACACACACACACACACACACATATATATATGTATATAATATATATATATATAACGTCATCATGGTTTGGACTAGAATGACCAGTAACTGCTCTGGTAGGCGCTCAGGAAAGTCAGGACCTGCTACTATCCATGGTGCTGAAAAAGGCTCCCGTAACGGGGAATAATTTATACATAGCCATCTATGACAGAACTGCAGTAAATTTTGGAACTCAGAGATAGTAGTAGCTCCTACAGATACTCTGAGTGTGATATATTGCAGTACAGCCATCTGGTTTTAAACAGTTATTGGTGGGCTACAAACTAATTCTCTCTCCAAAACTCACCTTTTTGTGCCGCTTTACCATAAAATGTTCATGATCCAAAGGGACGTTTTGCTCTTGTACGTTTTGCAATGTCTGTTGTCTACTAAGTTAGAATTTCAATTAGCATGAGATGACATCTACAGCAAGAAAAAAAAGATCAAAAATTGTTTTTGAGTGCAATCCAAGAGTGATGGGTTTTATTAAATAACTGATTCTGCCCCTTGCTACCAAAGAATAAAACTAGATTGGAGGGAGGGGAGATGTTTTGTAATTGTTTGATTTGTTTGTTGTTTTTTATTGGGTGAGGGGGGGTGGGGTGGTTTTTTGTTTGTTTGTTTTGTTTAAAAAAATACTTTGAATTAAATGTTTGGTCCAGAATTCCAGTGACCTGATTTTATTCCATAACAGATTCCTCTGTGAAACTCAGTGTGTCAGTTTATTTCTATGTCTCTTATTTTGGATAAATGTATAAGTGGTTATTTGTTAACATACCAAATAAATTCAGACTTAAGCCTTGTCTTTAGAGGTAAAATCTAATTAAATGTATTTTTATTATTTGCTTTATGATTACCAGTATGTTATATCAATTACCGTTTTTGGCATTTTTCATGTCAGATCCAATGCAAATTAATTAAGTTGTGCATATTGCTTGCACTTTAAGAAATGACGCACTGTGCTAAATTATTGAGTGCAGAGCAGAAAATATAGCTGGCAAATCTTTTTTAGAATACTATCTTTAGTTAATCACCTTTATTAAAATGCCAATGAAAACACATCACTGTAAAGTGAAAATTGTTCTGTAGTAACTTTTAGCTGTAAAACACTGATGCAATCATTTGTATTTACAGCACCACATCCTAAATGATGGTTCTCTGATAAAAATATAACTTAGTCTCCAAAACACTTTGTCTTACCATAAAATTAATAAAATTTACACATAAAATTAATAACTGTGACTTTACCAGGTAGAAAATCACCAGTTCAAAATGCAAAATAACTCCAAGCTATTGTGCAAGATAATGAAACCTTAATGTTTTAAGAAATACAGCAATATGACGATCCCTTATAAATTACCCCAGACCTGTTTTGCAAAGTATGAAGATTTCTGTTGATTTCTGTGGGACCAAAATTTAATTAAATTTGCCTTGAAAGAGGTGAGGTTAATCTGCTATATGTATGCCCTTTGTAGATTTGCTGATTAAATGCCCATTTTGTTATAATGAAGGATAAGCTTATATATGGTTGTAAACTGCAAATTAAATACATACCAAATTAGATAATAGTGTAATTGTATATTAGTTTGTCTTGAGGACACCTGTTAAGTATTCCCCTTTGAAATGTTACCTACCTATGTTGTTGAGATTTGGAAATTATATATCTAGTTTCAGAGCAATGAGTTTCTATTAGTTTTGCTTTGCTTGTGCTACAGGTCACCTTGTATTCTTAACTTGTTACTTTGCATATACAGAGAACAAAACATTTAAAGTATCATGAAGGCACTGGGAAAAAAAAAAACAGTAGTTTAAATAGAAGCTTGAAAGCATCTGGAGATAGAAAAAGGATGAATGTATCAGGAAAGAAAAAAAAAAAAAAAAGCAGTGAAATGAGAGAATTACATTAGGGGAACTTTCTGGTCTCTGACCATTGCAAATTTTCCTATGCACTCACATAAATCACAGAGAAAGGAAGAAAGAAATATTCAACGAAAGAAAATTCCCCATTATATCACATGCACATCTTTGCTCTTTTCCTTTTCAAAATAGGCTCAGAAAGAACAAAGAGCTTAGAACTGCTCAATGATATTATGCCAGAGAGGTACTGTGCTTGGGGTTCCATTTTTTCACCTCAAAGAGGATTTAATTCAGCTGTCAGAGAGGGCTTTTTAATTTGTAGACAGAGTATGGAGAGGGAGAATTCTGTTTGTTCTTTAAAAATAGTCCAAAATATTCCAGTCTTTGTGAAAAATTCTTGAAGCTTGAATGGGAAATAAATTCAAAGTCAAATTCCCTATTAAGTTACCCATGGTGCTTGTTTCTTATTCCTCAGAGAGCAGTATATCACTGTTCTACTGAGGCTAAAAATAAGCTTCATATAAAAATGAGTGCTCACTTTATCGAAGTGTTTTTTTTTGTTTTATCTGAAAGTCAAACAGGTCTTAAAGTTATACCAGGTCAGTTATTATTCTAATTTATTTTTTTTTCACTGGTGTCATTATTTTTTGATCTATCTTAGGCTGAAGTTACGTACCTGGGCTGTGATAGGTACAATAGGAATAGAACTGACCCAGTAATGCTTTCCTCCTTTTTTAAAGCAGTGATAACACGGACAGAGAGCACCAAGACAAACATCTTCCCATAATTTTTTTTCTTTGATAATTTAGAAAAAGACAGTCTATGATACTTTCTAAAATAATGTTGTGGTGGCCAAGAACCCTTGCTTAATTTTCCTATCTTCACCTTGCATATGGTGAGGAAAGAAGCATTTTTTTTTTGTACCATCCTGCTAGGAATTGTATATATATATATATATATATATATTTTCATATAGCTAGAGCTATACAAGTACTGTATTTTTGGTTTTGTAAAGAAAGGCTAGATTTTAACCTGTCTTCTGTCTATTTGTGTTTCAAATTTTGTGGGAAAAAAAAAAAACACATTTCAAGGACAAAAATATTCCAGGTAAGTTTCAACTTCTGATTTATATATAAAAAGTGTTTTGTTATGTTACCAAAGGAAAATCTTTCAAGACCTTGGGTCATCAGTTTGGTTTACAGCACTTCACCATTGGCAATGACAAATTCAACTGAGATTTCACTATGAAAACAATTTTTAGGAAACATGATTTAACAGTAAACTTAAAAATGGTATCTGCGGGCTTGGAATTAGTGAAATACAAGCAAAATTCTATATGTACATTTCTACTTTTACTATAGTTGATGACACCATATCAGGGTAAGCTCACTTTAACATCCTGCTACCATCTAAGATAAAGACTGAGCAACTCTTTGCACATCACCAAGGATGACTAATATACAAGGAAGAGTTGCAGTAAACTTTGTTGCACCACAGGTTTTACCTATTATGGAAGGAATTAAATAGTTTCCTTATTTTTTCTATCTCTCTATTTTGCTTAAAAAAATTTGTCACATAAAAAATAGACTTTCTCTTTCCTGTGTAGGAACTAGAAGCAGGCACCAAGGCCATCAGTGGTGACAAGGATGGTGTACCCAGCAGGGCATTTATAGCTTGGACTCAGTTGAATGAACATGCTAAACTCGATCCTTCACTGGTGTAAATGGAATGCAGTTCCCACTGAAGCTAAAAGAAATCACACCACCTGAGAACCCCATGTCAGAATTATCTGAAATCCTGTAGGGGAAAAGATTAGGATGTGACCCAGCACTTTCTTCATAATACAGGAACAATTTAATTCCAGGAATTCTTACTGTGCAGTTCTGCATTTGGAAATATTAATGTGCTTTTTATTGTGTTTATGCACAGGTTAAAAAAATTCCTTGCACTAGGGAATACTCACACACACATATATAACACATATGTACATATTTCAAATCCAGCTCTACTCCTAGGGTCAGACTTATGTAATTATATTCAAATTAATGCATTATTACATTCATTTTACACTGGCTTAACTAAGTAATCTGAGCATCAGTCTACTAATGTTACTGTAAAGCAGAATAACTAATCTGATTTATTTCTAATAATAGCCTGGTTCTATACCTTATTGCTGAATTTGCTGAGTTTTTTTTTTTCCTTTCCCAAAAGACAAAATTCTTGTTTGTTTGGAAGGGTTTTTTAACCTCTTGGCTGAGTGATACATTTCTGTTTATCAGCCACCTGCATCTCCTCAGTGTATTCTGAGGCAAAAATCAAGGCATAAGAAAGTCCAATTTTAAATTCAATCAGTTCCCAAGTTGTCTGATACAATGGTTTCCATTTCAACAGCTGCCTCTGTCTACTTCACCCACACGGAGGAACCAGCTTCCTCTGGAGATCTGAAAATGTACAGTTGGCAGCTAAAATTCAATTTAAGCCTGGCCAGGTACAATTTTATTGGCACTGGTCCCAGGTCTTGCAATTGACTTTTAACCCCCTCAGAGCTTTCCTTGTGTGCCTGATAGAGCTGTGCACTGCGTGACAAATTCAGTGAAGTCCAACTGCTGCCTTTTGTTGCTCTGTGCAGCAAATATTTTAAGCTCATAAACCATCAGCTCTGCATTTGAGTGGCATTTGTAAGAAGCCTTCATGTTAATTATCCTCACAGAAAAGAGCAAGTTATATATGCTGTTATAAAGAACTGCTTTCTAAAAGCTACAGTGGAGAATACTGCTCACTTTCTTGAATCTCACTGTATCGTGATCCCTGATGTTTGACTGTTTTTGGCTTTGAAAATATTTTTCTTACTTTATAAACAATTTTTTACACTTCCAGTTTCTCTGATAATTGCTCCCAAAACTGAGCATTCAAAATGATTCATAGGAATAACAGGTTAAAGAGTTTATCCTTAGTAGAAGGAAAGAGTAAAGGGATTCCTTTTGTCCCTAGAGTATGTTGTTCTAATAGGTAGCAAATTCTGATAACTGTGGACTAATGTGAAGTAGTAAAAATTTCCTCTATCCCAAAGTCCTTCCTCATGTTAGGGCTGTGCTTTACTTGTTTTTAGGGAATTCAGCAAAACAAGCAGTGAATCAAATGGAATTGAGAGCAAAACAATGGCCTTCAGAAATTCAAACTGGAAACATCACAACAGAACAGAATTTTTATGTTTGTATTCCATAGTCTTTGCAGTAGAGTTCAAAATAACCATTTTATCATAGTTCTGGGTGCTAGAAACCATGAAATCATTAACTAGAATCATATGTTAATTTGATTGGTAAAAAAAGGGATTGGTTTGTGCATCATCTGTGAAAGTAACCTTCTAAATTAAAGGGTAAAAATTTGACATAGGAGAAATCTTAAATGCCTACATATGGCGTTTAGTTCATCCATTCACAGCAGGCTGCCAGCTAGCCACAGGTGTAATGCAAGCAATTTAAGCTCACAAAGCTATTTAAGCTGCACAAACTTATCTCTGCCTAGAGAGCTACTCCTCACATCCACCAGTATTCTGCAATGTGGAACAAGAAGGGAATAAAGCAACAGGACGAAGTTACTAGCACTAATTATTCATCACAGCCCTTCCCATTCCGCTTCTGTGACTTACAGACTGGGAACTGGCAGTTTTAAAGGCGGGAGAGAGGGGAAATCTGTTTTCTTAGGCCATGTTCACAGGTCTTTGCCTCCTTACTTCTCACTGCATAGTACTATTACCCTGGTGGTCTGAGGTATTTCATCAGATGAAAGAAAAGAGGGAGCTTTGAGTAACTAACTGAATTCGAGATCACTTGTTTTTCAAGAAAACAGTGGGCACAAATGTATAAAATGAGTATCTGGGAACAAGTGAAATGAAAGAAGTTCTTTCAGATTATTTTTCACTGTGAAATCAAGGTCAAAGATTGAGGATTTGGTTTGAAGACCAAGCATGGCTGAGTCAGTTTGGATGAAACGCGAGCATTAGGAGTTTGTATTGTTTCTCCCATTGCTCGTGGTTTTGACTGCAATATCAATAGAATCTGATCTCACTTTTTGTTCTTAACATTACAAAATACTATATTTTCTTAATCCTGTCTAACACTGAAGAAGAAAGTGAGAAGTCTGTCTAGGTTTTAGGCTGGAGAAAAATAAATCTTTGGCCATTTCTGACTCATTTTCAATGAAACTGAGAGTTTGAGTCAGTGTTAGAAAGGATCAGAATTTACAGGCACATGTTTTGCCCAAACATCCATATTTTCTGAACTTTTAAAATCTTTTCTGACAACAGTAAATGGGAGTAGAAATAGTGGTTTGCTTATTTTTAAATAGGAGAGGGGAAAAGAAATAGAGAAATTAGCTATATCAGTCAGTTATTGAGAACTGGGGAGTTATTTTTTGTCAGAGGAACTGTGGTAGAATTGAAACACAGCTCAGGGACCCAGCAAAAGTGGGTGCCAAGGAGCCACAAACTTTTGTTAAGGATGAAGGAATATGGAAATAGAGAGGAGTGAAGTCAGATTTAACTGTTTATTTATGCAAACAGCCATCTCATATTGCTTGAGGTTAATTTCTTATTACTCATGATTCAGCAAATTCTTTGTGCAGTGCTTCACCACAGTGTTCTCATTGAGACATTCAGCGATAAAAGTAAATTATATTTTCTAACATCAGAAATATTTTTCTGTTGTCTTGGGTTTTTCCATGCTGTGAATGTTTGCGAACAAACTTCACATCTAGAAAATGGCAATGGCCAGCCAAGGTTGTGACTGATAAAACCTAGGCTTAATGAAGTTCATTTGCTAAAATTGTCCTTTAAGATAATTGAGATACAGCACCTTGAGCAGTGGGCCATATCTACTGCATCAATTTGGAAATGGAATTCTGTTTGTATAGCAGTTGCTTTTAGATAATGTGTGCAATTGTCTATGAAGAGCAGTTAGATAATTCCTGTGAGTGACTCATTGGGTAGTTGCATTCAAATAAGCACTGTAACAAACCTTAAGATTGTTTTCTTCAGCAATTCATCAAGAATTTACTGTATACAAAAAAGTCAATACTGGTCTAGAAATTTCTACAGATAATTTTCCCATCTAAAACACTATCATAGTCATGCCAAAGGGTATATGAGGTAGTTGGAATTTATGCATGCAGGTTCCATTTACAATAATGTAAGTTAGGTGAATCATCATTGCTGGGTTAAGAAAGGTATGGGTAAACATGCTGGTGTGTGTCTAGAACTTTGGGAGACTAACAAGAGAAAGCAGAAATTACTTAACCAAAAGAGGTACTACCTAAGCAGGAAAGTAAAAAGACTGAAACCATAAGATCTTCATCTATTGCCAAAAGAGGCTGTGAGATGTGTGTGTACTTACCAGTTTTAATAACAAGCTCTCTTGCCGAGATATCAGTGACAAACCCTCAGTGATTGAGGAATGTTGTTTGGAGGTATAAAAGGAGTTATTGCAGGTACCAGGTAGAAATGTAACTGAAGAAATAAGCACAAATGCTGTGTATTTTATGGGCTGGCTGAAAGAGAAGGAGGTAGCTTCACAGATTGGAACATTTAACTGCCAGAATTGGTATCACTATAATTTCAAATGACCCAAGAGAAGACATGCATGTGTGCAGGGAGAAAGAGGAGAAGAAGAGTTCCCCAGGCAGAACAGTATAGACAAGGAATAGGATTGACATTTCTTTGTTTTCAGTGACTTGTTTGCTGTACTTTGGTTCCATTTATTAGAATAATAAGTTTCTGTGAAATGGTAGCGATATGCATAGAGAGTGAATGTGTCTGTTAGTTTCCAAAAGAGAAACTGGGTATATGTGGTGTGCCACATGCTATGCAGAGACTTTCTCTGGTAATTTTCTCCTCAGATAACAATTATCAAATGCTTTTGTTACAACAATTTCCAACAATCTTTATAATTTCATTGTTCACAGGTTCTTAACTATGGCATTGTACAGTACAGCATAGTGAAATTTATTCATAAAAGTGGCTCCAGTTTCCCCGTGATTATCATTGTCTTCAAAAGCAAAGGCTTCAAATTGTTCTAAAATATCAGCAGTAAATATTGTACTATTGAACTCACTGTGATTAAAGAGATTAGTATCATTGAGTACAGTAGTCTTCTCTCTTAAGGTTTGAGTTTCACAAAAAATAATGAGAAGCCCTTGATCTCTCTTGTCCGGTGATATAGCCTGTGGGAATAAACAGAGCTAACTTTGTATGTTGAAAATGGGGAATAAAGTGTATTTCTTCAGGCTGAAATTAATCTAGGTTTGTGGTTGGATAGCTTTTTAAAATTTGGATATAGCTAATTGCAACACTGCCTGTAAATGCTATTACAATCTTGTGGTCTCAACCTTACCTCCTGAGATGTTGTGTCTGGCAGTTTGCCTGGGTTGCCTACAGAGTGAATAAACAGAAATATTGTGTGCAAGAAAATACAGAGGCTGTAACACAGACTATCACAGGCAATGTCTAACAGGTCATCCGAAAGTTTTATTAATTGTGCAAAATGTTACCTGAAATAACATTTTTTGTTGCACTGACTTTTCCTGAGAAGGTTCTTTTTTGCTGAGGCTAAACATATTTTGCACTCTGGTCAATATAATGGCTTGCAATCCCTTTTGCTTACCCTGTCTACAGGGTAGGCAAGGGTATCCTGCCTCAGTGAATACCATGGAAGCTTATCAACCAATGTGTGCCCCTTCAGAAAATTACCTCCATGAATATTTAAGGAAATAATTCTGTAGAGATCCATTACATTGTTACTGTTTTAAATATTCCTTTGTAAGTAAACTTATGGGTCCCAGAGGAAGAAAGCATGCTCAATTACCTTCTAGAGTACATTTTTACTAAATGCCAGGGTGAAGAAAATGATGGTCAAGAACAGACAAGACTTTTATTATAAGCGGGTCTCAGTAGGATTTAATATGATTTTTAGCAGATTTAGCACTTATGGTTGTATTCTGCATTTGAGCACTTAAATATCTGTGCATATTCTTTACATATATTTCCTTCCCTTCCTAATGGTGATCCAAACTACAGTTTTGGGTTTGGGGCTTCCATGTATTTTTCATATTTCTCCTAAAACATTCTGCTCTGACAGTTCTGGTGCACAGTGATTCACGAAGTTTTCTTATCCAATTTTCAGCTATCCATAGATATAACACATTTAGTCTTCTCCATCATTCTTTGCTCAGTCCCATTGAAGCTGCTGTCACTGCAACGTTTTACTTCCTTCTATCAAGGCAGGCATGAAATTTCCAGTGGAGCGAACGCGAATGCTAAGGCAGATGCATGGGTCAGTAGGCAGATGGAAGGGGGGAGGGTTTGGGAAAGCTAAACAGTTTGCATCCTTCTCTAAAAGACAGCAAACCACAGGGCAGGGATCTGCAAGCTGATGATTTGACAGTGCAATGCCCTTTAGGTGTTTGACTGGATTTACAAGTTCTGTTTAGCTGACAGATATTTTGGCTAATACCCTTCCCTAGTTTTTTTTCCTTTTGACTGTCAGAAGTTCTGTTTAAAAATTTAAGCAAGCTCTTGTTGTACAGCAAAATAAACAGATTTCTCTTACAGATAGGAGACACTTTCTAAAATTTTTGTTTCTATGAATAACCCAGTGGCTACAAAATATTAACCTAAACAAATACAGTTTACTGAGATTGCCAGTAAACAATCTGGAAAATAATTCAGAGGATGCAGCTTTATTTTGTTTGGAAACTGCTATTCCAAGCTTACAGCACACAGTCCAATATATTTTTCTCCTCTGTGTATTTGTGTAATTAGTCACTCTCCTGACTAGAAATCAAATAATTAGCTTCTAAAGACACCAAATTAAATAAAACCATAGCTAAGTAAGAAAAGTGTGGAAATACAAAGGAATTTGCAGTAAGTGAAATTTTAGTGATTAAATATTTTTGAGTTTCTGAGGTAATTGTTAGTAAATATTTTGAGTTTCTGAGGTAACATGGTTTTAAATATACTGTGTCTAAAATCCATGTAAGAATCAAAAGGTAATTGTTTTAAAACAATAGAATCAGTGGTCCTGGACAGAGATAGACAGAGACATTTGTAATGGTAATTACTATAATCAAGGGAAAGAAAAAGAACTTTTGCTGGGATCACGTGTTGACTGTTCACTGAATTATGCCTTGAAATCATGTTTAAAAATAATTGTTTCATTGACCCAAAGTGTCCCCTTGAAGCTTTTGAGAATGGACCAGCAGTACTGTGCGTTGCCAGAAGTGACCAGGGATGGAGCACTGAAAACACAAATTATCCATCCCCTCCCCCCCAGGTTTCTAGTGTAAATCTCAGGTATCTGATGCTATCTGTGGGAATGTGGTTACAAATATCTCAAACTCCAAAACATTGAACAGCAGGAAGTGTGTGGGATGAACCACAGATGGAGAGGATAAAACCAAGAACACTGGTTGTCAAGAGGAAAGCAAACAGCAACTTTATTACATTCTGGGTGTCCTACATTCTGGCTCAGCCCAGCTAAATGTTTCACCAGGTATGCCTGCATTAGCATAGGATTTGAAGTTCATCTCCTTACTGTCCTTCCTTCTGTACACTGGTTTCATCACAGAGCAGCCTGATGGCATGCAAATGAGACTCCTTTTGGGTTAAAGTAAGCCAGAAGCCATGATCCAGGAATATGTCTATTTGCTCCAAGCATTAATGTGCATGAGCCTTCAAACTACAGTTATTCTGAACTAAAACTCCCCTATGTGTGTCATAAATGTATTTCAGGTCCTTAAACAGCAACTTTTTTTTTTTTTTTCTCAACAGGCCCATTCCTATTTGTTCAGACATTGAACCTTGGACTGTATGTCAATAACAGAAGAAGGACAGGTTGACATAGTCATTCTCATGTCTAATTTCTGTGAATATATGAAGCATTCTATGAATTCACATAAAGCTTAGTGCAATAGAGAGGCTTCAAGCATTTAGGTTTTGATAGCAGTTACTGAGGTTAAAGGTGAGAGAGACACTGAGAGGGTTTGCTTGCCAAAACTTTCTAGGTATCCTGTTTTCTTCTCTACTGCTGAATTTGAGCAGTCCTTAAGATAATGTTAACTGAAACACTGACGAAATGTGCTAAATATGCGCAGTGTAAAACCCTGCTTCTGCTAGACCTGTCTGGCCTGCATAATCCCAAATTCTCAGCAGTGTAACTGTGCACAACAGAAGCTGTTCATAATTAATGCCTGAAATCCCCCCTAACCATACTGCTGCCCTGGCAGCTCCAAACCAAGTGCACGTGCAGTTTCAGAAGCTGAGTCCAGTGTGCACAGATCCAATGGCATGAGGAGCTGCTGGGATTGCTCTGCTTCCAGACCTCCTGCAAGGGCATTTGAGCTGCAGCTACTGATCCCTTCTCAGAGCAGCAGCTGTAGATGCTGCAGTACTGTGTATACATTTCAGGGTTTTCTCTGAGGGTGTGTGTGTGTACAGTGCTGCACTGGAGGAGTATTTTAATGATTAATAAAGGAACTGATAAGACAAGGTCAATCTGTAGTGGAAAAAAAAAATTATATGTTACTACTCATAGGAAACCACAGAAAGCAGTGTGAATGAGGAAGACTATTACAGCTGTAAAAATCAAAATATGTCTATCTCTAGATTTCTATCACAGGAGAATACTGCTGTTGTGGTTTAGTCATTTGGGCCTTTGGACCAGGAGAAATTTATCAGACTTAAGAAGCCTGCTTAATGAAACATGGTAGACATGCTGATTCCCTAACTAAAACCAACTTTAACCCTTTTCATCTTTATAATATGTTTTTTATTAGTCATTAAAGAGCCTAAATGATGACTCAGCAGCTGCCACTCTGCAGCACAGGCACACAATGACTAACAAAAACTTTGGTATTGACAAAATGACTTAGCGATAACAATATTTGTTACCTGTGTCCAAAAATATTCCATATCTATATCTATAATCCCTGCCTATATATATTTATCCAGAATCCATTCATCCATTCTTTTTATCATAGGATACTGAATAAAGTTCTTTTTCAGCTGTGAATGCAAGATAAAATTGATGCAAAGCTTCAAAATCCACTGTACAATTTAGAAGAGCTGTCTGATTAAATGAAAGATTAAAACTGAAATCAAAATTTAATTACTAGGCCTTCATTTTCCATTCAATATATACTGTTGGAGTCAGATACCCCATTTAGAAAATAAGTCAAGGACGCAAGCTGTTTTTTTCCTCTGTATAATTACTGTTCTGATATCAGTTCTCAAACAGATTTAGTCAGAAGAAAAGCTCCAAGTAATGAAACTGTTTTCCTCCTTCACACAACAGCTCTGAGTACAATGTATCCTAAGTGCACATATTTAGAAATTCTTTGGACAATGGTATTGCTAAGGGTGTAGGAACTAAATGCCCTAACCTGTCATCTTCCTCTGTTGTATGCAGCAGCACTCAGGGGAGACAAATAAGAATCAAATGTGTAATAGGTCTAAAAGAGAAATCTCTGCAATGTGTCTGTTAAAAATTTGCTCTGTTATTTAGTAATATGCCTGTGAGTATAAGTGCTCATCATCTCGGTTATAATGAAAAGTAAATAGAGGAATAAAAAAATTAGGATAGTTTGGTCATGGTTATAAAATATTGCTTGTTTAGATAAGAAAATAACAAGGACTATTATCATTCACTATTGCACACAAAAACCCATTACATCAGAGCTATAATTCTATTAATAAATTAAAACCATGGCTAAATTACATCAGTTATGATATTTTAAAGACTACAATGCTATTTAATCATGTACATTTGATATTTTATAGTTGGTATCATGAATTACAAGTCAGCTATTCAATTTTTCACCAGAAAAAATAGGGGTAGAAAATGCTGACAATTCACTTAAGTACTTAATAATTTATATGCTGTTAATTTCTTTGACTCAGATTGCTACATGTTTTAACAACAATAAGTAAACCATGTGCTGATGACACAGAGAAAGAACTTGAAATGTTATTAATTAAAATGTTCCTGATTATACAATCTTAGAGTCTTTATCTGCAAGTTTATGCACTTTTAGCAAGGGCCAGTCTTTGGATGTGTTCTTGCTCAGGATTTCTCCCCAGGGAAAGGAAGGGGACAAGAAGAAGATATTACTTGCACACACAGAAATGGTTAAGGGACAGAGAAGCAGAAAGATTTCTGTACCATTCTAGATTGAATCCTATGGATTGTTCTAGAATATTAGAGGAGTGGCCTAGGTATTAACATAACTTATACACTATAAATTAACTACAGGTAGTGACAAGTACGTGTGTTCTGGGTTTGACAGGGTTAGTGAGATGTTTTGTACTCCCAAAATTATGTTTTCTGGTTGACAATTGTGGGCTTCCTTGTAATACCATGGTTTAAGTGGTGGACCTTAACAGTTTAAGTGATTGATGCTATCAAAATTATCATGGGGAACAGAAAAATTCTCCTTCTCACTGGACCTTTTTCTTAGTAACTTAAAAAAATATGGCAAAAGGGGACTGGTAACAATGCCGAAGTGTCTTTGAAGAAATCTGAATAAGAGTGTAGATCCTTCCACAGAAACTTTCTTGCTTCTATGGATCAAAAAGAATGATGGGGTGATCAAGGGGCATGTTTGAGTAGGGGTACACATGTGAATGTGGCCACAGGTTCTGAAAGCAAGTTTTTGGGGTTTACATCCTTCTCCATAATGACACCAAAAATTAACTTGTCATTTAGCTCCCATTAATGTTGACAATAATATTTACATTCAGTAGAGAGGCCAGAGAATCATTAATCTCCTATTCTACGGAGAACATCTGTTTAGTGAGACAGGTAGGTGTCCTTGCTGACAAACAGAAGCAGCATTTTAGTACCAAAAGTACAAGCCAAGGAAGTCAACCCCAAACTGCAGCCACAAGAGGAAAAATACATATTCTTTCATGTCTCAGGCTGCAGAACATAAGCCTCCCAGACCAGCATCCAGTCAGAGGCCACTAGGAGACCCAAATACTTCAACTTCTTTGTTATTTACTTAATCTTTTAATTTTCTGGCTACATTGCTGTTAATAGAAAAAAAATATATATTTGTGTTTTATATATATATATATATATATATATATATATATATATATATATATGTTATAATTGTTTCTTAATGAATTGAGCAGCTAAACCTAAGTATTCAGAAATCTTATACCTTTATATCTTCCATGACAAATTTTTGATGACCACAAATGGTTTCAAATATTTATTGACTGGCCCCTAAAAAGAATATTAGAACTTAGAAAGATATTCTATTTATTTTTTTAATAAATATATAGTTTTATTTGACATTTGAATGGTTATACCTATTGAGGCTCTGTGTGAAATAGGACAGGAGGGAAGAAAACTGTCATATAGAATATGTGTGCTGCTCAATGTCTAAAGGCTAAGGAAAGTTTTGATAACATGGAATGCCAATTCACTCAGTAGGAGTCCGGTACTTCAGTGTAGGAGTCTGGTACTTCAATGTCACAGTCTGTAAATTAATAAATAAATCATGCAAAAACTTTTTTCTTCTTCTTCTTCTTCTTCTTTAGGAAAAGCTGACAGGAAATGCATACACTTAAATATTCAGGTTGCCATATGTCTGTTTATGGGAGGTAAGCAAAATTTAGAGGCTTCAAACAGTTCATGCTGGAAGCAGATCAACACTCTGCTCGCCTTCATTATCACAGAGATAGTTTTGAAACGGACTGACGGTTTTGTGCTTGATAGGTACCTTTGGTTACACACATGAACCAAAGCTTTTCTGAAGGAATTTTGGGGCAGTTTAAATGTCAGTGGTGGGATCATCACTTTCTTGTGTCCCATGAAATGTGTGTGAATGCTGTTCATGACTTGAATGTACTCGGCTCATATTTTCTTTGAAAATGGGAAGAACGAAATACGCACAAGCAGTTCTTTTCCTGACAGATCTTCAGCACTGATGTCTTCTTTTTCCTACACACAGACAAGAAGCCCCTCTCTCCCTTTGGTGCAAGCCCTTATCAGTGTAAACACTCTCCTGATAAGTGCTGACATATAAACCTGTGTTAATAATGTTGCCCCGTGTTACCCATCCTCAAGACTCAAATAAAGTGTCTTGTTTTTCCTTCCTCCATCATGTTTTTGGAGCCTTATTTATTGGACAACTAGCTAAAATTAAACACATTAAGGAGATTGGCCACTTAGTAAAGTTGCATTTTATTCCCGTAAAAACTCAGCTCATGCCAAAATGCTGGTTCAGATAAAATCTTGTAGTTTTATGTTAAGGCTGAGAGTAAAACTTGATTGCCTGTAATCCTCAAATTAAAGTAAAACTGCCACATCTTCACTAGGTTTCTACCACAGGATGATTTAATGTAATATTTTTTTTCCTAACTTGGCAGTGGAATCATTTTTGAGCTAATTCAGTTGAAAACAGGCACTTTTTTCACTTATACTCAAGGTAAAGCACAAGGGATTTTCCTGGGAGCAGCCAGTTGGTAGGTAGAACTGAACTGGAGTTGTAGTCAGAAGAAATTATCTGGGTGGGTTTGCTGTATTTTTCACCATGATAGTAAGTACCTTAATTTAATTGGAAAGCATTAAATAATTGAGTTGTATTTTGCAGTGCAGAGTTTGTCAGCACAGTTGCAGATTATAAGAGCCCCACTGTGTTGCTTGATAAATCGTTGTCTGCTAGGACTCAGAATAAACTGATTTAAAACCTGCCTCAGTCAAAAAGCATAACAACTTTGTGTCTCTGGATTTTAGTGCAGATGAAAGACTTATAAATATAAATCAGGTTTTTTTCTGATCTTCCAAGAAGTAATATATTCAAAAATGCACAAAAATTGAATCCTATAATAAAAGGAAACTGATCTTTAAAAAAATTTAAACACCTACTCAGAACAGAAATATTTCTCTCCAGATTAGATGGTGTTATTTACTATTCTTGCTTGAACTAGTTGCAAGAAAACTGTCCCTCAAAGTAGTCCTTTATTATTTATACAAAATCAGGAAGGAAATCATCAATATCATTGCAATAGGAATTTGTATTACTTAGTTATATATAGACTTTTTTCAGTACATTAGAATAGAGAAACATCTTCCCATGTGTTTGAATGATTATTTAAAATGCTATATAACTTCAAGGTTTGGAAGAAAATGCATGTTGGTTTTTCTTTTCCATTTTCTCAGTCTCATTGCCTCCTCATTCTTTCATTTTAAAAATCAGTTTATTCATATAAGTTGCCAAAAGAATTTAAAGAAAGTTTGGATAAATTATGCAGAGCTAGTAGAATTGTGTGTGTTTATGTGCAAATTTCATGCTCCTTTAAGGATTTATTGAAAAATTCAGGGCTACTAATTCCCATGGAAGCTTCAGACAATAAGGACATGACATTTTAGTTGTTTTCTTAATTCATTCTGATCATGGGACCACAGAGTCATTACAAAATATGATAGCATCAATATGTTGTTTTGTTCAAGTAGCTCCATTTTAGAATACATATAAAAATTTCTAGGTACGTCAGCTAAAACTGAACAAACTGTATAAGACAATTCTGTTCACTGAATTCTCAACAAAAGCTGAAATTAATAAAATTATCCCCAGGGAGATAGTTTTTTTGTGCAATTTCTCATCTCTGGGTGTTTCAACTTGATAAAAGTAATTATTTTAGCTTTTCCTTTTTTCCGTAGATTTGTACTCTAAAATATATACCGATACAGTATTTTCTGGTTTAAATAATATTTCTTTTCAGTGGGTGGAAGAAAGAATCTGACTTCTTCATACTGAATATTACTATTTTTTCTCATTTTTTATTGAGTGTTCCTTTGTTTTATGCCAAAGATCAGCACAGAATTTTCTCTTTACATTTCTAGATTCTTTTAAAGTCAGCCAATCTGCTATCTCCAGTTGACCAAGCCAGACATTTTTCAATAGGAAATAAAAAACAAAATCAAAAAGCTGTTTAATACGCACATATCAGAATTTTCTTTAAGCACAATAATCAAAGGAGGGTCTGTAATATTGGCATTGTTGCAAATACTGTGGACATAATTCTTTCTGTTTGACACTAAATTTGCAAAAGTCAATGAAGACATTAGAAAATAATTGAGCATTAATTATATTTCCCCTTCTAATTTAAAAATAATGTAAACTACATCATTGTTTCATTTTCAGTATGAGAGATCTTTGAGCAATCAACACAAATTTTGGTTTTTACAGAACTATCCAAACTTGTTGAAAATGAGATTTTCTCCTCTAGTTCTGACTTATTGTAAAAGGCAAGATATAAGAGATGGTTTGAGGATTCCACTGCCCCATCTCACCTGTGTGAGCTAAGGAAGGATTGGCTGAAATTGCTGCCAAGGATGTGTGGAACAGCCAGAATTCATCTCACCTGGGTTTGACTGAGGGGTCCAACTCACCCATCCCAGGCAGCACAGGGATTTACACTTACTGTGATGTCACTGCAACAACAAGAAACATCAAAATCAAGGTAAATTTCTTTTGAATAGGATAAAATTCTGCAGTTTTGCACAAAAGTTCCTCTGTTCTGGACCTCATTTACTGTTTTTCTTTATTATTCTTTATTTCTTAACTACTGCAAGTCTGTGTTAACTACTGAAATAATTTTCTGATGAAGGACATAAAATAGTGCAGGTATTCTGATAGCCCTGAGCCAGACTGAAAAGATTTAACCACCACTAAATTAGTATCCTGAGAAAAAGTAGTTCTGATTCCTAAAATGACAGGATATCTCTGTAACACTGGTGTCTGATGTGCCTTGTAATGCTGTACATTGCATTCCTGATTGCCAATCTTGGTAACACAGAAACTGCTAACTGCATCTGTGTAGGGCAGTGCTGTTTAGATCCCCATTTCTCAGACTCTGAGTCAACTTTAAACTCTGTGTGACTTTTGCTTTTGTTTTCTTTTCTTTTCAGAGTGTTTGAAACAATATGAGGACTGTGCTGCAGCTCAGCAGAGGGCTGTTTGATAGCACAAAGCTCGGCATGTTGTCATGTGTGCTCAAGGGTAGTATGAAGGCATATGGAAGTACTTGAAACTACAGGACTTGATCAGACAGTTTCTGAGGGTTATGTGTTGTGGAAAGAGCCAAACCTGGAACAGTTTCATTGCCTTGTCCATTTAGCAGCTCCTTGGGTGAGGAATCTTGGATAGATGTTTGGATTTTGTTAACAAGTAGACAAAATGGCAAAGCAAAGGGTATGTATGCAACCAACACATGGTGTGGGTGATGACAGATTGAGGCCTGGGAGTACCTAGACATCAACTACAGAACAGCTGTGGGTCAGCTTGTCCCTCTCAGTGCTCCTGCACCCTTTATTTCAGATGATTTTCAGTTGTCAACTATTCTCTCATGCTTTCTGCATCAGCTGCTAAAGCAACACAGATTTCCAAAGCCCACTGGCCCATGTGGAAGTGTAAAACTGCGTAAATCTCATTAGTGTTCTTGAAAAGCTCGGCTGTTTTAGTCAGCCTTCCTCTCCTCCTCACAATATGGTAAAGAATTAAGAATCATCTCTTCCTTTTTCAGTTGAATAGTTTGTGGCAGGGCCTTGTCTGAGAGTTGCAGTTTGGCAGTTAGATATTTTCTATTGTGATGCAAGGAAATTTGACTTAATTTTGTTCAGCAGCTTATTCTCCCCAAACTCCAGCAAGCTGGATATTGAGGAGCTTGTCATCTGCTATTTTTCTGCTATCTAGCCAGATGTGAGGCTTCATGTGGAAGTTTGCAAGGTTGCAGGGAAATCTAGCAGCACTAGGGTAGGCAGTTTCAAAGTTTGCCTTTTAGTTTATCCGCTTATTTAGTTTTGTTTGCTTTTAGAATAAAGCAAACTCTGCCTAGTTGAGATTTGGATACACCACGCTTGTTTCTGTATCTCTCCTCTCTAAGTATGATATAGAGATAAATATTTAAGGAGATGCATTATCTTTTGCAAGGGAATGGTTCATACTTTTCATCAGGATACACACCATATAATGTGACTTCCAAATTATTGCAATAGTGGCTTCATCAGGAGTGTAATAACACTACATTCCAACTTGCAGAACAATTATGAGTTTTGATCTAGGGATTTCTAAAATTATTATTGAAATTAAGGCTTTATGGCAGGGAGAAATTTTATTGTGCTGTTAAGAATTTTTTTTTTTTCCCAAAAACATGGACACTTGGAAAAGCATCAGAGATTTTAGGCTGCCCTAAAAGTAAACTTTCCACTAAATTTAGCCTGATCACAAGCAATGGTTTTATGGTGGCATTTCGTACTGCAATTGGTTGTAAAAAATCATTAGAAGTTACTATGAAATTTGTTATGCTTTAAAAATAATAATTTGCATGCCAGTGTTTTGAATGTGTTTGGGTTTTGAAGTTTTTTGCCATTTTTTAAGACTTCAGTGGTAGGAACTCTGTTGCCAGATTTCTGCTGAGAGGCCTTAACAAAAGGAAGATTTCAAAAGAAAAGTTCTGAAACAGATAAGAGTCCTTGAGAGTTACAACCCAGCCATTGGAAAGGCTTTTCTCAGTCATGATATTTTTCAGATTTTTAAAGAGGATTAACCTGTGATTATGAAAGGGGTTCAGCGGGTGGAAAGAGGAGCAGAAACTCTGCATTGTAACACCAAAGGATGAATCAGAGTAATTTCCCAAACTCAGGTACTGACAAGGGATTTTTCCCTCTGCTCCTTGTAAAGGAAAGATGGTTCCATGTGTCCTTTTCCCATCCTGATTTCAGTCTTCAATTTCAACAGATTGTAGTCCTCTACTGGGGAAAAATATAGATAAATTAGTATTTCTATCATCTGTATATCTTAAACATTTATGTATGCATATGTCATTGCTATATTTAATTGAAAAATTAAGGTAGCCATTATCTCCTGTTCTTATGACTTTTCTAAATAAAATGAAAAACTTCTGACTGTAATTAAAACTTTTAAATATATCTTAAACTTTCCTTTTAACTGAAAGTCAATCTGCAGGCAGAGCAAAGTTAAAAGGTTTCTCAGATATTTTCAGCCATAAAACAAACAAAAAAAATCAACAGCATAAGTATTTTAATGCAGTTTTTACAGAACAATAGTCAGAAAGGCTAAAAAGCCTGATGACATTGTATAATTATGGATGCTAATAGAATCAGGGATCTAAAGAGAAAAGAGATAACCAAGAGAACTCATAAACATCAAAAATGCATATCAGGCCTCTTTAGAACTCTTAGCAGAAATCAATAATGCTAAAAAAGAATATAAGTCACTGTATTATTGACCCTCACAAGCTCAATTTTCAATAAGTGAAATTTGGACAGACTGTGGAACATTATTTGAAGGAAATCGTTGGTGAGACAGCATGGTTGTACACCTGAAGTACATAAGCAGGAGTATTTTAGCCTTTGAATATGTAAAGGGTGCTTATAAGTGGACAAAGAGAGACTTTTACCAAGGTCCATGATGACAGGACAGAGAGCAATGATTTTAAGCTGAAAGAGAGTAGGCATAAGTGGGACTTCAGGAAGAAATTCTTTAGCATAAGGATGGTGGGATGTTCGCCCAGGATGTTCGCCCAGGATGGGGCTTTGAGTAACCTGGTCTAATGGAAGGTGCCCCTGCCTCTGACAAGAAGGTTGGATTTGGTGAGCTCGGAAGGTACCTTCCAACCCAAACCATTCCATGATTTTAATTCATTTTGCAGAAGTGCTTATGTTTGCGATGCGCGGTTAAATCAACATGATTTCAAATCAGCACAGATGTTCACAGACCGTGAGGAGACACAACTGGACTTTTCAGTGAATACCTTTTCCCAGTACTGCTGTTCTTCCTGCTACTATCTTGTTAACAAGATCTCTCCTTTTTCTCTATTTCTTAACAGAGCCTGTGTTCTGGGCTCTGAACCTGCTCCCAGCATCCCATCTGGGCCAGCATTCTTGGTTGTCTGTCTTACCTCTAACTTTCTACCTGGGAAGATATTACATGGTTGAGTCTGAAGTTTGGTACATTTGTGCTTCATTATTTCTCGTGTCTGACATGATACGAACTTCAGCACTGTTAAGGATTTTATGCAGTGTATGTGCCAGTTTCTAATCAGGTTCACTCATTTCAGATACCTGAAGGAATTGTTACACTGCTGTTTTGGTAAACATTTTCAGTGTGTTATCAGCTGGGTGAACACATCAGGCATTATTGTTGCTCAGACTCCCCATTACAGTTAGCAAATAACCTCAATAGTGGGATGACAAAACAGAGACAGTAAGAGAATTCTAAAAGTGGAAGATATGAAGATGGAAGCTACTTTTGGTGACATTTCTGCTACACTTCAGTTTTGCAATTAGTTTGGTTGGTAATAGATTGTCATTCCCTTTACTTCTCTGGTAGGAGTCAGAGAGGCTTTTGTCTCCTTGGAATACAATTCCTTCCTGGGCTTTACACAGTTGTGCTTGAGTGCCAGATTGATTGAACACTATATTTTCTTCTGAGTTTTCAGTGATGGTCTTAACCAGTTCCTATTCTTCTGCCTAAAATTTTCCCCATGACTATTTTCCCTTCTAATACTCCCCATACAAGTGATTTTTGGTTCAAAGGTAAGATCATGCTTCTCTCAGGGGTGCGAAATATAGACCAGCCAATAAATTGTTACTTCTTAATCCTAGGTTCCACAGTCCATTTAATCACTGTATTTGTCTTACTTAAAGTGAGCACAACACTTCCTTGCCAGATACGAAAGCAACAAAACCATGATCTGTTACTGCATCTAAAACAAACAAATGTTATTTTTTGTTCCTAGTTTCTTTCTTCTTCTATCCCACATCTTCATTTACTAATTTATCTATTTATTTTTTCAATTCACTTTTAAAGTAATTTTCTTCATGTATTTGGTCCCCTTTGAGAGACAAATTCTTGCTACCATCAGTTTCTAATTTTGTAGATTGTGTTTGCCTTAATTTTTGCTTCTGCTTTTTAATTGTTTTCAATTAAGAAAATGTGGATTAAATCTGTTTATTTAATCTTTTACTCAAAACTCAAAACCTTTAATTGCAATATTAATCCCCACTTGTATCCTGTAATTTCTCACAGTCTGCCATAGCAGTGCTTGGATAGGAACAAATATTGCTATTAGGAAGCAGCAACTTGAATCTTTTCAGCAGGGGTTGGATAAAACACATTTCACAGCTGGAAATGAACCTTTGACTTAAGACTTAAAACTTAAATTAACCTAATTAAACCACTGAAGTTTAGACAAAGTATCTTGCTCTTTGGAGATGTCTCGTGAGAAGACATTTTTTCCCAGGAGATTCCCAGCACTTTCAGAAGTGTAACATATACATGTTCTTCATCTCTCAACTTGCTGCTGCACAAAGGGCACTTCTGAAAGATAAGGGGGAGCAGGGGGGAAAATGAGGCATAAAGTGTCTTGAGACAAAGTTGGCCTGAATTTTGCCTGAAAATATATGCTGATTTTCATACAATCATCATTTTCCTGGCAATTATCCATGACTATAACGATACCATTTAAATGTTCAGCCACATGTTTAGTGGTTTACTGTAGAGATTGCTAGTTATTTTTCTTCTTGGAAGAGGAGGCTTGCCTCATTCTTCCTTGACCCCACAGGATTTGTTTTTCTCAGAGCAGAATTTAAGCAAACATTGGTTAAATTTTTTTAAGTTCTTATTGCCTCGCTCTTTTGATAGTCATGATTATCACTACGTTGTATTACTCTGATATATAAAATAAATTATGTTATTATAATTTGAAGTTGTCTAGTAATAAAAGCACCTGAGGCTTTTTCCTTATATTACCTTGGGTTTGATTTTTTTTTTTTTTAATTCTGGGAAAAAGGCAAAATTTTTAAATTTTATTCATGTTTCTATGAAATTTTATGTTCTGTCATGTATTGCTTATGTTGCAAATAATTCCACTGACATCAGTTAAAATTTTCATAAAGGTTATCATCTTACACAACATGAGTTTTTCTTTAACTGATTTCATAGGCACTCCTACTGCTGTCACTTATGGTCATGATTTAAGAGCTATTCAAAATAAATTGCTTTTTTAATGTTTAGTATTATGGTAAAGGTGGTTATCAGTGTGTGAATAAACAATTGACCATTAAATTCTGTCTTAATGTGTGCTCAGGTTGTTTCAGAATAAGAAACTGTGGTTAGATTTCAGTGATTCTCTTGCCCAGTTCCTCTGAAAGAATGAATTGTCAGTTCTAACTGATAAACTGATTAACTAAACTGGTAAACTAGTGCAGCTCTCCTAGCAGAGGAAACATCTTTAATTTGTAGCTTTTGTTTACAGCAACAATTTTTGTTTGATATTGCCTTTCAGATCTGGGATCTCTAACTGAGGTTTTAGATGTTTTAAATTATTTTCTGGGCATTAAGTTCAATAGCTAAAGTAGTACTTGCTTTTGCATTGTTGAATTAGGCTTACCAAATTTATATTCCAACTTGAACAGAAAATATATCAATATGATTTCAAATAATAGTATAAAAAATCCTCCCTGGCATTAGTTAATTCAGTCTCTGGTCTTTTCTTCTGTTGCAAATTCATACCTTATTTTTTCAGTCATAAACTTTAATCTGGTCTTGTTACACAATGCTTTGTCTGCCATGAGCTTGCAAGCTGGCTCTGACACAGACTACATTACTCACAATTACCATTTCTTTCCATTTCCAAATTCCTTCTTCTTTTAAATGAACAATAAAAGCTAATGCCTGACACTTACCTTTTACACCTATACAGTATGTTACCTAAAGCTGTAAATGGAATCATCCCTTTCAATTTCTACTTTCTTCTTTTTTGCTTCTTTTTGGTCAGCTTTCTATCTCTTCACAAAACCTTCTTGTTTTCCAAGTTCAGTTCTGTAGATATTGAACACTAATGCATAACATCACAAATTTTGCTCAAGGATGGTATAAGTAACAGTCATATCCATATATTTCTTCTTTTCAACTATAGCTGCAATAGCATTAGCAATTTCTAGTAATTGTGGGGTGCAGAATGGGAGCGGGATGTGGATGGACATGACTGTCATTTCTTGGAATTGTCTTACATATTTATGTCCTAGTGCAATAGTCAATTATCCAGCATCTTATGTCCAGCGTAACTTGGGCCATTACACAAGGATTTTCTGGTAAGACACACAGGAGATATCCTATTAAAGATGCCATTTACTCCATTAAGGGACTCAGGTTCTTAATGGCCTTATGAATCAATACTGCTTGGGACATTTGGGTCACAGGATCTAGAACTATGAGCTTCATTGTTTTCAAGACAAAGCATTAGATTTGAGTTCATTAAAAACAGATACTTCTAATGAAGGACTGGCTATAGAAATAAAAATTTGTTTCTCTCCCCCCCCTTGCAAGCTTATGCTGTTTGACTTTGCTTATCCAAAGTAAAAGATGCCATTAGAAGTATTACTTTAGTTGCTCCAATTACTTGAAATGTAATTAGACGTCTTCCTTTGACAAATGGAAACATTATTGTGTTTCCTGGAACAGGCAGTCCTAGCAGAGAGAGAATGGAAAGACAAACTGCTTTTTTTTGGCTAGACCATCTTGTAAAATATTGTTAATTGTTATATATTTTTTTTTATTTTTATTTTCCAGTGGAAAACATTCTTAGCAAGCTTTGGACAATGTTCTCGGGGACATGGCTTGATTCTTGGGGCTGCCCTGTGCAGGGCCAGGAGTTGGATTTGGTGAACTGAGTGGGTCCCTTCCAACTCAGGGTATTCTATGGTTCCAAGCTTTTCTTAGCAGTGACAATTCAGTGCCAATAGTGAACCTTTAAGAGGCCGACTTTTCACATTTTTTGTGTTGTGCATTGGATTGCTGTTACATAGAGCTGAGCACATAGTTCCAAGGCACTAAACCTGACATTTACCTGACTTCTTGGCTCTGTGGAAGTCCAAAACCTAATATCTAGTGTGTTTAAAATGGTAGGCTGCATGTCAACTGTCAGCTAAAATTTGTGATATGTACTCAGCTTTATCCATTCTATAATCGCCCCTTCTAATTTTTTTTTTTTTTTTTAATTTGGAACTTTTCTGTGATCTCCAATTGTAGACAAAGTTTCTGTGACTTCTCATTCATCTTGAATTTGTTTTTCCATGTTTAATTGATATTCACTTCAAATATGTATTTGAGCTATCCCAAAATATTAAGGGTCAAGGCATCAAGGTAGGATAATCTATTGAAGGGGAAGATTTTCAGCATATATAGTGGGAAAAGCAGCTCTTAGACCCACAATTTCAGTGGTCCAGCAATTTAGGCAAATGTAAATGTATTTCAGTCTCTCGGAACTGAAGTCTTCCAGGGAAGACCACTTTCATCCAGCTGAGAATTCATCAGGACAGTACAGTGACTAGAACATTTTATGGTGTGAAGGTTGAAGTTCTGAGCAGAAAATAAGGAGTTTTTGCAATATACTTATCCCTGACAGGAAGTGCCTCTTCTCAGCAGTAGCTGTAGTTTGCATCACAGTTATACAGTTTTAATATTAATGTGCAAAGTAGGAAGTTATGTAAGATGTTAAATTTGCATTTCTCTCTTGCTTTGAAACCTGCTTACCATTTCCCTTAGCATTATAACAGCACATAGTTTTGCTCCTATTTGCCACTTTCAAAGCAAGATTTCCATCTATTGATTTCTTTTCATTCTTCTTCCCCACTATATCCACTGCCTTAAAAAAAACAGGGGTAAAACCCATTCCTCATAGAAAAAAAAAAAAAAAAACAAAAAAAAACAAAAAAAAACAAAAAAAAACAAAAAAAAAAAAAACAAAACACTAAAATAAATATGAATACTGTCAAATCCTTTTATTTTTCACTGTGGTTTGCATTTCTCCTCCTTACAGATAATCTATGAAACCAGTGCTGGATCTCTTGTTGTCTAGCTATAAAATTGTTAATGATAGAGCAGTGCAAAATGTTCCATGGAACATGGGAGGGTATAGCCTACATCAGTCTCTTTGCCTGCAAGTGTTTTCTTTCATCTGATTAATCAAAATAAAGTTGCTTAAACTTTCTGGCTTCTCTGAAAGAGGCAAAGATTTCTCATGTTTCTTTCCTTTCATCAAATGTCTGCAATGCCATTCTGCAGTTTATACAGGAACACTGAACCTCATCAGATAAGTTTATAATCCCAGCATGATTTGAAAGCAAATATTACTCAGATGCCCATTTTTTTAGTGTCTCAACTGCAGGTCCAACAACGGGTCCGATACTAGCTCCTATTTCCGAAGGTTCAATAAGAAGTTTTTATGGTAAATTAAGACTGATTGTTCACAGCAAATCTCTACAGTCTACTGGTAATTAGTCATGATTCACACAGATGCACAGTCTCTGTACTTCAATAGTGAGGCTGACCTCATTTGCCTCATAGTCATTTTTACATATTTATAGCCTTATCAAGAATGTTATGTTTTGGTGCATTTTTCTTTCTTTTTATTTTCCTTCAGTTACTGTTGAGTAGATTTAGGAAGGATTTATTGTATTTAGAAGTTGAGGAGCAAGCAAGATAATATACAGCAATTAAATGAAAAAAAAACAAAACACCAAAAACCAACACATAAACAATAGAAAGGTAAATGCCAGAGGTACCACTTAAATAGTATTTCCTCAATAAGTTTATTCTAAAGCACAGGAACACCCAGGCATAATAGTGATTACAGCCTTAATGGGCTGGTTTGATTGCTTATTGAGAATGCTCCCTGTTTTACATTAAATTCTCAAAAACTATTTAAATATTGATTGAAATCTCTCAAATGGGTGCATAGTAATCCCATTCTTTATTGTCTTCATTGGTTTCTAATGACACATTGTTTACAAAATCAAAAAGAGCAGTTTTAGCTCTATTTGTTTCTAATATCTCTCTGCTAAATATGCACTCTTAGCTTGACTTATTTTGTTGCTGTCTCATGTTGCAAGTCAATGTTTTAAGGATTGGGATTTAAAAGGAAATAATACCCCATTGAAATTTCATTGCCTCAGAACATATGTTCAGATATTTCTAACAGCCTTCAGACTAAAGAGGAAAATTGTTCTTAAAGGAGGCACATGTCTTCAAAGTGATCATCCTGAAGCTACAACTTGCCTCTGTTTTACAGTGGGGTGTTTATTTTATGTGCTTGTGGTCTCTTTGTTACCCATTTTGACCCCTGAAATGGTAATATATGAATCATTTACTATTGTATTTTTAGCTGTTACTACACCCACAAGACTTTTTATTATCAGCAAGAGTGGAGGTATTAAAGAGATTTGTGGGCCTCAGAAGGCTCAAAGCACAGTAGGGATGAAATTACAAAATTATATTGTTATAAAATAAATTTCTAAAACTGTGTACAAAGGCCCGGTGTTAATGAAAGTAATTGATAGCAAATACTGATTTCTTTTTACATCACCAACAAAGCATTTTTTCTGAGTAATAATGAGCCTCCTTTTAGTAACAATAGGAAAAAAATGAGTCTCATGAATCATTTATGTGGCCTCATTCATTGCTATTATTACTTCTGCCATCAAATATTTTGGGAATTCAGCCCCTTTTTCTCTCTGTCTTTACATCTTATGTAATGGCCTTTCTTGTGCTTTTCAGGAGGAAAATTGAACTTTCTTTTCCTCTAATGTACAGAAAAGTACCAGATCTTCCATTCTGATTCGGAATAAATGTTCCTGTTGCTGAGGCTTTTAGCTGTAGGAAGCTATAAAAGATGAATAATTGCTAAAAGAAAAACAAGATAGGGGAAGTAAAACCCAGTGTGCAGAAGGAATCAATTTTCAAAAGGTCAACATCTTCAGCACAGGATTTGCCTAAATTAGACAATTCCACAATATTTTAGCTGTCAGTTATTCCACAATACTGAAAATACTCAGAAAGTGCACTGAAAGTGGCATGCCCATGTAGTCAGTTTAATTCCAAGTAACATTTCCTAATGCTTAAAGCAGGACAATGAGTGTCAATAGACTTTGATTATTTTGTACTTTTGGATCTTTCAACAAATTTTCTTCTTCTCCTCTAATTTTGTCAATATGCCTTTGCCTTCACTAATTTCCAACTCAGTGTGGAATTGCTGTTCCCACATTCAGGTTTTACTTCTGGTTTACATTTTCTTAGTGCCATTGTAAATCTTTATTTTGCATATTTAGTTCTTGAAAATTTGTGTGCTCATAATCTAGAATCAGCTGAGATTGTTGGTTTTCTCAGTAGATAAATACAGTAGAGAATATTAGGGAGCTAGAAAAGAGGCTTTTTTTAAAAAGAGCCATGCTGAACTTCAGTCTACTACACTAGAGGCCCAAAATGTAACACACATTACAAAGACAATCTCTATGTAAATATTAACACTAAAATTATGGTTGGTTCAGTTTTGGTGAGATTACACTATGACAATTGCAACTTTTAATTTTTTTTAAATGCACATAAATTTAATTTGGAGAAAATTTTTCATTGAAAAATGTATAGTATAATCTCTCTATGCCTCATCTTCTCCTTATAGAGAATTTTTATGAATATTTTTAACATCCTTCTTATAGTTTTGAGGGTTTTTTTGGATGAGTGGCATTACATTCGCATCAAGTGATATGCTCACGGTTAAGTTTTTACATAAAATTTGTAGCTACAAAAACTAGATTCTACCTCTTCTCATAAATAAAATGTGGCATCTTTCAGAAGAAATCAACTCCAACGTTTATCTTTATCATTTTTTTTTGAGTTAAATAGCTATTTAAAACATTAATTATTGCTTTTTCCTAATATAAGAAGACTGATAATAACCATGGTGCTTTTGTGTGCACAATATGACAACAAAGTTGGAAGTTATTTACTCTAAGCAGAGCCACACAGTATCCTAAGATACAACCTAAGATAAAGCAAACTCTTTACCTCACTGTGTTTCACTGATGATTTTTCTTGTAAACTATAATAAAATATGCACTTTTAATCTGTGATCTATTATTGATGTGTTTTCCTAGATGAAGGAATTAACACATCTAGTAAATTACTTTGTTTTTACAACATAATGTCCATTTTTTGGTAAATCACATGTTTCATAGCATAAGTATGACCTGAACGGGACAAAAAAAACCAATTTGGATTAATGAAGGAAAATTATGTAAGTCTAAAAAACTGCTGAAGCCATTCAATTGCTATTTCTTTCCTTCTCTTCTAAAGAAAACCTCCTCTAGTCTTTTAAAATATAATTGCAATAGCTAGATCTAACATGGAAAACTTAAAATATAGTTAACACACCTATTTATGTTGAAGGAAAAAAAAACAACATACAGAAAAGTCAAATGAGTACGTAGTCTCATCATTTTTCATTACCTGCATTTTTGGTGGTTTTTTTTTTTTTGTTTTTTGTTTTTTTAAGGCTGTAGACAATGTGTTAAGTTACTGGATTTTCATGCTCTGGAAAGCTGCCTTGCATCTCTATTCTAAAGCACGATTCCTGTTTCCAAGCAAGCAAGAAACATAAAAAGAGATGACCTTTGCAGCTGCCATTTTGAAAAAAAAAAAACTCATCAAAGGTGGTTAAGAGAGAAGCCAGAATCCTGGGACAGCAAAACACAAACAAATGAGAACGCTTAGTGCTGCAGGGAGAAGTGTTTTGCCAAAAGGTGGTGGCAACACATCCTCTGCTGGATTTGTGGGGCTGTCTGGGCACAGGAGCAGCAGAAGGTCATGCTAAGATTGCTTGTGATGCTGGATGACTCACTGGAGACAAGAAGAATACCTCTAAGGCAACAAATTTCAGCATTTTCTTCTTCCCACCAGTCTCCCAGAGATTCTTGTTGCCTTTAGCACTGTGTGGAAACACAGGTTTCTCTGGGGTTCTGATTTCCTTTTCCAAAACAGGCCCTCCCAGCAACTCAGCAGTGAGATGTTAAGAATTTAAAGAACAAGATGTAAATTGCTTGGAAGAGATCTGCAAGAGACATGAAATGACTGCAGCTGCCAGAGACAAAATGTGCCCGGATTGATGGGGCACCCCTGACAGGCTGCAGCATCCCACACATGGCCTCAGATCAATATTCTAGGATAGAGAAACCAGCCCAGGACCGCATAGTAAAAATCAGGGCTCTGGGAAAATAAAACACTTCTTCAGACAGGTATTCTAAAACTGCCAGCACTTAAAATGGCAATCCTATAAACCTTAGCAAGGATGACTCCCTTTTATTAAGGTCAGATGGAAAATCAAAAGCCCCTATTAAGAGTGATAAGAGACAGCCAGAGTGAATAGCATTGGAAAGATAACGGAAGTAAAAAGCCAATATCCCAGCCACCTAGACTTCCCCAGCACAGGGCTGGACCTGATCGTAGTTAACTGCAGGTTTGTTGCATTTCTTCCTTCTGCAAAAATAAAACGCCAAAGCCCACACAACCCTCAGTGCTCTTACAGCTCTCCTGAAGCACACAGCCAGGTTATCTTGCAACGTTCACTTCCTCTGCCCTCCTGGAGCTGCTGCCTAAGCTGTGAAGTGAGGTTCTATCACGTGTTAAGAGCCACATGAATTAATTCTGGTTGCAGTTGCCGCCTGCCTAGGGATACTTGAAGCTATTGTTATTCAAAACATATGTTCTATGTTGTGCCTGAGTCACCAAATTTAAATTTGTATTTCACTGATATGAGCTTTTGTTTTCTGAGGCTTTGAGATAGCTGGTACTTTGTCGCATGGGACAGAGGTCTCCAGGACAGCATAAGGGACATCTCCAGAGGGTTTTGAGCATAAAGCATATTTCTCTTTGATGTAAAGGGAATTAAACTAGCTAAGTTAAAAACCGTACTAGAGAGTATAAACATCTAATGATTCAAACTGCCATTGTTTTATCCATAAATGACTACATGAAAAGTAATTAAAAAAAAATCAAAACAAAAACAAACCCCAAAACCACAACCCACACACCAAGAAAGAAATCTCAAAATTACTCTTACTTTTAACTGCTGAGCCAGCCAAGCACCTCCCTCTGTTCCTTACAATGTTTTACATCTCCATCCAATGCCTCATACAAATATTTGTGTCCCCTCAAAATAAATCTAGTAGCTAAGAAAGGCTATTGATTCACAGTTGTGAAAGATGTATAAATAAAGATGTCTTACAGGTAAAAGAAACATCTGTTCACTCTGCAATAATACAGTTCTCATTTATGGAGTACTCCTACAGCTTTTAAGCACAGTTCAATAATGTAGGGATAAGACAGTGCATGGAGGAGTTTGACTGGTGGCATTCAATATCTAAAGGTGGTACTCAGCCATGAGTTTCCAATGCATAGAGGAATTACAATGAGGTCTCCAATCTTTGCAAGCCAAGTGTCACAGCTTTGCTCTGACCCTACCTAATAGCACAAGTTGGTTTCGGGTTGAGGTGTGATTGTATTCTGAATCTGGGACATGAGTTACATCCACAGAACTTGCCCTAAGTATAAATTCATTAGTAGTAGTAGGTCCAGGAGAGGCATCTTAATCTGGACACTCCTGACAACTTCAGCATCCCAGTCCTGTCCCTACAGCTGTGCCCAGTAGGAGAATGCAGGACAGGGCACTCTGCTTCCCTTCCAAGGAAGCTGAACTGGAGTAAAATATGAAATTTCTCTTACAGCCAAAGAAGGAAGGTTAAGAGCAAAAGGTACAATTGCAAGTATGACTAAGCAGGCAGATTTATGCTGAAGAAAGACCTCAGAAAAAGGGGGGTTGGGGTTTAGAAAGAATTAAGGAACAGCTGAGTGCTCCAAAAATACTGTATTAACAATCTCTAGCAGTAGCAGCATTCGTGTGGCAGAAACTCAGCTTTCTGTTATAGGACCCAGTTGCTATAGAAACTTCCAACTGGGAGCTAAATAAAGTAATTTCTATGCTAGTGTTGGTGTCTGTAACTTCAGCACCTGATGCTAACCAAATTGTGTTCAATAAACAAATTTAAACTCTAAAAGCCTACAATGAGTTCTCAGTGTTTTCTATACAACTGATTAATCCCAATTGATCTTGGCTTAGAACTCAAGAGCTTGAGAAATCATAGAATCGGATAAAAGACTACTCAGGACAAATATGTCTCTCCCTTTATTTGTTTCTTACCTTATTTCCTCCTTCTCCTACACACCCCTTTCTCCTGTCTTAGTTATTTTTTATTTTGAAATTACATTTTTCATGGCTAACCTCATAGTTGAGCCTAGCATCTCTGATCCTCTTTTGGCAAATTAATTTTGCATTAACTTCTGCTTGCTCTTGCATCTCTTTCATATTTCATTAAACAATTGCTTCAGGTTAAAAATTTGAGAAGAAATGTTAACATCTGAGTGCAAATCCTTTCTTCTAGAACTCCAGTGCAGGGTTTCAAAGAGATGAGGAACAAGGGACAAGTTTGCAGAAGCCTTCACAGTCAACTCACACCATGGGAACAGTGAGAAATGCTCATCTCCCAGGGAACATGGGCATAGGTAAACCTGGTGAATCTGGATTCCAGGGCATCTAGGGTTAGAAACATCTTCTCTTTAGGAAGGGGGAATTGTTATTATTGTAGCATTTTCCTGTACTGACTAGGAAACAAGAGATCACCCCAAGCATTTCAATATGCAGACTCTATTTCTGCATGACATTAAATACAAGTAGAGTTTATTAGAATAAATAACACTGGTGCCATGGGTAGTCATGTAGAACAGATTTAAAACTTTTCAAAATTTCTTTCTTACTGTTTTAGAAGCTGTTGGAGTAATTCTGCAGCATCTGGCAAGATGACAAGGGTTGAAGCTACAAATTTCACAGAGCAGTAGCAGTGACTGCCCTTCCTTTGACAGATCGGCCCTTCCTTTATGTTCTAAGTGCCCAGAGCATGTGAAGGAATGGACTAAACACCTGGGAGACATGGCATTTCAGAGAGCAAGAAAGAGAAGAGGAATGCAGCAGTGGTGGGAGGTGGAGGTTTTCACCAATCCCAGCAAAGGTGAGCAGCAGCAGCCATTGCCTTATCCCTGAGAGAGGAACCAGGGACACTGAGTGGGCAAAGTGTGTAGGGCTTGAGGGTCACTCACTCTAACCCAGTGTGCAGGGTGAGACCCAAGGGGAGGCAGAGGTGAGCAGGAATAGCTCTGCAGCTGCTGGAGGAGGCGGGCAGGTGGCAGAGCTGCTTGGAAGAGACCAGGGCTGCCACTCCAGAGAGCCTGGCAGCCACCAGCATTTGCTGGAACAAGAGCAGCAGTGGCTGCTAGCACAGGGTTGTCCAAGGTCTCAGGGACAGGCTGAGGTGCAGGCAGGGCTTGGGCAGCCTTGGCAGAGGAAGGTCTGGTAAACCAGATCTTATGGCACCTCTCTGATGTGTGGGGGGTCGCTGGGCTTGGGCAGGGTCTGGCGGGCAGCCGGGGCTCCCGTGCCAGGTGGCCGGTGGCACATGGCTCCCTCATGGGCTTTGGCAGGCAGCACGGGCAGCTGGTGAGCACGGGCTGCCTGAAGGCTCCCAGGCAGCAGCAGGAGGCAGCCAGGCTGCCAGCCAAGTCTGGAGATAGCAGGCGCCTGTCCCTGACAGGAGAACAAAGTCTAGCTGGTAGAGATAATCGAAGGACCACAACAACTTGCTCGGGAAGAACTGGACTGTAAAGTAGGGAAAGTCTATCAGTGTCCATATCAGGTGTCTATCAAAAAGTCTTTCAGTGTTCAAATCAAGGCCTTATATCGGAGACCAAAATCTTTGAAACAAACCTGGTGTATTAGGCTAGAGTTTGAAATTTTTTGGTGGCATTTTTTCCACCCAAGTCAGTGTGATGATATCTTAACATAAAACTAGCTGGGATTTTGGAAGAAGAGCTGCACTGTTCATATCCTGTCAGAAGCAATGTGTGTGGGATGTATATGCATCCCAAATATACATATATCTATAGCTGTGCATGTTTATGCACAGGCATATACACATATCTATGTAATCCCCTGTTCAGTGCATCAGGGAATGGCTGCTCAGAACTGAACTGACTCCTGTTCCTCACACCATGGCCAGGCACTGAGGAGATCAATCTGAAGTAAATATGATCCAGCAAGACATAAAAGTTGTATTTGCAACCCTGCTGACTTCAGTAGAACCTACCCACAAGCTGAAATGCTCACATATGCTCGAATGCTGTTGTTGAATAAGAATGAGCTGAAATTCACACATTAAATTAGACCATACTTAGCTGCTGCCACATGTAGGAGAAGCTTCCAAGCCTTTGGATGACAAAGGAGGCTGTAAGGAGAAGACAGGGAGGTGTCATTAACTATTTACTTCCTGTAAAAAGGGATTTGCCTTGGGGGAAATGAGGAAGACAGGAAGGTGAGGATCCTAAGAGGAGGCCAGACTTGCTAGGCACAGAAATATATTCTGTTAAAAACAAGGCACAGGTAACTTTGGAGGGAGGCTCACAGCAGGTAGCTGTGAGGGGATGATCTGGAATGCCCCTATCACTGAGGGCTCTTATGGAGCCTGGGGATTTGTAGCCCCATACTTTGGTCATGCAAAAATACATACAATTCACTTACTTCTTTGGTGAAACAGAGACAGTTTTTACTAGTTCTAAAGGGTAAACGAGAAGAAAATGGAGAAGAATTATATTATTTTTACCTGATTGGACTGTAAGGAAGACATACTTGAGTCTTTAAGATACCTTTGAGAGTTTTGTTTTTCGTGAAACGTGATTTTAAGAATTTTCTTTATTTCAAGAACTGACACTCAATTCTGATGTGTGGTATTATTTAAAGTGTCTATTCTGTTTGCACAAATTTATGGAAGACTTGATGGATACTTAAGTAAAATGATACAGATGCAAAGCTACCTGTTCTCATAGAAGTGTTGCTTTTTACCTTGCTGTTTCAAGAAGATCAAGTCCTTGTGTAATCTACATACACAGTGAGTCACAGCTGAACTTCCACACTGTTCTGTTGTGTTTGCTACATGCTTTGCAAATAAGCCAAAAGGGCCACACTTCAATGCCTTTCAAAACTGGAAAACTAAGTTTGTATCTCCTTTGCATTGCTTCTTTTCTCTTCCTTTTTGTTCCTTGCTGTCTCTCTCAGTCTCTCCAGTCACCGTTATATCATTCAGTGAGTAGGGAACGGTATTGTTTATTTCTTCTTTACAAAAGTTTCTGGGAAACTTTTCTTGCTCTTTTTCTTTGTGACATATTTTTTCTTTATAACACTATTTCTTGTTACCTGAGAGCTGTTATAGAGAATAGGTATTTTAATTTGCATTTCTGACACATAAGTTCTTCCACTAAAATTGTTTGTGCTGTTGAGTATCATAGAATTCCCTGTGATGAATCTCCCTTCTGGCAGGATCCAAGCTTCCAAATACTCTCACGAAACCAGAAAGCTGCAAGCTGGTCTCTTGGCTGCCATATATCTCAGGATCTTGAAGCCAAACCTTCAGGTCTTTTTCTGGTGAAGTTACAAGGAGAGACAGAACCATTTTTCTTCCAAAGGTCCTGCTCAGGCTGTGTGCAATGAGTTTCATGCAACGAGATCCCTGTGTTTGCAGAAACTGACTGAATTTGGTGAGATCCTGATGGAGCACAAAGGAGTTAGCCTGGAGAATTATTTTCATGAAGAAATAGCCAGAGACTCTTCTCAGTGCAGCATTTTAGCCAGGATGACTACTTATTTAGAAATTGAAGAAATCTTAATAATCACTATTTGTCTAGATGTTGTAGAAAGAGGCAGGCTATGCTGGTAACTCACACAATTTGTTGTTGTCTCTGATTTCTCCAAGTTTCACAAAAGCCTCTCTTACCATTCTTCGTTACCAATCTAAACAAAGTGACTAAAATATAAATTGTGTGGTAAAATAAATTGCGGTCTAAAACTTACTAGGATATACATGCCTACTTAATTTTGCATGCACTAAGGGCCATTGCAATGATTACTTACAGCATATTAACTTTAGCATGTGCATAATTGTTCCCAGGATCAGTGGAGAACAGGTCATCTTTCAATACACAGGAAGCCCAATGAGGGATGAAAAGTTAAAGACCTAGATCTGAATTGCTCTAAAATATGGGATTTCAGAATATGTATCTAAGGGTTTACAGGTTACTATTTTTTCTATGTAAATTTCAGCAGAAAATTCTAGCTAACCATTTTAATACATTGGCTTACTCAGTGTTACTTTATGCAACAATCTGCTGTACCTAAGCATATTTTATATTAGAGAAGGGATTGACTTTTATAAGGAGAAAAAGTTATTTGGGGACATAAAGTTAGCTACAAAACAAGGTTCAGATTCTCAGATGGGAAGATAGTAGGGAATTAATAGACCTTTATGAAAAGAATATTCTCTGGTTTTCATCTTACATAATTTTTTGTTATTTTTCTATCTCAACCCATTTTGAAGGAAAATGAAAGCTAAGACCTAGAACAGCATCAACTTTCTGTCATTTCATGAAAGAAACACCACTTCTCTGTTCATTTCTTTTATAAATTTGACCAAGTATTATTCTTTTTCTTTTCAAATCCTGCATTCCATTTAATTTGAAAGAAACTTTTAACAGCATCTGAAATATTATAGAGAGAAAATACTTTCTTACAGAGAACTTTGTAAACACTTTATTTATACCTCTAAGGGGCAAGCTAAGCTGATACTTTCCATTCCTGGCATGCCTGTGATGAGATGACTGGCAGCAGCTGTTGAAGTGGGAAAGGGTTTTATCAGAGGCTGCTTCCCTCAGAGCTGCCAGGTTTCATCTGCTTCCTGGGATGCAGGAGGGTCCCGTAGCTCTGGGTGGTCAGAGTGGATTGGCAGCTGGATGGGCCAGGACACTTGCAAGTGGAAGGAGGTGAGGTTGTCTTGGTTTGTTTTCTGGACTTATGTATTAATATATATTCCATATGGAAAATGACAGTTTGGGGCTTTTCCTTGAATTTTTCATGACTGAGGTTTTTGGGTTTTTTTTATTATTATTATTGGGGTTTTTTTGCTACATGGGTAAATTATCTGCTCAACTGTTTCTTTCTTGACTTCTTTTTTGACAGACTGCTATTCTGTTTTGACAGACTGGGATATCTCTCCACACCCATTCACTTTTCTCTTGCATTTTGATGGCACATGTGGTTTGGAGATTTTGGAGAAGGGGCAGAAGAAGAAGGAGGTGAGAGAGGTCACACCATCATTTTCTAGAAATAAGGTATTTCCATGGTAAGGGCATGCTTTAAAACACCTAATTCTTTCAGTACAAAAATGGAGTAATAGTCTCATAAAGAAATAAATGGGTAAAATTACTTTTCTAGGGCTTTAGAGAGGTAATTATTGGAACCTGCATTTGAATTCCTGAGCACTGAACCAGAAATTATTCCAGCTCTACCTACCTCTAAAAATAAAGTTTACCTTGCTGAAAGTCAGCGTCCCCATTGTCCACTGAAAAAGGCTATAGTATTAATTAATGATTTCATAAAGCTGAGTATGACTCTAGGAAATTCAGAGTTCTCTGAAACCTAATGAAGGCCTCTGTGTTTATATTTTGATGCAGAGCCATAGCATCTGAGGTATGGACATAGCCTACTTTCCCAAAAGCAAGCTCCAGGATTTTAATGCATATGTGTTGAAGTATTTTTAACTGAATGCAAATGAATGTAATAAATGCATGTACCAGTAGCAAGGCACAACTTTTGACAGGGCTTTAACTAAAGCTGATCACCTGGAGGTTATTGTAACTGGAAAAAAAAATAAAAAGAGAAATAGAAATAAAGAAGCTGCAAAGATGGTGGCAAAGGTGAAAATGCTGATAAGGGATTCATTTAGTCAGAAGAAAGTATGGGAGCAAGGAGACTACTTGAGGCAACTATGCTGTAGGAGTAAATTGACAGAGGAACCTCATTTTAGGCAGCTGAATGAGCAAATGTGAGGAAGGAGATTACGGTCTTTCCATTTGATTACAAGGTCAGAAGTACCTGTGGGAAGGAGTGGCTAGGTTACTTAAAGGATTTAGAAGGCAACTGTCCACAAGGTTGCCCAGGAGGCAAAGAGTGCAGTGGGACAAGAAGGATATAGCTGGAAGGTTATAATATATGGTTTTTGTTATCATTCTGTTATTGCTCATGATAGAATATTTCATGGAGTTAATTCAACAAACTAAGAAACATGGGACAGGAATTACTTAAATCTGGGTTTATTTTGTATGGAGAGTGGGTACAGGGGGACGTATGTCACTAGCAAAAGTGAGTAAAATGAGGATTCAAGTGGCAACATGTTTCACAGTGATGCCATTGCCAAGTCTCATCAAGGAACTGTTGATGAAATCCATATTCCCAGAAGGATCTAGATCAGTCAAAAATAGGTGGACCAACTGTAACAGCAAGGGCAGGACTTCATTTTGTGGGGAACACAACCTGAGGTAGCTCTGGATGGGAGCCTGAGACAAGAGGCTGTGAACTGCCACCCTTTGCACAGCAAAGGGCACAGGGACCTGTGGCACAGCCAGGTGAGGAACACTGAGAGACACGGCAGGAGCTGATGGCTCCAGAGGAAGAGCGAGACTTTGGTGCTCTTGGACTGTGAGGGGATAAGAGCCCGGGGGTTCCTTAGCTCAGGATCACTCCTTGGAGGCACCAGCTCAGGCTGTTTGTGTGTTACTGCACTGTGGCTAAATGGCTTTATGGAATAAAACATCTGAGACTCTGCTATGGAAATCCTGGGACTGAGCTGGTGAGGAAGCCTGGTCTGACTGTGAGTTGGTGTGCAGGGAGTCAGGAAGGGACCTGCCAGGTCACTGGAGCCACCACTGTGAAGGGGTGACAGTCCCAGCAGTGGCAGTCTGTGACATTGGGGGTGCGGCTGGTGGAGACCCTTGTGAATGATCTCTCTGGGAAATTTCCTTAACAATCAGGAAAGAGATACCTGGTACTGAGAAGCTCTTAGAAAATCCCTGAAGAAAATCTAACTGAGATGCTAATTTTCCTTCCAAGAGCCCCAGGCTTGTCATTGACATTAGGGGAGTACTGGAGTGCAACAGCAAACTTTCAGGCAGGTTGCTGAGATTATCTGCTTTGCTGACCAAAATACAAAGAAGCAAAACAACAATTTTGTGTGTGTGTTATCACTACTCATAAGGGTTATTACAAAGCAACAAAGGAATGATAGAGAATAGAATGCACACTGTTGCTTAGGGGAAAAAAATCACATGAATTAAATGTGCTTAAGGAATATGAAACCAGAACTTATATGGCAATTCTTCTAGCTGGGAACTGAAACATGAAGCATGAATATGAAGCTTTCTAAGTGATCACAAATATAAGAGGGGAGGTTGTTTAATTCCCATGCACTGCAAATATTGACAGACAGCACAGGAGTTCAAAGCTTAGGCTCAAAAAGTCACTTTCTCCTAGATGGATGTTACTTGATTTCTGACAGTGCTGGCAATGTTCTCTCTCCTCTTACACACTTATAAGCTCTGTATGGCTTGTCAAGCCAATAAAGTCTCACTGAACTGAGACTGCTTTCTAATTATGGTATATGACAATACCTGTGGAAACTCATTGCCTTCAATAAAATTGCAGAGGTGGAACTGATTGGAAGTTAGTGAGAGAGCTGGTAAACAATGCTCAAGAAAGAATAGGATTCAACGTTCTCACTCTTAGTTCAGTTGTTTGCACAGAGCTAATGAGAACAAAATCTAGTAAAACACTCTGTGTGATACGAATGGTGATGCAATCCTGCTGAACATAAAGATGCCATTGCCACAAAGAGAGCTTTCAGCATAAAAGTACACATTTATACGATCAAGAGAGTCTCAGTGCTTCTCTAAGAATGTTTGTCTTTCTCTCCTCTTTTCAATCTAGCTTTTAATGCTGTCACATCCTCACAACAGGTGAGGCTTCAATCCATGCAATATGGAAGTCATTACTTATTGCCTCTTTTGCATTTTCATTTGAGTTTGTTGGGTTTTTGTAATTGTCTTTTGTATTTTTGCTCTTTATTTTACTTTTCTTTTGCTGTGAAGAAAGAGCTTCTCCACATTCATATATCATTAGTCCCTGATGAACACTTTGCATTTTTTTACTAAAAATGCAGGGTGTTTAATGGCAGATTTTCTGTAAAGAATAATATGTCAGGGTATTGTATCGAGCAATAGATAACAGTGTATCAACAGATTTATCGAGTTTATCTGAATGCATATTTAAAAATGCCAAATGTGCTTTCAACTCACTTCTGGCGTGTCTTTTGAATCTCATTACAATGCAACCTGGAGGGAGTTTGGAATCTGAAACAGAAGTAATTAGTTCTTTCTTTAAAGGAAATTTGCCCTTGCTAACAAAATATGAGCCAAGGCCATTATGATTCTTGCAGTATTTAGTACATAGAAACTGCTGCAATTCTACGTGAAGGTCTCCTGTGTTCGAAAAGGCTCAAAATTAATGAGCATTTGCTCCTGATATAACCCTGATGCCACAATGAAAACCAAATACTTCTCATTGCAAATAGAATAAGAGGTATAGTGACTCTTAAGGGTTTCCATCCCAACGTATTGCTTAACCCCACATGTGGTTGGGATAGACTGTGATGATCATGATACAGGGGATGGAATTAACATAACTCAGAACATAAATGATAGTCAAGGATGGAAACTGACAGATGTTTTCCAGGTTTTTCCCTTATTTCTCTTTTGCTGGTGCAAAACTAATATGTCATTCTTGATACTTAATATTCATATTTGCATACTCATCTGGGGAGCTGGACATGGTTGTTCATTGTAGACAACCCCCTTTTTCTTGGGATTCTCATCTAAAAAGATGCTGAACTGACATCTGGAAATAGTATGGGATATACTGAGGGCTTCATTCTAAATGGTCATTGCCAAGCAGAAATAAACCAGAAGAAAAGCATCTGTTCCCAAGGGCTTTGTGAAACTCTCTAGATCTGCATTTCTGACGGCTCAAGAGTAGCAGAAGTAGCAATTTCTCAGCTCAGCTGTATTAAACAGGATGTCACACAGCAGGTGTCAAATGGAGTGTCCTGGATCTACGGTTTTAAAGCTGAGGAGGGTTTGGCACAACCAGATCTGGTTGTAAATTTAATATTTTACTTTTATCCATTAAAAGAAAGAAAAAAATTGGGGTTTTTTTTACTGATTTAGTATTCTTCATTGCTATTCTCCCCTCATTTGCTTCAATAGAAGTGCTGTCAATGTTTCCAATTCTTAAATAGGGATGTTTGATCAAACTTGGTGTCTTGTTTTTTTAGAAACCTTTTTAGAAGCAAGAAAGTACACTGGTGTGCATGCCAGGTGAAATGTTTCATATTGATTAAAAGTGCATAAGGCAACATCTGGTGACAAAATGAAAGCAGTTCTGGACCAATTAAAAATAAACATTCAGATTTTTTTTTCCTGCCAGTCTCAGAGTGATGCAACTGATATTTATTTTTCTTTCCCTATGATTAGTAAAGTTTCTAATGCTTCAGTGAGGTGCATTGTGAAGTCCATGTGGATAAAGCAGTTTATATTGCTTTATAGAAGCAATATATAAATTTTTATTTTTTTTAATTAAAAATTTAATAAAAATATTAAATATATTAAAAATTCCTCTTTTTCATGACTGTTAGCTCACTCTTTTACTATCAGCCTGACATTTCCACTCTGACACTCCCTTTTGAAAATCAGTCTTTTAAATTATAAAGGTTTAAAATTCTAATAAATGCTTAAAAGGGTTTTTAAAGTGCTGAATGCAATGACACTAGGCATTTCTTGTTATTAAAGCACACCTGAGGGGGAAAATATAGTTTCTACAGTACTCTGGTTGAAATTTTGCACATCCATCTTGCTGTTTGTCCTCATGACACTTTACTGGCACAGGCACCAAAACTGCTGCTGTCATTGGAAAAGTGAGTAAAGTGATTCTATCAGTGAGTGGTCACAATGGAGCAAGTGAATTATGCAGCTGTAAGAGAACCATAGAATCACAGAAAGGTTTGGGTTGGAAGGCACTTTAAAGATCATCTCATTTCCATGGGCAGGGACACCTTCTACTAGACCAGGTTGCTCAAAGCCAATCCAGCCTGAACTTGAAAACTTCTAGGGATGGAGAATCTACAGTTTCTCTTGGCAGTCTGTTCTAGTGCCTCCTCTTTTTAAAATACCTTCACAAATCTCATGTCATACTCACTTCAGTCAAAGTTCTTCTTTTTTTCTTTCTTCTGCTGTAACTGCAGTTGTTATCTCCTGCTGGACATCCCTTTTGTAAAAGTCTCATTCTGAGTAATGTTACTAGAAACCCTTTATCTTTCATTGTTGTTGATCTCATAACTTTGTAAATCTAGGATGACTTAAGTGGCATTGTTTGTCTCTCTAAGGTGAATCCTTATTGGTTAAAGAAATGTTGATATCAACACAGTTAACAACATTTCATTCAAAGGATGTGAGTCACATGCCAGTTATAAGTTTTTGCGTTTTTTTTCCGGTCAGTCTTTTCCAAAAAGAAACAGTGCCTTCATTCATAATATTTTTATTTATACTAGCGAAATATCATGCTGTCTGATATTTTGCTATGATTGAATTACATTTAAAAAGTTAAAGGTTAACATCTTGAGATATCATGTTTTTTATGAAGTGGCTTATAGTGGTTTTACAGTGTGTACTGAAGAACTGCAAAAGCAGTCCTGGGCTAGTTCCAAGGGTTTGGAATGTGTGTCCAACACACACAGAGGCATGTGTAGCTATACCTGCTCTAGCCCAGGAAGTGTAATAACCATGCTAGAATGGCATTTCTCCTGACTCAACTCTACTTCTGAGCAGGGCTCAGAATTCCTCTTTCCATTCCAAGAGCTTCTCGGCCATTGAAAATTTAATTTCTGTACTGTGTGACCACTCAGATGCACAGCCTGTGCACTAAGGAGTGGTTGAGCTTTTGGACTGTTGGGATCCTGAATCTAGAAAGCTGTTGGAAATGTGCTACACAGAGGAAGCACAGGAGGGTGTGCTGGCAGTCACCACATTATCAGAGAAGCCGATGACAGGAAATTTAGGGAGTGTGGTCCTCTGCTGGCAAATCCAGCACAGGTAAATTTCATAGGCAAGTGCAAGGTTCTTCTTGAGATTGTCCTGACAGGGAGGGAAGAAGTGTGACCCTTCTTTTCCAAGCCCATTTGCCTCCAAATTGTTATCATTCCTGTGCAAAGTCATGAGGAAAAATGGCATTGATGGAAACAAGAGCAATCGTAGGAGCGATGGGAGTGTCAGACAGACGATAATCATTGACTCATGAATGCAAAGACCATTGAAGTTGTCATTGTCCATCTAGTTAAGGAGTGCTGTTTCCATCATTTTTTTGTATTAGAAAATCTCAGGATTTAAGCATTTTGAAGGTGCTTTTTTTTTTTTTTTTTTTTTTTTAATTGTCTGTCAAAACTTTGTGCTACAGTTCCTGCTTTACTGCATTTTGAGTTTTGGATGGGAAATTGGAAGCTTGTGAAAAAATTCTCAAGGATGACCTTAATCTTTAAACCAGTATGGGGAGCAAATGTAGAAGACTAAGTTCAGATATGGCACAGGAAAAGAGAGCAGGTCTGATACTCTGCAGTGTTGAATGAGGCATAAATGGGTGATATATAGACTAATTTAGATGGGAAAGATCTTTGGAGTTGTACTGGACCACTCCCACACTCCAAACAGACATGGTTTAGATAAATGGTTGACCATGATAATATATCCATTGCAATATATTAATATATTAATTATATCCATTATTATTTCTCAGACTGATTTAATCTTCAAGGGGCTGGAACAGTACTTAAAATGGATTAATCCCATTGCATTTTGTACCTCCTTGATTGCTTCTCAATAAAGGGTGTCTTGGGGATTGTGTGCTCTGTGTTGGTTTGTCTGCTGAGGATATCCCATCAGACTGGGCCTTTTCAAGTCTTGCTATTTAAATATTGGCGTAGGGAGTTGGGAACAATGGTCATGAGATGGTGCCTTTACTACTGAGTAGGTCTTCTAGTTTGCATTGGCAAACAGATGGTGGGATCCTTCTATGACTCTATAGTCCTGCTTTTGGTTTCTTAAATTAATTGAACACTAATTTCTGATTTCTGATTGCTTCCATCTATGCATGCAGAGTGCAGGAAGCTAATGCTGGCACCAGTCCTCTCATTTCCTAGAACAGGAAAAACATGATAGATAGCAGCCCTTTCTTTCTCATCTCCACTGACTGTGTTGCAGCTACATTTTTTCAAACTGTGACTTTATTTCTGCATATTATACATGGATAATGTGGTGATTAGTAACAGTATTAAACACCTCTGACCTTTATTGACTCTCTTAAACAAACATCTCATTCTTTACTCTTTTTTTTTCTATTATATAGCTTTAAAGTGGCATTGTGTGTTTTAGATATTAAAGCATTACATTAGTATGAAATGTCTCAAATACAGAAATATCAGCTATATAAAACCTGGCTTGCTCTGACTTCTTAGGGAGGTGGTTCTATCTATTAAGTCTAACTTCTGTAGTGTGAAGTACAATTTACTGGAGCAGCTGTTTAAATCCTCTAATGGTATAGTGCATTTAACTTGATATGTTATTTGTCTTGCTCTTAATGAATCTTTGATCAATTTGTACCTAGTTCACTTTTTTTTCTGTGTTTTACTGTCCACAGGAAAAAAAGAATAGCAGGGTCTTAATTTACAAAGGTCAAAATGGTAAACAAATTTAAAAGGGTCAATGTACTTCAGAGTGTAAAACCATGTCAGGTTGTGGAAGGATCATTTTGGTCCTAATTCTCTGCATCACAAAAAGCTGTCGGTCCTTCTTAGAGTTCCCTGATGCTAACAAAGGCAGACAAGAGCTGGCTGGTGAGACTGGGCTTTGCTGTTGTTTTAGACTTTTACTTTTCAGCAGAGTATTTCAGTGTGTCACGGTACACAAATAGCCCTTACAGAGCAGTAGCACAGAGTTGCATTACTTGCTACATGCACAGCAGAGCCAATTAATAGTGATGAGTCTATTTGGTGGATTTGATTTGGTAAAATGTGGGTTTTGTTTTGTTTCTCACTTCCACACCTGTGGCAGGCACATGTACTCTCCACCTGAATTATATAATTCTTAATATTGGAAAAGTACTGCGTGCACCATGAAGTAAACAGTTTGCTTTTAGCAACAATTTTGAGGGCCCAAATAAATTTTTCAAGGAACATGACCTTGGAAGATGGAAGATAGGAGTTTGCTTTTTAAAATAAAAGTGGTTTCCTTGGAGAAAAAGCTCTCAGATCCATGTTTTCAGCTAGCTTTGTAATCAGACGCATTGTTAAAATGTTTTTGGCCAACAAACAAATCCTATGATGATTTCAAGGCAGGGTCAATTAAAATAAACAAATGTTTTTGCTTTCTAGGGAAGCTTTTGTGTCAGTAATAAAACAAATTATGAAGTACTTCAAAACAAAAATAAACACAGATTACCAAGAGTTTTCATTTGGGAACAAGTAGCTCATAGAATGGCTGGGAAATGTACAGCTTATGTGCAAATCTTGTATTGCTACTGCTCTAATACCAGCACTAGTAGTCCCATTAGATTAATTACTCTTGAATTCAGAGAATCTGCTCATTTGTAAAAGTCCCCATTAGTGTGAAGCAGTCCTGTAGCAATGAACTCAAACAAAGATTAAGAGTCATAAAAGAGTAGATTGTGGTTGTTTTTTATACATTTTTTGCAATGAGTTCTTTACAGAATCTGTCTACCAAGTAAGTGACAGATTTTGCAGTGTGGTCCTTTTCTGCAATGTGACCATGTGGTTTAAGCTGGAATCTATTGCTTTCATGACACCATGGTGAAGAAAGAGTATTCTCTTGCAATTCTCTATAGTCATTAATAAAACTACTCCAGACTAGATAAATAAATTTGTTAAACTATACCTGTCAAGGACATGTATTTGGGGAATCATCACAGTGATGTGACTTTAAAAAGGCAGAAGTCTCCCCATCTGGACCAGCCTGAAAGACTAAGATCCAGCAGTCACCTCCAGACAACAAACTGTCATTTTTTGTTTCTTCTATTCCCTTTGTGTGTTTAACCACTGCTATATTTTATGGGATTGTGGCCTTGTCCGCGTAGTGACCCTAGGTACTGATGTTGCCTGTCAGGGATAGCAGTGAATTAAGGGTATTATTTCCGCCTCTTTAACTCATAGCCAGCTTACTAACAGCACTATTCCTACTGTCAACAGTAAAGATAGGAGTAGCTGCTATCAAAGTGTGCCAGTAAAAGAAAGAGGAGATTGGGAATGGCTGCTCAGCACCTGGTGGGATCAAGAGGTGGCAACATTGCCAGAATAAATTGAAGGCAACCTTACTGATAATTACCAGTTGAGCAAAGATGGCAGTGGTAAGAGCGGTATAGGAATAAACACAGGCATTGTGAAAGTTAGCCACTAATGTATGTATTACTGGGAAATAGTTCTATCACTTTATGTTTTGCAGATATTTCTGCAACAACTGGGGGAAGGGGGTGGGAAGCATAGTATTTACGGGTCTTTTTTTCTTATTTCCAAAGCATCAGTATAAAATATACTGACTGTGTGTTTTTTGCCATGTGCTGCTACTTTCAAGGCTGTGAGGAGAAAGCTGCTATTAATCCTGTCTATGGGTTTTCTTTGTTGCATTTTTTATTTCCTGAACTGTATCCATCTCCTGTTTTCCTGACTTTCCTTTGTAACTCCAGCTCTGCAAATTTGTGCCCCTTAGCATGACCTAATCTAAGGAAGATAGGAGCTCACATGAAGCTCCCAAGCTCCCAGCCCCAGAAGCACAAAGCGTTGCTTGAGCGAGGTCTTGTTTGAAAACAGAAATGTTACTAATATAACAGGAGAGGAGCTGTTCATGTTATCTGTGGAATGTAAATTGGAACTGGAGTTCAGAAACATTTGCAAGATTACAACACTGTCTTCAACTCAGTCTTTAGAAACATCAGATATATCCAGTTGTTTGAGAAATGAAGCTTAGACAGCAGCCCAGCCTGCAATAGCTCAGCTTTCTTTTTTGACACTAGGATGAGGACCATGAGCACATGATGTGAGATGTCCCAGGTGTAAAACACACTGAGAAAATTTCTTCAGTTCTAATAGGACCGACTATATTAGATACTAGTTTGTGCCCATTTTTTGGTTACTCTGTGGTCCATGTGGACTTTTCACCTGCAGAAGAAAATTACAATACCAGTTTAGCTGTCTGCATCCACAGCCTTCTGCAAGTTATTCTTGGCTTCTAAGCAACTGCAGTGAAAGATTTGTAAAATAGCTAAGCAGGATAGCGATTATAATATTTTGGTTGTCATAGGTAGTCCTTAGTATGTTACCCTGCCTTGTCTGGTGACAGAATGATTGTTTATCTGCTCTTGCTGCAGACTTGTCAAGTGTAAACTGGTAATTGCCAGGGGAAAGGAAGGGCAGAATTGGTCTGACAAGAATGGATGCTTACTGCAATATTTTTTTACTCTTCTTGCAATATTCACTGCTAGTTTGAGTTTCTAGAAAAATTGAATTGGCAGGCTTCCTACCAAATCTACAACTGGCTTTAGAGAACATTGTATTCAAGTGTGAAATAAAATTACTTTATAAAATAAAACTCTAGATGTCATTTGGAGAGGGGGAAAAAGAAAATTTAGTTTCATCCATAATTTTAGGGAGGAAAATTTCTATATTTAAAAGAATTGCAGAAAACTCATGATTCTTTGAGAGATAACTCATAAAGATGGAAAAATTTTGCTGTGCTTTGAAGAGCCTAACAGCAAAGATCTTTGTAATGGTCCATCTCATACACCAGCTGAACAGAGACCAAATCAGCCAAAGGCAAGAGAAACTTTGGAGGGAGAATAAGACACTATTTTTTCATGGCATCATCAATATAATTATGTGGATTATGTGGAATGCAGCAGATGTTTAAACATTATACCTTGCTGTTGCTACTTTTTTCTCAAAAGAGAAGAGGTCGTTTAAGGACTTGACCTATGAAGATATTTCAACCAGCTGTGTACAGGGCTGGTAATTTTGGGACACCCTTTAAAAACAAAAGATTCTTGGATCCATGGAATATTTTTTGTTGTTAAAATATAATAATTTGTTTATTTATTTACTTGGGAGCAGTGTCCCAGTCAGCAGAATCATTGTAGTCAAGTGGCTGCTCACTTTGCAGGACTCTGGAGCAATGCACCGTTTCTACATTTTCTTTATGCCAGAGCTCCTCTGGGCATGACATTTAAGTCTCTGGTGCCCCTAGAGTCACTGAGGAAAATGAGACTTCAGATTAGAAGTGCTTAACTCAAATGCACAAATCTTCCCTTCTTTTGCTGTTGCTCTCCTAATGCTGTGAGAAAATTGTGTACTAGCTTTTCCTGTTCCTCCTTCTCATTCTCATCCTGACTGCTATTTGCCTCCTCCTCTTTTCCAGCTGCCATCAGTCTTTTGTTCCCTCTTATCCCTCAGATCTTTCCTTCCTGCCTTTGGCATTTTCCTCATTTTTTTCTTGTCTCAGCAAAAAAAATTACTGTCCAACTTGACAGTCTTTTCAAGTTTTCCTTAGTCAGTAAGTGCTTGCAGAGTACTTACTTAGAAAAAGTTTGTTGCCTATAATAGTTGTGCATAACTAATCGATGTAAATGAATAATATGGAATTCTAATTAGTGTTATAATCTGAAAGACAACAATGAGGCCTCTCTTCCAGCTCAGGTTTTCTGTTACCAGTCAGCATGTTGCTGACTTGGAAATGGCTGGTGTTTTCCAGATCAGCAAAAACAAAGTTGTGCTAGGTGTTCCAATGCTTTGTGTCTTGCTATTTCTTACAGGAAGGCTAACAGTATACCATTCTCTTTTGAAAATGCTTTACAGCTGTTTTGCATAAGATTATCTGTGTAGACAAGGTCACTAAGAATTGTAACATTTGTCCTTGAAACACCAGACCTAGCTATGGCAATGTGTGTAAATAGTTAATTGGGTAAGACATGAATTGTAGAATGATGGTCAGATCATGAACGTTGCTGTATGTGTACGGGTGATGTAAAGGAAAGTTTTCCTTGTACTTAACAGTCTTTATGTCAGTATGAAAACTCTGATGCTGTTCTGTAATGGATGTTTTTAACAGCACAAGACCGGAATGTAATCAGATTGAACAGTTCCCATTCTCATTCATGGATCAGGTTGGTAACCTTACATCCTGATTGTAAGTGATGGACACAACAAGGCTTGAACAGCACACCTTGCTGCCTGAGAATTTAACTCTGGCTTATTTTTGTTTTGTAGAGCCTTTGTTTACACTAGAAATTGTCATGAGTGCCTTTTCCAAAGGTGGTCACTGAAAAGGAGACAGTGTACCACAGTGCCATTTCTGTTTCCATTTCTGCAGCTACTGCAGTCACTTGATTCTAGTGGGCCTCTGCACACCTAACAGAGTATTCAAGTTTCATTGCAGTGTTTGAAGCAAAACTCTAGACAGTTAAGCAGCAAAGGAAGGAAAGCCTGTGGATGTCTATCTGAAAAATGTCAAGCAAGTCTTCTATCAGGAATTTAAATATCAATCTAATGTAAGTTCAGGGCATAAATGCATGGTGTGCTTTCTCCGAGACTTATCCAGATCACTCAGCAGCTGTGGGTGTCCTCAAATTATATATGAGGATATCAGAAGTGAAATATTTTCTGAGCCCTCATACATCAAAAGACCAGAGCAGCAGTGACATTGACTTTCCGTCCTGTGCTAGAAAAGATGAAGGATTCATAAGGTGAGTAAGGGCAACACCTGTCCCCAGATGCAGAAATCCAGAGTGTTGCAATGGAGAAGATTAGTGATTGCATCTTTGAGTTTTGTTATGCTGAGTTTACAGATCTTTCAGCCAGTGGGAGATTATATTAGTGCAAAATGAGCAATTTAAACCAATGGTGCCAAGCAGAGCACAAGTACAAAATCAGTGTCTGATCTGATCCCATGGAGTTTCAAGTAAGGTGCCAGAGGAGCAATTAAGAGGCAGCGTGTGTAGGAGCAGAGTAAGCAATGACTTTCATGTCTTGATGGTATTTTTATGGTTAGCTGTTTTTTGTGCTTTTTCTGTGGATTCATGTTAGGAAAACAGGCATTTATTTAAAAGACAAAGGGAGTGTGTGTTAAAATAGAATGCTAAAGTAAAAGATTGACATTTCCAACCTGACTGAAGTAAGGACTTGAGTAATTTTCTATTCTAGAGATGCATGGAAAAAAACACCAGACACCATTTTGGGAAACATGTTTGCTCCAAAGAGTACCAAAGGCATGGTTTCAGTCTAAGATGCAAGTTATTTATGACTCAGGTGAAAGAGTAAATGTCAAATCAGGACTTCTTGTTTCTCCATTTAAAACAAAATTGGAGGGAAAAAAATGTTTTGTTTTGTTTTTTTTTAATGCCTTGATGTTCAGCTTGTCCCATAATTTATCTGACATTTTTATTTAACAATTGCAGTCTAATCCCAGTGTAGTATTTAACCTTCTTCTAATTCCCTGATAGCTACAACCCTTGCTTCTTGCTCAGTCTTGCTATGCAGCATCTGTTGAAACTGTTATAGGTTCCAGATCACTAGATATACTACCAGAGTGCAAAGGGGTTCAAAAGCTGTAGGGACAAAAATGAACTCCTTCACAGAGAGCAAAGCTCTTTAGTGCACTGTTCTGATTATGGCAGAAGGAGCAGACTTTGGGACAGTCTGAGACTCTCTCATGTTGAATTGGGAAGATGAAAACCACAAGCTCAGACTACATATTGTAGATGAATCTCAAAAATCTGTTTTCCTTAGCAGGGGGTGGATTTGGCATCTACACCCATTTCTCTGCCTTCTCTTTTTAAGGGCCAGACACTTGCATTCAAAAGTAATGACTCCCTTAGTTCACCACTCCACTCCACCAAAGCCTTTTGGTAAAACAAGACAAAAATCTCCGGGCACATCTCTCTCCCCTCAGTGTGCATCTCCTGAGTGCAGTGACACTGTACTTCAGCAGCATTATCCTGAGGGTTTCCTAAATTATGCTGGCAGGGTCTGGGTGACTGCATAATCTGGGAGGGGGATGTTTCAATTAGACACCAGTGATGTGTCTTACAGCTTGAGCCCTAAATTAGAAAACTTTGTGAGAGGCACAAAGGGCTGAAATGTAAGGGCTGCAACATGGCAAGTATTTCAGTACATTGAGTTTTGCCAGTTTTTGCTTCAGATGTGCCCTCAAGAATATATTGACTCCTTTTAATAAACAGGAATAATAGAGGTTAGGATTCATTAACTGAAGAACAGGCTGCAGTTAAGTAAACTAGTAACTTTTTGATGTGATATCCGAAAATTCCCCTACAAATTATGGATAAATGATTTTCTATGTGTAGAAAGTGCATGTTTGTATTGACAACAAATGGTAGTACACAAATTTAATTTGTATATGATAAATTTTACAAGCACATTCTGTGAGATCAGCTTATATTCTGAATTTAGAAATATGTCCCGGAGTTTATTGCAAGGCTCAAGTAATGCTGTAAAAATTTGTAGTGAGGAACAGCTTGTTTAAGAAACCGAAAATTATGGCTTAACTATATCAGATGACTTGGATGTCCATCTGGAATTCAAGTGTGGAATTCTCTGTGCATTATACATAAGAAGACACTGAAATATAAGAACAACTAAAAATTCAATAGGTTTGTGGAATAAGTTACTAACAGGAAAGAGAATTGCATCTCAGAGCATTGTTCTCTCATCAAGTACACACACATCCAGCTGTTTTGTGGGGTTTTGTATTCTTTATGCTTATCTGGAAGTGTAGCATTCATTGCTTTCCTTTAAGCATTTTAGCAATGTGGGTATAGGACACAGATTTATGTCTGAACCTGACCCAAGTTGAGGACTTTACTAGAAAATGATGTTTGGAAGCTATGGGCAAACAAACAATTATGTGACAGTAAAAGATGCATCAGCTCAGCACTCACGTAGATGGGAAATTAAATCTTTCCTCTGGAGTTACTTAGCAATTTTTTTGTTGATATTGTTTGGGTTTGTTTATTTTTGCTTGTGTTTTTTTGTTTGTTTTCCATCTGTATTTCCTACGTGTTGGACTGCATTCTATATGTTAAGATGTTTGGCCTGGTAAGAGGTTGCCAATGAAAAAGATAATGGACAGCTTTGGAGAGAATCATGGAATCATTTAGGTTGGACAAAGTCTCTAAGATCATCAACCTAACACTGCCAAGCCCACTATTAAACCATACCCCCAAGAAACACATCTTCACATCTTTCAATCACTGGGCAGCCTGTTCCAAAATCTGACCACCCTTTGGTGAATTATTTCTTCTACTGTCCAATCTAACCTTCTCTTGCTGCAATTTGAGGCCATTTCCTCTTGTCCTCTCAGTTGTTACCTGTGAGAAGAAACTGATCCTGCCTCACCACAACCTCCTGACAGGGAGTTTAGGGAATTATAAGGTCTCCCCTCATCATCAGATGTGTACTCCAGACCCTTCCCCTGACTGCACAAATTATGCTTGTCCCCATCTTCTGGATGGATGGGAAAAGGCCCTAAAATATGTTGGAGATTAGTTCTGTTTTATGAAAGTTTTTTTTTTTTTTTGCAGTATGGGTTACACAAAAAAATGCTGCTCTTCTACTGTCATACAAAGCATGAAAAAAGTTAATAGGTGATCCCTGGTACCAAATTGGCTATACCAATATGACTAAACTGGCTTCTATATCATTCCATATACTTGCAGAAATATGTGTTTATTTGTACAAAGCACATGCAATATCCTCCTTCCTTCTGGAGGAATTTATCTCTGTCCTGAAGATACCCTTCAGTTTTCTAACTTGGAAAATGTAACTTTGGGCTGTATCTTTTCCTTCTTTTCTCCCTACTTGTACCTCTGTGTACCTGTATTTGAAAATACAGTCTAGATATATGGTGCATGACAGGAATCTGAGGCTGGTGGAATGGGGAGTGTTGGGAGTGTGCCACTTGCTCACAGGACTGAATTTCTTTCTTGCCATGACCTTATTTTTTTTCCCATGAGATAAGACTTGGAACTGCATGGGATCTTGGAAGGGTTTGAACAACCTGGCCTAGTCAGAGGTGTCCCTGTCCATGGCAGGGAGGTTGGAACAGGGTGAGGTTTAAGGTCCCTTCCAACCCAAGACATTCTATGATATTTAGATTCCAAAATAACACTTGTAACTCCCACAGTTTGAGGCACAAGATATACATGTGAATATTAGTTGCTTTCAGAACAGTATTTTCCTGGAACACGTTTTTTTAGCTTAAATGATCCTTAGAGATACATGTGTATATGTGTGCATAATACACATGCATAGATATATTTACAGGTAAAAAATGATAGTAACATAAAAAAACTGGGATCTGAATCAGATAAATTTGGTTTTTCCTTATTTGCAAAGTCTTCTGCAAACCAATTAATCAAATAATTTTTCCCTCATCTGTGAAATAGTGTTCATACTCATCTTTAAGCAATTTTAATCTGTGTTTAAGCATCACTATCTGGAAGCAGTGATATTAATTAGATCAGTGCAAGTTCTTCCTGGGCATAATGACAGCTATATAGGAATAAATGGCTTATCAGGTATTTTTGGCTACATGGAAAATAGAAAACCTTACAGCTTCTTTGAGTTTTGGCAGTGACTTCACAGTCTCAGTAACACTGCAGAACACTCAGGCTTTTCAAACACTAATCCAAATGGGAAAGCAAACAAAGTGTTTCATCCTCAAATTTAATGCATGAGACAAATGACTGCATCTTGGGACTCACAGTATTGGTAGAGAGAAATTGTAACTTTTAAAATGTGTTGGTATAAGCATTTTTTAAAATACTGAAAGACAAAGAGGAACATATAGAAAAGTTTACTGAGAATAATGAATGGTAAAGCTGCTAGTAATATTGTGAAAATTAAAGAACAGAAATAGTATCTGGAATTAGACTGAATGAGCAGTTGATACCTATAGAAGAGCTCTAGAATTAATAATAAATATTTTGGGACACTTAGGATATTGCTACTGGTTTGATGATAATGCTTTTATCATTATGATAATAATTATGGCTTTAAATTGTTTTGGTTTTTTTTTTTGTGTAAAACTACCCACCACTGCTAACATTGATCATGATGCTTACTCATGTCCAGGTGTTGCTTGAAAGTAGCTTTAAATGCCAATAATGAACAACCTTAGATGTTCCACATCTCACCAGATATATGTTTTTTTTAATATGTTATGGCCTCAAACTCAGACTTTTGGGGAGTTTTTTGATCAAGAAATATAGCTTCCTTTGTCTAATATTAGTTCCTTTCCCCATGTTTTTGTGGGGTTTTTTGTGAAATCTTTGGGCTCTTTGTTGAAGAAAGAGGGGCTTTTTTCCTGCATTATGTCATCTTAGGTAAAATCAGTGCACCTCAGAAGCTTTTATTCTCATTATGCTATGGAGGAAAAGCCTGGGAAATAATAAAACCCTTATTCAGGCGGACAGGAAGATTTTCATCTCATCTTGAGATGTGCCAGAGTACCTCATAATCGGCAAACAGCTGCACTGTCATTTCCTTTAGGTGCAATTTTGTCCTGAGCACTGAGGAGGAAGCAGTGAGAGCATCTCCTTGGGTCTGAGGGGCTGGGTACCTAGAGCAGCAGGGGCAAGGTTTCATTCAAATGACAAAATTATTTTCTGACCTTCTGATATGCTGGGAATATTCATTTGTCTGGGTTTTAGGACATTAATTTTAAACAAATTTTTTTAAGTCAGAAATATTATAGTGCTTTGTTGTATGAAGAGAATTATTATTTTTCCTTCATCAGATGTTTGCTAACAAATGTGTCAATCGAGGCTATTTGTTGTTTTGAGATGAAGTAATATAGAATGTGCACAGCACACAATCAGCTACAGATTGGTAAATAAGAGCAGATTAGGGTACCAAATAGGGAGTACTTCCTTTTCTTCCTAAAAAACATTTTTTTTTCTTTTTTTCCCGTAATATCAGTTTGTTTTTTGAAGTTAAAACTGCCATTGGTTTACAGGAATTTTGCTAAGTGTACTTCACATAGGAGTTTTATAAGTGTGCATCACTTATGGAAATTGGAAAATTTGGAAACAGATCTTTCAATTCAAATCACAGACTTAAAAAACCAAACTAACCACTCTATCTTTTAAAAAAGTGTTGCAATCCTTGTGTTAGGTTATAACATTCTGTAGTATGGACTGTGGAAAGTTTCTGTGAGAGAGGCAGGTATTAGAAAAACAACATGCCATTCCAGAGAAAACTTATATAAAATAATTTGCTTAGCTGTGGTTTCTTCCCTTTTCTATTTGCTTTTTGCACATAATCTGCCTTTCACTGCTTAATATTTGCATGGAGAAAATATTACAAAAAAAAGAAAAGTTTGCAAAAGAAGATAGTTTCTCAGTGCTGGGACTGTAGTTTTTGTTTAAGCAAGAAAAAATTATATTTTTTTAATCTAAATGCAACTTGTATTGCATTCCTACCTGTGAGAGCAATGATGGTAGAGTGTGGTGCTACTGAGGTAGAGGCAGTGGCTTTTCACACAATAATGGGGAAGTTGCCCCATATAGGAATGAGTTTGCCCACATCAATTCCACCTGCATGAGGGCAGAGGCTCCCTGGAGGAGCTGGAGTGCACCGAGTCCTCTAAGATGGATGGGGCTTTCTTGGGACACACAGCATCATGGAAATGCCAGTGGAAGGAAGACCTGGAAGCAATTTTGGTACCAAAGAATGGTGATGACAACTAGGACTGATCTTTCTGAAACTCTTTAAAGGCTTACTGGTAATACATCATAGAAAAATATGAGCTCAGGTGGCCCAGGGGACAACTGCATCAACAGAAATGGAAAAATTAAGCCACACAATATCCTCCGCCACCTGTTGTAAAACCCCAAGCCTGCTTTCCATCTTCATGTGAATTTTTCACTTCTGCTTTATCCCTACTTGAAAGTACCTCAATCCTTGCACAAATTCGGCAGCTGTAAAATAAATGCACCCACAGCATTAATTAAGGATAAAGTGTTCCTCATAATCCATTCCTTGCAGATGATACCAATAGACTCTCTGAATGCCTCAACTGAAATCCACTCCAGCTCCAAGGAGGCCTTCACAAGCTGACTCACACAGATGTACCTCTTGTTATTCTCTGGGAATCAGCAGAGCTATTGAGGAGCTGAGAAAGGCAATCAACTTTCTTTTTGTTTGAAGTTGGTGGAAAGGCTTTGTCCACAACTGCAGCTGCACCTGGGCTCCAAATTGCCTCTCAGCCAGAGCTTTTTGACAAGGCCAGGCACACCTCACTTCAGTGTGACAGCATCTCCTGTAAGCCACATTTACACAAACAGGCCAAACCTGCTGTACTCATCCAGAATAAGGTCCTGATCAGCTGGGTATTTTTTCCTCTAATTAGCCAGACAAATGCCCACTAACTTTCAAAGTGATTTGAGTAAGGAAGGCATTAGTATGTCATTTGGGATTAATACTTATTTTATGAAGCATTTAAGTATTCTTCAGAAGGAATTGTATTACACACATATCGGCTACATATAGGACAGCTTGATTCAACAATGAAAAAATAAACAGGGCAATTTTATTCTTTATTGCCCAGTTTTCCCCCTTCATTTTCCCTTTGCTGTCTGAAATAAAATTAATAATAACACTATTTCTAGCATGTCTGAATGTCTATTGAAATAATAAATCAAGCTTCCAAGGCACAAGTGCGACTTTAAAATACATAAACATTAATGATCTTCATTTTTCTCAGCTTTGTCTTTTTGCTTCTTGCTTTGATAGCATATCAAGCCATGCTTAATAAACCAGATACCCGAGTTAAATTGTGTACTGCATGTAGAACAGTTTTTACCATGCAGACTCGTAAATGGGCTTGGCAACCACTTTGAAATATAAAGAGATTCATAAGCAAAATATTCACCCCCAAAATCTACAGTTCAAAACATATCCAATTAGAATTCAGAAAGCAGATGAGTTTTTAAATGCAATCTTAAGCTTGGAAGGAGAATCTATCAGGAGATAATTGATTCCACCAAACAGAAACAATCATTGAAAGTGGTCTGCCACCAGAGGATCCTAAGGGCTATAGAAATGGTAATAACTCTATACTTTTCCTTATGATATTTCTGACAGATTTCTACAAGTCTTTGTCCCAGCTCACTGAGCAGGCACCCCTTCTTCGTCACGCTACATTGCCCTGCTTTTGTCCTATTTCTTTCCTGGAAGATGAAGGCAGCTGGGTTTTCACCTCCCTTTCTCCTCCAGCAGAGCCAGAGGAAAGCCACACATTCAGGGGCTTGTGAGGGCCATCCCCCTGCCTCAGCAAAGGTGTCACCGGCCAGAACAGCATCACCTTGGGCTTCTGGCACTGCTGGCATTGATAAAAAGCATGGGGCCTGAGGAAAGGAGAGACAGGGCCATCACCCCTCTTACCCCTTTGTGGCTCCAGAGGTGGAAGGAGCAAATATCCTGACACTTCAAAAGCTTTCTCCTGTGTTTTGGTTACCCCCTGCTCTCTCCTTCTAAGCCTCCCTTTCTTGTGGGGAAAAAGCCCGATCCCAAGCCTGGGCTGTGTGCCACAATAAAAATTATTTTTGCTTGCCCATATGAGAAGCCCTGGAGGAGGGACCATTGGTGTCTTTATTCCAAAAAAATCGTTTTGATGGAAGTTATTCAAAATAAGTTAATGTATTCAGACTTTCTGCCTTTTCCTTCCTCTCAGAAACAAATTGAGCAGATCTCTGGCTGCTTTAGGTTTACAGTTTCTAGCCTTCATTATTTCCAAAACTGCAGTGAAAGACAAATATTTTTCCTGATGTATTCAAATTTTGCTGGGTTTATCCAGTGGACAATCTGCCCCTAAACAGGAGTATGATATGTGCTTTGATTTAATATTCTATTTGTCTTTCTCTCTATCTGTACAAGGAATGTGCTTAGACAAGCCTAAAAGGATTCTGTAGAATAATTGTGCTGGCCCATATGTAAACAAGTCATATTTTACCTCCTGTTGACACTCAGCAATTTTACTGCTTTTTAGTTTTTCTCTGTCCTCTTTTTCATCAATGATTTAATTCATTTAGAGCACTTTTATTAAAAAAATTGTTTGGTCTGTGGGAGAGGATGATTTATTGTTGGGGGCTCTGTGTGCATGAGTGTGGATATATCAAACTTCTGTTTCTCTTTTAGCAAGATCTTTGTTAATCTAGAGTTATACTGACTGCCAGCCTTTCCTGGGAGAATGAGTTCTTGGAGCCATTCTGTTCAGCTCTAGTTAACTGGGTTTAGTTAGACTCAGCCTGAGCATGTGAACACACATGCAGATTCTTAGAGTCCTTTAATGACCCTTTGCTTAGAGAGGGAAAAATATTGCCATGACTTAGGCATATGGGCTGTGGTCTTAGTCTCACAGACATGAAAGACTGTGATGTTTCAGAGTAAAGGAGCCAACCCAGCAGGATGGGTGGGTAGGGAGACAGAATTTACAAAAGCAAGAGCAAGAGGAATTGCTACTAATTTAAGCACCAGAGACCCTCCTGCTTTGAGGTATAGTAAAGAAAAAATGCATTTTCCTCTCTTTCTAGTGAGATATATTTGAAACACAACTGTTATTAACTTCCTATGTGTTGTCTCTCTGTTCTGTTTGCTTTTATCTGTTCTTCTGAGCCCCACAGTTGGGCTAATTTCAGTACTAATAATTAAACTCTTTCTGCATTAGTGTTCCCCAAAACAAAGCCAAAATATTGCTTCCAACTCATCTGGCTCAGTTAAGAGATTCTGGATGATGTATTACATCTTTTTTAAGAGTTAAAAAGCTAAAGTAATAGTTATAAATAGATGTATAAAATCATGCCACTGAATCTCGGAAGCACTGCACTCAAGGAGAGCAATACAATTGACAAGCAATTTAAGCTGGAGTGTGAAAGGATGCAGAAATAACAAGATTTGCATGAAAAATATTGAGATCATGAGAACATCAAATTTAAACAAAAAACTCGTGTGCCTCATGACTAAATCATGAGATCTGGCGTTGCTGTTGTAGCATTCAATATGCTTGGCTTTTGAAAATAGTTTTATAATGAGGGTGGAGTGTATCTATCTGTACAGAAAATGAGCATTGTTTGTATCTAGCTAGCTCATTACTATGAGAATCAGGAATGCAAGACTCTCAAATCTTAATACAGGTCAGAAGATCTCATATGCTTCCAGCTATGGTTGAGTCCACATTGTCAGGAAGATAACCCAGAGCAAAGACAGAAACTGACCCTGCTTTCAAATCAGTCAATCAATCAGTGATTAAACAGTGCCACCAAACAAGAAAAAAAAAAAAAGGAAAATAGAGGGAATTTCAATCAGGAATTTCAATCAGGTAGCTGATTGTCTATTTATTTCATCTTATCAGTGACAATCATTTATCTTGGGACAGAATACAGTTACATCAGTGATGGTGGCAGAAGGGTCTGAAGGAGGGTCATTGCAAAGAGACTCGCTCACATCCATCTGGCTTTACTCTTGCATGACTTACAACCACCAAGACAGATTTCTTTCATTTTCTTTTGCTGCTGTTGTGCTTTCTGACACGCTGCATGCTCAAGACAAAGCTAATAGATACTCATTGTCTAAGGGAAAGTACAGACTTTCTAAATCAGTTTATGCTTTCATTGTGTACTGTATCACTGCAAATGGGGGTGGTACTTCCAGAGATTTTTTGTTTAATTCCATGAAGGAATTGTCATAAGTTAAGGTGCTTCAGGGACATTCATATTTTCTAAATTATTTGCCAAAACTGAAGCGTCAAAAAAAAAAAAATCGTACAAAACCACTTAGCTCTGGAACTTGATATTCTTCTTTTAATTTTAGTGGTGCTCTCTGAGATTTCTTTAATACCTTACATTCTTAATATTTTAAATAAGCATGTAAGATGCCCACATGGGGATTTTTCCATTTGTTTTTAAAATAGCTATCATCCTCATGATAATAAGGAGCAGCATTTATATAGGCAATCACTTTTTTTAAAACTGAATATAGAGGAGAGTAATTTTTGCTGTCTGTAAGTTGCTAGGCTCAGCTGCTTCATAGCATTTTACTGAATATGAAATACACCCCTGGAAAAGATTCAGATTGCTTCCCTAAAGAAGCAACTGAAATTTTCTTTTTTTTTGCTTTCATTTTAACTTTACAAGTTATGAATTCATGTACACTTTACATGACTTTATTTCTAATTAAAGCAGTTAAGTCAAACAGGACACTTGGCTCTGTGTTGTAATTCCTGGCAGAATTTTGCCATGTGACTTTTCTTCATATATTTCATAGCGGACATTTTGTACTAGGAATACTTTTGTCTTGAAAAATCAAAAATACTATCACATATTCCAAAGGCTGCAGAATTTGGATCCACTTAGTCTAGATAAGAACTTCATCCTTGTTATTGGTACAGCAAAACAGAAATATGGGTCCTGCCTCAAAAATATATGATTATTTTGTTGGGTTTTGTCTTTCTGAGTTTTCTGTCCTTAAAGTAAAGGCTGGATTGCATTTGGCATCAACAGGTCTTCAGTGTGATTGTTTAACACAGGCTTAAAATGCTGTGACAATAATGTGTCCAGTATTACAAGAATTGTGCTAATAAAACTGCAGCACAGTAGCAGTAAAATAAACCATGAGGGAGGAAAGCTGGGTATTGATGGGCAATTTCACTCTGTTCACCATGACTCTGGCAATTAGCAGTAAAAATGAGATTATTTTACCTGGAAAAGGAGTCTCTGTCCAAACAGTGCATTTTACTATTCTCATCTGCATTGCAAGTACTCATGTGTTGGAAACACCCCAGTAAGAGCAGAGCTTTCTTCTTGCCAGAAATAATTTCTTCCTGTTGGCCATTAGGAAGGGGAGGGAGAGGGAAATTTCTCTTGCATTATACCCTCCTGCCTCTGCCTGCCTTCCCCTAAAATGTGTATTCAGTTGAACCTCTTGTCCTTTGGGAAAGAATCCTCTTTCCTGGGCTGCAGAGTGCAGCCAAGGCAAGGGAAGGATGGTCTTTAATGAATCCTCCCTTGCAAAAAAATCCCACCTGGCCAAAAATCCCTTCCTGCTGCCTTGGTTAGATCAGTCTTAGATAAGGCAATGCCATTTCTTTTCTAGGAAATCTACCAAGTCCAGAAGAGATTATGAGTCTGGAATGCTTAAGCCTTGAAAGTAAAAATCTGGGCAGTTTTCAGGTTCTTTTGAAGAATCAGAAGTGACTAATCTTTGACATGACTTATGCAGCCAGAAGAGAGAATTGTTCAACGCTAGGGCTGAGCTGGGGAGGACAGCCTGGGAAGGGAAGTTTAGGATGTATCTTTGTGCCCCACAGTGAATTGGGATGGGGATGTTTCCTGAGGAAAAGATAGACCAGAATCCATTCGAATGTAGGTTATAATTGAGCTTTGTTGGAAGGCTTCAGCATTAATTATTTTTTATTGACAGGGAAATAATTCTACCCCCATAATATAAATTCCAGAAAAAAAAAAAAAAAAAAAAGCCTGAAGCTCTGCTGGATACTTTGCCAAACTTTAGTGTATTTAGAACCTCAGTAATCATTTTCTGTTTCCATGTTTGTACATTATTCGGAATAGTACTGGGTTTTTGTGGGGTTTTTTTCTTTGTACTTAATATTGTATATATTTAAAATTTTAAATATCATTGCCTGTAATTGTCCAGGATTGAAAAAGAAGTGTAAAGATATTTCTTAGCAAAGACTGATATCTTTGGTCTTGTGTCCGTCTTACAGAGCTGAGTATAATTAACAAACTGTAATTTGAGGAAAAATCCTGTTGTAGAGAAAAAACATCTTACATCAACTTTTCTTCTCCAGTTTGCAGAAGCAAAAATGCAAGAGAGAAAGGCTTGTAAAAGATTTATAGCCTTTTAGTTCTGAAGTTTATTTAAGGGCAAGTAATTTTGAAAATAAACTGGAGAGGTTGTTTTGATTTTGTAGGTTTTGCTTTTGCTTTTACAGTGTCTTTCATATTAGAATATCCACTAAAAAAAGCATAACTTTGTTCATTGTTAACTGCATTAACAAGGTTTAACAACAAGGTTAAAATGCTTTATTATTCTTTATATTTTTACAAAATCTGTAATTTTACAAACCTTTTCACTGCAAGCAGTTTCTTTCCCCATCCTCACTCTTTTCCCCTGGATTTCCATTTTAGAGAAACAGCTGGAAATATCTACCTTGTTCTTTTTACACCGCCCCTATTCCTGTACTTTTCTATTGCTGGACTTTACACATCACACAATGTGACTAAGTATCTGTCAGATGCTGTCTGTTATCTCATTGTCTCCTCAGAGGAAGTATGGGCAGTGAAGTGTTATGGTTTGATTGGGACTTAGGTTTTTTAATTTGCACACGTTGGTCTGTATTTCTTTTAGTATGTTCAAGGTCATAAAAATGTACTTTGTGCTTCAAGGGAAAAATAGTCCTTTCTTCATCCAGTATTTCTTGTCTCAGGGCCTAAGGAAACTGTGTTCAGCTCAGCCAGCAGAGCCTGTCAGCCATTGATTTGCACTCTGGAATTGGGGGGGCAATTTTTCACACCTTAGGCCATTAAATGTTCAGAGCAATTATACTTTTCATCTCAATTATTTCTCATGTGGAGAGTGGAAGAGAGATTTTACTCTGGGTCTTCATCAGTTAGTGGTATTGGGGACTGGAACTGCAGTTCACCAGCAGCAGTCAGAGCTTCCCAGGAGGTGATTTTTTAATAATTAAATAAATAAATAAACCCACCAGCATGTTGCTGTAATGTAACCAAAAATTTGCAATGAAACAAAATGGAGGTCAAATATCCATTTTATTTTGTAAAAGTGGGATCCAGACAGTTTTTGAAAAGTGGGATACAACAGGAAAGAGTAGTTAATATAGATGACACTGAGAACTCAGAGAAATAAGAATTCATTCATGAAGTACGGAAAAAATTTAATAAATATGGCATAGCATTCATAACGTAGGCACATAACCTGGTGAAAGATTTTCATCTGCCAAAAAGTCCTGTTTGTCTTCTGAGACTCACTTTTAAGCTTAGAATAAGTTTCAACCACTCTGCTGTCTTGGTAGAAGGTAAGGGGCTGGAAGTAGAAGATGTTAAGGTCCCTTGTAACCCTAAGCATTTTATGGTTCTATGTGTCAGGGAGAATATACCAACCTCTGGATGTGAGCCATTGTATGGCTGCTGACTGTTTCACCAAGTGGTGTTGAAAATCAATGTTAAATTAGGAATAACCATTAATTTTTCAGTGACAAAGAAAAATTCTGTGTTTTGCAGCAGATTCAATTTATCAGTCAGAACATTTAGCCTATATTCTCTTAAGAAGGACTCAAAACAGTCAGATATTAATCTCAATATTTTAATTTTTTTTTTTTTGCAGGAGAGGCTTGAGGCTTCTTATGCCTGTTTGCCTGTTTCCAGGCATAAGAAGTTGAGAAATATGTTTGAATGTCTGCCCAAACTGTGACTGATACAACTACTGAATTGAAAAGGTTGTACTCCCAGGACTCAGTGAAATCACTTTCTTTTGAATTGCTTGAAATATATCAGTTAATTCTGTTAGCTAGTTGCCTTGATTGCCTATTTGGGTGCTGGAGAGAAGCAGACTCTGATTAGTCTGATTTATTTTAGATGCCTACCCTAAGTCAAGGTCAATCACATACCTCGATCTTGCAATTTCCTTTAAAGAAATTCCAGATGAAGAGCTCAAATGCACATTCCAAAAGGCTTGGGGAAAAGCAAACATTTTATTCATCTGTAGAAAATGATTTTATGTATTTTTCTTTTGCCATAGGCTGTCATTACATTTGTATTAGTCATAATAGAACATATTGTCACTTAATTTAGATTTCTACTGTTCAGAAGACTTCTGCCAGTATGTAACTGTAAAGAAACCTGCCTGGTCTGGGAGGCTACCATCGATTTTTAAGAAAATGTCAAAGCATCTGTCTGAATTCCTATCTGTGCCCTTAAGAAGAGAAATACTTTTTCTAGCAGCAGTTCTTTTTTCTTTGAAAATCCTTATATCAATTTGAGGTGCAACGAGAACAGGCCTAAACCTTGGGAACTCAATCTTATTCCAGGATTTTTCTCACTGCATTGATAGACAATTTGATGCTTTTCGCTTATCTTCTTGCCTAATCTCAGTGCACAAGGAAAAATGCACCATTTCTTTAAGTTTAAGGTCAGGGAAGTGTGTGTCTCCACTGCTCCATGAAGTAAGGCCATGATGTTTCTACTGATGAATGCACAACTGTTCACCTACAATGGAAACAACCATCAACAGAAAGGCAGAATTATCAAAGTCAGAAAAATGGATCTCTCATAAACCATAGGCATTATAAACAGTGGATATTTTCACAGCTACAATCAAACCTATTTTTCCTTTCAAAATGAGAAACAGCAATACAGAAGAACAACCCTGGTTTCCTATGACTATAATTTATAAGCATTTATTTTGGGAATCCTGCCTCTACTGATATTGTTTAAATATGTGACATTGATTTAAAGAGAGAGTAGATAAAGTAGTAGTAGTAGGTATTATGTAAATTCAATAATGCACATTTCATTCTAGGCATATATTTGTGATGTCATACCATCAAGAAATATATAGTGGGCATTTTATCTTGCAAGTGGTTATCACAGACAACTGGCTGTCACAACCAATTATCATCCCTGCTAATGATAAGTAGGGGAAGATCAGGTTTATTATGAAAATGGTCTTGAAGATTCCCTAACTCAGCCCAGCAGAGAAGGAAATGTCACAAACCTCTTAGCAGCTGTAATGGTGTCAGGTTTTTGTTACAATGAATCTCGCTATAAGGGAAGAAGTTGGAGAAATGAGAATGAAAAGGACAAGTAGCAAACCAAAGACCTCAACTAAAAGAATTTCTTGTTTAAGTTGGTATAAACTTGCATTCCCACTCTCATTTGAAACAGCAGGGTTTCTATCAGGACAGTTCATGCCCTTACACGTGCCTGTGAGTAGGAAAAGGGCAGCTGTGACAGCTCTTTGAGACGACCTTATGTTACACCCTTGTTAAAGCTGATGGCAGTGATTTCAGCAGAGCTGGCATTTTGCTCTCCCTCCGGTGTCCCCTGCTGGTGACACATCACAGGCAGGTGGCATCTGGAAAGGGTCTCAGCCCAAAGTTAGAAAAGAAGGTAATTAAAAAATGCTTGTAGTAAATGTTCCATGGTAAAGCAACATGAAAAAACTATTTAGTGATTATTTTTCCAACAGTTCTCATGTTAAATGAGACAGCCTAGCAACCCAAAAAAATCATAAGTTCAAAGTCTGTATTTTGAAGTAGTTGTTCTTTCTGAAAATGGAAATATGATATTGGTACCATAAGAGTTCTGTTTAGGCAGGAGGAAATAGTATCATCATCTATGCCTGCAGTGAATAAAGTATAATAAATCTGTCATGCTTTCCTAAGCTTGCTTAAAATGGAAAAAAGAAAAGGAAAGGATTGAAGAATATGCTTCCAAAGTCATCCATACAAAAATACCAAGTTTACCATTTAGAAGTCATGGATATTTTTACACTAGTGAAGCATCTTTGAGTCGCTGGTTTCTCTTTTGTTAAGAAAACTATGTTACAGCGTGTCAAGCTATACTTAACGCACCTAAAATGTTTAAGATACTCTGAATTATCCATTGCAAAAAAGTCAGACACGCACTCTCATGCATTCACTCTTCTCCCACTTATCGTATTGACAAGTAGAAAAGACATTAAATAGAGTATAAATGATACAGAACCTTGTGAAGCAAGGAAACTTGACTTGATGCTCTGCTTAGCTGACAGAAAACTAAATACTTGACAGCAGTCACAGCAGCAAACATGGCTGTTAAAAGTTTTAAAGGATTGTCTAGTAGAAGAAGAAATACATTCCAAATCTGCTCTGAGGTACACATACAGTGTATGTGAAATACACACCAAAATCTGAAAAAGAACCCTTTAGTCTGGCCAAAACTAAATGCTCTCGTTCAGTTCAGTTGTTTTCTGATGTATACAGGAGAGTTTGCAAGTCTCAGACTTGTTTGGAAACAATTTCTCTGTGACTGTTGAGAAACAAATCCTAAGTCATACACTAAAGAGCTGAATGTGCTTCTCAGTGGTTATTTTCCCATTTGTGTTTCTTTTATGCTTCAAAAAGCATTTTAGAATTCAATAATATTGTCAAATGAATTGATGTCTGGGAGATAGGTTATCACTTATCAAGATATTCTGAAGTAATTATTGCAGATCAATTAGGAAGGAAAAATTTCAGTGGGAAGATAAGGTGGCAAACTGCAAGGATTTTCTGATTTTCTGCGTTTCTACAGAAATGTAAAGTATTTAAAAAAAATTAAAATTCATAGATAAATCATAAAGTAGACGCATACTGCCTCAGAGAATATCATGTAGGTATTCTCTGTGTTCTGTCTTAAGATTTTTTCATATTTTCTTTTTTTTTTAATTTTCTTTTTTGCTTACTTAATTTCATAATGCTGTTCTGAGTTGATTTGAGTAATTGTGTGGGGTAAATCCACTACTGAGGTTATTTTCCTTTTCAGAATTTTTCAGGTAATGTACCTTGGTTTATCCTTGCTCCTTTCTTTGAATCCACCACAAGGATATTTCTAAAATACCTCTGACTCTTCTCTGATATGGAAGAGGAGTGGATTGAAAAGCTGATGGCACAGAGCAAATTGGAGAGGAATAAAAGCTGCTTTTTAATCCCCAGTTTTGTGGTGCATTCTTGTTTGGGAAAGACATCCCTACAGAAGTTTGGTGCATGTGTGGTTTAGCAAAGGAGTAAGGTTGGGTCTCTTCCCAGTCTATACATCACCAATATAATTTCAAATCTGTAGTATTGTGATTTGAGCAGATGTAGCCTGCTCAGGCAGAGCTATGTGGTGTGGTGTTAGTAACATCTGAGATCTCTTATCAAATCTAAAAATACTTCTAGTGGGTTTTTTTTGGTTTTTTTTTTTTTTTTTTTTTTTTTTGGTTTTTTTTTTTTTGGTTTTTTTTTAACCTCACTTGTCAGTTCCAGAGACTGCAAGAGAAGCACTCATGAGCATTAGAGAGATTGATTCATTTAAGTTGTTTTTTTTTTTTTTTTCCTGAACCTCTAAAATGATCCAAGGAAGGGTTCTAAAGTCCCAATGTAGAATTGATTCCATCTTTATTTTTTTTTTTTAATTCTTTTAATCTTGTCAGTCCAACTGATTATTGAAGGACAGTGATAGAGAGATGGGGAGGTTCATGCTAACCTGTGATTTTTAAAAGCATATATAGGGGGAAATTTGGTTCATACTCTGCTCCATACTTATTTATTGAGATAATTCCTACCACAAGTTTGTTTGTGTTGTAAAGAGTGTAAAGCTTTAAAGTTCTTTACTGTTTCATGTACATTTCTGTGAAAGATATAGAGTATCAATACAGCAGATCTGGTAGCTCCCCACTTCACTGCCCCATGAAACAAACTGAGGAAAAAAGAGCCCCAGGTTACCTACACATATACAATACATAGGAAATGTGTTTAGTCTCCCGAGATGGGGTATAAGAGATAACACATTCATGTATTTAGACTCATGCAAGGTAAATAATTCTTAGCTAGCAATGAAGTATGTAGCAGTCGCCACTCCATGTTCAGAGATTGGGGTCAGATTATTGAGGGTTCCTTGGTTTTTATCCAGGGCTTTTGCAAAATCATTTGCAACAGCCAAACATGAGCTTCCTGCTCTTCTGTTCCTTTATTCACACAACATACTATTTATTTACTGGGCTTTTAATGCTTGTATAGCACTTTGACATCAGAGTTTCAAGTGAAATTTGCTGCATCTTTACATGATACTGATTTGTTTGCATGAACTGGCCCAGGACCACCTGAGTACAACCAAAGAGATGCATCACAAAGGCAAGCAGAATCTAGTCTGAGGGCACTGGCTACTATTTTAATAGCACCAGTGATCTGTAGAGAGCATCAATTAGTCTCATACTCTACTCAGTTCACAATAACTGGTTTTGGTGACACATTGTTATTAAGGTTTTCTGCGATTCAGTTGTTCTTGTGGCTCTAAAAATAAGACGAGAGTATTTAGTAGTAGCAGGTGCTAGCAAACTATCATTACTAAGCTCCCTCAGAAACAATTTATGGTCTGTTTTATAGATCCTACCACGCTCATGAATCTAAGCTTCATTCCTGATGCAATTGATCAAACTAAGCCCTCTAAAGGCAGTAACAAGGCAGAGGGAGGGGATGGTTTTTAGAAGATTCTTTAAGCAAGTGACAAAATGAGAAGAAAGGAACAGGATGACACTATGCTGGTTAGTAAACCCAGCTGATCAATAACCTTATTATTCGCAAAGGCTAAAATGTCCCACTCCGGGAGCCTTTTGTACAAACACCACTGTAAGTGGGCGAGTATGAAAATGGGAGCTTGTGGGGATGCATAGGGTGGAAAGAGACACAGTGTTTGGGATTTCAGGCCATTCATTATTTACAAAATACTTGTGGCTGGCAGTGTTAATTACTTCACTTCTAAAGAAAGTGGAGGGCTTGTTCTGCTTTTCAGTTGAAAAGAAGCTCTTTACTATGCAGCATTATATGTGTTTGCAAGGAAGCAATCTTGTCAGTTGATTTCCTTATTTTATTTAAAAGCTGAAATAATTTCAAACGGGTGAAGCAATAGTTAAGGTGAATCATGGCTGCTGGGGAGCTGCAGGAAAAAAACATTCAAAGCCCCTGCCACAGCCAGACTTACCATTGGAAGGAGCTGAGGCTCCTGCTGATCCCAAGGGAATTCACACCACAGGGCAAGGAGCTGGCTGGGATCAGACCAGGTGCCTCTGTCAGAGCAAGACAAAGAGAGAAGGAGAAAGAACATGTTGCAGTTGTTTGACAGCCTCTGGTAAATTATGCCTCTTACCTGTAAAGTCTCTAAATCCCCTTTCAGCATCTCACAAAGAACAATAATTGTTTATTGATCTAAACGTTAACAATGTATCGCTTGTTCTTCAATAAGGTCTAGAAATGTAACTCAAGGGCAATAACTGCTTTGGATAAACAACAGACTTGATGGATGTGTGGGGGTTTTTTTTGTTGTTTTTTTTTGGGGTTTTTTTTTGGTTTTTTTTTCTTTTTCTAAACTATGAGCATATTGTTGAAGCATTTTGTTGTTATCTTGATGTAATCCTTGTACACACCTGTACCTGTATGGGCTTCACTCTGTCTTTCAAAGAGGCATTTTTCTTAGCAGTGTTTAATACTTCCCTATAAATGGCTGTTTTAAAGCACATAAAAATGTAGAATTCTGTTTCAAATAGTTCTTTTTACCTTCCTGCAGCATCTGTGCTTTGTCAGCCGCTCAGATGTTATATAGAAAAATAAAAAGCAAAGTGATACGAGATAAAACACTTGGCAGCATAAACATCAGTGGAGGAATTTTCCACACACTACCAGCATTGTGTATGTACTAGGTGGGCACACAGGAACAGAATGTGTTTCTCAGATAACAACCAGCCAAACTTCTAGAGGAATGTAATAAGAAGGAAGTTCGTACTCGTGTATTTTTAGTGGATTTTTAAATGAGTTTGTTCTGCTTCATTTCAAGATAGAGTGGTTATGTTTAAAATGAAGGTGATTTGATGGCTGCCTAGCAGAAAACCAGGCAGGGGTTCTTCCTGGCCTTTGATAATGACACTAACAGCAGGAGGCTCTAACCAAGTTATCATATAAAACTCTGTCTCATGCAGAATGATTACAAACAAATTTCCAGATGTAGAGCTTTCTCCAACCTGCTAGGTCTGGACAGCTGATAAACCCTAGGGTATCACAGCAACAATTAGTTACTTATCTTCAAATCTTCAAAATGGATGTTGAAAGTTAAGTAGCCACATAAAGCTAAACACCTCTGGGACAGGTCTTGAGTCCAAGCTAGGCAGAAATGACAGAAAATCATAGAGAACTGAAAATGTTAAAAGGTCAGAAATAAATTGTGATCCAGCCCTGTTTGACCAGTTTATCAGTTGGTATTTTGGTCTCCTTTTAAGAATAAAACAACATTTTCCCTCCTCTGAAGCTGTTTGTGTTGGCATTAAGGATTTACCTACCATCTAAATATGTCATCTTATTTAGATGTGTTTCATACTCAAAAAGGGTCATGTTTTTAGAGGAAACTTTGATTCAGGAGAACTTTTAGTGGAAATATCACTGATAATGTAAGAAATGAGTGGCAGAGGACTGGGAAGATGTGGCTGCCTGACTTAGTTACATTACAATACATTCTGGAATTTCCTTCTTGCAACCTGGTTACTGAGTGAAATTCTGGCCACAAATAAGCCAAAAGTGAAGCTCTTCTTGTTTTCTTTGCAATCTCAGATCTTTAGCCTATATAACTTCTTTGCAACTCAGCAGATAAAGTAGGTTTCCTCTAGCAAAGACTGTAAATTAAAATATAACTATTTTTTTATGGCTGTAGCTTTTAAATCATTCATATGCACACCTTTTAGATTTCGATCTTTCTGGGGAATTTCAATCACTAAAATATTTCTTCTGCCCTTATCTACCATATTTAAAATTTCTCAGAAGCCATTTCTGGAAATGTAGGATTTTCCTAGAAATTTTGGACCATTCCTATGAATTTGGAAACATGAATTCCCTTTGTTGCTATAGTCCATGAGGTTCTTGGAGCTGCAGCAGTTTTTTGCTAAGTCATTGGGACCTTGGAATGAGTGCCTAGATATAACAACATTTGTTTTGATATCCACATCATGGTCTGTGATCCGTGATTCCCCTTAGCTCTCATTTCCAGATCCCAACAAGGAATTAGTCCCTAGGCTTGTTCTGCTTGCTCAGGCGTGTTGGTAGCTCAGCATGATGCCCTTTGAGGGCCTCAACAGTCTCATAAGAAAAGATCCTTGTCTTTTCTTGTGCTAACATACTTACAGTAGAGAAGCCAAAACTCAGACTTTAGCAGAGATCAAAGCTTTCTCTAATGCTTGAACTGAAGCTAAGTTGTTGCTGTCCATTATTTGAAAGGTTCTTACCAGAAAAGCTCAGTCTCCCTTCTCAGGAAAAACTTTTTTTCCAGATGCTTCAGTTGCATTAGGTATCTAGGTGGATTTATATGGAGACAGCTGCTAGATATACAGTAAAGTCAAGATGGATTTTTTTATCACTATGTCTTCTATTCCAACTATTCGCTGCATTTCATTGTTTATTGTGCCTTTTTTTTTTTTTATTTTCTGAGGCTGAAAACTGCTTTTGGCTTCATATCTTGACTCAATTGAGATACTTTTTCATTCTTCACAACTATAGTAGTTTGAAAAGAGTTCTGACAAGAAACTTCTTTCTATGTGATTACATTAAATTTCAAGATTATGTTTCCCTGGAAATTCTTGAACTGAAAATTATTTAAAGGAAAGAAAACATAAGGAATGGCTTCATTAAAAGTAGTGGAAGTGTCACTGGAAATCCTATGAGTGTGTTTCACAGGATACCACCCTTTCTTCTAGGTGAATAATTTCCTAATCTATGCCAGACAGAATGAATCATTGTGTTTTATTGGCAAAACAATTATTAGGAAAACTAAACTGGAGATTAAAAGAAATGCAAAATAGAGAAGAAAATTCAGTTGTTGGATTATTTTGTTCCGATTGATTTTAATTACTCTATTCCTGTTTCTTTAAAAATCTTAACCCTGCTTTTTGAATATGTGGCTCCTTCCCTAGTTAATTGCATTTTATACCTGATGAATTTGGGGGCTGCTATGGTTGATAGGTCATGGTTCACATTAAGATATGTGCCATTGTTTCTCCAGATTCTCTGAGCCACCAACAGCCTGAATATTTAATACAGAGCATTACAGAGTTTAGAGGGAAATGGAAGGAGGGAGTTTAGAGGGAAATACTGTTTGGAGCACCCTAAGTCTATTGTCTTTGGTTTTGTACCTCCTGAAATACATGCTGCAGTCTCTTTTAAATCATCTCCAGGAAATGTATTGAGATATATTGGCCATGTCACTGTGTGTCGTGTGGCGCTAGGAATGATTTAGCGAGCCAGTTCTACTTTTTAGGTAGAAGCTTGTAATTTAAAGTGCCCTACAGAATGTTATGGTAACAGGCACTTTAAGTACATTAAAGTTGCTACTCGTTTTTCCTTCAGTCATGTGCATTAGAACTTCAGCATAATTCCTGTGGAATATTTGTGCTCAATATTTTTATTTTTAAGTCAGTTGGCACTAAAAGTGCAAATTCTTAAACATCCAGCTATATTTCCATATCTTTTATTGCCATCTAATCACAAAAGAAATTAGTGAAATTGTCTTAGAGGGCTCAAATACTGCATTTGCTGTGGTTCTTTTTCTCATTACTGCTTGCCAATGGGATTGGCTGCCATAATAGAATTCTTTACTAGCTTTGATCCATTAAGAAATTCAGTGCTTGCTGAAACCCAACGTGGGCCAAAATCTTTTATTTAGACCTTTATTTAGACCTGTATTTAGGCCTGAAACTTTCTGAAGGGTAAATGTTTTGTAGGTATTCAGAAGAGAATCTGCAAATGCTATATTACTATTATATTTAGGTTTGGTTTGGGTTTTTTTTTTTATTTGTTTTTTTTTTTTTTTTTTTTTTTTGTTTTGTTTTTTTTTGCTACTCTTGTTTTTAAATCCCTGTGTGTTTCTGTGTAGATAAATTTCATGTTGACCTGGTAATGCTTGGCATTCCTATATTTACTGTCTGGATAACCGTCTTATAAACCAGTTGTTGGTGATTCTGCTGTTGTACCTGAAGTCAATATGGGATTCTTTATTTCCTGTAATGGACCTTACTCTATAGAGCTTGGTGTCAACTGGCATTCATTCTGATTTATCCCAGAATACACTTATATACCCAAAGGTGTGAAGTGATTACAGCAAATGGGCAAAAATACCTCTTTAGTGACTGCAGGTATCTTTTATCTGCTTACTTCTGATATAAAAACAGGAAGGAGGACTCTTTTTAAGTTTATATGATTATTTTAAGGGATGATGTCTGGGATAAAATGTTTTTCTTTGTTATACTCCAGAAAATGGTTTCATTCTCTCTTCTGTGTTGCCATTGTCCCTGTTCTCACTTCTGAGAATCTGTAGCAAAGGAGTCATCATATCTAAGAGGATTGATTTCAGGGAATATCTTTGAGCAGTATCTAATGCTGCAGATTATCCAAATTCTAACACAATGCTACTGTACACATGTGAACTGGGATTCTTGAAGCTGGAAACTTAGCAGAATAGGAGGATATTCTTTCAGAGAACAATTTGAATACTCTCATATCAGGATGAAACCTTTGTCAAAATCAGTTTATTTCTTGGAAGAAGCAGAAATATGTTAAGTGACATAGGAAAGAGAAATAAAATCATTGAAGAAAAAAGTTGAGCCTTGGGGCTAAAAAGTCTTGTAACTATAGTCAGCTGAAGAGAGAGTCCTGTCACAGGAAGTGACTCATAGGTTCTACTTCTAGCTGCTGTTGTCAGCTCTGCTTACAATACATGTAATATATGAACGAACACTTAGTTGGTGAAGTGAATATTTTATAAGTACCTTTTTTTTTTTTAATCTGAGCATACTTCAAGGATGAAGCGTGCAAAGTAAAAGGAATCTTGCAGGCCTGTGTCCTGCAATTCCTTTGGCACATGCATCATTTTATGATAGCAGCTTACAAGCTGAATGAAGAATATTCTGTCACTGGTTTTGAGAAAAATTAACACGTTCTTGGCTGTCATTTTGGAAAGCTATTCCAAAGTTTCTTTCTTTTTCCTCCTGCATTGCTGTGATACTGTTTCTTATGTTCAGCTCATCATTTGTGCACAGGTCTTTGTGGTAAAAATTAATAGTTTACTACATGTGACGGAAGTGGGAGGAAAATTTCAAGCCAAAGGAAATTCAAAGTACCACACCTGGACAAGAGTAAACTGAAACACAAATAAGAGGGCTGATTGGATGAAAATCAGATGGTCAGAAGAGGACCTGGGGTCACTGGTGAACACCAAGTTGACCACATCCTGACAGTGCTGTCTTGTAGAAAAGCAGCTCCCTGGGCTGCATGAGGCAGAGCATAGCCAGCAGGTCAAGAGAGGTGATGCTTTCCCTGTGGGAAGCAAAACCCACAAACCATGGGGTAGATGCAGACACCCAGGTCTTTAGCAAAATACAAACAGATGGCTTTGCAGCACTGCTCACTGTAGCTGGATGGATCTGTTGCTAATATTCTTCACCTGCATAGGTCTGTGTTTGGCTGGAGTCTGTTCTCAAGCAGATGGTAGGCCAAGTTCTCATCATCAAGCACAGCAAACTCACTCCAGGATACTTTTGCCAAAGACAGAAGAGTGGAGTCACACAATCTTTTTATGAATAGAAGGCTTTTATTTCTTCTTTTTCCACCTTGTTGATATGGCAACCTGCTAGTCCCTACTACAGAGAGGTAGAGGCATTTTGTTTTGTGCCTCAATTATGAAACCTAACAGCCCTTCTTACAGCAGAAGGGTTTTTTCAGCTGAACTTAGCTGGGAGCGATAAAAAGCATCAGCACTAAATTCATTGATCTTAAGGTTTTTAAATACTAAGCTGAGATTCCAGAAATCAGAAAGATGTTTCTTACCCATCTGAGATTTTAGAAGCTGAAATGCAATTCATCAAGCTGTGATGGTCAAGTGATGTAAACCTGTGAAAAGCAGAAAAGCCAAAAAATGTGGGACTGGGGCTGTCTGCATATATTTGGACATGCACCCTGGGGCTGTGAAGTCACAGAGTTTAAATACATCCTTCCTTTTAAAGTCACTTTGTGCCTATGACCAGACAGCAAGGAGTGCACAGAATGTGTGACTGTGTCCAAAGGCAGAAGTAGGAATAACTTGTATAACTGTATCCATATAAAGAAAGAAAGGGTTGGTTTTGTTTTGGTTTTGTTTTTGTTTTTTGTTTTTTGTTTTTTTTAATTTGTATCTTATTCTAATGAATCATGTTGGGTTGGAGGGTTTTTTTCAATTTTCATTAAAAACTACCTATGATATCCTTACTGATGGTTCTGTTGATGAAAACATAAGGAAAGGGGAAAGGTGAAACTGTGCTGCCAGTTTTACAGCACTGCTATTTTTTAATTCCACTGCTCTGCTGTGAGGTAGCTGTAGAGGATCTGGCTCACAGATTAAAGTATGTTTTTTCTTGTGTCATCTTTTCATAAGAATTCGCTCCCCAGATAGATTTACTTGTACATAAAATGTACTTGGAGAGATAATTGCAACAGCAAAATGGGTTAGGAGCATGAAGAATAAATAGAGATTTCACCTGAGATATAATGTTAAAATGGACAAGAAAGTAATGGATTACTGAAGAACAGAGGAAGTAAAAGAGCTGGCCTTATTCCTACTCTTATTTAAGAAGTAGAAGAAATTTGCCAATTTTTATATAAGGGCTGTTAAGTACACTATAGATTTGCTGTAGTAAAGGTGACAAAATATTTTCTACACCTTTTCCCCCCCGACTCTGATATATCTTTGCCAAAATAATGAAGAAAGAATTGTTGTAAATGATAGAGATGGAGTTACAGAAACAAAGGGCCAAATTAAAGCAAATATTAATCCCCATCTTGCCTAATTTATTCCATATCTTTCAATAAATTTGAAATTCTAATCGACTAGATCTCTGGTCAAAGTTTTGAAAATGCATTTTTACTTTATATTTTAATGTCAGCTCTGTCTAAAGGTTTTTTAGGCTGCAATTTGTTGTTCATTCACTGGCTATCCCTGTAACTTTTCAGATGGTTGTCAATACTAAACAAGGGAGACTAAGTTGGACTGTATAGAGTGGAGTCATGATTCTTGGTGGTTTTTGGAGCAAGTTTCTTCTGCCTAAAATAAGCTGTATTCAAAACACTATAACTCTGTGCTTGCTCTTACAATTTGATTTATTTTTTTTAATATTTAAAAAAGAACTATTGCAAATGACCAGCCTTTATCTGTGTGGCTGTGTATGTACCTGTATGTAGAGATAGAGAGATGTAATTAACAGTATTAATTATAAAGCTATATGGAATAAAATGAAAACCTAATTAAGTTGTCATGTAACTTTCTTCCTGCAAAACCTCTATGAAATCCCATGGGCTTGCTTGGAAGTCTCTTTGGGTACAAATGTTCAGCTGTGCAGGTCAAATTTCTTGGCCGGAGTTATCTAATGAGATGACACAGTTGCTTAGATAAAGTCATCTTTAGATTAAAAAAGAGAAATTAAAAACCCCAAATCCTTAGTTTAACTTTAAGTGTATGATGACTTTTCCCTTTGCATTTGAAATCTCATTATTATATTCACTTTTTTCTCATGTCTTCTTCTTTCTTTCCCTTTCTGGTAGTGACCACATCTGTGAGCTAGCTGCATAAGCAGCACTCGTTATTTGCTTATTCAAGTATTGCAGGATATTCAATTTCAGATTTGTGAATTAAGGACAGACAAGATGCCTCCCAGTTCTCCAGGTGATGCTTAAAACAGCACAGAATTTTATAGTTCACTGGTTAAGACACCTTTCTGAGGTTAAGCTAATGACATTTTTTATACCTTATTAGCTATCTGATGGTGCACTAACAAAAATATATTAAACTTTATTTAAAAAAAAAAAAGATAACTAATGCAATCACATGAGACGTCAGTTAATACTGAAAGCTGCAAGCAGTATTGCAAAGCTGCACTCTAAGTTTGAATGTAATATATTACAAAAAAAATGGAATGTTTATGATCCAGGGTTCCTGTAATTTTCTTTAAGTGTTTTTTTTTCATTTTCTTTTTCATCTGTTGTATCATGAATGGGTTAAAAAACAGAATATGTATTCCCAGCCCTGATTCCTTGTCCTCAGTAAGGAAATCAAATATAGATAGGAGAAAAAAAAAATAAACCCAAACCTCAAAGAATTACATCAGTTAGAAACTAACAGCTATTCTGGTGTTTTTGGAATACCAGGGAGCAAGAGGATAAATGACCCAAAATTTTATCTTGTGAGATCCATCTCTGTTGATCTGCTTTAGTCTGACTGCATCATTTCCTTAGCACAAGTCCTAAGTGATGTAAATATTTTTTCTCTTAGTTAGAGGTGTCTATTTATCTTGTATTAGCACCTAAGGGTTCAAGATTTACTGCTGTGTCATGTTCTGTACAGTTATCCTACAAAAGCATAGAAAGAAAAGCATTTCTGTTCTGCAGAGCTTCCAATTTAGATACCATGTGAGGTAATTGATATTTCAAAGTAAGGACGGAAGAGTAAGTTGGGAGTTAATTCTGGGGAAAAAAAAAAAGGAAATTCAATCTGGGGCAATAGCATGTCATGTGCTTTATACCTTTGAGGTGTTCGCAGGTCTAAAAAGGGTGCAAAGCAACACCTGCAGCCCCATCTTGATACTGAGCAAAACAGAAAGAGGAATCGTCAGTATGGTTGTATGCATTAAAAAAAATGGTGCTGCTGTTCCCCTTCATATTATTCAGATAGTCCATTTTACCATCCAGCCTTCAGCGCTGATACTGCTGACGATAGTAGCTATAAAATGGCAAACCCATAAAATATACTCAGAAAGGAGCTTGCTGAGATAAATGAGGGAGTTGATGCCAGAAATCTACGAGCCAAAACAGTTATTTTGGCACAAAATTTTGAACAGATAGAAGTGAAGACATATGGCATTTAGGCCACAGGGGTGGAAACTGCAGCAGCTGAGACACACAAGAATGAAGACTTGGATGAACACTCATTTTTCTTCTCCTTCTGGGCAGCTCAAGTGCCTGAAGAACCTTCAAGATCCAGATTATAATGCATGAGATTATATGGATGGACAGCTAAAAAAAGATGACAAATTGTATAACTCAGTTGGAGAAAAGTTAAGGTTTTGCTGAATCTGAGCCTAAACAGAAAGATATCTGGGGAAAGAAAAGTGAGAGGGCTCTGTTCGAATTGTGCTGACGTTGGAGGAGACCTGGGCTCTCCAAGAGAGCAAGAAAACATTAGAAAATAAGGCCAAGTTAGGTACAGAGAAAAGAAGGAATTCACCTGAACTTTCCTTTAGGAAATATTGCATTAATAAAATATAAAGTGTGTGTCTACTCTATAGTTTCAAGATTTTCCCCAATGTCCCTTGTTGCCATGGTGATGAGAGCCTAAGGACTGAAAAATAGTTTGTTGAAATTTAAAATTCTACTCTGTAATACTAAATGTGGGTTTTGCCTGAAGTGTGGAGACTCTTTGGGTCAGAAGAAGAGCAGCTTTTGCTTTCAGAAAGAGTTTGACAGTGTCAGGAGAAGTATTGTCACTGCTAGTTACAAACAGCTAAATTCAGTGGATATCTTCTTTCTTCCTGAGAGGAGAAATTGTAAGAAAAGAGAGTGGAGTTGGTGAGGTTCACCTCCTTTTCTCAAACTGAAATGCTCTGACACACGGAGCAGTGTCAACTAGGCAGGAAAAAACACACTTCAAGCTAAGAACTGCAGCAAAATGCTCCCTCATCCATGTGGGATCTGTTCCCGCTGCGTGCAAATTACATAATCCCACGCATCGCAGGGCTGCGAGCAGCAGGAAAAGAAAAGGGATTGTTGAGTGGGGATAAAACCCTGCCCTCACATTTGTATGACCAGCACAAAGCCAGAAAACCTGTTTCTGAAGCCATGAGTATGCATCTTCTGATATTTTCTAAAAATATGCCCAGAAAGCTTGCTGCTTTGAAAGAAAAGTGCAGTTCAGGAAATTTCAAAAGGGGAAAAATAATACTGTTGCATTTGCTGCTACTCCTCTGTTTCCTTCATTTTCTCAATATATTACTGAAAATTGAAAACAAGCTTATGATATGTACATCAAAAGAAAACTTTGCCTGTGATGGATGACTGCAGGACAAGGTCAATAGCGGAAGTGATTTAAGCATTTACTGTTGCATTATTCCACTGCAAAATCTGCAAGGCAAAAACACACTAATAAATACTGAGCCACATTATTCTGCTTATGCCCCTCTGTTTGTAAGAAGAAATCTTTCTGGAAATTCCAAATTTGACATTCTTTCCACCACTTCTCTTGGCTATAATTTCATGTTTGCTTGAAAGATGTTTAAGTGCTTACAGGTATTTAGGAGTAACCAAACCGTTCTTTGAGCTTTGAAACAGAACAAAATGTAGATTATTAAATCTCAGAAAAAAATTAAAATAATTTGCATTGTATTACCTTAATACTTGTATAAGAAAAATAGTATACATTTTTTCATTGTTTAAAAAAAATTACTCCCAAGTTGAAGTAAAAGAGCTTACATAAAACGATTGGCTGAACAAATTGATAGTAACAATAACAAATACTAGCAAAGCATGCTCTCTTTGGGACAGTAGCACTGCCATGAGGAGATATAAAAACATGTAAAGAAGGAAGAAGAAGTGGCAGGAACAAAGGGAAAGATGTAAAATAAAATCTCATTTACGCATTTCATAGCTATAGCTACCTCCTCAAGTGAAGCAAAGGAGGAGAGGTGGTACAAACAATATTTTCCTGATGAAATATTATTGCCTCAGGAAGAGAGTCTTGATGTAGCACAAGCTCCCTATAGTGTACATTTTTATTCTACAGCCTGTATGCTATAGCACAGTGCTCATCATAATTGCACTAAAAGGTTTTGGTTTCCTGGAGTGACCCAACACGTCTTGGCAGAAATCACACGGGCAAGTGGGTCCAGGCAGCATCATCTGTGGCCCTTCCCATGTTCCCAGAGTACAGCCCTTCCCTGGACAGGAGTGGCCATGGAGCATAAATTGTTTGGTTCCATAGGTCTGGACCCATAACAGTTCATAGGAACCCCCTAAAACTGTTAATTCCCTAGAAATCAAATCTGCCAACTTAGGAATTCTTTGCCCTATTGTTTCAGCAATCCAAAAATTATTGCATCACTGTGAAATTCCTTTAATAAAGATTTCATAAATATTTAATGCATATTAGGCCTTAAATAGAAAATATTTATAAGGAATAAATGGTGTTCAATTAAGACACATAACTTCCAGTAACTCCTCTTTTTTATTTAGGGAATTTCTTGTTAGCAGACCATTCTTCTTGGGGCTGCTGCTTCAATAGTGCTTCATTCTTGGCCTTGTCATTTAAGTTCCTCATTTAATTTAAATATATAAACTTCTATCAGTTTAATGTCTTAGTTTCTCATTGTTTTAAATGAAAATGAAAAAATCTATCTCTTTGTATACCACTGATTATTTGAGACATTTAAGCAGCTTTGAAGACATCTTTTTACTAAACTTGTTCTGTGTTCTTCCATCACATAAAGGGGAAAAGACAATAAGAAAATAAACTTTCTTGAACTGATTCTTGAATCTGTAAGAAATATGATGATCAATGATAAAATTTTGCTTTGCCAATGCATCTCTAGGTTTTGAGGTTTTGCTTTCCTCTAATTTAACCCAGCCCACCAATTTCAGTGGTTTTTTGGTTTTTTGGTTTTTTTTTTCTTTAATTAGGTCTCTGCTTTCACTGTTTATGGCACAGATTGCTCTTGTGATAAGTTACAGGGTTTAAAAGACCTTTGCTTTTTCACAGTTGTGGCTACTGTTGTTGGGTTATATGAAACTCTCCATTTCTGGCAGTAGGAGCATTGTATCTCAGCAGTGCCTGCTGCCTCCAAGAGGGAAGCCTTGGTTTAAGTCCAGTAAAAGCAAAAGAAAGGTTGGTGTTAACTTCCTTGACACTCAGGTCAGAAACTGTGAGAACACCACATCTGTTTGCCCACAGAGTGCTCAGAAAGTCCTGTCATAGAGGCTGGTTGCAGTTTTTAATCTACATCCATTCAGAGCTTTAATAAATCAAGTCTGAAAGGCAGAAACTACCTCCTGTTCAAAGAAGTACTGAAATGATCAACTTCAGTCAAGTAATCTTGTACTAGATCAGAATTCCTCAGGGAAATATTTACATCTTACCAGTTTACTCAGAGGAACAGCTCTGGGGATCTGGAGATATCCTCTGCATATATATTTTAATTTTTTTTTTTTTTTTAACTGCAGGAAACAGTGCTGCCAGAGCTGAAGCTAGTGATTTAATCATAGGATTGCTAGAGGCTGCAGTACCCTATCTGCTCAGAAATCAATATCTGTACTCTCAGTTATATTAGAGAAATGTTTACTTCTTTACCTGACCAAGATATTAATTTCTATATGCTTTGTTTCTGATTTTTTTTTTTTTTTAGTTAATGATTTGTGGGGAAAGTAGCCTAATTTATTTTGAAATCCTTTAATACTGCACAATTTTCCCGTTATTGACTGGTTATTTTGTGTGGATATATAGCACCATTCACATGCATCAAGATGCTCTGCAAAGGATTTGGAATGCTGTGTATGTAGGAAGTGATGCTCTTTGCTAAAACACAGTCATCAGCAGGGCAGGGTGTAGTAGCAACCTTTGTGTTGCTGGTGCTACTGATTTCAGCTCAGGAGGTGAATAGGAGAACTCAGCTGGTGCATCAGGAGAATTTAAGCAGGTGAAATGCAATTAGCTGTGTTGGAATATGATCAGGATACCGGTGCTAAACCCCAGCCTGATGAAAAGCACTGTGGGATTCTTAATGGCCACGAGTCAGAGAATGTTTTATTTCTCATCCCGAGGACAAAACCTCTATTAGCAGAGTGCCTCCTGCCACTCACTGCAATGTTGGTTTAATATGGACCCATAGAGAACAGTGTCACCTCCTGTGACAAGTCACCATTGCCACATCTGCTCCCGGCAGGGGAGGAGGACACGGTGGCGAGAGGAAAGTGCAGATATTTGCTGGCTGTCACTCAGGACACAAGGCTGAGTGGGATGGCAGGGGCTGCTCTGGTGTGATTTTGGTAATGGCTAAACATATTTCCTGGTGGGAGCCATCCCCAGAGGATTCCCATCCACAGGCTTCGTTTGCTTAATGAGAACAGATAAGATCGCGGCTCAAGGTGCTTGGTTACAAAAAGCACATTAAACATGTCAGGGCAGGTGATTCTCCCACTATAAAAATTGACAGTGTGGGATTAGCTGGTGCTGCGTTGGAAATCTATTAACATTTGAAGCAGTTTGAATTAGAAGTCTTGATGGAATTACAATTACTTTCCTTCTCCTCCGTGAATTTTGCTGCTATCTTTGTGTACCTTGTAATGAGAATACTTATAAACCAAGGAAGATGTTTTCCAAAGTCTCATGTGGAGCCATTTTTCTCTGTCAGATTTACAAGCCTGTATGGATAAGGGTGCATGAGAAAATGGACAGAGGAAAGTAAAGCCAGTGGATTTCTGCTTATCAAGTCTGACAGCACACTCCAAAGCGTGGAAGGGGGTAAGTGAGGAGGCATAAAGGTCACAGCCTTGGGAAAAGGCAGGCATTGGTGGTGGTCAGAACTACCCAGGACATGGGTAAGAGTATCCTGCTTTCTGCACACTCAGTGCAGGGTGATGCAGGTAGAATAAAAAGAGAAGGCATCATCTCAGTCAGGAAGTTGGATTCATGTAACATTTTCTGACTGGGATTCTGTTTCCTTTTGTGTTCAAGCTGACAGACGGGAATTAACAATGTGTGCTAGTGCAAGGATATTGAGGATATGCAATGATTTCCTCATAACTGCATCTAAAAAGTGAGGAACCCGCAATCTTCTTCACTCCTCTGGTGACTCCTAGACAGTTTTATAGCAGAAAAGTGGGAAAAAAAAAATACTAGTCATGATTTTAACTTGATGTGACTGGAGTGGTGCCAAAATTAGTGCAGCATGAGAGGAGGTGAAGGCAGAAAAACAGGAGGTAGACAAGTGAAGCCACCTGACTAGGGAGTTTAGGATGGAAACCTGGGGAGACTTTTGAAATACACATTGGCCTACTGGACAGCCACAGAAACAAAAAAAGAGAGAAAATAATGACTAACATAATCTAGGGGAAAAGAGAGTGGCCTATCAAGAACGTAGAGAAGGATTTGTCAAAGGAGGTCATGTGGTGATCTGTAGATAAGTTATGAGCAGGAAGAAAGCCAGAAGGACCTGAGAACTGGTCTCAGGATTTTAATGTGGAAACAGTGAAATAAAATCCACATCATGAAAAAATGTTGCCTGTTGCATGGACACAGATATGCTATTGCATATTTTTCCCTGGATGAGTGTTTGCTTTAAGTTAATGGGGACAAAAGAGAGGTGACCATCACACATGAGCTGCAAGAAAGAGAAACACTATTAGATGATTATGCATTATTTATGAAAACAGCATTTTTTTCTCATACTGTATTTTGGATCTCTTCTAGAAACTCAGAGACATCTTAGATTTCATTATCATCAGTCCTACTGTTTATTTTTTTAACTTCAGAATATTTTAGCTCAAAATGTGAAGCTCTTGACCTCTGTGTGTCTCAAATAACTCACCTTTGGGTTTAATTTATATCTTGATCCTTACACAGGTACAGTACCTATATACTCAAGTACATCTCTCTTTTGAATAATCTCTGTCTTCTGCTGATGGAACATTTCAAAATATTCCAAATTATTTTTGTCTTCTATGTCTCGACCTTCATCTATGGATGTGAAAATATCACTTTACATTATCTACTCACCAGAATGTATTTCAGTCCTTCACCTGGCACAGCCATCTTTGAGTCATGCCAGCAAAATAATCATTTTTTAATCTCAATATACAAGCTCATCAGCAGACCCATTTCCATTAGGACTCTTTGTGGCCTCTGGTCAGCTTGTAGACCTTATCTCTGGCAGGCAGCATGACATTTCATGCACTTTTCACCCCTTCTCCAGCAATGTCCAGGTTGTCTGTATTTCCTATTCCTTTAGATCCTTCAGGTAAACATTCCTGTAAAAAAAAAAGGTTCTATCAGATGCTCATTTGAGGGTACCCACTGTATATATATCACATCTGAATTCAGTTATTTTGGTTCATATATGCAAAAAATATATTAATCCCTTTATCTAAGTAACAGTTCATCTGCTGATAATGTCTGCAGTTTTAAAGCTCTTGAAGTTCATTGCTTAAGGGTTATATTTCCTTTAGTTGATTAAGAAGAAAATAATCTATGAGATCAAAATATAGGATTAACTTTTCCTGAATATAGCACAGGTATGACAGAGGAGAACTTTTAAATTTCTGAAGCTCAAATGTATCCTAATTATGAGGGAAAAAATCTAATATCATTGTTGACAGTCTATCCAAAGTGCTTAGGGAACTAATATTTACTAATCACTAACAATCTGGGTTTCCAAATATCATAGGTTTTGATTTTTTTTCATCCATCAATAACTTCAATTTGATATTAGAAAAAATATAGATGGTAATCCAGTTCTGAAAACACTTTTTTCCATTAAAAGCAATAATTCCATTGTATCACATGGAATTATTAAATTTATGTTGATATTTTAATATACATTTGAATTTCTACAAGGAATAAATTTTTTTTTTTATTAATTTAGGCAATGTACCACTAGAAATTTTTAAAAAATGCTGTAGCCCACAAAGGTCATATTGTCAAATATCCTGTAATGTATTTTATTGTGTCTTCTAACAAAAAAAGTAATTAAAAGAGTTCATGAAACAGGAGCAAATCAGATAGAGACACTTCCTAAAATCTGTAATGGTAGTAAGTCTCACTGTTAACTCCAATACAGAACATTTGAGGAAAAATGGAAAAGAATTATGCTTTAGCTTATAATAAAATCCAGAGCAGAAAGGAAATATCAGACAGGTATCACATTTTAAGTAACAAGTGAACAAGTCAATATTTGCATTACATAATCAAAATTGACTTAACTACCTTCTATGTACAAGTTTGGGGAAATAAATATCTCAAAATTTGGATCAAAGAAAATATTCCTCATTCATTTTAATCATGAATGATCTTGGAAACTAGCTGTACTTATTTAAAGAGATGTTCCTTTCAATGTATCGTTTTTGGTATGAAATTATTTCTAGGCTTTTTTTTTCTTAATAATTCTTTTAATATCGTGAGTAAAAACACCTTAATAATATTGGGTAAACTAAAATAAGTAGAATTTTGAGACATCTCTGTCTCCACTAGAGGTTATAAATAGATTGAATGTTTCCAAGCATGGATGAATGGAGCAAATGTTTTATCAACTAGGTCAATATCACTTGCTGTATGTAAAATCATCAACATGTGAAAGGAGAGCAATATTTTCAGGCAATATTTTTTTTCCCTAAGCTTTTTTTCCCCTACAGAGCACCTTGCAGGCCTGTAATACCGATGTATACCAAAAAGATCCTCTACTTATTCATCTGAACATCTGTCAGGCAATTTGCAAGCCATTTTCTGTTCCTGGATTTTCTTGATGCCTGCAGTAGAGGGATCCCCAGAAGATGATGCTGCCATGTGCAGCTCTGTCCATACAGACTGGAAGATACACCTGGTAAACTCACTTGTAAAAATTGGATAACTCTGGTAAAAATAGAAGAACCAGGATGCTGAAAATGAATGCACAGGTGATGCTTTGGAGGGTGTGTGGTCACTGGTCTATTACATTTTTTCTCTCTTTTGAACTCTTTCATAATGGAATGACTGAGTTAGTCCAGAGCATCTTACAACTGCTCTTGCTTTCCTCCAATGGCTGAGTCATTTTCTCATGTTTTAGTAACTATCTGACCTTTATGTTCCTTGATCAGTAAAAAAATCATTCTCCTGGCCAGTCTTCATGTGAGATTGTCAGGAGGCAAAAAGCCCCGATTTGCATTAATGAGGCTGACAAGCAACACAGGCAGCAGAAAAGGAATTTATTTGCTTCCATCCATTGCCCTTGCAGTATGAGAGCAGGTGTCTGCTCTTTTAGGCTATTGAGACCTTCTCTGGGCAGCTCTTTGGTCAAATGTCAGGTTGTATTTAAGGACTCTGTGGCTCAAACTTTAACTTCTGTTGCAGTCTGCGATTCTGGCCACAGGGAAATTTCATTTGCTAGTTCCTTCCCAGACAACATGAAGACATCTTGACTTTCTTGCCCTGGGAATGCAATAATTTTCACTACATATCACAGTGAGTGAGTCCATTTCCCCAACAATAAGATGAGCAAAGGACACTTTCTATTACAAAGACCTATACCAACTTCATCGCATAAGAGGTTTGAGCAGAAGAAACAAAAAATTATTTCCCCCTCCCTCCAAAATCTTAAAGAAGGAGACAGAATTCCAGATTGCTGAGGACCTACCTTGTATATAGAGTTCAGGAAGGAGTGGGAAAATAATTAAGAGAACTGCAAGAACTTAATATATAAGAAATACTTTCTTATTCTTGTAGACTGTAATTGCAGTCTACATATATATATATATATATATATATATATACACAGAGCATGTATAACCTAAGTGCATGCCCATATCAATACATGATACATATAAAGTAATATACATCTATGTAGATAGGCTGTATGATATGTTTTATATATATGTAGTTATGATTACATTAAGAAATAATAAAGGAGAGATGCTTTATAATTAATAATTTATTACTTGTGGTGCTTATCACTTTTCATGCCAAAATGTCTTGCACAATATCTAAACACAGACAAAGGGTCAAATTCCTTTCCTGGGAATTGCATATTCTAGACCAATCCATATCTTCTAATGTTGGCCTAGAGCTAGGGAAATTCTCTTCTTTGCTCCTGTCAATGGCAAAACTCCCACTTCAGTGGGATGAGAGCTTACACCAAAATGTTATGTGGTACATGGCACCTACCTGGTGAGACTAAAGCAGGAGCTGTAGCACTTCATTCCCTCCCCTGTGTTCATGCAATACAAAAATAACCTTATGGCATGTCACCTTCAGGCTGAGGGCTTTGCAAGCAAGGAAACATGAAGATTTCAGCCTTTTTGAGCATGAAGTTGGAGGATATGTCATGTTCTTTTTCTTCACTTTAAAGCTTGCTAAAGTGAATAACCTCCATGCTTCAAGATCTGCTGCCTTTGCTGGCAAGGAGAGTGTGATGGCTTATAGCTGATGTGCAGTGTGGTTATAGCATGATTGCATACCTAGATTTAGGTGAAGAAAATAACTGTGCTCAGGAGCCACTTGACATTTTGTTTTGCCTTTTTTCTTTATCCTTGTTCAACAAATGTTTGTGTGTTCTTGCTTACCTCCCACCACCTGCCGTTCCTCTTTTAGAGATTAAAATGAGGAATTTTTTGTTCTGGAAATATACTAGTTTTTGAAAGGAATGTTATGTATGGAGGGAATTATGTATTCCAGTGTCATTTATGTGGATAATTTGGAACATGTATTGTGAAAATGTTTGTATTTGCAGGACTTGCATTCTGAAGCTATTGAGAGGTGCCAGGAAGAATGCACTTCTGTTCCTCCCGCTCTTACAGAGTCCTTGTGTGATGCTAATCAGAGCAAATTTATAGAGAGCATAGTAAATAAAGCCTGAACAAAGGGATGTATCCTCAGAAGAAGTAAAGAAAGTATTGACTAGTTGTTACTAAGAGTAAAGTGTCTATTGTGTGCTCTGAATGGCACTAGCATTGTAGGGAAAAGGAAAATCACAGGATTAAAGCCAGCCTGTAAGCACAGCCACAGCATACCTTAAAGTTTCCATTTATAGTTCCTAAGGCAACTTCAAATGACATTTTTCTAGGTTGGTTTTGGTTTGGTGGAGCTTTTTGATTTGGGGCGATCTTCTTGCTCATTTTTTTTTGTTTGTTTGTTTTGGTTTTTTTTAGTTGTTTGTTTGTTTGTTTTAAAGTTTGATTTTGAAACCTTTATATTCTTTAAAAGGAGAATTTTTGCTTTCACTCACTGTAATTGTGTCTGTGCTGATTCATAAGTACACTTTCTGACAATAACAGCTAGCCTTACAGATCTTTGAAGAAAACTTGGCAAAGAGACCTAAGGTTAATGCCTGGTATGAAGCTGTTATTCCCAGCCTCACAGAACACACAAAATTACTGACCTGCCTGAATAAGAAAATTGCTATTTTATCATGGGTTGATTTGCTGTCTGGATAGATCTCTTTAGCTTTAGAACTTTCTGTTTAAGTAATCCTGGAGCAATTTGTTTTGTTTCTAGCTGAGCCTGAGCGGTAAATGTGTAGGATAAAAAATTTATGCAGAGAAATGAGACATTTGAAAGTCATAGTGGATCAAAAATGGCTACCTTACTAAATTACCAGAGGCTGGGGGTTACTTTGAAAGGTTGCAAAGAGTAAGGAAGAGATACCAAAAAAAAGTTTAATTACATATGTTGAAATACTATATAAATGAAAATTGCACAATGAAATTGTTTACTACAGCAATTCAGATTTGTTCACAGCTGGTGTATAAATACAATATAAATGTTTATACTATTTGGCTATATATATTAACAAATAATATAATTGTTTTTCCCTCAATTTATTAGAAGATAAAGAATGAACAAGTGACATGGAATAGGCAATGTAATCACAAAGGCTATGGAAAGACTCTCTGCCTTCTTTGGTTCACTCTTTACTGTGGCAAGATTGGCTTTCATGCCCCTGACTGTCCAGTGTCAGTCCCTGTAAATGTAGGCTAATAATGGTAGAGGAGGACCAGGAAAGGTATAGCTTAAGGAAAACGGGAGAAGCATAAACCTATGGGACTGGAAATGGTCAAGGATGATGAGGGAAAAATCTGAAGTCATTGCAAGGCTTCTTCCTGTCATCTTGGAGAGGCTGTGGCCATTTGAGAATGTCACAAATTATCAGAAAATGGCAAATCAATCTACACTCATTTAAAGCAAGGGTAAATATTCATATAATTACAGGCCAGTCAGTCCACTTTTGGCCTTGAATAAGGCCTATGGAGCAAATTATTCTGATTTGCTGTTTGTAGGGATACAAAATACCCACGACATGTTGGCTTATTATCTACTTTGCCTTCTCTAAGGGAAAGTTTAGTCTTACAAACCTTTGATTGCCTTTGGAGATTACACGAATGGCTTGGTGGATGAGGAGAAAGCACAGGATGTTGTTTATTCTGATGGCAGCAGAGCTTTGGGCATGGTCTCTCATAGTAGTATTTCTGCAGCCAAAGTGGTAAAAATAGGCTGGACAGATGGAAAACTTGCTAGGCTGCCAAATATGATCAGTGGTGTGGAGTCCAACTGGCATGTGATTATTAGTGGCATTCCTCAACAGCTGATACAGGGGCAAATACTGATTAATGTCTCTATTAATGAGCAGAGTGGTGGAAATGATGATAAATCCTCATCAAGTTTACAGATGACACCAGTGCTGGGACCAACAAATAAGTTGGAGAGAAGGACTGTCTTTCAGAGATAATTCAATAACCCCAAGAAATGGGCTGACAGAAATGTCATGGAGCTCAATAGTGGCAGACTGAAGAACATAAGGCTAGGGGAAGATCTAAATGTCACTTTCAACTTCTTAAAAAGGATTTATAGAGAAGATGGAGCTAGACTTCTGTCAGAGTTTCACAGCAAAAGGGCAAGAGGCAGTGAAGAGAGGCTGCAGGAAGGAAAAATGTAATTAGATCTAAGATAAAAAATTCCTTGCTGTGAGGATGGTTGAACACCAGACCGGGCTGCCCAGAGAGTTTTGGATTCTCCATTTCCAGAGACAGCTAAATTTAAATTATCCCTACACTGAGATGGGAGCTGGATACAGACAACTCCCAAAGTCTTTTTAACTTGACTCATTTAATGACAACAGGAGAACTGGTGATCACAGAATTCCAGGACTCAAGTTTATAATGTTAGAAAAGGCCTGTTAGATGGTCACATCTATTATTTACTAAGGGGAAAAAAGAGATAATTTTTTGATACAGGTAGAAAGAAGGTTTTGGACACGCTTTCCTGTTTCTGTCAATGTAGGACAGGAACCACCACAATTACTGCCCTCCAGAAAACCCTGTAGAAAGTCTTTAGGTCTCTGAAAGACAAATTGTAGCAAAGCAGCACACCACACATACAGATGAGCTTTGTTTGCAGTGTAACTGAGAATGGAGCTCAGCCTAATTTATGTCCTGCTGATAAAATAGAGTCTAGACTTTTGGAAGGGCTTGGGTAGGAAGCATTAGCCACTCATTTACTGAAAACTGCACAATTTTATGTATGACTCCTGTGGTAGAAACTTTTCAAATTTTCCATCCTGGAACACTAGCAATTGTTTGCAAATACTTTCTTTTAAGGGTTGCAGTTATCCCTAGAGATAAAATGGAGAAACTCCTGCTCTGTATAGTCATTTACCAATATGTAGTCCTACTGACTTAGATCAGGTAAAACCAGTTTCTTACATTTGACTAACTCTATTTTAGTTTTGACCTTTTCATGCACATTAATCTTCTAACCAGCTTAATGCTGATCTCCTACATGCTACTCATATCATTAATGCAGGTTTTCTTGTCACAGACTGGTGTAAGAAATTCAGAGTTTTAAAATGTGTTTCAGTTGTTAGCAAAACTACAGTCATCCTAAGTAAAGAGGAAATATTTAATAATGTCAAAGAATTTAGGATGTATTTGTAAGTATTCTGATAATTTTATTTCATGCTGTGACATACTCCCTGAGGATCATTGTAATTTTGGTATTTATGGTCATTTGTCCCTCAGCATCACTCTTTAAGGTATGTCATGAGACATGAACAGCAAGGTTCAGTTGCAAAATAGGTTAATTTAAAAGACATTAATAATTTCTTGTTTATGTCAAACAGCAAGAATTATAAGTTAATTTGCATAAAATCATTGGCTGTACATAGCTTGCGCTATGAAATGAAGTTAGATTTAAATACATACTTTTTAATTTATTTTCTTCAAGAAGGAAAAATCTATTCCTTTGAATAATTTTTGAGAAACTCAGCACAAGATGCAAATATCTGTGTCCATATTCTTGTGACAGTATAGCCTTAAGCCTAAGGATTTCATAAATTACTTTCTTTGACTTTGATTCTGCTCACTTTGCAGAGATGAAAATCATTGGTCTAAACTTTGGGGCTGTTTTTAATTTTGGTTTTGTTCTAAAGGGATGTTTTAGCTGTGATAATTACAAAAATTACCAAAGGAGGAGACTTTATGTTGAAAGTCTCTTTTTAAAAGTCAAGCATGACTGCAGGAATCTTAATTGATCCTTCAGTCTATGCACGTTAGATGGACATTGAAAAGAGAATCTTAATTTTCTAACATTTTGTTAGGAACATTGAGATCTATTCTTTCCAAGATGGATGCAGGACACTACATGGCTCAGGAAACTGGTAATGCAACACCAAGTCTATTATTACCCAATTCACAGCCTCAGATTAAGACATGGTGATGACTGAAAGTCATTACCATCTGACAACTGCTCCATAAATTTACGTCAAAGGCAATGATGACTCCAGTCTGGTTTGCTAAGGGCATCTGTCCCCTTAATAAAATCATCTCTGTTATTGGTTTGGACTTCAAAGACTAAACAGGCATAGAAAACAACCATTCAGATAAAAAACCCAGGCGTGCAGAGGGGTTGTGCAAATAAATACACACAGCCTGCACTCCTCCCTGGAGCTTTCTGGAATCCTTAATTGATTCCTAGACCTCAGCCACTCTGGAACGATAAGCAAACTAAAGACAGTTTGCCTGGCTGCTTTCCTTGAGAGAGTCCATGGTATTTCCTCACAAATATAAAGATGTTGCATTCAATCACTGAGGTTGAAACTGGGGATCTGTCTCTCCCAAAAGCAGTAGTTTTCTGATATAGAACTTAAACATTTTCTGAAGCTTCTAAAGAAGTTTTTCAGTCCCACTTTCCCACTGTTGCAGATTCATGTTTATAGGATTGCATCTTCAGTGTGAGGCAGTGATTAGCTCCCTGTTTCAGAGGAATACAAGACATCTGGCAAGCTGTCAAAGCCATATCTTTTAGTACATGTCCTATGTTCTTTTGTTCTCAAAATAAACAGCATAAATGTGATGAATGTATGGATGTGAGCATATAAATAACTAGTTCAAGCCTTCTTTCATGCAGCCTTGTTAAAGGTATGAAATTCAGGAATTTAGGCCAGCTTATTTCCACAGCTGGAAAATTATCTTCTTGTATTTAATTTTCTATAAACATCAACAAAAAGGAAGCTTTTTTCCTCCTATTTTTCATTGAGTATGCAAATTCATGGGTATTTCATAAAGTAAACTTATTTTTTGCAAAAGACAGGAAGGGGCTTTATTGTAAACACAGGGTTGATTTTTTTTTCCCTTTGCACTGCATTTCCAAGGGAGATTAAACCTCTTATAAACTGATTCTATTCAAAAGTAATTTCATGTAGCAACTACAGGCCAGTGGATATTCAGCATTTATTTTAACAGGCCTGAGAGGTGCGCAGGTGGTTGTTGCCCTGTTCAGTTGCATCTTCATAAGTTAGTTTCCCTGCTGGTGTAAATCAGTGTTACTCCATGAAATTCAAAGTATATGTTTTAATTTAGTTACAGCTGCATTATATCAGAATAGCACATTCTGAGTATGTGCTCTGGGTGTATTCAGACGACGTCATCAAAAGCTGAGGCAAGACCTAAATAAGAAAGCTGGAGTCCAGCATTTTCTTTAGTGAGGAAGAAGATGGCAAATGTAGAGTTCAAAAATACATATCGTGGGTTTGGGATGCCTAAGTGTGCGTGTAAGAAAAGTGGAATTTTAGATTTCATTTTCCTTGCCCTTCTCCCCTCACATCCCCATTTTCCTGTTGCCATGCAGACAAACATCCTCAGTTATGCCAGGATGTCTGTTTACAGCGCTTTCCTTCAACCCAATCAAGAAATTGATTTTGGCTAATAAAAAAGTCAGTCAGTGAAGGCTTTTTTTCATTTTTAAGAGAGAATCCTAATCAGAGCTGTAACACAGAGTAGCAAATGATTGTGCCAGTGTAGTAGAAAGCAAAGAGCACCATGAGACAGGGAAAGGAATAGTTTAAGGTGCCTTTGCCACCAAACACTTTGCATTTGAAATTATATCTTTAGAGGAGTTCCTACAAGCATGTAGGATGCTAACAGATGCCCACCAAAAACTTCAACAAGTGTAAAAGGGTTTGCTTATCAGAGATTCAAATTAAGTGGGGAAAACTGGGTTGATAGCAGCTGTATGTCTTTACTTAGAAACTAGCCACATGGTATTTTAGAGATGCTGTTTCTAAGCTTCAGGGTACGAGTCAAGAAATTTGACTCATAACCTGACATGAAATAAAAGGCAAAGCATGTGAGAAAGCAGCAGACCAGAGGGATCAGATTTGCTGGCTGTTACCTTGATACTTTTTTTAGCAGATGATAAAGGTTAAAGGATAAAAGATTTTAAGCAGCCAAGAGGGTGGACAAGTGAAGAGGGGTCAATATCACAGGAGGAAATAAAAGACATGCTCTGCCCCGAAGTCTAACATATAAAATTGAATAAACTGTCAGCTTTATGTAATATTTACTCTAGGGTGGAAATTAGTAGTTACCTTAGCAACACCAGAGACATATCACCAGAGACTTATCACCAGAGACATAGCCATGCTGACTCTGATTTACCTGAGATGCATTTACTTTGACAATGTATTAAGTAACCTTTCTGAATGTTTTACTGTGCTTTTATGATGAACATTGCAACCAAGAAAAATGGTTTCTCCAGATTTCAAAACAGTACAAGCTGGCCAGACCCTTACCTGGCATAAATCTAAGGCTTCATTTGCCAAGGAAATAATGTTGATTTATTGCAGTGGAAGAACTAGCTCATCATTTTGAGCAGCACCATGGTTTTTTACCATTCACTCTTTTAACTTGTCGGCTATGAGGGGGTTTGATTTTGTAATATCATGGTCATGAAAATGAGAATGGTTAACAACCTTCAGTACTGCCAGATCTACTGGGGCAATTGAAGTGTGACTTTACTTCTAAATTCAGGGTTGGCTTAGATTTCCTTCTGCCAAAGAATGCTTCAAATATTAAGAACACAACAAAGAAGTCATTACTCAATTTGGTCCTATGATACTGCATGGTTCTTATTATGTGCTGGTTGAATTATTTAATCCGATAAAGTTGCCAGCAGTCTGAGCTTCCTTATACACATACCACACAGCCATCTTCAAAAGATACATTAAAGTATACTGAATCTTATTTTAAGTACTCCAAGCAAGAGTGAGTCTGCTGTCTTCCAGGCTAAATTATTAGCTCTCAGTACTTGAAAACTGCTCCTTATTTGGATGCTGAATTTACTAAATTTTTAGCTTCCTCAGCTCATGTATTGTGAATTCTGATACTGCAGATTTTCAGGTTACTTTAAAGCATAAGTATATTACATACTCTGGAAAGTTTTAACATTATTTTCTCCATAGTAAACAAACCAGACTGCATTTATGGCATGACTCTCTGAGTTATTTTGGGGAGCTTCTTAGTGCTCTACTGAAATCTCTCCCTGAAGCATGAGCACCAAGTGGTGATACATGTTATCCTTCTGCCACCTGTAGACACCTTGTCCCCAGAGGCAAAAACACGTTCCTAATTTTGTTTCACTTTTTTATACCTCCCAGGTCTACAGCTTATTGGGTGCAGAGAAGCTAGGTATTGATTTTCATTTTGTTTCTCCCGTTATATATTCTCTTTCCACCTGGACATCTTGTCCTGTCAATATTGAGAACTTGTTCTTTTGGCCAGGATTTTCAGGCATGTGTCAGCCAATTCTAAATGGAGGATTCCAGCCTTCATATGGAAGTGGGTCATAAGATGAATGCAGGAAGCCACAACAGCTACCACAGGTACAGAAATATGAGGCATTTTCCAGTGGAACACACTGTGCATAATAAAAAAAAAAAGATACAGAGGAATCTCATGGCTAAAATGTGAAACCTGTCTATAGACTACAAATATAAAAGCCCCACTTATAAAAAGTGGTGTGTAGGTTGTGAGATTTCCAAACATGCATGCATTAGGCAATTCCCAAACAATACATATGTGCTGCAGTTTTCTAGCAAATTCCAAGTTAACCATAACTATTCCATTTACCTGCATCACTGACACTAGAGCTCAAGTCAAAGTTGCTCCCTGCAAAGACTCAGTAGCCTTTCTTTGGTTGATGTTTTCTGGAGTAAACTCTGCTGCTCTACAGGGTGAAATCTTTGTTCCTTATTCCAAGTGAATTTTCTTGTATTTTGCCATATTAATACACAATGTTACTTCAACAACATCCCCATCAGTAAATTTATACCTTTGTGTAGCAGATCTTTTTATTTTTATTATTGTTACTTGCTATACTGTAACCTTCACATTACCTACAGACATCACTAGGCATCACACAGACTGCTGATAAAATGACTCAATAATTTTGGATGATAGATTTATTCTTACTGGACGTTGCTATTAATGCATTTACACTCTATAATCAATTATGTTTTATAGAGATCTGCCAGTTATTCAACTCTCATTCCATCTATTGCGCCGTGTTAATTTTTTGTTAAAAAATCTTGCCAAGATGAAAGTAAAACAAGGTAAACACTTTTAAGAAATGTTGGTATATTCTATTGCCATATGGAATATACCAACATAGGCATGTGATTGTGCCCAGAAATAGGTAACAGTCATGTATTTTTTAATAAGACTCACATCTCACAGCTACCATTAAATTTCTGGTTTTGATATCACAGAATCTTGAGTGAATTGACTTTTATTTGTGTGTAAAGTCTGAATCAAAGCAGTATTTGCTTAGTATTCTGAGAAATATCTTTATCAGAAAGTTTTTTCTAATATCAAAATTTGATTTTGGCTTTTAAAATCCTTTAACACTTTCTCAGATTAATTCAGATCCTTGATCCAAGCCAAGGTGATGAACTGGGATAGCTTGGATGAACTCTCCATGTATTTTTTTGAAAACAACCATTTCAGCCAGGTTAAAAAATACTATTTTTAAATGTTATAGATTCTGATATTGAACCATATTCCCTCATTATGTTAAAATTTTTCTTCTTTTTTCCAATCCCCATATTAAACTTGTCGTTTTTGCTATAGCATGTTATTTCATGTGGAAATATCCTCTTACTTTGTATCAAGTATGATTGAAATTGTCAGCTATATATTTATCACTGCTTCTAACTTTTCTGTCTATGGTTGATAATGGCCTATTTCATCATCAAATATTTTTTTCTTTCCCTACTATACAACATTTATATATATATTTATATTTATTTATTGTTGGTTATAAATTTTGTTTCTGATTAGTTTTGGTTTTTTTATCTAGGGCTCGAAACTTTCTTATTGTCTTCTAAAATTAAACGCTTAAAATTAACTTTATGTTACCGTGCAAAAAAAAAAAAAAAGTGAAATATAGCTTCAAACTAATGGATTAATTTGTAGCCAATATTTATCAGACACAAAAGTTGATCAAATATTAAATATCTGTATTTTCAGTGGGAATTAGAGGTTTTAAATAAATAACATTTCAATGGCGATAATCTGCCAAATCTGGGGTGGAGAAGTGTGTTAGTCATTTCCAAGGTTTGGGTATCTTTTGGTTTCTACCTGCCAATTATTTTTGTTCATAATCTTATCAGTTTATTTTGCATATGGTGCCATCATTTGTGATGAAATCTGTGTTAGTTTAGCTTTTATTTTTTCTTCACATTTCTAATAATTAAGAATAGCTGAGTGAGATCCCTGGTCCTGTATGAAATTTCTGTGATTTGTGGATTTTTAATAGGTGCTCAAAAGATTACTAATGGTGCAGCATAACCCTGGAGAAATTGTGGGAACATGTGAGTATCCATTCCCTTGTTTTGCTAAACATACAGAAGACAAGATTATTTAAATGTGCCTGCTTGCTCCTGGCATTAGAGATCTGTCTTGTATTCCTTCCATCATGAGCTATTTGAAGCCTTTGTGGAATGAACAGAGCAGATTGTTTCCTGTACCACTGAAACACTTGTGAGATGTGTGTTTGAGGCTCTCCTTTAGGTCACTTTTTCTCTTCTGGGTGAGTGTAATTATGCTCCTCACTGCTAATTTCCAGTTCAAATCCATCCTAGCTGGTATTATTCTTGTACTCTTTGTGCTTTCTACTGCACTCATTTCATCCCCAAATGAGCAATGCAAGACTTGGTATGCTATTGCTTGAACCAGATCTTAATGAAGGCCACCTATTTTCTTTCATTTCATTAAATTTGATGTGCAGAAGTCTAAACAGCTGTGCACAGAGCAGTAACTTCCTTAAAGTGAAATGTTTGGGCTGTAGAATCAGTTTTCAGGGTGCACAGCTGAATGCAGTACTCCTGAGACATGTGTCTTGGTTTGAAAAGACATCTTGCATTTGCAGCTTTAGACACCATGGTTCAACCTCTTGCAGAACTAAACCTCAGTGAAGAACAGGTAAGTGCAAGACTGGACACTTGGACTCTGAGGTCTGTGTTTCTTGAGTTACTGAAATATTCTCTTTGCTAGCAAGCTACACAACAAAAGAGCTGCCATGTGTTACAGGTGTCAGGAGTTAAGGAATTGCTTTCTAAATCCACAATGAATATGCAAGCAAATGTTAAGGGGGGAGAAAAGGGTTCAGTTTAAGTGACAGAATAAATATGTTTTGAATTGCTTTGAGAGCTGCAGAAGTGTCTAGAGAATGGGTGATCCTGTGAATCCTAGTGCATCTAGTCCTGCAGTGTTGCAAGGGCATAATACAAGTCCGCGGCTGTGCGTTACTTTTCTCGGCCCCGGTCAGCTCTCGAATGCCTGGCTTGGGCATCTCAGCTTTTCGTCGGGGCCGGGGCTCACCGCAGTTCCCGGGCGCTTTTGCTGCTGCGCTCCGGGGTGGGCTGTTGGCCGCACTTCGCCGTCGGCGCGAGGGAAGAAACAAAGAGGCAGGGAATTCGTCCAAATCCGTCCACGTGGCGGCTGGATGCTTTATTGGCTGCGAGAGCTGCGGTGGAAAAGCTGCAGCCACTCCCAGCTTCGCACGGACGCAAATGGCCTCGAGCATGCCGAGGAGTGGGATGAAATAGGGAAGGGACAGGGTGGACGTGGAGCCCTCCCGCCTAATGGGTACAGACATCGTGGTGATGACGTGTACTACAGCGACCAATGGGAACATGGCAAGGGCGGACACGGGACTTTGGGGTGAGTGGGACCGCGAGAACGGGGAGACGGGCACGGAAACCGCAGGAGTAGAGGAAAACCTGGGGGATGCACGAGGGTGCAGAGAACTGGAAAACTAACAAAGAAAAAACCCATAATTTGAACCCAAACCCAGGATGCAACCAGGATTCACTGCTTTAAATAATATAAAAAAGACAGTTGTTTCTGTTTGGATTCTTGCGCAGTGGCCTCTTCTCCTATCTTCTTCTGCTGCTGTGACTGCTTTGTAGATGGAGAGGGCCTAGCGATGCTACTGGGGCTGCTTTTTTCTTGGGTGTTTGGGGACAGGGGAACTGGGACAACAACTTTATAATAAACACAGCCTGGAGACATATACGGTCTGAGGTAGATGTGGGAAAAGTGCTTTTTTAGGGAGATGCTGAGTCTCTCCCTTTTCTGCGGCGCCTGCAATTGGATGCAACCCCTTGGTTGGTGGGATCATTGGTTGCATCCACTGGCACTTTATTGCTCCGACTCACTGACTGTCCTGGTGTGTAAGGTTTGACATGCCTGCTGGGGATCCACTTGACTCCTGAGGGCGTGGATACGCAGGCATATCCCCGTCCCCAAGTCAAAAGTGGGAATGGACCCTCGATTTCTTTAGAGTCTGGATCCCTCACTAATACTGGAGGCCTCTCCTCTGGCTGGAGCTCCTGATGTTGTTTGAAATGTCTCAGGGCTGGCGGTTCTTGCCTGTCAAAAGATCAGTTTAGGAAATTGATGGTAAACAAGGCCTTGCAGAGCCTCTCGTGTGGTGACAGCACTCGCACATCTCCCCGCTGCTTCCGGAGGACCTGTTTCAGCGTCTGGTGAGTCCTCTCTATTATGACCTGGCCGGTGGGGGAGTGAGGAATCCTGGTTTTATGTTGGACCCCCCCATTCCTGCAGGAAGTTACTGAGCACCCTGGAAGTATATGCTGGACCATTATCAGTTTTTATTGTGGCTGGGACCCCCAAAGTAGCAAAGGCGTGTATGAGGTGTTTTCTCACGTCTGTGGCCCTTTCCCCTATGTGGGCTGAGGCAAAAACTGCTCCCGAGAAGGTGTCCATGGTTACATGGACATTCTTGAGTTTCCCAAATTCGGGGACTTTGGTGACGTCCATCTGCCATACCTCACAACTGCGGAGACCTCTGGGATTCACACCTGCTCCCAGTGTTGGTAAAGCTGCCTCCTGACAGTTGAGGCATGAGGCTACAATTTCCCTGGCTTGGTCACGCCGCAGATGGAACTGGCGTACCAGACCTGGGGCATTTTGATGGAACTGCTGATGGCTGAGCCTGGCCTGCTCGACTATGTTTGGCTGGCCTCCCAGCTGTACTGGGGCTGCCAAGGTGTCTGCACTGCGGTTCCCTTCGGCAATAAAGCCTGGGAGATCCGTGTGTGACCTCACATGTACCACATAAAAGGGATGCTCACAGTTAGAAACCAGGTGTACTAATTCTGTGAGCAACATGAAGATGATTTGATTTGGGACCTCTTTTACAATTGTATGTCGAGCTCTAGACACTGCTCCTGCCACATATGCCGAATCTGTGACTAGATTAAAAGGTTGATCGAATTTTTTAAAAGCCCTCACGACAGCATCCAACTCAGCCACTTGTGGGGAACCTTCCACCATCTTACCGTCTGATTCCCACAACTGAGTCTCTGGGTCTTTCCAAGTCACTACTGACTTGTGGGACTTCCCTGACCCATCTGTGAATACTGTCAGTGTTTTGAGTGGCTTTTTACTTTGCAATTCTTTTGGCAACAATTTGAATTCTGTATTGAACAGATGATGGCCAGGATGCCCAATTTGAATTTGGCCTGAGAAGCTGTCTAGAGCAAACTGCAAATTTTCATTTTGTCTGAGAAGGTGTTCAAAGGTCTCCTTGGTCATTTCCCCTGTGTATGTTTTGATGGGGAGGTGGATACATGTGAAGTCACAACCCGCTAGTACTTGCAGACGAGCCCTGGCCCGTATTATGAGCTGCGCCATCAGCTCTTGTGGCCTGGTGATACTTTTGGACTGTCTGTGGCCAAGGAACACCTACTCTATTATCAAGAGGGGGTCCTGTTGGCCCTTGTCCCACTGGAATATTATACCATATAAATGGGGTAATTCACCTAAGATGATGAAGCGGAAAGGCAGCCCTGGTTGACAGCGATGGGCTTGCCTACTCGCGATGGTGATTTGGACCTTCTTGAGTGCGGCTCTGGCCTCCCAGGTCAGGACTCTTGGGGAACTTAAACCCTCATCCCCCTCCCTTTCTGCTAACAAGTCAAAGAGAGGGGATAGTTCCCTCGTGGTGAGTCCCAGCCATGGCTTGATCCAATCTTAGCGATCCGCACAAGCAGTGGATGTCATTCAGCGTCTTGGGGTTGTTACTTATCTGAATTTGTTGAGGCCTAATCGTTCGGTTATTAATTTCTAGGCCCAGGTACTTCCAGGATGGCAGTAACTGTACCTTCTCTTTTTGTAGTTCGAATCCGGCCACCGACAAGGCCCTAACAGTGTCCTCCAGAGCTACTTGTAGGACCTCGCTGTCAGGGGCACAAATCAGCACGTCATCCATGTAATGATAGAAAATACAGGATGTCCACTTGGCACGCATTGGGGACAGAACTCTGGCGACATACCACTGGCATATAGTGGGGGAACATTTTAGCCCCTGAGGTAGTACTGTCCAGTGGTAGTGCTTCATAGGGGCTTCCCTGTTGATGGAGGGTACAGAGAAGGCAAAACGGGAAGCATCATCCGGATGGAGTGGGATTTGAAAGAAGCAATCCTTAATGTCAATTACAGCCAAATTATAATTTTGGGGTAGCATAGATGGAGATGGCATACCCGGTTGGAGAGAGCCCAGATTTTCTATGGCTTCATTAATTTTCCTTAGGTCATGGAGGAGTCGCCACCTGTCCTTCCCTGGTTTTTTAATTACAAACACCGGAGAGTTCCAGGGGCTGTTAGTTTCGACTTTGCCAATTCCTCCGCCACTAGTTTTGTGAGCGCCTGTAGTTTTTGTTTCCGCCACTAGTTTTGTGAGCGCCTGTAGTTTTTGTTTACTTAGCAGCCACTGCTCCACCCAGACAGGCTTATCTGTGAGCCATGTTAATTTCTGTGTGGGGTGCTCCTCAGTGGCCGCACCTAAAAATGTTGGGGGGCCGGAAATTCCAATTTGGCTCCCCACTGGGACATGGCGTCTCTCCCCCATAGTGTAAATTTACAATCGATCACGAACGGACGTACTGAGGCTAGCGGTCCGTTCGGACCCTTAATTTGGATAATATTTTTTGATTGCTTTGCTGGTTGGGGCCTGCCTAGTCCTAAGACTGGTGTGGCCACGCTTTGCAGCTCCCAGGGTGACAGCCACTTATGTGGTGGGATGACCGTCACGTCTGCCCCTGTGTCCAACATCCTCTGAAGGTATGCAGAATGCCCCTCGCACTTGAGTTTGCACCATACGAGGGGTTTTTCCTCTCCCAACTTCCCAGCATAAAAGACTGAGAGTTCCAGGTCATTACACAGAGCACGAGGAATGGGAATTGCCTGTGCAATAACCTGGCCCTTAGGCAGGAAGAGGGGGGGATGGACACAGTGTGCCACGAGATAGAAGAGCCTCAGATTAAGGGTGGAAATTACCGGAGGAACCTCTATCTCCAGTGGGGTGCTTTATATGTCTCTGACCACGAGGTACCTGCAGTTCAGAAGGTCCTCCTTCCTCCTGGTTTCACAGAGGCAGATGTGTGATAGAAGATCTGCATCTGCTATGAAGAAATGCCAGTCCTGGGAATGAAAGTGGACAGAATTGGTGAGTCGGAGCCGATAAGGCTCCCCGATGTCAGTAGTTGAGAGGCAGCCGCTTACAGATGGGACTAGATGGTGTATCGTGGCTCCTCTCGCGGCACCACGACTTGCCTCATTTTTATCAGCAAGCAAAGCAAGTGCGTGTTCCTTTTCTAGTTTTTGGGGATTGTGGGGTTCCCGTCCCTCCTCCCGCAGCCCTGGGTGGTATAGTCCTTAGAAGTGGGCAGCGATCCTAAAAATGTCCCTCCTGATGGCAGTGGAAGCACCGGCGTATGGATGGAAGTCGCTTCGGAGCTGAGTTCCTTGGAGGAGCAGCAGCAGATGCGACCAGCTTGTCTTTAGGTCTCTTTGGGGCCTCCTCCTCTATCAGGTGCGTTTTCAGGGTGCACTCCTCGATGATCTGGTCGAGGGTTGGTGCTGGTGAGGCCAGCAGCGACAGGATGATCCTTTTGCACATGGTGTTGGCGTTCATGTGCACCACTTCTAGGACTAGCCCGTCTCGGTGTTCAGGTCTCTCCACTCGTCTCTCGACTGCTGCCCGGACCCGGTCTATGAAATCTACAAAAGGCTCTGTGACACCTTGTTTAATCGCTGTATAGGGAACCATTGGGTCCTTGGTGGGCATGCCCAGGAACGCACGCTCTGCTGCACCCCTGGACATGTCCAGCACGGCCGTTGGAATTCCCTGAGCTTGAAGTTGCCCTTCACTCCATTCTCCTTCACCCACAAGATGGTCCAAAGTGATCGGTTCTTCCGCGAAATCCAGGCTGTAAGGCCCTTCTCGGATTTTGGGAAGCAGGTCTGCTGCCAGTTTCTTCCACCTCCTCTCCCACAGGCTGTATTCTGATGGGAGAAGCAGGCAGCTAAACAGATGCCTAAGGTCTGCTGGCACTACGGTTCTAGACGTTAAAGTCGCTTTTAAAATGCCTTTAAAAAAGGGGCTTTTTTGTCCAAAATCACGTGATGCTTTGCAGACCTCTTTTATGGATTCATAGGGAAGGGGTGTCCATGTAGGGTTTTCCCCTCCCCTGGTGTAGGAGGCTGGAGTGCGGAGCGACTGCTCGACTTCTTAGATTGGGCCCCATCCCCTGCCCTCCCCCCTCCCCCCTTCCCCCCTGGGTATCTGAGGAGCGGGAGGACGTGGGGGCGGGGTACGAGGGACAGGGCGGACAGGGCGGGGAGAATCTTCTCCCTGGGACAGCGGGGCGGAGGTGACAGAGCCCTCCCTGTCGGGGGAGGGTGGGGCTGATGTTGCGGCAGGCAGGACATGGAAGAAGGGAACACCCATCTTAGGGGGAACAGGGGCAGGGGTGGCAACCTGATGCCTGGAGTGGGCGGTGCCCACACCCACAGGGAAGCAGGAGGGGGTGGGGTCAAAGGTGGGGATACAGGGAACAAAGGAGACAAAGGGATTATGGGAAGAAGAAACCTCTCCACGTGGCCGCCCTCCATCTTGGGAAGACAGAGGCCCTAGCCACATGGCTGCGGCTTCCTCAGGGGGACAAAGAAAGGGATTCAGGGGAGCAGAGCAGCGCAGGGTAGTGCCAGAACTAGGATTTCTGACTGGGAAAAAGGGATTGGAAAAGGGGTTTGGAGTTAGTTCCTCAGTAGAGTAGCTAATTCCACTAAGGCGGGGGTGCCGGGACGGCTCGGGGGAGCCAGGAGCTCGGTCCACGTCTGTGGAGCTGCCCTGCGCCTCAGAGCGGTGGAGTACTCCCCTCTGCCTACCCGGGTTAGGGGAAAAAGGGGTAGGAGAGGATGGGGAAATGGATTTAGGGGAAACAATAGTTTTGCCCGATGGCTCTTTCCTTTCCCTGCCCGCTTCTTGCACGGACCCTGCTTTTACAACCTCCGAGATCAGCAAATGGAGCTTTGGGAAGCAATCTTTCACAGAGGGATCCCTGTCGATTCCCTCTGCTAACCTGGCTCCTACTTGCTCCCAGAACTCTGTTCTGTGAGCATCCTCCGCGGTTACACGTGGAAAGGAAAAGCAGAGCCATCGTACAAACTGCTTGACTGAATTTTTGGGGTAGGGATGTTTTACTGATAAAATCCCCTTAATTTGGGTATAGAATTCCCTTTGTTGGGTAGATAGCGTGGTCCCCATGCTATTTCTACCCACAGGCTCACCCCTGGTGCAGAAAAAGCGAAAGAAAAAAAAGCAAAAAACGCGAAAGACCCTGGCGGCCTGCCGCACACGCTGCGTGATCCGTACCCCCGGAAATGCGGCAGAGCCCACCCACGTGAAGTGTTAGCCGGGTACCCCCCGCGGCTAATCACTCAACAAACTGGAATCTTCGCAAATAAAAGCTGCTACCAGAGTCTTCTTTCCGGGAAGCATCTGTCCTTCGGCTTTCCATAGCCATGAATGGTTGCGCTTCCAGTCCCACGTGGGAAAACACAGCGTGTTTTCCTGTGGGTGGCGGAGACGTCACTGACTTACTTCGGGGGGGCTCTTGCTCCCGTTTTCAGTCTGGCATGGAGCACTTTTCCGTCGTGGACCGCGACCCTCCGGTGGCGGCAGCAGTTTTCCGCACGGATCGCGCTCGCTCGTCTCGGCAGCGGCGCTCGCTGGTCGGCGGCGCAGCTTCGCGGCGGCGGCGCTCTCTCTGCGTGGCTCCCGGGTGCTCTGTGGTGACTCTCTGCCTGCTCCGCAGCCTTGCGCTGGCCGTGGCCCCACAGTGGGCGCCACTCGTGGCTGTGCGTTACTTTTCTCGGCCTCGGTCAGCTCTCGAACGCCCAGCTTGGGCGTCTCAGCTTTTCGTCGGAGCCGGGGCTCGCTGCAGTTCCCGGGCGCTTTTGCTGCCGCGCTCCGGGATGGGCTGTTGGCCGTGCTTCGCCGTCGGCGTGAGGGAAGAAACAAAGAGGCAGGGAATTCGTCCAAATCCGTCCGCGTGGCGGCTGGATGCTTTATTGGCTGCGAGAGCTGCGGTGGAAAAGCTGCAGCCACTCCCAGCTTCGCACGGACGCAAATGGCCTCGAGCATGCCGAGGAGTGGGATGAAATAGGGAAGGGACAGGGCGGATGGGGAGTCCTCCCGCCCAATGGGTACAGACATCGTGGTGATGACGTGTACTACAGCGACCAATGGGAACACGGCAGGGGCGGACACGGGACTTTGGGTTGAGTGGGACCGCGAGAACAGGGAGACGGGCACGGAAACCACAGGAGTAGGGGAAAACCTGGGGGATGCACGAGGGTGCAGAGAACTGGAAAACTAACAAAGAAAAAACCCATAATGTGAACCCAAACCCAGGATGCAACACAAGTCCATGAAATAAGGCAGATCATGGGTAAAACAGATGTATAACAGCTCTAGGGAAAAAAAAAAAAATGTTTTCTGACTTGTAAACACATGGATAACAGTAACAGTGCCACTTCTAAAAAAAAAGGTTAAAATCAACTCCTTAGGTGCAAAGAAAGAAAAGCACACATTTTTTGCATACATTTTTGGATCCTGTGGATTTCTCCCATAACAGTTCCCTTGGAATTACTTCTTTCTTGATAGGAGGAACTAATTTTTATGTACAGGAGCAGTGCCTGAAGAAATCATTAGGGCAATGAATATTTCAGAAAGAGCATGGGGAGCACTTCGGGGAGAAAGGCATATCAGCAGGAAACCTGTTCTGAGGAAGTTTATGGCATTTTAAATCATTTCCTGGCCTCTTTTTTGCACGTTAGAAGATCATTATATTGGCAACATATTCATCACAATTTTGAAAGCTGGATTTTTCTCTGCTACAAGAGAAGAGGGTCAACAATAGCTGTGGAAGAAATATATTATATTTGTTAACTTATTTGCTGCAGTAGTGCTTGGATTCTGATTTTATTGTTTGTTGGCTTTTTTTTTAATAGTAGTTATGAATGACCAAAGACCATAAAAAGCTATATCTTGTCAATTAAAGGTGTGTAGGGTAAGAATATGATACTGAGCACAGTAAGAGGTAGAAGTTTGCCTCTTGCTGCTGATCCTGTGCTTGACCCCTTTGCTTTTGGGAAAAAAAACCACACCAGCTCCTCCTCTGTCTGAGTTCCCATAGAAGTGAAATGAGCTGCTGTCACCAGAACAAATGTTTGTATTGTCTCTGTGCAAAGTAGGGGCTCAGTTCCTGCAGATCATTCCTTTTGTCCTCTGGAGTTTGTGATTCCAGTTTGTGAAGGTAACCATGGGATATAATTTTTTTTCTTCTGCAAGCCACCACACCTCAATGACCGGAAGAAGTTGTGGCCACAGGGTCCTTTGGAGGCCTTCCCCACCCAGCCTAACACCCAGGCCTATGTCAGCACATTCACTTGCAACTTCAGGAACTTGTGCTTCTGTGTCCTCCACACTTTTAAGGCTTTTAAGAAGGTTAAAGAAATGAAGAAATAACCAAACTAATCCTAAACCTCCTGGAATATTTTAGAGGATTGTGTGTGGAGAAACCATTGCAACTCAAGTCTTGTAAAAAGTCATCCCTGGATTTAGCCATTTGGGGAAGAATTGGTTAACCTTCCTGATGCTCAAATATCTTCACAAGGAGTGAGTTATCTTGGTTGGCTGGCTGGCACACATCCAACTTCTCTCTCACTCTCTTGTCAGAAGAGCAAAGGGAGAAAATAGAAAGAGAAAAGCTCATGTGCTTGGGTAAAGACAGGGAGATCTCTTGCTAATTACTGATACAGGCAGAACAGTTGTGGCATTACTTAACAAATGAGGAGATTAGTTAATTGTAAAAATTAATTTATTTCTAATTAAATTAGAATTGAATAGTGAAAAACAAACACAAAAACTAAAGCATCTTTTCTTCACCCCATCCCTTTCTCCCAAGCTCAACCTCACTCCTTCATTCCCCACTCTATCTCTTCCCTCTTCTTAGCATTGTAGGAAGTTGGAGGATTGTGATCAATCCATAAAGGCTCCTTTCTGCTTTTTCTTTCTCTTAACATCACCTATCCCCTGCTCCAACATGGGCCCTTCCCATGAGCTGCAGTCTTTAAGGATAAACCTTCTCCAGTGTGAGCTCTTCATGGGCCATTTGGGAAATATCCATCACTCTAGCATGAAGTCTCCCACAGGCTGCAGGCTGAATATCTATCTATTCCAGCATGATTTCTCCAAGGGCTGCAGAGGAATCTCTTCTCCAGCATCTGAAGCACTTCCCCTCTTCTCACATCTTTTTTTGTTCCCTTTGTCTACTGTTTTCAGCCTTTCCTTAACCAAGTTTTCCTTGAGACACCACCAGCTTTGCTGTATCCTGTGGTAAGTCAATTTTGGAGCCACGCAGGGCAGTCCCTGACCTCTTCTGCACCTGAGGGTTGATGTCTTTTACAAAACTGTACTTTGACTGGATGGGATAGAGTTAATTTTCCCCATAGCAGCCACTGTGGTATTTTACTTACAAAACTGTCTTTATCTCAACCTATGGGTTTTCATCATTTGTTCTTTGATTCTTTCCCCCATCCCACTGGAGGTGTGGGAACAAGTGAGTGAGTGGTTGCCGGCTTAGCTGCTGGCCAGGATCAACCCACCACAAAGTCAGGATTTTGCCCAACAGGTAGCCTCAGGAAGACAGCAACTTCCAGCTTCTGCTGAGCTTGAAACCTCTGCTTCATGTATAGATAATATACTTGTCACAGCTCAAGGCAACCTGTGTCACTGATCAAGAGCTCCACAGCAGAAGGGACCTCTCATTACAGAGGAAGGGGACAGAAACTGTCTCGAGATGAAACCTCACTAAAAAGGTTTTAAAACAAATATTAAAAATTAATAGGAATAAATTGCCAGTGCCAGATGTCTTTCACCCATGAATATGAAACTGGTGAACTGCTAACTGTGGTTTGCAATGTATTCATTGTATCATCCTTAGTTACTAAGCAAAGAAAGTGCTAAGTATGACAGGAACTTCTAAGAAGAACTCCAGAGCTATCCTAGTTAATATAAACAAGTAAATCAGATTTCCATGAGAATAAAATTGTTAGGAACTGTAAATTAAAGAGAATTAATTAGCAGATCCATGAATAAATATGATGCAGTAAATGAAAGTCAATAGGTTTTTTTGTAAGGGGAAGTGATTTCTCCCTCTATGTGACAGACACAGGTGATACAGTGAGTGTCATTTACCTAGTTATGTAAATTAGCCCTGAAACACAGGGCTTCCTGAAAAACAGGAAATTATCATTAGGAGGTGTCTTTGTTGGATGATAAATCATTAGGAGGTTAGGCATTATAATGGAAATTCATTATCGATGAGGCCCCAGGTCCTCTGTTTGGGATTTAGAGTGCTTAATATGCAAGCATATTTTCACCTTGGAGAAAGGGATGAATTGGAAAATTAAACATGGTGATGCCAAGCAGGCTGCAAAGATGCCTTGTGTGCTGAACAATTAGATAACATGGGGCCAAGCAGTAGATAGTCCCAGTTTTGTGTATGTCTTTTTACATATATGCATTAGTCTATGTATTTGCAGCCCTGATGAACTCTAAATAAGCTGTCACCGTGAGTGACCTGTGCTGCTGTGAAGCTCTCAGTTTTCTGAGGAGTCAAAAATCCTCAATTTACACCACTCTGTGTGTTTCTAGTATGACAAGAGTTAATGATGTGATATTGCACTTACCCCAGCTCAGAAAAGGAGCATTAGAGCTCAAAACAGCGTGTGGAGAGCAGGAAGGCAAATCTGACTTCATAGGACAAAAGATTAAAAATACCAGGATTATTTATCACGGAAAACGAGTGACTGAATTAGAGATATGGAGTAAAAATAAATTAATGAGGGGAAAAAGGTTAGGTCTCAATATCTAATTGTTATACAGGAAGTAGGGAACATCTGTTGAAATTACTGGAAAATAAGATTAAAGCAGGTGAAACTTTTTTGGTGGCTTTTTTTTTTTTTTACTAAGCATAAATTGTGGTGAACATTGTCATACATTTCCATGGGCTTTTGCACACAAAAAAGTTCAAAAAGGACAAAGACACTGAAAACTGTTAAACATTGGAGATCTGCATTTATGTGTTATCTTAGTAAATTTGTATGTTTTAGTTTGCCAGATCTAAGTGATTCAGCATAAAGATCATAAAGGTAAATTTAATGCTATTTTACATAAGCATTTCTTCCTAGTCTATAATTTTACAGTCCCTGGCATAATGAAGAAATGTAGCCTTTTTGCATTAATTAGTTCTTTTAATTTAACTTCTTTTTCTATTATTTTAATGCAAACACACACTGGAACCTCTCCTAAATTCATGACCAACTTAGTGGAGAGTCATAGATGAAGGGAAGCAAATTCCCAGATTAACTAAAAGATCACTTTCCAATGAAACAATACTTCACTTTGAAAACAGAAAAAAAAAATTAATAGTGCAAAAAACTTGATATTTACTGAATGTTAGATCAGCAAGTATTTGTTAATCAGCACCAGAAGAGGTGTTCACAGAGGCTAAATTTGTCCTGTTTATATGTGTCTCCAGATTACTGGTTGGGAAGACTGGGATATGGGAAAGAATATTTTTCAATTTCCTTATACTCTAACGATCTCTATGAAAAAAGGAAGGTTTGCCTTGAAACATTCTGCTGCAGCGTGCATGTAATCCTAATGATGCCTAATATTAATAATATATATGTGCCATATATTATTTTGCTTTAGCATATATACATATATTTAAAAAGACAATTTGCTTTATCTAGTGGCACCTGTATGTATTTATCTTGGAAGGAAAAGTGGGAAGAGAAAGGATGAATGTTTCCAAGCTAATATACACGACGACAAGATTTCTCACATGCAGGAAGGGATAAAAGGGCCAAGGCTTCTAAAGATGTAACCTAAAGAGGAGCGCCCTAGGCTGTAATTAGGCATCTGTCTGCTTTGCTGTGGTGTAAGGTGCCTACAACAAATCATGTGGAGAAGCTGGTAGCTCATCATACTTCAAGGTAAAAAAGTGCCTAAAAATTACCTTTGGTAACCCAGCTTAAGGAATTAATATTCAAGATTCTTAAATGTTGCAACACCCTTTGTATGAATTTTCTATAAATGTTTGTTTATGGTGGTATGGCTCATGATTTTCACTGGGGAAAAATGTTATATTTTGAAACATCTGAAAATTACAAGTTTACTGAAAAATATCACTTTTTTCATGTAAAATTTTCATGTTATCTTTTTCTCTTCCTGCCTTAGAATCACATCTCAACCTTTAAAGGACAAGTGTCGCTGCCTTTTGAAAGTGTACTCTCAGCCTTGCTCTTCAAAGTTCAGATCAAGTGATGCTGCCAAGATTTATGCTTCTGTGGCAAATAATTCACAGATGCCAACTCATTGGAGAATCCAAGAGCTTTGTCTTATGCCAGGGTAACTTCAGCAGTATTTTCCAGAGCTGTGGATTAAGTTTGCTGAAGCAAAAAAATGATGATGTGTCTGATCTATTTCAACAGCACTGCCAGACGTAAAGACGATTCATCAGTGTTCCCTCTATAATGGTAACTATCTCCAGTGGGCAGTAAAGAATGACCAAACTGACTATCAGATGGCAAGGAGCAGAAGTTGGAACAGCATTTGCCTTGCTCACTTTGTTCTCAATTGTGTATCCAGGCATTCCCGTCTAGACTTGCAGGGGTTACTCAAGCATTTAATTACTTGAATCCCAATGAGCTGAAACTGCTTGGTTCAGGAGATAGCATAATAAAAGCATTCTTCTGAGGTGGCTATATCATTTTTTTTAAGCTTTACTGACAAGCTAGAAATAGTCACAGATTTAAAATGTTGCCAATGATTATATTCAAAAAGCATTAAAAATATGAGCCTACATTTTTTGCTATGCCCGTGTTCCTTCAGGAGCAGCAAAAGAAGGGAATGTGGGTTTCATGTGGAACTACCTAACTCTCTGTCTGACTACACACCAGCTTTGGCCACTGTTATGAATTACACCATATAATGGTCTCAAAAGAGGACAATCTGGTGCTAAGCCCTCTCACTCCTGAATCACTGTGTAACCACATCAAGGAATGGGAGAACTGACTTCATGTTAGCTCAGTTTTTCAGCGCCTGAAGTACTCAGACTAGAGGTGTCTTGCCAATATCAAGGTGGCAAGATGGATCTGACTAGCTAAGAGACTCAGGAAAGAGGGAAGTGTAAAATGCTGCAAAGTTGGATTCTGCATTTCACACGTATTTGAGGAAATATGGATGTCTTCCAGGTTTGTGTATGAGTGGTGTCACTGGAGTATCTGGTATCCAGCTAAGCATGCAGCAACCTTGTGTCAGTAATTATAAATGAGACAATTGTCTCAAATTTGCTACTTCACATTCTTTGTATTGTGTTTTTCTGTTCATTTTTTTTTTTGTTAGAATTTTTTTAAATAGCTTTTTCCATAGAGTTTGCATGAGAGAGTGAAGGTTTCCCATGCAGTGGTAGAAATATGCATGGACTTGGGATACAAATCCAACTGGAGAAAAACATTACCAAAGAAATCCAGATAGTTAGTGACTCATGCAAAATATAACTTGACATTTGAGCAAGCAAGATGATTTGTGGCATGTGGTTTATACAACTCCCAATTTTTTATATCTCTTTATGAGGAACACTGCCAAATCTGGAATAGAATATATTATTTATTTTTATTTCAGGGTAGAAATTGTCTTTTTGATTTTCAGTCTGCAAAAGATGAGCACTTGCCAGTGCACATTTATACACAGCCAAAAAAAAAGAGAGCATGCTTGAGCCAAGCAGGAGCAGAATTAGGTACAGACTCTGTTTTTTTTCTCCACAGTATGACTTATATTGATACATTCATTGTGTTAAATAGAATAACTTTGTATTTTTCACTACTTTAAGGAAGAAAAGTTCATACTGTTGCAATCCTTATGGTTCTGACTTAGGTAAGTAGAATAGGAATAAGAATTCTCCCCTTACAGATGAATAATTCTCTTCAGGGTTTAACTTAATTTTACACTATGGGCTATATAATTACAACCCTTTTGCTACCTGGGAGATATTCTGAGCTCCATTTTAACAAGCCTTATATATAACATGGGGTTCTTTCCCTTTAAATGTTTGGTAATGTTTGTTCTTAAAGCAAAACATCTTCTCAACCGGTTTGCATATGGGAAAGAGGTAATGATAATCAATGCTAGATTTGACGATGGCAAAAAATAACAACATAAGATCTAAACTTCTCTCAGAATCAGAATGCTTTCATTTCTCCTGGGGGATAGGGTGAGTAGGAGAGGGCATTATAGGCCCTTGAAGTAGCAGCAAGAATTACAGAAAAATTTGTGATAAACCTCATATTCTTGTTATTGTTGCCTCTTAGAGTCACTTGGCTGCTGATAAGGCTTGTGTGTTGCTTCTTCCTCCAAGCTCTATTTAAATTCCTAGTTTAACCATACATGCCTTCCCTCTGGTTAGCAATGATTTGACTGTGCCTGTAGCATTATTTTACTATCATAGAAGGATACTTGAAGGTGATAATACTGTTCAGTGCAACTTTGCTTTGCATACTACTTACCTGTTTCTTTAAAATATTCACTTTCACTTGTAATTCTATTTTGGAAAGACAAATGCCATAATCCATGGATAATTAAGAGTCTAGACTAATTCTGTCATGTCAGTGCTTTCTTAATCTGCCCCTAATCAGATTAAACACCTTAATTTAGACGTTATTGACATTGCAGACTGCAGAATTCCAAGGAAGCTGCTACAGTGTATCATGCAGTTGGAGTTGTAAATGGAATTTACAGGCCATTTATAACCTTTAATACATTGCAAAGAGTATAAAAATGGATTAAGGAATCCAAAAGTTTATTCTAACAGAAGGAAAAATGAAAGTATGCATCTGTCAAGATTTTAACTCTATTGTCTCACTTACCTTTTCAAGAGAGAGGTCACTAAAAGAAAGTAAAGATGAGGGAATTATTTTCTCAATAACTTTTTGCAGCTAAGAGCTGCACAGTGAGTTTCACTGTATATATTAATGTATCAACACAAAATCAGTCTGTTAATTAGAGAAACCATGAGCTGTTTTTTCTTTATTTCAAAATCAACTGCAATCATAAATATTGTGGTGCAATTGTTGGCAATAGCCAACATTCAGGAGGACTGGTTTAAATCTGGAAATTCAGTTTTGTAGCCAACCCTGACTCACTAACATGGTTTGCACCTATAAAGGACGTACTGTGATCTGGGCTGATTTTGTGTTGCTAATGGGATTTCATTGACTAAAACCACAAATTATACTTCAAGATATATCAGGAAAAGTCTTTTAGTGAAGATGAAGAACTTGTAATTACAAAATTGCATCAGCAATTGTGACCAAGTTTTATTTTTATCTCTGTCCCAAAATATATTTGAATAATTATCATTAGCTTTAAAAGATACTCTCCTTCCATGGTTTTGTTAATTCTCTTCTAACTACCTTTTCTCTTTATCAGAACAATATCTTTTTAAAGCACTTGATTTGAGAGTGTGTACTTGTGATGGTGCCAGTCGGTTCTGAACACAAATCAAATTGCAACCTTGACTCTGGAAGGTTATGACTGCTTTGTACTTAGTCTTTGCTTACAGGATCAGCAGTTGGCACATTACAGGTAGAGCCCATTCTCTTTTGAGTCTGCTTTGGCAAAAGAGGTCATCACAAAGCATCTGTATTCACACCCGGAATATCCTGTCAAGAGCTGTATTTAATTTTTAAGTTAAAATAACTCTTGCTCTGATCTTAAAACAGAAGGCCAAATTTATCCTGAGTGAAATGCCTACTAAATTTGTTTTACTGTGGATAAGTTTATTTCCCTGTGTCAGATTTCAGCCTAAAGCAATTGCTTCTGAAAGTTTATTTTGTGATGTCTTATATGTGTTTGCAGAAATGTTTCTCTCTGTAAATAATGCCCAAAAGCTGTTGTATAACACAGTACAATACCATTAAAATGTTGACTCTGTGAATTTGAAATATCAATGGACAATTGATGATGGAACAATGGAAGTTATTAATTTATCTTAAAGAATATTAGGCTATTCTTCATGTCTCTCAGACCCACACAAAGTACTGAATCAGATTTTTTTCCATTATTAGTGCTATAAAATTTAACTGATACCTTCACAAAACATACTTGTGTAATCTGCATCAATCACAGATGCTGTGATCTGAGAAATAATAGTGCTCACTTGGCTTGGGGAAAAAGGCTACCATTTGGTAAGTTGTGTTCTTTTATGCTATTTATGTACTCGGGATGTTTTTACCCTTTAGGTTTTGTTCCTAAGCTGCAAATGAGGAAAGGAATGAAAAGGACGGGAGGAAGAAAAGATAGAAATTATTGTGCTCATATCAAATGCTAGGCTAAGAAAATCTCTAAGCTAATTGTTTTTAAGATGGACTACCTACAGGGTTGCAAACTAATTAGGATATAATTAACACCATTTGACAGGATAGTTGCTACAAAAAATTGTATCTAACCTTCATTGCCTAATGCATTCTGCACTACAGATCAAAATTAACATTTAATTTCAGCCTGCTGACTCCCCTGCCAAAAGCCCAAATCGGTTTCCAGAACTTTGCACGTTCTTATTAAAATGAGATTTTTTAATGCTATAATTTTTCTCTTTTTCTTTGTTACACTTGTGTAATTCTCAGAGCTGTTTCTCTTTCCTTTGTGTAACAATTACAGTTCTCCTGCTGGTTTAGATGGGGCACAGATAGAACCCTGGTATAAATCATCCACTGGTTCTTCATGAATGGCTTTTAACTTGCATGTTATCCATTCTGGTCTCATGGGGGTTTTTTTTGTTTCTTTGTTTGTTTGGGGTTTTTTTTTGGTTTTTTTTTCAAGTTGTGCATCCCTCTTATAGTTTATATATAAGGTAATGAAAGTTGTCCCCCATGCACCTAAGGCCTGAGGATCCTACCCTTATTCACTAGAAGCTGAAACTTGGACCAAGAAAGTGCTGCATATGCTTGTGACTGTGGCTGTTAGAGCAGGTGACACCCTCAGCACAGTTGGGATACTGAAAGAAGTTAAGTCAGGAAACCCTTAAAGAAGACATGAAGCAGGAAGTTTATGATCTTGAGCTAGGAATAGTTTCTAGAGTGCTTTCAGGTAGTGTTGTGGTTGAAAATGTGAACCAGGAAAAATAACTTTTAGATTGAAACATGGAGATAATCAAAGATATATCCTGACTCTAACTCTAGTAACAAGTACAGTGATGGTAAGACTGTTAAAGATATATCTTGACCCAAAGATGAATCCTAAGTTGCCCAGAGAAGCTGTGGATGCCTCATTGCTGGCAGTGTTCAAGGCCAGGTTGGATGGGACTCTGAGCAGCCTGGTCTAGTGGAAGGTGTCCCTGCCCATGGCAAGGGAATTGGAACTGAATTATTTTTCAAGTCTCGTCCAACCTAAACCATTCTATGATTCTATGGTATAGAAGATGAGATGGGCCACCTTCAAAAGGGCCAGAATGGCCTCAGTCTCACTCACACCCTGTGAGTTGCTGTGTCCATGCCTTGAAGCCTCTCACAAGATCAGGGTGTTCCAAAGGACCAAAAACTTCATTGTCAGTGGTCTAGAACTGTGGCATCACTGCCATGTCCAACTCAATTCTGACTCTTCAACCCAAAGATTAGGTAAGCATTAGATTTTGGGTGGTGGACATAAACCCTAGCAAGATGGCAGCTTTAACTGCATAAAATATTAAGAGAATTAATGCTTTCAGTTCTTGTTTTAAGTTTTTTTTAAGAGACAACAAAATAGTGAAGAGACTTTTAAATTAAATGACGATTAAAAAGTCCACTTAAAGAGTATACAAATTACTGCATCTGTAAAATGATAGTTGCCATGGTAATGTTTGGTTTCCTATTGTCTACTTGAGTAAACAGTTTCCAAAATCCCGTCCACAATTTCAGACTGGAAAATAACCACTTTATTTTGCAGTTCTTATTACATGCATTTAGCAAATATCACCCTTTATATGTGATATTAGAAGTGTTATTTTTTTTAATGTCTGTTCTTATTCATATTATAAGGAGAGATCAACCAAGATTCAGAAGTAAAAATGTAATTCACACTGGGGTGACCTCTTTTTATCCTGTTGAAAACAGTAAGTCATGCAATGCTTCCAAAATGTCTGTGCTTGCACCTTATGCTCCATCACAACTATGCACCACATGTCACTCAATATTATGGGTTTGGATTTTTGATCTTCCTGGTGATGATGAAGGCCTTTTCCTTACTCTTCTGTTTGATTTCAGTCTGGCCCCCTATTATTTTCTTTTTAGGCTGAAGCTGTTGTGGAAGTTGCCATATAACTCTGTTCATGTTTCACCGCTGATGTATTCAGCTTGTCTGCACTCCTTAGACTTCTAGAAAACAGTGACAATTCTTTTCAATTTATTAGAAGGACATTCCTGATGAAAGCAATGCATTCTGGAAAAGCTCCTCACTGTTGTGGTGTTTCAGAAGTATCTGTAAAGGAGAGAGGGCATTGGAAAATGCCATTATTGTGTCAGTGTTGATCATGCTTCTGCAGCCAGAAGTATTTCAAGTTTTTGAAGGACATTTCTTAAGATTACCTTGTGCCTGATGTCGCTAGTACAGCACATATAATTTTCTAAATAAGTAAAAAGACTTGAAGTTTATAAAAAAATATAGCTGGAATATTAACAGGTGTGCATTATTTTTGCCTTTTTTTAACAAAATCATGTATTTCTGTTGCTGATTAATGTCATCAGCAAAATGAAGGTCACTCAAAATGGGTTATGCCCATTTATGATTACTTTCTCTTGATTCCAACAATAAATAATGCAAAAGTAGCAGGGCATAAGAAGTCTTGTTTTACTCTTTAGCTTCCTCTGCTAATTCTTGGATGCTGATCATCCCCTCTGTTCAATCAGTATGATCACAAAGGACTGGGAGCATTTTGATTACACTGTCCTATCACTTCCTAATATTTTTCTTCACAAAACTATTTCTCAAGAGGTGTTTTGTCTAGAAATGTCTTCTGTCATAAAGATTTTTTTTTTTTATGCTGCAGTTTATACAGATATTTAATATTTTTTCCATTTGGGGGGTTATTTCTTGAGCTGCAAAACTCAAACTTTTTAGTTCTACTGAACAAAAGTGTATAAATAAATAAATAATGCACATTTATGTGTCATATAGTTGGTAAGAAAAAATATACAAACATATAATGATGAGATATTTGTAAAATGAAGAAGAGTGACCTCTAAAGTAAGTTGAATTATCACTTTGTTAAGTGAATACTGCTGAAAATTTTCCCCAAAACAAATGCACACACACATCTATAATTTCTGTTCTCCAGTCTGCTATCACTGCAGTTGTCAGAGTCACAAAATGCGCACGATATCTCCAGCAGTGTCATATCTCTGGCCTACATGTGGTGCAGTGTTTGACTTTGTTCTCTTCAGGATACCTGTCATCTACAAAGCAGACAGCCTGCAGCTTCCACAATCTGGCCATTTTTAGATCTTGGCAGTGCTCTGAGAGAGCTACTTATTTGCAGGACGTACTTGTCATCATCACCAATTCTTCATTTTTTGTATTTTCAGAGCACCACAGGTAACAACAGAGTGGAGTACTTGATAATCTGAAATAGAACTTAAGATACATTTGTTTGGAGGTTTTTCACACAGCTCTTTCAGTATTTGTTTGTATCCAGAAAAAAAGGATTCAACTGGCTTCTATCTCTACTTTCCTCTTCATCTCTGCTAGAGTTCCTCTCTTTAAACCTTAGCATCAATTTTTCCAGCTAGCAGAAAAGATGATACTTTCAAACCCTAAGCAAGTCAAGTCAAATCGAAAAATGCAGGACAATTCCTCAAAGACCAGGATTTACTAATAAGATTCATAGAAGCCAAGGCTAGTGTCATTTGAACTAAATCCTGCAAACATAGAAATACTGGGGTTTTAGGAAAATATTTTCCAGTTTCACAATTAATTTCTACTGTAAGTCTGGTATGATACTATAAAGTATATATGTCTAATTCATGTATTGTAATAATACTATAATACCATTATGTGTAAAGTCAAACAGCTCCAATTTTTTTCCCTGTGTGAGTCTTCATGATATAATGTTACAAAACTACAGGCCAGAATTTGGTTGACTGATCTGGAATGAAAAGGAAAACTTTTCTTGAAATGAAAGAAAAGGAAACATTTGAATAAAAAGGAAACATTTTCTTTTTATAAGGTGTATAAATTTATATAAGGTGCATATTTTTTTGTATAAGGTGTATTATATATACACACATGTATATGTGATGCACAGGAAAAAATTTCATTCTAGTTTTCTGAATATTTATTAAAAAACAAGATTTTTTGACTATGGCTTCAGTAATACAAATAAGAAATCTGCTTAGTGGAATGAATATGCCTAATACCAATATAGGGTTATTTCCCTGCCAATGGAAAAATGACTTTCAATGGTACAAGCTTCTTTGTAACAATTTCACAAGCAGAAAGTCAAAGAACCTGTTAAAAATGCAGGGGATTTGAAAGGCAGGGCTTTGGCCAAGTGTGCTTGTGAAAACAACTTTATACAGAAACTGCACTGAAACTATTCTGACACATCAAATCAGTTACAGATGTTTGTAGAAAGAATTATTCAGATCCCTTAAGGAATTTAAGTATTTAATGATTTTGAGGAACACCAACTGAGATTTTCAAGGATCTTTAGCAAGTTAGATACTTTGCTCCCTTTTGCTTCTTCTATTTAGTCAATTTTGGGAGGGAAAAAAAAGGATCTTTTAAAGACTTAACAAAAGAAATCTATATAATTGCTGTTAATGACCACACTAATGCAGTATTTTTCTAGAAATTTTTTTTTTCCAGAGTAGGGGTAATCTAAACTACAACTCATAAAAGATTGACTTACATGGTTTAAGGACCATATTGCACTTTTGTAATCATATATGTGTTGGATTGTTTTAGTAATGAAAACATGCAATTTAAAAAAAGAAGTAGAAGAGATCATAAAAGGTGAAGGTGAATCTGGAATTTGGACTAAATTTTTCTATACCATTGAACAAAGCAAACTGGCCTGAATATAATACTTTTATCTATAGAGCAGAGGCTTTGAAAGCAAAACTGGTTTATTTCACACAGCAATTTAACTCAGTTCAAAGACATATATGATTTTTTTTGCAGAACTCTGGTGCAACCAGGTACTGGCAGATGAAACAAGTCTTTTGATTTTTGTTTTGCTACCTGCCATAGTAGTCAATTATACCTGATCATATAAAAATATATCGTAGTTTTTATCAAGCCCATAATTGAATGTCAAGATGTTAACCTTTCCCCATTTTATTTTCTTCCTTCAGTTGTCTGAGCATATGGCTCTTAACTCTTCCAGCTAAACTCCTCAAAGTTTAACTGTAGACATCCAGAATAAGCATTTCTCACAAAGATAACATTCATTCTGCCTTTTTGAAAAGCTTCTTGAACTTTAGAACTGCCCTCAGCTTTCTTCAATAGATGATTTTTTTCACTTATTTTACTACTTTCCATTTCTAATTTTCAAGTCTGCAATTAAAAATCAGTTTGACATTTTCCAATTAGAAGCAAATAGGTAACTCAAAAAAGACATGGAATCTAATATGTTTAGAAGTTGTGTAAAAACCCTGGTATTTTCATTCTGTAGAGGAAACACAGTCTTTAATAGACTAGAAGAAAGAATTACCAATACTCTTTTTGTTGTAAAGTTTCACTAGAGAGCTATAGATATTAAACAGAGTGTTAAACAGAAGGTGGAAATTTAAAACAAGTTTTCAGCAGGTTTTGTTTAAATTTGTCAAAAATAAGCTCTGCAGAAGGTATTTGGCTTGCATTTGGCAGAGTAAGAATTCAGGCACTACTTTCAGATCACATGGAGGCAATAAAGCTAAAAATTAAGGCAAAATTACATATTATATTAAGATCCAATTTGTAAATATCAAACTATCCATATGGGTTCCTTACTTGTCAGTTCTTTCATCTGTAATTTACTCCTCATTCATACTTTTGGACTATTCTGTATTTAACACTGTCAATTAGTAGTGCTTTTCAGTTTAGCAACTTAAATTAAACTTTTGATTTAACATTTAGTGCAAAGATTTTTGTTAGATATAAGAAAGCAATTTATTTGACCAAAAGACTCCAACAGTTAAGAAAATCAGAACCTGAAAATATTTTACTATTCTGGCTACAATTCAATAGCTACCTATATAGAATATAGTCTAGCCTGTTACATAACACTTTTTATATTTTTCTTATACATGTAATCATGATTGCTATCAGTGCATAGGCCTCACTGGTGGTGATAATCTAAATAAAGCAAGAGGATTTTTTAAAATCCAAAAAGAATTGTATTTAATATTTTTATCTTCCCAAGGCTATGCCTGGAACAGAAATAAGTACATGATCTCAGACAAATTGCATTAAAGCAAATGGGATCTTGAATAAAAAATAATATTATTTAAATTATAAAATGTTCTACTTGAAAATATTTAATCCAAATGACTTATTTTTAGTACTGCCAAGAGCAATACACAGATATTTGCAACTTTATTATTGCATTTCTGCTTAAAGCTGAATAAAGGCAAATGCTCTATTGCTTTTATAGAGATTACATTTATATTGATATGTATGAATATACATATCTTTATGGTGTTGTCATTCTGGTGCACAGGAGTCTATTTGTGTAGGGAGGAAGGGTAAGTAGGACTTAAATCAGTATTTAAGGAGGTCAGAATATGCCAGTTGTTTCCAGCAGAAAGTAATAGACTAGCATGGGAATTGGGATTGATCTAGTGATCCATAGGATCTGCAGCACACAGAGCAGCAAATATGCCAGGCACATACTAAACCCAGAAAGCTTAGTTCTTCAGACTCTGTCATGTAGCAAAACTTATAAGGGCTCCTTTTTATGGGTCAAAATATACATTTTTGAGTAGTAAAATTCTGCATAACTGATATCTCCTTTAAAACTGAGTAGCCTGCTAAGAAAATGCCAAGTTATACACCCCAAATACATACAGAAAATGACTCTTCTTTCTTAGTGTGTGCGGGAGACTTGTCAGAAACTGACAAGTTGATCTTAATTTCTTTATGCTGTGACCCTTCAACACTCTGTTAAAGAGAATATATATATATATATATATATATATATATATATATATATATATAATCTGTGCTATGTTTTTATGTTTAGCATTAGCTTAGGAAAAACTTCTTAATTTTTTGTACAGTAAGCTTTCCACTCAGCAAAGTACATCTGTATGGGGTTCCTTATCTGGGAATCCCCCTCTCCCAAACCTGATGTCCATGGGGCTGCCAGCTAATGTGTGCTCTTGTGTGGCTACTCTCTTTTCCCAGGCTAGAAGAGCCTTGGTTCTCAAGAAGCCCAAGAGTTACACACAGCATGAAAACCCACATGAAATTGCTTTCACTCAGCCACTATGGTAGATTCTATATGGCCTCAGTGCATGCAAGGTATAGAAGAGTTTTGAAGTCAGCTTAAGCCCTTTTCTAGGGGCTAAAATAAATTACAAATAACATTGACTGCAGCGACATATTTTTCCCTTAAAAAAAAAAATAAAGAGGGTTCTTTTTCTCCTCATACTACTCATGGGATTTTTTTCCAAGATTGTATATAATGTTTTCACTGAGAAAAAAACATTCTAGCAATTTAAAGGATTTTCACTACCCAGTAATAAAAGCAAGAGAAATAGCCTAGGTGCAGAGAATTTGACAGCTTCTTTATTTGGGTGGTTTTTGTTTGTTTGATTTTGATTTGTTTGGGTTTTGTTCTGGTTTGGAGGTTTGTTTTTTTTTTTGGTAGTAAGGCATATAAAGCAAAAGCACTAAAGCTCTGCTTTTGCCTTGTTGACACAGATAAACGTTCACTAATGCAAAAGTAGATAGGATTAGGCCAAAGCTGAGTATGCAATGAACAGGAGCAGGGCCAGTTCAAGGTTGAAATAGTGTTACCTTATAAGTTTCATCCAAGACCACTTCAAATTCGTGGCATGTTTTTTTATGAAGTTGTATAAATTAAATATTGTTTCAAAAGTGGTCATTATTGAAGATCGGTATAAAAGGAAAGAATAAAATGCAAGAAACTTGCAGTAGGTTTATTTAGTATATTGCATATACATATTCTGTGCTATGTTTTTCTTATGTAATCTACTGAATGTGAACCTGTGCAAAATATGGCTGTGGTTGCATTTCCTGGGATTTGGAGCCCCATTTATGTCAGGTTATGTACATCAACATTTTTGCAGCCTGTGGCCTTCTAATCTGACAGAATCCTAGCTTACACGTAGTAAATGACTATCCAAATATCTTTCCCTTGGCTGCTTCACAGCAAAATTTCAATATTATTTTTAACTGGGCATAGTACCCCAAATAATTCTGGAAATATAGGTTGAGCACTTGAGAGAAGTGGGTTTTAACTGCTAACAATACTAAGACAATTTCAGTAGCTGAATTGCATCATACCTTCACTTCTATATAATTAATTTTAATTTCTTAGCATCAGTCATCTCAGTTATTTTCAAAAAAAAGTAATTATTTACACTACAAAGATTAATAAACTGAGTTTACTAAATTTAGGTTGTTTAAAGCTTTGTCAAGAATCACAGGAAATATCTGCAACATAAATAACTTAATGGTCATAGGTGTTATAATGAAATCACTGTTTTATTGTTCAGGCATGCTGAAATATCTTAAGGACATTAAATTTCATGTATTGGTTCATGATGTGTTGCCTCAGTGTTCCTTTCAATTCTGTCACTGATTTTGAGACAAGATTAAAAACAGTTGAGGGGAAAGTGGCTGTTCATACATTGGTAGCTTTGCAATCTGAAATCTACCTCTTGAAAGAATTATGAAAACAGATACACAAAATTTTCATATTGTTTTCCAGTTCAGAAATTTTATTCAGCATTTAAATTGTCTTTACTTGTTTCTACAGGTTGTGGCTTGTTTTAGTAGTGTTTTAATTGATTTACTGCACAAAATGTCCAGGGGTAGTCAAGATTTTTGACTCTAACCAAGTTAGATGTCACAACACAAGAACAAAGTATGAGAAACTTCTATATTCCAACCACTTATTTGGGCAGAACAGTTTGCTTGTCTGATTATTAGTTATTCTCTGATAATTCAGAGGTCAAAATGGGAACAATTTCAAGTGAGGATCTGGATTATTTATTCAAGACAAATTCAACAACAAATTTGATATTTTGCTTAAAATTGTACAAACATGCATTTTTAAGCAAAATTCTGAGCAATGTGGCAGGGCTAAGTGAAAAATTCATATGGGAAGTAATTATTGTGACTGGCTTGCATTATGTAAACTCATGAGAACAATTGTCAACAATAGAACAATAGAAAATTTTATGAGTTTACCTTTCTTTTGCTTTATCAAGTGACCAATATTTGATGCCTTTGCATTTCCATTAGGAAAATGCAGTATGGATTAGTTGTCTTCTGATATAAATGAGTGTAATCTATAATAATGCAGAGGAAGCTGAACAAAACTCAGCTTTTCTGTTGAATTGCCTGTTTGTTTAACTTTGTTAAAGTTAAGTTGGTTGTTCCTTTCTGCTCTCCTTCTCTGTATTTCTGGTTGCTTCTTACAGTCATTAATACACTTCCAGCTGTCACGATGCTGCCTTTGGTACTGCAGACTATCCCAAACTAATTATTTGGTCCTTGTTCTTATTTTCTAACAAACAGCCTCACACAGTAGCCTTCTGTTCCTAAAGTTATTTTCAGAAGAACTGTAATTACCTAAGCATACCTAAGCTTTAATGATAGGCTACAGCATTGAATGTAAGTAGATCTGTGATGGAACAAATATGTACACAGAAGGAAAATCAAGTAGAAAATCTCAATAGCATGGAAACATTCTTGGAATGAAACTTAGTTTTGCTTCAAAATTTCAGTATTTCAAGCTATTTCAGTAGCTTGTTTTCCATTTCTCAAAATAAATGGTATAATGGTTAAACGACAGAATCCATCATTTGTGAAGAAGTGGCAAAATTTAAACTGAATCATTAAACAACTTGCTTTACTGAGTAACTTTGAACTTAAAACAGCAGTTAAAAAATTATGCCAAATGCCATATTGTCACAACTCCTGCCTTTTCCACAGTTCCACCAATATCTTTCTCTCAAGAACATCTCCTTTGTCATGTTTTATTATCTCTTTCTCTTGGCAATGAAACTTTGAAACAATTAATGGCTTAGAATCACTTAATTGCCAAAGAGGGATCTTGCCAAATACATTTTGAAAAAGCTGAATAGAGAGAAGACTAATTAAATTACTTTTATAATGACTCTAAAAATTCCTGCCTTTTTTCATGAGCTCCCTTACCTGATCCTACAGATGCCATTCTTTGGATTAATGCTGTATCTGTGTATTTTTCACACTCAGAATTTATGTAGATTTTCCAAGGTTGGGGGATTGGGGAATGGAGCTTGTGGCCCCTCCATAATGACTCCTCTCTGCCACTCCTTACTCCTCACAGTTTTCCCCAGCTGCAGCGTGGGTCCTTCCCACAGGCCCCAGTCCCTAGGGATAAGCCTCCAGGAAAAATCCAGTTCCTTCGGGCCACAATTGCTTCAGGTCCCATCTCTCTGCTCCACCACAGGGTCCTTCATGGCTGCAGTGGGGTTATCTGCTCCACAGGCTACTTCAGCATCTGGAGCACCTCCTCTTCCTCCTCCTCTCACCTTGGTGCTTACAGAGCTGTTTCTCACACTGGTTTTGGTCCCTTTTCTCCCTGACCAGCATTTTCTCCCCTTCCTTAACTATGTTTTCCCAGCAGTGACATCTGTTTGGTTGATGTCCTGTGGCACATCCATTGTGGATTTGGCTGTGTTCAGGACAGGGCAGCTCCTGGACTTCTCCCACAGATGTTACCCCTGCAGACCTCTTGTTGCCAACATCTTGTCACAGACATCCCACACTTAAATACATCCCTCTTTTTTTGTAGCACTTTCAGTTTTTTCAGTGCTGGCTTCCCCACTTCAAATCTCATATTTACTTGCAATCCATCAATAACCTAATTTAACATTGAATCTTACTGATTAAGCTGAAATTTTCCTCTTTGAAGCTCGTACTTGTGGGAGGTGTGGGATTTGCTTCATAAGTGACAAGCTGTATGAGCTGCATAATATAATTTACTGTCCCTCACTGGTAGAGGTAATTCCTTATTCTCCTGACTCTGGAAAAAAAAATCTAGGAGTTTACAAGCTTTATTATGTCCTGCAATCATCAATATTATTTTAAGAGCAATTAGCCTTTTTTTTCAGTTTGTTTTTTGTTATAAACCAGCAATCTCTGATGAACTCTTATGCTGGACATGAAGGAATGAAAATGACATTGTCTTTGCAGATGCTGAATGCCATGCCCTGCTTACAGGCTTCCAGGGCAATGGTCACAGCCCCAAGCCTGCCAGAGTTCAAAAATGTTTGGACAAAGCCCTCAGGCACAGGTTGTGACTCTTGGGGATGGTTCTGAGCAGGGCCAGGCGTTGGACTCGATGATCCCTGTGGGTCCTTTCCCACTCAGCATGTTCTGTGATGCTGTGATACTATTTAATAATAATCTTGTGCTAATAAATATTACTTAGTTCTCCATCCTAATCCATCAGATATGTATCAAACTGGACTGTGTGCTGTGAGACTTGGCTCAGTGATCTTATCTCATTTATTGGAGTAATTCTGCAGTGATGGAGAGTTACTCTGTGCTTCCCTGCTGCAGCTCCTCAGTGAATGTGCACCTGAGCAGGAGGGAGACATATTAGTATTAAATGTATAAAATAGTATAAAATAGTATTCCACTACTGTGCCCCTGGAAATAAAGATCAGTGGGAGTTCCAGCAGAGTAATGTCTCCTATAGGCTTTGGAGGAAGAACTTTGCCTCGACTAGGGTAAAAGTAGGAGGATGCAGAGGATGCACCCTCTCTCTTAAACATGAAGGAAATGGTGCCTCAGCTTTATGCAGCATATCTATTTTGTATGGAAATGCATAATGAAGACTTCCAACTTACATGTGGGATTTTGAGTCACAGAGTAAATGATTTGTCCAAAGCCACGTAGCTGAAACAAGGAATTTCAGTTGGAGTTTGGAAAATGTGAGCCAAAATCTCTTTCTGTGTTCTATTTTTCAAAAAAATAACCAAATCAAACAAAGACCTAAAATGCCATTGATATTGCAACAGAGTATGAATATTACAAAACCATGACTTATTGGAATTAACTTCAATGGTTATAAAACTGCACACAGATTTAGACAGTCATTCAAATGTATATTTTTGTGTGTATTTGTGTTTAAGAAGGAAAAGCTCAATAGTGCTTGTTCCCTGAGGTTTGACCTGGACTTGTTTCTAATTTATGAACCCTAATATTTAGCAATTTAAAGGCTAATGTTGTTTATAGATTTTGAATGCTAATAATTCTTTTATATTGTATAAATATGTATTTACATTGGAAAATCCTTATGAAGTTGAATTAAAGGCAAATGTAAATATCTGGGTTAATTTTTTGCACATTTTCAGGCACACACCAGAAGGGAAGAGCAAAATTGGTCATTATGAGTACATAGTGATGAAAAATGGCTAGACACAATAAAGGATAATTTCTTTGGTTTCCAAAGCATAATAGAGTATGAATCATATTTAAAATTAATGACTGAGAAGACAGATCATGATTTGAATGTCATCAGTAGCTATTTTACTCCTCCCTAGAGCTGCAACAAGCCTTTTATGAGAGATGAGTTCCTGCAAACAAGCCCTTCTAAGCTGTCTGGAAGCTCCTAATTTATAACAGAGCTTTAGAAAATGCTTTATTTTTACTTTTTTCCATGCTTGGGGTAAGAGTAGCAGACTGGGAACATCACCTTACTCCTTACTGTCCAGCAAGTAATGTGCAGTTGTTTTTTTTTGCAAGTAATTTTTTCAAACATAGCTTTTTGAGGGGTGATGTTGGCAGGACATGTCCATGCTATTGTTCCTATTTAAGTGAATATTTGAATTCTGTTACTGTGTATGTGGGGTAGACATTAAGCAGAGATAATGAGTCAGCAATGAATCTTTTTCAGGAAAAAATCAATCTGATTTTTTCATGGTGCAAGATATTGAGCAGCAATAAAAGGGAAAAATTGGGGTGTTTTTTTACTTCTATATGTATGTGAAGTATTTTTTTTTAGCATCAACAACAGTCCTTTATTGAAAGTTGAAGTCTGCTATTGGAGATCAAACTTTTACTAGATGATGAAGCACACCTTCTGTTTCAAAGGACTGCAGGTTAGACCTCCCCTGACATTCAAACTTTGTGTTTACTGGAGCTGGTGTGTGCTTTCAGTTCACAGGTTGTCCTTAAGCTGCTGGAGTTATTACAGTGGTGTATTACCTTTCATTCTACCCACCAAGTCTCTCATGGCTCATTTGGCCTGCACAATGATGTTCTGCGAGATTGTTTTCATTTTTCAGTAACTTATATCACAGAGTATCTCAGATTTAGCAATAACTCTATTTTCACTGACAGGCTTCTCTCTCCTCTTCCTTTTGCAGCTGGCTCTTGAGGAGAGCACTCATAAAGCATGGACACTCAGGATCTCAATTTAAAGAACTTGCCAAATTACACCTTCAAATAGGCATGAAGGCAGGATCACACGTTGAAAGCAGGCGGTAGAATGGTTTATTTTTACAAACAGAGATAGACCAGGAGGGTTACTTTTATGTATAATACCTAAAATAATAGTAGGACTTCTGGTTCATTGCATCATTCTTTAATGCTGCACTGTCCTATTTACAGTCTTGTAATGTCAGAAAAACACTTTCCATTGTATTTAGGTTCTCTTATTTTATGGCAACATGTAGAAAGATACAGAAGCAATTCTGCTAAAGGTAGCTGAAATTTTGTTGAAAAATGTTCCCCTTCACATCATTACAGTATATTGTTTTGCAGGAGCTGGAATGGGTACAATGAAAGTTGAGAACTCTGCTGATCTGTAGCTTGGCAACTACAACAGTAGCCTGAGATCTGGAAGGCACAGATATGCTCAATTTATTGCTCTGGTGAAAAAAAATTCTGGGGATATATGTCTATATGTGTACTTATATATATAGGTATGTATATATACATGTATATGTATGTATTTATATACACATGTATATATATATATATATATATATATATATATATACATGTTCATGCATATATAAATTTATGTATTTTATATATATGTGTGTGTGTGTTATTAATAACATGCATACAGAAATAACAACAACAAAGTAAATTCATCTCCCTGCATGCAACTTTTGTACATTTCAGGGCACAGTATCCTGAGTACTACATGGCAGGATTCCGTCATTTTAATAAATACATCCTAAAAGAAAAAAAGAAAGTATTTGAATATTCCTCACTCCCAATATTTTGTATCACTTTCTTGATAGGCTTACTTCTTATTTAATTGTGATTACAATACAATTGTAATTGTAATTAGGTATCAAAAATTAGAATTTAAAAAAGAAAAGTGCTGTCTCTTCATCAATTATAACATCATTTTCCATTCTCACTACCAAGGAGGCTCATGAACTCATGGAATAATGCCCTCTGCTCCTGGTGACTCCTCAGTTAACAAGGCACAAGGATTAAAGGAAAGTACTCATCTTTTTCACATCTTGTAAGGGATGCTAATGTTGGGAAGTCCATGGGAACATGAATAAATGGAAGTCATCTTCTGCTGTAGAAAGACAACCAGTGGAAGTTATAAAACTGCTCCATCTAAAGGTATTTAGAAGTTATAAAACTGCTACTTCTCTAGGTATTTCTCTGTTGCACTTTTTATTTTGCATGAGCCACACCTGATACAGTATTGTGCTGTGAAGGAGTGGTTCTGATGGCCTAGAAAGGCAACACAAATTATGTGTGAGTTCCAATGCTCATAGAAACACATTAGAAAAACATTACACAGGAGCAATAATTCGAGATCCCAAACACGGTTTTTCCCCATTAATGATGTTTTAAAATGCAGAAAGCACTTCTGTGAAGCATGAAGGATGGTCAGGGTTAGCTAATGAGGCTGATAGGTACAATTGCTGCATGCTTGATCTGCCTTGGACCCTAATGCTTATTTGGATATGTCTTATTATTGTGTGGGTGTTAAGTCTGTCCAAGCTCATAATCAATAGATATATGGTCATTCACAGTGTTTATGTCTCTGTCTTGGATAGCTGGAACAAAGTGATGAGGATTTAGTTTGCTAGGTTCATACAGAAAATTTCTCATGGACAATCTGAGCAAACTAATTGCTGGCATTAACATGGGAGTCATATGAGCTGTGGTAATGATACAGATAATGACCCCCCCCCCACCTTTGGCTATCACTTTATTACCTCCAGGGTCAGTAAAGAATTTATTCAACCCTCAGTTGCATTATAATTGGTTGGTTGTACTTGAGAAGATTTTGGTATTGTACAGTATCTTCAGATATCATCCATCAACTGTAAAAATGCTTTAGGTACATCAGAAAAAAGAATGGTGGGGACCCACTGTCAAAGTCTGTTGGGAAATGGAGAGTTAAAATCCCTGTAATTTTCAGTCACAGATCTTTGAGCTTTAAAGGAAACAGTCTGAACTGACAGCTCAGCAATAGCTTAGCAGATCTATAAAAACTGTGTATCAACAAAATGGTGATAGCCTGATGTTGCATGAACTTCCTGAACCAAGCAGGGCAGTGCTTTGCTAAGTGTAGCTCTGTTTTGTTCATATGATGACTCAATCTCACAGAGAGACAGCAACACTCAGGCTGCATTTCTTTGTAAGCTGTATGAAAAGCCTGGGGAGAGAATGATTTTAATTTAAGCTGGTTTTGCAAAGGCTATCGACTTGGGTTTAGGCATTCTGAGTTAATTATCCCAGGCAAAGAGGCATAGGTGTCTGTCAGTGTCAGGAAGTTAAAACGATGCCCACAGCAAAGAATTCTGCCAACATCTCCAGCGTGAACTGGGACTTAGTGCTTAGTCAGACCCAGGCCCTTTTCCAAGAAGGGCTTTTGTGCACTTGGCAGGTGCCTCTGAGCTGACAAGGGGTGCTCTTTCCTGCCATTTCACACCCACAGAGGTGCTAGTTCTGTTTTTAAAAGCACATTCCTACAGCCAGTCACCTGTAAAATGTGGAAAATAATACTAATAACCACGAGGTGGCCAGGAAGATTTTCCTAAAGTATCCCTTATCTTGCACTACTCATTTAAACAGGGAGCCGCTTAACAGGACTGGTTCTCATCTGACAATTGGCCCAAGGAATTACTGGATTTCCACTAAGGCATTTCAGTAGTTTTGGTTAGAAGTTTTAGCTGTAGGAAAATTACTTAGAATAGACCTAAGTCTAAAATGTGATCCCAAATCCCCTGCTTGCTAGTTGCCTACAATGTTATGGCTTTTATTTGCATATTTTTAGGTATCATGGGAGTCCTGTTTGAAACAGCTCTGCCAGTAGCTGCAGCTAAAATCAGATCACATGTCCACAACGGTAAAAAATTCTGGATACTCAACACACACCCTCAAGATTAGGTAGCTGTATCTACCCTCCTCACAATTTCTCCTGGAGAAATGAGAACAAAGAGATTTTTATCTTTGGAGACAGATTAATAACAAAAGTACACATCAGTTTAGCTAAATAAGAAGTAAATAAAATCATGCTTAAGTTATTCAAAGTGTTTTTCTTAATTAAAAAAAAAGAAGAAATCAGATGGAAACCAATTACAAAAAAAGAACACCAAACTGTCAACAATAGTAAAGAAACTTACAAAGAAATAATGAATAAAAATTATCTTCATTTAAATTTTACCTTTCTAATTATTTATGGCTCCAAAATTACTCCATGAGTAAAATTTAGTGAAGTAGATTCAAGTTTTTCATTTAAATAGTGGAAAGCAGTCGTAATTTTTCCCCCCAAGCTCTTAAACCAGAGATTTTCAATCACTTTTTTAACATAATAATTGCAAAAGCATTCACTTACTCTGTTTTTAATCCAGCTAGTAATGAGTTCACTCAAACTACACATTGATTTTATTGTGAAAGTATCGAATCAACTGTAAGTTTTTTAATCAGTCTAAGAATTTGGTATTATAAGAGTACGATTCTAAAAAAAATCAAAGTGGAATAACTCTACAACTTTTTAGAATTTAGTATCATTTCAAAATATGATATTTGGCAGCAAAGCTTCAAGGCAAAAATTGCTGCCAGAGCATGGCATAGCAGAGGGATATCTCTGCTTAGATGAATCTCATCCAAAGATCTCTACAAACTCTCCTCATTTGGTGGATCTAGGCCATAACTTTGCTAGGACCTTGTCAAACCATACATACTGTGTATTTTATATTCCTACAGGACATCCCATGCACACTGGGGTTTTTCTGGTTTCCCCAGGAGGAGCTGTGCCATTCCACTGTGGTTCTCCTAGGAATACAGCATCCAGCACCTGTCTATTCTTGGCACAGAGCTGCAGCCTGCTCACTGCCTCCTTCTGGGTAGATTTTAGGGCAAGGACACAGCGTTGCTATGTTGAAGGATTTGCTGTAAGGTGGAACTGATAATCCCAGGGGCTGGAACAGAAATGTAAACTCAGTGATCAGGTGATGTGGAAGAAAAGGAGAAAAAAAAGTTGCTTCAGGTCTGCCCTACTGCCTACATACTCTTGGACCTTGTGGGAATTTTAGATTAAGTTTGCTGCCTGAATTTTTCGCTAGTAACAGGAGGGTACAGTACCAGGCAATTTTACAAGTGTGGCTGCTGCACTGAAATATTAAAAATATTTTTTTTTCCTTGTACTTTTGACCTGTGAGACAGGAAACTCCCTGTTCTGAGAATTAAAGCAGCAATGCAGTTTAGGCTTCAGCTGTGAGAAATGGAGAATTCTTGATATGACAATTGGTAGATTAAGTATTTGTTTAAAACCAAAACCAACGCAGGCAGCTAAATTGCACCATCTGGAGCAAGAGGCAGATGTAAGCATCTTTATTTAAGAATCAGTTTCTTATTATTTATGAAGTATGCATATTATTAATTCACTCCTTTTTTTTTTTTTTTCCAGGAAGCATCATTCATGGGAAATAGCTTTGTGTAGACATCTGGAATAGAAATTTCTTAATAATTTTATATAATAAATCCAGAATAAATACTAATTATTAATAGTCAAGATTGCTTAAAGATTTCAGACTAGCTGACAGCCTGAACAAAGCACAGGCAGATGCTTTAGACAGGCTGTAAGGAAGACTGATAATTATAAGCAAAGCCAGGGAAGTGACCTTTTATTGTGGCAGGAACTGCAAGCATCACCACACTCTTCACCACCACACTGCACAAATTAGACCCATCCATTGACTACATCTAGAGAACCTTGTTTTCCCGCTGGTGCTCTGCACCTTTCAGCTTTAAGCTGGGCGTTCAGAAACTGAGGCACGTAAAATCATCCGTCATCTTCCAAATTTTATAGAGAAACTGATATTTTCATAAGAGTGCAGTCATTTTGTTTTCACAATACTAATTTGTTGTCAATGATTAATGAAATGGTAATCAGTTTTTACAGGGTTTGTCTGGAAAAATGACTTTATTCATTCAGTGTTTATAGAAAAGGAGTATATGAGAAATAATTTATATGTGATCCTCAGAAACTTTTTAAGCTTCATCCAAGTTCATTCAAAGTGAATAGATAAATATAAAGATAAAATAAGGCAGTAATCTATGTATATTCAGCCAGAAGCAGACTGTGATTTAGAGCCTCTTAGGATAAAAAATAATGAATTAAGAAGACTGCTTAATTAAAACTTAACATTAAGTTGTGCTCTTTTATAAAGGTCCATCTAATTCTGTATAATTTTTTCCAGACAGAAGGCATGAAAAAGACAGATGATACTAACAACAAGAAAGAAAAAACTTCAGTGAGACCAAGGCAACCATTAATAAAGCAACCATTAGCACATTTATAGAGCTTTGACAGAGGAAGATGTAGGAAAATGAAGTGTTTAAAAGAAACTGCCACCAAAGAAACATCAAAAAGTTTTATTTTGAATATGTGGCTATTTATTAATCTTAAGGACTCTGATTTAGCTCCAAACATAATTCATAGTATGTACAATTAAAATGTCAGCCTAAATATATATGTACTTTGTACTGCCTATCCAAAGAAAGCTATCAGCTCAATTCTTGTGGTGTAACCTAACATACCAAGAAAGGTCAAAATTATTTGTTCTTCAGTGGATCTTTGTCTTTAGTGAACATGTAGTCAGCATCAGGAAGCTGGATTTATCACATTTGAAAAATTAGGCCCTGGCAATCTGCTCAGTAAAATTTAATTTAGATTTAATTAGTGATGCACTGTAGTCAAGATACATGGCTTCAAGAAGCTGTTTTTAATACTGAAGGGGTAAAAGTTGCCTTTGTTTAATTGGAACTCCCACTGACAGTGACCTGAAAAGATTTGCCTTTTGGGTTGGGTGGCTGTAGCCAGCACAGGATCAAACCAGTTCCTGGGGCAGGTGAGTGCTCCTAACAGCAAAGTGACAGACATTTACATTATCAGCAGTCACTCTGAGTAGCCTGTCCTTCTGGTCTTGTGTCTAAACTTGGTTTGTTACCTAATCCAGTTGCTTTTCACATTGATTTATCATAATTATCTTCACATGTCTGAGGACAGAACCTGATTAATCTCTATCACCACTAGTTCTTTCTTTTTTTTTTTTTTTTATGACTAGTTATAACTTATTATGACTAAATAAACTTACAATGACTAATATATTAGTCCCTTAAAAGTATCTATTTTTAAAAACTATCTCTGTATTTACCCATTGTTAGAAAAAGAGATAAAATTCCTATCGTCACTCAAAAGCAATAAAAGTGCAGAAGGAAAACATATCAACAGGTCTAAAATGAGACTTAATGGTCTCAAATTGCTTTCAGAATATTTTAACTTTAATTTGTGGTTTTGAAAACAAAGATGTTCAGCATGGTATAACTTTCTTCTCAGTTGGAAAAAACAAAGTTAGAAATTGATCTTTGCCCTACACATTGACACAGGTCTGGCTGGTGTCCTGTAGAGAGGAGAATCCTGTAACAACACTAAAATGACTGAGGAGCATCTCTAAGCTCAAAACTTTTTTCCTGTAAGACAATGATGGTTTGCTCTTGAAATATTGTTGCTTTTAGTGGTGTGGTAGAATTGGGATATCTCTAGGGTGCTGGTCAACAGTTCATTTCTCAATTGCAGTTATACCTTTTTCACAACATTTAAGAGCTTTGCTACAGATGAGTAGCATATGGTATTGGCTAAGGAGATGAGACTTTAATGAGATATAGAATATGCCAACAAAATGCATGTTAAATTGCAATGACACGCTTGTGTTGGTAGCATGTCATGTTGTGAAATTAAATTCCTGACAAGACAATGCAAACAAATGCACTTCAGCAAGCCCGTAGTCACCTAGCTTGTCCTCAAGTTGGTCCAGGAGACAGGGCGAGTGGCCGGCTGCTGGGAGAGATTGTGTTCTTTCTGCTGTACAATTTCATAAAATAATTTCATCCTTTTTCTCTGATTTTGCCCAAGGATGTAAACTCCCTTGAAGTTGTAAGTACGACGGGTGTTGCAAAAGGATCTTCCAAAAGGCGTTGCATCTGTCTTAGACACGCAGATTTTCAAGCAGCTAAACAATAAAAACAATCAGCAATAGACTGTGAGTGATATGTGACTTGCTGTAACCTGGAGCCTTGCACACTATTTAATTAGCACAACTGAAAATTTTCCATCTGGGAATACAAAAAACAGTCTTCAGCTCGAGCAGTGGCTGTAGAGCCTGCAGAAGGAAACAGCAGCACCCCTGAGTATCTCTGACACTTTGACTTTCGTGCCTGGACTCCCAAATCACCCATTTTTTGTAAGGAAGGGTAAAAGTAATAACACTAACAATATTGTTGTGAGTAGCTCACAAGGTTTGGAAGGGTTTGGTAACATCATTAATCTGCCTTGGGAGAGATTAAAGAAATTAAATGTTAGATTCCTAGCCAAGGAATACAGATCCAACAGACATAACCTAGGCTAGCATCACTTTATGGGTAAAATGAAGCTATAAGTGTTCCATTAAGATTGCTCCTCTTGGGTCTTTCTAACACTCTCCAAGCTTCCTCTTTTCCTCCTTCAAATGCAGAGAAATACATGTTAGAAAAAAAAGCATGTTAACATCTTGTTTTCCTAATGTGCCTTCGTAAAACAGCCAGTTAATTAAAAATTGCAGCGTTCATCCTCTCAGACTTCCCAAAGCATCCTGAGTGTCATGGTGCAAATGCATTTGTTAGGAAAAAAAATACATTTTATCTCTTTATGAAGAGATAAACATTCATGTTTGTTTCACCTTGACAGAATTTGGAAAGCAAAACTTGTAGTCCTAGTTATTGAGAAAATGCATTTGTCAGGTAGAAGAATTTTCTAGGAAATACCCCTACATTTAAACTAGAAATAATCTCAAAAACATTCAATCATTTGTGATTTTAAGGAGATCCAGATCTCTTTGTGAACTTCATGGGTTGTTTTTTATATCTGTTGTAGAACTTAAACTAAAATCTAATTCTTGATGTAAGCTTACCTTTTAGAACAGTCTGAACCACAGAAAATCATTGCAATTCCAGTTGTAGTATACCTGAGGGGGAAAAAATCAAAATCTGAAGAATAGCCATGACATCATCCATCACATACCTCTATGATATGTAACCTGCAGGTGAGTGCAGATATTTTTAAGATGTCTTTAAAGTAGATTACTCTGGCAATTCAGCTTCAGGAGCTGATCATTAGCTAGCTCTGGTTATCATACCAGATGCCAAAGTAAGTTTTGCACCACGCTGACCTTCAGGATGCCTTCAGCAGTCAGACAGCTTCACTCTGTCCCACGGTGGCTGTGTACACACATTTGTGCACTGTGCACTGTCTTTTACTAGTGATGCACTCTGTTAGCTGCTTCTTGAAAGGCAGGAATCTCTGTCTACATGCTACTAAGCAGGAAAAACTTTCTTGTGCTTGGCAGAGCAAAAGGGCAATGACAATATCTTCTTACAGTAGTGATGGAGCAAAAGGGAAAATCAGTTTACGTATGAGTGGAGGATTTTCAGGGTAAAGTTTGGTTTGCATGAGTCTTCTGAGTTCTGCAGGCTGGATTAACACACGCTGGGCACCCTCCTCTCATGAGCTGTGTGCACGTGCTGAGCTGTCTGAGTACCTTTCCCTGCCAAGGCTCCACCGTGGCTGTGCTGCCATGGGAAAGCCAGCTAGGAACCAGGACAGGCAATCTGAGCTCCAGGGGCTGTTGAATTGAGATTATCCCCAACCTAGCTGACGTTATCTCCTCATGGAGTGGTGAGGCCCAGAGAACTCCCTTGCTATTTCCTACGTGTAATTTGTTTTTAAAACTCCTTTCAACTTGTGGTGCCTACGGTTTGTGTGTTTGCTTTTGGCAGGGAGCTGTTAAGATCAATAAAGATTTGTGGAGACTTGCTGTTTCTATGCCAGCTACTTCCTCCAAAATATTATTTTCCCATCTTAGGGCAAAAAAAAAAGTGTCTTTGATATCATTCAGAGACCAAGGGTCTGAGCAGAAGCCTGTGTGGATCTGACAGTGTGGGAAGATGATTGGAGAGGGAGCTGAAATATCCATCTCGGCAATTTTATTCCTTGTACTCCCTATTCACACTTCTCCCTGCTGGCACACCCTTATTTATCTCTTACCTTGAGCCAAAGATATTGTGCTATTCTGAGAGAAATTTTCCAAAGGAGCTGCAGCGTCTCCTTGAGATGATGGATCCTGGTAAAAAGATTTCTTTGTTCACTTGGTTATGCACAAAGCATCATCTGTTTCCTCCTAATAGGTTTTTCTTCTAAGTAAATGTCTTTTAACAATGAGAATTAGAAACAAATTATATTCAGCTATTCAGACTTTGCAAGGAGAGCACAAGGACTGTCAGTCTTATGCCTTTGCCTTTTTCCTTGTTCGATAGGGAGGCTACAGGACAAATGCTGCACTGTGCCCTCTGCTCCCAAGTACATGAATGGTAATTTCATATATATATGTTAGATGCATTTTTAAAAATAGCTACCGTAATCTGCATAATACATATATTTTGTTTGTAGATGTTCCAGTGATATCAAGACAGTAAAGTATATGGTAACAGGCTTTTTCAGTTCCTTTAGCCATTGCATTGCATGAAAGGAAAGATTGTATATCTGGGTAGTTTTTTTCCACAATGAACAGTAGCTCTTTGATTATTTTCTCACTGTCTTTATTGGGGCTATTTTTATCCCCACAGGTTTTTGCAGGATGGGGATTGTGTATCTATACTATGGGAACATGATTATCCATAAGTGTGGTACCTGGACAGCTATGTGCTCAGAAATTAATTTTGCTTTTTATTACAGGGAAGGACAAAGAAGAACAAAACTTTGGGAAAGAGTTTCCGTCATTAAATATTTACCATTTCAGCTCCAGATTCAGGAAAGGTAGGCTCTGAGTCATTACTTTTTATTTTTAGTATCCAATCTACTTGGAAATGAATGGAAGGCAATAACCTTCAAATCTCTTCAGAAGTTGTGAGTTACATGGAATCATTTATTTGAAAAGCACCACGAGATAATGGAGGGTGCATTGGGTTGGCCAGGTTCTGATAGCAGGGAGGGCTACAGGGGTGGCTGCTGTGAGAAGCTGCTGGAAGCTTCCTTCGTGTCCAGCAGAGCCAATTCCAGGTGGCTCCAGGATGGACCCACACTGATCAGTGACAGTAATTGTGCCTTGGGGATAACATATTTAAGAAGGGGGAAAAAAATGTGTACAGTGACAGCCAGGGAGGAGAGTGAGAATGGGTGAGAGGAGCAACTCTGCAATCACCAAGGTCAATGAGGAAGGAGGGGCAGGAAGTGCTCCAGGCACAGCAGCTGAGATCCCCCTGCAGCCCCTGGTGAGAGTGAGGTGAGGCAGCTGTGCCCCTGCAGCCCAGGGAGGGCAAAGGGGAGTAGAGATCCACCTGCAGCCCAGGGAGGATCCACTCTGGGGCAGGAAGATGCCTGGAGGAAGCTGTAAACTCCATGGGAGGCCCATACTGGAGCAGGCTCCTGTCAGGGACTGTGACCCTGTGGAGAGAGAAGCCCATGCTGGAGCTGGTTTTCTGGCAGGACTTGTGGCTCCACAGGGGCCCCATGCTGGGGCAGCATATTCCTGAAGGACTGTAGCCCATGGGAAGGACCCACACTGGAACAGCTTGTGAAGAACTGCAGCCCATGGGAAGGGCTCACATTGGAGAAGGCTACGGAGGACTGTCTCCAATGGAAGGGACCCCACGCTGGAACAGGGAATGTGAGGATTCCTCCTTTTGGGGAGGAAGGTATGGCAGAGATGTGATAAACTGATTTCAGACTCCATTTCCTGTCCCCCTGCACTGCTGGAGCAGAGGAGGTTGAGAAAATTGGGAGTGAAGGTGAGCCTGGAAATAAGGAAGGGGTGTGGGGAACATATTTTAAGATTTATGTTTTCTTTCTTATTATCCTACTCTGATTTGATTGGCAATTAATCAAACCCATTTCCCCAAGTCGAATCTGTTTTGCCCATGACAGTAATCAATTTGTGATTTTTCCCCTGTCCTTATCCCATGAACCTTTAGATATATTTTCTTTCCCTTGTCCAGGTGAGCAGTGACTTTAGTGTGAAGGAGTGTCCTGGCCTCCAGGCATGGTCAACCCAAAACAGAGCTGTTGGTTGGGAAATATAAGGCTACTTATTCCTGCATAGACCCATTTTCTGACTCCACTTTCCCCATATTTAAAATGAGAACTCTGGAGAGAAGAATACGAATTGATTTTGTGAAATTGTTTTGTGTTATGTTAATTTTAAATGATCAGCTAGCACAGCAGTAATGATCACAGAGGATTGTTTTTTTGAAACAAAGATAACATATCATTGATCTGATGCTTCAAAATTCATCAGAGACTTTTAAGGCCACCAGGGAGTGTTTTGATCAGCTAGGCCTGACTTCTTGCACATGAGAAGCAAAGAGAATTTCACTAAAAATTCCTGCACAAGCTGGGCTTCTGGACAAACACTTTTTTTTTTTTTTTTTTTTGTTTGCAGGGGCTCCTTAAAGTGAAAATAAGGCTTTCTGCCCCAGACTTTATGTTCACCAGATAATTTTAATTTTTCTTTTCTGAAAAGAATTTTTTCTTTTCAAAGCATGGCTGGGTAATTAATTTCATTTTATCTCTGACTTGAGGTATTTATTAAAATCATGAATGGACTTCTGGAAGTGAATGAAAGACACAAATTATCTGTGAACCTATGAGTAAGAAAGCTGAGCCAAAAAACATAATAAAATGCTGAAGTATCATCAACCCACTGGAGATGCAAAAAACCATGCCACAGAAATAAATGCAAAGAAACAAAAAAGAGCTAAACTTGTGCCTGTGACTCTAAATAATGTTAGAAGTTTCACCAAAGGCAATTAGAGTGTTAAGTTTCAGAAGACATAGGCATGTCTCTAAGTGTTCGGGTAGATTGAATTTAAAGTGCCTAGTCAAAATCATTAATTTCTTTTAGCAAGGAGGTAGAACAGAGTTTATGAGATGCTCAGTAAAATAAATTACAAAACAGAAAGAACTATAAGAAAAACTTGCTTTTCAACAGTCATGTTCATGGATCATGAAGGATCAACTTCCAAAGAGGTTCCCACTGTGCAGTGTAATGCACTTCAGGAAGCACTCACTGGCTCTGCAGAACATTCAAGCTAAAGAGAATGCCCATTTTCAAGAAACCACTCTCTTCTGTTATTTTATTGTTTGCCATATTATTTCCTCTTGTTGTAGTCTTGATTGTATTTTCAGTTACGCTGTTTTTCTCCTTAGGTTTGCATTTCTCAGCACCCAGAACCACTCCTGAAGAAAATAGGGCAGCAGCCCTGAAGGTGAGATGTACCATAATATCTTTTCAAAGACTGAAGTGCTTTATTTTTCAAGAAGCCAAAGTACTTAATTGAACAGAGTTGCCATGATTAAAATGTAATTAAGGTTGTGAAGCCCTTGAGCATCTTAAATTGTGACATAATACAATATTTATCAGACTTCAGAACACATAATCACATATTTGGCCATCCAGACATGTTTTGCTTTTTCCCTATGCAAGATTTACCCTCTATCAGAGTTTGATGCAGCTAAACTTACCATTTCTGTATATGACACCTTAATGATTCTGAGGTGGAAGAGTAAGGACTAGAATTGCACAGAAGACAAGCCAATGAAGTGACAAGAAAACACCCATGCTTAGGCATTCATTTTAAATGATGCTTTTTTTTTACTGTTAGTGAATAATGGAGCTAATATAAAATTCTGACAGGCATAAACTTATTGAATAATTCTGATACTGCAATCTACAGGTGACTCTCAAGCAATAAATTGAATGATGTTAGTTTTATGCAAGAAATAATCTTTTAAAATTCGGAAAAAGTCATATGTATAATTCATATGGTTAATATTTGAGGTATTTTGAAGGTAAGTTCACACATTTCTTATGTCTACATGCACATGGTTTAAACGAAAAAAAAAAAAAATAAAAGGAAGAAATGCCCTTCAGTTAAAAACTTGGCAACTAGTTCAAATTCTACTTCTAAATTTGACTTTGTCATGTCTGCTTATTAAGAATATAATTCATTGCCCGGGAGTCTGCTCTGAAATACCAGTATCTATCATAAATGCCCAACAGTTTTTCAACGTATCAGCTTTCAGACGCTGTCACAGGATCAGCTTCAATGACTGGGTCAAATTCAGGTGTTGGCAGATGACACTGTGGGCTCTAATGGTAGCTTTGTGAATCTGCTGAGGAACTAATGTGGTTCAAAAGATTTACTGTTTTTTCATTTTTTGTCACGTTTAGAAGCTGATTCAAGAAGATCTTGTGACCTGTACCTAAATCACAACAAAAGGTTGCCGCCTTTAGACACAGCCAGCCTTAATTAGCTGTTAAAAGTGCTGTCCTGAGTTTCACTGTTTTGTTTGTTTTTCCAGGTAGGAAAACCTGTTCTGGAGGGGAAACAAATAGACCCACCATATATTTTTCCTTATAAATAACTGCCTGTAAGGAGAGCAGATTTTTACATTTAGACACTTAGTAATGTTTAACAGATTTTTGCACGTTGTGATATTCTGCTTCATGCAGGCAGTAAGGTCTGTACTCATCAGTTAAGTGTGGAACAGACACAGTCTGTCGGTCTAAACAAGACAACAGAGATCAAATCCAAAACTCCTTCTAAATTCCAAAGAAGGGGCTTTAAAATAGAGCAATTTTACCAATAGCTCAGCAGACTGAGGACTAGAGATGCTTCTGTGTTTTAGAGCTGAAGATGCAGCTTCCAGAGTTACCAATGCAATTACCACAATTTCCAAAAGCAAGAGCAGTACAAAAGAGAATGGTACCTGTTGTACACATCCTTAAAACTGAAAATTTGCTTTGTAGGAGAGGCAAAAAAATCTCTTAAAATGAGACTGTAAAAGATCATCTTAATTTCTATCTAATCCTGCTCCTGCTGCTTCCTCTTATCATTACTCATCTTCACATTGCCTTTTGGAGAGCAGCATGGGCCCCTTGCCCCCTTCCCTTCCCTTGCCTTCTTCCTCCATAGGCTCAGCCACCACTGTGGGAGTGTCACAGGTTCTCCAGGCAGTGCTTTCCAACTCTTGTGTTAAAAGCAGGAGGCAGATAGAAAAGCTTCCCATGTTAAAGATGTATTTAGGAACCATCTTGAGCCATCATCAGGGAGCAGCTTGAGGAGGACAAAACCTCGTATGGGGCTGTGAGGAGGGTAAATGCTATTTGACTATACAGCTGAAAAATGTTTGTTTCTGAAGGGGCGGTGGGCTTGATAATACCAATCACTTTTTTCTGTGTCTGCAATGCAGAAGTTCCACTGTGCTAATCTTGGCACTGACATTGAAATTGATGTGTGGCCTTTAGGTAAGTCACTTAATCAATGTGTTTGTAAAATGAGGATAATAACATTTATTTGCCTGCCTGAAATGGATGTAGTAAGGACAGACTGGTTAGTGCTGTGAAATGCTATTTACTAGTAATTGCAAGTATTATTATGGTGTGGACTTAAACCCCTCCTTGACTGGTAATTGAAATAGCTGAAGAACCAAATAAAAGTCTGAAATGTAAAGGTGACAGTAGTTTCAGCTAAGGTGGGGCTGGTTAACCTGCTTTCTTTTCATGAAGCTAATTATGCTTTAGCTGAGGCAATATACATCAAAAATGTTTTGAACACGTACCTGCTCTTACTTAGAAATAGAACAAGAGGAAATATTGTGGAATTCATATTTGAGTCACTGGGTAATGTACCATTGATAATGGGTCAAGGGAGAAGCTGGGTGTAACACAGAAAAATATGTGTTCAAGCCTCTGTTCTGGGATGCAGGAGCACTCAGGTGTCCTGAGAGCAGGATGAGCAGTGTAGATAAGACAGAATTAGATGCATCATTACCATTTTCAACCCAATTAACATCCCTGCTCTTCAGGATTAAATAAGGTCTGTAATTTGCCTTTTGGTATGGCAGGCTGAAAAAAAAAACCTAAGTCCTAAGGGTAAGAAGAATGAATAATGCTGTAGAGCAGTATGAAGTAGATTAGGAAATGAATTACAGTAAACTGTCTTATCTGTGAGCTGGGCTTTGGGAACTCTCTTGAGGCCTCAGATGGCCCCCTTCCTCCCACAGATGTTTCTTTGAGAAGAGAGAAATATAAGATGGCTGCCTGGGCTTGCTAAAGAGCTAGGTCCTACAAAAAAATTCTTTTGGTCATCTGTAATACTAAGAATCATCCTGTTACAAATAATCATTTTTAGTTGATGCAGCAGTTAAAATAAACCTTGGCTAGGTTTTCTCTAACAATAAAGGAGTTATTTGATCCTTCCTTATGTTGAGCGAAAGCTAACCAGCAGTAAGTGCCTCTGACTTGACTAGAACTTGGAGGAATAACTGCTTCAGGAATGTTACACATATCTCACTTCATCTGCTTAGTATTGTCATGGTGAATTTGCTTGAAATTTATTAAGGAAGCAGGGACTTAGACTGTGATTGGCAATATTTCCAAGAATACATCAAAAGTTACGAAAAAAGAAGTGGTGGAATTTGTAACTGAGGAATGACTTACTTTGCCTGTCTCCAGTTTACAGCCTTGCTTTTCAATTTGAAGTTACACAGTCCAAACTCAGGGCAAACTCAGCCATGTGGCTGCATCTCCAGAGCAGCAGTGAAAATAACTGTGGCTGCTGAGCGGGGCACCTGTGGCTCTTGGCAGTACTGCTTGGCATACTGTTAGCAGGATGGCTTCCTGCATGTACTGGAGTGGATAAACTTTCCACAAAGCTACAGAAGGAGAAACATTTTGCTTTCTTCTGTAAAACGGTTATTGGAGAGATCACAAATCCCTGCACAGTGGTGTGGTACCCAGAAAGAATTGTCCCACAGAGGCAAATCATCCTGTGTTAATAAGGTTAGAAAAAGAGAGGTGCCTCTTTGGGGCTCATCAAAACTTGCTAGCTGTAGGACACTCAGAGTAGGAAGGATCAGATGTACTGAAAGCCAGACATTAAAGGGATACGCTCGTGAGAAGGAGATTTATATTCAGAAATAGAGAATCTGGGATGCTGTAGGCTCCTCAGGTTCAAAGGAGGGCGTCTCAGGGGAATTTTGCTACAGTGGGCAGAGCCCTGTCACTCAGAAAGACTGCAATGAAGAGATTAGGCACAGGCAAGGTCCAGCAACTGCTCTGATCCCATGGGAGACAGTGCTACTGGATATAAAGGTATTGCTGTCTGACAGTCAGTGAATGCTTAAAAAAAATTCTGGGAATATTTAGTCAAATTGGTAGAAGAACATGCTCAGTAATTTAATGTTCTGATTGGGTCTTGATAATCATAGCCTTACAGAAAAATCACTCAAAATGGCATTTGAATAGCCATGCCAAAATGTCTAGCAGTGGCAGTGTGCTAAATATCCACAGGTAATAGGAATATCATGCAAATTCAGTTGAAACAAGATAAAGGCACTCAATTTTCCAGATATAAAGTCTAGTCCCAGATTATCATGGTCCTATGTTCAATTCAAATCCTCTCTAAAAAGAAATAGGTTTAGATTAGGTTTTAATACTTGTTTAGAACAGTAATGTATATTAAAAAAAAAAAAAAATTGCTCCATTTCCCATGTTTTTATTTCATTGGACCTAGTTTTAACCAAAAGAAACTCAGTTTTCACTGATACAGCAGCAAGGTATGTCATTCTGCCAGCAAAGACACATTCACTGAGTGTTATGGTAATTAATATGTACATGAGAAGAGGAGACATTCCACCCACCTTTAATGAGCTATTCTTAACACCAGAAGTACTTCCCAACCCCTGACAGAAGTAAATTTAACCTTACCCTGTCAAACTTAAGAGAAAGATAGATAGATAGATAGATAGATAAATCAGAAGTGCTACAAGAGGGGGAATTCCAAGTAATCTCAATTATGTGGCATCACATGAAATAATTGTATTTGGTTACCCTTCAGAACGATATGTTCTTGAGGGGTAACTTTTATGTACTGCTCCTTCAAACATGGCTACACTCTGAGTGTGCTGCTTTTGATTTTTAAATAGCTTGCACAGCTATAACCCCTGTGTGTTATCTTTAATGATGAATGGCAGTATTATATTTACAAGCAGATAATACGTTCCTGAAAGACTTTTTTTTCCCTTAACTATCCTGGTATATAATGTAAGACAAAAGAAATTAAAGGCTTTGTTGAATCTTCTCTAACATAATAGAAAGTCACCAGAGAAGATTTTATACTTTTTACTAAGAGATAATACACAATGCGAAAGACTTTTTATAAAAGGAAGAAAATAATAAAACTAATCAAACCTCCTTCAGTTAATATGCAAAGCACTATGTAAAATATATTAACCTTAAAGGCATAATGTACCTGATTTAAACTCAGAGAAAAACTTGTTTTCATGTTTTTGAGTACTGAATAGGTTATAAAATTAATTTAATTTAGTACATCAATACAACAGAACACGCCACAATTCCTCGGTATTGAAAAAGGTTTTGCTGTTTATGAAAAACTGAACCTTGATAGAAGAATGAAATTGTGTGAACGAGCAGGACAGAGACCAAAAGCTGAAACACTTCAGTTTATTCTAAAAAATGAAAAAACCAGGGCAAGCCATTTGACTGTTTTAAATTAAATTTTCAAAACATTTCTAGATTTAAGAAAAACAGAGACAAGAGGTGATAGTTTGCCTTTTTTAAAAATTAATAGGAATATCTATATTTAATAGAATAGAGAGGAAATTAATAAAATAGGAAACATATGGCAGTTATTTTTCTGTGTTTGTTTTTACAGTTATAAATAATCAAGCCTTCCTTTTGCAGAAAAGGAATGGCTCCTTGTGCAACTCCTTGCAAAACCAGGGTAGTATTTTGATGACATTTGCATCTCATATTTCATATGTTCATATGCTGTCCCTTCATCAACATGCAATGACATTGTGGATAAACCATCATGCCTATGTCATCCATCGATATGCAGTTTAATTTTCTTCCACGTTAATTTTAAATTTCTTAGGGATGTCAATGCCACATGACTTAATGTAAAACAAAGGGAAAAAATCAGTGTTAAATAAAAAAAGAACTAGACAAGAGAAAGGGAGAAGATAAACATGCTAGCACATAAATCAAGAAGTATTACTTTGGGATATTACAAATTTAATAAAGGCAGTATTTACAAAAACAGAGCTATCATGAAATTTCCTAAAACACAAAAAGAATTATAGTGAAGAAGTCAGCTGAAAATCTTTATTTTGAGCAGTGTAATACAGAGCTCTTCAAAAGTCTTCATGTAAATCTTATTCAGAGCTGCATGTAACCCAGCAACTTGGACATAAACCTGAAAAAAATCCTAGTATTGATTACTTGCAGTAGTGCTAGACTGGTTTCAACCTATCAGAGCATACATTTATGGCATGCAGAGAGACAAGATGGACACAAGTCCTTCCATTTAAAAATGCAATGAAGGTGCATAATATTTTATAGTGCTAAGAAAATAATAAGGCATAAACAGTTGGTCTTGCTTTTTCCTCACTTTTAGGGTGTCTAATTCATGTCCTCATTCATCAGCTCTTTTAAATGTTAGCTATATCACATGACTTAAGTCAGATTGATATTCACAGTGAGCATCTTTTAATGTTATGACTGGAATAACAATTTGATTGTACAGGAGGTTATGTTCCTTGAGACTCAAGGGTTCCCGAATGACAGTAAAGTAGTCACAATTCACAGAAATTACATGTATGTACTAAAAACAATCCAGTGAAGATGTGAGTCTATTTTGAAATGACAATTAATTAAAAGAAAAGGAAATAGAACACAGAAGTAAGAAGATAAATAAGTTTTTGGCACTATGCCATACAAATGACAAAGAAAATTTTGGTGGATACAGCTAAATTATGTGCTCTTCAGTTAGACACACTAGTAATTTAAAGAAAGAGAAACTAAAACATCCTATGCAAAATAACACAGTTAATACTTGCCCTTAAGTCCTGCAGAGGAAGGTTTTGTGTTCAGAGGATGTTGTTCCAGATTTAGAGAATGACTCAGCTCCCTTTGCAAGTGTTCCTTGTGCATGTGTTGAATCAGATGGCACCACAGGAGTTGCTGAGGAGACAGCTGCAGGAGTGCTTAGGTCAAGAAGCAACAGATAATTCATTAATTTTAAGAGTAATTCATTATTTTAACTGTGTGCAGCTGAAACAGCAGAAGGAGGAAATAGAACAAATAATTCTAACAGTGTGGACAATTATCCTATGAATGAAGAAGCCTCTTTATTTGCAAAAGTTAATTCCTTAAACATAGACAGTAAAAGAAGCAGATAATGACAACCAGAAACATGTCAGGAGAGGACTCAGTGTGGTTTATGAGACTAAGCTTTAATGGGGGTAAAGCATGAAAGACTTTTGAAAATATTCCTATTTTATAGTGTACTATTCTTAATAGAGAGTACTATTATGGTTACTACTTCACTAGCGTCAACCTGACTGACCAAAAGCAGTGAACTATATCACTGATTAAAAAAATGTTAAATCTATAGAAGTTTGTTATTAAAGAAAAAATATATATCTATAACAAAATATAAATATAATAATGTATATAACAATAATGTTATGTAGTATATAATATATAACAATATATTATGATATATCTATAATAAGATACATAACAACCTATAACAATATAAATCTGTAATGATAATTTTGCCTGGAACACTGTGTTATGAGTTTCTGTGATAGCACAAAGCAAATGGTTGATGGGTTCCAGAGACTCAGAATAACTACAGGTCCATGTGTTCTCATTTATCCCAACGCAATTACTCATATTTCAAATTCTTTGAGGAAAAAAGAACTGGAATAAAAGAAGACATAAAAATATTGCTAACTTTTTTACCAAGACATAGCATTTTGAATACTTAAGTATTTCTACAGCATATTTATCAACAGTTGGCTAATATAAGACTAGTGCACAATGAGCTGATTTACTCATGGCCCCAAAAGCCATAGATATAAGGTTTTTCATATGAGCTGTTGGGATTTAACATAAATTTGGTAAATACTACAAAAACAGAATAAATTAGAAGAGATATTTGGCTTAAGTTTTCTTATACTCTATACTGACAAATTACTGAATTGCTGATAGGTAAAACAGGCCTTTGAACAGCATAAACATTCATGATATCTTCCATTTATAGATGCTTTTCCTGAGAAGCTGAATGACAAATTTGAACTTAACAATGCAATGACCTCCAGTTTTATACAGCTCTGCTGACTGTGCACTTCAGCAAAACTACAATGATTTTGAAAAATCAACCTGTCTCTAACCTGTCTCCTGGATTCTCCACTAAGGAATTACAGTTTTATATTGCTGAAACTACTGATTTTAGTAAAGTAAATGGTTGAGTGATAGAGGAATAAAATTGCAGAGGACAGTAGAAATCTGAGAGCCCAGGAGTAAAGATGTTGTGCAGTATCAAACTAGCTGGGAATAGGTAAGAGGGAAGCAGATGTTGCAAGGTTTAAAAATAAAAGCAAACTTACCCAAAGCTGAGGAATTAGAATCCCCCAACATAAATCTCACTGTTGTTCTTGTGAAGGCCTCAGGGTTAATGACTTATAAAGCAGGTCCCATTTCTTGTCTCCATCAGGAGGACTGGCAAGCTCAGGACTGAGAGGCACTCTGGAAAAGTGACCAGAACATCAGATAAATGAGGCTTTTCTGCATTAATCAGATAAATTATACTGTTAGAATATTTACTGGGATAACAGTAAATTATTAGCAGGATGCATATGGTGTAGTAAAGAAGATTTTCAGTGTAACAAACCAGCAGAATCCATGGGCACACCCGTCTGTGAATCCTTGTAGTTGGGTTGCTGAACAACCAAGGCTCTGAAAAAACTTGTCGGAGGAAGCCTACAGTCATCATAGAAGACTGGGAACAAATGCAGCAGGTGTGCAATCCTTTTTTCTGGCAATTATCTCATTTACTATAAAATAAAATTATTTTGGGCAACCCAGGTGCTTAAGGAGCACTAACAATCCAAGGAAAGCAGAGAAACAGTAGTTACATCAATTTATGATCTGGCTGTGACTCACTCCAGCCAAACCTTACTGTGGTAAGTGGCAGGTTTTGTGAAGGACAGGGAAACTTTGTTGAAAATCTGAAAAAGAGGAGAAAACAGATGTCAGTCAGAGCAAGCTGAGGATAGGCGGATACTGAATGGAAGCACCAAGTCTGCTTATACTTGCTTTAAAGACCTCTGATCAGAGTCCTGTGTGATCAGAGATTTCTGTCTCTGTCCCTTTGTCATGACCCAGCTGAGTATAGACTGTTTTTATCATGGCTTTACTTGTAAAGGACAGAATCACATAGACTGATAGGGGAATCAAGGAAGGAGAAAACCAAATCCAACCTCTTACTACACATGTCCACTCTGCTCCTAGAAATACCTGTCTTCCTCTCCTTTTGTAGAAGAAATGGCTGGGCTGAGGGAATGGCACATTCAGCAGGGACTAAACTTTGGAGATGCAGATTGTTGCAATCCAGCCATTCATGCAGTAGCAACTGCCTGCTGTGAGTGGATGTATAAAACTGCAGGACCCTGAAAAAGAGACACAGAATTTGAAAGATTGTATCACTGCGGATGGATCACAAGCCAAAAGAAAGCCAAGACATACTAGGACCAGAAAAAAGCTGTCAGTTTCTGTTCGAAGTTTATGTGGTAGAGACAGGCAAGCCTTGAATTATGACCAAGGTGTATTTTAAGACCTGTAGTGGATATCCTGGACACAGAAATATATCCATTTTTAGGGCCTGTACACACTGGAACAGTATAGAAAGAGATGGCAACCCATGTGAGGGAAGAAGTGATCTAGGGGACACTAAATAATAGCAAGCAAGAAAAACAAACAAAAAGTCCATCAGAGTGCATGACTCAGATGCTATAAAAACTGCCCTTTTTTTATCAGCATTCACTCTCTGGTAAAAGTAGCAAAAGGAGGATGACAAAGTGAAAAGAGGCAGAAAAGTAGTCCATGCATATATGTAATAGTAGAAAATAGTATAGTAAGGAAATAGTCAGACCTAGAACAAGCACACATGGAAACAACGTAAGAAAACTGGGGAAGTGATCCTGGAACTAGTAGATCACTCACTGAAGACTGGCATAAAGAAAAAGTCAACTAATTGCTTATACCCCACCTTTACAGACAGCAAGGTCAACCTCCCCAGTTGGGGATGGCCAGCCTCCCTGGTGGAACTACCAGACAAGCAGAAAATGAAAAGCCTGGATGCTGCCTGAGAAGATAATATAATGCAGAAAGAAACAAAGAAGCTGCATATTCAAGCAGGAGAAATTAGAACTGCTGTGAGCAGGCTGACTGCTGATGTGTGAGGATACCCTGTTGCAGGGGCTGATGGTACAAGCATTAGGAAATCTGCATCTGGTGGCTGCTGAAGCTAAAATGAGATTGGGCAGATATTAACCATCTTTTGAGTAGGATTAGGTAATGGAATACAACATCCAGAGAGAATTTTGAGAGATAAACAGAAGGCTCAGAGACATCAGAAAGGAAGGGTGTTTGAAACTGAGGAAAACTGAGAGCCATCAGCACTTCAACTATTCTAATGGAACTGAGACTGCATTAACTTGGAAAACCAAAATTTACCCATATTAGACATGACTGTAATTAATACATTACCAGTGAAGATTGCTATTTGGATTAAAATATAAATATTTAGCTGCTTGTTGCAAAAAACTGTTATGTAAAAAAGTTATCTAATAATATGAATTCAATTTTCATACTAAGTATTAATGAAGTAGTTGTTTTATTAGGATATATTTCAACATAAAATATTCAGGAAACAGAAATGCAGCTAATAACCCTGTATATCCTCAGAAACTCATACTGAAGGAGGTGCTGGGTGCCTGGGTAACTAAGACAACTATTAATTATATTTGCTCCTTTTATTTCCCATAGGTAATACAGTTTAAGCAATCCCTTCCAAATCTATTCACACTGGAAGCTGTGTATCACTTAGTTTTCTTTACTGTAAAATTTTGTTAAGCTGCATACATATATAAAAAGTGAAAGTCATACCACTTTTCTTTTAACTGAAATTCCATGGCTGATTTTAAAAACGAGCATGATATAAACCTTTCTAATAAGAGAAAAAGGATCCAACCTAAAGGATTTATCTCTAAGCAAGAAAAAATAAAAACTATGTGAAGACAGATTAGCTCTTCATAATCCATGAATATTGATGTTCTCAAAAATTATATATATTTGTCTTGGATGAAGATTTCTATATTTGTAGAAATGTAGAGTTTTAAAATGTAGAGTCGTTGTTCTAAGAAGAAAAGGTGAATCACCAAGGCATAAAAAATTTCCAATAAAAAATTGTATTGCATAGAGTACAATCACATATGGTAATGGATTATACACCTGTAAGTCTAGCTCTAAATCACTGGGATAATGAAGGCTGAATCTTCAGTTATTGTACTGGGGATAGTCTAAGACAAAAAATACAAAATTATACTCTCAGACCCTTTTGTGTGCTAAAGCATTTTCTGTATAACAAGTATGCATTGCATATACAGATATGTAGATGCATTATTAATGAGGGTGTTGGGTTTTGTTTTTTTCCAAATTTATCCAATATTTTGAAAAATGATAGTGTTAAAATATTCATTGGACTAACAACAAGTTCTTAGTTCCACATTTGGTGTTTTCTTCTAATTACAGCAAAATTTTGAGTGTAGCACTAAGGATCTGCTCCCTGCCCTGTCTTTCTCTTCACTCAACACACTGTTGGTCACACCTGAGAATCAACTGGGTCAAATGCCACCAACTGCCATTAAAAAGTAAACCAGAACTAATACTGACAAGATCTAAAAGGCTGTCTGTGGGAAAGCATTTTGGACTTCCAAAAGTTTGGCATTTCACACACAGCTTGCACCAGATTCATCTGCTTTTCCTGCGGTGAACTCGGGAGATACTTGAATTTATGAACACAACTGAGGTACTATGCTGCTTTTTGAAAACTAAAATACTTCCATACATACTAATGAATTTATATTGACAGAGCTGTCAGAGCATTAGCAGCATGCACGTCCTCTCTTCTCACCTCACTTGACCTCCCGAGGGATTAGATGTGTTACCCTCTGAACGATTATCTGGCAACCTCACTTTCTTTTCTGAGTAAAAGGCCAGGCAGCCTAAATGCTTCTAGTGTTTCAGGACTATGCAACCAAGAAACACCCAAGGTAAGATCATTCCTCAGGGGTTTTAGGAAAGACCTGACAATGAACAGCAAGAAAGCAAAATTGCTGCTGATGCTATGAGGGTTCATTATCAGTCCTAAGTGTATTGGATATAAGGAATACAATATTTGGCAAGTGTTAATAAGTTGCTTGTTTAATAGTAATATATTACTGCAGGAGCTGCTGCAATAACAGCAAGAATGTTCCTCTGGGGCAACTATCCCAGAGAGCTCAAGCTACTTATTCTCTAAGCCGTAGAGATAAACACACATTGGTAAAACAGGGGTGACAGCTACAAAGTATTGTGGTATGGCATTAAGGAGAGAGTTCAGAATGTTTTATGTTCTTCCTCCAATGCATAAACACATATGCAAACATGAGGAAATTGCAGGAAGTTGTAGAAAGTTGTTACTATTGGCAGTAATTACTTTTGAGTAACATAGAAAGCATACAACAGACAGAGTATCTACAACATCCAAAAATATTATAAAATTCCTGAAGATTTTATTTATGTTTTATATCTGTGAACTGTTTTACAAATTCTTACTTGATTTTTAGTAAGACTTTTAGACATTTGCACAACAAATATTGTTCTACATCTGGTCTACATCTGGATGTTTTAAAAGTAGTATTGCACTTTGAAATGTCTTGATTAATGTGTAAACAACTTTGAAAGCTATTTACTTTTTTTTATAATCTATTATACAAAATAAGGACACCAAAGCATAATCACACTGCAATATTGTGAAAACAAGAAGCAGCCATTATTTAGGATTTTCAGGTTGTTGGAATGTGTTTTTATTTTGCTCTGAATGGCAAGTGAAAATGGCATTCACATCAACTGTGCTTACTGGAATCTTACGACACTGAAACTGGTTTTTCAGTGTTTCAGATTGTGTATTTGTTTTGATCTTTGAAGATGTGTTGTTATGTAAAGCTCCTGAAACCATGACAGGGCAAAGGTGATACCTTAAAAGACAGTACCAATACCCTACATTTCTAATAAATCCCAAACTTAAGATTCTGAAACCTCTAAATTAATAGACATACCTACAAATACTTGTTTCAATTTGCTTGCTTGCTGCAATTTTCAAGGATATATGCTTTGTTCTTCATATGTAATCAGTTGATTCCTTGCTGTAGTACAGTTCTAATTATGGAACAGTGATGTGTTGTTTGGCAGCAGCTGTGCAACACTGACCATTTCCTTTCTCCTAAGTGTCTCACCTTGGTGAACCCAAAGATAGGGATAAGTGTCATGGGAGCATAGAATAGCTTGTGTTGGAAGGGACCTTTAAAGGTCACCTACAACAACCACCCGGCAGTGAGCTACAGCTCCATGCTCCAATGTTTGACCTCTCTGGGAAGACTACTGAGATAAAGGATAATTATTTTTTAGGGGGGGCATTTGCTTTGGATCTGAATGACAACTGTGCAGTTAATTTCCTGCAGATCCTTGAACAAATAACATGGGGAAGCTTGGCTGGCCAATGTGGCAAAATAAATTTCGAACTCCACTTTGCGTTAGGTACTGAATGTGAAGAAACCAGTCCAAAAGTGGGAGGTTGCAATGGGTTGGTACCCATAACATGCTCAGATGTCTGAAATGTCTTTAAAGGATAGGGGAGCCTTCAAGAATCCATTATTCTGGAATACTGAAGCGCAAATCTTTTTGAACAGCTGTCTCTGTCCACAGGAACACCTTTTCTTGATAGTTTGCATTATGAAATCCAGTACAGGCACAAGCCACAGGTTGTCAGTTCTTGTTCATGGACAACCTCACATCTGCAAGTCACGGGTAGGTGCAGTGACAATAAAAAATACATCTCCTCACATGCAAGCAAACACAGTGGGCTAACCATACCTAGTTGTAAAGAGACTTTCAGGAAAAGGAGTTGGAAGGAGTTCTGCCCAGACTAAAATGATAACAACTCTTGACATGGCCTTTAAGTATTGAACTGAACCATACAAAGGACATGCCTTGTGACTTTTCACTTTGAGAGATCAGCCATTCTTCAATGTTCTCAACACAGAGTTAAAAAAAATATCCCCGCTGCCTTTGGTATCTGCCATCTCTTCTCAGACAGGTTAAATTGTGGGATTGGGTCAGTCTCTATATTAGCACCAGAGCAGAAGCCTGTACCCCAAGGACAACTTAGACAGGCCTGGAAGCATCTTACAGAGCCAGGCTAGGACCAGGGCCCAGGACTGCTCTAAGCCACTTGGTTTAGAAGACCCTGGAGCTCAGGAATTCGCTCTATAAGAGCCAGTCAAGGTCAGAGACCTCACAAAACCATTCTGGCTGAAATATGAAAAGAAACTATTGATGAGGGAGAATCTGAACCAGTGCCTTATTGAAGAAATATTTTTTTCCTGACTTAGTTCCTACGGTTTATCATCTCTGTCATGTTTTACAAAGCAAGTGCAAAATATTAGTGAATCAAAATGGAGATGATGTATGACAGGAGTAGACATTTTTCTCTTCAAAATTTAGGTTTATCTTTGAACTTTGCATATTAAAAAAAACATCTAAATCGATTTAATAAATTTAACTATACAGTTACTGCTCAGCACCACTCTGCAAAATTTTAAAGTATACATAACTTAAGCATGAACATCCTTTGAAAGACTGCTTTGGAGTAATTGATATACTCTGGCCTCACTGGTAACCGGGTGCTAGACACACGCCTTAGACACCATTCTTATATGATCCACTGCTGTCCCCATAAAAGAGCAGTTATTCCCAAGAGTCCTCCTCTTTCTGTTTCTACTGGCAGCAGCAGCTGGCAGCTTTATATCCATCCCTGACAAATGCACAAAGACACATTCAGCTGTTGGGACAATATTCATTGTCTGAACTGCTGGTTTTGCCTCCAGGTAGAGGATTAAATGGCACTGTCCTGAGAGCCAACCGTGGCTCATGGTGGTAACACCAGGATCATGGTGTAATCAGTGATCAAAATAACATATGCCTTAGTATCTTGCAGTTACTTGGGACAAAGCAGGCAGATAAAATCATGCCCAAGTTGTAAAATGAAACATGAGTAGATACAAATGTTATGCTTATTCATATTCTGTTTCACAGAGTATTAAATATATCACTAGGGCTCTGTTATAAGGACAGGAGCTATCTGCAGAATGTAACTTCCTGAAGTTCAAGGTTGCTTGTATATGAGGCTGGATGCTGTGTCATTTCTACTTAAAATGAATGTTATGAAGGGGTCCCTGTCTCTAGGGAGGTGCAAGTCACAGTTACATTCCTACACAAATTGCTAATGCTCATTTATAGATGTCTCCCTTGTGTTTATGCTGAAAAGCTAGTAACAATGCTGGGAACTTGCTTGGGCTTCCTGACAATAAATAAAACCAAAGAAACTGTGCTGAGACTGAAGCTCCTGTTTCCAATGCTCATGCATTCAGAGGCTGTAGAATTGCTCTCCCACCTCCACTTCAACCAGCAGGTGCCCTCTCCAGTACTGAACACCTGGAAGCCCCAAAGCAGCAGCACATGTAACATGCAACTACTGTAAAAACAATTTCCTGTCTCTTAATAAGCTGGAATTTCTCTTCTCCTTTTAGTTGACCAAGCTATTTAAGTGTGAGAATGAGGAGAATTTGCAGAAGAATATGATGCACACAGTATGAGGAAAGAAGCAAAAAGAAGATGGTTAGAGTTATTAAATGTTGTTTTAGCACAGGCACTGAAATCACTGCCACACAGCAAGTTTTGAGAAGCCTGGGTAATTTTAAAAACAGTTTTTCAGTCTCCAGTGACTGAAGAAATTGTGGCCACTGTGAAAAAAAGAAATTTTGATCTATCAGAGCAGGATATGATGAGTAGTTCTGCTACAGCATAGATGCTACTTCTTTCAATAACTCAAACCAAAACTCCTTGGGCCTCCTGTTAGGGAAACTGCTCCAGCAAACAGTACGACTATTGCCCCACAGTCTTAAGACAGAATATTTGTTGCACTCCATAAGAAGAAAAAGAACAAAGGTACTTGGACTTTTGCCTATGTAGTTAGAAACTGCTACAAGGAAGGAAATAAAGTGTAGTTAAGTATACATGCACTGTTGATGAAACAAATCATTATGGAAACTTTCACTGTAGTCAGTTTTAGGAGAAGTAATAAATGAACTGTTAGTGTTCATCAGTCACGGTGCTGTTAGTCATCTGGCAGACAGGAAGGAGAAACAGCATTTAAATTCAGAGGAAGCCAAGATAGGGGGGATGAGTCTCAAACTGAGGACAACAATTTTGGCAATGGCTGTGGGAACAAGTTAAGGTATCTAGAAGCTGAAAGGTTTCTAAACTGTGGCTGAAAAGCATTAAAAGAGGCCTCTAAATAAACTTTCTCACTACATATCAAAACAAAGCAAAATTGCTGGACCTTAAATAAAAGTGCTCAATGCTGGCCTAGAGGCACGGTCAGGCTGGTGATTAGCTGCCTTGGATATTTGGTGGCCTATCCAAAACAAGACATGTTGCTATTAGGTCAAAAACTTCCACAGCAACCTACCTGTGCTATTCAGCATTTTGAGCTGCACTAGGATCAGATGAACTTATCTTACCACATTTGGAATTTATGTGTCTGATAAAGCAACACTTGCGGTGTTTATGAGAACTCGTGGATGTCCACAGTCTTGTTTTGCTGAGCTGGCTATGAGCGCATCAGCACCCTATCAAACAGTCCAGAAATTTATTCCAGCTCATGATGATGCCAAATCTGCTTTTGGGGGGTGGGGGGGGGTGTTGATTTTGGCTGGAGTGTGCGGTGGGCTTTATGTGTGTGAGAACACAGAGTTCACGCGGCAGCTGACACGCTGAAAAAGACATCAAAGAGTCACTAAGAGAACAAACTGGGGGACTGCCGAGCCACGGCAGGCAGACATACCCCTTCTGCCGGGCGGGTCGGCTCCCGCAAATTTTTTTTTTTTTTTTAATCACAAGTTTTTTTATTTTCTCTGCTGCCACTCCATTCCGTTCGGAGACCGGCGCTTCTCGCACACCGCCCGCGGCCGCTTCCCGCCCCGCGGGCAGCGAGCCGGGGCTGCCGGACCGAGCCCATCGCCGAGGGGAGGCCGGGCCGGGCCCCCCCGGTATCCCTCCCGCAGCAGAGGAGCGCCGGCCCCGCCGCACCGCGGGCGGGGAGAGGAGGCGGCGGAGGCGGCCCCGGGCGGTGGGCGGGGAGAGGCAGGGGCGCCCGGCCGCCCGCCCGGCCCCCTCGCCGGCTGTATTTAGCGGCGCCGCGGATCACGCGGAGCCCGCGGCGGCGATATGGCCGCCGCCAGCACGGAGCCGCCGAGGCTGAAGCAGCTGCTGGAGCGGGACCCTTACCTGGCGCCCTTCCGGACGGACTTCCAGCGCAGGTACCGCCGCGCGGAGCGGCCGGCCGCCCACCCGCCTGCCTCTGGGGGCGCCGGGCCGGGCGGTGTCCCCTCCCCCGCGCCGCTCTCCCCTCCCCTCGGCCGGAGCGGCTACGCTTCCCTTCCGGCGGAGGCGCCGCCGCCGCGGGCGGAGCTGGGGCTCGGCGAGGCCTCCCGGGCCGGGGCGCTGCAGGGAGGCCTCGCCCGCGGACCTCCCCGCCGGCCTGGCGGGGCCGGGCCGTCCCGTCCGGACCCGGCACGCCTCGGCGCCAGCGCTGCGCCCGCGGGCCCTCCCGGGAGCGGCGGGGGAGGGGGGCGGCGCCCGGGCCTGCCGGGCTCGTGGGGCGCAGCCGGGGACAGCTTGCGAGAATCACGGAATCACAGAAGGGTAGGGGTTGGCAGGGACCTTAGAGATATCTGGTTCCATCCATCCTGCCGTGGGCAGGGACATCTTCCACCTGTTCAGGTTGCTTAGAGATGCATCCAGCCTGGCTTTGAATTCTTCCACGGATGGGACAACCACAGTTTCACTGGCTAACTTGTTCCAGTTCCTCACCAACCTCACAATAAAGTTTTTTCTATTATGTAATCTGAACCTACTCCTAGCATGAACCTCTTTCCCCTTGACCTGTCACTGACCATAAGTCTAGCCCCATCTTTCCTGTAAGCTCCCTTCAGGTACTGTAAGGCTGCCATTAGGTCACCCCTAAGCCTTTTGTTTCACTGGCTGCACAATCCCAGTTCTTTCAGCCTTTCCTTATGGGAGAAATGCTTCATCAGCTTGGTGGCCTCCTCTGGACTCGTTCCAAAAGGTCAATGCCCCTCTTCTGTTTGGGATCCCAGAGCTGGATGGTGCCAGGACGTGGGGGTGATGCACTAAGCTACTATCACTAACAAAAGAGTTTAGCTGCAATAATCTGTAAATAAACTGCTCTTGAATCTCGTCTTTCCAGAGAATTTTCCTGCAGGCGCATGTTTTGAGGTGTCCCTGAACCGCCAGCTCAGCTGTTCGGCAGACCTGCAATGCATGAAGTAGCAGAGTGTGCATTAGATTGGTGCCAGGTTGCTGGTCTGAGCATCCCTTTTTTTGTGCCTCTCGCTGGGAACTGTGACACCAACCCTCTGTTCAGGGCCTGGGTGAGAGCTTGCTAGTAGCAGCCTGGGCAAGAGGAGGCCTGCATCCTGCAGAGCCAGGCTGCTGGCCTGGAAAAGCTGCTGAAACCTCACCCGCTGAATGAACACAGTCATTGGGAGCTTTTATGTTACACATTTGTGTTGTGTTTCACTAGTGGTCCTCTGGCAATCAAAATAATTGCAGTACTTACCAATACCCTGTGTCCCAGAAGTCTGGAGAAGTCTCTTGTGTGAGGGATGTAAGAAGGAATATAATTTTTTTTTAATTTTTCAGTCTTTGGCTTTTTTTTATTCCTGTACCCATGTTCTACATGGTTTAACATTACCAGGTGTCCTGTTGGGTTCTGGTATTGAATAGTGGTAAGTCTAGATCTTGTAAAATAGGATTAAGGATTGAGTAAACTATTAGGCTCTCTTGCAGAGCATTTTCTCAAACTAATCTCTTAATGACAGAACAACTGAGAGCTTTACACAGTGGTTCCTGACAAGCTCCTGGCTATACATGTAATGCTGTAAAACACTTAATTTTTTCAGTGGGGAGCCAGGGTGTAGGAATTAATAAATGGGCAGATCTGGCTCTTAATAAAAGTATTTGTGAAAACATTTGGGCTCCCTGAGTGTGCCTGCCATCAAAACAGTCATATTGTGGATAGTGATGTTTGTATTCCTGAGAATAGTGTGACTGTACTGAGTACATTGAGTTTGCAAAACTTTTCTGTCCTTCTCAGGTTTGTGCATCTGTAGCATAGAGCTTCAGATGGTCCTGTCCCTATCTTGTCACTTTCTGGCTCCTGAGCCTCCAATTGGTCACTTGCCATAGAATTACTGTGGAAGCATGTATCCTGTTAATTAACTTAGAAGAATAAAGGAAAACTCTTGTGGCAATCTGTGATGACCAAGATGATTTATTCTAAGCCCAAAGAAGCATCGCATCCTGTGGATGGTGGAGAATGCTAGGGAGGGGAAGTTGTAAGTACAGGGAAATGCCTGTTAGTGTCTGCATGCAATGCTCAATGTGGTTTCTATGAATTGTGATTCAGTCTGTAATGGCTTTGGGTGTGTTTTGTCAAGAGTGCCCAGGAGAAAGGAGTTTTGCAGCCTAATTGCTGTTTGTATGAAGAACCAGTTCTTTGGGGCCTCCAGTATATGGGATTTGCTTACTTTATGTCCAGTTCCTTTCCTGGGGGAGGTGGTGAACAGCCCTGTGCAACTGCGTGCACTGTGTCAGAAATCCTTAGCAATGCGGAACTAAGTGATCTTTGTTCCAGGCTGAAGGGTCCTCATGCATTTAACTGGTGGTTGTATGACCCATGACTGTGGTATGGGACTCGTTAAATAACTCAGTGGATCTGGTTTTCTACACCATAGTGGTGCAGGAGAAGGCTGTGATGAAGCTGTCAGGAATATGTGCTGTTAAGAGCTATGTGTTAAGAGCTGATTGTTTGTCAGCTGCTTGCCATGGCCTCATCATAGGTAGGACAGAAGAACTATATTGGCAATTAATTTAGTTTTGTAGAGTAGGAAAACTGAGTAGAAATGATGCTACTCAGCTCCTGAGCCGGTGATAATCTGTTCATTATTCCTTTTTTTACTGGTGTCTGACTTGCTCTAACTTTGCTCTGGATACCCCTGCCCATTGACTTTTTTTTTCCCACTTGAATAGTTTAGACAACAAAAGTACATGCAGTCTCTCAGTTCAGATGGTCGAGTTTTTCCTTATAAAGGGCGTGGGAGGCAGATTTGGTGCCTGGCACCCTGTAGCACTAGAAGTATCTTACTTGCTTGGCTTAGGAAGCTTTGGGAAAAAATTCAAGTGAAAGAGACTTGATCAAATACAATATACATGGATGCATTTCCTGTAGTAGTCTGAACCTCTTCTTACAGTTTGCAATGATATTGACCTTACTTAATATTAAACAAATTCATTATGGAGTTTTGGAAATTTAACAGCTTATAGTTATCATACTGTGTATTGCCTAAAGAAATAAAAATTGGGACTTTTGACAGAGGATTAAGGTTGCTTGAGAAACAAAGCTTTTAAACATTTATTGGTGGACATCCTTATATTATGCCTTGTGCAGTAACATGTGAAACAGTCCTCCCTTTATCTTGCTTAGTAAAATTCTCTTGCAGAAGTGATGGGAAATAAAATACTTGGGTCCTAATCTTGGCAGTTACATCAGCAAGTTGCTGAGTTGCCCTTTGGGTTTGAGTCTATCTGCTCTCTTACAGTGGCACTGTATTAGCATGGCCAGGTGATTGTTAGTAGAGAACTTTGTAGCTGTGTATCCATGGCTGTCAGAGGCTAACAGGTGACTTGGTTATTCTCACACTCAAAGACCAACCATTTCTGCTGTCGGATTGGGCTGCTCAGGACCTTGTTGGGTTGGGTCTCTGAGAATGTGTTTCTGCAGCCTCTCCCTGTGTTTGGCTACCCAAATTGTGGAAATTTCTTTTTTAATTCTGTAACTTAACTTGATGTAATCTTGTTGCTTCTGGTCTGTTTTCCCTGTCTCCCTTGGAGTGCAGCCTGGCTCATTGTTTTCTTTAGGCGCTCACAACTACCTGTACCTGTATATAGCTTAAAACTGTGAGTGGATATGAGCAGCCCATTCCTGCTTGAGTTACCTTTTGTATATCTGTTGTGAGGAAACCATCTCTCAGGCCCTACCTGTGTGCCATAGGTAGGAGATGGCAGTCCAGGAACAAAAAGCTGTCTTCTGGAGAGGCTGTAGTGTGTTCCTGCACATCTATGCCTTGAGCAAGTGCAGGCCTCTTGCTGGGGTTCTCATCTGCCTCTCCTGCCCTGTGCCATGCTCCTTCAACCGCAGGATGGTCACCAGGTCTCCACAGCAGTGTAGCTAATACTGAGATCTTTGTGCATTCTTTTGGTTTTTGTTTCTGTCAGAGGGAGTGGTTTGCTGAAGGCCAGACAGGCTTTAGTCACATCAGACTGAATTCTGCAGTGTAATATGATTATCCTGATTCACCTTGAGAATTGCCAGATCCATGATGTAATGAACTGTGATGTTGCCTCAAGTTCTGAAAATTTTCCTCTTGCTTTCAAGGACTGTCTCCTTTAACCTCATACAAAGTGTAACTTTATGTTTTAGACAACTGACTGTTTTCCCTCTCTTGCATAAAGCCTCGAGAAATGCTGAATGAGTGCTTTGATAGGAACAAAGGGTTTATCTAAAGAAGTGATGCTTAAAATATGATAGTAGGGCCTAATAATGCCATAAGCATAGAGGATGGACTGGTATACTTAAATGAGTGACTAGGAGGAAGAAAGACTTCTGGTCACATTCCCTTTTCAATACTTTGTCATGCCTGGGCACATTGCAAATGGTGTTCATGGAGAAAATAGAAATCTGTATTTTTTTTTTCTTTTGATGAATGCCTGAATTCAATCCTGAGTCAAGGAAGAAGTATCTTCTTTGGGATGAAGGGAAGTCAGTGTCTATATAGTGAACTGCTCAGCCTTGACCCAAATATAAATTATTCATATCTCTAAATAAGAATTTGCTTAGAAAACAAAAAAAAAAAATTCCCAAGTGATAGTGTTTGTATAGGGTATCACTGAGCTACATTGTTTTACCATCTGTGATATGTTTGCCCACAAGTATTTTGTTAAGTCTCAAGTGTTATTTAGACTAAAGACTTTGTATAATTTAGTATGTATTTTTAGTCTTTTACCTCTTAGAGCATAATTGGTTCAATTAAAACCATTAATGCCTGTGGTGTAATTGCATTTTATGGAATTACAAACTGGTGTTAGAAACTGTTACCTATTTGAATTTTCTGCTGTAACAGTGTGCATGACCATTTTACTAGACTGCGCAGCTGCCTCTGTAACCTACTGATTATGTAGCCTTTGGTGAAAGCTTTTTTTGAATTGTTCAATTTATGGAATAAATAAGAAAAATTATACCAATGCATAGCTTCAGTCTTTGTCTTCAAACACCACTAGTTTGTTGAGCTAGATAAAATGCTGCTGAAAGTGCTTGGCTGCATGAATGGGTTGAGAGAGAGGGGTTCCATTCCTTCTGAAGTGTTCATGAGCTGGTTGAGATGGGAACGTGTACTCAGTGGCTTTTGTAGCAGTATCAGTTACCAAGATGTCCTCTCACTTGGCTCATAGCTTTCTCATAGTGTTCTGAGATCCCTCCATTCTTATAAATGGAAAATACTTGTCATTCTTCCATTTTTATCTCCCATTTTGTATCTGCTCAATGTCAGTTTAATGCTGTTTTATGTTTCTGTCTCTTTTAATCTTTTTTGAAGATGAACAGTAGTGGGTACCTGACTGAGGTATTGAAAGTGAAGAGGTGTTGAGTTGGGTGTGACAGGGCTGAGTAGGAAGGCAGCTGTTGGGGTCTAACAAGTTTGGGAATGGCAGTTGAAGGGTGACTAAGCTAGAATCCTATTTTTAGATGAAGATGGAAAGGGGATAAGGACTGGAGTATGATCTGTCACAGAATTAACACAACTGCTGTGTATCATCATGGAAACTGGATTTTCCTTTTCCATTTTGTCTCATACAGATTGTTGTATTGGGTTGGCAGAACTAAATATTCATGAAAAACATGTTATATATGGCTGTATTTTGTTGGTTTTGGTGGCCTCCCATAAGTTCAGGAGACTTTTATTGATTCTAGAACCCTGCCAATTTAATGGAATATATCCTTTTGCATTACTGTAGTCTCTAGCTCATGTGCATTTGGATTACTAACCTTGACAAGCATAGTTGACTATCCCACTGATGACCTTAATTTTTAAGTGTCTGAGGAAGTACTTACATGGGCCAATGTACATCTAACATGTGTGTCTGGTGTAGCACTCATCAAAAGATTCAAGTTGGAACTGTGTTAATAGCTGCCAGATTTATAAAAAAAGCAGGAAAATAATAAGGATGTAGGTATTACTTTTTGTTAGCAGACCAGTTGCCTCTGTATAAAGATTAAAACTTTGTGTTCTCTGAAAAAAATGAATAGAGGCCCCCTCAGCTCTGTTATGTAGTGTTACCTTATCTGAGCACGTTGGATTGACTGAGAATTTGCCTGGAATTCTATAATAATTCATTATGTGACCAGGAATCTGATTACTGTATCACTTTAATATTGAGGAAGAGCTTGGTCTTGCTGAATACTTTACATTCAGGTATTTATGCATGTTTCTTTACTGCTTCAAAGATGTGAAGAAGGCATTCTTATGGAGGACTGTTTTAAATTGACTTCCTATCTCATGAAGATACTTTTCTCCCCCTGTTCAATTTCAATATTTATGTGTTGACATTTCTCTTTCAGGCTCCCTGTTACCTTTTATTTACTCCCAGTATCTAATCCTAGCTGTTCCTTCATTTTCTGCCACAAAAGATGGCTCCTTTTGGCTTGTTCAATGTCAGAGATCTAAAACCTCTCACTTATGCTTGCATTTGCTTTGTACTTTCTGAAACTTTGTTTCATACAGTTATTCCTAAGGTTTAAAAGAAAATAATGTCTTCAGGCAAAGTCTCTAGTGCTACACGATCAGGTCTTTGCACTTAAAATGTTAAAAACGTAAGTTTTCTTCTGGAAAAAGAATATTCAGCAAAAAAAAAAAAAAAGTTTCTACCTAGAATGTGGCTGCCTCTTCCCCAAGTATCTGACAGTTTGATGTTCTTACAGCACCTCATGTTAAGAAATTGAAGGCCAGTTGTTAGAGTTGAGTCCTGTTGATTCTACAAAGAATACACCTCCAAGATGCTGCTCTTGGAAGCACCTAATTAGTGAATATTATCTGGACATTATTTAAAATTAAAATTTAGGCTCTTGGTAAAACAGATGTCTGATGACCTGCCAAAGGACCCAGCTCAATTAGTTCTATTATGTGAACATGTTAAAAAAACTTGTTCCATGAATCTGGGAAATTCTAAGGCTAAACTTATATTCTCTTGGTATACTTAACAAAAACCCCTTACTGACAGTTTTAGTCATTCAGCTGTGATTCCACTGACTGGTATTACTTGCAGGTAGAGGTAGCTCTAATGCTTTCTGTTAGACACTCTCTTTTCTCTTTGAAGCTGTTGCTCAGGCATAGGATACTTTGCTTCCTTTGTATCCCTGCTGTCCTGGTGTGTTGCCTTGCCTCTGTTAGTGCTTAGCATGTCTGCCCTTGTGCTTAGGGATGGATGGGGAAAATACTTTCAAGTTGGATCATGAAGTTCTGGTAAGGGTGGGCCTGCATTTTCCAGAGAAGGAATGCCACTTCTAAAAGGTTATGCCAAGTTCAGAAAAATGTAGCCTAGATGTACAAAAGGAGTGATGTTCAATCACACAAAATTAACTGAGATGTGCTAGTTTCTGATAGAAAAATGTGAATTTCAGCCCTTGTTGCCTGAACTGGTGTTGTGTTCATTGAGTGAATTTGTGTTTCACAGACTTTAAAGGGAGCTTGGGATCTGGATTCTCCCACTTACAAGTGGTTCAGGTATGACATGCCCAAGTAAGGATGCTGTCTTTTATGGTGGGAATGGGAATGTGGAGGAGTTCTGCTGAAGTATTACATTAGAAGAGTAAGGACTTCAAGCTTATCAGTATTTCTTTAATTTCTTCCACTCAACCAGACCCTAAGTTTTCAGTCAAGAAAAGCTTCTGGAAGTGTGGATAAGTTGGCATATGTAAACAAGCTACCTGGTTCTTGAACGATGCTTGCTAAACTGTGGGATTGTAAGATAATTACTTCTCTGTTTCTGGGCATTGGTTATGGTCTGATCTTCATTTGCTCTCATCCTTCTCTTCAAGAGGGAGCTGCTAGAGAAGGTTCTTTAGGTGATGTTGCCTTGGGACAAGTGAAAAATAAACTTACTGCTGATCACAGATGTAGGTAGTAGGGTAGGTAGTTTATGACAGTTTGGGAACTTCTTTTTTTTTGAGAAAACAGTATATTAGATGGTGGCTAAACTGTGCCAACTGTGTGTGGGTCAGACTTCTCGTTTGAGGGCACTCTCTTTTTCCTAATGTGTCCCTGAGAGGCAGGCTACATTTATGTACCTCCAGGCATTCCCCATAGTCACATGTGAATGCATTGTCATCATCAAATCCAAGTTTTTGGTTGTGTAAGCATTTGATAAGATGATTCAGAAGAAAAGCAGGAGGGCCAGGGGGAATTGTCTGAAAGACTCTTATTAAAATCATGCTGAGTTCCTGTGTGTTGTAAATGAAAACATGCTGCACTACTGCAACTGTTTGGAAATTGCCCATCTAGAATGTATTCACTGCATGAACATAAGAGTCAGCAGCTCATTTTAGCAGCTTTAGGCTTTAGGGGGCATCCTGATTGTACCGTACCTGCTATCCCAGCAAAAAAAAAAAGCTTAATAAATTCTGCTTTATATGTCAGGCTTAAGCAAGTTAACATTATTATTTGACACCTGTTAATAGTTAACATTATTGTTTGATGCCTATTGTAGGATATATCCCCAGTATAAATATTCCTGGTATGATAGGGATTGGTAAGCTGTAAGGTTATGGATGCTTTCCAGTTTAAGAAAAAGAATTTAATTTCCATTATAAGAAATTATGACTCTTTGATCACTTTCAGCAAGGTTTAATTTGACCTGAATAAACACTTATTTCTTGAAAATGCTACTCCTATAAATTGTTGAAGCTTTACAGAAATAAGGAGTTTGGAATGCTCCTGTGGTTGCCAGCTTTTTTGAGGAAATTTGGGCAGCATGAAAATAATTGCACAATAGGTTTATTTTGTTACACAAACAGTAGTGATGACTCCATAGAAGCATTTGTGACACAGCAGATGTGATGGTCTGGAACAGGAGCTGCTACAGGGGCTCTCCAGAGCTTAGAGCTAAAATCTACCTTTTTGAGAAGTAGAAATTAGAGAACAATCTTATACTTGGTACATCAATGTAAGACTTAAGGCAAATAAATACTTTGTGTTGGTTCTCAAATCCTTTCTCAGCCTGTATTTTGATGGGATTTATCATTTTGTGTAGTTGTCTGAGTCCCACCCTTCTGCAGGTGTCCTCGTCACTTCCTGAAAACCTTTGACTCCCTGAAAACCTAAGAGAAATACAGAAGGAATGAGGGAAAATCCCTCCATGGTTAGAAAGGAAGGAACAAAGTTGAAAAAAGACAAGCTTTACAAGCTTGTTTAGACTACAGCTTCTTTTGAGAATGTTAAAGCAGTGGAGAACAAGGTAAAGCTTCTGCATGCTGAATGAGCCAGCTAAATTAAATATACTGTCTGAACAACCAAATACTGTCTCTCTGTGAACTCCCAAGCATTAACTTAATCCTTGGAAAGCTCATGGATCATTGTATCTTTCAAGATGAATAAATGGATATTGTTTTTAATAAAATGCTTCACTTCTGGGAAGTAAACAGTAGGTGTCTAGCTCTGCCAATGGTATGGCCTCTCTGAACATGTGTGTGAGGTTTTTTTCACAGTGAAACATAGTCTGTTGGGAAAGGTTTTTCATTTCCCTTTCAGTAGGGTTCAGGTGTCTTCTGTACATTTTTTATTGTTATTAAAGAGGAAGTTACTTACAAAAAATACAGCTTAAAGAATACAGAATGATACAGAATATCATTAAATCTTTCATCTTGCAAATAATGTGGTGGCTGTACTATCTTCTTCCTTTGGTCCAGCCTTTATGAGTCTTGAATAACTGTACCAATTTGCCCATATTTTTTTTAGTTAGGGTGCTTTTTGTGCTTCTGTGTTTCTTCAGCTCTTGCTACTTTCTTGGTGCTGGTTATCAGTTGTTTTGAGCAACAACAGGTGCTTTCGAGTTACTGCACAGCAGTATCATGGGTAGAAGAATAATCTCCTCATTGGCAAGTCCCAAAGTGGTGGGAGAGAGGCTGCAGCAAAGCATAGCATCTGGGTTCCACACTTGAGTCTGTGTCCATTGTCTAAGCAGCTTTTCCCCTTTCTTGGAGAAAACTTCCAAGAAACTTCCAAGAAACTTGGAGAACTTCCAAGGAGGTGTTGCTGCCTGCTTTGTCAGGCAGTGAGGGGGAAAGTCTGAAGTGATAAAGGGATTAAAAAGGTCAGTTGAGGCAGGAGCTTGGTACTGGTAAGAGTATCAGAATGGTCTGTGTTGTAACTCTTTCCTCCCTGCCTTCACGTGTAACCCTCCCAAATACAAACATCCACCACTAAAAATGGGGAGGAATTGGATCCCTAAAGATGTTTTTAGTCTATGCAAAATTCAAAGTAGTTGTAGCTTAGCTTTTAGTGATGCAAAGCTTATTATGAATGTGAATGCTAGTTTTTCTTTTGTTTGAGGAAAACACCTAAAAGGCTGTACAGCAAAGACCATAAAAATATCTTTTTGAATTGCACTTCATGTGCATAATGAATAAGTATATATAGACACAGACTTTTTGAGGTGTTTTAGCTGGTCTGTGTGTAAATTCAGCCTCCACTAGAGTTCATTGGCAAGTTTAGCTATAGCTTATATAATTTATTGACTTAATCTATGGTGTCTTTGCTACGAATTTTCTAATAAGAATTCCTTAATGCCTAATTTTGTAAACATCTGAAAGGTTTTTTCAAAATGTTGCTGCTTTGTTTTAATCCTGTTTACAACAATTGGAAAAAAAGGGGAAAAAATCAAGCTTGTAATGGTCTTTAAATAGCAGATTACTATTAAAAACTCTGCTTGCTATTGCAGCATAATTTGAATGTGATTACAGTGATTAGTTCTTTCAGACAAAAATTTCTAAATAAGAAGTGTTGGCATTTAGAAATATTTGCCAAACTTCTTTGTATTTTCTTTGTTTCATCAAAAATTTTGGGCAGAAGGTCTTTTTCTATTTGCTACTTGGCCTAAAATGAGTAAGTGTATGAGTTCATACACTTATTATTTGCTACTTCACTTGAACACTGTAAATGCATGTAGTTAAAAACACTTCAAAGCTGAAGACTCCCTCTTCATCTCTCTCCTGTGCCCTCAGTTTTGGATGCCAGAGTTGATGTGTATGTAGGCGAATGGAGAACTTTCCTCAAAAATTCAAAACCCTAATAATTGGTATGGTTCCTTTTTTTAGTCTTATTGGGTCATAATGTCAGTGTCTAATTAAGTAATGTATGTTGTTTTCATGTTGCTGTGGTAGATGATGATTGAAAAGCTGAAGTTTGCAGGAGACAAGACCTGGGGAAGATTAGAGAAGTTTTCTGCCAGACTTAATGTTGCCATGTACTGATACAATCTGAGCACATTTAGCTTTGCTACTTGCATATAAATTCCACTCCTTTATCCTCAGAATTTGCCATGAAGTGAATGCTGATTTGTAGCAGGAGCTGTCTTTTCTCTTACTTGAAGGTATTTTGTTCCAAAGATAGGTGTGAGCATGTTTTAGGACTGAAGATTGCACATAAGCTAGTCTGAAATTCACTTTGTCCTCACATTCAGGCAATGACTGCTACTCAGGTGAGTCTTCAAGCTGCTCAAGCCTTAAGAACAGCTCCAAACAGAGCAGCTGTCACCTTGCAACTCCTTTTCTGCAAGGCTTCCAGTACAGAGAGCTTAAACAGATTTCATGCATCTATTGCTTAAACTTAAACAGTTTCTGTTAACTTTTTCAACTGGATAATAAAAATATAAGGTTCTTAAATGGCAATGAAAAACAGTGTATAAATCTGGTTGTTCAAAGATATGCTTTTTTCTTCTGAGGAAAGCAGTCTCCTGCTTTTTCTGTGAACTGATAATAGGATGAAAAAGTGTTCATAGTACAGAAGTGAACCTAGTCCTTTACACCTTTACTTGGTAGAAAGTGTCTGTGGGTTCAAAATGAGTAACATTAATACACTCAGTTTGTGTTTGGAGATGTGTGTATTTCAGCTACAGCTTGTAAATTCAGGAAGGACAGGAAAAGCTTTACTAAAAAGATTAGGTGGCTAAATACAACTAATGATCATTCTCACTTGAAATTTTATTAAATTTGGACTGAAATAGGGCTTGGATGTCAACTATTTTAGCACAGCCAGTAAAGCAGGAATGTTGTTACCACACAATAACAATGACTGGATTAAAGTGTCTTTGCATTGTGAATAGGATCTCTTTGGACCATGAAGTTGTGGCCTGAGTATTACAAGATAACAAACAATGTCTTTGAGTGTGACTATCAGGCATTCTGTGTTTTGACCAAGTGATTTGGCTTTTTGCTTTGCACTTAGTAGTATAAACAATGGCATCAACAGACTTTCTTCCACAGCGGAAGCAAATACTTCACCTAAGATGTGGGCCTTTGAGTTGCAGAACAAGAAGTAAGGCATGACCTTCCCTAATATCATAAATAACATATTGCCATCAAAGTAAACATCAGACTGATCTTTCAGCAGCAGTCAGGGTTGACTTGAGTGATTTCCAGCTCAAAATGGGGGTAGGTCTAAGTGGCAATTATGTCCATTAAGTATCATTGTAGACCACTTTGACCATAATGATTTCTGACAGAAACAGCTCCCAAGCCTTACAGATGCAGGAAGTGCCAAATCTGTCAAGATCTGATGCTTCTCCAGATGTCTCACCGAACAGCTTGTTTGTCCTTATGCAGTGGAGATCAGAATAGTTTGCTGCAAACCCAGTACCTGTCAATTACTGTTATTCAATTTTAAGTGTTTTCTCAAAAAATGGATAGTGAGTTCTGGGGTGGAGGTTGGATAAAAATTGCACTCCTTGACAGGGGAACCAAAAGAGGGAGTTATTGAAGTAGAAAGTCCAGAGAAAGTAGTAAATGCCCACAAAAAGGCATTACCAATATAATGTACAACATTGACATAGTTTATGGTGTAAGAGCATGCATTTCCTAATACAAATTATTGCTGGTGTCCAGTCCAACCTTGTTAAAAAACTGTATTGATGAATGCCTTCATCTACTGGCATACCCACTAAGGACTTTTGCAGCCAGGACATTGCTCACCAGTAGTGTTTGCTAATACATTGGCAGGCATTTCTAATGTAAACCTGATTTTAGAACAACAGTTTTCACAGTTGGAGGGGTTAGAGGCAGCTCCTGGGTACACTTGCATAATTCCTTTAGATGGTGCTGGGGCTGACTGAAATAGGAGGTCTGACACCAGGTTTGTGCAACTTGTGAACTTCACCAAGAGGTAACACATTGAACTTCAGGTATTTGACTCCAGTGATTACTGTGGGTTACCAGTTTCAAAGGCTGCTCTGGGTATTGTTGACTCTTGTCAGCAGCCTCTGTATGTAATTGCTTGTTTAAATAACTTCAAAAATGCCACTGAGATTCTCCACAGATAGGTTTTTATTAAATGCTTCATGACATTTGTCTAATACAAGCCATGTTTAGTCTGTGTGAAGGAAAGCAATGTGATAGTAGTAAACTGTGGTGGTTTTTGTATTTATTTTTTGACATTTTTTCTAAACTAAGGTTTGTCTGTCGAGTCTTTGCTTGTTCAAAAGAACAGATGTGCTGAGTGTGTCAATGTTTTTTTTGTATGTGTGCTGTTCTCTTACTCTGTTTCTTAAGTTTAACTTGGTTCTCTTGCTAGGCTGTGTGGATTGTCTGCCAGGACCTGTAAGAAATTCAGGGATTTGTCAGAAGGGAGAAGGCTTTTAGCCTCTGGAACCTTTTATGGCATTCATTCTATCAATATAGGTGACATCACGATAGGTGTCAGACAATATGGTGCTTATAGTCATGTCTGTTACAATGTTGTTAAATACAGACAGTGCATGGATATTGTTGAGTTGAACAGGTATATGTTTTATCCTTTGGTTTTCCATGAATTGCCATATTGATGATGACTAGTTGAGAAAAAGCAGGAGAATAAGGACCAGAAGCAGCTTCTGCTGTGTTTTGGTGTTTGAGGGGATTTTTTTTTTTTTTTGGTAGCATTACTCCTGGTATTTCCAGTGAGTGTTGCTATTTAGAGCAAGATAAGACAGAACTGTATCTGAGAAACAATGGTATTAACCTTAAAATTCCTGAATTAACTTGTTTACCACGTTTTTGGAGTGGTTGGAAGTTGACACTTGCTTCTTCCTGGGACAGAGAAGCATAATTTTGATCTGATGGTTCCAAACCCTAGCTAAGATGTTTCTGATCATACAAAAGCATAAGTGATGAATAGGAGAATAATAGTTTTTTTTGTTTGTTTGTTTGCTTTTTTTCTTCCCAAGGATCATAATTCTTGTGGCAAGGAAACTGTAACAGAAAAGTAGGCATAAAGAGTAATTTGTGGCTGTTTTTAAATGTCTTTCATACTTTGCAGTGATGTATTCCCATAAAAGTTTTTAGATGTATGAGTATTTTTATTTTAAACTAGAAGGTTTTTTTAAAAATATCTGTCTGCAGTAGATTAATTTTCTGAATCTGTTTTACTGAAGTTTTTGATTCTCAAATGTCAGTGTAAAGAAAGTATCCATCCCCTGCAGCTTGTAAATTACTTTTCTGGCTTTCTAAAGCTTTGTGCAGAATAGGCAGACCAAGACTGAGGTTGCATCAACAGCTCTGTTGGAGAAGATAGGAAGGAGTTGAAAAGTGCTGGTTGAGAGTTCTCTGTGTCTTGCTGTGCTTCATCAAGGTGGTGTTCCTGCTGTAGTTTGCTTTCCCTTTCAGAAGACAAGAGGCATTGTAGGAACCTCAAAATTCAGTGGGGTATGAGCTTTTACCTGGTAAAAATCTAATAGCCTGTAAGATGTAAAGAGGCATCTAGAAAACAGTCGAGATGGCAGTGCTGTTGTGCATGTGCTTTGGCAATGAATACATAATTTCCTAGGCTAAAAGCTTTGGCTTAAGATTTTCTTTCTTTCCTGCTGTTTCTATTGATACTCTTTCATCAGCTGATCCACTTGTGAATTATGAAAGAAATGAGGAAATTGAAGCAAAGAGAAAATTGTGATCTTGACAGATGGACTCAGGAAAGGTTCCTTTGTGATGTGGAATAAAGTGGAGAGGTTTTACTGTGATAGATCTTGCCAAATACAGATTACAATTATGACCTTAATTAAATGACAGAGCTATTTATTAAACAATATTAGAATTGTATATATCCCCAGCAAACAAGCTAGTGTGTTACAGCTGCAGTGTAGGATATATGACTATAAGTTTAGTGTTTCAAAACTCATATTGACTTGGAGCCTGAATAGGTGGTGACATGATGAGCATAAAATATTAGGGTACTGTTGCACATACTACCATAAGATTCTAATATACTTGATTGTTTATACCGTTCATGATATAGCCAAAGCAAATGCGGGACTGGATGAATGCAGTGGAATTTCATACACTTGCATATACACACTGTATATAAATTTGAATTCCTGTCTATCTAATAACTTCACTCTGCAACTTTTAAAAACATTCATTGCCTCAACAACAGTAAAATTAAAGGGTGTTGGTGTTTGTGAGAGCCAAGGCAAACTTGGGAGCAGAAGGAAAAGAAAATAGGAAATGCAGGTTTGCAGACAAGCTCTAAAGGTTGTCATGAAAGCTTGGGTTACATCTCTTTCAGAAAATGTCCAGACTGCTGTGTTCTGTTTTCCAGCTATGGAGGGGAAGTGTGTGGTATGGGAGTTGTCTGGATAGGGTTTTTAAATAATTGTTAGGGTGGTCACAATATGACTGGAGCAAACAGGTTGTAATTGCAACCTGTAGTGTTGCTTTTCATGATGGTTATTGCAGTGACATGATAATTGCAGATCACATGAAATCTCAATAACTTTTGTGGTGGATTATTGCTTTTGCCTGCTTGTTCCTTTGTGCTCTGCTGTGATAGCTGACAAGGGAGATGGCCAAATGCAGGGAGCTTAAATAATTGCATCATTGTATCATGTGTCTACATGAGCAAGATGGCTATCAACCTTCAGGTGAAATAATGGCATATTTCAGTGTGAGTCTTCACTAATTCTTGGTGTTCTGATATCCTGACTAGCTATCACTAAGAAATTTTTATTAGTGGATAGAACCACATAAGTGCTTTTTTGTTAAATTTTTAGAAATACAGGTAACTGTCAAATCTTAAAGAAATAGCTTCTGCATTATTCATGATGCAATTTGTATTGGATACGATCGTGTCAGGACTCCAGGGAATACTGTACATTATGGAAAATGTTGTATCCTACCAAAACCCAACCAAACAAAAATCATATCATCATACATTACTGACAGTGCACAACCCTTGTGATTATTGCAAAGTTATCTTGAATTCAAGTATTATGAAAGGGTAAAAAATAGACTTTGTGTTTTCAGATATTAAAGAAAAAATACATCACGTCTTCTGTGCTTTTTACATTATTTACCTTTCCTGCTTTTACTTGCCATGAGAACCATTTCCTTTTAGCCTTTATTGTATTCTTTTTACACAGGGAGCAATCAGGAGTAAGTATTGTGGGTGTGCAAGCCAGCACTTCATGGTCATGGAGAAGTTTGGGATTCTGAGGCTGATAGTAGAAATCTTTATTTTGAAAAAATACAGCAGTTGTGTTGCTTTACAAGGTAGTGAAGGGAATTCACTTCAGAGCATTAATTACAAAATAAAGAAATAAGTTTTAGAAAGATGAAAATTTGATAGTCAAATACTTTAGTACTTGGTAATAACCTAGAACAAGTTTGGGTTTTTTTTATTGTTCCTGTGATGTCTATGATGTATCTGTGTTGTAAACATCCAGAATAAAAGTACTTTTGGAACAAAATCTGTCTGATTCTGTCATTGTTATAACATATATTTTAATAACACTGAAACATTCAATTGCAACATGCTGCATACTACTGAAACTCTTCATGAAAACTTATGAGCACTTATGGGTGATCTCAGGGTTGAGGGAGTAGAGGATATTGTGAGTTTGTGTGGAGTTGGTGGCATGGGATCATACAGCTCAAAAATAAAGGAGATTACAAGTGCAAACTAAAATTGTGATAGCATTTGTTCTTCAGTCTTCAAAATTGTTAATGGAATGGGGTTATTTGGCTACTCAACTGTGTTCAAGGTGTGTTATTCATGGATTTGATGGGGAGGACTCTGTGCGTGTGTATTTTCTGTGACTTTTTGGGAGTGGGGTCTTGTGGTTTTTTTTGTTTTTTTTTTCCTTTCTGAATTTTTCTGAACTGTCCAAAGAGTGAGCATTTTCTGAACTCTAGCAGTAAGCAAAGTTTGAAGTTCACTGAATGGTCCTAGAATAGCTGTCCTTGATGCAAGTTAAACTTAGTATTAAGTTTATTTTTGTTTCTGGGAGAACAAACAAAATAGGAAATCAATAATAAAGTAGGCTGAGATAGTTTCTGTTGCATTGACGCCCATAACTGCTGCTTTCCCATCACCCTGTGACAAAAACCAAACCAGAACCAACCAACCAGCAACAAAAAACCCCAAGAAACAAAACCCCCCACAAAACCCTTTGGCAATTACTTGCTACTTGGAATTTATTCTTAAAGGAAAAGTGGAGGGTGCCTGACACTGAAGTTTTGTCCAGAAAGAGCTAGCTGACCAGCAATGAGACAAGATTTAGTTTTTAAGTTTAGGCCTTGCATTCTGTTTGTTTTAGTAGAACTAAATATCATATTATTTAGTTATAGAACCATATCATGTTCATTGTCACTCATGTTTGCTGGCATCTGCCTCTGCCAAATTACATACTTTGAAAGTGCTTACCTGTTTTGCCCAATAATTTCATATGTAAATAATGAGCTAACTAAAGAACAGTTTTTCCATTCAAGATACTTCAAACTTTTAATGGAATGGGTTTAGTTTTGTTTTCATAGGTTTGTTTTGTTTTGGGGTTTTTTTTGCCCGTGTGTCTTGGCTAAGTGTGAACTATTTGAAATGTCAGGTTCATAAAATTGTATCATGGACACTTTTCCTTGTTTTGGGACCTCTATGGAGAAAAATGGCCCTATTACTCAGGGAGTCACAGCCTGCCTTTGCTCCAAACTAAGGGGAAGGAGGAAGGTCTCGCCGAAAGGGAAAGCTGTGGGCAAAGAACAGGTCAGGACCTGGCTGTGGTACCCTGTGTTTTGCTTGTCCTGGACTTGGGAAGTGCTGAGAGCCTGAGGAACTAAATAGGAGGGCTGGTGGAGAAGTTGAGTAGATCCTGGGTGCTCTTAAAGGGTCTAATAGAACAGAGTTGTATCGTGTGTGCAAGTTGAGATCTGTGTTGGACAACAGATGGGAGCCTCCCCCAAAGGTCAACTATTGCACATGAGTGCAATGCATTTCTAGCAACTCTTTTAATACTAGAAAGAGGGATGAATTGCTGATTTGGATTCCTTAAATTGTCCAGATCACTTTTTGTTCAAATTGTTCATTATGTATACTGTCTATGCCTTCATGAATCTAGTTTTTGTGGATTTTACCTCAGTAAGCAACTTCAAAATTTATGCTTGATTAGGAAAAGTTGGTAAATTTGGGAAGCTTCTCTTAAGAAACTGTCTGACAAGTTAAATTTTTTTTTTTCAGTTGTATTTCCTAAAATCATCAAATGGCTTGGGTTGGAAAAGACCTTAAAAATCATTCAGTTCCAACTCCACTGCCGTGCACAGGGGTGCCTTACAGTGCAGGTAAAGGAATAAAGAACATTTAAATTTGAGCCTTGCTTATTGTTCTCCTCCTCACATGATATGTGCATCTTGTGCTGGAAACATTAAACGAGCTTTTGCTCCATGGAGGACATGAAACAAAACTGCATGGGCTGTGTGATAATTTGGATTTGGGAGAGAGGCTGTGGTTCTGGCTTGTGTTTGCCTGTCTGACCTGTACTAAAGGACTGTGAGGGAGAAAGAAGGGCCTTTCTGCCAGTCTCTTGTCTGTCTGATGTGTTGCTGGAAGCTTTTTGTCATAACCAAATGCAAGTGTATCGTGTAATGTGGTGCATTGGGATACCACACCAGGGCTTTTGAACAAAGCTGTCTGTAAACTTCATCACACAATCACCCTGTGGCTTAACATTTAAAAGAAATTAAGAGTTTATTTAGTGTGCACATTCTTAAAAGCACTAAATGCTCAGCTCAGAAAAAACCTGTGAGAATAGTTATGAATTTTTCTTAGAGTAAATGAATGACTGTAAGAATTCAGTCTTCCTTCAGATTTAAAAATAATGGAGGTACATATTAACAGCTCTTTGCTGTGTAAGAGGCTACATGATGTGTGGCATTACACTAATTCTAGCCATCACACTGCAATGAATTAAACTGTCTGACTCACTTCTTGGTGATGTAGAGGTATGTTTTATCCTTTGCAAAGGAAGACAGATGCTAAACTACTTTGGAAGTAGTAGCTGGGCTGTTTTTCCCATGGTTTTGTGTGTTTTAGCCTTGTGGAATTCTTGTGTGCATAGATACAGAAACACAAAGAAAATTAAAGCAAGCTTAGGGGAGGTGTATGTGATGCCAATAATCCAAGATATATTAGAATGCTTTGGCATTTGCAGTGCTTGTAGTATTTGTTGTGATCTCTATTGTTGGTTTTATATATTTTATGTTCTTTGTGGTGGTTTTAAATTTATTTTTTTTAAGCAGAACTGTCTAGCTGCAGTAGATGTGAAATACTAGATGTTCAGAGAACAATTCTCATTGCAGGGGACCTGTCAAAGCTGTTTGTGTTTCAGCCTCCTGCTCAGGACTGGGTCAATGTTGTATTGGGACTAGATTGTTCAGGATTTTGTTTCCTTGCATGTAAAACCTACAGGAATGGAGCCTTGGTCCTAAGAGAATATTTATTTTCTTCTCTCTAGGTGGCACCCCCTGTCAATTTTTGCATGTGTTTTACTTGCAAATCTTTCATCCTTTACCAGTTCAGATGGCAATTGAAAAAGGCTTCTGACTGGCAGTGCACAAACTGTGTGTGTTGGGAGGGAAAGAATAGACGATTATGGTATAGATGGTAATGTATGTGTAGCTTTGTAAATGCTGAATGTGAGTTCAAGCTCTCCAAGAGTAGAAGCAAAAGTTTAAGTATGGCTTTTTGGGAGGGTTATATGCAGTTTAATAGTTATACATTTATTTATTGAACAATAAATAGCCAGGCTACTCTGATGCAAAGAATAAAAGGTGATAAAATTAAACACATTAATTCTTTGCATACTGTTTTTCTTCCTTAATGCCTTGGAAGTATTAGTATCATTATTACCAGCTTTATTCTTCATATGTAGCTCACAAATGAAGAGATTAATTCCCTAAAAAAAATCTGAACACTTGAAGTTTTGGCTCATGATTTTTCTGCTTTGTTATTCCCTTGTGCTGATGCATATCAAGTTGACCTCAAATAAGGAGGCTGGGCTGACTGAAGCTTTGGGACTAGCCTGTTGTCCTGCTTGGCTCAGTTTGTAGGTTTTTCGTCAGCAGTTCTCCAGGCTGGAATTTGGAGCTGGTAGTATTTTTAGGCTTAGTTCCAGTAAAAGAGATATTACTATTATGTTCTGTTTTATGAGTTTCAGGTGGGAAAGGGGATGTAAACAATCAGATTTGCAGACAATCATATACATACTTATATTTTTCAGTCAAAACTATAGTCCACTGCTTTTTCTATTTTGTTCTTTAAAGATAGACAGGTACTTTAAAATACAGCTTTTCAAGCAGGTTATCCAGTGCAAATTGTCTAAGTTACTTTATAAAGAGAAAAAAAAATATACTAAGTAGTCATAAGAATCTCATAATGTGTGGGAAATTACTAAAAAGGAAAATTCTATCCAGCATATAATCCATCACTTTGTTGCTAAACCTATTTTCTGCTTAAGCTTATCTATCTATAGTGAGTGCTTAGTAATATTAATTCTTTACAAAAAAGATTTTGTATAAACAAAGCTTATGTCAAAATTTTATATGAAAGATGGCTTTAACTTAAGTAGTTGTTTTAGGAGGTGCATATAGTCTTAAGCAGACAAGATGAATCTGAAATTGCAGAAAACCAGTTTTATCTATCCAATAAATAAATTGTTCATCTTCTATTTCCTAACTCCTAATATTAGATAAGGGTTTATTCCATGATCTTGGAGGTTTTCCCACTAGTATTTCATAGTAAGACTAGTTACACCTGCGTGTATCAGGATGACCAACCCTGTCAATACCACACTTTCTAAGTTTGTAGTTCTGCTGTGAATTGCTGCAGGTGGTTTTCTCTGTGTCCCTAGTTACCTCATCACTTCAGATATTTAAAATTCTTCTGTAAACTTCACTGTCTTGATCTGCCTTCAGTTATTAAGAGATGAGTGTTGCATAGTAATGAAGTACTAGTTAATACTCTCCCCTGTATTTTGTTTGCAATTTTCTTTAGTCATATCAATTCAAAACTTGAATCATAAGCTTTCTAATGTTGTCACAGATAAGTCGCATTGTAGAAAAGACTCACACGCTTGGAGGCTGCAAAGTAAATGGTGTCTAAAAATTATTGGGCTCTCCCTAACATCCAGTACAGCTGCAATCCCATCAGAAGAGGGGGGTGTCTTGGAAGTGTGTCACATGTATTTAGGAGCTTAAATCATGTGGAAGGGGCTATGTGGGATGAATCCAACAGCTGCTGGACAGTGTTTTTTCTGCAGTTACATGCTTAACAGATTTGGGTGATGCAGCAAATCATACAGTTTTAGTCAGACCTTAGTGTTTCACAAGAATAGCCAGACTGTGTAAAATCTGAAGTGTCCTGTTTTTGAAAAAGATTAAAATTTTCAGTACAGCAACTTGGAAAATCTGATGTTTGCCTTTTCTGGGTAATACAAACTTGTTAATAGCTAGTATTTCTTACCTCGGTATTCATTCTAGCTCAAGTCTGGAACAGTGTTTAGACTGCACCTTGAAAATGCTTGGCCATGAATGTCACAAACGACTCATAGCAGCCCTTAACAACAGTACTTGCTTTTAGCTTGCTTGGCTCCTGTGGGGATGGACTTGCTTGCCTGGGACTAGTTACAGATATTTCTCAAGTACACAAGTTCTAATTATACTTCTAGTACATTGACGGTAGATTATGAAGACTTGGCATTGTGGACTATATAAATGTTTGGGTGCTTGGCTTCCCTTGTTGGTCCTGTCTGCAGTGAAAGCAGTTAAGAATTAAATTTAGAAAAGTTTGTGCTGTGAAGCCACTGTGGTGCCTCTTCTGAGGTGACTGGAACTGGTGTGATAATGGTGTTCACCCCCCCCAACCTAAATATCCCAAATCTTATTTTCCAGTCACTACATGTAACTTTTTCTCCCTTAAAATGATCTTCTCAAAAGGCTGCTTTTCCCAGCTAGAACACTAGAATGTGTGGTCTGTGTGAACAGCCCCCACAGCTCCTGAGCCTGCAGAGACAACACTCCCTGATCAAATCAGTGATGGCTGATCAAAGCTGACATAGTGGCCAGTAATAAAAGCAATAGTCCTTCCTTCTCATCCCATGTTTAATACTTGTTTTTTCTAGCTATGATGCTGTGTAAAAATCTCACGCAGGCTTTTATCTCCTGGAGTACTGTAAGGTTTTGTTTGTTACGATAAAATACAGAGGTAAATGAAAAGTGGATGATGACAAAGGCCAGGAAGAAACCTACAATGGCCGGATATTTGTGTGCATGACAGAGGGATTTGCAGTATATGTTTGTGAACAACAAAAAGAAAACAAATCATGTCTTTTAGATGATGCACAAGTATATACACATTTTAAAACTAATAGAATGTAAGGAGTTATTTTTTTAGGTGGAATACTGTAGGTTTTTGGAGAGGAAAATTGTTACAGGGAGAAAGGTTTGGAGAGGCAGTAAAGAAGCCAGGTGTTGCTATAGGTACCTTTTCTCAAACCATCTTTTTGACAGTCTTAAGATGGCTGTCCATTTAAATTGCTACAAGTTTGACAAAGAAACAATCCTATAGTAAGGGTAGGTCGTTGTAGATGTTGGTGAACCCAATGGGAAGAATGATGATGTCTGACTTATTTCAGAAGGCTGAATGATTTCTTTATTATAATTATGTTATGATACATTAATATACTAAATAAAAAAGGACACTAAAAAATACATGTTACTCTCTCTGTTATATCTAACTCACTCACAACTTGTGACTGTTCGCCAGAGTCCGGACACAGGTGGATCCAATTGGCCATCAGGCCCAAACAATCCACCGTGATCCAACCAGGCATTCGCTCTAGGTAAGCAATTCTCTAAACACATTCCACAAGAGAAAAACAAGGAGCAGAAATAGAAATTGTTTTCTCTTTCACTTCTCTCTGTGCACCTTTATAAAAATCCTGAGAGAGAGAGAAATGTGCTTACCACAGTAGGTTGTGTTTGTTTGATATTTATAAAGGATGATAATTTTTATTTAAGTTTCTACCATATCTTTCAAATAGTGACCTATACAGTAGTTTGAATATACAAGCTGTTGATCTTATCCATTATATCATGACTTTAAGTTCTGGAGTGCATTTTTAAGAGAAGTGAAATACAATTTGTGGAAATGAGCAATGAAGCAATAGCTAGAGCAGCTGGGTGTACAGCTGGGCAGTTTTCTGTCAGGGAATTCAAATAACAATTCTTACTCCATTGTGTTTCTGCCAAAGTGGGATGAGTAGCAAAGGTAGTGAGGAATATGTTTTATTTCAAATAAATCAGGAGTTCTGACTTCTCATTTAAAAGCTTTTTTTCTTCTGTTTAGTAGACAAATAAAACTTTCAGTTTTAATTTCTTGTGAATTTATTTAGAAAGATAAGTCCTTAGGCTTGTGTTGAGATTCGTTAATTGCAGTTAATGTTGCTTGCAGCTTTTCAATATGGAAGTCAAACTGATGCAGCAGACTTGAAATCCAAGTTTGAAAAGAAACTCGTGTCTTTTTATGTTTGCTGCTGTGTCAAGCTAATAAAAAACCCAAACCCACAATATACAAACCAGCTTTAAAGCAGAATTCAAGGGTTATCAAAGTCTATTATTTTGTCACTCTGCAGGGCTTTTACAACCGTAGGAGGTGTGTGAGCTGGTTCTCACCACACAAATAAATGTTTTAGAAATGGTAAGAACTGCTTCTTCCAGGTTACTGAAGTCCTACAAGAATTAACATCACTTGACCACCAAGAGGAGAATTTCAATTTCTTTTTATGAAAATTCTGGTTTTTCCCTGAAGTCTCTTGCACTGCAACTTTGTTTTGATTCCAGCTTTGTAGTATTGCTGTAGTAATCCCTGACTCTTTTCCCCAAGCTAGACCTTTATTTCTGTTAACACAAAGGGGGTCTGTTAGCAATAGCTAGCAGTGGAATCAAATGGGAATTGATAAGCTGTTGTTTATAGCTTCATTAAAATGAATTCTGGTAAATAAAACATCTGAATTCTTTCTAGATTAAGGTGCTTTTAAGCATTTATTGATATGATGAGTAGAAACAGTTTTGAATGTTCTACTAATAAATACATGCTTAGAAGAGGAATGATAAGCTGCTTTTAGCATGGGGAGAAAATCTAATCTTTGGTTTCCAGTTAAACAGTGCTGAATAACAAGAAGAATTTGTGAACTTATAATAAAAATGCATTAGTAAACCATATGATTTTTTGACTCAGTTGTGTCCATATGACAAACAAATTAATAATTATATTGTTCCTGTAGGTTATGTGTGAATGTGATTAATGTTCAGTGTTACATTTTTTAGTGTGTTTCAGCAATATGGAAACCTGAATGTTTAGAAAGAACACAATTTCAAACTAAAGCAATAAATCAGAGTTAGTGTAAGGTGTGCCGTGTGCCCCACTCCTTGACAGCCACTGAGAGAGAGCAGTGTCTTGTCCCACTACTTCTGGCAGCAAGAGCCTCTTTATCAGCTACTGTCGTTCCAGTCACGCTTGTGTTCACGTCTTTGCTACATGCTCTGCTGATTACCTTGGAAAAGGGCAATGCTGTAACTGCTCAACTGACCTTTCAGTTTATTTTCTCTTGTGTAATATGAAACATGAGCTAACACAGCCTCAGTCTACTGATTTTGAGAAAATCTGTTGCTGTGTTTCTGCAGCTTTCTGCTCAGATGTGATGGGGTTTCTCTGTAGTTACATTAATTCCAGAAAGTCCATCAACTTCAGATATCATCACAACAGTGAAGCAAATTATTATAGCTAAAAGAGGGGCTTTAGTGTACAATTCATGCATAATAAAGACTACTTAGCAGAGGAATGGTGGGACAACAACTATGAAATGAAGAAATCCTATACCTAAATAAATGAAGTATGCTGCTGCTATATTTGTCTCCTTACATACAGAGAAAAAATATATAGAACTCTCATTATTTTGTAATTGCTGTCTTATTTAGACTGTGCCCTCATGATAGGAAAGCTGTCTTGAGTGCTTTGGCAGGTACAGAATATACATAGCTGTGCCATTCCAGGAGGTTGTAACACAGCTTACTATTGTAAGGTTTGGGGGTTTGTCTGTGGGGGGTTTTTTTGTTTGTTTGTTTTTAATTTTTCTTCAGGTTTTTTTTTTCTTACTTTGTTCCTTGAGGAGTGTGTGCTTTAGTTTCTTTCATTTTTAAAAATTACTATATACATTTTATTCCATTAGAGGGTTAAAGTAAATGGCTTTCTTTAAGTGTTGATACATGCACAGTTCTTTCTTCTCTCCTGGAATTGATGTCTCTAAGTAGTTTGCTGGGCTTCTGATGGAAAGAAAATGCTTCTTGGTCTTTCTAAACACTAGTAATTTGTTACACTTACCCTGTGAGGTGCATCCATGTGTTTCTAATAAACTGAAGTAGGTGAGAGATGAACAGGAGTGTGTATAAGAGAACCTCTAAATATTGGCTGGGGGAGGTGGTGGGAAGGGGATTGTTCTTAGGACTGGGATTGGTTTAGATAAGCCAGTGGAGCAGTTGTTGATAATTGATTGCATTACCTTTGCATTTGGTACACCTTGTAATCTCTCCTGCATTTGGTTCCAAATTGAGAGCTGTGTGTGTTCATTCTGATGTTGATGGCAAACATTACAGCTGTCAAATGCTGCCAAAGCCACTGAGTTACCTTAATGGTTAAAGCAGGGAAGATGGTGCTGGTCAGCAACAAATAATCTTCTTGCTAAAATACTATGAAATTATATTTATTCATATTAGACCTCACAGCTTATAGGTCTTCACACCTCTGCTAGAAATTGCTGGTAGGATGTCAAGAAAATCTGTAGTTCCCCTTTTTCTGCCCATATTTTGTTGTGCTTCTACATACTGGACTTTTTGTAAGGACTTGACTTGCATGTCATTGTACTTTAAATTATTCTGCAAGGAGGTGATGCTGAATCAGATACCTTGTCTTGTGTTGATGGCTTTCAACAGAGCAAGTGATTATGTATTATTTATCCCAAGCAAATATTTCTTAATTTTTGATGCTGGATTTGAGATGTGAACTACATTAGTTTTCTATGCATAGATGCTTTACCTTGGCATTCTGAAACCATGAAGCATCCAAAGAGAATTGGGAATTATTCATTATCTGCCATGTAGAGAAAATTTGGAAAAGTTGTTTTTCAGGCTTTTGCCTTTCTTGCTCACTGTTACAAGTTCTCTGCTGGATGGTCTTCTAGTAGCTAGTAGAAAAGCACATTTTTGGTAGGAATTACAACAAAAAATATTTAACTGTGTAAGTTCCTTATGGGAATAACCATATCCTCAATTTGGGTAACTGTTGATTTTTTTACTCCTGAAAAGAATTTAATGCCATTGGCCAACCTGCAGAAGCCTTAGTTTTCAGCTAAAAGTGTGTTTTAAATTGCCTCTGATGTTGGAGAGAGGCAAATTGCTTTGTAATGAACAATTTTGTGAGTGGAGCAATTAGAACATTTGGAGAATTCAGATTCAGCTATGGGGAAACGTCTTACGATCGTGATTTCAGAATCATGTAACAACTTTACTTTTAACCTGCAGAAAAGCAAAATTAAGTGGTCACCTCCTGGATCTTTAGAATCATCATCCATTACTATCTTGTGCCTCTAAAGCATCTCTCTCAGACTTGTTCTAACACTTCAAAGGGTATGTGAGTTACATGTTGTTGATGGTCCTTAATCTATTTAAATGTGTATTAAAAAGATTTCCTGAATGGGACATGACTTACTTGCAGAAAGTGTGAGTCAATCAAATACAACAATAAAATTGCTAAAAGTAAAAAAAATGCTGTAAATCTGTTGTTCTCAAGTAGTCATACCTACCCAAGATTTACTATGCCTTTATTTCCTATTTTCTGAAGTGTGGTTACTCTGTGTAATACTCTAAAAAGCCAAATGAAGAGTGCATGACAGGGGGTGGAGAAAAAAATGAAGTAAAACCCAGGGGTCTGTTTTGGTATATTTTCACTCATGACAAATGAAATTGAAGAAGCTGCCAGGAGGAATTTGCTTGTATTGTGTTATTCTAGTTCAGAGTGGTCTGGTGCCTTTGATTTGCTGGGCTGCAGAAATTTGCTTCAGGAAGACCTTTATCTCTCCTACCTCGGTCTTCCTGAAATCCATTGCTTTCTAACCAGTTGAATGATGAGAGATTGAGGGAATAACTGGCTACAGACTAAAGGAGAAAATGAGAATTGGCGCCTCACTAATCTGAGTAGGGACTGCATTGGCTTTGGTGTCAGTGAAAATCTTTGTAACTACATCTTCAAAGTGATTGCAGCAATATTAGAAAGAGGTAATTTGTGAACAGCCCCATAAAGCTATGGATTATGGTCCATGACACTGACATTAATTTAAATGTTTGTACTTCTTGGAAAATGGAGGATTTGGTTACAGAGAGTACCTTATTCTGTATTTTTTTTAATCTCCTGTTTCCTTTGGTATCTGCAGAATTGGGCTTTCCATATGGATACCAGATACCATTATCAAAGTCTCTCCTACTTGCTTTCATCTTTTGAATAAATTAGCATTAATAATGGACCAGTACTATAGAAATAAACTATGACCAAAAAGCTGATGTGAACAAAAATCTAAAAGATGAATAGCTACTAAAACCAGCATCATAAGCAAAAGAGGGGCTAAAATCATTGATTTTGGTGTTGTCACCACAGGTCTTACAGTAAGGTGACTGACTGTTCTATAACCTGCAATAACAGCTTTGTAAAAAAACATGAGAATGGGCATAAAAATATCTTGAAGTTTTGTAGCCATTTTGGCGTTCAGCACCAGCCTCTTTAAATGAGTGTATCTTGTATGCTGCCAAGGCCTTTTTGGTTGTATTAGTTTCTGTTTAGATTCCTGTGATGCCTGAGAAACTAAAGCTAATCTGGTTAAATTTAAAAGTTTAAATTACTATAATACCTCTTTGTTATTTTATGAGGTGGCCAGGAAGGAGTTAGTACCTCTTCTGTTTGGAACAATAAAAATGTGAAAGATTTGTGTGGAGCTATAACTCAGTGCTTTGACTTACCATCAGACTCTTCAATAATCTGCCAAAAGTCTTATTTCAATAAAGCAGTTGACTTTGGTGGGAAGGAGACACTTAGCTTTATTTTTTCTTATGCTTTGTATTGAGGCTAACAATTTTAACATATACCTGAGACTTTTCTAATGGGTTCAATAGTTGAATTAACTCAGTGGTTATAGGAACTGCAAAACCAGGGTGTTTGTATATCAAAGTTGCAAAATAAATAGCACATCATGTTTTCTGGTATAAGGGTTTATAGTTCAGCATTAAACTGAGAACTCTTTACTTCTACTGCCTAAATTTTAGTTTTATAGGTATCCATAAGACAAAATATTTGAGGGTGTTTCAGTGATAGAAGTGTGAGGAATAAGTGCTCACCTGACATGTCAATTCTTGAAGTGGTTGCTGATGTAATATTGTCTTTATGTGTTCACTTGGAAGGCTATTTTTTTGGCAGGATAATTGTTTACTGCATAGCCATTATAGTAATTCATGTTTGATGTTTTAATCCTGCTTCTATGGAAAGTCAGCCAGTTCCTACACTTCTATTGTAAGGCTTCAAACAAAGCTGCATATAAAGCATGGGATTTAAAGCAATGCTGTGTTACAAATTATGAATGTAACAATAGGAAAAGACTGTTGTGACTGTGTTTCAGGTGATGTTTATGATTACCAGTGTTTCACACTGAAATAATGATGGGGAGGGCAAAAATGTTGGTGTAAAAGTATTTGGAAATAGAGTAGTACTTTGTTTCAGTCTAGGTAGTCAGTGTTCTTGGGCCGATGCTAAGACTGAAAATCTTTTCAGTAAGTCTGAAGGCAACAACTGGAGTTTTAAGAAGCATTGATATATTAACAGAGGGTAGATGAATGAATATGGGACTTGAAAACCCTGCTTTTTCATAAAAACTCCAGGAGCCAGGAGTACACCATAAGCAGCCCTGCTTCTGCTGCCTGCACTTCTCAGATTTGTGTTGCTGTACCTGTAGTAAAGGACTTAATGTGCAACTTCTTTCAGTCACTTCAGATGCTTTGTTCAGGAGTTCTGTGGATCTTCTTATTGCTCATTTTAGGTTTATTTTGTCCCAAACGTAATGGTTGTACTTTTCAAGTCACAGTTGGGTAGAGTTTTTACCTTGTAATCCTCACCGGTGTCAACATTAACACTCAGATACTGCAAAATCTTAACAAACTTTTCACTCTCTGAGAACTTGAAAAGTGTGAAGGCAGAAGTCAGTCTTTTGTTGTGACTTACAGCTCTAGATGCTGAGGTTGATTGTTCCCATGTCCAGAATGTTGAGATTCTCGCTTACGAAATGCATTCAGAGTCTGTCATATAAGTATATATGCATAGCTGAACATGACATAACTTTCAGTGTTGAAGAGGACATCACAAAATGTAGTCTTAATCAAGTGTTTATCTCCGATATTAAGACTTGTATGCTATTAGTGAACAATATAAAAATTAGGAATTGGTTGAACAAAAAAAAAAAATTCTTGCCATTTTCTGTGTGTAATCCTGGGGTGACACTTTGGAAGATAAAAAACAGTGTTTAACAAGCCTTAGTAATGTAGGACTGTAGAAATGAAATGTAGTAGTGTAGAAATGAAAGCCGAAATATCGTGAAAGCAAAACCCTAAAGTTCCCTAAATCTGGACATGAGCATGTACTTAATTCTTTCCTTTCCTTCAAAGGAGCAACAGGCTACAGTCGCTGCTTTACAAGGTCTTTCTGCTGTTTTACAAGACCTTCTGTGACAAGTGATGTTGTTCTGTGTCCAGAAGTATTTCATCTCCTGAGATGAGGTTTTGGAATAGTTCATAACAAAAGTAATTGATCCATTTCAGGAGTTGGTGAGGTTTTTTTTTTTGTGAGCTTTGAGCAAACTACAGTTCCTTACTGGATAATCTCAGGAGGTGGTTAAAAAGAATAAATTCTTTCTAGATTATAATTTTAATTCAATTACAGAGAACACTAGTTGTTGCAAAAATCTTTGTCTGCAATGTGATGCAGCAATTATAACTGAATTAACTTAGTCTATTAAGAGCAGCATATTTCCATACAAATAGAAGGAACATTCTTTCTCAATGTACATGATGCTGTATTGCTTGTTCCAAGTCTGTCCTGTATAAAAAGCCATTGTAAAAATGTTATGCATCCTTGCTCAACAAGTCTTCTAATATGTTCCCTTTCTTGCCTCCCCTCCCTCTCCCCCCAAAAATAATTTTTTGAGCATCTAATCTTGCTCACCACTCTTTGCAAAGTGAGCAAAGAGTAGTCTTTTTTTACAATGATACTCATGATCATTTCATATATTAAATGCCATAGTTTCTTTGTGCCATGGTTTGCTTAAACTCTGAATTTACTGAAAGGCAAAAATTGAAGCAGTGGGTCTTCTTAGTGTGTTTTTGACAAGAATCAAGAGTTTACAGTGTCTGTATTACTGATTTTTTCCCAAAGATATAGAATCACATAATTGCTTTCTGGAAGTCCATTTTCATCCATCCCACATTCAAATCCTGAATTTGCTGGATGCTTATTTCTTCTGAATGACATGAATGGGTTTGATTCCTAGGAAGGGATCATGTTGAGGAAGAGGAGTAGGCCACTGGCATGTGTTGCACCTCTAGTTGATGTGAATTGTAGCCTTTTCCTTTTCTGCACTGAAATTTCAGTCCTTCTTTATGACCTGCTGTTCTTCTCTGGTAATAAAGGATTAATTTCCTTCTTCTGCAGCTTTCAAAGGTTTGTGACTGACTTTTGTTTAAAAATGAAGCTCACCTCTCCTTCTGCTTTCTGCTGAATATGGGAAATACCACATCCAATTAATCATGTTCTTAAAGCTGTGACAATGTATTTGTGGCAAAAGGGGGAAGGAGAAGAATAATTTTGGTTAGATTACATATTTCAAAACTCCCTCTTCTATTTTACCTGTGTCAAGCTCATTGCTTCAGTTACATCTTCTCTGAAGTTACAGCAGCTACCTATAGTAAACAGATCCTGCTTTAGCCACAGTGGAATGAGGTGGAAGAAATACATGGGACAGGCAGCAATTTTGAAACAGCTTTTGTATGTCAGAGAAGCAGAGATTTGCAGACAACACTCCAAATATACTCCTTGTTATACATTATTTCTCTGTTAACCAATTAAATATATATGCACACACAAAACATATGTCTATATGTATATAACTATACTTCTTGTATCATACAATATATTAAAGAATGACTTAAATTTCAAAGCTATAGTGGTTGTTGTATTTTTTTCCCTGAGGAGAACCCTTAAAAATAGAGTAATTTGAATTTACCAGATGATATATGTTGAAATTCTGAGGGTATTTGTGACTTGCTCTGTGTTTCTGTATTTAAGCTTTCTATAAATCTTTGCCATTGCAGCTGTTTAAAATGTAAGTCAGTCAACTGAGTTCGTATATATATATATATATATATGATACACTTATAGTTGGAAATCTGACAAAATATTTTCCCTCAAGAACATAAATGAAATTGATTATCAGAGCAGTAGTAGTTTGTAATGCACTTCTGAGGATTATACCCATGAGCAAATTTTAAAGGAATAATGCAGGTGGATGGGCAAAAACATTTATGAGTTTATTTGCTACAGTGTATCCTGGAGGCATTTTCAAATCCTTCTCCCTTTAAATATGATCATCAGTCTTAATAATAAAATAATAAAAACTCACTGGGAGATTAACCTTAATAGTAGTCATGGTACTCCAGATTGATACAGGTATTACCTTAACTAGTAATTAGACATTTTATTCTTCTACTCTAAAATAATTAAGGACCAAAAAAATCAAAACTTTGCAAAAAATCACAGAGTTCTAAGTCCTGACACTGCAAACAGACTTCTATTTCTTTAAGCAACAAGGTGCTGTTCCGTAGTGCTGGTTTAGTTTTTCTATTTCCTATTGCAAAATATAGGGAGTGTAATAAGGCCAACGAGTTTGGTTTTGCTGGGGTTCTTATTGGTTTTTATATACTTCAAAAGACTCTTTACCATTTATGAAAAAAGCCACATTTCTAATTTACTTGAGGAGTGTCTTACTGAAAACAAACAAACAAAAAAATTGTACAGGTAGCATTAATTAAATGCTCAACTGCAGCTTTTAGCTGTGCTTCTGCACAAAATAGCTTATAATTTAGGGGTCAAAGTTGACTATCTTGTTTATATTGTACCCCTGATGTTACTATCAATTCCAGAAACCTACTTGGAGAAAACATAGCAAAATATGTCAAAAAACTCTAAGCTGTTACAGGCAAAGGTATATGCTAGAGGTTTAGGGCATTTCAGTTCCTATTGGTGTAAGTAGGGTATGGTCCAAATAATTACTTTTATGAAGCTGTAATTTTTTCCAAATTGTTTCAGTGTCAGGGACTGACTGCAGAGTCTTGCTGATCGGCTCTGTAAAGAGGTTGCCTAATGAGCCCCTTTCTGCAAGGACCAGATGGGTTTGTCCATGCTGACATGCTGTACTGCAAACTTTTTAATGGCCTGAGATTGTCTTGTCTATTAAAACTGGCTGTGAGAGATGTGGCAGGCTTATCCAGCTCTCCCTAGGAGGGTTTTGTCTGATATTAATAAGATGGAAGGAAAAGTGCTAGGCTGTTCAGAGTGTGAAGTTCTCCTGTTGTGTAGTAATACTGGGATTTCTTGGCTGCCAGTCAGGAATTGTAGTTTTAGACTGAAAGTGCAATATATTCCTGTAAAGTAGAGGAAGCACTGACAAACACGAAGATTGCAATTTTAGACTGTGTAACAACAATGGAAAAATTGCATGGATTGTATTTGATTTTTTTTTTCTATTCCAGTAGAAAGCAATGAATGTCATGTTAGTGTGTTTTGTTTTATTTTTTTTTTAGGTTTTTACACTAGTTAATGTAAGAGAGACAGTTGCTGATCTTTCTAAAAAATGTTCTCTGTTTTCATTGCAAGGTATTCTCTATTTTATAACCACTTGAAGAACATTGAGGAAAGTGAAGGTGGCCTTGATAAATTTACCAAAAGTTACAAAACCTTTGGAGTTAACCAACTTGAGGATGGTGGAATATACTGCAAAGAGTGGGCACCAGGAGCAGAAGCAGTGTTTCTTGCAGGTGACTTCAGTAAGTATTCTTAGGAAAATTTCTTCTCCCCTGCACAATGTTTTACATCAATATTCTCTTACTTTAAAGACCATTTTGTCACAATGATGAACTTCTGGTAGTAAAATATGTATGTCATGGCTTAAATGAATAATATTTTCCCATGTGTTGCAGTAGCTTATGAAGGTGTGTTTCTGTTGCATGGTCAGTGTTATGCATTTTTTAATACCCCAAAGGCAATGACTCATGTCACATTGGATCACACTACAACTCGAGGCTGTATCTAAACTTCCTGAAGTTCTTTTTAAAGCTTTATAACTAGACTTTTATAAAACTATATGCAGAGATGCAAAAATAATAGTGAAATAATTTACTTCATCTTCTCTTACTGATCAAGCAACAGTGTTGTCTAAGGATTAAGGCCCTTGAGAATTCTCACCCATCCTGAGAATTTAGACACAAGTTCTGCTGTAAAATGGTAGCCTAAAATTAAACTAAATATTACTGAGAGAGTAGCTACTCTGTTTTTGTGAGGGCAGAAAAGGAAAGACATTAGCAGAATGGGAAGGTGGCAGTGTTACATGGAAGAATTGCTTGGCTTGCTCTGAGAACCAAGAAGACTATTCCCTTTGAATTTGAAATGAAAATATAAATTTGCTTTTTATTTGAAGGCTAGGTACACTCAAATTATGTTCTAAAATTTTTACGTGAAAGTGGCATTCATCATGGCTTTTCAATCCTGCGATACAATTCCTTTCTCTCCTTTTTGTTTAGGGTTTCAGAGAGCGTTGATGTGTTTTTCCCTTTCACCTCTACTCTCTCTTCAGTTAGGTCTGCCAAAGTACTAGGTTTTGCATTGCTGGTTTTTACTGAACAGGGACTTTATCTGTGAAATTATTTTGTTCATTTAACTGCGTTTCAGAAGTGTGAAGTTTTATTTATCTGACTTAGATTTTGCAAAAATACTGATCTAGGGAGTGTTCAGTGTATTTATATTGCAAAGAAGCAATATGAAAAAAAAAGTTCTTTGAAGCAATTAACTGCTTCTGCTCAAACACAAAGCTAAATGTTGGCCATTCCCTGTTGGCCTCTCCTGTTTAAGGAAACTATTGAAAGGAAAATCTCTTTATTTAGGAAGGTTTTTATTTAAAAAATAAAAAATAAAAAAATCCTGTTTTTGATGCAGAAGTCGAACAGAAAAGTTAATGCAACACTGTTTTCAGCCATAATCCTGTTTGATATGACTAACATTGTGAATGATGAAGTAGCTTTTCTTGAAGTGCTGCTTGTCATTTTATTGGAATAGACATTGATAAATAGGTTAGCAAAGTTCTTACATTTTTATATTGCAATCGGATATGTCCTCTAACACTGAGTAATGAGTCATGTACAGTTCACCTACTGCTAGATAAAGTGATTTCAGATGTAGACTGCAAGGCAGTCTACATGTAGACTGCCTTGTACAATGTAGACTGCAAGGCAGCTAGATCAGGTTATTTTCATAGGTCACTTTTATATGTTTAAACATGCAGAAAATTCTCCTTGTCTCTCCTCTACTTGCTGCAGCCCCACCCATTGCTCAAGGTTTTCATGGGATGGGTACAGGTTAAATGTCTCAACTCAGCTGAAGACTAGAGTGCATTTGTTTTAAATATGTATTTTAAGAGATGGTAATATTAAAAACAGACTTTTAATAGTATGTTTAATATTTTCAGAAGATGCTACTACTTGTAAATTGGCTTATCAGGTTGCAGGGGGAAATATATGTATACCAGAATAGGGTCGCTAAACACTGGAATAGCTTTCTAAACTCTACTTAATTTAAAATATTTGATACATCATGTAAGTATGATGTAATACATCATATGAAGTAGAAATTTAGGACTTATGTCTTAGAGTAGTTGTATCTAGACACTAATGAATACAGCAATATGAAGAGAAAATAAATTAACAGAAATTCATTGTGATGTGGAAAAACTCTATTTCTCCTATATATCATTCAGTCTTAGTAAAGTATTCATTCCCAAAGGGGACAATAGTGTACTTGGAAGGCATGGGAGATTGTCATTCAATTCATATGATCTTGAATAATATTCTCATGAGAAATTGGATTGCAAAACCCTAAGATTTAGAGTCAGATTGCTACAGATATGTTTAATTAAAACTGAATCCCTTTAACCTTTCTTTAAGTTTTCAAACAGGTTAAAGTCTCAGACTAAATTTATGATTATATTGTGTTTAAATTGGATATTGGGATTGCTTTTAATAAGATTTTTTTTAATAAAACTTTTTTATAAAAAGATGCATAGTGTAACCATGTCAGGAGAAGTTGGAAATCTTAGACAAAGAAACATTGAATTTAGATGACAGAAGCTCTTCAGGTTTTAAGCTGAAATATGGTGATATATAATACAAAAAACTGTCAATTCATGCTTTTTGTTTTGGTGATGAGGAGCAGTGTTTTCCTTAATAATATGGTATTGTCTGAGAATATCTTAATGTTTGATGTAAAGACAGAGTATTAGTCTCTGCTATTTCATCTTAAGTTTTCTGAGGATCAAAATCTAGTAAAAATTAAAATGGCAAGTATAGGTTGTGTACACAGACCTTGAACTTTTTTTATGCCAAATTTATAATTTAGCTTATAGTTGATAATATCTTTGTTAAGAATTATGTGTAAGATAAACATGAATAATTTACTTCTGTAATTAAATACCTGTGAAGCCTCAGTCCTGTACATGTAAATTTTTTCTAAATGACTTTTATACCTTATAACAGACAATAAATCTTTCCTATTAAGGTATTTTGTCCCAAATTATGGGATTTTTATACCTTATTCTGAGAAACTTGTTATGAATGGGATATGTCCAATTTATAGAAAAATTCTTAATATCACTGTGCATTTTGGGGGGAATAAAAAAAGCTAGGAACTAGTAATAGCACACAAATCTGTAAGTGGATTGAAGAATGAAAAATATGAATTCAGAGATTTCAGAGCTTTTTTTGTCTCTAACTGTAATTGGAGAGAAAAAGTATTGTATCTGTTGGTGTTCTAGTACAAAGCTTTATATTAGAAATGAGCATCCAAAACCATTAAGATTTGTCAATTAGTACTTTCAGCATCTCAGTGAATCAAGTGTATGAGGCAATTAGTCAGCTGAATTTGCAACAGTAGAGGCTCTATCAGCATTATAGCTCCTTCAAAAGCTCTCAGTAATAACACTGAATATTTCATTTGCTTGCCCTATTGCTGAGGAACCCAGTGACTACTGGCAATTTATTTCTCCTTTAAAATTGACTATTTCAAAATAAGTCAATGAACTGTGCATTTTGAGAGCAACCCATGGAACTTATTTGGGAATTGGAACACTCACATGGTCATGCAGGGGCTCAGTGGGTTATCTGTAAACAATTCCTTAATTTTGAAAAGAAAGCTACTGGTTTTAAAAAGCTTGAGAGTAAGTATGCATATATTAATTTGGAAGTCAGCTTTTGCTATAATACATTGGTATATGTGTGGTTTCTGTTCTTTTATTGTCTTCCCTCCTTCCCAGCTAACATTAATCTAAAATGTTGCTGGAATGTCTCTTTGGTTTGGTTTCTGCTTCCTTTTCCTTGCACTAGTGAGGAAGGCTTCTCCTCTGGTTGGAGGGAGGGTAGGATATTTGGTTCTGGGAGGATATTTATCTATTATTTAACTCTGACAGGATCCCTTCAGAGTGAAAAAAGAGTACCTTAAGGCACTGTACTTCATAACTTGGGTATCTGACAGCTGACTAAAAACTTTATATATCAGAATGTTTTGGGTTTTTTTATTACAGATTTTTACTGAAATGGATTCTCGGTACTGTCATGATATCATGCTGAATGTCTTACTGCTTTCTTTCAAGATTTTTTATAGAAAAATACCTACATTTGATGAAGAAAGTCAAACTGTTATATTTCTGTGGGTGCAGATGATTGAAAGCAGTAGACTAATATAAGGTGGCACTAATATACAGGGAAACATCCTATCTAAGAAGTAATGACACTTGTTCTTCTGTCAGTGTTTGAGCTATTTGCTCAATTTCCAATGGCTCAAGCACAGGATCATTAATGTAATCTGCTTTAAAAATTATTAAGGTGCGAGAGGAAGACCTAATTGGCCACTGTGTTGAACAGAATAGTGTCCTTGGAGAATCTCTCCAGTTACATTCTGATTTCATATTCTAATCAAGTAGAATACAGGTATCTTGTTGGGATACTGGGATTTTGATGCTCTTTCCCTTGTTTGAACTGCTACTTGTCTGATAGACTTCAAGGATGCTGTGTGTTTTCTGAACTCTCTATTCTCTTTAGGTGTCTTTAGTTGATCAGAAAGCGTGTGGAAATACAATTGCTGTAAGAGATTTGATTTCACTTGAGAATTCAGCTTCAGTTTATAAAGTTTTTTCACTTTTGGAAAAAACAGCTAAGTTCTTATATTGGACAAAGTCCATTATTTGGTTAATATGCGAGAATAACTCCTTTCCTCTGTGAGAAGTGTTAATTTCTTGTGTGAAACTCGAAGTTCAGGCATGAGCCTCAGAGGTGTATGGCTATATCCTTGTCAATGTGAAAACAAAATCAGAAGATCGAACAAGAAGTCACTCAAATTGTCATTTAGATGGAAATATGCATTTAAATTGAGTTTTTGTCACAAATGGTAGAACCCAAATCTTTATAGCTTTGAATTATGTTCTACATTAAGCTCAGTTCATGATTCTTTGGAATGCTAAGGGTGTAGTTTTGAGCAAGAAGTTCCCTTGTTCCTCCTGTTGCTGAGGTAGGATGTAATGTTTTAATAATTGGCTGGGATTGGAAGATTCAGTCACAGAGATGAGACAAAGTATGAGGCTATTCAAAGATGTCTTCTGTGTTGGATTAAATGATAGCTGAGGCTTGAACTTTTGTGCAGAAGCTTTTGCCTTTGTGAATGGTTTGTGGGTATTCTGTGATGGTGTCCTTTTCCCCAATACCTCTTCAAGCTGATTATTTGAACTTCTGCTGGTAACCTCCTCTGCCTTTTCCTGTTTGTAGTTGTTGGCAGAATCTTTGAAGTCTCTGTTCTCAAACTAAGGTATTTCTTTTGACTTTTTGTTTTTCATCTTCATAATAGTCTACTAATCACTTGTTGGTTAGTTGAGTTTGGGTTTTTTTTTTTTTTCTTTTCTTCCCTCAGGCATTTTGGGCTATGTTTTGCTGAAAAATCAGAAAACCAAGCAGTAAAACTGAGAGAAGCATGAGCCACTCTCTCTTTGAAAGGAATATTCAGTTTTCAGGGTGTTCTATGTTCTTTATGCCTCTGGCATTAATACAAAGCAATGCTTTCTGTTATCATCTTTCTGAGTGAGCTCCTCTTCAGGCATAATTAGTAAACAGTGGGTTTAAGTAGGACCATCTGGGGCAGATGGGTATTGCTTTGCATTTATTTTTAAATCATGAGCCACAGGCTTGCAGTCATGGACTGTGGCTGGGAACAGGAGGGATTAACAGGAGCATCTGGCATTGCTGGCAGGTGAAGGGGAAAGTTCAGGAAACTTTGGCGGAATTATCAACTCTGTCTGTGGAGAGCAGAAATATTTAAATAGGTAGGGAGATGTAACCATTCCCTCTCTGAAGGAGGGAAGAGATGTGGTTTTAGTAGAGGTCATGAGAATCTTTTTTAATATTGTTAAAATTCAGTGGTTTTGGTGAACATGATAAACTCCATGCAGGTTCCCCTGGGTGAGTTTTATGAAAACTGGACCTAAGAATTTTTTGCTCTAACTTTTAATTTTGTTCAATATTCATCAACTGGCATATGTGGTTCAGTTTGTGTGTTGAATCAAGAGATGTAGCTCCATTGCAAAGAGTTTCAGGAGAAGCCATGAAGATAGTGGGATATCTGGGGGGGAAAAGAAGATGGAAAGAATTTAGAGTAATCTCCTTAGATGGGTCTTGACTATCATAAATCCTAACCAGTTTTTAAAGCAAACTTCTTGCAACTTCTTAACGTCTTTGTTACATTTTTCATTTTTCTTCTATTTTCTTTTTTTTGCCTGGAATGTTTGAGACAGTCTAGCTGCTTATAATTAAAAAAAAAAAAACAACTTTTTAAAGTGCTGTTTTCTACATCTTTTTTAGCATGTCCTGAAATAAAAAATATATCTATATTTTACTTTATAAACACTATAGTTTGCAGTTTAGACATTTTATTAAGGCGTATTGCTTAATTGCTAAGGTGTTGTTTGTTTGATGTTGGTCCTAGTAGATCTTAGTAGTATATGTTTATTTATTTTTCTTGATTGAAACTTCATTGTAAAGCCAAGGGAGAGGAACCATCTAAATCTTACTAATATATAAGTTCTTCTGTTGTTAAGCAATATTTTAGTAAATACTTTCCCTCTGCTAATATGTGTAATTTGGCTCCACTATCCAAATACACTTTAAATATGATAAAACTATCATGTAAATAGAATAATTGTTTGCATTTCTGCTTTACTCTCTACTGTAAAAGGAGTAGGTACCAGAATATTTGTCTAGCATAGTTATTTTTGTCACATTGTGTGGCCGTGTTTAATTTGTGTCTTTAACACAGGATTGGCAGTTCTTGGGTTTAAACAGCTGTGCAAATGCAACCAGCAACTTTGAGAACAGTCGGGTCTTTCTCTGAAATGCAACACATCCATACTTTGCTAGGGAAGATTATCCTTTTGTTGCACAGCAGATAGTATTAGTGATTACTGATGTTTAGGAAAATACATATGCTGATGGTTAGAACTTCTTAATTTCTCTACTTCCCCTGCTGTGATTTCCATGGTGGCAAAAGTGATGAGCCTGCTTCAGTTTAACTGTCCGGTTTTTTATTTCAATGCTTTTAACCTGACATATTTAGTAGCAATGTTGTTTCCTACAAGTCTGAGTTATTATTCTTAAACTGAAGGCTGCTTATTCTTCTTTCAGTGGTGTGTGTTTTTGTTTGTTGTTGTGGGTTTTTTTATTGTTTGTTTGTTTTTTTTTTAATTACAAGATGCCGTGGCATGCAAATAGATGAGCATGAAAGAAGATTAACATGTGTTGCTTTAGCATCTTGTAATTCATTTTTTTGTGTTGACTGGTTCTTTTTTGGCTTGAGCCTCTTGCCTTGAACTATGTGAAATAGACATTTCAAGGCAAAAAGAAAAAAGGAATTTTCAAACTTATCTTTTTACTTCCTTCTAGCCTAGAAATGACTCAGTTGCTGAAGTATATCAGTTCAGAAGTGATATCTTCACTGCATTCAGAGGAGTTAACCTTGAATACGCTTACAAACACTCCAGACCCCCTTGGCAGGTGTCTGTTCAGTTGGACACTTCATAATGACCATCCTTGCACATCTCCAGCGCTCAGTAAATCTAAAGAGGACAAAGAATCTTGAATTAGGGGATTTCAGCTTGCTTTAGTTAATTTTTTTAATGACAAAACAATCTTCCTGAAGACTTAAAACTGTGGCATTTCATTTTACTTATTTTGAATGTGTGTGCAGTATCAGGCATAAACATATTTGTGTCTGCTCTCTCTGAAGTTTATTCTGAAAAAGATGGAACTCAGAGTTGCACCTTTGAATTGTAATTGGATGCATTTTAAGATGAACACTTAGTATGATTTTTTATATTGCAGATGGCTGGAATCCATCTTCTCATCCCTATAAGAAGCTGGAATATGGGAAGTGGGAGTTGTTCATTCCACCTGAAGATGGCCGTTCTCCTGTGCCCCATGGGTCAAAGCTAAAGGTGTTTGTTTTAGACTTACTCTAACTCTTGTAACCCTTCTTACTCATTTACTATCCATTTTGTTTTCTTCTAAGTAACTTTATTATCTTCTAATTGTTCTAAGAAGCAGAATCAGTTTATCAGTTTACCTAGCAGCAAAGTGACCTAGAGGAGTGGAACATTAAACATCATAGAGAGAGATTTTGGGAACAGGCATATGTGGCTGAAATGTAGTTGCAAAGTATTGCACCATGTTATAAGAGGAAAACAGTTTACAAATTGATAATCTGAAAAAGAAGAATTAAGTAATGTTTAGGTAAAATCTTTCTGTATTTGATGCAGCTACCTGGTATTAAGATCCTATTAAAATCTCAATATCTTGGTAATTTCTGCAATACATTTAACTATGACTTTTCAGGTGATTTTTTTTTGTTATTTTAATGGAACATGCAGATTTGTAAAACTTCTACTTACCCTTTAGGAATTCAGAGTATTGAGTGGAAAGCTTAAGTAAGTGAAACTGAACACAGTTGTATTTCATGAGCATCCATGAGCTTAAAATACTTTCTTCCAGAAATTAATAGAAAATTTATTTGAGCTGTCAAATGCCACAGTTGTATGCTTAGTGCAAATACACCTAATGACAACTAACTCACATCAGAGTTGATAATTTCTAGGTGAATATTGATTTAAATCAGAGATGTGCTTTGCACTCAGAGCTTGAGTTTCAGAGATACTGGGTGCTAATAGAGGGCAGTAATAAGTAGTAAAGGAAAGAAATGTACTGAAATTACCTATAGACTAGGAACATTAAGAACCTGAAAATATTTTTATAATACTACTGTGTTTTCAGAGGTCCCATCAACAGAACTAAAATACTGAAACAAATTCTCATTTTTCTGCTGAAAATTTGCTTAGGCAAACAAGAAATCTGTTAAAACAAAGATATGTATAAAAATGCTCTGGAAATGCTTACTCAGGGTGTGTGCTTATCTCTATGCTTTTTATTATGGCTTATGAAATAATCTCAGTAATAAATAAGGATAAATTGAAGTTTAGGAATAATCATTCCAGGACGAGAAAGCTGTTTTTATTTTACAGAGCAGCAAAGAAAATACTTGTGTGCAACTCAGAAATGCAGTGATTATGCAGCAAGGTGTGAGAGTCCAGAATGGTTATTTAATATTTTCCATGGTTCTGAGATGCAAGTAGGTTAGATTTTTTGATTGTTGCTGAATTTACCTTCTCTGTTTTATCAACAAAACTCTTGACTCATCTACTGTAGAATATTCTATGCTTTTTATAAAGATTAGAGGTGTGAATGATGATGAGTGCTGATAATTATCAACACAGTAGCAAAAAAGCATAGAATCTTAAATGCTTTTGGAGCAACGTAAGATGATTTTTTTTCTCTTAGATAATCACTGGTCATATCTCTTGATTTTGAAGTAAGGTCTTGATAGCATTTTCTTCCTGTTCAGCATTTTCTTTGAAATAGAAACTCCATAAAGCAAGGATTGCATTATTCATAATTTGTTTAGTATGTAGAATTGTGCTTCATACTGATGTACTTGCAAGATGAATTGCTATACTTCTGTAGTTGCTCTGAGTTTTCTGAAAAGCCAAAAGATACCCACTGGCAGAGTAGAATGTGAGTTTTTGTTTTTAGGCTTTTTCTACCCTGTCACTTTAATTGTGCTTTCCGTGGTCAGTTTTAGACAAAGTTACATGGCTGTCACTGATACTCAAAATACATTACTGTCCTACAGGCTTTTGAAGCAGGACTGCCTGTGTCTACATGTGAAACAAATTTTCTTTGGAGTATATTGCTTAAAAAAGTACCAAATATTTAGAAACTCGATTCATTAGTGTTTGTACTCATAATTGATGGCTCCATCCATATGGAGCTACTCGCTGCCTCATCTGTAGCTTTGCTAAAAATCTTTCATGACACTTTGTTTTTTATTCCATGGTGCCTTCAGAACTGAATTCAGCACTTCACAACTTGTACTTGTGATGTAGTCAGATGATGGGACTAACAGAAAAAAACCTAAAAAGTCTCCAGTTAAGGTAGTTCAAAGATGCTTTATCACAAAAACTTTTGGAGTATTCACATGGGAGGCATGCTCATGCTACAGCTGATCTTATCCTCTCCCATTCTGCTAATGGGTGCAGAAAGCTTCTGCTTTTCTTTAAATTCTTCTTGAGCTACATAGTTCAAACATTTATAATTGTTCATAAATGTCTGTATTTCGTGTGTTAGAGCACAGTTTTGCTGTTCTTTGTTCATGTGGAAGCTGAGAAAATTGATTGTTTGCAGAAAGAAATTGCTATGCAGATTGCAGAGGTAATGTTGAAATAGACAGGCACTGGTGTCTGCACTAGACTAGGCAACAGACATCTTTCTAGTAATGAAAGTATTTCCCATTTTTCTTTACTAAAAAAAGCCTGATGGAATCACAGCTTTAAAAGTTTTTTTTACCAGTATGATTCTTAAATACTAAAGTTAAAATAGTCAACTTCAGACATTATTGTGGTGATTAATCTGTTAGGGAAAGGTCTCCTCCAGAAGGTCCTTTTCTTTAGCTTCTGTCTACTCTGTTTTGATCTTCAGCTCCACACAGGCAAATGCTAAGTTCTGAAATGGTAACAAGGTCATTTCTTTTAAATAAGTAATATCTAAGCCAGAATGGGAAATGGATGGAGTGTAGTCGGTGACACTAATTTAGATCAGGTCACAAAATATTTTTGTGGGAAAATAAATGAGGAGCAGAGGTCAAACGTTTGCCTGTTTTCAATAGTAGCAGGCTGTCTACTGTAGCTCTTCAGGCAGTCTTCTCATAAGTAAATATAAACATTGCAGAAAATGAGTAATTAAAAAACCTGCTGTAAATCTTCTGACACTTTTCTGTGTGAAGAGGTGGATGCTTATGATAGTTGAGTGACTCCCTTGTGAATTTTGACATCCATCTTCAAAATAAGGTTACCTGTTAGAAAAGGGTATCTTTTTTCTTTCTCTTGTGGATCAATTGGGAGCTTAGACTGAGTTAAGTGAACAAATATTGTTGCTATTATGGTAGGGTAGTGCTGTCTTTTAAGCTTCTGACAGATGTCACAAGTGAGCACAGATTTAAACCCAAAGCCAAACGTTATGCTTTAATAAAAGAAGCCATTTTGCCTCTCATTATTTCTAATAAGGTAGCTTGAAAGATGTTTTCCTTAAACATCAGCATGTTTGTCATTCTACAGTGGTAGCAGTTGGGGTGCAAGTACTTACCTTTTTTGGTGGAAAATGACTGTTTTTTTTTCCTTCAGTATTGGATTCTTAATTAACTTTTTACAGGACACAGCAAGCTTTAAAAAAAATTATCATGGATAAACTTTTATAGCATGTCTTATTGTGTGTGGTGGTAATAATGCAGGAGTTTAATCAGTGTTACATTTTGTCCTTTTATGGTTTATTTATAAATGATTTTTGCAACTGTGTAAATGTACCTGTAAATTAAGTTTTCACTTGCAGTTGGCAAGATCCTGATTTTGAAATAGTGTCAGTGGAGTTTAGGGATAGTATTGGTAAAAATTGAGATTTTAGTATCTGCACTGGGGAACTTGCTTAATATTATTTGCAGGAATGCCAAAGAACAATAAAGAAAATGGAAAACAATTGACAAATTGAATCCTTTAAGAATTTAAACCTAGTTGAAAATAATTTCCAAATTCATGGTCAAATTCTAAAATATTTTCACACAGCTAAATAAGAAAAAATGGCAAGATCAGTATTGAAAAATATTGGCACTTATGATAGAGCTACCTGCTGCCCTGTAACATTAACTAGGAAAAGAATCTGTATAGCAGAACCACTAAATTTTATTTTGTGAGCTGGAGAGGATATATTAAAATAGAAGTGATTGTTCAACTTTCTAATAATGACACTACATATGTGATTTATGAAATTATTTCCCGAACAATAATTTTTTAGTCTAATAAACTCATCTGACACCTTAGCTAACAATGTGCTGGGTTAGGTGCACAACTCTATATATGCAACTAAATAACACTTGAATATTCATGAAATGTAGTTAATGTATTTTTCCTAGAAACTACACCTCAGAAAGCGGTGGAAACTTTTTAAAAAAACTCTGCATTCCATTATTTGTTAAGTCTGTATCCTTTTCTTCTTCACATGTCTCTGAGTGTGTGTGTGTATATATATTCTATGCATTTACATGGTGACATTTATAGCTTTTTGAGGGAGTATCTTGTACTGTAATGAGGTGATTAGATTTGGTAACTTGTACAATTGTTAACACAATATTTTTCTACTGATACTCTTGCATGTTTGAGTGATTTCAGTGATTGCTGAACAGGAGTTGTGGGTGCCAAGGCCAGTACAAGATTGAGGCAGGCATGAACAACACAGTTCTTTCATCAGTTTGTACAAAATGCTTTAAAAGTTCACTGTGATTGGTTTTAATAGTTTTCCAGCCCAAATGTATTACCCTTTTTAATACTCAAGTGTGCAAAGGAAAGAACTACAATGAGTCAGAACATTAACAGTTTATTAATCATTATTGAAAGTACCTAAAGAACATTTGTATTCATGAGGTGCTGGGTAGAGGAAAGCTAGTTGTGAAAAATAGTTTTAAAACTTAATCCTTACAGTTTTACCAGTCTATCCTATTCCACAGAGCATGCAGATCTACTTCCTAGTAGATCTGCATGCTCTGTGTTAAACTTATACACCTTGAAAAGGAATCAAATATGGTGAACAGGTAGGTTAATCTGTGTCAGGGAACCACTGCTACTAAAATTCATCAAGTGTAATTGCTGTCACCAATGAAATAGATGGTGTTGCAGCTGACCCTACTGATCAGGAGGTGCAGCAGCAGTACCAGACTGGTGTGGAGTTCAGGTCTCATGCACTTCAAGCAGTCTGCAGTCAAAAACGTGTTTATAATGAGAATGTGAAATCTCAGGAAATCTATTAATAATGGCAGGCTGGTGGCTAGGATTCTAGGGACAGCAATGTTAAAGATGTGGTGGACTTTCAGGCTTGTAAGATGTAAATAGGAACACAGAATACCTGGTTGGAAGGGACCTCAAGGATCCTCTGGTACAGTCATTCTTGAGAAAATCACGGCTTGGTCACGATGGCCCAGCACCCCACCACCCTTAAGTGTCCAATGCTGGAGAATCCAACACCTTCCTAGGGAGATTGTTGTCATTAGGAGATAGGTTATGTGCAGTCAGATGGCTTTTACAAAGGGAGTCTTGGGTACACTGAGCAGAGGTACTAAACTTGATTTCAGTGGAAACCTTCCTGAAGAAATGTTTGCTATTTCCTTACATGTACATATAGAAACACTTCTGATTATTCTGGTTTTTACCTTAGCTTGGGGGAAGAGAGAACATCCTTGCTCAGTTTGACAAGTTCTGTATCACTTGAATGTCATGTCTTAAATAGTCAGTAGGGTGTAAAAAAAAAAAAAACCCAACCCAAAAAACAATCACCAAGTTTGCAAATTTGAACAGTAAATGAAAGAAGTGTTCTTCAGCATCATGGTACATACCCTATGTGGAAGAAGAAACAGACTTGTATGCCGGGGATTTTGAGGTTACTAAACAGGACTTATATCATGTACATTATGCATTTCTGGGTGTAAGTCATGCTGATGGGAAGTAGAACATTAAATCTGTGGCAGTACCTTTCATGTTTCACCGTGTGATTGTGAGCCATGACCCTTCAGCAAGTTATTGTAGACTTCTTTGGGTTACAGATGAGGTTTGCCAGCAGGAAGAGTTGTTATCTCATTGGGAGGTAAGTGGTCTGTTGGCATTGCCTGTTTGAATTTAGTAAACAATGTGCAACTCCTCATGGACTCACAGAAGAGGTTGTAGCACCAATGAGCCATTGTAATGCAGTGGACTGTAGTTCTTTGGAGCCTTTGTTGCAGATTCAGTTCAATTCTTTAGAATATTTTCTTGTTCAGTTATTTTGGCAGGCTTCGTTCTCCTGTGACTTGAAGATTGCACAATTCTCTGGTAGGGGAATTTAGAAATACTCTAAGATTTTTTGGTTTTAGTTTATCCATGCAGAAGACTAATTGTTTCAATTACTATTAGGTGTACATTTAAGCAAGATGTGATTTTTTTTTTCCCTTGAGGAAAAGAGGGAGGCATCTTAAAGAAGAAGAGGTCTTGAAACAAAATTTGAGAGTCCCTATTAAGAATATATAAGCATGGCTGTGATTCCCCTGGGAATTGTTTTTGTTTGGAGGATAGGATCACTCTCTAGGGAAAGCTCCTAGCATTCTCTGCAGTGTGGCACAGCCACCCAATTGGAAGATGCATTCTGCAGCAGTTGTCCTTGATAGAAATGCTTTGTAGTTGAGGATAAGTAATACTTAACGCTTGTGTGCCCGTATTACATACTTCATCAGCTTCTTTTCTACTTGACATGGCTTGAAACAACTGTTAGAAGTTACACTTACTGTATGTGTAATGTGCTTTATTATTATGATTGCTTTTCAAACCATGCTGTTGTACCCCAAGCCTCTTAACTAAGAGACTAGCAGAATACATACAGCAATGCTTCTGTACTATGCATACAAATTTTTATAGTCTTTAAGCTTCATCACTGTTCTTATAGTAACTTGTTTCTGATTAAGTCATAGGGAGGAAAAATATTTTTTCAACTGTATTTTAGAATTTCCAGTTTTCCTTTGATTTATTATTTTTTTAATGGTTTTCAAAATCAGGATTCTAGACTGAAAGAAAAGTTTTAATGCTTTCCTTCACCACAGATGTGTATTCTCCCTTTGTGAAAATAAACTGGCTGTCCCTCGTACCTAATAATGCTGCCCCTGTGTGGGTAACAGCTATAAATCCATGTACTTGGATGATTAAGTGAAGTATTTTCTATACACTTGACTGTTAAAATCAATTGGGAACATTTCTGTGTGATGTTGCTTTCATTTTTAACATCTCTCTGAAGGTTTCCTGGATTTTGACAGGTTGATTTTCCTATGGTATTTTTTATCTGCATAGACATTTTATAATACTAGGCTACTGGCTCTATCTTTTGAATTACTTTTTTATTCAAATAGATAATACAGTATTTTTTGTATTTTTTGTTACTACTAGTTTCTCTTAATTTTCTAAGAGAAGCACAAAAACAGAAAAGGGAGCAAAAGCTTTCATTTTTAACCTGATCTAGTAAACTAGTTAAAGATATTCAGAAGTTCTGCAATGCAATTGAAATACTTAAATCACAAATGGAGCTGCATCTCCCTCTTTTGGAAAATCAAGGCATGACTTCATGAGTTGGCTTAGCATATAGGCTTTTGCCTTTTTTGTATCTTGATTGTATTTTAGTCTCACTTTATTTTCTTTCCTTGAGGGAGAAAGGAAGGGGAAAAAAGGGGGAATTGTGAACAAATATTTAATATCCATAAGTTTAGATTCCAATAGCTGATATCATGATATATTTACAGAGCAAATAAATCTCTCTCCAATGATTTTTGAATGGCAGATTTGTCTGCAGAACTTTTGCTAAACATGTAAACCACCTAAGAAGTACTATTATGTCTGATAACTAATGAATATTTTTTTCAATATTTGATATTAATGCTTGTCTCTTTAGCAGGTTTCTTTTTCAGAGAATAGTTAGGAAGAAAAAGAGCAAACCAGGCAACTGGTTTGTATCATCTGACTCAGTTTTGATAGTAATCATAAATTGATCAGGAAAATAAAAGCTTGGGGGAAGGAATAATGTGACCTGTGTTCTATTACTTTTTCTTTCCAGTGTAGCCAATTTGCAATTTAGGAAGGAGAACAGCCTGGAAGAAGCAACATGCTGTCCATTCTTTCCAAAATTTCATTTCAAGGTTTATGATCAATTCACTGTAAGGAAATAACTTCAGTCTACAAACACCTTGACAGATAGACTCAATTTCTTGGTTATTTGGAGCGGTATGAATAGAGTATGGTAAAGTTTTTCAGTGGAAGTTGAGTTCTGGAAAGATCTCCCATTTTCCGTCCTTCTTGCCCCTCCAGTTTGGGTGAAGGTTCATTTGGGAAGGTACTCCTGAGTTGGGGTAGCTGAAGTGTTGAAGAGCTTCTGATTCATTTACTTCCTTGCTGCCTCTCCTGAGTTTTGTTATAGGGCTGCGCAGGAGCAAGAAGAGCAGAAGCTGTGTTTGCTTCTTCATTTCTTGCCTTCTATTTCTGAGGCTATTAAAGAGAAAAAATTATCTGGCCTCTAAAAATCTGTCAGGTAAAGTGAGACAATTACGGAATAATGCTATTTACCATGCTGTTCGATCCCAGATTTTTGTCAGGCTTCTGTATTTTTATCTAAAGCTGCTTTAAAGTGAACTTTCAATCAAGAAACTCTAGATTCCACTTCTGGGCTCTGCAGCAGGTTGCACTGTGTTATCAGGAAGTGTTCTGCTGTAGTCCTATGCATTAAGGACCAAACATAGCAAAGTACTGCCTCTAGATTCCAGTGCTTCTCTCACAAACCAGTGGTGACCTGTAGAAAGAGAGGAGTTGCTCTCTGGTTTACTCTGCGTTCGTTGAGGGGGTGATGTGATTTTATTTGCTGTTGTAAAGTGCCTCAGTTTACACTGCCCACTGGCAAAAGATCATCAGAGCCATGTGTTCTATCCTGGGTGCTAAAGTCAGGATGGATTCTTTTTGAGGATGAATAGGACAGGCAGGGGTGCACAGAGAGAGGTATTTTCATCTGATAGATTGCAGCATGGTGGGAGTGGGTCTCTTCTCCCAGATGACAAGTGACAGGACAAAGAAGAAATTTCCTCCACTTGTGTAGATTGGATATTAGGAAAGAGTGATCATGCATTGGAACAGGGAAGTCGTGGAGTTGCCATCCTCAGAAGTTTTCAAGAAAACACATGGATATGGCACTTGGGGACATGGTTTAATAGTGAGCACGGTACTGGGCCAGGTGTGAGACTCCATGGTCTTTTCCAACCTGAACAACTCTATGATCTTATTTCTGGAGCAACTTGAGGATGCTAGGAAACGGATGTACAACTTGAGGAAAAAGAGAATAGTAGGATTGGATTGGTTGGATTGTAATAGGATTGGATTGTCTTGAATACAACTGGATTGTAATAGGATTGGATTGTCTTCAAAGACAGGACCTGTCTTTGAAACTGAACAGCATTTAAATCTTAATTTAAATCTTAAAATCTAAGACCAGATATTCTTACAGCAGCAATGTGTCCAAACATTGTTGGGTCAGATTGTTCTGTATTGTAAATTTGTAGTGCTATTTCTTGGTTACCCTATTTATCTAATAGGGTCAGCAAAAGTAAAAATGTAAACTTGTTTTCTACAGTTCATATTATACTAAAAAACTCTTGGTATTCAAGCACTTGTTTTCCATTTTCATGCACTTTTAGAACAACTGAGGGAGAGACGTACCTTGATGCTAAATTTCTAATAAATTTCATGAATTAGAAAATCCTTGTTATCACAGCATCTAATATAAACATTCTAGGGAATCTTTAAGAAGTTATCATGCCCATGTTTTATGTTTTGCATTGAACTTGCTTTTGAGTCAGATGCATGTTATTGAGATGAGATATATTTCCACCTGTATTCCTGTGGCTTTTATATTTGGATAATTTTGTGTCAGAAATTAATAGATCTGAAGCTAATGAAATACTGTAAATTGTAAAATACTGAAATAATAGTTTATTGCCCTTATATAACAAGACACTGCCATTTCCACATTTATATTAAAGCTAGTCCACTCTCTCATTTTATTAGGTATTGTTGGTTTGATGGCCAATTTAATTTCATCATTGTATTAAAAGCCACATATACCAAGAATCATTCTAAGTGTTTTCAAGCTATTAAAGTAATGAAATAATAATACAGTGTTTCAGAGCAATTTATCGGCTTGCATGTATTCATCAGTTATTTAGTTATCATTTTGTTATTTTCATTTCCTCAGCTGGAGTATAAATGATAAAGCACTATATAACAATTTCTCAAACAGCAGAAATATGTCTAAATTCTTTATATATATATATATTTAAAGAACTTTTCCAGAAGATTATGCTTTTAAATCAAAATAAATATATGAAAAATAAGGAATGACAGCATGGCTTTTTTTCTTGCTAATGTTTGAGCTTGTCTCCTAATTAGTGGAAACAGGCAGACACCTTATGGGAGCACATCATAATTAAATCAAATGCTCATGTTTAGATTAGATGCAGGAAATGAAAGCTAAAGGAGTGGTTGCTGACCAGAGTAGTTGTCTGATCTTCTGCAACTGTCTCTTGAATTATTCTCTCACACTGTTCTGAGTACATCTTTCTGTACACTGGGAGCGGGGGTAGCCAAATGGAGCTGATGTGAAGAGAAGATGAAGGTAGGCATACACAAAGAAAAAAGGGATCTGCATAAACAGGTATGAATTTTAAATGTGATAGTTTATAGCCTGTTACTGCAGAGTTTTGTCTGTCATAACAACAGCACAGCCACATTAAGCTCCATTTTTACACATGGATTTACTTTTTATCGGAATTTGTATTTGTGACAAAGCTTTTAAATTTGTTGTGAACCTTTCATACTTTTTATCATTCTAGATCGTCTAAGAAAAAAATGTGTGGTGTCTGTTCATAAAAAGCCAGCAGATTTCCCTGAGTCACAGTAGATTGAAAATTGCCTGAATGTAAGCACAGAGTTTTCCTTTAAATGCCCCAAGACATCCAGAAGGAATTGCTGGATGTACTGTGGGTGATAGAAAAGGCCTGTGTTATTTTGGAAAGGCAGAATAATGGGATACCCAAGAGTCTCAAATGCCTGAAAAATCAAGGCCTTTCAATCTCACTTGCCCGGCATTGGCAGCATCATTACATTAAATGAGACCTATTTCAGCTTCTGAATTGCTCCTATGTGTTACTGCATTTTCTTTATGATACTGGACTGACCTCAGAGTGATGGTTTCCCCTTAACTGTAATAAACTGCTTTTGAGAGTTTCAAACATCATCAAACAGACTCATAACCCCTATATTTAGTTTTATCCTACAACCTACTCCCCATTCCATGAATTTCCTATCCTCTAGTGGATGGGCATGGATCGTGTTGTCACTTTGGTACTAACGTTATTGTGAGGTTTAGGTCCTGCTTTGTCTTCCAGCAGTCCAGCATTTGGAAAATTGGAATGAACTTCTGTACACCAGTTTTTACATACCTTCAAAGCCAGCCTTTGTTGGTGATGTTTTCTCTGACTACACCCATGCACTTGTTTTTATTTAGGTCTGAACGTTTTTCAAAATTAATCACTTACTAGCACTGATGCCATAAAACTCAGGTTTAAGGTCATGTTTTTTCTATGTTGGGTGTACTCGTCTGTGAAATGCACAGCACTTATTACAGTGTTTTGGGATGATAAACTTCAAGATGCTATATGCTTCAGACAGAAACTTTGAAAATACACCCAACATCCCTATAATGGAAAATTAATACCAAACATAAATTTTTAACCTTTGCATACAAAAGATGTACAGCATAGGTTGAGGTCTTCACTTCTGTTGTTTTGCAGTTGTACTTATATAAATTGTGTGTCTGTGTCATGTCCATTTTTAGAGCAAATTGACTTATTAATGTCAGGTTTTGAAGGACGTTTTCATTCTGTCTTTCTGACACTTATTTCTGTGAGACCATTTATTTACATGTATTTATATCTCACTTGGAAGCCAGAATCACGTGACATTCAAAGGTCGCATCAAGGATTTTGAATGCTTACCACTAGGGGAAGTGGGAGAAAACCCTAAACTATTTAGATGACCTATTTTTAAAGTTGATGTAGGCAAATTCAGCATGACTTACTTTGAATTGTCTACATTCTTGTGTTAGATGTTTCCAATGGGAAAGCCATCGTAGAGACTCTGGAAACAGGGGAAGAAAACCTCTTTTTGATAGAGTTCTAAACAGGCTAGCTGTTTTAAGATACTTCCCTCTCAGCGCACAGACACAAAAAAAAAAATCTTGATGTTGTTCTCCTGCTATACAAATTATTAACATATTACTTTATCTCATATTTCCCACAAAGTGGTGGTTAATGTAGATGGTGGCAAGTTCTTTACATCTGTTATTTTGTATTTGTTTTATTCTGTCTAAATTTGTGCAGTGTAAATGTAACTCTTTGCAATACCAGTTTCTTTTTTCTTAAACATTTTTTTGCTGTTTTTTAACTAATTGGGGAGGATGTATTAGTTTGTGTCAGAAATTTGGATTTCCTTTTTTCCCCTGGACTTGTCCTCTTGTTGGAGTGTTTTCTGTAATAACAGGATCAAAAATACAGGGGTTACTTTTAGGTAAGATTTTCTTTTACATAAGTGTAAATAACTATAAAACATGTTGCTTCTGAGGAGGGGCTAAGCTTGTGTCAGTTTGCTTGGTTCACTTGGCATGTGTTTCATGCTATAGCAGTATGCATTTTAAAAGCTTTATTTAGTGGGGGCTGTAGTTTTTATATCAAATGGTGGGATGTGCCTCCTCATATACACTGAGGGATGATCAGGGACATGCCTTGTGAAAATGAAGTAGGTAAATCCCAAGGCCAGTTTGAAAAAGCCTAATTAAATGAACATCATGGTTTTATATATGTTCTTTAGAGAACAATTTTTTGAGTTAATTAGAAAATTTAAAGTTAACTATAAAGCCTTGATGAACTAAGTAGTAGCTGGTTAGGCTGCAACTTTTATGAATTTGTTTTTACTCATTTCAGACTAATTTGGAGGAAAAGTACAGTATCTGTTAAACTGATTTATAGGTACTCTGTCCAAAGTGCTGTGTAATGACTATATTCAGTATTATTTATGCATGTAAAATCTGTAACAGCACATTTAGAGTATACACAGCAGCTAATTTTTATATCTAGACACTGCAGAGAAGGGACCACAAGCTATAATTTGGGATGAGTGGAGCAAGAGTTTTCACCTGCCTTTGTTTTATGTGTGCTTTAAAATTTAACTTATTTTATTTTTTTATTATTATTCTTTTATTATTTTACTTTTATGTAATTGTTTCAATAAATAGCAAAGCCGATATGGGAATTAAAGCTGTCACACTGTTTGCATTGGAGTTCTTTTTGTCAATCTTGGGCTGAACTGCTATTTCTTTTGTGGTGCCATTCAGTTTTTTTCCAGTTCCTGTGCTCATGCTTCAGCCAAGCATGATGGTGTGAGAGTTCTGTCTCAAGAAACTTCAGAAAACATTATTTGGAATTTTTATTTCTAACTTTATTAATAAAATGTGTACAATATCAGGAGAGAGGAATAAGATGATTGATTATAGAACTTGATAATTAAGCCTAGGAGAGACTCTGTAAATGGTATTCACATAAAATTAAGAAAAGTATTAAGCAAGCATAGCTACAAAGAATGAAAATTGCCAGGGATCACTTGATAGATCTGTGTTGATTATGTTTCTGCAAACCAGAGAAGGAAGGTATTCAACTTTACCAGCTCTGGTGGTGTAATTGTTTTGCTTGACTCTGCTTTCTCTGTGCACAGCCCATGATACTCAAAAAATTACAGCAACAAATGAGGAATTGAGGTTTCTGTTGTAGGGGTGAGATTAATCATGCTATAGACAAGGCTGGATATATTTGAAAATTTTTTCTTAAGACCACCTATACTGTAAAGAAAGCAACAAATAAATGTTATGATTACTTGTTTAAAATAAGTGCTTCCCCACTTTTTTTGATATTTTTCCAATATTTGCATGGTTAAGTTTCATTACTTATATTGTTGAATAAATATATCTTGGGTTGGACTCTATGATCTTAAAGGTCTCTTCCAATCTTGTGATAACTTTTTCTTTTGAGCATGGCAATTTTCTTATATGTTTGCATAATAGAACTAAAAGCAGAGTTTTAAAATGAATGAACCTGAACATTTAGATTTTGAGCCTTAAAATAGAGCAGACTCTAAAGTTTTAAGACTGTTCAAGTGTAAACCCAACCCTTAGAATTGTAGATTTCCATCACTTGTTTATGACTCTACATTATTACTATCATAATATATGACAAATCAATGTATTTCTTTCTAGGAAGTTTTAGTTTTATCTATTAAAATTTTGTCTGTGAAAGTTGCTCGTAACTTCTACGACTTCCTGTAAGTCTCTCCTGAAATTCCTGAAAAGTGTAATCCTTAAGTTTGGCTTTGTAGGTGTTTTGAATAAATGCAAAACTAGCACTTGAACAAAATGACTTCTGAATAAATGGTAAAACAAATGCACTGGTGTCTCACAAATGAGGGAAAATAAAGTCAATTTAAGTGACTACAGAACAACAGAAGTTCTTATATTTGTCAGAAGGATGGGATACAGAGATTGGTTGTGCAGTATAACTGTAAAAGTATAAGCTGAAAAAGTGGAATAACTGATGGCTGGTCATTTAATGGTTTTCTGATTTTTTTTTCCCTAACTTTTTCATTGCTTAATGGCTATAATTAAAGACAGTACGTGACTGGATTAATATATCATAATAAAGAAATTTATTTCCCCCCCTCCAGTATAATTTTTGGATTAAATCAATACTACAGCTAATTAATTTTCTGAATGTAGATTAATTACTTCACATTTCTTAAATGTGCCCACCCTTCATAAGCCTGTCTAGTATGAATTATGCTAAAACATTAGAAAAAAGGAATGCCAAGATGAGTAGGTTATTATATGCAGTAATCATCTTATTTCTGTGATGGGTAAATTGGGACAAAATAATAAAAGAAGCAACAGCACCATCAGAAGTGTGATATTAGAGAGAGGAGATAACTTTTATTATTTTAAGAATAATTTGCAAATTGTCAATGCTATCAGCAAGGAGTATCTTCACAGTGTTGATAGAATTTGCAGAAATACTCTTTGGGTCAGCTTTGCTAGCACAGCTAACAGAAGAAATTTCCCATGCAGCTTTACAGTGTTTGTAATATCTTTCTCAGCTTTTTTTCTGGTGAGGTTTTTGGTATGAATTACTCCATTTTTTAAAACCTGTTTTGAATTGTTGGAGTTACAGTAGTACGTACTGAGGCACAGCAATCATACTTGCCCTATTCTATCAACTTCCATTAACCGTCTGCATGTACATATTTTCCTCTTTGTTGGTCTAGATGACCCTTAAAAGGTCCCTTTCAACTAAACATGATTCTGTGATCCTGCCCTCTTCCATGATTTGGTTAAGGATACAGATAATCTATCAAGGCAATGAAAAACATTTGCCAGAGGTGAAGAAGACAATTCTTTGATAATTTCATCTTCCAGACTACCTGTTAGGAATTGAGAGCAAAGACAAGTCACTTTTTTAACCAAAAAAAAAAGAAAGGAGCGGAAAAAAGCTAAACCCCTTTCCTTTTTCATTTGAGGCTTCTTATAATTTCATAGTTTTTCTTACTAAAAAAAAAAAAAAGCCCCATAAAACGAACAATCAAACTAAAAAGCCTCAGTCATCACTTTCTTAAAAAAAGCAGAATTAAGAATTCTGTGACTTCACTTGCTTGTACATTTCTAGGTTTTAAATTTGCAAACCATCTGTGTTACTGTTTTAGTGGCAGCCAAGATACCAAGCAAAACCAGAGCAGTGCTGTTCCTTCTGTGCTGAGGAGAGGGGAGGTGGGATGGGAGGATGTGAGAGAAGTGGAACTTTTTCTTTGCCTTGACCCAAAAACTGTCATGTGCTTCGTGTGTTATCTGTGGTTCCAGGCTATGTGACATTGCTGTTGTCACAGAGCATGGAAAAGAAGATGGAATTATGATATTAAAATTGCCTTACTAGATTGTTTTGTTTGCCAAGTTTAACAAATCACAGTTCTCATTCTAATGACATTATACTGCATGTCTATTTAAATTTATAAGAGCATGGAAAGGAAATAGCAATGACAGGGGTAATTAGGGAACCTAACAGAAATCCATTTGGGAAGGCTTCTTCTCCCATTGCTTATATAAAGCTTATGTATATTCTCACCTTTCAGCTCTTGCTGTTGAACATCACTCCTGTCTGACATGTCTGGTTTACTGTCCCTTTGCAAATCATCCCTGCAGGCAGGGTCGTTCTTCCTTCTCTTGACTTGCATTGTGTGTTTGTGCGTTCTTTAAATTAAATTTCTGTGTAGTCTACTATTTCATTCTGTGCCGTGGCTTGCACAGAAAGCGTTCTGTGAGTTATAAGTGACTGCCTGCATATGTTGTGTTATTTTATAGGTGGTGATTCGTGCTCAGAACGGCGCCCTCCTCTATCGTATTTCACCCTGGGCAAGATATGTGGTCCGTGATGAAGACAAAGTGAATTATGATTGGGTTCACTGGAATCCACCACAGTCATATATAGTAAGGCTTCAATATAATTTTCAAGAGGTGTATCATGTTATCTTTGTATCCCTGTTTGGAAGAAAATAAAAGGAGACTGCAAACTAGTTAAAACAGCTGAGAGATTAAGGGCTTTTATTCATGGCTTTGACAGAAATAGATGACTTTAATGATGGGTGTTTTTGAGCTGCTTTTTCAGCCTCATGTGGAATATAAAAAAAAATAGTTATTAACGTGGCATTTTAAACTTGTTTTGCCACCTGTTAGGCAAGATTGACAGATATTCTGGGACAAGATGGCTGTTCCTGGTAGGGGGGCGAGCAGGGAATTGTCAGTACTGGATTTAAGGATTGGTTATCTGCAAATGCAATGTGCAGTACTCAATGCTAGGTTAATATTCCATGAAGTCAGAAAAAACTTCCAAAATAACGTGCCCATGCTCCAGTCAAGTCCTGGTTTCTTTGTATCAGGAAAATCCTGTCATTGAGTTTAAAGCCCTTTTTCTTCTCATACACTGGTGTAAGGGAGAGAACTCTTAGCATTATATATGAAAAATCCCCTAGGAAAACATTTGGAAACTTCAGACTGACTGAGTGATGTTGTTTCATATTAAACTTTTTCACGTTTTCCTTGAAAAATGGTATGCAGTGGTTTATATTATAGATACTGTAAACTCTATTTTGAGTTAAATTTTTGCATTCACCTCAAATTATGAAGCTACTGCTTGAGAGAGAAAAGGTTACTGGCATGGAAAATATTTTCTTTAAAAATGGATAACATAATGTACATTAACTCTTGTTAAAGTGTGTAGCCTATCAATTTAGGGGCCTACTCTGTGTATGATGCTGTGTGACATCTCAATGTCATCAAGAAAAGGAATGGGAGTGAATAAGAGGCTTGAACTTTTGGGTGCAAACAAGGCTTTACTGAAAAAAATGAAAAGTCCGTTTATGACTAGAAGAGGTATCCAATGGAAATAAATCACCAGAAGTTTTGTTCTTCACATTGTTCCTTTAATTTCTGCTCACATGTGTGTATTCAACTAGTTTTGTTCTAGCTTTTCAAAATTTCACCTGAATAATAAACTAACAAATAGTCAGTTTCAATGGTCTCTGTATTCTTCAAATATTTTCACCCATGTAGAAATGCTGTGTACTGATCTCCAGACTTGGGATTTTTAAATTATATTTTAATCCTAAATAATTACAATATGGGTGATTCTGTGGTGTGAAACTGTATTTTTTAGGAATAAAGTATTTATAAATTTCAGTTAAGAGAAGGCAGCGATTTCAAGTACCTGCAAAAAGCAGGTATGCTTAAAAAATAAAAACCTATCTTATTATTTTCTCTCTCTGTTTTCAAACAAGCTTCATGGTGATTCAGAAGGGCATCAAGTGGAGTGGCTACTATCAGTTTGAACACTGAAGTGTGATTAAAAAAGAGTAAAGGAAAAGTGTTGAATCATGAATATCATGATTCGGTTTCTTGTTCATGAAGGACATTAATTTCAAACAGACATTTGCTTTAACAGTTTAAAACGGTCAATTACTTCTGAAATGTTTGGAATGCTCTTAGACAAAAAACAAAATAAACCTTAAATTGTTTTTCATCTTGTGCAAATCATGTGATTATGATGACACTCCTAAGCTGTTCCTAATGACAACTCTGTTTTTTTTCTTATAGCATAAGAATCCCTCTCCTAAGAGATTAAAAAGCCTAAGAATCTATGAATCTCATGTGGGAATTGCTTCCCCAGAAGGCAAAGTAGCTTCTTATAAAAACTTCACATACAATGTATTACCTAGAATAAAGGATCTTGGTAAGTAATACCAGAAATGCTTGCAGAGATAAATTTTATGTTCCTGTGCTCATTAGAAAAGACAACTGTCAAGTTTCTAGAGGTTTTTTTGAATTTCCCAATTACACGTATTATAAAAATAGATTCTTAGGTGAGCAAAAGTTATAAACAAGTGAAATCTATGGAGAACAAAGACTGAAATAGGATATGTGAATTAAAGTCCATTCCAGATTTTTAAGTAAAATATGATTATGAAAGCCCAGATAAGTATTGCAAGGTATTTTTCTTTTGGCATGGTTTGCTTTCAGCTTGAAAAAGGACCTGTTTTTGTGACAGTCTTCAGAAAATACTTAATTTGTTCTACTAGTGTAAAGCTTAGTTCTAAGGAAGGACAAAAGGGAAATACCTGAATATTTTTTGTTTTGCCAGAATAAGCATGATAGACTTTTTTTATCCCTGAACATTGGCTCAGAAGTATCAGAACAAGGAAACTTTAAATATGAAAGACCTTCAGGAAAAGAAATTCTAGTATATTGGAGAGGATGTGTGAAAGACCTGGTAATGTTATGTCAGGAACCACAGCAAAACTGTTCACCTCAATTTTACTTTAATTATTTTTTCCCATGGTGTCTTTCTGCACTGTTTCTGCAATGGACAATGTTAAAAGTTACTGTCTTTTACTATCTTATGATGAAATATGTATTTTGCACTGCTGTAAAATCATCATGACATCTGTAGCTAAAATCTTTGTGGATGGTGGCTGTATTTGGGTTTGATTTTTTAAATTTTATTTTATTTATCAGAGTGCCTGAAGAAGACATTTTCTTGTAACCTTACATGTTAAGTCAATGTTTTGTGGCTTTTGCCTTTCTCTATAGTGGAGCTTGCAGGTGAGATAAAGGAGTTTGCACTTGTGGAAGCCCTTAATAAAAAGCAATTTTGGATTTTACATTATATATCTGTGACTCCTTACTGCCAAAGAATTTCATTTGTCCCAGGAAGTTAATAGGATTTACAGAGTTAGGAAAGCATTCTGCTTTGCCTACAGTTTTTTCATTGCGGAGAAATGTCATGAAAAGGCTGATACTACCAAATAATAAAAACAGTATCAAATTTAGGGTATACAGAAATTATAACTAATGTTCCTTCTTGCTTACATTAAGTAAACATTTTGGGAATTAAGTATTTTTAAAATATATTTTTAAGGTCTATTAGATTCAGTTTTGGAATGTCATACTTTTTAGGACAAGCTTAAAGACATCACTATATGAGAACTCTAATATATTAGTAGTTTGTAGGAATATGTGCATGACAAATAGCAAAATAAGTAGCAAGCAAATTGAATGAGATTAATTTGATGCAGTGTTGCTGTTTATTTATAAAAATGATGTAAATAAAAATAAATACAACAAGCCTGAATTATAAACCAGCAATGAATCTGACAAATTGCTGGGCTCACACCAACTGTCTTCTGGTTTTAAATGTCACAGCTATAAAAAAACAAGGAAGAATAAAGAATCCTACAGCATCTTGTTGAAAATAAGGGATGAAGTGACTATTGTCTTCAAGCAGAGAAGTGGTGGTGGTATTAGTCTTAATAGCCTGTAGATAAAACCTTATTCTTTAGAGTTTCCTTCCTTAAGAATATACTGAACTATCTTAGTTGATACAACACAAGGTGTCCCCCAGCCCTCCTGGATTGCTTTTGTTCTTGCGTGAACTTGGAATAAAAGTACATTACACTTGTGTTTTTTTCTCTTTGGAAGACTCTTAAGGAGGCAAGAAATAACTATCAAAGTTGGAAAAAAGTGATTTTGCTAGGATAAAAAAGAGCTTTAATATGTCAGGAAGTTACAGGATCGTGTCTAAGATGGAGAGATGTGGGTCTGACAGATGGGCCACTTGGTGGGTAAGGAATTAGCAGGATGGTCACACTCAGAGTTTCAGTCAATGGGTCGATGTCTAAGTGGACACCAGGGATGGGGTGGCCTCAAATTGAAACAGGGTGTATTTAGGTTGGACATTAGGAAGAAATTCTTTATTGTGAGGTTGGTGAGACACTTCAATAGGTTACTCCCCATCCCTGGAAGGGGTGTTGAGCAATCTGGTCTAGTGGAAGGTGTTCCTGCCTATGGCAGAGGAGTGGGAACTAGAGGATGTTCTAAGTTCCCTTCCAACCCAAACTATTCTGTATAGTATGTGTAGCCAGTGGCTAACCCTAACTGCAGGTGTCAAAAGTTGAAGCAGTTCAGGACATGCAGGTTGGCATAGCTAATACTCTGAAATTAAATAAGAATTACACTTATTTCTGTGTGCATCTGGGAGATTCAATATGTGTAGATCACTTGACAAACTGACTGTTTCATTTGTAATGGAAGTATAAACTGTTAGGTAGAATTGATTTGTCAAAGTTACTGAATCTTTAGGTGTTATCCTTTAGGGTCAGAGGCAGCTAAAATGAGACAAGACTGGAATGGATATGTTACAGGTATTGAAAAGTCTTTTAAGTATCGTTAAGGCATTTGTTTGTTATATTTTTTTCTATTATAGGCTATAACTGTGTCCAGCTGATGGCCATTATGGAACATGCATACTATGCCAGTTTTGGTTATCAGGTCACAAGTTTCTTTGCAGCATCAAGGTAGGTTTAGGTGCTCCAACATCTTCACTGTTCTTTTCCCTTCCTTCCCATCCACTGAATTCAGTATTACATGCAGGTGTGTGTTTGCAAGAAAGTGTATAATGGGAGGCAATGGCTTAGGTATTTGCTCTGCCTTCCTCTTAAATCTGAAATCATTTTGGCACAGTGATCAGCTGCTCTGTGAAACACTTTGGATAGGATACAGACAAAAAGTTTATAAGTAATTTCAGCTGCCATAGCATATTCCAGGTAATCCACCTTCAGCAGTCTTTATGCATGGGTTTGGGGTTGTGGAATTCTTGGCAGTAACAAACAGGATGTGTAGGGCTTTCTTTTATGACATACAGAACTGTACACTGTTCATAATGAACTTGATTAAAATGATGGCTCTGTGTGTTCTATGTGAACCCTTTCCCTTACAGGTTTGTAACAGACTGTTCTTACATTTGAGTCGTAGGGTGAAATTACATGAAAAATGAATTCAGGTAGTTGTTAAGAAAATTATGATAAATGTGGAAGTCATAATTTTTTTAAATTTTTTTAAAATCTTTGAGCATCTCAAGTGGCAACCAGGCTAAATTTAGATAGGTGGTTTTTAACAGGCTTAATTAGTTGTAAAAAGATGTGTTGGGCACAGGAGACAAAAATCCCTTATAAAAATAAGAAAATGGTGTAGTACCTAAACCAAATAACTAAGCAGTAAAACAGCAGATGGTGTGTTTTGTGGACTTTGTGGATGTACATTTACTTTTGTAATCATTGCATTACTTTATTCCAGCAATATGAATATATTCTTGTCCTTTATGAGCTAAGGAAGCATTCAATATTAAATAGCAGCTTTAAGTTGTATCTGTTATCTTTTATACTGAATTTGATGAATTATTAAAAAGGGAAGAATAAAACAATCTATTTCTGCAAAGCATTGTGTGGATGATGGAATTCTTATAATGAAAAATGGTTTTAAATGTTAGTTTGTAAGCAATAGCTACTGCTAAGAGGCTGAAAAAATAACCTGTGTACATCTGTAAAGTGATGAAGAAGTGCTGACTTCGATGTAGTTTCCATGATGAAAGTTCAGCATTGCCAGCATGAGTCCTGATTATGCCACGTTGTGTTTTCACAGCCGGTACGGAACTCCTGATGACCTGAAGGAAATGATTGACGTTGCTCACTCGATGGGCATCACAGTCCTGCTTGATGTGGTGCACAGCCACGCCTCAAAAAACTCAGAAGATGGTCTCAACCAGTTTGATGGTACTGATTCTTGTTTCTTCCATTCTGGATACAGAGGCAATCACCAGCTCTGGGACAGCAGGCTCTTTGACTATGCAAAGTGAGTATAAAACATCACTTCAGCTGTGCTAGTGGTTATTATTTCATAGCAGTTCTGTTAAAACTACACTTCTCACCAAACTAGTAAAGTCATTTGGATTGTTCAATAAGTTCAGTATGTGGAGTTAAATTCCTCTACTTGCCTAAATCCTTAAAATCTAATGCTAAATGATAGTATTTCAATTTCATTACTTTCCTGTCATCTATGACTGCCTATGTGCATGTTATATACCATGTGCATTGTATGTATTATATAATGGTGTAGTTATTTTTATTTAAAAACATATTTCTCTATAAATATCTATTTAAATATCTGTTATATAGGAATATATAATTGTGTATTTTATGCATATTAATATTTTCCTGCTATATATAGTATGTTGCATATAGATGATGTTTGTATATAAAAATAAAATGGTAAGAAAAGCTGATGAAAACTTGTAAACACTGTAAATTTATTGACATACTGTCAGGTTTTTGAAATGTAAAAAAAGTTTTCCCCCAGGACAACTAACTCCATTTCAAAAAGCTTCTGGAGGTCAATCAGCAGTTGATACAGAGCAGGGGTCATTTTCAGTAGACATTTCTAGAGACCCAGTTTAGGGCAAGCTTAATTAACCAGTGTAAATATAGTGTGTGTCAAAACATGTATTAATGCCACATGATTATTAGTACTTAATATTGTTTAGTTTATATTCTCTGAGGTATTGGGGGCAAGGAGATTGATCTTGTATGCTGAATGTTTCAGTGGTTTAAATGGAGAAACAGGCACAAGCAGCCAACTTATTTCAGTCTCCTCCTTGCACTTTTTTTCTATTCATTCATCCCTGAACCACTTTGATTCTTCCCTTTCCTTTCCTTTGTTTCTCTAAACATTCCACAATAAGTTTTGTGTAACTTCACAATCTCCTTAAAGCATGTCTTAATAAAATTCTGTATAGAATCGATTGCTTATTCCAGGATAAAGTCTCTTATTTTCCCCTTGAGATGCATAATCTGGTGTGACCTTCTTATTAATTACAAAGTTCTCTTTTAACCCTTTCAAAGTTACATTTGAATATTCCTGTGGTGGCTCATCACAGAGCAACTGTAGAGTTCTGTCTCTTGTTAATCTCTTAGTTGTTAAGGTTTTTGTGCTGCAGGTTCAATTTCCTGTTTTTTCCTATTTTTCTCCCTTACTTGCATGGAATTTTAATGGACTGGATGGATATGATTACGTTGCACTATTACAGAAGTCATGTTACACAGCGTAGGCCAATTGTTTAATGGAACTCACAGTGTCAAATAAAGCAAGTGACCAGTGTGAAAACTGACTTGTGCACTTTAATACTTAATAGGATGAGCTGTTCTTTATTTACTTGTTATTTGGGACAATTCAATGGGTCATTTCAGGGGGAGTTTCTGGTGTGATTTATTGTGATTTAATTATTATAAGAAATGCATTTTAGTCCTTCCTATTAAGCTTTAAATTCATACTCAAATTGTATTTCAAATAATCTTAAAGCTTTAGTGTCAATATAATAGTGTTACACATTTTATTTCATTTCATGCTTATGAGTAACTGACAAGTGTACCAATGTCTCTAGTGAGGCAATGAAATGTGGTTATGGACCTTCCTCTGTTCTGGTTCTTCCTGCTGGAAAAGAAAATGGTGCTGGTACTGAGTGTTTGGGGATATTTATAAATGAGAGAAACAGCCAGCTCCTTTGTAGGTTGCACTTGGCATTGTTAAATATTTCTTCAGAAGTGAAGAACTGCCTTCATGGTTTGGTTGGGTCAGTAATGTGTACCTGTACTGTGGTATTTCTTTTCATGCTATGGCATTGGAAGAGGTTCCAGACTGAATGCTGAAAGGGGGAATGGGAAAGAGCTTTGAGGTGGAGAGGTGAGATTAGAGAATAGCAAAGACCAGAGAAAGTGAAGCTCTGCACTGGATGGCTGTGGGTCCCTTGAAGGTCATTTTCCATCCCCTACCCTCTCATGATATGCAACCACAGATCTGGAGTTCTGTTTTCAAATGTTGTGGAAACCCTTTCTTCCCCTTCAGGCATAGGACGCTGTGAACTTTTTCTAGTCATTAAGGGATTCTGAGGCAGTAAAAATTTCACAGAACTGCTTAAAAAATAGCTTGCATTTTTTCTCCTATTCTTTGTGTGTTCCAAGCAAAACTGTGAAAGAATCAAACTGACTTTGATTCATTTTCAAAGAAGCATTTCATTGAAAATGTTGGGTTTGGCTATTTTTTTCCCCTGTTTAGTCTGTATTGGCGTTCTGCTAGTTTCCATACCAGTGGATGAGCAGCTCTAGTCTGGATGAGGCGAGTATAAAATTTGTGAGAGAGACTCAAGTTGCTGGCAGATGTTGAAAGTTTGCTCAAAATAAATGACAGCAAACACAGTCTGTTGAATGGTCTACAGAAAAGCTTGCCTGCTGAGTGAAATCTCTTCAGCTAGCACAGCATTCTATCCTGTACAGAGCTTGTACTAAATCCCTTTCCTCCTGTAGTGGGAAGAGCTGTTAAATCTACAGGTACTTAAACATCAAATGCAAAGAATGCTCAATTCACTTTGGAATTGAGAGAAACTAATTCTCTACCATGAAGGAGATTAAGGAACAGTTGCTTTATCAGTTTAGTCTGTCTACTTTGTCTTTGAAAGCCAAGATGTAAGTAAGTTTATCACAGCATTTGCAAGATGATTCAGTTGTCTGTGAAGGGGACTGTGAATATTTGCTGTAATAGAATGTGGCAAAAGATCCATATCCATGTTAAAAAAAAAAAAAAAAAAGTATTTTATACCTTGTGTACTTAAATACTATTTTTTAGTAAAATTCATGTAAGTAGAGAGTTATCCAAGAAAAGCAATGGTAAACCTGTTCAACAGACAGCCTGGGTACTGCATCTTTGCACCATAGTGCTACTTAAAAAGATAAAGGCATATTTTAAATTTTTTAATCCATATTTATACAAGTGTTGTATGAAGCAGGAGCTTTTTTGTAAACTGTGAACAATATTTCAAAATTATACTGTTCATGGTGTTGTCACAGGAGAATAACAACTCAATTTAATTGAAATGAGAAATTGCAGATAAGATAGCTGGCCAATAGAATACTTTTTGCTTAACTATTTTCAGTAAAAGAATATAACAGAGCTTTAACAATCAACCAAAAATAAACTTTTATTTTAATAATTTTCATAGCTCTTGCATGTTCTTGTGAGTTTTTCTAAAATCTAGATTTTGGAGTTTTTTTCCTCAAATGTGCTTATTTGGTGACTCTTCTCTTCATCATCTGCATCCTGTCTGGCTATATCTATGTCCATTCTGTTTCCCTCAGCAACCAACCCAAAAACCAGAATTACAAACTTCAGTGAGAATTGCAGTTGATTTTAATATTTTCTGTTGAAAACCAACCTTTTATATCATTTGCTTTGGTTCCTGTTTAATATTGTGACTTTTCTAGCCCTGAATTCATGACAGGGAAATGCTTTAGTATAAAAGGGGTGCCAGAAGCTCTGGACTGGTACTAGTAGGCACTGTACAGTTAATTTTGGAGGAAATTAATGGTCTCTGTTGTGTTCCTGTTAAAGGTAGCTCTCTTGGAATACATGTAAACACCCTCCCATCTTAAGTAAGAATTCTACTTGTAATTAATTTTGCACAAGCAAAATATATATATTTTTTTCCTCCTAAAATCATATTCAAAGGTTATTCAGCTGCCAGGTTCATTAGAAGTGATGTTAGACCCTGGAGACCAGGTGGGATCACAACTAGAGTGGTTGATTGTGTTTTAATTTAAATTCATTTTTCCAAATAGCAGATGTGTCTAAAATAATAATCAGGCAAAACAATTTAAAAATAATTGAGAACAAGATATGACCTAGTAAAGATTTTCCCACAGCACTACATGAATAGAATGTGTAAATGATGTTACCCTTCTAGACTTGTTGAGGTCTGAGAAGCATTGTTTTGACTTTTAAGGCTTTTCCTGTCTTTTCATTAGATTTTGTTGGATTCTATTCTGTCTTTATCCAATTCTGAATGTCAGCAGGCTTAATGATATATTTCTGTGAGCCTTTAGGAATAATGGTAGAAGGAACATTCAGAAATCTTGTGATGCCTTACATTTTTTTTTTTTGGTTTGTTGTTTGTTTGGGTTTTTTTGGGGGGAGTTTAGTTTGATTTGTTTTGGTTTTTTAATACTATGAAGCTTTTCACCTGAGCACTTAGGCAAAATTTTAAGTTATTTCACAGTCTAGGAGATGAATTTGGTGCAAAAGTCAGTGATTGATTTACAATGCAGTTTTAATTTTAATTAGTCCAGCTTTCTTGAATGCAACAGCATGATGAGTAAGAGATGATACTGGTTGCAAGGATTTGGGGCCAGCAGATAGATGTCCCCGCATCTCCTTTAGGCCTTTTTTGTGGCCTGTTTTCAAGGCTTTTTTAAGACAGGATGTTGTGTCCATATTTTTGGGGTTAAAAATCATAACTAGGCCATGTAATGGAAGAAATCTCCTATTAGGTTTTCTCTTCATCAATTTTATGAAGTTTCAAGTGACATCCATGCCAAATGTGCTTTGAAACGCTACAGGTAGGGTTTAGAGTATATAATAAACACTTTGTCCCATGAGCCACAGTTTTACATCAGGGCAACAGATGACTTGCTAGTCCCCTGCTGCCAGTCCAGATGTTCTTTCCAGCTCAGTCTTCTGAACTGCTGGTGGAACAGCTGATTATAGCTCAGTACCTTTTACTTTTTTCTGTCTTTTTTTTAATTCAGTTTTTCTTTATGTGTGTTATAAACTGCCATAGCTCAGAAACTGCTTTTAACCTTGCTGTCAGTGCTGCAGAAACCTGGCAGCTGCCAGGTGTCGAAGCTTGTGTCTTTGTTCTGGTGTAGGTGGCCTCTTCCCCACCTTGCCCCTCCAGAGTGGGGTGGGTCACCTGAAGCTTTTTTCCCTTGTCCTGTGGTGCAGCCTCGGGCAGGTATCTCAAGTGCTCTCTTGCATCTAAAACATCCATCTATGTTTGGATGCTGACACTGTGGCCTTTTCTGCCACCCAGTGTTTAAATCCTGCATAAACCTTACGCTGTATGTTCTGAGGGGAAAAGATCCACTGATTTTGCATGACTTCAGGATCTGACTCTTTAAAGACATGTTTATCCTCTAACGTCTTCAGCAGCCTTCACAAAGCTCGGTGTTTAGCTCTTCCTTAAACAGCTGTTACTCACCCAAATAGTTTTTCTTTCTTCTGACTACTTTGCCAGTCTTTATCTGCCACTGAGGTGATGATAGTAGGGGGAATGAATTGGAACACAAATCTTTCAGAGTTTAGTGTTTGGTTAGTAAAGGTACCTGTCTGGGCTCATAATTCTCTAAACATAGCTGTTCAGAATACGACTGGTTTTGTTTTCTTTCGATTCAGTGATGAATTCTAAATATTAGTGGAGGTAAAGACTTGTTGCCTTCTTTGCAAGCATCCCCATGGTTTGTAACAGTTTTCAGGATGAAATGGATTCACTGCTACTCTTTATTGCTTACACCATTAGCATTTTAAATAGATTTAAGTTGATGCTCTGTGGAGTACCAAGTATTAAAGATTCTGGTTCCTTGACTAATGCTCCTAAGGAAAATTGACACATGAGCATGAGATACAGACTGCAGATAACACGTTCTGTGTGTTCTTGCCATCCACCTGAGGGGTTCTTTATTGACACGTGTTTTAGAGTGCAAAGATTTGACTGCAAGCTTCATGCACACGAAGGATAGATAGGATTTAAAGGCTGCCAGGACACTCATTGCTTCTGAGATGATACCTGAACAGACTCTGCTGGCCAGGCAGGTGTCAGTCAGCTGGGAGAAAGAGACTGTCACTACTTGTCACAGACCCCTGATGATACTGGGTTGTCTTCTTCATTGTTCTGCGCCTTTCCATGTTCTTCCTTTTGAATCCTAGTGCTCCTAACAAACCTGTCTGTAATTTTGCCTTTCTTATCTTGTCTAGTTCTACTCTAAAGACTTCAGTTTTCTCTCAGCTAAGGAATTTTCTTAGAAGGTTAGGCTGTGCAGGTTTTGGGACACAGTTTAAGACAGGAAGAGCAGAGTGAAAAGCAAGCAGGGGTGGCTTGAACGTAAGTAGTGAATCATATCCAGTTGACTCCCCAGAGTGTAAGAACTGAAGCTTTTTCTTCTGCAGCTTCTGAGGATTTGGAAAGGCGCAGGTGGCATTCTCCCAGCTCCTTTTAGGCACTAGTAAGGACATCCAATGCCATGCCATAGTTGTCACAAATATGTTTTTACTGGGGAGAATCTTTGGCCATAATTTCAGCTAGACTAAAGATAATGCAGTGAGAGTTGACAGTGAGAGAGGTTCTCAGTCATGTGATGTCTTTTTGGTGTATTGCTGATTCTAGGGTAATTACAATAGAACAAGGATGTAAGTTGTGTTTCATTATGTAAAACATAAAGCTGTGCTGATTTTAATTCATTTCCTGCCAGTCTTCCTTTACCAAATTAGTTTAGGAAAGCTCTGTATTTAAAGATCTGCATAATATGCATTGGAATTTCATTTGGCTGCCAAAGATTATTTCTTAATGACTGTTTTAAGGAAGCACTTCTTGCAGCATAATAGTGAGATTTTTATTCTTCCCCTCACCCCTCATAAATGTAATTATTTTGATTAAAGATTGTCTTTAAAAACACTGTCTGCCTATGTTCCTTAGCACTCTGCTTCTAATAGACTGGATCTTGATGGTGACTGTGACAGTATAAAAATACTTTATAAAATTTAAACCTTAAAGTTTAAGACCTTTCATGCCTAAAAATCCTTGTTTCTTTTTGTTTTCTCTTTTAGTCATCATTGTAAATGCCAGTAAGCAAACACTTTCAAGTATGGGGACATTGCAATTTATAAATTGCCTTTTTTGAAGGGAATGATTACTGAAAGCATTCACAGAAGAGATGATACATAGGAACTTACTGCAATGTAATCCAAAAAATTTATAATAGTGCAAAATAACAGTTTCAGCCATGATCATATGATTTATAGTATATGGAGTCAAGAGCTGTTGTATAATTGCTTTACTTTTTAATTTTTAAAGTTTTTAATTAAATAAGCTTAATTGTGTTACTGTACTGTACTTTGGTATAACAGACTGAAGTTTTAAATCCATAGGTGCTTTAAAACTGAGCTTCACATAAGAATCCATGTAGCTTTCTTTGAAGTGTCCAGTTTCCCAAATTAACCTCCAACACAGCATTCACAGCTTTGTGGGAAGTTTTTAAAATGTAGCTGCACAGAAAGTGGTAAGGCCATAAACAAGATATTGAGATGTGAAGACAGGCACACTGAAATGTTGCAGTCAATTGTTCTAAATTTTGTCAGGTAGCACATTTTGAAATATTGAGGTGACCACTTGTAGCCAATTAAATTCAGTCATATCTTGAATAAATGCAGTCACACTTATATGAAGTTGTTTATGATATTTCAATAAATATCTAAAATTAGCTAAAATTCCACACATTGCAGAGAATCATTTTGTATCAGTCTAAATGCAATAATGATCTTGCATTTAGTAATCCACACTTGAATTGACAACTTCCACAGCATTCTTACATGAATGCTGCAGCAGTTTACATGAGCAGCATCTGTTATAAATAGAAAAATGTGCTGGAGAAAAGGCTGATGATTGTATAAGTTTGAGAAGAATCCACAAATGAAATGAGGGATGTTAACTTTCTTCTAATAGGGTTTTATACAAAGAAATTCAAGGCTGGACGAAAATTAGGCATGGTACAACTCATAGCAGGGAAAGAAGATGGAAACATTAAGACAATTGTTTGGAGTTTTTTGATTCTATTATGTACATGTTGTATAATGCTCAGATCCACTTGAAATCCATTTTTTGAAAGCTCACTGGAGAGAGCATAAAATAAATAACAGGGGAAAAAAAATCAATTAATAGCTATGTCTACAAAGTAGAAAACAATCAAAATGTTGTAGCATTTCCAAAAGTCAGTAGTGCATGTATGGCCAACAGAGCAGAAATAATCTGCAAATAATTATGTTGATCTGATATATTACTTAAAGTCTTGAAAGGGGTGACATGTTTTTTTGAGAATGGCATAAAGACAAAAGCTCCTGTGTCTAGAAGGTGATTGGAAGTGGAGATAGAGAGCAATGCACCCAACAGAGCTGGGCAGGCTGCTGCTTCAGGGAGTAGCTGTCTCTGTACAAATAAATTGTTTCCCACCAGTAGCCAGTGACTGAGATTCAGTTTGGGATGGGACTGTACTGGTGATAGCATGCTAATATTTAGGGAATTTTTAAAAGGACATACTCAGCTGTTTATGATTTTTTTCTGTAGGACTTACTTAAATGCCAGAATTACTTTGGAACTGTTGTTATCAAAAGAAATTTTGTTAGAGTTGATACTTAAGAAATGATTGGTGCAATTGTAAAGAGTATTTAAATATTTTTTACTGTTCCCATTATAAGAGCAATGGATGGACAGGGAGCAGCTTTTGGCTCTGTTTTGGCTGATGTAGTTACAAGATAAGTCAGAAGAACTGAAATAGTGTATCATGTCAAAAGTGTCTTAATGAATAAGGAAGATACTCTATTAAAAGCTTTATCCCTGGAAACAAGGCAAATTGTTCTATACCAGGTCAGAAAAAAGAGTGGTTTGTGGTTTTTGGTGTTTTTTAAAAGCATACTGTATTTCCTTGGCTACTTTCCCCATGGATTTGCTTTGGGCAATTTCTCGTAAAAAAAAAAAAAAAAAAAAGGTATCTTTCTAGAATTCTTTCTAGTTTGCCGTGAGAACTGCAATGAAACATCTTTGTCCTGGTTCGTCCCAGGGTCTCCTCGTTGATAAGGAGCCTAACTCTTTACCCAATATTTGTATGTATCTTTATTACAATTCCTTGTCAGCTCTTGAAAATTGGTATAAAGTTATCTGGAAAAAAAACCAAACAAATTAATTAATTAGCTGTGTGATTAATTAATAGATAATTTAGATAGCTGACACAAGTTTTTCTAAGTTATTCTACTACAATTAATGAGTTTATTTCAGGCAGAAGAAAGCAAGTGTACAAGTAATATTTTGTAGACCTTACCCCTTGATTTATTTAGTGTTACTGCACAATAATTAAGTCCTGTCAAGTGTAGTTTTAAGGATAGATACATGTGAACAAATAAACGAGAATGAAAAAGCACATCCATAGTCACTACCATGTGCTATCGTAATTTTTTCTGCAGGAGATGACTTAATTTGTTCAAACAAAGAGCTGAGTATGAAGTTCTCTGAAGAGTTATCAAGTAAAAGTATGAATTTTTTTTTTGTATCTATAATATATTTAAAAGAGTGTTTAACTGAGTGTATTTATCAAAAGGCTTCACAATGAAGAGAAGAATTCTCTTTGTGGTCTTTATTTTTATTCTTTATTCTTTTAAGATATGTGAAGAAAGTAAAGTAATGACTGTTGTCACTTTCCTGATTAAATAAACATGTAAGATTGCCTCTTCTTGTCTGCAGGGATTTATGTAAATACCATAGAATTTGTCATTTCATTATGTGGAGTGAGGCCATTTTCCTTTCTCCTTGTCAAAAAAAAAAAAAAAAAAGACTCTACAGCCTGTGTTTTTAGCCCACAAAGCTTCAGAGAAATTGGCAGTGTTCTTTATTTTTTTATTCAGTCCTTTGGAGTCATTAACTTTTTCTCCTCTTGTTGTTTGTATTTAGCAACATTTTGATTGCAGTGTAGCACACCTTTGATTAGGGCATGTATTGTAGGGTATGTCAAATGTATTTTAGTACACATTTTAGCACAGGCTTATTATTAGTTGTATATCTAAATTTTCTAAGACAGTTCTCCAGTACAGTAATAGAGAAAGTGGTGTCTTTTGAGAAAAGTAACCATTTGTTATTAAACCACAAGTGGAAGTGAAATCATCCCTATGAGTACAGTATTGTGTTTTCATACCCTGACCCTTTGCAAGCAGGTGGAAGCAGTGCTAAATTCCCCCTTGTCTTCCCTCCCTTCCCTTCTTGCCCAAAGGCAAAAAAAAAGTGGAAAAAACCATTTTAGTTATTGTTTCACTTATTATGACACCAAGTTATTCAGGCTGGTAAATAATAACAAGAATAAATAGAATTTTTCACACAAAGGAAATATATGTACTTCACTGGCTTCCAGTGTCAAGTTTGTCTGAATGACATTTTGTGACTGTAAACGTAGTCACAGCTACGAGCCAGAAACATTTCTTATTATGAGTTATGTCATAAATATAACAGATTTATTTTAATTTATTTAGTTTTAAATGGACTAGGCTTGAACATTCAGAAACAAGTTCTAAAAGCCGGTGTTTAATGAACCAAATAGCATAATCTTTCAAAATGTTGTATATACATCTGGTTTTAGGAATAATGACTTAGTGAAATTTCCTTTTTCTTGATGAAATTTAACTCTTGCCTTTAAGATTTCATAGATAGTTTCTGTGTTCAAAGAATCAGTGAATTGGAGTAATTAGTCAGCCAAACACTAGAGGAAAAAAATCCCAAAAATTTCCATTGCTGTTTCTCCCCATTTTCTGATTTGAGTGCTTAGTGTTTATTACCTGGGATTTTTAGACTATTCACTACCCTGAAATCTTATAATGTTATATTTTTCTTCCTACAAATTAGTTAGGGGCTTATAACCATTCTAGGGTGGATGGTTAAGCCCTGTAGGTGATTAACAAAGTGAATGCTTTTTTGGAGAGGAAAAAAGTCAACTACGAGGCACCAAAATTTACGTTATCAATGTTTCCAGGCTTCCTTTGCCACCACCTTCTTGGATAAGGGCATTGGAAAAGATGAAAATCTATTTGACTTTGTTATAAGAAATTTCAAGGTAATTATTTTGTCACTGGGTTAATTGGGGAGGAAACTGAAAGTCTGTCAGGAAATGGGAAACAACTTTCAGCTGGATGTTTTTTCTAATCCTTATCCAGCTAACAAATTGGCTAAAAAAGGTAGCGACTTACAGAAAGTAGTGCAAAATAGCATTCTTATAAACTCATTAATTGTGTACTGGAAAGGGAAAATGTTTTATGGGTTTCAACAACAGTTGCTCTTAGCACAGAACCATCCTCACCCAAACTTGGAAAACCAGAAACATTTGATTAGAGTCTGAGGCTTGAGCAGCTCATTTGCCAGCAATGCTAGACTGGCTAGACTGTCAATATATGCAAGGGCAAACTTGTTTTAAACTATTTCAGAGAATCTTAGCTTTAGTTTTCTTTGTATTCTGTCCTGGTCTAGACAACAAAACTTGTTTTCTGTGATATTATGAAGTTTCCACTTCAGATATATTTTAATTAAAAGTTGCTATCATTCTGCTGCCACATAAGCCAGGATCAGTTATAGTTGCACTGAAATATGATCTTAAATAGAGGATATCTATAGTAGGAATAGTTGATTTCATTACAGTTAAAAATCAGGGCGTTTCAGTAAAAGACCTTAGTATTAAAAATAAACATGTTTCCAATGCATGAAATATACTGCTAGATTAATATTTCCAAATGGAGTTCAGGAGCAAGTAGTGCCCCTAAGGAACTTATTGGGATTAAACTTTGTGGATGGCACCAAACTGTGTGGTGTGGCTGACTGGCTTGAGGGAAGGGATGCAGGTCAGGACACAGGTAAGAGGACATGGAGCCATGGTTTTAAACTGGAAGGGTAGATTTAGATCATAAGGAAGGACATAAGAACAAAACTTGCCATGAAGAGAGTGATAAGACATCAAAGAGGTTGTCCAGAGAGTCTGTGGATGCCCCATCCCTGGAAATAAACATTTAAGTTCAGCTTTCACAGGACTCCAAGCTGGTGATGTCTCTGCCAATGGCAAGAGACAATGGTGTGTTAGTATAGTTATTTTTATCTCACAAACAAAACAAAACTACCAAAGTACATACACTTACTTCACACAATATTTTTTTTCTATTAACAATACACAATTATTAAGCTTAAAACCTTCTACTATCTTACTAAACATATTTTTCTCTAATCTTAAAGTCTATCTTAACTAAAGCTTGAACTATTATTTAATATGCTTACTTAATGTACTATTATAACTTTTTCTACTTTCAAACTTTGTAGTTACAGCTAATTCTCTATTCTTTCTAATACATACTTCCCTAACATCCTAAAAATCTTCTTACCTTTACTATTTCCCACAGGGGCGTTGTGACCAGATAATCCCTAAGGTCCCTTTGGACACAGATCATTCTGTGTTCTGTGACCTTGTACAAGATCTCATGCACTAACCTGTTATTGTAGAAGAACAGAAGTTGATTTAAAACTATCAAAATTCTATTGCCTTGTTGTGTGAGTTGCCATTCCATTGTTGATGTGTAAATGTAAATACAGTACTCAAAGCTTTTGCAAATGTGGAGGAATGTGTTTTTTGTAAACAACTTTCTAAGTAACCTTTAGGCAGTTGAATATGGTTTTTGTGATTCCTATCTAAGGACACTAATTCTTCTCTCAATATTTTCAAGATACTATCTGAGGTTTCCATTTTCAAAATTTCATTTCACTGAATTAGCAGGAATACAACTGAATACATTTTGGCACAGTGTCTTTCCCACCTGTCTTTTATGGAGCTTACAAATTTGATGCTTAAAAAAGATAGTGGGTATGTTAAAATGTGTTCAGGTCACAAGAGGTTTTAAAATAGGTGCATAATGCTTGAAAAATAGAATAATGGATAAAACCAAGTATAACTGTTAATACAAAAATTACATTGTAGGTATTTATTCCAGAGATGATTCAAATAATAATTTTGCCATGTATTTTACTAAGCAAAGCTACAGTCACAATCTGTCATAAATGTGTTTATTGTTCTCATATTTATCTTCATGAAATACAAATTGTATAGTTGAAATGACAGTATCTAGTAAGAAATTGAGATTAAAAACTAGGTGTCTTTGAATACAAACCTGGTTTTTTAGGTCTCTTAGATAAAAAAGTATTTAAAAAACATACAGAAAGTGTATTTGCAAGTTCACAACTCTATTGGCACAGCCCAATCTAATATATTTCTTTAATTATATTTTTTGAGGAATGTAACTTCAAGAAGTGCAGCAAAGAGCAAAATACTGTGCTGTGCTTAAAGATGGATTTCTATTTGATATGAACCCTGTACTTCAGATCTCCTGTGCTGGTTTTTGGAAATGCAACAGCTTTGCATTCTGTGCTTCCTCAAAGAGAGAGGGGTCTGCTGCCTGCCTGGGTCAGCTTTGCCATGTGACCCATTCCCCTTGCAGAGTCTCTGAATCTGGTGCTGGGGTTGATCTAAGACAGTCTTCAGGCTCTTCAAGCTTTCCACTGGAAGTGTTTTTCTGTGAAGGTAATAATTCATTGCACAAACTTTTCTGCCCTCCATTCCAAAGTCTGTCACGTTGCTGAGCAGTCTCATCCCATGGTGCTGGAAGGAACATTTTGGACTGTATCCAGAGCAATTGTTGATGCTGAGGATAAAATCTGGAAGCAAGAGAGGAAGTAATCTAGGCCTTGTATAAACTAATATAAAGTGTGAACTTCCCTTAGCCCCTGCTCCCCCAGGGTTAGAAATCAGTAAATAACCATTCAAGACATAGAGTTATTATCTCTGAAGCTTCCTGTGTTGTCTGTACTGGATGATGACTGATAATGAACACTTTCACTCCTCTTAAAATTTTCTTGTCCTTCTGTAAATATGGCATTGCTACCAACTGCCTAGTTGGGATGAAGGGAAGGATAGACTTTCAATCAATATAGACAGGCAACTGAGTCTTCAGGGTTTCAGTGTGCTGATCTCTGAGGCTCTAGAGTAAAAGGATATTCAGATAATATCTTCTAAGGTGATGTCCTAGGTTGGTAAAATGCATAAGTTTGCCCCCTTTTCAGTCTTCTCTATGTGATAATAACTCATATTCCTTATGAGGTTGATTTTGCTATGTGAACATAAAAAGCAATTGACATGCTTTGTTGCTTGAGGATTAAAGTTTTGATTTGGGAATTTCAAGGTAATTACTTTAAAAAATATTTGTAGTAGGATGTGGAATGGTAGATTGATACAGTATTGTATGAGGTGTCATGGTATAGGTGAACTTGAGCCTCACACCACTGCAGCAGCTATGATTTGCCATCATCTGTACACAGAAAAGACTTTTCAATCATCAATGCTCTCTAACTTTCAGGAAAAACAGATATTTGACAATATGTTTGTATTAATGCTGGAATTTCCTCAAGGGCAGAGGTCTGGTCTTTCTTCACTGCTCTAGTGCTTTTATTTGGGATATTTTTAAATGTTCTCTCTTGTGAAGAATTCTGCTTCTTGGCTGCTTGTCATTAGCATGACCTGTTGCTGGTCATTAGCATTAGAAAAAAATAATGCACCTGAATTCAAATTAGACCAGTTTGTATTTGCATTTTGAAGGTACACAAGCATAGTACAAATACTTTAAAGATTTTTGTGTGTGAACCAGACACCTTCTCAGTGTCCCTTTGAAGTCACTTATGTGAGCATAAATTAGGGTACCAGTATTTTAAAGTAAAAAATGAAATTAGGTTTATAGAAAGCTGTTTCAGGCTGTTTCAAGCTTTTAATAAGATGGTTTTTAGAAAGTAGAGCTTAAAAATGTTAACAATTGGCCAGGTAGTTAATATTTTTGTCACTGCTAATGGAATGAATTGGTTTTGAGTGTAATTTTGTTTTCCTATATAGGGAATAAAGAAAGTAGAAGATAATAGTTGTCTATTCTTATACATATATAATAGCATACTATTTCAAAGGAGAAAAAGAACCTCACAACAAAGTAGTTAAATCTCCCTTAACACTTGATTCTTTACCAGTCCCCATCACAACTCTGGTGCCATTTTCTGGGTAAAGTTCAGGATAGTGGTCTGTTTAAAATCAAATCACCTGATCTGTAATAGTTTGTAGCTATTTGTGCTCTACATTTAGACTTATTCTGAAAGCAAATTCAGTGTTGAACAGTAAACTACTGTTTAATTATGGAAATCATAAATTGCATAAATTGTATGCAAATTCTGACAGTGCATCTTTAAAGTTGTGATTTAGTTGTATTTTGTAGAACAGCAAATTTTGTTTGATAATGTGCAGAGTTGATTATATAACCAAATTAACTTAATACTGTCTAAGAAGTTTATTTTGGGAGAATAGAATTTTAAATACTCTCAAAGATTTTATTTTATTTCTGTATAATTTACTTAAGTAGAATATAGGTGGGACAAATGCTGATTTATCCAAATCTGAGCTGAAATCCATGTAGGCTTTATCAACACTTAAAAGAGTTTTGTAATATTATTCTGATACCTTCTCTATTTTTAAATGTGTATGCCTTGCAGGCTCTCTTAAAACCGCAGGTAATTGCCTTCAGACTTACTTGGTTTCTTTTCTTTTCTATTTACCTCAGGAAGCCCACTGAACAAAAAGCATCAAGAGTATTAAATTTCATTACAATAAGTACCTACCAGCTTTGCCTCCAAGGCTGTTCTTATATTCACATTTTGCAGGACATAACCTTTGCTGAGTAGCATTTGAATTATTGCTTCCATTTTATAGGGCAAATAATTAAATGCCTTATTTGATACTAGTTTACTCTTAGCAAGTGGAGATAAGACTAGCCAGAAAAATGTAAACCTAGGACACTGCTGCTTACTTGCAGATTATTTTAAACCCTTATATAATTCATAGTTCATTTGAGGAGGAAATTTCTTTTTGTACATATGGCATTTCAGGAAAGTTGTGTGAATGTATTCATAAATATGTTCAATTCATTGGCAAAATATGAGAGTTGATGCAGAATTAACCTGCACAATTAAAATGAAGTGCCTTTTCAAAGCATCAATCAAATCTCTAAGCAATCAAAAACAGGGAAACTCTTGTTTCATCTTGCTGTATGGTGCTGCTTTGTACCAACAGAGGAAGTAGAATTTTGAGGGGAAAAATGTTAAAATACTTTCATGAACACTTCAGAACTACTGGTTCTATATGAATAAACAATGTGCCTATTTCTAAGAATTCATTTTGCCAAAGTAATTACTGACTCTGAGTCCATAAGTCTAATAAATGCATAGTGCTATTTTATTGTTTGCAGCATATTAAAAAAAAAGTGTTTTCTCCCTGCATAGCAGTGGATTTATGGGGATTAGGATTAATGGTTGCAGAAGGCCTGTTGTCTGGTGTGGCATTCTAGAATTCCAGATTTAACTAAAATGGAAAACCCTCTACATCTTCAAAGCTGCTGCACTTGTTCGCTCTCTAAACAAATCAAACCAAAAAAGCTACTTTTTAAGCGGTGTTCTGCTTATTAGAATTTTTAAATAGAAAAGTGTAAATATATAAAACATAATGCGGATTATGTATAATATATATTAGTATTGTTATATACACACACACACACACACATATATATATACATATATATATATATATATATATATATATATATAAATATATATATATAAAGCCAAACTGCTTCTCCTATGAAAAATAGCTGAGGGAACTCAGACTATTGAGTTTGGAGAAAAGAAGGTTCAGGGGAGACGTTATTGGTCTCTACAACTTCCTGCCAGGAGGGTGTAGCATGGTGGGGTGGGTCTCTTCTCCCAGGCAGCAAGTGGCAGGACAAAAGAACATGGCCTCAAGATTATATATCAGGAAGAATGTCTTCATTGGAAGGGTGAGCCTGTGTGACAGGCTGCTCAGGGGAGTGGTGGAAGCGCCATCCCTAGCAGCGTTAAAAATGTGTGGATGTGGCACACACAGGAATATGGCTTAGTAGTGAACACTGTGCTGTTAATAGTTGTGCTAAATGGTCTCAGAGGTATTGTCCAACCTAAACCATTCTATGATTCTATATAGTACACATATATATATATTTGTCTGTGGTCTATGAAAAATTGGAGTTTTGTCCAAAAAAAGGCACAGAAGTAATTGCGCAACCCTACATCCAATTAATTTACCACTAATAACTTTTGCCTAAAAGAAATTAATATGATTTAGTTTGTGAAAGAAATTCCGATCTTTACTGAACAAATGCTTTGAAATTCAAAAATAGTCCTTTCCCTTTGATTTCTCATGACATTTTCATAGTACTACTTAAATAATTAAGGACTTTTTCCTGAAGGCTGGTCTTGAAATTCTCAAATATTTCTGAGCTTTTTCATTTTAATGCAGGGAATGGGATGTTAAGGCTTAAGCAAAGAACACAACTATTGATAAAAGTATCCATTTGTTTAACTGCTAAGAGAAAACTTTATTTTCAATAACTTATTTGATATAGTCTGTAATTATGTAATATTATTGGCTTTGTAATTATGCTGACATCAATAAATCCTCAATTTCTGTGGCTAATAATAACACCCTCTTCCTGGATTTAGAAGTTAATTCACTGATTCTGTCTCTTCTGGGGACTGATGTAGGGGAAATGATGTGTTACCACTGACCCCTTCTGCTCCCAAGTTAGCTTATGCCCCAAGAGGACGGCTCTTTTGTTTGTTGTCTGTGCAGTCTGTTTTGGAAATGTGGTGCAGTTTGGATTGCTAGACGAAAGTTCTTTGGGTCTATTAAAGACTTTATCATGTTCTGTTGACTGCTAGAGCTGAGTATGTTGCCGTGGAATGCTGCTCAGAGTAACTGGAGTGTGGGTTTTGAGAGCAGCGTAGTGCTGGGAGTCAGGATTGTCCCTTGGTTTAAACAGGCACTGCCACACTGCTTCAGCTCCTCAACCCCTTATGGCTAAAGAGGACTTGGCATCTTGGCAATGATTTTATGCAGATGACAAAGAGGAATTACTTGTGATAAATTAAGAAGGTTGAAATACAAAGGGCTTTATTGTTACAAAGTGCATCTAAGTAACAGGGAAACTGGTCTATACTCATAAGCAGTGATGAAAAAAAGAACACCTCTGTATTATATCTAGATGCTTAGGCCATGAAATAACTTGTACCAGATTTCCTGGAAGTTAGCGTTGCAGTTAGCAATGTATTTATTAGACTTAATGCAAATTTCTTTGTTTAGCAATCTCTTTTGATTGAATTTAAGCCAGTCAGCTGTTGAAATGTTTGGGGGCAGTTTGAGAAATAATGATTTAGCAATTCAGTGTTACTATGTCTTAAGTTAATTAAGCACTAAGAACTGAAACAGGCGTATCATCATAAAAGTCTAGATTCTTATAAGGTCAGCAGTTCTCCAGTACATATTAATAAATGCAATTCCTGAAGGTCAACATTAATGTGGTTCAAGAATTACATCTTCAAACTGTATTAGACACCCAATATTATTTTTTGTCCATAGTGACAAAATTACTGGTTTAAATGCATTGCTTGCATCTAAATATTTCATGTTCATCATGGACTGGAATCTAAAATGCTTATGGTGAATCATTATTTTGCTTTTTTTGTTAGTATAGAGGAAAAAAGTAAATAACGAGTGTGTCTTATAAGCAATTTCACAGGTTTTCTGCTGACCTAGTATAGGAAAGTTGTTAAATTTCTCATCACCTCTTGAAACCAGGTCATCTAGGTAGATGTGCTCATTTAACTTTTTCAAACCATAAACAAATATGGTTACTAGTACTTGATATACTTCCTAAAAATTATCCTAAAGCTGATTTTTCCAAGTTTAGACTAAAGTCAGTGCTAATATTATTATTTATTTATGTATTTATTTATGATCTTCCCTCCCATGTGCAATCAGATGCTTGGAAAACATCTGCTGCTCCTACTCAGGTTTTTGATCTCATAAATTTTCTTACTAATACTTTGGTGCAACAAATTCATCTTGTTTGTTCTTATTGCTGTCATTTTTTCATCTAAAAGTCATTACAATTTATGTTCCTGCTGGTTCTCCATCTTTTCCCAAAGATCAATCTTCAGTGCCAACAATGGTGGAAGAAATTACATTTGTTATCCATTTTGAGACTTATGTGTGTGTTTTACAAATGTACAAATCCTCTTCACCATCTTAAGGACTTCAAGGTTACAAAGTCAAGAAGTTTGTAATGAGAAGAAATAACTTTTAAGTTTGGATGGTGCTTGTAATAATTAATGTACTCTTTGTGCATTCATTATCCTAATTCTGTGTGAGATGCTATTTTTATTTGCTAAAATGCTGTGCTCTTTTCTCACAGTATTTAGCTTGCAGGAAATAGCTTTCTGTGAATTTCATGCTGAGTCAGAAAAAGAAAGAGCAAACATTTGCACAAAATTGCTCTTTTGTGACCAGTTTGCTAGTTTGTAGGACTTTGGATATTTCTCTATCCCTTTCAATATCAGAGCAATCTCTATCTTGTTCATTCTCTGCAAACCATTTCACTTGAAAACTAATAAATATATGAAAGGTTCTTCAGACAAGCTCCTGAAATCTTCCTAGTGTCTTGTTAACTTGTGAATTGGATGGTTTGAAGCAAGAGAGTGTAGCAACAACAAAAAAAAATCTTGTCATGTAATGCATGCCCAGAAAAAGTGTTGAACTGTGGGAATTCACAGTGAGCTGATTAACATTTCCTAAATTTTGAGATTTTGATTTGGTAATATTTTTGTCTTTATATGCACAAATGTGTATCTCTGTGCAGTGTATGCAGAAAGGAGGAGAAATATTAAAATTCTATGGAAGTTAATAAGAATCAACTACTTAGTGAGATCAGGATTTGACTTTATAGTGTGTCCATAGCCTCCCATCTTTTCTTCTAACATTTACTCAGGACTTAAAGCATCCTTCATATGAAGAAGTTTTTTGGAGGAAGGAAAGTGGTGACATTTGTTTGTCAAAATGGAGTTTATTCCTTGTGCCATAATTTCTTCCTGAAATTACTGTTTCTGATGTCTGTTAAATAAAATGTAGGAAGGGTCCCCTTCACTACCCTATGCCTACCATGTGCATAGGTAAATTGTGGTGTGGTTTGTGCAACGTTACCCCTTCTGTCTCACCCAGCAGAGGGTGGCTGGAGAGACCCTGCCTGCTGCTGCTGCTGGGCTTTTCTCGGAACAGAAACTTATTAGGAAGTGGAGTTGTAGCCATGCTGTCTTGGGAAACTGGTTAGAGAGAAATTGTAACATTGGCAAGCGTGGAAGATGTGGGCAAAACCAGTTTCACTACATCATGTGTTGGCTGATTGAGATGGGTGAGCTCTTTAGAGCTGTGGCTTGCAGGAGATGCACGTGAGGGTATCAGACAGGGCTGTGCCATGGAGGGTGAACAGTAGAAAGAAGGTGGGTATCCTTTGAAGCTACAGAGACCAGTGCCCAGGGAGAGGAAGTGATGAATAGTAGGAAAACTGCTCATGGAACTATTTTATTCCTTAATATCAAAATCTGTTCATGAGTGTTTCCACATGCTTGTTCATTTTGGAACCTCTTTTATATTTTGATTTCATCTCCATGCTTTGTGCCTGTATGTATGTTGCACAACATTCTTGATGTTCTGAACTTCACAATATACCTCCTCAGTTTTCCCTTGGTTTACTTTTCAAAAGTGTAAATTTGCAACATAGTAGGTGATTTGGTATTCTATTGGTGACATGTAATTTGTCATTAATTGGGAAAGGCAGCTTTTCAAGAGCAATTATGCCAAAAAATTGCTATAAATCCATAAATCTTGGAGAAAAGTTCTTGCCTATTAAAATTTTAATTCCTTTTCTATAACATCTTTTCCCACTGAGAGTACCCATCTTTAGAGAGGGAAAAGAAAATTACACTGGCAAGCATGGGTAGTAAAATATAGTATATGTATGCAGACACTACCCTGTTAGATGTCTATGTAGATAGTTGAGAGTTTTTACTAACCTCTTACCTCCAGTCTTAAGATTTTGTGCAGTAAAAAGGGAAAGACTTAAAGACAAATCTTTTAGGGAAAGGTTAATGAAAAACGGGGAAGAAGTCATTAAAATAGTAAAATGTACAATACAAGTACCACATATGCAAGTGGAGGACATAGTGAAAGGAGCTCTAGTTGATCCCAAGGTTTTTAAAGCTTAACAAACTTATGCTCATGTTATTTCAGCTGGGAAGTCCTGAGATTCCTTCTGTCTAATTTGAGGATGTGGATTGAAGACTATCGCTTTGATGGATTCCGCTTTGACGGTGTTACGTCTATGTTGTATCACCACCACGGCATTGGTGAGCGATTTGTCAGCTCTGATCTCAGCCCTCCTGTTGCAGCTCTGTTGCTGTGGAAATAGTGCTCTAAAGTCCACTGTTTCTCAGGGGGAGGAAAAGGTTTTTAGCACAGGAGCTAGAGGGGCTTATTGGTAGAGCTTGAAACTAGATGGGAAGGGGAAAGGGACAAAACCAGGCTTGTTAGTGATGAACAATGGGATGGTACACCCAAAACTTGAGGACAGAAGCACTAGGAAGATCCCTCAATCTGCTCCACAAGGTGTCAGCTATAACAAACCACAATGGAAGTGTTTCTGTACCAGCACACACATGAGGAGCAAAAAAGAGGAGCTCCAAGCTTTAGCCCAGTCCTAGGGCTTTGACATGATTGGCATAAGCAAAACTAGTGGGATGAGTCCTGTGGCTAGAGTGCCCCAATGGATGGCTGGATGGGAGCACAACACAGCTGGCACAAACAGGTTCAGAAGATTCCTAAAACATCTGGATGATGCAGGGTGTGATTCTGGGGGATGGTCCTGTGCAAGGCCAGGACTTGGACTCTGATCCTGATGGGTCTCTTCCAGCTCAGGATATTTTGTGAATGATCAAAAAAATCCAGATTTGCTAATTTTCTTGCTTTGTTGCAATGAGGATAGATGGAAAATCATTAATATGGTCTGTACTTATAGAATGAAATACTGTGTTTCATTCTGCCAATACCTGTGTTGGTAAATAAAATACCTGTGTTTTCTAAATAAAAAATACCTGTGTTTTCTAAATAAAACTTGACCATGGTTTTTAAAATTTCTTGTCTTTTTAGGCACAGGGTTCAGTGGAGATTACAATGAATATTTTGGCCTACATGTGGATGAAGATGCTTTGTGTTACCTGATGCTGGCCAATCACATGATTAATACCTTGCACCCAGAATGCATAACCATAGCAGAGGTAAGATCATTTTGCCATCCTCGGTGACATTAATATTGATTAGTGTGCTTTAGGATGTGAATTTCCTGTTCAATATCAAGTCACGCTTTGGGTACTCAAGCAGTGACATGAGCTGAAAAATATTAATTAGTGGACAGACTTTGCCTGGTGGGAAAAAACAACCTGAATATGCACTCTGGGAATTTTCTATGCATTAATAGATTATTAATTAATGTGACAGTTTCTTTTTTTTTTTTTTTCCTTCATCACCTTGAACTTGTAATGAGAATTGTTTTTATTAGTTTATTGCTTGTGCATGATAGCCATTTGTCAGTAGTGCTCTGTGGTACTAAAGATTAACAGCCCTAATGATGTTTTGCATATTTTGAATTATATTGGTATATCTGACAATTACCCTTCAAATTAAATGCAATAAACTTATAGGTGTTAAAAATATGGGGTAATTTAAATTTATTAAGTTTCTCCAGGTTTCTAAATGAGTAAATAGACCATATTACTTGAGTTGATTGAGATCAATTTTTTTGACTGAAAAATGTTTCTGGCACATGGAGCAGAGCATTCAAAATTCTAATTTTCACTGATATTTTGTCTGTATCCAGAAGAAAAATCATTTAAATATGGAGGATTTTTTTCTGTTATCATGTTTAGATAATTCATTTTGTTTAAAAGAAAAAGTGGCATCTATCTGATACCATTAGGGACTATATGGATTTATAATAAAATGGTTTGTGATACTTAAGAGTTCTCTATCTTTAGGAAGTAAAATACTGCTTAACTTCATTTCTTATTTATGGTAAAGTCTTCTATCATAGACAACCACTGCTAAGAGCTCAATGATAAGCTGCCAAAGCAGCATCTGGGGAGCAATCAGTAGCAAACTGGAGGTGGTTTCATTGAGCTTTATGCTTATTTGAAATTAAGTCAGTTAATTTTCTCGGTAGTCCTAGATTATAAGCATTCCTACCAAAGAAATTCTGAGTTTAGTTGTCTTGTATTACCTGAGAATTTTTTTTTTTTTAATAAGATGTGTCTTTGGTTTCTCATGCTTAAGTTGAGAGCTGCTTCTTTTTCAATACATAATTTTCTGCCTCGGGAAGTCGCTACATGAATCATAGAATTGATCAATGTGCTTCATGGTTAAAGGAGAATTTCAGAATGAGAAACTATTGACATAATTGAAAATTACAAAAGGCAGTGTAGAATCAGTGCTATGTGAGAAGAATGTTTTTCTCTGGCCATAACTAATTATAATATATTCCCTAATTAATGTAATTAATTGATGATTTTACAGCTTTTTAATATTCTCTATATTCAGTGTCTTAGTAATTGCTAATTTTTTAGGTGTTACTGAGTATACGCTTGTTTTCCATTTTGGTCTTCTAAATAAAGCAGTGAATAAAGTTCTTTATAATGGGAAGAAAAAATGTTAAGTAAAATTATATCACGCCTGAAGTATTATAGACACAAACAGGCAAAGAAACAGTATGCTGAGGTTTCTAGTTTTATATGCAGCTCTTTTCAAACCTGGTCTGAACAAATGCTTTGAAATTAGCTGTTTAATCATAGCATAATAGAATGGCCTGGGTTGAAAGGGAACTTAAAGATCATCAAGTTACAACTCCCTGCCATGAACAGAGACACCTTCCACTAGGCCAGGGTGCTCACAGCCCCATCCAACCTGGCCTTGAACAGGGACGGGGCAGTCACAGCTTCTCTGGGAAACCTGTGCCAGTGCCTCAGCACCCTCAAAGTAAAGACTTTCTTCCTTATATTTAATGTAAACCTACTCTCTTCCTATTTGAAGCCATTCCACCTTGTCCCATCAATGCATATCCTAGCAAAAAGTCCTCTCTGTCATTCTCGTGGGCTCCTTTCAGGTACTGGAAGAGGCCACAATTAGGTCACCTCAAAGGCTTTTTTTCTCAGGCTGAACAATCCCAATTCTCTTAGCCTTTTCTCATAACAGAGGTGCTCTATCCCTGATCTTCTTTGTGGCCCTCCTCTCACCTGGCTCCAGCAGGTCCCTGTCCTTCCTGTGCTGGGAGCCCAGAGCTGGATGCAGCCCTGCAGGTGGGGTCTCAGCAGAGCGGGGCAGAGAGGAAGAATCCCCTCTCTCTCCTGCTGCCCACTTTGGACACAGCCCACAAGAGATTTGGATTTCTGGGCTGCAAGAGCACACTGACAAATCATGTCTGGCCTCTCACCCACCAGCACCCTCAAGTTTTTCTCAGTGGCTGCTCTGGTCTGTTCACACCCAGCCTGGATTGATAACGGGGGTTGCCCCAACCCCAGTGCACCCCCTAAACCATGTGAGACTCCCATGGGCCCATTTAAAGTGTTTCCAATACAAACATCACAGAGAAATGTGATTCCTGTCTGAAGCCAGCATACGCTGTCAAAACCCCCAACATTTTGGCAGTGACCCCAGCCATGGAGCAATTCATACATTGGTATGAATAGACTCAGTCTATCAATTTCTTTCAATGTTGCTGCCTTCAACTAGAGTTAGAGAAAAGGAACTCTGCCTCAGCTTCCCTTACCAGTTGTCTCAAGGCCCTGAAGTCCTTTTTGATCCCCCTTGGATCATGTGTTGTCACTTCATTACACCCTCTGTGGAAGATAATAATATGTTGTAGTCTGAGGGCTGTACCAGACTAGGAAGTTCCCTGGTAGAAGTACCTACATTTGATGGAAGATCTACTAAACAAACTATTTATTTTTTTTTTTTTTGTGCGTGTGTCCATTTAAAAATTGTAGACATAGATATAAATACTGTTAAATTTGATATTTTGCTTTCCAAAAATCTGGCTTTCAATATTGTGACTAAAGTAGATGGGAGCTGCTTAAATCTCAGACTTGTCCTCCAGACAGGCATCATGGCATCACAGAAAAAAGTTTTTGTTTCATATCATCATGTCCTGTATAACCTAGAGACCAAAAGTTTGTGTCTGTCCTTTCTGACTAATTTAGAAGAGTTATTGAATCTTTTATCACATCTAAAAGTTTGTAAAGAATTTCTACTTCACTGTGTGTTTTTTTACAACGTATAGAATGTGGACACAGTTTTCTATGTGAACCAATGGCTACTGACTGAAGGGGGATAATTCCCTCCTTTGATCTCCTGGCTGTGCTGTTCACACAGCCTGGGATGTGCTGGCCATCCCTGCTGCCAGGCCAGGCTGCTGGCTTAAGCTCCGCTTGCTGCTGGCCCACAGCCTCAGGCCCTTCCTCCCCAGCAGAGCTGTTCTCCAGCCTGGCTGGCCCAGCCCCGATGGATGCAGGAGGTGGCCCATCCCAGGACTGGGATTAACTTGGTGACATGCTGACATGCTGTAGGACATTTCTGCTGATTGATTGCTCCAGCCAGTCCCTCTGGATGGCAGCCTTGCCTTCCACCCCTGGGATGCCATCCATGAGCTTCCTGGTGATCTGGTTGATCTGCTCCCTTATGTCAGTGTCTGTGTCTATGTGTATGACTTGAAGTGTAAATATCTTTTTCACTATTCCAGTGCAGCAATTGAATTGAAAAGTGGATTGAATCCAGCAAATCAGAATGAGTTTCCTAATTAAGCCCTGGTTCTAGTCAGTATTAATTCCATAAATTCTCTTGTGTAGATGCAAAGGTGTTTGTTAATCCATAACTGCTGTTAGTGAGAAGCCATTCCCCCAAAAAGTTAATAAAATTGAGTACTGATGGATATTTTAAAATTGTTGGAGACTTGCATTTTCTGTCCAAATAACTTTAGAAAAGAATGCTGCATGATAAAATTGCCTAACAACATGGTGAAATAAATATTTTGAGAACATGGAATTACAAATTCAAGAATAGTCAGCTTCCATCAATATGAAACTGGAAAATTATGCAGTAAGAGCATGTCACTTTCCGGGACTAGCTGAATCAATAGGTTTGGTTTTGGGAAAAGAATAGAGATTATATTTTTCTTCCTTAGTGTACTTTATATTTAACTTTTTTAATGCAAGTCCTTATGCAAAATATCAATAAACAAAATGAAGGTTTAATTTGTCTTTTGTTGACTACTTTGTACTTGCTATTGATTACTTGGAGCTCAAGAGAGGTAATTATTTCAAACTCTGCATCTGCTGAGGTCTCTTCCTATTTAAATATCTACTATATTAAAATATTCTGAGGTAGAGTATTTGATGAGAAAAGTCATAATGCTTTTCTCTGTAACTTTTGCATTCAAACAGCAAATCTGGGTGTAGTAATAGCTGATTTAAATTTACTCTTTTTTCCCCTAACCAGGTCAATCTTTGAAGCTGTTTATAGAGTGTTTGTATATCAGTATTACCATATGGTGGGAAATATGCAGTGATATTTGCAGTGCTGTGGAAATGATGTTTGGGGTGTTTTATCTGTTCCAGGATGTTTCTGGAATGCCAGCTCTCTGTCGGCCTGTGGCAGAGGGAGGAGGGGGTTTTGATTATCGACTTGCCATGGCCATTCCAGATAAGTGGATACAGGTGAGAACTTCTTAAGAAATACATTCTGCTCTTCAAAGTGGGATGTTTCTCTGTCAGTGCATACACATAAACACTTCTGAATCCTACTGACAAGTTTTGCTTTCTCTTATGTTAATGTGCTATTGAAATAAATTCTGACAGGCTTGAGCACAGGTATTAGAGGCTGAAATGAGATCTGTCAGATGTTATGTAGGTTTCAGGTGAGGAAGTTCAGGAGCTGGGATTTGCATTCCAGCTGATAATTGTTTTCTTAATACAATACACGTAAGCTCAATTTCTTTGAAATGACCTGTATCTTGCAACAGCTGTAGAATGTGTAATCTATATTGAATGTGAACAGGTAGATAAAAAGTTAACCATATGCATATAAATATTAAAGAAAAAAAACCCCAAACAATAAAAAATCACTCCAAAAACATGCAATAAACCCTCCTGACACTGGGCATAGAAATTGGCATTGAATATAAATTGACCTGAAAGTTTAAGCAAAGTAAACCTAGGTGAATTACACAAGCACCTGCAGTTGGTACAGGGGGGTTACAAAACTGAATAATATAAATCTGTAAATATTAATAAATTCTGACTACAATAAGGATTTATATCACCTTTTTCCTTAATATACAGAATCACAAGAAAAGGCATAAAACACTAGATGATCTGAAAAGGCTTCTAGTAATGTTTTAGAGAACATATTTCAGTTAGATAGAATATTGAACCCAAATCCTTGGGATGTCATGATGATCTGAAAACAATAAATGTTTTCTATGACTAATAATGCTTCAATAAATATAGTGTGTAGCTAAGAATGATAATTTAAAAATTAGCTTACCTTTGGCATCTTTCAATTTTCTAACTAGGAGGTAGAGAGTCAATTGAAAAACAGATTTCAAGCCTCTTTTCAGAAGACAAACTTGACAGCTTTTCCAACAGAGACACCATCATTAAAACTTGTAATGTGTAATTTAGACATTTAGGTCCTGGAATGCAGTAAGGATTCAGTTTTTTTAAACAACAGATACCTGATTGTGATGTTTTGTGGGTTTCTAAGTGACCAAAGTAGAGATGTGGAGTTAGAGAAAGAGGTGATGCCAGAGCTTGTTACCATATTTCATGAAGGGAAAAATAAAGCTGACATGGTTGGAAGGGAGAAGTTCAGCTAAACAGTTTATCAGCTGTTATCAAACTCTCCTAGACTGCTTACTCTCTTTCCAGTTTTTAAGTGCATACCATTAATAGGAAATTTTCTAGGCAACTTGCTAAAGTCAGTTTGAAAACTGAAGAATCTCCAAGAGTTTCCATGAATCTGAGGAATCTGTAAAAGTAAGAAAAAAAAACTGTTTGTCACAGAAGTGGTTGTATTTGTTCAGATTCAAGATAGATGTGGTATGTAATATGATGCTACATAGGGACCTTATTGTGTTCAGAGCCAGAATTCAAGGACTTAAAAAAAAGCAGCAAATAAAGGTCGGGGGGGAAATTGTTTAGGAATATATGGACAGTTACAATTATAATGTTAACTTTTACAATGTGATATTTGCCATCTTGGTGCTATTGCCTTTTTATCACTTCTATTTTTATGTCTATATATATTTAAGTTGTAGTGATCAATGGAGGTCTACAAAGTGGTGTAGAAAAAAAGGAACAAACTAACACTGAGATTGAGCGAGACTTAGCAGAGGAAGGAAATAATGTGATATGAGGCAGAAAATTCCTATTAATGGGATTCAATTTAAATTGCTAAAAATCAGGAGGTAGCACCACACTGCCCAAGCTTTATTTGGAAGCTTTCATATGCCAGGGTTGCATTTCCTGATATTATGAACCAGGTAGGTCTGTGCCCACATATTTCTTCCTTGGTTTTGGTGCAGTGCTCTCTTGCAGGTCCTATCAATCACATTATTCACTGTATCAGGGGATTCACATAATAAATGGCAAAACCTGTTGTCTGTGCTTTTTCAGGGAGGTAGAGGAGAAAAAAAGTATTCTAGGTATTATATTTATGTGGGAAAATTAAAAAGAAAAAACAACTCTTTGGATTATCAGAGAAAGCTCATCACTTAAAAACTTGGGAGCGTGAGAATACAATTCACAATCCATTGGAAATTTCTGTGTCATGATAATGTTACATGTTTTTAGTTAAAGCAGTTTTTCAGTGATCTTTCTTTTATTTCTGTAGATAATTAAGGAGCTGAAAGATGAAGACTGGAATATGGGCAATATTGTGCATACATTAACAAACAGACGGTGTGAAGAAAAATACATTGCTTATGCAGAGAGTCACGACCAGGTATTTTCAGCTGTTTGTTTGTTCATAACCAAGTAAAAGATCTTGTTTAGAAGTTTGGTGTTTTGTTTGTTTTGTTTTTTAAATGAGAAAAGACTTCAGGAGGATGGCAAGAATTTCAAAAAGAGGTAGATTTGGACTAGTGCTCTTTTTTTTGTACTTTTCTTTTTGCTTGTTTGTTTAGTTTAGGTTTTTGAGGGGGGCTTGGGTTGGGTTATTTTTGTTTGTTTTTCTGTGTTTTTTATTTTACAATCCTTCATTTTAGTAAAAGAATCCTCCTTGGAGTGTATGGGTAATATTAACTTATCAGTTTTCTTTTGTTTTTAAGAAATGAGTTGTAGCTTCTTGTTTTGCCCTCCGTAGAACATAGGAAGGCGTATAATCCAAGCTTTTGAAAATCCTCTTTCCATTAAGTAAACTGGAACACTACTTATGATAAGCATAAGCAATATGCCATTTTAAGAAATTTGTTTGTGACTTCTTTTCCCTTTGTGAAGGTCTTTCCTCTCTGGAAGGATTGAAAACATCCTTTTTTGAGACCTAAATGAAATATGCTGTAATAGTGTGGTTCAAAGCACAGCAATTAAAATAGTTCTGTGTGTGGAAAAAAGAAAAAGTGAATTTGGATAGCAGTCATCTCCCACAATCTTTTTAACCCTTGTTTCTGAAGAGTCAGAAAACATGTAATTTGGGAATTGTACAATTAGCATCTTTAAACCTTTCATTAAAAAATGTATATTTTATTTAAGTAACCTATTTTTCCTTTATATAATAGAGGTTGATATTCCATTTTCTGCACTTTCTACAATAAATATCAACAGAAATGTCCAAAACAAGTTGTATATTTTAAAAAGAGCATTCTGAGTTTACCGTTCATTATATCCATTTTGTGTACCTCTTTAGACTCTAATCTCAGAGTCTGTTACAGTGTTCATTTAATGCATGATCTTGATAAAGAACTTCAGAAATTACTTGGAAATGTATATTATTCTATAAGCTGCTTTCATCAAAGCTGATGCTTCACCCTAAAGCACAACATATAGCATTACTGTTACTGTTCTTTTATTTCATGGTGATTTCTAGCAATTGAGTTGTTTTCCATATCACTTTGTGTTTTCAGTTGAGAATGTCATACTTAGAGAAAAAAAAATCTCATTATTTTTAATTAAAAGAAAAATATGATTACAGACGTGCATCAGGCTGATATGTGAAAAGTAGGCTAGAGAAACCAAAAGTGTGGATAAAATTCAGTCTGAAGATGCCTGAAGTGATGCATGTGAGGGTACAATCCTGGTTTCTTATATGTTGTAATGGGCTATGAGCTGACTGTTGCCAGTCTGAATACAAGGCCATGTGGTTATAAGAAGAGTGTAAAAATAGCAACTCCAAATCTAATAGCTGTCAAAAAAGCAGATGCAGTCCTGGAATTATTATGAGTGGAATAGAGCAAAGGGCACAATCGGCATGCCACTGCAGTCTTTCCTGGTTTGTGTGCATCTTCAATGTTGGAGACAGGTTTGGTTCTGAATCTTGAAGGATATACAGCATAACTGGAAAGAATGCTGTGGAGAGGAATAGCAGGTGTGGATTGATTTTCATAAGAAAAAAAAAGAACTAAAAAGAATAAGATTATTTGGGGTAGCAAAGAGATCATTGAAGGGGGAAATATATCCATTTATATAATCACAGCTGCCACAGAAAACATGAATAGGGAAACACTTAGCTGGTCTTCCAATGGAAAAATTAGGGGACATTAAATAGCACTAACAAATGCCACATTCTGAGTCCAGAAAATAGTTGTTCATTGCAGTCTTCAGTCTTCTCATTGTCGCATAGGAATTTTTTTTCTCTAAATAGAGTATTTTTTACTTAAGGGAATAATCTATATATGCTGTTATATTGTCAGCTGGAAAATAAAAGGATGATGGTGCTTTGCAGCTAGGCCTGTTTACAATCCATCTGTATCTCTGGCATTTAGTAAATTTTCATTCAAGGGTATAAAACAAGAATTGGGCTAATTGAAAAAAAAATCAGCTATTTACATATAAATGCTGCAAAATGTTTTCCACTACCTGCCTGCTAATATATTGAATAGCATTTTGTGGCCTTTCTCTAGCAGCAGTGAGCACTAGCAAGTTAGTAATTCAGTATTTTCTTTTCTGTGAAATCACAGAAAACCAATCACATTCTTGATTGCATACAAGTGAATGCTTCATATTCACTGCATGTCTGAATCAGAGTTTTGTTTATACCCATGTATTTTTACATTCCAGGAACTTTTACTTTAGGTGTTCACTTTCTTATTTTCTGTGTTTCCTATAAAAATTCCCAAATGGTAGGTCAGTTGTGACTTACTGAGTTGATGCTGATATTTCATGTTTGATATCTGTAGGTGAAAAAGTTCTTAGAAGTAGTTATGCAGTATGATCCCATTAGGTGAAATGTAGGATCAGGAATTAGACAGATGCTAGTCTGTTACCATTATACACTGAATCCCATCAGCCCAGGAGCCCCAGTAACAGTGGAGAGGGTTGTAAGGGGAAAACAGACAACTGCGGCTGACATCCAGTTCAGGCTCAGCTCATGGACATCCCTGCCTCAGTTTTTGGCAGAAGACACAATGCACATCACACAATACACAGATGCAGGGATCATGCAGAGATCAGAATGGGTCAGTAGGGTCACCATGACTTGATGATTGTTGGCAGTGGCAGGATGTTTTCTTCAGGAACAGGGACTGGATCATGCACACTGAGCCATGTCCTTGGCTTCTCAGTCGTCTTGCAAGTCCTCCCCCTATGACACAGACCACCTGTTTAAAAAAAAAACACAAAAACTTAGAAACACTTCTATTACACCCAAGGGTTTTCTTCAGTGTCTTTCTGCACTGTTCTAGGCGCTGGTTGGTGATAAGACACTGGCCTTTCGCCTGATGGATGCAGAGATGTACACAAACATGAGTGTGCTCATGCCTCTGACACCAGTTATTGATCGTGGGATACAGCTTCATAAAATGATTCGTCTCATTACTCATGCACTCGGAGGAGAGAGCTATCTGAACTTCATGGGTAAGTAATCTCAGGAAAAAGTCTCTCATTTTCTCATCTACAGAATGCGTGGCAGGGAAATGAAATGATCTGACATCGTCTTAGAGCCACGGTATTTATCACAGTGCTGAAATTTGGAGCATAAATGCTTTTATAGATTTATTACAAAAGGTAATATGCATTGTTTTTCTGTCTGTAAGATGTATGATAAGACAAGAAAATAAAATCAAGATGGTTTCTAACTGTAAGAGAAATAACTTTTACAACTCAGATTAGTATTTTAATAGTTGTTCTGCAAGTTTGTCAGGTGGTGAGCTGTGGCTCACGAAGCTGGATTGTATTTTGTCTCTGTTCTTTTCCTCTCTTAAATTTTTTAGGGTAACAATGAATTTATTAAGGATATCTCTGTGCTTATTTCAGCTGTTAATTGTCAGGAAGTAGTCTGGAATCAGTTGACCTATTTCATTGCTTCTTAGTGCTTAATGAGGTAGGCAAGGACAAATCACGGACACAGGAGGTACATTGTACCATCAAAGCACAGAAATTGGAAGATTTAGTGGTACTTTCTTCTGGTCCATCAACTGTAAAATAAAACAGTTGAGTTACTTCCTAAGCACAGTTGCTACAAGAAAGTTCAATTGTTAGTCTAATTTAACCAGCAAGTTACAGTTTCATGTAGTCATCTTAAAAGTTGAATATTTCTAATGGAAATTTCCAAAGCTATTTATACTTTCTGTTCTTTGCCACGTTAATTTGTTTAATTTCTTTGCAAAATAGTTCTTACTTTACAGTAAAAAATTTGTTATGTGGTCAGACAAGTTCTGTATAGCATTTGTGATAGTCTCACGGGGAACAAAAGGGCTGAAAGCCTGTTACAAAATCACCATCTCAGTTTTCTGATTATGTAACATGTGAAAATTACAGAAATGTTAGCTTAGTACTGTCTTCTATTTTGTGGTTAAATGTGTTGTTATATAAAGTTCAAGGGGACCGTTGGATGTATATTGCCCTTCTTCCATAATGGTGTATTTAGCATATTTTCTGATTAAAAATCTGGAGAACATAAGACAATGGTGACACTGGACTTAAGTTTACCTATACTGGTACAAACTCTCTTTCTTTGTATTAGGAGTAAACTCAGAAAATAATGTGGTGATTTTCTTAAAAAGAATTGAATCAATTTTGGTACAGAACAAACTAATTCATGCTTTAGTTGAGAGCACATATGCTTCTTAAGAGGTTTCTTTTTTAATTTTCTTTGAAGGCCTTGACAGAGACAATGCACATTTGAATGTCTGAACTTTCATGACACTTACAGGCTCAAGCAGTTACAATGTGTGTATAATAAATAGTGAAAGTAGTCATTTTAATTATAAATAATAAGAATTATAACTGTCTTTCCACTCAAGTGTTTTTGTTTGTAGTTACAGTTATATTGAAATACCATACACATTAATTAACTTAAAACCAGAAAAGTATATGCAAAAATATTTACGGCCATAGATCTCTGCTCCCCCTAATATCAGGATTTGAAAACAAATCCAAAATAAAAACTTCTAACTAAAATTCTTAATTGTCAATTTTAGTCCCCTACAAAATAACAGACGGACTTGAGATTGAGCATAATTCCTAAAGCACTAAACAAAGACTAATAGAAGTTGTTATAAGACTTCTAGAATATTACAAGAATCTTCTGATCTCAGCCTGAAAATAAAGCAACCACTGTTATTACCCAGCAATGTTTAACTTTAGCATAAATTAAGACTCACACAAATTTCTTGAAAATAATATTTGAACTTAACACTAGAAAACTGTTGTCTCTAGATCCTTGCATTTTCTTTTTGCTTCATTTTTCATTCTATCCCTGAAGACAAGCTGTAGACAATGGTAATTGTTTTTCTTTAAATGTTCCTTTTGTATTTTTCTTGTTCATTCCATGTGCCTTGCACTTTGGGAAAGCCTGCAGGACATGTAAAAAAGCTGTGCCAGCTCTTCAGTGGACTTGTTTCCATGGTCTCTCCTTATCTTGCAAGATACATCTGTATGTCTAGATTTAGACAAGAGAGGGTAGTTGTTTTGCTGCCCTGAATATACATACCCAAAGGGCCTTAAATAGCATTTTGAGTCCTTGAGATTCTTCATAGCACAAATGCTAACTGTTTTATGCCCATATAGGGTCTTGGTTTTCATCTTGCTAACAATCATTTCCTTGGTTCTTTTTTTGCTTGTTTGAAATTGGCTTAAGCTCAAATCTATTGATTTAAATGGAGATTAGTCCCTACATGAACCTCTAGCACTATTTTTCACGACTCTCCCATAGTAAACCAACTCTTAATTAAGACTCCAGAGACCAAGTTTCACTCCCTGAAAAACAACTTCTGAGACAATATATATATATATATAGTTAGGAAGTTATTTGAAATAACTAGAATATTTTTTGCTATCATGAACATTGACTGATAGTGTTACTGTTTGGGTTGACATTCACCTATTTCACTGCTATCTAATTTGTCTGTTAAGTTTCCTCTTTCCCACTTGTTAGTTCATTTACACAGCAGTTTTATCCACCTTCTCCAGTCTTAGGGTTTTTTTTGCATGCCCCAAAAGAGTTTCTCATTATAAGACCTTGTTCTTTCTTTGACCTTAAAAGTAAAATTCTATGCATCATTTATTCATTGGAATATTTTAGAGAGAGAAACTTAGATTTTTTTTCAGAAATTTACTTTTAAACTAAGGAATTTTATAACAGCAGGCTCTTGAAAAAATACTGATAAACAAGAAAAGGAATGGTACAAAAACTCTATCAGTAGCACCAATATCAGTGTGAGATAGGTATGTACCATCTTCTTTAATAATATTAATTAGAAACCTGAAATAAAAATGGTGCCGCATAACTCACAATATAAATAGGAATGTTACTTTAAACAGAATCTGAACTACTATTTTTATTGCTACCTATTTTAGATGAAAAATAAATTGTATCAAGAACACGATATTTAGCTTAAACATAAGGGAGTTTGGTTCTCTTTGGCATGTTGCATTTTGCCACTTTTCTGTTCACTTTCTTATGCATCTTACATCTGTTCACTGGTTACAGGGTGACTTTTTTGACCATCATCTAAAGAGTGGCCTTGGGAGAGCATACGCTCTTCCAACTCGCTCACTTCAGTCAGCTCCTCTGGATAAGCAACCTTGAAGTTCTCACTTGGTACAGACTGCAGCTTTAGGAGAGGTAGTTTGATGTTATCCTTCTTAATATGCTTGCCTAGGATAGGTGACAAATGTGCTGCCAGTTCCAGCAGGTGCTTTAATTTCATGGCAGCCTGACAGAAAACAATTATGTTCACTATAAAGTAGAAAACAAGGGTGTAATCTGAAATCTCACCTACAGTTTCTCAGAGACTTAGTGATAGACCACCTCCAACTTGTAGCATAATAACCCTTATGCAACCCCACTCACAATTTGAGTTGGGCAGTGGCAGTGGGAAGAATCCTAATTTATATATTGGCCTTCATAAATCACTTTGACAGTCTCTTCTGCAAGGTCTAGAGGTGAAAACTTTTAATATTTATTCATTTAGAGTTGATTGAAGCAAGCTTCATTTCTACACTTGCTCAAAACACATTAGAGTGACTGGGAGAAAAACAATTAAAGAGAGAGACTCTCTCATAATTCAAAACTAAATCACACACAGACCTGTCTTATCCAGCCTCTCTTCACAAATTAAGTATGTCCAAACATTAGGAATCTATGGGGGTTGACTGTACATCCTCCTTGAAAGTGTAGGGAATAAAGCACTATACATATGTGTGTGTTATTTACATACTTAAATAAAATTGTTAGAGGCAGCAATCTATATGTGGTGGTGCATCCCCATCCATACTATGACCTTTCAAGGCAGAAACCTTGACACAGAAACCTGCACAGTCAGCAGCATCCTCAGAACTGCTTGAGAACCAACAGGTGCTGCAGCTGTGTTCATGGAGTGAAATCCAGGTAGGATTTTCCAGGGTTGTAGCAGGAATAGCCTTAATCAAGGTAGCTGGTGAAAGTGGCACTTTGTTTTTCTCTCAGAGTAATGGTGATGTTTGTACCAGCAGTTTGTACCCACATCTCTGGGTATTGGCTATGACTGCATTACCGGTGGAGAAGATTGATGGTAAATCAAGGCATTCTGGCATTTTGCATCAGTTTCAAGGTGTTGGGTTTTTTTAAAGGATGGGACTACTATTTATTTTATTTTATTGATAATTGTGCTTAGTAGCATCATTTCACCATGGGATACTGTAGGTGAAACTTCTGCTAGTGTCTCAAACTTTGTTCCTAGGGCTCCATCTGTTGCCTTGCATATTGTATGATTTGTAAAGCTCACAGTTCAGACTTGTGGCACCTCCACTATCAGTGTGTGAGTGCATGCAGCCTTGTCTGCAAATACAATACTTGATGTGATGTGAGGGCTTGCTAAAGAATAGTGACCAAAGTTGTAAAATAAATCTTTTAGTTATTAGGATTATAAGAATTCTGTTTCTGTTTGTATGGCAGCCTCCATTTTTCCTTTACTGTTTTATTTGTTGTTGATTTGAGGAACACAGAAATAGGCCTCTATATATTATAATTTTATATAACTCTACACTATGTATTATAACTGTATTATGTACTGTAACTTTCAGCACAGGTTTTTAAGGGAATTTCTCTTTTCAGTTGTTCAAAAATGTTATTTATTACAGAAATTATGACAAACTCATATCATTTTGAAAAACTTTTTTCACACCTGGATTTCTAACTCTACAGGACATGGCTGTTATTCTCTCCTGTTATTGTTGTTTGTTATTTTTCTCTCCACAGCTATGAGATTCAGAATTTCTTTACAATAAATTCTAATTAAACTATTTACACATGACATTGATTAGTTTTATTTAGCCTTCTTTTATGTAAAAAATATTTAAAGATCAAAAGACTAAAATTTTTTTTTCATTCTCTTCACCTTAAGTTTACATAAGTTTTAAATCAACAGATTTACCTCAAATTTCGATTTTATTGCTTTCTTAATTCAGAATGTAAGCACCACTGTAAAAACTCTGTCTTAAAAACATGTCTTAAATTTCTGAGAAGTTGTGCATATAAACATACAGTTTTATACATAAGAATCTGTTTTGATTAAACATCAGACATTGTGCAAAATTAAGATTTGAGTAAAAGACAGAATATTTTTGCCAGGTGGTATGAAACTATGCTAAGTCTTTAAAATTTTATAATATATAGAAACATTTTTATATGTACGCATGCAAATTTTTCTATCTACATGTGTGTAAACATTACCTTGCATATGATTCATTGTTTAAGCAATTAATCATAGCCATCTTACACTTCCTTTGCTGTGGTTAAGTTTGATTCAAACAAAATGCCTTGAATATCTTCTGTTTATATACTCTTCAAGTGCTTTAAACTGTTACATATTACAGGGACTTTGAAAATTTCATAGAGTTTGGTTCAATTTATGAACAATTTGTTAATCATTAGTGCTTCTGAAGAGCCTTCACATTGTAAGGTATGTAAAATGCCTTTTTGAGATGATTTTGCTCAGAATTCTTTTTCTAGTGCTCTGTGTCCCTGTTGAAAGACACAATGCAAAACAGAAAGAAAATTTAAAATATTTTCAGATTTTCAAGTAAATATTAAGTTGATCTATAGATAATAGTGAAGTCCAGCTTTCAGGTCTGCATTATAATTTATCTTTTTGAGAGAAAGTAGACTTTTGGGGGGGTGGTTCTCTCTGTTTACCTTCTACAATAAGTTCATATAATAAGATATAATTTTCACACAGAACTCGGCCTCTGCCATGTCACAGAACAGATGAGTAAAGTTGATTTCTGAGTTCATTAGTGTCACTAATGAAATGTTTACTACAGGAGGTCATTCATTTCCTGAATGTCAGGTGTCTACAGATGTGGTGTGCCTGTTAAAAACTAAATCTGTGCAAGAACTTTGTGTTCTAAGAGCAGGGAAAAAAGGGTAAGTACACCCATTCAAGCAGAGGTAAATATGATGTGGATGTTAAAGCTTTTGTCTTTTCTCCCTACTGCTCACTGTGTTACATGCAATTTTGAGGCTGATGATTTTTCAGTACCTGTTTTAAGTTACTTATTTCTGAAACCCCCAATGCTGAAAAGAAGCAGCAGCAGCCTCTTACCATACCCAGCTGTGTTTTGCTTCTACTTTTTGCAGTCTGTCTGTACTCAGTAGTCTGGAAAGGGCTGAGAGAAAAATTGAATTATTTTCTTCAAGCCATCTACCAAAGAGCAAAAAATTTCTTCCTGATTATACTTCCTTGGTTGGCTTTTAAAGAGGTAGAGAAAGGTGATCCAAATCAAGTAATTTTGCAACATCAGGTTCTAGTGAGCTGGTGTAGGAGCATGCAGAGGGGTCTGTTAATCTCAAGCCTACCTTTGGTGGTACATTGCTCTTTCTCACACTGGTTTCTCTGGGCAATGCCGAGCCAAATAGAGTTAAACCCCATGTGTTACTCAGTAAGGAGTTGTTGGTTTGAGACATGACTGTGCAGGACACAGTTTGTATTTGGAAAGTCTGGCATATTAGATCCTTAGGCATAGATTCCAATTTGGATTTTAATGCATGCAGTTGAGGTAATTTGAAATGATTTCATCTCAGTAGTGTCATTAATTCCCAAAATCAATGTAGCTTAAGCTGAGATAACGCTTTGTGATGACATTGGAATAATAAAAAAGGTGTCTTTATTTGTTCAAGAGCTTATTTTCACAAGATATTATTAGTTTAGAATCTTCTCATTGTCCTATTTTTTTGAGGCCATCAATCCAACACACACAGAGGAATTAGCTAGAATAAGAATTGTACAATATTGTAGTTAAATTTGCATTGATTTTCACTTTCAATAGGTATTTTCTATTTTTCCTGAGAAGTGGTAAAGTCTGCAGAGCAAAGCATATTAGTACGAGAACATCTTTTATCAGTGTTGACTTGTTCTTTCTCAGATGTCTTTTGAGATCTTCAATTTGAAATTCCATAGTATTGTATAATGTTTTAGGTTGGAAGGGAAACAACCCAAAAGATCATCTTAAATGTCATCAATCCCAACAATCCTGCTGTAGGCTAGGGCACTTTCCACTAGACCAGGTTGGTCAGAGCCCCATCCAGTCTAGCCTTGGACAATCCCAGGGATGGGACATCCACGACTTTTCTGGGCAACTTTTCCATTGTCTCAACACCCGCACAGCAAAAAATGTCTTGCTACTGTCTGAATACCGGTGGAATTTATGGTGGAGTAAATTAGAAAGGGAGTTAATCAACACAATAAAATTAATTTTGTCTGAAAATAAAATGAATTTTGTTGGAGGGCGATTGTTTTTGGGGTTTTGTTATATTTTTTTTTCTTTTCCAAATAATACAGGTACCTTTTGAGTTGAGATGCCTTGTTAAATATAAACCACTACTTCTGTCTTAATGTTCTACATAAAAGTGCGGAGCAGGAGGAGTAACAGGACAAGTGACTAATGTCTCAAGGAGAACAGGATTATTCACAAAGCCAAAAGTACTAGTGCAGTCTTTTTACAGCCAGAAGCTTAGAACTTTTACTCAGTTGGGATAAGTATTCAGATCTTTTTGTGAAATTTAGAGCAAGTCCTCCAAGCAAGGTATTTTCATAGAATATCTTCTCAAGTGGCATTTCTAGAGAGACTATTTAAAAGCAATCTAGTAATCCACTCACTCTTGATTTAAGAGTCAATCTGTAGACTATGAAACAGCTCCCTTAAGCCTGTCATATTTTTTTTTTTAATCCAGCTAACTGTTAATACAAAATGCTGCAGGAAAGCCTGGATTATCTGGCTAGTTGTATTATAGGTCAGCTTTTTTGCAGCTTAAGCTCACAACCTTTATCTTCATAATGGAGAAATGTATGGTCTTATTTCAAAATACTAATGGGGGAAAAAAAAGGATATCCAATGGAAAACATTAACCTGTATTAACATAGACTGTTGGATCGGCAGCAAGCTTTTCCATGATTGATCTTGAGCTCCTGAAAGCAAACAAAAAACTTGGCTCAAGCTGTTCTTGTTTGTTTATTTTCATGATTGGTTATTTATTGTAGTTCCTAGTGGCTGCCACCATTTTAGCAAGTCATGAATTGTGCATAATATTTCTCGAAGGGAAAAGTGCAAAAGTCTGAACATGGGTGGACTTCCATGACTCACATTTTTCTTTCATCTAAGCTAATATAGTCCCAGTATTAGTTATTTATAGATACCAAAATACTATGTAAATGTATATTCTATTTTCCATAAGTCTTCACTTGTGTTACTATGCTTTTTTCTCCTTGTGTACTATTTAGCCTTACTTAACAGATCTTATGTATTTCTTCTTGAGTATGTGAATAGTTAATTCTTTAAAACTGTATTTTTCAATACATTTCGTTTAGCCTGGAGAAAGGGAGGCTCAGAGGTGACCTTATCACTCTCTATAACCACCTGAGAGGAGGTTGTAGCCAGGTGGGGTCTGGTCTCTTCTGCCAGGTAACAAGTGATAGGATAAGAAGAAATGCTGTCAAGTTATGCCAGTGAAAATTTGGATTAAGAAATTTCTTTACTGAAAGGATGGTCAGACATAGGAACAGGCTGCCCAGGGAAGTGGTGGAGTCACCATCCCTGGAGATGTTTATCAGATGTGGCACTTGGGGACATGGATTAGTGGGGGACTTTGCAGACAACCATAATGATTCTATGACTATTCAAAGCCCACAGGCTGATAAGCATGCCAGAGTATTGACATATTAATTTCAATAGAAATAAAGAAAACTTGCCTTATTTGTGCAAATTTCATCAGTATGTGAAATGTATTGTTCTGTTTGGTGAGAGGGGGAAAAAAAGAAAACTGAAAGAAAAATTAATATTGCACTAAACTTGTTACAGTTCTGTCTGTGACTGGCCTAAGAAACATAGTAAATTATTTATTAATATTCTCCTTTTCTACTTATGGGTTGGAAAGGTGTGTCCTAATTAAATATGAAGAAGGGAATATCTTCATTTAAAATAGTTTTCATTTTGTGGACTTCACCCAAGACATAATTAAAGTTTTCAGATAAATTGTCCAAATTCCTTTTTGTATTTACTAGCTGCTTTTATGTTTGTGGGCCAGAAAGACTGTGTTTTTAGTTTATTTCTACATGGAAGGCTGTTTGGTTTGTACACTGCACATAAGAATACAGAACTAAATCCATTGCTTGCCTCTGGAAACTGAAATACAGAAAGAGGCTTGTAGAAATGAATAAAATTTATTTTAATAAAGGTGATGTGTACATGTCCTATTCTCTCAGTAAGTTTTTGATTTGTATTTTTTTCACTTCCCAGTTCATAAAGGGATGATGTGATGCATGTTTGAGATACTGTGAAGCTGGGCTCAGGGACATGAGAAGTTTTTACCAGGCTCCTCTTAGAGCCCTGTCTCTTTTCTTCCCTCTTGCTGTTACCATGACGTAGCAAGTTTTCAAAGGATATGTTGTTTACTGACAATAAAATGTCCCCATTAAGATCAAAATAAGAAAACAAGTATTGAAATAAGCTACCACCATAATGTGGCCACGTAAAGGAATGAAATGGAACAAAACAAAATGAGTAATGACATTGGCAATTTTATTTTTTGCAGGTAAAGGTATAATTTTACTTGTTTCAGAGGATTCTTCTCCACTTTTTTTATAGGTGATCCATGTAAAGCATTTATCACTTGAGCAAGTTTATTTTTTTTAAGAAAAAACCCACAAAGGAATGAAAAATCATTACTGATAAATTTCATATGTCCAATTCAAAATGTCTTTGTGCAAGTAATCTCTAATGGTTTCTTATCTGTGTTTTGTGTTTTGCTTTTGTCATTTTAAATTTCCATACAGCATTGCTGGAGGCGGAGAGGAGAAATCCTCTTAGTGTTTGTACATGTTTGGCTTTCCTCAAACAGCTGTAACAACACTTTTCAGACATGGAAGCAGGTTGGGGGCTTTTTTCTGAGATCAAAGTTTACTTTTTCACCTGACAAAGACGTTTTGTCTTAAAGGCAGAAAATGCATTATGGGAAGTATATTTTCATCTTGGCCCCTAAAAAAGCTGTATCTCTTTTTTGTGTACAGTACAATGACAGCATGAAATGCACTTTAAATGCATTCATATTTCAGTAAATTGAAACTCTATTTTTGGAAATAATATTTTTTAAAAATGAATGTGTGCATACAGAATTAATCCAGCAGTTACGTGAAACTTTGGGATAGGGAAAGGAGCAATTCATATGAACATAAGTTTTTAGTAAAATGTTAATGAAGGAAAGAGTTAGAGGTGTCTACCTAAATTAAATTGCTTTTATTACTTTGTACACTAGTTCAGAGGTACTTATTTCAAAACTGAAAAACAAACTGTAATTTTATTGTGATTTAAGCAGCCATAATGTAATCTGGGAATAATTTCTGCTCTGATTCTCGTTTATCAGCCTAAATTTGTTTTCTGTCCATTAACTTGGTGTCACAAGAAAAATCTAAACTTATTAGCTAGTTTTGTCTTGAAAGGCTCACAGCTTTGTTATGCCTTCAGCTGATTTGGGTCTTGATGCTGATTTAAATATGTTTTGAGCAGGAGATGAATACTGTCATGTTTGCTTGTGTGTATATAGTAAATTGTTGAATTTCAAAGCCAGAAGGGTTAGCTGTCCCCTGCAAATAAAGAAGTATGAGATAATGGAGTGAACAGAGGGGATGGTTCATGGTGAACCTCTTTTTCTTCGAAGTTAAATCTTAAAGTTTCACAGTTCTAGACCATTCTTTTACAACTATTTACTTGTTTACTAACCTCTTTTGAATAGATAACCAATCTGACTTCATGGTCATCCCTTCCTCAGCTGCCACCAGAAGACACCATCCAAAATTCAGCTTTTCCTCCCACCTGCACCACAGGGACAGTCAGGAAGAGCACTGGATCACTTTCCACTGATATGCCCCATACAAGAGTTCTTAATGTATGGGTTGATATGTGTCTGGAGTTACCTATATAATGTGCCCATTGTCAGGAAATGATGTGTGTTAGTGGGTCTTGGGTTTCCCAGCTATTTGAAAAATTTTCTGCCTAAACCCTGAAAATTGGAAGACCAAATAAAAAATTGGCAGAAGCTCTGCCTGATGGTACTCTGAGTACCTCTTAAAATCTCTTTGTCAAATGACCTGTTATTAGGGAGCAAATGTCTATAATCTTTTCTCTTGTCTTCCTGGCTGGTGAGGATGATTACCTTAAGGAAGGGGAGTGGAATTGTGCCACTTAAATCAGGGCATATTGTGGCTCTTCTGATGTCTCTTAAAGCTGATTTTTAAGGCATGTCCTCTTCAGAAGTACAAGGGAGGGAGAATGTGAAGGAGTAACCAAACATGCAGAAAGGGCTTTTTTGGCCACAACTGCTTTTTGAAAGGCTGTGGCAACATTCGGTTACAGTCTGTTTTCTTTCTGTATTATATTTTAAAATTCAACAAACAACTTTTCTCTCAATATTGTGAATTTTTTTTTTCCTGTCTCCTTATATAACGAAAACAGCAACAATGACAGAAAACAAACAACAACAACAAGAGATTAACACCTTCCTGCGTAACTGTGCTCAGTTCCTATAGATTTTGGTGGCTATTTTGTAATTGGCATGCTGCTTGAAGCAAAGATGCCATCAGTACCAATTCCTTAAAGTCCCTTTTTTATCTGAGTGATGGTTTTGCTTCAGCTTTCAAAACTGTTGCCTGCTATCTAATTTTTTTCATTTTTTACTTTATTTTCTTTTCCTTTTTCCCCCCCTTTTCCCTCTTCTCAGTTGTGCTGACACTGGTTAATGTACAGGTGAGTCAAGACTATGTTTACATTGTGAATCCAGCCCATTTCGCCATCAGGATACTTGTAAAGGTCTGCCCCAGCCTGCGTTGTAGTTGCAGTCTCCATGTGCCCACTCATACTGGAAGACCAGCAATTATTCTGGTATAACTAATTGTAGATTAGTATTAGAAGGTGATGCTCTTCAGAGGCTGCTTCTTAATTACAGCCTTTCTTTATCCTCTTCTGGGGTTGTAAACAGTTGTAAAAGAATTTTAATAACATATGAGCTTTATATTGCTATGATATTTTAATTTTCCTTTTTTGTTCTTATACTCTGAGATATGACTAAGGATGGCTCAAGGATCAGGTTTAAGATGCTTAAAAAACAAATGTTGTGACACTTCCTTTCATATAAGATATGCATGCATAATGTCCACTTGAGGCAGTTGCAAATCTGTGCTACATTTTAAAATATGATGTAGTGAGCATTCCAAGGCTAAGAATTTTTGTGGAAGCAGCACATCTTAACGATTCTGAACGAATTCTGATTTTTAACATTTTTCAGGTCCAGTCTGATAGACACATTGTATCTTGCAAAAAGTTCAGAATGTCTCTTTGAAAACTGCATGAGATTTGGTCCATAGTCTAGTAAGACTAGAGAGAAGATGATGTTGAATTGCTGAATTGGGAACCTGAAAGTATTTCACTGTAAAAGGTTTCTTACCTAATATGAAGGGTGGCTAATTACAAAATAATTTTACTATTTTTTCATTCCTCAGTGTGGTAAAATTCTCTGCTAATATTCAAGATTTTCTGTGTGAGAATTCCATAAGTTGATATCAAAATTTGTACTCCTTTCTTTCTGTAAACTTTTATTTTGAGAGTAGGATATTGAATTTTGCTCTTCATGATGGTTTCGGAATATTGGGGTTTTTTTGGCCAAGGACAACTAATTCTTAAGCAAAAATCCTTGTATATCTAAAGTATGGCTTCAGTTAGGTGTTAGTTCCACCTAAGATTTCAGCTGTTGTGTAGAATTGTGTGTAGAAACAAATACACCAATTGATGGCTTTTTTTAATATTACATTTATTTATATTTGTGTATATACAAGTTCATAGCAGGAAACATTACAGTAACAGGTTTCTTTGAAACAGTGCCGAGTCCTGCAAACAAAACACGGATTGCACCTTCCAAATTCACAAATCACTTATGTAATGTTCAGAAAACAAATAACTCCATTTCCGTAGCTGAAATGAAGCATAATTGTTATGGCAACTTAGAAACACCATTGATTGGTTTTCTGCATCAGGGGAGTCTTAACGTTGGCAGCCACAGCCTTGAGACTGAGCACATCAAGGGTCTCTGCACTGTTTAAGAACTGTGCAGCAGTGCCCAGGTACCACTTCAGGTGCTGTTTGGAGTTTTCCATTTCTTTGAGGAAAAAGTAGTGTAGCAGTATCATACTGTGCCTTTTCAAAGACTTTTACAGTAGTTACATAATTCTGGTTTTGAAAATACCTTAATAAGTGGCCAGGTTCACTGGAAACAATGGCAGACTAGAGATGTTTAAAATTGTGAGGATCTTGAGAAGGTTTTTCTTAAAACAAATTTTTTTAGGAAGTTTATAAATACATTCTCAGCATGGCAGGGTTGAACCAGCCTCAAGTAGAGGGCAGGAGGCAGCTGGCAGAAAGAAGCTTTAATTTCAAAGCAGTGATATGTGAGTCTAGGAAGAATCTTGGGAATGTACTCCTTGGAGGACATTAGGTAAGAAGAGGTTTAGAGGGGCAGCCAGAAGTATACTCTGATGTCTAATTTGTACTGTTTCACGAAAACCAGGCCTTCTCACAATGCACTTTCTGTTTTCATTGCTGACATCTATTTTAGAATGCCTTTTTCCCACCCTACTTTGTTTAAAGTTTATTCCAAATTTTAATTTCAAATTTTCTCATTTTGTGCTGTTAACAAATGCATAGTTATTTAAGTAATTAGATTTGTTCCTGTAATAACAACAGTATAATACTGAAATTTCATTTTTTATTTACTCTAACCTTCCTGTGCACCAAACACTATGGAAGTGTTTACATTTTTTTTCCTTAATTCTTCCTATGCTCTTTCAAAATTAGACAATGAAATTCGTATTGATACCAGCAAGTAAACTGCTATTTGTTGGATATCCCAGGGCAAATGGAATGGATTGACACCTCTCTTGGACCTCTTTCTGTTCTGGCCTTGTCCTACATTCACTTTGTAAGCCCATTAACCTGTCAGTTGTAGTACCAGTTAATAATTGGCAGTGCACCAAACTGAAAGATCTAGCTAGAATGTCTCTGACTACATCTTCTGTTAAAAAAGTTTCTTGATATCGATTTGTATTTTTTTTGTTATATTAGGGGGGTTTTTATCTATTTTGTTGTGGGTTTTTTTAACCTTTGCAATGTGTTCTGCAGTATTTCTGTTCCTAAATATTTTAGTGAGCTCTTGGAAGTAGTTGACTAAATAATGTATACTGTGCCATGTTCACATAGAGCCTGGTGGAAATGTCACAGTATCAAAGTCAGTCTCTTGTTTTTTACCAGGATGCAGCTAATAGGAAACAGCAAAATGGGAACTGTTTCAGTGTAAAAGCACCACAAAGAGTTTAGTTGTTACTTTATTGTTTCAAATACTGTATGAGGATGTTGAGTAAGTTGTAAGTCAGTCATATATTATTCCACACTGAGAAATCAGGCCTGCAATGTAAGCTTTCAAGTCTGAAAGTTTCTAAGTGTAGATTATGTAGATTAATAATTGTCCTTTCAAGGTCCCTTCTAGCCTACTCTTTTTTTTTTCTTGTCTGTTAGTTTGAACTGCAGAAACTCTGCTCGACTCAGTAAACATTCAAGGGAAAACATTCATCTGCCCTTAGGAACTAAACACTGTTGTCAGTGAGGCCACTGATATTTTATTGAATACTCCTTTGACAGAACTACAAATAAGTAAATGGAAGAATAATTTATTCCAGATAAATGTTTTTTTTTTTTTTTCCTGTGTAACTAGAATTCTGCTAAATACCAGCATGTGGGCTAACCATCATATGATCTACTTCTGTTGAAAAATAAAGTAAATCCTGGTAAGCAATGCTATGGCCTGCTTACTATGCCTGTGCCTGGTTGTTCCTCTGTGTAAATCTTCTCAGCCATCCAGCCCTTCCTAACAGAGGTGCAGAATTGGTGCTTCTTAGGAGAATTCTTTATTTCTTCTTGTTAGGTTTTTCTCTGTAATTTATCTGGCAAAAGAGAGATCTGGGTTTGAAATACGAGAACTGAACACTGCCATTTAGTATGGTTGGAATTTTTGTTGGAACAATTGGAATATTTTCTCCTTTAAGAACCTGGAACTGTTTTATCAGTATTTATAAAATTGTGTGGTACAGTAGTTCCCAACTTTTAAACATCAGTTGGAAATGAGAGAAGACAAAGCAACCCTTGATGGAAAGTGGGAATGGTAGAGAAACAACAGCAACTGTATCCTTGTACAGAGTATTGTGTCCCTGTATGATTTAGGGCAAGCATTTTAAGGACTCAGTCCTTTCCCATGTCTTGGATACATTGGAGGTATCCTTGTGTTTTGTTGTGATTGTATCATTCCAGAGGAGATGGATTCTTTCATCCTTTAATACAGGGAATGTTAAACTTTCCCTCCTTTCTACCGTAGGAGACATGGAAGATCCAAGCTGCAAAACAAATATGGTGTTTATCCTGATTTTTATCTTTCATAACATGGGAGGAGACAATTTCTGGTGTTTTCAAAAAATGGGAGAAAAATACATTTTTTTCCCAGAACTATCTTTCCCAATTGCCCTCTGTACTATTACCTCATGCTAGAGATTTCCCCTAGGCTGTGTTTTATGCAGAAGTTAAAATAAAATTGTTTGCCCAAATTGATTTTGTTAGTGTTTTCTGACCCAGTATGTCGTTAAATTCCAAGGCTATAGGATTAAAAAAATGTGAACGTCTTCATGTCATCTAACCCAGGTGTTTCAGGAGCCTATTTGGAATTTCACTTAATTTTATTTTTGCATGGATTTCAAGACTATAGGAATGGTTGCATTGAGGCTCATTCTCTCCTCATTCAGAGAAAGTGTACTGTTTATTGTTTGGGTTTGGTAGTAATGAATATTAAGAAGAAGATTTGGTACAAATATAAGTAAATACAGAGTATCAGAATTACTTAACAGCCAAGAGCTTTACAACTAGAGAAAATGAAGAAACACTCCATTGTTTGAAGTGTTTATTGTTTGAAATAATGATAAATACCACATGCTATCTGGATCTGATTTACATTGATTCTATTTACAGCCTGCAGATTATTCCACTGTCATCATTGTTCACAAAGGTAGTGAAATTAAATTCAGAGCAGTTGCAACTCCTGAATGACTTTATTATCTGACTTCTGTGAATTGGTGTAACTCCACATACTTTGATAGATGTACTTTAAGGTGGAACTGTTGGAATTTTGTCCCAATGTGTCAAATCTCCAGCTCATCAGATTTAAATAGGATCTTTTTATAGTGTTTTAGATCATCTAAAACCTTGTTTAGCCTTATACACCTAATTAAACTTCTTACCTTTGTTGTACAAAATAAACTATTTGTTTTAACTGCTTTTAAAATATTTAGTGTCGTACTTAATTCAAAATGCAAACAACTTCTAATAACATCTCTTGAAACTGCCTGCTCCATCTTTTAAATATCCCTTCAGTTCTTAGGTTTATTCTTTGAAAGAGATTTGCTACTAAAGATTTCTAGAGAGATCAAGAAAACTTTAATGACCTGTGCAGATCAACTTTAAAAGAATTCGCAGCAGCCTGACTTCTTTGTGGTGTTAATGCATTTCTATCCTCATAAACAAGGGTGACATAAATTTTAATTATGAGTAGAAAGTAATTTATTTGTTGGAATTGTAATCTTGAAATCCTGTACATAATAAAGTTGTCCAGTGTGCGCAATATACAGGAAATAACAAACTTCAATTAATTCCTAGATAAAATTAGCATGCATTGCACTTCAAGGATTTGTCTTTGTTTTGTTTCTCTAATCAAAACTTCAGTTAATTTCAGCTTTGTTCTCTGCCTCCCCCACATTAATTCCATTGTCTTGATTTGCATCATTTGTGGCAGCTGGCTTCTTATCAATCTGTAGTTTAGACTTTTACATCGAACACTAAATTAATTAGAGGAAAAGAAATCCCAGTTATACTTCTTGATAATTGTGGAAGCCTCTAAGTGTAGAAGTGAATGTTGCTGATTCTCGTCACTTGAGAAGTGTAACATGGGGAAGGAGGCAGATCATGCTTCACACTCAGTGAACCAATAGTTATCTCTAGCAGTAAGTGTTGGTCATCTGTGCCTTTTCTTTCTTAGTCTCTCCTGTCATTTGTTATGAAGCTAAACTAGGAAAAAATAGCAATTAAAAAAAGTAGCATTTAGATGTGGGTATTTTTATAGGATGCATGGCCTTAATGCATTGTAAGATGTACATGCATCCTAAATGTTACTTATTTTTCCCTATACCATAGTTTTAAAACATAACCAAAACTGCTTGAATTCGTTCTGTTACAATTTATGAATGATTTTTTTTTTCTTTTAAAGCAAAAGACCCTTTTACAGTCAAGCAACTAGTACAAAAGGCTTAGGAGTATATTCTCCAGAAGATGCTTATAGACACAGACTGTCAAAGTACATGCAGAATTTAGACCTCAGCTTGTGTTTTTGGGAACAGAAAGAATCTTAATGTTTTGTAAAACTGCTGCATTGTACTAAATTCCTTTTTTTTTTTTCTTAATATCCATGAGTAATAGTTAGGAAATTAAGACTGCTTTTAGTATTTTGCTGCACTTATATTGTTCCTTTTAAAAAGCCAAGACAACAGAACAGCATTGGGAACACATTAGTTACTGTGGTGGGCAAATAGGCAAAGGAAGTGGAGGTGAGGGAATCATTACACATTATAAACCTGAAGGAAGTCTGCTCTACTTACAGTGAAATAATCTATGGAAGTGATGGGCTAGTTCAGTCTAATTTATTTGCTATCTTCTATTGCTTATTTCCTCCATTGTTATTTCTTTCTTGAACAAATAAGTATGATTTCCTTGCCTATCAATTCAAGATATGTGTCATCTCTGTCTTTCTGATGTTTTTTTGCTGTCTTTAGCTGAGCTATCTCATGTAGTTCATTTTTTCAATAGTGTGCAGATCACGAAAGAAGGTAATACCTTGCCTAGCTCTTCAGAGAATATTGAATTTTGTTAGATACTGTGTCTGTTTTGTAGCAATATCTTTCCTCATTTTCCAAACCGTATTGTTAGCACAGTTTAAGAGCTCAGTCCAGCATTATTTCAAGGTCATTTTGAAAGTCCTGCTGTGATTCTGATTCTTTTATATTTGTCTCCAGTTTTGAGCTGAATATGAAATTCAGTGGTTTAGCCTTTGAATAGGAAATTTAATTTACAACTTGTCAGTTGGTTTACAAAGCGGATACCACTCTGAAGGATTCTCCTAAATATATATGAGGCTTTTCTCTTTTGTCCTCTGTTTATTTCTTTGTTCCCATGAAATGTGGAATTACAGAAATCATTTCACAAATCAAAGTTCATAGTTGTCTCTGCTGCCTGTATCCTCCAGGCCCTCCAGGCAGTGTGGGACTGGGTGGCACAGCAGATGGGTGGTGGATGCACATGCAGGGTATCCAGCCAGGAATCTCTTGTCTTTCCTTGTCATCCCTGCCCTTTGAAAGCCCACAATGCGCCAGTTCATTGACAAAACTTGAGTAACACTTTGTGGAAATGTGAGGATCCTTTTACTATTTTGTTTGTTTGTTTGTTTTAGTAGAAAAGTTCCTAAATTTCATTATATTACTTTCCATACATACTTCCAGGTACATGTTTTTGTCTCTGTTTTATGGTGAGTGGGTGTTTTGTAATCTCTGAAATGTTTGTTATGTATCAACTGTGGTGGGCTTTGAAACAAGTGTTTAACGTGCAAGATACTTGATACCCTTTAATCCTGTGTCAAATGAATAGTCCAAAATGTCAGAGAGTCTGCAGGACAGCAGGTTATATCATGAGTTAGAATTATTAAATACATTTGGAGTTGTCTCAATCTGTAATGACAATATATAAACCAAGAAAACTTTGGATACATCAAAGTCACTCAAAATACTGAGTCCAAAATGAGGTCTTGCTTTGAATCTTTAGCTTTGACAGCTGAGATTTGCTTTGAAAATTCTACATAAGAGAAGCTAAACTTTTTCTTGACTGAATGTCAACCTGTTTCCTTCTTTTTGAATGTGATCCAAGTCCGAATAAACCTATTATTTGTCTTCTAGAGAAGTCTGGTCAGTAGTTTTTTGGCCTAGATAATCTGAGTGAGACTGGCAGACTTGTGAAGCTACTGCTGTAGAAAACCAAATTGAGATATAATGGCACTTACACAGAAAAATTTTTGGGAAATTTTTAATCATGGCATGATAACATGGAGTTCATAATTCATCACTTTGTACTTCCCCTGGTGTCCATGGATATTTTGCTCTTGTAGCTTTAATGGGAAAACAACCCTGCTAACACAAATGGAAGTTTTGAGGGATGTATTATAAAAATGAGAGACATAATAAAATGGCTGGTTTATGTATGGAAGTGGATTCTTTGGAATTTAAAACTTGTAGTACAGCAATACACATTTATATATTTTGCTTTTGCAGGCTCAGTGTATTCTTAGCACGTGATTTAATGGATCCTTAATATTTTTAAATGCAGGGAATGAATTTGGACATCCAGAATGGCTTGACTTCCCCAGAATAGGGAATAATGAGAGTTACCACTATGCCAGAAGACAGTTTAACCTTACTGAGGATGATCTTCTTCGCTATAAATTCCTAAATGCCTTTGATAGAGATATGAATAAATTGGAGGAAAGATATGGCTGGCTTGCATCTCCCCAGGTAAGCTGTATATACAAAATGATAAGTTTTAGTCACCGGCTGGGTACATGTGTAGAGTAACATTATTTCCAAATTTGCATGCTGAAATTTCAAACAGTGCTTTATTATGCGCTGTGTAATGCCTCACCATATATTTCAAGTTGTCAAAATATGGCACAAATATGTCTTCCACAGATAATAGAAACCTGAAACAGTCTCCTTTTAGCTTCATAACAAGGTCTTTTCCTGTTATTTTCCCTATTTTTATTTAGTAACTGTGAATTGCATAAAGCAGACTATAAAATTGTCCGTAATCCAATCCAAGGATTGCTTTGAAAAAGAATAAGTAGTTCTGGCATTATACTTTATAAAAATAATTACTCCATTTCTGAGGAAAAACTTTCAGCAGAGTCTAGTGTAAGTTATAGTCTCCTACTTATCAACCTGCTGCTTCTGCATTTGCATTTTTTACACTAGTATCACACTGTAACTTTTATGAAAGATCAATTGTCATAATTTCTCAGTGTTTAATTATTTCATTCTAGTCCACTTTAAAGAATAATCCACTTTAAAGAATTTTTAATTGATGTCTTGTTATTTATTAATGGCTTTAGCAAATAAACAAAGGTGGTATGTGCAGCCATTTATTATGGCTTATCAAAGCTGTTTCTCGCACAGATTGCTAAAAAGCAAACAGAAAAAACATACTGAGTGCTTCATTTTCTGAATTAATAATACTGTATGTGATGCAGATTCCCATAACAAATAGGCTGAATATTTCATTTGAAAAAAGGAATCCATTTTTTACTAAAGGAAAGTGTGATGAAAAGACCATGTTACCAATCTTTGGGCAAGAATTTTTCAAGTGCTCTATGCTGAACAAGCTTCTACCTCTGTAATTTTATGTTTCCTTGTAAAAAGTAAGCTACAGTTTAGTAATCAAAAACTTTATATGACATTTCATAGATAAACAAGTTCAGTTTGGATTTTAATTCCTTTAGCTCTGTTTCTGTATTACTTGAAATGAGCTACAGAAGCAATGGGATTTTTCTGGGCTTTTTTAATTCATTAGAAATTAAATATTTTTAAAGTGTTGATTTTTTTTCTTTTCCCCCTAGGCCTATGTGAGTGAAAAGCATGAATCCAATAAGGTCATAGCATTTGAGAGAGCAGGTCTTATTTTTATTTTCAACTTCCATCCATACCAAAGTTATGTGGATTACAGAGTGGGTATTGAAACTCCAGGAAAATATCCTTTTCGTTACTGTTCCATTTGTGAGGAAAAGTTTTACAATTGAAAGCTGATTTTATGTCTTTTTTCTCCTAATATTAATTCAACCTGTAGTTATAAGGTAAGAAATCACTTATTTGTCAGCAATATAATATTGTTTTAATTCTTTGTGTACAGCAAAAAAAAAAATCTATAAATTAATCTTCTTCATAAGAGATAATTTTTTGTAGGAAGCAAAAGTAAAAAAAATGCAATTTAAAGACTTGTGTAGCTGTTTTTTGGAATTCTGTTGAGTAATGAAAAAATAAGTAACTCCCACTTCTTAAATAGACGACAGAAAGCCACCACAGTGGGATGATGCTGCATGGAGTCACACAGGAAAGTGCATTAGTGCAAACATTCATCTGGAAGTTTGTATTTGTACATTTGTACTTTGAAACTGGGTGGGCTGAGAATGTGCTCTTCTGTCAGCTGAGCAGTAAGTGATGATTCAAGTAATTGACTAGTTTTCTCTTTGTATCCAAATTCTTAGCAGCTCCAAAAATTAAAGCCAATTTTCTGGGGGAATTTTAGTTGCCCAGATTAATTTTATTTCAAGTCCTTTGACAGACACAGCCTAGTGTTTGATTCTTGCTGTGTCAGTTTAAAGCTCTGCAGTTCCAGTTTTAGCCTACTCTTTATTTATTATTAGCCATTCAGAATGATTCCAGGTTTCAGTTGCTTTAGTTCAGTCATGGAATTTCCTGTCCTGAGGATCCCAGAGCTGCACACCTCTGTGGGAGGGGGAGCTCACCAGAGAAGAGTAAGGAGCTACTTAATATGCAGAGGAATTTCCTTATCTGTTTTCTTTAAATACTTTGGAGTTGGCTAAGGTTTCTTCCTAAGTCTTCTCCTGCAATTACAACCATGATTTTTATGTGTAGTTTTTTAATGGAACCTTTTAACCTAAGACTTCAATAAAGGATGTTCTATTATTAGGACATATGGTAATGTTATATGAAATCCTCAGAACAATTTCTCCACTTGAAAAGGAATTATTTTTGATCCCTTTGAAACTTGGATGTGAAGAGGAAGTACCTAAATGGAAAAGTTTATTGTTAGTCTGTTTGTTTCTTTTAATAAATCAGTGGATTTTTAATTTGATACCCTTTGCTTTTATAAACCGGAAGAGACAAATTGCAATAATATATTGATCAAATGGTTTTTAATTAAACGTTTTTCTGAATTATATTGGGAATTGTGGGAAGTGGGATGATCCTTTCAATACTTAGGTTTAAGATTGTTTTGTGCATTGAACTAGATGAATGAGTTCATGTAACACATGTCATTGAATTTGCCTTTATTAAATGGATGGCTTTGGTCTGTCCGTATATTGTAGTATTATATATCTCTAAGCTGTTTTTATATACAGCTTCTCAGATATGTTACCAGGTATGTTGAAAGGTACAGAGTTTCCTGCCTGGCCTGCATTTTTGTAGGCAGTCCACTGTTCTGAATTCACTGAAAATGTCATTCTTCTTTCAACTGTTCTGTATGTAGGCTGTTGGCATAACAACCCCAATTCTACTTTTATAAGAGAAGTTGTAGTCGGCAGACATTACAGTCCTGCTGGTCCCACCAGGTTTGGAAAGTCTTTCCGTGGGCATTCAGCTAGTCAATGTCTGTATGAAAAGTCACAGTCAGTTTGTGGTCAGTTTTTCTTTCCTCCTTATGCTTCAGTCTTCTCTCTAGGCTTATTTTCCTTGACATTGGGTTGCTCTGTTCTGTGATTTGTTCTTGGAAGATACTGTACTTTGGTGTGAGGTATTCAAGGAATGAGACCTTAATTTTATATGTGAGCATGGGAGTCTGTGAATTTTGAGCAGTATGAATTGCTGCTAGCTTATCTGTATTTTGACATTTCATGTTGTCATATACTGCTCAAGCAGAAAAAAAATGTCATAGGAAAGAGTGCTTTGTTTTACATATTGCTATTTCTGCATAGCATGTATCAAAGGACTGTAGTCCCAGAGTGATTGAATACCAGAGTGATTGAATATCAGAGTGGCATGAGTTTAGGGTTCATGAGGACATTCAGGTGCTCATCTTTTCTCTCTGGTGACGAGTGACAGCACCTGAGGGGATGGTATGAAGCTGTATCTGGTTTAGGTTAGATATTAGGAAAAAGTTTTTTACCCAGAGGGCGGTTGGGTACTGGAGCAGGCTCCCCAAGGCAGTGGTCACAGCACCAAATGTGACAGAGATCAGGAGCATTTGGACAGTGCTTTCAGGCACATAGGATTCTTGGGGCTGTCCTGTGCTGGCCCAGGAGTTGGACTTGGATCCTAGCGGCTCTCTTCCAACTCAGGATGTCCTATGATTTGAAGCCAAAGTCGTCCATAAGCAAATAGCTAGATTTGACCTGAGGAATCACAAATATTGCCATCAAAATGCTGCAAAAATATACTTAAAAAAAAAAAAAACCACATTAATTCAGGCTCTCTGACATTTACAACGTGCATCTAGAGCTTCTAATGAGCAAGTAAGGTCATTTAAATGAGTCACTGGCATGCGATTGCTGAAGGCAAAGACGCCCCTTTGAAGTGCTGTTGTGTAACTGTCCCTGCCTGGTAGAATTCTGGCAGGCTGAGACAAAGGACTTAATTTAGGATCAGTCAAATGCTAAATTCCATCAAGGTAGTTGATACTTAAGGTTAATAGGTGTGAATAAGAAATACAGCATACTAATGTGGGAATGCTTCTTTGATCTGCATGGGAGAAGAAGGAGGTTTGCAGGATGTGAGTCCGTGTAAGTATCAGAGTGGCATATCCTATTGCCCAATTTCTGAGTCATTATGTGAAGGAGAAAGAAAAACATTTCTGTGCTTATGCTGGAATTTTACTTCATAAATTATGCTCTTTCAGAAGCCCTTTCATAAGAAAGGCAGCTTGAACTAACAAATTATTTCTGCCTAATTTGCTTCAGTTTGGAGGTAGATGAACAATCAACGTCTAGGTCAGCTGTCTCTAGTTTTCTGATTGTAGATAAAACTTTGACTGTTAATGGGGAAACCATTCATAAGTTTCCAATTTTATGTTTTTAGTACTGCCTAGGCCTGTCTATGGAATAGTGCTTGGATTCCAAGGCCAGTCTGAAGTGAAAATTCAATATGGAAACCTTCTTTCCTCTATAAAAAAGGAACATGGCTGAAAGGATGGAGAAAGAACATGAAAGGGGTTTAAAGATTTCAGAAATTACTCCTTTTCCCTCCTTGAGATTCCACACTTGATTTTGTTAAATAATTTTTCCCTTGTTGGAAGTCTCGTTAAAATTAATCTATATTTGTGTATATCCCCCCCCCCCCCCGACACTTTTTTTAAGAAGGTTTGTTGTCTTGGCTCAAAAGTGAATCTGCATTTTATATTTATAATCACCAACAAATATGGATTGACATATCTGTAAATTTGCATGTGGTTTAAACAAAAATCATATTTGGCAAAAGTAAAAAAGAGACAGTACCCCCCCTCCCTCTCAGTACTTGTGCATGTGTTGAATGCTTAAATGGCTTCACCTATCATTGAAATATCCTGAGCTGAATTTTATCAGGACAAGGTGTTTAGCTTCATTACAAAATTTAGCCAAATACTCTCCATATGTTTTTTGTCACTCATAGGTTGAATCCTTAGTCTTCAAAATTAGCAGTATGTGGAGAGGAGCAAAAGTGGTACCCTTCTTGAAATTATGCTAGTTCTTTCAGTGAAATTCAAGAATAATGAAAAGCAAAATGACGTAACCACTTAAGACTCTATCACCCCCACAAGCACTACTTGGTTTCTTTCATCAGCAGTAAGTGTTGGAGCAAAAATACAAATGATCCTATTTTATGATTTGCATTTACTTTGCAAATGTGTCACTAAACATGCAGAAAATTAAATTTAAAAACTGGGTTAAAATATGTATTTCAAAACACTATAAAAGCATAATGATTTAGTAATTAATGTGGTAGATAATGTGTCAGTTTTTTCCATTTTCAGCTCTATCTTTACAGGGGTTCATTGCTTTTGCTGCTCTCCTCCCTTGTAGTGGGTGGAAAATTCAGCTGGAGCACCAAACAACAGGAATCAGGCTTTTTTTTTTTTTTTTCCAGTGAGAATATGGGCTAGTATTTCCAACACTGTCACAGAAACAAAGCAGACCTCACTGCAAAAAAAAAAAAAAAAGAAAAAAAACTTCTATTAGATTGCACATCTGTTGTTTAATGTTTTTGTGAAAGTAATCTTTAGAAAACTAGATGCTTGTAAAATTCTGAAATGTGAAAACTGACTTTTTTGTGAGGCTTTAAGTTAGAAGGTAAATTCACAAGTTTACCAAACTAGTTATTTTTCCCAGACAAATACCTGATCTGTGAAGATTTTAAAATTCTTTTGTGACCCTATTATTCAGGATCTGGTTAACAGTATTTACACAAAATATAATGTATATGTGTGAAGACATGATGATATTAACTGCAGCAGTACTCTCTAGCAATACAGACATAATTTTATGAATTGTTTTTAAAACAGCATAGCCGTAACAATGGCATTTACTGTATATAGTTTTGAGGGAATCATTAAACTTGTCAGGGCTGTCAATAACATTGATAACTTATTAAATTTAATGTATAGTACAGATCACCGAAGCAAGGTGCGAAATGCTTGATGGAGGCATTCTCCTGCTGTGTTAATAAAATAGGTAGTGGAATAATAGCAGACATTGCTGCTGCTGAAAGGACACTGAAGAGAGTGACTGGATCTTGTAGTCTGTGGCTTTGCATGTTGTACATAACAGCAAATGAATGGTAATTAGACCATGTTTATAAAAGAAAGGAGGGGAGAGTTGTGTGTGTTGTGCACATGAAAATCTTTGAGGGCTAAAGCTGGCAAAGTATAATTTTCCAAACTTTTTTTTTTTTTTTTTAAGGGAAAGATAACAAACATGAAGATTTTGCTGGAGAATGTGGTGAACTTTAGGCACCTGCCCTGTAGAGCTCAACAACTAACTTGGCAGTTTTGGACCATTCTCTCATTTTGCTGCAAACACTTGTGGGGAAGGGATTAGTTACCATTTGTGATTTGGGAGCTAATTGACAGCTTTCCTGTTTTCTTTATGTGGATTTACTTTTCTTCATTGCAATCTTCTAGACTGAAGTGTCTCAGAGTAAATTTGTGGTTACTTTTGTGTGATGTCATGCTTCAGCCTTCCTTGTCACCAGAGATTTCAGTCAGTAAGGCAAATGGTTGGTGAATTTCCCACCTCATCTGATGGAGTTATGTAAAGAGACTTGAAAAGAATTCTGTTTATACCACAATCCTTCAGGTTTTGAGCAGGCCTGTTTTCAAAAGTGGACCAAACACAGAAGCCTAAGAACAGTTTAAGAACCACTGAGTTTTTTGGAAGTGTTGCTTCACTCATCCCTAATCCTATTAAATACAAGCTCTAGGAAAGTAATATTCTTCCACAGCTTAGAATAGAGGAAGCAGGTTGTGGATTATAGAGCATTGTTATTTCCCTCTCTCTTTTGGGTGGCATGGAGTGGAGATTGATTTCTGTTATAATTAAAGGAGGGAAAAAGATGCTTTAATTATGTCCAATCAAGAAAACACAAGGTACTGAAATTAAAAAAAAAAAAAAAAAAAAATTTTTGTGGTTGTCCCAAATAAGAAGAAATTGACTTTGAGTATGAGTTAGCCTTTATTTCCCCATTTATGTCCTTATTTTTTCTGACTTCATTGTTTCAACTTTATGTTGTCTTCTATTTTTTACTAAATCTGTTTGAATCCTTTTAAGTATCTACAATTGCTACACTTTGTTAAATAATTCACCCCATTTTAGCAACTGCAATCAGAATATCTGTCTCTTAAAAAGCCTTCTCTTACAATGTATTCTTTCTTTTGTTCCCCTGTGCTATAATAATTCCAGCTCTTTTCCAGAAGACTCTCAGAGGACTTGTGGGGTTTTCTTCTGTAAAAATTGCGTGCTTTTCTGATTGACACTTGATCAGATTCTGACAGACTGTAAAATATTGCTAAATACCGATTGATTTTGATGACCACAATTATGTTACTTCTTAAATGCAATTCCAATGCATTGTTTTGTTTAGTGGTACATTTTTAGTCTAGTTCATCACCTGAAATGCTGTGCATATCTACTGTAATGCTATAAGCTTATCATTCATGGGAGACTGCAGAAGAGACTGGGAGGTACTTGCTTTAAGAGGAGTCACTGTGCTAAAATTAAATTTTCAGGATAAAACTTCATAGGAATTCTATATGTTCTGTATGTTTTTCCTCTCTTTTCTTAGATTTTGTTATGATTTTTGCTTTATGTTGAATATGTCAGCATGCTTCCATTACTGCATAACTTCCATGGCTAATTCTCCTGGATTTTTTCATTTGATTTTTTTCTGTTTGAGGGGTAATTAGCATAGTTCCTTAACAGTTGCCTTCAAGTATAAAATCCTTCTGGATTCTGATGCTGGAGAATATGGAGGGCATCAAAGGCTGGACCACAATACAGAGTACTTTTCTGAGGAATATCCTCACAATTATCGACCTAATTCAATTATGGTAAGTAAATTGTTTGGGGATTTGTTTCTTTGTTTAATTTTACTTTCATCTGTGTAAGTTTTGCAATTCTTTGGACAAATATGGAGTCTCTTCTAGTATTTGGGGGAAAGGGGGTATTTTATATTTATTTTCTGAAATTAACCTTTGACTAAATACAGTATAGATAACATTATTATTTGATTATAACAAATAATATTAACTAATTTTTCTTTTTCAACCTTACTTTTATATTTCCATGCACTTTTGCAGTATCTGGCACACATGTTCCTTGCCAACATGCACGAAAACCTACTAATAGGCTTTTGAGCTGCTATCCTTAATGATATAATTTGTTTTATTTTCACATCGAGAAACTTCGTCTTCATGCTTGTTTTGTTTAAAGCTCTGCAGAAACTGAATCTTCCTTTGCTGTCTTAAAATCATGTGCTTTAACTATATAAACAAGAATTAGAGCCAATTGTGTGTTTGCTAACTGGCTTTTTCCTCCTCAGTTTACAGAAAAACTTTGCAAAATGGAACAGAATTTTTCTGTTCACATCAAGAATTTCAAGGATTTTCAGTGCTAAAGTGGTATGAATAATGGATAAAGAGTTTCCCACAAATCACCTGAGGTGAACTGGGAGACATATCCTTGCATACAATTTCTGTTAGCTGAGGTGGTCACTCTACCTTAAAAAAACTAATAAAACTCTACCTAATAAAACTCTACCTTTCTTAATTGCTCTTGAAATCAGAATCATCACAATTACCAATTTTACAATGTTATTTTCCCTTTCCTTTATGTATGTATATGTGCACATATTTCCCATTCTTTCTGTATGCATTCACATATGTGTATATGCTCATAAGCACAAAAAAATAAAATTCAGAAAGGCTGGGAATTAAGTGTTCACTGAAAAAAAATCTGCAATCACTTATGTTGCTGAGTAGATTTTTATACCTAAAACATTTATGTGGGTGAAGGGTGTGTTTCTCTATGCACAGGTATATTGGTACATGTGAACACCTGCAAATAAGTTGCATTTGTAACCTTAAGAGCCTGCAAAAATGGAGCATCTGCATGGATTTTTGTGGGCCACGCCCCTTCCATGGCTGAACAGAACATGTATTTCTAGTGTCACATCTTAACTTTTCTCATGATATCTAAACTCCTGAGAATTTTTGTCACTTCCAACCTCTGTCTCTCTTTCTTTCATTGTATCCAGACTATTGGCATTTCTTTAATTTGCATGATTTAAAATATTTTCTTTACATGAAAGCATTTTTGTGCTTTCGTTGTGCTTGGTGTAACGGATCTTAGGAATGGGTTTTGTGTTGGTTTTTTTTTAAGTATCTGCATGTGACAGTGCCTTCATAGTGTGGGTAAGTATTTGTGCTAATTTGAAATGAAAGGTCTAAGGTTTCATTCCTGAAGGTTATGTAGCAAATTATTGCTTCCAGAGTTTTTGCTTCGTGTGCCCAATTCAAATACATTGCCTGACTGATTGGAGAGCATCTTAATTATCCATCACTAACTTAACTTTTGCAAGCCAATTAAGTGTGATTCGGAATGTATATTTCACATTTAGTCCGTTAGATGGTGAGTGCAAGCCTTCCAAGCCAGAAATAAACGTGGCAGAACATGAAGCTGCAGTTTGCTAGGAGTATGTGGAAGACAAGGCATGTGGCAAACACAGCAGAAAATGCACTTTTTGCACCATAAGCTGTGGCATGGCAATGGCACCTCTAGGTCAGAAAGAAACCCAGGTAAACTTTCTCTTGTGTCCTTCTGCCACCCAATTCACAGAGCAGCTCCAGCCAACCCCCCAGAGGATGCCATTTGAACCAAATAAAGGTAAAGTACCAGTGAAAGGACACCAAGTAAAAGTCATCAAGGAAAAAATCTGGAAAGCCTAAATTCAGCAAATAGGACTTCATGTAAGAGGAAACAAAAGTTGCAATAAATGCTATTTTGCAGTAGAACAAAGATGTTTTATTTCAAATAGCAATTTATATCCAGGTTATTGGGTAATTTGTCCTGCTTAGGAGTTTCTTTAGTCTTAACTGCAGTTTCTAAAATCCAACTCAAAAGTCTTCCCACTAAATTTCTTTTCAAATGAAATGCCACCTCAATATTCAATGAAGTTCTTTTCCTGTTGTTTAATAATTATTCCTGTTAATAATAATTCATAATGCATGAAACTTAGGTTTCTTGTTTCAAAAATTTTAGTTTCCCCTCTGCTACAAACTTTGAAGAAATAATTTTTTAGTGAGAGATGCATCTCCCTTAAGGTGTGTGGATAAACACTGTCAGCAAAACATGCCCAGAGGGTTGTGACAAAATGAAATCACTCGCAATAATTCTGCTTCTCAAGTCAGGCTTAAATAGCCCACAAATGTGTTACAAAAATAGAAGATTAGGTGTGACATGATTCATTCTAAAAAATCACCTAATAAAATAAATACTCAAGATGGCATATCAAAATGAGAAGAAGGGAGATGTGAAATTCCTGGAGCAAAGAATCCTGAAAGAAGATGAAGAGCATTTCACTGTACAATTTTCAGGCTTGTTTAGTAAAGCTCTTAGAGGGCCAGAATTCAAAATCATCAGACACACCTTGAAAACTCCATAAAAATGGACAGAAATGCCCTTTGTAATATGACTTATTTAAATAACTATACTAATTTTTCCATTTCACTGCTCTTTCTATAACATATTGTTAACAAATACATGAAATGTGCATAACATTCCATGTAATCAAACTTTCTAATAACAAGCTGTGAACCATTTTGTCACTGTAAGAATAGACACTTTTTACCACAGCTTCATTGCTGTTTGCAACTCCACTCTGGTATTCTCATACTAGTATTTTTGGAGGTATGTTTTATAAAAGCTCTGTGCTTTTCTGGATGCTTTTATAAACCTTTAGTCTTGCTTATGTCTCATCATCTCTTTGCAAGATGTAAACTAAGTGCTGCACATGCATTTCAACCTCTGCCAGATCTTAGTGCCCCTTTATGGATGAATTCATTTCTTGGTACCTAACTTGATTTTTGTGGTTGGATGTGAAACTTAGATTTGGGGCAAGGGGAAGAAAAAGTATAATTTTTTAATAGTGCATCACTCAAAATGTCTTGTTGGTCTTTTCTAAGGTATCCAACCCAATTGAATTTTGCTGTAGGAAAGAACTAGCTATCAATAAGTGTCCTAGTAAATTTTTTGTACCACTCCAAAAGTTTGGGTTTATATGAAAATAGAGGGGTTATACTTTCCTACTTCATGCACCAGCAGAAACTGAGCAATAAGCAGGCTAAGTGGAATATTGCAGAGAATGGTTTGTCACTGGAAAAGTAGTATATGATTTATTATGAAACATAATTGCTTAACATATTTTGACTTTTATAGATTTACTTTTTCTGTAGTTCATTCCAGTTAGTTAAAAAATAAATAGATGTCAGAGTATTCCTTTTCCCCTGTCGTCCCAGTGCTGTCTTTTTTCTGTTTCTCTATTTCTGGCATTCAGTGATAAAATCTTTTCACATTAAATTAAAGTGAAATTATATAGTTTATTTTAAGAATATCCTTATTACAGGCTTGAGTTTTTAACCTTGACCTTAGTGTATATTATTCAGTGTCAAAGTGCAACTTCCTGCTTCCTTAAGTCTGTGGACAAATTAAAATATTCCCATAGATGGAAGTGATCTAAAAGCTTTTAGTGACCTTAGCTTTGAAAATACTCATTTAAATAACTTTCATTATAAGGATTTATGTATTGAATTTTAAGGGACTGATGTAATCTTTAACTGTTTTCTCCCCTAACATGCACAGATATACAGATTAAATGAAAGAATGTTTGTAGTTAGAAACTTAAATGTTCAAACTAGGTGAATCAGTCAGAATTTAATGCCACAAAAGTTTTTTGATTTTTACCTCTTGATGATTAAGACTTCTAAATTAATTTGTTTATCTTCATTGATTGTTTGACTTCTTAAAATCACCAGCAAATGTAATGTAAAGTTACTCTGTTAGTAATTTTGTTTCGTCCTATCTTTGTCTTCAGTGTACTTGTTTTTCAGAGGGTTTTGCTGTCTTTTTTAAAGTACTTTTTCTCAACCTGAAAAAAGAGTGCAGAAGATAATAGAGGAGAAATTTTGAGACACGCCCTGTGCAGTATATGGACTTCTTTTGCATAAATGAAGCAATACAGTCTAAGAAATTATTTTCTGCATAATCATGCTGTATGGCTGTAAATTGAAAAACAAATTGGAAGGCGGAACTTCATATTATTTTAAGCACACCTGCTTTGTAATGTGAAAAATCTACCAAAAAAAAACCGAAATGTGTGAGGTTTTGTATAATGAATTATAGTCTGAAAGGAAGAGCTATCATCTATTTTATTCTTTGATGGTTAATTATATTCTCAGAATAGTGTCCATGTGTGACAATGAGTGGTGATACAGGGACAGGAGATTGTCTAAAGCCCTCATTTTAATTAAAAGTTTGGGATAATGTTGGCACAGGCTCTTGTGACATTGCCTTCTGCATCTACCAGCTGCAATATGTGCTACTGAGTATTTTTCTGAAGTGCCTGATCTAGCTCTGAGTTCTAGTAATTCTCCCATCTGTTACAAAATGACCTTGAAATTATTTTTAAGGCTTGGTGTTTTCCAATCCTGAAAGTCAGAGGAAGAGTAGTTCATTGCAGTTCCAGCCAATTTTGGCTGTGCTTGCACCTGGTACTGAATTAGTCTGACAGATCTGAAAGTAATAGTTGTCATTTGTAGAACCTCTTCCTTGTGGGTTTTTAGATCCATTTGGAGATAGCTGTGTATTTTAGTCCTCTCCTGAAATATGTAAGGTGATATTTCTGCCTATCGCTGCTGCTGTTCACAGGTGCTTCCTACATGTGGTATTCCTGTATTCTTCTTACTCTTTAAATCTCTTTTTTTCCTAGAAGTTTTCTGGATATTCACAGAAAAAAAAAGTATAAGGAGTAAGAATTTGGCTGAAAACATCCTGGCCAGTAGTAGTACCAGTTGTTTTTGTCCTGTTTGTGAAATAGCCAGCATGAATAGATTTAGGAACAAGATTCCCCACCATCCTCTCTGTTAGCACATCTGACAGTGAAGTAACAGCAGTTGCTCCATTCCTGCCAAACTGAGAATAAAAAGACTTTCAGAGATATTTTATGAGTAAACATTTGAAAGTTAACTTTGTCAAAAACTGTCTTTGCAGCTGAGTCATCCTGTCTCAAACAGATTGGATGTTTTCCACTCCCCATGTTACATTGCCCTGTCAGAAAAGGCCTCATGAGCCTCCTGTGTGTGTTTTTAGGCATCTTCTTGATTTCCTAAAATAGAGGAGTTGGTGTGAACCTTAGGGGGCTCAAGGTTGTAAGTTAACAATTGGTATAGAGAGCAGAGGGACAGTTCACTGAGATCCTGAGTAACCTTCTCTGACCTCAGAGCTCACCCTGCTTTCAGCAGAGTCTGGGTCTCCTGAGGCCCTTCCCAGCATGGGTGAGTCTGGAGGGGAGGAAGTGGCTGGAAAGGGTGTTCAGGATGAGCAGAAAGCTTGGAACAGAAGAGAGTCTCTGAGGTTGATTTGGTTGATGTTGGTCAAGATGTGGGGTAGCTATGAATGAATTCTCTTTAGTGTTCTTTGGGTTTTCACTTCTGTCCATGTTCATCAAGTGAGCCTTGGGAAATGGTGACAGAAACATGAATGGGATAGAACTTGTGATCAGAAAAAGCATGTTAAAAGATCAGAGATCAGTAGAACTGAAGCTGGTAATTGAAAGTGTATAATTCAGCAGCAGGATACGAAAGAATAAATTTCTGAGACACTCTTCCTAGGGTATGGAAAAAGTGAAAAATTACATATCTCTGGTAGTGTTTTTTGCTGATGAATACCTAGGTTTCCTGTAATGGTTTTAATCAGAAAGCTTCTATGTACTTTTAGTATACTTGTCTATTTATAGATATCTATGTATCTCAGGCTGCATACTATATATATCATGAAGAAGGGCAAGAAGGTGATTCTGCAAATCTGCTGATAAGGAAAAAAAAAAAAAGTAAGTCCCTTGACAAAGGGAAGACTCAAAACCTTGATGGATAATATGGTCAGTACAGGAGTATTCAGTGCCTCTTTTTTTTTTTTTTTTTTTTTTTTCTCAGACTCCAAGGGCAAAGTCGGCTTTCAGACCCTTTCTGTGTGATGGTGCCCTACTGAAAATAAAGTAGGAGAGCAATAGGTTAAAGAGGCTGTATATAAGTGAGGTACACCCAGGGGCTTGGATGATTTCAGTGATGTGATTAGTGATTATTTTCTGAGAAAAATCATAGTGGTCAGGGGACATTTCTGACAGCTGAACCAAGGCTGAAAAGGAAGGCTGAGGAGTCTGTCGGGCAAATCCAGAAGACAGGAACCACCTCCTCTTGGAAGTGGGTTACATGAAATGGGTGAGTCAGAAAGCCAGCCTGGATTTAGCAAAGTCAGAGCATGCATGGTCAGCCTGATTGCTTTCTTGATGAAATGACTCAAGCTGTGTGCCAAGGTTGTACCAGTCAGTTCAGTAAGACTTTCAGCCTTGCCTCCTGCAGCATTCCTGCCTAGGAGCTGAGAAACTACAGGGCTGGATAAGGTTATTAGGTGGGTTAAAAACTGGCTTGGCCACTGCCATTTCAGTAATCGGGGGCTCTGCATGTAGCTCTTGACTGGTATCAAGGAGAGTCTTAGGAATTGTGAGGGAGCTGATCCTGTTTGGAGTCTGGAGTAGTGAGCAACATGATGAGACAGAGCACAGCTGTAGATGACACTGGAGTGAATCATTGATTAACTGGATGTTCAAGGTCCAATCCAGATACATCTAGAGCTAAGGATTATCCATACATTTATATCTTTGAAAGTGTCTGGACTCAAACATACAAAAAAATGCATGCATTTCAGCTTATCCTGTAGCAATGGATTCCTGACTTTTTTAATAAGTCTCCCTTCATGGCAGATTGAAGCATATGCTTGGAGCACAGTTGACGTGGTGCAATGGCTTGAAACACTCAGGAAAAATATAAAGAAAATAAATTTAAGTTAAGGGGGATATGTTACTATAAGAGTGGTAATTCAGGCGAGAGGTGCTTAAAGGAAAGGAATAATACTGGAGTGAAAAGGCTGAGGAAGTTTGTTGGTTCAGGATGTCAGAAAGAGGAGTGGAGGTGAGAAATCTGGGCTGAAAACCCTGCTGGGATCCTAGGCAGATAATCTTCTAGTTTTCACCTTATCTCGGGATAGACAAGTGATCTTTCCAACCTCACTGGTCACATTTTCCTTCCTCAGTCCATCACACAATGTTCTGAGTTCTGTCCAGTTAAACAAGTAATAAAGCCAGAGCACATAGAATGCAGTATTTCTGGAAATATTGTTGGGCTGGGGGAAAGGAATAATACCTGTATATTTGTAACGAGTAGTATCTAATAGTTGTGTAGTATTTTTCCTTTTAAAAAAATGTACACCAGTGGAATGAATAATTAGTAATCTTTTTTGTAATTTTTATTATGTTTAATCAATAATTTATACTTTTGCATTGTTCATGCCTTAATTGTTGCTTTTTGTAGCAAATAGCCTTGGAGATGGTTACAAGATGAATGAAATAAGATTAGTCTTCTTGGTAAATCATAGAAAAGTCACATATGGCCACATAGTGCCATTTGTGGCTTTTCTATGATTTAGCAAGAAGCCCACCAAGATAAAAAACTCTAAAATGCGTGTTTAATTTCCCTAGGTAAGGAAAAAACAAATGACTAAAGTAATAAGCTGGCAGATACAGCTCTTCATGGTAAATGGAAAACATATCTGTCATTAGTTTAAATGCAATCATCTGCACATGTCTTGAAATTCTGCGTAAACCAGTTTTAAAATTCTGGTTGTCAGTGAAGTGGTTGGAGTTGGATAATCCACACTGCTCTCAGATTCTCAGCTGATGTAAATTGACTTTAAAGGAATTGGGCTAATTTTCTCTTCCTAGGATCTGACACATTATTGCCCAAAATATAATTGAGAATTTCTGTGTTCTGCATTAATATTATTTTTTTTCTTCCCTGTAACTGAAGTAACATTTTACAAATTCTTTCTTAGAAAACTTATTTCTGTTTGTTCCTTCTCCCTTCTCACTTCATCATCCAAACCCAGAGCGCTGAATTTCTCAGTACACAACTTCAAAATCTCTCCTTTATCTATATGTTTTGAGGTAGTTGACTTCATTAAGTATTTCCTCTCCTGCACCGGTTTATAGAAGCTATTTATCACTGAAACCTTAGGGGAAATCATTATGTTCACTGCCTTTCAAGAAGCATTGGACACTGCTCTGTCTGATTCAATGAAGATCAGCTGTTCTTTTCCTTTTTTCTCCTTTTCCTAAAGCTCTTTGCTTTATTGCTTTATTCTGTTTTGAAAACAATGAAGGCCTTTTGTGCCATCAGGCTCTCGTTAGCAGATAACGCAGTTGAAATTGCAGAATATTAGGCATTCCACGGGGATGAGGGATAGTCTAAAAGAGGACGTTGTCCAAATGAAACCAATAATCTTCTATCTTGTGTTACCTTTTATAATTGCATTTTTATTGACTTGTTCAGAAAACACATTCATAGATCTGACAATTGATGGAGTACCGTGTATCAAGGTAATTGGTAGATACCACATACCAGTCTTGTTTTCTGATTGTGACTCTGCTCAGCTTGGAAGGAATGTCATGTAAAATACATTGCCACGAGTTCTTTTGTGATCTATGAGGAGTCTTTTGATTATATGTGTTTGGGTATTTTTGTGGTATTCAGGGAAAAAAGGGAAGAAAAATGCAATCATTTAAATGGTTAATTTTGATTCTGTCCACTTTTGAGAGTGTTTTACTGCTGAGCCACTGACATTCCAAGAGTGTGAGAGCCATGCCAAGAGTGTGAAGAATATGCTTCTGTATCATATTGCTGGTATTTACCTTTATGAAATGACATCACAGGCCTTGGGAAAACTTTAATTCACAGCAAAAGAGAGTTGCAAAACTTTGTCATTTATCACTGACCGGTCTGTTTACCTAGATGTTCTCAGGTTTTTGAAACTGGTCATTGTAAGTCATATGTGGCCCTCTCCTGGTAGCCACCTAAAATATATCACAATAAGCTGTTAAAAGAAAAACAGAAAAGAGATTGTAATCAGGCTGCCTTTAAAATTTTTGTGTTGTGTAATTCCAATGCTAGGGACTAAGCTGTTGATAATAATTCTTTAAATATGATATTTATACCCACAATAGTGCCCAGATGGGAGATTTTTAACAGTTAAAATGTGGGTTCTTTTCCACATGCTGTTATTTAGAAGTTGTGTCCTGTAAGGTTTCTGGGTTTTTCAGCTGTTCCTGTTCTTGTCATGTTTTTCCTAGGTGTACATTCCAAGCAGAGTTGCTCTTGTGCTTCACACCACGGACATCCCAGAGTGAAGTTCTCTGTAACCACCACAGAAGAAGCAAGTCACAAAGAAGTGCTGATACACTGTACTAGTACTAAGTATAATAAAACTTGCTCTAAGGAGGCTTTCTGAGGCTGAGTATAGTAATATTAGGTGTTTCAAATGTAAGGCTAATATTCACATGTAATTGCAGAGCTCTTGACTTGCTAGACCCTCTTTTGAGGAAGCTTTACAAAGAGGCAGAAAGGAAAATGTTGTGTTTGTAGTTCTAGTAGTACAAAATTACACTTAAGGTGTTGCAAAGCAGCAGGTGTTCTCATTTAAATTGTTGTTTACAGAATTTTATCAGGAATGATAAGAGTGATCCTGATCTAAAGTTTGTAATTTCTTACATTGAATTCAAATATTCATTATGTATTAATGCTTCTTACTAAAAGTAAGTAGTTTGCTTAAATAAAACAGACGTTTTTGGCTAAAAGGCAGCCTTAACGGTTTGTGGGACCTAATTTGAGGCTCCTCTTCTTCAAAGAAGTCTAACATGGAATTAGAAATGCTTATCCAAATGGATAGGAAGGTCCTCTGAGAGTCTTGCACTTTGCCATGTTTTATTTAATTACAAATGCACAAAAATGCTGGGCAGCAAAACAAGCAGGCTGATTGAGTGGGGGCCTGCTGATGCTATTGTGTGTGCTGGTTATCTGCTCCCACCCAAATCACTTAGTCTGAGCATCTCACTTGCTACAGGTGGACAAAAATGACACAGCTATTTTATTTAGATCACTGAAATGTTCAGTGAGAAGCATGTTTTGATCTTAATGCAACAATACCATACAGGAAGAGGTACTTAAAGTGTAGTTCTTCCCACTGCATTTATTTCACTAACATCAGGACCTTGCAATACTGATTTCACTACTTCCAGAAGCTGCCTTTCAGCTTGGAACATGATGATGTTCTTGCACTTTTATAACTTTTGAAACATTGCTTCTCGTGAAGAAGCAGTCTCAAAATTCAGTGATCAAACTAAGGTGTTTTTTTTGATTAAGATAGTTAATTATTGGAGTGCTGCTAAGATAATTCAAGTGAGTTCCTTCACAAGCTACAACTTTTTTGTAAAGAGTAAGATTTTGTATATTTGAAAATGTATTGCAGAGTATTCTGGAAAATTAATACCAAATTAACGAGACATGCTTTATTTTGTTCCATTTATTGAAAAACATATTTGAATTGGTTCTGAAATGAATGTCTTTTGTACCAATCAGAATTTTCTAACTTTTAAAGTAGCCAAAGAGGAAGATGTCCGTGACCATTTCCAAGTCATAATTTTACCCAGTTTCCTTTGTGAACTATTGTGTAAACTACTGAATAGTTGGTGCCAACACTGACAATCTATTCACAGTTCTTGGAATGCTTACTTGTGGCTTACTTCTTAAGCAAAATAAGGGGTGGAATAATGCAGCATGATGGAAAACAGTCTTTTGCAGAATTCACACTGAAAGGGCTTTGTGAACATCTCCAGTCTGATATGTTCTGTGTGGCAGAGAATGTTACATTGCAGTTGAGTGCCATAGGATCATGCTTCATTTTCCTCTACAGCAGTTTGATCATTGTTTGGCTGTGGGCTAATAAAAGCATTCCTGTTATGCTATGACTTTAAATAAAATATACTGAACTGTTTTAGCAACTGGAACTGATTATCTTTTTTTTTTTCCCCAGATTGTTTTCCTTTTAATGAAATAACTTCTAATACATGTTATATTTATACTGTATTGATCTAATATGTTTTATAGGGTGGTTTTGGGGTTTTTGGGGGGTTTTTTTGGGTTTTTTTTTTGTTTTTTACTGGCACCAGTTTCAGGTTTCAAAATGTAATGGCAAGCGTCTGTGTCAAACCTTTTTTCAAGAGAAGGAATAAATGTATGATGTGAAGTATAAACTGTAAAATCACATGCAAAATAAACTCTGAGGAGGAGAAAACAAATGCATATATGGTTTCATTCCTTGCATTGTAAAATGATTTTACAACAGTTTTAACACTGAAAGACATCAGATTTTGCTCCATCCTAAAATCAGGGACTTGTCTTGGTCAGAAGCATTCATAATGAGATTGGTAGAATATTTGACCTATGCATATTTTTTTAACATAATGATAGATTAATAAAAGTAAATGACAAAATTTGCAAGGTGAACATGTAAACACAGAAAGCATAATAATTAGGGCTTTTTGGAGCCCCTCCCCTGCATTTTAATGGTGAGTGTGCTACTGCCTGTCTGCAAGACTGGGAAATTTTCCTTTTCAACACCCATGGAAAGCCAATTTCTTCCTCCTGCTCTTCGAATATTGATGGATTATGAAGAGAAATTCAGCTTTCACCTTCATTCTAGTAACACTCTGCAGCCAAGGTGAGTCATGTACTGAGGTTGTCACCGTGGCTGGTTGAAGCCTGTCATATTCTGAGAAGCAGATGAGCTTTTTTGCTTGGCCACACCTCAAATCAGCACTCCTCAGCTCCATCAGGGAAGTAAACAAAGTGGTCTGTGGTGATGTATCCCACGGCACAAAGCTCTCCACAGATATTCAGACAAAGTGAAGGATAAACTCTTTAAAGATGATCTCTTAGTGTACAGGACTGTTAAGGATTTCTATTTCAAGGTTTGGAAACACAGATTTCCCTGTCACCTGGGAATTCTTACTCTTTCTGGCCCCAGAAGTTGTTGCTCCACGGTTTTCTCTAACACATCATGAAAACTCAAGCTCACCTTCACCTGCCAGTTTATCAAAAGAGTCAGGCTGACCTTCCCTCTGTCTTGCACTGTGTGTGTGAAGGGTTCTTTGAACTTAATAATTCAAGTTATGCTCCAGACCAGGTGGTTATTGTGATAACAAGCAGGTGTCCACTAAACTGGTGTGTTCTACGAGCAGTGAGTTTTAATTTCCCCACTGTTTTCTCCTCCTCCCACAACTTAAGCTTTACTGTCCTGAGGTTTTTTTTGAAGATGAAGATTGGAGTCATTATTTAAAATTGGTGAGTACTTCTGGAAAACAAATTTAATTGGAAAAAACTGTTTGAGCTTTCTAGGGTTTTTTCCTATGAAGTTTTTCATGCTCATTCTATTCAATTTAGTAAAGACTTTTCTAACCATGTGCTCTGAAAGACAGGAATGTGGTACTGGTAATACTCTGCCAATGGGAGAGCAGTTGTGTGAACAGTAAGATACCAGATAAGCAATTGTGTGGTACTTGCAGATACTGCAAGGTGATATTTTTGTGTATTAATCTGTCGGACACAATTCTGCTTTCTTATGATGTTTTAAGCATCTTGAAGTAGTTTTAGATTCCTCATTTTTTTCATGACTCCAGGTTCTTAACAGCCTGGTAATGGTTAAAGAAGAGCTTCCTGTCTATTTAAGTCTCATTTCTCAGAGTACAAAAGTAGCTCAATAGTTAAGTAGTAAAGAGTGAAGATTAACTGAATGGACAGCAGAAATTGTTTCCTTTACCTTACATAGATGTGGACATTCTCTTCAGGACACTTTGCGGTGTATGGTTTGCCTGTATTCTGCTTCATAATTTAATTTTCTAGGAATTTAAGTATTCTGCATTTAAGTATCTTATCACTGACTGATGTTTCCAAATGGGGTATATTGATGTTTTTGAACTACCTCCACAGAGATGAAGCAGTGTTTTACATATTTTCATATATCTTACCTTAGCTGGGATCCCAGTTTCATAAGAATCAGCCTGTAAGTGATATCTTTTTAACAATTAATTGGAAGGGTTTTGCCAAGGAAGACTCTGCACATGTGTGTGTTTTCACACCTCAGAGTTTATGGTGAAAGTGTTTTGAAAGTGTTGAGAGTGTAATTTGCTGTGATGGAGAGCTGTTGTTTATGCCAGTCTTTCGTTTTAATTCTGTTTAGTTTTCCAAAATTATCTAGAGTTGGTTTCAAATACTTGAGGAGAGAAGCATCTTTCTGAAAGTTTCACGAGCATTTAAGAAAGAAAAGGAAATCCAAATGTTTTGGTCATGTTAGCCTTTATATAGAGAGAAAAGGTTTTGTTTTTTTTTCTTCGTAGAATGTTTCCTTTAAGTAGGCTTTTTCAGTTTTTGATTTATGTGTAAATAAGCTGCAGTAGTAGTGATGGGCTGACATATAACTGCTCTTCTTAAAAATAATTATATAAGTTGTTGGGTAAAAATAACTCTAGCTGAATGCATTAAAAATATTCTGCTTATAGAAAGGTAGAAACAAAAGCTAATGATGACTCATTAGATGAGACAAATTGTATTTTTCATGCCTGTGAGTACAATATGTACCCTGTAAATATAAATAAGTCTTGGCTATTCATGGTAAATTAAAGCCTAAAACACATTAGGACAAAACATAAAATTTGTAGGTATTGAAGAAATCAGTCTGAGCTTAACTAATGGTTTTGCAGATTTACGAAGCTATTTTGAACATTGAAAAAAAAAATCTGTTTAATTGAACTAGGTCTGAAAACTGTCTTAGAAAGTTAAGACAAAGACAATAATTTCTCAGTATTAGGAGAGTATTAACATTGATGCAGCACTAATCATCCATGCCATTTGACTCAATGTCAAATTAACTTCAAATTTTCCATATTGCTAAAAGCTAGGAGCGAACTTTCTCAACTTGCTTGTGTCTTCTGACTGTGCCTCACAGATGACAATTTACATGTATGGAACAAGGACAATCTGTTACTGAATTTCAGTGCATTAAATTCACATCATTCTGTCTTTGCTTGGTGTATGAGGTTTATGACAGAACAGAAAGTGCATTTAGGAAGAGATGTATGTCTGCAAACACTGAAGAAACCAAGCTGCCAGTGCTGTAATGGGTGTCGTGGTTTAATCCCAGGCAGCAGACAAGCCTGAGGCAGCCACTTGCCCACTGCCCACCAGAGGGATCAGGGAGAGAATCAGAAGGGTAAAAGCTGGAAAACTCATGGGTTGAGATACAGGCAGCTTAATAGGAAAAGCAAAAGCTGTGCACACAAGCAGAGCAAAACAGGGCATTCATTCCCTGCTTCCCATGGTTGGGCATGTGTTCAGCCGTCTCCTGGAGATCAGGACCTCATCACACATAGCAGTGACCTGGGAAGACAAATGGCATCACTCCAAATATTCCCCCTTCTTCCCTCTACCTTATACAGTGAGCAGGATGTCATGTGGTCTGGAATATCCTTTGGGCTGTTTGGATCACCTGTCCTGGCTGTGTCCCTTCCCAGCCTCCCAGGAACCCCCAGCTCCCTCACCAGTGTAACAGTATGAGAAACAGAAAAAGCCTTGACCCTTTGTAAGCCCTGCTCAGCAATAACAAAAACCATCTCTATATTACCAGCCCTGTGCTCAGCACAAATCCAAAATACAGCCCCATACCAGCCACTGTGAAGAAATCTAACTTTACCCCAGCCAAACCCAGCACAGCAGGACCTGGTGGCAAGCACCCAGCTGTCCTGGAGTACTGGGTCTGGTGGGGCAGGTTCATGCTAAAATAATATTGATAAATCAGCGTTTGGCTGTTGCTGAATGGTGCTTGTGCAGTGTGAAGGCTTTCTATTTCCTACCCTGTCCTCACTCACATCTTGCTAGGGAGTGCCTGGACATCTTCTTGCTCAGGGAAAGTTGTGAATAAATTCCTGTTTCTGCTTTGCTTGCACATGCCCCTTTTGCTCTCCCTGTTGAAGTATTCTCACCTTCCTTCTATTCCCTTGTCATCCTGGAGGAGAGGGGGCTAAGCAAGCACCTTGTGAGGGTGTTTGGCTGTTTGCTGTGATCAACCCACCACCTCCAGCAAAAACTTTGTGAGCTGGCCACCTCAGAAAGAAATTAGCTGGCAGGAGGAAAGCAGGTAAAGTAATTTGAAATAAAAGGGAGGAGATAAATCCCAATTTTCCTTAGCTGCCTTTCACGAAACACTGAGTGTGTGTCTTCTGTTTACTTGGGTTATATGTAGAGTGAGACAACTGGAGTAGGTTAATTATCCTGCTGTTCGGGTATCACCTGTATGAGGGAACAGTCTATATATTCATTCCATTTCATGCTAGAAGTTCTTGGACCTGTTCTTTTGCAGTAGTAGCATGTGATTATCCCTGTAGAAAAGTGTAAAAATATACTTCCTATGGAAGTAAGTTCTAATGTAAAATCTTCCATAAAAGTTTATTCATTATTAAAGGGGAGGATGGGATAGAAGCTACTAGCACAAGACTACCTTCTGGTTCAGTGAAGATATGGAAAATTAACTGAAACATTAAATGAAAACCTGACCTTTTAAATGCATGGAATTTTAATGCTGCTTCTGGGTTTTTGTTGTTTTTGTTGTTCGTAACAGTGGTTTTAGACCAAAGGCAACACTCTGAGTCTTTTTGTGCTCTGTAACCTGTGTCACTGCTACTTATGTATGTTTGATGCAATCCCAGTTTTCAGTCATCAGTCAGAAGGTGGGGTTAGCCTTGCTTTGGGAGTTTGCAGGGTGGGGATAAGAGGAGAGACTGAAGATGTTTCCTAGTTTTGTTAAATACCACTTAAATTCCTGCCTTTGCAATGCCACTAATAACTTTAAATCTTTGACTGTGGCATGTCTTTGTCAGAAAACAGCCAGCCCTATGCAGCACCAAAAAAGCATGTCTTTAGACTGGCATGAGAAAGCAAATTATGCAAGCACATCATGTCCAAAACTGAAATGAATTTTTCTATCCAGGTTTGTTTATCTGAAGGGACCTAGTGTTGTTCACTTCATGAAATGGAGCAGATGAGCTGTATGGCATAGAGAACAGGTTTTGTGCAAAAAAAAAACAAACCTATTTTCCCAAGGCAAAAAATATTCCAGTAGTTGAAATACAGGAGGTTTTTTTTTTTTCATTAAAAATATTGGATTATGACAAGTGAGCATTTTCATAGGAAGAGATTTGTCAAAAACCCTTCCAGAACAGTTCTATAAAAATACTATTCAAAATCAATGCTTCCATTATGTGCAAAGCATGGACACTCACAGCTTTAACTCTGTTAGTGTATGCAGCTGCTTAAAGAGGGTTTTCATTAAATTTGTTGTGTAATTTAATTACTGTGCCGTTTTTATGGAAAAAAAAAAAAAAAACAAAAAAGATTTTTAAAAATCATGTAAAGTGATAGGGCTATTGAGTTGGCTTTTCATAGGCCTCCTTGGACTTCTAAAATTCCAGTCACCTGTGTAGCTTCTGTCTGCTGCCTTTGGGGAGTTTGGCAGGCAGTGGTTTGGCCAAGCTGCTGCCCTCAGCATCTTTTTTCCCAGGTGGGCCATGCTGTCCTGGTTGTGGTCCTTGCACAAATGCTGGTGATGCCAAGTGATGAACTGGACTGGGGAACTGATTTTGTGGAAATACAACTCTAGAATGACATAAGCTGCCAAGATCTGTAGCTCTAGCTGGAAAATTGACTCTTTACAATTTATAGACATCTCAGTCTCCCTGCAACCTGTCAGTGAGGGTGAGTGCTGCATTCAATATTTGTGTTTGCTCTAGTTATGCTATTACACAGAATTAACTGTTCCTTCTATTTTTTCAATAACCCCCTGGATCTACCAGCCCCTAGTCCTCAAGCTTATGAGACAAGTGCAATGCAATTCCTCGTATTCATGGATTAACACAGCGGACAGTTCTTTATGACAATTAACTCCATTTTTAAAATACCCAAGGAATTCTGTAGTGTGACTAAGTATTTAGAAACAAGCCGAATATGATTTGCCCAACTGGGTAGAGCTGGTACAAAATATAAAAGGAGCAAATGTCCTGGAGTTCTGCATCTGCTGCTGCTATAGAAGCTCTCACCAGGAAACACTTGCCTTGCACTGCCTGCTGGTTACAGTAGCTGATTGTAATAGTCCCATTAGAGCTTGAGTGGTGATACACACCTTGTTACGTAAAACACTGTGCAAGGTTGTTTAAACATGAAAGATAATTGCTGATTTCTCGCTGGCTGTAGCTCACAGGTAGACATTCCTGTGACTGATTATATATCCTGACCTTTGGTATTAACAGCCTTGATGGGTTTCAGCCTTGATCTTCTGAGCAGCCCTTGTGTTGCTGTCCCTTCCTATTTTTCTGTTTCCCACCTCCCAGGGAGGTGGAGATCTTGATGTGCAGGTATTTGCAAGGGTTTGGGCCCATCAGAAGATTTATTAAATCTCTCAGGAGCTTGGAGACACAGGGAACTGCAGCAAAAAGAAATCTGTTGGCCCATGTTTTATTTCATCCTTAAAGGTCCAGTTTCTACCTCTTAACTTCCCCAGATTTTGCAGATTCTGTCACTCTAGTCTGGGGGCCCTTTCTCAGGCCTGTTCCTGACCTGAAAGGATCAGTAGTAGTGTTTCAACTGTTGTCTTCACAGCAATGACTGGAACAGCACAGATGTAAGCTGCAATCAGAGGTGTGCAAATAAACCACCTTCAGCTTCTTAAATTAATCCTCCATGTCATCTCCTGAGCAATGCTGTATGTTGTAGTTTGGGAATTTTCCCCATGAGGAAAAATGGAAAGTCTGAGCATGTCTTTGCATGTATTTCAAAGTTACTTTTTGTAACACACACACATCCTTACTTTGCAAAGCTGATATGTGGCAGATGACTTGCCCAGAATTTGAGAGAATCACTCCAGATCTCTCCAGGTACAGCCTATTGCACTGGGGGAAATGAAGCAAAGTATGAAGATATGACGGGTTTGTGATGACATGTCACCTGCTGAGGTTGCTCTCATGCCCAGTGTATGAGTGAGAGTGAGTTGATGTGAATCCTCCTGCAACTGCTGGATTGGTACAATCAAATTCACCCTCTTCCCATCTCTTTTAGGGGAGCTAGTCATGTCCACAGCAGTATGCAGGTACTGCCAGTGCTCAGGGATTACAGGTGCAGTGTCATGAATTCAGGTGACAGAATGACCAAGGTAAACAAGGATATGAAACCTTGAGTGCGCTGCACATACACACAAAGTTTAGTGTTGCTAACTCCCAGTTCTTACTGGAATTGATCAGCTGCTCACCTCATCTTTCACAGTGGCTGCTGCTGACAAAAGACACAAGAGCCAGCAGCAGGTACCTGTCTGATAATCTTCTTTCTGGGGAAGGCAGGTTTGTTTGGGGATGGAGGGCACGTGATAGAGGAATCAATGTAGAGCACAGATATCCAGGTATCTCTGCTAGGTGTCTGTAGTGAAGCTGTTTCTCCTGCTTTGAAATCTTCTGTTAATGTATCTCTCTGTCACAGGAGCATGAGTAATTTGGCCTTATTTTTTAAGTACACATTCTGTAGTATTTTGTACCCACTTCTTTTCTGCATCTCTAAGTTGCATCATCAGCAACAGCAACCTACCGATGCACAATATTTCTGCAAATTATGCTGCTTAATTAACCAAGTGATGTGTAATAATACTATGTGACATTTTTCTAGAAGTGTTACCTAAAAGGCCTGAACCTCTTAAAGTGATAACAAGAAAGTGGTAGTTGAGTTCAGAAAGATAATTGTGCTGCAAATTGTTTGGTAACCCTGCAAGTCTGTGTCTAAAGCAGTGGTTCAGATCAGAGCAGTAATGTGCAGTTTTGAAGTGAGTTCCTGGATGGTCTGCACTTACCACGTGCTAACTCCTTTTCCAGAGCTATTTTGGGACAGAAACATGTAGAGTCTTTAGATGTGGAAATAAACAACAGCGTCTTCTCCAAAAGCACACCTTGGTGTGTTTTACTTAGACCTCCATATTTCCATGCATGGCCTCTGTCCACTCCAAGGACTTCCCATGTGCATCTAATAAATCTTCCTGTCAGGAAGCTTCAGCATAGGAGGTAAGACTGTCTCTAATCCAGAGCATACTGCCCAAACCACATGGAACAGCAGTGTGAGAAGCTCAGCAGCCACTTTGATCTCTTCCTAAAATATTTGCTAACACAGATGTAGAGTAATAGGCCAGCAAGACTTTACTATTGTCAATCCCTCTTCCCTGGCTTAAACCCTGTTCTTTATGTAACACTGCAAACCAAATTAAAGTTATAGAAATGTTTCTGGAACTGTTTACACAAAGCTGATGTTGTGAATCTACAATTATTTTTGCAGTTATCTTAATGTAGCTGTTACAGCTTAATAACAGCCTTTAGTCATTGTTTTTCTGCCTGCTATGGCAAATAATGTGCTTGTCTAATGCAACAGAAACTGCAGTCAGTAGCAAAATCTTTAATATCTAATTTACTAGACCTTATTTTGCACTTTTTCATCTGAAATGCAGATTTATAAATTGAAGCAGTGCATGTAACATTTCAGTGAAGGAAATCATTACCAACAGGATGTTTGGATGGCAACTGTAATTTGGCTTGAGAGGGTTTTTTAGCTGGGACTAATATGTCTTTGTGTGCCAGAAGATTTTTAAAAGCTAACAAGTTTTATGTTGGGTTTTTTGGGGTTTTTTTGTTGGTTTTTTTTTTTTTTTTTTTTTGTTGTTGGTTTTTTTTTTTTTTTTTTTTTTTTTTATGTGAGGAGGGTTTAAACTTATATAGCAACAGATAGTGAAACACAAGCACAGAGTGACAGGACAAGGGGGGATGGCTTCAGAATGAAAGCAGGATTGGATTAGATATCAGGAAAAAATGTGATTAGATATCAGGAAAATACTGTGAGAGTGGTGAGGTGCTGGGAGATGCTGCCCAGGAAGATTGTGGCACAGGACAGAAGTGTCCAAGGCCAGGTTTGATGGGGCTTTGAACAACCTGGGATAGTGGAAGGTGTCCCCTGTTCATGGCAGGGGGATTGGAATGAGATGATCTTTAAAGTCCCTTCCAACCCAAACCATTCTATGATTTCATTATAATATTCACATAAGGAATCATGGGGGGTGATTTTCATCTTCAACAGAAGCTCTGAAGTAGAAGTGATCCAGGCCCACTTGACAGATCTGTCACAAAAAGGATGCATTTCAGAATGTTCATTCACTGCTTTCTGAGCTTGCAATGCATTTCCCTTATTCAATTATTCCTTAATTGCAGTAATGAAAAAAGCCCACCTATGAGCTGGATGGGATGAACACTGCCATTGATGCCCTTCACATACTTGATTTTGCTAATTTTCTGCTACATTTTGTCATTGTGCTGTAATGTTGCATCCTGCAGCAAGTTCTAGAGCAAATTGTGGAAGGTGTCATGTTGTATGATAAAGGTGCATCAAAGGTATGAAAAGGTATAAATGGCAAGAGTTCTATTTCTGGAGTAGGTAAAGGAGACCTCCAGGTGCTGCCCACCCTTGGTCACCAGAGACAGGCATTGCCCAGGCATCTTGTGATGACAATAAAAAAAAATACTGACTTCAAATAGATTTGTTGCTTGTAGAATAATCCCTGTTTGTTTTCATTTGCTATCACAGAAAACAAGAATTATTTGTAAATACAGCTTAGCTTCCACTAAAGATTAAAAAAAATAAACTTTTAAGGGGCTAAACAAAAGTATTGAAGCTGTTGCTCTCATTCCAGTCCTCCAGAAAAATTCATTCCTCAGTTTCCATAAAAATCCAGCAATAACTTTAAATTAGTTTCTCTTCCTAAGCAGATGTCAGTGTCTTTCTGGGTGAATAATTGTTTTTTTTTGTTTTTCCAGCACACTGATAATATACAAATACTTAAGAATCATATAAACAGTTCTTATTTTTTGCTGCCAAGGTAAAAACAATGTTTTGTAATGCTTGAAACACTTAATTTGGCCCAGTTATAATTTTTGGATGTCTTGGTCCTAATGTGCCTGGGGAACTGAGCAAGGTGGACCCGTACTTGATCCTGAATAGAGGAAAAGCCAGACCAGATCTTTGCCATGACCTTAAGTGGAAATGGTGCTCTTTGCTTTTAGGAATACTTGGCTCACTGTGACTTCTGTCTCTCCTTTTTAAGGCTGTTTTTTCTCCATAGAAAGGACATGTGTACATTTCTGGTTGTGTGTGTACCGTGTGCACGTGCACACAAAATATATTTCTTATTCTTCTCTTTGAGTGCAAGATTGCATCAATACTTACCAGATTCCATCTGTTTTAGGGTCAGGAACAGCTCCTGTTTGTATGCCTGAACAAACCCATCACAAAGGTTCTGGTTTACTTAGGAAATTCCTAGACATGTACTCATAACCAATAAACAGTGAAAACTTTATTAACACATCATCTTTGTTTCAAACAAAAGATTGTTCTTTTACAGAGATTTTGATTTTTAAATTTTTTAATTTTTTTTTTTTACGAACAGGATAAAAATACTGATCTTCCTCTTGTGAATTTCTGCTAATGGGCCCTTTTTTATAGGTTCTATATTCATTAATGAAAATATACAGACAAACAAATAGGCTTATATATTTCTTTCACATTTAGTATATTTATTTAAATATTAAGTGAAACTGTTGCCCTGACAACTTGCTAAAGCAGCCATAGAGTCTGTGTAATCCTGCATGCTCTTGCTGAAGTGGTTTCAGTGCTATTTGTTTGTTCAGTAGATTCTATTGAATCTTTCATTGAACTGGGTTCCCTTAAGGAAGTCAGTCGGGAAAGTTCTGGGATCACAAATTCTAGGTTGGTGGGAACTATTATATTTCCTCCTTAAAGCTGTGGTTTTGTCTTGGTGACACAGAGATGTAATTACCAGGACTCTGATACCTTAGCATCAGAATTTCATGAAGTGGAAAGCAGGATTCAAGGCTCAGTATACTGAATTTGAAGAAGTGTTTTAATATTGTAAATTTGCCCAAAACTTATGCCTACCTCTCGGCCTGCCTATGAATTATGAAATGGAATTTGGGTTCCTACAGTTCCTGAGATATAGATATAGGTATCTCAGCCAAATAATAATCATATAATAAGAGCTGATAATGACTGGCAAACTATTTCATCTTTTTTATTACTTTGCCTTCACCATCAGTACTTTTGCTGCATCCCCAATCTGCTCTGCTGTGATTTACTTTGTTATTTTATTGCAAGCTCTCTCAATGAGTTCCCAGAATCCCTGAAATTGTTGTGCCAGTTATCTCATGATGTTTGATAACGTCTGCAGCCGACTCCCCAGGGTCAGAATTTGTCTCTCAGGTTCTTGTTTTCAGGATTGGCAGTGCCCTTGGATGTTCCTTTAGCACCATGGAGCCTTGGCCTAAGGACCCTTTGGTGTTTTCTCATCTGGTAATTACTCCATGAGAGAATAGGGATGCACAGGATTGTGCAGAAGTGAGTAAGCAAAATGGACATGTCTACACATGGTATAAGCCACTGCTAAAGGATTTACGTGGTACACCCGTGTCAGGGAGGGGCTGCCATACCCCACCCCTTCTCTTTGAGAACTCAAGAGAGGAATTTAAGAGCTTGCTTGATTGAGGGTTGCCAGTGAGGTAAAGGCCTTAAAGAGGAATATATATCTTATGCTTTTTATTTTGTGTCCCTTTTCCCCTCAGGACTGGGGAGCTCAGTGTCATGGAGAAATGACATACAGATATGCAAGGAATCACTCTGCCTGACTGATATCAAATCACACCAGACCTCCTACAGCTCGTCTTTTGAAAAAAATCTCTGTAATTACTCTGTAGGAAATGCTGCAAAAGCTCATTTAAGGTCAATGAAAGCAGTCAGAGTACTGTCAGAGTTGCCAAATCCAACCCAGGACATTTATTTTCTGGCTCCCTTTTGCTTACCGTTTGCCAATTATAAATGTGTTTTTCCCCTTAATTATTGAAAAGTGCAAATGCTTTTATGCTCTCCTGATTTATATATATTTTTAAATTAAATTTTGAGGGACTGTGGTGCTTATGATGAAAGTTAAGCATATTTCATATCTTAATAAGCCTATTTTTATATTATGCTGCTTGAACTACAATCATGCTAAGGAATGGAGTGGGGGGAATAAAATTAATGGGTTACTCTTGAAGTAGAAAAAATTATTCATTTTTGATAAAAGATCTTTTTGATAATTTACTCTTGACTTCACTACTTGATTTATCTCATCTTCTCACATTAATTTGTTTTAATTTTTTTCCCTTATGAGGATTTTTTTAGTTCCAGTAGCAGCTCTGAGATGGTTGGATTGATGGACTACAAAATTTAACATTTTTGAACTAAAAAAGAAAAGGGCTTAAACACTTGAGCTAATAAGCAATATAACTTTAATGTAATAAACTAGAAATTCGGCTTTCCACTGCCTTGATTTAAGATGCTGAAATTTGATTATTTAGTTCTCCTACTCCATCTAGAGTAGATATGAACTAAAGCTGCTTGGCCTCTTCCTTGTTTTCCCTCAGCTGTGTCATTTTTTTCCTCAAATCTTCCCAGTACATCTCCCTGAATCCTTGTTAAGATGTTAGTCCATAAAACATTATCAATGTTGCTGCATCTCAACATTCTCAGCACACATGTTTTTATCCCATTTGCAGCCTGTTGGTGAGCTCTCAGAATGAACTAGGCTGGTCAGAATTTAGAAGACCTTGTAGGGCAGCTATGTCATTTAATAGAGATTCCAGATATTACTTTCACTGCTGCAGTGATTTTAAGGACCTACGCTACTACTTACAGCAAATACAGAGAATAGAGTGAAAGGAAAAACAAAAAGGCAAATGAAATGAGAAAAGGGTAGATTAATTGGAGACACTCAAGTTAACCAGGACGAGTTTTGATGAAACTATGGACTGTACTTAGGACTGTAGGTGAATCAGAAGAAGAAAAGGAGGACACTTTCTGAATTATTTCACCAAAGGTGATAGGTCATTAATTGAACCTACCTAAATCAAATGGTAAAAATATTCTATCATATCCTTTGTCAAAATTTAAAAAACAACCAGAAAAAAAAACCCACCCCAAAAAATCCACCAAAAAACAAACAAACAAAAAACCACCCCAATCTCCCCTTGACCTGAAAAACCAACTAAAAAAAAAAAAAAGAAAAAAGAAAAAAACTGAAATTCCAAAAACCAACCAACCAAAAAAAAAAAAAAAAAACTAAAAAAAGAAAGTAAGAAAAAACCCCAAAACCTAGACACCAAATCCAAAACCAAAGCACCTGAAGACAGGGAAGAGAGTTAAATTGACTTTGGCAGATCAGCTGGAGTTATTGAAAGAGGGAAAATCATAGCTCTGTACCCTGGAGAACTTCCTGCTACTTTTGTCCAGTGCCTGTTTTGCTCTTCCTTCTCTTGTTTTCATCCACATTATTCCCTGACTGTGCCCCAAAACAACATGAGGTGATTCCCAAATAGCACCTGAGAGGCATCAGAACACCTGCCTAGGCACCAAACTGCGCAGACTGGCCAGGTGATGGTCTAGACCAGAGGGCTGCAAGGAGCAGTTTTAGCTGAGATGCAGTCTGTGCCTTCATGGATGATGGATCACTTTTGATCCAGTTATATATAAAATAAGCATTTTCCCCCTTTACTGATCTCCTGTGTTTGTCTGTGTTGGCAGCAACATAGCGCAAATCAATTGAGATTCAATAGAAACACTGTTTCTTTCTTCTTTACTAAGAAATATTTCTTGACGTACAACAGTACTGAATATCTCCTCTCTAGAAACATAAATCTGATAGTTTTTAGGAAATTTATATTGTGCAAGTGTTGAACATAAAAGTCACATTGTCATACTGTAATTTTATTTTTTTAGTGTATTCCTGTATTCCAGTTTTTTCTCACTTGTTATCTTTGAACAAATAAGTTATCAATCTGTGTATCAAAATGAGTTCAAGCTGTAATATTTAAAAGATCCTTATTTTCATCAACTTACAAGTTCTTGGTCAACAGTTCACATATTTGGCACATTTATCTGTAACATTTTCTTCTTTGAGTACCATAGATGGTGAATTTGGTTTTTGAATGGCTAATATTTAACATAAAGCCCAACCTAAATTTAAGTTCTTTTGAAGAAACTGACACGTTAACTCTGTGGTGTTTACATACAAATATTTTCAAAGCTTTGCTACTCAAAAAGAGCAATTTTTATTACTATTTAGTAATTATCCCTAATTTGTGTGACTTTCATTCTTATTTAAGGTTGTCTAAGAAAGTAAAACTTTTTACCCTCCCCAGGTGCTTGCAGTCCTCAAATGTTGCACATTCCATTGGCACACACATACTTTCTTTTCCACACTTTACCTTTTAGTCAATTCTTGGCCAAATAGCACATTTGCAGTGATTTTTTGTCCTTCGTTGTTAATTAGTAACTGAGCAATCACAGGTGATGTTCCAATTTTCTGAGATATATAGTGGATTGGATCTATGTATGACATTTAAAGCACCTGCCCTAGATTCTAGGCTCTTCTAGTATATACTGTGATTGGAATAATGAATACAAATGTGAAGGAGGGGGGAAAAAAGCAGGCTGATCCATATCATAGCTGTTTTAGTTTGGTTTTTGCTTTTTATGTCATTTTTTCACTTCCATGAAGGAAAGAGATGAGCTTTGCAGCTTACTCTGGAAGGTCAATGGTCCGAGGCTGCTCTGAGGAATTAGGGGAATGAACCAGCACTGTGCCTGCCTGCATGGCAAACCCTGGTCACTGCTGTTCCTGTGCCTCTGGCCACAGCTGGAGTTGAGAGGGGTTTTCATTTCACAACAAATCTCTTAGGTAGGGTATCTTTCCCTGGAAACCTCCAGCCAGTGTATACATCTCCTGGAAGAGTGGTAGTGTTTTCTCAGAAAAGTGGAAAAGGGAGCAGAGGGAAGGAGAGGGGGGGAAGAGAAAAAAAAGAAAAAAATCCTCTAGTGAGTGCCTTTTGCATTATTTTCATAATTCAAGTTAATGAGTTGCATTTTTCAAATTCAGCTTAACATTAAGTGTGTAACACCACCAGAGGCAATCCTTGCCACAGAATCAGCACACATCTTCTGTCCAGCCCAAACTCCTGCTGAATTTTTCTCCCACTTCCATGTATATCTCTGCCTGAAAACAAGAGTTTGTAGTTGTTTATAACAGCACAGTAGACAGGACTGCCAGGTGAAGTTTGACTCTATGTGGCTGTTATTTTTCCATGAGTTTTGCCAAATGGTGAGGTTTTAAATAACCATTCAGAAGAAATGTAGGTGTAGGCAAATATCAGCTCCCCCGGCTCAGGTTTTGTCTGCTTGGACAGAATCTTTTGACAACTCTCTAGAAGCTGCCCCTGTGTTGCTGGCAGGAACACAGAAGGGTCTGGTTCCATCAGTAAAACTGTCTTAACTCAATCTGCATTTGACTGGCGTTTTTGCAGATCTTCAACAACCTTTCCAACCTCGTGCAGTCTGTTATGTCCACTCACTTACTGAAATCTATCCTAATCGATGAAAGGGACACTGCACTTCTTGGGAACAGGTTTTGGCTTGCTGGTTTGACTGCCTGTAAAACTCCATAGGCTCCTGATGGAGACAAGCAGATCCATTGCTCCTTAAACTTCCAGGGAAGGACTCAACAAGTTGTTAGGCCCAGGCAATATTGGTAGATTAGTAAGTAGGAGCACCTTGTCATTTGAACTGAAGAGGGGAGGCATGAATAATTATCTGGTTTTGAATAGATTGACTTTGTTTTCTGCTTCTCTAGTGTCTTCATTTTCCAGGTGATGCTGTCACTTCACCCAATTCCCACATAAAAACACTACTGAATAACCAAAAAAGTTGTATTCATCTGCCATTGTTTTGTTTTTTGTTGTTTTTTTTTTTTTTTAACTTATTGTATACCCAGACCTAATGAAAGAGAAGAATGCATTTCAAAATATTTTTTCTCTTCTCACAGATTTAGACGACCAAAGCAATTACTGAAAATTTTCCAGTTGTACAGTGTGTTAGTGAGAGCTGTATTTGACCCTAACATCCAAAGTCTAGTTAGAAAAGAGTGAAATGGTAAATAACAAAAGAAAAATCTCCAATATCAGGTGCGTCAAAAGGGTGTTAAATGTCTGGATTTAGATCTTACAGTTTTGAGTTTTGAAATGTTGAATTTTACAAATGTTGAATTTTGAATTAAATACATATTGAATTTTACGAATGTTTGTCTCATGCATTTTTAATGTTTACATGCAGTCAGAGTGCTTAACCCTAATAGATTAAGCACTCTGACACAGGACATGAATAGATGCCCTGGCTTTAAAACAAGTCACATGTAAGAAATGCCCTATAAATTTATATATGAATATATAAATGGAATGAGCACATGTTTGTAGGTTGTGCAGTGGCAGACTCAGTCTTGCCCAGTAAAAACTGCAGACAGAAAATGTAACCTTCCCACTCCCAGTTCAGCTTCACCAGTTTTTTAGAAGCCCAGAGAAATTGACATATGTTTTCAGAATAGAAAATATTTGCATTTTAAAGATTGCAGCAAATTGTTAAAGCATTAGAATAATCTCTGTCTTTTTTTTCCCCCTTAATCTTCTTATTCTCTTTTAATATTGCTCATTTTGTAATTTTATGCAGTTTTACTTTGGGGGAGAATTATTTAAAAAGCTATGTCTTAAGGCTTGTGTTTTTTGGGGGGGTTTGTTTGTTTGTTTGTTTTCTTCTATATGTTTACCAGGTTCCTTCTTTGCCTTCTAAGAGGCAGTGGTGGTTAGAGTTTCTTTTTACCTAATTACTGTGGGGAAAAGTGGCATCTGAAAAATCAGAATAGTGTTTCTTTCCTGTGTTATCATCTGTTCCTGCTGTTTAGGCTTCACCTGGATACCTAATCCATTTAGCAGTGCAGAAGATTATGAAGCTACAGACAAGAGATTATGGCTCCAGGTGAGGGATAAGCAGTTGATCAAATGAAGGAAGGAGAAAAAGAGATTGTTTCAAGGCAAATATTCCCTACTAATTAGGGCTAGGGAGAAGAAATGTGATTAGTAGTCTCTCTGTCTGTCTCAATAGGATTTGTTTTTTTCCCAAGGAGCATGCCTTAAAATTTTCATAAGATATTTAATCAATTCTTCAGGAGACCAGTATTACCTGTACACTCAGTACCACACTCTTGTGTTAGCTTTGTGAGTATCTTTCCTGTCATTAGTGATATATGTTTGTTTTAAGCTTCCCTTGTAGCAGAATTTCCCAGGGACAAGAGCCAAGGATAGGGAGGAAGGATCTGTCAAGGGTGAGTGGTCAATGATTTCCATGACTTTGCTTGCAGAAATTCACATCACCACTTCATTCTGCAGTATATGTCTGGATTTTATTTATCTTGGCAAACAATGAATGAAACAACAACCCAGCAAAAGTCTTCCTCACTGCAGGATCACTCTTATCAATTTATGAAGATATTGGAGCCCACAGTAGCAGCCAGTGCAGTCAGGTCTTTGGAATGCTTAGCACTTTCTCCTTGGTGTAATCTGTGCTCTGAGTCATCCACAGAAAACCTTCCACATCTTGTGTAAAACAAAGAGCAAACTAAGACACTAATTAGCTAAATAGTACTACAGCTACTCCTTTCCCCACATCCTGTCCGTGAGAGGAACACATCAGAACAGAGGCAGTTTTCTGCTGGTTTTACCTGGGATCTCTGGGTTCTGCTACAATCCAAATATTTGGATTTTTTCTCAAGCATTTAGTCATGTCTTCCTTTCCCTTTATCTTTGCAGGAAGTCATAACCACAGTTAGAAATCAGTGTTTTTTGCTGAAATTAATCCAATTTGCAAATAGAAGCAAACTGGAAAATGCAGGCTTAATTTCATGTTAGCCTAAGTTGGAGTTTGAACTTCTGCAAAGCAGTTATGAGGTATTTTGTTCCCACGTGCAGGTTTCATTTCTTCAGTTCTGTTCTGGTTTAAAAGCAAAACCAATAGGAGATTCCAAGTCAGAAATATAATTTATTAGGAAAAGGGAAAAAATTACATGCAATAATACAAAAGAAAAACCACTGACAGAGTCAGAATACAACCCGACACCCTTTTGGTCAGGGTGTTGGTAGCAGTCCAAATTGGAATGGCTGCAGTCCTCCTGAAGTGTCATGTGTGGTTCTGTTGGAGCAGTAGAAGGGTGTAGTCTTCTTTTGAAGGTCCAGTGGAGAAACCCAGATGTTCCTCTGGGAATGCAGTGGAAAGGCTGAGTCTGCTGTCCCAAAACCTCAGATTATATCCAGTTAGAGATGCTTGGCTCCTCCCTCTGGGTGGAGCATCTCACAATGGGATGCTGTAACTTTTATCAGTCATTCAACAGGCCATTAACAGCAGATGTCTTCCCTGGAGGAGGATTGGTTTGTGGAAGAGATAAAGAAAACTGCCCAATTAACAGTAGATAACAGCCACACCTCCCACAGATGGCAAATAGAATACATCTTGCCTTACAATCTAGGATAAGTTCTCCGAAAACTGCAACAGAAATGGGAAATACTTGTCTCCACTTCAATGCAAATGCCAAACTGAGGGTGACATGGCTTGTCCAGTCTCCTAATATTTAGCTGGTGCAGCTGAAAAGAAAAGAGAGCTGTCCTGTTCTGACCCCAAACCTGTTCCATGCCACATTATTGGGACCAGAAGATTGTTTCCCTGTGCTTTTCATATTCCTTGAAAAGAAAAAAAAAAAAAACCCTGGAATACCAACAAAGCCTGGCTCAAAGACAGCATGTGAGTTAAGTACAGAGAGAAAGAATGATTTATTGCGTGAGCTATGTTGTAGAATCAGAAAACCTCATAAATTGTTTCCCAATGAGTAGGTGCAAGACTCAATTAAATGCAGGTAATTAAAAGCTCTTTCACAGAACTGACAAAACAACTTTCCTACCTGTGGAGACATTCCTTCTGAAAAGAAATTACCAGTTCCCAAACATGCTTGGGATTAAAACAGAAACTTGCTAAGCATTTTCATGTCTTTAAAAAGGACACTCTCTATTTACTTGTGACAGGCATGCTATTTTAAAATCCTTTTATTTAAGCTAAGAAAAAATTCTGACATGTTCCACAGAAAATAACAGCAAATAGAGAGAAGAAATGCAAACTACTTTTTGTTTTTATGGATGATTTAAAGTTTTGCCCCCTAGCACAGCTGTCTGAATAAGTGCAATAAGGTGAACTCAACATACAATAGACCACATGATAGCAGAGAAAATAATTTGCAATTAAATTAGGTGGCCCATGCAGTCTAATATATTCATCCTTGAAAAAAATATATGGATGCTAACACTTGAGTCAGTATTTAAATCTGAGAGTTGTGCTATTAATAATCAAATTCATTAAGAAAGGTATCTGCAGTATATCTAATTAATTGACTGTTACACAATACTAGTCTTTTCCTTTTGAAGCTTTTGAAGTCAGCCAGTATTTATAGCAAAATATTGCTGCTAAGGACTTTTAAGTTGTAATTAATAATTATGTCCCATCATTTAAAAGGCTTGTCCCATCAGTATGTTTCTTCTGTTTATTGCTTAGGAGTCTAGTAATAATTAAAAGTAAAATGGTGGAAAGTAAATTAAATTCTACATTCTAGAGATATTATTGGGGAAAAAACACACTTTCTACAATTAACAACAAAGGAGTCAAGTGTTTCTTTAAAAAATAAGGGCCATGCTTGTACTGAAATATGTGAAAGACATAAAATATGGAGTTTTAAATCAAAATTGAAACTGTCAAGTTTAGTTATGACAGATTGCAGGTTAAAATAGTTTCCAGGTGCTGTACAGGTGGAAAGGCAAAGGAACAGAGTGAGGAAGTGATGTGTTCAAGGTCAGGGCTGGTGGCAGTGCTGCAAACACGTGACTGAAATCAAGTGGTTGGAACAAAAAAAAGCTGTCTTGCTCTCTCATGCACTGATGCTGACTTCTGGTTCTTCCCTTGTCAAGCACACGTGAGCCCAACTGCTTCTCGAAACTTTACGTCTGGTTACAGCCTCTGCTAGTTCAAAAAGTAAATTTTTGAGAAGAGCACCTTTCCTGAAGTAACTTCAGAACAATCAGGCTGCTCTGATGTCTTTTTCCACCACCAGCTGTTACTTGGGTCCTAAAGCTGTGCCTTGAGTGAAAGGTATTTTTCCTGCTCTGGGGCAGAAGCCCGGGCTGTGGGTTCTGCTGATGGCCTTCCTCCATACTTGGGTTCTTCTGTTCAGCTGCACTTCAGCATGCAGATGGACAGTCCTTTCTTTATTGTTTTTGTATTAAAAATGCTCTCCAGTTATTTTAATCTAAATTATCTTTATGCTGTTACTGTTGGGAGAAAACCAGCTTGTTTCAGAGGGTGGAAAATGCTTCACTGTTCCCTTGTGGTAGCTTCTTCTGGCGAGATGGTATTTCCTCAGTGATGCAGAACAGTTGTTTGCTAATTTCGTTTTACCTTTGTCCTTCTAAGCCTTATCTTATGTAAGTATTGATATTCTAGATGCTAATCTTTCTTCACAAGCTTGTTAATGTTAATTTCATTTGCTGTACCACTGAAGGTGTCAGTCCCCCAGGCAGAGACAACAAAAGAGCCAACCCTAAGCTCTTTGAGAGTTTTCAAGGTTCACCTTACACTACCCTTCTGGATGCCAGAGTACTTGCTCATCAAAGATGAGCTACCAGCTGAGCCATTTTGCTGCTGACAATATTTTTTGCTGTAACATGTTTGAATGTTTTTCAATATTTCATTTAATTTCTCTAGCCTCAGGGATGTATCAGTGAGGTATCAGAGCCCTTTGACAAGCAGCCTGAGAAACCAACACCCAGTCCATTTGCTGTTTTTTCCATGATTTTGCTCACTTTAAAGCATGACATGTAGTCCACCATCTTCTGGCAAACAATGTTAGAAACATGTATTGATAATCCCTCTCCACAGCTCTTTTCACTCCATCCCCTGTGTTTCTACATGAGCATGGATAGCTTGCATAGTTTGGCTGAGAAAGTTACTGCCCTCAGCTGCAGAGTATAAATCAGCAACTACTTCCATTTGCACTGAAGTTCTGCACTGTAAAATATGTGGTTCAAGGTCTGCTTGCTGATCATCTAAAACATCTTCGCTGTGGTGGCAGTGAGAAAAAATTAACTGTGAACTGCCTCAAAATAAAGCATCTTGTTTGTAATTAAAGCCCCCTTTTTATATTCTTTGCTGAGTAAATCTAGATGACTTTTCTCTCCTTAGTGACACATTCATTACAGAATTACTGTGGTGATTTGAGGAGCAGCAGCTGAGATTATTATGAGTTCTTCTGGAATTGGTGGTGGGACACAGGCGGAATACAGCACGAGTTTTCTGTCCAGCAACATTTAGTATCTGGAGGAGGCAGATTGATGCTTCTTGCTTTTGCTGGCTGTCTCATTCTGTATGTGTCTGGCACCTTAGGGCAATTGCTTTGGATTAGAGGTGGCACTGAGAACGCAAAGGAAAAATGGCACTTTGTGTACGGTGAGAGAGCGCCTCACAACAGCCCTTTGAACCAGCTCATTTGTTCTAGTCGCTGGCTGGGAGTCCTGTGACTTTATCTGCTACATGCAGGCATGAAAAAGGGAAAAAAAAAAAAAAAAAAAAAAACAAACCAAAAAGAAAGAGCCTACTTATGCTCAAGGTTGTGCAGGTTTGGTCTGTGGGCCAGTTTTTCAGCATGCGAGTTGTGTCATGAACATTTGTTTATCCAGGCAGTTATTTGTTCACCTGTGTGCTCCTTCTGGTGACCAGGAATAATGGGCACTCTCTGTCAGAGCCCAGACACGCAACTGCACAATTGTTTTATTCTTCTGCAGTGTGCTTTATTTTTGTTTTGTTTCTCCAAGTGGCCTACTGCACACTGAGTAGCTTAAGCTGCCATTATCTGTGACTAGCAGCAGTTATTTAGATAAATGAAATCATTGTATTTGTCTTATTGGCAGTGTAGTGGGTGGAAAATCTAATGGCCTTGTTTGCTGGAGCATTTTGGCATTCACTTTTAGCTTCATGTGGTCTCTACCATCCATTAGCTTTACTAGTTAATACTCTCAATATTTACTCTGGTTCTTAAATAACTGTTTTACATAAGAATATAAGATAAAGACAACAGGAGCATTTTAGTGTTCTAATTATGTAATTATTTAGGAGAAGAAAAAACAACCTGATGGCTGAATTTTGCACCTTGCAGCTTGGAGTTAATTAGCAAAATCCCCTCAGCTGGTGGTTTGGGCTGATGGCAGAAAAAGTTGGATGGATTGTTAAAGGGTGAGAATGAGGGTTTGCTCCTACAGGAGACAAAAATTACCTATATATGGTGCACCTAATTTTCTTTCTTGAATAAATAGTAGAGAACACAACTATGTTTATCCATTTTCTTATACAGGTGAACATTTTAACATTAGGAAGGAAGATTTTTTTCCACTTAAGGAATATTTAGACATGTTTCTCTTCTGTATTGACAAAACAACTCAGATATGAGAGTTCTCTTATGTGACTTTACCTTTTATCTCTGAACCACTAATAATGAAATAGAAAACTTTACATGAAATGTGAATGTTGTTCATTTTGAAGATAAAAAACCATTTCCTATCTTTTTAATTCCTCTTCTCTTTGTGCTGTGTTTATCTGAAGATGTTTGTATGAATCTATAACCTCTCCTTTGCAATCCTCTTTGCTACAGGTGTGGTCACTTGTAAGCCTGTCAGGAAGGACAGGATAAGAAGTAACAAGCACTAAATTAGTCTGATATTCCCCCAAAAGTTAAGTCTGATATTCTCCAGACTGTTACAGGGGGAAAAATGATGTAGAATATACATTTTCAAGATTTTTTTCCATTTTAAGTACATATTTTAAAAAATCTTTCTTAGTGACATGTTTGGTTTTGAAATATTCATATTACACTGGTGCAGAATGACTCTGTTTAGGCCTGAGTTTAACTAGCCTTTCTCATGTCAATTTTCCACAGCTCCTTCAGCCAGATCCCTTTTGGTTTGCTGTATTCCATGGTTGGCTTCAGATCAGAAATTGTGTTTTGGAGAGTAAAGAAAATTTAGTTAGCTTTGGATTCTTCCATATATTTTGAATCAGGAGAGCTGTAAATATGCAATTTAATGGATGGTGCAATAATTGGATTTTAGATCTTTAGAAAAAGCAAGGCAGATTTGAACCCAGAATATTCTGTAGGTTTGCATTCTGAAGACATTTGATTTTTACTTGTTCTCTCTAATTAATGAAAATCTGATGTCATTTTTCATATTGTGGGATGGATCAGCAAATAGGCTGGAGAAGTATTTCTCTCACTGGATTTTTAGACCTCTAGTCTCACTTAGACTTCAGCTCAGATCAGGCACACTCTGAATAAACCTCCACCTCTGTGCTATTATAAAAACCTATTTGACCAGCTGTCACATACCCTGTACATTATAGATGTATGTTTGGTAGGCAGGCAGGTGAATCCTGAGCTGACTTCAGGGAAGTGAAGCACTGAAACTTCCTTTGCCTTCCTTTGCCAGTGTTCATGAAGTGAAAACTTTGAATTTTTAATAATGTTTAGAAAACTCTTCAGGGAACACTAATGGCATATATATATGCGCATATATATTTGTGTGTAAGTATATATATATAAACACATATATAACAGAAGTGTGGATCTAGATTGTTTTTAAGCAAAAATTTCAGTTAAGAAGAATTTTTTTGGTTACTTTAAATATGACTACTGTGAAAAAAAAACAGTCCATTTTTAAAGTCAACATGAATATATGGACATATATTCATATATATATGAACATATATATGGATTTGTGGTTGTGCCTTCTGAGTCCAGATTGGTTTAAAAGTTTGATTATGTGAAACAAGTCTAGATTTTCAGAAATCAGCCATGAAATAATCAGGAAATGAAAAGTGTACCTGATTTTACCTTTGATTAGATATTTTACTGTTGTGTAGGCAGAAGGAAGAAGCTCCCTGCAATAGAATAGCAGAGAGAATCAGGTACTTTCAGTATTATTAAGTCCCTTGGTACTAATCCTTTAAACACCCTCCAGCAGATTGGGAAGTTGATCTAACCTTTGCTGTCAGTACCTATCAACCAACCTTGCACTCAGTAAATGAATGAGCTGAGCAGGGACAGTGTCACAAACTTACTGTTTAGTTATGTTCTTGCAGTAAGTGGTGTCTGTGTCTCATTTCAGATTCACAGTTGTATGCTGTTGTTATTGCAGAATCTGGTTTTAGGTATGTTTTGGAGGTTTTTTTTTTTTTGTGTTTGTTTTTTTTTTTTTTTTATTCCATAGTCTTTCATTTTAAAAAGAAAAAAAAAAACCCTCAAAATTATGTGTGATTTCTTTCACTGTTTCAAAAGTTCTTAAAGCTTTTTATTTCAAACCAAGTGTTTGAACTTTTTGCACGACTTGGAGTTGCCAGTACTAAAGGAAATCTGTATCTCTGCTGTTAAAATTTAAAGATCACTTGCATCATGATCCAGTAAATGATTTTGTATCGTACCTAAGCTGCTCTAAAATTGGAGGACAGAAAGACTGAAATACAGCAATGAGAATTTTGGTAATTGTCCTTGACCTTTTCTGCACAGCCAAAACAAGTGCTCTTTAACCTTTCTGTAATAGAAGAGGCTGCTGACTTTTTTCACACCCCAGAGTGTGTGTTAGAGGTTATCAGGAGTTTTGTAGCTCCTCCAACTTTGATGATCTTTTGAGACATATACTGTAAAACAATAAACCAGGTAAAATGAGGCACAAGTACAGGAGTGCAGAGCACAGAATAACTGTCTTGATGCTGGAAGGGCTGTGAATATATACTTACATTATTTAGTGCACTACTCAAGATGGCTAGAATTCTTTTTTTTTTTGTTGTTTTCAATAGTGTAGCTAAGATTTCTATCTTTATGAACAAGTATTTATTTCTCCAGGCTTGATTTAGCTTCCATCACATAATAAAGGTATCTGGAGGAAGAGTAAGCACTGAGAAGGTTCCCCAGACCTGATACATATCCCTGTATTATGATGTGAAGGTCGAAGCCTTAATTGATTCTCTACCTGAGGAAGGCAGACCCTTGCTTGTCCTTTCCCATGAAAATCTCCTAATTGTGAAGCTGGAGGCTAGGTTGGCCAGCCTTTGAAAAAAAAGTGAAAGATTGTCTCCTCAGCCCCATGATAAGGGCACTCCCCAGGCAAAGAGAGGACTGAAGATTGATCCATGCTTCCCGTATCAAGTGCAAAACCCAGTGCAGTCCTAATTACTGCACTGCTATGACACATTTATCATCACTCTTCCCTATCCCCCATCTCAGCTGAGTGTTTCACAAGACAAGAAGCAAGCTGAGAATGCCAGCCCTGTCACTGCATGCCTGGTCTAGAGAGGGACAAAGGCATGGTGATGCTTATTTATTTTGTCCATGAATGAAATGCTTTGCTCTTAGGTTGTTATGAAAGGAAAAATAGCAGCACAACTTCCACTTCTATTCTAGTGGGTTTTTTTTAAAGCAAAGTGCAAGTTGCTTGCCTGTGTTAAAAAGGTTCCCAAGTCCTGCAGAGCTGACTGAATAAAAACAGCTAACACAGATCACACAGAGATGCCTGAGAAAGATGAAATTTTAAGCACTTCTCTCTTCTACATTTCCTTCTAGCTAGTTTAGATAATCTTTGAATTATATAGGAACTCAGAGCCTAAAATAGGGCCTCTGTAAATTTTGTGGAGGAATGTGGGTGTCGAAAAGCCAAGCATCACCATGTTTTAGTCCTGTGTAGTGTTGGACTGCAGTGACAATTCTGGCATTCTCAGCTTGCTTTTCTGTCTTGTGAATTATTTTAGTAGAGCCAGTGGATAAGAATGAGTAATTATGGAGGTGTCATAGCAGCACCATAATTAGGATTGCATTGAGCTTTGCAGTTAAATTTTACGCCTAATGCTCCCCTGCTGTTCCCCATCAGTGAACCACATTTGAAGTACAGCTACAATTAAACCATCATAAAACAGAGTACACAACTAGACAAAATGATTAAAAGGAACCTGAATCCATGTGTTCTTAGTCTGGAATGACTTTCTTATGACATTGAGTGTTCTTGCTGTAGGTTGTAGATTTCTAAGCACTTCAGTTTGGTAATTTCTCACTCTGCCCCTCTATTAATATTATAGTATGTCACCTTGGGCCCTATTATTTGTCCAATTGCAACATCCAATATGACAGAATAGAACTATAAATATTCTTGGCTCTGTTTATGCTTGAATAGTTCAACATGCCTCAGATGCCTAGGCACAGTTTGTGAGCATAGCTATATAATAATCCATAGGATATAAAGCCAGTTCTCCCTTTGAAATATACATTGGGGTTTGTTTTCTTTAGCTTGGATATTCACATCAGTGTTATTTTCCAGGAAGCAGGCAGAACATGAATGAGAAAGTCTCACTGTGCTGTTGAAGCCCAGAACACCTGCAAAAAACTACTGGAGTTTGAAATAACCCCGGGGTATTTTTGGCTTGTTCTTCTTTTATATAGCATTTGTTCATTTCTTTTTTTCCTGTGGTATTCTGCATAAGGCATGAGGTAGCATCCATCTGGTAGAATACAGACAAGAGGGGATACATGGCTTAATTTGGGGGTTTAAAACCTAAATTAGACACCTATGTACTTATTGAATCAAACAAACTAACTAATCATTCGGGAGTAGGGGTTAGGTTTTCAAGTCTGCTTCAAATATCTACATTCTTTAGCAAAGCATGTAGGGTTGGAGACATGCCCCAGATTATTATCAGGTAGCTCTCTGTGGGTCAGGAATTCAGAAATCCCTTTGTTTGGGTCCAGTGGTCATGTGCTGAATTGGCATGGAAGAGTCCCAGTCCATATGTGTGTGTTTATGTGTTGTGTGTGCATTGATGTTGGAGATTGCCACCTGGCAATGGCAGGTGACAGTCAGAATCTCTCTGACTTGCCCTTTTCCAGGCACATTGCCTCACTGCTGGGATCTACTTCTGCAAAGTTATTGGGCTCCATAGAGCAGTAACAGAGAGCTTGAGTTATACAGGAATTCGTGTTTGCTCATCTAATGAGACTGACATTTGTGTGCCTACTACAAATTAATGCAGCATTCTGATGCAAGGCTAAGCAGGGGTCCTAGCAGCAGGTTTTCCTTTTGTTTACAAGTTGTTCTGCTTGTAAAACCATACAGAGCATCCCTACCAGAGAAACTTATTCAAACTCAGTGAAGTTCTCATTTATAAAGACCTTATTTCAGGAGGAAGATGGGTTGCTATAATCTTTGCAGGCATGTGTCCTCTTCCAGAAAATATTTAATTGCTTGAAAATACTTTTGCTTTTCTTCTCTCTAAAGCCTGCAATGCACTTCAGACAGAGAAATATATTTTACTCTAGGAACTTTTGCAATAAACGAAATGTTATTTATTCTATTTTTGTTACACTTTGCACTACAAAAGCATGAATATCTTTTAATAACTCATTAAACTGACAGTCATTACAGTAGATTAATTTAAAAACATTAGTAAAAACACTGTAAACTGCGCTGAGGCCAAAATGTGTGCAATCACCAAAGTCTGCTAAAGAATGCCATCTAGAGGGCTTTGACAGTGCAGAAAGAATGCTAATGTTTTCAGAGAAGCATCACTGTAGTATCTCTGTAGGTATTTTGTCTTAGCTGTATGTAATCTTAGTCAAAATTCAGCTTTCTGCATGAAGCCATGGGCAAGCATGCATGTTTTGACTGGTGACAGGGAATAAGCTGAGGTTAGTTTCATCATTTTTCTGATTTGAAAAAGCAATTTAAAACAGAGTGCAGTTTACAGGTTAGAGTTTTTATCTCCTGTGTATGCAGCAAGACTTTCAGTTTTCATTCACTTCATCTCTTTGATGTAGAACATAAAATAGACTTTTCAAATGGTACTGCATAATAAATATTTGCATCATCCTTACAGTAGAGAATGATAGGTAAATGTCCTCTTGTGAATATAGGTGACTGAAACTGTTGAAAACGTGAGGAATATTTTTTCTTTCTACTGCTGCCTGTGACTTAACACTGTGAAAAAAAAGCTTTATAATTCTGAAAGCAGGAAATTTTGCTTGAAAATTAAAAATAAAAAAGTGGCAATAATAGTGTCCATGAGGTTCATTTAGTAGAAAGGAATTCTGTAACAATCCTACAAGATAACAAAAAACATATTCACATCCATTTTTTTTTCTTTCCATCAATTGTCCATCAGTTAAATATGTGGGTTTCTTGTCAGGATGGCAATAGGCATTTCATTTATGTGACAGGGCTGTAGTCATATCATTCCCTTAGAACCTGGGCAAATGGGCTTTGGAATGCATTTTGCATGAGTAGATACAGCAGGAGGGCCAAGTAAACATTACTTTTTGAATTTGAATTGAGTAATGTTGGTGATCCAGGGCATCCTTATTAAAAAGATGATCCTGACCCTCTTGGTAAGATGGGGAAGATTAATACTGTAGTATGCATCCTCCTCTGTTTTCCATAAATACCTGCTGGGTTGCCTTTCAGATTGCAGTTTTCTCATCTTAATATTCTGAGCAAGACTTTTTATACCCTGCAGCTCCTGGTGGTTCATTTCTGAGGGCAAAAGGAGGTGAGAGACTGGGAAATGGAAGCAAGTGGCTTCTAGTCTTATTTTGAATGGGCTGAGAACTTAAAATGGCACGAAAGTGTGTGTGTGTCCATTTCCTTTTTACGTTTAAAAGACAGAAAGGAACCAATTTGGTCTACTTTCAACTTTATTTTTAGAGTAAAATGAAAGCAAGTAGTCCCAGCAGGAGCCTCCCCATGTGAATCCAGGGAGGTTATACAGGGACATGTAGAGAGATCTGTCTTAGGCAAATCTGAGCTTTGGTTTAAGTTTTAGATGTGCCTAATTGTGAGCTGGTTTTGCCTTTTCCTGAGGAAAAAAAATGGAGTGAAGATTGCCCATGGAAGGATTTTCTTCATTTCCTCTTTTCTTTCTCACTTTGGCTTCACTATAAATGATGTAGTTGAGTGCACCCATTATGGAGAAAGGACCAAATATTACATTCTGATAATAAATGTACAGTCGAGTCTGTGATGGAAATCCTTGCTGACATAAAGGAAGATTTCTCAGTGTGTCTTTGTAGAGGGAAAAAAAAGAAAAAGCTTTTCCACTTTCTGGAGACTCAGGCAGAAGGGAATAAATTGTGCTGGTTATTTAAGTCCAGATTTTTGTCAGGAGAAAAATCAGTCTGAGACAGTAAAGAATAAGGCAGAGAGAAGCTCAGGTCTTCAGCAGGCTCTGTGCTTTCACAGCATGGAAATTGGATTTGGTCCTTCCCAACCAGAGAAAGAAGCCTGTCTGTTTTATTTGTATTTTAAGGCAGCATAAGATTAGATGAGATTCCACGTGTGTACAGGCTTTCTTTTTTATGGATGATTCTTTAATATTTTCCTTCAATTATTACTTCAGCAGATCAGTATTGCAAAAGCTGCTGGTCAGAGGCTCCTGAAAGCAGCTGGCACAGAGGTAATTTCAGAGAGACAGGGAGTGATGTTCAGCCTTGGGTGGAATTGTGCTTGTGCATGTGCACATAAAGAGCTTGGGAAGGAGCAGAGATGCAATCAGCTCCACAACCTAGATAGCAATATTAACAAGTAATTAAAACTTGATTCCCTCCTCCATCTTCCCCTGTACTGTTCCTCACCTACCTTTAAAAATAACCTAAAAACTGGTTATGAATATTAACCTTTCTGCTGCTACAGAGAAACACAACATGTGGTGGTGGATTAATAATTAAAATCAGGAAACTAAGAGCACAAGCACTCGAGGGAGTCAGCAGCAATAACGTTATTGAAACAGCCAATTTAAAAGTCAGAATTTCTCAAATAATTTAAATGTTAACTTTTAAGATGACCTATAAAAGATCAAACAACATATAAATCATCAGCAACTACACCAACTTTTTGCATAATTGGAAGTTTGTAATTGTCCTGTTTCTCTGTTTCTCTGTGTTAGGAGAAACAGCAAAGCCCCAGAAGCTCGGAGACCTTTTTAGAGGGGATATACACAAACAAATGAGATTTGAGCACTTCGAGTAATATAAACGCTGCAGGAGGTGAGGTGAAGAGGAGAAGAGGTGAGGAAAAAAAAGATAAATTATTAGATGCTGAATTCTGTGCAGCCAGCATTAGGTTTTTGCCTATAATCAGTCCTGCCCTAGTACGAAGGTGATCTGAACGTCTCTGTATTATGATATAGCCACTGCTATATTGAATGAAAACCAAACGTGTGCTACAGGTTTTGTAAGGACTCCTGGGAATTGCTAGCCTTCTTCTAAAGCTGTGGCTTGTTTATTTTTTAACCCAGGCAATTTTTTTTTGGTCACATTTCTTGTTTTGCTCAGATTTTCTTTCTGCCTCTTATTTGTTGAGGAGAATATCTTAGTCTGATCTGCTGGCATTCTCCCAAAACAATTTTTTCTCCAAGCCCTTCCTGGATTTGCCCTTGGATCAGGCACCCAAAACCCTTTAGACCTTGGGAAAAATCTCCTGTGAGACAAGTATGTGCCACAATGGGTTCTAAACAAAGCAAATTAGTCCATACAAAAAGGTTGGTTTAACCTTCCTGTGTGGCCCTGACTTGTACAAAGTAAACGAGAAAGTCTGAGCTAAGATTTTCCTCTCTCCTAGCTCTGGGGCTGCCTCCATGACATTTCCTGGTAACAGCTCATAGAGCTGTTGTTTGGTTTCTATTTCTTCCTTTTTTTTTTTTTTTTTTTTTTTTTTTTTTTTTTTTTTTTTAATTTAGGAATGGAGGTCATTGTCAAAATAACATTATTTTCTCTCTTTAGTTTTCCATCTGCTGCCTCTTTGAAGACCTATTTGCACTGAAGGGCCTCTAGATGTGCTTCAGAGGAAGCCTGCCAAAATTTTAGAACCCTGCTGTTTTTCAGTTGAGGACAGACCACCCTCTCAGATACTGATCTCAATAAAAGAGAGCTCTTGCCATTAATAGTGACTAACAATGGGAAAAGCATTAAATCTCAGAGATCTAACATGAAATAGATGAGGAGTAAAAAGCTTTCATGCAGTGTAATTTATTCCATGGATGTTAACCAAGGAATTATTGTATCTTCTGCATTATTCTTCTGAATATATATATTTTTCTGCATTATTCTTCTGCATATATCCTTCTGGTTGCATAAAGAAACAAGAAAATAGGGTAACAAGGGTTTCACAGCAAAGATCTGAAATCTTCATGAATGTTAAAAAATGTGGTAATGTTTCCCTCCACTATAAGTGCTGAATATTGCTCATTTTTCAGTTGAAAGTTATCTCTTCTGTCTTTTCCCCTGTCCAAATAGTCTTTCTGTTGTCACACTGATTGAAAGTAAGTTACCTTTTTCTTACCTGGGGTAAATTCCTGTTGTCTGAGAAATGAGAGGCAGCGCTGTGCAGCATTTTGTCTGGAGTCTTTCTAATTGGGACTCTGCCTGTGTGCTACAGGTCCTTTTGATTTTCAGCACTTCAGGAGGCAAATTTGATTTAAATCATAACATTGGAAGTAAAATAGGTATGTATGTGGGAAAAGTAGTTTTTTAAATAGTTTGGGTTATGTAAGAATTTATAATAGAAAATAAAACCTTGAAAGTCTGCATTTCTTTTTCCCTCTTCATCATTTGTGTGCTTAGTCCACTGGTAAAAGTATTAAGGGTCCAATTTCTAGTCTTTCTAATTTGAAGCATGCTGCCTTTCTCACAGCCACACCATGCTTGTTAATTCTAAATGTTGCTGAAACATCCAGAAGCCGATATTATGATGTAAACCTTGTAATTCACTCTGCTGTATAGCGAAACAGGAAGATACAGTTTTTCCTCTCCCCAAAGTCCTTGTCCTTCCCTATCTTTTGGAGGTAACTTAGAATATTAACTATTCAGCTATGTGTATATATCACCTCTCATACACCCATCTCCTCCTTGACCAACCATCATTAACTGTTTGAACTCTGTGGCTACGAAAGCAAAGATCTGGAAATGCTTAAATGAATAAAACAGCATAATGTGAGAAGGAGATAGAAATGGAAATTTTTGAAACTTGATTATTGGTAATTGAAGGGAGGCTTGAATACTCTCCACTACCTCCATCCTACTTTTAGGTGCCTGATTGCCCTGCCTTCATCTCTCTGCTCTACCTTCTTTTTCTGCACTGTATATTTTCTCTCCCCCGTTAGTCTGTTATATCCTCATTTATATACGGCGTGTTTTCCTTCCTTTTCCAGGAGTAGGCCTATTTCTCCCCCTTGAGCACTCTCATTTCCCTCTCCATCGCTCCCCTCCTTGTCTGAGATTTTCAATCATCACTTCGTGGCAGTGGTCTCTGAACCTCCCTGTGCTCACATTGCTGTACCTGCCGTGGAAAGAAAAACACATTACCTGATTCATTTTGGAAATGATTTTACAGTATGTCAAGATAAAAGGGCTTAGGGATATAAATAAGCTCAAAAATATTTTGAGATCAGGTAGATGTAATTAGAAAACAGGCTGTTGATTAGATTGCTTTATTTTGTTACAATGCAAGTTTAATCATGTTGGAAATTGGTTACGGGATTTCTTGTGGTGATTAGATATTTCTATCATGTTTTAGTCTCCTTTAATTACACAAATAAATACTGGTTGTTTACTTTTGCAGTTTACTTTTTTTCTGTCAGTGTGCAGACAGTATCTGGGCCTGCTGCTCGGCAGCCACGCTGACTGTGACCAGATTCCTCACGGCATCTCCTGGGAGAGGAGACGAGAGCTCAGTGCTCTTCCTCCATGAGAGGGTCGCTCACTAACTGCTTCCCAATTCATCCTTCTCCCTGATCAAAGCTCTGTCTCCCTCTGTCCAAAACTGCAGACTCCAAAGGACTTGTGACCATTTACAGTACAGGCTACACAGAAATGCTCTTGAACAAAACCACAAAATCCAAAATAGCACCTTGATGCCTGAACTGCTGTGGGTAAGTGCAGGGCCCTGTTGCTATGTGATGCACTGAGCAGGATCAGAACTCAGCCTGGATGTCTGGGATAGCCTTCCAGAGCAATGTGGTGGCTGTAGGGATGGCCCAGGGGTGGTATTGCCATGGCAGTGTGATGGCAGTGTTGAGGAACACATTCAGTGCAGGGAGCTTGGGTTGCAGCTGCAAATGGAGCTGCAGGTGGGAACCCAAGACAGGAGGCTGTGAACTGCCACCCTTTGCACAGCAAAGGGCACAGGGACCTGTGGCACAGCCAGGTGAGGAACACTGAGAGACACGGCAGGAGCTGATGGCTCCAGAGGAAGAGCGAGACTTTGGTGCTCGTGGACTGTTGAGGGGATAAGAGCCCGGGGGTTCCTTAGCTCAGGATCACTCCTTGGAGGCACCAGCTCAGGCTGTTTGTGTGTTACTGCACTGTGGCTAAATGGCTTTATGGAATGAAACACCTGAGACTCTGCTATGGAAATCCTGGGACTGAGCTGGTGAGGAAACCTGGTCTGACTGTGAGTGGGTGTGCAGGGAGTCAGGAAGGGACCTGCCAGGTCACTGGAGCCACCTCTGTGAAGGGGTGACAGTCCCAGCAGTGGCAGTCTGTGACATTGGGGGTGTGGCTGCCAGAGAGTCTGGTGAATGGTCACACAAGAAAATTTCCTTAACAGCAGGACCTGAGTTTAAATGGCTATTTACTGTACAGAGCTGGCCCCAGCTCTTCCATCTCTGGCAATGCTTGCATTCAGTATCCTGTGGAGATGCACCCACACCCCTTTTTATATACATACATACATACATACATACATACATATATATATATATATATATATGTGTGTGTGTGTGTGTGTGTGTGTGTGTGTGTGTGTGTGTGTATACATAAATGTGGTGCCAGGCTTGTAAAAACAGGTAAATAACTGACATAGGAAACAGCAGAAACATCTCAGCATCCTTCCATTCTTCCATCCCTTGGCTTGTGAGGCTGCAGTGTCACTGGAGCAGAGGCTCCCTACTTCCTTGGCAGTGCTCATTAGCTCCCTGCTGGGTTCTGTGCTGTCCCTGCTATGCGTGGCACCACTGGCTCCCAGGGGAGGGCCGGCAGAGCTGTCAGACCCCTGCCTTTGCTGCCACAGAGCAGTGCACGTGGCATCAGGAGTGTTCAGGTTAGGCAGACCCAGGCTGCCATTCCCACAGATCATGTTTTCTACTGTAGACAGATCAAGGTCGAGCTGATGAGAGGTAAATGCTCCTCCTAGGCTTCTGCACAGAGCGTGTAAGAGCTCGTTGTCCTCCAGCATGACAGAGGAAATTTATGGGATCCCAGGAGACTGAATGCACCAAACTGGGCCTGATAATCTTGCAGGAAAACAAATTTGTTGTTTCAATTTTGAGCCTCCCACATTTTGAGCCTCTTTAATCATCTTCTCACACCTACCTGGCCAGATTATTCACACTCTGCCTGGGCTTTCACTCTTGTACAGTTTCTATGGCATCTAATGCACCCACAGGCTCAACAGATAACAATTCTATGGCTTTATTAATATATAAAATATCATAACTATCCTCTCTTAATTATTTCCCAATTACAGATTATTTTTGTCTTCTTCCTAGCTCTACTCTGATGTGTCAAATACAGTTTGCTTCAAAATTTGCAGGTACATGTTATCTTGGAGGTAGGCACCACAATTTCCAACATTAATGTTCCTTTAAAGTTAAGGAATGGACGACTTAGTATGTGATTTTGCATTATTGAGGCTTAAGAACTATTCTGCATTTATCTGCCTGGCTAAATTCTATAAAGTAAATTTTAAAATGTGTTGTTAACAGATTTATTTTCTGCAACAGAAGTCTATTAAACTTTGGGCAATCCCTCTGTGTGCCATCCAGAACTCCAATTAAAGGTGTAGGACACAGCAAAAAGAAGTAGCTGTGTGTGTACCTATCCAGACAGCAATATTGTCCTCCTGGGGTATGTTGCAGGGGATGGAGAGTGTGACAGGTAAAGGTTTTTGTGTCTCCCCTGTAGACTGCTTTTCAGAAACTAATTCTAATGTGTACACTGGATTCAACTTCTGATGATACGAGAAACTGTTCCTGAAAATAGGTCAATATGGTGAGGAACTAAAGGGAGAATATTGAGAAGGAAATAGAAAAATGAATTGTATGATACCAAGAAGATAATGTTGATGAGAAGTCCAGAGAAAGAGATGATAGTAAAAAGATAAGGAGTGTATTTGAATATGCAAATTTGAAACGTGAAGACCTACAGAACAAAATAGAGGCGATCTGAATAGTAAAATCAAAATTTTGATTAGTTATTTCAAGACATGAATAGAGAACATGGTCCTCATAAGGACAGCTCTATTACTTTTTCTATTAGTGAGTGAATGTTCAGTCCTGCTTCCTCACTTCTTTTTTTTTTTAATTGAAAGTTTTTTGTGGCAATATTGCATTCTATTCAATCAAATCACTGTTGCCTTGGTCATGTATAACTCCAGAAACATCATCAAAATGCTCTGTAGCTCATAAGAGTGTCTCTTAATAGTAAAGTTGCCTCTCAGAAAGAGTGGTCTTAAATTCCTAGACTGAATGCTCATATGGTGAAGTGGGCTTTGTGAACCAAAGAAAATCACATGAGGTTCATGTCTCCTGTTTAATGTATTTACCTCTCTCTCCTAGGTCACCCCGGTTAGGAAAAAAACAGTTCAAATTTGATGCTGTTCAAACTTAAAAAAATTAACATAAAAAAGGAGAAGCATTTCTCCACAGTGAATACCAAAACATATTTGATTACACCACCTTAAAGTAAGTGTGATAAACCAGTTTTTAGCAATGCCTTCTATATGATCTCTTAGCATAAAACCTAGCAACTCTTTGGCAACATAATCCATAAAGGCAAAATAAGACATAAAAGATTCAATACTTAGAAGAGATGAATACATGGCACAGATTTCCTTCTGAGGTCCAAACTGTGTCGTGAGAGGAAGGATATTTAGATGCCTTATATCCATCCATAAAAGTGAGGATGCCTCATCTTTTCACTTTTGAAGCTAAGTATTTATCTCTTAACTAGATAAGTAATGTTTTGCTTCGGCCAAAGTCACAGAATACAGAATTTCAGGGTTTCTGGGGTAAATTAGTTTTTACTACCCAATCCATGCTTGGGTTGAGAGCACTGAGAGATGTGTGCATTCTCTTGCAGGGTGGTGATAGAGACTGACCAGGTACCACCAGCCCTTGAAGCTTCTCCTCCCTGCAGTCTCTGGTCACAGCCCCACAGTGTTTATCCAGGGACAGAGGTTCTGTGGGATCAGTGACTGTGGAGGATGGTTTGCAGCACGAGAGCAGCTCCCACAGGACATTTATCTACACAGGACATTATTTACACAGCCCATTTGGATGAAACAGAGCCTGCCTCCCCTTCTGAGGTGGCTGCATGTTCTGAGCAGGACTTGGGAGGCTCGAGAAGCTCCTGAGTATCGTTCACCATTATTAAACAGTAATGGAAATGTTCTCTGATTCCACATTATTTTCAATCCAGCAGTGTCAAAATCCATGACATGTCCCTGAAACAGAAAATTGGTGTTCTCATTTTAGCCATGCAGATGATGAAGCAGAACGGGGTGATGAATCTATTGCAAGGACAAACACAGCAGGACTGTGGCAATGGCAGAAACATTAATGGGATTTTTCTGGTGTAGTCCAAAGATGATGTTTCCAGCAGACCAAGAGCTAGACCCTAGGCTGAGGGTGAATCTAGGGGGAAAGATGTACAATGATTATACTGATTCCTTCTCCCTTGCCACAGCCTTAATGTTATTTAATGATTGTTTTACAGCATTGCCCCTGGACTCTGCTAGGCTCCTTGCATGCAATTAGAAACAGAGATAATCCTTACCCCAAACCATAGGTTATAGACTGTTAGAACTTTTAAGTAACCAAGATTTCCCTAGAGAGGAAAAAAAAAAAAAAAACCCAAACCCTAATCTGACTGACTGTATTTTAGCCAGAACACTGGGGAATTTTCCCAGTGCTCTCACAGAAAAATGAGATACAATACACTGTGTGTATCATTTACTAATAAGTTACATAACAAATTAAAATGAAGCATATGAAAGATTTTGTCATTATTTTCATCGATTCATTCAAATCTTCTCTGCAATGCAAACTGTAAAGAAAAGAAAAGGTGAGATTGATGTGATTTTTTGTTTTACTTTTTTAAACCTTTTTTGTGGTTTTAGATCTGAGGTAAATGTGCTAAACAGTAAATCCCAACCTGACAGATTTCATCAGGTCTCTGTATAACAAGCACTCTCTTTCAATCTTAAAATGTCACAAGTATATAAGCCTTTTCAATGTTCCCTCCAGTTCTCAGAACCCTTTATAAACCCATTATAATTTAAATAATATTTTATTTCTCACAGCCCCTGCATAGAGAAGTTAAAACCAATTGCATAGTTTTCAGGATGTTGTGACCTGAGGTAATTTCCAGAGTTCTTGAATTGAAACTTTTATGAAGGATATGCACCCATTTGGGCCCTAACAAGAAAAAATGTGATCGCATACATTGCTTAAGTTGTTAAAGATAAAAAAATGCCCATAAATATGGTTGTGTCTCTTTAAGTATTTGGAGTATACTAAAGAAAGTAAATAACACTACAATTTTCACTGCAGCAGCTGACAGCTGGCTGGCTTTAAATCTTACTGGAAACAACACTGTGGATCCTCAGAGTCTCCACTGTTCCATTTCAGCTAAAGGCAGGATTACTTGAGCTGTATTATATCCTCCATCTCATTTTCAGCTCTATTGCACCAATTATGCAGCCTGGAGGCTTATAGAGGCTTATATTGAGTTCCAGATAGATATAAGAAAGTCGCCTATATTCTCTGTGATAAAAATAGTCATTAATTACTGAGATTTGTAAACCGCTTAACATCCTTCTTAATGTGGTACATCAGGCACTTTACTGTATTCTATAGCTAATCACCAAAAAAAAAAAAAAAAAAAAAGTGTGGGGAAAACGTACTTCTTGAAGAATGTGATCTTTCTTAGCTGGAATTGAATGCTGGAGTTAGAGGGATGAACAGAAAAGGCTCAGCCACTTCAGCATGAATTTGGTTTTCAAGGGCTTTGTTGTTTGTGTCTATAAAATCAATTAAACATTGATGCTGGAAGCAGCCCCTTGTGCAGGGTTCACCAATATAATCAAAGGTCTTCCTGAACCTGCACGGTGGTGTGATTGCACATATATTAAAAAAAGAAGCCTTATCTAAATAGAAAATATATTTTCATGTATATGAGGGTACCAGAGTGAATTAATAAAAGCCCTTTTAGACTTCTTCAAAAGGACAGAAACAACAACAAACACTTGCTAAATTTCTACCCATGTTAATTATGCACCAAGCACTATAACAACAAAATGGCTAATTATCATTCATCTGTTTGTCAGCTTTCATGAGGTGAAAGGTAATCAATCAATAATAATTAAAAAAATCCATTAAAATCAGTTTTTAAATGTCTGAACTTCATATTCCAAGTCAGACAGAATAAACCATTGCTAAGAGAGAAACTTCAGCTTTCAGTTTGTTGTTTGTTGTGGTGGTCGGATTTGTTGTTGTTTCTTTTTAAGAGCAAGAAATTCAGTCTATTAAAGGAAAACTCATTTAAGCTGGGTGGATTTTAAACATTTATTTACTGCCTAATTTTTCTTAATTTGAAAAGTCTCCATTTGCAGCTTTTCCTTGATTCTCCTGAGATGGATGATTTAATTACAGAAGCAAATGGGTTTAAGTCTTTTATGGCTTCCATTACCACAGGAGAGAAATGCCTCTCTGTGCATAACTTATCCACATAAACTTGCCCCTCTAGTTGGGAAACAGCAAGTGGAATCAAGATAAAAAGATAATCCTAAAATCTTCATCTGTCTTGCAGCTGAAAAAGCACTATCAGAAGGTGAGTTTTTACAATAGAATCAGGTAGTGTGGATTCTCTGGCAGTCTACTGGACTGACTAAAAGTAGAATCAGACTCTAAAGCAAAGCAACAGTGAAGACTGAGATGTTTGGTTGTATTAACTGAATCACAGAAGAGGTTTCATCTATTCCCCAGCTGCATCAAGCTCCAGCCATGGAGATCATTAGCAGATCAGCATCCATTGCTCACTGCCAAGTCCTTCAGGAGCTAAACGAAAACAAAATCCAAAACTTACTTGAGATATTAACTCTGGAATACTGAATTTATTCTATTATTCTACTAACTTTGTGTAATTAAATGAGCGTACTACTGTTTTAGACTGTACTAATCTTTATGTATTGTTACACTTCCTAAGAGTCAAACTGTAAAACTGTGAACTTCATTATTTTTAGGACTTCAGACAATCACACCTCACAGTTTCCAAAATAATGTTCCATCACTGACAGAAGACAGCTTATTTATTTTTTTACATTCAACTATTTTAGGAAAATTTTGAAATATGTCATCTCAGCCTGCTTTTCTAATATTTTCTTCTTACTTTCCTCTTCTTGATAATAATGACAAAACCAAATAGGGCCTTACTCATTTATATCTGTATTTGTCCATGTCCCTTTAGATTTGTACCTCTGATGTGGTCTGGGTATCTTGGTGATGGAGTATCCAAGCACTGCATGTGGCTCTTGAACTTCTGTGAGCAGGTAGAGGTAGATAAATTCATCCTGGCAGTTTTGAAGTGTCATAAACAGCAGGGACCTGAAAAGAGAAAAGGCTTTTCAAATTATTTACCATTAATTACTTTTAGCGAAGAGTACACATAGCATTTTAAAGATGCAAAGGAAATCTATCACTGTCTGAGAAAGGTATCTGCATGAATTGAAATTTTTTATTTTCTCCCAGTATGTATTCCCTTCTTTTGAATTTCACCCAGTGTTTTTCCTGACCTTCATATCTTTTGCAAACAGGCAATTACTATTCATGGCATTTTCCATCAGATTTGTTTGCTGTTATGTATTGGTTCTAAAATTACAGGTCTCATCCAGTTTTAATTTTTTTCCTTGTCACCGATACTATTACAGATTATGCCATGGCTGTGCACCAGAAGTATTTGCAGCGCTGTGGAAAGGAGAAATTAGCTTCTTAGAAATTCACATCCTTATTTAATGCTTTCATAATATTTCTCTATTTAGGAAATGGGACAACCTGCAATGCAGATTTCATAGCTTTTAAACACTAATTTACTCTTAATACTTTTTTCCCCAATTTGCTGCAACAAGATAATTGTACTGACTGTGCAATGGTGAGTGAAAAAAGATTAGAGTGTGTGGCATTCCAGTGTTCTTGAAAGCCTGATGTATTGCAGCTTGAAACATACAAGTCTTTTCAATGTTATTCCCTTGTGCTCATTAAAACTGAGAACAAGCTTTAGGAATCTGACACTACTTTTCTTTCTGTTTTTAAGGAAGAGCAGAAATAATCCTTTTGCACTGATCCCATTCACATGCTCATACTTGGGACCAAGGGGCTAATTTTATCTTTCAGTTTAATTCTCATTTCCAATCTGAGCCTGAAGGAAAATGAGGATGGAGATGGCCGAGTGGCACCCCCAGTATCTGTGAAATCAGATGACAGCATTCTGTGCCGACTACAAGTAAGGGCAACACATGGCTCTGCAGCTGTTATCTCTGTGAGATGGTAGCCAAGGAGAAGGAATTACATGACTTTGTAATGTAAGACAGGAGATGACCAAGTCAAATAATTTCTGTTTAATATGACCTTTGAGTGCACTCCCAGTGCAGCCTGAGCTTTCTGTCACCAGCTCAGCTGTTCTGTGGCTCTTGTCCCTCATGCCAGATTTCCTTTTTGCAGAAACAGGAGGGCAAGGGAGGGGAGTGCTTTAGACTTAGTCATAAAGATGCAGTAAACCAGCATTCTTGATGGGATTTCTGCTAATGGGCTCAGTCCTGTGCAAATGCTCAAAAATAGGTAACTCATTTCACAGAAACTCCTTTCCTCTCTTTATGGAAGTGTATCTTGGGTAATGGTAAAATTTGGATCACGTTCTGCCTTCTTCCCTATAAATCACCATGGATAACAGAGTAGGAAACTTCACCCCAGAGAAGGGATTGGGTCACACAGCATAAAAGTCAATCCTGGAAAGAAAATAATATTCCTGTCAAGTGTTTAAATACTATATGCCCCTTTTGTTCCTAAATGGAGAAAAATAAGTGATAATAACTCTGCCATGTGCCTTAGGTTCCCTGGATTGACACTTGACACTTGCCTTATGTCACCCATATACCTCTGTGGCCATAAAGATTTGATTAGGAGTGTGGTAGCTCAGCAGAGCAGAGTGAAAGGTGGGCTATCATTCCAGCAGATAAATGTCTCAAGTAAGTCAATCTGACTCTTGTACTTTGAGTTTAGTATCTATTGTATACGAGCCAAACCAACCTTTTAGATTTAATAAGACAGTCTCTTGACTTTCTGAAAGTTGTAGTTCACCAGGCATTATTCCAAAAATCATCCATTTCCAGCACTGAAATGACTTTCAGGATCAAACCATGCTTTGCATCTCTGGTTTTCACGAAGATTGCACTGTATCCATTATCCTGTGAAAACTAAAGACAAAGTAGAAGCAGCTTTTCTCTCTCACTTAATCACCACCATTAAGAGGTATGTTTTTAAGGGCAGTGCCCAGTAGCAAATTTTCGCATTAAGGAGTGCTGTGAGAACTACCCAAGTCTGGCATAGGAGATTTTAAGTACTGTCCCATGAAAAATATAAAAAGCAAAAGCTTTCTTTTCACTCTGCCCCCTGAATATTTGGAGGAAAAATTAAGGTGGCCTTTAAAAGGTTTTGTCTTTTGATGAAAGTGAAACATTTGGAGTCTAGTAAGGGATTATGGAGCTCAACAAACTGAATGGTAAAACCTTTTCTTTTTTACAGAACATTGCTGTAGCCTAGCTATAACAGAAATCTTTTCCCCTAAAGACTGCAGAAGGTAAGCTTTGGGTTCAACTTAAGGCTGGGCAACACAATAGGAAAAATAAATCACAAATAGCTGGAAGTATTTCAAAAGGGAAACAGATGGCCATGTTTTATTGACTTCTATGTTCATCCCTGCACAAATGTTTGTGTTCATGTGAGTGAAATTTTACTTGTAGAAAAGTTTGAGAAATAGACTTTTAGATTGTAAGCTGAAATCAGTTTCATACTATACCAAATCCATTTCAGGTGAAAGTAATAGATTTCTGGTTTTGCAATTAAATTTGTCAGAAGGCTCTTTTCTCTCTCTTCCTTGACTCCGTCTCTCTTCCCTAGGTAACACTCCAAGTAGAAATGAGTCATGATATTGGAAAAAAATTTCTTCACTGAAAAGGGGGTCAGGCATTGGAACAGGCTTCCCAGGGAAGTGATGGAATCAGCATTCCTGGAGGTAGGTGTGATGTTTAGGGCCATGGTTTAATAGTGAACAAGAGTTAATGGTTTGGCTTCATGGTCTTGGAGGTCTTTTCAACCTAAACGATTCTGTGATTGCTATCCCAATTGCCCCATTACCTATCTCCATATGCAAATTCAACACTCCATATAGCAATTCAGTATCTCCAATAATGAGACTTCTGTAATATTTTGCTTTATAGAATAATTACAGAAAACTCTGTATCAAACAGATCTTTGACACTCCCAATAGAAAAAATTCTTTCTTCTTCACCCTGGGGTGATTATTCATCTATCTTCATTGGGTTTTTCTTTCTTTCTTTCTTTCTGTCTACACATTACACACTTTTCCATCCATTACACACTTCTTCCCAGTCAGAACTACCTGGATGGGCTGCTGATAACAATTTGAATCTTGTCCTTGAATACCTAAACGACATTTGAGGGGACCTGTTTTAAGAAATTCCCTCCCTCTTCCTGCACGTCCCCCTGCTCTTGCTGTTTTCTGTCACTTCTGTGCAGGTGATATCTGCCAATGCATAAGACATATCAAGAGCAAAAGTCCTTCTCTGAACCAAGAAAATCTGCACTGAAACACTCTTCCAAAGGTTCAGCAAGGAGATATTATTCTTATGATACCTCCAGCAGAGCCCCACATCAGCTGAACCAGAAATCTTTGAGGTAGGCTGAATTCCAGATGACACAGCCACATATCCTTGCAATGAGAGGAAGCCCGACCATCAGGGATTGTAGCTCACTTTCTTAATCTAATCCAAATTATCTGGCCAGAGATATTTAGAGTCGCTCAGAAAAAAATAGAGTTTTTCAAAAGAAAAACCCAGACCCCTTAACTTTTTTATTCATTAACCTGGCTTCCCTTAATTGCCTTTGCTTCAGTCTGCCTCTTCCAGGAATGTACTTTAATATAATGAAGAGTATCATCAAGAAAGGGAAGAGCTGAAATATATCCCAAGGTGACCTACTAGAAACAGCAATATTAATTCTCTAAACACAATTTTCAAGCATGTCATAGGCTAAATGCTGCTGACATAAGATCTCCAAATAATTACAGACTGCAGCCACATTGAGAAAAATAAAAGTAACTTTGTGAGCAATTTATTCATTTGCTCTCCACAGACTATGTAGAGACAAGTAGCAGCTTCAGATGTCTAGTTCACATGCTGCCTAAGAGATATTGTTTTCCTTCAGTAACAATGGCAAGTCTTTCACTGATGGTGCACAAACTAACAGTGAAAATGGGTTTCATAAATTTAGCAGTATTGAACCTATTCCAATATTGTACTTGGTTAAATTCTTTCCTTGGCTAGTAATCAGATAGGTAATTCTAAGCATAATCAGGTAACTCCAAAGTCCTCCAGAATTTTCAGGTGGATGTAATTTCTTCATTCTCTTTTTCATCTGATTATAGAACAAGTGTCACATTCTCCAGAAGGGAAGCAACATGCTAAGAAAACGTGTAGTAGATGTTGGTATACATAGACCCCTTAAACTTATTAATTTAAAAAAATATATAAATATTTTTGTGATTCTTAACTATTTATATTTTTTTCAGACTATGTATAACTTTTTGAAACTAATAATCAACAAGCACATCTGGAAAACAACAGAGTGGTAGTAAAATTGATTACAAATCTAATATTCCCTTAGCCAGCACTGCCTCAAACTAAAAATCTTTTAACATATTAGAATCAAACTGCTCCCCAAGAGTCTCTAGCCATGCATTATAAAACACTGAAGTGTATTTTCAAATGCTTTGCCAAAAAAAGCAATCAGTTGTTTGCTATTTAAAAAGCAAGGGATTAATCTTATTCATCTTTCATCTGAAAACTTCCTGGGAGATTTGGGGGAATTCCTTGAATGAGGACCCTTCCCCACCTTCATTCTACCCTGACCAATTGAGTTTGGTTGCTTGTTCCAGACACCTCTGTGTTTCTGCACAAACCCTCAGAAAGCTTTTCCTTTTGCTGGTTGCCAAAGTTTTTAATAGGTCTATAGCTGGCATCCAGCATGTGAGGAGCTTCAATCCCTCATTTTCCCCTCTGAAGTGTTGCAGACTGCAGCAGAGAGCACCAGAGGACAAGGAGTGCTGAGAGGAGTCAAGTGTCTTAGAGGTTAAGATGCAAACTCTTCATCCAGATAATGAAAATTGCTCTGTTGACAGGGATTGCACCTTCAAGCACTGACCCTATGACATTCAAGTCAGTTTAAGATGCAGTTGCATAAAAGACTGCTTTAAGCATAACTCCACATTATCAGTGGAGAGTTTTCTTCGTTGTTAAACGATGATGAGGAGGAGAAGTTTTATGAAAGTATCATAAAGTGTTGGCAATAATTCTATGCATAATAAGTGCTAGTTAAGCTTGTGGTTTTTTCCATGTTCTGTTTTTTTTTCTGAGACAGCTTCTCAGCTTGATGGAAAACTGCATGTTGTCTTGGGCAGGAAATCTCCTCACGCCTTTTCCAGGATTAATGGCTGTGGGTAGAGTAGGGTGTGTAAATCAAAGCTGTATGGGGCAAAATATTATGGGATTTACTAGCAATTAAAAAGAGGAAAGATTAAAATATTTGCCTGGCAACACCACTCCACCAGGAGTCTGGGCTGTTTTCTCCTCATTGTGGACTGTGAGTTAAGTATGTGGCTCCTAATGAACGCCTATTTGGTTTAGACACCTTTTAGTCTTATTCTTCCTTGTATCCCTTGGAATTAGAAAGTGCATGTGTGTAGCAGATGTTCCCAGCCCGCTTTGCCTCATTGTAATTCCTACGATACCTGGTTCCTTATCTTTAACCCATTTCTGAAATCGATGGTGTCAAGCCTCTCTGGCTTCACATAATCTAATATGTTTTAAAAAATGATTTTTCTTGAAATCTTATTCTTTCTGCCTCCCTTCTGCATCTTCCTTCGGCTTTAATTAAGCTTTCCTTGGGCTTGTGACCTTGGTGAGCTTTTAAAAATAAAGTGAACTGACTTGCAAAGTGATTTTTCCCCAGTCTTTTTGTAGCCCTGCTGGAAATTCCCTTTGTGTGATATTTGAAAATATAGGCTGTTCATTTGGGATCATCATATGTGCACAGTGTGGCAACAAGGAGAAACCTCAGCCATTATTAAATTCTAGTAAATAGTTGATTGACTTTTCTAGCCCTTTAGGACCTAACTATACACTGTTGTTTTTTTTTTTTTAAAGAAAGATAAAAAAAAAATTCTTTCAGACAGGCAGTATTGAAAGAAAACCTATTTTAAAAAATAGAGTGCAGAGTAGAAGATGTGTAGAAATGCCTAACACAGATTCTCAGCATGCTTGTTATCTTCCTTACCATTTTTGCCCCCAAAAAATTCCAGAATAGTTGGGTAGAAGGAGATAACTCTTCTTAATTCCATTTATAATTCCATTTATAATTACATTTGCCTGGCTTCCATTAGAAGTCTGAATAGTTGCTTTTGTCCTGATTTTTGCTGCTGTGGAATCTACATATAAATCATTGCACCCTGTCATGCTCTGGAAGGCTGGACATGAAATACCCCTAAATCTGATAGTATAGATACCAGATCTGCAGAGGGTCTTATGTGCAGAATGACTAAATGGCTCTAAAACTTCAAAGGATTTTTTGGTTTGTTAGCTTGGTCTCCTCTTCCTTACTTGGAATCATTCTTTTTGCCAGCTTCTGTGCCTTGTGGATGGAAAGGAGTGGACAATCTCAGAAGTGTACAATGCCACACAGAGATTTATGTAGCGTTGTAATTACCTACCTTTGCAGAGTCTTCTCTTCTTGTGTTCATGGGAGAGCTGGAGGAGCTGGCAGAGTATGCCTGATTTTTTGACAAAAATCACATTGTGCTGGAGAACCCACCAGGGTCAAGAAATGAAGGCAGTATTGGATGTGGCTGCACACACAGAGCAAACTCACAGCAGGAGGGAGAAAAAAAGCTTTTATAGGTACTACTTAATGTACTAAATAACACAATAAAAATCTTAGTAAAGGCTGGAATTTTAGTTGTAGGTCCAGGTAAATACTACAGAGAAGACTACAGTGTGCTTTGACCTAGTGACTGACAGTAACACAACACCTCATTTATTTTTGCTGGGAACATATTTTGAATTAGCCATTACTTGAATTAGCCATTACTTGTTACTTGTAACCTCTTTTCTTTTGGAAAAAAAATCCAATCTCTTCAAAGAGATTAGGCTCAGTGTTAGCAAAAACCAACCTTGAATTAACATTGACTACTGCTAAATGTAGCAATCCTTGATATGATGCATTTAAAACTCTCCTAATTCCTAGTATTCCTGAAGCCATATTCTAGTATGTTGCAATTTTCCACTGCAGTCAAGGTCTTTTCATGTGGCTTTGAACAGCAGATTTATTTTTTTCTACTTAGATGCCTTAGTGTAGAGCCCAGCAAACTGCAACAGATCCCTGCAGCAGCGTTCAGTACCCTGATTTTAGACCTGGAAACAGAATATCAAGACAGCAAGGTGTGATACTTTCCTAACACTGCTGCAGTGCTTTTGCAATCCAGGTGCATCCTGTGCTTGGAATGAGGCTGGGTGGCCCTAAGGTGCCGCGTCAGTGCTTTTTATGGACACAGCCTCACTGAGCAAGAGAGGACAACTCCCTGCTGTGAAGTGAGGTATGTGTCTGCCAGTGTTGGATCAAGTCCTAACCCTGATTTTAAAGAGCACTGATTTAGTCACTCAGGTCAAATTTAATATAAGGTATTAATGATGTCATAAAATTTTTAATATCCATTCCTTGCCATCTATGAAAAGTGGATGTTTCAAACAGCTATGGCATTCAAGTCACACCAGATTTTTTTATTTTTTTTTTTTTTAAGATTTTTTGGAGTCAGTCGATTGTTGCTATCATTGGATTAAAGAGAAAACTTAGAAGAAAGAAGAAGAATGCTGAGAGCAGACAGGTTGCAAATTATTTTTCATGTCCATTTTTCCTCATTAAGAACTCCTCGGTATTTTTAAAAGTCTTTGAGTGTTTTTCTGCTCCACTTTGGAAGGCAGGCAATTAGCCTCCTCCAGGACTGCAAGCCTTGAGCCTTTTAAGTAAACTTGTATTGAAAAATGTGAGATGATGAAGGAATAAGAGAGATGCTCCTCAGAAGAGCCTGGACCTTTGGGCAATAGGGATACTGCCTTTGGAAGGGAATGGACACTGTGTGATATTCCACCTGTGTGCTGGGATGCAATGCATCCTTTTGCCTGGCATTTCACCTAAACAGAAACTTCTGCTCTCACAGAGCCTGTTGCATTCTGTACACACATTCTGCTCTTAAAAAACAAACACCTTTTCCCATATGGCTTGAATTAATCCACTGACACATTTGCAGATTGGGAGTGTTTGGGGGTGATGGAATTCTCTGTCTGTGGCAAAACACACAAAGATGCAGATGCTTTCCTAGAATTACTGAGGATGAAGGTATTCCCTCAAATTTGTGAGCATAGATCGATGTTTAATTTAAAAAATCTTCTAGATAAGGGTGAGGCTTTTTTTTTTTTGGTCATAATCTGGAATATGCACAGCATCAGCAAGAAACTTTCAGGCAATTTTATTTTGGTATCTGAAATTCAGCATCTCTAAAGTGACTTAAATTACCACTTTTTACAGTCCCCTTAGGAGTTCATATGTAGTCAACAACAGTTAGGGTTCAGTTTAAAATAATTCATTGCTTGCTGTCCTGATGGTATGAGCTAGTATTCATGCAGGACAGATTTATCAGCCTGATTTTGAACCTGTATTTGCAGGGATGTTTTGGAATTTTTCCTTTCTATTACAGGTAGATCCAGAGCAATTGATAAGATCTATGATCCCAGTGCCTTAAATTCTTTCTGTGTCAGTGAATGACTTCTCAAAGTGTATTATAAGGCCAGATCCTTTCCAGGCTTGTCTGAGATAGTTAAAATTTTAAAATGTAGTGGTACTTTATCCACTAGCATCCTGAATCTGCCCAAAGTTGCAGTTTGGTGCTCTGCTCCCTTGATTAGAGAGCAAAGCAGCACAAGAGAAAAGGGCCAAAGGTGTCATCTGCGTTGGCCACCCTGAAAGAGGTATCCTGGGTTTAGTTGGATTGTTTTGACACTTGCATACTTGCCCTCCAGGTTTGCCCAAGCTCAAATGTACATTAAACTAGATCTCTGGATCTCTGGCATTTTAGCTCTTTCAGGTTGATGTGAATGAGGAGCTCATTAGGAGATTTCTAAGCAAAATTGCATAAATGGGGCTGAGGATGTTAGGTGACATTGCTCTCGAATTTTTAGACTTCTGAAGTGGAAAAGGTTTGTTTTTTCAGGTTTGAAGAATGATCATGACACACAAGTCAGGTTGATATGTGAATCATTTTTCCTTTATCATATTTTCTGATAAAATAACGTGAATTTACAATACATGTAACTTTTCATGTTAATAGCTGGTGAAATTCCTTGTAGTTTCAGATATGAACAGAACCATTTTTTCTTGACACACTGATTATTCCTTAGATAAAGAATTTGTCTTGTTTTCACTTGTATTTCTAATGTGCTCATAACATTTTTCTGACTGAAACATTACTGCATTTCCATGCATACTTACTACATTTGAAATAGTCCCAACAGACTCTGATGCCAAACCTCCCCATGTGGAGGACAGTTGCCCATAAGAGAACAGACAGGTAGGAATTAAAGTCATTCAGAACTAACATTTTACAGGTCAGCTTCAAAGAGGGTTTCTGCTCATGTTTTATTGTTTTTCCACTTTACTCCAGGTCATGGACTGTATATGACTGATGTTTCTGCAAGCTTTGAGAAATCCATCAGTGTTGCATTGGATTCATCATCTTTCCTGACATAAAAATTGATAAATAGGATTTGCTTCATAGTTAATTCTTATCCTTGCTATAAAGGCCATACACATAAAAGGAAAAACCCTGTGATTATAAAGGAACTTATGACAGAGCAGGCATTCAAAATGATGCAAGCAGATGAAGATCATCTGAAAATATGCTTTCATATTCTGTCTGATCAATATCAGTAACTGAGGAGGAAGAGATGCTGTGTCTAGACACGCAAAGATGCATATCAGTTATGCTACAATATTTTTTAAGGCAAGGTACACAGCCACTTGACAGATGGTAATCCTTTCTTTAGAGCTTCCTGTTTTACTCCCTGACTCTTGAGTTGTCATGATAAACTTGGCACAGCTTTGTTGCTTGGAAGGAAGCTCTGTGACTGAGGAGCATGTGTGGTGTATGAGTATATACACATGCCTCAAATCATTATTGCATAACACATCCTCAGGCACTGCTGCATCTATTTGCAGAATAGACGGATGGCTGAGCTTTTTGAATTTGAATAAATCATCTCTGACCAAAATATCTGAGTCCCTAATGCTGGAGCATCCTCTGAGATGTGTTTCTAAACCTCTCCCAAGTAAGAAGGCCAAGAAGAGATGGAGAGTAAAAAGAGATGATCACAAGCAAGAGAAGGTTGAACAGTGTGTTGAACTGAAGTGCTGCTAATCATGGAGGGCCAGAATTGATCCAGTTCTGGCAACGAAGCCCAACACCTGCAGCTTGTTCTGTTAGCTGTGGATATTTGATTTGGATTCAGATGGTGACCAGAAGACCTCAACATGGTAAGTTCAGTTACAGTAGCTGGTGGACAGTACACAAAGTTTCAGGTCATTTTGGAACTACCCACAAGCTAAACAAGCCAGTTGAGATATCCCATTTAATTACAATCATTAGGAAGTAAGTTACCAAACAAGATTTATGGGTCTGTGTCAGCATGTCTATAAAGGTCAGCTATCATTTATTATAGTAATCTGATATATTTAAAAGAAACAAGAGGAATGAAAATGTTTCAATGTGCCAAAAAAAGAACAGTGTAGGAAAAATCCAATGCTTGCAGTTGAAATGTAATGATATTCCAATCAGCCTTGCCAATGGGGCAGAGAAGTTCTAGGAGGAATAGTGATACAGAGAATCAGATTTGTCTTGCAGACTTAAAATAGTACCAATGAGAAAAATTTAAAAGTCTAAAAAATTATTTGACCCTTCTTAGATTTCTCCCTGAGCACCCTTTAAATGCTCACAGGCAACTTTTTTAGTAAAAATTTGGATGCTATCACTATCTCAAGTAGAAAAACTTTCACATGAAAATATTAATATGAGTAATCTAAAAATAGAGAACAGAGAAAGGAGAGCTTGGAGTGATTCAAAATGTCTGTAGCCTTCATATTGGAAATGTTTACACATGTTTAAATTTTGTTTGCTTGCTGATGACAAGAGTTTCTCTCTTCCTTATGTTAATATAAATCAGGAACTGTAAAAAGGAAGGTGCTATGTTTTTATTTTTCTGAAAGCAACTTTTCATAACTTTATCTCTTTTTGTTGGAAAAAACCTAACTGAAATACAAGGTGTCATTAAGGGCAAAGACTGAACCTTTAAAGGATCTTGGTGCAAACTTATCCTGTCAATATTAGGGAAAGTTAAGCTGTATATCAAAAAAACCCCCAACAATCTCTTATGACATAAAATTAATTTTCCTTTCTAGCAGTGTATTAAATTATATATCTCTGCTGCTGTCTTTGCTCTTTTAAGTACCATCACAATTATATTATTCAGTGTGTGAATGTCCCTGTGTAGTGGCAGTTCAGATCAGCTAAATTTGTATTCTTCCATTTAATTTATTCTCAGTAAGGAATGTGAATCTCAGTCTGTCATAAAACCCAGTGTGGATAAGTAAGAGTTTGGACCACTGTATTTCTGAGAGTGGGTGCTTACTTCAAGAGGGTTGTATGCAGCTCCCTGTTCAAAAGATGCAGCCCTGTTTCTGGTCTCAGAGCTGATGAGTTATCATAGCTCATAGCGAAGAAGAATTCCTTTTGTTTCCTGTTGTTTTGGGTGGTGTTTTCTTTTTGGCTGGGTTTTTTTTTTGGTGGGGTTTTTTTTTTTTTTTGGTTTTTTTTTTTTTTTTTTTTTTTTTTTTTTTTTTTTTTTTTTTTTGTTAATAGGAGCAGGTGTACATTTTGTTAATGGGAGCGGGTCAGGAAATATTCTCTTTTCAGAGACCTGAAAGAAAATCTGGCTGTCAAAATGCATTTGGAATGCGAGACAGGCAGCCCTTCCATCTAAGAGGGAATTGAGGGGCACTGACTGATGGCATCTGAGCACTGCCTAACACTTTTGAGGGATGACCATTCCAGATCTGTCCTTCAAAGATGCCTTTTTGCTCCAGCTCCAATTACACTTGTTCACTTGTTTAAAAGAGAGAGAGAGGGGGGAAAAAGGACAAAACAAATGGCCCACAACAGGTTTACAGGTTTTTGGTTGATAGCATGGATTCAGGAGAGCTTGTTACAGGGAACAGATATTACTTTCCAATACCTCTGCAATAAAATTTTGTTGTCAGCAGGAATCCATATTTTTACAGAAAAATAAACCAAGATTGTTTAGCCAGATATATTACAATAGACCTTGGAGTGTGACTGGGGAAGAGCACAGAGCTAGTAAAGAAATAAATCTTTAAGTTAAATGTATTTATTGCCAGTTGATATAATTCAGCTTTTTATGTACTGGATCATCTTAAATTTAATGGCTAACCAAAAAAGAAAGCACTTGAAAAGGGATAACATTAAAAAAATGAAATGAGGGAGAAAGGGGAGGGAGAAATGATTAAAAATCTGTGCTAATAAGCTGAGCTCTGCTTTGCTAGAGGCATGTTGGAGAATAACCAGAATATACGAACGAGATTAAAGCTTTGCAGTAATAGTGGGATTGTGCAGTCAATGTGCATTTCCAGAACTGCAGAAAAATAAAAATCATGACCACTTCTTTAGGAGGTGTCTTTTAAACTGACTGATACAGTTACAGGTTTTCTACTAGATATGAATCCAAAGATAAAATTAACCTAAGTTGTCAGATGTTTTAAGATTTGGAGATTTTATATGTACCTGTAATTAGTAATATATAAATCATCTACTGCATAGCCAGCACTGCTTTGTTTTTCCCTTTGTTTCTTTCCTTTAGGATAATTTAAATGTAAGTACCTCCTATTTTAGTGCAAAAACTTCTTGCCTTTCTAAAATTCTGACAACTTTGAATCATCAGAGAGCATCAAAGCAGGTAGTTCCGAACTACATTTTTCACTTCAGCCATATGTTGAAGATTTTTTTTGAATTCTGTCTCCTCTCTCTTTTCCTGAAGAGCTCTAAATTTGCATGAAAAATAGGGGAATAGAAAAATTTAAGGATTATTGGTAAAATGTGATGGTGGTGTGGGTTCCTGTAACTATGCATTGGGTTAATAAAGGACTAATGGGTGAGTTGCAGACACTGTGCCTTGTTTTTCTGTCTTAAGGATAATGTGAATACTTACTGATTCAAAAAAAAATATTGTGAGGCCTCATAAGTAAATATTGTCTTTTAGAGGAATATAACTAATTCTTATCAATTAAGCTTGTATTGGCTAAAAGCTATATGTTGATTTTTAGTCAATAGTGACAGAACATTTTATTGAAGGGATTTTTTATACCATTTGGTAAAATGCTGAGGTTTGAAATTAACATATTGTAGGTTCCAAAGTGATAAGATTCTTATAGACTGTAAAGTTACTTACTGCCCATTCTACTTTTTGCATGAAGGTTCTGGCTGTTCATCAAAAGTAGCAGAAAATTTCAATTAAAAGTGCCCTCTTGGATTTTGTACATACCACATATGAAACAAAAGACATTCTTGCAGTTGAATGACCTTGTGCAAGAGAAATTTTGAATGAAATATTTGGTATTTTTATTTGGGTTTGCTTTGAAAAGAAGGACAATCTGCAGCTGCCTTAATGCCTGGTATTTGGTTTCATTGGGCACTTTAAAGTATATCTTCCAGCTGAGAGCAGATATCCCTTCTGCACTGGCCTGGGAGAGGAACCAGTTTCAGCAGCATTGTGACACAGATGCTGCCACAAATGAAGTTAAAGGTGCTAGCAACCGTGGTGTTCCACTTAACTGTCCTGAAAATGATACTGGAAGTGATAATCCTGATCATGGAAGTGATTAGCCTGCATTCAAAAGGTCTGCACCTGCTTTTACTCAGTTCAGCAGCAGGTCTGAAAGGGCTAAAGTCAGTGCTAACAGTATATTTTCAATATAACAGAGTGAGCACACTTTTATCCACCACTCCCCCCCCACCTTGTTTTTTTTTAACAGCAATTAATTTCAGCAATTACTCTTCTTCCTTTCTGGTTTATTGCCTGGGTACCACTAAGGCCAGTGTTGTGATTGTAGTATCAGTTTTAGTGGAGGTTTACTGCCCAGCTCCCTCAAGCCCTACTAACTGCTGACACGGTGCTACTATGGGAACAGGTATGATATAGGAGGTACAAGGCAGGGAGAAAGTTTAAGGCCAGGGGTGCTGAAAGGAGCATTTGTGAAGCCCTCTGAGGATGCCAGCTCCCAGCAAGCAGAACTGACTCACAAGCAGGCTACAAATGTGCAGCCTCTGTGCAAGCTGAGCATCCTTTTCAGCGAGTTGGTATTCCTGTGACAGCGACAGGCGTGCTCCCGTCCAGCCCACACTTGGAGAGGTCCAGCTGGGATCTGGAAGCTTCACAAGTGCATGAATTCAGGGCTGGCCCTGCCATAAACTGGATGAGAGACACTGCATTTCAATTTGGATTGAACTCCACGCCACTGTGGCTTCCAAACTAGAGCTGGCTCGTTTCTTGTTGATTTGGAGGACAAGCCACTGGAATGAGTACCCATGGGGAAATATGTTCTGCTGACTGATCTCCCTGGGAAGGGTAAAGTAGGGGTAACCTCATGCAGTGTGTAAAGAAATACAAAGCCATTAAAAAACTAAATTTTGTCTTCTACGAAAAGTAACAGAAAAAATTATTTTTCTTTTGTCATTTGTCATATCATTCAGTATGTTGTAACTGAGAGAATATTTATTTTTTGCCTTTGTATGAAGTAAAAAAGGGTTCTACTTGTTTTTATTCATTTTTTAATTAGTTTTTATTTACAAACACCTGGGACAGGTAAGTGGTAGAAAAGTCTTTCTCATAATGGTTCAGAGCTATTGTAAAATTTTCATTTTGGGCAGTATGCAATGTGGAGAAAAATATTGGCATGCCAGTATTTTCACATTGTTCAAATGGTTTTTAAGGTCAGAATGGATTATTTTGATAAGAATGTGACCTCCTGTCTGCAGCATGTGCCACAAAACTTAACCTGTCAGAGGAGTTTCATTTTGGTTTTGCTGCCTTCAGCTCACCTTGCCTTGCTTACTGTGAATATTCAAGATTTGACAGGCTTCAATGAAAATATGCTGGATTCTAGAAAACATACACATCAAATCAAATGGGTAAGTAGTCTGGGTCTATTACGAATTTTTCAGGGGAATCAATCACCACAGTATTTTTCTTTTCTTCAGGAAGTGTATGTGCTCTTGCCTCCCAATCATCCTGAGTGATTAAACACTTACTGAGAGTGGCTGACCTTCTCATAGACCTTTCTGACCTAATTACTGTAGTGGATGTATTCACCCTTCTGAAGAATTTTTCTCTTTGCTCAGCTCAGGTTTTTCATTTGAGGCCCCTATTAGGCTCTAAAGACACCCATCATGGGCATTCCAATACAAAAAGTGCATAACCAAAAATTATTATTCTCACATCAGAAGGGAGGATATGTAGCAAATGTTGTGCAGTCACCATCACCAGCTCCCACTTCTTAATGACATTCCCAGTCTTCTCAAAACACAAAACAACAAATAAACAACAAACAAACAAACAAAAAACCCCCCACATCCAAAAGCAGGTAGTATTTATTTTGTAGGTATCATAGAGATGGTGAACTGTCTAGATGAAGGATTCCACTTGAGATCCTCTTGCTCGGCTAGTTTCTTAAGCCACCTCTAGGGTGTTTTTTTTTTAATATAATGTTCCTTATATTTTAGAGTTTTCTGTGCCAAAAAGGTTGGGGGAGGGCCTGAAAAGAAGTGTTGCGTTAAGTCAGGTTAGGTAAATCTTCTCACTAACTTATCAGTCTTTTAGTCTCTAATGTTTTCAGTGAGGGAAAAAGCTATCATTTGGGCAAGCTTTTTTAAACTCTTCAAGTCTGTTTCCCACAAGGGGCTTGGAAGTGATAGAAGTGAGAAGTGGAACAAGCACCCTTGGCCAAAAGCTATGGTGTAGACACAAGTAGCTGAGTTACCTCTCGGCCAAGCCAAATTTTGCTGTCACTTGAGAAAAAGTGACAAGATTATCAGGCTGGCATTGACAGCATCAGCATGGATGGACAGGGCTGACATTTTTTAGGGTTGTTGTTAGGTCCTAGAGCAGAGGTGACCCAGCTAACAGGAGCACCCCAGCTGAATGGTGCTTGCCCTTCCCAGGCCTGTGAGAGGAAAACAAGCAGAAACCCCTGGCTAATCATGTTAGTGCTGCTGACAGCCTCCACCGTGCCTCGAGGATTTTGCAGCTCTGTTGCTGTGCCAGTGGGGTTGTGTGTGGGTGATAGCCTGTGCATCAGGCTTTCCTCTGGCTTGTCGAGAGCATGGTGGATTACTACCTTTCATGTTTTGGCTGCACTCGCTGAGAAGTTCTCCAGCAGCTAAAGCTGCTATTTTTAAGCAGCCACAAGAAACTGATTTATCTGTCAGTGCAGGGGAATGTGCTTTGCAAAGCAGTTACCTACATATCTGGGTCACACTGCGTGGAGTGAGGCAGCCCTGTGCAGCTCAGTCAGGAATTAGACAGCTATCAAATGTTGGATTTGGGGGAGAAGGAAAAAGAATCCTCAAACAGAAGGGAAGGAGTCTTCTTTGGGATAAGAATCACCATATGCTAAGCTGCTTTCTTGCCACCAGCTGGACAGATAGACGTACTTTAAGCTGTGTAGAGGAATAAAGCAAACTGGCCTCTTTATTCCACAATTTTTAAAGGAAAAACACTTTTTAATTGGTTGGTCTTTGTTTTGGATATCAACAACACAAACAGGTACCCATAGGCCTCTTTCTTAAGCCATCCTACATCACTTGTACTATTACTGTAATTTTAAAAACATTGGATGTTGCTTGCATGTGTGTTTTCATTATAAAAGAGCCTAGCCCAGCACTTTTGGATAAGAGAGGGATAGAAAATCAGGCTGTATCCCTCCTGTGGGAGTCTGAGACAGTCCTTGAACAACTTCACTGGAAAATAAGTTCCCTAACCATTTGCTACACCAGCTCCTGAAGGGGAGAGCTGTGTCCCTTTGCTTCCACAAGGCTCTCACCTCAAAAGCAAGTCCATGAGCAATACAACGTGGAAAGAGCAGGATCTTATGAATTTACCTTTCAACATCTTGCAAGAGTGTGGCAGTAATGGTATCATTGACATGGGGAGAGCCAAATTGCCCATCTGAGAATGGAAAGATAAGAGAGGGAACACCAGGGTCCAGAAGATGATGGAGTTCCATTGTTGTGTCATCCTTGCCTAGCATAGACAGGGCTGGTGGATCCCAGACACCACTCAACTGGGAGGAATTGGTGGCTTGTGACAGCAGCTCTCCAATGGGTGAGTAGAAACAGAACACAACATGGCATGGGTAAAAGTGTAACTGCTGCCTTAAGAAAAATTTAAATGATCTGGGATTGTTGCATTCTATTTTCATACTGTTTTTCTTCCTAATTTTCTCTAGTATAGTGTATTCTTGTAAGTTTTTAGCTTGTGTGGTATCTTAATACAAAATCTTTGAAGACAAAGGTACATCAGTTAGATCATGTCTACAAAGACCATGATCGTGATCTTTTTTCCCTTTAGCATGTTTGGATTAAACTACCTGATTGGCTTGGAGATGAGTGGTCTGGAAAAGGTAGGAGTTTCAATTATTGCTTCATATAGGCCCATCAGACTGGATTGATGCTAACTGGCTTATATTAAAAAATCCCCAAAACAAAACAAAAAAAAAAAAAAAAAAAAAAAAAAAAAAAAAACAAAACAAAAAAAAAAACCAAAAAAAAACCCTCAAAAAACCAATAAATAATGAAAACCCATGAGAAGTCCTTCATGATTGTTTTCAGGAACTTGTTTTAATTCTTTTATCTTTTGATAGTGAAATGGCAGCAAACTAAATTTAGCAGCTGCAAACTAAAAACTCTATTTCCTATATTCAAGGCAGATACAAGATAGCAATATCTGTCTTTTGAAAATTGCTTTTCCCTTTCCTTCTCCTTCCCTTTTTTCCTCTCCCTTCTGGTGCGTGGTTGACAATGTTTTAGCTGGCAAGAGCACTAACATGGCATTGTGGTGTCAAGCCTGTAGGTCCTGAAGAGGCTCTGTTCCCCCAAATACACCCACAATCTTTATTTTAATATATACCTTTGTACTGAAGTGTTTGTCTGAATTGAAGCTCCCTTTTTTTACCAAGGCCTGGCTTTCTGAATATAGTCCAAAGCTCATTAACAGTATTTAATTCTGCAGAGGGCTGTAATCTAGTCAAGGGCAAAACAGATTAAGTCAAATGGATGTCTACCTCACTGGCATGGTTTAACCCTGACTGGCAACTAAGCACCACATAGGAAGTAGAGAGAGCAAGGAGAATCAGGGAAAAAAAAGATAAATGCCATAGATTCAGGTAAAAACAGTCTGATAATTGAAAAAAATGTTAATAATAATAATAATAAAGAAGAAAAAGAGTATAACAGAAAGAGAGAGAGGCAAAAAGCCCAAGAAATACAAGTGATGTGCAACAGAATTGCTCACCACCTGCTGACTGATGTCCAGCCCATCCCATGGAGGGACAGCTCCTTCCAGCCAACTCCCCCAGTTTATCTACTGGGCATGCTCTTCTGGGCTGTGGAACAGCTCAGGCCAGCTGTCCTGGCCATGCTCCTTCCCAAATCTTTGTGCCCCTCCTCACAGGCAGAGCCTGAGACACTGAGCAGTTCTTGACTCTGGGTGAGCACTGCTCAGCACCAACCAAACCATCAGTGTGTGATCAACCTTATTCTCCCACTGAATCCAAAACCCAGCTCTCTACCAGCTACCAGGGAGAAAATTAACTCTATCCCAGCCAAAAGTGACGCTCACATTACACAAAAGTGGATCTAGTGAGGTGCCTATTGTATTCTGACAAGTTTTCCAAGGTCAAATATACATATGTGTATATACATTTACAATTTAAAGGACACAACCTTGTTTTGCCACTCCAAATTCATCATTGTTATACCAGTTGTGCAGTCATTTAAATGAGTGGCAAGATATGCTCCCTGGATTCAGAGAACAGTATCTCATTTGCAGATTTTTGAGCAGCAGCTGATATTATAGGGTTTGGGTAGTTCAGTATTTCAGGAGAATTAAGGCTGTAATAAAATGGTTTACAATCATCCTTATTTGCCACATAATACTTGAAATACTGTATGTAGCCTGTTTGCATTTTGACAATCTGATTGCACTGAATGTGGGGAGAGATCATGGCATAAGAAAAATTCACAAAGAAGATTTTTTTTAATATTTTTTTTTAATATTTTTTTTTATTTTTGGTGGAGACCTAGGAACAGTGAGGTGATGATTATAAAAAGAGAAAATTTAGCATAATAACAAATGCATGTAACAAGGCTTCAGGTTGCAAAACCTTACTTTGGATTCTTGGGCATTTTTCAGCAGGCAGCACTTCAAATAAACTCTGATCATAATCCAGCCAAATTTCCTCCTGATGTTCAGTAAGGAAAGGATTTGTACCCCATTTTTCTGAGGGTTAAACTTTATAACCCTGACTGAGTGCAGGTCTGCAAAACAGCTCAGGCATCCTTAAAGGGATTCAAGCACACCTCATTTTCATAGCCTCTTACATTCGCCTCAGTAAAACTCTTGTGCTGCAGTCAGCATGTGGAACAGCTTGCAAGGAAAACTTTGCATCTTTCCAGTGCCTGTATGCATAAATGTAAAAATCTCCATCTGGTTGTGTGCACTGATACCTACTGGCCAGTTCTGTTGCTGAAAATTTAAAATCTACAGCCAAGGTTAACCAGTGCATTTTAAATACTTTGTTTGGAGTTTGAAGATCATAGAATGTAAAACATTTTTGAACTCAAGCATTTTTGCATTCACATTGTATGTGGGGTGGAATTTGAAAATCTTTGCTGAACATGTTTTTAACAGTTCCTTTTTATTCTCAGGGAATAATATCAATCGGGAGTCAGCCCTTATATGTTCCTTGAGGGTCATAGTATAAAACTTTCACTTTGGTCATGGCCATGATTTTTATTTAAAAATAATAATAATATGATGACTACTCTAGAGAACTGTAGCTTTAAGCAGATATGAGACTTTAAGCAGATATCAGAAGGTTTCTGCACTATTCCAGCAAAATTAGTTATTGAGCTTGAATAATACACATTAAAGAAGGGATTGCAGGGCAGAGGACCCACTTGAGTCAAGTGTTTCTGTGACAGAATTAATACCAGCTACTGTAGCTTTAGTTCAGTGATCACTGATGTAGTTATATGACTTAGAAAACCTTGTGATGTTGAACTTGTAATTTTCATTGAGATTCCTTCCCTTTTTGGGTCATATGCAGTGCAGACAGACTTCAAGTTGAAATAGCACTCCTATATTGAGTGACCATGGACAATTTTATTATAAATAGTCCTGTACACATTTATAGATTATGTGCAGATAGGATTACAAAACTAGAATAGTTTGAAAGGCCAGAGTAGTAGTCCATCAAATAGCACCAGGGATAAAAGTTCATTATATGTAGTAGTGCCCAGTTTCAAATTGCATGTAAGTTTTATCTTTTTAGCAATGCACGATTCTTTTAATCAAATTCATGTTGTCCTGGAATCATGCAAAATAGAAGGAAGGCTTGGCCAAAGCCTTGGATATCATGTTGTAAAACATGTATTTCCTGTTTTCTTGCTTGTTCCATTATGCAAAAAAATGCTTCAGTATCAAGTGTAAAAAATGACCACAAAAACAACAGAGGCACCCATCATTAGCAAAAAAAAAAAAAAAAAAAAAAAAAAAAAAAAAAAAGCAAGCTACATCCAGGAAATGATCTCAGTTTCAGGTTAAAGCCAGACCACAAAGGATGATGGCTTCACATGCAGTTAATGTTCTCGTGTGGAATTATCCAATGAAAGCATTTTCCTCAGTATGTTTAGCCAAAGTACCTGTTCCTGAAATTGCTCCCAGACCTAAGGCACCTTGTAATTATTGCATTCTGATCCAGTAAAGGAAAACATCACAGAAGGAGTCTTGTGTGTGAATTTTGCTTCTAAAATGATGAAGTTATTTGGACTAACTGATTCTGAATACAGGTAAAAAACATCATGTTGTTTACCAGCTCTCCAAAACAAGACTTTATGGAACAAAATGGATTTTCAGAACAACTCAAGTGGCACAACTTAAAACGTGTTTATGTTCTGGCAGGAGCTTTTCAGATGCCTGCCCTCAAGTCTCTGCTTCAAATCACACTGACAGGTGTGGCAGTAAGTTTGCAGAAAGCCTTGGTGACTGACCTTCACAGAGGCTACTGGGGACCAAAGCCACCCCAGGAGGGCCTTCACCTCTCTGAAGATCAGATTATTTCAGCACATGAGACCTTTGCTGTCAGTGAAAAGAGAAGTTGTTTCCTTCTCATGGACTTGGAATAGTCCCTGCCAGCTGCTGGTTTTATATGCATGTCCAAGGCAGAGCAGAAGGAAGGCTCTGAACTGGTCTGTGAGATCCTTCTGGGCCACTCTATGGAGCCTGGCTTAATGCTGCTGCAACAACCACCGTTTCCAGAAAGTTACCAAGGGTGGAGGACCTGGCAGTGAGAGTGTGAAGGCTTTGAAGAAAGAATAGCTTCATCTTTGGTTTAGGTGGAGGGCAGCCAGGCTCTTGTTTGATGCCCTGGCACTGCTGGATCCTCCTGAGAATCACACTATGCTGCCATACACATCCCAAATTAGAAACAGGCTTTTCTCCCAGAGACCTCATAACTGTGAGGAGGATTAGCTGAAGGTCTTTCTCTTGGAGAAGCCAGTCTGGGACTGAGAGTCATTCAGGAAATGATTTTTGATTTGTTGGTAATATACCTAACTCTGTGTTAAAATTTTATACTTTGCAAGTCTGCAGCCTTCCAAATACAGAAATATATTTTAAGTGTCTAATCATATTTATCTTCAAGGGCCGATTTGCCACAACAATTCTAGAAAGTTGGTTGTTGAAAATGAAGGCAAAGATTTTTCTCAAAAAAGTGCTGAGTAATTACAGTCTTCCTTGTGCTTATATATTGTACTAACTTCATTTTATTACCCAATGCAACTTTCCTTCTTCCTATTAGCTTCAAGTCATTCCCATGCTTGAACCTTACAGAAGGGTTTCAGAGTTGGAGGCATGACATTATGTAGCCTGTCCTCTAGGTTTGTAAGACATATTTCTTTCAGGGTGCAAGAAAAATAAATGGAATAACTTGTTCTGTAGACTGTTGAGGAGTAGAAATACCTCCAGGTATCTATTGACTTCAGATTACTGTTTCACATCTAATCAGAGAGACTTAATTCAAAAGGATTCTTTAGTGATACAGACACAACCTTAATCAGTTTAATAGCCTGCCTGTTTGCAGAATCTTTACTTATGTTCAGATTTGAGGCTGACAAAAACCAAAAATGAGCATGTGGTTTCAAGAGATATGTAACTGGGCATTCCAGTTCTGGGCAATTCTTTTACACCAAAGAATTTTCTTTTTAGAGAAATATTATTAAAGGCTTCAGGTAATTTGGGGTACCCATAAGTAGAAAAAAATCAATACTGAACCAATGAGATTAGTGTCATAAATTATTTTCGTACTTTAGTGTTGTGTCCTTGTGGATTAGTTTGCTACTCTGCAGCCCTGCCAGGGACTGGGAAATCTCTTCAGCAGTGCTTGGGCCCAGGAAGGTGTTTTGCCTTCATCTCTGTGTAGTAATTACTGGTGTAGTGGGGTGGACCTGCTGCATGTGTGCCTCTCCTACCAGCTGTACTCAGGGGAGCTGTTCTTAATCTGTCATAATGAAGGGTGGCACAAGGAGCAGATGGAAGAAGAAATTATTGTAGAGTTATGCTTTTTGCTGTGATTTCAGGGATGTTTTAATGCCTCAATAGCAAAGACTATTTTAATAAAAATTTAGCAAAAATCCTCTAAGTTTAAAGGCCTACACAAACTTTGATGCAATCTGAACTTGGATTTGAAAGTTCATTTCCTCTCAGATCTGCATTTGCTAGGGAATATTTGCATGTTCACAATCAGTTTATTAATTCTGCAACCTATTTTCTGTGATGTAATCACAGAAGAAGAGCAGGGATGAAAATGTGCTCATAAACATTCCCTTTTGCCATAAATGTCACCCCATGTGCTACCATAAAACAACGTCCTTATTGGTAGCAGGAGATGCAGACAGGAGTTGCTCTCTGCACTGTATGTTGTTTTAACTGTGTAATTACTTCTGTAATTAACAATGTGCACTGCGGTGTGATTTGTGGCTGCATTCCTGCAAGTATCTCTCAGTAAATCAAAGTAGATGTGCCAGGGCTGTTACTCAAGTTCCATCACAAATATTTACAGGAGTATGTCAAGCCCACTGAATTATAGCTGCTAAATTGCTGGGAATGGTACCCATGAAAACAAATTCTGTTGGTATAAGAAAGGAGGCACAATCATTCTTTAAACACTGTGATAAATCTTGCTGCTCTGAAAAGGTTGAAAGGCATTTGCATTTGGCCAAAGTATTGAAATGCATCTTAATAGACTTAAATGTTCAGCGTTGTTAATGAAGAACAGCAGAACACAATCATTTTATGGGTTGTGATCAGGTGGGTTTTGTGGAATTGAGGTTTGGTTCTGCAGTTGGATCTTTCTCATTGCCAAAACTCTAATTTCTTCATGGCAGCAAATCATGCAACAGACTTGCAGACAAATATAGCACCAGAGCTATTATCCTATGGAAATAAACAAGAGCCATTTGTTTAGTCAGCAAATATGTGCTTAATAAAGAATACCGATTACTACAACATTTTCAGAACTGCTGTTAGCTTGATTGGTAAAATGGTTCCTTTAAAAAATTCACTGAACTCAGGAACAAGAAAATATAATAGAATCAGAATCCCCAGGGGTTTGCATGTTGTTGTATAATTCTAAGAAATGAGCCTTACCAAATCAACTCTACCCAATGGTAGAATTCTGTGCAGCCTCTCTTTTAAGACATAGCTAACATTTAAAAATGTAGAATTTTCTTCACTTTTTTTAAAACTTGTTTTGAAAGAAGAGGATAATTTTATGTACAGCTTTGCAGGCTCAGAATGAAATCCATTCCTATTGGAATCTATGCTGTAATGAAATCTGAATGCTATTTCAGATTTAATACTCAGTATTCTTTTATGTCATGGAACATGGGTGTCCTAGGTAAAAAATTCTTTCCTTCTGAAGAAAAATAATTCGTTTTTCTCTATCCCTTCTTCCTTTTGTCATAAACATTATTTTCATTTGTCGATGAGGAAATGCTTATTCTGTCTCAATATCAATGACAAATAAGAATAATTTCATACCTTAAAGAATATCTTGTTTATATCACGCATCTGCATTTTTATTACTTATTATGTGCACTGCAATGACTAGACACTGTACATCTGGGGAAGGGGAATGAAGTTGTCAAAAATTCCCTTTAATTCTTACTCTCTAAGGAAAGTAATTTTTTTCCATCTTTTGCAAGTTATTGATACCGATAGGTGCTTTACAAGTTATTGCTTTTGATGAGGTACTTCTTTTTTTAGATTTTCACTATAGGGAAGTTATTTAGTGGGTGCTCAGTTCTTCACAAGTTTTGTGATGTTTGACTGTGTGTTTTCCTAATTAACAGGTAAATATGCAGAAAATATAATAAGAAATATCCAGAAATAAATAGACTGACCTATAAGCTTTCACCTGACTGACACTTTGTTTTCTGAGTAAGATGAAGTCCAGAGAAATGGATTTAAAAGAACTCTACCCTCTCCTATAACAAACAACAAAAATCCACCCAGGTGATCTCCTGTGGCTGCAGTGCTCTGTCTTTCAGAAGGGTCAGGGGATTCCCATGTGAGGCCCAAGTAGTGGTAAGCTTTGCTTTTTACTTGTGAATATGTGCATTCTGGGCAAATCTGTCATATATTATAGAGGAGAGTAAAAGACTAAACCCAATAGCTGTCATTCTTCTGCCAGAGCCTGTTTAAAATGCCCAGCACCCCAAGAAAAGCAGGAAAACTGACAGTGCTCCCTTGAAAGCGTGACTTTGTGGAGATTTTTTTTTTTTTTATTGCAAGCACCTCTTTGTTGCCTTTGGTGCCAGCCAAGCTTCTCCACTGCAGAACTACCTTATTGTGCCCTTCACCCAGGTGGCCAAGCCCATGGCCATGGGTAGCTTATCCCACTGTTTCAACCCCAGGGGAACCTCCTTTGCAAATCTCTGCACTGCACAGCAAATACCATCCAGCTCCTCCCTAGGCTGAAAGATCTTTTGGGGTCTCAGAATTGTTTCAGCCACCTGAGTTGTCCTTTTTGAAGCAAGCACTTTTGATGCTCTGAACCCAAAGAGCAGCATCATTTTGAACTGGAGAATCAATGATGCTACCAAGGTGGATTATTTGAAGACAGTTTTGTTGTTGCTGTGTAACCTCAGTTCAGTGACAGACTCCATGTGATGGGGTGGCTCTTCTGATTCATTTGCTGCCATTTTTTGTTTTATCGTGCTTTGCTAGCCTGTCCTTTGCTTCTGACACTAGCCTGTATGATCTTTCAGTTAGACCATCTTGTGTGATTACAGAGACATTTGAGTAATCACATTTGATTATATGTTGCACTTGGTAGTGCTTCTCTGTGATTTTCAAATGCAAACAGTGCAATAGAATGCATGCCTAGGTGCTTCAGCTTAGAGCCAAACTGAAATAAGAAAACAAAGCTGGTCTGTAAGTTGTAGTGCTTGACAACACAGACATTTCCTGTGCCATATGATTTTGTTTTAAGTATAAAGCATACCTAAAAGTTCCTTATATTACTTTAATATTTAAGGAGAAGACAGCTAAGTATGAAGGCAGCAGATAAAGCAGTATAAATAATGTAAGCTTGAACGCATAAGAAGTGCAGTGGAAATCATCAGCCTTGGAACGTATAGCAGTCAGGTCTTTTAACTTGAGAAATAACATGGAAAAATAACAGCAGAATTATTCTGTGACATTCACACTCAAAAATAACAGCAGAAACAAGCAGAGTGCTTTGAAATTCACCACCTATAACAGGAACCCTTTGAAAAGCAGAATCACCTTTTCTTCCTCTTATTAAATACTAAACACTGCTAGTCAAGGAAGCAGATGCATTTGAAATGTAAAGAAATTCAAGAAGTCGCTTTACAGCCAGAGTTACAGAGGAATTCTGTTTTGAATAACAAAAAAGAATTTCCTTTTTCCCTGGGATCACACATTATAATTGGCTTTCAGCTGATCTCAGAGCCACAGGAAAGGCCAATCTCTGGGGCAATGCATTCAGGACACAGCTTCAGTCTGAATTCTGAATTTGGTTCTTGTGGTGTAAGGAATATTCTGAATATTTACACCTGCTTTTACTTTTCTTTTCTTAGAACACCATTGTCCTGGAATGTGCTGTTTCTGGATTGACATAATTGTTCTGTAGGAGCCATTTCAGTCTCTCAGGTAAATACAAAACTGTTAAAATGTGTATTGTGTGAGTTCCCTTTACTTATCTGACTAGCCTTCATTTTCAGAGTTATTATAATCTGTTGTGTACCTCTGCCATTAAAAACTCACCCAAAGCTCATCTGCAAGCTAAGATTGTTATAGCTTCTTTATTTTTTGAGCAGACCTAGTAACATGTTCAGGAATTTCTACAGACTTTGGAATCCATGGGTTATTCACTGATCATGAATATGTGCTAGGACTGCAAGCTGAAAACCCCCTTGAGCGTTTTATCGGAGATGTTACTGCATTTCTAGCCTCACTTTGAGACAAAATAACATCTCAATCATTTTTATTTTCTCCTTGAACACTCAGCACAGAGCATTTGAAGAAAGGTCTCTGAAGGTTCCTTCATCACCACTGTGTTAGAAAAGTAATTTTTCTCTCTTTCCTGTTTTGAGGGTTGTGTGTTTTCTTAGGGACTCTATCCCCTGGGAATGTGGGGTGGAGGGTCCTTTCTGGGCAGCTGGGAGAGCCACAGCAGTTGTTTGGAAGGGGGAGAAGGTGCCAGGATGAATGCAGGGATTTTTTTCCCTCCGGGCAGGCAGGGAAACTATCACAGAGACTCACAGGAGCGCTCAAGTATTTTCACAGGGTGTAGCTGATTGCATGGAACTTTCATTTTTAGCAATCAGTTATTCTTTTAGATCCATTTCTTCTTTCACTGCATTTTTGGATTTTTAAAAAAAGGTCTTTCCTGACTTCCTCTCAAAACTGACACAAAAGAAAGCAAAACATACCAAATTTCTAATAGCTCTATTTAATGTTTATTCCCTTTGTATGATTTACAGAGTTTAAAATGTTTTGCTGTTGATTTCAGGGGTGGTGGATGGGGAAGAGGAAAGCAAAGATGTGGGATCTTTAGAAAGCTCTTCCTCTTCTCCCATGTTTTCACTTCTACTACCATAACAGGACATCTCCCTCTTGTTGTAATTTGAATGTGAATTTGATCTTCCTAAGGAAGATCAAATATCTTCTATCGAAGCACTAATAAAGAAAGGGAAGTGGAGGGAATAATGCCTTTTGACATTGTCAGAAGTAACATGTAACCTACTGCCGAGGGTATTGCAGACCTACCTGTGTCAATACCCAGAGAGTTTGTCTATTATAGTCCCATCTAGAGACCTCAATCCTTTATTTCAGACAGTAGCAGCTGAAATGTTCAGCTTCAGAGAGAGAGCTGTGCTCTGGCAGCCCTGACTCCAGTGTGTACGAGAGGAATTAACTGCGCTCCTCAGGCTGCAGATGCTGCAAGGAGGGACGTGGGCAGTGCCCCAGCCCCTCTTCCAGGCTGAGTGAGAGTGGAACCAGCAGCAAAAGAGAGAGGGTCTCACCCCAGAGTCCAAGTGCTATTTGATACAGCACACTTGGCTGGCTGCAGGTCAAACCAGGCTGCCTCTCCTTGCTCTCCACACTTGGTTAGGGACAATCCCGCTGCTCCTGGGTGGGATGGGTGTCTCCATCCATTTGGCTCTGGTGCTTTTACAGTGCTAGTGATCACAATAAATTACCTGCACTAGTGTGAAGAACAACCTGATGAGGACAGTCTCAGTGTAGCAAAGCTAAGCACCACATGAACAAGGAATAGAAGAGCATATATTAGAGGTTTTATTTGACAGGTTAATGCAGCATAAAGTTTTGCTGCTCTTTGAGAGAGAAGTTCAGAGATGCTCTTGGAGAGGAGAACTAGTCTCTGCTGGGGTCTGGTAGCTCCTCATTACAGTGTTCTCACAGGACCAAGAGAGAGGGAGTTGCAGGAAAAGTGTACAAGATTCTTTTTAATAGAGTACCTTTCCACCCCCCACCCCCCCCCCCCCCTTTCCTTAGGAAAATATCTTACAGTAATGCAAATTGAAGGCTTTATCTATTTTTATAAGGGATTGGTATTACTTTATTTTATTTTGCTTAAGAAATATATTCTAAACCTAAACATTGTGCACTAATAGCAATTTATTTCTAGTTAAAAATACAAAAAAAAAAAAAACAAAAAAAAAACCAAAAAAAAAACCACAAAAAAAAAAAAAAAAAAAAAAAAAACAAAACCCAAGCCAAACCCAAATAAAGTTTAAAATTCCCAGAGATTTTATGTTACAGGAAAGATATTTTCTCTGACCAAGTCTAGTGAATAACTGATCTGGAGAAAACTAACTACAGTCTTGCTCTGCCCTCATCATCATACAGCTGTTGTTATAGCTGTGCACTGGACATGCCTGGCACCATAACTTAAGCAGTTTTTATTATCTTTCCCTCAGGAAGGTATGAACATTCCATGTTTGTACTTCATACTTCATTGAACCTGGAAATCAATAAGAAAGTTCAGACAATGCAGTAGTCCTATTTCTTCATGTTTTGAAATAAAATCCTTTTGTAATGCCTGAAACATCTTCAAATTATTTTTCCTGTCCTGTTTACCTTCCAAGGGCCATAATATCCATTGACTATTTTTTTTTCTTTTTTTTTTCTTTTTTTTTCTTTTAAAAGTAGAGTTTCCAAATCAATGGGGAATTTGTTTCAAAATCAATAGGGCATTATGGCCCTGAAACTTAAGACAATGTTGGCTCCTTAATCATACCAGAAAATGTGATTAAGATGCCACAAACAAACCACTAATCCACAGACACAGCTGCTAAATTAGACACAACCAGATTTAGCAAGGCATAGGTCCATTTATCTTCAGTGGGATCTTTGCCTGAGAAAGAGCAGTAGAATCCAGGAAGAAGTGTCACCAGATTTATTAACCAAACACCTGTTGCTGAGCTATGATCACTTTTCAAGAGCAGGTTGGTGTTTTATTACACAGGCAGCTGATTTTGTGGTTCTAAGCTCTTCTGGACCTTGGGGACTCGGAAAGAAAGAAACAAATGCAGATGTTCAGAACATCAAACTGCCTGTTCCCAAATGAATCCAATGAACTGATGAAACAATTCCAAATCTGTCTCAAAAGACAGTTTGGATCTTCCAAAAGCTGACTGGACTTTGTAGAGCAGGGATTTACAGAATTACTGTTGTGGAATGGAAGAAAGTGGAAGTACAGATTGCTTCTGGTTATTCCAAAACTCCTCAGTCTTAAAAGTGTTGCATTTGGAATATTTTGCATCTAATATTTCTTATCAACTTTAGGGTTTTTTTTTTTGTCCTTTTGAGATGTACAGCTCTGATTATTGACGTTTTGTGGGAGTTTCCCCTTTGTTTTTAATAGAACTCTGTGCCCACTTGGGGGACAGAAGCTACGAGGACCTTGTGTAGGGATTTTTATTCACCAGTCCCATGTAAGGATAGATTTTTCACAATTCAAATTTTGCATATCCATATTTTTGGCAACTGGGTAGCAATAAAACTCTAAATGATAGGACTGTAAGCAGTATGGCAAGGACAGGGTTGGCTATATTTAAATAAAAATGTAGAAACTGAAGACTGGGTTTCCTGTTTAAAATGGTGCAATACATTTATTTACAGTATTAAAGATACTTCTGAGGAAGATGCTCTCAAGGGAAAATGTAGGAAGAAACTGTTTGTGTATGGTTGCTCTTGAAGAGGTGCTTCTGGTATCTCCTGTATCAAGGCTTAAGGTTGGAGAGCTGAACATGGAATGAGCTTGTCTTTTATTACTCCCCTTGAGCAATTTACTTCATCCCTATAAGCATCTTTAAAGAGTTATCACATTTTTCAAAGGCTGAAAGAAGAACTGGGATCCAGATTATTAGTTCAGCTTGTGAGTCAAGAATGATTAATTTTCTAAAATCTGCTTATATTACTTTGCCAGTGAATACTGAGCAAAGCTTTTGTTTATCTTCCACACGTGGTCACTACTGCAAACAAACAAGTTTAATTTGCTTTGTAAGCTTATTACCAGAGGCACACTGGAGAACAAGAGCTGAAAAGAACCTCTTGCCTCTGTGGTTTTATTAAGAACTGTTTTCTCCAGAGAACTTTCAGCCTGTCAGATTAGAAATGCAAAGAGACCTTTTACTGTAACAGTCTCTCACTTATCCCCTTAGTAAACTTTGCTTTTCTGATAATTACATTTTACCATCTACAGTTGTTTACTAAATTAACAGCTTTTCTCTGCTGCTTGCAGCCCTGACACTTTTCCTCTGATAATTTGTGGTTACAATGAAATATTTAGAAATATGTGTTTGCCTTCTGTTTGTTGTCTTCTTTGTTTTGCTCAGATAGCAAATGATTTTGGTTGTGATTCTGGTGATTATGGACCACAGGACTTGTTTAGGATTTATGCTTGAAGTAACACAGCATTAATGCTGCTGTTTGCACAGAGAGGGAAAGTGCAGGCTCATCTTTTCTCCCTGTTAAAGGAGGGAGCTCCCAATTCTCAGGATGCCCTGAAGACGCAGAATTTGAGGACAACATCCTTTGCAACACAAACAGGCTTTCTTATAGGAAATATTTCATGTGCGAATGTGTTTATGGCATCTTCCTACAGAAATGTTTCTTTTTTTTCAAATTTGTAGGAAACAATGAGCCTCTGCTTGCATGAAAAACTACGATTGTGTATCAAATCATGATACTTATTAATACAGATAATTTTTGATAAAACAATCCAAACTGTTTCCTATGCATCACTGCTCTTTGAACAAAGAAGATAAAACTTTGAATAGGTCATGGAATGTGTTCAGTTGGAAGGGACTCATCAGGACCATCAAGTCCAACTCCTGACCCTGTGCAGGGTAGCCCAGGAATTGCACCATAGTCAAGGTCAACAGACATCTCCATATTAAGTATAAACAAATATTTTATCTTTTTAATTCACTATATATTTATTAAATGTTAAAGTGTGTTTATTTCAATTTTTTTTTTGCATTCCAGCTGATTCCAATACTTATTTTCGTATGATTGCTTTACATCAAAAATTTGTATCATAAAAAACCTTGATGAAAACCCACTTTCACTTATAAATCAGGATGTCTAGCATTTCAAATATTTGAGTGTGAATTAAATCCCTCCTCTAAGCATCTGATTTTTGTGAATACTTGTGAATGTCACCAGAATTTCTGCTCTCTGTCACTTATTTCTGATCACTTCTGAAAGAAGCTACCCAGAAAGAGCTGACAGAGGACAGATTTAAAGGAAAAACATGAGTCTTGGATGATTAAAAATAAAGCTGGGATCTGAAACTCTTAAAATGTATGTTTTCCTACCTGCACTTCAAAGGCAAACTTTCAGCTCCCTAGAAACCTGGGCCATTAGCAATATACAGTATTGAGTGAAACCTAAAATGGTTGATGTATTGTGCCTGTGATTTGGAGCTTTGCTGTTTCTGAAAATGCAAGTCAGCATCTTGGACAAAAAAATTCAGATTGCATTAAAAATTTGTATGCTGAATAAATTTGAGTGTGATGCTAATCAAGAAATATCTCAGCCCCAGTTGAGATCTTTAGACATTCAACTATAAGAAAGTCCTAGCTGCCGTAAAAATAGGGGAAAATATTTTTTGTAGTGGTGACATGTCTAACTGCTAAGGCTCTTGTCATCCATGGTACAGCCTTTGTTAGAAAGAACATTAATAATTCAACAGTGCTGGTAGTTGGACAAGATATGGTTCTTCATTGCAGTCCCTCATACTTCCTTTCTCCCTCTGTCTTCCCAAAGATCTCAGTATAAATTTACCAGGAAGGGTGAATCAACCTTGCTGAACTCCTCAGAATGGGTTCCAAGCCCAGGAGCATTTGTCCTCTGCTATCTTGCAGAGGTAGGAGCTCGCATAGGGGAGAACAAAGCCACTCTGACAGTGGCATCTGCAGCAAAGCCTGCAGACATGACTACAAGGCTGACAGCCTAAAAGACAAATGTTTTTCCATTTTCACAAGCTTATCAGGCAATTCTACCATTTTCCATGCTGAGCCTCAGTGTAGACTAATGTGTCCATTTCCCCCAGTCTCAAAAAAGTCAAAAATACTCATGTTGAAGGTGGAAGGTCTGTGCTTGAATCTCGGTGAGTGTAAATAGGGACTCAAGGCCAGTACATACCCACTTTTTCTTTCTATTTGTAATACAAAGTAGCTGGCTGTATTTAAGTGTTAGCAGTTTAAGCCCCTAGATTGCTACACGTTCTGGACTGAAACAAGAAATATTGTTTCTTGTGGCTACTCTGCATAAAGAGCCCACTGCATTGAAAAAGAACATTCCTGCAGGTCTACATTAAAATCACATTAACAATGCACTGAACAAGAAAACTAGGGAATTCAGAGACAAGGCAGTCCCTAATCCCCCCTCCCTCTGTAAGATTCTCAGCTGTCACAAATCAGGAATCCAGGCACAGCAGTGCTGCTTAAATGCTCCTGTTAGAGGCTGACAGCAGAGTATTTGTAAGCACAGGCAGTGTGAAGCAATTTTCTTGCTTTTTAAAAAAGCATTTGAACATTTTGCACTTGCTCAGATAGTGCTGAACTTCAGTTCATCTATGAAAATAAAAATTCTGAACTATTTTACACGGGCAACTGATATTTTTATAGTGATAAATGCTGCAGTCCTGTAACTTAGTGCAGATAACCTCCACCCTAAGAGCTTAGAGTCTAAACAGACAAAATGAATAAAAGGTAAGAAATGCATTGTTATTCTCCCCATTTTAGAGAAGGGGAAACCAAAGCACTGAAAGGTTAAGTGGCTTGTCTCTGGTCACACAGGGAGCCTATGGCAGGGCTGTGAATTAAATGCCTCCTCTTGTAAGAACGGCGCTGTCTCCTTAGGAAATATGAATAGTAGAAAGGAGAGAAGCTGCCTAGCACAAATTTACTGTATAGTACTTGAATAACCTGGCAGGTAGGACTGGAGCTGAAATAATGAACTGCAAGTGGACAAAAATGTATTATAACAGTGAAGAATGTAAGAAACTTGGAAATTCCTTCTCCCTCCCTAAAACCCTTTTTCTTAGGGTGACAAAATACATGTGTTTGCTCTGTCAGTCCCTCCACCCTTCCACTTGTCACCGACCCTCACAGAAAGAGCAGCTTTTCTAAGGTTACCACATTGCTACCCCCATTACCAAAACTTGACTCCTCAGCAGGGGCAGGAGCCTGTGATTTAGGTCCAGAAATGCTGCACTGATGGCTCTGTGGCTGCCTGCTCTGCTTGCCTGGCACAACAGCACACTGGCTGGCACTGAGCACAACAAGGTCTGCCCCTTGCCCTGCCTATGGGTCCAATAAGCAGGGTGGATCCATGAGCTGGGCTGGGTGGAAGAGGGATGCCCACAGGCACGGGGGAACATGGCAGAACTGCAGGAATTCCTTGCAGCAGGGCAGAGGACAGCACAGGTTGTCTGGCACAGAAAGCCACTTCATGGTGATGAACTGTGGTCCATTGGTGAAGAAGAACAATCTGTGATAATTTTTATCTGTTCCTCATGGGGTTCATTATGATTATTTTCTTATTTGTTCTAGTTTTTTATTTTCTCTTCTCCTGTTGTCATAAGCAGTTCAAGTTGTGCTTTTGATTGTCTTCACTTTGCACAAGTATAAATTCACAGCTTGACATTGAGGCTCATACTTAGTAGGCTTTGGTTTTGTTATTCCAGAGTTTTCCAGCAAGGGAAGAAGGCCTAATTTCAACAATTGTCAAAGCTACTTGAGCTGTACAAAACAAGCGTCTGACTAGTTAGTGTAAAACAACCATAACAAGCCAAGATTATTCCAAAATATCTAACTGAACTTAAGACAACATAAACTTAGGCAGCTCTTCCAACTTCATGTAAAAACCTTCACTTACAGCATTTAATTTTAATAATGAATAATATAGGAAAGAAATAATATTAAAAAAATGCTTTTGAAGTTTGTAGACTAGCCTGCTTCTTATGCAAACAAAGTGTTTTCCAATGAATGTTTCAAAGATGCAGCCTTGAACTTTTTGATTATTTATAAGGCATTTTTTCCTTTTTCTTTTATTTCTGTAGGTCATATTTTTTACAATGTGTATGGACTTCTTACATAATGTTCTTTCAAGTAATTTTCACAAAATATATTATACTTAGTGCAGACAGGTCCATGTCTCTCCAGATAACTCAAAATACCTAGCAGGATATCAACTTTCCAATAATAATTTCATTGTCAAATTCCTTTTCTTTTCAGATTGAGGTTCTTCCCTAGAAATGACAAAGGACAGGAATTTCAACTCCTAAGATTAGAGATGTGAGATTTGTAGATATATTTTAAAGGTATAACTTTGAGGAGTCCTATGTTTGTGTGGAAACAAAACAGGGCACACCTTTATTAGTAAAGAAATTTGAAAATTTAGGTATGTGATTGTTAAATAATCATATCTCCTGGACACATATAAACAGCAGTTCCCAGTGTCTTCCTACAGAGAAATGTGCTATTTCCTTCTGTAATTCTAGTTGTGAAAATGTTTGTTTGTCTGCACATTTGTTGTCAGGCTGCGTTCATGCTATGAGAAAGAAACGAGAGGAAGAAAATGAGTTGGTATTTATTCAGAAAAGTGGCTGGACTGGGATAGCTTGAAAAATAAAGTTTTCCTTTTCAACTAAATGTTAAGAAATGATGATCTGGATAATTTAATACTTTATCTTTTTTCCTTCTCTAACTAAACTAAGAAAATAATTCAATAGAAAATCAGATATGCAATTGCTCTTCCACTTCTTGTGGTATGAAAAGAAAGAAAAAAATGGGTATAGAAGATCTCTTTCAGAAAGCAATCTACATTTCAAAAAAAAGCATTATTCAAATTGTTTGATGAACAAACATCAACTTAAATTCCTGGATCCAATGTGGGGTACCCAAGCTTTCCTTATCTTCATTGTAGGAGCATGAACTCAGGATGCATTTCTCTGCTCTGACATGTGCTGGCTGTCTGTTCTTTACTGTGCCACTTGTTATGCAGAGAACAACTCAGAGATGGAGAAATGTTATTCTGCTTCATAGTAAAAAAATCAACTCAAACATTCCTCTACCTTCTCTGTAAGCTACTCTTTGCTCCTTCAGTGTCCTGGAGTTCATTGCTTGTTTTTAACTCCCTGCAGGAAAGTATTTTCAAGACTATGAGTGAAGGACAGTGGGATTGCACTGGTGCTCTCAGTGCTACAACTGGGAATAGCTGCTTCTCACTGTACTTCACCTACCACTTCTGTCACTGAAGGAAAAACCCTCCTATTATTTAATTATTGGGATCTTCATTTTTTTTAAATGTGTGTGAATCACACAAAACCTCCCTTTCTGAGCAAACAACTTTCCAGCAGGATTTCTCCATGCTTTTTCGAGTGCTTGCTGTGACTTTTTCTGTTTGTTTGATCCTGGGCCACAAGGGATGTTGTGAAAACTGGTTTGTGGGAGATGCTCCCTGTGTTTTATATAATTAACTCTGGATGGCATAGCCTGAATCTTTAAATTAGATGACCAATTCCATGTCTGAGCAAAAGAGTCAGCCCTGTTTTTGCGGGGCAGCTGGAGAGCTAACTAGGCACAGCTGGATGTTGCTGGTAAAAAGAGCACATTGCTCTTTTCTCCAGTTTTGTTTCTGGCTATCCACTTCTGAAAAACATTATAAAAGATTAAAGAAAGCCATAGCATTGCACACTGCACATGAAGTTTCTTGGTGTGTACTTTGTGATGATCTGTGATCAAAAGGCTGAACTCACTGTTGTTTAATGTGCTTATGAGCATGTACACCTGAGTGAGGAAGGCTGGCTTTTATGAGGTGATGACATGATATGCTGAGCAGAGAGGGGCTGCAAGAGAGCTATTTTTCTTCCCCTTTCCTCTTCTGTTTTCCCCTACTCTGTGCAGAATTCCTGCTGGTCAGAATTTGCATCTGAGACATATATGTTCAGATTTTTGCTCTGAATCGTGCAGGGGAGAAAGGGTTTAGATCCTGGATCTAAACTCTGCAGTGAGCTCTGGTCACAGGTCATCTTGGACATGGCACGTTTCTCTACAAAATTCTTGTTCAGTGTTATTCATTAGAAACTGTTCTGTTAGAACAGTAACAACTCAAAGGAAAAGGGAGAAACTCTCCTTCCTCATCCCAGGCAGCTCTGCTCTGTAACAATCCTTGGAAATGGTAATGAAAAGGATGACCTGACAGCCCATGAAGGACAAGGTAAGAAACAAAATAATGCAAGGATGACTGTCCCATTTAAGTTCTGCATGTTTTGCTTTTTGATAATTGTGCCTGACACTGAAACATGCTTAACATTTCTGTTAATGTTCAAGGAAATGTTTTTCCTGTCTTAATTAATCTTATACTTTTAACTATGTCCATCAGATAGTTTAGATAGTTTATCTGAGTGAAATTTCCTTAGAAAGAGCATCTGTGGGATTTTTTTTCCCTTGGTTTTGCTGCTTAAAATCTAGCTGAAAGAGAAAGGTATTTAACCTTCCTCCAGTAATGCATAGGGCCTTATGTAAAATAATGCATGTAGCTTTATTTTGCCTGCAGCTACTTTCTACTTCTTGTTTTTGACAGGTGATTGAATAAATTTCAGCCTCCATCTATAGAAAGAGTTTCTAGCTGGCTCTGACAATGCAAGCAGATCTACTTAGAATGCTCTTTGCAGTTTCTGGGGACTTCACCAGCTTTCTGGGCATCCTGTAGGCTTCAATGAAGATACAAGAGGGGTGAAGTGTGACCTGTTCTTTTCTCATTGTCCTCTTCTGTGTGTAGAGTTCACACGCTCACTTTGATACAACATCCAAAAACTTTGCAACTCAGGACACCTGAAATCTGAATCTTCATTCTGATATATTAAAAATATGGATGCATATTTTAAATAGGGTGTTTTTTTGCTACATTTTACCAATTAAGAATAGTTTTTTTCCAGTCAAACTGGTGAATTTTATGTAACTTTGATAGTTTACTAATTGCTGTCATTAAGCCTCACCAAAGAAGTCTTCTTTTACTTACAAGAGTAATGTTGTTGAAATTATGTGCAGTACTCAGTTTTCCTGTCTTTGAAACTGATTAGACAACAAAGGACACTTTACAGTTTGGGATTCTAGAAAATGGACTTTTGTAGCATTGGAGAACTTTAGGCACATCAGTCTTACCTCTTTGGATAACCCTTTTTTCATTCAAGTGTGATTGTATTATGTGCAACTTAATTTCTGATGTAATGATTATGAGCACACTGACTCAGGTATTTGTCTCACCTCAGGACACTCTCATCATTATTTGAAGGGATAAATATGTAGGGTTCTCCTAGTTATGTAATTTTTCTATTAGATTTGGGCTTGCCTTTTTAATCTCTTTTTGTCAACAACCTCATCTTTTTTATGAACAAACAATATTGTCAGAGAATCAGAAAATAATACCTTAATGCCTTTGTGAAATGCTCTTGGATGATGGCAGAAATTATTCAAGAAAGATATCAAAATGGCTGTATTTGATAAGAAAGAACTAAGAATATGAAAATAAATCCTATTCCTACATCCTTGTTATCCAACAGGACCTGGTACTCCACTTGCTTCCTGAGGGACAGAAGAGGCAGCATAAAATGGATAGAAATTATGAAAGCAAGCACCAACTGGATTTAGGAAATTGCAGATATGTTGTATCTCTATGCAGGAGAGTGGAAGGTCATTTTCAACTCAGATTCCCTTCTACAACTTGCCATGCTTTTCTGTAAGTATTTGGTAATCTGTGTGTTAAATTATCTATTTTCAGAGAAATTGTCACTTAAATATTCAATATAGTATTCAATAATAAAGTACTGTATGGTTCTATGCAAGGTAACACTCCTTTCTCAATGTCAAATTGTTTACTCATATTTTTATTTTTTGTAACAACATTTTTAATTTAATGGTCAGATGGTAGTCCAAAGGTAAGATCTCAAAATCTTTTCTCCTACCATCTCATTTCATTTATCCAGGCAAAGTTTCCTACAAATTTATTCCATGCAAAGAGTGACAAAAGTAACTTTCCCAATTTATCTTTCCTTCCCTTGCAGTATTTGCCCTTGCCCGGGTCCTCTCAACTGTGTTTCTGTTCCAGATTTTCCAAAATTTATCTTCAACAACTACTAACCTACTTTTCCAAATAATTTCCAAGAATTTTAGTCTTGTTTCCACCTAAAGCTCTGTTGCCTGAGCTGTTAATTGCCTCTGATGTTGTCATTTACATTTGTCCTTAGATTTTGTACTTTCCCTGGCTTTCTTGACTCTGTTCTTGACAGATTGTCCTCTGACTCTTTCAGTGTATAAACAGAATTATTCTCTGCATCTTTCATCTTGACACCATATTTTATAAAAATTATAAGCGAGAGCTAGACCCAAAAACTTATGCAAGAATAAACTTAGTATGTTCACAGGTTGTAGAGTTGTAAGTGGATTAGTTTTCTGCAAGAACTGTAAGTATTTTTAAAACATTATTTAAAAATAGCAATGTGTGGAAAACTGAAGAACTACAGTAAAAGACTTTCCCTGATTGCAATAAAGGGTACAACTGCCTAGGGAATGTTAGAGGCTTATACATAGTAAATAACATCTACATTGTTTTAAATTGGTTTTAGAATTAGTCTGTAACCACGGAGTACTCCCACTGTGCCATGTGCTGTATAGCTAATCAGAGGAGGAATATGTTAGAATGACTAAGCAGAACATTGGAAAAAATTAAATAGTTCCTTAAAAAGAAAAAAAAAGGCAAGATTTGGCTTTCCAGAGAAGATTCCCAGAGTGTCAACAACATGCAGAGGATTTTGCTAAGCTATAGTGATTGCTGGTGCCAAATGAGTATGGGTAGTCACGAGGCTGCTGGCTGCCCGTGCTCAGTTTGTCTCTGCTCTGTCAGCCTCACCTCAAGCTGGCATAAGGTGGCCTTGGTACTCCCCACCTCCACATCACTATTCCACTGCAGTCCTTTGTAGCAGGTGAGGGATGAGCCACAGGAATGAAGTAAGTGAAGTGATGGGGCTTTGAGCAGTAAGGGAAATTTAACAAGCAGTCTAATTACGCTACCCCCTTCCTGCTTTCTTCAGCTGCTTCTCAAAGTTTATTTTTCTTGTCTCTTTCCTGCTGTTTGATCCTAGGTAATATTTTCTGCAAACATTTAGTTCCCTCTTTCTCTCATCTAATGAAAAACATCTACATGTTTTCCTCAAGCTCACCTCTGTCCCCACCTCTGGCACCTGCATTCAGGGAGCCATCAGGAAAGCTCAGTAGGAATAGAAAAGCCCCTGCCTACTGTGCTTGCCCTTACCTGGCAGTCAGGCCCCTACAGTCTTTGACTAGAGAAGCTTCTGGACCATGTCTTAGTCTCACAGATTCTCTTCCTTCAGCACTTCTGAAAAAGATTTCCATACAGGATTTTACATCCAGCTCATTGAGCCTCTCATCTCTCTCAGCTACAGCAACATCCCTCACTCTGGCCTTGACAAATAGTGTTCTGTTCCACTTGTAGCTGTGGTGGATGGTACTGAAAAGATCAGTTTCTTTCATTATCCTTTTCTGGCATCTTTCCTTTTCCTGTGCTGCATCAGAAATAACTGCTTTTGCCTTCCAGGCCCTTTAGAGTCCAAACCCATCATAGCTGTTACCACTCATTCACTGTCAGGATGCTGGCTCTTGCTTTTGATCAACCTATTACAGCAGCCTGCACTGCCTGCTTGTTAAATTTTTAAACCGCCACTTGTGTATGTACTCCTGAGCTGCCTGTCATGCTTGGAGGAGCTTCTCCATCCAGAAACTTAAACTAAACAGACACTTTCCCTCCCACAGTTTCTAAACTGTGAGTTCAAAGCCCTAAATGTTGTTGTCCCTTGCCCACTATCCCCAGCATAATTAGCTAGATCCCTGAAAAGCCTGAATCCACAGTGGTGGGCCTTTAACCCACAAACCCTGGGGGGATGGCACAGTGCCCCTAGGGCACATGGCACTGGGGCCATTCCCTTTGGCATTTCCTGATGCAGCAAGTAGAATGGTGCTGTGGGAATTTAAGAAGACCACAGGAAGAAGTGCATTGTCTTCTGCTGCAACCAGGAGTTTTAAGCAGGTGCTGTGGCTCAGTGTGTAACGGAGTCTCTTCAGCAGATCTTTGTGGACTAATGCAAGCCACGCTTTTCTGTCTTTCACCAAAAACCCCAGATGTGTTTCCTCTTTTACCTTCCACAGTACCACTACTAATTGACTTTTGCATCAGAAGTGATGAAAAAAATCCTAAGCATGGCCTAATATTAATAACATCTGATAGAAAGGGCAGAGGCAGCTTCTCACACCACCTTTAAGAAAAATAACAACTGAAAAATGAGACTGGCTTGCCAAAGACACTTTTTCCTTAAAAATTTCTGTTTACTATTTAAAAAAATTTCATGGATAAACATTTCTGGCAGAAAAAGCATTCAGACCAGCACACAGTCTCGATTTTCAGTATTTATCCATTATGAATTAAAATAAAATGTGAAATATTTATTGAAGTAAATATCAAATTTGAAGGAAAATGTATAGATGTTTCTGTTTATTAAGTACAAAGAAGCATTGTCTTCAGCCAGTAAGAAACTTCCTTCAAGAGTGTACTGTGGAAAACTGTAGTTAAGGTTAAGGTTTTCAGAGTTCCAAAGGAAAATTACATTTTCAAAATGGTGTCAGAAAGCTTCATAATTTGAAAGGGAATAATGGTAGGTTCTTCATTAAACCCACCATAAAATATCTTGAGAACTGAGAACCTGCTGGAGGAATGTTTTGGTTTTTTTTACTAATTAGGAGTTATAGATAGGTGTGGAAGAGTTAGAGAGAATAACAGTGTGGGGTGAAGAGGAGGAAATCCTCTCAGCGCAGCAGAAACACTGAACACTGAGAGTGGTCCACAGCCTCTAGAAAACCTAGGAAAGGAGGTAAAACTGTCAGCTATGGTGCAGAAAAGGTAAAAGAAGCCAATAAATATTTCTGTTCTGGTTTGGAAAGAACCAGCATGACATAATCACATCTGACAGTGGTAAGGATTACTTCTTGGTCAATAAACTGGGAGATCATTAAATGACAACTGTCAGAACTGAAGGGTTTTTTGAATTTACAGGGTGAGATAACTTGCACCCAAGTATTTAAAGGGCGTGTTTGGAAACTCTCTGCACCATGATGTTGATTAAAAAAAACCCAAAAAAAACAGAGAATAGTGAAGAAGTTCCAGAGCACTAAAGAAAACTCAATTCAAAGAGGATCTATGTGAGTAAATGCATTGCCATAAATCGAGTTGGTAACCTGCTATTAATCTCAGCCCGAACCTTAGACTTAGCACTCAACCAGTAAAGATAAGAATGATAAATATATATACCCTGTTGCGCCATGTTACAGACTGTTTAACTGGGGGAGAATGTAAATATGGAGGAGAAACCATCATCATCTGTCTGTTCTGTCCAAGTTTTCCCTTCACCAGTGCTATTCATTATTTCTGGTAACAGAACAAGCACACCATGGTAATTCTATCCATGTCCCAGCCATGGGAAGTCCAGATCAGTGCTCCCAGCTGTGTGCTCAGAGAGCAGCCAGGGCTGAGCAGTGCTCTGTTGCATGGCATTTAGTGGGATGTGCAAGACTTGAGAAATCACTGAAAACTCGCAGTTTATTAAGTGTAGTAAACTCAGAGAATAAAAATAATTACAAGTGGAGCCATTTCACAGGATCAGGAAAGAAATCTTGCTGTCATACACACTTCCCACAGATGTGCTCCTCTGGGAGCACTTCCTGCAAATGTGCTCCTCTGCCTTCAAAACTACCACAGACTTCATCCTGGAAGTGTAGGTCACTTGGATGCAGATCCTGGGTCAAGATTACACCTGCCCGCAGGAGTTACAGCCCTAACATGCTTCAGATCTGCTTGTGCTTCTCCTCAAAGCACTCAAATAATGTGTGGGCTCCTGTAACAAGATGTGTATTTTTCAAACTGGTAAGCAGCAGGCTGAGTGTGTGCAGGAAAGACACAGGAATATCTACTGCTGGCAAAGGATCTTGTCCCAGTCCAGAGTTTGGACACTGGAACACCTGAGTCCCTTCAGGAATGTCCTGGAGTGTTTTCTGGCTCTGCTTCAGTTTTCTTGAGCATAGCACCCAATTAGGCCAGAGGAATGATTGGGTGCTAATGTTTTGTAAAATACCTTTACTGCAAATTAGATTTTTATGATATGCCTACTCAGTACTCTTCATTTGATTCATGATATAGGAATATATAGTAGCAATAGGAATTTCTACTTTTATTCTCAGAGCTGAGGTCTAGACACTGCAGCCTAGGCAGATGAACTGATGCTTAACCCCAGAAAAAAAAAAAAAAGATAGAGAAAAGCAAGTCTTGCAATCTATATATAAAGACAATAAAGGGGTTTCTTTTATTTTTTCTTTTTTTTTTTATTTTTTTGTCTTGACATTGTCAGTGCATCATCTATAAAGAAAATAGAACTATTTTTATGTCAGTAAAGCCTACAGCATGTGTCAGTAATGGATCAAGTACGAAAAGCAATTTTTAATAAGTGTGAATCAAAGAGGGATTAGAAAAGCTCAGGGGATTTGGAGATGAGACTTGAGTTCAGGGAATTCCACAGCTCAGGGGCATAACAGGTGAATGCTCTGCTACTCATGGATGAGAGACCTGGCAAGGGGGCTGATGAATTTGAGATTTATTATTAGAAAATAAGGACTGAGGGTATGTATCAATGGAGACCAATTTTGATAGGTACGAAAGGGATGATTCAGACAGGTAATGAAAAACTCTGAACAAAATTTTAAAGTCAATTCATTGACTGATAGGAAGCACACATAAATCTGCAATAGCTGAAGTAATGCGATTGGATTTATTGCCATAAGCAAACATATGGGATGCAGCACACTGAACAATGGGGTCATTTGTGAATATTATTCCTTATAGTGTGTGCCTATTACTGTAATCTAAAAGCCATAAAAATGGGGTTTAGAACGGGGCAAGAGACACAGGGAGCAGCAGTAATGCCTGCCTTACACCTGCAGAGCAGAAACGTGTCACCCGAGTGACTCCTTCTGAGAAAAGCTTTTAAGAAGTTAATAGCAAATGAACTGAGGAACCACAGAAGGGTACAAAGTCGAAAGTTTTGGAGGATTCATTAGATGTACACAACTGCCACCAGATGGGAAAACAGAATATGACAAACAGTACATAATGAAAGACAGACAGGAAGGGGGAGGGTGAATTTGGGGATTTGATTTCAGAAAGCAGTGTTTTATGTGCCCATCACAGGGAATACCTTCTACTTCCCTTGTGTGTGGAAATGTACATGCCTTTTTCCCCCATCCCCCTCCCTCCCTTGCTTTTTCCTTCAGTGATTGACAGCCCACAGTTTGCAGAGAAGCTTAGAGAGAAATCCATACCCTTTTTTTTGTGATAAATTATAAGCCAAGTAATCTTGAGAAAGAGAATTTTCTCACAGTAGGGGCCTACAACAAAGTTGGATATGGATCCTCCACAAAAGATTTTTGTACACTGTAGTAAGTAAGAACCAGATCACTGGTATCAATACTGAAATTGTGTACTGTTTAGAAATAATGTTAAGAGCTATTACTCTTTGAGCAATCACTCAGAAAACATTTATCTAAAGCTCTAATTTACAATGAAAGTTCTTATGGTTCTTTTACCATTATTGTTGATGTCATTTTTTGTATTTTCCATGACATAGAGAAAAAGCCATTAAATGATGATTTTTCTGTCTCTGGAGGAAATTCAACACTGGAGAGTTACAGCTGCCTCCTTTTTGAAACGCTTTCTGTGACAGATTTGTAATCAAGGTGTTCAGAATTTCAAAGTAATGCAATATTTATTTCTGTGACTAACTCATCTATGTGGTATAGAGAATCTAATATTCTCTATCCGTGAAGCCTCGCACATCAGAATATTCCAATATTTTATTATCAACTCTTCAAGGATTTTTATTATTACAGCTTGGTGAAACTGCTATTTAATGAAATCATAATCTAGCTTTGCAATGTAGTCTCTGCTTGTTCTGGAGCAGCTTGTGAGTGGAGTTGGGCTGATACATCCCTACCCTGGAGACACAACACTGAGCTATGCATGGCTGCAATTCTCCTGCCCTGGCATCCTAGAGATATGGTTTGGTATCTCTTGATATCTGTGCCCTAAACTAGAGCTACCAAGGAAGGAATGGATGATTTATTTTGTCACAGAAAGGATAATTCCTAGGATGTTTTTCTTAGTTTGTATACATTAGCCTGCCCTGGTTAATAAGTTAACCAGAGTCAGCATGTTCTTTTTTAACTCCTACTCAGGGTAAGTAATAATGTCCTCTATAAATGTTCTGACTGACATTTAATTTCCATTACCATACCGTTTTGCTGCCCTGTTATGATCCACTAAAGATGGAAAAAAACATTGATATCTTGGCCAGTCATTTTAGATTTCTTGATGGCTTTGTAACTCTTAAGCAGAAAGGTTTTCGTGTCCCGAAGGTAAAATAAATTATTGCATAAGATCACTGTATCTTTCTGTTTATATGAAAAAGAGAGAACATTGCTAAATAGCAGGTAAGACAGCCTCTAAGCTCTCTGAATAGGGAGGGATTTTTTATTTTCTAGTATTATTAAAAAAACACTTATAAGGCAATCTATAAACACATTTAATTACTTAAATCCTACTGATAACAGAGAAAGTTGGAAGTCTACACATCTTTGAGAAAATACATGTAAGAACCTATTTACTACTTCCGCATCATCAAGAAAACCAAGCAGCCATAGCAATATTTTGATTTGTTCAGTCATTTTTTGTTGACATATATATGACTAGAACAGCAAATTAATTCTCTATTAATATTTGCCAAGATGTTGGTTTTGATTAATTTTCCAATCTTTTTTTTTCAAGTTACTAATTTTACTAAATAGATATAGTTATTTGTATAGTTATATGATTTATCTCTCCAAAGACATTATTGTGCTGCTCAACCACTGTTCAATAAAGGGTTTTTTAATAAAAATTGGGTAACTTGCATTCATTGTATTTCTTGTCACTGTATGTGTGTGACTTATCTTGGCTAAGGCTTAGGATGCTTTCAGGAAAGCTTTGAGGAGCTTTGACACACTTTGGGGAGAGATGGAATTCATTAGATTGCTGCTGTTAAAGGTCCCATTTTTGACTCCTGATTATTTGTAGAATTACAACAGATGGTGTGAACAAGCAACTTCTTCTTGGAAAGTGCAAAGTGAAAGTGCCAACAAAGAGAAGAAACCTGCAGACTGGTGAATGTCTGGGAGAAGATGAGCAAAAATTTATTTCCTGCCATTTTGTTTGGTGTTGCAACATGGGAATATAGAATTAAGTCAATAGATACCTGGTTGAAACAAAAAGAGCAAGAACATTTTTGTAATGTGAACTGCTAACATAGAATAATAGAATGGCCTGAGTTAGAAGGGACTTTAATGATCATCTCATTGCAATCCCTCTGCTGTGAGCAGGGTCAACTTTCACTTGACCAGGGTGCTCAGAGCTCCATCCAACCTGGCCTTGGACATTTCCAGAGATGGAGCATCCACAGCTTCTCTGGGCAATCTGTGTCAGTGTCTCACTACCCTCACAGTAAAAAAATATTTTCTAATATCTAATTTAAGCATACTCTCTCTTAATTAGAATCCCACCCCCTTGTCCTGTCGCTGCAGGCCCTTGTAAAAAGTCCCTCTTTGTCTTTCTTATATGCTCCCTTCAGGTACTATAAGGCCCCAGTTAGGTCACCCCTAAGCCCCCTCTTTTCCTGACTGAACAATCCCACTTCTGTGCCCACATTTTGGGTAGGCATCACTGTGCAATTTCCTCGGGTTTATATTCTATGGATACCTTCCTTTGGCCTATCTATGACAGCACATTCAAGGATAAGGACTTAGATTAGGTTTGACTGAGTATCAACCTATTATGATGCTTTACTTATAATTTGTGGATGACTCTCTCCACAGATGTGTTACACTTGAAACCTGTGCCAGCATCTCATGGGTCCACACTCACACCCTGGCTTCCTACGAGAGCAGGTTTTCAGGGCTGCTGAATACCTCTTCAATTACTCTTTTTCTTTTTCTTTTTCTTTTCCTTTTCCTTTTTCCTTTTTTCTATTCCCTTCCTTTTTCTTTAGTTTTCTTTCTCTCCCCCAAGAAAGAAGATCTAAGCAGTGCCACCCTGCTGTGTGAGAGTCCCTCCACGCTCACCTGTGTATTGTGGGATTATTTCTGCTCTGTGCCCCGATTGCCGGGGCTGCAGCACACTGAGCTGGCTCCGGCAGGAACTGCACATGCAGCTCCAGCCTCCTGCAGCCACCTGGGTCCTGCAGTCGCAAGCACAGCACGATCAATCATTAATTAGTTATGCTATGAATTCATAGTTCATGCGGTTTAGCACTGAAGGTCAAATGCAAAAATTTGTTAAAGTGCCCCCAGTGAAAGGGCGCGATCAATTGTTGTCACATTTTAATTAGCATTCTTGTAGATGGTTCTTTCCCTTTTTTTTCCTCAGCCCCCCTCCTCAGCATTCATATTAGACTAGAACATCTGCTTAACAGTGTTAGTTACGACCTTCAAAAAGAAGTGAGAGCACATATTTATGCGGTGTTTTCTTTCTTTTTATGATATACTATTACAGAAATTATTGTAATAAACTTTTCAACCTTTTAGAGATCTTTTTAACAGCATGAACCTTATAGCTCTTAGGGTAATAATAGGCAGCAGTTTTCAGAAAAATAAAAGTCAATGAAAAAGTTACTTTTCTAATAACATTTAAAAAACTGAGTTAAAGAAAGTATTGATTTAGAATATATTTTTTAACTCATAATTATTAAGAAGTAAAATTCACTGTAAACATGTACAGAACAACAGTTAATGGAAGTTATCATCTACATTTCTGTGTTGGATTTCCTAATTTGAGATAATAATTGCTTTACTCGCAGTCTTACCTTCAGTGGACTAATACCACCCAGATTTTTGTCTGACCTCATGGCTATATTTAAACGGCACAGTTTATGCAGTGTTGAACTGTACCCTTGCATATATATATATATATATATAAATGTTGTCCCACCTGACTGCTTCATTCTTCTACCTATTATTCCAAGGGCTCTTTTTTTTTTTTTTTTTTTTTTTTTTATCTGAGACCATCGTGATTCTTTGAATGGTCATTTCTTCAAATAAATGAAATATCAAAGGACCACCTGCAAGCAGAAATGTAGCTGTGCATTGCACCCCTTCCTTTTGTTGCCTGACTTGAAGGATGTTTAGCGTTGACTACGTCTCTGCAATTAGCATAGAGTAGGAAGGATTTTCTCAAACAAGACATTGCTTGTGTGATGACAAAAAGCTGTCCACCTATCTAAGTAAGGCACTGTTATAATTAAAGTGGAAAAGCAAATAAATTTTATGAAACATTGAAGGTTTGAAGCCTATTTCATTTTGCAATAAAATGAATGTGAGGCTAGGTTTTCACAGAGGAAGAAAGACTTCAAACAGGATACTACTGAGTATTTAAAGCATTGAGTGAGGATGGCTGAACTAGATTTTATGCTTTGTCTCTTTTGAAGCAGAGAGGTTTTATCAATTTTTGCCCATTCTTATTCAAGCAATTGTTATTTCGGATCCGAGAGATTCTTTCCACAACCTGTCCTTTCCTAGCTCTCAGTCCAAGACTTCTGTGTGCAAGAATTCATCCTAGCAAATGTTTAATTGAGATTTATTCATTTTCACAAAACATTTAGCTTCAGCCAAATTGCATTTTTCCCAGTAGGGGAAAAAAAATATAAGGAAAAAAAAAAGGGTTGTAATTATATTCTGCACATAGCCATAGGAAAGAAAGTATAGAAGATCCCAATGGTAAACCAGAGTGTGAATTACAGCCCTTTTTACTTTCTTGCATAGAGTAATAGTAAACCTCATCTATTTTAGAAAGACATGGTACTTGTCCAGACACCAGAGGTGGTCTATGTCTCCATATCTAGCAGTCACGAAAAATGATCAATATTGAATGTTCAAGGGAAGCAGATTGCATGCATAGCATAATTAGGTTGCTTAGGTGACCAGCCCTTGGAAAAGCCAGTTTCCAATAAACAGCAAATTGATTTGCTCGTTCTCACCTTCTCCATATTATACATGCCACTTATGTATTGCAGCTCACATTTTCTTGTGTCAGGGTAAGTTTTGTCATTGAAATATCCCAAGGTGAAATTTCAGTGAGGAAAGAAATCAGGCCAGTGAAGAACCCTTTAAAAAATATCCCACACTGAAACTTTGACATTGTAGTTGGTTGACACAGTTAACAATTTATTCAAGAGGTTTGTGATTCCTGGTGGGTTTGGTGATATTAAATTTCTTTTTTCCATTTCTCAATCCCTCACTCCTTTCTGGGCAGAAGTCTTTTTTTTCCCCCACTTTAGATGTGGGTCTTGCAATAGTTATTTCAGTTGTACATGAGGTAACATCATCATGATTTGGTCAGAACTGAAAAGGGGAATCATTAACAAATGAATCAGGTTAACTAAGCTGTAAGGGAGGCTCTGCAAGCTGGAATTCCTCAGCTGGCTCACTGCTGGAAAACAAACCTGCTAAAGCAACATTTTTTCTGCCAGAAGACTGTGCTGACCAGTCTCCCTGGAGAAAAACCTGTTTCCACACACGAGGCAAGGCAGAGGAGCTGGGAGGAGCAGCAGGAGAGGGAGGCAGCGTGGGACTGCCTGACCTTCAGTGGATGCTGTTGGGCACACGGGAAACGTGTCTCAAGGCAGCAAGCAGGAGAGAAAAGTGAGCTGGGACTGCAACTCTGAGCCTCGTGTCAAGACATCACAGGCAGCCTGAGAGCTCACCCTGCCCTGCAGCATCCAAGGTACCTCAGGGGGTTTAGCTCTCTCCAGGTTGCTGCTTGCAACATCTCTTCTCCTGTCTCCTCTGTGTCAGACCTTAAATTCTGAATGTTCATTTCTTTTTCCATCTTCTTTTCTGGAAGATACTGAGAGTAGCTTCTCTTTTCTGTACAGAAGTCAGGAGTAAAGTGAGAAGATTTACTCTTTCCTGTTGTTTTAGCTTTAGCTATTCTGAGTAGCAAATGCTTTCTTGCTTATGTCTGCAAAAATTACCTCAAGTGTACCAGCTATCAACAGTCCTTTCTCAGTGACAAGTGGTGTCTCTCAGGGCTCCACAATGGGAGCAGTGTTATTTAAAGTCTTCATTAATGGCACAAATGGGAGGATAGAGAGCACCTTTAGCAAATTTGCTGTTGACACAGCTGAAGGACAGAATGCCATCTAGAGGGATCAGGACAAGCTCAGCAAGTGGCCCGTGGGAATCTCATGAGGTTTAACAGCTCCAAGGGGCTGCACCTGGGTTAGAGCAACCCTTGGTACCAATCCAGGCTGGGGATGGACAGACCCAGAGCAGCCCTGGGAGAAGGACCTGGGGGTGCTGGTGGGTGAGAGGCTGGACATGCCCTGGCCATTGGGAGCCCAGAACCCCCGTGTGCTGGGCTGCACCCAGAGCCCCGTGGGCAGCAGGGCAGGGAGGGGATTCTGCCCCTCTGCCCCGCTCTGCTGAGACCCCACCTGCAGGGCTGCATCCAGCTCTGGGCTCCCAGCACAGGAAGGACAGGGACCTGCTGGAGCCAGGCCAGAGGAGGCACCAAGGTGATCAGAGGGATGAAACACTTCTTCTTCTGTTAGGAAAGGCCAAGATAATTGAATTTTCTCAGTCTGGAACAGGAAAGGCTTCATGGTGACCTAATTGTGACCTTTCAGTGCCTGAAGGGAGCCCACAAGAAAGATGGAGAGAGAAATAATTCACAGGAATTTGTAGCAACAGGACAAGGGAGAATGGCTTCAAACTGAGAGTAGGTTTAGATTAGATAGTAGGAAAATTTTCTTTGTTTTGAGGATGGTGAGACCCTGGCACAGGTTGCCCAGAGAAGCTGTGGGTGTCCCATTGCTGGAAGTCTTCAAAGCCAGGCTGGGTGGGGTTCTGAGCAACCTGGTCTAGGGGAAGCAGAAATTAGATGATCTTTAAGGTCTAATAGTAACTGTTCTGTGGTTCTATGATTCTCCCTACATTACTTTTACAGGCTTATGAAATGTATGTATTTAATCTTGAGTTTAAAGATACACTTAAAATTGCATGAATTAACACAAGTTTTACATCCCTAATTAAGTTGTAGCCCATGGTCTGTTCTCACTTCCACCAAGGTGTCAACTCCAACATACATGGGTGTTATATATGGTCTTTTTTTCTATCAAAACCATTTATTTAAGGAACTACTGTTATCATATTAATTTATGTTATCAGTGTGAACTGTAAGCCACAAAGGCTTTTCATATATAAGTCTATAAACACAACTTATGAATGTGGATTTCTCTTAAGCAGTTCTCATAAAGGGAATCTTAGTTTTGTTCATTGTGCATATGATTCATATATTGTTTCTTTTCAGGCAGTTTCAGTTCTTTGACTGCGGACTTCTGCAAAATGTTTTCATTTCAAATATAATGACTCCATCCAAGCACAGAGTCCAGGTTTATTTCCTTGTCAAGATTTTGAATAACCTTTCATGGTAGTTTATATCAACTCAGTCCAGTAGCATTTTGCAGGTTTCTCTCTTTAGACATCATCTCTGTTTTCCTTTTCCTGTTCCAAAAGCCCTCATGTTTAATACCAGGGCCATCATTTTATGTCCATTTGTTTTAATTGTATATTTTATGGTGCTGCTTTCTTTTATTAATCAATTAATTCCTTGATAATTTTATTAATATTGGTTAAGATATCAAAGAACTCTCTTTCTCAGATCTTGATTTTTAATACCATTATCATTTGACCTCAGTTTATGTTTCCATAAACTCTCTAATTCAAGAGGACTTAGACTGGATTTCAGAAATGATGAAAATTTTCACAAGTTTCCTATGCAAGTTTCTTCTTCTTCTAGAGTTCTCAGATGAAATGCTTCACTTTCTAAAATAGTTATTTTAGAGAGCTATGTTTTCAAATTTTTATGGGCTAAATTGATAATTGGTTTTTACTTCTTTGATCCATCTGTAGACTGCTAAAAATCTTTTGATTATCTGAAAGGTTATGTTAGGAGAAAAGAGTTTGTTTTTAGTGATTTCATAAGTAGACAAAGCTCCTACATTAATTTCTTCCAGATGTCTGCTGCACTTCCTAGATTGCACAGATCCATATTCCTTTCACTCCTTACTTTTTTTCTCTCTTCTCTTTTTTTCTATTTTTTCCCTCTACTTTTTTTTCAGTTTTCAGGTTGGTACTTCTGCTCCTCTCTTGTTCCAGATGTACCCTGGCAGGGCCTGTGGGGACAGAGGGTCCCCACTAACAGCTGCCCTGTGCCAGGCAATACAGGAAGATAGATAGCTATAATGAGGGTCCAAACCAGCAGCACACCTTTCTAGACCAATTTTTTGTTTTGTTTTGTTTTGTTTTGTTTTTTGTGGGGGTGGGTTTTTTGTTGTTTTTGTTTGTTTGTTTGCTTGTTTTTTGTTTTGTTTGTTTTCTGAGAGTGAGCTTCCCAAGGAAGATCAGAAGATTTTTATGCTAAAGAAACTTCATTGGGTTTTAAACTATAAACTAGTTGGTTTAACTTTTTCAAGAGAAAAAGCCAGACAAGCCAGGTTAGGCAGCAAAGGTGAGTAAAGGCTTTACATTCCACTTTTCCCCCAACCTGTGTGTCCTTGTGTTTCCAGGATGTATTTTAGCCAACTTTTAATTGTAGGAAACCTGACACAGGTCCCTCTGGGAGATCAAGTAGCAGTAGTTTTCTACATCATGTTCTCCCAATATTTTTTAAATTTCAGCATCATTCTTCTTGCCCCTGCATTTGCTTCCTTTTTTCAGCCCTTGCAAGAGGCTCAGAGGTTTCTTTCCACCAGGAAGGCCACGTGAATCAGTTGGGGTTTTTGCCTCAAAATAACAATACGTACAAGTTTAGAATGGGCAAAACAAAGGGACAATTACTGCAATACTTAACACACAGATGACAGAAAAGTTGTGAAAGATGCAGAAACTTGTCTCTGTAGTGCTGCTAAAATCCATCAGTGAGAGCAGCAGCCTTCTCAAAACAGCCTTCCCAGTCTCCTAAGGCCAATTATTTGTACAGTTGAGTTAACCATGATATACTTGCAGTTTTCATAGGAGTTGAAAATACGGATTTGTTCGGCAACTGTGTACTTTGATTGCCGAGGAAAAGAAAAACCCTTCCTGTCTACTTCCTTTCTCATTTTCTGGTATTGGAAAAGTAGCAGCAGTGTTCTTAAAAATAAAAAAAAAAAAAAAGAAAATCTAAAAAAAACCAATCTAAACTTATTTTCTTTCAGTTTGAATCCCTTGTTCTATCACTACATGCCCTTGTGAAAAGTATGCTTCCCTAAATGCACTGAGTCCTTACTGCTTCTCCTTTGTGTATTTTGAAAATGGGATGAGGCTTCCATGACCCTTTGGTATTTTAGGAATCTTTACTCAGGTGTGTTTGTTTGTTTGTTGTTTATATTACAGCATTTCCCCCCCATTCTTTCCCATTTTGGATTTGTTTCAGTTGGTTTCATTGCTGATTTTGGGGGTGTTTTTTGCTCGTTTTAACTAACATTTTACTGATTGTTGTAACAAAGAAGACCAGAAGAAAACTCTACAACCAGGAATTTGTGACTATTGTTAAATATTAACATTGCTGCTAATTTACAGGGGTTTTATTTTATGGGCCTTGTGTTTTTCTTCAGTGATAAAGAGGATAGAAATTTATAAAAGGTGAAAAAACAATTAGTATAAAATGAAGTTGGCAATGGGAGAAAATTTCTCTTGTGCTCTGTGGGTAAGTGCTGCTTTTTGTGACACAGCATGTGCTACAGAAATATTTTGTTTTCTCAGGTACAGGTGCTTTTTAACAACTGTATTCTGATGATGTTTTGATAAATACTTTAATTATATACATTCAAAGAAGACTTCTGAAAAAAAATCCAGGCAAATAACAAAAATTCTTTTTTAACAAAAATTCACGACAGTTAAGGACTGATTTGTGTCTTTAACTGTGATGATCAACATCTGTGCTGGAGAATCTGAACCTTCCTTTCAACACTGCCTCAGGAGTTTCTGCTGCAAAACTGATTAAATTGTACAGAGATAAGACACTTGTAAATAGTCAATAGGAACAGTTCCTGCAGAGGCAGGAAAGGTCATGGAGAACAGTCTTCTGTGTGTAAGATACTTAGGAGGTGTTTTTAATGGAGTTTAAATTAGGCAGTTGCAATGAATCCTGCATGTGCCAGAGAGGTCATGCTAAAACCATGTGCCAGCTGCATTATTGGAGCCGAGCAGCAGCAGTGCAGGGGGTCTTGCCTGACCTTAATGAAGGTGTCATTGCAAGGATCTTTGATCCTCTCTTCCCTTCAAGCACTAATTTATGCCAAGATCTCAAAAATAAATTTTTAATACAGGCTCTGCATTTTAATGTCTGTATTACGGATTTCAGGTATGCTGCCATAATCTGAGTAATAGTTTGGGCAAACTCAAAAGAACTTGGGGGGCAAGTTAGGCATTTAACAATGGATTCTAAACTTCAGGAAGATATTGAAAGAGAGATTACTTGATTTTCCAAAAATAAGAGCTGTGAATCACTTTGAACTTGTCAGAATTCATGCAACGAGGTGAGAGCTGACCAACCTGTGAAAACGTGGTTCTGACAGGTGCTCTCCCCACTGCCTCCAGCCTGAATAGCTGGTTATAGTGTGATTCTGCAAACCAGTTCAGGTAAACACAAACCATTTGACATAAGCTTGTGAGACTGTCCTCTGTTCAATGAAAAACAAAGTCAAAATAAGATAACTCACTCAAAGGGGTAAATTTACAAAGCAGAGCTGATAATTTGCATGGCTTTTAGCATTTATTTCCAATTTTTCTTATATATTTCTTCCTTTCTTTAAAATTATTGCTCATTCTGGAAGATGATGCAATTTATTATGTCACTTATTGGTGTTGTTTTCCACTGGGGAAAATGTCTCCTGCTTCATGTGTGGCATGGAAAATGTTGTATTTGCTGCCTGGTACTGTAACACACAGTAAACAACTTAAAAATGTCCCATTGTATGATTGTTTCCTCTCTTCCCTGAATAGAGTTATTTTTAAAACTACATATTGATTTCTTTCTTTGCACTTTAAACTTCCCTGGAAACGACCTCTCCTGTCCTGCAAGGACCACTGTTTGTGAATGCTGGCTCAGTTTCACAGTTAAGTAGGAGTCTTCCATTGATCCCTGAAGGACCACTGATGAGTTCCTCAGGGACCTGGGGCCAGAACAGGGAGCATTGCTCTAACAAGCATCCTTTGAGAGAAATACTGTGTGAAATAAAAGAGACAAACTCCAAAATGGCCATAAATTTATATTTTCATCAAAATTTCTAACAAGGTGCAGAAGTCTCTCAGACTTACATTTCGGTCATTTAATAATATGTTTTTATCATTCAACAATTCAGTTCACTCCCAAATCACTTGGGATACTGCTGCAGGAAACCAATAGTTTAGAAAGCCACAATCACCTCTGAATAAATTCTGTGTAATCCTGATTTTAGTCTAAAATATTTATTATGATTTCTCCATGAAGGTGTTGGGATATTGTCATAAAATCCCAGAGATGTCATGTAGGAATAACACATTTTTTACTTTGGCTGCTGCAGGGTCAACATTAGAAGTTGCATTTATTTTTATGAATACTTTTTTGCCCATCTGAACAAGTAAATCAGACCTGCATATTCAAGACTTATTGTTAGTACTTCATGGGGAAGGACACAAGAAGGAGTTCAAATCTTAGGCACTTAAATATTCCACAACTGATACATTTTCTAAGCAAGGTTTGGTTTCTTTCTCTAATGTGAAGAAAGTGTACAAGTATTTTTATGTAAAATGAGATGGTGGAAGGGCAAAAGGACTTTCCTGCAAGGTTGAATGTATATGTGTTTGCTTATAAAGGGACTGAGAATATCTGCCATTGTGTGTCCTTTCCCAGAGTTTTGCCATGTCAGTAACAAAAGTGGTTTCTTTGGAAATAAAGAATTATAGATTTTTTTTTTTTCATTTTCACAACAGTAGGTGTATGGTTTCATATAGATTAAAAGTAATTTCCCCAGATGTTTCTTGTAAAATGAAATTATAGAATTATCACACAAAATGTTTCTTTTCAGGTTTGAAAAAAGTAAAAAATTTAATTTACAGTAATGCTTGTGTACATCCATCAGCTGTATTTATGTTCCAGACTGAATTGAAAAAATAATTTACAAAATAATCTGTTCGGTATGGTTATTGGCTCTTGCCATGACAACGTGCAATATTTTTTGAAAAACCTTAAGATATTTACATGGATTCTAGTACTTTACTAGATATAATAAAATAATATCAAAATAATAGAAGCTCTTAGGAAAAAGTAATTGTTTTTGCTGATGCACAGCAGATCTCTTCTGTTTCAAGCAGAGTGAAAAGCAAATTCTAGAGCAATGCTTGTTGCAGACTACTGAATTGTCTGGAAGGACAGAATATTTTGTAAGTAGAAATCATCTAACTCTTCACATTTTCAATAGCTAGATGGTAATATGATCCACTCTGTGGCTGCTTTATCTTTTTTTTTTTTTTTTAAGCAGTCCTTTCTTATTTGTGATGAAACACTTTCCTGTATCACAGCGATTAGTTCTGTCCTGTGGTTGGAATACCACTATATCTGGTGGGTTAGTTGTTTTTTGTCAAATTGTGAAATGCAGTTTAGCTGTTTGCTGCCTGGATTTAAGAGGTGCCATGCCAATGGGTAGCATGCTTGGAGATAGTGGCAAAGGAATGGTCCTGAAGAACTTATATTGATTTAGTTTCAAAGATGCTTCAGGGAATTGAAGGACACAGCACACGCAGATGGCAGACAGCTGTGAGATAGAAGAATATGTGAAAGGAGAACAAGGTTCTAAAGAAACATATATGTGGGCTCTGACAGGTCTGCTCTAAAGTTTGTCTGGCATCACCTTATTTCTAAATCTGAAATTGATCAAACTTCAGTCTATATTTTAATATATCTTGAGTGTGTCTTAAAACTAGATAGTTAAAAATTGCCACTGGCTGTCCACACGCCAGAGCAAGGGAAAAGTGAGAGGAAAGGAGGAGCAGCAGAGAGAAGTTATTATGGACTGACCATGGACCCCATTCCCCTTCCCCTTCTCTGCTTGTGTTGGGAGATGTAGAGGGGTGGGAATGATGGAGGGAAGTTGAGCCTGGGCAAGGTTCTGAAGGTGTTACTTTGTTTTTTTGTCTTTGTTCCTCACAACCCAAAGTTATTTTGATTAACAATAAATGAAATCAATATCCCCCCAAGTCAAATCTGTTTTGTCTGCAGTGGATACTGATAAGATGTTTATCTTGCCCCATGAGGTTTTCTGTCTTATTTCTCCCACTGTCCTGTTGAGGAGAGCAAATGAAAACTGCTGGGTGAGCATCTGGCACTTGGATGAGGTCATCCCATCACAATACTACTTATTTTGGAAAGATTTTTGGGGCATGAATTTATAGGCAGCCGACAATATTAAGAAAAATTTTCAATATAATATTTTTTTTTTAGAATAAAGATATTGTATCCTATCAAAAAGCCATTTACTAATAAAAGCCTTCTAAATAATGTACATTTCTAGTCTCCTACTAAGGCAGAATATAAATTAAAGATTTTTGGCATTTTGTTTGCTGAGGCTCCAGATATCAATAGAATTAAACAGAATATGTTATCTATAAGAGTAACTGAGTTCAGGTGCAAGCATGGGTATTTATATACATGAATATTCTTGCTTAAAAGCAAGCTAATTTTTAAACATTTTGTCTGCCTGATGTTTCCTGTACTTGCAATGAAGGATATATACTATAGACAGCTTTCCAATCACAGCTCCAAGGTAAGAACAGTAATAAAAAGCTGTGCACACAAAAATAGAAATTGTGTAATTCTGATCACTTGTGAGCTTTCATCTGTGTTTAATACTGAGGTAGTTTACCAAAGAGAAAAGAAAGCAACATCTAATTTGCGGTGATAAAATATGTTTAGTTCAGTGAAAATTGTCTCAAAGCTTTGCAGTTTCTGAGTTACATTTCTGATTACAATGATTGTCTCTTTAATATGAATGTGTTCCAGAATTAAAATGTGGACTCTAGTCTCACAGAGTTACTGTTACTAGTATCTCATTCTTTCTAGAGTATACTTCTCTATATTTTGCTTGCAATCTAAAATGACAATCTGGAAAGTGAAAAACTGAACTGGCTTCATCTTTTTGCATATAACATATTTGAATTATTTATTTCAAACCTGTTACCCCTGAGGAAGATGACCAAAGTTATGCTTCTCTGAAATTTGCTAGTTGAAGAAAGTCAAGAAAGGAAATTTTCTTGGGCATAGCTATTGGAAAAATAATGTTAAATACATTAACTTGAAGGTAGACAGCAAACTCAAAGACCTCTAAAAGTGTTAAAGACATATAAGAGAAAAATGTTGGAGCTAGTAATATAATTTCACACACAATTTAACTTTGTTTTTTCCAAGAAGTTTGACTTGCATTTATAAAATCTGCTTGAAGATGTCTGACAGTTGTCTAAATAATTCAAATAATTATATGTCAAAAATTTTACATTACAGAAAATTAATATACCTGCATACATTTAATTATTGCAATTTTTGTGCTTTTCAGTGTGCATATAATACTACGGGGTACTTTTGCACTACTTTTTGATAACTCCAAGAATGCTGTTTTAATAGTCTCAAATTTATGAAGAGGTGCATTTGATATGTGTTTTATTATAATCATCATCATTATAATAATCAGATAGTCCTTAGTAGAAGTGAAATACCAGACTAGATGTACTGTTCTTGTGTTTGCTATGCCAAAATCATATGTTTCTATGGCAACAGAGTTAATCTATACTGTTTCAATTGGATGAACCCTGTTAAATCTTCCTACCTAAAGTAATCTCAACTGTAGCCCAGCGACATTAGATTGCATAAAATAAATTGTCTGAGTCTAGTCTTTGTCACTATTTAACCAAGATGCATTAAAGAGTTCAAGGTAACACAGCAGTCCCCATTCATAACTACAATGTGGAGAACAAAAGCTGCCTCCTCTATGAAAATATGGTTACATTTTCCTAGCTACTGAAGGAACTAAGTCATACCAAACTGACTTTCTACCTTTTGTTTGATTCCCTGCAATGAATGCATTGTGAGATTTTGAAATGTATCCTCTCTAAACATTAAAACTTTAGTTGAACCTTTTTGCTATACAGCCTTGCAGAAGTTCAGCGACAAAGACACCATCCCAATATTTCGAAGCTTGGCTCCCAAACCCCAGGTCAGTGAGACCCTTACAAAACAGAATCTTGGATCCAGCTCCCAGAGATCCAACCCAACCTCCTCTGGTGAGCCAGAGAAATTCAAGTGCATTGCAGTTTCACCTACTGAAATACCTGGTTTTGAACCAAATTAAGACACTCATAGATTTTTGTGTGTAAAAGAAAAAAGAGGAGGGAAAAAAAAAAGAAGAAAAAGGGCTCCTTCTTAGTGCAAGGAAATGTAGATCTCATTTAGGGGATGAGAGGGTGTCATGTGTCTGCTTTTGCTGTTCTTTGGCCTTAGGCTGTGGCTGCTTAAGGAGTCAGGGTTTCATTCCCTGTGGCATTTCCCTGGCAGCGGAAGCCTTTTTTCCTGTGAAGTTTCCTTCTTCAGATGAACTTGCAATTAGTAAAGGCATCTCTGTTCCTGTAGTTTTTTCCAGACCTGCTCTTGGCCTTCTTCCTCAAAACATGACTTAAAAGGAAGCTAAGTTGGCTTTCAAGTTTCTTTGTCAAGTGACCCTGGATGACTGTCATCAGTTTCTTGTAATTCCTTTGTAGGTGATTTTTTACTTCACTTTCCCTTTAATTCTTTGGAACTGGAAGTTTAAATCAGCAATCATGACTGGTTTTGTTCATAGCTTGTGCTACTTAGTCGAGGTATCACGAAATTCAGGGGTAGGAATCAGAATTGGTTCTCATCTCACCTGGATTCTAGTTGACTGAGGAGAAGGAGAAGGACAGCAGACAGGGTAAAAAAAACAGATTTCCAAAATGAATTTCCTACTGTACTGTAAGTGCTGGTAAAGTCCTAACCAAACTTCTGATGTGTTATATGAGAAAGAGGCCCTGAAATCGATAATATTCCCAGACAGAAGCAATGAAAATACTCCTCAGACCTTACTTTCAACCTGCAGTTCAAGCAGCAGACTGCAGATGGCACACAATGATGAGAAAATTATACGTGTGCTGCTCTGAGGGATGGAATATGCAAACAGAAGGAATTTGTTAATACAAAGCCCCTGATAGCCCTTCAGGACTGACAGTCATCTGCACATTCAGAAAACACACAAAACTTTTTGCTCTTTAAAAGACAGTGGTTTGGGGAAATAAACAAACAAAAAAAATTCCTGCGCTGATCTCAATTATAATGCAGGATACACAAATGTTTGAAGAATTGTCATCCTTTATATGCTAATAGATATTGAATGGCAGATGTTTTCCAAGCAGAGAGATGATTAATTTGGCCTTTTGTTACAAAGGAACAAAAGATATATGAATTTTTAAGGGAGATTATTACTTGAACATAATTAGAAAGGATATACCGGCAACATCTCATATGAAAGATATGTTGTACTACTTTTTTTCTAATTCTGAACAAAAAATTTCCTTGTGATTAGTCCTAATTATAATGAATACTGCAAACTGCAAAGGGCAACCATATCTGAAGAGTCATGTGCTTAGACTTCAAGAATAATTCCATGAGACATCAATGCATGCCTGTGTATGCAACACTAGAGAGAAGACAATTCTCTGACTGCATTTTAGCAACTGATCAAACCCCATATTGCATAAAATTTTTACAGATTAAACCTGTGGAAGATGATAAGGCTTTTGAATTGTAGGATAAACCTTGTATTTCAAGTGAAATATTGAATGGTACAGGATGAAAGTGCTGGTTCTGACTTTGTGCTGAATGAAGACTGAGTTTTTGAATATTTACAGAAAGAATAAAAAGAGATTCTGAAACTACCAGTGTTAATGCACTTTGTAGCAAAAATCCAGCTATGTTAGAGAAACCCTTCAAAGGGCTTGCAAACTGGCCTTCTCACATTGCTGCCCAAAAGGTTCTCTTGAGACCTCATGAAAACAGCTTTCCTGAAGCACTAGTCCTATCTTAGTGTAGGCAAATGCTGAAGCTGTTATCTAAAAGCAACGAAAAATGGCACTAGTAGAGCAGCTTTCCCTGCAGCAACCCTCTGAAGCACATTTAAAATAGTTTATTTTGTAGTCTAGGTGGCTTTAGATAAATGCTGCAGCAATGCTCTTTGTAAATGCACAAATCTAGGTAAGTACTGTATTGTGAGAGGGGGCAAGGTTTACTTTTTGTAGTTCCACACATTGATTCTGATGAACATTTCATGCAAAAGGAGTTTCTGTAGTAGAACATTTCAGAATTCATGAATAGTAATTGAGCCCTTTAGTTCTGCACTAAACTTAAATCCATTATTCTCCATTTAAAGCAGACACATCATGTTGCTCTACAGAACACTGCTCTGTCAATTCAGTGCTTTTTTCAGTGAGCTGGGCTAGAATATTAAGCACTCTTTGCTCTCAGTATTCTTGCTGTGCTTGGCACATTTGGATTCCATTTGAAATAGGCAAATAGCAATTCTGTTGTTCACAATGAATAGCCTATATGTGTATATGCACCTTGCCTTTGAAAGGGGGAGCATATATTATTTGCCACATCTTGATTCTCTGGCAACTGGATTGCTTCATTTCCTCTCTCTCTTGCTCTCTCTGCACATAAGCAGCGAGATGTAAAATGTAATAAACGTCTCTGACACATTTCTGTCTTCTATTCTGAACAAACCACTCTTGTTTGGAATTCAGACTGTAATTTTTATTTTTTCTTGTCATGAACAAACTAAAGAAATACATGTAAAAACAAAGAGTTAAGTAAGCAAGATTAAAGTTTCTAAATGTCCCCTTTAATGCTGAACATTTTTCAATCATTTTTTAGCATGTAGCTATTACTGTGCCTAGGTTGTGGTGTGCTGATACAGCCATATGCCTGCTCCTACCCTGCTACTTGAGGTAGACACAATTCAACCTCTCCCCATGTAATTTTTTTTGTTGTTGCTCCTGAAGCTCTATGAATGCACAGCTTAAACCCTCCTAGCATGTCCCAATGAGTTTGTGCACTGGAAGGATTTTATGTTCATCTTAAGCAATAAATCATGTGGTTTTGCTTAAAAGAATTAGGGTGTTTGAGAACGGTGTGGTAAACAGAATTTTATAAGAGCATGCCAAAATTTAAAGTTTTCAGCTTCTCAATTTTTTCCCTGTTGGCTATAGTTCTGGTACATTTAGATCTATGTTCATAGGGTTTGCCTGCACACAAGCTGGGGGAAGGAGGAATTGAAAAGAGCATCTGAAAAGAAAGTGTCTGTTATATATTGCTTAACACATCTTCCATTCAGATTCCTATGACTAGGAGAAATCATGCAAGGAAGTCTCTCATTTCCATCCTTAGTTTTCAAGTAACCCTAAAATAAACAGATTTTAAGGAGAAATTATGATGATGCTTATGCAGCAACATGCACAAAACACAATGTTTCTATCTGCTTTGGACCAGCCAAGTTGAAATACTGTTACAAGGGATAATTTTCTTTTTCTGAACCAATTTGGATATGGAGCTGAGGTATAAAGACTTCTGCTTCTGCCTGCATTGGCTGGTGGTGTTTTGATCTGTGCATCAAGATGATGTTAGGGTAAAGGTGAACAGCAAAAGAGCTGAAGCTGCCAACATTATGATGATGATCTAAAATTAAAGTTGTTGAAAAAGGTTATAGCAAGTATTTACCAGCAATTAGCTGATTACATTGAAACCCCCCTGTGAAACACTCCCTGGGGAGAGATCACAGCCACTCAGGTGTTCTTCAGCACAGCACACCTGAGTTCAGCTTCCCCAGCACCCATTTTGTATCACCGCTAACCAGTGATGATGGCACTGAATAATCTGCATGTTTTACCTGGTGTGGTAACACTTGTGCAAAGGGAGTCCCCAGTTTCCAGCAGGAAAAAGCAGATTCAGAAGATCTACAAATATATTCCAATCTTCCTAGCCCAGGAGATGTCAATGAAGTGCTTTAAGGTTACCAATTATAACTATCTTGTTTGAACTGAAAGACGTATGAGGAATGGTGATGGTAGATTAGAAAATTGTTTGAAATGCAAACCATTGCCTTGCCTTGCAATCAATATTTCAAGAAAATAAGAAGGTAACACTTTGGAATTTAAAGACTGTAATTTGAATTTAATATTAATGCTTGGATTGCAAGGCTAATTGACCTGGGCCTCATGTAGTGAAAAAAAGTAGATGCTCAACAAGAAAATCCAGTTTTATTTGTTTTATTTTTTTCTTTTTTATGAGAAAATTGAGACATTGTGCTATGGGCTGGATTTTGTTCCTTGCAGAGGTCAAACCAATGTCTGCTTGAAAAATCCAGAAAAGGTAATTTTAATGAATATTTATGAAGTATCTCCTTCCTTATCAGAGCTGTGCAAGTTTTCAGAAGCTTGCCACTAAGTCTGGCTTCAGATTTCTAGCAAATAACTTGCAAGTTCCATCTGAAAAAATATTCAGATTACATTTTTTCTAGCTTTTTCTAGTTTTTTCTGGGCTGTATCTTTTTGCATAGCAAGACATGAAGCACATGTAATACATCATATGCAGGTTGGTTTTTTTTTCTGCAGGAGACTAGTATTTTAGGAAGGTTAGTGTTTTAAATCAATCCTACCACAGTGTTAATAATTTTAAAAAAATCATCATGATAATGAACATGAGCTAATGGGTTTATATAATTCAGTTTTCTAAAGTAATTCATAGCTAGAATTGCCAAAGATCAAAAACTAGAAGGCTTTGCTAGACTAGTTTGCTTTTTTGAGTCTCAATTCTTACCTGCTGAGCCTTTGAGTGCTGCTGAGCAATAGGTGAAAAGAATATTTCATTTTTTGCACTTGGTTTTGGCTTTAGCACTGTGGCAGCAGCTAGAAAAGGAAGCTGAGATTGGTGCCTGGTGTTTGTAATGTGTCTGAAGAGCTCGTTGTGCACATGGCAGGGAAAAAGGGATCTGGAGCCAGAGGTGCTCCCAGGTGCAGGGACCTGCCAAGGCCACGTGGCAGGGATGGGCTGAAGCTTTACCATGATCCACTTCCAGACTAAGTTTTGTGTTCCATTGGAAGTATTGCCCTTAAATAAGTCCACAGAAAATATTTCATGAAAAAATATTACTCCTGAATCTAGATAGTCATAGAGGGTAATTAAAGTACTGGATTCTGATTTCCTCTCACAGTTTTAAAATTTACAATTACTGTGTGGATTTTCACTCACTTCCCTCTCTCTTTTCTACGCCTTCTGTATGTTGAAAAGGCTTTACATTTTTATGTTACTTTATTTCTCATACTAGAGAGCTTTAGCTAATATTCCCTATCCTCTCACCTTAAAACCTTATTTACTAAGTACTTTATCATGCATCATATTTTTATTTAGTCATGCCTTTTTAAAGGATACAATTTGATCACAGCAATGCATCTTTTGTATAATGCTTCCTTGGATGCCTTTACACATTGTGACCATCCTGGGGCCAGCAGAGGCAGAGATTTGAGATACATTCAGCAAGGAAAGACCCTGATAATTCCACTGCAGCCTGAATTTCTGCTCTGCCTGCTTAAGAGTTTCCTTTTATTTCTGGCCCTCTGGGCTGGTTCCCTCTGGAATTTCTTTCAGAGCTATTCCCAAATGGATGGGAATTATTCATAACTTAAATTAAGATAGGAGTACAATTCTCAGCTGGTGGGGGTAGTATATTTTCTCAGAGTTCTTTTTAATGCTCTTGCTGGTAAATACTGATTTTGGAGACAATATCAAAAGTAATATGACCTTTCAGTGGAATCTGGTAGGGTCCTGGTGGAGAACAATCACCTCATGATAAAGTACTGAGTTCCTTTGGTTGTTTTTAAAGATTTTAATTTCAATTATGTGAATAACATAATTTTTACCTGAAAAAGAAGGAAATATCTATTAATAGGAGAAATGCAATATCATGTGAATGTACAAACTCATAGTTTAGTGCATTTGACATTTCATGGAAGACAAGGAAAAAAACCCCAACCCACCACCAACCCACAAATGGGCAACAGTAACAGGTAAATTTTCATAAATATCTCAACCAGGTAATTTCAATAAACTGCAGAATACCAAAGAATCCAAAAAATTTCAATGTGTTACTGAAGTTAAATAATAAAAAACTTTCTAAAACTGTTTTTGTTATGATAGCTTGTCTTACACCTGATAAGCAGAGAAGGTCTTGAAGAACAGCTGGTTTGGAAAACAAAGAAGGCAAGTAGTCACATAATTGTTTTGACTCTCTGTCATTGTTTTAGATAACTATTTCGATTGGATTTGATGAAAAATGTGATAGATAGGCATAAATCTAACATTTGTATCTCAGAAGTCACTTTTAATTACAAGAAAATATTAAGGGTTTAAATCTATATAATTAAAACAGAGTTAAGGTCTTCTGCTGCTTAGAGTTCAACACGTCTGACACTATTTGTGCTGTTCCCTCCCCCTTCCTATGATTATGTATTTTTCCTCTCACATCAATGAATTCATTGCAAAGAGTAGTTCTGTGACCATCTTGGTGGTGGTTTCTTCTGTTCTTCACTCTTCATGCATAATTTAGCTCTGAGAAGATCAAGCAGGAGTGGTGGTTAACCTGAATGCCACCTTCCCAAACAGATTGATGAGGAAAATCATGCAGCATTTATTGTTGGGTTGTGTGGCTCTTTTCCTCAAGAATTTTGCAGTAGTGCTTCTGTTCCTGAATATGGGTAAATTCGCTCAAAGTGCAAAATAAAGCATCTTTTATAAATAACAATAAGCACATAATGAGACATGCAAGTGGCTGCCAGCCAAAAGTACCTTTTTTTCTCTCTTGTTCAGTCCTACATCTCCATACAGTCATTTCTCCTTTGTTCCCTCTTGTGCTATTTGGAGCAATGTCTTTTTTTTTTTTTCCACAGAAAATAAATAGTGATATACTGACAACTCATAATGATACCTTTTTTTTTTCTCATTAGTGGATGCAGTCAGGCCTCATCTTTAATTGATAACTTAACTGATTAGTCCTACTTAAAAGTCACTCCTGCCAGGTTGAAATATATGTACTAGGCAGTCTCTTACTTCAAGACTACCTTCTGTCCTCCTTCACTGCCCTGCTGCACTGATTTCTTCACATTTTGGTTGCTCAACTTTTTTGGCTGCACAAGACCAGCTCTCTGCCTTCACATGAGAGGTGTTCCAGCCCTATGAGCATCTTCATGGCCCTCCTTTGTGGGCTGTGGGGAAATCAGCAATTTTAGATACCACTGTCAATACCATATTGACAATGAGATTGTGATTATTTTTAGATGTCTTTAAATGCTGTTTTAGATTGCAGATTTTCTTTTTCTTAATGTAATTGTTTTCTGCTAGGTATAATTTGGTAACTCTTCTTTTAAAAGAGTTACAAAACTATTGGTAGCAAACAATAATTTCTTAATAGTTCCTTTAAAAAAAATCCTAGTAGGAAAAGCTTTCATGCTCATTTTGACCTCATCGTTGAATTTCCATTTGGGTTTTATCTTGCATATATCAGTACCAGCTCTGTTCCTGGTACACTGAAATAGATAAGCATTTGCTTAATGGTTTCACCGAAGTAGGGTTTAAGATTTGCTACATGTTTGTTTTAAAATAAGATCTTACAAAATAAAAAATAATTAATCAGCTTCTGAAAATTTGTACACACATTTAATAAAATCATGGTCTGTATATCCTTGGACAAAAATGCTAGTGAAAATCTAGCCTGAACTAAAGTGGCACTTAGCGTTCCAGGGGCTTTTTTGTTTTGTTTTTTCTTTTCTTTTCCTCCTTTCTGTGTTCTTTTGGAAATGAGAAACAGACCAAGTCCAAACCCCAAACACTCATTCATGTCATCCCTGTCACTGAAAACCTTAAACACTGCAAAAGAAAAGCATCCATACACCCATAATAATACAGCTACCACAGCTCTTTTGCCTCAAGGGCATCTGCTTCTGGTTTGTGGACAGCAAAATTCCTTTGTCTGCCCCCAAATCTGGCAGAATAGCTTCAGGATTTGGAGGCTGACCAGACTCTGCAGCCCCTCATCACTTTCCTGTCGGGAGGGAGCTCTGCAGCTCTGAAATCCACCTCAGTGTGGATTTATCTCTCAATTTCATGTCTCAGCTTGGTTTTGATGTGCCTTCTCCTCAGGGACCTGCTGGGCAAGGTATTTATAAACCCCTACTGAGAGTCCCTCCAAATAAACATGTGGAAGTTGCTTTGTCCATATGCAGTAGCTCCTCACTGACTGAAAGTACCACAGTAAAAAGATTGATTATAGAAATTCCCTGCCTGAAAGTAGAAGAGGACATTTCTACAAACCTCTTACAGTCAGAAGAAACCTAACTACTATACAATGTAGTGAAATGTAATCAGGTTGTGAATAACCTGTAATTCACATACTTTACAAAGGATTTTAAAATAGCTTTCTGGGGTTGAAGCAATTTTGCCCCTATTATTATACTTACAAATAAAATACCTTTTTAAGATTTTTTTTTTTTTAATTTAAGGAATGGAGTTTCTAAGATTACAGCAGGCTGCAAAAGATGACTCCAATTTATGCAATAATTGAATAATCTTCTTAATACACTCTCTGTTGGGTACTCAGACACATTTGGAAGCCACTGCAAAATTTTTTACTCCTTTGCAGCCCCGCCGACTCTTTTGTGCCTCATAAGCAGCAGGAATTAAGTATTAAAGTTAAGGCAGGGCACAGAACAGAAAGCTAGGAAGGGATCCCTTATCCTGTATGCTGGGCAGATTTTGAGCTCTTAAATTATTCCACAGTACCATGCAATCAAAGTGTTGCTTTATTTTGTTTTGTTTTTTTAACAAGCCAATAATTCATGCACCAAAATGGGATTGCTTGGGGAGCCCTGCTCCTATCACAAACCGCAGCTGACTCTTTATGTTAGGGCAGAAATCCGATGTGTGATGGGACAGAAAGCTTAGTCACAGTCTCTCTTAGTCTTTCTTTCCTCAATCATTGTGGGGATTCCATCAGTTACCAGCCTTGTTCTCAGCCTTCTGCTTTTTTAATTGATTTTGTGCATTGTGACCTATTGAACTCAAAGTCACATCTTTGAGCATGATGAACTTGGGAGGTTTGTACACTTAATTGGTGCTCATCAGTACAAGCCACAACAGCAGTCACTGAAGCCATTGTCTGGGCCCAGAGGCACTGGCTGTGATAGAACTTAGTACTGGTTATTTCAAAAATATATAAATGTGGTAAATGAGTTTTTGCTTAACTGAGGAGAGATGAATAAATAGCTCACTAAAACAGTAAAAGAGAAAACTGAAAAAAAAAAAAAAGACAAAATGGACTGCAAAGAGAAGCTATCTGAAGGTATGGTCAACCCTGGAAATACCCATGGAGTATATTTGGTCTGTTACCTGTTAGCTATTACTCAAATAATAGAAACATATAGAGCAAAATGTATATTCCTTGCATTTTAACATGTGTTGCTATTTAGCAGAAATTGTTTATTTATTTAGCAGTGAGATAGCAGTGTGAGTGTAAATGAATGGTGTTTTTTTGGTGAAATGTTAGATTCCTATTTTCATGAATGTACATTTAAAAGGGCAATGAAATTTTGTTCCTTGATTTAAAAACTTCATTTTCATTTAAGTAAAGAAAATTCAAACATAAATCCTGAAGAATCAACCTGGAATTTGTATCCTTTCTTCCATCTGAACATTTTCTTTTTTTTTTTCCTTCCTGGTTAAAGGGAAAATTCAAAGCAAATTGTTGTGAAACTCAACTATTTGTGGTGCATAAGATCCCTGTATTAAAATTCTTAGCAGAATAAAGTGTCACATAATAGAATCATAGAATTTTTTAGTTTGGAAAAGGCCTTTAAGATCATCAAGTCCAAGCTTTAATTGCGGAGAATCCCTGCAAGCTTCTCCCATTGATTTAAAAAATGTCATTTTCCATTTAAGTGAAATAATTGGCCATTCCTTCATTTTCAGAGAAGTTGCTCAGAAGAATAGAGGGACTAAGTGATAGACCAGCTTCACAACCAATTTTGTCTGTTTCTGTGGTGATTATAATCTAATGAGGTGACCTTGGAAACTGTATTGACTCAGTGCTTGCCACTCAGAACAGCACCACTGAGTGGTTTGTGTTAGTAGCTGGAAAATGTAAATACTGCAAGCAAAATTTTCACTGATGCTACTCAGACAAGCACTGACATTTGCACAGCTGGAGTTCAGCTCCATAATATGCAGGGATTATGGGAAGCGACTAACAGCTACTATGAGGTGAGAATGATTTGGGGTAAGCAGCATTGTATTTATAAGAATTTGCATGGTTGGGCTTTAAATTGGTGTAATAAAACATCTTTAAATTGCAGATGGACTTTAGAAGGGAATTAAAAACTTGTGATTAAAATGTGTTTGGATTTGTTTGGTTTTTGGGTTTTTTTTAGCACGCAATTTTCTTCTGCTTATATTCAGATCAGCTGTGTTTTTTGTCATAAGAAAAAAAATATCCAATTTTCTGATTGTTTTCTGTTTGACAAGCTTCTCTTTTTAACACAACAACCCAGCTTTGAAAGCTGTTAAAATTCAGTGGATGCCTTTACCTTAGGCCACTCAAAGGGATCAACCAAAAGTCTGCAACTTTTGGCTGAGAGAATGACTTTTGAAAGTTTCCCTCTGCAGCTCCCGTTTTGTGGAGCAACAGTGACAACCAGCGGCCACTCACCTGAAGCTGGCCGAGTTATTCCTTGCGCCTGCAGATATCCCTGCAGATAACCAGCCACTCACATCCATTCCTTTCCAGCATTGATGGTTTTATGATTCAAAAGCAAAGGGCAGAGCTAATTTATTTCTTTTAACTTTTCCTAACTCTGGGGATGAGTTTAAAGGAGTGTTCCTCTCCTCGAGAATAGATCGGTGCTCACAGTTCTGTACAGAGCTGCCACGTGCAGATCAAAAAGGTCCCTGCTGACCCATGTTGTCCATATTTCAGCAGTGTATCTACATATATATGGCCATTAAAGGTTTCCTTGCCTTGCTGATCAAATCAAATTAACTGTGCAAAGAAAATCGTGGTTTGATCCTCCTGAAGAGAAAGGGAAAAGGTTTGAGGATAAAGGTTTCCTACAGATTGGCAGTTAATACTCATAATAGGTGGCACTTAAATATAAAGAATAAGTTATTTGAGAATAACTTGTGTTGTCTGCATCTTAGTTTATGACTTCTTCCTTAAAACTAAAAATTATATCTGAGAGAATTACTCCTGGTGGTGATGCTGTAGAAGACCTGGAAAAATAATATTTTCCACTGCTTTTAATGAAGATATTTGTTTCACTTGTGCTCTGAAGTTTGAGCTAGCTGTACTTTGGGATCAGTGGGGATATTTTTGTGGAGAGGTGCCCTTAAACTTGAGGAAGATACCAGGTGTCAGTCCAAGGGAGTTTGGTTCAGATTGTTTAAAGTTGTTCCATGCATTACATTTCACTACCTAACATAGTGTAAATGATTTGCATGGACTGGAAATAACCCTCTAAGCGTGCTATGACTTTTTTTCTCCTTGGCAAAGATTTTTCTCCCACTATACTAAATGAAAAAAAAAAAAAAGGTGGCATGGGTAGTGAAAGAAAAAAAGGGAAAATAAAAAGAATCTCCAAACCTTCATTTCCTCTTCTCTGGCACAGTTATATGAGTGCTTATGGCAAATTTGCTTCTGTAATCATAACTTGAACCCATCTGGGGATGACATTGGCTGCTAGCTTAGTATTTCCACTTAACATATTCATGATTAGCATGCACAGAAGGAGTAGAATTAGGATGAATTTTTTTGGAACAGTACAGATAAATCCTCATAAATGTAGTACAACAGCTCTGGAAATGCACAGCACTGAAATGTAATGAAGCTGAACTCTGTAGAGAGTTTGGTATTCTCAGTACCATGCTTCTCCTAATGAACTCATTTAGATTAGAAAATGGATTTAATATTTTATTGGAATTAACCTCAGCCAGTAAAGAGGATTACAATTTCTTTCCATAAATATGGTGATATTACAGGGTGAGGTAGCATGTTACATGAATATTAAGCATTTTATGAGCATTGTCAGGAAGACAGAAAGAGTATCAGGTAATTAGGTTTTAATATAGTGATACTGTTCTTATAGTAATTAAATTTGAAAAGTGATAAAAGTATATTTGAAAATTATTTAAATCCATATTTTTTGTATTTTATTACCTTTAAAAATACTTAATATTATGTTTCTCCCAAATGACTAATTTCAACAGTTTGGTTTTAAACACAGAAAACTAAAAATACCACATATCCTTAAGACAGGGAAGACACATTCCAAGAAATAAGTGACAAGTTTATTCCATTTTCTCTAGAACAGTATCTGATGGTGGGAGAAAATACACAGAAATGAGCAAAGAATCTTGGCAAAAATGAATTATCCTTCTTTGTTTTTCAGAGCCTTGCAAAGTTTTGTTCCAGTGTTGTTTCTGTTTCTTAGATGATCTTTTAGAGTCACAAACTTGCTCTTAATTGTGGCCTATGTTCTCTTACTTTTGAAAGGTTATTTACTGAAAAAAAGGACTAAGTCATTCTCATCTTAATTGTCTTTATAGATGTCACATAAAAAAAAAAAAGAAATGCAAAAAGAGAATATTGCAAAAGCTTGGTAAATTCTTTTGTGCATTATTCTAAATAAATTATGAGTTTTAAAAAGAAATTTAGGCTCTGAAAATGCCTTTTAATATAGACTATCTGTGAAAATATTCTCCTGCCTATCTGATCAATTACTAATTTTACTCAATGAAACTTAGTGCATGTTGTGCTGGATAACAGCTGTGATCCTGAGGGAAGTACAGGACAAATACAGGTAAAGTTGGACAACTCAGAATGTTTCCTTTGTGGGAATGTTCCAGACTACCTATACTGCTGCCAGGCCAGGGCTTTAAATGGTTCAGAATTCTGAGGGATAGCCCACTAATTCCAAATTTTGTTGCATTTCAATGTGAATTGAGCAACAGAATAAAAATTCAGAATTTAACTAAATTAAAAAAAAAAAGAAAAAAGAAAAAGAAATGTCACAGGTTTAATTTGATCTATTGAGTCTGAAAAGATGCCTCCAAAACATTTCCTTCTTTTGGTGATGACAAATAATAGGAACTGCATTATTCTCTGTTGTTCTGGGTTTTGTTATACATAAATAAATTTTACTTCCCTTACACTTTTGCATCACAGAGTTATAATACAGTTTTTTTGAAGAAAATGGGGTTATGAGTCTAAAAGTTGTGTGTGATGGGAGGAAAATATATTTCAATGTTTTGATGAGTCATTTCAAAAGACTTTGCATGTTGGTTCTGATCAGAGCCTTACTACACTCAGGACATTTTCACTTTGCTTAGTATCACATGTATCAAGGAAATCTGGGAGAAGTTGGGTGTTGTGAATACTTCCCCTCAAGGCCAGCTCTCAAAAGATCTTAATTTGCAAAATGTTGAACTCTAAAAATTTTACTTGGTGCGTAGCAGAGAGGTGATAAATCCTCTCTCAGATTTCCACTAGTTTTGAACAAATGGGTTCGTATTCATGGACTGGTGAGTCAATGTTATTAATCCTAGAAAAACAAAACAAAAAAAACAAAACAAACAAAAAAACCCCCCACAAAACAAAAAATAAAAAAAGGGGGGGGGGGGGAAACATGGAAACAAAAAGCTGAGAAGACCTCACATTTATTTTTTAACAATTGTTTTGGTTCTGGTGGTGGTAGAGGTTGCTATTATTCCCATTCTCTTGGTTCCCTGGATCTGGAATTATTTATGTGCATCACTAATTCTAGTATTCCTGCCATATTTATGAAGAGAAGTTACAGAATCACTTATCTACATAATATTAGTCTGCTTGACCAGCAGTTAACTGTGGCACCAGTCTTTTGCATTATTCTGAGTGCTCCCAGCCTCAGCACATTTTCAGGGATTCTGCCTTTGTCTCTTGAGTCACCAACATGACCTCTTTTTCTTCTCCACCTACACACTGTGGGTAGTGAAAAGGAAAGGAGAATGGAGCAAGAGGGATGGGAAGTGATGGAAAGACCTGCTGGATACTTCCCCCTTTTCTTTCCTCAGCTTTGTTTAAATAATTTCATTTCATTCCTGAGCCACTGCTGGTAGCAGATTTTCCCTGAAGAAGTGGGAAAGCAGCAATAACAGCCTGTCTGAGGAAATTTGCCTCAAGGCAGGACTGGAATTCCCAAGAAGGCTAAAAAGCTGCATATCATTGTACGAGTAGCTTCTCTGTGGAAGAAAATCTCAAGAGGTGGCACTTTTTTTTATTGAATTTTGATCTTCCTGTGCTTACAGTGCATTCCTGCATGGAGTTCTGCATTGGGCTTGAGCAGTAAGCAAGAGGGCTGCAATGACAAATGGTGAATTTTAGTAGCAATGTCTTAATAACACAACATTGAGTTGTAATTGTCCTTTTGTTATAAATACATTTTCTTCCTTGGGCTCTTATCTCTGTTCGCACTCAATTTTTTTCATTTTCATAATTAATTAAAATGGCAATGTACTATAACCAGTGATTGAATTATATGATATTACATGCCTAAGGCGATCAAAATTAATCAAAATAAGGAGTGAAAGTTTTGCTATTTTTAATACAGCTGATTTTATTCCTGTTTTTTTTGATCAAATTAAATGAAAGATCAAATTAACCCGTGATTAAATTGAGTAAAAGGCACTTTGTATGCCTGAAATATATTTTAATTTAATTAATTTCAAGACACAAAATATTAACTGGTGTTTTAAAAATTAATTTATATTTTACTGTTTAATTTTCTAGAAATTATTTCCTTTTCCATTTTTGCCCCCATGCCTTTTCTGTTTGTGGAGAATCCCTTGCTATCATAAACTGGTTTTGGGAGTTTGTGGACTCACCCTACAAACACTTGATGTGCCAAAGGCCAGTTTAGCAGAAATCCGGGACTCCCCGGAGTAGAACCTGCCAACCTGAGAAGATGGTTTTGACCACAAAAGACATCAAGTTGTTAACATTTAGCCCACACTTTTGCAGAATTGTTGCCATATTGTCATATTGAATTTCATTTTGCATTCTGTTAGAATCTACTTCATATCTTTGTTTAATGGGCTGATGCAACCACTTACTGTACCCTGGTGGTGTTGAAAAGAAAATAAGTTGAAAAATGAGATTTTTGTTATGGTGCAGAAGTCATCTGCATGAGAACAAAAGCATCTACTTTTTTTTTTTTTTCATGGTAGAAGAAAAACATGGACCTGGACTCATGTCACCTACAGGGAGTTTGCATAAAGTGATGGAAAGTGGCTGACCTGTTTGGAGTGCAACTGCAAGAAGCTGAGACTGGAGGTAATTTTCTTAGAGGTGGTTTTTACTTAATATTTAACATTCATCAGACTCAGAAAATAGCATGGCAAAAGGCAAGGTGAAGATCAGGGTCCAGTTTTGTGAACTGTGGCATCAGGCAAGCACTGCCTTGTCTTGAAATGCTTCTCTTCCACTTTTTACTTTTAACAGAAGTGAAATAAAGCTACAAATGTGTACAAATACTAAAGACTGATTAAAAATACTTGATGTTGTGTATCAAAGCTGAGTGTATTTATGCTTTTGAGGCACTTGGAAATTTGAAACCAAATGTATTACTTGGTAAGCGGAGTATAATCTCATTATTCCTCAAGTCCTGGAAAAGGCATACTTAAAGGATTAGATCTATTAAGTGTGATCAGCATGGTCAGTCTGTTGCAACTGGTTTTGATTAATGCATTTATTCTCTCAAAACGGAAGAAAAATGTTTCACTGGGAGGAGAGAGAAATTGAGAAATGGACACTTAGAGTAGTAAGAAAGACCTATCATATTCTAAGAAGCATTTCATTGTAACTTGCAGGGTCATTTTGAAATAAGCAACAGGCAAACAACTGGCACAAGCTGGATCCTGAACTACTCTGTGCTTGGAAGTGATTTTCAGTCACTGGGAATCGAAGCTGGGAGATAAAATTTTGGTGTTGGCAGGTTGATAGTCCTGGTGATAACCTTAGGAGAAGAGTGTAAGACAGGAAAAGGCACAAGCTGCTGGACATTTAGGAGATAAAGGGCTGATAAAGCCACAGAGAGGAGAATAAATAGAGAGCCCTAGCCTTGCAGAGCTTACAATAATCAGAATTTTGGCCTTGAGGATAAGGTCAGGTCAGCTCTCCCCTGCTGGCTTGTGCTGCATGTTCTGTAAAGGACTCACCCTTTAGGATGAGCACACTTTGTCTGGGCCTCAGGTTAACGTGGGTGTTTGGTGTTGCTGGGATGCACAGTGCCCAGAAGGATGAGAAGGTGTCTGATGTTGACAACTGGGTCTGCAGGCACCTGAAGTTCTCCAGAGTATGTTACTACACAGAAAAAATCATCTCTCAGAAACCCTACATGCAAGATCCCTCATAGAATCTAAACTGAATTTCCGTTGCATGTTTTATGTTTGATAATGAATGTTTAATTCAGTGGGAAAAAGATTTTGAGTTTCCTTTCCTGGCCTTGCTATCAGTTTGGAATTAGAGTTTGGACCTGCATTTCAGTAGCTTTTTCCTGTTTGCTGACCTGCAAAAATGAATATAACTCTAATTATTTACTTTATATGGTGCTTGCATGACTAATGCATTTTAAGATCCTTGGATAAACGCTGTCATGGAGCAAAGTGGTTTTATGGTCTTTTCACTGTGCATTTTAAAACTGCAACTAAAATATTTGGGGAATTGTTTTATGACTGAAATTGTTTTATGGGTGTTATTGGAAGTATTTTAAGAACAGCTTGGAACTGCAGGTAGAGTTTCATGCAAAAGTCAGCTATATAACTATATTTCTATTGCATCTTTGACAGGTATTTTATTTTCTGTACCAGTTTTAACTTTGAGTAACAGTGGTATGACATCTGTGAGTTCCTGAACTTTGTTTATTATTTTCTCAAATCTTAGATTATCGAAGTAGTTCTGATTTATAAAAGTAGTTCTTCAATCAGTAACATGTTTTTCTTTGAACTTATTTCTTCCTTCTTCCTACTTCTCACTTAATTTTAAGAACTTCAGTTATCTGAAAAGATGCAAACACTAAACCAACCCTTTTTAAAATTCCATTACCTTTCTCTGATTCTCTCTTTTTCTCCTCTATAATTGAAATTCTTATGCTTCCTCTTTGGTGTTATGTACTTTACATGACATCTAGAGGCCAAAATTGATGTGAGCTGTAATTAATCTTTCTTCAAGGCTTTATAGACCCATTGGTAAACCCAGGATAGGAATCACACTGTCTGCATACTTAAAGTTGCTGGACATCCCAAAACAAATCTACATTCAGAAACTGTATTTCATGCTGTCATTGCCCAGCAGATGTAAAAGATCTGTTGAGGGGGAAAAAAAGAAAAAAAAAAAGTGTGTAAAACAAAGACTTCATTTGTTTTATTTCATATACAAGTTGTATCACAATATAATTAGAGCATCTGACATTTCCTGTGACAACCAGAAGTCTTTAGATAATCAATAAAGTTAATATAAAGTGGCCGATTAAATACACCTTCATTTCCATCTGTATTCTCAAGTTAATATGCAAATTCATCTTGCCTGTTTCATTTCAAATACCTATCTTCTGATTCCTTGCTTTAGCTATATCTACTTCATCCATCCAAAGATCAAAAGACCAAATTTTGCTGCATAAACCATAATAAGTTGTGCTGTTGTAGCTTCATATGCATTTTGTGAGATGTTTGAAAACTTCTCATTCAAGAAGCTTGAGTGTAATTAAGTTATTGTTATATATTTGCAAGCATATTACTAAATAGAGCAAGCAGAAAATAACTCATTTTTTCTAGGGATTGAGTTTGCATAGCTTAAATTTGAATCACAATTTTTAATTTTTTTTTTCTGCTTTGTTATCAGGGAAGGGTAAAGATTCATTTTGTGATAATGTGTTCAGGAAAATATTTCTCTCTGTTGAAGAGAAACATCTTTTGCTGTAAATGTTTGTCTGTTTTAGACCTGGTTTATCATTTTAGACTATATATTTTAACTTCTCTTTTTCACCCTCAGGTTTACTATTCTCTATACCCCGGTTAAAAATGTCTCTCAGAATGCAGCCCATTGATTATCAATTAGCTAAGCTTGTTTCAAGTCGTAAACACTTTAGACCCTGAACTGATGCTTACACTGAACCTTCCTAACTAGTTTATGTTTCCTCCTCTAGCCTTGGAATTCAGTTTGGATTACCAACACTCAGTTACAATGTATAAGAGATCATTATCAACAGTAGTAATTAGCTTCTGTGTAATGTTTTGCCTAAAAAAATAAATTACATTGCTTTAGAATTCTTTAAAATTAGACTGCAGTGGAGTCTTCATTTAACACTTCTACTTAGTCCCCTAAACTCCATAAGGGTTGGTCTGGGATTGTTGGGACAGTGTGGTCCCTTCACCAAGGCAGGCAGGGTGTCCTGGAGGTGGCAGGATTGCTGGATGCCAGGGCCAGGCACTGGAGAAACTAGAAGCACACTTTAAGTAATTTCTGTTGTGTTTCTGCAGTAAATAACCCTAACTGGCTACAGTTACCCATTTCTTCAAAAGACTACTTTAGCGAAAAAATTCAAATGTCATGGTGGTTTTTGCATTCTCATGAAGGATAATCATTATCTGGGATTGTTCTTATGCTATAATTTTAAATTGTATTCATTCAGTTCATTACCACTCCTTTTTTAATAGCAAAAACTATAAACAATTTTAACATTTTACTGTCTAGACCTAACACAGCACAGTACTAGAACACATTAAAAAGAACTTGAGGAATTTACAGGCCTGAATTTTGGTGAGTGTCACATTTCCCCCGCTAAGTTACACAAATATCTTTGTGTACTGGGTTTGCCTGGCCAGGTTTGGGTGTCAGGGGGGCTGCAGGGGTGGCTGCTGTAAGAAGGTGCCAGCAGCTTCCTCCATGTCCAACAGAGCCAATGCCAGGCAGCTCCAGGATGGACATGCAGCTGGCCAAGGCTGAGCCCAGCAGGAATGATAGTAATGGCCCTGAGAAAACAGATTTAAATAGGAAACAAAATGTATTGTGCAGATGTAATTGTGGCCAGAGAAGAGCAGGGTGAGAGTACATGAGAGGAACAGCCCTGCAGACACCAAGGTCAGTGAGGAAGGAGGGGCAGGAGGTGCTCCAGGCACCGGAGCTGAGATTCCCCTGCAGCCCCTGGTGAGCCCGAGGTGAGGCAGCTGTGCCCCTGCAGCCCCGGGAGGGCACAGGGGACCAGGGATCCACCCACAGCCCATGGAGGAGACCTACTCCAGGATGTCTGAGATGAGGCTGTGACCCTGTGGGAGTCCTGTGCTGGAGCATGCTGGGGACAGGGACCTGCAGACCCATGGAGAGAGGAGCCCACACTGGAGCAGGCTTGGTGGTAGGACCTGTGACCCTGTGGGGACCCCAGGCTGGAACAGGCTGTGCCTGAAGGACTGAGCCTTTGGAAGAGTTGCAGTAGGTTGGGAGGATGTTGTCTGTGGGATGGACTCACATTGAAGAAGTTAATGGAGAACTGTCTCCCATGCAAGGGACCATATGGTACATGAGGAGAACAAACCCTATCACTGAGCAGAGCTAGAAATGATGGGTGATGAACACACCATAACCCCCATCCCCTGTCTCCCTGCACCACTGGGGATGGAGGTCAAGCTGGGAAGGAGGGAGGGGTGGGAGGAAGGTGTTTTTAAGGTCTTGTTTCACTTCTCATTATCCTGCTCTGGTTTTGTTAGTAATGAATTTAATTACCATCTCTGAGTTCAGCCTGCTTTGTTCATGATGGTATTTGGTAAATGCTCTCTCTCTGTCCTTATCTCAACTCATGACCCCCTGTGTTAAATTTTCTCTCTTCTGTCCAGCTGTGGAGGGGAGTGATGGAGAGGCTTTGGTGGGTGCGTGGCATCCAGTCATTTTCAAACTGCTACACTTTGAAATTAGTAAATGTTGGCTTCCATATTTCAAATAAAACCTGTTTACTCTGAAAAAAAAAAAAAAAAAAAAAAAACAAAAAAAAAAAAAAAACACAAACCACTAAAATAAGCATGTATTCCTGACAAGTTTCTCTACAGATTCCTGTCCTTTAAACTAAAACCAAAACCTGATCAAAAAAGCAAACTAAAAAAACCACCTTAAAATTTCCACATCTTATAGTGCAAATCAAATCACAGTTTTTCCTTCAGTGTATTCAAATACTTTAAGTAAACTGATGGAATAGGAAAATATAAAGGTGACCTAAGATAAAACAAGAAAGGATACTGAAGGATTTATTGGAAATGCCAGAATATGTTTATTCATAGATTTATCAGAAATAATATTTATAAGTCTGTGTTCTATGCACATAAATATTTGTAAAAATAGTTCTGTATTCCTGAAGTTTAACATATGTTATGATGTAGTCAATTGTCATCTCCGTCAGCCATTTTTTAAAAATGTTCTATAATTAATTTTATTTGTTGACATCTTCAAATTTCCTCAAAATATTTTTTCATGGTATGAGTACACATGTGGTGTGGGCTAACATTGTTTTGTGTGAAGCTTAGAATTTTTTTAGTTTATATCAATTATCCTTGGGGAATTATCACATCCTTGTGAAGCTTTTGTGCTTAAAGAACTCCTTCCTATCCTAAATAGTATAAGGAGAATATTTACCTATTAGTTTTACTATTTTCAAATCATTTCAGAACTTAAATACTAATAATGCACAGGAAAAATAAGATATTTATGTGTCAGTTCTGATTTTTCCTAGTATCTTAAATCATAATTTATTTCCACTTTAAGAATAGATTCACCAACAGGGTAAAGGAAGTAGAGCATGCCAGCCAGCTGAGCTGGGTTTTATGACTGTTTTGCCTCTAAATAGTCAAAGCATGCTGATGATACATTAGATCCTAATTTTGAAATATTACTGACATCAGCATGCTGTATGGGGGCAAAAGGGGAGCTCAATCTGCAAGCCACAATTTCTGTAAGCTCTATGGATGTCCAGTATTACATTTTTTTCCTTTATGGTGCTGCTTCCCCAGCAGAGGGAATGGTGTGAAATGGAGCTTTTCAGTATGTGGTCAAGTGATTTTTAAATTTCATGAAAACAGAGCTGAGTACTCCCCACATCTCACTTCTATTGCCTTTACTCAGTCTCCCTCAGACTCTGGATATATTACAAAACACCAGAAATTCTGCATACAAATTTGATTGACTCATTAGCTCTGATGTCACAATTATCTACCATCTACCAGTATTTAGTCTTGCTGTAGTTAAGTAAAAATAACTGTAGAATAAGAAATATTAAACTTCACTTTTCCTCTTCTTGAGCAGAAGATTATATGCAGGAATTCTACAAATAAACTTCGAGAACACATAATATTTTCTTTTTTGAGGTCATTAGCTGAAAAAAGACTGACATATGCTAAATGGACCAACACTTTTCTTATGGGAGTGAAATTTTAATTAACTTCAACTCAGATTAATTAACTACCTTGTAATCTCACAGAAACATTAATCAGTCTCACAAGCTGAGCAGTAATTTTGGGATAATGCATTACATTCATCGCTTGCAGCAAAAGTCTTTGCAAGATGGCATTTGGTCAGTACAAGTAGTGCAGCAAATGAGATTCTCCCTGAGATTTCTCCAGCCTGGACTGTCCCACACTCAGCTTTTCCTCACAGGAGAGATGCTTCAATCCCTTGCCTTTTTTTGTGGCCCTCCCCTGGACTCTTTCCAGTTTGTCCATCTCTCTCTTGTGCTGGTGAGCCCCACCATGGACACAGCACTCCAGGTGTGACCTCAGCATGCTGAATAGAGGGCCACCATCACCTGGCATGTTTGCAAACAGCACAAACCTTTGAGAAATTCAGTCTGGTTTATCTGTTTTCAGCCACATGAAATATCCTGCCTGGCCTCCAGCTCCCAGCTAGAGGACAGCAGGTCTCACTTGGATCAAAAGTCATGTAAGGCTGTTTGAATGCCTGCATGGTAATGAATATTTCGTTTAAGCAGCTGAATCTTATCCCCAGTGTTTGGTTTCATGTTTGGTTTTTTGTTTTTGGTTTTTTTTTTCCATTTTTTCTCTAAACTTTTTAACTTGTTTAAAAAAAAATTCAATTTTTTTTTATTACTAGTTGCTCTTGACAGCTGCTACTTGTTTATTTGTAATCTTTCGTGCATTGCATATTTTGTTTACTTATTCATCGCAGATTTTTTCTTAATTCTAAAAGAATGTCACCTTACTTTCTATTTCTTATGTTTTAGGACCTTATCTGTCTTCAAAATATCAGTTATTCTGAATAGCAGCTAACTAGAAAATAATAACCCGATGCTGATACAATAAAGTAGCAGTCCAAATATATCAGACATCAGTAATTTGCTGCAAATAAATTATCTCATCTTCTTTACTACATTTGCTTCCCCACACTACTGAATCTAGCATTGGCTACGGCCATGTGACCCTAACTGCTGGACCTTTGAGTGCATCTTTCCTTCCAAAGGGCATTATCTTTCTGTAGGATGAAGATAATTCCTGTGCTACTATCCACCAGGATTCCTTAGTGATATTAAAGTGATTGTAGAATGCAGCAGAATTTTAGGTTTGTACCAACAGCTGTACTGAATCCTGTTGCATGTGCCTGCATGTGCCAACCCACAATTATAGCAAATACTAGCAAATATTACTAGAACAGCAATATTTTTTACTGTTTTGAGGCAGCAGACTACAAGCAGTTCGAATCTAAGTAACGACCTACCAGTAGGATCTTGGCCATTTCTGCTTTAAATTTATTTTTAGTGAATAGACCTTTAAGAAATCAATGAAGGCTCTGAAATGGTCGTTTTTCAAAGGGCTAATCTCTTCTTCATCTTTTCCATTGTATCAGATATCAGGATCATTTCAGGCTGAAACACAGCCTACTTTTCTCTCTCAGAAAAATCTTTTATTTCTTTTTTATCTCAAGTTTCAGCTTCAGCTAATGGATTTGGGCAGCCCTTGGAATTTACATACCCAATACCTTCCAGATGACTTTGAATTCCTTACAAAGACATGGAAAAAGAAGTTATATTTAAAGATGTTAATTATTACCATCTATATCTTGTAGCTTTCACAGACACAGTACATAGTTGATGTGTACACTACACAGTTGATGTGTAGTTTCACATCAACTTAAATATAGACTTATTTTTGCCATCTGTGTCACCAGTAAGGATAATTTATTTGTAGGTTTTATGGAGTACAAATAGTAGGCATAGTCCTGATATATCACTTTCAGAACAGCAACATTAAGAAAAGAAAATAATATAATCTCAAGGGTCAGGGTTTTGGGGTTTCTTAAATTTTTAAATATTAAATATTTTCCACAATCACAGCAGTGTTTAGACTTTCAAAGTAAACCCCTGGAAACTGAGTCACCTCTACCTGTTTAACTGCAAATGCTGGCTTCTTGTTGCATCTTTGATGTGGTTCTTGGAATCTGTCAATCTCTCACACACTGATCACATTCTAGAAATGTGGAGTTATACTAATAGCTAATAATTAATTAATAACTAATAACCAATTTACTAATAAACTGGTGCCGTAATGACCTGGGGATGAAGGAATTTTGTGCTCTTTTGGTGTCCCTGTGGAATCTTTGAATAGATTTTAGCCCTCCTAGAGTGCAGATGGAGGGATCCACCTCTGTAGGGTCAAGATCTACACATATTAGTGAGGTGATGTACATCAGAGTTATAAATTCACCTATTACTTTATTTTCATAACAGCAGTGATAAAAGGTCTTGCCGTAATGATTTTAAGAAACAATCCTTGAGTTGCCAGATTCCATGCATGGTATTGGGTATTTAAATTAAGATAATGCTCAGGAAACACTTTGAAAAATGGCATTATAAAAATTAGAGTGTATTTGTATCTTCAGTTAACATATTTCACATATTTCTGCTGTCTTGTTCTCATTAATTAGAGTAAAATATGTCAAAAATTAATCAATTTATGAAGTTGCTCCAGAAGTATGTATTTCTACATTTCCTTCTTTTTGTTATTTTTAAACAGGTATTTATTTAAAGGAATGATTGACAAGGTTAATGACATGAGGGGAATATTTTTATAAGGGTATTTGATTGGATTTTTTTAATATTTCCACTATTGATTATCATATTTTCACCAGTTTCTGCAAGGTTTTCTAGTATACTTTAATCTAGTTTTCTGGAAGTATTTCAGAAATTAGGAGACCACTCATTAGATCTGACACTTAAATATTTCAAACAGCAAATTTTTCTTTTGGACTGGTTTATAAACTGGATTTTGGGATAGACATTAGAATTTATCATCAAGGCATCTATTACCAATTCATCAGTGAAAATTGGGTGACCTTTTGTTAACGCAGCCAAATTTACTGAAGTGCAGCTTGCAGCTTGCTGTGTATGATTGTGCAAAACTAAAACCAAATTCAATTTTTGGGGCTTTTGTCCGTGAGAAGAACAGTAAAAACAAAGCCATATGGGCTTTCCTAAATGAAGACATCTAGTGTATTTTATGTTATGTAATATCTAGTCTAGCAGGTGATCTTGTAAAGAGGGACAGATTTGAAGAGTCAGCAATCTGTGTTTTGATCTCCCAATGTCACCAAACACAGACACAATTCTTTGGACAAAATTCTTGTCACCAAAACCAGATTTCTGTGCCAATGATAGCAAGTTTATAATACCCTGCATACAATAAAAATAGGCTGGATTAGGGTTGATTAAATCTGGTAATCTGTGGAACCTAAAAAGAGATATAAATGCTTGATATATAGATGCATTTTCATACACAATACATAACTGTCAGCACACTTCTAAAGGGGAATAACACACTATGAATTTATTCACACGGGCTTCCTAATTAGAAATATACTTTCAGGCAATGTATCTTTCATGGTGAAAAATAACTGTAACAGCAAACTTATCTTATTATTAGATCTTCTATAGACATTTTGGTCCTGTGCACTGTAAAAACAAAAGACAATGAAATTTCTTTGAAGAACCTAGAAAGGACCAACAGTGTTACAGAAAAAAAAAAAAGTTCTACAGATGAAGGTGAAACATTTCAATGCCTTGTTTCCACAGAGCTGGCCACATGCAAATATTGAATCAGAGGTTGAGCCAATTAAAGGCACAAAGTCCTAGCACTTTGTGAAGAGCTCTGAACTGGGAAGCTAAAATAAGAGATGTCAACCTAATATTTAAATGTATAAACAAACATATACAACAGCCTGAAGAAGTAAATAATTTACCTGGAAACTGCAAAGACAAGACACATTCATGACAATATCCTTGTCCGTTGTTATTGTAAGAGTCAAAATGTATATATATTTATTTAAGCATCTTTACACAAAGAAGGGGAAAGGAGGAAGCCTGACTTTCATCTGGTAAGTACTGAACCAAAGTGATGTATAAAGATGTTGTGTCTTTAGACTTATTGTCTTATTATTATTGATTTCAAAAATAATACTGCTATTAATATGGACAATGATAACAATGGATAATTAGTTGCAGGTGAGAAGAGCAGGTGGTCTGGGAAGTGGCTTTAGAAATCCCAGATGTTGGGCCCTGAAAGATTATGCTGAGATTCAGCTGCAGGAAGGGAAAACAATTTCCAGCTGCGCTATCCAGATGGACACCAGATCTAGAATTTTGTTTTATGAGCCAACTCTATGGTTTCATTGAAAAAAAGGCTAGAAATTATTTAAAAGATGTGTAAAAGAGTTGAGATGGTAGCTCAGTTTATTTGAAGATATCCCATAAAGTGGATTTTGACAACAGCTAATCCCAGAGTCTTCTGTTTACTGTAAAGTTGTGTTTTGTAGGCTGTAAGGACTCAAATATTTGAGGAGAGGCAGATGAGTTTGTCTGGTTATCAAAGTCTGGCAAATAGTGAAGAAAAAAATCCTGTGCAACACAAGTAAGGGCAAGAGATTTTTTTCCAGTTTGGATTTTTATCACATGATCTTTGCATTCTTGAAGGCCTTTAAAGAGGGTTTGTGTTATCTGTCATTTTGGTCTGGAGAGAGTCCAAGCAGCTCCACTGGTGCTGTTCAGTCAAAATGTAACCATGGTGAAACAAACAGATTTTGACTAAGATTTGTATTGAAAGGTGCTGTTGGAAGATGTGATGCACAGTTCTTTGTGCAAAATCTTGCAGAACAAAACTTCACATGGCTGAAAACCTCTGTGTTAGTGCAGTCATAGTCAAAGAAAGATATGCACAAACTTTTCTTTTGCAAGAAGAAGAAAATCCACCACTCCTGATAGGTGGACGTGTGGAAAAATAGTGTGGAGAAAAAATGAGGTTTAATTTAAATAGGATTGTTTTAAAGCAGAATTTCAGAGTATGATGGAATTGCATAAACATTATATTCTCATATATATAGACCATAAATACTTTTAGGAAAATATCTTCTAATGAGTACCTCTTTAATGCCTAAACAGATTTTTGTTCAAAGGTAAAAGACTGAAAAAATTGGGTGTAAGAACAAATATGACTGTTACTGATACTTTTGGGGCTGTTAATAATGTACCTGAAAATATAAATGGTGTTTGCACCCTCAAAAATGAAGTTATCTTTTAAGATTCACTGCCTGGGTCATCTTAGAGTAAGTAATGGAAAATATTTGATTTATGGCAGTAGCTGTTAATTTACAGGATATCTTTTTTTTCATTATATAAAATGAAGGGATACCAATTATACTTCTCCTAGTTCAGATCATTTGCAATGCATGTTACATCACAAGCTTTTATCTCATCTAGAACTATACCCAAACACTTCTTTTTATTCTATTTTCAATAGTTCTGCAGCAAATCATCCACAGTGTTTTATTTATTTATGCCTTCCCTCAAATAGTCCTTGCTTCAGTATCTTTCATTTTTAAATGAAATAAAAATTTACTGGACCATGCCTGGGAGATGCTTGTGTCTAATAATTTCATTAGCTTTTCCCTGATGAATTTTGTAGACTTCACTTCTTCCACTGAGATGGGCTTACATAGATCAATTAAGTGCAGTCATTCCCTAAGCGGAAAATCAAATTAAATGCAAGACAGGAAAATAGAATGGTAAAACTATGGCACTCTGCTGTGAGATTGGAGTGGGTTTGTGAGGAGAGCAGTCATCCTTGGAAGATGTTACTGTCCAGTTTTGCTTTCCTTTCTTGTCTGTGTAGTCTGACACCCAAAATACTGACAGCTGTTGATGCTTTAACAGTTGCTGCCATGAATAGAGCTGACTTGTTGATTGTACTGCGGGAAAAGCCTTTCCTCCTCCCAAAAAGGAGTACCTGGAGTATTACACTGAAACCTGGGAAAGGCAGTCCTGTCTTCTGGCAGTGACCCAGGAAAGCACTTAGGGAAAAAGGAATTCCTGTTTTGTTGTCTTGTCCTCTGTAAATAATGGACCAAACCCTACCTCTGGCTCATGGTGCTGCTTTGTACATGAAAACAATTGCTGTGCATTCAATGAAACAAACCAAAACTCTCAATTAGTATATTCACAGAGAAATCAACTGAATATAATCTCATTTTATCTATAGAATAGAATTTTTAATCATTTTTAGCGATGTGGAGACATTTCCCAATTAAATAAGCATCTGTTAATTACCTAGGACATGTTCTGATATTATGCCACAGCATATTTGAAAGTCCACGTTTATAAATGCCTAAAGAAGAGAGAGAAATAAGCTTTACAGTGTTTACCTGTCTTTACTAACTACACCAAGCATTGTGCATTGGAAAATATGTCAAATACTTCATAAAAAGTTTTTGACTCCTACAGTGGATTTTTCTTATTCTCTTTTTTTGTACATAAATTATGCTTGGAGCTGGGAGTGTGGGTAAAGCCTTAGGGCTTGTTGGACTCCAGCTGAGATGCCTAAGGCTCTGTGTCAAGGCACAGAGATTCTGAGATATTATCAACTGATTAGAAAGTAATGTTTTAATTTGAGGCTTGGAGTCCAACTGCTCTTTCATTTAGTTTGACATCCTCCTGGTTTGCCTTTCTGGCATCATGCCACAGATATTGCCAAAGCTTCTCTCTCTTAGTAAAAATAAATCTAGAAATCTTCATATTGTTTATGAATGCAGGTTTGCCATTAAAGGTGGTGCAATTGATGCCATTTGGATGATAGAATTCAGATATCTTTGGACAGCACTGCAGAAATTGCCACACATTCACAGAAGAAAAATTCAGTGTTCTCTCCAGATTTGTCTGCATTACCATTTTTAGAGCATAAAATGAATAATGCTTTTCTATTAGGAGAAATCAGTGAGTTCTCATTTATGAAAGCAATTCACCTGCAGTGTGGAAATTGAGAACTGTTTGTTTGCTCGTCTGGTTTTTACACCTTTTTAATATCTAGGTGTATATGACCTAAATGGGAGATGGGTCTATTTTAACTTACACAGACATCCAGAATATTGGATTTTTATCACAAGTTTACCCAAAGTTAGGAGTTATTCATACTTTGGAAACAACTTCTGAAAAGCTGCTATTCAAAACAGGAGAGAGGCCCAGACACAGAAGTAGAGCTCCTTCTGAAGGTACTGTATGCTCTCTGAGATTCTTTAGGGGTCTGTTCCAAATCTCTGAGGTTTTCAATTAGTTAAAAAAATACCCAAAGTAGACTCATACCATAGTGTCATTTGAGTAATAATTTCATATCAAAATATCCTGTAGTGGTTATATTCTACACACTGAAAGCAGAAATGTTCCATGTTGCTGAAGAATATTTTCACTTAGCAGTGAATAGTTACTGAAAATTAAGCAGAATAAGAAGACTGAATAATGCATAAGATCTGTGACACAAGCAGAAATGTAATTCCTTTTTCCAGGACCACAACCTAATGCTTTATCCATAAGATTATCTTTTGCTGTCAAGATCATTTATCTAAAAATGGAATAGTAGAACTAGAAAAGATAGAAGGGAAATAAAAGGAGTTATGGAATGGTTTCTGTATGAAGAATAATTTTATAGGCAAGGACTCTTCAGAATGAGAGAGAGAGCACTGAAGGGAGAATATGACATAAGACTGTAAAATCAAGATTGCAAGAAAGGAAATGAAGAATGTCTCATAAAAAAAGGGATTGTTAACTGGAGCAAAGTAGATGTTTATTCACTTGATGGGTAGATAAAGAGTTAATCACATTTCCATAGCATGTTTTAGCATTAGACTGGTTCTAAAATGATCACAAACATTGATGACATATAAAGCAAGCAAGAGCTATTAAATATAACTAATTTAAGCACAAAGGCATTAATAAAGATCCATTGTTGATATTTAATATTTATTCTGACTCAGAAAATCCATAAAATATAGCAAACTAGAAGCTGCCAGAGAATCCAGCAGAATTTGAGTACTCTGTCCCTGAGTGTTTCTCCAGGCATCCTCTACTGTCCACCCTCAAAAGATGGGCTACTGAGCTTGACATAACTTTGGAACTCACTTTTACTAGGAATCATTGTGTAGGGTGCTGCTGACACATTAAACAAGGTATTAGAATGAGAAAATCAAATGTTTATATCTCAGTGTTTAAAATTAGCAGTGATACTTCATGGGTACATGAGCATCATCTGTGCAGATTATTATTGAAATCTCCGTTGTCTAAAAATTATTTAATTTTCATTATTTTAAAGAAAACTATCCATAGAATTATATCAGCAGTTCTATTAAGAAGTATATTTTTTTTTTTTTTGCTCCTTTCAGATAAGGGAGAAAACTTTGCTTTGTGGCATTGATCATGTTTTCTCTTTTACTTCTGCCTGTGAACTTTGCTGGAATGATAAGGCTTTACTCTTTAAATTACTTAAAGTTTGCAGTCTGGCAGGTTTTGCCTACCTGTTCTTTCCTGAAGCAGGCTTCAAGGGAATAAAGCTGCACATAAGATGAACAAGATGTACCTTATCAGTAGTCCTAAAACAAATGGGATAATATTCTGTAAAAGTGTATCTATATATATGAAATAAAACTGGCCATAAATAAGAGTGATTTTGAGCTGTAATATTGGTATCTATTGTATGAATCCAGGTAGTCCTGCATCCTGTCTTGGAGAATGACCAATGTAGGCTGCCTAGGGACCAGAGCAAAAAAAAGAGCAAGGATACAGTGATATGTCCCAGAATGGTCTCCCAGTCTCCACCATTTTGCTGCTCAGGGACTGTCTGACCCAGGGATGGCTGTAAGTAAGTGTATAATTAATAATTCATTGTGGTCTTCCACTTTTCGTGAACTTGCTCTCTTTTCCCTTGGCGTTGTGTAGCTTTTTAGCAGCCACCACATTGTCTCCCCTCTTGTCCATTTCCTCACCATTCACCCCTTTCAAAAATAGGACAACCGTGCTCAACACAGAATACAAAACAAAATGTAAACATGTACACCAAATACTTCTAATATGACTGACTGTAATGTTTATGTTGGAAACCAGAATATTTCAGGACAACAGTGATAAACTTTGCTGTCAAATTTTGCATTCCATCATGACTTTTCACGTGTATCCTCTGAAATTATTAATCTACTAAACAGCTCTTATTTTCACATTGTTTGTTTTGTTGAAAAGGATCTCGAGTGAAGGCAAAGTATTGAAGAAGTTTGTGCTTGGTGACATTGGATGCCTACCAAGCTCTTAAAATGCTGAAAAGAGAACAACGATTTAAGAATAATCTGACCAGCCTCCTTCCCCCAGTTATGTTTCTTTCCTGCCTCTGGGAAGTTGTGTGGTTTCATCAAGAGGACCAAGACAAACACCTGAAGTGAAGGGCTGCATATATCACTTTCAGATGTAGTTTGAGACATTATCAAGGCCCATCACTAAAATATCATTCAGCCCATCAAAATGTTTCTTTGACAGAAAAAGGACTTTTTCCAAAAAGATTTTAGAGCTGACATATAGCCAGCTGTGTTTTAATCTGAGATTTAATAAAAACAGGAGAAAGCTGAGTGAGAAAGTCTTGGATAAAGCAGCCTCATTACCTGGTAGGTTTAATTTAATGGTTGTACTTCAAATACCATTTGCAATATTCTGGGACTATGAAACGTACGTTTGCTCGGAAAATTCATAATAATACTTCTATGTACTTTTTGTGTGTAAAGGATTTTACATATGCTAACACTGGATTTTGCTTGTTGGATAATTACTGATTTTTCTTATGGCCAAATAGAATGGCCAAAATCTAATTTACTCTTAAAAAAAAAAGTTTGGCAAAGGACAGAATTTTAGGACAGAATTAATATTGAGCATCTATATCCTCTTTACACAAGCAATATTATGTCTAAAAGTATTAAATTCCTAGTCTTTCTACTGTAGAAAAATAGATCATAGTAAATATTTACACACTGTCATTTTGAATGGCAATCCATATCTGAGTTCCAAACAAGTTTTATTTTAAAATATTTTTAAGCCACAGTGACAGCAAGTGTCTTCTTTCTCCTCATACATTCCAAAGATGCAGTTTAGCAAGTGGGCTTGTTAGGTAGATGAGAAGGGAGAATATTTCACTTCTAGCCATGATTTGTACCTCAGCATTGCAGATCTCCAAGATTTTATGTAAACCTAAGTATGTATATGTATGAGAATAAAAAGCAGAAGAAAATGAAAGACAGCAGGAAAGATATATGCAGTTTTTCACCCCAATTAGCTTCATTTTTTATTTCCTGAATAAAAAACCCTGTCTTTGAGGCTTAAGAAATAAATTATTATCTAACGTTTCATAAGGGTTTTTAAACCCAAAAGTTTGGAGGCTTTGCTGCATCTGCCCTGACAGAGTCCTACATTTCTTCCAATTTTTAATCTCAAATTTATAAAATAACCATGCAAAAATAAATTGTCATTTTATTTCCTTCTTACACTGATTGCAAAAGTTTGTGATTTAAAAGAGATAAGCAGTTTGGTCTGGCAAAATTAAGATTTCTAAAATTGCATCCTTACTTAGACTTTCTTGATAAATTTCCATATTTCCATAGTATAAAAGGAAGGAATATTTATACAAAACCCAATCTTTCTCCAGTACCAATGCATGCTAGCATTAGTGCTTGGGAACTACTTTTATCTCTTGTCTCTTTGGGTAATTACTGCTTTTTTGCAGGTTCTAGGAGACAATCAATTGTGGATCTCACATTAGTAAAGTTATATCAAATGAGACCGGCGCAGTGCTGCAAAAAACTGAGTTGTTTTTGAGGTAAAAGTAAGAAACAGGACTCAGAGGCTGAGGATGCTCCATCTTGGGACCTGGAGGACATCCTCACACAGTTCTGTGTGGCATGGGAAGTGGGTTTCCTGGCAAAAGCAGAGAATTGAAGGGACTTCAGTTCTAAAACTGCTATTGCATAAATTCTCTTTTTCTCCTTCAATACAAAACAATTTTCTCTCTTTAAATATTTCTTAAGTAATTAGTTTGAAAGATAGAACTAACTTTAGAAAACAATAGAAAATAAAGACATAGGAACTTTGTGAGTTGATTAACAATAGGGAAACATATAGACTTTCAAATATTTAGTTATTTCTCCCTTTCTTCTAGAGAAAAAAATATGACCAAAGGCATCAGTCAGGATTAGAAGAAATGTTCAGAAACATCTGAAATTAATTTCATTCAAAGTGGTTAGGAGGAAAATGCTCCTTTGAGTTAAAACATATCTTCTGTAAGATAATCTTAGCAGGAGATATGATGAAATTCCGTGTGGGTCTTATTTTACTTAGGGCTAAAAAGGTAAGAAATGTGCAGTAGAGAAGAGTTCTTCAGTGTCAGAACCCAGACCAAAGGTCTTATAGCCTTGTTGTGATTCTACATAATGTTCTTCAGAAAAATTACTTCCCTCTGCTCTTTGTTATCTAATCCAAAATAGATGACACCAACAAAGCAGCGTGCTGTGCCCTAAACTTTGTGTTCTGATTCTACATAATGTTCTTCAGAAAAATTACTTCCCTCTGCTCTTTGTTATCTAATCCAAAATAGATGACACCAACAAAGCAGCGTGCTGTGCCCTAAACTTTGTGTTCTTGCCACCTACACAGGTAGGCATATTTTATTTTCAGTCGCCTTCATTTTACTTCCTAGAGATTCACTCAGGAGACACTGTTAATGCTGACGAGGAGCCTGGTGTCACTGAGCTCATGCGGATAAAGACAGAAGAGAGACAGGCTGTTCTGAGGCCTGTTTGAAGATTAAATACATCTCACATCTAGACTGGGAGGTTTTGACTTTGAAACCAGGAGAAGGTGCAGTGACTCAATGGGAATTAGAGATGAGGCAGTCATAGCTGCCTTCCAGCATTAATGAGCATTAATCTAGGATGCTCTTACACAAACATTTGCTTATTTCTAATGAAAATAAGGTTCTTCAAACAATTGCAGTTACAGAAATAATATTTGGACCAAGACGGTTTTAGAGTTATTCACAGTATAATGACATCAACTCATCTTTTACTTGTCAAAATCCAACTGGCAGCCAAAGTGAAGAACTGATTTAATTTGTTTGAAAAGTTAGATGTGTAAGAGGTAGAGATTGCAGTAAAACATTCAGTAAAAATTAGCACTGGTGCAGTACTGTTTTATTTTCATCATCTACCTCATTAAATTCACAATATATTTTGTCTCTATGAATCAAAAGCTAGAGATAAAGACTCCCAACTTTTGTTGCTATGAAGTAGAAAAAATAATCTGTTTTGTATTGCTGGCTACCGATGATTCAGTGAATACCAAGCTTTGAGGGCAAGGTATCAGATCAAACACCAGCAACAACAACAACAAAAAAATCTCCTTTACTGACAACCAGCTTACACACACAGTGCTGGGTGATATCAAAGTGACAATTCTGAACACCAGATGCTGAATGAAGGGGCTGGACCAACCAGCCATTTCCACGTTGGACTCAATCTAAAGACCACCCAGTGGATGCTGTCAGATACCGTCAGGTTTTGTGGATTGATATGCAATTCCTTGCTGTTTCAAAGAATAAGCAATTTGAGCAAAAGTTCCTGCTGTTACTAGTTATCCTTCAGGATTCAAGTTTTCCCTGACAAGAGAACTTTTTCAACACTTTTCTGTGTTGCTCATCATTCCTCAGAGCAAACAAAGCCATACACAAAGACTTGTGTTATCGCTGTTTTTGCTGTGCCCAGCAGAACTCTATGTGACATTCCTTCATTTGACTTGAATTCTGGGGTCATTGCTTGTTTAATAAACAGTTTATTGGAATAATGAGGTATTTATGTATGTAATATTTCTTCTTTACTAATGTCTAACTAATTGGGACAACCTTGGAAGTAGCTGTCAAATTTCTTTGTTTACCTTTGTTTATTTTCTTCAGATCACATTCTCACCTCCTTCCTTGCTGCTGTGACAAGTTCATTACTGGATCCCACCCAGCCTTTCGGCGTCAGCCAGGCATCCCACGTTTCCTCTGCACTCAAGGGAACACCTCCTTGGCCAGCCTAAGCCTTTGTGGAACAGTCTTACTGACACCTTAAGTTTTAAATTTCATATTTTCAGATTCTGTACTGTATTGGTGTGTGACTCTGAACTTCATATAATGTGTTAGCAAGTTGTCCTCACAGTTTAGTCAGACAAAACAACCCTTTTTCCAGCCCAAAAACCAAGAACAGTGCTGCAGCTTCAGGCCCAAAAAGTATAAACAACTGTGAAATGAGGAGAGCAATCTGGGAGGATGGGACTTCATAATCTAAAACTCTAATAAAACAATGAATCCCAATATGCAAAACTTATAAAAGTGTGAAAACTCATGACCAGTTGTCCATCTTGACTCCATCTTGGGTGGAGCCACAGCCGGGTTTTTGTACTGCCCAAGGTGTGTCCTTTGAAGGCCTTTTAATAAATACCTGCTTTATTCCTTTAACTCTGTCTAGCCTTTGTTCTAGGTAGCCTCTCAAGGCTTCATACAGAAGTCTAAACAGGTCCCAAAGTCTGTATGAATACTCATATGTACTATGTCTCTATTCCTGGAATGACCCAGGAAAGCATTTATATATTCAGGGTAAAATCTTTCCAGTTAACATTGCTGAAGGATTGACATTTCTTTGTGGTTTGATTTGCTTTCTCTAAGGGTTCGTCAGCTGGTAAAAACACAAAGCTGAACATGATATGAAAATGATAAATTATTACTTCCAAATGTGGGGTACTTATTTGTAAGCATTTTATCTTAGGATTGTGCAGTGTAATTTAAAATTATTATTTTATTCAATACCTAAATTTTGAATTGCATTCTTTTACAGTTTTGTCAACCTAAATCATTAATAATACATTAAATGAAAAGTTGAAAAGCTTTTTCTTTTTTTGTCTACTCACTATGTACTATTTGAATAATGTGTTCTTTTAAAGAAGAGAGTTTCTATTTTACACCTTTATTTGGACATTTCACTTTTTTCAAACACAAATTTAATTTGATGGGTGTTTTTCTAATAACGAGTTAAAAAAAAAAAAAACAAACAAAACAGGGTGGAGGAGGGAGCAAGTCAGATCCCATGTCAAAACACCATTTTTTATGATGTTTTACTTCTCAGCACCTCTCTTTTCTACAGAGTTCCTGCAGGGGTTTGCAGTATTCACCTATGCAAGGAACAACACACTGCAATTTTTCTTGCCTAATTTCCCTGTAGGTCCCCTCAAACTCTGTAGATCCCTTTTTGCAAGGATAATCAGTTTTCAGTGGCCTCTCCTCTGCTTATTAATGCAATGATCTTAATGAAGATGTTGAGTCCCTTGAATAAGGAGATGGGCAGATAAGGAAAATACGTTCTGTCCACCCTGTACCTAAACAAACTATAGCACCACGGTCTAACGCACAACATAATGTAGTATTTGTAGTATGGCAGATAATAAAAAGAAATGTTGAAAAGCTGTCATACTTAGGAATAACTTCTTTTGCATGAGTATGAGGCTGAGAGTTGCATATGGAATAACAGCCACTTGATAGGGGTGTTCTGAGTGGTGGGCTTTGAAAAAGAATTAGAGTTTCCATAGGGAAATAGAAGATCTTTATCTCCAGGAGAAGAAGAATTCTTTGAAATACTTGCCTTGAAAATACAAAAAAAAAAAAGCTGTGATGATGATGATCATAAATTTTTAAATCCCTATGTGAGAGGTCTTTCCCACAGATCTGATGGAGGGCTTTTTATAATTTGTAATATTTGTAATAAGAATGTCAAAATGAGAAGCTTGACTTAGAGCACATTTATCTAAATTTCATCTGTCTAGAAATTTAACCAAGTGAAAATGAAATAGTTTCTGGTTTTCATAATCTCATTTATTATGTTACATGTTACAGCAGAGAAATATATCCTGTGATTAATATTTTCAAAAAAAGCTCATACTTGCAATTAGGCACCTGCACAAATTTTGCAAATCTTGAACTCTTGCTGGATTCCATCCCCCTTGGAGACATGGGTAAAAATATTTTTATTTTGTTGTAAATTCACTCAATTTCAGTACAGAACAATGCAACTTTGAAAAATGAATAGGTGATGCATAGGAGAAACAAGTATAACAGACCTGTCTGGAATACAGAATTTAGCCCCCAGCCATCTGTCTTTTGCTTACACCTAATTTTAAATACTGCTGTTAAATTAAAAACCAGTTATGAGTGGATAAGTGGAGATTGCAGAAGTGGGCCTTGTGATTAGGTAAAATCAGATTTATTTTGAAGCTTCTTAAAGAGAATATAAATTACACAAAACTAACTTTAAAAAATACTTCCTGTTAGTAATTTTGTCAATTTGTTTGGTTGGTTGGTTGAGTTTAGAGTTTTCTTGTCCAATTTTTTTTTTTTATCAGTGAAATCATCCTGATTTAAATCATCCTGTTTTAAGTTTCTTCAGTGTAAATCCTCATGAGATGTAGACTTGAACTGTAATACTCTAGACTTTGTTATTGTTATTCTTACTATAATCTGTGGAATCACTCCACATGGAGCTGCAATCAAATTCTTGTTCCTTATAATTTAGCTTAACCAGATAACAAAACTTCTGTTTCTATGAGAAAGTCTTTAAAGTGTTAGAAATAGTGATACTTAGATATTAAGAAGAATTTTATTTGACTTTTCTTTTTGAATTCTATTCCTTTCTTATCTAATATGGAATATACCATCCAACATGTATTTCTATGGGAAAAAAAAATCTAGTTTTGCTTTTTTTATCTGTTATCTGCTTTAGATGTAATGAATCTATTTAACAAAACCATTTTTGACATATGTCTGGATTTTGATTTTGGCTTAATAGCTGGAGAATTTGGATCTTCAGAAAGTCTTTGAAATTATCATATATTTTTAAAATGTGTAATATTAGAGATTTGCATACATTAACATTAGCATATATTAACATTACTTTTCCTTAGATATTATCTTTTAATGTATGAGAAACAGTTCCTTATATTACTGAAGTAATAAACAACTTAGATTAAAACTTTCTCATATTGTTGAACAAACTACAATAGAGTAATTTATGAGACCCATAAAACTAATTTTAGGGGTTTTGTATCTTAAATTTTTTCTCTACTCTAGGTTCAACACTGCAAGGCAAAATGCCTTTACTGGTCAAAGCTAGAAATAAATAAATTAATAAAACAAACTATTTATGTGAAAGAGACAGTTATTAATAAATAAATGATTCCTGGAAGGAATTCAGCTTTCAGCCCTCACTGAGATAAATGAATTTAATAAGCTAAGAAATATTGTAGGTCAGCACCATTAGGAATCAGCTGTTTCTGAAGGAAGAGAAGTTAATGAGTCCTGAGGGCAGAAAACTTAATTTGTTTGTAACAAAAAAAGAACAGTTTAGTGGTCAAATTTCTTGACTGGGGAAGAAGCTTGAATTTGATATTGGCAGGAGTGAGAGTTTGTAGGGGGTTACAGTGTGTTTGCAGTTTAAGGTCATTAATTCACTGAATGTGACCACAGCTGGTGTCTCACAGAGTTTCTTGACAGCTCTGAGAGCAGAAAGAGGAGAAATCTTGTGGCTGTGTCTGTAGAGATGCCTGCAGCAGTGCCAGGAGTGTGTCCAGAGACACTGCTCTGCCCTTTGCAATAAAATCTCCTCCTTGTTCAGGGAAGATAAAGTCTCCAGAGACCTGCCTGAAGTGTTTTAACTTTTTCTCCTCTAAATGATTAATGCTAACAAAAATCTTCAAGATTCAAACCTGATTAGGTTTGCATATTTGAGGAGAGAGTGGTGGAGCTAGCACAAGGTGCATCTCTGAATTCAGGTGGATTATGCTTCTAAGTGTCATTTGAGCTTTCTGATGAAATGCTAATACAAGCACATTTTCAGATGATTGTCTCAAAAATTTAGTCATAAATTATTTTTTAAAGACTCCATATCTAGCAGGCAGTCTAACCCATTATATATCAGGTTAACCTCTTGAGAAATACAAAATTATCTTGAAAGCTGTGAAGAAAGCCTCAAGAGCTGTAGTTGTATCAGAACAAATTACCTCCTGAAAAAATCTAAAATAAACACTTGAATTTTCAGTCAACAAACCTGTAAAAAGAGTTTGTGTCAATGTAATTTTCTGAGATGAGACTACAGTAGATTATTTTGATAAGATAGGTGACAAAAATTCAAATGTTCCAGTGAGTCCAAAGCCTAATCTAGCATGCTCTGACTCTGTAGATCCAGCCTAAAAAAAGTTGTCAATAAATATTTTTGATTGCATACCCCCTCCAAATTTTTCTGCTTATTCTGTCTTGAAAAATAAAGACTTGCAAAATCATTTAGTATAAAAAATAACAGAAGAAAATACTTCATCCCAAACACACACAAAATAAAGAGAAACAATTGCCTTCTAAAATGATACACTGCGTTTCAATATTTGCCTGTTTCAGTTTACCAACTCCAACTTTTCGCATCCCACAAAACAGTGCTGTCAGTGGAAGGTTAATTTGAAATTTGTCTTCTTCAAGCTAATTTTAAAGCAACTTTAAGTTGTATTGGTAATCTATTGTGATTCTTCAAAATTCAGATATCCTAAGATTGCTGGTTCTCCATTTTTCTTTAATCTCTGACTTCCAATAAGACATCTGAGTAAATAACATGTTATTTATTAATAATAAATTGTATTAATACATATTCTGTGAATCCATTACTTGCTGCTATTCAGCTCTATGAAATGCTGAAGATATAATAGCATCCACTATCAATTTGCTAGTTCATTTACTTAGAGACACATGCACTCTCCATATTTAGAGGAAAACCCAAACATGTTTTTTACCATTTGTGACTAAGCACTAGTAGTCCAAATTATTGTTTCACAAATATTTGCTATTGCCAGTATTATGTTTGGCTAGTCACCTTCTTTGACTTGCAAACTTCTCTCACAGTAACAGATATTTCAGGTAGTTTTATTACATGCCATCTCCATTTGTATCATCTATAGAGCACATTCCTCATGCAGAAAGTGGAAGCTGCTTTTATCATTCAAAATCAGGAAGGCAGCTACAAGCCAGAGTCATCAGAGACTGCACAGACTGCAGAAAATATTGTCTTTTTATGGTAGTCAGTTGCCTGTTATTCACAGAAGATTTACTACAGTGAAAGAGAAAGCTCTTCAGAATAACCTTTAAAGTGCTGTTTCCACAAAGGATGACTTGAATTCTGACTAAGGCTCTCTAAGTTCTCCAGCAGTGAAAAGACCAGGAAGGGAGATTTGAATCATGGGCCTTTATGCCCATGACACATTACCTTCCAGATATCACCATTCACACTTCAATCTGTCAAATGGCACCATGGGGAGCACAGGCTAATGCAGTCATCTCCTGCTAAGGACATAATGTCAATGATTTTATCCTGTCATGCACCCAAAAGAGAAATATGGTTAAAGATAACCTCTGAACACTTACCACAGAGGTGGACCATGAAAGGCAAGCGCTGAAACACCGTGCAAGACTTCTATTGAATATATTCTTTCCTGCTAAAATAGCTTAAGGCTGGATGGATTTGTTACCAAAATGGAGTTAATGGGATTTAAAACAATGTACAGACAAGGTTGTCTTGTTTAAACTGCAAGAATGCCTGGACCTTCAGTACAAGTGTGAGGTCTGCAGTTAAATCTCAATAATTTTGAACATTACCCCCAGAAAACATCAGTCCCTATTGTACGAAAAGCAGTTTTGCATTTGAAGGTAAGTTTCCAGAGGAACTATCAAGGGTCTCTTTGCAGCTGCTTTTGTTGGGTTGATATCTACTGCATTTTACACCATGACCTGGAAAGAGAAAGCCAGCTAAACCACTTCAACAGAAGGTAATGGAGACACTGGGTCAGACCTTATGTTCTGCTCCAAATGGTTTTTAATACTTAAACAAACTATATTTAAAATTATTTAATCTGTTAACAGGATTTTTTTTTTCGAGGGGCCCTTGGGTTTGGTAGAATTTGGTGTTGAACCATGAATCCATTCATAATTGAAAAAAAATTCATCTTTAAATGTTGTTTTTTCAGCAGGTGAGAATCCATGTTGCGCTGCTCTGTGGTTGACTAATAATGGGCTAGAGAAACTCTTAGTTGGTCTAAGAAAATCAGGCCTGTTTAATTTGGCATATCTGTGTTTCCATGTGCTGCTATAACTCCTTCTTCTCCATCCCCCTCAGTAACATTTTAATACTTTGTTCAGTTCCAGCAGAGGACACAGGCAAAATATAGTTTTATTCAAGGTTGTTGAAAATAAATGTTTGGCCAAGAAAATACGCAGTATCAGTGTTGAAATGTGAAAAATAATAACAGGTGGGTTTTTTTGCAGTATGAGACTACTTCCCTGGGGAAGAAAGCATTTCTCAAATGTACCAAGAGCTTTGTAAGCTCTTCCCATAGGTTTGCCCATCAAGGCTGGTACTCATGAGATCTAAAAACAATGGAAGCATACTTCCTTAGCTGTGATGTCTGACAACTGCCTCTTTGCCTCTAGACTCCCAGTGGGAATCAGGTCAATTGTGTAGTGACAAATTAATTATTGTGTGATATCTGGCTGTTTTATCTTCATAATTTCAGTTCAATTCCCCAGAGGAGTCATTTACATCATGAGGAGACCAGCACTGTTGAAGAGCCCATTGCAAAGCAGAGGCTTTCACCATGAAGAACTTCCTTTTTGAAAAAGAGATTAAAAGCTTTGGCAGAAATGCTGCACTTCAAACCCTCATCCATTTCTGCTAATAGATGCACAACTTCTCTGACCTTCTCCAGGTAATTATTTGCCTTGAAGGCTTCTAGTTCATAGAGAGCTGGCTTCTCTTCTTTCCAAAGGGGAGGGACTCTTTCATAAGGTTTCAGCAGGATGACAGAGCAATACATGAAAACAGCCTGTACTCTTTGCTCTGTTTAGATTAGAGAACTTCCACATACCTTCCTTTACTTTATAAATAGAAATTTTTAGAAGAATTCTGTTGAGGTTCATCTTATTTTATTAAAAACACACACACACACACACCAACCCCCTTTCCCCCACACCAATCCCTATTTAGGGTTTTTAAGCTGTTTCAGGAACTAGACAGATTTTGGATAATGCACTACAGGAGTTTTGTGAGCAGAGTTTTGTGAGTGAATCATAAGACCTCTTAACAAGAGAGACCCCATTGTGAATACCTGACAGACAGCTGACTGCAGGCAACAGAGTGACCACTTTACCAGGGCAATATGAAAAAAAAAATTGACTTTTAGATAGTGACAAACCATGTATTTCTGATTTAGGTCTAATACAACAGAATGGACTCTGTTTCTCTGAAGTTATTTCCTTGAATGGATCTTTAAAGGATATATTATTAGACTGTCCTAATGCAAAATGATCAGCTGAAATTAATCTCACTAATGAGGTTCATTTGTTCTTTGACAAAGCAATAAATAGTTTTCTCAAGAAAAAACTTAACTAATAGTTGAGCCACAGCCTTATAATTAATTTTTTTTCTCTGGTGGTAGCAAGCATAGAAACAAAAAGTAAATTTTTCATTTGTTCATCTCTTCAGAGCAACTGTTTAGCACAGATATGCTTGATTAATGGATTTAATTTGTTCCCTTCTCCTCTAGTCAGTTTTCATATTACACTGGTTATCAGAGGATGGGACAATAATGTGGCTACTCTCATTGTACTGTATTCCATCAGTGTCAGGGCTGCCTTCTAGCTCCAGGTCTGCATCTTTAACCTTTGCAGTCCTAGGGAATCTTTCATCAATCTGTGTTACAGTCACCTTGGGAAGGAAAAGCAGAAGCACTCAGTCAGCATTTACAGGTAGTAAAGTGTGTCATTATTTCTTACAAAATGCTGGCAGCAGTCTACCTTTCATTTCCCACAGAAATATGATTTGTGAGATCTTAACCAGCCCCATGGTTAAGAGAGGAAAATGTAAATTAATCGTCTGCTTTCTACTTGTATGTTTTATTTATATTTATGTGTGTGTGTAAATGTATAAATCATGTGGGTTTTTTAACCTCATGGGGTATATAGATATAAATATACACACACTATATTTTGCTGATTTCAAATCTGATTACTGTTACATACTTATATTTTGTATGCCTGGTTCAAGCAACATCATAAAAAACAAGACAGACTTCAAAATCATCCATTTCACAATGTTAGCTCCCTCACAGCAGAACAGATAAAATCAGAGGGACTTGCTAAAGTTATCCCAGGATTCAGGCTAGAAAAGGGCTGCATAATTACAAGGTGCCATGTTCCTTCAATTTCTGTTATACTCAAAAGGAGTTTTACAAAATTTAGTGGGAAATATATTGCTTCTGTAAACGACATGTTACTTGCTTATGTAATAAGTCCAGTTTAAAAGATCATTAAGAACTACTGAAATTAAAACCTGTTTTAGAGTGCCACTACGGGGATGCATCATATACATTCTTCAAGGAAGATTTCATGAAACTGGGAAAAATAATTGTGGTGAATTTGTGGATTTGTGATTTACATCCAGATTTTGTGATTCAGCAAACTGTATAAATTAGTTTTGTATTTCCTGAGATGTCAGATGCATTTCAGTACTGGACAGCAGTACATATATTTACATGTGTTCTGATTTCAATAGTGTAGAAATGCTGTAAGAGACCATCTAGGCCACAGAACTTGTACAATATAAGTAGACAAGAACAATTACACAGTGAAAAAAAGAGCTGAGGATGACTTGCCCAAAGTCCCAGAGCAAGCTGGTGTCACAGCCAAGTGTGAGCTTGAGATCTGGATCCTGCTCAGACATGACTGCCTGTGTTGCTTCTATTTAAGGGCCTCCTGCCCATGTTATTTCTGACATATTTCATTTAGGAGGACTTAAAAATACAAAGATGCTCACTAGACATTTTAATACTTGTTATATTAGGAGGAAAAACATCTGTTCTGCAGAGTTTACCTTAGAAGAACCATATATATTAAAACCTTCATTTGTCAATGACAATAATGGCCTGGGAAATTGTGAAATATTGGGGCAGGTTTTTTCTCATTCATCAGGATCACACCAATCATTTTGTCTATTTCAAAATGTGAGTGTCAATTAATATATTTATGAATTTAACTTTTCATTTGTCTGACCCCATGGAAAGTGAAATTGTGAAATGAAAGTTAAAAACTACAAGATTCATGTTAGATATTTTCTTACTCCGATAATTTCATTATGATGATGACATCTAAAGCCAAATGAAAATGAACAAATGAAAAATTAAACAAAATAGAAGGTTATCTAACAATGAGATAATTTAGGAGCAATTTTGAAACTAATATTGACCAGGGTGATAGTTTTGAAAACTGTCATTCTAGTCCTTGGTTTGGTTTGTTTGGGGTTTTTTTTGGTTTTTTTTTTTTTCTTTAATTTAGCAGATTATCTTGTGTTTGTTCTATAAAGATTTTTTTTCCTCTCACTCCATTAAAGACTGTTTGGTTTTCAAAGGCAAGATCAGGATGGTCACACATATTTAGTTCTGATTTTGAAGCAAATTAGCTTTGGTCTTATTTAATCAGGACTTTCTCTTGTCTCAGTGAGTATACAAGAAACTCCACAGGAAATAAGTAGTCATATTTTATCTATGGTGTATTATTTTGCTTGGTATAATGTACATTAAAATGTCTATTGAAAGTCTATTTAAAAGTAGGGTCTATTTAAAATTTCTGTGCAATTAATTTTTACTTTTGAAAGAACATAGTATACAATCGAGTAAGGCTAGCATTTTTTCTATAATGTAAATTCCTATTTGTGTAAGTTTTCAGGGAAAAACCAAATCTGGAAAAACATTTTAATAGTTGAATCTTGAAATTATAGAAATATTACAGATAACAGCCTTTTAATAGAGTAGGTTTTAAACTACCAGGATTAATTTACTTTTATTACCTTTTATCACTTGCCTTCAAGGTTAGCTTTACAACTAATGTGGTTGACATAGGGGAATTGAAACAAAACTGTGAAAATCAACACAAAATAGCCAAAAGCTGATAGCTTTTGTAAGAAGAAATTAATGGACCTTTCAAGCAGACAATGCAGTTTTAAAGATCCCATCCCTTGTCTGTTGATAATGGCTGCACACTGTTACAGAACAGAAAAAAGAAGCAATCAAACACAGAAAGGCAAAAAAAAAAAAAAAACAACCAAACCCAGATTTCTGATTATGTGTGGCTGGTAATGCTGCCTCACTAAGAGTTTGTAAAATAAGAGCCCTTTGTTCATTCTTAAAATTGCCTGAGTTGATCTCTGCCTCAGGCTGAAGTCTTCCAAGATTACCTGAGCCAAAAGAGCTCAGGGCTTTCTAAGAGCAAGGCACAATTATCTTCTACAGAGCCAGAGAGAGGAACCCAGGTGGGTTAGGGAGAGACTGACACGAGGAAATATTTTATATGTCTCCAGTTAACTCACCTGAGTCTTTCTACAAATGTACCATAACTCTTTCTTGTTTTTAAATAATCGATGAGTCGTAGATGTTTCTTTTATTCCAACAGAATTTCAACAATTTGGAGGCCACCCTACAGGCATGCTAATGAATTCAGTGAATATTTGCATGCAAATTTTTTACTTGCTTCCTATTTTGAAACGAAAAAGAACGACCCACATTCTGAAAAGTCTGATGTGGATGTGGCAAATTACTCAACTTCTTCTCAGCATGAGATCTGAAAAATGTATTGAAAAAAACCACAATTATGTGTGATGGAGCCCTGCTCTGCTGGGCAAGGCTGAACACCTTCCTGGCCATGGCAAGCAGTGAATGAATTCTTTATTCTACTTTGCTTGCATGTTGAACTGGTTTTATATCAGTCCATGAGTTTTCTCACTTTTGCTCTCTCAATTCTTTCCCCATCTGATTGTGGATAAGTCACTGTGTGATGTTTAGCTGCCTACCAGGGTTAAACGGCCAAAAAAAAAAAAAAAAAAAAAAAAAATCATGTTGAGTTCTACACAGTAACTAGGGAATACAATAAAAGTACTTTTATGAGTAAATGCCTTTGGCTCCTGTAGGTAAAAATGGAGAATAACACAGCAATTAAACTGTAATTCACCTCTTTTCCTAGCTGTGCAATAAATAAGTTTGCCTCAAAACCTACAAGTTCCAAGCTAAGGAATGCTTTATAAGATTATCTCAGGGATGTTTTTTCTCGTGTAGCACGGGTGTGTACATGTGCCCCTGAGCACACCACTAAGTATCTCTTCCAACTCTGTCATTAACATGAGCACTAACAAGCTTGGAGATGACTCAGTGAAAGGTCAGGTTCTTCATTAAACCCACTTGTCAGCCACTGGAGGTTTTCCAGTGACGGTGAGCTATGACACAAACAACCCAATTTACATTGTACTCTGCACAATTAACTCCAGGAAATTAGAGGCAATATAGGGGGATAACTGAGGAACTGGTCAAGAAGAATTATATACATCTGTACTAAACCAAAGTGCCTCAATGCCCTGGCAATTAAAATAGAAGGGACCAACAGTGTCCAGCAGTTTGAGCCTGTAGTCCTTAGTCAAAAAACAGGACATCTTTTCTCAGAAGAGTCAATGGAAATCAGAAAATCTCCTGCCATGACCACTAGCATATTTCCAATCACTAAAGAGCAATTCTCACTTGGAAAGACTGTAAAAGGTGCATTTTGATGCAATCTATTCCTGCTGTGTGTCCCATATAACCAGTAACCCTAACGGTGAAGCAAATACTGTGTTTCTTCTATTTTCTATTTAAATACTCCAATCTGGAACTTTGACAGAGGTGGTCACAATCCTGAAGGCAATAATTCCCTTTTAATGTTCTGTTGCAAAATCCAAGAATAAAAAGAATGAAGGGGTTATTGTTAATTTGAAGAAGGCAGGGTAAAATTCAGTTTTGATGTAGGGCCAGTTGTTATGCTTATTATGCTTGTATTTGGAAGAGGCAAGGCAATTTCTTGGATGCTTATCTTAAATTTTTTCCCTGTTTTCAAAAGAAAATTAACTATTTTCCTGCCAGAAGAAGTGCTGTGAATTTTATTTGAAGGGAAGAAGTGCAATTTTTTGCTATAACCTACTTGTAGTACCACAAATACACATAACACTAAAACCCACAATGCAGACCCGGAAGCCAATGAAAAAAAATAGAGTTTGATACAGTAAAATTGGGAAATTTGTGTATTTATCTGGTATAATAATTTATTTTTTAAATAATTTCATTTTCTGAAACCTGGTGCAGATGAAAGATGAATTCAAGCAACCTCAGGCTTCCTGAACTTTTTTACAATACCTGAGAATAGCAAGCCACTACTAAATGAGTAAGATTAGTCTAAAGAATACTGTTGTAAGACTGAAATTCAGTTCTCTTCTCTACCAAAATTTTCTTTGGGAAAAAAAAATCAATTAGCATTTCCTTACTTCTCCAGATACCAAGAACACAATTTTCTGACTTTAATATTATGTGACAGCAATGGAGATTGAAAGGTTTTAAGCTATTATACTGGTGGTGGAATATTCATTATGAAAAATAGTAATATTTAGTTTAGGTTGTTTTTCACAAAATATTCTATGAGTAGCTCACAATACAAGTTTTAACAAAAATATCTCAGTTTATTTTGGTTGATTGGTGTTTATTGCATAAATGTACATTATGGAATTTTAAAAAGTTGGTAGGTGTCTATAATTTGCTATTTCTGCTGTGGTTTGGTTGCTGTTAAACCCCTGCACCCCTGACCCATATCAGAAATAGAAATAAAACTTGTCAGCTGACTTGTTGAGAATACATTGCATACATTAATTCTGGTTTCTTCTTGTCTTCTAAATGGAGCTTCTGGTAGTGGTAGATTTCTTTAATATCCTAAATAATATTTCCTGGATTTTATATGAACAGAACATTTCCCTGACACAAGCAGAATAATTGTGATGGGTGGAATCCCCTTAAACTAGGATTGCTGGAAAGGAGCTCATTTGAACACACTTCTCCGTTTTGTTCCAGAAGTTTCTGATTACATCATTTAAAGAACATGGAGTTAAGTATTCCAGGAGGCACTGGTAAACAAGAGAGTGAACAATCAAAGTCTCAAAACATTTGAAAGTACTTTAGATTCCTAAACATTGTAAAACTTAGGTCCCTGCCATTCTTTATGATGTCCTATTTAGTGTGCAAACATGGGTATGCTGTTACAATCTGTGGTCTCATCTTCAGATTTCTGTGAAATTCCGTCTGGAAAACTTTCTTTTTAGTGCTTTTTGTAGTGTTAGTATTTAAACAAGAGGAGTAAACCCAGTGCCATTTGAACTAATGTTTTCACAATGTATTTTTGTGGATAACAAAGGGCTTGAGGACCTGCAAGACCTGAGGTCTTTTTTTTTTTTCTTCTTCATTTACATGCCAATGCCTTTGTGATAAAAGCTCCGAAGAAAAATATTTTCCAGACAGGCTTTTGTTTGGGTTATTTCACTTCTAACAGAGAAGATAATGGTTAATGTACACCTTTACACCGAGGTGGGGGAGATCTTGTCAAGGATTGCAAAGATAGCATGACTGGGCTCACAACATGTCTTCCAGCAACTGCAGTCCCTCTTATGAATGGGGACAGTGACACAAAGTGTGATAGGAGGCAGATTACCTGTGTCTCGCTGTCTTCTGCCAGCACATTATGTTCATGTCATGTTCTTGAATTTCATTTACAGATAAGCCCTGTGAGTAATTGTAGCATGAAACTTAAAATTGCAATCTACTTTTGATGTATGGAAACAGAGGGAATTGGATTAAGAGAATCTTTCAAATGACATTGCATGTTATTTAGCTTTTGAGTACATGTTTTTTTACAGGCACAGTTTTTCTCTACTTCTTCACTTTAAATGTTTTCAGTCTCCAATAGACCATAGCCAAAGGCAAGAGGAATAACCTGGACACCAACAAGCCCTTGAGTGAGTGGGTTTCCCCTTAATACATCAAGTCCTAATGGTTTTGCAAGCCTGGGTGGTATTGATGTATAACACATAATGTTATACATTATCCTAATGGTCTGAATGCCATTAATATTCTACCTTAAGCACCAGTAATTACCATTCAAATGATATTTTACCTAAAAGCAACATCTGAGTAGATTCCACCACCCCACCTTTCTCCCACACATCTCTGTCAAATGTAAGAAGTGATTAGAAAATGGATTATATGATTTCCTAGTTGTTCTTTAAAAAAGCTTCCCAAAACCCCTGTGAAATACAACAAGCAGAGCACTCCATTTGAATGTAGTACACTTCATTTTTCTGCCTAAGGAATAATTTCCAGATTTAACAAAAGAAACTCAGTTTGCACAAAGATGTCATAAACCAGGGTGATGTTGTTCTGCAACACTGACAAAATTTTAGGACCTCTCCAGTTAACCTGTGTGCAAGGAACCCTGGTGAAAAATACTGATCTTGGGTTTAGTAAAAATTATCTCCCATCAACCTGTCTGCTCTGAAGGATTAGAAGTTATGTGAAACTGTGAAAATGGGAATTTGTTGAAAAAATCTCAATTGTTGTGTGTGTTTGTAAAGGTTTTTTTGTTGTTTTGTTGTTGTTATTGTTTGTTTGCCTAAGGTTTTCTCCTTTTTTTTTTGTTTGTTTTTTGTGTCTTTTTTGTTGTTTTTTTTTCTTGTTTTTTTTTTTTTTCAGGTTTTTAAAGGAAATCTCAGTTTTAAATGCGAAGATTTGCCAGAGATTTGATTTTGGAAGCTCCCTTCCTCATTTCACACTAAACATAGTCTATCTAGATAACATATCTTCCTGCTGTATCTTAAAAATTATTCTTCCACAGAATATTCATATTTGTTCAGAGCTATGAAAGACAAGTATCTGACTTTAGACCTGAAGTTAGTAATTTCCTCAGTCACAGCAACATAAAAACCCATAAGGGTCATGATAGGAAATTGCTCACTTAATGATGTTAAGAGCTGAAATTTCACATCATTATAAAGAACTGTTAGGGCAGAGTTGTTTTGCAAGCAGCTACTTTCCTCTCTGATGTATTTGCTTTGCTTTGGGAATTAAAAGTTATCTTTGTATGTAACTCGTGGAAAGATGAATCACTGCGCAGATCCCCTCTTGCAGACAACAAATGAATATTGCTGAAGCATTTTATTGCATTATTGCTACTCTGTGCTGCCTCTACCATTTCACAAATACCATTAAACTGAAGATCAGTCATAATATATGTAAGATTTAGCATAAAGGGTAGTTAACATGTGTATATTTTCCATGCTCAAGCAGCAGACCTGCCCCTCTGGAATGTGTATTTACAAACAAATCCACTTTGCTGGCAGTTATCATTGCACCCAGTGAGCCCTGCATTCACTTCTTGGCTGCTGTAAAACTGCTTCTCAGGAAAATAATTTTAGTGAGTTGGACTTGCAGTAGCTACATGTTTTCTAATGATGTTTAATGACTGATGCTGGGTTTTATCTGTCACAGAGAATGACTTGGATACCTGCAATTCCTACAGATTTCATCAGAAGAGAGATAGTGAGAACACACTTTATTTACCCTGACATTGATGTTTGGGCAATGCCCTGATACACAACACTCAAGTCATCAGGAAAACCTGAAATGAGATTAACTTTTGTTTTGAAGGCCTCTGAAAGTTCCCTTCTAGGGTTTTTTAGGCTAAATGCATACTGTCCTGTGGCCTTAGTCTCAGGACTTCACAACACCTGAAGTAAATTCTGAGGGTTCTTTCCCTGGGACTGCTGTAATGATTCAGTTTGAGGTGACCAGAGATTTTCTGTATATTCACTTTCAAGAATGTATTTTCTGCAAGGCAAATTTCAAGGCACTGTAGTTGATAGAATGTCCTTTGTTTGAACCCAAAGACACAAATATATATAAACTTATCATAAATGTCCCTGTATGTCATCAATTTCTAAAGTATCCTTTAGGTTTTCTGTTGCAAAACACCCTTCCTGGCATGTTTGTCCTGCAACGCTGTCGTCTCTAGGTCTTGAAAATCCTAATAAAAGATTTGTGCACCTCATGCCACTCAGGGGATCTTGCAGCTTGTCAGCAAAAGGGAGAAAATGCAAAACAGTGATACAGAAAAATGATAGCACATCCTACTTATGTATGACATTTTTTCCTTTCCATCCATCTTAAAGTGCAAAACTAGTATTACCCCCAATCTCAGATTCTGCTAAGCATGACACAATTTGATCCTTTGATTAAAAAAAGTTCATTCATAACTGCATGCTTTGTAAAACTCATGTAAAGGATTCCTGAATGAATGGTATGAAATATTTTTCTTTATATATTCACTTGAAGATAATGAAAATTGCTTGAGAAATTTTCCATAAAGACACTTAAATATATTGGGATTGATATTTATCTGATTTAAAGCTTGCAGAACACGGGGTAAATCTTTGATGCAAACGTACTTTTGATAAAATCTTTATTGCTTTTGAAGGTCTTCTTTCATAAATATGACACATTCTAAGAGTAAGTGTGTTTTACAGTAGTAGTAGTAGACAGCCAAAGGTAGGAAATCCTTTGCATTCCTTTGTGTGAGTTTTATTATTTTATGGGTGTTCTCTCCATGCTTATTCTGTGGTTGTGAACTATAAAATAATGACAAAAAAATTTTGTTTTGTTTTTTTCCACCTTTGTTTCTAAAAATCAATTTCCACATGAAAAATTAAAATCTTGATTCAGGGTTGTTTTGCTGGTCAAAATGAGAAAAAAAAAAATATGTGAAACCTGAATCAGATTCCTGCCTCCTAGCCAGAGAGTATCTTTTAGTGTTTGTGTGATGTAGCTCTATTACTAAATAACAATTTTCTCTCTCTGATATTGAGTCTGACAATATTGCTGACCCCAATTTTTCTTCCAGATCTTTCTATGCTGAATGAAGACAGTCTGCACCTTGTCTAATATGAGCTAATAACCTCATTGAGCTCTTTTTCAGGCCAAGGCCAAGCAAAAAGTTTTAGGGTTGCAAATATAATCTATTTAAACTTAACTTCAGTAATTTTGATGGAAATTATTTTGGAATTCTCAGTACAAGTAACAGAGCAGGAACTTGGGAGTGGTTGATGGTGTTAAGTAAGAAGATGGTCATACCTGGTAATCATCAAGGACAATGACTTCAGCTGTGAATTTCTTGTCCTGCCATGGAAATCATGTAAGTTCTTTATATGGATGGTCCTGTACCCCCTCAGGATGAGTGTCTCAATGGCCTCTTGTCTTTGTACTTGTAGTTTCTATAGTGCCTGACTTTTCTTCAAAAGTCTACATTTGCTTACATTGAAATGAACCCCCACATTTGAAGAATACTGGGTAGGGGGTGCAGAAAAATCCTATTAAACTGCCATTCCACTACCACTAAACAGAACACTTATGAAAGAAGAAATTCAGAAACACTTGCTTAATTTCCCTGCTGAAACACAAACATTGTCACATATATATTTACCCTCCTATAGTATCAGGAGAGTTTTATACTGGGATTTATCAAGCTGGGTCATTGTTCCACAACTGTTTTTTTAACTTTGCCTTAACTATCTATTTCTCCAATAAACATTGTCAGGAATTTTAATCAAAGCAAATAAGATGGACCATTGGCTAACAGATCTTGAATTTTTAGTAGATGTCCAAACTCTAAGTTCGTGGGGACTTAGGAGACAGTGAAAATATTTCATTACAAGGGGAAACCTCCCAGAAATAGGGAGTCTGAGTTCAACACATGCATGGTGGAAATAATAGCTATAAATCTAGAAGGGAGTTTTACTTTTACAGATCTATTTTAAGTCCTAAATAAACCAACTAAAGTGTTATTTCTCTTATTAAACACTACACCAAACAGACCAAAGGAAACAATTCCTCAGGGTGGAAGTAGTATCAGACAGCATGTCTGTATAAAGTTTCACTCTGTAAAAAGAATACATAAATTCTGACAAAAAAGAAATTATTATGTAAATAGAAAACCAAGGAACTACATCCCTCCAAACAAACATTTTTGCTCAAATATCTATATCTCTTACACTTGTTTTGTACAGATGTGTCCATCCATAAGGATCATTCTTTATTGTAAATCCTAAAACCACAATACTTGACATTTTTTTTGTGATCATGATAACAAGTTGACAATTAAACACTGGCTTAAACAATACTTTAAAACCAATTGTTGAAGTAAAAAAAAAAAAAAAAAAACAAACAACCTGCTTGTTTTCCTTTTTTGAAGAGAGGAAAAGGATTTAAGTACCATTGCTCATTATAAGTATGTTCAGGAGAAATAATCTCACCTAACCTTGCAGTTATTGTTGTGGGAGCCATAAATTTTTCTCTTTTCATTCTTTTAAGGGCTGATGCATTACCCATGAAAGTCAGTGGAAGGTTATCAGGACTTACAGGAATAATTTACTACAGCTAAACATCTGCTTTGTCTTCAGAGATATGTAAGCAATCAGTCATGTTTGAGTTTCATAATATGTTACATACTACTAAATGTACATTAATAAGAATTATGTGAGTATAATTTTTTTATTTTTAAAATAATACATTTTTTAAAGTATTGATGTAATAATTTGACCTGTAATTTATTGGATTGTATGAAAAAAAGACCATTTGTGTTATTTTGAAATTATTGAATGGAAAGAATTCTGTAAAGCATTATTTTACTATGAAAAAGCAGTGTAATATATGCTATTAATGTATTTATGAAAACTACCACAGTTATTGCTATAAAGTTTTAAAAATTTTGTCATTTTTTTCTGATTAAAATTTCCTTCACACCTCTTAAATAAGAGATTGTTGATAAGTAAATTTAAAAAAAAATCTGCATTGTGAAGCCAGAGAAATGCAGTGATTTCAGTACTTCACAGCACCTGAAGTACTTTAAGAATGAGACATTGCAGTTTTATATTTGCAGTGTAAATTACTGACAAGGAAAAACAGGTAGGACCATTCATAAATCTAATCACATTTAAAGAATGAATCTCTTTGAATCTCACTTTTTAGAGTTAAAGGTGGCAGTATAAATGCAAGCAGACTTTAACCTGCTATCGCAACCTTTTATCAGAAATTACATACAATGGTGCTTCAGGAAATGTTCGTTCTGAGGCCCACAAAATGGTCCAGATTTCCCTCTCTAATATTCCAGTCCATCTGGTAGGAAAGTTGTTGCCTCTCATTAAACTTAATGATATTTTCATAAGTTATTTGATAAGAGAGCAAGCCTTTCATAAGTCTTTTTCTGGTGGCCTCTTCTACCAAAATGGTACCTGAAGAATAAGGCTGGGAGGGCAGTATTTTCTTAATATTAAATTGCTGAAATATACCATGTATTTGACATTTGTGCCATGGTTAGGCTCAAAAAATACTGTATGTGGTTTGGCTTCTTCTTTTAATAAATCTGCTTTGGCTTGTATACAAGTGTGTTTACCTGCAAGACCTGAGTTACACACAGCTCTTTCTGTAAAGAAGAAACAAGTGTGTATCATCGTATTTTTCATCATCTCTGTAAAGAAGCACTCCATTTGTTTTCATTTTCTCAGTCAAAATGGGAGAAAATAACTAACTGAACAACCTAGCAGATGATCCAGGAATCTGTTGTTTTAGTTGTATACATGTTTGTGCTACATAAATTGGATCTAAAAAAAATAAAAAGCCCAGTAACAACAATAACAACAACAACAAAATTCCTCACTAAACTAGAATTCTTGTGTCTCTTTAGGGTAGAAAAAGGCAACAACTGATGTGAGGAACATCAGTTTCTCAAGATATTCTATTCCTGATTGTCCCAATTATAGTAGATAGGGACCAGAAGTGGTATTATACAAATAAATTAGATGAAAGGTAAGCTTGTGGATAAAAAGAATTGTCTGTTTTAACATAACTAGAAAATTTTAAGCCAAATTTCTCATAGATTTAGCGTACACAAGGCACTGGTTTTTCCCTTTCTGATCTGATTTGCAGTTAAAGAAATGAATGAAAAGAGCTTATTTTTCTGTCGGCTTTACAGTTTTTTCCAAGCTACATTTAGAAAGCTATTTTCCCATTGGAAACTGAACTTCTTCCTTAGACACAACAAAAATTCTATTTTGACCTGTTGGGATTGTATCCCCAAGCCCTTCAGTTATATTCTCCTACACAAGCATTTTTGTAGAGAGATGTAAAATTTTTGCTCACTCTTTTTCAACAGATGTTAATACCTGCAGTCTGGGAATACTATTTGTTCCTCTATGTCACCTCTGAACTGACTTGTTCAAAATCCTTTTAAACTTTAAATTGCAGAAAAAGTTTGCAAAGCAGAAAAAAAGTAGCATATAGTTTCACTTTGAACCAGTGTTATACAGGAGTTATTCAATGAAAGTGTTGAAGTAAAAAACCATATTCAGTCTGAAACTTGGCTGTGTATTTGGATAGACAGACTCCAAGTATGAAATTTAGAGACACAAGGAGTTTCTAGACTGAAAACCTCATAAAAAATCAGGGGTTTATTTGCCTCAATTTTGGGATCTCTGGTATATATAAAAAAGAAATTGGCTATTGGAAGACAGACAACTAGAATCCTCTGAAAGAAATCATGTCCCATTATGGGTTTTCATAAGGTATATGGAAAACTAGGGTGTACAGATTGAATAATTACATGTGAAGGTTTGTGTCAGTGTCCTTGCTCTGATGAAAATCCAGATGGCATCAGTAGATGAGTTGGCAGACTTCAGACCCCTTGAAAATAAATATAGGCATGGAGAAGCTATACAGGAACTTGAAAAGACAGACCAATATTTGGAAAAGGAAATCTATTAATTCAATAATTTCACAAATTATATAATCTTAAGTACTCTTATAGCTCCTTCAAAAGATGTTGTCCTCACATTGCCCTTCAAATCAGTCTAGAAAAAAGCTCAATGCTGGAACAGGAGCATCTATGGTTTCAGTGCATGCTCTCTACCATTCTGAGTTTTTCCCTTTCATGTACCAGCACATTCCAGTTTATTTGGTTTGAAGATGTCCTAGAGTGATTCCTCGAGTGACACCTGAAACAGTCTGGTATTTAAGCTGCTGTCTGGACACAAGCTTGAATTTACAAAAGTCATAATACATGAATTAGAGAAGCATTCTTATTGCCTATAATTTCCACATATGTTATCTAAACAGCAGAAACAAATACATCCCTTTATTCTGAATAAACATTTCTGATTTAGAGAAGGGTGATCAGTCTTGCAGGTCTGTATTTAGGGAATGCATTTGTTCCAACACACAGCTGGTTATCGAAATTTGCATGAGTAACAAGTTTCAAATGGGATATTTGTGAGTATGGCTTAGGTGATTTTGTGTGTCTTTCTTTTCAGACATATTGCCTAAGTATTTGAACTTTAGCTTTGAAAATTGCAAGAAAAAATATTGTTTAAAAATAATAGCAATAATACAGACAGTTTTCAAACCACGGAAAAAAGGAAATGCTTGTAGATGAAAATTACTTAAACATGTGTGAGGAGAGAAACTGTAGTTTATGTAAGTACAACTGAATGGTGTTTACCCAACCCACTCAAACAGAACAAAAAAGAAGTTGCAGCAGACAAAGCCTATCATAATTCACTTAATGTTTGTGTGAAGTGTCATCAGTTTGCTAGCATAGAAATCCTATATTTTTGGTTTATACTTTAGCCTTGGAGCAGCTTTCCCCCAGCTATGCAAAGCACTGATGCAGGATCTCCCCTCTTCCATACAAAGACAAGATGTTAGAGGAGACAGAACTGTCTTTTATGGCGAATTTATATACTCCCTGTTTTGTGAAATCTTTCCTTGCAAAGGAATATTGTGTGAATATTTCTATAATTTTCAAGGGTAATAATAACATAAATTTAAGCCAAAGAATGTGTGTGATTTGACTTTAACCAGGCACAGCTAAATTCAGTAAATACCAATGATCTTGAATATACCACATTGTTTACACTCCTGTGACAGTATAAAAGCTCTGTGCACGTGTATTATATGTGACTATAAAATAAATAACATTTAGAGGAGAATTTCTACATGGCGAATACTCATTTATTTTTAATGGCTATGTTGTGATGCATAGTAGATATCTGTTTTCTATTTTTACAAAAAGTGCACTTTCAGCTTCTAAATCTTAAATTAAACTGCCGTGGACTAATAAAAAAAAAGAAGAAATAAAGTCCACTGAAATAAATTGCCTCTGAAATAGATTTAAACTTTGCAAGAATTATCAGCCTCTTGCATCTAGTGGAGAAGGAACTACTGAATTCATATCTCAGCGATTACAAAAAGGCATTTCTGTATCAGTGGTACATGAGATTGCAGCACTCTGAGATGTCTGTAAAACCAAGGAATCTGTAGTGATAACCAGGGGAATTAGTAAGCAGATTAAGGGCTAGATTTCTTACCAGAGGGGCTAAAGTGTTCACAGTTACTCATACCATATTTTCCCCAAGTTCTCCTGTAAATGAATGCTCCTCGTTGGAACTAAGGATGGCTGAAGCTCTTCTTCAAGATAGATAAACTCAGCATATTGCAGGTGTAAGTAATTTTTGAAAGTCCATAGAAAGGGACAAGGGAAGGGAGGAAATGAGGAAAATTGAGTAGGCTGATATCTCAAAGTAGGCTGAGCAAACCTTGAAGTGGAAAGCAAGGCAAAATAATGACCAAAAAAAGAGTATTGTTTTAAAAATCCTTACCTGTTAACAAATAACAGGTTTATTTAGAAAATAGTAATTCTACGAGGAAAATAGAACCAAGAGATTTTCTTTTGTGGACAATCCACCAAAGAATGGCCTTTTACAAGAGAATTACCAAATTACTGCACATAAGGTCCTAATGAGACGCATGCAGATAATTCAACATCATGAAGAGACAATATTAAATTAAGAGACTCTTGGAAGTAGAGCAGCTTGCAATAAATTGAGACTGAATATCATATTCTCAACAAAATCTAGCTTAGTGTGCCTCTCCATCTCTTCCTTTATTGCTGATGCTTTGAGCTCAGGCAGCAGTTTCTTAGCCCAGCTAATAATTAAGGAGGAAGAATTGTGGAGAAACATTAGATACTCTTTAATCAAATGTTTAAGGTATGTAATAGACACTTATCTCCACTTCAGAGACACAGATTTGGGGGGTGGGCTGTTCATTGGATAAGGAATTGGCTGAAGGGACACAGCCTCTGAGTTGTGGTCAGTGGCTCTCTGTCCAGGTAGAGACTGGTGAGGATCTTCAGGGCTCTGTCTTGGGATCTTATAGCAGCTTTCCAGTACCTCAAGGGGGGTTACAAAAAAAAAGGAGAGTGACTTTTTACATGGGCATGTAGTATTAGGACAAGGGAAAATGATTTTAAACTAAAGGAAGAGATATTTAAATTAGATATTAAGAAGAAATTCTTTCCTATGTGGATGGTGATGACCTTTTCAACCCAAGCCATTTTATTATTATTTCAGTATGCATGGGTATTTTTTGCCTGTAATTTCTCAGAATAACAGCAACCTGAGCTACAAATGCAATTTTCAACAAAAAAATAGTAGTGTCTCCTAATTCAATGGATTTTATTTTCCCTGTTTTTCCTGAAATGTGCTATAGTGAAATGAACTAGCAAAAATGAGGCTTAGAAACAAAGCCTTGCTGCCATAACCAAGTTTTTAACAGGTGAAAGAATTATACAGCAGTCATCTGCTTTGCAGTTGTGATTATTATTGCTGAGAAAGAAACCCACAGCTCTCCTTTTGATCCTAGTCCCTGTTATCTGTAACATATAAAGGCAATAAAAGAAAAATTCAAACCTCCTTTGAAATCCACACAGTGGAAAGGCAGCAGCATTCCTATTTTTAGTCACAGTTAACAAGGAGGATACAAAATCCTCCAGTAAATTGTGCATGGCAAATAGCATTTGCAAGTTCACTTCCTATCTTCCCTTTATTATCTTTGGTGAAAGTGCAAGTGTTGCAAATGGAGAGTCACCACAATTAATTCAACAGTGTTACATGATATAAATATATAAGCCTTTATAAATATTATAGGAATAGTTATCTAATTATGTCTGTTATTTTAATTATGTCTATCAGTATGACCAATATTTATAAATAATTTATAATAATGTAAATATATAAACCAAATATTTTTATCTTTTGGAGTGTGGAACTTTATTAATTCACTTTCTTTACAACATGCTTTTTATGAATGAGGAACTTTGGCTGGCAAAGGGGCAATTAGTAATTGGTAAAGGCTGCCTGCTGAGGTCCAGTGCATGGCCATTTACTCAAACATCTGGGTCAGGAATACTATGAGGCTACTCCCATTTCAGAAAGTCTAATCATGACCTGAAGTGTTTATGTATTTGAGCTAATGATCATTAAACTCCAATGGCATCTCCTTATTCACTAATCATTCAGGTTATGTCTACACTAAAAATATGAACAGCTACGTTCTCAGGTTGCATTGCCATCAAGGTGTAAATATTGCTTTTCCCACAAATGGAAAGGTCTAAAAGGTCGAGTCCTAATACAGCTGGAATTTGGAGCTCCTCTCAGAGTCAAGAGAGATGAGCTTTGTGAGGACTTCAGTTAGTCTTCTTATAAAAATAAAAACCTATCTCAATTTGCTGTGGGAGCAGAAAAAAAATTAAAAATAGGCTAATCTCTCTTGTTGGCTTTTTCCAGGCTGAGCAGTCAAAGCAGGTAATTCAGGCTGCTTAAAAATTCATTTACATATAATTACCTTGAGCAACTCTGTTCTCAGTGGTACAAGGTTGTTATCTGGCATATGTGAAATGAAATTCAAATCCCTGATCTGTCTAACTTATCATATGCGAAAAGACTGTGCCCTAAATTTAAACAGTTTCAACAGAATCATTGCATAATTGAGTTGCATAGGTGGCCACTGAGGGGCATTTTGTCATTCCCCCTCCACAGAACATGGTCAATTTCAAACTTAGGTCCAACACTGAAGTTAGAGAGAGTGGTCCAAGCCTTGTCCAGTTGAGTTGTGAAAATCTCCCAGGGTGGAGAACAGACAGAGTCTCTAGCCAGCCTGTTCTACTGCTGTGCTGGAGGCCATAAAGAAAATTGTCTTTTTATACAGCGTCACTGCTGAGTTGGGCATGTTGCTTCTCTGCTGTGCACCCATGAGAAGAGTCTGGCTCCATCTTCTCCCTGACAGGCACCCCTTGAGTGGTGAGAGGATGCAGAGACACTTGGCTGGCTTTTCCTTCCTCTCATCAAGCAAAGTCAACATCTCCAGCATGTGCCCCAGAGCCTGTGGCTGTTGTCTGGACCCTCCCCAGGTTTGTGCAGCTTGAAAATGAACAGGCTCATGTTGAAAATGTCTCTGTCCATTTTAACAGGTCTGAACTTGATGACCTTTAAAGTCCCTTCCTACACAAACTATTCTACGACTCTACAGTCTTTCTGTCCCACTGACCAGGTTTTTCATCCATTACCAGCATAAAGCCTTTCCAGAAGCAGCAGTAATTATTGATAGAGGACTTTATAATGAATTTGAAAACAAAATAAAGCAAAGCAAAACCCAAACAACCTAACAAAACAAACAAGGAAAACCCCAGCCCAGGCTCCTTTGTTTATGATCTGAAAGAAAAGAGTTTTTCAGAAAAGATCCAAGGCTGTTAATTTCTATGGAATTTTTAAGTAGGCCACTCTTGCTTGGTCCCCCAGAACAGTGCTCCATACTATTTGAGATTCAAAAGGAGTTTTACAAAGGATATCATTTGTCTGGTCTTCTTCAAACTCCAGAAATCAATTGAACTGAATCTTTGGTGTATTCTGTGCACAGTAGTTCAGAAAAGCATGTGCTGCAGAAAGCTTAGTATGCAAGTGGGTTATGAATAAATTTCAAGCAAACAGTCTTATTTATTTAGGTTTTTAATCACAGGATTATTAATGAGAAATCCTGTCTGTGCTCACCATTTTTCTTGTCTACTAAGAATAGAACCATGTCGTTTATGTTTATTAGAAAACATATAACCTAAAGAAATGCCCTTCAGTCCCTAATTTAAGAGTAAATTGAGAGTAAAGACTACTATGAACTGAAAGTATGAAATATTGACCCATCCCTGAAAATATGGAAGATATGACTAAGAGAATATAAGATGAGTAATAATAGTGATCATGTTGTCAAATTAAAGTTTTAAAGCACTTATTTTCCTGTATTGGCTCTATTACCAGTTAAATGCAGTCAGGGCCAAAGAAAGCATGTCTGCTTCTTTATTTTCCTTGCCTTGTGACACCATGGGTTATGCTACACCTGTGGGTAAATTATCTGTACTGCCTATTAGAGAGGAAAATGGGCAAAATCAAACAAACTGTGACACATGCCATGTAACACATGTAAATTCTGTGAAGTCTAATCACCATACTATATTTCATGTTGACAGCTTATGTAGAAATTTTGTTGCTTGTCTATGATGGCAATAAATCCTGTGAATTGAAATAGATTCGAATTAATGTTTTCCAATTGTTTTCGCCACAATTTGGAGGATCACACTGATGCAAACCCATCCAGCTCTAATATGGATAAATATCTATATTACATTGCATGTGTGTGTGTTTATTAGCACTGAAGGTAGAAGAAAAATGAGGAAAAATGAGAGCAGAGGGCATTGGTCAACACCTAAATTACATTTTAAGTAATCTGCTCTATTTTATATTTTCTTTTACCCCATTCTTTTATTTTCTTTTTTTTTTTTTCTTTTTTTTTTTTTTTGTCAAAATTTTAATGTTTCCTTTCAAGGAGACAGAGAATAAGACAGATGCTCAGAATATGTGGATGAAAGAACTGGTCTCATAAGCAACAAGAGATCAGGAAAACCTCTTGAATTTTCTCTTTCATTCCTACACTTGTGAGTCTGTTTTAAACACAGCTGTATGTCAAAACTGGAACCTCCTGTCAGTCTACTGCTCAGGTTGGAGGCATTTAGCAGCTTGCTGTTTATCCAGCTATCAGAAGCTTTCTAGCCAATATGATCCCTAGTGCTTGTCATTGGTTTGGGTTTACCTTCAGAGCTGTATGGAAGAAAAGGTGGGGTCATCTGAAAAATGGATATTCTCATGCATAATTTGTAATCCAACTACTTGCCTTGCCTTCCTTCCCCTTCCCCTTCCCCTTTCCCTTTCCCTTTCCCTTTCCCTTTCCCTTCCCCTTTCCCTTTCTCTTTCCCTTCCCCTTTCCCTTCCCCTTCCCCTTCCCCTTCCCCCTTTTTCTTTTTTTTCTTTTTCTTTTTCTTTTTTTTCTTTTTCTTTTTCTTTTTCTTTTCTTTTTCTTTTTCTTTTTCTTTTTTTTCTTTTTCTTTTTTTCTTTTTCTTTTTCTTTTCTTTTTCTTTTTCTTTTTCTTTTTCTTTTTCTTTTTCTTTTTCTTTTTCTTTTTCTTTTTCTTTTTCTTTTTCTTTTTTTTTCTTTTTCTTTTTCTTTTTCTTTTTCTTTTTCTTTTTCTTTTTCTTTTTCTTTTTCTTTTTCTTTTTCTTTTTCTTTTTCTTTTTTTCTTTTTCTTTTTCTTTTTTGCCTGTGTATCACTGTATATTCCTTTGTATGTTTGTTTTGTTCTTCCTTTAAAAAAGAGTCATTAAATGCTAATAGATGTATATGCAATGGGGGAAAATCACACAGGTCCCAAAAGCACTTTTACAGTATTTATCTTTGTACTGAGAGACACCACCACCACCCCCCCCCAAGAAGATAAAATGAAACAAAGTGCATTTTGACAGAGAGAGGAGTACCAACATACTTGTCTTCTGGAACAGTCCCTTGGCTTTTCTTGTCTGTCAGGTCTATCCTTTAAAATGTTCACTATATTTTATGGACTGAGACTTCTTCAAACTTATTGTGGTACAATAGCACAAAGCTGAATAAGAAGATTGGTAGTCAGGGTTTTGTGACTTATTAGATAGAATTTGTCAGAATAGGTCTAAGCTTACTGATGGTCTAAGGATCTATTTAAAGAAAAGAAGCATTTAACTATATTTTAACTAAGTACAGTTACAATACAGTTAAATTAGATAGCAGTAATATGTTCTATCAGACCAAAGAGCAACAATGAGAAAAAAGCAAACACATTAAACAAAATACATATTTTGAAAGAAAGTCAGTTAGGAATGGAAATACGTGAATGCATTTAGTTCAAGTGTCACAATTTTTTTACACAGTATCAGTTAAAAAGGAAAATTTGTGTTTCATGTCTCAGTGTTTTTCATGTAAGGTGAAGGGGAGACATAACATTTAACCTGAACTCACTTAACACCATGTGTCTTACCTCTTGCTGTCAATGAACCTGTTGGAATTCACTATACCATAGCATAGATTAAAAAATTCCATATATCAAACCATACATTAATATCAGAGGCTGATACTCTTAATTTTCTGTAATTTTATTTCATGATAATGTAAGATTTTATGCAGCAAGCAAGGAGAGCTCTACTTAGCCAACACAGTGCATCTTTGGGATGGTTCCAGATGAAGATTCCTGTGAATTTCCTGTGCAGTGACTGCCAGCAGGGTCTGTCAAGGCTCTTTTTTTTGGGAAACAGTGTGTTCTTTGCACCATTTATACTCATTAGTTGTACATATGTTGATTTATTGGCAAGATGATACTCCAGACCAAAAATTGGGGTGTTAAATTAAGCTGACCTGATCTTATGAGAATTTGAAGGGAAAAAATAATTTCCACTAACCTGTAAATAGGTACGTGGAAGCATGCCTAAAAACACATTATCAAAATTATATTTTAGTAATGTTTCAAAGGAATATCATTTTTTCCCTAATTTATTAATTAAAATAGATTATTGAAATGTTAATATAGTAAAGAGATAAGTTTTTAATTAAATCTAACGCTATAGTCACTTGGCCAATTCAGGAACTAAATTAATCTTTTGATAAAAATTCAAACACATAAATTGAGTTAGTGCAAAGATATATCTGAGTTCTGTAAAACGCCTTTGTGAGCTTTACACAATTCTCAGAAAATACAAAGGTCACTTTAAGAAGAAATTCTGTTGCTAGGAGACAAGAACTACAGGAAAATCTAATAATGTTTCCTCATTTTAAATAGTAAACAGGTTAAGAAATAGGAACCATGGATTACCAAGAAATAAACCCAGGTAAGTCAGTGGGAGTAGCTTTGTGAATGTATGGAAAATTCAACACAAAGATAAAACATTTGGATCAATCTCTCTTTTATCCTCACAGCAAATGCAGATCTAAGTAAATAAAGAGTAGATAGTAGATCCATACACGTGTATTGAATCTATATTTTGCTTTACATTATACCTGGCATCAGCATCCACAAAAATATTATGGAAATGAAAGGGCTTCTGGTACACTAAATTGACTAGAGTTTTGTATAAAATATAATAAAAATGAGACAAAAACAAAAGTGATATTAACAATTATGAATGTGGAAATGTAGAACTAAATTTAACTACAAAATCAAATGGATCTATCAAAAAGGTTGTCTACACAACATCCAACAATTCACAGGAAATCAGAAAGGCAATTGAAAGGAGAAAACAATAGACAATATTAAAACGCCTCTAGAAAAATGTTATTATTTCATGCCTTGATACTGTTTTGCTCCCATTTTCCTTCCTTTAAACCCTTTCAAAACTCTTCCAAACGACAATTGATTTTCAATACAATTTATTCTCAAGCCCTTTTTTTTTTCCCCACTGTCTCTAAAACTTGTCTCAGCTTTAGAAGTGTATCTCAGATTAACTTTAGTAATTCATCTGTTCCAAGCTGTCTTCTCAATACTAGGTGTTAGGTCTCATTCTTCCATTTTTCTTCTGACACTTGGTTTTGCTGCCTTGGTCTCTAAAAGGCAATTAGAGAGAATTCTCATAAATGAAATGTTGGTAAACTATGGGTCCAAAACCTAAAACTTTCAATTCTGTCTACAGAAAAATCTTAACAGTGAATGGAAGAAAATGCATCACATAAAACCCTTTACTTTTTTACTGTGGCTCTCTGCTGACAGGCATTTGTGCAATTTTTTCCCAATAAATTATTAATTTTTGGGGCTAAAGGAGTTACCCAACAGCCTGAATATATGGCATGATCCTATCTCTGTGATTCCAGTTGCAAATTTTTTAATCTTTTCATAACTGGTATTTAATTTATTTCTCAAACATTATCCAGAGTTGTTTCAGTTATACACTGTATCGTACAGCTCCAGCTGTAGAGAAGGCAAGTTTCAGTCTCAGAACTGATAGTTGGGATTAAGTGCCTGGATCAACAAAGACAGAGAAGATTTGAACTTGGCTCTTTCACTTGAAGAATACTTTATCAGTCTGATTTTTAGTATTCAGTAGAGTCTCCTTTTGAGTGGGTTTTTTTTTTTTTTTTTTTTTTTTTTCATGTGGGGAAACCTCTAAGAGTATCCAGCATATCCTTAAACATTTTAATGAGGGGGCGTAGGGAAGAGATGTAGTTGAGGGAATTTCTCACTCGTATCACAGTTTGAGAAGGCTTCAAATATTTCCCAGGATCCAAAGCCTAGAAAAGGAGAGGTGAGAACATGATGAGAGAAGATGAAAGGCAATAGAGAGCTACTCACTAAAGCTCCTTCTGCTGCAATCTGGGCACACTGTAAGGTGTGTCTTGTGCTAAATTTAAACTTAACCTGGCCTTTAAAGTGGAAGTCCTCTCCCCCTCCAACAAACTGAACAAAAGGATTGTTGATTTTGCTGTTTGTTTAAAACTCCATTTTAATTTTTAAAGGGAGGAGGTGGTAAATGGTTGCCCCACACATGCAAAGCATATAACCTTTCTAAATGATTCCTCTTTGAATTCTGAGATTCTCTTTCTACCTTCATTGTAAATACACAGATACATCAAGGACCAGGTAGAATAATTTCCCCTTAGGCAAGCTTTACTACAGAAGTTGTGGATACTCCTCACTTCTCTGATCTTGCCACTGATTCCTGCAATGATGGCTTTTATTAATATTTATGTCCTGTCCAGCGAGACAACTTGTTTTTTAGGAAGGACGGTTGTGGTGAATAATCATCATTCATCAGTGCAGTAATTCACATCCCTGGTCTCTGAAGTCCAAGAGAAAAACTGAAGGTTGAGAGCAGAGGTGGTGTTAGCCTGAGGGAGTTTATTGACTCAAAAGATACAGAGAGCTCCCATTTAAAGGGGAACATATTCCTATGGAACCCAATTTTACTAATATGTCTGAGGTCAGACCACAGGTATTTGGTGGGTTTGCATTTATAGCCTTCTTCTGACGACCTCATGTGAGTCCCCAGTGAGAAAAGCATAGGCAATAAGGGTAAAACCAGCAAAGCTCCAAAGAAATTGATTAATAATTGACACAAGAGTTTATTTTGATTTGGTCTTACTACTTCAAATAAACATCTGGTTTCCCCTGCTGGCTGCTGCACCTGACATTTGTCCTGCATTGTTAAGTGTGAGAAAAGCTCTCAGTAATATCTGTATCATGTGCTTAAGTAATAAATTTTAAAAGAAATATGGATTTATTTTTTTTAATTAGCTACTGATTGAAGCGAATGAAGAGAGCAGTATTTACTGATTGAGTCACGTGTGTTATGATTGTAGGAGCATACTGTTTACAATACTGCTTACACTGAAAGCAAACAAGCAGAAGGATTTGACTGAAAACTGGCATTTTGAGAAACTGTCTGTTTGTAAGTGTTGGTGACATAATGCTCTGTCTTCCTCCTATGGATTGTGATGGTGTCACAGGAGCTAAACTCTCCAGGAAGATGCTCATGAGTATGAAACAAAATAAGACAATTTGCATGTAAGAATTTCTAAATCCATTGTGTGAACAAATTTAATCCATAGGATTTTTAAAATGCAGTTCCTTCTAATTACTGCAACTGGTGGATAGGTCAGGCTTTGTATGAAAATAAATTTCAGGGAGGGTGAGATAAAGAAGATAAATCAAATGGTGCTCTATACACTGTCAGAACAATTGATGAAACTGAAACAGGAAACAATTCTAATTGTAAAAAAGATCCATTGTGCAAAATGTTTAATTACCCTGTCAAATTTAATGTTTACTGTTTAAAGTTTATTATAGAATTTAAGGAGGCCCTCACAAAGACAACTTTTGCATGGATATGGAAAATATATATACTAGAAATGATCGAAACAGGGTAATTTCAACTGCTTAAGAAGATAGTGAAGAAATAAAAAATAGAACTAAATTTTCCTCTTTCTTTCCTGTTGTTGTCCACTACAGGATTTCTGATAACTTTTTATTCTAAAAAAGGAAAAAAAAATCAACTATAATCTACTCTTATCACTTGGATAATTTAAATAGACTTTTAAAAAATTCTATTTAGCTAAATCAGTTTCTTCACAGCAGAATTATATACACAGCAAGAAGACAAAAATTTGTACCTAAATTATCAAATTGAATCTCTTAAAATTACTGTATTTTTATAAAACTGGCTAAAAATAATGTCTTTTGCCTTAGAGCAATTGAGTACTTGGAATAAGGCATTAATTTTTTCTTGGCAAGTATATACTTAAGTAAAATCCAAAATGCCATTGAAAAGGTTTATAATCTTTTGAATGCTTCAGATCATTTTATGGTTTTGCTGTCTCCTTTTTTCTCAGAAAATCAAATGACAGTAACAACAATTTTAGGAGGCTCTCGCTAAATTTTAACATGTCTTCCTTCTGCAACCCCAAGGACACATATGACTAAAATGAGGTTGGAATATGAAGCTGCATTCTAATTTGTACTCTGGTTTTCTGTGGCAGCATAGCAAAGCAGTGCTCTAAGTTGTCTGTCTATTCAAAGGTTAAACTGTGAGTACATACAGTGCCATATTTTCCATCATTTATCAATGTTTTGTTTTGGCCCTTTGCACAGAATGATAAAGGGAATGTCTGTGCAGTTCTGGTGAATAAATAGAGGTCATGGATCTTCAGACAACACAATTCAGCTGACACAGTGAGTAGGGCTGGAAATTCTGCAGCATAGCTTTGGTATACATAGTTTGATGGAAGCATTGGCTTGTACTTTAGTTCCCAAGTATTCATAGAATGCCTGGAAAAAGTGACTGAATAACCTTTCTGGTTTGGGGGTGTTTTGTGAAACCTTCAGGTTTTCATTCTTTTACACTACTCTTAAGTTACTGAAAAAAGTCCTAATTCAGAGACTGAAATCAACGGAGAAATGGTCATCTACAGTGTGATAACTCAGATTTGATTGTAATGATGATATTCTGCAGGCCAGCTGGTCTAGAAATTAAGACCACTCTACATAGCACAGATAAGGTTCTCTCTGCTAAAATTCCTGTCTGACTTTGTCCAAGGACTCCTTTTTAATCTGCAAGGTTTGCAAAAAACCCTAATTTTTTTTAAAAACCCCTATGCATGTGCAATATCAGTAATAGAACAGAAAGCCATACAGATTCAATTGTACAAAACCTTTTTCTTTCTGAACTCACACATCATGTTTGCAAAACATATTCACCATTCAGCTTTCGAAGGCTATTCCATAAGCAGAGAAATGTGTACTTTATTAGAGTGCCCTTGACTGTAATCCTAAAGTTAAGTAGGTAAACTAATATTTTCTTTTTTCTTCTCTTTTTCATTTTTTAAATTTGTATTTTATTTGCTGAAACCAATTGAATATTCTATTACTGCAAAGGTAGTGTAATTTTTATAGGCTTAATAAGAAGCAGACGTTTTTCATTTGTGTTAAAGAAGAATGAGATTTTTTTTCCTCAAATCTGTTTAGACTGTTGTAGAAAGCAGATTTCCTGCTAGTGCATTATTTTGTCAAAGTAACCAAAAAAAGTTGACTTTAATCTAAAAGAATATTCTAAATAAATAAATAGTAGCCACAGAACATTTCTTTCCTAACATTTGGGTGCCAAGTGAAGCCACAGGTAAACAACGCTGGCAAAGGCATTTTTAGTTCAAGTTTTTTTCTGATATATGGATCTGGGAAAGAGAGTGGAGGATTTTTCACAACCATGGAAAGCAAAACCATCCTGTTACTGGGTTCAGATATCGAGCTCACTGGCCTCCCTTAGTTCAAGAAGGGCCCATCTGTGTAGCTGCCCAATAGAGATCTGTTTGGCACATCAGTTTTGCTCAGGTTAATTGAGAAAGCATATTATTAAAAGTACATGGAATGAATGTACTGTGACTAAACTCTACATGCACTCTGAAATAATGTACTGTTCCTTCTGAATGTCATCCTGAATAAGTACTAAACTTTATCAATGCTTAAAATAACATATTTTCTACAAACTCTTCTTGCAAGACTATAACAGGGAATGCAAAAGAATGTTCAATGCTGCCTTTTTAGTAATTTTTTACTTTGACTAATGACTCCCTCTCTGATCTGAGGAGAACAGATGTAACTTGTGTTGCACGTTGCAGACTTTACTGCTTTATTGTGATAACTTTGAAAACTTAACTAAAAAAGGCCATTTCTGTAGGGCAGAGATACCACAAGGTGAAATCAATCTTGCTACTGATGAAAGGAATTGCATGCCACACAGTTTGCACTTTAAATTATTTAGAGTGTTAAGGCTTCCTTGCCAGCAGACATAATTGATTTGAGAGTTGGTTCACTAAAGACCAGCAACATGCTATGTAAAATTTGCCGTGTATTCTGTGTTGGCAGCTCGCTGTGCTTCCGGGCTAAGGAAATTACTTAGAATTGCTTTAATTCATAAAAGCAAAGTCATTGTGAGAAGAAAAAGCAAAGCAAAGTCATTGTGAGAAGAAGCACTGCAGAAATAAAATAGTCACTAGTTTTCTATGAGGTACTTGAAATAAGGATTCCGTCTACTCAGTAGATTTCATGCTCCCAACTCTCCTTCAAACCACTGGGAAATTGTCTCAGAGAGTAGCTCCTGGAGCTACAATGAACAGCCAGGAAATCATCAAATGAAGCAGCAAATTTCTCTCTGGCTTGTCCCCTCAGTCCCGGTGACTAGAACACTCACCGTGCATTAAGTTATAGCTCATTTAAATTATTCCCTGCCTGTAAAATAATTTGCCACATTTTCTCTCTCACAGATGGAAAAAAACATTCTAGTGCTTGGGAATCTAAAATGAGGAATGAATTCTTTAGTTAAAAGAACATACTATCTCATCACTCCAGCCTTTTCCTAATGAAAGTTGCCTATCATGTATCTGAACCAAATGAAATGGAAACAGAGGCTGAAGACCACTGCTTTAATTACATCTAAAGTATCGATCTCTATCCATCTTGATATCCAAAAAGTCCAAGAACACATATATTCCATGACTTCTCAGTAACCCAAGTATAAACCCTTTATATATTTCCCTATGCTCGTGGAGCTGCTGGCATGCCTTTGACTCATCAGATCCAAGTGGATATATTTTTACCCAAGAATAAATAATTTCAGTGAAAGTAATTGAAATCTAGTACAATATCTTCTGACTGTATGCCCACCAGCTGAACCATGCTGTTTGAAGACCTCAGGTGTCTATGCAGGGAAAAAAAATCCATTTATCATTTTTATCGAGTGGTTTTTCATTAGGTAATTATCTGTTGAGTATATGCTGAGTCTATCAGTATTGGCCAACACTATGAAGACAATAAATTATTAGTGAAACAACTGCTCATGGTTAATCTGTAATAAATGTTGTGCATTTAGGAAAGAAGACAGTACAGTGACTACATCCAGTGCAGCAGGTCAGACCTATGCATGAGTTAATGAAAGATAGTGAAGTATGTCATGTCTGAATGGAGACTTCAAATAAATAATTTACTTACTTGTCTATTCTGTCTCATTAAATCTTGCTCCTTGTCTTTCCCTAGTGACAATTTTATTACTTCCACAATTTATTGTTTTTATCTGTCAGGCTTCACAACTGGCTTTCATTATTTTGACTGTTCAGATGAAGGAAATGCATTGTGGTTTCTTTGCTTTCACAATCAGCTAAACCATGGGGTTACAGATGTGGCGATCAGGTTTTTTAGTTCCTGCTTCTCTAAGCAAAGTAAATTAACAGAATTAACAGTAAGGTAAAACTGTAGCTTTTTTTTGTTTGTTTTTTAATCAGTTGAAGGTGGGAAGTAGGAGTTGAAAAATGAATGGGTGAGTGATAAGACCTGTGGTTTGCTCAGTTAGGGCCATTTTGGCATATTGAGCTCATGGAGGTCTGCTTTTGGCACTGAAACTCAGCAGGAAACCTTTCACAGTTCACAGGATAGTGTAAAGTGACTCTATTTTCCTTTTTCCTTGTCATACACAGAGATATTCACATCCATGTGCATACTACTTCAGTTAAAACCAGAAACTGGAAAAATGCTGTCTGAATTAATTAAAACAGTGTTTACATTTCTAAGGCTTTTCATCATGGACTGATTTGCTGAAACCTAATTTAGTCATTAATCTCTAGTTATCAGAAGTCAACCAAGACTTTTTATTTATGTAGTTTACTAATTAACAACAAAATGTGATATGAATGTTGTGTTAATTTTAAGGAATATCATTTGGGTATATTTCTTGTCCACATCCATGACTTCAGGAGAGAACTAACTTTAAGGTGACTTTCATTGTATATTACACCAGGATCAAAACCTTTACTTTAAGCTCCAGTCTTCTCACTGTTAAAACGAAAAAAATAATGAGCTTTGGACACCTCTACCTTTTTTTCCCACCCTCCCTACCACCTCCACCCTCTCCAGGGTTTCTGAAACCCCTGGGGTCAGTCTAGTAAGAATCAAGTTTAAGGGTAATCAATATTAAAAAGGCCGCAATGATACAAATTTATTTAACCACCCTTGTTTTCATGCTATTACAGATATTTTATCAGTGACACTTCTCTTCCCTAACAAAGAAAAGAATCACAAAATAGTAATAATTTTCTAAATTTTTGATAGATTATTTTTTAATCCAGGTCTGTTTCTTATTTTGTGGCTGAAAAAGCACTTTTATTTGTTGAATTGAGAAGATGACAGCAAGGGGACAGACAAGTGCACCAGGGAAAGAGATCTGCTTGCATGATTACTGCCATGAGTCAGTGATCATTTAAGATCAATTAAATGATCTGAATAAAAAAATACCACTTAAGATTACAGAAAGAAAAATAAAGGAAATAGGAATTGTGTTTGAATCAAGATGCAATTCACTGAGGTGCAGAGTGACTATTTTCCTCTGGAAGTGAGGGTCTTGGTTGGGCCACCATTCATCCCAACTGTGGGCAGGTGATGACTACTTTGTACTGGTTCTTATGCCCACGGGACCCCTCCATCAGATAATTTATTTAGCCCGCTGGAAAATCTACTTAGTGGCACAACTAGGTAGATTTCTGCATGGTTAGTGAGTCAGTGAGGAAAGACTTAAGAGTGTCAGAGCTGAAACAAGGCAGAACATGTGTTGCTGCTCTTCAGTAGTTCTTCTTGGTTACTGTAGTGAAGAGACAGTGCAGATGGGAAAGGGATCCTGCATAATCCAACTGCACTGCCTAACTCATCCTAGTTTTGCTGTTCCTTAGAAAAGGGGTCTGACTCCTTCTGTGTAGGGACAGCAACATTGATGTTTCGGGGACAAAAATCTGTAGTTACATTCTAGGGCCCTGGATTAGGAGGGAGAAGGGAATAGTATTGCACAGAATTTAGCAGACCGTTTTCTGTTCTGTTCTGATTTGCCTCTGTCCTGAAGCTGAATGAGTTCCTGTAGATCCAGAAAAAATATAACATTCCTATGAGTGCTGAATATTTAATAGAGGAGAGGAATTCTGGGAGCAACCTCTGGTACAAGTTGTTGGATTTTTTCAAAAGTAGAAAAATAGTTTCAAGAAACAGGAGGCAATAGATGCACAGTCAGAGAAAAGGAGATAGTGCTAATTATGAAGCACAACACTAATGCTAACTCAGGGGAAGGTGGATTAAGGCTGGAAAAGCCTAAATCCTAAATCACTGTGGAAAAAGATATTGAGACAAAAGACAGAGAAATATATATATATTAAGCATAGTAATGTTTTCATTTCTTCTGCATGCTTTGAACATGCTTCGATTCTTTCCTTTAGTCATTAGCACTATGCCTCCTTTCATGAATTGTTCCATTATTTCAAGGACTGGAACTCCACAATGTTTCCACATCTTAGCTACATTTCTCCCATTTGATTTTGTTGGGAAAATAATAGAATCACTAGGCCATGACCTTTTAAATAATCCTTACAGCAGGTATCAGTTAATTTGCTATTTTTTCTGCTTGTGAGGCAATCATTCCTTTGTAGGTAATTTCAGCAGAGTGACTGACGCAGAAAGCCCTCTGCATCTTTTCAGAGCAGCAAGAACAAGACCATGGAAATTATCTGAATGAAAATATCACTTAAAATGTGCAGGTGGAAAAGATATATTAAAAAAATAGAAAGAGAAGGAGAAAAGTAGTAATTATTCTTAAATCAGTGTTGTTCATGAGTCAGGTCCATCACTTGGCTAAGCTATGAGTCATTGTGTCAGGCCTCTGTATTGGGGAAACAACAGGTTGTCTGTCAGCATGTAAGACCAGAGAGGGTTTTGAGCTTCTGTGAAAAGAGACAAAAGAATTACAGGGGGAAATGGAGACTTTTTTCTAAATAATGGTTCAAAGAGAACTTTAAGTTTCAGGATGGATGATGATGGTGTTTGCAGGTTCCTTGAACTTAACTTCCAACATGTATGAAATGAAAACAATATAAACAAGTGTTCCATTAAATTCTTGGAGACATGTTTTCCTTCTTGCTATGTGAGGGCTGTTGCCAGGGAGGTGGCATGGGAGAAGGAACAAATCCTAGGGATCCTCTTTCCCTAATGTTGGCTAGAGGTGGCATGGAGCCCCTGCAGTCCCAACCTCCAGTGGCCTCAGGGAGCTCTGGGGAGGCAATTGCCTCCTCAGTGGATCACATGCCTCCATGCTGAAGGTTTTTTCATGGTTATTAATATATATTTTTCAGTGATGCCTACCTTTTCCTAGAAAATACTTGTCAGGTCTGTCATTAGGAGTCTCACACTACCTCACATTATTCATTTAACTGTGGTCCATGTTTTACCTTTTTATTTCTTTTAAGGCAGGCCTTTTCTAACAAAGTCTATGGCAAGTGTAAAAATATTCTGAATGTATAAAGGTATTCAGCTTCATAGTGGCTAAGAACAGAAAAGAACAAGAGGTGACCTGGACTATTTTTCTCTTATTCTTGTATGCTTAGGTGATTGAAAATCATCTTTATCTGAAATCAAATAGAATATGTTTTTTTAAATCATACATTTCAGGAAGGTCCTGTCTGTTATGCAACTATTGAAGGATGAAGGCTCCAGACCTTTCACTTGTTAGTTACTAGCACTGTCATTTATTTTAGTACATAATTTATAAATTATGCTTGTTATGCAGGTTCAAGAGGTCATTAATATCCACCAATTTTGTCTCTGTGTGTATATACTTATACAATAATGGTAGATTAATATTTGTTAGAAATTATGCAGACTGAAGTCTTTCAGTCTCTCACTAAAAAGCCTTTTCTCCTCAGGCCCTGAGTTGTTCTTATGGTTATTACTCAATAGTCACTATTTATGGGAATCAAAGAGTGGTGTGTAGCGTTACATCATCTGTCTTACTGATGCCACAGACTGAAGTAAAATTATTCCTCCATCCCACTTATTACTTGGTTTGTATATCCATCCATCCCTGGCCCTTTGTGCAGCCTGATTCCACTGGGGACTGGAGTTAGTTACTGCCTTTCCTCACAGCCCTTAAATCCTTCCCAGTGTAATTGCTGCCCAGGACAGCATCTATCTCTGTTTGAGGCTACATCTTATATACCTGTCATATCCTCTCAATTATTTCCAATTTCCCTTTGTTACAGAGAGCTTTTACTGGTTATTATTGTTCATCCAGATCACCAAAGGAAGAAAAAGATATCAGATCCACAAAGCTCAACTAAAAATGTGGAGTGGGAATGGAGGTTTCTTTGATTTCTTCATTTAAAAGCTTTTTGCATGATCTGTCAATCAATTCATAAATCTTTTACATGGCCTTTAATATTATTTTAATCCATTTGGTACTGCTAAATGAAGCAAAAAGTGACACTGAGATTATGCTTTTTTTGCCATGCTGGCTTCCACAGAATTGGAAATATTTCTAAACTTCTTCTATATATGTGATACAGTTCACAGGAACCTCACATTCAAGTGAAAGAAAAAGGGGTTAAACAAATAGAAAAGAAACATTCAGTGAAAAGAATTGGAGGGACAGAAGATAGTATTATTCTTCATGTTAACTTTGACAAAAATTGCAAGATAAAAAATCATCTCAAGTTCATGTCTGGAATTAATCAGATTATTCAAACATTAATATTTTCTTTTATTGTAAGATAATCAACCTTCTTTTCTATTTTGAACAACATTAAAGATATTGTTCAACTATCAGAAATGTCTCTTAATATGTCAAAAAGATAGACAGGTACCTTAGATAGTACATTTACATCTTTGGAGATAAAATCTTTTATATTGGTTGATTGTGAATACAAACCATACCTTTTTTCCCCTTATACACATTATTTAATACTGTCTGAGGTTTAAAATGAATTGAAAAAAAATAACTGAAAACTATGAAATAATTATCAGTGATAGTGCAGAAAATATATGTAATTTAAATTCCGGTCATTCTGGTATCCACATTAGCAGTTTTTTATTTCTATCTAGTTATGGTTCCATACAACATAGAATTGTGAGAATAATTATCTTCTTTAAGTCCTCCTCACTCTGCCAGTGGTGTATTTTCTATAGTTTTGATTTTCCTTAGCTTAGTTAGATACCTCATAGGCAAAAATCAATATAAATAAAATGCTAGGAACTACTGCTTTCTTTTATTTTTTTCTTTTTTTCTGTTACTTTTTCTTTTTGAGTTCTGCTGTGAAATGAAGATGGAATTTTAGTCTTGGCTATCATATTTTTATTTGAATTGCAGCTTAATGGATATCTAATTTGGTCCTTTTAAAGAACTTCAGTTTCATTTTTTTAGGTATTCAGTCCTACACTAGTGATTCTCAGTAGCATCTCAAGAGTTCTGTAGAGGGAAAATATATATTTGTTTGGATAAATCTGTATCAGAACTTGCTTTCAAATGATTTTGTCTCTGGAGTCATCACTTTGCACTGGTAATCTCCTAATTACAATCACAAAAGTTAGCATTTCTTTGTCATTATTTAATGACCAAGAATAAATTCTTTGATGTTTTAAATGGAAGCTTAATCAGTGGTCAAAGTAAAAGAGATCTCTCTTTTCTTGGATTAAATTCACTTCTTTTTGGCTGTCTACTGAATTGACAACATGCAAAATAGTTCGTTTTTCTTTTTTTTTTTTTTTTACTTCTAGATTTGCCTATTGTTTAAATTTAGCAACAATTTAATATGAAATAAGAAGCTCTTTAAAGTCTATTAATACTTTTAATCACTAACCTCGGAAAAACTCAGAATTCCTAAACACCTGAAGGACCTAAGCAGATTTAAAATCATCATTGATTGGCAATCCCTGAAAGTCAATTGCTCTGACTTTGTGAAAGCTAGAGTCTATTTAAGCTTTCATTCACTTTATATGTTCTGCCAGCCAGGAAAAAAAATACCTTTAAAAAATTTTAGATAAAACTCAGCAAAAATTCCAACAAAGCATTTTCATTTCAAATTATGGACTTTATTCTGCAAGAGTTTAAGTTATTGAGAATTCTTTGGTTTGTAAGGGAGTAAAAAACCAATTGTTTTGATACATTTGAAATAAAGAATATAGGAGAATTTCTCAATATGATTGAGAGATTCTGGAAGAACTCACTGGCACAACCCCTATGCAAGTCACCACAGGGATCAGCTGAATGCATAAATGGGCAGGAACTGGAAGAAAGAATCATGTTTTCCTTTCTGAAACAGCCAGAGCAGCTGTGTATGAGTTAAGGTTTATGTGTTTTAGAGTTCAAGCAGTGATGGCTTTAATGTTATTTGATTCTTGATCAATTTCAAATGTCAACAGCTCTCATCACTTTATAATTAATAAATAAAAATAGGAGCTGAGTTGGATAACAGACCAACAATTGACAAAGACAAATACATATAACTCTAAAACAACAATGAATGAAAGGATTTCTGGAGGTCACCTGGTTCCAGCTCCAACTCAGGGCAGAGCTGGCTTTGAATTTACAAGCAAGTCTCAAGTCATATAGGTTGTTCAGTCAGACACAGTTAAACACTGAATTTTTCCCGGCATGGAGATTCCATAACCATCCTGGGCAACCTGCCTAGGAGAAAAACAATTTTAAGGAAAAGAGTTGTGAAGGACCAGTTGGTCATAAAATGGAGAGGAGGAGCTCCTTATCAGAAAACAGCAGCTACAATTTTATGATAAGTGGCACAGAATACACTAAAAATGATCACAGCACCTGGTTCCCTAGGGGCAGAATTATGGGGAGTCACAGCTTTTATAGGGGTCATGTTCCATTGACACTTTCTAAAACATGAGCTCAGAACCAGAGAGGGTGTTAGGGGAAAAGCTGTTTTCCTCATCTAATATTCTGGAGACCAATGTTTTAATTTGTGTCCTCCATAGGCAGACTATCCTAGAAAATTTTGTTGATGCAATGGTTTGGGGATCCTGGATAAAACCCTTCCTGCTTTTAGAATGTGAGAATGTATATGGACCTCCCAAATTTTTCAAACACGTCTCCATTTGCAGTAAAGAAGGCTGCTGTGGGGTAGGGACAGGACTCCTACCTCTTGATCCTTCTGCTGCTCAGACAAGGATTCTGCCACACCTGACAGCCAGGCACAGAACCCCTGCCTCACTCTCCTACATGCAGGACAGGAAAAGAAACCACCCAGGGTGAGGTTCATCTTGCCTTTCTCCAAAAGCACTCAAAAAGAATGGACCAATTAGTTTTTTTTTTATTTTTTATTTTTTATTCGTGGGTTGGATGGATAGAAATTCCAATGAGGGAGCTGCTTCATTTGCCTTTTTATTCTGAACTAAAAAAGGAGCCTTGGTAATTAGATTAAATTGAATGTGTAATTTTTAGATGAACATTCTCATAGAGATTAAGGGTCAGAAACATGACGGTATTTAAACTTTCAGCTCCTTTTTTAGGCAACTGTCTCACATTGATTTTACCAACTGCCAGCTGCCTGAGTAATTTCTGAGATTTGGATCTAATTACAGTGTAAAGATCATATGTGAAGTCTGTGGCTGACCTTACTAAAGTAAATCTTTCAAGAAACATTCCATCCTTTCTTGGATAATATCAATATTATTTCCACGTCTGCGTCATTACTGACTTATAATAATGGGAAAATGCATTTATAGCTTGTACTTTATGGAAACATTTATAAATAAGTTTTTAAGATATAAATGAAAGATTGTAAAACTTTACATGGTGTAAATTGTTTTATTTTCTATTATATTATTGATGGGGAAGTTCCTATCCATCTTTCAGTAATATTAAGAGAAAACTATTATCAAATACTTTAAAGTTCATAGGCAGATGTTTTACATTAGTTCCTAACTCAGGAAAGCACTTAGTCACATGGTTGCAGTTAACTTTCCACACTTTTAACCAGGTTTGATCATGTTCTTTTACATCCATTTTACCAAATTAAGACACTAATAATAATACTGCATGTACTGTTTCCACATGTCCTGACCAATATTAAAATTATTTCTTTTGAATATTATTTTAACTCACATTTTTTCTATTCACATGGACAGAATAAAATAATTTACCTCAATTATCAAATCATAAGAAGCTCCAAAATCAGTCTTGCTTTAGGAAGTACTCTCCCCTACTTGCTCTTCCTGTTTTATTTTAGAAAAGCTGAAGAAAGTCCTGGAATTAATGTGAATATGTGAATGCAGGAATGTTAGAAATTCATTACGGAATTTACATCTTTACAAGAAGAATTAGTTTTTCTATAGACTAAATAGTATTTTGATACTTGCTAAAAAGGCATTGTTTCTTAAACATTAATAAAAATGTGATAAAAGGATAATAATCTTTAAACTCAGAAGAGAGACACATGACAGCCTATGTTTATGCTAGTAAAATAGCAAAATTTAATTCATAAGCATAACTGTTATTTAATAGTGATAAACTTGGCATTTTTTGCCCTTTTCAATGTCATGCAAATGAAGCATTGTAAAAAGCAATTATTCAGCTTTGGTGATTTTTCTCTACTAAGGTATCAAGGAACATTTTGTGCTTGGAAACTGTTTGATCTTTCAGTGCTTTTGTACAAAGAATTTAGTGGCTCAGGACAGAAATACATTTATTGGTTATGCTGTAGTGACAGATGAAGTGAGCACTTTACTTCCTCCTAAGTGATGCTAATTTTTGAGACTTGAAGAAAACAATGCCAGGAGATGCTCAGTTTCTTCCCATTCTTCTGACACAGCTCTCCCCAAATGAGACTTTACAAGACTTTTATCCTTTATCCTTTTATTCCTTCTGAAAGCAGATTCCTAGGCCAGTTAGTCTTCAAACGGGAAGTAAAATCCTGTAGTGACAAAGATCAGAGGAGGCCTCGGAGGAGGGATGAATAAACTCTTGAAACAGTGAATAACACCTTGAGTGTTGCAAAAACCCAAAAATGCTCAAGGAACTCCAAGTATAACATTTCCAGGGACTGAAAGATACCAGCAAGTTCTAGAATTGATTTGGAAGTTTGCTGACTCAGATGCTAACTTCATTTTTGAACAGCTCAGGAAGAGCAACTTCCATTTATATGAGCAGAGAAAAATCAAACCCATTTGTTTACTTTCAATCTGAAAATAAATCTCTCTGATTTCATTCCCTGTGAAATTTAAATTCTGCCTTTCACCACACTAATAAGAATGCCATATGCACATGTTTTATTAATCATAAAAGCTAATTTAATTTATATGGCATTATTTACTTTCTGAATTAATTGTATGGTGGATATCCAGAGGTGATATTATCATCCCTATTACTGCTTAATGCTTACAGTGCAACAGAGCCTCAAAGCCTCCAGAAACGACTGATGTCCCTGGTACTGAGCTCATTAATGCACACAGGGAAGGAGGAAAGCAGAAATCTGTACACCAAGACAAAACTCTTTTCCTTTGTGCTTCGCTATTCCCCGTCCTGAAGTAATAATGGCAAAACCAGATTCTGGGCACGCACAGGAAGAGGAAAATAGGCAGAAGGGTATTTCTTCTGATTTGAGAGTGCTCTGTTCTTCCTCTAAGCCCATGGTGCTACTGAACTGCTGTCTCTTAAATACCCTCACTAAATTGTTAATATGAGTTAAGTCATATTGTCCAGTCAGAGCCTTCTCTGTGGAACACAGATTCCAATCTTTGTTTTTAGCTGAGATTATTTTAGTACCAGGTGGTTTTAAATGAGTTGCATTTAATTTTACCTTATGGCATTATTTCTATAACATAATTATAGGAAGCACATTTTTCAGAAAACCTTTAGAATAGTCTGCTTTCTGACTATGCTATTTCTGACTACATGATTAGCCAAATGGTTTAATTTACAATGTCTCAAAAAAACCAAAAAAAACAAAAAACAAAAAAAAAAAGAACCAAAAAAAAAACCCCAGCCAAAAAAAACAAAGCTTGCTTTGCACAGGAATACAATACAGAAATTAGAGCAATACAATATATAAGTCCAGTAACTGAAAACTAGATTGTCTGCCTGGATAATTGCTGCTGAACTTTAATAAAACAGATATTAGACCTGAAAGGGACATCCTACTCTAATAAAGGGCAAATATCTTGTGAGATTATTTCAAACTGTTTCTGCTTCAGCCTCTAATCAATACGGGAACACAGAAGTCTTGGAAATCCTACCCATTTAACCCAACAAAGTTTCTATGACTTAATAATTAGGGCAGTTGGGCTTTTTTTCTCCTTTTATTAATGGAAAAATAAACAGCACTTTTTAAAACACCCAAACCTAGCCCCTTGCCATAAACTTATATACAAAAAAAGCTAAAAGCTATCTCAGAAACTCATCAAACTTTGCATAATACATTATTTAGAATGGAGCAGGTTTTGCCCCCTAGAAAAACCCTAGAAATCTGCTTAGCCTTGATTAACATTTTTAAATACTATTAAGTTTAATTAATAAATTGGATTAAACTTGATTAAATACAGCTCCCTTTGGCTTCACTGTATTTTGAACCAGCTTCTGAGCAAGTTGCAAGACTAATCTAAATTACAGTAACTCACTGCATGAAATCCTGTCTCTGCTGAAATCCTCTCTGTAAAACTCCCATGGACTACATTTAGGTCAGAATATTACTGAAATTGTCTCATCAAAGTAGTGCTCAGCTCAAAGGCTTCTTTGCAGCAGTAACCCAAGTCCTGATATCACCTGGGGGTTCAAACTGCTTGAATGAGTTTTAATTTTGTCCCTGCTGCTCAAACAACAAAGTAAGGACTAAGCAGGGCTGGAGGGGTCTTGTGGAAAGAAAAGCATAAGTCTAAAGATTTTTTTTTCCAGATTTTCTGTGTACTGTTTGATTCCACTAAATGCTTTCTTTGCAGTCCTGAGCTTTACAAAATCCAGGTGTTTTGTTAACAGTCATAACTGTAAGGTCAACAGACCACCAGCATTTTAACCTTGTTATTTGCTTCTTGTTGTTGTGATATTTAACATGTCAGCATGGATTTTGCACTAGCTTTAGCATTTATCAGGAGATAACTGGATTCAAATATATAAATTTGGCCAAGTGCAAGGCAATTTTGCTCAAAGCAGCTTATTTTGTTCTTGTGTTGCTCTGGATTTTTGGCTATCACTGTGTTGATAACACACCAATGTTTTGGCTATTGTTAAAAGCACTTACACAACATTAAGGTTTCTCAGTTGAGATTTATCTGTGTCCAAAGCAGTCAGAAAGTTCTTTTTCACTTCTGTGGTTTTTGCTCTAGAGCTTTTTTGGGTTTGGGGGATTTGTTTACTTGTTTGTTTTTGCTTACGATTTCATTTCTTTGGTTTTGCTTTTGGTTTTGGTTTGTTGTTGTTTTTTGTTGTTCTTCTGTAGGGTTCTTTGCTTTTAAGCATGTCTTTGTTGTGGGGGGTTTTTAGACTGTTTCAAAATGGACTAAAATTTATATTCTTCAGATAATGATTAACATGACTGATTAAATGGAAGGTTGGTTTCTGAGAATTCCTCTCAGAAAACAAAAAACGTAGGTATCTGGAATATAAATAAATATCTGCAACCTACAGGAGTGCTGGTTCACACACAACTGTCAAAAATTTAGGCAGCATTTTTTGAATATGTTATGAATTATATTTTTGAATTTCATTTTAAAAATACATTTAGCAACCATTTGGGTTCATTTTCCCTGTTCAGCAGCGGTATGTTGGACTGAATGTGTTAATTTGGCTGGGATGTTAATTGAATAGTATATTGCCAGTCTGACAGTGATCAGCAATACATGCTGAACAACCTATGCAATGAAATTTCATTCTGCCAGTCAGTTCTGGAAAGTGTTCTGCAAAGTGGAATGTTGCTTTAATTTAATTTTTTTTCTAACACTGTTTATCATCTGTGTGTTTTCTTATGTGATGTTTTGCAAACTGAAGTTCTCTAATAATTTATAATGCAGACATGAGTTTTTGTATCAGAAACCACTGACTTTGTGTAATGCTCTCTTCCCCTTTTTGAAACAATTTAACAAAGGGAAGGGGGGAACAGGGATTTGTGTATGAGGGGGAAAATTGGGGTGGGGGAGAATTGAGATTTAGAGCAAGTGCCCTCACTAAACTGACATCTTCAGTCTGGCCTTAAAAACTCCCTGATCCACTTGTGTCTAGTGATTGTCCTGCTGGGAAGCCAAGGTCTGCAAGTGCATCCCTCAAGTCAGAGCTGTGAACCTTCTCAGCCGGTCAGTAGGGAGCACTGAAAGGTAAAGATGTCATTAGGGCGAAAAAGGAGAGATTATTTTGGGGAATAAAGGCTGCAGCTGATGATGCTACTGGGTTGAAATTCCCAGCATTAAGAAATGGACAGCTGGGGGTGCTAGACTGGAGAAATTTACAGAAATTTAATAATCAGGCTAGTATACCCCCTGATTTATTAGTGTTGCTGCTCATGGGACTCTTTAATATGGGAAAAGTCTATATTGGTATAAAAGCTGCATTGGAATAAGAGATATTCAAAGAGTTGATATTTTTAGCTGTTAGCCAGAAAAACCTACCAATTAAAAAATGGATGTGTAACTATTCAAATTGGAAAAAGTATTTTTTTTCTATCTAAATAATTTAATGTAAGCCATTTATTTTGAAAATTTTGTTTTACTGTTACTTTCTTCTTGTACATCAAACTGGTGCAAATTTTCAGATATTTACATAGCCTTTAATAGCATCAAACCAAAACACTTTAATTTTTCATTTCCCCATCATTTGCCTAATTCACCATAAAACTAGCAAGTTATTTTTATTCACTATAAACCACATATTTGACAAACCTATTATTGAACCCCCAAACTGTTAAGTCCTAAATTGAATTCCACTGTCAAGCCCTTCTAGCATTATGAGGATTTACCTTTTTTTCATATGTTCTGGTTTATGCCATGTTGAACAATTACACAACCTTAAACACAAGAAATAATAACCTTTTTTCCCTTGTTTGCCTGGTTCTCAGGTGTTTCTGCAGAAGAGTGGTGTATGTCTCTTAGGTCCTCATTGCCAGATGTCTAATTTTCATGTCTAAATCCATTAGAAATTGATATTGTTTAAAGTCAGTTACAGATGGAATAATTAGACTAATCAAGGGCAAATTGCCTGGTGTGCTAGGCAAATTCTCCTTGCCCTCTGAAGTTGATTTGAACTTTAGACAGGCACTGCTGACTCCTGCACAAAAGAAATGGAATTTTCTATTTTGTTAGTGGGCAAGCAAATCAATTCTGTGATTCTTCCTCATTGAAACATTTTCCAAAGTTAGGTCTGTTCAAGGAAAGAATTCAGATTCCTGATTGATTCTGCAGATCTCTATGCCACAGAGTTGTACAGGTGCAGAAGTTCTGCCTTTGCTGTGTTAAATGCTTGCTTTGGTGATTAAATCTAGGTCTGGTGTACCTGAGTAGCAAAACTGCCTGGTGTAGCTTGCATATTTACTGTTTTATAAGCACAATATCATGTAAATTGGATCTTTTTCAGTGAGACTTAATTTATTTTCTTATGATAGATTGAGGGTGGAAGCCAGCCAACATGTAATGCAAATCTGACCTCCCAGTGACTTCCCTTTCACTACAAACAGAAGATTTGATTTTATCTTCTCAGCCCTAGTTTAATGGCTTCTATTTGTGACTAAATGTTAATCTTAGGTTAAGCTCCTCAGGGAGCTTGATCTTGTGTGGAAAGCTTCTGAAGATGATCTTATTTAAGTGGAACCTCAAAAATTGTGTAGTAATTACCAGGAATGCTTCACAATTGCTGCATGATGTTAACCCTCTGCTGAGAGTGGAAAGATGTGACTGTGGAAATCAGGGCTTACTGGAGGAAAAAACACCTGTAATACAAAGTAGACTTTAAGAGTGAGGGAAGGTTTCCTGACCATCTTAAGAATCTCCCAAAGAGGCATTTGCCCCTTCCTAAAAATTCTGCAAAATAATCAAATATTTTAATTCCTTTCCTCAACTCATCCCTGTTGAGCACTTTAATAATTTAAGGAAGAATCTCAGTGGAACTGGTGAATTAAACTCTTGGGAATTAGAGGTTGAGCTCTTTTTTTTTTTCTCTTGTAGTTATGAAATGTAATTTTTGCATAGCAGGTTCTGAAATTGTTATTTTCTAAAATGAAATACAATTATTATACTACTACAACTCACTCTCTGCTTAAGCTGAGACTAATAAGTTCCAGCAGCCTTGACACCCTTCCAAACATGCCCCAAAAAGACAAGACTCTTAAATGTAAAAATCAATAGCTTCAGTGCTTCCCAGACACAAAAATGCAAAAGCTATCTTTCTGACAAGTGTTTGGATTTTAGACTGATGAATTGCATTTCAGCAAGAATGGAAAAAAAAATCCAATGCTTCTCTTCTTCTACAGAGTAACCAAACAATAAAAGATTTTCATGTCTCACTTATTTTGTTTTCTCTGGCTAGAATGTCAGAATTGCACACCAGACTAAGGAAGTTATCTCAGGCTATTTGTTTTCCTATTGAAGTGTATATATACAAACCTCAGTGATTTTTGGAAAGCAGTTTTGAATTACAGGGGCTTTTAAGGAACTTACTATATTGTTTCTTCTTCTTTTTATTAACATCTAAAACACTTAGTATAGCTTATAAATTAGAAGCAGGGGAAATTCTTCTAGAATATCAAAGTACCAGTGATGTTGTCCAGCTACAGAGACCATTGCAAGTGCCTCTGTAGGTCAGCAGGTGAATTTTAAGCATTTATCCCCTCCTAATGTGTACATGGCAACATAGGCAGCATTTAAAGGTCATTCAATATCCATCTTCAAAAGTGAATTGGAGAGTTAACCACATCTGTCTCAAGGAATTCAAACAGCACCAGCCCCTGAGCATAAAAGGTAGAAACAGCAGCTCTAAGTGGGTCTCATTTACAAGGAGCTGGGCAAATGCACTTTTGGCATAATTTATTGTACTCCACTTGAATTCAAACTTCTGCCTGACACCGCACTGCCAGTACAGTAACTGTAGGATGGACTCCACAGGCAGGCTTTCCTAGCCACTGCTGATACCATATGAATAGTAATGATGATCCTAAGTGAAAACTCAATTAGTGAACTATGCAATGCCTTTCTGTTGGTATGTGCAGTACATCAGAGCACTGCAGAACAAGCAGGAAGATACGTGTGCATAAATTTGTCTTGTTTACCTTCACATGTTAATGCTACTTATCAAGCTACTGCAGGGGCCAAAGAAACAGTGAATAAAGAAGTTGTATAATCCTGTGTACAGTTTAAAAAGGCAATAAAAACCACAACCAAATAAACCAAACCAACAAAAAACATCCCAACAAGTGAATTGTGGAAAAAATAATCAAACTCTACTACTTTGTTAAAGTTGTAAAGCTGGTATGTTTATTGCATTCTCTCTTTAAAGGACATGCATACTCTTGAGAACTCTTAATCCTTTTTTATTCTTCTTTCTAGTACACACGTATAGAATTTTACAATAGGTTAATGAATATTTGTTTTACTAGTTTTGCGTTGTAGCTTGTAATTAGTCTTAGTATAGAGAACAGTCCTTGTACAGAGAACTCTCTGGTCACTTTGTTTATCTCTTGTACACTCAGCTTTGGATTTTTTTTTCTTAAAGTTCAAGGGGCCTCTCTTATCTTTTCAGCTTGGAAATTAGCTTTTTTTTTCTTTGGCAGAGGCAGTTTTTACAAGCACGGCAGAGCTAGCAGACTAAACAGCATATTTTACCTATGCTAGCAAGCTACTAATAATTCAAAGCATCACATTTCACCTAAATCTAAATAGATTTCTACCTTGTTAAATTTACCCTGTAAAATACCCTGTTTCACAAGGACTGACCTTGAGCTATAAGATCCCACAGTATATATCCAAGCTTAACTTTAACACAAATATATGTTTTTGACTGAGACATCTTAGCCTTCTTCAACCCAGTCAATCCATAAAGCAAAACTTACCCAAGGTCTTCTGAGGAAACACAGAGTTCAGAGCCTGAACTTTCTTTATCACTTTTATTAACCAGAGTGGACAAAGGCGAGAAGTTATTCTTGTTAACAGTTTATGAGAGGCATCTCAAGAAAACTTCTATTCCTGTGTTACACCCCAGTGTCACCAGTGCAATGTATGGGCAGCTGCATGAGTACATGGAGGGGAATTTCCTCTGAACAAGGTAAGGTTCCTGCTGGAACCTTAATGTGAAACCACAGCCCCTGCCCAACACTTCTGTGCCTGGAGCTTAGGCCCTTTATTTCTGCAGAGAAAATTATTCTGAAAATCCTAAAGTAAAGAGCATCTATTAGACTTCATTTACAGCTTTTTGATATGACTATGATTTTCATTCAGGTTTTTTCTATTACCTATGGATATTTTTACCTTCATCCAAAACCATGCACAAGGTTTTTTTAGTCAAGTACAGCTTTCACTTTAACCAAAAAATCAGACACTAATTTTGTAATATCATAAAGAATCTCTTCTTTGTGAGGGAGGTCATCTGGATTTTCCCCTTTGGAACCAAATAGAAGAATGGACAGGACAGGAGTTCTGAACTTGTAGTCAACAGAATTGTATGTAACTAATAAGCTGGTATGTGCCACTGAATTATAGTTTTATCCCTATGACTTACGGTCTTGGGAAGATGTAAGAAATTAAGAAATCTAGTTACTGAAAAATTAAGAAATCTAATTTTTTTTGTTTATGGTGGAAGGGTTTGCTTGTTTTCATTTTCTTTTTTTCTCTAGACATAAATAATATCAGGGGTTAGGGAGGAGAGGAGGTGAATATTCCTGGTAGTTTTTTTTGGTTCTTTTTGTTTTTTGTTTTTTTTTTTTTTTTTTTTAAGAATTTGCTTCCTGAAAGTAATTTTATTACTGAAGAACAAGGAAATTATTTTGTAGTAATCACCTGAAATGTGGTTCCTTTATGGTGTATGCAAGGTGAGAGTCTACTTCCATCAGCTTCAAAAAATTTCAATTTTCAATGGTTGAGACTATCACCATAGTCTCTGCTGAGATATTTAGATGAGATGGAACTTAAAACCACATATAGACACTGTGCACAAGTGATAGAGCTTCATTCAAACAAAACTATAGCTGGAACTACAGTTAAGAAAATGCTGAAAAATACAGAAAGTATGGTCTTGAGAGAGAGGTATGACTGTAAAGAAACCCTAAACTCTTCCCTGACTAGAAGATTATAGGAGAGGAAAAGACCTTTGGATATTTACTTCAGAAAATGTCTATTTCAAAGCCTAAGTATATGACTACTGTTATATTTTTTAATATAGTTTGCTCTGAAAAACTCTCCCAGACATTAAATCTCACTTATTAAAATTTTAGCAATTTGTTATGGGATGAATACCAAAGGAATTAGGTATCATTTGACTTAAATCCATGTTTGGAGATTAATATTTGAGACTGGGAATTCTTTGTTTAATTTGCAAACAAATTTACAGTTTTAGTTTCAGATTTAAAATGTCATGATCTCATGGCTTTCTAATAAGGTCAGGAGTTGATTAAACTTGTATGATCTTTAAGAAATTAGAAAACTGATCACAGTCCAACAGCAAAAAAAAAAGACATTTCCCAGTTGGGAATTTAGGCATTTCATTTCTAAGAACCTTTAATATTAAAACTTCATTGTATAAACATAAGCTATTTTCCATTTCAATCTGAACATTTGTCTTGCTAATTACTTAAATGATATCCTAATTAGAGCTGAATAATCCACTCAGGTATGAGCAGACTTCTTTTCTAATCAAAACTCTCTACATTTTGTCCTTATAAAAGACTTGCCTCCCTTATATTATGCTGCCTGTAAAAGGAAGCAAAAAATCAATGAGAAAATTCTGTTTTCAAAACTTACTTTTTTTCTGATATGGGATATATTCACAGGTGATTTGGAAATTTCAAAAATGTTCCTCAAGTTTATCTCTGCAATACCAAGGTACTGAGCAATTTCTCTGATTCTCCAAAATGCACTTTCAACACCTATCTCTTAAATTATTACAAAATCTAGGTTGGAAAGTGTCTCAGTGCTACAAATATTTGACTTATTATGCAATGATTTGTGGAAAATGAGAATTAATGAAGAAGGGAACTATGGTCCTCTAAATCTTTCTAACAGGTTGAAGGGGCTCTGAGAAATCCTCCCTTCCTTCTTCCTCTTCATCCTCTGTCACTTGATTCCAACCTATCTGGCAAAGCTTGTTATTGTCACTCATGTGAAAGTGGAATTAGGATGAAATTAGGTAGGGAATAAAAAAAGTGCAAAAGAAGTTTTAATAATGCAGAAGAGCTTGTCACACATCCCCTGGGTGACCCAGTCTTATAAGCCTGGCCTTTGGACCTGCCTCCTTTCCCAAAAATCCAAAAGAAGAGAGAAGCCACAGTAGCACCTCTGCTTTGTTGTGTTCCTTCTCTTCAGCATCCTACATCTCCCTGTGCTTCAAGGGCTGCTGTTCATAACCTGGCCCTTTAATTGTTGCACCACTTGACAGCATTTCTTTGGTGGGAATACTAATAAAAGCTGTTCCTGCTTTTAGTTTCTGCACTGCCTTCACAGCTATGTTGTACAACTATTCAAGTGATGCCGTTTCCTGACTGGGATGAGGTTTTGGTATGTAAATCTAAGACATCGCTATAGCACCATGGTGCTTGCTCAACACAAAACTTTCAGAGATATTTTCATTAATAAGCTGGTATGCAGTGAATATTCATGAAGAAAAGAAGACTAGATAGAAAGTTAGGGGAAAATTTGCCTGACAACACAGGGAAAAAATAAATTCTAAACAGTTTCATTTTTCATCATATGCTTTTAGCAATATCCTTGCAAAGAGAAACAGAGTTACCTATCACACCACAAGGTGTTTTATACTACTTCAGAAATTATACTACTTCAGAAATTATTTTATTTAAAAGCTGAACTTAAATTTCTGCCTTCCATCAGTGGGTGAGTAGCCATAAGAAAAAAAAAACCCAACACATGAATTGGTTACAGTCTTGCTACCAGAACAGCTACCATGGTTTATGAAGTTGTACTGAAGTCAAGGATTTCTCAACAATCAGTCTTTACTGCGAGTCAGGACTAGAGTCCAATTTCCAGTCTTTCCTTCAGGAGAATCACAAGGCTTGCATTAGGAACTACCATTGCACCAACTACAATTTTATTATACAACATTATTAAATTTTCTAGACAAAATTGTCATTATGTATTAAACTTATAGAAGTCAATATAACAAGTACGTCTTTTTGCAAATGTGCATGTGCATTAAAAATTCATGCATCCATGGTGCTCAGATCACTTGGCAGCACTGGAATTCCTGTGCAACCATTATTTTTGCTTTTGAATTTTGTTACTCTCTGCTCAAGCACATTCTCAAATTATGCTGATTCCACAGGTCAAATTCTGCTCTTTTCTGCAAAGTTTCTAAATTGGAGCCATCAAAACAGGGGAAAGCATTTGTCCTATTGTAGTGCCACTTTTCATCTGAGAATTAAATAGACTGATTCTTATTCACCTAAGTAAGTACCATGGACTTCCAAAAGACTATTGTAACATTTTGTCATATCCATAATACAGAAATAATTTCATCTGATATTGTAATCTTCAGAATGGAAAACTGTAGCTCTCTAATAGCACACAGAAACGTACAACAGTTTTTGTATGGGAAATGAAAAGCAAAGTCTTATCCAGATACAACTGCAGGGAAAATATAGATAGGCAGAACAAAATTATCACTTGTGATTGAAGTTGGCAAGGACAGGGAGGATAAGTCTACCCTTGTGAAGAGTGGCATGGGATCTTTAATGATCAGTCACAAAGGGGGCTGAGTGGGCTGTATCACCCAATTACTGTACAGATAGGCTCATTAATGGAAGATTACAGAAACCAAATATGCTTCTCTTTGATTTTACTAGCATATCTATTCTCCTACCATGGATTCCTGTGCCCACAAATCAAAAGTTTTACTGGGAGGGGTGTGGGGGGGAGAAGCATTCTTTTTCTTGTCTTCCATAAATTAAATTTTGTGAATGTTAATTCTGTGCCTCTGGCAGCAGTGCAAGAGGAAGGACACTTTTTTTTTTTTTTTTTTTTTTTTTGAGTTTATCACTCAGTAGTGACTGTTTTCCCATAGAGCCAAAAAAAAATCAATCTTGGCTCAAAATGCCCCTGAAGACAGGAGAATGCATTGTGTGCCTTGCTGGTTAATATGTCTATCTGATGAAAAAAAAAAAATCAATACATTTTTCTTAAAAAGGGTTACTGCAAGAGGAGAAAGTAGTTTATCTCTTTCTGATTGATGAAACTGCATCAAAGTCAGTTATCCACCATTAAGTTCCATATTTATCCTCGTCACCTTTCAGACTGCTGGAGTTCAGTGTTCAGCCAGTACTTCAATTATAATATTAAGCCAAAGTTGAGAGCATTTGAAAAACTCAGAGAACTGGAAAGTTTTACTAAAATAAATGTTTGAAAAGGAAGCATGGGAGATTTAAATAAATATAAAAAATTAAACAAAAAATGAAAGGGTTCTAAGGGCCAGAAAAGAGGTCAGAATCATGGCAGGCTGAGGTTATTCTATTTCTCAGGAGGTTATATATTCATGTTTTTTTCTGACAGCCTGCAGTCCCAGGGTTGCTGTTCTTTTGTATCTCAAACTCACCATTGTTCCAGAGAGATTTGATGTCCTCTCTTCCTTTTTTATCGCAGAAAACTCTTTGGAATTTTAAAAATGAAGGTTAAAAAAGTTGCATATACTACCAGAGGGCCACAGTTTTAGCTTTAGGCTTCCTGCTCAAATACATTATCAGATTTGATATAAAGTATTTATTGTGTAAAATATAAATAGAGAAGAGTTGACAAATGTTGGTGAGACACTGGAACGGGCTGTCTGGAGATATTATGGCTGTCCCATCTCTGGATGTGTTCCAGAACAGGTGGGATGGGACATTGACCAATGTGATCTAATGAAAGAGGGTTGCAACAAGATGAACTTTCAAGTCCATTCCAGGAAAAAAACATTCCATGATTTTTGGAATGTATGAGGGATAGTCATATTCCCTCTTCAAGGAAACAGAAGGGACTTATCTCCTTCAGTTTAACATGAATTTCAAGTAAGGTCAGGGAATTACTGCCCATCCTTACTGACCACTAGCAATATTTATAGAATCATGCAATCATTAAGGTGCTGCCTCGTCTCTTGAAAAGGCTTGCAAGTAGGAAAAGGTTGAACTGGGTCGAGGTTCATCTTTTGAGTGTTACTATTATCTACAATCAGCCAATTTGCCAAGGAAACATAAGTACTGAACATGGTCTCTGAGAATTGAGTTTATACAATTTCAGGCACTACATTATTCCCTTTACAGTTTTCCATGGTGAAGTTTCTACCCAACCATGATGTTAGCAGAGCTGTCATGAGTGTCACTATAGAGACTGAAGGGCAGAGCTCTGCAGAGGAGTTTCCTTCCTCCCAACTCTGGTGTACTGCAAGCTTTGTGGTCGGAGTCTCAACACCAAATATCTTTTACCATGAAATAGAAATAAAAGAGAAGAGGCTAAACAGGGAGATACACTGTGTTTGGCAAAGGGTAATGTACCATTTGCTTGTCAGCTGGGAAATACTGCTCAGCTTTTAAAAGTTGATCCAAGCCAATTAAAGTCAATAAAAACTTCCCTAAACATTTTCACATGCTTTGCATATGTTATTAATTTTTGCATCAGCTAAACTTACAAACAATCAGACCTAGACAAAATCCATCTGCCTCCATCTCTATGAAGAAAAATCTGTGACTGGAAAATTCCTTAACTGTCAGCTTTCCTCCCTCCTTGGTATTTCTTTAAGAGTTCAATAGCATTTCCCTTTATCCAGAAGATTTTGCCCTAATCATTTTCTTTCTTTTTTCCTTCTGAAATCATGTACCCAGAAAATATATAGTCTAAGTAGGATAAATATTATTTCATAAACCTCTCCCTCAGACCTGCAGATCAACCTTTGAATAAGCAAACTGAAGGCTTTTTGGAAGTAGTGTAAATTGCCCAAATTTAGGTGCAGCAAATTGTTAAAGACCTAGTCCTACATTTCTTTTGTGATCTGCTATGCAGCAATGGATCAGAAAGTATTCCTTTTCTCCCTAGTCTGTGGCTATAACTTTTTTTTCCCCCTACCATCCAGCCTAATCCTTCTATTTCTTCAGTCAGATGTAGAAAATGCAGTAATTCACTGTTTTCCTTCCTTCATGCTGTGTAGCTTTGGTATTGTTGAGTGAAATTTCATTGTAGAGTAATGTGGGATGGAGCATTATACAGGAAAGTGCTTTTTAAAAATAAGTCTTTGTGTGGTAAAAAGTAGTGCTACATAGCAAATAGCTCATGGTAATGATGATGATAGGAATCATAAACATAAAGTAGGAGGAGAGAAAAACAAGGTAAGCAAAAATTAGCTCTCAGAGTTGAAAGCCTGCCTGGTATAGTATGAGCCACCCAAATGTAAAATTACAACAGAAATTACCATTGTGAAGACTGTTTTTTAATTAGAAACAGTCACATTAATTGTTGTGATATATCTGTTTCTCTCTCAATAAAATAGGTAAAACATAAATTCTATTCATCTTTCTCATCTTAACTGATTTTTTTGATTGCATGAATAAGCCACCTCCTAATTAATTTTAGTTATGTTAATAAATAGTTATTAGATTACAGTGAAGCTATTTGTTAGCCACAGCAGATATATTATTTAGAGATTGTAATAACCCTAAGCATTCTCATTATTATCAATCTGAATAAACATAGACCTGCAGAGACAAATGCAGCTTCTACAAAATCTTTAAGTCAGTAAATGCTAGAGTTTACAAGTAACAGCATGAGGTAGATCCACAACCAACTTCTTTGCCCAGTCAACTGAAAGTTATTTTTGTGATTAAGAAAGGATAACTTCTCACTGCACTCCAGTAAAACTGTCCAACTGAAGATGAAGGTAAAATTATTAGAAAACTGTTTTCAGAGGGACTGAGACTCTTACAGCAAGACCTAGGTTCTTGAAAAATGGCGTTCCTAGAAGGGATGTTGTTTTCTGCTGTTGTTTAATTTGTATTTATCAAATACTGTCCTTCCTAGAATTTACTTCACATCTTCTAGTATTCAACAGAGTAACAGTCTGAGATGGGACTCCTTCACTCCTCCTATTCAAATTATGTTATAAAATTATTAATGACAGATGAAGAAGGAGATTCTTTTACCAAATGGCCATATGATAAATGAAGCAGTGGATTTCAATCCTTCCTTCACTTATTGGTTCAGTCCATTTTCCTTTTTCCTGCCCCATATATTTTGAACATGGTGGGAAAAAATCCCACTCTGCTGAAAAAGTCAGGAAGAGGTGATTTGGGAGATGATGATTCATGCTCAGGAAAGCCAGCATACAAAGCTTTTACCAGTGATGGACAATGATTCCAACACCTCCTCCACAACACAGTCAGAAAATTAGTGTGGGGATTCTAATACTCCACAGCTTAAGACATAGGATAGGTGTGAAACAGAACACACTTTATCTTAAAGAGGGATGAGTGGAAATGTTCAATAGGAGGGAGGAAAGGTCAGGAAATCTGAGATGGAAATCTTGGCTAAGGAGTTCATGTGTAGGGGGTAGATGAGAGAGGAGAACAGTAGGGTGTGGTGAGAAGTAAGAAGTAATCTTCATGCAGTAAAATAAATGCATGAAAAAATCAGAGGTTGTCTTGTATTTGGGGCCATTCTATTTTTAGGGACTGCTGTATTTAATAGAAAATGCAATTTGAGGTATAAATTCTCATTCATCCTTTTGAAATCATCTTCTCTGTAGATATTGAATTCCTCTCACAATAACTGCCAGGCTTCTGTTCCTGCACAGGGAATTTGTATGAGAGCTTCATCTGTCAGCTGATATATTTGGGGATAAGATAAGGTCAGAGTAGGAAGAGAAAAGGTGGATTTCATATACTGAATAAGAAATGCAAACAAAGATTTAGGAAACACAAAATTACTTCAGAAGTTATTGCAGACACATTTGGTAATGCATATACATGCAAAGTAAATACTGCATTATACTAGAGTGAGAAAGTTCAACATGTCATTTGCAGTAGCAAGTATTCCAGAGATGATCAAATGAATAAAACAATTAATGCAAATTCTGAAAGGTTTGGTGAATTTCTCAGAGCTGTAGTCTCACCAGTGAAATTCTCTTACCCAAAAAAGTCTATACTTTTGGAGTAGGAAATAGCATTTCCTGTACAGATATTGACAGAGCTACTGCATTGCTGATTTTTGCATGTTCCTTTCCCATCTTCCCATTTCCTTGTTTCCTCCCTTCCTCCTCTTATCTATATATTTTGACTATGCTATGATTAGGATATGAGTTTAATATAATATATGCTTTCAGAATCTCCAGTACATCAAGATCCTTTTCTAAATAAAGCCTCTAATCTTCATTCCTAATAATTCCACGTGACAAAAACCCTGCAGGTGTTTCGCTGTGAAGGTGGCAGGGGGGTGTGGAGGGAGTGGTTCGTGTGCATCACAGATCACAGCAAATCTCTGCTGCAAATGCTACTCTGCCAGGATCAAGGATGTACCTGCATAGCCTCATGTGACTATTCAGCAGCTGATGAATGCACACTGGACCTCCTCCAAGCACCTTATAATTGATCTGGAGCAAATGTGCACAAAGATATCCTACTGCTTAACGAACTGAAGCCCTGCTGGTTAGTACAAGTATCACTGTGCTAACCTTCCTCCTTGGCTGATTTTAATCTTCTGGCTCCATCACACACTTAATTGTTTCTCATTTATCCATATTAGAGGAAGATCATATGAACTCCATGTAAATTAGGCTGTGAGAGCCTCATTTACTATGTTTACAGAAAACTTGCAGAGAGATTTTGTCAATAGCCAGTGGCCTGGTTCTGGTAAAGATCTGCTTGGTGTGGTGTGCGGCATGAGGTCTAACAAGGCCAGGTGCCGGGTCCTGCACTTGGGTCACAGCAACCCCAGGCAGCACTACAGGCTGGGGCAGAGTGGCTGGAAACCTGCCCAGCAGGAGAGGACCTGGGAGTGCTGGTCAGCAGCGACTGAACATGAGCCAGCTGTGCCCAGGTGGCCACAAAGGCCAATGGCACCTGGCCTGGATCAGCAGTGGTGTGACAGCAGGAGCAGGGCAGTGATTGTCCCCTGTGCTGGGCACTGGTGGGGGCATGTCTGTGTTCAGTTTTGGGCTTTTCACTATGACTAGACATTGAGGGACTGGAGCTTGTCCAGAGAAGGGCAACAGAGCTGGGGAAGGGTCTGGAGCACAAGTCTGAGGAGAAGTGGCTGAGGCAACTGGGGATCTTTATCCTGGAGAAAAAGAGGCCCAGAGGAGACCTGAAAGGAGTTTGCAGCCAGGTGGGGTTGGTATCTTACACTGGCTAACAAATGGCAGGACAAGAGGACATGGCCCCAGGTTGCACCAGGGGAAGTTTAGATGTGATATTAGGGAAGAAGTTTTCATTGAAGAGGTGGTCAGGCTTTAGAACAGGCTGCTCAGGGAAGAGGTGCAACTACTGGCCCTGAAAGTGTTCAAAAAGACACAGAGATGTCGTTTGGTGGTGGGCCTGGCAGTGCTGAGCTAATGTCCGGACTCAGTTCCAAACCCTGTGCTCCTGTGTGCTCCATGGTACCGGTTCAAGGAGGCTGTTGCTCTGCTGCAGGTGTGCTGGTAGGAAAATTTCCCTATGATATTTGAGGGTATTGACTGTAGCGTGTATTTAGCTACTCCTTCCTCTCCTGAATGTGACCGTCTCAAAAAACAATATTTTTCACAGACTGAATCTGTTATCCTTGCCTGGAAAACCCTTTGGATTAGAAAAAGAACATTGTTCTCTTAGGTAGGTTTTATATCTGAACCTCCTTCCACATATTACACATGAACTTCTGCTCCTATGGGCACTCTAGTAGCTGCAATTTAAAAAAAAAAAACAAACAAAAAAACCTAGGCAGAGCATTTGGAGTAAATGTATTTAATTTTTAAGCCTGATACCAAGTAATTTGGTTGAAATTTACTAGCATAAAGTTGTAAACAAGGTCAAAATTCAATTTCCCTCTGTGTTTGGGCTTTGGAGGGTAGTATCTTGGATTTTGTTGCACTTTGTTGTTTTGGCTGGGGGTTTTTGTTTGATTCATTTGGTGTTGTTTTCTTGAATACATTTGATGCTCTGCTGCCCTATGCCTTGCAATTTTCCTTCTCTGAGTTCCCTTGTAATTTTCTTACTCTGAGTTTGTGCAGCCTACCGGTGAAGCATTATTCCTGGGGTCTGAAATAATTTATTTTTTCCCCACTTTTACTATAAACAGATTAAACATTTATACACAGATAGTGAGGAATTGATCCCTTTTATCTTAGATCTTCTTTTTTTTTTTTTTTTAATGAGATGAACTTTTTGTGCTATCAAGCTATTTCATTTTTGCAAAGGAAATGTAACGAAGTATTACATAAAGGATTAACATTTTACACTTGCTTTACAAAGCATGGTGATAAATAATCAGCAGCTCTTTGCCTTGTAGTGTGTGGAATCATGCAGTGCCTATTCCATAGCTGTCTAAAAGTGCCCACTTGGTTTCTGTTTTTCAGGACTGACTACTTCTGCATAATTTCTGCATAATTTCTGCATTTAGGAAGTCAAGCTATGAATGTCTCTCAAAGAAGACCAGTGCTGTGTATTAAATAGAAATATATAGTTATTTCTTGCTTTTGTGATTGTGGTTTCTCTGAACACTGACTGGAAACTGAAAACCTGTAGGAGGAATTCATCTTGATGTATGGACACCATGGGATGTCAGCATCACCTGCACAGTGAGAACGTTTGTTTTTGTAGAATGGTTTGGTCCAGAGGACGGTGGCAGTTCTCTCAGTCCCCATTCCTGGCGTTCTTCAAAAAGGGCAAATCACTGTAGTTTCCAGGAGTTTCCAGCCCACACGTGTTCAGATGTGCCTTGCCACTGTGCCCAGTGTGCTTCAGCCACAGGCAGAGGTTGGAAATGTTCAATGCTTTAACAAAAAGGAGGAGGATAGTGGGACAGGAATCCTAGTTTGAATACTGTATTTGTCCTGAGAGAGTCCTACACAGCTTGATTCCTCACCCATGGTGCTCTCATCTTCTTGCTCTGTAAGACACCTTTGTAGGAAAGCACAAATTTGGGTGCATAGGACGAAAACACCTTTTCTTTCTGGGTGAATTCTTGACTTCTCAAGAATGTTTTGTCTTTATCACTTATAATGCAAATATATCTTTCTAGGCTAGGAATGTACTACCTTTTCCATCATCCTGGTTTGAAAAAGTAAAACCACTTAAAAAAAAAGAAAAAGGTTTATCTTGATTGATTTGAAGGCTCTCAGGGAAATATGAGGTATTGATTGTAGGTGCCCTTGGTCTGGTAGGGGCTGTGAGGGGTGGCCATGGCTCATTTGTAACCACACTGGAGAAGGGGAAGAGCATGAGGATGAAGGAACTGCAGATAGGAGTTGCCATGGACTGACCACAGCCTTCAAGTTTGTTGCAAACACAAGCTTTTCGATGTTAATTTTTTTCCTCCCTTTCTTTTGAGGGGGAGTAAGAAAGAAGCTGGGTGGTTTGGCAGCCAGATAAAGGGAACTCACCACAAAAGAGATGTCTTGGGAACACCTTTATGCACCTTAGTTACATGATAACGCAATGATTCTTTGCTATTCTATTGCTGTGCTTCAGTGGTATCAAATCATCCAAATGACATGGGAATTATTTGCATATGGCCTTGGTTGTTTGAGGGAAAAAGGAGGGCTTCGGTGTGAAATCTAGTTGAGATAATTACTACATATGTGAAAATGTTAATACATAAGTTCTTCCAGATCCAATGAATCACTCTGTAAACTGTTCCTTTTCATGCTATTTTCACTGAGGAAATGTTGCCTGTCTAGAGTTTATCTCTCTTTGTTCTTCTCTTTCAGTCAATATATACTTTGTACTGATGCAGAAAGAAAGGACACAATATACCTTACAAGATAGGAAAAATCCTGATATTATCATTTTATAAATTCATAGTAAAGGACAAAAATGTTCTAGTTATAGTGGAAAAACTCTGAATAGTCATATTGAAAAAAAAAAAAAATAATCCCAACCCAAAATCTAGTGATTTCCTGTTTCATAACATAAGGTTTATAAGCACATCCAGTAATTTGCATATGCCTACAAAAATCTGAAAAAACATATAATATTTTAAAGCATATATACACTAATGAATATAGAAAAAGAGCCCAGTCTTCAGTGACTTTTTATCAGTAAGACGCTGGCCTCACACAAAGTGAATATCAGATTCTATATGATCAGTGGCAAGGTACAAAAAAATGAAGATAATAAGCAAAACAGGGATCTTTTACATGTCCAAAGCCTATTATGAGAACACTACAAAAGACTTCTATGCAAGTAGAAGGCAAGCAGCCTAATGCTTTTGATCATTATTCTTATTTTAAATCCAGCATTTAACTACCTCAATACAGTAAGTTTTTTTTTTCATGAAGTGTAAGAGAAAAAGAAATTCTGCAGATTTCAGACCCAGTCAGACTAGATTATTGTGACTATTTTCATATATGTTTGAAAGTAGATATCCTCATATTTTTGCAAACACTTTAATTCTATTCTTCTTATGTCAGGTATAAGCTACTTTTTGGGCTGTGTCTCCCTCCAGAGGCATTTTTATAAGAATGTGTAATTTTTTGATTTTATGAAGCTGAAGAAAAAATGGAAAATAATGCCTTGCTTACAGTGTAAGAGCATACTATCCAGCATAATATTTTGTTGAGCTCACAGTCAGGCTGAAACAGGTGATTCTAGAGATCACAGTTACTGTCATGACACCTTGCTGGGACAGCAAAAATCAGTATCAATTATATTGAATATCAGTAATATTGCAGAAATTTGCAGGTGGCAAAACTGAAATTTAGCTTTACATTATTAAAATCAAAAACACAGTGGGGAGAAGGATTGTCCTTTAATGCAGGTCCCTTCCAGTTAAGTACTGCAGTGATTCTTACTCTTGCTCTGCCAGACATATATTTCTGTGTACTGGGTACAAACACAACCTAATACATTTTTAGGATTCCTTATTCTTCTGAAGAAGGGTAGGAACCTTAGTTTCTTCCTGATCTGAGGGAAAGGAAGAAAGGAAGAAATGAGGGCATAGACACCAATATACAGCCTGAAGATGTAGAGCTAACCCTGAGCTCATCCCTAGGGATTTTCAAGTACCTGTACAAAATGCTTCCTCCAGCTCTCTGAAGTTCATTCCTTACTTTTATACACCTCATTAAAAGGCCATACTGTTGACTACCCCGGCCCTCTATAGAGAATCCCGTTGCTCAGTTTGCTTATTCACTAGGAAATTCTCTTATATGTTGAAGAAGCTTTTTTCCTCTTATATCTTAAATATCTTTGTGTTTCTGTGACAACACCTCCTAAAATATTACAACTAATTTCATGACTTTATTTATTCAGATCAAAGGGGAAAAAACCCAACAAAACCCAACAAATAAAAAACAGCCAACCAAAAAAACCCAAAACAAATCCCACACCACCTTTTTGATTGAAGCACCAACCTTCATTTCACCCAGTGTGATCCACAGGCCTCCAAATCCCCTTCAAGGATTGTTGTTCTGTTTCTAGGATTGGGCTTCACAAAAGACACATCCTGGAAATTCCTCATCTAATTTAAAGAATACAAATAGGAAATACAAATAGGTACACCTGGTTTATATTTATTTACATGTTCACTATCTAAAATGTCCACCTCTGATTATGAAAAAAAGCTGAGACTTCTGAATGCATTTCCTAGACTCAGCAATTTAGATATGTTAGTTCCTTCAGCAAATGGTCAGAAAATCATAGTTTTCAGCTGAAATTATATGTAACAACTTAGGGCAACATACTCCTATGCACACACTACTCGGGCATAGAAGGACTGACCAGCTGCATTATGGGCATGTCTTGTTAAATATTTTCTGTCACAGCTGGTGTCAGTAAACTGAAATTTCAAAGATAATTTTTGCTTTTCAAAATATTTCTTTAGCTCCTGGCTCAGTAACCTTCTTTTTGTCTTGTTTTTCCTGTTCCTCACTCTCCTCTCTACAGCAAGAGTTCACTGCAGAAAACAGCTCATCACAGCTGTCACTCTGAGAACTTTTCAGAATTGTGAAGTTTTGATGTCTCAGCAAATCAGACAGTATTTTCAATTTAGTACATGGAAGATTGCTTTTTAGAATGGGCTGGAAGACTTGGTAATGGAATATGGTGCCTTTCAGCTACTTAAATGTATTTCAGTTTGATAGTGACAGAAAATTCATTACCACCTGTATTGTGAATAAGTGCAGACATTTGGGGAAAGGGTGATCTCTTTGTTTTTCTTCCCACACCATACTCAGAAGTTCAAAAAGTTTTCACTAAATTCAGTTCTTTTAGGATTAGCCAGCACTTGGCTGACTTTAAAGTATGTTAACTAAAGATATTTTTCCTACCCTTTCAGTTCAGGGAACACCTAAGTGTTTGGGAACTGGGCAATGTCTGTTTGGAGTTGGACCTAAGATGCACAATAATAATCATAAATCATGAAGTGGTCTGAGTTTGAAGAGACCTAAAAGTTCATCTCATTACAGACCCCCTGCCATGGCACAGACATATTTCACTAGACCAGGCTGCTCAGAGCCCACCAAACCTGGCCTTGGTGTGGAACATCCACAACTTCTCTGAGTAACCTGTTACAAAGCTTCATCACCCTCACAGTAAAAAAAAAAAAAAAAAAAAAAAAAAAAAAAAAAAAAAATCTTCCTAATGTCTACTCTAAACCTACACTGTTTCAGTTTAAAACCATTCCCCCTTGTCCTATCATTACATGCTCTCATAAAAAGTCCCTTTCTTACTTTCCTGTAGGTCCCCTATAGGTACTGAAAGGCTTCTGTAAGGTCTCTCCAGAACCTTCTCTTCTCCAGGATAAGCAGCCCCAGATCTCTTGTCCTGCCTTCATAGGAGAGGTGCTCCAGTCCTCTGAGCATCTTTGTGGACTGGCTCCAACAGATACAGGTCTTTCCTGTGCTGGGAGCCCAGAGCTGGATGCAGCTCTGCAGGTGGGGTCTCAGTAGAGCGGGGCAGAGGAGCAGAGTCCCCTCCCTGCCCTGCTGCCCACGGGGCTCTGGGTGCAGCCCAGGATAGAGCTGACTTACTGGGATGCAAGTGCACACTGTCAGCTCATGTGGAGCTCCCCTTCCACCAACAGCCCCAAATTCTTCTCCTTAAGGGCTGCTCTCAACTAATTCTTCACCAGGCTTGTACTTGTGCTTGGGATTGCCCTGACCCTTGTGCAGGACTTTCAAATATTCCCCTTCACAGCTAAAAGGGCTGAAGTTTAGTTTGGGTTCAGGGAGCAAGTGATAAATCTCTTACTCCATCCTTGTAAGAGCCACTGTCCATTACTACCCTGAGTGCTCACAAGGTTGTTGCATTAATTCTGAGTCGTCTGTTCCATCCAGTTTCTTGTACCACCATGTAGACTGTTTAGTAGTTTTGCTTCCCTTTATTTCCTTTAGCATATTTCATTCAACTTTGGCATTTTGATCTTCAACACTTCCTCCAATTTTGAAGAACTTTTGATCAGCTTTGTTCAGTAGTAGAGCAAAGAGTTCTCTTCCTTGAATGTCTCCAAAGAGAATGTGGGTTTGTCTTCCAGATTTGCATCTCTAATACTTTTAAGGTGCTCTGAGTTTTGAGAATGCATGTGGTATTCCCAGACTTAGCTGATGGAGATAAAAAGTTAATAATACAAATTAGGACCAATACAACTTCATTTCCCAGTAAAGTTTCCTTTAATATATTAATGTGTTTAACTATTGTCTTCCCAACAGTGGATTTTTAAGTCCGAGAGACAGAAATGAGTTCTGGATTGAGTTACCTAATCAGTTTTCAAAAGGGCTTTGCTAATTGTGAGATTGTGTTGAGACACAATCTAAAGATAATTCTGGAGATTTGTATGTGGCTGATCCCATTTCTGCATTATTTACTCCTAATTTTGTATTTACTTATGCAAACATAAGAATGAGCAATGGTAGTATAAACTCTGCTATTAGTGTTCAAGAATACCTCCTGTTGTTTCGTTGGATCTCCTTTCTTATATTTTTACAAATGGTAATTTTCTTTTTGTAATATAAGTAGTTAGAAATATTTATTTACTTAATAAACCCGCAAGTCTTTACAGAAGTCATTGGGTTGCATGAAGTCAAGAATGTGTCTTTATGTACAGTGAATCACCAAAAATGGTTTTGTCTTACACATTTTAAAAGACTGCATAAAAAATATTTGCATAATGCAGTCATAATAGAGCTACTGCACTGTGATCTATCACATCAGCTCTCAAACACTCTCTGCAGGGTTTATGCTCTTTTTGCTGTGAAAAGAGAAAATTAATTTACTGCACGGATTTTATCTCCCTACATGGTGCTAAAATGTACAGTGTTCTTGCTTTTTTTCCAAAGCTATGAAATTGAAAGTATGCTTATCCTTAAATTTCATAGGAAGAATGAAAATTCTTAGAAAGGCAAATCAATAGATTTACCCTTTTCCAGTGGGAAAATTATTACTACAAGTTGCCATTTAAGTTTGATGCTTTGCCTGGACTGTACACACTGTTTATCACACAAAGTTAACAGCAAGATGTCAAGAAATAACTCTTTGCAGCCTAAATTTTGTTTTTAAAAAACAAATAAATGGCAATCACTTTTATTCTTGATCCAATTGAAAAGTGCTTTTTTTTGCTTTAAAAAAGAAAAAGCCCTGTTCTCTGTGGAAAGGAGAAAGCAAATGGTGTCAGAGGTAAACTGTGCTGTGCATCTCTCTCTGTGGTTTCCCCAGGCTGTGAACAGAATGCGCTGCTGGCTCTTCATCACAGTGTAAATTCTTACCCTATTCACTGCCACCCTCTTCTCCCACCACATATTAGTATGTAGAGAATGTTTCACTTGTTGTCCACAGTCAAGATCTACTGGTATAAGTTGCATCCCATTTTAAATTAAGGGACATTCAATTTCATGTCCATACTTACAGACTCTGAATGAAGCTGCATGGAAAATTTCACTGCAAAATTAGAAGGAAAAAATCCTTGAGCATTATTTCTTTCCTGCTACTCCTGGGAAAATGAGAGACTAATTCTTGTGTCTCTCAGCCTTTGGCTTAAGAATGATGGATATGTCTGTGGCCCTGCTTCCTAGTCTGAGAAATACAACCCTTTTTCTATTACTGTGCACTTAAAGCAGATACACTCTGGGAAGCAACAAGGAAGAAAACAGTTTAGCCCTACCTTATCACAGGACTCAAAAATATCATTACTAAACTCTCCTGGGTGTTTGCAAAAAAAGTCTATGTCCCTTGAAGGAAGAAAGCTTAACAAATGAATCTTCGAATGGTATCTCTAAAACTTACTGCAAAATGCAGGGAGATGTGGAGCCTGGGCAAAGGAGAAGTCAGTGTGTCAGTGATGTCAAGTCCTGAAACAGACACAAAGAGAAAGCTGTAAAGCAAGGCTTGCAAAATATTTCCATTAGTTACCCCTCATTAGTCCTGTGACAGCCTTCTACTATTATACATCTGACATTCAAATCTTTAGGTTTTGCATGATAACAATCTGTTAATTGATAATTTGTCTCATCAGTTTTATAAATGTGGTTTATTCATGAGTATAATTTAAAGATGTGATGAACTATATTATTTGAGTGTTAAATAATCAGTGACAGTTGCAAGCCTGTCAATAAGAAATCTGAAAGTTTAAAATGTTTAAAGATGCCCTGACTTTGATTTTTTCCCAGTTAAATTTGTATGTAACTGAATTATGTGTGAGATCTAAGAGAGCGTAAGGGACCTGTTGATCATTTAATCTGACATAATGCATACCACAGCCCTTCAAATCGTGCTCATGCAAAGTGACTCTTTTCACAGAATCACAGAATATCCAGAGTTGGAAGGGACCCACAAGGATCATTCAGTGCAACTCCTGGCCCTGCACAGAACCTCCTCAAGAGTCATACCATGTGCCCAAGAGTGTTTTACAAACAAACTCCAGCAGGATTGGTGCTGTGACCACAGCCCTGGGGACACTTCCAGTGCCCAACCACCCTCTGGGTGAAGAACCAGAGAGAAGAGGTCAATGCCTGCCCCTCCTCTTCCTCTCTTGAGGAGGTTGTAACAGCAGTGAGGTCTCCCCTCAGTCTGCTCCCGGCTGAACGGATCAAAAGACCTCAGATGCTCCCCATGAATCTTCACCTCTGCTGGGTCTCAATCTCGTTATCAGTGAGGACTAAATGCACTGACTTTTCCTACAGGTATTTCATATCCGAAGTCTCTTGTTTTAATGTTAAGTGCCCAGGTAATTGTTTTTTTTGTGTGTGTGTGTGCTTTTGGTTTTTCTTTTAACTAAAAACATTTCTAATCAACCACAAGGAAAGAGAAACATCAACTAATTGAAGACCAGAAACACAAGATTTAAAATATTATCAGAAAGTACAGGTAGAAATGCTATTAAATACTGAAGATGTTACAGACAATGTCAAACAAAAATAGACCCAGAGGATTCACAAGTCATAACCATGACGTTTCAATTTCAGTCTTTTAAGAAGACCCTAAGTCTTTTCTCAAAGATCTTACCATCTTCTCCAGCACACTCTCTCCTTGACTTTATAACCTCATTCCAGTGGTGACCTGCAGCTCAGCTCTCAATCATTTCTCAATTTTCCTTTAAACTTGATGAACAGACTGGACTCTGCAGGATTCTTTTAGCTCCCTTCAGCATATATATCTTCTTTTTTTTCCCCCTCTTTTTTTCATTTAAAGTTTATACTTGATAAGTGGTTACATTAATGTTGTGGCCAAATTTTATATTTGTTCCTTTTGTTCTGAGTCATGGCTTTATGCCAAAGGCCTTGAAGAAACTGTAGCAACAGCAGAGGGATCTATTCTGTTCAGATGATTTGATAGGCAAGGCTCCATTAGATCATGTTGCAAAACATCTCTTACAATATAGCTTTCAGTTTTGTATTGATGAGTGTCCTGAATGGAATCGCTGTATTTTAAACCCAGCTGAATGTCAGGCTAATTGCTATAAAAACTACTGTAAAAGCAGATGTACCACATTTGAAGTACCCTAAATCTTTGGAATATGTGCTTTTGCAGTTTGCTCAGTACTTCTTGCTCTTGGAAAGAAGTGGTCTGGAATTTGAAATGTTTAAGGTTTGAAATATAGCATACACAAACAAGAATGTATCATCTCATGTTAAAAACACTGGATTGAAACTCTGGGAGCTTTGCCCATTTCCCAAGCAGATGTCATAGAGAACATGAAGTAAATCTCCTTAAGTTTCTTCTCTCTTAGAGATTTCACTTTTTTTTTTTTTTTTTTTTTTTTTTTTTTTTTTTTTTTTTTTGCCCCCTACCATATCTATCAATCTCATCTCTGTGAATTGCAAAGAAGCAACACTGTTCATTACATAAAAAGGGTGGGGAAAAGCCCCATTAGGAAGGGGTGCTAAACTTGGCCAAGACGTCTAGGCATGCCTCATAAAAATACTTGGTTCTTCACTTAAAGGGCAGGGCAAAAGAGGCACAGGGCAGTGTGTGTATGTGTGTTAGGTTTTTTTGGTTTGGTGATTTTTGGTTTGGTTTGGTGTGGTTTTTTAGGAGGGGGGATAGTTGAATGACCTCTTGGATGAGGGCATGTGGTGTTGCTCTCTTTTCCAGGCAGTTTGTCCCTTGTACAGGTGTCTGAATTTATCCCAGTCCTTCCATAATGCTATTGACATTTCACATTTTAATAATCGCCCGATTACCGTATGTATAAGTACTGGACTGGAATAAATACTGGATTTTCAAGCTGCACAAAGGTCTCACTTGCCAGAGGGGTTTAAGGACAGTCTGTAAGCAATCTCATAAAAGGAAGAGTTGCTAAGAGTTCTGTATAACCTAATTTTTTGCTGATCAAATACAACTACTTTAGATACTGGAATATTCTTCCCTATTGTCTTCTGCTGATAGGGGGAAATTGTGAGGAGGGATTATAAAGGATTATAACAATTAACCAGGATCAGAGGTGACAGAAGAGCCTCCAGTCCTCCAGAGATTCTCCTAGCAGCTGTCATCGGGGACAATTCTCATGTAGCCCTCTGGTTCTGGGACATTTCCACTACATCCATCACTGGTAGTAGAAACATCAAAATACAGTCCTTCGATCAATTAGAAGCAGATTCCCTGAAGTATAGCACAGCTATTTTCCAGTCTATTCCAACAAAAAACTGCCTTGAATAACCTGCTTCTAATGCAAATTACTTTCTCTGTAAGACTTTGCAGCCAAACCACACAGCAAAATATTTTGTGTTTCCTTTGGAAACTAAATGCCTTGGTTTTGCTTTCAAATGAGAGAATTTATAAAAAAGATAGTTCCCCAAAATAATTATCTACTGATGCAAATGGAAAAAATTGCTACTAAGGTGAACAACATCAGTAGCCACTTAACAGAATAAAAAATGCTATTTCCCCTTCTTTTGCATTTTAAAATACTGATGCAGCAGCAGATGTCTAACACCTTCAAAAGCATGAAATTCAAGCATTAAAATGCAGTTTGAATGTTGTATTGGTTTGTCCCACTCATCCAACTACGACCAGGCTCCTGCAATTTTTCTTTCTTAAAGTAAATTTGCAAATAGGATTCAGAGAACTCCATTAGCTCTAAAATGCTATTTAGAACAGTTCACCAAGTGTTGTGTCAAGGGTGAGAATGGGCACGCACAGACTTGAAACGTCATTTTTCTTATTTTGTTTTTCCTCCTGCTACATGGATCACTGCTCTCTGTGTGATGGCCCCAGCATACTCTCTGCCATGTAGTTAACATCACACCCACCCTGGAAAGTCATTGGAGCATGCAGCTGGCCCACAGGAGTCAGGCAGGTGGCCTCTTATTAGTGTATTGCATGGCTTTGCAGTTTTTCTAAAGCTTGCTTATTGAGGCATCAGTCCTGCAAATATATCTCTTATTTATCCCTTTAACCATTAATCTATTTAGCCCCTCTGAAAATTAACAGAATTAATAGATGTGACAGTATGCAGAACATGTCATCCTCCTGAAGTGCTTAGGAGTAGTGGCACACGAATATGAGTGCTACAGGCATTAGTGCTTGGCATTTATTGCAAATAAGAAATGGAGAAAAGAAAAAGCACTTTGAAAGAAAAAAATAAGTAGGATGGGGAAAGAAAATCCTCCTAGCCTTTTTCTTTTGTTTTCTGAGATGTGTCATATTTTAATTTTATTTAATCTCAATATTATTGGAAGAAGAGAAAGGCTTTAAAAGCAATTGAAATTTTACAGTGTTAGTTGGCATCTCTGATTACTGTTGAATTAAAGAGAGGTAGATTTGGCAGTTATTATTTTATTTTAAAATTAAAATATGAATATATATAGAGGAAAATGCTTGTATATATATACATATATGCACAATATCTGTCTAAGCACATGTATGTGCAAAGTTGGGGTTTTGTGGTCTTTGGCTTGGTTTAAGTCTTTTTTTGGACAGGTGGCTCCAAGTACCAGTCACTGGTTTTGAAACTAGTTAGCATAGGTTAGTTTGCTTTAGAAAGTTTATGGCTAGTTTTGTCTGTAGGAAATTTGTTTTAGAGTTAGTTAGAGGAGTCAAAAAATGTATGAGAAATTGAGCTAAAAAGCAAACAAGATGGAAAGTCATGAGTTCAGTCCTCAGACTTATTCCTTGGTCCTCTCTTTTAAACACTGTATATTTACTCTAGGTGTCCAAGAGATTTTTAATAGGTTATGACATTAAAATCTTAATTTTAATACAAAACTGACAAATGGCTGTGGTAGCAACCTATGGAGGCTGAACTTTTCAGTATTTGTTATAATCAGAACATTATTAACTGAAAGAAAAGATTGCCTTAAGTATGAATATTGATCCATTTGATTTATAAGGGAAAGTAGAAAATCTGCTGTTCAGACTTGACTGAAAATTTACAAATCATCCCTCAGCTGCTATCTATCTTCAAAAGAAAGTGTAGATCTGTTTTAGTAGTTGTGCCTCTCTTCAAATTCCAGTTTAGGATTGAGATTTGGTTACTCATCATCATCACCCTCAATTTTTATCCTCTTGCCTGATTTCTTTGGAGATGAACCTGTGGCTCCCTTCCAGAAAAACACACTTCAGTAGGTGCCTGTTTGGTGTGAGTGGCACCTGAACTCCACACAATTCAGTGCATCCCAGCAGTCAAACTGGTGCAGCCTGACATGACCAGACACAAATGATAAATTAAACCCACAAGAAGAAGTAATTAGTCTTATAATTTCATGTGTTCCATTTGATACTGATTATATTCTAGTTATTTTCTGGATACCTCAGCTCAAAATGTATGTTCTAAAGCTTGAGTTTGCATGATAACTGGCTGTGTACTAAAGATATAATCTATCTATACAAACTGAATAGTACCTAAATGTTTTGTCTTTGGTGTTAAAATCATCATTTTTCTGGTGTTCTCTCTTGCTTTCTCTTTCTTTCCTTTTTTTCATTCTCAAGGGACTTTGCCATCAGCTAACTAACTCAAGCAGATAAAATAAGCCCTGTATAGCTTTTCCTGCAACCACTATAAATGACCTATTTCAATTATTTTTCTTGCCCAATTTTGAAGAGCTTCAGCACAAATGATGACAAATCATCTGAAATAATAATAAAAATATTTGTATTTTAAAACACTTGGCTTGTAGTTGTATGTCCTGGGCTTGAAGCAGATGCTAAAATGAAGTCTGCTCACTGATGTATAAAATTTGCTAGTGTGAACAATACCCTCAAGCAGTGACTTGTAATCCTACCAAGTATTTCCAAATCAAGGAAGGAAACCATCCTTGTTCTCATCTCCCAGCAATTTGAAAGTTTCAGCTGATTATTTGTTACCAGACCTTATGCTAAGAATAAATCAGAAACTAAATATTTGCCAGCGATACACAGGCCACTGTTGTTTTTGGAAATACAATGCAAGTATATAAAATTATAGTTCAGTGTAGTGATTACAGAATTTGCATTTACCAAAACGTAAGAGGATATGAAAGACTGTAAACGTGGCACAAACAAGGGGTAGCAGCTTGATTTTCTAGGGATAATATTTTTCTCTTTGTACTTTCTCCACAAGTAAACCAAAGACTGTTTGGATTTTAAACTGTAGCATGGTGAAAAAAAAATCTTTCCTGCATTGAGACAAATATAAATGCTTTATTGTATTTTATGTGCTGGCACAATCTCTTTGTTCTTTTCAAACTGGTAAGTTTTTGCATTGTCCAAGAAGATTTCTCCTGGTGCGTAGCAAACTGTCATACTCTGTGATTTCATCCCTCTTAAATCACAAGGCATCAGAGAAACAAATTTAGCTTTTGCTCTGAAAAAAAGGCATCAGAGCAAAATACATAATGCATTTTGTGTGGTGTGATCATTCAGCTCTATGAGCTGTATGATTGTCCTTCAGATTTAAGATGTCTCCCTTCAAAAACAAAGCAACCATTAATTTCTTTCCTTATTATTTTTATGAGTCTTCTTTCTCACTATGAAATGTATGTAAATAGAGTTCAGATATTTGAGTCTTAATCCTCAACTAGAAACAAAACCTGCAAGAATACCTTGCCAATAGCAACCAGTTAGTTTGGTATTAGATCTGTCAATCTGAACATGATTGATCAATTCAGGAAAAATGTCAATAATTATTACTGATAATGGCTGGAAGTGCTTCAGGGTTCTTATGGTTAAAGAGTTAAAAAAACTTTGCTCCAGCCTATGGTTTAAGAGAGAATAAAACTCAACAGCCAATTTTGCATTTGAGAGGAAATATAAATAAACGTGATTATTAGTGACCAGCATGCCTCTGACACTCAAAAGTGATGGATTTTCAATGTGTGTGCGAGTATTTGAAAAAGAAATAAAGATATTTTTACCTTCTCTTTTTCATACTTCACTCTCTCCCCCTCAGAAAATCTCTGTTTTTCTTGGGGAAGAAAAGAGATTATCAAGGGCAGGTAATGTTGGGTTGGGTTGATCTGGCTGAATGCCCTGATGCCCACCAAAGCTGCTCTGTCACTCCTCAGCTGGACTAGGGAGAGAAAATGCAACAAAAGACTAGTTTTGTCTACTTTACAGTCTCTGCTACATTCCCCTCCTCTCACTCCTCATTCCTCAGAAATGCAGAAGATCTCTTTAAGATATATTTCCTTCGCCAAAGTCTGCACAAAAATTCAAAGGCTTATTTTTTCTCACATGAAATCGAGATAACTGCCATTCCAGACTGTAATGATACTGCTAGTGCATATTTTGGAAAATAATGCCTTTGCTTTCCATGCAAGCTGAAATCTCTGGTTGTCCTTGTCATGCACACTGAGAGGAGCTGCAGTACAGACTGCTGTCATTGTCCCTAGCATATAGTCATGCATCTTGCTGAGCTGAAGGGATGTTATGAGCTGTGAAAAGGAACAGAAAAAGCAAGTGATGATGTTTGTGCACCTTTCATGAGTTTTATGATACATATTTTTTATGACTGATGTTTCACTGATAGATGTCTGATAATGGTTTTTTAACTTGTAGAGAAGAGGTTTGGATTTTCAGGAGCCAATAACTTCAGCTGTCTTATGTAAGTTTTCAAAGTGATATAACATGGGCATAGAATTCTATGAAACACAAGTCTTTGGAAGTAAGTTATTTTTTAGTTTTGTACTAATGAAAGTGGAAAGGCAGATGAATAGCAACAGTTTTGTTTCAGAGAACAAACCCCTCAGAAACATTTGTATAAGTGAGGATTAGGCTGTGAAGGGTTTCAGTCTCCAAACTAGTTGCCAAGATTGTTATTTTCATGCTCTTGCAAGTCAGATGTGATGTTGTTTTGGGGACAGGATTTTACAAAGGTAAAACTGCATCAGCCAGAGGCAATAGAAAAACAAGATGTTTCAAAAACTAAACTTTGATGAATTAAGAATGGCTTTATATATATTCAACTTGCCTGAAAAACATGTTTTCTGTGACATGTGAGCTTGCTCATGACAATTTTATAACCCAACTTCATGTCCTTTCTTTGAGTTCCCTTGGTAGAAATGCACTAGGTGTAAGTGTCAGCAATTGCATCTAGGTTTTGTGAAGCTGGATACACAAAGGTCACAGTAGATACCTAACTCAGCCTGGGTGAAGGAAATTAATTTTAATTTTAAAGTAATCACTTTTTCATTATTAATTTATCAAAATCATTGTTTGGTGGTCGTAATTGCTGATAGAGGAGCGCAGCTTGCTTGTAACTACAAAGATGTTTTTTTGACAGTTCTTCCTGTCTTGCAAAACAATGAGTTTCAGTAGTTTTCATCATTAGAACAGGAAAGAAATGTTTGGAAGTATGGGAAGTAACTTTCAGATTGAGTGGGTTTGCTTGTTTGTGGGTTGTTGTTGTTTTTTCTTTTTTAATGGAATAATCTACCATGATATAATCACTGTATAAATACATTAGGAAAACTATTCTTCAAAAGAATACTGGCAATTAAATTCTACTAACACAATGCACATGAGACCCAGGCTAATAAATTAGGTAACTGTAGCTCTGGGAGAATTATCTTATAGCTTGACACAGGTAGAGGCAACATCAAACTTAGTCAGGGGCACAGCAGGAGGAAAGACAAATGCCTATAATGCCACTGTCAAGAAAGAATTGCACAACTTCTTTGAACCTGCTAAGACCCATAGAGAAAGATCCCAACTTTATTAAAGGCTGCCAGGCTGTAACGGAGCAGGACAGCTGGCAGTGAGGTACAAGTTGACTGTCCCAGCCCCTCACAGTGTCTGTGTCACTGTCACTTAATACCTGCATAGCTCTTAGTTCTTGTTCCTCCTGACAATCAGAGAAATCAACACCTCCTTTGCAGTGCAAGAGAACAAGACACTTTATACAAGAACTGCTGTCACAATTTCCAAGGTAATTTCTTTGTTCTTTATTTACCACTGGCAAGCTAAACAATGACTGTGAAATAATTTAAAATCAATTAGGTAGGAACAATATAGTCTCCACACACACAGAGAGACTGAATGTGGTATGTGCTTGTTGAATTGCTATGAAAATAAACCCTAGAAAAAAGCATTATGTCTGTATTTAATCATCTATTAAGTGCCACTGCTACCTTCTTGGATATTTTCAGATCTGATTCAATTCTGAAGTCATAAACATATGTTCTTAGAAGGGAAACAACTTTGTAGAAAGCTTTTCATCTGTAGTCAAAGAAATAAATGAGAAACTCTTGAGAAGGTAGAATGGATACTTTTGATGCATGAAGTAGGATAAATATGTTGTGAGTTCATTTTTGATTACAGATTAAACAGAGGCCTTTCAGGAGACTTCTGACTGTCTCGAATCTTTAAGGTTTTGTGGGGGTTTTTCGCTTTGTTTGTTATTAAAGGCAAGCAGAAAATCAAACCTCACATTGGAAATTTCTCCAAAACATTAATCAATATCAAAGACTTCCCACTTTTGAAGAAAAGAGTTCATGTTTGGTTAGCACTTTTAAAAACTGAAGTATTCGCCATTCTTTTGGTTTAACATCTAAATATGATTTTGAATACAGGAAGACCATTTGACATTTCCATTTTTTCTCAGAACTTCTCTTGGGACACACTTGCTCCTCAGCTTTGATTCATAAGGAGAAAAAAAAAAACTTATTCCACAGGCTGCAAGAACCAAGATACATGGAGGTGCAGCACAGCTCAGCTAAAATACTTTACAAAAATAGGAGGCTTTTATTGCTAAATCAGCTCTTGACTTTCTCAAAACATTTGGCTTGGGTGCTCAAACTCATAAGGGATGCAAGGTAATTATGCACAGTTCTATGTGGGTCTTTCAGGCTGGAAAGAGAGGAAAATTTTCATCCTATACAGGTCTTTGATTAATTCCAATGGGACTGGCCCCAGTTTATGGTGGAGAGGAGGCAGGTCTGCAGACACTAAAAGTAAAGACCTTTCTAGGTCTTTACTTACTTTAAAACTTTACTGTCATGCATGACAGTGTTTTTCAGCCCACACATGGTGCAAACACTGAGCAGGAAGGACATGAGTTAAGACAGCTTCATAAAGACCCATACAGTTAATTATTACAAATATAATTGTAAATATAAAAATAATTTTTAAAACAAGTAACCCTCATTAGAGATATGGGTGTTTATTTATAAACTATAATTTAAATTCTAATACCATATATGATCCAGTAGAATATTTTTCCCTTACCTCTCTCCATGTCTCATTCATTCCTTTCCTTCAGTAAATTCCTCACCTTTTCTTTTCCTTAGGTGACTTTACGTTGCTGTCATGGTTTGACAGGGAAGTGAATTTTCTCAGGAAGTTGGGTCAAACCAATCAGTGGTCAGGTTTGGATACTGACACTTGGAGTGACCACTGAAGGCATGGACAGGCCTCTGAGAACACAGGGGGTTAAAGGCAGGAACTCCCAGGGGAGCTTTCTCTTTGGTTAGGTCGGAGTGCAGTGCAGACCTCACCAGCCCAGCCACACGCAGTTTGGGAGAGATAGGCCAGGGTGTGAAGGGACTGGAACCGGGCCGGCCCCTGCGGTTGGAAGGGCGGAGAAAATCTGAGATGTCTTTGTTCCCCCCACCAGAGGGAGAGAGAGTGAGAGAGACAGAGACTGTGACGGCAGTATGCCGGCAGAGGAGAAGGAGAAGTGGGGAGGAGAGAAGGTGCCCAGCTGTGGGAGTTCTGGGCAGAGATTCCAGCCGTCCTGGGAGCCCGAGACTTTTAAAGCTTTGTGAAATATTTATCCTCCTTGATCTGAAAGAGGAGAGATATGGCCTGGGGCTGAGATGTCAGAAGAAGATGGGGAAAGAATCCTAGGTGGGAGGAGATGATGGAGTGGCCTTGGCTGGACTTGTCTTGTGTAGCCATAGACTGAACTAATTTGTCCTACAACAAAGACTGCATTTTTAGGGGGATGCGATGGTTGGAGCCAAGAGATTGACCTGCTGCAGTGATGAGGAGGGTGTGGTGATGCCCTCTGTCTTCAGGAAGAAGATCTCTGTTCTTGAGACCCTTGGCCCCAGGGGAGGAGAAAATGGTGGGGGACTGTTGTCCCGAAAATGAGAAACTGAACTGTTGTTCTTTTGGTCCTTGGCAAAGCATCCTTAAAGGAGCCCTAGGAGCAGTCTGTCCATGCATTGTGGTGAGAGCACTGTGACATGGAAAGGAGAGTGTCACCATGGCAGATTTTCTCTGGGTGGTGCCATGTGTGACATGGAAACACAAGGGTGGCAATTGTGTTTCCCGGGGGGTCTGTGGTGCAAGAGCAACTCCTCTCTCCCTTGAGGGACAGAGTATTGGTTATCTGAACTCTATCAAATTAGAGTAATTTGATTGAGGGTCCAAGTAATTTGATTGAGGGTCCAAGTTGTGTCTCACTGTGTTTTGGTCGAAACTGGGTGGGGGGAGGAGGAATGTTTTGGAAGGTTTTCATCCTGAATTCTATGTGTTCCTTTTATTGTAGTTGTAGGATAATAAAATTTTCTCCTTTGTCTTTAAGCTTGGGCCTGCTCTGCTCTATTCCTGATCGCATCTCACAGCACTCATTTGGGAAGGTGCATTTTCATGGGGACTCTGGCATTGCACCAGCATCAAACCATGACAATTGCATAGAAAATGAACAGTCTCTTGAATAAAAATCACACATGCCTCCCACCAATCTTCCTCTTCATGGATTTTTCCATGTGTAAAAGCCGTATTGTGACTATAGGGTTATATTTTAACCCTGCTGCAGCTGCCAAAACTTCTCCATCACTATGAAGTTGCTGAATCTGATTTCCAGTTTTTGCCACAGTATGGCAAGATTTATTAAAATATCTAAAAATTCATAAGTTCACACTTGATTGTAATAAATTTATTAGATTTTGATTTTTTTCAAGCAAATTTCTCATTGCATGGAATTCTTTTGTAAGCTTATAATACATTAGATTGCTAAGTCAGGACATACTCTAAAAAGTTCCTCCCAGCAAAAGATATTTTAAATTATTTTTAAGCAAGGAGGACCAAGGAAAGTAGTTCTTAGAACTACTAGAAATGTCCTTCTTTATGTGTTTCACATATTAATGTTTGCCCCTATAGAATTGTTCCCCATGCTAACATGAAGGAAGTGAGGATTAAAAGGAAACACATATGGTGTGCATCAGGAGCAGAAAGATGAGCTGGAAAAAGCTAAACTCAGGCCTGGAAGAGGATTTTAAATAGAATGGATCAGTTTTAATTTGTTCCTGGTTACGTTACTGTGAAGTTCTCACCCAAACAAAACTGCTCATAGTTTAGTGGGTCTCAGTAAAGGATGGAAATGAAGGGCAGAAGGAAAGAGAGAATCATATTTGTAATTCAGTCTCTAAAATATCTTTTATTGAACAATCCAAAACCACATTGTTCTAGAAACCATTCCTGTATTTTTTTTTTCTACATAAATTACACTTTTCTTACCCCATTGGCTTCTGTGATAGTTGTTACAACAAATGTCTGCCTTAAAAAAAAATCTGATTTCAAGTATCTTTCATGAAGAAATATTGGTAAATCCTTCTGTTTTACATGGTCAACTTTAAAACTGATCCTTTATCTTTTTTTTTTTTTTCTTTTTTTTAACCTGTCTGTGTCATTTAGAGCATGGTTTCACATTACAGCCCTCAACACTCTGAACCACCCATGGTGCTCCTCTGACTCCCTGATGAGCAGAAGCAGGAAAGTAAGCAAGCCAAAAATCAATTTTACATGACAGAAATGAGAAGTGCACCCTGCACTGATTCTCTGCATCATATCATTCAGGGACAGCTCTGGTGAAATGGAAATGGCAGAAATACCACGGCAAAAATTGACTTTTTCAGTGACCACTAGCCATTACGTTATTTTAGATGTAGCTGAAAAGTGTCAAGGCTTTGCTTTTTTGGTTGTCTTCATCAGATTTGTGGTGAAAAGGGTATCTCCACATTTGAATCAAAACCTTGTTTCAAGTAAAAGATTGTGTCCTGGACTGGGGGAAACAAACACCACAATATTTGGCGAGCTCCAAAATGCTAAGGGTGCCTTTAAAAATGTTATTGAAGAATAGTAGGCATTATTACAAATGTCAGCAGCAGAGCAAACATTATGTGAATACATCTATATGTTCATTAGTAAGAACACATGAACACCAGCAACTGAGCCTACTTTACAAATTGTTTGAAGAAATGCTATAATTTTAAATGATACATCGAGTACTTGCACCTTTCTGATACCCAAGTTTCCATTAATTGCACTGTACTGGTCTGAAAGCATCATAATTTGTCAAAACACTGTGTGATAGAAAAACAGCTGAAGAACGACATAGATCATTTATCAGCTTAAAAATTGTCTATGCTTCAACTTTTTATTTTTAACCTGAGAGTTCTGTATGTATTGCAATAATAATAGAAACTACTTTCTGAATACTCTGACAATTATTTCTCCTCCCTGTTTTTCTAGTAATAACAAGTCAAAACATATCTAACCATAAATTGCTCCAGAATACAGTATATAAAACATTTTGATAAAGCAAGCTGCAGAAAGGGGATATATATTCTAATAAACAGCTTAGGTGATATTCAGGATCCAAATGTCTGAATGTTTTCCAAAATAATGAGGTTTGGATCCTATCACTTTGTTTTTACAGATATCTTTCATCTATATTCAGGAGTATTTGCTTTTTTAGTTTGCAATTTGTTGTCTACTTCCTACATTCTTTCCTCCTTCCTCATCTTTAAAGAAAAAAATATAGAATAAAACCCCAAAAAACCTCAAAAAACAAAAAAAACAACCAACAAACCAACCAAAAAAAAAAAAAAACCAAAACCCAAAAGCCCCAAAAAACACAACAAAATAACAACAACAAAATACCCTCCCAAAAATTACAAAGATCAACCAACCAAACCAAAACAAAAACAAAAGAAAAAAAACCCCAAAAAACAAACAAATGAAAGACCCCAAAACAAACCAAAAATCACCACAATCTGTGAAACTAAGTCATTACTCTGTATCATTAATTTGATACAATTTAATATTGAGAATATTCTTCCAAATCTCACCCTTGGTCTCTGACAGTAACATATTTGCTGTTTTGAAAAGTGGCTCTGTAGGTTTGGTTGCCTTGTTCTTCTTCCTTCTTGCAAATGAACACTGCTTTATTTTAGCAACAGACTAGATTTTAGGATCTCCTGGATTACTATGATGTGTCTTTTCCAAGCTCTCATGTCTTCTGTTCTGGGGCTGATACCACTTCAGTCCTTTCACTGTGCCTCTTTCTCCTCTGCCTTCCTGCATTTCACTTTCTAAAAATAAACAAGGATGTTTCTGGATGTAAAATCAGTGTGAGAAGATTCTTTTAATTTTTTTCCCCCTAATATCTGTAATGACCTTTGTTCTGCAAACCTTCTTGAAAAAGAACAGCCAATCCCTCAGCAATTAGGTGAAAAGTAAGAAAACATCATTGTAACTTTTTTACAAGTTCAAATTTTACCTAGTCCAAACTTTACTATGGCAAAACTTCCATTGTCTGCAGAAAGTGTTGTGTATTTTTATTTTTTATTAATTTATTATTTTCTTCAGAAATTTATTTTGTGTAACTACTGGGACCCAATTCTCCTCTCTGTTGAAAGACAGGAATTTTGTGAGGGTTGCTTTTGACTTATGGTGGGGCAACTAAGAAGACAATCAAAGTGAAATAGTTCAGCAAAATTTATTATTTGTGGCAAATAAGTCTTTTTTTTAGTAAGACATCTTCTTCTGAAGTGTCTGTTACATCTGTGTCTTCGGCAGAAAGCTTGAGCTAAAAATTGTCAAATTGTCTAAGTTGCACAGTTTCTAAAGTGCCAAACTCTTCAGTATCTTACCCATTTTTAAAACTTCCAGGAAAAGTTTTGACAAGTGATTAAACTGATGCAGACTTCAGAACACTCAAAACCTGAGAAACAAAATAACTAAACCTGAAGGTTTGAAAACAGTGATAAATTTCAATGTTCTTTCACTTCCTAGTTTAAAGTAGATGTATCATAAAATACTTAAATCCTGGCAGCTTTTCTCAGTGATGTTTGGAGTGGTATGGATAAAAGTGTATAATTTAAAACTCTTTATGCAGAACATCAAAACAACACCCAAAGTTTTTCCTTCTGAGGGTGTGCTGGTTTAATGTTAACTTCTTTCATGGGAACTGTATTTCACCCAATAGAAGGGAGATAGGGATAACAAAAAAAAAAATCAAAAGGCACATGTCTATGTTTTGGAGTTGTTTATCTGCACAAATGTAAAGGATCAGCTCTTTGAGAGAAAAAAGTAAGATCATTAATACTGTATAGGAGAACAAACAAGGGCTGTGGTTGATGGACATTCAGGATTATGACAAAGCAAGCAGCTAAGTGCTTTAATTTGTTTTTTAAACTATGATCATTTTTATAGCTCCATAAGAGATGAATAGAAAAAGTCTTAACTAGCTCAAAGCTTTAAAAATATCGAAGAAAAATAATCGTCATTCTTTGTGTTTTCCTGATTTTCATGTGAAAGATTTAATGGCAGTGCATTTCACAGCAGGATAGTTGGAAATAGCCTCACTTCCCAGAGAACACTTGTGAGCAGTGAAGGCAAAAGATTTCACCACCTGACTCTCTAGCAGTTTATTAGGATTAAATGTTCAGTCACTTGCTTGCAGGTGATTATGAGATGAACTGGGGTAGGCTATGATACATGCAGGCAATTTTCTTTCACCTAATGTCAGCAGCAGTTGTGACAAACCATAAAACATTCATAATAAAAATTATCTTTAGGTTTATACTCATTAAGTCTTACACCAGAATTTCATTTTTCATAAGAAATGAAATCTTGAGGAAGAGGAGGAATATTAGCTGGAGGGTTTGCTTAGCTGAGCTCTGAAAAATTAAAGAAAAGCTAATTTCTTCCAAAAGAAACTGTCTTAGGTACATCACACAGAGTACAATTACTCATCAGCTCCTTCTGAAAGGAAAATCATTTTTCAGTTCATACCACGAGTTAGATATTTTCAAATCACCATCATTAACTAAAAGCATCTGACAAGGAAACACGGAGTCTGCTGTGCTACCTCTGAGACAGAAGTTCCTCTGAAGTTCAGTTTGAGGCTTGTATAAATTAGTGTAATAGCAAGTATCACACTCTTTAAATCTCAGTAGATATGGCCTTGGATGTTTCATAATATTTGAGCATGGCTGTGTGCTTCAAAAAAGACAAATTCTGTTTGTTATGCAATGCAGTGTGTGCTTGCCACTTGCATCATCATTCCAGCAGTGCAGTGTCAAAGCAAATTCCTCCAGACTGATTTGTATCCAAGGGTTTCATGCTGGGTGGACAAAACTTGATCTGTAAATAAGGTCAGGTGTCTGGACTCGATATCTGGCATGTTTTATATTCTTTCTGCTTCAAAATTCACATTCTCGCAGATATTCTGATCATTGCATTTCCTTTCATTTTTCCCTCTAAGCCCATTCAGTAAATCATAGGAATATCCTGACAGCTTTTTTATGCCCCTGAAGTCTTCATATTACCAGATAAACTTTTTTCTTTTGTGCTAGCTTAAATTATCATTAGTTATTGCTTAGTTTCCCATTGCTGCAAAAAGGAAATTCTTTATATTAAACTCATGCCAGAAGAGCAATAGGTGAAAATTCCACACAATTACTTTTAAGAAAGTTTTGAAGTTGATTTAAACTTTCAGGAACCAACTAAACTAGATGAAATACTACAACTCCACTTCCATTTTATTTTCTTGCAGTAGGAGAATTCAAGTTTGTCATAATATATGAAGCAGCCAGAAACTGATAGGATTCAAGAAAAGGACTTCTTATAATGATCAGGCATTCTGCTATGCAAACAAAGTTTAGCATAATAAAACATGGATCGGGTTGTACCAAACATTGTTCAAATTAAATCAGCTTCTTGAAAAGCATTCCGTGCCTTTGTGTCAGAGTGTTGATCTCATCTGCGCAAAACTTGCAAATCTAAATCTGCAATTCCAGAAACTTTCAGCCATGATCTAGCAAGATCCAACAAAATCTTTATAACATTTCCACAGGACCTTATCTTTTAGTGATGTTTACTGTTTTAAACTCAAAAAATATCATTTCATTTTGAGGATTCTGAAGGAGACTGATTGTAATTATGCATATTTGGAACTTCCACAGCGTGGCTCTACCTGGCTGGATAAATCATCCATACATGTTACTCAATGTTGATTGACTTGGCATCCACAAAATTCCAGTGTCCATTTCCAAAAAATCTTTGGCACTAAAAATGATTCTTGAAATATCATGATTGAAATAAAACTTTGAATGAATTGAAGGATGCAATAGATTTATTTCTGATCAGAATTACCCTTTTTTTTTGTTTTGGTGGGTTTTTTTTGGGTTTTTTTTTGTTTTTTTTTTTTTTTTTTTAACATGAGGATAGCCAGACATACAAAAGGCCTTTTGATCTCTTAAGAGAGCTTTATTAATATGTAGATGACCAGAAGCTGCTGGGCATGGAAGGTTGAAATGAAAAGTTTAAAATATTCTTTCTTTCTTTCTTTACATTGCTACATTGCTTCTTTGCAAATTATTTTTTTTCATTTTGTCAGGACTTCTGTTTGTGTTGTGAGGTTTTATTTTTTAACAGGTGAGTTTTTGCAGCTGAGATGAGCTGATCTAACTGCTTACTGACAAAAACAGGGAATGTGTTACCCTCTGGTCTCACCCTCAGACTGATTCTGGTTATTACCTAATCCCTATGTGAGTTGGTACAACAGAAAATTTGCTTTTTCTTTTTTCTTGCTTTTATTCTTTTTTTTTTCCTTTGGATAGTTTAATTTTTTATCATTTTAATGAGCTAGGGGACAAGAATGCAATCCTGGCTTGCAGAAGAAAAGTGCATAATGGTTCTCTGCTTGTGATGATCCAAAATTGACTGACTTTATTGCTTATTGAAGCTCCAACAGGCTGAAATTATCTTATATTATGTTGTCCCCTGCTTCCTCAAAACACCTACAAAAACAACCCCCTTCCCCTAAGCCTCCAGAACTCTAAAATACTTAATTTCTATTGAGAAGAAACACTGTGTCTTGATTTTTGTGGTCGGAAAGAAATAAACTGTGTGCTGTGTCCTTGAACTATTGGACAACTAACAAGATTTCTAGTTCTGGTCCTTCACACACCTCTTTTTCTGTCATCACAGATTGCCTCATATGTTTTAGCTGTTTGGGCCGTGAGAGAAGTGTAAGAGTATTTAGGAAAGTGTGGTTACAGATTTTATGATGTAGTAATAAAGGAGCCAATAATTTGCCCAAACCACAAAGCCCCACATCCAATAACTGTAGCTCTCAAGAACAACAATAGTAGAAAGGAATATATTTCAGTCTCTAAAATAACAATGGTTCAGTCCACGTGTCCAATAATGGTTAAGCAGGATTCTGAATAAGAAATGTGAACTGCATATATTGCCCTGGAAGGTGTATCTAAGATAAGAACCATTTTGTGGAAAAGGGTGGAAAAATAATGCAGACAAAAGTGGACAGTGATTTATTAAAAGAAAAAAGTCTTAGAATTCTGCTAGAACATGGAATGTGGAGTAGTGTACTGGATAGGACATACATATATATATGAGAGAGGAAACAGTACACCAGTGAGGGAGTCATAAATGTGTCCTGCAGGTTTATTTGGTCACACTGTTCCTAAATTAACTGAATAGGAGACAAAATGCTCCTACCCAGTTTACAGAGGAAGTCAATTGTATTGAACTAGGTTTCCCTGAACCTTTTTGTTAGATGTGATAATGGACCTTACCTTTCTTATTGACCTGGCAGTAAAAAATGGTCACTCTCATGCTGTGAGTAAGAACCAACTTTTCTTAGAAAATAGATCACAGAGGCCTTTTCAAAATGGCACCAGGGAAGCTGCCAGTGAGAACTCCCCCAACACTCCTCCATCATTAAGATGCTTGAAGCTTCTGGAGCAGGAAATATCACACCTGTGAAAATATTTTCAGCCAGCCCAACAAGTTTTACAGCCATTTCAAATGGCTGCCAGTTCTGATACTGGCAGGAAATCAGATTGAAGCCCCAGGAATGGCAAATCCTGAAGTAAGCAGCAATTTTGGGGTGATTTAAGACCTCACAAAAAGGGTGAACACTAAGACAAGTTGGCAGCTGTGTTCCAGACTAGAATACATAAAACTTTGTAACTCTTACTGTGAATACCTAAGCAGCTTTGGCTATTATGCAGGGGCTTCTCAGTAGTAATTTTCTGAGGCACCAAAGGTACCAACGTGTTGCACAAAAACAACACCTCCTGTCTCTTGAGGATCCATACCAGGGGCATCTGCTTAGCCATTTGTTAAGTGTGCCACAGTGCCTGTACCTTCAGGCAGTAGATTCACAGCTGCTTTGTTATATGAGGAAATTTAAATTAGTTTTGTTGAGACATGAGGATGGTTTTATTTAGTTTGTCCTTTATGTCGTGCATTTTGAATTCGAGATCCTTGCCTCTTTGTATGGAGAGACAAATTACAGGTGTTTGCACTCTGCAGAAAAAATGGGGATTCTGAGGTGAGGTGGTTAAAGGTAGAAGCTCTGTCTTGAATAGACTTTGCTTTTTAATCAAAAATATATTAAAATATAAATGGATGAAGATTGAAGGATGACAAGAATACTGAATTTAGTTGAAGGGTTCTTGTACAAACATATCTCAGGATAAATATAAACTGAGAAAAGCCTTTAAGGGCTACTTTCAAAAGAAATGTATAAAAAATGTTCAAAATTTTTAAAGGTCTATTTCTGTATTTGTTATTCCTTTCATTTACTTCTAGTTATGCAAAAGGTTCAGTTTGTTCTTCTTTGAGACAAATAAAAAATAACTGTCACAAAAAGAATTGCACATATTCATGACTCAAGAAGTTACTACTTTTTGATTCTTTTGCCTGTAGACTGTGAGTATATTCTGAAAGCCAGAATCCTCCATGCCTCTGACGTGCTGTTCCTGGTCAATGGTCCTTATTTCTAGTCAAACAAAGGATGGGAGAACTCCACCCAGTAAAAAGGAAGTAATACAAACTCTCAATAATACAGTTTTGCATTTTATAGTGGAGCAATCTCCTCTGTTAATCTCTTACATTTTTCTAAAATCTCTATTTAATGTGCAACTGGGCTAAGACTTAAATCTGCCCTCCTGGACTCATATCATCCTGCTGATTCTCACCCTCCTGCATAATTCTCTTCACGAATGGAATTAGCTGTGCTTTCGGATGTTTAAGAAACTCAGTGCCGCAGACAAGCAGCTGTAGTGCACATCACCAGGTGTACCATGCTGCTTTCACAACGGCAGAAAAACTTTTGTGCCTATTTCTTAAGTCTTTGTAACTTGTTGATAATGGGACTTGAATATATATTCCTTGACACATCCATCATCACCATATCTCAGCATCAGGTACAAATCAGCTTTGTTATCAGAAAAAAGCTGTTACAGATGTGGCAGCTGTGGCCTGCAGCCACCTCTGCATTTTGATGTGGATGTGGGAGTTTACTTAAATTTCCTCTTAAAGTTAAAGGCTGCTGGATAAAGCTGCCCATTGCTAGGCACATCTTTCCTCCCAAGGAAAGGGCTGCAGTGAGATTTGACAGCTTTTAGTTTTAACCATAGGTGTGTAAATATACAGGTGGCAGACAGCCACACTGGACTGCAGCACAGGACAACAGTGGCTTTTGAGGCAGCTGCAGGGCATGTTAAGGTCATTAAGAAATGCTTTCCTTGTCTTATTGGGAATGCAGACTGAGGAAGTTTTGAGCAGGATGCCAACTAATTTACTAAGGCTAAAGAAAAACCTCAGGACACAGAGAAAATCTCCAGACTGTATGTTCAGCTATTTGCTGTGTGTGGATGCAATGCTCCATAACCACAGATGGCACATAAATTATGAAAGTCTCTACCTGGAACATTTTTTTTATTTTTTTTTTTTAATGGAAGCAGCACAAACTGAAAGAGAAAATGAAAGCCCTTAGTTTTTACCTATGCTTCATAACTTCCAAGTGTAATTGAGAAACACTAACAGCAGTTTGGAAACAATTTGAATGGGACTGGAGAGAAACAAAGTGAACCCGTGATACTCGACAGAGTGACAGCAGAGGGCACCAGTGGCCTGCACTGGAGGAAAATGGCCTTTTTTTTTCCCTTGTAAATTGTCCAATAAATCCTCGTTTGCTCTTACCAGCTTAATGCAACAAAGCCAAAGCAATATGTCAATTTTAACAGATTCTTAGGGCTGACTCTTTGTGGTGTTCCAGATATGTGCTTGTGACAGAAAGGCAGCTTCCACCATCTGATGCCAGACAGAAACAAGAAAAATGTCCAAACAGTTTTTTATCAAAATCTATTGCTCACACATTTGCTGAAGGTAATCTATTCATAAAAATTTGTTGCTTGGGAATTTTTAGACTTTCACCTCCCAGTAAAAAGTATTTATTCCTCATAGAAAATATTCTGTGCCTTATATATCAGTAATTTAAATGTTTTAAAGACTCGGTAAATTGTGATTTATGTGACAGTTATTTTTATCTAAACTGGTAGAAACAGAAGAGAAAATATTAGGCTATGGAAATTAATGCATAAGTTCCTGAACTTATACTTTATAACTTTATATCCATAAACTGAAGGTGATATGTTTACAAACAGTAAAATCCACACAGATTATTAATTGAATTTAGTTTGTATTAATATGCCTGTTTGAACAGACAGCTCATGTATTTCAGCTTGCTGTGGAGACCTCATGCCCCTGAGACTTTCAACTTCTGTCTGGTACAAGGGGTGAGTGGGATGGGGGGAGGGAAGCCATGTAAGCATGTGAATATTTTTAATTTTACCACGTAAATATTATACTGTATGCTTTCATGATATTAAATATTACTTATAGGTGTATTCATATGTATTTTAAATACTTTAAAAATATTGTATTGTGTTTATCTGGATGATGGTGAACTGAATATCTCTAATGGGATGAGAGTAGGGGCAAATACTTTGCAAATAACTCTGATGCAGGTTAGTATTCAGACACGTTCAGAGAATAATGAAATCGTCAGCTGCTGCCAGACCAGGGATTGAGAGAGGAATAAGCAAACCCACTGGCTATTCACTTGGTTTAATATTATGTTTATTATTACATTTTCATATTTGTTTATTGGAAATAGCCATGTGAAGATAATGACTTAATGACCAGTCTTCATTTCCTGGAACTCTCAAGCACCTAGTCTCCAAGGATTTTGAAGCTGGCGTGCTCTAAATTTGTAATAAAATACCCCTTTAATTGGTAAGCACAGAAAATATTACTTTTATAAATATTTGATGAACTGAGATGTTTTATCTATTCATTAGACTCTAGAGTAATATATGTTCATTAGCAGAAGATGAATAACAGCATTTAATATTCTTTGTTTACAACTGAAGGTCACATGGAAGAATATATTAATATATAAGTTGTGACCTTCACGTTTTGTCTGTTTTAACAAGAATGGGCTTGTTTGCCTTTATGGTCAGATCTGTGTTTGATTTTGAGCTTTAATTAGCACAATTAAATTCACTCTCTGTGACAGGCAAAATGCACTATGATTGATAAGACTGGTTTGGTGACTTACAGTTCTTCTTCAAAAAAGAGAAAAAACTATAATTTTCAGGAAGAGAAACTGTTCACATGTCAGAGAATAAAATTATAAAATACTATTGCATAAAGAGTTACTATTATCAAGTTTAGGTCTCTTGCTCTGTGTATCTCAGGAGTCATGGACACACTTCAAGCTCACAAAGCTGTTAGATAGCACAATTCTGTTTAAAATTGTATGACTGGTAAGTGTATTACATTTACAGCTTTCAGGCATGATTTCACAGAACGGACAGCAGGTAGGAACAAAAAAAGACTAGGCTAAGAAGAAATGGTGCTTAGAGCTCATCAAAAGCTGAGTTTTTCAGACTGGCTTTTGAAGGGAACTGTGATTTCCAGAAAATCATCATTTTCTTGAAAAAAAATTATTCTATGGTTTATCTTGGGAACTGGAGTTCAGTCATAATACAGCTCAGAAAAGATCCAGGGAATCACTGGGTTCATTTACAAAAAAAAAAAAAAAAAAAAAAAAAAAAAAAAAAAAAAAAAAAGGATATTTTTCTTACTGATTTTAAAACTAAAAGAAAGTGAAAATAACAGTTCCTCCAGGATGCACACTTAAATGTCTGATCAAAGCAACTGGAGAAAAGTCTTTCCAATAAGATGTTTAACTTTGTGGAAGATAAAGCTGTGGCCTACCTGCTGCATGTAATATATTTTGGTACTAATATAAAGATCTTGCCAATGTGATGCTGTGTTGTTTTTTTGGTTTTTGTTTTGTTTTGGTTTTTTTTTTTGGGTTTTTTTTTTAACTACTTAGGCTGTGTTGTTGATTTCCCTGTTTCCATAAAGTGTGGTCTAAAGAGAATTCCTGTGTCATAAATGGGTCAGACTACATTATGGATTTAAAGGGAGTCTCCTTCCTTCCAAAAACCCCAGTGTTAATTTAGCATGAGAGGACATGGCCTCAAGTTGTACCACAGGAGGTTTAGATTGGATATTAGGAAAAAATTCTTCATGGAAGGGTGGTCAGGCATTGGAACAAGCTGCCAAGGATGTGGTGGAGTCTCCATCCCTAGAGGCATTTGAAAAATGTGTAGATATGCTGCTTAGGGACACGACTTAGTGGTGGGCTTGGCAGTGCTGGGTTTGCAGTTGGACTCGATGACCCTAAAGGTCCTTTCCAACTTGAATAATTCTGTGATTATCTGGCTGTCACATATCATCTGTAAGTATAAGCTTCTCCCTCCCCACTCCCCAACCCCCAGCTCTGGTGTCATACTGTCATCCTTGTTCAAAAGCAGAGCAGGAAAAACACATCAAATCTCCATCCTGATGATAAACTACTTGATTTTCCCCCTCATTTTTATGTTTTACTCTAAATGCAAACACTGAATGTTGACTTCTTTGCACTACTGTAGCCCATCCTCATGTTACAACAATAAGGTGTTGCCCCCAGAGAAAATAACAGCATAAAGCCTGGGATCATTCTGCCATCAGTATTTCTGCAGTGAGACTTGAATTGTGCCTTACCTTTGTGGGTTTGATTTGCATTTCATTAAGTCTACTTTCTTCTGTGAAAAAGCACTTTCTTCTTATTTGCATAAACATATACATTGCATAAATAACATTGACTATGAAGGAGTCATCCTGATGGAGGTGAGCAAGAATTATGCAAATTCAAAGCAAGAAATTAACAGATAAGGTGTATTGTATCTCTTGAAGGGGAAGTTTGCCAAAATATTTGCTAAAAACCTTGAGTTTGTAGATTTGTGTTACTTAGGAAGGTCACCATGAAAAATGGCACCCAAGATGCTCTGGGAGAACTGTCATTACATTAGGAAAAATATCCTTTTTTTGGGAATAGTGCTGATCTACAAATTAACCTCTTCTTCCCTAATCTGAGGTAATTGTATTTCCTCACCTGTGGAGAGGAACCAATGCTTTGTTCCAGGGCTCTGTTCTATGCCCACCTCCACAAGAAACAGCAAAAGCACTGACAGCAAACCACCTCTCTCCTTCCCTTCCAGCATCATGGAGTTGTCTGGCTGGTGTTGTCCAAACATGTTTTTGTTTTGATTAAGAAAAGTCTTTCTACAGAATTACAAATCCATGTAAGCCTTCCCTGTGGTGACACAGCCAATATGAGAAGCTTTTATTGGAGGTACTTCAGGGGAGCAGTGCTTGACTGAGGTGAGGATGGCAGATGGTGGTGTATTTTCTCATTCTTCTATAAGAAGACTCAGCTTTCTTTTTATTCTCAGGACACATGCCTTCATCAGCACATATGTGTGAAAGCCTGTAATTTCTAGAGCACTTATAACAAATTAGGGATTAAATTCTTTGCATAGGAAAATTCCCCTCTATTATTAGAAGAAGAGGATGTATTCCCCAGTGGGCAGATATTCAGAATATGTCCTATAACAGCTGTCTCCTAGGAGCCTGTCCACATGTCCCAGGTGTGGGAAAGTGCAGTAAAGGGAGCAAGACCACAGAATCTTGGAATGGTTGTGGGCTGGGAGGGACCATAAAGACCACCTCCTTCCAACTTCTCTGCTATTTTGAAATCTGCATCAAGTTCTATTCAAAATTAATTAGTATTGCTTAAACTTGTTCATGGACATCACTAAATTGCTTCATGGGATATTTAAGAGAAACCTTAACTAATATAAATTAACAAAAATAATTTCTCCTGCTATAAACCAGAGGCCAACATCCATTGCTTTTTTCATTCTTCTTACCATTCTTCTACTCAGAACGGATTTGTTTACCAAAAATAAGACCAGATATGTATTTTTGGACTACAGACAGTAATAGATGTTGTGATGATAGAGGAAAAGAGAATGGCTGTTAGATTGACTGTTTTTGTTAAGATAGTAGGTGGATTTTCTAAAAAGAGAGAGGACTTTCCCTGTTATCTGTGGGGAAAGCTGGTGAGTCTAATGAGCAATACACAATAGCTTATTCTTGGACTTGGGAGAGTTTACAGGAAGAATGAAACAAGTTTCTGGGAGAAATAGAAGAACAAAATCAGCAAAGTTGACAAATTGATGCAATTTAGTTTACTTTTATTATCCTTAAAAATTATCCTTCAAGCACAGAGCCTTCTACAGATGATTTTATTAATTAAAAATATATTTGAGAATTATTATTTATTATTGGAAAATAAATTTATTTTATGATTTTGGTTTCAAGAAGAACTATGTCTGACCAATTTTTTTGTGTGAGAATATACTAATTTTTGCATTAGACACATTTGTCAGGTTCAGCCAGACAAAGCCTAGGAAAGAGTTTAATAAAAAAATCCTTTACAACAATCAAGACTTAAAAGTCATCCTTTAGAAGATAAATAGATACCTGACCTTCAGAGAAAAATGATAGCATCCTAAAAGGTCTGAGAGTTTCAGCTTGCTATAGTCAAAGGAGACAGAAAATCATAGGTTTGACAATGTAAAATTTTGCATTTTTGTCACTGTTTTATACAGATATCTGAAATGCCAATCTGTTACCATATTGATAACAACCTTTTAACATTCAGTAAAGAGAGAAGATGTTAGATATTTCTTGAGGATCTCTAAGGAAGTATGTACTGTTACTATTGACAGCAGTTTTAACTACATAGTAAAAACACAAAAAGAATCAAAGCCTAAATAAATATCAACTTGAAAAGTTAATTTTCAAAAAAAAAAAAAAAAAAACCACAACAAAACACCAGCAACAACAGAAAAAAACCCTCTGGAGATTAGTTTGCATTTGGAGCAAAATAATTGTGTTGCATGAGGCATTTAGTTCAAAGCATTATTTGTTATTTTAAAAGATTTCTCTAAATGTCCTTCCCCTGTATTAATTTATATTCCCATTTAGATTTGTCTCATGTTTAGACTCTCAACAGAATCCATTTATGCTCAGTGTATTTAAAATATAGGGTATGTAGTAATGATTAAAAAAAAAAAAAAATTCTTGGCATCTTTAGGCCAACAGAAAAAATAAATATCAGCTGAGACAGAGAACCAAAAGGGATTGAAAAAAAATAGAGAGATATTTACAGTGATATACAACAGGAACTTCATCTTAAGGACTTTTCATCAGAAGCAGTGCCAGTGTGTGCAAAACCTCCATCACCACTCCAGAACATTGAGGGGATTTTTTTTTTCTTTTCTCTTCCTATTACTAATATGTAAGACAGTAAAGTCTCCCTAACTATGACATAGACCAGGCTTAAATTGCTCACTGAATAAATGCTTCATTTTTCACAATGGCAATTAATACCAGATTTGGGATATTGGCTCAGTTTTGAGACACTGTCACTCCATTGGAAAGAATATAAAATGGGACAAGCCCCGTTTCCAACTATTGCCAAGTTTTCCCAATTTTGTGCATTTTCATCATGTAGAGAGGACACATGAAGGAGCAAATGGCTTCTGGTGAGGAAATTTTGGCTGAACTTCATGAAGGCACAGGAAGTGTGCCTTGTTTGGGCACAGCAAAGCCAGTTTTTCAAAAGTTGATCCTTATACAAAGGAACTGTGCATTTTAGTTCAAATTTCTGCCCATAAAGACAAGTAATTATTCAGCAATATCAGCAGAGCATCTAGCTTTTGTGTACTAGACCTGGCTAGTATCTGTTTTGCTGTGGGCCACTGTCTAAATGGGACTGGGACAAGGAAAGGTGATGATGAAGGAGCTGTGTAGTGGCTTTAGTAACACTCAGGTAAACCAAGGGATAAATGCTCACTCTCAGTAAGGGCCAAGAAAGCGCAAAAAATGACAAGTTTTTGGGATGTAAAGGAATAAGTAACAAATTAGTACATGATTAGTACAGTATGCAAATCAATGCTGTTCTGCATTTTCACCTTGCTGCGTAGCTCAGATTTCCTCATTCAGAGCTGCTAAAATAGAAGGGGCTAAAGGGAATGTCAAACATAGGCAGCAAAAAGATAGGGAGTCAAAGATAGCCCTCCTTCTCCAGGAGGGCCAACTACTTTAGCTAGGATGGTGTTGTCTGGAAAAAAGAAAATTATATAAAATGTGATAAAAAGTCCATATAAATCCCATGAAGGCAGATATTTGACATCTTGCTTTATAAAACCATGAGAGGGATGGGGAAGGCATTATTTTTCTTGCCTAGCATGAGGGTAGAGAGTGGTTTAAATTAATATTCTCAGAAATAACAAAAAATATGGAGGAAATTTTCTGTGATAATTCCAGAAATACTCTCATGACATAGCTCTGTACATTATTAGCTTTTTTAGTTCTATACTATTTTTCAGACTAACTAGTCAGAAAAATAGTATAGAACATAAGCTTCCAGTGTGCAAGGAAAGAAAAAGTACCACAAAGGATTGCAAAATACTGCTAAATTAGAACATTTCAGGAGTCATCATTCTTGAAAATGTATAAAATTAAACAAGTTTTGAAGGCTTATCAGTCAATAATGAAAATGAACAACAGACTGAAAAAAAAATCAAACCAAACTTTCATTTGATAAGCTTTTTAATTTAAAAGTATATGACAAGATTTATTAACAATTCTCTCTGAGAAAAGAGAAATGCTTAAAAAAACTAAAGGGTATAAAATTATCCTTGTGTGAAATTTCAGATTAATTTTAAAAGTTTCTGAAGTCTTTTAAGATGCATAAGAATATTCAATAATTATGTATAAGGCAATTTATCAAAGTCATTTGCTTTGCTGGAATGCAGGTTTTAATATGCAAATGTGAAGTAAAATCACTACTACAGCTGCATATAAATAATATAGCTTGCTTCCCTCAAGTTAATTTCTATGTTGCCAATAGAGAAATAAGGGTGCGTTTTATTTAATACAGTTCATTTAATTATGGATATTATTCAGCTATACATTCTAAAATGACAGGTTGATTCGGTTATACTTGAATATTTTGAAACTGTTTTGAGCTATAAAGCTCTAGTAGGTACCAGAACAATGTTTTAGCTTCATGTTAATATTCAATATTATACTCACAAATTGAATTAGTTGAGGAGCTGCTACTCCTATAGTAAAGGCTCTTGGTATAAAATGTACAGATTAGTGCAGATTTTATGGTCTCAAACAGAAGTTCTGTTGCTTTGTTTAGCAATTCTTCTATTTACAATATGTAGTTTATGATGATATGTCAAAGGCATTTCTGCTGGAGCAGGTTTAGCAGATGAAACTGCTGTAAGTATGAAAGTATGAAAACCATTAGTATTGGAAAAAGTGTATTAAGAGAGCCTGAAATTCAGTGTTGAAATGGAACTTTTCACTTCTGAGGAAATGTTCAGCTTGGGTCAGATGAACTTAGATTCAGTCTTCAAAATAGTGAATAATAATTCAAAAAGCTGCTGATGAACAAGACTCTTGTATAACACAAATAGGGGCTGAGCTTTTATTAGTTCTAGAGAGCAGCCTGTTTCTGCTGAAATTCCCCTGCAAGTTAATTCAGTGTAGGGTGTGCTTCCAGAAACCTTTCACAGTCATGCTGTCTTGCAGTAACAGGAGTTTGCTTTTTTTCTATTTACAGGAAAGTGAAAACAAACAAACAAACAAACAAACAAGCTCTGGTGCAATTAAGTAATGAGAAAAAAATCCATACAAACTATGTCAGGCATATTTATTAAGTGAAAGGAAGAAGATGATAAAACTGGGTTTGTTGTTTCTTTTTTTTTTTTTTATTTGTTTTCCATGGGTTTCATGGGTTTTTAGGACAGAAACAGAGGAAGACGAGAAAGGTATTTGTGATAATAGGTCTATATTTGCTTGGAGACAAGTTGTTGAAGTGGTATAATTAATCCACTTCCTAGTCACTGCTTAAGTAGTTTAGAAAGCAAATTTTAAGGGAAGAGCAGTGATGGCTCTGTTTTGTGGCTCTTAATGCATTTCTCAGAGCAGATGATGATGGTGATGATGATGATGATGATGATGATGATGATGATGATGATGATGATGACGGGTGTGACCCACTTCTGAAGCAAGGGTTTAGATGAAGGTGTCCAGGTGAGTCTGTAGCTCCGAAGAACTGCCTCTTTTCTCCATTACTCCTTTCAGCAGTTTTCTGAGGTTTCCAGGCACTCAAGTCCTTCTTAAGGGCTTTGCAGAATTAATCTTCACAATCCCCTGTCACCCTTATCAATATTCCTTTTTCATCTTTGCAGGTTCTATTTAGAGACCCTCCCAGAGTTCCTATGGGAACCCTAATTCAGAACATCAGTGTTCTGCTAAATGTATCATCAAACTGTCTTCATTCTCTTTCCATGAGCAGCCCATTCCTGTCCTCTGTGGCCTGCTTTCTGCAGGGATGACAATGAAAAGCACTTTTTTCTGCTTTTCTCCTCCAAAAGAGTTCCACAACAACTACAAAATCAAGTCATTCAAGGTAAGAAGTTTTGTGGGGGCGATTTTGAGTTGTGAACCCACAACTGTTAAGTTTTTATGTCTCTGTTGGACATGAAATGAGTACACAGAAGCTTGGTAAATTCAAAAGAGAAAAAAGAGAGAGTTTTATTTGAATATTTGGTATTTATAGAATTCTAAAGGTGACCATAGTGGACCATGACCACCTCTCTAACCACACTGGTCCAAAGATCAATCAATCATTTCTCTCCACTCACAGAGAAATATTTAAACTATTCTATTTATACACGAAATTGTGTGGGAACTCTGACTCTCAAATAAGTAAACATTTTAGAAGGCTAAAGAAGTTTTATGAGAACTTTAAAACTTTCAAAAGAACTATAAAAGAAAACACTTTTAAAAATCAGGGCAACATTCTTACTCAGCACCCTCAATCTCAGTCTCTCACAGCTCACAAATTCCTCATTTCTCTGGAAGAGGTGCACAGGATGTGCACAGGGGACTCTGGTTTCAAACCATTGCCTCTTTCTGGTCCTCTATCGCCAGACTAGGGCAGTGCTTCTCAGATCTATCTATTCTTGTCTTTGGCTGTCTTCAAGAAGATAAGCAGCTGTACTAAATATAGGGACAGAAAGATGATGATGATCTTTGAGGACTCAATGATTTTTGAGCAGTCCTGGGAATCCAGAGAGGTTCCACCTGAGTGGAAGCTGCTTAAAGTCATCCCAAAGAAGGAGGACCCCAGTAACTCTAGGTCTGTCAATCTCACTTAAGCTTATTTCCTTAAATCAGGATTTAAACATTTAACAGAACAATTAGAAGAAATAAACCCCCCCAGGCAAGTAAAAATAATAAAGAAGCTGTAAAGGATACAGGATAACTTTCAGAAACCTTTAGCTAGTACTAATTGTTACTGAAAAGAGCAATTCTAAATTTTTATTTCTTTCTATTTATTTATTTCTGGGCTAGTTTTAACTTGCATGCACTTTACCCCATGGCTACCAAGACACTTCTGCTGACACAAGGTGAGGATAAAAAGGTCATGAGAGAAAACAGCAGCAACTAAAAGGTGTCAGGAACTGTTTCTCTTGGGTTTCAGTCCTCTTGTATTATGTAAAGGAAATGACCCTTAATAGACTGCTGCTAGTCAGAAAAAATACCTCTCAGAACTGCATGCTTTATATAAATTCCAAATGATCTGGTTTCCCCCGTGGCTGTTCTAATATTTAAGTTTAGGCAAATGTTTTTAAAATACTTCTATTTCAGTAAACTGATGTAAGTACTTAATCAATTATAGAGCTGCTGACCTCTTCATGTCTTATTTTAGGTATCCTTTACTTTAACAGTTCTTGCTCTTTAAAGTAGTTTGCATAGTTATAAATGCTTCCTATTAATTTTCTTTTCTCTTGTGTGTGGAATAGGAAGAACATATAATTTGTCGAAAATACATTTTCCTGTTAGGCAATTTCAAAACCTCAACATTTCCACAGTTATTTATTGATTGAAAACTCTTACTAAATACTTATTGAGGTAATTGCCTATAAAACACAATTCCATTGTGTGCAGTTCAGTGTCACTGATGCTTCAGTTCTTTTTGCTTGTTTATTTGGGTTTGGGGTTTTTTAAAGTTTTTTTTCTGTCACAATACATGTCTAAGATGTGGAAGCTGAAGATATAACCAGATTAGCATCTACATTACCTCTACAGTTTTTTGTCATGCATCCATACAAATTTGGAAACAAAACTTAATCCTTCAGTTGTGATGGGAATTAGTGAACAGTTATTTCTATCCATGGTAAATAAATCTCTACTGATAAGTAAGATCTTAAAAAGTAGTCATTAAATGGAGGTGTAACATGGAGCATTATTGCAGTTTCTACTTCTCATGGATATGAGTAGCATGGGCAACACTGGGAGAGCAAATGATCTCTTGAGCTGTGCAAATACATTAAAGGATAATCAAAATCAACTGACTCCTATGCTTAATTTCCTTCAGCAAGGAGAACTCAAAATATGTAAAAGAGGCAAGAATATCTGTTTTCTCTATACTTGCACATAAGCTCAAACTGTGTATGTATAACAGAGAAATTGAAGATAAAAATCTATGATCAGTTAATTACTTTTAACTGGATTAATATTGAAGATTTTGATTCCTCATAGCTCTTTCAGTGTAGAATTGAACATATAATTTCATAAGTTAAGAATTCATCAGCATTATTTATTCTATCATAAAACCTAAATAGTTAATTTCAACTGTAATAAATTAAAGGTATATTTAATTTTGGATTTTGAGCATACGTTACTCTTGCAAGAAATGAATAATTTCTCAATTAATTTTTAATATAACAGATATTATGTGTTATAATATTATTTGATTATGAATTCTTAGTAATAATTTTAATCTTAAAAGGTAATTTGCCATTTTAGATTTTCTTTATTGGGATATGCTTGACAGTTTGAATTGTCTACAAGTGACATGTAAAGTTATAAAACTGATTAAAATCACTGGTGTCTTCATCTTTCCGATTTTTTAATGCAATTGAATTTTCTTCATTTTTATATGATAATGATTTGTTACAAGTGTAATGAAGCAGAATGTCCATTGCATTCTCTTTAATTAATAGTATTTATTTTGTTGAATTTTGCATGGGTAACTTTGCTTTTGCAGAAAGAAATATGAAAAGGAAATCATAGCCATTCTATCTCTCTGTAGAAAATACTGGAAAACCAAAACCCTGGAATATAGGTTTTGTGAAACAGGGTACACTAAAATAGAAATATAATTACCATGTTCTGGGGTAGAATTCAGAAAATTTTGTTTGCCAAAAAATGCCAAAAGGTTAATTTTTATTTTCATTTCACTTAATTCCAGAAGTACAAGGAACTGCAGCCTAAATTTTATGGTCTTCCCCTGAGATTCTTTTCCATAACATAAATTCATGCATTGCTGAAGAAAGCAGGTGTAGCTGACAAAGAGCAGCAATGTGATATTGAGGAAACTTTTTTTCCAGGTTTTCTACCATTGCCATTTTAAAGTCCTTCAGTAAATCCCACAGTGATTCAAGTGTAGGTTGTTCTGCCCTTTCAACCAGAATAGTTGGTATATAAAATACTCCTGCATACAAAGATCTGAATGGTCTTTAGACCCTCTAAATCTGTGCTTTAATAGTTCTTTCACTTTGATCTGTTGTGGTCCCTTCCAACAGCTGATCACCTTGTCACAGCTATTCTTTAATACCCATTTCTTGCCTTGAAACTATTTAAAAATATAAATGAGCTACAAAAAAAAAAAAAAAACCAAAACAAAACCAAACAAATTTCAGTCTGTATTTTCTTAGATCAACAGTAATCAGTGGTTAATTAAAAATTTAGGATAATCTCACGGAGTAGAAGGTTATGTTGGAAGAATTGGAAGCAAAATGTAATTTGAGAAATGGAAAGTTGTGGCTTTTGTTTGCTTGAAGGTTTTGAAAGTCCCCAAAGCATGATCTTTCCTTTTTCTTTGGTTCAAATGCCCTGCAAGTTTCCATACTCTTAGATTGTGGTTTTTTTTTCAGTGGGACTCGGTGCCACCTGAGATCTGCTGGGGGGCAAGAAGGTGAGGAGGTCTGGAAGGAACACAGAATATATTCCCTGGTCCAATTTGCCAACAATGCACTACCCCAGGTAAGAGAAAATCTCCAAGCCTACACTCAGTAATGAGAAAATCCTGAGGGCTCATAAAATGGTTTGCTGCAAATTCAAGTTACACTGACAGGATTTAAAAAAAAAAGTGATTCAAGGTAGCTGGACAAAACACATGGAACTAGGAAGAAATATTTTATTTCCCTAGTGTATCTTTGAAAGATAAATGTATAATATTATACTGAATATTTCCCAAGCAGACCTTAGGCTTCTGTTTATTTATTTGTTTTTATGCTTTTTAAATTTCTGGTTTTTGCTATTTTTCATCTCTACATTGGCTTATGGAAGACTTCAGGGTTCTTCTGTGCTAAAGCAGTCCAGAAACAGAAAAAGCCCTGTGCTGCACAGGGGTGAATAATCCCTGCCCCAGAGTTCTCCCAGAGGAAGACTGAGATGTGCAGTAGGAAGAAAAGTAGCAGGAGTTACTTTGGTGTGGTGGAGACAAAGTTGAGATAGTGATAAAACAGAGAAAGTGAAGCAGAATTCTTGCTTTTCTCAGTGTTTTTATGCCAAATTCTCTATGTGAGTAATTGGTATGACAATGTCTAATCATACCAACAGCACTTCAAGCTCTTAGTCTGAAAATTAGAGTCTGAGATGTGCTGCTGGATGAATTCAGTGCAAAGAACTGTCTTTTTTCATTCCTTATAAGCAGATAGCTCTCTGATAAAAGTACTCACAAATAGATGTTTAAAAGGGACTGAAAATTGCTTGATGAATGTAATAAAGTTTTCTTGGAATTCTTGTGAAAAAATAATTTGCTTGAGTATTCATGTAAAACAACTATAAGGAGAAAACAACCACTGAATGACTACTTTATTGATATGAAAATCTGTGACAATTCTTATTGGAAAATCACTTTATTGTTTTTATATTTTGCTTGCCTGTGGGTTTATTGAAGCAGTTTCTCTTTAAAAGTGATTTCTCATGTATTCAGTATTTAAAAATACTTGGTTGTTTTGCTGGTTTTCATTTGTCTAAATTTAATTTGATTTGCTTCTCTCAAAATCCAGTTTTGATTTTTTTTTTTGGTTTTTATTTTTAATATGACAACAGATTCAATGGCTCTTATAGTCTATTCCAGGTTTTAAATTATTCCAATTAAATGTAAAGGTGCAAAATATAATTTTCTTGTTATATTGCAGTTAATATCTTCCTGCCTGATAAATTATTATCTTGTTTTCCCTAAACCAACAAATGTCTCTGCTGTCTGCAGTACATATGACCTGTCACCTAAAGCATAACCAGAGCACGTGCCCTTTGTGCCTCCATCAGGGCAATGCTTCAAGAACGATTTTTTTTCTTTCTTGTTAGTGAGCACTATGAAAATACTGCTAATTATTGCTGACCCAGTCTGTGACACCGTGAATTCAGTCGTACAATTTGAAGCATAAACCAAGCAACAAGCTAATCCCTTGCTGTATCATTATATATCCCTCCCCCTCCTCCTCACGACACTGAGGGAGAGAATTAAAGCCATGACACATTTGGAAGGGATTGAAATGACCTATGAACCTTGTAGTTAATCTTTGATGTCTGAGGATCAATGGAAAACCTTTCATAATTGGGATTTGTTAGCTAATTTCATTTGCTAACACACTATATACAATATTTTCTGCTCTTTGACTCGGAAGAAAAAGTTTGATAAGGAAAAAGAGGCAAGAGAAGACAGTATTATAAAACCAAAGGGTCAAATAATTGTGACTTTGATTGTCCTGGCAAGCAGTGGGTGTCATCAATAGTAAATGCTGCTAATCATTAATTTTCTTTGTCAGAAGACTATATATAGGATTTTTCATTGTTCTTTCCACAGCTATTGTATAAACAATACAGAACACTCTTGGTTTTTTTACCCCCTGTTTTTAAAAGAGATCTGTTAATTAGATCATTTGTGTCATTAGGGCAAGTTTGGGGATTTTTCTTTCCTCAAGGAAAAAAGCTTCAGCTCTTTTCCAATATCTGCATCCTTCGAAACTGTTGAGGTTATTCGTTATCAATTCAGCAGCTTTTCAAATACTTATAGCAGGGTTTGGGTTTTTAAAAAAAATTACTATTCAATCCTAATCCTCTTCTGTCTTCGTGCTATTGCAAAACAACCTGTCATAGCGTTGATTAGGAAGTCCTGAATGAAAATATAAAGCTTACTTTGTTCTTCTTTGAAAGGTATTGTGAGCCCCTGTGAGCCCTGGCTAATGTCTGGTAGCAGTCTTTCTGAGCAAAACAGCTTAATTTCACTAGGGACACTTAAAAGAAATTCCACATTTATATTTTACTACGCACTTTAATACACACAATTTTACTTTTGTCATTTTGACAATTTTGCCCTAAGATGGAGGACTAACCTCTTCCTGCTTCCTCTTAACTTCAGCAATTGCCTGCACCATCCTCAACAATTTTCTACTTGTCTGAAAATCTCACAACTTTAGTAGGAACAGGAACTCTTAATCAAAGCCTAAACACAACGTCTAGCACAATGTCTAGCAAATTCCTATAAATATTCTGCTTCTTTTGGCGTGAAATAAGAATAAAAAGTAGCAAGGGCTTGATGGAACCTTCTGAAGCTACCAGTGCTACTACCACCATGAGCCTTTATTAAAAAAAAACAAAACAAAACAAAAACCCAACCTATAAATTAAAATAAAAAAGACATTGATTTTTTTTGAAGTGGAGTTTTTTTTCACCAGAAATATTCCCCCCTGCTGTCTCATTCCTCTGCAGCTGTTTGTGTATTATCCAGCATTACTCTTGGTTCAAAACCAGGGCTTATTGACTTTATGGTAACAAATTAAATGACTGGCCTTCTGTGTTATACAGCTACAAAAAGGAAAATCAATTCTCCCTCACACTTCATAATACACCTTCACACTCCTTAGGAGATTTTAGTGTGGACAAGTCTTTTAGCCCCTTGAAATATGTTCTTGGACAGTTGGGTTTGTGCTTCCCTAAGAATATCTATTTATTTCTTGTAGTCATTGTTTCAGATCCCATTATGGTGTTTCTCTTAGGCAAATATATTAAGAGAGCATTGAAACACTGTCTCATCTCAAGGCTGTAATTGAACAAAGGGTTCTAACAGTCAAACCAACCCAGTTACAAAAGTACATTAAATAGTTCTTCCATTTAAGAAATTAATTTTTTAAAAAAAATATGAGTTAGACAAAGTGGCATCTACATTCTCTTGTTTTGGATTTTTTTTTTACAGCTTTATCACTCACCTACATTGCTTTCTGATTGATTTACTATTTATTGGCAGCTGAAGTATGTTTTCAGGTCTTTTGCATAGGTTTAATCTCATGATGGAAATCATATGTTTGAAACTAATAATCATTGCTCTTTCAAGAACAGCTTTAACCTTTTTAGCTTTGAATAATTTTTGTTATTATTTTAATTTGCAGTAAATTTAAGTGGGTTTTGCATGAAGACACTACCAAAATTAATGTGTATAATAAGATATTCCTTAGAAGCACAACAATTTAAACATGTTGCATTCAATATATTAGACAAGAATGTATCAAAAAAACTCATTACTCTCCTTTACAAATAAAGGCTTCAACACAAATATTATTAATATAAATATGCATGATATTAGAAAGATTTTACTCAAAGAAAAACCTGGTAATGAAGGTAGATTTTCTTCCTAAACCAGATGAACTTGCAATACCTTGATCTTATAAATAACTAATAAATAAACAATTACATTTTAAATTTTCCACATCAGCTACACAATCTGAAAAGAATTACCTATTCTCTTCAGTGCTTGGCTAAAATTGGAATACATATTATATTTATTTATTTTCTTTCATTTTTAGTATATTTTCTATAACTCTGGTGTTCAGTAAAATTATTATTCACTTTCTATGTAAAGAATAAAGATTTATTCCTTTTCCTCTTACTTATTGATAAATAGACTTTTTTTTTTTTTTAATGCAGCTACCTCCTCTCTACCTCCTCTATCATGGAATCTGAGCACAGGTATTTATAATCCCAAACACTGAACACCAGTGCTAGGACAGAGATGACAGAAGGGGTTTCCTAAATATGTTTTTTGATAGTGACATGCCTGAAATGGTATTTATACTCTTTTCACAATGAGAAGAGGAGAAGGAAGGGAAGGGAAGGGAAGGGAAGGGAAGGGAAGGGAAGGGAAGGGAAGGGAAGGGAAGGGAAGGGAAGGGAAGGGAAGGGAAGGGAAGGGAAGGGAAGGGAAGGGAAGGGAAGGGAAGGGAAGGGAAGGGAAGGGAAGGGAAGGGAAGGGAAGGGAAGGGAAGGGAAGGGAAGGGAAGGGAAGGGAAGGGAAGGGAAGGGAAGGGAAGGGAAGGGAAGGGAAGGGAAGGGAAGGGGAGGGAAGGGAAGGGGAGGGGAGGGGAGGACAGGGGAGGACAGGGGAGGACAGGGGAGGACAGGGGAGGACAGGGGAGGACAGGGGAGGACAGGGGAGAGGAGAGGAGAGGAGAGGAGAGGAGAGGAGAGGAGAGGAGAGGAGAGGAGAGGAGAGGAGAGGAGAGGAGAGGAGAGAAGAGAAGAGAAGAGAAGAGAAGAGAAGAGAAGAGAAGAGAAGAGAAGAGAAGAGAAGAGAAGAGAAGAGAAGAGAAGAGAAGAGAAGAGAAGAGAAGAGAATGTTTACTTGGAATATTTATTTGTTCTGCTGTCACAACTTTTGCTGGTTACATATTTTGTAGCTTAGGAAAATGAAGAAAAATTTTTTATCATAGGCAGCTTTTACAGCATCTTTTAAAAACTGGTGATTTGAAGACTCTTCAATCCAAATAAACTATCACTGTGGACTTTGCAACTGTGGAACATGTTTGTACTACCTATTTGTAGGGAATTAATGTTTCCTTTCTATACAACCTCTGTGGAGAGGTGAAATCTAATTATATTAGCTGCTTTCAATCGCTGTCTCCCTTAACCCCATAAAGCTCCTCTCTACATCTTGTACAAATAACATGAATATCTTTTGTCACATTTGATGGGGAATAGGAGTACCTATTTCTCAGCAGAAACCGGCCATTTTGTAGCCTCCGTTAGATTTTCTCCAAGCTCTTCACAACATATAAAAACACATAAACACACACAAAATTACAATATTAAATTCTATTGTGTTAAGGATTTTTTGCTTTATTATCTGTCTCACCCATAGCATTAAAGTCCTGGGTAACACTAATATTTGCAGGTTTATTGCAAATGGAAGAGTTGTACACAAGCCCTTTATGTTTTCCCTGTTTTTATAACTGTCTTTCTTTAGTTTGCTTTTCCCTTAACACTGACAATAAAAGGAGGCAGAATATTGTGATTTGTTTTTGCAGTCCAACACAGTTAAAAAATGGGATTTGTTGCATATCTGTGGTAGCTTGGGACTTCAAACAAGCAAACAATTCTAAGTTCTTATTCACTGCACTTGAACAAGGTGAGATTTTCTTTAATTAGACAGAAGTGAGCATGGAGGGAAAAATATTGTTTGATTTATACAGACTTAATAGATGAGGTGTGCTCAGTGTGTCACTAAATGTTTTTTTTTATCTGAGTCCAAGGATTTTTCACCATTATTGCTTAATCCTTATCAGCTCCAGGGGTAAGCACTGAAGAATTGTGATACAGTGAATGAACCAGGGTAAGATACAGGTAAACTTGCAATTTTTATAATTCTGTTGGCTGCTAAAACTTGAAAAGTGGACCCTGAGTTTTCCTCCTTCAGATAATATCCCGGGAGCATCTCAGAACAAATTCTATCATAACACATGACTAGATAATGCTGGAACTAATGGAGAAATTTGACTTTGTTTAACAGGGAACAAATTCCCCAGGTAAAACTTATTCTGAAGAGCTTAGATGCTATTTGAAATTGTTTCATGAATTGCGTTACAATTTGAATGTCTATTGGCCACTTGCTTATAAGCTTATATTCAAAAATAAAGCCAGACCTTACTTTCTGCCTCATGAAAATAAAAATGTAGTCTTTTTTATAAATACTTTTCAGCAATTCCTGTTGTTTGAGCTTCAGAAAATTTATTGTTTGTGATTATTGTTTATGAAAAATAATACCTATCCAGGTGACTGAGGATTGAGCCAGGGATTGCTTATAGAAAATTCAGCTCTACAAGCCCATGTCAACTTTCCAAACAAAGGCATGTATTTATTAATTTTTTCTTCATATTCTATAACAAAACTAATCCCTGAGATGCTGAGTTTCTAAATTATCATTTGGATTCACTTATGTAGTTATGCCACCAGCTTTGATGGAAAAGTTAGGCAGTTGTTTTTTTTTTTTTTAAACAGAAATGTAAAAGAAATCAAATGTACTATCTTTAAATGAAGTTTACATGCATGGGTTTGGGTTTTTGACACTTCACTTCTTTAATTCATTTTATTTCAAAATATATATATGAAAATATGTATATTTACCTTGCAGCTTATACAGGCACTTTAGTCTGAAGGAAGGTTATATCACCCAATGCTGCAATTGAATTTGCAAACCCCACATGATTGAGCTTTGGATTCAGTAGCCAGATCTGATAAAGTCTTCAACAGCATAAAAAGAAATTATCAACTCTAATTAAATAACAGCTTAGGTCCTTGATTAAGACTTGGAAACATGTTCTCAAAATTTGGAATAAAAACTGAACCAATTTATGCTTTTTGAAGCACATGGTTTCTAAGGTGTCATTTAAAACTACTTTAAAGTCCCAAATGGTCATTAGGACTTGAAGGAGATTGCAAAGGCCATTGGTTTCTTCCTACATGAAAGGCTTTAGGGAAAAATAATTCCTTTATTTAGGAAAAGTATTAACCTCATGTGTAATTTTGTAATTGCTATTAATTTTACAATCTTACAGGAAATACACACCTGATACTTGTAACTTTCAGTGTTACTTTCAATTAATACTTTCAATTAATACATTTATGTGTACTGTCCTGGGGTGACAGGACATTTTCATGCTTTGTATCCCAATCGTGTATTCCTGTTCCCGTGCTCTCAGTTTGTTTTGTCTATAGCCGTGTCCCTCCCCCGGCTGCTTGCTATGGCTTGCTGCTGCTAGCTTTAGGCCTGCTTCGCTTGCTCTGCTCGCTTGCTTTTTTTTTTTTTTTTGTTTTTTCTTTGCTTGCCTTATTTTGCCATTTTTCTATTTTTGTTTTTCCCTTCCTTCCTCCCCTTCCCTGAAGACATCGGACCTGCTTCAGACCTTGATTCGGGAACGTCAAGGAACTCCTCCGGAGTCTGCACTACAGAGAAGCTCAGCACCCTCCTCAGCAGACTGCCCAAGCCGTTCGGCCTCTCTCGGACTGGTGAAAACGTTTGTTGTCATCTCGGGCTGTTTTTTCTTGTGTTGGGGAGTGTTTTTTTGTTCTTGCTTAATAAACAAGTTTTTTCCACTTATCCTCCGAGGAAATTCCTCCCGAACCCGGTAGTGGGGAGGGGGAAGGAGTTGTGGGGGGTTTGTTTCCTTTAAGGGGCTCCTTCGGAGATTTTCCCCTAATTTGTCCTAAACCAGGACATGTACACATCTCAACAATGGGATGAAAAATTAAAGAAATTTTCATCTTTCCAGCAGATGAAAATGGAGAAGGTTTCTATTCATATTTCAACAGTTTCAGGTGAGATAACATTGCATTAGGACTCTTATGATTAATTTATTAGAAGAATATATTTGAGACGAGAACTATGGAAGCCAGAATAATTTTTTTTCTTTTTTCTCTTTTTACTTTATTTTACCTAAATCATTTGGTTTTTAACTAAATTCATTACTTAAATTAAAAACCAATAAATAATAAGATCCTACTGCTAAATAGTCTACCAGTTTTTGTGAAGTACTAGTAGAAACCAATACTTTCTATTTTCTTTGTGAGATCTGGGGGAACCTAACAAAGCCTGTATTTTTTAAAAAAATATACAGTTATCTTTTGTGCTTTGTTTAAGTTTTTGTGGGGTTTGGTTTGGGAATTTTTTTGGGGAGGGTGGGGTTGTTGGTTTATTTTTAATATTAAACCCTTTACAGAAATGGAAAAGCCTTTAAACATTCAATATCAGAAGAAAATTAATTTGTATGGATGTAGAGTTAATTGAATATTCTTATCATACTTTGCTTTAATAAGTATTTTTCTGGTAATACATCAATGAATGTATAATGTACTTCACAGCTCAGCATGGATTTTCAACTTAATGACTTTCCTCTGTTTATGCGACTGTCTACTTCAAAATGATTTGTTTAGAAATACAGTAATTCCTTGGGTTTAGCTCATTTCTGCATTGCTATAGGGATCCAAAGGACTATGAGATGCTTCAATTAAATATGTAAGATGGGACGGAATGCTCCTCATGCTGTTTCCAGGTTATTCAGAGGCATTTGCCATGTAAGTCTTTTTATTCAGGCTGTATCCAGAACAGAAATGTAACAACTGCTTTTCCTTGTACAACAACATTCATATTGAGCTGGATAATCTTCTGCAGAAACTCATGTGGAATGAGATGGGAGGAGCAATCTGCAGAGCACATCTAACTCCTGACCAAACACAAAACACAAAAGAGCTGGAGGCTCAGTTCAATGCCAATGAAAATCTGATTGGCGCCCACCTGAAAAAAATGCAGAACAGTGCTCCTTGTTCAATCAGTTTCTAAGATATAAAGTTTCAATGGATGAAGTGTCAAATGGATCTTGTCACCTCTTTAAAATGAGTACAGGCATGGAAAGGAGGGTTTGTGTACCAGCTCTGTGTTCCTCCTCTGTATCTGAGCATCCATTGAGTGCCCCCAGGAGATCTGTCCGTTCTGTCGGCTTGGCAAAGTGGGGGTGATGAGATGTTAAATGTACTGCAGCAGTCCCTGGGTGATCTCAGAAGAGATTTGGGTTCCTTTAAGTGTGTGTGTTCAGATTCCCCTTGATCTTTTAAAAAAACGTGGAATGTTGTGCTTCTTGGCAGTGAAAGCAGGAGAGCTACCTTTGGTATAGAAAAGACAGAATAAATTGTTCCATTAAGCCCAGTTTTAGTCTTAATTCAGATGTGAAATATGCAACTAATTCTGAATTGATTATTTTAACATCCACTCATAAAGCAACGTCCTTACCTCAGGTAGGATTTGCAGACCCCAATCAGTTCTGCAGTTGGAAGCCATTCCTGCCACATGCAGAATTCCCTGAGTAGGCAGTCTGCAGAACATAGTGTGTTTTATGGGATTATCTACCTGCAGGAGAAGGCATCATTAAATACTTGGAGCTTTCTTGCTGAAAGTACTAACTGTGTGCAGAGACCATGATGTATCAACTCCTTACATGAGATTTTATTCAGATCAGTTGTAATTAACACCCAGTTCTTGATACATTTAAGAGCTCTGCTTTTAGTCGTACATATCTAAGAGACATTTGAGAATTTGTGGTTAAAGTTTTCTTCAGTTTGTCTTTAGCCTTTTTCTTTAATCATCTTCAAAATAGTTATCAATAGTTTCTCATAGTAGTAGCTATAAATTTTTTGTTGCTAGCTTTGTTACTATATATTTAAAAAGTGAGATGATTAAAACAGAGATTCCTTTCCTGTGGATAGCAGCAGGAGCAATCCTACATCATAATTACATGTGGATTTCCTTTTTATATGCTTAAACCTTTCTCTGGCACCACTGTCATTCATTTCACAGACTGATCCAGCCTTCCACGTTTGCCAAAAACGAGGCAATTAAAATGATCTTGTGAGCCACTGGCATAAGCTTGCAGAGTCTGGAGTATTTGTGGCCTGGAAACCAGGGAGATGAGTTATTAATGAAATGAATCATTAGATAATAGTCTCCCATGAATTTTAAATGGAGTTTTCTAAAGTTCTCATGGGTAATAGAATGTGAAGTGACTTGTATTGACTTATAAAGAAAAATACAAGGTGCTTTAGCAGAGAATTAGCTTAATAAGAGAATTAATTTTCTAAATACACCTCTCCAGAGTTAGTTTGCAATAACATTCTAGTCTAATTTCTGTTCTCACAGCTGATGTTGCTCTACAGAGCTGAAAGTCCTACCCTCATGACACTCTTATCATCACATTGCAGCCTGAGTAGTGGTGCTGCAATTCACCAAAGTAAATTTTCCCTCAGCTTTTAAGTGGGGACCAACCATTGCTCATCTTAGTTCAATTACAGCAATTACTGAAACAAGTGGGCTGACTGCTGAGGCTTCTGATTTCAGCTTCACAAAAGCAAAGTCTTACATTCTTAAACACAAATAAAAAGAGTCAGGATCTGGCCCACAGGATCCATCCTCAGGAGAGAAAAAAAAGCAGGATTTAAATCTTGTATAAAATTCACTTTCCTTGTCTGGCAGGTAGCATCGCTGTTTGTTTGTGAAATTAATGTTTCATATGATGCAACAATTTCTGAATGCTACAGATAATAAACTTCAACACCTGAGGCAAGTTTATTAGTAACAAGTCAAAATTTAGTTGATAATGTAAAAGAACTTACTACAGAGATGCTTAGGAGGAAGCAAGACTAAATGTGTCCTTTATTCTGAAAACCAAGATGCTTTTTCAGTAGCATAAATTTCTTTCAATTCCACTGAATTTTGACATCATATTGCACAGAATTTCCCAGGAACATTTTTCCTACTCCTTTCTAAGAGTGTGCATGTTGCATAGTATTGTATAATGAACAAAGTTTTCTAAAAGAAAATGTCCACACTTTGATTTTCTTTTCTGTTCAATTCAATTTCTTCTCATAGGACTCAATCTTTTGATGTAAAGTATTGTTCTCCATGGCTGATAAAGCAGTGCATATTAAATGAATAAGTCTATAAATTCTTTATCTGGAGAACTGTGTTGTTCTAACCTGTAGATTCTCCTTTATGTTTCAGTTTCCTAACTCAGCTTTAGTTTCTACGGTGTCTTTCATAACGGAGATGAATGATTGACTTAAAAAAGCTAAGTGAATGATTTGCTGATGGAAAAAATTATTTTGAAGATTTATGGAATATCATCAGGTTTTACATTTAAGCTGCATCTTAGAAGAATAAATGTAGTTTCTGATCACAGGTAATTACAGAAACCAGCAGAACACCAGAAACTGCCTTTTGCCCTCTCATCTCTGAGAATCAAAATTTCCAACTCAAGGCAATGTACAAAAAATGGTTTTGCTGATGAATTTGAACAGAACTCAAGCAGAGTCCTGCAGCCAGTTAGGTTAATAAGAAAAAATGTTATTACCTTTTTCCCCAAGGATGCCATTAATTTAACACTGGCAAGCTATCATTAGTGCTGTGTAAATGACTAATTCTCCCTCGGGAGCTGCTCACATACGAGGGAAGGGGTTTCCCATAAGTGTTCACAAGCCTGTGTGAATCATAGGTTAGACTTTCACTGCAAGTGCTAGGAAAAAGCTGCATGTGGATTGCTGCTTTTGCTTTCAGTGTTGCCACCTTTAAAACACTTTGGAATTAAACCTTCAAGACTAACCTGAAGGAAAGAATCAAGCACCTTTACATCTCCAAAAATGCTTGCTCTTTCATGCTCCTCTTACTTACTTGCACGTCTACCCCTTAGAAGACCCTTTCCACTTTTCCACTTTATTTTTTCGTAGTCTAAAGACTGTTTTTCAGCTTTATTACACTGCTGCTTTTCCACATATTGTCTATGAAATACATGCATACTTGCAAAACTAATTTTTTAAAGATTCATCACAATAAAAACGCAAGTGCTGCAATTAGTAGACTAATGCTATTGGAGAAATCCAAAAAGGATTCAAGATATTTATTTTCAGAAGAAGGTCAGAAGAATCCAACGCTAACTGACATACCCCAAATTTCTTTAAAAGAAAGAGAAAAAAAAAAGAAAAAGAAAAGAAAAAACCCTAAGTTGCATAATTCAGCTTGTATATCAGCAGTAAATAGTTGGAGAAGAAAGAAAAAATGAGCCTGTGTTCTAAAATGAGACCAGTTGCCTGAAAAAATGTATGATTTACTCTTTACCCATTGCAAACAATCTGGTTTGTTGAAGTTAAGCTGGTAAATATACAGCCATTTATTGGCAAAGTGATTGAGGGAGAAAACAATATTGGAAAAAACCTATTTATGCTTTGGATAGGAGTTGCTTTTTGATGTGGGGTTTGTTGTTGTTTTGGTTTGGGGTTTTGTTTGTTTGAGGGAGTTTTGTTTGGCTTTTTTTCAGTATTTTCCTCTGTTGAGATGGTTTTGCAGTGTTGTTCTGTCTTATTCTGCATGTAGGGAGTGCCAAGGATGTGCCATAATCATCTGGAGGCAGGGTGTCAGATGTTAGTAGGAATGACTTTGCCTTTCCTTGCTACTTTTCTATGTCACTTAGCAGTAAAAACAGCCACTATGCTCTCATCCTTCAAATTATCTGACATTATTTTTTAGACTCTGATTGACAAAAAGTACATCACTGCATTTGAAGACTTTCAGTAGCTGATGCTGTGTTCCCTACCCATAATTCTGCATTATGCCCTAGTCCTATTAATGCCTTTTAGACTTTCAGTGTGTGTAGGTGACACTGTTAACCAAATATTAAGAATAGTCTAGATTACATGCAACTCTTCTTGAAAGAACAAGAGTAACACTTTCAGTGAGAAATTGCCAACCAGAACAACTGGGGAAATAAAGCAAAACACAGTTAGAGGAAGTGGAGTATTGCCAGTGGTTTCTGTAGAGCCAGAACATACCTCTGATCATCATAAAAAGTTTAGGCAATCTTTAACTCCTGAACATGCTGAAGACAGCAATAATTCCTGAAAAGGCTTGCAAAATAGAAATTATTATTGATTTAACTGACACTAGTTGATTTTTAATACAACATTCCAAAATTATCACTAATGACAATATTCATCAACTTTAAAAAAACCCAAAAATCCACTCCTAAAATAGTCCCTTGAGTTTAGGTTACACTGAAAACTTGTTTTACAAAGCTTTTTAAAACTTCTAACTTTTGATAGCATTTGACATTTATATTGCATTTCAGTTCTTCTATCCATACAATTGTGTTACTTCTATGAAGATGTAACTTCAAAACATTTGCATTTTTAAAGCTATTTTTTGTAATCAAAAAAAAAAACAAACCAATGGTTACTGAAGGAACAGGACAGTAGAAGTAATTACATTATTAATATAAAGAGATTTTTTCTCACTCCTGCTAAGTTCATAAAATTATAAACTAACCTCCTACTGTTAAATAGTTTGAGAAATAAATCATGTGTATATAAATGAATAATTGTGAGTGCATCTTTAATTTACTCAATTATGTCTTCAAAGGGCAGCTTATCAAACAGTGATCTTTAATTTTTGGAGGGGAAATAAAAAAAATCTCTCTATCATTAATCTCTTCCTTTCTCTCTTCACTTTTATACAAAATCCACCGTCATGTGCTTATAGAGTAGGTCAGGGACTACCATAAACATCTGCATACCCAATATGCAACTTACTAATAAAATATTGTGATTTTTTTGTGGACCCTCCTGCTTCTTCCACTCCTTTCAACAATAAGCATTTATGAATCTTGAATGCTTCTTTCTTCCTTAAGGCTGGGATGTTACAAGCAGAAATATTTTTGTCTCAATGTGTGAATATACTTGACAGCAAATATGTCAGGGTAAGAGCTGTGATCATAATGAAATAATATTTTAAAAAAATCCAATACGTAAAGACAAAATTCTGTCCCCATCTAAGTATATTTAAAGCTCATAAAAACAACTGCAAAACTAAGCCAGGACTATTCAGTGATGACTCTGAATAATTAAAATAGTGCAGATTCTGAGTTTCAGGTTTTCAGCACCAAGGAACAGACAGTCATTTCTCCTGACAAATTTATCCTACAGCTAGTGGTAGTGCTGGGCCATTTAGTGTGGATATGATACTCCAGATAAAGTGGCAAGATGGAGTTTAACAGAGTTCTAGAAATTCTGGTTATGAGAGTAGGAATCCTGTAAAATCCTGTGAAAAGCTTCTGGCAAATCTGTTGTAATACATAACATGTTTTATCTCTGCAAGTAGGAACTAGGAGCCAAGACTTGAAAAGCAATAATAGGAAGCATCATAGATCCAATCAAGAGGGGAGATAACACCATAACAAGCTGCTGAGAGAGCCAAAGAAGAATTTTACTTGAACTTTGTGCTAACATTTAGTCATTAACTCAGTGAAATCCCCACCTGTAGAACCCCCCATCTCACAGAAACTCTTTCCCCATAGAGGATGCACAGCAAAATACTTGAGGATTTTCATAATCAGTATAAAGAAATGGAAACAGAGGAAGTTTTGCCTTTGCATAGAGCTTTAGCTTGCTGCATATATGGGATATGTTGAACCTTCCCTGTTGGAAGTGTGTGTACAAAAGCAAGCAGCTGACACACTGAGGCTGTGCTAGAGGTGTGGATTTACCACCTAGCACCCAGCTCAATACAAACTTGAAATAAATATCTCGACTCTGTGTGTGGATTGGCTTCTCGCCACCAGGCAAAACAGCCCATACTTGGGACAACAAATCCAGGTTGTGCTCTTGCCAGGATAACAGAGATGGATTTTTTTTTTCTACTATCAGATACAAACCAAGAGAAGAAAGCACAGGTATTATTTAAACAAATTTATGTCAAGGGGAACCCTCCCTCACCCCCGCCCCTCCAACCAAATTTCTCAAAGGAAACAAGTTCAAATTGCAAGTCACTTTGAATAACTTCACAATATTCAAGTCTTTTGGATATTGTTATTCAAGTCAGTCCTGTTGCTTGCATATCTTTCTGTAGAGTGACAGCTGCTTCTTGCAATTGTGTGATTTTTTTTTTCCGGAAAAAAATCCAGGATGAAACAGCAAACCTTTTAATTAAAGCCCTGTTTAGCATAGTGAAAGAGAAATGCCACATGTGAGAGCTGATTACCTAGGGGACTGAGAGCTCAAAAAGCTGCAGAAAATAGGCCTGAAGAGAGAGTGGAGATCATTTGCTCTTTCCTCTGGAAGATACAGAAAGCTGAGAGAAATGGGAGTTCCCCATTTGAGAGATTTGGGATTTGAAGAGCCCGTGCACAATTGAATTCTGGAGGTGATTGATCTGATCTCTCTCAGCTCTGTACATTCTGGGCAGCTGGTGCTGCTGCTTGCGTGCAGCCCTGCTCAAAAGAGGGAGGGGAGATGCTGGGCTTGTGCTGCTTCAACCCCTTCTCCCACCTCCAGGCTGTGAAAAGGGGAAATCTGCATCCTGCCTGGCCCCAGTGCAATTCCCACAGGTGGTCCCAGGTCCCAGCAGTTCCAAAGAATCACACTGATGATTGGTGTTCTCACAGACCATGCTACTGGGTCTCATCAGATCAGGACAATGTCCAATTACTTTCACCTATCTGGAAGCAAAAATATTTTCATATTTTCATAAATATGAAATACATTTTTATGTGTAGGAACACCCCTGTAATGGAAGGCTGTTTTTGGGATGGTTTCATCTGGTGTGCATTTGATCAAAGCTGGGTGCAGGATTTTGTGGTGGATCACAGATACAAGTGAAAAGGGCAAAGAACACAGAAATAATAGATCAGGTTTTTAAAATCACCTGCTTTTTCCTGTGACAACATTGCTTTCTGTTGTGTCATGATACTTCTTACATTATTTATTAAGAGATTCAACCAACATGAAGGCTTGTGTTATGCTAAGAGCTATTGGTAATAAAGGATCCTATAATCTATCTCTGTGTATATTTAAAATAACTCTATAATTACATTTGATGAGAGAGATTGCTAAACTTCTTTGTTCTGTAGAACTTTGGTCATTTGTCTTGAAAATACAAATTGACTCTCAGGGTAGAGTATTGAAATGTCAGCACATCTGGGGAGCAAACTGAAAGGCTTAAGCTTCTTTGCTCAAAAAAATTCTTCAGAAAGCAAAAAAAAAGACTTGGCCTGTCAAGTCATAGATTAATAATGGCATCTCTTTCTGTATTTTTAGCATCATGTATCTGTTGCCTGTAATAATTAATGTGATTATCTTGTTACTTTCTGAACCTCACAAATTTTGCATACTAAGATAATACTGGAATTCTAGTAAAGGTTGTTTTTTTTTTCCTGAGGGAGGATGATGATGTGGGTAACTGTGCATTAAAAAGTTTATCATAAGCAGACTAACTGCCTGTGAAATATTACTGAGAGCATAAACCCAAATTGGGTTTTTATAGGTAATACCTTCTGAAAACCTTGGTTCTAATGTGGTCTGGTCAATTCCCCTGTAGCCTGCCAATTTCCAGTCACAGGCAATGAAAGTGAACCGCTTGGTTCAGAGACAAACACTGCAGACCCAAAAAATATTTTGTCTTCATTTAAACCTTAATCCATTTAAAGGGAATCTGCACTGTAATAGGAGCAGTAAATCACACAAACGGGAATAGTGTTAACAACAGGACATTATCTTTTATTGAGGGCAAGCAGCAGGGTTGCTGCTAATGAGGACATCACCAATTTATCAGCTAAAGGTCAATCTAAAAGGATTCCTGCCCTCTGCCTGTCCCCCGCCCCAATGTTTTTTCACTCTGTGCTCTTCTGTCTGGACCCTCGATCATTTTTATCAGTCATACTGTGCTAGGACAGGAGACACCTTAATGCAAAGTCTACATAATGTTTACAAGAAGTACAGATTTGCTTAACTGGGAAATCCTGTTTTTCTCCTCCTGTTTTAATATCGTGCCATTTTCTGTAAAGTTTCTGGTCATTTTTAAATCTTAACACAAAATTAGCCTTTGATGGTATGAATTCGTTGGTGACTGGTAGGCTTACTGGAATAAAACTTGGAAAAGGCTTCACTATCCCTCATTTATTAGGTGGCTATCAAAGACAAGAGCTTCTTCAATATTGAAAATTACAGGTGCATATCTTCAAAAGGTTTCTTGATTGCAAAAATATAAAATATGATATAACTCATTGCTTACAGTGGTATTTTAAAGATTGGATCAATTATATCACAGCCTATCCCATAGTTAAATCAAATTTCAATTTTATCATAAGAATTTAATTACTTTTCCCCTTCCCAAGCTTGTGCCATATATTGGCTATATGGTACCCAGAAAGATATTTTCTCTTTCTTTAGTGGAGCTGTCAAACTCACAGGGCTCCTTTCCACAGGAGCTGTCTGGTGTGGTGTGGCTTTGCACTTGTCAAGGAATGAGACCTTGAGAATCAACTAAAAGAAACAACATGTTTTCCTGCACCTCACTGGGAAGATGCTACTCTGCTTGAAGCTGTGTATCAGCTGTGTATCAGTTATAATTTCATTATCTCTGCATATGAACCACTTTATTGGTGATATTTTTACTTTCTCCAATTTTGTAGTTTGTTTTAATCCATTAAAATCTCAAGTCTTCATCTTAATTCTTGTATCACTTTTTTTTTTTTTTTTGTGTCATTTCAGCATTTATGGATTAGTACCTTAGGGACAATTTAAAAAGAATTTTGACAATAATTTGTCCAACCTAAACCTCTCCTTCTGTAGCTTGAGGTTGTTTCCTCTCATCCTATTGCTGATTACCTGGGAGAAGAGACCAATTCTACCTGGCTACAATCTCCTTTCAGGTAGCTGTAGAGAGCAACAAGGTCTCCCCCAGACCTCCTTTTCCCCAAGCAGTGCTTTTACTGTTCCCATTTGTAAACAGTGCTTGGTCTAAATGAACCTTTTTTAAGGAAAAAAGGAAGTTTAGCATTTACACACAGAAAACCCCGAATGCTGGCAATCCACTACTTAGGACTTTTAATTCAAAGTAAGGCCACACTTTCATGCAGACTGGCACTGTTCTAGTGTTAAAATTCCTGTGATTGTACCCAGGAGTGCCTCAATGCCAGCACACCCACTACGCCAGATTGGGTACAAGATCTGAGTTACCAGCTTCAAAGGAAACAAGAAGACAATAGTGATCATCCTGATAAACACTAGTCTCAGCATGTGTTGTTAAATTATTAGGTTTTTAAACTAACTTACTTAGTGGATACCGCTAAACAGGTTAAAAATGGATGATACATTGATTTTTCTAATCTTGTGAGGAATCAATTTAACCTAGGCTGATGCTTCAGGTTTAAAACAATTTAAGAGTGTCTACATGGGAGTTTCGCACCACTTTAACTAAATCAATCTTGAATCAATTTAATTTGGCTTGGTATAATGTTTTGGACAGGAAACACTGAATAAAATGCTTAAATGTAGGAGTAAAGTGGTTCTAATCCCAAATTAATGATCAGACTCTGCCTTTGGTTGCATGTCATGCTCCATTAAAATTAGTAGGATTGTGCTACATCTGGGAAAACAACCCTTAGCCAAAGCTTTGCCTTTTTGAAAAGCACAGCTCTTTTTGAGGTGCTACTTCATCCAGATGGCAGGTGATGAGGCTTTAATTTTTTTTTCATGCAGCTAGATCTTTAGTTTAATGCTCCCAGACTTCTAGGTGAGTGTGAGTAAATTTCACATGATGGTGAGGAAGGGGGGAAAGAGGGAAATAAAATATAATGATGGGCTACATGTTTAAATTCTGAATGGGGCCAATTTCTTGATTCTTTCTTTAATAATTTATTAAAGTACTACAATGATCCTGAGTCTCCTTTTTTTCTATGATCTATCCTGAAGAATGCATCCATGCACGGACAGTTGTTATACAGCCTCTACTTCAGTGCAGCTCGTGTGCTGTCTCATCAGCTGGATGCAGCTCTGAGGTAACAACTCAGCACTGTGTGCTGTGCCGTTCAGTGAGCACCCTCCTCTTGGAAGGAATTCACTGAAGCTTCTTCTCGTCTTCTTCAGAAGAGACCTGAGGTCTAAGCACAGGCTTAGAACTGAGCCTTTCAAATTCTGTTATTTCTTTCTAGCCACAAAAGGGTAGAGGGGGAACCCTACTTGCTTGCTCCTGCATAAGGAAAGGGCACTTCACAGTAGTGTGGTGTCTACTCTGAAAAGGTGCATACGTAGAACCCTGCAATCATAGAATGGTTTGCATTGGAAAGGACATTAAAGGTCATCCAGCCCCAACATCTCAGCTATGGGCAGGGACACTTTCCTCTAGACCAGGTTGCTCAGAGCCCCATCCAACCCAGCCTTGAACACTGCCAGGGATGGGGCAGCCACAGCTTCTTCCGTGTTACAGTGGCTCGCCACCCTCATGGTAATAATTTTTTCTTAATATCTAATCTAAATCTGCTCTCTGTCAGTTTGAATCCATTCCCCCTTGCCCTGTCACTCCAGGCCCTTATAAATAGTCTCCTTCCATCTTTCTTGTAGACTCCCTTCAGGTACTGGAGTATGTGTGATGGATGAATTCAGCTTCCAGGTAGTGAGGTACAAAGTATCCTTTAGGATTTTTTGGCACTAGGAAAATGTGTAATGTGGTACTCACTGCTGAATTTGTCCTCAGACATTCTCCTGCCAATGAACAGAAGCATAGCTGGATACATACCCTGCCAAAAGTAGGACTCCAACATCTTAAATATGTTGGTGGTATTGTAGAAACTGCATGTACAGGATTCATAATTTTTTTCTTGTTCTTCCTTTTGTGCAAGGCCAGGAGCGTAAAAGCTGCTTGATAAATCTTAACGATAATAAAGATCAATAGACATGACTATATTTATTGCTGTTTGTAAACAAAAAATATAAAATGCTATCTCAGCTGCTGTAAAAAGTGTTGATGAGGCCCATTTAATTCATAGATATTGCTGATATTTTAATTCAGCAGTAGCACTGGCATGAGAGAAACATATATCTCTCTGAATTTACATCTGCAGCAAAATGAGAGCTACTGGAAATATGGTTTGAGAGCAAGTTTGCTGCTAGTTTACAATAGCAGAATCCTACTTTCACTAGATTAATAATGGGAAATATCTCAATTTAAAAATTCAGTCCTGTAGTTTATGGTTTGTCACAAATGCCAGAAAAATAATATTGCAGATAAAACTCTATGCCACTGTCCCGGTAGGCACAATGTTACAGAATACATATGAGTGTAGCAGGCCTGGTTTTAACTTAACAGTTTTAGAAAATTTACTGTGGCAGGTCTAGTTGGGCATATTTCTCCTCTGAACCACCCAAAAATTGAAAAGGGCAAAAATCCTCAGCACTAGGGTGAGAAGGATGTGTTCCTTTATTAGACTTCGTTTCAGCTCCCTCCCAAAAAGGTATTTTCTTTGTTCAGAAATAACTGAAATTACTTGAAATCACATCATTACATCAGCCATAACTTTTCTGGTATGTTTCCATACCTTGAAACCAAGCATCATGCGTTTTCTTAAACTGAAGAAAAGGAGAACAACTTAAATCTTATCTTTCAAAAATGAAGGTCCAGTGAGAGGGAGAGAAATTTGCTGAAGTATTAGCAAGTAGTCCAAACTTTTGAAGTTGCTTTGGTGGCACCCAAATGTTAACGCATATGGGCAAATTGCCACTGTCAAAAACACACATGCTGCTTTCTTAAAATTAATTTAAAGTACATATTTTATGGGCCAGACTGTTGAATTGATTCTCTATTGGCTTTTTTTCCACATTCTAAAATTTACTTTGTTCCAGATCTCAACTCCTGCTGCAGACGGTCAAGCCTCAAAAGAGGCTTTGGCCAACAAGTGGCTTCCCAATCACAATTTGTTTCCCCTTGCCTGAAGAGGCATGAAATTTTATGAATTCTCTGATATTAATTCCTTCTGACCACCATGTAAACATATTTCATTTATTTAAATGCTTTTGAGGTTTTTTTTGTTACGGCACACTGTGAGCTGATGCATCTGGGATATGCCATGGGGAAAGTTTGTGTAGCTATTGATGCTGATACAAACTGAGTGTAAAATTACTTCTGCAAGTTTGAGGTGCCATAAGTAAAGCCAGGAAGTTCAGCTGAGAATCAGACTCCTAGTTTGAAGAACTGAGACTTGGCTGAGTTACCAGGGGTCTGCTTTCACTTCACCAGCTATGCTGGCTCTTTCATGAATGATAGAAGGAATTTTAAAACCCTTTTCTTGCAGCCAGACAAGCTAAGTTCACAGAAGACGATTTCCAGTACTTGAAGTCCCTAGTGTAAGATTTTTGCAACCATGCCCAGCTTCCTCAGGGACCTTATGCATGTCACATTTAGCAGCAGTAAGGACAGTTTTTTCAGTTTATTGGATTTGATCTCCCACTACTTTATAGTTCTGTTTGTTGTGCTAAAAGCCTATAGCTTACAGTTTGTCAGATTTACACCCTATTTCATTATTTAGTCAGGTGTATGTTCTATTCTCATCAAGTATCAGTAGCTGTTTTGAAACATTTGTGGCTGCGCCATAAAAGAAGTCAAAGCTGCAATATTCCATGCTGCTAATGGAATGAACTAGATTTCATGTTCTCTTTTCATGCAGTTTCTTTAGTCCTAAGTCTTATTGGGTGGCAGCTGAACTCAGACACTGGAAAAACATTCCAGTATGGTTTAACATAAATAGATTTTACCTCTTCTCCTTCTCCCTATAAACAAGAACTTAAAGTGTTGTTTTGGAGGTTTTTTTCTACATAGAAAAGAGTAATTTTAGACCTTTTCTGAGGAGGGAAATTCCTGGTATCTTTCTTTTCCTTTCTTCCCTCTGGACTCTAAAGCTCAAGAGAGACAAAAAGGACTATGGCCTCTCCACACCTGCCCTGGAAGTGAAAGTAGCTTCCACCTTCTGCCTGAGGGGTTTTAAATAGGTCTCTTCTCCCACCCCTGGCTGAAGCTGCTCCCTTAGCCACTGACATCCCAGCTCCTCTCAGCCAGCCAACACAAATTTCTCCAGCTGACACTGGTTTGTTCTGCAGCACAAGTGTTCACAGGAAACATAAACTAGAATCTTCTGCAACTTGTAATTTTAACTTACTTCTCAAGTGAATATCCTGCTCACTGGAGTAAGTGATGGAGTAAATTATGCAGCACAAAGCAGTTCTGGCTGGGGACTGTGCAGAGTACAAGTTTCAGCCTCCTGTTGAAAAGCAAAGTCCTTTCATTGGGTATAAAAGCCTTCATCCCCTTAGATTAATGCTATAATTTTACTGTCTTTGGGGGGAAAATACTCATTTTAGGCAAGCTTCATCTCTCTGCAGCTCTACATTCTGCACATAATCCATTAGAAAAACACAATTAAAAATATAGCAGACTAGAGGAAAGGATTGCTCTCTGTCCTCCTTTCCAATGCAAGACTGCAAGGTAAAGGGATTTTCCTGGAAACTGAATATATGAGTTTAATCTACTGAGGGAAAAGAAGGACTGTAATTGATATTTTCCATATTTTTCTACTTAATTCAATGTGCTAATGCATTATCTGATCCATTCCAAACACATCAGGGTTGTAACTCATGTGCAAGTCAGCTGTGTGATACATGTGCAATTTGCTCATAGTTTCCCAGCTAGATAAGAGTCACTGCCCAAGAGCAAAAGCCTAGGGAACAGATCTGCACTTGCACAGCCATATGATCTTTACATGTCTGTTGAGTATTGGACTGAGATTTCTGGAATTAACTCCATCAGGGGTACGGCCTATATATAAACCCAGAGGAAAAGACAAAGTCTGGAAAACTCCCAAAAACTGCCAGATAAAAATCCCAAAGAGAAAATAAATCACCAAGCAAAAAACCTCCCAAAAACCAACAAAACAACAACAACAAAAAACCCCAAACCCCAAAACTCAGGAAAAGAATCAGATCTGTTGACCTTGTTGCTTAAGGAAATTTGCACCTAGTAGACTGACTTCTTCGAGTCCAATAGCTACATCCTGACCCTCTGCATTTCCTAAATTACTTGTCTCAGGTCTGTGACTCAAGCTAATGAGTGTGGCATGAAAGGTTGTGGAGATGATAGAAGGGAGAAAAAAACTGAAAAGAACCTCTATGTATCATTGAAATGGGGTTGCTGTTCCATTTGAGGAAAAGTTTGAAAGTATTATTTTGGATAGAGTTTAGCAATGAAGGGGAAAAACACCTCTTTTTTAGTGAACTAAAATTCTATGGTATTGTAAGAATTCTCATTCATACCTAACAAGACTGAATGAAGGGAATCAGAAAAGAACTGGAGAACTGGAAGAGTAGGAATATTTAAAATCATTTAATTTATTTCCAGCATATGCAGATGCGGCAAACATATCACACATTTTAGAGTATTTTATTCTTCCATTAGAGACCAACTGAAATTATATGTTCTGTTCTGTTCATTTCTGGAACTGTAGTTATTTGGAACTAACACATTTCAGCTGTATGACAACCTCTAAATGAGATCAAAAATAAATCAAATTTTGAAGGGTTGCCTTGGACACCTACAGAGGCTGGATGATTAAGTGAAGCTGAGTGAATAACAGGTAGGGGATAATATAGTCAAAGAATTTTTATCTTTTTTTATGTTATGAAAACTTCTTTATCCGACCATGCAGGAGTCACTCTGGCAGGTACACTCACAACACCTGAGACAGGTGGCACTGAAAAGGGACCATGAACAAAGGGACCTCTGGGCTTTTATACCCTCACAGTCTAAGTGTGCAAAAGTTTGGGAGTGCGTCTCAATGTCCCTCTGTCCCCCTGCCCCCTGTCTTTTCTCAGGCCCCCACCCAGAGCCTGCTATCCCAGCCACCTGCACAGAGTATATTCCTTTACAGTTCTCCCTTTATTTTAACTGAGCACATTTCTAACATATTAAAAGGGAAAACAGAAGCTTTTTAAGGCATTTGACCTCTTCCCTTACATACATTATTACAAATAACTATTCCAGAATGAAGGATATAACAAGATTGTTATGGGATGGAGATTATTATCAATGTAAAATCACAAAGGATTCTCAAGTCAGTAACTGTGAACTGATTGATCATTCACTACTTATATTGGGTCAAGCATTCAAGTCCATCCAACACGCTGGCCTTAGCTGGGATATAAGTTCCTGATAGGTGCCTCCTAAAGAGCCTTTTGTCCCCAAAAAATATTAATCAATTATATTCACTCTAAAATGAGCACCTCTGTTTGATTTACTTGACTCTGGAACCATGTATCTTGGTATAAATTCCTTTAGCAAGGCTCCTATGTCAGCCCTCCTTGTTAGAAAGGCTTCAGTCAGTCTGACAGCTACTCTGCTATCCCCAGTAAATGTTTGTACCCAGCCATAGGTGGGTCTGCAGAGCTTGTGAGCAGTTGCTAAAAGGGAAGTAGGTCCACAGCCATCCACCTAACTCTGAGATCAGTCTGATATTTGGGAACTTCTAGTATGTTAGGCAACAGTTTATGAATACCTTTTTGGTGGCATAAACTGTGAAGTACTCCTTGGCAGAATTGGCTTTACCCCAATCATTCATATTCCATGACTATGTTGAGTGGCGTCCCACTTTTCCCACTGTCTCTCTACCTCCACTGAGCAGTCCTTCTCACACAGAGTCTTAGGGTCTGCCAAAGTCCATCTTTCACTGTGGCCAGCCCTCAGGGCCACAGCATCAAGGTCTCTCTGACTCGTTCCCCTCTCCCCACATGTGCTGCACACGTCAGATACTCATTCTGCTCCTTGTGCACTCACCTTTGCCAAGAGTGCTTGCAACTCTGCTACCTGTCCTTGGCTCATCACAGAATTAAATCAGACCAAACCAGTTCAGACCAGTTCAGACTGGTTCAAACTGATTCCAAACAGCTACAACTGGTTCAAAGCAGTTCCAGCCAGCAGATCAGCTCGAGCTGGGTGCCTCTGGAGGGAGACCCAGGACAAAGAAATCCCTGGGAAATTATATCCTTACAACTTCTGCACCTGCCCCTCACACACTCTTCATGTCTCTTGGCACAGCGGTAATTTTTGGCCTCAGGTCTTCTAACACTGGGCTCTTTCTCTGTGTCCAGGCAGGTTGGCCATTAATTGTAATTGATTAATTATCTTGTCAAGTTGAAGCTTTCGCTGACAACTGTATCCTCCTTATATTCTGCTTTGTGGTTGTGGTGCACTTGCCTGCTGGCAGAGCACAGGAAACTGAAGAAGCCCTAGACTTAGGATGAATGTTACCTAGCAACAACAAAAACACCAGAGTGTTATCAATATTCTTCTCATACTAAAGACGAAACACAGCTACTAGAAAAACTACTGAGAAAATTATTCTATCTAAAAACATATCTAGGTCTAAGTTCTCAGCTTGCAGCCTGAGGTTTCAGCAAACATAGCTACTATATTCTATATTGCACAGTATTATAAGTATGTAACTCGTTCAACTGAAAGCTGATTTATTCTAAACAACTGATTTCTCTCAGTAATATAATGAGATAGTCCATGGGTTCCAAATTCTCTGGTAAAATCATGTGACTTCTTAGTTCTCTCTGCATTAAAATGATGTATCTCCATCTTCTGCTATCCCTCTAGTTTTCCTGTAACATATCAGGATATAACTTTTTAAAAAACTAAAGCACAATAGGATTGCTGCTCCAGAATGTAGCCTGGTTTATTGCACTTCCTTTTATTCCTGCAAGAACAGCAGGAGAGGTGAAGGGAGGAAGAGATCAGATGGGGTGAAATAAGAAGAATTGTGCTAAAATTAACCCTTTTTACTCAAATTCCACACTCCCCAGGGCATGCCAGCTGAATATTATGTCTGGAGGTAAGTATGCTTGGGAGCCTAAAAAGATTCCTGCAAAGAATACAGTTAATGTTTCAGAAACCACAAGGAGCTTTACTTAAATCACTTGTCAGAGACACACATCTGCAGATGTGACTGTTGAATTTTCCCCTTAGATTGTGGTATTTATTCATGACACATGCTAGGTGGGTGCTGACTCTTATAGTTTAATATTTCCCTCCAATGATGTGTTGCTTCTATAATTAGAGCTCTTCTCTTGATGCCTCCAAGCCTAATTTTCTTTTGTATCTTATGTTTGTTTTCATTAGATTTCCATGGAAATCCCAGACTTGTAATTGATTTCTTTGAAGTTCAGCAGCTCTGTAAGTGGATGTGAAGCATTCTAGTTAGGATAGCTTCCACTACTCTATACAATGCTACCCTCTAGTTCTTTTACAGTACAATAGCACCTTCCTTTAAATCTTTGTGTAGGTATAACAGACTAAAAATCTCTAATACATTTGGAACAACTTTTTTTTTTTTTTTCATGCATATTCTGACTTGGCTCAGAAGAGAAAAAAAAATCACCCTACTTCGTTACACCTACTTTTGGAAGAAACGAAGCTTTCCAAGAGGGTCTGTCATCAAAAATAGAACAACAGTTGTTGAAAATCTTTGCTGCTGTGGGAAGATGACATTTGCTGCTTGTCTTTTTCTGCTGTAAGCTGTGTGGTGTAAAACAGTTAACACTGTTCAAATTGAGCCCTGGTATTTTGGGTGCTGAGCTGACCTGGCTATGTTTCCTTCTGCCTGATAAGCCTTCAGCTCTCAGATCTAAATCAGGAATAGTAAAAGGAACTGAAACAACCCACAGACAAAGCCACCTTTTTATCCAGTTACAAAGTGTTTAACTTGAAAATACAGTACACTGTTGACCTAATTAACTACCCATATGGGAGTGAGTTGTTAAGACAGTAATCTTCTACTGTGAGATTTGACCAATAACCAGGCATTTTAGCATATTACATAGTTTCTCCTTTTGTACTTCAGATATTGAAATCTATGATTAAAATCACCCTATACCCTTGGCCAAGATTCCCTAAAAACAAGGTTGTCACCAATTCTTTGACCTGTTTGTCTGACTACTCTGGACATACCAACATGGTGCAGATGCTGTGTGACATTTAAGTGCATAACCCCCTTCATCAGAAAGTGCTTGTTCCTTTGTAGATCAGAAAACAGAATGACTGGTGAGAATGTCAGATAAAATATCTGGGCTTTTTCAAGTGTCAAAAATAACACTGGAGTTAATATGGGATTTCTACAGTTTCTTACGTATACCTTCATTCCACAGCCTGGGACTTTCTTTGTTGCCATAAAAGCAATTAAAATGCAGTGGTCATACTTACCACAAGCATTGAAGACATTTCATCACAATGGTGAAACACAGTCTTACTGCCTTTCACATGACAAAAGTTACCTGGAATATTAATTACTTGCAGAAATGTAGTAAAGTGGAATGAAACAGAAATCAGTTATTTAATTTTTGAGAACATCTGCATAATGACAATAATTGAGATTTCAAACTTTTTAAGTTTGGGAAAAGTCTAATTTGTGATTTGAAATGCCATCATTTGATAGTTGAGTCAGTTTTAAATAGCAATGCTTACTACTTTTTTCTTCTTTATATACTTCCATGTTAATCACAACATTCCCCAAAACCAAAGCAGCTTGTGGCATTTTTCATTATAAAAGCACAAAAGAATTTAAGTGTGTTATGAAATGCATTAATAATAATGTCACTGAGATCATTAATAGTAGCACGCAGATAATCCTCTAAAGATGTAAAATTTGGTTCAAAAGTTTACCTGAAGCTTATGCAATCTATGCAAATCTCCTGGGACATACAGCATTTTATAGAAATCTGTTCATGTGGATCCTATATCCAGCTGCCCAGAAAGACAAAAAGACCCATTTTCTCAATGGTATTTCAGTGTTCAGGCTCCAGAGCCATCAGGAGCTTTAAGCTACAGAACACTGCAAAACTAGCATGAGTGAAATGAAAAAAGGGTGAGCATTTAATTAAAAAAAAAAAAAAGAGCTTTAAATTCAGGTGAGAGTTTGGTGTGCATTGGTATTCTCAGTTCTAAGTGAGAATTAATCTAGTACTTTCTAATGAATTTTTAGAATGAATGGACTGTCTCAGATGTCCATTTTGATAATTTATCAAAAATTACAAAGTCTGTTTTTTTTTATTCTTATTTTTTATTCCTAATGCTCAGAAATCTGGCCTTATCGAAGCTAAAGCATGTAAAAAATATGGCTGCTTTGGATTCATCCATCCTTGATTGTCATTTTGGCATGGGAGGATTGTACAGGAAAGCAGCAATCAGCTCACAAAAAGAAAGATCTCACTTAAATTACAAACAAATGGCCAAAAAGAGAAGAGAAAATTTTGGAATTTGGAATTTGGCACATAGAGTGGACATCTGGTAAGCTGAAAACCTTGTTTATCTGCTGTCTTTATATGCCTCTTGTCTTTTGACAGACAGCAGTGCAGGATGTGTGCAGAAAAAACTAATGATGGCAGAGCCACCAGCAGGAGCTGCAATGTGTCTTGGGTTTGACTCTCCAACATTTCCAGGATGACCGAAGTTCACAGATGTGTAAGTAGGAATCTCAAGAGGTTGGTTGGTCTGAGAGGTGTGTTGGTGTGATTTCAGATTATCTGACAAGTCATTATTTTGAACGAATGCTGCCTTGTTTTTCACCAAGTCAATACAAAACAGCACCTCCTGAAGAAGGAAAAAGAGAAACTGGACTCCCAATCAAAACTTGTGTCTTTCAGCTACTGATACCTACTTGGTGAGTGAAGACAGATCTTAATTTCTTTTTATAGGGAAGTAATTTTTGTCAGTGTACCAAAGGATTGATATGTTTGCAAAGCTGACAATTTTTAAAATCTAGCTGCCAACCCAAGGAAGAGTAGAAGAGTGAGGAAGATGATGGAGCATAGTGTCTGGACAGCATGGGCAGCCTAATGGCTCCTCCTCCCTGGAAGAGGATGCTCTCCCATTTCACTTTATACCTTGCTCTCAATTCCATTTCATGTCTTTCTTGAAATTTTTGGTAGCAGTCCTGTCCCATTTTTTCCTCTGCATCTGATGTTCACGTCACACTTACTATAAACTGATCTCTTCATTCTGCATTAGTGAATTAAAGCAGTCTAATTTTCAAACAATTTTTTGCAATCTTACATGATACAAATCAGCTTGGGAAAAACTCTGGCAAGGGATATGGATGAGCAGTAGCCAGAGCAAGGAGAACAAAAGAGAAGGGGAGGAGCCAGTAGCAGCAGTAAGCCATCAAATGGCTCCCCATTGCCTTGTGTCCTTTACCATTAGGCCAGGAATAATTTTTAGGAAACTCTTTCTGAAATTATTTGTAAGATTCAGACATCAGTGGCTTTTGCAGCAAAAGCAGCTCAAGAACCCCTGTGATTTCCAAAAGGATGCACATTTCTCATACCCAGTAATTCTCCTCACCAGTAATCCAGCTCCTCAGCTCAGCTTGCATGGGGCTCCAGAGGTGGAAATGTGTTGAAAACTGCTCATGTCTAAGTTTGGAAATGCCTAAAGCTGGTTCCACAAAAAGTGATATTACTGATACACTTGATCTTGCTGAAAAGATTATTAAAGTGCAGCCTTTTTTGATTTTGATTTACCATCTCTGAAATATTTTGGAGCACTTTCTATTGAGAAATGCTGAGTCCGGCAGCCAGTAGAATGACACCTCAGGGAAGGTGTGGGGACAGAAAGGCAAAATGCTCTGTGGCAATAAGGGGGAAAGTGTGAGAAACATCCCTGTGGGCCCCAAGAGAAGGAGGGGGAGGTGAGAAGGAGGTGATCCAAGTCCCAGAGCATGGGTTATCCAGCAGCCCCTCCAGAGACCATGGCTGAACAGGAATCACACTGCACCCACACTGGAACAGGGGAAAAGTGTGAAGGGGAAGGAGTGGTAGAGAGGAGCTGTCATGAACTGACCACAGCCCCCATTCCCCATCCTCCCAACAGCACTCACACTGAGACAGGCTGAGGAATCAGCAATAAAGGAGTGAAGGTGAGCCTGGAGAAAGCAGTGGAGGAGTTTTAATTTTGTCTTTGTTTCTCACCATCCAAATCTATTTTAACCACCACTAAAGTAAAGTATTTTTCCTCAAGCCAAGTCTGCTTTGTCTATGACAGTGATCTCCCTGCCTTCACCTTGACCCATGAGCTTGTCAGTCTTATTTCCCCTTGCCTCGTCCTGTTGAGGACTGAGGTAAGAAAGTGACTGGGTTGGCATCTGGCAGCTGGCCAAGGTCAACCCACCACCACCAGGGAAATAATTTGTAAGTCTGATTATATTAAAGGATACTGCCTAACTATAGGAAAGAGCTGGAACAATTTGCAGGTGTGAGGAAGAGCACCAAGCACAACCATCACAAGCTCCAAAGCCAGCTTGCAGAGCCCAGAGAAACCAGCAATATGAAATAGTGGGTGTAGCCTAGTTTGCTTTCACAAACTCTGAATTGGGATTGTAAATAGATGCCTTTGGTGTTCAGACACTGAGCTTTCTCCCACAGCCCTAAAACATTGTCCTGACTGGCCGTTGCAGAGCCTGAGGATGCTTTTCTTTGTCTGAGTGCCCTGCTTTATGAAACAACAAACACACATAACAATACTTCCAACTTTTGTTGGGCAATTGTTTTTTATGTTCTTCCTCATGAGTGCTTTTCATAGCTCTGCTTTCTCGTACACCTAATGGACTCTTACACTGTCTGTTGACCCTGTAACCCTAACAACTTCTGAAAATCATTAGACTTTAAAGGAAAATACATAAAGTAGAAAATAATGAAGCCTTTTGTTACAGGATTGGTTGTGTTTCTGAAAGATGCTGAATGTCCCTTGGAACTAAAGAACATTGCATCCTCACCTACAGTATCACATAGATTAAGACACATAGAAAATTACATCTTACTGCAGCAATTCTTCTGTGCAAATATAATTTGTACAGTCAATAGCATTTTCTTCAGTACATGTTAAAGATTACTTTTTTTTAAGCTAATGTTTATACATTAAAATTTATTGAGAACTGAGGTAGTGTACCTTACTACCTCAATTCTTCTCAACTGAAGTAGTGTTTTCAGAGACAAACAAAAACCCATGAACTATCCAGTTTGACTAACAACTGTTCTTTAATATTATGTGTTTGCAGGGCAGTCCACCTTTTGAAAAAGCTTTTTGTCTTGGCTTAAATTTTTATTTGGACAAAAAAAAAGGCAATAATAAAGTACTAATTGATAGTTCAGAGCCTCAGGACAAAATCTAAGTAGCAGATAATTTGCTAGGTAAGCATGTAAGAACAGAAGACCAAGGCTAACAACTATGGAAGGAGTTAAATTACTTCACAGAATGTTAAACCTCTACCAGCAAAGTAGACAGAAGAACACCCTGGATGTGCAGATTGGTCATGAGTGATGGTTCCTGCACTCGTGAAGCTCTAGTGAAGTCAACAGTTCGGGAGCTGGTGTCAGTGGATTAAATTTCAGTCACATCCTGAGGAGTGATTGAGAAATTGTCTGCGACTAGCTATTGCACTAATATATGTTGATGTGTTCTTTGGCAGGAGAGAAACTAATTAGAGAGTTACAAAGCACCAGGAGCATCATCTTTCCCAGTCCCATGGCAGAATTTTAATACTCATGCCAGTGGCAAAAACCTGATTTCCTGCAGACAGATGGAGCTGGGAGTTGCTGAAACCCTTTAAGACGTCCAAAGAAAGTGCAATACAGCCTCTCTCTGATCTTCTCTTGTTCTCTTTGCTTTCTGTTGTTTACTTTGCTAATTTGCCTGCAGCTGTTTGTTCTGCTTGGTTTGTATTTGCTTTAGAGGATGTTGCTTAACGGAGATTGTATCTTGTGTTTGCTTTTAAAATTCAAACACCATGCTACCTTCATAGTTAAAACCTGTCTGCAGTACCAAAAGCTCAGACAATCCACCCTGAGAAGAAAAAAATCCCTTTGATTATGCTTGAAATGAAATGTAACAATTTGCAGAGTTTAACGTTGACAGGTGAGCTCTAATTATGCTGAGTATTTGTCTGTGGTCTCTCTAAGCAGTATTAACATATAGGTAAGGTGATGTATAGCAAAGGGAACATGGTATTTCCACTCTTTCAGGAGCTGAGGGGGCAAATCTTGCTCCTCATCCAGGGATGGAGCTGCTCCTTGCTCCTGCTGTTCCATAGCTTTTAGGAGCACAAAATTATTTTATGTGAACTTGAGGCCCTTTTGACTTCTTTAAATTTCCTAAGGGAACAGAAGAGGCAGGCGTCAAGCCTTCCTTCAGTGCTACAAGGATAAAAGTCCAGGAAGTAAATCCCTCCATTCGACGGCTTTGCCAGCACAGACACCTACCACACATAAAAAGCAGAAAAACTGCCGCATCTCTAAAAGCAGAAATATTCCCCAGATCGTTACTTTAAATAAAATTATTATCCCGAGGGACAACAATTCGCGGCGGGGAGGCCCGAGCCCTGAGGGGGCCGGAGCCCTGAGGGCCGCCAGGTGGCGCTGTGCGCTCGCTCCGGCGGCGCCGCGGGAGCGGGAGGGAATCCCGGGATGGATCCGGGCGGGAATCCAGGGGTGGATCCGTGCCGGAATCCCGGGATGGATCCAGGCGGTAATCCAGGGGTGGATCCGTGCCGGAATCCCGGGATGGATCCAGGCGGTAATCCAGGGGTGGATCCGTGCCGGAATCCCGGGATGGATCCAGGCGGTAATCCAGGGGTGGATCCGCGCGGGAATCCAGGGGTGGATCCGGGAGGGAATCCCGGGATGGACCCGGGCGAGAATACCGGGATAGATCCCGGCGGGAATCCTGGGATGGACCTGGGCGGGAATACCGGGATAGACGCGGGCGGGAATACCGGGATGGATCCCGGCAGGAATAGCGGGGAGGATCCGGGTAGGAATCTCGGGATGGATCCACCCTCTGGAGCCTTCCTTGGGTGCTGTTTGTAACACCCACCTAATTAGGAAAGTGTGAGGAATTCCTCCTTCAGTTTCCATTGAAGCTGTCCTGTGCTTCCTTCTCTTCACCCTGGGAAGTAAGCCTTTAACTGGCGGATCACTTATTGCTTTCTCTTACAAATCCAGTATATATATATATACATATATATATATATATATATATATATGTGCATGTGTATACATGGTTTATATATCTGTCCTTTATCTCCTTCTGCAGGTACAAATCAAAGGAATATTGCTATATGTAATTATAAGCACGCCGCACACACACAACTAATTGTGTTTTTTACCATGAAATAAATGGTGAATGAAAGGTGAAGGAGTTTCTGGCTTCTGAAGAACATGGGTAAACTTCATTATTTCTGTATCTCAGTTGAGTGTTGGAGTAAACCTGACTTAGCACAGACCAGCTGCCCACAATGAAAAGTCTGCTCAGCTGGCGTGGATTGTGGAAGGTGGCTCACACAGCCAAAACTGGTAGCTAGAATTGAAGCACTGTGGTTGGGTATGCAGTTTTGTTCTGTTCAAACTCTCATCTCCCAATAACCTTGTCCAGCTAAACAGTACAAGAATTGTATGTCTTGCATAAGGAATAATATTACTGCTGAGAGGGTACCAGAAGTAATAAGAGTAATAAATTGTGGTTGAATGGCGGCTTGTTTGTTTGTTTAGTGGTGTTTATTTGGTTCATTGTTTGGTTTTCACCTTACTAATAAAGATTAGTAAATATGTTTCCTTCATGATGTAAGCACTACTTATCTGATTTGTTTTGATTTAATATTGCTTTTTTTTTTATTTTTAAGAGAGACTCGTGGAGACTCCTTTATGAACTACTTGTACTGGATATTTTTTAAAGAGATATAGATTAGTCAGATTTGTTATCTAATTTAATACCTCTGAAATTAATTGGGTGGATGTCATAGCAAGTAATGCAGATGGGAAAATGGACTGGCTAAAAAGAAAAGATAATGAGAAATTATTTAACCTGAGGTATTGTATTAGTGTGGTTGTGGGGATAGAAAGCACAGCTCAGAAACACAGCTAGAAAACTGCTGTTCAAAAGGGACTCTGTTCCTACTTAAGACAAAGTTTAATCCCTTAACAAGACACTTGAAAATATTTCTAAGAAATAGATAATCAGATATAAAAACTAAAAATATATCATGTTTTCAGTGGCAAAGGGAATGGGCATCATTCATTATTGATAATAAGATGAGGCTTCCTACAAAGGGTAGATGATGGACAGCACAGATTTTGTTATGTTTGCTTTTAAATATTAAGATAAAGTTTATTGTGTGTGAGAAACAGTAAAGTTTCTGAGAATAGAAATTTTATTCCCTATCTCCCTCAACCCTTGACTCCTAACATCAATGTAATGTGAAAAAAAGAAAAAAATATGCACTTTTCTCATTCTTCTTTTCTCACCTGTACCTCTGTTACACTCTGAACTTCTTACAGAAATCCTGTCCAGAAAGAAGCTGTAAAAGTAAATAATTTATATAATGGAATTTTGATCATAAAAAGTGATGGTCTATATTATATCATTTTCATCAAGGAACTTTTAAACTTTAAATTCCATGTTATCACACCCCTCTTGAAAGGCAGAAAGGAGGCTTTGAGTTCAGAGAAGTTTCAATGAATGAATTACTACTACTACTAGTACTACTACTACTCCTCGTCCTCCTCCTCCTTCTACTACTACTACTACATGGAAACCAGTTACTGACTGAAATAATACCCAGAAATCACCTGAGGGGCAGTTGCAAAGTTCTGCAGAATACCTGTGGTATTCTTATCATGTTCTGGTATTGAAAAATGCTGGGAAAAAACAACTTTGAGTGCATGAAATATGAATTTGGGGTTATTGAATAGTCTGTCATATCAGCTTTGTGCTGTAGTTTGATCAGCATAAAACAAGGAAGTCTTACAGAATATTATGGAGATCTGGTAAGGAATGTAATTTTAGATTTACATCCTCATTTTTAAAATGAAACTGGATAGCATCCCCTATGTGCTTTTATATATGTGTTTTATAGAACATAGTTTGGTGTTTCAACCCTTTTGGTGTCTGTCTTTTAGCCATGATGCATTTTTGTATAAAATGATACTTGGCAAATCAGTTTTGTGCAGGATAAAATCTGATTGTATGATGAGGAAGCTGTCCTGAGTTCAATCCTATAAATGGTTTCAACAGGCTTGTCTAAGTTCAGCTCCATATCAATTTATCTTTTTCATTTTTCTCAGCAAACTTCTTTCAACCTTTAGTTTGAAGAGGCACCTTTGAATGACAAGGTGAGAAGTCTGTCAAACAGTGAGAAATAATTGTGAATATATATATATTTAACAAGGGCAGAAGACTATTCTGGAAAAAATGGTGTTTAAAGATTGGTTATATTATACCTTTGTATTACTTTTGGAGAGTTCAAACTGTTGTATGAAATGTCTTGCTGAAAAAATCTTAGCTATTTTCCATCTTCATTCCTTTAATGGGAAAAAATAAAGTGAGAAAATTGCATGTCTCTGTTAAACAGAAGGAAGGGTTATCCCAGAACTTTGCATTTATCATCTCATCATGTGAACACCTTGTTTAGTGCGGGAATAAACAGAGTCATGTTAAATTTGTTGTGAGGTTGAGCCTCTGACAGTGCTCATTTTATCAACAAAGACAAATGAAGGAGCAGAAATTGTAGCACGGCCTCTACTATTTCATCATTGTCAGCCTTAAATACAATCATTCACTGCTGATAGATTTTTCTCCTTTCTTCTCCCACTAATACTAAGCTGTCAGAATCCCTCTTGATATGGTCCAGAGCCCCAGCAGCAGTGATTCAAAAAGAAGGAATTAAATTAACTTTTTTAATCTCTCTCAATAAATATCATATTTTCAGAGAAGGAGCTCTGAAATATCCTCTTTCTTGTTGCAGATGCCATTTCATTAGAAAGAAATGAAAGTAAATAGTAGAGTGGTTTGACACTAAGTTTGTTTGGAAACCAGTTATTAGTGGCATCACACATGCTCTTGAAAGACTGAATACTGAAAAGGGAGGAAACTTTTTCAGTGGAGGTTGATTTTCTGCAGAGAGGTCCACAAAAAATATCCTGTAGAAAGATAGACACACTTAGATAGTGCCAGGTTCTGATTCATATTGCTGATAACAACTGGATTGACAGATTGATCTAATGACCCCAAGGAACTACCTAAGGTGCAGAACAGCTCCTTACCATAAAGGTAAAAAAAAAAAAATTAAATTTTAATTCAATTTTATATTTTTTTAAATTTCCTAGGGAATAACTATTGGACTATTTTTTAAATTAATTATTTGCTAAAGGGAAAAGCTGATTGACAGTCTTGTGGATAAAAAGTTCACGGTTTGCCAGATCAAAAATATGTCAGTTCAAAGTTGCATGATCCAAACAGGTGTTAAATATTGATATTTAGTTACATAGGGTAAGGTCGCATTCAAGATGAGACAAATGAAATTAGGCAAGGCAGATTTCAAAAATATTTGTTTATCCTACCTTTCAAAACAGGATATGAGTACCCATCAGACTGCTCATGTCTTGTATGAAATAAGGAAGAGAGAATCCAAGAATAACAATGTATTTAAACAAAAAATAACTTAGAGAAATGTAATATATGAAAAGCACAATAAGATTATTTTGAAAGATTGCAACCTTTGCAGATGTAAAGGAAGGATGAAATGATCATCCACTGGCAAAGACTGCATAAGATACTATGTTTCACAAATTCTGACTAAACAATACAGAAGCATGATGGTGTACAATCTAATTAGTCATTTCAAAAAATATTTAGAATAATTTTTTCTTTGGAAGCTGAAGAACCTGGTAGTAAAAGAAGTCCCCACAAATGATGTTTTATTCATATTCTATTTAGCTAAGTTAAAAAATGACCTGTATCTCTTTTCGGTCTTAATTTTTATGAAGCTTTATATTTATAAAGCTTAAAATGTTCTTTCATGCCAGACTCCAGAAATAATATCAAGCACAAGAGCCCTGCCAAGCTTTGCTGAACCTGTTTCAAGGAAGTTACTGAAGTTACTGAAACTTTGCTGTAAGCTTTTGCAGAGGTGAAGCAAATTAGTGGTGACATTCACCTGCCAGCCTGGAAGGCTCATAAGGCTGCACACCTCATAAATCCTTTTAAAGTCCCGTTTTGGGGGTTTAAGTGGGACTTAAGTGATGCCTAGGCCAAAAGCAGGGGTATGAATTTTGCTTTAATGACTTGCATGTCAGTAGAGTTAGGCTGGTATGAGAAGAGTAGAGAATAGCTCAGAAGACCCTGTGCCACTGAACCTATATCATTTAACTGTGTTATTTTGCTGAGCATCTATATTAAAATAAATCGATTTCCCCTCCACAGGATGTAACAGCTATTCAAAAACATCTAAAGGGTACTTACAACATCAGAAGACTCTTCAGATTTTGGATTTCATTATTAACTCAGAGCATAAATTAACTTTGAGTGTGAATAAAATTTCCATTTTTAATAGCCTTTATGGATATTCATAATTTAAAAATTAGTGTTCTTACATACTTCTTGCATGTTAGTGCAACCTTTTGTTAAACCTCCAGACCAGCAGCAGCCTCACTTCAGAAAGCTGGATCCTCAGCTTCTGAAATGACCTAGTAACAGAATTTAATTGCACATTTTACTGGTTGACATCAGCCTAGGATTTCCAAGGTGCAATAATAGGGATTAAAAAAGCAGATATAGTTTCATTATATATATATATTTTTTTTTAGTCTGTAGAAGAGAAGACTGAGAGGGTATCTCATCAATGCATATAAACGTCTCAAAGGTGGTTATCAAGAGGATGGTCCCAGACTCTTTTCAGTCGTGCCCAAAAACAGGATGAGGGGCAATGGCATAAAATAAAACACAAAAAGTTCCGCCACAACAAGAGGAAGAACTTTTTTATATAGAGGTTGGCAGAGCTCTGGAAGAGGCAGCCCAGGGAGGTCATGGATTCTCCCTCTCTGGAGACATTCAAACCCACCTGGACACATTCTTCTGTCACCTGCTCTGAGTGACCCTGCCTTGGCAGAGGGGTTGGACCAGATATCTCCAAAGACTCCAAAATGTCATGATTCATGCAAAGCAATGTTGTTAAAGAAGCAGGAGTAGAAACAGGAGGTACCTTAGGTCACAGAAACAATGAAATGAAACAGGTAAATTTACTAGACCCCAAGGCCCAGCCTGATATTCCTTCAGTTGTGGCTGAGAATTTTGTCTAATGCTATGCTGGTCATTACTACAATGGGAAAATATTCTCTTAATCTTTCTGAGGCAAGCCTTGGGGAATAAGAGATGAAAGGCTGAGTGTCAAACTGAATCAGGAATCAAAGATATTGCTTCTTCTGAAAAGAATAATGAAGTGTTTCAAGATGCAAGTTTATCAGGTTTTGTTGAAATGTAAAGGAACAGAACTGTCTTTTCTCATCTGGGATGGGCTGCTTAAAGTCAAGGGTTGTTTTTATTCACCATTTTTATTAATCCAGGGACTTCTCTAAAAATATATTTAATTCTGTTGAATCATTATCCAGATGGAACTGCCAGTAGGGTACATAAAACAGTTTAGCTAATTGAAATATTCTGAAAATAAGGATGGATTGTTTTATATGCTAACTCTCCCTCACAGTTATCTCTGTGGACTTAGTTAAGCATTACAAGAAAAGGATAGACAGAGAACTTTTTGATCCATGTCATGTGAAGTGGGAGATTTCTCCAAACCTTTTGTGTTTGATCAGTCTGTTATCACCCCAGGTAAGCCAAGCTCCTTGTGCCCAAGCAGCCTGTCATCATCCCCTTTTGGGGACCCTTCAGTGAGCAGCCTCCTGAATAGGAGAGCAGTTTGACTGACTTGTTCAGAGACACACACAGAATATAAAAGACTCCCCCTCCTCGGGTCCCATGCTTTCATTTGAGTTTGTTCCCTCTGCCAACAGCTGCTAACTCCCTTGAAGGACTCACAGCACTGACTCATGGAATGCTCATTATTAATAATACTGTGACAGTTTGAGTTTTGAGGATTGCTGGTGACAATATCTGATTGCAGAAATGTATTCGAAGCAAATCACAGCTTTGAATAGCTCTAATCCCTAACAAAAGCTCACTCCAGGTAATCATTCAGTGCTCCTAGAGGATGATTCTTACCCAGCAGGCAACCTTATGAGGGAGAAGACAAATTCAGCTCGATCCCAGAAGTTATGATGGAGGCTATTCTGACTTCCACCCATTCCTAACTTACTTTTATACTGTTTCTTTATGATCACAAGCAGCTTGAGTGACTCTAGTCACACATAATGCTCAGTGAGGTGTGGTTGTACGGTGAATGCAGGTAACCTTGGGATGGAGATCAGTGGTACATCCCAGGAGAGTGATTTTGCCACAGTTTCTGGTCTTCTTTTATCTCCTTTGGTTCACAGCTGCTCTGTGGCTTATCAGCTAAAAAGTAGCATGGAGTTCGCTCCTCTGCAAGGACTTCAACAGAGCCTGGCCACGGTGTCTCCACTCTACTCCACCCCTCTGCTTCATCCCCACCTCAGCATGTGTTGTGTGGGGGAAGTTGGGCATGTTGGCCACTTTCCATCCAGGGAGTAGCAGCCACATTTCCCTCTACAATTTCTGTACTGTTATAACTGTGTCTATAACTTTCCATTTTTGGTTAATTTTACCCCCAGTCTTTTTTTTTTTTTTCCACAATCCATTTAAGGTATTTTTTTATGATAAAGACAAAAGCAAATGAGGGGTGAGAACTTTTCTGAATTAGTAGGTTTCAAAAGAATTGTTTGAAACTATTGCCTTTGGATCATTAAAATTCACTAGAGATAACTAACACTGATAATTCCGTTTGCATGTTTGTACAGCAGAAAGCAGGAAGAGATCAGTGTTTGGAGTGATCCATTCACTCATGGTGCTATGCCCACTTAGGAAGGTTGTTGGAATGTAAATTCACAGAGGGTAACTGGAGGAGGAAAGTAGTTGTCAGAATTACAAGATACTCATCCTTCTGTCTGTTGTCAAAGGGGACAAATGAGTTGCTGAACATGTGACAAAATTTGTAATGAGAGAGAAGAAAAGAGAAGTTAGAGGTATTACAGCACTTGAGAATAGACAGGTTGTTTTCCTTCATTGGGAAAAATACACCCTATCACAGCTTTATGTGCATTACACATCATATACAACATCACAATAAATATGTCCAACAGAGCCTGATTTCAACCTATTACACATCAACTGAAAAAATTGCAGAATAAATTGGTTTTCTTTAAATGACTGGGTTGTTTAACAGAGTTTTCCTCTCTACAATGTGATTTATAAGATTTTTTTCATATACATTAGTCTTGTTACCTGTAAAATTGATGTGTGTCCTATGATGCTATAAGTGGATAAAGAAAGGGAGTTTTGTAGTACAGATATTGTGAGGAGAAAACATGACAAAGAGATGAAGTGTCAGAAAAATCCAATTTTGATTTAGAGAGATCAGTCTGACTTTATATTGCAGATGGGGAACTAGAAAGCGTTTTGGGAATGTGAGGTGTTTCTGAACTACGAATTTACATCCATGTTTTATAACCCATAAATTTATAAGGATTTTGACATGCCAGTGTTCAATAAGTAAGATAGATTTTCTTTGGATTGTTGGGTGGGGAGTAGAAAATTTTATCAAAACTGTAACTTCGCACAATAAAAATGGGAATGATGTTGTATTGTGTCAGGAATAAACAAAATCCACTTGGCTGTGAGCTTTCATAGATACTCTGGTGTTATTCCTGCCCATCCATATCACATTGCCTTTGATTTTGCTTACATCTTACATGTTTTTTTTTTCTTCCCCCCAAGACTAGGAGGCTGCAATATTCTTGCCTATTGATCTCCTTGCTGAAGCATTCCAGAGACGTTTTCCACAACCAGAGTATTGCAGAGAAATTTTCTATATTCTATATATTGTATATAAATTTTATATATCTATATATAATATATATTCTATATATCTCTGCTGGATGATAAGCATCCTTGCCACCCCTAAACACCTACAAAAGGAGGTGCTAGGACACTGAAACCCTACAACACATTAAACAAAAGCCACTAGAATTTGGGCTAAAGCAGCCAGAGGGTGCCTACAGAGTGTAACTGAGCTTGCCACAAAGGCAGTACTGCCCTATAAGCAGGTGAAAACAGGCAGAAATGGAACAGAAAACTACACTTTGCCTTTTAAGAAAAGGTACCTTAAAGCTTGAATGTTTCCACCCCAATAAGCCTTTCAAATGTAGGAGACTCTTGATTTTGAGCGGCATGGTTGTTGGAATTTTTGGGGTTGTATTTTGATTGGTTGTTTTGGGGGCTTTTTGTTTATTTGTTTGTTATCTTTTTTTTTTTTTTTTTTTTTTTTGAGGGAAAGCAGACTTTTTGAAAAAGAATATGTTGTATTAAACTCTTGTCACCATGTGTATTTAACTTTTTAAAATCTATTTTTTTTTGTAGTATATGCTGGGTAAAGACATGAAGCCAGTATTTCCTAAGTTATTTCAAGTGGGTACTCTCTGATTTCTTGAAATAAACAACAAATATGTGAAAAAAAAAGATTATTTCCCATTTCACTGCTGTCTCTGAGTTTGAGTTGTGCATATCCCAGGGTTCAAAGATACAAGAACAAACCTTGCTCAAATCTCTTTTCCTTATCTCCGAAACCCTCCTCCTCTGGAGCCCATGAACGCAACCACTGTAACTTAGATCAGGAAAACTATCCCACAAAAAAGATTTTCATCCAAGTCAGCTATTATTTTCCCTCATGTCCCATCAACAATTTCATTTTGGATGAGAAGATGAACACATTTTCTTCAATACCGAGTGCAAGAAAACTGTCATCATTTGAATGTGACAGAGGTTTTGTTGAATAGGGCTTCATGCAAAAGACAAAGCATAAAACAGAAAAGAATTATACTCATAGTTGCACATAGAGTCCAGTTAATAGTTAATGACAATATTACACATTTCTTTGTTCTTTTTGTGCCAAATCCTGCTAATCTAATTACAAATGCTGTAATGTTATAGCTTGTGTACCACTTGTTCCTTATGGCTTTCAAGGAGTTAAACAGTGCAAGAGGGCTGAACAGCAAATAGGTTTTCTTATCAAAATAAAGCAAATATATGCAAGATAGTATTTTCATTGTGTCTTTTTTTCTGAAAGAAACTGCTTGAGTAAGTATTAAAAACAACAGTTAAATGAGAGCTATGGAACGTTACCATATTCTGGTGTTGTCTAAGAAGAAAATAATACATAAAACATAATTGATTACTGCTAAAAAGTCTGTTTTCCTATGAACAAATGCTTGAAAATAAGTTATTCGGCTTTTGCCCCACACAGGACTCAGGTGGGCTCACAGTTTTTTTTGCATTCCAAATACTGGAATAGTTCTCTAAATGGTATTAATCCTCCTAGGTCCTTGTCTGTCAACAGATCAACAACTTTTGATAGCATCTGAGCTAGACTTTCCCCCGTAGAAGTTAGGGGAATTCACACCTCCCCACTCACTCTCAGTCACTAATAGCTGATTAATCTAGTTATTATTTTCCCACATTATTTTTTTTTAATATCCAGCAGGAACATTCAAAGACTTTAAAAAAGAAAAAGTGTGATGAAAATATAATGGAATCTAATGGAAAGGGGCACTTTTCTTTCCATTGAGATAGTATTTGGTTGGCAGGAATATGCCAATCTTCTTGGAGAGGATCTTCAGGGATTATTTTCATTAGGTGGTGCAGAGGTTATCTTCACCTCCCAGTCATAAACAGCAGGGACAAAAGGAAGGGTGTAGATGGAAGAGAGGGCAAAGGTGGCTTGAGAGACAAGGCATGAGAGAAGGGTCATGAAACAGACCTGAGGGATTAGTTAGGGAAGGAGATTTAATGGTGAAGGAGGAAGAGAGGCGTCACTAAAGGAGGCAGAAACAGAATTGTGAGATGCACTGAAGTGTTATAAAGGGGAATAGAAGTAAGAAGAAGGGGCTCTAGAAGGTATGGATGGAGCAAAATCAGCAGGATTTCTGGAGAGATGGTAGTTGCTTAAGGGGAGGGATCAAAAATGTTTTTCAAAGAACAGATAGTTTAAAAAAATATTGCCTTTATTTGCACATTTATGTAATGGGAGTTATTTGCAATAACATTTTCTGATGCCATTTTCCTTTCCATCTGCATTTTTTTAGTTCCACTGAGAAACATTTGAATTTCATGTCCTTGACATTCTTGTTTCTGTGTTTACAGAAGAAGGAAAGTAACATTGTTTGGACTGCTATTGTTTCTTGAACTTTAAAACAAAGAAAAGTTAACTTCACTGTGAAACTTTTCAAAGTGACACAGTTTAGCACATTCCTTTCTAATATTTGCTATCCGTAATGATTCCTATTATGTGGGGTTATTTGTGCCTCCTTTATATATTTTACTAGGAAATATTTCAGCTTTAAAGAGACCAGCACTCTATTCAGCAGACTCTGGCTTTAACCTAATGATCCAATAAGTTGGTGAGTGTTTGATGGGTACATATTGTGTTTCAGGTCTCAGTGGGAAGTTGCCAAGACTTTTATTGAGTGGTAATATTTTCCTCTTGCTGGTTTTGGATTTCTCTGAGGATCAGCAGTTAACACAGTGTTTTCTCTTACAATTAGATTAAAGTGCCAGTGATTTGTTTTTCCTTCATTCAATTTTTTTAATTAGGTAATTCCTTAAAAGGTTATCTTAATATAGTAAATGCACTACCTCTATGAATGAGGCAAGCTGAATGATGCATGGGTTTTTGCTGTTAGTGCTCTGTACAAAATACTTTTAGAAAATTCCCATCCTGGAAGAAATAACGATAAACTGCAAGTTACTGACTTCCTCACAAGTGCTAAGCTTGCTTGTAAGCAGTACCAAAAATCATAGATATAGAAAGAAAATCCTTAATCTTTTGAGCTCAGAGGCTGATCTCTAGCAGCCTTGTTCCTGTTTTGGTGAGACGTTTTATGTTGGCTTATATTAGTTAAGGGTCTATCCTAAGAGGCTGTGGAAGTAACCATTTCAGGTTTAGTTTTCACTGTTGTTACTTCAATCTGTGAATCCCAGTCATAAACAGCAAGAAAATTTTGGTTGGTATATTTTTATACTTTAGTAATGGATTTTGAATTATTTGGGGGGCTTGTTGTAAAAAAAGTTAGTGAAAGCTTGAAAACCTTTTAGGCTTAGCCTAGGTTGCGATTTGTTATTGGTTTGTTTGTTTGCAGATCCACTTCAATCTTCAAGTTTTCTCTCTCTAACAATTTAAAGAAATAACTGCAGATTGACAAACACTCAGCCTTTAATAAACAGCCTCTTATAAGCAACATGGGTTATGTCCTAGTTCACAGAATCATAGAAGCAGCAGTTTATATACAGCTTATCTTCTGTAAAACTGAATTACTACAGAACTTTGATTATATTGTAACATGAAATTATCTTTTAAAAAAAAGCTTCATGAACGATTTTTAAATGCATTTTTATATGGCTGTCTATAGTATAAAAAACTATCTAACAGAGAAACTGCAAAACAGGCAATATTTAAAATTTTGTCTTGTAATGTGCCTTTAAAAACTAGGCTAGGAATTCACACACTGATACTTGTAGTCTTTCTTAGCACAGTTATCCAGTAGACCTGAGCAGCAGATTCATGGAGAGCTAAAACACAGAGAATGAAAAGCTCAGATACAATAAACTACTAATTGATCAAATACCAAAAAAACAAAAATTTGTGATGGTAAACCCTTGAGTGCATACTGAAGACTTTCATAATTTTTGACTATAATGGATCTAGTTTTGAGACTATTATCAAATTGTGGTAGATTTTGACATTTCATTTAGTGCAATATTCATAAAGCCATATAAATAGCATTTTATTATTAGTTTTAAATATTTTATTAATGCACTATTTCCTTCAGGCACCTGTGGAGTTTGTAGAGTCGTGGTGCCAACCAGCCTTTCATACCCTTATTGTCTCACCTTGGCTGTGGCATGTACACCACAATGCCCCTGACAGAAACCCCTGAAGTGGTTTTCTTCAAAGCAGCGGCTCTGTGACTGGAAGCCCTCCTTTGGGATTGGGATTCTTCCCAAGAACACTTCCCATGACTGAGTGCCTCCCATCCTCCCACTCCCCCATGCTTGGGTCAGAGACTGTTTTTCTTCTGTGTGGGGTGATCCTTCAATCTTTTGGGTGAAGCAAACTGAATAATGTTCCTGACTGGCAACACTGAACCTATACCCTATAAAATGTCACTGGAATGTTGCCATGGCTAACCCACTGTTTGTTAATTTTGGCCATTCATTTTGGATGTGAATTACAGTTGATCTGAGTCTGTTATCTACATTAAGTTGTTCTTGTTTACATCCATGATAGCAGTGAGCAGTGGAACAAGAGAGGAGACTCTGGAAGGCTTTCCCAGAGTAGCAAGGATCACAGCCAGAATTACTCTGGTTTCTTCTGCATCTGTCCCTGGATTTCAAGGCCACACTGCTCTTGAGGGATGTTTCATTCTTATATTTCATTCTGGTATGCTTTGGTACTTTAGACATGTGCATAGAAACCTTGACACTAGGTGAAAATTTCAGCTTTCTACTGGGTGGAATTTTAAGGGATATTTTAAAACTTGGTCTCTTGTCTTGGAATTTTTTTGGTAGGATTTGATTTGCCTTTTTATTCAAACCATTCAGTATTTTTAATGCTCTGAGTTCCTTGCATACAGGCACATAGAAACAATGTGATTGCTTACCCAGCAAAATTTTCATTGGTGAGAAAGAGTGATACAGTGAATACTAAATACATGAAAAAAATTATATTTTTTTATCTGTATGCTAGTAAAGGAATGCTTTCTACTGTTTTTTTTTAATAATGAATTTACTGTATCAGTCTTAAATTAATTTCTTCTCTAAGTACTTCCAGCTCTGAAGACGAGGAAAAGTGCTGTCAATCTTGACCAAGTGGAAACATGTGAAGTAGAAACCTCGCTCGCCCATCGTCCATCCAGTGTGACCAACTAAAGCATTCTATCCGTCTATTTAGCATACCAAATTCAATCAAGCTATTTAATTAGTTGATGATGCTATTAATTACATAGCAAGCATTGATAGGGTGTTAAATGCTGTATGAAGATGGAAAGGAAAGACAGGATTCCTTCCTGAAGAGAGTCTAAGAGAGTCACAGAGATTTCACCTATACATACAGGCAGCTCCAGAGAAAGGCTCACCTTAACAACAGCCTGAGAAATTCATTTGTTTTATTTATGTAGTGGGTGTTGTGGTGACACAGAATTGATGATTGATTGTGCTAGAACCTGGATATGTAACCTTAAAAGGTTGGGTGAGACAGGCTTTAGAGCTGATATGCAATGGTGTCTGAAGGGAAGAGGAAAGCAGAGAATAATTTGTCTCTATTAGACAGAATCCATTAGAAATTCACAACTTCTAGACTAAATTGAGACCCTTATTGCATGCTTTTATGTGACAATGTTTGCGTAAAGGGGCCAGGAGGGTCTCCTTTCTGTAGGAGAGAGCAGAAATATTTGAAGCTTGTAACTGATTTTGCTTGAGTGTATTAGAGTACAACTGTGATTGTTTCCTGGGACTGTCAGAGAGCCACTTCATGGATGATTTCACTTGTGGGTGTCAGAAATTAGAGCTTAACATAATGATATTTCTTTAACTGGTTTTCCCTTAGATTCCCTGTAAACACTGATGTGTATGTATATTTGCAGAGATGTTTCAGCCATGTGTGTACCCAAACTCAAAACAAAAAGAAATAAACAAAAAACACAAGAAAAATAAGTCTTTGTAATTTGACTAAAGAATTTTTTTAATTTATAAACTGAAACTCTTACTTCCAGTAAACCATATACCCAAAATACAGGAACTATTATTATTCACACTGGCAGAAGTTCTGGCCTTTGTAATACAAAAGTGTATATTCAAGTAAAAGATCTGAAGTATTAGAATGCCATACATTAAAATCTATGTAAAAGTTGCCCTTTTCGTTTTATAAATTTCATTTTAGCTTAAGTACTGTAAGTTACAATAGGCCATTTTATTTGTCATTATTGATCTTTCTGTATTCTCTTCAGAAATATGTATCAGCATGTAAGCAAAATATACTTAGTGGCAATATTTGAGATTTGCTTCAATAAAGATTGCAGTATCAAAAAAAAAAACCAACCAACCAACCAAAAAAAAAAGAAAAAAAGAAAAAGAAATTGCCAAGAAATAAAATATTTGAGTATGTGAGAATGTTGGATTCAAAATAAGCAGTCTGGACTTTGCTACAAGGCAAATCTGTCAGCAATATTTATTACATTTTGCATTTGCTGCAGAGACAGTGGATCAGTAATTAAAAGAAGCTACAGGATATAGAGATTAGCAACAGGAAGCAACGGTCTTAAATACTGATGAAGAACCAAGAACACCTCTTGGTTTTAACTGGTTTGTTTAAATCAGTGAACAGATAGATCCAAGTGAAGAAAACCGTTTGTGTTAATTTAGCTCTGAGCTGTACTGATGGTTTGCCTTTATAGCACCAAGAGGTATCAGACCAGCAGGGAGGTCAGAGTGAGGTTTAATGCATGGTGGAGAGTACCACAGGATTTATTACTGTTACCAGGTGAACAACTGTGAACAACATAGGTGAATAACATAACTTTTTTACTATAGTTATATCTGGGATTCTTATTCCTAAGCAAAAAGTTGAAATCTGGAAAAAAGAGCTTTCAAAAGATTAAAAAAGATGACTACACTGCAGAGAAAATGGAAAGTTCCTTAAAAATCCTAGAAGTCATCTGACACTTTCTAGTTCATCCAGGAAAATTGGTGAGATACTGCCACAGGGAAAGAAGTTGGAGAAGGAGTAGCTCTTTTTTATCGTCAGTTTCATTTCTCAGTAGTGAAGTCTAGAAAGGAAATCTCTCTTCTGTGATGAAAAACCAAGATCTGTGTTCTCAAAGATGCTAAGTTGTTCTGTTCTCACAGGGTGCAATATGTGAGTCACCAGCCTCATTTTAAAAGCTCAGTAACCTGCGTGTGGGATCACTGACTTCTGTACACACAGGAGGGGCAGAGGGGTCAGTGACATTTTTCTTGAATAAGCTGTTGAGCATCTGGTACTAAACATAAATATTTGATGACAGGTCAGCCCTCCTCTTCTTGGACTTACACGGGGCAGGGGTACACCAAATAAAAAAGCCCTTGATAATTTAGTAAGGTGAAATGCACAGGGACCATTAAAAATTAATTGGAAAACTTCCCTTTAGGATGCTTGAGGCAGCCAGCTCAGGTCTGTTGCCAGTCCTGTGGGACTGAGCAGGCTGAGCACCACCACATTCTGAGCAGTTACCTCTGAGCCAATGGCACAGTCAGTGTGTGACCCAGCCAAAGCATCTATGAATGACTGAGGTGTAGGTAAAATATGAGAACAAAACGCAAAACATGCTTTATCGATTTCCTCATAACCTCTAGCTCTCATGGTGAACATTGTGGTGCTTGGTTAATATTTGGAGACTTGAGGATCTCAGAGATCTTTTCCAACCTAAATGATTCTACTTTCCTTAGCTTCCACTTCCTGTGTTCCCCCCAGTCTCTACCATTTTTCCTTTTATTACTATTCACCATTACCATAGATATTTAAAATGAGGTTACACAAAGCAAACACCTTCACTGTCCAATAAGCCATTGTCTGTCCTACTTTGCTTTCTGATCAAGAAAGGTCATTTAGAGAACAAAATGGTGTGTAATTCTGTTCTAGGAGTTTCAGAAGAGACATATTAAATTAAATTGCCTCATGAACAGGACCTGGTCCCTAGACCATCTCCTTTGCCAGTGGTTACAAACCCTTCCAAATTGTAAATGAAGGGTGGGTTATGTGGAAAATACAATAAGGAACTATAAATATAAAAAGAAAGTCTAATAATGTTTGAGCATGAGGAGGGTGAAATAAAGTTATACTGGTATCTCATAACTTTGATTCATTTTGACCCCTTAAGGCTAATATGCATTTTTTTCTGGTACTATTCATATTAGCTTAAGTGAATAAGTGTCTTTCCCTTCCTTGATAAATTATATTTTTTGGCGATTTTTTGGTGAATTTTTAGATATATTTCTCTATGTCTGGAAAATATTTAGAAAAAAAGTAAATCATAACAATTTCATTTCATTACTGTATATTTTACTGCTGTATATCACAGCAGTGTTATGTCACAAAAGAATACTGTGTAAACAAACATTTAAAAGAATTACATCTAAATCATAAAATATCTTTTGAAAAATTCTATAGCTTGATTTTGTTTCTGCTTTAAAACATGTCTTAAAATGCCTTTTTTTCTAACACTGAAAATTCTTCTCTTTGGAGAAAAGGGAGGAGGAGGACTAAATCAAACAATGGAATCTTTTTACTTTGCACAGCGTGTTGTACTTCATTCAGAAGGCTCCACTTGAAATTCAAAATAGCACTTCACACTTAATCACCTTCCACACTGCACAGGGTGTGCTAACATTTGTGCTTATGTAAGGAGCAGTTATATAGATGGGAATGAAGTATCTGATGTTTATAAATACAAACTTATACCCACGTGAGTCACACAAGAATACAGCCAAATAAAAAGCTTCTGGAATTTAAGGTTATGTTCTGCCCACAAGGACACCAAATTTCTACTAATACATGAGTGCTTCTGAAGACAGATCTTGGTTCCATATTTCACAGAACTTCTGCTGACTGGCAACATATGAAAATATGGACATATTGAACTGTGTGTAGCAAGACTGATGTGTTTAAGGCAGTCTTAATAGACACTAGGGAGAGGGAAATTAGTCTGAGAACACAATGAAGACAGAATTGTTGTTTAATTTTACCAATTTAGTCATCATATTGGATCAAATAGGATCAAACAACTCAAAAGGTCAAAGTCTACCTTCAAAGGGAAGTCCTAATGGATAATATGAATTCCCTGGATGAAAATTAATTTGGACTTGGTTTGTAAAATGTTTTCCAAGTATATAAAAGCACAGGCTCTGATACCTTTATTTGGCATGCTTTTGGAAAAAAAAACCAAAACCTCACATTCAAAAAATTATCCTTATATTTTTGTGCATAATATTGGATTCTATAAAAAGGAACACATTAATACATATTTTTGCCAGTGGAAGATCAATTTAAACCCAATACTTAAAAGCATTTAATCCAATCTGGGTTAGAGCTCCAAGTGATGAAATAATAAGTAATTCCACCTCTTCAAATATCTGGACATTGAGCAACATGTCTAACAGGACATTTAACTCCATTAAGTTTCTTTCAATGTCCAGTTTTCAGTTACTCAAAAAAATGAATTGCATTTTTTCATGTGCTTAGTAGAAGGTTGGAGGAAAGAATCCCTTTTACACTGTGCCTCATTGAAAGGCAAATATTATCTTGTTCTTCTTACAGTAATCATATCTGCAGTCTTTGGGTTTATTGGTAACTCATTACAGATAAGAGTATTAGAGAGTAGTAGATTCCCTAAACTTTTAATAGAAAATATAAATGTTCATTCCTTATCAAAAGTGTAATTCATAACATTTATATTTAATTTCTATGCCAATAAATTTTGTTATTTGGAAAGATTTAATAGCAGCAGTTATAATTTTCAGCCTGTATGTAATCATTCTAAACATAGAGAAAAAAAACTTTTAGCTGTGGTTTTCATCTGTACATCTCTTTCTCCCTCTGTGTGCATATTGCAGGTCCTGGGTGGATTCAAGGTGATAAGCCCTTGAGAGAACCATAATATGATTATCTTGCAGAGACCTGGTAGAATAAATAAGATTATCCATAACAAGCTTAGCTGCTGATGAGTTCAAGCTGTGCTGATACACAAAGTCCTGACACAATTGTAAGGTAATAACAGAAAAAATACACGTTTGCAAAGGAGAGAGTGCTGCTTGAACTGCGAAATCTTCCATCATTAATGCGAACTCACCTACAGCCTTTCACATGGAAGCTTCACTGCATTTTCCATGCTTCTTTCATAGACTATTCCAGGCCAAGCTTTAATTCTCTTTATGCATATAAAAATTGGTATTAAAGTGAAATTATTTTTAAATTTTGTTTTGTTTTGTTTTGCTTTGCTTGAAGAGTGGTGCAACATTTCTTTGAATTTGGAGTTATTTGTGATCTGTATTTGCAATATGAATGATTTTGATAAATTATGTTTATGTGATCATATAGGTCATTAAAATAGACCAGGCTGTTCTCCTAAACCATGAAGATGACAACTAAATGTCATGCACTCATGTTACATAAGGGATAGAGGACATGATGTTGAATTCATTTGTGTTTTTAAGGTAATATTTGTTTCTGACTCTTTCTTGCATCATCTGTCTTTGACTCCAACAGTTCAGACACCTATTGCTCTTCTTTTCTCTTAATTACCCCAGGTGCACAGAAATGAATGGAAAAAATTCTTGCTGTGAACTCTAATCTAATCTGCACTACTTAATTGAACCTTTTGGATAAAAAGGAACATATGTAATTATTCTCTCACACATAGCATTATTTAGTAGCAAGAAAGTTTATTATGATTAGTTTTCTAATAGGACTGTTGTAGGAAAAAAAAAACAAAACAACTCCTGCATACACAGATAATTAAAATGTTTTTAAGCAAAAAATGTACAATTTCAATCTAAAAAAAAAAAAAAAAGAGAAAAAAAATCTAAGGCACTGTTTTCAAGTAGTAACAACAAACCCATCTTGAAACACCTTGATTTTCAGAAGCACAGTTTGTAGGTTTAAGAACATTGGTTATTTTGTCATGTCACAGGTGCAGGAACTCCAAAGCAAGAGGAACTTTTGGCTAAAGGATATAGATTAATATCACCAGTTTAGAGTCTTACAAAATACTTCAGGTCATGATAAAATCCATATTTTCTAAATGATACATAGGGTAAGAGATATATTTTGAGATGGCAATGCCTTTGGCTATTCACTGCCTTGTGCCAGGGGAAGAAAGTATTTTAATTAAGAGTGGCTTTAAGGCTCAATTAGAAGCAGAAAACCAACACCATATAGATGTATATTATTAATATGGAACAGGTAAAATGCATACAATTTTAACTTTGCAGTTGAAGTGTCTGAAATAAATTCCTGGGAAGAAGGTAAATTATGCAGATAAGAAAAAATGACACATTAACTGATCAATTATTCTGCAGAATATATTTCTTAAAAAAGAGAAAGTATAAAGAAGTCAACATCTATCTGGACAGAAAGAGGAGAACCTAATGATACTTCATTACAGGTTTTGTCTCCTAAAGTTTCTTTCTATTAAAAAAACAATGGAGGAAATTTCTAAACTTTGCAGATATTTCATCACAGGTTGTTAGATATAGCAGGGCTGTTAGATAGCATCTAGAACTTTGTCACTGATGATGTATAATTGAAATAGGAATAATTTTGATTTCAGGCATCTGGAAGCCAGAACTCTTAAACAGCCTTAACAACAGGGTGGAACAATCATTTTATTACAGAAGTAAAAAGAAGAGGTTTCTTTATAGATTAATTTCTTTCTGTAGTACATGCTTTGATAAGGAAGCTTCTAATCTGTGTTTATTAAAAAGTATTAATCGTACAGAGATTAACCTTTTTTTTTATAACTAGGGAATTAAATTTTGCAGTGTCATGTTTCTTTCTTAAACCAATGCTAGGTTGCTTGCTTTTGGTTTCTTTTGGGTTTTTTTCCCTCAGTAAATAACAACATATGAATTCCTCTGGCAATCAACAGACACACAAGACTCTGTTGTTATTGCTTTTTTCTGACATTTGAAATTCTCTCTTCTGATCTCACATGAGGAAATTGACTCTTTTAAAATATGATCATTAATAATTAATAACTTTAATAAAAACTTCCTATAGAAAGGAGGGGAGTAGAGAGGAACATTCCTTTTTTTTTTTTTTTTTTTTGCTATATTGCTGTGTGAACAGGGAACAGGGATAATTCTCTTTGTTTCTAAAGTGGTAAGTGAAAGTAAAAGCCTTTAAATAGTTCACAGCAGAAACAGAACTTAATATATTTGCACACGTCTATGTTATTTTTAGTTATTTTTTTAAAAGGTGCACTGGAAGTTGCATGAAGCTGAGATATCCTTGCAGTTAATTTTGGTGTGAATGAGGTCAGAGCCAGACTCCTTGTTCACAGGAACAGGAAAATTGCTCTGAGTAGACCACTACAGAGGCTGTGGACATGTCTGTTCATTAGTGTCTGCAGAGAAATATGTGGCCATGTAGACAATCAGCATCCATGGTGAGGTTACATAGCTGCCACCTGGTACACTAATGAGATGGAAGGCAATTAAAAATAATTACCACTGCAAACTCATTAAAATTCTGTAGGTTTGTTCAACTCTGGCCCCTCATAATTGCTGCAGAAAATTTTAGTGTGTCTCAAAAATTACGTGAAACTAAATTATATTTTAAATCAGGGATTGAGAGGGAGTATGAATCTCAAAGGTTAATTCCAAGGAAGATATTTAATAGCTACAAAGCACCATGGTATAGTATTGAGAAAGTTATCATTTCAATATTGTAGGAGTGTTAGCAGTCTCACCATTGAACCAGATCTGAAGGTCTTTCTGTGTAGTGTTCTGACGTTTAAAGTTGTGGATTTTCGTGTGCATCTATTTGGACTGAGAGACTTGAATAGTAAAATTATCAGGAAGTTTTTAAGTTTTCAAGGCAACATCACAGAAGATACAATGCAAATGTAAAAATTGAAGAAAAAGCATAAAAGTTACCACAAAATGGTTTCTGTAGTTACTAGTGATGTCATAAAAGAACTCTCAGAGCTTTGTGGCATCTGTGGGAGTCTGATTCCAGTGGCAATGGGAAAAGGATGCTATTTCCAGGTAGGAACTTGCTTTCAGCAGCTAAACCGTAAGTGAAGACACAAGGCAGGAGCTCTTCAAGAACATTGCACCTCCTTTGGGGATTGGTTTGAGGGTCTCGTGCAAATAATGCACTGGAAAAATCATGAGGCTGCTGCTGATAGGACTCTTTATCAAGGCCATTCACACTGGAACACAAACACATTATACAGTTCCACTTCTGGCATTCACAGTCAGTGCCATAGCCTTTGTTAAAATAAAGGAAGAGATCTCCAAGCCTAGAGTAATGAAGTTGGGTGTCATGAACCAGATCTAAGAAACATGGAAATTAATTATTTGTTTTGATTTTTTTCTGTAATTTTATTCTAAATAGTCTAGCTGGACAGGAAATAAAGAGTACATTATACTTTGTACAATATATTAATACCATAGCCTGCATATAGTCTGAGACAGAAGTGAGAATTTAGCTTAAAGATACAAATTTATAATGTTTGCAAAGATTAAATTTTGAAAATGTGTCATTTATGAAGATTTTAAAGAAAGAACAACCAATTCCTCCCCACAGTTAATAATGAAATGAGCTTCAATAATTGACACATTTTGGTGCTGCACAGTAATCTGGACTTTTGTGGTGACTTCTGTGAGTCATCTCTCTCTTTGGATACCTATTTCCAGAGAGCTGTCAATTGTCTGGTATGATAAGAACCATTTAAGCAAGCAAGGAAAAGAACCAAAGTCAGAGAGATTAGAGGGGCTGGAGTGGGAGTTTTGCCAGCGTGGAAGAAGGAGGAGGCCTGAGGTTGGATTTCACTGAAATCTAGCTGCACACTTCTTGCACGCCCTCACACAAGATGTTGAACTTCTGGCCTTTGGTTTTCTAAAGACAAAATGCAAATGAAGTAACTAACCAACTGGAATGTGACGTAAACTGAGAAAGCTGCAGCTACAGTTCACATAATTCACCCTCTATTCTGGTAGAGTTGACTACTCTAAAGTTTCTGGTGATATGATCAGTTATGACTGGGATAGTATGGGATTCTGTCTTGGTTTGAAAAGACAGGTGTCTGCTAAGGAAGGCAGAAGCCTCCCCTGAAATGGAAAATGTAAATCCCCGCCCCACAGATTGTTATAAATTTGAAATTAAAGGACTCTCAGGCAAAGATATAGGGATAGGAATAACAGCTCTTTACTAGGAAAACTAAAAATACAAATGTAATAGTACAAACAAAACAAAACAAAAAAAAAAACCAAACTACTGACAGATTCAGAATACAACCTGACACCCTGTGGGTCAGGATGTTGGTAGCAGTCCCATTCAATGGTGGCTGCAGCCCTCCTGCAGTGGCAGGTGTGGTTCTGTGGGAGCAGTGATCCTGTAGAAGGGTGGAGTTTTCCTCTGAAGATCCAGTGATGGTGTAGATGGGCCTGGTCTTCCTCTGGGAATCTAGTGAAGAAGAAAGCTGCTCCTCTGCGAATCCAGTGGGAAAAGGCTTCTTGTGGTGTTCCAATCTCAGATTATATCCAGGTAGGAATGCTTGGCTCCTCCCTCTGGGCAGAGCTTTTCACAACGGGATGACGTAATTTTATCAGTCATGCAATGATACTTAATGACTCATTAACAGAAGATATCTTCTGGAGAGAGGATTGGTTTGTGGAAGAGATTAAGAAAACTGCCCAATTAACAGAAGATAACTGCACAGCCTCTAACAGATAGGAATAGAATACACACACCCATTTCCAACCAAAGACAGATTCTGTAAGAAATGCCATTTCTTAAGGAAATCCAATCTAGAATTGACATATTTTTGCTTCACATTATTTGAGAAATACTGCACCACTGTATGAAGAAATGCCATATCTTAAACCAGAAGTGTTATAGGCTAATATTCAATAGTAAAATAGTTCAGATTTTGATTCCTCATTGTTTTAGTAATAATTTTTCCTTCATATCTCTTTTTTCTTATGAAAGAAATAAAGACAAAACATACTGGGAGATTGATGATTTTTTGTAAAGGCTCTAATCTCATTTTCTACCTATTTCAGACTCAACTATTAGTGATGACACTATTACTTTTGCTTTTCTTCTTCTTATAACTGTGTTAGCTTCTGTATTAGCAGAGACAAGGCACCATACTGCAAAAATGTGCTGTCATTTGTCATTACAGAGGACAATAGTTGCATACTGTAACAACTCTTTGTTTTGTCATAGTTTTATAGGTATCAGGTATATAATCATATGCTATGTTGTGGCAGCCAGGAAGGCAGAGCAACACATCAGCAGGAGAACTGAAATGGCCTTCAGCAATATGTGCAAATTCAAACAGTGAAATACTGCTTTCTGTGGGTCTTTTGTATTTATATTCAAAATGTTGCAGCACAATAACAATAGTTGAACACAGTCAGAGGTCTAATGAATTAGATTTTTTTCTCTGGCTCTGCTGAAAACACATTTAGCAGTTTCAGCAATGGCAAGCCCATCTCATTAAGTTAAGTGCCTCAGCCACCAGTGCCAGCAACACTTCATAAGGCTTATGTACCTAAGTTTTTGGGATATTGATAGTCTGGCACATGTCCCAAAGAGATGATCATTTGCTTTTTAGAGAACCGCTATCAGATGCAATAAATATTTGAGGATCACCAAAGGTAGACAGAAGGATTGTTCATTGAGGTGAGGGAGGATGAAAAATGTGAAGAGTTTTCTAGATTTGTCCTTAGAATATTTTTAAAATTTTATCCAAGAGAATTTTTCATTTAATATAGGGGCACATTTCATTGCTTTTGTTCATCTGAACATATAATCACATTGGCTTAAACTGTATTTATCTTGCAGCAAAGTACTTTTTTCTGTTACTCTAAAGGAATTAATTCATCTTTATATTGTCTCCAGTATAAATATATTTGGAAATGCAGACCCAAACCTATTTCACAAGTATTCCTGTAGTTTTCAATCAGATGAACTCTTAAGGAAAGGCATCACTGGACTGCAGAGTGCTGGATGAATGTTCCCAGGGTCTGGCTGGGGCTGCTGGGCAGTGTCTGAGAAGTGGCTGGAGCTGACATGTGCCAGACATAGAGGAGGACGGAGTACAAGTACCAGAGCAGGGGTTCCTTTGCCATTCCTGGAGAATGGTGGGGTTGGCATTTCCCTGCAGCCCATGGAGGACCACAGTGGAGCAGATAATCCATACAGCAGCCCTTGTTGGATCCCACAGCAGAGCAGGTGGATTTGAAGGAAGTGCAGGGGCAATGAAGGAGGCTGCAACCTGAGGGGGAACACATGGGGAGGACCCCACACAGGAGCAAGTTTTCTGGAAGGAAAAATGGGAGACCCATGCTGGAGCAGTGTGTTCCTTAAGGACTGGGGCCCAAAGAAAAGGAGCTATACCAGAGCAGTTTGTGAAGAACTGTAGCCTGTGAAAAGGACTCATGTTGGAGAAGTTCGGGGGGAAAAAACAGACAAAATCAAGCTTGAATATCATCCTTTTCAGTGTTCTGCTTTTGCCAAAGCCTTATACCAAACTGTACCAGAAGAAATAGATGTGAAGCCCATAAAATCCTCAGATCTTTTCCTACTTTCCAGCCACCACATCATCATGATTAACTAGAAGTTAGACTGTCCTCAAACTTAACTTCAAATCATATTACTAAACTTGCATCATGAATCCTTTAAGGACTATTTTAAAAGATTTAGACAAATAAGTAGGAATTTCCAAAATACAACCCGCAGCAGGTAAAAAAGGCCTCCTGGTTTCCAACAAAAAATTTGCAATGGGCAGGTTTACTTAATTTTTCCCTGCTCTGTGGGCTTGTAATTAAATTGTAGCAAGACATTTCCCTCCATTCCCAACCACTAGCCATGCTGTTATATTATGTTCCCAACCAGTCCTCACTCAAGTGACAAATAGCTTATTTACTCACATCAGGAGGTGAGGTATCTCAGCCATCATTTCTCCTTGCTCGAGGATAATCTTTGTATCCAGGAAAGTACCGCAAACATTCATTTATGGATGTTGCAGTTTGAGGGGGCTGTCTGCGTCCTGCTGAAGCTGTCACACACTGAATGATAAATAGCTGCAGAAAAAGACAGAAAAATGACTGTTTCTCTACAGCCTGGCAGTTATCTTCTCATTCTTGGATAGGATCATCTTTTTTCATAGAACATTTTCCTCTTTCATAGCAAATATTCTGGGTTTTTTAATGAAATCATATTGTCTTTATATAGACTAGGAAACTGAAAAGCAGAGATATTAGAAGTATGCTATAGGTAAAAGTCCTAGATGGTTGAACTGGTTTTGTTCACTCCCTGAGCTGGCTGATGTTGAAATACCTTTGATACAAACATAATTTACAAGTGTGTGGTGGTGCTTAGCAGTAATTTGCCTACCAGCTTTGCAGAAGGTGGAGGGCATTTCTCATATTCTTAACCTCTCTGTCTCTCTAACCATATCATCTTTTTGTTCATAGTATTTAAAACCTCCTTTAATTTCTGGTATTTTTATCCTCTGTATACAGTATGTATATAGAAGAGACCGAGACCTAAGAGTTGCACGTGCCTGATGTGATGGATGAAAATTATCAGTTAATTTGAAAATTTCATCCACGCTTGAGCATGTGAGTACAGTACAGCAAGGAGATGAAAAACATGAGGAGAAAAACTGTTTGACCAAAGGGGTTTTTGCTGAAATCTCTTTTATTGTCACAGAATGGTTTGAGTTGGAAGGAACATTAAATATCCTCTAGTTCCAAGCCCCTCTGCCATGGGCAAGGACACCTTTCTTGACCCCAGGTTTCTCAGGGCTCCATCCAACCTGGCTTTGAACACTTCCAGTGATGGGCCATCCACAGCTTCTCTGGGCAACTTGTGCCAGTCCCTAACCATATTCAAATTAAGAATTTCTTCCTCATAACTAAACTAAATCTGTTCTTTCTAATTAAAGCCATTATCCCTTTTCCTATCACTATCTGTCCTTGGAGTAAGTCCCTCTCCAGATCTCTTGTAGGCCTTCTTTAGGTACTGGAAGATGCCATAAGGTCTCTCCAGAACCTTCTTCTCTCCAGGCTGAACAATCCCAACTCTCTCAGTCTGTCCTCACAGGAGAGGTGCTCCAGCCCTCTCAGTCATCTTCATGGCCTCCTACAAAAAAAATTACATTGCCTCACATTACAGAATTTTTCTATAGAATTGTTAAGAATGTGTTTACATGACAGCAAGAAAGGTGACAACAGCCCTATTTTTATACTTCAGGAGGCTGCAACTTCAAGACCATGTTTAAAATTAATGGCTGTGCAATTCTGAACACACCATTGCTCCAAGTAAAATCACTGGCACATTTTCATCAATTTCCAGGAATGAAAAGTTGGTATTTTACACAATTCCATTCATTACACATATAAGTCTGTAATTCTACTTGAAATGCCAAAAGCAATGTCTATGGTTTTGTTTTTGTTTTCTTATATTTGCTTGGCAATGTAAGAACTATTCTGGCTCCAGTTAAAAACCTAACAATACCACCACAAACGACTCTTCTCCAAAACTCTTTTTCTTCCCATTTAATATATTTGTCCTAGTATTTCACACTGAGAGAATGATGACTTCATAGACTACCTGGATACTTGCATTCTGACATACCAGAATTACAGATTTCTATCCTGATTGTTCCCTGATTTCACACCAGTCATACTGACAAAAGAATTGCTTTCATAAATACAGCAGCTGATCTACAGGTACTGTCCACTGTGAATTCTTTTAGCCCATGGCAAATGTAAAATAAATTGAGTTTGCCTAGCCTTCTTTCATGCTAACTTAAATTACGCTGCATCTGCCACAGGCTAAGAGCATTCAAATAGATATTTATTGTGGATTTGCCAGCACGTGGTAACTTCTCACCCCACAGCAATGTGGCTGCTTGAGGTCCCAGGCAGAGAAGTTGTAATGTTGCCAGTTCTCACATTAAGCAATAAAATTAATAAACAAATAAAATTTCAGCATTATTTTGTGGAAAGTGGATACTAAAGTGGAAAGCTAAGCTGGCCTGACATCAAATACAAGAGCATTTAATCAATGAATAAAGGCAGGCAGACAAAAGTAGGTCTCAATTTAGAAATCTTTTAAAAGATGAAGTTGCCTTATTTAGATTGTCAAAGTCAATTTTGAAAGATTGTCTAAAACTCCCAATGACACGCTTTCAGAAGGTTTGGTTATATTGCCCTTACAGAGAGTACAAGTTCCATGATAGTTTTCTGACTTCACAAAAGTAGTCTGACACCTTACAGCACATCTTTATGCATTATTTTCCTAGAGTAGTAGCTTCTCTAAAACTCTGATATTGATTCACCTTGATTGACCTTAATTTTATTATTTACAATTATTATTATTAATTTTATTATTAAAGTGATTTGACCTTGTTTGACCTTAATTTTATTATTTAAAAATCTAATAGTATAATTGAAAACTCTAGCAGAAATTTACTGATCATAGAAATACTTTTTTTAGGAAAGATTTGCAATCAGGAGATTTTATGTAAACTTGTGAAAAGTCACCATACATTTTATGTGAGACAGGATGGGATAGAATAGGATAGGATAGGATAGGATAGGATAGGATAGGATAGGATAGGATAGGATAATTTGGCTGGACAAGAACTCAAGTGATGATCTAATCTAACTGTCTGACCAATTCAGAGATGACCAAAGCAGATCTTTTTCCCCTTTGCACATTAATGACATTACTTTTGTTTCATATCCTGAGTGCAGTTTATTTAGCTTTAAGCATGATCAAATATCTGGAGATCTATACTAAAATTCTTGCTTATTTAACCACTGTTTAAAAACATCCTTCAGAAATTTGAAGAATTCTAAAGCAAGACAGCCAGTCTTCATCAATACTTCCATTATAACATGCTACATTTTGGCTAATCTCTTTAAAATTGGGAAAGTGAGAGTAGATAAGGAGAAAAAAACCAAATCTCACTCTCCCCAAAATGCCTGGTAAATTGTGTGGTGAAATTCAAGCCAGTTAATAAGTTCTTTGCTGCAAGCGCTCACATTTGTTTATTCCTAGTTATGACAGACCAAAGACTTATGTTCACCTATGGAGAAATGGAGGCTTTTACACAGTACTTCCTGGGCTATTCCTGCTTTTAATCAGCAGCATGACTGATGATGAAGCAAGCAGTCTACTTGCACAGGGTTTTTCTTAAGAGTAAAATGATGAGACTTAAGTCCTAATCAGTGTGCCTCAAAGATTTCTTCTTTTAATACTGAAAATTAAGCTGTGCTTTTACCATACTTAATTTTAAGTTCCTGTTTTGATAGATCTTAAAGCAGACAGGATTTTCCTATGTTGTTTCATCATGCTTGTATTTGGTATTTAGCACAGCTTATCTGCAATGCACAAGACTCATTTCAAAGCTATTTTTACTGGAGAAAACCCATTAAAGTAAATTTTGGAATGTTGGGCTCAAGAGAGTGATCACTGTCTTTAACTCTCACAGAAGTCAGCAGTGACTTGGGGTCAATCAGCTGATTTGCCCATGAGGCCTGTTGTCACACAGAGGTGAATTTGTTTTCTCATGAAATACAAGACTGAAGCTCTTCTTTTTCACCAATACTAGTGACTTAATTAGGTTTGAGGTTATACATCCTGTATCTTAAGCTGAGTGGTAGGAAATAGCTCAAAACCCATCAAGATATTCTTAATCTATAGGTAATTGCTTTGATTTCTAACGAATTCCACAATGTTCTATACAGGAACACTTGGTCACTTTTATGGGACACTCCCCAGCAGCAAGACTAAAGTCTTCACAATTTATAACATATATAAGACAGTCATGATCAACCATGGAATGGCTCATAAGCAACACATGTAGTCCTTTAAGGCTTTAAAATTTGTAGTGTTTCAAGTTTATCTAGGATTTTGCTTCAAGAAGAAAATTTCTTCTTTTACATCTGTCATAGACCAGCACATGTCAAATAAGAGGAGCTGATCCTGTGCTTATGCTAAAAAACATGTTTCCTTTCCTGAAAAAAGTATTGTGCACTTCTGCCACCAGCCAATCTCCCCGCAGCTGAATCAGATCCTTATTTCACTGGCCAACCAGCAAAAACCCTTTTTTTTCACTCCAGCTGACCAGCCAGGGCCTCAAATCCCCACACAGTCCAGTCCAAGAAATGTAAAACCCTGAGGAGGCCACATAATTCTTGCTGAATTAACTGCAAATTGCTCAAGTTGTGAAAAAACTCATTTGCAAACCCAAAATATCACACTATTAAACATGTAAAGCTTGTATTTTAAAGAGAACAGTGACACAAGTGGGAAGTTGAGGAGTTTCAACCATTAAAACCTGCAGTGTCTCCTGTGTTTGGAGATGTGGTGTGCTTATACCTGCTGCCCTTACAGCCCCTTAAGTGAATGATAGATGCCTACCAGCTTTCCTTCACAATGAAAAGCCACCTGGCTAGTACAGCAGACATGCAAAGCTCACACATTTAAACATTCTGGAAATTGAAGAGGTAGTCATGGAATTTGCAGTACTTAGTTTTCATCTTAGAAGCAGGAAGAAAGTCTAATCTCACAATCCATTTTGGAAACTCCTCTTCTGTGACATCCTGTTTGCAAATTCTAATAGCAAATCTCAAATTTACCTTAGCTTTCTTGTACAGTTTTCAGACACTTTTTGCTCTTAAGATCTCATTTTCTCCATCAACCATATGTTTAAATGTCTCCAGAAATGTCATTTACTGTAATCAGATCCGGATATTTCTGAGAGGTGGCGGCTTGATTTTAGCTGTCTGCCAGAGACTCTCTCACCCTCTCATCAGCAAGATGGGGAGGAAATATGATGGAAAAGCTCAAGGACTGAAGTAAGGACAGGGAGATCACTTACCAGTTAACATCACAGACAAAACAGATTCCACTTGGGAATATTAATTCACTGACAAATTATAAGAGTGCTATAGGGAGAAATAAGAACAAAACTAAAACCACCTTCTCCCCACACCTCCTTCTCAGTCTCAAATTCACTTATGACTCTTCTTCCTCCTCCCCCCAAGAGGCATGGAGTTGTGAGGAATGGGGCTGGAGGTCAGTTCATGATGTTTTGTCTCTGCCACTCCTTCCTACAGCCCCGGTTTGGGGTCCTTCCCATGGCAGACAGTCCTCCCATGTACCTGAAGAGGAAATATAGGTAAAATGCAATTTCTAATTAGAAGCCCATCTGTTCTTAGGAGAAAAAGTGATATGGAGTAGAACTTGGATAGCCTGATGCTACCCTAGAAATAAAAAAATGGAAATTTTGGAGTAAATTGCCTGATGCTACCCTAGAAATAAAAAAATGGAAATTTTGGAGTAAATTGATAAACTACCAAATATTGTCTTTGAATGCTGCTTCAGAGAAGGCTCAATTCTATTGAAAAAATGGCAAAGATGATAATGAGCTTATGTGACTGAGAAAAATATGGATATATAGTGGTAGGTAGAAGGGAAGTCCCTCACTACCTTTGTAAATGCATCCTAAAGAAATTGCTAACCATGGCAAAACCTCTGCTTTTCACAGATGAGAGGGAAAAGACAGATGGACCTGAAATGATCAATGGAACACAAAAAATAAAGCCAGTCATCAGAATTCATTCTCTGTGTGAGTCAGAGGCAAAGCCAGGGTTTCTAGTTCATATTGGAATATGGGTTGTGTTTAAACCATACTTCTGCCATACCACTTACTTAAATCAGTTTGGTTTTTTTTTTAGTGGGGGGTAAGCAGACACAGTTTCATACTTTTTCTTGTTCCTTTATGTTCCTCATTTTCATCATATTATTATCATACATTTTCCCTTCTGGAATCATGGATGTAAAAGCAACTTCCAGTCACATATGTATGAATCATATATTCCTTAAGCTCTCTCAGCAGTGAACATTAAATTTTTCACTTCTGTGGAAATATTCTGTGCACAGCATATTGTCACAGCTCTGCTGGTTAACATAACTTTTTCCAGTCACCTATATTGAAGTGAAAGTGGACTTTTGGATTTCTGTGTTAATATTATTCAGTCTGCACCTAGGCAGTAGATGGAGAGGGAAGAAGGACTTTCCTTAGTAAAGGTTCACTGCAGAAGCTTCTCACATTGCTGTGTCTATTCAGATGGACATGTTAAGATCTCACTTCCTTTTTTCCTTCCAAACTTCATTCTGAACTTTGTCCCCACCAAATAAGACAGGCATAGCTGTATTTCATATTGCAATTCAAAGGAAAAGTTAATTTTCTCATTATTGTTAACCATTATTATGTTGGTTCTTCTTGTTGACAGAAGAACCAAGGTCAATATTTCATTGTGTTAAGCAGGTATTGTACAAATAAAGATTGCAAATTTTATCACTTGAATAACAGATAAGGCAACTGCAAAACCAGGAAATACAGCTGAAGTATCTGGAGGGACAATATTTAATATTTTTTACATGGATAAAACATTTATTTCTTTGATTGAGCAGTGCCAGTTTGGTCTCTGACACTGTTTAGGCCATATCCAATGTGGCTAATAGAAGAGCACCCAGTTTTTTAATGGAAAGGAAAAAGCTACATCTCACCACATCACACGTCCAAACAGTTGGGGACTTGAGTATTGGGACACATAGGGAAGTATATTTACTGACCTCAGTGCAGCCTTAGAGCACAGATTAAGACTTCAGAACAAACTAGAATACAAATGTTGGCATTCTTTCCTTCAGAAGTCTACCTTAATTAGAGGTTAATTTTGTTCTTCTTTTTTCTATGCAAATTTTCACATGAATCCAGCTTAATTTTAAATTCATACTATAACAAGAGTTACATAAAAATAGATCTGAGTAGTTGATAATTACAAATTAGTTAATCATCATTCCTAACAATGGATAGAATTAATGGCAATAAGCTACCTAGAGTATCAAGATATTAATGGATAGATATGTGTACTGAACTGTACACATTAAAGTGATGTATTGTACAGTATTGCTAAGAAAAACTCTTCCTTAAAAAGGCTGTATGTCATGCCTCTGTAAATCAGACCTAACTATTATCCTGATGCTAGCCTAATGCAGTGATAACATTTAAATAAATATTGTTGACATATCTTTAGTCATATGGAAAGCTGTGTGTTTCCAGTCTGAGAAATATTATGATCGAAGTGTCAGAAGAAGAAAACCCTTGTCTTCTTACAAAGATAAGGTAAGATTTGTATTCAATTCACAACACCTCCAATACATGGTAAAAAAAAAAAAATAAGAAAAGAAACTGTGGAGTGTTAATATAAGTATATATATGAATAACAGAAAAAGTTATAAAATCAGTAGGTGTATTTCTGGAATTTAAGTACTAATAATTAACTTGAAAGCCATTTTTAACATGTAAATACATTATTAATTGTATGTATGTATGTATGTATATATATATATATATATATATATATATATATGTTAGACATTTAACTGTTGCTTCATGAAAAAGCATATACTTGTATGCTTGTGTTGTGTGTTTAAAGAAGTAAAAGTCCAAACCACATCTGTCCCACAATACACTGTTTCGGTTACGCTGTTCGCAGTCACTCTACTACTTGTGTTCCTCATGGCTCATGCACATGGTCAGTGAGAATTCAATTGAGCTCAATATTCTACAGAAACTTGCACTCAAGACAGAAAATAATTTCCATCCTTTATTTAATTATTTTGTATTTTAGGTTTGAAAGGTAAGGGAAATAGCACCTGACAGCAGACGTGCCCAAAAGCTTCACCAAAAAGGAAAAGTTCTGTAATGCTTGAAAAAGGTTGAAATGCTGAGTGCCTTTATCACCCCAGAAAAGTGATAAGGTAGCAAGATTGTGTCACTTGAAAATGGCTTGTCCTGAGATCCCCCCCAACTTAATTTTTCATTTAGTTGCTGGTACTTGGCCAAGGCATGCTTTAATTTAAATAGCTTGTTTAAAATTATTTTTTTAAGAACAGAAATTTCACTCATGTTATCAAAAAAATTAAAACGTAGTTCCTGCCAATTGCATTTCCCTTGTCCCTGTCTCTTTTGGCTTAGTTGTCTAAATCATCCTAGCTCTCTTTTTTTTTTTCTTACTTTGTGTAAGATTAGAGAGCTTTATAGCTAATTAATTGCTACAGATTCCAGTAGGCTGAGGAAATATTTATTTTAAATCTATTTTCATATAGATGCTTCTGTATACATAACTATACATACACATGTAAGTATGAATACATATAAACATGTACGTGGATGTGGTGTGGGTTTTTTTTCTTTGTTTGATTGTTTGGTTGGTTTGGAGGTTTTGTTTAGAGGTTTTGGTGTTTGAGTTACTCCCTAACCACAGCCAGTTGAAAAATAATGAAATGTTAAGCTAAATTTCAGTAGGTTCCTCAAAAAAGTCACACCTGAAGTGACTGACAAACTGAAGAGCAGATTCATCTTACTCTGCATACCAAGCATAACAAAATGAATGCCATGCTAATCAGGTTACTATAGCTTTCCTCAAGTTCATAGATTTTTTGCTTCCAGATCTAAATGTTCTTTTTGAATCTCTATATAAAATATACTAGAGGAAAGTCAAGCTGTAGGTCAGTGCTCCAGAGCATGCTAAGGACATTGCTAGCACACTAGTCCTTGTGAATTTATATCCTCATTATGGGCCATATTTATTGAAGGTCTGAGGAATTTTTTTTCTCTTTCAATCCATTTTCTTCCTTTATTCTTCTGGTCTTGGAAATGCTGATTCCCTTTTGCAGAGCATACATAGTCTGTACAGTGGAAGAGCTGTAAGGACTTTTCTGTCCAATTTATCAAACTGACATGGTGGTGAACTTTCTGTTTCTCTGTCTGGCCACACAAACAACCTAATCCATGCTGGCAGTACTGAGTAACACCAGTTGCTTTTGATAATCAAAGATGATTGAAGTCTCCCATTCACTTGATTCCAGTCAGTCTTCCCAAAGACTTAAGCAAGCATTAGTCCAGATCCTCATGTGTGTCAAAGAGGAATGGAGGGATGTGGAGAGGTAATGTTCTGGCATTGCTCAGGCAGGGAAAATCCAGAGACAGGAGTTTGAGCAGGCACCAGGGACAGAGCTGTCATGATCACATTCCCCTATACATGGCTGCAGAACCTGTTCAACCAGAGTGAGCAGCTGCTGCCACAGCAGGACCCACAGGCAGCACTCTGAATCATTCCAGATGATGATGCCAGTGATTACAGATACATCTCCAGCAACTTGAGAATTCCCACCCTATTTAAGATCATGTCTTAGCAAACTACAGGGCATAGAGTACGCTCTTAGGATTTATCTACTTCAAAACCAGTGATTGCTGTCCTTAAACATCCGTACTTTTCAGACCAAAGTCCTTCCAGAGGCTTCTCTATATTCCTCTTACATCCAGGGCTTATTCATATAGGGCATGTTGATAGGGCATTTCTGCTGTGGAAGGAAATTGCCTTTGTTTTGGAGGATTTAATGGTATCAGACACAGATGGAAGCACACTTTGAGAATCATGCGTGATCACTGCAAATGATCACAGTCTAGAACATATATGAAAATTTGAGAGAAAACCAGTATTCTTCCAAAGACTCTGGAACTTAGGTGCATATATATCTACTTTTATTTAAAAAAAAATGAGTGAAATATTTGGGGACTGGAACAGGCTCCCTAGAAAAGTAGTAACAGCACCAAGCCTGACAGAATTCGAGATTAATTTGGACAACACTCTCAGGTCCTGTGCAGGGCCAGAAGCTGAATTCAATGATCCTTGTAGGTCCCTTCCAACTCAGCATATTCTGTGATCCTGTGACTGCCTATAATAGCTCAGCTGTTTATCCTGCTTAAAATACTTCATGCCTTAACATATTTATGATTCTTTTATTCTTAAATTTTTTAATGACCTCTGAGTGATCTTTGACACAGCTTAAGTACAAGTAAGTAATTCAAGATACACATTAATAGCTTTGATATACTGCAGAAGTGGAAGTTGATTTTAAATGGATAAACGTATGAATTGAACCAGACTGTTTAATTGAAGGTAGCTTTGAGTTATTATTATTATTATTATTATTATCATTATCATTATTATTATCATTATCATTATTATTAGTCTTTGCTCCTAATGGTGATAGAGTTCAATGTGGGACCAAAATTTGGAAATGATCAAGTAATTCAGGAAATTGAAATCCTATGTAGAAATGTGACATCTATCATTGTGTATAATGTAACTCTCAGGTTCCAGGGCTGAAAACAAGGAACCCACCTGCAAACAATTTGTATACTCTTGGGCAGGCATGATTAAGAGATTATTTGATTTGCCTGAAGTCTAACCTTTCCTTGCAGAAATCATATGCTTTAAACACAATCTAATAATCTGTTACCTCTAAAAATCAAAATAGATAAAATACTACTTATGGGGACAGTGGGAAGATAAGCATTCAAACTAATCTATTTTTCATGGACCTATGTATTTTTCGGTGTAGTTGAACAGAGAAACTCTTTTGTTTCTGCAGAGGCAGCAAGAAACAGATTTCATTCAGCTCTTGGTATATTTGAAATGAAATATTTCTAGAATCTCTGCTAATTTCTTAACAGTCTGCTCAGCAGAAATTATTCTTGCTGATGCTATATGCCATTTTGATGGTTTATGGAGCTACTGAACTTAATCCAAAATACATTTCCACAATTTTTAATTTTATTTTTTCAGAACACAAAGTACTGGTTCTACCAACCAGATCTATGCTTTGTTTCCCTTTCCTAATGCAAAATGAGAAGAAATCCCTCACAGATATGTTGATTTTATGAGTCATATTGCTCAACATGAAAATAAAATATCATTAAAAACTATTCAAAACTGAAAAGTTAGCACGTACTAGTGCCAACACAGGCATCTATTGCACTGGCGCACCTATAGAAAATGTTCATCACAACTTAGAATATCTATCAGAGTGTAATTACTGGAGTATTTGTATCTCTGACCAGGTTTGCTTCAGTGGACACCTGTTTTACAGCAGGTGAGGCTGCCTGTGGTAGAGAGGCTGTATACTCATATTGTTCTTTCAGGATTTGGACTTATATGGTGAACAAAATCGTTATCTGCCAATGTTTCTATAGCCATCCATCACTGCCCAGACTATTTCTTCTTGCCATGCTAAGCTCCAACTCCCTGCAGCTGTGAACTGAAAATCCAGAACTGAAAGACCAGAAATTTCCCATTGAATAGTTCAGAGTCCAGTTTACTTCATTAGGAAAATACTACAAATGTTATTTCTTCACTATTAATTGTATATTGAAAAGCTTTGTATCCAGCACACTCGTACCTTCTCGCAAATGTCTAACTCATTCTATAATATTATGGGAATATTTTAGAAATCACATGGAGACTGCTTGCATAGAGCTCAATTAATGTAGATCTTAGTGGAAAATGTTGCCAATGACTTTAACACTTACGAACTTCAGTACATGTAATTCAATATGCAAAATTATTTTTTGAGACAATGCTGTATTTAGAAAGAAGTGAGTCACTGGTACTCTAAAGATACCAACAGAGTGTTCTTTCAAAAAGAGGATGAAAGAATTTGATTAAGATGTAGCAATTTAATTAGAAAATTACTCCAAGAACAGAAATAGAACTGTTTTATAATCCCCTTGTCATTCATAGTCCATTGGGATCGATCCCATCTTCTAACAAAAGGCATAGAATGCTCTAGAAAGTGTCTCTAGATCTGTCTGTTGTTCATATATTGGCTGTATCAATGAATGACTGCTGGCTGGTCTGAGTATATTTTCTCACTGAATTAGTGAAGATATGGCAGTGGATTTACAAAATATGTCTGTTTTAATGTAGTTCAGTGCCCCTGACAGATCTGAATTCTTTTCTATGCCACTATGCTGTTGCCAGCATAGAATAATATGAGAGTATTTCATCTTTGGGCATTCAGATCCAAGTACAATTAGTTAATAAGTATAAATGAATGCAGCTATTACCTTAGCCTGTAATCTTTTGGCAACACATATCAGTGCCAGGGCTCTGGATGTGCCGTGCTGTCACATTTCAGGATTCCAGTGCTTTCAGTCTTAGAGGCAATGCATTGCTTGCACAGTCCCTATCGGTGTCTTTTGTTCAGTTGCAAAATCCTTTTTAGCAACAGGGTGGAGGCTGTAGCTTGAATACTCCCTGTGAAGGATTCTCCATGGAATACTGTAGGAGGATAAATTACTTTGCTAAACTACATTAGTCTTCTGAACACAGCCTTTCTGCCCTCTGTCCTTCATCATATCACAACATGTATTTTGCATTCACTTCATTCATAAGACTGAATGAAGTGAATGCAAAATATCATTTTTTCTTGCAGAAGTGATGTATGCTTACCAAGGCACTATTCTCTGTTTTCAGCAGGGTTGTAAGAGTAACAGGCCCCCTAAGAGCCATGAGCTGAAATGTCTCAATCCCTTTAAGACTGTCTTTCCATTTAAGAGCACCTGAGAGTCACGGTCAAAGTATATTAGCAACTTGATTAAATTCCTCTCTGTTTCTCTCAGACAATATGCCCTTAACTGCTTCTGTTGGTTCACTGTATTAAAGGCTCATCAGAGTTATGGCTCCTGACTCAGTATTAATCACCCCTGGAGGGCTCTCGTGGGGTTCGCTCATGACGCCACCACGCTTCTGCTGACGCGGTTTATGCAGAAGGTCAGTGTTACCTTTATTGCGTTGGCATTTGTAGGACAGCAGCCCTACCCCAGATTTTTGAAGTGCCAAGGATATGGCAGGACTAATTTGGTAATGAGAACTGTCTCATTTTAAGATATTTACATGTCTTTAAGGCACCTACGGCTTCACAGATCTGTTACACTGTTAAAAAAGTGAAATCATTATTCACTGGATACATTCTATTTTTTAATTTCATTAATATTTAAATTGATAGTCCTATCCACTGATACACTGGTAAAGAAAAACGTGGGTGCGCTTACCCATTTGATATTCACATCAGTGAAAAATTGGTTATCATCCAGATTAGATATGCATAAATTCTATTTACTTACATTTAGGCTGGCTGAACCTTTAGCTGCAGCAATACAAAATTAATGTGGAAGCAGACCCATTAGTTATAATCATAAATTAAATAGATACACATAAATAAACATACATGATAGACTATCCCTGATGAGAGAGTAGATGTACTTCTATATTTTATGAAAGATATATTTCTTTTTGATAACCATTGTTTTCAATTCCTGATTTAGGCTGCAAATGTATCTATACTATTCAAAATATTTTTTCCATATAAGTCTTCAGAAAATATAAGCAAGTTTACAGTTGCTGCATTACTTGAAAATGGTTTGGTCTTGCACTTTAAGTTTTTAAGAACCAATTGTCTTTCCCCTATATTTTCCAAAACTTTCCTTTGTTGCTTAATTTTTTGCAGTTATATAATTGTATTTAATGATTAATTATTTAATATAAGCCAAAGTGATTTTTTTAATGAGCAGTAGCATTATTGCAGATTATTTTATGCTTTAGGATGGTAGGTAATTTTTTATTTATTTTTTTGCTTTTATAATAAAAGGTTCAGAAGAGATGTTTATCAGGACAATTAGTGACCCTGGGGTTCTTTTGGCTAGGAGACCAAGCCAAAACAGGATTGTAACAGCCCAGCATGGCTTCAATCAGCTGTGGGCTCAGAGAACACACTCCTTTGCCAGGAACATCTGGCTTTTGAAAAGCTGGTAAAAAGTTTGGGATTTCTGCAACAAAACCCAGAAATTAATTACAAACTCAGGAGTAACTTCAATAGTTTTTTTTGAAGTGGAAGCAGTTTCATTTTCCTTAGGGATGAAGAGAAGGACTTGCCAGTAAAGCTGGCCTAAACAAATTATTCAGTAGATACACACTGCTGCAGCTCAGAAAAAATTGATTCCACACCCTTGTCCATTAGTTTACCTCATAACATTAACAAAGGCACAAAAAGGCTGGTAAATACACATAAACATATTTCTGCAAACACCAGGAGTTTTGGTTTTAATCTCTATTTACTAAATATGTTGGCGTCTTTACAGTACAATCATGAAGCAAGGAAAGAGACTTTTTAAAACATTGCCATTCTAGAAAAAATTTAATCCTGTTCTGTAAGTGCAAGAAAAGCAGTCATGAAAGGAAGCTCTTTTTTTTTTTAATTCTCTTGTGAGACTCAGCTAGCTGTTTTAATAGATGTCTAATTTCAAAGATATGATTAGTTTCACAGAGGGTTTAATTCATATGGTTTAGTTCTATATGTACTGACGAAATTTGCTGAATCAAGGTCAATATCCTATGCATACAAGAACATCCATACTGATTTTGTCTGTGGTACAGACATTATTACCTGCACATTATAGGTAAGATATCGTTTGAATTACTCCACAGTGCATTATGTCACCACTGAAATTTAATACATTTGTCGTTTTTCAAATAACCTATATTTTCAGAGTATTTTCAATTTCAGAACTCATTTCTTATTTCAAAAAAAACAAACAAACTTAATAAATCATGTGTGCATAAAGATGAGTGATTCTGCAGTGCACAGATGTCTGGGAAGTAGCAGCAAAAGCACCATCAAGTCCTCAGCAAAAGGGAAAACTGTTCTTTCCTCTGTGGGTGCAGAGGTTTGTCCTTGCTGGAAGCTGTATCCTTCTCCCATGTACTGTACAGTTATTTGACAACTGTTAGAAGGCTGGCTGGAGTCAGGTTTTCCATGTGCAGCTGGAATGCTACAATTTTGGTTTTCAACCCCAGAAGGATGTTAGGTCACAGTGCCAGTCCTGGGCATGGGAGGGGGGAAAAAAACAACATGAGGAAGACCAAGGTAAGTATAATTAAACGCATCATTGAAAGTCGAGACTCCAACTCCTGCTTTTGCGGGGGTAAAATCTCAAAGACCTGAGTGAAATATATAATCAAAAGGCTTGTATATTAGCAGTAGCTTGTGAGTGTGGATCTGAATTTTGTTTGTTGTGTTTGTACTTTATAAGCATATTCACATATTAGCTGTTAGCTGTTTGCAGAAATCAGGTGCATCTTGCAGTTGGGTGAATGTTTAAGTCTGTTAGTTTCTTTTTCACTAAGTAATAAAAGTGTTAAGAAGAATTATTTAGTACCCAGAGGTATTTTCCGTGTTGTTTTTTTTTTTCTTTTTTCTTTGCTTACCCTCTTTTCCATATACAACATTATTATTTGGGTTTTTTTATTTCCCCACAGGCTTACAGAATGAAAGTAAGCTGCCTCCTTGCTGGAAATCTGTATATCCTTAATTTGCATAATAGTGAAAAGGGTTTGTGGCATTTCAGTAGGAAAAAACCTTATAAAATATTAACATTTTGCAAGACTTGAAGAATTACAACTCAACCTCTAATTAACTTTCATAAGAAATACTATATTCTGTGATGAGCATAACTCCAAGTTTCTTAACGGTACATTTCCAAAATAATTGTCATCATTCACTGTTTTCATCCTGTTTTTTCTGTTTTCATTTCTCCTCTGATCATTCAAGTTGACTGATCAAAGTACAGCACTGGATTATCTCTATAGCTGCACTTCAGCTTAAGCTAACAGCCCCAGGTTTAGGACTCTACATAAATATGCAATAATTTCCTAATCCTGATGGAATGAATGGCTCAATGTCCTTAACATAACCCTGATCTAACCAGGTTTAGAGTTTGAAGTACTGACCTGGACCATCAAAAGCCCACGGTAAAGTAGAATTTATGAGAGACTTTGATAGCAAAAACAGCAATGCAGAAAAAGTAATGCAAAAAAACCAAAAAAGCAAAACCTCCAGTAAAGTATAAAACATGGGGAGATTCTCCAAGGCAGTGAAATAGTGAAATAATTCTCTTTTTTAAAGTAATAGTACCCATTTTAATAATTGAGAATTGTTTCCTATTTCATCTTAGCAGTATTTACCTGTGTCTGGAACATATATCGGAACCTAAGTTATATAATAAGAATTGATGTAGTATATAATAAGAATAATATGGAATTAATACATAATAGAACAATAATTAGAACAGGTAGTAAGATTTAATAGCAATATAACATGGAATAAACTAATTTCAGGCTTTCTCTTGTCAGTGGCACTCCATCAGTTATAGTTCAGGTTTTGAATCTCTGAAGAGGAAAGAACTATTCTTCCTAGCCTATACTAGTGATTGTTGGAGGAAATGACTGATGATAGCACTGTGTGGAATCATGTATAAATTGAGTAACTGCAGTACAAGCTGCCACACAGAGTACCAGTCTGTGGTTGTGAACTCTCATGCTGTATTGCAGCCATTTAATGGTGTAATACACACCATTGGAGTGATGAGAACAGTGTGTTGTTTGATGCACATGCACTGACACAGGGCCTTTTTCTACTTAAGGCAATATTAGAGGACTGTTCCTGTGGTTAGTGGCAAAGGTCATCTTGAATGGGAGGTATATCCAGCTCCAAAAATACCTGCTGGAAAAAATATCCTACCTCTGAGCATGCAAACTTTTTCTTTCATTAGTCCTTGGCAGTTTGGTGATGTTGAGTTGAAGTGTTGAAGGTTTTCCATGGGGACACTGCAGGGATCCCAGGAGCAGAGTAAGGAAAGCAGCCTTTGGTGGCTCTTCTCCAAGAGATCAGGGACATAAGGATCCACAACTAAAAGTCCCACACTGGGCAAACCTGAGGGGTCCTGAACACCCTTGGTTGTACCCTTGGGTTAGCAGATAATCCATAGCACCTAAACTGTCCTTGTTTAAGGAAAGAAACTCTGTCTGACTCAAATTTCTTGATATTTCTTTAAAAAAAATAAACATTACTTCTGCAGATCCAGTGTTGAAAATGACAGATGTCACAATGGAAGGACTGCTGATCTGAGATTGCAGTGCGGGCCATTTAAAGTAAGGGGCTGAATTCTACAGTACTTCTATTTTTCCTTGTGAACCCTTTTCTTCTGTGTTTTTTCAGGTATACACTGAATCCTATGGCTGGACTTAGCAGGTCAAGAAGATTTATAGACAATCCAGAATAAGACTGCAAACTTTCACTACATATATATACAACTTTCTGCTAAGTTGTATTTTGTCTTAGGGACTGGGGAGTAAGTTACTCTTTTGTTTGTTTTCTGTGATATGACAGCATTGCAAAGCTCTGGTTCCAGCAGATGATTGGCCTCCAGTTCCAGGAGGTTTCCAGGGGAATATTTTCGATTTATGTTTACATATATTGAACCTGTGCTTTCAAAGTCATTTTTTCACTGGAGTATTTCCTGCCACCGGTTGCATTTCTTCCATTGTAATGACATACTTTGACAACAGAACCCAAAGGGACATGTACAGCTAAAAAGTAATTTTCAGAAAGAGAATAGAAAGCAAACAGGAACTTGTTAAAGCAAATCTTGATTTTTATATTGCTTGAACTCCTACTGAAGTCAAAGGGGGAAAAGTATGTTTTAGGTCTTACCTCTTCCTATTAAATTACTTGAAGGTCTGTGTATGTGATCAGCCCAGAGTCTTGCTAGCAAATGAGCAAACCATGTTCTATTGAGTATCTTTCTGAAGATAAATTCCTTCTTTCATTCCTTCTCCTTGAAATGGAGCATTATGAAAGAGTAGTACTAAGTACACAGAAAACACTGGCATGTGATTATGAATAATTCTGTAAGTTGTATGTGCTGTGCTTATTTTGCCCTCTCTCATACCCCATAAAGCAGGCGCAGCTTCACTGCAGTAAAAACAAGCCAGAAAAGCGAGGGCATGCAACATGCAAATATGCTACTGAGGGGATGAACCTACAGCAGCTGAGCATCTAGTGAGTGCAGAAATCCAAGTATGATTTATATGTAGAACAAACAGTAGCAAGAAGAAATATTCAAGAGAACTGCAGACCTCTCTCAGAAACTTTTTCAACCCCATTTACTTCTTCAGAGGTACAAATATTTGCTGCTCTGTAGGACCTGAGTGAAGAATATGCATGGGCACACTATTCTTTCTGAACTTTTAGATTAGGTAGTATCACATTCACTTAATTTCTGAAAATTAAACCCCACTCTCCTACAGAGATCCACACAGTCTAGACATGGCACTTTTCCTAGTATTTTTTTGAGTTGGCAGGGAAAAAAAATCTGTTAGACCAGATAACTGGCTATAAGCTTATAATTGATACATTTAATTAAGAATTTTTAGTAACATGGCCTATATTGTTCTGAATAATCTGTTGAACCTTAGCTTGAAAACAAGCTTGAGGGAAAAGAAAAAGTACCTGAAAAAAGAAACATGGTTTCATAAAGGGTTTTTTTCCTAAAGGAAATGGTCTTACTTAAAACAAGCATCAAGATAACAATGGAATTTCTATACCAAGAAACTATGGAAACAAGTTTAGCAGTTTTGCAATAAGAAATGAGTAGTCATATTTTTCTGACTGTATCATGAATACACACATGATACCAAATGCTTTAGCAGCCTTCTCCTATAGAACCTAGGACAGAGCCACTGAAAAAATTATTTCTTAATTTAGTTAGGAAAAACAGGCCCACAAACATTGTCTCTATGATTCTAGAGACTACAGTTCAGAAAAATAGCTTAACCATGGACAATCTAACTTGTGGAACTTTTCTTGACCTTTTCACTTTACAAAGTCATCATTGAAGGCTTCTTTTGTTTTAAGTAGCATAAATGTTAATTGCTGGAGTTCTTTCATAAGCACCATTATACATAGAAGCAGGCTCATTGTGTCCCATGTATCCTTGCTATCTGTGTGTGTCACAGCTGGAAAATTCACACATTGTCATGGCTGTGTGCTCCAGTATAGGCACAAAATTTACCTTTTCTCATGAGCTGAAAGCTGATCAAAATATAAAGCTTTCCAAGACAAGTAAATGGAACTGGGAACTCGGAGCAGTGGGGGATGTATCCATTTACTCAAGACACAAACAGCAGTATTTCACTTGAAAGCATTTTAGCAGGAACAGTCAAAACACAAGTGACCCAAGCTAATATTTATCTTTCCAAGTATCAATGGGCTCTTAAGGCATTATCCCTGGCTAGTTTTAATACACTCCAAGTGGTCCTCAGATTTCTTCTTTGGCTGCAGCGTGACCTCTTTAATCTTACTGGGCTCTTTTGTTACCCTGGCTGTAAGTTTGGTTTTATACTCAGATCTCTGCTCAACACTACATATTCTTAACTGTCCATAAAAGTTAAATAAACTCCATGTCCCTCACTTCCACATTAATTTAGCACATTGCTTTTGGATTTTCTTTCAGTTATTCTAAGCTTGATGTATTCTAAGCCTGATGTATCCTCATAATTAGCACTACTCTGTCAAGGGATAGTAGCAATAAAATATCCACTTGTCTCTAGATGGATGAAGTCCTCATGATTCTATTTTGAGACAGAAGAGATGAAAGTGAAAATACCAAGGCACAGACAACCCCTGTCCTGAACAGTGGCACAAACCCCCAGTGCCACGTGATGCAATGGGGGGCTGTGTGGTAACAGCTTCCACCCTGCACACCTGGAAATGCAGCACATACTGGCATGGAGAGACATACCAGAACTGTGCAGGGCAAGCAGCCAGCACAAACACAGCAAATCTGACACAGCCTGGTTGTAGACTGACTCTACAAATAATCTTGTGTGGAGCTCAAGGGGCTCCATCACACACAGAGCAGCTCCGCGCTGCACAAGGCGCGCACGGTGGGGCAGGAGCACTCTGACTCAACGTCTCTGTGCACACACTGGGCACCTAAACTCTGCCATCTGTGCAGGACAGAAGGGCTTTGAGCAGCCTGACAGGCTTTCTGAACATCTGGAAATTTTGGACTAAAGGGCTGAAGTGTTATGTTAATAGCTAAGAACTACGAGACCCTTAGTTTTTGCCCGGATCTGCAAAATTCTGTGCCTCCACACAGGCTCAAAATGCTCTGTTGATAAATGATTCCTGAAGTGTGAGTTTGATTGGTTCGGTTTTATTGTTTGTTTGTTTGGTTGGTTTTGGGTTTTGGGTGTTTTTTTTTTTTGCTTGTAAATGAATAGAATTAGGAGGGGTTTTTGACAGCTTAAAAGCATTTCAAAAGTCACGTCAAAATCCATGCTTGTTTTATAATTTATGAGGCATTACATCTCCTTATTTCCTGCTAGGATTCATGAAGAGACCAAATCTTCTGAATAAATTCTTCAGTTGTAGCTAAAAAGATTTTTTTTTTTTTTTTTCAGGGATAACCTGACCTTAGAAATTCCTTAGAAAATTCCCTAGAAAATAAGGATCTGTATTCCTCAGCAGAAACTTTTCAAGGGTATTTGTTTTTTCACTTACCATCCTCAAAATCTACAGATTTATGCCAGTTTTTTTTTGATATTTTCTTGTGTTCCTATCTAAATACTTTTAAGAAACATATCCAGTGATTTAAAATCTTATTTGTACGATGTTGAGGGAGCCCCTAATTAGTAATGATGGGCTCAAATATCTCAGATCTGTAATGTGCCCTTTGACTGCACAAAGTTTTCTGTCTGCCTCTTGGAGAAGATGGAAAATTTGTGCAATAGAGAAAGAAGTTCAGGATAGAGGGAGGAATGACTCTAAATGCCAGGTAGTACTGGGATAGCCTGACCTTGGATGCAAGAGCCTCAGCCCACATTTTTTGACTTTTATGAATTGTTTATAATAAGAATTCACTTGAGTATAAGGAATCAACAACTCAAAAATGCTGGTCAAATTGCCCATGAAATCTTGAATGAAAAGTGATTTGCAAATTCTATGTGTTCAATTTATATGGTTATTCCAGTTTTTAAAAATTAATTTTTTTACATTTGCATCATGAAAGTTTTTTATTTTTTATTTCCAAATCTGTTTTCTTGGATGATTCTACAGTCACGAATATAGAGAATGGGATTGCAAGTACCTTTTTGAGCAGCATTTTCTGGAATTTAATAGAACAGTTACAGATCTTAATTATTTTTCTCCTTCTTTTCTATTCAAAGTTCCTCTGAATTCTAGTATTTTTAAAGGATTATAAAAATAGAATTTCATTGGAAGTGTGTTTATTTCTCTTATCAACTCCATCTAGTTACTTGAATTAAGTCAAACAGTGCTAGATGAAGATCTGCCAGTTTCTTTAAATTACACATTGCAGATTTTTTCCCCTAGTGACTCAAAAATTGATATTGCATTAATATCTTACCCGAGAGTAGTGTCAGAAACTGCAATGCTAAATCTAAAGAACAAGGTCTTTTCCATTGGATTCAACAATTTTCCATCCTGCATATAGGAAAATGTGAGTAAAATCTGTCTGTCTGTTATTCACTTATTGGCTAAACAGTAATGAAAGAAATTAGTAAAGAAACATGATTTTTTTTTCATTTTTTCATTTACATGGAATTATGTATAAGCTGTCACTCTGAGGAAAGTGGAATAACAGAAATTGGTCCATGTGGAGCAGCTCCTCTTTGAGGTTTGTTTCAGATTGTCAGTCCAAAATTCAGTTAAAATCTGGCAGAACACACTGATTTGCCAGAAGTGCTGTGCAGTCTCTGCTCTCTGGTTTCATATCCAGGGATGAGCCACAAAAGTTGCCTGAATTTTCATGTGGAAAAATTGGCTTGAGCTTCTCTCCTGAGATCTTGCTGGCAGCCAAGTGGATGCAGCTTCCCTACCCCCAGCCAGCTGGCCCACCTGGCAGTTTTGTGCTAAGATGTTCCCAGGGATTTGCTGGAAATGCTTGTTAGAAATTTACCCTGGAAGTGAGGAGGGGACAATGGTTGCCTTTTTTTTTTTTTTTTTTTTAATAGCACATATTTGTTGGTCTTTACTGGAGAGGATGCTTCCCAAGAAACCCAATTTGACATATGTATTCAAAAATACAAGAAACTCCAAGATGTGCCAGTAATAAGGAGCTTTTTATAGCAGAGAATACCTGGAGCCTTTAAAGAAATAAATAGCATTACCAGAAATAGCTGTAAGACCAAAACTTATTACTGATGAGCTGGAGGCAAGAAGTATGAATGTCTAACATTTTTCTGGACTTGAATATGACAATAAACATGTCTGATTATGAAGCAGTAGAATAAGACATACATTTCTGCCTGAAAAATAGAATTCAGTGAAGTTGATTTTTCTGTGGGGAAAAACAGGCTACTCACAGATTGTAAATTACATAATTATCTCTCAGATCATTGGTCTGTTAACAGAGAAACAAAACAAAAGAAAACAAAAAAATAGCCACTTAAAAGATTTCTCTCTGTAAACAGACAATTTTAAACTCAGCTGAGACAGATAAAGAATCACTGAAGCTCTGAAATGTATTTAATCAATTTTCTATCTCCTGCTGGCTATTATAAGAGACATGACTTAAAGGTAGTTCCTAAAGGTAGTTCATGTAAGGCCTTTCAAAGACTGGAATAAAATCTTTTTTATCCATATATTTCAGCATTCTCAGGAACAGCTATATCATTTTATCAAGATAAAATTCTTCTTGATGTAGGAAAGAAAGAAAAATCCTGATATACCAATAAGATTTGCATTTATGTGCTAGGCACTAATTTTTTTACCAAGTCCATTTATTTCTTTGTGTCTAACTATTTCTTTTGCATTTTTTCTCATGCACACGGTACTTTGGATTGCAAAACCTTGGAAGGTAAATGATGTGGCAGTATTGTTCCAGTACTGGCAACATGGCTTGTCTTTTAATTATTTGCCTTGTTTTGTTTATAAACAAGAAATTCTTTGTCTCTCAGTACAGGAAGAAATTACTTAAGGCAAACATTATTTACAGTTTTGAAATTTCCCACCACAGACAACTTCAGACATTTAAAATGGAAATTAAGCAATATATACTACAACCTATATCTAAATGCAATGCATACATATAAATACATTAGAAGAAAAAGCTATTTGGTTCAAATATTGAAATATTTATGCAAGATCTGAGATCTGGGCTTTTATTTTTCTTTATAAGTGTGCATAAACTAGTCATTTAGTATCCTAATCTCGCTGTGAAATTCTGCCATATCTGGAACAGCTTTTTATCATTACAAAGTTCTCTCTCTAAAATGACAGGAATCAGAGCAGTAAAAAATTATTACCAGTATAATGGTACTGATTTTCAGTGGAGAGCCTAAACTCAGTTCAAAATAATAAAATAATATTAAAGTTAAAAATCATGCTGTAATGTTTCTTACACATAATGGCAGACAAAAGGAGGGGAGTTTTGTTTGCTTTTGTTTTGGCTTTTTCTTTTTTTTTTTTTTTTTTTTTTTTTTTTTTTTTTTTGCAATTACTGGTCTCTATTGTTTCCATTTCTTAAAGTATGGGAAAGAGAATAGCACTATTAGTGTTTATAAATAAAATTTGGGTATGTCTTCAGCCTGATTTTCTCTGTTCCACCTGAACTGATAGAGCTGTAGACCTAACACATCATGGAGGTGAAATTACTTTCGTAATGAGAAAATGACAACATTTTAGATTTGCTAGCACAGCACACAGTAATTCTACATTGCCCTTAAAATGCTTTACCTTTCTAGCGAAACACTTTGCCAAATTTTTTGGTATCCCAATGTTTTAATGTTAAAAACATTTCAGTGTCTTGTGGACCAGACATCAATTTATACTGTATTAGAGAAAGTGTAATTAGGATGTTAAACTTCAATCAATAAAAATAAGTCAAAAACACAATAAAAATAATTACTAAAAAAATTAAATTGATTAACATGTTCTTAAAAGTATTAGTTAACTTTTCACCATAAAGACTTTCCTGAAGTTTGTACTTACCCATTATTTGGACTCCTCTCAGATTAATGTAAAGGATTTCTACTAAATTATTTTGAGGTTTAAGCTGAAGCAAAGGATATCATGGATATTTTCCATACAACAAACAGGATCTATGGTATGGCCTAAAATGGGAAAGTATAAAGATGAAATGTGTACTTTAATCTATAAGATTATGTTAGCATTCACAAGTAATATTTGCATGTGATAGAAAAAATTAGTTAATTAGAACTATCCATTTAGCAAACATGGTCCCATGGAGCTAAAATCAATGAGCCAGTGAAATTCCCCTCCCTGTTTGTTGTGTGGATGTTTGCCTGTATGTGCATGAAAACATATACACAAATATTCTTTCTAAACATTTGTGATTTAATTGTGTATTGATATAAATTATTTCTAATATTGGTTTAGTGGTTTTTCCAAATGCTGGCTTTGTAGGTATGGGAATGATTCAGATTAGTTCAACTCAAAAAAGCCATCAAGTTGATTTGGCTCCAGAGCACTTGGATGGATTTGGTAAGCAATTGCATTTGACAGTTATCCTGAAAAGATTTTAAAAATGGAGCAAGAATGCATTGACTTAGAAAAAAGCAGCTCATAACCCAATTAAAATAAATAGCATTTTTAAATAATAAAGTACTGATATTAAATAAAGGAATGTGGGAAAAGACAGGGACCAGAATTCACAATTTCATCTTGGAAAATGATGTGTTAAACACTGTCAGACCTAGCCTTGCCAGGTATAAATCCAGCTAACTTCACAGGCAGTAATGGAACTGTTCCCATCTGTCACAGCTAAAGAGCTATCTCTAAATCTTTTTAAGCAAATTTTCCTCTTTAAAACTTGTGCTGTCCAAGCACTTTTAAGTATGACTATCTGGGTAAAGAAATTTCTCAGACACAATAAGTTTTAATCAGGACAGCTCAAATTAATTGCTCAGATCAATTAAAGACTTTGCTTTATTGCAGATGGTTTTCTGACTCAGAACCATTTCTGCATTATGTGAAAAATTCTGTGCATAGTGCTTTGGTGACATTTTGGTTTTTGTTTGCCATCAGCAGCCAGTTCTCCAGAACAGTGCAGAAACTGTCCTCCCCCTTGTTATGCACAGGAGGCCAAAGTATAAATCTTGTGCTTTTCATCTAGAACTGGACTCTGACAAATTAATTCCAGGGCATCTCGCTCCAGCAGCTTAGGGTGAATATCCAGCAGTCTGGTCCACTAGAGATTACCATGCTGTTGGCAGAACTGGTAGGAGAGACCTTCTGCCCACAGCTCACCTGCTTCTCTAAGTCGTCTGTGAACCTCCTGTAATTTATTGTATAATAATGCCCTGAAATCCAATATAAGTAAGTTACAATAAATTATGATGCACCCAGTGAGCTGCTTGTCATAACTGCAAACTACATACAGGCTTCCAGGGAAAATAGTGGGGCTAGGAGGATGAAGGAACCTTTAAATCCAGTGTTTGAAGGGACTTAACACAAAATGGAAGGAGAGACTGTTTTGTGAATGACTTGAGAGCATAAACAGCAGAGGAAAGAACGATTTATGAAAGCACATAAAATTTACAGTGAAAGTCTATGGAGGCTGTGGAATAGTCATTAAAAAAAAGGAGAAATTATAAAAGTTACTGCATCTGATGTTTTAAAATTAGATTTTAGAAGATAATAGGGAAGGAAGAAGAGGCAAAGTGCTGAAAGGAGCAGTCTGAGTCCTTAATCCTGGGGCTGGCTGAGCTTCATTTATGCATCTTAACAGCAGTCACCCAGGCTGATCTAAATTACATTGGTAGCAACAGCTCCCTGAAGACAAGAGTTATGCTCTCTGTGTTGTAAGGCTGACAAGAGGAGGAACAAAAGGTTTTGAAATGAATGTTAAGTTCACCTAATTTAATTCAAATAGATTGGCCATTTGAGAAATGTTCTGCTCTCTCAAGGAGACTGGAAGTACTGGAACAAATTTCTGCTTTAATGCTGCTGCCCTCAGTAGAGTTGTATCAAGTTTAAATTTAGGCTGCACCAGAGAGAGGGAGAGGCAGAGTTCTTGTATTTTTCTCTGTGGATCATCAGTGCTGAGTTTATTCAGGGCTTTTGCTGGAAAAGGTTATTTCATATTCCTATTTATGTGAAAATATTTTATAATCTCTTTTTTTTAATATTTTCAGTATTTTTTTGAATAATTGCCTCAGGACATTTTATCAGAGTCTGGGAAGGCTTACAGTAGTCCAAAGCAAAAAATGAACAGTTCTATCTACAGGCCTGTTACTTCTCAGAGAGCCACCCATGCTCTGCAGCAGCTTTGTAGCATGTGCAGTGTAGGTGTAACTTTCCATAGGTTCAGAAGAAATAGTGATAAATTATCACGTTTCACTGCTAGAATAACTTGCAGAAGAAAGAACATATAAATGTGATTTTTGTGGGAAGAAATAGAATACAATTTGACACATATAAATTTTCAAAAGACACACTTTAGACAGCAGGGCAGGGAGGGAATTCTGCCCCTCTGCCCCGCTCTGCTGAGACCCCACCTGCGGGGCTGCATCCAGCTCTGGGCTCCCAGCACAGGAAGGACAGGGACCTGCTGGAACCAGGCCAGAGGAGGCACCAAGGTGATTGATGTGATGGAGCACCTCTCCTACAAAAAAAGGTTGAGAAAAATGAGATTGTTCAGCCTGGAAAAGAGAAGGCTTTTGGATGACCAAATTGCAGGGTTCCAGTACCTGAAGGGGGCTCACAAGAGAGATGGAGAGGCTATTTAGGAGGGCCTGGAGTAACAGGTCAAGGGGGAATGGCTTCAGACTGAGAGTAGGTTTATATCAGTCATTAGGAAAAAATTCTTTACTGTGAAGGGGCCAAGGCACTGGCACAGGTTTCCCAGAGAATCTCTGGATGCCCAATCCCTGGAAGAGTTCAAGGCCAGGCTGGATGGGCTTGGAGCAACCTGGTCTATTGGGTGTCCCTGCCTATGACAGAGGGGTTGTAACTGGATGGAACTGGCTTTATGGTCCCTTCCAATCCAGGCCATTCTATGGTTAGAAAGAAAAGTTAAGCAAAATTTATCAAATGGTCTTTACTAGATTGAAAATTATTTTTTACCAAAACTAGAGCATTTTTTTCTTTTGGAGGACAGCTTCTTGAATACCTGTTGGATCAGTGAGTTCATGAAAAGTTACCAGAAGTTTTTTAAAATGTTATTATCAAGGGTGGAGAAATGAGAAGATAACAGAAAGCTGATAAGATGCTCAAAAAAAGAGGGTAAATTGATTAATAAAATATTTTCTGATGGAATTGCAGAACTGGGGAAAAATTCAGTTTTAAATCTTGTTTTATTGTTTACAAATTTCAAGTGGTGCTTGAATAAAAATGATGGAAATTTCTCCACTGAATCTTGGCTAGCAGTAGCAGTCAAAGCAGAGGCAGAATATTTTAATCAGATAAGAGGAGTGGTGTGATTCTTCTTGCTGGAGGTTTAATAAAATATATTAAGACTGTATTAAATGCAGATAAGTGGAGAATACCTTTCCATATCTCTTGGAATTCAAAAACAGTTGCTAAGTAACCAAAGATCATATCCAAAATCTAGTTTCAATAGTGATCCATTTTGAAGTAATACTAACAATTGCATTTGTCCAAAAAGTATGATTTTCCTCATTCATTAAGTTTAAATTAAGAGAACATTCTGGTACATTCTGATACATTTTAGGTAGCAAAAATTGACCTTAAATCATTCCATATGTACAGTGGCCTTGATTATTTAAATCAGTAAAATTTATGGGTCAACGTTCTAATCAACAGTCTCATAAACATATTCGTTTTGTCTTGCAAATATGAATAAAAATTAGATTATCAATTAAGCACGAATCACATTTCTTCAGAGGTCAAATCTGTATCATTCATACTATCAACACCAACAAAGGGGAAAAGAATGAGGTGTGTAAATAGGTAGTAAAAGCGTGGGTACAATGTATTCAGATATTTTGGATATTTTCAAAAGATAATATTTAATTTGACAGGTGTAATAGAAATGGTAAATTATCTTAAGCAGGAATATGTAAGAGCTCTTAGGAATTCCAAAAGATTGGAAAATTGTGGCTGTAGGCTGCTATATTTTAGAGAAAGAAAGCAAGATCATTAGAACTAGATTTTCCTCACCTTCCATTTTCAGGAAAACACTGGAAAAAAAATTCAAGTAAACCAATCACATAGATGGTACATAGGACAAGAATATGTACCAATACAGATTTATCAAGAGCAAATGATGTTAAATCAATGTATTTTCTATCTGTAGGAAAGAAGTGCATGCTGTGTACCCTATGTATCTTGATTTCAGAAAGGCTTTTGATTCTGTTGCAGAATGTATTCTTTAGGAAGATAAGAAAATAAACCCAAGATAAAATCACTAAAATAAACATCTGGAAAAGAATACTCAAGGGGTACTTAATATTGTGCATTTTTAAACTGGAATAATACATAAATAATTCCTGAAAATTTTGTTCTGACTCTTGTACTATTTTTTTTAATTAGCCAACCAATAGAAAAGATTAGGAATACTCACTTTAGAGGTGCCACCCATTCTGGAAAGCTGGCAGTCCTGTAGGAGATGCGTTCAAATGTAAAATGATTCTGGCAGTCTGGAAAAATCAATTAAAAAACAAAAAAAAAAAAAAAAAAAACAAAAAAAAAAAACCCAAAAAAAACCAACAACAAGCAAAACATGGTTCAATATTTAAAAGTTTCCCCTTGTATCGACATATAATGAATTCTTACATTGTGATCCCTGCTCTGACTCATTTTTCTCTCCTATGATCTTGATTTTGAGGGATCTTATCACCTCAAAATTCCTGTCTGTACACAAAAGACCTGTAAGAAGGGAAAATGTTGAAAACTCAGTGGGACAGTATCATGTTGTTTTCAGAAAAAGTGGTGTGCTACTGACATGTGAAATGTGAGTTTGTCAGTAAAACATGGAGCATAACCTTTCTACAACACAGATCATAAATCATCTGCCCAGCTCTGGGAATACACTGGAATAAAAATTTAGACCTGCCAGTCAGTGAAAGGAGAATAGAAAATCTGATCAGTGATCAAGAGAACATGGCTTAAAATTAAATACTGGAACTTTGGAGTTTTTCAAGAGAAAAAGAAGACCTGAGGGAGGTCTTTATCTCCTTTATATAAATGTTAGTTAGAAGGAAAGAAAAAGTTGTTCTGTAGATTTCTGTACGTGCTATTATTACATGTACGAACTAGAGATATTGGTAGAAGTCCCAGTGCTGTTAGTCTTATTTCTGAAATTTGTCAGAAAGTGGCATTTGTCCCTGCAAAGGTCCTAAAAGATGCCTATGTTGAAAAGCTAGTACTCATTATACAAAATAGATTACTTATCTGTTCTTAAAAATCTTTAAAATTATTAAATTAAAGTCTTCTTCTCTTTAGACTCCACAGTAATGAGGGAAATGTAAAAAGAAATTTAGAATAATAGATTCCATCAAATAGTCATAAGGTGCAATTGAATTAGTTTCATTGAACTACACAAATTAACACAACCTAAGAAAATGTTAATTTAGAATTTTTCTGCTGGAATAGCCTTATATTAATGAGTACAAGTGCATGCTTGTTAATCTATTGCATTCCAAGAGGTTCATGCTACCAGAACTTGGACAGCAGTTTAGTAAAATGCCTGCTCACAAAATCTAATCAAGTGCAAGACCTCCAAACTGGGCTGCTAGATTAGTAATGAAAATGGCACTGAGCAGAAAAAGTGAAGATGTTAATCTTTTGAGGGGAAAATGTAAATAAACAGTAAAAACCTAGAAGAAATGCAGAGCAGATGACAGTAAAAACCCAGAAGAAAGTCACAGGGGAAGAATGGACCACTGAAGTTTCTCTGTTAAGGAAAGAAGCTTGCTCTGCTGTAACCAGCAGTTCTGCAACTCTTTGGAACCTCAGAAAGCTGGGGAGCTGTGAATTTGGCCCAATTTCCCCCAAATCGAGGAATTCAACTGGTCATGAAAAACCCATGTCCTTTCTAGAAAGCACAAATCCTGCTCACGTAAACAGGCCAGCTGTTATTTGCAGAGCTGGAAGAATGTCACCTGAGAATCCATTGAACCAAAAAATTAACTTTTGTGGGATTATGTGGGACTCGAGACATCTACCCCTGCAAAAGATAAAACTATCCACACACATGGATAGACAGGCAGAGATGCCATTTCTCAAAGACTAAATTATGCAGACTGATGATACAAAAGTGAGAATTTCCAGGATGGGTACACTGTAATTCCAGCACGGAAAGCATGGAGACATGCTGAAATGGGTACTACCCTAGTTATTTAAAATGCTCTGACCCTAATTTGCAATTCAGAAAACCTTCATTCTGAACATTTTTAAAATCTGCTGTCTATTCTAATTTAGAGAGTTCTTGAGGAATGATATGTAAAAAGCAATTATATTTAGAAAGAAAACATAAACATTATTTTAAGCATGTTTATGTCTTCCAAAAAAACTTGAGAGTATATACTTAATGTTCTCATAAACTTAAATATTTTACTATATATTTATAGTACAATTTAAAAAAGAAAAATATATGGTAAGAATAATTAGAAGATAATTGGTATTAGACACATAAACAAAAACCTTGCCAAAAATGTTGAAACCTGATTTTGATTACTTCCTTCACAGGAGCATAGATCAGGATCTACTCCACTCAAGTCAGAGAGATTAGATTCAAGTGTAAATTCAGGAAAAATTATATTTGATTATGCCTCAAGTTATTAACTATTCTGTAAAATTAGAGCAAATAGGATGGGAAGAGTCGTTCGCACCTGCTGATAGAAGAATTCTGTTATCTCAAGGCCTTCTTAAAAACCATTGACAGTAATTATAATCTTGCCAAGAGCTTTAGTGCACCTGGAATGATGTTTTCAGGAAGGAGATGCCAGCAAGATTAAGAATATGCACAAAAGTCAGAGCACTCCTACCATGAGGGGAATATGGCTCTCACATGTTTTTCCGGACTCTCTTCCTTGCATTTGCATTCTAATGCATGTATTTCATCAATGTGCAATTGTAAACATACCCTTCATAAAAATGACCTATTGATGGGTTCCCCAAAAAGCCTCTACTGCCTATAATGTGTAATTTAATTTCAATTTCTATCTGAAATTAATTATAAGCACTGTAAGACATCATAGAAAATTGCATTTTCTGTTTTGCTTTTTTTTTTATTAGTGGCAATAAATTCCTTATTATTGTTTTTGAATTATGTTTATGGTTTTGCTGATATGAAACTTCAACTGATAACAGTAGTGAGGCAGCAATAAGTAATGTGAAATATACATGAATGCACTTATTATTGGTTTATGATTAACCATAAAAAACACCAGGATTTTGAACAGCTTATCTTTTTCTAACATCCATTATAGTGTCTCCAAGGCTTGGTATTTTATATATTAGTTAAAATATATGCTGCTCTTACCATGAATAGAAATTAAAACTACAATTTATTTACAAGACACTTTTATAGCCATATATATGTGTACTGCTGGTCATAACCCTGTATGAAGCTGAATGAAAAAGATTTGACTGCAAAATATGTTACCCCTGATATCATATGTTTTGCTACAGTACTGCATAAAATGCATAAAAAACGAGTCACTTCCAATGCCCATGATATTTCTAATATATAGAGGAATATATTTTTCATTTGTATAACTTCTTTCTTACTGCAGCTTTTTCAAGCTTTATGTTAAGAACTTGGCTTTCAGAATATCAAACATAATATTTTGCCAGAGTGAGTTTTCTTTGTGTTTTTTTTTTTGTTTGTTTGCTTTGATTTGGTTTGGTGTGGGGATATTTTTTGTTTGTTTTTGTTATTTTTCTTTGTTTTGGGTTTTGGGGTTTTTTTTTGTTTGTTTGGTTTTGGTTTTTTGTTGGTTTTTTTTTTTTTTTTTTTTTTTTTTTAATGGCTTTTATTGCAGCTCCAACTACTCTCATGGCTTTCTTTTCCACTTTCAGATAGCCCTAGGCTGAAAGAAAATCTAAGGTCAGGCTTTTCTCTCATATTGGGTAGCTTGACATGGTTTCCAATATCTGATATACTTCAACACTAAGGAAGACCCAAGCTCCTTAGCTTTAAAGTTCAGTAATACTTGAAAGAAAGCCCTAAGGCAAATACCAGATTCAAAGAAGTTAAATCTGTTCTGGATAGGTGAAGCAATATCCCATAGCTACCAAGGGAGATTTAATTAATAAAAACATTTTAGCTCCCTATTCTGCACCAGAATATCTTCTCATGATCTTTGTTAAGAAATTTAATGTATTAGCAGTTCAAATTAAATCCTTTATTCAAGACATAACTTCTGTTTAGTATACCAGCTTGGGTATTTTTTGAATTTAAAAAAAAAAAAATTATCCACTGTAGAGAGAAAATAGTTGCAGCTGAATGCCTAAAAAGCCCCTCAGATGCTGGGAGAAGAGATATAAATCAGAAAAAGAAGGAAAATCATATCTCTCAAAGTGCTCTGTCCTTTACAAAGCATACTGTTACTCTGCTTATCCTCTTCAAGTCAATGATCCTTGAAGTCTAATGTAGTTTCTATTTTTTTGTAGAAATTGCTGAATTTCTGCTTGTCCATGACAGAACACCACTCTTGGGGGAAAATAAATAAATAAATAACATATTAAATTTATCCACATGGATAATGTTGGAATAGAGTCAGTTATCCAAAAAGAAACTTCATCTGAAATACATCCATTAGGCAATTCCACATTTTAGTGTTAAAGTAGTTCTGTTTGCACACAAATCTACAGAGAAAACCATCAAAATGTGAAAACAGAATTAATTTTTTCTTGTTCTCCAACTTTTTTTGCTGCCTATAATTTATTCTTCTCCAGATTGTTTTTTCTTCTGCCTTTGTGTCCTCAGTTTATCTGTTGGCTTTATAATCCATTTAGTTTTGCTTGTTTATTCTCTTCTCTCAGAAAAGTTTATCGGTCTTTTCTGAGTGTCATGTTAGTAGATTCTTCCAAAAACACATAATCAAAAACATTTTATCATGATGTACCAAGGACTGAAATTTCTGGAATATGATGAACAGTCTCCAAGACTGAATGTAATTATTGTAATTCGTGTAATTACAATAGGATCATTTACTTGGTTTGCTGAAGATATTTTCACAGGTAGAAATATAAATTCCAAATTTCTGCCTGCACCATTTTTTCTGCAGATAAATACACACACTTTCAGCTTCTATCAATAACAACTTCAGCACTGGACATTTCTTTGGGGCATAATGACCGTTTCCAGGGTTGTGGATCATTGGCTCCTAGGAGGTTGTTAATTCTCAGAAAAAGCTCTGTTCCTCTGCTTTTATTGCTTAAATATATTGTTTGTGGAAATATAAATACATGAGAGAAAAGCAAGTTACCAGCTGAGCAGAAACTGATCTGGCTCAAATTGACTTTATTTTATGCTTGATGGCTGGATGTTAACAATCACATCCACTGCTTATCCTTAATTTATTAAAATTTATAAAAGTAAAAGACTGCCTTTTACTTTTCTTTATAAAGGACCTAAAGATGAATTATCTTGAGTGCATCAGTTGTACCTTTGCATGATTAATTGAATAAAACCCATGAAAATTCACTTTTTAAACAAATACAAATTTCAAGTAATGTATGATTCTGGCCTTTGTTGCAATATTAAAAGACATTAATCCTTTAGATAAACTGAATCATGACATTGTACTCAAAAATTTGTGGTTTTTCACATATAAAAAGTATTTCCAGAAAAGTCCAAAATATATTTTTTAGTCTCGGATAACAACTTGTACTCAGGAAGTTGTACTCAGCAACAACAAATATTTCTGACCCAAAGACTCTTAACTTTTTCAGTTTATTACAGTGTTACTGATTCTGCCAGTATTCTTTCCTCACCATATAAATCTAATTCCTCTCAGACAAGTTTCCTAATTAAAAGTAATCTTTAGTGCAAACACAAAAAGATTTTCTTTAGCTACCCTTTCTCTTTGTGCAGAGGAGAAAAAATGTGATGATGCACATCGTCTATCTACCTCATATGTCTAGTGACAGAAACATTAATTCCAAGCACATTTCAATTTCAAGCCACTTATTTGCACCCTGTTAGTGCATGAAGAGCAATATTTCTGTGGAATTATGGTGACATCAAGTGGCTGGCTATACGATCCCTGCAAATATATGGATATATGCTCCAGAGATTGGAGAAGAAACCAATACAGGGAACTACCATTAAGCAGTTTTACCTCTCTGAAATATGAATGAACTTCCAGTCAGTTCCACGTGATGAATTGAAATCTTAATTTTAGGTGTATCATCCAGGTGTGTATCATTAAATGCCATTGATGAAAATCAAACCATTGTATTTCTTCCTTGAGACAGAGTTCAAAGGCAAGAGACTGATGCTGAGATGAAAAGTGGTGCCCAATAACAAATCATCCAAAAGGTTCTCCTTTACCTTGTGTTAAAACACTTCTTGGTGACTCAGTCAGTGGCTGTGCACTTGTTAGGAAAATAGAGCAGCTCAGAATGATCTTCTGATAGGATTTTGGTGATTGAGTTAACAATTTAATATCTACTGCTTTAATTGCATCTTCTGGTTTAATGACCACAGCCTCATAAATGTAACAAATGAAGTTCAGTTTGTTCTACAGTAGGTTGGCTTCTTTAACATTCTCTCTTGTCAAAATTTCCATTTTCAAACCTTGCCATGCCATGACTGGTTCATGAATAATGAGTATGAAAACATATTTTAAGAGTCTTCAATGAGTGCATTTTCTTCACCAGCTTCTTTTTACACTCACTTTCCTAATGGGATGACTTCTCCATCTCCTTTCCTACATCTCTTCCTTCCGTTTGCTATCCTCAGCCTCTCAAAATTAACTCTATCACTCACCATCCTTTTTCCATGTCACATCAGAACTTGTTCCCTGCTTCAAGGCTTGAGTCCACTTGTTTTGATGGCCTCCAAGAGAGATTAGCTGGGGAATAAAGACTCAGTATGAAATCAATAAAAGATTACTGTTGACCAAAGAGTAACTACAGAATTCCAACTCATCACAACATTGCCAAAATGGTAGCTGAGAAGCAGAGAGAAAATAGCGAATGGAGTCTGTTTGAATTTAAATATACTGATACAAAAATTCCAATTAAAGTCTATTTAATACAAGTGCAGTTTAAAGTAGTAGCTGCATAATACTGACCCAAGTAGTAGAAAAGATGTCATTCATCTCCTTCCTTCAGTTTAATGAAAGCCTTTGGCATCTTACTTGACTAGTCCACATTTTCCCATGTATTGTAATGACTTCACATTTATAAGGGAAATAGATTTACCTGAAAGGACTATTTTATATATATATACATATATATATATATATATATATATATATATATATATATATATATATATATATATGCACACCTATATACTGTTTTTGGGGGGGGGGTTGTTTTGGGGGGGGTTTTGTTTGGTTTTTTATTTGGGGTTTTTTGGGTTTTTTTTTGTTTTGTTTTGGTTGGTGGTTTTTTTTTTTTTTTTTTTTTTTTTTTTTTTTTTTGTTGTTCATCTTCTTGTGTGATCCTCAGAAAGCAAATTATTAGCTCTGGTACACTAAACCTTATTTACAAGATTAAGAGATTAAGATGAAAATTTAATTTTAGTAAGTAGAGAAAAAATCTGAAGTGTATATTCTTTAGTGGGGACTCTCATGAAAATAGTATGTATAAGAAGCTATTTGGGGCAAAAATCACATGGCTTCATTGCTCTGGAAGATGCACAAAATAAAATACATTAATCAGTCTGCTCACAGGACTATTTAAAGGAGGAATCCCATTAAGTGCTTAAATTGATTTACTCTTCCCTCCCCCAAAATAATAAAATAAAATTCCTCAAGTGTCTATTAAATCAGATAATAAATAAGGATGGGTAGGTAAAATCCTTGGGGAAAAGAAGGACCTTAAGGCCATCTGATTCATATTTCATACCTCTTCTATTTCTCCATCTTTTTTCATTCTTCTTGAAATTCATACATATACAATGCCATAAACTAGTGTTGGTTTGGATTCAATTTATTTTACAAAAGAAAAAAAATAGAGAAAAAATCATGTGAACTGATGGCGAAATAGTCTAGTGAAATAATTTTTATTTTCATTTATATTCACTGCCATGTCTCTGCACTGAAGTTAATGCATTTTCCCTGAAAGGTAATTCATTTCAATATAAATCAATACAGTATCTTTGAACTAATGCCTTCCAGAGATGCCATGTTTGAACAAAGAGTGGTATATTTGTGTAAATTGCAAATTTTATTAGTAATTGCACCAAAAAAAGGGTGCTTAGAAAAATACTTTTGCTTCTAAACAATATAGACTGTGAACACAAATAATCCACATTTTGTCTTGCTGTTCTGTTTTGATATTCAGGGTTATTATAAGTTTTGACATAGAGGAGGGAAGGGAAAAGCTATTTATATATCTAAATACAACTGGGTATAGTTCTTGCCTAAGAAATGAATCAGTATTTTTTGTGAAAGGAATGTCTACTTTTTGAGGTGGTTTTCTTTTATTCCATACCTTTCAACATAGCAGGGAAGACTGTCCCAGGGTGGTACCAAGAACATAAAAATCCACCTTGTTTTAAACTTGCATTTCCTAACCTGCAAAACAAAGCCTCCCAAATATCACTTAAGTGGTGGGTGCGCATATGAGAAGAGAGTGTTTTTTGTTTAGTACAAGCCAGTAATGTGTGGGGTCAAAAAAGAGGCAGATGAGCCCTGATTTATAAAATATTTGACTGTCATTCTCAAGTTCCTCTTGCAAATAATCTGAAAAAGTTTTCTTTTGAGCAGTGTTTTTCAGTCTGAAAATTACCATCCCCTCTAAGGGATCAAAGGGATTATGAAAAGCTGGAAAATGTCACATCTGTTGACAGTTGCTCTGTTCTTTCAAGGGAGCTGAGGAAAGCAGCGACTGTCTTTGCTGGCTGAAAATACCTTCATGGGTAACAGCCTTGGATTGCTGGCAGTAGTTTGGCCTCTTTGTGGCAGGAGGTAGAGGGGGCTGGCTTTTCTGCCTGGTTTGGGTTTGTTTTGCTTCCCTGCTTTGGAGGTCACCAAGATGGGTGGTTGGAGCCAGTTTGGTCAAGTTTAACATGGCTTCAGCTGAATGGAACTGGTTTGAACCAATTTTATCTGGTTTGATCCTATTAAAATTGGTTGGAAGCAGTTGAAACCAGTTTAGTCTGGTTTAAATTGGTCCAAATCAAGTTGATCTGGTTTAAAGCAGTTAGAACTGGTTGGAACCAGTGTAGTCCAGTTTAAAATGTTTATGACAGTTTGGATCTGGTTTGAACTGATTTTATCTGGTTTAAATTGTTTGGAACCTGTTTGATCTGGTTGGAGCCGGATTTGTCCAATATGAACTGGTTTAAAGTAATTTAAACCAGTTTGAACTGGTTTTATCTGCTTTGATCCAATTTGAACTGCAGGAACCAGTTGGAACCAGTTTTATCTAGTTTATGCCAGTTAGGACTCCTTAGAACCTGACTGAACTGGCTTGATCTGGTTGAAACAGGTTAGATTTGGTGTAGACTGGTGGAAACTGGTTTAGCCAGTTGGAATGAATTTAATTCAATTTAAACTGGTTTGATGTGGTTAGAACCAGTTGCAAATGGTTTGAACCAGTATTATTTGGTTTGAACCAGTTTTAAACACGTTTGAACCTGTTGGAACAGATGGGGACCAGATTGATCTGGTTTAAACTATTTGGAGCCAGTTTGATCTTTTGGAACCAGCTTAGTCCTCCCGCAGAGTAGATGGCAACGGCATTCCCATTTCCTGAGATGTCTCCATGAGGGTAAAAGGACCAGGACAGACACGTTACCTGCCTAAGGGAGCATTCTACCATCCTTTTTACTGCTGACTGTCATACAACATTCTTATGCCAGATATGTTCCAAATGACGGAATGACCCAACTTTATTTTCCTCAGATGTTTTGAAAGATCACACAGACCAAACTTTAGGAAGCTGGTCAGCTCCTCACGTAGGGCAGTCACCCAGATTCTCAGGTGTGTGTTTCCTCCACCTTTCTTTTCATCCTGTTATCTCCTTTAACCCACACTACAGCCATCATCCTTTCTTGAGACAAAGCACAGGGATGCCAATGGGAGATATATTAAACATTTTACTGTAATTAACTTTTTCCCAGTACTCTATTTTTTCCTATCGCTCTATATTTCTGTGTCCAGTTCATTGTATGAATAGGTATTGATCTTTAAATATAAAACCTCTAAATCTTTCAGTATGCTTTTGACAACTTCCTTATTTATTAATTTTACCGGGTTTTTTTTAGAAGCCAGGAGCACTTAACACAGTTCTTCCTTGAGAAATCATTAAAATATGCTAACTAAGGTAAATGTGTAAGAAAGAATGCAGACATTTCTAAAGGTTATGATCTATGACAACACTTCTTAGCTTTAAAGTTACTTTAATTGAATTAATTGTAGCATTGAAGAAACTGAAGAACAAAGAGAGCTCTGACTCTGAATGTATTAAAGGGAAATAACTGACCTTTTCAATATGTTACATTTTGATTGGCAGTCCTTTCTGTTGAAGCTCTCTTAATAATAATTTTTAAATTATTTTTCCCCATGAAAAGTAAGGTAGGTGTGTCAAAAAGCTGAAGTACAGCTGAGATAATTGGAAATATCCAAGAGTGGAAGTATGCAAGTATATGTGAACACTACCTACCATAATTCAAGGGATGTCAGCAATGGGCGAGTTCATTTTGTTGGCAAAGCTTCTGACAAAAGGAAAAAAGCTAGAGCAAGTTAAACTTAATTTTTCGTATCAGAATCATAGAGTCATAGTGTGGTTTGGTTTGGAAGGAGCCTTAAATAAAGAACATCTCATCCCAACTCCCTGCTATGGGTAGGGACACCTTCCACTAGTCCAGGTTGCCCAAAGCCCAATCCAACCTGGCCTTGAACACTTTCAAGGGACGGAGCAACCACAACCTCTCTGGGCAACCTGTTCAAGTGCCTTACTACTCTCACAGCAAAGAATTTCCTCCTAATATCTAGTCTGAACCTACCATCCTTCAGCTTAAGGCTACATTCCCCTTTGTCCAATCCCTACATGGCCTTGGAAAAAGTCCTTCTCCAGCTTTCTTTAGGTCCTGGAAAGCTGCTATAATGCTAATTTCACACTTACTTTGGTTTGCAGGATCTTAAAGAGTTTTCTCCAAAAAAGATTGTTCACTGCTTTTTACATAAGAATAAAATCCAATTGCAGTAAACTCCAGGTTAATTATTAACAGATCTGTCTGAGAAGCAGAGGTGCTTTTTTTTTTTTTTTTTTTTTTAGTACTTTAACTCAGTAAGATTTAATCAATTTTCTCAAAAAAGCAGCAGGAGTTTCACATGTCATGGTATTACCTGAGGATATGAACTTGTCTTCTACCTCCTTTACCTTCATTACTGGGAACAGGCTGTTCCTGTTTTACATTTTGCTGTATTCTGTCTCTGTAGATCCATGATCCTATGTTACTGGTTCCAAGGTGCCCTGATCTTTCTGGGTTTCCTGGCCCCTCATTGTTACATGATTTATGTATCAAAAGTAAGGTAAAGGGCCCTCCCTCAGCCTAGGAAAGTTAGTGCTTTCTCCAATGAAGTTTAGGTAAGACCTCAGGAATAGGTCTCACAGCATGCTACAGCTGCTAAGGAAAAAAAAAAAATCCAGGTGGCAAACTGTCTTTTCAACCTCTGCATTGCTTTTCTTATTTAGCTTTTACTGAAAAACTTTACTGCTGAAAAATTTTCAGTTTCAGTCTTTCAAAATCAAAACGAACCATAAGCAGGCACTGTGAGAATTCCTGATGTTTACTGATTTATTGAAAAGACCAAATTTCACTTTACATGCAAATCTTCCCTAAACCCTGAGAGGTTAGGATAGGTATATTCTTACACAGGCAGTATCTCTTTGTATAATGCTGTAATTCTATGCAAAACCAAAGCAGAAATTATTTTCCTTGTACAGATTAAAGCATGCTTGAGGCAAAAATCTGGGCTTGTTTTCAGCTAGTGAAGAATTTGTTTGTAGACTATGTAAGAACCACATTTCTGGCCTACTGCTGCATCTCTAACCTCCTGTAAATTGTTTATAACAAATACTCTGATTTTCAGCTTTGATATCTGATCTTTATTTACTCCATGAGAAGTTAAAATGTCAGTAAGTGTTTTGAACTAGCTCAGCTTAATTTACTGATACTTCATTTCACATTATCAAAACATTCACAAAAAGCCTCAAAACATGCTTTTAACCATGTAAGAAGAACAAATAAATTGTAAATAATTTCCTAACCTCTTTTTAAATTGGCTGCCTTCTGGACTTTGGTTTTCTAAGTACAAAAACACTTCAAATTCAGCACATCACCAGATCACTTTAACCTCTTTGAAAATGCATTTCAGAAGCCTTGATGGATCTCTTGCTCAGCAATTGGCCTTGGGAAAGTATACACTTCATGGTAAGCCAAGTGCCACGTTCTGTAATCTGTCAGAAAAGGAACAGCAAGTGTAATTGGAGGTTGAAACACATCATTTAGCATTGTGACATTATTTGTGAATTTGGCTCTGTGGGAGAGATTTTTGTCATGCATATGGTTGATATTGATGTGAGGTTATGAATGTGGCTGGCTGTATCCCCAGTTTCGGAGGAGTTTTGAAGTATAACTTAACTTCTCTGTTACATCTCTCTATGCAACCTTTTGAGAGTGAAGCTGATAACACCTCCTGCATAGGATGCTCCAACAGATTGAAGGTTGTGATGCCTTCCCAATTGTCTACAAAACAATCTGGGAGGAACCTAGCTTCACTTTTATTAACCCCAGAGGTCTCTCCCTTTCTTTGATTTTCCAGTCTATATCTTTCTTCAGCTGTCCAACTAAATTGACAAAGCACAGAGTCCAGTTCCATGTAGCAAGTGTCTTTGTAGGAATCTCTTTAAAAGCTTTAGCACTTAAGAAAAATCAATAGCGCTTATGATGTCTTGCAGGTCTCTCCTCTCCTGCACGCTAAATTCTCATCAGCCTGTTATTAACTGTTGGAAGAGGACAGTAAACATTGCATTTTAAAAGCACTCGTGTGGCTTTTCACTTGAATAACATTGCCTATCCTTCCTTAATGAATTTAGTGGAACTGTGTTGTTGGTATATTTAGAAAGAGAAAGAAGAGCTGTGCAAAATGCATTGCAGGTATGGAGCCAAGTATATCTATTATATACAAGTCCTCCAGGTTCATTGAAATAAAATGAGCCCATAGAAATATTCATATTTTTAATACCACTTCAGAGTATAAATAGCCATAAAGATTATCAATTATACCTTTGTCCAAATATACTTGGAGAAAAAAAAATTTAAAAAGCCCTGGAAGATCAACCTGTGATTTATCTTATGGTTTCTAGACGTGTGGAGTTACTGTTTCTTGGAAAGAGTTCTAGAATAATTGGATTTGGACTCTGTTCCTCATAACAGGAATTAAAAACAAAGGGTTCTACATCAGGAAGGTGAGTAGGTTTACCTGCTATTCACAGTTCGTAGTCTCTGCTTGTTTGTTCTGTATGTCCTTTGCATTTCTATATGAATTATAGGCATTTTTTAAAGACAGAGAAAGGATGATTTTCTTTTTTTCCTTACTGTTGTATTCCAGTGGTTATAATAACAATGTAGAGTACAAGGATCCTAGCTGCAATCCCCCAATTTGCTTAATAGCTTCAAGCGTTCATCACTACAGAGACTGACCTAATTAACAGGGTACTGGCCACTTTAGTAGTGCTCATGCACCTGTGAAAGGAGTGGGGGGAGGGATTTCCCATGCTGCACGTCAGTCATTTTCCTTACATAAAATGAATTCAAGATTCTTTTATTCCAGAATGAGAGTGCAAACATATGTATGATTCTGTAGCCTGGGGATGATGGCATTTCGTGAAAAGGGACAGGTTTTGATCGTGCAACATTTCTGCATGTTTGTAATCATCCGCAATGATTCCACAATCTTTGGAGATGAGCCTGTAAACTAAGCCCACATCTTCCAGAATTAGCCTTGCACATCATGCTGGAGACAATCACTTAATTAATCTTGATCTAGATATATTTACTTTTCAGTTTAGTGAGATGGGAGTCATTCTTCCCAAAACAGTTTGGTGCTCAGCTTATATTTTGCCAGTATGAATGGGGAAGGTTAAAACTCACTGGGCATGAATCCAAGGCTCCTGCAAGGGCGCTGCTCTGTCCTCACCTGGTAGTGGAGAGGCCAGTCTGCCTCTATTGAGTTTTAAAGAAAACTTTTTTTATGAGGCCCTATTTTAGTAAAAAACACCTGTCAGAGTAACATGCATATCCTCAGAGGAGACAAGGAAGGGAAAAGTCCAATTTTCTGATACATAGTGGTCTTTCACTTGCAGCCCCAGGCCCTGGATGATGCATACAGCAAAAGTACATTGGGAGTCCTGTCTGTTCAATACCTACAGCACCATTGCACTTTATCACTTCACCAGTCACGCTGCTGCAAGAGATAGTCTGTACTTTAAATCTGGTAAGGACATAAAATAAAAAAAAAAGAGTCCTTTAAAACAGATTACAAATATTTACGTTGGCATAAGTGAGAGATTTGAAGAAATGGCCCTCTATATGATAGAGAAAATACATATTGAGCAGGCTTCACAACTGAGGAAGCTGTAAAATTGAATGACATCTTTCCATTTATTTATAGCTTAAATCTAGCATTTTTGCTGTCAAATTAAAATATCGGGTGAGTTCTTCTGCATCTGCTTCCTGTAGTGCGACATATCTTTTCTCTGGCTCATATTACTTTTATTATCAACATCAGCAATCTTTTACCCTTTTTAAGCAGAAAAATTAGTAGCATTTCAAAATTACTATGGAAAACCAGAGTTTTCTGGCATTTCCTATACTAAAGAATGTAATATGAAGCAACCTCAGGAGAATTCTGGGCTTGTATGTACGAAGGATTGTGATCTTTCTGTTTCTGGTCACCTTTGCTGCTCTACAAAGACTTTACTTTGACCTCAGTAGCTCAAGGTTCTGTCTCTAGTTCCATCCTATGTCATCTCATTCTTTCATATGTAATGTGTAAAATAAATCACCTTACATTAATTTTCATCTATTCCATATTACCTTCCAAAGCTTACAATGTTCTTTTTTACTGCTCCAAGTTTTCACACATGCCTCTGATATTTCTGACCATCTCAGTTTCAATTTAAGATAATTTTACAACAGTATCTTAAAAGAAGCCCAAAACATTGACTTGTTCTTCTTTATAGAAGTCATTTAAATTGTAGGCACCCTAGATAAATCTCTCCTGTGACAGAATATAAACATTAACAATTCTGAACCTGTAAAAGAAATATAACCACACAGCTAGTAAGACAGAACTGGGAATCAGGAAAGGCTTGGCCTTAATTACTGGTATTAAACAGCCACAAAGTCACCTAAAGGTTATTCTTGTGACTTAGATGAAAAGAAAAAAAAAAACAATTTTTTTAAATATACAAAGCAGCACTTTAGGGGAAGAATTATACACTAAAAAAAATAAAGTGGATTGCAATATCTTAAACCATACTTCACTGTGACCAGTTAAGAAAATGAAATCTATTCAACAGATTCAAACCAATTTCTTTAGAAATCAAAATCCCAGTATACGCTTAAAATCCATGCCCAGCTGTATTGATTTGGATACTTTCTTTTGCTATCAAAATGACTTTGCTTTTCATCCCAAAAAGAAACCTTGTGTATATCAAACGAGAAAAGAATAGACACCTCTCAAATTCTACATAAAAAATTCACTGTTTATGAACACAGTTTTATTACTTCTACCTGCAGTTTTTAAGCCTAAAGAACTCTCATTTTTCAAAAGGTGTTAAGAAAGTCTGACTTGCCTCAGGTCAGAGTAGATAATTGGAAAAAAATAAATCTTGCTTTCTCTGCTTTGTCTCATCATATTTATGATGCATGGCCATGTTTATTTTTTATACTTCTTATATTTTTAGTATTTTAGAGACTACTATAAGGTAGTAGATTTCTTCAAAATTCATATTTTATACAAGAATCATAGTCACTGTGAGTGTGCTATGAAAAGACCTTTTAATGATACAGATAAATATCCAGAAAATGAACTTTTCATCCCTCTTGAAACAGCTTCTAAAAATTACCTGTAAAACAAAAGATGGGATAGGGTGTTTTTTTCTCACATTCATGCCCAGTATCCACATGAACACACAATTTAACATGATGGGTAGTTTTTTTTAAAGGAAACTGAAGTACATAGCTGAGGCATTAAAGCAAGGATCTTTGAGGACTATTGGCCCATGTCCAATGATAAAAACATGTATATCATTGTTTTATGAGTGGTAGTGAGTAAATAAGTAGTCTGAGAAACAAGAATAGGGTGTTTTCTTCATATTTATCATTCATCTGGTTTTAATGGGTTAATTGCATATATAGGTAAAGGTCAAAGCCATTTTAAATTATGGGCAAACTTGCAAACTGATTTTAAAAAAGAAAGATTACAATTGGACAGGAGGATTTTAAGCTTGCTAATATGTCACTGGGGAACATCAGAAACTGTGACACAGGATAATTTGAGAGAGTAAGCCATGTATTGTTTCCCTTGGTGTTAAGGTATAATATAAGCTTTTTACAAAAGCTTATCTCAGTCATACTGAAACAAGTTGGTCTGCATCTTTTCCAGTACAGGAGATGTGAGTTCTCCAAATAGCTTTTCAGTAGGATGTTTTATTTGCAATAGTATGTTGTACTTCAGGAACTTCAACTTATCTCCTTCCCAGTGCCGGACACTGCATTTCCTTTACAAATGCTCAGGTTAAACAGAAGTCGTTAACCTTTGCTCATCCACAGATCTTCTAATCAGATCAAGAGCTGACCCAAAAAAAGAAAAAAAAAAAAAATACCCACCCAAAACCAAAAGAGGAAAAGCTCCAAAAAACCACACAGTGGACAGAGAAATGAAGTCCGTTGGGAAAACCTTGTTTGCCGTCATCTGCCACTGTTCTGCCCACTCGGATGGGTAATCATTTTGCAGTTTCTCCAGCTATCTTTTGCCCTGTGGGAGAGATGACAGTGCTTTTCATCCAGTCTACAAACTAGGAAAAACCGTGGTCAAATATTCACAACTGCCAACTTCAAAGCAATTTTTCCATGGCAACCATACCTCAAAAGGCTGGAGTTGTAGAATTTGCCAATTAGCAACTCCAAAGGGGGCCATTAGCTCCTTCAAAAACACAACGGACACTGTTTTTAATCACCATTTGTTTCCAGCCTTACAGCAAGCACTTCATGAACACGAACCATGCAAGTGCAAGGCTGACTACTTAAAAAGAAGTTGATGTTGCATGAAAAGAACACACATCAAGCTACGTTTTTTAATAAATAAAGAACAATTATCCTCAGTAAATCATCGTCTCTAATTTATTGTTGTTTAATTAAAGCAAGTGGTATTTTCTCATTATTGCCAGTGGTAAACCATGCATAACAGCCATGGAATTTACAGTCAGTAGGAGTCCTTAGTTATTATTGCTGCTTGGGAATGAACAAGTACTATAAAGCAAGGACCAAATGCATAAATATGGACCTGTAGAATAGCCTGCCTAGCTGTCTAAGACCTCTATTCATAAAGAGAGGACATACTGGAGAAAATAAAAATATGAGATAAGGAAAGTACAGAAATAAGAATTTGGCTCCTTAGCTTGTAAAATCTTTCTGACTCCACTGAAGTCTCTGGGAAGTTGTGTCATTATCTGTCATGAAGCCTAGATCTATATTGATTTAAGATTATCCTATAAATAAAAAGGAAAACAGATCTTTTAATTAAAAAAAAAAACTCCTATATTTTCACTCTTTTGAAGTAATTATTTCTCTATTCACACATATGATGTGCCATGTCCTTTAGAGGTCACATGTATTTCAGCAAGAAAAGAGAAACATGAACTTCACCCACTCATTTGAAAAGGATGTCGTTTGTGAAGCCAAATTATACCCATTACTACCATTAACAGTCTATAACAGCTAACTAATTTATCACTTACCATTCTGTCATAAAACCCCAGTTATCGTGCTCATCTTGTGTTGCTGGAGGTGTTCATGTCACTTTGACATCTGGTGCTCCACACAGCAGAGAGACATTTTCTTCGATGCAAAATTGAGATCATTTTGAAAGAAATGAGGCACACAGGATGTCACATGAAACCTGCCTGAATGTCTCTCTCACAAGACACAATGTGGTCAGGGCATTGCAGGCTATGATGCTGTGCAGTGCCTGTGCTGGTCTGCTACATGAGCCTGTAAAAAGCAGCCCAGACTCCTTGACAAGAGCAGGAGAGATGTCAGGGCCAGCTGAGCAATCACCTGAATAAGAACAGGAGTCTTGACAGGTCAGGACAACCACAAGAGCAAAGTAAGATCACTTTTAATTTAAAGATTATTTTCACACACACACGTATTGTCATCTGTCCAGTAAAAGCCTAATGAATTCATAGCTGGCTTGTCAGAAATGGTGCTAATTGAAGTTTCTAGTACTCCTACTTGAATAATTCCAGTCTCTTAAAAAGAGGTTCAGTGGCTCTGGAATTCTGAGGACCAAACCGAAATAAATAATGCTCCTTTTATTATCTCCTCTAAGTAAGGCAGAGATTTCCATTATGATCTCCTCAGATGTTATTCTCTTTGCATGTGCTTGTTTAGAGTCCATATGAAAATGAGCTACATGCTTGTTGCTCACACACTTGGAGAGAAAGCTAATGAAATTTCATGGCACTTCAGTTGGACAGAAAATGCAAATTTCCTTGTGCATTCCCAATTAGCATTTAGCCTGGCTTCACAGAGGAAGAGATACTATTGCTAGTCCAGGCCACGGGGTTATTTTAAAATATATTTCTTATGGGCAAAGCCTCATGATGTGCCCTTTCTCTAAAGCTGACATCTGGTGCTGGAGTCAACAGCTATGAGTAGGGAAATGATGGAATCATAGCAACATACTGGCTGGACATTGATGCCTAAGGAGAAAAAAAAAAGGAAAGGAAAAAAAAAAAAAAAAAGGAAAGTTTTCTCTACTGAAGGTGTATAGAAAGTATTTGATTGCTAAATGAATGCTTTTCACAGTGCCCTGGCTTAACTGCACTTTGTGTTAATATATTAATGAGGCCTTGTCCATATAAAAGCAGGAGGAAGACTAACTTTCGAGAAAGGTAGAAATTGTCTTACAAAGGCTTCCTCTTAAATGCAGTTCTTAAGTCATGTGAGCTACTGCCTCTGAGAGAAGACTAAAGAAATTCTTAATAAAAGAGAAGAAATAGATCAATAACCTCTTTTTTGAAAGACCAGATTGAAAAAGACAGCATAATGAAATTTTTAAACAGAAAAAAAAATACTACATCATCTCTTTTTTTGACACATACAAGATGTTTTTAAAAGCGGCAGTATGGAAAAAACTATCAACTCCTTGCAAAACCAACAATAAGAAAATAATAAAAGATAGGATATTTCTGTTGTTTTTATTTTTTTCCTTCCTTAGCATGACGTGAAAATCCATAGCAAAGTTATTTTCACAAAGGTATGCTGTTGACCTAACCAGTGATGGTTATGGATGCCCTCACAGCCCAGGTCTCTGTTGCCTTTGTAGGTGTGTTTAATATATCATGTTGCTTGCTTTTCCTCTGCTGTGGGAGTCCTTCATATCCCAAGGGAGCACTGGAGTAACTGTGCACCAGTGACCTCATAGATCAACAATAGATAAGAAGAAATCTCTATTTACCACACCACTATCCTCTGCTGAGGTTTCTGCTCCAGAGACAACCCTATCTTCCCTCACTAGGATACAGCAGAAACAAAAAGAGATACAAATATATTTTGAGAGTTGTAATTTTGCCATGTGCCCCCCCACCCCAAAAAAAAATTAGATCAAACTATTAGCACTGGCATGTCAATACAGACAGGAGTGGCTGGATGTGGGCCTTCTTCCGTTGCTCCTGGGAAAACAATTCCTCCCTTGAAAATGTCAATTCTTTTACTCTGTGGCTGAACCTTGGTTAATGTGCCCTAACAGATTCAAGGTGCTTTCCCATTAAACATTAAAAGATTTTCTGGAACAGGACTAACAATTAAGTGTGTTAAGTATCACAGAGGAATGACCTAGCTCCAATCTGACATCTCCTTGTATTTCCTTTCACACTTGTCTAACTTTTGTCTGAACTGGAAGAGTTTCCCCCAGGGAAACAGAGAGCACACCCTGCTTGGGGGGTAGGACATGCATCTATAACCTGGTCCCAGCTGAATTATTTACCTTTTACTCACATAACCTTGGTAAAGATAATTACAATCACTGGAAACCTCTCAAGGGGTCTTTCTATCACCACACCCACTGCTCTATCCAGAGAATATTCATTTGATACCTGTGGTATGGTACTACACAGCACCACTGCTTAACATCTATCACCACTAGTTCTTCAAAAAAGAAACTGAACAGAAACTAAATTAGTATGGTCTTATTCCGTATTTTTACCAAGACAAATGCATCCCAGGGGTCATGTCCTAGCCCTCTAGCCCCAATACATGTATAACAATCACCTAGCTCCACAGTATTCCAGGTTTTCTTTGCCTGATCCTAACAAATGAGTGCATATGTGTCATATTTAGCAGCATGCTGCCTTCTTTTCTCCTTGTGCCCTTACACCTTATTTCTTTTAACATGGGCTTCATTTATAACATAACTTTATAGCAGAGAGAACAAGAGCCAAATATTTCTAAACAATTCACATCACTCCCGAATTCCTTTATTATGAATCAATATCAGATACAATCCCAGGCCATTTTGAGCTCCCTCACATCCCTTTATTTCTCTTCAGACACAGCCCCAACAATTATATTAACCTTCTTGCAAGAGCTGTGTGAATTCACTATCACAGTCTCTTGCACCAAAAATTTGAATTTCAATGTCACAATATCATTAATACTCTGTCAGAAATACCCTTGCTAGTGACATTTTTACACATTAGAATTAAGACAAAAATGCTTCCTGTAGGTGTATCCTTGATGTGTGGTCTCCCAGAACAGTTTTTACTGTTATTTTTTATTCCCTTGCTTCTTTTTCCACTTGCCATTGTGCTCATTTACTGAATCACACTGCAAATTTAATGCAGTTAAGTTCCTCCATAATCCTTTTCTGTAAGACCTCCAAAGCTGAAGCTTAGAAGCACTTTCCAAGTGATAATTCTATCACTGGAGCTTAGAGCATGAGTGGTCCATGTTCAGGTTGGAGTGGGGAAAGACCATGTGTCTTCAGACTGTTATGGACTCACAGGCTCCACCTAACTCATAATGCACAACAAAGTCACACTTTTCTCCCTTGGCAGCTTGTTTGTGCCTTAAAAGGAACTTTTAGTCTGAGGATCATAGCTTCAGGATATCCATTTTTCTTTTAGCACTTCAAACTCAAACTCCTGTGTGTCATCTACAACGATTTAGTTGGGTTCATTCTTGCTTTCAGAATGCTCTGAAATTTCTCCTGAAAGCTTTCTCTCTGTAGTCCTTCCTCTGCTTTGCCTCTAACTTCTTCTAATCTTCAATAACCATTCCATGCCTTCATTCCTTTCATGAAGCAAATGGAGATTTCTAGCTTGCAAATCATCTGTCACTCAAAATCATGCCTTCACACAGCCCCTCTTCCTCTCTCTGTGCTAGTTTAGTCTCTTCAAATTCACTTGATACTGATGTCTCTTCTTAAAATTGATTTTCTATGGATTTTTTTCCCTTTTTTTTTTTTTTTTTTGGTAATTACATTTTTGTCTTCTCAATGCCACACAGTTATGTCTTGTCAATATTCTTAATCATTGCACACACACACACATAATCCTGTATGGACTGACAGTTTACTAACCTCCTTTTTTGGACATTACTTTTGAAAAAGACAGGTATTTAAATTATTTCTTTGAGTAGATTCCTCTTTTAGCATAGCTATTATGCACACAGTTACGTCTGTATGGAACTGCAAAGGTCTGTACCAAGTATTTTTTAAGTGAGTAGTGTTTTTATCTCACTTATCTCTCTTATCTGTGCTACACATATCTCACTTCTTCCATGTGATGTAGATAAAAACATGAAAAATGCATGTGGTGTCAGTAATAATAAACTCAGCTCCACAGGGTAAATTGCATCATACATCCTTCACACCTGGATGATACAGTAGTAGAATATGGTCTCAACTATTCATACCATTGATGTTGAAGAATAAGCTGTATTTTCCTAGTTGTCTATTTTTTTAAAAAACACAATTTCTATTTTTTATAATATCACTGTCATTTGAACATGTATTTTTCAAAGACCAGTAGGTGATTCTAAGCTAAAAAATATTTCTCCTTCACCATTTGTCACACATTATCCCAGCACTTGTAATTTCACACACCTTAATCGCACACCTTAAAGCAAAAATTCCATCTTCACTGTGTCAGAGCTCATTACCAACTGCTTTCTGATGGCCTTATACACTGCTACAGTCAATACTTGCTCTTGAAACCATGTCAATTGAACAAGATCAGAAAATCCTACATTGAAATTATTGTGTGCAGCTGTGAAAAAAATATACTTGCTTCCAAGTAAATGTTCTAACACAGATTTCTAAGGGGTCTGCTGTGACTTTTATTTATGAATTACACTTTTCTTGTCATTATCTGCTGTTAAGAAATATTTAAATAGAGATATAAGAATAAATATATAAATACAAGAAATGTATAAATACATTGCTGATACACTATCTAATTACTGTGAGTGGATTATAAATATATCAATGACAGCAGCACTAGAATGAGAGTCACAGAATCACAGAATATTGTGAATTGGAAAGGATCCACAGGAATCATCAAGTCCAACTCTTAAGACAATGGCCCACAAAGGGATTGAACCCCACAGTCTTGGCCTTTTTAGCATCAGGCTCTGACCATCTGAACTAAAGTGGCACTTCAGCTGCCTAAATTAAAACGGGAAGAAATAGAAACGGAATTTGGATTACCTGGAACATATTCATATCGTCATATTAGAAAAGCCAAAGGTAGACAACTGCAAGAAAATTTGCACATCAATAAAGTGTTATCTGATATTTCTACAGGATTATTGCAGCATTTTTTTGCCTTTTTTTTTTTTTTTTTTTTTAATAGCTATCAGTATAATATCCCGAGCAGCTAAGCATTTCTGGAGTGGAGTTTCCACTGATTTTCTTTATAAAAATGTCACAAAGGATTTTGCAGTAAATGAAAATTTCATCGTATACCCTTCACCATATGTGATAGCAATAGCAGCACTGCATCATTACTACGGATTACGAGTACAGACAAAGGGAAATAAAAAGAATTTGGAGAAAACACAGGCTAAGCTATATTTTTAGATTTTTTTCTGAGAGTGGTACTAAAACTCCAAATGGCCATGCTGATTGTATCACATTGCTTCTCATGGCTTTTCTCCCTCCCCTGGCTAGGATTTCATGGGTGCAAAGAAGAATAACTTTAGTCGCATTCACTCCAGTATGACTGGATGAATCTAGGAGGAAGGATTGAGTCTATTATTTAGAATGTCTCTGGAATTCTATAGAACCATAGAATAATTTAGGTTGCAGGGATCGTCTGACCACATTCTGGTCAAACCCTCCCTCATGGTTACAAAGGTAAGGACATGCACACCTTCCAGGCTGTGGGACTGGAATGGAATCAGAGCAGTGAAATGTTCCAGTATTAAACAGCTGTCCACTGGAGCTGAACTGTGAAAATATTGCACTGTTAGAAAAGACCTGCTGGAGATGTGGAGAACAGAAATGCTTTTAGCCATCATCTTTTGGGGAAGAAAAAAAATAAAAAGGAATGTGGCACTATTCATTCAATCGACACCTGGCACATGCTATTGTTCTGCTGGCTTGATTTTTGATTTGCCACTACAGGCTGAAAAATTCATCAGTCATCTTGCAGAGATATCACATCGGTTTTAACTCTGATTGTGACAGCTTAATTTTAGTTTGCAAAGATGATGATGTCCTTTTTTGCCTGATTATTTTTTCAGACTGATTTAGAATCAGTTTCTTTCACTCGTAGGAACAGGGAAAAGTAAAATGGCTGAATTTAATTTTTTTTTTCTTCTAGGTTTGAAATTATCCTTTGTCTAAGAGTGCAAAAGACAACTATATATACCTATATATACACATACATATATATATATATATAGATACATATATATATATATATATATATATATATATATATCTCCCCATATTCTTTGACTTTAATAAAACTCTTGGCTACTCAATGAACCTAAAATCCTTACCTACATTTTTTTCCCACAATTATAGGTATTCCTGACCACTGAAGATTTGCAGTGGATCTGTTGACTGTGAACGGGACAGGCTGTGTAGAAGATCTTTCCAATTCTTTAGATTCCCAAACCCTAAACGTTTGTGCATATTAAGGTCTAAGGGGCAAATGTGTAGTGAGAAGATGAGGGTGTGGGACTATTGATGACCCAGAACCTTCCAAGATTCTCTTTATGAAATGGAAACAGGATTTGTCTATACTCACCTGCCTCTTCTGATGTGTGACTTTCTACAGCCTCAGGGACTGGTTGTAAGCATGAGATAGCAATGGTTTTCTTGGGAGAAGAAAAAAAGGAAAAGAAAAAGAAGAAGCTCAATTTAAAGAAATAGACTAATTCTCTCTTGTTAAACCTCTGAACCTTAATGTAATAATTTAGACTAATTTCAAAAAGAAGAAACAAACAGCTTAAAGAAGGGATAGTCTGGAAGACATGGCATCGAAAAGGGAAAAAATGAACTCCCAGAGCTATTATCTAGCAAAATCCTATCTGAAAAATTATGAACTATAATTTGTATCATATTTTTTAGGAACCTGCTCAGTTAGTTCCCTACTTTTCTCTTCCTACACTGTTCTTCCTCTCACTGCTGTGCTGGAGAATCAGCTGGCTCTGATTTTCCCACCTCCATGTTATGCCCTTTTAGTGAAACTTCACTAGGTTGAAACACATTTTTTCCTTCACTTGCTATTCCTACTGGAAATCCCTGCACCTGCAGGCAGGGGTATTCACAGGTACAAGGCAGTTCTTTCCCTGACACATGCTGAATCTGAAGGATGTGTAATGAAAAGCGTTAATATTCTGCTTGTGACAGAGAGTTCCTGGGAGTGACCTTCAGAAGGTGCAAACATGTAACTCCCTGGTATTACACGGCTCCCCCGGGACCAGCTGAGCAGGGAAATTGCAACAGAGCTGTTCTACTTCAAACTGCAGCCTTGCAGGATCTTAACTCTGAAGAGACACTGCCTCCTTCCCAGGAAACCTAATGGTCACTGTGCAAACCTCATGGGATGGGCTGAAATATCACTGCACTGAAGAGTAACTGAAGAGTAACATTTCGTTAATGTTGGAGGGCATTGGATATTTGATTTACTCTTCAGTGCTCATGTGCTCTTCATCTCTTGCTGCTCTCTTTCTGCCCCCTGAAAAAATCTGGATTGCTGGAAAATGCTGAGGATCACTGCCACTCCAGCTCTGCCTGCTGTGAGATCTGTTTGTTTTTTTTTTTTTTTTCTTTTGTAGGGCTGGCAGGCCCTTTCATGGACCAAAGCTTGACTTGGGGTCTCATAGTTTGCTGAGGATCTGGCTGCATCCTGTAAACTGAATACAAGTCTCTGGGAAAGTTCACTCCATGTTATATGACCTATAAATTGTTACAGTAGAGATTCTTATCTGCCTTAAAACCATTAAGTCTTTAACTTGTAAAATACACTTAACATTTCCCAGAGATACCCTGGACTGGTTAGGTCAGGAATGAATTTGATCTGTAACACTCTTCTTGTGTAACATCAAGTTTTTTTATTAAAATAGTTGTTTTAGACAGAGACATTTATTCACTTTGTGTACTTAAGAGTATTTTAGGATGTAGTACAAATGCTTTAATCCATTTGCTTTTGGACTGCAAACTTACTGAACATAATTCATTTATTAATGAAGCTACAATTGTGCAATAAGTGTTCTACTGAATTGAAACAGATGGAACCAACAGATTTAATATAATTGGCAATATAAGAGTTTCTGATTCAAAATGAGTTAACACATAAAGGCAAATCCTTCATTTAAGTTTCCAACGTTCCACCTTCTGTCTTATATATAAAAGTCTTTTGGGGGCCAGTGTTATTTTGGATCAGAAGTACAAAGTCCGCATACAACCATGGCTTTTGCATTTTGGAAACCCGAGCAAGTAGCTTCACACAGCTTCTCAGTTCTCTGTGGGACTAGTGCTGTGCTCTATGCAATAACAGACGGCTTCAGGAGACAGCAGGACAGACAAAACACTAATTATAACTTTGAAGATTGAAATTTGCTTCGGAAATGTTTAGCCACACAGAATAAACAACCAGCTATACCTCTATATAACTATAATAGAGCGTGCAATAGTTCCAAGAGAGAGACAGTACAGAACAAAAGCAGTTTTTCATTTAGATGTATGCACTTAAAAGACCCAGAATAAAAAAGGGAGAGCCAAAATCTGAGTAAAAGAAAATTGTTCCAGGAAGCCCCAGGGTTCAAAATATGACTGTGGAAGACAGCCAGTGAAACCTCATTTCAAATACCTGTAGATACAGGAAAGGGGTTGGCCGAGGTCTCACTGAAAAAAAGAAGAAAGAGAAAGAAAAAATCACAGAAAGAGCATTTTCAAATGCAGATTTGGGAGTTTCAGCACTGCCTACATTTTGAAGAACAAAGGAGTCACAAGGAGATTTACAAAAAAGGCCATGATGTCCTCAGGGAAATCTCAGAGAAGGAAAACCATGGCACCTGGTAGTGAAGCTTATTCTGCATATTAAATGAGGTCATGAAAAAGCAATTTTTTTCAGTGATCAAAGCCTCTCTGGAGAACTCATGAAAAAGCATCAAAATGAGAGAGCACAGCTACTGTCCAGACTAACTATAATGTTAATAAAAATTATTTACTGTTCCACATCAGGGATCAAATGTTCTGTAGGTGAAAACTAAAGAAAAGTCCTAGGACAACAGGTGACCAGTAGCAGATTCCTCTTTGTAAAAATTAATAATGATGTTAAAAAGTTTCCAGCTAACTTCAGCCTTAAAGAGAGATGATCACAGCAGTAAAAAATACCCCAGTGTTCACTGGCACAGTAATTCAGAAGTTATGTAGTCTGGAAAATACAATTTGCAAAATCCAGCAACTCAGAATCTTCTATTCAGATGAGACAAAATATATGTCCTGTGAATGGTACTTTTTGAGATTAGGCCAACTCTCTTAATTGGATATAAGTATGTAAAGGTATATTTTTTTTTATACATATGTGTATAAGTATATATATATATATGATATATATAGTAAAAATTTCTTGAAAATAAATTCAAAAATCCTACTGGACTGATTACATAAAGGCAAGTACATGCTGCCTCAAGGAGACCTGTTACTCCTAAACTTTGAGGTGTAATGTACATAATCAATGTTGCAAGACAGCAGAGGCACGCCATATGTAAAAAGAAAAAGGAGAAATAGGAGCAGGACACCGGAAGGTATTTCTAAGAATGGAAGCATGGCCATAGACCAAAATGGAATTTTTTATCACTGTGGAAGATTTTAAAGAAATTACAGTGACATGGTCCTAGATTATATATTTAAAGTTGTCAAATATAATTAACATTTGATAAATATTCAGCACATCCTTAAGAAAGATGAGATAGTGACTGTTTTGGTCAACTGATGGGTTATCATTCAGAAAGTCTGCAATCATCTTGTCTGTGCTCTTCTCTATTTCTGTGCCAATTAAAATGATTTGCAGCTGTGACAAAGTTAGACACACCTATGATTCTGAGGATAATGGGGAATTTTTGGTATGCCATAGACTAGGAAGCTCTCTTTATCACCTTTCACCTTAGTTTAAATAAATAAATATTAATTTTTAAATTTATCTTCATAAGGCTTTAACTGAATAATGAAAAAAATAATGTGACTAATGAGACTACATCTCATTAGCTGTAAGTTCACTACTTAGGGCAAAACCCCAAAATAATTGTTGCATCATAAAATACAGAAGATGTAAGAGAGGCATTTTTGCATCCTCCCCTCTTTCTCTGGAATTATGCAACAACCTTACAAACAACCACTTATCTCTGCCTGCATCCCACAGAGACAGCCACAGTGGCAGAGCACTTTTTTGGAGAGTGTTTTATACTCTCATACTGAGAGGAGGACACCAGCAGGTTTCAAATAAGCCTAGCAACATGCAGCATGTGAGCTCCATATTAGAACTCCTACAGAAGAAACAGCTTTTTGCATCCCCAAAGATGTTTTATTTATGAATTGTTTGCACTCATAGAGATTGAGAGCTGGGAAAAGTTTAAGTGATGAAAACTACATTAGTGGCAGTGGATGCTATTTTTAATTAGGAAAACATTGCATCCAAAACACTGCAGAACTATTTTTCCTTAGTTCTTGCTATTTTTTAGTAAAGTTTGGGTTTTTTTCAATGTCTCAGACCACAGTGTGACAGAAAATCTGAAAAGCTTCCCTCTCTCCAGATTTCACTTAAATGGACATCTAATTGGAGGAATAGAACATGGGAAGTTTGAACAAGTCATGATCAGCTCTGGACAGGGTACCATGACTATTTGATTCATGTTTAGTTTGATGATTCTTTCTTTCTGCTAATTTTGTCTTTGGCAAAATAACAATGATGCTAACAATCTAGTGCCCATTAACAGACACAGCCTGTGAGCTCCCAGTTCTGAGCAGTCCCTACAAGTTTGGATGCTATCTCTCACTACCAAAGAAATCTAAAAGATAATAAAAAAGAGGATAGCATGTCCTGGACATATACAGCATTTTAGCCCAGCAAAATTAGTCTGTTATTATATTCCTGAGAAATAAGATACATTTATGTCATGGAAATTGCTGAATAAAGGATGAGAGATTTCATGTCGTATTTACATTTTCTAATCTGAAGATTAAATCAAGCAAGGTTTTTGTTACCTTCAAAATTATTTTACCCACATCCTCACTTGTATTCCCCATAGATAAAAAAAGAAGCAAGGCTTCAATTAATGTTTTCTGCTTTCACACAAAAGAGATCACATAGAAAAGATGAAAGTTGTGTTTTACTACATATGAAAGACTCTTTGCTAATTCCACCTAATAATAACTGAATAAGTTATATAATTATGAAGTTTTGCTATCTTGCTGAATGTGCCATGACACCATATCTCAAAGTTCTAGTTTTAAAATAAATTATATTATAAATGTATTAAGTTCTTTGAGGCAGAGTTTTCTGTCTGGCTTATTTTGTTCTTTCTTCAGAGCATAAGTGTAATTACTTGAATGGTTTAATATAATTACATCCTAAATGTATAATATTAGGCTTCATTCACACTATTCTAACTCCTGGCATCCTCTTAATTAATTGAATAAAAACAAGTAGAGATATTATTCCATAGTAAATACCCAACAGAACAGTTTCCTATTAGTGGAGAAATCACACATTCTGTCTTAATACAATAGTTCCATTACTCCAAGGGACATCAGTTTAGACCTCTGACATACCATTTACACATTTTGACCATATATGATTATCCAGTTAGTTCACTCTCTACGAAAGATAACAAAAAGCACTTATTATGTTTCCCACATACAAAGAGAGCATCATTTACAAAACACAGATAATTCACAGGTTCAAAGTCCTACCAAAGCTGTGAGAGAATAAGTTAAAAGAGGCAGATTAAGTAAACCATGCAGCTGTTGCTCTTGGACCAAGAATTCCTTTTTCTCAGATGAATGGCTTTGTCACAGACTCTGGAGACATGTAGCTCTCTCTGGCTCTCTGGGAGATTTTCTACTTCATCCAACCTATTTAAATCATAACGATATGTCCCACTTAATAAACAAGAGAATAATTTTTTTCTGTAAAAATGTTTTATAGAAAATTGAAAAATATCAAAAGGAAAGATAAAGAATGGGATTTTGCACTGCCTAATAGCCTGACATTAAAGGACTTTGATGAGAGCAATGGATTCAAGACTCATCAAGTAGGGGAAGATATTGAACCATGGTATTCCAGATCCAAGATGAGCAAATTAGATAGACTTCAGAATTTCCTTTGCCTGCATTTTAAGACAAAATTGAAAATAAAATCAAAATACTTAGTCTCAAAACCAAAAAAAAATCTTTGAATTTAAAGTACAGAAAAAACTTCACCATTTTAAATTAGAGTTAAATTCAATTGGATGCTAATATCAACAGATTTTCTCTTTTATACTGTTTGGACATCTCTCCCCATTAGATCCAAGGATTTAAGTATAATCCATCAGTGTCACCCTGTGATATTCTCCATGAAGAATGAATGTAACACAGTAAGAGAAATATTTTTACCTTTAGTGTGTGAATTCTAGAATTATATTTAACTGTAAAGAATGTTTACTCAAAATTAACTGTAAAATTTAAATTTTAAAGTAATGCTTGTTTTATGTTTGCAATGCTACCATTCTGAAGATAGATTATCTTGCAATTCAGAGTGAAACAGCCACCTTACACCTGTTCTAGAGTTGAATATTCAATTTCTTTACTGCAGCAGCACATTGTTGAAGGGGTTTTCCTATTATGGCAAGTTAGTCTGTATATAATTATGGGCTTGAGCATGTAGATATGTTTTTGTTAGCTCTGTTTATAATTTTTATGTTGGGATAACTTGCCTTGACAGTTATGGCTCTGAAAGGAGCCAAGGAGGGCACTAATAGACATTATGATCATAGTTCAGTCAACATTGTAGAAGTTACTTTTTCAGAGGTACTAGCTTCTGCTTTGGCAAGAAAAATGTCCTTGCTACAGCCCTACTGATGACACTTGGTGTTTTATTAAACTACAGTAAAAATTAACTCTTCAAGCCTTAATAATGAGTATATGAATATGGTTATTGTGTCCAGTCACCCTTATATAAAAACATAACTTGTATGTTTATTCTCCAGCCTTAGCTATTGCATTTAGGTATTTTTTCCATCGTTATCAATAAATGCACAAAGTCAGGACAGTCTTTGGTTTGTGTCAAACCATGACATGAGTCTGTAGCAGAAGAAAAATCACCAGGTGTGATATCAAGGAAGGAATCAGACTAAGACCTGACATTCACATATCCAGGAGTTGTAGCAGTGAGTCTGTAACACTCTTTCAGACCCAAAATGTGTTCTGCAGCTATATTCTGTCATTTCACTTCAGCTTTCAGGATATTATCCTATCAGGTTTATCACTCTTCTTGCAAACATGTTATCTGCACGTCAGAGTGGCTTTTTCAACTGCCTGTCTACAGCAGGAAACAAAATTATTTGCCAGTCCACTGTCACAGGGGATGCAAATAAAATGACATAAAAACTGTATCTGTTCCCACATGAGAAAAGGTCTTTGAAGCAGCCAGGCAGTGCAATGAATATTACTCAGGAGTATGAATCAACAGGTTGTTGTATAGACTGCTTGGCCTCCAAAGCTGAGTGACGGTGTCCTCTTTATCAGCAAACATGGGCCATGGACTTAACATGACCCAGGCCCAACAGTGTTTATTTGGTTGTTTCTTCTCAATAATTGTGATTAACTGTTCTAATACCTGAACAGAAACTGAAATTTTGCTGGATCTTTCTTACTTTTAGCTCAGAACACCCTGCACTGATCCTAATTTATTTTCTCTTATTCTTCTTTTTTCAGATAAACAATAATATTAAGACCACTGAAGAAAGAATCTTTAAAAAATCACATCATTAAGACTATTCAGGTATTCATGAAGTACTGAAATATGGATAATGACTTGAGCATGTCAGTAAAATGATCATCTGTCCCAATTAATATTGATATATTGCAGTTGTGAAGGCTTTTAATGATCACATTACTAGGAAATTATAGCTGCTCATATAATTTGTCCTTATAATCATGTATTTATCATAGATACAAAAGACAAGTTCCCCAAGAGGACAATTAAAGCCCATATTCTGCTGATTCTTAATTGGTAGAGAAGACAGTCTTTACACTTATGTGGGGACAACTGTCTTTTTTGTCAACACAAGTCTCTTTTTAATTACAGCCTATATATGCTACACATACCGTATGTTTTATGGGCATGGGATGTAACAGCACTTCTGAAAAATATCTGCATGGGGTGGAATAGATAACCAGTTAGGCAAGAATCAGCCCAAATAACTTTCTGAAATTGTCCTTAGAGAGGGAAAAGTGATGAACTGAAAATATTAACAGTTTTTTTCTCAGCCTAATTTGGTGACTAGTTCTGTAAGAGGCTATTCAATCACAGGTTAGTTCTGCAGATCACAGATACAGTGATTGCATCACAAAATAATGCCACAGGTATTTGAATGGTGCGTTCAATAGATTTCAGAGCACTGAATTTTATAGGTTTAAAGATTAAATGAAGGCACCACTGCTAATCACTAAATCTCACTCTGCAAAATTAGTTCCCTTGTCTCATATAATTGCCTGCCTGTCTTCATGAATAGATTGCAAGTGAGTGTTGTATCTTCCATCTAGTTATGTCTGTAAATTAATCATATAGATGGCTACTTGGTATACTTTTTATTATGATTAAAAATCCTGGAGTCCTGGTGTTATAGTTTGTTGGCCATGTAATTTAGAGAGTTATCCAAGGGATCCATTTCCCCTGCAATTACAAAATGTGTCAGATTTGAGGCCCACTAAACATGCAACTCACTGTGTCTGTTCCTGCACTCCTAGGGCAGGCCTAGCCATCAATCCCAGAGGGCATTTTATTTATAAGGACTACAGTGTCACACATAGCCATAAACCAAGAACTTTGAATTGTGAAGCCATTGTTGCAGCAGCCCTTTTCTTTTGGTTGACTAGTGTAAGAATATTTACTGGTTCAATTCTGCTCAGACAGGCCCAGTGATATTGATGGTTGCTCTAATTATTAAATTAACATGAAGAGAATGCAGTTCTCAATTAAATTTCCTAACTCTGAAACTCCCCTTGGATGCACATGCACCGTGGCACATCAGGATTCTTCTTAGAGAGGAGGCAGCAAATTCTTTCTGTGTGAACCTGCAAAGTGGATTAAAGCTGCTGTTTGCAGAGAGATAGACACACACACGAGGGAGATGCAGAGGGAAACTTGGCAGGGCTCAGCAAGGAATGCCCCTCTTTAGCACATTGCAGTGGATCAGCATCACAACTCTGCAGCTTGGAAAGCCAGGACAAGACACAGCCCTCACACTGCCTGGGATTATTGGCAGGTGCCTGTAGTCAGCAGTTGCCAGAAATTAGCCCCACATGAACCAGAAGAGGCAAGAAGTCTCCAGTTCTGCTTTATTAGCTATGTATGACAAGCAAAATGATGGGCTTTGTGTCTGCCTCTCCCTACCCCTGATATTAGTGTCCAGGCAGTGCTGGATAATGAGACTGTACATACCTTGCTCCTCCAGGTCTCTTGTGAAATCACCAACTCTCCCTTAACTCTCATAAAGATCATTTGGAAGATTGACTGGAGCTTTTTTGCCTTGGGTTCTGTGCTTTTATTATACAATGCTCAACTTTCTTTTTTTTTTTTTAATATAGTTCTTTATTATAAAAAATACTTTTTTATTATTATGTTTTTCCTTGGGGATGTTTTTTGTGTTTACGTCTAATTGTGTGTCTAGATTCCCTCAGGGAACTTGAGTGGGCTCTCTAATACAACACATGTCCAGCTTTATAAACTAAGATTACAGGTCTGTTCTCTATTGCACTTCTACTTAAAATAAGTTACCTGTATGCAACTTTATACACACATATAGAATAATTGCCAACTATCATCTTTTCTCTCCCTCAAAAGTTGTCAGGATTTTTTTGAGGTTTTTTGGTTTGATTTTTGTTGGTTTTTTTTCTCTCATAATGTTAAAATATATGTGACCTGACAGAAATTGCAGCTATTCTTTGCAGGAGAAGCAAAATAGCCAAATGCCCAGTAAACCCCAGTGAAATCACTTAAAGCTCAGCAGAAACCTAGCCCAATTATCATTCCAAGGCTAGTTATAATTTCAAGGTAAAATGCTTATAGGATGCCTGAAGCTGGAGAATAGATTTTGCCTTCCAAATGGAAGTATGAAAATATTCCTACATATTTTAAAGTACATTTTGTTGAATAAAATCAGTAACTGGACTGATATACTTGCCTCTTATTCCTCCGTGTATTTTCCTCTTTCTTTTTTTTTCCCCTTTTTCTCAAAACCAACCAACGAAACATGAATCAACCAAAACTAAAAAACCCCTCCCCCTAAAAACCAAGCCAAATATGTACTGAAAACCTATATACTTTGACTAAAAATTAGACTTTTAGTCCCCATAAAATTTTCAATAAAATCAATAAAACAAAGAAATAGAGTTATGAAATGGAGGAAAAACAACCTGGCATCACATCACTCAGCAGAGTATGACAATCAGAATGTTAGTTCCACTAGAAGGATTCTAAGTTTGAAGATCTGAAGCCAAAAGCATCATTCCCAGACTTATCAAAACCATGTTCTTACCCTCTAGTCACAGCACAACCCAGGTCATCTGCTCTCAACCTTTCCTGCTGACACGATCATCCCACATAAATACTTAAACTCCCAGGTGAGGATCTCGGTTGCAAGGTTAAGGAGTCATGCTAACCTATTTGCTCATGGGCTCAATTAACACTAGGGGTATTGTGTATTATGACCCATCTCCAGTAGGAAATGTTGCAGCTGTTTGAATTGTAAATACTCTGAAGTCTGTTTCTCATGACAGTTTTCTGGGGGCAAGAGATCTTGGGTCAAATCCTTGATCTGAACTAGGTTTTGCTTGTCTCCCTTTGCATGGGCTTTTTCAGAGATTTTACTTCTGCTGCACAGTCTGGGATGAAGCTTTCCTGTTGTTTTTTGCTGGAGCTGGAAAATGTGTTAAGCAAGCTTTGAGTTAGATGGGAAGCTTGAGGATAACTTGAGTCAAAGGTTGGCACACTTTCTGTACAGTAAGAATCTGTTCTTCTCTCCTGAAAAGGCAAAATCAGAAAAGTAGCAGATAAAAAGAAATAAGACCCTTTTCCACCCTACCTGATAGTATCTCATTCTTGTGGAAGCTGTAAATTCAGATGACTTTAGGCAGCTGGTGCTCCAGCTGTAAATTTCACAGTATTTTTTTTAATGTGTCAGGAGATGCAGGGCTCTGACAGTGAAAACTCACTCAGAACCTGTCTCCTCTATGTGCCTCACCACTGTATTCTGCACAAATTTCTTCCAAGAGGTAAAAGATGGGCTACATAGCCCAGATGTTGTAAACACTTTCTGAATTCACCTCTGATGTAGCAAAGAAACCTTAATTCATCACCGAGAGAAGTGGAGGCAGTGTAAAGATGGGTGTGAGGAGACAATCCTCTCCTTGGTGTCCATAAGATGCTGTGGAAGGGGAGCCATGTGTGGTGGGGCTGTGTCAGCTTCAAGTCACCTCAGAAGAGTATTTCAAATGCACTTAAGTGAGTCGATGTTTGGGGCAGAACCATCAGGAAGGAATAAAGAGGTATTCACTGTCAACAGTGGGAGTTGTAACATTAATTGCAATTTTCATGTCCTTCTTCCTTTATGGAGGCCTGGAATACATTTGGCTTATTAGCTACATTTAATGAAAACTGTGTTTCTTCTCTCTCTTTTTTTCTTTTTTCTTTTTTTCCCTCTGCCCTACTCTTCTCTTGCCATCTCTTTTCTCAGACATCTATGAAAAGAATATAGTTATCTCTTGTTTTTCCCTGTGGCACAGCAATGCAGGGATCTAAGTTCTACTGATCTCAGCACTAAAGACATCACTATGCTTCTTGAGGCAGGTGGCTCACTAGCTGGATTTCACATCAGAGACAAGTAAATGGAGAGAAAAAACAGTAGTGAGAAATGTTTTGTCATCTGTGTGTCTGGAGACACAACTTGATATCACTTAAACAACTGCAGAGTTGACTTGAGGTGCAAAATTTGAATCCATAGCCTCACTTTTCCTATGGTCCAGGATACACTGCATTAAAAGTTTTTCCCTTAAAAGTATTTTTTTTTTGTCTTAGAACCCTTCTGTTCCCCTGAGGTGTCTGTAGTTACTAGGTAGCTTTTAACTGCATTAGAAAGGCAAACAAGTTCAATGATGCAAGGACTTAATTTCTTTTTTTAATGAAAGAAATGAGAAAATATCTCCTATAGCTGTCCTGACAGGTTGCATGCCAGTCTCAGCCAGATGTGATTTAAGACAGACAAGTTATAAACCCTGAAGAATGGGGCTTGTAATGGAAGCAGCTGACCCTGAACCTCTATGTCATGTGCACAATGCTATAATAGCTGCTACTTGGCTCTCACTTTCCACCCCTCACTTCAGTCAACAGATTAAAAAAAATGCACTGCTCATTTATTAGCTTTTAGGTTAGACTGCCCATGCATAGGCATTCAACTTCTCCTCTTCTTCTGGCTGCTGTGAAACTTGCCTCTGAGACTCACATCAAAAAGGTGTTAAGCTTAACTTTGCTTCTTCTAAAGTCAAGGTGGCTGCATGCATGACTGTCAGTCTGCACATAAAGTTTTGTGGGCTTGGAAGCCTTCCATAGATTTGGTCAACATTAAGCAATTTGTTTCCCAGAATATTCAATGCTTCTTAAATAAGAAAGCACTGTTTAAAGAAATATTGTGACAATATTACTCAATACCCCAGTGGAGTAAGGACCAGCATGCTTCAGTGGGAAACAGCAACCTCCTAGAAGGATTTTCCTAGCTGGAATAACCTGGGAAAAAACTTCTGTGACTATCAGTTTGTCCTGTTTTTCCAGCTCTTGAAAAATGAGTGATCACCTATTAAACACCTAAGAAGAGACAACTCTCTTTCTATCACATCAGGATATTGAAACAGATGTGGAAAAATGTCTTATGACAAAACAACTTTTTTCCTTTGATTTGGTAAAAAAAAGTACTTGGAAGTTTTGAGATTTTATCATCTGAAAATCATTTTAAGGTCGTCTAAATTATAGCAAAGAAGACATTAATTGGTCCCAGGGAACACAGAAATTCAACCAGACAACCAAGTAGGTGAGAAATATTTTTATTTGAAAGCTGGTTTTAATACAATAATTGTTCTGCCCAAGAAATAAAATCCTTGGGACTGAACATTAAAAAAAAAAAAAAAAGCCCCAGGAAAACAAATCCTAAGACATTTTCACTTTCAACGGGACAAATTAGAGCTGGGCTAGAAATGTTAGCTATGTGCCAAATTGAGCTGTGCCAAGCATGTGTAATACCAATACCCTGCTAGGATTTTACAGAATTTTGGCTTTTTGAGAAGCCAGCAGCTTTCAGACTTCCGAGGAAGTCACATCAGGTCATACCTATTCCCTGGTGTAGTTTTACTGGCTTCATCTGGTTCAGGCCATCATAGCATCAACAGGATCCTATGGGAACATTTGAAGATGATTTGAGGAACCACACTGCAAATATTCTGATAAACCACATATTTTGATCTTATATTTTTGTTTAAAAAGGTTGCTTGGCATAAGGAATCTACAAGTATTGATACTAGAGATACCAAAGAGAAGCTTGCATTAAGCCTGTTTCAGAGCACACAACAAAAATACAGTCTTAACACTGGCTTTTAACATTTAAAAGAGTAATCTGTAGTTCTGTGCACTTAGAGAATGCCTGTTTTTAATCAGAGAGGCAATGCTAATTCCCAAATAATACCTCAGAGCAGTCTGTCTCATTAGGGAGTTGACCTTTTCCCAAGTGATATTAGAAAAAACTCTGTTATCTCCACACATTTATACACAAATGCTGAAAATCTATTGGCCTCTGTAGTTGTTAAAGTGTATGTGATCTTCTCCTGGAGTCTGGAGTCCATATCTGACCCAAATGACACTGAATAAAGAAAAAAAGAAAAAACCCATGTCTCGGCATCAACAGCCTAACTTTAAACATTTATCTCTAGTGGCTCTTTGAAAGATTATATGTTTCTTGCTGTAAAGCAGTGGAATTAATAGCAGTTATGTTCAAATGCTGCTTATGTTGTTTAGCAGGCAGTCTTTTCTAATGTCAAGTTAATGAGAATGCCAATCAAGGAGGAATACTGCATGTTAAGACATGCAAATGAGACATTAGCGTGCTGAAATTGCTGTCATCTTTACATCCTGTGATGCTGTGCCAATCTGTGAGAACTTTTTCAGGAAATGGCCAGATTTCAAAGGAAAAGACAAACTTAAGTGGTTACTAATTCACAGTGTTTGTTGCTTCTATGACAGCTGAAGGAAAAAAAACAAAACCAGAACATGCTCAAGCATAACTTTATTTTGTCTAATCTGCACCAAAAGCACAGTTAATGACATCTTGAACTGACTTTGATTGTAACCAAGTAATAATTAAATTGGAAAAAAAACTACCCAGTGATCCCTGAAAGCCATGAATTACAGAAATAGCTCTGGTGGAGCCCTGGGCTTGATGGACGTTGTGCAAACAGTTTTAACTCGAAAATTCTTTCTCCAGGCTCTGCACAGAGGCATTTATAGTACTGTCATATAATAATTAACTGCCAAAGGAGAGTTTGCCCTGGTGGCCAGTAATTGGGATGCCTCATCTGCATCCTGCTGCAAAAAAAAAAAAAAAAAACCTGTGTTTTTTGTTATGTCAAGACCTATTCTGGTTAGGTTTTTTAGGGGAACAGAAGAAGGTTCCTGACAGGGAGGGATGAGAGGTGTGTGACTACTCTGAAGACCTCTATGGCTTTATGCTTGATAGAAAAATACCTTTTGCTCCAAAGGGCCTGATGTACATTAGGTGCAAAGCTGCCTCTTACCAAAAGCTCAACACTTATTGAGGGTCTGGTTTACATCTTCACATCACCAGTATCCACAACAGATCTGTGAAATGCTACGCAGCTATTTTCTACTTGACTTAATGCCTTTCTGGGAAGAATATTTTACATTCCAGAAAATTCAAATTTACTTAGTTGGTGTGGAATTTTGTCTGGATGTTTGTTATATTCTGGAGTGAAAACTCAAAAATTACTGTCTTTTTTATTTGCATTTTCACCTTGAAAATCAGTTTCTATCTCTGCTCTATTTACAATTGTTTAAGGAGAATGATTTATTTTAATGCCACCTGAGTTCAGAATTATTCATGCTCTGATAATTATCAAAAGGCATACGGAGGACTCTTGTTACTTTAAAGAGTTTAATTATTTTTTTTTTTTTTATTTTAATATGGTCTCAAATGTAAGATGCCTAAGGCACATGCCATGTACACATTGTATGCATTTAATTTTTTGACATAAATTTTAATTTAACAGCATTATACCATTCCCTGCCTTGCCCACACACTGTTCTCCTACACTTCCTTTTTAATATAATGGAAATTTTAGGGGCAATTTCACTTTCCTACAATATTGATGCAGAAAGAATGCTAAATCCTTCAATGAATTTCTTTACCTGTGGAAAATTATTTTTAAGAAGGCACATTATCTATTTTATGATTCTATTTCCATTTCTGGTCTCATCAGTGTAGAAAAGGAGGTCTCTTCTGTGCTTTTAAAAACATTTGAGTCAGTAACATGAAATATGGAAAGAATCAGAATGGTTTCAGGGCCTCTTCTGTAAAGAGAGGGAGAGTGTCTTTGGAATTTTCTTGCTCTTAGCACAGTAAAAATTTAGTTTATTTACAATAATGATGAATATACTTTCGTAACTTGTAATATTTTTTTCAGTACAACCTGAGTTAATGTAAGTTCTTCCCTCTTCATCATATTGACTTTACCATAACAGTTTAGTAGGATATTTGGGGGTTTGTGGTTTGTTTTTTGGTTTTTGGTTTTTTTAATATTGAAAGCAAGCAAAGCTTGGCTCAATCTGCAATCCTTCAAAAACCAATAAGGAACGCGCCAAATAAACACACAGTGGAGAGAGAGGCTGAAAGTCTCAGCCTCCCTCCCTGTGCTGCAGGACTGAGAAACTTTACATGCCAGAAAACTCAAGGTAGCCCTTGGCTTTCCTGCTCTGTCCTGTGCCCTTGCCTGAATGGGGACTCTCCCTAGGCCATGACAGCCCTTTGTCCCAAGATCCATCCAGCCCCTCACCCCCAGCCCCGATGGAAGTTCAGCTGAGGTGCATTTCCCCAACACTGGTAATCTCACTGATTGCCTGCTCTGAAAGACTAAAAGCCAGTTATTCCCACTGGGCCAAACTGGCTGCAGCAAAGCTTCCTCCTCACCTTTAAAACTATGGGAGGTCCTGCTGAATTAACGAAAAACCAAAGTTTAGCATCTCACCATTGAAGTGAACTGTAGGAGGTGGCACAACTCCAGCACATATTAACAATAAAATTGCAGACCCATAGAGGTAGAAACCCCCCCCTCCTTTGTTGGACCTTTTGGCTTCCACAGGAATGTCTCCCACTTTATTGCCTGAATTCTCTCAGACTGCATGGATGATGCCTTGCTGTAGATAATTTCCCTTGTGCCTGTAGAAGTACCTGTTAAATGACCAGTGAGTGACACAGTGGTTTTGTATTAACCTCATTATGTGTCAAATTAATACTGTCAGATCTTAAAACTCATTCTCTAACTTGCCTGCTATCCTGCTATGCCTCCTGAGCCGTCCAAACCCTGTTTCAAATCCTGTAGGCATCTTAATGCCAGTAGGCTTCCTCCTAATTCTGAAACTGCTCACTTCCATAAATGAGAGGTGACTTGGAAAGCCACAGAGGCCATCACAGAGTTTATTTGCAGCTTCTTTTCTGGCATAAAATATCTATTTTGTGCTATCTATTTGGATGTTTCTCTAACATAGTGTTTATTTATTATCTTTTGAGTTTGGTTGGTTTTGGTTTTGTTTGGGATGTTTTTGGTGTTGCTTTTTTTGTTTTTTAACTGTTGATTCCACTTATGCTGTTTGTATCCATAATAGGAAACAGACTTTTAATAGCAAAATTTTCTCTATTCTGAGCTTTGTTAGAGATGTGTGGAGCTTATGGGATACTGTGGCAGTCTCTGTCAGAGTCAAAATTTTGGCTCAGCCACACCAAAATCCCAGGGACAGATGCCAGGGAAGGACTTTAGGAGCAGGTACTCATTTTGGCATTACAAAGTTGTTTGGTTAGGATGTGCTTGGGACAGATAAGCTCTGAGGAGAGAAATTCAACATTAAGAATACAAAGAAAACTCAGGAAATTATCCATAAAATAAAATTAATTTCATGAGGAAGGGACTGCCTCTGCAGAGGTAAGTTCAGAGACAAGATACATGAGAAGAAAAAAACTGAGTTGAACAGAATCCCCCAAGCCTGACAGTTTTTAAGAGGCATTTGGACAATGTCTTTAATAACATGCTTTAAGTTTTTGTCAGTTTTGAAGTGCCAGACAGTTGGACTGGATGATCATCAGATAACAATTGTAGGTCACTTTCAGCTGAAATAGTCTTCTTTTATGTTCTGTGCTGTTCTACAGTAGATAGGAGAAAGGAGAAAAGACAGTTCTTCTTTCTATCCTGATGGGAGTATTGTAGGCACAATTTTCTTTCCATTACTTCATTTTAGCCAAGAAAAACTCATCCTCCCTGCTTGGGAGTAGTCAGGGACATGACAGAGCCAATGTCCCAGGGAAGGTTGTGACAGCTCTTTACCAGTGACTGCTGAGCTGAGGTAAACTGCGGGTTACCAGCAGCAGAGCTCTCCACCATCCTGAATGATGAAACAACACCTTTGGCTGAAAGCTCACAGATTTCCAAACTAGCTGGAATGATCTGAAATTGCCATTAACAAGAGTAGGGATAGTCATTTATGTAATACAGGAAGAAGATAACTAAAGTAATGATCCATTCATTTTTGTGCTCTGGGAACCAGAGAACATTGGTCATGTGTTACTTAGCAGCTATTCCCATACACTGATCATTTATGTATATCTATATACATACTGGATTTTCTTCAAAATTTCTGCAGCCTTTCCAGTTTTTAGTCAATATTGTTCTTGTCTTGTTCAGAAATTGCTTCTTTGATAATTTGATTAATTAACGTTTTGCTGATTTCAGTCACTCCTTGCCTAATGTTTCAATTTTCAAAATAGTTTCCAGCTATTTTCAGTGTTCATCTGACACAGGATAAAAAAATTTAAAAAGTGAAGTATTTCACTGGTAAAAAACCTAAAAACAATGTTTTTAAAAGAGGGGAAAATTATAGCATAGACTTTTTTTTCCTTTGATTTCCATCACTATGGAAATAAAAAAAAAGAATGTTTTTGAGCCTATAGGAATTTAAATATTAAGGCGATGGTGGCCTGCTATGGGAAATGAAAAGCATGCCTAGGGTGTTGTTCTTAATTCCACAGTCTACAGTGAATACATACAGTTTGTGATGCATTAGTAAAGTAAATACATATTCTTTAAATAAGACATGATGCTTCAGTAAATGAAAGAAAATTTCTGTAATAAAAGCTGAGGACTTGAATCTGATTCAAGCAAACTCAACCACAGCAGAGGGAAGGAGGAAAGGCTTCATTCCACTGACAGTTTTTGGAAGCTCTCTGTCTTTGGAGCACATGGGAAGACAGAAAACCTTTGCAGCATCCCCAGAACAGATGGATAGTCTCTGATTAAGCTTGAACTAGATGAGTGTTAGTTTTCAGGGATTTCAGGGAGCCCCTTTTTAAGTGGTTCTAGTTTTGTCTTCAGGTGGGGTTTTGGCCTTTGTTTTGTTTCACAGAGGAAATAATTGGCATATTTTTCATAAGGTTTTGGAGTTTTACCCATATGAATCCACATGAATCAAATATTTTCTTTGCATTTTCTGGATGCAGAAAAAAGAAGCTACACATAACTAGGAAAGTAGTGGACCATCTCATAATTTCCATTTGTATTTCTTTTATGTGCATACATGCAGTTTTGAGATAGTCCTTTTGTGAAAAACACAAATTGAGAGCGAGACTTTGGCAATTATGCTTTCCCAAAGCTTTCTTCTCAGTTATCTTCTTCATTCTTTCTCCTACCTATAAGCTGGAGGGTTCTAGCAATAAAAATTAAATATAGCATTTAATGGTAAACAACCCTGTATTTGGAGCAGCTCTTTTAGTACAAAGACCCTTCACCCTGTGCAGCAGTTATTGAGAAGTGCCAAGAACTTTCACACAAAATGGTCAGATAGGTAGAGTTTATTCTCTTTATGTCCCTTCATCCAATTTGAGCAGTCTGCATGCCTTCTCAATGGCAGCTGTATCTGAATATCTGTAAAAACAGCAGCAGGCTGAAGAAAGGGTAAATAAAATCCAGAATTGAGAAAATACTAGATTTCAGTTTCCCAGCACAAACTCACATTAATTCATTTTATAAGCTTTAAGAGGCAATTTTTAGCTATTATTCCCTGATTTTCCCCATGTCTGCACACAAGACAAATCTGTGCTGGGGAGTGGAGGTTCTGCATGGTTGTCTAGTTCCTTGCTGACAGCAGAAGAATGAGTCCAGTTCCTACCCAGTCAGGGGACTTTACCCTCACAGCTGAAAAATCTCAAAAATATTTTTTTAATTCCTCACCCCATAAATATCAGGTCATGACTGTCCCAGTCATCCTTTCCTATCCTTCTCTCACCTTCTTTTCACAAACCCTACAGCCTTTTTCATTCTCACTTCCAGTTAACTGCTATTTTCTTCCTTTCTGTGAACTATCTACCTCCTCTCTCTTTTGTTCTTTTTAATAATCACTCTCCATCATCCTGCAGTCACTTTCCTGCTTGCCACAAGGAAAGAACCACTCAGAGGACAGAAAATAAAAAGGAGAACCTAAACTGGAACCTTCCATAGCTCCCAGTGCCCTTGACTGGGCCAGAAAACTACAATTTGGACAATGAATCTCCCTAGAGACAGTGGAAAAAGTTTGTTCTTCTACATCGCCATTCAGCACTTTTTGTGGTACTGATAGCATGGGCAATATTTCTAAAGGCAAGGAAAAATGTGAATGCTGAAATCCTGCTGCACCACACCTGCTGATCCATCCTGCATTTCATTTTCTTTCTATTCATGCTCTGTCTGCCAGCAGGGAAAGCTAAATAATGTCAATGTCTTCTCAGCCATCCTTATCACAAATGATCATTCTGTGTGGCCTCTGTTAATCATTCTCACCCGTCTCCCTCTCTCACTATTAGATTAATAGTTGCCAATTATGCATACTCCCCTGCACAGCTATTGTTTACACATTCCCTAATTCTCTTCATTAGACCAGTGAGTGGGCATAATTATGGTTATAAGTTATCCATCCATTTTCTCAAGGACAGTGAGAAATGCAGTACAGCCAGAGTTTGGTTTCATGATAGCATCTAGGACTAATAAAAAAGAGACTTAGGCTTCATAGAGCCTCATGACATCCAGTGGGAATATTCATCTCGTGTTCGTGGTGTGTGTTCAATATGCAAATTTACTGCAGTTTTAGAAATTGTAGACACACAGAAAGAGAAGAGGTGCCTGCTGTTGCCTTGATCCTCACCACTTGCCTTTTTAATGGGGAAAAAATGTGAATGATAATAACTTTGCTTTTGAGCATGTAATAACTAAGGCAGATAATGAGTGGTGGCAAGGTGCTCAATATTTCTCTCAGCATTTTTGAGAAAATCTGGAGGCTAAATGTGATAGGAAGGACACACAAGGGGCACGTTGTTTATTTACTGAGATGAGCAATCTGAAAACTCAATTAGAGTTTAGCTAAAAATCCTAGTGAATTTTAAGGAGCACTTCTTTAAAAAATGAAAGGATGATTTCTGTTTTCTTTCTGGTCCTTAAAGTAAATTACTATGGTCTCCTACTCCTAAAATGTGACTCTGTTAAAGGTGTCTAACTTATTCGGCTTTTTTCTCCTGAATTAAGAAAATAGTAATGTTCTTATTCCTAAAAAGATACAAATGGGGCTTGTCAAGGACAGAGAATTAGCAAAGCTCTTCTTTCTTTAAGTGAAGCTTTCATAAGGGACCTATTCCAATAAATAAAAGCCAAAAATTTTGTTCAGTATCTCATTTATTAAAAAGACAGTAACAACAAACATTTGGTTTATAGTTCTAATTAGCAGATTTTTCTTAAATAAAAATAATGAGGCATATTGAACAATTAGTTAGAAGTGCAAATCTCTCCATAATTAAAATCCAAAATTTATTTACAAATAAGATGGCTTGCCCAGTCCAGGGAAAAAGGGTAAATACTTTTTAATTAATTATGCTTCATCTGAAGCTCTCATTTGTCCAGCATACACAATCATATTCTACTTAGTAAATGAAACAACATGTAATAATACTTTTCCAAAATGGGAAGAAAATTAACTTTTCGTGGTACAAAATTTGTACTTATAAACAGTCATCCACATTTTATATTTCAGAAGAATACTGATCTATTAACCCTACAATCTATTCAGTTTTTATCCCTTAAAGAGTTTCAAGAGTCTGCTCCCATTTCCTAGCCAAGTAACAGCAGTGGCCCATATGCTTCCCCCAGTGAGCCAACTCCACTGTGGAGCATTTGTGTGGTTTGACTCCTGGGAGACTCTGCAGAACAGACACTAATCCTGGAGTTTTGTGTTACTGGTAATTTTAGCAGCAACTTGTGCACGAAGCAGAAGAATGCTGGTGCAGTGGACAAAACACATGGAAAATATTGTAAGGAAACCACTATTCTAGAGAAATTTAGACAGAATGTAACTATTCCTCCAGATAGGGTCATATAGAGAGTGGCCAGATATGTGCTTGAGACCTGAAATATGCATACCTGACCAATTATTTCTTGAATTTCTGCTGTTCTAGGGCTATCTTAGCCTCTTTCATTGGTAGTTCACACACATTTTTTACTCTCATGCTTCATTACCCTGCACATACAGACTTACAGTTTGTACTTCTGTGTCACTTTGTCTCTCCATGTGAGGGTTTCCAAGTTTATCTTCCCTGACTGCAAATGCTGCATTTGGCACTTCTCAGTAAGTGTAAAACCTTGAATGATTTACTGAATCTGGACCACTTGGAGGACGAGAAAGAAATTCAAAGAAAATGACAAAGGAATTAAATGGTTGGGATACCTTCTATGCCATCTACAGAGATTAAAATCTGATCTGCACAAAGTGGTTCATTACTTCTCCTGTGATCTGTGGCCTAGACTTTCACTTAGACAAGGTGCACAAGAGTGGATCCCCACCAAATCTCAGCCTGCAGATCACTTCTATTTATGAAAGCAAAGACAGCTGAAGGACAAAGTAAAATGTAGCAACGCAAAACAAGTAATTGATATGAAATGGTAGACTACTCATGTTTTTATTGAAACGAAAGTAGAATACACAAACAAATTCACACTTTTAGACTGATCTAATGCCAAACACATTTGACAGGCTTGACATAAGAGTGCTTCATTCTGTAATCAAATCACTTGGATTGAATCTGAGATATGTGCAAAAAGATGTGCTGGAGACAAAGGATTCAAAAGGCATGGAGGCAAAATATCTCATAAATTACTTTTTAATTCAAGAAGCAATAAGTACTGACCAATTAAAGATGCTATGGTAGAAATGTGAATTAATATATCTGATAATATTTTGATAAATATGCTCTTACTCTTTTCAGTTTATTTGGGTTAGAAAAAACTCAACTTGCAGCTGAATAAGGATGGCATTCAAAAAAGGAATGCTGTCTTGACAATTAATCCAGTCCTTCTGTTATGAAATGACAAACTATGTTGTAATTGTCTCAAAAGTATCTTGTGGCCTTTTAGCATTTACTTCTGAAATTATGTATTCCATCAAAGCAATTCCAGTGGAAACCCATATCAAGATATTACTGCTACAGGCCCCCATTCAAATGTTATTTGGGGCAATGAGATCCACAGGGTTAATTAAGAAAGCATTATATAGTCCTCTACTAAGGGATGGCCTAACTACTCCAGGCCAAAGGGGACAAAACCAGTTACGCAAATATAGGACCTGAGAGAATGGTTTAATGGGGGCAGCAATAAAGTGAGAGCAGAAAAATTTTACTACCCACTGATGGTCAATAGCTTTCTTAACACAACATCTGTGACAGCCTGGATGGCGGTGATCATCAGCAGTCACCCTGAGCTCAGAATCTGGTTGAGTAAGAGTCCCAGAAATATTTTTACTCTAAAGCAAATAAGTCACTGCAAACTTCTGTCCATGAAAAATTGCCTCTCTTCTGTAAAAACTGTTGAATCAAACAATTCAGTTCAAATTATTCTTTACAGAGGGAATGGGGTTAATGAAATTGTGCTGATTTAATAATTTATCTGATTTATTAATGCAGCCCTGGAGTGGAAGCAGGTTTTAAGAACATTCTCAACACTTGAACAGTAGAAGTTGAACTCTAATAAAACCACCTAAGAACTAATTTTAAAAAAAATGTAAAAAGCATGGGCACTCAAAAATGGAAGACTTAACTTTAATGCAAAATAAACAGGCAGTGATTTCACAAAAATCCACTTTGACAATATGAAAATACTAAGCCAGGGAAGCATTGAAAATATGTTTTCACCTGAAATAATTACAAACTGTGGCTTTTTACTCCCATAAGAACTGAAATATTTCAGGATTATATTTCTTACATTCAAGAAGTTAGGGGTGTTCTAATGCTTCTTCTTACCCACTCCCTGCACCATCCACTTATTTGTTTCTAATGTACTACCATTAAAAATTAAAACTGTTTTGGGGGCTGATTTATTATTTATATTAGCTATACTTTACCAGCTTCCAGGTAGAAATTAGATGTCTGCATTATTGTCAATGTCAAACGAGTGGGATTTCCCTCTCCAGTATGCTCCTATTAAAGTTGTGACCCTTGTGATCCCTCTGTAGCTCAGCTTTTGGGATTAGCTTCTGAAGAATGGAAAGCTTAAAGCAAACCTTTGCCTTTTACCTTTCACATCTTCAGAGTTCAGTGAAAAGCGAACAGAACTTGCCAGAAAAAAAATTCTAATTTTACCAGCTGTCCTGGTGAATTCCCAAGATGTGGTAAAGGGTGTAAACCTTTTCACAGCGTAAAAATAACAATGAAACACTGATCTTGCTTTTAAAATAATGGAGCATTTGACAGGCCTAGAAGAGTCTAGATGACATCTAAATTTGCCATGATCTTCTATACTGATAATACTTGCTGACTTCCACAGTGACATCGGCACTAGAGCCTCTTACAGAAGTAACTGGAGTCGAAATATCTGAATCAAGAACCTGATCTTAAACCTACTGAAATTAGAAGGAATAATGTAGTTTATTTTTGGAAGCTGACAATTACTTTTGGTAAAGTCTAAAGATAGTCAAATGAGGTAGACATTCTTTATACTTATCTCCTAATAAGTGAAGCAAAAAATGAAAGGTGAAGTTGGAAAGATCAAAATAATCCAATTTCTTTCAGTTAATTCCAGTACAATATTATACTTCCCAGGTTATCTACTTTATGTGAGAAAATTCCCCAAATTATTTATTTTTTGGCTTCCATTATCCTCCTGTAATACATGTAGGGAAATCTTAAAGATCCCTATAGTTTCACTGCAAATATAATGGGAATCTTTTTTGTGTGTTAAATACATGGAAAATGAATTAAACTATTTGTGTCATCTGTGTAGCCACCATAGCCACTGCAGCCAATCCAATGAGCATATTACTGAAACATGTGATCAAGTGTGTATCACTGTATTTTATATTTTGCTCCATGATTTTTCCTAGTAAGGTGAAATTCAACTGAAAGTTCTAAAGTCCCAAAGCCCAGGCATGAAGTGATGCTCACAGTCAGAAAGCTTAGTACACATCCCCTTGAAATCAGTGAAAGACCTTTTTAAAGGTCACTGGGTGAGACCACTGACCTATTACCCAGTGGGCCCAAATAACAGAGTCATTTAAGGAATTCCTGAGCCAGAGATGTCCTCAGTTGGCTGGAAGCAGCACAGTTTCATTAGTGCAGCGCTCTACCCCAGATAATTACATCTATTTACCTTGGCCACCTAATTCTGCCTGCTCAGGCAAAGATTCAAGTAATCCTGTCCTGATGCCTTCCAGCCTTTGGGCTGGCTTATTCACAGGTCACTTCAGTAGCCCTGGCTTGCATGAAAGCCTTCTATTTTAATGTTTCTTTCTTAGAGCAACAGCTCAAAAATTCTTTCACACACTCATTCATAACAATTCAGCACCAAGGTAACAGCAGCAAAAACCAAAAGTACATATTTCCTTAGACATCACTTACAAACTCTGAAGCTAAAAAGTAGGAGGATTTGATGTATATATGTTTTGGCCTTCCACGTTCTACCCCAAATGCTAGGAAAGAAATCTCTTGGATGTTTTATAAAGAAAACTGCAATCCCAGGGCACCATGGTGGTGGGAACAATTCATTCCTGACCCTGGCTGTATTTCTTGTCCTTATAACATTTTGGTGGGTGCAGCTGTTGAAGTTCTTGCACCAGAGGCATATTCTGCCTTCTGTACTCAAGATTTGTGTTTGTGGCACAGCTGTTGGCAGACTGGAAGGATGGCGCACCCAGGAATTGCACACAGATGATCCAGACAATATGTAAGGAGGAGAGACAGACAGAAAATATTGCACCAAGAAGAAATAACACAAACATTCAGTAGCTGTGAGTTTGTCATGCCCCTTCTTTGCATTGGAGAGAGACCATCTATAGTTTTATATGTTTTTACAGCTCCTAGAAAAATTTGATGCTGTGCCATTTGGCCTCTAGATGGTACCAGAATATAGAGGTTTAATAATACATATTTTTTTGTCTCTAGAGTCAAAGCTTTATTTTTAAAATCTCTCCAAGTCCAAAATTCTACAAGTCTGTGCCTCTTTTTTTTTTTTTTCAGTGATCACTCTCTCTCATTAATTCCTATTTTTCTATCCGTGTATTTCTTGCTTCAATTAAGTTTGTTGGCTTGCTTTTTACATGTGAACATATTCTGGTTGCATAAAAAAACTCTTGATAGCCACATTTATACATAAAAGAACTCAATTATCACAGTCAAAATTAATTGAATGTTAACAGTTTAAATATTCTTAAACTAAGCTGCATTCTTAATTTTAGGGACTTTCTCACTGTGAGATACTCCCCAATGCTCACACAGTGAAAACTAAATAAAGCCCTGAATTAGATGTAATAGGACTGTAGGATAAATGTTTTCATGGTATCCTTATTCTTGTTTCATTTAAATCTTAAAAGATCCTCAGATTTTTGTATTATCGTCTCTATCACACAGAGGCCATCTTAAAATTCTCAGCATCTAGTCCAGCTCATACCACTTCTGGTTTTGTTTCCTTTGCTTTTACCTGGTTCAGTATGAAGCCTTTGTTTCCACCAGTAGCTTTTGGCAGCACTTTTGGATCAGGCATGTTGCACTTTTCATGTGTTGATAGAAACTGCCTTAAAGTGCATCTCTGAGGTCAGAATTTGCTTTCAGAGTCTGCCAGCCCACATCAATGTTTAAAGAATGAGAGTGAGACTAAAGAAAAGAGAAGCAGTCAGTTTGATGTGTTAACTTTGTTTCAATCAGATAATCATAAAATAAATACATGTTGTTTCAACTACAATAGTGACTGAGTGTCATACGGGATTATTTTGTTTTAACAGGACATCATACAGGTTAGGTGTTTTAATACATTTCATTTCCTCAAGTGGGTAGTTTGATAATATTTTCCCTCAGGGACAAAAAGGAACCTGATCATCTTGGTAAATCTGAGCTGACATATTAAGTTATCTACTTTCTTTGAGCAAAGTAGGAAATTCACCAGAACCAAAATGAAGTTAAAAGCAAAAATATTAAATGTCCTCAGATTTAAAGACTGTATATTTGAACAGAAAAAAAAAAAAAAAAAAAAGTTTTGGTGGTAAAATATTTTCTTCTATTGTTCAGCTCTGAACTAGGAGCAATGCTACTGGTTTTAGCGCAATCATTCCATGTTGATACCCTTGTAAATATGAATAACACCAAGGCTTTGTGTCGAGCTCTAATGACAAGTATGGATCTCCATCTCCCTCAGTGTTTTCCTGCCCTGAACAGGGCAGCCTGATAAGACTCCCATATTGAACAGGCACATCATGGCTCCTGCAAGTCTCCACTACAGCACATAAAAGTCAATACCTTTCCTTTTTCCTCTCTTTCTCTTTGGGCTGAGAAATTCATTTCACTGTCAGTCAGAACTGTTTCAAAATTCCCTGTTTCAACATATCTCTACTTATCTTTTAGAAAATCTGAATTGAAAAGTTGAGAAATCTTCTTTAATTTGAAAAGTAGTTTTCCCTTAACAAAAAAAGTTCCAGGATGATATATTTATTAGAAGACAATTATTGTTTGCACAAAGATACTTTGATATTCATATCAACTGCTTATTTTGAAGTCCAGTGGTGCTTTAAAATACCAATAATTTTAGATTAAAAAGTTCTATGTATATTATCCTGGAAAAAAATAAAAATCAAAATGTGCTCAATATTCCAGTGAACCAAAGTGCCCATTTTTTTCCCCAGCTGTCAGATCAGTTCTCTCCAGCTCATAGATCAGCTGATTCTTAATTGTGGGATGGTAAAGAGGCTGCTGGATGAAAGCTAAAGATGACAGATATCCTAGTTATCCTAGAGATGCTCTCTTGCTGTCGTGAAATTAAATCCTGATGGGAAAAAAACCAAGAGAGCCTTTATATGGGATGTCACAGCCTAGTTAGAGCTGTGACCATGGCAGGAGTTGAGCAAGGCAGGATCTGGGGGAGCTGGCCCTGTGCACTCAAAGTCCAGGCACATCCAGCTGGCTGGGACACTTGGGGACAAGTCTGGCGATGCCACTGCAGGAGCAGTGACCTGCAAGGTGTGCTGTAACCAGCCCCTGGCACTGCGGGCGTGTGCCAGCACTCTGTGCAACACTCACACCAGTTTGCCTGAAGGAAATGTGGCTATCCTGCCACAGAGACCCTCGGGCAAACTGCAAACATTCAACTGTCTGTGAGGAAAGTTTACAAAAGTCTGAACCTGCAATCTCATTGAGCAAAGCTCATTTGTTAATTGTTGATTTTACTGCAGATTTACTGTCTCACTCTCTCTCTCTCTGAGGCTCTAAGAACATAAAATCAAATTAGTGAAGGAATTCAGGTGCCTCAAATTACCAATACATAGATAGGTGTAAAATTTTTACATCTAAATGTTTGAAAAATTATAGTCATAGCACAATGCTGTTATTACATCCTGCAACAAGTAGAACAATTTAAGGTATTATTAGCTTTGTTCCACTGTGGAAGCAGTTTCACATTGATATTTTTATTAAATTTACCACCAGGACCAAAAAGTGATTTTACTAATGACCTTTTTTTACCTGTTCCTTTTACCTGTACCTTTTTCCTTGTGCAATTCAGCAGCTTCCTTCTCACCTTTTCAGATGAAGCACAAAGAGCAAGCTTGCTTAGGATTGCAACACCTAAAACTGAGAAGACATTGAAGAAAAGCTTTCAAAGAAACAAAGGAACAGTAGAACACTTCTTTCAGGTAGGCACAAGGAAGCATATCTGACAAATGTGGGGAGTGTACAGTATGTGCTTTATCAGTGTCACTCTTTAGCACACGCTGGTGGCTGCAGAAAGGATCTGGAAGAAGTACTTTGCCATGAAAAGGCAGCAATACACAAGCAAAAGCAGATGTAGACATCACTTTGTTGTTATTGTACTTTCCTCTTTTTTTTTTTTTTTTTTTTTTTGTAATTTAAGGTGCTGTCTTTGTCTTCACATGTAAGATATTGATTGCACAAGAATACTGCACTGCTTTTGTCACTTAATAGTCATCCAAGCACAGACACTGCAGGTTCATTTCAGTGTTACATTTATGGACTGAGTAAACTATACAATCCTGCAACTACTAAAAAGCCCAGGGCATTTCCTCCCTCCCCTCTCTGATGGGTAGTGTATTATGGATTTCTGAGAAAGGAACAAACAACCCAGGCAGGAATATAATTGGGCCAAGGAAATACTCTGAGGGTGCAGAAGAGCGATCACTCAGCAGATACGTGCGACGACCCTGATGATTGATTCCATGTCTAAAATCATGAGCAGGAGACACCAGAAAAGAAAACCTTTGGGTACTGTCACACCATAAAGAAAAGAGATATGTTTTGGATTGATCGTGAGTGGTTATCAAAGGTAAGAGGGAGCTGTGGCTTGGAAAGCAACAGAGCAGAGAGAGCGATGGGGAACCTGTACAGGTATAACAGGTTTAGTTAGAGGAAAGACAGAAAAATTCTTTTAATGGTTTCCCCTTTTTATGATTGACCGTATATATAAAGTTCTTTATATATTGACTATATATATATGCCACATTTAACATTCAGAGGAATAGTCAATATTCACCTACAACAAATTTTAAAAAATCAGATTTAGCTGTACATATGATTATATTATTTCAATTAGAACATCATTTAAGTCTCTGTAAAATCAGAGCTTCCTAATTAGAAAACTAAGGTGTGAAATTAAACATGGGGAAAAAGGGCTGAAATTGCACAATTATATTTATAGACAATTCTATTGTTAAAAGGTAGATGGCTTTGGCTTTTTATTAAGTTACTTAAGACATTGTCAATTTATCTGAAGGTTCACTGGTCTCTTCAGGGGAAAAAGGCTCTGAAAAATAAATAACAGAAAGTTGAAGCACATCTCACTATTTTTCATCTATATAAGTTCATTTGATTTTCTCACTCTCTTGAAACCATGCTGTATTCTTTTCTTCTCTGATCAAACAGCTTCCAAACATAATGAATAATACCTCTCAGCTGCAAGCAACACTTCAACAGCAGATCAATATGGACACACAATAGAAGATAAAAGATTTACTTTAGAGGTTTCTAAAGGATTAGTCATAAAATACATATATTAAACTCCATGAAAAATACTATGGTGCTGTCAATATATCTGGCATTATTTTCACAGCTGTTTTTTGCCTTTGGACTGCTAGTAAAGACTTTCATTTATCAATTTGCATTTAATATGGCAGTTCTGACCACTTGGGTCCCAGTCATAACAAGGCAATTGACACAAACTCTCTGCTAAGGGCCAATACTCTCTTTCCCTTCAGAATCCCTGTGAAGAATGCCTGAAGTGCAGTCAGTCCCCAGCAGTCATTTTTTTCTGAGAAATCTGTGTGTTTTAACTTAATGCTAGAAATAAACCTCTCCTAACTCCTCATTTATACCAATGCAGTTTTTCACATTAATTTTTTTTTTTGTATGCTACCTTTTAGAAACCTCAAGTTATATGGTGAAACACAAATACCTCACCCATATGGAAGATTTTTTTCTACTCTGTTGAACAGTAAATCATGAAAAAATCACACAATATATACCTTTGTACCATTGTTGTTTTCAGTGCTGACAGACATAATTTAGTTGAAATGTCTCATAGACCTCAGCTGCTTTAAAAATGCACATTCACTCTTGAAATAAATCAAAGGAAATTAAACTACAACACTGATATTGAAAGGTCTGCCAGCATGTTATAGATGACTGTGTGTATTAGGACTATTTAAAATACACTGACAGTTCCAGTGATAGCACTCCTGGATGGGAAGACACCCAGATGCCACTTTAAGAGAATTAGTATGTTTCCATCAAGTTCTGCTTCTGTTCACCTTTTGAAAGTTCATGTTTAACAGCTTTATTTATACAATATGGTAGGTATTAATTGCTCTTGGATAAATAAAACCCCTGTCTCATTAAGAGCTCCTCAGGTTACTTAAATGAAGTGAATGAGAATTGTCCATATAAGAAAGATTGGAGGAGCTCAGGCTCTTAAGTTAAAATCCTGAAAAATATCTTAGCCAATCCTTCCTGGTACAGATCACAGAGCAGGATTATAGCATCTTTACTTCCCAAATGAAAATCTACTTCAGAGACCTAGTCAGGATGAACAGTTCACTTGTCACAGTAACCAGTACAACAACAAAATAAAATCTTGAAAAATGAGTGGCGGGAAAGATGCGGCAATTAATATAAATACACTTTTATTAGGCAACAAAGACAACAATATTTGTGTCCAAAACAATAGGAAAATAGTTACATTCTCATTAATAAAAACTCAAAAATTACTAGAAAGCATGAACAGTTTTACTCTTCTGTTCCATTACTCTCTTTCTGTGTGGTTGGCATGACAGGAGATGGAAGGGGGAGGAAGAAGGGTACTAATATATTTTTTGTATTACACAATGGCAAACCCCTGAGTTTTGGTTTTGGAGACCTCATTGAAAAGTGGAGTCTCCCTGACCCCTTCACTTCAGGTGAGAATAACTCTCCTTGGACTCTGATGCAGAATGGCAACCAGCTAAGTTTATGGGAAGTAGTGAGAATAAGTCCTACAATATCATTTTTAATTGTTTTTTGTAAAAGAGAATGGAAGTGGAGAGCATATTTTTTTTTTCACAGAACCCCTATTATTGCTAAAAATTGATCTAAGACATCGTGGATATTAGTACAGCCTTTACTAAGCACCAGTATTAGGACTGTGTTCAAGGTAGTAGCAGGCAAATCCCTGTGGGTCAAAGAATTATGATGCTGGAATACATTTATTGGGCACAATTTTTTATTGGCACAAAGGGAATCCAATTTCCAGGTTCATTACCCAAAACAACAAAGAAATTTGAAACAAGGAAACATTTTAGTGCTTGAAATATAGATCAAACTATAATTCATAGTCCACATTCCCTCATGGATTGCGAGGATAAGAAGGGGAAGGGAAAAAAGCAATTTTTCTGCCCACTTGATCGATGTTCTATTTGACCTCTGAAATGCCCTCTTGCCATAACCTTTTAAATACCATCTGCTCTTTTTGTGAAGAGTGTGATGGGAAGGAGTCACTTCCAGACAGCAATTGATTATAAAAGCATTAATCAAGCACATGGATTATCTGTAGCATGACACTGTGTGCTGTAGTTAAGCAATTTCACCTTAAATGTGATTGGAAAGGTTAATCCTGTTTCTCAAGACTAATTTAGACTTTGTATCAGACAATTCAGGACATGGTGAAAACAGCTGCAGCAAACAGGAACTGAGGAATTGTCTGCTTCCATTAGGAAGTCTTGTAAATTTTGGCTCTGAGAACAAAGAGTGGGTCTATAGGCATGTCCCTCAATTTTTCCAAATTGATTGAATGGTGACAGCTTTCCCTCTCAAGTCACTGGTATTGTTCTCCCTCTTTCTGCAAGTCAAGAGGAATTTATTTTTTCCTATTTGGTATTCTCAGATAATATTATCCATTGAGTCAATCTCTGCCACTGAAGGATTGTAAAGTCCTCTTCTGTCGTGCATTTCCCCTCAGGATGTTTAACACAGACTTCTCCCTGGGCCTGGGTGGGCACTTGGGAAGGCAGTGTCCAGAGGTGGTGGCATGCAACAACTGGAATCCAAACCCAGATCCCAGGGCAGCCCTGATTTGATTGCTCTTTCTCATTAACACTCCCCTCCACGTTTTAGGGTAATGTGAGAGAAGCTTGCTCATGTAGGTATGGCACTTGCTGATAGAGAATGTTGCAATAAATACGTGTCAAGTGTATTGTAAGGTTGAGGTAATTTATTTTTATCTGGGGTTCCAAACAGGCTGATTATGCTATGAAAAATTAGGATATTCTGTTCCTTTCTCCATATCTGTTGTCACCATCTTCAGATAGTGCAATTTGCAATTAATAGAAGGATCTGTCATTGCTATTACAGTTAAAGCAATCACTAGGGAGCTTGGCAATGGTCACTTCAGGCAGCTTGGGGAGAGGGGGTTGAATGCCTCTGACAAAAGACTTCAGCCTTGTCACACAGATTCAGGAGAGTTGGATACAGGAAAAAAACATGGAAGCTCAGACTTCCATTAAATTCTGAATTTATATTCTGCCTGGTTTATTCCCCTTCTGGAGTGCTTTGCCATTTTCTCATATCCATCTATGGAAAACCGCCTTGGTTCCCCCACAATTTTCAGCCAGCAGTGGCTTTCAGCCTCCTCTGACCAATGGACAATGTTGAAAAATAAATGTTCTGAGGGGAGTACCTTGTTTTACTCTTCACATCTGCCTCCTGTTTAATTGTTTAATTTCCTGTTTCTGCACACAACATCAGGGCACCATGCAGCCTGTAAATTATGAGCATGTATCACAGATGAAAGTCCTCACCTCAGAGACATAAATACCACAGATCAGAAGCAATAAAATCCAAAGAATAAATGCCAACACAGCACCAAGAGTGTCAATAACCTTTCTAAACGGAAGCCCTGTGTCCCCATTACATTATCCTGTATATAAACAAAAGCAATATAAAACTTCTTGTTGAGCAAGACTAAATGTTATAATGCTGCTCCCAAAGAGAAATGTGGAGCATGGTGCCATTTACTGTTTCTGTTGATTGATTTTTTCCTCAATTGAAAGCACTCTGCTACAATAAAAACTAGAAGCTTTGTGGTTGTACACATAAAGCAGATCAGTTACTAGCACTTAAGGTTTCTCAGATGTGACAAGAAATCATGGTCCCAAAACACCCATTGCTGGAATTTCTCTGTTTCTGGCTCCTTTTACAACTTAAAAATAATCTATGTGCATGCTCAACCAGCAGAAATAAAGCACAGTTTGAAGATCTCATCAGTGTCACTGCAATCCTCCTCCGGCAGACAAACCCCCTGGAACAGGTAGTGGTGGGACTGACAGATATTTTATCAGCTAGGCATGTCCTTGAAGTTGCTCTGTAAGACACAGTCTTCATGTCCTTGTCCTGGCACCATCGTGGAGGCAGTGCCTGCTCTTCTTCTGCAGGGCTTCCTTTGCAGCCCCACGTTGTGTTTGGATGTAAGAGAATTGTGAGAGAAGACAAGGGCTGCTGGACACTCAGGCTGGAAACAGAAAGGTTGCCTGTACTCATTTGTTCCTTTCTGTCTTAGGCATTTCATGCTCTACTTAGTAAAAAAAAAAAAAAAAAAAAAAAAAAATGGATCCAAAATCAGAGACTATCTCTGAAGATTTGAATTAAGCAGGCAGTTTACTCGCTCTGTTATGGTACAAATCACTGCATAATATTCAGGGTACAATAGCAGGACAATTGGGTTCTCCCACTGAAAGGGAAGATCCTGAAGTAATAAAACCAAGAAGGTGACAAGTGAAGTTCAACTTGTCTTGAACTTGAACTCGGCTTTTGCAAACCGACCAGGCCTGTCTGCTGACTGAAATATGCCCTGAATTCATCTGACTGACCTTTAGGCTTTAAATCAAGGGCCTAAGACAGGAGTGTCATCACAGGAGTGAAAAGTTGTCTAACCTTGCATGGCCCATCAGGTGTGGTGCACTGTTCCAGCACCCATTCATTCCACTAGAAAAATCCATTTCAATACACCTCCCAAAGTTTTTTAATCCTCGAACTGTCTCGTATCAAGTACAGTTTGTCAGCTTGACCTTTCTAATTGCTTGTGAAGCAGCCTAATGATGATGATTCATGACCATGGGTGTAATAATTTTTTTTAAGGATATCAAAATGGAAGCATTAACTGCAGATCCAGATACTGTCTTCCCCATAATTCCATGTCTTTAAATGTAATTAAATCAAGACTTTAAATAGAAATCATACATTTATTATCACAATCATTATATTTTAATTTATATATTTAAAATAATGGATTCAATTGATATATAAGATATCATATGAACCCCTGCCTGTGATCACTGTCTGCTCACAGGTACTGGCAGAGGACAGCAGACAGTCCATAAGTACATCTGCCAGCAAGTGCTAACAGGGATCTGACAACTACAAGGGAAAATGTGTGTGGGGGATTTTCTTCCTTTTACTCCTTTTTTTAGACCACTTTCTTATGCCTTTCAGAACTGACACAAGGAATACCAGAAAACAGTGCTTTATAATACTTTTTCCCCTCTTCAAATACACTGTTCCCACAGAAAATTTTTTCTTCAAATCCTCATCACAAGCTAACTATATTAGAAAGATTTGTAATTAAATCTCAGACAATAGCAGGGAAAGAGAGCCAGCAGATCTGCAGAAATACCTGTACAAAGGAGCATAATCAGAAACTTAAACTAAGGAGCAATGAACAGCTGCATGAGATAACTACAGACTCATTCAAACAGTTTTCTACTGCTCATTTAACATCTATTACTGAAAATTGAAATGTGCAGGTCTCCGTCGCCGAAATTACCATTCTTCACTATTCAGGTTGATGACATGAGGAGCTTAAAAATGTTCTCTCACTGTCTCAGTCTAATCTGGAGATGGCATATGAGGGGACACAGCTAAATATCAGAGAATAATTAACAAAGAGCTCTAAGCAAATTATTGCCTTATATTTCTAGGCATGGGTAATTTTGATCCTTTAAAGTTTGACTATTAGTCTATGGTAAGGTAAAACAAGAGAATGGGAGAATTATGCCAGATTGTGATAAAATGAGGGGGGGGGGGGAAGAGCCAACAAATGTTGCCATCCCTTGCAAACATAACTTTAGATCTTATGCCAAAAATAATGTATTTAAATAAGTGCCTGTCAAGACACCAATGTTTATTCAGCCATTTGAAATTAATGACTCTCAGAGGCTTGCCATAAAATATAAAGATGGTAATATGAAAAAAATGCATAAAGTGGAGGAAAATGATCCTGCAATAATGTTTTAGATTTACCTAACATTAGGGAGAATTTACCTAGAGAGAAAAATATTAAACCAAGACCAATAAACCCACTTCTTCCTTCACTGTAGTGTGTTAATTCAGGGTTTCTGCCACTTTAATGGACAGGAATCTGTGGAGAATCTTGTGTCTGTGCCAAGTCTGTTGTGTGGCCAAACCGACACTCAGTGAATAACAGGGGTGACTCTTTGGACTGAATTAATTTGGGTCAATATTTAAAACTATTATATAACCTTGCTGTAAATCTTTTGACTGCTGATACAGAGACAACCTGCAGTAATTCTCTTTCCTTGTACCATGAGAACTTCTCTAGTCCCCACACTTGGTTGGGACATTTTTTGCATCATTTTGTGGCTACTTGTGGTAAGATCTTGACTGAAATATTGACTGGAAAAACATATTAGTAATTTAGCCTAAAAACAAACAACTATTGCCTTTTTGCTCATATAACATGTAGTCATTACCTAAAAGCCTAATAAGCCTTTTGCTTTCCATTTAAAATGTACAAATACAAGTTAATACAGTGGTAAATTGAGATGCTAGTTAGCCTCACCTCTGCTGTCCAGCACAATCTCATCCAGGACTCCTCCCCCAGATGTGAAGAAACGTATATATAGAGTGATCAAATGTGTACCTGTAATTTCTAGGGTTAATTTACATTCTAGCATAGCAATTTCAGCTGACATGACGTGGCAGGATTGGGATGCCACACTGCTCAGTGAAGCATGTGTCAGCTGGAACACCCACTATTTAGGAGGTGAATGACAGCAAGCTTGGGAGGGGATGGGGTATTTCACAGGCAATCACAACAGACCAAACCTCTCCCCCAGCTTTTCAGCAGGGTTGCTATCATACTGGTACTAATATTTCAGTAGAGAAGGCTCTTTTTATAATTTGCATCTCTACTAAAAAGCAATACAGAGGGAGTTGGAGCTTTTCTTTCCTTTTTTCCTTTTCTTTTTTTTTTTTTTTTTTTTTTTTTTTTCCTAACCAAAGGAGCTTTGAGATTGATACAGTGTGGGAGAAATGAAATGGAGAGCATGCCAGATAAAAATGCCCGGGGCCAAATCAAACAAATGTCTGCACTTGGCACATAGATATTACAGCAATAGAAATATTATAGATTTTTTTCCAGCTCCAGGGACAGCTTATACATTTGCATGAAGTCTTTGGCTGTGATACATAAGGGCATGCAGAGCAGAGAGGTGCAGCTTTTCTGCTTGCAGGAGAGGGTCCTGCTGGTTTTCTTCAAGTCCCTGTGATATTTGCAGCCTCTCCCATGCTGAAGTGCCCAAGCTGGCACCAAGGGGAACAAGGGGAACAGGGTTTTTCCCTGAGGGGTGTTGGGAGCACCCCAGCTAAGGGCACAGCCCCTGCTTACTGCTAGATGTGAGCTCACTCATAGGGGTGAGATAAACAATCCAACTAAGCAGGACTTGCTCTCCTTTCACACCACCTCCTAACCCCAAACACTGAAGCTCTGCACAGCAGATGGGCAGCATAACTATCATCACATTTAAAGGGAAAGGATTGGGTTTGTGGGGAATTTCATTGTGTTGGGGCAGGCTAGCCATGCTACAGGAGAATTAAAAATGCAACATGCAGGTTGTGAGTCCCCAGACAGTTTTAGACTGCAAGGTATGTCTTTAATGGCGCACACTTAGAGAAAAGCAGCTGCCCAAATATATTTTGTGGATCTAAAGTGGATTAGCATTTAAGTAAGATCTTCCTACTGGCATTTTTAAAAGCACCTAGACTTAAGAAGTTTATGCATACTGAGAGACTGTACCCCTTGAGGACAGAGTAGACCTGAGGGTTTGGAAGTTTTAAGCTTAAAATTTCCCATTCTTGTCTATCGGCACTTATCAGGCTTAATTGCAATTCTGAGCACATTTTCCTTTAACTTAAAAATCTATTCCAGTAAATTGCATTCATAGCACCTTATTAAGATTGGTTTAAAAAGCCCCACACACCATACTGAAAATGAATTTCAAAGAAGCCCCCACCCCAAGTGTTTTCCTGAAAAAAAAAAAAAAAAAAAAAAAAAAAAAAAAAAAAAAAAAAAAAAAAGAGGGGGAAAAATTGAGGTCATCAGCCAAAATAAAAATCAGTTGTTGTTGTAGAAAATTATATGCTCTTGTGGTTTAGTGAGAAAAAAGTAATATATCTGAATATCTGAAAAAGACGACTGAGCTTTTCCTAAGCTGCCTAATAGTCAGACTTTCCTTGTTAACAGTAACTCCTTTTTACAGGGACTAAAATGTTATTTAAACAATTATATGCTATTAAGTAAAAGATGAATTACAGAGAAAATTGCACCATTAGTAAAATTTAAGTTCTTAACTTCATGTAATAAAAGATGGTAACCTTTTTGTAATGGCATTTCAATTTACCATTTATTATAAAAGTCTAATTTAGAAGGCAAAATGAATTCTGGTTCCAGACTTATTACTCTGGCTGTTACATTTCTATAAAAGATGCAATTCATAACACAGCTCCAGAAAAAATAATGAAGAATATTTTAAAATAATGTAAGATCTTGGCTTGAGCACTGAAGTATATTAGAGATTATACCCTTGTTTAAAAAGGCAAGGAAATATATTTATGCATTTAAAAAAACCCAAAAAACAGACCTATTCAGATATTTAACATCTATCATCTATCAGTCTTGTTTTACTAGAATCCTGGAATGGTTTGGCTTCCCTGGACTTGTTCTAATGGGTTCATGTTTTATACTGGGGATCCCAGAGCTGGATGCAGCATTCCAGGTGGGATCTCTCGAGAGCAGAGTAGAAGGCTGGGATCACCTTTCTTCATTTGCTGCCCACAGAGCTTTGATAAAGATGTTAAACAGCTGAAGGCCCAACACTGACCCCTGAGAAATGCCACTCATCACTGGCCTCTTATAAGCCTTTCAAAACATCCTAATGTTTCAGTTAATTGTTATAGTAACTGCTCATAATTTGGTTCCCTCATTCCTTCTGCTAAATGCTCTTTCTACCTAATTAGGTATTGTAAGTAATCTATTTTTTATCTTAAAGCAGAGAGATTAAACTTTAGATTAAATTTTGGAGAAAACTTAGCAAGTAATGGTTTTTATTTTAAAATTATTGTTATACTAACAGCTTGAAAATTACCTATAGCAAGGAGCACACCAGACCTGTCTTGCACACTGTTCTCCATCCCTGGCTCATGTTTCTTGCTTCCTGCTGTCATTAAGACAGTGCAAAGAGGGAAAAAAGTCTTTAAACTGACCTAAAATACCTACATTTTTAGAGTCCTATCAGAACATACTATTTCTGAATCCAGTGTGCTGCTTGATTTCAGTGGATTTCCAGAAATGGAGATGTATTTTGTGAATTGACTCACATTTGTCTTTATTTTCACTGTTGCTACCCTGTCTTGATGGTGCCCTTCCTTCAAGATTTATAATTGTCATGTAAATAGCCCTTCATTTTAAAAATAGCTGAAACTTCCAAGTAAAAAGCCTGAAAATCTTTCACAGTCAAAGAGGAGGGACAATGCCTGAAACAACTCATTCCACCAGTCATTTCTCCATGAAGCTGTCACCATTAAAAAGCTAACATGAGCACACAGAGGTACCTGAAACACCCCAGCATGTTACAGGAATTCTGGTACTAGAGCAGGTAATGACCTTTGGTATTTCAAAGCCATTTGATGGAGGGAGAGCACACACCTGCATGCTGTCCCATCTTAAAAGGCTGAACTCTAAATGCTGACAGGTATTCCTTAGTGCGATCTCGCAAAACAAGACATGATATTTTAAAATCCAGCCAAAGAGCATTTTGGAATGAAAGACAGAAATGTGGTTTCTGTCTGCTGGGGAACCCCCTGTTTCTCACATTCTGCTTTGCTTCTGGGCTCAGAGGAGCTCAAATTGTAACAGAAACTAAATGTTGCTTATTTCTTTGTAATGTTTTAAGTTGACTGGAACTGAGCTCTCATCTCTCTCCTGCCCACTATTGAAGAGAGGTCAGCATCTGTCTTCTCCTCTTTCCAATTAGGTATTTACAACACCTAAGAAATATAAACTTGCAGTACTGTAAACAGTATTGTATTACTGTAAACAGTATTGTCTTACCCCAATTTATTTAATTTTTTTTTGTTGGTTTGTTTTTGGCTTTCTTTTTGGCTTTCTTTTTGGTTGGGTGGTTTGGGGGTCAGGTTTGGTTTTTTTTTTTCTGGTTGTTTGTTTGTTTGTTTGTTGGTTGTTTTTTTAAACACCTTAGACCTGTGCCTTGGAAATTACAATGTGTTCTGGATAGGACAATTCGGGCCACTGGTTGGACAGGTTATATGGTTATAGCAAACAGCTGTACAGTATCTCCTTTAGCAATCTCTGAAATTTAAGGGAAAGATTGTTGGGGAAGATGAAATAGGAAAACCTTATAAATATGATTGCCTGGCAAAAGATTTGGAAAATACAGACATTGAGATGAGAACTAGATTTGAAATAATAAACCTTGACTACTGAATAACTAGAAAACAATAGTATAGCCAGGTTGAAAGCAATCCCCCCTTCTGATTAAACAATGCCCTTTACCTGCAGATGGGTCCAAAGGTCAAATGGAATGCTCTGTTTCACCCCCCAATGTATGGTTCATCCCACACCTGTGACCCTCCCCTGAAGTATCAGGTATCTGTGACCCCATTGGCCCAAGTCCTGTTCCAGCCCACCTTGAAGCCCCTGATAAGGTGTGCCCGAGGGACCAGACGCTCTCTTGGATCTTCCCCTGGTACCCTCACCTAGAACCCTCTCTCCCTCTCTCTCCCTCCTTCTCTCTCCCTGTGCCTGCTACGAGTTGCGCCTGGTAACTCCAAGCAGGGCCTTTCCCCCCTTTTAATAAACCGCATTTTCTAAGACCTGACTTCAGAGATCTCTCATCCGTCCAAACCGTCCTGGAGTCCTGCACTCCCTACCAAAGATCTTCAGCTCTGAACAATGAAAAGCAATGATCTCTGCAATCAGAGGTTATACAATCAGTGGCTGTATTTTACAGAATAATTTTCCTTTCCATGAACAGAAAGGAATACCTGATAATGGTGCATCTGTGATTTTTTTTTTTAATAAGATACATATTCATCAGGAATCACCCTGATATTACTATAATTTGATTACAAGGACAAACGAATGGTGCTAACACTATTATTCCTTTCTGGACAATCCTCACAGGTGCTGTATTCTTGTGCAAGCTGTGATTAGAAACAACAAAATTAACTTTGTCCTCAGAGTAACAGAGGACATGTAACAATGTAAAATAGAATTTGCCTCATCAATTATTTGAGACTTGTTTTTTGGGGTGTTTTTTAAAAGTTTTTAGGTCTGTGTTTAATGTGGGTAGGGATACTCTGGAATCTTATACGCAGAGAACATGATAGACTTCCTCATCAGTCCTTCTCACCCTTACAGTAAGCCAAAAAATCTCTCTTACACAGATGTTGGTAGAAGAGTCACACTCTAAAGGAAAACATTATTAATGAAAACCTGACTGAAAAATATTGCTACTTTAAACCATGGCCTATTTATCATCTTTCAGTGCGTGACAAACTCTTGTGTTTTCAAGCCTTTACTTCTTTACTGTCTTAATACTGGTGATAAATTGTTATTAACAAGCATTTGACTGCAAAGCGAGAAAGGAAATTCTCCCTCAAAGGATATTTTAATAATTTTATGGATTTAATATGCTTAATATTAATAGAGATGGCAAAATTAGGCAGATATAAAAGCATGTTTATCCAGTTACTTATAAGTGCACAAAGAGATTAAAAATTATTGAGATGTTTTGTAATAGCTGTGTGTCTTTACAAAAGAAAGCAAAACCCGATTCTGGCATAGTGGAACATAATCTGATTTCTAGCCATTTAAGGAATACAGATGAAGAAATTATAGACTGGCTGGAGTATTTTTAGCCATGAAACAAACACTGGTATGTATTTGGGTTCTCAGGACAGGTTACAAAATGATAGGTTTGGAGAAGATGCCAGTTTCTTCACTGAATGCTGGTACCACTCTAGATTAGGAGTACAAAGCACAGTGCAGTCACACTCCAGTGACCAGATGCTCTGCTGATATCAGACATCTCAGACCACCTGTTTCCACATCCCTACACACACTTTAGTCTGTCATTCAAAATAGCCTTGTGCTGCAGTTTGGCATTGGAAATCACTATTGCTCTGGCACTGAGCCACACCAAAGCACAGCCCACACTTATCTGTCAGTAAAATCCAAGCAAAACCACAAAAAGTATCTTAACCTACACTTCCATTTTTATAAGAAAATGTTTGGCGCCAGACAGAGAGAAAAAGGAGGAAACTGGTGGAAAATGAGTGAAATGGTGAAATCTCTGCATAATAAATTTGTGCTAACCTTTTAAATTTTCCAGTTCCTAAACATCTCAGCCACTCTGTCTCTCATAATTCTCCAGATGATCCACAGAACACATGCCATGAGCATGGTACAAAACTGGGACAATCCCAAGGGAAATACCTCCAATCTCACTCTTTCCTAATACGATTCGTAGAGACAAGAAAATCCCTTACCACCACCCCCTTGATCTTTTATACCAGACACATATTAAGGAAAATCTTTGTAATATTCTAGCTTCCTGCAATATGGTCAAAGTTTGGGCTTACATACTTCTATCTTTGAATTTTCAGATAATTGGATGGATGGATGGATGGATGGATGGATGGATGGATGGATGGATGGATAATATAGAAGGCAGGACATATGTCTAGGACTTCTGCATCTCAGCAGATGAGAAATTCCATTTACCAGGCAGTTCAGTTTCAACAGGGACATGGGGCATCTAGAAATCCTGGAGAAATGGAGAAATTAGTCTTTCCTGTTTCTAAGCTACCCAACTCTATACTGCTTCTAAGAAAATATAAAGTCTTAACACTGTCTTGACACTTCAGGCAGAAAAATGAGGTAAGGTTAAGACATTGGCAAATCCAGACATGGCCTAATTGGTCTGGCTTTAAATTATCTTATGAAGCTGTAGTATAAATGTCAGAGCTGTGCAGAATGGTTGCACCTGCTGAAAATTCACGAGCTACTATAGGCAGACAATTTTTAGCACTCACATCTACACCCAGAAGAACATATATAACCTTTTCCAAAACCTTATTTCTCCTGGCATCTTCTGCTCTCAAGTTTTGTGACAATGAGGTCACTGCATAGCTCAGTGTCCTTATGTTCCTGGCAGTTTCCTTCCCTTGAGCTGGTGCTGGGGACGTGGTCCAGCTGGACAGGAAGCACTGTCTCCTTGACTTGCCTGAAGTTGAGTGACCTGGCTCTGGCTGTCAGGGGACACCAACACTTTCCCAGAAGGAGCCCCCTGAGACAAGAAAGTCTGTGGAAGTGTGTGGCTGGACAAGCCCTCAGAAGCAGCAGGCACTGGGAGGGAAGGACTGAGAGGGAAATGGGTGTCCTGTAAATTGATGGGTCCCTTTCATGTCCTGAATGTTCACTCTTTGCCTTGTGAAAACTCTTTACATGTTTCCTCTGAGAGATGAACTCCTGAGAATTTCTGGCTTTAAAACTAAGCAACTTCCTTAGCCTTGGAATACTGAAACCGCTGCTTGCCCAAAGTACAGAAACATTTTATTTTTCCTTTTATTTATCTTATTCTATTTTTTTAACCCTGCAGATTTCTGTTTATCCAGTAGATCAGTAAGTGGAAGAAACATTAGAAGAAAAATGAAAATTAATATAGGAAATTGCTGCAATAATAGTTTTCCCCTTGTTTCTTTTAATTTGTGTATTTGGTTAACCAACTTTAAACTGTAATGGGGCTGTAACCTCCATTCCTATCTCCCTGTGCTGCTGGAGGGGAGGAGGTAGAGCAGGGAAGGAATGGGAGGGGGGCAGGGTGGGGAAAGTGGTTTTAAGGTCTTATTTTTATCCTGCTCTGTTTTTGCTAGCAATAAATTAAATTAATATCTCTAATCTGAGTCTGGTTTGCCCATGACAGTATTTGGTGAATGACCTCTCTGTCCTTATCTCAACCCATGAATATTTTGTTATAATTTCTCTCCCCTGCCCAGCTATGGAGGGGAGTGATGGAGAGGCTTTGGTGGATGCCTGGCATTCAGCCATGGTCAACCCACTACAATTTGCATTTAACAGGTTTAACTGCAACATTTAATTTGCCCTTTGTGGAGTCTGGGAGCTTTCTGCTTCCTCTCTTCACAGAAATAAGTGTTACCTTCTCTAAGGCATCATGGGTATTCTCCTCAGAAATAATTAATAATGAAAGAATATAGGAAAAAAAATTAATTTAATTTTGCAAAGCAAAAACTTCTGCTTACTTTTGGCAACAGTTTGCAAAATACATTATGGAGAATATTTTACACAGCCAACTTAAGACAGCCACTAAGGTTATTGCAGAGCTTCTCATATATCCTCACTTCTCCAGCAGGAACTGGCAGACCCCTGAGGGAATGTCACTCGCAACACAAGGCTTCAAAGCTTCAAAGCTTCCTCTGTGACTCCCTGTGAATACTCTTACTGTGGCTCACACACAGAAATACTGAACATGCTTCTAAGATATATTGACTCCTTGCTTGTGGTTTTGGTTTTTTGTTGTTTTTTTTTTTTTTTTTTTTTTTTTCCTCAAAGGAATCAATTACCATTTTAACAAATATTTTGCTTTACTCTAGTCAACATTCTAGCACCTTATTAAAACCCCACTCTATATGAAAATCTAATATATTTTTAAATGGATAAAATGTTATATACTGCTCAGGAACAAAATAGTAATAAAATTTTGGGATAATTTTTTCCCTCTTGGTTTTGTGAGTGAGAAGAAATCTATGATCTGAATCCCCCTGCTCACCAGTTTATCATCAGGATCTAGTATATCAAATTTTGCTCAGAGACACTGTTTAAGATTTGCAAGGAATTCAGTCTTTTGTTGCGTAGAGCTGCCTAAGTGTATGTGCTCAAATTGTAACCCATTCACAGCTTTATGGTGGAGAAATGTCTATTAAATCATTTAAGCATCCAATATTTTTTGTTACTTAATATTTTCTTAGGTGACTCATGGCGCTGTTTTCACATCTAAGCCTCAGCAAGACTCGAAGGTTTGCTTGCAAATAAATCCCCTTCCAGGCCACATGGTAAAACTGAAACAAAACAAAAAGAAAAAGAAAAAAAAAGATATTCAAGCTTAGAGCTTCCCTCTTCCACTTAGAGGGATGGACTTAAGGCTTCTTGCAGGAGTGAGGCCAGCCAGCAGGTGAGTGCTGCCAGAGCTGCTCTGTGAATCTGTTTCACTTTGTATAAAACAATTGCTGTTTGCTGGGGGAAGACAGGCTCTGATCTGGTAGCTCTCAGCAGGTAGAAGTGAGAGATTAAGGAATCCCAGCCCCTGCTCTCATCCATCTCTATTCAGCATGCATATTGCTGAAAAGACAGATTCACCTTCTGAATGTAAATTCAGGGCTGTATTCTGAATCGAGCCCCTCCCAGACATTCACATAATGATCAGTGGCCATGCCATTCAATTTGGGGGCCACAGTTATTCTCCATGGTTTTCCTTAATTTCTGTCATTCAAATCTTTATTCCAAACAGAAGGGAGGGGGAAGATATTTGCCCTTTTTCTCATATTTTCCTCATCTTGCAAAAAAATTGCAGGGAAAAGACTATTTTTATAATATTTTATGCCTCTCAATATTTTATTTTTATTGTTCTTGCTATTATAATTTTAATTTGATGATGGTTTATATAAACTTTAGTCTTGTGAAAAAACTTTGCTTTAAAAGACTTTTTTTAAATTATTTTTTTCTTACAAACAAAGCTTTTGTAGGATTTTTGAGATAAATTTGCAGCTTTCCTAAGAAGAACTGAGTGTTCCTGCATCCTGGCCAATACCATTCACATTAATCAAAGCTGCATTCAATAATGAGGGAAATAGAAACGTTAAAATTGGTACCACAGTCCCAAGGTGAGGCAATCACGACATCAAACAGGCATCAGAGAGTCAGGCTTTTGAAGACTACATGTTGCTAATACTTAAACAATTATAGTTGCAATCACAAGTAAATAACGTTATTCAATTTCATCTTAACGCTTGTTTTACAATTTCTCATGTTGCAATTCCCATGAAGCAGTCACAGACCATAAAACTGATAGGTGGGGAAGAAAATGTTGTGGATTTTCTAATAGGACTGGCTATCAAACTAATTATGTGTTGTTAGACAAGCTCTCTCAAGGCTTATACACAACATGCTTAACTGTAATCAGGGGGTAATAAAGTTCAGAAGCATTTCTATCAAAGAAGATGGTCTTCAAAATAGAGATGTGGGAGATTCTATTGAATACTTTAAATTAGATATAGATTAGTCACAAATCACTGGGAGGGCTTAACAAGAAATCAAAATCAACACCTTGAGTATGGAAGCTGCTTGTCAATACGCAGCTCGCTAATGTGTGACATGATCAACATTTCAATATATTCCACCCCACTCATCCAACAATACTTTGGATGAGCCGAGGCAGTATGATGACTGTTTTATGCAGCACTCAAACATCACTAAGTACTCTAGCAAACATTATGGTACTAGAATTATTTTTTTAATCACTTTGGACTACTACCAGTTAAAATATTTGCTGTAGGACTGTTTACACTTTCTCCTGTCAGTGAAAAACAAATCAGGAATGTTGTCTAATCTAAGGTTTATTTTAATCACCATGAGATTTCCAATTCTCTTGAGAGAAGCTTGGGTGAAACTACTCCTGCAGCTAAATATGTATTGTCATTTAGATGGAACTGTCATTCAAAATAAATTTTCCCCTTAGTTCTCTTAAGCCAACTTTCTTTTTTTTTTTTTTTTCTTTTTTTTTTTTTTTTTTTTTTGCTTTCCAGCTGGGTGATAAAATTATTCAGACCTTTTAAAGATGGAATAATTACCTTCATTCCCTTAAGCTTGCAGGACAAGGTTCATTTGTGGTAGAGTCTTTCTCTGAAGACTTGAACTTATGTGGCATCTTAGATTTTTTTTTTGTGTTTTTTTTTTTTCGTAATTTGGGGTAGAGAAGAAAAATATAGAGAAACATCACATCTTATTAAATCTGAATCTCCAATGCCAGATTTTTATGTCTTCAGTAGATCTTGCCTTCAAAAAGAAGCAAGCAATATAGGCTGTGTTTCAGCGAAGCATTTGAATACATATTTTACACAAAATAGCCAAAAGGAACTATTTAATATTGAAGGAGTTAAGGTGAGTTTACTGACAGAGGCTTTGCCTTGTGTCATCATGGGTCCTTCACATTCTCCTTCTGTGTAACAGATTTTCCAGGTGGTTTTCCAGCAGCTCTGACTGAACCCAGATTCACAGAAAGAGAAGAGTGTTCAGCAGCAGGGCTGAACACGAGGAAGGTCGCTGCTGCATCAACAACATTTGATTACATATTGTCCCACACAGGTTTCTCAGAGCTGATGTCCACTTTTTCCTTGAACACTCACCTAAACTCTTGTGTACTGCACCCTCTACAGGATAAAGCACACAGCATGTCAGAGGGAAGGGGGGAAAGAAATCTCATATGGATATAAGAGATTATTTTCTGCCACTGAAAATCTAATTGCCCATTTAGGCAGTTAATTTTCAATGATGTATTTCTTAAAGAATAAAGTAGGTTCATTCCATTAGAACAGAAAATGTCAGATTGAAATATTGCTGAATGAATGGATTTGTGCTTTATGCTGTGCAAAAGCAGAAGTCAGGCTGGCTGGATGCAGAAGCAAAAATGCGAGCTCTTCCTCAGTATGTAATCAGTGTGCTGTCAATACATCACTAATCCGAACAGCAAAATGCTAATTAAACTTTTGCCTTACATAGCATACTAGTGACAAGTGTATTTTAAAAATGCTCACTGTCTTTTTGCTATTATTCTGACAGTTTTTAAGTGCTTGATGACTGACAGATTTCTGTAAGTATAAAGTTGTGTATTAAAGGGGAATAGGAAGTAAAAGTAGAATTTCAAAGTGAATAAAATGTTCTTAACTGCCATTAGTTTAGGGAACAGAGTAACACACTCCCAGATGTGAATTTTTAGACCTTTCTTATGCTAAGTATTTATAATCAATAAAAGAGGCATTAATTTAGAGATGCACACTTCATATGTGACATAGACCTATATTAAGTCTACTGAAGGACTACTTTGATTATTAGCACTGTCTTACACTTCAGAGCAGTTTTTTCCCCTCTGCCCATTTTATTTTTCATAGTTATTATTAAGAACAAAGTAAATAGGAACCAATTGCCTTTCTTGTACTCACCACCAAGTATTTCACCCTGAGTTTAACTTCTGGCTAACTTTGTTTGTGCAAGGAATGAAAATCCTGTTATAACTTGCCCTTTCCAAGATGATAAGCAAGCTATCAGAAACATAATTGAAGAACTACATCTTTTTTGGCAAAAATACTTTTCTTTTAAGTGGGATGGTTAGATGACTATCTCAGCTTGCAGTGTTCATCAAACCTGTTAACATATTACTGTAACAGGAACAGTAATTTTCCCTCATTGACGGTGACATTTTGAGGAACAGTTATTTATGAGCACTTCAGCCACATGAGTTAGAGAACTGCTGCAGAAACATAGTTTCTATTAAATGGATGGGAGAACTTTCTTAAACTAATATTTTTGTAAAATCTTGCTTTCATTCCCTTATCTTACAGTCTCTGAGGGAAAGCTTAGACTTTGTCTCATGAGTCAACTAGAGCAAAATGCTCAGGGCTATATTCCTTTGCATAAGATCTTCTCCATAAATGAAGTAGGTGTCAAATATTCAACTTCATCTGTACGATTCACTTTACCTCCTCAGTGACTGAAATATATAAGTAGCAGAGCAACAAAGAGGAAAATAACTTTTAAGAAAGGTATCCTTCTGTAGAGTAATGGATAAATGGAGTGGGACTATTTTTTTTTTCCTAAGACAGTTCCAATAATGTTGGATGATTTATAGCAGGGATGAATTTGGTTCACTGTCTTCCATGCACTGATGAATTCTTTCAATGAGAGTTCCTCTTAGCAACTGTAGCCACTCTCATGGCAGTGAATTAAATCAATGATAAACTTACTGTAGAATATAGTTGAAATGAAGCATTATACCTCTCCATACTAGTCTGTTATTATGGAGGTGCTTATCTGAAATCATCATGATGAGGCAGAGAGTTTAAAAAAAACCAATCTCATTTTTGGATGAGGAGAAGAAATCAATGAGGTAGTGCTTTTCATTTCTATTTCCATTAAGAGGCATCTGACCTTACTTGCCAAGTCTTTAAAGGGAGAGGCTTAAAAAGGAAAATATTCACTATACAATACGGAAACACGTTGTTGCACAATAATATTAGTTTTTAATAATTTAAAAAAATGGCAATGGTGTTTCATTCTGACAAAATACCTACAATTTATTTATCACTCCTTTCTTGTGGAAAAATAAAAAAAATCCCCCAATGACATCTTTTGAAGACTACCATTGTTCACTGAAATTTGCATAGAAAAAAAAACCATACAATCATATCCTAATTACATCCTGTCTTTGTCCTTGTTTCCCATTCAGCTTTGGATTTTTTTTTGTTTTATTTTGGTTTTAAGATCTCTGTTCTTCATCTTTTGTCAATTTTAATATGTTTCCTTAGGAGTTGGGATTTTCCCTCTCAATGCTATGTTCTGTCACAGTGACTTGACAAAGTGTCACTGTGCTGAACAGCTTTGTAACCAAGTAAGGAGTGGGATATCAGGGAAATAAAGTGTCTCTGTAGTAATTGATATTGGATTCATAAGAGAGCTCAATTATTTAAATATTTGAAGACATTAATAATGAACAAACTTAAGTTCATGTGTGTGTCTGTGTTTAACAACATACAATATGAAAAAAATCCAAACATTCAAAAGTTTATTTGACCTTTCAGAAAAGTCCTTCAGTGGAGGAGATGAAAAATAAGGGGTCAATATTCCCACCACCATTATCTACCTTTTCAGCTTACCAAATTAAAAACTCTCCATAAAATCCTGATCAGGAGAGAGGAAAAAAAAAAACCCAAACCACCACAACATCCTCTGCAGGAGAGTTCAGAGAAGGTTTTGACTCTCTTTACTGAGTATAGAAAACCTGAGGAAAACTGAACAGCTATTTCACTTATCTGGTGACACAAGCATTCCCTCTGAAACAACAAAAATTCAAAATAGGTTCATAATATAAATGGGCATAATATAGAAGCAAATAACAAAACCTTATTCATGCATACCAACAATTCTGGAAAAAATCAGTTGTCCAAAAGCAGTTAGTTACAATCATAGCAGCTCTATCTCCACAATAACAATTACTTGGTACTTAGCTTCCTGCCTAAGTCTTATAAATATATGTGTGTTTGTGTGTGTATAGCCAGGTATATGAATTTGTTGGGACGGGAAGTTTTGATGTAACTGGAAAACAATATTGTAACTTCTTTCAGTTGTTCCAGGCACTCAGCTTTCATGATCCTGTCACACAATTTCACGTGTAAAATTCATGCCTCCTGTGATATTTGGATTGTAAAAATGGGCTGTGGAGGTCCAGGATGCTCTCACACATTCTTTTCAACAAAGCAGGGCAGAAACACCCCGAGCAGCTCTCAGATATTAATATTACCCAACGGGTGCATAGATCGAAAATGAAAACCTCTTTCATATAGCTTAGCATCTTCCTAAAACTTGGCCCAATTAAAAACCAAGCTCTTTGTAGAACAGCACCATTACTCACACATTTTTTACTTTTGCCATATCCACCACAACAAAATGGAAAGGTTGTCCAGATATTCCCAGATACTCTTTAGCATGGCAGATGTAAGGGAAATTATAAGACAACTATAATTTTTTCTTCCTCTCCTTTCTGCCCATACTGAAGGTTGGTCATCCATGTTTCACATCAATGCAACATTTTACTGTTTTATAAGAAAGGGATTTAAATCAATGGTTATTAAATTACACTCACTGCCAAGTAATTTGCAGTTGATTTGTCTGGATTGTGGCTCCTACAAGAACTAGATAAGGTCTAAGAAAGTCAAGGCTAAGGTAAAGCAAACTAGTCCTGCTGAAGCTCAGCAGGATCTGCTTGAAGAATTTGATGGATGCTCTATCTCTTGGTACAGTGGAGTCCTTTAGAATCCATATTTTGCAAAATCCCTTTTCCATATGCTCAGGTGGTCTGTCCAGACAACTTTTCAGTTTCATCAAGCTAACACACATTAATTTCCCATCCAGCTTCCCATTTGGCAAACTGTTTTTGGTCATTTTTATGGCAATGTTAGTATTCCACAGCCATTAAATGTTTTATTAATAAAGAAAGAGGAAAGATGCCCACCAACAACCCTACCAGCACCACCACTGAATGAAATGTCCAACATTGTGCCATGCATACATTTTCAATAGTGAATGGCATTACAAGACTAACATAACACCATATAGATGAAAATGAGCAGCCCTCATGTGATGCTTACAAAGGCTACTGTAGGGACTCCCAACAGCCCATGACTATGAGGCATTGTGGGAACCCTCAAAGGGAAATAAAATAACTCTTCCTCACTACCCATGACTAAAAAATGCTAAATGGCCACTACGAGAAACAGCTGCTTGTGTGAATTCACAAGGGTGGCTTTACCTGTTGTGTAAAAATAGCAGCAGAAAATGAAGTTATCTGAACTGTGTGCATTTCACACAGGTTTGCTCAGCAGCAGATCTGTTCTCAGGACGTGAAGTGTCAAGCACCTGTACTGTGCGTTATTTCTCAATGTCTGGACAGAATTTCAGAGATATCACTACCATTATATCTGGATTTAGTGCTCAGGTTGCTCTAGTATGATTTAGGAATATAAATTTTAACCATTTGCCTCCTTCTACAGGTAGGTAGAGTAAAGAAAAAAAAGAGAAGTTTCATATGGGAAAAAATTGACTGAAGGTCTTTAAAACAGATAATTTTCTGTGCTTTCAGCCTTTGAAGCAAAGCAGACTGTAAGTGCATTTTGTAAAAAAATACTCCAAAATCCTTTCCCTGTTATCAGCTACAATAATTTAGAATACTTTCATTTTTTTACTTGCATGAAAGTTTGTACTTACAAATAAAAAAGAATATTTACTTTAAGCCTAGAAGCCTGAAGATAGTGTATCTGAAACCAGAAGGAAGAAGGAAATTTCTTTGTTGTTGTTGTGGTTTTTTTTTGTTGTTGTTGTTTTGTTTTGGTTCTGGTTTTTCTGAGGAAAAAAAATAACAGGATAAAGGGAGCAGAAAAGTGAGAGAATACAATTTATTTTTGTACTACATAATCAAACTTCCTCACTGGTACCCTTCTAAAAACATGGAAAAGGTTGTTCTGTTAATAATGTTAATGAGGCCCCCCCCAAAAAAATCACAACTAATTCAAATTTTAATAGAATAGATTCCTCACTATAGAAAATCTGGTTTGTGTATCCAAGAAAAATAATACTCATCATTTAGAAAGCTAATGATAATTTCTAAATTTCACTGATCTTGCAATGTGAGTGTTAATTTAATTTCAGTCTGTATTAAAGGAAGAACTTTAAGGATATTAGATTTTGTAAAGTGAAGATCATGGATAACATTGAAAAATAATTTTTATTAACATATTACATTAATTAAAAGAGTTTTTCATCAACACCAAAAAAAAAAAGATAAATCAATGGACAAATGGAATTTAAATGACTCCTCACTCTCAAATACCAGCCTTTCTATTCTTACACAAAAGCTTAGATTAAAAGAAAGAAATGGGACCAAGAGTGTATTGATTTGAATTATTTTGGGGCAGGAGAGAAAAAGAGATTCCATCCACGAAATTCCTATTCAGTGAAAAGCCAGTAATCTCTTGTCCTCTTTAATGATGAGCTCTAGCTTCAGCTTTTGGGACCAAAGCATTAATGAAGAAGGAAATGAGGCCATTTCAGGGACAAATAAGGCTCAAATCATTTAGGCCCAAAATGTTAAAGAATTAAACGGCATAAGGAAGCAAACTTACAACCAGAGAAAAATTTGCAATTCCTCCATTATAAACTCTGAAAATACACTGGCAAGGTGTAGTAGTTGTTAAAAATTTTTCCAGATGTGATCTTAGATCCACAAAAGAGGGAGGAGGATTTTGGGTATTCACCGTATTACCTGAAACATAAGCGTCAAAAAGAAAAACTCACATTCTAACAACAAACTGTAGGAGCTTTTCCTACCAAAATAAAAATTAAAAAAAAAATAAAAATTGCAGCATCTTCTGTCTATATAAACCAAGCTAGTCAGTACAGCTTAACAATTTGAAAAATATGAAGGTCTGTCCCAGCAGTTTCAAACATACGGATAAAAATGAAAATTAGGACTACATTGACAAAATTTATGTAGTTTCTACGCTGAAATGTTTGAGCTCTTCTCCAGTCCCCTCCACATCCCCATTTTTGCAGATTCTAATCTTATACTGTTATTGATCATATTACAGGCTTTTTTCCCCCTAGACAGTTTTAAAATATACACATCTTGATGGCTGAGATGCTAAATTTGGAAATTGGTGCAGGAGAATCTTAGCCCCTCTCCAATTATATCTTGTGAAACAGACTCTCTGGAGATTTTCAATAAAATGTTCTTTCATTATCACTCAAATTACATCTTCACATTTATTGACAATAATCCTGAAGAGGGTGAGTTCCTGCTGTAAATCAGCTTTCATCATCAGGAGCCAGGATTTCAGGAAAATGGGCATTAAAAATGTACTGCAGAAAGTGTGGGATTCTATTTCTGCAGAATGCTATGGGGTAAATGACTGTTCTATTGCACACTTTCACTGCTATAATATTGGGAAAAAATAGCCTCATTTACCTCAAAACAGCATTCACAAGCTGAAATGATAAGCTTGTAGATTTAATGATGGGTTATTAGCTAAGCATCGATTTAGAAATGTATTTAGGGAATAAAGAAAACAAGCAAACAAAAAAAAAAAAAAAAAAAAAAAAAAAAAAAAACCCAAACCTGACTGTAACACAGATTTCAGCAGGTATTTCTGGTGTTTCCTGTGATGGATGAATATTCCTGAATTTGCATTGCTTCAGTGATAATATCTTGAAAAATCTGGGCTCTTGGGAAAAGAGATACATGGAGACATTCATTTAAGTGGTTTTGTAAAATGACTTTCACCACCTACTTCCAAACTCAGGATACTTTTAAGATGTGGTTGACATGCTTCTACAATCTGCACAGCTTCACCCAAACTTGGAATAATTTGAGTTTGTGAAGTCAAAAATTAACAACTCAGCTGAAATTTAGGGGATTTTTAGTTCTCACTTGGCATTTAAGTAAAAACATTTAGAATAAGTGAATGGCAATCTAGAAAGTAGCTTTTGCAAAAAAAAAAAAAAAAATTACCACAGAAAGCAAAATATTTTAGCTATGTAGGAAATAAGTTGATTTCATATTTTGAAATCAAATGTAGCTGTTTTTTTATAAGAAATCTGAAAAATTCAAAGATTTTATCTAACTCAAAGTGGAAGCCAAAAAACAGATTTTTTTTTTTTTAACTAAACCTAAGATTTCTTTTTGCTTTAAATTTTTGATCTTAAACCATCTCATTAGAATCCCACTCACATGGTTCTCAATGTAGTGTCATGGTTTTAAATAGGCTAATTCCACATTGCTGCAATAATTCAAGTTGGAGAAGAACTGGTCTTGAATTCAACTTATAGTTATTCATTACTCACCGTTATATAAAATAACCTTCCCTGTTACTTACCTTGTCTAAGGAACAGATTTTTATTAAAGTGAGAATTACAAAGACGATGCATTCAGGTCTGGTCATGCCTAGTTCTTGGTATTTCCTAGTACAAAATATGTATGCTGTAAAGTTTCTCCCCATGCTCCTAGGGCAGATCCCACATTATCTTTCAGTTTCATTGCTGTTGCTATTGATCAGACCCCCACAGCAATGCCTGGTGCCCAGCAAAATCACCCAGTCCAAATCCAACCCAACCCTCTGCCTCCTTTACCTCCATCCCTTCTATTTTGTTCTAATTAGTCGTGGCTACTTTAAATTGAAATTTAAACAACAGCTGCCAGGGTTGTGTCAAATTTGGAGATGGGCAGCACCAAAACAATTTCTTTTGTATGGGAGAAAGTGGGAGGAAGCACCTGGCCCCAGCTGTAACCCCTTTGAAAAGGTTCAGCCTCCACAGCCCTGCTGTTTCTCTTTCATCTGGCCTTTCCACATGGTAAGGAACTGCTGCTGAAGAAGAGGTAAGACAGAAGAAACAGATTATATTAGGCACCTCCCAAGGCATAACTGGAAATGTCCAAGAATGTATTTTTTCCAAAAAATGGTGTAATATAAAACATTATTAGCTTATCAATTATGTCAATTATTACATGTATCAACCCCACAATTTATGTTTAAGTCTCTTTGTGGTTTCAGCAGATAGCGTGCATGAATAAAGAAGGAACTATTTTATAGGAAACTGTTGTGACCTTCAATATACTGGCGCATGGCAACTGGTGGCCAGTTGTGTTCTCAGTGGTCCCTTGGGGAGTTTTCATCTCTACTAAGCTGACAAAAAGCTGTTTTGCTCGAAATTCACCTGGTCATCTCTTTGTTTTCATTATGACTGACATAAATTCTTCTCAACTGTATATAAAGAATAATGAGGAATCTTCTCTGACTTTGCTGTGAATCTCACAGCGATTTTTTATACTGTTAATGAAGATTCACAAGTTCAGAGTTTGCAATCTGCAAAAGTCTTGGATTTTGTTTTGAGTTCCTTTTCTTTTGTAAAAATGAGCTGGATACATGCTAGAAGATCAGGAGTCAGAAGGAAAATTAAGATGCTACAAAATGCATTTAATTAATAATTTAAATAATCATCAATAAATTTACTAATTTGAGCTTGCAGGTCAGTCCCACTTGGCTATAGAGCTCAAGTCTAAAATTCGAGATTCCTGAGACTGAAAAAAGAAGATTAGAAAGCTGCAACCGCTTTTTATCCTCAGGCCCAGTAATAAGCAGACAGTAGATAGGAACAGGCTGCCTGTCCTTTATGTTACTTCATAAAGCACAGATGTATCCTAGGCTTTTTATAATTTCCTGAGGTTTACCTGCATTTAACTGGCTGGAACATGTTTTAAATATACACAAGTGTATTAAAGATGCCCCTCCCTTTTCTCTTAGCTAGATTTTCTCTACCCATATTTTATGCTCTTTTCAGCCTGATTTACAGTGAGTTTCCCTCTCTTTTATTCTTGCGACTCACAGCAGTACATGAATCCCTAAATTTAATAGAGAAAGAGAGGAAAATGGAGAGAATTTATGTTAACAGGGAGGTAGGTGTTCACTTACTGTTGTGAAAATTTGTCTTCTCTTATCACCACTTTGGCCAAGCCCTGAAATCCCAGCCCTCCAAATCCATTCCTCCCCTAGGAAAGAAACTGTGGAGGATACACCTTTCTGAACCCACCTGGACTGGTCATGACAATGTTTATTACAACAGAATCCGGAAAATCTATGGCCTAAACAGGGGATAGTGCAACATCATTCACACCTCTCTGACCACCTGAAGATGAACTAGCAGGAGGAGAAGGAATATTGGGTGAGCTCTCTCATCTCATGAACATATGGACATATGGAAATGTCCTTAGGTAACATCTGGTCACTTTTTCATAGTCCAACAAGGGCCATGAGGTTCCAAAGCCAGGGAGAACATCTGGCCCCAGAAAGCAGAACGCTCATAAAAACTAAAATAACTTTATGTTCCATAAAATAAGTCAGTGAATAGGCTAGAGGAAATAACACCCATCAGCAGGAAGATGAGGTGAAAGGCTGTTGGGAGGATTTGGAGACTAAGACTCTAGGAGAGGAATCAATCCACAGGTTTGAAACAGTAACTGTGAGCTCCTTCACACTGCTGCTTGTCACTTAAAGATTTTTGAATATTGAGTACTGAACACTGACTATTATTTCATCTCCGCTTAAAATAGGTGTGTGACCCAGGCCATCAGGTTTCCAAGAGCAGTTATTCATCTGTCTGAGGAAACCAGGTTTTGGGAAGTTCCTGGTGCATGTATTGAAGCATAACTTTGTCTTTCATTGGCTTTTCTTAAAGGAGAATATGGGAGTATCTCAGCAGGTTACGATGTCTGTGATCAAGAGACCATGAACTCACAAAGTGGCTATAAATTGCTGCTTTGGATTGGCCTAAACAATCTGGTTTTGCTATAATCTGCTCTGCACACAACAATTCTCAGCTGTGCCTGAAGCCAAAAAAGATCAGTCCTTAGCAATACAGCCTTTAAGTCTCCATTCTCATTCCAAAGTAATTTCTAGCATAAAAATTAACTCACAGTGACTAAAACCCAAGATGCATGCAAGTAAAAAAAATTGATAATCAATTTATTTATCTTTAAAAGACTTTACTGAGGAAAAGAAAATGAGATGAAGGAGGGTAACAATGGAGCAGCAAGATAATCAGCTTCTGACACCTCTTTTTGTTGACATAATGGGATAATGTGGTAATTACATTAGTTCAAACACATGATACCTGAGTTGGGCTGAAATAATCTGACCTTTCAGGCTGAGCTACACAAATGTTGCTGACCCTTCTTCCCACACATTTCTGTGGCCCTGCATATATACTAAAAAAAACCCAATGAGAAACAGAGTTGTGCTGTGACAGTTTCTCAATCAGATGTCATTCCACACAGAGCCACGCTGGGAAAGACATGCAATTGATAAAAGAACTAGATGTTCAGCACTTTAACCTCTAGAGGTTTCAAGTTGGATGTTAAAAGCACTCTGAGCTGATGCATTTATCACGGCTTGCTGGTTAGTTTCTTAATTAACTGGGTATTAAAATCCATTTTACACAACTTGGAGCGTCGGGGGGGGGAGCAACAAAAAACCCCCCAAATAGACTGCTCCATGGGCAACGAGCAAATAAGGGTCCTGAGGTAAGAGAAAATGCACTCACATAATCATAAACATTTATTCAATGTGATTCACAAAGTATGAAAAGAATGTATCAAAAATAGGTAAAGCACTGGACTATGGCCCCAATATTATTTCATTGGACTGTGCTAAATGCTTCAGCTGCAACATGCCCTTTTATAATGCTGTGAAGTATTTCAATCTATGTTAGAGAACTTCATTAATAAAACACCTAAATGAACTTAATGGGAAAATACCAAAATACTCAGGGTTCTAGTACATGGTTCCTAGAAACTCTAATTTTAAAAGGCTTTGTATAAATTGAGCTGAATGGAGAGGTTCTTGCACTGCTGTGACTGTGACTAAGCAAAGTACCCTTATTTCATGTTGAGATTTAATGTGATTTTAATTTAATGCCCAATTTTAAGAACATATTACCTGCTTTCATATATGCGTATATGGAATTATTCTATTGTTCACCTCCTTTATCTATAATCTATTTATTTTGTAACCTTGTGAATTAGAAGAGACAAACATTTATTTAGATTAGCCCTGGATAGGCTGGATTGGTTGTGTGAGGCTAGAAATAACACTCAGATTTGCTAAGCCAATCAGAAAGCAACTGATCAATAATGATATATTGATCAATTTTCCTTCTCTTGCAACAACATCAGATTGAGTGATTACATCAACCATTTAGTATACCAGAAACAAAGTAGTAGTAAAAAGGAATCATTGCAGAATCAATTTTTTCCTACTTTGAGGCCCATCTCAGAAAATGCTGCACTTTCCTGAAGCAAATTTCAAGATTAACATTCCAGGCTGTTCCATTCAAAGTTAAAGTTTTAACAGCACTAAAGTAAAGCTTCCTAAAGGTCTCGCTTAAAATAAATTTTTCATACACTCTCCACAAAAAGAACAGAATTAAATTCTATCACCTTTCAAACAAAGAATGTAAAGTAATCATATGCAAGACCATTCTATAAGTGAGGGTGCTGAATACTGCTATTATTTTTCATCCTTTGTCATTTTTTGTTGCAGGTTTTACTAAATTGAGGTTACATTTTCTGGCTATTCAGAGACCTAAGAAAAGATTAGAATTTGAAAGAAAACTTCACAAACTTCTTAGTGGATTTTTATTTTTATAGTGTCTCCTGAGCCATACTACCTAAAATCCATTGGTGGCTATTAGGATTTACTACTTGCTCTTCAGTTTGGAAATTAGTGACCAGAATTATCAGACACAGCCGTTTGCTTCATTGTTCCCACATGTTTATACAGCCCTTTCTTTCCTCTTTTTTTCTTTTTCTTTTTTTTTTCCTCCTGTGTGTATCAACTGAAAACATTTTCTTGTCAAGCTCTCAGGCTACAAAGAAGGGAGTGACTCTCTGCACTGATAGTTATCAGCACAGTCATTAAGAGGTCAGCAGGCAAGTGAAAGACTAATCATGCTTTGTTTAATTCAGACTATAAGTTTCAAATTATATTCTTCAATTTAAGACTTTCTAGTCTGTAGTTTTATGCATCTACCTAATGCAACGTCATTTTAATGACACAGCTACTCTGTTATAAAAAAATTATAACAATAAAAAAATTTAAATGTTAAATATGGAGAACAAAGTCTTCAGAGGTTTCTGGAGAATGATCTTTTTTTCCTTTCTCCTCTTTTTTTGTTGTGCCTTTATATAATGAAAAGCTCAGTTCAATTTACTTAAAAAACAGAGCAGGCTACTAAGTCTGAAGACCAGACCAGCAACTAAAATCAGTAATGGAGATGGTAACAGACCTACAAATTGAGAATAACTGGTAGCTAGGGATTTAATTAGGATTAGGCAGAATACAGTCAAAAAATTTTCCTAATTTTCACAACATATTAAGTATGTTATTATTTACTGATGGCTGATAGTTAAGATGCTTTACATTGTCTAGAAAAATGGATTATATTTTACTTCTTTGTAAAAAACAATAAAAAGCTAAGATAAATAAATAACAATAAAAAGGTAAGAATCTGTCCTTGCCTTTTAGATGTGCTCCCCAGGAAAGAGTGAGCAACATATTTTACAGCCAAAAGTGTTTTTGCAAAGAAAGCAGGACAAAAATCTAGAAAACCATGCAGTACATGCAGTGCTCTTGTGCCATAGTGTGCTTTTGTGTCTTAATCCCAGTCTATGATGCTGCAGCCAGCAACATTTTGTGGATTTGCCTTTGGCAAAAAAAACCCCATGTTATCATGCTTATTCTCCAGTTTAATGTTCTTCACTTTTGCCCCAGTTTTAGAATTTTTTCTGAGCTGGCTGGCTCCACTGCAGTATGTATGAATGCAGCAATCCAGACATATGCTGAGCACTGCAGAGCTGGAGCCAAGCAGGGCATGGCACAACTCAGTGTAAAATAAAATGTGGAAGTCAATGTCTCTATGCATCGGAGCAATTGCTCTCCACATGTAAGGGCTAGAATTCAGCTATACCTGCTGAATACTAAGAGGTTTTTTCTTCCCTCGTGTACCTCTGCTCTCCTGAACATAACAGTTTGTCTTTGGGGACATTATTCTTGTTTAATTTACTTGGCAGTATATGCAAAACACAATGTACTATTGAGCAAAAAATACGGATTGTACTTGTGAATCATATACATTCCAATTAAAAATTAATTTTGCTACTTTTCTTCTAAAAAAACCCAGCATGAGTCTGGGTTCTGCCAAAAGATTTATAGAGACAAGTGTTTTTATTCAATGCTGATTTCCACTGATGCCCTGAACACACCTCTCTCTTCTTTTGTATTTAAATCTCTGCCTTTCTTTATGACAAAAAAGCAACACCTTACTCTTTATAGCTGTGGTTATGATTTTCTTTCTTTTACCATGTACATCATCTCTAACAATTTGCAATGTTTTGTGACCTCTGTCAGGTAGTGGGAAAGGTGAATAAAACATCTTTGTCACTGTTGGGTTTGGTTGTGCAGCAGGTCCCAAATCCTTCCCTCAATCCTGGTGCATATAAAGCTGTAATAAATTAGAGTGGTTTTATTCTCAGCAAGGCAACTTTAATGCCAACATGCCCTTGTCCCAGTTGTAATGGAGGAATAATCAAGTACATTTTTTGTTCTTCAAGCATCTTCTTCCTACTTAAATATGGAGGTTAGCTAACACTGCCTTCTGGTACTTTCTTTCTGAGATGAGCAAATAAAAGTCACCGCTGTTGTCACTTCATCCCATGCTCCCATGATAGATCAATACTTCTCCCCCAGCCTGTCAGAGGAGGACAGCAGCAATCTGGACTTATAGAGCTCTCAGGAGAGAGATGCTAAAAAAACTACACCAAACCAAAATAGAACTGCATAGAATTGTTTGTTATGCCAGCTGTTATTTTAAAAAATATCAATCTGCTTCACAATGTAAAGCCCTAACAATAAGGAATTAAGAAAAATCTTTCTACGAAGGTAGATCACTGATTCTGTTCATAGATTTGTCATGCTTTCAAAACCTTATGGTGTACACATGCAACATTTGTGTTTCTCCCCTATTTGTTCAAATTGAAATCGAAATCAGCTCAAAAAATTACCTGGAAACTTCCATGGATTATAAATCCCTGCTCAGCTACAGTTTATGAGAGTTTTAGTATGTCCTGTGACAGAGCTGCACATTGTTATTTTCCTCTAAGGATCCAAGTTACTTTTAGATTCCTCCCAGAGTCTAGATAGCCTTCTGCACTCATAAAATACCCAGAAGTACCCAGGGCTTTTTGTGGATTCTGGGTGCTGGGGAACAGCAGGAAATTTGCCAGCAGCAGGTCAAAGAAACAAAAGATATCTAGAAAGCATAACCTACCCACAGATTTAATGTCAGCTAAGAAATAAGCACAGCAGATCCACTTAGGTGTCCCTCCTTCGAAACTCAGTGTTCTCACCCACACTCTCAACCTCCACAACAGGATGGTCTGGCTGTCTTGGAAAAGAATCCTTCTTAAATTACAGTCTGAGAATGAGCAGATTACACTGTTTTGTCTGTGTGCCCTACGAATGTATTAAAATAACAAAAAATAAAATAATAAATAAACTATTTTCAAACAAACATTGTTCCAGTAATTCCTGATGCATCCCATCAATTTCCATACCTAAGCATCTGGCTTTGAGTTTTTAGAATCTACCAGTTTCGAGTATTTATGTGTTAGCACATGTGAAAAATCCCCTATCAAAAATTTATAGGTTCTCTTGTACTAAACTAAGTATGGCTTTACAAGTTAGGAAATACTCTGGAAAAAGAAAATAAAGTACATTTCATCTTCTCCTAGCTATAATTTATTCTTCATCTCAGGGCAATGGATATGAACCATCATAATCTTTATTAATGATATATTTAAGCTCATCAGGGATCATGAGTAGTCACAGGTATCAAAAGTTCACAGAGTTTCAGATTTTTCCATGTTGTATTTTACAGCTGCATTTGTTAGTGTAAAAACTCATTAAAATTCAATGCACATCTCATGGACTGCATGTAGACAGTGTAAAAAAGAATAAATAAATCTATGAGAATTGAATAAGACCTGAGAAAGGAAAGCGCTGTTATTCTGTATTTGCAGAAAATTTATAAGTACTTCATATACAAATGTTTTCTATACTACTTAAAAAAAAACCTCAAAAACCCATAAAGATTGGTGCTCATATTTGCTGGTAAGTCAATCTTTCTTTCAGACATCAAGAGATGACCTCTTAAGACCCAAAGATTTATCAAGTCAGCAGTTTATTCCCTTAGGCCACCATCTTCAGCCTCTTCCTCTTCCAGTCACGTCTATTGAAGGACTTTGCAAAGCCCCATGAGGAAATGGACTAATCTACTGCTTTCTAAAGGACAGGAATGATGCCTATCCTGACTGCACTTTATGGGATGAGAAAGCTAATAAAGGGAAGGAGACTACATCTATTCGTGAAAGATTCAGTGTGATGTTTGTGTTATAACAGACAGGGTTGGAGTGCTCCAGCTGTCAATCAGAAAAGGAGCATTGTTGCCCAGCGTCAGCAGACACTACTCAGAAATTTTCAAGAAAATTCATTCATCATTTTACTTTATGGGCACAAAACATCTCTGCATTGATATAAAAAAATACAGGCAAAATGATCTTTCTCTTCTTTTTTCTCTCTTTTATCAATTGATTTGTTAACAGATATATACACATGAAAATTTAAAGAAGTGAAAAAAAATAGAACCCCTCAATATGTTTTAATAAAATAACTCTTGTTCATTTGCATTGTAGAATTGTCCATAAGCTTTTTTTTTTTCTGTCTGCTTTGAAAAATTCACATATTCAATACCCTTTTTTATTTATAAATGTTTTTAATGCAAAAAAGAAATGGCAACACAGACACTGCAATGTATACAATGTTGCAATGGCAACACAGACACTTCACCAATGTATATACAAAATAATTTCTTGCCTGCTCAGACAACCTGGTTTGGGAATTATATGAAAGCAAAAAAAGAGACTCTGCCTCTTTTTGCCAATTACTAATTTCCAATGAGCAAATCCAACCAAACTTTCTACCTATTAAATAAGTGTAAAGGTCTGTGTTGCTCTCCTCAGGTAATTGAATAGGTAGGTCTGTTGGTGGTGTCCCATAAGTTCATGCAGATAGCTCTCAAATAAATTCTGAATGCCTTTATTTTTCCTTATGCTGTTTAAAAAAAAAAAAAATTAACTTCATTCACCTTTCTTCATATTCTTCCACTCTGGGATTTTTCTTTTTTAGTCATGGCAGAGAGCATCTAATTTTCAGGTTCAGAAGTGCCCCATTATCTACTCTGCTGGCTGCTACTGTGCTGAAAAAATGTTACCACGGGAAAGGGTAGAGATCAACCTGCAGGGCTCTGATAAGCACTCCTTTCTGTTTATTTTTGGAAATTCTATGTACCCTGTCAGTTTAAGAATCTGAAACGTGAAAATACATAAATCAAACCAATAGAAATTTTAAAAAATAAGAAGAAAGGGTAGTAATATTTGTCTCACCCAGTTCAGATTAATAAATAGAGGATATTGGAATAAATTAATAACAATAACAATAACAATAACAATAACAATAACAATAACAATAACAATAAAAGAAAACCTACCTAATTGTCTGTTGGCAAGTCTAGAAAGAATATGTGACTATGTAAGATAGCTTAAATTGAAGATTTTTGGGATGTGCTCTAGGGAAGCTGGAGAAATATCAGATTCCCCACTGCCAATGATGGACATCTTGAGAGCATCAATTGAAATAAAGTGTCAATGATAAGCAAAAACATTAAATGTGGCAGAGAAATCCTTTTCTAAGGGTACAGAAATACTTTAGCAACTGAATTATGTTTCATGATTCATAAGGGGGTAAACTAGCAATGGTGTTGTGTGAATATCCACATTTTCTTTCAGTTCTGGGATCTTATGCCCTTAAGTCACAGGTGTTTGGCAAACTGCATGGCAGGAAATGACCATTCCTGAAGTTTTCCATGAATCCAGGGTATTTTGAAAGTCCCAGTACAACCCAGTAGACACTTCATGGACTGCACAGCAGGCTTGTGCATACCCCAGAAGTGCTGAGGAAATCCAAAGGCTTCACAAGCAGTGACAGCACCTTAAACACAGCTGAGAGAAGTCACCCTCTCTCTCTAACAGCCTCGCTGTAAAATGCTCAAGTTCCTGTTTCTCTGAAATTACAGAGAACCCCGGAGAACACATTCACAGCTTTGTCAATTAAAGACAAGCAGCTTAAATTAGAATGGTCAAAATGAGTCTTACCAGACTGCTAAAAGCTGTGTTGTATCTTGATGAGAAGAATTAAAAATATCTGAGCAATGTGAAAAGCATCCTACAGGCTGTGTTCCAATTTCTCTACTGAAGTACTAGACATAGCAGGAGATGCTTATAAAAATACAATATGCATATTAAAACCATAAAAGCCATCTGCAAGTGATTTTAATTAATTTGCTGGGTACATTGAGAATCTGGAAATCTGACAGAAGTGCTTGGGTCAGTTGAGTTAAAATTCAAGATTCTCTCACAGACACCTGAAATAGAATTACTTGTTAATAGGAATAAGGTTTATTTGCAATGTTGCTCTGCATGCTGAGGAATTTTTTAAAGAAAATTACTGTATATGAAGTTCATTAAGTCATGAATTCTGGTCTTCTCTGTTGTCTCAGACACCAGTACAAAATGTATATTTTAGTTTAAACATCTGACCGAAACAGCTGTTACCTGTTATATTTTGGACCTTGAAATCTGCCTCTTTTCCAACAGATTCCCATTATGTGTTTTACAGTCTGCAAGTAACTTAGAGTACATAGCAGATGCTACTTAGTATTAGACTGCATGACTTCCCATTGTCCAAGACAGCAAATCCTTTTCTTAATTCATCACAGAACATAAGGATGCTTCCATAATCTAGCCTTTAGCACAACTAAACCTTCTAATAAGACAGGGATGCCTTACAAATGACTTACAAAAATCCTCTTTCCTGTGTTTTGTTCCATGAGAGCAACAGTCAATAAAGAATCTGTCTCTGCAATCCTCCCACTAAATAACTCTCCCAAGCCCATTTCTGCATATCCACTATTGACTATAATGAAATTGGCTGGATTAACATTTTGAATGAATTTTTGTCTTCATCACCTTTGAAAGAACTGTGTTGTACTCTGGTTTGCTGTAATGTGTGTTCTCAGTAAAAGGCAGAATGAGAAGCTGCCATTATCATTAATAAAATTCTGCCATCGTATGCTGATTTTGCAAAGGAAAATAAAATTTATATTCAGTTAATAAAATCCCTGTGTCTCATTAGGAAACCAAGAAAAATATTTGAAGTCTTACACTGGTCCAGAAAGGTTAAATAAACATTCCCACAATCACTTTCTGGGCTTTCAAAGGACTAACAACCCCTAGCTGAGAGGTAAGAGGAAGCAGCCTCCTAAACCACACCTCAGCTGTTTCTTCCCATGTTCTGGTGTATTTATGTTAAAATTACTGTCTTTCAGACTCATTTCTACTTTGCATCTACCTACAATACCTACTAACATGAAGTTGTTTTTTTTATGGTGACAGAGAAACAGTTGAGAACATTAAAAAAAAAAAACACTGCAATACCCCATAAATGTACCAGAAACAAACAAACAAACAAACAAAAAAACACCACAAAACAAAACAAAACAAAAAAAAGCACTGTAAACCAGATCCCAAGCCATTCAGGGAAAGATTTGTTCTTACCAATATCAGTGTTCCCTGAGGAGCCCCTCCAAGTCCCACCAGCATCTCAGTCTTGCCCCAAAGCCACACCAAGGTCTCACTCTCTCCATTGACTTCATCATGTCTCAAGAACAGAAATTTTAAATCCAGCTAAGGAGCTCTGCAGAGAGTTCTGCCATTGACTTCAGGAATTCTGCTCCAGAAGGCCAAAGGAAAATAATACATGAAACAGAGCTACAATTCTTGTGCTTCATTTGCATTACACTTCCCCCTAAGCATTTGACTACAGGACTGAATCTGGAAGGATTTTTTTTAGTAAAATACAAGTATTACCCACTTATGAAAGAAAAGGTGACAAAAGATGAAAAAAAAAAGCATGACAATCAGCCTGAATGCTAGAAATTGCTTTCAACTGCTTTTCTCTTTGTAAATTGTTCATATAATTTAGAATGAAAATTAGTTCTGACTCTTTTAATGTGAATATGTAGACATTCAAAGGCCTATAAGCCTGATGAATTCTCAGAATTTCAGACTTTAAATGCTTGTTGTCACTTTCTTAACAGATTTCTGCAGTGCTTTTCAGCTAAAACAGGCCAAGATAATATATCTGTCTGTCACTAAGCTAAGGAAAGCTGGTTTAGCACCAGAATTTGAAATTGAAACCACTGCACTTCCTTCATCCATCTCAATTGTGTCTGACCAGGCGCCTCTTTCTCTTCTACTCTGTCCCATTATAAAATTTAATAAATAGCTTATCCTGCCAACTTAGGCAGAAGATAAAAGCACTGAAAAACTGCAATATAATGGCAATATGAAAGTGTTCCTGTTTCTTATGCAAGACTAGTAACTGCTGACTTTTTCTAATGCTAACCTGGACAGAGTAGCTTAAACCACTGGTAGTTTGCACAGTAGAGGTCAGGAGGATGACTTTTTTTTTTTGTTGGTTTTTTTGGTTGGTTGGTTTGATTTTTTTTTTGTTTTGGTTTTTGATTGTTTTGTTTTGTTTTCATTTTTGCTTTGGTTTGTTGATTTGTTCATTGATTCTTTTAATTTTACCCCTGTAAACACAGCAGGTCTTTCCAAATGCCAACCACTGCATCAAATTAGTTTGCTTCCACATTTCCCATACACTCTTCCATTTTCATCTTGCTAACTCTTCCTGTGCAGTTACTTTAAGGGTTGGGCTTGTTCCTGTGTTTCTCGTGGATTACTGAGCCTCTCTACCATGGTCTTCCTTTCCAATAAAAATATAAAATTGTTGTCATTTTTTTTTTCAACCTTATGATCAGAAACATTTTTTTTCTACATTTAAGTTCACATTGGAAGCAGGACCATCAGCTTTGGTTCATTCCTGACTGCAGATCACAGAAGAGTTTTGAGAAAGGTTCTGGAATTCCACACTTGTTGCAAGGCACCTTAAAGATTCATAGATAGCAGTTCAGAGGTTTGGGTTTTGTGCAAAAAGTGTTTGCATTCCTTACATGTATGCACCAGCCTCCCAAAATTTTCCTGTCTTTCAACTGTAGCTTTTCAGAAAAATGGCACAACATATCAGCACCAGGGTAAAGGAAAACTAATTTCTATCCTACTTAATACCATTTCCACTTGTTTTTGTGAGGGTTTTCTTTTGGGAGGAGTCCTTCCATCCCCTTACCCCATCTCCTTCTAAGTACTGTATATTCCAGAGGGTTTGTCTTCTGTTCTGCAGACCTTTCCTCTATGATCTCCACTATTTTTATTTATAAACCCTTTGCTCCTCTAAACAGCAAGTTATCATTTACTGGTGGCTGGTTGGTTTCTGTTAGACTCCACCTAGGAAATGGAGTGGCCTCTCTGTCTCAGCTGAGGGTGAGCATTCAAGACAAACTCTTCAGCTTTGGCTGGAACACAGCTGCACAAGAGCAGCTCTTGTATAATGGGAAACACCCAAGAGATGGTTTAGGAAGTAATTTCTCCCTATTATTTGCTGTCTTTCGAGTAAGATGAATGTCTATCCCTAAAAGTGTGGATTGACAACATAAGTGAATACACCTATGTCGTGAGCACTCAGGGCCTTGGCAAGAGCATTTTGAAAGAGCTAAGGAGTTAAATCACATTACTGCAAAACATTGTCTTACACAAACGACAAAAATACTTATGTTATAAAATACTGCAAATTTTTAGCAGGTTATAAGTGATTTAGTATAAAAAACCCATTGTCTTTTCATATGATTTGCATTCTTTGTGGCTTCATCTTTGCTGGCATTCAGGTCCCCAATCATAAATAAAATCAAGAGATCATTTCAAGTTTTGAAAAAGACATGATTTGAAATGCTAAGTAAGTACTTATCACTAATTTTAGATGGTTTAATTTTTAATGAATATGTGTACATTTTCTGCATAAATAAAGAAGGACATGATAACTTTATAAGTAAAATACCTATTTTCATTCAAAGTACTCTGATAATGCCATGAATCAATCAAATGCTAGTACAATAAGATTTCCTGAAATACCTTTGTTCTAAAAGTACAGAGGGTGCTGTCATATTTCCCTGCTACCTGAAATTAAATTGTTCTGCTTTGGGAAGGCAGCTTTTCAAAATCTAAATCTACACTATAGCTGAGTTGAAATTGTTCTGAGTGCTTTTATAAAGAAAATATTTCTCTTACATCAGAGTGTGTGAGTGTGTCACACATGATCTGTGTGAGTTTCAGGTTCCAATATCCTACCATGGGACCCTAGACCTCTGACTAAAATAGCTTTTCATGAAAGCTTTTCCTTTAAATTGTAAACTGGAAGAAAGTTCCTTGTATATCCAACCTTTCATTTTTATTCAGGTGGCTGATTGACTTTTTCTTCTTAAAACTAACAACTTTTACGATTTGATAAAAACAATCGGAAATGCAAATCTTTGGGCATTTCTGACCATTTGCATTAGTTAACTGACAAAACATTAAGCTTTTTTTCAGGGCTCCAAAATGCCAATAAAGATGTCCTGTACCAGAAGCAGTACTGCTGAAATAGGATACAGCTGGCATTCTGGTCAGAGACAGTTTTCCTCAGGGGCCTTTTCATTGCTTTAACACTAATCTGTGACAAAAAGGCCTTGTCAGATTCTTATTGCATTTAAGAAGCTTTTGGTAAGATTCGTATTGATTTGGAATAAGGCAACTGACAACACTGCAATAAATTTTTACTACTTAGTACTGATCAATATGGATTTTTTCAACCTTTCTCAAGAAAATTGCTTTCTATTGCTTCAGATATTGCCAAACTGCTCCTAACTTAATTATATCTCATGCAACAGGTCATGCACTTTTTCTAGTTCTAGTTTCTGACATGAAACAATTTTTAACAGTCCAGCAACATTTTTGTTTCTACTACTAAAAAACCTGAAAGGCTGCTGCCCTAACAGGACTGTGCCAATAGCAGTATCTCATTAAAAAAGGTAACTAAGGTAAATTGCCTTTGCTGTATCAAAAAGGGAACACTTCTACCACTACACCTTAAAATTCCAAGATCTTCAGAAGAAACTGAAGACATTTTGGTCGGGATAGTGGGTGACCTCATCTGTCCATGTTCCAGATGCCTCACACAACTCTCAAATTTAAGGCATTCATTGTGAAAACTATCTAAATGGATATTTTTTCTTCCTGAATTCTATTTTAAATACAGTTATGTTCTTTGGGGACAAAAGGGAGTGTAAAAAATATGCAACCAAGTTAGAAACCCCTAGCAGAAGCCTTTGTAAGAAGTTCATCCAGCACAGCAAAATAAATATGACTTCTTCTCATGTGTGAAGAAAACAGGAAAATATAATTATAAACTAACTCAAGGCTTTGATATGCTCAGCAGGAATTACCAGCATTGACTCATGAGGGAAGGTTAGGCAGATGAATATTTGCAGGAAAGCATAGGAAAACCCATTCACGTTCAGCATTTCAGCAAAACTCATATTTGTTGGTTAATGGAAAATGTATTTTTATTTGTCCTTCTTCAGCCACCTGTTCTTATGTCTGACTAGACTGATTTTGGAGAATAAATTGAGCTTCTTGCCTTATCTCAGCATCAGAGAATTTCTGATCAGAGAACTCATTCAATACTGGACTTAATAAAAACATGCAGCAAGTACTATATAGTATGTCCTGTAGCTTATAAGCATATATTTATCAATTCCTATTTAGAAAAAGCCAATCATATTATTCCTTTAGAATTATTCCTTTAATATTTTGATTGAAAACATTCTTAAAATATCTCCCTTGCACGGGAAATAACTGTCAAATGTACCAATTCTAATTATTAAAATTACAGTGGCTGTGGTTGTGTCACTGGGTTTTTATCCTACTGTTTTCTGAAATATCCAGTTGCATCTAATAATTTTAACCCAGATCGAAATTGTACCTTCCACACCTACTTTCTCATCAGACAGATGTGGATGTTTGCTTTGGCATGAATGTGACCTATCCAGTTGTGAAATAAATGTATTATTTATATTACTTTTGTTAGGTTTAAATAATCACAGTGGCACTTGGAACAAGTGTAACTCTAGCTACAACTCAGTAACTTTTAAAGTGTCTGTCACCTGAGGAGTAGAGCATGGCAGAGTTACCAGGCTGTCATGAGGACCCTTTCTCTTGTTAACCTAGTAAAATCTATGAAACTGATTTGAGAAATCAAACAAAAATTAGTGCTTGAGATATAGTTTGTATGTGTACTCTATTATAGCTCTATTTCAGAGCTTTAGAAATCAAATAATTGAATTCTTAAAAGAAGTTTCATTTCAGTGGTAAATGAGATTGAAATTAAAATTGACTTTTGGGCAGTTCTTGGTAGAAAAGAGTAGCTGTTACTAGAAGTCAGAAAAGACACCCATTTTATTTTCATTTCTCTAGGTGAATAAACTCAAATCCTGGGGCAGCAGCTCTCTGGCCACAGACTTTCCCAGGCATTGTCCTGGGGAAGGCTGTGAGAAGATCAGAGAAAAGAATGAGAAACAATTCTTATCTTCACTTGCTGCACCTGCTGTTGTGCACGTGTGGAACGTGTCATGGAGATTTGTTTACCAAAGGGTGATTTCTTAATTAAACACTAGATAGTGTTTAAATTGATTGACCAATTAGGTCAAAGCTGCATCAGACTGGCTGTAAGTGTTACTGAGTTTCTTAAGAAGTATAGTATAATATAATATAATATAATAAAACAATTGATCAACATTTGCAATCATAGAGTCAATGCTAATTATTACCCGGCTGGGGGCCTACAACAACACTGGAAAAATTTTATGATATTTTTCTTCACCTAAAAATGCTGTAATACATCTTGTAGGGGTACATGTAACAGCGTGCATGTCACAGGTCACATAGTTTTGATAAAAATCAGTATCTATCCAAACCCAAGATCATTCTTTATTTGTGTAATAAAACACACAAAAGGTGTGCCAAGTGAAATGTGCCTCCTGGACTGAAAGCATTAGTGAGAAAAGAGTGAGGATTGAATTCATTTTGTTGGTACTGTGTTAGCCATGAATTAAATATGAAAGTTAGAAATAAAGAGAAACAGAAAGAGGAAAAAAAAAAAGGGAAATATAAGATGGTAAATGAGAGCAGCTGTTTTAAGCTCTCCCAGTCTCTATATATTACTGAATAAAACAGGCAGACAAGTCAAGTTCATCACAGTCCCTAAAATGCTGAACCTAAAATTCAGCCCTTTTGCTATTAAAGAAAAAAACCTGACTGCTGTTGCTGTAATTAGGAAAGATGAGGAAGCTAGAACTGCCTCGGCCAACAGGGATGTTTCCAAATTATTCTGATTGTTATAAATAACAACCTAGTAGCTTCTGATGGCATTTACCAGCTCTAAAGAAGTGTGGAAGAAGGAAAAGCAGAAAGACAATTCAAAAACCATAATCACAAGGATACAAGGTCTCAAGCAAAACCATTTCTCCCTGCCAGAAGAATCTCTGGTTGAATGTCTATTTAGAATATTTCTCTTCTTCAAAAAATACAGAATAATTTAATTTTAAATAATTTTTAAAACTCAGTGAAAATGAAAACAGTGACTTGAAAAGAGCTTTTTCTTCAAGGTTTTGGTTCACTTACAGTCTTCTTGGAATTAAGAAAAGGGGTTCTTTCTCTCAGAATTTTATAGCAAGAAAGGTATCTTAAGTTAACTTGTGTTGTAAAGCAATATTCTTCTTGTTTTAGAAATACAACCCAGTATAACATAGATACAATTTTAAAATATTTTCAAATGATTTTTCATGGTGGTCTGACAAGGTCAAAAACCACCAAGAAAAGGTTCTGAGGTTCTTCCAAGCTTCATAAGAGGATTTTTTTTTTTCAATAGAAGTCTCTCAACAGTGGATATGAGTTGTGATTGGGAGGTTAAGCAGGATAAACAACACTAGGAACACTCGTCAGAAATTGGATTTATCAAGTCTTTATAATATCATAAATCTGTGCCAAACAAAATGAGATACCATCCCAAAGATATAAATGTAAGCCTATATTTCTTCATGTAAGTTGTTAAATAACTCTCTAAGACTCTAATCATAATGAAAAGAAAATATATTAACAGTCTGCCATTTTACCCACAGGCAAATCATAATGATACCCCCGCTAATTAAACCAAGATTTCATTAAAGTGTTTCTCATTATCATTTGCAATATTTTATGATAATTATCTGCCTTTTCTATAACAAATTAAATTAATGTTTTTAATAACACCTTTAACCTTAACTTAGGTAATTTTGAATGACAATGTAAGGAGTACACTTTAATGCATATTTTAATTGCCCATCACATTAATTATTTTCTAATGAAATAATTTGGGTAACTTATTCTCATTATTTGTTCCTTTTGCATTAGAATTAAACACTCGATATGCTTCATGAGCAATGTTAACACAGGCTTAAATTAGTTCAGCTGCATTAGAGTATCAGTAAAATATCAACACTGAAGGATCTTTCAGTCACACTTAGTATTTTTCTTTCCTCTTGTGATGTTCTGATTAAATAAGATAATACCGGTGGAGTAAAAAAAAGGTTCAGTCTCATTTTACCATCACAACACAAACCATAACATTATCATCACCACAGATCAATAATGACATTAAAAACCACAAGACTTGAGCAAAAGAGAATAACCTGGTGGTGCCAAGCAACGGGACAAGACACAATGGGCAGAAACTAATGCACAAGAAGTTCCACCTGAACATGAGGAAGAACTTCTTTACTCTGGAGGTCACTCTACACTGGAACAGATTTCCCAGAGAGGATGTGGAGTCTCCGTCTTTGGAGATATTCAAAATCTGTATGGATTATCCTGAATGATATGCTCTGGGATGGTCCTGCTTGAGCAGGGGGGGTTGCACCACCTGACCCACGGTGGTGTCTTCCAACCTGCCCCATTCTGTGATTCTGAGGCCCTTTACTGTACAAATACCTCTTGGTATCTTTGGACCAAGCTGAATCATTACATTCCAAACCTCAAAAGCTCCTGTGCCAAACTGAGGTTTGCTGAGCTCACAGGTCCCAGACTGGCAATAATTGGCTGATAGTGTAAAGCTCCTTTATTTAACCTAATCAAATATCTATTTGCTAATAGACAAATGAGAAATACTGCATTTTGTATAATCACATTTACATCTTTACTTTTTAAAGGATAGTTTGAGAATGTAAATGAAAGAGAGAGTAAAGGAAATCCTTTTCTTCCTGACAGGTAACAGAGTAGCTGTCACTTTGGCAGAAGTAGAACAAGGCTCTCAGAAACGCAGCTGGAAACTGATGCACAGCGATGGGGAACCACACAGTGCAAGGAAGCTTTATTAGAATTTGCATATAATAACAATAATAATTATAATAACAATTTTTCCTATGAAAGGTGCATTTTGTTATTTCTTTCATGATCCCAGTTGAGATCCTTAGAACTGCAAATCTGATATGCTAATACACACATTTTCCAATTAGAAATCAAAACAATCCTCATTTGAACTGGCTTGAAAAAAAAACCAACAAAACCTGATGATTTTACAAATTCATTTAGGTTGAGTGTCAGATATTTGACTGACTATTTTTAGAAGTGAGAAAATCAGTAAATTTCCATAGGCATATGATACATGCTAAATTTCAAAGGTGTTGGGTAACTGGCATAACATAATTCTCATCGGATCCAGCTATTTCACTTTTTTTAATTTACGCTGAAAGGCTTTGCCTTGCTGGGCCAACACTTTTATTGAATGGTTGTTCAACTAATATAGAAGCAGTGTAGATGAAGTTTGCTTTGACTTTGCCTCTTCAATATGGGTAGGTGACAAATGCCTTATGCTTGACAGCGTTCATAATGTGCCTGCTGCAGCAAGTGTCACCAAGCTATTTCCTATTTTCTTAGAAGTGTCAAATCCCAAAATATTTGCTTCAGAATGTTCTCAAAGCTGATTTATGACACACATAACGCATAATTTCACATAAAAAGAAATTTCAGAAGAGAAGAAGGTGTGCTTGCAATTCTCTGTGGATATTGCTCAGGTGATCAAAGGACTGTACATGCTGGAGGTATAATAGTTTCTCAATCACTGTAAAATACATTTTGCAGCATTTCCAGAGTCTTACACCATGGCCAAACGTTTGACTGATGCTGGTATCTAAATGTGTCTAGACATAAGCTATAAGTATCTGGACAGACTTGACCATAACATATACTGATTTTCAATTCACATAAAACTGTCGGTTTTATAGAAAAAAACCCATCGCCTTGTTCATAACAAAGAACAGAGACAGAAATAGGAGAGGTTTTACATGCAATAATAGGAGATAATATACATGCAATTACTGCACAGAAAAGCAAAGTTCTTTCCCTTTCCCTCTTCATGAAATTAGACAGAATGGCACATTAATAAAGCATTTCCTGAATGAGGGATTGCTTCACCACGATCTAGACTGAAATGAGATCTTATTTTAGAACCATTGATTGGGGTTGTGGATACCTTGCAATTCAGGGGTGTCCTGCCACCTGGAAATGGATGCAGCAGAGGTAGCTAAAATACACCTATGAGCACAGAAGTAAGATTTTTGCCTGTAGTCAGAGGCAATCTCACACTGGACAGATTGGGAAATCACTTGGGCAGGATACTATGCAATTTGCTAACACACAAAGGATGGGATTTATCTCACACATCTTCCAGCACCTTTGTAGGACAACTCCACCTGAGCTCAGGAACAGGATCCCTTTCAAAGAAAGTGGAGAAAAGAAGACTGCTTTCAGACATGGTTCTTTTGGTCTATTTAAGATATTTATTCCAGTGTCAAAGATCACAAGCCTTCTGTGATCCCACCATGTCCCTTTACCTCCCATTTTACCTTCCTCTCTGTATCATTAAAAAGGTCAGACTTGAGACTTTTTCTATTCTTTCTCCTTTGGCATAAAAAATGCGATAAATTGCTCCCAAAAATACAGTCAGCAGGTAAAACTATCAGTATTATTTTCTTCTCTCACTTTTTGTAAATGAAACCTGAAGCAAGATTTTCGTAAGAGATGTATAAATTCATTCAATGTCATTTAAACTCTTAATATGTAAAAAAATCTCACTTGAAATCTTAATATTTTAAAACTCTGAGAATCTTGGTGTTTCTTGAAAGAGAAACATGTTAAAATCAGCTTCAGAATTATGTTTCCTTTAGGTTAGAGGTAGCTTTGGTTAGGTATGGTTATAAATCAGTATGATACTGAGTGTGCTTTATGATGCTAAGCATTGCATTGTATTATATAAAGTTGATTTTCAGAAAAAAAAAAAAACATAAACTCCTGTTTTAAATTAACATTTTCAGCATCTAAATTAAGAAACCAGAAGAGGATATGACACATAAGGAACTTTCAGAAACATGCCATATATTATGGCCTGATGAGGACATCCACAACTTCATTTCAAATACAGATTTTGTGAACAAAAGTGAGTATATGTATTTTCATCTCTATATGTTTGTATATAGATATAGACATATACAGATGTTGTCATAAATTTCAGCACCATAATATTTTATTAAAATCAGTAAATTCCATTTACTTTATGGAGAGAAAATGAGAATATTGACATTTTTGAAGTATGATTGAAAGCATAAACTCCTGATGCTGCTCTATATGGATAAATAAATACATCTAATTGGTATATGTATGTCAAATGCAAAAGAACTTTGCATCAAATGATCAAAAGAACTTTACATCAAAAAATACAGAAATCTAAAACCATTATATATATTGGAATATGTATAAATATAAAAAAATAAAAGAACAAAACAAAAATATAATAAAGAATAGAATAAAATAAAATTTAAAAAGGATAAAACAGAGCATCTTGCCTGAAAACTAATGTAATATTATTACATGGACTGTTAAAACTTTTATCCTGAAATCACTTTTTACTGCTTGTGTTCAGATACCAGCATTTGTCAAATGATGTGTCACAGATAGGTGTGCTTCAAGTTGAATAAGGTACAGATTTTGTACCTTTTGCTGTTTTCAGGGTGCTTTTGATGCAAGACTGTTGGATATTAACATCAAAGTAATGTGTTCACATGCAAGGTGATCTGCTCATAAGTATAAACTGCCTTGTAAACTATTCGGTGAAATCATTAAATATTTGTAAACAGTGTGAATCAATGTGCCTAAATCCTGATTCCTAAACTTCAGGAATTGCCCACCACTACAGACAGAACATTGGGCCTGAAGGACTTTTGATAAAATCCAGACTTATTAATCTGTTTTTAGGGACAGCCACCTCATTATTATTCACCATGCACTCCAAGGAGTGGAATGTATGGACCACCTAAAGGAGTTAGTCTTCCCCAGCCAAAATTACAAAGAAAGCTGAATTTTCGTTAAATTTTGTTCAGCTTCCTTTCACCTTTTCATCTATTACAAAATTAAAGTTGGACTATTTACAAAAAGATATGAAGAACAAAAAAGAAGCTGAAACAAAAGCTTTTTAAGGCTGACTGATGATACACCTCCACCAAAATTACAATTGCTAAAAGGACAGGGACAGTAGGAGGCCCTGATCACTTGGATCTGAGAATCCATGTATTTTCCACAATTTAAATCTAATATCAATGTCCCCAGCACTCTATCAGCAGGTTTCATTGGAGCTGATATATGACAGTCACTTATGGACTGTGCCAAATTCAAACATATTGTAACACCTTGCAACATTTGCTGATAGGCAGCAACTGGTGCTCATTCAAGTGCATTGAGAAATTTATTTTTAAATCATTTCCATATACTCCATCAGCCAAATCTGGAAAAAAACTTTTTGGATAATCTAAATGGACTCAGTTAAACCCGAGGCAATAATTTAAATCCTGTTTTTGTGGTGGTGTTTGTAATAAACTGTTGATAAACATGATGATTTAAAGAAAACCTCCAGAATAAAATACCTTTCAAACTTACATTTTACCTGAAATTCTTGGAAAATTGTGGTTTTCTATTAGACTAAGCTATTGTCTTTGTGCTCCACCAAAAATTATCACCAGGAGAACTGAGTAGTACTTTTTGGAATACAAGTTCCATTTTGTAGATGACAAAACCAAAACAAAACTAATATAAAGACTGAGATCTCCTGTGAAAATATTTATTACTCTGAAAATATATCTTTAACTTTCTTGTCTTTCTATTGTAGTAATGATGACACATTTTGTTGATATTCATGAACGCTAAATAAAAACAGAAACCTGGTATAACTTATACTATTTAATGAGTTTGCAAAAGGATTATAAGACTATGAACAGAAAGTTGTGCTGCTTATAAGAATTAATGTCAGTATTATTTACATCATATAATTATCTAAGGTATATTATTAATATTATATAATTAGATTATTTATTTATTTATTTATTTTGTTGTTTTCTATGAATTACACATTCATTGAAATACTCCCAAAACTCAACCTAGAGGTTATGAAGCTCTCCACATAAAATTATTGGGTGCACTGACAGACAATTCTTGTTTTGTTAGTTTTTTTTTAATTTCACATGTACATTAAGCTCTTCTGTCTTTTCAGGCAATTGATCACTTCTAATCCATTGTGGCATCTACTAAAAAAGCCTGATTAAGATATTCAACCTGGTAGATGTGGTTGTATGCACAGTGGGGGAAAAAAGGTAAATCCAGTACTAGACTCCAGTGGTGGAAAGAGAAAAATACTGACACAGAAAATAATCAAAGAAGGAAAAGCTTATCTGTGAAAATTATATATTATTAGCAAGTATCATGAGAAGACATATTAGCCATTTTCTGTGTAAGACCATCCTTATCTACATACCAAGGGCATTTTATGCTGCCCTGTGAGTCTCGCCTTTTGAAAAGTGAACGGCAAAATTCCCTTTTGGGGGTTTGAAGTAGGGTGTTAGAAACATCCTACAAGCTATAAGTTGTACTGCTTCTTGCACTCTATTCCACAAAAATCTGCTCCACCTTGATCCCTTTCCCCTTGGATTAGTACTTCAAAGAACATAAACCAGGTTTGCTTTTCTTGCATAGGAGATTTCCCAGGGAAATGGTGAAACTTCATAACAAAAGGCAGCTGTATGGAATGCTAATAAAACATCTGCAGGGGTGCAGCATCTGAAGCTGAAGGCCTCAAGGACCTATTTGTTTTTCCCCTTTTGTAGGAGTCAAGACATCCACAATCCTACTCATACCTCACTCACAGTTCACCCAGAAAATAAAAATGTTTTCTTGCATCATTCTCAGAGGAAGAATGATTGCACTTTTGAACCACATCAGGATAAAAAGATTTACTCTAATTAACATTTTCCTTTAATCCTAAATCTCCTTTCTCATGGAGATTTCATCAAGAGCTATTTTTACTTAGAACAGATTCATTACTTGTACTCTAGTAACATTTTCTTTTCAAGTTTGTATGTTTGAATCATCAACAAAAAGCACAGAGGAATTCTTTCCCTGTGTCTCAAACAGTGGGATGTCATTTGAGAGGTCTCAATACACCCATAGAATCCCATTTTCCTACTCCAGGTTTTGCTGCAAAATATGCAAAACTAATATTAGCTATACGTGTCCCAAGCTCAAATTGCATTGATTTGTGACACCTCTATTTACAAAAAAATCCCAAACCAAACCAACCCAAAACCCCAAAAAGTCATACACAGACCTGTATGTACCATTAACACCATGAATGAATCCTTCCCAAAAATTCTGAGTGGATAGTTCTTCATACTTTTGTAGTATGTTCTCTTTTAAAACAGCAACATTTTAAAATAGTTTCATAGTTTATGGGGTTTCATCAGAGGGTCTGTTCCCCAGTGTCCAGGTCTCCCTTTAGTCTGATTTGGTTCTCTAGTCTCAATTTTTTTATTGTCCAATCTTTTTGAAGTTTTGAAACACTCCAAATTACTCAATTTGATTATCTGTATACAAATAGGATCCATAAAACTCAGGTTGCTCAGTCTGGGGACCTTTCTGACTACATTTAAAATTCTGTGTGGGAATTACTGGTAGTTTTCTTTCTTATATTCCTTTTTTAAGAAAAATATATTTCCTGTAGGAAAAAATATTTTACACCAAATATGTAAATAAATCCCCCATATTTAAATGTGAAAGCATCATCATTAATTTAAAAAATCAGATTTAAATGTTGGGGTCTCTTACTTTGATCAGAGAAGGCTCACAATGTGATGCATGTGTATAAATATTAGATGGGGGAAGTAAAGAAGAGGCAGTCAGGCTCTTGCCAGTAGTGGCCAGTGACAGGAAAACTGGCAACAGGCATGATCTGGAACCTGAGGAACATGACTTAAATGTCTGAAAATAGTTTTCTGCTCTGAGGGTGGTTGAACACTGGAACAGAGAGGTTTTGGGGTGTCCATCTCTAAGGATATTCAAAACCCAAGTGGACACAATCCTGAAAAATCTGCTCTGGCTGAACCCTGAACAGAGGCTTGGACCAGAACATCTTCAGAGGCACCTTCTAAACTCATTTATTCTGTGGTTTTGTAATTATTGCAAAATAAGGGAGAGAGGGTGAAAAAAAGGTTTTACCTCTTTCATTTTACCAAAGAAAACAGGACCAGTCACAGCTATGGTGAGTGACAGCTAACTCTCTCATGAGCTCATATATGTGCTTGAAAACACTGCATTTTGGTCTCAAAATTGTTTACCCTGGAATAATTTCCACAAGATATTTTAATTTACTTTTAAACTTAGATTCTGCAGCAGGTGCATGTATTCAATTTGAATATCATGAAACTATATTCCATTTAATATGAAAAAACAAAGAATATTTTTGCTGTTTTCCAGCATTCACCACACTGAATCCTTTCTACTGAGATGACCTGGTCAGGCTGAGAGATAAGGAAGGAACATCAGTATATTTCATTTCTGTTCTGTGCATCATTTGCAAATGTCAATTTATTAAAACGTCCCTGTAAAACACGAACAGTTATGTGAGGAGGTTTTATTAGAAGCTGCAAATTTCCAAAATTCCTCTCTGTGTCCAATGTTATTCTGTATTCTAATCACAATAGGAAAAAATTCAAGCTGAGTAGGGAAAAGCAGATGCGGCATCACCTTTGGTAGTTTTACACTTTAAAAATTCCTTAGGCATACTGCATTTTTCATGAAGCAAATACTTTCATTAATAACAGTAATCTTCTATTACTATTTGAAGAGACCCAATTTAAAGCACTTGTTATTTCTGACAGCAAGACTTTTTGAGCAGCAGCTCTACCTGCTAAAAATGACTAGCCATGCCACAGAGAAGAAAGAATTGTCATTAGAAATGTCCTTTGGAAAAATAAAAAAAAAAAAAAAAGCAAGCAAGCTTGCCTTTCATTCTCAATAACTAAGTTAAATATAGCAATTAACTTGCTATCTGGCAGATCTGCAATCATCATCATCTTTTCCAAATAGGTAAACTCACCACCATGCATTTTAAGCTTCAAGATTAATGTATTCCAAGAATGCACTGAAGAATAAAGGTGCTTTGTGGCTGTCTGATTTTAGGCATCCTCCCGTCATCCTAAAGTGTAATCCCCTGGAGTGATTACATGTGAATAATTTAGAAAAGTGCACAATGCCTGACGATTATAGGCATAATGTAATCCAATATTTGTTCAGTGGCATGTCCATGGCATATAGACTGTAATGATCTTGCTGGGGGCATGGCACATAGTTCACGTGTATATGGACCAATTTTTCCCCGCAGAGACTTGTCTTCATAAAAACAAGGACTTCCCTGTAGTGGCTATCTTACTTCATTCCTAGTATGCATTAAAAAAAAAAAAAAGAAAAAACAACAAAACATAATCTAGTTTAAAAACTATGAACTGTAAAAGAGAAACTGAAAAGCCCTACTAATAAGAAACCATATAATGTCTGAATTTCAGTGACTCTAGCACTTAGAAGCTTAAATGTCATTGACTTTTAGAAAGAAGGTTCAAGTGCTCAAGAGTCTTTTGAAAAGGATGTGTGACCTCCTGTGTCACATAGGTGACATACTATGTATTTGTTATTGCTCATTCTGAATTGAACTTTGCACAATGATGTTGTATTATCATTGTACCACTAAAAATAGCTCAATTCTTATCCTTTCTGTCCTAGATCCCTCTTTCTTGGAACATGATATTTTTCCTTATAAAATACATTTCCATCAGAAACATCTGAGAATTTAATCTCTACAGATGCCAGAAACATTAAATTAAATTTGAGTTGTTCATGGATCTTTGGGACATTAACATTAAATGGGCACAGTAAAATCAAAAAGTAATTTTATGCTTGTAAGGTTACAATCCAGAATGTTTGTGAGGCTTGTTTTCTAGCTCTATTTAATGTATATATCAAATTTTCTTCATCTGAAATATTTTAGGTATTGTTAAAATATTTATTTTGCCAAGACTTCCTTTTAAAATAAAGCCCTATGTCAAAACACTTTACAGATGTTTAGCTGCTTTGTTTTGCTTTTCCTGTCACTTCACTGTGCTCACTCCTCATGACATTCTCATCATTTAGTTGAGCTGGAATGATCAATTTTTCTTATAAATCTAAAGGGAAACAAGTAATAAAATTTAAATTTTAATAAAATTTTAATAAATTAAAATTTAATTAATAAAATTAAATTTTTGCAATCAAGGTTAATATTGAGGAAGGAGGAAGAAAAATAAATCTCATAAAATAATTGTCAATTGTCCTGGTTTACCAGACACACAAAAATTACCTCCATAATGGCAAAAGTGTCATTCTGCTATGGCCAGGGTGTCTGATTTCATCACATGGAAGAAACTCTAATGAAAGCAATTGAAATATAGAAGTGCAAGCCAGATGTCACATCCATGGCCTTCATGTGCTAAAGGAAATTTAGATCTGAATCTTGTTTCTAAGTAGCACTGCCAATTTTAGTCTAGGTTGGCTATTGTTCATTTGTGTTGGAGGATTCTGAGATTTAGGATCATGCATGTTCAAGAGTCAGCTTCCATACTCCAAAGTACAGAAATATTCAAAGAAATTGATTATTGACAAGATTTTACTGGGCTGGTTGTTGTTTGTTTTGCATAATTATTTTGGAATTTTGTTTATTTCTGAAGCTCCATTGTGACAATGTGCTTAAATTTAGGTTTTCTGTATTGCAGCATGCTTTCTGCATTCATCTTAATAAAAGTTTAGAAATGTTAATAGAGGCTAATACATTTATAGATGTTCCCAAGTTGCCATTTACATACTAACAACGAGATATTGATTATGCTGGTTTAGTCCTATGTTTAGAGTACATATTCATCACAGTAAAATACTTATACTATATCAAAGACATAATTTGACTTAACATACTGCCTGGTAGCATGACTGCAGTGACTTACATTGCAACTTGAATTGAGGTGTATTTTCTATTGTTCTACTTTCCTGCTCTGAATTAAGAAAAGTCTATTTGTTATGATATTTCAGTTGTAATTTATCAAGCCACTATAACTATTATGGCATATTGTTTATTTTTCATCCAGTGGAAAAAAAGAGTAATATCATACACATAGAAAAAAGAAAGCAAACCCATGTTGTTTAGGGAAATACATCATTGTATTTCAAGTAATTATTTCAAAATAAGTAACTTTTACCTTCATAATTTTGAATTTTACTTAGGTATATTTTACATTTATTCAATTTCTGTAAAAGACGAGTGATTAAAAGAAATGAAAAAGATGTTATTTTTGAAAAATGAAAATTTATGTTTATGAAATGCATGTCTAAGTTTTGCAATTCCACTTCACTTATTTTCTAGTATATTACTTGTAATATTTAAATTCTATCTGTATGATTTATATTTTTCTTCTTTTTGCTTTATCTGTCTAAGCAAACAGATGATAACATATTTCCTTTTCTCCTGCACATCAATTTAGTTTTTCCTTCTCTTCCTTTGATGGCCTTAAGCCATATTCTATTGAAAAAATAATTTTTGAACTGTCATCAGCTCATTTCCCTTCTTTTCTGTTAAGAGATTTTAATCAATACATGCAATTCCTTGTGCAACAATGGCACTTGCAGTTATAAAGGGAATCTCATGCTGGATTATCTTTTTTTTTTTTTTTTCTGGAGGAATAATTCCAGCCAAACAATGTTGGCTGCTGAATGCTTTATTAACTTCGTGCACTATCACTGCTCAGAAGAGTCACCAAGTTCAATCCACCACTCAGCTGAGCCTTGTGCAGCACAAAGAGAGACAGAATCACCCTGTGTCCCCTGCCTTGTCTCAATTTCCAAACCACACATCAGCTCCCAGAAGTTGCCAGCAGCCCGAAGGGGCAGACTCCCAAGGTGAGGGGCTTCCATTCACAGCTCCTCTCTAGCAAAGGGAATGAAGGAGGCTTCCAAAGGTTGGCCCCACACCACGAAGCAGATGCAGGTCAAACTGGCAATTTTCCCCGGCTTTGACATGCCAAGAGACCTGCTTTTCCCCAGAAGCAAAGCACACTTAGAAGAGGACAGAGCTCTAGAGATTTACCCCAGCCCATTATTTCTCAGTGCTGCTGAATCCAAAGCTCAGATCCCAGTCTGACCTCCTGACTATGGAGATTAGTGAGTTGCAGGTTAATGCCAGAGTGCAGTGCTGGTTGGATTTGTAGGGGCTCTTTTAACTTCCTACTGTCTTCATAAGGGAGCTGTGACCCTAAAAACCAGATACACTAGAATGTCAGTACTTTAAGAAGAAAGTAGATATGAGGTATAAAAATACCTTGCAATACACTTCCAAGCCTTCTGATGAAGTCCACCTTGGAGAAGCTGTAAATGGACTGGATAAGATTTGTAAAGATAGAAGCTGTGTACCCCAGTCCTTTTGGATACAGTTCCTAAGAATGCTCGACAATAATCACTCCTTTTCTAAAGGTATGACTAATATCAGCTTTGAGCGCGGATTTATGAAAATATAGGTTGATCCTTCCTCTGAGGAATGTTTGCTTAAGAAAGCATTTTTAAAGACCATGTGGCAACACTTCAATCATTGTCTTATGCAAAGTACCTTGAGTTCAGAAAGCTAATAACCCCGTTGTTTGGCTTACTTTTTAAAGCTCCTGTTATGTTCTAAATACAAAAACTTGGATTCAAGCCAATTTACACCTTCTGGGCCTTGAATTACAAGACATCAAACTCTAGCTTCCCTCACAGGTCAGCTTATAACTCTGATTTTTCAAACAATGCAAAAGAACACAGTACACATCAGAAAGATGAAATTAAAAAACAGGGAAAAAAAAAGACACAAAAAAGCAACAAAACAGAACACAGGAAAAAAACCCACAACAAACAAGCAACACAACCCTTTGATTGTTATCAAGCAGAAACAACTTTTTAATATTCTGCCATAGAACATAACATTTAAAGAACCAGCAGCGTATTTTGAATTCTATTTTTCTCTTGCCTCTTTTCTTTAAAGCTGCTTTACCTGTATGTTACAGTAGCAGACAGAGAGCTCTTAAAAGTGTCATCCCATTACTCTCAGGGAAGTGAAACCCTGGAAAAAATTTCTGAAAGTTTTGTTGTCTCAGATGTAGGAAACACAAATCCATTAGCTATAATGTGATTTGAGTAGCACACAGTAGGATAACATTTCGTGGGCTTCTGGTTAAATCTGTGAACGACTGAAATACATTTCTGTGCCTGCTTGTGTGTACATATGAATACTCTATCTCACAAACATGAGAAATGGAAGGAGAAAGCTATACATGACAAGAGCAACTCCTTTTTTTTTTTCCCAGAAGGCTTTCAGCAATATCTCAAATCTGTTTAGATAAAGTAATTAATTAATGACATTTTTAAACTTCAAAGTAAAATTGAGAATTAAATTGATTTCAAGAGAAGTGCAGTAATTATCACTACAACCACAAGGAGTGCTGAAACGAGCACTTACTATTCTGTGCACCTACACAACTTCTTTCTTTGTACAACACATTTTATTAAATCCTTGATTCAACCTTCTGATCTTCAGCATTATAAATCTTACAACAAGCTACAGGAGAAACTCAGGCAGAATTTAATTAGCCAAGATGTTTAAGCAAAAAACACAGTAACATAGCTTAGAATGTGTAGCAGCTTCACATTGAAAGGCTAGGGCTCAGCAAGGACTGATTCTCAGTTTTCATTGATTTTGACAGAAAGCTAGCTCGGGTCTTGTTTATTTTATTCAATGAAACATAATATAATTTCAATTTTTTTTTTTAAAAAGGGCATCTGAAATCAACAAAATACAAAATTGTAACAAAAGAGAATTAAGGATAAATCAGTCTGAAGAGGACCCAGGACAATTCATATCTTGTGTATAGAGTAAATGAGCTGTAAACACACACACCCTCACAAAGTACTCCCAGGTCCAGTGAACGAACTTGGTGATTTCTCAGTGTGCAGCCCCTTCAGAAATGTTCTATGTTCTCATTCTCCCAGCATGGATCTCACTTCTCACAGTCCCACAAACTGTCCTGCAAAGGGACAGGGGTCTGTCTCATCTGGCAGCTGTCAGCACTGGAGCCCCACGATGTCACCTGCAGCACAGACATCCTGCCCTCCCCAGGCATCCCAGTGCCAGACTGGGCACTGCACTGGCTTGGTGAGGAGGAAGAGCCTGGGTCACCTGACAGACCAACAGACATAAACCAGACTTTGATATGTTTTCCCTCTTGTCCCAATTGCTTTTGTTGAAAGCTGTCTTAAACCCCCCAATACAGGTTTTATTTATGGGGAAGATGAAGGATGTAGGAAGAGGTGAGCGTCATATTTACCACCCTTCCCCCACCAATAAGAAAACAGATTTTATGGTATGCTGCCTTATCAAATGACTTATTTTTCCCTTTTTTCTTTTCTTTTTTTTTTTTTTTCAGAGGCGGGATAAAAAAATGAAAGAAAAAAAATAGAGATCATGACAATAGAAACAGAGGCAGATATAAAACCAGAATCTTTGACACACACATACTAGACCCCATGGAGCTCTATAATAGCAATTTTCTCATTTCTGATTGTTCCCCTTTCCCTTGGTACTCAATCTGAAAGTCCAATTTGGTAGAATAATGTATCTGGTGTGAGAGACGATTTCTACGACTGAAGTAACTGTTCCTTAGCAACCAGAAATGCTCTAGGAACAGGTTTCATTTTCCCCCATACCCACTGAAATGCAGAATAATTGTTGAGATCATTATATCATATTTGTGAGGATTTACATATCTTTTATATAATTATTTATACTACTAGTCAATAAAATGAAAGAGTTAATTGATCACAGCCAAGACCCACACTTAATTTATAAATAACCCCTAGAAATCTGAATGAATTACAGTTAGCCAGGTTACAGATTTCAATCCAAATAAATAGATCACTATTTTTCATTTGTATCACTGTAATAGTGAGAGATATCCATGACTTCTGCTTCTCCCCTGCTTGCCTGAGGTCACAGTGCTGTTGTACCAGGCACTCCAGAAGGACATCACTCCACCTGAAAACCTGGCTGTCCAAATGCAGAAACCATACAAAGCACAAGAAAAGGAGAGTGTGATCCTTCTCAGCTTAGAGAGGAGGAAACCAAGTAAATAGAGCTGAAATAGCAAGAATCAGGAGGTCTTGGACACAGGTTTAACAGGTAGTTCCAGTTCTCACTGCTGAAGGCATCCCTTGCTATATCCTCAGTCCCTTGCTATAACCAGGGCCATGCAGGTGAGGCTGTGTCTCCAAGACACTGGAAAGTTGTTTTAGCCAGGCTGGAATCCCCTCCTTTGCTCCTGTGGAAGGTGTGATTCCTCCCCTAACCCTTGCAACCCGATGGCTGCCTGGCAAACTAGTTTGGAGGCCTGATCTGTTAGGAAATTACAGCCAAAGAGAGCAAATGCACTGCCAGAGTGGCAAGGGGATCTAATGCCCTGCATGACTAATGCTGGCACAGAGGTAAGCCTGGAATACCTCATGGAAAGGGAAGAGGAACATAGGCAGGTCCACCCCTTTACATAACATCCCAATTGCATCATTTAGCCAGGTTATGAACTAGTAACTTTATAAAGGAGATCTTGCATCCCGAGTTCTACAATGGCAAATATGGAAAATCTCCTGAGCAAAGGCACAAAATTTCCAAGGCGCATCAACAGCGCCTTCTGCAATAACAGAGAAGCTGCTATTAACAGATGAGGAAAAAAAAAAAAAAAAAACACCAAACAAAAAAAACTTTCCCTATTATTGAAACACTGAAGAGATGCTTTGCATTACTAACAGTAGTAGAGAGTTGCTAAAATTAAAATCCAGGAAATGCAGCTACACAAAGCTGTTTTATAGTCAAAGCTCACAGAGTGCCATGTCCTTAGTCTGACAGGAATTGCTCCTGATGCCAATGTTTACCTTCTTTGTTTCCTAGCCAGTGCAAATCTCCAGGCTTAAACCAACATAAAGAATGCTCACCCTCATTCTGAAGGATATTTGCTTTTTCAGGTGGATGTGACAGCCTGTTATTCCACTGTCTATGGAAGAGAAAAACTCTGATGGTGTCATTCCATCAGTGTTATTTACTTAAAATTAGCTGACTTTCACGTGTTGACCATTTTTGCCACCTTCTGCCTTCCGAACACCTCTGTTATGATTGGATCCCAAAACACTGCATTACTGCGTTACAGTTTCCCACTAGTTTGTGTGCCAAAATGGCCCTAGGCTCTGGTCTCCCAGGTAGCTGTAATATCCTTTTGTAAGCCTTCCATGAACGATTATGGTAAATCTTGCTTGCAGCGATTTCTGTTCCCTCTAGCATTTTTTCCACCCACCTGTCTGTGCTTTCTTTTCTGTTCTTTTCTTTTCTTTCTGATTTTCAATTCCCTATTTTACCCTCGACCCTAACAGGCTGTCATAATACACTTCCTTTTCCCCTGCTTCTCTTTCTCTCTGTCAGTAAAACAGTGTGATTTTCAAACCTCTCAAGATAAGTAATTTTTGTTCTAAAATTTCCGATACCAAGCATCTACAAAAATCAAAATTGCATAAGTAAAATCATTTTAGAAACACCTTAGGTATTGCTATTCATCTGAATTGCACTTACAAAATGTAACTATTGTTCTTCCTTTCTTTGAACTGCTACAGCAAAGCCAGTGTCTCAAATGTTAAATTAAAAGTTAATACCAAGCTGTAAAGACATCATGATTTGAGGCTGTAAGTACTTTATAAGGCTAATAGTGTTAAGTTATAATTGCTTATTTTAAATTGACAAAATCTAACGTATTTCACTCAGCATAAATAGGTACAAACCTAATACATTTTTGCCAGCTGAAAACTGTCATGCAACTTCAGTTTTAAAAGCAAATATCCAAGAGCTTGAGAGATCAGGGAGAGATAGTGGACTTGTGTGTCTTGAGTAGCTGCTAATGAAGTGTAGGATATTTCTGAGCTCAGTCAGACTTTTCACAGCAGCAGAAAAATCTCCACGCACCAGCCAGGGGTACTGCTCTCACACCTAAGAGAACTTCTGCTAAAATTGGTCCCAGATCCTTAAACACCTCAAACTTTTAAAGTTCAGGTTCAGTAAAGAAATAAAGGACATTGGATGCTTATTCAGCCACTGGCTGAATATTGTCTTCTGTATCCTCAAACCATTTTACATAAACCATGCATGTACTGGAATTATTTCAAATACATGTGAAAGCCATAATTTCTAGAATAAAATCCAACAACTCTCCAACACCAAGCCTGGTGTTACTCCAAAACATTTTCCATTGCAAAAGTCAAAATTATCATCCACTGTAAAAATTATGTGGATTTTTTTGGTGGGTAGTGACTGGAGTTTAGCTGGGAATCCCAGATTAAACTTTGTCTTCTAAAACCACACACAGGAAAGCAAGAATGATTCTCAAACTCAAAGTGAGAATTTAAGTACTGAACAAATAAGGCACTCAGCTATTAGCTACATCCCTTAGAAAGCCAAAACAATATTGGCAGTGGATTTTTGACTTTTGAAATCAGGACTTAATCTGATTTACCCTCCATTTCAAAACGTAGTTCTATAATACATATATGAAACTGTAACATGGGTAGCTGGAATTGTTGCTTCTTAGGCTTCTGAGGCCTATTTTAGTTAGTCAAATTCACTGCTGATTTCTCTTAATTTCCTCTGGTGACATGTACTGCATGCTGCTATTATAAGCAAGGGAACCATCATTGAAAACCTCACCTAAACAAAACTCCACTTTAAACCAACCATATTTTTGCTTTCTAAAATAATTTTTCCCTATGGAACTAGTTCTGCCAGCTTGCCAATTCTTCCAAAAATTGAATTGCTGAAGATTTTCTGTGGTCTTTTAAAATGTGAGTGATATGGTAAGCAGTTTACTAAATTCACTTCACTGGAAATTTCACCTGTGTATAGACTTCAGAACTGGGTTTTGCTTTCCTCCATTGGGCAAATGTCCATTTGCCTTTCAAGAAAAGCAATTTGAATATCTGGATTATCTGATATCTGGATTTACCAATATAAAACTGTATATTTCTCTTTCTTGGACTTTCTATGGAAGCAAGGAGAGAATTATTTTAACTACAGTTCCATCAGGGAATAAGATTTGTAAAACCTATTCTTGAACTTTTTGTCCCTGTGCAGCATACATTTACGTTTCTATCCACCGGATTAGGAGCACACTGCTGAAATATCATCTGGTAAAACTTTTTCTACCAAGTTTTTACTCCAGAGGCTTGAACATATGAATGGAAAGTAGTCTTCATCTCCTGATTATTACTAGGAAGGTGGTTTGTTTGGGTTGATTTTTCTCCCTGTCCCTAGAAAGAATAAATTTTGTATGATTTCCCCTGAGCTGCACTTTTCTTTTTCCTTATATTTTTTTTTAGGTTTGCAACCACAACCCATTTTTATTCTTTAAGAGTGGGTGTCTGTGGGTATTTGGGGTTTTTTTGGTTGGCCTTTTGGAGTTTTTTCTCTCCTACAAAAAGAAGCCCTTCTCCTGGCTTCTGAAAGTCTCTTCCTGCCACTGCATCCATTTAGCAACAAAATTGCACTGTGAAAAGACTTATTTGCTTGTTTCAGTGTTTATTGCCAGACCACAGAAAAGTTTTATCACATGAATCTAAGTATTATTAAAATATGAGACACTAGTAGGTTCAGTGTAGAATGAAACATGCCATTCAGCACTGCTAACTCACAGGCATTAACCAGCCAGCATAAAGCTACTGACTTTAATAGAAGTGAGACAAAAAAATGCCAATTTTCTTTTTCTTTCTAATTTTTAGTGTTTTTTTAAAGCAGCACAAGATCCAGTCTTATGAACATACAAGATTAACCTCCCTGGGAAAAAACCAAACCAAACCAAAAAATAACACACAAGCTTAAAAATACAAAGTCAAATGTCTGCAAAATTAGTGCATGAAAGTTCTCATGGTTCAGCTGGAAATGATACGTCATAACAACAAAAATTTAAACACAAGTGCTTGCTTGCTTTCCATTCTGCTGTAAGTTTCATGGCCTCTAGGGCTAGTGGAACTTACCTTGATGAGATGATGTTTGGTGTTATTGCTCTATTCAAACACAATATTTCAAGAAATCAGCATAAAACTGAAATCACAATAATCTTAAATCTGTAGTAAAATTCTATTTTTATACAGCTTGTTTCCATACTATTAATAAAATGTTTCTTGATCTTTAAGGTAGTTTTTTTACTTCATGACTTTATGTAAATTCCCATTTCCTTCGGCAACTGTTTCATGGTGGTAGATGCTCAAAAAGCTCTTTACAGAGACCCAAGTTTGTAAAACTTAAATTAAGGCAATCCTCTGTGTAGTTTATCTCCTTGAGTATCTCTAAGGGAAAAAAAAATAAAGCTGCAAAGTATCCACAGGTATGAAAAAATGAGCACAGGAATGTTACAGAAATCTGTCATAAGATTACCTCTAGTATCAAGAAAAGACATATTTCTGAAAAGATATAATTCTGAACAAATACCTCATCTTCCAGAACAGTAGAAACAGAAATATGAGATTATGAAAGGGGTCCTTTCATAGAAAGACCTTGTTACTCCACAGTAGTTGAAAATTTCCAGCCCCCAGAGGTCAAACACTTGTTACTCCACAGTAGTTGAAAATTTCCAGCCCCCAGAGGTCAAACACTACTTGTGAGTATCAGTGATATGAAAAATATAATGAATCCATGTTTCAATTTTGATATTTTTTTCCTGGTAAGGTAAATTACATTTTTCTACCTAGTAGGAAGAAAGAACATGCCCTGAAGGAATTGTGCCCAGTGAAAAGTCCAGCAGGTTTATCCTGCAGGACTGTAGCCCATGGGAAGTCCAGTCCACATGGGAGCAGAAGAAAACTTTGAAGAAGAAGGAGCAGTACAGACATGATATTATGGACTCATCACAGCCTCCATTAGCCATCCCCCTGCATCAGTCATCAGGGGGGGAGGAGAAAGAGGAGCTGAGGATCAAGGAGTGAAGTTGACCCTGGGAAAAAAGGGAAGTGAGAGAAGGTTTAATCTTCCTTTGTTTCACACTCTCTAATTCTCTTTTCAACTGAAAATAAATTGAAGTAATTTTTCCCCAAGTCTGTTTTGCCCATGATAATAGGTAAGTGGCCTCCTTGTCTTTATCTTCACCTGAGCCTTTTCTTCTTATTTTCTTCCTGCCTGTTCAGGAAGAGTGAGAGTCTAGCTGGAAGAGCAGCTGGCACCCAGACTTGATCAATCCAACATAGCTCCATTATTGTTTAGGTACTTGCTTTGTTGGCCAACTTTGATTCCATTTTCTAAAGTGTTCTATTTCTGCAAGCTTATTGTCTTTCCCTAAGTTAAATCACTGCCCTGGCTGTGTGTGAGCCAGAGCTTCATGCAACTGAAGCTCCTCATTTCCTCCTCATTTTCACACTGCATGCTGTTACCATCAGCAAAGTCTGAGACTTTGTGTGCTTCTTAAAAATATGCAGAAGATTGATGTCTAAATGAGAAGAGCAGTTCAACAGAATTATTGAATCATAAGCTAGATTTAATAAAATTACAATTTCATTTAGTTGTATTATTGGTTTCAAATGTTTCACATAAAAAGGCAGAAGAAAAGCCATCAATTTATGTGATGGAGACTTAATTTAGCACTTCTTCTATAAAACTGCAGTTTATAAAGCTAGCTACATAAATCATTAGTGCTGGAAATCTGCTGAAATACCACATGAAAATTGTCAGTACCTTAAAAGGTCTGCATCAAATACCAAATTGGATGGGATATAAATTTTTCTTCCATGCAGTCAAACTTAAGCCTGAAAACATCAACTATATATTCTACAGGTGCAAGCTGTTCCCAACAGCGTGCATTAAGGAAATAATTAAGGAAATGTCTCATAAGACTGGGATGCCAAAGCCAGGGGAGCAGAGTTTATGCAATGAAGACTCAGATAACTCAGCAGAGACAAAAAGTAAAATCTCTGAGAATGCTTTCCAAGTTACCAAACTTGGCAACTCAGACTATTCCTAAACATTTGCACTTCATAGCTATATGATTTAGTGTCTACATTGATTGGTCTAAGTGCATTCTCTCCTGCCAAAGATAAGCCACTTCTCTTTTACACAGAGCTTTGATTTTCCACTGTTGCCACTCTGCCAACAACTATCCATTTTCTATAAACATTGAGGCACTCACCAGTATGCTATGGCAATTTTTACTTTTCACTCAATAATTGCCAGTGACATAAATATTAATTTGGGGTTTCTTTCATTCAACCCAGTGCTTGCAATGAGGTTTCTATTGTTCTTTCAGCCACTAATTAATAGGGGGGGAAAAAGAAAACCCTCACCTCTTATCTATGATAGAATATTTTTTAAAACATGAAAGACATAATTTAACTTTAATTTCATCTAATTCAATTATACTGACTACTGATATGCTATCCTAGTGCTGGCTGACTCCTTCTAAGAACTGGGACAGATGTGTGATTCATGGCTTCCCTTTACAGAAGCTGTGTTGACTCAAGCAATATTACTCACACTTATTGGCCTCTTCTCGAAGTCTGAGCCAGTACTGTGAAAGCTCTGACTCCTTCCTAACAAGCCCCTCCACAGAGTCTCACTCTCAGCCTGGCTGCTTTCTTTCAGCCCAGCAGTTTCAGTGTGCTCACTCTGGAAATGGTGCTCCTCACTGATGTTGTGGTGAGGCTGCTGCTGTCAGAGTGCCCCAGGGAGCAGCTCTCAGAGGTTTGTCTTCCCATCCTCTCCAAGACAGGCCTTCCAAGATCACTGTTTGATCCAGCAGCATTCATTCTGCACACATTCCCTTCCCCTTTAGAACTTAGCACGCAAGAATTCAAGAATCCATAACTACATTTAAAGCAATAGCAGCAATAATGTTTTATATCAAAAATTAAAGTAAGATGGTTTAGAGATACCATGGGTGAGTGTGAGTGACACCATGTCCCAGGGCTGCAAGGACCTTCAAGCAGGCTTACAGCTCTGAGTACAAATCTCACTTGGCATTCAGGAAATACTGACTCTTTCCAAAATGTTTTAAACCATGTTGGATGTCACTGGATTTGTCCAGTTCATAAAGACCTGCCTTCTACATGAAAAAAGGTGTTCATACAAATGAAGAAATTTAAATAACGAGAAGAAAAACAGGCATCCTTTAGAAAAAATTCAAAATAATACAGGAAAATTAGTGGTTTAGACCAATTCAAGGAAAGATTTTGAATTATTACAAAAATCAAGTCTTAAAACTGAGATAAGTTTTTTTTTTTATCTACGAAGTTCTCTGGTGTTTTGTCTTTGTTTTCTTTGTAAACTAACTTTTATTACTTTAATGTGTTTAGTTAGTAAATGCCTCCTAGGAGTTGTGCTTCTTTTTATTCTGAGGTACTCTGGTTGTCTTTTATTCATAAACATGCATAAGGATAAGTGCAATTAGCAGAACTATTAGCATTGAATCTATTTTATGCCTCTGTGAATAATGAGTAGAAAATAACGTTGATTTTGTTTCATAAGCACGTTTGCATATAATTATCTCTATATTCCTCTTAGAATGCTCATCAATAAATATTGCATATTCCACAATTATACCATTATACTCTTCTGAAAACTGTAGTCTTTTTGTCAGAACAGAAGATACTAATTGATTCAAACCACACCCTGGAAGTAATTTGGAAGTGATGCTCATCAGATTTCAAATGCACTACAGTTTCCAAATGTCATTAGTGGTAAGAAAGAACTCATGCGTGAAAAATGCTCACAGAAAACTCCACATGAAACATGAAGCTATAATTATATGTTCTGCATTCTGCAACTAGCTCCTGTCTATCCATACAGCACATATTGCACTGATATTTTCCAATTCTTGTAATTTTCTTACTACTTGCACACTGGTTTTGCATCAGTCTAGCTGTATCTAAATGATGATGCATCAAATCTATTCCTAGTTTCCAAGCAAACAGTTTTCTGATTTCAATTCAAGGCTAGTGCTTTTGCAAGTGATATAGAGACCTAAATTTTTTATTTTTCTTGATGGCCATTACAAGTTTACTGTGGTTCCTAAATGTCAGTTGGAGAATGTGGTATAATAAAGAATAAAATGCACATGCCTGTTGGGGTTTTTTCATCTTTCTGATCAACACTTCGCTCTATTTCAGGTAAGTTCGCTCAAGTTTCCTTAGCAAAAAGGTCTACAGGTGGGCTGGACTGTGAGAGACTGAGAAGGACCCCCAGACATCCTTTAGTTATCCTTAGGCTTAAGAGAAATATATAAACTTGTCAGCTGCTACTTTGGTTTAGGGAAGACAATTAATTCCAGGCAGAAAAAAATGAAAAAATAGGTTAGAAAATAATTAAGGCTTTTGGGTTTGTTTGCTTGTTTTAATGCAATTCTGAAGAGGGGATGATTCCTTCTTTTACCTGTGCATCAATTCTTAAGCACAGTAATTCATATAAGCCAGGGTTTCACATTCCTGAATGTTCCCTAGACCTGGAGCATTCATCAGAGTTCATTAACAGCTATGCAACTCCAGTATCCATATTTTGGTGGATTAGAGTTTTTTCTGTCTCCCTTATTAGCAGTACTGCTGTTATTTCTCTTCACTTCCTCCCATCTTTATGCAGTTATTCACAGTTTCCAAGGTCGCAAGGTAGCATATAAGAAGTTGAAATCAAATAATTCTAAATTTACTGGTTTTATGTCCCTGGAGAGGATTGCCCTTTACTCTTTATATTCCAAATGATGTGCTATGTAGCAGATTTCTGGCTGGACCCAAAACTGTAGCAGGATTTGACTTTTTTTTTGAGGATTTTTCTGCTCGACAGCAGCATTCACATTGGAAAAATGAGGCAAGTTAAATAAATGGGATAATGACAGTCCTTTCTCTCTCCATAGCCAAAACCCCAACTATGCTGATTAAATTAAGTCCATGGTTAAAAATAGACCACTCTCATTGTATTAAAAGAGATGGCAGCCAGTCAACACATTTCTGGAGTCAACTGCACAGAATTTAGATTCAGCCTGCTGTAGAGCTGGAAAGCCCCAACACCATTATCTCAAGGTTTAAGATATCAAGCATTTCCAATCCTAGTATTTTCTGATGATTGCTTGTAGGAAACAGCAACATTCTGAAACTGACCTTTTTCAGAAATGTGAAGGACAAAATATCTGTTTAATAAATCCCAAAAGTGGAAACCATCATTTTATGAAAAACATCCAGGATAAGATAAAGGCCTGAGGTTATAACAAAGGCACCTTAATAGCTGTAGATGTGAATCACACAGTCCACTTGCTATGGTCATAAAGAAATAATTGAAAGATGTATCACTACCATCATCCTCCTTCAAATCATAAAATGTTGTGAAATTATAATTGTTTTAAATTAGGCAGTTTAAGTATGTATAAATAAAAGCACTAACAACCATTTAGCTGAAGAGATTTTTGGTTTTGCTGTGCACCACAAATCTGATGGAGACTGTGTAGGAATCTGAACAGCGGTTTGTGAACAGCCACTAATTCAGAAGCAAGCTTTTAAATCACATGGTTGTATATTTCTTCAATAAATGCAAGATTGAGTTTAATATTTCTGCTCCCTTATTTTGAATAAGATTTAGCAAGAGCCCGTTGAAAATTTGTTTTTATAATATTTAACACTGACATAATAATACATCTTCAGTTTATGATTTATAAGAGTTATCAGGTGCTGGGTCATATTGACCTAAGAAAGACAAAAGTGTGCTTCTTTCCACTGATGAAATGACAGCAGAAATAACCTTCTGTGCTACAGGGTAGTTTAAACTCTATTTGTTGACACTGGAGGAATTAGTCAGTCATGAATGAGTAACTCTGCTGCTTCGGCTGGGATTTTTATTATATTGTTGACCATAGCATAGTGTTATTAATATCAAATAAAAGAAACATTTAGGTGATAAGAGAGGGCCTGATGCGTCCCCAGGAACATTCTGCAGCGTCTGCTCTTGTCCTCTGAGCTCCCAAGTCAGTGTCTGGAAGAACAGCTGCCATCAGCATCCATTTCCCTCCTGTCATCTCTTTAAGGCAGTTATTTTATTTTTTCCTTTTAGCATCTTTGCAAACATAACCACAATTCTGCTAGTGAGGATGCTAAAGAGTGAAGTATGATTGATAAATCTCAGCTTTTGTGCTTCTATCAGCACATTCCCTTATAATTTATCAATATATTCAGAGAATAAAAAACTGCAAGGAGAATTTTGAATTGTAAATTAAATCTAAAGAAGGATCGCCATGGAAAAAAGACTATACCTGAAAAATGAGTTCTTAAATAGGGGGAGGACAGGCAAGGTAGTGAGAAAGTCAGGAGACAAACAACCTCATTCTGCTTCTGCCTTGTCTTGCAACTAAATTCCCAGCTAAACTGCAATGCCTGAAAACTTCAGGAAAAGAAGGTACAATTTAATGTGTAGCAGATCAGATGCAAAAGTACAAGTCAGACACTACCTAAAAGGAGGTAGGGAAAAAAGGCAGGGACAAAAACCCAACCAGCTTGTGTTTCAAACTCTTAGAGAAATTTCCAGGCCAGTGGTTAAGATATTTTCTGTTAAACGTTGATTTTTCCCCTCATCATTTATTTTCCTATAGCACAAGGAGGAAGAGAGGATGGGGGAAGGAGGCGAAATCAGGATATCTGTTTGAACAAGTTATCTGTTTCCTCTTTCACTCCTGTTTCTACTACTTTCATGTACACGATTTGTTAACTATATTGCATAAACAGTAAATGCTGTAGAAGTATCTTGCTGCATCTTTGATCTATTTTTAAAATTATTTTAGTTGCTTTTTTCTTTCGTACACTGAAAATTTCAGAAGCCAGCATGGGATCCATCAAAACAAGGGGATTAGGATTTGCTAGTGCAGGCACAAATAACTGAGCTAGCCACTTCAGCAGGTAAAAGCTGCTATTTTAGGTGAGATTTTTTTAATAGGTTTTACCTTGTATTATATAGGCCTGTATCTTCCCCGTTATTCTCTTGGTTTTGTTGGAGCTGCAATAATTGATGCCCTCCATTAAGCATAATCTTCATCCATAGGTTACTTCTATAAGCTTTGGAAGAATTACTCTAGAAATACATGACTTTACAGTGTGAGAAAAATTAGCAAGACTAGGTAATAGTTAAGGAATTGATTGTTTACAGACTTCATTCAGCTGAACTTAATACTGCACACATGTATTTAGCAGCTGTTAATATGAATATCCACACTAATTAAAAATTATACAAGTCAAGATGTAAAATTTTTCAAATTTTGGATTGCTTCCTTTCTACCTTCACAGGGTTAAGAAAACATAATACACTGGAATGACCTTCTGACTTCTAAATAAATACACTTAAGAGTGTTTCTAAATATGGAAAGATATTTTTTGACCTGGTGTTTTACCACTTCATAATTACCTCCATTAAGAAAAGAATAATTAGAGTAGGGAAAAGCACAAAAACTGAGAGCCAAAATTTAACTACTAAATAATGAATGACAACTCTTAATTTATAGTTAACGAACTAAACTGTCCCAATCCACATATTAATATTTCATATAAATTTTGAAGAAATTAAGGAAACATTGAGCATGCATAAAATGAACAGCTAGATAGTAATATCAAAGCTGAGTATTTAATTCATGAATAAATCAGTCTAGAAGACTGTGTATGAAGCACAGTGATGCTGGGTTTTTTTATACATATTTTGAACGTATAATGTGTTTAGTTACTGCTCAGGGACAAATTTAATTTTAAAAATGAAAAGAGCTTTTCCAAGGGGCCAACAAAGCAACAGAACAATTAATTCTTCCAGGCCCTCAGTTTTACACATAAGGTGAGGGAAGCAGGGAGTGTGCTCTGTTGAAGCACATGACTAAGTTTGAAATGTCCTTTTCCAGCTTTTCTGTCTACATACTGCACCCTAACATTTCCAAAATACTTTCAAAATAGGGGTTTGTAGCTGGATGCTAGTGCAGGCATGGGTTATAAAGGGATTTCTGAAGAAGTGGATTTCAAGGTGAATGACAGCAACAAAGATACATTTCTGGATGGGCATACAAGAAACAGCAGAAAACCAGCACAAGATCTGGTTATGTGCAAACAGCGTGTGTTGAGAACCAGCTGGGTGAAAAATGAGCCCACAGTGGTCAATTCCCACAGCAGATCTTCCTGCCAAGGAGGCTGTAAGAGTGGAGAGTGCTGCAATTTCTGCTTCTGTTCTGGAGCTGAGGGTGTGGGATGTGCAAGGCATGGGAAGGAGACAGGACAAAGAGAAAGGCACTGCAGAAGGAGTCACAAGCCATTACCTATCCTGACAGCTGTCCTGGTGGCCTCTGCATGCAGCTATAATCAAGAATCCAGATGGTGTGAATATCCAAAGCAAAAGCTACATTTTCAAAACTCTTGCACTGATCATGCACAGCTTTGAGTATTGACCTAGAATCTAGAGCAAATGAAAGGATTATGCTGATTTTTCCACCCTTAATAAATAAATCCAAAGCCAAAGAGAAAAACAGCTTTATTTATCCATCTGTCTCCTTAATGGCTTCTGCATTTAATAGATTGGATTTTCACTTTTGTTTCTGCTAATTATCTAAATCTTTCCAAATTGTTTGTTACCCTCCCCAAAAACATGAGCAACCTTTACCCTGCTGAAACAAACTAATGCACTTTGAAGATGAGAAATCTTATTAACCTGCCAGTTTATATGGAGGATGCAGTTTGGAGGTTTTTCTCTAAAAAACCATTGAAGTTATGTTACACTTCTGTATTCTATTTTTACTGCATGTAGTGACATGTATTCTGAAATTCAAAATCTGAATTTAGTGACTTTAAAAAAAGCATAAATTACAACAATATGCTAATATCAGCTGGGCTGCCAGATCTTCTACACAAAGGATGAATGGTTGATATTGGAAAAGGAAATCACTTTTGATTCGGTTGGGGCATATGGAAACAGAAAATCCTGAACTTGGGTTTTTAGGTGCCTCACAAAAAAAAAAGATTGAACACAATATAATCAGACAGCAACAACAGTTTCATTATTAAAACAGAAGGGTCTGACATGTAAACAGCAATATTAGCAAGATGGAAGGAAGAGTAGTCATTGCCACATAGAAAACTCTGAGTGAGGGGATCTGCTGTTCACTACCCCTGACTGCAGATCTACCTTTCCTCTCTTCCCCCACACAGAAGATAGACGCAAAACAAACCAAGAACCCAGTGAGCTTTTAGATAAATTTTGTGTTCTTAAACTCCACTCTGAAGTTTCACTGGATAATTTGTGTATCTCCCTGTCAAAGTGATCTACTCTAGAGCTGGCTGGAGTCTCAGTTTTCCTGGTGCTGTTTATATCTGGACAATATCATGGCTTGTAGGGCACCTTCCCTCATCTGCTCTAGCATGGTTATAAACCATGCAGGCAGAAATCTCCTTAAATTCTTACTAAAAATCACCAAACCCTCAATACTTATTGAGCTTAGGAAAGACAAAATCTAGTGACAAAAAATGGCCTATAGGCTTTCAATGAGGAATGGTCAAAGGCCCTGAAAAATCATCTGAAAAAATGAAAGGCAAGGCTTATTATAATTTCATTCCCACTTTTTTGTAGGGTAACTTTCCTTCTTCAATATCTTCAGAAAATCCTGTAAGCACCATAAACAGAATGTAACCCAAAAGGCTGTGATCCATGCTATCCATCAGAAACCTCCCCTAGTAGTAGGAAAACAATACTTACTCCATAGAACAATTACTGTAACTCATCATTTGGCATAATGCCTGAATTACACATATATATATATATATATATATATATATATATATATATATACACATATATATATACACACATATATATATATATATACATATATATATATATATATATATATATATATATACACCTATATATATAAATAATTGCTTAGCTTCTGAATATCTGATAAAACCTCACATGAATGAAAAGTTTGCTTTGCTATTTTTATGTGGAGGCCTCCAGCCATACTAAAAATATATTGAATGCATGCACCTTCTGTTTGGGAAAAAATATTTAAATACATCCTAAAGTTGTGCTTTTCATTTGAACTCCAGCTTCCTTTTCCTTCACATCATTTTAATTATTTTCACTTAACTTTTAACATTAACACTTTTAAAACACATTAACTTCTAACATTTAACATTCACAAGACTAATATATTATAATATGTCGATCTGCATATTATAATCTCAGTATTACATTTCTCATATTCCATTATGCTTTACCTTCCCTGGCTAAGGACTGAGCTGGATGCCACCCCAGCTGGTGCAATTGTCTCTACCAAGAGTTCTCAGCATCACAAAGAAACAGTTAGATCCAAACAGAAACCCTGACAGACAAGCCAAACGTAAATATCATCCACTTAAAACTCTCTCTCCTGGCTGAACTAGAGTTTTTAACTCCAGTGGAAGAACTCCATGTATGCTGTAGATCCTCTCCTCCTCTAATCACTCATCCTTTTCTTTTTCAGCCCTTTTCAATCCTGTGTTTACTTGTGAGGAGCAGAAGACATTTGGCTCTCCCAAGAGGTTCTTCTGCCAAATTTAAGGTTTGCATCAAAAGTGTTTCTGTCCATTGCCCAAAATAATTTAGCAATCGATATTGTCACCCAACACACTCACAAATACATTCCAGTTGATCAGCCTTATAACAGTTTTTGAAATTCTTCACATTTAATCATTTAAATACTGAGCTGGAAAAGTAGCTCCATTAGTAACTGTTCAAAGGAAAGGTCTTTCCGAAAAAAGGTAGGAGGGAAGAACATATCCCACAAAATATTTATGCCACTAATTCAAAATTTTGAATGCCACATTTCAAAGAATAGTTATGGCTGCAGAGGTTGTGAGTTGTGAGATACCTGTGATAATGACATTATAAAGTTAAATTGTCTTGTGTATTTTTGTGTGCTCAGAATAGGAATTCTAGTAAATTTATTCAGGCTTAAAATAACCCAAAGCAACTCTATTTTGTGTTGTCAAAAGGATGCCAATCACATGAGAGAATTTAGAGAATTCTTACTTATTATGGCTCAAACCACCATAAATAAAAAGAATTCTGTAACAAATATGAATGTCTTTATGTGCGAGCTTTTTCATCTTTATTTGTTCCCAAGCCTAAAGACAATGATTGATGGATATGTGGACAAAATATTCCCACTACCAGTCTTGCCCTTTAGCAATCTTTCTGTACTCTTGTGCTCTTTCAAATAATCACAGGCTCTGGTGAGATACTAATGAAGATGTTTATGGTTGCCTTAAACCAAATGCAATATTTTAATTTAAATCTGATGCTATGGATGCATTGACAATAATTTATAGTCAATGCATCTCTCCAGCCTCACTTAATCCACAGAACCAGTTATGTTGGACTAGGGAAACTTCTAATGTCTCATGTCATCCTTTTTTTTTCCTTTGCCCTAAGCAGAGACCATGATGAGCTTGGAAAAACACAAAAGAGGAAGCAGACGTTTCTTTTTTCCAAGAAAAATGGTCTAGCATGGATTATGGCTTTTTTCATGTTTCTCATTAATCACTTCATCTAGAAACAATGCTATACACAGGGAACCTTAATAATAGCAGCAAGGTTAGTTGTATCAATGAGATAACTTGCCCTCATAAAAGGCAGCATCAGGTTTTGATTACTCTGTAAGATTAATTGTCAGGATTTACTGCAAAAGAAAATGTCTGCTGATGGATTTTTTTTTAATTATCTGAATTGATATTAAAAAGCCAAATCTTCTATTTCTTATTCAGCCTCCTGTCCAACAGACAGGTGACATAAGTTAAATTGTTAGTAAAAATAAAATTATTTCTTTTCTGAAGAGAAAAAATTATATTTACATTGTTACTAACTTTGAAATTACCTGTCTGGTACTTATAAAATGCAGCCAAAAAATAAAAAGGACTACATGTAAGTGCTGATGACCTAAAGCTTATTCTTTCTCCATCATGTACGGCATGGTAAAGGTCTTTCATATATTTTAAGTTTTGCTTCCTGCAGCACAGGCAGCAGTTAATGACCCCTCTGTGTTACAATCCATCCTGGATTATAAAATCTTCAATGCGAAAAGAAAATAAATTAAACGAACAACAAGAAAAAAAAAGTCAATCAATCAATATTAGCAGGTCAACATTAATTTACATTTCTTGGAATGGCAACAAGCAATTGGAGAGGCAGTCAGAGACCACAGGTAAGAAATATATAAAGTTTAAAGGGCAAAAGACCAAAGGATGCAATATGTAACAAAGAAATAAATAAGTAGTAAAACAAACATTGTGAAGATATATTCTTAGTTCTTCAAGCATTCTGGTTTTGTGATCTCTTCTACATTTTGTGGGCTTTTTCTCCCTTATAAATTTAGAAGGAAAGGACATACTGAAAAAATACAAACAGGACAAATAAAAATGTCCTGAAGGGTAAAATACACAAAGAGATGGAAAGAGGCCAAGCAGATCTGCAATGCTGAGTGCTTTATACATTTCACCTTGGCTGATTTCATGGTTTCCAAGTGAATTGATCCAAAGTTTTCTTCCTTAATGGTATTAGAAAAGAAATGTAAAACACAAACAGTAAATAAAACTGCTGGTCTAAAATGACTGGGACAGTTGCAAACAAAGGATGTTATGCTGTATCTATTACACTGCTGGTTTAGATTCTTTTACTAAATATAATACCCTATCTATTTACAAGAGGTGCAGCTTACATTCTCAAGGACGGTGTGTTGGAAATCTGAAGGGTCTTCTTTCTTTTCTGCCACTCTGCTGCCAGGCAATTAGTCATAGGAGGAGAAATAGAGAATGAGCTTCTCCTTGAGACACGCCAAGATTCACACTGGCAAGAAACAATTTTGCAGTCCTGAATTATGAACTGATCACATGGCCTTGAAGCTGCCTGAGCGAGGGGGCAGCTCCCATTAGCAGGTGACAAAATGTCATCTTTGTCTCCGAGGAACCAGATGTGAATGTTCCTTTGCAGCAACCAGCCAAGAGAACAGAGCTGAGCGGGTCTGACTCTGCCCAGGACTGCAGATGCTGACAGACACTGCAGATGTGCTGCTCACTCAAAAATGCATCCCCTGTACCTGTGAGAAGGCTTGGACACTTTCTCCTAGCAAACAAGGTCATTGCCCCAGTACACCAAGGTCTAGGGTCAATGCTAACCTATCAAAATGTATAACTTCAGAACTAGTCCTAGTACTAGGCATGTTTGCATGGTTTTTCAAAATCAAGAGCTATATTTGAAAATGAGATTTCAACAGAGAAAAGTACTCATTGAACAATATGAGTTATATTAAAAATAAAGGGCCGAATTCCTCAGTTCATCACTCTAGGATTAAATTAATGAATTTCCATGGAGTTATATCCAGTGAAAAGCTCTTCAGATTTGAACCATCATAAACCTAGAGTAATGGAGTTTTTGCCCATTACATTATGTGTGGAGAGTGTGTAGTAGGACATTTTCAGTGGTGAAGGGCAAAGTTTGGGTGGGTGCAGAAGGGGGAAGTAGGCTCTTCTTTCTTGCCTTTTCCACCATCCATTTTTGTACACTACAAAAAACATTGATTTTCCTCTTAATACATATATATATTATGAGCACTGTGTGAAATTAATTTGCTGAACAAGTGTCTGATATTAATACAATTTTTGTTAGTCTTTGGTTTAAGTTACCTCCTTGAATGAGTATTTTTTCCCAAAATGAAAGAAAGCAGAAACAGATGGAGAGTATATAAATATCTACACATTATTATCACTGAAATTTTAGACTCTATGACTCAACTGTTTTAACAAGAAAAAGTTATTGCAAGGCAGTTGATGGTTTCTTTTGAGGACTTAAAAAACTGCTGGCTTGCAAATCAGTTGTTAATATTTGGCTTTGTGACTGAATATAATTTTTTTTAGAATTTCAACTGATTTACTTACTGTACCAGAACATTTCACTCTGCATCTACAATGTGGGGAGAAAAATTATGTATTTACCATCTCCAATGGTTTTATTCTTAGCACTAAATTCAATATTTTTGAAACTGAGTCATAACACACAATCCTTCCACCAAGTCAGAAAGAAGCAGGGGACAGAGAGGAAAGGTTGCACCAACCCCCCAGCAGTAACTTCCCTGAGCAGTGGCATTAATGTCCAGGGGTACTTGTGAGTAGCTTTGCAAACACATGGCTTTTGCTTTTCATTACAGCCACACGCCAAATAAAATTAAACTACTCCTGGAGTTGGTCAGACCAGGAAATGAAAAATGTTTCCATTAGATGCAAGAGGAGGAAGGATTGAGATAAAAGGTTTCATCCATTTTTGGCAGATGAAAGCGTGTCAGTGAAAGTACAACTTTTATGTTGCCCTCATATACAGAGACTTCTAAAGGCTGAACCTGGAGCTGTTATTGCATGCTGCTGACAAGACATATGAATATAATGAGGTTAAGGGTAAAGGAAACCTTCAGAAATGCTACAAGTGCACTCAGGGAATTTCTCAAAAGGATGTAGTTCTTACTGTAAATCTTCTGCAGGAGTCTTTCTCTTGCCTCTTTTCCATCCCTATGCAGCCAGACAGGAGCAGTTTAGGAGCAGTGAATGCCAGCTTGTGTCACTGCTGGTTCTCCTGGGATCAGCCCCTAAAGATGCTGAATACGGTAAGCAAAATAAAATAATAAGCATCAGCAAATAATGGAAAAACCAACAAATTATAATCACCTTAAAGCAACCGAGGTACTGACTCTGCCTAGGAATACACAGAACATGTTAGTTTGTGTATTCAAAGAGGACCATGTCCAGCAGCACACCTGTGACATTCACAGAGCATTTTGTGGCCAGCTTTGAAAGCTGGGCCTCGTCAGGACTTACGGGTGACAAAAACAACCTGAGATAAATGAAGAGTTCTGTTGACTTTGGGGAGCCTTTATCAGAGGTTTTCACAAACCATGCACTATGAAAAATGAGGAGGAAAAGAGCAAACTGAAGCAAGGGTGAGTATGTGTGGCTGTCATCAGGGAACACAAGGCTGGAAAGGGCGCCAGTGGGTGATCCCTAATGGAAATATCCCTGCTTTGCAAAACAGCTCTGAAAGTCTTTAACAGACAGGGCTCTTAGCCAAAAATAATATATAGTGACTAAAAACATACAACGTAATAAAAAATTCAAAATAATAAAAGCATCATAAATTGAGAAAATCAGAGCTTCAGAGCACCATTTTCTGTAGCATTTTCACTTTACTTCTGTAGCACTGTACAGACAATGCAGTGTTGGCTACAGAGAATAAACATTCAGTCAGGTGGATGCTTACAGAGTACACAGAGAGTGTAAAATATGACAAAGTAGAAAGCTCTCATTACTCTAGAAGACACTAGCAAGGGGATAAATCTCAAGCCTGTTTTCATTCCAATAAAAGCACCTAAGCTGTATTTTGACTAAAGCTGAGTGATACAGCCTGTCTATAGCTTGGAGCAGCATTACCACTCTCATATGAATGAGGTACATAAACTTTTCCCATTAGAGGAATATTAAAGGGAAATATTTCATTTATTGTAGTTTACAGGAATAGGATTTACTTGTAACATAAAAATCTCTCACCAACAGGTGCAGACAAACCCATTTAATGTTGTTTCTCTGCTCAAGCACGACCTCACATGACAATAAGCAAGCCTCTGCTCTTTTCTCCTTTCCTGATCAATGCTTTTCAAACATCATGTGAATAAACATATAAATATGTCATTTTCTTTGGATTTTCTGTGGGATTTAAAAGTCTGATCAACATTAAGAAAATCTAACAGAAGGATGGCTGAAGTTAATGACAATTAAATTGCTTATTTTTGCGTTAGAATAAAAATATGAAGCACAATCAAAGGCAGTGACTTTCAATTGTGACTGATTTTCCTGGTTCACTTGTATAGAATGAGATGTAAAACTTTCTTTTCTTGTTTGGTACCAAATTATTGGTACTTTTTTATTACTGTCTATTCCTAAACAATTACCAAAATAAGTACATGAAAAATAATTTTTCTCAGCTGCAAAGAACTCCGTGTTCCCACAGAATAATACAGATTACTGATGCCACAGACTTCAGAGAAACCCTTTTTAAAGTCCTATTCAGCTTCAGCAGAAGTATGTGTTTCTGGCCATCCCTACGGAGTGAGCATGAAGCAAAACTGCACCTGTCTCAATATAAATAAATTGGGTTTTTTATGCCAATTTTATACCTCTATTACATAAACTTAAGGGAAAAAATGAATCAGAAAGGGGAGTTATGTGCTGCAATCGGAATTTTTGAAGATTTCACCAGGGTGAAAAAAGAATAATCCGAGAATGAATTTTCCTATTTGCCCATGTGTCAGCAAAACCAGAACCTTTGAATGTCCCAAGCAAACATTTTCAGTGGGTGTGTTACATAATTTTGAAGTAATTTCTGGTATTGCTATATGTGACATGTTTCCATTCAGCCTAAGAATTATATCCTGAGCTGGAAGGGACCCAGCAGGATCAACAGAATGTTTTGATGTGTTTATATATGTGACAAATAATACAGATTTTTATAGGAGATGTGGGTGCAAACTCAAACTTTTGTCATTAATTTTCCTAAGCAATCCCTGGTAAAGCACTTCAAGACTCTCTCTTCACTCTGTAAAATGAATCTGTGAAACATTTTGCCTGGAGCAAGTAAAAATGTGTTTGAAAAACAAAACAAAGTAAAACAAAACATGCAAAAGGAATAACTGAATTAAGAATTCCCTCAAATCTCCTTCTTTTATAAACAACCAATCAAAACAAAAATAAAGAGAAAAATTAGCAGCAGCATTCCACTAGACCTTATTTTAAATGTTTGTTTTATTTTCCAAGGGAAAGGAAACAATAATGGGAGAAAGCAGAAATATTCAAGCAAGATATTCAAAGATGAGGGAAATAAAAGCTTATATGAAAACTTGTCTGGAAAATAAAATAAAATAAAAATAAAATAAAATATTGGGTTAAAATATACAAAATAAATAAGAAATGTTACCAGAAGTACTCATAAAAGTATATGGTGCCAAGACAAACACAAAGAGGTTACTTACCTTTTCTGCTAATATCCACAGAAGGAAAGTAAACTGAGTTAAACCAGAGGGAAGAATTTAAAACTGAGAGAAACTGCCCTGTTGTACAATATATAATTAATTTTCATTCATTACATCTTCTTCCACCGTTTTCCACAAAAATAATAAATAAATAAATTCAAACCTCAGCACAGAAAGGGTCTGAAGCATTACTATATTATGAATGAGCATGTCTACTTTACTAGAGAAAAAAAAGATTTACATGACAAGGGAGTCTCCACAGGGAAGAATCATAATTGTCCACTTTGAGACTTCTGCTATTAACCTTGAAAACCAGTGATGTTACTCTCTACCCATGAAAACATAGACCTGAACTGGTGTGTATTTGCTGGAAAATGTCTCCATCCTAAATGCAGCCTTGTGAAAAAGAATGTTCCCTCCCAAACCCAATGGAAACATTACCATGGAGTTTGTTTAGAGTTGAACAGGAGTTTAAATATGGATTTTCTTAATGGCCACAAATGTTCACTCTGGAGCTACATGGGTTTTAGAAGCAAGAGTCAGTAGAGTTATTTAATTGTTTTAAAGGCCAGAGCCAGGACTGTCTGGAAGCACAAAGTCAAAATAAGAGTTATTTGAACAACAGTATTAGTGAAGCTAAAGGTCAAACTGATGAGATAACAGTTTTTTTCTTTTTTAAGTTAAGCTGCCTAGATGCTTAAAATAATATTTTTAGTCACGATCAAACCATAACCTAATGGCAAGACATGGAGGAGGCAGGGTGCTTGTTATTTAAATCTGCAGAAAAGTTCAAAACCATAAAATAACTGCATGGGTCCGTGTGCCTTGGGTTCTGGGAGAGCTGATCCCTGTGTACATTTTGATGGAGTTGCCCTGTGCAGCGCAGTCTAGCACTTGCTTTTGATGCCTTCTAAATAGTGAAGTGGTTTTTGGAACACTCGGAAATTTTAAAATCCTCTGCAGCAATGAGGGGGAAAAAGAAAATGTTTTATCAGTGTGAGGAGAAAATGCCTTTTCTATAGTAATTGAAAAGATAATTTAGGGTGCCGAGAAGAGGGGGAGAAAGAACCCCTTCTGTTTCATATTTTTTCCTATCTATTTTCAAACAACTTATAAAAAATTGCTTTCTTAAAGATTTTATACTTGGAAATGTCATTATCCAATGAGATAATAGCATGGATCTTAGTGGCTATCTTTTGACTACTAAGCAGTGTTGAATTTTTATCTACAAAACCACTTTATAGTACAATTATGAGCTGACTTAAAGCTTGTGGCTGTAAATGGGTTTCTTCACCATGCATACACATATGCATAGGGCAAGCAAATACAGAAAATTACTTGCTGGGCAGAGGACAGAATTAAAAAAATATATGTAGTACTAAATGTACTAGTAGTGCTGTACTTCAAATTCCTGTACTGCTACTGGCATCAGACAGGAATCAGAACAATCCTATTTTCAGTGGCACAGTAAACGACAATCTCAAAATCTGATAGGCACATTCTCCCCAAATTCTCCCCCCTAATTTCATTGCCCTTCCTTTATTTTGTCTTCATCTGACCTATTCTTGGATCCAAAAGACAATCTCCACCCCATTTTCCAGCTGTGATATTATATTTTATTGTTCTTTACTTCCTTTGGGGCTCTTTCTTTTCTAATTATCACACTAAGTAGATCTGGCTTTCTTGCTCACAGCTTGATCACTTTTTTCATGTGTGATACCATCTGCCTAATAAGCTTTCTTATCTGGCTTGGGGGGAAGGGGTGGTTGCCATTGTAGATTCTGCTGTGTATCCCCAGAGATTTCAATCCATGTTTTGCAATCATTAAAAAAGAAAAAAAAAGAAAAAAAAAAAAAAAAAAAAAAAAAAAAAAAAGAAAACCAAACCCACAATCTTGTCATGTTATAGCTGATTTCAGCAACAAGTCTTTTAGTCACATGTAACAGAATATGCTTTTTCTTCAGCAATTTCATGCAAAGCTTATGGCTAGTTATAATATTTTCTATTCAAATGTTTACATCCAAGTAGAGACAGTCATCATATGCATGCCCTGAAAAAAACATATTTCCTTCATTCTATCTACTGGCAGAGTAAAATCTCACCTAGCACAGATCAGAATGGATCGGATTGATTTTACACATATTAATAATATAATCCTGATTACCAGAGCAGACCTGATCATCTTAGAATGATTGCTTCTGTTAGACAAATTAGTAATAGAAATGCTCCAAGAAATTAAATACTCAGCTCCCAGTGGGGAGCCTGGGTGCCTGGGGCTGAATTGAGATGAGCTTGTACAATTCCATATCCCTTTTGGAAGAAGGATCCTGTTCTTTGTGTGCAAAAAATGCCCATGGCATGAGTGCCAGAATATCACCATCTAATTTATTTACTGTGTGATTCATTGATTAATCATTTCTTTGCATTCCATGACACAGAATACTACACAGAAACCCCCCTGTAGGACTGGGTTTGTGGATCAAGAGAGCTGTGTGTAAACTAGAGAGACAATAATAGCAGAACAAATTTGTTCTGCAAATTTTAGTTTCACAAGGGATCGTCTCAGTGTTTGACTTTGTTGAAGGAAGTTACAATTGGTACTTGGAGGTAAAGCACAATATAATTCAGTCTGTGACAGAAAACAGGAAAATAATGAAGCAGCATCCTCATTTGCTGAGGATCACATTAAAAACTGACACTGGGGAAATGTTGTCATACTTTTTTTCATACTTTATGGAATCCTGGCCATCTCAGATTTCATGGCAAAGTCCCTCTTGATTTCTAGAGGACTGAAAATTAATTTGTATTAAAACCATTATTTGACATGTTGAAATTTTTGCATAAATGGCATCATGCCTATATTAAATCTATATTAAGAGCATAACTGACCACCTAGCTTCAAACTGAATCCTCACTTTTTCCACTTGAGTGTTCTATTTATTGTTATACTATAAACCCCACTAGACAAAACACCAGATTTACATGTAACTTGATGAAATGTCAGTGACTTCACTGAGTTTACCTCATCAAGAAGTTAGGCCTGAATTTTTGGGACGTATCAAAACACATCTTCAAGGCAATAGCACTTCAAATAATGCCAATTTATCACATTAATGGACCAGCAGCAAAGGATTTATGGCAGCCTTCCCAGCAGGTCTGATAGATGGGGTAAGGCACCCATAATTGTTCAGATATCAGCTGTGTGGCATCTGCCTCGCAGGCGCTTGCTTTCATTAGGGTCATATCACAGGTTAAGAGTAATTCCTTACCTTTGACTTGGTGTGGAGTCATCATTTCCTCTTTCAAGTGGTGCTTCCACGTTGGAAGAAATCCACTTATCACACTTAGCACTGAATCTTAGCCTAAATTTCATTGTTGTCATTGCCATTTTAACCCAGATCAGCCACCCCAAGTGGGCACACAGCTAATGACAGACAGGGTGATCTGCGGAGCACAGGTCTGGTGCAGGGACCACACCAGGAGTTGGTGAAGCTATTCCTTCCCCTGGAGTGGAAATGCAGCCGTGTTCCAGTCACCTGAGTGCACTGCCCTTTCAGCTGAAATATGCTTCAGTGCACTGCACAATTATTCTGCCACCTGCACAATGCCAGTCCAGCTAATACACAGGGAACCTGGATACAGCCGCAAATACATTAATTGTACTGGTAAACCTTTTCCACAGATCAATACCGTTCCTCCACACTAACCTGCAATGGAACAGAAGCCAGTAAATCTCAGTTATTCATTAATTCTGTCATCAGAGGTCCCATACATAGCTCCATTTTCATTACTGTTGCTTTATTTGATATCTCTGTGGGTATTGAATAGGCTCTCATGAGTATTCTGCCACACTCAACTGAATTGTTTGACTTTTCCCCCATGTTTCTTAAGAGACTACAGTCTGACACAATTCAATACCTAGTACCTCTGGGGCAGCCTGAGTACCTGTGAAAGACATTCCTTCCTTTAGCTCTGACTTAGAGGAGTCTGATAGTTTTGGAATGGCAGTGGGAGTAGGACATCTGGTAGGATATACAGCAGATGTTCAAAGACTGGACACTCAGATTTATACAAATTTATGGTTAGGTCCACACCATTCTTGAATTTATCCACCATCAACCAATAAATATTCAACTCCATGGAAAAAAAAAAAAAGAGAAGCATTTTTCTCTCACATCAGAAAAAGTAGGCAGCGATAAAATAAAGTTATAATGAAAGCATAAGAGAGAAAAAATGAACACAAGCAGCTTAAAAATAATAATGAAAAAAATATAGATAATGGAGAAAAGAAATGCAAGAGCCAGATTATCAGCATCTATAGACAGTGTGGCTAAAAAAAACATTGACTGTATAACAAGAAAGTAACTGCAGAGCAGTTGCATCAAGTTCTAAAATCTTGAAGGAATATCAGCAGAAAAGCTAAAATTAGTATCCTTAGAGCCTAAATTTCAGAATATTTTTCTTAGAACATTTTCTAACCCAGAGAAAGGTGGTCAACTTTATGATTCACACTTAAAGAGATGAGGTATTTGAGACAGCATTATTAACCCCACATCATCCATTAAAACATTTCTAATTGTCTTGATGATGATGAATGGGAAAGAAAAAATAGTCTAAGACATCATAACATTATGATATCTCTTTAGAATATATTCGAAAGTGAAAACATGCTTGATATTGAACACTTTGATTTGGTAGAAAAAAAATAAGTGCTTTCTTATTTTTTTAATTTCATTTTTTGTGAGTTTAATTTTTATTCATGTAAGTTAATGAACTGTCCAGTCTAAGAGTCCCAGAATCAGGTCTGAAACAGCACTAGCAATCAAAAAGTTTGCAAAGTGAAACAGAGCACACAGCTTTGAGGTGGATGCTCAAGAATTTTTCAGGCAGAAAAATTATAAGAATCATCATCTCTGTGCCAGGAACAAGTTGCAAGTTTTAAAATCTGTTTTAGAGTCTGGAACACAGACTCTAATTTTTGTTCTGGCATTACTTGTGAGCAGGGTGATGGTTGAACTCCATGATTTTAGAGGTCTTTTCCAAGCCTGACCATTCTCTGATAAAATCACATTCCCCTTTTCAGGGGAGGTATCGCATTACAAGGTAGACAGGCTTTAAAAAAGATTTCACCAGTAAGCACAGAAGTGCTGTCATCCAAGAACTTTCCTGAGGAAACAATTATTATTATTTAAAGAAGAGAGAATGAATATAAAATGTGTTTATTCTGTCCTTTGACCATATTTAAGGAGATTGTTAAAAAGAAAAAAAAGGCTATTAAAATGCTGTTTAAATTCCATTCAGTTTATGGACTAAATGGAAGAGTCACTACTGTTTAATTTCTTCAAACATTCTATGTATTGCAGATATTTTGATCTTCTAAAGGGACCCACCTGCCAGAGTCTCCATCACACACAAATGGTAGAGATGGAGTGTTACCATAGAAATAGGACAGCACCACAGGAAAGGATTATATATATATAATCATATGTGTATCCTGAGTGAAGGCACACTAACTATGCATAGGAAAGTAGCATGCTGGGATCACTTCCTGAAATGATGATGGGATTGCCTGGAAAATTGCTGTTCATGGTGTTTGCAGGGTTTACAGTGACTGACTCCAAGGCAAAGTGCAAACAGGAAACAAAAGAAAGCCTTCACTAAGGCTCCCTGCAGAGGATGCAATGGATAAGGTGAGGAAAAGCAGTCTATGGAAAAGAAGCAAATAACAAGAGTAGAAGAAGAAAAAAGGAGACTAATTTTAAAAATGGGAAACTGAAGAAATTGTGAGTGAAATAGAAGCAAGAACTGAAGGGAGAGTGGAGGATGAGAAACTTAATGACAGAAAATTGAAAAAAACAGACTCAAATGGGAACGAGAAAAATGAGAAGCAGTGCAGGAAAGTGAACAGGAAGAGGAAGAGCAGAGATGAGGACAAGGAGAAAATCCCTAGGAGAAAATTATTGTAAATGAAGTCGTGAGAAGGAAAACAGAGGAAGAAATTGCCAAATTTAAGAGGACTTGGAGAACCAGCTGACACTGAAGAAGCTACATATCCCATAATTTGAAGTATAAACCCTAGTTATATTTTATTTTTTAAATATTAATAACAAAGCAATTTTGCATCTCAGAGTATTATTTTTTCAAAGTCCACTAATATTAATAACACAGTAACTTGTGTTACACAGAAGCTTGAAAAATTGAACCACTTTTTTCATTTCTGGAAAATGATCATCCATTTTTTATGCAGTATTTGCCCAAGTCTCTCACTTTTATTTTGTTTGCTCACAGATGTTTCATCACCAAGGAAAAAAAAATCCTAAACAAAATCTAAGCCTGAGATTAAAACACTGAACCCATGTTCAGATAGTGGGTACCTGGCTAGCTTTTCAGACATTTAAATGATTCTAATAAGAAGTCATAGCAAGAACAGCATTTTTAAAATTTTATTTGCTTATTTAAATGTTCAAATAAAGCAAATGGGCTATTTAAGGTGTTTGTTTCCTTTTTTCCTAAATTTGGGTTTAAACCTTATGTTGCTCTAATGAGGATAAAAGAATATTGATAATTTTTACATGCATAACAAATATACTACCTTAGCTTTTTTATTTTAGCTATTAAAGCTTAACATCTTTTTAACTTTTATCTTGGATAATGGCATCTATTCTTACACTTTGGGAAATGATGTAACAATGAGAACACGTTTTAGATTTTTACAGGTTTCTTAGTTTATTGGGGGGAAAGAAAAGGTTACAATGATTTTACTTTTCACTTTGCAAGACTCAGTTCTTTTGTCAGACTAGAGATTTTATCAGTTCTTTCCAGAACTTTTGTACCTTTCTAAGATGTTTCATTATCAAATAAAAGGTCATAAAAAGAGGTTTTTTTAAGAATTCAAACAATCTGAAATTGCAGATAGCATAAATTTATAAAAAGAGTAGCAAGACCAAAATCAATAATCAATTTACTTGATTTTACTCAATCCAGCTTATTTACTTTGAAAACTAGGAAATATATGAGACTAAATAGCCATAGCTGCCCAAATTAAAAAGAGGCACGCGCTCTTCCATTATTTCTGTAAAAAGATATTTCTGCTACTAAACAATGATTTATTCTTGTTTTGACACAACACAGTGTGAAAATTAAGTCCAGAATATGCAACAATGAAAAATTCACGATTAAAGTATAGGTACCTGAAGGCCTGACAAGTGATAAATTAGGAAGGGAACCAATCTGTTAACTTTTCCCATGTTCCACTCAGGGACAAGCCTCTGAAGGCACTTGCAGTGCTGTCAAAGTTTCATTAAGACACAGAATCCTTTCCAGGGCTCTCCAGGTGCCAGTTTGATGGATGTGCACCTTGAGATCTGTTCCTGGCCACTGCAGAGAGCTGCAGTTCCTACTGTACTGCTGTCAGGTGTTTGTGAACCTGAACATTTAAACAACAGACACCACCTAAATAGAGACCAAGAATGCAAAGTAAAGAAATGCATAAAGCTGTGCAAGAAAAACAACACCTGGAGAAGTCCATAAGTCTGGAGAACTAAGATTGCTGTGGGGAAAAATAAATTTTTCTGTTCTGCTTCCACTGTATGTATAAGACTTCCAAAATCAGAGTTTCAGCAATGACTTTTTGCAATTTTTGCAGTTTTCAGTAAACTGAATCTTTTTGCAGTCCAGACTTAATACTCAAAAGCATGAATTTACTATTGTGCCATTTTTATCTTGTTATAGTCTCAAAAAAGAAAAAAAAAATTCAAGCCTAAACAGCAAGTAATTTTCCATGGGTATGAAAATAAATTGCCAGAAGAAAAATCAGCCTAAAAATACATAAATCTTTTTGTAATGTTAATTATTTTACTAGTAACATAACCTCTGTCAAATTCCCAAAGAGAATATAGTGATAATGAAGGTCTGGCCTTCTGCTTGTATAAGCAAATATGCAATAGCAATACTCCTTCCATACCTATCATTTATAACTGAAAATACCCATTTAAAGGATATAGTTACATAATTCAAGGTTGAATGAAAAGCCTTATAGAAAGACAGTGCATCAGTAATATGTTTATCAGTGCAATTCCCTGTGAATAAAATTCATTGAAAATCATAAATTAATTTGTAACCACTGTAATCACCAGCATCCCAATGAAATAACAAATATTCTGGGCAGAATTAACAGGTTTGGAAGACATAGCAGTTATGTTAGTACCCTTGTTATTCAATTAGCTTGTCTGCAGAAAGAATTTTGTGACTATCTAAAAAGGTCTTAGGGATCTGAATTTTTACTACTAGTATGAGAAAGGATTTGCTCGAAGTTTACATTTGAACAACAGGTTGTTTTGAAGAATGATAATTTTATTTAAAATAAACACCCAGTAAACCTCTTGAAAATCTGCTTACAGAACCTGCTTTTTTTCCATGCAAAGAAATTACATTTTGTCACATTAACTATGTTTAATGTATTGATGTAAAGTGGTTAAAGTCTACACACTTAAACATAAACATGCATTTCAGCTTTTGGGAAGGCAAACACAGACATTTTTGCTGAAAGACAAAACAGTGATTTCCAAAGTATTTACCTGAAATACTCTGATACATGTTCAAACAGCCAAGAAAATGTGAAACAGGCTGAAATTGACCTTCTCCTGGTTTAAGGAAGCACACCATACATTTTCTTCTACAGTCCTGTGGCAGAACTAATATTGCAACCAGCTAAATTCCCAGCACCTATATGTTCCTCTTTCATTGCTCTGAGAATTTGAAAGCTGCTTTTAATTTTCCTCATAAATTCATATATGCTGAGGTTATCCCTATTTGTCTTTTGACAAGTGTTATCTGTTAGCTGAGAGGATTTTTCCCCTGCTCTATGCTTGTCTCTTCTACATTCAAACATTGTTTTTATTTTACTAGGCCATTTCTTTGTCCCTATAAGCAAGGCTCTCACTTCCTCAATCACTCTGTTACACTCTCACTTAATCTTCCAGAACACAAGCAACAAGAATTGCACACCATGTTGCAAGTGATATCTCTTTTGTCTCCTGCATAAAAGAGCAAAAAGGCTCTATTTATGCTGGAAATAGCTCACTCAGTACAACTTCCATAACATTAATATTGTCAGGGGAAATAACCTCCCATTGCTGCCAGGGACTTCAACCCAGAGACTGAGATGAAAATCACTAAACACTGGACAAAACAATACCTGTGGACCTCAGAAAATTCTGGGGACAAATCCCTCAATCCTGTGCTGTTTTCTTCCTCTCTGTTTTTTTTTTTTTGTTTTTTTTTTTTTTTCCTGTCTTCTTAAACTGTAGAAAAAAAACATTCATCTCATTCTTTTAGGTACAGGGTTTTTTATCTAGCACTCTGTACTCTGCTGCTGCTGAAGCTTCCCTGAACTTGGAAAATGTCTCTGTGCTAATCTATGCCTTGTTCATGCCATCTGTCTCACATCATGCTAATTCCTATGATTGCATATGATTTCCTATGTATTGTGCTCCCAAGATATTCAAATTAAAATTCTTTCTCCAAAAGTTTGCTTTGTTTTCTTATTTCTTATTTATTTCTATACTCTGATGCCACTCTACATCTTCCTACTGTAGCACAAAACCAAAAAATCTGATGGGACATTAGAATGCATTTTGTTTTCTCCTAATCTGGAGTAACTTTTTTTGCAATATCTCTTCATCTTGAAAGTTTTCTGTTTTAATGTCAGAAAAGTTGACGTTACCTGCAAAAACTTTGTTCTTAAAGAACTACATTGAAGAACTGCTGTTCTTTCAGAAGTCTTTCACTGGATGCCTAAGAAGTCTTTTCACTGGACACCTAAGAATTCTGAGCTGAACACGTTGCACCATGAAATTATATGAGATAATATAAAATGGTATGAGCTAAGGATCCATATTTTCCTCAAATTATTTACAGCCATTATGAATTTTCATTCAGAAGTTTTTAGGTTTGCTATTTCTTCACAGTGAAATCAGCTAGGGGAGACTTTTCTGTTTGGCACACTAAATTTATTTTATAATGTTTATTTATATCTTGAGAGTCAAAAAGGGTTATGCAATTAACTGCCTATGTATTTATATTTGTCTCCCACTAGCTAATTAAAAGTAAAACCTAAAGCTTACAGAACTCTTCAGAATCCACTATAATCATTCACTAGAAAATATTTATTGGGAGAAATCGTATTTCCTCCCCAGGAGTCAGTATGCAACACTTGTACTTGAGCTTGTGTAAGACAAAAAGAAGTCTCATGGTGTGGCAGTGGGAAAATTTCATTAATCAGAGCAAAGGAGGTGTTTTATAGCCACTGGCTTCCAAAACTCCTTTCTCCCCAAGTATGCTGCGCACTGGCTGGAAAATGTGTTGGAATTGATTGATCTCTTCCTGCCCCATTCCTCCAGCCTCACTTGTCCCCTGCTTGCTGCAAAATTTTGAAATGAGAAAAAGGGCAGGGCAATTCTAAAATAGAGAAAACTATTCATTTCCTGAGCAAATAGTCTCAACATCATGAAATCAGATAAAGACTACTTTACATGTATGAACTCTATGTGTGTATAAACACAACCGCCACATTTTCTTAGCCGTGATCTCATTTTAAAGGGAAATGTGGTATGTGGCTACAGCTGTGACTATCACATGGAGGAGGCTAGGATCAGTTTTGGCTCAGAGAGAGGGTAAACTGCACAATTTTTTTAAAAACATTTGCATTTTAATTTCCCAATTTATGGGGATTGCAGGGCTAGGCCATATATGTAAACCCAAGCCTTTGATCATGAATGGTGACCCTGGCCAAAGATTTGCATTCCCTAGGATCCTGTTTCCAGCTGTGAGCTGCAGATGTTACTGAGGGTGCCACCCAGCTGCAGTGCCCAAGGCCTGCAGATAAACTGACCCACCATGAATCTGCCTGGACTAAAACTCTTAGCTGCTTAATCCTCAGCTTCAGACACCTTTAAGGTCAGGTGCTGCAGCACTCAGCCAGCAGATGTGTGAGGCTTTCAGTGCCTAGCACTGGGGTGTAGGTGGTGGAAGATATCTTACCTTTAATGGGTTTTCACACACAAAAATGATCTATGCTTCATGAAACAGTCTCTTTCTCATGAAAGAAAGAAAGCTGAAGGGCACAACATGCTCTGCTTCTTTGGGAACTTACAAAGAGTGGTTTTCTGCAGGTGATCATTTTTGGCTGTGTTGTGGCTACTGCATGTGCAGCTGAAATATTTTCCTAGCCAAAATTCAGGCTTTTTACTGTATGAATCAATCTCTTTTTTGCCTTCTTTATAGTTTCCTTTAAATACATATTTAAATGGGCTTTATCCCATATCTCTAACATTCCCCAGCATTATGATTTTTAGAGAGCCTCATTAGATGGTAGGGAAAAAAGTGCCATACACCCCATCATACTTTAGAGGAGACTTAAATTTCCTTTGTAATTTATCCTGAGAGAAGAAGGGATAACAGCAGTAGTATGAAAATTATGGCTGCCTATTTTTCCTAATGATTAGTCACCACAAAAATTGCTTATAGGGTGAATCATATCTGGCCTTTTCCTCCTCTATTCCCATTCCAATGTAAGTGGAAGCATAATGGTTTTGATATGCAAAACATCTGTATCATTCATCCATGCCTCCCCTACTGTTTATTGTCAAGCTTTTTATATATTTACTGTAAAATAATAAGATTAAATATCTTAAAACCTGCTTTGAAAGACCATTCTCACAGCAGTCTGAATAAATGATCTGAATCACACGCAACATTTCACAATTCAGTAAGAGATGAAAAGCAATAAAGCTGATAAGAAAGCCGGGCATCCTAGGAACATTTTGTTCAATTATAGTCCATCATGGTGGAATTTTGCACACTAATGTTACTTCAGTTTTAAAGGAGTGACATTTTTCTCTAGGTAGTAAGTTTCAGTCAATTTATGCCAGCAGGTTTTTCTGCCTTCTTAAACAGGGACAAAAGTTTGAATTTAAGCTGTGACTCAAGTATGTCAAATGTAACACACTGCAGACTGAGTCTGCTGCAGGGCACTAGAAGATCTAAATTGTGATAAAATGGGATCAGTTTTTCTAATTATAAAGAAGAAAAGTAACTTTCTGAAACAAAAATGGGAAGAAAAAAGAGAAGAAATCTGATTCTAAGGCTTAGAGCTATTCTTTCATGTCTGTAAATTCATCACTCTAATAAAGTTTGCTCACAAACTATTAAGTGTTTGAGGGTAAACACACAGGAGTGTTCCTGGTGGAAATAAATTTCTAGGTCCTTTTACATACCTCTGTATGCAGATTATATAGAAATTTGTATATAAATAGAGCCAGATATTGCTATAGCAGTCCTGTTAAAAACAAGTCTGGTTTAAGAGTTATCTCTAGAATACTTTCTTAATATTCCTGACCCTACTGCTTGAGGTGTGCAACCTGATTTGTACTGTGGCCAGGGAAAGTGTCAGCCACTCTGCTCTGGAAGGCTGGTCCAAGCCTCACTTTGTAAGGGGCTGCTGTAACCCATAAAAACAGGTTCCTGATGTTTTTCCTGTATTATTACTTGTAAAAGTCTGGCACATATCAGAGTAAGGTCATACATGTTAGCACTGAAAAGTCTGAAAATTCTCTAAACCTGATCATAAATAAGTTAGTAATTATAAATAAAATAAAAATAAATAAAATAGCATAAACCAAAATCACAATAATAATAATGGTAGTCATGCCCATTTAAAAAAAGTGGTCTGAAGTAGATTTCTTAAAAATATATTTTGGGGCTAGAAGACAAAATCTATTGATTGTGATTGTGTAATAAACAAGCATAATCTAAGAAATTGCAAGCAAATTCTTGTTTACAGAAAAAAAAATCATGACTTCTTGCAATTACCTAATGAATATAATTTTGAAAAATATTCTAAAAACATGAAATAATAAATGTTCAACAGATAAAAGAAACAACCATTAATAGAATGCTGGTATAGGAACCCCAGGGAGCTACAGTAGGTGTCTGAAGCAGTTGATGATTTTCCAAAGAACAAAGAGAATGTGAGGGGCTGTTAATAAGTCTTTCAAGAGAGCTGGACTTGAGCCACATAGTGCTTGGTCTGCAAATACTATGTTTAAAAATCAATCCTTTGCTTCACAGGAAGCCAATGTACTTTTGTCAAAATTAGAGCAATGTGAACATCTGTCCTGGAGCCAGTTAACCATCTCACTGCTCGCACATTTCTGGTATTCCCTTTCCTCCCATGAGCAGTGGAGAGCGAAATTATAAACATCCACAGAAACCCAAGGGTTAATACACTTGTAGCAGTATGAGGGTATCAACACACTTTAGGATTAGTGAGAAAATTCAGGCAGTCAGCAGTGCAAGACAGAACTTGAGGATACAGGCTCTCAGACAGAAACCTAACCCAAAGTTACAAGCATTGAAACTGTTGAGGATAAATAAGACAAGAGCAACACAGGATGCCATTTCACATCTTCAAGATTACCTTTCAAAATAATTCAAATATGCTTTTAGGAAGCACTAACTAAAAGGTGATGATGATACTATTTAACTTGCAATCTCTGCTTCCAGATAGATTTTGGTTTTTTCCAGACACAGGTTTTGATAGAAAATGTTTTGGTTTTTTTTTTTTTTTTTTTTTTTGGTTTTTTTTTTGTGTTTTTTTTTTTTTTTTTTTTTTTTTTTTTAGTTACAGAAATATTAATATTCTAGGGTTAGAAAAAGGGAAACATACCAGGAGGATTTTTTACTTTCAATATATTGCTATACAGAGCCATCATTATCTAAAGAATTAAACACCCTCTGCTACTACCATTGTTCAATGGATGACCTTTCTCCCTTTCTGGAATAACTTGTGTGAATGCAGGTGGCTCAGTCAAGTCCATCTCTGCCTTCTGATTTTTTCTCCTGGAGACCACCTGCCCAGATACTTGCATTTGACTGTAATTCCCTCCAATAGCATTGCTACTCACTTCCCTGGGGCAGGATTTTGCCTTAGCTATTTACAGAACCATTTTGATGCCACCTAAAAAATCTCATTACCATGTCACTTAAGAGAGAGAGAGGCAAGTGAAATATTCCTACAGCAAAGCTGAAATGCTTGGGACTGGAATAGACAGGAAAGCTGCTCCCTGCCTGATCCTCACCCTGTTAACAGGTCTCAAAATCCTGCAGCAAGCTGCAGATTAAATACTTCAGCCTCAGTGGAGCAGACCCATCATGAATATTGTGCAACACTGGGCATCCAAGCAGAAGAGATGAGATGTTTCAACTCGAAAATGCATCAAATTCTTACGCAGCACCACCTGGCACAAACTAAAGCTTGCAACAGGCACTGCTACATCTGCCAAAGGCATGCTTGGTTAGCATTGCCCAAGCCTTTGCAAACCACAACCACTCACACACCTAGAATTTCACCTGTTCACAGGAAACTGTCAGTGCACTGTTGTGGCAGGTTTCATCTTGGATTAAAGAAAGCATTGAAAGCTCTTAGGAGAAAATAAACACACTGTAAGAATAAAATCCCTGTATGAGAAAAAACAAAACAAAACAAAACAAAAAAAAAAAAACATAAACAAACAAAGCTCAAAGCAAAATGGAAAAAAAATAACCCTAAGAAATAATAATTATAGCTACTGGCTTACACAACTGCCCCTTGAAGCTATGAACAGCCAGATGAAAAAAATTAATGGAGGTGGAAGCTCAAGAGTAATCTAACAATCATTTTCAATTTTATTTCCTGTTTGTTGCTGTTAAGTAGCTCGGTTCTTTTTCCTTTTCAAGAATATGAAGATCATAATGAAACTGAATGTGGATTTTGGTAGTTTGCATCACACTTTTTCTTACTGGAGGGATGGAATTCAATTAGAGCACTGAAAACCATCAAACCCCATTCCCTCCCATACACACCTGGTAAATAAACATTTACAGGACACTGATTACAGGCCTTTCTCACATGGAAAGCAGTTTCTGCTCTCTTTCCAACTTTTTTTGAGTAACAAAGAAAGCCCTTGAAAGAAGGAAGGTGAAAATATAGATCCCTTGACTACTTTAACATAATTGTGTTTTCTTATGGTAAGACACAGTATTTTCATTTCTTCCCTGGATGGTGGCTCATTAATCATTTTAGAGTACTCTTCCCAAGCTAAAATTCATCCTTATAACACACCTTGTGGGAGAGTCTCAGAACTCTAAATCTTGGTGCATTAGGGGTCAATAATAAATGATATCAATTTTTCCTCTACACAGAACTAAAAGGTCCTTTAATAAGTAAAGAAGGCAATAAACAAGACTGAAAGGAATGTGATTATGACAACTTGTCATAGAATATTAAATAATGTAGCATTGATATAATTAAGGCTCAGAGATAGGGATGCATCAAAATAACTTATGCTAATTATTTCATTTGAGAGTTAAGAAATATTGCATATGTAGCTAGACCTATATTTGTGTCCTTATTTACATATTTATAGCATTTTAACTATTAGGACAATAGCTATTTCAATTTTGCTTCTTACAGAGCTTCCCTGCAGTGCTAATCAAATCCTGACATCTAACTCTAACACTAAGAGTTTTAAGATAATTAAGCACTTTAACCTAATGAACTTGCATTTTAACCCACTGTATTTGTTTAGAGAAAGCCCAGGAGACCAGTAATGAGATATGGAGTTTTACACACATTTATAGTGAGCACTCAGATTAAGCTCAGCTCAGGAGCAAGACAGATCTGAAGCTTCATCTTCAGTTGTAGCACAGCCAAGTGATGGCAGAGTACATCACACGAGATTAGATTTGTCCTGCTCTAATGAAATGCAGTAGCTGTTTCAATGCAATGGCTGCATGTAGCTCCCCAAACTAAAAACTCCACTGTGATTGACTTTAACTGATGCTTGCAGCAGGCCAAATGCTGAATGGAAATGGAATTTTATGGCCGTGGCTGTGTCAGAAAAAGGGTAAAACATTTCCGGCTGGGGAAGAGGAAGCTTACAACTGCCATGGCTGTGTCTGTGGCCATCAGTCCCAAAGCCTGTTTTAGCAGCACTGCATTCCTCTACACAAACAATCATGCCAAGAGACAGAGGTAGGCCTCTGGCACGCTCAAATCCATGTTACTGTACAGTTATCAGGTAAGGTGGTCCACAGGGAAATGCATTATCTGCCTATTCACAGCAAGCCTCACCAAGGGAAGGGGCTACAAGCTGGCTGTGTTTCCTCACCTTCATACAGATTTACCTCTCCAAAAGGCAAAACAGTTACTGGAAAGAGTTGCCTTGCCATCCATGCCTAGCTTCTCTTTTTTTCTGTTTTTCTGTATCCCACAAAAAGAAAAAAATGAAGATTTTATGTATTCTTCTTCACAACTGAAGTAAGCCAAAACAGTTGAACAGGAAGGCAAGAAACTACCTGCTTTTCAAACAATTGCTGCTCTGCATATGATACAGAGAGGTGAGCTAAACCTTAATCTTACACTTTGTGGAAAAGTCTCCTAGCCAATAGGATTTATTTATTTATTCCTGCATGGACATTCTGGAGATTTCCTGTTTGGAGCTTTTCTGTCTTTGTTTTTAAACAATAAAATGTTGTTCATCATCCTGACTCTGTAGCCCCTCAACTCAGCAATGCCTCAGAGACTGAGGCTGATGCCCTTGCAGCTCATGAGGGACAGACAGAAACTTCTACACTGTTGAGCACCCAAAAGCCTGACAGCTGGAGCACTTCCCTGGCTGGTTTGAGTTTTGCACTCCTCTCTGTACTCCTTCTTTCAGCTTTGTGGCTGCAGATGTACCCCTGATAATATGGAAACAGAGCACCAAGTTATGATGCATAGAGCAGCTCTTAAACATTTTAAAATGACAAACTGTTCCCATTTCTGCAGTTCTCATGTTACTTCCCCTGGTTTTCTGGTTACTTTTTTCAGTGGTTACATATTCAAATTTTCATCACACCCAAGAAGAGTAAAAGACTGGAATTACTGCATTTGCCAGCTAAAACCATCAGTCAATTTCCTGATTTTCTTTGATAGATTAAAAAAAAAGGAAAAAAAAACACTAAGAAATGTTGTAGAGCCTGTAAAGAAGAAAATTACTCAAATGTGAACTGTCAACACAGAATGCTGGGTCTTCCCTCCAGCAGCGCAACACATGGTCAAAGGTAGACACAGTGGGAAGTAGAAGAGACCTTACCACAGGCAACCATGCAATAATCACCCAAAATCATCAGGGACAGGGCTCTGCTTGCCTTCAAATCCAAAAGGCCAGTGACACAATCTGATCTTCATTTCCCACAATACATTTTCCTATGAGAATTTTGGAGGAAAATTTATCTACACTAGAAATGGCTTCAGTGAAATAATAATCAAAAGAATCAACTTCATTCTGCTTCGTAGATCAGAGCAAAACCTGTAATGAATCCTTATCCTTGCAATACTATCAAGTTAAAGTTCTGAGATGAGACTCATAATATCTTTTGCTCTTCATTTTTCAATGTTCTTTATTTTTCTAAAATATACACTACATCTCTTCCATATATTTGTGGTCAATACTTCATATGAGAACAAATAAAGAAAAGCTCCAAACAGTTTGCTTATCTGTGTCTTCCCCAGGTAAGCCTGGGCACTAGTCTGCTGTTAAACACTCCTTATTTAAGTTTTGAGAATAATGAGCTGAAAGATCTACCAAATTATTCAAAAATTGACCAAAAGAGGGGCAATCCAGAAAATTAATTCTTTTAGTGTATAACTTAAAAAGCCAGTGTTAACTGTGTTTTTTAAGTTGTTAATGTGATCACTGAGGTTTTGGTAGAAGAATTGTATCCTACTGAGATCACTCCATAGAGTCAAAGCCTTCTGATATGAGCACTTATGTGGATTATCCACTTATACTCCAGCTCAAACAGGTTATCTGCTAGAAATATAATCAAAGACCCTCCATCCCGAGTTTCTTTCAGATTTAGCTAAGCTGATTATATCCCCTCACTTTTAAGTCCTGTTTTTTCTCATGTAATCCTGGTATTCTGGTCTCTCCCTGGGTTGCCACCCACCATGACCATTGTCACTATTTTGCAAGGCTACCCCAAGTCTGCAATCTGATGTGCAAGTGAAAAACTGATGTCAAGAGTCACACACCAACACCTGTAAAGCATTCATTCATTCCAGGAAGAAATTAAATTGCAATTGTTCCATCATATAATCATCCTGTGTTTGCAAAAAAAAAAAAAAAAATCACAGAAAAATATGCTGTTTCTTCCTGATGTTTTTTAATACAAACACAAGATGATTTCATGCTAAACATGAAAAATTACATCCAATTTAGTTTATGAAAACAAATCTATTTTATAGATGAAGTGGTTGTGTTGCCAGCATCGGGTATTTATGTACATACATGTGTGTACACACATACTTTTTTTTATTTAGGAGTTTTAAAATTGCAAAATTTGAAATGCATTTCCTTATGTCAACTCTAGTCAAAATATATCAATAAGCATTTTTTTTTTCATAAAATTTTGTAACCCTCCTTTTCGCAACAGATCACCTTACTAATGAAACTGTTCTACTGTACATAGAATTTTACATTAAACACTGAATTAAGTCTGGGGTATACATTATCAGAATAATTTATGACATACTGTAGAGAAGGTAACATTTAAAATGCAGATGAAAATATTTAATGAACTTCTTATAGATTAATGATGTGGCAAACTCTTGTTTGTTTCTATTTGATGGTGATCCCATGAAACCATTAGAGGTCCAGTTCCACCTATTAATCACAATTCAGTGGCAACAGAGCTCCAGAAAAGCCAAATGCAACACATGCTTGTGACATTCTGCACTAAAGAACTGATGAAATATTAATCACTCAGGCTCCACATGCAAAATGCAACAAAAAAATAAAGGCAGAATAAGAAAAAATAGCACAGCAGGGATGCTGTATATTAACATCAACAAGCCACTTTGAAAGGCTAAAGCAAAATGCAGCAACCCCAGCCCCACATGTTTGTAATTTTAAAACTCCTGCCATAGCCGAGTAATAGCATGGCCACAGCAGGATATACCAAAATTAAAGGTAAAAGCTCTCCTAAGGGGTGAAGAGAAGACATAATAGTGCCAAAACAGTTGCTGGAAAAGGCATTTAGCTTTTTTTTTTATTAATTTTAAGAGAGAGCAAAGCAAAAGAACCAGATTCATTTGCCACAGTTATATTCTCCTTTGTGACTTCTGAAAGCCTTTGACTGTCATCTGCTGCTGCAGAAATTTTCTATGGTCTAGACATTTGGTCACTCATACAAATATCACCTCTTACCAGAGCAGCTCTGTGAGTGACACTGGTCTTCCCAGCTCCGGTCTCTTTTGCATGAAATATCTCAGGAATCTACAATGACTCATTAAAACAAAAAACAAAAAACAAAAAACAAAAAAAAAAAAAAAAAAAAAAAAAAAAAAAACGAAAACTCCCCAAAAAATAACCACAGTGCTTGTAAAAATGTTTGTGTACAAGAGAAATTTTGCAAGTCTTTGGGATTCCTAATGCTTCAAAAAACTTTCTCTTGTAGCAAGCAAAAATGCAGGATAAGATAATTTGCACCTTGAATCTCTTCCCACAGTGTGCTTCTACTACACAATACTTCAAGATCAGGGTAGCACCAATCTCACTTGAAATTCACTGATTATGTAATACAGCAATTAAACTATCTTGAACTTTCCGGAGCCTAGAATGTCAAGTAAAATCTTAATTTTTTTCGAAATACCAGCCTTGCTGACTCATCAGTAGTGAGGATAAAGTAAGTAAAGATTGCCCGATTGAGGCCATTATCTTATTTCATGGGATCACTACAATTTACTACACAGGCCCGTTTCTCATATTGTCTGAATTATATATTTGGATTAGATGCATGAAATTGTTCTCAAATTGTACTTATATACTTATAAGATTTCAACCATTCAACATCATCAGGCTTTCCAGTAACCAATATTACCCATTATTAAATGAATCTGCTCTCCTAACAAAAAGCTATAGTAGATTGTTCTGCATGTGATCATCAGCCGATGAATTAAATGAGCCAATGTGTTTTTTTCCAGCTACAAAGTTATATATGAGAATAGTTGTATGTTCCTCCCTCACTTAAACATTGACTTCAGTTGCACAAAACACCACTGAGAATTTCAAAACCACACATTGTTATACTGTGGTCACCAGTACTCATCTTTGCATTTTTACATAAAGAACCAATAAGTAGAAAGAATTTCAGTCTAGGATTGTTGCTGGTGTTCACTGCTGCTTGGAAGGTCTTATTGAAAATTCCAGCTGCAGTAGTCAAGCTTGAAAGAGCGACACACAGACGCCTTTTCACAAAAAAACACAGATTCTTAATTGAACTTGTGGGTTCTAAAAGTTGTTACCAGGCTGCAGATCAAACCTACTCACTGCTAATGAAATTTCAAACATACACACGTTAAAATTAATGGGAGGGAGGGAAAAAGCAAACATGGGTGGCACCTTTGTCTTCATTATATTCTGTGCTGATTTAATCAAAATCCAGAGGGAGAAAATATAAGTAGAAAGAAATAAGAGTTAAATCATAAAGTTGATTTTTTTTCCCGCTGTGTGACTTCATACTGGCTGCTAGAGTGTAATACAGAAAGGGATCAGCAAAAATTCATTACAATTTCCTTTTTCTCTAAACTGAAACTCTTCTAGAAATGGCAGACCAAAGGCCCCTGCCATCTGACCTCCAGCCTGTCAATACTAAAAAGGAGAATTTGAAGGCTTCTTGTAGCCCAGTCGTTGCAATCTTTTGCACTTCCTAATGAAAGAACCCAGACTTTTTCTTTTATTCCTGAAAGCAGAGGGCCACAGGACTTGCAAGGGCTCATCCAGATGTGCCTGGGTGCTGTGGCATTTGCTGAAACCCCTTACGCCCTGTCTGGCTGAAATTTTGGGGCCAGAAGGGGAGTTCCAGGGTGGTCATAGCAGCAGAAGAAAAGGGTGAGGATGAACAAATTTTTGCATAAAATTTAAACTTCGTTATCAAAGAGGTTTTTCTGCAATAATTAGATAATTTGGCTGCGGGCTTTAGCTTGATTATAACTGGACTGACAGTAACTGTTTGTAATTTTTTTGATCAATCTGTTATGATTTTATATGCACTTACAATAAATTCTTATCTCTTCATACAAAGTGTTCTCTTTTGACAAAGCAAAGGTTCCCAGTTTAACATCCTTTCCCACCTTTCAGCTTTATGTGGTAGGGGCTACTTGCCATCATTTATTACAGTACTGCTCTGCAGTCCCTTTCCATTTTGCAAATTTCAGTTCTTTCCTGCTTAGAAAACTGAAAAAACAGTTTTCAATCTGCTCATACAAGAGTATTATACTAGCAGTGCTTGTGAAAATAGCAGTAGGTGGAGGTAACTTCTAAAAATAATTCTAAAAAGAAGCATTACTTCATGTCTTCATGATATACCTTTTTTCAAGTTCTTTCATTTTGATTTTGCATTTTTGAAAGGAAAATATGGGCCCATACTGCAAATCCCCTGTCATAAGGAAACGAATAAAGATTTAAGAGAAATTTACTGAGAGAGTCACTGCAATGCCACCTATTTTATACACAAAGAAAAAGATACCAAATGCACTAATGCTGAAAACTAAAGCCTTCAGGAAAGAACTTTTTCAATTTATTTGCAATGCTTAATATGCTCACCAGTAAAAAAATTTAGAAAATAAATTACATCTTAAATAAAAGTAACCCAATTTTAGAATTGAACCAGATTTTGACTCGTTACTTTAGTGGTAAAAATGAGCAGGCAAAATCACAATCCATTATAAATTTATCACAGCCCAAGTCTAGGTGGCAAGTGGGGATTTGTGATGCTTTAGTCCTACAGATTATGCAGGTTTCTCCACAATGAGTCTGAGTCCTCTGAAATGGAGCAAGTTCAGTGAAATTAAAGATTGCCTGATTTACTTTGGCAAAGATTCTAGATTTTTTCCTCAAAATGTGTCATAAAATTGCAAGAACAACTTACAAGGTGAAAAAATGCCATGCTTATAGTCAAATATTACACATACCCTTTTCTTTTTCTTAAAAAACACTAAAATAATCCATTTTGCTCCTCATATTAAAATCATATCCATACCTAAGAACATCTGCAAAGAAATTATCCTTTTTATACAAAGTTCTATGAAAGTAAATAGTACATAAACTATTTCAGGTGTTTCTTTATGCACTGATTTACATCTACATTTAAGTGCAAGTTTCTTGCAGAATGTGTACATACAATACTGGATTTCTTCTATCTAGAATTGCACATTTCAGTAAATGAAGTACATTTTATTATGCAAGCTGACCAAAGGTTATGAATCTAAGTAGTTTTTTTATCCATTTATTAACCACCACATGTTCATATGATTGGTTTCCAGCTACCAATCTTCTAATAAGACTGAATAATGAACACACCACCTAAATATCCCTCAATTTAAAGAGGGGTATAATGGAACCCTCTCCTTTAGGGATATGGGAAATTTCACAATCAGTTTAGATTAATCAAGATTATGCAGCTGGGCAATGGTGCAATTAAACAATAAGACAGATAAAAGAGATATTACTATGAGATAGCAAATGCCTCACAGGTATTGGCAAATTCTGAAGCCTGGAATAAAGAAAAGAATATATCATCATTGCTACCTGTCATAAATGCAGGTTTCCATTGAAAAACAGTAATACAGAATGGATTTTTTTCTTGAAGCAAATAATTAGCGTTTTTCATTAGAAAAGTCCTGAAAACGTAACAAGTGTTACTTTTACTAACACTACCAAAATGAGTAATCAAATTAAGAGTATGCAAAGTATTTTCTTCATTTGAATGTATAAAATGTATCAAATATTTGGTTTTGTCTAATATCTATCTGTTAAAATTCAAATTTTCAGCCTGGAGTAGGTCACTGGGCTTCAGAGCTACCAAGACAAGATTTTTTTTAGACAGGATTTGTCACAGTAGGGAATCATAAGCAATATTTTTGAAGTCAACAGGAGTTTGTTTTCACCTGATTTCTCCACAAACCAAGAATGCAATATTTTCTCAGTTTCAGTTACCCTCTACAATTGGACATTTCAGTAGATGAAGTACATTTTATTGTGTAAGCTGAGCAAAGGGATATTCCATAGCACGTGGCATCATGCTCAGCATACAAAGATGAATGTCTGAACTACTGTCTGCTCATGAGAACCGGTGAATGAATTCTTTGTTTTACTTTGCTTTTGCACAGCCTTTTCCCTATTAAACTGTTAAAAATGTTAAACTGTTAAACTGTTTCTAATAGCCTAAGGATTTCTGCACTTTTATCCTCTTGATTTTTTCCCCCAAACCGATGTGAAGTGTGTGGTTGGGTGGTGTTTTTTTGTTGTCTGGGGTTAAACCACAAGCAGAGGGTGTGATGGCAGAGCCATTTATTGGCCACATCAAGGTTGCATGAGTAGAAAACAGCTTAATTTGTCTCTTGGAACTCCTGCCTATACAGCAAAGAGAGTGCCATCTTGTTTTTGTCTTTTTTTTTTTTTCTTTGTAATTTGCATTTTCTCCAAAATCAAAGCAGCTTCTCCTTTTCATGTCAAAATACAAAACGGCTGATCACCTTGAGACAATATACGTGTGAGACAGAATATGTGGTTCACAAAGTGTTGTTTTAATAATTCATTCTTAGGTTGTCAAAGGGAAGGCAGGCTTTAGAAGTTCCTTTTGTTGTCACTATAAAACAGGTAGCACTACACAGAAGAACAGCAACCACTGGGTGGCCTCTCCTAAGTACTGAACCCAGGTCTTTTTTTTGTTTTCATGTTTATATCATGAATTTACCTGCCACCAAGTCAAGAATGGTAACGGGCTGCCCAGGGAGGTGGTGGAATCATTATCCCTGGAAGTGTTGGAGAAATTACTCAGTGTAGCACTTGGTGCTGTGGTTTAGCTCATATGTTGGTTGGACTTGGTCATCTTGAAGGTTTTTTTCAACCATAATGATTCTTGGATTCTAACCAGAACCTGATGAACAGCAGCACGTGTAAAAACAGACACCAGCGGCTGGTGTCCTCCCAGTGTCAAATCACAGGTCAGATGTGCAGCCACAGCCATGAACCTCTGGAAGGTTCTGTGCCACCAAATGCCCAGTGAGAGCCAACATCTCTCTCTCCTTCCAGTCAATGCAGCAGGACAGCTTGGGACTCCTCAGGACCTCTTGGCCCAACAGCAACTCTATAAAAGAAGTGGCAAAAGGGCAGACAGCCTCCCACAGGGATGCTGGGCCAGCTGGTGCTGCTGGCACTGGAGGCTGGAGCCACCCCAGAGAGCTTCTGGTCAGAAGAATTAATGAGAGATTATGGCCCACAGTCTTCCTCACAACTGCTGCTGACGTGCCACAAATGCCATAAAAGCTGCTGCTCTTGGGGCAGCAAAGGAGGAATGTACTAAAACAAAAGAGACTTTTGATGTTGGTTCCCTGGGTAGACAGACCATTGTTGGCTCTATTTGGGACATAGCTAGCAGAAGGCAAAAGGAGAAAAAAAAGCAGAAACAGCTGCAGCTTTTATTGCGGGAGCTCAGTCCTGCTGCATGTGGTAAATAAGGAATTTTAAAAGACTAATAAGGAGAAAGACTGGTGACATAAAATAGAACAGTCAACTGGCACAGCTCCCTCTTCTGAGCCATGGCTCTATCTTGATAATAAAAAGAAACTGTAAAATAAAGTAAGCATTTTAGTCTAGAACATGTGAGATCACATTCTAAAACATTTATAGAGAAATGTTAAATTTTTAAACATATAGGTCTGAGGTTACTGAAAAAAAGGCAACATCCAAAATGAGCAGATAAAGTATAAAAATGGCTGTTTCAGTGAATAGCTCTCTAGAAATACTGTATAGTGGTGACTAAGAAGTAGTTTTCCACACCAGTACTTTAACAGCTCATCAGAGAGCTCTATTATCAGTTATTAAAAAAAAAAAAATTTTTTTAATGTAATGATACATTCTCATAAACTTAACAGTCAAATTTTTATTCCCTATAAAAGTCGTGCCTTTTCCTATGAATATCTTATATTCCTGGGACCACTTAAAAGGCAAACAGAAATAAAAATGCTACAGACACAAGGAAATTAATCTAAGTGGCAATGTATGTGAGAAGGTAAAACAACAATAAACCAGTAAAAATCTCAGCCTAAAACTATGACATCAAGTTACACTGGTGCATGCAAAAATGTAGGGAAAAACAGCACACAAAAAATTAATTTAGTATGTGAGCTAAAGCACACTGTGTTCTACAGAAAGACCTCCTTTGACTTAAGTGATCATTTGTTCGTGTCCTAATAGTGAATATAGTGGGGATCTTAACCTGCATGTATCATTCCAAACTATTTCACTAAACTGAGGCTGAGTAAAATCACAAGGCATTATCAAAATCAAACACTAATTTAAGATAGGCAAAACTTTTTTGAAACTCAATAACACTTAAACCATTAAAAACATATATGCTGAAATGTATTTAATAGTAAAGAGACTAATTAAGCTGGCTGACCTCTCATAGGAAACAGATTGTTTCCAATATCTGAAAGTACAGTTTATTCCATGGGGTTTTTTTTGCCAACTGTGTGAGTAAAAATTCAAACTTGGACCAGCTAAAGTCATTTAAGTAATTTACTTTCACTGTTCTTACATATTTTGTTCCTGATTTTCTAAGAAACCTATGCACACAGTTGGAAGGGATTTTTTGGTCTATTTAAGGGATTGCAAGCTACCAAAACCACAGCTTTAAATTTTGCAGTGCATACAGATTGTACCTGAAACAGTCTGTTATTTTAAAAACCTGTATTAGTGGAGAAAAAGCTGGCCATATACATTTGACTTATTTGCAATTTGTCTCATTCACTGAGACTCAATGAATTTTCATCTTGAACAAGGAGAGCAAAAACAGGCACCAATATTTAGCAGGAAGGAAAATCTCCAACTAGGACACACAATCCAAGATCTGTTGTTCCTCAAAGAAAGCTACCTTGTCCTGTCCAGCTTCAGTAACTAAAGTAGAAAAGTCCCATTCAGTTTTGACAAAATATTGAATGAAAATACAAAAGTCTGTTATCAATTTTTATTTTTGGGAAATTAATTTTTTTACACACCTAAAAGATTCCTGTTCTAATTTCACTGATAAAATTCAGATCTGAAGGCTTCTCATCAGTCACACCAAACATAAGCTCCTGAAGATCCTGCAACTGGGAATAAGTGCTTTGAAAGTCAATGTGTTGCATTCAGGTTTCCAGGGATATTGTGATACAAGACTTCAGATCCAAGGTAGATATAACACTTCAAAGAGTGACATTAGATTTATGCCCAGCACCTAGGGACTTCCTCTTTACGTAAAAATCAATTGCTCTTAATTAAATATCCTTATGTAGTGCATAACTTAAATCAAGACATAAATAAGTACATCTATTTTTGGTAATGAAAAGCACTCTAAAATAAATGGTTCTTTTTCCCACTGAAATATGGAAATTAATAGAGAAATTAACACCATACAGGATGGAATTATGTCAGCAGTGTGCAAGTATTTTCCCCTACTAATACCAATTCACAAGACAACAATTTGCTTCCGTAATTTCAGCATCAACATCCACAGGGACTGCAGCACATACTGCAAGACCAGACTCTTCTCTTGGTACAATTTTCTGTCTTTTGTAATGAGAATTGTGTTGGCTGGAACCCTCAAATTCTATGTTGCAGAGCATTGCTCACTCATTATAAACTGTCATAACACCTAAGAAACTATCATTTTCTTGATCTAGAATATTTATTTGGCCTTAAAATTGTGGTAGGTTGCAAATTTGTGTACTACTCAAACAGTTTTAGTGCCATCTTTTTATTGTGAAAATGAATTTGGTAAAAATACATAGACCTCTATCTTCTGTAGGTAGGTAAAAACAAATTCATCACAACAATACTAAATTAGCAATAATAAGATATTAAAAATAGGCTTTCCAAGTTATGCATCATGGCTTTGAGAAAAATGTTGTGTGTTTTTGTGGCAGCTCAGTCCTATGCAGATGCTCACTCACTTCCCCACAGAGGGATGGGGGAGGGAATTGGGTGTGTAAAAGTCAGAAATCTCATGGGTTGATACAAACACAAGTTAATAGGTAAAGCAAAAGCTGAATAGGCAAGTGAGCAAAGGAGTCATTCACTGCTTCCCACCAGCAAGGAAGGGTTCAGTCATCCCCAGGAAAGTGGGGCTCCATCACACAGAAGAGTGACTTTGAAAGGCAGATGCCATTCCTGCCAGCATCCCTTCTTCCTTCTTCCTCACCAGCTTTTATTGCTGAGCCTGGTATGGGATATTCCTTGGGCCTGTTTGGGTCAGCTGTCCTGACTCTGTCCCTCCAAACTTTTTGGGCACCCCCAGTCCATTCCCTGGTGGGTGGCTTAAAAGGCAGAAAAGGTCTTGACTGTGCAAGCTCTGCTCAGCAAAAGATAAAACAACCCTGTGTTATCAATACTGCTTCCAGCACAAATTTAAAAACACAGCCACTGTGAGGAAAATAATTTATTGCCAGTCAAAACCAGCATAATTTAAGAAAAAAAAAAAAAAGATATATCATTCTTGTAATTAACATGCACCTTCTTAATTGTAATGAAATTTATTTTCCCCTGTAATAAGAACAGCAAGAAGAAGTTAGAGGAAAACAGACAAGGAAATTAAATTGAAAAGTTACGTTAAACATAATTAACATCGTGACATAAACTGACAAAAGTCAGGAAATTGAAACCTAAGGCTGACACTCTATCTGTAATGCTCTGTTTTTTCAAGACATGACTTAAAACCAGAGTTATAGCTTTAACTTTGAATTTCCTGTCTGTTGTCAGTTTGTGTCACAACCTTCATATTCCTTAAACATTGGGTGAGTTGAATTGTATATTGCCCTTTAATTGAAATGAGAGTCAACAGTAAAATCAGAACCTTTTGAAAATAGTTTTGAAAAAAACCTGCATGAGTTTTAAGTTGTCCATGTCTTGCATGTGAACTTTACCACGTTTTGGTCACATGAAAGTTAGCAATAAATATTAATTTCCTACTAAATTGTGAAAGCAAACATATTCTGTTTTCAAACACAGGTATTTCATTTATGAACTACACGTGATCAAAATAAATCTCTAGGAGAAAGCAGCAAATTCTATTTTTGTTGGAGCAATTGTTTTTCTTTATCATAATTGTTATTTATTGTGTCTGTAGATCTGCCACATATTATAATTTTTTTTTTTTGATGCAGGACAAATAGGTGACAGTAAGTGTCTCTGTGGAGTTTGATGTATGACAGTAAACACTCTGCTTGGGCCTCAGTTTCTTTGTATAAACCAGATCATAACTTTCAAGCAAAAATTATTACTGTTGCAAGAATTCAAAGCTGCAGAAATAGAAGAAACGTTTCTAAACATCAGCAGTTTCAAGCACAACAAAAACTCAATAATGTGTTTATAATATATTCTATTTCCTTCAGAGAACTAGAAAAACCAAGACCAAATTAATTCCTAACATATATCTTAACATCCTATTTTGTTCCAAAGGCTTATGGTTTTCCCATCTCTGTAGATACTAGGTTAACAGACAGAAACAATAATTTAAAAGATAAAGAGCATAACTTTGTTGAGCTACACTACAGACTGCATTTACAACTCTTTGGTACAGGTATATATACTTTCTAATAAAATCTCGTAAAGATTTTAAGTGTACTGAGGCAACCTAATCTTTATTTACTGTCAAAATATTTACTTTCCATTTCAAAAGTAGTATAAAGTAAGAAGGTAATGATATTGCCTGTGTAAGAGGAGGAAATCAGCTGAAGGGATGTTATTAACTTTAATTCAGCCAGTGAATAGATAGGAAATAGCATATTAGAAATCTCTTTCTGCAAGCCAGTGACATCGCATATGAGGAAGCAGGATTATTTCATATATGATTAAAGGGACACATTTATTCAGTGAATTCATTCAAATTACACCAAGAATCTTCCTTTGGGAATAATTTTACCTGGTGGTGCAGATCATTCTCTGGTATAAATCCCTCAGGCTACTTTGACTTGATGTATGACTCCTAGGAATGAGGTCCATTGTTCCAAAAGAGCAAAAATTTTGTTCCTCCGGAAGAGCTGCCAAGAAAAGCAAAGGAACCTTAATTGCAGCATTTGATAAATTCATATTTTCAATCCTTTTTAAATAAACATTTTCTGAATGCCTAAAGAATGTTATACATATTTTAAACAGTGTCCTACTACATACCACACGGTGCAATAAATTAATATATTTCCTGAGGGAAAAAAAATCTCTTTGACCTTAAGGCAAATTCATTCATATCAAATCTCTGCACATCCAAAGGACTCCTCCACACAAGGTGTGTCTAATAAGCAGGCAAGTTTAACAAGATGGTCCAGGGTTCACCTACCCCGAGCACACCTAGAGCCAAAGATGAGTCTCTCTGTAAATCACCTCATTACCCAAATGAACATCCATGCCATTTGGCCTGGGCCTGCCTCCTGGCTGCTGAATTCCAGGACAATTTACACTCTCAGAAGAGCATCACGAGCAGAGTAAATGCAGAAATAAATTAAGAAAACAATGAGGGGCACTGTCTGTCAGCTCGTTTGTGCTCACAGCATAAACTCTGTACCGACATACCCGTGGCCATGGGAGAAGGATGATACTGGCCAACGTAAACACTGAACCTGCCTCTCGGGCTGCCTGGAGCATCAGTGGAAAAACAGAAACATTAGCAGCTCTCCTCATGCACAGAAATCATCAAAACGAGTTAGCTGGCTTACTAAAGGTGGCAGCTCATCTCTTTTGTCTTAAAGGCAGGTCAAGTTGCCAGGCTCAGATGCAGATGATACAAATCCCACCTTAGGTAACTGAAAATATACTTTTTTTTTCCCCTCCAAATGTAAGTAATTTAAAATCAAACATGCAGAATTTTTGACTGTTTATCTCTTTCTGGTTTCATCTTTCTGAGTTGCATTATTTGATACATATCATAGCAAAACTCCAACTCTTTATCTGTTTCAAGTACTACCCTTGTGGAAACTGATATGGGCACAGATTAAGCAAATGGCTCATTTCAAACAGCAGCTGCAGTGTATAAGAAGAGGCTTTCTCCAGTCTGAAACAGAGTTTCCTTTGATTTTGCATTAAGGCCATAACTGATTTATATATAAAACCTATGCCTTTTCTCCCTACAGGCTGCTGGTTGGTTGGATAACCTGCTCTTTCACCATTTTTGCAAATCTTGCATGTCCAGTAAAGATTTTTTGGCAATAGTTTAGAGGCTTCCTTCCCCACAACTTCTTATGAACTCCATCTGGCCAGAATGAAGGAATCTAAGTTGAACAGTACATCAAATCCCCAAGTGATATACTCTTAAATCCATTGTTTCTCGTAATGTTTCAAAGAATTATGTTTGAGTAAGGAAATTGAGGGCTTAGTAACATATTGATAATTAACACAGCAGATGTTGTATAAGTGTAGGTTGCAATAGCTTTTCTCTCTGAAAAGAAAATAAGTATATTAAGCAAGAATAGAAACATTTTACTTGCACTATTTTAGGTATTTTTTAATAGTTTAGCCTTATAAATAGATGATTTCATGTCTGAAAGGAAAATATTCAACAGTCTTCACAGTCTGCTCTTTGGTTTTTTGCCTTTTTTTTTCTCTGTCTTATTTCATTTAAGTTCAAAATGAATCCATATTTTCTGTGATTTATTGGGTAACATTGTAAGAAAGGCAAGACAGTAACCTCGGGCAAACCATATGTAGTGAACAGGTTCCAGAGACATTTTATTGCTTTCTACCAGTGGTAGGTTAGCACTGGCAGGCTTCCTTCTGAATAGGTTACAACTGCTATCAGATACATCTGTTCAGCATTTTACTGCAAAGGGGATGTAATGCCAAAACAATGCTGAACTTGGATTGCCCATTTCCTGAGATTACTGCTTTCAAAAAGTTCACATAAAGTCTTTGTCTCTGTAATTTTAACATCTGACAAACAAAACCTGAAACAATATTTTAATTTCATGCATTATTCGTAAACTTCTGCAGAAAATATAACTATAATTAGTGTAATCACTATCATCTGCCAGCAGAGAAAAGAGGTTCCAGAAATCATTTATGCTGGTTAATTTGCAGGATTTTTGTTGTTGCTATTTTATTTTAATGAGGAAAGCCTACTTAACTATGTTCTAACCTTGCCAGTTAGATCTGTCTTGTCAATTTTGTATCCTTTTCTAATGGAAAAATAACTTAGATTTTATATCATAAAGTTTAGCTATTTTCAATTATGTTTTTATAGGAATTTTATTCTGCAACTGACAGTCTTAATAGAGACTTTCTACTCTGTTTCCAAAATGCAAGCCTGTGCAGCCTTATCATATACACCCCAAACAGTTTACAGGTGATGAGAAAACAACAAAAATCCACAATACAGTAAATCGTCACATTAAAAATCAATCTCACTACATTTGTTCTCCTGAATGTTAATGTTGTCCAATATGAATATATGACCACAGCAAGAAGAGGCTACTCTGAGATGTGATGGAGGTGAAGCCTGTAGTTTATCAGCATGATAAATTCTCGCACTGCCTTTTGCTTGTTCCCTTTCTGCAGATTCAGTGGTGCAACAGAAAAGTGTTGGGTCCTGTATTCATGACTTAAATAATTCATGTATTAATTTCTAGCACCCATATTAATTTTTCCAAAATTAGCTTTGCAAAGCATGGTAAATCTTTGGGTTTGGACTGTGTGGGTACTCACTGCTGTGGTGCAAATTCTCCAATCCAGCTGGTCAGGTAAACGTGTATTCAGTAATACAAGCTCAGCCTTGTCCCTGGCCACGGCTGGGGATGTGGAGCTGTGGGGCTTTGTACCTACCAGAGCTTTGCGACTGGTAATGCCCTGCACATGGGAAGCCATGAAATCCCTTCCTTCTCTTGTGCCAACTGCACTTCTCAGCTTGGGGTCTCCTGCAATCCTGCTGAGCGTGCACTGGATATCACTGTGTCATTGATAAGGACATCAAGGAACCCTGAGGGACACCATTCCTCACCAGCCTCAGCCTGGACACAGACACACTGACCACAGTGCCTGGCTGCATCCATCCAGCCCATGTGCAAAATACTCAGAAAATTAGATAGGAAGCAGCTGAAGAATGATCAGAGCAACAATCTTACTTTCATATTTCTGCCTTAATCCTATGACCACTCAAAAGTGAACTGGCGACTAAAGTAGATGAAAAATTACTTGTAGGTAAAGCTGAGCCATTTTTCAAGGCACAATACACTTGTTTCAGCAGTGTTTTCAATGTTAAATTTAGCACTGGAGAACAAGAAACTCCACTCACTTTTATAGAGATGAGAGAAGATTTTTATATTCCTGTCTCCATCAGAGACTGAATATGGCATTTACACTTTTTATCTCTTCTTATTCCTCTGTACCAAGTTTTCTTGGAAGGATGGGAAATACATGACATGGCCAGAAATATCAAATTTATATATTATTAGATATGTTTCTTATTAATATAGCTTTTAATAGGACTATGAGGTTTGATGAAGACAGCTCTTACTGGATTTTCAGAGATACAAGAAGGACTAATAATTATTGTTCTTGTAAGTGCAACATCTTTTATTCCTATGAAAACTTCCAGCTCACTCTGTTTTAAAGAAAATTTTTGTGATCCAAAGATTAACTCCAATTAAGCACCAACTCTTATCAAAAATGTTCTGCCAGCTCAGATGTGTGTGTGATGATGTGTATCTGCTGGAACAGCTGAGTTTCCATCATGCTTGAAAATGAAGCCTGAAGTTTACAACCCCTCAAACTCTCAAAAGCCAGGGACAAGCTATTTTACTTATATCCTGAAAAAGCAAAAGGAACTGAACAATCTTCTTTTCCTATTTCACCTATGTAATGTAAACAGGAAGCCAAGTCAGTTTCATCTGAATTCTACACTAAATGTATAACTTATCACTTTCCTCTTCTTAGTGTACAAAATTTCTCAAGGTTATACCCAGAACTAATGCATAGAGAAGACCCACTTTTCAAAGCATTTTTCTTTGTTCTTTTCAGAGATAATAGCATTTTTATGCTAAATAATTTTTAATTTCCATAGGCCTCTAGAGAAGTGAAACAGAAAAATGCTACATGATGTACTTAGTGTCCTGTTCCAATAATAGCAATCAATCGATTAAGCAAAGGACAGGGTCCAGAAAGTTACTAAGATTGCAGTGAAAAAAGCATCCAAATGTGGAAATAAATATGCCTGAAACCAGTATGTATTATCCTAGTTTTATGAAGTAGCTGAGAAGATAATTTAATTTATGTCCATCTCTATTATGTGTTTAAAAGGTGTTTTGCTTGACAAATAGAATTCTTAAAACTGATTTAGTTGTCACAGCATTCTGCAGAACCACTGCAGCTGATCCATGTGAGAAAGGCGATTAGAACACATTTCTTAGAGCAGATTTCTAATGAATTACCATGTGTTGACTGATATCTGAGCAAACTCAGAGTTACTTGAATTACTTTACCACCGTGACTATATTTAATCTCTGATTCCACTATCCAATGGAGTCAAAGCTGGAACTATATTTTTTCTACCAGGTATATAAATATCACTCTCTGAATCAGAGAAGTCAATACCTGTCTAATAACAGCCCCTGAAGAGCTCAAGTTCAGTCTACTTCTACTGCAGCTGAAGGAACATCCAGGAGGGAGATTGTTTTTTGCTTTCCTGTGAGAAAATATCCACAAATTCTCCAATACTATAATTACTGGTAAAATCACACAAAGAAATTAACACCTTCAGGTTCTTTCTATATCAGTGAAACTCAAAGCTAATATTGAGGGAAGCACATTAAGCAGGCATTAAATCATAAAGAAATCACTTGTGTTTGAGCATATACTTCCAATATTTTTCTGAATGCTTGATTTCTGCACGTCTTGGCCTCAGATTTTCATTATGTCATCTGCAAATATTTGCAGATCAGTTTTGCACTCTTTAACTCAGCTCCTAATCAGTGGCACTCACCTGTTTTCTAGCCCAGAGCAACTCTCACTCATAAAGCTGGGATGAAAACCAGACCATGCTCCACAATGAGCTACACAACTGTTCATAAGTGAAGGGACAGTGGCACCGTCCTGCAGCCTCCAGATGGGAGCAGTAAAACAGATAGGTTACCCTGAACCACTCAATGCTGTAAGTAGTGACCAAAACCTAAAAGAAACTAACCCCAAAAGCCTCAAAATGCAACAAGAAATGGTACTAGAATGGCTGAAATTACATTAGTGAGTTGTGTTACCGTACATTGATTCATGCTGAAAAATACATAGGTGCTCTACCCTGGCTGCAAATTCTGGGAATTGTACCTTTTTGTTTGTTTGTTTTGTGGGAAATTTAGGTTTTACTTTTTGCATCATAAGCTGAAATGCTTTCCACAGCAGCAAAAGATTATTTGGCAATAACACACTCCAAATTTTAGGTTTAAATGCCGGATCTGTTGAAAGTTCAATCTTGTGTGTTGAGGAAGGAAGTAATAAATTCTATATATGACCAGACATGGACATAGTATCCTATAGGGCAGTCTGATTTATTATATATCATATGTTATATTTTTGATTTTTTGTCTTTTCATAAACAGTGATTATCTTAATGTTGAGCAGAACACTTTGTGAGTGAAACATACCAACTGATGGGAGACTGCCCTAATCTCAGCCACTGGACAAGCTGTTAATAGATGTTCAAATCTCAGTGCAGCTACATTTACTTTCCCTTGCTAAGTATAAACCTGTTTGGTATTCACTGCAGCTGGTGTTACTAGAATGATGCTAATGATAGTTTATCTGCTTCCCACTCTTGCATAGCTCAATTCATATATTTAAATCAATGATGCCAAAAAGAAAACTGTACAATATATCCCTGGTCAAAAGTTAACCTTCAGTTCTGGCATCACCCACCTGAACATGGAAAAATATTACACCCTTTGGCAGATGCAACTGCTGTCATAAACTCTCATATAGAGGCCTTCATTATTTTCTAAGTCATTGACTTTTATTCCACAACAAAAAGGTTTTCTGTTTGTGCAAATAACAGGTTGGTTTTGTTGCTTTTCTTTCTCCTCCTCTTTAATAGCAAAACTGGCTCGTTGCCTTAGAGTATATTACTTACAGTGATTAGATTTCCATTATTAATTTCAAAAATTCTGAACATTCTCATGAACTCCAGGACCACTAAATATTTGTTGAAAATTGCCCTCTCTTTCCTCCAGCTCAGTTTTCCTACTTTCAGTCTTCTCTGTCTTAAGAATCCAGAACTTTCTCACCCACCTCTGTCACTGACAGGGATCTTCCCATAATAAAATCCCTCTCCAGCATCTCAACCAGCTCTACACCATTGAATGACAAATTAATTTTAAAAAAATTGTTTGGCATTAAACTAGATTTTCATGTTAATTTTGGTGAGATACAGAATTCTTTCAATAATGTAGTAAATGTCATTATTACTGGATAAAGACACAGAAGGAATGAATAGAGACCTAATTTTCTTGGTTTCTGATTCTTTGCAGTGCCACTCCAGGTCCAGGACATCACAGAGCTGAACCATTCAAGTGCACAGGAGTGCTTGGTGAGGGCTGGGCTTCATAACCAGAAACTTCCTCCATTTCAAATTGTGCTATACTCAGTACAGAACCCAAAATCTTCCACAAAACACCACTGCTTTGACACCCAGCTTGAATCATGAGGGCAATATCCAAACAAACAAAACAATAGGAAAAGAGATAGGCTAATGTTCTCAATTCAAATTGCTAGACCAGAGAAATCATTGTCAGTCCTTGTCTCGATGAAATCTAGACCCACCTGTTAGTCTCACACCTGTGCAAGCATCCATAGAGAGAGATGAGTGAATCATTAGCACTGCACCACTGACAGGACCTGGAACTTCAATATCATCATTTAATTCATGAGAAAAATGCTACAAATCTGTTATCAAAGCACTAAAGATATTTCCCTACAATATAAACCCAGCAAGTGCTACATGCCCTGTCATGTAGTTAATATTAATATTATGCCTGTAACATTCCTAAAATTAAAAAATAAACAAACCAAAAAACTTTGTGTCACTTGTCATTTTATGTAACCCTCCTGCATTCTATTTCAATTTCAATGTTGATTATATTCCCAACACACAAGAAAGCTACAGAGCTACAACACACAATTTATTTACAAAAGACCAGTATATGGAAATATGTATTTATAGTCTAGCAGTTTAGCAAATTTTTGCTCATTCAACTTGCTGAAATGAATAATATTATGCAATGTAGTGAAAAAAATAATTATTAATTCACCACCATGATTGATTACTGAGAAAAAAAAGGCAAAGGAATAAATAATTGTATCCATACCAGTAAATTTTCATTATAATTTTGCAAAGCTGTATTATGCAGTAATATTAAAACAATTTGTAGTAAATCAATTTCCTACTCTTCACATTAAATTAAAGTTACTGAAGTCAAATATTTTCTTGACTTACATGTAATCCTTGGAGGACAAGAATTTAATAATTGTTTATATATATACACCACCATGTATCTTCACTATTTATCCACAATATGTGTTCCACTATTGCAAAATAAATTTGGTTTGCTTCCAACTGTAAAATTTGTGTTAAAAAAGGCAATTAGATGTGGATAATAAGCCATAAAGAGAAAAGGAAATTATAATCTATTTTTTCGTTATGTATGTCTACTCAAGTAATCTTAAGCAAGATAGTTTTTCTAATACTAATTCCTAACTGTTCTTCCCTCCTTTCTCACAAATATACATCTCTCTTCTCAAATATAGTATAGTACCATATGTTTAATTCAAAATTATTTGGTTTCATTTAATAATTGAGAAAGATTAATTTCCACTTTAAATTTCATCTTCTCTAAGTTCTGGTATTCATTTTTTGGAAAAAAACTTTTATTTAAAATATCCAATCTTCTACAGCCCTAATTAAATAATTGAAGTTGAATATGAGAGAGCTCATGGTAAGCATCAATATAGCAAACAAAATACAAAAAAAATACAAATTTATACAGGATGTAGAGTATCAAATAGTTTATCATGAAAATGCATCCTTTGAATGACATTTGGAATCTGGGATTCCAGCCAAAAGGAAAAGGCTTTTAGGTTATGTTGTTTCAAGATCAAAAGATCAAAAGTTTTTTAAAATTTATCAAGTAAGAGCCAACAGATTTACAGTATGGCTTTTCTTGTCCTTTCAACCTTCAAGAAAATATCAAGTCAAAAGACAACAGGAACAGTCTGGAAAAAAATGCATAATGTAATAAATATATTAGAGATATCAAAATACTTCATAATATTTATTTTACTGAATTACTTTGTAGATTATTAGAAAATAGGTAGCTCAAGCACACAGTGGTGCCTTGATAATTTATTATATTTCTATTCAGAGATGCACCTTTAGGAGTGGTAATGCAGATAAGTATATGGGGATAATTAATTTTGCATCATATAACATTTTTTTCACCTTAAAAATGACAACATGAAAAATAAAAAGTGTGGATGCATAACACTCAGGTCTACTTTTGTGGCCTGATTGGGCTGGATGTATGTATCCTTTTTATTTTCATACATTAGATCACATGGTTGTGCTCAATGCAAACAAAACACAAATGGAATGTAAGACCCCTTATTCTGTCATGTGCTTCCAAGATAACTCAGAAATCCATGCTAGCATAGGTGAATGAGGATTTCATTATTTTTTGGGGATCTGTTTTCACACATTTATTCCTTAGTAGACTGAGGAATGCTCTGTTAAAGGTTTATAGTCCTCCACCCAAAATTTATATATATGTACCTGTGCAAAGTTTAACCTTCTCTCTTGAAGGTTAGACTTTCTTGACAGTGAAGAAATCAACAGCCAGCAAGATCCAACTTCTTTTTAGACACAATAGCAAAGTCATGAGAAGTCTTGGTCTTAGAACAAAAAACGTTAGTGTTGTACCATATTTAACAATTGCAAGAGCTTTTAAAACAATAACTCGGCAAGAAAGAAAAAACTTTTCAAGCAAGTAACTTTTTCATACCAGTTAATGTGCTACAGTAGTTTTAAATATCTTCTTTTGCTAGTTACCATCATTTTACTCCCTAACAGCTACAGATGAATTTGTCAGTCAAGAAATATGCTGGTTTCCTTTGTAGCTGGTGAGAAGGCTCAAGGCTAAAGCTACAAATCAGCAAAAGGAAGTGATACAAGGGCTGCAGCTTGAACAAAGGGCAACCTGCTGTGGCCACTTGGCCATTTCTGGTGAGCACAGGTGATTGTGTACCCTGCACAGAGCAAGAATGTACCATTTCCATACAGGATTGGAGTGTTTCAAAGGGACAGCTCAGGAACAAGTGGTGTGATCTGACCCCAACTGTCTTGGGGGATGTGCAAATTTTGCACCCGTGGTGAAGCAGCACGAAACACAGATTTTCTTATGTGTTAAGGTTTTAAGCTCTCAGGTTTCAAGTGTAAATGATGGTCCACAGGAGTGATCAAGGAGATGCTGAGTCTTTCACAGACTACTCTGTTCCTACTTTCTCCCTTTCCTGCCCAAACTCCTTTTGGATCTCAGAAGCAGGGTGATGGCAACTTCTGTATTTGGAATGAGCATCAAGCACTAATGAGCCATAATAACACATATTTTGCATATTTTACTTGGATTTATTTTTTATGCATGCCTGTATATTTTAAAATAAGATGCTGATCTGAAAAACATGTTCACAGTGAAGATAATTATGATAGGTTTTTAAACATTAATCCTATACAGGTAGGTTAGAAAAAGATTTCTCCCTGCAGTACTGTCTTTATCTTGACAGCAGGCTCTAATACTTCATGTGTCATTGTCATTTATGTTAATGAAATCCCTACCAGTACTTTTCTGCCTTAAATATATGTGTGCAGAAGAAAGCACCAGCTTACCTGGAATTTTAATTTAGAGATACAGATTAGTCCATTTATGCTAGATGATGACATCAAACCAGCCTACTAAAAGCACAGAATTTACTTACCTTAAGTCTAGAATGTCAAAAAATATATCTCAGGTATTAAGCTACATTAATGTAAGTCCTAGTTCAGCCATTTTTAAATGGCATGGCCATTTAATAATGTCTAAGGCTGGCAAAACCAAGGTTTTCAAAATTCAACTCTGTGTTAAAAGATGTGATAAAGCTATCAAAACTTTGTCCACTGTTCTTACAATTCTGTTGGAGCAAGAGTAGACTTTGCAAAAAAAAAAAAAAGAAAAAAAAAAAAAGGCAATAAGGTTTTGGCTATATATTTACAGAATGGGCATGTCATGCTGGAATATAGAGAATAAATATTTGGTCTTGAAATGTATCTCCTGCTACATAATAGGAAAAAAAATTATATATTCATATTTATATATATATGTACCAGCCAATCTGTTTAGTCAAGGAGGAGAAACTTGACGGAAAAAAAAGTTCACAAAATGAATCACATCCTGCCTTCTCATGTTTCATTTAAACTTTGTTACCTGACACTTTTATGCTTTACTCAAAAAAAAAAAAAAAAAAAACCCAACCAAACAGAATTACTGAAGCTCTTTTAGACCTTGTTAGGACTTTTAAAATGTCATTCTAAAGGGTAAAAGGCAAACAGGGCTATTGACTAGTGAATGTAGTGCTCTGTGTCTTTGTTGCATCATTTTTAGTCTTTTAGCTACAGTTCCTCTGGTATCTGTATTTAATATAAACTCAGAATAAGTGACAGATACACTCACCAGACTTAAAAAAGGCCACAACCTGAACCAGAAAATCATTCTGTGCTCACTGTTTTCATGTACACATGGATGAATCAAACCTAGTAGTAAAATGGACAGCAAAGGAACTATATTCCACCTGTAAATGTAGAAAATACCTACTCATACTAAAATGATTTTTTTTTTAAATTGCCATTTTCAAGAATAGTTAAGTTCCATAATGCTAAAAATAAAACACTCTTCTTCCACAGGTAATTCTTTGTTCTTTTTTACACCTATTTTCTAATACTGGAATGAGTAATTTGAGAAAGTAGAAGAATTAAAAAAAAAAAAAAATAGGACCAGTAAGAATTGTTTGAATTTCCTTTCCATCTAAAAGACACTAGCATGCACACAAACAAACAAACAAAAACAGACCACCACATGATGTTTGGTGTGGGAAGTCTATGAAAATAGTGAGAAGCCTACTAGGTCTTCTAATTTTCTCTTTTATTAAGTTAATGTTCTACTTTTTGCTCCTATGTTTTGCTCCTCTTTTTTTCTCCACAGTTCAATTTATTCAAAATACTAACAGTGCCTTTGTGTGTCTGAACTTTTCAGAAGGGACCAGAGATGCATGATGCCTTCTCTCTGCCATACCTCTGATGTGCTTATGTCTGGATCTAAAACCCCAAATAAGTTGTAATAGTTAGGCATCTAAAATTCTTGCATTTTTATATATATATATATATATATATATGTATGTATGTATATATATGTATGTATGAAGCAGCTGTGCAGTGTTTGAGGTTAGTTGGACACTTACTTAGAAATTTTTCCAATTAGGGCAAATTTTATAGAGAATAAGCAACAAGGAAGGACCTTTCACCAGGTAAGAACCTGACTCCATTTGCCAGGCACTTACCTTTGTGAACAAAGTGTGAAAATCACCCATAAAGGGGCTCTGAAACATCTGATCTAGCCAAAGAATACTGGCTGGAGAGCAAGGAAACACGTGCCATGGATTACAGAGGAAGGTCTTGTAGACTTTAGGTCTGGAAATATAGGTTTAACCTTAGAAAGTGAAGGTCTGTACAAAATACACATGAAAGTCACTTTGACTTGTACAGATTCTGGACTTAACCCTGCTGAGTTGGCAGCTTAAGTTATGACATCCTCCCTACCAAAACATCAGCTAATTTTCTTCACTTCTGCTCTTCCTGATGTACAAGGTAGGTTTCTTTCCCAAAAGCAAACCCCAGTATTTTGGAGGATGATAAAGACTAACAATTCAGCTAGGCTTTGCTCGATTAGGGAAATGGAGTCCTACCCTAGTTTTTGAATCTATTGGATGACCTGTGATTTCTTGTGCCAGTCAGTATTAAACTTCACTGGCTTCAACACCTAGGCAACAGTTTTCCTATCTTTTTTTTATTTGGTTGGGTTTGTTTTGTACAGCTGCTAAAGCCTTGCCTAAAATCTTTATCTAAGGTGATAAAGAGTGAAAGGACAAGTTTAAAAATATATTTAAATAAGATCAGAGAAGATACTTACTTTGAAACATGAATATATCGACTCATAACCATTTACTGAGATTATTATGGTATTTTTAATCTTTACAGTCTAATAAAATTAAACCTAGCATTTCTATTGGCGCAAGATCCAGCAGTAAAAATAACACTGTACATTGAAGTGTCCTTCCTCCTTTTTACAGATTATAAAGGGGGAAGGGAGGGAGCCCTAGTTCTTTAAAGGGAATTACAGAGTTTAAAAACCTAATTCAAACAAACCAGATCTCCAGAGCAGCAACTTCCTCTAGCTGTTTGTCAAAAGCCTGAACAGCTATACAAGGTCAAAATAGTGTGGTAGGAAGGGATGTACTTTTTTTTATGTATATAGGATTGGATGTTTAAGTTCAAGGTCTGGGCTTTTCATTACATCTGCAATACCTCTGGCAAAGAAAACAACGTGGTCTTTTTCACAGTTTATATGAGCATGTAGATACATTTCAATAAACTAGTGTTTACAAGCAGGCAGTAAAATACTAGGAAAACAATGTTAATAACTGTCCAGATATCAGATTCTGTATTAAATCCTTAGTTATTACAGCTTGCTGTGGAAACACAGCAGTTTAACTGTTGAGTATTAAACAGTTTGTGGCGTGCTATAAATTTCAGATGCATTTATATTATACAGTACTGTGCAGATCATTATCTGAAAGTCAGCTTCATTTGTGCAATGTGCGCTTTAGTAGAAGAAAAACAGTTCAAGCATGTATGTCTTCCGATTTTATAAGGATTTTAAGGGATTATTTAACTTGAATGAAAAGCAGCTTCTAATGAAATTTGAGCTGTAGCATGAAGCAAGGATCACAAGCAATAGCTGAGCTGGCTAAGCACTTAGTAAAACTCTTTCTCTGGTTTATGATCAATTTATATATTTTTTTAACGTTCCATTTGGGAGGGCACAATACTAAATTGTCTTATGAAGTACATGAAGAAATTGCATAAATCAGTTAAGCTGGTTCTGTGTTAAGGGATTTGAATTGACTAAGTTCTCAACTACTGATGATTTCAATTCACAAATACTCCAGCCAGCAACGTGGCCTTGTTTCCTTTGGCCTTAGGGAAGGAGCACCTTCCTTCAGGACACAAGAGAGTGGATCCATAAAAAAATCTAGTTTCTATGGGAAGCACAGGGAGGACTAAGCACTGTGCTGATATGGCTGGATGCTATGTTTAACAAAGGTAAGCTCAAAAAAAAAAAGCAATTCAGGAATTGTTCTACCTGTTGCAGAGATGGACAGTGTAAAAGGGTACTTTTCTCTGGCAAGTATAGAGGATTCCTTCTTTTCCTCTGACAAAATCTGACATCCTTCAAGTTCTGGAGCAGGAAAAAGAAAAGGCATATTAACAACAAAAATAAAAAAAATTATAAGAATAAAGAAAGGAAAAAAGAAAAAGCAGGGAGGTAAACAGGGAGGGAAAAATAAGAAAACCCCAAAATAGCACAGGAGAAGAGGAAAAACTCAAAATAAAGGGTGGCAGCTAAGGGTGCAGCTAAGGGTGGCACTAACAAGAGACTCCAGCAATTGAAAAGTGATTTCTGGAAGGATGCTCTCCCTTCTACTCCAGTCCATATCCCCAGCCCAGCTGGGGCAGTTGTACCTTACACATGGTTTACACCATTAAAGGAGCACTGACAAAGGATATGTTTTCCAATGGACAAAGATCCTGGATATTGCCTCAGTTACCAGATATGGCCAAAAGAAGATGATCATAAATAAAATATGGGTTGACACAGTTTAGAAGTAGGCTGGTTGATTTATTTTGAAATAGTTTCCAGGGCTCCTTACAAGAAAGAATAGTACAGCACTCAGTAGAGAATTCGAGAATTCAGCTTCACTGTTAGATCGTAAACAGACAGAGTTGTTTTTGTTTGGGTTTTTTGTTTGGGTTTGTTTGTTTGTTTGTTTGTTTTTATCCTGTACAAGGCTTCTGACATTTTGGGATTAACAGATAATTCTAGCAAACTGTGCTGAAGAAATTAGCATCCTCCTACTCCGCCACAGATTATCAGAATTACAAGAGAGTCAGGGAAAACTCTAAACCCCAGAGTATTTGAGGTAAAACAATGTTTTCTCCTGTTAACATTGCTGGGAGGCAGAAAGCCCTTGGGACAGAATGCAAACCTGGAATTAAAAACTTGAACTGCAATAGCAAGATTTGGCCGTGCCTGTAAAAAGGTTCAAGAAGCATTTCGCAGTAAGGCAGAAGTATTATAAGTGCTGAATGTAAGTGAATATAAAGCATTAACTGAACAAAGGACTGGTTCCTGTGAGTGGAGAAGAATGCAACACCTTCGGATGACTTCCCATCTAGCAACACTTGAGAGGCAACACAAGGGCTGACCCCTGCTTGAACTCACCCGACCTGGTTGTCAAAGAGGAAAGGCACTGAGAAAATGAGAAGGCAAAGGATTTTAAACTGGTTTGGAAAGCAAATCCTTCTCTGGACAACAAAAATTGCTAAGAAATTCCTTGAGAAATCGAGCTCAGATTAAGCTCACTGATCACTCCTACAGTTTATAAAAAAACTCAACAAATTCCTGAATTCTGCAGGAGGGTGTGGATAGATCCAAGTTAAATCAAAATGTAGATATTTTGGTTGTTCAAACAACCTACCTACAATGTATTGTTTTCCCACCATTAAACATCAGTTTGAGACATATGTCTGGTCACCATTTTCTCCACCAGCCATGAACTCCAGAAGCAGCAGGAGGATTTTAAACTGATCCAGGAATTTGACATGACAAATGACTATAGGAATTACAAGTGGAATTGCACTGTCTGTCAGCATCAGTGACAACCCAGACCTTATCCCCACTGAGGTATGATCAAAATAGAAACAAAGATAAGAGTAACCCCAGAGCCAGAAATGCAATGCAATAAATACTGTTTAGATAGCTTTTCTGTTTATGAAGGACCACCTTTAATAATATTACAGCTCCTATTCATATATTAGCCCAGCCTATTCAAGGCTTGCTTATTTATGTTATTCAATTCCATCAAGAAAAAATAACATGTCAGAACAGCCTGCACAAATCACAGGAAAACTCTTCTTCAGCACCACTTACCTTCTTTTGTCATCTTAGCAAGACATTTTCTCAAACACATCTGCTTTAGCCTGAAAATTAGGGCTGGTGGTGTTCCTCATGCTGAAATTATCATCACTGGTGTTCTGTGGGCAATACACAAAGTATCACATATTTCTATTGTGCACTTGGCACATAAGTCTTTGAAAAGCATCTACAAAGTGTGAAATGATTCCTGTGTTCTCAAGCAGGTTTATCACTCCAGCCGTGGTAGATAATACAAGTGGTAAAGGAGTCCAGTTTTATTAAGATTCAACATTCACGTCTGACTTGTTTTGTGTTCTTGACAGGCAACCTAAACCTCAAAAGCATTGTAGTAAATTCTATGGTCACAGACCTTCCATGGTGGTTTCTGGGATTCCTTGGGAAGAAAAACCCCACAAAGCAAAACAAAACAAAACACAAAAAAAAAAAAAAAAAAAAAAAAAAAAAACCACAAAAAAACCCCAGAGCTCATAAAAGCTGAATTAAGATTTTGGATTCAGCAATAAATTTGACCAAATCCCAAGAAGTATTATCCCTATAGACCAATAAGAGATAATACTCTCATCTCCCTTAGAATCTCTATTTAGCAGTCCTTTATTTTAGATTGGTGTTATATAGGTAAAAGAGATTTGAAAGCAGTCACTCCTTTCCAACATATTTTATTTCTGACTACATCATACTTTCACTTGCCTGTTATAGTACATCACACTTATTTATGACACCAGGGAAAATGTGTCTAAACTGAATATTAGATACAACCGATTCTCATGTCGTATAATTAAAATATGGCTCCATTCTCAGAGCAATTCCTCTACAGGGTAGAGGATTCTCTCCAAGAGAGATCATTTGCCTTTGTTTTAGAGTATTTCTGGTAGCAACATGCTGAGTCAGGCCAGGGAAATGAGAACAAAGTTAGAGGTTAAAAGTTAAACACCCTCCAAAGGCTTGGTGTTTCAAATGGTTAGGCCAGAGAGCAAAAAGGCTCCTCACCAGACTACAGAAAAAAAGAACAGACTGTTGGAAACACTTTGGTCTCTGCTCCTGTCCAAGGTCTATCTGATTCCCAGAATTCTTTGTTCCCATCAGAGAAAACCTTGTTTTCTTGGGAATTTTCATGGTTGCATGCCCACGAAATTCAGTGAAGATTTTGCCACTGACACTTTTAGGCATGGTTTATGCATTCATTTAACATCTTTGACAGTGGGGATTTTTATACCTATGTTGTTACAGCCATAAATATTTATACACCTAACCACACTTGGAAACACACAGATGTTTATAAGGACTGTGTAGACGTACCTTATTAAGAGGCAGCTGTGTGACACAGTTTACCCTTTGCATGTAAATTCCTGGTTACCGCTGGACATTTGGTGGGAGTAGATCTGTGGAAGTTGCATCTCCTTTCTGCAGGAGGAAAGGCAGCACCAGACAGAATGACCTGCTGGCTGACTAATTCTCCTGGATCTAAAAAACCCATTTCACAGGAGGAAAAGACAGCTTTAAATGAGGAAGAAAACTCTTTTAGCTCTTTTTCAGTGACAGTTTGCCCTGTTGGAAAATGAGACAGCACCCGTAACAGAGCTATAAAAATCTCCACAGTTAACACATAGAGGGTATGTTGCAGTCATTTTTCAGTCCCATCATTATTATTTTTTTCCCACCTACTGAGAGTTTCATGTAAAACACAGCAGCAATTAAAAGACAAGGACACAGATATCCTCCTTTTCTGTTTGACTTTCCCTCTTCCTGGGACAGGACACAAAGTCCTGCACTTGACCTAGAGTAATTTCATGGAAAGTAAACAAAAAGAAATTAAATCCTTTGAAAATGAAGAGAGCACTGAACCTGTCTTCTCCTATATAAAAGACAGATCACCATAAAGCAATTTTTCTATGACTTTGTTTTCTGAAGAACTCGGTCATAGAGACAGACATTTATTATGCCTTGAGCAGGTCTGTTGGGTAGGTCCTGTTCACAGACTTCAGAACAGATGAGTTTGCTTTCTGAATAATCCCCAATGCCCAGATCCCCCTCCTGATCAGGCTGAGCAGAAAGACCAATGGCACTGAGGAATCTCCTCAGTGTTATGAGGAAAGGAAGAGAAAAGGTTTGGTACGGGCTGGAAACAAGGCACACAAAGTCCTTGTTCACTTTTGCTGGTCATTGTAAGAATCATTAATTTGCAAATAAAAGCTTAACTTTTCACTAATAGCAGTTCACAGTAGATACTGACTCTTAGCACTATGTTGATGGCTATGCAGCTTTTATAAAGTAAAGACTAACATCTAGCCTATGGATGTTGTGAGCTTAGGCTTGGACCTCAGCCATATTACGAAAGTCCCACCTGTATATTTTTCCAGGAAATTAAAATAAATAAATAGAGACTCAGCCATAAATCAAACCTTGCCCCTGGCAGTGGATGTATGGGATAAATTTACAGTTCATATTCTTAAAATTTAGAAAACTCCTCATCTCCTTTCTCTAAAAGTTTTATCAGTGGTTAACTACTCTGTAAATAAATCTCTGGATCATTTTTCTTAAATCACTTGCAACTGAAGACACTGCTGATGTAGATGTCCCTGGCTCACCCCATATAAAAACAATACCAAGGGTTCTGGCAGGTCTTTTGTTGCAACTTACAGTGGGCATTACAATATAAAAGTGAGCAACTGACTAAACACAGAAACCACTTGCTGACAGATGATAGGAATAATTTTTCAAGCAAATCTTTGAACAGTGAGTCTTGGAATATAAACTGTCGAGCCTGATTTCGTTGACTGACAGTTTTTAGTATTTAAGTAGGTAAAGAGCTGTGAAAATTCTTCACTTCATAAGCATTTTCAAAGTGGTTTCTGACATATAAACTTTTGGCAGCAATTTTCAAGAGGGTCATCTGAAATGACTGATATAGTAGTTAGTGTGATGCAGGCATAGCACATTTAACAGTCACTGAGCTTTGAATATGACACAGTGTGATACTAATTGCAGCACTGCCAGCAAGGCATAAAAGAGTTGCTCAGAGGGCTTGACATATACTTTATGACTTTGGAAAAAGAAAGAGGCTTCAACTGGTAAAATCAGGACATGGTACAATACCTCCACTTCATTTTACACATGAGAAAGTGCCATTTACTAGCATGACCAAGACCATTAAAAAGAAAAATAAGATAAATCCCAACTTATTTTAGCTTTTTCAGATCCCACGTCACATTTATTCTATTCTCAAATGTCACAAAATTATTACAGCATATTGTAGTTTAGGTTTTCCGACACATTATGAAATATGGAAGCTGAAACAGTAAGATTTGGATTCTGGGACCAACTCCCATGCCAAAAACTCAGTGGTGTGAAGAATTGCTTCTGTTGTATGTTGTTTTATTATAGCAATGTACATGATTTATACTAGGAGAGACCTTGGCTCTATGGTTTTAATTCAGTTCCACTGACAGATTTTGAACTGCTCGATGCACATGAACTTAGGGAGCTGGTTTTGTGAAGAGTTTTGCAGCTACAGAAAGGCTAATTGGATTGCACCATGAAATTCTTTCTGGAAATATTCTTTGTAAAGGGGACCTGGTGAGCACCTTCCAATCAGCATTTCTGTACTTTTAAAACCTTGTATTACATTTTATGAAAAAATCTCTTAAAAAAGAAATCAAATACTTGCCCAGAGCACTTGTTCATGTTTGGCTTTTTCCTGTCTCACTATTTAGAAATTTAGTATTTAAGCCTTTGCATTCTATTCTGATTTTATATTTTCTTCAGCTTGTAGAGAAAGCAGTACTTCACATCCTAGATTTATAAATTCTTTTCAGGCCTGATTTGGTTTAGAGTCAAGCTGGCAGACCTGGAGGAAGCCATGGTGGTAGACAAAGCAAAGACTTTGTATCTCTCAGGGTTTTTTCAATGTTTTTTCTTAACTATTCATGCTTATGTTTACATTCAGTTGTTTGAGGCTTAATAAACTTGAGGCTTAATAAACTTGTGAGCATTCATCTTTTCTGCTTATCCTTTCTTTTTTAAGATACCCTTTTGTTCTGTGCTAAAATTACTCTCAGTTGATGCAGTCATTTAATGTATATAAAACATATATATGTTTTGCAAGCAGAAGCGCTAATGCTCGAATCTGTGAAGCAGCAGCTCCAGCCCTTGTTCTTTCTTTCACACGGACACCTCCATTTGCTCTGCTGGGAATCTCAGGGGAGGTGCCTGGTGCTGGCTGTTGTGTGTGACCTGCATGTTGGTGGCACATGTACAGCCCTGTAGTGCAGCTCCAGAGCCTGGCCACAGGGTCAGGGAGCGAGGCTCTTCTCACATTGATAAAGTGGCTGCACATCACAGCAGCATTTGGGTGCTGATATGACCTCAGTTTGCTATTAGGGGATTAAAGCCTTGACCAGAGATAAGCCAAATGCAGCAAAAAAGCAAGGTTGAACAGGAACTGCATCACATGGCAAAGAGCAGTGGCATAGGCAACAAAATTGGTTTAAAATACCTACTGCAGGTGTTAACATATAGAGAATCTTTAAGGTCTTTGGAAGGATTCTTAATTTTCTGCTTGAAACGCACATTTAGCAGTGTCCTAAAGATCCACGATGGCAATTTTTCCTAGAATTACCACATCTCTGATGTGGTGAAGTGTTAGCAGACCACATTTTTACCTCTGTTCTTACAGTCAATCCTCCCTAGAGCAAATCTCTTTGACATTTAAGTTAGCCTGGGGACACTTCCTCATTCCCAGGTTTGGAGACATGGCCTTGCTACATCCCAGTGCCCTGCCAGGCAGAGAGCCAGTCTGGCACCAGTCCCTCTACATACACACCAGTTACTACAAAATAAAATAAAGACAGAAGCCAATAAAACGTGCACAGACTGAATGGAAGAGTAGACCCTGGGCCAGAGAGTGAAGAATTAGGCCCCCAAAAACATGCTCCTGTGAGCTCTTGTATCCAAGTCCAAACTCAGCCTTGGTGGTCAAAGTGAGCCTTCAGCCCTTTTTTCCATCAGAAATTAGGAAGTTGTGTGCTGCCTTTGTTCTGGACAGGTGATGCTTAAGTCCTCTCTGGCTGACAAGGGATGTCACCAGATACATGAGCAAGCAGGTTTTGTGTCTAAACCAAGAGCCTCCCAACAAGGTGTAGGGAGTGCTGAAGGGGGTGAACCTGGGGCCAAAGCAGTTCTGCCGTGCCCAGAGAGATGCTTCAGCCCTTGCAGTCCAGGCACAAATGAGCTTTGAGACAATTTCACCTGTTCGACACAGCAATCATATTAAAATGTGCCTTACAAAACACAGAAATTCCTGTTTTGTTCTTTAATACATTTAGATCCATGACCAAGGTCTTGGCATATATAAACCTGATTAGACTGGAATACTGCATAATAAACCAATTTTTAATGCTGTTTCTGATTAAAAACTGAGCCTATTTGTGCAACAAGGAGCACCCAACCATGTGTCAGGGCACTGTGCAAACAAAATGCAAAGAAATGGCCCTTCCCTTAAGTGAAATCCCAAAGGAAGATGTGGACAGAGGAGTAAAACCTGAGCTTTAGGGAATTATAAGTCAAACATAGTGTTTCATACTGTTTTTCCACATATGCTTTAATAGTTATTTTCCAGTCCATGGAAGATGCTAAAAACCCACAATTCTGTTCATTTTAATGTAGAGAAGGATTTATTTTACACTCCAGGGTGATCCATTAGGTTAAGCTGTATTTTAATGATCTGATTTACTCAGAGTATTTGAAACACCACGAAGACTTGCCATCCATCCTATTAAGCCCAGTATCCAACATTAGTAGCAGAAGCACATGGATAAGCAAATCAAATGAAAGCTGTGAAGAAAGTTGCACAGAAGCTGCATAAATGAGATCTGTGTATCTGCAAGGCTCGTGGGAAGGATAAATTATTTCAAGATTGATTTAATGCAAAGACACAAGCTGAACAAGCTGACTGATTTTTCTCATTTATCAGTTCTCTAGAACTGGTACAATGTTGACTCATTAATTTTCCTGGAGTGATAGACACATGGAGGAAAGTGAAAAAAATCAGCTAAGATGAATAAAAAAACTGGCCATTAATTCATTGCAGAGGAAGGGAGACAGTTGATGTTACTCTTGCTAGCAGTAACCAAAGTTAACAGCCTAGTCATAATATTTGAACTTAAATAATAAGAATGTTTTAGTCATTTGGGTTTGTTTTCCTTTTTCAAAAAAGACAAATTTTATGGAAAAAGAGAAAATTAATGGCAGTAGTTCTGGAGCTGGAAACAATAAATAAATTATACCAAATATGTCTATCAGCCAGTTTGTCTTATAGATCTAAATGAGGTTTGCAGTGTAGAGAGCTTGTAGGATTCTTCAGAAGGCAGACTGGGGAGCTGTCATTATAAATTCATAATAGAAAGACCACAGTGGAGTTGCACACAATCAAAGGTTGGGACTTACTCAGAAATTAAGCCTGAGCCTACATGGATCACTGTGTATCTGTGCCTTGATCTTCACACATCTCACCAAAAAGCCTCATGTGTCATATACTGAAGAACAATTCAGTGATAAAACCACTAACATTTTCAGTTATTTTCCAATCCATCTTTTGGTTCATAACACAGAGCTGGAAGAAATAAATATCAGCATCTTGCAGATTCTGGGAGAAGCAACAGAACTTGATGGCAACAGCAGAATCTAACACAGGTATAACTAAAAAGAAATGTTTCCAGTGCAGATTGATTTAGTCATGATCAATCACTATTTCAGACACTCAAATGCTACACAGAAACATCTTTAGCTTTTTTTAGTACACAGTACCAAAAGTAATTTGATCATTAGTGTCTACTTCAAATATCCAGAAACATATCCTTAAAACTCAATACATGCATTCCATATGTATTTTTGAATGCTTTACAAAACTATTGATGGTTATTCCTTCATGAGATTTTCTGCGTTTTCTCTCTTCTGACCTCGTTTTTTTTTTTTTTTTCTGATATACGGTCTTTCCTGACCTTAATTTATCTCAATCTGAGAAAGCATCAGCAATCAACCACCAAGTAATTTCGTCTGTGAAAATATCTTTTTTACATCTATATTTATGCTTGTTTCCACTGATAGTCATATCATATTACTGAAATTTACCCAACCATGTTTACCCAACTGAGAGTAAGTTATTGATACAGATTTAAAATGTTGATTTACACAGATTGTAAATTAGTATTTTAGAAATGGTAGGAATGGTAGGAAAATATCTGAATACATAGGTTTGAAAGTTTTACCCCGCTCTTTTTCTTGCTGTAGCATAATCTCTTGCAATTGTGTGCCTATGGAACAAAGAAAATTCTATTTTAAAATCACAATATCTACCATTTTTAAGAAATTGAATGGTTTAAAATATTTTCCTTAAAAATAAACCAATTGTTTTCAGTAGCTGGAGACACTACAATTAATGCAAATTGTCCTTGGAAACAGAGATTAACAAATCCAAGCCACCAAAGTGAACCAAAAGATCTTCCTAAACCTGTGGCCAGAACTCCTGGCTAGTCTAGGATTTCTCCTATGTTACCAAAGTTTTGAAAATTCTTGGGTGCCTGCCCCACCATCAAGCTTTCCATCGGCAGAAGATGAGCATTCGAAGCCAGCCCCAAAGTGTGTTTGACCCTATTAATTTTGGGCTGATGAGAGATACAGTCTTTGAAGCAAGAGCTCTCTCAAAGGTCCTAATCTGAAACTATGGTCTGAAAACGACTAGGTTCCAAATGGATGAAATAATAAAGAAAAAAAACAATATTTTTTCCCCCATGCCCTTAGGAATAACATACTTGCTTTTTCTTTTCAACACAACTGCTTAACAAATCACGATTTATCTTAATTGACCAGCTAAACCTGATCCAGCCAAACTGTTCAGGACACAGAAACGAAAAAACTGTATAAAAAGGTTTCTGGTAATAGAGCTTTCTTTCAGCTATTTACAACAACCAGATAATTTATTTAAAGTATTGAATGCTCTTCAACTAGGAAATATATCAATAAAGCAAAATCCATTTCCTTAGTATCTTCATTTTTTTAAAATAAAACTAATGACAAAAAGTACAGCTTTAGGCTCACTTCAATTGATAAACAATGAGAAAAAAATGACATCATAATTTTTTTTTTTTTTTTTTTTTCTTTGTTTTGAGAGGAGAGAGAGGGCAGTCAGCTTGTTCCCTATCTGATTCTTTTTCTTGTTTACCTGGCAACAGATCAGTGTAAGGGCTGATGGGACTAACTCTCTCTGCTACTGCCTAAGCTGCCAAAGAAGGAAGCAATGTCACATCGCATCAATAGGTCAGTAACAATTTCTTTATGGAAAACCAGGTTTCCAATCCCACAAAATTACCCCAGGAGAATTTACTGACCAGATGTCGCGTCAAGAGATGCCACAAATGCTGTACAGCAGTTCTTAATCCAAAGTATTTAATCAGTTTCAAAATCAGTATTGATTTATTAGATTTCTCTTTTCATAATATAGAAATATTTCATAAAAATATTTACACTGCCTAGGTAACTAGTTTAATGCTATATTAGGAGCTGTATCTCTGGTGACCTGAAGTGTTGTGTTGTTTGGTTGTGGTTCTTTTTTGAGTGTTTTATTTCTTTTTTGCATGGTGAATGCAGGCAAGTAGATACAGGCACAGACACACAATAATTACGTAGCATTTCATCGTGCTATTGATCTCTGCTCAAAACTCCTAATGATATGCAGGATCAGGTACATTTTTGCCAGATGTGATTTTTCCAGACTAACCCCTCCAAATTTCACAGTGCTCTGTGATGGCAATGCTTACCACTTTAATTGAAAAGTTAACAGTGAAATGCCATTGTAAACTCAGATTTTTTGATCAAATTCTCAACAAGACAGTCCAGGAAAGAAAGCTGCAAGATTCCTATGTGCCATTATACACAATACCCTCTCCCCATCCTAACACAGTTGGAAGGATTACAGAGCAGTGTCTACCCACATGACACTGGCCTGACTCACCAAAACAAAGGAATATTTTATTTCCATACCTATTTACTTTGTCTGCCTGTCAGCCTGTCAAACAGCAAGTATCTGTGACTATAAGGAAAGCCAATCCGCTGATCAAAGCACTGAAATACAGTGAGCAGAGGAGTAGTAATGTCAAAATGATGGCCATGAAGGTCCCCATAATCTAACATGAACCACCTGTGAATTTTCTGGATTGAAATGAGAGTGCGAATAGTTCAGCAGGTGCCTTTAGGCTTAGAGACCAACATAGCTGTCCTGGGGTGACAGGACATTTTCATGCTTTGTATCCCAGTCGTGTATTCCTGTTCCCGTGCTCTCAGTTTGTTTTGTCTATAGCCGTGTCCCTCCCCCAGCTGTTTGCTCTGGCTTGCTGCTGCTAGCTTTAGGCCCGCTTTGCTTGCTCTGCTCTCTTGCCTTTTTTTTTTTTTTCTTTTTTTTTTTTTCTTTGCTTGCCTTATTTTGCCATTTTCTATTTTCTATTTGCCCACGGCGTGGGCAGTCTGCTTCGGACCTTGATTCGGGAACGTCAAGGAACTCCTGCGGAGTCTGCATGACAGAGAAGCTCAGCACCCTCCTCAGCACTGAGACTGCCCACGCCGTTCGGCCTCTCTCGGACTGCTGAAAACGTCATCTCGGGCTGCTTTTCTTGTGTTAGGGAGTGATTTTTGTTCATGCTTAATAAACAAGTTTTTTCCACTTTTCCTCCGAGGAAATTCCCGGTAGTGGGGAGGGGGGAGGAGTTGTGGAGGTTTGTTTCCTTCAAGGGGCTCCTTTGGAGATTTTCCCCTAATTTGTCCTAAACCAGGACAAATATTTTTTGGTGGCCCGTACGGGGACGGTCGACCAGACAAAGAGGAAAAAACTTCATTCTAAATAATATTTTGGTTTCAATTGTTTCGTGGGTACATTGGTATGTCTCTTTTTGAAGTTATAATGTCATTTGGATTGAAAGCCTGCCTCTGCCTCTATTTCTGGTCATTAGGGTTTTTTGAAGTTCTAATACCTTTGTGGTCCCTAGGTTTATTTTCTTATCCAGAAATAGCTCCGGTATTGTCCCTAATGCGTAGCTTTTGTAGCAGAGGGGCACTAACCAGAATATTTATCGGGCTGGGCTTGGTTGTGATGATTTGCAAGAGGTTTATAAAAATGTTGTTATCGGTTCCAGGAATGTATGGTTCATGGTTGTGGCTGTGTACTCAGTTTGTTAGGGGAGAAGCAGGGGAGGAGGCTTTTCAGCCTTTGCTTTCCTTCTTCTCCTCTAAATTATTTACATCTCTATTAGAAAATGTTCGGTTCTCCCTGACTGCCAAGGACACCATCTTTCTGGCATTTAATTTAGTAAGCTTTCTTTATACTGTCTGCAGTTTATATAAGATGAAGGCTGAGATTTCTAGAGGGGCTGGTGAGACTCCTGATTTAGGAGTAAAACCAAGGGTGAGGAATCCTGAGTGGTGTGGGAAATGGGAGGATATGGGCCGAATTTTAAAGGAGTTTTCTGATCCTATAGTCTGGGACTTTCCATCTGAACAAATTCAGAACCCAGCTGAGGTGGTAAAGTACCTGAAAGAGAGGTGCCATGGTAACACTAAGGAGGAAAGGATCATTGCAGTGAGCTGGGCCCTGGCACATGCTTATTGCTGGGGCTCCAATTATTATTATAGTGGGGAGGGGGGAGGAGTTGTGGAGGTTTGTTTCCTTTAAGGGGCTCCTTTGGAGATTTTCCCCTAATTTGTCCTAAACCAGGACAATAGCTGACAAAAAATAATTGGTCCCTGTAAGTTCACATGACTACAATCTTCTATTTATCTATCTAATAGGCCTGTGGTTTTCAGCATGCAGGTACTGAAATTAGCCTTTTTCTAGGTTGTTGTGATACTGATCTGTTGTGGTGACTGTGCTCCTATCTTGTCCTCAACACTGTTTCTACTAAATCCCAAAGATGCCTGGAAATAGGAGTTTTTTCACCTTCCCATAGGTATCTGCTCTGTCCAGAATGCAATTTGTGCTGAAACAAAAGACATTGTTTCCCATACCAATATATCAAATTACCATTCCTGGCATATTGATATTTTTCATTAGTAACACCAGGTGAAGTATTATGTAAATCTGTTTACATTTCCTTCTGTAGCCTTCTTCTTTGTCTTTTGAAAGTGATATCCCTTCCAGATTCCCTCTTAGAGTCCTTTGCTTCCCGTCACCCATGACTGGTAATGAAAAACGCAATAACTCATTTCAGTGGATTATGATAAATTGAAATATGACCAGCATAGCAGTGATAACAAAGGAAAATGTACATGCCAATGATATCCTTCAGTCCAGCAGAGAGAGAAAGAGGGACTCCAGGGTACAGCTCCCTACATCCCATCCCTTTTGACTGCAATACAGTTGTTTGCATTGTCTGCCCAGTACGAGACATAAAACTGCAGACTCTGAACTCCTCCCTGTACCCTGATCTACCCCAAGGGAACAGCCAGGCCACAGGAAAACCAAACAAATGATGAGAATCCCAAGGCCAGGAGCACCTTCTGCCTAGGCAGCATGAATGACTTGACTTCTGAGGCTCAGTCTCCAGCGCTTCCAGTGAACCAATACCTCCTTCCCATCACTTCCTGAGGCCCCAGCTAGAAAACAGCTTTTCATCTACCAAGGGACTCTAGGGTACCACTGCATTAATGCCACGTGTTTATTGGACAGTGATTTCTGTGTCCATCTAATAAATAATAATTGAAATAAAAATACCATCTGATTAATCATCATTCCTCAGCAGAAGAGCTGAAGTTTCCTCTGCTTAACTAAATTCATACCACTTTGGCAGACCTAAAGATCTTTGGGATCTGTGCAACGGGGGAGCACAAATAAAGGAGTTACTCACATTGGAGATTACCTGGCTAAATTAAAAACATGCAGTCCAGTAAGGACTCAGAACCACGAATTTGGAAATAGCACATCATACAGCACTACAAAATTGGCTACAGATCTCCTAGACTCAGACTGAAACAGTCTTGCACATTCAGTTTTGAGGATCTCTGTGTCCATGCAAAGTCCCTCTCTCCAGAGTAAAACAAATATTCAGTACCAGTGCCTTGGTAATTGCAAAACACTGTTTCAAATCCTATTATTTAGCCTTTTTTCAGCCATAAGCAACTGTTCTCAAGTTCACAGGACTAAGCACAACCTCATTGACATCAGCACAATGAGACCCATTCACAGCCACTAATGGTGGTTGGTTCAACAAACAGGAATCGGTTGAATAGACACCATCATGCCACTTTCTATCTTACTTACTTGCATGTGTAGAGCCCAACAGTAACAGTTTTCTGGTAAAGTACAAGCCAACTAGTGCCTTTTTCCAGACAAAATAAACCAAACAAAGCAAACTTCTGCACACATTTGTGACCAACACTGAAAGTCACCCTGAAAAAGATAATATGCGGAGAATAAACATACACGGGGATTTTTTTTTTTTCCTGAGCCAAATAATGTGGAGAATTCTCTAAATGGCCAATTTAGACTCTCCTCTTATCACTCTACCTCCTCTTATCACTCTACCTGCTTCCTAATTTTCAGCTGCACAGAGTCAGAAATGTTATCCTGTTTTTTCCTTTGGAACCGAGAACTTGTGTTGTAGAAATCCCTGGGATAACGATTTTTCAGAGATTGAATTGTCTTCCATATTTAAAAAAGTGTTCGTTCTGAAGCCAGGATTAAGGTCTCAGGCAGGACAGGATTCAAAGGATTCAGTGGTTGCGTATCACTCTGGGGTGGTTTTGTGCTGCTGATCAGATTTTAGCTGCCATTAAGACTGCAGATTTTTCCAGCTGGAACTCACAACTGGAAAAGCAGAAAAGTCAGTGGGGAAATGGAATTTCTTACATGCAATTGCTAGGTTTAAAAGAAAATTGTTGAAAAATTGTTGAAAAGGAGATTGAAAGTTTAAAAGAACATTTACTTGGTTACACCCACATGGAATTATGGATAGTGTAGTTACAGTGAAAAAAATATATTTTATAAATTTATATATTTTATATTTTTTATTTATATATATTTTATAAAATATACATATTATATTCACAAATCTTAAAAATCTTCAGTGAGGTTTCCTCTTTCTTTTTTTTAAGTTATCATATGAATTCTCAAAGCGAAAAATACATTCATGGACACAAGTGAGATACTATTTCACCCTTGTCTAAAAGCCATTTCCTTTCATCTTTCTGAACACCTCTTTAACCAGCAGGATCACAGCTGCACTCAGCAGTGACACGGAAACAGAGGCTATTAGCTCTGGAATAAGAAACAGCCTGGGTTAGTGAATGGCACAGGAACTTACTTGGCTGGAGAGTGCTCAAAAAACTCAAGCTCCTCCAAGAAAATTGTGAACTGTGCTATGAACAGCCCAGGTCACTGTCAGCTCCGAGGTGCAAACCTCACACAGTGGGGCCAACACCACCCCAGAGGCCCTGGAACACTGAGAGGTCAGCTGGGCAGCAAAACCATTAAGGACTTCTACTACCTTAGGAGCTCACGGAAGGATTTTAGAAACAGGACTGTGCATCTTTTCCTCACACCTGTGTTTTAGTGGAACAGGACTGCTAATGGAAAGGCGATTGAAGGCTAAAATAATCAAGGGATCACCCTAATATTCCTGAGAGAATATCAGTTTCTGTTTCCTCTCCTTTGAACAAATAGTGGCAGAGGGTGGGGGTTGCTTGTCCAGGGTTTCTTTCCTGTTCATCACAGCCCTCTGTGGACAAGTACAGCTAAGACAGAAGAATAGATCAGCACATAAAAACTGCAGACTGAAAAAGGGCCAAGCTGACATTTCTGATGAACTGCCCTGGATGTTCCTCAGCTGAAAGCTGCAATTACAGCCCTGCAGTCTAAATTCCAGTATTTAGCAACAAAATCTTTGTTGATTACTACTAATTAAATTTCTTTATTCTTTTTCCCTCCATATTTTTTTCACTCCACTTTGAAAGTACACCCAGCATATCTACCTTTTCTGAGTTTCAGGATAGTTGTGAAGCACAGACCTGTGTCCCACTGCAGCTTCTGCAGCCTTACAAATCCTCATATGTTCTGATTCTTAAACATTATTACGCTCTGATGTCACATTCCTTCTATCCAGCACATGCAGGTGCAGTATTGTTCATCTATGAAAAACTAGGGGGGCCAAGAAAAAAACCAACCAAACAAAACAAAAGAAAACCCAACAGATTAAAAATATAGAAAATTTGCTTTTTAATCAAACACTGTTTATTCAGTGGGCAACTACAGTATGTAAAACACTATTAGCTGTGTAAAAAAAGAAATCTTAATATTTAATGTGTGTCCTCACCCTGTTCTAATTTCCAAATTACAAAGCTGAAGACTTCTGCTGCTGGTAATTAATTCTTTGCCTGTTATTAACTCAAACACTGATGCCCCACTCATTAGGTTACATAGGTGCAACTTCAGTGGCAGTTTGTCTGCATAAATAAATAAATTATATGTTTTGACATTACTGTGTATTTGGCCTTGATATCCACAGCTGAATGAAAGGCAGGGAAGGGCTCTGATCTCTCCCTGTCTGGAGAATACAAACAGATTGAGAAGTGCATCACCTGCACATGTTACTGCAGCAGCCTTCCCTTTGTTGTCAAACTTGACTCAGATTCATTTCAAAATATCCAAGTCCAAACCTAATTTCTGGCAGGACCTACAGGATCAAATATGTCTCCTTGGCATTCATTTGCTGCCAGAAAGCCTCAAAAGGACAATGAATGACAGCCAAAGTGATTACCAGTTTCAGTGAGCGAAGGTCAGTAAGTGTAACATCTGCCTGGCTGGTACATATTCATATGCAGCGCTCTGCTCATCCAGAGGTCACAAAAACTCACAGAAGGAACAAGATCCCACTGGAGCCCTCTGCTTCCACAGGCATACAGGCACATCATTTTTTACTCATTTAGTGGGATTTTTTTAAAAAGAAATGACTGACTGAAGGAGCTCCATAGGTCAAAATTACTCTGGTTTTGGTTTTTCTTTTCAGGTTTTTTCTTTCTTTTATTTGAAAATGCAAAGATAAAGAAGAGGAGGATGGCAAGCATGGTATAGGAATAGTTCTTCTATCTATTATAACCCATCCTGATTCACTGAGACAAGAAGAATTACTATAACTTTTAAAGTACCTTTTTTATGGGGTAAAAAAGAAAGGCTATCATGAGATATAAATGAATGTATTTCTGTCACAGATTAATGATGAATATACCTGTCCCTTGTTTATAAAAACCTAAGCTTAAAAATGACAGTTGCAAGTCATAAAATTTAATAATTAATTTCTACCAAAAAAATCTCAAATGCAGTTGGAAGTGCACTGGTTCCTCTGCCATGATCTAAGAGAACGCCCTAGTCACACCATGAAGGACTTAAAAAAATCATATTCCAAAAGCATATTGGAACTGTACTACTTGAATTAATCTGCACCTAAATTTTACATCTTGGAAAGATAATTTTGAATTCAGAGAGACCAAACAAATGAGCTTCAAAATACATTTTACAAAAGTCAGACTCTTGGCTCTGGAAAATTGGAAATGTGATAAGGTAGCATGGAATAATTTACAACAAAAAGAAACACTAACAAAATTTGGTATTTCTTCTGCTGACACCTGTTGTGGTTATGTTTTGATTATTTTGGTCTCAAAAATAGTCTTCTTAATTTGGGACAATATTCCTGAAGTTATATTCCTACTATATTGATATACAGTATTATTATGACTATATATTAATATCATAATAGTATTAATAATATTCCTATAAATTAATATCCTGAAGAGATATTCCTTAATAATAGCCCTTTTATTAAAAATACAAATTCAGTCATCAGTACATTCAACATACCTTACGCAAATTTGTTGCCACGATTCAAAGGTCCAGGTGAGGATTTCCAGACATAAATCAGGCAGTGGAGCCCAAGTGTCTGCGTAAGAACTGCTCTGTCCAAAGTAAATTTTCCACCACAACCCTGGGAAGTGGCTGTGCAGTTCCACAACCTCCTCAGCACCAACAAGCAGCCCTTCAACAGCATGAGAGACAATCCCTGTTAAAAGCAGGAAAAACTCCAGAGTTCTTATTAAAGGTGGTTTTTCTAATAGCCTCTTTCTCAAGTTATCACCACACGTTCTCATTCCATTTCATGCTTTCCCAGCATACATCAAAATTAGGGAAAATTTTGTACATCAACACAGGACATGAAATGCTTTAGGGTCTTGATAAAGACTCTGAAAGAGGCAAGGCAGCATCATAGGTTAATTAAACCCAAGCCTTTAATAGCTAGAAATTTCTCATATTCAAATTTGACATAGTGAAACAACAGGAGGAGAACGCCTAGGTGCAATTAGAGTATTACAAAAACAGACTGGGAAAGACATGAGCAAAAGAAGACAGGAGTAGTTATGTAAAGTAATTCCAGTAGATAGGCTGCAGAAATCAGTTTCATAGGCATGGGAGTCACTTAACTCAAGCTGTGCCTGAGGCAACAACAAAAAAAGTTAAAATTCCTTTCTCAGTCCAATTTTTTATTCTTATAAGAAGCTGATACTTTTTATTTTTGTGTTATATTAGCTAAACACAACAGAACCTAGAGACATCAAGGTGAGATGTGGAGATAAGGTCACATCTCCGTTGGCTGTAGACAAAGCACAAAAACAGCAAGAAATATTCCTTGCATGAAGTCAGTGTGAAAAAGAAAACATCTTTTTTTATTTGCTTAATGTAATTTCACATATCCACCACACAGCTTCCAAGTGCTCTGACTGAGAATGAAATGAGGAAGTTTATTCTTTAAACAGCTGTAGCTTTCTACCCACAAGGTCCTTAATGCAACATGCAAAATTTCATGAAAATTTTAATTCCAAGAGAAGATATTTTGCTTTCCATTTACAGTAAATTACATGAATGGCCTGTTTCTTGAATCTTTATCCTTCAAATAAATTTATGAGCAGCTTTAATTAATTAGTAAATACCAAATATTTGTTATTAATGATCATTTCCTTGTCATTGTCCTGGATTATATCAACAGTTTATTAGAGCAGGAAATAATGAAAGTCATGATTCATAGCTGTGTTTATTATAGTAAGTTCTAATTAGTCTATAGATAGCAAGTTCCACTGTTGTAACTGTTTACATAAACATAGCATAGAAGAAAGATGTATAACATAAATTGAGGAATATAATTGCAGGAGTCATCACTGCTCCACAATATTTCAGGAATGCAGTGCTCTATTTAGCAGGGATTACCTAGCTGGAAGAACAAAGGACAAAACTGTGACTGTATCAGGGGAAGGGAGAGGTGGAAGGAGAGAAAAATGTTCTCAAATTGAGTGAGGAGCAGTTGGGTGAAGGACAGGAAGGAGAAACAGCTGTAAGGAGCAGGAGAATTTCACACAACAGAAGCTCCCTACACCTGGTGATTGCTGATGTCTGTATCCCTACTGCTCATTGACTGCTCTTCCACCTGAAGAATTCTGCTTGTCCCTGTGCCAGATATTGTGGGGCTTGGGGGCTGGGAATTTTCATTAAAAGCCCACATGAGATTTAAGCATGGCATATTTTGTTATTCATTTCTCAGACAGGAAAAATTGGCTTGATTCCCCTCTACCCACATAGTTGCGTGCAAAAGAACATTCTATGTTGAGAGCTGACCTGCAAGAGCCCAAAAAAGGCTTCAGCTTGATCACAGGCAGAGAGCATTGCTAACATAGCTAGGCAGAGAGGTGGCTGAACATTTTTTACTGAAAATTTATTATACAGAAAATGGTTTCTCTGCCAATTTTACAGTGAAAAATATGGATTTCTACAAGCCTCTAAAAAGATAATTTTATATCAGTGATAATCCATTGGAAGAAAGGCCTTTTATCTCTTTTTACATAAATCTCCATTTTTCAATATTGCTGAAAAAGTGTAACTTCTGAGTAACATGAGTAAAGGCATGGAAGATGTGTTATTGAGCAATGGTCCATTGAAAAATGAAAAAGTAGACGAGTTCACCACTCTGTTAAATAAAAAAGCCCTCTCCTTCTGCCTGAGAGAAATTGAGGAGTCACAGTCATTTCAAAATAACTTTTCAAAAAACAGTTCTCTACCATTATTTGAAATTAGATTATTAAGTATTTCTTTCCAGAACCATAACTTCAGGGACCAGACTCTATATACTCCAGCTTTAAGCTTTTGTGGAAAAGCTACTTTAACACAGGCAAACTAAAAATATTTGTCTGGTCACACATTTCTAGAGCTGGAAACTTAATTTCAAAATCCTTTAAATATACATATATATATACTCATTTTTATGCTCCAGCCATTGCTTTCTATCACTGAAATGCTTTGGGAATGTAGCTGTAGGCAGCCAGGGAGGAAGCCTTCTTCATCTCTCCCAAGACTTTTGGGTCAGGTGTTCCTGTCCATGTTTGCCAAGCAAAACTCCAAATCTTATTTGAGTGCAGTCTTTTATTCTAAAACTCAAGATTTTTGCTCACATGCTTCACTTTAATTATTTCCCAGGAGCTGGGAAGATTACTGGCAGCAGGTTTTTACCTGCTAATTCATGACCAGCATAGGAAGGATGCCATGGATCAGATAAAGTTATGCTGAATTTGTTTAGGAAATGGGTTTGGATTTCAGTGAGTAACATTTGCAGTCATATGAGATTTTGCTCTTAAGTTAATGTGTGGCAAAAAACACACTAACTTTCAGCTGAAAAATATATAAAGAAAAGTGACTCTAAGCTAAGCATTCTGTTAAATCTAAAAGTATTTAGTTGAGTCATTTATATGCAGTACATTAGGTCAAACAATTTTTTTATGGTTAATTAAAACTTTTGAAGGAAATTGTAGGGCCTTCATATTGTGTGTCTGCTAATAATTACCAGTAATGTGATTAAATTCATGTTTAATGCTTATCTAAATTAGCTCATTAGCTTTATGGATGTTTAAAAACCTCCAAAGACTGAAAAATATTCAGTTTTCATTATGGTGCTGATATTGATCTCACAGACTGTTGCTACCATATTCATTACTCTCTGTATACATAGTTCTGTATGGAATATCACTTGTTTCAAACCAATTATTATGCAAATCCCAAGACCTTGCTTGACACTCCCTGGTGACAATGAAACCTTGTTTGGCTTAAATAATCATTTGGGAGCCATTTGTACTATGAATGAATATTACAGATTTTGTATAGCAAGGATCTATATTTACTTTCATCAGAGAGTAACAGGAAATAGCAAACATCAATCTGAAGAATAATTTTAGTTTGTGTGCAAATAAATTCTGGTGCTTCAATGCCTTTTTCTGGAGTATATCCTGATAGATGAAAATAACAGATTACTCTAAGTTAGTTTTGCTTGTGCTTCCTATTTTTCTTATACTGAGAAACTTCTTAACATGGACTGGTTTCAATGTCATTGACCTACCTTAAGTTTGTTTCATTCCACCTCCCTAAAAAGGGTAGAAGAAAATAGTAAGAGAAATATTTTCAGAATCAATAGTTATAAAAAAATAATTCATAAAGCAACTTAGATCCTGTAATACCATAGAAGGTATATAGCTACAAAACATTATAAAGCTGTTTTTAGGAGGATGTGCAATTAAATATATATATAACTAAAATTATTAGTGATAGAAAAAATTTATTGGCTTTATTTTGTTTCTTTTAATGTAACAATGTGGATTTTATTCTGCCTGACTTTTTGAAGGTGATCTGAATTTTTTTCTCAATTGACATGTGGCCAAACTTTAACCTGCACATGAAACTTAATCTTTAGACCAGTCTCCTTAGAGTTTCTTTAGAGTAGTTGTTTAAAGCATAGATTTAGGATCATACATTATTTTTTAACAAAACCTTTTTTTAAAAGTAAATTTAGTATCATGCATATTGCAACTCGATTTTTTAGAATATACTAAGTACTGTCTTGCCAAAAAAAAAAAAAAAAGCATGCCACTTCACGGCATTCATTAAAGCTACAAATTAAGATATAATTAAGTAGATTTCTTCTGGCAAAGCACTGCGACAAATTGATAGATAGAAGAAAAAGCTTTCCTCTAACTCCTCCACAGTCAGGAGAACATTAGCTGTATTAACAGTGCTGCATTAAAATATCTAGCTGTGTAAAACTGTCATCATTCAGAACTTCTGACACATGAGTTTGTTATTAGATAAGACTCTAAACTTTATTTGCTCAATTCCTCCTCCAGGCAATTCTACTTCTCTACAAGGAGAAATTAGTTCTGAAACCCTTACTGAAGTAGAAAGAACTGCTAAATCTTCTCCCCTTTATTATCATTGTTTTCCACATTTCAGAATAGATGTTGTAGGCTGCATTTATTTAATAGCCCAAATAGTTTCGGAGCCAAAATACCAACCCAAAAAATCCTGTAGTGAGGTAGAACAGCATATTTCCAGCCACTATAATTGAAATGTGATCCACATACCCATGGGAAAACAAAAATAAATTAATCAAAATCACTCCTCTAGCTGATGAAGGCAATTTGTCCACGACACCTGTAAATTACAAATCTAGAACCATATTCCCTCTGTGACAATCCTCTTTCCCAGGTGAACATTAAACCCAAGGCTTCCTGGTGTTGCTGTGTAGGTCAGTAGCACTTGTACTTCAGGATGCCTCACATTTGGAAACCAGGAGTAGCTTCTTAATCTTCTTTAAAACACTTCAATTTAGAAGCAGCAATAATTTCAAGAAATAGTGAAATTCATGCCAGTAATTTCCTCCCTGCAATATGGAATTTTATAAAAATTAAAAACTGTGATCTTGTGATTCTTCCCTGGCAAGGATAATTTCTATCTCTAGTAAAAGATTCTCAAACAGTAGAGCATTCATAGGACCCAAACTTCTCCCCAAGGACAAGAGTCCTTCTATTTTATTTCCAGGTTCATTTTTCACTGTAAATGGCTTGGTTTTTGCTATTTGTACAGTGTTATAATTTATAAATTAGAAATGGTGTATATATGTTATCCTTCAAATAAATTATTCCAAGCTATTCCATTTGCATGGTTATGCAGCCAGGAAAACACATAAAAATAATATATTCTGCATGGGATGTAAAGTATATTGCTCTCACCCAAGCCTACATTTGTATTTGGATGGAATTACAGAATATTTTGGGTTGGAAGGGGCCTTTAAAGGTCACCTCATCCGACACTCTGCAATGAGCAGGGACATTTCCTCAGAGCTATGTCCAGCCTGACCTTGAATTTTTCTAGGACCAAAGCATCTACCACCTTCGTGGGCAACCTGTGCCATTTTCCTCACCCTCACTGTAAAAAATTTCATCATTATATCTAGTCTAAATCAACCCTCTGTTAGTCTGAAATCATTACAATTTGTCCTATTACAGCAGGCCCTGCTCAAACACCCATTCCCATCTTTCTTATAAATCCCCTTTTAACATTTAAAGGCCACAATGTTTTGGAGGTGTAAGAATAATTTCTTCTACAACAAGAAAATTTTTCATAATCTATTATGTTTGGCTTCCTCTTAGCTGAAGCACATACATCATGATGTGGGGGAAAACTCCTTGGTCTATGTGAGGGGAAGAATAATATATTTCCTAATATATTACATATATTGGGAACTCTACTTGGATTGAGCACAGCATACAAAGATACTCAATACAAGTTGTGAAATACCAGGAAAGTACATGGAGACACAAGTTCAATATTATGATATAGAAAACTAAAGTCTTTCAACTCATTTCACCAAGCTGACATAAAAAAAAATTGTGAATCTGTTTATTTTAAATGCTCTACCCCCAAGGACAATACTAATGAAACATTAACTGTTTTAATAAATCTTTAGATTTTTCTGAGAAATGTGAATCTTAATTTCTTGTCCTCTCTGAAAACAATACACCTTTTGAAAAATTAGTTTCTGGATAGATTACCATTTCACCATTCAAAAAACTCAATGAATTTTGCTTTAAACATAAATATTTCTTCCAGAGAGGTCTTAATAGCATTTTCTGAAAATCATTCATTGTATACACTGGTAATATAAGTTTGGATTGTCTGACTTATTTCCTTATTTATAAAACATTATACTTCTATTGCCAAAACAGGAATGTAAGGGGATAGTTCTCAAGGCTGACTCCTCTAGTTAGTTTTCAATTCCATCAGCATTCATGATAGGCCCATTTGTACTGAACTGCCAGAGAACACAAAGAGCATTTCCTGCTGTTACCAGCAAGAATATTTATCTTATCACTGTACTGAAGCCACGGGTTTACCTGTTAAATGGAATATCCTGCTCTCACCTCTAAAATTTAGTCACCTCCTGTTATACACATTTACTGCAAAATGAGACCACAGGATCACATTTCAGTAATGAATGTGCAGTAATTCATTGAAACAATTGTTTTCTAACCATGGACAGTAGTTATCTATATTTTAATAGCAGAGGAAGGTTTAAGGTTTTTTTAATTATGTCTAAAAGTAGCATTTTTAATTTACAGTAATTTTTAAATAATCAGTCAGAACACCAATATGCTAAACATCAAGTAGCTTTTCTTTTTTTCCCCAGGAGATAATTATGTGCTCTATGCAAATTAGCAGATTTGAGGAGGAAACATGAGTTTTTATCCAAATCACAGGCAAGTAAATGGTAAGAAAAGTGTTGAATCTAATAAGGGAGAATACACAGAACATATAAATACATAAAACCCCCTTAACTTTGGATCATTATACAAGTGTAATATATACATTTTTCTAAATATCATATGAAAACTAGGAAAAACATTTCTACTTTTCAATAAAAAGGATTTCAGTACAAGTGAAAAAATCATTAAGAGAACATGCTTGCTGTGTTAACTGATTTCACTTCTCCAATTATGACTGTAGGAGAAAACAAGATAACTCAGAAATGTCACACTCCATCTGAATAGATGGTAGCTATTTGGCTCCAAGCTGATGTGCATTAACAGGTCCCAAAGATGTCCTCAAAGATTCATTGGAAATTCAAAATGTCTGCATAACACTATTACTCTCTAAGAAGTATAAACTCTTGTAGTAAAATATCATTCATTAATGACTTTGAAAGTTTAGGCATGTTGATTAATAAGCCTTCTATCTCAAAAAACCAAATTCACATTGTGATAGTTAATAATTTACAGAAATTATAAGAGTATATGTACATATGAGTGCATCATTTAGCCCTTCTTTAGCAGTAACAGGAAGCAGTGCTTTCATTTATTCATCATCAAAGTAGGGCAAGTACCAGCAATTCTGATACCTCAGTACAATTCTTTCCTGTATTTACATGAATAACATCTGCAGAGCAAGCATCTCAATAATAGATGTGCCAAGAAAAACAGAACCCAGTCTGCTATGGCAACTTCAAAAATAGTAATTTCATCTACTTTGACTCTTAGGATCTCACTCTTTTGTCAGTGTATGCACAGGTTTTCTTTTTGATTTTTAGAATAAGTCATGGGATCTTCAGCTGGGAAAGAGCACCTGCTGGATTGTGTCATACACTTGAGATTGTTCACAATATATGCATGGATAAAAGACTGCAGGCAGGCTCTGTCTAGCTCTAGATCTGAAGTACAGACACAAGTATTCTCTTTTCCATCTGTAGAGCAGAAAGCACCACAATCCTACGGTGCACTTTATGTGTCACCCTGCCACAGAGAGACAACCTGCTGGGATGAATTGGAAATGCACAAGAAAGCTGCCTCAGCCTCCTAGCACTGCTGAGCCTGTCCTAATGCCAGCAAACGTGGAGCTGCTGCTGGCAATCCTCCACATTTAGCAAAAGAAAAAAAAAAATTATACCCTTTGGATGCTGACACACCATGATATGAAACAGAATAGCAGAAAAAGACATGCATTTACACCAGTTGCTTCAAACTTGTCAAGCTGTTACTTTCTTCATGAGCAATATCACTGCACCTAGCAGGAATATAATAAATGGGATAAAAAAGAAACAAGAGTATACTTACTGCAGATTTTCTCAAATTATCTGCATTTCCGAGGCCTTTGAGAAATTAATATCCTAATGTAAGGGAGAATAACCGCCTCATTTGGAAAAGCTGAATTTTGCAAAATGTCCCAAAGCCCTTTGGGTGATAAAGAGACAAAAGTTGTTGCTGTAAACAAATAAAAAGGGGATTTAGGTGGGAGCTATCAGATGAAAAATAGGATTAATAGCTGGTGTGAAAAATGAAAGCTGACTCAGGAAAGATCCATGGATCTGGTAAGTACAAAAAAATTGGTAAATGTGTAGGTGGGGGAGTAGTTATTGAGAAAGTATAAGATTAGGTTCATGTCTGAAGTTTGAAACAATAGTTGCACAAGGCCATAGGGCAGGAAAGAAAAAGAATTTAAAATAAGTACTTTCAAGACAAGGAGGTTTGCAAAAAATCTTGAACAAGGACTGAGATGAAGAACCTGAAAGAGATGTATACAAGCTGAGGAACACAAAAAAGGTACCTTCTGATGTGCTGCTTGGGAACTTGGAGCTGCAAAAGCAAAGCTACATAAAGGGGAAGAGGAGTATAAAAGTTATCACCACATCAATTCTCTATGCAATACATTTTGGCTTTATTATGGGATTTGAGATGTACAGCCACCAGAACATGCACTTCAAATGCTTCAAAGTGATGCTTACTGCAGCATTTGCCTAAAGCTATGAGCAAATATTTATGAAATGCACAGCTGAGTAAGTCCAGTAGCAGTTTGTACACAAAAAGGGTAAGCTGCTCCTCTTTTTAGTCCCCTGTTAGGTCTGGTAGCAAACGTCCATATAATGGCTTTAGCATGTTCCAGTCATGCAAGTGACCTATGAAATGTCACTACTTGGTTTTCATTTGCTTTTTTTAAATAGACTCATGAAACTGAACCCTCTCCATAAAATGTAGTAGTTGTTTTTTTTTTTTTTTTCCTTAAAAATTAAAAAAAAAAAAAAGGAAAAATGTTGTGGTTTGACCCCAGCCAGCAACCCAGCACCACCCAGCTGTTTGCTCACTGCCTCCATGTTGGCATGGGGGAAAGACTTGGAAGAATAAAAGTGAGAACACCCACAGGCTGAGATAAAGACAGCTTCACTAGTCGAAAAAAAGCCAGGCATGGAAGCACAGTGAAACAAGGAATTCATTCACCACTTCCCATGGGCAGGCAAGTGTTCAGCCATCCACAGGAAAGCAGGGCTCCATCACACAAAACTGTGACTTGGGAGTACAAACATCATCACTCCCAACATCCTTCCCTTCCTCCTTCAGTGCCCTGCTTTATATACTGAGCATGATGTCATGAAGTGTGGGATATCCCTTTGGAAAATGCCACCTCCTTTCTACTCACAAATCCTCGCTCACAAGAGCAATTCTAGGCATGCAATTCACTTTAAGCATAGCATTCCAGTGGGACAGGAATAAATTTCAATAAATAAATACATAAGTTGCATGTAGAAATTTATGCATGCTCGTATTTTCAGGATCAGGCACCAAAAATGCAGGTGCTTCTGAATAAGTACTCTCTGTAATACCAGAAGAGTTAAAAGTGGCAAACAGAGCTGCTGCATGAGCAGTCCAGCAAAGACTGCCTGTAGTTTGGAGAAGGTGACAGTGTGGATGACAACAGCACTGTGCCCATCAGTCACTCACTGCCAAGCTGCCCTCGTACATGTAACTGGTTAGAGACCAGTTCCCTTACCTTCTGTACAGGCAAAAGTCCAGAAATCAGAACCTGGCTTTTGTGCTGAGTTGTTTCTTTTTCAGCTCTCTTTGTCCTTCAGTCGAGATTGTGTGTCTTTATCAAGAAATAAAAACTTGCCCCCCTGTTCTTTCTCATTCTCAGCTTATTTTATTTTTTAGTTAAGAAAATTCCACTTGAATAGATTTCCCTCATCTTTCCTCACTATTGGTTGCAATCAAACTGTTCAAACCCTGATAATTTCACCAGAACACCCTCTTTCTTCCACAATTATTTAAAATATCAATTGTATATTTTTTCATTTTTATAGTATAGTGTTTTTTTTTTTTTTACTGGATATATTATTCCAATTAGTTATGATCAGTAATAGGCAGAGCACTTAGTGTTGGGTAGAATCCTTAAAAAACACAAATCCTATCAGAATCTATCAGATTTAGCTGCAAAGATCTATAATCTGAAGTATTACAAAGTCTAATTTAAGCAAAGCAAAAACCAATAGTATAAAGAAGGCACAACTGCAATAACTCATCATAAAGTGTGATCTTCCTTATAGCTATCAACAGATACAGTCAGATATAATAAATAACTAAAGTAACAGAATGAAAACTTTTTTTTTTTCAAAAAAGTTTAAGAATTACATTTTGGTTGTTCATTCATTTTTTCAAATTTAAAACCAGGATTTAAAGAAGATTCACATTAGATTTAACATGAAATTATTAGATCATAAGTAGCCCAAACCCTTGTTTCTCACAGTAGCAAAATATCAAAATCAAACATTTTGATATTATTGGCACAGGGTATGTCAATATAAAAATAAATTTTTTCCTCTTCTCTTCCACTGACTCTTTCATGTCTTCCACACATTTTCCTGCTTCTAATCTGGATTTAAATATTCTTCCATTCTTATTGCATGTCAGGGGTAGAAACATATGCCCACAGTTCTCTCAGATTTCAGTTACTACAAAAAAAAAAAAAAAAAAAAAAAAAAAAAAAAAAAAAGCAAAAAAATAAAAAAAACCCAAAAAACAAAGCAGCAGTTCACAGTTTACAGGTAAAAACCTCAATTGTCTAATTTCGGTCAATTTAAATCTACTTTCAGCTTTCTAGCTTTCTCTGCAAATGGCATACATCAAACCAAAAATTGCATTTAATGTAAGAATGGTCACAGTTATTACTCACAATATTATACTGTGGGCAGAATTGAAGAGCCACTGCCTAAAGATTACTTTTATTCCAGTCCTATAGTTTAAAAAGAAAAACAACTTAGAAGTTAAAGGTGTTTACAGAGCAAATATACACCAGAGGTACTGGACATTGAGTGAGACCAAGCACTGCAGTCTTGAAGCCCACCAGTTCGCCAACAAAACATTAAGGTCAAAGTCAGCTCAGGAATGAGGTCAGATTTTTATATTCTCCTGCCTTTACAGGCCAGAGGAGACCTGGGCCTTCCACTTTCATGGCATAACTGGGCTGGATACACCTCTGCTTCAGGGCACTAGACTCAAGCTTACTACTGTTCCTTTCTCCCTAACTCTGCAGACAATAAATCATGTCAGAATTCTCATTTGTAAGCTATTGCTTTTTAAAGTATTTCCCATAAGTTTCTATACAACTAGCTCCATGGAAAAAGGTTTTTAAATTTTTAGCTCATCTTTTCATGTGCTTAGCATTAATGGTTTTTCTGGTATAGGTTTCAAGGAACTGAGATTCAGGCAAATGGTAGTTGAGAATGATTTATATCCTAGGGCATATAAAAAAAACAAACTGTTTTCCTATGCTAATCAAACTGTCTTCAAATCTTGTCTTCAGCATGAAATTTTTGGAGGCAAAAAAAGAAGTGTTTCCTATCTAATGCAAGTATTTTGCACAGAGGAGCACTCCAATTCCTTTGTCTCCCATAAAATACACTTTAATACTCAGTAGCACAGTAATTTAGATCAGAAAAAATTGTTTGCATATGTAGTTCCCTTTATGTCAAAGTCCTGTGCTGCATAATTTAATAATATGACAAGTAGGAAATATTTCACCACAAATATAATCAATAAGATTCCCTATATTACCTTACCATGAACACTTGTGAATGAAAGTATTCAAACCTGCTTATTTTAAAAATAAAGGCCGATAGGTTTGAAGAGGAAATTGTCAAGTACAAGACAGTATCACAGGTCTGTAGAAACACCTCTGCCCCTGAAGATAGAGATAAGGAAAAGAAAATAATTAAATCTCTTTTAACAATGACTCAGGTTATCTATTCCAGTTTCCTCTGGGTATTCACTATTACAAAGCAGGGTTTCTTTCTATTCAAGAAGTGTTGAAGCATGAAAACTTCTAACCTTTTCTTATTGTTTCATTTTGGTAGAAGCCAGAATGGTTATCTAAAGATTCTGATCAATCTATTTGAAAACATACTCACTTCATGAAGCTGTTAGTAAAGAAATAACTTACCTCTTCCTGATCAGTGAAATTTGACTTTACATTTTTCCATCATAATGATTTTTTTCTTTTTAAATAGATTACTCATTAAATAAGTCTAATCAGTTCATTTTCTATTATTGCATATTTACTTCTTTAACAATTATTAATAAAAGATTTCTTGAGGCTACTTCTCTCCAGACACCATAAATAAATTAACCAATTTCAGAAGAACATGAAAGTTGATTTCATGTCTTAGTGTCTTGAGTATTTATCTTCAAGAAAGTTATTTGACCAGAAGTAAAAGAAATCTACATTTAAAAGAATTTTTTTACACTACATCTGAAAAAATGCAATCAGAACCAGCCTTATTTCTTACCAGTGGCTGACTTTTCTGCTAAATAGACTCCTGATTTCTCTGCTTCATTGACAGCAGAATATTCACTGATATAGAGAACTGTTTCTGTGAATAATGTCATTTAATTCCTTACACAAATTCCATCTTGTCTTCTAACCACAAGATATACTTTAGTGCATGATTTTCATAGGCATTCAAATTAATGAATCCAAGACTGGGAAGAAGAGAACCAATGCAGGTCAAGAATTTACATTTAAAAAAATACATATGTTGGTAGTGATCACATCTGGTAAAAACCACTGCATTGGAAAGAAGAAACAACATCTGAAAATTTCAACAAGTATGAGCATAAATCAAATAGAGATCTAGAAGGACTACCAGAATGCACTGTTGTTCAAGAAAGACTGTGTAAAATTCTGGGTTTTAGTATGTATAAGTTTTTTTCAAACCATTTTAATGACAGCTTCAGGTGTATTGAAAGGAGAGGTTTCTTTACAAGGATGTTCTGTAAAAGTCAGTGTATACTGGTGAAAAAGGTTGGTCAGAGTACTTAAAATTAAGAAACCCGCTAAGTAGTCCAAAATATTTGTTTACCATCTGTTTACAAGAGTATCTTTGCTTTACTGGGAGCAAAATTTGCTTGCATAAGGAGTGATACTACACAGCAAAGAGGTACAGCAGAGAAGATGACACACCACCAATCACTATTGTGTTATGACCTAAATACATTATCTTTAAAATAATATACTCATAAATATGAGTAGAGTAATTTAAAAGCAGTTATCCAAACATTTATTTTTAAAAAGGTCTCACAGTAGCAAAGGTTTCAGTCTCTATTATAATTTTCAGTCTACTTTATTATCCCAAGACAAAGATGCCATATAATTAAATTAACTGTGACTTCGCAACTAATTTTCAGATTTTAAAAAACCATATGGTACCTTTCATGAGACATTTAATCTGCTATCCATTAAAAACTTTGACCCCACAAGTACTTTCCTCAGTTCAATTAAAAATCTATTAGAATATTAGTTCATGCATCAGTGTCATGTAATCATCACTACTCAACACAAGACAAATATAATGAGTGAGAAATGAATAAACCTTAGCATTAATTTCAATAATATAGTGTGAAGTCTTTGAAGTGAATGCTTTACACTTTCTTTTATTCAGATTTCAGATGTTTTTCATTATTTGCATCTTTCAGAGAAGGCATCTGTTCCATACCCTCACCAGTGAGTACCAAAAACTCACAAGCCTGTAGGAAAACACAGGTAAATATTAGGAGCTAGACACTATGCTGGACTAGAGAGGAAATGTGGAATGCTCCTATATGTGTTTACACCACCACTTTGATTTGATCCCTTATTTCTTCTTATCTGCCATTTTCAAACTGTCCAGGGGCTAACTATACCGGGTTTGATACTCTCCCCCTCTGTGTGCCATCTCCCATGTCATTGCTCCATGGCCACCACTCAAGAATATATATTTGATTTCATAATATCGCTTAGAAGTCAATTATAAGATAATTAAATTATATCTTATAATAAGAGACTAAGAATCCAAAAAGAACCAATCAAAAAAACCAGGCATTTTTGCCAGTTAGGTGTATATTATGCCTTACAGTGCCTATCAGTATATAATCAATATATATGCCTTATATTTGCCTATCAGCAAACATAGGGCAACGAAGGATGGTGACAGAAAGGATCTCTGTCAGAAGCCTCCAGACCGGGACAAATAGAGGCTGCACTTCCCAACAAACCTGCAAGGGACAGAAAAGAGAGCAAGGCTTACGGGAGATGCAGCGTGGGAGAGTAGGAAACCTTGACCTTTTCTTTCTTGCCTCCTTCACCATCATACTTTGAGTTATCTCCTCTCTTTTGTTGTGGCACATTGTTATAAATCTTCACTGCTAATTTATGATTAGTTTCTTAATAACCTTGCTTCGTCTCCTCTTTCTCCTCACTCATCATTACTACTTTTTGATACCTCCTTATTCATGCACAGAGGAGTTTTTTTAGGATCATTACTTCCCTGATTCCCTTCAAAAGAAATTCCATTGCCCTGCGGCATGCAAGTTTCAGCTTCAGTATTCCCCTTTCCACCATTTTTATTTTCACTTCAGGGGCCCAAACAGTCTAACAAGCCTTGTAGCTTCTCTCGTTGTATGTACAACTTCTCAAATCTCATCTAGAGAGCTAAAAACTATAAAGTTTTATAGAATGATGAAGTTTAAAACTTGCATCTTTAATGTGTCTCAGACTCAATAACCTGCAAGTAAAAAAAAACTTTTTAAAAAAAATTTATCTTCTGTGTAAATGTAAAACTACTTCCCAGATTTACATTTAGACAGTGAGTGTTACTCAAAGTGCCATACCATGCCTGATATCTGTACTTCCAATCTAGATAACATTTGGAGGATGTAAATAATTATACCACACAGAAAGGGATTTGAACACTCTGAGCACTTACCAAAAAACAGTTTAAAGTGTTTCAAAAACAATTTACAGTGACCAGCCATAGAAATTTCCAGAACTAACACTGATTTTATGATTATTTCTATGGAGTTAATATGAACTTTAAAAACATTTTTTTTAGAGTACAGTTGTGCTACAGCTAGTTTGCATGAGACAGTTCTGCCATTTTCCATTCAGCTTTCTGTAATAAATTTCAGTGTATTTATCTGAAAAAAGATGTTTCCACTGATTTAAAAGGTTATGACAAACACATATCAAAGACAAGGTTCAGAACACTGCAGTATTTGTTAACTCTCCATAATATCCATCAGAAATGTCCCTTTTTAAGAGCTCTATAATACAAGAAAGAACAGTGAGATTTTTTAATAGAAAATACAGGGAGTTTTTTCATAGAAACTATGTTCTAATTTACTGTTATTTTGAACTGTATACTTTTAAGAGTGCATAGGAAAGATAAAGTCCAGCCAAGAAACAAAACAAAAAACAAAAAACAAAAAAAAAAAAAAAAAAAAAGGAAATAGAGCGAGCACCTGTACATAACTCTATATAAAGCAAAATGAATGGCAATAGAGATGCTCTTCTTAAGGTTTGTTTTTTATTCCTGCTGTGTATAAACTTTTATGAAGAGACTTATCATAATTAGGCACCAGACTGTAAAGAAAATGTTAATAAGTTAGATTGATAAATTATTATCAGGTGAAATATCATCTAATACATGGAAAACTTCCATTTCTTCAAATTTTCTTCAGATAGTACGTTTCAAAAACAAATAAAAAAACCATAATTTGCCAAAACAATATGCATAAAGCATTGTATAATTTTACTTTTAATACAAAAAAATAACATGCATAAGAAGTGCAACTGCACTTTTGCGCATTATGAAGAATTTCTATTTAGTACAGCAATGCTATTTAGGATTTTTTTCATTGAAATACTTGGAACAAACCCCAAAAACATGCAAAGTTACCCAATGTCAGTCTGTATTAACACTTACTTTCCTTCAAAAGTTGTAACACTGTAGTTTTTGCCAATAACCAAGCTCCTGCTATTTTTATCATAGGGAAAACAAAATAAATCTGGTTTGAATTGTTTTTTAAAATGTTTTGTACTTCTTGCTCTAACTAATGCTAGTGGCAATGCTCAGCATCCTGAAAGATATCACGAGTTCTGTAAGTTGAATATATATTATGCCTCCAAGAATTGTCAAGAGGTAGCTAATATATTCTAAAAATATCATTAAAATAAACAGAATATTAGAGAAATAGCTGATAAACATTTCAGTAGAAGCCTCATTACAAAATATAGTGTGAATTGAATATAAAAGAAGTGCAAAACTGGGTGTAAAATACTGATTTTTTTTATCTTCCAGTCTAGTTGAGGAATACTTGTTTGGTCCCAGTATTATTATATATTAAGTTAAAAGGTAGCATTTCCTTATAACTGCCTTGCAAAGGGTCACAGGATAGATGATTCTGAAAAATTAGGAACAAAAGGAATATTAAAATTGAGAGAGCAAAATTGGAAGGCAGGGAGGACAAAACCACATTTAGTTCTGGCAAGTATCTGCAGCCAGAAAGGAGCCACTGCCAACTGGCCATCAGCTGTGGGTGGCAATATGTTCTAGCAACTGTTCTGAGTGGTTTCATCCCAAAACAGTGTCCTCTCTCTCTGAAAAGGTGCTTGTCTTGGAAAGAATCATATGCACCCATCCACAAAAGTCTAATCATTTAGGGAAACTTACATTTTAGGGAACCAGATGAAATTAAAAGAGTCAGGAATTCAGGAATTAAAGGCAACCAGAGAAATTTGTGTGCCTGGAGCAAACTTACTAGCTCTCACTTGAAAGGTTTCCATGATAATTCCAAAGTTTCCCACAGCTTTTTACCAGAATAGCATTCAACATGACCACACAGTTTCTAAACAGAAGCTGGGGTATGATTCCATAGATGGTGTGAACAAGGTCAACTACATTATTTTCAATGTGATTTCCAGCTAGGAGTGTTTTCAAGGAAAGAGAAGCTTACTTATTATTATCAAGTATGGTACATGCCTGAAAAAAAACATGAGAAAAAGGGTTTGTAGACACTGAAGAACACTCAATCAAAAAAGAAATATATAGATCAATAATTATTTGATAGCACTCTAGAATTGTTCATGGACTTTATCTTAAAATTGCCTCTGTTATACTGCATAAAATTTACTTATTTACGTGCTCTATACATCTCTTAACAGTAGTATTCAGGAACAGTTTTTCAAAAGCACAGAAATGCCTATAAACATCCAATTTTCTAGAGTCCTTTGAAATTGTGTTTTTAAATCCTCTCGCAGTTTTGATATCTGTTGTTCACTGCAGGATTTAGGTACTACAAAAAGCATCTGACCTCTTGATAAAGCATCTTCAAACAATCAGTAGTCAAAGTTAGTCAACAATGCATATTCGTTTTTTGAACCCATAGTCTTCCAACATACAGAAAAAAAAATGAAGATTTCTAGGGCAATCATAATTATTTCCACTTCTCAATTGTTCTCAGATCTATTCATTGGCAACCTCCCTACTTTTGTTCTTTATTTCTTTAAGAAACACTGGAATACACCAGGCTGAGGACATCAAGCGCTACTTTTTTGTAGTGTTTGAAGTCATTGTGCTGGTATTGCATGTAAGATAAAATTGTCCTTACTTTTTGTAAGGGTCTGGGCTTGTCTTTCAAGGGGACTCAAATGGTTTATCTTCAGAGAAAACAGCTATTTTTAAAGAGAATTAGCATATTGAGTACTGAGGACTTCAGGAATTCTGGTCAATTTGCAGAAGTGGAACACCTTCAATCCCACATGTCAGATTTAAAGAAAAAAATCTGGTATAAAAGAAAGAGCCTACTCCAGTTAAGAAAAATCAGTTCTTTATGATTATGAACTGACCAAGGGTTCCTTGGGTCACCTCTGCAATCACAGCCTCTGAAGAAGTTCTATTTCTGTCTCTTGCTCAAATCTCTCTGCTTGTCATGTAGTTTCAGAAGCACCTTTGATACGAGCCACAGAACAATCTTAAACAATTGTTGTTTCTTTTCCATGTCACCTGTTTAAGACTGCCCCAGATTATTAAATTGAAAGGGGAAAACATGAAGGGGGGGGAATATTGCCTTCTTCCTTGTCCAGTTATGGAATTTCTAGAAAAGCAGAGCAAGAGTTCAATAAGATTTCTCTCTGCACACAAAAGTGCTTGCAGCCCACTAATAAAAATAATATTGTTCAACTAGAAGAAAAAAAGAAAAGTATTTGCAAATGAATGATCTATTTAGAACTTTTGTATCATTTGCCCCAGACCTTGATTACCCAAGTGCTCTATTTTGCAACCATATCTGTAAAGCACAAAGAAGGGAAAAAAGAGATATGGTATATTTTTCTTCAATTTTTCAACTCAAGTGTTCTCCAGAGGTTACACAAATTGGAGGTATAAAGTCTTGGATTTTAGAGGTATATAGTGTGTGGCTGTTCCTTACTGCAGGAAACCTCAAATGTTCTTTGTCTACTTAGCAACATCCACTTTTTAGAAAAAGTGGAGAGCAGAATATGATCTGCTGAAAAAGAAAAAAAAAAAAAAAAAAAAAAATTTTGATATCTGTAAGATAGCACTCCGTACTTATAGTGAGAGATTGAAGTAGTTTGAATCTTCCACCACAGAAGATTCCAAAGCTTTATAGACAAAGCTAGCAGAAATGGCTTTCTTCTGAATTTATACTTTTAATAACAGTGCACATGCTTGAAAAATCTGCAAGATGCACTTTGTTGGTAAAAATGCCTCTGCAGGACTAATTCTTTCTGTGTGACCTCTAGTTCTGATGCACCTCTGCACTGCAATAATCTCTTTTATTTTCATTTTTCCCCACCACACCCCTCAGCTGCTGACTCAGGAAGGCACCATTACTTCAATTACATGCTGGAGATGTTTTCAAGTCTCATCTCTTTCCCTTCACATATGTAGGAATAAGACAAAAAGAAGTACTTAAAAAGAAAGCAATCATTTTTTACTCTAAGGATGGCCCTGAATGTATTTATATCTTAAGCCTCAGTCTGGACATGCTCTTCCTTCCCCCCTCCCATGAGATATGTATTAGTTTGCTGTATGCTTCATTTGTGAGAAGGAAAGAAAATACCAATTCTGCCAATGTGATACTATCCAAAGCATGCAAGGTATTTATTTTTTTTATATAGCATTCATCCAACTTATCTCCACTTCCCAGCCAGACCAGGAGGCTATCAGCAACCTTCATAAGTCCCTTGTCTTAAAACAAAACTGTCTTTCTCCTCTGGTTTGTCTGGGTATTTTTTATACTTCTCCCTTGGACCATTTCCCAGGCTCATGCATTCTTTCTGCATTGGTCCAGTTAATTACTTATATTTGATGGCCACCTCTGCGAGCCCTATTACTTATTGCCACTTGTGAACTGCTGTAAATGGGGGGTGTTTGTCACTTCCACCAAGGTCACAGCCAGCCCTGTTATCATGTGGTTGCCCTCCCTATCTGCAATATTGATGATGGTGGGGTGTGAAGCATTTTCATCTCACGCTGACCCCATACGAGCGAGCACCGTGCGTTCACCTTAGGTTGCTTCTGCTGAGTAAGCCTTTAGTTCTCAGCAGCCACTGCTGCAAATGTTAACTGTAAGTCATTGAGGGGAGCTCGGAAGCAACATAAAAATTCAGTTGCTGCAGCTTTTGTGGCTTGAAAGGTGACATTGGTCATTTTTTCCCTCAAGCTTTTGCTGCTTACTGCTAATCTTTTCCATCCACTGGTACTTGAATGTGGGAGTAAAATTAATGTGTCTTGTTCTTTAATGACAAATATGACACTATTTTATTTTTAATTTAGAAGGACATTTCTAACTTTCATATTCTAGACATTAGCCTCTTTAAATTCTCAGGATCCTGATTACCAGAGTGCCCCTTTGTTTATCAATAATATTTACAGCTATATTAAGAGTTTATAGTAAACAGTTCCAGAGATTTGACTCCAGATGGACTTACATACTTGCACCTGCTTTCATCCTCTCCTGCTGCTGTATTTTAGCAATCCCTTATTTACCCTTTGTTTTTTCTACCTCCATCTGTTTTGCACCCTATCCCCCTTCCCAAAACTGGCATACTCCATCTGTCTGTAAACCTTCTTGCTTTTATCAAACATAGTGTCTTTCTCAAGAAGGATGATGAGTGTATAAGACTGCATATTTTTATTGATCCTTGATATTAGCAAGACAGCAGGCTGAATAAGACCATTAATAATTTCTCTGAACAAAAAATGAGAGGAGTCAACTCTCATTCAAGCTGTAGACACCTTTCAGCTCAAAGGCATTTTAGCCAAGCAAACACCTTGTCTTGAGTTCAAAACCTCTGTCAATGCTTCTACCAGTGGCTGACATGACTGGTGGCACTGGGCCAGTCACCAAGCTTCCTCAAGCCTCAGTCTTCCCATTTGAAAATGGAAAAAATCCCCAACTCTAAATTCCTGCTTTGAAATTTTTCCATAGCTATTTAGGAAACAAGCAAGCAAGCAAACAAACCCACCCAAAAAAACCCACCAAACCAAATCAGCCCCATGAACAGTTTCCATTCAAAGTTGTAGCATGCAACTTGTAACCTCAGACAACTTCCCTTTTCTCTAAGGTGTGAGGTCCTTTAATCAGCAGACCACTTGAATTTGTTTCAGGAACCATTAGCACACTAGTAAAACTAAATAAAAAATTAAGAATCCACACTCCTAAGAAAAAGATTTCAAGCCATATTTATAGAAAAATGCACAACTGTCTTTAAATAAGGCTATAGGAAAAATGTCAAAAACAAAGACAAATAAGAAATCAGGTTTCTCCAAATTGCAATTTTATGCACAGGTCAGTGGCTTTTGATCTGTACTCCAGAAGATATTATGGCACAAGATCTACAAAGTGAACTCAAATCAAGGGTACACATTCTATCTAAAAAGCAATATTGAGAAGTTCACCAGTATAAACAGCCTAAAATGACATTTAATGTGTCTATGGTCATTCAGAAAATATTAGACAGCACTTCAAAAGTTCTAGGAGAAACACATTATTAAAAGCCACTTGAAAAAATAGCTGGTACAATGCTTTCCCCAAAATTCAATCATTGTCTAATCTAATACTCCACTTAGTTTGAATAGAAGCTCAAAAGCAAAGCTATCTATCTTAAAAATATAATTTGTTCATTATTCTGATCACTACAGAGAGATATTATTGGATCATTTAATCTGCAGTAGTAAAAACAATCCATTTAATTAAGAAATAAGGAAGAACAAAAAGGAAAGAAAAGATCACATACTAGTGAGCAAAAGCAGGTCCAGCAACGAATAATAGTAATAAACTCACCATTTAGACTTAGAGTGATGGGAGGTAGAGAGGATTTGGGATCAAACTCTGAAGGACACTGACTTGGACAGTCTGTATCTATTCAGATAAAAGGACTAGCTACTGAAATATAAATTAACTTTATGATTAGCAAACAGAGGATATTGGCAGATATAGGCACATCTGTGCCATAAAGAAAATGGTCTTGGAAACCTTGGTCACTTTATTAAGTCAAAACTCAGTCTTTTAAATAACTTAGAAAATGTATTTAATTCTCTACTATTTTGTTTCTTGCACATGTAATCAAGTAGACAAAAGGCAACATTTAGACTAATTCAGGCTGATTTAGAACAGCCCTGCCTATCCAAAATTCCAGCTCTGGCAGCAAAGGGAGCAGTGTACTGAAGAAATACTGTTGCACATAAACTAAAATGTCATGTGTGCAAACATGATAAGTACTTATAACTCACACCTACAAGGAAGAGCACTAACCACAAAATAGCCAGGTTATAATTTTAAAAGTTAGCTAATTTGTGTTTCCCAATAACTACTTCTAATTCAATGTTACTCTTTTTTTATTAGACATTAGGCAGAGAGGATAAATACAATGATGGAACTCAGTCCAAAAACCAGATAGTACTGTATCTTTCTACAAGGTAGAGGAAAAAAAATATTCTTTACATATTTGCCTATATCAAGACAACAACCCAATAAAATCTGATAACATACTCAAATTTCAACCTTTAATCAATCTTAGTCTTATTCACAAAAAACATTTAGATTTATCATCTCAAACGATCATAAGTATATATTGGTAAATCTCCAATACCACTTGACTTTCACACCATCTGTGATTAAAAAAGGCACATTCCAACCCACATTACTTTTATAAGATATCAAACAATCTATCAGTGTGGACATATTATGAGTGACAAGGGTAATCAGATCACCAAAAATTTATAGAAGTTGTTTTGTGTCATTATTTGAAGATCTATTTGTTAATATGAGAGGCTTTTCTTTCAGCTTAGTTGTCTCAGTGCACTCTATTTCCTCAAGGGAGGTAAAAATGAAGGCATTCCCCCATAACTCCTAACAGTGAGTTTGAATGAATTCTACCATCCTTGAGGTTATGCTGAACTTGCCCTCTTTGTAATTTGTTTTCCTTTCTTGTCAATTATGTGTGCATTCTATCTGTATCTTCAACCAGAGACAAATTGCTTAGTTAAATATAATTATTATTTAATTAGCTTTTTTTATGTTTTCTGCTTTACTTAATGAGACACAAGGTTACAAATTTAGTCCTTGTTACTTTCCTCTTACAAGGTGACATAAGCAGAATATAATTGACCAGATCTGGAACCAGTATAAATAAACTCTACTGAACAAAAAACCAGTTTACATCAGCTACATCAAGGCTCTTAACATAAAAGAAATTTATCTATAACAAGATGACACATTTAATTGCCCATACTATAGCAGAATGTGTATTATCACATAAAATTAAGATTATTGCTCAATCCAGTAAAAGAAAAATTCTATAAACAGTGTTTTGCAGGATTAGAGTTCATCCTATTCCTGATGAAGTAGTAATTCCTATTGGTTAATTGGATGTATAGACTGTTTCCCAAAGACATGCATGAGTCATTGTCTGGAACTTGTCCTTCTCAAGAAAATCATTAACACTTGCAGAGAAAATCATCTCTATCAGTTTTTCTTTCCCCAAATTAAAGATAGCCAGCTTGGCAAATGCTTAGAGTTGCTGTCAAAGGGTTTGACAGGCTAAATAGAGCTATAAACTGAGCGCCAAAACAAAAATGGATTGGAAGATTATAGCAACCTCACTAACAAGAGTGGAACTAGATTAGTCATATATCCTAACAATACATACAAATAATTTAAAGCAGGTAATTAGGGCTAAAGCTATAAACAATACAAGTCCTTTAATAAATAAAATTCCTTCTAACTCTTAATCTATTATTCCAGGAAAAAAGAATATATCTTCCAGTTTTATCCTTCCAGAAAGCAGAAGGATCTATAGTGCCCCCAAAGAGGTTCTGTTTCAGGTTGTTGGGAAAGTTTGAAGGCAAATAAAACACCATACAAGCAGCAGAGGTTATTGTAAGTGGCCTAAACAACATGAAAACAGGGCAATTCTCTCTCCTGGTGGATACCTGTCCTTAACTGCTTGCTCTGCACATTAATGACCTCATGATCACATGAAGGCAAACCTTTGTCAAACTCTTGTATTCCCACCTGTTTAGCAGCTATAGTAAACCCATTCCCTTTAATTTGTTCTTGTTTTTACTATAATTTGCTATATTCTCCCCACTGCCAATAACAGAGTGGGTCTTCCTCTTTCTGCTGCAAAATACTATCAGCAGCAATATCTGTAGCTATCTCCAGGAAAATTAGTGTTGATGTCCATCTTGGTTTTCTTCAAGTGGTTGCTGTTGCTCCAGATGTCCTGATGCGTGCTTACAATTACAATATAAAACTTGGTAATTTTGCATAGGGAAAAGAATTATCAAAATGCATAATTACAGCCCTTGTGGTCCTTATCCTCCTACACTGTTCTCTGGACTTCAGTTGTAGTGATCATGCCCTCTTAGCAACAAAGAGCCTGACGTTACTGTAGAGAAAACAACCCACAAGCCTCTATTTTCATCATTAAGACATTTATCTTATTGAAAGATAAGAGTACTCTAATTGCAAACCCACTCTAAAGACTGGTTTATGCACTTCAGCTAATACGTAATCACACAGAAAGCATACTACCTACTTCACCTCCATCTCTGCTGGTGCCTGAGAGGCAGATTCCCACTCAAGATTTACAGAAAAAGAACCTTTATCAGGAAAAGAAAATAGACTTTCAGGTAAACAAGCTCTTCAGATTTAAAACAGAGGAAATTTCAAAGCTGTCCATCTGAGTGATGTTTTCTGACTAGAGAGTAGAAAATGCTGTAGCAGAGAAAAAGTTTGTTATCTTTCAGAGAAGAAAATCCATACTGTCCATAACCATCAAATAGCAATTAAAATAGCAAACAAAAGAAAGGAGATAGAAATAATGAAATGGAAAGAACACATCAATGAGGCCAACTAGCAGCTCTGAGATTATTCACTACAACAAACTTTTTCAAAGTGTTGTCTCTCTATCCCTCCTGTGAACCAGTGGTCTATACCCAAATTGTCATTCTAAAGACATTAAAAACCCTCAGGAGACTGAGGAATCTTCAGCCTATTTTAGGGTTCTTGTCTCCTCTAAATGACGAGATCCAGCAGAAAATAGTCAAGAGTTCTCCCAGACTAATTTCTACCTCCAACAATCTTTCCAATCAGATGAAAAAGAATTCAACACATGTATTGTGAACAAGAGTTATTACTTGTTGATACTATCACTATCAAAGTAGCAGTTGTTCTAATCAGCCATCATAAATTAATTCTTAAGAACAGAGATAAAAAATACAAATAATATGTGACATCCCCTTAAACACCAGCATATCTTCTGAGAACAGTTGTGGTACCACTTAGCTACCTAAAAAGATTTTTAACTTGATTAGAGCAATATTCTTGGAAAATACCTCCAACGAACAATTCTTTTTCACCAAAATACAGCATTTGAAAACTTACAGCCTGTGCTAGAAGAATTTTCAATCTTAAAAGATATTTCCCAGAAACTCCTACCTTTCAAACAGCCCTTTTTATTACTAAACTCCCTGAATACATTGTATACATCAAACATGACCTGCTCACACCAAGGGGAAAAAACCCACAAATCTAGACACCCATGAGAGATGCAACTCACAGTGGAAAAAAATCATCCCATAGGCAGTCCACACCCTTTCCAAAATGAAAACCCATCCAAAAGCACCAACAGTGCTCCTCAGACAGTTTGTATGGATCAACAGCCTCACAGTGACCTTGCAAAGACAGTGGATGAAGGTCATGGGCATCCAGGGCAGAGCATTCATCCTGAGTCAGCTCCGACTCCCTTCTCCTCCCCACCAGGGAGGATCCCCAAAAGTCTGGGAAAGATGATCTAATTCACATAAAAACTACAAACTGGAATGCATAACACTAGAGGATAGCTACAGTCAGGAGCTCCAAAGTACTGCCTTTATGGAACACTCCGATTTCTCTCTGTTAACCATCAGCCTCCCAGAGGTGGTAGGGAATAAAAATTCACTGTCTAAGTCAGGAAATAGGCAAAGACATGGTTAACAACTCCTTATAGATGCCAATTATCTATTTTCCCATGGTCTAAGTAACACAGCTAATTAAGTTAGAATAATTGTTTTCAACTGGTATTTGGTTTTAATGATTGCTGTTTCTCTTTCAGACAGGAAGATCACATATCCCTACAAGCTGCAGATTTCCTTCCAGACTATGCTGGTTGGTCTAACATGCTACTTCCAGCCAAAATCTTGTAGAGCATAACAGCTACTGTAGTACTGCTGCTGCAAACAAATGCAACATAAATTTCAGGAACCTAACTGACCAGAAGATTTAAACTTCCAAACATACAGCAGTAAAAGAGGCAATTTTCAACCAAAAGGGAAATGAAAGCAAATATAAACTGTGAGTCATAGCTACTATGCTAGTGTGTTAACAGACTTGGAAGAATCAGATAGAAATGGATGAGATGGGAAAAGAGAGCAAAAGCAATTCTTTTTAGGTAGAAAAGACACATCAGCTAAAAGTAAACTGTTCAAGTAAAAAGCCCTATCAGAAGTTGGGGGGAAAAAAAGTTAGGAAGAAATAGGAGCGAATTAAAACCTAAAAGATAGAGGACACAAACAAAAGCCCATGTAACGAAGATTTATTTCATTACACTCCTACATTTTGTTGCATCCCTGGTACAAAATTAAAATGAAAGTTGTTACCTTAACTAAGGAAAATTATTAAGTTTATTTCTTAGGCCAGAGATATTTAAAGTCCTGTGGTTTAACAAAAGAAAATTCTGTCAAGCTCCTGAAATTATGCAGGTTCCCCTCAAAAAAACCTAACCAGCTACATTGGCTAGAATTACTTTCTCTGTTGCTGTCTTTGCCCCTTTTCTAACCATTACATACACTGGTTATCTTGTCAGTACCAGCTCTGCAGTATTACCAGAAAAATTCTCACAACAGTCAATTTCTAAGTAGGACAGATTCAGCCTAAATGAAGACAGTTATATACTCCCTTCGCTCAGACCACTACACCCATTAAGATCTCATTAGTCAGCCAATTGCCTCATCCTACTTAATATATTAAAGAAATAAGTGGGCCATAAAATCCTCATCACCATGCATTTGGATCAGTACATCTCTGCAATAGTGTAGTTCACACCCTCAGATGAATAAGAGCTCAAACTTCACTGTGCCTGTTGAGGAGAAGTCCATTAAATCAAGGTCATTCTGGTTCAAAATTATAATTTTGGGGTCCATCAAATTGGGTTATATCATATTTCCAGACCTTTGAGGTAACTCTGTATCCATGGAAACAAAAAACATGCAATAGAAGGACAAGGGCAAAATGTATCCAAATCCCAACAATGTGCATGTATGCATAAATAATCATAGAACAGGTTCAGGACAAATCCCTGTCTTAATGGCAATTAGAAGTCTTAAATAGCTCACCTGAGCCCCCCAAAATCAAAACTGACAAATTTAGTACATCTTTTTTACATCTCCTTTCCTTCTTCCCTTGTTTGGTCCTTATTTCAGGAAAATTCTAAGCTATAAAGCCAAAATTTTGAATCTTGAGCAAAGACCACTCTATATCTTGTACCTTGGGTATCAATCTGTTTTTCATAAAGGTGCATATACCTAAAAACTTGCACACCACTAGAGCAATGACGTGCTGAAAAGGGCTGAGGTTTATATATTTCAAAGAGAATCACTGATGAAAATTAATTCTCTGCCTGTATTTTAGGCAGAGCAGAAATTCACACACTTTACCAGCCTGACCTTCGCATTAATCTATTCCAGATGCCTCAGAGGAAGGAAGAGGGAGTCCTAACACACACAGTGGATTAGCAGCACAACAAAAAAGGCAAAGTAGAGGCAGGATGAAAAATAAAAGCCAGCAAGATGAACCACATTGAGGAAAAAAAAAAAAAAAAAAATGGAGAGGCAGCTTTTAAAAGCAAAGATAAGTACACTGAAAACCCTACCTTTTTCAGAACTAAAAGGTCCCTTCTGGGAGCTTCTTTATACCTTTCTACAAGTACTTCAGAAAGCCAATTTAGCATAAAAATGGACACTGCAACCAAAACAATTAAATGTTAAGATTGCTTTTCATACAGACTAAAACTAAAACCACACTATTATTAATGTCCTAAAATTATTGAAAAGCATTCAATTTTTAACTAAAAAAACCTGTACCAATCAAAATGGAAAGAGAAAGCTATAGTTACCCAAGAGAAACCATCTATAGCGACCCTAATAGAAACATTCTAGCCATCAAAAACCAAGCAATGTGGGGAGTCTTTTCAATCAACGAGGATGTTAACAAATATCAAATCTTTCAGATCCCTTGTAAGAGTCAGATAATTTTGTTTGTTAGCCTTGGTTTTTTTTTTTTTTTTTTTTTCCATGCAACGAGGTCAATATCACAATAACCCTTCAGGATAAAAATATTTAAAGAACTACTCTTTAACAGTCTGAGAGTGTCGCTAACACGTGATGGCTCAGCAGCAAAGGGCATTAACACTTTCCAAAAGTGCCAGCAGCTGCTTCAGAGCATTCTGACCACCTGCTGTTCTTCAGGACAAGAGCTTCCAGAACAGAAATAAACACAGTCATCCCACAGAATGTGGAGAAACATTTACCTTCCAGAAAGTTCATGCACATCACAAATTTTTCCAGGTTTTAGCCTTTAAAAAAAAAAAAACACAGAACAACAAAGCAAAAACAAAACCAAAACAGCAACCTACGCCACAGCATATTCCTAACTTCAGAAATAAATAGTTCAAATTTTAAGGCATGCTCTGTTTTCTACTGGATAGACTTAATTTTCTCCCTGGTAGCTGGTAGAGAGCTGGGTTTTGGATTCAGTGGGAGAATAATGTTGATCACACACTGATGGTTTGGTTGGTGCTGAGCAGTGTTTGCCCTAAGTCAAGAACTGCTCCATGTCTCAGGTTCTGCCTGTGAGGAGGGACACAAAGATTTGGGAAGGAGCATGGCCAGGACAGCTGGCCTGAACTGGGTTCCATACCAGGGAACATCATCTCCAGTACACAAAGTGGGGGAGAACTGGCTGTGAGGGGCTAATCACTGCCCAAGGACAGGCTGGGCATCTGTCAGTGGGTGGTGAGCAGGTGTATTGTGCACCACTTGTCTTTATTGCACTTTAGCTCTCCCCCCCCCTCTCCTTTTTATTACTATTATAATCATTAGTATTTTTATTGAACTAGTCTTCTTATCTCAACTCACAAATGCTCCTTTTTTTGGGGGCTTTTGTTTGGTTGATTTTCCCCGATTCTCTTCCTGACCCCAACAACAGGAGGGAGAGAGGGAGGAAGTGGCTGTGTGGTATCTCATTGCTGGCTGGGGTTAAACCACAATGAGGCCTTAGTCTCCTCTTCTATGATTTTAACATTTAACTGAATGTGATTTAAAATTATAAATTTACCAATAGTCATTTAAAAAGTTGAGAGCAGTTCAGATTTAACAAAGCCCAATGGCTTTCAGCAAACAGATTTTTCTATTAAAAGTCTGTTATAGATCTAAATTGTTTACAAAGCCTCAGCAAATAAGTTTGAGTTTATGCTTTTTTTTTCTGATCAATAGCAATTCAAATCTCATCCTTCCAAGAATAAAAATGCCAAGCTTGGTTCTCTATTTATTTCATAAGATAACCAATTTTCTGTTTTAATCTGCAAAGCAATCACATCTGTTTTTTCAGATTTTAGAATCACACAAAGAACAGAGAGAAGAATTGTGTGCAACAGAGTGCACACAAGAAGAAAATAAGCCCTGCATTTAAACTGTGAATCCACTCAAACACAACAAGAGAAACCTGACCGGTTTAAAGATATGATTTACATTTCAAAACCATTACAAAATTAATTATTTTAAAAAGATTCCACCAACCAGATAAATAAAGCTCACTATATTAAGCATTCCCCTAAAAATTATTTTAACTGCTAGTAAAGATGTGATAAAACAAAAGAAGGACTGCAGCACTTGTAGGCTATACATTAGAGAATACCAGATGATCCTGACTAATAGCCTTTTCCTAGTGTACCTGTAAATGGGAGAATTTATAGAAATAGTTGAATTAACATTGCAATGGGAATTGTATCTCAGAATTTAACCATATTTCTGATAGTGCTATGATCTAGTAAATAAAGATCAAGGTCTCAAACAAAGTTTATCCCTGTCTCTGCCTTTGATGAACTCAAAAAAATCATTGAATCACTCTTCCATTTGGATCCCCAATGGAATAAAAGAATACAATTTCTATAAGTTTTTTCTGAAACTTCTGGTAAAAGATAGCTAAAGTTTTCCAATTAACACTGCACACACAGAAATCACAAGAGATTGCATTAAACTAATTGAACCAGTGTAAATTTCCATGTTTTAACCTTCTTTACACTTAAGAAATAGCTTATTCTTTCCAACTCAGCATAGGGGGTGACTTTTATTCCTGAGCTGCTTGAAGCAGGCAGGCCACAGCCAGAAGGCAACTCAGATTTTCAGAAATGCCCTAAACCACTGATGAGTACACAGCAAGGAGAGGTCATGAAAGCTTTTGCTAAGCCTGGGCTCACCACACCCACATCCTACACTCCCTGAAGGTCCCTCAAGTAGGCACCAGCCTCCGTGTCCCCAGGGCTTGTGGTGCCAGGCTTGCCCTGAGCTCAGAGTGAGGGACAAGAAGGTGCCCAACGCTCACGTCAGAGCATGCCCCTAACTGTGCTGCTCATTTAGAATCATGGAATGGCTTGATTTGGAAGGGGCCTTCAAGATCATCTAATTCCACCCCCTTGCCATGGGCAGGGACAATTTCCACTAGACCAAGTTGCTCAGAGCCCCATCAAACCTGTCCTGGCCTTGAGCACTTCAAGCAATGGGACCATCCACCAACTGCTCAGGGAAATCTGTTGCAGTGTCTGACTGTTCACAGAAAATGAAGATCTTGTTTATCTTCTAAGCCATCACCCAGTTTTTTTCACCTTATCCACGACCTTTCTGTATAATTTTTGCATTTCTCTGCCTTGGAGCAACAAGGAGAAGAGATCTGGACCTCACACCTTTCTTCTTCTTACCCTCACCTTCACCTCTCAACTCCTGGCAGCATCTGATTAAAAAAGGACAGAGAAACACAATACCAGCCACAACACACTTGTCTGGGAGGGTGCTGAACATTCACACTCCTGCCATGACAATGATGCTTGGCAGTTCTGCTCTGTATTTTGCATCTTCCTCTCAAACACTTCACAGTGCCACAGAAATGTGAGAGAACAGTTGCCACAGGGGTGGATGGATGGAGGGACTGCAGGAGCAACACAGATTCATATCGACAACTAAGCCCTCATGGCAGGCAGGCAGAAAGCTTCTTAAAAGCACAATCTTCTCATAATTGCCATTAGCCAAATCTCACAGGGTAAAAAACGCAAATTCTTAAGATCAAATCTTCTGGTTTTGCAGGTGTTTTATGGAGAGTTGTGTCACACAGTGCTATAGCTTATTTTGTTTCAATCTTATGGGCCACATTAAAATAAGTTATATGCATTAGTTTGAAAAATCTAAAGTCATTACTGCAGCTGACAGAGAAAACAAAGATGCTTTTGGTGGCCCATTAGATACTCTATTAAAATTTACAAGTCCTAACTTCTAAAGCAGCCTAAGTACTCTCACACTGAAATATTCTTTCTTCTTTTCAGCTCAAATAGATTTGTATTTATTTTGCCTTATAAAAAGATTTAAATTAATGTGAAAATATACAATATTATATTCAAAGTATAAGAAATAGTAATCAACTTCAATCTAAAACAAAATGTCTTGAAATCTTCATATTAAATTTATTTTATATCAGCTTATTTTTATTCACATTTCTAACATTTTTCTTGAAAAAAGCAATTGTATAAGACCAAACTCCAATTTTCCTTTGTGTAAGTATACACAAGTATATTTAGTCTTTGTATATAATAGTCTTAATATATAAGTGTTGCACATTATATATTTAGACTATTACAATGCAATAACACAGTAAAAACAATCCAAATCAATAGTTGCAATCAGTGTCTTACTGATTTGGCTGTTGTCCAAAGGAGGAAGCTATTCACTTACAGTACATTTTGGCTCCTACTACGCCCATGGGTAATGTACATAGAGAACAATATTTGCAAGAGCTAATACATTTTTTGAGGGAAAAAAAAACAAAACAAGCAAAATTCATACAAAATGGCATTTTTTCCATGTTTAAATGTCACCTTTAAAAAGAAAAACTTATATAACCTCCAAGATAGTGCAGTGATTTATTGATAATTTTTAGATCTAAATTTGAAGTAGAACAGAGTAAGAAACACTGCAAATATTTGCATTTAGGTCAAAAGGTTATACAAAAATTCTCTCTGATAAGTTACTAAAATAATCAAATGGTCTTTATAATAATTACCTAATATGTCATGCACATTCAAAACTCTGTCTCACAAAAGATTCGCTAAGAATGATTTCTGAAGGGAGATTGCAGAGGCAACACAATTCAAAGTCTCTCCTGACTGAGATGAAACTAAAAAATAAGCTTGGCTGAGGAAGAAAATTGGTCTGCTATCTATCCCTGATTTTAAACACTAAGTAGTTGAGTTCTTGTTATTTTTATAATTTCTCCACAAAAATAAGTGACAAACCAAATGCCAAATTATTGACAAGGAGGGTCCCAACATTCAATTTTAACCTATTTTTCAGGAACTATTAGCCTTTATTAGAATTGGTCAAAAGGTTATCACAAAATTAAAGCATGCAGCCCATCTAGGACTTAGAAAACACCATGGTCTTAACTAATGCCTTTTGTTGAACATTTTCTTTTTCGCTATAAGAAAAAAATCATAGCCAGGGTGACAGCAGTCCAAATCTGGACCACATTGTTATTTTCATTTTTAAGTTAATACATGATATGTGGTGAAATCCAGGAAAAGGCTGCAGATGCCCCATCCCTGGATACACTCAAGGAAAGGTCGGATGGGTCTCTGAGTGACCGGATCCAATCGAAGAAGTCCCTGCTCATCACAGGGGCAGTTAGACTGAATTACGTTTAAATGTGCCTGCCAACACAAACAATTCCATGAGTTTTTGTCCCATTCTCCTGACAGCATAATCTTAAAGGTAAAATTTAACTGAGAGGAGTGGGGATTTTTAAAATCAAATTGATAACACTTCCCATTTCTTAACTCTAGAAGCTCTACAATTGCTGAGACTGCATTTCAGTCATTCTTCAACATTGTTCTGGCTAGACATCATATACTGATATTCCACATTATATGAAAGCAAAACATATTTTCTTAACCCAGAGATCCCAATAACAACTAACACATTCTGTACACATCTACTTTCATTTAATTTCTCAAAAATAATAGCCTAGGTGATTTGTTCTCTCATTTTTTTTCCTCTCTCCAATAAATTCAATGGATAATCCTAGCAACAGTGCTAAGCACAGAAGTTGCAGAGGTAGAAAGAAAGAAAGAAAGAAAGAAAGAAGAGGGGTCCCTGTTAAGCCTGTTACACACTTCTCAAAAAAATTTGGAGGCCCAACATGTGACACACTTAAAATAAAGGCCATAAGAAACACTTGTGATTTGTTCCAGCTGACTGAGCACAAGATCACACTTGGTGATTCACTAGAATGGCAGTTTCTATGAACTCACTGAGAGGCAAACATCTGCTTCCACAACACCTGGAATTTGTTCTACTTCACAAACAGAGAACTGATGCAGCACAGTCAACACCGTGGCAGGTTTCAAAAGAATTAATTGTGCAATAAAGACAGAAATTCCATACATCTGACAGAAGTGACTAGCTCTTTCCAAGCATGTGATTAACAAATAGTGAAACTATACTTACACCCACACAAATGTTAAGAGTTGTCATGAAATGCTGCACTCCAAAGTGTTGCAAAACATGGTTTCCTTTGATTATGATATCTCAAGAGTTACTCTATTTCTTGCAAATAGCTTATTTTAGTCTCCTCTCTCTTCAAGTTTTCATAGGCACATTATGATAAGTAAAAAATATTTCATGGTGGAATGGATGCAGTCTTCCGTTGTTGTTGTTTTTCTATTACTTCTTTGAAACAGATGTTGTTTTTCTCAACAATTTAACCTCTAAGATTAAAAAAATACCCTCTCTAATAAATCTAGTAGGGTTTTCAAGTATAATTTAAATATTTGTCTCAAACTAGATAGTATGCTATTCATTCTTTTAAATAAGCTTATGTTGGCAATAAAATCAAGAAAGAAACGTGAATGGTGGTGCAATGCCTGAGGGAATATTAAATTCAGTTGTGAAACAAATTTTTTTCCCTTGTGAGTCTGAGATTAAAGACTTTTGGTTTTGGTACAATAGCCACAAGTAATACATACAAGTGACTTTTTTACTGCATGAGATTCTCCTCATGCACATCTCTTATTTCTTCAAGATAATTCAGATAATCAGCAAAGCAAAGACAACAGATCACATTGTTCTTGGTTTTAAACAGATAATCAATACTCTAAGGCAATAAAATTAAATGTTTGAGCTTTATTAAACTTGGGAGACTGCTGGTGAGTAGATGGAAAATAAAACAACATTAAAAGTCAATTAGCATAACCATTATAGCAAAATATTTGCTTTTTGTTCCACTGCAATACTGAATTATAAAATAAAATAAGTGAGCCTGTAAGCTCATTGTTATAGTCATGTGAGTATTATATATTTAACACCAACAAGAATAAAAATTTGTAATGCAAATGCAGACTGAGGCAATCTACATGAAAATCCAATAGAAGTTTGGTCATAACAATGAACTGAAATCAAACAAAGCCTAGCTCATTATGTTGCTTTGTTTCAGTTCTTTCAGGTTTCAGAAATTTGTAGGTGATTAGAGGCTGGTATGTGCCATGCACTCCTGAGCCATCCAAGTTATTAAGGAATGCAATACCCCACTAATGCATATTAATTGAAACTACTTAGTGTTCAGAAATAAACTGTGTGATTAAGCATTTTAATGGATTTAAGCAAAACATTTAACACTACAGGCTTGACTCTAGAAGCCTGCTGATCTCCGATAACTCCCAGATACATTGTTAAGTTTCTTCTTATAGTTGTTTACTGAAAAAATGTTTAAATCGCTGAAGTGAGCAAGTTCTACTAGCTTTTAAAACAGAAATTAAATCAACTGATGTAAAATTTTACAAAAAAAATAAAGGCAGCCAAAAAAAAAAAAGCTTCACTGTATATATTTAAAATATATCAGAGTACAAATTAAAGCTTTAATAAGTTTCAGTCTTTGCAAGTTTATTTCTGGTGTCTGTAAACTCAACAACTGAAGCCTGAGACTGACAAAGATTAATGTGTTCTAGTCAAGATTAGATGGGGAGCCCTTGTACCAAATATACTTCTGTATCTTATGTGTAAATCTAGCTTTTCAAAACGTCTGCCTCTCCAAGGGCTACTTTTATCCACACCCAGCTATCGTGCAATGCTACATAAATAATAACACATACAATCCACATGAAAAATATCTATGGAGGCCTTCGAGGAGCTGCCATGAGATGGTGGGTATAGAGGATATTATACCCCAGCTGCGATTCAGCTGATCTGACAGCAGTTGCAGCATTTTTGGCATGGAAAACAAATCACAGAATGGGTCAGGTTGGAAGGGACCACAATGGCTGTCTGGGACAATCTCCCTGCTCAAGCACGGTCAAGATGCTGCTTTTTCATTCCAGATGCTATTGCTGACACTTGGGGCAAGATATTAACCTTCCCACTCAAAACTAAAGCCATTTTCCCCCCCTAGATCCATTAAAATTTCATTTTATAGAATGAAATGAAGTTTTAGGTTTCAATTAGCTCAAAGAAAACATACATTCCAAGAACCGGAGAACCAATATAAAAACAGCAAAATAAGTTTTAGTGTTGTTTCACCAAGCAAAGGGAGTATCAGCATTGATAACAGTAATCTCCAGTTATACATCAAAATAGGACAGCTGTTCCTGTAAAATTCATTGTAAAACAGTGAAAACCTGATTTCCATAAAGGTTTTTCCTCCTCTGCCAAAATTTCTATTCAAATGGAGATTTCAGGTTCTATTGTAGACTTTTGTTTAACAGTTACTTCAAGGATTTCCCAGTTGCTTTATTCATCATTTCATCACCTCCAGCAACATTGACTCTACCTAATCTCTCTACCTGAAGCTTTTAAAATAGGCAGATATGATCTTCATTAAAATACATTTACCTTGCTGCTGAAAGCACCAGTAAAATTCAAATTAGAAAAAATTTCTTGAAAAAGAAGTTTTGCTAATTAAAATGTAAGAATTTTAGTATTCCTTTTTTATAATAGTGGATATGCCAATCATTAAGTCTAATTTTTCTTTTTCATTTAAATTATTTTAGTTTAGCTGCCAAAATTTTTGTATTCAGGTTTAACTTTAAGCATAAGTGCTATAATATCAAGGGTAGTATTAATTATACATATGTGCCTTATTTTAGTTGACCTAACTTCACTGGATCTGTGCATGTGAAGCAGGAAAGTGAGATAACTTTTCCAAGACTACTCACTGAGAAGATGGTAAAAATAATATTTTTACCTATTTATACAGGCAGAAGCTTCAAATTCAGCAAGTGTGTAGGAACTATATTTACATTACTTACAAAATAAATATAAACTTCATTGATCAAAATACTTCTATTAACATTTTTCTCTTAGGAGGCTCTACTAATTGAAGTCTTCAGTCATAGTTCTCCTACACACAACAGTTCCTGAATATCACCTACTTGTATGGCACTGCAGTGCTGTGATTACTCCCCATTTACTAACTTAGAGATCTGTCTCAAAACACAGAAAACTGTTATTTTTCCCCTCATATACAAAATACTTACTGCAGAAGCCATCATTAGGATTAGTGTTTTATCATTTGCTGTATCTGTGGGTTTAGAAAGGAAACTTGTTTGCATCTCAAGTATTACCATGGGTTTCACATCATGCTGCATTTCCTTCCTTGGTCTGGACATCATCATTCCTTACCTACTCAGACTCTGGGATTCAGCTTGTCAGTGCTCCTCACTGTTGAGTTTTCCTGCTGAAGCCCAGAGAGATCATGTTTGACTCTCAACAGCCATTATTCATCTCCTCAGCCTGTGCTCTCTCTCTGCTGCAGTGTGACCTCTGTGAGCAGGCAGTTCAACAGGCTCCCTGCCCACCACAGATCTCTCTCTCTAGACAGATTTTGGACTCTAAATTTTTTCCTCTTTTTCTCAATCCCCAAATATTATCCACTGCTTTGGATATCTCCATTTCTTCCCTAAAAATCAAGGGCTGCTTTCAGTCACTTTTAAAACCACATTGAAAATCACCTCACATGCAAACTGGGGTTTCAGTTCTTGATTTCCCAAGAAGTCCCTTCACCTTCCCAAGCTGTCAAGTCTCATCATCAGTACAAATTGCCAGCAGGAAAAGCAGGTTTGTTTGGGTTTTTTTATCAGGTTTTTTTTTTTTTTTTTTTTTTTTTTTTTGGTGGTGTCAGGGCTTAGGCAGTTCTCTTGCAAAGTGTCACTGAAGGAAGAGCTGTGTATTTGTCTGACTCATGAACAGGTGGGCACATCCTTACTACTGGAAGGTCTGCATGGGTAACATGCATTTCACAAAAGCAGAAAATGGGAGATACTACCACAGCTACAAAATCTGCTGCTTGGTTCCCACTTTCAGACAAGTTTACATGATAAAATTTCCCAGAAGCCTTCTAGGTGATGTATCTCTTTGCCTTTGGATCTCTGCACTAATCTACATGATTAAAAAAAAAATTAAAAAGACAAAATATGACAGTAAATGAAAGACAACAGAAAAATGATCACTGATTTTTTTATGGATTGTGTCTCATTTTCATGCTGTTTGTCTTCCATTCCCACTAGAAACAAAAACATGAGGTTCAACCTGAGCAAAAAGAAAGCAAAGAAATTTATATTCCTTTTCTAGAAACTACTATGAGAGGAAGGAAGAAGACATCAGAATAAGTGACTATATAGTGATAGCTTGTGAAAAAAGGCATTTTTTTTCTTTAAAATATCACTTGTAATTCATGTTCTGCCCAGCCTCAAAATCATCCAAACAACCTCAGTTATGCAGAAAAATTCAATCATCATTCTTCTACCAAAAATCAACTGTTAACAATAGCTTCAAATTTAGGCAAGCTGGTAAAATATATCCTCTAAGCTCAATGACCCAATCTCTACACATATCTGGAAGAAAGGGAGGCTTAACAAACAGTATTTAATTAAAGAGGAGAAAACAGCAGAACAAAAACACCATAATGTAGACATACACATAAGTATTTTTAAGAGTCATCTGAAATCATATTTGCATGAAGAATTTAAGGGTTTGTTTCTGCTTGGTATATCACTGAAATAAATACCTTGGCTCCATGTTACTACCCCCTAAATTTTAGTGAAAACACAAGAAATCTTTCTTCTTTTAGACTTATCCCTAAAATTAGACAAAACTTTGAGAACATACAGCCCCCATAAAAACATGGACTTCTCCATGTTAACCAAATGAAGTCTGGGTCGTCTCTCCAGAAGCATTAATTATTATCTAATTAATTATTCTCTAATACAGCACCCAATAACAACACCTAATGCTTCAGCACCAAGCACAGTCCAAACATTCTTACATGTTTGAGAGCATCAATGTCAAAAGAGTAGAGAAACAGATGTGGAAAGGAGACCATAACTTCATCTAATCCAATCAGCTGACATAGATTTAGAGACTGCTGATTTCTGGTGCTTTTCTGATAACCTTAACTGAGAAAAAAAAAAAAAAATCAGTATTCTTGATACTGCTTTAATAAAAAGCTGATTTGTAGAAAACATAGCCAAAAATACAATTCCAGGTTTTGAAGAAACAGTACATGCATGACCTTGTAACCGCAGCACAGCAAATGCATTCCAGTAAGAGGGAAAAAACCAAAACCACAAAAGAAAAAGCAAAAAAAAAAAAATCAAAATGCCTTTCAGTGGTGCAACATAAGATTTGTTGGGATGAAATTTAAGGTCATGGTATAGGAACGGTTTAGCTGATGAGCAGACTACACCAATTTGCTTTAAAAGTTCTTCAATGAGTCCTCCTGAGAGAAGTTTTGTTCCTCTGCAGCACAGCACTTCAGATCATCTTCAGAAAAACTCAAAATCACAACTTTTCACAAAAGAAAAAAATTAATTCTTTGCTTTTATATTGCAAGCTGGACTTAATATTTTCTAAAAAACATTAGTTTCTCCAAGGTACAAGTCAGGGATGAAAATTGAGGGAGCATAACAAAATCATTTGGAAGGCCACCTCCAAACCAACACTTTCAATAGAAATAAAAACTAAAAATTATATTTAAAAACCTAAAATATTGTAAGAGACAGTATTTTAGAAAAAAAACATATCAAGAGTAAAGGGAAAAAACATTAGAATCACATAAGCTATAAATTTCAATTAGTCACTTTACAAAAACTCTGTGCAAATATAGCATTGCTCCCTATCAAACACTTATTAAATGATTTTTGCAGAATAACCACAAATATGTCAAATTAAGAAATCTTTTTCAGGTGTTCAGGTTTTTTTAATTCCTATTTCACCATCTAACAAGCCTAGCTCCTGGGAACCTTTCCAGATATGGCACTGCTCATTTTCATCCCTTAAAACATATTCAAAGTCCAGCTGAACATCTTGGTTTCTTTCTTTGTCCTTTTTGTTTACAGTTTTTATCCTTGCCTCCCACTGTTTACACAGTATTTTCATGCCTCAGAAATACCTTAAAAAATGAAATCCATTTGCCAGTTTACTCAAACTCTTAACATAAATTAGATTGAACAACACTAGCTAAGTTAACTTTACCTCAACCAGAACAATCCATCTTACACAAAATAGCAAATTATACCCTCCATAAAGTTTACAGATTCAATGAACACCTATATACAAAAATAACATAAGTTTTAAAAGGCCCATAAACAGCCTGTATCATCTACATACTTGCCTGCACATGCTCCCAGCCACAGCACTCCATCCACAAACACTCGCCAGCTCAACCCCTTCCCTCCCATGGGTCACTCTTAAGGTTTCCCAAACAAAAAGGAAACACCTGCAGACATCATTAGTGACTCAATCAGCATTTTCCCATCAGTGATTCATCTCAGGAGGTTGCTTAAGAACAGGAAGACACTTTACTATATTCTAGCGCTGGATTTATTCTTCCTATATATCATATGGTGCAGCTAAAAATAAATTCCAGGTTTTGAAAAAAAGATAGTGTCAATTAAAGGTATCTATGACAACCTCTCATCTACCCCTGTCTTCCTATTGACTAGGATAAGCTCTTCCTACTTATTAAAGCTCTAATAATAAAAAAAAAATCTACTAAAATCTTTCTCTTCTCTGATGTTTACAGACCCTGAAAATTTACTTTTCCTTCCAAACATTTTTTGTCTGTTTATAAAGAATGTACAAGCTATGGAGCATGACTGAGAAACCAAGAATAAAGTGATGCAGAAGCATCACAGCTGTACTAGGGAGATACAAAAGTAGTGCTTCTGAATTTAAGGATTCAGTTAACTTTATTGGCTTTTCTAGAGTTTGTGTGTTTGATAGGAAATTAGTGTTTCCCTAAAAATATTCACCTTTTTGTCAGTTGAATACTCTATTCCCTCCCCAAAATATTGCCTTAACAAAACATTATTGCCCAACAGTTAAATACATACATTGGTGAATTGAAAGAACTGACTTCTAAATTTATGATAGTTTTAATGAAAATCTTCCCATTCTTTCTCTACTTCTCAGCAACAAGGATCTGAAACAAGGTAGGACTTTATTTTATACACAGCAGTAAACTTGCTGACATAATTACTTTGTATTCTAGCCCCTTGATACATCCACACACAAAAAAAACCAAAGCATTTTGCTAACTTTTTAAGTGTTGTATTGAACTCTGACAAAACTCTCTTCTACCATACGCACTTAGAGGCCTTTCAAATAGGATCAAGGGTGGCTGGGGTGAGTCATCCTTTACAAATCATTGATTCACAGGGTGCACAGTGCAAACAGCACAACCTGCTTACCCTCTGTCAGCGAAAAGCAAGTGTAAAAATAACAGAGAGAGAATATCTAGAGTTGCCACCCTTTTCACATCTCTTACTGCTTCAGCCAGAGCCCAGGTTTTGTTGAAAGACCACATTTGTTTGTTAGCAGTGGCAGCAGGAGATTTGGGCACTCCTGTAGAGCATGGAGTGATTAGAATCCAGGTATCCACTGCTCCATGTCCTGCAGCCACACACACTCCTCGGGGGACACTAATCTTGAGATTCAGATGTCTACGATAGCTCAAAATCTTATGTACACCTGAGGCTTTGTGCTATTATAGTGGATTTGTATATGCTTTCTATACTGTTGTTTCAGTTTATATTGAAACCAGCATTATCTACATCACGTAAAAAGGAATTGCACTGTTTGAGTTTTCTGTTTCAGCTTACTTTGGTATACTTTAAATCGGGGAAAAATTGTCAAGGTTTCCTCCAGTGTTGGAAGACGATGACCAAGGAAGCACTTTTCCAAGTTCATGTTTCAAACCAAAATGCAAGTTTTCATGTTGCTGAAACTGTCAAGGTCTATGGATATGAATGAGACAAACTACCAGCTGCATCAGTGAGTCTAGCTATTGTATCTTTCTATGTTTACCCTCTTAAAATCAAATATCTGATATTATAATAACTGATATCTTCCACAGATCTAATTATTTTTTTTTAGGTATGCTTTTTAAATTTTTGGTAGAAGCTCTGTCAAAACTGTTTTCAGAATTACCCTTTAGATTTCTTTATCAGAAAGAAAAAGAATATAGAAAATTAAAGACACCAGTGTCTGAATAAATTTTCTTCTGTCTTTATATTCCTCTTTATTTGGCAATAGCAACAGTTTCTCCCTGACACTTCACTTTCCTCTGATAAAGACTTTTGAAGTCTTTTTTCTTCTCCTACAATTTTTTTAATGCCCTAAATAATTTAGCTTCTTCCTGACACTATCTTTTCTCTGCAGCCCTCGCTAAGTATATATACTTAGCTTTCCTATTTTTCACATTTACTTCAAGCTCACTTTAACCTTCAGACTTCATGCACCACTACAGCTCATGTCTTTGTCTTTGTTTTTTATGTTTATTTGGTTCTTTGTTTTTAAGTTCTGAAAAAACACTAAGCATGTAGCATATAGAATGACTTCCCAATGGTCAGGTTTTCAATTTCAGAATAAATCTCAATAGGTAATAATACAGAATTACAGTAGAAAACATCCAAACTGTTAATTCCTCCTCCATATTAAAAAAAAAAATAGGAACAGAAAGCCCTCACTCTTCCAAAATATAGGAGGCACGTGGAGTTGTGATCTGCACTCATTCCTTGCTGGTGATAACAGATGTCAATGAGACTGAAAGTGTTTTGGGCTTTGGAATAAAAGGATTGTATATGGGGCTACATGTGTGACTCTATGAGGGGATGAGGTGCTGAATGTTCCTCTTCAATTATATCCTTACATCCTTCATGCACTGCAACAAAGACAACTGCCAGTTTGACATAATGAAATCAGTCCTTAGTGCTTTCTGACTGTCTTTCCTACATGTCTACTGTAAAAAAGGTTGTTATTTTTTGTTATTGTCTACTCTTAGCCATAGACCAATGTTTCTGTTCAATACAGTATAATTTTTGTATATATGTAAGTTTGTGCGTGTAGTGACATGACAAGGGGGAGTAGTTTTAAGCTGAGAGTAGGTTTGATTTGCTATTAGGGAGAAATTCTTCCCTGTGAGGGTGGTGAGGCACTGACACATGTTTGTCCAGAGAAACTGGGGATGCCCCATCCCTGAAAGTGTTCAAAGCCAGGTTGGACGGGCCTTTGAGCACCCTGGGATAGTGGAAGGTGTCTCTGCCCATGGCAGAGGGTTGGAAAGAAATAATTTTTTTCACTGCTTCCAACCAAAACATTCTCTGATTCTCTAATTCTCTGATGTTATTCAATTTCTTTTAGAAATCTCATTTTAGTCATTCTAACTTTTCTTTTATCTGCTCTCTTTCCTTACTTCCTACATTTTCATCACTAGATATACTTGATGTTGGGTAATACAGGGTACTTGAAGAAGGATCAGCCCATAATTCCAGGAGAACTTCAAAGTCCAATTTCCCATTCAAATTGTTGTTCTTCAGACACCATAATACTGTTTTCCTTGCAAAATTTCTCTACACTGAAATTCTGCCTTCATCAGTAGATTCTTTCTGATAGTCAGGAGATATCTCTTGCCATTATGAATAGGAAAGTTAAAAGGAAGGAGTCCCCATTTTTCAGACTGTTTTAGTCAGAAGTGATGAGATGGCAGGAGTCTCAGATTTTTCTCCAAATAAACTAGCAAATACAGATAAACAAGAATAAAAATTAACTGCAAGAATAGAAGTGAAAGGATTTTATGTGGATGACATTTATATTTGGGGCAAAAACAGGACACAAGGGATCTGGTGAGGTCTGTTATGGCTTTAGGTATGGCACAAATTCTGCTCTTTCATTAGAACCCTCCAGCAATACCTATGTATTTTCGACATATACGCTGCTCACTTGAAATGTGTCCATATGCCTTATATGTTATCTGATTATTCTTACCCTGGGAAAGGCAAAACAAGTTTGCCAAACGTGTAATCTTTTTGCACAGGAGAAAGCATTAAAATGTTAAAAAGAAACCCCAGCCATAACTCTCTACAAATGAATCTAGGAATTAATTGCCATTAACTTGCAGTTTTACACCTGAAAACATCTTCTCATATATTACTCGACTTCTGACTCAGTCTGTGCTGATGTTAATCAATAGATATACATACTTTTTTCCCCCATGATAAGTAATCATTGCAAAATGTTATTTAAACTATATGAATGTTTCTACGGCGAAATCAAGTATTATATTTGAACAGGGCTTTGGTTCAAGGGGACAAATCTGGTCACTACCACTGACTTTGGATCACATTATCACAGGGTGCTCATTCTGTAATACCTATTTACCTTTATACCCTGGGTTTTATTTCACACAAACACACGTGTTGCCACTTACCTTGCTGTACAGGAATGCACGCTTTACTGATTATGGGATATAAGAACGTAAATGCAGATATATGACAGCCACACTTTGTTTTACTGCCTCCCCATGTCCACATAAACTCCAGTAATTTTCCAAGGGCAAGCTGGGAATCAACACGTGTCATCACGTATGCTGACCTTGGAAACTATTCCAAAGCAAAATCCTCCCAAATCACCTTTGACTGGTACGTATGTAAAACAAGAAGATTCTTAGAGATCTAGGAAATACTTACATGTAGCAATTATCTAAATGTGTGTTGGATACTTACCCGCTGCGTGCATTATAATGATTATGTATCATGGATGTTTACTCTTAAACTACAAAGGAATTAATAAACACATTATATACAGCCTTGCTAATATCATGTAATGCACTATACATGTATTAGGCATAAATTAATGCAAACAAGGAAACATATAAGTGCACAGGTATTATTAATATGTTTCAAAGATCTTTGGTTAACATAATGTTTTATTTATTTGCTTGTCTTCCATCAAGCTATTAGCTGGAGTGATAATTGATCAAGCAATTGCATTTTAATTGTGGTAATAGAGCAGCTTTGTGATTTATTCCTCTTTGTTTTGTTTCACTACAAAGTAATCATCTTTGCTCAGATGTTTAACCACCCACCCAATTTATCTATTGAAACAGTTCCACAGCCATATTCCATTAATCTCTGTAGGCTCTACAATGGGCATAATAATTTCTCTCCTTCACAGGGCAATTTCTTAATTGCGATAGCTCTGGTTATTGCCTCCTTCATCCACACTTATACTAATCCACTCTTTTTTTCAAATTTGCCAATGATTTCACATTATTTTGTTAAATACAACAGCCCAAATAATGTTATCTTTTAAACTGATGTTAATCAGAAATCTCCTTAAGATGATGATGGCAAGTGTAACACAAGTAATAAACTATGAGAGGTATATCCTGAACTCTCAGGTAAACATAATTTGTTTCAAGTAGAGATAAAGAGAAACAAAAGCAAAACAGTGAAAGAGTATTTGGTCAAAACTGCAAGCAACTACAACATCTTCCTTTACAACTTGTATTTACTAGTGCAAATAGGCAGCTGCTTTCAAAGTAACCTAACTGAAGCTTAAATTTCTTCTGTTTAACAAGAAAAGAATATTGTCTGTTTAGATACAGTGATAACTGAAGATGTGTATTCGTCGAATCTGTTTACTAATTGTTCTAGTATACCTCCTCTGACAACAGAAATGCTACTTGTTTGTATCACTTATCTAAAAGATTAAATGTCCAAACCAAAGCTGCAACAGAATTCAAACAACAGAGAGTTAGAGGTTTGTTGCAACAAGATGCATGTACTTAAAGATGCAAGGTGTGAGGTGGATCTGAACTGCAGCACTGAAGAGCTGATTTTGATCCCATACTCGTCAGCATTTGTCTCATCAGAGCCTACTGATGCGCAAAATACTGATTTCCTCCTGCCCTCTCTGTTGCTCTGCTCCAAGTTGTACACTGTACTTCATTCAAAGAATGATCCTGAGAGTCCAAGAGTAGCTTAAACACTCAATTGTCCTCCATGTTTTATCTTGTCTCTTTCTATGTGTATACCTGGTGAAATAATGGGGTAGTGGCAAATAACCTTTTGCTCTATGTATAGCTTGTCAATAATATTTGTAATATATATATTAACTAGACGGTAAGGACCTTGCCATATAAACAACACTTTACACACTGGATCTTTTGTCCCCTTGTCTCTGATTTCCATTCTTCTGTGTAGGACAAGCGCCATGTTTAGACTTTCAACAGCATCATGCTTTGCAATGCATTGCAGGCTTTATTCCCAGATAATCTTCACACATTATTTAAAAGACTTCATTACATCCATAGTTTTAAGCCTATTAATGGTTATTATCTATATAAAGTATATTATCTAAAGGCAGTTACAGAAGTTTAGCTATCTGTGATACTCCTTCATATAAATAAGTGTATACATTGCTTTCATTTCTCATTATGTTGACCTATGTTGTCATTATCTCACATTTGCCCTCCATGTAGCAGTTGATATATAAATGCTGCATATGTTTTTTGGTCTTTTCACTGCCTGGATTTTCAAATTGAGTATTTTCCTTACTCCAATGATTCCTTGCATTCAAAAATGGACCATAATTTAAATATCATTTATTGTCTGTCTTTGTATTCTCTCATGGAGAAAACTTACTCTGATAACTCCTTTTTATTTTTATTCTCTTTTAATTAGGAATAAGATGCTTAATTTTAAAGAGTGTTTGTTTACTTTCTTTTCACAGAGGAGCGGATGTGCCCTTGGAAAGCCATAACTTGAGAAAGAAAAAGAATAGGTAATTGGAATTCAATGAATAATTGATTACTGAAGTAACTACATAATTATTAGGGAACGTGACAGAGAGTAGTGACAGCGCAGGAGAAGGAAAAAAAGGCTGTAGACAAATAAATCCCTGTTTTTAAAAATCAGACACATTTCTCATACCACACTGCACAATAGCCCTGCAAGAGCAGTTAGGGAAGGGGAGATGGCATGACATCCTTTCAGAACGCGCCTTTCTCGCGCTCGAACATTGCGACACGTATTACAATGGGCGAGGTAACGAATCAATTAAGCGGGACTCGCCCCCGCCGCCGTCCCCCAGCCCGTGCCCGCCCCGGAGCCGCCGCCGCCGCCGCTCGGCTTTGTCGCTGCCCGGCGCCGGGGCTGTAGGACCCGGGGGGCGCCGCCGCCGCCAATCGCGGCCGCTGCCGGGCTCTATTTGTGTGCAATGCCTCCCGCTCCGCGCCCTAAGAGTAACGCGGAGAACGGGGCCGAAAGAATCCCTTTCCGGAGAAGGATTTGATTTTCCAGGGTCCTGATACTGGGAAGAATCCGGTTTCATCCCCCTTTTATTCAAAAGTCTGCTGAACAGCTTGTCGACTTCAGCGCGCTTCCTCTCTCTCTCTCTCTCACCCTCGCTCTCCCTCTCCATATAAATACACGGAGCTCAGTCCTCGCCCTATGCAAGAAAAGTTGGGAAGCACTGCCTGGATGATGGAACCGCTAGTTTTCTGAGAGCAGCTTGATCCCGCAGGGTGAGTCCGCCAACTCCCAAAGTAGCGGCCGGTGCCGGGCTCTGGCCGGCAGCCGCAGGGACGGGATGGCCGCTCCACGCTGCCGGGCACCGGCACCGAGCGAGGGAGGCAACAGTTTCCCGGAGGCGCCGGGAGAGGTCACCGCGGGAGAGGGGATGCGAAAGTCGCGAGTGCGCAGGGTTAGCGGTCCAACAAGTTTCCGTGCGGGTACCGGCGGCGTGCGCGTTGTCGGGAAAAGTTGCCGGGGGCTCTGCGGATTGCATCCCCCGCTCCTCTCGCCGCCCGCGGGCTCGGGTGTGATTAACAAAGAAGTTTGGCCGCTGCGCAGCCGGCATCCCTCGCCGTGCCCGCCGCCCCGGGGCGATCTCGGGGTGCCTCTCCGGCGGTCCCGCCGCGGAGGGGGGCGGAGCGGGGCGGGGGATCCGCACCGCAACTTCTGGAGGGTCGCTCCTCGCAGCCGGGCCGAGGAGCGCCGGCTTTGTTTTCGCCGCGCTTGCAGTAACCTTTTCCCTTCTGGTGGGGATGCCGCCGCCGAGGAGCAGCGCTGCGGGGGAAGCTCTCTCCTCTACCCTCGACGATTCCCCATGGGGCGGAGGGCGGAATTGCGCGGGAGGGGGGAAACGTGTATATATTTTTGTTTATGTGTATATACATATCTGTAGGTGCATAAGCGTTTTTAGAAATGGAAAGCGCAGCACCGGAGGGGGATGTGACAGCGTGCCCGGCAGCCGTGGGCGGGGGGAGCGCCTCTCTCTACGCAGGGGCGCTGCGGCGCTCGGAGGGGATGCGCATCCCGCGGGTGTGCGGCCGCCTCCCCGCACAATGGAGGGCCCCCGGCGCGGCGCGGCGGGGCGGGGGGAGGAGGGGAAGGAGAAGAAGGCGGAGGAGGAGGAGAAGGAGGGAGGTCTTCTCTGGCTCCGCTGCAGCAGCTGCTCCTGCTGCTGCAGTGCCGCAGACCCGCGTCGCCCCCGCCCCGCGGGGCATCGCCCTGGCGGTGGATGCTCGGCGCGGTGCCCGACCTGGCCAGCGAAGGGTACCGCGCCCTCGCCGCCGCTGCAGGGAACCCGGCCCCGTCCCGGTGCGGGGGGAGGCTCTCGGCCAGCTCCCCTCGGTCCCTGCGCGGTTCTGCCACGCGGGGGATGGACCAAGAGCCGCTCCTTCGGTACGGGGGTGGCAGCAGGAGTGTTGCCGCACCTGAGTGTGAAAAGTATTGAAAAAAAAAAAAAAAGATAAAGAAAGAAAGACATATGGAGAGAGAAGTATGAAACACACATGCGAAATTCATGATGCAATTAACTTTACCTATAACAATATCAGAATCCAATTTTTTTGTTGTTGTTGTTTCTTTCCTTCCTGTTCATTGGGATGTATGTTAATTAATGATCGATGACTCAAAAATGTATTTAAATGGAGTTAAGATGTTAATTTCAATTTCAGATGCTAGTTATAAAAATAATTATTTTAAAGTTGCTGGTTGTGCTGAGTACATTGAAGATCTTTAGAAGCTTTTTTTCCTTTTGAGAGAAAAACATTTTGTGTCATGCCCATGTTTGACAGATATGTGGGTAGAAGGGACAGTTTTCTAATAGTAGAGTATTTTGTGTACATGTTAGGGTTCAATTAATAGGCAAGAAGTGACACTTGGGAAGGTTTCTTATTAAGCTGAAGTTCAGCCTCTTCACTTAAAGAAAAAGCAGCCTTTGTTTTATGGAGTTTGTAGACAATACGGGTAAAGAATGTCCAGCTGTATTATGGAGTAGTAGGGCTAATCTCCAAACATCACATCTGAATTTTACTATGTGCTGCTTTTCTTAATTCATTTTATATTTGTCTGCATGTGTGTCTTCTACTTACATCTTGCACTGCTCTACATTCCAGGAGCATTACACTGGCATGAAGAGGCTGTAGGAGTGTGGAAAGAGACACACATTAGGGGCAAGAAAAGAAGGCAGAAAGCTAGTAAAATTATTCTAATGCTTCTCCGAGTAATTTATTGTTTTTCAATCTTCTAGCACACACAGGGAAACTTCTGTAAATTGTATAGCAATTTTGTCCCAACCCTCTACAATAACAGATTTCTGCAAGCATTTTTGGTACTATGGTTGACACTTGCCTAGAAGCTGCACTGATTTCCATAAGAATCCTCAAAAAAACAAAGGATACCATTATAGAAATGTGAAACAGCTTAGCTTGGTGAGTGTTGATTGACCTTTTAGTGAAAGGAAATTTCAACCCTTTCCTCTTTCTTTCTTTGGTAATATTGAATCCTCAATATTGAGTATTGACCAGTTGAATATTGGAGAAATGAGGAGGACTCAACCAGTTTTACAAATAAGCATCTGCAAGATGACAAAGACATCCCAATAGGCTTTTAAAAATAGGGAAGGTTATTTGAGTCCTGTTGCTTTTCTTTGTTTCTTTTGTTTGGGGCTTTTTTTCTTTTCCCCCATTTTGTGAACTTTTTATATTGTCTCTGATACAATTGGGTTTGGACCACAATAAGCAACATAATCCACATGGACCTTATACATAAAAACTATTTCCTTCAAGTGACTTTTCAAGGCATATATGCACAACCAAACTTCAATCTAAGCAATAGAAGCAAATATGTTATTCATAGGAGGCTCAGATTTTTATTGTTTTTCTAGGAAACCAAAGGAAATTTCAATGTATACAGATAAGCAGATGCAATATGCTTTACCCATGTGTAAAGTATTAAGTAGAACTGAGACTTGACAAGTCTGTCTTCTTCTGCTTGGGATTCCCTGACATGTTTACTGTGGCATGACTTAGCTAACTTGTATGAGTCAACAGGTAAGTATGTAGACAAAGGAGAAAGAAAGAAATAAGAATGATAGGAGAAGGGAAAGGATTTCTATTTTCTAGATCTTTTATTTGAGAGCAATTCCATGGCCTGTGATGCTTCTGTGGTGGAATAAGCTGTCAAGAAGATTAGTCTTTAGGTTAAAAAAAAAAGACAATCATTGTGATTTTTGTTTGCGCAAATTTTGCCCCTGCCCTTTTAAGTGCGTTCCATATCCTCAGAAACATGTAGCAATCTCATGTTGTTTTGCTTTGCTTTAGAGCAAGACCTGAACTTTCAGGTAGCAGGTGACAGAAGTTTTGTGTGTAATGTGTGAATCCATCCGAGGATGTGCTTGTGAAAGAAAGAGATGGAGATTTAGACAGTGGGCTTAAACTTTACTTTTTCCATCTGTGCATCTTTTCCAGATGCCCTTTTCTGTGTCTTAAAATACAAATTATGTTTATTTAACATATATAGTGTATGCCCTTGTACTAATGTATTTCTGTACAGCCTTGTTACTTCCTTAACTACATCTTTGTTAACATACAAGATCAGGAATTTTGCATATTTTCATTTCTTCTGTTGAGGAAAATAATGAAGTTATTGCATATCACTACTAAAGTTTTTGGGTAACACTTTTTGTCAACAGTTTATCCTAAGTTTTATTAGTCAAGCCCTGTGAAAATAGTTCATCCCTTCATTCCAGGTTGAGGAGGAACATATGGCCTAATGTTTCTTCACCTCTTTCCATGATTCATAACATGATAACTCAAGCAATTTGAGTGGATTTGCACACATATTTGCCTGTATTATAGGGAAAAGAGTATCTTCAAGGAAAGTTTAGACAATTTCAAATTTCTACATTTATCAAAATGATCCATCACATAACAGAAATGCAAAAAGAATTATCATGTATCTTCCCCAGCAATTACATTTTAGACTTTAAAAAAAGCTGTAGAAAGGTCAAGGAAAATAAATAACCATAAAGCCCTTGAAAGAACTGTAAAACAAGGATCTATACTTGAGCATGTAGGTTAAACGGCACATTAGATTTCACAAGACTCAAGTAATCCTCACCTAGCTTGCAGGGAGATACAATGAAATGTTTCTTTCAATCTACAAGAGACTTAATTGATATTCTGTGTTTCATCTGTAATACTCTATGTGTCTAAACTGCTCAGTCCATAAATCTTTCATTCCCTACCCTTCTTCTAATCATCAGCCCCATCAGTTCTCTCTCACCATTGCCAATTTATAGTCTGTCCAAACACATCAATCCTTTGCTTCAATTAACTCTGTCCTACAAACTTCTCCATTCATTAATCTGTCCTTGCCCGTAGTGAGATCCAAGTGTGGACCATCCTCCTGCCTCCCCTGGCCATCTCTGTGTCAATTCCATAAGGGCATTTTTGTTTGCTTCCAATCCTGTATCATCCATCTTTTCTTAGCCATTTTCAGATCTGTTCTCCAGGTCTGCTAAGTCATGTTTCATAGAGTAAATTTGTTTCCCTAGGTGTCCTCTAACTTCTTCCTTTGTCAGTAGTGAACACGTTGACTGCATTTGTCCTCTTTGCAGACTCAGCTCATCTTTTGCTCCTCAGTAAGAGGAATAAGTTGGTTTGATCCCTTTACCAACAATATGAATGTGGCAGGAGTAAATGTGTTGGCAGGCAAAAGCAGTGTGAATTGTTAACCTATTGGTTGTCCCCAGCTGAGGGGAAATACTGCTAGTTTTGGTCTGACTTTGTAATACAACTGCTTTCAGACAAATACTCTGTCTTTATAATGTTTAAAATTAATCTAATGAGTAGCACCCAGAGCCCAGAAAGTCTTGTCTTCAGACAAGTGCTTGAGTTTCTGAGCCGCAGACTTTTCTTATGTGCTGCTTGGGCCACAAGTGTCATCTTTTTCTCCTTGCAGCCTGGGACAATAAAGATGGAAGGTGTTCCTTATCCATCTTCCTATAATCTTCCTCGAACAATAACACTGAATAGTTTTGTTAGGGCTGAGGAGGTATCAGAGACCTAAAACAGAGTCATGAGACCTGGCATGAGCAGGAATGGAGGTCCCTTACTTCCACATGGAGCAATTCCTTCCCAATATATCACTCCTCTTTTTTCTCCTCAGTCTTTTGAAGTTAAGTAGCTGCTGTGGTTTGTATTGCAGTTCACACTGCCTGGATTTTCACCTGGCTCAGAGTACAGAGCATCCTTCAACCAAGGTATGGGATTGAGTTCAAAAGTCCTTTCATCCTGATTCTGTATCGCTGTGAGGTTGATCTAAGTTCCTACCTGAGAAAGTTCTGCATCATCCCCATTCTTCTGGAGAAATTTTCAGACAGAGGAAAGAAACACCTTAAGTAGCAATTAGAATGTGGCTTTTTCTATATCACTTTCTTCAGTTTAGGAGAAATCATTATGCATAATATCTAGATTTCCCTCTCAGAGCCTCTGTGTGAAAGAAGAAATGGGGAGGCATGAAAAAACTGTGTACCTTTGTTATTCCCCATAACAATTAAATCTGTTCTTCTCCTAAAAGCAGCATAAGAAAGAATTTGACTCATCTGTTAAAATAAGATTCACTTGCCAACAATGGTGACTTTTCACACTAAGTTTGCTATAATGGTGACTCCATACTCAAAAAATCCTTATCTGACTATGTCACCTAATATATCACTCCTTGATGCTTCTACTATTTTATGTGCCTGTTTGACCTCAGACACAAGTGTCAATTAACCACTTGGTTTATTTTATTTAAGTTTTTTTTTAAAATATATTTTGTGCTTCTAGCTCTTTACTTTCTAAAAGTAACTGTACAAAGGTAAGGGAAGAAATTTTGTCATTGTAAGACACTTGCTGTGAGCAAATGTGTTGTGTTGCTTAAATCACACTTTTTAGTGTCCTGCAGTACATTCTAAAAAAACCCCAAGGTTTAAGGAACTTTATTCAAGTCTTCATTGACACTTCAACACTCAAAATAAACTAGTGATAGAAAGCACCAAAAAACCCCCTAAAGATGAAAGATAAAGTGATCCTCCAAACCAATACAGGTGTAAGAACAAATTACCTAATTACTGGCGGAGATTCACTGCATAGGGTGCTGCCTGGGGCAAATATGGAAATCTAAACCAATTGCAGCAGTGCTCGTAACTTGCTTTTGTTCCACTTTAGGACTTTTCTGAGAACAGCTGGACAAAAGAGTCATAAATTCATTTTGATTCTTTATAAAACTCTCCAATTTACTAAACTTCTTCTAACTGCAATTCCTACCACACCCAACATAAGATGTGAAAGTCAAATGCTTTTCTTTCACTCTCTTTTGTTGCCAGTGGTAACTGTGACTCAGATAAGTTTATGTCTCAAATCCACCCTAGCTGTGTAAAGAATTTTATTAGTGATAAATGAATTTAAGGATATGTCTTGACTCTTTGAACCCACACTTGAGTTTTTGTAGCTGACAACTGAAACAAAAAATTTTTTCTGCGTTAAAAAATCTAACAGGAAAATTAAACAAATTGTCTGCAGGCAGACAGGACTGCAGACAATTCTAACTGAAATATTTGAATGTAATAAAGCCAACTTCAGTTTCCAGATAAGCCCCTGATGCAGCTAAGTATTTTTGGCTAATAACCCTTCCAAATGTTTTTCAAAAGAGGAAAAAAGCTGTTCTTGAGAACATTGCACCCATAAGGTCTAAGGAAATTCAAAAAGTGTCACTGTTTCCCATATGAGGGTATGATTATCAAGTTTAACTGCCTGTGGCTTAAAAATGAAGCCCTGAAGAAACTGTTTTCAAATAACTTTCAGATTGGGTGTGCTGTCCATGGATGAAAGCAAGGCACTCTTTTGAACTATCTGCATTCTGTTATGCAAAGATAGGAACACTTCCTCTGGGTGAAATACAAGAGGACTGAGAGAATGGAAAGTATGGCAGAAGGAATTACAAGGTCCAAATATTCTTCATCTTGCATGGAGATTTGACACAGTGAGTTAAATTTATCTACGATTGCTGAAGTGTATTTTAGAGTAACCCAGAGCCTGTGTGTTATTAGTGACCCTCATATCAGAAAACAGCCACAGTAAGGAGAGGATCACCAAGTAAATAATATATTTCTAAATAATGAAAATGAGTAGATGGCAAGCAAAACCAGAAAGCAGTTTTCTTCTCTTCTAAGGGGAAAAGAGTACATTTTCTGTAATTTTACTGCCAAGGTAAAATGAAGATTATTACATCATTTGTGTTCAACACATAATCCAAACAAGAATTTTAATTCTCTAGTTCATCAGCAATGTGTGGGATAAGAGGTATCTCTCTATCTTGAAGCATTATCTCAGTTGCAAAAGATCAAAACCATACTTTAATCAAGTGCACAGAGTCCTGTCCATAACAGTTCAACTTGAGAAGTACAAAGTTTTCAATCTTGAAATGTACATGTAATGTATAAGATATAAAGTTAGCTCTTGGACGTGTTTTGAGATAGTGAGGTTTTTTAATCTTAAAAGTTCTGCTAACAAATATTAAAATGCAGTAAGCATAAATGGCTAAGAGAAGGATGGGCATTTTCATGTCTTGCCATACTCAAACTTGGTTGCAGAGGGGTGTGTTGTGTTTCTATCAGTAGTTTGTGTAATTTAAGTGGTTTTGCTTGTATTTGCATGCAAATTGCAATTGCAAATATCTTTTTCTTCTTCTTTTTTTTTTTTTTTTTTTTTTGTTTGTTTCTCACACTATAGACATAATATGAGCAGCTCTCCTGACTGTGACCTTTTTTTTTCTTTAAATAAGAAATAAGTCACTCAAAATCTCTGCTAGGAGGAATTTGAAGTAGGTGATCTGAATGATTTCATTATCCTCTCTCAATATCATTCCATTAATGTCATGTATGACAGAGGCAGTGTGCAAATATGCAATATCCCATTCACAGTGGCAACATAGCTCACAACTGTATTTCTGTAAAAACACATGTTCTGAATATTGTTTATTTAAATATTGCAGCCTGTTTTTCAGGAAAGGTTATCCTAAGTCTGCTAGAATAGATTTCTGCTGACATTAGGGTAAATCTCTAGTTTATTATCTGAGGTCACAGACATTTATATATAAGGAAAAAAAAATGCCTATAGGCTCAAAGTGGCTCCCTTATTTTTTTGCTGATGGTTACCCTCCTTGCTATTTTTAGGACATTTCTTAATGGGTATATGTTTGCTTCACTTGATAAATAACTTTAAGTACAAGTACAATAATTCTTTTGTACCTTTTCCCATTGATTGGTGCCAATTTCACTCTATGCAATAAGGCAATAGGCAGCACTTTAAAAGATGAAATCAGGTTAAACCGATCTTGATCTATGCCAAGGCACGTGGCATACTGCAAAGCAAAATACATCCATTTTATTGTGATACTTTCTGTAAGGCTGCAGAGTTCATAACCTGCTGTTGCTAAAGTGCCCTCTGTGCCCAGCATCACCCAACTCTGACTAATGAGACACAAGTTCTGTTCTAATCAGCAGAGATCAAAAGAGGCAGTGGCCATAACCTTGCATTGATCCAGAGAGAGCCCAGCCATAGGCAGAAGATGTCATTCAGAATGTTTCTATCTGACAATAGGAGCCAAGTGTGAATGCTACAGCTTTTCTGCTCATCTGCTTATCATCACAGATCGAGATAGTCAGAAAGGAAATCTATATACTTTGGGAATAGAAAAAGAATGCAAATTTCTCCTCACTGAACTCTGTATGACTCTGCAATGCATTTCTAATCTCAGACTACACACATCTTCTTATCCTGCTGTCAGGAGTAACCTGTAATAAGATGACCACTAGATATCTCTTGCAGTTTAGTACAAGACAGTTCTGCCCTTTTCTTCTGAGATGATAATGGGTGATTCTAAAGCCCTTTCTGGTATTATTCTGACTATAATGTAACATGTTCCTTGGGAGAATGGTTCAAACCCTCACACATCTTTGGAAAGGCAGGAAAATTTCAGCTGACCTCAGTTACTCGGATTTTCATTGATTCTTGGTTGAGCTACAGTAATGAGAAGCATGAGAGACTAAATATTTAGCAAACACTAGGCAATATAAAATCATGCATCACATTTCCTGCTGGGGCTGCCAGAAGCATGTTGACCCTACTCTTTGCATCCCATCAAGTTCAAGCCTTCTGTCTTAACATCCAGGGAGTTTAATGTTTTTGGTCCAGGATAAACAGAATTTTTCAAGCTCTGTAAATAATGCCTCTTTCTGGCCTGATGGAATGTAAAATGCAGTGAAACCTCTGCAAAAGACAAGATCTTCTAGAGGTGTGTGCTAAAGCACTATGAATTCTATTCCCTGGGGACTTAAGAACTCATTTAAGTGCACCCTCCTCTCTGAATACAACCCTCCTCTAGGTTGGAGTCATGTCTAGATTGATTGCACAACACATAGGGAGGTTGGTTGGTTGGTTGGTTGGTTGGTTGGTTGGTTGGTTGGTTGGTTTGTTGAAGACTGTCTCTCAGTCATCAGTTGAGAGAGTCAGCTGCTGGTCAAACTCACCCAGAAGAGTATACTGCATGGATGGCATCACAAAGTGCCCTAAAGGAGAAATTGTGCATCACTCTGAGCGGTGGGTCAGAGTGGGAGGAGGAGGAAAGGAATACATGGCACATTCCAACTCTTCCATGAATGCCCTCCTGTTCTGGTACAGCTATTCTCTGGCAGGTAAGATGGATAGGTTGGACTACAGCCATGTCTCCTTGTAGTCTTGCTTGCCTGAATAAGATACAGCTGTTCCTTTGTCTCCTTGGGCTGCACTAAAGAGTCATGGGACTTGTCCCAGCCAAAGTCACTAAAAATAGTTTCTGTAGTGAGTGACTTTAATCTTTTCATGACAGTGATTTGCCATATTGTTATATGCAGGTGAACAGACAGAAGCTCTGACACTGGGGCTTTGCATTTCTCAAGCTTTCTTTGGGAAAAATTGAACTTTTGAAATCTCTAGGTCTGTTCTATCTGAACTATATTTTAGAGAAAACCCACCAGAATTACAAGTATTAACATCTTCATACTTGAAAGGTATGAATAATCTATAAGTTCTTAAATATACCAGGTTTCAGATGAAGATAATACCTTGCTACCAGATCTTAGCAACAAGAAGCAATATGACAAAATACATGAAAATAAACATCTACATGAAGCCCTTTACAGGAAAGAAGAGAGGCTACAAATTGCTTCTCAAGGTAGCTCTATCTCTGTGTCGAAGAAAAGCATGGTCTAGAAACTCATATATATTATAAAAGAAATTATTTATGACTAAAACCACATCCTCTTTTCAAGACAAACAGGGATGAAACAAGAAATCCAAATGTACCTCAAGTGAGATTCTTCCTTTTTCTTTTATTTTTGTTGTTACAGAACTTGCTATTCCAGCTGTACCTTTTCAACACTTTCTGACAACAGACCATCCTTCATGTAGGAGTAAATCTGTTATTGTAGGTGGCACTGAAATATTAGTTGGAAATTCAGTTCCTGAGCCTGCTCCTCCCTCTAGTGGAACAGATATTCTTCTCATCAGTAATTCTGGAAAAAAAAATGGAAATACATAACCTTGACAGCATATTTTTCTTCTTCTCCATGACTTCTTAAACTGACTAAGAAAACTGAATGGATAAGAACTGCTTCCATAGAAAGCTAAGACAACTTAAATGCTGCTCCACCTGGAGCACCTGCTGGTTAGAGCCATTGCTGGAGTGCAGGAGGAAGCTGCCTGTTTTGCCCTGCTTTGTTGTTTTTCCTTGGTGCTTGGGAGTACCTGGGGATGTGACAGGTAATTAAGTGTCTGTCACAGAGATGTGACACCCCTCTCCAAGAATCTGCTTCAGCTGCAGTTGTTTTTTAATTGGTTTGTACTAATAATCTAAAGTAGAATGACTGTAGCTCAGAAGTAAAATGCCCATATCAATCCTTTTCTGTGTGCTTCCAAATAAAAAAACAAACAAACAAACAAACAAAAACCTCAACAAATGAACAAAAACAATGAAACAAAAAAAAAAAAAGAAAAACAAACAACCCCCAAAAACAAAACTACAAGCTGTGTAATTGCTTATAAAAAAAAAGAAGTAGTAAATGCAATGTCAAATATTACACAACCCATCTTTCCATTAATGTTATTTCTGTTCAAATGTAGCATTTCTGTTTCTTTAACAATAAGCTACTGGTGAAGAATTTGCTATGAAAATGGAGATTGCACACTTGATTTGGGTTCATATAGGGAATGTAACATGGATTTAAAGAAACAAAACTAAACTGGGTGTTCAGCTGCAGTATTACCTGCCAGCAATTTTCAATGGTGTCCATGAAAATCGTTTGAATAATAGAGCAACCATTTGAAGAGGTAGATGTGAGGAGCTATTACTTGCCTGACTCAGCAGTGGCTGGCAAGCACCCCCTTGTGACACCGAAACCTCTTCCCACCCTTTTCATGACTCATCCATCTACAACTTTCCTTAGACATTTAGGAGACTAGAGGTTATCACACCATTAAAGACTTGAAAAGGTCTATGTATGTTAATTATTCAATGATATGTTGTATTTAATTAATACTATATGGTTTTGAAATGTCCTAGTGGCTTTTTCAGCTAATTACATTTCCAGTTACAATTTCTTGTTACCTTACATTGTAGTAACTCAGTAAACACCATCAGGGTTTCAACCTGTTTTCCCTGGTCCAGTAAGAACACACTGACTAGAAATAGGTCACAAAGAAACACCAAGGCTCTAGATTCTTTAGATCATCTAAAATAGTACAAATAGGAACAAAATGTTTGGATTTTCCTGAACTTTGTCCATGTATTAATAGTCTGTTAAGAGTTTTTGAAATACAGAATGTTAAGGAATGAATGCACTAAGAACACAAGGACAATAAATAGGAAAGGTACTGCACATTACATTGTGAATGTTTCCTTAAGTATATTTTTCTTAAAGTGGTATATGATTTATGGAGGCTGCCTGTGTGAATTGTACCTCCCACCAGTAGCTTCTCCACACAGAGAAAGAACAGCTTATTGCAGCTGTCAGCTAATGAAATGACTCCTGCAGTTCAAGTAGTTGCAGCTTTGGGCTGAAAACTGTGGTTCTGATGTTTTTGGCAATGTATACTGATGTCCTGTGGCAGAGAGATTTTGTTTTGTCACGATGTACAACTACTGCAGTGAGAAAACACCACTAAGACTGGAGTATCAGAAATCATTTTATCATTATTCTGCCATTATATTTTTTTGCTGAATAGCAGAAAGTCTGCCAAATTTTGTGCAGGACATAATCTTTGAGGTCAATGTAGTTTCAGTGTGTATGATTACTTTCTTAAGATGTAAAGCTTAAAAAAAATAAAAATGGTAAAGCGTTGAGATTGCCTTTACAGAGGGTAATCTCATATCCATGTTGGAGCTTTGGCTGTCTGGGCACAGGAGGAAATATCTTCCTTGGGATATTAGTACTTTGTTTGCAAGGCCTTTAGGTCAAGAGAATCATCATCTTAAAGGCATGCTGCACCTAGATTTTTTTTTTTTTTTTTTTTTGAATTAGCAAGTCAAATATCATGCAAATGAATGGATAAAGCAGCTGGAAATAGTCTGATTCATTACTGTACAGTTTATGGCTGTGCATGTAGCTTAAAAAGATGTGATGGCAATTCCAGCATTTATACCTTATTTCTCTGAGTGTAAATGCACCCACAGACCTCTTATTACAGTCTAACTGGAGGGCTGGTGAATAATCTCAGCATGGTTGAGCAGCAAATGTTGGAAGATAATTGGATCTGCAGGCTAAGATACTATGAGCCTGGAAGGTCTGGTAGGAAAGATTGATAGGCAGTTATTTTACATCCTGTTTGAAATCCATTTTTTGTTTGTAATTTTATGTGCAAGATAACTTGCCTTTAAAAGTTTAAAATTATAAGTTTTGAATCAAATGAAAGATTGAGGTTAATGTTCCCTGAATAATGTCTCTGTAGTCATAAGCTGGTGAGTAAAGCGTGCTGAAGAGTTCATTCAATAAAGCTTATAAGCCTTTAATTAAATTGAGAAGCCATTTATACAATGCTTTAAAAGTGGATCTTTGAATGTAAATTTGAGGCATTGGGTTGAGGATAATCAAGCATTATATGTCCTTACAGTGTGCTATACTTGCTTATAGGATACTTTTCCATCTCAAGTGAGACTTCAGTGAATTGTTGTATATTAAAAGACAAAGAAGAAAGTACAGCTGAAGCACTCTGGATAAACTCTGGCCTTTGCCATCTCTTTACAAAGCTGCTAGTGGTTTGTTGGGATATTTTAGCAAGTGTCGTTTGGACAAGTGCTGCTGCAGTAAGCCTATTATTATTATTATTATTATTATTATTATTATCATCCCTTTGTCCCTTGTTTGTCCATTTTGTCCCCTTTTGATAAGAAATCTGTTCTTTCATTGTTGTTTATCTTAGGACACTTAACAGCTTAGGGTAGGATACACACTGCTTGCTTCTTTGCAAAGTTATTGTATTTAAAACATGTTTGATAAAGCCATAGACTTTAAGACAAATCTTGTCTGAAAGGAGGGGACTCAGTCACACTGGTTGTCAGACTGGGTTTCACAGTGGTGTTGGCCAGCATAGTTGGGATCTAGTACCTAAAATTGGGATGATTTTACATTGTCCTTTTCTCACATGCTTCAAACAGGTAAAGATAAAATGTGACCAATAACAATGACAGACACTCTGTGTTCATAGCTAATCTTGGAATCTGACTCTGCAGTTCAATTTGCTTCAGAGGTTGAGGTCTCAAAGATATCTAAGTTCCTACAAGTAGCAGAGGAAAAGAGGGAGACCCAAATTAAAGTCCACATGACCTCAGTATTTATCTGTTCTGTGAGTCTCACAGAGTGACTGAGCAGTGTGTACTTCTTGGCTAGCTAAGGAGAAGCAAGAAACAGATCCTTTCCTGTTTTGTCCCTCTGCATGACTTAGGCACTTGCTGGTGGGAAACTGGGGAATGTGGAGCTGACCTGTTGATGTGTATGATTTTCCACTGTGGTTGGAAGGAAGGTGGACGAATTGTAACCAGCAGTGTTGTAATAAAGGTGGAGAAGGGATTGAGGACCTGAATCTTTAGGAAGACACCCTTCACCATGCAGGTTGTTCATTGCAGGCATCTGCAGGGACAGCCTATGGCATTTTTTCACAAGCTGAATGGCACAACTTGCAAAGGAGAAGGAAGATGGGGGGGAAACCAGAGAGAAAATAGGGTGTAGTTGCCATCAGTAGTAGTTCCTGAAAATGTGAGAACATCCCCTAGGTTTACTGACAGGAAAGAAATTCATTAATTGACTGTTACTCTGTCCCTCACAATTGCAGTTATTAAATCTCTCCATTCAAATAGAAGAAATTAAAATGCATACTTTTAGGTCTGGATTTGACCAACTACATGGGACTAGATAAAATGCAAAGTATTTAGCCTTTACCACAGCAACAAAGGAGAATTAGTATGTCTTTAGCTTTTATCATACATTGTTAGTACCTTAAATGAGTAGTATAAATTACACAAGTTGATTTTTTTACTTCAGTAGACCTATTTCATAACTCTCTCTGAATCCTACACTGTAGCTGCAAGTAAACAGCAAAAACTTTTAGCAGTCTAATACCCTATTTCTTTTCCTGCTATAAAATATTTTTCTGTTATCAGTGTTTAAAGAAAATGATAAAGTTTGAGATGGAGGTATCTACTTCCACTTCTATAATTATGGTCTCTATATATTTCAATTCTAACTTCTTATGACAGGCGATTTCAGTATTCTTACTTTCAAGCTTCAAAATGAAAAGCTGCTTCGAACTATAGCAATTGTTAAACGTGAATAAGATTTATAGAATATGAGAGGGAAAATGAGCTTCAGCCTAACTTTGAATTCCTGAAGCAGCAACCTGGGATTCAGTACTTGGTTTCAGTCTCACACATTACACACTAATTGGCAGACAGGACTTTCTCCTTTCTGGGAATTGAATTAACCTTTGGCTGGAGAACTGTTGAAAAATGTATAATCCATAACTCCACACTGTTGTACAGCATTATCATGGAAAAGGGCCTGAGTTTGATACTGTTTCTCAGTGTTTCACAAATCTCTGCCACATTAGTAGTCGAGAGGTAATTTTAAAAGCCTGCAGTAAACTTAGTTGAGTTCACAGAAAATTGGTTTTCCAGTTAGATGTTAATTACTATTTTGCTTTCAGGCTTGTCTAGCAGGAACACCACCCTCACTGTCTACACTTCTAGTACTCACCAATATTCCCAGTCTCTGAACATCTGCAGGGTTATGTATCTTCAGTCTAACAAAAAGGCAGAAGTTGTAGGTGGTTTTCTCCTATTATTTTGTTTTGTTGTGTTGTTTTGGGTTTTTTTCCTCCAAGAATAAGGACTAATTAGACTGCACTAGAAAATAATAGTGTAGAACTGATGTTTTAGAACCCAATTAAGCAAGAGTTTGGAGAAAAATTCATATATATGGGACTTGCAGCTGGATGGTTCAGTTCACTTACAAGGTAAAGATGTCAGTCTGGGCAACCCCTTAATCAGTATCCTGCCCACCAATCAGCATGTTTTTTGTTTTTGTTTTTTTTTTTTCTATACAGCTTTTTTTTTTCTGCATAGCATCTTTCATGTCTTGTCTGCTCCCCTCCAAAACTATGGCAAACAATGTTTGCTGAATCAGCTTGCCATTATCAAACCTGATCCAAATCTGTACATCCATGGCTTCAGTGAACACAAGGACAAGTGTTGTAGATCCATTCTTTGTCTGGAGTTTGGATTGAGCACTATTATGTGGAGTTAATGCCTTTGAGCATGATCAGAAGGAAAGTAATGCTGTTACAGATTTGGAAGAGGCTAAATTTTTAGGTTTAGTTCATTTATGGACAAATTTTGAGAAAGCTCAGTGCCACCAAAGACATAATGAGAGTGTCTGGCACCACATTTACCACAAAATAAATTCCCATTCCTTGTGCAAAACAGTTATGAATAGCAGTGTGCTGATTTCCATTGATCTCTCTGGAAACAGATGATCAGTAAGGATGAGCAGTTTTTGTGAAAAGAGGATGATAAATGCAACATAGAAAGTAATGGTCATATTTATTTTGTTTTTTAGGCAGTGTGGTCTTGAGAGCTGACTGCTGGAGCTCATAGAAATATTGTAGAAAATAAAACAACCACAAAAAAAAAAAAAAAAAAAAAAAAAAAAAAAAAAAAAAAGAGAGAGAAGCCACAGCAACCTACATTAAAAATTAAATAATGAGTTATATCAGTCAACACTGGACCTATAGAATGAATATATTAGAGGAAATTGAACACAAAAAAAATAAGAAGCACAGCTCTTTCTGTTCTTCTTATGCAATTACTTTGAATATATTTATCTTTAGGATTGAAAAATTTTAAAAGTTACTGTGCCATAAATGGAAAAATCAAATTTAATTCAACTCTATAACTATTAAAATATGCAATGGCTTTCTTTGTGACAAAATGATTAACACTATTTGTAATAGTAAAAGGATTTAATTTCTAACTTTTCAGTTGGAAGAAGTCCCCCCACATTATATGCAAGTTAACAGCTGCTAATCAGAATACTGGTGTTTGCATAAGGGCTGTTGAAAGACATCATAGTTATTATAATTAGTGCTGAAAGAATAGAAAATAAATAAGTAATCTCATTATCTGTATTGACAGAAATGAAAAATCTAAGAGCAAATTATTCCTGTTTTCCAAGTTTAAAATGAGTAAGTGTGGCAATTGATTACTTCTTTTGCATTGCCTCTGTTGTACCACCAGCCTTATTGATTGCTTTCAATTATTGTATGCCAACAAGTAAATTAACATAGCACCTGAGACATAATTCTCTGGTGGTTCATGTACACTGACTTCGTAGCATTCTTGCTGTTTTAATTCTTACTGAGCATATTGCTAGGAGCTACAATATTTTTCAGTCTGGACACGGACATTACCCATGGCTCTAATGACAGGTCATTTACAGCAAACCCATGTTTCACTGCAGAGATGTCTCTTTAAGTGACATCTTATCAATGGCAATTCAATTAGTCAACCCTAAGACTTTGAGATACATCTCACACTGTGTCACACAACACTGGCTGTTTTGCATTTTAAATGTTAGCTTTTGTCATTGCTCTGCTTCTTTGGTATACATAAAAAATGCATTTTCAGTACAATTCTTCGTTCAGAACTTCATGGAAAACATATTCTATGTTAAATGAAACTGCCTTCATTCCCAACAGTGCTGTCAGCTGAAGATACCTGTGGACTTGTACTGTGGACAGGAGCTTTTCAAAGCTGGTGCTTACCCAAACCCACATGTCATTGACTGCTGTAATCAAATTATTCTGAGCATCTGAAATATCAGAGCATCCAGCTGAAAATATTCAGCTACTGCAATATAAATGGGATGCATACATAAATACTATTGTGGAGTACACAGCCTGTACATACAGGCAGAAACACAAGTTATTTTAAAGTAGCAGAGCAGCAGAGAATTTATGGCCAGGTCCTGATTTTTCTGGGATACTTTCTTGATGAAGACATCCTAATAAGACATGGTCCTACTCTGCATCAGCCAGCTGAGGTCCTTTGGGATAAACAGAGTTGCTTTCCATAGGAAGTGGTGATGTGCTGAGGAAAGTGCTTTCTGGAGTGCCTCCTCTAGCCCAGTGCAATTGCACTGCTCATTTTTCAGTGTACTGTCCTGTGTGTTCTGAGCATATACTGTTCAGGGTGCACAAGTATAAAGCAAAGGAGATGTATTCCCAAGCTGTGCAGTGCAAAACTCTGAGCAACATAGCATGCTTAAAAAGAGAGCATTTTTCAGTTAGTAAGTGCTCCAGATGCTTATTGGAAACTGTTGGGAAATGAGAATACAGCCAAGTTTTTTAAAAAATCCAAATATTTACTGGTTGTAACTGAGTAAAGGGTTTTCTAAACCATCACAGTAATCTTGAACACCAGGCACTTTTTACCCCTAAATTCTGTCTTCTAACTCTGTTGCAGTGTGAGTGTGAGTGACTAAATACACAAGTCCTCCTTACCTTAGCCGTATAAATAAGAAGTTATGTTTTTCAGTCTTTTCAGCAGTACTTGACTGTTTTGTGGGTCTACACCTTCTTATTTCTAAATGAGTATTTTCATATGTATACCTTCCAGTTTACTGCTATAGAATCAGACTCAAAGATTGTTACCTAAAAATAAAAACCACTTGTTATTTACCAAGAGAAAGTTACTGCCAATGCAATTCAACGGGTGTACTTGACAAGACTGTAAGCTAAATGTACACAGATAGTTTCCCTGATAAGATGAGTGATATTACAGAACAATAACTTGTTTATCATGCAATATTTGTGTTACAAGTATGTGCAACATCAAATTCAGTATTCAAAATTCTATGCTAATGAACAACTTTAACTAGTTTCAGACTACTGTATCGCTATTCTGAGATCAAATTTTAATGGAGGAAAAATTGTGTGATAAGGCTCATTAAAAGATTTTAAAATTTAACTAGACTGAAGTTTAAAAAAAAATTCTGAGCAAATTAATCTTGATAGAGCTGTGCTGCTTTTTAGCAAAGAAAATTAACTCATAAGGAAAACAGATAAATGATATCCACTAATTTATGCTAGAAATATTTTTGTTTTGTTTTGTTTTGTTTTTAAGCTGGTAATACATATATATTTATATGCATATGTGTGTGGGCTGAGATATGCATATGCATTTTCAGGGCACATCTTTGTTAGTGTGTTAGCTTGAATCAAGAGCATGCTTTTGAAGTGCGTATTTTTCTTTCTTTCTTAGTGAGCTTTGGTTCATGTCATGGGGAGCTTTTGCAGTGCCTCAACTTGATTCCTTTCAGATGAAACTAGGGTTCAGATGTGGAAGATTTAGCACACTCCAGGAGTGTAACTAATGCACTCCAGCTGCAAATGGGCATTCAGTCCAGAGAGCCAGACTAGAGTTAATCTGAAATAAAAAGCCTTGAAAGGTGTACATTATGGACACGTGTTGTCAGCCTCAACTGTTTCTCTCTACAGGGTTGCCACTATTCATCTATAAACCATCTGCTAACCTAGAAATGGCCTTTGAATTTTTGTATGTTCTTTATTTTATTTTATTTTATTTTGGTTTTTGTTTTATTTATGATTCTCTGTGAAGGATTAGACATTTCTCCTATACAACCATAGCAGGCACTGCTATAGTGTAGCACAAAATAAATATTTACATGTATTCAGTGAGATGGCCAGTTACAACAGCTTCATTACTGTATAATATTAGATTGTTGCAAAACCTGCATGATCTGTATCCCTCAGCAGAAGCTGACTTCTGTGGTCCGAGCCATCTCTTGCTGCTGGCACTGCCTTTTAACACCTTATCCCAGCACAAGAATAGGTTATTATTCAAGCTGCTGTACAATTCTACAAAGGTAGTTGGTTGTTGTTGGAGTATGTATGAAATAGCAGCCCTACAATTCACCCATATGAAACTCAATCCATTGCTCCACAGATTAAATTCCAATATGAATTATATTTTCTGTTATTACAGCGAGAAATGTTACAGATTTATAAAGTTACTTATAAATGTGAGTTGCTGTCTGTAGTAACTGCTTTGCAGAGCCCTTCTGAGGTGGGGAAGGGTTTTTAAATTTGCACATGCACAAGTTTTAAATCCCAACTGTACTTCTTCCATATCTCTCTAAAGAACTTGGTTTTCTTACCACATTGTTCAACAATGCTTCACTTTTATGCATTTGATTAAAACTGAATCACTGGGGAATATTAGTCCACATGACAAAATCATCACGTAATTTGGCAGAAGCATGGAACAGTTGACAGACCTTGCCTAGGGAGAGCCCCAGGACAGAGCTAACAGAGGGAATAAATTCACCTTTGACCAGAAGCAAAAGCAATGCCTTTTGGATTCAGAATTAAAGTCTTGCTATAAAGCATTCCATCTGCTCCAACACCAAACCTTCAAATGCCTGCCACAGGAGCATTGAAATTTGAGCTTTTAAGAAATGTTTAATAAATTATACTGTTGCTTATATCCTTAAAATGAAATCAATCAGCCTCTCTCATAGTCTGAAAAAACCTGATTGCATACTTAACTTGATCTGTGTAAAGGGTAACTTAGCAGTAGGAAAGTTACTTCCTCCTCTACAGTAGGAAAAATTATTTCTCATTCCTTTTTATGATTTTCTAATTAAATTTGTAGGAGTACATATTCCTCTAGTCTTAGATGTCCAGTTTGGGATAAGGTAACAGTTTAAAATGGAAATTACACTATATTTTCCAAAAATAAGGTTTTCTAAAAGACATTACTATTAGCCAACTTTCCTTTCTGAAGGTTCATAAATATATTGAACCTCAGTGACTTATATTTGCCATTCTGTCTCATTTTGTAATCGGTATTTTGGGGTAGTAGAATAGTAAAATGTTATGACTTTCTATGTGGAATTTGTTTTGGTTTATTTTCTGAGCCAATGTATAGATATACTTTTTTAGGATTTGATTTTCCCTTGGTTTTCTTTTCCTGTTCCTGTTAATAGGGTAAATGAAAACCAGACCAGAAGGACAAAACATTGTTAAAAAGGAATATGGGGTAAACCAGCTATGTATTGGCAGGCAGAATCAGCAGCCAGAGGCAACCTAATGAGAATAAACTACTCTGATACAAAGGGAGGAAAGAAATTCTTCTTGCCATATTTTTTAAAAAATCTCCCATTCTCTTGTCCAAATCATGGATCTTTGGATAACATGAAACCAGTTTCCTTCATTTTTACTTTCTAGGATGCATTCTGCTTACAAACTTCAATTTGTGACTTTGAATGGTTTAAATGGAGTCATGAAAACTTCTGGCTCTGTGTTCTTTTAAGACACTTAGAAAGGAAAACTTTGGCATGCCAGAATCATAAAGGTGAATATCTGGAGGTTTCTACTGAATGAATTAACCTCAGAACAATTCCCACTTAATCTCGATCTAGTCATGACCTAAGTGGATACATCACAGAAGAAAGATGATTTATAGAACCAAGACTCAGAACTAGAGTATGTAGGTTAAGGACACATGTGTTGTATTTAATGTTTAATTTAATCAAGATGTTCAGTGGTGGTAACACGAGATAAAAATACACTAGGTTTTGTCAGAGAAGTTTCTGGAAGTGATAGAGGATGTATGTCATTGTGTGTTCCAATAATGTATCACTAAATTGGTTGTTCAGAGCTTATTGAGAGAAATAAGTTTCCCTTGAAACATTGTAAATGAAATCTGGTCATGATTTGTGAAAATCTTTTATATCCATCCATCCATCCATCCATCCATCCATCCATCCATCCATCCCCCTCAGAGGCTTAATTTGCTAGAACTACAGAACCACTGCAAGATTAAGAAAACCCAACCACCCAAAAAAACAAGCAAACAAACCCAGTTAAGGTAGAAAAGTTAATTTGGCTATTTTTTTTAAGTCCTCTTGAGGCCATGTATATTACAGGAAATTTTCCACAGCAGGTTTTTCTTTCTGAATGTCCAGCATTCCTGTCTTGCATCAGAAACTTAAGTATATTTGTTTGTCTTTGTGACATTCACAAAGATTACAGAACTGTTCTTCTAGAAAGTAATCTATACAAATAAGTTGCTGAGTAGCTGTAAAAACCATTCACTGCAGTTAACCCAATACATCTTCTCATTGAATTTGTGAAACAAACCAGAAAGCATTTTAATTTTAGACAGTAACTTGTACCAGAAAAACAGTTCAATGTTGGATAATACTCACTTTGGAAAAGAAAAAACAAAATCACAAGCTGCACTGAAAAATATTTAGAAATGGCTTATTTGTACTAGAACATGAAGATTCATGTTTGTATTCCTGAAAAAGAGGATTTTCATCTGGATAGGAAAACTTCCTAATAAGTATGTAACTAAGATGAAGTTGGGGAAAAATTCCTTTAAAAATTCCTTCAACCTTGATTTTGGAGGTTTCTAACTAAATATAATTTTTTTACCTTGCCTATAGGATCTAGCCTTCTTTGTTTTGTTTTGAAAAATAATAATGCATCAATTTTTTTTTCTGTCTCTTTTCCTTATTTTTCATATTCAGCTAAGTTGATAATTTGCTTAATAGAGGAGACCATATAGTATTCAGATTCTTCTGGTAACTTATATGTCTCTCACAGCATTCTTTCTGTTTAAGATATTGTTCTCTGAACCACAGTGTCTAGACAAAAACTTGCTTAATGGAACAAACCTTCCCCAGTTAGGGCATTCAACATAGCAAAGATAGAAGAGACTAAATAAATATTCTTCTAAATTGAATTCTGGTTAAGATTTAAAACATAGTTATTAAAGTATCAACACGGCCTGAATTTCTGGCGATTTCAGTTTTTGGGAAGGAGGATGAGTCACAGAAACCTGGAGTGGCGTGCCATGGGCTGGATAACCCACACCTCTATGACATCAAATAGTGCAGATGCTGTTTCTGGCTGGCATAAATCAGATGTAATTCAAGAGCAAATCAATTCTTTCTTAATTTGGGCTCCAAGTGACTGCAAGAACAAAAACATTGTCAAAGACAATTTGTTAGAAACACACTGACAGTTTCACAAATGTCTTAAAGAGGAAAGCAGGGGGACAGAAGTGGCAATAAGGGAATAGAAAATAAATATTTTAATTAACATATTTTTCTATGCAGAACTTGTATATTTGTATAACACTTATGCAAAATAATGTTTATTGAGGAGAATGATTATGATCTCTAGTGGCTATAATACATAGAAAAATAGTGACACATTGTTTTTGTCATTTTAAAACTTTTAAAGATGATTTAAGTTCTTGAAGAGGAGTCATCTGTGTAAGAAGAAAAAGTTTTAATTCTGAGTCTAGACAAATACCAATTGGATTTGACTGAGACAACAAATGTTAGGGAATTTTTTAAGTAGACATAAAATTTGTCTATGGAATTAATTTATTTTACATTCAGAATGTATTTGACCTGGACAATAACTAGCAAGACTGTGATATTGCTCTTTAAGATCATGAATGTACTATGAATAAAGTAAATCACATTATTTTATAGCTAAACGAGAAGTTCTATAGATAGAACTAATTTTTCTTTATCATACTTTTGTAGCTGAAAACTTCTGCTGGTTAAATGAGGACAAAATAGGGTCCTAGAACCATAGATTTCAACTCTTTTTCATCATAGATCTGTATAGTCAGTGTCTAGTTCTTTACAGAGAAAAAACTCTGTGAGAAAAATTTTCAAGATTAAAAAAAGATTTTATTATTCAGAAATTGAAGCTATTTTGCATTAGCAATATGTAATTTTATCCACCTTGTATAACGGAAGTTACAAGCCTTCACAGGGTTTATAAGCAATGTACTTGTTGATGTCATCTTTTGCTGTTCATACTAGACCATATTTCCTATCCAAGAAGTAAAATCACATGATTCCTGTGATGAAACATAGGTTGTGCCTGTATCATGGGAATCATCCTCTCTACATAACCTCAAATTATATGAAAAAGAATTCTGCATCAAGAGTCCCATCCTGTGTCCCACAGACTTTTTGCTAAATGTAGGGAAAACTTTATCTCTACAATATTTGAAATATTGTTAGAACCTACGTTCAGAAAATACGCATGAAATATACTGGATTTCAACTTCTGTGTATAGATTGGGTTGATCTTGCCTTTATTCAAGTGCTCACATGTCAGATTCTTTTTTTAAATAAAAGTTGGAGTGTTTTAAACTTGAAAGGTTCTGCAAAAGGCTTCAGTGTGATATTTCATTTATCTTTCTTAATACCGAGAAACAAAAAGCCCATACAACTCCCCTACCCCCCACCAAAATCTGATACTAGTATGGATAATAGTATCCCTTAAATCAGTTGTCCCCATCTCTAAATCCTTATTGAAGTCAGTTGAAAGGCTTTGCTGTCTTAGTGGGGCACTTGTGTTTTAGTGACCCCTCTCCCAAGATTAAAGGTTGCCATCATTATGGGGCTCCGATTAAGGAATAAACCTGCTGTGTCAGTTCAGCTGGTCAAAAATCCATTACTGAATATTTATGTGGAGACATTATTTTATGTCCTTATTGTCATTCATAAAAAATTAAGTAATGTGGAAAAAAGAGCAGCAGAGATGTCTTTTTTGGCTGTGAAACTCTGAAAGTTTTCTGTGAAGTGCCCTGACATTTTGTCTCCAGTACAGAATATTTACAGCGCTAATATAAATGTCTGAGGCGTGAATAGTTCCTCCTGGGTGTGTAGAATCTAAACCAGCAGAACTCTTGGAGACAAGCCAAAGATTTGAACAGCCTATAGATGTGTTTTTTGTGAGACATATAGCATTTGGATGTGGAGAGTATAAATAAAGATACAGTGAAACCAGTCTGAATGGCAATTTACCACATATTCAACCATAGTCACTGGAGCCAGCTAGCACTGAAATTTATTTCCCTAAGAGTTTATTTATGTCAAGTATAGAGTGTTACTGTAATTTTGGAGCAGGGTCTCTCAAAGGCATGAAGCTCATGTATGCTTCTCAGATGTTTCCAGAAGGTTGGGCTCTTGGTTTTCCATTCTGTTGGGATGGACCCACCTTCAGGAATTGCTTAATTTGGAATTGAGCAATGGAGTTGAAAAATGTTGATCTGTTTATAGTTCTAATTAAGCTTTGCTGCTGGAAGTTTTCAACATATATATTCAAAGTTAATGTATTGGCTGAATTCCACACTGAGGGAATGATGGGTGTTCACAACAGGATCCAACACCTTCACCTTCTTATTTTGCTATGGCTTTATTGGATAACATAGGAACTGGCATAATCGCTCTCAAAAGTTTGTGAAACAGTCGGTCTCCTGATAATACTAATGAAACATCCCTACTGTAAGGCTGATGTGGACTTCATTTTTGTTCTATCACTTATTTCAGGGTGGAATATTCAAAGATTGTAGAGTATTAAATACTGCATGTTTGACACACCATATATTTAATAGCTTCCTAGAGATCTGCTGCTCTTTTAAACAAGTTTAGTTAAATATTTTGCTTTTCTTTCCATCCAAACATTTGAACTGTGGAATGCAGTAAACTCCTACAGCTGCACAGCCACAAATTTCAGTGAAACATGAGTGTTAGGCTTGGAGAGAAAGCAAGGAAGGTGTCTTTTTCTATCTGCAAAGTGACTGTCCATAATTTCAGTTCTCCTAGTTTTATCTGGCACTCCCTATGACAAAAGGGCCATCTCCAAATTGCTTTGAGACACTTCATAAAATACACTGCAGCAACAGATGCAGTGTCAATACAAGATGTATGATTTTGTGGATGAAATTCTATTTCAAATGAGAGTGTCCTTTTCTGCTTTGTTCATGAATTTCCTTTATCCCTTACTGCCAGTGATCTGAATGTTGAAGAGTTGCCATTTTGACAATTCCACTTGTCTCCATGATAAATGAAGGTTCCTGGCTCATGTTAGCTGAAAAAAAAAACATTTTGAATTTAAAATAAATCCCTGACTTTGTTAGGCTCATTGCATTGTGGATTTAGGCTTTGACTCAGAAGTAGTTAACAAGTAAAAATTCTAAGGCATGTACTGTGTCCTTGAGGTCATCAAGACTACAGGTATGTTGACTCTTGGCCTTAACATGAAAATGGGCAGTTTTATCAACATAGGCCTTCTGCTGTTTATTTTAGTGAGATCACTCCTCAATTTCAGTGAAATAAAATGGCAATTTTATGAGTCAGACTCAGTCTTGCTAGAGTGATTTAGAAATTCATGTCTACCGACCTCTATGCTTCAGACATCATGGGTTTGAAGTATGATACTTCTTTTCCTTGATTTCATAAATAATTTAGATTAACAAAATCCAGATGGTTTGGAGTTCCCAGTAGCTACAAGCTCAAGAATTTTTTTACCTTTGAAAGGAAGACGCTATACTTTTTCTGTTCTTTCAGCATTTTTTTCAGAGCTTAACAGTTCAGGGGTTTTATTGCTTAGTTTCTTTCTTAAGAAGTCTCTTTTCTTTAAAACATCTGTTAGAGGCATATTTGGAAATAATGAGTATGTGCTTAATGAGTGTCTGATAGAATACACAGCATGATTTTGCAGTTTTCAATCCTTCAAGGAGAACTTCCTTTGCAAGAATTTTTTAAGAAACCTAATCTTCTGGACATCAATTTCAGTATTTGAAAGTATTTTAATGGTATGTGTTATCCCTTGAAAAACAAAGAACATGTATGAACCATTATTATGAATTGATTTCTGTAAGACACATAGCAAATACTCTGGCTTTGCTCCCAAATTTGGACTCTTACCTTTCGTTTTTTTGCTGAAAAATTCTCTTCCATGAGAAAATGAATATTCTGGTTGATTTCTAAAATATATTATATAGAAGAAATATGTCAGATGTCTTGTGAGTTACTCATCTCCATTTAGTTGGGGGATGTTGGGGTATGCATAATAGATAAAGAACTGCTAGATATATTTTTATCAAAATATATGTCAATACTTTTCCACAAGCTGTATTGTTTTTCTCAATGTTCTCAGTAAAAAAAAATGTATGACTTTACCATGGATAAACACTATGCTTTGTTCAATTTTTAATAAGGTTACTGTAGGACTCAATGCTACTGATTTTGTATTTTGATTGGAATAATCACATTTGCCTAAACCTCAAACAATTTGACATCTCATCTGTGTTATCATAAGTTTGCTGGAAGTGCCAGGAGTCTAAAGCAGAATAGATTAGCAGAAGGTGATTGCAACATCTGGGTTTTAAATCAGAGCTGAAAACTAGGGGGTTTTGGCATGGTTTTTAACTATTCAGACTTTTTTGCTAGTTCTAGCTAATGTGCAAACTGAGTGTTTCTCTAATATAACTTCAAGGCTCAATATGTAGTGCTATTAAAATATTATTTCCATAAATAGCAAGAGTATTACAGCAGAAAATCAGTTATGAATGTAGGTGTGGACATCTCTGGAATGCTGTGAACTCAATTTTCTCTGTGTGGTTTTATTTCTTGGGCATCTTTTTAGGCAGGAGTCAGGATGGAGCAGCACTGCTTGCCACAGTGACTGATGAATGACTGCATAGCTCTAATGGGACAAATAGAAAGAAGAAATGAAAGGGTAGAGAGACATCCCCTCATGCCTAGTTAGAGCAGTACCCTGTACACTAATGTGATATTTTATGGTTATTTATCCCCCGGCACTATTTAACACCACCAATTTTGAAGACAAATGTAGTAAAAGCATTTTTATCCTGCTGCTATGAAAATGTGCTTTTAATAGATTTAGGTTTTCTCGGGTCATAAGAAAGAAATAGAAAGATTTTGCAGCTTTCTAAAGGACTGTATTATATGTGGAGTTTAAAATGTCATAAAGCAGCTTGAAACACTATAGGGAGTCTGTGCAGTAATTGGAAAAATGTTTCATACTAATGTTTGGATTGCATTAGTGTGAGCTGTTGGCATACATTTTGTGACAATAAACATGTCTTTGCTTAATTGTAATTATAGCTTACAAAAAGATTTTAAAAAAGGAAGTGAAAAAGGTACTTTGGTGAGTATGGATAATAACATTTGAATGCACTTAAGGCACAATGCAGCACTCCTAAAGACCAGCTCTGGCTTGCATGCACTGTAGATAGGCCAGCTTTACATATTTACTTAATAATATTTGGAAAGTTGGGGTGTTTGTTAGGACTTCTCTGTTCTACCCCTTTTATTCACAAATTAACAACTGGCAGACTTGTCTGTCTGTATCTCTTCCCCTGATTAAATTCCTGTTAACAACACATGAACAGATTCTAATCATTATTCAGTATTATACGGGGACCTGTTACCAAATTTTCACTGGTGCTGTTGTCTACAGGTCACTCCTCCCACAGCAGGTTTAGTCAGCATAGCTAAAGATGGAAGAGCCAGAATCATCCACCTTTGAAAAGTCACTCAAGGGAGAAAAAAAAAAAATCTAAGTGTAGGATCTATATCAGCATTTCCTACCTCCACAGCAGCCCATTGTGAATGCTAAGCTGGGCTTTTGTGTGCAGATTTGGACCTTGTGGAAATCCCCCAAACATCTTCATATATTCGTAGTTTTCCATTTAGAATCACTGAAAACTATAAGGTTAAATTCTGGATCATAAACAACCATGAAATATAAAATTTATTTTCCTGTCTTCACAACAAGGTTGGTCTGCATGACTGGGAAAGATGAATTAAAGAGAAAAATAACAAGGTAAAAAATGTTTACATGTAATAGGGGGACTTCAAGCAGCATGGTTTTTTGCTTGGTTTGACTTTCTACAGTAATTTTAACATGTAACTTCTGTTTTTGCCATTGTCTTGAATGACATTACAAACTATGTTGAGAAGAATAACTGATCTATAGCCAAAATCCTTGTGATTATAGCATCTATTTCGTGTGCCAGCTTCCACAGATAATGTGGATCATGGTAACAATGTGATTGACTGGGCTCCAACATGAGCTGCATACCCAGAGTCCTCAGGAGTTTATCCTTGATCTCCAGTGTGCCAAACAGCCACACCTTCCTATGGGCACTTCTGTTGTTAATGCTTCAAGACATATCAAGCTGGATGGATAAGTAGCACATGTTTACCCTATATTTTCATTGCTGTATTTTAAATTTTGTGCTGGGCTTGCAGGTCCCCATCCTACCCCTTCCTTTTCCTTTTTCATTTATAGAGAAGGTGCACAAATACTGTGTTCAAAGTTTCTGCACAAACAACAGTCTCTCATTGGACATGATCTGTTAGAACACATTGCCTGTGGTGGAACCTACATTATATATACAAAAGGTTGTCAACATGGAATCATTAGGACATGAAAAGTAGTGGTTTCATCTTATGTATATAACTTTTATATCTACTGCTTATATATATGAATGCAGTATCAGCCATATCAGCTTTCAGGAGTTTAAATAACAGCTGATACTCATGATAATGGAACAGAATTTTTTAGATAAGAATCTAGAAATATGAAAAGATATTTTTAATCTGAGCTATTCCAAAAATGCCATAGCACAAGTAATGGCAAGTGATTTAGTGGGCAATATTAAATGATTACCAAACAGAATGTTGTCATCAACTGCTGTTACCAGTGTGAGTAACAGCTAAGTGAATCAAGCACCTAGCACAGGCAGTTCACCACAAATATGGTATATCTCTAAATGGAATATGGTGCAGAGGTTTACAGATAAGCCAAAGTAACTCTCTCAAGCAGCTTTAGAAGAGTACATTTTCTCTGAAGCATTAAAATTGTTAAGAATAACACATGAAATTCTAGTGAAGACTTTTTGCACTGTTTTCTCTCAAGCAATTCTGAGTGAATGGTTTTCATAAATTATTTCTTTTCCAAAGGTAAAACTATGACTGTAGGAATTTAACCAGTTAATCACATGCTATGATAGATGAGAAGATTGACCACTCTCCACTAGGTGAAAAACTAAAAGCTTCTGCATTCCTGGTAACAATTTATGGTGGTTATGTCAGGTGCTTTAAAATGTTCTGGTTTTAATTCATTTTTTATGTTCATGGCATAAATACAGGTTTTTTTTTCAAAGATCTGGCCCTCAGTGAAATGTAATCAGTCTGACTAGGTGTTTATGAATCTTTGATTTACCTGTCCTCTGTCAAAGCTCTGGAGGTGGTAATGGAGAAGCATCTTTGCCAGTGATTTAAGGTATTTTTCAGAGAAGAGCAGCAAAATTGGAGAAAGGAATTGTGTTCCTCTCCATGAACAGTTTTCCAGCTTCTTTGGTGATCATGACACTGCACTTTCTTTTACTACATCATGCTAAGATTTTTGTTCAAAGAGGCACATTTTCGTTGTACGAAGTGCTTCTAGTGCCAGCCTCAAGTGGAATACCACACACCATGTAAAATCATTTTGGCAGCTGTGTTCTCCAGAAAATACCCTGTACAGGGCCAGGGAGAGGCAGGGAGTGGTGGAATACAACATGGATCCTCATCTGAGGCAGGAAGAGTCCTGCAGAACAGATCAATGAAAGATATGCTCCACCTAGCAGAGGGGTGCTGTGGGTACCAGGAGCCAATTTCCCTTGTCAGGACATGCTAAGAGACAGGAATTCTGGTAAGAAGCTGAGAAGCTCTGGCATACCTTCTTCTTGTCCCCTTGCTGCACCAGAAAACTTTTTTGATGTAGCCCCAAAGTGGTATTGGTATCCCCGCACAAGCAAGAATCTCTTCTCTCCTTCCAGCAGCTCTTCCACACTGTGCTATCTGACCCCACCTGAAAGAAGCAGCACTCTGCAGGTGTGGTGCACACCTGAAACTCACCTTTAGTAACTTTAGAGAATTCAAGACACTGGGAAGTAAAGGTGAGAGCAGGTATGGTAAAGTGTGGTGCTGTAAACCCCATCAAAAATCATTGCAACTTGTCTTGTGCTACAGCCCTGCATGTATTTTACACCTGTCTGGAAGCACATTTTGACCAAAAGAAATGTTTTGGAATAACCATTTTATCCACCTATGTGTATTTTACATCATAGAAGGTGTCACCAATGCTGCCTTCAGAACACTTGAGAGAGTTGTTTATGGTTGGAAGGAATAATTTACTACCCAGTTAAACTTAATTTTTTCCTCACTGAATGTTAGTACTGCTCCAGATATGTGTGGTTTACTTTTTGTGTCTAATACTTTATGGGTTATATTAGACTGAATTTTCTGGTAAAAAGTTAAAGTCAGATAATTCCACTTTGTGACTGTTCTCCCTCTAACTTCTCTCATGAAGCTGCTGTCAGAAGCTGAACTGTATTTATGTATCCCTTATGGGCCAAAGCATGTTGGCTCTACAGCAAATAATCACTATCTGGCTGACTTTATTGAGCATCCATGTCAATTCATACTACAAAATATGCTTTTCATGTACTACAAAATCTTTTTAAGGCATCTGAGGCTGGAGTACAGTCTCAGTACAACAGCAGTACTTGAGATGAAACCCTTAAGAGAACATCCTCCTGACATGAGGAAATAAACCGCTTGATATGTTCTGTCTGAAAGTCTCTTGAATCATTGGAAGTGAGTTCCCAGAAGGGAGAAGAGATCAAGTAGTAAGATCCTGCTAAAATATAAAAAATACTGCCCTCCCAAAGAAATTCTTTGTAACAGTCACATTTACTTGGAAATTTATCAGTTTATTTACCAACATAATAACCCCAAAACCCCCCAACTCCCGACTCCAGTAAAATAAAGGGAAATCTTTTACAACTTCCAAGCCTACTTTTATTATCTAGCTACAAAATGCATTGCCTTGCTAAATTAATTACCTCCAGGATTCATAGCTTGCACATTTTTGTTAATATTCATTAGAAATGAGACACTATTGGAGTGTGCAGATAGTGCTTGAATGTAAAGAACGGTTGCTCTCCTTCCATAACCCAGGACATTGGTTTGGTGTCATCTGTTCATGTACCTTACTTCTGTCACAAGAATGTGACAGACATGTAAATGGGAAAATGACTTTATTATCTGTATTAAAGGATGAATTGAAGTCTTCCATAGAAATATGGAGTAAGAACAGTGTACTGACATTTTCCAGTGCCTCCAGCAAACAGATTGGATGGGGTTTAGCTGCATACATTTTCCTTACCCCTGCTTATGTGAGGGTGAACAGACTGCACGTGAATATTTAGACCTCGCCTTTCCTGAAAACTTCATTCATAGTGATTATATGTTCTGCTTCACTGGCAGTTTGTGGTAGGGCAATTCATTAAGATTAATTGAAATCTGAGGGAAGGGAAAAATAACCTTTGGATGTGAGTGTGAATTATTGAGAGATGCTGTAATGTACACACTTTCAGTTTTCAGAGTCTATAACAAAGAACATACTGATTCGTAAAGCAAAAAAGGTAATTTCACATTTGAAATACTGGAGTGAAAAAGCAGTGTGGAATTAAAAACAGTGCCTTTTGCTTCCTCATTAGCAATCATGATTGTTTAATCAATAGCAGTCAGGGGAAGTGACACAAAAACCTGAATCGCTGCTGAAGCAGACAAGATATTGACATTTAAACAAATGCCTTAAACCTACTGTGCTTACACTTCTGGTTTTAATATTAAAAGCTAGTGGGGGAGCTTGTCTTGTCTTATTTTATCATTATTAATCTTCCACACACAGCAAACTTCATGCTGTTATTTTCTTTTGTAATTTTCCAAAAGAAAGAGAATCACAAACCTCTCAAATAATCCTTTTCTTTCAAGAGTTTGACTGAAACCTCTATAAGATTTGGAACTTTCAAGATATTTCCATTGATCTCAGCTGCTATGAGCATGGATAATAGCCAGAATAAAACAAAACAAACAACCTCTCAGGATTTCTTCATTCTAATAATCCATGTCTGAAATTTTTCAGCAGCACTGTTGGTGAGCCATGTGTCTGCTCTGATTTTTGGGGTATTGGAAGAGTTGAACTCAGTAGGGCTAATGAGATCTGAGAATTATATAATGTATAGTTTTGAAGAATTTCCAGGGCAGTCAGCTTAGAATTGAATTTGGAAATTGCCAGTGTTGTATTTGGGATTCTCTGTGAACTATTGAAATATGGAGGATGCATTTTTGTGCTGAGGTTAACATGGTAATTTTTTGTTCTTTCTTATTTCATAAGAATTTTGATTCTGTGACTGATTTTTATGCTATATTAAGATTCTGGAATGTTCAAATGGCTTTCATGAAGCACATACTGACAAGAAATTATGTTCTAACTATTTAATCTCCCTTAAAGGCATTTGAAGAGGTATCATACATTCATCACGGGGATTTTTTTTTTTTTTTAGTTTGATGCTCTGGAACCATGTAATTCATTTAACATTTTGTCAATTTTTTGAAATGTTGGGGATATTTTGGTCTTTGCTTTTAACATCAATTGTATTAAATCTGACTTTGACTAACTTGTCAGAACCACTTAGAACTGAAAGTGCACTTCTTGTTAATTTATGCAAGTAAACAGAGTGGAAATACTTTTGAATCCCTATTTATAAAATTGCCATGTTCAACAGACTCCAGATTTTAGTTGAGCACTAAAGAAACAGCTAAACAGGAGGAAAACAAATACTTCTAGGACTACTTTTGTCTATCTTATTTAGCCTTTTGAATGCCTCTGTGTTATCACACAGTTTTTAGTTCTCCTGTGAGGGAGAATTCCATCATCCCTTCCTGGGAGATGAGCTGAGGGAGGAGGTCTGACCGGTGTGCTCTGAGTCAGTGTGCCCAGTTAATCTGTTGTGAAGTTTGCAGAGAGGTATCAGCCCTCAGACTGTAATTCACTCGTCCTTTTAGGATATGGGGTACGAATAGGGCCAACAATAATGGGCTGAAGTCCAGAAAAGAGGAGTCTTTTGTGACGCTCCCTCCTTCGGTGCTTAACACCCAGCTAGCTATAAAAGTATCTAACATATTGGCAAGGCAAAATGGTCTTAGCCGCAGGATAGTTTACTTAATTTCTTGCCAATTAACACAAGCTTCTAATAACCAATTTGGGTATTGGGGATGAAAAACAAAGATAAACAACCAAGCCCTGAAGCAAATCCAAGCAATTAAGTCCCTCCCCTCCCTAGGCCAGCCAAGGCTGCAACCAGACCCCTTCATTCGCCAGCCCTTCATGTCCTGTTGGGGCTCAAACCCACATTCCCTCCCTGCCCAACACCTCATCCAAGCAAGCCAGGAGAAAGAATGACTTTGGTGCCTTTTAGAAACTCTGCTGTCAGGCACCACAGAGTGGTCAAGCCTATCAAGGCACACAGGGCAAAGCAGTCACCATGCACAGTTAATCATAGAAATCTCTGTGGTTGGCACCTAATAAATATTCATGGCCAAGTGCTTCTGCCATCATTACATATTTTAAAATAAAGATCGCTGTGTGAAATTGAAACCTAATGTTTCATCTAACTTGTTCGCAGTGCAGAAAAAAAAAAGATATTTTTACCTATTAAAATGATGGATTACATCTCCTTAAAGGATTATTATAATTAGTTGAAAAAACATCTAAAAAGTAATGATCTGTAAAGATACTACTATCCCACTTTCACATCCAGGAATGAATGCAATAGAAATCATTGATGTGCTGGTTTACCAACCAAAATGATTGTCGTACATGACTTCTTTACTGATAACAAAATGCAATGAACTTCTTATAGTTTGAAGATGCTTCTTTGTAAGTTTGTGACAAATCAGTCCAAACCATTATGAATTAAAAAATATTTCATTTTAAGCTCTTTAAACACTTTTAAGGCGTTGTCTGTGGTTCAGTATGAGTACTTTGAATATGTTTTTCTGACTGCATCAAAGTAATAGAATCTGCTCTTGTGAGACCCCAGCTGGAGCACTGTGCCCAGCTCTGGGGCCCCCATCATAAGAAGGACACAGACCTGTTGAAGCAAGTCCAGAGGAGGGTCACAAAGATGCTCGGGGGGCTGGAGCACGTTCCCTGTGAAGACAGGATGAGGGAGCTGGGGCTCTTCAGCCTGGAGAGGAGAAGGTTTGAGGGAGAACTTATAGAAACCTTTCAGTATCTGAAGGGAGCCTACAAGAGAGCTGAAGAGTGAATGCCCTTTTACAAGGGCATGTAGTAATAGGACAAAGGGCAATCAATTCAAACTGAAAGAGAGTACATTTAGATTAAACATGAGAAAGAAATTCCTTACTGTGAGTTTGGTGAGGCACTAGAATGGGTTGCTCAGAGAAGCTGTGGATGCCTCATCCCTGCAGCCAGGTTGGTGGGGCCTTGACTAACCTGGTCTCATCAAAGGTGCCCCTGTTCATGGTAAGGGGTGTTGAGGAACACATTTGTTGTTGAGGAATGTATTCGGTGCAGGGAGCTCAGAGTGCAGAGCAGATGGAGCTGCAGGTTCACCTCTGGGTGGGAGCCTGAGACAAGAGGCTGTGAACTGCCACCCTTTGCACAGCAAAGGGCACAGGGACCTGTGGCACAGCCAGGTGAGGGACACTGAGAGACACAGCAGGAGCTGCTGGCTCAGGAGGAAGTGTGAGACTTTGGTGCTCTTGGACTGTGAGGGGATAAGAGCCCGGGGGTTCCTTAGCTCAGGATCACTCCTTGGAGGCACCAGCTCAGGCTGTTTGTGTGTTACTGCACTGTGGATAAATGGCTTTATGGAATAAAACATCTGAGACTCTGCTATGGAAATCCTGGGACTGAGCTGGTGAGGAAGCCTGGTCTGACTGTGAGTTGGTGTGCAGGGAGTCAGGAAGGGATCTGCCAGGTCACTGGAGCCACCTCTGTGAAGGAGTGACAGCCCAGCAGTGGCAGTCTGTGACACTGAGAGTGTGACTGCCAGAGAGTCTGGTGAATGGTCACACAAGGAAGTTTCCTTAACTGGGGGTTGGAACAAGATCATCTTCAACTTAATTTCCAATCCAAACCATTCTATGATTATATTAAATTATCTCATTGTAGTGTATTTGAAAAAAAAAGTTTATCTTTAATAGAAATAATTAAAATTTGTTTATGAGCATGGTGTTCCTGTATCCTGGAAGGATAACAGTGAGAGAGAATGATTTCGACATTTTCTGTAGGCCTGTGGGGTTTGATTTTTGTGATGTAGCTGCTGGTGCAATAATCAGTAGTGTATCCCTCCAAATGTTACATGGATTAGCTGTATACCATGATGACTGTGACACTGTATTAAATATGAATGTAAAAACTATTTACACATTACTATGAATGAATTTGTTATATGTATTTATATGCTATAATATTTGTTATAAGATCTGATTTTTCGGGAAGTAAGACAAGTTTTATACTGCTATTTCTTCCTCCAGTTCTTCTAGTTCTTACCTTGTAGAGGACGTTTTCTTGTGTGTTTGATAGATGGTTTGTTCAGTAGAGTTATTCAGACATTAGAAATGATACTGTTCAGAATTTACTATCCCTGTATTTCAAAAGAGTTTATAAGTTCACACATGACATATGATATGCTTTTATGCCTTAGGGAGGAATACATAAAACAGTATTGTATAAGAAATGAAAAGATGGGAAGGGAATGAAGAACAGACAAATGGGTTTCAAGAAAACGATCTGATTCTGGTGTGAATATAGCTATTCCTTCTGTTTCAAATCAGCAAACTAAAAGGTGTAAAAATATAATCTTCACCAATTGAGCTAAACTAGATTTAAACACCAGTTTAGCTGAATGACTGAGGCATCAGGTTTTGAACAGTTACAGCTTGTGAATGTTGACTTACCAATGCAAGGTAAACCAAAATGACCTTCATCTGAACGAAATTAAGAATATCAACTAAAGGCTTGAATCATTTAACACTGTGATTGCAGATAAGCTGATAAAATTTATGTAGACTTAGACCATTTCCGGTTTGGATCTGTGCAGGACTGGCAGCATATTATAAGGAAAAAAAAGTTAATTGTTAATTTGGAGTTTACTTTTAAACCGTCCAAAAACCACTTGATTGGATTAGTGTTCATGTGGTTCAGGAGTGACCACCCAAGCTGTGGTTGGTGAGACACAAATGTCAGTGGCAATACAAGCTAAAGGGTTCCCACCTACCTGCCCTCTCTGTCTCAAACACAGACATTTCTCAGGCTGCTGTGTTACAGACTATGAGAATTAAACTTCTACAAGAAGTGTCTTTCCTAAGTGGTATTTTTTCTCTAATGAGAAATTCTTTTTAGAATTTACAAGTAATCAATACCACTAAGTAATCCTAACTTTGGTCATGCTTAAGACCTAATGTTTTTTAATGCTGTACCTATCTCTGCCCCTCTCCTGTGGCCCAGTTCCTATCTCCTCTGGGCTAAGAGGCCACCCAGCTCTGGGATCAATTAGAGTCTTCCCTGAAACACAGCCGTGTACCTCCAGCATGGCACAGAGAGGTCCTGTGGGAAAGGACTGTACTCCAAAGGGGGAGTTTTCTAACCCCTGGTTAACACCCTTCCCCTTCAGCATCTGAGTGGACCCTGCCGTTGCATTGTGGCTTCCTTTTGAATTATCTGTTTAAATTTTAAACTGCTTTCTGGAGTGTTCCCCCTGGGTGTTGTAGAGAAAACTTTAATCTCATGTCTGTGCTGAGAGGCATGAAGGAGGTCCCGTGGTAGCTCCCTCTGACAGGGAAATGGATGCTGCCTCACAAAACAAGTTTGAATTTTACTCCCAAAGTCTCCAGGCAGTTCTTTCACAGCTTAGCTAACAGGCACGGACAGCACTTTGAGAAAAACCAACTTAAAACAAGCATACAGAAAATAATGAAAAAAGCTTAGTAGGCATTCAATTTTGTTGTTGGCAACAAACTTTTCAGAATCTTAATTTTAAATCTGCCTAATGATTTCAGACATTATTTCATATTTCTAGACTGGAATACATTCACAAAGTAATTTAAAACCTTCTCAGGGAAAATTTACTGGGACACCCAGGCTATCATGGCTTTCAATCAATAACCTCTCCTTTAATAACATAGTATCCTGTTGGCAAGAAAAAATAGTGGAAATATCTTTCTGTAAATCAGTCAAAGGGGATAAGCCCAGAGAAGGAGTAGAAACTAAATTCTCCAGATCATTAGCTACTGTTGTGTATCTGTCACCTCCACTGTGTGGCAGGAAGTGTGGTTGAAACTGAAATAGTTATTGATGCACTTTCAAATTTCAAACGTTCAGTTACTTGAAGATACCTAATGAGAGTTTTTAAAGCACCTGATTACTTGTCCTGGCTCTAATGTTCTTTGGAAGTCAAAATCGATCTTGCAATTATATTTTTTTTTTCCAGCACATGTTGCATGTATATATCCACAGACTGAGATTTCCAAAGGAACTGAAGTGGCTTGCACAAGGTAGCGCAGGAAAGCCATGGGTGCTGTGGTTTCTAGAGCTGCAAACAAGGGCCATGAGCACCAGTTAACTCTTAGAGGGAAGAGCCCTGTCACCATGGAGCAGCTGAGCGCAGGCAGTGTTGTGCTGACTCAGAAACACGGCAGAGCATGGGCAGTGAGGGGGAAAATCAGAATCTTTTGTTATTGCAGTTCCTCTGGTTTATCTACCTGGGCTGGATTCTTTCTGAGCCATATCTGTGATCTGTGCTGCTCTTGCACACGTCAGTGTACACCCCTCTAACAGCTTTTGAGTGCTAAAATATTTGAACAATTCAAAAGCCAGAGCAGGGTGGAGAGGTAGGAAATAAAATTGGAAGGTGTGGAAAACCAGCTGTAGGTCTTTTCTGGAGAGTAAGAACCTGTTCCTCATCTAAAGTAAGCAGATAAAATTCACTGTCTTCCATGGACTTATGTGATTAGCAGGAACTGATATTTCTTTCATGTTTGTTGCCTCTCCCCACTCAAAGAGAGTGTTGGCAGAGGAAGTTAGCTAAGAAAAGTAGGAGAACAGTGTTAGAGTATACTGGTTACAGAAAGGTGACCTGCAAATCAATTTGAAGCTATACGCTCAGTGCCCCTGGTAATAGCCAAGCTTTCAGCACATTATTATCCACCCTAGATCACTGCCCTCTGCTCATGGGCTGACATCACATCAGCTCTGCTGGACCATGAAGCAAGCTAATGGTTAAGTGTCTTCCACTGAACTGCAAAGTTTGGTAAAGTATTCACTTTTAAATACATTAGATATTACTAAGAAGCTTTTTGGAAAGAACTGTACTTCACAGGAAATAAAAATGAAATAAAATCAGAATTTTTTTTTCCCCCATCTAGATGAATCTAATTTTGTGCTCTCTCATTTTTAAGGCCTGCTTGAGAAGGAGAAGATTAGTAGGAATCTTAATATAATCACACAAGTGACAGTCTGGAAGTTCCCTTCTTTGGGGCTTGTGTGGTATTGGGTTGCCTTAGAAAGGAAGGTAAGGCTTTACAGCCTTTCCTGGATCAAATTAAACTATTCAGAATGAGCCGGAGAATCTGCTGGGACAGGTACATATGAAAATGCATTTCCAAGGAAGTGGAATTATGCAGAGGAAAGCAATCAGATGAACTAAGGATTTAGTTCATAAGGATTTTGAAATAAAGAGGGAGGTAATAGACTGTTAACTCCGGAGGTGAGAAAACTGAGAGTCATCCATCCCATCAGTCTTTACATATGCAGATAGATGCAAATAAATTCTCCATGACAACATGGAAGACTCCTCTATAGGTCCGGCAAATCTTTGCAATGACAAGGTGGCAAAACTCTGAAAGAGATTAGTTGGGAATACTGTGAATTATCCATGGTATAAAAGTCTCAAGAATAGCTTGGGAGCACATCTGCTGGGAATACCATGAGGTATATTAGGGAGAAATTACCTAGAAAGAAATTTCTTTAGGAAAAAAATATTTACTGTGAGGGTGGTAAGGCACTGCAGCAAGTTGCTCAGAGAAGCTGTGGATGCCCCATCCCTGGATGTGTTCAAAGCCAGGTTGGATTGGACTCTGAGCAACCTGGTCTAGTGGAAGATGTTCCTGCCCATGGCAGGGGGGTTGGAATGAGGTGTTCTTTCAGGTACCTTCCAACACAAACCATTCTGTGATTCTGTAATTCTGTAATTGCTGCAGCCTTTGATCAGAAGGCTACACTGAATCATTTCTTGGTGTCTTATCCTCTGATTTTTTTTGTGTGTGACTGTGAAGGCTAAAGGAAGGTCAGAGTGAAGTGAGTGCGAAAAAGATTTGGGAAGAAGTGCATCAGGCACAAATGATAGCATTTTACACAAAAATGCCATATTTGATAAAGGTACCACAGAAAACAAAGAAATTATAAGTTCACAAATGCATCTATAGTGACTGCAAAATATATGGACCTAATCCTAAAACCAGTCTCTTCAAAGTTTAGTTAAATTTGCTCACATGCAAACATTATTGACTATAGATGTCAAAGTACATAATATGTTAAATTATAGAAACAAGGGTTCTGAGATGTCACTCAAATTATTTTTTTTTCTTAAATATGTAGAGTCTTTATGTTTCTTTTTGCTGTTGCAAAATGAAAATGTGTTGTTCTATATATCTCTGGAAGTGTGTATCTACAAGTATTCAAGTATTTATTTTTTTTTAAGATGGAGTTCAAAATTTTACTTACAATTTTTCTGTAACTTTTCCATCATTAAAAATAGTAGTCTTCTGGTTACTTTAGGTAGCTGTCAGAAAAATGAAATGCAATACTGAAGCATGATCAAGTGTGAGCTTGAACTTCTTCCTCTTTCTCCATTTCAGTCTCAAATTCACACTCCACAAACTGCAATCATGTGCAATACAGGATCCTTTTGATTAGCAGTACTTGGAAGTCTAAAACAAATGATTACTTAAAATTCCAGCTTCCTATATCAGGGATAGATTAATTCCCTCATTTCAACTGAAAATAGCTAATATACCAAAACATTAAATTTAGGTAGCCCATGAGCTACCTATGGATAGGTACCTGTATAAAAAAGCAAATGGAGAAATTCTGTTTAAGATTTCTGAGACAGCCTAGTACAGGAATCCATATGGCCTTATTACTAATCCTTATCATATATCTGCTTATGCATTAATAGAAAAAGTGAACTGTATTGAAATTTGCTGTGCCTCGAGCAAAGATTACTTCCACCTTCTTTGAAGGTGAATTGTCTGTCTCTCTAGTCCATCAGAATAGGATGTGCTCTGCATCTGAATTATGAGCAAATGCACTGGCAACATTGAATCCTTTCTTTCTTTTAATCTTAATGCTGGTAAGAACTATAATTTCATACTGTGTTGGGCATTTGCATCTATACACAAATAACAGCCACACATTTAAAAAATATACACTAGTCCCATAAAAACTGCTGAGGTTGGCATAGGCAATAGGATCAGCACTTTATGGAGAAGCAATGAATTATTTGGTGTTGAAAAATGTTATTATTAATTTGGGATTTTCAATTTGGTTGAAAAGTTGTATTGAAACCCCTCTGTATGGATATTGAGGTAAAGAAATGTCCATTATGTGCCCTTAAATAGCAATTTGTTACATTTACATGTGCAGGGTATGATGCTTTTATACAGTTTCTGAGTTCCATACATAAAATATGAAACTATTATGAAGATATAGTGGCCAGCTTTACAGAGTTGAATTGCCTTATAATTTTGAAATATAACAAAATGACCCAGGGCATGCTATAAAAATCTTAATTTAGGAAAATGTCTATGTGAAAGTGATTTGATTGCAAATGGCAATTATTTTCTTCCTTATTGCTATAGCCAAATTGTTAGGAGATGGATTTTGTTTTCATTCTTAACACAAAGTGTTTTAAAAAAAAATCTCTTGTCAGCTGAAACCTTGTCTGTAACTTCCTGGCCTAAAGCAAGATTTTTACAGTCAAGTTTTAAATCCCTTGATGTATCTGTGTTTGTAATGGAAATGTTAACATAACCTTAGCCGTTATAGGGCAAACAATATTGAGATAATAAATAATGAACAAAGTGGTTTAATAATTTGAAGCAAATCATGTCATGGGCCTGGCAAGATTTTATGACTAAGTTATATGGGCAGGAACCTATCAACGGACATGCTGCATTAATACCATAAATAGATGGACTAAGGATGTGTGTTCATGAAGCTGAGACCAGAGTTTTCATGATCTGGTGGATAAAATGCTGCAAGAGACTGTAAGAAATTGTGTGGAAGCTTTGGGCGAATCAGAAACCTGAACAAATGATCAATGTGTCAGTTTTTAATCAACAGCTATTATCTCTAGTGCTAATGAGCTGTACGGTGCCTGAAAATCTGTTGGGCTTCTGAATATGGATGTAATGGTTAATGATCCATTATGTGGCCTGTTGGTAAAACTTGTTTCTTTCTAACTGCAAAATATCAATTTCTATTTTCTTCTTTTCCTTTTCAGTACCCTGCATAACTTGACTGAATAGTTTCATCTTTGTAGCTTAAGGAACAATGGGATTTTCCTTGGCACAGTTTGGATCTAGTTCAGCTGGGCTAGCATTTTCTTTTTGACAGGCATTCATACTCACTGTGTGCTTCTAAAATGATGCAACACCTCCCAAAGCAGGAAAGGGCTGATTAACTTACTCCTGCTTGAGCTCTGGTACCAAGAACAACTTTCTGGAGTTACAGCTTGGAGCACATCAGTTTTCCTTCAAACAGTGAAGCACTTGATCCTCAGTTAACTCTTTTCCTTGGCAGTGTGGGGTGAGGCCAATGACCACAGGCATGCCTGGAGTTGCTTGGGTTTTGGAGGGACTTATGGCTCGGAGTTAAAGAGCAGGCAGGATGTGGGAAGCAACCCCTGCTTGGTGCACTGGTGATACAGCACATTCTATCCAGAGGAGACGAGAGGATCAAAAGAGCCATGAACTCATTACAACAGACCCATCTTAGTCAGGAATGGCCTCTGCTTGGACACTTTTCCCTAAGGAATTGTTAAATAGGCAGAAAAAAAGACTCTTTATGTTATAGTCCAGAACTAGGCACACTTTATGTAAATAAAACTGTGTTTCATACTAGAGTGAATGTGCAGCTGAGATGCAAGAAGTGACGCTGAGATTTTGGAAAGATTGTGCTCCTTTTAGGTTCCTCCAGAACAGCAAATACTGAGCAAAAGCAGTATTTTAGTAGGAAGAGGTTTAAACAGACAAAGTCTGTGTTTATTTTAGTCTGTGAGGGATTTGCTTGCATCACAGCTGGCATTCAGAAATGCCCTGGTAGTGCAGAGCAGATCTTTCCAATTTCCTGTCATGATTTTGTTCTACTTATACAGGCACAAGCAAGTCATTATGCCATTGTTAATGCATTCATTTTGTAGCTCTCTGACACCTCTGCAGGTCACACCCACCAATGGCAAAAGGACTGTTAGGCTGCTGTGCAGTCAGAACTGAGGATGCCAAGAGAATGATGCACCTCTGTAAAGCTAGGGGTGGGCTTAGGGCTTAGACTACCTGAAGTCCATTTGTGAAACACCTTTCATCCAGGAGTCTTGCATCCAGAGAGATCATTAAATGTGTCCCTAAATCTATGGATTTGTCTGCTGCTTCAATAACATCTGTCTCCCAATAGCAGCAGGTAACAAGGCTCCATTTTAGTTCAGACACTGACACAGGAAATGCTTGCTGGTGATCTTCTCAGTACATTTAATTTTCTGGCCAAATCAGTTTTGTAGAGATTCTAGTTTACTCATTTGTGACAAAAAGTGGCTGAGTTGCCTTATTACATAGTAGTTATCATATTATCAATAAAATTATTAGTATTATCCTTAGTTATTATTAATAATGAATATTAAAATTAGTGTTAATAATAATCCGTCTCCATGTTTTATATGTTCTTTAAGAGATGGCCCTTTGTCTGTTTTCCAGGCAGCCAAATTAGGGCACTCTGATTTGATACCATTTAATATTCCCCTCTTAATTCATCTACTTATGGAAAAGCATGACAGATGTTCTTTAAACTCTAGGGAAAGCTCTGTGAGCCTCTACCAGGAAATTTGTGCTCACACCTGCCTGTCACTTGGAAGGAAAGGAGCCTTTTTCTGTCCTAAAGACATCACACACAAGGTTAAGGGTTCTTGATATGAGGAAATATAGGAAAATAAGTAATATAAAGAATTAAGAGTTTTACAGAATTTCAGGTCTTGATTTTGGGGGAGGGTGGGTATGTACAATGGAATGCTAAAATTTATGTGTATTCAAACTTGTTACTCAGACTTAGGCAGAGCAAAGGCAGAAAATGATCCTCTGTCAAAATTCTGTACTTTACACTATGTATTAACACTGTGGATTCAACTAAAATTTTCTGTCATTATAGTTTTATGAGCTTTAATTATTTGGGATCCTGTTAAATTTGAGCACAGTTTCTCTCCTGTCTCAGGTCTGGAAAGTTTAAATCTGTTAAGCCATGTCTGTCATACATTACAAGGAATGCAAGGGAAGGCCAATTGCAAGATAATTTCAATAACAGGCCTTTGGTTTTACAATTCACTGACAAATTTGAAGACATGAACTGCTTAGGCCACACTGAAGGACTGCATTGTGCTTCATAATCCTTTGTTATTAACTGGATGCTGTTTCTGGTACCCATCATCTGTTTGTATTCCAGTGTTTGAAAGACTCTTATTCATCTGTTGTGAAGTTCTCATGCGGTTTAGAGTGCGATTAATTTTGTTCTGTGCTGGAATATTACCTGAGGTTCTGTGTATTTGTTAGAAGTAACTTGTTCTGTGCTTTTCAGTGATAAATTCAGCAAAAGCAATTTTTACCAGGGTCTTTTTCAGGAACTGGAAATCTTCCATCCCTAAACCTTCCAGAAGCTCAACTCCTCCAAACTATTTTCAGAAAATGAGACTGCATTACACAGTATGAAGTTGCTGCAGTCAATATTTTTCCGAGAGAGAAGGAGAGTGATGAGATTGTTCTAGGAGAGAAAGGAAATGGAAAACAAATGCGGAGTTCTTAAATTTTCTTTTTTTTTTTTATTTTCTCCAAATACAAAATTCATTCTTCAAGGTTTCTCTAAGGGAAGGTTTGAATAGAAAAAGTAGCCCAGTCCAAGCTGGCACCTAAAGATACGAGATATATCAAACATTTGATGATAAAGATTCTTAAAAAACCCTTCTTATATCTTATTCTAATGCAGGACAGATGTTCACACACTCCTATAAAGTTCAGTTTCTTGTAAAGCAGACACTAGCAATGCTCCTACATGAATTCATAAAAATTAATGTTGAAAATTAATGTTGAATATATGAAATGTTCTCTGAAGAGATGGTATATATTATTTTTATTTAGTTGGGTTTTTTTTAAATTTTCTGTCTCTGAATAATACAACAACAACAAGACAGAAAAAAAAATCTGTTGTAGCGGCAGAAATCTGCCTGATAGCTGAATTTGACACTTTGAAATGCTGTAATTTTGACAGAAGAACAAAGACAGGTATTGAAAATGAGGTGTTATTTCCCTGGTCAGACAGTTTCAAGTAAAGTTTGAGAAGGGGAAGGTTGTTTGAGTGATAGACCTCACAGAAACAACCCATAAGAACTATATTAATACCTAGGTGTTCAACTGTCCCACTGTAACATTGAGCCTGTGCAGCATATTTCCATTTAAAGTGGCAGGATGAATTTATGTGCTACATAAACCTCAGTTTTATCTCTTTTGCAAACTTTCAGAACAGCTCATCTGAGCTTATTGGCAGCGTTTGCAAACATCTAGAGATGACAGATATGGATAGGGGGAAGCAGGGCTAGGTAAGAGGTTGAATGGAGGGAAAACATAAGTGAGGAAGAGCTATTTGAATTTGGAAACGTGGTTGTTTCTGAAAGCCTGGTGTAAAGTGGTCCATGTTCCTCTTCTGTGCTCCATCTGCCTGTCTTCCAAGTCTGGCACCACAGAGCTCCAGAAGTTTGGTTGAATGCAGTGTCCAGCACCACAGGCCCTAACTCTGACAACCCACATGTGCTCATGGTTTGACCTCTCTGAGCCACTGCCCTCTCAGTTCCTCCCACACCCAGCTGCTTCCAATAGCTTTAATTTGGATCCACACCTGTGAGGTCTGACTTGTTTGATATCAGCTGCTCCTTGACTGCTGTCTCTCTTTATCTGGCCTTTGCAGCCCTTCCCTTCTCGTCTCTTGCAGTTTACAGGAACCACTGGGGCTTGTGTTGTGCTTTTTTCCATCTTCCTTTGTCTCTCCGGAAGGGGAAGGCTGGAGTAGCAGAGGTTGGAAGGTAGGTAGTGAAACAAAGGAGGAGAGAATTGAGAAGGAAATTTGAGAGTTTGTCAATGAAAAATAACAACAATAATAGCAATGCCTTAATGCATTACATTTATTCTTTGAACACTATTCACTGAAGAAAAAAATGCAAATTTCCAGATTTTGTTTATCTTGGTGTAGCACATTTGTCTCAGAAATTATTTAGGAGGTAGCTGGAATGAATATTATTTAATTGCAACCTGTTTGCCATGGGGAAGGTGAAAACAGCGTTACAAGCAGCCAAGATTTTCTTTTAGTGTACTTTTGTGTTGTGTTGTTTTTTTTTTTTTTTTTTTAGGTTAAGCATTGCAGTCTTTCATTTTACCTTGTCAATCACTTGTAATTAGTACTTTCTGTGCAGAGAAAGTTTTTACTGTTATGCAAATTGATTGGGAAAAGGCATGTTCTCTAAGGCCTCAGTTGTTCTGATGAATTAAATAGTCTTGCTGTTCAAGTTAGCAAGAGCAGACTGACACATATTACATATGTATACTCTCTGCAGTGCTTGGAAGGCTACTTTGACTTTCATGGGATTTGGATCTGACTTGTAATGCCTGCTATCATAAACACAAGTGATCCCTTATAATAAAACATTTGGCAGTATTTGCCATCAGTAATGCCTCTTTGCAGACTCTATGCTATTTTCTTCCTTCTGCAGGCTATCACTCTAAATTTGTATTTAATTGGCACCTATGCCCTACTGGAACTGGTGTCCCACCTTGTCTGTGGGCTAAGTGCCATGCTGACAGATGGACATCAGTGCTGGTATGCTCCAGCCAGTTTTCACATTGCACATGAGTCTGAGTGACTGCATTTTTCTTTGCAGACAGCAAATTTGAAAATCTTAAAAAGACTTGCAGGTTGAGAGAGAAAGGATGCACCAGTGCTTTCCAGCTCCATGGTGGGAGACCAGGAAAATATAGTGGTAGCACAAAGCAGATATTAGCTATGGTTAGCCAGGGCTGCTGTTCAGAGGGAGGATTATCTTCATCTCCACTCTCAATTAGCTCTCCACAGGGCTCACTCTGACTTTTCAGTGGCATTATTTCCATGGCTAAGCCAAGTTTCTTGTGGAATACCTCTGCTGAATACAGAAATCCGGTCTGTCCTGTGTCCCGTATAGGAGCTTGTCTATTACTTCTGCTCAATAGAAGCTTTATAAAGACAGCTTTGCAAAAGAGCATCATTCAAATGGCTATTTAACTCCTCGGTAAAGAAGGTAAGATGTTCTAGAAAAGAAAAAGAAAAGAAATCTGTAATTATGCTGTCTTATTATTCTTCAGCATTTAATACACATTTCAATACTTCCTGTTCAGAGTTTCTTTTCCTTTCTTCAGGCAATTAGCTGCCAAGGCATAAACATAATAAAAGCTAAACTGTACAAGAAAGGGGTTTTCAGCCTTTTGCTAGTGCAAGCACAGACTTTAAATCTCAACCTGAATGCTCTTTACAGATTGACAAGGGGCGCGTTATTCCAAGTCATTCCGTATTATGTGTGAAGAGTGCCCCAGCTGTGTCACTGCTGAGGTTAAAAGGTGTTAGTGCCTGCTTCTTTTAAATGAGCATAGTAAATGAAAGTGAACAATTAAGTAAGAAATTTGGCTTGCTATCTCTGCATGCTGTGTTTTATTGTGGTGTTGCCAGCTTCTCTGAATGAAAATACAAGCGCAAATTAAACAGCTTTATGAACTCGCAGGAGGAGCAGTTGTTCTAGTGGCTTTCATACAAATGTCTAATTAATTCTTGAAGTAACCCAAATTGTTCTTTTGTGATCTGTGAATGGGAATTTGTGAGGAACCTGTGCAGATGAAACTAAGTGAAAGGAGAGCTGGGATTTAATGATTAGCTGGCAGTTTGCACTTGCTGGGTCCAGAAAATTTTAGTTATCTTTCTCATTAATATTGCATTACGAAGTTAATGAAACATTTGGGTGAATATGTTATAAGTAATAAGGCATTAATGTTATTTTTCGATCAGTCAGTTATGCTAATGGACATCTGTCATTTTTTTACCATTGTTGATTTGAATTATTTGGGCAAATGTTAAAATAAAGGTATGATGCTCTTAAACCCCAAAATTGAACAGAAAACCTACTACTAGCTAGTAGTAATGGACTTGAAATATTTTATTAACAGAATGACAGTGTTACTTTAGGAGAAATGTTGGCAACTCTGTAACTTTTTTGCTTTTTCCTAATGTTTTAGAGCACCTCAGTGTAAATTCTTTTTGTTTCATGTCAATCCTACACGAAATTTGAAAAAAATCCTTTAAACAATTATATATAATATTCATTATCCATAGCCAGAACATCTTCAGAGCATGTCTTGAAGTTATTGAATTATAAGAAATTATTAAAAAACTACCTACTGTAGTATTCCTATTCACTGCACCACTGCAGTGTCTGATTCCCCTGGAGACAACTGAATTAATGTGGTGTCAAGCAACAGCACCTTCATAGGTAATATTAATCCAAACTCTCCTTTTTTTTGTAAGCATATTTGAAATGGATAGTTACTAGCATTTATATCACAAAAGTGCTGTAAAAGTCAAAGTTAACTGGTTTTAAGTAACAGTTGACCAGGTCTCTCTCCACATCCTTTGGAACATGGCACTGCATGAATTATATGTGTACACTTTCTTTAGCTGGTCTTTTTATAGTGGACTGTGAAGTCAGACAATGGGCAAAATATAAACAGCAGAAAAAAGGCTTGGCCGGAGTGCATCAAAGCATCTTGTAATGTGCTGGCAGCCATAGGTGTGAAATAACTCCTGTGCATCTCCAGTAGGGACACTGAAAGGAGCTGTGCTTGGAGAAGGGAGAGCTTGCTTTCTTCATCCCCTGTTAAATATGTAATACCATGTAATTTCCCCCCTACTGTATTTTCATTTAAACTTGGGAATTCTTTTTTGAGTAAGAACCCAGCCACGGTTTGCATTTAAGCCAGGTTTCACTGATTCAGCGTAACTTGTATGTTTGAATTTGTTTACTTATTAGTACTTTTCCAAAGTCTGCCTATGCTTGTACTTGCAATAACTTTGAAGAATGAATTAAGCTCATCATAGTTTTAAAATAGTCTGATTTAATTTGCTGTTTTCATAGTGGAGATACAATATAACTCCATGTTGGGTGTCTTTTTGTTAGCTAAGAAATGTGGAACAGGTGTACATTTCCCTAGATCTGCGAAGCCTTATCCTTCTGGCCCATAAATTGAAGTAATTTCTTATCAAAGCAAATGTCCCCACTTTTCTGTGGTTTAAAACAAGCTCCTCAACTCCTCTATTCTTTTCATTAGCTGTAGCAAAGACATACTTTGCATTTTCCAAAAATCCCTAACAAAACAACAACAAAAATACCACAACAAAACCCACTCTGGAATAATGATATAAAACAGTATTCAGCCATGATGAACATAAACAAAAAGACTTTGTAGAAAAAGAAAAGCTCTTGAAATCTTTGGGACATAAAAACTTTTTATTCCCATTGTGTGTGTTGCTCAGGAAAAATTCCTGATCTAGAGGAAACACCTAAATATTGCCAAAATGCAGTAAAACCCTGAATGGATAAACTAATGTTGTCCTGTGTGGTGATATATCTTAGGAATTATTCATGGGTTGATATGGACAGTGTTGATTGCAGAAGTTCTAGTAGATGGACAGTGTCTTGGTTTGATCAGAAGCTGTTTTCTACTCTACCAGACTGTCACTGGTCAGCTGAATTCATACCTCATGTGACACTGGATCCAACATGTTAAGTAAAGGTAACCTGTAACCACAGCTGTAATGGTATCTAAAATTGATTGTTCTCAGACCCTAATTTATAGTGAGTCCTTTCACAAGGTCAAATGAAGATCATGATTTCCTGTATATCCCAGGGGAGCATTTTATTTGGTGTGAGACTTTCAAACTTAGTTAAAAGGAATATGAGGGCTTAAACTGGAAGGTTACACAAAGCAAATTATATTTTAGTACAAGAGCAGACTTTTTTATCAAGCAAGAACTGGTGGGTTTTTATGGCCACCTGCCTGTTGATAGTGCTCCTCTGAAAAAAAATGTGGAGGAAAAAGAACAAGTCAGCATTTCCTCTCTCATGTAAACCTGTAAATGAATAAGCATATTTTATAGATTGACTCAGAGAATTGAAGATGTTGACAGGGGCAGGGACGCTTGATGGATCATAATGTTGTCTAATTTATTACATTTGACTGTATGGAAATTTTTCCAAGTTACAGAAGAGAGTGTCAGAAATACAAAATAATGAAGAGCACTACTTGGCTTACTTATATATGCTTGTAAGTCATAAACTGTGGTGTAGGGATGTGCATTCACAACTTACAGGGCAGTGAATAAGGCTGGCATGTGTAAGTTTCAAGAGTGTGATTCATTCTCATATAGATAAATTAATAGATATGTCTTTTACATATACAGATAATGTCTAATATATATGTGTAGTTAATATAGGTAATAACTCTTTGTCAGATCGTCATTCTGGCAACACATTTGAGTTTCTCAGAGGCTGGAGCAGAGCTGTGTGCTTTGAAACAGTCAATATTAGTTCAGTCAACCTTTGCCAAGTACGGCCATATGTGGTATACCGAATTCCGTGTAACCCCTTCAGCTTTCTGTCACAGTTATTGCTAATGCACTCTATTATTTTCCTGGACCCGTGACTTGCCTGTGTCTCCCACAGGGGTGTAAGTGACAGCTCGGTAAAGACACTTAATGCCTTCCCGAGCTGCGTGTCAGCTGTAATGCACTGTTTTGCACCTTTGTTCAGTAATGGTGGTGGTGCTCCATAGCAACGTCGGCTTCCCAGCTGTGCAGGGGTCTGCCATGGGGAGGCCAACTGGGAGCTATTAGAGCCTGTGGAAAATCTCCGGGAAGGATGCGAGGGGCAGAGCACACAAAGCTCGCAGGGTGGGAGAAGCTCTGCGCTGCCTGTGCCTGAGCACCGCAATCACCGCTAAGCCCTCATGAATATGCTCGAGTGTTGCCAACAGCGTGCCTTTTGACAAAATACTCTTTCCTGTTGATTTGAAGCCGAGGACAAATATTAATTTATAATGTAATCAAAGGGACAGCCGCGAGTCGCTACTGTGCATGACAAGGGCGAGATTTGGGGGAAAGATTTTCTTATGTAAACGAGAGAGCGTTAATCTGCATACAAAGGGATTTTGGAGCGAATTTAGACCAACTGCTACTGAAAATCCCTCAGAAGAGGAGAATCCTACTCCCTTTCACTGCCGTTGAAATCTGCCCAGTGTCCCATGAAAATATGCTACTTCTCCAATGAAAAAAAGATAAAATTCAGTGAAAATCTCCAATTGGAGTTCTACTGATCACCCTGAAATTGCAAGATGTATTGGGGTTCTAATTAAAGAAAAGAATATTAATCAAGTCTTAAGATACAATCAGGCTTGTTGTTCATTACTTGCTCTTTGTGAACCTGAATAAGATTCATTCGCAAAACATGCTTACCATTCCTGAAAGTCTTTAAGCTACATCTGAAGTGTAATAACATGCTTCATAGTAATTTAGGACTTCAAATAAGCAACTAACTCAGTTTAACTGTTGACACCGAGAATAGCCTTTGAGGGTTTTTTCTTACCAAAACTGTGTTAGCCCTGATTATGTGAAAAATTTCCATGAGCATTGAAATGTGATATTTTATGATTGCAGAACTCCACAATTTGTTGGCTTGTGCTATTCATGTGATTTTTCTCCTCTGCCTGCCCCCATCAAGGTTTGATTTTGTATTGCCCAGCCCTGATGTCTGAAATCATAAAAATCAAGAAAGTGAAAACTCTGACATAGAAATGCCATCCACTTCAGAGTAGCCTGTAGCTAGCTTGTTGATGATTATTGGACTCTGCAGATGAAGACTTGAGAAAGTCTTCTTAAGTTTAACATCTATGGTTTTAATTTCTTTCATTTTCTGTGGTTTTGGTTTTTTTAAAATCAATTTCTTTATGGTAATTTTGTTATTTAATACAGAGAAGTTTGGGCTTTCTCTTCCCTAATTTTACACTCATCTGAGGTTGCAACTCACGAAGTATACTGAGAGGAATCAGAGGCTGAAGGTGAAATCGCTTTTTTGTTCTTAATATCAGTAATAATTCATCTATCTGGAAGATTCTATCTTGTGATAACAAATATGAAGGGTTTTTGTCATGCCTAAGAACATTTTGTAATTTTGGATGAAGTTATTTCCCATGGGAAACCCAAAAGTAACATAATCAATATCAGTGCTTTCCTGCTTCCTTGTCTGCAGCTGTGGAGACAGAACAGTGCAAGGACACCTACTTTAATGTCCCCTTTTGTAGATGTGGGGTGGCCTCGGTGGGAAGTACTTCAGTCCTCCCTTTGCATTGAAAGCAGCAGGAGGGAGAGTGACAAAAACTGCCCACAGGTCCTGACCCAGTGTCCTTGAGACTCACCTGCTAAGGGAATACACTCAGAGTTGTGTTAGAAGAGGTTGAACAAAGTGTTGGAAAAAGACACAAATGTAGATGTTTCCTGCTTCACAAAATGCCAGGAATGGCATTGTGATAGCTGTGGGCCCACGGAGCAGCCTGTGCTGGTGTACCCTGCACCACCCATACTGAAGTCAGCAACTGAAGGGCTTTTGTCTATAAGGAGCACCAAACTAACCAAATATTGCTTTGATTATGGAATCTGATATTTCTGATTTACCAGGATGATTATGTAATATAAGGAATTGCTTCTATAGTATGTGGGCCACATTGGCAAATGCTGCAGTAGCCAAAATGGATTAAAACATCAATTGAATAAGGAAAAAACAATCTATACAAAATATAATGAGTAAAGATACAGATTTGACCTCAGACTTAGGAACTTCCTCAGGTAGGAACTGCTACAAGTTGGGCAGTCACACCAGAGAAGCAGCTCTGTGTACCTGAACTGTTCTTGTCCTTCCTTTTCCCCACTGACTGATGTGCTCAGTACTAGGCTAGAAAAACTTCTGGTTTGAAGCATTCTAACTGGTTTATGGTTCTTAGATTTTTTTTTTTTTTTTTTTACTTCACCTGTTTCTTCTTTCCTCTTTTGCAGTTATATAGCTCTTGGTTGACTGTGTGTGCCAATGTTAATGCAAGTATTGCCATTAGTTTGCATAGGCATAAAAATTATCCCTCTGAGCTCATAATTTCAGTATCTGGTGGCTTTCTCCACTGCTATTTATTACCTAGAGCATTTAAAATTTTCATCTGAGTCAAGGGAGTTTGCTTAGTAGGGGTAGTTGTAGAGCAAAAGGTTAAATGCTTTGCTGAACTGGTAGTCCAGTGCCTATATTCACACTTACAATTCTTCCTAGGTTATGAGGGGAATAACTAACAGCTTTTATTATGTAACCCAATTCCAGAATTCCAGAACAACAGTAAATATGCAGGATAATACTTTCTGTTTGTGCAAAAGCTCCTGAACAAGGGTTTATCCTCATTTGCTTTCAGATATTCTTCATGTTGTCCATTGACTCTGCATTGTAGTGGAAAAGTTGCAGGATAAGTTCCTTAGTTCAGTGTTTGGCCTCAAGTGGCTAGTGACCTTCTACACCAGTAGTTTTGTTTTGCAAGGGCTGACGTGAATTTTACTTATCTTGACATGTGCAGATTAAGGTGTTCTTTGCTTCATCACCCATGAGAAGTAGCATCCTGAGAGAAGGATATTGTGTCAGCAGTTTTAGGGACATTGGAGGTCTAAGTTTCTACATAAATTTTGCCACCATTTTGTTGGGGGTTTTAGAATGCCAGGGAGAAGAGGTTATCATGCAACAGAGAGAGAAAACCCTTTTGTTGTGAAATAGTTTACTTCAGCTACTTTGCAGGTTTCATTTTTTTGTCTAGCTGTGGTTACTATAAAGAATATCTGATAGTCTATTATTTCTTTGTGCAGAAATGTATGATAAAGAGAAAATACTTCATTAGATTTGAAAAAAGCCACCCTAAAGAAATCCAGAGTATTGATGTTTGAGAGCCATGAGCTTGAACACAGGCAGAATTTGAATGTAACCCTAGTTTTATACTCATGTACTTGTAGAGTGGTTATGTTTTCATTTGAGATAGGAGTTAAAGAAATTTTTTAATACTGCTGTTAAATTTTATCTTGTTTGCCTAAGCTGCTACATAGCAGGTATTTTGGGTTTTGTTTTGTTTATTTAAATTATGGATAGGGTTTTGATATGACCTTATCATTCAGCATACGGCAATACAGATGGAGAGTGAAGTCACAGATGAGTGACAATGAGGAACCGACTGGGAATGAGCAAAGCCCTCAATATGCAGAGAATGGAGGAGAAAGCCATCTGCTTTAGCAGTTTTCTGATGGACTCCCTTGCAGGCTGCGTGTCAGATGTCTTCTGGAAGTGTTGAGAAGAACAGCTTTATTTCCTTCCAGTTTTAGATCATACTGAAATGTTAACCAGGTGTCCACAGTGGGAAGGAATCTGCCATCCCAAGTCTGTTATCTTCAGGATAGGCTTGCACTGTTACACTCTAGCATCTTGACCAAAATGTCAGTGGGGAACAATGGCTGTGTCCAGAGAGTTGGCTCCGCCTAAAATTTGTATTTAAGGTGAGTCATGTACCTGAAGATACCTGTATTTCTTTGCTGGTGTCAGACACAAAAGGTTAGTTAAAAGCCACTCTTTCCTGTGCTCAAAGCAAGGCCAGAAGATGAAGTTTCAGTATATGCTTTCTTGAAAATTTTTGTGTGTGGAGTTATTTTTCCAAGATGTGGGTCCTGATAAGCATTTGGGTTGTTTTTCTAGTTATGTGTGGTTTTATTTTCTTTTCAAAAAAAAAACTACAGCTGTGAAATTAATTAATGTATTTAGGAAACAGAATCTGCTTCAACAAAAGTGCTTTGCAATAAACATGACATTTTATTGAAAATAAATGTTTATTGAGGATATGTATAGACTGAACTTGGATGAGAAATTTATAGCATCTCAGCAACCTGAGGAGTTGAGTCTGGAGGTCAGAGATTGGGACTGGGATGTGGAAAGTGAAAGAACTTGTACTTTATTTTCCTACATTCAAAGACCATTTTTTGAGTGCTCTTGAGGCTAAGAGGATCAACTTCATCAGGAAGCCGGGTCAATTTATTTGTAACAGATGTTGGAAGCCCAAGAGCTATAGCCAAGTGAGATTGGTTTTATACCCTCATCAGCTTTGCTTACTAGCCAAGATTCTTGACATGAGAGTGCATTCTCAATGATCAATTAGCTAGTTTGTATTATTTGTTAATTTGCTCCCAAATGCTATATCCAAACTGCTTCCTTTGCAGCTGCCACAATCTCCTACTCCCCTTTAGCACATTCTGTGATATATTCAAAGTATTTTTCAGCTTTGAGTGCCCCAAAATGTAGATGTACTGCCAAATTAATGGCACGGAGTAATATCCAGTGGCACAATGCAAAGATTAACTACAGGTTCTTTTGCTGCAGTTTGTTAGTTAGTAAGAAGATTTCCATTTCAAACATCTCCTCAGCTTCAGCCTTCCAGATGTGGCACTGTACTGCTGCAAAGCCATGGGCTGCCCAGTCCTTTTAGGTTGAACTTTTAATTGTAGAATAAATGGGTACTGGATGCACCTCATTGCAGAAGAAGTCTTTTTCTTACCGTGTTGATTCTGTTCTGTATCAGCAGTTCACATGTAATTTTCTTACACCCCCTTCTTTTCCTTGTTACTCTCTACTTTTTTATACCCCTGTATTCCACACCTGAGCTCTTTCTGCACATGATGGTTGCTCCATTATTCACCTCAAATAAAAGGCAGTATCTCCAATGCTCCTGGGATATAAAAGTAAAATATAAATGCAGGTAATTTCCTGTTTCTCTTTTGCTTTTCCAAGGGAATACAAATTCTATACCAGCCTTACTGAGCGAGTAGGAATGCTGAAGGCAAGGGTGGTGGTCCTCAGCTGAGAAGTGACTTTGTAGTGACCCTCACCCTCTGTGCTTTGTGTGAGCAGGTCAGGCCTTTATCACATGGCAGAAGATTGCTGAAGTAGCCTATTACAGGTAGTTTCATTGCAATAAAATTCAAAATCTTTTTTACTGCTTCAGAGCATCTTCAATTTATCCTCAATCACTGTTTCTTTCTGCATGCTCCACTTTAATTTACAGATTGTTTTATTTATTGAAATAAGACAAGGTGGCCTGAATGGTGCCAAGGAGAATTATCAAGTTCTGAAAGAGAAGTGTAAAGCATGCTGAAGGAGGAAAAAAGGAAAGGAAGAGCTGAACTTGATCCTTATCATTTCTAAAGTCATCATGCTGACTCTTGAATACAGCAGCTAATAGATTTAGTTCACATTGGTTAATACAATACATAGAAAACTGTCAGTGGGCATGAAAAAATATAAGATTGATGGGAAACCTTAAATTCAATAGGTCAGATGCTCATCTGGTGTAAAATGAAGCTTTGTGGATTTCCACCTGTTTAAGGTCAGGCTTAATATATTCACAGATGACTTTCTTATAGTCCCATTTTATACAGCCATGTAACTTTCTTCTTGGTTTATTTCTTTCTAAATTCATCCTCAATTGATGCACATCTAAAAAGCTATTAAGAATCAGCAGTGGAACAATGTAAAAATTCAGCTGTGATATTATGACTTTAAATGAATTCTTCCCATCAAATTACTAATAATTTTTGAAAAGCCAAAAAAGTATTCCTTTCAGAGCTGTGATTTTTACCTTAACTTCATTCATTCAGGGAAAATTTTGCATAGAACCTTTGTCTTGTAGTTCTATCTATGTGGCCTCAGGTGTGCCATGCGATCCATAGGTTTATTGGAGATGGCCCCCCCCATGTTAATTTTAAACAAATTTATGGGTCAAGCTGTTAATACTGTAGATATTTAAGTTTATTTTTTTTCCTCCATGGGATTTCATAAGAATTGGAAATTTGTTGTTTTTTGAAATTCAAGTGCGCTTGAAATGTAAAATATAAAAAGCAGGTAATTGGCCACAATTCATTAAAAAAATAGAAGTTATTTTTAGCTTGTAGACTGCAGGGCTGTATCGTCTCCAAGTGATTACTTGTGGAAATGAGAGTGCCCCTTATTTTGCTGAATAAACCGAAGGCTATTGTTTAAATGATCTCTAATGACCTTCTAAATCTTTACTTTAGTACCCTTCTGCTATGAATAACGACTCTGACCTTCCTGACTTTTCTCAGGGTATGAGGTGCTATCCAATATGCCCTGGACCAGCAGGAGTCTGTCCTTAAAGGAGCCCCACTGAGAGGCTTGATTTGCCCCCACACCCCTTCTTTTCCTTCTGCACTTTAAAGTGGTAACAAGCTTTCCTGGAGCACTGAGAGTGTAGGATATTCCCCAGCTGGAATGCTGGAAATCCTTTTGCAGTGGAGTATCCCAAATGTCTTGACATTTTAAACTGGTCTTTAATATATGGTGCACTTCCATTAAAAATAATAGTTTAAAATTAGTTTGGTAGTTTTACTACATGCAGGTTGCTACTAAATTGTCAGAAATTAATTAGGTGAGTTACATCCAGTAATATAGCACTTGATACTATGCTCTTATTTGTTAGGATAGGTTATTATTAAGTTTCATGTCCTCTGAAGTGAAAAACTTATTGTATTTTATTGTTTTTTAAATGGAACAATAAAGTTTTAATATAAATTTTATATGGGAAATCTTAGCCGTTGCTCCTTGGTGCATGCAGAAAGAATCTTTACAAGGGCCCCCTCACAGAAGCATTCTATAGAAAGTATTCAAATGGGTGCTAAATTGTTGGGATTTTCTTGCTTTGGGTTTTTGTGGGTTTTTTTTTTCCTCTTTATACAGGTGATGCTATTTGCATTTCCATTAGCGAATTCTTTGTGTAGCAGGGATCAGACTCTGAGACTTCCATTGAAAAGCCAACAGCAGATATTCCTTTGTGTAATCTGTCGTGTAGCAGGGCAGCTACAGGCATATCCTAGGCAAAGAGATTGTTCAATAATGTCAGATGAGTCCCTGGAGCCCTGCTCTCTGTCATATTATTTTCTGCAAATGCTGACAAAAATTAAGTGAAGCATTTATTTATATTCATATACCTATTTTTATGGTAATAGAATGCATATTGTAGTATAAATAAGAGAATTTAAATATATGGGGTTTAACTTTAAGGGTCCTTTCTATGATTACCTCACAATTTTTTTTTCTCCAAAATGGAAATGGGAGCTCAGATGGAGTTAAGAAATAATGCGTTAGTTTCTGCACAAGTAAGAAAGATAACGGTTGGAGACATGAGAATACTTATACCTTAGGTGAGGCACTGTACTTAACTGCTTCCTGCATCTATACAAGTGAAATAGATCCAGTAATATACAATGGGCTCTGTGCCTTCAAAGGATACAGGATACCTTAGACTGCCAATGTGTTGTGAAGCAGAAAGAGAACACAAGTTTTCTTCATTCCCCAGTGAAAAGTGAGTATCCATTGTGAGCTCCATTTATTGAAGTGCATTATTGCACTCATAAAATGCTTTTTGGTTATGGTTCAGATGGAGGAGAGAGTAATTTAACCCCTAGCTTGCAGAAACACCAACACACTTAGAATCACTGTTAAAAGTAAATGTTGAAACATGAAGTGGCACCTTCACATGTAAGAGTGTCCAGATTTAATTGCCTAGTTGTCTGAAAAAGATGCCTGGTTTATATGCCTCAGGTTAGACCCTTTGCTGAATGATGCAAGTATTTATTTATATATATAGTTGTTATATATTGGTTGAGAACTTCATTTTATACTTCTTTGTAAAATCTGATTTTGAAAAATAATAGAAGCCACTAACTAGTTATTTATTTCATTTGTTTTTGTAAAAAAAATTGACAAAGGTGTGGCTTAGAATTTCTAGCCTACTCTTGTGTAGGCTACTGTAGTTGTTCTACTGCTAAATCCTATACAGTCGTGCATATCCATGGAATTAACTCTGCCAAGTCTTTTAAATATGGGTAAGTGCTGTGAATCTTCCTTCCCTTTTTGCCATTCTATTTTCCTACTAGTCCATTATGCCAAGAAGGATGAATGAAAATATAGTTGTGATTTGGAGCATCTAAATGCCTGTTATTCTTTCTTAATGATAGTTTATTTTTGTGCTTCTTGCTCCTCTATGTTTGGCTGTCATCCACTCTTGGTTGCTTTGAGGATTTAGTGGTTGCTGCCTATTCCTCTTTTGTGTTTCTCCTAGTTTTCTGCATCTCTAGTGAATAAATATATAGTCACTTTGACAGTTTTGTGTCTTTTGATAGTGGGGTTGTGGGATTTTTTTCTCTGCAGTATATCTTTCTGTGATTTTTATAGTTCTACAACATCCATTGCCTCGGGGTATGTTCAGTAAAATCCTACAGGAGTTTGAGTCTTTAAGAGGTATCAGCTTATTAATAATGTTACAGGACTTGGAAAGCAAGAACGTGTGATATTTCTAGGACAGGTTGTTCATCCACTATGGCATTTTGGCAGATATATTGATATACAGCTTCTTTGAACTCAGTGCTCTTCCATCAGGATGATCTCTGCTTTCCTTGTTCAGTCTCAGTGCTGACAAAGGTGGTGTAGGCAGTGCTACCGTGTAGATATGTACATCTATAAAAATGTAGCATTATCCTTTACATCCTTGTCTTCATTTTGGATTTTAGTCTTCAAATTTTTTACAACCTGTATCTCACCTATGTGGTACAATGTATGTATTCTTTATTGCGTTTTATCTTCTTCATTTTAAGTTTCCAGCCAGCAGTTGTTCTGTCCCTGATCACGGGAGTCTGAAAGAGATGTACCAGTTGGAGTGATCCTACTGGATAATCAGGAAAATACATTTGACTTGAGAAAGAAAAGAAAAAAAACAAACAAACAAAAAAAAAAAAAAAAAAAAAAAAAAAACGAAAAACAGGAAAAAAGGAAGAAGTATTCAGTGGAAAGCAAAAGACTCAGGGGCCTTGTTAATGAGAGAATGAACGATCATAGGAGAGAGAATATTGCACTCCTAGGTCACCAGTTCAAATGCAGACTAGCTTAATAGTGTACGTTGTTACCATCTGACAGCTGTTCCATAATCCATGAGAAATGGGAAAATTGTCACAATCCAGTTTCTCTGGCTTCTAGCTATCCAAATGTTGACATCCTTCAGACAATCATAATTTGCACAGGGATATTAACAATTTGTTTTTACCCTTGCAGACACCGAAGGGGAGTATTAAAATACCAAATGTAAAGAACACTTGAACTTTCCCATTCTTTACATATTGGTCTGTGAACAAAGTTGAAGGATATTTGAAAGCCACTGTGAGACAGGGAGAGGTATTGCCTCCCCCTGCCATTTGCAGTGTTGAGTTACTTGGTAATTGATAAAGGATAGCAAAGAGACAACATAGAACCTTTCTGTAACTAAGTTTTACTGCATGTTTTTAATGAGTAAATATGGAGTAAAAATTCCACATTACTATTGTAAGGCAGAATAAAAATTGGAAAATTTGAAAGGCAAACAGCTTTAATATTTCCTTTGAAATCATAACCTTGATGCGATGGTGTCAGTTCCATGAACATAACTTCAAAAACTTAGTTTACATCATTGTGTATATAAATTAATGTGAAGAACAACATGCTTAAACAGGTGGAGTATTTATATAAATACTGTGACTTGAGCAACAAATAAGTGGTTCTTTACTTTGCAATGTTTCAAAGAGTAAGTTAAATGTGTGTTGATATTATAAGTACCATCAGCTGGCCATAGAAGAACAACTACATTGGGATTTATAGGCTTAGATTTTCATAGGCAGAAAATTTCAATACTTATTTGAAGGCAGTAAAATTCCTGGATTTGATTCTGGAAGGTTAAAAAAAAAAACCTAACCAAAACACCAGGAAGATAAGTCTGGGCTGGAAGTGAAAAAACATTAGAATGAGGCATAATCTTTTCTTTAATTTTTCCATTAAAAATATTCTGTAAAAATACTGAAGTCAAATATTACCCAAATGAAGCAAAGCAAACCAAGGAAATACTTACACACGTCATCAATGTTACAGTTCTGGTCTGTTTTCTGGTGTTTGGCTTGGAAATATAAGATTCAAATTTCTTTGTACAGGATTCTTTTTTAAAATACAAAGTAAAAAAATACTGTCCTCTTTCCATGTCATTTTTGTTAACTGTCTTGGAGGATTCAGGAACTTGATTCGTCTCTGTTCCATTCCTCAGACCACAGCAATATAAAATTGGTTAAAATTTGCTTTAAGCCTTCACATTTGTTTTAAATTAGTTTATTTTACCAGTTTTCTTGCACTGCCAAGCATTTGTACATCCTGGTTACTTCAACAGGCCTTGTGAGTATTCAATGTTTTGTGAGGTTCAGACTGGTACCCTAGGAGGAGTAGATCCATGTTGGTTCATTTTGCTCTTTGGTGCATTTGTAAAGGCTCTTCAGATTAATACAAACCCAACCCAGCTGTTAGGAATAGGGAAATGTAATTTTGAAGAGGTTTTGGCGGTCACAAAACATAAATGATGCATAGAACTGATATGTTTGTGAGTGAAAATGACATCTCCTGTCTCAAATGGTAGAGCACATCTTAGCAGCTGCTCTTTATGTGTAATTAGAAGCCAGACGTGGTGGAAACTTGGGCATTTAACAGGAGTTAACAACAGACATTAAAGACTTACTTTGTCAAAATAAAAAGTGCTGCCAATACATTATCAGGACTTGGAAATTAGTGATCATAAACTAGATTTGATTTAGCCACTTTGCCTTTCATTAATCACATTTAATTGTTTATGTAAATGTCAACAGTTGTAGTCTCTTGGCATTTTCTTGAACTACTGTAATGAAGTGTTTATTTTGAAGTAGCATGTTTTTCTGCATATAATGAGAATCTTAGACTGTTTTTTTGCTCTTCAAACACCTTTTTATGTGGCTTTAATGTTTTTGCCATTTAGACAATTTTATTTTTTCAGGGGCATATGCTTAGAAGGATCTGTCTGTTAATGTCTTTGGATCAAAAGACTAAAAAATTACTTCCATAAAAATGATTGTAGCTTTCAAATTGAATATACAAACTTGAGTGTCATTGTAGGCGTGTAACAATTATTTTCTTACAATTTGTAAGTGAGCCAAGGTTTAGTTGCAAACAGGATCCAAACTGAAAATAGCTGATGATCAATAAATAGAAGAGTTTCCTATCCACAGACATTTCTACCTAAAGATGAGAGACAAAACAGACAAAGAAAACCCAACAATAAGTCTCCTTATTTAAAGAGGGTCTCTGATTTTACTGTTAATTAAATTTTCAAGATGTAAGCTCAGTTCTTTCCGATGTGATTAATCTGATATACAGGCAGATGGAATTGCTGATTTGTTTATTGTAACTTGAAAGATGAACAATAGACTACATGCTGTATAATTTAGCTCTTTGGTTCATTGTCATTTTCATCAAAAGTGCAAATTTTCTTTGTACTTCAAAATTGTCAAAGAAAGAAAATAGCAAAAGAGTTAATTTCATCTTTATGTGCAAAGTAAAGTAGTTTGCAGGTATATCAGTTATTTTTCATAACTATTAACTTAGGGGTGGAGGGTGTGTTTCAGATGTGCCTTTTTCCAATTTGTCTTGCAGCAGTAGAAATTTTTTGGCATGGCCCTAATGGTTTGTGTACTGAAGATTTGAAATTTTTCTTCTCTTTATCAGATGTAAGCATGAATGATTTCATTCTTCTATTTGCCTAAAAACATTAGTAAGGGATTTTACTAAGTAAAGCTGGTTTTAAAAGAAATTTTAAGTAACTTTCCCTAGAATTATTGGTTCTTTTTTTTTGCTGATGTTAAAAGAGAACTAGAAACTAAGGAAAGTCTCTTCCTCATTCTTTCTGAAATTACATACCCAAATGACATGGCTGTAACCATAATAAGATGTGGGTTTGTGGAAAGATATAGAGTCCTTTACATTTAATTAATTAAGCAAGGCTTAAGATATGGAGTTATATTTCTCCACATTTTTATATAGACAGTAATAAAATGAATCCTGCAATATGGGAAGAGGAGAAAATATTACTGCAGGCTTAATGGAAGTCAATGATTTGTAGGTCAAATACAGGAATGGGGTTCCTAAGTTTTTTTGAAGATGAACAGCAGCTTTAAAAAAATACTGAGTCAATGCTATGCAACAATGCTCTTTTTGAATAAATACTTTTATTAAACTCAATATCTGACTCCACTGAATATCTAAGATTTTGTTGTAGAAAAACTTGATTACTGTAGTGATAGGTACAGATTTTCTCATTGCAGCTTCCTTGCAGTATTAAGGATGATGGGAAAAGTGAATTGGTGTCTGTCACTAGCATGATAATATTCCTTTGAAACATTATTTGGCTAGTGCTTTTTTTTTTTTTTTTTTTTTTTTTTTTTTTTGGCAAGTATGTGATTTAGTCCTTTTGTAGGGAAATCAAGCATGTTCTTCCAGGTTTTTGTTTGTCTTGTCACATCCCAGTCCTGACAGCTCCACCTCTAGTGCAGCCTCATCCCTTCAAAGCAGATGTTGTCTGGCAGGTGCCTGGTCCAGCCTTCCCTACCTGCATGTTTGACAGTGGTGGTTTGCCCAGAAGATCAGATGTGTTAATTCACTGGCTGGGCTGGGCAGGGGGTGTTTGGTGAGGAGAGACCCTGCTGCAATTCCATGTGGTGGAAATGGGCACCTGAAGACAGACATCCATGAGTGCTCTCACTGAAGGGCACTCAGGAGGAGGTTCTCTCTGAGACCCCCACCTCTCAAGCTTGGTTTCAGTTTATGTGCAGATTCAACACCTGCCATGATCTTAGATTCAGAGTATATGGCATGTGATTACATAAAACTTGTTTTGAAGGATGCCAGGAGAGGAAAAAGAAGTACGATTAATTTATTTTAGTTTAGGCAGCTATTACCAGAAAAAAAAATTGCTATTATATATAGATTATATTCACCTATTCAGGTACATTTTTAATGCCATTTCCATACCAGTTTGGTGCTTGGTTTAAACAGAAGTGAAAACTACATTCAGATGTATCTGTGTCCGTGGGATTTGAGAAAAATTCTGGCTACAAGTGAACCTCCATATACATCTACGGAAAGTAAGCTGCAAATCTAGGATGGGGGTTCTTTAGGTAAATGCTGTGTGATATTTTAGAAATATGGAATCTTTTTTTTAATTTTGCATATGAAGGTATCAACATGCAGATGAAAGAAGGCAAGTTTGAGAAGAATGTTTGCCTAGTAATTTGCAAAATCAAGAAACACAGGCAGAGTGGGATGGAATGGAAATTCAGTATTGAATTATGCCTGCTATATAAAGTGGACTCTGCACTTTTTAAAATTCTCTCTTTAAGAAACTGCTTAAGACCAAGCATGTCAGAGTGTGGCACGTGGTGTTGGATACTATGTGTGGTGTGGTGGTGTGATGGAGCTTGTCACTGCTTCAGCCTGGCAGAGTCTAGAACAGGAACTTACAAGCACAACATCATGAAAACAGTGAAAGAGCCTGTGTCTTATAAAGGTATAGATGGTAAGAACTATGTGAACAGAGCAGAAAACCTGACATCTTTCATGCAAAGAGGAAACCATAGTGGTACTTCTGGTTATCAGGCCTGTCTAGATGGCCAGAGTCCCTTTCATCATCACAGTGCAGATAACACATTGCACATAGTATTTAAAAAAAATTACTGTGAAAACTGTGAATAATGAAGATTTATTTGACCAGTATTTGCATTCCAAATCAAACGGGCAAAGACAGAGATTGCAGTATATGGTTAACACTACTGGAAATTGAAAAGAATTTTGTACCTTGAATAGCTGAAGGAAAGAATTGTTAAAGAGCAGAAATTACAAGCTGAAAACAGGGAATAAATTACAGTTTTTCACCTGCCTCAATCAAAGCATACAATGAATTTTGCATTGCCTGATTGAAATTCAAGCTATTCTTTTTGAATAGTTTGAAGCTTAATTTAATGGAAGCATTGGGTAGTGCAGACTGTATAGTGCTTCTCTCAATCTCTTTTGCCGCATTCAACTTTTCCTTTGTAATTTATGTATTTACAGATAAAACAAAGATGTGAGTTTATAGCTTGCTATTGATTAACCTTCTTTTCCAGTTGATTTAATTAGGTCCTTTGCTCCTTGAAAACCTGATCTGAAGCTTAGATGCGGATACATTGCTTCAGGCATTCAGGCTGAGGTGATGGAAGGAAGCAATGAGCCCATTGTGAGGGGCTCGGCATGAGGAGCAGTGCGGGGAGCTGGCAGCAGTCAATCAGCACTGCTTTCCTTAAGAGAAAGCTCTCCGGTGCTGAAGTTACTACTGGGAACAGAGATATGCAAATGAAAACATGGAGAACTGCATAAATGCAGACTGCTAAATAGGGAGATTCAACAAATATATGTTTCTATGGATTTGCATCCAGTCCATATAGGTTTAGGGTTGTGGTGATGTTCTGGTTGCTTTCTTGTTAACATGACTAAAGACAAATAAGAGCAGGCTGGCAGACCTGCCTTTTATCAAGGCATGAAAAATTAACTTTATCTACAGTAATTTTAAGTGGATACAAAGACATTCCTAGGTGTGTGTGACCTATTGCCCGTCTAGCAAGATTGCAGTTCCATAAAGCAACATCTACTGATATTGCAGTAAAAATTATTTCTGACAGTAGATATTTTTAGAAACATGGGACATGAGGAGACTTCAGTTACTGCTTCTACTGCTTTCCCGCATCTCAGACCTTTTGTTGGGGCTACCTCTCTTCTCTATTTAAAACATCGATTTTTCAGCTCATTACTATTCTCATTGTTTCAGGAACAAATATGAAATAGTCTTAATTCTCAGGGCTCTTTTCCCATGATCTAAGTAGCAACCACTCCACAGATATAGGATATAATCCTAGTTCTAGAATAGTAATTACTGTGTATTAAACCCAGTCAAAATAGGAAGACTAAAATAAGATCACTAAATTTCTTAAAATAATTTTAGCAAGCTTCTTAGGTCAACAGGTTGTGTACTTTCAACTTAACCATAAGTTATTTCAGATTCCAACTATTCCTATTAAAATGTTGAAATTAATGCATTTAGATTATAAATCTACCAAGCTCAGGTAACAATTGCACTTACAGTACCAAAACTTTAGGAAGGCTCAGGTAAAGCATTATGAAATTATGTAAATGGCTTTACATCAGAATTATATGTATTAATGCTATGGTGTAGAATGTCTGTTGAGGAAGATAATCTTTATTTCAGACACGCTAAAGTACATGCATATTATCTTTTGCTTTTCAGACAGTAGAACTTGAAAACTAAAAGCTGCCTAGTATCTTCTTTTTGGTCAGGTGACAAGCAGAGAATAGAGATTAATGAGCTGCAGCCATGAGGAAAAGGGAGATTGTTTTCCCATGTCTTTTTAGTTGGAACATATGCACTTAAGATGATGTTCAAACTTCAGTACTTGGCAGTCAGTTCAACCACCTGCTCAAGCCAGGACTAACTTCAAAGTTCATGACACTTTGTTCTACTTCCTGAGTATTAAAATATAGGTCTTGGCTTAATCCTGAGGCAAGTTTTTAGAATTAAGTAGGGAGGCAAGAAAGTTTTGCTTACTTCTGCTCAGCACTAGTGAGGCTCTAATTGTTTTGCCAGAATATGCCATGTCCAAGCAATAAACTAGGGGAGGTCACAGAGGAAAGGGGAGAGAGAAACAGTCTACTGGTCTCAAATTCTTTCAGGGAAAACATGGGAGGGATGTGTCCAAGAGTGGCAGGTAAGCCAAGTCTTTTGTTGTGGGCAGAGAGGTCCAGATGTCTTTAACAATTTTTTTGGGTCTTATTTCCCTCCTGTGCTAAGCACAGTGATGCAAATACCAACACAAAGCCCAGCAGAGGGAAGTGGATGGTGCTGCCTGGAAGAGGAAATGCAACCCCCTGTGCCAGGGGGTCTCCTCAAGTAGAGACAACCCTGGCAGTCCCAAAGTGTGGCATGGTTGGGGTTGCATGCTTGAACTTTTCACACTTAACTATCTCAAGTCCTAGCTACCTGGAAATCATGTCCCTACATGCATGAAACTCTGCACAAGTAAAAAACAAATATGGAGACTATGATATGCAAGGTGTACTTTGGAAGTTTCCCTGCAAATGTATAATAGGTGGTATTACAAAAAAAAGTGTAAGAATTTCCAGTTACTTATGTTTATGATATTTATTTATTTCTCTTTTTTCCACTGAAATATGGAAAGTTAACATATAATTATGGAAATAAATAAGGAGAATTTTCACCCATACTAGCATCTACAAAATACTGTGTCATTTACTCTGTGCCTAGTTGTAGAATCTCATACCATCTCAAGATATTTCAGTAACTTGATTTTCTACTGTCCCACTTACCATCAGGTAATCACCCAGTCTCAGGATTAACCAGTTCAATAACTGTGTATATGACCATGATGAGGAGAAAAAAAAAAAATAATTCCTGATGGAATCTGTGAGTAATTTGATCAGTGGCAACCATACTTGAAAAACAGGCCTACTTTTTCTAAGGATCTTTAAAAATCTTTTTTCCTATAGTCAATTGCTGTAGCCTCTCCCCATCTTGGGACTTGAATTTTGCCCTGTCATGTGGAAAGCATTTAAAAACTTCTAAGAAGATAAATGTTGCATGTAGGTCTTTGTTTTTATTGCATTTGTTAAAACTCAACACCTGGATTCCTTTTTAATTTAGAATGTGTAGAGCAAGAATAATGTGTTTTAGAGGTTGATTCAGTATTTGAGACATCTTTTGGAAAGCAAATAAGACTTGAGAGATGGGCCAGTGTATCAATCACATTGCACTGTTACTGTAGTTTGTGTTACACATCTGTCCAGGTCTGACAAATGGATTCAATACGTTCCTAACTACTCCTCCTCCTTTTGTGGTTCAGGTGGCATCCCTCCCTCTTTTGTTCTGGGCACCTGTGCCCTGAATCATCTTCACTCCATGGTGCTACATCACCCCCTGACACCTGTGTGATATGGCACAAGCACCCCTAGACAAAATCCAGTGGCTGTTGAGCTGTTAGCAATGTGCTTTATGCAAATGTGCCAAAGATGCCAAAGCTTGAATATCTGTGCTGTAGGGACCAATCCAGAGATTATGTGGAACTCTATGTGGTGTAACTGCAACCAGGGAGTGGGTGCACACATTAGTGTGGATGTGAGCCAAATGGCATGGGAAATAGGGATTAGAGCTGCTCAGTATTCATAGCCCACAAAAAATATGGGAAGACTGCTGCTCTAGCAAATATTCCTGCAATACCAATCCAGGTATCACCAAAACTAAAGAGTGGCTTTCCTGTAAGAAGATGCTCCTTAGAGCCAGTGTTCTGTAGTATGGCTTTGGGATGTATTTTTCCATTTCAACAATATTGGCACTTTCCCAGCCCAAACTCCCAGGCAACAGTGTTTTTTTTAGATGCATGTATGTCTCCAGGGGTTGAAGTCAGGTTGTTTTCTCCCTCACCCTCTTTTAAATATACAAGCAACTAATAATTTGTCTCTACTCGTGAATTTCTTGCATTTTCATGAATTTGTTGTTGTCACAGTATCTCTTTGCAGGCAAGAGAATAAATGCTTTAAAATATATTGGTTTTACTTGTCCAGAGATATAGTCTAAAACATTCCTTTTCCCTGGCTTTAACCCATTCTGTCTCTTTGATAAAATGTTTTGAATATAGAGACGTACTTGCACGTTTCAGTTTTAATTTTGAGATCCAGAAGATGATTAAATTTAACAAAAATGTACGTCCAAGGCTGTCTTGGTTTGAAAAGACAGGTGTCTGCTAAGGAAGGCAGGAGCCTCCCTTGAAATGGAAAATGTAAACCCCCTCCCTCCAAATTCTTATACTTTTGAAATTAAGGGTCTCTCAGGCAAAGATATAGGAATAGGAATAATAGATCTTTATTAGGAAAATTAAAAATGCAAATTCAATAGTACAAAAAAACCCCAACCAAAAAAAAAAAAACCTGTCAGAGTCATAATAAGACCTGACACCCTGTTGGTCAGGGTGGTGGCAGCAGTCCCATTACATGGTGGCTGCAGTCCTCCTGCAGTGGCAGGTGTGGTTCTGTGGGAGCAGTGATCCTGTAGAAGGGTGGAGTTTTCCTCTGAAGATCCAGCGGGGGGTGTAGATGGGCCTGGTTTTCCTCTGGGAATCCAGTGAAGACAGCTGCTCCTCTGGGAATCCAGTGGGGAAAGGCTTCTCTGGTGTTCCAAGTCTCAGATTATATTCAGGTAGGAATGCTTGACTCTTCGCCCTGGGAGGAGCATCTCCCAATGGGATGACGTAATTGTATCAGTTATGCAGTGACACTCAATGGCCTGTTAACAGGAGATATTTCCTGGAGGGAGGATTGGTTATGGAAAAGATAAAAAAAACTGTCCCACCTGGTTTTAACAGCTGGCCCAATTAACAGGCAATAGGAATGCACACCCCTGGCCACATCTTGCATTGTAAGACAAAGGCTTATGCAGAAAAGTCCATAATTTTGCTCCCACAGACTTGCAGCTAAAATTTAGGACCACTGGAAATAACCTGGTGGTGTTACTGGCACTATTTGTAGTGATTTTTGTTGTGATACAGGCCAAGGTAAAAAAGTCCTATCTGGGGCTGAGTATCCAGCAGCATCTGTGGGAACTACATTCACCAAAACGTAAATGGAGGAATGTGAAGGAAGTCTCCAAGCTTCTGGACAGCTCTAAGAATGTATGAAATCTAGCATGGGTAACACCTTTATGAGAGGGTTGTTAATAGCAATACTCCCCTGGGGAAAAGTGTCTTGTGCTCACAGTTATTCTTTCTGCCATGAGACAGAAGAAAAACACATTCTTGGTCATCTTCATTCTTGATCTCTTGGTTACAAATGCTCTTTTTTGAGAAACTGGGACATGTTTGTTAGACAGGGGGTCATATCTGTTTCTTTAACTGTCTGGGTGTCTTGATTACAACTTTTAGCAGAATCAGGGCCTTGGCAGTCATGGCCAAAATATACTCAGCAGAGCACCTGACAAAGCAGTTCTGGTTGTATATCATTATGATCTTAATCCTCATGTCTCTCCTCAGCTCAAATGCCATTTCAGCTAGCAGCAATTAAAGGGAGAGGAGTACGTGCTGCTATACAAAAGATAGTATCAGCTGATTAATACTTGTGCTGGCCATTTTATTCCATTGAAATGTGCTGAATTGACACTTCTGCCAGAAATTTCTTAGTGCTTCATCCCTAAATGTATCTATTGTGAATTGCTTTTGGCTTCAGTATTAGGCCTTTGTTTGTAAAGGATGCTTAATAATACATGTAGAAAAGGGCAATTCATATTTCTTTGCGAACCATAGTTTTGGATTCGGTGGTTTGTTTTTCTTTAACTGAGACCTGTAGGTAATGCATGATTTAATAAAATCACTTGAGCATTCCCACCTGAGCACTGATCATGATAGAATAATACAAATGATTGATGTTCTCTTACTTTATGGTAAGCCAAAAAACCTGATCATGGTATCATAAAAAAGGAATAGCATTTTATAGCAGCAGTCAAAGTTGAATGAAAACTAATGAAATAAAGGGGGGAAGTTTTAGTACCTCTTTGAAGGAAAAATTCCAAGTATTTTATGGGATGAATTTATATAGGCTTTAAGGTAGAATTCTTTTTATAAAATAGATATGATAGTTTTTGCTGTCACATTTAGTGTTTATCAAAAACATTCTAATAGCAACAGCCATAAAAATGCAGTAGGGTTTACTAAATAAAAAGCTCTGATTTGTTGATTAGAATAATTAAATATTCCTTTCTTTTATAGCTCTGAAATGAATACATAGATAGAAGAGCATATGTATTTTATGTTATGGATAGAAAAGAACTCAACATTTCTTCTTAGCAATTTAGTTATATATAAGGCTTACCATGAAGGCCTTCTCCTTGGGGTTTCGTTTTGTTGTACAGTGCTAACTTGTATATGTATACCTTAAAAATTAATTCAGAAGGTAGAGGTTTATTATTGAGAACATCTGAAAATTTAGAGTTGTGATTTGTTCACAGTCTAAAGCCATGGTCATAGAGTCATTTAGTTTGGCACAAATGCCAGCAGAAGCAATTATTTCCTTCCCCTTCCACAGTCATGGCTGCCTACTCTGGTTATGCCCTTCATGCTCCCTGTAGCATTTGTGAAGCTAAACCATAGACTGAGTGGAAGCCTTATCCAATAAAAAGGAAGTGGCTGGCTGGGTGCATGCAGGAATTATAACATCACCAGCAAACAGCTTGGGACTGTTCTTTTTTTACAGGGATAGAGACTTAGACACATTGAGAACAAAACCTAGCTATGATGCTAGTTCGGGGTAAAGGGAACAGGACAGGCCACCAAACAGGAGAAACTGCTGCTGGAATTTTGATGTCATGGGTGGCTTGTATTTATTTGGATTCGAAGGACAAAATTTTTAACAAAACCTCGAAACCACGCTGTTCCTAGGGAGTCAATCCTCTTGCCCTTCCAGAATGGAAGTGGATGGATGCTGGCTGGGGGCCATGGCCCACTGATCTACAGTCCTGTCACCACTTCAGCAGAGCACAGGGCCTGGTGTCCTTCACAGCCCAGAAACATCCCTCTGTGACATTCAGCACATGGACTCAGATCAGTCTGTTGGAACTTCAACAGGTTCTGGTTCACTTTGCTCTTTGAGTCAGCTGCGGACCACTCTTGTTAATTTACTGCTGCTTCAGGGGGTACTGCAGTGCCCTCATGCATTTTTTCTGGCTAACAACATAAAATTTCTTCTCTCTAATTTAACACTTCTTTTTTTTTTTTTTTTTTTTAATTTGCTCTCCAAAATTTAGATTTCTAATAGAAAATGCAACAAATTTTTGCTGTCATATATGAGAGAGGGCAGTCCCAGGCAGAAACAACCAGGAAAGCATGAAATACTATTCATTTATACTTCTGCATGGCTGCCTTCAAAGTTTTAGTATCGAGTGTTTGATAATTTTTTATATAGTCTCTGTGCATGAATTACTAGAAGTTATGGATTGAATGTATGTATAGATAGAATATTTATTGTTCCCAGTGCAGACTCAATCTCATGGTACAGCACAGGAATGACATGGATTAGAATGTAAAGTAAGCAGGGTGACAATATGCCATCAAATATATGTTGTTTATGTACATATTCTTTATATCAATAGTTCCTTGCTTTGTTACTATTGTAGCTTTAAGCATCTTAATGAGCTGACATTAGTGAACTGCTACTTAGAGTTAGATGTGCCATTAAGGAGGAAGTATACAGGAGATGCTTTATGCCAAAGGCATGACATGAAATGGAATTTCAGATGTTTATGGGAGAGGTGGCAAAACTGTATTTAAAATAGATGGTAACAGAAGTTGTATAATTTAAAATGTCTAGTAAGAAGATGAGGCAAAAAAGGACAAAATTAAAAAATTATACCAAAATAAATGGATGTGTGAAATGTAAGAAGGTGGCAGAAGGCTTACAAGAGCGGATGAGAGTGTAAAATTGTCCAATTTCCAAGATACTTAGGGGCTTATGTGCCATTGTCAGGAGGAGAAGCTTTTGTAGATGTTCATGTTTCTAATAATAATCTGCATCTTGAGCTGCATGAATGCTTACAAAAATAACCCATATTCATTTAGAATCCTAAATGGATTCAAGGATCTTTGGGGTTTAGACTGTTTTATGCTTTTGGAATTTTTACCCATTGTGATGGAACCTAAATGGAGATAAAACTAAAACCTGCATTTAGAATGGGCTGAAAGGGAATGGTTGATACGATGTAATGGAGCTTGAGAATAAATGAATCAAAATGAGAACCAAGAGCTTAAGTGAGCATTTAGCTGTGCAGGCAAAAAGGAAGAAAATTATCTTTAATGTGTAGGAGAAGCTGCAGAAAGATTTATTTATGATCTGGATTAGGAAGGCTATGGAAAGGTCAAACAAAAATTACATTTTTACTATAGGCTTGACTGACAGGGGGATGCTGGTGATGCAGTGCTTTGGTGGATAGACAAAGAGGTGAATTTTGGCCATGTTAAGCTGATGGCATGCCAGCTAGGTGAGCTGTCTCTCTATCAGTGAGACAGCTGTGGTACAAGATTAGGTACAGGAAAGGCCAGGAGTGGGGAGGTTAATCTTGGATTTGACAATACAGCTACTTGTGTATTGTGTTTCGTAAATACTTTTATTAAACCTGTATAAAAATCATTAAAAAAAACCCCAGGAAACCCCCAAAAGCCAATGACTGTGACAAGATATTTTTGATAGGGGTGCATTTACTGTGGGTTTCATCACTTAAAGTTGAATCTGCTACCAGAAGATGTTCTTGTATCTTCTCTGGCTTACAACACGGGGTTTGATTCGTGTTTGAAGGGAGACAGTGATCCGCTAAATAAATTGCCAGAATGTTTGCCTAACAGATCAGATTGACCTTCATACATGGTTTAGGCTCACAGTTTGACTGACAGGTTGCACTAATTGGAAGCAAAAATAGAATGTCATTCCTGCACTGTTTTTCTACTTCCTTTCTTCTGATGTTGTGTTCTGAGTCTTCTGCATCACACTGAGCATACAGTTCAGTTTTTCCATCTCCGTGTTCAGAGAAGATGTTTTTCTATATGATATTTTCTATTTTATGGAAAACTAAAACAGAGGCTTTGCCAAGTACACAGTAAATAAACTGCTTAAAGAATGTGATGATACAGTTGGCTTAATTTATATGTAAATGTGAGCAATGCTGTTTTAGATTACAGCAGCTAATTGCTAAATAGGAGTCTCATACATATTGGCTTTTGAAGACTGGAGTCTGAATATTTAAAACTGAAAAGTTTTTTTGCAAGAAAATTTGATTTTCTGAATGACATTTGAGAAACAGGTTGTGTTTCTTTGGGTTTTTTGTCCTTTCCTTCCAAGGAGTGTTGGTTTTCAAATAACTTTTCAGGAGCTCTGATTTTCTTATTTTTCACTGTAATCAAACCTGCTATCATTTCTATTCATGCCCTATATTTTTATTTATCTTAGCTTTCCTTGCTTGCAGTAGCAGAGCAGCATCTATTGCTTTGAAGAATGTCAACAACTTGTCAGTCATGAATGATTTTGTGTTTGGTTATGTTTTATCTGTGAGAGTATCTTTTAAGGTGATATTTCTGGAGGAGAGGAGAGAAGCAGAGGGAGTTGTTTGTAGGTATCAATGAAGGCAAAATTTTTCCCAGTGTGCTGATGGTGTTTTCTTCCAAAACACACATTAGGGTGTCCCACTGTTTATCTTTGGTCCAGTGGCAAGCATAACAATGTACTTTAGCATGCTCTTTCCCCTGGCTTCTATTTAACTTTCTCATTCCATCAAAGGCAATCTTGAGTTTAAATGCCAGGAGAGGTAGTGTTCATTTTGTGGAAATGGGATTTTGAATTGTCATCTGCTGGCTATTTGAGTGCTCTGAATAAGCTGAGCTTTTGTGGAACTGGGAGACATTTGAGGAACTGAGAAACAGTTTTTCATGGCAACATTGCCTCATCTGGGAGGGAAAATTTGAGTTAAGGAAGATGAACTGTTTATAAACCAAAGTTATAAACTGTTGTGCAAAGACCAGGATAGTTGTAGATTTCCTGCTTAGGAGCAGATCATCCCATGGAAATTAGGTCAGTAAAAGCTCAGTCAGCAAAGTTTGACCAAGAGTTGTGATGCTGCTACCTGTGAAAAAGACACAAGTAAAAGTATGGACACGGGGTGACATAAAAGAAATGAGAAGAGTACCAGGGAATAATTAAATTTTTTTTCAGGTAGAAAAATTCTTGAATTGCTTTGTGGTTAAAAGAAGCTTTACTGGTATGAATTTATTAATGTGACCATATATTGTTAGAGGTTTAAATTCTAGTGCTTGCTGTGCAAGATACAATTTTATTCTATAAGCACATACAAGTGTGCTATTGCATATCAATTTCTCTGGGAAAATATTAACTTTACTTTTTTCTAATGATAAAATTGAGGAAGGCTTTGTACTGTACAGAATGTGCTTTTTGTGGCATTTAACACATTTGCTTTTTGTCTGTCGATACGTACTGGAGATCTCCAAGGCAGGCTGAAAACAAATTAAGTATCCATTTATCAGGAGATGAATGGAAATGAATGGTTGTGATACAGGTTGGTGCAGAAGAGAGCAAGGATTTAAAATGAATTTATTCCCCTTTCACTAACAGGAAAATTACTGGAGAAGGGTAGCTCTGAATCAGTTTAATGCTTGCTAGGGATGTGACTTTGAGGCATGTTATGAACCTCTTCATCAATGCCAATTAGTTAATCTGATTTATGATAGCTCATATGCCAAAATGTCAGCAAATTTACATTGCAACCATATGAACATCTGATCCACTGCCTTCTCACTGGTGGCAGCATTAGCAAAGCACCCATCTACATGGACTCACCTGAAAGGAAAGGAGGGAATGGGTGGGTGTTGGAAAGCCAAGCTAATGGAAACATTAGAACAAAATTCTTATTTTAAATAGCAGTGAATAAGGTAAAAATATGTTGAGTAATTTTTACAGTGTTTTTCTTTTACTGAGTTAAGTTAATGTTGCCTTTTTTTGAGTCCTAGAAAAACAATATTGCCTTCCGAAAGTGTCAGTAGCACATATATAATTTCCTTTAATATCAAACTAACATTCTTTGTTTCAGTTTCCAGTTCAGAGATAAAGTATATGGTCTTGTTCCTATGTTCCACTGGCATCTTATTTCTAATAGCACAGGCCTTGTTAGAAAATGAATGCCACTTTATTTCGGGTATTTTCAAAGACAGCCACTTCATAGAAAGAAAACAGAATTTTCTAAAGTCAAGGACAAAATCTTCTTGAATCACTCGTAGCCTTTTTAAAATTATGGTCTCACAATACCTGCTCCTCTAGTAATCCCAGATCACAAAAACCATTTAAATAAAATGTGTGCAAATATAGCTGATAATTAAGCCATGAACACAGAATTCTTGAGGATTCTGTATCTTTTTCTATCCCTAACTAGTTATTCATCCATTAGCGGTTAGTGCCATCATTATAGGTTACTGCTAGGAAATCCACCTCTGTAAGTTTCTAATTGTCTATTTCTGTCAAGCTTGGGAAAACTTGAGCTTCAACACATTTAGCCACTGAAGATTTAGGACCTGATACAGTTTAGTTGCTTGGTCTATGTTTTCAATTCCTGCTGATGTGACTGAATTCAGTGATTCAAGATGCTGTTGTATTTTCTTGCCCACATGAGACTGATTATACAGCAGCTCCTCTGTCAGGAAAGGTCACACCAGTTATGTCAGGCACATCCATAACTTTTAAAATATGTTTATAGCTGGTGTCCCTTGTACTTACAGCGAGCATGACACGTGTGAGCATCTGATGGTGCATCTGACAGATGCAAAATTCCTGAGCACCCATGCTAGGAGCTGCAGAACAGTTGAAATAATAGCCAGTTAATCTGAACTTCTAGTGTATTATATATATTCTGATAAAATCCCTTTCGTTTGACTGTTTTCTCTCAGAAAAGTGCATTGTATTGATAGGAGAAAATATGTATGGAATTTTGGTTTATTTGATATTTGAATAGCTGAAACTCTAGAATTTGATATTGAGACACATATGGTTGTTTGTCCTTGTATGTAAAGGCTATTTCAAGTTTTGCAGAGAATTTATAAGTAGTCTTGTTGAGACACAAGTCCTTCATTCTCTCTTCTATATCTGTTGTGCTTTCCTGCTCAGGATATTCTTAGCTTTATCCTTTTAATTTACTTTTTTGCAGTTATACTTAGAAACAAAACTTTAAAAGCACCCTGTTTTTTACTGTATTTCATGTACTGATGGACGCTAACAGCTTTTGTCTTTCTAATAGACAGAATTAATGATCTGGGAGCATCGTCACAAGGGAAATTGTTCAGGGTCAGAATGCTCTATCCATTTGAATTTTCTTCTACTTTTAACTCGATAACAGATAACTTCAGCTTTTAAATTATGAACCAGAACTTATGAGTCAAAAGACCCTGAGATGACTAAAAATATAAAAAACACTTTTTTAAAAGGAAAAAACTAAAGAGGAAGTGGGGGGAAGGAAGGTGACATTCTTTTTTTAGGAGCGATCTCCATTTTCAAATTACTGTTTAGACTATGAAGGAAGCTTCTTTTGCATATCCTGCTCTTCATCAAATTTAGTGCAGCTTTTAAATATATTTTGTCTGAGATGCCATAGGCATAGTATGCCATAGGCATAGTATGCCATAGGCATACTAAAAATGAGTTTTTAGGTCTTGCCTCAGATTTTCTTTCCTCCTGTTTCTAAGGACAGGAGCCTGTTCCTGGGAGGAGCTGGCTGGTGATACCTCAACATTTCGTAGGTTACTGACAGCACATACACTAAACAAATCCCTTTCATAAAGCATCCTCGAGGGATTATTAGCGTTTAGAGAATAGCATTTTCTTGCATGTGGTCCGTGGTGCCACTGCCCCGTTGGCTCTTGTAGGTGTTTGAAACAAAGCAAGACTGCAGTGATCTGAAGGATTCCGGCATCTGCTAAACTTTCTCTTTGAAATACTCCCACATCTCCGTTTTCATTCCCTCATATGTACTTTAGGCCCACCACTGCACTGCTCTGCAACTCTCTCTGCCCTGGAGATAGTGTGGAAATGTGCATGAGCCCATTAGCCTGACAGAAGAGGTAAGGGTTACATCCTCCCTGCATTCCTTTTGAGTCTGGCAGTGGTGACATTTAGGATTCTTACCTTTGACCCGAAGATTTATAATCTCAGGAGCTGTAGAAAAGCAATTCCTTTAAATACTTTTGTTTCTCTGCACTCCTGGTTTAAAAGCCGGTGGAAATAAAATCAGTGAGATGGCTTTAAGTATGAGGCATAACAAAAAGCTGCCGATTTCATTCCAGAAACAATAGGAGGCATTAGTAGTCCTCCCTTACAGAGAGAAGCTCTTTTGTCCGCTAGATATGAACAGGATGGGGCTTTCAGAGGCACAGCCCTGCAAAGACAGCTGGGCTGCTGGCTGCCCTGAGCTGCCACTGAATGCCGCAGTCTCTTCCAAGGAAGCAGAGGAAGGAGTTGCTATTAACAACCATAACGACCTTATCAGATCAGTCTCCGTTTCAAAGGGATCCTGCCACTCTTCCAGTAGCTTCATGAAAGCTGGCATCTTCTTCCTTTCCCCCAAGGAGTTAGCATTTCACGGAAGTCTCTTTAACCAAGGAGCAGACAAGCTTGGAAGTCCTTGTATTGTTTCACCTTTACTGGCAGCTCCAGAAGGATGAGTATGCTGTAGGCATATCTCTGAGTATGAGAGCTGAATATTCGTTGAATCCCGGTGTACATTTCTGTCTCTGAGAAGGCTTGTTGGTGAGGCAGGTTGTGGAAATCCTTTCTAATCGCTCTTTTTCTTACTAAGGGCAAAAGTCAAGCTATATTTCTTTCATTCAGAGTTGAATCTCAAGTGGACAATAATTACAGCAAGCCTTTTGCAGCAGAAGCTGCTGATCACAGTCCCAAAATGCTTCTTGTTTCATAGCTTTGCAATAGAAAGCAGTCAGTCTTCTCTATAATTTTTTTTAATTTCACAAAGTTTTTGTGCCTTTTTTTTTTTTTTTTTGAGAGGGCATTTAATGACCCTACCTGTCATGATAGATAGAAGGCTAAAAAGTTTGGAAACTAGAGGAGCACAAAGGTTTCACTGTATACTGAAGAGAAGTCTGGGTGTTTCCTTGCATTGTGTGATTTGCACTCAGACCTCTTTTCTCAGATGAAGTTGCAGGGGAGAATTCATCCAGGACTTTTACTTCCATAATTTAAACAGTTTCAGAACAGTGGTTATGCCAAAGCTGTGACCTGAGATCATGTCTTAATTTTCAGGCAGGCAAAACCCCAGGACCTTTTGCTTCGTGCCCCACTGAATATGCATGCCTGACTGCTGGAACTTAAATGCTAACAGTGTCAGCTCTTTCTAGACAGCTTTACTTCGTGTTTATGTGCAAGGTGAATAATGACACGTGCAGAAATGTTCAAACTTACTAGCTGAGAGTCAGAAAAGAGCAGGCTTGAAAACTGTCATGCTGTTTGTTGTGAGATCACTACTGTGAGGTAGCAGAGTAAAGGCAAGCAAGCTTGGCTTAAATCCTTGTTGCAGAATTGTGGAATTTTTTAGATTGTGAAAGGCCCCTAAGGCTGAGTCCAACTTCATTCAGCACTGCTGAGGTCACCACTCACCCATGTCTTAAAGTGCCACATCAACATGTCTTTTAACTGGTTCCAGGGGTAGTGATTCCACCACTTTCCTGGGCAGTCTGATCCCTCACATTAGCCACTGACTCACACCTCCAGTATGTACATGCAAGACTTTCTTGTGTCCTCATTTTTAAATTCTGTGAGTGAGACTTACAGAATTGCATAGATCCTCGTTTGCATATCCCCGAGGATATGACTATCCTCATTTCCTTACATGTGCAGAATTCCAATCGAGCAGAGTTAGGTGAGAAATAGGTCCTTCTGACATCACCTCCCCAGATCTGTTGCATTTTCACAAAAGCCTGAGGAATGTATAACTTGTTCAGCTTCATGTTGTGGAAGCATTATCAGTAATCTTCTCCTTCCCATCTGTGATTCTGAACTCAACATCATTTCCTTGATATTTCAGGCTCTCTAATTCATTAACGTTTAGGATATGTAATAAGGGTCAACATTTCTACAAGCACAAGGAATTCAGCAAGATTACAGGATTGACTTTGACAATGTAGATTTTCAAAAGATTCACTGAAATCTGAGGTGCTACATGAAATACCTGCGGGGTTTCTTAATTGGTGGAGATAACTTAAAAGTGAAGAGACTTGGTATTTTCAGAAAGCATTGCTGTATTACCAGTTTTTTCAAGAAGAATGACAGAGTTCATAAACATTGGTGAAAAATTATAAATTCTTTCTTGTTTGGCAGCTAGGACAGCCAAACAGGCAGGACTATAATTGTTTAAGATCAGAATGTTTTTCCAGTTTGCAACAAAACTGCAATATGAATTTACTGTATGGCAATTTTCCTCTTGCACAGCAGTATCAAGAAAATACAAGGTTCATCTGAGTACTGTACAAATGTTTTGTGGAAAAAATGAGTATTTTTAAGGACTCTAATTACTAGTGTGGATTTTGGAATGCAATTGTTCTGTAGTATGCAATTCTGTGTTATCTGAAAATATTTTACCTCTCTGGTTAAATATTGGTTCTATTTATTATTTCAACATTGTATGATTTTTTTTCTTTCCTCTGGGGACTTTCTTTACATTTTTATCAGCTGAATAAATGAAGTAATTCACAAACCAAATGCCTCTTGCTCTTGATGGCTTTAGGGGACCTTGTCATTCCCTGTAGCCTTTTCTCAGGCCCAGCTGTGTGGCTCTGAAATCACTTGGCTGGTAATTAGGTATTTATCAGATTGTTTCTGAAAGGGGATGAGACAGCTATCTGACACAATTATCTTTGAAAATTGAATCCCTCTTTTCTGGTGCTGCTGAGGACATTCAAAGATACTGTGAATGCTTAAAGCTTAATGCCTTTGAAAAACCCTTGCTTTTTTACATCAGGTATAACAGAAGTCAAAATTCAGTTAAAAGGAGTGGTTTGTTTTTGTTGGGTTTTTTTTAACCTTTCAGACGCTGGATTTTCTTTCTATCAAATGTTTATTTTCTAGTGTGAGTCTACTTGGAAGCACTTTTGACAGCAGCCACTTCTTCAAATGTCCACTACTTAATAGTGTTTGAAAGCTGTCAGTATTTCTTACAAATCAAGAAACTACGAATTGCATCAAGGCATTAATAATTTTTTTTCCTGTTAAAAAAGTGATAAGTGTATAGTTGTAGAGAACACGGTTCCCAAACACTCCCTTGAAAGTCTTGGTAGCTGAGACACGAGTCTTTTGTTTAATTTGCCAAAGGACAAAAGGAGATAGTGCACCAGTAATGCAAAGTATAAGAGTTTTTGCATTATTAACATCAATCCTTGGTTGTGCATAAAATTTTTAAACATTTTGCCAGGTTTTAAAATTTTTGTGGTGGAAAACACTGGCCTCGTTACACTGTTACTGAATTTCTCATGTATTTAGATTATTTTCAAAAGATAGCATTTCTTTCAAGTTCCAACCTCCTTGAAGGAAGCTATTTGTTTGAACTGGAGGTACTTTATTCTCACACCAATTATGTGCAAAAGGAATTTGTAAAATGGAAAGTGGAATTATCTGATCTAATAGGAGTCAGGCACCACTTTCTTCCTGGCATTTAGTAGGAAACTTCTGAATTGAGAAACTCCCATGCTTGAGAAATTATGAGAAAATTATTTCATACCATACATGCTTTCTTCTGAGTATAGACAAGTATATGATGTTTGGCAGTCTTGCAATTTGGGTTCAAAATCATGTTAAAGTTTTATTTCCTGGTTGTTGAATCACAAAAAAGGAAAAATCTCACTATAACAAGGCAAAGATTTTTAAATGTAGCAACCTTATAGAGAATTAACTTTTTAATCATTTTTAGTCTCATGACTATCTGCAATTTTTTTGCAGAGACTTTGCCTCAGTTAGTGATTTGTTGGCTTTTACTTTCCCTTTGCTGCTTTATATTTTGAATGTGGTACCACATCCAAATCCAAGTCTGAATTCTATTCATTTTGTCATAGGGTTTTCTGTAGTGCTGTTAGTTACTACAGGATTTGTTTCCCATTTGCTTGTTTGTTCTTATTAATAGACAGGGCCTAATTGTGCAAAAAGGGAGACCCAGGCTGATCACAGGCAATAAAATTTTGAAAAATATCAAACTGCATTAAAACCCACCCCAAGCAGCTGTTTCAAAAGTCTTGTGTTTTGGAGTTTGCATGGAGCCAGTCAGCTGAAGCTGCTGTTGATGGTAGTTCTGTTCCTTTGGCAGGCTTATTTTAATTATAGAGAAATTCTGTTTTCTCTGAGCGTGAGTTATGTGAGGATGCCTGGTTACTATTGGGAAGAACAACCCAAAGTGTCTCCTTGCTCTAGGTTTGAAGTAAATTTTATGAGACCAAAGATCTCTAAAGCCCCATCACCTCTTTGTCTCACTCAGGCACTTTTGTGTACACACACAGACCACCCTGCACTTTTAAACTCTTAGCTAAGACCTTGATGTCTCTCCCTCTCTTGAATAGCTTATTGAAAGTGATGACACACATGCTCTTCACTTCTCCCCTCTCGTCCCCCAGCTTTTAGCTATATCAGCAGTTTCCACAAAAAAAAAAAAAAAAAAAAAGCTAATTAGCAGAATGAAATCACTTTCTGGATTTGAGGGAAGTTTTGTTCAGTGAATTCACTGGTGACTGTTACCAATTACCTTTTGGCCTCTGATTGCTCCCCTGAGAGTGACTGAAGATAAAATAGAGAACAAAATCTGCAATACCGAGGGTCTCTGCAAAATAATAGTCTGCAAGTTAGAATTGATTTTTGCATTCCCGGGGAATAATCAACCTGAACACAACTATCACAGTGATGACAGGCCATAGCTTACAACATTGCATAGCATATTTAAATGTTCATCTATCTGCTTGTTCTCTTTCCCTGTGGGATCATAAGGTTATTCCCTTAAAAATGTCATCACAATCCTCCTCAACTTTCTATTTATTGACAGTGAATTGAGGGCTTTTCACAGAATAAATGACTTTTGTATTCATATTATATTTTTTTCTATTAAGCCCTAAAGAACATCCCCAGCATGCTATCTTAATTCAATCTGCCCCTGCACCAGGACCATTTGATGCTGACAGCTTTTTCTAGTTACCCTGCGCTACAACTTCTAAGCATTTTGTGACCAATTTTCAGTGAGAAAGGCTTTCTTCATTTAGGGCTGGACACTTTATAATAGTCTATTGCCAAAAACAGAATATGGATTGCTGATTTTGATGCAGTGTTCCTAAGCCTGGAAGCAGGATAATTAAAGATGAGGTGGGGAGAGGATAATTTACTTGCTTGGGACTGTGACTTATCACGTTTTGCATCTAAGGATGGAGTAACCACATTTATCCAGGCTGCCTATTCTACTGTGCATTCACCCTTAGAGAAGTTTTTTTCTAAGTGGAGTTTCTGTGTTTCTTCTTGTGCTTTTAGCCCTGTCAATGGCTACCACTGCCAAGAGCTTGGCTCTTTCATTCCATCACAGCAAGGATTGTCTCACATGGATCATATTCTCCAGTTTTTCTGCTGACTGAGGAGTCCCAGCCTCTTCCCAAATGACAGATTTTCCTAATTCTTAATCTCTTAATCATTTTTGTGCCCCTCTGCTGAATTTGCTCCACTGTCAGTCTTGTACTGGGGAGCCCAATGCTGAGTAAATCACCCCAGGCGTGGTCTTGCCTCTGCTTAGGAGAGGGAGAAGGAGGAACTCCTACCTGCTGTCAGAGCTTTCCCAGATTAGTCCAGGATACCTTTGGCCTTCTTTTCTGCAAGAGCACATTGCTACTCAACTTTTTGTCTAGGAGGAGTACCAAGTCCTTCTTGGCAGAGCTGCTTTCCAGGTAGATGCCCTCTAGGGTATACTGGTGCCTTAGATTCTTCCTCATCCAGTGCAGGATTTGGGATTATTCTTTCAATTGAATGAGATTTTTCTAACCTGCAGAGGTCCCTCTGGATAGTGGTACAACCATGCTCCACTCTTCCCAGTTTGTCACCTTCAAACTTGCTGAGGGTGTAATCAGTCCTACCCAGTCCAGGTAACTGGTAAAAATATTAAACAGAGCTGGACTCGGTTTTAAACAGTAGCAGCCCTTGGGATGTACTGCAAGGGACTGGATGTACAGCTGGACTTTGTGATGCTGATAACAATCCTTTAAACCTGACAGTTCAGGCAGTTTTCAGTCCCCCTTGCTCTCTGCTGATCTAGTTTGTACTTCATCAGCTTCTTTACCAAGATCTTATGGATAAAGCATCAAAGGCCTTCTTATAGTCAAGATAAACAATACCCACTGGTCTCCCCTTATCTACCAAGCCAATCATTACAGGAAGCTTTCAGGTTGCTTAAATACATTTTTTTCTTTATAAAACCATGCTGACTACTGATCGCCTTCTCGTCCTTCCGTGCATATGGAGATGGTCTCCAGAATGTGTTCATACCTCACCTTCTTAGGGTTTGAGATGAGGCTAAGAGGCCTGCTCTTCACTGTATCCTTAATCCTGAAGATAGGAGCAACCCTTGCTTTCTTCCGGTTCTCAGGAGTCTCTTCTGTGCATCTGTCAAGGAACTGGTGGCAGAAAAACTGGGTTTTTTTATCATGTCTGATGCCTCAGACTGAGCTTAAGTACAAGGGGGTGAGCATAGACACAACTTCTTTTTAATTTTAATTATAGTAGATGAACCATTCCTGTGGTATTGCTTAGGCAGTAAAAATACCATATAGAAATCAAGTCAGAATCTGGGTGAGACTGTTATGCATACAAGTTTGTCACCTGCCAGCTTACAAATGTAAATTGAACACATTCAATACATTACTATTATTAATGACAAATATTTTACTCTTGGATTTCTCACTGCATTAAAAAAAGCAAGCAAACCACAGCTTTAAGTGCAAATTTTGCATCATAGCTGTTAAAACCAATTGTTACCAGTTGGTTCTAAAAATGCAAATGTCTAGGAATACTAAAAGATTAAATAAGATGAGCTTCATGAATGTCTGCTGAAATTGTCACTGAAAGGGTGACAGTCCGCATCCATAGATGTGTTATACTGATAACTACTCTGGTTTAAATAAATTTATGTTTTTGAGCTGCTTTCATCTTGGTTGAGTAGATTCACTTTATAGCAAAAAAGGAGCTAACCAGACTTTTCTCCCTAGTTCATCATCTCTGTCATTTTTGTTCCTAAATGTACAGAGTTGAGACAATATAGGGCAGAGCTTCCTTTTGGAATATTAAATAAATTTAGTTTAACATAGACAGGATGTTTAAAATAGTAAAGGGAAGTTCTTAATTTCAGTGATCTATAACTGTACTGATGTTGAGACACAGGAGAGGACTAAGTTTAGAAGTAGTGTCAGTCTAAACAGAGATGACCAAATAACTGGGTGTCTGACTAATAGGCAAGGGAATTGAAAGTAAGGGAAGGACCACCCACTACCAGCAGGCCTAAAAATGCATGACAAGCTTTAAAAAATTCCACTTCAAAAATAGCTAACCTTGTTTCAGAAGGAATATTTTCTATTGTTGTTTTCTTCTTTTGGTGAAAGTTTACTAGTCCACTCCTAAATGGCTGGGTACAAGGCAAATCCAAATTCTGCCTTTCTGTAGATAAGCAATCCTCTTTAGCATAATATTTACTAAAGTGCATATATTTCATAAAGGGAAATTATTTTTACAAGTTAGAATCTTAATTACCTGACTTTTGTGTCCACTCTTTCTACTCAAGAGCCTATCAAAATCTAGTCTTAGGAAGCTGGTCACCTAAGAGAAGTATCAATAGTTATCAAATATTTTGGAAAAAAAGAAACCAAAATCCTTAAAGACATGAAAATAAAGCCAACATTGGTTTGATCTTGTTTATGCCTTTGCTTCTACACTGGCTGTAGTGATAAATAGCACTAGACTTTGGAAGTGGAGGAAAAAATTGATTGAACCTTTTCCCTGCATTTACCATGCTACTTCTTTCCCCTCTGGGCTTGTGCAGTTTAATTTGCCATTGATTCTTTAATGATTATAATGTCATAGAGAAGCCAGTGTTTATCTTCATTGTGTACTCTGGACAAGGCATTGGGTCTGAATCTTTTCTTGCACATTCTGGTGAGGGTCTGTGGCCATTTGATACAGAGTGAGGTGAGGTCTCAGGCCAGCTGAAGTGTCTGTGGTGAGTGCATCCTTCTCCTGTCACTGGCAACATCTAATTAGTGCCAGTCACTATTCTGCAGCATTAGTTTTGTAGGCCAGACACTGAAAAACTAATTGCAGAGAATTGCATCTGAGTCCCTTTGGCTGCAGTACATTTCTGGGTGTTTCTTCCATTGTTGTGTAGTGCAAGAATTGTGGCACTGTTGCAGTAGATGATGAAAAGAAAGATCTTGTTTCTCTTTTGCTGGACTCAGCCTCTATCTGATAAACCATTCTGATGACAACTCTTTCTACTTTATCTTTCCTGTGATCAGGGCTACTCTTTCAGAAGCTCTGTACCCCAAATAAAGAGAATTGGCCTCCTATTCAGGATTGTTTTCAAGGAATACCTAGAGGATTTGTTTTTAAACTGTAGACTAAAAAAAATGTTGTTTTCCTGTTAAAATTATTTGGCTTCATGAAAGCTGTTTTCACTGAAATTTTCTGTAAGAATATTATTTTTAATGATGGTGAGATTATTTCCAGCTTTAGAGTGAAATATATTTTAAGCATAAGCCTACAAGTAGAATAAGAGGGTAGAAAAGCTTTTAAGTAAACAGCCAAGCACATATTGTCAGAGCTCCCTGTGGAGCTCTGTCACATACAGAGATTAAAAAGAAGTCATAGTCTACCAGTTGAGTAAATGCAAGAGAGAGGTATGGAAAGACAAAATGTTGGATTTGTGCATGGCATACCTCAAAGAGAAGGTGAGTGCCATCAGGTATATTCCTGGCATTCACCTCTTCCCTGCAACTTTACTGTTGGGGTTAGTTGGCCTTGGCTAAAGATCAAAATTTATTTTTTATTAAAATAGAGTTGCATGGTGAGAAAAAAGACAAAAATTCAAATCCTCCCTCTCCCACCTTTCATGTTTTTCCAAGCCTCAACTCCATCTCTTCATCCTCAACTCTTCTACCTCTGCTACCCCACCTTTCCCTGGAGTGGTATCAGGGGGATGTGGTCAGTCCATAAGAGCTTCTCTATGCCTCTCATTCTTCCTCCTCATACTTTCCCTCTGCTGCGGCTGCTCTTTACTTTTGTCTGCCCCGGTCAGCTCCCGAATGCCTGGCTTGGGCTTCTCAGCTTTTCGTCGGGGCCGGGGCTTGCCGCAGTTTCCGGGCGCTTTTGCTGTCGCGCTCCGGGGTGGGCTGATGGCCGCGCTTTGCTGTGGGCGCGAGGGAAGAAACAAAGAGGCAGGGAATTCGTCCAAATCCGTCCGCGTGGCGGCTGGATGCTTTATTGGCTGCGAGAGCTGCGATGGAAAGGCTGCAGCCGCTCCCAGCTTCGCATGGACGCAAATGGCCTCGAGCATGCCGAGGAGTGGGATCAAATAGGGAAGGGACAGGGCGGACGGGGAGTCCTCCCGCCCAATGGGTACAGACATCGTGGTGATGACGTGCACTACAGCGACCAATGGGAACACGGCAGGGGCGGACACGAGACTTTGGGGTGAGTGGGACCACGAGAACGGGAACACAGGCACGGAAATCGCAGGAGTAGGGGAAAACTCGGGGGATGCACGAGGGTACAGAGAACTGGAAAACTAACAAAGGAAAAACCCATAATGTGAACCCAAACCTGGGATGCAACACTCTGCTCCAGAGTAGTTAGTTCCCATTGGCTGTAATCATTCAGGATAAACTTGTACCTGCATGGACTACAGCTTTCTCCATGGAACATTCACTGGGGGCCCTCTGTGGGCTGCAGTATGGATACCTGCTTTTCAGCATAGTCCTCTCCATGGGATGTAGGGGAATCTGTTCAGACACCTGGAGCACCTCTTCCCTCTCCTCCTCCTTCACCTCGGTATTCCTTTACCCCATATTTTAATGAGAAAACAAATATTGAAGTGAAAATGTTATTCCTCTAGTTTTGTTTGAAGAAGAAAAATCTAAGGGCTGCCTCTTCATCCTTGTGTTAGAAGCAACATTCAGTCTTGTGTTCATAGCAGAAAGTGAAGGTGAAGAAACAATAGGAATCTGAAACCAAAGTAGTAAATAGCTTTACAGAGTAAACCTATATTACTGTACAGAGAAAGAGATGGATATTCTAAGGGCCTGAGCCTGCAAATTTCAGATTTGGAGTCATACCATGGACAGCAAATACAGCAGCATGTAACACCTTGGCCATTAATTGCAGTTAACTCTGCCATTAAGAGATGTCAAGCTGTTTGCAACAGAAGAGCAGCCATATGAGTGATAGGGGAAATTAAAAGAATGAGAATGGAAGGAACAGGGAGTTGTCATGTGCAGTGTGGTTGAAATGAGAGAAAAAAATGAAATAAAGTATTTTGTAGGATGCAGGTAACTGTAATAGGAAATGGATTATTATTATTTCTAGTTACTAAGATAGTAGAGGCACGGGTACAACACAAAAAGAAAATTTAAAATGCAACATGTGTAGGAGATTGAATCTGTTCATATGAAACTTATTTATGCATTTTTGAACATCCAAAAATGTCAGGTGGCACTGAGTGCTCCCAGTAGTCATGCAACTCTTTAATCTGTAGTCATTAAATATGTATTAGGTTTACAGATTTAACTCCTCTGTCCCAACAGCACAAACAAGTGAAGTTTTCTTCACTATTACAATTATGTCTACTGGATTTTAAATAATGTAGGATTCATCATTCAAACTGGTCATCTCTGAATATACATTAACTACAAGGAGGACACGGAGAGTGAAATAAGTGTAGTTGTAAAATTATCAAGATCTAACACTATTTATTGCTGGAGTAGATTTTGATGTGTCAATGTACATCAGATTTACAGTTGCTTTATGGTCTCTGTTCGTTAGGTTCGGGCAATTTGGCGCATCTCATAACTTGACACTTAAAAACAGTGTCTCTTTTAAAGAGACATCTTGAAGAGAGACATCCTGATCTTCAGGATTATCAAGATCTTGACATGAACCCCAGATACTATGGAATGTATGCATTCACATGCATTTGGGTTTGTATTCAGAGAAAGGACCTTTAAAAAAACTAAACACTCAAAGAACCTCCCCCAAAACCAACCACTCAAAATGAAACAATCAGATTTGAGATTGTGTGTATTTAATTATCTAAGAAACATTTTACTGCTTTTAGAAATCTACTGAACTCATCTGAAAAACACCATATGTGTTTTAGGAAGCTTTAAAGGAGAGGCATTTGAACAGGCTGAAAACAAGGCCTGAGGCCCAGGGAAGCTGTGGGGTCTCCCCCTCTGCAGACATTCCAGACCCACCTGGATGTATTCCTGTGTAACATGCTCCAGCTAACCCTCCCTTGGCCAGGGACTGGACTGGATGAACTTCAGGGGTCCCTTCCAACCCCAACAATTCCATGATTTCTGGACAAGTCTATACTAAGCACTAACGTATAGGTGAAGAGTAAACAAATTAGTAGGATGAGCAGAGATGGCTTTTAAGCACCAGTAAAGCTGTGAATGCTCTTTAATTTAATTTTTTAAATTGGTGGCCAGAATGATGCATCTGAAAGTCAAATTTTGGTAAAAAAATATTTTTATTTTTGATTTTTTAATTCAAAATATTGTCTTCCTTCATTAAGAGTCTATTTTCCTGTCAATCAGATGAGTTTTCTGCCCTTAAGAACATAGAAACTCACCAGAAAATTGTCTTGACTGTCCAAGTTATTACTGGGTAAAATTATCCCTAATCTTCCTTCAGCAAAACATAATTTCATAAGAAGACTAAAGTGAAGTTTTAACCCTGCTTTCATAGTAAGTTGAATAGTCTTGACAGTGTTTTCAACTTATGCAAGGGTTTAAGTATTTCCAGCACTGAGATGGATTAAACATGTACTTAATTATCCTGCTGAAGTGAGCAATTTCTTTAATAACTTAACCAAACAACTTGCAGCACTTTAAAACACATATGTGCACTACAGGGCTCCTCATGTCTCCCTTTAAAACATCTGGTTTGGGGTTGTCTGCTCTGCAAGGATAGCTGATATTCTGGTTGTGGTTTTCTAGTGCCTAACTGTTAGATAATTTGACATTGTTTTAATAGTTAAGCTGTATTGAAACCAGCGTTCTTCATAGAGTTACTCTGGACAAAAATATTTATAAGTACCTCAATTTGTCATTAATTCTTCTGTTCTTATTTCCATGGCGTATCGCAGGTGACATTTACGTCAGCGCTGCCGAGCTGGTGTAATGCAAGGAGGGACACATCATGAAATGGAAACATTATCCTTTTCTGGCTGTAGTAGCTGTATTCAGCCTTTCCAGATGCCATCAGTTACTGGGCCAGCTCATTCCAGGTAGGTACCTTTTATTTAAACATAAATGCTCATGGTTTGTTTGTTGTTCATGTGAGTGTGTGCATGAATATACCTGAAGTTCTCTCTGGGTGTTAAAACTTGTGTATGTGTGGAGTTAAGAAAGTTGAGAGACTATCTGCTTGAGTAACACACAGAATTTGGTATTTTAATTGTATTGTTGGTGCTGCAATGTTTGGGTTATTTTGACTGAAAAGGGAAATATAGAAAAGGAGTGGTATGAAAATATGAGAAGGCTAAGGTGGCTATTAAAGCATTCCTTTGATTAACACAGTTGGTGGGGGGAAGATATAGAATGCAGAAACAGACCTGAATATCAAAGAAAATTGGAAACCTATAGAGAACCTTCCTGAAGAAAGAGCAAAATAGCAGCTGGGGAATGCTGAAATGCAGTGTTTCAGTGAGGCCCAGAGATCAGGGATTGTCCTGGTGCTTGCATATAGTAATTCTTACCAGGGCAGAGGGGAGTAGTGTGTATAAAAATGGCAATATACTGCACAAGTTTATGAAGAAGGTGGTGGTAAAATAGGGAACCTGTATCACTTCAGCAAATAATGGAATTGTGTTCTCGTAACACAAAGGAAACAAAATGTTGTATTGGGTTTTTGTTTAAGAATAAATCTCTAAAAGCAGCTTTCGAGTAATTCTGAATAATTTTCAATATTTGTAAAGAAAAATCTAAACAAACTTTGTTCAGTTCCGCTAATCATGTACAGCTTCTCAGGAAAACACAATAACTATATAGAAAATAAGTGACATGCTGGTGTTTACTTGTTGCTTTTTCTGCTTTCAATCTGAGTAATAATCTATAAGACTTTACTGGTTTAATTTCCATTTTGAATACATTGTGAATGCAGAATTTTGTGGCTGTGCAATTCTCTTCCTCAAATCTCTGGGCAGCTAGCTCAAATATAGACTACTGAATGAGAAGAGAAAGGAACAAGATTTCCTCAAGGATTTGTTTGCCTGTATTGAATGGTGGCTCACAGAAAAGAAAAGAAGGAAATGAATTATTGGGGTTTTTCCTGGTTTTGTTGGTTTCAAATGCAGAAAGACTCCAGAATAAAGGAATATGTAAGTTAAAATTATCATTTTAAAAGATTGACCTCGGGCTTCAAACATAATCTCAAAACAATTTACCTGTCACAAAAACATCTACTGCTCATTTTAAAAGGAATGCCTGCAGATCCAAATGTGTTTACTTGATAGCTACCTCCATCCACTTGCATTGGTTTCAATTTAGTCATAGTTTTGTAGTCTTTACTGAAAAGACTGTTTTCATTGTATTACTTTTTCCATCAAATTAGTGTCAGAATAAAATCACAGGTGGCATTTTGATTTTTGCTCCTGCTTTGTAATTTTCATCACAGACCTCAGACTTGAACCAAGAGATTACTGTACTTGGCCAGACATCAGCATGCTGAGCCTTGCTGGCAGGGTGCCAGGAGTGTGATTATCACAAAAGATCAACTAAAGCAGGATTATTTTTTTTTTTCCTTTAAGCAGTTCATCCCATTCATTTTGCTCTTTTCATGTCTATTCCTTACCAAAGGCATGTCTCTCTTAATTTTTTTTTCAATGTACAGAAAGAGAGAGAACTGTGAAAAATCTCAAACTTTTTCTTATATTTAATGAAGGAAAATGCAATAATGGTTCTTTAGAATTCTGCTGCAGCCATAAAAAAAAAAATTAAAAAATCAATAGAGCAATAGGTAATAGCTTTTCCTGAGGATTGCTAAAAACACTAAGCAGCTTAAATGTCTGTCATCATAGTACTAATAAATTGTGATATTTTATTACAATTTAAAAAGCGTGCTCTTAAAACAACAATTTAAATGGAATTATTTTTAGATCATGTTATTAGAAACCTTTAAAAAAATTAAATGATATGGTTTCAAACACTCCAATTCTGTCTTACCTAAAAATTGAAATTATTTCAACCTTTACTGATGATGTAGTTTTTCATATGAAATTAAAGTTATCAGAAATGCATTAGAGCTTACCCTCAGATCTTGAATACTCAGCTTCAGTAAAATGTGATGAATTTTAATAGTGGCATTATAACTTTGAAATATTTGTTGTAGTTTTTGTTGAATCTTTTCATATATTCTTGTTGAGTCTCACTCTTTTGCATATGGGGTCCACGGGGAAGCACTGTCTCCCCCCTTTATTAAAATCATGGCTGAGCCTTTCATCTCATGTCATTACGTTTTACCTCTAATTCACATATAAAATACACTCACAATTCCACTATGGCTGTCTCCTGAGGCATAAAGTATCTCTGCCTTGGCACATCTTTATTTAATCAGGGATTGAACATTATCTGGGAAAGATGTGATTTTTTTTTTTTCCTTGCCAGTTGCTCTGCATATTTTAAAGTGGAAAACTTGATAGCTGATTTTAAAGTGCACTGATCTAAGAAAACATGGCATTAACTAATGCCATATTATAATTAGATGCATATGTTGAGCTCTGTGTTTTCAGTCAAATCTTTAAAGTGTTTTAAAGTTACCAGTTATTAGATTGTCAAAAAAAGCCAAAAACCAAAAAAAAATCAAAACTATACATGACATACAGCAAAAGATGTTAATAGTTTGAAATGATTTTTTTTTTCTTTTTGACATCAATAACTGCAAGCTTACAAATTTTTGGACTGCTAATAAAGACAACAGGAGCATTCCTGCTGAATTTGGCTGGGTTGGGAGCCTGGTTCTTTAACAGCGAGTGTTGTGGAAAGTCTCTCCATCTGAACTGGGGGAGATGCCACTTGTGTTGTTTGTTGTCAATCCCTGAGCTTCACAGAGATACCTGCACAAAAGAAAGCTTTGTAAAAAACATGACGAATTTGTCAGCAAGACTGAAAAAAACAAAGAAAAAATTTTGAATGCTTCTGATAGATTATAATAGATTTTTGCAACAGAATTCTGTATAGGTCTTACAGAGAGGAAGATAATGAAAATACCTCTTTTGAACTGAGAAATTTTTGACAGGCACTTTTGGACCTCTATGGTTTACAATTACTGTTCATTGTTTCTCCAGAAAATAGGTTTTCTTTAAGAAATGCAGATATATAACATAGCATAAGATATATAAAACATACATCATAAAAGATAAACTTGAGAAATTATTCATGGGAGTAAGTGTAAAAAACCATAAAATAAACAACTCTCTTTGGCAGCCGCAGAAGCTAACTGAGGAGGATCAGTTCAGGATTTGACTTTTCCTGGGGCAGAAAGTAATATTTTAAATTTCTTTTTTCCTAATACTTCCTGGCTTATTACTGAAACATTACAGGAAATGAATTCACCATCCTACCTTGTTTGCCTGTTTTCAACAGGAGAGAGTTATTAATAATGAAACTCCCATAAATTCAAATTGCTTACTATAGCACCTTAGAGGCAGTGAAAAAGAGGCAATTGTTTTGGAATCTGAGTACTCTTTTATTAGAGCTTTTGTCAAGTCAATCATAATTCAGTAACATAAGTAACTAAATTGTTTGGTGTCTATTTTTTTTTTAACTTTTGTTAACTTTTTAGTACTCAAAATTTTGTCATCTTGCTAGAGAAAACAAGATTTGTGTTTTTGACTTGTAACATTACTGAACTTGTTCTCAGAATATGATACTTAGGATTTATATGTCTGATTGATAAATTTTAACAAGAAATTCCTTTCTTCTAATTTCTCTGCAACCTGTGAAGGTGTATTGAATAAAAGTTTCCTAGCACTGGAAGATCTTAATTTGCTGCTTCATGAAGAAAACCAGGGTCTTGTAACATGCATTCAGGCATTTTTCTGTACTTTTGAAGAGCCTAAATGGATTTTCAGTTAAATATTCAAAATAAATCTGTCAATTACTGAACAAGGCATTGAATAGATCAGATGAAGAATTTAGCTAGTTTTGTGGTTGCACAGGTCTTTTTCTGGGAATAATGTTTAAAAAAGGGAATGTTCAGCCAAACTTGACCAACCCATTCTGTCTTTTGACATGGTCTGAGAGTCAAAGCGAATTGAATGCTTAAATTTCATGTAAGCCCCTGATCATGAAGATGTAGAGGAAGAGTAAAGACTCATTGAGCTAAGAAAATTAAGTGATCTTGGCACTTCTTGAAGAGTGGTGGATATTGATATAAATTCCTTCATTTGGGAGGTACTTCAGGGTAGTTTTCACCTTTTCTGAGCAAGAGATCCAACAGCAAAGCTCATAGTAAAAAATAATGGCAGAGTTTGTGGTTTCTTGTTATAAATTTGTAGTATTTGAAAGTAAAGTGAAGTTGGTAACTGTTGTGAAATGAGCCAGTAAACGTACCAAAGCTTGGTTTTTAGGTCATAGGGAAAATAAGGAAAGGGCAGAAGTAAAAAAAAGCTAAACAAATACTTTGAACCTGAGAATGTGCAACTTTATCTGAGCTATAAATCGCTGAGTAATCTTAACTTTGAAGAAGGAAGGACACCATTTAAGAGAGTCAGATTTTCAAAAATAACTCCTCAAATTCCATGCAATTTCTATTTTTGTCCTTGAATCTGAGCCCAAAGAAAGATAACATTTATCTATATTTTTATTTAATACATACATATAGGTATGAGTTGAAATGAGTAGCTCAGATGTAGCTACTCATGGAATCAGGGAAGTCATTAGGTTGGAAGGCACATGGAAGTCATTTAGTCTGCATTGGATGTACTCTTTCTTTTGTTTTCCTTCCATGTGTACTCATGAACAAAAACAGGTGGGAGTCCATCACCCCTTGCCCTGCTGGCTGTGCTCTCATTAAGCATCCCACTATGCTGGTAGCCTCTCTAGGTCAAGGGCACAGTGCCAGCTCAAATCCAGCTCACCAACCAGGCTCCTAGATTCATCCTGACATGCTCTTAACTTTCTATCACACAACTTCTGCTGTAGAGAGCATAATCATGGAGGATCTGTTCTGTTGACAGATTGGAGTGGAAGAAATACTGTGTTTTGCTGTACATTCTCTAGTAATTTTGTTTTCACAGGCTTTATGAAGTGTCACTTCTGGCCATAAATTTCATTTTTGTGATCCTAATTTAATATAACAGTGACAAATGCATCTGTAAGTGATGTATAGCAAGGGGTGATTATTTAATATATTGCTTCCACTTGTAAGTGCCACCAAGTTTGTAGGTTGTGGAAGTCAAGGTCACATTAAGGGAGAATAGAAAGCCAGTTTAGGCCTTGCTGGGGTCAAGGAACATGTAGAAAGATGTGCTTCTACCATGCACATCCATTTAACATGAAACGGACAGAATGTTGTTGTCAGTTCAGAACTGAAAAGGTAAACCAAAACCCAAATCAAACACCCCTCATGTTTTGGCTAGACCCTCCAAAGGAAGGGTTTTATTTATGCTGAGTAAACAAAAAGAGAGATAAGAAATTAAGAAAAACTGGAATCTCTGCTCTGGTAAAGACCATGTTTGTGTTCCCATCTGCCTCTTGCTTTTCTCCTATCCCTGCAAAGTGCATAGGCCATCCTTAAACTTCTTTCTGAAAGAAAGAACTAGCACCTGAGATCATCTCATTTCACCACTGCTTTTTCTGTATGCATGTGCATATGCCTTTGTAAATATGCATAATGACATACAATTATCAGTTAGCAACTCTTAAGAACTGGAAAGTAATCTTGCCTTATGGAGCATTCAGCTTTCTTTGAAGTGCAGAGCAGTGTGTCATCCTTCCTTGTAGAATATTTTAAAAATTTCCTAATATTCATGGACTAATGCTAGATCCCATTATGTTGTGATACAATGTATTTGTTATCAAGGAAATATTATGATGTTTCCATGGTATGACATTACCATGCATAATTTCCGTTATGGCTGTACAAATGAGATTACTTAATAACATAAGAGATAATAATTTCTTGTTATCAGGAAATGAAAAGATTGTAGTAAATCTTGTATAATATTTTCAGCTAATATACCTACATAACAATCATGTAATTTTTTTAGTTATCCATCCCTGCTGATGGAAGTAAAAGGAAATAGCTAGTTTTTATGAATTTGGAGTATTGTGACCAAATTTTAGATACTTTCAGACTTGATTATGTGTTAGCTATTTTTTTACAGTTTTGTCATTTATCCATCTTTTTCAAAGTATTGAGATTTGTGTACTCAGATTTCTCATTTGTGGACTTTTTTTTGGTGTGACTTTAGGTTTTCCCTGTTGGGTGGTAGGTTTAATTTTGGCTTGTTTTTTAATTGTTTTGCGCTTTTTATGATTTTTTTTATTCTGACTCCTCTCCCTGCTGGAGAAGACAACAATGGTTTCTAATTCCTATTAGGTGAAATGTTGTGCCTGCAAAGAGGACATATATTAAAAAGGGGAAAAAAATCCCAGCGCGTGCTTCACTTTCCAGAGATTGTCACTATGTACACTGAGCTCTTAATAAATAAAAAGATTGCCAGCTGTACTTCAATTCGCAGCTTCTTTATTAGCCCTTAAAAAGAAATAAATAAAGCATGACACTTTATTTAATTGTCTGAATAGATGGAGACAAACCAAGAGGCACAGCCAGCTGCAAGACACTTAATGAAGAAATCCCTATTTTTAATCTAGCTGTAGAAGACACAACTCTTGTGCTTTGATGGTGTGGCCTTTGTGATGAACCTGGCTGGAAAACCACATGTGCTGCACCATCTTCCTAATTAAGTCATCAAAATGCACTGGAGCAACCGGAGTGGCTTGCGTAGACCAGGAGAAGTAATTTTAGTTCCTCTATTGCTTGGTTAATAGAAAATGGCACTGTTCTAGATTATGACTGATAGAGGTGAGATGCTACAGCTGCTGTCATTGTGCCTGTAGGTAGGTGTCTTTATAAGCTGTTTCTGTGTGTGTAAGAAGGAGTTTGCTTTGTCTTTCTTTTTCTCTTAATTTTCAAGGATGTAATTTCAGAGGCATTTTATATTTTTTTTTCCTTGAGAAGCTGATGCCTGTCATTTTCCTCAAAATATATTGATATTCTACTCATTTTGGATGCACTGAGAGCATTCACCAAAACTGATCTCAAAATTAGGTTTTGGGAAGGCTTCCCACTAAGATAAATTTTAAGATAAATGAGAAGAAAAAAATTTCAATCACAATCATGGGGCTAGAAAAAAGTTCGAGTGTATATAATGAGGACGTAAACAGTTTTTCTGTGTGGACTTGGTTGGCCCCAGCTGAAGATTTTGTAAATGTGTAGACAGGAATCTGAAGTTTTTATTGGTAAAATTTTAGGTAAATACTCATTCCGTATACCATGAATAGTTTTACTTGAGACTCTGAGCCTCTTGGAGACAAAAATATGCCAGTTGTGAAAATGGTAAAACCAGGGTTTGCATACCTTTATAATGCATATTCATATGCATCATAATGTTAGGTTGCAAAGCTTTCTTAGATTATATAGCTCTGTGACAGTCCCAATTTAATAGCAAGGTTACTATGCAGGCATTTGCACACTGGAATCTAAGAATAATACATTTGCTTAAATTCTTCTGTAAAGGTTGTGTTTCATATGGTTAATGGAGAAACTGGCATAAATGCTCTGTCTGTATTTGGGGATAATATAAATAGAATTTTCCCAATCGGTTATTCTACCCATCTTAAAATTAACAAGAATAAATGTTTCTTTACATAATTTTTCAATTATCCTGAGAATAATTTTCAGTTAGAAAAGTAGAGCACAAAATGACATAGTCTCTCTTGACTCTAATATTTATTTAGATGATCAATCTGTTAATGCTTCAAAGCAATTTCATGTCTTTAACATCAATTATAAAACTAATTTCAGTCATATCAGTAAAAGAATGAAACAATTTACAAGGGTGTTTTCACTTATGACTACTCAAGGGGTTACAGTAGACATAACTGCACTTGCTAATTTATTTTCAGTGCAGTGAAATAGAGTGTCTAGAGATGCTTTATTAGATATTTTAATAAGTGTTGAATATATTTGCTGAATTCCTGCCCTGACAAAGGGTGATTTATATGCACCTGTGTCTGCATATGCTGAAAAAATATCCTTTTATCAGTCTGCCACCTTATTTTTGCATAAATGAAACAGGAAATTACTCCCTTTTGACTAATCTGAATTTTAAATCAAAGTGATATTGGTGAAAGAAACAAGTCTTATTTGAAGCTTATTTCTCAACTGTTGAGTTAGATTGACAATAACTTTATTCCAAGTGTTTAAATTGTGATGGTATTATCAGTACACCATTGTGCAACTATTGCTGCATCTTCTTTATTCCAACCACTTTTAATGCATTTTATAAATGTTCATGAAAATCCTTTACTTTTCTCTAAAAGTAAATGTTTAGTAATCGCCACATATTATTTTTGACCCAGGAGAAAACTTGTATATAGCCCATATTCAGAGGAGTCAGTATTTCATATTTGATAAATTTAGCAGTGTAAGGCTGTAGGTGCTGCAAGTTTCAGTCAGTCTCTATTTTTAATACATGTTGAAGATTTTTTCCCACATTAATTATTGTATACAGATAGTTAAAACAACATATCAAATATTCTATGTATTAGAATATTATTATTATATATATGTGTTCTGTGTAATAGCTACTACTAAACCAGTGTGTCCCCTTTCCTCTGCTGCATGAAAACAAAGAAACACCTATCCTTTAGAAATGTGTTTTGCTCAAGGCATTGTTACAGGCTACCACAAAGATAAAAGATCCCCTAAAAGTGCTGGGAAGCACATCTGGTTAGCCATTTGTTGTTAAGATCCCATGTTTAGAAATTGCTTTAATTACATTTTGGGTGCATTTTTATTTGTTTTTGGTTTTGGGGTAGTTTTTTTGTTGTGTTTTAATTTTTTTTCTCCCCAATATTACCCTAAAGGTAAATTTTAATTATGTTATTTAGAACTTGGTTTTTAAATCAGATCATAAATGACTTAAGTTTTAAACCTACTTCATTTCGACACACAGGCGACCACCAAGGTCACACTTTTATTATATGAAAATAAAAAGGCAGTTTATGGTAAGCGACAAAAGGATGCTTGTGGGGGTTGTTTTCCTTCCTTTCTCTGTCTTTGCAAAATGGATCAGCTATGCCCTTCAGGATTGCATTCGCATGCAATACTCACAGTAAACAAGAGTTAACAAGATTAAACAATTTCCAGTTCTCTTTACGTCGATCTGGAACTTCAAAATAGAGATGAAGATTTAAATGTTCTGTTCATGTGTAATGCTGCTTCAGGAAATATGCTTTATTATATTCACTAAGACTCATTAAAGGTTGTGAGACTGACCTAGCACAGAACTGATCACTTGTGTTTTTTGAAGATACTTAATATGCAAGAGTGTTTTCTTTGAGTGTATGTTACTTAAAATGTCTGGGACAGGTTACTTTTGATATTTGATGCACACTTAGACCTCTTTGCTTGTTTGACCTGTAACACATAAAGCAGCATCATGTTTTTGAAGGATGTGGTGCCCATGACCACTTCTGTTCATCTGTTTCCATCATCTCTTTCACTTCTGTTCATCTGTTTCCATCATCTCTTTTTGCCGCCTCTCCTAAGTACATCTTTGTTCATGAACGGGAGCTGATCTGCTGCACTTTCTGTTTCTGAAATCAGGAAATCTGGGCATTGTGCTGATTCAGAATTGGAGTTTAAACGTGTTAGAGTTCTAGCCTGCAATTTTTAGATTTGTTTACAATTTACTGTCTGAAATAGCTGTGATTTGCTTTCCTGCAGATGTCATGTTTACTTCAGCCACCTTGCACAAGGAAGGTAATATCTGCTTTTAAATTTTGCCTCTTTCTGTTTCTGAAATAACACTCATGGAGGGCTTCTGGGTTTAAGTTGAAGCTGTTGCAGTAGTAAAAGCTTCTTAGGCAATAACTTTGTTTTAGGACTTGGGATGAAGAATGTAATTTGGATTTGCCTCATAAGTTAATCATGGCAGTCTGACATACTGATCACAACTGCTGCGTGAATTTAATCAAATTTTCCAAATATACAGACAATTCTGCATTTGAACTAAAATGCATGAAACATACAGCTAGGAAAAGGACAATGATTACTGCCTACTTGGTTTATTTTCCATCCCTTTAAAGCATTTTTTTAAATGAAATTTCTCTGCCCTTGAAAGTGCTTGCTACATGGAGAGGTCAAAATGTTAACTTAGGTTCAGCTCTTTCCAGCATTCAGACAGCTTTCCCAAATTGAGCTCCCTGCTGTCATGGCTATATTACTTCTGGGACCTGAGTGAGCTTATTTAAAGCTAGCCTGGCACCTTGACTATACATTACAGTCTCTGTTCTTTCACTGTCTGCTGTCTTTATTTCATAGTGCTGCTTTTCTTGCAGGGCTCTGGTGTTTTGTCCTATTGTAGACATTTTAGAAGCTATATTATAGCCTGTAAATGAAATTGGCTTCTGATTTCTGATCCCCCCCCCCCCATAAATATTCTATTATTAAGGGATTTTGTCTCCCATGGCTTTTGAAATGCTATGCAGAGGGTTTTAAAGAGTTTAAGTTGTGTGTGCTTTAGCAGGAAAGTCTTCATCCTCTAGTATTTCAAAGAAACTTAGTACAGTGAGTAAAAGGATGGTCTGAGGTCAGTAGTAGCTTAGGAAGGTATTCAGTCAGTGTCAAGTCTGACTTTGAGCTCTAGTTTGAAATATTTAACCTTTCTGTTACTGCAGAAATTCCAATCAATTTGTGTTGCAGTCACCTTGTAAGAAATAACTGAAATCCCTTGATAAGCACTTGCAGAGCAGTCTTTTGGGCTAATTCAGAAAGACTGACACAAGTAGAAATAAACCAACTAGTCTACCCTCTTTAAAAAAAAAAATACTAAAAGAATGTATGATGCATATGGCTACAATAATATTATGTTTGAAATTCATAAAAACACATTTTTCCCATGTTTTTTGAATCTGAAGGAAGATCTAGAGTAAAACTGCTCCATTCTGGCCAGTTGTGTAAAATCCTTATTCTGACAGTTGGTGACATAAACGTTCATGTAAGTAGCTAGGCATAAGCAATATTTTAATACTACATTAACAAAGTAAATTCCTCTCAATGGCCTTAGGATACTGACAGTCCCCATTAAGACCTATACATTAATTGAATTCTGCCAAAATGAGGAATTAAGTGGTCTGAGTCATCTTCAGTTGAAGCTTTTATCTTGACTCCTATTTTAATATCTCCATTCAACCTCATAGAGGTACATCCTGTTTCATTTCCCAGCTGTACAAGACTGATTTGCTGCATTTTCATGGCAGGATTCTTTATTCCTACCTTTTGTATATTTCATATGTTTGCTTTCTCACATTTATCTACAAAAATATTTTTATTTTTTAGCCTGTTTATGTCACTAAAATATGCAGGAGTGGTATGATATTTTTATCAAGGTCAAATATATTTTATCTTTTCCCTGTTCTGTTCCAACCATACAGTAAAGTTATCCATCACTTGGAAAGTTTATTTCAGTCTTCATTGGTGTTAAAGTAGTGGACTCCATTATATTGATAGCTCCACTTATTAGGACCTATCATTTGACTAGCTTAATCATTTTAATTTTATAATCATCATGAATAATTTTCTATGTTTCCATGTAAATAAAATTCATGTTTGCTTAATGTAGGAGAAATGGCTCAGGATTGTTGGGCTTTTTGTGGCTTTTAGTTTGTTTGTTTGTTTTCCAAAAAAAGGTCCGATAAAAGAACTCTTCAATAAATTCTTAAATCTTTGGAGCAAGAACTTAAAACTGGCCTTTGGGCTTGCTTGATATCTTCTTGTCACTTCTTAGAAAATTTACTTTAAAAGTACTCCAGTTGTATATGCTCAGGAATTCTCATATTCAACAGCTGATGTTGTATTTGATATATTGGTGGAATTTGAAAAAAGGCTTTTTGTTCTTAGATTAGAAAGAGAAAAACTTGTCAATCCTATGATCATTGCTCCTGAAGAATAGGAGCTGGACTTTGCTTAAGTGATCAGGAAGATTGTCTATTCTTTTGCATTCTTAAGGTGATGTCAAATAAATTTCCTGGGGGGAGGTGCTGAATGGAAGAGCCAATCTGTTGAAATCAATGTGGAAAAGTCAGAGGATGGTTGTATTAAAGGATTAGGAAAATAGAAAATGCTGTGTTAGTTGAGTACATCTGTGCTCAAAGCCTGTTTGCTTCATGTCATTATCCTGTTTAATATGACATGAGTTAGCATTTCATGCTATCAGCTCTGTATCCATACTACCAAAACTGTTGCAGACATGTTTCTGTACACTTTGATATTTGGTGTGTGATTTAGCTTATCTGATACTGATGTATATCTGCAGGCTAATGAATTTTGATGCTCTTTAATTTTCTTTAATTGTTCTTCCTTCACTTGTCTTTTAATCTGCTCGCCAATTTTTTTGGTTGAAGGAAAAAAGAATTTGAAGGGTGAGACATTCACATGAGAATTGGGCTATGTAGAGAAGGTTGTAGACAGAGTGCAGCAGAAATGAGTCACCACTGAAAGGATTTCAGAGAGTATTTCATAAAGAGCTGGGAATATCATGTTGGGAGAATGTAAGAGGAGTGAAGGCTGTGCTTTGTTGGATTTATAGCTTATGGAACAGTATATTTTTCTACAATATCTTCCCCATCTTTGAGTTCACAGTGCTTGCTCCTGACCTGCAGTCAGGAGCAATATAAATATAATATAAAACAGAAGTGCTGATTTTACCATGCCTGTCTTGTTTCCTGTGCAGCCACAGAGAACTGGAGCCCATCCATGCATCTGCCACAGGTTTTCCAAGTACTGCTGCACAAACGACCTCAAACAAATTGCCAACTCACAGACAACAATAGTCCACATCTCATTCCATGGCTTATCTAATTTGACTCCCATGAAAACATTTTCCAGCAGGTCTGAGCATTTGCCATTAGAATTACATATAATCACATTTTTCACCACAGAATAAGCTTGTTAAGGTTGATTATATTGAAATATTCTTTAGAAATGAGACCTTCCATGTCTCAGTTTCTGTGCTGTATTAGTGGAAAGTCTTGGTATTATGGGTAGTAATTCCCTATACTTTCCATTTCTGTGTAAGGGAAGAAATAATATTTTACATGGGGAAAACTATCAACTTCACATACTTTGAGAGTATAATGTACTGTGACAATGTTAAAATAATACAATAGAAAATTCTCATATATTGTTTTATGTTTTTACATACTTATTAATATTTTTTACAGATTTCAGGAGGAAAAAAACAATAGGGCTTTACCAATAATGAAGTTTCAGTACTGCTGTATGCAGAACTCTGAATGTAGCTGCTCAAAAATAGTAGCTTAACAGCACTGTAACTTCTATCTGCAAACTTAACAGGTGCCCAAATATTTGCAAAAAAAAAAAAAAAAAAAAAAAAAAATTAACATTTTTGATCAACATCTTAACCAAGAAAGCTCACTATGTTTTGTAGCACACTGCAAGGTTGCAATAAATTGTTTGGACCCCTTAAATATGCAGATTTTCCATCTCTGTGCTGACACTTGATGATCCTCATCTGTCTAACCAGCATCACACACATGTATACATGATGGTGTAGATACTTGTGTCTGAACTGATCCCTGAGGATCTGCATAATTTATACCCAATAAGGTGAGGCAATTCAGAGTAGAGTTGAGGCATTCTAGGTGCACTGTTGGGGGTTGGCCTCTCTAGTTGTCTGTTTTCTGCCTCAACTAAGCTAAAGACTATGGGTTTACCTTTTATCAAATAAATCCCATCCTCGGAGTCTGTTAATTCTCTTCTGACAATGGGGCTGCCTCTAGACTAAAGAGTGGATATGCTGTTGTGTATCTTGCACCTGTTTGTCCTATAATTATCCAAATAATGCTCAAGGCAAAGTGTTATATGGCTGTGCTGTAGTCTGCATGGTCCTGTTTTTTTTCAGGAAAGCCCAAGTGTAGGAAATGGCCCTTGTTGCTAGCCTGAAGCTGGGCTCAGTCTGAGGATGTAATATTAGACCCACTTATTTTGTTGTAGCATAGAAGTCTTTAGATTTTAAACCTGTTTCATTTTCAAGCTGATAAGAGCTAGAGATGATATATTAGAATAAAAGTACTTTTTCCTAGCCTATTCTGGCAGTAGCTCCAAATTATGCAGAAGGCTTGTAGCACTAGTGCAGAGAGTGGAAATATTAGGGATACATTAGCATTTCCCAAGGTAAGCAAGGCTGTGAGAAAACATGCTCTATTTCCATGGCACCTTTTGAGCATGATGCTCTAAGAAACAAGGAAATTTGAAAGCCTTTGTGAAGTCTTCAGCACCCTTGCATCCTCTTGGAAGGGACTCTGGAGTGAGTCTGCTGAAAAGCTTGAATCATGAGTCACAAGCTTCAGCAGCTGGGTGAGAGCATCTCAGATCTCAGAAGAGGAAAGAGAGTTATGCCTGGAGCTTTAGCTCTGGGAACAGTGCCTGAAAGTTAACCAGACTCAGGAGACGAAAGTTCAACCATGTAAAGCTCCAGGAAATAAATTAGGCAGTAGTTAAGAGGGCCTGAATTCATGCCAGCTTAAGTTAAGTAGGGGCATCTGAGTTAGGGCACCCTTGTAGCCAAGATGCAAGTGGGCTGAATTATTGCTTGGCTACCTATGTCTGACCATAGGCTATAGAGGGAAACAGTAATGATATGGGTGAGTGTCTGATTTTGGATCAAATTCATTAAATCCTTTGTTTTCATTTATAGATACTCATGAGACTCCTTAGGAAATAATCCAGCCACACTCTCCAGGCTAAAACCTGCATTCTCATTTTCTATTGAGCCAGGAAACCTCTATGCTAGATAAAAACAGTACCAACATTGTGAAGGAGCCTTGACATCACTTGCTCTAATATGGGATACAGCAGTTATTTTCACTCTCCCCAGATCCCTGAGCTTCTCCAGGTGTCAGGCTTGGAGGGCAATTCTGAAGTGCCTTATTCTATTTTTGTCCCAGAATATGTGTGTGTAGTGAATGAGTGTTAGATTAAATTACAAACTATTTCTTCTTGGGACTACTTTTTTCCTCTTCCAAAAATTAAAAAATTGCCTAACAATGTAGTTAAGAGAACAGGAGCCATCAGAGAAAGTAATTTATTACCAGACTTTGCCTTAAATAAAATGGATTTGCAGTTATATAGAAGATAACAAGATTAAGTATTGCTGCTAGGTATCATGACCAATCTTCAGCCTTTGCACTGGAAGAGATATTCTACCACGGGAATGCACTGTACATTTAGAGAAGAAAAGAATAAAAAGAAATTAATGTTTTGCATAGAATTAGTTTGCTGACTTCCTAAATGTTGAATTTCACTTTATAATCTCTCTTTAAATAAAAGAAAAACCCATAAACTCATGTATGATACTGTAGTTTTGTAGAAGGCCAGTAAAATAATGTTGAGGTTGGAATAATCTATTTTGAAATTTGCTTGGCCTTTTCTGCTACAAAATACCATAACAATAAAATTGTGACATCCTTGGCCCGGGACAAGGGAACACTGCAGAACTAAGAACCAAGCTGTCAGAATGTTTGTATTTGCCAAGTTGGATCTTTTTCTGCATGGTAGTTAGAAAAGATAATCAGAATATTTAATATTCAAATGTAATTTTAAATTTTGTTTTGTGCTGCATTTTTTTAATCACACTGGTGTTTAAAGATTTGTAAAAGAGTGTACACAAAAATAGGCTTGTGCATGCCTGGTCATATTAGACTTGCTCCAGGGAATGACTTCAAAAAAAGACATGGAAAAATGGGTTTTATAATAATTAGAACTAACATAACTAATTTAAAACACTTTAATTGAACTAATTTAAATTTAAATAGAGAAAGAATACATAGGAAGTACTTCATCTTGCATGCTGCTTGTAATTCAAATGTCAATTTATTTGTTTCATAAGCATGAAAATAAACATTCACATTCCAACTTTACAGACACATCCCAATTCCCTAATTAATTGCACACACAGATATTATTCGCACAGTTTTACGTATAGGTATTTTACTCCCAAAACAATGCTTTATTTCTTGATATCATGCTTTTTTTTAATGTCACCTACACTCCAAGCCACACTAAAAATATTTAGATCTTCTCAAAGTTTCTCATAATTTCTTGCATGAATTATCATAGGCCTGTGATATTTTTCAACCCCAGACTGGCTCACTGAAGTGGAACGGAATGTAGAAATTTCATGTTTTCCATACTTGTCTTTATAAATATTTGGTGTTCCTTGGAGTCTAAAAATATTCAGGGACTTAACCTGGGAATTATTGTTGGACCAACAGACATCACAAGCCTTTACAATTAATTGCTACTCATAAATTGAACTTATTTTTGGATTAATGACTCAGCATATTCATGTTAACAATTTACTGTTCCTGTATTTTTACATGCTTTGTGAGTTAGTTATCATCCAATGCTGTAAGCATAGTAAAAATATACATATTATTATTACTGTGCCTTTGATACTGTTTATTACCCAGACATCCACATGAAAGATTTTATTTCTCTATTATTAAAAGCCTCTTTAATTTGCACATACAGAAGCCATTGTCCCAGCAGGGTTCAGAGGTAATTTCCGTGTTAGGGCTATAATTCAGTGTAGTTGTTTGTTGTAGCAGTGAGCATCCTTACCTATGGATAAGAAACGTCAAATTACTTACTGATTTCTGAAAATTATATTGCACAAGTGAACCATCAAATTTTAAACTCTCTTGTGAACAATGGAGCAGTGATCCAAGTTTACATACTGATAATGAAAAGGACATGCATGGTTTTCACTACAGAGAACCTGCCTTTTTTTTTTTTAATCATTCAAGTGCTATTTTCCTCTAGTGCTTTTGGGTTTTGAATATTGTTTTTGGGGTACTGAATACTGTTTTTGCTGAGCTATTATAAATAGCTTTGCAAGACTGAATTTTTTTACAGCCACATAAAATCCATCTAAGTAATATCTAATTTTTATTATGAGCTGAGTACATTTTGTAAGAGAAGAGTTTTTTTGCTCTTGCTGAGTCCAAGTCTTTGACATAGCATGCATTGAAAGGAAGAGCAGATTCCTTTTTCTGTGGAGCCCTACTGTCTGAACTCAGAGGGCAATGAGCAGAGAAAATGCATGTATTTGGGAGATTACTTGTTAAGGGTGAGGGGAATTGCTAGATAAATAGCTGAGAGGCTTTTACTAAACACATCAGTGAAATTAAAGAAATGCAGTAACAGAGAGAAGAGAGAATAAAGTCCTACAAGTTGTATCCTTACAGCAATATTTGAGGCACATGCTCACTGGCTGTTAAAATTTAGAGTGAGCAGCCTGAGAACTGGAGAACTAACATAAGAATTACAGCTGTAGCCCAAAGGCGAGAGAAAAGGAGAAAGGAGCCCCAGGAATAATGCATTTGCTTTCTAAGAGAAAAGAGAAATGAAAAGAACATTTGACTAAAGGAATCATGAATTAACCTCCTGTGTGCCACTCAGGGAGATTTTTTAGCAGTCACAGTGCAATTCAAACATGTCAGACAGCCACTGAGTCTTTCTTAGAAGTCACTATAGTCACTCTCTTTTTAATACTTTTATATCAAAACACATCAGTAGCTCAGGCAACTACTGTGTTTCCAGGTATATGTGCAAGAAATGTGCTTCTAAATGGATTCCTCAGAAAATAAATTTATTAGTGAGTTTATCTGAGTTTATATGAATTCAGAATAGTAAATTGTGTACTGTCTCGATTACTGCAATAATAAGGAATATAAAGTTATTTAAAATATATTTAAAAGCTGGAAGTTAATGTTTACTGCTGAAAATATACAGCTGTAGCATAAGGGCAGCTCAAGAAGAAGCAAGATGATGAATGCATATTACTACATTTTATCACTGCATATGAAGACCTATGAGTTTGATGCCAGGGTCTGGCATAGAGAAATTTAGCCATAATCAAGGGATTATTACTTAGAACAAATAGATAAACTGATTGGTTGCAAGAAAGTCAGATATAACTTCAAACCTCTTATTCTCTTTATATGTTGTGATTTTTCTTTCACATGCAGTGATGTTACCTTTATGATCCTTTTTTTGTTTATACATTTTTTTCCTTTAAGAAGCTCTTTGAATAGACTGAATAGTATTTTAAAAAATTAAGATGGAATAGAAAAACCTCATGTTGACTACTCTAAAAATTGTCCTTTTCAATCACATAAAATCACTTTCAACAGAGAGAACAGAGAAAAGTATACATTACTTCTTACTACAGGTGTCAGAACTAGTACAAAATTAGTTGATCAAGAACACTGTTCAGAGATGCAGATTCAGTCCTCTGACCCATTCTTCTCAGGGCTCTGAAAGAATCACTGGGTGATAGATGTCTTGTAGTATTTTCCACACCTAGAGATTGAATTATGTTGGATTTAAAATAATTTCATGCTGAGTTTATTATCTGAAAATCAGCATTGTGGAAAGTAACTGTTGAAAATTCATAAACAAGCTAATGTGTTCTAATCTATCCTACATGTCAAATAAATATTCTCCTAGCCTTCACCTGGGTATATTTTTTTAAGGAATAGTCAGCAATGAGGAAGACTTTGGGGACTAGGAAATTAGTAAAATCCAGCATGAGTTCAGCTCTTTGATTACACAGTAATGAATGCTGAAATCCACTATCTGAAATGAAGAACCTCACTAAACATAAGGTTCTTTTATTCCCCAGCCAAGTTTCCATAAGCTTATACCAAAACTGACTTCCAGAGTAGCTCAGATTTTACAGCATGACTTCTCAAGAGGTTGTGTTTGAGAAGTTTCCTGAGCTTTTTGTATAAACCACAACTTTATAAGATGAAATTTCCTAATAAGCTCTGAAACCATGAGGAAACTCCAGTCAAGAGCTCATTCTAAAGGATACTATGGGATGAAAACTTTTTTGTTTTTATGTAACACAGGAGTGAAACTAAATCAGTTGACTGGGGAGTTGCCAGATGTAATTGTATTAACAAAGAAAGTGCTTTCTTGTCTCGTAAATGCAGTGAGGGATAAAGAAGGATGGGGAAACAACAAAGAAAGGTCTTTTATCTGAGAGGAAACACAATGTAGTGGAAAAGTATAACAATAAACCTTCAGAGAAGGTAGTAGCAGTGTAGTGCCAGGTAGTAACAAAGTAATCTTGATCACTCAAGCCAAAAGCAAAAAAGACTTGGATATGAAAAAGTGAGCTGTGAAAAATGTGAGAATAGACCATCAGTTACTTTTATATATCTGTTTCTTAAATTGTCACTAGTACATATTCTATGTAGTTTTAAAAAATATATTTGCTTGCCAATCTATCATTTCAGAATGTGCTTCATCATGATTCCTGTTAATTAATACTACCCTGACACACATTTTTCACAGTCAAGCAACCCATTCCAGTCTGCAGACTAAGATATCTAATTACTTTGGTTAAAGGTGGAGGAGATTTGACATAGTTTAAGATGTTCCATGATACAGCTTAAAATTCTTATCCTTGTTTTCCTCCAGTCCACCAGATCAGTGTGAAGTCACTATATGAAAGGAAATCTCCTTCTGAAATACATTACTCTATTATTCATGTTATCTTAATATTTAAATTTCCCCCCCACCCTAGAAGATATCAAAACACAGTCAAGTGACAAGACATTCATGGACAATCCTTCTGTTCAAGTTAAATCTTAAGTACTTTAATACATGTGCAGCAGAAATCAGAACCTGGTACCCAGTACCACTGGGTTTTTGAGGAAATTCTGGTTGCATCAGGTGTCATTAAAGCAGAGAGTGTGTGGTGTGTGTGTGTGTGTGTGTCTTTGTGTACACATATACACGCATGCGCCAGCACTTCTGGGCACCCAGGAACTTGGTTGTTTTTGGTAAGGAATCAAGATCAGGCTCCAGATGGGAGCCTGATGACATCACCGGGTTGTAGACAGAGTGGACAGTCACAGGAATGTGGAATAGTTCAGGTTGGAGTAGCCTTGGGAGGTCACTGTTCAAAACAGGGTCAGCCACCAGGTCAGACAAGCTTTCCTGTCACTACTTGGGAATGTCCAGACTCAGTTTGCACAACTGAGCTGAAAAACCTTGTCCAAAGTTTGACTGTCTTCATGGAGGAAAGCTTTTTCTTGTATCCAGTCCAAACCTCTTTCTTTTCAGTTTTGTGTTATCTTCCTTTTCCCATCGTTGCAAAGTGCTTCCCTCCTTTTTAGTGGATCCTTACTTTTTTAGTGCACCAGCACGGTAATGTAGGTTTGCTAGTAATGTCAGAAAAAATGTTCTGTAGCCTTTACAGTAACAAGAAGAATCAACTGAATGCTTTTACTGGTAATTCTTCATAATATTTTCACAGAAGCTTCTAACATGGCTTATCAACATGTGTTGACTTAGTGGTCACACAGTCTTTCCAGTGTGGGACTGTCATACAGCAGAAAGACAATGATACTTTGTTAACAATTAACTCATACATTTAATGAAAGACATGTACAATATGCTTGGTTGCCAGTCATATTAAGAAGTACTGAACTGTGTCAATTCTTGTTATTTTTTCATTAAAATTAAAAGAATGCAGAATTACTCAGCTACTATGACCCACTTTCTAATATTCATGCTGTGAAATTAATTGGGTGAAATACTACCTCCTTCTGTTTACCTGCTGTGGCCCATCTAATGTACAGGGTGGGAAAAGGTTGATGGGATAGACTCTTTCATCTGTTCCTTTTAATTCTAGACTTAAAAGGAGATTTCAAATGAAAGATTAATTGTACTCACTCATAGGATTGAGGCTGTTCCTGTGAATAGAAAAGGAAATTTCTTTTCTGCCATGTAAGGTGTTTGTATGGCATGTTGCAAATTTAATTGTAGAAACTTTAAAAAAAGTTAATATTTAAATAATTGTTTGTGATTCTATGTAGCTATGTTTAATATGTATTATGTTGCTCCTACTTCTGGTGAGAGTTTATGAGCAGAGAAGAGATTGGAACTCCATATGAATATCTGTGTTTAATATCTGCATTATCTGTACACAGTGTATGTAGTGATTCAGACTCCAGCTTTATGCCACTATATTTAGGGAGCAATGAATGAGTGCTAGCAAAATGTATTTAAAAGATTAGCAAGAAAAGATTTGAAAAGCTGAAATGGTTTTACATATTCTTTTGGGGATGAATTCACATGTACAAAATTACTGGTGTGGATAAATCACCTGGGAAAATCCATAAAATTCATGAAATTGCTGGGATGCATAATTTGTGTTTTTCTCTACAAATGAGATGTGATATAAAATGTCATACTAGATTATTTTAAATGAGCTGTCAAATGCAAGTTATTTCAGTGCTTTCTGGTTTTAATGAATTTTGAACACCAAGCAAAGGAAACTCTAATAGTGGAATAAGGAAAACATTATAGGAAGTCTTTCACAAATGACATTCAAAGCCTCCTCATATACATACAAAAATGCCTATGATAACTAAAAAGCTCAGGTGCTCAATGTAGTGAAAAAAAGCAATTAATTCAATGCATTTTGGAAGTATCTATTACATTTCTAAAAATGCATTAAAAATAACATTCTCACTTTCAGAGGGAAGTGGAGTTTTCAGTTATTTTGTTTGTTTGTTTTAGGTTTTGTTTGGGTTTTGTGTAGATTTGTTGGGGTTTTTTTCGAGGGGGTGGGGGTTGTTTTTTTGGTGTGGTGGATTTTTTTTGGTCACTGAACAGGGAAAGTATGTGCCATCCTGGCCATGTCTTATTTATGTCAGTGTAGGGTATGTCATGTACTAGTGTGAGAGTTAAGATATGTGGACAGTAGGGTAGATTGTACAAGTCTAGACCTTTACTGTTTTCAGATGTAAAAAAGGCAATAACACTGCAGAGAAAATGCACTATTTCTTCTGATTCTTCTTGTAAGAGAATTGAGAAGGATGGGCAGGCAAAACAAGAAAAGCATGAAGATGGGGCTAGCAGTACAGAACTTTACGTCCTCACATGAAGCATTTTAATACCTGCACTACGGATGAGCTAATTAAATGGACCACTGTGTAACAAAGCAAACCTTCCTTACTAACCCTGCACTCGCTTGAAGGTAGAAATTATTTGCTGTGAAGCTCCAAGTACCTTCATTTTGATGTTAGAATCAGCCTCAGCAGGGAAATAGGAAAAAAGAATCTCCATTTTTATCCCAGTACTTACTGTAAATAGATATCATTTGAAAGTCTCATGGCTATCCAAATAAAAGTCAAAGAGAGGGAAATCTATTTTGGGGTAGATTAATATTGTCAATGTATTATAATGAAAGGGTCAGTCATAGTATATACAAGTTTTTACATACTCTTTAAAACTGCTGCAGAATGATTCAAACTGTCTTAATAGCCAGATATTGAGGCTGGAGTTGCTCACATTCTAAAGGGATACAGATGAAATATGATTCACAATGAGGTTTACTCTTCTAAAGAAATTGGCAAGGCATTAAAAGAGGAAAAATAAGTGGCAGAACACGTGGATCTTCACTGAGGAATTGCCCCAGTTCTTTAACATGGTCATGTATTGCAGTTTGCAGCAGTCATTTTAGGCTTATTGCTTCTGACAGGGAGATTTCATTTGTACGTATCTGATGGCTATGAAATATTTTGGGGATTTATGTGTAGGGTTTAATTTTTGCTTACCCTCATAATAGCAATCAAAAAAATAGACACAATAAGAGTTAGTTTTGTTACATAACCCTGCATGAGCAGTACCAGCCCTCCTATCCAGAAGTTACCTATTTAAGCTGTTGTTGGTTTTGTTGTAGAAGGCATCTGGACACCAGTGTAGAATATTATAGGATGATGTTGATGAGATTTTAGCAAAATAATAAAAACAGGGGTAAGGAAAAGAGCTGAAAAATAACATATTTAAGTAGAACTGCAGTCTCCAGGCAGAGACAAGTCAGTCAGGAATGAGAAGACAAAAATAAAAGGTTTCTCTTGAGAGAGGAAGGAGGTCACCAGAAGAGTCACACCTCTCTGGGTTATTCAACATTTTCATTAGTACTGAAAAAGTAGGGGTGTGTGAACAGGCAGAATTTACTGATGACAGCAAGTTTTTCAAGGTAATAGGAACAAAGGCTGACTGTGATGAAGGGAAGAAAGATATTACCATGCAAAGTAACTGCAGTAAAACAGCAGATGAAACGCAATCTAGATAAATATGAAATGATGCACATGGGAAATAAACTATTCCAACATTACATATGTAATGATGGATTCCTAGCTGACTGTTATCGCGTGGAAATGAGCAAATGAGATTTTGGAGTTATGACTGATAGTTCTATGAAAATATCAGTTCAGAGCTCAGTCAAGAAAAACGCAAATCAAATGTTAGGTTTTATTAGGAAAGGAATCTAGCATAAGGCAAATAACATTGATATGCACATATAAAAATCTCTAGTGTGCTAAAGTTTTGAATGCTGTCTGAAGTTGGTTCTAGTCCTATCATCTCTGAAGTCTGTAGTGTAGCCGGAAAATGGAGAAAAACAGTGAGTGTGACTGAATAGAAAGACAGATTGATTTAGCAGTTTAGGATTAGTCAGCCCTTGAAAGAGACAGTTACAAGCAGAAAGGATGGAGATTTAGAAAATATGGTTGTAACAGAGGAACTGAGTTTGGAGAGGTTGTCCACTAGATTTTCTTCAAGAACTGGAAACATTCAGTAATATTTACTGAAAGAAGGAGAAAAATTTGTGGGGAAAATATCAATAAAACCTCCATGAACAAGTCACCTTGTTCCTCTTTTATGTAACATTTAGTCAGCTTGGAGGACTCATTACCACAAGACACCATGTCAAAAACTGACTGGAAGAATTGAGGGATGAAAAAATGCTCTTCCTTACCAAACACTACTTTTAGCAGTGGAAGTCCATGACCTGGTAATTGTTGAACATATGCAAAACACATTAAGGAGGGAGCACTATACCTTTGCCCAGAGATGTGCTTTGATGGGTGTCAATCACTGTCTGCTGTTGGAGGCAGGAGCGAAGACCTTGGTGAGCTGTTCTTATATAAAATTGCATTTTAGGCATGACCTGTATGAAACCACCTCCCTATTTATTTATGTTACAGCTGTTTCTTCCACTGGCTGTACAGCTAAATGTAAAGTTCTGGGCTTAGACTTTAAAAAGTGCCAGTTTTATGATAATAATTATTTTTACTTTTCTGATGCTAGGATCTAATAAGTATAACATTTGTCAGAGATTGTGTATTAAAGTGATATCTAAAACAGCAGTTATGCAGATTGCTGAGCTGGTTACCTGCCTTTGGTGGTTACCTGAATTTTTTCCCTGTTTCTCTGAAAAATTTAATGTTAAAAAAAATTAAAACCATTATCAGAAGCTTTTATGGTAACCAAGGTACCAAAATAATTTTGTTGCTCTTTTGAAGCACAGAATTCTTGAATATTTCAGATTGTTCAGACTTGCTCATGAAGTTACCAAGGTTTTACCTTTTCAGGGCTCATTCAACAGATTTCTTTGAGCTTTCCCTTCCTTTTGTTCATGCAGCCCCTTTCTGTACTAGCCCTATTTTGCATTTATATTAACACATGCACTTCCATTTGATCTAGTTCAACTGAAGTCAATGGATATTTCAGTTTTGATTTCAGTTGAAGCAGAAAAAAGCCACAAGCAACAAACACAATACCTGATTTTCAACTTGGGAATCAACTATTTCCTTCACCTGCTACCTAGGCTGCAATTGCTAATGTGGGACCTGCAGCTCTGTGGTTTGCAACTTAATAGTTGAAGGTATTTTCTGAGCAAGGACAGACTGCTAAGAGCAGAATTATAAAGCCAGTGCATTTTTTTTCAACATGTATTTCTCCCTGCCCAAAATTTAAAAACAACAAAAAAAAGGGAAAATATGTTAACTGTTTATTCTCTTCTGTTTTTAATTGTACTTAATATGCTTTAAGCAAGACTTACTGATCAAAAAAATCCCCATAATGAAAATGAACAAGGAAATCCCCTTGTTCTTCTTTCATGAAACATTTAGTCAACTTGAGGGACTTTTTTCACCATATATGTCAAAAATTAACTGGAAAAATTAATGGATTAAAAAAAACCCTTTCATACTAAATGCTACTTTAAGCACTAAAAGTCCATGACCTGGTAATTGCTGAATATGGGGGAAACATATTAGGGAAGGAGCACTGTATCTCTTTTCAATAATTCACTCTTTAACAGAGAAGCAACATGCTTTTAGTGTGTCTGTGCCTTAGTGTTTTTACGGTGTATTTGATAAGTAAATGTAAGAGTAAGAGAGTAGTGTCATCTTTATGGGAAAACAATAGTGAGGTTGAAAGTAGAATAACTAAAAAATTATCCAGAAAATTGCAGGTGACTGAAATATGTTTTGTTTTCTTCATACTGCGCGTGCTAAGACAAGCAGGAAAATATGAGCAATAACATGAACTGGTATCTTTATAACTCCTGTATAGAGCTTCTGACACCTGAAAGACACACAGCAAGGGTTCTTTTCCCTATCCAAGACATTCATTCTGGTCATGCAGGGCTAAACCATTTCTACTGAGGTCCATAGCATGGCCCAGAAGCAGCATGAGCCCACTCACTGCAGCTGGTCAGGATGTACCTGCAGAGCCCTTTACAAAATGTTAAGCATTGTAATATGGTCTCTTGTAGATATTTCCTTCTTACAATGAAGATAATAATGTACATCTTTTAATATTACTCTTTTCTTGAAAGATATTTGTGCATTGAGTCCTCTCTGTGTGGGCTGAAATCACAGTTGATGGTGGTTCTGCAGGTAGCTCCTGCCTTGGTGAGATTCTTAAGCCAGGATTAAGGGCTTGCAGGAAATGTTCTCATACAGGTTGGAGGAGTACTCTGAATAGAAAATATTCTGTCATTAAACAATTCCATGTTGACTTGATCCTGACTGAGTAATCTCAGTGTGTTGAACTGATCTTCATGGGCTTCTTGATTTGAGGCTGCTCCAGGCATTTTTAGAAGTGTGGTTCCAGTCTCCAGAGGAACTTCAAAACCAATTACATGAACAGCTTAATTTCTTCAAGAAATGAAGAAGAAAGAAGACAAGAAAAACAATTTCAGTCACCTTGGTTCTACTTAGTATATGTTCCTAACTTTTTTTAATTGGACCTTTGACTGACTTTTGTATCAGAAAGGTAGAACTGTACAACACTTCCTGACAGGTGTGCTGTGAAGACAAATACATAAAGCAGGGGGAAGGTACTTTAGGCACAGTGCTTATCCTGGGCTGTGGCTGCTCTACATTACCCTGAAGTGGCTTCCTGGGGGAAGCCTTGGTAGCATTTTCTCCAAGGCAAAGGAGGAAAGATAAAGAAGTTGGCTTTATATGTCAAAATGAGGAAAAATGAGTCTATAAACAAGGTAGATTTCTGCCTTGTAAAATCCAATTGTAAAGGTACCATTTGTTCTCTGGCTTGCTAAGACAGTTTGAATTTATTGTTTCTCTGATAGATTTCTGTATGTTCCATTTCTACTTTTCAAAGTTAAAAGTGTTCCTTTTTCAAAGCAAAGTAGCAAAAACCCTTTGGAGTAACAAGATAGGCAAGATAAAACTTGAGGTTTGTATTCAAAAGATATATTTTCCTTTAAATCATTAACTATCAACACACCCCAGATACATTTCTCACCTCTGTCATAAAATCAGTGGTCAAGGAACACAAATCAATTTTAGACTCAGGAAAAAAGTTGTCTGGACTTCAAGAATTAGTTTGTCATTATCTGCAATGTATTTTAGAAAGAAGAGTAGTGTTTATGATCCACAATTTTATGTCTTTTTGAAAGGGATATCATGTCATTCAGAAGGACAAATCATTCAGAAGCAGGTTCTCCACTGGCTTTTCATGAAAGGCAATTTTAAAACATGAGCACATGTTAGGACTTCGTGTGGCTTGTATTTTAATTATTTCTTCACTTTTTATTTTCCTTAGGTTTTGCATTATAGAAAAAGACAAAATATTATATTACTTGGTTGCACTTCTATCAGATTTAATATAATCTAATAATCACCAGTCATCCAAAGTCTTCTTAAGTTACGGCAACCTGTTGAGTGTTTAGACTTTTTGTAATATTAAGCATTTTTTAAAATAGAAATTCAAGGGCCTTATTTACCTAATGTAAAATTACAGACACTCCCTACAGCTCTTAGCTTATTATTAGCATATACTACTAGCTGTTTTATAGTTTCAAGTATAATATTCAGGACTGATAAGAGAATTTTAGCTTGAGAAATCATTTAGTGTGTCATATATTAATGGGAGGCTGTGCTGAGTTTCTGGAAGTCAAAGCTCAGTTTAGGGTTTTACAAACTAGTTATCCTTAAAAAGAGTAATGACTGGACATTAACATTGCCCAGAGAACAGTCCCTGGAGCTCTCCATCCCTTGGAGACTGAAACAGTTTAGTAGCACAGACAGGGCTTGCACCATGTGGAAAGACCTCAGTGGAGTGTTTAATTCACCATTGCAGGCACACAAGAATGACAAGTCCTTGGATAAACACCTCCATAGTTATCTGTTTCTTAAAATAAAAAATTTGAATCTCAGAAATACCTAAAGTTCATGAAGAGACCAGATAGCACCTTTCAGAGATCAGTGTTGATTTCAGCTATGGAAACTCTTAGAATAAAGTGTTGAAGTGATATTACTAAAGGGAAGCTGGAAAGGGTCCAGAGGATAGTTGGGGTGTTTCTCTGCCCTTTTAAAGCCAGAATTCCCTTTCTGCATAAGATTTTTTCCTGCAGCTCTACACTCAGGAGAAATATGTTTTCTTAGACTAGTTGAAACAAGACTAAGAAATCTGATCTTTCTTTTTGAATGGACTGAAACCAAAAACATCTATATCTAAATTTATTTTATTAATTCATTATTTAAAATTTTTCAAGAGTGGAACTATTAATTGAAGAGCAATAAAATATTTATTTGAAACAAGTTTTAAAACTCTGCTGTACAGAAGGAATGTTTTCCCTATTACTGGGAACTAGTAGTGAGCACTCCCTTGATGGATAGATGTGTCTCCCAAAGGAAGTGTCAGTAAATGTTCATGGGTAAAGCCCTCAGTGTGGAGTTTCCTTGGCTTTTATGTAGCCTGCTTGTGCAGCTAAACCAAGTTCATTTAATACTTCTATGTTTATTTTCTGTTATTCTGTAAAGTTAGATAGTAATACTCCTAGAGTGATAGGTATATGTGAGAATAAACATAGAAATAACCAAAAAAATCTGATACTAAAAGTCATTATTTATGCACACCTAGCAAAGATCTTAAACATGTAACATGAAGAGTACACTGTATTAAGTTCAGCAAAATTCCCAGTGGAAGACCAGTTTATATGAATACAGTGACCAAATTACCTATTTATTGATGCTTCCTTATTGTGACATTTTAACTTAATTTTTTTTAGGGAAGAGAAATGAATCTGTGAATCAAACTCTGATAACTCTGACATATAGGGCAGTACAGGGAGTGCAAGGATCAAAAGTTAGCCATATGCTGTAACTTCCAAGTCTATTACAAGTATTTATCTCTGGCCTGCAAAGAGTAAAAAGGAATTGATTTCACACTTACCAATTCGCTGCTTATTTTTCAGCTCAACAGAAAGCTTTTTAATGAGTGAAAGGAAGTCAATTGATAGCAGTTACCTCTCCAGTCTGTTTAGAGATTATCTAGCCATGGAAGTTTATTCAAGAAAATATAGCTGGACCTTTAAAATTAGGGTGGTTTGACTTCATGAATTAGTCTGACATAATAAATTCATTTCAAAATAACTACATATGATTAATCATAGACTAAATTAAGCATGTTCCAAGTTCAAGTTCAAAGTCTGAAAAATATGCTATTAAAGCAAACCAACAAACCTTCAGGAGCTGCATCAGCATGCTAGAGAAGAAAAGAAATTAATGATTCCTAGGACTTGACCAAGCTCTGAAAGGAATTGTATGAGGTTATAATCATATCATTTTTAGAGTAAGGAATTATACAGTCTGTGGTGGCTTCTCAACACTTCTGGATTAATGTGTCATTTTGTGCAAGTACTGTAATTTTTCTGTGCCAAAATTTTTTCCATCTATGTAATGGAGGTAAAACAGTCCCAATCATGTGAACTGCTCATAGACCCTTGAAATTTCCTTATTTTAAGACTAATCAAACTGAGACTAAATATGCTGGGTTTTTTTCAAAAATATATTTTTCAGAAGTTCAGGACTTCACTTTCAGAAACAGTTATTAGGCATAATTATTTTTTGTTTTAAATAATTAGTAAGATTTTCAATACTCTTCAATATTTGGAGGATTTTCATTCTCATTATAGAGTTTCTACTGTAACCATGATTCAAATTATTGTTAATCATCACACATTGTTTCTTTTCTATCAGAGTCTAAAGTCTAAGTTCTCTCATTATATGAGTCTCTCTAGATGCACATTTGCATTTTTATGAATATATATTATATATGCCATATGCCTGTATGTGTAAATATATTTATGCAAAGAAGGGGTTGTTTTGTTAAACATAGGCACAAGTATACATCTGTTTTAAACTGTATTCCGTGTTATTTAAGATGCTGAGGTGCCTCATTGAATTAAGTGTTCAGGAATATAGTAAAGGAAAGAAATAGATGCTGGTTTAACCCAATGAGATGTAATAATATGAATTGATGAAGCAATGTACAAGCAGATTGTGCAGTACCTGTGTCTGAATTATTGAGCTTGAAATCTGATCAAAGATGGGACTTATTGAAAGCTAATGCTTTAGAAGTGGAAATTCTCCTTTGACAAGGCAAGATGAGACTGCAATAACCTTGACTTAGACATGGAATCAGAATGATTAGAGCCAGTGCAAATTTCAGATCCATTCTCTGACAATAAATAAATGGAGATGTCGAGTCTTGTTTCAATCACCTTCAGTAATAACCTTGAATGCATGCAAATGTGGAATTTACTCAATGGGGACTCTGTGGCAACTCTGTGATTCAACTGTGAAATTAGAGTAGCTTGTACTTAAACTGGAATTTCACACCTGCTGAACTAGCAGTCTCTGACTTGCAACAAGAAGGAATGAAACCCTTAAAAAGCCAAGCTTCCATGTGTTTATTTGACATCATATTTTTTCTCAATTATAACTAAATAGGCTAAAATTTTTTAAATCCAGCTGGGGAACTTAGGACAAAGTGACTTGTGGATTTTGTTTGAAAGATATGCTTGCTCTTAAAAAAAAAAAAGTAATTGTTGAAAAAGATACTGCAGTCTTCGTAAATGCTCTATTAGTAAGAACTTGTTGAAACACTCGAAGTGCTCTGGTTCTTAAAAAGGAAAATGCTTCAACAGAGTATATCTGATGCATTACATTGTAGAATTGTTGGAATTCCTAAAGACTAATAGATAAATATTGATTTTGTGGCAAGTTCACCTATTTATTTCTTGGCATTTTTTTGGAGAGAATATTCTTTTAGAGTTGAAAGAAATATGCATTAGTTGAAGAGTGACACCCTAACCCAGATGCTTTCTAAAATAATCAATTTATCATTGTCAGTGTAGACAAACAGTATTTTCACAGCCAGCCATCTCAAATATAATTGCATATTATGAAGTGGGTTTTTTGGTGGGGCAGGATTGGCAGTTCCAGATTATATACACCCCCTGGAATTGTATCACAATGGTTGTGTTTTCTGTCTTGCCACCAATAGAAAAGAGAGACCTGTTGCATCCAAGTTCCACTTAACACATTGCCTGGGTTCTTCCCATGAAGATTTTGCAAGTTGCTGAAATTAATATGCATATAAATTGTGAATTATCAAAACATTTAGCTGGAAAATTGAGTAATTTTTAATAGGATGAATGTTCTTTTTTAAAAAAAAATTAATGGTTGACTACTTCAGCTACGTCCAACACATTAACCTAAGTAATGTGCACAGTCCTCTTTCATGTGGATAATGAGTAACATTTTGTATATATTTTTTGCACACATTTTATTGTTCTAAAACTTTTAATTAGCTGTAATGCTTCTATATATTTTCAAATTATGTCTGTGCAAAACCTGTACGTGATACTGTGCAAAGCAAAAGAATCTCCATTACATTCTAAAATTAATCCTTGTATGCAGCCGAATGAAAATGCTGTCTTAAGTTTGCATGGTGAGATTTTGGTGGTGGGTGGGCTCTAGGGGTGGATTCTGGAAGAAGCTGCCAGGTGCTTTCCTTGTGTCTGATGGAGGCAATGACAAGATGGACCTGCCAGTGGCCAGGGCCAAACCCATCAGTGACAGTCTAGTGACTCTGGAGGAACATATTTAAGAAGGGGAGGACAAAACTGTGCAATATAAACTGTAGCTGGAGAGGGGACTGAGGAGAGGAACAGCCTCAAGGTCAGTGAAGAAGGAGGGGGAGAAAGTGGTCCAGGAGCTGAAATGCCCCTGCAGCCCACGAAGATTGTTGTGAGGCAGCTGTGCTCCTGAAACCCATGGAGGTCCACAGAGGAGCAGAAGGATGCCCAAGGGAGCCTCTGATCCCAAGGGAGACCTGCACTGGAGCTGGTTCATGGGTAGGATATGGACCCATAGAGAGAGAATCCCATGCTGGAGCAGTCTGTTCCTGAAGGACTGCACCCCATGGAGGGGCCCATGCTGGAGCAGAAGGACTGTCTCCTGCTAGAAGGACCCCCCTGTGCAGGGGGAAACTATGAGATGTCCTACCCTGCAGAGGAAGTAGTGGCAGAGGTATTGTGTGATGAACCCCATTCCCATGCAACTCTGGGGAGGAGGAGGGAGACATCAGGAATAAATAAAGTTAAGACCACGAAGAAGAGAGGAATACAAGGAATTTCTTTTTCTTACTGTCATAATCTAATTTGATTTGGAGTCAATTCAGTTAAGTTTTCCAAGTCATGTCTGTTTTGTTCATGATGGTAACTGGTGAGTGCTCTCTCCTTGTCATTACCTTGACCCACAAACCTTTGGTTTTATTTTCTCTCCCCTGTCCAGTGAGCGGGGGAGTGATAGAGCGACTGTGATGGGCACCCCATGTCCAGCCAGACACATCACAAATGTCTGTGCTCTGGTGTTCTTGTGGCAATGTTTGTGTTTTAGAAAACACTTTTTTTCTAATCTGCTGGTTAGGACATCTTTCCAAACGTTATGCTTTAGCTCTGCTCCTTTTTAAAAGGATTGAATTGGAAACGTGTCCAGTCCATCATTAGTATTTCATCATTAGTCCTACCATCATCAGTACTTCAAACATTTATCACTCCCTGAGATAAGATCTCGTGTATTGAAACTGTTCAAAAAGAGAAGAAATTGAAACATTTCTTGGGACTTTTCTGTACTTGATATTGGATTTTTATAAGAAAAGACAAACAACACCACACTTCGACTCATCAGCACTTCATCAACAACATCAGCTTTCTCCTTAGAGAATCAAATCTTGAAACACTAAGGAACTGGGTGAAGTCAACCTTTATTTGTTTGCTTTTACAACTGCCAAAGGGGAAAAAATAATACAAGTGAAATTTCAATGTAAAATTATATAATATTGTCAAGTACTATTAAAACTCATAAAAATACATTTTAATGCAGTCACAGTTTCTCAGATTTTAGCAATTTTGATGACCTCGAAAAGCAATTCTAAGAAGATTTGCCTGCTTTTGTTCAGCTAGTCCTTCCTTTGCTCATTCTCTGATAGAGATACCTCTTATCTAGAAAAAAGTCTCTGGCTTTTCTTTTTTTTTTCCTTCAACATTCCAGGGCAATATCACAGTTGATCTTTGGGTTTTTTGATTGCACTTTGTTCTGTATCAAGTTGACTGTGATTAAGCATTTGTTTACAGCTTCACTTTGTATTATTTACCTGTTCTTACAGTAAATCAATATATAATTAATCGAGTTTATTTTTAAACTACCTTGTTCTGTTTGTTTATTCTTCTTATTTAAGCCGTGTCTAAAAATGTGTCAGGATTTCAGGATCTCTCCACCACTGGTGATTCAGTGGTGAAGAGATCATCAAATTTCACATGCAGTTAGGCCTACTCCCAAGGGCAGTATTTGTTCCCTAAGCTGTATCTTCAATGTAAAACATAATTACTAATAAGATTTACTCCCTCATTTTCAGCAGAGCTCTCTACTGATATCCAGAGCCAATGATAGTGTTCTTATCACTATCCCAAAAGACTTTGCCTTTTGTTTGGATTTCTTTTATCCTAAAAAGCTGAAGCAAATACTAAATGCTGGCAGAATGGCTATGCTTAAATTCCATTCACCCATCATAGATTTTGTTTTTGATAGTTAGATGTGCTTCTGAGAGGCATAAACTCTAAGAAAAAAAAGTTGCAAAATTCATCTCTTTCTGCAATTAAAGATTAGAGACCTCTTAGCTTCCTAGAAAATTTTACAGATCATGATGCACGTAACAGAGCTAGAAACATAATCATTTGTGTTTCACTAGAACCTTTTAGAGTACACTTTGTTTGAACAAGGATAGCATTTTAATTAATAGTCAAATATGTAACTATTGCCAGACAGATATGTTGTGTTTTGGTACAGTTGCACAAAGTCCATAGGCCCCAGTTTAGAAAGTGCCTGAGGCAGATGCTTATCTTTAGACTGATGAGGTCTGTTAACTTTGATAAAACTAAACTTAAGCTCTAAGTGGTTTGCTGGACTGGGGCCATAGACAGTAATTGAGTTGGATTTTTGTCTTTAATCTCTCACACATTTTTGATGAATTTTATTCTTTTACATAGAATTATCTTTGTTTAATGCTACTGGTTTCCTAATGTAATTATCATCCAGACTTCATTAATCATGTTTAAAGTACTTTCAGATATTCATGCATAATTTCTGCACGTTAATTTAGATTGGTTATTGGAATTTATTTAATGTCCTTAAGTACCACAGGATACACATTGTATGGGTGTCCTGGTTAATAGGCTGATCTGGTTCTCAAATGCTAAGCATATTTTTGTTTGCACAAGGCTTAACTATAATAACCAGAGAGTCACTTTTTGGCAGTGTTTTGCATTGTAACTGCAGTGCCCACCCTTCCTTCATAAGACAAGTCTACTGAAACCTGAAGTTCAGAAATTTTCCAAATTAAACATATAGGCTGCTCCCTTTTTACTGGGAACATTAGTTTGCATCAGAATCTATTTCAGTAGTGATATTAGTCAGAAACCAGGGAAAAGCAGATCAAATAGAAGCTTGCATTTGAAAACAGAATACATTAAAGAGTAGAGAATACATTATTTATGCATATGGTTGTTTTTGCAAGCAAAAGATTTGTTATTGAACTCTGCATTCATTTTTTCCTTGTTTGTTTTATAGTCTTTCTAGTGTTCATTTCAGCTGGAATGTCAAAGTTTTCACAAAGGATCACATCAGATATATGTCTGCTTATGTAGTATCTATCACAATGATTCTAGTTAAAAGCTACAATAACTGCCCTTAAACAAATAATTATACTCACATGAGGAAATGAGTACAATTTACTAGTCTTAGGAGACAAGAGCATCCTGACAATTACTGCTGCTTCAAATAGATCATAATAGGCACTGATCCTCTCCCAATAAGCTAATAAATTATTAATGTTTTTAATTATTAATTATTGCAAATTATTAATAACACTAAATTTACGGTACATTCAAAATCACTAACGACAGAAAATTTATTTAAAAGTTTGTGATAACATACCTTGAAACATATTTTCTTTATTTCATACTTTTTGAGTTGAAGATTTCCAGAGTTTTAGTATATTTAAACAATTCAATTGTCATGACTTTACTTTTGCTGGTTTTTAACCTATAATGTAATTCAGTTGTTTTCTGTGTAATATATTCCTTATAAATTTTCATTGGCCCTTAATTCCTCTGCCAGTGTACTTGGCCGTGGTCCATATCCTTGCTGGTTCACACTACTACAGATTAATGTGATAACTCTACTTAATGATGAGTGATTAAAACCATCTTTTTAGGAACTGCAAATATGCTTCTAAATTGTCCTTTCAATGCCCTTTAAATATTCATTTGTTAGATTCTGCACATTTTTATCTTATTCAGTGAGAGAGAGACAAATGAGGAAAAAAGTGGGCAAATTTCCTCCTTACACATTTCTTCACACCCAAAAATATATGAGGAGGCAAATTCATTGGTCCAGTGCTCCATGGGCAGAGAAACCTAAGAGTATTGTGAAATTTAATAAAACAGATTTTTCATAGGTTTCTTGTAGCTGTGAATACTCCCTGTTTTATTACTTATCTTCAAAAAAACTCCTTATTTGAATTACTTATTTTCCTAAGATGATTGTATGGGAAATTGGTGCAGTATTATGGTAGGCAAGTACTTCTACTCAGACGAGAGTATATTCAATGAATAATATTTTGATAATATATTTTCAAGCATTTTAATTATAAAGGGTAGGATTTGACCCATGTTATGTCTTTACATTTGGATATAAAATGCTAAAGTAGAACAGACACTTTATTGTTGCTTATAGGTCTCTTGAGTTATGACTGTGTCTGGGTGAATGGTTCATCCCATCAAATCTGAACCTAACTAATAAAAACAAGATCATTTTTGTTCAGCAAATGCTTGTGCATTGGTATGTATTAGATTCAGCCTTAACTCTGCTGAACTGTTCACCTCCTCTTCATCATTAATCAATTTAGTGACAGCATAAATGGTTGAGCAACTTTTTTATGGCACTTGCATCATGCCTTTAATAGCAGAGATGAAATGTTTTAGTGGGATGCTTTCTGGAAAATGTGATGTTCTGTCTTCTTCGTATTTTATGCATTTAAGGGTAGATGGTCAAACCCAAATAATAGGATATTTAACTGTCAACATTAAACACATTCCATGTCCAGTTTGCTTATGGAAGAAAGCTGTTGTTGCTGGCTACGTAGACAGAAACTACCAGCAAATTGTATATCATGTATAAAACCTTAGAACTTTTTGTGTCAGTTCCTACTGGTTTAGGGTGAGGATGTAAATGGTTGATCTGATTCACAGTTAAAGATCAGCACTGCTTTATTAATTGCTGGGTGTACAGTTATTATTATAAGAACTTAGGTTTGGTCCAGTTGGTTAAATATATATATAACCTTGCAGAGGTAAAACATAACACATCTTTTCAAAAAAGCTCAATCTTTTTGCTTTCTTGATGCTAGAAGTGTTTTTTTTTCCTTAGTGTATACAGATGTGTGCACCTGGCTGCGTGAAAAGGACAGATAACTTGGTGGCAAGTAGTGTGTTAATTTTGGGAAAAAGCCTAAGAACTTTTTCAAAGACCAATGGTGGTGTTGTCCCCAAAAAGAAAAGAGGCAGGAGCATTAGATACCACCATGGCTTTGTTATGTACTGAAAATAATATGGCTTCTGTAACTGTGAGATGAAACCAAGGAAACAGAAATAGGGAAAAATATGGGGCTTTAAGAGGAAAGGAGTAATTGATCATTATTCTAAACAAAGATTATGTGAATTGGATGATATTTTGAATGTTAAAATAGGATCTCAGTTTTCAACAGAGCATACACAACATTCATAGCAGTGGTAGTTGGGAAACACTGCAGCCTGGAAGTGTCTCCAAATAAAACATTAATTATATTTAAAAATAAGGTCATAGCATTATCTCTTCTCTACTTTAAGTAGAGGAAAAACCCTTTTCACTTAGATCCTTTTCTTCCAGCCAGGCCAAGTCAAGTAGACTCAAGTAAACATTGTGTGTCTATTGCAGAACTAAATTATAGTACATAGTCTATATAGTTTATATATAAATTGTACACCATATAGTGAGGTGAGTGTAACAGTTAAAATTAAAAACTGCTGAAACCTCTTAGGTCCTTGTCAAATAGCTCACTCAAATAGTGTTCTGTTCGTTACATAGAAAACACATAACAATGCAACAGAAACACTTTGTTTGCATTTGTTCAGGCTCATCAGTACAATTAATTTTTGGCATAGCTACCCATGAGTGACAATCCCAACTGCACACTCATAAAATCTGTGTGCCAGACCATGTCATCAGCTACTCTTTCTGAAATGCTCATGTAAACCAGTAGCTCTTCTAAAGGACAGAAATGTGGCAAATTTGAAGGGTGCTTACTGGTAGAACGCAATAGTCATGGTTTTATGGACACAGGCGGAACTCACTGCTTAGCTTTGAAGACAGCAATTAATTTTACAGTGGTCTCTCCTAGTTTGCTTTTTCCAAAAGTATCTGAGTGATTCAGAAATACCACTGAAATATATTCAGATGACTCCAGCAAGGTAAACAGAGTCATTATCCTGATTTGTAAATGAGGAACTGAGCTGCTGAGAGGATTAGATCAGAAGCGCCTACTTTGTGTCTTCCACTTGGAGCTGATTTTAGTACCTGCTGAACAGTTAAGAGCTCTGATCTCCTTGTGTTCAGTTGCAGCTGTGAGTGCAGGTGTTACATGGGTATGTAAAACTCAGTGTGAGTAGTAGAGAAGAGTATGTGCATCCTTTTGTACAGATATGCAGTGCCTTTGGCCTATCCATTGCTCAAAGCTGTTGTCAGAGCAGAAAAGGTGCTGCAGGATTCTGAAGGTTGTCACTGATCTCTGTGAAGGTACTGACATAATCTGTAAAATCTGAAATATTAGGAAATTATTTTAATATTTATAAAAATACAATATGCATGTGTGTAGAGAGTTATAAAAATATTATAAAATTCACAGCATTGTCTATAACAAAGTGGAAAAAAAGATATTTTTCATTCTTAGCCTCTGAAGTAAACAGCATCTGGTGCTGACAATAAGCTAAAAGACTGAATACCTGAGTTCAGTTCTGAGAGAACAGGTTGTCTTTTTTCTGTGATAGATAGATGGTTTGTTTTGATGGTTTGCCTATGAAGTCATCACTCCTATTAGCATTTACTTTAATAGGATTTTGGTTACAAAAAGATGTGATATATTACTTTCTTCTCCATTTTTAAGTTCATACTCACAAAAGATGAAGAGAGGCAAAATGAAGCGCATTAAGCATGGTGTTGCCAAGGCAACAAGTACTCGAGCCTCCAAAGTGAAGTGTGACTGAAATGCCTATGATGCCATTGCATAGGGACATGTGGTCTCCTACACTTAGGACTAAAATCAACTCCATTTAAAATGAAATTGAATTATAAGCTCTACTCTTAATACCTGTGAGTATTAAGACAATTTAGTCTCCAGACAGCAGACCATGGAAAGAGGAATTGATTTCAGATATACTGGCAAATATTATACTCAGCTGTGGACAAATGTTTAAACTAAGTTTTAAGATATTCTGAGAAAGATAGTGCCTCTTGTGTTTTGATTTGGCTCGGGAAAGCTAGTTCTGGACAAATATTCATAACAACTAGGAAAAGGAAATTTTCTCTGAACTGAGGATTCAGGAAATGAACATTTTGTTCAGTAATAATTAGAAACACAGAACCATTTAGATTGCAAAAGATCTTTAAGGTCATTGAATGAAACCATAGGCTATGAAAATATCAGAGTTCCCAGGTGAATGTTATCTTTTCTGATTTCTCTCCACAAGGTTTTCTGCAGTCAGTGCTGCTTCAGAGCTGATTTATAGAATGGTTGTTACAATCACTGTGGGCTATGTGAGGCTTCCCTGTCTATTCTGAAGTATGGTTTCATCACAGTTGATATTTGGGGTTTGGCTTCTTTTTTCACTCTTCACTAAGAAATTGTAATAACACTTATTATTAAGATAAATAGTTAAAACTGAAAATATCACTCACATCTAACGTTACCTACCCAAAGTCTTAAAAATCATTATATAGGCTGAGAAAAAGTTACATTTATTTTCCTTTCCAACAATCTAAATGCTTTCTATTTAGGCTTCATTTTTTTTTCCAGTCTCTTCAGACAAATTAACAAATAAATTGAGAGCTTGACAGAATCATGTGACTCCAGAACCTGAGGATTTAAAGCTCTAATGAAATGCTGGGCAGTTTCAGCTAAATTCCTAGCTTCATAGCAATGGGCCAGTCTTCATCTTGCTGTTCACTAAGACAGATCTTGACTGGACCTTGTTCCATCACGAGAGATCCAGCTGCAAGTGTTTCACTAACAGTGAGTAGTGGAATCATTAGATTCCACTCAGAGCAAGGATTATAAAGTTCTAGACTGAATGGAACCCTGTCCAAATCTCAGGAAATAAACAATGAGCACATGCAAAATATCTGACTCCCTAATTTTTTTATCAAGTTTTATGAAATTAAAGGCTTGGAGAGGTCTACATGTAAAGTGGGTTTTTAAACTCTCTTCACACAAATCAAACCTTAGCAAGTGTTTTAGTCAAATTTATGTGTAAAATGTGCAAAAGCGGTTACTTTTTAAAGAATTTCTTCTCTAAATTGACTGAGAAAAGAAGGAAAAAGGACAGGAAAATTTCCAGACTAGCATTCATTTATGAACCATAATTGATAAGTAACAATCAGAATTGGTTTGGGACTGATTTTTTCACTAAAAGATCAATTCAGTCATTATTTGCTGTCATCTAGAATATTAGTTTCTAAACCCTTCAGTAGCTGGGAAAGAATCACAGAATCAGTAGGTTGGAAGAAACCTTCAAGATCATCAAGTCCAACCCAGCCCCAACACCTCAACTAAACCAGGGCACCAAGTGCCACATCCAATTTTGCCTTGAACACATTCAGGGATGGTGACTCCACCACCTCCCCAGGGAGACCATTTCAGTACTTTATCACTCTTTCCATAAAAAACTTTTTCCTCATATCCAACCTATATCTCCCTTGGTGCAGCTTAAGACTGTGTCCTCTCGTTCTGTCAGTTGCTGCCTGGTGAAAGAGACCAACTCCATCTGACTACAACCACCCTTCAGGAAGCTGTAGAGAGTGATAAGGTCACCTCTGAGTCTCCTTTGCTCCAGGCTAAACAGCCCTAGTTCCCTCAGCTGTTCCTCACAGGGCTTGTGCTCCAAGCCCCTCACCAACTTTATTGCCCTCCTCTGGATGTGCTCAAGCACCTCAACATCCTTCCCAAACTGAGGGGCCAGACCTGGACACAGCACTCAAGGTGTGGCCTCACTAGTGCCAAGTACAGGGGAAGAATGATCTCCCTGCTCCTGCTGGCCACACCATTCCTGATATAGCCAGGATGCTGTTGACCCTCTTGGCCACCAGGGCGCACTGCTGGCTCATGTTCAGCCAGCTGTCACCAGTACCCCCTGGTCCCTTTCTGCCTGAGCACTGTCCAACCACATTGTCCCCAGCCTATAATGCTGCAGGGGGTTATTGTGGGCAAAATGCAGGACTCAGCACTTGGACTTATTAAACTTCATCCTGTTAGACTCTGCCCATCCATTCAACTGTTCCAGGTCTCTCTGCAGAGCCCTCCCACCTTCCAACAGATCCATACACACGCCCAGCTTAGTGTGTCATCTGCAAACTTACTAATGAAAGACTCAATACCCTCATCTAGATCATCAAAGATATTAAAGAGGACTGGCCCCAGCACAGACCCCTGAGGGACACCACTGGTGACTGGCCCCAGCTGGATGCAGCACCGCTCACCACCACTCTCTGTGCCCGGCCATCCAGTTCCTAACCAAGTGAAGAGTGCTCCTATCCAAGCCGTGGGCTGCCAGCTTTTCCAGGAGTATGCTGTGGGAGACAGTGTCAAAGACCTTGTCAGGTAGACAACATCCACAGCCTTTCCTGCATCCACCAGGCAGGTGACCTGGTCATAAAAGTAGACCAGTTGTCCTGAGGACAAGCTGTCTTCCCCCTAAAGACTGAGGCAAAGAATGTGTTAAGCACTTCTGCCTTTTCCCCATCTGCAGGTACTAAGATCACTCCTGCATCCAGTGGAGAACAAAAGGTTGCTCTTACCCATCCTTTTGCTATAAATATATTTGTAAAAAAAAAATTTATTATCCTTCACAAAAGTTGCCAAATGAAGTTCTAACTGAGCTATGGACTCTAATTTTTTTCCTACATGCCCTAGTAACCTTCTTGAATACTTCTTGAGAGACCTGACCCTCCTCCCAAAGATGATACATCTTTTTATTCTTGAGTTCCTTTGAAACCTCATTGCCCATCCAGGCTGGACGTTTGCCTGGTCAACTCATCTTTCAGCACACAGGGACAGTCTGTTCCTGTGCCCTCAGGATCTCTGTTTGGAAGCATGTCCACCTTTCCTGGACTCCCTTGTTTTTAAGAGCTGCTTCCCAAGCAACTCTCCAAATAAGTCTCCTAAACAGGCCAAAGTCTGCCCTCCAGAAATCCAATGTAAAATTCTTATTGATGTTCCCTCTCATTTCACCAAATATTGAGAACTCTACAATTTCATGGTTGCTATGACCCAGGAAGAGGGGATCTTTAAAGAGAAAGCAGAACAGATAGAAATTATATTCTCTTATTTACACAAAGAACTCACAGACTAATAACTACATATTAAACCACAGCTTCTTTGCAACATTATTAGTAGAATTCAGTTTAGCATGGGTGGATGTGCTGAGAGGAAGAGTCTTCATAGTGGCAGACACCTTTTTAGACAACCATGTTGATATTATGCTTTGGATTTTGAACAAAATCTGTGTTTAAAAATATTTTTAGGTATAAAAAAATATGTGCCTGTGTCTAATATACTTTTGTATGTATATTGGTAGATATAAGGGTATCTAGTTTCTCTACATACATCCAATTCCAGCATCATCTGTTCTAGAGGAGGTTATGTTTGCTTATACAAATATTATATTTGCTTATACAATAGCCCAAATATTCTATCTCAAGTTTTTTTTTTTTTCCCCCAGGAAATAATTTTGCTCTCAGTGCTTTATGGTGGAGAATACTCAGTGTGTTTGGAGTGGGAAAAACATTCTTTGTTGGACCTTACATATGGGCTGTTTGTTTTGTGGAAGAAACTCTTTCATCGATAATACTTTCTAGTGGCCATGTAGATATTTGGTATAAACAATAATAGTTACTCAAAATTTTGAAGTTCAAACACATCAACACTGTGATAATATGTAATAATTTGAGTGTAATTCTTTCTAGGAATAAATACCTTATTTATAATAACTAGACCAGATAGAATTTTGTGTTATAAACTGAACAGTTATTTTCCACTGAGAACCACTTTGGCTACTCTTTGGAAAATTTTGTACAATCCTTTGAATTTTTAAACTGAACTCAGTGGTTTAACCCTAATCTGCTCTAGGAAACTAAGGAGCCAAAAGGGGATTAACTACCTTACTTTAATGGCACTCCTTCCTGCCTCTGATTTGTTCCTAGCTAGCACATAGAGTCTATGGGTGCTATGCCCCAAATCAGAGTTGATTGCAATAGTCAAGGAGATACTCCTGCTTTTCTTGAGGGGAAACTGCTTAAAGGAGCAGTTTTCTCCAATAATTTGTTTACCAGGCTTCATCCTATTCCATAAAACTGTGTTTAAAATTTAGCTCACTATTGTACTTATCTGTTAGCATTAAAAAACAGGATACCTTTTCATCTTTCTTAGCAGTCATCTCTGGACATTATCATCGGAAAAGGGGAAAACTTGATTTTTGCTTTACCAGATATAATAGTCCTGGCAATATATGGTATAAATACATAAACCTCAGCAGTAGTACTTTTAAATAGGTATTTCACTAGCAATTAAAAACCAAAAAGCATTCCCCACCAAATAAATGAAAATAAGACATACACAGGTGGCAATAAAGCTTCTTTCCACACTAGAGTAATTGACAATTTGTGGGAATTTTTTTCCGGTGTGAAGCCTTCAAGACAGGCAATTCCTTGGCGGATTGCAGGAGCATGCAGTACAGATGTAGGGGAAAGCCAGGTGTCACTCAGGAAGGGATCGTGTTGGTATGATTGACACATAAAGCACATTTTTTTGCCATTCCAATGTGTGCCTTCTCATGGAGGGATATCTCTGAGACCCACCATTGGAGTATACCCTTTCTGTTGTCATTTGTGGGATTTTATTTTAATGAAAGCAATCGGTCTTGTGTGCAAATTCCAGCCTTTGCTGTTTGATATGCACCGAAATCCAATCAGATGCTTAATTAGATCTTAACATGAGTTCCAAACAGCTGGCTAATTCCCTTGTTTCTGATTAAAGAGATTACAAAAATAAAATTTAACATTGCATTTACATACAGCTCTAAAAGGAAACACTTACCCGTAAGTTTTAGTCATTTAGGAAATTCATGTCTATTCAATGCTAGGGATCAAAGATTTTAGCACGATGAATTGCAAGGTGGCAAGAGATTAAAAAAAATGAAGAAGAACTGGAAAATGGAATTTGTCAAATGTTCTGCTTGTTGATTATGGCAGGATTTAACTTGAAGGTGTGACTCCATAGATATATGCAGGAAGTATTTTGTTTCATTCTTCTTTGTGAAAACAGGGAAATTAAGTTTGTTCACTAAACCATCACTTCCCATGAGCTCAGAAGATTACTTTTCAAACGGGCCTGTTCTAAGCACGTGCACTAATTTGTTTAAAGTTGATTTATTAACTGTCAGAAAATAAGGTAGCATTTCATTTGTTTTCTGTCTAGTTTAATCTTTGAGTGGTTTATTTTTTAATAATTTTAAATTCCATTTTTAATCAGAAGTATAGTTATTCTAATGTCAAAGAGAGTCTTTGACATTTACCTATGTCTTTAGGAGTAATAATATAAAACTTCTCTGCCACAATAACAGATAAACTCCTTTTAGTTGGAATTGTTATATCAGTGTATGCACCAGCGGTGAAGCAGTTTAGATAACTGAGATGAGATAGTAGAAAATAGATTCCTAATGTTGTCATTTAGGACTAATTGAGATTCATTTAAACACATTAAAAGGGCTATTGTTGTACACAGAGAATTCATATGGGTAGCTTTCTGTGATGTTTAAGTAAGAAATGTGTTGATTATGTAGAAATGGAAATCATGGGAGCAATGGAAAGTGGTAAGCAGCTAAATGAACTGTGTGCATGATTTGCTGACACATGGGTGTGAAGAAATATCTCCCTTTTCTGGAAATAATAACTGAGAATTTGGAGAGCTTCTGGGACTATTGACACTTAAAAAAATCAAATAGAACACATTCAAATCTGCTAAAAAAAAAAAGGCTGGAGTATAAAATGAACAAGAGGCTATTAAAAATATGTGAGTTTTTCTTATTCAGAGGAGTGGTCAGTGACAGATATTGCACCCACATTTTATAGAGGTCTGTGTTTGAACCAAAGGGCTGCAGGCCTCCAAATGTCAGCCTCAGCTATTAATGCAAGGGAAAACCTGGGAAACAGCTACATGACAATCCTCAGCAGAAAAGGCTGTGTGAAAAAGAACAACTCTCCCTTCTTGATCTGTTGAATCTTTACAAACACATTAATAAATGAGAATATTAAGAAGATCATAATTGGCATTTTGTTTAGACTCCATCGAGACTTTGAAGAGATCTTTCACAACACTTAACAAAAACATTGAATAGTCATGGGATGCAAGCTGTAAGTGTTGTGTTGGATCAGAACAAAAACTGACTTAGATGCAGAAGATGAAAACTGAGAACAAATGACCAGATTTTGCTGTCGACCCCCTGCACTCCCCATAAACAAGCACACTAAATGAACAGAGAGACTTATTTTAGGGCTTCTGAATTATCCCATGCAATGTACCAGATAAGGCTAAAGGGCCAAGTTGGGATTTTTATGACCAGCACCTTAGAGAAGAACAACTGTTGCAAAATGGTATTTCCCCTCACATGCAGATTAGGGAATCTCAGGTGAATGCTTGTACTGCATAATGGTGTTTAATAGTCCTTAAAGGCTTTTACTTACACTAAGTGATCAGACCACACTGGATAGCATTAGTGTCAAGAGTCCACTTCTCTCTGACCAGCTTTTTCTTTTATATTCCCACGTGAAGGGTTAGATATTAAGTATCATATTTACTTATTTGACATTACCTGGTGTGGCTTGGGATTTTGATTTAGTACAGTACTGCAGTAGTATTATTAATCAAATATAAATAGACTTCACATTTGAAATGCACAGCTAATGTAAATCCCAGTAAAATGGCTGGGTGTTCCTAGCAGCTGGGAAGGAGAATATGGGCTCAAACCATCACAAACCCTTTGCTCTCTTCTAGGTTGTACTAGTTGTTCACATCTGTAATCTGTGTTGGGCTCCTTTTGTCAACCTGCACCTCTTCAGCTGATGTAGCCTAAAAGCTGCCCTCCAGACCCTTCTGTGTTGAGGGCAGCTCAGCTTTCATTGCATCAGGAGTGGGCAATCCTACATCCTATCACAAGTGCCACTAATGTAAAGCCCATGTTAAACCTCCTCAGAACTGTCTGCCATTGCAGGGAATTGCAGTCAAATTTTTTGGTTTTGGTGTTCCCAACATTTTGTGGCAAGGAGGGCTGTAATTTAAGCAATGAAATGAGTTTATGAAACATAGTTTAATTGTGTTGGTTATTAGGAAATAAAAGTTGAAAGGCATTAAAAGGAAAATATGCAGGAAATTATTTCAAAATTAATCAACAGCATCAAATAAATGGCCAAGTCTCAGAATCAAAACCACATGAAAAATCCTAGGATGCCTTATCCCCCCTCATGCAAACTCTGCTGTCTGTCTCCTGTTGCTCTTTCCTGTATGTTGTTGCTCTTTCCTCTATTATTTCTATTTGTGCTATACACTACTTTTGATTTGTATGTAGTACCCAAGATGTGGACTTACTGTGGTTTTCTACTGTGGCATAATAATGCTAAGCACTGGATCCAGATGGAGCCCAAGCCACCTGCTGTATTTTGTTCCGCTGCCAGTGAGAACTGAGAGAGGAAAAACCAGAGGGGATCTCCAACACAGTGTTCTGTGCAAAATCCCTCCCTGGCTGATCCATACAGTGCTGTAAAAGCAGCAAACTGTCACTGTGCGCATCTCATGATACCTTGTTTTGCTTTCTGATTCTTATATGCATCACTTCATAGCCCAGCCAAGACCATAGATTTTAATTTCCATTTCACCGTACTCAGATTGCTTTGAGTACCCTAACAAGAAATAATGAAGGAGAGCAGAACGTGAAGGCTTTATGGCTTTTATTTGTGAACAAGCAAACAAGCAAGGTGATACAGAAGCTGACATAATCTGTCTGCAAGAAATTAGAGAAACTTGCTCCAAGTAATCATAAATTTATGTGTTTACCACAATATCATTTATTTTCTTCTTTATTGTCTAAAGAAATCATGGGTAGTGAATGTTTCCCTGGACAAGACTTGTTAAATACCTCGTCGGTGATCAATGGGAAGACAGTTTAAGCTATTTAAAGATTTATGCTACTGAGTGGAGGTTTAGAATTATCAGTGAGAGACCAGGCTGACTGTGAGCTCTCAGTATGTGCTCTGAGCCATGAAATGCTACTTGAATTCTGCTGCTGGCCACCAAGCATGATGTTCTTATTTCAGGATAGCACAGACTCTCTACTAGAGTAAGAGTAGGAGGGAGATACGCATCTCTCTAGAGACAGCTGCGGGGTGTGCAGGCCATGTAGTGTCTCAAAATGCTGAGAAAGTCAACAGGTCTGTTGGACTCTGCTAATCACTTGCATTATATGAAATCATATGATTTCATAAGGTCCTACTTTTTCTTTTTGTCATATTATATATACAGCTCCATGCATGCTACAGGAGTCTGTTGATTCCTGGCTGAGCCCCAAAAGTGCCTTGACTCATTCTGCTTGATTCATTCTCTTGTGACTGATACATTTTTTCACTTTTTTTTGCTTCTTTGATTTACTCTTGCCCCTTTTCTCCACACACATGATATCTTGACTACTTTTTTGATGGAACAGCTTGTGCAAGATCAGAAAAAGAACGTTTATAATGTATTTGGAAGGTTCACTCTTGAGCTTTCTTTCATTTTAGACTCTCTTGCAAGATGATGAGTGAGATGTATCATCTTTATAAAATAAGTGCAGCATTTTAGACTAATTGTATACATTCAGCAGAAGCATATTAGCTTAATGGAAGTGCAGTGCTTCAATAAAGTCTATGATGATATTAATAATAATAATCTTGAATTGGTCTATTCCATAATAAAATGCTCAAAGCAGATTGTGACGCTTATTATTGGAGTAGAGGCCAGCAATTTGTGGGATTTGAGGAACCAGTTGGACATTCCAATAGACCAAGAGTGTTCCAACTCTGAAAAAAAGAGCTTTTCTTATCTGTATCTGATTTCTGGCTGCTACAATGTATCTTAAGTAGGAATGAAAAATTATTTTTGATTCATACTTGTGGTACATTTATTCAGTCTTAGTTTAAAATTCTATTTTACTGGTGCTGATCTGTAGCAAGAGTGTTAACTGTGTTAGGACTCCAAGGTCACCATAGAGAATTTATCTTCATGGTTTGTTGGTTTCTTTCCTAGAATATTAGTTCTCGTGTGAAGGTTTAATAATCAAAAAAGCAGCACTTGGGGACCTGTATTCACTATGGTGGAAAGATTTCCAAATGTCTTTAAAGCTGCATTTTTTGTCTTTCATTGCTGCTTTAGACAATGGAGCATTGTTGGTTTGTTCTGTACTCTTATTCCATTCTAGGAATATCTTTTAATACGTTACTGTGTACAAAAACTACCATAGTGAACATTCATTGTTAGTAGAATGCAACAGCTAATAATAAGTATGTAATTGTCAATTCTGTGGAAAATTATTTGGGGGAAAAAACCCACTAATCACAGACAGCCCTTAATGCCTAATTAGCAGAGTCTTCAACTACCTTCCCTATGATGAAGCATTTCTCTGCATATTTTTTATTTTAATGCTGGGCCTACACGTGCCATTTAAAGTATCAGATAAAAATCATTAGAACTTTTTGTTGTTGTTGTTGTTGTTGTTTTTGTTTTTTTTTTTTTTTTTTTTTTTTTGTGAGGAAATGCATCAGACCAGGTTGGGCCATAACTAATGTTGTAGTGTCATTCTCGCTGCTGTAGCATTTCCATTGTGAGTCTGTTTTTTTGAACAATTCTTAAAAGTCAAAAAAGGACATGTTTTAATAGTTGTCCTACTGGAAATAGGGCAACATTGTGCATATATGGGGATTAATTATTTTGTCATGTTTCATTAAAACTGCATAGTTATTTATTTTATATATAAAACTAGATTTATAAGAATAGGACAATTTCTTTGCTGCACTGTCAAATAAATTAATTGCTTACATGTCTGCTCTAACTAGAATTATCCTCTTTCAAAATACTTTCTTTTCAGTCTTGGACACTTGGTTTCTGTAAATGAAACAGCTTTCCAAATCTCATGGTTTCAGTGGGCTAGCATTGTAGTGTTTACATGGTATTAAAAATTCATTGCTTTAAAGGGGAAAACATCATAATTTACTGAAGTATCTGACAATGGATTAATTGAACACACGTTTCTTTCTAAGTGAGCAAGTACCTTGAAAATCACCCCAAAACCGAGCCCAAATAAAAAAATTAAATTAAAAATTGAATTTAGAGGCTTATATTAAAAACATTCTATAACATCTTTTGATTTTTAAGTTTTTAAATGAAATTAGATTATTTTGGATCTGACCTTGCAGAGGCATAATCCCAGAATGGGTCAGGCTGGAAGAGACCACAGTGTATCAGCTGGTCCCATCTCCCTGCTCAGGCAGGACCATCCCAGAGCACATGGCATGGGGTTGCATCCAGATGGTTCCTGGAAATCTCCAGTGAGGGAGACTCCACACCCTCTCTGGGCAGCCTGTTCTTGTGCTCAGTCACTGCAGAGCAAAGAAACTCTTCCTCATATCCAGGTTGTTGAATGGGTGAATAAGAAAGAAGGAAATGATAGTGGTCAATAATGCTAATTGTGAATATATGAGCAGAGGTTGTACCTTCATTTTTTTCTGGGGAAATTGTACTGGCTTTAGGAGCACTGTTGTTGGTACCTTTGTGACCTTCAGCATTCAAGAGATTTGAAATGGAACCTGAATATAGTAAAAATGAGCAAACTTTCAAAACTGTTCCACATCCATGTAATTCTGATAGCTTAGTTTAGAATAATTACATTGACTGTATTTTCATTTTAGAATTGCAGCAGTGTACCACAGATGCTGCATCAAGGCAGTGACACAGCCCATTATTTGATGGGCCTACATATTTACTTAGTTTTTAAGACAACATAAAATTGAAAGGATGAAAACATATGGCACATAATTGTACTTAATTGTGGAATTTAGCTTGAAATGCAAACTGCTGCATTCATAATCTGCTTCCTCTGAAGACCACTGCTTAGGCCCCAGTCAGATAAGGGTCATGTGTGGAAGACAAGGAGGCAAATCTCATGCAGCATATCATCACATCAGAGAGTTGATAAGTAGCCAAGAAGGCTGGAGTGCTGCCAGCCGGCCTATATTTCATTTCTGTATCATTTATACTGCTGGCTGTGATGCATGGTACTATATTTTCATCCTGTTTCCTATACTTAAACGAGTTCATTGGGAGGGTGGGGAGAAATCACAGTACTTCTGCTTTAGAGAGTGTGTATTACAATTACTATGAAGCATAAATTTGAAAATGGTTTAATGTAGAAAGGACCCTTCCCTCCTTATGCCCACAGAAGACTCAGAGCAAGTTCACCAAAAGGCCTGGGGAGAGCTGTGAAGTCTTAAGTCAGAATGAAGTCCTCACTCTGCAGTTTTAGCAATTTTTGCTACAGCCTTCACTGTTTACCCAGCCCAACCTATTCTGCCTTCTAGTGATGACCTTTCTGTCTGGAGGGTCATGTAAACTCTCTTAGGCGATGTCTGGGCTGATCCTTTGTGTGTGTGTGTGAATTTTAATGGCATTTTACATTAAGGCTAGAATAAATACCAACAGGGTATTTTGCCAAGGGCTTGGTCAGCAGTCTTCAAAACTGACAGAATTAAATTAGAAAGAGCAAGGGAAATGCCTTGATGTGCAAGAATAAGAAATATGAAAGATTAAGAAGAGCTGAGAAGTGTTTGTAGTATCACTTGGAGTAGAGGTTCTAGGGAGTACAAATCAGGATTGAAAAAAAATCCACCATTTTTTGCAAAATATCTATTTTCAAAACTTTCTGCCTAGAAAAGATGTAAGCGAGATAAGCATTATTTGTATCAGCATAAAGCCATTAACGTGAACATTACGATGCATTTATCACATTAACATTTTCATTTGGTAATATTTCAAAAATAACCAACCCTTTATATTGAGATTAAGATATAGGACATAAGATAGCTGCATTTAACATTCTGGAAAGTACTAAATGTCTTGGAAATTAAAGCAGTGCATTCCTTTTAGCAATGTCCTGAAACATGATATATACCAAGAAGTGGAACAGAGTGGTTTCAGGTAGCAAGAAAGGCTGGGGAAAGTAACATTGTGGGCTTTAGCACACATTGCTCTTGACTAATGAATCACTTCCTTGGGTTGGGTTTCTAGTCTAGAAGGTGAAGAAAATAAACACTTCCAAGTCTGCCCTATTAGCTGATGTTTGTGAAGTAGCTGGTGAATGAGGGGATGTAAATGTTAAGTGCCATCACCACAGCAAGTAATCTTCTTGTGATATTTGAATTGCAAGAGAATCTAAACCTTCAGACTTTTCGTGTTAATGAAATCTCAGTTGAGAATATAACATCTTATTACTGAAATAATTAGGACATCTTTAGCACTTAAGGGTCAGGAGGACTATGGACTCATTGACCCTATAGACAGAGATGAAGTATTTTCCACTTCTTTTCTTGCTAAAGACAGATGCAAAACTCATTATCATAAAGTATGATGTATATAGCAAGAGTTATCACTATTTTCATCTCTTAAGCACTAATCTATGCCCAAATCCAGTCTGGTAAACTTTGTTCCATAGATTTTTAGGATGAAATTGTAATTTTTTTTCATGTTTTTATAAATGCACCACAACACTGAGACCTTTATATAGGTCTACAAAGACATCAGAAAGTTTCAAAATTTCAAAAGCTGTAACTGAGAAGCTCGCCTGGTGCAATACAGTAAAATAGCGGTGCCTTTGTGCCACTTGTCTTTTTTTTTTTTGCTTGCTAAACTCATGCAGGAAGGATGCAAGAAAGATTGCAAATTATCTCCTTTAATAATGAGAAAAATATCTTCCATTAAGCTTTTCTATCATGTTCAGAATTCTCTCCAGTTTTACTTTCCTGAAGAGGCATTCAGTGTCGCAAGTAGTCGATGTAGTCATCAGACTGAAATGGCTTTTTCTTGTCTTGTGGTCTTCTCTTTAAATATTCCAGAAGTCTGACTTGAATAATTATTATTTCCAGATTGTTAGAAACATGGTTATACTGCTTCCTAGTGGGGAATGAAAGAATATCTTGTTCTCACTTGAAACTTTTTCATCATTATGCTTGTGTATTTTTTTGTTTTGTTTTATTTTTTAATTCTTTGTCACAATACCAGAGTATTTAGAGCTCTACCCTTTTCTATTGTGTGGTTTTATATCAGTGAAGATTGACTTCAGTGAATTTGTCCTAGCTGACAGCAGTATGTCTTAGAGAACATAAAAGCAGAATGCCTTGCTGTTTTACAAGGGGTCTTTACTGCAGGCTACAGCATGTTGTTTACAATCCAAGACAATAAATCACCCAGGCTAGTGGCTGTAATCTCCCCTGGAGATGGTCAAGCAAAATATTCTTTTTCCTTACCTCTGCTGTGACTTATCTCTGTTGTATAGCACCAGACATTTCTAAGAATATGTTTTCTAGGGAGGTAGAGAAAATGTAAGTAACCCAGAAAATGTGGAGAGCCATTAAAAACAGTTTGACAGAGAGAAATATCTGTCAATGAGAGAGATGATTGCTTTTTGAAGCATTCGTTGGGAAAGAAGTGCTGCTGTGCACTCACCTCTCCAGGAGAACAAAGCTGTGAGCAACTTCAACACATTTAGTGGTGTTTGTGTGGTGCTACAGATGTTGGGCTGACTCAAGAGATCTGCTGACAGCTCTGGCTCCTGCCATCAATTTCTTGCAAACTGTTGGGAATGTACCACCCAGCACCACAGTTCAGCACTGGCAAAAGGTCAGTGTTATTTATATTAAAAATATATTTATATTAATTGTATGTTTAGTTATATTATAGTTATATTTCTATCTGTCTCTGCTGTCTCTGTTTTTGACTGCCATTATTTATGTTCAACCAGTGCTTGAAGAGTCCCACTAATTTTTAGTGAAATTGTGGAAGCAATGAGGTGCTAATGAGTGTGTGAGTGGTGGGGCTGCACTTCAGAACAGATTCATGCAGTCTGTTTAAAAAACACATGGAGCTGGAGGTCCCAGTGTCCAGGTCTGGGAACAAGACTCAGTAGTTCAGCAGTAAAAATTCTTCCTCGTGTCCTTGCAAGGAGCATACTTTGTTTCTGCCTTCACATGATGTTTTTCACCTAGAATCCCAACTCTGCTCTGAATCAAAGTGAGAAAAATGTTAGCAGAGTCCACATTTTCATGTTTGGGTTATTTTTAATTTTTTTTAAAAGTAGTTCCAATTCTCTAAAACTAGTTTCCACTTTCAGCTGGTCTTCTTCCAAACTCCATAGCTCATGAACCTACCTAACATCGTAATGTATCAATTAAGATGGCAAAAAATGGAATTGATACTATCTCAGAATAGCTATGATCCCTTCTTATACTCATAATAAGGGCTGAATTATATGTTATTCACAATCATATTTTTTGTCAGACATGCTTATTTATAGATTCATTGTAGTGAGACAGCTGATAAAATATAGTATGCCTAATAAACAAAAATGGAATTTGTTCTCAGTATGTGAAGATTTTCCCTATATGTGCTGCTGTTTATAAGGATTATATATATATGACACCCCTGTTCATTAGAATTAAAGCATACCCCTTTGTATTTAGACAGCAATGTACACAGAAGTAGTGCTACCTAACCTTTAGAATTTCTGAAAATTTATTCAATCCAGGGTGCATCTAATTTTACCCATTTGGTTGCTAGGGTTCAAAATAACTGAGTGCTTGGGCATTTATGGGACTTTGTCCCTCAAAGGGGTTGCAGGAGCCATATTCTGGTGCTCTAGGTGTGCCAGCATTCCATGTGAGCTGCTCTTGTCACATTCCCACCTGAGCAACACATCCCTGCCTGCAGAGATTTGGCTTTTCCCCCATTCTGTTTTGGTGCTTTGTGCCTGCCCCAAGCCCAGCCCTGCTCATGAGTTTAAGCCTTTGCTCATTGAGAGCAGCACAGGAGAAAAATGACCATTTGGATCCCCCTGTCAGACTCTAATGTACAAGGTTTTCCAGGGGTGGTTGATTTTTATTGTGTTGATTTGTAGGGACTGTTCTAGAAGTTTAAGTGAGCCTGAATTTTTTTACAAAACTGAAGGCTGTAGGCAGTTTTTGTAACGACTGGTGACAAGGTGTTTCTTTTCAAAATAAAGCAGCAAAGCTCCTGTAAATGACTAGCAGGATCGTTTCTTTCTTTTAAATCAGAAACAGCTATCAGCTTTCAATGGTAAATTGCAGCTGAAGTTATTATTTCCATGTTCAGAAAGGCAATATTAAAATCACGTGAACTAAGTAATACACTAACTGATTCTGCTGTGCTTAATCAGCTTAAATATTATTTTACTGTCCAAGAGGTCTTACTTAGTTTAATAAAACTAAAAGCTGTTTCTGTTTATGTTTGCTTTTAGTGAGGATGGCATGTTTTTCCCCATGATTAGAGTGATGTTCTCAGCAGTAATTCTATTTACTCAGGGATTTGTCCTAATCTGAATGAAAATACAAAAAAATATAGGAAAGCCAAGAAAAGCGAATGATTTTGCTTTACTGTCTGAGTAACCAGGGACAGTATAATGCACTAGTTTTACTGATGAAGTATTTTCTCTAAAATCAACAAGTGTAAAAAGGTGTTTCTTTAACTAAATTCTATAATAATCATTGAAATAATTGATGTAGGCTAACATTTCACTGAGCAAAATACACTGAAGCTTAACAAGAAGGTAGAAAAGGCTATCACAAGTCCCATCTCTTTTGATGCCTGAAATCCAAAATTGCCAAGAGCAAATGTGTGTGCAATATATGCACAAGGAAAACTCATCTCCCAAAAACACTCCAGGGGATTTCCCAGCCCAAGGTGGGGAGTGAGTGTTGTCCATTAATTAGTCTAAATGTTTTTGGTATGTAAACTTTTAGCATCATCTCTGTTTTGTGTCAGACACTACAATGGCTTCTTTGGCTTTCGAGAAGAGGGAAGTCCTCCAGAGGGTGTAAATCTGTCACCTGCTGCCACCTACTTTTGCTCCTCTGTGGCTCCTCTGCTATATCTAGAGACGAGTTTTCCTATGCTTGAATAAACTCTTCATAGGTATTACTACTTTTAATCCAGCCAACAGCCTAGAAAGCTGATATTTCTGACAAAGAAAGTGGATGTTGTGCTCAGTGTGAAGGCTCCTGAACTTAGAAGATACATATGTATATATACATGTATAAATTGTCATCAGTGTGCTCCCAGAAGTTTGCACTGATGATGCATGTCAAGGTCATAGTTCATCTGTATGATGAACTCACACACACACTTAAACAGAAAACCTAGTAGCCTTGTTATTTTTTCAAATATATATGTGTGTGTGTATACATATATATATTTAAATATATGTATGTAAATGTGTGTGTGTGTTTGTATATGTGTGTGTTTATATCTTTGTGTCTATATATACACAAATTTATGCATTCTTTTTATTTTAATGCCAACTAAGTAATCATGATGCAGTAGAAAACCTGGCAACTGCTTCAAGAGGCTGGAGTCTGAGGTGAAGAATGAATAGGTTTGTCCTCATGGGGTGAAAAAGAGCCCAAGGTCTGAAACAGATGGGAGCAATGTGAGCTGCTGTGAAATTACCTTCACTGCAGGGTTTGTGCAGTGATCTTGGATGGTAAAGAAAGGGCTGAAAGAGAGCAGTGAGATGGATTTCTGAGTGTATATGTAAGGATGTTTGTACATGAGATGAGACACAGGAAGGCAGAAAAATGGTACAAAAATTGAGCCATCTAAAACCAACTTGACTATGATGATTTTGGGACTCCTTCTCCTTGTAGCATTTTTATGCTAGCTTGACTGATTTCAGTTGATAATCAGCCATTTAATACCAGATAGGAAAAAAAGTAAGACACTAATTTCTTTTATATATTTTTAATTTGACATTTTGAGATTTATGGCTAGAGATGTGAAAACACCTCTTGTTCTGCTTTTAAAGTATATGAAGGGGAAACTTGCAGTGTCTCATTAACCTGAGCAATACCAAACGCCAGGCAAAAAGGCTTGCATAGCTCAGGTGTGAACAAAAACGGAAGGAAATTCCTATTAACTTTCCATGGCATCCTTTTTGCTGAAATACCCTTGTGTAATGCCAAGGCATCTCTGAGGACAAGGAAAACAACTATGAATTACCTGGGGTACAGTCATCTGATTTTCCTTGTGTTCTTTTCTCATTGTTTTGGAGATTGCTCCCATTTCTAAATGTTTGGGCTGCAGAGGGGGAGCTGGGGAAGGAGGAATGGTAGGAACAACAGGCTCCTGGGAAATGTGGGGTATTGCTGCTACAGTGCCATGGGCATAGCTGCCCACGGGACAGGGGAGTTGGCAGGCCAGACATATTCCCACTTCAGTCCATCTGGCCTGAAATTCCTGCTTAATTCCAGTAAAATGATAATTTTAAGAATGAGGCAAAACTGGAACAAAAGAACTGATGAGTAGCATACATAGAGTGAGTTTTTCTCCTCCCTCACTCTCTCCCACTCCTCCTTCTCCCTCCTCTTACCTATCTTTAATCTGTGGTTTACATGCTAGTACAGTGATTCTTAGGAGATGATACAATTTCATCCTCCCAAAGCAGCAATCCTCAGCCTGTCATTCAGCATGAAGCCTGAAACACTATATATGTGATATTACAAGCCTGAAATAATGCAGCATGAATTATATATTTGATTACAAATGGTAGCTAGGCTGCTGCCCAAGCCATTCCCCACGCACATCCCTTCTGTGGTAGTGTCAGAGGCAGCTCTGAGCAGCTGCTCTGCCTTCCCTGGAGCAGCAGCTCAGCAGCCCTTCATGTCCATTTGTTGCCTTAGTTTGGGATATTTCTGTGTACATTCAGAGACCTTGTGAGAGGCTGCACAGCAGAGCTCATTCAAAATATAGAAGACTGAAGCTTCTAAAGTATAGTTCTAGAAGTGGGGAGAAAAATTATGTGGAAGGCTGACAATAGGGGATAATGTGTGTACACATTGCTTGTTTCATGAAGCTGCCCAACATATGTTGGGCTTTAATGGATGCATTGTTGCATGTCTGCAAAACCTTTGGCTGCCACAGCTGACCCCTTCATACAAGAATCAAAGGCAGAGTTGCACTGCAGCCTCAGTGAAATTTGTTGTCCAATCTGCAACTTACTGCCAGTGCTGTCAACAAAAAAAATCACATGTGATGCTGCTCAAGTTCAGCTGGATGTAACTTCTCAGAGAGCCAACACAGGTCTTTTTTCCACTTTACCCAATTACCTAAAATGTGAGGTGCTCCACTGAAGTGATGCAGTGGGATTTGTCATAGACACAGTGGGATATTGTGAACCTGACAGTGAGCAAAATGGTATCTTGATAGTTTTCAGTGGCAATACAACTGAATTGCACCTTGCTTTTATTAATTTGTTTAGGTGAATTTGTCATATTCTTTTAAGCATGAGGGTGAATCAGTTTATGTATTAATCTCTTAATTTCACAGAATAGAATAGTGATGGAAGGGACCTTAAAGATCATCGTGTTTCAAACCCCTGCTGTGGGCAGGAACACCTTCCATTAGACCACATTGTTCAAAGCCCCATCCAGCCTGGCCTTGAACACTTCCAGGGATGAGGCATCCACAGCTTCTCTGGGCAGAGTGTTCCAGTGCTTTGCCACCCTCACAGTTATGAGTTTCCTCCTCATCCCATCTAAACTTACTCTCAGTTTGAAACCATTCCCCCTTGTCCTGTTACTACATGTTCTTATCAAAAATCTCTCTCTTTCTTGTCAACCCCCTTCGGGTACTGGAAGGCCATTCAAATTTAATTTCTGTTAAACTCTTAATTAATTTTATATTGTTTGTAAAAAACAATTTAAAACTTTAGAAAAGAGAGTGTAGAACATCTGTTCATTTCTTTGAGTGTTTTATGTACTTGTATTTTTTATGTGTGCTCTACTGTTAGATTTCTTGACAAGCCTGAAAAGGTAAATCCTTTTCTCTGATCTGTACTTCAGCCTAAATTCTACATTGAGTTCTTGGTCATTTTTAGCTTAGGTATGCAGATAAAGATTTTAAGAGCATTTGGCTTCAAGACCTGACCTTGCAGGTCTGTGGTGCTGCAGAGATCCCAGGACAGTGAACGCTCCTGGCACGGGCAAGTGGGCACAGGAGGGAAGTTCCAGTAGGCTGCCCAAGTGACACCTCTGGCTTTTCTTTTTCAGGGAATGTAAACTGTATATGTATAAAAAGGTTAATATATATGGAGGTGATTTTTATGTAACCACAGACAACTTTCATAGGGAGGACCAGGTGAAATGTTTCAACTGGTACCTCTGGAAATGCAGACGAGCTTGAAGACAAGCCTTTTCCGATGCTCAGCTCCAGCCTTGTTCTGCCATCTAGTGTTTAACATAGCCAGTTTCACTTCAACAAAGTGACTTTGAAATATATTTTAGGGAAAAAGGAAGCACTTTAAAAGAAGGTGAAAAAACAGCATGTCTTAGTGTGAAAAAACGTAGCACAGATGGGGAAAGGCTCAATACAAATGGCATTGTTTGCATTCTAAATATAATTGCTCTTGTAGAGAGTAAATTAACAGGTCATCACCTAGGCTAACATTTTTCTCTGGCAGAATTGTAAAGGTTTGTATTAGTCAAACAGTTTTGGATTCTTCTTTGTTTCAACAAGAGCAACTTAATTTTAAGAGTGAATCCAGCTGTTTCTTACCATGTGTCTGTCATTATAAATAGTCACCAGACACTTTGGATAATTACTGCTCAGATCTTTGGGGGGCGGATGGTTCAAACTACTTATTTTACTTATTTTTGATTGTTTGAAATCTGAATAATTTGTTGATTATCTGGGTTCTTAAAGCTAGAAAATTATTGGTTCTCTTTCAGACCATGCAAAGTGCTCTTTATCAGACAAATTACTTCTGCCTAGGGATGGTGTGGAAACTTATTTAACTGGGAGTTATGGTACAAAACTCTGTTGATGGGATCCCTGTTAAACTCTGGAACAAAATGTGTATCAATTAAGTGCATTTTTTAAAACTGTAGTTTGTTTACAGCGAATTTCATCATCTGGTTAGTACAAGGATTCTTGAAGACATCTTCAAATGTTTCACAGCCACTATTTTCCACTACTAACTTCTACTTAAGTGGCTGGTTGCTTTTCTGTGTTGGTTATTCTCAGGTTTTTGGGGGTTTTTTGGGGGTGAGAGGGTGGTGGGGAGGGAGATGGCTATTTGCTTCTTTACAAATGTATCAAATTCTAATAAATACTGTTATGACTGAGGAAAAAAAGAAAGCAAGATAAACATTTTCAGAAATGTGAAATATAGCTCTTGAAGAGCAAGCCTGTGTAATTTGTACAGTTTTATTTCAGTGGTGCTGAGAGGCAAAGAAAATGATGGGAGAAAAATGATTTTTTAAAGAGAGAGAGAGAAAAATTCTAGGGGAAAAATAAAAGGAATACAAAGCTATAAATACACAATTTCAACATTTTATGCTTAATAAGGGTCATATTTCATACTCCTTTCTGTACTTTAATATCAGTAGGCTTACACAGACTTACACTACTTAGCAATTGGCATAAGACCTCTTCATCCCTAAGAAGATTCATCTCCTATTTCAAAATCTGAAATTCTCTCTTCATATGTTGCAATGTTATCAAAATGTGCTGGTAAAATAAGAATGCTTAAAATAATTCCATAAAGTGCCTAAAGACTCTGTAGTTTGATATGGATGATGGATGCTCCATGGTGTCCCTTGTCTTTCTTGTTCAATTTTAACACTATCTCTGATCAGTCTCCCCTAAAAGCATAAGAAAGCTGAAAGGTGATAAAGAAAACATAATTACTAATAGAGATCTGTTGATAGCTCTGACAAACCTATGGATTAGAATATTCTGTTGGCATGTTGAGCAGTGCAGTATGGCACAAATCTCCATGACAAGGAAATTTTGGATCCTATCTCTTCTGTGATACCAAGCTTTCACATTTCCTTCAGATCTGGATCCTTTTTGGTCTTTGTGGTAACTTGAAGAATTAGAGACATAAAAAAATTTTAATGTCTTTCCCTTTCAAAAGGTGAAAAAATTCTCAGAACCTTTAAAATGTCAGTAATGGTACTTGATTTTTCTGTCCTATTTTAAAGAAATTCAAGAAAGTAATACTTGCCTCCTTCTCTTTGTTTTTTTTAACATATTGAATGGTAAGTTTGTGTTTCACACACCTTCTTTGTCCAAGCATATCACCAGCATTCCATCTTCCTTCTCCTTTGGTACATGGAGTGTTTATTCTCAAAAAACTTCACCTACAGCCCCAAAAGCATTAGAGCACAAAAAAGCTCTGAAGAAATTCACCTCTGAATTGTAATCCACAGGCTTTATGTGGTTTGGGGTTTTTTTCCTGCCGTCTGGAAGATGCAATCCTGTCTGCTGCTATTTATGTGTTGTATAAGTATGAAGTTAAAAAAAAAAGAGGCTGCTTTGTTTTGTTTTCTGTCAGAGGTGGCTGGTAAAATTTGCAGCTCATTTTATGTTTGTAGAACAGGGTCTTTGCTCCTATTTGCACCTTCAAATGTGACATTTATTTCTGTTATAAAGCCTTCCATGTTCAACCTTTTCTGTTTTATTTTCTGGTATTAAGCAATTTATGACCAAAGGAAAAAAATCTACTACATAAAAAGAGGGACAGAATGCTCATGTTTGGTGTGTCTGCAAGTTATCTAAGAAAATTGTATTTTGCTGCTGCACAAGGCCCTTATCCTATAAGCCAGGCCCTTTTGAATTTATTCTTGCAATTAGTCAATGGATTTTATCATGGTTCAGATGTCAAAAAATATCCCATACAGCCTGAATTTTGTAACACTCAGCATCCAGTCTTGTCTTTATTCCTTTCACAATAACTTCTCAGCATCTAGTCATATTCCTGTTCTACACAGATAAACAATATTGTTTTTTAAGTCACAATCACACTCCTATTTGGAACTGTCAAGTATGAATACATTACTTATGCATTAGTAAAACCTTTGATGGGTAAGTTTGTTCAACTATGTCTTGAAGTGGCACAACATAGCTTTGTTATTTTTCTAGTGGGCCACAGACAATTTTTACATTTAATATAGAAATTTGCATCTCAAAAAAGCCACTTTGTTTGCCATTCAGTAATCTCAAATCCTTTTTGGCTACCAGTATGCACACCCCAATGTATGTATCTTGATAACTGTCCACATTCACAAAAAAAGTAAAAAAGAAAAATGATTGCATAATTCCAACTAATGGAGAAGTGGAAAAAGACCGAAAAAAGCTACATTTCCATTTCCATCTTACAAAAGGCTTAAAGATGTTATGATGTCTATTTTAATAATGCTAAAATAACAGACTTTCATGCTCTTGCCCAGAGCAGGGGAATATTTTCTCTGTGGGAGAGGGCAAGGGCCCTTCAGTGAGAGTGCACTCCTCACCATTCTTTGGCACGAAGTCAACACACATGTTTGAGCAAATATACAGCCTGTAGTCTGCAGAAAACCTTAAGCAAACATGATGTAACTCTAAATGGGTACAAGATAAAAGAAGGGAGGGAATATTCTGCCTTCGGTTCAGGACAACAGAGTCATTTATCATGAAGCAGCAAACAAAAAAAGGAACTATGCCAACAAGCAAAGCCTGTCTGGCTCAGATTTCTTGCTACCACCTCGTCCAGCACCTGTCTTCAAGTGGCTGCAGATGAGGAAGCTTGTTGACTTTATTTTGCATATTTTCTCTGTCCTTATTGTCACTTTAGCACATCAAATTATGCTGATAATCCAGTAGGGAAAGAAGATCAAAATCATAAGCCAGAGGTATCCATTCTTATTGAGCATGGGAGTGAACATGGAAGAGATGAGGGGGAGAGCAGATAAACACACCAGCAGAGGATGTGACGGGAAGGAAAATGAGAAGGGGAAAAAATGATTTTTTTTTTCTTTCTTGTGCATATATTGCTCTTTAAGAAGGTAAAAGACATCAGAAAAACCTGCTAAAAATTTATATAAAAATATAAAAATTTTATATAAAAATTTCCTAGCATGGTCTAGTCAGTAGTTATTAAGAGCCTTATTTTCCCCCAGTATAATAGTTTTTTTAAAAATATAAATCCAAAGTGCAAATAATTTTACTGTATTTCAATCCTTGCAATGAGTTCATCATCATATTTCAAATGTATTCCACAATTTTAGCTTCACAAGCTCTTTAGCTAATTCAAAACACTCAAACATATTTAATTCCACATTACAGGTATAAAGCTGTAAATGGTAAATAAGCATAACTCTAACTACATTGTTAGGCTATTGGTAAAAATGTATTTTTAAAATCACTTTGCCGTCTTTGGATTCTATTTTGCATTCTCATACGTGGGCAAGAAAATTCAATAAATCTATTTTATTTCCAGAATGAAACAAATACACTTTTCTATTTGACCCTCCAGTTTGTCAGCAATGCATCTACTCAGTTTTAATCTCCTTTATTCTCCATTATCTCAGTATCAGTACTACTAGCTTTTGTAAATGCAGGTGAACCCAGTGGGAAGAAATGATGATGTCTGACTCCAGTTCAGAAGGCTGAATGATTTCTTTATTATAACTATAACATAATACATTAATACACTATTTAAAGGAGATACTAAAACTACAAACCTACTTTTTCTAACGACTATATCTAACTAACCAACAACTTGTGACCCTCTCTAGAGAGTCCAGACACAGGTGGATTGGATTGGCCATCAGGCTCAAACAATCCTCACCAGAATCCAATCAAGCAATCACCCCAGGTAAACAATTCTCCAAACACATTCCACATGGGAAAAAAGAGGAGCTGAAATAGAAATTGTTTTCTCTTTCTTTCCTCTGTGCTCCTCTATGAAAAATCCTGAAAGAAAGAAGAATGTGCCTGCGACAACTGGCACCTTTTTCAATTGTCTTAAACATTTGCAATTTGTTAACATTTGCAAAATGTTAATTAAAAAAAACATTTTGACAAAATGCACAGCTTACAGACAACATTTTCATTTAAATAGGTGTTCTTTCTTTTAAAAGAATGAAATTATCTAAATAATAAAAAACCTTGCAACTTGTTTTCCTAGAAATGTTATTGCTTTCATCAGTACGTGCATGAAATCAAAATATGCTCCTCTTGATAGCAACAAGGATGTTCTCCTGTTGTTAACAACATTTTCTGAAATGCTAGCTCAGCAGATACACGGATCAGTCAGGAAAGATAAAAAATATATTTTGCACTACATTAAATAGTTGGTTTGCTGATACTGCTTTTGATATTATTTGTTCCCTGAAACACTGCCCACAGGTCAGTAATCAGAAATGAGATTCTTTTGATGTTCAGCCCTAACACTGCTGCTAGACATTGCCTTATCTGTGTGAAGGTCAGGTGAATGCTGACTCAGAGTGTCTACTTGGACAAGCAGAATACAGGATGGTTTTTTTCTCCTGCTTGGGAGATCTCTGTGCTGCTTCACCTGGCTGTTGCTGCCTGGAGAACAGGTTTTCTTATTAGCGAATTAAGGTGTAATGTATTTCAATGGTTTTCTTTAAGTATTGAGGCTGTGGTCAAATTAGATAAAATAAGAAGGTTCTGTAAAGCTGTCTCTGCTCAGTGTCTTTATGGGTGTGTCCTTGCATGTGGCCTTGGTTCCAGTTCCCTTGGAGGCTCCAGCTGGGAGCCAGCTCCACACAGTCCCCCAAAAGCTGATTCCCAGTGCCCAGAAGGTGTACAGGCAGCTCTGCTACCTGTTGTAACCACCTGTTTATGACTTATTTGGAATTTCTGTCTTTGAACTGAAACTAGTTCTTCATTAAAGGTAGTGGTCCTATTTTTAGGAAGAAAGAAAATAATTAATCCATCCTTGTCATGTTTCTGCTAACACAGACAATCTGTTAATGGTAGACACAGAAATTAGAAACTTCACAAAAGACATTTTTGGAACAGTACATGTTCCTTTGGAATCAGCATTCCATTGGCTTTTACTCACTGCATGTTGCTCAGTAACAACTGAGGGGAGACCTCACTGCCATGTACAGCTTCCTCAGGAGGCGAAGCAAAGGGGTTGGTACTGATCTCTTCTCTGTTAACCAGTGATGGGACCCAAGGAAACAACAGGGAGCCATGCCAGAGAAAGTTTATGTTGGATATTCGGAAAAGATTATTCTCCCAGAGGATGGTTGGGCACTGGGAAAGGTTTCCCAGGGCAGTGGTCACAGCACAAAGCCTCACAGATTTCAAGAAGGGTTTGTTTCAAGGAAGGGTTGGGCAACACTCTCAGGCACACACTGGGATTCTTGGATCAGGATTTGTGGTTCTTGTTTGTCCATTACAACTCAGGATATTCCATAATTCTGGGAACGTGTAACTTAGGATAATTGAGATATTTTGGCTCCATCCTGACAATGGCTGGTGCAGTTTTGGAAAAAAAAGCAGAAACTTGAAGGGTTGTCCCAACTCCTACCAGCTGCTGTGCCACCCAGTGGGCTGCCTGCCAGCCAAATCTAGGCAGGCACAGGCAGCAGTCTGGCATCCTCTGAGCACAGATGCAGCATTCCTTTGTTCCAAAGGAAAGGGGAGGTGGAGTGTGAACAGGAGTTACTTTTGTGCTACTCATAAACAAGTAATATACATAAAAATGAATAATAATATGTAAAAGTGTGTTAGGATCTAGGTCAGTTTTTCTCATTTGCTTGTTGATGTGGCAGAAACACTCCTGGAGATCCTAGACAAAGAGATTTTTATAAACGAATGCAAGGAAAAAGTGCAGGGATCAAAATGAGATCCAGAGAAATCCCCAGGCAAACCAAAGGAAAATGTTTGTATCTGGTTTTTATGATGTTGTTTCTAAAATACTATAGTGGAACAAACAAATTTATTTTGAATGTTTCTTTGAGCTGTGTCTGTCTTCTGAGATGGAAAATTTCCTCGTAAATTAAGCCCACAAAATTCTGGAGTAAACCCAGTGGTAGTTTTGGCTTTCTTAGTGCTCATTCAGTGTACCAGCAGGTAGATTGTTTGGCTGACCTTTCCCATTTCACTCTTGTACAGATGGCACTAATGGGAAGCCCCATTTTCTTACCCAGGCTGCTGATTTTTATCAACCCTAATGGGCTGGAGCCCTGGGGTGGGTGGAGAGAATGGTAATTTGCAGGCAGCTGGAAAGAGGGGTATTACTTGATTTGCTTCCTTTTTTCATAGTCTATGTTAGCTGACTGTTTTTAGATGATTGTGCACATTCCAACGTCTCTAGATGGTGACAACATTTCACATCAGACGGCGTCTTGTGTAACTCACTCCTTCCACAAGTTTGCCAGAAATAGGTGCCTCATCTAAGTGATTAAAGTGACTCTTAAAGAACAATATTGATTCAGGGCATTTAGGGATTTGGCTCACCCTTTAAAATCCATCAGTCATGAAACCAAGGATAGAAGTCTTGAAATAGAGGCACGAGGCTAGATACATTTATTTTGAAAATTATGATGGAGAATGTAAAACAGGAATTGGGGAGGATGCCAAATCCAATTGGGAAAAACGCTGTGGGGAAAAGAGAAGGATATTAAAAGGCAAGGAGTGAGGCAAAGCAAAAGCCATAAATTTTTCATCATGAGGGATCATTCTAGCAGAGCTGACTCAGGGCTTCTCAACAATGTAGGCAAAAATAAATTTTCCTTTCCCAGCTGCTGTGGAGTAGAGCTTTGACAGAATGCTGGCTGAAGAGCACAGAGAAAATACTTAGCTTTGTGCTGGCCATGCTAATAGCCAGCAAAAGGTATAAGGGTGCCTCCTCATCCTGTGGGTGAAAATTGAAAATGAGAGATGCAGTCTCCCAGCAGAGCCTGCTACCACCACTAGCTCTAACCTTTCCCTTTGACTAGCTCCTGCACTGGTTTCCTGGCCTGTGGCATAGGGTAACAACTCAGCAGTCCCACATCTGTTTTTTCCAAGGACAGGGAGGTCTGGCCTGGGCAAGCTTTTTCCATCCCTTTTAATGCTATCTTGATATGAGTGAATAAAGTAACTGTATTTTACGCAAATAATTTTGTCCATTTAAAATTTACGTTCCAAGGTATGCATAAATAGCTGTCAAGTAGTGGTGAAACCTGCTGTATTTTGGCCAGGATGTCTTCTGCATAATATTGTTCATGTACAATTAATTAATTATTCTGACGTTATTCCCTCAAACTGTGATCATGGCTCCTGTCACCAACTGTGTTCAGTGGTTGTGGAAGAGTTAATGGGACAACAGTGAAGAGCAGAAAATACAGAAACCACAGATATCTGTGAGGAATGACAGAGCTCTATAAATCCCATGATTAAAGAGATGTAACTTTTTGATACTGGGTTATAGATTCATTTTAATCCTTGGTTGTTGCTGGAGGTATTGATTCAGAACCTACTGATTTTAATGAGTTTGTTCAGATTTTGGGCCAAAAGATGATGATATTCCTCATTCTTGTTGTATTCCTGATCAGGTGTGCTTGAAAATCATTGCTTTCATATTCAGTTTTGGGAGAGAAACAGGATTAAATGCTTTAGTATGTTGCAGTTACTCCTTCTTCATATAGGTCTTGTATTAAAGTAATTAAAATCACATTCAATATAACAAAAATTACATTTTGCTTTGCCAAGATGAGCTTTGTGTTGACAGAGTAACAAATAAAACAAGATCTGTAAGTCTTACATTGATTTTGGCTGTAAAGTTGCTACACGTGCACATTCACTATGAAGTGAATTCAGCAGAAAACTGAAGTACCACATAAATTCTATACTAGCTGAAAAGCAAAAAAGAATGCAGTAGGGATAATCTTGTAGCCTCTCAACCCTTCCTAGCCTCACCTGAAATGTGTGAAATGAAGTTATTTCATTTGTTTTCTGGATATCAAAAAAAAAAAAATTATCCATGACAGAAGAATATACGTTTTGAACCTTAATAGTTGGGTTCAAATTTTGGGATAGAAGCAAGATTAAAAAATATCTTGGGGGAATAGTCCTACTTTTAATTAATTCTTTTTAAAGTGCTATAACTCTTGAAGGTAAAATATTTGAAAGCATATTGATTTCTGGAGTAGAGGAAAAAAAAAAAAAAAAAGAAAAGCTATTTTAGAAGCTTTTTGAGACCTCCAGCCTACGGAAGGTCTACTGAACAAGCAGCTTTTTTCACCCACCTTTGTAAAGGCGTATGGCTGCTAATCTAATTTATCAGGATATGAAACATTGATCATGACCCATGAGATGTTTTATTCAACTGAAAGTACTGTGTATACACAGAATGACTTTTATTTGTTCCTCCAAGGGACTGTTAGCAGAGCTTTCTGATAGTCCTTGGGCTAAGTTATGTATTAGTAAAAGAGTCTTGCAGGCAAAACTCCTGTTTCTGCTGTGAGGAAACAAAAGAGAAGCCAGGGATTCTCATACTTAGGATTCTCTATCCACAATGACAACAGCCTTGGATATTGCCTACATTTTTTCCTTGAAGCATTTCACACTAAACACATTTGCCCTTGATTTTCTGAAGCTACAATTCTTTAATTCTCCTCTGCAGAAGTAACATGAAGGCAGGGCAGCTCCACTGTGCTGCTAATTGCAATAAAGTTATGAGAGCTTGGACTAACAAGCTATCAGGCTGGTCAAGACTCAAGCTGCTGACAAGGATTTACCTGTATCTGGATCACATAGCTCCCAAAAACTATTTTACAAATTTCACTTTATTTCCTGTGTGTGTGCAGCTGTTTATATGCTGCATGTGAAGGACTCTACTTTTGACTTTTTTTTTCACATTTCTCTGGAGTTTTTTCATTAATAAAACCTTTTTTGCACTAATTATTTTATTCTCTTTAAGAATAATTTGTCAGAGTCAAAAGAAATATCAAGTACCTTGTCAGCGCCTTCATGCTACTTTTCTAAAATGATTTACCGGATAGATAAGATGAAGGTGTAATTGGCCAGATGAGGAGCCAGAAGAAATTATGTTTTGCTATTTGAAATGAGAGCATTTGCCACTCTGGCTATTACCAGAGCTACTGCTGTTGTATTTATGTCTGCTTTTGAGCAAGAATATAAAAGCAGTCACCCTAATATATTGTTTTCATTTATTATCAGTTTGGGTGTTATAGTAAGTGCTGCTAAAGTTCCATGATCCATAACTTTCTGGTGTGGAGATGAGTTGTGCTGCAGGATGCTCCTTCATGAATAAAGTCCCAGGAGCTCATGGGAAGGGCAGGGGCTGTGTCAGTGCTGCTGTTCTCTGTGAGCACATGAGCCTAATGCTTTGTGATATGTGTAGGTGGTTTGGGGTTTCAAGTCTGGGCCTTATTGACCTCAAACTGCTAAAACCTCAATTTACCTAGGTCATCTAGCTGTGGTGTTGCTTCACATCTCAATCAAGTCAAAGTAAATTGATGCTGTTGGCAGAAGCAATGGCTGTGATCTCCCCAGTGCTCTCTGCCAGGAGTCCCTTCCACCTGCCTTGAGCCAGCATTAATGTGTGCGGAGCTGAATGGTCAGTCAGCTCCAAGAATTGATCAGACCAGCACTCATAAATGAACACTAAAGAACAGTAAATTGCTTTTCAGATCAGCATATTTCATACTTAGATAAGCCTCATGAAATAGCTTTGTGTCTATATTAATATTATTGAGATTATATTTTGTTACGAGTTTGACAATAGATGAACCATAATCCATTAAAAATTGCAGAAGGCATTTTCTTTTAACACACTTCTGTGAAGCAAGGGTAACTCAAGTAATTTAAGCATGTATGAATATATGTTAGAAGGCATATAATATCTATTTCTAAACACAAGCCTTCACATCCTCATACTGTAAAAGCACAGAACCAGACTTAAGGGATGTTTTAGATAAAATTCTGAGGTAAAAGTCCAAGAAATGCAAGGCTCTTTTTAGAAAACTGGTCTTGAAGAAATATGGAATAATCATTTGAGGATGTTAATCAGTGGCTTAGGGTCTTATCAGTCGACATAGCCTCAGTTTATAGGATGCTCATTAGTCATTGTTTCCTAGAGCAGGCAGAAGCTACAGCCAAAAACCTTCACGTGGGAGAAAAGAGGGAGTTGCTAGAAAAAAAGCTTGAAGACTTCCATTCATCCAAATATTTATCAATGACACTGTGGCCCCAAGTAGTTTACAGTTTCCATAAGTGATCCCATATATTGAAAGAATTCAACCATCCTGTAAATTTACCTTCTTTTTTTTTCCCTTTTTTTTTTTCTTTTTGAGACAATTCAGGGATACCAACCAGGCAAACTTTGAAGCCTTCTGCCTCTTGGATTGATTTCATCCAAGCAAATCAAGTAAAATGTTTAGTTTGTGCCAGCACTAGGCAAAGGGTCATGGGACAGGGTGAGCTGAAATGTGTTAGATAATCACAACCTCCCTTCAGCCCCTTTTTTCTAAACTAAATAAAATGCCAATGGGTGAAGAATAAAGCAATCACACCAAATCCATCAGATCCTGCAGACATATCAGTGACACTTAGCTGTCAGCAGTATCAGAGACTGCTGATAACATTAACATGGACACCTGACCTTTGTCCACAGCTGATGGAAATCTTTGATCAAGTCTGTACTAAACTGTCTCTTCCCTGAAATCAAACTGAAATGGCAAAAAACGCCCCAAAACCCCAAACAAACAACAAAGGCAACCACTTAGGAGTATCTGAAGTTTCCCTAAATACAATGCTATGTAAGCGTGTCAAATATAACTTATCTTGTGTTAGCAGACATTCAAAAGGAATCAAAATATTTGTATTTAGCAGAGTATCCTATGGAAAATCCAGGTGCCATTCAATGTTTAACAGTTAAAGTATCCTGATAGTGTGCTAAACTGCCTTTGAAGTTCTTGATTCATCTCTTTAACTTCATTAAAATCTGTTTTCTAGTTCTCTAATGTTTGTTTAAATTTTTAATTCAGTCTTAATGATTTTCTTCTTAGTTGATAAGGAATATATTTGTATCTTAAATATGTATTGAAAAAATATTAGTAAATGTGTTGTTCTTTGAAAATATTTTAGTTAATCTGCATGTAAAGAATGTGAGTGGTCTGATAGTGAAATGTGAAGCATCCGAGGCATTCTATTTAGGTCATATGTAATACAGATACAGGCATTCACAGGTGAGGTGAGCCTGGGTTTTTCAATAAGAAACAGCTAAAAAATCTAAAAAATAATTTCGAATGGTTAGAAAAAACTTTAACTTAGACCGGGATCTAAAATTATACATGATATTTATTTTCTTATTTTCCAAATGAGCAAATGAAACATATGCTACCGCCATGCAATTTGCAGTGGTTAAGCCTGATTTAGTAGATTTAATTACCTAGGTTTGCTTGTCAAGTGCAGCCATTTACACAATATACTCAGTGTTTAACATGGTAAACTACTTACATCGTAAATTTAATAAATCATTACATTGCAGGCATTAAAATATCACTGCAAAATCCTAACAAATTCATAGGAAATTGTACTTTATCACAGCTTCCACAAGAGGGCAACATGTACCAGGCGTTTAACTACAAAGGTATTATTAAAATCCTTTCACTAGACAACAGACTTGGATGAAGCTCACTGATATTGTATTCAGCATTCTCCAGGATGAATTTTTGCTGTTATCTAAACCTTACACATTGATAGGTGTTCATAGAAAAAAAAAAATCCAATTTTAAATGGTGCTGAACACAGGCATTGCTATGTATGCTTATGATTAATTACAATTAAAGCTTAATCTGCATTTCATTTATCACTTGGGCTGTCTTAACATGAGCATTCTCGTACTGGGGATGCCTTCATGGCTAAGGGAAGCATGTGGTGTTAGAAGGTCACACGTTAGCAGAGCGTATGATAATTTCATTTTGGAGTAGATTATGACAATGTTGGGAGGGTTCTTGGAGGGAAAAAACACCCAACAACACCATCTTATACAGCTAAACGATGGAATCTCTGCTGACTACTTTAAAAATCCCCAAATTGTAAAGGTGGAAGTGCAATTTTGTTTGATTAGCCCATTTTCTCCCTGTGTCAGGAGACTTAATTTCTTATACACACTACATAGGACTTTTCTCTGCAAGTCATCACAGTAAAATCAATTACACCCTTAATAGAATCAGGGTGGTCCAACCTGATCCAAAACAATTAAATCAGTCCTGCAAGACACTGACATGTGATCAATGGTGGCACAGAACTCAGCATTTCATGGGTTTCTTCAGAACAGGGCTCACATCAGAGGGGTGAGCATTTTCATTTTCTCTCACAATGAATGAGCAAGTGAAACTTTTCAATTTTTTAGTGTGAACATTTTTACATAGTCTAACTTATAGAAAAATTGATAAATTGATATTTCAGTGTCAAAACTGGCAGTACTGTTAGACAGTAAAGTCATAAAAATTTACCAATGCAGTAGGATTAGGATGCTCAAACTCTGGAATATAATTTCTTTAAAGCAAGTGAAATAATTCATTTTTTACAGAGTTGTCTCTTAACTCCGTGATGAACATTTTCTTGAAAGTTGGAATGTCTGGTCCTTTATAACTACTTAGAAACAGTCATTGTCTTCACAGGGCACTCAATCAGGCTTCTTCCTTTTCCACAGTGGTCTGACTGAAACAGGCAAAATTTGCTGGAAGAGTTAATGCTACCTATCCAAAGGCTCTAGGAACAGCAGACAAAGAATTCTACTTTTTATGTTTTATTTCACTTTGAGTAATGCTTAATAGAACAAAAATAATAAAATATATATCAGTCAATATAGGAACTCACTGCTTTAGGTCAACCATGTGATAAAAGAGTACATGGAGAGTGAATAAACTCAGAGTACAGGAGATGCAGTGCATGCCCAAGTAAGCCCATAGATATTTAAAATGCAGTCACAGCTTTATTTGTGTATGAATTGATGAGCTCTGTGCTGTCACAACAGTTTGACTACTGAAACCCAAGCCAGATAAAGACTGGCAGGTTTATCTCTCAGCTACACAGCCCTGACTACAATGTAGACATGACTAACTTCAGCATACCCAGTTCTCTGTATTTATCATAGTCGCCTAGAAGCCTTGATGTTTTGTTTCTTTTTTTTTTTTCCTTTTTCTCTTGAAGTGTTGCTTTTCCTTTTCTTTCCTGAAGTAGTGTGGATCAGAGAAATTAGGGCTGTCTCAAGCAGCCAATACCTGCTTTTGCAGCCTCCTGGTCCACTGAGCAGCTGCCTGGGTTTTGAAACTGCGCCTCGAGCAAAATTGAGTGTTCTTCTACCCTTAGATCTTCCAGATGCACCTGAGCTGAATCAAAGACTCTTCTCTTCTTGCATGTTCTTTCCCATGTGGACAAGTTCTTATTGCTATTGCTTATAACTTTTATTAAAAAAAAAATCAATATATAATGTAATTTCACTAAGAATCAGAATATAGTGATCAGAGTTCAAAATAGTCTTCTGAATCCAGCTCCCATTCCTTGGTACCATAGGCATCTTTAGTTTTTTTTTTTTTTTTTTCCTCCAATAACTGTCCTTTGTACAGTGATGGATTAAGCAAAATGAGCTTCATTTGTGTTTTCTCATGAAGATGCTCTTCCAGATTCAAAAGTTGTCTTCTGCTTCTAATGAAACCAAGCTTTGTTTCCAAACTCTTACCACTGATACCTTGATCAGCTCTAAAAAAAATTCTAACAGCAGATTTGAAGCTGGATGATATGGAAAAACTTTACTAGGTTTATTTTGTTCCTACTTAGGGAGGTTTTGAAGTCAGTACTAGTAAAATTTGAAGCACTGACAAATTGTTCCTTTTAGTCCCTGTGAGATGAAGTTTCATCTCATTTTTCCACAAACAGTTCCTTATATTCCAGGTGCCATCTTGAATAAGCATGGACTGAAATTAAAAACCCTCTCCCTTTGTGTGACCTTGCTAGTCAAAAAGAAAGCTGCTGGTCTTCCTGGGTAAAGAATGCTGAGATCACTGATGGCACTGTTTATTCCTCATTGATAGGCTGTCACGATAGGTAGTTCATGGAGAAATATCTCATAGTAAGGTGCCTGGATGTATTTCATAATGTGCTGTAGTATTTATTTCATTCTGGGGAGGGGAGTGAGAGCAGAGCTCTGCTCCTGTGTCCTGCCATATGCATGCAGCTCTCAGTGCATCACTCTAACCCTTTCAAGGTTATGAATAGCCTGCAATATCTGTTGCTGCACTAGGAAAAAGATATGATCCTTTTATTTTTCTTATCTGAGAAACCTTTCCTGATGGGAGGTCAAGGGTGTCCCAAGAGAAATGCAATCTCCTCTGGAAATTTCAAAGAAGGCGATGATTATCTGCAATTGACTGAGGACATCTGTGCTGGCACGCTGACACCCTGCCTAATTGATTATCCCAGATTTGCACAGCCACAGTCAAGCCCAGGGCCCCAGCTGAACAGATGCCATGGCTAACACCCCCCCACACTGCACCAAAAAGCTCCACAAGTGGTTTGTTTTCTGCTAGAGCAGAGACTGTGTATGGTTATTGAGTGTATTTTATAAGTTTTCTCTTTCTGTTGTTGGTAAAATCCTTATACTACTTCAGCCAGCAACCTGGAAACCTAACTGGTTATTAGCAATACTTGTGGCAAAACTGTCCTTACCCCTGGCTTTGAGGTAGCAATATTAAGATGTGACTTTGTCCTGTAAGTCAGAATGTACTGCAGGCTCTGAGAAGCCTGAGAAGATCCCTTGGCTCTTCCCCAAGGGGCTCTCTTTCTTCAGTTCTCTAAAAGAAACAAAGAATTCAGTAAAACCTAATACTGCCTGATGATATCTGTATTTTTCAGTGGCATGGTCTCTTTGACCTTGATCACTGTGGGAGTAATTCTCCCTTCATGTCTCTGCAGTTGACCACGTGCTCTGATTTTTATATAACAGTTTAAGCAAAGCCTCATAGCCTGTGGTCAGTCCAGTCCCCCTCTATTGCTGATAGATATTTATCACCACTTCTGCCAGTAGTGAAAATGCCATCAGTCCTTAATCTAACATATGGGATACTTTTCAACATATTTGCCATAGAAACCTACCCAGCAGATGAAAATTAGGTGTCAGAGTGTATTACAGTACATTTCCTAAAGTTTGCCCTTACTTAAGTGGGAAGTCCACCACAATAAATTTTCCCCATAATTTCAGTAGCAGGTTGAGATTTTATGCAAAGGAATAGTACTTAATCAGTTGTAAGTTTATGATTCTTGCAGATACAGCTAAAGTAGTTATGAAAATGTCTGCTACAAGGAAATGAAAAACATGAAGTGAAAAACTGCAACTGTTTCCCCAAGTTATGTAACTCACTTTGAATTTTGGTGATTGAAAAAAGGACTGAACTACTTTGGGCTTGACTTAATACCAGTTTTTCCTGACTGCAAAACTTATCACAATACTTTATGTGAAAACAATTGGGTGGATATCTACAGCCCAGCAGTTCTTGCTTTATACTTCACTGCAGGCTAAACTGAGTTTTACAGAGGATCTTTCTTTAATGGATTCTGACTTTCTGTCCTGATTATCAGAACTGCAATGTTTTTCAGGTGGTACAAAGCCTACTGTCTGGGTGAAATCTCTAACTAAAGTGGAGGTTCATGGATTTATTCTGTACTTCCAATCAGGTCGCTGCAGTGCAGATATGTTTGTTCATTGATCACAGCTACTGAGGGAGCCCTCTGTACTTGTTTCCACCTGTAGACTGTGCCATTATTTGCCAAATTCTCTCAATTTTAGTAATGGGTAAGAACTGAAATGAATAGAAACTTCAGTGTTTTTTTTTTTTAATTCCATGGATGTAAAATGCACTGTGAGAGCTCTGCTCTCTTTGGAGATAACCTTAGGTTGATCTACTTTAAAATTAAAAGTTACTGCAAAAAAATGTAGATAATAGCAAAAGGAGCCTCTTATAACTAGCTTGAGATTTCACTGTAATGGAAATATCTGTTCCATCTAATTTTTCTGCTTTGGAACAAATTAATTTATAATTTGGCAGACATGATCTTGGGTTTGCTCATTGCTAATATCTCAAGTTAATCCCTCTTGCAACATATATTGCAGAGCACTTCCTATGCTGAGCAATGCTTGGTTAATGGCTTAGTTCCACCTATTTATTTCAGTTTAGACTTTCTCATCGATTAGGAAATTTTTTATTTTCAGTAATTATGTTTGACATTGGTGTGTGCTGATATAAAAGAGCTCAGAGGAACAAGAATGATAGTTGCCTTCAAAAGATGGCCACCTGGGAGCTTCTGACCTTCCTCAGCTGCATTGCAAGAGAATGGGAAGGAAACTCCCACTTGTAAAACAGAAAATAAAAACTTGGATCATGACTTTGTGCTAAGCTACTTTGGAAAATGCAGAAAATAATCCCTTGAGTGTTTTACTGTGCAGCTTCTGCTCCAAAATGTCATCCAACCAGTTACTTACATAACTAAAATGTTGAAGTATTTTTGCCCAGAAAACAAATAATTTTTCTGTGCTTATAGAATTACCTAGTCGCAGCATTTCAGAATATGTTAACTTTTGTTCAGCTTTAAGTTTTTTAATGTAGTCCTCTTCTACTTGAAAGTTCTACATGATGACCTTGCTGTGGAATCAGTTTGTTAGCAGCTAATGTCCCTTATCCAAAAATACCTTGGTATTATCTCTCTGGTGTTCTCATGATTTTTCCTTTCTCTTCTGGAAGAGAAGAATAGATACAATGAATAATTTCATTTTTTTTCCTATCTTAATGCATTGAAATGCTTATAGGATTAGCTGAAGACAGGGAAATTCCCTGTTAGGATGTGGGATTTTTTCCATTAGACTATCCATACCTGAAGTCCAGGTAAGTCCAAGGAGAATAAAAAGATTTCCCTTCTCACAGGTGTGTCATAAGTATGTTGCAAAAGGGATGTGATGCTTAGATATTTTAGTGAGGGGAGTCTTGAAAGTCAGGAAAGTAGGTAAGTCAGATTCTAAGAATTTTAAAGGAAAGTGAAAGGAATGGTCCCAAGAATGCCTTCCATCTGCTCTTACCCAGCAGTGATGGAGATGTAGCTTCCCATGCATGGGTGCACAGTGGAGCCCAGGGTGGAGAGAGGCTGCCAGGGAATTCTCATAAATAGGCATTGTCCCCAAGCACAGAAAGCAAAGCTGTGAGTACACATGCAAAAAGTCTCTGAGAGGATGAAAATTATTGTTTTACTTGGCCAAGGCATGTGGAGGACAGAAAAGAGACAAAAGGGACTAAGCAGGCCGTTTCATCAACAATCCTTTAGCTGCCTGGGGCAGGGGCTAGGAGAGAGTTGTCATTATTCAGCCTCCCAAATGAATTCAGTTCAGTGTAAATGGGACAGAATGGTGAATATAGTATATTATAATAATATAACTTAACGTAACATAATATAACATAACATAACATAATTAATATAAATATAATAAGAGCTATCTGTAACCTTTTTTTCTTTGTTATCACGAATAAGGGAACAAAAATTGCAACATTCATATCAGCTGTTAAAAACATGGATTGTTACCTGGGTTTTCTGCCTGTTCTGGAGAGGGTGGAATAGTTGAGTGTGTCTGGTTTGACCCTCTCTTAACTGTGGTTCCTTTAACTGTCAAAATGTAAAATCTGAGGTATCCTGCAAATGTTAGCCTCAAACTACAGCATGGATGAAAGGTACTTTAGTTGTAGCCAAAATATGTGAGTTGACATTTAGACTTTCAGAGAAGCTGCCTTTCCTCACCTACTGCACAGGGAAAAGGAAGAACCACCAGAAAGGGGAGATGCTTTTTAAGGTGAGAGTGTGCTGCAGGGTTGGTCATTCACATTAAGAAGTTTTTCATTTGATGGCAAATCTGGAGGATGTTTCATAGAATCACAGAGTGGTTTAGGTTGGAAGGGATCTTAAAGGATTTTATTGTTTCAACCCAATTGCAAGGACACCTCCACTAGGCCAGGTTGCTCAGATCCTCATCCAATCTGGCCTTGAACAGGGTTGGGGCATCCACAGCTTCTCTGGACAACCTGTGCCAGGGTCTCACCACCCTCACAGGGAATAATTTCTTCCTAATACCTAATCTAACCCTACTCTCTTTCAGTTTGAAGCCATTCCCCCTTGTCCTCTCACTCCAGGCCATTGTAAACAGTCTCTTTCCATCTTTCTTGTAGCTCCTCTCACATACTGGAAGGCCACAATTGGATCACCCCAAAATCTTCTCTCTTCCAGGCTGAACACTTCTAGCTCTCTCAGCCTTTCCTCATAGGAAAGGTGTTCCAGCCCTGTGTTCACTCTGGTGGCCTCCTCTGTACTCACTCAAACAGGTCCATGTCCTTCCTGTGCTGGGGACCCCAGGGTTGTCAATTCCACTGATACCAGTATATATCAGAAATAGGTATTTACTTTGAAATCATTAAATACCATTCTTCCGTGTACAAAAATGTGCATTCATATTCAACTGAATTTCCTTTGGGTAAAGTACTGGGATCTAACTAAATTGATAGTCTGGATAAAATTAATTGCTTTAAAATTTTAAAAAATAATATTCACTGAATAACATATTTAAAGCTATTTGTTCAGCTGTATGGACCAAAATGATTTTTAAAATATACTGATTTAATTAATGATTGCTCACTAATAATATCTTGAGCTTTTCTCAAACCACTGGTCAGTGAAAAAGCCACTTCAGCAATATTGAACAAGGATTATCCCAGGGTGTACTGTAAATTGCATTAAGATATCAGAAAGAGTTCACCCAAGCAGCAAAGGTTGCTGCATCCTTGACTGTAATCAGTAGAAAGGAAGCAGAAGCTAAGATTATATTTGAATTTAGTCAGTCTGCAGCAGGAAAAATCCTGTTAGTCATGCATTGATTTGGAATATTCAAGTGCAGCCTGTGTTGGTTTGGTGGAGAAGTAATCCTGATTTAAACATTAAGCTTCTGAGGGCTAGCTTAATTTAAAGAAGATAAACCTTGGGATTGTATAAGGTATTTACTACAAAGAACATGCACTATATTTGAGATACTGCTTAGAGTTTAAAGAGCCCGAGGAATTTGAAGTTCTGAAGGCCATGGAAATGCTGGAGTTCAGTAACAGTTTTTAAATATTCTGCTTGCATATATGTAAAAATGAAGAATGGCTGTTCCACTAGACTGGTAATTAGTCAGTCTGGTTTCTCTCTCCAGTACTTCCATCTCTGTCTCATAGCAGGGAGTCCAGAACAGGACCCAGCACTCCTGGTGTGGCCATGCCAGTGCTTTTTTACCTCTGGGCAAAGGACAGGATCACTTAGATGCTCTATCTGCTTCCATCACTCCTCCTAACGCAGCCCAGGATGCCATTGGCCTTCTTTTCAGCAAAGGTACACGTTGGTTTGTGTTCAGCTTGCCTACCAGGACAATCAGGTCCATTTCTGCAAAGCTGAAAAAAGCATATTTGTAGAAATGTCAAGCAGATCATTAGATTTTATATATTAGTGGAGGTCCATGGGATTCATGGTTAATAAATATGTCAGTATATCATGATGAAGTCTGTGATTGGATTGAAACCACTGTGTCCTTTGATAAGAAGTGAAAATCTTACTTCTCAATTTGATTCTCTTAGGTTTAAGTAGAATCACATAGAAATAATAAAAAGAAAATTTTTAAAATCCTGTAATTTAGAAAAAAAAGAACTTATTTTGATTTGCAAGAAAAAGACTATGCCATCTGATATTTTCCTGGTGTCATTACCAGGAAAATTGAATAAAAAGGTATTAATATTTTTCTATATAGAAGGAGAATATACAGTGGACCATAAGAAACTGCTGAAAAAATAAAAGAATATTTAGGTAGTTAGGAACTTTTGAAGGGCCAACAAAAAGACTAAATTCTGTAACCAAAACTGAAATTTTATTTATGTCAATCAAGAGCTTTTCTGTTTTTAGTTTGGTAAGATTATTATGTTTCTCTTTTACATCAGAGCAAGTGGTTGAGCACAGTGATACTGACCTTTGTATTCCTACTGAATTTGAAATGCACACTCCCTTTTCAAAGAAAAAAAAAAGAAAATGAGGAACTACTTATCTTTACAAATAGGGAGGATCATCCTTTAGCTGAGGAAGTGCTTCAAAATCCATATTCCGGGTTTTCTTACATATTAAGGATGGAGACAACTAAATTTTTTTTTTTGGAAATCCTCTTTTGTGTTTTACAAGTTGTCCTTACAACAAAGTAAAACATACTCAGTACATACAAAAATACAGATTTAATATCTAGATGCTGAGATGGCATAAATCTATTATTTTTGAATAGAAAGAAATGGACAGAGAGGAGTTAAGGACTTTTTATTTCTGCTTACATGGTTTCATATTTCATAATCTAGTCCAGCAGACTTAATGAAATTCAGAATGCTGACTACATATCCTAGAAAAACCCTACTGGGACATTAAAAGGAACAATAGCAAACATAAACATAAAGTCTCCTTCAGATTCCAAGTACAACACACCCATCACTTTCCATTTGCTTCTGTTCTCTCGGAGCACAGGGAAAATACTACACAATAATGTAAGATATGAATTAATAGCAAGCTATCTAATTCTAGCACCCACTAAAAATGTATTTATGCACAAGAGTTTGCATCATTCTACCTTGTCCAGCTAGGTTGTCGAAAAAAGGAAAAAGAACTAATGAAAAAGATTTAGTATATTTTAAATCCATTATTTCATTTGGCATGTGGGAAGTTCTTGCATAGACTTATTATTTTTTGAAGGTAGGAAACTTGAGTAGAGAAACAAAAACATCTATTTTTAATCCAGGAAACATTCTTTGACACTCAAGACACCAGAATGTGTTTATTATGGAATTAGTGGACATCCCAAACATAAAGGCAGTTTTGCCCCTTACATTTTCTGTGGAGCTCTTTTAAGTCTCATTCCTTACTGCAGAAAATAATTAAATAAATATTGAAATAATTATCCAACTAGTGCCTGAGCATTGTAGCCCAAATTTGAAGACAGTGCCTTGAACATAGCACGGTCACCAAAATGAAAATTAGATGTAGTATTTAGAAAAATATTTAGACTACACAGTCACAAAGTTCCGACTAGAAAAGTTTTATAGAAAGATTGTAAACCTCTCTGTGCTATCAAAAATAAGAGAGAGGAGGTAAAAGTCTTTAATTTTTTTGTACTTTCCATTCAGCACTCCCTTTAGTCACCTCACTCCTCACTTTGTTTTCTTTGTTCTTATCCTCTGTTCTGCTGTTATTTATTAGCTCCTTTTTTAAAATGCCCTAAATCACCATCTTTTCTTGCCTTTCTTTTTCTTTTCATCTTACTGCTGGGTCTCTGGTTTGATTTATAGATTACGTGCTGAATTTTGGAGTCAACTTTCTGTTTCAACCTCCCAGATGGAAATTATAGCAGTTGCTTTGTGTAAAAGCCTGAAGACCTTTACCTGAGATTTCCTTTCTGCTCCCTGGCCAGAGGGGCAGCTAGAGCAGCTGATGACTCCGCAGCAGGGTCACACTGGAGACATTACAGAGCAGGAGGAAAATCTGTCGTGGTGCCAGGGATCACTCAGGTTTCCAAAGTCTCTATTTGAAATTCTTCCTCAAGTAGCCTAAGAACATTATAGATCATCCCATAAAACTCTTTATTCGGTATTGCACAAAAGGTGGAAAAATCTGAAACATTGCTGTGTGGATGTCTGTGTAGGAGAAAATGTTGCTTCCCCTTTTTCCTCCAAAATTCAAGGGCTGGGAAAAATTTTGTCTGTGCTATTTCCTTCCTGTTGGTCCTTTATTTTTAAAGTTGTGCTTTTTATATTCTATTAAAATGTTGGTGAGAGAACCTAGAATATTAAATAGAGAATAGCTTCATTATTTCAGATAAAGCTGTAGAAATAAACATGTATTTGTGTCATTATTCTGTATGCCAAGGCTCATTAGCTATTGCTAATTTGGCTTGAGGCATTGAATGAAGCTCAGTTGTTGCTCCAGAAAGAAGAAATTAGATATTCATTGTATGCATTAAATAGTCCAGAAAACTTCTTCACTGCCATTTTGTGTCAAAAAAAAACCCAACATCCTTTAAGGATATTTAAGGAAAGAAGAACCAATGCTTACAGAAATATATGTTTGACATGTTTATGGAGAAAATAAAACACAGGTAAGATGAAAATGGTATTCTGATACAAAATTTCCAAGCTAAGCCTTAGGTCATACATATGTTAACTGCACATTGGTCTTCCAAGAAAGAAATTTAACACAAAGCACACTAAATCAGAAGAAGAGTTCTAGTTAATGACAAAGACCTTGCTAAGGTGATGCATTCTTGGTGCAGTAACTAAAACCTACTTTCAGATGGCAAGCAGGACAAATGTGTTACAAAATATTAAACTATTCTCTTTTACCTGTATGTTTCATTAACCAGATTAATTTGTAAAAGTTCATCTTTTTGGTTGTGACATACTAATTGCTACATAGTTTTTACCATTCTTTTCTCATCTTTCTCAATCTGAAGGCAATATATATCTTCATTGCTTGAGATAACTGGATTTGAACCATTTCATCTCATCCTCCCCCTAAAAGCAAAGCTCAGGTGGAGCTGGTCCTTAACCTGTAAATGTATTTTCTTGCCAGGAAAGGCAGAAGTGAACCAACATATGAAGGGTGAAGATAATCTGGGAGTTTTGGCTGCAGGAGAGATTGGAATCCCAAGTTAACATGATATTACTCTGCCTCACTTTCTTTTCTCTCCAAAAAGTGGAAGAAGAAACTGGGCTCTTCCAGCAGGGAAATGCCTTAAAGGCAAAAGTTCATTCTGGAAACCTAATGAGAGGAATCAATTGTAATCCATAACAGCTTTTCTCAAGTAGCTCTTTCATGCATGAATAATAATATTGAACTCAATGAACACACTGGTGATTGGTTTCTCCAAGACAGCTATTTTTCTTTTCTGCTTTGCCATTTCTGGTCAAGATAATGCATCATGTTGTTAAAGAACACAAATAAAATGTTCTAGAAACAATTGATAATAATGGGCCAAGCCTCTGAATATTAAATAAATAATTGCTTATATATTTATAATCTACTACAGCTCCTATTCATCTGCATAAGTCCTGATGTTATTACATTACATTCATGCCTTTCCAGCATAAAAACAGTTAACTGCCCTGACCAGTAAATGTGTTGCCTCATATTTCTAAGCTCCTTTGGCAATTCCAGTACTTTTTTAAGGAGGACTGATTTTTATCTATGGCTTGGATTGCTTCCTTAAGAAGCACATTCTCTGTCTAAGCCAAAAATTATATGATTGAATAGTGATGCTTCTGCTGTCCCAGCATTCTCTGGGTCTTAAATCAGAGCATGACACGAGTGTGACTGGCAAAGCTACTGATACTGCAGTTATGAAAGTACATTTTTCATAAATGTACACTGGCCTGCAATGTGTATTGTCATACTTCTCTATATTAGCATTGATTTTAAGTTACAGTCATTTCTTTTATTGCAGCTTTCACAGGGAAATCATGTACCAGCTGCTAATATGTTATCTGTCTCTGGGATGCTTGGGCAGCTGAACCTAATATTAGTATTTCACTGACCTTATAATTTTTTTCCTTTGGGTTTATTTGTGTTTTGGAATGGGTTCCTCCCCCCCCCCCCCCCCCCCTCCCCCCCCCCGATATTTAAGCTCTAAATCTTGTTTGATGTGTTAGAGGACAAATAACCTCTAATGAAACTGATGGGACTGTCCCTTTCAATTACAAAGACAAAGGAATCAATGAGACTCATTTCACAGGTTGAATGAGGTTGGGATTATTTAGCATTACAATGAGGAACAATAATTGATGATAAATTATTAGAAAAATCCTATTGGATTATGCATTATTTTACTCCTAGTAGTGTGAAGGATTAATTAAATTGTGTAGGAAACTGAAAAACATTATGTTTTCTTAACTCTATCTCATCTCTCAAACTATACAATGAGCATGTAAAGCATGCTTTTGCTTCTACTTATTTGAGAAAAGAAAATTCAAATAAGCATTTTCTGTTTTTCTCTACATGCATTCAGTTGGACCATCAGCAGTCTTTAATTGTTCATTTCAGGAATGCAAAGGAAACATGCAGTTAAGAGACACGTAATAAGATAAATTTCAGATTCTGAAAAATAAAATCTACCACTTTGTAAGAAAATGAAAAATCAGTTCAACTATGTATCTTAATTTTAACTATACACAAAGATATATGAAATTAGTTCACATTTTTCCTCTGGCACTGCAAGTGCTAGTGCTCTTTTCTGAACTTAACACTGTCAGATCTTTGGTAAGAAAGAATGAATAAATGTCCGTTCACATTAGTACCGGAAAAAAATTTCCACAAATGGTGGATCCCAGCAGTACCTTTCAGCAGTAAATGTGTTAATTTCTAAAGGATCCATTTAATGATCTCCCATTTTATTCCCACTGTTAGAGCCCATATGTGCTCTACAGGTCCTCCTGGTACTCCTTGCCTTATCTAGTGATCTCACTTTAAAAAGGAGTAAAGAGAGCTCAGAGCCCAGCCTGGGCTCTGGGAAATGCTCATTTATGGCTTGGTCACCCAGCACTGCTGTGCCAAGAGGAGTCTGGAGTGATGCTCAAGTGAGCATTGCTGGATCTTTAGCCAGAGGCTAAAGATATTACTCCAGTATCCTGCTCAGTTCTTGGAGGAAGATTCCCTGTTTCTGCCTCTGAGCTGGCTATTCTATTTCCCTGGACATTTTCTTTGTACATACTTCAGAGACGGTAGAGAATCAGCCTCATTGCTGACTTCCTATACCAGGAGGACCTCCCATATTCACCATGCAACCTCTACAGCTATTTTGTCATATCCTGACTCTTTTACACCAGGAATGGCATAACACTCCACAGATAAAATCTCTCCAACAACACAGCACAGGTGGGGTTTTCTGTTCAATTTGAGTCAGGCTGACCAACATAAAGGAACTGCTCTGACCAATATAGGCCAATTTAAGTATTCATTTGGACAAATTACTAGACAATATTTTCCTCTATGAAATTCATCCCAGTGGGATTACCCAAACTTTAAAAACAAAAACTACGCACCTTTCCACCTGGGCAAATATTTTCAAGGAGGTCTGTTATGCTGAGAGATATTATTACTTTTCTCTTCCCACTAGGACAAAAAATAGAAAGCTAAATGTGCAACCACATGTTTCCAACAGAAAAAAATTCTGCCTTTGACTGATATTGTGATGTATTTATAATGTTAGGAAGTAGTATTTTAAGGTTTTCTGCCACCTGCTTTAAAGACTGCAGTTTCTTTTTTCTTTTAATATTCCGTGTGTAGTGGTGACAGTACAGCAAACTGTCAGTCACAATGAGCTCATGCACATCCTCCTGTCAGGATGAGTGTGGAGCACTGTGGAGATCTAATGGAGCAAGGGAATGGAAATCAGAATGCAAAGTCATCCCCGTGTGACTTTGAAAAGTCACTTAGCCTTTTTAAGCAGGAGTTGTCACAAGTGGACTTGTTCCCTTTTTTTTTTTTTTCTGTCCAGGAAAAGATTTATGCATGTTAAGCAACACTTCCACCTCTTCTACTTTTTTTTGAGCTGAAATTCCCATCAGCTCCTAGCCCATTCTAACAATATCAGAATTTTAAACCCTTATTTAATTTTTATTTTAGAGAAGCATTTTAAACTCTCTTGTAGAGAGTAAGCTTTCAGAGGAATGTTCAAAATCTTCATGAGAATGCATTTTAAAGTCGTCGTAAGGATACCAGAAAACAAACTGAACACAAAATCTGAGCTGTATTTTTCTTTATTCAGCAGGTCTTGTTATTTAGAGCCATATTTTTGTGGAATAATTATAATCAGTTACATTTCTTTTGAATGACAAGCAAATGCATAGTAGAAAAATTGTAGAATTTTTTCATAAGAAGCATAGAAAAAGCATGGCTTCTGCATACTGTGAACTAATTTTTAAAACTCAGAAGTCTCTGAAAAGAAAAATCAAGTTCCATTATCTCACTTAAATGAGAATAAGCTTAAGAAAGGTTAATTGCACTGCTCTGACTCTAGGCCATCTATCATCACATTGACAGAACCTTTTCTTCAGTAGTGGGAACAATATAGGGCATAGCAGTGCTGATATAAATGGAATAGTCACTCTTTATGAAGATGTGTGCACTTCCAAAAATAATGCATTGGGATTCCCAAGTTGTGATAATGTAGGAAGCTGTGATTAGGAAAAACGGTGAGAAAGGATTTGAAATGTTTAAGTATATTTCATTGATGTGATATGCAGAACCACTTGTATTTAATAACCACCTTTCAAAATTATTTCTATTTAGTGAGGTATTTTGGCAGGTGTGCTTTCCTTTTCATCTTTGAATTTTTACCTTAATTTTTTGACAGATTAGTCTCATAAAGATTTCAAAAGAAAAGGCAAAGCACCTAGGTCATTGAATCTACAATTAGCTCTGTAAATTTCCTGGAAGAATAAAAAAGATTGATGTTAAATATTGCACAGTACCTTCTTCAAGAAAATTATTGTTAAATCTAGGGTTAGTGCTTCAACACATTTATTTTGCTGAAGGTATAACACTTTAAATGAGAAGTATTTTCTGATCATATGTTAGCAGGTACAATAAAGGGAGAAATCAAATCTATTGACATGTGTTTAGCATCTCAAAATTTAGCACATGTGAGAGACATTTATCCTCTAATAATATAACTAAAGGTGATCCAAAAAATGAAAAGTGAATTCTCTACAGGGAAATGTTCTTCATGGTTGAAGAAATCTTCTATGATGTGCTTTAACTTCAGTCATTCTGTGTTTGTAGACTCAGTTCAATGTTGTGGTGGAAGTCATGGGGAGAACTCCTATCCCAAATTCTGGATTACCAACATAATTTGGAATCCACAATTACAAGTGCAAACCAAACAGCAGAGAAGAAAACCATAACCATGCTAAAGCTAAATGATAGCTCTGCTCTTTGTGAGTGTCAGCTGCCTCTTCTCCCATGTCCTTGAAAGATACAGAGGTAAGGGCATGGTTAAGGGGCCATCACATCCATTTTTCATCTGCACTTCTACCAAATGAATGCAAACTAGCAGAGTCCTTCTGTTTACACTAAAATAGCTTCAGGTATTTACCACACAAAGGCACGTTCGCATTTAAGCATAATCTTTAATTATTTGAGGCTTTTCTAATTAAAACCAACATGTTGAGTCCTAATAGTTTATTCCTTGGTGCTGCCCAAAGCGCTGATGTAATGCCCCCAGGTAGAAATCCACTATCACCAGAAGGTCCCAGAAAGCTGCAGTGGTTTAAGTTTACCTTGATTTCAGTGTGACACCTTGCCTAACATGGGATTTATGGAAGGTTATATTCAGGTATGAAAGCCATGAGTATTTGTGTGGCTAATTTTATGTTGCAGAAAAGTTGTTCAGTTTGTCAAAGACAATCATTAGTAGAACTGTATTCAAAAGGAAAACATGTTTCAGCTCTATTTGCTGTTGAAGCAGCATCAACAATCCCTGCTGCTTTTGGCAAACCAATTAAATCTACACTGAATGCCTCTGAAAATCCTATTTCAGATGCTTTAGCCACAATTTAGCAGTTTTGTTCAAACACACTTTTGTCAGCACCTGGTGTTCAAGCCTGTTTGCAGGAGTGTTGTGTTAGACACTGTAACTTAGTTTTGTGCACATGGGTTATTTATGTGTGTGATGCTGCATCTTTTTGTCTTTCTAATCTTCCTGCTCTCTGTCAGAGGAAGGGAAGGACTCCAGGTTTTCACTGCCATGTCCTCATAAATTCTTTGTGAAAGTAGCATTATGGTGTAACACTGAGGGCTTTGTCAGCCTCCAAGATCTCTTTTAAGTTGCCATCCTGTGGATATGGGAGATTGGATCTTCTAATAGGAACAGCCAAGGCAGGCTGTAAAACTGACCCTTTCCAATTATTTTCTTCAATAACCACAAACACTTTTGTCTCCACCACAATTTTCACACCCCAGCTCCATTTCTGTTTTTCTAAAGTATTACTTTTTAAAACTCATTTACTTTTACACTTTTCATCAATCCATCCCCTGTATTACCTTGCAAGCCCAGTAAGAACCAAGCTCACCCAGAAGAAATGAATAGCATCTGTTGCAAGGTATTACCTGTCACTAGTGGGGAAAAAACACCAAACTGCCAACAATTCCTTATGCCATAATTTTGTTGGCTTACAACACAGGGAAACACCTTTAGGAAACACTAGCTATGGGCAGATATTTGGACGATAAACTAGGGAATGGAAGTAAGCTAACTAGAAAAAAACACACTGTAGATTTGTGTGTATTGATAAATGACAAGCATGAAGATATAAATAGATAGAAGTTTTGTTCCTATCTGAATTCTTCCAAGATATTTTCCTATAGAATTCTTCCTCTAGATATTTTCCCGACCAGAATATTGTTTCAAAAAGTGGAAATGTAATGTGTTTGTGCAAACACACACACAAGAAGAAGAAGAAGATTTGTGCAAAAACTGTAGATAATTTTGGTATTTAATTTTTTTTTTTTTTTTAGTAATCTCTTACATGCTTAGCCAGGGCACAGAAACAATACCAAGCAAAATCAGTAAATACTTGAAGATACAGCTGAAATTTTGACACTAAATGCATAAAACTATTTTGTGAATGCAAGGAATTAATAAAGCAAAAAGAGGAGATGAGATGCAAATGTTAAAAGAAGGTGCATCTCTACCAGTCTCTCAAATCATCCCAACAATAGTAACAAAATCCTAGCTGAAGTCAGTCCTATTTTCTGCTGCTTGTTCTTTTTTTTTTTCATTTACTAGGTATTTCTGAATATGGATTATGAATTCTGACCACAAATTTCAACACCCTTTTCTATTTTTCCTCCACCTCCCTGTGACACATTTTTTTTATCAGTACTGGAACATATCCTAGTGATCTTGAAGTACCCGACAGCTAGCAGGCAGGTTGAATAAATTGTTGCTTTGTGCCTGGGGGTCTACATTTCCCTGGCTCCTTCTCTTTTTTTTTCCCCCAGTCCTCATTTCCCTGTCCTGTCAGCTGTTCCAGAATTCCATTTTTAGTACATCATGTGCAATGTGCACAAGGCTCTGCATGGACAGAGTCATCTTTGTAATCAGGTTTTACCCTTCTAGTAGCACACATCACAAGAGCAACAGTAATATTTTAATATTCTTAGCAAGGTACTGTACATGTACAAAATTTGGAAGTCATGTGCTGCCTAATACTGTATTCTTTTAATCTCACATTCACTTAAATGTATGTGACTTTAGAAAACCAGGCAATTAAGCAATTGTACCTTGGCTTTGTTCTGGAGTGTCCCTTTGATCACATCACGCTTTAAGGAGTCCATTTGCCAAGAAATAGGAGGAAACTGAGGAGTTGCCTCTCTGACCTTAAAGAAGAATATTGTCCCTTCTCACTGTCGTAATGACTTCTTTTTCCTACATACCCAGAAGGATGGATCTTAAGAACTGTATGCTTAGCAGACTATACTGACAGGCAGTAGCTATTTGTTTCATATGTCATAGTTTTTCTGGCTTAAAACTACATTTTTTTTCTCTCTGAATGAATATAATGTTGAATTTTGGTTTGTTTTTTTTTTTTTTAATTTGCTGTGGCACTATACATTCACAACTTAAAAGCATGTGGACATTGGACATTGAAACAATTTTTAGTTTATTCCTATTTATCATATCAGGATTTTTCAGAATTTGTCTGGTGTGGCACGTACCTGTAACTAAGTAACTCTGGCAAAATCTTGGGCTCTTAATTACTGGGAGTCTCTACTCCAGTGAGAGGGAAGTTGTCCATGGCACTCAAATATTTTCAAGGTCAAAGGCTTTTTGTGCAGCATGGCTAAGTGCAGAGACTCAGAAGCTTTTGGTCATAAACTTTTATCTGTATTCATTTGCTCTGGCAGCCCAAAGACTGTGCAAGTGGGTTATGAGTGTTTAAGTGGGGGTATCTGGTGCTGGTCTCCTCCCAGACTTGATGTAACCAGCCTGGGGGAAGGAGAACACCTTCTTAGACATGAAGGGAGTGTCACTCCTGATCCTCCAGTGTGTGGATGATCACGGGGATGGTAGGACAAGCACAGCTCAGAACTTGGCTGATGGAAGTGACTGACTGAAACTGAGGGACAGAAGCGAGCTGTGGAGTTTCCGCCGTGTTGACTTAGAAACAAAAGACATGACACTCATGTGGCAGTCATGTATCTTATGACAATCAAAGCAGTTGCTGCTCTCACCTTTCTGTCCTCACGCAGCTGCACGTCAAGCTGCTGTGACCTGTGTACAGTACCCTTCCACACTGAAGGTCTGGGCTCTAGATGTGACATCTGTGAGCTGATGCATTTTTAGTCTAGGCATCAGCCAGAAGAGATGGATGAAGCTTATGGGAAATAAACAGATATACTTCCTTCAGTAACATATCTTCACTCATAAATACAATTCTTGGGCCTTTTCTTGTCCAAGGCTGACTAATGACTCGAAAAAGTCACTTCTGCTTTCTGTGGACAGATATGAACCAGATTACTATCTGTTGTAACGTAATTTCTGAAGACCACGAAGATTAATTTCAGTGCTAGTTACATTTATTTCATAATGAACTCTTAGAAAATACAGTTTTGACATCCCTGACTTCTGTGATGTATCAAATCAAAACCTCATTTTTCTTGCCTGAATTTATTGTAAGCTGTAATTTAAGAGAGATCATCTCTCTTTTATCAATTGTGCTTTTATCAGTTTAATGTTTTCTTTACCAATTTATCTTCAGTATTCTGTAAGTTATGTTGAAAACAGAAATCTTCTTATGCAAGGTAATTATATCTACAGGCTATTTTCAAGACTTTTATTTCATTTTCTGTACATTAAATGGTTGCATAGAGGGCACATTTTGAGGTCTGGGATTTTTTTTCGGGATTAACAGTATCAATTCACCTGAAGTTTCCACTTTTAATCCACTGAGGACTGTCTGTGGCATATGTATGTGGCTTATCTTTCATCTTGTTTCTGGAGAGATATTTTTAATTATTTACTAGAGAACATACACAAAAAAAAAGTTACATTTGTTTTATTTATGTATCTGCAAGTTCTGCTATAAGAATTAGTCCACGTAAATCTTGCATCTAAATATCTTCATGGATAAGGATTAAATTTTAAAACTCTTAATCAAGAAGAACATAAACATCAAAGTCACTATTTAATATCATTTAAATAAGAATGTGTTTACTTAGTATATTGCTCGTTGCAAACCTCACTAAATAAGAATTAGGAGTTGCTTTAAGAACAAGGAAGACTGTAACACAATTTTCTGTACTAAATTAGTTGAAGGAGGATATCAGTAACAATAACCATGGATGATGTTTCTGTTGAATGAATTAATTTAGAAAATAATAGCAAATCAGATTGAAATTGAAGTAAATAATTCTGCTTTGAAAATTTCCTTGGTAAACAAAGACATCAGATACATTATTGTAAATTACTTCAATATTAAGTTGTCTGTAATTGTAGGTGGAACATGTAGAAGTTTTCAGAAGGATGAGCTAGAGAAACATGCCTTATATAATTATTCAGAAGACTACATCTTCTTTTCTTAGCATGCACACCAATGAGAAAAATTTTTATAGGACTGTCCAACTTAAAGTAAGAGAAAACCACTTCAGCACTTTTGATAATCCTTTTTATAATTTTGCAGCTGTATAGGATTCTTATAGAATACAGAAAATGAATTAACTCTAGCAAGTATTTTATTACAAAACATTAAGTTATAAATTTTGTTACACAAGCTTTAACTGCTTGTGACTTTTTTTAATCTTTCTAAAATGGGTAGAGATTACATTAACTGCTCAAAGTCTATACTAAGAGAAAGTTGAAACAATCTAAAACCTAAAAGAATTCTCATTTTTGTACATAACTAAGTTTGCCAAAGCAGGTTTATGGTCTTTTTCCTTGAGGAAAGACACACTATATTTTAGGATTTTTTATTAATGCTTCAGCATGAGTTGGGATTTTAATTGCTTGTATATTTTCTAGAATTTATAATTTCTGAGCAAAGCAGTGCCTTTCCTTCTTCCCCAGTCATCTTATTTAAAGGTCTTTTTGAGACACTGACACTTTTTCTTACTAAAACATTTTTACTAAATTCTATACGAGACAATGGAAAATTTCCACTAACATCCATGAGGCTAAATTTTCTCTAAGGGTGAAGTATTCTTTAAGGATATTTTTGAGACTCTCAGCTACATCATTAGTTCACATGTGTGAAGCTTCTCAGCTTATTGTAGAGCCTCTGCTTTCAAAATGTTTGTGTAACACTTTTTAAGCAAGAGAAGATTAGTTGAAGCCAAAGAGAATTTCATTTGACAGAAACGTTATCTTAGACATGGTTCCATAACATAAGTTTGAAGTATCTTATTTTGGATAATTATCTTGGAAGTCCAACTTTTAGTACTGTATTACTTTCAATTTTCATATATTTAGAGATAATGAGGGAGAGTGAGAAAAAAAAATTGGTACAGTATCCATTTTTAAGATGCTTGGATTGGTTTTGGCTTTGCATGACGTAGAAACAACTTACAGTATTCCATGTGAGCATTTTGTGATATTTAAGTCCTACTGCCTCATTCTAAAAAAATTCATTAGAGCTTTATTTTGTGCCTGAGAGCCACAAGATATCTCCAAATCCCAGCTGCAGATCTCTGACATCTGGTTTTGGTTTTGTGTTTACGGGGCTGGGAGCAGCCCCCACAGCTAATGGGAGACTTGTTGCTGTGCTCCTGTTCTCCAGGAGGGGGATGGCCCAAACTGCACTCTGTGGCTGGAGCAAAAATGAACAGTCCAGAACAGTCCAGTGTGACATTATTCAGCATATATGTCATTCTAATAAATTTCAAACTGGAGCCTAAACTACTATTAATTACTGCTAGCTGCAGCAACATACCTTGCTCAATACCTACAGAGAATTAGGACCTAATTCTAATGAGAATACTGATATGTTCAAGCTTTGCAGTTTTATCATTCCTAACTGGTAATTATTCTATTCCATAGTAAAGTTAATATTGGAAAATCAGGAATAAAAATCTATTCAGTGTTTTGGATTCACTTGAAAAAAAACCAACAAAATAAAACAAATGAACAAGCAAACTATGTGCACATTTCTCAGAACAAAATGTACAGTGAGGTCATAGTCTTAGTGATGAAAACCTTTATTAGACTTTGACTGAAACTTTTGGACTGACATTTTGTGCAACACACAGTAGAGATATTTTAAAGGCTGTAACAAATTAAATGCAGGCTTACTCCTGTCTAGTGAGTAGAGTACACATATGCACAAACCTGTGCACATACCTGTGCATTCTGCTTTATCTTCCAAGAGCCAGGACAAAGCAGTTATGGTATGGTTTGAGTGAATAATATTGCTTTTGAAAACATCTTGGTAAACAAAGTTACAACCGTTGTATAGATTCTTGTAAATTACTTCCGTTTTATATTTGGTTTAATTACAGATTGTTATAGCCATGCAGACTGTTTCAGAAGTTTTGGTATAAAATGTCTAGACAAATTCTATTTAAAACAATTCCTGTAAAAAGGGTACCAATTAATAAATTTCTGCATGTGGATTGCAGGCAAACTAAGTGCACTAAAATAGGAAGGTTTTGAGCAGACAATTCAGGTATTTCAGTTGTAAAAAGACAAGAATACTGTTGCTGCTTTAATGTTTTTAACTTCTGTAGATTAAAATGGGTTGTTCAGGCAGGAATGGTGAGCACACTGCAACTGATCACTATATTTTAGATTTCTTGGCTCTCAGTTGTCACTTTTTTTTTGTTTTTTGTTCATTTTAGTTGTAGTTTTTGGGGTTTTGTTTGCTGTTTTTTGTTTTGTTTGTTTGGGGTTTGGGTCTTTTTTTTTTGGGGGGGGGGGGGGGTGGTTTCTGTCAAGGACCATTTGGAGTAGTTTATCAGCTTCAGAGCTCGAGAAAAGTTCCTGACAAAAAATCTGACCAAAAATTAGTCTTCTTTTTCTGATTTTTTTTTTCCTTTGTGATTTTCCTTTTGATTTGGAGCATCACAATTCTCTTCATTCTTCATTAATCCTTGTTACTCTTTTATTTTGAAATTCTGCCTCATGGTTTTCCTGTCTGCAGTTCTCATGTATGTGCTTGAGAGAATAGCATGCTCCCATGATCATTTTTTTATGAGGAGTTGGAGAAATTCTCAAGATTCAAAGAAGTATAAAAGAAAATAAGGATGTTCTGCTGCCAAAACCAGAAGATTTGCATGGAGTACTATTTCAAGAATATAAACTGGGAGGATGGTTTTGAAGGAACCTTGTGCTGGCACTGAAACACAAAATAAAAGATTTGGCTCCTGAAACCATTCAGATGTACTCTAGAAAATATTAAAGCTGTTAACTCTCCCTTTCAAGAAGGCTGAAAAATTCTGAAATTACTGGAAAATGTTGGCTATTTCCAAATTCATATGTTCCTATTTGACAAGCCATACTACTTGGCTATGTATAGATTAGACTTGTAATGAGTTGTGGTTTGCCAATGAAAATTAAATATGTGCTACAATTGTAAAATGCTGATGCAGAACTTCACAAGGCCAAATATCTAATTCATCAGCGTAGGGTGGTTCAAGTTCAAAAGCACATGTTTCTATCCTAGCACAAATTTTATCCAGAGGCTTTAATGCTTCTGCAAATACTAATCAATTAATTCTTCTGCGCTGCAGAACTAAAAAATATTCCTGTACACCAAAGGAGTATTTATAGGTCTGCTGAATCCTTACCTTTGGAATTTGAAGTACTGGAGCCAACTCAGTATTTGATAACAAAAGATTTAGAAAGTATACCTCAAGACATTCACATTTCTGTATTGCAGTCTGAAAAAAATGTTAATTTTGAGTAATAATCTTCATAATGTCTACAATCACCTCTCACAGCCTTCATTTAAACTGGATGCATACTTTGGAGCCAAGTATTCTTAGATTTGTTTAATTACTTAAAGCCAATACAAATGAAAAGTATTATTTCTTCCTGTTAAAATTCTGTTGTTTAAAATTAATCTGGCTGTATTGGTGCCATTTATAATTATTAGTATTGGCTTTAGCAACAGTTGATACAGTGACATCTACAGTCTAAAGTAAACAAAACATAGAAGTGGTTTTAAATCAGTTTTCAAAACCCTTTTTTTCCCAAACTAACTTTCTTTGAGGTTAGCTTTTAAAAGCCAACATGATGAGTTGGAGTTGGTCACAAAATTAAGTTCAGATATCTCCCAGTAGCTGCAGATTTATTAGTTCGTTTCATTGCTTGGTTAAGTATTTTAGTTATAACTCCTGTTGGGCTCCAGAAATACTGAGTTCCCTCCTCCTACTTCAGCTGGGTGTTTTGTTTGTTTGGGGTCTTCTATTGTGCATTTTCTAACCTGTGACATAGCAAGTTACAGTTCCTAATTTCTGCTCTACGTTGCCTTGTATTGCGTAGTGAGCACAGTGAGCATGGTAGTATATAAAAAGTTCCATAAAATCTCAGAATCATGAATTTAAATATATCTAATTGAAAACAAATCAAGCAGCATTATGGGTTACAAATATCAGGTTACTCTGGGGATTTCTGTGTGTACACTGCCCAGTTTTGCTGTGTGCTTTAGATTCAGTAAATGGACCTCACAGAGTGAAACTGCCAACATATGTTGTAAGCAGAGAATTATGTCATGTAGTGTTAGGGCTGATAGGCTAAATTACAGATAACTGGGAATGGATCCACAGGTGGCCTTGCAATTTCTGCCACAGAGTGGAGCAGCTTGTTAGAGGAGAAGGTATCACGTTACCAAACAATATGTTAGGTATTTGTTTCTTTTTGTTCTCCATGAATTTCCTTGCTATAAACAATTAGTAAAAAAAATCCTAGTATATATTGCATATATTTATATATAAGGAGGTACTACATTCCAAGAAAAAGACGTGAACTGCTCCATAGAGAGGAAAAGAACAAATTGTTAAACAATCCCTACAAAAATAGAGTGAAGAGGATTTAAATTAAGATAATTTGTTAATTCAATTGAGGACAAATCTTTCTGTAAAAAATCCTCTAATTGTGTAGTCTGATAAATTATTGAACATCATGTTAAATGAATAAATTTATACAAACTGAAACATCATATATGAAATTCTGCCATGTGACTTGCCCTAGCTGTCCAGTTAAGTGTGAGCTGTGTGGAGAAATGTAGAGGCTGGACAGAAGGAGGAAATGAGGAAAAAGGTGAGGGAATAAAAAAGTGATGAGCAAAGGGAAGAGCTCTGTGCTGTTCTTACAGGGTTTTCTCTCCCTTCTTTCCTTCTTTCCAGATGTCATAGTGATGTGGGATTGTAATCTGCCCTGAGGTTTGTGAACAAAATGTTTTTAATTTCTGTGGAGTTTGTTTACATTAGAGTTGACTGTGGCTTCTCTTTGACTTTTTCTTTTAAAACTCAAATTCATGAAGTCCCAGTGCACAGTAAAAGCTAATGATAGGTCTTGGAATATGGTGGGGGGGAAAATCCACTTTTAGAGGCCATTGTTCTCTCCAAAACCAGTGGGAATGTTGAAGGTGTCCTAGTACAACAAGGCTGAGATTCATTTATGCAATGAACATTGAGTGTATATAAAATCTGGGAAAAAATCAACTTTTGAGCCAGCCCTCTGGGCTTGTGTTAGACAGGTTGAGCCAAACTGCAGCAATCCAGAGCAGACAGAAAGAAACAAGGAGTGGGAGTCAGCCAGGAATGCTCTCACTTACTTCAAGGGCCCCACAAAAAATCATATTCAGGCAGTTCCCAGTATGAGCTTCCATCCCCTGCCAGTGTGTCAGGCTGGAGCCTGTGCAGGTGCACACCCTTCCCAAGGACTGCCACTCACACTTTGTACTCACTCACCTCCTTCCTGGCACTTTTGGTCTTTGTTTTTGCTAATGTCAAGCCTTCACTTTGAAAAGGCAGGAGTACCTTCTTTGGGAGGCATGGGCAGGCTGTCACACTGCAGACTTTGCAGGCTTCAGTTTTTACAGATTGCAGTCTCCTTATTCACTGCTGTAAAAATGCACAACAAGCAAGGCCAGTAGGTTTCAGAGGGTAATTTTTGCTCTTTGCAAAAACCTTCCATTTTGTATCTTATCACAACCAAATATACTTTGATTGTATGCTAATCTTTATTGGCAGTACAGTTTTTATACTTCAAAATTAGTCTTTTATCTGAAAAGCTATCAACATTTCTGTGGCTGCTAATATTTTTCAAATCTGAATAAATTTTTAAGTGGTTTTCAGTTGTTTTGTTTTGTTCTTTTTTATGGAGGTTTTTACAGGCTCTTTAAAATTTTAAATTATTGTCTCAGCTGACATATTTGAAAAAGTCATGTTAGCAGCCTTCATCTTTAAAATAGCTCTGAATACACCTAGAGTAGCTGTCAAGAGAGCAGAGACCTGTGAAATGGATCAGACAACTGGTCCCCCTGTAAGAAGTGAATGTGTTAACTTATCTAACATGGAAAACACAAAAATTGGGACAAAGAAAAAAGGAAGAGAAGAGGAATAGACTAGACTTAATAATTAGAGAAAAAAAAAGTCTGTGGGAAGCAACGCCTGAAGTCACCGAAACCATTTTAAACATTCCAGCTTTAATCGTTTGAATAAACAGGGATTTATACTGATAATTCTGAAGGGTGATAATCATCACTCCAATCTAATGACAAAGTAAGAAAATCCATCTCTCATCTGCCCTTAACAAAGTTGAGGATCTTTTAATTTTGTTTTGATTATTATGACTTATTTTTGTGTTATACATGATATATACATCTTATATGTCAAAAAATTTGCTACATATAAAATTTTTTATATGTCAAAAAATTCTGCCTCTCAGAAATTCATCTTGTCTATATCATAATTTACTATGTTTAATCCTGCTACTAGAGAGGAGAATTTGGTCATTACAGTCACAGTTTTTGTTAAAACCACATCTTACACTTTAATGTACAATTTTTTATTCCCATAACAAACTTCTACCCGTAACTGAATGGTACATTTGCTTTTTTTTTAGTATTTCAACTTTTTCAAAGGAGAACGATTCAGCTTTAGATGTTTCCAAATTTTCATTTTTTTAATCTTTAAAATGATCCCTTGGCTGTTTCCAGTTGTTCCTTGGTTATTTCAAAAATTCATTTTCAATTATTTTCCATAAAAATGCTTCTCTTTATGATAGATAAAAGCAATATCAGCAATCTAAATAACAAGCAAGCCTTACAGTGAGTGCCTTACCAAAAAAAAATCAATATTGGAAAAAATTACTAAGAACTATAAGGATAGTATTGATTTTATTACTGAGGCTATTAATTCCAAGTAGCTCATATACTTAGGAATGTTTATTTTCAAGTGTCTAACTTATTACAAAATTGTTCTAAACATCAATAAATTATGATTGTGATTTTTTAGTTTAGAAAGTGTGGAACTCATTAAAAACACACACTTTTTTTTCAGCTAATTTCCATTAACACATCTGTGTACAGTAGGACAACATGAAATACAAAGTAAGATGCTGCCCTAAATCAGCTAAGAATGTAATTTTTAGTTTGAAATACAAACAAAAGTCAGGAACAGTGACCTGTGTTCCTACCATTGCTGTATCTCAACCCACAGAAAAACATATTAAATGTGTTTGTGTTTTATTTCACTTGAATGTAGAGTTTGCATGAGGTTTCAGACAGTAATTTTAGCCCCATGCTCGTTATGACATATCAGCTAATGATGACACTTTTATTTCTGTACATGTATTAAAGATGCGACATTTTAAATTCCATCAGCTCAAGGCTTAAATTAGAGTTTGAGGTAAGTGTTTTCATTTAGTTTATTGATTCTGTTCCAATTTAGGAGATTACCCCATAGCTCTAATTCACCCAAAGAATCTCACTGGGGAGATTTTCAAAGGCACAAATAGAAGTCAAACCACTAACTTCCATTGACTGCTGAAAATTGTATTACTGCCTTCTCTCTGGATACAGAGAAACCCAGTTCCCATTGTTCTCTTAATAGGACAGAGCATCCATCTTTCTCAAGTAGGCTTTGAAAATGTTGATCAAAGCAGAGGAGGCCAGATGCTCACAGTTTGCTATAGATCCAGTACAGTCAGTGAATTATTTGTACCATTTGGGACACAAGCCATGTCATTGCTAAAATTATTATAAATAACTTTGTCTCCTAATAATGAGATTCATCACTGGAGAATTAAGTTTTCCCTGACAAAATGGAAAACTGAAAAAGTTAAAAAAACCTCAACTGATTCATTAACACCAATGCAACTGCCTGGTAAAATTGTCCTTCAAGTGAATTTTTTTCTTATGAGGCTGTGAGACATTGACCTTGATTCTTGTTCTGAAGATCAGAACATGTCCTTACATGCTTGGATGAAGATATTGTAAAGCCTTCACTGCATTTCAATTTGGGTTGTCAGGACCAGAAAAAGTGTAACCAGACTCTTATACCTGCTTTTAGATATTTTGTCATAGTTCCTCTTCTCTGCCCATCTGCCAAGATAGTTTCCCACATTTCTGGTGCCACCCACCCCAGGAAAAAGTAGCTGATTTTGTATTCCAACAACATGTCCTGTTCAGCAAGCATGTGTAGAAAACAATTTTTCTTAAATGAACAGAGTGAATACCAGGAATATCTCTATCTTCTGGGATAAATTTCATGGAGATTTAGGTATTAGGCAGGCTGGCTTCAACTTCTAGCTTTTTAAGCACCGGGACAGTTTACAAAATACCTGTTTATCTCATGTTATCTACTCAAAATCATCTGCTGACATAATGCCACACTTGCCTGGGTTTCTCATCATAAGTTATTCACTCGTGTTGGCACAGTTCTTAACTCAACTACCTTTTCCTTTGCATTTCTTCCAAGCAATGCCTCACTTGTGAGCAGGGCTTGGTTAATTTGAGACAGAGGGGAAGGAGATGAGGAATGATAAGCTGAAAAAATTATATACTGGAAAGAAAAGGGAGTAGTACACAGAGATGGAGTGTGGAGAAGTCGGACATCGGTGGAAAGGAAAATAAAGCAAAAAGGAAATATATTTTTAAAGCAAAAATGAGAAGAAAAAATGCAACAAGCTGTGTATTTGATCTTAGAATCATAAAATGTCCAGGTCTTCTCTGAATGTTTCCTTGAAACCCACTAAGGTTATATTTTAAATGTGTGAGAAAAAGTAAATATAGAAATGCAAATCAGTCCTGACAGATTAGCCTACCAATCAGTTTTTTTGAAAAGCAGAAGGCCGACGACAGTTTAGCAGTTTATTTTGAGAGCTGAGTAGGATGGCATATTTTTACATTAAACAATATTCACTTTAGTTTTCTTGTGTTTATTTTTGTCTGAACATATCCTTATAATTCTCCACCACTCAGTAAACAGTCTTACATTTGCCTGAATTAATAGGATAAATATTGCCAGTTTGTTAGAATGGGTAATGATAGATGACTTGAATACATTAAATGTGTTTGGGACATATTTAATCCATAAGCTTGATGTTAAAAGCACCAATATTATCTTATAAAATTTTACTATCAACATGAACTGGGAAGCATTCTTGTGGTAGTCTCATATGGCTTCTCATTTATGCTGACATAAAACACTGGCTGTGTTGAAATATCAGCTCACATAGAGCTGTGAAGAACTGTTAGTTGTGCAGTCACACATAAAAATGCTAAATAATCATTAGAGGAAGACATGCTCTGGCTGCTGGTCTGGGATCACAGCAGTAAGAGACAGAGAGTCTTTAAAAGCTTGGAGTGCTGTGGTTGAGGGTCCTGAGAGCACTTGAGATGCACTCAGGGGTTTTGCTGATTTAGTGCCAGAGCCAAGAAGGCATTTTGAGAGATGTGATGCTTTCACGAAAGCCGTGCTTCCTTCAGGAGTGGTGTGTTGGGATCCAGAGCCTGCTGGTACTTTTTGCTTTCAAAGAAGAATTAGTTCTCTATTGTGCAGAAGCAATTTGTGTCTCTAGGAGGAGGTGGTGCAAGAAGGAGCTCAGCTTGCTAGCCTGTGGTAGCACCAGTATCACTCAGTTACCCTGGGTCAGCTGGGGTTGGAGTTCCCTGCTCTTCTGGTCCTTAGCCTTTTGGCTATTTTACTTAATTTTTCTTTCCAAATAGTGACTTTAAATGCATAAATTATCCTGGTATGAAGGACAAGGTGCCCCTTCCAGCTCAGACAGCAGCCTTTAAGAGATGTCTCATTAGGCTTTAGCCAGTTACGATGTCTGACATGCCTAGTTTGCTTAGGCAGGAAGGCTCCTTTGCCTTAGTGCAAGTTTGGAGGTATCTCATAGGAACTCACTTTGCATTTTTAACAGCAAGAACAAAATATCTTCTTTATTACATGCTCCTAGATCAGGGTTTGGTTTTTTTCATGTACTTCCTGATGGACTTTAAGCATCTTACAAAAAAAGAGAAAAGAAATATGTTATGAAATAAGAAAAAAAAAAGTCTTAATTCTTGCTTTTCTCATAACAAGAGAAAGCTAGAAATGCTTTTCTCATAGCTTCATTAATAGCTAGGCCTGTAATGGGGAATTTCTTGTAAAATTAATAGTAGTTCCTAACTTAACTTTATAGGCTTTGTCTAATTCCTACTCTTCTGCAGCCACATGGAAAAAATAAGTCCAGGAAAATTGTAGTCTCTGAAATAAATCAAAATCTGTGTTGCCTTGAGGGCATGAGAATAGATGGCAAGTTGATAAAGTACATGGGTGAGAAAAATATACTTTTTGCCTCAAAAACCAGATCATCTCTTTTCCCATTTCATCAAGAGGAATTTTATTTCTTGTTAGCAGTATATAATTAATGAGTATATATGTAAAGCAGGTTGATCCAAACCGAGATCAGTTTACTTAAATGTAGCTTTAGTCAAGACTAAATAATATGTATCAGAACTGCTTTCTAATTTGTGCAAATCCTGCTCTATTTATGTTTTTGTGTTTGTGGGTTTTATTAGCAGAAACATGTATACATAGATGCTGTACATTTATTAAAAACTTGTGTGTATCTTTGCATGCATGAAGAACACATTTGTTTTCCTCTACCACCAAAAATGTAAAATATCCTAGCAAAATGTATAATGTTATGGTTGAGAATGTACAGGCTTTAACATGAGGGAATTAAGAAACAAATATATGCCCTCAGAGAAGTGAGGACTTTTAAGACTCAGTCATGCTGGACCATGAAGTCTCTAGGGGAGAGGTAATGTTAATTTATATGATTATACAGTGCTGAGTGCACTGTTGGTGTTCTATAAGTAAACAGAAAAAAAACCCCAGGTATGTTAGAATGGTGAATTTGGAAGGTTTTTTTTCAAATTTATGCATTTGAATGATTAAAGAACCCCAGTCAGTCTCAGGATCTTTGTTCAGTTGATGTATTAATTAGATCTGTATTACAATCAAAACATAAAAACCCAGCCAGGCTGATTTGGGAACTTGAGTGTTTCCCCAAGACTGCAGGGGTACAATGGTGTGTAGGTCTGTTCCACACACACTGCTGAATTACGTGTGTGTGCCCTTCACTTAACAGCACTACAATGTTTTCATGGCAAACATTGCTACATCTGAGTTGATCTCCCTGGAGATTTAGAGTTATAAGGCTTGTAAAATAAAACTTGGGTAATGTTTAGCTTTAATGAGTTCTGTAACTGTTGTCCTGTCATGCTCCAAAGTCTCTGTACAGCTGCCTCGCAGAGGCTCCTTGATAGCCACCAGATTTAATTTTTCTTTTAAAAAGGGAGACTGCTGCAGAAGTGCATCAAAGGCAGTGTAAGAACTGTAGTGGCAGCTATTTAAGCGGAGCTCATACTGCAGGAATAGAGATCTGCTTTGTTTTGCAAATTTGATAAAGATGCCTTAAAACCAAGGACTCAAAAGGGTAGCGTGCTACCCTCCATACTAAGGGAGGTTGAGCCAGTCCTTGTGTGACTTTGAGGAGGGGATGACTCAAGAACCCGTGGCATGATGCCCAGCTAGGCTCTTCCTTGTCAGCTTGTCGTCCTTTGCACTAAACCAGCACCTACCTTCTGCGGTAAAAAAGCTTTCTGAGGTCATCAATTTCCAATACAGTCAGTGGCAGGGTCTTCAGAAGCAATGGAGATGTCCCTGTGTATGGAAGTGGCTTTGGCTCTGGGGAGTGGAGAATGATTTCTGTGCACCAGAGGAACTGACTTTTCAGAGGACAGCTGCTCTTCCAGTAGGAGAGGCTGTAGCTTTCATCCTGAATTTGTGAATGAATGCAGAGGAAATTTATTTCAAACCCTCCTTGGAAGGCCTTGCCAAGATGCTCTAGTGTGCTCTGTTACCAGTTAAAAGAAGGTGAATTCTCTAATGAAGGGAGAGAAAACTTTAGGAAAAAAGTTCTGCCTATTATGGATAAAAGCTCTGTGGAAGCTACTTGATCCAAGGAAAAATCTGTACAGTAAGTTGCAAGTGACTTTTATCTATGGTGCACTAAACCAGAAATTAAAAGTTTGGGACATAATGAATGTGGAGGAGAAAAGAAATTAAATATGTTTGAAGATCTGAGACAATGAGGTGTATTAAAGCTAGATGGAACTAATGTAACACAGATCATAAATTCATTATGTAATTCTATCTTCAAATCCTTTTGACTGAACTGTAACATATAAGTCAGGAAGGCATCCAGTCTTAGTGTAATATCTTCAAGTGGTCCACTGCATCTCTGAAAAATTTGTCCACATGGCTAATTCCAGAATTAATTATAATGCTTTTGAGTAAGCTTTCAAATAGCTGAGGAACTCACATGAGAAGAAATTATACAGCAGAAACTGAAACTAGTTAAATGAGCTATAAAATACTGAATCACATAGGAGCAGGCCACCTTTTATTTGGCTTCACACCTCTGAATGCTTAATTGGTTTGGTTTTACTTGCTATTACTCCAGTGGGGAAGGCATTGCTTTGATGGCAGTAATTGCCCACTGCCCTGCTAACCAGCAACACTGTGCATGAGGCACTCTGCTAGACAGAGTGTTGTAAAAGCTCTTTTGGTGATGAATTTTCATTGTCTAATTTCATTTCTTTGTGTGAATGTCACTTGTGAGAAGTTGCTTTGGGCATCCCTTCACACTCTTCAGGATATGGGGTAGCTTTTTTGAAGGCAACAGCTCTTTCTGCTGTGATGGGATAAATGGGTGCAACCTGTGCAAAAAAGTCCATGCAGTGGTTTGTGTCTATAAAAGATCATACAAGATTCCATTAATCTTGTATGAGAAAAAGCTGTCTGGCCTACAGTTCTGAAACTTTCCATTAACTCTGTGTAGGATTCCCTGTTAGACAAAACAACTGTGTAGCTTGAGAGCTCAGCCAACATCTACGGAAATACCAATTTGATGAACCAATTAACTTTTGCACAGCACAAGGCTCAATGAAGTTTGGATCTGGGACCAGATAAAGGAAAATAAGTATTAACTACAAGGCAAGGAATTTTTCTATGAGGCAGCTTGAATTTTTAGCTCAGATTAATTTCTTTCACTCTGGAATTTCATGCTTTGCTTTTGCTTTTTTTCTTTGAAAATCTTTATCTTCTGTCCTTCAAACACTTCACTGTCAACGGCGAGATTGTAAAACCTTCTGGTTTCGGTGCTCAAAACTGCAGCTGTCCTTTGAACAGTCAATATTTCTGCATTCACAGTAAACTATACCATTCTACATTACTGCTCATGTGCTCCTAAAGGGCTGCCTAATATTAATTGAGATATTTTTTTTTCCTTTGCTGTATTTTGGTGCAGTGATCAACGTGGTACATTCAGGTGTCTTACATAACCAGCAACACGATGAGTCATCTTTTGAGAGTGACTATTGACTGAACTGGCATGAGCTCAGATGGTGAAAAATGTGCAGTTAGAAAGTGCTTTATAAAAAGACAATATGAACCCCCCCAACCATTTCTTTTCACACTATATGTTACCACAGGAGTTATTTTTGCTGTAGGGCAAAGGCCCAACAGCATGTGGAGGACGTGTAGGAGTGATCTCCATTGTTCTTCAGCACATAGATGTGACTCCTGTCAAATCAAATGATCACAAAAAACCCAAAGCTTTCATAAAGAAATCCCACTGAGACAAGGATGTGATGACTCTCTCCCTACCCAGATACAGTACTGGGCTTATATGTGGAACCCACTCCCTCCTGGTCATCTCTGCAGAGGGAATAACCACAAGGGGCTGCTGGGGTCACAGCAAAACCGAAGGCTGCTTGTAATGTGTAAGAAGCAGGAGATTTGAGAGATCACAAGTTCTTTATATCCTATTCCAAAAATACTTTGCTTTTTGTACTGAACAAAGTTCACCCAAATTGAAATAAGAGGACATCTCACTTCCTAATTTCTCTAACTGGTCCAAAGGAAAAGAACATGCCTTTTAAAGGGTTTGTGGATAACTACTTTAATGGCTGTTGAAACTTTCTTGTGATCATCTGTGGTCTGCCAGCTCTAGGCGAGAAAATACTTCAGGTCCTCTTTTGCAAAGTTCGTATCACTGACATGAGAAGGTTTAGAAATTCGATTTTTCAGCTGGTCATCTCCTAGCTGGTTCTTGTGCAGTATTTCAATTGCCCTAATAATTTTGAGCTCAAGTTTCATAAAGACCGGTAGTTGTGAACATTATAAATAAATAGATGCATTATTAAGATGGAAATAAATTACTTTGTCTCTTTCTTGGTAATTGAATTTGTATCTAGAAATTTACTCCAGTACTTTATTCAAGAAAAAGGCACTCAGTTCTGCAGCTCGATTACATCCATACACAACAGGCAGCATGCAATGTGTGAGGCAGAAGATCGGCTTGGAGAATGCTATTTCATTGCTGTTCTGTGAAGAAAGTAAGTTTTATTGTCATGTAAGTAACAACTTTAAGTATTCCTGAGGCTGATGCTTATGGTACTAAAGGACTAGAAATTTTGCAGTTACTTTTACTGGATATAAATGTAGACTTTGTGCAGACTAAAGCCCTCTGTCACTATGAACGAAAAGTCCTCTGGTATCATTATAGTGATTTCCAGCTCTCAGGATGAAGGTTTTCTGGGTCTTCACAACTCACGTGGAATGATTTCATAATTGTGGTGAAAGGGGTAGGCAGGGGTAGCTGTGTTCCAGCTCTTCCTTGAGACTGTTTCAATGACCACGGGGATGTTCGTGATCCGGCTCCCCGGTACTGATGGATCTGGGGTTCAGTTGCTTCCAGCAGCTCTGCTGGCAGGACTGGAATCTGCTTGCACCGGGTGCTGGGTGCCCTGAGGCTGCTGGGCTGCAGGGGGAAGGTTTGTTAGGTAACACAGACTCTATACACAGTTTCTCAGAGCTTCTCTTACCGCCGATGCACTGCTCCATTTATGCAGCATCTGCTGACAGAAACCTGTGTGGGAGGTGGTATTGTTTGTGTTATTTTCCCTAGAAATAGAAGATACTTGTGCTGAATAAGAGGCAGAGCTACTGCTCAACTTAAAAGAAAAAAAAAGTTTATTTTTTAGGCATTTATTTTTCACTTTGGATATGTTATTTTTTGCCCTTGCCCCCCTCTGTGGGTAAGGGGGGAAAAGCTTGAAAAACTCTGTTTTTCTGCCCATTGATAAACGTAATGAGATTTGAGTGTCAACATTAAAATGTTCCCTGTCATCAGCTCTGTGAAACTGCAGTGAAATATGGAAGCGAAGGAGAAAAAACTCCGTTTTCAGCCTGGCTGTGTCCCCTGCTAGGGTGCTGTGGGGAATGTTGATAAACACTGGGAAGGGCTGAGAGGTGGCAGAGGCAGGTGAGGAGCCGGTGGCTTCTGAGGGACCACAGAAATCTGCCACTGCATCTCCTCCTGCGTCTGAGTGCCAGAGGCTCCTAGTTAGGGGAAGCCTTTACAACTCTTCTGTCTTTGCTTTCCCTGGAGCAAGGAAATAAGCGATGCAATGGAAATTTTTAATAAACATTTCTATCAGGAATAATATTTTACATCTCCCTCTGCTGAGTAAGTGCTGTTAGCTCCAATTGTTCATCACTAAGGAAAGTCTTCTCCAATTCATCTCTAGCAGTACACCAGGTAGAGGTGATTTATTTCTTTTTTGGTTCCTGGCATGGCTGTGCTGTCACTGCTGCTGCTGCTTGGGCTAATAGACATAACTGCTGCCGTGGACGTCGCGCCTAGAATAAAAGCGGGGTCAAGGTGGAGAGGTGAAAAGAATCGTGAGTAACCCGGGCTTTTCCTTCTCTTCTTCTTCTCAGCTCTCTGTTTGAAGAAATGTGTTAGGCCTCATTTCACTGTGTAATTCTTCATCTCTGTGAGGTTGTTCTCTAATAGCAGCCTTAAGGCCATGTAATTTAAGTATTTAAATATGCATGTGGAAGGCACGGGCCACACCTTCCGTGAGCTCCAGACATCTGCAGTACAGTCCTGTGTCTCACTGCAAGCTCTCTGGACTGCCTGTGCTGATTAACTCCTCTCTTTCCAGGGACTTGGGAGAAGTCCAGGCTGCACCTTTTCTCTTTATAGTCATAGCATTTTGCACACTATGTCAGATGTTAGCTTTGATAAAGGCAGCAAATCTCACAGGTCTGCAGTTTGTGTGAAAGAACCTTGTAACCCCAGTGATTATAATAATGAATTCTATAGATATAAATGCACAGCTGTACTTTAAAATCTGCAAATTTAGGTAAGGGGATGTAAGGTAGAATTGCAGCTTGTGAAAGGTTTAGCAGTGCTGCACTTATAAAGAGAAAAGAGCATTTACTATTAGAAAAGGAAAGTAGATGAGTCATCATAATATTTGTGAGTGAGACTTCCTACTGCATACACAGCTGCTTGACTGAAATAACCAGATGATTATTTCCATTTAAAGGGCAATTCAGTTCTTGCTGACATTGCTCCTTTTTCCTGTCCAGCTATTTATAAACAAGAATGCCCATGATGGGCAGCATAATATTAGCATTATGCCTGTAAATATTTGCCGAGGTTTTGTTTTGTTTTGTTTTGTTGCTTTTTTAGAAACACTTAGATTACTAAAAGAGAGAAGGAATATTGAAAATTGAATAAAGGGCTTTTGTTGAATTCAGCTAAATGTGATGTTCTTGCTTGGAAAATATATGTGATGGAAATCCCTAAAATAACCAGAACTTGGAGGGCTGGCTGTTGGTATTCTTGGAATAGGTGTTATTTTGTCAGTCCTCTTATCTGGAAGCTCATCTGCAGCTTGAGCAATATTTTTTTTTCCTAAAGCATGAACATAATATCAATAAATCTGCTGCTTCTCTCAGTCCCCATATCAGTAGCATTAAGGAAAGAGGTGATGGGCTCAGTGGAAGTGAGAACTGCCTTGCCCACTCACAGGTACTTTACTTCTAAAGCCCACACCTCCCAAACTAGCAGGGCATGAATGTGTGCGTAGGGGATGCACAAAAATAGCAACCCACAGCTTATAAATATTTGAACATATGAACTTGTTATGACTAAAAGAGCCTTTTATTTTACTCATTGTGGAAACTGAGGCACAACTGACATATGTTGAAAGAAATTTTTCCACAGTATGTTTCTTTCTCAGTAAAAATGCCTTCTAAAATAAGTATCTGTATGTCTGTTATGAAAAAAGCCAGATTCTAGAGTAAAACTGCTGTACATTCAGTTTTGATTAACTGACTTGCAGGTGTTTGAAAATTTCTGATTCTGAGCATTCAGTCAGATTTTTTCCTGTAAAGAATTGAAATAGATGGTGATATAGACATTAATGTCTCACAAAAGCATTAATAAAGTTAATCAGCTTGGGATGTCATTTAGCCACAATAAGTAAATCATGCACATTTCAGAAGTTTAAGACCACCACCTGTTTGAAAATTGTTTTGCATCTACAATGTTCATTTACTGTCACCTGTATTAGCTATTAGACCTTATGGATTCAAATTACTTGCTTTCCTCTCTCAGGACAGGGTACTCTCAAGCCAGCACATTGCTATATTTAGTTAAAGGAAAAATAGGCTGTAAATTCCTTTTATAGCACCTTGATATTATATTACTTGATTGCTTAGAGAGATCAGTTGTTGAATGTGTTAAAAATTATGGATCTGAATCAGGTCTCCTTGAAATTAAGAGAAGATGTTTAGAGCAGCCTTTAGCATTTCTTTTATTTAAATTTTAGCAGCAGTCTCACTAAGAACAAGAAGATTTTACAGGAATGCCATTCCTTGTGTACTATTTGGCTTTGCTATCCATGATGTTAAAATTTCTCTAGTAGTGGGGGTAAAGATTATCATGCAGAGCTGGATACTCAGAGCAGTAGAGAGCTCATTTCTGAGAGAAAAAAATGTTGTGTAATCGTAGTTGATAGATTACTTATTGATTGCTATTAATGCTGTATATTTGCCTGTCAGTTGACATTGCACTTGAAGATGTTCTCTTGCTGGTTCATTTTTGCACATCATAATTAAAAGTCTAATGAAAAAATACTCTGAAAATGCTTGTGGTAATGTGATATATATTTCTATTTAAGTGGGTTACACTTAAATTCCACAACTAAAACCAAAAAGTATGACATTACATGAAAGGGGACATGGCTTGCTTCTGCATCTCTTAACTGAAATTTTCACTAAAGCATTCACATGCAGCAGTTTAGCAATGATTCAAAAGTAATTTATATTTACAATATAAAGAAATTTCAGAATATTTTTGCTTCAGGTGGTCTTTTAGAAGACAGAACAACCTTTTTATAGGTTCTCTGTAATGCTTCTCCAAAAAAGATAATGGCATACTAAGGGGCATAAGAAGTTGTCCAGAAAAGCTGTCGTGATCCAATTTTAGTCATTCTTTTCAAGGTTCAGCAAGAACCACAACAAAACTTTAATTTCTATGGCTGGCATTTGCTTTATCTGAGCTTACACCTCATCAGATGAAGTTTTCTTCTTTACTTTTCCATAGGGGATCTTGTAACTGAGAAATCTGTAGCCTGGTTCTGCTCCATTGCAGCTCAAATGAATGAAGTCGGGAGAATGGAGATAAATGTTATTTTCTGACAAATAGAACTGCTACAAAAATAGTATGGAAGAAAAATAAGGGGACTTATTCCCATATGAATCTGTAGTTTCTGTAGGGGACAGGGGGGAACAGCATAATGGAGACAATATTAAATTATTTATATATGTAAAAACTAACACTGCTTAATTGCTTATTCAATGATGTCTTCTTCTGGCACATTATTACTTTTATGTATTCACTTCATGTTTAAGAAAGTCAACAGTTACGTTTTGAATGCCTGTACTTTGTGATTTACATGCCTATGATCATTGGAAATTATACAGAGAAATCTCATGGTTTGATACCAAAGTGGCAAAGTATTAAGACTGTCTTACTATCTCTCAGAAAACTGTAATATAGAGCAATATCCTGGTTATTATTAACTGCTATACACTGCATATAACGTTTACACTGAAAACTTTGCAAGCATATTTTCTGACATTTATATCTTTACATATTTTTGTTGTACTATGTGTATTTTTCTTTTTTAGAAAAACTTAACCAGAATCATTTAATCTGTGAATAAATTTGTTTTTATTTTAAAGGGAATAAAACCATAATATTTTGTTCCTGTTTTGGATGTAAAGGTCAGAATTTAAATTGTCCCACAGTGAATACCTGCAGCAGATATGTGTCTTTCATATTTCTACCAGAAATATGAGCATATGAACTAACAGAATTATGACATTTTAAGATTTTACAAGGAATCAGAACTATTCTTTCTGTTGTTCAATTCATTTTGCATTTCAGGTAAAATGCTTAGGATCAGTATAACTGGTTTATTTACCGTAGTTGGCAGTGGAAATACCAAATACCATGGTCTTTGTTTAACTATTATTATTATTATTATTATTATTATTATTATTATTAGGAATGCCACTTATATAGAAGTAGTAAAAAAAAATATACTTGTTTTTACTGATTCTTTGTGTGTTGAAATATATATATATATATATATATATATATATATATATATATATATATATATCCAGGTATGTACACATACATATATAGGTACTTGTGGGCACATAAAGAGCTACTTTACTCTGCTAAGAGCTTCAACATTTTTCTGTTGTGGTCCTAAAATCCTGTCAATAACTTATCAGTCATTTCTCAGTTAGTCCCAGTCCTGTATTTTCTAGGTAGAGGAAATACACTGAAAGTGTTAACTTTTTTTGCTAAATATATCATACTGATGTTCATTCATTGGTTCATAGGTTGTGAATTTCTTATATTATTTAGTACTCATAATTTTTACCTGTCCTCTATGGATAAGGAATCAGAGTCCTAATTTTGTTATAAAGAAAAATCTAGCTGTGTCTTTCCAAGTTTCCTCAGACTGATCACAATTTAGACAAGTTGAATTGTGCATTGGGGTTAAATCTTGCAAGTTGTTCCATGGTTTATATTTGACTATCAAATAAATATATCTTTCAAGTAGTTTTGGTAAGAAGAAAAAGGAATCTGATATGTGACTTTACCTGTCTGGATCCTTAAAGAAAAAAAAAAAAATGAATTTAACAGTAATGTTGCTGCCTCAAATAAAAATATGCTTGAAAAGAAAGGGATCAAACCAGTACTGAAAGAGATTAGGAGGTCTCAGGTGACACTGCCCAGGGACATCAGTGCCTGTGTGCCCATCTCTCCATGTGGCAGTGACCACTGGGATCCCCAGACAAATAGCTGCTGGAAGTGCATCACCAACAGGAGTTTAATTTCTCTGCACAGATGAACTATTTTAATTGATGAAAAAAAATTGTCAGGTGTATAGTTAAAAATTAGTGTTCTATGAAAGCAACTAGCAAGTTCCTTATCTTAAAGAAGGGAGTAAAACATTTGTCCTTCTTGAAGAGCTACAGAGTGGTCTTTGATGTTCAAATTTGCTCTTTTATTACAGTATTTAACCCTGACATGCACCAAATAATTTAACTGCATGTTTGCATACTAATATTATCATCTGGCACTAGAGGCTTCTTTGGAAGCTTTAAATAGAACAGCAAATCAAAACCATTTAGTGATCTTTGGTGGTCAAAGTGTAACCAGAAAGGTTTAACACAGACTTTCCCAACCTTAAGGGTGTTTTCAAAGTATATTTCTCCCCCCCCCCTTCCCCGCTTCAGGTATTTGTATTTCTTACAAGAAATCTTACTTCACACAACAGAGGAAAGTGTTTTATCACAGACATTTTAATGTCAAGTAACTCAGTATCTAAAAAGAACTATGAACAGAAAAGACAGTTGCCCTTAGATGCTGGAGCCTTTTTTTCTCCTGAAGTAGATGTGGCTGATAAGAAACTCAGAGGGATGGTGAAAAGAGACATTAAGAAAAGAAGGAGAGATATTTTTAACAGGGTAAAAAGAAGAGAGAATTAGAAGCAAAAAAAAAGGGGACAGTTGAATAGCTGAAGGCTGAAGGAAAGTAAAGAAAAGGGAAAAGAAAGATAAGAAGGAGAAAAGAGAATCTGGAAGAGCATAAAGCAAACTATTTCTGCAGTTAACATTTAACTAATTTGCAGTTTCTCATGCAAACTATTTAGACAGTGTGGACACTTCAGCGTCCCACTTCCAACATATGTCTGTAGCATCTGGAAAATAACCTCTTATGTCAAGAAATAAATTTATTTAGAACTTTTATTTGTCTAAATTATAATGATAAAATGAACTATTTTACTTTAAAATTACTTCAGTAAGATTTTACAATTGAAATCAAAGTGGATGACATTGATTCATAAAAGCATAGACATTTTGGAGTAATTAAAATTTGGAACATTTGGTGCCCCAGAACTTTTGACCTTTAATAAATTTGAATGGAATTGAATTGAATTTCAGTGTGCAGTGTAGCATATGATAGATAGGCAGTGAAGCTACTCTGAGATTATATTTCTGTAACACACTCCACAAATTCAAGAGGTCCCTTAAATGATTTTGAAATACTTACTTAAGAGAAGAAAACATAATTTCTCCTATTTATTATTTAATTTTTGTGAAAAATTATTTTATTAAAAACTTTTATACACTTTATTTTTCTTTTCTTATTTAATAACAGAAAAAAAGGTGTTCTTTTTATGACTTAGTTATGTTAAGAGGTAATTGCCCATTTCCCTTTGTGGACCTTCCTGTACCATTTTTTAAAGCCAGCCTGTGTATAATCTCTTTTAAATATATTCATTGATAATTTATTTTAAATCACTCACTAGTTGACTCATAAAACTTTATATGTATTTCCTAACAATTACAAGAGTAACTTTATCCTTTTTTATTCTTAACACTTTATTTTAGGTATGATCTAAGGACAATGGAAGAGTTAACACAATTCTCTACATGAGCTAAATGCTCAGGACTAAAATGCTGCATTCCCTTTTTTATTCTTATCTTAGATAGCCAGGCTCACCAATAATTCATCTCTCTCTGCCTCTTTGCTTGGAGATATATGGAATCATGAGGCACAAGCATTGAAAGATGAACATGAGGACCACCCAGTACCTAGATAAGCAGATTATGGTGCTCTAATTCTTGGCTTTCCTGCCAAGAGCACCATTATTAACTCCAAACATCTAAATCCATGATTAAGAAGTCTCAAGAAACAGAAAAGAGCTGTTCCCTCTCATTCCTCTTAGGGTAATCTTCAAACCTTGTACATATATTCAGCTCCTCCATTTCAGATCTTTCCCAGCTCAAGCAAGACTGGAACAGTCACTGCTCACCTCCAGGGCTGAGAGCTGTAACTGGGACACTTTTTGTGTCCCACTGCTGATGAAAGCCCATGATGTGGCCTGCGATGGGAGTCACAGGTGCCCTGCTTACGAGTGGCGGCGAGAAGTTTGGGAATCACAGCCCTTTATCTGTTTCCTTTTTCTCTTCAAGGGATGCTTCCCTTTTGATTGCCTTTTCTCTCTTCCTGTGAATCTGGAATCCCACTGTCAGCCTACTTTCCCACATCAAGCAAAAGGAAAGGAGACTCTTAATTGCTCCATAGGAATAACAGCATGGACTAGAGCAATGCTGTATTGCCTGGGCATGCACTTGGGAGTATCTTTATCCCTTCACCTCATGCCTTAGTTTCCCTTCTTGTGACCTCTTCTTTACCACATCATATTCTGGTGCCCCAGCTGCCGTTTTTTAAAGCTTTTTCAAGCTTTTCCAATCTATCACATCTCTTCCAGTACCTTGTGTGTTGCCAACCCACATGGCAGAAGAGTCCTGGGGCAGCCAGCATTCCCACGAAAACAAGCAACCTGCTATGTTCAAGATTCTAGTCTATCCTTGGAATTCTACTTCTTGCCTCTTAAAGAACTGGGGTCTTGACTGTAACGTCGGAGTTACACTATGGGATTCTCTAAAGAACCTGTTGGATGTCAGCAAGATGGAAACTTCTGGTTGGAGGTGGAAGTATCAGAAAATCTGGCTGCCACTGAAAAAATCGATGTTGGAACACAGCAGGGGTTTAGGGCTACTTGTATTTGTCGAGAGAGATGTTTTACTCAAAAAAAAAAATTTTCTTATAATTTTGGAATTCTTACAAAAGTCTTGATTTCCATGTAATGAGTTGACCATATATGGGTCATGGAGGGGTTATTTTGTTTACACCAATTCTGTAGATGATGATGCCTGTCTCAAAGCTTCAAGAGTGAGGCAGACATCAGAACACATTGATATCTTCTTGAGACTAAGTATTTTTTTTTTCCTTTTTTTATTTTTACGCACGTATTCTTCCAGAAAATAAGTATAGATTTAGTTGTAATTATTTTTATTTTTATAGGTAATAAATATTTTTCTGATGTGCCATTTGTACATCCTTAAAATGATCAGTTGCCAGATTCATCACTGTCCTACTTCAGATCTGTCCTCCAGTGAAATTATTGCTTTATAATGACATGATGCTGGACTACTGATGTTATAAATGTGTCCCTGCTGAAACAGATTAAAGAAAAAAATCCTTATAGCAGTATAAGAATACTCATACAAATATTTATTTTATGTGAGTGATTAATGAAGATACCACAATCAAGTCTAGATAACCTATATGCATTTTTTTTTTAAGAAACAGAATTCTGTGTCATCCAAGAATTGCACAAAGGAAAAATAGTGAAATAAAAAAATAAACATGAAGCTTGCTCCATATAAAGCCTCTGCAGGATAACATGTACTTCATGTTTCCTCAGCAGTCTTTGGATATTTGTGTTGGACTACAAAATCATCAAATCAGACTCCTCCAAAAGTGGAAGTTGTTAATAATGCTGCATTTCTTTCTTCCACTTTTCCAAAACTACAGGAGTGCAAGCTCAAGGCAACCAACTGTTGTTACAAATGCTGAAGAGTTTGTGACCTCAAGTTTATTTTCTAAATATTTGTTCAGTGGCCCCACCAGCAATGTGACTTACTTGGTTTTTTGCAAACCCCCATTTAAACTGGACTTCTCCACAAGCAATTAAGGAATGGCTGTTCCTTGTATGATTACTCATATTTGCATTTCTGCAAGTAATAAATGACAAGTATTTCAACTGTTCTCACTGTCTTTAAAAGTTTGCAATCCAAATAGGCACCAAAAACCTAGAGTACGCTAGCTCAGGGACGAGATGCATGCTACCTAAAGAAACTTGATACAGATATGAACAAATATGGATTTTACAACACATATGCAGTCTCCAGAAATGTATTGTCTGTATTTATAAGCAATATGTTTATAAAAATCATGAGTGCTTCTTAAATAATAGAGTGCATGAGATCATTTATTTGCCATCAGTAGTTTTACTCGGTACATATGATCATATGTCATTTCTGTGATGCAAATTGACTAAGGCAAAATGCTTTTTATCCTTTATAATGTGTTTTTTTTTTCCTGAAGAGTCTTTGGTGAGTCAGTCTCTTTTTGCTCAAGACTGAATATGATATAAAATAAAAACAAAACCGCATACTTGTGTGGAGATAGGCAGTGAGCAATCACAACATGCTAAAATTCTATATTTGAGTAATAAGTGTGAAAAATACGTGAATCACAAAAATTAAATCCTGGATATGCTGTCTAGTAAATCTTAGTGTGGAACATTTGCCTGTGAAGACTTGAGCTGAAGACTGTACTGTTACATTTATTTGCTGTTCTTTTACATGTGTTCAGAATCAATCAGTTTGGTACTCTCAATTATTGGCTTTCATCAAGGTTTTTATATGTTTCAGCCTGCTCAATGGGGTGAATTGTCAAACTGGGAAATTACTCCTGTGGAATGTTTCCTGTGATACACTGCAGTCCAGAAAACGGAGTTGCTTTTCTTTCCTCTGTTTTTATTAGCATTTTCTCCTTAACAGGCTTTGCTGTGGAGGTCTCACTCTCTTTCTTCCCTTCATCCCTACTCTGCCAGAACAAATCTTGACTCTCCCACAGTGCACAGAGAAGTCCCTTGATGTTTTGGGGCTACTTGGGGTACATTTGGCTGGTGCAGGTGAGAAGACACATGGGGATTCCTTAGGGTCAGTGAGAAGGGTATGTCTCCCATCTGCCAACTCTTCTTTTTCTGTGTGAATTAGAGCTGAGGAGGCTTTGAGAATTTACCCAAATCCTTAGTTATGGAACCCCTTCATGCTCAGAGAGATTACAGCAACAGAAACACAACACACTACAGAAAAAGCAGGGTGTTTAATGAGAAACAGATGGGGCCTGTGTATTGTTAGTAGAGAAAGACTACTGTTTTGTGTAAAGAGAAACAACACATAACATTAGGAATTAAAACAGAGCAGGTTACAGGACATTGTAACAAGATGTTAATTTTATGCTTAGTGTTTAAGATATTACTTAAAATGAGTTTTAAACTTACTCTGTCCAATATACAGTCTCTGTGTAGGTCTTCCTTAAAAAACAAACCCCCAAAAAACAAAGAAATGAATAAATATATATTCCAATTATTTTTGCTGATTCTAGTTCTTTCAATAAAATTTTATAAATGTGATCTTTTTTTTTTTTTCTTAACACCAGTTGTGCCTTTCCAACAGTACCCCAAGACAATATTTTTATCAATATTTCTGGTTGCTTTAACATATGTTGGTGTGATTTGTTAATGTTCAGATACCAATAAAGGTGTTTTTTGTTTTCCATTTGTGTATGTGTTCAGCAACATAAGAATTTAACTACTTGTTTCATTGAAAATAAACTCTCACTGATTTAGCTTTTCTTTTTTCTTGAGATCACTGGGAATATAACAGTTTTACATGTCAACTCTGATGGGTTTATATACCGTATTTGATTTAAAAATCACATGGCCCTGAATAGCAGTGTTTGGTTTTTTTGTTTTTTTTTTTTTTTAGCAAAGCCTGCTTAGTTTCATATAACACTACGACATTAATGTCTTCTTTTTAATGACTGTAAACATTTTAGTTTGCATTTTATATGCAGCACTTTTAAGCTTTAATTGGACATCTGATAGTCTGTGTACATAAGCACCTCCCAGATAACGTAGAAATTGTAGACTGAGAAGCAATGATGCTATTGTGCTGGGGGATGCAGACTTGAGCCTGTTTTGTCAGATTGTCTCCCTGGGGTGTCTGCTGTATTTCAGAAAACCTTTTCATATGAACTGTTAGGGAAATATGAAAATGATATGGCAGGTGCCAAAGAAAATTTTTGACATGCATTTTATCCCACTCAGATTAGAAAGTTCCCACCTCTTCTTTTTTATTCTTAAATATTAAAATCTCAAACTGTGAGTCAGGTAAGGTTAGAGCTGTGAATTTTGTGTATATTCAATATATCATCATATTGTGTAAAGCACTGTCCATTATTCTGTTGCTGTGGATGCCTTGGTCTATACCATATTTTGGAGAGATTTATCCTGTATCTAGAGAAAAGAAAATGCACTTTATTTGTTTCCTGACACATTCTTTGAGAAGTTCTCCCTCTTTCCATCTGCAGCTGCAGCACCTTCTGCTCTGTGAAAATGTGTTCCACCAGAATGAACCAATTTTCATTTTTCTAACTTATTGTCACTTTTTAATTTAACTATAGCAATCATCAATGGTCATCTAATAGTACTTCCTCAAAAGGCAATTTGAAGAGTTAATTTGTCCTGGAATTCAGCCTCCTTTTGTGATAGAATTTTATCAAAAGCATTTTGTTTCTGAAGTAGCTCCAGCCCAAGAAATATATCAACCTCACAGGAACTGCGGTGTCTAAAGACATTAATTGATCCATTTTCTTCATGTCCCTGCCAGGTGCTATAAATAGTTCTTCTTGTTGTCTTTACTACATGGATGAATCCAATGATAGAAAAAAAGAGTGTGAGAATTTACAAAAGCCACACAGAAAATTAGTAGCCTTACAGATTCTTATCATGAGATTCTTGCTCATGAGAACATGGTGTTGCTAAAAAAAAATGATGAATTGATATGTCAGTATAGAGTGCAAAGTCTATATATGGGTATCCCTTGTACGTGTTCTTGGCTCTAGATGTATTTTATGATGATTACTGACAGTGTTGCCATATGTTATGAGCAGCTAGGGAAATAGGGGCAATCCATAAATATCTGGGCATATGTGGGCTTTTGAGGACATTGCAGCAGAGGTAGAAAGCAAAGGTAACTCTGGATTAGCACAACCATTTCTTTATTGATAAAACTTCTTCAGCACAGTTTCTGGTGATGGTTCTACATGATTGTGTTTATATATACAGCAGCAGCATGTTGTCTCCTACTGTGCAAGAATGCTTTCCAGTACCTAGCTCTCACAATGATAGCAACTCATGAGGAACAAATAAGCAAGAAAATAAAAATTTAAGTTATGGTTTCAGGACTTAAGCAGCTCTGCAAAATCTACACCAGCTTTTTCAGCTGGAGGAAAATGTGTTTTCTCTGGGTTACAGAACAATCAAATGATTTAACATTTTGTTTGGAGTCCAAGAGACCAGATGTATAAGTCAATTAAGGTAGTAACTAAATAAGGGTGGTGTTTCTGGAATGGCTAGATTTAGCCTCTCTATCCAAAGCCTCTCAGCAGAGAGTTTCTGCTACAGGAGCCAGTAAGGGGAGCCTAGGGAAATTAAGCTCATTAGGGTAAAGTTTGCCTTTGGACCACTCGATGTGCAACAGCATTTATTTACATCATATCTCTGCTATGGGCCTGGGGTCCTCAATGAAACAGAAAATGTCCTTAGAGCCAAGAACATATCCAGGAATACATAAATCCAAAGCAGCCAGGAAAAGGTTTCTCAGACACAGGGAAAATATGCAATAAAGTATGTTTCTTAGGGAACAACTGAATGCTTACAGTCAGATCAATCTCATTGACATGTGACCTTGAAGAAAGAAGTTACACAATAGTGTACTGAAACCACCTCAGAAAATCAGAGTCTCTGTGCTCTAATAAAAAGTCATGGTTTGCATTTAAATGATATTATTCACTAAGCAAGAATAAGGTATTACCAAACAATAAATCAGGCTTAAGATTACACACAGCAGTCTCCATCACTTATATAGAAAAGTAAATATTTTAAAAAGTAGAATCTGATGGTAAGCAGTCTGCCAAGTAGAACCTGCTCAATGGTTGAGTAATGAGTTACCAACAGGAATGAATTCTTTTGTGACAGAGCTGGAAAACAAATTTATAGTACTTGTAAAGCATGTACAGCAGCATATGTGTCTCTCACATACACCAGAAGCATTTACTCAGTACTTAGATAATTGTTACTTTCTCCAGAGAAAAAGTGCAAGCTATAAACTCAGTATGACAAAATGAGGCTCTGAAATCAAAAGCAGCAGAAAGCAGCTTCTCATTAGCTATTAGAGGAGATCTGAATATGTATGTTTCCAAACATGTATGGCAACAGTTCGGATTAAACCTTTCTATTTTAGCAAGAGTTAGAGAAATATCAATAAAGCAATAATCTGCATGAAATTCTGAGACGTGCTATCAGATGTGATATGTGCATCTGTTTTTCTCAGCAGCTTTCATAGCAGCTTGATTTTTTTAAAATGGTTTTCAACCGAGATGCAGCAGAGAATTGTTAGAGCTGCTCTAAGCAATAGCCTGTTAAAACGCCTTTGGTTCTATTTAGCAAAAAACACTTCCTTAAACTCTCCAGTTTAGCTAGTCTGAGCCCAGCTTTGCCTGATGTGACCCTTAATTCTACCATTTACTTCAAATGTTATAGGAAGTCACTTGAGGGTTTTCATCTTGAAGGCAAGTAGAGCCCAAAAGCCCAAATCTCTTATATGTATGCACACAGCACTCACCTGGAAGTGTGTTCCTGATTATTTGTACAGCTCTTGGAAAATATGTTGTATTCTTACAGGTATGGTACTTTAAATCCAAATGTCAGTGCCTTGCAGCTGAGTTACACCTATTTCAGAAGGTTAGCATTTGGAGAAAAACTATAAATTACTAAAGAACACACCAAAGCTGCCAAGTACATTGAATGTGATTTCACATTCATACAACTCATTTTCTTCTCTGTGAATATTCATAAAGACATGTTCAAGCTCTTTGCTTGCCACTGTATGTTACTACCATACTTCAGCACAGCAGTTACGGACTCAGGCTGCAGTCCTGAAGAGGGGGAGTATTCATAAAATAAGTTTTAATTAGATTTATTTAAAAAACGTACTCTTTTCTCAATCCCTTTTGTCAGTGCCAATGCCTGAAAAAATTTCATCCTATACTATTCCTGTGCTTTTTAAAAGCTTTTTCCAACTTTTTGCACTTCTTCAATTCTTTCGTACCTTGTGCTCCAGCACCTGAAAGAAGCCTACAGTAACTCAAGTGTTTTTACCCATTCAGAAAAATGCAAATATCTAATATTAACAATTCACTTGTTCAGTCAAATTATCCCTGCATCCTCACACAGCAAATTCTTAGAATACAATTGCCAAGTTCAGAGAATGAATCACATTTTCATAGAATAATAGAAATATTTAGGTTGGAAAGGACCCTGAAGATCAGTGAGTCTAATTGTATTTTGTGTCTTTAGTGCACAATTTCCATAATTTCATACAGTAACAGAACCCGTAGCTTCCAGAGCTAGGTGGCCACAAGTACTTGCTGAAATATATGGCTATTTTATCTTCCAGACTACACCTGCTTCAGTTATTCAGAGGAAACACACTTGTATGCTTACTAGCACAGAAAAATAGTTCTTTCATTCAAAAGGAATAAAGATAGTTTTGCTTAATTAACACCACTCATTTTCGTGTGGGATGGCATAATGGAAAAATATCAAGATCTCGGCGCTGAGAGTCCTAAAAAACTTACCAGTTCTTGGAAAAAAAGGCACTAAAAGGGAACAGTTGCTCAATTTTGCCAGACTGCAACTTTGGTTGTTATCAATTGTATTAATATTTCTGTCAACTACAAATTAATTTGAGAGTTAGAAAGCACAGAGATGAGACTGAAAGAAGAATTATGAAGTACTTAAAGAATATTTGTTAACAACTCTAAGACTGTTGGGATAATATGCTATGGAATGTAAGGCACTTTTATTTCAATTAGATACTTTGATTACTGTGAGAAAGTTTGTTTTTATTGTTGTCCTCAGCCTCAGTAGTTTAAGTTTATAGTAAAATGCATATATAAAAGTCAAAAAAGTTTTTAATTCTCAAACAGCAAGTAAGAAAACATTTCATCTGGGACCTTAGCCATTCCACCTACATAACTGTCAGATGCAATTGTTATTCTGGTGAGCTGAAATCAACTTACAGGCGCAAAGAAATTTTTCTTAATTTGCCAAAAGTGCATGCATAGGTTATAAATTTGAATTTAAGAAGGATTATGAAAATGCAGAAAGTCTCCATTGCTGCATTAATTCTTTATAATGTTGTTATTCATGTGTAGTATAAAGTTACAGTATAAATCTCTCTTTGTACAGAATACTTATAGAGACAGTTGCATTTTAACATCTGAGAGAAAAGCCCTTCCAGGTTCCAGCTGCAGGAAACAGCTCACTTTGTTCTCATCTCATGAAAATGCCACTAGTATAATTAATAGGATGAGTATCAGAAGGTATTAATCTTAAACCAGCACTTGCCCTTTTTAAATGTGTATATGCAACAGGATTCATATGATCATCAAACCAAAAGAGAGAGGTGATGGGGAAAGGAATGGTTCAGAAATTTTCAGATTTTGGGGTAGTCAACAGTCTATAGGAGTTCTAGGTTCTAAATGAGTGGAGGGTTTGTGCACACTTAATGAATGAGAATGAAAGATTGCTGTTAAATTGGCCAAGTGTTTTGATTCACAGCTATGAATTATCTCCACTCCACCTATGGAGAGAAATAAGTGTAAGAATACCCCCAGTCTGAAGTAATGAACTCCTACTCGTCACACTCAAGACTTGCATCTGATTTCAATAACTGATTTCAATCTATATCATCACAGCTCTTTAAATTATTTTTACTGTTAAGGGTTTGACAGGCAAATGTGTTGTCAGGTGCCTTTTAAAGTAAGAAGAGTGGCTGTCTATCAGAAACATAACCATTTCTGGGTTAAGGCTGCTGCATAAGACATGACAAATGGTACTGGAGATTAAGTGTACTTCAAGCTACAAAGTAAAAAGAGGCCCCTTCCTCAGCTGGTGGGAATAAATTTAATGATGAGATTGATTGATGCCAGCTGTGGAGTCATATCATTTTGAGAGAAGGGTGGCAGCAGAGACAGCAGCCCATCGGTAGCCTGGTCTTGTAGAATGAAAGATTTTAGAATGATGTGAGAACTGAAGCTAAATGTTACAGGACTGTTTGGTGAAACAGGTAAATTCTCTTACTTTTGTTATGAAAATACCATGTGTTGGTTTTTGGCTTGGTGGCTTTCATTGTTAATTTAACTTGGGCTTGGTTTGGTCTTGAGCAGGTTTTGGGGATTTTTGAGTACTGTAACCCTAGTGGTGATGATTAGCTGGTGGATGTTTGTAATCCAGTCTGGAGACATTACTGCTGAACTGTACTGAGAAACAGATGAAACAATCTGAGAAGGAGGAAATCTTAGTATGTGGCCTCTTGCAGGGACAGAGAGATGAAAACACTGATGTGGGAACAGGTTGCCCAGGTAGCTTTCTCTGAGGAGATGGTAGCATTGCTTTAGCCTTGAGTTGGTAGCTTAAATTGTCATGGGTAGACAAAGTTAAAATAAGTTCTTCTTTTATTCATTGTTGGTCTTTAATCCTTTTCTCTGTGCTGTTCAAACTTCCATGGTGAAAGCTTACCTTGTGGGCTGGTTTTAGTTTGTTGCTTTGTTTTTTGGATTTTGTGGTTTTTTACTGCTTTACTGCTGTCCTACTTTGGTTGCAAGGCTCTAAGCGTGGTGAGGCACATGGCATATATCTAGTTCTGATCTTGTCAATCTGGAGCCAAAACTTTTGTTGTTACTGAGTCCAGAATATCAAAGTGAGTCTATACAAAGCTTTCCCCACTGAGCTTTACAAAAATGGCACCTAACAGACTTTGAGGCTTGTTATCTCATTGAGGTGATGAAGGTTGCTGAAAAGAAAATCAACCCTTTTGATTACAAGACACTGAGGTGCAGTTGATGATTATAACATCTAGCAGATCAAACTGGGGCTCTGACAGCTAAATCAGTTATATACATTTCTGTGAGGAACAGTTGAAGTTGTATCATCCCTTTAATCCTAGGGTGGGTAAATAATAATTGCATTTTGCTTCATTTTCTGTAGTTTCTTCTTAATCATTTTTACATGCTATATAAATGCTACGAATAGTTGTGCTAAAAGCTCTTAAAGGATAATGCATGGTGTATTAGGTTGCTCATATTGTGAGGCTGTGGGAACAGCAATCCTTGCTGTACTGGAAAATCCACCATTATCCTTCTTATAAAAACATTTATAAAAGTTCAAGGGAGTGGTTCCACAAAACTGCTAGTTTTCAGGTTTGCTATTTTCCAGCTGAAAGTAGCATATTTGCAGGTAATTGGTTTGGGTGTGAAATTTGACATAAAGATGTCTAAGGATCTCTTTAGCAATTACTTCTTCTAACAGCAATTTAGGATTACCCGATGGTGGATTCTATTTTGTATTGTTTGGTTTGTTTTTCATGTCAAGATCTGCTGTCTCAAAAAGCATCTTTAAATAGTCATCAGAATATTGTGAAGCATGAGACTGACCCTCATACTTCTGAGGGCCACTTGCTCATGACTAAGCCTTCATCCTTCATCACTTTCCACTTGTGATGTTACTGAATCCACTGCAGTCTTATGTTTGGAATCCAGGTTGTTCTACAAGTCACGTGGCAGAGCGACCACCTGGTTTACTGATTGGTTTTTTGGTTTTCTTTTGTGGTTGTTTTTTTCCTAGTGCTGTAGTAGTCTTTTTGCACGTAATGATGGCTTTGCAGTACATGTGTTTAGCTAAGGGTTTGGGCACTGGAGTTCAAAATTACAGCTCTTTAATAATATTTCTTTCCATCTTGCAAAGCAGATCACAGTATACCTACAGAGAACAGTGCCCTTTAATTCTGATGTATCTTCAAAACCGTCAGAACCTTCTCCCTGGCTATATCTAAATCTCTACCGTTAATGTACCAACATTCTCTATTGAGTATTTGCATGTATGAAAAGTCTTTATTGAACTTAAGTGTTTGGTGTTCTTGCTGTCTGGCATTAGCTCACCTGTGGAAGCACAGGGTCTTTGGCTTCAAATAAATAAATTAATTAGACTTGCTACTCCTAACACTAGGAAATAGGGCTAGTTTTGCCTCAAGTAAAAGGGGCAATGAGTGCTATTTACATATTCTGCATCAGGGTGGCTACTTTAAGGTCATTTTTGAATGTTACTTTGTCTTTTTATCCCATTAGCAATGTAATTAACTCTCTTGAAGAGCTTCATTTGGCTCAGGGAAGGAATCTCCTTCCACTGATGATAAAAGTCAGTAGCATTTACCTTGTTTTCCATTTGAAAGCCTCCCTTTTGCAAACAGTCTGTGAAAGACCTCTATGCAAATCAGCTGTTTAAATATATCTTAGCTCAAGGAAACAAACTCTAGGAAGCTGTAAATTAAACATCAAGGCCCAGGTCTCTGTTGCAACATGAATATTACTAAGTTTTAAAGTTAGTTTTGTGGAACCTGAAACTAAAGAGGCCAAGTATTTCTGCAGCAGATAGCATCACTGAGCTATTCAAAGGGGAAACTGAGAGCTGTGGAGATAGGGCTGTTGTGGAGGTAGATAATAACAGTGAGGACATACCCAAGACTTGGCTTGAATGAGGGAAATACAGCAATGGAAGTTGCTAGGTGACTGTGGCTTTTAATCCACTTGGAAAAATAGGCCAGGCAATTCTGAGTTGTTACTTGTTTTATGGCTGGGCTGAAATAGGTGAAATGGTACCTGAAATCCTTGGAAATGCTTTAAGAGATGCAATGCAGTGCAACTATAATAATACTGAGCTTAATTGTAATTTTATATGAGCAGGATTCACAGTTAAATTTTATCTATAGTTGCTGCAGAAGCTGTTAAAAGAAAAAAAGCAGTGCTTTTTAAGGTACAATGATCTTTTGATGCTGCAGCTTTCTTTTACAAGATTCGATTTTTCTTTCCATAATGAATGCCAAATGAATTCTTTGGGTGCTTAAGACCCTTTCTGATGAGCTGTGATGGAGAGCACGATCTGTGGTTCCCTAGTGCTCTCCTTGCACTGTCTGGTTGGTATGAGCAGTGGAAATGAGGGATTAGGGTAGGAATGTAAGTGTGGAGGGTTGTGCTTCATCTCACACTTTTAGTCACTCTGGCTAAGATTCATAGGTACAAGATAAGTCTGGAGCTGCTCCTTGCTGGGAAATCCTTTGAGCAAGGAGCTGGATGTAAGCTTTTACATCCTGTGAGCATATTTTGCATCCTTGCAGCTGGAACATAGGGGTAATTTTCAGGGAAACTGGAATAAGTAACTCATACAATAATCTTTGAAGAGTTAAGATTTAGCTGTGATATAAGCAAATTATTCCTTTCCTTATGCTTGAATTAAAACAATAATAATGTAATGATGATATCTAGACAGCTTCAACTAGGCTATAGGTCTTCTTCCCCAACACATCTCCATTTTCTGCAGCTCATTCTCTCATCTGTGATTAAACTTGACTTCAAGTGAAACTACAATGCTGGCAAACACTGGAGAGCTGTAGAAGCTGGGCTCCCTGCTCCTTAATGTTGTTGCAGAAAATCAACCGCTGGAACATGAGCTCACTGCATGAAATTTCTCAGTTTTTCTTTTGTCTTTTCCAGACGGCTGAGTAATTGCCTGCACTGTTAGGTATAGAGCCTTGTGAATGATTGTCTTGTTACTTGCCTGACAGATGCTAAACCTGCTATAAATTAAGTTGTCTACTTGTTTTACCAGGCAAGTGGGGCTGCATTAGTCAATATTTGACCTAACTGAGAAATAGGGGGAATGATGTGGAATGTTCATTGGAACACAGCCCAAGAACTTCGTCCTGCAAGTCTTCAGGGACTTGGTTGGTTTTAGTTGGGTTTTATTTGTCCCTGATGATTTTGAGAGAAAGTAGATGCAGATCAAGTGATAAAATCATCCCAGATTTCTATCACTGCTTAGTAGATAGGAAGCCAAAGAATCACCATGAAGGATTGAACCTTTTTGCAGGTTCCAGCACTGATCTCTTTGCTGATTCAAAGCAGGTCACAGTGCAGAGCTGCTGGCTAAGTTTGGGGCCACTGGGTCAATGTACTGCTCCCTGTTAGCATGGCCACAACTGGCAGGTGTTTTCTGGCATGTGTGAACCTGTCTCCTTGGCTTTGATAAGATCACTGAACAGCCACAGGAGTTCCTAATCAGAACAGAGGCAGGATGCATCTGAACTGATGGTTTTCAACTTGCTCTTTGAAGTCTTCAAGTTACAATACTAAAACTACTGAGTAATTACTGTGAAACATTCTTTTACATTAATATCATGGAGTTGAGGATTTAATAGATTTTAATCACAAATGTAATGTCCTCTTTGTCTACCAAACAGTTGCATTCTGCAGAAGGCATTGGTTAGACTTCATCAGGAAATTATTTTCGTACATTGGCAGTTTCCTCCACTATGTTGTTTTTTACCAAGCACGTCATTATCCTTTCCACAACAGAATCTTCTGTAAAGGAGCAAAAGCTTCAGGGGGGGAAAGAGAGAGCGAGCTTTTGTAATTTTAAATTTCTCACAGATAGCTCAGGGTAGCAAAACAATGAATGTTTCATTATTACCACAATAGATTAAAACATCTGCAATAAATAATGCTGATGGCTATTTGTGATGGCATGAAGTATTGTTTTTGTTCCCTTTTATAAAATTACAGCTCATTAACTGTCATAAAGCAAAGATACCATAAATAAAACAAGTAGTAGTGTTTCATTTCCCAGAAATGTGAAAGCCTGCTGTTTGAGAACTTTGAAAAGTTTGTTTTCACAGCTGGAACAGTCAAGTATTGGAATATATTGGGGTCTGGCAGTTTTGAGGCAAGAGAAGTTGTGAAAATTTGGATAATACTGTTTGTCCTCTTCTCAAAGTTAATATTGTTCTTGTCTTCCCTCTCTAATCAAGAAGTGGTTTTTATTTAGGCCACAGGAAACCTGTATTGACCAGCAAGTCTCTCTGTGTGTGCATATATGTATATATATTTAAATACAGAAGTAATTATAGAAGGGTTGTTACTTCCAAAAAGGAACCAGAAAACGTAGCCTAACTTTCACTGGGCGACAAACCACGGAGTAGTTGCCCACATATCCCCACACTGAACCACATAACTAGCATTTATAGTGGTGTTTTAGGAAGAGGGCTAGTCTTAAGTGGTAGTTGTTTATAATAATCCAATTGGTCCTTCATCAGAGATCACCTCATCTCACCTGAGATCACAGCAGGTTTATGTGCTCTCAGTTTTCAAGTGTGAGAACAGACTTTCAGAGGCTCACCTAGCTCACAGATGTGCAATGATATAACTTTCAGATTTGTTTCCAATTTATTTGCCACAGGCAGGCTCCTACAGGAAAACAAGTCTGTTTGAAAAGTGGAATGATTAGAAACATACCTCATTGTCTCAAGTTCTGAATGACAGTTCAAATTTCCAGGCCCAGATTTTTCTCCTGTTCAGCTTGGGATTTGTGACAGATATAATCATGTGGTAGTCACTAGGAATTTTTTGTCACTGGCCAGGACATGAGCCACGTTCATGCTGGAGCTGTGGACTGCACACATGCTGTGTCTTCTTGTGGGACACTTCAGCCCACAGCTGTGCTCTGCACAATAGAAAATCCTCCTCTGGATTTAACATTTCTCTGTATTAGGGCTAAATTTGTAATTTGGCTATGGCAGTCTGTATTTTGAAACACTCTTTGTTCCTGAGGCACTTTAGGATTAGATTAAAAAAACTTGTCTGGCAGTTTGAGCCTAAGTGTTCAGTTGCCTGCACAGTGCAATCCTCCAGTCCAAGATCCAGAAGAAATTAGGTGACAGTCAGTGTTGGGGTTTAATTTTGGGGTTTTGAAAGGTAGAGGCAGGTGGGAGAGAGAGGAGGAGATTTTTTTTTTTTTTTTTAGTTTATTTATCTATTCATTTTATGCATGAAAATATGTGCTTCTGCTACAAGAAGCAGTTGCACTGTAGAATTCCCTTCCAAAGGAGAGTTTGGAGGCTGGAAACTAGCAAGAGTCCAAATAAGTTCTGAAGACAATATTTTTAGGACTGTACAGAAAGAGGGAAAGAAACTAAGCCCTGAGAATATTTAATAAAAAATGACCCTGTCTGAGTCAGTACCTCCAGAGCTGATCACCATCTATTGGATACTGATAATTCAAGGGATGTATCGGTTCTGTAGTGAAGTGCAGAAAGTTTTTTGGACACCTGTCTGACAGAGGATATTTGACTCTTTGATCTGATTTACTGATGAGTCCTCATTGTAATATTTACTGGTTTTTTTTTTGTTTTTGTTTTTTTTTTGCAACAATGTCAGTATAATGGGATCTTCTAAATTAATTTGGAATTAGATCCATTTTGCTCTTTAGGTGCTCAGATGGGATTGGGAAGCTATGTGTATTGTTTTTTCTTGATAAATAATAAGCCCAAAGTGCCCTAAAAAATAAGGAAGCCCATTTGATAGATGCAGGCTATCTATACTTGCTTCTGTTAATGATGGTGGTAATCCTCAGAAATTACACTTTAAGATGTGCTGTAAGAATATTGACCCCTTTTTCCTTCCTCTGAGACACTGCTTTAGTTTTTGGAAGTGTGGGAAAAGTCCTCTTGTACTCTTTTAAAAGTGAGGTAAAATTCCAACTTCTGCCATCCAAGGCAGAACTGAGCACACAATACTGGTGACATTAAGTTTGGTAGGGTTTTCTCCTGATTTTTTTTTTTTTTTTAATAAATTGGCCTATCCTTTCTATGCCTTATATTTAAAGGCATTTCTGGATGAGAAATTCAAGTTCAGCTTTCAGAAAGAAAATTTTATAGCGTGCTTTGAAGTAGGTGATTTGACTAAATATTTAATCTTTAAATTTTAGGGGGTAAAGGCTGGAATAATAGATGATGGTCTGTATTTTCAGCAACAGCTATGTTTCCAAAAAAAGCAGTCTATTATATAGATATGTGTGGGAAATCAAAAAGTAGGGTGTAATTTTTGGAGGTTTTGTCCAAAGAGATTTTAATCCTCCTTTGTAATAGTTGACTTTTTTCAGACTTGGGCACAAATTCCAACTGTGCTGACCACATCCACCAGCTGTAGAGACACACAAAGAGACAGTAAAAGCCCAATATATGGAAAAAAAATCCGAGTGTTGGAAATATAAGCTGCTCCAAGTGAATGTTTATGCATCAGTGCTGTGCAGCACAGCTTTAGACAGCTCTAGTGGCCAGAGCCATGGAAGGAGCCTAATCCCACTGGAACTGGTCTGAGCAGGGATTCCTCAGCTACTTCTGTATCCTCAGTGATTCAGCTGTTCAGCACCAGCCAAGACATTTCTGCACACAGATCAATAAGATATAGTGTAGTACAGATGTTCTTTGCTGTATGAAACTTGGCAAGACAGTGTAGAGTAGGTTTTAGTGGTCTGAAATGTCTGAACAAAAAGATCATCTCTTGCTTCATCAGTACCACAGACTTGTTAAGAGTTTCTGATTTATACAGATTATAAATCTGTATCGCGTTTCTTCCATGCTTTAGCACTGAAGCTGTGATCATTACAATTGCTGATTATCACTGATGCATATTGCATGAAACTATTCACCAAGTTGTAAACCTAAAGAGTCCTTTGCCTTTCACTCCAGAAAGGCTGTGAAATATGGAAAAAAATGCTCCTCCAAGTAATTTATCCTTAAATAGCTTGTCGCTGCAGTGCAGAGCATGTGAATCTAAGGAGAATTTTAGTGTGTCTGTGCTGGTGTGATACACAACAATCCCAGTGGATCATAACTTCATTTACACCCTGGAATGTGCTAGACAACCTTCCCAAATCTGGGAGATTCTGGCACTGAGCTTTCTACCTGTGCCTTGTCTCAACTCTTCTGGAGCGTGGTTTGTTTTGTTTTTTTTTTTTTTTTTTTAATCTTCCATCTTAACAGCTAGAAAGGGAGTAATTTCCAAGGGAACACTTGTTCCTACTGAGCAGTCTAAGTGACATCTGTGAGCATGACATGCAGACACAGCAGTTCCTGTTTCCTGCAGAATCTGAGCGCTCACATCTAATTGAAGCTGAGGTTGACTGAGGACATTCAAAAGAGAAGAGAGTATTTTGCATCGTAAGGCTGTTGGATTTTTCTTTTACTTATGTGGCATCTCTCAAAAAACATTCTGTGTGACACTTGGAAGCAGCCCACAAGGAAACAATGTGGGATGCAAGAATGTGTTTTCATATATACATATATATATATATATGCACACACATATGTAATAAAAGTGCAATTCAGCATAGCAAGGATAAGATGCTTAAAGGCATGGGGCTGAGAAGATATAAATGACCATTCCTGAGGCTCTAGTTCACCCTTTAATCCTGGTATACCCTTAGATCTGAGGCTAACAGACTGTGCATCTTGGGGTTTCTTGGGTGGGGAGTGTTAGGTGCCTAGTGATGATCAGGTATCTGGAATGATTTGCAAACCAGCTCTTTATGATACGTGCAGGATGGTAATGCCTCTGAGTACTATCTACTCAAAAATCCAGAGCAAGAACAAAGCGATTGAAAATGCCAGGAGGAAAGAATTTTCTCAGTGGCCTACAGATGGCAGACCAATATAACAGATGAGTGATATGCTTGAAGCCTGTTTCTCTGAATATTAGAAACATAGTGCACCCTATTTACGCAGGTTTTCATGGAGAAAAAAGTTTTAACTGGGTCACTATAAAATGCAACCGCCTTTGCACTACTTTCAGAGTATGTTCAAAGTCTTTTGCTGTGTGCTGTAAACTGCGTTTAAAATTCAGTCCAAAAGCTCTTAACTAGAGTTGTTTTAAGTGTTATGGACTTGCCTAAAGATTTTGATAATTGACTCCAAGTTCTCAAAAATTAGTGTGTACAGGAGGGCACTTAGGTTTGCTTGTATGTAGTTCATGTCTTCAAATTACTCCACTTTCTTAAAGAATGTTGCAATTGTTTTTGCAGATACCTTGTACATTTTTGCAAAAATCTAGATTAGCTTTTTTGCTGTAGACAACATCAACAGATAAAACTTATGGTTGACTTTTTTGGATCATTTGTTATAAAATAAAAATTCCTTGAGAAGCTTTTGGTCTGGAAGAGAGGAAGAATCATAGACACAGTAAAGCTTTTGTTTCTCTTCCTCTTGAGCACTGAGCTTTAGTGGATGATTTGACACCCTTCTATATCTTTAGCTCATAAAAGCACTAATTCCAGAAGGGAAAACAAAATAGCAGCAAGCCTTTTCCTTCACTTGGAGAAAAAGAAGTTATTGGGAGGCTTAACAAATAATAATGTGGCTTCTACCAGTCCTGTTCAATTAATATCTAACATAAAAGACATCTTAAACACTGTAATCTTTCAAGTGTTTTGTATTTGTTATATAAAACATTATTAAAAAGGAGTTGGGGGAAAAAAAGCTTTTGCAGGTCATACCCTTTCCATATTGTTTGTAAAATGGCTAATGGTTAGAAAATCAAACTTGCTGTACTTCACTCTTTTTGTCGTCTTTTTTTTATGACTGTAGATTGAAATAGGCATATTTAAAATATTGTGAAGTATGGAAGTGATTACAACCTGCCGCTTAAGGCACGACTCAGGAAATTGAAGAACAGGGGCTTTAAAGTAGTCCCCAAACAATGGGCTTAACAGACTTTCTCACAAAATGCTTCGACAACTTTTTTTTAAACCAGAAAATACTCAGTTTCAACTGAGGGACTGGAAAATATGTTGCTGTATTCTTGAACTGTTTTCTATTATGGAAATCAAACAAGCTTTCATGACGGATTACTCTTCAGGCAAGGAGAAAGGAATGCTTGTGGAGGCCGCACGCAGGTCTGTGGTCTGTGCCCTGCCCTACTGTTGTAGCTAAGCCTGTCTGAACTGTCTTCTAATCCACAAGTGTTATTCTGGCTGTTAAAATACCCAGTGAAGCAACAACTCCTAAATCTAATTCATTTGTGCAATATATATTTAATATACTAAGTGGCAAGAGAATTGCATATGGTCTTTCTGAGCTGCCCTTGTATTGTGAAACCACAGCAGAGTGGAATCATGGTCTGCCCTGGCATTCTCTGCATTATCTGTCATGTATATGTTGGAGTGGGAAAAGAATAAATTTCCTGGTGTATTAACTTCAAATGTGATAGGAAAGTGTCTGGTTGCATATCTGCCACAAAGATGAAATGTGGAAGTGGCTGCAAAGTTTGCTGCTTAACTTTGTCATCTAAGAGCCTTGCTATCTCTGTCAAAAGATAGATGTTGTTTGAGGGAAACTGTTTTGAAGATCTGCCTGTATTGGAAATCCACATAAGAATGCTGAGAGGGTGTATGAGAACAATGGTGCTGCATCCCTAATATGATTGTGACATGTGCCTGGCTGCTAGCTAGGTTGCTTTTTGTTGGTTTCTTTTCTTTTTTTTTTCCTTTTTTTCCCCTTTTTAAAACTGGAAATTATATGCAACTGGAAGAAAAGAGGGGGAGATAATCTTGCTTTGAAAATGGCTTTTGTCATGACACTAAGCTTTGCTGTCCTCTGAGGTTTCTCAAACACCAAAGCAGCAAATGAGACTAAGTAATTAAATGTGAAAACTGATGAAATAAGTTCTCCGAGTCTTTGCTGGCTCAAGGGAAGGGGCTTCTGAATCAATGCTAAGGTGATGAACTGGCATCATTCAAAGTGAACAGCATACTGAAACACTTTGTTTTAATGAGTCTACGGTCTGTGACTCCCAGCCTCAGAACTGAGAATTCAGGTGGCTAAAATGAGGCTTGTATTTTCTAAGAGTGTGAGAGGAGACAGAGGTTCTGACCCATTTTCTTTCTTCTTCACACTGCAGAAGCTTTGCTTTGTGTGCCATGTGCCAGCATAGAGTATCCTCATAGCAACAACTGTATAGGCAGAGTTGCTTTGAAAGGTAATACTTACAATGTGCTTGCTGTATAATATGACCTAGCAGTTACGAAACAGGAGGTTAGTAAAGATTATAGGAACAGCTGTCTGCTTTGTGCCACTCCCACGCATTCCCCGAGCCAAACTTGGAGGACCTGACAAAGCGAGGCATATTGCAGCCAAGATCTTTTCTTTGTAAGGATCCATGTATACATAAAGAAGTCAAAATATATTCAGCAGTAGTGAATCATACTTCTTTATAGTTTACTCTGACTAGATTACCATTACTCCAATATCCGTGGTTTGCAAGCAAAAATATGTGCTGCTGCCTTTTTTCAAGCTACTCTGGGGAGACATTTCCTCAGGCATCTATCCAGAGAGAAAGAGAAATAGAACCAGCATCAGTTCTGTTATTTCTCTCCAGAAAAATCATTTATTTAGAGTGCAGGGAAAGCATAAAGCAGTTTTTTTTTCTTGTGTCTTTGATTTTATTTCTGTTTTATAAGAGTAAGTATGAGCTCTGAGCCTGCAGTTTACTACATGCATATGGATAGCTGCACCTGCACGGAGCCACACTGGCTTCAGTGAGACACCATGTGGGCACAGCAATCTGCCTGCCCGTAAGTTGTAAATCTCAGAATGAGGAATTTCACTTGTTTATGCAGTGTTCTTGAAGGAGTAAGGTATTGGAAAGTGCCTGTAGGGTGTCAGCAGGTGCCATAAGTGTTTTCCCACACAATCTTACCAACGCACAGCATTCCTGACCTGTAACCACCCTCCTTGTGCATATGGTGTGCGAGCTGATGGCCATCCATGAGTGTGCTGCTTGCATTGAGATGAGGTCCAAGCAAGACTTGCTGTGCTTACTCCAGTTTGTAGCTGGTGTTATGCTGCTAAAAGGCAAATGAATGGAAGGCAATTTCCAAATCTCATTCTGTTAAAATACATTGGTATCTCCATTTTCTTAGTTGTGTTTTTTGTTATTCTTATTGAAGTTCAGATTTTGCCTGGATGTGTGGTTTGGGGGACAAGCTGTTATTTACAGCAGGATAACAGCTAAAGATACTGAGCCATAAAGGCAAAGAATCACTGCTAGTGCACCTTGCAAGGGAAGCCAAGGAACTGCATCCACCTGTTCTAACTAGGCTGTGCAGACTCATCTGTGTTTTGTACGTTTCATCTAAGAGTCACAAGTCTGGCTTGTTCTGGAACCACTATCAAAGGAGGCTCTACCCAAACAGCAGCTGCTGTTTCTGCCTTCAGTCAGGCCCCACACATGCAGAAGAGTAGTCCTGCCTTCTGCCCCACCTCTCTTCTCCCAAGTATTAAATTTGTATGAAAACATTTGCAATATTCCTTATTTTGTACAGCTTACCATCATTCTCCCTTCAAGATATTATTATTCTCTCTTGACTGCAAGTCAACTAGTTCTACTTAAAAATAAGGGTTCTTTTCTTCTTGTTACTATTTATTTTTTTATTATAGAGGTATTAAAACAGTGATGTACAAGTGTAACGTGGGGCCAAAACAACTGTTGAACATTTTTCATGTACCTGAGGTTCACTACGTTTAAGTTTGTCTCAGATTTGTTTCAGGATTTTATTTAATCAGGATTGAAAAGTGCTCTCTGTTAATAATCAACGGTATCAAAGAGCACTGTATCATGTTTCTGTGTTTTGAGAAGACTGCAAATCATTTTCAGGAGGTGAATAATTAAATATGTAGTCCTTTGTGTCTCTTTCAACTGAAATTTCAGAAGAGTCTGTTTATCTGAAGATGTGAAGGAGATAAAAGTATCAGTAGTCTATATTGCATAGATTTTGGGTTTGCAGAGGAAGACTTCTTGTTATGAAAGAGTTAACAACTGTGCAGAAGCCTGTGTTAGACTTTTTAGTCAAGCAGCCCTGAGATAACTCAAAAAACTGGAATGTCCTTGGTGAGACAGAATGAAAACAGCAAGGGTTCAGCAACAGCGTGGTGTCCGTGCAGAATGTGCCTGGCCTTGGCTGTGCTCCCCACCCCAGTCCAGCAGGAGGATGGACACACTGCCCACTTCCCTCAGCAATTATCCTGCTGTTTTGTGGAGCAGCCAGCTGCAAGCTGTGTTCTGTATTTTGGTCTTCAGCAGTCACTTACTGTTATAACCTTTAGGCACTAAATTCTACTGCATTCTCCTCACAGAGAAATTTAAAGAAACTCTAAGTCTCTGGTACTGTAATTTTGAAGAACAGGATGTGCATGACTATAGTTGAGCAATTCCTTTGATGCTTCCCAATTATCCTGTAATATGCCTGTGATTTAATTTCCATTAAATGTCACTAGCAGATTAATCTCTCTTAAAATGCTGAACAGGCAAACAAATTACTGCCTTATTATCAAGTAATTTTAGCGTGGGTTGAGCAAAACCTAAAGCAAGTTGATCTTGTTCTAAATCAAGGATACAACCTGATAGGCAGGTTTATATGTAAGGGGCTGAGAACTTAAATATTTGTCTTTTTTTTTCAGTTGTGCATTGTTCCTTGTCTTTATCCTCTGTATCTGATAGGAGAATAGAAGATCACACATTGTGTGAAGGATTACCATAATGTATGCAGTAGGCATTTCTTTTTTAAACAGGCTCTTTTGGAGTCCTGTTTGACTTAGTTTTTCTCCAAAGTTGATTTGGATAAGCTCAATTACACCCAGATTGGATGGCTGTGGATTTTTGCCATGTGCTCCTGAATGTCTAAATCACTCCTGAATATCCTTTTATTATTTTGTTCCACAGATTTATATGAAGTAGTGCTTGGGTTTTTTCATTCCTGCTGTTTCTTTTAGTCAAAAGACTGAAGATTGTTAGAACAGTGGAATATAGGAGAAACATACTGATAAATTTGATATGTATTTTCTAAGGTGTGGGAGCGCACTCCAGCAAAACCAATTGTAACGTCTTGAAGTAGCACTACTTTTGTGTAACAACTGCCATTAAAGGGCTTTTTTCATAGGCATCTGTACAACAAAGTAGAATATGCACAGCAATTTTCTTGTTTCTGTTTTTCTCTTGATGGTTTTTCTCTTATAGCTCTCAATTCAATTCCACTTGAACTTTGTATGTTTTAAGGAAAATGAAGCAGTTATGATCTTTGCTGAACTAAAATTCCTTCCTATTTTTGAAACTGTGCTTCTATGATTTAAAATGTTGTGTCATAGCTAGACAATATTATAAATTCTGTAACATTCAACTTTTTACTTGGTGTTATTCTTTTCAAGGACATAGTGGTTATCAAAGGGATGTTACTGGGTGATAAGCACAATATCAGATTATAATGTTTCCTTTGTTTAAAATCAGTGCTCTGGGAAAGAGAAACTGTGATATGAAAAACTTCTGAACCCCATACCCTAGAAGGAACCAAGGCCTCTTTTATCATACAGTCAGATCACATTCAGCAGTGGCAGACTTTGATACTTAAACCACTGGAGTCTTGTTCACAGTCACTTTGCTGCACTTCAGTTAATAACATTTATACTCTAATTTCTGTACCAGATGGAGGTAGTCTATATACACATAGTAGAAAAGAGTGCAAAATGCAGTCTTGTACTGCCATCAGTCCTCACAGAAATAACACTGAAACCAGAGAGTGACTGGGATTTGAGAACCTGTCTTGGAAATCCCCATCAGTCCACGATGATGGCTGATGTACAGAATAAAAAAAGAAAGGAAGGATTTTAAGAAATGGCTCTGATGATCTTCCATGTGGTGCTGGTAATGGGGATTTTTGTATGGCAGGACAGTAAATCATGTCATGTGGGATTGCATGTTATGCTACATTACTGCCTTTACATTTTCAAATATTGCATAATAAGGAAGACTTTTTAATATCACAGAACAGGTTTAATGTGCCTGAATCCTTGTTCCTAGCAGGGAAAATTATTTGCAGGACTACTGCAGTATATATCAGACACTGCTACAATTTTAGTGGTAACTACAACCAGAGACCCAAGTTGCAGACTCCTCCTCATACATCACCCTTGGCTTTAATCACTAACTGCAGCCTTGCTTTTGTTTTTTGGACTAGAGTTAGGAGTTTGGTATGTCCTTTGTGCCCCACGTGGAGCAGGTCCCCCCTCTCCCCCCCTGCAGCTCACAGCAGGAGGCCAGGCTGCTCCAGGTCCAGGAGGTCATTCCACTCGAGGAAGTGCTCGTGCTTAATGGCCACTAAGGGCAGGATTCATCTCTTTCAAAGCAGTTGGAAAGAAGCTCTCCAGGACACGATTAGGGGTGTTTCTCTCCTGATTACAGAGGGAACCCAGGAGCACCATCTTCACAAGCTTTTGCAAAGAGCTCTGATTCATGTCCACCAAAGGAGAAAAAATCACCTTTTTTTCAGCCTGGGTCTCATGTGAATTAGGCTTTTCTCATCATCTACAACGAGCAAAACAGCTTTTACTGTACCTCGCCAGAGTTCTTCAGGGTTTTGTTGTTTTTTTTTTTAACTGATTGTTTCCTGCACTTATATTTGAGAGGTGTTTAATATAAGCCTCTGGATTTAATGATATTTACTGAACAACTCCATGCCTAATGCCTGGGTATCTGCTTTATAGGTGATCTTGTTTTGTGCCCATTATGACAGTTCATTTTCTCTATGGAAAATGAAGGGATTCCTAACAACTGTAGCAAACAATAGGTTCTGCAATGCATTTTATTGATGACTGTACTGCAACTGAATTTAGATGGGGAAGAGTCTAAAACCAAAATTGTTTTTGTGTATTCTATTAGAAGCACACTCATGGTATTTGAAGTACCTTGGCTAAACCTGCTAATTTAAAATACAGCAGCCTATTCCTGTCATGTGTACAGTTAGTTGCTCAAATAATCAATTAGCCCTCACAGGGGAAATTTTTCAATTTCAAGTTATTTGTGAGCAATATATAAGTAAGGGCTTCCCCTGCAAAGTTGTGCACAAAGGGAAATTATTGTATTAATTGTGTATGTTTTTGCGAGTAGTTTCTTCATTTATTTACTCATTTTCATGGAAATCTCTTAAAAGAACTAGGCAGGAAGCTTAAAAATGTTGGACTGTACTTAATGCAGCCAAGTTTTCAAGCTTAAAAAGCAGGCTTGTAGCCAAAAAGACAGAGCTTAAGACAGATTCTGATAGTCCCCTTTAGAGATGATGAGCTATCAGTTCATTAAAATGTCTTGCTTTGCAGGGAAGGATCAGGAAAGTTTCTTAGCTGCAGGCTGATATCAAGTGACATGGAATACAGCTGCAGAAAATGGTTTATAATTTGGCTTAAGAAAGTACAGGTAGCACAGAGCCCAGCTCATAACTTGATGTGAAAGTATGTTTTAGATTAGGCATTATACAAAAAAAAAATCTTCATTTAAATCAGCCTGTGTATGCAGCTGGTCAGAAAAGAAATCCTATTAACCTGTGGGGGAATGTTCTTCATGTTAGAAATGGCTTATGAGTGGAAAATGGACTTTAGTACATGACTGAGGCCATAGTTTGGAAGAGACTCTTGAAACATTTCAAAAAATGAGTTCTCTTTGGGAAACCAAACAGCATATTGCCTTGGGTGTCTGGCCATTTTGAGCACCAGGTTAACATCTTAGTTGGCTGCAGTAGTTCTCCAGGAGGAAATATCTGCAAGACACAACTCCCCATCTATGTATTCAAGCAATTATCTATGGCTTCAGAGGGGATCATGGCTTTTGAACTTCCCCAGGAGCAGAGGAACTGCCAAGCTGAGGTGTCTTGCCCAGCCTAGAGCTGTAGACTACTGAGAGTGCTTGTATCCCACTGACCTATGCCTGATTTTCGCCCCCCACCCCTTTCTGTGGGTCATGGTACACGTTTGCTTGTGCAATTTCTGATGTGTAGAAAAGTAGCAAAAATTAGTGATCATAGTATGCACCTTTGTCTTGCCTTTCTTGTGTTTTTGCTGTTCTTACCTTTCATGCTCTCCTCATTTTATGGACACCAGTAATGAAACACCTAGAGACTGAATATTCTTGCTGCTTGCCAAATGTAGAAATTCTCCATCCTTATCTCTGCTGGTCTGCTGCTGGTCATCATTTTCTGTTTGTGATGAAGGACATTTTAAACCTGAGAAAATTATATTGTTTAGGAATGTTTGTACTGGTTTTAATTTTTTGTATAGGAAATTGGAACATGATAGAATATGTATAAAATAATTTTTTACATCTGTAGAAATGTTAGTTCATGATAAAGGCTGTGCTAAAAACAAGTCAATATGTACCTGACTGTGGATGTATGCTAAAGGAGACATTAAAAAAATTCTTCTAAAAAGCCAAGTTTTTATTACTTGATTCTTATCAGATATAGATTTTGAAGGTGAAACTATATTTTTGACTGAAAAAGATCTTCATTATAAAACTTCTCTGCTGATTTTTTGGAGAACATATAAATTTGAAAATCTCACAAAATTTACTCTGATTTTAACAAATATGCCCCCCAAATGTCAAGGACTTATAACAGCATTAGAAATACTGCAGTAAGTGTATCCAAAATAATTTGTTTGTAAAGAACATGAGTAATGTTGTAGGAATGAAGGGGTTATAAGAACTTTTTTTTTTCTTTTTTAGTGAGCAAAAGATCCAGAAGGTGCACTGAGGAAAAATTATTTTTAAATAACTTTACTCTTGGGGCTTAAAGACAGCCCTAAATAATTGTGCACTGTTGTTTAGGTTATACTATCACTGGCTTTGGAAATACTCCCCAGTGTGCACATTTGTGGTTTGGTTTTCCCATGATACAAATGTTAGGTTCTCATGAAAACAATCAAATGAAATTATTTAATTCCTGATTTTATTTTTTTTAACATTACTTGATGGTTGAAGACTTATTATAGTTATTACTTACGTATTTAGTTTACATTAAATCAGCCTCCATATGGGGTCCAGGACATTTGGAAAAAGAAAAATTTTTAGGTTTGGATGTTAATACTGTTTGAATTGGTTTTTTCTATTATTTTCGAAGTACTTCAGCAGATAAAGATGTAATTTCTTGAATTCAATAGTGGAAGAGTAGTGAATAGAATGCAATTTTCTTTAATTCATTTGTCTATTGGGAAGTAACCTCTGTGAATAAAAATTACTGCTGTCCATAAAGTAATCCCATGTATACAAGCAGCTGTAAGACTTCTGATGTCTGTTTCTGGTTAACACACAGGCCTGCTCATAACTCCTTCCAGGTTTGTTATTGATTGAGGGTTCCTTCCTTCTTGAAGGAAAATTCACTCATATAAAGTATTTCTAATCTTTTAGAACTTAATGGCCAAATGTTGGTCCCAGTGCTAGTAAGCAGAGTTTAGACTGGAAAAAATGGTAGTTGACTTACAAGTACCATTACAAGAAGATTGAGGAAGGCACCAGGAAATCAGTAATATTGAGAATCATAAATGATAATTAAAGTACTTCAAGCCATTATTTATGGATACTTTAAATATATTGTATGGTCTATGCGCTAGAAGTAATTTCTCCATGCTCTTCTCCCCAGACAAACATGCTGAAACTTTCAGATTCTCTGTTTACCTCAAACTTTAGACAGTTGCCCAAGAATTGAGGGGCTTAGGACAAATTTTGTGACCAACATCTGAATAATCATCAGTAAGTTAATATTGTGCATTGAAAATAAACTTAACTGTAAACACCTTTAAGAAAATCTGCTTTCAATAAAGCATTTTAAATAAATATTAGTGCTAATGAGCTATATGAATTTAGAAAATCAAATGAAGCTGTGTGGCGGTTTTAAGCTTTGCAAAACTACTAAGGCCAAGCCTAGGATCCAGCTTAACTTGTTCTCTATTTACACCAAGAAACGAGTGTTGGAGAGCTACAATCCTACCAGGCAGTGTGGTGAGCAGCTTTACATTTCAAATCCATGTGTTTATTCCTGATGTATGATGGTATTTGCCTTCTCTGTGTGTCAAGGAGGCAGAAGAGTCCCAACCCTGTCAGTGCTGCGATGAAAGACAGGTACATTTCTGGGAGCTGTTGCTCCAGTGGGGCTCAGCCTGTACCAAAGTACTGGCCAGAACAGGTCTGTGCTGCTCAAGAGCTGCTGCAGGGCTGGAAGGCACAGACCTCCAAGTACTTTCACCTCTGAGAAGGCCAGGTGGTTGTTGTTAATGCCATTTACTTTTTCTTTGAAGACGAAGTCTAAATTTTCATGATGCTGCATTTTTTTTGTGGGGGGAGCAGGGGTGGGCCCTGGAAACAATCTGTACCAGAAAAAGCTGAAGGCCTCTGAGAAGAAATACAAAAAGGTCAAATGGAGAGGAGGAAAAAAAAAAAAAAAGAGATTTGCTGTAGTACAAGATCAAGGCATCTTAGCTTTGCTTTTTGTCATGTTCGCTGGCTCACCAAACTTATTTTAGTTGACTTGTCTGGATACTAGAACCTGATGGGCATCCAGACTTGCTGCCTGCTTCTCGAACACCTGCAATCCAGTGCTTCTCTTCAGGGGAAAGGCAGCTGATCTTGTCTGCCTGGCACCTCAGGGGTTCTGGCTCCCTCAGGGGTTTTTCACATGGCCTAGACTGATGTTGTTCCTACCTCATAAAGCTTTGATAGCCATTTTTAATAACAAAAACCTTACATTTTGTTTCACTTGGGTGAAATGATTGCTTTGTCCAATATTGGTATTCCCCACCGCCCCTCCAGAAAAAAAAATTATTTTGTCATTGACAATGGAGCTATGAAAAGTTTGTTTTAAAATATCCTGATTACAATAAATATACAAGAAGTAGATATTCATACTGCATAAAATAGAAACCCAAGAGTCTCTGGGCATATATTATTGATGGCATTACTGTATGTGAGTGGAATGTATAAGTGAGTTTTATTATGCCTTCATTTCTTAAAAAAAGACTTAATCTGTGTTAGAAGTTCCCAAATTCATGTACAGTATTTGCAACTGAACTCTCAGCAGTTAATCTGAGGGAAAATAAGAACAAAAAGATATAGCCTCACTTTTTTTGTTTACTGCAATAAAAGCAATAACTAAACACCAACTTTCCCACATGAAATAGTTTTAATTTTGAAATATCTTACTTATGATTGTAAAGATGTCAGGAGCACCCAAAGTAAAACATGCTGTTTTCAACAGCTCTCTTCTCCCTCGTGATTTTAGTATTCATACAGCTGTGTGTTAAGTTCTTGTTTTCTTTATCTTGAGGAGGCCAATTTAGAGAGAAATGTATTGGTACTCTATGTTCAGGGCAAATTGACCCCTTTGATGGCAAATGGCAGGGTTGACGCGCCTCTGATGTGATTGTGTTTTGCTTTATCTAGCAGAAATCAGTGAGGCACCTTTAAGATCAAGGGGATGTACTTAAGTGTGCCCGCCGGAACGCACAAGCTCTAACACGATGTTTTCACGTCAATGACGGATCACTCCTAGCTGAGAGGTCAGCAGTGAGCCTTGTGTCAGGCTGAGTGCAGGCCTGCTGGTGCACGTCTCATGGTGAGAACACCAGCTTTTGTTCTTGGAACAGGCTGGGAGTTTGTGTGTGCTCAGGTATTATTGCTCAGCTAACAAACAGTAGCTTGTGAAGCCATGGTAGCTCTTCCTTGTGATCACCTGTTTGTACCTAAGTGTAGTAATTGCTCTTCACACACGTACCTAAAACTCTCATCCAGGTTTTTACATGCATCTCAGGTAGCACAGCACCTTTTATTTCTTCTTTTTCTTTTTTTTCCCCAAGCTTTGAAAAATTATGCGTTTCTGTGTTCAAGTGTGCCATGTTAACCGTAGTAAAGATTTGGATGCCCAATGGCAATATAAGCAGCAATAAAAAGGAAAGCTTGGAGTGATGGCTTTGAAAATCATATTGCAGCTAAATATGAGGGTATGTAAATAGGCTAGTTCACATATTGTATCCTTCACCTCTCCATATTTCCATGCTATCCTTCTGTATTCAGATGACTGAAAATTATTTTATAATGCGCTGTGGGTTTGTGTTTGGTTTCCTGGTGATCCCTGATCCCCCAAGCCTTTTCAGGCTGTGGCTGAAAAGGTGCTGGTTAATCACTAGGTTATGTTCCAACAGGAGCATCAAAATCAAGTGCCTTGATGTCTGTAAGGGAGGAAGCTACTGTCAAGGCCAAATAACATTATTTCTGTTTTTTCTATTGCAGCAATCGTACTCCCCATTCCCTGATTTACTTTTCTGAAATATCTGGGTTTTCATCATGGAAATGTTTGTGTATGAAGTTTAAGGTAAACTCAATAATAATTAAAAAACGCCAAACAGATGAGTGTTAGTAACCCACTAAGGCATTATATTGCTTCTAGTATTTGAATTGAAAAAATCTCTAAAAAGGGACTGTAAATTTTGATATGAGAGTAATTTTTGGAAACACATTGTGTACCTGAAAGCTTAAGGGGTAGCTAATTTTTCAGGAAGGGGTAGCTAATTTTTTGGAAATTATAAAGTTGTTATTGTTTTCTGGTAGAACACCCATAATGGCATAAAAATAGACCAAATATTTGTGGCAGTCTGATGGAAAACCATAAATTACAGGGACATCTTCTCATTTTGCTGTCTTGATTCTGTGTTTTGAAAGATTCTGTTGTGTAGGGTATGTTGTCTAGAAGCATTCAATTTTTTTGATGTTCTGCAGAGTTAGTGAGTCGTGTGGAAATTGAAGGGCTAAGCAAAAGTGCATGATAGTAGAACTTCACTAAAATTTGTCAATTCTCTTGAGGTGCCCTACAATACACTAAATGTGGTGTAGATCTATTTTTTTTCTAATGTAGCACAAACATATAAAAGGAGAAAAGTTAGTACCTTCTTGTATATCCTTCAACTCATATGTGGATGCTGTTTGCCCAGGCATTTTTATACAGGAGCCCAATAGTAAAATAAAATGGAGAGTTCACCATGAGGGAGATTCAACCCAACAGCCCATTTCTGCAAATGCTATTAGGTGGAATGTAACATCCAGATGTTGTCTCATGCGTTTAGCTCATATCCAAAGCATTCCCATAGTAATATGATTCCACAAGAATCCATAAAACAAGAATAAAATAAAACCCAACAAGAGATGTTAAAAACTTGCTTGGTATTAATTGCCACAACAGCCCCTTCCCTTCCTATTTTCAATAGAAAATAATTTTCTTTTGTGATTCACATCAGGATATGTTTTTGCTAAGAAAACCAAACTGTTTTGGTAGGATTCTGCTTGAGTGATTTCAAATAATGGAGAGTAAATTTGGAAGTCAGTTTAAGTGTCTTCCACTTTGAAAAATACATTACCCAAATTTTTACCTTCAGTTGCTTTTGAACATATGGATTTTAAAATATTAAATATAAAACATACTTCAGACAGTGCTGCAAGATCTTGGAAGATAATGCATTATAATTATAAAATCATTATTTGATCATTGATCACCTCTGTCTTGTCAATACTGAAGCCTCCATCTTTGATTTTGAGGAAATGGTGGCCCATAGTGATAAACATGTGGTAAAAAGCTGAGCAGTATGGGGCAGTTGTATGCCTGCATTAATTTCTGATGGTGATGCAGAACAGTGTTGTATTGAAGTATACTTGATAATGTTCAGAATTAAAGATTAACTACGTCTATAATAAAATTGGCTTTGGTTCACAGTTACTGAGTCAAATAAGCCCACTTCTCATGTGTATTGCCCTGTATTAGGCCTTTTGTGCGAAGATGGTTTTGAAATATGTCTTTATTTATTTATTTATTTATTAAGGCTTCTGAGTTTTTTAGATTTGCACAGCAAAGAAGGAAGGAAACAAACCCCAACAGATTAATAATGTAGGGTACTATCTCCTAAAAGGTCCCTAATTCAATAATTACAGTTTTGTAAGCCCTGTTTTCTCCCCCACGAAACACATATCCCTTCCTCTCATCATCCCCCCTCTAAAAGAAGAAAGAGTAACAAATCCATCTCTCCTTTATGGAGGAGTCAAGTTCGGGTGATTTCACAATCTTGCAAGTTTAGAAGCTTGATATTTGACATGATTAACAAAATGCCTGTCTTAACACCTGCTGTGGCATGGAAGCAAACAGTTCCACCGTTGTCTGCAGTTCTTCACCAACAGAAAATGTTTGGATTTCTTTTTATAATGTGGTATTACAGATGGCTACCTAGGCCCAATATATTTTCATTATGTAAGGTGCTGTACAAATAAGGCAATAAATGACAAGAAGAAAACTCATAATGAGAAAACAAACTGAGCTTTTATGCGATTTCTGGAAAGATTTACCTAGACTCAAACTACCTTTTCCATGAAGTCAATTGTGCATGAAGTTCTCACAGAAGTCATGCCTGTCCAGAAGCATGTTTGAAACTAAGTCCCATTGCTGTGTAGTACAAAACGTTCACGGACTTGTAGGGCTGGGATCTGTTTATTCAGCTTGGGAAGGCATTGATAAGAATTTACTGTTTTGTCTAGCTAATTTCTACTTCTTGAGCTGAATTAGTTTAGTTATAAGTATGAATAGTTAGAAAGGCAATTAATTGTTAGCAAAATAATAAAGGAGAGCTTGAGTAGTTAAGATATTGCAAAATACACACGGTTTTAAGAAAAGAAGGAAAAAGAAAACCACAAAAAGACAAAAGCTTGTAATATTCCCATGGTTATTGATGAAGGTCAGACTTATTCAAAACAAGTACTTCCAGGGTGATATAGTATTGCCATGTTGATACAAGTTATAATTTGGGTGGTGAACAGAAATAAGCCATTATATAAGGATTAAATGCTGAAGAACTACTGAGCACAAAGATATATTACATTCTATTGTCAGTAAATCTTTTGCATACATTTATTTTCCCAAGTGTTAAGAAAGAGTAAAACATAATCTATTGTATGGAAGATAAAATTGTTGCTTTAATGTTAATTTCCTTATGTATTTAATCTCCCATTATATTTGGATTTACATTTTTATTGGTTTGGACGTCATTATTTTTGTATGCTGTGGCATTAGTTTTTTAAATTGCAACTTTGTGCTTTCAAGCATAGCCATTTTCATTTGAAAGGGATATACTGAAAATGTGCTAAAGAGACCTGGGTGTTGTTACACAATGCTTTTCAAAGCTTTTTCCCAGGATTTAAGGGCCAGCCCTCTCATTTGACCTGGAGGAAAACAAGTGCCTCTCTTATCTAAGTGTAGATCTCCAAAGTCGGAAATATTATATGGGAAAAGTAGTATTCCTGTTTTGGTTTTTTTTTGGTTTTTTTTAATCACTGTGATTTACTTTGGACTAAAGTCACTTAAACTTTAGGCTTGATAGGAAGAGTTTGTTGCACATTTTGAGGGAGCATCTGGCGCACATGCAACTGTGCCATATGCAATCCCAGTGTCTTTAGAAGGTGAAAGGCCAGTGTAGTGGCAATTTTGCCCTCTTTGCACCAGATGTTAAAGCTCTACAATGTCCCTGAGTGACCATTAGATCACAGACAGTTGGGATTGGAGGTTTATGTTTAATTTATTATCACGTTATTAATCTATCTGACTGTCAGAACTCTCTCTTCCTCATCAGTTCCAGAACTCCTTATATTTTAGGAACAATTTCGTTTCCCTTATGATGGATCAGTTTTATTTTTGCTCTATATTTACATAGATGAAGCCTGGCATCCATTTTGGAAGGATAACATTGAGAGTGGCAATATATAAATCTAACAACTCATTAACGTTTAAAACACATCTGAATTTATTTTATGCACCATGTTATGGATTAAAACACATTTCCATAATCACCCTTGTGTTTAAAAAAAAACTCAAACCAACAACAACTAAACAAAAACACAAAGCAAACAACATAAAACCCACAAAGAAAACAAATTAAAACCCTAATGTGCCACCCCTCTCCTACATGGTAGGTATTTCTTTTCATTTACAAGTATATTTAGATGTAGGCAGTATGGTTTTTTGCTCTTGGCCGGAGATGGCTTCTTTACTTTTGCATTTGTGTTTTTATGTGGATAGGGAAGAAAGGGAGAGGGAATGCTGGGGGAATGGAAGAGATGATGACAACAGTAATAAAGGAAAGAGGCTTGGCATTTCCTAATGGTAATTCTTGGAATATTTTAAGCTAACTGTGGGGAGAAATTGACAGTACTGTTCTAATTTATTTTATCAAGATGTTTTCTTGCTTCAGTAGTTCATAAGCAATTTTAATAGCTTAACACTGTGGTTTTGACTTACCTTAAAGGGAATAAAAAGGAAAAAAAAAATCTGTATGTTTGATCCCCACATTTCTTCCCCCACATCCCTGCCTACTGCCATGCCAAATATTTGTATCACTGGGGACAAAAAGAACACTTTTTATAATTATTCATTTTTTCCATCAAGTGAAATTTTATCCAAATGGGGCATTAATTACATTTAAAAGGAATGGTACAGTCTGCAGGACTAAATTCTTTGCTGCTGTTCTAGCTTCTGACATCTACCCTCCTTCCCTGGTCAGCGCCAAACCTGCAGACAATGTCTTGTTGGAATAGGTGATGGTATGGCTCAATGTTCATCCCAGTAATCATATATTCAATAACTCTCACCTGCTCAGCTAAACATAAGACTTTCATGCTTCCAAATTTACTATCTTTACCTTGGATTTAGCATGCCTGTGTCCAATGTGCTGCCTTCAAAGATAACTCTAAAAGTTTTTATTGAAAAAACCCTGTGGCAGACTTGGGTTTTTTTATCAGCTCCGAGGCTTATGATCAGCAGCACAGAGTCCTGTTGGGGTTAGCAGTCTTCCCTGGGGGGCATTCCTGGGTCCAGTCCTCTTCAACTTATTCCTCGGTGACTTGGATGGAGGGACAGAGTCCCCAAACAGGTTTGCTGATGCTGCAAAACTGGGAAGGGTGGCTGATCCACCAGAAGGCCATGGTGCCATTGAGGAAGACCTGGAAAGACTGGACCACGGGCAGAGAGGAACCTCATGGAATTCAGCAAATGTAGGGTCCTGAACCTGGGGAAGAATAACCCCAGGTACTGGTTGGGAGATGATCTGATAGAAAACAGCCCTGTGGAGAAGAAGCTGGTGGTCCTGGTGGACACCAAGCAGTCCATAAGCCAGCAGGGTATCCTTGTGGTCAAGAAGTCCGGTGATATCATGAGGTGTGTTAGGAAGAGCAGTGCCAGCAGGTCAGGGAGGTGATTCTGCTCCTCTGCTCAACCCTGGTGAGGCCCCTGGAGTGCTGTGTCCAGTTCTGGGCTTCTCAGTATGAGAAATACAAGGAATTATTGGAGGGAGTCCAGTGGAAAGTAATTAAGGAATGGGAGCATCTCTTATGAGGAGAGACTGAGGGAGCTGGAGCTGTTTAGCCTGGATCTCATCAAAGTGTGCCAGTTTCTGAAAGGTGGGTGTCAAGAGGAAGGGATGAGACAAGGGGCAACTGGCACAAACTGAAACACAAGGAATGCCCTCTGAATTTAAAGATTTTTTTTTTTTTTTTGGTGGTGGTGTTTTTGTTGTGTTTTTGGGATTTTTTTTTAGGTGGTTTCTTTTGGCAGCACTAAGACAGGCTGCCCAGAGATGTAGATTATCTTGAGAGGGCCCTTCTAACCCCCACCATTCTGTGATTGTGAACTGCTGTTAGAGCATTGAGTGCTTGAGCAGAGCACTGCCAGCTGAAATTAAGAATGCATGGAAAACAATACTACTGAAGTTTCAACAGAACCAAAAGGAACTTAGATAAATATAGTAACAATGCAACGTGAGTTCTGGGTTGAGTATAAACTAGTACTGTATTTTGTTAGTTAATATAAGTTCAAGGAAATAATTTTCCCAGTGATTTATAATGATCATTTTTATTTACAGTTTATTAAATAAAACATATGTATCTTTCCATGGAAATATTTTTCTCTATGATTAATGACAAAATGTATTGCATAAAACTTGGGAAAAGTCTCTCTATTTTTATGATACTTCCTGTGGTGATGTCACACTATCTTGAAATAGTGAGTTATTTAACTTTTAATGTTTACAGCAATGTTTTGCAAAATTGGTGATCTTGTTATTCAAAATGGATTTGTGATAATTTATAGTAAGTTCCATGCATGGAATCTGATAAATATTCTGTTTCTGCAAACATTTTGACACTTTTAATAGAGAGCTGGCAGAAATCTGCACAGATGTACAGTGATTAATTTTTATTCACTAGAGTAAATATGCAAAGATCACCATGGTATTCTGTGTGTTTAATACCTAATAAATATAATGTTTGTGTAATTTCTTGTAAAATAATTTGTAGAGACTTTAGTGGTGACCCTTCTAATGCAAATAAGATTAAAATTTTCCTTAAATTAGCACTTACAAGTCACTTGGGTCTGTAGAAAAACTGTAATTTAACCTGTCTACAACCCCTGTAGTTCATGTGCTTTATTTTAATTCATTTTATACAGATACTAGGATAGCAGTTAAATATTTCTCTTCCTTACCTTCTGTTCAATATTTTCATATTCAAAATAAGAGGGACTTCTGAGAGCTATAGTGATGGAAGTTTTGTATTTGAGGCTTTTTCTTCCTGCAGCACCTATTGTGATGTATGACAGAAAGAGCAGTTTTATGAAGAAAATAAGAATATTCAGCCACATGTAGCCTTGATAATGAACCATGTACTATTATCTGTGGGTTTTAAAAAAAAAATTATTTTACTCTCATCTAATCTGTTTTTGCTGATTTAGGTATTAGCTCTGGCTTCTCAAAAATGTCTTACTGCAACTTTTATTCATTCTTAAACTCTAATTAGAACAGTAAGTTTTCTGATACCATGCTTTCAAAAGTGAAGTTATTCAGATACTCCTAGCTTTTACAAACCTCGGGAATTCATACTAAATTAGCTATATCTGGATAGATGCAAATTACTTTTGCTGTGATACAGAATGCATGTAAAACAGCCCTGTAGCACATAGGACTTCTCTTCATTTCCTACGAACACAAAATGTGCAGAGAGTGTGGTTTGGAAACTGCAGCTCTTGTCTGAAAACGCTGCCTGTCTGTAGCACAGACAAGCCTTCTGTGACGGTCCTGAGCTGTCTCTTTATTTGAATAAAGGTCTGTATTTTTGACAATAGTAGGAGCTCTTGGAAATGCCTTTCCTAGCCAATGCATTTGTAGGCGTATTTTACACAGTGACAGCTTTTGAAGTCTGTATTTATAACACTGAGGACTTTTCAGCTTTCCACTGCAATTACAGCCAGTAGATGAGAATCACTGTGGGAGTTAAGAACGAGGGATTTGCAGTCAGAGTGGTTGGATATGGAAAAAATTTTAACAGCACAAGATTGTAGCAGGATTTTTTGTAAACTAAGTTTTTGAATTTTGCTAGTTTTTTATTAGTGCACATGGTTATGAAAGTTAATTATGGAAATGTGACTTTTGGTATAGAGTCCTAACTAATTCTGAGAAAATGCCTGTTATAACAGTCCATATAACTGTCTCAATAAGAGGAAAAATCGTACTGGTCTTTCAATATCACCCCAGAAGTGTGATACAAAAGAAAAATCAACCATTACAATTTAGAAGGGTATTAAAAAGGATGTGACTTTTCTTGTTTGCATCAGTTGTGTGTTGTAAAAACTCAAGGTTAGATTAGATCATTATAGAAATCAAAGGGTTTTTTATATGTTAAGATTTAAAATATGCTCAAAACACTGCAGTAGAGAAATAACCCCGGAACTGTGATGCTGTGATTTTTATTGCTTTTCATGTTCAAAAAAAAAAGGCAAAAAAGCCAGAAAAAAAACCCAAAACCACAATCCAGCAGCTCCCCAAACAATAACAAAACACCAAAATGCAATGTCAGTTATTTGTGCGCTTTTCTGTCACTCATAGATGGTGTATGTGATCTTTTATTGCCATTTGTCTTCAATCTCAGCATATCTGTGATTACTTTTTACAAAAATCTTTCCTTTTTTCCAGTATATGACTTGCTGCTACACATTTTAAGCCCTTTTAAGCAGTAATTGCCTTATGTGATAAGGCAGGAAATCGTCCATAAAACTAAGACTTCTCTTCAATCCCTTTTTTCTTACTTTCCGTAATTTGACTTATTCTGAGGGCCAAGCAAAAGTGTCCTGCAGTCCCAGGAGAGTCAGGAAGAGCCAAGCAAACCCATTCAGGGTGATGGAAAAGGCTCAGCAACACCCACAGCTGCCAAACAGATGAGCAGTTTTTAACAGAGCTGAGATTCACAATGAAATCTGGGCCCAGAACTAATCAGATCTAATTAAGACAGACATGTTATGGTCCAGTACTGTTGACAAGGTCAGGGTTCCTGTAGCTCTAAATGAGGCATGTTATAATTATGGTCTAATTGAAAAGCTGGGAGTGATACAGAACCTGTGCACTGCTGGGCCTGAAAGAAAAGTTGCATTTCAGGTCCTGTTGTGTACCTTATTAGATTGTTAATGCTCAATTAGACAGCTGTGCATTTAAAGGGAAAAAAAGAAGGCATGTGACAGTTGCACATGGCTCAAAGAAAACCAATATGAATTTTCAAAATCTCGGTGGATTCCATTGATGGAGACTTGCTAAAGATATAGAAATAAGCTGTATATTTGTTTGATGTTAGCTTTACTTGTCACAGTTTATCTTGATATAGAGCAAGGCAAAGGGCTCCCAGATTATTTTATCATGAAGCAAAAATACTATGGATGTTTTCCAAAGTGTCTTATGATATATGAAATGTGGTGGCCATATTTTCTAGCTTTCATCTATCACTATCAAGCAATCAAAGTGCATTGGAGTGACTTTTTCATTCTAGAGACTGTGGTACCTTCATTTCTAAGTATGACTTGACATATGGTCTTATAAATTATCATAAATTACCATGGATTGTGTCATGACCAGTTTGCACAGTTCTGATATCCCTTTTTTTCTGGTGCAGAATTTATGGACCTGAATTCATTAATTTCTTTTTATAATACCATCTCTGCAATGAGATTCTTTGTTATGAAACAGGAGTTCTCACTCTACCTTGAGAAGTCGTTCATAGGCACACAAAGTATATTGAAAAGTGCTGCTGTTGTGGAGGGCTCTGCTTTGAATCCAGTGTGCTCTTGCATGTAGCATGCACATATATGCATGAACAAGAGAGGTTCTGAGCCTAAAACTGCACTGCTTAGCATGTGTTAGCAATGAAGATAACTAGCTTTTTCCCAATCTACAGGGAATTCCAATATTGCAACATAATTTTCATCTAGATTTTTCCATACATTTTTCAAGAACATTCCTGAAGAGTTCCCTTATTCTGCTCTTTACCCAAATCAATTTTGAAAAGCCTGTGTAAGCTCTGTGAAGCCTTTTCACTGTGCAGAGCAACGTGACCATAACATCTGAGTGGTGTTGGATCAGCCTTGGCTAGCAGTCAAATGCCCAACATTTTTCCCCATCATGAGCAGGACAGGGAGAACACAGGAGGAAAAAGACAGCAAGGTGTCATACCAGGTAATGTCACAGGCAAAATAGCCTTGGCTTGGCAAAATATGTTATATGTATAATGATAATGAAAAAGTAGAAATTGAGAAACAAAGATAAAAGCAAAATCAGCTTCTCTCCATGCCACCTCTTCTTCCCAGGTTCAGCATCAGTCCTTGGCTCCCAAATTCTCTGCATTCAGCCCTGAGCAGCCTGCAGGGAGTTGTACAGAGGGTAGAGTCAGCACAGAGATTTCCCTGAAACTTCTTCCCTTTCACAGATTTCCCCACACATGTGGGTTTTCTACAGCCTGGAGTGAATCCTCTGCTTGGGCACCATATGGAGCATCTCCTTCTTTGCTGACTTTGGTGTGTGTTGCCTTTGCTGTTTGTCACATTTTTTCCCTCACCCTTGGCTCTGAGTTGTGTTCTGCTTTCCCTTACCAAGGCTTTCCCTGTGGGAAAAGCTGAGCTGTGGGCTTAACTGTGCCCTGTGCTGGGTTGTCTGGAACCATCCTTGTCTGTGATAGGGTGATCCCAGCCTCTCCTCACAGAGGCCACCTGGCAGCCTGTTCTGTGTCAGTCCCTGGGCATCTGCACCCACTGCATGCTTCAAAAAAAGAAGCACAAAATGCTGCAACTCGCTTTTGTAGCAGTAGCCAAATAAATGCAGAGTTGAACAAACTTCATGTCAATTAATGGCTGGTTTGTGAAACCATCGTTGGCTGGATGTTTTTTCTCTGATGGATGGAAAGAAGGTTTCCTTGTGTATACTCTTCTTGTATCCTGACTTATGCCTCCCTCAGGCAATGAGCAGAGTCAACTCAATGGCCAGCTAAGAGCCTGAACAGGAAAAACCTTCACTGCCTTAATGAAAGCCCTGGATGCTTCTGACTTCTATGCATTTCATGCTAGGGTAACTCTTTGATGTGCTGCCAGAAGGCTCTCACTTCCCTATCTTCCTAGGGCTGCACAACAGGCTTGCCCCCTCACTCGGGGGATTAGACAGCCTGAGAGATTGCAAATAATTATGTTGAACCTCTCTTGTGCTGATTTAGCAATAGCTGTAACTGCCTGGGAAATGAAAATCCAAGTGAAAATGCAAAAAGAACCCAACAACCTACCCCTGAATTGCACACAACTGCATTGATCCCATACATCTTTCTGGAGGTTTTGGTTTAAATTTCAAAATATTGAGTGGCTGAGATTTGAGTGTGTGCCCAGACAACCAGAGCATGGCTATTTATAGTTCTGGCTGTCAGACAGCAGCACAGCCATCCCCACCCATCCGTACAGCAGGAGCTGGAGCGCAGGAGGGAGTTGTGTTAGGAATGGCAGATGTTTGGGGTTAGTCAGCAAGCCCTTTGCTCCGATTTGCAGCCTTGCATGGTCTGTGCAAGTCTCTGTCAGCTCCGCAGCAGATACAGGAGGCTGACAGAGGCAAGCTGAGCAAGGCCAAGTTAGCCAGCGGCAGGCAGCTGTGTGTGGCTGTTCCTGCATCCCTGCATCCCACACCTGCAGGACATGTGCTCACTTCCACCTACTTAACACTCTGCCAGGTCTCAGTGCCAGTGTGCTCTGTCCTTCTTTGCTATTCTTTTACAAACAACCACAGTCAAGGGACTCCAAGCTGAGACTTTTTGAAGAAAGCCTAACTGGTTTGTGCAGCAGGTCTGGAAAGGATTCCTGACACCCAGTTATTACCCCTTTGTGCTGATGACTCAAGATGTGCTGTAAATAATATTGTTTTGAGTAAAAGGTGCAGGCCTATTGCTTGGCTGTGGCCAAACAACATTCAGTAACTTCTGTTCTTTGAAAATAACACCAAGAATTTGTTCTTTCCCTCTCATGTCCCACAATTATAAATATGATACAGTGATCAAATGTGTTTTGGAGAATTAACTATTCCAAGAGTCTAGGGAAAAGGGAACATATAATGATGGGACTGAGTGCTGTATAATAACTGATGGGAAGAATGGCTTTAATTGAGAACACTTATTTCTGTAAAAAAACCACGAGGACATTTCACAGGAAGCTATTTGTAGAATCAACATTCCTTTTAAAAGCACAGTGAAAAATACACAGGCAGATGTTTCCATGTTCTATTTAAGCAATCTCTTAGAAATTTGCATAACAGCCTATTTTTTGAAGTATCATACAGAGCAACTAATTTTTTAATAATACATATTTATTGAGATAATATTCCACTTCAGAATTACAGAAATGAAGCTCTAAGCTCCTTTGCATCTCTGCACCTTCCAAACTATTCTATTCTTTTGTGCAGAACAATATCAAAGGTGTGTATTTAATATGATTTAAAACTTATTTTCTACAGAACTTGGCATTCTAGAATTATTAGCCTGTCTATGAATTGCTTTAATTTCCTAACCCTTCTATAAAGGCAGGAGAGGTTAGAAAGAGGTTATATAAAGATAGAAAATGGTAAGAAGATACTCTTTGATTCAACAGTGAAAAGATTTCAAGAGATTTTTCCAGTCCCATATGTTTTCTTAAAATTAGTTGTAATTAATTTGGAGCTGTAGCCACTGAAACCTTGAGCTCTGTGTAAAGGCATTTACAGCTTTGTAGGTCTTCCTGTTGTTTTTGGTATTCTGTGTGAATCAAGTCTTACTTGGAAAGAAAAAATGTGTATGTGTGTGTCTGTGTGTGCATTTTTTCTTCTTTTTTCTTTTCAATGGGAAATTCACATTTGTTAACATATTTCTTTGTGACTGTGCCTGCACAGATTAAGGCTGCTGTGACACTGACCCTTCCTATTGACTCTGTGGTCTGGTCTATTTATCACCTACAAGAATTCCTAATTATTTAGAATATATCATATGTCAAATGCTGATAAACTTCAACATTACCATTTTTTCCACATGAGTTATCATCAATATTTCATGTGGGATGGCAGAACATAGCATATTCTCTTCTGTTTTCTTTCCAATGAACTTTGTTTTTCCTCAGCAAATTACAGTGGGGAAAAAATATTTAATATGTGTGAAGGACTTCAGCTTGTCTGGCAGACTTCTGAGTGTTAGTTCTTCACTGGTATGCTTTTTTTTGTAGGGTTTAGGCTTTTGTTTTCTCTTTTTTTTTTTTTGTGTTTTTTTTTTTTGTTTTTTGTTTTTTTTTTTTTTTTTTTGGTTGGTTGGTTGGTTTTTTTTTAATACTGGGCCTCCACTCAAGGATGGACTCTATTTCTATTTTTTTTTTTTCCTGGGCATGTCCTCTATCTTGAAGACACCAAGCCAAAGAGAATCACTCTGAAAACAGGACTGTATGCAAAATAATGCATGTTTGCTCTGTGGCAATAAGATTAATGTCTGTTTGAAAGGGAAAGGCTCTGAGGAACAGCTGAGTAGCACTGTGTGCAGAAACTACATATCAGGTTAAGGGTATACTTTATTTATAATTTCTCTCACAAGATAGTACCTGGAATGTTGTCAGATGTACAAGCAGGAAGCTGTTTAGTGGTCTTAATCTGTAGAAAAATGTTGGTTTTGGTCAAAACTCAAGACTCTGAAAATCAAAGAGAAGAATGGATGAATCCTACATGTGTCACCTTGAAGTTTTTTTCACCAGGGCTTGTGAAAATTGTATAATTGGTCTTTCAGCCCAGGGTCCTTTTCCCTTCTCACTGTATTTCTGGACTACTTATAGCTGTATCCAAGTAGCTCTATTTATGGTGACATGGTAGGAACAAAAGATTATTCTGCTGGGAGTAACTGGATTATAATAGCATCATAAATATCAGGAATTACAGCAGCCATAGTAGGATAATGGATCAAGACAAAGCAGTAATATTGATGTGTTAGTTATAGGCATGCATCTTTCCATTTCTTTTTTGCTCCAGGAGCACTTTTAAGATGTGAAAATACAGGAAAATTATGATTAATCATAGTTCCTTGGAAGTCTTATCAGCCCTCAAGTGAAGATTACTACAGATTTATAAAATGGAAATGCTAAAAAAACAACAAAAAAAAGGATGGCTTTCTTGAAGGAAAAGTGAGATACTGAATGTTGATTCCATTATTAGATGATAGAGTGGCTTCCCATGAGCCTGGGGAAGGTGCATCTCATGGAAACAGTTCTCCAAGCAGAGAGGAGAGAAAGGAGCTCTGTGGGACATGCAGCTCCACTACCACCTTGGCTGCCTGTTTCATCTTAACAAATAACACATTCCTTGTATAAGAGGGTCTTGTGCAAAAACTATTATGTTACTGTTAAAGCAAAGCAGCATACTGAAGACTTCAAGGGTCTCATCTAAGCTGTAGAAAATAAATTATTTGAAAAGAAATTGGAAAAAACCTCAAGACCTTCTCAGTACTAAACCTAACCTTAACAATTAAAAACAAAGGCAAATCTTGTCTCAAGTTTTATTAGTAAATAAATGAGAATTTTAAAAAATCAGTCAAATTCTTAGTAACTTACATTCCTTGTCACAACGGAGAACTACTCGGTTTGAAGGAGAAAATGCTCAGTGTTCAACTACATTGAGTAACAATCTCTGAAAGCAAGCACAGAGGAAGCACGCATACCTGTCATTTTATAACTAAAAAATGATTAAGTAATTTAATCACTAATATTTGAATAACTATTTTTAGAATTGCTTCCATAAGGATTTTTATCTTAAAATTTGCCTTCAATACATAATTTAAAAAAAGGAAGCATAGACTATTAACTTTATTTTCTGGACCATTACAGGAAATATATTCTCTAGAACGCAAATGGAGAAAAAGAGAGGGGAGCACTTTGTGCTGTTGCTGTGTAGTGTTACCCAGATAAGAGTGTTACCACACCTGTTGTACAAGGAATATTTAAGGTTATTTCTTCAATGTGTTCTGAATATTTTGGGGGGGGGTGTTATTTAGTGGAAGATTTGAGAGGGTTTTTTCCTGTTTTCTACTTCTGTGGTTGATTTTTGTAAATATAGCTTCAACTGTTAGATTGCAACACAGGAATCTATAGGGGGGGTCTAAAGTGAATGCCTTAGGATGGCATTATCTGCTAGGCACAAGGATGAATCTCTCTGCTTGTTTTCATTTTGCTAATCCCTTCTTCTATTTAGCTGCTCCAGTAGTTCAAGTAAATCTGGAAAAACTACATGCTACTGGTCTGCTGCATCTTGCCCCAGTGCATCTGGCAACAGGATTTGTCTGCATGGGTACTCATGTAATGGCATGGATGCATTGACCATGAAATAGATGGGTTGAATATTTCTACGTCTGAGGTTTAAGTCAACTTGTGGACATAAAATTTTAATGTCTCATTGTTCTCTTCTCAAAAATAACTGTTTCCCTCATGTGTCTGCCCTGTGAAACAACAGGAATAAAAACTGACAGAATTCTGGAGTGTAATTGTTTTTCTTGTGCCTCATCCAAACATTGATGAAGTGATGGTGTGAATTTCCATGAAACTTGCTTTTTGAGCAGTTTCTGGAGGAAACAAACCACCAGGACACAAGTAAACAAATTTGGTCTTCACTCCTCAAATTTGTAGCTATTGCATTTTCAATGAGCAAATGGACTCCAGCTTTCTTGATGAAGTGCAGAAGCACTAATTAGAGCATAACCTTTAGCTGCTGTTCTTCTGGGCTAGTTACTACAGGAAGAATTGTAATGCTACTTACCAAAATAAACATAACTATTAGCTTAATAGGTAATATGCATATAAAGTATCTATATTTCATTGTTACTGACTGGAATGCTTCATCAGTGAGAGGATGCCACATGTGGCAGCCAAGCACAAAGTACATTCCCTCAAAATCAGTGCTGACACAAAGGCTCAAAATGAAGCTTCTGGAGGGATGTATCTCATAATTCTGTGATTCTGAGTTCCTGAGGAATTTTTCTACGGATAAAAGTAAGGAAGCCATCTGTGCCTGGGAACAGCATTGTGATGACTGTGAGGTACTTCAACATTTATGTAGTTCTTCAATGGATGCACCCAGAAAAAAGGAATAAGAACTTGTACTGATGGTCTAAGAAATATTCCTTTAAGAGTTCTCAAAACGCAGAAGGCAAAACTCCCTTTTTTATGGTTTTTAGAGATCAGAAAGCTGACATTATGAAGTATGACATGTAATTTCAGGGAAATCGTAAAAAGCAATGTGAGGGTAGTGAAACAGAGGTGAATTGAATGTTTGTATGGGTTACATGTGTCTGTTCTGCCTCCCACATTCTCCCATTTCTTTTTTCTGGAAATTTTGAAGAGGAAAGCATGTAAATATTAAAGTAAGGTTACAACTTGTTATTATGTCTTTCAAAATAATACTGTACTTGAATTGTTTCTCCCATGGCTTACATCCTGAAATAACCAAGTAATTGTGTTACATCTTGCCATTCCTATGTTTTTGAGAAAAATTGGGGCACTAGGACTTAAATGATAGTAGATTCTTCTTCCTTTCTGTTTAGCTTTCTTTCCAGCATGTGTTCCGTTCCTTATTCTCCTCAGTTGGTGCAGCTATTGAAAAAAAAATTAAAACCAAAATTAAAAATCCAAATTTCAGTTGTTAATAATAGCCTCTATTGGTAACAGTTTCCCTTTGTTTATGCTTTGTTTTAGTCCAATTCCCAGTTCCAATAAGACCAATTTCACATTAATTTACCTCCAAACCCTGAAGACTGTAGTAACGTTTTTAATCTCCTTTAGCACGTTGAGGAGAGACACAATTGGATTGGCAATCACTAATGAAACATCTGTATGAAGTGCTGTATCTTGTTCCCTTGTCCTTGCTTCAGTCCTTTGATATTTGTAGGTTTCCCCACTCCTTTGGCAAAGCCATCTTTTCTTCCTTTCCTTTTCAGAGTTGTTTGCAGTTATGCTATTGAAAGTTAGTCAACTAGATTTTCAAATTATACTGTGCCAGACCACATCAAAATTTAAATTCACGTCACTCTGTGCCTGCAACAAAATCTCATCCAAAGAGCTACAGAATGAGGAGGTAATCAGTCAGTCTTACATATATTTGGTGGTGGGGAGAAGGGATTTTTTTAAGCATTATAGTATGTCAGCACATTTTATGAAGGTACCATCCTGCTTTTTGGCTTCATTGTTCATATCCATATTAGCACTTACACACCACAATATAACTGTTGTCTGTCACTTTCAAATTTTAGACATGAAAATTAACATTTCATGGAGGTCCTTAAGTAAACAATCTTCAATGTTCATAAATGTATCATTGTAGGTTTCTTCTGTATATCTTAGGATTTTTCAAACATGAAGGTGACAAATTAAATGAAATTTTGACAACAACAAACCTGGGGGATGGGAAGAACTTTTTGCCTGTTGTTGAAAACTCAAAAGGAAACAAAAAGTGGTAAGAGTCTCTTAGTGCTCTGTTTATTGAAATGGCTCTTCTTGTAGCTGCAAACACGTTGACTGTTCCTCTTTCCTCCTCTGAACCCCTTTTCCAAGCTAGCCTAACAATGGACTTTGTTCTGAAGGGAAGTTCCTTAAATTAAGAGTATTTTCTTCTAAAGTAATCCTGTCTATGCTCTGCTACCTCATTGTCATGGTTTGACACTGGCGCAATGCCAGCACCCCCATGAAAATGCACTTTCCCAACTAATTGCTGTGAGATGTGATCAGGAACAGAGCAGAGCAGGCCCAAACTTAGTAACAAAGAAAAGAACTTTATTAAACTACTACTACTATAAAAACTACAAACACTAAATCCTGGATGAAGACTTTCCAAAACACCCCTCTTCTTCCCACCTAATTTCTAAACAAACTCAACAGTGAGACACCACCCAGGATCCTGATCAAGTTGCTACCCTTCAGATATTCAAATACTCAGTCTTTCAAGGGAGACAGGAGTCTCTCTTGTGCCACAGACTCCCCAGGAAACACAACTGCCACCCTTGTGTTTCCATGTCACACATGGCAACTGCCCGGAGAAAATCTGCCATGGTGACACTCTCCTTTCCATGTCACAGTGCTCTCACCACCATGCATGGACATAATGCTCATAGGGTTTTCTTTTCAAGGATGCTTTGCCAAGGACCAAAGAAAAACAACAGTTCAGTTTCTCATTTTGGGACTACAGTCCCCCCCATTTTCCCCTGGGGCCAAGGGTCCAAGAACAGAGATCTTCTTCTTCCCTTCTTCTTCTCTGAAGACAGAGGGCCTCTCAACACCCTCTTCAGCTTTCCTCTGTTCTCTCCATTCCTCTGTTGGTGGTCACTGAAACAGGTCTCTTGGCCCACCACTGCATCCCCCTAAATGCAGTCTCTGTTGCAGGAGAATTTGGTTCAGTCTATGGCTAACAAGAAAAGTCCGGCCACAAGCCACTCCATCATCTCCTCCCAACTCAAAAAATTCCTCTTCCATCATCTTGGATCCCAGACTGTCTCTCTTCTACTTCAAATCAAATAGGAGTAATATTTTACAAAGCCCTCATTTCTCAGGAAGGGGTTAAAAGTTCAGACTCCCTGGACGGCTGAAATCTCTGCCCAGAAGCCGATTCCCAAGGCCAAGGCTGGGCACCTTCCCCCCTCTTTCTCCTTCTCCTCCGCCGGCAAAGTTACAGGTGCTGTCCGGACTCTGTCTCTTCCCTCTGGGGGGGGGAAGACAAAGGCATCTCCACTTCTCTCCACCCTTCTGTCCGCAGGAGCTGGCTTGGTTCCAGTCCTTCTACCTGGTTCCAGTCCCTCAGCGCACTCGGCTCACCTCGACCAGGCCGCATGGCTTCCCCTCCCCCACCCAGCCCGTGGCTGGGCAGGGGAGGTCTGCACAGCACTCTGACCGGAACCAAAGAAAGCGAGCTCTTGGGAGTTCTTGCTTTTAACCCCCTGTGTTCTCAGAGGCATGTCCATACCTTCAGTGGTCACTCCAGGTGCCAATATCCAAACCTGACCACCGATTGGTTTGACACAACTTCCTGAAAAAATTCACTTCCATGTCAAACCACGACACTCATGTAACTCAAGCAGCAGGATCTCTGTCTGCCTGTGCTCTTGAGATAAAACCTAAAGACTTTTTGCTAGAGATTTTCTTGCTAGTGCTTCAGAAGTAACAAATCCTGAATGATAAAAGCTCACCAAATGTAAGACATCACCATTGTTACTTGTGCATCTCTGGGCAGTATCTCAGCTGTGCTACCATATGATCCAGTCTAGTTTCAGAGACAACTGATTGCTTTGCTTAAACTGCTTTTTTTGTGACTGCATTAAATATTTGGAGGCATTGTTCTTCTCATCTACAGGAAAACTATCAAATCCTTTAGGAGTAATTTCCAGTGACCTTGGTTTTGGTCTTATGAATACCAGCTTTGATCTGTGGACAATATAATGTTGTGTGGAGTATCCCACGAGAGCCCAGTATGTTAAAAAAACAGATTTCAAATGCTTGACCTGTCAGGCTGAACAATCAGAACTAGATAAACTGTAATGGCTTCTAGTTTTTGGAGAACATGCACACCTTGACAATTGGGTCACTTGAAAATATTTCCTATACCTCACCTTTTTCTACATAAACTTAATTTCTGCTCATCTCTCTCATGCATGAAAACATCAAAATATTTCTTCTAAAACCAAAACCAGGCCAATAACTATTACAAACTAATTCTTCAAATAATGGCAAGATAGGGACAGATAACCTTTGAATAGCTGTATACTCAAAGCTCTATTTTTTTAAATGATAACCATTAGGCTGCCTATGTTTCAGTGTAGCAAGGTGGTAAATAGATCAGTGTGTATTGAAATAGATTATTTCTTTTTTTTTTTACCATTGAGAGAACTGGTACTTTATTTACAAATGGTGTTCATTTTTCATGTCATTGTTCCCACGGGAATTAACATAAATCAGACGAGCTCAAATGTTCTAATTTCAGTGTGGGACCAGCAGCTGTTTCCCAGAAGTTCAGATATGCAGGACTCTGTAAGTCACCAGTCAGACAGGCAAAGTCAGCTATATCCAGTTTCATGCCATGATATATCCATGCTACTTATGCCTGTTGGAGATTACGATAACAAAAGGATTGTGTAGGGCTTCTGAGAAATTATGAGTTTAAGTAAACAGTTATGTAATTGTTCCCCTTGCACTCTGTAAATCACAGTGACATAAAAATGCAATCTGTGAGTGCCCAGATCTTTGGGGGAATGCAGTAGTGAGCTGACATAAACACATAGAGCCAATGAGCACCAAGAGTTAAACTCATTTTCCTTTCAGTGTTAAATATATATATAGAAAAATTAATGAAATTAATGGTTTTTCAGTCTATGCTATCTAAAAAATTAAATTATTAGAGTAGCTGGGAAGAGGTAAACAGCTACTGCTTTATTTTCCTGGTCTGTGACTGGACTGTTTTTATGGCAAAGTCCATAGAAAGGCACTATCTTGCTACAGAGATGTCTTGGGAAGGATGTTTAGACTCTTCTTTGGCCCTTCTGGAGACAGATTTTCTTGGGCAGTCTTTTCTTTGCATTAGCTCTGATTTACTGGCCAGAACGTGGAAAGAAATCAAAGGCAAGAGAAGCAAACTTTATTAATTAATTTACCGATCAAAGTTATTAGATGTTTCATTGTGTCTATTGTGTCTTTTGTGTGGGTGTGTTCTGTGTTGTGCAAAATTGTGCAGAGCTGTTAGTGAAAAAACACATTTGTATATTGAGTTGAGCCTCTCAAGACTTTTTGCCCAGAGCTGGGGGTGAAGTCTTGATTCTTATGAATTCCATAAGATTTTGTCTCCAATCTAGGATTTCTCTCCACTTTTGTGTTACACATAGGATAACGTTGGGGGAATATGTGAGAGCGGTAATCATCTCTGTCTTCCAGTTTCACCATCACTCAATGCAGATGGAATCAGATCCTAGGTTCACTTGTGGTAAAGAATATTCAGTATAATATTTGTCAAAATTCTACAGCACTTACCTGCTAGAATGTGAGCATCATTTGGTCACAAATCTTGATATTTAAAAATGCCCTTAATGAAAAAGGTTTTCAAAAATTAATTTTGCACAAAGTATTTATTGAAAGCCCTCTCTTCAGTAGAAATAATTTTAGTATATTTATACACTGTTTCACAAAGCACTAGTACATTATGGCTGCTGCTTTCTGGTTTGGTTTGGGGGAGGTTGGGTGGTTTTTTATTTGGGTTTGGTTTGGTTTTTGTTTGCTTTGTATTTTTAATTTTTTGGTTTGTTGAAGACTTCCCTTTACATCAGTGCTTCCTCTGCTGCTGGATACAGGATGTTTTATTTGTCAGTGAAAGGCACTGCCAGCTTGAAAGTGGTCATCAAATGGCACCATTCCAAGGGCCAGCATTATGGTCCTGATTTACTGATGTGTGGGTTTGCTGTTGTTGATTTGGTTTTGATTTGTTTGTTTTTTAAAAGACACACCTTGAATTGTGCAGTAGGTACAAATGATGAATTTAGCTATCTGAAGACCTGGTCCTTGATGGGATCCAAGTCATCCAAGCTTTATTTTTTCCCCCCTGTAAGTTTATGCTTTACTTAAAGAGAGCAAAATAATTTCCAGACTTATTACTTCAATATTAATTGGAATTTACTGGATATATACTACATTAGGCCTGAAGGTTCCATTTGGCTCTTTCATTAATGTGACTGGTCTTTACATAAAGAAAGCATTATCCTACCTTATTTTAGTGAATATTTTTTGACAGCGTAGCTACAGAGGATGTATCTCCTTGAAGTGCATGTTTGTGTAATCATCTCTTTTTTCTTTAGCTCCTCTCTTATTTCACTTTTTTCCTATTCCAAAAAGAAAATTAAGCAGAATGAAATTTGATTAATGTAGGAATAAGGAGGTTAGGCAGACTGCACTTCTGTTGACTTTTGACTTTGGCCTAATAGAGATATATTGGGGTATTTTTAAAATGGTAAGCTGAGTCTAAAGATTAATTTCTTTGAACTGTTGCTTAAATCTCTTCTGGTCACAGAGAACCAGTATAAACCATCTAGTAAACAATTTTGAATAATGCATTCATGAAAAGTAGAAATTTATGTAGCTAGTTTTTCATACAAAGAAAAAATATGCTTTAAAGAATGTTCTGAGATAGAGAAGGATAATTGTTATATTGCAAACAAAATTAGAGGGAGTGTTATGATCAAAATGGGACAAATGTTTATAGTTCAGAATCAGATCATATTGCAAATCAGTTTAAATAAACAGAACCATAGATTTATGTAAATTAGGTTATTTACTTACATACCTTTTTATTTAATACTTTTAAATGGTAGCTAATGATATGTACAGATAGGTGTACTACCACTATGAAAGCACAAAGATAACTTTGTAATAGCAAAAAGGGGGAGTCTCTCCTCAGTAAACAGTGCTGTGAGCTTCTCCAGCTTTGTCAGGTAAACCAGAGTTGCAGTACTGGAAAAAAAAAATAATTGAAACATCATCATAGATAAAATGTGGTCAGGTAGTCTGAAACCTGCCCAGATTGTTTGAGATTAGTGATTGCTAGATTCACAGTTCTGTCTCAGATTCTATATCAACAGTAAGGATAGAATGTGTACTCTTATTTCCCTTGCATTCATTTTCATTGTCGAGGGTGGGGGCACTGGGAAGAGTCAGCAATGTTTTCTGGGTATCCTTTTATTAATTAAAATAAATAAATAGAAATTTTTCCTAATTTGATTGGTGTATTTTTTAATTCTGATTTGCATTTGCACATCTTGTACTCAGTGGCCCATAGGAATGGGCTTCCTGTAATCACATAATAGGCTGTTCTCACTGCATTATTCTGATCTATGGTATTAAACATGCCAAGCATCAGTGCCCCTTTTCAGGACATACTCATAAGTGGGGCAGCAATAATTACTTGAATATTTATGGCATTCTCAACCGATATGTTTCTGCTTGAAAGAGAAAAGAGTAAGTTCCAGAAAATAAAAATAAAATATAGGAACTGCTGATGTGCACTAAAAGTGCAAATGTTGATATACTCTTAACACCAACTTGGGCAGAAGGTTGAAGGTCAGGCTTGGGGGGCAGCTGTGAACTTCTAAGGGAGCCAGTTCAATAAAGCAAACCACAGTGCTGGGGGCAGGGGAGATTTATTGCCAGACCAGTGGATTCTGCATCTGTTCTCTTTGGTTTCATATGGATCCAAAACTGGAATTTCGGATTGCTTATCAGTATGTGACTTCGACTACTGAGAAGCAATTCCCATCTGAGCTTGTTCCTCTCTGTCTTTATGTAGGTACAGGATTTATCTCTTTATAAGACACAGAGCAAGCATTGTGGGACTGTGATTTCATCAGGTCAAATAGTGTGTGTTTGTAGCAGAAATGCTGGTTTCTGTGCTAAATTGCTGATAGCATATTGAGGAGTGATTCCTGATGCAGCTATAGCTGACACTGGACTGAGGGAAGGACTATAATGACACTGAGCAGCTTGCTCCACGTGGCATACACCTGCCTCAGCAGCTACTCGGGGAAAAAAGGGAAGCCTGCTTGTCCCTTCTCTGACTAGAAATGGTCTGTAAATAGTATGCAACTGAGCACCATTTATGTAAATTTGGGCTCCTGCCACATTTAGTAGATTCCTGCATGCTTGCTGTATATGTTGGTACCTTTTAAATAAAAACTTACCAATAATAATAATTATTTCTAAACAGAATTCTGAGTAAAAAGTAGACTATCTTGTGAACTGCAGTTGTAGAATTTTCTGTATATTTTGAAATGTAATTTTCACAGTGCACTACAGATAATCAGAATTCATCAATTCTTATATATATGCCTATTAGCAAAAATTAGAACCAGTGTTTAAAAAGAACACATTTTTTTCTCTTGTAACCACTTAAAAAGTAAGCTATGCAAAGGTTGCTACAGTTAAGCACACTGATACATCAAAATATGCTTTAAATTACCTTGCCTTTTTTTTTTTTTTTTGGTTTTTTTTTTTTTTTTTTTGCTAGGGGTTTTTGCTTCCTTTTCAAAGGCACAGTGTTTCATGAAGATCACTAAAATTTCTTGGGAATGTGCTCTAAGGATTTTTTTTATTATTTTTTTTATTTTTTTAAGCATTCCCAGAAGATTGTTTTAAAGATATTTCCCTCCAGGGTTAGCAGGTGTGAGGATGAAATATCCATGGCTTTCTGCAATATCAGGTTTAGAATTTCTTCAGGGATTGAGACTGCAACAGGGATGGTAACAGTTTGCTAAACCCTTTAAAGCCTGGAAGTTAACAGGGAAAACAGAGTGTCTGTATGACTTGAAGCCCATTTGGCCTTCAACTTCTCTTTTCTAATTTTAAGCTTTGGAAAAGCTTGGTTGGTGGAATATTGGGCAGACATCATGTTTGGGAAGGGCTGCCCAGTCTGAGATTTGGTCTTCAGTCCCTGTTCCTTCACTGAACTCTGTTTCTGTGAGGCCAATCGAGGCCTGTCCCTTTTTTCACACCAATGGCATCTCGCCACTTGGTCACAAGGACAGCACCACGTAGGGATGTCACCAGCCCCAGCCACCTTCTGCCTTATGGGGAGTTGCAAGTGTTGCTGCATTACCTCTTTTAGGGCATATTAGCAGTTCTTGTGCAATAGACTGTTGCTACAAATGCTACAAAAAGCAGCTGAAAATAATATTGTTGATTTGTGTGCCTAGTGCAAGTGAAGTAAAAACATGAGAATACACGTTTGACCTAATGCTACTCTGTAATTTAAACCTCTTTCATCTTCTAACTCTTCTCACTTATTATCAGAAAAAATGACTACAATCTCCAAAGGTACACAACAATCTGGATTTGGGTAGATAGGAATGACATGGTGTGTTTGTGTACTATAATGAACTCTTACAATGATAGGATTACCCAACTTGAGCACAGCCGTGTTATGGAAAGGTTATTAAGCTAAAGGAAAACTCTGCAAATTATATAACATCTCTTGACCAAATATTTCAAGTATTTATCAGGGGTTTGGGGTTCTTTCTCCCCCATACAGAACCAAGATCCTGCTTATACTTTGAGAAAGACTGGTTTTCTTGAGCCAGTCTTAAAAATAACTTAAATATACAGTATTTTAAATTCTGCCTGGTTTTCAACCCAAACAGAGAGCCAGCTAATGATTGAATTAATCATTCTAGCATACAAACTGCTTCTTTATTCACTTCTGGTATCTCAGAGATGACAGTATGGCCAGCTGCCACTACATGTGGGGATAGTTTCTATGATTTGGACACCTGTCAGCAAGAAACTGAAAACCACATGGAACACAAAACAGCTGCCATGTGTAATGATTTAATATTAACATACAATAAGGAGCTGGGGCATGTTTCTCATTTTGTATTGCACTACAAATAAATGATGCAGTCAAACCACTTGTGATATACTCCAGCATTAGATATCCACTGCCAAATGTTTAATAAATAAAACTAAGACTACTTTATGGACTCCTTGTTATATTATATTTTAAACCTCTGTTACTGTTTTGCATTCTACAAAAGGTAGATCTTCTCTAGCCTTTCTCCAAACCAACTGCCTGTTTTCCAGGACATGCTGCAATGGATGCCCATGTGTGTCAGGTTGGAAATGTGCCAATAATGCCTTATCCATCAGCATTAAGGGACTCAGAGCTGTTCTCTCTGTGTGTATCCATAAGCAGAATGATACTGCACAGCATTTCAAATCTCCTTGGTTTTAGACAATTCTGCTGCAAATGTCCTTAGAGTAATTAAAACCAGTGTTTCTCGTTGGGTAGTAAATCTTTACTACCCAATATCGTGAATTTTGATAGTCTTAGGGCTGTGTCCTAGAAGCCATACTCGAATGTTTTATCTACAGGTTTAGCAATTTTTATGCACAGAATTTTCACACATTATTCAAAGATGGAAGTTGAAAATAGTGCATGATGCCCAGAAATGCAATTTAACATGGTAATCATCAAAATATAACTTTCAATTAAAATTAAGCAGTAATATCATCTCACAGGATATTTTTCTGGGAGCAGTAGAGCATTTTATGTGCTCTGTTTCTTAAATTTCTTACACAGAGGGCAGGGCTCTGCAAAATTCTAGGGAAGAATTCTAGGGAAGAAATTAGTTGTTCACAGTGATACCGCTCTTGCTTCCCTCACTGCTTTTCTAGTAAATTTTTGACCACGTCCTTGAGGGTTAAGTCAAGGGTGGAGCATGCCAAGATAATTCATATCTTGTTTTAAAGCTAGCTTCAACAGTTTGGCTTTGGGAACATTCTAAAATACATCCATCTGTACAGGTTGCTACAGATGATTTAGTGGTTCGGGAGGGTCATGCTTTATTTTGCTTTCTGTTTAATTTGATTTCTGGTTTTATAATTTATAGCAAAGAAATCCAAGAAGTTTGTTTAAAGTCCTTTTATTTTCTTTTGTGCAAATATTGACTAAAATAATTTTAATGATAAATCTAGTATGTATACTTGACAGAGTAAGCTGTGGGTTTCTAATCCCATAAAAAAGGGAAGGCCTAAAACTGAAGTTGCTTTCCTTTCTCCCAGTGTCATATAAAGCTGGAAGTACACCACTTCTGACCTCACAGGAATGTAAAGGCTAGTGAACTTGATGGTATCTTTCATGGTGTTTGTGCAATTTTATGAAATTGTGGTAGATAATGTATATTCTAATAATCCATAAATATTTTTGTTCATTTTCTTTGGAGAAGGAGAATTGTTCCCATAATATGCATCAAACAACATGTTTTACCGCTTTGTTTTGTCAAGCACATTTTGTGGAAAAGCTCCTGACTGTTTATGGTTTGCTAGTCCTCCTTTTGCTGTTCACTCTCTGGAAACCAAGCATAGGAGCTATTCATCAGTGAATTTATTTTTAATAAAGGGCTTCAATTCAAAATCTGGTGCTGCAAAACTAACTTTTGAAAGCCCTTGGGATGTTTATTTCTCTCCTTTTGGCTGGATTATGTGTTTTGCTAAAATAATGTGGGCCATTTAAGTGGCTCTCTTGATAAACCATCCAGACTCATTCTTAAAGAAAGGTTTTATTTATCTGGTTTTAGGATTTTTGCTTGTATTCCCCGGCATGGCTCCTTAGGGAAGGAAAAGTGTTGACTCCTCAGTGATGTCATTTTTCACATTGAAGGGTTACACATTTTGAAGAGGATAATGAATGTGCCCAAAGTGACAGAGCTGACATGTAGAAATCTGGAAGTGTTTTTGAATAAGCTATTCACAAGGTACAGCTAGGTTTTCATTTGAATCTGTAATACATTAGTTTTAGACTGAGTCAGTTGCAATTCATTTTTATACAGATTATACCTTCCCAAGCTTAATTACTATTCTTTTCCTAATATGTCCCTGAAGAGCAGCTATTTTGCTGCAATTACTGAAAATGAAAAGGAGAATAAAATTCAGTGACAGTAAACTAGGCTTCTCAACTGTACATACTCATTTTAGGGATCTTGTTTTTGTTGGTTTTCATTTTTCTCTGTTCAATGAAAGACAGGTCCCATATTATTATGAATTTAACAATACAGCTTTTCAGAGCCATAGGACCAAATTCTTTCCTGTTAATATCTTAGCAACATAATAAGTAGATGGATGATGTTGAATTAAAGTAATTATTTTTTTTGTTACAGCTTAAGATACTTTTCAAATACCAAATATTAAATAAGTGGTTTTTATGTAGATGCAGTCACTGATTGTATCTCCTAAGGTGTCTTTTTTTTTTTTTTGACAATTTGGCATGTAATTATTAGGCGAGATTCCTAATGGTGCATTCATCAAAATAATATCTTCTATTAGTGGGAAATATCTGTGTGGAATGAACACCTGGCATTTAATTAGTAAATAAGATTGGGGCTATTCTGCATGACTACTAGTTTTAATCCAAATATTTATGTTATACTACCCAAGATCCCATGGCAAAACCAAAGTGGCAAGATTTGAGCTCCTGACCACAGGTAATGAGAAAGCTGACAAACTTTCAGCAAAAATGATCTTAACTTTAAGGGTGGGTCAGTCAGACCTAAGGTACCAGCAGAACATTGATGATCCTTTAGGCTTCAAAAGAAAAAATAGATTTTTTTTTTTTTTTTTTAATGTGTACATCTGCAATTTCAAATTGCTGTAGCAGGGAAGTGATGCTCCAGTTAGGCTCTAGCCTTGTTCTTTTCCTACCCCTTGCTCACAGTAAGCAGAGTTTCTGAATGAGTTACGTTTCTTCTCCAGGATGGTGGGGTAGGGGAGAGAGGTGTGGAAAAAAAAAATCTAATAAAACACAGCAGTGCAAACTGTCCTGTTCATTTCCAGTTCATTAACTTTTTTCTCCTGATGTTTAGCTTGAAAATAGCTGGGTCTGCATTTTATTTCTTGGTGTCAAATAATGGTTTTGGGTAGTGCCTATCTATAGTAGCCCTGCAAGGAGACAGTATCTGTGGGTGTTTTAGTATTTGCCTAGTAGGATTTCTGGTTAGTAGATTTTTTTACCTTCCTTGGTGTTTTCACTAACTTGGAGTTGTGTTCTCAAGGGTACTTAAGGGTGGTGTTTAGTACTGCTAGGGTATCCTCTTGTGAATGTTGTAATAGGAAAATTCTCAGATAGGAGAAATCATTTGCTACAATTTACTGTACAAAAGAGTTTTCAAAGAAAGATATTACTTTTAATCAAAAATCTTCTCTTCTGGAACACTGGATGCCAAAGTCTAATTTCCTGTGATATTATTAACTAAGCTGCATTAGTCTGGGTGATTTGTGAAATTATAGAAATAGCTGATAAAATATGCCTAGTCAGGAAACACAGTATTTTTTAAAGTCTATATCTTTTCTTGTGAGATTTTTTATTATTAGCCAAGAAACACTGAAAAATTTATTTAAAGCAAAATCAGGAGTGTCATGCCAGGAAGCTTAGATTGGTAGGCACCCAGGGACCCTGCTCTTCTAGTGATCAGTGGTCTTGAACAGTTGAAGCCAAAAAGTCAGTGTGGTGAACCCAAAGTGAGGGAACACTCACTTTCCTTGTCCAGAGACAAGGATTGTCTTCTGGCATCTGAAGGAGCAGGACACAAGTCCTGCTTTCCCCAGTCTGGCTTTGTAAGGGATGTGGAAACAGCCAAGCACATATCTTGGGTGAAAGGGAAGGAGGAAAACCTGCTTACCCAAAGCAGTAAGACACGCTCTCACCCTCAGGGTTTTCAGTTTGGTGCAGGTTCAGAGGGTACAGAGAAAAAAAAAAAAAAAAATCACAGACGTGCAAAGATTATATTGTGTGTTCACCCCAAAGCTGATCAGAGACATTTAATGTAATTTCATCGTCTCGCTTTTCAATAATCTCACCCGGCATGGAATGAAATAGAGAATTTTTTTTTTTTTTTTTTAGGTTAGGGATTTCTATTTCCTCATTCATGAATGCTAATCTAGGATTTTCATGTCCAATTTTTTAAAGAAATGTGCATTGTGTATGCTGAGTGTCAAAAGTTCAAATTGGAGGTGAGGAGGCCCAGCTGATTTCAGAATCAGTGGGGAGGAGTTACTGCAAATAGTGCTGGATGAGAATTGGTCATTCACTCATACCTCTTCCTCATGGCTGTCCCCTTGTGTGCTGCCTTACAGGCCCATTCACTTGGGAAAATCATCTTCCTTAGCTGCACTCTGCTAATGCTCTCAAAATATAATTATTATCAGAATATTTTGTCCTTTGATACTTTCCATCCTATCTCACTTTGCAATTATGCCTGCCAGAGACAACCCTATAGAATTGCATTTTTAAGATGTTCAAGAGCTTGGCATTCAGTAATTTGATGTGATTTAAATGCCAGTTATTTATGTATTTTCAAAAACACATGCTCAAGACAATAAAGTTGTATTAACTGCAGAATTCAATACATCATGTCTTGGGGTCTATAAAGAGTAGGACTGGAACTCTTCATTCTGTGGATTGCAGCCTGTAATAGTAGCTATTCTATTTTGAAGTATCTTGATTGAATACTTAAACTGTAAAAAAGAACAGTTTGAAACTATCTACATTTGTATGAAAGCATTTATAAGTTCTTTAACTTCTGCTGTTTGTTCATTAAAGTTGAATGTTTGAATGTTTTACAAAACCACTGTTTTCATATATTAGAAGTCAATCATCATTTATTGAAGTAGACTGCCACCAACTATGACAGACAAATTAATGCGATGTAAGCACCTTATAAAGGAAAATAAAAAAGATGAAAACAATTGTATAGTTTATAGGAATAAAAATCAATATATAATAAAGGAAGACTTATGCAGTATAAAAAGCACAATGTCAGCACAAATCAAGAAATACTCTGAGAACTTAAGGATAGCTTTAGGATGTTGAATCAGCAATTCTGTGACAGAGAAGTAGCTCAGTTGTGGTCATACAACTCTTACAAGGTTTGAAAAAGACTCGTTTGGAAAGCACTATGTGTTTTATTAATAAGCTCTACCAGTACACAATGAGTGGGTAGCAGTACCTTCTCATATCAGCAAATTTGAGCCTAATTTTTTATTTAGAAGAAGTGACATTAGGTTAGCAGTCAGTGAGTTTAGAGCTATGTGCCAACACAGGTGAGGCTTCTGACTTGCACAAGCTGATGAGACAGACACATGACAGAAACATTTCCAGCTGCATTTTCCATGGAGGCTGGGCAGGTATGAGTGTTGTGGCTTGAGGTCTGGCATGAGCTCAAAGCAGTTGATTCCAAAGGGATGCAGCTCCTTAGCCCTTAGGTCAGGGCAGTGTGGCCATCAGGCACCAGGGGTGCAAACTGAGGCAAGAAGCAGCAGAATTACTGTAGCTTTGGTCAAACCTCCAGCTTGAATTTTGACTTTGAGTAAGTTCACTTGTTGAAACCACTTGGATTTTTTTCAGGCACTGGAACTATGAGTGCTGTGTGGACAGATCATTTCAGTGCACAGACTGGAGCTGGTCTGATGCTTTTGCAGGAAAGGAGCTCGAGATGAAGCTAAATATGGGAATTAGCTTAACTGGAAAGCTTCTCCTTCCCACTTATAAATCCATGTTTTAAGTAACAGACTAAAAGCCAGTGAAATTAAGCACAAAGCCAGGGTGGAGCACTGTGAAGGCAGTGAATGGTTCTCCTTCTCTATCTTCTAAGTTTTTTATGATTTGTCAGCTGTTTTCAACTGCATAGCTAAGATTTGGGTGGTCTGCATTTTTTTGGACTTTCAATCCCAACTGACCTGTAAAAAAGAAACCCAGGTTATATGCAGCTTTCCTTGCCAAAATAGCCATCACACCAAAATCATACCAGTTTAGGAAAACATATCTAATAAACAGTAAATAATAAATTAGTGAGGAAAATCCTGAAAAACAGCTCTAGATCTGAAAGTAACAGATGGCCCTGTTGTGCAGACAGATAGTGTCCTCAGATGAAGAGATCCATGGTTCCTGGAGATGGAGAAATGCAATATGGTATCCCCAACAAATGAAACCTTCCAAAAGTGGAGGCATTATTTTGTTTAAAAAAGAAAATATTCTTTCTACCTGAGAGTGTAATCTCTCAACTCTGTCATGAAAGTCTTCATTTGACTAACATTGAATGTGGTTCTGGTATGATTAATTAAAGTCTTTAAAGAAGTAGCCCCTATCTGAAAGTATAGGGAAAACCTAAACGGAGCCTCCTCTGTTCAATTGCAGAAACAGAAGACCTTTTTAACAAACCAATTTCTAAACTTCCAACTACCAACTTCCAAATGTGGAAAAAAAGTCTTCATTTTTGCATAATGTATTTGCTTTTATCATTGCATTTCATTTTCTTATTACTTGTTTATTAGCTCCTATTTGACAACTAAACTTTAAACATGGACTTAAAATTACCTGAATAATATTAGTTGTCACACTTCAGATGAAATACAGTTAAGTTTACATTGAAATCTAAAATGTGCTGATACAAATAGAGTGGGTGTAAGAATTGATAAGCAAGTGAGACTTGAGAACTCACTCCATTTGGAACTCTGTCTTAAATTAATTTCAGAAACACTGCATGCTTCATTCTTTCTATCTCCTCTTTGAGACACATGACTTCTACTTGCAACTCAAGTTATGGCAGGGACACAATATTTGAAAGAATTCTAGATGCTGTCATTCTAATGCCATGTTGAATTTGGAACTGCCATGTTGTGTGTTGGTTTGGAGGAATGGATATATCCATTTCAACCCACATAAAAAGATGTTCTTTGTAAAGAGATCTTCTGTTCCCCACACTGTTTCTGAAATGCAAGGGGAGGTATCTGAATTTTAAGGAGCTTTCAGCACTGTTTCCACAGGGCTTTTGGGATATGATTAGTCCCACTAGTTGTGCTTATCAGACCTGTGTGCAGCTGAGAGGAAACCACACGTTTGTGCTGAGGGGGTCAGAGGGAAGCCACGAAGGCAAAGTCCAGTTCCGCTCCCAACCCTTGTCCAGTCCCTGAAGAGCCAAGGAGGAAGCCACAGCTGTGGGTCAGGGTTTTAATGTGGTTTATGGCACAGCAAACCAGCATTTATATTAGTGAGGGGTACGTAAACTGTAGAGTATGAAAGTAATCTACAGTGCACAGCAAGTCTGTGACCCTCCCAGAGCACAGCTTCACGTGTTCTCTGTGCAGTCCATCACCAAACACTCAGGTAGAATGCTATATGGCACTCTCACAGTGTCTTTTTCATTATTTTCTCAGCTCACATTTTCTATTGTGAGCCATCATAATGAAGAGCAGTGAGTTGAAACAGAAAATGCAGTTTGCAGGTGATTTCTCTTTTCTGCCTGGAGCTGGATGATTTGCATTTCTCTTACCTTTTAGAGTACTTGCATTATTTGCTTTAGAGTAGAAACAAGTTCCATTTTTGCATTTACTGATTAATGGCCACAAAGGCAAAGGAATGCACATCGGGTGTTTGCATGAAGGGGTGGGTTTTTTTTGTTAATGTCAGTACTCAGCAAAAAATTAACAGTGAAGCATTTCAGTAGTTGAGAAGCCTTGCAGTTGCAGAATCAAGCATATCAGAAATGAAGGAGTTAACTTGAGAAAGATAGTGAAGGGAATCATGATTATAAATCCATTAAAATCCCTTCTATATAAAATAATTATTGTACTTAAGTTACATTGTGTACTAGTTTTAGAGGCATGATATAAAATCTTCCTCCACATCTGATGGATTTCCTGTAATTAAGACATGTAGAGTCCTTTTCTTCCAATGGTAACAGCTTTGCAACTGCTAACATTTTTTCTTGCTTAAAAGCATTTAAATAGAAATTTCAGCAACCCTTTGATTAGCAAGAACAACATTAATTTTTACTGGATTATTGAAATATAAAAAGATTATAAAAGAAGATTGATATTTAACTAATTGAAAAATAATACACAAGCAATAGAACTTGTAACATCAGGAGATAAGAGTCTGCTCTCTCCTGGAATTCTGAATATCATTAAGAAATGCTGAGAAAGGAATTTCCAAAGTGCATTTGAAGTAATGCAGTATTTATGATGATAAAGAATGTACCACATTATCCCTTGAGGCTCGTTGGCTGCATAATTAACATAGGTATAAATTAGATTTCAGTAGAATTGGATGACAATTTCATTTTTTTAGTGAAAAGACAAAGATTCTACCAGAAGACAAGTATCAGAAAACTGAAAATCCATAACTGCCTCTTTTCTGGTTAAGTAAAAATGACACACTATGATGTGTCAAGGAGGCAAAAATGGCAGTGGACTAAAGTGGCTCCTGTGTGGCTGATGGCTAAAACCAGGAGATTGCTGACTGTGTGATAAAAAGCAATTGCTGCAGTCATTGATGAAATGGTTTGAATATTGCACTGATTGATTGTTTGCCCCTGTGAACGTGTGGCATCCCATTAAAAACCTTAATCGTCAAAGTCAAAAGTCACTAACTTATATGGAATCTAACTGAAAATGTGGACTTGCCAGCTAAAGTTAATTGTGCAGTAAGATTTGTGTATAGCCTTACATGTGGGCTTAAAAATTCCTTTTAGGAGTGAAATTAGAAGAACCAAGCCATCAATATGTCAAGTCATTTTATATTGCCTTCTCATCTGCATGACCTGCTATCCTGACACCACCATCCCATTAAAACATATTCATTCGCTGGTGCTGGCCAGAAGTGACTCTGATAGAACAGGCATTAGTTCTTCAAGCCAAAACCAGGATACTTTTGAAATTAAATACAATCATCCAATATTGGCTACTTGAGCCTTTTGTCTTCTTTCCCAGTATTGCTTACAGTCATCGTCGTTTCCCAAAAGAGTGACCCTGTCAAAGTTGAAATCAATGGGAGTTTTGGCATTGCCTTAAGAACAGTCAGGAGCTTCCTTTCAATGCCTCAGGCCTAAGTGCAGGTAGGGAGTGAAATCTTGAAAATAAATGTTTCGCCTAAAAATTCAAGAACGGTTTTCAGTTATAAGGTCTAAGTCTATGAAACAGTTTCTCAGTGAGAAGCTGTTTTGGGACATGTCTGTGGGTTGTCCATATGAAATAAACTCCTTGTAACATAACAGGCATTAAATGATGTGGTACTTGGTGGCTCATTGAGCAAAAACTCTAATTTTCCATGGTGTTTAAATCAACCATGGCTCTCTAAGAAGTTTTAAGTTGTTTTTACCTCAATGATCCTGAGATAGATGTTTTTATAAACTTTAATGCTGCCTGGTAATTGCTGTATATGAAATGAATAAAAACGCCAGATTATATTTTCATTTCCAACTATAATAAGCAATTATTGCCTCCCCTGTCCTTGACAGAGTGTAAAGATTTATTAGCATCAGAAATTAATATTGATCAAAACCAGGATTGTGGGTCAATGAATATTAAATGAAGGTATTTTCATCTTCCCAAGGTTAAACTAAGATTTCACTCTGTGAATTCTGTCATCAAGATTTTGCTTCTGGTTTCAGCTATGCTGACAATGTAATTGCAGATGAAGGACTCTGGATGTGCTTTCATTTGCAACATTATATTTCAAGCAGTTTTAAGACAGATGGAAATGATTATCAAAATCATGCAAGCTGGTAAAAAAATAAAAGGGAAGGGTAGGGGGGGACTGAATCCTTACAGTACATAAAAGGTTTGCCTACACTGCTGTGTCATTTCCTAGCCCTGACTGATAGGATAGCAGATGTCCTGGTGGTGGATTATCTAATCACCATCCATAAATACAGATTTTTTTGTACCACAGCTCTACAGACCCTACTGACTCTGCATCACTCCCAGTCATGGCAGTCTTTTGCTGAGCTTGGGAGGCTGCAGAGTTGACATTGTCTCCACAGGTCATGGTTTCTCCTCTTTGTTCTTCAGGCTGCCTCTGCTCATCTCATTTTATTCTCTGGCTCTAGACTATTTTCCTACAAATTATAACCAAGACTGCTATCACTAATTATGGTCCCTGACATAAATCCTTTACTTTGGTGTAGATGAAGAAATCATCCTTATGAAGGCATTTTTTTTAAAACCTGTTTTAAGGTAGTGTGAAAGAAAAGGTTTGAAATATTTACTGGTACAAAACGCTTTCACTGGTATATCTTAACATTTTGAAATATTTTAATGAGGGTACTTCAACAAATACTTTCAAGACTTACCTCTTGCAACCTTATGCTAGAAATTAGAAAGATCACTGACTCCATACAGCCTTTCTGCAGTCTCTTTTTTTGCATGCCCTGAAGTTCGGAGAGGGAGGAGTCAGCTTTCACTGGCTGGTACTCCTCTCTTATTTATCCTGGTGTTCTGGAAACTACTGAAGAAAATTAAGGACAATAAGCACTGCATTTATTTTTCTCCATTGCAGGCTAAGGTTGTCTGAACTTGAATTTTTGTATTCCTACAAATGAATTTTTTTTTCAATACCCAATGGTAGTACCTTGTCCTGCATGCCAGCTAGCAAATAGGAAAGGTTTCTATAGCTAAGCCATCCTCCTATTCATGGGCTGGTTTTTGCAGCAATGTAATGACATGCTGGCACATGTATCAGGCTAAGTTAAAGCACAGTTTTTCCCCAGTAACATGCTGAATTAAGAGATGTATTTTGCTTAAAGTCATTAATTCGTTGAGAATTCTCAATTTTAATGTCATGTCTAGAAATTAAAGTACCAAAGCTGAGTGCAAACACATGAGTTTGAGATGACTGATCTGCCTTTTATGCTCAAGTTTGTTGTGTCAAGAAAGTGCCTGATTTGTATTCATTTCTTATTCCCTTTCTTCATTCTGCATTTGTGTAAAAGCTTAAAAAGTCCCTTATTGTTGCTGACTTTCTTATCTTAATTTCTCTTTGATCTTTTTTTAGTTCATTTTTCCACTTTAACTTTTCTATAGCTGTACATGTTGTTTAAAGCTGTTATTCCCTCAAAAATCCCTTCCCTTTCCTCAAGAAAATTTTTGTCCTTGAATAAAACTTTTAAAGTACCTCGAGTCCCATATTCAGAAGATATAATTACTTAGAAGTATTTAACTAGGAGAATCATTTAACTAAATATTAAGCTAATCCATAAAGTGATTTATATTCCAAACTCACTTTTGTATTCTTTAAAATTTTGTCTTCTTTTAATATTTCCAGTTGTATCTAGTTCTTTCCTCTCTCCTTTACCACTTTTTTGCTACACAGTCTTCTGCTATTTTCATGTCTGTTTTCATTTTTCTCTCATATTAATTCCCACGGTTTCTTGTATTGGTATCCTCTGTTTCATGGTGTTTTTTTTTTTTTTTCTTTTTTTTTTTTCTTTTTTAACCACTGGCATATTCAGCCTTCCCTAACTTTGATCCAGTCTTTTCTTTTAAGTCTGTGCAAGAGCAATGGTGGTACCTTAACAAAGCAAGGGGAGAAAACAACATTGTAGCAGCCAAATCTAGTGTTTTATTCTGCTTCCCCACATGCTGTTCACAAGACACCCTCTTCATATCCATCTCCCAGCTCATTTTCTTGATATGCATGCTCCACAAATGTCTCTTAAGGGAGAATTTGTGAACCTCAGCAAGGTAAGTTGACAGCCTCAGAAGAGAAAAATTTAATACCTTCATTAAGCATGGCTACAAGGCAAAGATATTCTTTTATTTCTAGTGAATTCCCCTAGCACCTTCTTTCCTAAGTTATTCTTTCTACAAAACAGTATGAAATTGAGGATTTTTTTTGCATTCATGGTTACCTTCTAAGCTATAAATTACAGCCTGAGATTTTTAACCTTTTGTGTTCCTTCTACAGATTCTGTTTTTAACAGCTTTTACAGTTGAAAGAGTTATAAAGAATCATGCAATGAATTCTGGCGCTCCCTAAAATTGCATTCATCTACAAAATCCATTATATGGATATTTTCTGTGGGAAGAAAATTTTGTATCTATCTAAACCAAAGCATCACAAGGAAGTATTACAAATAAAACATTTGGTTAAGAGGTTATTCACCCAAAATTTACAAATGCTTATAACTCCCAAAATAAGAGAGAATGAAGCCTATGTATATTTTTTTCCCTGCATAGGACTATACAGTATATTATATTCGTATGTTAGTACGAGATTGATTTCAATTTAAAAAGAGGTCACATCTTTTAACATTATACAGATTTATTGGTTCCAACTTGCCATTTCCAATAGGAGCACATATTTCTTAAATTAAGCCAAGACAGCAGATAGTTTTGTTAGAAATTGACCTGATTAAGTTATGAATTGTGAAATATTCGTGGGTGGAAGGTCTGCATCTGAGGAGCATGCTGGGGAGGCTTTGAAGATAAAGGTTTATGTGTATCTTAGCAAAGATGTGCTCTGATGGAGAAATGTCTCCAGGTGAAGGTTGGGTGGCCAGCTGTGAGTCTCTGATCATTTGCTATAGCAGCTGGTTAGTTGGAAAAAGCAGGAATGAAGGTTCTCGGGCATTAGCTGTAAATGCAAGTCTTTTTAAGCTTGTTTCCTTATATAGAACTATAGAAAAGTCTAAGTTGGGAGGGGCATTTTAGAGGTCATTTAGACCAAAGCCCTCTGTTCACATATGCCTTCCTGTAGACTTCATCATGCTTGATATTTTAAGTATAATGAATAAATTGCTTAATTTCTTCTACTGTAACATATCTTGGATGTCAAGGCTGACAAGCTAGAGGTATGTGAGGACAAGCCTTAAAATCAGGGACTTGGACAGTTCTTGTTTTCTGGTATTAGCAGCAAAAGGTACAAATCAATAGTGGAAGCAGGCAAGCAAGCATCCTTCTCATGTTGTTTTGAGAGTTTGAAGCTGGTAAAGGCAAAACACTGGAGTGGAAAAAGATTTTTCCAACTCCTTGACTTGCTGCTCTTCAGCACAAAACTGCAATAGTAGGGACAGCTTATGGATCCTCTTCAGTAGCTCACATCCCCAAGGATGTGGTACTAAATTGGTCTGCATTAGTCCTGAGTTAGTTATTGAGAATTTTGTTGCTATCACTTCAGATTTAATTGATAACTGAATTGATAATATGCATTTCCATAGTTTCATTTCTAAAGCAGGGCAGTCAGGATTTTGAGAAGCTTCTAAATATACATCTTTATATGCATAAATTTAAAAGTTGGCTTAGTAATACCTAGTGTAGTTTCAGCTGCTAAAATCCTTTGTCACTATTTAAATTTCCTGCCAGAATTAAAGATACTTACATTTTTCATAAAAAGGAAATTATAGAAAAGATTGTCAAAAAAGTGCATTTTTGTCCAGATTTTTGAAATATAATTTCCCTTTATATAGGTCACATTTTTTTCTATTTCTTCGTATATAGCCATAGCATAAAGGTATACTATTATCACTGCTATTGATATCAGGTCATAATATGAAATATTCTCTTTTTTGTTTCTCTTTTAGTACATTTTAGAAATAATTGTGGACAGCTGCTACTGAGTAAAATACTCCCCTTTTTTTTCTCCCAAGTTTCTCTTGCTCTGAAAACAAATTGGCAGAACTCTATGTTGATATGTATATACATTTAAAATGTAAACAACCAGCATGATTAAAAATAAATGTAAGGTAATACATTTTTAGCTGTAAAAAGAGGGTAAAATGCATACCAAATGGCGAAACCCTTCATTTCCTAAAGCAAAACCTTAAAATTAAGATATAATTACTCATGGGAATTTTCTTCAACAGTGAGCTGTTTTCCTAAAGTCTTACTTTAAACAAAATTCCTTCTTTCCTTTCCCTTTCCCTTTCCTTTCTCTTTCCCTTTCCTTTCCCTTTCCTTTCCCTTTCCTTCTTTCCTTTCCTTCTTTCCTTTCCTTCTTTCCTTTCCTTCTTTCCTTTCCTTCTTTCCTTTCCTTCTTTCCTTTCCTTCTTTCCTTTCCTTCTTTCCTTTCCTTCTTTCCTTTCCTTCTTTCCTTTCCTTCTTTCCTTTCCTTCTTTCCTTTCCTTCTTTCCTTTCCTTCTTTCCTTTCCTTCTTTCCTTTCCTTCTTTCCTTTCCTTCTTTCCTTTCCTTCTTTCCTTTCCTTCTTTCCTTTCCTTCTTTCCTTTCCTTCTTTCCTTTCCTTCTTTCCTTTCCTTCTTTCCTTTCCTTTCCTTCTTTCCTTTCCTTCTTTCCTTTCCTTCTTCTTTCCTTTCCTTCTTCTTTCCTTTCCTTTTTCTTTCCTTTCCTTCTTTCCTTTCCTTTCCCTTCCTTCCTTCTTCCCTCCTAGTAGTAGCACATAAAAATACCTCTAAATCAAAGAACCCAGATGGAAATTAGAGACCCATCTCCTAAAGGAAAAAAACCCCAAAGACACAGTGGAACTGCATCAATATGCTACCACAGCATTAATGCCTTACGGTATAACAGGTATTGTGGTTATTTTGAACCAAAGACCACTGAACATGGTCTGTGACACAGTTTTATTTCAAGCTCCACTTTAAATTCAGATGTTGCAATCAATGCAACTGCTCCATGAACTGCTGAGCTGAGTTCCTGCACAAGCCCGTCTAGGCTCTCTGAGTGTGCAGCTGTTCAGTCAGTACAGAGCACTACAATTACAGTCAGTTTTACTTCTCCTGTTTTTAGTTACTAGGGAAAAGTCACCACATGTTGCCCTCCCTTGCTTCACTGGAGAACGTATGTGCTTTGAAGCAGTAGTTCTTTTAACACCACAATTTTCTCATTTCTTCTGTGCTGTGCTAGTGGATGTTGGATATTTACCATTTTTCTACCTTCCAGACTCTTCAGGCTAATAATAGATTATATCCTAGACTCCTTATTAATACAATATTTCTCTATTTGCAAAACTTTTTTTTAGAAATTAAAGGAATAATTGTTTCTAGACATATTCAGTATTCAGCTTTAAATTTTTGAGAATATTAAGCTGACAGAAGCTTCCTTTGTCCTTTTCTGATTCTTTTTTAGAGCACAGAATGTCATTGGTAACCAGTGATTCATTTAAATGTTATGAGTGTTTTTTTGTTGTTTTTCTTGTTTGGTTGCTTGCTTTTTATTAAGGAAAGGTACTGAAAACAAAATTCAGAAACCTTAGACTCCAGGGTATGGAATCACACTGACACCCTTCAGGGTTATTATGAATGAAGAGCTTACATTCTGCATTTATATCTGGCATAACAACCTTTGCCTGAATAATGACAGCATAAACAATTTCAAGGTGGGCTTCAGGAAAAGATTCAACTGCTGCGTCACAGACTATTAGCAATGGTTGTGATTGTCTTAACAAACTAATAGGAAAAGGAGAAAACTTTATCTCCAAGTCTCCTAAGTGAATTCTCAGTTTGGGCAGTGATTTTCTTGGTCTCTTTGCATGGTAAGTTCTCTTTCAACTGCTCTTAGCTTCCCACTTTTTTCTCTTGTTCCTCATTGTACAATGAGATACAATGAGCTGAAAAGCTCAGAGGTTTTACCTGTACTCTTTTTTGCTGTGGTGGTGTGTAACATGATTCCTTTTACTCATCTCTCTTAAAGATAAAAGTGGTCTTCATCCTTGGCCCTACTTCTTACTCAAAACCTTTCTGGAGGAAAAAGTTTTTAAGGAAAAATTTTGCCTACATTTTCTACTTGTTTATCTGACAAATTGCCAGTGAAACTACTTCCACTGTACTTAAAAGATTAAACTATGGTTGAAAAACAAAATATTCTGCAGAAGTACATCTTCTAGTATGATGAAACACACTCTAGACACATATTTGTAGTATGAAACTGTTGTTACAGATCACAAAAACAGAGATTATTGAGATTAAGTGATTATAGCAGTAAGAGAACAAACTAATGTGTACCACGTTGCTATAGCCCAATTGGATACTTCAGATGACTCTGCTGATTGCTGCATGTGGTGCTTCCAGACAACTCAGCAGATTTAAAAAGTGGGGGTTTTTATGGTGCAGACTTCTTTTAATGATGGAAATATAATTCAATTTAATTTCCTAAAAAGAGTTGCATTTGAAGCCTTGGTATCTTAATAAAGGAATTTGCAAAAGACAGTTCAATTTAAAAACGGAATTTTACCATCCTCTGCTTCTGGTGACTTAAAATTTCAGATTATTTTTATCTCTTCTAAAAAGAAGGGTTGCTGAAAGGGAAAAGGAGTTTGGCTTTGCTGTTGTTTGTTGTTTTGGTTTAGGGTTTTGTATGTATTATTCCAAAAACAGTTATATGCATTATTTGTGTCTGGTTCTGGTAGCAGCTTAAGACCAAAATAGCATCATAACTGTTTACAATTGTAAGAAAATCTAGGGTTTCATTTTGCAACTCTCACTGAGGTAAATAGATTTGATCATATAAAGATTTCCAGCAAAACAGCACATTCCCAAATTCAATGTGTACTCTTCAATCTACATACATAGTATAAAGAGCAGTTTATTTCTTCAGAGAACACCACTTTCCAGTTAAAATTCATCCTTTATGCTCCATTAGTGTTTTTGCTTGCATCTGATGTACAAATTTGGCCCTTTTTTATCGATTTTGTGTTTTTACCTTTCACTAGACAAGCATGTCATGAGGCTTATGGAAGATCCAGGGTGGTTTGTGAGCACCGTAGTAAAAAGGACTGAAAGCTTTTCTTTCCTTCCTTTTGGAATTCAGTGTTGAAACCGAGGCATTTTAGTACAGTTGTTGAAAACCTTCTGTTGTGAGCAGATCTTGGAAAGAAAACAATACCATAGCAAATCGCTTGTTCTTTTATTGCTTCTCCCTGTGCAACCTGCTTTTAGCTGTTTATTTTATGCTGATTAAACAGACTCCTTTCATTAACTTCACTTCCTTAGATATTGTTTCTTCTGCAAACAAGACAAGTGCCAAAAATAGTCATCTTTTGAGCACTGTTCAACCTGTACTTTTGCTAAGCTGTTCCCATGTGCTCTGTAAATAATAACTATGGTGGGATTATATTAGTCTAATCATTCTAGCACAGAAGGAGGACATTTAACCAAGTCAAAAGCATGTTTGATAATACATACTAGAGAAGTATAAGCAGCTGGCTAGTCTAAGAAAGAAAAGCAAAACATACTAATATACATTTAAAAAGCAAAGTTTTTAGACCCTTTTTTCTTTTTCTTCTTCTACTTTACATTACCTTCCACCCTTTCCTAAGTGTGAGCCTGGATTCATGTACCAGGAGAGAGTGGCTGTCACGCAAGGCTGGAGCTGGGATGTATAAGGAAATTCAGGAGGTAGGCATGGATATCTAAAGCACATGTATGCCACTACTGGGTCAGAGCCCACTGCCCCTGTAATCAGTAATAGGTGGTAAATTAATAAGTTACGATTTATTAAATTTTCTTTAGTAATACCTTGTATTGTGTTTTCCCACCACTGTGGCTGAGGAGTATAACTGAGGAAGGAAAGTAGTGTTATTCAGTATCAGAATTCCTTTCAGTCCTGGCAAAGGCTGAGCATGCTGACCTTGATCAAGTTGATTGTTTAAAAACATGCTGGTCCAGTGGTTCTCCTTTCCTGCTTATTAAAAGCATTGCCAAGCTTGAAATTAAAGAAAACAATACAGTTTGTTACTTCACTGTTCTTTTGGTCTTAGTAATTACAAATTAATTATTAATTAAGATACAAATTACCTGCTTAATTTGTATCTCTGGCAGAAAAAAAAAAAGCCCAAAAAAAAAAAAAAAAAACAACCAAAAACACATTCAAAGCTCTTTTACTCTATATATTCTCACTCCTGAATACCTGACTTCACATCCTTTATAGTCAATCAAAGCATGGAAAGTTTTATTCCACACTGACTCTTAAACAGTGTTTGGATATAAAATTAGTGTGGATTTCTTGCAATGTTTCTGCTGTTATTATTGTAATTTAATCTCACACTTCATTATTAAATATACCTATTCTAGATAATCCCAGGTGTTCTAATATAGATACTAAATTTTTTAGTCTTCTGGGTTAGAGGGAAAGGGTTCTATACTGTGCCATCAACAGTTTATCTAATTATTTCAAAGTGAATGGGGACTAATTTTAGGTTTTCCAGGTCTTTAGAAAAATCATGTATTCCTGATTAAATCAAAGTGAAACTGTCCCTTATAGTAGTACTTTTCATGTAAGAGAGTTTTTGTACATGTGTTAGTTGAGCAAACCCAAAATTAGTGTCTGTATATCAATGTGTTCTTGAATTCACTGAAACACATCCAATAGAAACTCAGACATGTCCAAGAAGCACTGAACCATCATTTATTTATTTGTTGTCCTGGGTGCATACTACAGTAAACAAGAGTTGCTCAAGTGTTTTGTATTTCCAGTAGTTTTGAGTAAGAAATATTGGATTCTTAAAAACTTATGCAAGAATCTTTCCAAGTAGCAGGTGTGTGGGAGAAGCTGGCTGAAATAAATAGGTAGACTGCAGAGCTTTACTTTGTATTTAGCCATCCAATCAAACACAAAGATATAGTTTAGGAGAAATAAGATAAGAATTTGAAAAATTAGTAAAAGGCTTAGTTGACTTAAATATTCTGTCAAGGTCAGTGACAGATTTACTTTAGCTTTTACAGAAACAACCTCTAGGATAATCTGGAGTTATTTAAAACTAATAATGCATTTTATTATCAAGCCACCTGGAGGAGAATAAATATTATTATTATTAAGTCATTAATGAAAATAAGTAAAGCAGTTCATAAAAACTCAACTGCATATGTTTTTCTACAGCCCCTTTCTTTTTATATTTTCAATAAAGGCTTTAATGATAGAAGTCCTGGCTGAGGGTAAATTAAATTTTAGAAAAACCTCTTATTTTCATATAACAAAATTGGTATATAATTGGTAATCATTGAATCACCAGTACTAAGAAGTGAACTACACGGCTTCTGCTCTCCTATTTCACTTTCTTTCCACTCTGTCCTGACATCCTCATCACAGCTTTTCTTCACCTGCCTCTGGCTTGTTGGAGAAGCTCAAGTGTGGTGGCTGTGGATCAAAGCTTGTCATTGCTGAAGTGTCATTCACAGTGGTTATCTAGGACTGGCATTATCAAAAGCCATAAAAATCCACGAGTAGGGTGGGCTGCCAGCAACAGTAGGAATAACATGAGGACAATCCTGTGAAGACCAGGGTGCTTTGGGAATGGAGCAGGGCGTGGTGCCACTCAGGTGTGGGGAGAGGCAGAGTTCAGCAGAGGGTGGGTGTTTGTGGGTCCCTTGCTTGGATAATTTTGGTCTATCTGTTCACTCTAACTATTGAGTTGCTGAGGAAGTAGGGTAAATAGTTTTGTTCCTCATCTGCAAGGTGAGTAATTGACAGCGTTTCTGTGATGAGTGAATGTATCTCAGATATAAAACACTGAAAGAGGCAAGCAGTATTATTTTATCAGGTGTTTTAAGATGGAAAGAAGAAAATTCTGGGCCAGATCTGAGGAAGGTTAACCACGAAGACCAAAATTAGGAGGGACCTTGCTCATTCACTCTAAACCCTGTGATACTCAAAAGCTATTCCTTAGTTCTGTACAAAATATCAACCTATTCTTGAAGGAGTAGGTTTTTTAATTTGAATGAAATTCATTAAGAAAATTGTTGACATTCTAGACCAAGGTGAGCCTTCCTGACACTTTCAACAAACCTGCATGGGGGATATAGTTTGTTTCAAACTTTGGAACTTTACCACAACCTTAGAGAACACTGAAAAAATTGAAATCTTTAGTTCTGTGATTTTGTCTTTTACTGTAAATTCTGAAGATCTCTAATTTCCTGAGTCTAAAGCAGAATTTCCAATTGAATTACTATATTTTTCTAGCACCATACAAAAGTATATAAACAGACATACTCTAAAAAGCTCTGAACAGACAGACTGTTGAAGGTTTCCCTCCCATTTTACTTGTCTGATTTATAGCTGGAGTTGGCAGCAATGTCTGTAGCTAAAGTTTCTTAACACTTTCTGCTACCACGTCTGTTTTCAATTGCTTATAATTTTGCCAGCTTCAGCTGCTTCCCAGTGTTTTAAGACCTTTTGGCTTGGCCAGTGGTTTTGAGCTTTTATGATACTGGTGAGTTACTTCAGAAGTTTTATGGACCTCATCCTGAGCTGATCTAAATTTGTGTAACTTGAACACTGGGTTTAGCTATACTTTCCTGGATGTAATGCTGCAGAAAGAAGCCCAGCTGGTTTTATTTATTTTTTAGAGAGTTGTGATGTGAATGAGAATGAGACAGACAGTAAGGAAAATGGGGAGGAAGTTGGGCTGGAAACTCTACAGTCATGACATGTAGTAACTTCTTTCTATTATTCTGCCTTTTCATGTTGCACAAGCATGTGGATTCCATTTGACTGCAGCCAGCTCTGCCCTTCATCAAGCTCAAATTTCTTACTATTGCAAAAGCAAGCCTGAGGGGGTTATCCTAAAGGAGGAAAACTTCAATAAGTAACCTAGTGCATTTTTCACTGAATTCCTACATAGAAGAGGGGATAGAAAAAGTTACCTCATTTATTTAAGTTGTCCTGTATTTGTGCTCCCCAGAACTGAACTCTCCTGTTTGCTGTAGGAGAGGGCCCACTGTGATTACTGGATTCCTGCAATTTATGTGCCATAAGCCCATGTCTGTAGTAGGAGGTTCCCCTTTAGCATGGGTGCCAGAGAATGGCAGCACTTTTTGATAAATATTTATTGATAAATATTGAAAAATTTGGGGGAACATGTCTGCCCCAGCAGAGTGGGTTGTGCACTTCAAGGGGCTGCAACAAGACTACACATATGAAGGGGTTCACATGTTTAGTGCATTATTGGTTAAACTGGTTTTATTTAAATTTTGTTAATGGAGAATGCCAATTTTATCAGGAGAATTTTGATTCCTGCCATAACATTTTAGCTTATCAAAGTGTACTTAATCTACTACATCTTTCTTGTGATTTCAGCTTTTGGCCTTCCTCCTGTTTTCTTAACAAGTCTTCAGCCTCTAGTGATCTTAAAAGAGTAGTCTGTTATTCTGAGTCTGTGCTTGCTCAACTACAGGCATATATGGGTTAAAGGAGAGAAAGTCTGTCTGTAGTATACTGTATTTATTTAATTTCCAGTACTTCACTGAAGGTGTCAGTATTTTCAAGGAGACTCCAGCGTTGCTGGAATTGTCAGTCTTATATTTAAAATACATGTGCAACAAGTTAAAGAGGGTACTTAATTAAATCCTTCATTAAGGTTCAGTTTACTTCTCTGAGCTCTTAATGTAGAGGACACATGTAGTTATGGATGCAGTAATGAAACTAAATTGTTGCATTTTTTCTTTTCAAAAGGCTGTGGGTAGGGGCTTGGGCAGTGACTGAACCAGCAGCTTTTTCCTGTCGGAAACATTAGAAACATTATGTTCCATAGGATTCAGTAACTTACTAAGAAAAATTATCCAAAAGAAGAATAAAAGTGTGCTCAAAAACATTATTAGGGGCCTGAGTCCATTACCAAGTGTAATTCTCATGAATCCAGCACCTGTCCTGACCTGACCAAAGACAGACAGCATGGGAGCAGAAAAGTTTTCTAAACTTATGTTGCCTGGCAAACAGGTCTGAAAGTAGCTTTCAGGCAGAATTTCTGCCCATGAAACTACTTTGTGAATGTTATTGATGACTAGTGAGTTTGTTTAGAACAACAAATCAATACTTTGATATTATTAGTGCGTTCAGCTGCTCCCACTCTGCTCCCCAAGAGAGCCAGTACCAGAGTGATCTTCGTAAGTGGTGTAACTTTGTAGAGGGAAAATCATCAAATTACCTCGGAGAGCTGCCTCTCAGGAGGCTCAGTTTTTATTGGTTTATAAAAAATATGATGTCTAGATCTAAGACCTCCTGAATGTGCTTAATTTTACCTGGATTCTTGAAAAGACCATGTCTTCAGCTTGGCCTTTCAAAGACTGTTGTAATTTTTTTCAAACACACTACTTTTCTTGCTCTTCACCTTTAAGGATTATGTTTCTTTTCATTCTCCTCTGATAAATTCCAGGTGTACTTGTAAATTGGATGCATCTTTTAGTAATATTATCACTGCCTCTTGCTATAGGTGGATGCAGAACTTCACACTGTTGGGTACAGATAGGCTGAGCTAGTAGAATGCAAGATTAATCATCACTTGATTTCTAGGGGTACTTTCAGACTCAGAGTTTTGAATTGTTTAAATGAGTTTTCTTCTTATGCAAGTTAGTTTAAAGTGGACTTCAGAGCAGTTACCTTCTCTTGCCATGTAGCTCTCTGTCTATGACCCATGTCCTCTGACTCTAAAGGTCTCCAGCACACCTGGCAACTCCCTTTTGGGAGAGCAATCTGTAAGACTCAGTCTTCTGTATGAGACTCGTGACGAGGGTGGACTCCAGCTGAGCATCCCTATCTAGCTGAAGATGTCCCTGGTCTCTGCAGGGGGCTGGAACTAGATGACTTTTAAAGCTCTCTTTCAACCCAAATGATTCTATGCACCTGTGACTGCACCCAGAAATATTCTCTAGAGAGCCTTGCTTTACCAGTATATCCCATGTGCTGGTTCTCAGCTTTTGAAATTAGGTGAACTAGGATGTGACTGGAAAACAAGGGTGTAGCTGATCAAGCTGATGCTTAGCTGACCCCTTGGTAAACTTTACATTGCAGTTCAGAGGGGAACAGAAAAGTAATAACCAGTTGAGGGAAATAGTGATGAGCCATATCAGCTTGCTGGAAGTCAGATCAGTACCACAGTCAGTGTGAGAGAGGCTCAAGTACATGTCTGGGAGTAAAAGAGGGATAATCAGGAGACATAAAAGGAGTAGGTGAACTGTCACTTACAGTAGTCTTTTAGGTCAGCTGAGCTGTCTTGCCTGTCATGGCTCTGAGTTTTACAGTCTTTTTATGCCAACACAGACATGCAGTGTAGAGTGTGTGACCCACAATCTGGCCCATCTTGTTCTTGGGAAAAGTCTCCTGGAAGAAATAGAATTTGAACTAGAAAGCAAAATTACTCTGTTAACAGACCATGAAGTGATGACAAGCTGCTTTTAAAACAAACAAAAGTCCAAACCACCCAGAACTCACACTTGATTTTGTGTTTTTGGATTTAAACTCCCCAACATGTGTAGATGTCATACAAAATATTACACTTTGAGAATGTTTCAGGTCATCAGTCTGTTACTTGCAGGATTAAAAATCTGTTTTAAAAGACAATATGATCTGTCTGGAAGGCTGGTGAAAATGTATCCTTCTCGTAGCTGTTAATCTCCACATCTGCCCCTCTAGAATGCTTTCATGTGATCTGCCCCTGTTGTTTTTTAAGCTTATGTGACTGATGCTAGATAAAGATTATATAGATCAAATGAGAAAGAAGTATGATTATTTTACATACAATATAAAATCCAAAAAGCATGCTTTCATCTACCTACCCTTTAAAAAAAAAAGGCGGGGGGAATAAAGGTGTCAGACCTTACTCAGAGGATAATTATCTTCTTAAGAGTTATAGAAGAAACATTGAACTCATCAATATGAGAATATCCCCCCAAGTTATAATGTGGAAAAAGTAGAGGGTTGAAACTAAGAACAAAGGCTTGTCCGACTAAAATGGATACAGCTGTGTGTACAATTTTAATGCTGTTCATAAGGAATTATACTAAGACTTCTACAAAATGAATCGTGTGATCACCAAAGCGGACATTTCTGGAATTTAGAAATACAGCAATAGCAGTGGTGGGGGTAGGGGGTTTTCTCAGCAAATTTTAACACCTCATCCCTAAGTATGTTATGCTACTGCTACTTGCATTTTGAACACTGACACTCAGTTGGCCAAGGCTTTCTGTGAGCCCCATGTCTGAGATTGCAGCAGCTGTTGGGATGTTGGAAGGTGCACAGACACTACAAGCAGCCCTGCCCTAAAGCCTCAGAGAAGCGTGGTAGCTATTATTTGATGCAGACTAAGCTTTTAAAAGAAAAACTTCATCTCCAACTGTTTTTTTTCTGTATTTTGATAATATTGAGTGATTTCCTGAGCTACTTCTTATGGTAAAAATACTTAGTAATTCAAGACATGCTAAGCAGAGGAGGGATTATGCTTAAGAAAACCACGTGCAAACTCCTGTTAATTTTGCATGCAATTAACGTGGTGTTGGCCTTTCTCAGTGCTAATCAATATGATTGATGGATTTCTTTCAGGGCAGTCGATTTAGTTTATTGAGGACTTTTAAACAGTGACTGATAGCTCTGTAAGTCAGAGAAAGACTAGTTTAAAGGACTGCCAGAAGTAGTACTGAATATAAAACAGCATTCATTTGAGATTGAAGTTGTACTAAAAAATTTCATGAAAGCAGCAAATCATTGCACCTTTATGAGAAAGAATGTATAGCCAGAAAGTTTTCAGTCTTATTTAAAAAATGCATTAGGCCAGGTGGTTTTTTTTGGTTTTTTTTTGGTTTTTTTTTGGTGTTTTTTTTTTTTTTTTTTTTTTTTTTTTTTTTTGGTTTGTTTGTTTGACATCTGTTAGGATAAAAATAACTTTGGTTTTTTGTATTCCTAATCAGTTAACACGTTGTAGCAGTATCCAAAATAAAGTTAAATGTTACTACTGGAAATAGAATGGTGCAATGACCTCTCAGAAAACATAATTAATAATTCTTTAATTTAAAAGCATTTACTTTTTAACAGATAGAAGATTATTCTTTTAGAATGAAAGTAATAGGAACCCCTGAAATTCTATGGCTGTGGGATGTTGATTTCCAACCCTTGCACAGCTTCCTAAAGGGCCCTCAGTGGTGTGTATTCTGCTGGCAGTCATAGAGCAGTCAGGGCAGGAAGGCACCTTCGGAGATTGTACCTGGCCCAACCTCCTGCTGAGAGCAGGGTCAGCCAGAGCATGTTGGTCAGGGCCATATCCCATCAGGTTTTGGTTATGCCTGGGGATGAAGAGCACTTTTTCAGGATTTCATAATTACTTACTTAAAATAAACTCCGCTCTTGCTACTGATTGTTGTAAATACTGTTGTGAATTTAGCTCTCCCAAGGTATTGTAGATTGAATTCATGTGAAAAACTTGACCAGTTCTGTCTGGGAGCTACACACAGTTTCACAAGATATGTGTCCCTTTGTACATTTTCAGAATTTTTCCTGACATTTTTGTGAGGACGTGATGTCACAAGTGGCTGGGATCTATTTAAAGGCAGAATGAACCACTACTGGAAATAATCCAACTCATTCTTCCACTTTGGTCTGCAAACTTCGTTCTTTCCCAGTTCCACACTTAGTTCTCACATATTTTCCACCACATACAAAATCTTGTCTGACTGAAAAGAAGCCCAGCATCTGGACATCTGCACTGGGCACATGTCCATAGTTCCACAGAAAATTTAAAAGTGTAAAAGACTGTTTGAAAAAAAAAAAAAATTTTACTTTCTGCCAGATTTTGGGAGGGTGAAAGTGTAGAAATCCACATCCATTTCTGTGAAGATGCAATGACATCACATAACAGACAGATGTTTGTGCTCTTTAGGAAATTTCCTTACCTTAACTAATTAAAATGCACCAATTATTTTCCTTTCTTAAAGCAGTGTTAGGTTGCTGGGTTTATATCAAAAGACATCTAGCATGCATGCAGCAAATTAAAATGTTTTCCTTTCTTTTGTTTCCTTAATAGGAAAAAAAAAATCTGCTTTGTTCAAAATTTGCCATGTGATTCTCTGTGGATTTTTATGGCTTATGTTTTGTGACTCTTGGGACGGGGACAGTGATGAACTTTGTGGACATTCTGGAGCAAGAATTTTAGTCATTGAACATAGAATGGGTAAAAAACTTACAGGAATAGTCATAATGCATTTCATATGGGCAGAGGACTTACAAGTAGAAAATGCCATCTTTTGTCTTATTTTCACCCAATTGAAATAAGTGCACAAATCTGATATTAAACACAATATATATCAGTTATGTTGGCATTTGTACCTGCTAAAAATAAGTTCAAGCACTGGAAGATGAAGCTGTTGGATAGCTAGGAAGTAGAAAAATGTTATTACTTCCTTTTCTACAAACTGGGCAGAATGCATGGCTCATTTGTCAGAGTTCCTTCTTGTCCTTCTTTGTGTGATGTTGCATTGCTAAAGCAGTTGATCAATGACCTGTACAAATCAATGGGCTGCCTTTCCAATATTTGACAGGGGTGTATGGATGGGTTGCATGCCATTAGGGGGTTTCTCTGTGCTACTAATGAATATTCTTAATCACTAGACACCAAAGATCAGAGAGCAAGAGGCAGCCCAGGGCTGCTTTTCTGTATTACACTTTCTTTGTGTCTGTCTTGTGACTCCTTTAGGCTTGTAAGCTAAAAGGAGTGGCAGTGCAGGCAGCTGATTTCTGATCTCTGACATCAGTAGGTCTTGTGGTTAAGTATATGTGAATAAAGAGGGGTGGAGGAGGAAAAAATTGTACATTGGAGAAAAAGGCTTTGTTTTTGGAGGTGTTCCTTCTTTTATCTCTTTCAAATGTACTTGTGTAGAAAACTGCTTTATTATACAGGAACCTTCCTGCTACTTGTTGGCCTGGTGTTGTTTATGTGTTCCTGGTATAGTTCACTGGGATCTTGATGTCTCTGAGTTTCCATGATAATTTAACTGTGGAGTGGCTGTTCTTCAGATCACCAGTCTACTAGTTTCAAAGCATCAGATTGTGTTAAGGGCTTCACTTTAAGAAATAATGTACATTGATAAATCAGTTTGAATTGGGTGAGAGTTTTGGCTTCAGGGACAAGGCTTGTTGGGGATTTTTTAATTCTTTATTAGACTAGGTGACACAGCTGGGAACTACAGATTCCTTGGCTCTGAGGCACCAAGGTCCGAAACAGAAAACTTTAGGCTAATCACAGAAGAGAAGAGTTGCTTTAAGCTTAACTTAATTATATTAGGGAATTAAAGAGAAAACTCTTGTTGGTACTTTTTAGAACAGAGGTGAATTTGAGCAAGTGGAGACTTGATAAGGTCACAGAAAATCTTTAATGCTTTGTAAATGATAAGTGCTGAGAAGAGTGAAATGATTTTAATAGCAAATCTCTTGCCATCAGGAAGTATAGTTCTGAGACCAAAAGGGGCACCAAAGGCTGGCTTCCTCAGTCTCTAAAGACATATACACTCCCCTCCATCCCTGCAGCTTATCTCCCTCCCCAGTTTCTGCTACATTTTTATTAAAGTCAGTGCTATTTGCACTATCTTCGTATATTCCTTAGTAAACTCTTAAGCCATCTTGAAAATTTGTTATGCTTTCACTAGCTATTAAAAGCAACAGGTTTTGCAACAGATTAATGCTGTTTGATAAAAGAGAAATTACTTAAACTAAAATGTTGGTGTTAGAAAAAAATCTTATCGCTAGAGGCTTCTTGGGAGTGCTCTGTTTTTTCTACAGTTCTATAAATACTTATTTCTACAAAGAAAAGAAAAAACTATTTCATCACTTACCATCTAAATTATACAAAGATGTGGTTAAAAAAAAAAAAAAAAAAAAAAAAACCAAAACTAAAAAATGGGGAAAAAAGTGTAGCCTCTTCTAAATGACTGAATGAAAAAAAAATACAGATGGGTCTCTGCTTTGTCTTTTGGATTTAGGGAAGTGAACATCAAGTAACCCTTATATTTGGTCATGTAAAGACATTAGTTAAAGTAGTTTTTTAAATACTGCTTCATTCCTGTTATATTTATAATGAGCTCCATATAGGTGATACCAACTAGGAATTTTATGTGTTTATTGATTGGGAATAGTGAGGAAGAACTATAATAAAATAGCATAGTCCAAAAAGAATTTAAAAAAATGCTGGAAATTAAAAAGCAGCTGTTGGTGACTCTAATCACTTTTAAAAATTAATTTGACTGGAAAACTACAGGCAATGAATAAGAATCTGACAAAGTGTTAATGTGTGTAATATAGGGCTGCCTAGAACTTCTGACATGGCTATAGAGATTCCAAGGCAGAATTTCAATTACTAAAAACTTTGTCTTAATAGCACAGAACCATTTTCCTTGCTCTTCCAAGCTTTATGAGTAAAGCAGACTTTTAGGATGATTTTTCTTAAGTCATAGTATCCTAGAATGTTTGTGTTGGAAGGGATCTTCAAAGGTCATAAAGTTCAGCCTCTCCCTTCAATGAGGAAGGACATCTTTAGGTAAACCAGGTTGCTCAAAGTCCCATCCAAACTGACCTTGAATATTTCCAGGGATGGAATAATTATCTGTTCTGGTGTTTCACCACTCTCCTTGTGAAAAGTTAAGTGCTCATATCTAGTCTGAACTGACCCTCTTTTAGGTTAAAATCATTGCCATCTGACTCATTCTGAAACTACAAGCCCTACTGAAAAGTCTGTACCTGTTTCGTTGGGGGGAGAAGGACTTGGTCATGTTTGAGAATGCAAAGCTCAACGTGACTTGACAATGTGCATTTAGAGCCCAAAGAGCACCAAAACCTGCATGTCCTGGGCTCATCCAGAGCCCCGTGGGCAGCAGGGCAGGGAAGAGATCCTGCCCCTCTGCCCTGCTCTGCTGAGACCCCACCTGCAGGGCTGCATCCAGCTCTGGGCTCCCAGCACAGGAAGGACAGGGACCTGCTGGAGCCAGGCCAGAGGAGGCCACCAAATTTGTCAGAAGGTGGGAGCACCTCTCCCATGAAGACAGACTGAAAGGGTAAGGGTTGTTGAGCCTGGAGAAGAAAAGGCTCTGGGGAGATTTTATTGCAGCCTTTCAGTAAATGGGGCTTAGAAGAAGGCTGGAGCAGGACTTTTCACAAGGGCATGCAGTGACAGGACAAGGAAATGACTGTAAGATGGAGGGCCACTGTAAGGTCTCCTTGTAGCCTTCTGTTCTCCAGGGTGAGGAGCCCACATGGTCTCAGCCTTCCATCGCAGGAGAGGTGCTTCATTCCTTTGATCATTTATGCAGCCCCCTCTGGACCTGCCCCAACAGGTCTGTGTCTGTGTTATTATGAGAACTCAAGCTGGACACAGTACTCCAGATGGAATATCCTGGACAGAACAAAGCCACAAAGTCCTCTGAAATTGTCCAGTAGGCTAACAAAACATCTACCTATTTTGTCAAAATAAAAATTGTAAGAGCTCAGTAAAGGAGGTCTTCTGTTTGTAAATTTACTGCATAAAGGAACAAGAAATTGGACAAGAAATTGTAATTTTCTCTAAGTTTTTCCTATGTTCCTTGGCCATCATTTTATAAGCTGCTATCTAAAATTATCAAATCATATGTGCTTCCTTGTGCATACTGTAAGTTAAAGAATAGATTTTCAAATGCATTGTGTGCCATTAACGCAAAGAAAACATTTCTGTTTCTAAGCAGATGCCAGTTAAAGAAATTATTAGAAATGTGTGTGTATCTGTAGGGGAAAAAAAAAAGGGAAAATTCCTTTAATTTACTTATGTAGGGAGAAAAAGGCTTGTTTCTTGTTCTGACTTGCAGACTCTAGACTGTACAGATGTCAGAAACTATTTATAGAACATAATTATTAGGGTATTTCACACCTTGCCTAATCAAGGGGTTTAAAATCTTTTCTTTCTCAGTTTATTTTTCTACCCTTATTTTCAAGAAGACAAAAAAAAAAAAAGGAACCTCTGTAAGAACAGAATTACTGCCATATTATTCCATATTATTATAGTTGCTTCATTTTTGCAGCAATATTAAGTTACATAAATATTTATCTCACATCAACAGATTTGATGAGAGTGACTGAGGGCAATGTGAAATGCAGTCCTAATTCATCACCAGGCAATTTAATGTGTGATTTCTTTGATTGTCTCCATAAAAACTGGTAGCAGTATATTATCTTACACTTATAAAAAAAAAAGAACACTGTGGCTCCAAAAAGGTGGGCAATTAATTAAATGATATGCTTGTTCATCTTGCAGGTCAGGCAGTTAATTTGTGCTAAGATTTGCTTTGAAATCGTGCATGCCTCAACTTGGACCTTTTGCCTCCCTAGAGAATTCCTCAGGTCTTACTGTGCATCACGCTCCCTGTGGATGCTGGGCTAATGCTGGCTAATCCTGTTAGCTTGTACAATAGATACAGTGAGGGCTGGAAATTGGGATCTGCATTCAGAAATTGGGATCTGTATTCAGTAGTTCTGTGCACCAGCAAATTGAAATCTTAGTGACTCCTTGAAAAAGAGAGTAAAACACGGTTAATGTCATGTGCTTCGATAATTCATACTCCACAGGGCAGAGGAATAACTGCAGCTAGGATTAAAGGTTTTTAAGGCACTTGTAATATGCTTTAGCTGTAGAGTGAAACTGTGCTTAAATGAGTTCAGTTCTTTTCAGCTTCTCATATTCCTGTATGCATAGGAGTCTGTTTCTTTAATGAAATTTTCCTTTCAGATTTGATGTTTTCATACATAGAACAGTATAATTGCTAAGGGTTGGTTTAAATTTTTATTTGTTTGAGAAGGTGGGAAGAGATTCCTTCATTTTAAGATTGCTGAATCTTAAACTTTCAGAAAATGCCCAGACAGTGCAAAAGTTAATGGTAACTCAGGAAGTTTCAAATGAAATTTTAATATATAAGTATTCTTTTGCAAATGTATTAAATTCCTCATTACTTGTACTCCACTGCAAGCATATATGTTATTAATGACTGTAAGTGCTTTTTTTTTCTGAAGAACTTAAAGATTTTTTTTTTATATTTATATATGTGTTTACTGTGATAATTGCATGGAATGAGGATTTACAGCTTTGTAAATACTTGTAAGTGAAGTCAGGGTTTCCTCTGCTGCAACAAAGCCAGTTGGTAAATGTGAACTGTTAAGTCCCCAAAACAATGGCAAAGGGACTTGTTAACAACAAAACAGCTCTGTATCAGGTGAAGAACATGCAGGGAAGGTGCATTCTTGGGTCCATGAAGCTGTTGCAGAGATTCTCTTTCCCTTTCAAAGCAAAAAAAAAAAAAAAGAGGTTTTTCAATTTTCTGTAATCATTCCTTCTGGAAAATAAGATCTTTCTTTCTCTACAGGATCAACATCACTCCATTGTAAAAATGCTGATCATACAGCAAAATCTAACAGGATCAGGAGATCTGCTTTAATGACTACAAAAAATATAGTAAAATAGATTAATATAACTTATAGGAGAACAGAAGAATTTCTTCCCTTTAAACCTCCCGTGACAGAAAAAAAATCTTGGTGATTTTAAGCAAAATTAACCTCATTGAAATGGAATCAACTTTGTTCTTTAATCTGGAAGGAGGAATGATTAGGTCACACTGCTAAAGCAGTGGTCTTTATATAGTGTGAAGGCTTAAAAATAATAAATATAGATGCAGAAATGTGTGTCCCATAAGCATTACATAAGTTTCATTTTACCATGTCTGTAAAAGTGAAAACTATTTCCTCTCTCTTTGTAATGCTTTTCGACCCCTGCATTCAACAAGGACGGAAAGAGGCTTGGATTTCCAAGGATGCTCTTTAGAAAGTCATTTATTCCTGCTATCATGTCTCACCAATTATTAGCACAATGCCACAAATATCTCCAAGGGCTTTGTAAACCCTTTGGTGCAGGGTGTATAACAACCATTTAATAACCATCTCTATACAAAGCCTTCACGTTATAAAGACATACTAAATTGGAAGGAATGGAAAAGGGAGCAACTTCAGAAGAAGCTAAAATATTCCATTTGTAAATCACTGGTGTTTACTAAAAATGGTATTTGTTGAAGGTCTTTCAGGGTAATATTTTAATGGTAAAGTCGGTTTAATCCAAAGCTAGCTTGGTTCTCAGTGAGAATTTTTGTTATCCTTTTATGTCTTCAAGAACAAATGTGAAATTTACAGATTAATTTTTTTCAAAACCAGATCAGTTTGTGTGAGACTACACATCCCTAATAGGGATTCCCATTTCATATAAGAGGAAGCTAATGATGATCAGTATGTATTTCAGTACGTATTTACTGGAGGTGACTCTCAGAAAAGTTCCCATACCCAGCTTTTCTTAGACTTGATATTGACAGAATAATCAGGCTCCAGGGCCTCTCCAGAGTGACCCACTCTTCACAGCTTCCATAAAGGGAAGTGAAGTCAGTCAAAAGTTCATTGTCTTTGTACAGTTCCTGGCCTTTAGCAATCCTCTTCTTAATTTTTTTGTTCTGTCTGGAGACTGTTTGCAGATACCTTGAAACACATTAATATTTCTGAGATCACCTGAGGTAAGTGGTGCTTATGTATTCCTCAGGAAAGACTGATGTATCTTTCATGACAAAACAGAAGAGCGTCCTTGCCCCAATAATGCTTGTTCTTTTTACTCAATATTTTCAGTAGGGCTGATTGCTGAAAAGAGAGGAAGATGAATTATTCATTGAAAACTGATCTGCTCATTCAGATCTCAAGGTTTTACAGACTATCCTGCTACAGCATATCCTGGGAATACAGACTTCCCTCTTTTGGTTCACTCATTTATTGTTGATTCAATTAATTCCAGTTGCCTGTCTGCAAGCTGCATCCCTTTCTGCCTTGTGCTTCTAGCCATTGGGTAAGAATAACTGGAAGTCTGAGCCATGAATAAGATGTTCTTGATAGCTGCAGTGATGACTGATTTTGTAGTGAGGATTTTTGTTTTTTAAAAAAGTGTATCCTATGTGTAATCAAGGAACCTGAGAGGAATTCTAGTCTTCAACTGAAGAAATTACTTCAAAGTGTTTTTAAAGTTGTGTGGAATAAACTGCTGCCTAGAATGAAAATAATTATATGCTTAAAGAGTTAGCTTTACATGGTTGCTTTCCTAGATTGGGACATTTATTTAGTCTACATTTTTAAATTCTTGCTTATTTCTCTTGTGAATACATTGCTGTCTTAGTTGTTATGAATAGGCCTCTTTGTTTTCTGTATCTGGAATTTAGTCTAAATAATGACCTCCGATGAAGTACTTCTGGAAGGTCACAAATGTCTCTCGGAGCCAAGCTAAAGTAAACATCCTAAATAATGAAATTTTATTTTTTATGAACCTAATATATCACTGACAAACACTGGAAGCTCTCCAGTAAGGGAATGGTAACTCACCACCTCAGTTTCATTGACCTGCAGGCTGCTTTTTCTTCTGAAGGGTTTGTTTAACTGCAAAGGACAGAAGTCTTGAGTACTCATAGAGCACATATGGCTAATTTAAAGCCAGCAAGTTTGGGTCAGGAGAAGATGGTTAAAATAGGCTGAGTCTGTACCAGTGAGCCCTTGCTCCTGATCCAGAGAATGATAGTCCTAAAGTAGTCACACATGAAGCAGACAGCCTGCTTTTTCCTTTAAGGAAAAAAGATAACCCGAAATCCTGAAGAGTGTGTTATCTGATCCCACCATTAGGGAAGTCGGCAGCTGTTCGTATTTCTTCTCCGCAGCACGTGTCACTGTGGCAAATGGAAAATATTTTCATCCTCTAGGATTACAGAGCTGCTGAAAAGCCATAAACAAAACATAACTAGAACTGTGCATGTAAGTGACAGTTAATGTGACCTCTCAGAGGTTAAGGATAGAAAGGAAAAAAATACAGGAGACAATTCATACTTTGATTTGCAGCAATAAACTTTAGAGAGAGTTTCAGGGAAATACAAAAACATAAACCTGAGGAAAGCATTTTTTATAAAGAGATGCATGTATGTACTTATATGTTTATCCAAAAGTAAAGCCCAAGTGAGTAAAGTGGGGGTCCATTTGAAGTCATCCATTTCAGAGAAGTCACACTGATGTTAATGTACTTGAACAGTTTCTGTTCCCAGGCTATCTGACAGACTTTTAGGCCTTATCGATAATGAAGGAGAATGTGTCAATACTCCCACTTTAAGACCTGATTCAGTAGCAAAGTGACTTTTTTCAAGGTCAGAGAGGAAGTCTCTGTCTTAATTCTGAATTTCATCACTCTAAGGCCCCAGTCCTGGCAGTTTTATACTTTTCTTTTGAGGACAAGATGGCCTTAGAGTTTTTCCTCTGTTGCTGCTCATCCTTTCTACATGCAAGTTTTCTTCAATTGTAGTGTGTTTGAACAGATAAAACCAGAAGTATTTATTAAAAAGTGAGGGAGAAGGGGGATTTTAGAAACCTGCTTTAGTCTTGGCATCTGCAGCTACTCATCTCCAGTGGGGTGCTGCCTGCCAGCTCTTCCCAAGGCAGAAGGGGTACCAAATTTCCCATCTGTGCTACCATACAGGAAAGTATATGTGATGTTTCTTACAAGTACAAATTATCCAAACCCCCAAAGGACCTGATTTTATGTCTTTTACAGCAGTGATAAGGCTGTTCAATGTAAGTATTCTCAATATAGAAAGATCTTTATAGAAATTGTTACTTGTTGGCTAAATATGGTCTGCTAATTGACTCTGTTGCTTTTGCAAGTATTCAGACCAGTGCCTAGAAATAATTCCAGACATCTAGGCACTGAAACAAGAACCGTATTTCAGGGTTTAAAAAGTTAATTCTGAAGGTATAAACTATGTACTATTTAATATTATGTAATTAAAAAAAGTGACATTGTTACTACTTTAAAAATAATCTGATGAATGTGATTTTCTAACCAGCTGGGACTGAGTGTAAACCTCCTTGTTGAGAGTACATAATATAACAAAAGTGGAAAAAGGATTTTAAATTGTCTTTTCCCGTTTGGGTGACAGGGAGGACACAGCCAACAGAACATTTGACATCATGGACATCAAGCACATATAACATATTTCTAGCATCAAATCCTTCTATTGCATCAGATCACATCCTCAAAAATGTACTGTTGAATTAATACCTATGATTTAGTAAGTGTGTTTTGGTAGAAAAAGTTGTGAAATTGATTTTCACCTTCCATCTTTTTTAGTTACACCACTTAGAAAGCAGCGTCATATAAGTACAAAATATCTGGACATCCTTCACCCTTCAGAAGAGATCTTTACTCTTTTGTTTGGGATCAGCTCCTGGGAACATACTACAAGGTGAACAGTGATTTTACAGTGTTAATTCTAGGCATTAGAGGAGTGTAAATATATAGAAACTGGACAAAAAGGGACATTTGTATCTTAGAGTCTGAATGAGGTGAGGGAACAGTTTTGTATTTACAGTTGGCCCTTGCTTAAGATTCTATTTATCGGGTTTGGCTATCACGTAATGTGGAATTTCACTTTCATTCGACTAGAGACAAAAAAAGGTCATGATCTTTGTTTACATGCTGGCACTCAAGTTCCATTGGCACATTGGCCTAAAGAGTGAATGCTAAGACTTGGCAGTCTCAGCCCCAGCAATGTTTCCAGGTCCTGTGATGCATTTGGGACTGGTTGGAAGTGCTAAATTTCACTTTTGACCCACAATCCCAGAAGAACTCCATAGCAGATGAGGATTGCCATTGCAGATACGAGCTACACCGTATCCTGCTCCTTTCTCCTCCATAATTCCCCTACCTTGATGTAAATGTACTCTACATGAAGACTGTAGTACTTAGCCAGAAAATTCCCACTTAAATTCCCAGACATTCTCTGACATATCCAGAAGGAAGCAAAACTAAATGTAACTTATGCAATTTACCCGTTTCAAGTGTGTTTTGCTTTTCCACTTTGGAGTACAACTTCAGCACTTTATTAGAGGAGCCATGGTGATGCAGCTCAGCATGGAGACAGCTGAAGTGCAGGTCCAAAGTGGCCTCACACTGTCTGATGGAAACAACTGGTGGTATCTCAAGGCAGTTTGATGATGTCATTCGCCAGGGGGAAAATGCCACACTTTAGAGTGGTTGATCCGTCTGGAATAGCTAAGGATAAACCTTCCTGTCTGTTGTGGCTGCTGAATGTTCTTATGGTTTCAAAGGCCATGAGATGACCGGGGATGTTGGATATGGGTTACTATACAGTGTGTGGGTCAAAAAATATCAACAAAATCTTTCTAGCACCCTTTTGTCCTGCATTCTCATGTCTCGCAGTTGGAATGTGTCTATGGTACCATCTAAGATAGATGACAACTGAATGATGTGTTATTATTTTGAGGTGTAGCAACCTTCTTGATTTTCACAATGAAATGCTGCATGAGTGGTCAGCCAATGTCATGAATTTCTCATTTAGACGTTAAAATTGAGCTAACATCCGTTTTACAAATGGAACAAATGGCTTGTAGGAGCAGGTGGCTGTTCACAGGAATTACTCCAGCAGGTCTAAGTTTATAAAGGAAAAATATCTTGTGCTCCATTTTAGTTATGCCTATACAGTTTCACTACAGATGGCAGTAGCAGTTTCCCCAGCAGGGCCTTCTAAAGACTTCACTGATTGACCATAAAACAATTGTTTTATGTCTTCCCCAAGGCACAAAAATCAGAACTGTGCCTAAGGAATTCTGGAATTCCTTTATAGTCACAGTAACACTGAGGCTGCATGCTAACATGACTAAAATACTGTTTTCCTGTAACTCAAGCTTAATTGGAAAATATCATCTAACAATGTAGAGTGTGTGTGCATATATGTCTAAACACACACACATAGTGTTTAGGTGTCAAATCTACTAAAATACAATCTTTAAAATTATTTAATTTTTGTTGTAATCATTATGACTTATTATGACAATTATTTATGTAGCTCAGTTTGGCAAGCTATTGTGTGCCTTTCAGAGATACAAAAAAAATAGGGGAACAAAAGTATTTTCAATTATTGGTAAGGAAAGGAGGGATTTAAAAAACAGCACTTAAAGAGGAGTTTCCAAATGAAATATTTCCTTCATAAAAAATGGTTGAAACACACTTGCATTCAAACATTTTTTGCTTGGATTTCTAATACTCAAGCTGCTTCTTATACATAGTTTTATATTGGAAAATAAGGAGAAACTGAATGAGGAAGTAATTTAAAAATCAGTCTATAATGAGAAATAAATGCCAAAAAATTTGGTGGTTTGTTTGTTTTTGGTTTGTTTTTTTTGGTTTTGTTTTGCTTTTTTTTGTTTTTGTGTTTTTTTTTTTTTTTTTTGTGGTTGTTTTGATTTTTGAGGTTTTTTGTTCTTTTTTGATTTGGGTGTTTTTCAGTTTTTTTAGTACGTGGTAGAACTTTTTCAGGTTTTAGTATATGGTGGAACTTCTTCTGTAAGAGTTCTCTGATTTTCCAGAAAGATGGCTGTTGGTAGAATTTGTATAAGGGGGATTGTGGCCATTTCATGGAAATACACACACGTATAACTCTTCAGATAATTAATCACATCTATTCTGTGTCGTATCTGGCACACTTACAAATCCATGACAGATCTGGCCAGATTTTGGCTCTCCCTTTGGGAAAATACAACTACTGTATGTCAAATCTTGCCAAATTAATGCATGTAAAATCTCTACTCTTGCTACAGTGGTAATAAGTCATACTGAAATACTTTTTTCCTACCATTTTAATTTGGATATTTAGTTAATAAACTAGTTATTTAAAATTGGACAGTGTTTGCAGTTATTGTTGAGAAAGGGTTAATTTACACATGATAATAATCTAGACCTGTATTTCTAATGAATAAAAGTACATTTTTAGATGCAACTGTAGCATAGTTGTGATTATCTGAACTCAAATGTTCTGTCTTTTCTTATATGATCATGTAGGACAAGATTGTATAGGTCCCAAGTGATGAAATTATGTCACTTAATTTTTTTAGTCTGTGGAGTTAGAGGTCACCATCAAGATCTGAACATTGAATTAGTGAAACAAAAAAAATAAGCTAATTATTTAGCTTAAAATTCAATTGTTTCTTTTTTTTTGTGACATGCAAGGAAAGAAATGCTTTGTAGTTCTGTGACATCTTGATTGTTGGTGAACTACAGCCCATCATCCATAATAGCTCCAGTTTGAAAGATAAATCCCTGTACATGGGGAGGGATACATTGCCCTGCATCCCACTGGTACTTTTCAGAACTAAAAACTGTAGCCAACATTAAAGGCATTCTGTGGTAGAATTCTTGTAAATTTGACACCTGTGATAAAAAGCAGCCCTGCAGCACCCACAGTTAACCGCTAAATTTCAGGCACCAGTGGCATGATGTCATTCCATGTCCATGAAATTACCCGTGGCATGTATTTCCCTCTCCTTGTCTTCAGGAAACTGGTGTTCAGGAAAGTGGCTGCTCCCTGTCAGAACCTCAGAAAAATGCAATTGATGGAAGGTGGATGCAATGGTTAGGAACAAAACATGATATAAAAGTACTGTAGCATCCAGAAAATTGATATGCCTATTGCAAAGAGTAAATGAGAAGCCAATCTAATAACCATTAGAGAAGAGAGATGGGTTTAGGGTTTAAACTAAATCATGTGGAGGACATTTTATTCCAAGTTCTTCTTGGAATCCTTATTCTGAAATAACATGTGTAGGCAGTATGTAATTTCCTTCCTATATCTACCACCTCATTAATACAGGTTGGCAGGAGGAAAAGAAAAATGAAGAATGTGCAAGGCTTGCTACATCTATAGTAAAATGGGCTCTTGCATTCTGTAAAAACAGGGGAGGTTTGGGTGTTTCCTGGGTTTATCACTACTGAGTAGTGAAAACAGTGCTTCCATAAATATGTGGCATTAGATTGTGACACGCATATAAGCTGCCACAAAACCTACAAAGTGACCTGTGACAGCCTGGACTTTGTGTAAACACCAATCCTCATTTCAAAACATTAGTGAAGTGCAAACCAAAGGGCTTTGTCCCTGTTTTAGGGGCAAAGTACATACACCATGTGCATGTCCTTGAATTCCATGTACAAATACAGAGTTTGGTTAGTGGGTGTAACAACAGATGGTTATTGATGGGGGAAGATTTAATAATCCTGTGCTCACACCTAATATTTCCACGCTAACAGATGTGCAGCACAGTGACGCTACTTTGGGCCTCGTCCCCACGAGGTGTGTGAGGAACCTCTTTCTGGGGACTGGGACTTGTCAAGCCTAGACCACAGGGAGCTCATTTGCACAGGCTCCATAACTTACAGTTGGAGGCCTGGGGGCTTTGGTCTGTGTCAGGACATCTGCAGCAGGTTTACTTTTTATCTGAGACATAGCTGCTTGGTTCTCAGCTAGGGTCAGGGATCTCCAGGCTGCAAATCTCTCAAGGCCAGGAAGGCCATGAAGATTTGTCTTTTGCTTTGCCATTGTCATTGCTGTGAACTTTTTGAGCACCATCGTGGTTATTCTTGTCGTACCTGTACCCCCATGGATGAAAAGAACAAATTCTCCTGAATTCTGAGGAGAAACTGAATTCACTGTTTAACTGCTTCTTTGGTACAGACCCTAAATTATATCCAGTATTAGTCAAAAGAGGCTCTGTCAGAAGTGAGTAAACCATAGCCCATTCCATGCAAAGTAGTGGTAAGGTGGCTCAAGAAGGTTACAGGAATATTACAGCCTGTATAGAAAATGGAGTGCGCCTCTTAGACCTTTCCATTAATTATTTTTATTTCCAAGTCACAACTGACTTTCCCACTTGATTTGTAAAGTGCGTGCAATGGAATGAAGCTTTTTGGTTTGTAATTAGTCTTCCTTTGCAGCTTATGTATGGAAATATTCATAATATCCCCTATTTGAGCTAAGGTTTTTTGAAATTATCTTGCATCATCCATTTTTAAAAAGTATGTTCTATATTTTTAGCACATTAGAGTGACTTTAAGTTCTTCTAAGTTAATTTCAGGGGATTAGAAAGAAGGAAAAGTATTACGCCTTCTATTTCTTTTAGGTTTTTTATGACCTCAACTGTTTTTCATCATGGAACCTCTTGCTAAAACAGTTTTCTGAAAAGAAAACAGTGTTTACAAAGTAAACATTTTTTCTGGCTTCAAGATTGTTTGCTGTCCAGGAAGCAAACACATTCTACTTCATTACATGTATTTTGAGTGTTTGAAAGGAAAATAAGTTTATACATTTTAAAAGTACAGCTCACAGACTTTCCGGCTGGAACCCACTTGGGAGTCATAACATATTTCCAGGACCTCCCCTCGTGAGACTCCTCAGATATCAGAGTAGTAGTGACTCATCGACCGCAGGAGAGGCAATTGAATTAAAACTTAAATATTTATGTGTCTGACTCACTCAAATTGCAAAACAAATACAGCCCAATTGCTGGGTGAGATATCTGTGTTTCTCAATAAAAGCTGAAGCTGGTATTTCAAGAGCTGCAGTGGCCTAAATTTGGCTGTTGGCCTTAGCTTTCACACTTTTTTTTTTTTTTAAGTGGTTTCCACAGCTTTAGAATTATAGAAGTAAGGCTATTATAGCTTAGTTATTAAATATGTCTGGAGTGCTTGATATTAGTGACAGAAATGGAGCTCATGTGAGATGGCTCAGCGCATTCTCTTGCACTCCCGGTTATTGCTTTTGGATGGATTGAGGGCACCAGGTAAAGGTGTCTGTAAATGCTACCACAGTTCATGCTCCCATCACTTCCCAGGCACAGGAATCACTGAGATGCAGTGCAACAAAAAACTGCAAGAAAAGGAAAGGGTGCTGCAGCTACTGCTGCTACGCTGTGTTTTTTTCAAGCCCAGAGATGGACAGTAACAGCCACCAGGTCAAATGTCTTCCTCTCCCCAGCATAGCATCACTTTCTTTGCCAAAAAATTGAGCTTGATTCTCTGAATTTGCCTCTGAAGCTGGTCTTGCTAAGCACACACAGCGCAGATGTTGCTCCCCACACTGCACCAGCCCTTCCCCTGCTGTCAGGTGCCAGGTCTGGGACCCTTTCACTCCTCAGGTCAGACTGTTTGGAGAGGGCTACAATATGTAACTAATTACCTTACAGCTCAGAAAGGCCTTAGCAGATTCTGCTTATTGAAAACTGAGCATGTGCTTGCTAAAGTTACGATTTGAACCTAATCATTTCATGACACATCTTCTGGTCCAAAGTCCTGATTTTTCAGCTTGCCTTTGAGGGAGAAGTTTGGGCGTTTTTCCATCATCAGCAAGATGAGGTATTTCATGAGACCACAAATAAAGCTGTTGTTCTGCAAACACAAGTACAGCAGGTGTTTGCTTTTCATCAGACAGCTTTCTAAACAACACAAAAGTGTGATCTGAAAATACAACTAAACATTCTATTCAACGTATTTAAGGAACGTCTGACGTGCTACTGCCAATAATTACCAGTTCTTCATTACCCATAAAAAAATTATAGGTTTTGTTTCAGTCGCCCTTCCTTTCCCCCCCCCCCTTCCCCCAAAATGTTCTTATTTAGCTTTTGTTCAGAAATACCTTCTGCCATTCCTGTTCCCAGGTCTTAAGGAAATCTGTAGATTTGTCTTGAAAGATAACATCAATACATTCAAATTTAAATTCTACATGAGAGATGAATTTTCCAGATGTAACTTATAATAGTGTCTCAGGCTCTTCTGATGCTGAATCACTCTGCTGTGCAGTTTATTGTTTATCCTTTTTCTTCTGGTTTCAGTAGGGATGATTCCACTTATTAGATAAAATCAAATTAAACTGGATTTTTGGCAAATCTTGCAACCTTTGAGCTACTTCAGCTTCACAAATGCTTTGAATTAATTCTGACTGTTCAGCCCCATTCCTAATTGTAGTGGTAACTGCACCTTGGAATGGCACAGTTCTTATCAAAAAATAATATTTCAGTATGAGGTTGTGATTACAGGTGTGTGGGGTTTTTTTATGCTTTACCAGAAATATTAGTAAAGCATGGTATTTTTTCAGCACACTAATGTATTTGGTCAACTTTGAGACGGCTATTTTTTAGTATAGTTGGTGCTTTTTCTTCTTAAATCCTATTGAGTTTGTTGCTGGGGGGAGCTACATCTTTGGCAATAGCAAAAGATAAGAAGAGTTTGTGCAGTGTTTAAAAAAAGGAAATAAATAAATATACTGCTGCCATCTCTGAAGGTCATAAAAATATTATGAATTTCAGGGAGTTTGATCAGTTTACATAAGGGTTTACAAAAAGTGACTGCCTGTAATACCAGGAGGCTGTACTTGATGACCTAAGAATTTTCTCCATTTTCCTTTATTAAAATCCAGTTGGAAGAGAGAAAACAAAACCGTGATCACTGATGTACTACATTCCATGCACAGTACATTGGCTGCTGCTCAGGCACTAAATGCTGAGTTCCTGGAGCAAACAGAGTTGCATGAAAGGGATTGAATGACATGGCTGAGCATCAGATGCTGCCCAAGCTGAGAAAAGCACCAGCGTTTCACAGATTTCCACTTGTGATTTGCACATTGTAAACAATATATAACAGGTTGTGCTAGGAAGACCTAAGCTCTAATCCATGTAAAAAGGTGAAAAAATGCCAATTTTTCCCTTGGGGCTTCTGACATCAATAACATGAAAGAGCATTCTATCCAGTTGGGTAAAATTCACAGGCAAACCAACAGCGTGCTTTAGTTAAAGTATCAGAAGCTGCTTATAATGCTAACTAACTAAAAAAAAAAAAAAAAAAAAAAAAAATCACTTAAAAGCAGCCTTCCCTGGATTGTTATAGTGATGTGGTTTCAGTTCTATTTTTACATCATTTCAGCCTGTAAAGAATAAATAGCAAATATTATGGCAGTTCAAGGAGCTGCCTCATTACCACTTCTTTAACAACTCTCTACAGTCTGGTAACTATTTCACTATTTAAGCTAACAATACTGATAAATTTAACTATTTTCATTTTAAAAAATCTACCCACATTTTGTTGTAACCATTCACTCACAGGAAAATATTACCAGGCAGTTAGCAATATTTGTTATTTTTATGGGATTTCTATATTATATTTGTATCAGCTTCACATATATCTGATGAAAGCTACATTTGAAAGCAAACTAAGCATAAATGGTGTGGGGAGGTTCATGCTGTTTTCTTTAATAGCCAAGAAATTAAATTAAAATAGTATATTCTTAGTATGTTTTTCAGAAACATATTTGTGGCTTGAGCGCTTTCAAAGTGCTTTAGTGCAGCTTCTAGAGATCACCTAAAAGCTTTAATTATATTATTGTACAGTCATTTTAATCACATCATTATTATTCTTTAGCTGAACTGAAATCCTAATGTATGTGGTGTGAATTACTACATTCAGAATTAATCTGAAAAGATTTCTGGATAAGGAAGAATATGTGTAATGCACCACATTTTAAAAGTAGTATCATTTATACAGAGTCACTGAGAAGAAAGGTAAACTTTAAGCCTTGTATTTTCTGGGATTACTTATGACTATAACAATTTTTATCCTTTTGGCTGATTTGGCACTTTGAAAAGATATGAACTCAACTTTACTGAATGTAGGCAGACAAATTGAGCCAAATCTTTTGAAACGCTCTGTTGATTTATGCTGGTGAAAAACAAAACCCCCAGGCTTCACCTCTGTGGAGCATTAGCATGATCACCTAGTTTTGGTCTACATGTGGTGGGATTCTTGTTTTCTGTAAACCTGTTTTAAGAAGTTATAATACAAAGTAGAATACTGTGTTCTACTGTGTTTTTTGCCACCCAAATCCTTCATGCATAATCCACTCTTGGCAAAACTTGTGCTTGTAAAGCCTCACTTAGCATGATGTGCCATTCTTTAATTAATTTTTTTTTCAGTTGACTTTTGACACATCTTGTGTGAAACCTTTTCTAAGATTTCAAATTATACAAGTGCCTTCACAGAGAGCATTTTTTTTATTTCAGAATTACAGCCATGATGAACAAAAAGTTACTTGTTTTGTCAATACATTGTTATTCTTCTAAGGAAAAGGAGTCTCAAAAATGTGGGTGAATGACAGGAAAAGCAGATAGTCACAGCAGAGATACAATTGGGAGCTCATGTCAAAGCAAAAAAATTACTGCTGATAACAGGGAGAGAAATAACTTTCTAGGGATCACCACAGACTGATCAGAGTTGATCTTATGAAAAAATGTGAGAAACAAAGGGCAAAGTCATGCCATGGCAAAGAGCAGTGTGAATTATCTGTCACTTTTTAAATTTCTTTTCTGTCCATGAAGATTTCTCTCTTAAATACTGAAGGTTTTATTTGAATAAAACCAATTTTCTTGATCCTCTGGTCCACTTTGGGTATTGGGTGTAAGAGAAGGTTGCAAACATATTCACCCTAAAGGTCTGTCTCACCTCATCTCATAAGAAGTTTAAGAAAAGTTCAAGTGATGGAACACCACAACTTCAAATGTATTGCTTTTTCATCTTTCCACAAAATGAAGTTGTTTGAGTTTCTGTAAGACAGCCTGACCTGTATATGCAGCAGGGGTATTAAAGTAGTTGTCCAATATTATTTCATGTGAATTTATATTTGTTTGTTTATCTTAATCTTGTGATTTGCTTCAGGTTACTAGGTATTTTTGGGGAATTATACAAGTGTTTAACTAACTTAGGATGCCACAGTTGATAACAAAGCACTGAGCAGTATTTTGGAGAAGCAATATTTTTATCTTTGGTTGCTACTTTTCTTGTTCTTTTAGTTGATGCAGAAGTTAGCATTGTTTCAAAGATGCCAGCGAGCATCTGAGGGCACGAGAGCCTCTTCCTCTACTAAAGCTCTGAATTTTACAATGATTTCAGTGTTTCTTCATCTCCCTAATTCATGTGACATTCTGTGGGAAACAGGTTAATGTCTAGGTGCTCAGGTAAAAGGACTGACGAGGTTTTGAACTCAAAGGATTTGATCCAAGGATCAAATTATTAGCATCCAAAGATCCAGTGGATCACCAGCCTTACCCCAGGCACAGCAGAGGCTGATCCAGCAATTCCAGGCACTGAACACCTCCTAAAGCCAGACAAGTGCCATGAGACTGCTCACAAGAAGGGCTGTCACTGCTCCTGTGTCCATTTTGACTTTTTTTTTTTTTTTCTTTTAAATAAGGCCTCATCCAAGGTGCATGTAATTCCAAAACCCAGCTGGAATTAGCTAGGTTCCAAAGTGACTGATGTTTGCAACCAGCACCCAGTCTCTGAACAAGCCCAGTGGAAAATCACTGGCAGAGCTTTTCGTCAGATGTGTAATCAGCCACATCAGTGAGCAGGCCAGGCAAGAGGAAAAGGGGCACGCCAAAATGTTTTAGAGGAATGTTGTAGTTAACCTGCACAGGCTGCCTTTGTAGCAGTGCCAGAGTGCAGTGATCACACATCCCTCCTTAAACACCCTTCACAGACATCTCACTACAGAGGCAAGACACAGAAAGTACTTGCAGAGGAGAAATATATTTTGGGTGTATCCATCTCATCCTCATTTTTTGCAGTATTTAATATTGGGTACAAACCTTTGAAGATTTCCCCCCAGTGAAAGCAAGGAGGGTTGCAGGTGCCTGGCTGGTGAGGGATGGATGTGCTGTGCTGCCTCTGGCTGTGCTGAAGTCCCCATGCCTCAGCTCAGTTTGCTCTGCAAAACCAAGCCCTCCCTCCAGGAGGGCAAAGCTGAACATGATACCCACACACGTATAAATATTGTTGGTATAAATAATGGATCCTGGGACAGTTACTAGTCCCTCCAGAAATAGGAACCTCTGGTATTGTGATCCTAATCATGGTGTAACTCTCACCTGTGAACGGGCTATTGTGTTTGACATCTGTGAAAATCTGCTTCCTCCTTGGGCACACTGCCCTCGCAGCGAAGTGCACTAAATCTTCTCAGCAGGGAAAATGGCCTTAACTGATAGAGACAATATAGGCTGGAGTCCATAAAGATTTACTGTCCTCAGTGCAACTAAGCATTGAAGACTTTGTCTTGTGAATGAGCTCTCACATGCATGCTGTTCCACTGGTTCCTGAAGTCCACCCCCAGATCCTATAAAAGTTCAAAAGTAGGAAATGTGTGCATGTAATATGCAGGGAATGAAACAGTTTACAGAAATGAATGTTAAATGTCAGCTATGCTCTTAATGCTGTATAATATAAGAATAACACATCTTGAGAATGTACTTTGATTCAGTACAGCAGAATTGCACCTAATCCCAAAGTGCAGCAGCAAAGCAACTCCTGCTGCTTGCAGAGGAACCACCAGGGAGTTAGGGTAGTCAATCAGCCAGTTCCTGATCCATCAGTTGTAGCCAGAGATATCACTGGTGTTCCTCTAGAGCAATTTTTTCTCAAAATTGGAGAAGAAATCCTCCAGTGCCTTATATTTATGCTGTGGGCACAAAAATTTTGCTTATTACTCTGCAGCTAAAGTGCTACAGATTTATTGCTTTTTGACTTAACCCATCTGAATTTATAACAAAGATGTTTGGTATAGTTAGTGAAGATGGTCATTCCATCTCTTTTTTTTTTTTCTTTCTTTCCTCTGCCTTTAGTGAATATTACTTTGTTTTGCAGCAGCAGAGTCCTAAAAGATGGAAAGATTTGAGAATCACTGAATTTGAGAAAAAAGTCCTTGCTGGAAATTAGCAAATAGGTTGTACTATGTGGCAGGGAATTACCTCAGCTGGAAGATGCCATGTTAATGTTTTATTTTGGAAATCAATATTTTACAGACTTGCTTCTCACTGTCAAGATTCACTTAGTTCATTACCTATAAACCTATTGTTATAAATGAAGCATTCATCTAAATAGTACAGAAAATGATCTTGTAAAGGGTTTTAAACTGTCTCACAGGGTGCTGTGACATTTTCCCCTATGAGCTGTTCCTATGTAGAATACCTAATCTTGCTATCAAAGCAGTCCTATAACAGAAAGAGTAATCCAAGCATAATTACCTCCTGATTAATAATCTCATTTGCATGTTTGCCACTCCAGTGCCTGTGGCAATATTGTGCTAAACACAGATGGGTTCTTGGATTCTCCTCACATTCAGGTTTTGATGCAGCTGCATGTGAAACCAGTGGTGGGAATAGCAACACAGATGTAGCTGCAGCCAGCCTGGAGAAACCTGAGCAGGGCAGTTTCACCTTTATTATGTGGAGCTGGAATTCTTTAGGGGTTATCTCCTTCCCCACACATATTTAGAATTTTGGTACTAATCTTGCCCTTCTGCATCACATCCTAAATACATTTAACATGTGGCAGTGATTTCCACTCCAATTGTGTTGTTTGGCACTCCTATCAGCAACAGTTGCTGAAATGTTCAGTGTCTCTCTCATGTGCAGTGTATTTAGTTTCTTTAGAACTTCTTTTCTTTTTAGGCTTCTCTCTTAAATAAAAAAGTTCACTCATTCTTCCAACAGCAAATGGATTATAAGAAGTTTCTTGCATCTCTAATACTGTCAAACAGATTAAGCATATTTTAGCTCTCTGAATGGCCAGCAAAGGCAGAAATCTGGGCTTGATAGAACCAGTTTTCAGATTTACTATGGCTGGTCCTGTATTTCATCAGTCTCTAGCCACATTATAAAAAGATGCCAGGAAATAATGTGGTGCTCCATGATTTATCACTTGCTTACACACAGATAGACATTTGTATCCTTTTCCACTCTCTCCCTCCCTTCTGTTCCTCCCAAGATGAATTTGATTTGTAATTTGATGGTTTAGTTCCAGTACTTGTCTCTCAGAAGCAGCCATACGCATCCAGAAAGCTGAAAAAGCAGGTGTTTAATATTATTGTCCACTGTTGGAGAATAGCAGCCAACCTAGGTATAGATAGCTGTAATTTTTTGTGGTTTGAAAACAGGTTCTGCTAAGTATATACACATTGAATTCACAGGGTTTTACAAAATAGGTTGTCCTTTCCCACAAAACAAAGTGTTTGCAGAAGGGGCATGTTGTTAGATGTCTTTTTTTAGATTTTTCCGAAATATTCCAAATATTTTGTGTTATCATTTTAAATGCATTGCAAGTACTCCTTAGCTCCTTTAAAGCATTTCTCCTATGCTCTAACCAAGATAAAGCTACTTAGCTTCTCTTTGTAGTACAAAAAGTTGTTTAGGTAAAAGTGCAGCTCAGCCCCAATGGAAGAAGTTCAGTGATATAAAATATAGCAGAGGTTCATTTTTGTGTCTTTGAACTAATAGAAAATATAACTCGTGGAAGAGGTAGAAAATTTGCATAGAATCCACTAGATTTTTTTTTATTTGGCACATTTTAATTTTTTTTCCTTTGGGATCCACTTAAATCTGTTCCAAAAACGTCCTTTAAATTCTGATGACTTAAATAATCTAAGTTTTTTTGCTGTGCTTCCGGATGGTATTAGCAGAATCCTTTGCATTATCTGCAGCGTAGGTGGTAAATAGCTGGCTTTCCTATTTTCTAAAAATCTCTGGCCAGCATGGGAAATTAAATTTAGAGAGCAGCTTGATTTACAGCACCAGTGAGTTTGCTTCCTTGACATATTCCCCAAGGCTCTGGCCCCACAAGCACCAAAAGAGTTTTACTTTGGTGTTCCTGGGAGTGAAATTAACTTGAAACTTATAATTCATTGAAATATACTGGAAATGAACTTCTCAAATGAAAAATTTTAACTTAAAATCCAAAAATTGCTGCTAATGATAAGTTAAAAAAAAGTCATTTATCTTCCTGCCTTTTCTTCCCTCTGTTTTTCAAAAAAAAAAAAAAAAAACCAAAAAAAAAAAAAAACCACAAAAACCAACTGAACCAACAAAGTTAAATATTTTAATTTTAAGTTTTAAAAACCCTATTAGTATAAATTAGTATAAATTAGAGTTGTACTAAATGAAAAATTCTAATAGTGTTATCTTTGCATTGTTTTTATATTGTCTTCATTATAACAGTCATCTAGCACCAATATTGCCTTTCTGAAATTATCATAATTATCATTTTCATTAATTGCTTTGCAAGGAAGAGCCTTGGTGAATACCATGCATTGAAGTGAACATTCCTGTGAAGTTAATGCCTTTCCCTGGGCAGCAAAAGCCATCTCTGCAGAGCTCTGGAATATGATGCCTGGTGATATTGATTTTGTATATGCATTCATGCCACATTAACAGCAGCTGAAGGTAAATGGATTTTGGAACCTACAGCATAAAGGATGTGCAGACCTTGCTTCCAAATGCATATTTTCATAATATAAGTCTTTGTTCGAGAGTCCATTTTCACCATTTTCCTGCAAGTGCCAGCTTCTACTCATCAGGAATTGTACAGTACCAGGAACTTGGGCTATTTACCTGATTCACATGTAGTTCATGGAACAGCCACTGCCTAGTATTGACTTTCTGTCACTATTGAACTGACGGAATTTGAACCAGTAACCTACAGGTGATAGGCAATATATTCCTTAACTCTTGGGGTATTTGGATCCTGCCACTATTCTGTTCATAATTCAAGATTCAGGATAGATGACATTTCAGCATATTTATAGTCCACAGTTCAATATAAAGATATGTTGTCTTCCACATTTTATTCTACTCTTTGAGGGTATTTCCCAAATTTCTCCCTCCAAAGATCATTACACATGTCTTTTAAATCATGACTACAGTTTTTCATACTAAAGGTTCAAGGTGAGTTGAGTGACTTTTTTCCTATTCTATGCCTGGAAATACTTTAAAAATAGGCAAGTATTTTAAAACCTCTGTGTCTATGCTCTACTGTGTTGACAGGTTAACATCGAAGCATTCAATTCCATAGTATAATTTTTGGAAGACTTCCAGAGCCTTATTAGTATCAGGTGGTAAAATTGCCATGTTCCTTCTAGGCCAACAGAAGAATGAGATTTTTTAAGAAAGACATATTTCAGGTTCTTTGAGCCCATTGAAGGATCAAGAATTGGTTTTTCAGCACCTCTATTCTGAACACCAAAGCAAAGCTTGAAGATTTTTAGCCCGTATAAACATATGTTTATATGTAAAGAAAACTAAAGAAAATCCTGAGTGTTTCTAGAAATTACAGACATTTTATAAACGATAATAATTCTCAAGTAACAAACCTCTAAAGATCCTTAATGTTTTGTTAAGCTGGTGAAACATTAATATTTAGGACTCCACTGTGTTTGTGGCTGTTTTGGTTATTTCTTTTTTAATTTTGCAGTTTCTAAAAAACATGTACATACACCTTTACTTTAGTTCTAGAAGTGCAAAATATAGAACAACTATTTGAATTAAGTTACTTTAATAATGTCATTTCAACAAGACACAGTTCTCTTATCCTTAATAATTTTAAATATTTTGAAGATTTTTTTTTCCTGCAGGTAATAAATAATGGAACTGTAGCTGTTCTTTCTTGTGCCTCTTCCCCAAGATTATAGATTGCATTAAGGTATTTTAAGTGATTTTGCTAGTTTAGACAAAAAACTGAAAACAAACAGGCAAATGTAAAGAAACAGACTATGTGAAACCTTGAATCATTAACTGGGCTATCAGTTACTCATACCTTAAAATTTAGAATTTGTCTTTCTTGTTCTTATCTGAAGAATAAACAATAGGGAGCACCTACAGCAGGGCATCTTGCTCATGGGTATTTTTATTGAAAGGCTGCAAACATCGAGTAAGATGTGTTTTGCATCAAGTAAGATGTGTTTTAAGAGCTTGTTTGCACACCTATGAATAAAAAGATTTTTCCTTGGCCCTAAAGGGAGTGCAACAGCAAATTTTCTGAGGAAGCACAGAGATTGCTTTATTAAGTAACATGTTATCAATATACAGTTCATTCTAGCCACAAGTACTCAAGCAATGGTCCACCAAACAAAAGGTCAGGTAAAGCAGGGACACATCTTAGGTGCTGGTGTTAGATACCCAAGATATTGAACTTCTAGTGATTTTCAATTCAGTCAACAAGTGTCTTGCTGAATTGTCTGAATAATGAAATGGCATATTTTTGTTTCTAGAAGCCACTCAGTGATTTTCTTTATTGCAGAGAAAACTCTCATGCCAGAGGAGGACTTAAAAATCAGGTCTTGGGCATTTCAGTGATTTGCCTCACACAAGCTACTGGTGCAGTTTCAGGCCACTGAGCTCCCTACTGGACACAGGGCTGGTGAGAAAAAAAATGAGAAAATGGAGTCTCTAACAACAGCTTGATATAAAAAGAATCAGACATAGTCATATTAGGAGAGGTGAAAATGTGGCTTTTACTGTTACTATTTCGTCTGGTAACAGCTGCCTGTGTTTCTGGTATAGCTCCATACAAGAACAAGAAAATTCTTATAATGATGTAAAAAGACAAAAGGTAATCTTTTTTGTGATGTACATAAGTAATTAATGTTTGTTTTCTCCTTTTTAATTATTAGAATGGTGTAAATCTGTAATTCTTATGCCTTTACTACTTGCATTTCTACTACATCAAATGAGTACATTGCCAGTTTAAACAAGGAGTGTGATACATTTCTTTGTACAAAAGTGGTAACAGACCAAACATCTCACACACATGCATCTTCAGCAAAATCACTTGCATATCCCAGTTTTGGAAATTCCTCATGATGAGAGGGTCTCCACAGCTTGTCTTTGTTTCTTCAGACACCACACAAAGCAATACAAGCTTAATTTTGAGCATGTGAAGAGAGTGCTTTCTGATTGTTCAGACTGTGCAGAGTCGGGTTTCTGCCAGGCTGATGAGTTGCATAGTGGGGAATTTCAGATGATGGCTATCTCAGAGTTGGTTGAACCACATAAGAGAGGGACAGGCATGGCATATATAGATGGAAGTCTTTTTTATAAGAAACCATGATCTGGTGGTTAAATATAATATCTGTTGATTCCACAATAAATCAATGTGGTAGTAATTTCTGTGTCTTAGCTGTTACATGAGATTAGACTTTTTAAGCTTTGTGTGGTTTGCACAAATGAGATGAGTAATACCACATTAAAATTTTGAATTGGTCTTGATGGATGCAAACACTGAACTAGAATTTGCTGGTAGTTTCTTCTTACTTATATATAAGTGTGTTCTCTTGTAATTTTAGTGGTTCTTCAATAAAAATGTGCTCCAGCAAGCATCTATGCTGATACCCAAGCATCACAAGATCCTTCTCATCTTCTTTTGTGTCACACGACTCACTTTTAACCAGCTGCACTTGAAATTGTTTCTGGTCTCGCTTTGCAGAGTTCTATTCTGGTGACCTCAGGATCCTTCTGAACTAGATGCATAAACTTATGTTTAAACACAGAGATCTCTCTAATTTTGCCTGGTTTTCTGTCATATGCTTACCTATGCTTTATTAAAAATCATTTTTACAAGTATTTACACCATGTTCAGAATAGTTGATCTATTACAACCTGAATTCTACAGTGAATGAAATGCAATTCTAGTTAATTTGCTTTTCTGGGTTTTTAAAAAATGCATTTAGAGCTTCTTTTCTTGACATGAACCTCTACATGCAGTTTTTCAGGATAATTTTTTTTTGAAGGCATTCCTTCTGTAACAAGAACTGAAAATGTATAGACATCATCATAGAAGTAAAAGTTAGATAAAGACAAACAAAACTGAAGTGACGGATGGGTGAAAAGTCAGTCACATTGTACGTGGGAGGATTAATCCTCCCTCAGTATCTCAGTGTTCTCATTTTCATTATGCTTCACACATATAGTTTCACATATGTTTGACTTAAAAGTCTAGGTGAGTTTAAGGAAGACCCAAATGTTCTATTTTTTTCCTAAATTGGGCTAGGAAAGGAAATAGAGCAAGACATTTTTCTGTCCTGTATAATAAAGTTTTCACAGCTGTGCTATGATTGCTCACAGACTAAGCCTTCCCTATGAAAAAAATCCAAATCCCATCTGAGATTAGTGGAAGTCTTTGGGTCCAGCTCAGAGTACAATAACATATAAACTTTATCAAAAAATGTAGCTGATATTTCGTCCTTTGAGATAACTTCTCTGCATCGGCATCAAGGCAAACAGGAGATCAGCATAGCAGCAGGAGAGTCCAGTGGGTCAAACACCTCCCCAGTGCCTTCTCTTTGGCTTTTATGTCTGAAAAAGAGGACAAATTTTACTGTATTTAGTTTGTAGAGGAGCGTTTACAACAAATTCTAAAATCAAATCGCTGACCAGTGATTTTTTTCCAATTTTTCAAGAAAAAGTATTTTTATGCTGTTAATCTATTTTTTCTCTAATGCCTTTGAAACACCCCTTAGGTTAAAGAAAAAACAAAAAAAGCCAAACCATCTGATGTACTTTGCCTTCTTTGTTGAAGTTCCACTGAGTAATTCTGCGATAAATGGAATTTTCTTCTCCAATCCAAAGCTTAATTATGGTAATTAGCCTGTGCAATTTGCAAAGTTTGGCACTCAATTCAGATCCTAATATGCATAAGCCTCTTTCTGTTACAAATTGAGTAGGTTTAATCAGTTTTAAAAAGACAGTGTCTCACTATGTCTGCATGGCACACTCTTAGATTTTCAGATTGGTTGTTATTCCAAACTCTGCTACATCATTAGCAGTTTTGATATTTTTAATATTCATGAAGCTTTCATTTTAGCATTAATCCCCAGCATCTGTGATTATGATGGGTACTTTTGGGAGCTGTCTATTGTGTGTCTACTGAGAATGAAAAGCCCAGCAGTTCCTGGCAGTAAATTAACCCTCACAATGCCAGTTGGTGCTGAACTCCTTTTGAAATGTTGCCTTCTGCTATGTTCCTTTCTATTCAGATTTCACACTAAGGTCTGATTCCCTCAACAGACACAAGCTTCGTTTCATCCTGACAGCCATCTGTGACACTAAAAATTTTTCCTTTTTTCATTTAAAGAATGTATCTTTCACCCTGTGCCTTTTCCTCCCCAGATTCCATATGCTAATCAGGTGGGAGAAAAATGGAGTCCAGAATCCAGATTTCTGTCTTAGATGAGAAGAAGGCATTAAAGAATTTTATTTTTCATGGATGCAAGGAAAAGAGAAGAATGTTTTCTTGGAATTTTTTTCCTAACATTCATGGTAAAATTTTCTTTAGAAAGGGATATTTTGCCAAAAAATACTTCAAAATATGATTCTACAAAGACCTTTGGCTGTGCAAATGAAGCCTAATGAATGGAGATGAGGCTTTGGGTACTGTTTCCCTCTCTGCTGCTAACTTGTGCCATACAGCAAATTAAGCCTCTCTGTTTTGCTTCTTTTCTGCTTTAGAGCTGTAAGCATTTGGGGGCAGAAACCCTCTAGCATTATTTACAGTGCAATATCATGTCACAAATTTTAGCTCTTATCTCTAGCTGAAAGTACTTGATAAATGAGGAAAGGCTCTTCCAGTCATAGTTTTACTTCAGGTGCTTCAGACCACTATGGAGGAGGCATTGAAATTAGGATGGCAGGGATAGATAGTGTAAAATATGTACACTTCCTGTTCCTGCTGTGAAAAGCACAAAGATGTCAGCATCAGCAGGGCATAAAAGTCCTATAGAATAAAATAACACTATCTAAAGAATGTTTTTATGCACTGCCATGAATGTGGTAAGAGCTCTTCAAAGCTTGTCACACTTTGTGCCAGACGTGGAACTCCCTTCATATCCTGAAGAAGTTCTGAGCAGTTTGGGGCAGCTTTGGGTTGCTTTGTAGGATCTGTCAAAGTCTCTCTTAACATGAATTGCCTAAAGATTGGAGCCTCTCTTGGCAAGTGTCACCTTCTCTTAATTGCCTTTGCAGGCTCCCCTCCTGGGCTCTGGTACCTGATCACACAAGTGCAGGGTTGTCAGGTTTTGCTTTGTCATCCATTGCTCCAAACCCTCTTTGACTCAGGCTGCTTAGAGGCTCTGCCTGCCTGGTAGGAATGAAATGAAATTTCTCTCTTAAAAATGTATGCATGTAGGTGGCTTTTAGTGCATTATAAAGAAAAGTGAAGTATTCTTTTGTTTTTTTTTTCATCAACCTTTATCTCCAAGACTGCTTTGCTTACTGAAGAAGAGAATTTACTGCCTCTATTTGCGTAGATTTGAAGAAATAAAGTTGTGGGTAAGATGTTACCTTGAAGGACAATTGGCCTGACATTGGGAGCTATGGCTTGGCTTTGCTGCTAAAGCCACTTTCTGCAAAGGCACTTGCCAGCACCCACTTCCAGCAGCATGGGGAGCACAGAAAGAGCTCCATCAGCAGCAAATGCAGTGAGAAAGCTGTGAGTGTCCTGAAAGTTAATCACAAACCAGACAGGAGCTGCAGAAAAAGAACAAGACTGCAGTGTCCTGATGATGGCAAGCATTTGTGGGACAGTCCTGGGTGCCTGGAGCACTAATCTGGACCAAGGCTGGGCACATGCCAGTGTGTTTAGTGGTGGACAGTGTGGTACTGCTTCAGAGCTGGTGTTGGCATCCTGAAAGCTTAAAAATACACTATGGCAGACTTTTCCATACGTTTTCAATGTTTCTAGGAACACTGAAAGCAGGAGCACGCATAGGCAGGTGTGCAGTAGATTCTATATCCTTAGTGATGTTCTTGTGTCACAGATCTTTAGATTCCACCTTCCTCTCCCTTCTTGCATGAAAGGAGTGCAAAAGGCTGACCTTCCCTTGGCACTGCTATTATTATATTCCTCCCAGCTGTACAGCCTTTTCAGAACAGAGATCTCTGCTAACTGTTAGTTTTTAAAGCTTGGCATATTTTCTTGATTGTTGTGCTATTAATAACATGCTAGTGCAAGAAAGCTCAAAACCTTTTCCTCTTTTGTACACCTTGTTTTGTTGTGAGTACAGTTTCTCTGCTGCTTTTTGAGAAATACTGGATGTTCTGCTCATGTTTGTGTGCATCCCCGGGCTTCCTGGTGTCTGGGAACATTCGGAAAGAGTATAGAATTTTCATTTACTGTCTGGACAACATTTTGAAACTGGTCACTTAAAAGTAAGAATAATCTGCTCGTCTATGACCCTTCACAAATTAAGTGATATCTTTTTCACTCCTTTAGTAGGATACCTGTTATGAAGTGTATTTTCTCAGTGTAGACCCAGATTCTCAGTAGATTCTCAGCTTTTCAATCTGTAGATCAGGTTCTGTAGTTACCTGATCCTGAGCACAGAAATGACAAATAACGTCAAGTACTAAGGATGGAATTTAACAGAGGTTCAGTTTTTATTAAGAAAGGAACAAGAGCTTTGCAGGCTAATAAATGAGAGAAAGGTGATGGTTGGAATTTGATTTAAGGAAGCAGGACTTTAAAACCTAATTCCTTCTGTGTAATTTAATAGCCATTGAGGAAGTACTGGAATCTACAGTATGTGGTCTGTTAATCTAATTAATCTACCCTAAAGGTTAAGTCACACACCCCACAAGTATAAGTGGATTTTGATCAAGTTTTACTGGGCCTATAAAATAGTGAATATATGAAGATGTCCAGATTTACTTGTGTTTGCATTGGAAATAGCTCAACATTGTAAAGTCGTGCACTGATGTATGTGCACACACGAAGGAGCATTTTTATTTAACGTTCTCTTTCCAAGCATAACATGCTGTGGATTTAAGAATTGATTTTTATGATACTGAATGTCATTGAAAAAGTACAGCAAAACAAGAGTAAACCACTGTTCTTTGCCAGTAAAGGTGGGTGTTAAAATGAGTATTGAATGCTAAAGCCCATTTTAAAGTTGTAAAAGAGGACCCCATTTAGTCCTGCGTCACATTTGGTGCTCCACAGGTTGCTGTCCTTGGTTTGCATGCACACTGTCATCCTGAGAAGCACTGAAAGCAAAGACCAATCTTCTGTTCTTAATTTTTCTTCAGTTGCAACCAAATTTCTGTGACAGTGACTCTCCATGAGAAAGATCAGGCAAAATTAACCTTTCTCCAAGTTTCAGATGAGAGTAGCTCATCATATCTTGCAGTAAGCTAAATCCTGGTCTGACCTTAAAAGAAAATCTGTCAGGATTTAACAACACCAACTGCAGGTGAACCTGAATCAATGCAAATCTGTAGAGCAGTTTGGGTAACAGAGACTTTCTCAATTGTTTAGTTTAAATCTGAATTCTCTCCTCTATCAGACCCCAAATTCTGCTTCTCTCTCCATGGCTTTCAATAAGTTTTGTACCTACCTGCAAACCACATAAATATACAGCATAAATATATGTGTCAATGCAATTCTGTTTGAAGGTTCTCATTCATTTGCCAGTACACCTGCTACTGTTAAAGTTATTACGGTGACAGCCCCCAAAGAAACCTACACAAGAAAGAGAACTTCAGAAGGAAGGGCAGACTGCTACACATTTTTGGGGATCTCCAGGCGTTTCTGTTGCCTTCTCCTTGCCCCAAAGGTTTTTCTCATCTGCATTTAGCAGTAAGTGCTGCTGGTGAGGCAGCCCTCAGGTTTATCACAGGGGTCAGTTGTGAGTGTGGGCGTTTTGGCAGATTCTTTCCACTAATTTCTCCTACATCTCATTGTAGCTGTGCTCGCTCCAAAATGCAAATTAATTGCTTACCATAGGAGAAAATTATGTAATGAGGCTCTAGAGAACATAAATATTTAACCATGTTTTTAAATACATTCAAATATGTGTGTATGGAGAGGGGAGGGGTTAGTGGAGGCAATATATTCAAATAAACATGTTCGATATTCTATTGTATAACATATCAACCCTGCAAATTCCTACTAATTAGTATTTTGAGCTCTTATGGTGTTACTAAACCATTGGCACCACATGAATAAAATGTTTAGAAAACTTTTTTATGATCTTATTGGTGCATTCACCCATATCAATGACCAAAATTTATCATGCTTTAGCAAATCAACAGATTTCTTTCTTCTGCTAAATGTTTTTGGCAACACAGACGGAGAACACAGCAGTGGGGGCCCTGCTCAAAGCCACAGACAACTGAATGGGTTACTTCCTACATTAAAACCAGCTTGTTGACTTGGCAAAGAGCCCTGGTCAAGTAATACAACCAATGCTGCTGCCATTTGTTAATTCTGCATAATTAAACACCAATTATACATAGTATTGTTTTCTAGCAGGCTCCTCAGCTGGCTTTTCTTTATTGTGATTCTGTGCCAGTTTCCTTCCTTATTACTGAAAAGGTCTTTTATTTGTTATTATAATTAGGAGGTTTAAAATATATCAAATTTTTCTAAAGAGAGAATAGGAAATTATTATGGAAGTTGGCATATCATTTTACATGAGAGACATTGCATATAATAGGTATTTTGATTTTTTTGCATAATCTGAGGAATCTGCACTGCAGTATTATAGGACTCCCCCGAGCAAGTCTATTACTGAATATGTAATAATAAATGAATGTATTTACAAACCATTTCCAAAGTCTGTCTTTTTGGAGACACCAGGAAATGCAAAATAAAACTAATATTAATTTCTCACCACTTTCCTCCTTATTTAGCAAGGCTGACGCCTATTGAAATGAACAAAATATCTCTTAATTGCTGTTTTAAGGCATAAAACTCAATATTCTGTTGAAGTTATAATATTTTATGTATCTTGTCATATGACTAGATGCAAATGAAGACTGTAGCAAAGGATGTTGATGATTGTCCTGGTGCTTTTAAACTGTGGTTTTGTCAGGGATGCAGCCCTGTTGGGAATGATGATGGAGAAATCCCAAGAAAGGTTTTGCCTGTGTTGCTGGGAATAGTGGAATAAGAGGAGAAGAAAGTTGGAGACTGGTTTTATACTTTTTTAGAGTTTCTCTTTCCCTCAGTACTAAGGAAGGTATATGTTATGTAGACTTAATATTTATTTCTAACTACTTAAGTTCAAAAAATATTCTGGTAAAAGGTTGTTTGGGTTTTTTTCCCCTTTCTTTATGATTATTTATATAACAATATTACCAAAGTGCAATACATACAGCCAAAATAGGTATGGGAAGTCCCTAGGGGCTCAAAGTGTGTATAATACAATCCATAAATTTTCTTGTTTAAAAAAAAAAAAAAAGCGAATGGAAACTTTCATGCTTGATAATCATTACAATTTAAAAGCTCAGGAAGGATGTTAACTGTGTCTGTGACTTAATCCATGGATTACTCAGCTGTCACACGCACATACAGAATCTCTATGCAACATCCTCATGAACTTTATTGAGAAATGTTTCTGTGAGTCAGCAGCTGGAGCTCATTTCTCAGCCAAATGCTTTTCTTGTCTCTTATCTCCTTGTGACTCTCCTCTCTTTATCTATTATTTCCTTCCTTTGACTCCATTTAATTATTGGACCCCAAATGAAAATGCAGAGTTTTGAGCTTGGTAGTTCTTAGCTCTTCATTTACTGGATCACAGGCAAACTCAGCTATAAAGTGGAGAAGATGTAGTTGCCTGCTTAACCTGTGGAGCCATGAGGTCAATGGGACTTCCCACAGCACTTTATAAAAAGGACAAAAGACTTTGTAAGATGAGGCTTTTGGTTCACGTTACAGTTTTGTCAATGGAGCCATTTTAAGTTCCAATTGTCAATAAAATCTTCTCTTGGCTTTCTTTCAGAATAGGTCAGCTGTTTTGAATCATGGTGTGTTGTGTGTGAAACATATATTTCAAATTCCATGAGCTTGGTAAAACAATACTGTTTTGTCTTACTTGCTTTGAGAACTGCGGTATTTTGGCATGTTCTTCAGACCTTTTATTGTCATAGCTATTTTCTTCCTGTCTTAGGCATATACTTTCATTTTCATTCTGGTTTAAATAGAAGGGGAAAAAAAGTGTGATTCTAGGATTGTTTCCAAATTAGTATCTAGATACAGCATTGCTACTTTAAGAATATCTTCATTTTACAGCTGCATCTAACACAATAGAATTTAACTTATTAATCATTTTCACCATAGAAAGCTTCCTTTTAGTCTTTTATCCCAAAAGAAATCTTTTAGAGGACACCCATGCAAATCTTGAAGGAAAGAAACAGAGGGAATTACAATGAAAAAGTCTTTTTTTTTTTTTTTTTTTTTTTTTTTTTTTTTTTTTTTTTTTCATTTCTCAATGGGAATTTTTTATAACAGCTCTAGGCTCTGGGATGTTACTTATTATTGCTATTACAATAATACCCCAAATATGGCAGGTGTTGAATTGTTTCCCTGACATGTAGTCAAACCTGTCCAAGTTTCAAAATGTTAGTTTGTATTCAAAAGAGTTGGGATTTCACCCCAATGCAACAAAAGCTTCTGAAACACACAGATATATTCTCTAGAAGTTTGTGTCATTGATTTCTACAGCTTTGTTTAAAGAACACTCCCCAGTCACAGCACTAAGATTTTGCTTGAAGCAAAGTACGCACATAAATCCTATTTTGGATTAGGATAAGTGGGGAATACATTCATAAAAGTGGATCACAGCAGTATAATGGCTGTAGCTTGACTTATCTCCTCTAAATGCCAATTTTTATTTATATTCACATGTATTTATTTATAATATATTTATATATGCACATTCTGAGTGTATTTTGATATGCCAGTGATTAAGTGTAGAATGATGTGATAAGGTACATTTGTAGTGCACCTGGGACTGCTCCCCTGCAGCCGTTCTCCTGAGGCAAATCTGGTGTCACCACTGAAAGTCTTCCCAGGATCAAAGGTTGAAGGTCACTTGGCTAACAAACCATGAAGGTTAGAAACAGGAGCATCAAACCATGAGAAAGGATGGACCCTCAGCTCTGCCTGGGGAGAGCATTAGCCTCAAGCCATGGACAGTCCCCCAACACCAGGCCTTAAGAGGAAGTTGTTTTTATGCCTGTAAAAGCCATTTCATACTTTAGCTGGAGTTTTTCAAGCTAAATTTCTTTTTCTCTGCTTCTGGACTGAAAAAGAATGTGATTATCCTCCTCTCAGATTTGAAAGAAAAAGAGCTGGGAAAATGTCAATACATTATAAATAACATGGGAAAAATTTTTGGAAGATAATTTTACCACACAACAATGACACATGGACCCTCCATATGGCAGCTGTAGATGCCAAGATTTTTTTTTGTCTGGACTTCTTTGTCTTGAGAATAACCTGGGTGCGCTGCAGCTAGCTCAGCTACATGAAGTAAAAATACCTAGACCACACTATTTATTCTTTTCAAATTAGACTTTTTTTGCTATATCTAAAATGGCACTAACATCTTAAACTACAAAAGAGCAAGCTGTTGTAGCTTCTTCACCTAGACATGATCCCGTAAATCAGTTTGGTGGGTGACAAGAGATGTTTCTATGTAATAGAGCATAAGAAACCCCCTCATTTTGCAGTTCATTTCATTCTTAGCAGAACCTGAGCCAACAGTCTTAGAAACTGCTTGTAAGGTTTCTGCAAATGTGGGGTTTGTGTGCAGTGAGACTCTGAGAAGAATGAAAATCTGTCTTGTTTGTATTATTTCAGGACAATGGTTGTGTTGTGAAACATCATGTTTAAATGCTTCAGAGATCTTATATAGTACCACAGAAACACCAGAAACACCAGAAACCATTTTGACACTAGTTTATAGTAATGACAAAACCTAATCTGTTAGGATTTTGTGCTCATATTTGGTAGGCAAAGTTCTATTTTGTAGCTTAGTTGTTTCATACTAAGTTGAGACTGTAAGGCTAAGTTACTAATCATTTAAGAGAGACAATTGCAGAAAAAATATTTTGAATGCTTAACATACTAATATTTCTCTTTTTGCTAAAGAAAATTCCTGTTGTTTCTAAGATGTGAATGGTGTTATGTGAGATAAGTCATTATTTTCCAAAATAGTGAATACCAATACAGGTTCATAAAAACCGTAGGTGTCAGGGGGAGTGGCAAATTTAGGCTCAAAAAAATTATTACTTTTTTAGGGTGCAGCAGTTGATGTTTCTGAAGGTATAATTGCAATGCAAATACAATGTCCTCTTTGAAGTATAAGAGTAGTAAGACAAGAATTGTGCTTTCACAATTCTTAACCTTCTTGAGTATTGAAACTTTCAGTGGGTAAGAAATGTCTAAGATAAATGTACACTTTATAACTTGACAAACTTTCAGCTTTTTACCAAACCATTGTATATATTTAATTTATAGTAATAGGAAAGACATGAAGACACATTTCAATCTGCTGTGGATGTGCAAATTGTATTATTCATTAGTCTTTTATTCCCATTTGGTAGAAGGGGTACAGAGAGGCTCAGGAATAGATTGAGAGAGGTCTCTGGCATCTTAGTACCTGTCTGAATTTGAGTACTTTTGATCTGATCATGGTAACTCAGAAAGAAAGTGACAGATTAAGATATCTGATTTCAAAAGTAAGCAGCTGAGATGGTTTCCAGGCTAGCAGTCTTTCTTTCAAAATGTCTGTCACTCCTTAAGATTTCCTCTGCTTTAAGCTGTCTTGAGGAGCCAGAGCATTTTCTAAAGTAAATTTTTCCTTTGTTTTCTTCCCAAACTGGTCACTTTCTGTAAATTAAAAGAACTTTTGTAAGCCTAACCTTATTTTCTGCAGCACATACAGAACTTTGCTGGGGAATCAATTTTCTTTCACATGCATACTTAAAAATGGCAATAGGGTTTACATTTTGCTTTGCTGGGAAAAGGACTAGGAGGAAGAGAGAAAAATAGAAGACAGCAATCAAAGCCTGCATTTTATATTTTATTTCATGTGAATCATACAAACAAAAACTTAGATTTAAATAAAAAATGAATATAACACTTAAACATGTTTTGAAAAAGCAGACATTAAAACTTGTGACATATTCAGAATATTACAGTTTAACTATTATATTAAATACAGTCAGTAGAATGGAAAAAAATATTACATGCTTACTGATCCTTTCATAAGAATTGGAAATTCTACTTTTTATGCTAATCAGCTAGTTATTTATTGGCCTGGAATTGTTCATGAAGCCAGGAGATGGCCCCATTTAGGCTTTAATAATACCTTTGGCTTGCTTGGTGCCTTGGGCTAGCTAGGTTAAACTTTTAAACTAGTCAACCTTGTACAGACAGCAGAGTGAAAGCTCTGAAAGATCATCAAGGTTTTGGGATATTCACCGGTGTCCTTTTTCTCCCTGTATTAGCTCCAACACCACAGACTTCTAAACATGGGGCTGGAAACCTTGTTTGTGGAAATTTGGAGAGCAGCTTTCTTCAGAAAAATTGTCTCTAGTCACAATGGCACCTCAGATGTCCAGCTAAAATGAAATGATAACACTACCTTCTCCATCTTGCAGACTTCTGAGGAAACTGTATTAGTTCACCTTTTGAGAGCATTCTGCAGCGGTGTCTGTGAACTAAATGGTTTCAAAGAAGTCTGATTCCTGATCATAAAGTGTCCATAGACCTCAAGCATTTTGTACTTCACTTTCTTGTTATCTAGTCTCTGCACTGGGACAACACTCTGAAAGGGTCATGAAATTAATGACTGAGAGGTGCAGTGGGAAGCTGTAGTAAGATCAGTCATGCAGCTTCACTTCTACAATTTCCTAAGTTTCAAGTCTGTGGCTTTGTGACCTGAAGAGTATACAGGATTTTTGTAACTTGAGGAGGGTTTTGGTTGGGAGTTTTAGAGGGTGTTGTATCATAACTGCATATTAGCTGCTGCTGTTCACTAAAATAACTGGTCACAAGGTTTGTTGAAGGAGCCTGTGTCTTGCTACACTCATTTCAGTGAGAGTCAGGCAGCAGTCTGTACTGTTTCTAATTCTTATTCATTTTCACTTATTTCTGTTGCCTGTAGATTCCTGCAAAACATAAAGACAGAAGAATCAGACTTACAAGGGCTGGTTTTCATCCCCCTAAAGGGATTCCTGAGAATATTAGAGGGATGAAAGCAAAACTCTGTGTTTTCATCCCTTCAGACTTTCTGCTTTTCTCCCCTTTCCACGCTATAATTTCATCTCCTCCCCTCCCAGCAGCAGCAGCTGTAGCTCAGCTCCAAAGGCCCCTGGAAGCTCTCCCCAGAGGCACCTCCCTGACCCCGCTGGGGCTCCAGCCTCAGCTGCAGCAGTCGGGGGCTCTTCCCAAGTCCAGCCTTTCCCTGGGGCTGAGCACTGCCTGAGACACCAGCCAGATTTCACCAAGTGTCCTTGCAACAGGAGATCTGGCTCTTTTTTCCTCAGATATCTGTTTTCACTTTTTTCCAGTAATAAAAATACAAAAGAAGTCAATTGTTTTCTTAAAAGGAGCCACAGACCGCACCAAATGTATGCTCTCTCTGCTCCCTTTCTCTTTTCTCCAAAAAGATTAATTAGATAGTAAGATAAACTTCACCTCCCACCTTGCAGCTCTGCTTGACCTTGAAGCAGCTGAGAGAAGCCGCTGTGAACATGGTTTTTATAAAAATGCATCCTAAACTTTGTCTTATTTTCTGCTAACAAAACTTTTAACACTGAACATCCTGAAGCATTGGGAAAAAAAAATGCCAGGAGTCTTCAGGCTTGATTGGGGAAAATGTTTGCTGTTGAGAAAGAGGTTTTTTTTTAAATAAAGAAAGCATCAAAAAGATCCTTTCAGAGATTCAACTTTCTAAATACACATTGATAAAATAATAACTGATTGAATTAGTCTAGGAATGAAAGATTTATCATTAGTTGAACTGTTAAGTTGAAAAATGAAAACCAGTTGCACAAGAATAGTTACATTTTGTAAGGAGGAGGCCAAAGGAAAAAAAAATTACACTGCCTCTATAATTTTTAAAAGCACATTGTGTTAATAGTAATGGCTAGTATTCCATTTTTTGAGCTGTGTTTTGGTTGTATCCTAGTTCAGTCTGCTCCATACCTTTTCTCCCAGGAAAAAAAAAAAAAAAGAAAATTGAAGCCATTTGCACAAAGTGCAGTGTATCCTTTCTGCCCTTGGAAGAAGATAATTTCCCTTTCTGTCGTTGATCATCCTTCTTTAAAACAGACAAACATTAGGGTGGGAGTCACCTGCTCTGCTCTTTACTTTTCAGTGGGAGTAAAAAAACAAACACCTTTTAAGTTGCCTGTGAAATCAGATGTGCATGGAATTAGAGTATTTTTCCCTCTTCTAATCTTCAGATAGTGGCAGGCCAAACAAACCATGGTCTCAGATATTTATTTAATTTTGCACTTTGACTGAGAGAAGGTTCCCAGGCAAGCCAGTACCCCTGAGTTTTGTGTGAAAGTGATGCTCAACATGTATCAGATCCTCAGCTGATACAATTCTGTTTGAGTCTCTTTTAGTTCCTAGCAGTACAGCACTTCCAGGGATCACCTAGTATTTATTAATGTGATATTTCCTGGTGTGATTATATCCATACATCCTATAATTTAAGAACAGCAAATCCATTGCATAATAATCATTCCTAAACTGCCATTTCAAGCATTTATCATTTAAATTTTTTTCTCCAAAATTAATATCTCATGGTTGCTTTCACATTGGTTGGATGATGTATATAAGAATGAACACAGAAGAGAATCAATATAGCTATTAACTGACTTGCCCACAGGATATGATAAATGAGGGGCCAGTTTAAATTCAACTAAATTTTCCTTGATAGTATATCATCAGAAAAATCTTCATCTACCTATAGCATTTTTCATCAAGTGCAATTTTTTACTACTTATGAATGGCCTTTATTTTCAATTATAAGAATCCAAATAGTAGAATTTGTTATTCATTCACATTTAAGAAATATGAAATTTCTATTAATGTCACAAATTCAGATTATTAAATACATATTGATAAAATAAGATGAATGGGATGAGGAAGGGATTGGAAGTGTTTTACTTTAGTCTGATTTTTTTACAGAACGGGGATTCTGCTATCACAGAGTCAGCATCTGTTGGATCTCCTGCTGTAGTCTTTTCTAAATTCAATTGCTAATCTTCATTAATCTTCGTATTAAATAAAGATGGAGGGAGTCTCAAAGCTATACCTGAACCAGTGAATGTGAGAGGCAGTTGCATTTTTTCTGCATATTAGACAAGATTTTGCTATATACCAACTTTTCTCTTTTAGTTGTCTTGAGAAAGATACCTGTGGTGGGAGGCTTCAAGGAAAGTGGGAAAGGTTTTGTCTAGGACTTTGATTGGGATGACTGGCTGGGCCGGACCCTGAGACACTCAGCCTGAATCTAGTCAAACATAATTATGTTCAAGTTTCAAGCTGAGGAGAAAAGCTTAAATAGGAGCTTACCTAGGAAGCCTTCTTAGGCATGAGTGCTAATCAGTGTAATCTTGTTAACATTTCAGTCAATGCTTGTGGGAGATTTTGTTCATTTATTGCAATTTTTTTCCCCAGTTTTCCCTTCATCATTGAACATAAATTTCTTTATATTATATGTGTCATTTTTCTAAGACTAAATGCATTTTCGAAATCATAGCCATTTAGAAAAATAAAAAACATAAGGAAAACATCTCAGATTGAGTTTAATTATATTATTTCTAATGAAAAAGTGTTTCTGTTTTTAATTCTCACTATTTTGTAGCTAAGGTAAAAGTTCTAAAATGTTTAACAGTTTTAGAAGCTTTTCCTGAAGGGCATTTGAAATAGTCTTCACTTCAGGTGTGAAGTCTTTCTCACAGAGTTGTTTCATGCTTTGGTTTTGCTCAGTTTGAGCATTTATGTGCACTTACAGCTTACTTAGCCCCAGTATTAAGCTTTCAAGATTATATCACATATTCTTGGTCATTTTACAGTTGTAGAACAGCAACACAAATTTGGTAAAGTTTAATAAACAGTACAGCTTGAGTAATAGGAATGATGGGGTAAACTCAGTGGTTTCTTTTGGTTTAAAGTTTAAATTTTCTCTGTATTTTCCAAGACTTGTTTTCCTATTTGAAATATAAAATAATAACATTCTTTGTGGTTTTACTTTCTAACTAGTGTTCAATGTCAGATCAGTTTCTAGCAGGAAGTGTTATTTGATCCAGTGTGTTACTCTCTTTTTTTCATATCCAGCGCCTTCTGAAATTACAGTGCTTTTCCAGGAATCTTCTGTAGTCTGGCCTCCTAAGAGGAGATATGATTAATTGCCTTCAATACACTAAAAATGCTTTTCTTTCTCTAAAGTTCTTGCCCATTTGTATTGTTCTTCTTCTCCTTTTCCCATAATTTTCATACCTATATTCCCACCAAAACAAAGAAACTTGAAGCCAGTAAAAAAATATTAAATTTATTTTCATATTGTTCTGCTTTATGGTAGAAGTTTAGTGTACTAGTTGGAGTATACTTTTATATATACTTTTTAGATGTATCTTGGATATACCTAAAAATCTTTAGTATCATAATATGCTGAAGTTTCAAACTAGCAAACCCTTAGATGCAGTTGTTTAAATTCAGTAGTAGTAGTAATGGTGTATCACTGAGTTCTGAGCCACCTTACAACTTGTTTGTGATAGGTCTGGATCAATGGCTCTGTGATTATCAATGCCTCGACCTTCTGAAATTCTGTTATGTGGGATACTTAAACTCTGTTCCACCTATTTACATTTAAAGGCTCTTTGTAGAGAATGAAAGTTTTCCACTGGAGACCTAACAAAATGCTAAGCTTCCCCACTGACCAGACAGTAAAAATGTTGCTGAAGGACGTTTTCTTGGTCTAGTGTCACATCTGCAGTGCTCTGAGCCCATCTGCAGCACCCAGCAAGGGCTGGGGGCTGCTGGCCCTGCTGTCATTGGTGTCACAGCTGGGCCACCCCTGGGCTGAGGTGTCAGCCAGCACCAGAAAGGAATTCCACAGGCACCAGGGCATGCAGGAGCTTGGCAGGGCTGCTGATCGCCACCTCAGGGCTCAGGTCCTGTGCTCATTTTGGCCCCCCATGACAGCATGCTGCGCTCAGATTGAAGCCAGGGCGTCATCTTCCCTGCTGGAATTTCAGTGCTGGGTAGCAGTCATCCTAGCCCGTAGGGACAAAGCATCTATTTCTCATTTTATCCAGTTTGACATGTTTAAATTTGCTGAGGATCTATCTCTGCTAGAGGCGCTTGAGGGCCCCAGCAATATGGAACCAATCACGCTAGAAATACACGAGATGTATAATGTTGCTTCAGAAGTATTTTTTATATCCTGCCCAAAGCAGCTGCACCAACACATTAAATGAAGGTAGGACAAACAAACAGGGCTTGATAAAGAAATTTTTCTTTTTTTCAAGCTGTCACTCTTGCAGTGTTGTACTTTAGGTCAGCGATATTAAAGCTGTGACCCAGTCAACAGTTGGGAAACTTTCTACACGTAAATCTGACACAATGAATTCTTAGTCATCTGTCCTTCCATTTTCAGTTCATTACTGGTGATAAATTACTCCCTTATTATGAAGAAGCCTAATTTCCTGGTTTCTAGCAGTATGAAGGTTTTGGTTTTTCTTTTTAAGGGGGGTATAGCTGGTACAAAACACAAATATTTCCTTCCATTTGCTAAAAGTTGTTTTTCTATGTCAATGCATAAACTGAAGCTTCTGCTAAGGTTGTTTCTTTCTGTCTATTTATCTCAGAGATCTGGTAGGATTTTTGAGCATAGATGTGTAATTTGGTTAATCTTTATCATTTTGATAGTCTTATCCATCAACATTTTGATTGCTGCTTTTGTTATTTACACTGGCATTGTTCTCACCATATTTGTGTAGTTTAAAACTTATCCTTCAATGTTCATACTTGATTGCTTTGGGCTTTGTGCTTGCTTCCAGTTACAGCTCTAATTCTGGGATTCCTGTGGATCTATTGAAGGTCCCTTTTTTGTTTCAAAATCACTGCCTCTAGCAAATAATTCCTATGCTCAATGTACACAGTATTGCAAATTAATAATATTTAGAGAAATCTGTAGATCCTTGTTAACCCAAGTACCCCTTGCTGTGTTGTATGATTTCTTATCTGGTATTAATTTTGCAGAGTTGAATTCTGACAAGATAGAAGAGTTATTGATTTTTCTCCTCCTCAGCTATTTCATTTCATCATTGTTCTATTTTGTCTGGAGTTTAAGTTCATAAACCTGGAGTAATTTTTGACCTTGTGCTTTCTTTTGAGGCTGACATTAATCACACTGAGAAATGAGATTCCCAGCTGGAAGATGCTAAAGAACCATTAGGAACTATTACATTAACTGACCACTATTTTATCTTTCCCGGTTCAGGCTGAGAATTATTAAGTTGATTGGGACATATCTGTATGTTTCATTATGAGCTAGATAGTAATTGCTAATTCTTTATTTGTGGCTCTTTCTCCCACTTCCCTGAAGTATTCACAGCTGTGCTAACAGAACCCTGCATCCAGTCAATGGGAGCATTTTGCTGCTTTAACAAGAAAGGGCTTCAAGCCTAATATCAAATTTTCCAGGCAAATGCTTACATGCTCCATCATTTGTTTTCTTAAGGATATGATTTTTAACAGTGAGTAGTCAGCTCAGGTAAACAAAGCAAGCAGGAACACCTGTTGTACAGCTTCTTTCCAAGGCACAAACTCAAAAACCTTCTTTGTAAAATGCATTTCATTATGTTGCAAAAAGCAGAAGTTCTTCAGAAGAACTTTACAGACAGAATGCCTGTGATCAAATAACAAAAGGAAAAAACTTCCCTGAAGTCCTTACCTCCATTTATCATGACTAAAAGAAGACAATTTTTAAAAAATCTTTTGATTAAAAAAAATTTAAAAAATGTATTGTTGCAAGTGAGTTTCATTTAATACATTTGGAAGGTGAATAGGAAAGGAGATTCTGGACAGCTTGACTGACTACTATGTTGTATGGATATGTATATGTGGTTTGATGATGCTTGTAGCTTGCTGATGTAAATTCATCCTTGTAGAGAAGTACTGACTGACAGTGCACGTTTTTCAACCTAATGCCTTTTTACAAGTGTTAATATCTGTTTACATTGCAAGTCACCTTTTCACTTCACTTCAAAATCATCCCTGTACATTACGTACCAAATACCTTCCTGGTAGGCAACAATGATTTTAATTGTCGACTACAAGAGGGTTAAACCTTCATTTTTTTAAATCTTTGAATAGGCTATAGACTATAGGTACAGACTCCATAGGCTATAGAATACTTTTTCTTTGTACAGAAGACAAGGTAAATAGAATGTGATTGGCTTTAAGTATGGAAAGACAGGGACCTTTACAGCCTGTCCTGTCTGCTGGCTTCTTTGTCATAGCCAAAGATCTGGGATATGGGAGACAAAAAAGAAGGGAAAGAACAGCAGAACCACAACCAGACATATTCTCTATGAAATCCATGTGTTAAAGGTATCAGTAATCACAACGTGGCTGAAGTCACCGTTGGAAGGCAGAAAATGTGTTGGAAATTGCAAAATTGGTCAAAATGTAGCCCTTTTTAAAGGAGAGGGAGTAAAACCAAACCAGAATAGCTAGGAGTGTCTTCTGAAGGCAAATAGCCTGTGTTTCTTGTGATATCAGGGAGACTTTCTTGCTTAAATATCTGTGTTAATAGGCTGAGGTAATGGGCCAGTGTCTTGCCTTGCTGGACAGTGTATTAGTGCAAGAATGTATGTTCTTTCTTTAAGCAAGCATTGACATACATTGATTTAGCATTATTCTTCATGCTGAGCTCTGCAGATAGACTGGCAAAATGCAAATGACCCAGCTGTGTTGCAGATATATCTTTGACAACTCAGAGAATGACTTTGCATATTCAGAAACGCGAGGGAATGAGAAAGGACTTTCTCAGCTATTGGATTGTGTACATCCCCTTCAATATTCATTTTTATGGTAGTTTTAATTTCAAATCATGTCACTGCAAGGCTGCTGGTATGCTGAATTAGTTCCTGCGTTTTTCTTGTTTGTCTGTAATTGTCATTAATGAGGGAAATTCATCACCTTCCAAAAGTTCACCACTCAGCTGAAAAATATAAGGGATAATTAAGCATGGTGGGATTCTTGCTGAGCTCCAGCTCTACAGCAAAGAGGAAGGGAACCCAGTTCTCTGCTGCTATTCTGGGGGCAGATTCTTGTAAAGCAGCTGCATAATTCAGCCTCAAAACATCCTTGCAGAGCTGAAGCCGTGGAAGAGGAGCTCCAGGGGTTAATGCCTGAAGGACTGGGTGTAGACTCAGAGAGTTTAATTCAATAGTTAGGGGATTACTGCAAGAAGTCCAGTAGAATTGGAGGATTGCATGGGAAGCTTGCATAACCAGTTCTTCAGCTGTACATGGTATTAGTTGCTATTATTTAAATGTCTTGATAGTAGTTCCCACAGCAGTCAGAACTTTCTCAACAAACATGTAAGTTTACTTGGGAGAAAACAAAATAAGAGGTCTTCTAAGGGAGAGAACATTTCTGAAGCAAGTTAAAACTCATAGTTTGCAATAAAGAGAAAATACTGGTATGAAGAAATCTATGTCAAGTAGGTCTTATGCATATGCCATATTGAACATAATCAAGATGACTGGTGAGCACTTCAAAAAAGTCATTTATTCCTGCATTTTCTGAAGAAACATTGCTTGTTAGCTTGGAGTAGAAAATTCTGTTGTAAATCTTGTTCTCCCTCCCTAGAAAATGGCTTCTTGTCCTAATTAATCATAGTGCCTTGCACAGGCTACTGATGGGTCTCCTATCTATTCCTGCAACCAAAGCAGCTGGGGCCAGCACCTGTTAACTCACTTCCAGCACCATTTAATTAGCCTGAGTGGCTGTTACCTCCGGGTTTGTCTGGCAGGGAAAGAAATGGGAACAGATGACAAACAGGAGAGAGTGCTACAAGGGACAGCCCAAGAAGGGCAAGGAAAAGCCAGAAAAAGTCAAGGAGCAAGGGCAGGTAGAGAGCGGACAGTAGGCAGGTTTGGCAGCATCAAAGTCTTGCAGAGCAAGCTTGTGCTCACTGCCAAACTCCAAGTTTTGAGAAATTCAAGTGCTCAGTCAGAAATGTTTCTGTGTGATTGGATTCATACAGTGGCTGATCCCACATGTGACTTCAGCTTATGGTTCAGCTACTCAGTAAAATATATTTGCTGCATCTGTGTTGAAGTTACTCAGCACTTTTATTTATTACCTACTTCATAAATAAATAAATAAATTGCAAAGATAGAAGGTTATTTCGTGCTCATGAGTAGTAAAGTCCTCATTCATTTATTTTTGTTCTTAGTTAAGGGCTGTTATTGAATGAGTTGTGAAAATAAAGGGAAGGAAAGGTTTTTAAATAGCATCCTTACTGAGGTTTTGTCAGGATTTCAGCCATGCACTGTTCTTTGAAGAGAAGCAAAAAAGAGATACTCAAGCCATTAAATAAATGTTTTATTCTCCTTTGTTTTAGAAATATCAATTTCTAAGGGTTTTTTTTAAACTACAAAGTTCTCCTTTCTCATCAAAAGAATGTATTTTGAGTATAATGAATACCATTTCTGTACCTGTAAGGGTACATATTTTTTTAGACTACTTATTGAATTGCTAGAATACACTTGTACAAGCTATTAATAAAAAAAATCCTTGTGGATTTATCTACCATTTACTTGAGCCAAATCATCACATTAAGGACGTTATGGGAGAGCAAATTCTTGCCTTTTCCCCTTAACTTGAATCTTTCTTAACTTTTGAAATGAGGCAGCTGAGCAGTGTAAATTTTTAATGAAGAACTATTTATTACTTAGCTAATGAAAGTGTTCATAACTTGTAAAATTATCCAACTTAAACAAGTTAGCTGGCTGAATGTGCCAGTCTCTAGAAAGATGCTGCATTATGATGAAAAAGAATATTTCCTTTGAGCTATTATGAAATATTGGTAAGGATATTCATCAGATTAACAGGTTTCTGATACAGACCTGTGAGTGTTCACCAAGCTGTGATAGTCTAAAGGTGACCTAATTATTCCCAATTCTGCACATAGCCTGAAGATTTTCCTTTTTTGTTCCAGATCTGAGGAATAGGTCTACATCCTTCAAAGCTTTTCTGTAGATCTCAAAATAAACATATTCTATTAGATAGTACTTTCTCTGTACAAAATTTGCTTCTTGTGGATTTAATGATTTGACTTTGATCAATAGTTCTCCTTCAGGTGCTATCCTTAGTTATACTCTGAGAGCATAAACTGTTTTGTCATTGTGTACAAGCAAGTGAAGAAATAGGACTAAAGAATAAACAGGAATAAGGAAAGAAAAAATAGGAATAATGAATAAAGAATAAATATTCTTTAAGACATATTACAGTGCATTTCTACTGTAAATCCAAAGAAAACCTAGAATAAATCAAAGCACTGGGAAAAAAAACTTGGCTACTAATTTACTAATTTAGATCCTCGTCTTAGGTTTGATGCAGTCCCAGTTGGGCTTTTTTTTCTGATGTCTCTTCCTGAATTTGTCTAGATCACTAGAAATTAATCAATGGGAATTGATCCAATTTGTAGAACACAATTCTAATATTGATGGTAGTTTATATTCATTTGCTTCACCCTAATCTTTTATTAATGCTCATTTGCAAAATGCTGTTCATGCTGTTTCCTTCCAGTTTTGTACCCTCAAGCTGGTGATGATAATAAAATTTAGAGAAACACAACAAGAAATAATGAAGTTACAAATTTTGGAATTAAATATCGTAACAGTTACTATCTTTTGTAGTCAGATGTTTTTCAGTAGGTGACTTTAATTTCAGATAAGCAAAGACCAGTGTAGAAAGTCAGACACATGAAATTCTTACAGAAGTAAGAAGTTGTGTCTGTTTACATCTTTTCAATTTTTCTTTATGTATACCAGGAGGCTGGGTCAGGGCATCAATACTGATTCATCTGGGGATTTTTAAGGATGCATCATCAATAAAATGTGTCATCCAGATATATCTCCTGGTTCAAAAGAAGCAATAACTAATGGCATCAATTTCTCTTACCAGTGGGGAAAAAAATCACTGGTGACTTTTCTGTGAAGAGCAGAGATATGGTTAAAAATATGTTTAATATAATTTTTGAAGTTAGGATTGTAAAATGCATTTGAATATAAGTAGCTGTAAAAATAAGCATGTCTAGTTTGAGGTGTTCTCGGAGCCAAAAGAATGAATAGCAATAGTAAATATTTACTATTTGTATTTTCTAAAAATTTTGAAGAGCTAAAGATATGTAAATTAAAGCATGAAGGGTGTGAACATCCAATAAAATGGAATAACTTAGAGATTTCAGTAGGAATTTAATTGGAAAAGGCTCCTCACATTCATGTAAATCTTCTGTGCTCTCCAACTGCCATTAGCACCTAAAATTGTTCTGAACCTGTATGATTATGCAAAATCTTCCTTATGTATTGAAGGGGTCATGTGTGTTTGAGCTGACTAAGCCTGAAAAAAGCTGGAGCACTCAGTGCTGGTATATTTAACACTATCCTCTCAAATCCAAGTAGATTTTTTTTTTGTTTTGTTTTATGGGGGGGTTTGGGTTTTTTTGGTTTTTTTTTTTTTTTTGGGGGGGGGGGTTTGTGGGTTTTTTTTTGTTTTGTTTTGTGTTTTTGGTGGTTTTTTTATGTCTTGCCCAACTTAATGAATGGTGGCTCTGGAAATTTCCGTGGAAAGAGAGAATGAGGTTATTTCATTATGATGAGGGTGTTTCCCCTCTCAAATGAAGAGTATCTCAAGTGCTCCTGTAAAAGAAAAGTGTAGTAGCAATTGCTAAGGGGTGGTTTGATCCTTATTTTTTGTTACTCAAGGTTTCACTTTTCAACTTCCTCTTCCCAAATAAAGTCATTTGGAGCTATATTAAAAAGAAAAAAAAAAAAAGAAAAAAAAAAAAAAAAAGAAAAAAAAAAAAAAAAGGAGGGGAACTAATTTTGACTTCTTCCTGAAGTTTTGCATACTTATAGATAAAACTATTTTTTAGTTGAATTTTTTTTGGTGGGGAGGGGTGCTGTGCTGGTTTTTTTGGGCTTCTTTGGTTGTTTTTGTTGTTTTGATTTGGTTTTTCTACATAATGAATGAACCAATTACAGCCTAAGCATCTTTTTAAAGTTTAAGTTTTATTTCAGTGAAAACAGGTTCTTTTTTTTTTTTTTTTTTTTTTTTGAGCAGGTAAGAAAAAATGGAAACCCTGGTTTAAATATTTCTTGTATGATACAGAAATTCAACCAAAATGTCCAACCACATTGGAGAGTTTTTTTTATGGACGTCTCTCTCTGTCACTTCTGTGAAACCTCTTAAGGACTGATTATGACATTTCTTTGAGGGATTAGGCACCAGGGTCAGCCTCTGCTTTGACACAGACTGAACTGTAAATTCTTCATATGTCAGGTGAATTGTTTTCGGGTTTATAGTTCATTTGTGTCACATTTTCTGGCATTGTAACAAGTTCAAAAAGTGTAATGATGTAAAACTGTTTATTATGTTTAAAAGATCCAAGTTGAAAATTTCCTGATCCTACAGCATGGTAGTCATAAGAAATACATAATGTCTTAAAATTCAGGTCTTTTACTAGCCATTCAACAGAGTGCCTTCACAGCAGTCCTACAGTGAAATGTGTTATTTAAGTCAACACTACTTACCTCTGTTATTATAGAGACTCCCAAGCAAAGCTGGAACTTCTGACGGAGTTGAAATTAAATTCAGCCCAGCACAGAGGGCAACAGGCCAAACTGTAGCACTTATTGTTCAATTAAATGTGTAGAATTTATAATTAGTAAGTAATTTCCAGCCAGAAATTATAATTTAACATTAGTTGAATATAATTTTCAATATCAGGTGGAAAAGTAGGATTTCTCAAAGAATGAGAGAGTGAACAAGGTCTGTATAGCTTTAGATTGTAAATAACAAGTGCATTGTCACTAACAGATATCATGTAAGTATCAGTAGTGTCAAAAAGAGATTAATTCCCTCCTTCATTTACTTTTACTGAGTGATTGGAGCCAAGATTTGCAAGCCTGAATAGCTTCAAGTAGTTGTATCATGATTTTTACAGCTGCTGCTCTCCTAGCCTGTTGGCTTTCTTGAATTCACAGCATTTCTGAATTGGAGACTGATCCTATTAAAACTCCTAAGTGAGATTTGCTAGGGGCATTAGCATTAGTTGGTTGTGAGGTGCTATGAGGAGGATGGCCCAGTGCTTGGAATTCCATATCTGAGGGGCTATCTTGGTTAAAAAGTCCATTTTGTTGTGCAATTGTATTTTGACCAAACATTGCAGTGACACACGACACTTCCAGTAGCTTTCAGTGCATCTTTTTCCCCCTCAGTTGTCACCCTGATTTCTTAGGATTTTCTAAAGCCTTCTGAATTTACATTCTTGTAGAGAACTTTCTCACTCAACTTTCTGTAAACAACCTATTGTTTTGCATTCTTTCATAGAGGTGGAGAAATTTTATGTACTGGTAGTTTGTCCAGTGTCGTTGGAGAGGTGGCACGTTCACCTTCCCATCCACTGGCACCTTTTGAGAACTATAAAAGATTGGAGTCAGAAAAAATAAATTAGTCTCTTCATGGTGACCAAAGCTGTGGTGCGTCGTTTTTCCTTGTGTCCTCTGGTGACACTCAGTCATTTTGAGCAGTGTGTGGTTAAATCTCCTAGAGCACAATCAGTCTCTCAGAATGATGATCAGCAGGTTCACTGGTTAAATTTGGTCTGGGCTCCCTGTAGTCGATTATAAACCTTTACACTAAAAAAGGTAGGTACAGCCTCTGCCACTTAAATTACTAAAAAGGCCCGTCCTTCTGTCCTTTACTGCAGTAATTTAAAACTTTGACCCAATCAACCCCTGAATGCAAATGAGTGAGCAATCTGGAGAAACAGAGTGTTGATCCAGTCAATCTGCAGCCATTTTCAGAGCAGATTTTAAAGATGTACGTGACATTGGCCATTAGTGAGCCAGCAAAGATGAATGGGCCAATAAACGAACATATTTCACTTCTTTCATCTGCCAAGATGAAACATCATCTTGGTGTTCGGCTGCTTTTTGTTGTTTGGTCTTTTATTTTCTTAATTTGCACGACAGTATTTTGAAAGGCGTGCTATCAATCCTTTAATTGACTTTTCTAAGGGAATATTTTTTTTCCAATAAGTCCCCTTGAGTGGATTGGTCTTGAGAATTTTGGTTTTCTTAATATTTTTCCTTTGTAACTCATTAAAAAGATTCTGATTTTTAAAGATATTGTCTCTAAGATTGTTTAGAAAACAAATGGAAAAATGAATGTTTGGCATATCATTTTAAAAATGAGAGTGACCGAGCTAGTAAAATTCAGCATACAGAAAAAAAAATCCACTTTTTTTTTTTTAGTTTTGTTTTATATTCAGTTGCTTTACGTGTTTTGTGAAAGTTCAGAGTAATTTTTAGCAGTGTGGATTTTGTTGAAAATGAACAGTTATTTTCAATCATTATAGAGGTCCAGAATATGTCTGAGAGAGCAAAATGTCTTTGAAATAATTAATAAATTATCTGACACCTGTCAACAGAGAAAAAAGGAAAAAAGCGTATTGTTGAGGTACTGTTATTTTTGCAAAGTCATTTGCTTCTTGAAGTTTTCTTCTGAACAAAATACTAATGTTTCTTTTTAGGTATTATCTGTTGAACAGTGCACTATCAAAAGTAAACTAAAATAGGATTTAAGTTTAATAAACAGTTTTACATTGAGACTAAAAAGGTGCAGTGATATGGTCGACAAATTCCTTTGGGTTGTGCTGTTTTGTTTTCAGAGTAACTAGGATTTTATTCTCTTTTTTGTTTCGAATTATTTAGTTCATCATTATGAGTTATATTCACGGTGCTTTGTGGTGTTTTGATCAGCAATTCATCCCGGGGTCTTAAAACATGTGTTCATGTGTTTAGCTGAGCAGCTGCCTTCCCTTTTTTTTCTTTTTCCAATGTGACACGAAAACGGAGTGATTCCTCGCAGGGATCTTGTAGCGGAAAGCGCATCTCACTCGGTGATGCTGAGCTGTTCCTTTCCGTGCAGGGCTGAGCCCCTTTCCCTGCCCCATCTCCCAGCCCCTCCGTGCTCGCCAAGCCCCAGCCGCCCCCCGCCTCCTCCCCACAAAGAGGTGAAGTCCCCTGGGTCTGTAATTGCCAGGAGATGAAGCGATGATGGGGAGTGATCACAGTCAATAGCTTTGATTAACAATAAGGTGGGAAATTAGCGATGCTAGCATTCAGCTCCCCTGCCTTGCCCTTCCCATATGCTCCCCGCAGCCTGCGCTGGCTGGTTAGCAGGGTGGCCACTGTGCCTGGCGGGCTGCAGAGCGACACTGGCAGTGGGCAGAGGGGACAAGTGGGGACAGCTTTTTGGGGAGGCTGGACAATGCTCCCGGCCGTGTCTCTCCGGGCTCCGCCATGCAGACGGGGGAAGGACGAGGTGTGCGGTGCACTGGCACTGTGGCTCTTGCTGTCATGTGTGGATTTAATTGTGTCTGGACGTGTTGTGATCAAAATGGCAACTACTGTTACTCCTGTGACCCCATCAGCAGCTCTGGTGTTGTTTCCGACAGACTCCGAAGACCTAGAGAGGGGGAACGACAGCGGGACACCACTCCCCACCTCTGATAACGGCGACAATTCGCTGGGCTACACAGGTAGAGTGCACCTTTCCAAAATATTCCTGACTGCCTCCTTCTGACACTTTCCACCCCATCTGCCATTGCCACCTGTACACGTTCCTTTAATCATCTTTGCTAGCTGGCTCTCTTTCGCCATCACCTTCGGAAGTTCAACATTGTTAGTACTGTTGGGAAGTATTATTGTGTCTTTTAACTAACCAAGATGACTGTCCTTGTGTGTATGTTAGTACATGTCAATGATTTAAATGTTTAAATTTGCTTTGTTGAGACAATGCACTCATTATTTTCCTTTGAACTGTATATATTAGTGCATGAGGCAATGTATCATCTCAAAGAAATTTTTCCAAAGACCAAGGGGATTTTTCCACATGTTTATTTGGGGAATTTTTTTGCTTTGTTTCTGTTATAAACAAAAGTAAAATATGTTGCAGCAGTGAAGAAAACCTAAATGAGACTAAATTGTGATTGGAGAGGAGTGTGTTTCACTGACTTCTGCTTTGCATAAACTACAGAAATGTGTCTCTAGGCCAAATAAGAAAAGCCACAGAATAAGCAGCACCATACAGCAGTGATCTCTGAGGAACTCAATCCTGTAACTCCTCTGCAGCCTGAAATGTTACCCAGCTCCAGGAGTCACTGACCACAGCCCAGTCCCAGCTGCAGTCATGGGTTTTCATGAACAACTGGTGGTCCAGTGTGACTCAGATATTCCTAAGACAGTCTTGCAGGGTACAAGAGGATAGGCAGGTATAGAAGAGAGAGAGAGAGAGAGAGAGCAATTTCTTGTCTATTCATAAAACTTCAGGTCCTGTTATATGCCACTTACAGTGATTGCAGCTTTCATCACCTGCCCCTCACAATCATCTCTGCATGTGTTTTAAAACCTTGATACATAATTTTATTTCAGTTTGAAATATTTTTTTTTTCCTAAAAAGCTAAAAAAAAAGTAAAGCAATACAAATTTTCCCTCAGTCAAGATAGATGCCTTTTTAGGAAAACATCACATGAATCCTGCTGCACGTGGATTATTTAGACTTTTCTACATTTTGAATATTCCTATTAATTTTGTTCCAAATTCTTCCCCTTGCATGGTCCAGGTTTGTCACATGTTCATTTCTGATGCATATGGGATCATCATATTGACAAAATATAGCTTTAAAAATGTTTTTTTTTCCCTTACTTTAAGTTAGACTTTTGCTTTCAGAGAACAGGGATGGGAGTCATGATCTCTGGTTCTTGTATTTAAACAGCCACTAATTTACTTGGAACAGCAAGTCAGAAGCTTTTAATAATAAATTGGCTTGGTTTTACCTGGAGACGAGCAGCCAGTTCCTCTCCAGCCTCCTCACCCGTCCTGGGTCTGGGGCTGGTGTTCTAGGGGCAGACTCCTGCCCCTGACAGCCTCACACCTGTCCACGAGGCAGGTGAGAGGCCCTGTATTCACCCCAAAAACCTCCTTATGCACAAGAGCAACAGGGTGAGAATTTAGAAGGAGATCCCATCACTTTTTCTACTGGAAAGGGGCTGGAGGCTTGAGGCAGGCCCTCCCATGGCAAGTGCACTGGGAGGGTGATGGCAGGCAAAGGGTGCAAGGGCTGCAGGCACTGCTGCTCCAGTATTTAAGGCAAATAAGGCAGTGTTCAAGACAATACCTCCACTGTGAGCCTGGGGGCTTGGGACAGTGTCCCAGACAGAACACGGACCCTTCTGTATCTGTCTACCCCTGAGGATCCTTGTCCTGTGCTGAGGTGCACACGAGCAGCTGGGCACTGCATCCCTGCATCCCAGGAAAGGCGCTGCGGGGCGTTGCAGCTGTTTAACCTGCCTCTGCGGGACTAATGGGGTCACTTGAGAGCACTGACAAAGTCAACCCTGCCCTAGTAGCTCCCCAGAGGCTCCACTTCTTAACTCTAGGCCATATTTTAATAGGTGTTTTCCAAGTAGGCACAAAAGTCAAGACTGAGTTAGAGGCAAACACAAGCTGAACAAAAATTAACACCTAGAAGATGACTGGTCTTGTTTAATTGGATATTTTGTGCCTCTATTTGAATGAGCACCAAGTGAAGGAAAGACCGAGCTTTTCGCATTTAAAGATTTAATGAGCCAGTATTTTTTCTCCACTGTGTAATAGTAATCAGTAGCACTGTGTGTATACCTTGGTTTATATGGAAAAGCCCTGAGGTATTTATTAAAATTAGTCCAACAGGTTTCTCTAGTAACCAGTAAGAGTTTAAAAAATAATATTCATTGGAATGCAACCTTCTAGGTAAAGTTGCCTTTTTTTTCCCCTCCTAATTGTGGGTTCATTCATATGGGCCTAATATGGAATTCATGGATTTTACAGAAGTAGTCTTAGATCATTTTTGTTCTCCTTACCTTTAGAATTCTATTCTCCAAAAGGAAAACCATTCCAGAAGCTTGTTTGTACTGAAAATTCTCTGACTTTTTTCTAAAATAACTTGGATTAAGTCCAGGATGCCTGGACCCAGGGGTGAAGTAAAGAGCAATTTATCAGTCATGTATCTATCTTCAGGTGGTGCCTGAATGGACAAAACCCATGCAAGTCGATAACTGCTGTCATACCATAGGATCGTACTTTTTTGCTCATACTGAGAGCACTGACACATCTGCAGGGCACATCTTCCTCCCACTCCATATAAGTTTAGATGCAAGCTATAGAAACAAAGCATTTGCATGTATGGGAACTTTCAGGACTAAAGATTATAAATTTTTCCTACATCTTTTTCTTTCCCTAAATGTTTTTCATGGTGAATATATGCAGCTATTTCATACTGGTTTTAAGTGAATGTACACAACTCTTAGGGAGGGTTGCACTGTGTTCTCCTATAGCCCCTTTTCACTATTATTTATTCTCCTAAATCTGGAGATTTTTTTCCTATCCACTTAGGTTTTGCTGTCTCCACTATGGATGTGAGCACTTGAGAAATAAGCTCATGCCAAAAAGTAAACACATCTATTTCAAGGGGGCAAGAGGAGATAATAACCCAAAATGTTTCAGATAAATTTGAAGTTGTTAATACATTTCAATATTATTACAACAAGGAAATAATGAACTTCTATTTGATTTCTCATTATTCTTAGTATGTTATAGGGCTGAACTCTAGATTTTTTTTTCTCATTACGATAAAGTGACATCCACTAGGTAGTGCACTTTCTCTAGATCATCAGGGTTTTATAATCAAAACAATTATTAATAGTTATTAACTGTAGACACAACTGCAGAAGCTTTATATGCATCTATATTAAAGATAATAACTTTCAAAAAGCATCTATAATGTGGTAGGGGCTGAATAAACCACAGAATCAACAAAAGAAGTTCAGCCACTGAGGATTTTTCCATACACATGACACTGGTAGTAGACCAGAGTTCATAAGAAGGGTTTTTTCTTGCATATTTCATACCAGAGAAATACTAAAGAATAAAAAATACCTCCAAAAGCTGATGTCACCCCATAGGCAGCATAGACGCTAGGTGTAGCTGGATTGATTCAGCAAAAAATTCGGGGTTAAAAAAGTAAAGAACTTTTAACTGTAACTCTGTCAGGGTAAAGAAATGAGGCTGGAAGATTACCTTGTCTGCATCTTCACAAAAGATCAGTTCTACAGTGACAAGGCCAGATTGGTAAATAATTCCATTGTTAAGATGTGTAACAGCAAAAATCTAAATAGCTGTTCAAACAATATGCATAAAGAACAGGCCAAATAACAGTGAGATTCAATAGGGTAAAAGAATATGAGTTAGATACTTTGTGTTATATTGAATTTGTCTTAAGGAAGACACCCAAAGTAGGTTTCTGAAATGCTGCATGAGCACCCTTGTTTCTCTTTCTACAGACTTTAAGGGGACTTCATATGACTAGCAATCATGTAGATACTTAAAAATGATTGCAAGAAATTTCACATCCCCATCAACTTGGATCTAAGTTCAGAGAGTGATAGGAGTCACTCCCGGTGATAGGAGTGAAAGAATAGAATGAAATTTAATTTGATCACCAAAGAAAGACAGGGGAATGGAAGATGCAAGTAGGAATTCAGTTCTTTGTCAGGTTTCAGCTGTGGAGATGTCAGACCAAGCTATTGTTTAAACAGTTATTTTTGAGAGGAAAGAAACCCTGAAGTTACCCATCATTGTGGGGTTTTTTTTGTTTTGTTTTGGTTTGGTTTTTTTTAGTAACTTAAATCCTGGAGAAAAGAATGGGAACAAACAGAAAAGAAAAGGAAGCAAGGAAAAAGATCTAGCACTGTATAGCTGAGGAAGTATATGGAAATCATCTGAATAAGATACTGGAGGAACTCAGAGGATGGAGAATTTAGAAAAAAAAGAAGTCAGAGAAGGAAATGCCGTTAAAAACATCAGCGTTTCCAAGAGAAGGGCTTGTATTTAGTCACTAAATGGAGCAGATGATGTGTTGAGTGATGTCTCGTAGTCCTGGAGAAGTTTTGAGCCACAACTCTGCAGCAGGGAGTAGGGGAACCTGAAGAGCATAGGGTAAAACCATCTTGACTAAAGCTACTAAACATATGTCTTTGTTTAATATTTACTGTTAGAGCAGATTTTCAAGAAAAGACTGAAGTAATTAATATTTCCACATCAGATATCACATGTGGCATGCCAGCCTAAATAGTAAAGAAAATGTTTCCTCTTGGCTCCTCTTGGCTTCTTTTTTCCTCCCCCAAAATTGTGCAAAGGCCGTAGGTGTCAAGTATGAACCTCAGTTATTTTCCACATAATCAATGGCTGCAGAGTAATCTCTGAGATTGCATTGTGCTGTGCTATTGAAGTGTATGCAAGCAGGATATCCCAGGAAGTAGCACATTTCCTGTTAAATCAACTGTGACATAAATATTGGGGATCATTTAACAGATCACAGAGTATCGCTTGTGTTACAGAGACCAAAAGGATGGCTTGTTAAATTAACACTATATAGCCAAACATTTGCATGCAAGGATCACCACTCCTCATTAAGTAGAGTCATAACTTTTTAAAGTGATATTTTCAAAAACTTTTGTATTCCTAGTTTTCTCAGACAACTCTTCCAGTATGCAAAGAAATCCTGTGGTTCCCAACTGAGACCTGAAATTAGTCTTCAGTTTGTTTCCCCCCTGATTTTAATCCTGAAAGTATTGTGGTGGTGTTCTTTTGTATAACAAAAGACTCCTTCCTTCTCACATTGCCTTTCTTCTTTACTACTATGTTGTTATGTCATCAGGAGAATTGTTCTTAGTGGATCACTGCTTGTCCCATGTGAAATAGGACAGATTGGCCTTGGAGAGCATTTTAAGGGAAATCTATCTTCATTCCATGGCCATGTCTGAAACATTTTTTCCTCTAGTCCAGTTATTTTGCATAGGTTATGCTATGTATTAGAGGGTGCTTGTTTTGAAAAGTGATAGTTCAGAAAACATGTTCAAAAAAATATTTCTTTTACATCAAAGGTGGAAATCTACACTAATACCTTGTGAAAAATGGGAGCATGTTTCACTTTATTTAAGATGAGTAGATGTAGTAAATGTACATACAGATTTTGTGGCCGAGACAAAGATGGGAGAAGAGAAAAAGCTGTGATATGCAACAGGAAGAGAAATAAAAATTTTGGAAATAAATATTTACTATTTGATATTCCATCTAAATCATCATATTTTGTCTAAGTTGGAAAGAAAGACCAATATTGGGGTAAAAAAACCACATGGCAAAAGCAGTTTGGCTAATGGGTTGCAAAAAGTGACGGATGAAGGTGTAGGCTGCAGGGTGTGGATATTTTTGATTTGGAAGTGGCTGCAATTTCAGATGGGAAGCAGGTAGCTAGAAATGTCTGAACAAAACAAAAATCTTATTTCCATGCAAGAATTCCAAGTGAGCTATGGGCACATCTCATATTGCACTGCGTTCATGGTGGCAACCGCCTGGAGAGAAAAACAAACACGTTTGCACTGCAGAACCAACAGACATCTGACAGGGCTGAATGAACCACTGGATCAGATAGCAACAACATTAAATTTTTTGTAGTTACAGTATCCTTACTGCTAGTGGTAATACAAAGTAGACTTCATCTGGGCATTTACATCTCAGGATATGTACAAAGCTTGCAATTAAAACCCTTTCCCCAGTCTTTCTTTTTTTTTAAAACTTTCTAACTGAGCAAGTGGGCTTTTGAGTCACTCAGAGAATGAACATAAAGCCCCATGATACCAATTTTCCAATTTTCCAAAGTTACTTCTTAGAGTACATCTGCACTCTAAATCCAGGAACAGATGGGTACTGTTATGCCTATTAAAAAAAAAAAAAAAAAAGAGGAAAAAAAGTCCTCTGCTCTTGTCTATCAGCAAAGCTCTCTGCTCCTCATGTCAATCTAAACTATCAGAAAAGTCCTTAGAGTTTTATCTTTCTCTTTGCAGGCAGTCTTCTGACACAGATACTGAGGATTTGCTTTTAATATGTATTAAAATATAGACGTAAATATAACACCAATCAACGGGATTGCCTGTCAATGAGAGCAGGCAACACTGATATTAAAGCAATAATGATTTAATCAAAACTCATATTAGCAATATTGGAGCACAAGGAGTCCCACTTACATAAATCTTGCACTGCCAATTTTTATGAAAAAGTTAATAGAAAATCTTCTTCTCCAAATATTGTGTTATACTTCAAGGCAGAGTTTTTATTAAAACAGAAAGCATGGCAATGTCCCATGTTTCTCAATCAGTGAGAGCCAGAATATTGTGTGAAGAATTTGTCTTATACTGACATTAGCAGCAGTAAATCCCTCTTTATGGTTGAGGTGCTAGGAATTTTTCTAAACAACCATATCTCACGAGGATGAATTTGAGCTTAAGAAGGTACAGGAAAGAGCTATTAAAATAGTTAGGGAATAAAAAGTTCATTTTGATGGAGGCTTTAATGAAAGGGAGGTATGACTGACTGCATTTGTTGCCAGCCTTGTGATTTCAGAGAAAAAATAAAAAAAAGCAGCACATTGCTTATTCAACTTGGAGAAATACAGTCATTGCTAAATAGCCTATCTTTAAACAGTACTCAAATTCTGGGCTTTTATAATAGGGGATTCTAAGCTTTTATTCATGTTTCTCCTTGAGAAAAGATGAAGCAATTAAAAAATGGGCTTTAGTAAATTTAAGATAGAAATTTAGGGCGTGATGTAGGAGCAGATTTTAGACCACTTCTCAGCCAGGAGTTTGAAATCTCCTTTCCAAATATTTAAATTTGTGATAGGCTATGAGAGGCTGTGCATGCTCCATTTGATTCCCCAGGATGAGCATTTTAATCTTGAGTTCATGTTCCTAATTAATTATAAGACAAGTAAAATCAAAATAAAATGCATTCACAGCATATTATAGTTTCTCTTTTCCATTTGGGCTGTCACAGACAGGAACCCCTGGAGTTGATGAGAGGCTTTCTGCTGAGGGCCTCCTTGTAAGAGCAAAGACAGAGCAAATTACCCTCAGACACTGCTGTCATTTCAGCAAATTAAGTATGCAAAGCAATTTGTGAAGATGTTCTGAAGTGCAAATTTCTGCCACTAGGTCAAAAGAATATGAATTATCACAGGATGAGCAAGGTAAGAGGACATCATTCCCCATCTTCATCAGGGTGTTAGACAAGTTAGTCTTTGATTTTAGCCAGGCAAATTGTTTTATTTAAAATAGCAGGAAGTTAGTAATGCAGATGATTACACTAAATGCATAGAAGTGAAAAGCCCTGCATAGATGAGAATATTAATTTATTGCATATTGTATTTTTGAGTAGTACAGGAAAAGAAAAACATTGGAATTTATTTTCTGTAATTTAGATATTACCATTGTTGGCTATTTATCATATTAACTACCATACAGGATCATGGATGTGCAGGCTAATTCAGGTGGGAAGCAATGATTGGAGGTCTCAAGTCCAACATGCTAAACAAAGCAGAGTCAAGTATGAGTCAGACCAGTCTGGTCAGGGCTTCACCCAGTTAAGTCCTGAAAACTGCCAAGGACAGAGCTCTTTGGGCAGCCTACTCCACTGGCTGCCTGTGCTCATAGGGAAAAAAAAAAAATCTCCTGTTCAGTCTCAACCTCTCTTGCTTTGACTTTTCCTGTTGTCCCTCTCCCTGCCACAGACCACCGTGAGGAGCACGTCTCCCTGTGCCCAGTGACCCCCTGTCAGCGGGCAGGGAGGCTGTACTGTGGTTCTTAGTCTCCCTGTGGTTGCCTCTTCCCCAGGCTGAACAAGCCCTGGTTTCTCAGCCCCCCAGGCAAGTGCTCCAGCCCTGAGCATCCTGCTTGGCCCTCTGTTGAGCTCAGCCCAGTTTGTCAATGACTTTACTGGGAGGCCAGTAAAGGCTGAACTTGCTCTGGCCCAGAGCCTCAGTGCCTGCCTAGCAGAGCTGCTTCCCAGCCTGGATGGCTGCAAGGGGTTCTTCCTGCCTTCCTTTCCACAGCAGGACTTTGCATCTGTCCTTGTTAATTGTCATTAGGTTCCTGTTGGGAACCTCCAGCCTGGCTCCCTGCAGGTGGTAGCCCTGCTGTTGGACATGTGGGCTGGTTCCCCCAGCTTGGTTTTGCCTGTCAGCATGAGGAAAGTGCCTTCACTGCCCTGGTGGCTGATAAGGACCTTAAGCAGGCCAGGTCCCAGGACAGACATGGAGGTCCCTCTTTTGTTACAGTTCTCTGGGTAGACTGCAGCCCATCCACCACTAACTTTTGAGGTGGTGCATCATCACGTTTTTGCTCATCTGGTGGTTCACCCATCCAGGCCATAACATCCCTGCTTGGATACAAGAATTTTGGGGGAGATGGTGTTGAACCCAATACATGGGAGTCCAAAAACACAAATAGGCTATCGATTTAGGATTTACCAACAGAACTGATCTCCCCTGTTTGCACTGGTTTTAAACTGCAGCTCTTGTCCCAGAGCGAATACATGAACATCTCTCGGAAGATCCACAGTTTGTGTGTGTGTATGTGATTCTTAAACCCTAACAAGTTGAACCATCACCTACTAGTGTTAAAACAGTGTAGGGAGCTTTTTAGAAGGAACTGTATTGATTTTCAGCGACCCTTGTATGAGGAGGGAGATGTTCTCTGTGGAACAATGTACTGGAGAACATATTATATATAGGGCTTTTGTCTAAAACTTCTTAAAAGGCAGTGAAAAAACTAGTACTAAAACCCACTGCTGCTGTCTTTATTGCAGAAAATACCAAATTTTTTTTCACTCCTAAATATAAGCAGAACCCTGTTGTTTTTTAACTGTGAGTACTTTGAAACAATATCTTCCAAACCACTAGCTTTTTTATTTGAATCTCTGCCTCTGCTTAGACTCTTCCTTTTCTTCCCATCAGATGGTCCTTGTGAGGTAATAAGAACCAGTTGCTTTATTCTCCTTCCCTTTTCTTTAATTTTCTTTCCTTAATTTCATGGTTTGTTTCTGAATAACCACCAGGAAAAGAAGGAATAGAGTAACCAGCCCACTTATACATTCATAACTTAATCACTCAAAAAACACTGGAGAACCATTTTTCTGTTTTTTTTTTTTTTGTCTAATCTTTTGCAGAACAAATTTCTTTGTCTTGTTTCTGGAGTAGTGCAAAACCAAATATAAAATTTTTCTTTTTCTGTTAGGAGTAAGTACTTCCCAAGGGAGACCAAATCACTTTTCAGTAGATTTAAGGTTTTGATAGCAAAGTATAATTTCTTCCATTTCAGCAAGGTAGTTTACTTGTGCTCTGGTGTGTAATGAGGCCTTTCATTGTTTCATATGTAGATTACTTTATTTTTTGATTAAAAAAAAGTGGATATTATTGCAGCCTTTCCATCAATGGCAATTATAAGCTTTGACAGGAAGCTCAAGATAAAGGAAAAAGAAGGTAAAAGGAACTTATTGATCAACTGATTACAAAGTTAGTGTTCTGGATTTTTTCCAAAACCTCAAAAGGCACATTTAGCATAAAAGTCTGGTGGGAAGGAAGATGCTTGTTTCCCTTGGGAAAACTACTGAGCAGTGCACAAGTATTGCAGAGAGTTTATAGACCATGTTTAATTGACAGTAAGTACATCACAGGAGGCTGAAAATGCCTTTAGGGTTATTTTTCCTTCACAATTCCAGCTGTTTAATGACAACATCCAGACCATTATCAGATGGATCAAATAGGAAACTTATCTGTGAAATATACTATAGAAATCTGTGAGAATACTGTGAACACTGTTGTGCAATAGGCACTCAAATGATTTTCAGTTCTGGAGCACAGAGCATCACCCACAAGTTAACTGGATTTTCATGCAAAATTTAGATTCATGCATGTGAGTACTTCTATTTCTGTCATCATTAAGAATTAATAAAATTATATCCAGAACATGATCAAAAAAACAGTTATTATGCAACAAGTAATTAAATAAACCCTCTGTACAAAACAAATGAAATTTTAAAAGAGAGCAGATATAGACATCACACTCAGCATTTGATACACACACATGTATTTGGAGGGCTTTGCAAGAGCTGAAGAATTGGAGGAAAAAATAAAAATATCAGTAACCACAATGTTTTGATTTTTCACTTTTTCATGTGAGCATGGCTGACCCCTGGCAGAGGCTTCCCTGAGAGGATGTGGAATCTCCATCCTTGGAGATAATCATCAGCCATCTGGGCAAGGTCCTGGGCACCCAACTATAGGTGGCCCTGCTTGAGAACAGGAATTGGACAAGATCAACTCTGTAGGTCCTTACCAAGCTCAAGCAGTCTGTGATCATATCATGTAAAAACTTACACAAAAATAAAGCTTTGTAGATCTTAAACTATCTGAAGATAAATATTTTCTTGGCCAAAAATGTTCCTTGAGAAACTAAAACTTATGTGAGGAACAGCAAGATTGTTTGTCTGCCCACAAAGTCCAGAATACAGAGACATTTTCTTTCCAGACAAAGATGGAAAAGATCACCAAGATTAGGAGCTCTTTGCTCTTTCTTCCAGAAGCGCAAGCAAGAGTTATAGAGTCCTATCATTGAGAAGGATGTGCTTTTGCCAGGCTAGTGTGTTAGAATATGCCTCTATAGTTGATGTGCTTTATAAACTAATTAATTGATATATAAATTCAATATGTTGGTTATAGGCTTATCCACCTGTATACACCTATATGTTTCAGGATAGCTTGTCTCTGTGTTTCTGTGCTTACCTACATGCTGAATATCGATCCAAACCAAGGCAGCTACAAATATCAAGAGAGTAGGGTCTCAGAGGACAACAGAATGGAGAGGATAAATGATTTATTTCTATTTTACACCCACGTGACTGTAAATATAATACCTAAAAAGAATATACCTGTTGAGATCTCCTTCTTACCTGGGTCTGTAAAAGTTCTCTGAAGAGTGAATGGATCTAGTTTTCAAATCTGAACAATTAATTCTTTTGTAATACCCATATGGCATCTTTATGAATTTTCTACTTTTTTTTTGTTTGGAAATGCCCTTGTATTAAGATTAAGGTCTTTTTGTAGCTACTGATGCTCTTAAAATCTGCTGTCCAGAAGTTGAACTGAGATAAAGAAAAAGCGTCACGACTCAGTTATTTTGGCAGGCTGATCAAAGCGGGATGGCTGTATTTAGGCAGACAAGTGTATCAAAGGGATGCAGTTTGAAAAGGCTAAGTTAGCATTCCCAAAACTGTGTCCCTGTTATATGCTCTGCAGTGCTGCTGGCAGAGCACACAGCACCAGGAAGTGTTGTGCATCTCTCAGGACACATCTTGACCCGAATACAGTGAGAAATTATGATTCACAACAATCTCTTGCTGCTTATATTAATTTCCCTCTAGCCATAACACATCTGTTCATGGTAAGATTGATCCAATGCCCACCCAACTACAGTTGAATTATTTCAGCAAGAAGTGGATTCAGTAAATACTATCCATGAGAAGATTACTTTAAAAAAATTACTCAAAACTGCCTTAAGAGAATGAGTCCAGCTAGAACAACACAGGGCCCTAAGTCCTCCAGCACCTTCTCAAATGTAGTTTCCTTCTTTTTTTTTACCATGATAATGGAAAGTCCTGTCCTGTGAGGTATGAAGCATTTCTTAATTAGAGTTTTTCGTTTGCTTATTTATTGGTTATTTCCAGTAGGGATAAAGAACATTCAGGTCTGTATTAGAGCAGCCAAATAGTCAGGACAAGAACTTGGATTATACCCAGCCTCTTGTAAAATAACCTGTAGTTTAGAATAAAGTGAAATATTCCATATAAGCGGAATCTTATATTTATTTTCATATTACACAGAAATCAGTGAGTGAAGCACTGCAAATACCCACTGGCCACTTGCCTCTTCTACTGTAATGGAGCAGCAGTGGAGATTGAATGATTTGTGATCTCCTTGCTCCTTACAAATTATTTAGTCAGCATTTCCTTCTGAGTCAGTGAGTTTGTCTTAGTGCCACTACAAGGATAGAAGGAAATTGAGAGTCTGGAGGTGAAACTGTAGAGGACTGGAACAGTTTGGATGTTTTCCATACTAATTTTGTATTCCATAGAAGTGAAATTAGAGAAACTATTAAGACTCATGGCATGACAAATATGGTATGCAGTCACCTGATTTACAGGTTTCATTATATATGTTTTCAGAACACATTGGTCTATAACAAACAGGAGTTGTGGATGCCCCATCCCTGGAAGTGTTCAAGGCCAGGCTGGATGGGGTTTTTGAGCAACCTGGCCTAGTGGAAGGTGTCCCTACCCATATCAGGGGATTGGAAATTTATGATTATGATCTTTAAGATGCCTTCAAACCCAAACCCTTCTATGACTATTTGTTTTTATAAGTCAAACTGATACACTAGCCATAACTTGACTTGAATTTTTTGTAACATTCACTGGCATTAATCAAAACAAAGCCCAGAGGGACTTCTTTTTTATTTAGCTAGAGATGACTACTTCTTTCCAACATACATAAAACCTACCAAAATTCAAATACCTTCATAGTATTTGAATATATTTTGTTTCCAACAGAGTTAAATAACAATTGCATTTGAAAAAAATGCTGTCAATTACTATTCTCATGTCCTTTCTTTGCACCATTATTAAGAACATCTAACTCAGCTTTGTCTACATGATATTTTGTATTTATAAATGCCATTTTTTAAGCAAGAGAGTAAAATAGGAAATTTATCTCATAAGGTATGTTAAAAGCTCCCAAAGTTGCACTCGATGGTTGTTGTTTCCATTTGGAGAGACACCCATGGTGTGAGTTTCCGTATAAATGGTTTCTTGTCTTTTCAAGCTCTAAATAGCTTAAGGCTCACTAATTATACTGGTGCTGGGACTACCTTAACAACAGCAAGCAACAGAACATATTTTAGATGGTCAGCATAGAAGAACTAGGTCAGGGACCTCCAGGGATTTCATCAAAAGGTTAGCAAACCTAGCAGCACACCTTGAGCACCAATCACTGAGGCTAATGAGACCTCATTTAAATAGTTTTTCTGGGAATTAGAAAAGATCATCTTCTTTTGGGAAATGAAATCTTACTCTGATTCATCTTGTAGTTCTTTTCTATTTCTTTTTTTTTGGTTTACAAATATACTCCTTTTATCTGTGCAAGGATATTACATTAATAGACATACCTAAAATATGCTGTCATTAGCACAATAAACACTACTTTTCTGAGAAAGAAATGTTAAAATAATTCTTTACAGCAGATGCATTTTCTTTAAAATGGAGTCTATTAATCTATCATATTAGCTACTAAATGAAAACAATAACACACCTCATCTTCCTTTCCAAATCAATGAATTCCTTGATTAAGAGCATTCGGAAAATAATCTGAATGAAGAATAAGTGTGTTATCTATGATGTTAAGATTGTAACAACTTATATAATTCATTATCAAGGATTTTAAGTGAAAGGGTAAAATACTATTTATGAACATATTTTATATATATATATATATATATATATATATATATATATATATATATATGAAAAACATTAACTCTGTTAATTTAATATAATTTAGTAAATAAAATATGAAGATTTTATTCTTTTTCATTTTAAATGCAATAAACAGACCTACTACATAAATATTCTTTAAAACAGTTCCACTGAAGCTGATCCTTCATTTTTTTAACATTTAAAGGTCTTTTAGCAAAACCTAGGGATGCAAAAAAATTAAGCCAGAATGCCTTAATTGCTTATATAGTATGAGAATTATTTCCTAGGTGTGTTCTTTCTACTTTAAATTACCTATTGGCAACACAAGTATCTCCTCTGGCAGAGAAACGAAATAGTTAAATACATAATATTCAAATAAGAAGCCAAGAATAGTGCCACAGAATAAAAGCAGTAGGCAGTAGCTTTGTGTCATTCTGAAATTCTTTTTATTTTTAATGTGTCCTTTCCTGTACAGGCAAGAATCATAAGGGATTTGAAACAATTAAATTTCCTTTAAAGAATGATTGTCTAAAGACAGCCTGGGAATATAATACTAAAATAGTAGAAATTAACTGTACTGCTACACTCTAACTACATTTCATAGCTTTATGTTCCCCAAAGGTGCCTGGTGTGTGTGTTGCATTCAGTCCATCTGTGATTGATAGATACAAGTTCCTCATGGCTTCCAAATCAAGCATAATACCTTTTTGTTACACATTGTATGGCTCTCAGTGTGATAGGATGGAAAATTCAAATTCACTAAAGAGATTTTACTGTAATGTCTGGTATATATCAAAAATCTCTCTCAAAAAAAAAAAAAAAACATTCAGGATATTTAGAATTTTATGTGGTAGCTCCATATCATTAATTTTCTTAAATGATCTCCCCAGAGGTTTTCATTGTGTTCAAGTGAGTGGAGTATTGAAGGGTTGGTATTATTAGCTGCTACTTACAAAGTAAGAATACAAGGATTTCTCAATAAAAGTCCTGGGGCTTTCTTTTTCATCAAGCAGTTGAAAAAAATAGACTGCTGAACACAAGAATATAATTAATTTTTTTTTTTTTTTTTTTTTACATCTTTGGGAAATCATTATGATTTCTATGAAATGCCAGTAGATGAATCATTATTTCAGCAAAAGTTATTATGTAGCATCCAAATCTCATCAAAGACCCCCTTTGGGATGGGTAAGTTTGGTTAGATTGGGCCTGTTGATCTTTGCCAAGTGCTGTCTTGAATTATTCCATACTAAAATCTGCATGTGTGTTACTGATTGCCATGGTCTTATTTATACTAATTATTCTAACCTATAGAGTTACAAATGAATTCACAATTGTTTATGGAGATGTGGTTCAGTTCCAAGTGGCCAGAAATTCAGGGGGTATTGCTTTTGGTTTCCAGTCCTTTACTCAGTACCCTCGAAGGAAGGGTTAAGCCTTACAAAGATTTATACGGATCTGTGCCTAAAATTCCATCTAACTATGGATCTGAGCTCTTCAAACTCCACACCTCTTTCTCAAATATATTCTATAGCAAAACTAGCAGAAATAGATCTGGTTGGATTTAAATCAATAGGAATTGTACCAGGATAGGTGTGCAAATATAGCAGTAATTAGTTGTCTGAAGTGATGAACATCTCATTTACTCTGCAGCTACCAGTTCTCTATTCCTTTAGCAGCCTCTGAGGGTAGGGAGGAATGAATGACCAGCAATCTGTTCAGCTGGTAAACTATAACATTTTTGTCTTAGAATAAATAAGGTTTCTCCTTTTAAAATACAGGCATTGGTTAGGAAAAAGAATAAAAATAAGGAAGGCAAATTAGAAAGACCTAGATAAATAACCTCTGTGCAAGGTGTATAAGATATTAGAGTAGTTAATTTTCGCACATCCACTTTATTACAAGACAGGTACACATATTATTGGTCCAGAGCACTAATCAAATGAAGCTGTGGACTAAACCGTGTAGAATTTCACACATGACTGCATTACAGAAATACATTTCCATTGATGAACAGTAAACATAAACAGAAATCAATGATGAAATGAATATTGTTCCTTTGTATGTCAGAATGAATGGATTTATATTTGGTTTGAGCATTGAAAGTGTTTCAGTGGATGGAAAAATGCCTGGCTATTTATATTAAAAATATTAAACATGAGTTTCATAGATAATCACATAAAATTGTTAGACAAATGCATGAAGTTTCCCAAGTAACCTTTGTTTAGAGCTCAGAGAATAGAACATTTCCTCATGTAGGTGCTGTATGTCAGACAGAATCAATAGAAACCAAGAATAAGCTTCTCAAGTGAAACAAGCGTCAGAAAATATCTATCCTTACTGACTTCAACAAGCTACTGGCAATATAATGATGTTATAATTTTTATACAGTATCACATATAGCAAGGTTTACAGCAGGGAGCTTCACATTCTGTCTCTAAAATACTTCGTCTTGGGTTCTGGTTAAATAAGAATGTTTTCTACAAGCAGTGAATTACAAGGGTTCTTAAGAAGGTTGTGTTTCACAATTTAATTCTATTTCCATTTTGTCTTGACTTTATGATCTGTATAATTCCAACTGAATAGGAAAGAGCCTCTTATATTCCTCCTGCAGGAAAACCTCATTTTAAATGATGGTTGCAATTGTTGCACATTGGAGTAAATAGAATCTAAATGAAAGGAAAATATTTATTGAAGGTACATTACATTTCGTTATCCGACAGAGAGTTTGGAAAGCACAGTTAAGTAATAAAAATGGAATAAGTGCTTGAAATCATGATATACTGTATATCCCAAGACCTCCCTAACACTGCTCTTCAGCCTTTTCTAGTAAATCTCTGCCAAAAAGAAAAGGAAGAGCATTAGGGGCTGCTTCTGTATAGAACATAAACCATAATAATCGGACATTTTTAAGTCAATAAAATGTTTATGATGGCATGTTAAGTTGCAAAAAAAAAAGTGAATGTTGAGTTGCTTCAAAGGTAGAATAATACATTAAAATAATACAAATATTTTAGAATTAAGGCCAAAAGTGGTCTTTGTCTGCATTTTTAAGTGAACAAAAATTCTGAGATTGCAGTCCTGCTTTTCACATTTGAATGTCAACTAAATTTGACAGAGGAGGAAGATCCTGTTTTTTATTCCAGGAGGCAGGTCCCATTCTGCTTGGATTGCTTGGCAAAAGAACAGATCTGTACGTGCAGGCTGCCTTCAAGCACAGAGTGACTCTTGGCCAGCCAGCATCCCTAGAGTGGTAAAAGGGAGACACAGAAGGGAGCTGAGTGTTTTGATGTGCAAGGGACACTGTGGGAGAACTGGTGAGGGTGCATTACACTGTGCACAATATAGAAGACACAAGAGCCAGCACCAAATTGTGGCAACATGAATGCTGGGAGAAGAAGGCAAATTCTTAGGAAACCAGACCTCATTGATCTGGTTGTTCAGGAAGCCATTTGTTCTCACGCCATGAGCTGTCGTGTATTATTCATGGTTAATAACACTGAGCAACTACTGCATAATTTGAAAGAAAGCTGAAGTTATTATCATATTAAGGAAAATAATTTATCCATTCTCGGTTTTAGGGACTTTTTTTTTTTTTTTATTACTCTCTGCTGTGAAGCAGGTAAAAAGATAAAACATCAGGAATAATGTTTTCAGTATAGTATTGTTTCTTACTGGAGAGTAAACACGCTTAGCTAAAATACCTCCAGTGTCTAGAAGTGCTTTGCCACAGTGCAGCAGCAGTTACTCAGAAAGCTCTCTCCCTTTAAAGCACCAGAGAGTCACTTGTCCACATGTGATTTTCATTCAAGCACAGGGTCTGTCACAGAATTTCCTCTCCTTCTTGACATATTTACAAACCTTGGCAGGCCTACCAAAATTTTTTTGGCTTGTACCACTGGATTCTTCTAGCTGATGGATGAAAGGTGGTGATGGGATTGTCATTGTTACCCTTCTTGCCTTTCAAGCTCTCTGCAAAGTCCAGGAATACGACAAATCTTTCTATGAACAGGTTTTTAAAAATGCATTGACTTGAGAACCGAGTTCATGGCAGTGTGGAAAATCAAGGTGAAGCAGACACTTCACTTGTCGTAAGCAGGCATCACTGCCCTGACATACTGCACACAACACACACGCTGTACCCACAACAGAAGCCATCTGTTGGGATGGCTGAGTGCCTGCACTCAGCCCAGAAGATCTTTGTCCCTCCAGCATGGGTGCCAACAACAATAGACTTGCTCAGGGAACCAGTGCAACCCTGTGAGTAACCTCTCATCACATAGGAAGCCCTTCCCTCTGTTGGCATTGAAGCATTGGTACCACATGCTTCTCTTCAGTTGTTAACAGCCTCTAATTAGCAGTAGTCATATTCTGAACCTCATTTGTCAAATTGTATCTCGGCTAAGCATTCAACACACTCAGAAATAGAACTGTTGGAAATACTGTAAAATTGTCTTTTTAAGAGCATCATATTGCACTTGGCTGAAAGTAAGCTTTTGGGTCTTACTGTGATATAAATTGAACATGATATTCTTTTCCTGAGAGAACAAATCTTTGAATATGAAGTTCAAAAACTGTGAAAAATTATTCAGTAATTAAAAAAAAAGGTCAGTTTCTTTTTTTTTTTTTTTTGTTGCTTTTGTCTGAAAGGGAGTAAGAACCAATAAAAGAAATAAGCCTGACAGCAGGACCCTAGATTTCAAAGCTTCATTTCCAGATAAAAGTCCAATGAAAAAAAAAAAATCTGTTGCACAGTGACGAAGCTTCATCCCTTACGCAAAGACAGAAAATCCTATTATTGAGCACCCTTCTTCAAGTGGATGTGGAGAACTGCCAATTAACTACCTCTGCTAAGTGATAGACAACCTCCTTGATTGCCTTGAGAGCATGCCTGTCCTGATGAGTAGCAGCAATGCCGGATTTCTGTGGTGGATTTGCTCTTAGAGCCCCTTGGAAGGTCCCAGCATCCCAGGCGCAGACGTGATCCTCATTTGGAGCCCCATTTGCATTTCAGCGCCTCGCCTCGCACTTCATACATCAGGGATGAGGGCTGGATGAGCAAGGTCAGAAAAGAGGCAGACAGTCTGCAACTTTACTTAAGCAAAGAGCTTGTTTTACACAAAGTACATGAAGGAAATTTTCTGTCTTTTTTCAGTATAAGCGCAGAGCTCAGTGATGTGTCCTGCTCTGCAGTGTTAGTGATTTTTTTTTTTTCCCACTTCTTTTTTTTAATGGTCATGCTTGCATCCTACTCTCTTCTCTACTATGGTAAAGCTTATATTCTGAGGGGTTAAAATACTTAAAATTCTTCCCAAACCCTCACTCCTAGGTATATCGTTCTGGGTTTGATTTATTTATCAGTAGTGATGGCTTCTAAACTGTATTTTAGGGGATTTAAAAAAATTATTTTAATCACTAAAATGTTATAGAGAAGCAAATTTTGCTTGTCATTACTTATTGTTACTCATATAGATAAAATCTAGTCTAACTGCCCAATTTATCAAATTCATATAAAAGAAGAATGTATTTGAACAATTTAAGAGATTCTGGGCTGTTTCTATAGCTTTTCCTTGCTTGTATAACATTAGAGACAGTAGTGAAATGAGATTTTAGCTGGTCAATCAACCTTGTTCCCAAATGCAGCAGCAGGAAGAAATTAGGTATCAATTCCTAAGAAGTTCTATATGTTTTTCATAGAAAGTGGCATTAGTGTCTATCTGTCTATTTGATTTTTCTACTTTGCACAAGAGAACAAAGGAAATAGAGCAAAAAGTAACAGATGCCACAGAGACTGTGAGGAAGACTGAGGTAGGATGAAGATCTTGAACCTGTTCCTCTCCTGTGCTGACATCTGGCATCTCTGCTCCAAGCTGGGGTAACCAGCACGCTTTGGGGACAAAAGATTTTTACAATTTATCATGAAACAGACAACCATGAGGAGAAGATTTCGCCAAAATCACTTTATAGCAATGTGGAGTCCCATTTTGTGATGAAGTAGCTGTCCAAGCTTGACTCCTGTAGGATAAAGGAAATGAAATTCTGGTTTTAACACAAAATGCCTTAATTAATGTTATGCCTAGTGAGTGGGGGAAATAAAGCTTATATAGATGTTCAGTAAACATGGGAAGGTGTCTATAAAAACCTCTTTTTCCATACCCACAAATCAATTCTAGCAAAGGGGCTAATCATTCCTTGGTGACTTAATTTCCCTTCTGTTCAATATTGTAGACAATATGAATCAAATAGAAACTTCCTAGTTCATGTCTGGCATAGGGAGGCACTTTCATTCATACATTTAAATCAGCTGTGTATTCATCACACACTTTTATAGGAAAATAGACACAGACTTGCAAAGTGGAACTAGAATTATAGAATATTTGAGAAGCTTTTGGATGTGCAGTGTAGGCATTCGAGCTCCAGTGAAACACTCCAGTCACTTACAAAAAAAGGTAAGAGCTGCATAATAAATACATTTAGGGCCATTTGAAAAGAAGGAATGAAATTGGATTCTTGTTTAACAGTAGACTCTCCCAAGAGCTCTGAACGGTACTCCATTACTCATTTGCAAAAGCAATGAAAACATTAATTGACCTCTTGATTAGTATTTAAATAATAAATACCACAGTGGATTAATGCACTGGCCTTTTACCTCAAAGACATAGTTTAAAACTGACTTGACAAAAAAATCAATTTAATTACACAATTGCAAGTGCCAATAGGTGAGAGTTTCCATGAACACAAGGCCACACATCACATAATCATGCCAAATTGGAATTTATTCAGTGCTTTATTTTTATTTTTTTAATGAATGCATGCAGAGTGTGTGTTGAAAGAAAGCAGGCTGCCACCTGCCACAGAAATATCCCACAGAGCAGCTCCCATCCTTGTGAACTAAAATATTTGGTTTAAATGCTAGAAACCTGAAAACTGACACAGTTCCATTATCACATTCAGCTAATTAAAAGACATATATTATAAAAAGAAATGTCAAAGGTTTTCTGTAAATCTTATATTTTGTGGAATCACTGTACATATATCTGTGGAAAATGAACTCAGATTTTTAGTTTTTGGAACATCTTTACATGCAAACTTGATGTTAGCCAAGTCAATGGAGTCTGGAGGTTCTTGTTTATATTAAATTAGTTAATGCAAGGCTTTCCTTATGACTTTGACAGCTGGGAAATATCATAAACTGCTCTTAGTAAGCTTCTACCCTAAGGAGTGGAAATCTCATGAGGTCATTTATTCCTTTGAGTTTTCTTTTATCTTAGTCTGAAAACCCTGAAAACAACTGGCCAAAACAGATCAGGAGAAGAGTCTGTGTCCCCATTTGGGTGGGTCTCAAAAGAAAAAACCTTAGGCAGATTCTGACATTTAACATTTCCCATGAGTACATGCTATGTTCTAGGGAAATTACATCTGAAATTGCCACCATAGTGTGATGTGATAATAACAATTTTTGGCTTAGAACAGTTTACAAAATGTATTTTCCCCACAATCATTCACTAATTGTGTGGGGTAAATAGTACTGGTTATTCTGATATGAGTGTAAGTAAGTTTGCCGTAAAATGCAGTACATAACCCTAAATTTTGGAAATGCAGCAGTTGGAATTTTTTAAAACTTTGATTTATCCAAAACTGAATTATTTTCTGAAAGGTGCTCTTCATCTGTGCATATCTATTTTTGATGAGTACAGTTATCTCTTATCATGTCAGACTGAAATTTTCTTGCAACACTATTTTAAACAAGATTGCGTTTTCAGGTATTTTTCATAAAAGCTATCTGTCTCTGGAAGAAGTCTTTGTCTTCTTATAGAAAATATGGACATTTTAGTGAAAAATGTATTTTAACTGCGTTCAAGATATTTTTTCAATTGCTTTTCTACTATATGTAGTTTTTACTTGATGTGAAAATGAAAGCAAATCAGATCTAAGTGTGCAGGCATGTAACTATAGTAGGGAAAAAAAAAAGAGATTACTTCAGTTTGATCAATTTTTGCTAAGTGATTGCTTTTCTTTACCAGCTTTGTGTGATGAATATTCAACTTTTGGCTCTTCTGAAAAACCCAGTTGAAAAATATAAGATTTTCACATATTGTAACAACATGGTTCAGGCAACAAGAAATTATTGTGGCAAAGAGACCCCATAGTAATTCTGTTTGAAATGGTTTTGTCTTCCTCTATTGCTCTTCATCCTTAGTTGTCTCAAAGATTTGGAACTCTATAGAGAAAGTATCATAACTGTTCATTGTGTAGAACACCTAAGACAGCTTTTTATGGCTGTAATTTTATAAAGTTTTCTTTACACTTTGGAAGTCTTGTTAACAATTTTGGTTGGCTGTGGACTCCTGAGAAACTGAGTATTTTTTCTGTTCCCTTTCATATTATAAATGTATGTCATAAATCCATGGAAGAAGGTTGTTTTGTTGCAGTTTTGTTTTGATTTGTTTGGTTTAAATTTCATTTTATTGAAAAGTGAGCAAGAGAAGGTCTACTTTTAAAAGATGGACCTTGTTAAATTCTGTAACTTACCTTTTTTATGCTTAATCATAAATCCTTTCTGGTGCTCTGTATGTCATAGCAGTTTGTTCACTGATATATTCCTTCCTTCAATTTGACCCAGAAGGCACAATCTAGCCATGAAAGCTCCACCTGCTTTATAAGATGCACTTAATGCTACTCATGAAAATTACTTTGATACAATGTGTAAATTAGTGTTGAAATGCTGTATTTTAATTTTATTCAATTGACACTTCTTAGCATTAACCCTTTGGTCAAGAGGCAGATGCCCTACAATTTGAGTGGGTGTTGGCAATTCAACACTAGCAAGTCTAAAAATCATAGGCACATTGTAATTGCAAGTCAGGTAGGTGCATAGCTATGAGTGCATGAATAATCTTACTTTACTTATAGGTGTGCTGAAGTTCTGAAGATGTGACTAATCAGAAAATTTGAATGCTGAAGGAGTAGTTCACCATAACACTGATTCAATTTCAACCACACAAATAAAATCAATCCACTCATACACGTTAGTATATTGCTCATTTTGAAAGAGTTTTCTGGGCTTGACTGAAAATGCACTGTTAAATTAATTGTTGATGTCAGTCGTGGTTGTCTCAAAACCACAATCTTTTAGAAAACTACAAAATTACAACATCAACACCTGCCTGCATGCTATTTAGGTTAAGCTTCCTAGATCTCATACCAACAAAAACTACCACTTAAATAATCTTATTCATATTTCTGACAAACGTTGTAAGCCCTTTTATGTGCTTTAGAACCAGTGAGAGAGAGCATTTACAATGCAACTGTTCATTTTTGAGAGAGTCAGTGAAGCAGAGCTCATCACCTGTAAAAATGCAATCTCCTTTGGAAGTGGTAATCAGCACAACACTTTTAAAGCAGTATAATGTGTTTTGGCAGCACATAAATGAATAGCAATTGGAAACAATGCTGCTTTCTTTGATCTCTTGCCAAATGATTCAGTGTTGTGGCTTAAAAGTCATACAGGTGTTATTTTTTTCTTGATGTGGGAACAAGAGACCCATCATATTATTAGTGGTCTTGAGTTTTCACAGCTTTTTATGAAATGTTGTGTATAGTTAAGAGATTAAAACAGGACTATACCCTTATTAAAGGAAAATAAAATATTCAGGTCAATTGGCTTATAGGATAAAAATTGACTTACTGAAAAAAAATAATGCATTTCTAAAGTTTGGTTCAGAATTGAAAGGGAAGAATTATAAACAGCCTTTGTGGCTCAGCTAATTCCTGTTGGCAATTTATATATTATCAAATCCATGTATATGGGAAAATCTGGTAGGAATGACCAATCTTTAAAGAGCTAAGAAGAGAAACTTTATGCTGAGTTAATTTTGTCTTAATAAAAATCAGAGTTCATAAGAGGCTAAAATTCATAAAATTCCCAGTTTTCCAGCCTTAATAGCACTTCTCTGGCTAGAACAACTTCCTTTATTAGGAACACCCTAACATTCCAAATTTTCTTTGGAAAGTCTGCAGGTAAAATGATAGGGGCTTGTCTGTGCATGGTGAGTTTACTTCATCAGTATTCAATGTCCACCTTTTTTGACAAATCTGTGAACATTCTTATGTAGTACAATAAGAACACACACACAAAAAAAAAAAAAAAACTAAAAAGAAATAATTATTTTGCTGCTAATTCTTCTCTGGAAATAGAAATGCTTACTATCTGTCCCACTGAAGTCAACAGGATTTTCCATTTGATTCAGTGAGTCTAGGATCTCACTCTTCATTCTAAACAGCACTTATGTATTCAAACTACAGAATGATCCACCCCTTATGCTTGATTATTATAATTTTATATCAAACAATATAATTATATACCCACAAAATGCCTATCACTATAGCTGACATATAACACATTCTCCCACTTGCAGCTTTAGAAGGTAGATGAGTGAAATAAATGTCTCCAGCCTGAAAACAGTATTTCAGAATCTGAAACAGATAGAAAGCCTGCTAAACTGTTGTTTTGTGTCCATTCACTCTGCCTGTAATACAATTTATGTAGTTTCAGATTTTAGATGCAAATCCACATGATGAAAGAAGAACTATACTTTGGGTTTTTTCAATATTTGTTATCAGAAAATATTGAAAAAATGAATGCAGGAAAGTGTCAGTCTGCTCTCTGATTCCTACTGGAAGCTAATCAGCCAAGTTTTTTAGCTTGTTAAAGTAATATCAAGGAGAAATTCGGTCAGTGTGTTACCATCCTCACTAAACAGCTCTTGTGAAATGTGGCAGAACAGAGAAGAACGGTGAATAGTGGTTAAAACAGCATTTGATTGAGAGAGAAGCAACACATTCTAACATAATGATCAAATAAGCACTGAATTTCTCATCATTCCACATTTCAAATGCTTAAAATAAACGTGAAGTGCAGTTCATTCTGTGATGCAGGTTGTTTAGATCAGGTTTCAGAAGAAAAAAAAAATAAATGGCTCTTTTATTTATGTGGGGGTTTATTTACGTGGGCCTCTCCTCCCACCAACTAGTGACAAGACAAGGCAACAATAGCCTCAAGCTGCTGAGGTTCAGTTGGACATCAGGTGGAATTTCTTCATGGAAAGGATTGTTAAGCATTGGAACAGGCTGCCCAGGGAGGTGCTGGAAGTGTTCCAGAAATGCTTCCATCCCTGGAAGTGCTCCAGAAATAACTGGACATGGCCCTTAGTGCCATGGTCTAGCTCACAAGGTGGTGATGGCTCAGAGGTTGGACTGGACAGTATTGGAGGTCTTTTCCAACAGAAATGGTTCAGTGATTCTGTTCTATAACTTAGAGGGTTCCACTGTCTTTGGGATGAAATAGCAGCCAGTGTTCCTGTGAGCTAGAGCATGCCAGGATGTTCACGGCTGATGCTTTCCTGCAGGATGCCATGCAGAAGTACTGCAGAAGAGACAGGGATATTCACTGAGCACCTGCTCCTAAAACTTTACATCAGTCTCACAGTCTGCTGGTGGTGACAGCTGGACCTACCTGAACTGGTTGCCTTGCTCATACGTCTTCAGCTCACACCTTTGGTCCTCCCTGTCTTTTCCATGGTTCACCTTGCTGGAGAGTACAGAGCTGCTGGCTCAGCTGCTCCTGCAAATGCTCCCAAATCAATGAGTGGAGGAGACCTGCAAGTCACTGCTTAGCTCACATCATTCATTTTCACTGGACAGGTTAGGGGGCAACTGGACAGGAACCTGACTTCCAGCTGGGAAGTGTAAGGCACTGACTCATGGATAAATCTTCTTCAGCTGACACATCTTCAGCTGAAAGAAGATTTGTGTTGTAAGCACCTACTGTAAGCTGGATGAAAATCACTGTGTAATTTAAACTGAATTAATACTATCTCTCCTAAAGCAAATAAGTGCAACTTTTACTCTTCCTCCTGTATCTTGCAGTGATCTCTTGTAGACATTTTGTGCACCATGAAGTTTGTAAGCTACAGTACCACAAATAATATAAATACAGTGCTGTAAATAACAAGACTTCTCTGTGAATGTATAGTAATGCCTATACTCATATTTATGAATAAATATGTTCAGAAATAAGCCAAGTGGAGAACATGCATGTCTCATGCTTCTAAAACAGTAGTTCCCAAGGGATAGAAAAAAAAAAATCTATCACCACAGTCAGGTAGCACAAAAATTGCACCTTTTTTCAGCTACTTTGGTTATTTTAATACCAACTTTCCCAATATACAGGGTGGAATGAAACTGATGAATCATCTATCTGAATGTGAATGTAAATAGAAGCAAAAACGAA